>NC_069362.1:106357500-111357500 GCF_021730395.1 Mercenaria mercenaria | reverse complement strand
GAACCATATCTCTGTCATGAATATTTATTACGTTATGGTTGATATTGTTGTATAAAAAAAAGTTTGTTCTTACTTTTTCTCATTTTATGACTTAAGGCTATAACTCTGACGCCAATGAAGTGAGTTTCATGTAACTTGACAAGTGTGTTTCATTATTATTATTATATACCACATTTATATAGCACTTTTTTCATATAAAAATACGTTCAAAAGTGCTTTACATAAAAGCATCTATATAATGTTCAATACAAAATGGTAATTGAACTATTATAGAATTAATTTAAAATTACATTACGGTAATAAGATACATAGCGTTTTAAATTAAAGGTAAGCAGATCAGAACATGAAACAAATTACAATAGCGTAAAAAATTAACTGACCTATCAAAGACACAGGTTAGAGCAGAATAGAACAGAAGATATCTTACATTTTGAACAGACAGAATTAACCAGTATGATGCCTGCGAAATGCATCACAGCATGCAAAAAAAAACACTGTTTATATTATTCTGTCACACCAGAGTTCCTACATTATTCTACCAGGTAATTAGTGAGAATAGTCCCCAAAGAATTGTATGAAATAATGCGTCTTTAGCGCTTTTTTGAAACTTTGCAAGGTCTTGCAGTCTCTTATGCCAGATGGGAGGGCATTCCATGACCTCGCAACTTGACACATTAAAAATTAAATAAACTGAATACCACAATAACTTTTTCTTGAGTTAGTAGTGAGTAGTATTCAAAAATACACACTGAGTATTATTTATTTCCGTTATAACCTTTTTTAACAAGGCTTTCGGATGTGAATCACATTTAGTGATAGCTCTTTTTTATTCAAATTTTTTCTTTGTGATCAAAATGCAACACTAACATTTCTTTTCTTAATAAAAATAAGAATAATTAAGAAATAATAAAATTGTAACTTTTATCCATTCTTATACGAAAATAGTTATGCCTTTAGCTTTGAATGTACATGATTACAATACAGCAAGATTAAGGCTAACATAAAGATTATTCGTGCTAAACAGACTGTACACAAAATAACTTTCTATAACATTGGACACATGTACTTCTTCAATACAGCTATAGTACAAGATGACAGGTGGATAATTTAGGTCTGCCCTTAATTAATATGTTTTCATAACTTCATTTGAAAACTTAATCAGTCAATCTCTTTTCATTATAGTTTTAAAAGTATTAATAAATAACAATCTTACCCTGTACAAACAAAGTGTGGTCTAAACTCAACTTAATACATCAAATACTGTGCATACTGCTACCTTCATACAATAAAATGTTTCGACATTAAATGCATTGTTTTGGCCTAATATATGTCACTATCAAATTGCAACTAAATACTTGTATTTTTTTAAGTACATCATGTATAATTACCATCATGAAATACAAAAGAATACAGACGCGTCTTTAACAACCCATCTTAGTAATTTATTTTAGTCTTTAGTTGGGCTTCCGCAAGCAACTATGTCATATGCATCTTAATTGGGTTATCTACACTTGTATGGACTGGTATATAATATACGGAAAGTGCTTGATTGTGGGCCGTGTGCAGCTTTTAGAACACAAATGAAAATGCTTCGATAAACAAAAATAATACATTCTGATATTTCTGTCGGATTGTATGATACTCATAGCTTTTATTATGTTTTTGTTTTTTTTAATTAAGCGTTTAAAAAGAGCAATACCCTGAATCGACGTCTTGCTGTGGTCTTAAACATTTGCTACAAAACTGTGTTGTAAGAAATAGCAATTAAGCACATAAGAAATAAACTGTTTTGTTTGAATCTGTTTTTTTTTCCAGTTAGATTCTTGTTTACAAGCGAGTTCCTCAATATCAAAATATAAGTGTACGAAATACATGTGTAAATGGACAGACATTATTTAATAATTAGAACTGAGCTGAGTGCTTTATACTGCCAGATTTTGATTTTATGAAGTGATTTCAACAGGACGATTATCGTACGAATGGTTCTGTGTAGTTTTTAAATCACTTTAAAGACTGTTTCTTGACCTGATTCATGTTCAAAATGACAAGTACCCGTATATAAAAATTTGGATGAATTAAAGAGTTACTAGTTTGTGCTAATTAATAAGCATAATACGGGGCGGGGGGGGGGGGGGGGGGGAGGTGATCTAGAGAAAAACAAGAAAATATTCTTAATGGAAACTAATATTGGTATGTAAAAGCAGCGTCTATAAAGCAAAATAACAGTAGAACCATCTATTGCACCTAATGAAAGCCGGCTATCATTTGGATACAACAAACTGATTTGAACACTTACCGTCAGTTATATGTTTTTGAACAGTTCAGATACAAGTACATCGTTTGTTGTTACATCAATATATTTCATATATTCTAAAATATTAAGTAAAACTGTAAAGTGGGATACATCTACCTACACATTCATATAATATCCAGCGTATAGGGACTTGAACATATACTACCATACATCAGTGCATGACCTACCCTATCCTCTAGAAAAACTGCAGATTTTAAACGGTATTTAGGTTTTATACCTATATTTACTTGTATAGTATGTTTTGGAAATAAGTATTCAAACTAGGTCAAAAACCTTCTAGATATGGTAAAATGATCAAATATTCCAAGTTCGAATACTACCCAGACACCTTCTATTACATCTCCTCAAAAGCAAAAGCTACCCATGTAACAGATCTTGGTCGGACTCATAACTGCACGTTCATGTAGGGTATTCCTATATATCCTTACCATATGGGCTAAAACTAGGTGAAAACTTTTCAGACAACAGTGGTATTTTAAGAGCGAATTTGTCTCAGTCATCTGATATGACTATCTAGGCTTACCCAAAGGCCACTGGCATGTAATATACACATGATGGTATATTACATGACAGTGTCAAATAGGCAATACCTCGTGAAGAACAATCAGGAGTTGACAGACATTGATATTTGAAAACGTGTTCATTGAAGAACGTGACTGATATTCAAGTTGTTTGCGCAATATAATAGTTTTATAAACATGGATGTATACACAGAAGTTTTATGGATCGATCTAAAGTGCGCCGACTATCTTCTATAATCATAGTGTTTGTTTTCTTACTATTGTTATCAAGTAAAACTCATATTACAGAAGCAGCAGTGTCTCACAGATAAGCAAAACATTTTTCCACACAGTTTACTATATATATCATTCCTAAAAAATATATAGGTCATTTATGAAGCATTAATGTAAACACCAAATATTGAATATCCGAAAGTGAAAGTTAGCAAAACATAACTGTGTGTTTTTGATTTGAATTTGTTAATTTGAGTAATTACTTAGTTGCGACCCTTGCCTTTACTTCTGCAGTTTGATGTTATCATTTTGATATAAAATATATACAAGTTTGTAACGTGAACATATTACTTTTATAATGATGCATATACATACAATCATGGCCTAATTCTTTATTTGTTGTTTAATGTACACGTTTATGGCAAAAACAAAATCCCTGAATATACAAAGCTCTCTGAGTTATTTATATTCATTGCGACATTTAAATGTCCGTTTGCCCATTACATTTAAAAATCTAACTGAAAGCAAAGTAAGTGTTTGTTATTTCCGCTTGATTTACCAAACAATGTTACATTTTACTATCTTTAACTGTGTTAATGATCTAGCACCTTTTTCGTCACGAATCGCGATCATATTTACACAGATAAGATAACATTTCAGGTTGATTATAGGATAGAGCGGAATCGTAAAGATAGAGTTATGTGCCCTTGGTTAATCAAAACATGATATATGTCACTATTCTTGCACGCTAGAATCTTCTTTTCTTTGCCAATCATAATGGCATTTATGTTAATAAAATTCCAGTCAAGTTCGATTACGGGACTCATTGAAGTATGTGGCCTAGAGTTCTTTATTGAAATATACAGAATTGTACCATTTTAACACTCTGGCAATTCCATTTCCTAGTTCTTAAAAGATTTGTACGCTTCAGCCCTATTTTGCAAGTTTGATTATGTACGAAAGTCTAGTGTTTGCTCTTGATTCATCAATAATACTATTTTCCACAATTTTACCCTCGACCACTTTAAATTCTTTGCAAACCTAATTATAAGTCGGCATGTTAATACTAGTTATATCAAGTTTGATATCGGACAAGGTGGTGAAGAGTTCTGTGATTTGAATTTTTGAAGTTCCTGAATTTCTTCACCAATCCAGATTACAGATGTCAGAAAGGCCCGATTTACCTAGATAATACGGGGACCAGAAACGTCAACCATGCATCCTTCCCCTAGACTTTGTTTTTCATAGGTACCAAATTGTTCAGCAGGACCTACTTTTTCTAAATAAAACATTTTTCCCTGAAAAAACTCCTTTGAACTACATTTGATTTCACTGTTTACATGGCAACCGCTCGTTTTTAGAAAGGACAGTCAACCATATAGATGATAATCAGTCATATCTTGGTAGGGTTTGGAAATAAAGCAATAAAATTGAAATCAAAATGGCATTGACCTTGCAAAACTAGTAATTTATGATAATAAAATAATTTGCATATTCATTAATATTAATAAAAATGTTACAAAAATGACAAACTTCTGTTAGAAAATGACATTTTCTAAATTTTAAATCAATTTAAATATACCAAACAGTTTTGATCTGGTCTTTAAGTCTCTCAGTATTTTCTAAAATAATATTTTGTTACTCTTATAGTAATATTTTTTGTCAATTTATATGATAATCAGTCATATCTTGGTAGGGTTTGGAAATAAAGCAATAAAATTGAAATCAAAATGGCATTGACCTTGCAAAACTAGTAATTTATGATAATAAAATAATTTGCATATTCATTAATATTAATAAAAATGTTACAAAAATGACAAACTTCTGTTAGAAAATGACATTTTCTAAATTTTAAATCAATTTAAATATACCAAACAGTTTTGATCTGGTCTTTAAGTCTCTCAGTATTTTCTAAAATAATATTTTGTTACTCTTATAGTAATATTTTTTGTCAATTTATAACTTTCTCATTAATATTCATGAATATGCAAATTAGTTAATTGATATAAAAATACTCGTTTTGAAAGGTCAATGTCTCAGCTCTATTTTGTTACCATTTTTATTGTTTAATCACCAATACTACTGATTGTCATCAATATGTAGTCCTTTCCACAACTGAACGGTTGCCATGGAAACAGTGAAATCATATATTATAGTTCAAACGAGTTTTTTCATGGGAACAATTTTCATTTTAAAAGAGTTGGTCCTGCCGAACAATTTGGTACCTATGAAATCTTTGGGGATGCATGGTAGACGTTTCAGGCCCTCATCTATGTGTTTGATTTAGAAAACATTTCATCAGTCGGCCTCTGTTGGGACATCATTTCTTCGCCAGTGATGATCATATTTTAATGTGTATGCGTATGAGATCTCTCTAGCTGCCTAGACAGGGAATAATGAGCAATTATTGCCATAATTGGCCGTAACTTCTTTATTACAACATATGCAGTGTACGATTTTGTACATATACCAGACTTGATAAGTTGATTTATATCTAGATTCGATTGTGATCCACGAAACGATGTTATTTGAAAATAAAACCTAACATTAGTTATGAGCAATATCGTGGAATCATGACCCTCTTGTTTTAGAATTATCTATTTGTTTTATATTTCGAATTTAAACAAAAAGAGGATAAATCAAAAATAATGTAAGATCAAAGCCATAATCCGGTAAAATTAAACAATCTACTTTCGATTTATTTTCCACTTGTTTTACAAGCAAAGGTGCAAATATGGGAGAAATGTATATCTCTTTGGGACTCATATCATTGATCGAAGAATTCAACGGTTTAATAAATTGTTAAGCGCTATTTGTCTGGCTAAGATAAGTGAATTAAAATTGGTATGATAATATCAAAAGTGTCTAATTGTAAATTTATGCATATTCAGTACTATTTTTATATTAATGTATGAGCTACAGTGTTATTTTGCTACAGACATCTCATAACTGAATACTTCCCCCGTAGCAATACGTTCGTTTAGTTTTCCCCCTTGTTATTAAAATTACGGTTAATATACCCAGCCTAGACATAATATAATAACGAAAACGAAAGTCAGTTGTTACTTCAAGTAAATAAATAATTGAATGAGAGTCTAATAATTTAGGGAGATAAAAATGTTAAACCGTTGGAAGTATTTATGTTTCTGTTATCTCCCTTAGACAAATCTTTATCTTGGGTTATACATGACGAAATAGCAGGATGGGTTAAAATTTCTTACTATGGTAAGCCTAAAAAACCTTGTATTTTTAGATGAACTGATGTTATTTCAATTAATAAATATCCAATTATATATATGTATATTCTTTCTTCAGGCTTTTTTTATTATCAAAATAATTATCAAAATAATTTAGAATAATTTATTTCATTTAACCTTTTTACCTAATGAATGTTTTAATACATTTTTAAATATTCACTCATAAATAATATGGTCACTTAATTTGGGCCTAAATTCCAACTTGGTATCTTGCATTTTTGTCCGCAAACCGCATGCCATAAAATGTTAATGAACTACTTTTATTGACTCTTATATAGTAAAACTGTAAAGTGGGATACATCTACCTACACATTTATATAATATACCTAGCGTAAAGGGACTTGAACATATACTACCATACATCATTGCATTACCTACTCTATCCTCTAGAGAAACTGCAGATTTTAAACGGTATCTAGGTTTTATACCTATATTTATTTGAATAGTATGTTTTGGAAATAAGGATTTAAACTAGTTCAAAACCCTTCTAGATTTAGTGAAATAATCAAATATTCCAAGTTCGAGTACTACCCAGTCACCTTCTTTTACATCTCCGTAAAAGAAAAAGCTACCCATGTAACAGATCTTGGTCGGACTCATAACTGCACGTTCATGTAGGGTATTCCTATATATCCTTACCATATGGGCTAAAACTAGGTGAAAACTTTCCAGAAAACAGTGGTATTGTAAGAGCGAATTGTCTCAATCGTCTGATATGACTATCTAGGCTTACCCAAAGACCACTGTCATGCGATATACACATGATTGTATATTACATGACAGTGTCAAATAGGCAATACCTCGTGAAGAACAATCAGGAGTTGACAGACATTGATATTTGAAAACGTGTTCATTGAAGAACGTGACTGATATTCAAGCTCAGTTCAAGTTGTTTGCGCAATATAATAGTTTTATAAACATGGATGTATACACAGAACATCGTGTTTTATGGATCGATCTAAAGTGCGTCGACTGTCTTTTATAATAATAGTTTTGGTTTCTTACTATTTTATCACAAGTAAATCTAAGTTCGTATTACAGAAGCAGCGGTGTCTCACAGTTAAGCAAAACATATTTCCACGCAATTTACGATATATATCATTCCTTGAATATATATATCATTAATGGAGCATAACTCTGAGTTCTTGTTTTGAATTTGTAAATTTGTATATTAATTAAAGTTGCGACCTTTGCCTTTACTTCTGCATTTTTGATGTTAACATTTTTGTATAAAATATACATGTATTCACGTTTTAAACGTGAACATAATTATAGCATTTGAAATAATGCATATACAATCATGACCTAAAAAGTGCCCCCCCCCCCCCCCCCCCCCCCCCCCCCCCCCCCCCATCCTACCACTTGGATTCGGTGTTGTTATATTTCTGGTCCTTTTGGATCATGGATTCCATTCAATAGATTAGAATTCCTCTTAAGGCGGTGCTGGGGGCTTGAGCGGTATTGCACATTTCATTACCTCTAATGAACAGACTCAATCAAACCGAGTCTGCATTCTATGCTTCCAAAGGATCTTTTCACAGATTTTATTAATTATCAAAACAGCAATCTTTAAGTGCCGAGTGGCGGCTGTGAAAAAGTCTCCACGTACTTGGATTCAGTGTTGCTATATTTTCTGGTCCTTTTGGATCATGTAATCCATTCAATAGATGTGTAATACAATTCCGCTTAAGCCGGTGCTAGGGGGCGTGAGAGGTGTTGCACATTTCATTACCTCTCATGAACAGACCCAATCAAATCGAGTCTGCTATTATTCTGCTTTGTTGCATTCTCTGCTTCCAAAGGATCTTTACTAATGTGTTAATGTGTCGTTTCATGTACACGTTTAATAACATAAACAAAATCCCTGAACAGATATAACTCTCTAAATTTCATTTCAAGAGTTGATTATATTCATTGCGACATTTAAATGTCCGTTTGCCCAGTACATCTAAACATCTAGCTGAAAGCAAAGTAATTGCCTGTTATATCCCCTTGATTTGACAAACATTGTTACATTTTACTATCTTTTAACTGTGGTAACGCTCTAGCACCTTTTTCTTCACGAATCTCGTTCATATTTGTACAATAAGGATCACATGTAAGGTTGATTATTGGCTAGATCGGAATCGTAAATATAGAGTTATGTGCGCTTGATTTATCAAAACACGATATATTTCACTCTTTTTTGCACGCTAGAATCTTCATTTCTTTGCCAGTCATAATGACATTTATTTTAATAAAACTCCCACTCAAGTTCGATAACCGGACAAATTGAAGTATGCTATCTGAGTTCTGTTCTTAAAAGTTATTGAAATATACAGGAATGAACTATTGTTTACATTCTAGCAACTCTATTTTGTTATATTCATTTATATATTTATAAATGATACGGTCACTTAAAGTGGGCCTAATCTTGCTTTTTGCCTTTTCATCCGCAAACTCTTTATTGACAAATGTAAAAGTGGACACATCTACATGTACCTACGCATCATACATTAAACCCAGCAAGCATATAGGAACTTGAACATAAGGATACTGCAGATTTTAAACTGTATCTAGGATATATACCTATTGTATATGTTGGTGGTAAGGACTCGAACTAGGCCGAAAATCTTCCAGATATGGAGAAATAATCAAATATTCCAAGTTCGAATATTACCCGTAATCGCCTATGACCTCTCCTCAAAAGCTAGAATGTCACAAAATACGCCCGTCATCGAAGTTGGCCTTATTCAAGGGCCATAATCTAAGAGTTCCTGGAGCGATTAGACTGATAATCGAACTTGGCCGAGATATTATGCCCACAAACATTATCTGTAAGTTTGGGAAGACCGGATAAAAAATGTTCGACTTAAGAGGGCACAAGGCTAAATCTGCAGTTTTTCGAGTAACTGAAGGGCCATACTCCAGAGAGTCTGGGGCGATTTGGCTGATTATCGAACTTGACCGAGGTTTTATGCCCAAAACAATTGTCATCAAGTTTGGTGGAGATCGGATGAAAATGTTCAACTTAGAGGGTGGGCATGCTTTTGGACACCGACCGCCCGCCCGCTATCCCGCCACGGGTGTTCACATAATACGCCCCGCTCTTTCAGAGACAGGCGTTAAACAAGTGTTCAAAATTTTAAAGCTGAAGCTCTTACAGTGTTTGTCTTTGACCGATGTACATAATAAATGTACATAGTGTTATACATAAAGGCTTTTTGAAGGCATACCATCTACACGAGATATTTGTTTGTGTCAGTGAAAGATTGAAATGTATCTTTCTAGAATGAGTACCAGATGCAATATTTTCGTGTGTGGCATAACCACAAGTGAAAATGTAAATTATGCTGTTAATGTGTGAACGATTCTCTGATCTTACATGTAAAAAAAATTCTTTTTAGTTTATGTTTTGATTAAATTTACCAGTTTTATATTTTCTTACCTATAAAAAAAATTTGATATTTTTCACTGTGAAAATACAAGATAAACTTCATTGTAATCTTTCGATAATTCACTGGAAAAAAAACAAGCAATAAAATGCCATCTTACATTTGTAAGGTTCGGCAAAATTTTGGAAAAAGGGACATAACTTTGTTAAAATGTACCCAAGACACGAAGAGAATCTAAAAGCATTCGGCTTACTAGTTCTTGATAAACCTGCTTACATTAAAAATAACCAACTTTGAGTTAAAAGGGGCATAGGACTACGTAACTTGTCCCATGATGTCATCTGATAATGCCAAAGACATATGTGAATTTTGAAAATACTAGGTTTAGTAGTTTTTGAGAAACCTGCTTACATGAAAACAATGGTAAAATGTGACATAGTTTTGATAAAATAAGTGAGTTCATCGCATGATGCCAAATGCATGTGTGAAGACTGAAAGCATTAGCCTTAGTAGTTAAAGGGAGACCTGCAAACGCGCAAAATATTTGAATTTTTGAGACGCCGATGCCATTAAAAGTTCTACTTTTTGAATAAAAATCAAATAGTCGAGTAAAAAAGTACAGACATATAATTCTTGGGGTTGCCTTCTGTAAAATTATTCAGATTCTTCAAAACAAAGTCGCTAGGAGGAATTGTAACTTTTTCAAATATGTATGTCTAAGTGTATCATTGTCTGGCCCAATATCGTAATAAGAATTTCACAGGGATGTTCTTGGCTCATTTTGTGCCGTTTTGCTTTATGCAAAGTTGGAACTTTAAAAATGATCTTATCACAAACTGTTGTTCTGATTTGAAAATAACTGCACAAAAATTTTCCTTTGATGACTTACTATAGAGACTGTTCAAACAAGAGGGTTACGATGAACCTGGATCACTTACCTGAGTAATATGAACTACATGTTTAAAATGTCAAAATGATGCTAAAATATTAAGAAAGTAGGTCGGTAGGTCACAATCATGGCCACTAAACATCAGTTTTAAGATCGGTGTGCAAAACTGTTTATGTCATCCAAATTTCAAGGCTGTATCTTAAAAAAAAAATAGGTCAGTAGGTCAAGGTCAAGGTCAAGTGACCCGTAATTACTTATTTAATTAATAGGGTCATCAGGTAATTGTAATTAAACAGTCAAGGAAATATGATCAGAACATTTCTGAAGTATTTTTTTCCTATATCACTCATATAACAAGTGACCCCTAGGGCAGGGCTTTTCACTCCGGGGGCATAATTTGAACATTGTTGCCAGAGTACCACTAGGCAATGCTACCTGCCAAGCATCAAGGGCCTAGGTCTTTAACTTTCAGACAAGAAGATTTTTAAAGTTGTTTCCAATGTAAGTCTATGTAAAACTTTGGACCCCGGGGTGGAGCCTTTTTTCACCCCACGGTAATAATTTGAACAATCTTGGTAGAGGACCATAAGGCAATGCTACATACCGAATATCACAGGCCTATGTCTTGTGGTTTCAGGCAAGAAGATTTTTAAATTTTATTTTTCCTATATAAGTCTATGAAAAACTTGGTCCCTCGGGTCAGGCCTCTTTTAAATACAGGCGCATAATTTGAACAATCTTGGTAGAGGACTACTAGATGATGTTACATACTAAATATCAAAACCCTAGGCCTTGTTGTTTTTGACAAGAAGATTTTCAAAAATTTTCCTATGTAAGTCAAAATAAAAGCCAAGTGACCCCAAGGGCGGGGCCATATTTGACCCTTGGGGATGATTTAAACTGTCTTGATGAAGGACCTAGATGATGCTAAATATTATATATCAAAACCCTAGGGCCTGTGGTTTTGGACAAGAAGATTTTCAAAGTTTTCTCTATATAAATCTATGTAAACCACGCGACCCCGAGAGCGAGGCCATATTTGACACTAGGGGGATAATTTGAAAAATCTTGGTAGAGGACCACTAGATGATAATATATAACAAATACCAAAGCCCTATGACCTGTAGTTTTGGACAAGAAGATTTTTAAAGTTTTTCCTTTTGGTTACCATGACAACCAGAGTTCTAGATGGAATTCATTCTTTGAACAATTTTTAAAGAAGACTATCCAGGAAACATACCCGTGAAATTTCATCAAAATTGACCATACGGTTTAGGAGGAGATGTTGTTTAAAGGAAAGTGTAGACGGACGGGCGACATACGGACGGACTGACGACGAAGGGACGTCGGACGGTGAACAATCACAAAAGCTCACCCCGAGCACTCTGTGCTCAGGTGAGCTAATAAAGCAAAACGCATGGCCCCAGAGGGCAAGGTCAGTTTTCCATGATACATGTAAGTAGAGGAAACTTGAACATCTTCTTGTCAGAAACTGCCTTCCTGACTAGAAAGTAACTCTTCACAAATACCACTGAAGCTAAAGAATAAAATATAATCAAAAGCAATCTTCTCCTTAACCACTGGTCAGATTTGGCGATTGTCCTTAAATTGCTAAGCCATTTAGTTTTGTCAAAATATACATAGCTGCCAGGGGCGTGTCTAGCTTTTTCTGTATGACTCTATTAAAAACTGTTAAAGAATTCTCTAATTTTCAAAGTCCCTTGGCAGAAAAAGGTTATTGTTATAATTGTTGGAGCTGTGAAACTCTGGTGAGCGATATAGGGCCAACAATGCCCTCTTAGCTTTCTTCAAAAATATACAAGACATTGGTTTTCTCCATATTGTGGTATTTCCACTATTTTGACAAATGATGTAATTTTGATATTCATTTATATGCTTAACGTATAATTACTTTAAATCTCAGTTTGAATTTACAGGTAAAACATTACGATGATACCTAACATTAACCTTTTTTATTTTAATTTAACTGTTCGTACTAAAATAAAGGAAAGCTTGATTTTAGAATCTTACGATTAATATGAATTTTTTGTATGAAGTTAACATTTGAAGTAATAAGGTATTTAATCCATTCTTCTTTCTTCCTTCTTTCTCATCCTTCCTTTAGTCATTCCTTCATGAAATTACTCTGTCAAAATATTAAAACTGAAAACTGTTTTCTCCTTACCTTTCAAGTTTTATTTTTAATCCAAGGAAGACATACTCTACACGCACTTCATTCCATGAATGTGGAATATGTATATATAGAGATAGATAAACCCGTAAAGCGAATGAAGTGAGATAGATAAACAAGAGGGCCAAGATGGCCCTGGGTCGCTCACCTGAGAAACACACCATAACAGTGTAAACATGTTTGACACAGTGACTTCATGGAAACAAATATTCTGACCAATTTTCATTAAGATTGGACCAAAAATGTGGTCTCTTGAAGTTTAGATAAGTATTATCTTCAATTTGACCTAATGACCTAGTTTTTAAGCCAAGGTAACCTACATTCAAACTTGACCTAAACTTGATCAAGGCAATCATTCTGACTAAATTTCATGAACCTCAATCGAAAAATACAACCTCTATACAAAACGTTTTTCTTTGGTTTGTCCTAGCGACCTAGTTTTTGATCCCAGATGACCCATTTTCGAACTTGGCATTAACTTTATCAAGGCTATCATTCTGACCAAATTTCATGAAGATCAATTGAAAAATACAGCCTCTATCGCATACAAAACGTTTTTCTTCGGTTTGTCCTAGCGACCTAGTTTTTGATCCCAGATGACCCATTTTCGAACTCGGCCTTAATTTCATCAAGGCTATCATTCTGACCAAATTTCATGAAGATCAATTGAAAAATACATCGCATACACAAGGTTTTCCTTTTATTTGACCAAGTGACCTATTTTTTTACCACAGCTGACTCATATTCTAACTTGACCCAGATTTCATTAAGGCAGTCATTCTGACAAAATTTTATATATATCCAGTGTAGAATGCAGCCCCTATTGCGTACACAAGGTTTTTCTTTAATTTGACCCGGTGACCTAGTTTTTGACCATAGATAACCTTTATTCAAATTCGATCTAGATTTCATCAGACAAACATCTGATCAAACTTCATAAAGATCCGGTGTAAAATGCAGCCCCTATTGCATACACAAGGTTTTTCTTTGATTTGACCTAGTGACCTAATTTTTGACCTCAGATGACCCATATTCGTAACTGGCCTAGATTTTATCAAGGCAATCATTCTGACCAAACTTCATGAAGATCATTTGAAAAATACAGCCTCTATCGCATACAAGGAGTTTTTCTTTTATTTGACCTAGTGACCTAGTTTTTTTACCCCACATAACCATTTTCAAACTCGGCCTAGATTTTATCAAGGTAATTATTCTGAAATTTTTTTCAAGAAGATCAGTTGAAAAATACAGCCTCTATCGCATACACAAGGTTTGATTTTGATTTGACCTAGTGACCTAGTTATTGACTCCAGATAACCCATTTTCAAACTTGGTCTAGATTTTATCAAGGTAATCATTCTGAACAAAATTCATGAAGATTTATTGAAAAATACAGCCTCTATCGCATACACAAGGTTTTTCTTTGATTTGACCTAGTGACCTAGTTTTTAACTCCAGATAACCCATTTTCACACTTGGCCTGGATTTCATCAAGGTAATCATTTTGACAAAATTTCATGAAGATCAGTTGAAAAATACAGCCTCTATAGCTTACACAAGGTTTTTCTTTGATTTGATCTAGTGACCTAGTTTTTAAACTCAGATAACCCATTTTCAAACTTGACCTAGATTTTTTTAAGATAATCACTCTGACCAAAATTCATGAAGATCAATTGAAAAATACAGCCTCTATCGCATACACAAGCTAAATGTTGACAGACGACAGACGACGGACGCCGGACATCGAGCAATCACAATAACTCAGCATTGCTCAGGTGAGCTAATAAAGTGCAAGGAATGGTTTATCAGTGACAGAATAGCATGGATGGTAATGCAGTGACGATGGCCAAGAAATGCAATATGATATGGAAAAATATCCGTTACTTTAGTAAAGCATCGCATTAAAGAATCTCCATTTTAACTGAAATTTGATTTATAATAAGCTGACTGTTTTGAGGCTAGAAAAAAATGTGCTCGTGTTACATTATAATATACTTTTTAATGATTATGGGATTTTGCCACAAGAAGAGGTTATTATGGAAGAAACAAGCCTCGACGCTGATAAAAAAGAAATGACAATGAGAGCTTTTCATATGATAGTAATCATCAATAGCGACTACTGAATCACCTGGAAAATTTATCAAATGCGCTTTATTATACAAACAAAAGTAGAACAAAATATATTGAACAGCTGTTTTCAGTCTCTATAGAAGGTAAATATTGAAGTATTTTAATATTCTTTTTCATAATATTAATACTTAAGCCCTGCTCCGTGGCTATTCAAATTCTTTTGTGTGTATGCAACCCATGGTTACAATAGGTAACAGTTAACGGCCACGTGCCACACTTTAGCAAGCAAAACCACAGGTATTTCATATAGAATTTTATATAAAATAGACTCTTTTGATATGTGGTATTTATTCCTACAAATATATTACATACGAAAGAGTGTTGCGTTCATTTCCTACCACCTTCCATCGCCTAATTTAACAAAGCGCGATGCTGGGATGGTAAGATGGTAGGGTACTAAGATGTCAGGATAGTAGGATGGCGATGGTAGAATAGTAGAATGGTAGCAAAGTAGGATGGCGGTGGTCTGATGGCGATGGTAGGATAGCGATAGTAGGATGGTAGAACAGCGATGGAAGGATCATAGGATAATATGCTGCTATATTACTATCCTGCCATCGTTACCTTACCATCCTATCATCGCTTCCTACCATTCTACCATTCTATTATATTACCATCGCTATTCTACCATCATACTATCTTAATTCCTACCATCCTACTTTCCTAGCACGTAACATCGCCTTAGTCCTTTTCTTCCTGTTTTAAAATTTTGGTAGTGTAGGATGGTAGAGCAGCCTTGGCAGGATAGTAGGAAGTCAATATATCATCCTATCATTGCGATTCTACCATACTAATAACGCTATCCTAGTATCCTAAACGATACTGCGTGTGGGCGGTGGGGGCGGGGGTGTAAGGAAAATATTGTGTTCAAGCAGTTTAATAAGAAGAAAGTAAATGTTTTGCTGTGTTATAAAAATAGGAAGTTATATATTCAATTAACAATTTTGTACATAGTGTTTACATGTATATATGTTGCGCATGGGCGGTCTCTGATCTTCCGCATTCCGGATGGATGGCTTCATGTTATGACAAAAGTAAAATTAAGGCATCCAGCGAAGACATGATGCCCGGTTAACTGGGAAATCACTTAATCAGATGTTACTCAATTTATCATACCACTACAGTTTTATCAGGCCGAGATCTGCTTGCCGTGTAAACGTGAGGTTTAAACAGTCAAAAAGGGTTTATACGGTCGATACAACTGACGGGCTGCTTTTTCAAGTATTTGTCTATTTAGGCAGTACAATTTGGGCCTCCTGAAAATTATTATGTTGTGTCTCTGCTCCATATCATATAATCCTTTCACTTGCTGTAGGCATTATATTTATGCAATAAATCGAAATTGAATTGAACTTAATGTATGCACAGCTAATCTCAAGAAGGTTCGGTATAGCACGCGCTAAAAGATATGAAAAACCTGTAATCCCTTGTTCATTTAGTAAAAATATTCGTGATAATTATTATGAATAACCTTTACACTGCTTTAGTGTCACATTATCCTAAATCTTTCCTAAAATACTTTTTGCTATGATGAGCTTGTTTTGTTCTTAGGTTTTCACTTTTTATTTTAAAAATCTGACATTTATTAAATCAGTTCAAGTCAGTCCCTTTGAGAAACCTTGAGAAGTCATAATTCGCACATACTTTATTACACAATGACTGGCTCGGGGGCAAATAGGTCACACTTCCAATTAACAGGCTCTGGTGTCATAAAAAGATACCTTTTACATTGTCAAGTCAAGTATGTTTGCTAGTTTGTTTTTCTGTTCATTTTTCATTAGTGTGTGACAATATGTTTTTCAAATGTTCATTACATAGCAAAATTAATTTTGACAAGTTAAATATGATTAAATGCAATCAATTGATTTATTACTTAAATTTTCACTCCGCAATAAATTGATTAATTACTTAACTTTTCACTCCATTGAATGTACTAATAAAAAAACGCATTTCACATCTATTTATAATAACTGAAAATGAAATTGTCAAGTTTGTAAGTACTTTTAAAAATTAGAACTTTTTCCTGCTTTCTATTTTTTAAAATAATATAGTAGTTTCATCTACATGTATGTTATGCTCGCCTATTACTAAATAACGTAGTGTCTTCTTTTTTCCGTTCCGTATATTACATTATTGAAAAACAGAATTAAACCAAGTTGATGACTATATTTGCTGTTGTTGTTTTACCAGTACTTAAAATTGGTGTAAAATAAATCACCCTTCCCACTACGTTTTTACAGTAGATCTCTAATCTATAATCCTTGTTTTTTATGATCGGCACCTCCCGTGATACGATAAGCGGAGATAGCCGAACTATAACGATCTGCAACACTCGCTAAAAAATATCCGATAGTGATCGATATTTAGCTAGACGGTCGAAGGGAGACAACAAGGTATAGCGTTGATCTCAATAAACAAGGAAAGATAATAGAATCGATTTTTGCACAATTCTTCAGTATGTAAGAGTGCGAAGCTCAAACATTTTATCGTTTATGAGAACGACCACGAATATTTAACTCTATCCTAGTATGTATAGGATATAAGACGAAAACGATCCAATATGTATAATACTGGACTGTCCGAAGCGCGTCAGCGCTGAGGACCGTCCAGTATTTTACATATTGAATCGTTTGAGGCTTATATCTTACTTAAAACATTGTTTTTATGACATAACCAATAAAGAATTACGTATAAACTATTGACGTGAAATATTCATGAAGTAATTTGGTTTTTATTCACTTTACCGCATTTAATAACAGTTGCTATATGCTTATGTAATACCATGTAGATCCTCATGACAATTTTTCGCACGTTTTTCTCATAATGCACGATTGCGTTTTTCTCGTGATTCTCGCCTTCGTAATATAGGACTTTCGTTAGCTCGGGATTCTCTTGATGCTTTTAATTGTGTTAACACATGCACGGAATAAACTAGTATTCTCACAAATGAAGGCGGGAGGAAAGAAATTTTGTGACATTTTGGAAACAAAAACTGGATTTATTTTAATTCATGGCAAGGGAAAAGTGCTTCTGTGCTTTTTATTTAAGTGTGTGCAAGGAAACTTTCTAGGTGTTAAAATTTACAAGGGTATGGCGGATGAGGATAATATTTCACTGAAAGCGTAGTTGGAATCAGACAGCTGAAGAAATAGACGGCTGCATGTGCACTGAATATTAGAAAATGGGTGATTTGTTTACATGCCTGGCAATATACTGTTGTTGTGATTTATTAGTTAAATGACAGTTTTTGTTGGGTTGTACATAAATTTGCCCGAAAATCGTTAAATTTAGTGCAAGAAGACTTACAGAACACACACTTTTGATATACTATCGGATACAGCTAGTGGTAAGTCAAAACCATTCTAAACTTGTGATATTATTTTCGTTCCTGTTAACTGGTTAATACACGGCGCATTACGGCGAGGCGGAAGCTGAAAACTAAGAAAAACCTGCTTTCAATACGAATTTTATCTGTGCACCCAAAACTACTCTTATTTAAGGTACTTCCGCCATCTTGAACTGAGAGTGACCTTCATTTGCGGTGTGAAAATATAGTAAACAAAAGCTTTCAAATGCAGCTGTTCCATAGCACAAAAACAGCTCAGTTTGCAAGACCTGAACTAAAAGTAGCTGTATAAAAAGTAATACTGAAGTTTGGAAATAAACAAAGCAGATATTTTACCTGTATTTTTCCAAATTTTTGGTTAGATTTATAAATCCTTTCCAAATACTTTATTAAAAATTCATGAATGGCAAAAGTTAGGTCAAAGTTTCAATTAATGCATAGGAGAATTGTCTTACTGAATAGAACTAAACTTATTACAAAATATTTTTTTCAAATCTGACCACTTCATGTACTAAAACGAAAAATACATTTGTACATGTTGCTATTTTCAGCATACATAAAAGTAGTGCAATGTGCGGACAATGATTTTTCTATGTATGGTGTACCAAACTGTCTAAAATTGTAAGACAAGTCTCAGACTTAAATAATGTGAACAAGATTTGGCAACGATCCAAAATTCGTTTCAAGGATTGTGCAAGTATAAGAAAGGTTAAATTTATAATACTGGAATTTATAGGCATACAGACACTAAATAGAAAAATGGCGCGAAAAAAAAAATGGTAGTCGCATAATGGCGGATACAAATAGTCCTCAGGTTTTTTTGCTCTGTAGAGCTATTTTCTTTATTTTCTTTGCAATGTATTTGCTAAAATCACAAGACAGATCTATGCTTGACATGTAGGTAGCATTTTCATAATGAAATAACAACATGACAAAAATTTTCATGGAAACTTAGATCATAAACCACCAGTATAATTTAGGGTCTCATTTTTTAGCTGATTGTGCAGTTTGTGTGTTTGACTGAAATTATTTTTCTTGCATCAAACATGATCCCCACTTTTCTTTTGATTCTTATTTAGCACTGACAATATTCTTCAAAGAAACGTAGGTTATAGACATTTAAAATTGGTCCTGATGTGTGCTGCGGCCATTGGAAATAGGTCAATTTTTAGATCATAGAATAAAGAACAACAACTATTTAGTGTGTTATAACCTTATATACTTACGCGCTGATTATCTCACGGAAAGTTTGGTGGAAATGGAAATTTCGGCACTTTCGGCGGTAACTACCGAAATTACTTAACGTAAATTTCTCACACATACGTGATTGTATATTTATTAATTATATAAACAATCGAAATATTTGCTTTATCAAGATATATGCAAATATTTTTTGATAATCTTGAAACATTGGGCCACAGTATTTCCGCATACTGGTCCGGGACAGATTACATATAGGGATTCCTTATTATCTGTTTCATGCGTCGTAAACTAACCAATTTTGATCTATCGATTCTTTATACAATATGAGAATTTATGCATGTTTTAAAAACACAGTGAGAATAAATCGCAGAAAAAATGTACAGCCAAATATATTAGGAGGTAATACAGTTTGTATACAATTGTACATAACTACAAAACAAACAAAATGCAATCAGTTGAACTTTTCGCACGAAATCCTAATGATTAAAATCAGAAATATCTCAAAAATAACTTTTTTGTATCTTGGTTCTTCGTTAAAGAATGATCTTTTTTCACACTTTCATAGATTTAATAAAAATGTGTATTACAATTCCGGTATAGAAATGGACACTGACTTTACATTACTGCGTGTTGACAGCGGAAGCAGCGGTCCAGTACTAAGACTGTCTAACGAGTTCTTCATCTGAAAATTACGAACATTAGGATCAGTGTCCAGTATACACCTGAAAATAATGGTTTTGCTATTTGCCGAGTCCACACTTGTTTTCTGTCGTCGTTTATATAGAGTAGACTTTGAAATATTAGTACACATGCATAATCTCATAAACACTATATTTCAATGTATGTTCTCTATAGCATTAACAGATAACTGGCTCAACTGAGACACCATACTTTAAAGTAAATTCAGTTTATTCACCACGAGGTTCAAAATGCACGGGAGTCTCGTGATAGTACATGCCTTTAATTTCACATGTTTGAAGTGTAAAGAAGTAGTTAAAATTGCTTCGTTTTATTTCTCACGGAAAAGATCGGACGGTTTTTGATATTGGAATAATTATAGAACATATATGCATTTAAAATTGAAAGTTTATTGTTTTCTACAGGACGTAAAACTGAAACAAGTAAGCACTTTTACTTTTTCAGCAATGTCCCTCATGTGAACTTTGACATTGTTTACAAAGAGAAATCAGTTTTGTGTCATCTTGAAATGCGTTGTTCGGCTGAAACGTATAGTTCCCGGAAAAGTTCTAAAATGATTTATTTTTGGGATTTTTGTTTTATTGATAAATTCAACACAATGTGCAATATTTCCAGTTTTTGAAAATGATTGAAATTGAACTTTATTTTAGAAAAAGTTCCGATCTTTCATTAATATGTTGCCAGCGGATGCTTACAAATTTTAAGTGTAACGGCTTTCTTGTCCAAGAGTGGTGTGTAAAGCGAAAAACTATCATTACACATTGCGTTTATTCTTTAAATGTAAAGGATCGGTAACAGATTAAGGAGATCGGATAGTGCAAAACTATACTAAATGGATATCTCTAACTATGAATAAGGAGACATACATATTTCAGTAAGGAAATATGAGGTAAAAGAACAATCATATATTTAATTCCTTGAAATAAACATGGCGGCGAAATATTTTAGAAAAACTGTGCACGTGTTTTGCGCATTAGAATGTTTAACGACATTTTCTTGAAAAAGTAACGCTCGTGTGCACTATTTGGGCATTTCTTTGATTTGAAAATAAATATTTTATAGCAATTTAGGTTGCATACGATACCAAAATTTTGCACCAAAAATGTTCACTCATTTTCTTCAAAAGCACTGTGGAGATAGGGTTTAGCGTAGCTTTCATGCTCGTAAGTTTACCTACAGATGTATCTTTTCAACCTTTATCATATATTTTTTGTATCCTTGCATTTCGAAGGTTGTTTCGAGGATTCTGATTTTTTACATGATTTTCTAATTTCAATTTGCGGAAGTACCTTAAGTTATTATCACAATGGATAACAGTGTCCGAGGCACCCAAAGGAAAAATATATTTAATTAAGTCCAAACTGGAGTACTGAAAAATATATTTGATCATATCATTCACATTGAATTTATTATATGTAGTGGGTTTTTTGGGTTTTTTTTTTTTTTTTTTTTTTGTTTTTTGTTTTTTTTTCACTTAAATCTCAGTATTTCATCCGAAATCATAAAATGAAATAGTATATACGAGTACAAAATTTATAAATATTGAAACAAAACTAAGGTTCATGTAAGTACATGTGTCCCTTATTTGCAATTGTTTTTCTTTTCCAGTAGGCAGTCTCACAGACTGAACAAATGTGAGCAAATGCTTCACACTGGCTTCAAACACAAGAAATGAAAGCAATCTGTTATACATGGGTGCTATAAAACATTTATACTTTCAAAGGAGCACTCTGTTTTGTAGTTTTGTTTTGTCAATACGGAGAACGCCAAGGTTTTTAACAGAAAATTTAGGGTATTAGAAAATATATGTTAGTAGGATCTAGAATAGTCACTTAAATGAATATTAAGCATTTATCGTTCTGAATGGTATATTTAGAAATTAGCGTGACATTCCCTAGAAAAACCACATTGTGTTTCAGTATTTTGCTTGAATGCTCAAATAAACATGAACTGTAAATTCCTATGGTTAATGCTCAAAATTACTGTCAATACCCACAGCAAAAATATCATTTGCAGGCGTTTAAATGAACATTCAGAAACGTGTAAGTTAGTTTTTTTCTATGCGCAGATGCACGGATAAATTCAGAAAATGCAGAATTGTGGATTGTGACATAACAAAATACTGACTATGTATGAGAATGCAATTGTTCACTTAACTTTCGTAAATCGTAAACTATAACTATTATTTTTATGCTCCTCGAAGGGCGATCATAGTTGCCATTTTGTCCGTCCTTCCTTCTGTCCGTCCGTCTCTGGAGTATAACTTAAAAAGTATTAGCGGCATTTTATTGAAATTTCACATAATTGTAGAGGCCACGGAGACAAAGAGCACTGTCAAAGAACCATAATTCTACCTTACCTAGCTTTTGAATTATCTCCCTTTATTATACAAAATAACGCTTATCCGTAGTATTACTTGAAAAGTATTAACGACATTTCATTGAAACTTCACAAAATGATAAAGACCATTGACGGAAAGTTCAGTGTCAAAGGACCAGAACCCTACCTAGTTTTTGAATCATTTCCCTTTTTATACAAATAGGGCTTGTTCGGAGCATTACTTTCTCAAAATATTAACGGCATTTCATTGACACTTGACAAAAATGATAAAGGCCATTGATGGGAATTGCAGTGTCAAAGAAACATAACTCTACCTTACCTAGTTTTTTAATTACCTCCCTCAAGCACATGCATCGGGGAGCATCATTCGGATTTACTGATTCCTTGAACGTAAAACATGAACTACCGAATTATTATGGTTGATTTGTACCGTATTTAATCTTTTAGTTTCAAAGTTAATGCAAGCAGTAGATAACCGTTTTGTTAAATGTAGAGGACCTTTAGACTGCATGACTAGTAGGCCCTCCCTCGTCTCGAAATCCAGGAATTTACTACAGTACAGCCTCAAAGAACTATCATGATTGGTCTTATAAAACTGGAAACGTAAACAGTATTGAGGAAATGTTTGCTATAGCAAGACTACGTCGACGCATGCAAAAACACGTATAAAGTTATTTTTAAAATTTTGCGAATTTGTCCATATTTATTAGGCATCTATACATCAAACTTAGTTTTGATATAAATTTTCCTTTTTATTATCAGTACTGTGTCATAATATTGGACTGCTTTCATTTGATTACACTATTTTTATATGGAATTCACTATTGCTAATTATTGGACTTCACGGGTACATTGTGGTTAAGGTCGCTGACTTCAAATCACTTGCCCCTCATCGATGTGGGTTCGAGCCTTACTCGGGGCATTGAATTGTTCATGTGAGGAAGCCATCCAACTGGCTTACGGAAGGTCTGTGGTTCTACCCAGGTGCCCGCTTGTGATGAAATAATGCACGGAGGGGCACCTGGGGTCTTTCTCCACCATTAAAGCTGGAAAGTCGCCATATGACCTACCATGTGTCGGTGCGATGTTAAATAAAAAAAATGTGACTTTTTCCTCTTTCCAAGGCTGCAAAAGATGATGGTTGGACTGGTAATTGTCAGTTACTTAAGAGCAAGTGCAAGTCGAGTGTGAATATTTTGAAGGGATAATTTAAATTTGAAGTCTTTACACATACTGTGTACCATATTCGAGCACGACTGTCATTATATGTAGAAAGGCCCTTGTATTCCATTAGGAAGAATAATCTTAAAACTGACAAAATTTAGCAGAAAAGTTGTCTTCTAAGCATGAATTAGTCTTGTCTTTTCTGTAAACCTAAGAAAGACATCAAAACTCGTACTGAAAATAAGTTTTACCTCACCAAGTACTAACTTCTCTTTCATTTTATTACAAAATGTCACAAATACGCCAACAAGGAATTTAAAGCAATAGCGCATGTATTTATTACACTATTTATTGGGAAAAACAGTGTCCCGTTTCACCTGTCCGAGCTTATGCGGCTAGTCTAAGGCCAGATGATTCATGTGCGCTGGATCTTTAAGTAAGGTAATACTTATACTAGTTTAATATCTCAAACTAACTGACATGTGTTCCATTCTAGTTGAGATACTAAACACGGGCATGTCAGTGTTATTAAAGACAACAAAAACATAAAAACACAAGACACTTTTTATTCACAATAAAGGCTATATTAAAGAGTCAATATGGTATCTAAATGTAGCTGTCGTTTTACTCTGACTTAATGCTTATTAAAAGCTCTGTAGTAATATTTTGTTTTTTAACTTTAAATTTTTTATTTGTTTGATTTTGCAGGTCAAAAACAATTAACTAGTTTTCATCAAGTATATGAGTTTAACAATTTTAAGTTCAAATCGCACACCGCTGAAATATAATTATAACCTTTTTATTCTAGAAATTAAAACACTACAGGTATACTAAAGTTCTCATTCTATTTTATGTGACATGTATAGCAAAAAATATTAAGAATTTTAAAAAAGGACGGTTGTAACATACAGCCTTATCTAATACAATTACGACAAATTGATCTGGTATACGATCTAGCTTCTAAACCCCTTCTGTCAAAAAATATAAGCACAAATAAAACCAGTGTTGTTTCAGAGATTTCTCCCACTATCATATAAAATGTAAAAGGATTATTATCAAATATTCTATAGGTACATGATAATTTAAATATCAGTAGCTGATATGGTCATTGAGATATAGTATGACAACATTCATCATCAAATTTGTGATATCCATTTTAGCATATTGGTTTTATTATCAAACCAAAGCGTAAAATATACCATACGAAGTACAATCATACTTCTGTGATACCGCAATGTCAATTCAAAAGCCTAACCAATGATCAGAAAGACAATATTCAGGAGTCATCATAATTAAACATCTGAATCTTTTACTACATGACCAGTGTCATCTAAATAAGAATGGTATGTGTTGATTGGAGATATGTGATCAAATGCGGCGGTTCTCCAAAATGAAAAGATATACAGCTACTCCTATGAGAAAACGGAAGTAACAACTCCCAGTTTTACATATGATGACGAAATACGAAATCTACTGGCTTTAAAATAAGCTTTGTTGAAATATGCATTTTAAGACATATATGTATCGATATTTCTCTATTACAACTTTCTTAAGCATTTGAAAACATACTTAAGCTAAAAGAGCTATATTCCTAAGGTTTCATGTTAATGAATGATCAAGTTATTTGAAAGAGGCAATATGAAATATACAAACAGTACATGCACAATTTCTATATATTTTGACATTGCCTTATCATGAACAATAATTAGACGAAATGACATAAACATCAAAAGCTTTCTTCGATTGTCCGCTAGTCAGCCCCGCTTGCTGTTGTGGAATTTGCCGACATTCACACGTGTAAATAGTCACCCAATGAAATATATCGATTATGCTAGGTTAAACATCTTGCCATCTGACAAATATAGATAAAATTAAAAAAAAAAAAAACATGAAAACAAAAACTCTACTTTCCTAAAACGAAAATTCTGCTTGTCTTTATTAGACATTTCTAATGTAAACGTAAATCGGAAACGGATTACTGAATCCGTAAATGTTATTTGCAAATAATGGTCTAAGGGAGATACTATTGTATTACTATTGGATGAAATTGTCTCCCATAGACCACAAATTAGCCTAAAATTTTACGGATTCAGTATTCCGTTTCGTAATTACGTTTACGTTAGAAAGGTCTAGTAGTGGGAAATAACCTTCACCTTTTGATATTTGAATTATTAATTGCAAACAAAAATATCTTATATAAGTAACAACTATTTTGATCTTTTAATGATTCTCACCGCCATAAAGTGTTTTGTTTTTTGTTGTTGTTTTTTTTAATCAAGAAAATGTTAACATTTTGACTAATTTAGCAAAGCTAGATGATGTATTTTGTTATTCAGGTGAAAATAATTTTTGGGATATCTCTTTCATATCATTGTTTTTATTATAGGTCTATAATAAATTATTACTATGTGTTAGTCAGCAGTGTCTTGGTTGTTCCGGATTATTTGTCTAAAAACTGCTATACTTAGGACAGCTGATTTTGCAGATCAAGCATCACTATTTACAGTTTTACATAGAAGTATTTTCCTTCAAAAATCAAAGTCTTGTCTACTTTCAAAAATTTTAAGTATTTGTCTTTAAAGTCTTACCCAAAGAATTTACTACTTTCAATATCAGTTAGGATTCAATTAATGATTACAATGTTTTTGAAAGTACGCTTTTATGATATGCAGAGCTGCCTAATCCCACAATCAAAAAACAAACTAAAATGTAATGCAAGACGATACAATGCAACGTGTGCAATGCCATTCCATGTCATATCATGCCATGCAATTCCATCCCATCCTATATCATACCTTTCAACAGAGTACACCACAACTCAACCAAATCCAACCCGATCGTACATAACACAACACAAAAAATACAACACAACACAACACAATACATGACAATACAATAAATACATGACAATAAAATACAATACATGACAATACATGACATTATCTCCCCTTCTACAAATGTCTTGCATTTCTGTTGGTCAATAGACGTCATGTGCAGACATGATATGTTCCATATCCTTCTAGCAATTTTCCGATATGAATTTTTATTAAAACCGCATGGCTGCCGTGTTGTTGCGTATTCAAATCAAGTCAGATTATTTGGCTCAAGCTGTAGATATCGTTTCCGAAAGTAAATCTAGTGTATATACACATTTTTTGGTTGGGTTTAACGTCGCACCGACACAATAATAGGCCATATGGCGGCTTCGATGGTGGAGGAAGACCATGTGCCACTCTGTGTATTATTTCAACACGAGCGGGCAACTGGTTAGAACCACCGACCTTCCGTTAGCCAGCTCGATAGTTTCCGCACAAGAGAATTTATTTAAAAATGTCGAGGTTAACGAAAGGTTTATAGCGTCGACACAGACTTGAATGATTTAAAAGCCACTGGACTCAGTTTTGTCATATTCTCTGGTCCTTTGGGATCATGGAGTCAACTGATCTTTACCATAACAGAATTTCACTTCAGCAGAGTCTATAGGCCGATGAGTGGAGTTGTGCATTTCATTACCTCTCATAAAGAGATCCAATCAAAGCGAGTCTACCATTATTTTGCTTAGTTGCCTTTTATGCCTCCAAATGATCTTCTTGTAGATTTTACTTTCAAATATGTAAATAAATGAAGAAGAAATGGTGTTACATAGGGTAATAGTAGTCACCTAGCTCATCTACAATCGAGTTACAGAGTAATACTATTTACAATGTTGTAAAAAATGAAAACAAAATAACCAAAATATGGTACAATAATATTCTCTTCCAGTTGGGAATTTGAATTTGTACCACCAGTAGAATAAATAGATTTTTAAGCCTATATTAATCCTTTGTACAAAATAAAAACTACAAATACTGTTGTCATTCGTCCATGATGTTTCAGATGAAAAAGCCGCGAAAGGACACTTACTGTAACACGACCAGCAAATAACCTACATACATGTAGAGCAAAATCTGTCTCGGGTTATTCTGCAATAAACCACTCGCGTGCAATGACCTCATCTGATCCAGATGCGTACCACGGTCGTAAAAAGTAGTTACGATGTTTTTCTAACGCTGTTTATATTAATATGTCATGTTAGAATCGAAATAATAAGTTCCCAAGTGTGATTTATCATAGAATAACCCGAGTTTTTCGTTCTTATGCGAAACAATATATCACTCAGGCCTACGGCCTTCGTGGTATATTCTTACGCATAAGAACTCAAAACTCGAGTTATTCTACGATAAACCATGTTTGGGAACTTATTATTTCTTAATTTTAGTAAGTTTTGATTATGTGTTTTCCACATAACAAAACAAGTATGGATATCCATAAAATTCTATTTTTGAAGAGGCGATATCTCGGTTTATGCTCTGTGACCTATATTTTAATTTTTGATATTTCATTACACAGTGTTAACTTACCGCGAAATGAAAATTTTATCATTGCAAAATAAAACGTTAACCAATATTGATTACTTTTTTCATAAGTAACAATTGATACAGTTCCAGCATTTTGTCATTGAAGTGTCGAGTAGGTTTCTCCTACAATACAATACAATACAATACAATACAATGCGATGCGATGCGATGCGATGTGATGTGATGCAATACAGTGCAATGCAATACAATGCAATGCAATGCATTTAAAGGGAATTCCTTTAGTTTTTTATGCGTATCTTTCTGCGCAGCCGACACTATTTATGGGAAATTGAAGTGAAGTCAACATTTGTTGATACATGTGACAGACAATCTTAAATATGAGGAATCTTGAATAAAATAACTAACATTTTTCAATAAGTTTATCAGTAATCAAATGTTGATACTGGTTTATGTTGCATTGAAATGTATCATGCGTGAAATGTATCATGCAACTTGCCATTTGTGGCTGTGTGTTTGGCAGCGCATTTTAGTACAAAGACAGTATTGTTCATATAATGTTAGACAATTAATTTGTATTGATAAGATAATATCTCCTTTCAGATCATTTAGTATTCAATTATAGAAAGGATTCAGAATGTTTTTAACATTTTTTTAACTTGTAGCAGAATTAAACAATCAATCTGGTCAGGTTCGCGCCATTTTCGTCCGAACAGGTGTTGTATTCAAGCGGTCTAAACATACAGTTTAGTCTGGTGACCTATACATTTTTGCAATTTTTATGTTTACAATACAATTGCTTATACAAAAGGGAAACAAGAAAAAAATCTATATATAATTCATAGCAAACAAATAACAAAAGTGAATATGAAACAAGATTTCTTTTTCATTTGTACCCATTATTGTAATGATATAGTATTACAAATATGACTGTGATATCAAATAAGTATAAAATAAAATCTTTAAAAAGAATAAACCTTGTTATGCTGTCTTGATGCATATTTTATTGGTATTTATAATAAAAAAGTAGAAATTATGAAAATGTTGAAAAATCGCTATCAGTTTCAGCAACAGTGTGTTTGTTTAAAACATTTTTTCACAAAACAAGCCATTGTTTTTATTTTTTCATTGTTTTCAGCACAAATTTCACAAAAAAAAATGTGAATTTGAAAAAATTCTATGAAAGGGCAAAAACTATAGGAATTCTCTATAAATGTGATGCAATGCAAAGAAATTCAATGCAACGCAACGCAACACAACACAGCACAATACAGTGGAACCTTTGTAAAGCAACCCGTTTTGAAAGATACAAATATTAGCTATTATGTAGAGTTTGTTGTTCTGGAGAGGTAAATTTGATAGTATATTTCAGCTTAGGGAAATTTTGATTATGTTGTTATAGAGCGGGTTTTGCTTAAGAGAGGGCTGCTCTGGAGAGGTTGTGCTGTACAATTGAAAACAAAAACGTATACAATCACAGGTAATGATGTAGCCAAAATACAATACAATACAATACATTACAATACAATTACAACAAGAAACGAACAAGTCAAAACTATCACATATGAAACCATATTCCTTCCTCTGCTTGAATATGCATTTACCATCTTTCATCTATATACACAAGATAAAGGGATTGGCCCTTTCAGATCGTCCGACAACAATTTATTTTTAGATATCTGGAAATAAATGCTATATTTCTTAAGAAGGCTTTTATGGAAACACATGAGAATTTGCTGTTTTTACTACTTTTTACAATGAAAATCGTAAAGCGTTTGTAACGCTATACACCGGGTAAACTGTCTCGATTATAAATATCTATTTTTTGAAGTCATAATTAACTAAATCCGCTATAGCGCTATTGGCTACGACGGCGGAAAATATCTTTATTGCCGCGGCGGTCCGGAGTTCGATTCCCGACGTGGTCATCTTTTTCCTTGATTTGGTATTTTAGAAACAAAACCTCATATTCTAACGTTCATAATATGACCAAACTTCAATTTAAAAGAAGATTATTTTTAGTCAAAATCTGGAGGTCAGTGCCTTTAACACACTCAAAACAGAAATGATTCAACGCCGTTCAACTAAATGAGCCGTAAGAGATTTCTCCTTTCTTTCCAGAGTCGCAGACACTCAAATAAGACCGTATTGGTGCTCCTTTAAACACATCCCTGACAGTGATACTTCTTGGTGGTGATGGAAAAAAAAGTTTTAAACTGGAAATCAATGTTTACATTTCTTAAACTTTTCCTTTCTCTTCTTCACATTTTAACATGCTATCACGTCCTTGGTTCTACATTGTCACATTAGCTGATTTTGGACCCACTAGCATTTTAGAATTCTTTTTCTTTACATTAACTAATAAATCGGCATGCACACAATATTAATAACACTCGAAAGATGCGTTGACATAAATCAAAAGACAGACAGATAGGTAGGTAGGTAGGTAGGTAGGTAGGTAGACAAAAAGTTCGCCTCTGCCAAAAAAAAGGTTACACCTGAAGTGCCAACAACATGCATTTAAAATTTTGTCTCGCGTGTTCTGCTTGGCTCAGTTTGTCTTGTTCCCTGTTCTGTAGTCGGTAAAGAGACCAGAGATATGAACATTGCAGCAACCCTTTTATTGATGATATATGAGTAAAATATGAATACACCCTGTAGAGCATTTAGTCCGGAAACAATAAATGAGAACCAAGAAATGCCGATGACGTTGTCAAAAATAAGGAGTGGCCATGTAATCCCAACTAGAGTACACAGTTTGATGTACAGGAAGAAGTCATGTCGATTCCTTGTGCTCTGAACCCTAGGCGAAGAGTGGATTCGGTAAAAAGCTAGAGCAAGAAATACAATATTAGAGATGAAAAACAGACCTGCAGGAGCAACAAATGTACAAATGAAGATGTTGAAGTCAGAAATAAAGCAGTAATGTTTGCTATAACCAATGTCTGTTCCTTCAGATTCTGTCAAAGATTTAGCAACAACGACTAAAACAAAAATGCTCGGTAATGCAATGATGTACAAGAAATATCTAACAAACAAATTCTTACTGGTGTTCGTTTGAAATCGTTGGCCTAAATAGAATATTTTGAACATATGAATAGAGGCTACATTCATGACACAAAACGTTCCCATCCAGAAGAAATGATTACCGATGCCAACAGCAATGCACACGGCAAGGTGTGCCTTGATATTGAGACCGAACTGCAATAGTGACTGAGCCACTGATAGGAAAACACATAGAATCATATTTATTTTTCCTGGAACTGTACGTAAATCTCGAAATAGACTATATGTAATAAAAGTTAGAAACAAAGATATCAGCGAAAGTATTGTACATATTGAAGTAAACAAACTCAATGTGTTTTCTAATGGATGCAGTGGTATCGCTGCTGAGAAAGTTGATTTTTCGTATAACATCTGTCTAAATTTGGATGCACACACGGCAAAACCTATTCCTTTTAATTCTTTATACTTTGAGCGACCAAATGAAAGGTTGAGACTATAAACATGAATTTCCAAAGTCTGAGCATCAATCAAAACATCATTACAATTGAATTTCACAAATGGACAGGTAAGAAAGTTATCAACTGCAAACCTACGACTCGCTTTGAAATCGTGATTTATAGTCTGCGTGAACGATATACAAATTTCCTCGAAGGAATGTGTTGCCTGCAGGATAAATAATTCTCCACTTACTTTGCTTATGTCTTCTGTGTGGTAAGTAGCAGTTAGAGCTTGAATGAGTGTTTCACGGACAGACATAATATCTTTTGCATACTTCACAGTTATCCAAAGATCAACAAAAAGTTCTTCTCGATCAGAAAAAGTGACTGTAACTGTATCAGTTCCATTCTCCAGACATGAGTCTAATGTATAACAAAAATCACTAGAAACAAAAATATCCGTTGTTGCAGCATGGAAACTATTTATTACTTGATTTCCAATGGTTTCACACAGGTTTCCAAGATTTACTATAATAGATGTGTTGTCTTTTCCTGTCAAAGTTTTGTGTACCTTTAATAGGCGCAAGGCTATCTTTAAATTGTACTTTTGGTTCCATGCGGGCTTCATAAAGTATCTACAAGTGTTGTTACTAAGAATTATTCCTCCTGTGCAATAAACTCCCCGACATTCTCTCTGAATTGGAAAACAAATATATCATTAGGTTATTCAAAACTTTTCTGTACAAAACGGATATTCTCAGCTTGGTATGAGTGAAAATATATATTATACAGAACACTGTTAGGCCCTAAATAAAGTTTTATTCTATATTAATTTTAATTCATTTAGAGATATACGTGATTCATTGATATCAAACTCTGTACATAGAGCGCCTACTTCACCCGATTTACATTTCGAACATGTTCACGTGTTTCGGGCTTTATCGTATGTTTAAGGTAATATGCACCACCTACCGATTTTCAACGAACTGTTTTGAAAATTTCACAAATTAAGTTGATGGTATTTCCGATAGAATGGTATTTTTTCAGTTCTGTGTCATTCTCCATTTTGCTGCTGTAAATTTTTAAGCATGACCACCAAAGTCATTTTTTCAGCAGAGCGAAAAATGACGTACTTGACAGGTTTTTTGAGAGCGTTTTTATATACAACAAAAATACAGCAAAAAATCTTTATTTTCAAGATTGTGTTAAGATTATCTCCCCAATGACATATAATTTGTCAACTTTATTTCGACGTCACATCGAAGGCAAACGATTTATGAACGCAAAACGCATAAAACAGACGTCTAGTTTCACCCAAAAATTTGCGTAAAGACGCCTATATTTAAAAAAAACTGCCAGATAGTTTTTTGAATAAATTTGAGCAAATGTACAAAATTTCAATCGTAATCGATTCCGTTAAAGAAAAGTGGTGGTCACCGTTTTAGATTTCGCTCTATTTACCGTGGCGCTTCCCCGACCTCCAGTTAAGGTTTTTATTTCGTAAATTTCCATTGATTTAAATTCAGTTTCTGTTTCCATTGGTGAATATTAACTCCTAATAATGATAAATCGAAGATATTATTTCATGAAATTCTTGACATAAATGAATGATTTCGAGAAAATGCTCTCCTATACATGACAGTCTTTTTTTGACAACAGGAAATGCGTAATCGTTCAAGTGCATTCTAGCAAAAATTCACCGGACTTACGCTGCTTTTTTATTTGTAGTTACAAATTCAGTTCTCAAACAAACTTTATCTGAATTAAGGACGTTAACAATATTTGTCAAAATGCTAAAATATTAGCAGAAAAGTGAATATAATCTTACAAACAAGCACAATTTGATGTACAAATTAGATGTTAGTTCTAAACAAAATGGTTATAGTCAATCTTTAAGAGATTTATTACCTGATATTTTGGTGTTCATCTTAGACTTTGTTTTAAATTTATGTTCACGAAATTCATGATTACCAGGTATAATTCAAGCCGGCACCGAATATTGCCATGTCAGTGTATTTCTATGTTCCTTTTGTATTCCGTTGAACGTATGATGGCGGTAAAAGGAGCCGTTTAAAAAATTAATACTGAACGTGACTTGTGTGCAAAAGCCGGGAGCTGGAAAGGTAACTGGCAAAAGTTATAACTTTCTCGTCGGAAGTGCAGTTAGCCAGTTCATGTGATGTAGACCAGATGCAATTGATACAGTAAAAGACACGCAGAAGACTTTATATGTTCTCAATAAAAATGCAGTTATTTCGATAAATGAGTGCGGTTTTTATATAGGTCCTATTAAAACAATAGATAATCGGGGCTAAAAGTGCACTTTGGAAATATAAAGACTGATTCTCTATTCTTACACACATTAATTTTCGATTATTTTTTATATATATATAATATATATATTTTATTTCTGTATGTCATTCATACTACTACTGTTCTTCCATATCTGTCAATATCTGTCACTTGAAACTGACAAACCATAAAAGTTAAAACTGGATAAAAATTATTGACTTCTACATTTTTACAGACTACACCGATGAAAGTTTGCGTCTGATATCAGGAGACGTAGGTTAGAATCTCACAAATACCATAGTTTTAAATTTCTCAGTTTAAAGGTGTTGAAAGCAGATAGTTTAATTAAATAAGTGTGATCACAAAATAAAATGGAGACTTTATAAATCATGACTGCAGTATAAAATTAGATCAATAAATATATATTTTCAAATATTTTTGTCTGGATATATAAACTAAAATGGTATCTTGTCAAGTACTCAGTATTAATCAAAAGTTTGAAATCGTTTTATTGTCATTCTCTCCAAACAAAAGATGACATGTATGCGGGTCAATGTATCTGCACGTCAAGTACCGCAGTGTGAACGTGTTGGAAGTACATGTGATTAATAACACCTTAAATAAAATTATGGACAAATCTCTTTCTCTCCTCATAAGATTAATGTACATTTTTTGTATGTGTAATCTAATTGCTGTTAACCCTTTCTATTTAAGAATGGAATCAGTAACTTCGCACTCTTCAAAGTAATAGAGATCGAACTTACCGTTTATACATTGTATTTTGTTATTGTAGTTTGGTATCACGAGCTGGTGTTCAGTTGAATTTTATATACACGCATTTCGCAATAAACAGGGCCATGAAGGCGAATAAGCAAACTAGACAAAAGTGGTTTTAAATAGTTAAAAAAAAAAACCCGCAAAATCCTTAATTCATGCAGAAAGAATTGTTAATACATTTTGCACAGACACTTAATAAGGCCTGTTTGTATTTATTTGTCATGTATAGAACATTTTCTCGAAAAGATTCATCAGTTTGAAAAATATCATGGAATGACATTTTCATTTTATCATTATTGTGATATTATTTCATTCTATCTACAAATAGAAACAGACACTGAATTAAAATTAATGGAAATGTTCGAAATAAAAACAAAAACGTCGTTATTTTTACTTGGGGTAGGGGAAGCGCTGCGGAAAATAGAGCGAAATCTAAATCGGTGATCCCCACTTTTCTTTAATGGAATCGATAGCGATTGAAATTTTGTACGCTTGTTCAAAGGCATTCAAAAAGCTATCTGACGCAAAATTTTGGATGAAACTCGACGTCTGTTTTACGTGTTTTGCGTTCATAAATCGTTTGCCTTCGATGTGACATCGAAATAAAGTTGACAAATCATATATCATTAGAGAGATAATTTTAACACAAACTTGAAAATAAAGAATTTTTGTTGTATTTTTGTTGTATATAAAAACACTACTTAAAATTACTACTTAATACTTTATATTGCGTTCTGGTGAAAAAATGACGTTGTTGGTCATATTTGAAGATTAAAGCAGCAAAACAGAAAATAACACAGAACTGAAGAAATACCAGTCTATCGGAAATATCGACAACTTTAATTTGTGAAAATTTCATAACAGCCCGTTGAAAATCGGTAGGTGGCGCATACTACCTTAACATGGGATTGTTGAACCATTCAAATACGGAAAAAATACAGTTGTTAATGCACGTGCGTCCAATATGGTAATATATTGTACGGTCATGTGATGCAAATAAACGTTCACAATTGAATAAATAAAATAAATATAAAAATACAGAATAAAATAATATATAGAACCTATGTATGACATTCAAAATATCAACATTGTAATAAAAATAGCATCATTTAAGGTAGTATCACGTTTCGAGTTTCCGGTGAATGATAGAAATCAAATAACATTCAGTTCTTTCCAAAAATCGTTATGTTATGATTCAACCAAATAGTTTCCTTTGTCTACCAGAAAGGAACAATTCTTATATTTCAATATTGAAGTTTGATACCTTTAATACAGACAATAAAATAAAACAATAGCAATTCTTTCGCGACTTTGGTGAGCTCACCAAAGCAATTCCAAGCAAAAATATTAATGTGGAATGTAAAGTAAGTTACAAACTACAATGTCCTACCAAGATATTTACAAAAACAATGCATATGCAGAATGGAGAGTTGAAAATAATTTTGACAGCTCGTGAAAACTAACGACAAATTTTGACAGGTGTATGATGACTCATGACCTAATTAAGATTTTTTCTGTTATTTCTAACTTCCAGTTTGATTTTCTTAAAAATGGATCTTCTATATTGTAGCTTAGAACAAAGAGCTTGTCTATCCAAATCAAGTAAGAATTCCTATTGTTTCAGTCATTTGTCACTAATTAGAGCAACTCACAGTGTTGCAATCATACAAAACATATCTCTTATTTTCACATGGATATTGAGGATATATCTAATGAGCACATGTATTGGAACAACAATTTTAATACCGATTGTGTATTGCAATAATGCTAAACTATCTCAGCCGTGACGTGTCCTTAATGACGACAGAATGATTTAATCCTGATTTTATATAGCCCGTAACACACTGGAAAAGTCTTTGTTTACACTTTCGAAATTGTCCACACTTTTTAGAAATTGACTAAAGTCACGCTAAAGATGGTAAAGCTACGGGAATTATATTGAATTAACATTTGCTAATGAACTTTTTAAAAAGACTTAAGTACATAGGAACGACATGTTTACATGCTGCTATCCAGCACCTACGTAATAGAAATTATGTAAAGCCCAGTAAGTGTAAACTAAGGCATTTTTAATTAACATGAGCTGACTAAAAACTAAGTATAAGAATAGACATTTCATGCTGCAAACATCCATCGCAATTTTAAAAATTATGTTTTGCATATGGATCAAGCATGATGAGACACACATTCTCCAAAAAAATTGTTTGAAAAAAACTTATTAATTAATTACTTAATTTCTAATTAGCAAACAGGTCTATCTGAATCTTATCAAATTTGTAATGCAAAGTAGGTCTATCTGCACTTGGTCTTGTTTTGCATTATAATCTGACTTATCTCTACAAGTCTGTCTGCACTTAGACTTATTTTACACTGATGTTTTCATAGAAAATGATAATACTAACAGTTGATTAAACAGTTAATTAGCTGTTTAAAATTTAATGGAATGTAAGTTTCAGCTTAATATATAAAATATAAAGACTTAAGACCAAAAATAAGCGTACATATTAGTAATCTGTTTTTATAATCTGATTGGGTACCTGATTAGGTAATCAAATGTCACTTAAGTAAAAGTGTCATAGTTTCATAAAGCACATGAAGTGTTTTTGTTTTATCTGTCAACTATTACTGTGATAGAAAGCTTGTCAGTTTAGCATTAGTGCTATATAGTATCTTCTTAACATAATGTACATGTATGCAAAACATTTTTCCTAAATACTTTAGGCATTAGTCACGCAGTAGTCGATACTGCATTGCGCAAAGGACCAAGTAAAGAAAACCTTGCAAGTGAAATTTGTTCTCCTGCCAAACGTTGCAAGGACACAAGTCAAACAGAGCAAAACAATTCCTTCAAAACAGCTTGTACACTGCCTCCTTCCCAAAAATTGAATTCCATTATTGCCATAAAGACTCTGAAAAATATTACCTAGAACCCTGGAATGTATAATTCTAGAATAAACAATCTGTATTTGAACAAATGCGAAAGTCTTTTCTATCTACACATACGGTTAAATATTTGGCAGGCATTTTAATCTGGCTTTTAAAAAACCATTGAAAAGATCGTTGTGATTTATGTTAAAGACACGAAAATGCTAATGAGGTGGAGAAAATAACATGAATGATATGTAAAACATAATGCGAAACGTAAGACATGGGCTAGAGAGATGAAAGCTGAAGACAAGGAGAAATGCACTAGCAGTTTCTTGTTAACACCACACAGTAATGAGTCTGTTCTATACTACTGCCGTAAACTGTGTACATTATAACCTAACAATCTATGACATTGGTACAGAACAGAAACCGCTAATTTTTGACAATGTTGTGCCCTGCCATTTAAAAATACTTTAAATTCAAATCACTGCAGCATAAATTTCTTGAACGTGGACAAACTCAAAATGAAAATGACTTGGTTCATGCTACCATTGAGCTAGCAAGCAGAGGACAGTCCATCTACATAACTCCTCAATGGGCAGCTACAATCAGAATGACACGCCAAAATTCAAGGCATTACAAGGTCAAGGAACTAGATATCAATGATTTTTATACACCGGAAGGGACGTATTATGTTATGACCTCAGTTTCCGTCTGTCCTTTAGCAATTTCGTGTCCGCTCTGTAATTCTTGAACCCCTTGAAGGATTCGAAGAAACTTGATACAAATGTTCACCACATCGAGACGATGTGCAGAGTGCATATTTTGGATGTCTCGCTTCAAGGTCAAGATCACACTTGGGGGACAAAGGTCATACAACTTTGTTTCGTGTCCGCTCTGTAACTCCTGAACTGCTTGAATGATTTTAAAGAAATATGGCACAAGTGTTCAACACATCAAGATGATGTGCAGAGAGCATGTTTTAGATGGCTTGCTTCAAGGTCAAGGTCACACTTAGGGGTCAAAGGTCATAGTTTCAGGCCTATATTGCTCCGCATTGTGGTGCTCTTGTTTAGATTTAAAACTATTGTCAAAGTCAATTGTTAATCTAGATGTTGACACTTAGAGGGCAGAAAATAAAATGGATGCAGATAAAGGTTGTGCCGTTTGAAAACAAATTGACTTGGTGAATAAATATCAGAACTGTTGAAAAAAAAACGCAGTTTTACTGCAATAAAGGTACACGGAAAAGCACCATAAAACCCTTTATATAAAGGTGTGTGTATAACAAAATGCCTGACAAAATATGTTATTATCATTAAAACAAAGCATCGGAAATCGAAACATGGTTTACTTCAGTACTTTTGAATCAGACTGTTTCAAGGCTATTTCAGAACTTTTGGGATGTTTAATACATGCACATTACCTCATCGAATGTAAATTTAATGTCAAATTACAAAGTTTTTATAAATGCACAGGAGCATAGAGAAATGCTATTACTTTTACTTCCGATGTACTGGGGTATGTGGCTGTTGTGAATCCATTTCCTACCTTTTTATTTCGAGATCTTCCCAATTAATAATAGCTTTACTTTATTTACATGTATAACTGATTATTATATATTCAAGAATTTGTAAATTCTTTGATATGAATAATTATGAAAAATCAATCAGTCAAATGCCTATATATTCTTGTTAATAACACTCTTACACTTCTATTTTAAAAATATAATTAGAAATATAATTAATTTTATGCTTTGAATTACCATTTTCGGGATATTCTTAATGATGGAATGGTTTATATTTTAACTGTGTGCATTTGAAATCCTAATTAAATTAAATTCAGAAATGAAGAAGTTTATTTCCTTTTTTCTTGTTTTGTGTCTTTATCCTGTGCAAGATAAGTTTATATGCATTGACTTATTGATCTGCTTTAGGAAAAGTACAATGCAAAATATGTCTCTCTGCAGATGGACCTATTTTGCACTAAAAACCCTGGTGCAAAATAAGTCCAAGTTACAAAAGTAATATTTCCATTGAAGTTAAAAAATAATTGTGATTAGGAATTGAATCCATTCATATCTGTTCGTGATATTTCTTAATTTGAGTCAGTTTCATCTTTTTCTTAAGAAAAGAAACAGTTTTTTGCTTCTCCTGTAAAATTTCAAAAAAAGCAGATGGACCCGTTTTGCGCCAAGCCATCGATTTAAGCAGCAATAAGTCTGTATGTAAAAGAACTCAGTATATAAATAGATGGCTATATTCTACTATAAACACGAGGGCCATGAAGGCCCTGTATCGCTCACCTGACCTACTGACCTAAAGATCATCAAGATTAACATTCTGACCAAGTTTCATTAAGATATGGTCATAAATGTGGCCTCTACAGTGTTAACTAGCTTTTCCTTTGATTTGATCCTTTGACCTAGTTTTTGACCTAACATGACCAAGATTCAAACTTGACCTAAAGATCATAAATATTAACATTCTGACTAAGTTTCATAAAGATACAGTCACAAATGTGGCCTCTAGAGTGTTAACAAGCTTTTTCCTTTGATTTGACCTGGTGATCTAGTTTTTAATCCTACATGACCCAGATTCAATTTGGACCTTGAGATCATTTAGATTTACATTCTGACTCAGTTTAATGAAGATAAAGGCATAAATGTGACCTCTAGAGTGTTAAAATGCTTTTCCTTTGATTTGACCTGGTGACCTAGTTTTTGACCCCAAATGACCCAGCATCAAACTGATGCTAAGATTTTATTGAGGGTAACATTCTGACCAAGTTTCATTAGGATTGGGCCAAAATTGTGACCTCTAGAGTGTTAACAAGCTTTTCCTTTGATTTAACCTGGTGACCTAGTTTTTGACCTCAGATGACCCAATATCAAATTCATCCAAGATTTTACTGAAGATAACATTCTGACATAGCTTCATTAAGATTGGGCCAAAATGTTGACCTCTGGAGTGTTAAAAAGCTTTTCCTTTGATTTGACCTGCTGACCTAGTTTTTGACCCCAAATGACCCAGCATCGAACTTTTCCAAGATTTTATTGAGGGTAACATTCTGACCAAGTTGCATTAAGATTGGGCCAATATTTTAACCTCTAGAGTGTTAACAAGCTTTTCCTTTGATTTGACCTGGTGACCTAGTTTTTGACCCAGATAACTCAATATAAAACACGTCAAAGATTTTATTGAGGGTAACATTCTGACTAAGTTTCATTAAGATTGGGTCAAAATTGTGACCTCTAGAGTGTTAACAAGCTTTTCCTTTGATTTGACCTGGTAACCTAGTTTTTGACCCCAGATGACCCAATGTCGAACTTGTCCAAGATTTTATTGAGGGTAACATTCTGACCAAGTTTCATTAAGATTATGCAAAATTGTGACCTCTAGGATGTTAACAGTCAAATTGTTGACGACGGACGACTGACGGACGGACGACGAACACAGGGCGATCATAAAAGCTCACCTTGAGCACTTTGTGCTCAGGTGAGCTAAAAACAATGAAGATTTTTCTTTTAATACTTTACCAGAATATGATCGTACGTTCCATTGTGGCAGTTTGATATTTCGTTTGTAAGTTGTATTTGGTTGAAGTCCGCCGCCGACAAAGAAAACATGTACTTATATTCAAAGGACATCGATTGAAGTATGCGCACAAGCGTTACTACCTGTAATAAAGAATGCACATCAATGACACCTTACGCTTTCCATAAAAACAATCTGTATTTCCGTTTCCTAACTGTTAAAGCTACTTTCCATGGAATCGCAAGCAATCTTATCATTTGTCTATATTTTCTTTATGGTTTCTGACTATGCAAATAGCAGTTATTTTATCTAAATTCCATTTTGTTACTTTGTAATCGCTTATTTTCTACGGAGTACCGAAACCTATTTTTAGAATGTGAAATTGAAAGTAGACTACGATAATCAAAAGAGCGCACACTTAGCTCGCAAACAGTAACAAAATGGCTGCCCTAGCGCACAGTTAGGCTTCTGGGTAAAGAAATTCGGTAGTTAACGGCGAATATTCTAATATACGGCCTTATATGCAATGTAAATGTTCGTTGGGGGTATATTCAACAGCTTAAAGACAAACTGTCAGGGAATGTGACACAAATTTCTTTTAAATGCATGTAGGGCAACGCGCATACTTTGAGAATGAATAGAGTGTATTAATCAAGTCAATGGTGAAACGCCGTTACTGAATATAATGAAGAGCAAACAATTACTATGCCAGGGAATATGATACCACTTACTGTACACCATTTTAAAGGTATTTATATTGTCTTTCAAATGCTTGAAATGCAATGTTCTATCTTGGGGAAAGTACCTCTAACGGCATTCTCATAGAAGACATAAGGTAGAAGATTGAATGAACTACCTAAATCATACCAGAGATAAAAACCTGGGCCATAATGAAGTTGAAAGACAGTAAATATCTTTAAATATCTGTAAAATGATGTATGATGAATTATATTATAGATTCCCTGAAATGGAACCTATGCCGCACATTATTAGCTCCGTCGACCAATAAACGTTAGTGTTTGCAAACGGTGTTACTGCTGTTTCTGTTACTGTTGGCCAAAAGGTGGTTATGTTATAACTGCTAAGTGTCGTCTCCGACAGTTAGTAGTTTACCGTTGAAATCTTTGAAAGTACGCCGGATTTAACAAGTATAAATGTTTCACTATTGAAACCAGAATTATTTGACCACGTACAAGTAGAATTATTTTTTTTCCATAACGAAATTTAATTAGAGTGTGGAAAGCAGCCTATGACAACCTATAGAATGTGCTAGTCTAAAGACGCAAGGCAATGTAAGCGTTTGAACTTTCAATCTCGAATATACCTTTACCTCAAACCTTCGAATAACGCGATACTTTCCGTGCACGTCGCCTTAACATCATGCTGCAATATGGCGTTAATTTATGGCAAACAAGTGACCTGCCACTAAGAATATTACATGGAACATTCTGATTATAAGAAATTAAAACGCGATCGTGTCGCCTGTCATGTATAGTCTGGTAAGTTAAACTTTGGATGTGTTTCGTCCATTAGTAAAATTACTACCAATTTATGAAACGAGTCCAAAATACAAGGCTATCATTTCCAATGTATTGCATGCAGTCGGCTTTTGACAGCGAAAGTCTATCTTATTTTGAAAAGTACTCGTACCGATATTGTATTTCTGACAAATACCTTAGGAGTACTAGTATGTCAAATGGTATGTGCACAGAATATATTGCAACTACTTTCATTGGAAACTGAGTATCTAATTGTGACAAATACACTTAAATCAACCTGCAACACTTTTCGATAATTATAGTAAGTGGTAAAATGAATCTTACTTTTATCCATTTTGGAAGGTTGCATTCAGCACAATACATGTTTTTGTATGGGTGCCATCGTGGTTGTAAACTTGAACTATGACACAAGTCTTCCAGCTTTCTTTGCTCAGTCCAGATGTCCGTATTGTTGCCTTTGCATTCTGATACCAACTGTGTATCATTTTCATCGGAAAGTTGATCAGGGTTACAGAGAAAGCATGCAAAATTCTTGTAAACTTTCTTGTAAACTCTGTACTCTGAGAGAAACATTGTCTCTACTGAAACACTTTCACAGATTTCCTTTGTTATTACATCGCCAACAAGCCACAGTCCAGTTTCATTGCAATGTTCAAAGACCTTCCTTTTAGAGCAAGGGTATTCTTTTTCGCTCACTGCTACTGATTCGAAAACAACATCAATTGATGACTCTTTTCTTTCATATCCAATTCCTTCCAAAGAGGCAGATTTTTCTGCATTGTACTCTGCTCCTTTACAATTCGAAGAGTATGCGGGAACAAATGCTATTTTTGTACAATGTGTCCTAATGATGTCCAGCAACAGTGTCATATTTGTATAAAGAGCAGGTTCTACAAAATTGTTACAATGTATTTCAATGTTCAAGGTAACATTCGAATTGTTGTTATTGCATAAATAGCAATAAATGTTTCGATACGCGATCATCTTGTCTTTTGTGGTTACAGGAATATGTAAGAAGGGAGCACCTGTAGCGGTAGAACAGTTCATTTCAAGTTCAACAGCACTTCCTGCGCCAAGACAAGCATCAATTAAAGTGTAAGATTCTGCAGTTCTAATATTCTGAATGTCATTTGTCATGCCTGAATGGCCAGGTGAGAGTTTCTTCTTCTGAAAGGAGGGAAAATAGTCCCGGCCAACGCATGAGTATGGTTTCTTAGTAAGAACAAGGTCCCAGCAGCATTTCATGTCTTCTGCGCATGTATTGTTGCAAGAGCATTTGTCACAAACAGGGTTAGGTAATCGATAGAGGCCAGATAATGGTGTCTTTACTAATTCATTTGACTGATCTCGTAAAGATGTGTTCCAATAACAAAGTACGCCTTCTCCGGTACCACATACGTCGGTATATCTTTTCAATTTTTCTCGGTTTTGAACGGTATTTTCATTAGACTTATGATGCCGAACAGAGCTATGTACGATAGCAAAATCATCCCATAGTAATCCGTGGAGATACCATTCATTATTTTTCAATAAGTCTTTTCCCGAAGATAGCACTGAGACTGTTATTCTGGAGTTCACCGTTTCGTATGTCTGATTTCCAGATAGTACAGTAACAGTGCGAATATTTTCTTTAAAAATAGATTGGTTACTTATTTTCCTGCATGCATAACAATAAATGTTCTTAAAAGGTTTTAATCTTTTTGAGACTGGGAAGTTTTTGCAGGCGTGTTGAATAGCATGTCCTGAAAGCTCATTTGACGGGCCACACGTATCAATGATGGCAACATTCTGCTCAGCGGTTACACTGGGATTACAAATGTAACAAAATACATTTTTGAATTTTCTGTATGGACTCAAGAAATTTTCACAAGCCCAAAGTATATCTACATCGTTTTCCTGCCAAAGACCTGTCGTATTGCATGTACTAATTAGTTGTTTATTATTTTCTTTTCTATCACAGTAAGATATTGAATTGACAAAACCTACATTTGGATTAAAACTTATTACACATTCTGACTGGTTCAGGGCTCTTTTTTTCAATTCGCCAAAAGAAGAGACGAATTGCAATTGTGTCTCTAAAATTGAGTAAGGACATTTAACGTCTGTCTGCCAGGGGTCACAACTCTTGTCATTGTTACATAGTGCACAGAACATGTTACTATAATATATTCCCGTTACGGTGGATGTGCACGGATAAAATTCGGTTTCACACATGTCAACGACAGTTTGGTTTTCATTGAAATTTCTTAGGCATGTGGTAACCATGTTTAAAAGCACTTCCATTTCTTTTGGATACAAGACTGAATTTACACAGTCTTGTTTAACATATCCATAATGGCTGCTGGGGCAACATCTACTGGAATCGAAGCAATCTCGTGAACAATAACAATGTGCACAGTCTGAAAAATATAAATTGTAAATCTATCTGTTAACGGCCGTGGTACATAAATTGTATAAGTTTTTTTTTTTTTGCAAATTTCTACACCTACGTTTTCTATATGATTTCTTAACTGAAATAAACGTTTTCGAACCCGGCGAATTTAAGGCAAAGTCTCCAGTTTGTAAAATATTGACACATTATAGATTCACAAAACTGCTTAATGATAATATCTATACAGTTACGTTAACGTATTATTGCATTTCAGTATGATTTCGAGATGGTTTCTGCGCATTAACCAATTGGGGAAAAAAAACAGTTCTCAATGAAGAGAAATAATAAATATTAAAATGAATTATTTATAGTGAAAATAGTGACCCAATACAAAAGATAATGATATCTTTCTTAAATCATATAGTAAATATAAACTAGGCGAAATTGCTTATTTTATTTAACAAAATTAAAAAGAATATTTTGGTTTTACGCCTTTTGCACAGTAATATACTCGGATTTACTGAGCCTATGAGAAGGAGTGAAATGTGCCGCACCCCTCACGCATCTAGCATCTAAATATGGAATGTATTAAAAAAACAAACAGTGTTTGGTTCTATTGTCAGTTTACAGAATACAGCTGTAGATCTTCCTGATTTACGTTCGCAGAGAAAGCGGTACTACAAAGTGTCAGTGAGCTGTTGAATTGTATATGTTTATTGTATTTTTAGGCAGCATTTAACGTCACTTATGTAGATAAGTGACGTTAAATGCTTCCTAAAAATCAGATAAGAGTCCTGGGAAATATTGAGATGTAAATGCATTTTTTATTTAACACCAAATTGGTGATGGATTCCTAATATTTACTTAAAAATATTTCTTATTCATTTATAATGTAAAACTATTCCGAATATGCATATTCTCATTTCAAGCACAATATATTTATACAACTCAACAGTATGTCGACACTTAGAACGAATAACACACTGACATTAACTGAAAACAGGAATAAAGCCGGGTTGAAAAAAAAATCTAGCGCTATTATGTACAATTAAGAAAATAAAGTGCACTATAATAATGCATAGGTATGAGCATTAACTGAAATGTCCGTTAAATGACATACATTGATATTTAGGAATTTGTTATGCAAATTTGATAAATCATTTGTATCGCCTCAATTTTGTATAAATAATTCATTTTTACATTGGTTATTCCTTGGTATTGAATACTTTGTCTTCGAAAACGATAAAGGTCTGCAATTAACATAAACCATTTATAAATGTCTGTATTTCTCAAATGCTCTTTTTTCAGAGGTATAGCAGGTTAACAAAACACCGACACAATTATGCCCCATATAAAGAATGTTTAGCCTTTCACGATGGAAGGTGCCTCGTCGAACATTATTTTAGGCATGGGCGAGCATCTGGGTAGAACCAACAACCGTTAGCAAGCTTACTAGATAGCTTCAATGCATAAAAGTAATGAAGTTTGGAACATACAGCAGTGATTGGTATGTGATTGGAAGTCAACGACCTTACCCATACGTCAACATCCTTTTTAGATATTCCTTCTCTTACTTAGATCTTCATTCTTCATTTACGTACATGATACTATCAGATAAAAAAAGCATTGTACCTGAAAATGCATCATCCATCTCTCCAGAGTACACCAGATCCTTACTTAAATGCACACCACAGGTATCTCGCAGAGGACATATGAGAGAGTACTCTTCCTTAAGCTTTGTCACGTTGATGCTTACATTCCAACGTTTTTGTATAAACTTCTCTATGAATACGTTTTCTTCCCCATCAATTAGTGACCTATCTCTCCTAAGAAGATGCTCGAAACTACCGGCAACTGAACTTTCTGACTCGTTGTAAAACTTTCTAATCCCGGTACCATCTGAATCAAGACCATGCTCAGCAGGATTTGTTTTAGCATGCTCTGCATCGTTGTCTAGATTTCTAATTAGGCCACTTATAAATAGAGCAAATATAGTCAAAGTTAATAGTCTACACAACCAACTGTTTTCCATTTTGTTTCACTAATTACTGAGGAAACACTCTAAGAAAATGCACATAATCCAGTTTTGTCCGAAGGAGAAATCCATTTTAAATCTCATCAGATCCCAAATTTTGCACTTCTACTGTTCAACATCTCTATTTACGGTCATATAAATGATAAGAATAAAATGCGAAGATATCTTCTAAACTGTTTGAAGACATTAAATGTCTTTATAAAAGTTTATTTTAATCAAAACCTGTTTAAGTGATATGTTCCGATACAATTTGTGCTCTGCCTCAATTTCGAAAGAAGTCACATAATATATTATGCGAAATTTCGTCTTTTAGAGCAGTGCATAATAATACTGTATCAATTAATCTCTTTAGATTTGTCCAGGTGTGCGATTGCATTTATTTATAACATTTAATTATTTACGCGTGACATTTACAGGTTAATGCATACATTGTGAAAGAGTGTAGTCACATAAAATGCAGGGGTTGGACGTATTTTGCATTTTGCCGCTTTTAGGTGAGAAAAATGCTGCTTGCAGTTCAAAATGACGTCATTTGTTTACTTTTTGACCCAACAGATGACACATTTTGCAGTGGTGTGTTTATTATATACGAATTTTCAACCGATAACATCCAGTTGGTGGCCATAAATTTATCTTCACTCGGCTTTTTGTCTTACATGTTTATCTTTATTTGTTAAAAAGTTATTAAAGGTACAGTGTCAGTTTATAGTGACGAAAGAATCGTAGCCGTGCATGAAAATGTAATTCCTGTACAAAACGAACTCTTTACAGGATGTTTATTGATCTAGACATATACATAAATTTATACTGTAATTTAAGATTTTTATCTGCTACTTTTAAACCTCCCATTGCAAAAATATTTTGGTACAAGCAACATTTTGTTGTTTGATGTTGTATACACGACATTTTTGTTGTTTGATTGTTCTACCGAGATGTCTTCTTGAAGTTTTTCAATCCAATATAAAGACTGGCAATTAGAAATATTTAAAGGTGATATATATATATATATAATACAAAATGTAATGTGGTTCGCACCAATACTAGTGAAAGCAACAAAAATATTATGCATTTCTCTAGCTTTTTTGTACATTTTTAATTCCTGGTATTGAAGATCAGTTAATTACTGTCGCCTTGGGGAGCAGACATGAAAATGGTTTTGATGACACCAATCTGCAGCCGTTGTATGCCATATTTCTAGGTACCATAAAAAATTAAAAAGACAATAACGTATTCCTTATTTCCATCAAAAAAGTTTAATTTCGATGAGGAAATTTAATTTAGTTATGCCCCTTTTTAACTTTGAATTGTTTGGTTAGTTTTTTGATAAAGTGAGATATCTCTCTTACTATCATAGTTTGAAACTTAGAATAGTTATTAACTATCAAAGTCTATACAAGGAGAAACACTCTCCATAACTCTGATTTTATATTTGACACACTTATGCCCATTTTTAACTTCGATTTTTTGTTAAAGTTTTGATAAAGTCAAATATCTCTCATACTATGAAAGTTTTTGACTTGAAACTTAAAATAGCAATTTACTACTACACAAGGAGAAACAATCCCCATTACTCTGATTTGAATTTTGATATAGTTATGCCCTTTTTAAATTTAGAATTTTGTTTGGTTAATGTTTTATAACGTTTTTACAGGCAAAGATGAAATTCAGAGTCAAGCACTGAGATAAGTCTAGCGTGCTGTCTTACGGACAGCTCAACAACATGACATAACTCTATCCTTCTTATTTGTTTAATCATCTTCCTTTATTTGATATTTGTCCATATTCGTGTGGAGTCGAGCTCATGAATGAAATATAAAACCAAACTGGCACTTATGATAAGTTTCACGTAATACATGTTCATGTGAAAATGTGCGACGCACGCAAACCTTTACTCTACCATACCTTTTTAGTAATGTCCATTTAGTAAGTTTTACTGTCCAGGGCATTACACTACAAGTTATGTAGGGAATTTACGCAGATAATATACGACAGAGAACATTGAGATGAAGTGCAGCATACAAGGACATAACTTTTACCACACTTGTTTTAAGGTTATCTCCCTATATTAATTTCTTTATATGTGGCGTAAGTCTAATATACAGACTTCTTTAAGTTATATATACCTTAAAATAATTTGTTTATTTTTTTTTTATACAGCAGTTTGAAAAAGCGGAAAGTATTATAGAATGGTATTATCCGTCCATCTGTCCATCCTTCAACATTGTCTGTAAGTAACAAAGTGTAATTAGTGTGGCTTTCAAATTTGACATTTCGACTAATCTCCACTTTGGAAGGATCCTGTGTGTTTTTGTGTTCAGTCGATCAAAGGTCAAGGACATATTAACCTGGAGACTAAAAACGAATTTTCATCACGTTAGTAAAGTACAAATGATAGAAAGAACCTAAACAAAATTGCAGATTACATTGAGGACTAAGGTACAATGCACCATCTCTTTTAAAATGTCAAAATTGTACATCCTGCAATGAACTCTCATTTGATTTCTTTAGTTACTCAAACAAAATACTTCTAAAAAGGAAGGAAATATATTTCATAAAAAACACATTCATTGAGAATTAAAAAGGCAAAAGTTAATGAAATTGATTTGTAATTTTGAAACTTACATCATTTTTCAACAGCAAAGGTCCAATAAATATGTTATAATCCGGACTGGTAATGAATACGTTGGTGAAATAAATGCAATGAAACGTTGGTATATTTGTGACACGCTTGACTTTCAATCTAGAGGGCCAGGGTTAAAATACCAGTCAAGCGCTTGGCATTTATGAGATGCTCTTTAGAGTAGACCACCTAGGTATGAGGTGCGCATTGGTTCTTCAAATGAAGTAGTGCTACGTGTGTATTGATGCTGTACACTAAGCACATTAATGATTAAAAAAGAGCTAAGTTCAGTAAGCCAGAAATGCCTGTTTCTAAAAGATTTCTCTCTTTTTATTACCGGGCCTTTCTGTCGCTCTAGTCAGATCACTCTGTGTCTGTACTGAAAGAGGATGAAGTTGGCACCCAGGGTGGCTGCCTCTGTATGTAAACGTTTTCATAATGGACGGATGCTGAGTAAATCTACTAATCTAATAATGAAAATATAAAATAATAACAATAAAAATTATGAGAAGAAGGAATAAGAAGAATGCAAGTTTGCGTGTTGGCTGTGTAGTAGGATCTAAAATGATTGAACGAATCAGTGTCAATTACAGGCAAATAATTGGACCACATGACTGGGTGGGTTCCGCACAAAAAAAACGCTACTTAAACACGAAGAAAGTATATGTTTGATTATACCAGTATGGAAATATTATGTTAATGCAAAAACAATGAATAATATTGAGATATAATTAGAATGAAATTAAACTGAAAACTTTTATAAACTGACATTTTATGGGGTTAATTGTACATATATTGTAGGAAAACTGTGTTTCAATTATGATGCTACATGTAATTATATCACTTTTAAATATCTCCAATTGCCAATCTTTAAATTGGATTGAATAGGTAAAACAATCAAACACCAAATGTGTTATGTATACAACATCAAACAACAAAATGTTGCTTGTACCAAAATATTTTTGCAATGGGAGGTTTTAGATAAAAATCTTAAATTACAGTATAAAATTATGTATATGTCCAAATCAATAAACATCCCGTAATGTGTTCGTTTTGTACAGGAATTACAGATCAGCTCACGCGGAAAACCCATTCTACTCGATACTCGGAGGATGGCCAAAACGAGTACTAATGCTCCAACTCGAAGTTTCTTCGAGTCAGCCATTTTCCGTCAAGGAATTACGCTATCTTACTCCGAGGATTTATGCGAAGTCACTCAAAGGAAATCCTTGGAGTGACTCGAGATGAAATCCAATTAGCGGAATACACACCTGTATTTGTTTCTTTAGTTTCCGAGTCGCTTGACGGAATTCTTTCGAGTGACTCCGAGACCAATTAATAATTACCTGTATAAATTTATTTGGATCTTCGAGTAACTTCGATGACAGATTTCAGATTGTAGCTTTTATTTTACATTAAAAATAAACAGATTTCTCTGTTCACTAATTTTTTATGACTCCTTTAACAGATACGGCAGTAATTTCTTTCTCCTTTTTATAATTCCTTCCAAATGTATAAAAGAAACACCAACTTCATATTGAAAAATTCTCCTATAATTTACATTGTAAATATCACTATTCTTTAACGGCTTACATACCAAAGAATATTCCTGCGGCCAATAATCGATAGCGGTCAGATTTTACTAAATAGAAATGAGAAGGGCATGTACACATTTTGCTTCATAACAAAATTACTAAAAATAAAAAACTTTAGGTGCGAACATAGTACCCGTGTTCAAAATTTGATTCATCACATGCTATTTTCAAGATCAATTTTACTTTTCTTTTTGATTCATAAACATAATAAAATATATAATGCCATCATTTCATCGTTTTTCCTTCCTTTTTTCTATATAAAATATGTAAAAAATCTCAGATATGCGTTTATTCAAAGTAATTTTTTTGTATAACTCAATTGATATGAATACTTAGGTGCAAGTAATTTCCTTCTCTCAATGAATATATTTTTGTATGATATATATTTCATTTTTTGTGAAATAAAAGTCACAGACGGTTTATTTCGACTGATTTTGAAGAATAATTCACTTCAGCGCGAAGTTGTTGTTGTAGCGTCACGATTGTTTTAATGTAATATTACTTCACGAATAATTCTTTATTATCATGTTAATATCATAAATTTTACAACACAAGAAATTCAATTTTACCTTGTTTCAGTTATCATGAAAATCAAGGTAATTTGATTTACTTCATTATGAAGTTTTCAAAATTGACTGTACATGTTCAATTCAAAGCGATTTTACACGAAACCCGTTTCTTTAATAAATGAAACCTGATAGAAGTAATAAAATATTTTATGCATCACGCGTATATCCTTTTTATTGGACCGGTAATAAAACTTGCCAATAGCCACTAAATAAGGGTCCGTTAAAACAACACAGCATGTACTACACTGATAAGGCTATAAATGCGTTGAAATTACGGGAAGTTGTTGGTAATTTTAAGATATAATTATAATGCCGTTTTAATTTTTTGCATCATTTTTTAATTTGCAAAATGTTTGAATATATTGATCAAAAACATCTAATTATATTCATTGTATAAAGTCTGCTTAAATGCCTGTACCGCTGATTGCCAAATTGTTTTTCTTAAAAGAAAGAGAAAATGATCAAGGGCGACACAATTTTCCCTTTAATTTATCTTACAAACATACCATAATTTTCGTTTCATTTAATGCCTTAAAAACCGTTAATGGCCGTAAAATTGATAAAATCGTATGACGAAAGTCACATTGTTCGATTTTTTGTATTCATTTGGATACTTAAGTCTTTTTTTACATATCTTTCTTAAAGACAGCGTTATCTAAAACAAATGCAAAAATTAGCTCGTATTTCTTAAATATATATGTCACATTTGATTAATAACACACACTGATCATTTCTGTTTGTGATGCTAATGAAATGTAAGGAAATGATATCAAGCTATTGTCTTTTCTGCCATATTGGTTATGAGGTCAATTATTCCTCATGTCTAGTGTTAAACAGTTTTGTAATAGTCAATTCTGCATAAATCTAATTAAATTTAATTTACAATTTCAGAAAGTATTTCAAAATAATATTGAACACATCATTGTGCTTAAACGACAGGCAGGTATTTGAACGTTTGTTTAGTTTTATATATTCCTAAAATTAAGTCCACTTTACATAAATTCATTTCTAATTTAAAGAGCATAGACAGAGAGCATTTCAATCTCATTCTTAACAATTTACTTTTAAGCGGATGTATTTCAATATCAAAATTCACAAATTTAAAACAGTAAAATGAACAAGATAACTATATTAAAAAATCAAGGTAAGGAAATACTGCCTCGGAGTTTCGTGAAATCATCTCGCGGCACTCGAAATGACAGGCTGATTGTTTGTTTTGGACTCGGAGTCGCGCGGAGAGGCCATAAAATACCGGTACATAATATAGTGTTACCTGTATAACTTCGACTCGGAGTTCCGTCAAGTAATTTCTCGAAGTGACTCGACGAAATTCCGCTAAAGTAATAAAACTATAAAAGTTGGTACTCCGAGTCAGAATAAGGCAGTACTCGGAGAAATTCCTCGCTAAGCAAGATTTCTCCTTCGAGGAAAAACGGAAAGTGGGTTTTCCGCGTGAGCTGATTTGTAAGCCAGTTTCGAAATTAACCTAGATATCATCAAGTTGAACATTCCGACCAAATTTCATGAAGATCCATTCATAAGTATGGCCTCTAGAGAGGTCACAATGTTTGTCTATTTTTAGACCTACTGACCTAGTTTTTGACCGCACTTGACCCAGTTTCGAATTTGACCTAGATATCATCAGGATGGACAATCAGACCAACTTTCATACAGATCCCATGAAAAGTATGGCCTCAAGAGAGGTCACAATTTTTTTTATTATTTGACCTACTGACCTAGTTTCGAACTTGATCTACATATCATCAAGGTAAACATTCTGACTAACTTTCATGAAGATCCATTGAAAAGTATGGCCTCTAGAGAGGTCACAAGGTTTTTCTATTTTTAGACCTACTGACCTAGTTTTGGACCGCACGTGACCCAGTTTCAAACTTGACCTAGATATCATTAAGATGAACATTCAGACCAACTTTCATACAGATCCCATGAAAAATATGGCCTCTAGAGAGGTCACAAGGTTTTTTTAAATTATTTGACCTACTGACCTAGGTTTTGAAGACACGTGACCCAGTTTCAAATTTGATCTAGACATTATCATGGTTAACATTCTGATTAACTTTCATGAAGATCCATTAAAAAGTGCGGCCTCTAGAGAGGTCACAAAGTTTTTCTATTTTTAGACCTACTGACCTTGTTTTGGACCGCACGTAACCCAGTTTCGAACTTGACCTAGATATCCTGGAGAGGTCACAAGGTTTTATTATTATTTGACCTACTGACCTAGTTTTTGACAGCATGTGACCCAGTTTCGAACTTGACCTAGATGTCATCAAGTTGAACATGCTGACTAACTTTCATGAAGATCCATTGAAAAGTATGGCCTCTAGAGAAGTCACAAGGTTTTTCTATTTTTAGACCTACTGACCTAGTTTTGGACCGCACGTGACCCAGTTTCGAACTTGACCTAGCTATCATCAAGATGAACATTCTGACCAACTTTCATAAAGATCCCATGAAAAATGTGACCTCTAGAGTGGTCACAGGCAAAAGTTTATGCACGGACGGACGGACGACGGACGCTGCGCGATCACAAAAGCTCACTTTGTCACTTTGTGACAGGTGAGCTAAAAAATAACAGTATTGGTGCCATTTGAGAATGCATGGTCGCGTTACAGTAAAACTTATCAATAGTTTATTTTGTTTTGTGCGTTGGTTTACCAAAGACTTTCTTAACTTACATTGGATCTTATTTTGATCCAAGTGTTAAGTTTCATTTTGTATTAACTATGAATATTGTTTGTTGAAAAATCATCACATGTCATAGAGATCTCTGAGAGCATCTTCGCCTCGTTTCTCATTAGTGAGAATAACTAGAACCTACAATTTCCTAATAGGTCTAGTATATTCTACGCTTATTTTCGTTGTTTTCTGCACCTATGCTGCTATGCAGCTTCTATGCATCTTAGCTGGAGCTTTGTCTTTCATATTTTCTCATCATTTATCTATATACCATGTTATAGATGTTGTTTTGTTTGTTTGTGTTGGGTTTAACGCCGTTTTTCAACAGTATTTCAGTCATGTAGCGGCGGGCAGTTAATCTAACCAGTGTTCCTGGATTCTGTACCAGTACAAACCTATTCTCCGCAAGTAACTGCCAGCTTCCCTACATGAATCAGAGGTGGAGGACTAATGATTCCAGACACAATGTCGTTTATCAAATAGTCACGGAGAACATACGCCCCGCCCGAGGATCGAACTCACAACCCCGCGGTCCGTAAACCAAGATTTTTACCATCTCTGTTGTAAAATGTGGCACTTTTTGAGAAATCTACACACATGATTATCAATAAACATGTCACTGGATGCAGTGAAATACAACACTGCATAAAATGTTAAGTTTTTTTTGTAATATGTAATAAAGACATTTTATACACTACATGAGAACAATTTAGTACAGAAAAATGAAATTGTCTCCAACGGCAACTAATATTTAATGGTACATCAGTCAGGTTTTACCATAAATGGTTACAAAACCTGACATCATAAAACACATTACTGAGCAAAGATCAAAGGTCTGTGAAATTATTCAACGTGGATAAGGAGGTAGTACAAAGTATACTTAAAAAGTAAAGCCATAATTCAAATAAAAGTATTTCTAAAAATGACCCAAACTATCCCTGAAAGCAAAAACATCTATTTACTGATCAAAAGTGAAATGTTGATAGGAATTTTCTCAAGTAAAGTACACAAAAATCACACCACTCAAAACACTACAGAAAGCATTGTTCTCACTTTTCTAACAATTATTTCCCTAGGGTATCTTGAATTGTGATTAATAAAACTATTGCTTTTAGAAAATTACCCAGAGACATGGAATTTCATACTTATGAAGGGAAATTATGCATGTGTGATTTACTTTGCAAAATATGTGCAAATATCACAATAAATGCATAGTTTAAGATATCTCCTAAAATTATTTCAGGACCATAGATTTCAAGTGATTTGAAAATAAGCATAAAATAGAGAGAAACAAGAAAAGTGTATCGATTAATTAACACGTCAGGCCACTGGCTGCAGCATTACAAAACTATATTGATCAGACAGAGAAAACAGTTCTGCAATGTTTAATTGTCCTAAACATAGACATCATGTGTTGTTTTGTTTCCTTTTTTAGAGGTTTGCCGAAATATCATTCATTTACTGAACATAAGATGTAAAATTTTCAATAGTGGCCACTATAAAAATTTGAGAACCAGAGTACAAGAGTGAAATATATTTCGATCTTACATGTAGAGCAAGTGAAATTCTTTTGATTTCATGTAATTTAACGGATTTTACCAAATTGTACCAGTTTTATGCAGATATTAACAACACATTGAGTAACGTCACATACAAACTCATGACATCATAATGTACTTCTTCAAATAAGATTTTCATATTTTTGTTACACTTTCACGTTTTTTGTAGGTTTAGCATTGGGAGTTTTCCATCATTTGCAAGTTTTAGAGGTTAAAGGAAAACTGACTACTTTTTGTATGACAATTTCATTGTCAACATTTAGTGAAATACAACAGGAGCTTGAGGCCGGGAACGCAGATTTTCAGTCTTGTTTGACCTTTATGTATTGACTGAGCTTACCGCCTTTACAAATTTCATCTCAAGTTTCCATAATCTCGAATTATATAAATATTACCTATAAACCTGGATATACTTTAAATCTAGAAAAACTGCGTTCCCGACCTCACGCTTTTGTGTGAAATATACTGTCAGAGTCTGTCCTGCCATGGTTTACACTATATTCCACACATGTTTGAACTATTTACTGTCCCACTCAAAGTATTATGGTATGTTGGCACTATTTACTGTCCCAGTTTACGTATTGGTGTATTTATCTGCTATCATTTTCTTTCTGTTTTTTAGTAATTGCAATAGATAAAATACAGACATTTTATTATCTGACATTACTTAAACATTTATACAAGTGTATCAAAAAAGTGCGAGTTATATCACCATGTGTTAAAGACTTGTACAAAATACTTTAAGTAAAGGAGAAAAGCCGAAAACTGTCCATTATGTGAAAGAATGGACAAATCGAGGCGCAACGCGCCGAGATTGTCCATTCTTTCACATAATGGATAGTTTGAGGCTTTTCTCTGACTTAAAACACGGTCCTCTCGAATAAATCAAGATTGTCGTGATATTATATAATGTCCCTAATATTGTCCTCTTTGAGGCAAAGACAAATCATTGATTTGTGTCTCTGTGCTAAGTAAAAATACCAAGTCAAATAAAGTTTAAATAAGATTGCATGACTTATTTATTGCAATGAAAAGATTTTTTTAACACTAATGATATGCAGTGCTGATTTTTAGGACAGTTTCGAACATATCACGTTTTGTCATATTTACATATGATTTGAAGTATCTTTACAAAAAGTAAAATTTAGCTTGGCCTTATGATGTATGTATTAATAGTTTTCCACGCTTTGTTCGTGCTGAGTTTGCAGTTTTATATAGATGACAGGTCCAGGGGAAGACATCCTAAAATGTATGTATATGTATTTTATATCATTATTACAAAACAACCGTTCTTATCTCGCAATTACGTTGTTTTCTATCAATTTTATTAGAAGACAATAACACGTATTATATGAGACGTTTACTAGTGTTGAAAGTTAAAAACAAAATAATGTATTGTTAAATTAAAATCATTGCGGCCAAATTTCCCTGTATACCGAAATACCGAAACATGCAGTAAAACGATAAGAAATTTGACGTTTTTAGTGTGTTTATTTGTTTGTTTGTCTTTGTAGTAGAAATGTGAAATTGCACATTTCTGAATGTCAGTTATGACTAAAAAAATTAACCAGGTGTTTTAGCTGGACTATTCAAAGAATAAGTAAAGCTATTGGTTTCCAGTTTAATTTTGCCCATGGTTTTCTCGTTTAGAGCCCAACCATTATTTTATCCGCTTTTCAAGGAATTGCACTTTGTGCATCATTGAAGGTTCCATGTGCATCGCCGTATGAACACATGGTACAAAATCCAGGAACACTGGTTAGGTTAACTGCCCGCCGTTACATGACTAAAATACTGTTGAGAAACGGCGTTAAACCTAAAACAAACAAACAAACATTGGGTTAAATATCATACGTTCCACATAAGCGTTTTTTTATTGCAGCTACAAATTCTGAAAAAAAAACACGTTGCAGTTTTAATATATTTCGAAACTTTCGAATTTCAAAGACTGATGTATTCACACCTCTCAACGTACAAGGTTGTTACTATACCTGTCCATTATTAACCTGTACCTGTCCATTCTTAAAGTTTCCATTATTTTAAGAATGGACTCTTACAGGTTAATAATGGACAGGTATAGTAAAATAATCGTGTGTATAGAGCGGTATCGGTACAATAACCTATATAATGGACAAAACTAACAAAGGATTACGTCACAACCGTGTTTTAACTCTAGAAAAATGTATTTTAAAACAAGCTCTTAATTTACTCACTGTATAGCTAAAATGTATTTTTTTTCTTATAAGTAATATTTGTGTGAATGTAATAGTTTCCTGAAATCTATATATGTATTAAGGACATGTTACGCTCTTTACATAATGCTCCAAAAAATACAAACTCATGATAATGAAGTAAAAACGATAATCTAATTTTGACCAAAAATCCTAATGACAACTAATGGCAACATGATAAGAATTTTGCTCTGAATACACAATGTCTCAAATTGATATATTAGTTCTACATAATATTTTCTAATGAGTCAAAAAGCTCAAAATTCTCACATCACAATGACAAGTAAATAAAGTGCAGTATTTGAATAGAGTTACAAACTTGAAAATACTCACACCATGACAATACAAAATATACAAACGCAAAATCTATGCAAGCACCTGATTTTACAAAAGATATAAAATTGTAATACCATGAAAACTTTTAAAAAAAGTTGGTAAATTTGGTCTATCATATTTAAAATTTCTAGTTGTCCTTGGAAAGCTTTATGAAAAATGTTCCTTTAAAACCCTAAACACTGATGCAGTTACTTCCCGTTACAGGACATGGTAATTGTTTTATGTTGTTACAAACTTGAAAATACTCACACCATGACAGTACAAAATATACAAACGCAAAATCTGTGCAAGCACCTATTTTTACAAAAGATGTAAAATTGTAGTACCATGAAATCTTTTAAAAAAGTTTGTAAATTTGGTCTATCATATTTAAAATTTCTAGTTGTCCTTGGCTTTATGAAAAATGCTCCTTTAAAACCCTAAACACTGATGCAGTTATTTCTCCTTACAGGACATGGTAATTGCTTTAGGATAAATTACAAAGCAGACACACTAGTGATAATCATGTGAATTGATCCAATGCTGTCTCCCTATTCATTATAGTTAGCAAAATCTTAACCTTTACCCTGCTAAATTTTTAAAATAGACTGTTCAGTTTGGACAGCACCACTTCTTATTAAAATGGGATGTCCACTGAAAATTTACTGGCTGAATAGCGAACAGTGCAAACCATGATCGAAATGCATCAATCTTAGAAAAGAATTACACAAGAAACATTTGTGTGAAATAATTTTACAATCGGGCCAGTATTTTCATGCATGAAAGCTTTTTTAAGTTTCCTCTATACACATATAGAGAAAGAATACCACACCTTCTGGCGGTCATGTTTTTTGACAGGTCGGAAAAGTTGGACAATCTTGGTAGAGGGGCACAGAAGAACCATCTGAGTGGAATTATTTTCAAATCAGGTCTGCTTTTTCATATAAGAAGATATTTCAAAGTTTACATTTTATATATAGGAAACAGTGACCATGCACTGTGGCTGCCAAGTGTTTCGACAAATCGGATAAATTTGAACAATCAAGTTTCATGAATATAACGTCATAAATGTACCCTCTAGAATGTTTACGAGCATTTTCTTTGATTTAACCTGATGGTCTAGGTTTTGACCCCACATGACTCAATTTCGGATTTATCCTAGGAGTTACCAAAGATAAGAGGTAAGGGTAGATTTCTCAGAAGCACAGAACACGTAAACACAGCCACAGAGCCACGGAAGATAAATATTTTGACTAAGTTTCACGAAGATAAGGTCATAAATGTGGTCTCTAGAGGATTAACAAGCTTTTCCTGTAACTTGAGCAAGTGAACTAGTTTTTGACCTCATATAATACAGTAAACATACTGACCAAGTTTCATGACGATAGGGTCATAGATGTGGCCTCATGAGCGTTAACAAGCTTTTCATTTGATTTGGCCGGATAACCTAGTTTTTGATTCCATATAACCCAGGTTTTTAACTTGGCCTAGGAATCATCAAGATAAACATTCTTACTTAGTTTCATGGAGACAAAAACATAAATATGACCTCTAGGGTGTTAACAAGCTTTTCCCTTTGATTTGACCTGGCGACCTAGTTTTTGACCATACATGACCAATTTTCAGACTTGTTGAATGTCACTTCTATCATGTTCACAAGATAAAAGTAAATTGTTTTTTGCTCTTTCAGGGGTCAATCATGGGCTATAATTCCAGAACCTATGATTGGATCTGACAGACTCATCATGAAGTCCAGGATCTATTGTTGTTAAAGGTATTTTGCAAGTTTGCAAGTTTGTATCAAATCAAACCATAAATGGAAGTCTCTATATGGCTGCAAAACTCAAATAGCAAATTTTGACCCTTTAAAGGTCCATAACTCTAGAAGAATTGATACAATCTGGCCAAAAAGGACCGAACTATCATGCCAATACAAGTTTGTGCAAGTTGATTAAAGTTTATTGCAAAATGAGGTCTCTATCTTATTCACAAGCCAAAAGAGCAAATTGTAGCCCTTTAAGGTACTATAAGTCTGTAAACCATTATGGGATCTGGCCAGTTTCTGAAAGGTGTGTGTGTGTGTTTGGGTTTAACGTCTTTTTCAACAATTTTTCAGTCATATAAACGACGGTGTCTACTTCTAGCAGTAAGCACAGCGCCCACCTTTTTAGTGCTGCCTCACTGGAATATCACGCCGTAGACACGTGGCATGATATCCCACCCAGTCACATTATACTGACACCGAGCTGACCAGTCCTAGCACTATCCCCTTAATGCTGAGCGCCAAGCGAGGAAGCTGCTAGTACCATTTTTTACGTCTTTGGTATGACGCGGCCGGGGATCGAACCCACGACCTCCCGCACTCGAAGCGGACGCTCTACCACTAGGCTACCGAGGCGGTCTTCTGAAAGGTACCGAGATATTAAGCCAGTACAAGTTTTATATAAGTTTGATAAAAACTGATTGCAAAATGCGGTCTCTATCGTGTTCGCAAGAAATTGCGTACGGACGGACGACTGACGAAGGGCAATCGCAAAAGCTCACCCTGTCACTACGTGTGCTTAAGTATTTTTGGATGTTGAGGAGAAAAGTGAACTAAAATCTCTAAATAAGGTGAAAAATCGGTAAAAAAAAAACAAAACAGGAGACACAAATGATCCAGAATTGAGCAAAGCAATATTTTAAGAAATAATCTATTGCACAACCGTTTTTAACTCTTATTATACACGACTGGTGGTAAAACATCTTACGTAATAATTTCACAAGAGCGTAGCCCGTGTGAAACTATTTCGTATGGCGTATAATCGCCGGTTTTGCTATAATTTATTACGATTGTAATATGTTTTTAACTGTAAACTCGGCGATATATGACCATTTTGTGTCGATTCGCCGTAAAACCTAACTCACTCACTCACTTTACTGTAAAATTTAGATCAAATATGATAGAACTGTTTCTTCGATCATGTTTGCCTTCAAATGGTAGGTCATCACGTTTCTTTGTTTATACAGGCCAGAACCGCAAATGATCGTATTAGGGCGCTAATGATGGCGAATCATTCTGCAGTGTGTGTTTGTGGGGTGGGTGTGTGCGTGCGTGCGTGCGTGTGTGTGTGTGTGTGTGAATTAATCAAGACAGTTGTTCTATGAAAAATGTCGTTTTAAATATGTTTTTAAGTGAAATGTTAGCACTATTTCTCGAGACATATATGGCGCTAAATGTCACGGCGACGTGACGTGACATAATATCGTTGTGTTGGCTTTGGCATTGCCTGTTATATTAACGATTATATGTTAGGACCATTTCAAAATAAGGACTGTGCAATAAAGTTTCAACTTCCTTACTAAAGCTAACTGTTCTAAATCATTTATCCTTCTTTGAAATAAACTGTTTTATGGAAAGTAAAGTAAATAAAAATTGTATATATTGGACTTGAATGTGACATTATATTTCAGTCGTTTTTCCAAAGAGTACTGGCTTCCACAACCGCATGAAATGCGGAAATAGTTACAGTTCTGTCTTGAGTGTGCTGTTTCATATTTCTAGGACCATCTTTTCTGATAGGGATGGTGGTGAGCGTCTAAATCTGCTTTTGCTTTCCTTGATTGCATCCAAGTCTTCAAAATGATCATGTTTAATATTTTATTACTTTTTTCTTTTACCATATAAGTCATAAAACCTATAAGTAACTTCCAGATTGGAATCAGGAAAGGTATGCAGAAGTTGAAGAAATGCCAATTCCTACAGAGGATTTGAAGCTTATATTGCCCCTTGTTCTCGAGTATCTAATTACAAATAGAGATAAGTTAACTAACTCCTTGATTTCTATTAATAAACAAATTCATACACATATGTTGCATTTGAATGCACGTAAGTAGCAAAGTTCTTCCTTGAATGATATGAGAAGAAGAGGAATCTGCCGTTGTTTAAAAGATTTCTGTGCACCAAACACCAAAATTGTGGGATTGCCCACTGTTAATGGTTGACCCCATTACTATTTTACAGTTCATGTCCAAGAAATAGTTATCAAGTGTTTTTAACAGCTTTTTTCGTTCATCCACTGTAAATTATTAAAAAACAAACAACAAAAACATAGGTAACTTCACCTATTGATCTATTCAGAATGACGATATCAATTATTTTCGTAGGAACACTCTCCATCATGGGCATTGATTCGATCTACTTGCTATGGTTTCTGTGCTCCGACCGTGTGTCTTTTGTGTTGTTTCCTAAGCTACTTTGTGCAATTTATTTACGGCCGACCAACACATATGGTTTCTTGTCCGGTTAATACAGTTTGGATATATTCTTTCGATTAGCTGCGGGCGAATTTGCTCTTAGAATTCCAGTTTTGATAAAATATCCATGGAACAGCCCAGAAATTCCAGCTATTTTTGTGCACCATACAGAAGATCAAACAGAGAGCCGTTATAATACGGTACAGCATTTTTTATGTTGATATTCTATATTTTTGTCGCATCTTGTCGTTTGTTTATTTACTAACGCCACATGGATGTTTTTTTTTAAACAGGAATAATCTCTTTCACAGTTTATAGATAAAGTACAAATCCTCAATGAATTAAATCAATTTTGAAATCGGATTAAGAAAGGAAACCGAGATGGACGAAATGCCGTTAAAAGTGGCATATGCTGGTCATTATAACTTTTGGGGTTGAATTAGTAGTTTGTTAGAAAAAAAAAACAGAAAAAAGTCCTCAGAAATATCAAAGAACATTTTTGAGATATTGTATCTGTAATTCTGAAGTAACGTCTACATCTTGTACACTGTATACAATATGTTTTATTGTTCTTGTACTGGTAAACTACAGCAAAAATATATTCTTCGAATATCAGTTAACAAATAGTGTTAGCTCTCGAGCACTTACTGGTAGTCTATCTTTAGTAGTTTACTAGTGTGTCAAAATTCAGAACATAGGTGTCAGAATTCAGAACAGAATTTCTAACTAAACTTATCTATACATATTTCTAAAATAGACTCGTCGGCATTGGAATTAAAAGGTATAAACACCGTAATTGTGTATCACAAAGTCAGAAACAAGAAAAGAGGCATTCGTATGTGATTATTGAAACAAAAATGTATTCACAATGTTACTGCAGATGGACGGGGTACTTGATAATATCATTCTTTGCTCGAAATTCATAAAGTGTTACGACAATTATTTATGCTTTTTGAACTGCCTTATTATGCAATGCATGCTTGTGCATTTCCCCCCTGTATTGTATACTTAACTAAAGATTATAAATCAGCAATAAAACTTCAACTTGGAATTAGTTTGAGGTTCGGACATTTTGTCTAATAAAATAACCGGCATATCAAGCATAGAAAAATATAAGGTTCCTTGCATTCAAGCGACCCATTTACACTTTGCTGGCGTAAAATAATTCTTCCAAACATTCAAGGAAATCTTATGTTCAGCAAATGTCGGTTTGATAAAGATAATACGTCTTGTCTTCAAAATAACCAGTTAAGTGAAAAACGCACAAAACGATTTTTGTTTTGCATAATACCCAGTTAAGTGAAAAATGCACAAAATCGATTTCTTCAGACACTCAAAATGAGGAAACGAATAAACATTATGCATTGGTTTAAACATATATTTAATTCTATTTAACTTCTGTTTCATGTATGAATTAAATAAATTTGAACCGTTTTTAAATTCAATTAAACTGGAAATCTGTCACGTTCTAACCCACATTGTTATCATACATAAAAAGGATTGGCTTTAAAAGTGTTCATTCGTGCAATTTAATCTTGATTTTCCTTGGTAATTTTAACTTTTACTTTAATTCCAACGTCGCTTTTACCCAAGAAGACTGCTTGCAGTTCCAAATGGCGTCATTTGTTTACTTTTTGACCTAACAGAGGACACATTTTGCAGTGGTAAATGTGTTTGTTATATACGAATTTTCAAAATAACGATAACGCCCAGTTGGTGGCCATATAATTTATCTTCTCTCGGCTTTTGGTCTTACATGTTTATCTTTGTTTGTTAAAAAGTTATTGAAGGTAAAGAGTCAGTTTATACTGACGAAAAAATCGTAGCCGTGCATGAAAATGTAATTCCTGTACAAAACGAACACATTACGGGATGTTTATTGATTTGGACATATACATAATTTTATACTGTAATTTAAGATTTTTATCTAAAACCTCCCATTGCAAAAATATTTTGGTACAAGCAACATTTTGTTGTTTGATGTTGTATACATAACACATTTGGTGTTTGATTGTTTTACCTATTCAATCCAATTTAAAGATTGGCAATTGGAGATATTTAAAAGTGATATAATTACATGTAGCATCATAATTGAAACACAGTTTTCCTACAATATATGTACAATTAACCCCATAAAATGTCAGTTTATAAAAGTTTTCAGTTTAATTTCATTCTAATTATATCTCAATATTATTCATTGTTTTTGCATTAACATAATATTTCCATACTGGTATAATCAAACATATACTTTCTTCGTGTTTAAGTAGCGTTTTTTTTGTGCGGAACCCACCCAGTCATGTGGTCCAATTATTTGCCTGTAATTGACACTGATTCGTTCAATCATTTTAGATCCTACTACACAGCCAACACGCAAACTTGCATTCTTCTTATTCCTTCTTCTCATAATTTTTATTGTTATTATTTTATATTTTCATTATTAGATTAGTAGATTTACTCAGCATCCGTCCATTATGAAAACGTTTACATACAGAGGCAGCCACCCTGGGTGCCAACTTCATCCTCTTTCAGTACAGACACAGAGTGATCTGACTAGAGCGACAGAAAGGCCCGGTAATAAAAAGAGAGAAATCTTTAAGAAACAGGCATTTCTGGCTTACTGAACTTAGCTCTTTTTTAATCATTAATGTGCTTAGTGTACAGCATCAATACACACGTAGCACTACTTCATTTGAAGAACCAATGCGCACCTCATACCTAGGTGGTCTACTCTAAAGAGCATCTCATAAATGCCAAGCGCTTGACTGGTATTTTAACCCTGGCCCTCTAGATTGAAAGTCAAGCGTGTCACAAATATACCAACGTTTCATTGCATTTATTTCACCAACGTATTCATTACCAGTCCGGATTATAACATATTTATTGGACCTTTGCTGTTGAAAAATGATGTAAGTTTCAAAATTACAAATCAATTTCATTAACTTTTGCCTTTTAATTCTCAATGAATGTGTTTTTTATGAAATATATTTCCTTCCTTTTTAGAAGTATTTTGTTTGAGTAACTAAAGAAATCAAATGAGAGTTCATTGCAGGATGTACAATGTTGACATTTTAAAAGAGATGGTGCATTGTACCTTAGTCCTCAATGTAATCTGCAATTTTGTTTAGGTTCTTTCTATCATTTGTACTTTACTAACGTGATGAAAATTCGTTTTTTGTCTCCAGGTTAATATGTCCTTGACCTTTGATCGACTGAACACAAAAACACACAGGATCCTTCCAAAGTGGAGATTAGTCGAAATGTCAAATTTGAAAGCCACACTAATTACACTTTGTTACTTACAGACAATGTTGAAGGATGGACAGATGGACGGATAATACCATTCTATAATACTTTCCGCTTTTTCAAACTGCTGTATAAAAAAAATATAACAAATTATTTTAAGGTATATATAACTTAAAGAAGTCTGTATATTAGACTTACGCCACATATAAAGAAATTAATATAGGGAGATAACCTTAAAACAAGTGTGGTAAAAGTTATGTCCTTGTATGCTGCACTTCATCTCAATGTTCTCTGTCGTATATTATCTGCGTAAATTCCCTACATAATTGTAGTGTAATGCCCTGGACAGTAAAACTTACTAAATGGGACATTACTAAAAAGGTATGGTAGAGTAAAGGTTTGCGTGCGTCGCACATTTTCACATGAACATGTATTACGTGAAACTTATCATAAGTGCCAGTTTGGTTTTATATTTCATTCATGAGCTCGACTCCACACGAATATGGACAAATATCAAATAAAGGAAGATGATTAAACAAATAAGAAGGATAGAGTTATGTCATGTTGTTGAGCTGTCCGTAAGACAGCACGCTAGACTTATCTCAGTGCTTGACTCTGAATTTCATCTTTGCCTGTAAAAACGTTATAAAACATTAACCAAACAAAATTCTAAATTTAAAAAGGGCATAACTATATCAAAATTCAAATCAGAGTAATGGGGATTGTTTCTCCTTGTGTAGTAGTAAATTGCTATTTTAAGTTTCAAGTCAAAAACTTTCATAGTATGAGAGATATTTGACTTTATCAAAACTTTAACAAAAAATCGAAGTTAAAAATGGGCATAAGTGTGTCAAATATAAAATCAGAGTTATGAAGAGTGTTTCTCCTTGTATAGACTTTGATAGTTAATAACTATTCTAAGTTTCAAACTATGATAGTAAGAGAGATATCTCACTTTATCAAAAAACTAACCAAACAATTCAAAGTTTAAAAGGGGCATAACTAAATTAAATTTCCTCATCGAAATTAAACTTTTTTGATGGAAATAAGGAATACGTTATTGTCTTTTTAATTTTTTATGGTACCTAGAAATATGGCATACAACGGCTGCAGATTGGTGTCATCAAAACCATTTTCATATCTGCTCCCCAATGCGACAGTAATTAACTGATCTTCAATACCAGGAATTAAAAATGTACAAAAAAGCTAGAGAAATGCATAATATTTTTGTTGCTTTCACTAGTATTGGTGCGAACCACATTACATTTTGTATTATATATATATATATATATATATATCACCTTTAAATATTTCTAATTGCCAGTCTTTATATTGGATTGAAAAACTTCAAGAAGACATCTCGGTAGAACAATCAAACAACAAAAATGTCGTGTATACAACATCAAACAACAAAATGTTGCTTGTACCAAAATATTTTTGCAGTGGGAGGTTTAAAAGTAGCAGATAAAAATCTTAAATTACAGTATAAATTTATGTATATGTCTGGATCAATAAACATCCTGTAAAGAGTTCGTTTTGTACAGGAATTACATTTTCATGCACGGCTACGATTCTTTCGTCACTATAAACTGACACTGTACCTTTAATAACTTTTTAACAAATAAAGATAAACATGTAAGACAAAAAGAGTGAAGATAAATTTATGGCCACCAACTGGATGTTATCGGTTGAAAATTCGTATATAATAAACACACCACTGCAAAATGTGTCATCTGTTGGGTCAAAAAGTAAACAAATGACGTCATTTTGAACTGCAAGCAGCATTTTTCTCACCTAAAAGCGGCAAAATGCAAAATACGTCCAACCCCTGCATTTTATGTGACTACACTCTTTCACAATGTATGCATTAACCTGTAAATGTCACGCGTAAATAATTAAATGTTATAAATAAATGCAATCGCACACCTGGACAAATCTAAAGAGATTAATTGATACAGTATTATTATGCACTGCTCTAAAAGACGAAATTTCGCATAATATATTATGTGACTTCTTTCGAAATTGAGGCAGAGCACAAATTGTATCTGAACATATCACTTAAACAGGTTTTGATTAAAATAAACTTTTATAAAGACATTTAATGTCTTCAAACAGTTTAGAAGATATCTTCGCATTTTATTCTTATCATTTATATGACCGTAAATAGAGATGTTGAACAGTAGAAGTGCAAAATTTGGGATCTGATGAGATTTAAAATGGATTTCTCCTTCGGACAAAACTGGATTATGTGCATTTTCTTAGAGTGTTTCCTCAGTAATTAGTGAAACAAAATGGAAAACAGTTGGTTGTGTAGACTATTAACTTTGACTATATTTGCTCTATTTATAAGTGGCCTAATTAGAAATCTAGACAACGATGCAGAGCATGCTAAAACAAATCCTGCTGAGCATGGTCTTGATTCAGATGGAACCGGGATTAGAAAGTTTTACAACGAGTCAGAAAGTTCAGTTGCCGGTAGTTTCGAGCATCTTCTTAGGAGAGATAGGTCACTAATTGATGGGGAAGAAAACGTATTCATAGAGAAGTTTATACAAAAACGTTGGAATGTAAGCATCAACGTGACAAAGCTTATGGAAGAGTACTCTCTCATATGTCCTCTGCGAGATACCTGTGGTGTGCATTTAAGTAAGGATCTGGTGTACTCTGGAGAGATGGATGATGCATTTTCAGGTACAATGCTTTTTTTATCTGATAGTATCATGTACGTAAATGAAGAATGAAGATCTAAGTAAGAGAAGGAATATCTAAAAAGGATGTTGACGTATGGGTAAGGTCGTTGACTTCCAATCACATATCAATCACTGCTGTATGTTCCAAACTTCATTACTTTTATGCATTGAAGCTATCTAGTAAGCTTGCTAACGGTTGTTGGTTCTACCCAGATGCTCGCCCATGCCTAAAATAATGTTCGACGAGGCACCTTCCATCGTGAAAGGCTAAACATTCTTTATATGGGGCATAATTGTGTCGGTGTTTTGTTAACCTTCTATACCTCTGAAAAAAGGGCATTTGAGAAATGCAGACATTTATAAATGGTTTATGTTAATTGCAGACCTTTATCGTTTTCGAAGACAAAGTATTCAATACCAAGGAATAACCAATGTAAAAATGAATTATTTATACAAAATTGAGGCGATACAAATGATTTATCAAATTTGCATAACAAATTCCTAAATATCAATGTATGTCATTTAACGGACATTTCAGTTAATGCTCATACCTATGCATTATTATAGTGCACTTTATTTTCTTAATTGTACATAATAGCGCTAGATTTTTTTTTCAACCCGGCTTTATTCCTGTTTTCAGTTAATGTCAGTGTGTTATTCGTTCTAAGTGTCGACATACTGTTGAGTTGTATAAATATATTGTGCTTGAAATGAGAATATGCATATTCGGAATAGTTTTACATTATAAATGAATAAGAAATATTTTTAAGTAAATATTAGGAATCCATCACCAATTTGGTGTTAAATAAAAAATGCATTTACATCTCAATATTTCCCAGGACTCTTATCTGATTTTTAGGAAGCATTTAACGTCACTTATCTACATAAGTGACGTTAAATGCTGCCTAAAATACAATAAACATATACAATTCAACAGCTCACTGACACTTTGTAGTACCGCTTTCTCTGCGAACGTAAATCAGGAAGATCTACAGCTGTATTCTGTAAACTGACAATAGAACCAAACACTGTTTGTTTTTTTAATACATTCCATATTTAGATGCTAGATGCGTGAGGGGTGCGGCACATTTCACTCCTTCTCATAGGCTCAGTAAATCCGAGTATATTACTGTGCAAAAGGCGTAAAACCAAAATATTCTTTTTAATTTTGTTAAATAAAATAAGCAATTTCGCCTAGTTTATATTTACTATATGATTTAAGAAAGATATCATTATCTTTTGTATTGGGTCACTATTTTCACTATAAATAATTCATTTTAATATTTATTATTTCTCTTCATTGAGAACTGTTTTTTTTCCCCAATTGGTTAATGCGCAGAAACCATCTCGAAATCATACTGAAATGCAATAATACGTTAACGTAACTGTATAGATATTATCATTAAGCAGTTTTGTGAATCTATAATGTGTCAATATTTTACAAACTGGAGACTTTGCCTTAAATTCGCCGGGTTCGAAAACGTTTATTTCAGTTAAGAAATCATATAGAAAACGTAGGTGTCCAAAACTAGGTCAGTAGGTCTAAAAATAGAAAAACTTTGTGACCTCTCTAGAGGCCATACTTTTCAATGGATCTTCATGAAAGTTAATCAGAATGTTAACCATAATAATATCTAGGTCAAATTTGAAACTGGGTCACGTGTCTTCAAAAACTAGGTCAGTAGGTCAAACAATATAAAAACCTTGTGACCTCTCTAGTGGCCACATTTTTCAAGGGATCTTCATGAAAGTTAATCAGAATGTTCAACTTGATGATATCTAGGTCAAATTTGAAACTGGATCACTTGCTGTCAAAAACTAGGTCAGTAGGTCAAATAATATATAAACCTTTTGACCTCTCTAGATGCCATATTTTTCATGGGATATGTATGAAAGTTGGTCTGATTGTTTATCTTGATGATATCTAGGTCAGATTTGAAACTGGGTCACGTATGGTCCAAAACTAGGTCAGTAGGTCTAAAAATAGAAAAACCTTGTGACCTCTCTAGAGGCCATACTTTTCAATAGATCTTCATGAAAGTTAGTCATAATATTTACCTCGATGATATCTAAATCAGATTCGAAACTGGGTCATGCGCCGTCACAAACTGTCAGCAGGTCAAATAATAAAAAAAAAATTGTGACCTCTCTTGAGGCCACATTTTTCATGGGATCTATATAAAAGTTGGTCTGATTGTCCATTTTTATGATATCTAAGTCAAGTTCGTAACTGGGTAAAGTGCGGTCAAAAACTAGGTCAGTAGGTCTAAAAATAGGCAAACCGTGTGACCTCTCTAGAGGCCATACTTTTCAATGGATCTTCATGAAAGTTAATCTGAATGTTAACCATGATAATATCTAGGTCAAGTTTGAAACTGGGTCAGTGTCACAAATTGACATACGGGCCTTATTTTATCTGTAGTGTAAATGCAGGTATTGCATCATCTTTTTGTAAATTTTTGAGTTATTGAGGTAAATGTCAGATTTCACGCATGAAATACCTCTCATGTTTTTCTGTATTTCATAACTTAAATTTCCATGTAAATTTCATTAAATTCTGTTCAGTAATAAGAAAGTTGATATTTTATAAACTTCAGTAATTTATGTTTTTATCCCCAAAACCACTATAATGGGCCTCAAATTGTCAATTTAAATTCGCGCCAAAGTAATTAGATTCCCCGGCTATATCGTGAATCCCGTGGAAACACAAATAGTCGGAGTCCACGGCTTAGCCGTGAATCCCATGAAATTTAGTATTTGGCGGGACATTATCCTTTAAATAGACTGGACTAGATATGCCTTGCGCACACCACCTTCCGACTTTATAGACGAATCTATGTCTGATTAAATTTTCTTGCTAGAAATGTATGCTCGATCGAGGTAAGAAATTTATTTGTTAGATTTTTGTATGATTTTTGCATTACGATTTTTATTTGGTAAATTTTTGTGCATTCTGCAGAATTCTGTAACATTTACTTTTCGGCATGTGATTTTAGCTAGTTTCGGTATGTCAGGATGATTTATTAAATTTTTCAGACTTTTGTAAATTATTTCGAAAGAGGAATCTAAAATGTTTCATTTATATAAGATGTAAAATTTGTACTGAAATTTGTAACATGATATTTATAAAGTACTTTGTTTCAAAAACTTATGTCAAACATTTTTGTTAATTATGGAACGCCATTACTGCATTGTATGGTTATGTATAAATCTATATGGCAAGTCTAGTGCCATGTTTGTAATATATTATTGTAATATGAAATTGTGTGCCAGTCTATTGCATACACATACAATGTCCGTTTTGTTGTATGACATTAGATATTATATGGATGCCAACTATCATATAACGTTTGATTTACATTGAATTTTGTTAATTTGTAGTTGTAAATAATAGCTGCAGTTTATCATGTCCGTATCTATAATGTTTCATCATATACTTTTCATATTTTTCTCATACTTTAACTTTAGTCTTTTAAGTAAGTAATCTTTGTAATAATGGAAGTAATAAGTGACGTATTTTAATCATGTGACGTTTGAACTTAGTAGCACATATATTTTGTATAAGTAGCACGTATTATTTATGGGAGCCTACGGAGGTATGGTGTACCCAAAGGAGCAGCTTTATGCCCTGACTTATTTGTTTTGCTATGGTGCTTACCATATGTTATATATTTTAGCTTCTTCCGCCAGACGATTTTACCTGGTGATGTCATAACCCGGAAGTACAATGCCCGAGGTTCACTTGTCTTCACTCGCCTGGATGTGATATTCCCAGCGCAGAGCTTTCGTCCCATGGTTGTGCCGTAAACCGCAAAGACGATGATTTTTGTTATCCTCTGAAGTCAGCTCAGGGATGCAATCACCTACCACCATAGGGAGCCAATACGGAATCAACGTATTCACGGTTTAAAGGGACTAGAAGATATGTTGTCATATATTGTTTGTGCTACTTAAAGTTCACAATTAAATTAAAGAACTGTGTCACGTCAGATTAGAATGGACTATAAGAACTTTTGTATCTAGAGATACTGAACTTTCTTTTTTTTTCTTTCTTATAATCAGTTTTTTTTTCTTTTCATATCTATTCATTGTTAATAATCATCTTATGTAAATAAATTTGTAAATATTGTAAAGGGTGTTGATTTGTTTTGATGGTTACTGTCGCCGGTACGGCCTTTCCTGTCACAGTCAGGTGCCGTCAAAAACTAGGTCAGTAGGTCAAATAATATAATAACCTTTTGACCTCTTTAGAGGTCATATTTTTCAAGGGATCTGTGTGAAATTTGGTCAGAATGTTCATCTTGATGACACCTAGGTCAAGTTCGAAACTGGGTTACGTGCGGTCCAAAACTTTGTCAGTAGGTCTAAAAATAGAAAAACCTTGTGACCTCTCTAGATGCCATACTTTTCAATGGATCTTCATGAAAGTTTCTCAGAATGTTCATCTTGATGATATCTAGATCCACTTTGAAACTGGATTACATGTCCTCAAAAACTAGGTCAGTAGGTCAAATAATAGAAAAATCCTTGTGACCTCTCTAGAGGCCATATTTTTCAGATCTGAATGTTCATCTTGATGATATCTAGGTCAAGTTTGAAACTGGGTCACGTGTCGTCAAAAACTAGGTCAGTAGGTCAAATAATAGAAAAACCTTGTGACCTCTCTAGAGGCCATATTTTTCAGATCTGTATGAAAGTTGGTCTGAATGTTCATCTTGATGATATCTAGGTCAAGTTTGAAACTGGGTCATATGAGCTCAAAAACTAGGTCACTATGTCAAATAATAGAACATACGACGTCATACTCAGTTCAAAACTGGTTCACGTGGGGACAGGTGAGCGATTCAGGACCATCATGGTCCTCTTGTTTCAGGAAGCGGACTAGAGAGTGGTTCAAATAAGTTTGAAATTTTCATCACAATCGAGTTAAAATAAATTAGTATGAACTAACCTAGACAAGTGAGCTGTATTTTTTTATTCTGTCGTAGTATACAACAATCAAATATTTGTGGATCATGAAATATTGCTCACAACACGGACAAAAAATTAAAACTGACTTGACTCAAACCTTTTGATAAAGAAGACTTTCTTCACTGTACGAATAATGGTTTCCAATTTTAAAGCGCCATTTAAGTCATGACAATAAAATAATTTTAAAACGATGATATCAAATCAATGCAAGCTCATTACAATTTCATGTACGTTTACTTATAGCATTAAGTTTATATATCTTCGCTTCGCTCTCGTCCGATATGGATTTCCTCGACAGCGTATATCCCGTATCCTGTCACCAACAAGCAGTGTACCTAATAAAGTATATGTGTGGATAAGCAGGGAGTCGTTACGGTAAGCAAGAAAGACAACACCCACCAAAATTAAAAGAATTTATTTCTTAAGAGAACATAAATTTACTTATTAATATAGATGGATGGTCCAGTGTCCTGCGTTAACATTTGTACTTTAACATCTCCTTCCCTGAAACTTCTCTGAACCCCACTTGGGTCAAGACCATGACTTCTCATATGACACCAGTACTGGTTTTTCCAGGATGCGAACTCGGGAGTGGATCAGATAATTATGTTTTAAGCTTTCATCAAACTCGAGCTTAAATAAATTAGTATAAAATAAAAACAAAATTAAACAAGAGGGCCATAATGGCCCTATATCGCTCACCTGTTATCATTGCACTTAAGGACAAGAAGTTCAAAAAATCATAATCAAGATCAATCAAAAGAATCATGAGAAAATATAGTTGAAATTTTCTTAAAGGTACAGATATGTCAAAATACACCAGTCCTATAAATTGGAGGTACCATCCATGTTGTACCACAGGAAAGTGGTCTCAGTTTTTCCCTACGGCCAATAATAAAAATGTTACTAAATAAGTTATTTATAGTAACATAAAAGGGAAGTAATTAAAACAAAAATAAGAATCTGCCAAATAAAAACAAGAGCACTCCAATGCAAGGCAAATGCAGAGCAATATACACTCAAAACAAAGTCATATGACCTTTGGCCCCTAAGCGTGACATTGACCTTGAAGTGAGCCATCCGAAGCATGCGCTCTGCACATCGTTTTGATGAGGTGAACATTTGTGTCAGGTTTCTTTGAAATCCTCCAAGGGATTCAAGAGTCACAGAGTGGAAGGAAAATTGCTAACCAACAGACAGACAGACAGACAGACAGACGGACACGGAGGCGATAACATAATACGGCTCTTAGGGCGTATAAAAAGGAATCAAGATCTTATGGTGATACAAGTTGTGTGCAAGTTTGGTTAAAATCAAATCATAAATGAAGCTGCTATTTTGCAGACAAAGTCAAAATAGCTAATTTTGGCCCGTTCAGGGGCCATAACTCTGGAACCCATTACGGGATCTGGCCAGTTCAAGAAAGGAACCAAGATCTTATGTTGACACAAGTTTTTGTGCAAGTTTGATTAAATTCAAATCATAAATAAAGCTGTTATTGTGCAGACAAGGTCAAAATAGCTAATTCTGGCCCTATCAGGGGCCATAACTCTGGAACCCATAATGGAATCTGACCAGTTCAAAAAAGGAATCAATATCTTGTGGTGATACAATTTGTGTGCAAGTTTGGTTAAAATCAAATCATAAAAGAAGCTGCTATTGCGCAGAAAAGGTCAAAATAGCTAATTTTGGCCCTTTCAGGGGCCATAACTCTAAAGCCCATTACGGGATCTGGCCGGTTCAAGAAAGGAACTGAGATTTTATGATGACACAAGTTTTTATGCAAGTTTGATTAAATTCAAATCATAAATAAAGTTGCTATTGTGCAGACAAGTTCAAAATAGCTAATTTTGGCCCTTTCAGGGGCCATAACTCTGGAACCCATAATGGGATCTGGCCAGTTCAACAAAGAAATCAAGATCTTATGGTAATACAAGTTGTGTGCCAGTTTGGTAAAAATCAAATCATAAATAAAGCTGCTAATATACAGACAAGGTCAAAATAGCTAATTTTGGCCCTTTTAGGGGCCATAACTCTGGAACCCATAAGGGGATCTGACCAGTTCAAGAAAGGAACCAAGATCTTAAGTTGTGTGCAAGTTTGGTTAAAATAAAGTCATAAATGAAACCGCTATCATGCAGACAAGAAATTGTGGACGGACGACGGACGGACGGACGACGGACGAAGGGCGATCACAAAAGCTCACGCTGTCACTACGTGACAGGTGAGCTAAAAATAACAAAACCAGGGACCTTGAGTTTGAGCCCCAGCCAACACCCTCCTTTTTAAGGCCTTTTTAATTTTACTTATTAATAAGATGTTGAACTTTTATTTGCATATCAGTCCAGTACAGTTGTTTTATGTAAAGATTTCAGCTGTAAAACATGGTAGATATTAACAAAGGTTTTCCTAATTATTTATGTGCATAAAAGGACAGAAAGTTATGAAAGACTGGTTGTCTATACATATTTAGAATGGGTCAGAATGCTTGACCTCTTCAATGAGTTTTTATTTTAGAAAATACTCAAAAAAATGTCCGTAGCAAGTGATGTTTTATTCCCATATTTCCAACAAAAGTACGTGCACAAAACAGCTTGTGACCTTGTATTGAAGATGTGTCCGTATGTTAAGTTTATTGTTAATTAGACTGATCAACACATAGAAGGGAATGATGGTCTAGTGATGAATGTGTCAGCTACTCGATCAAACAGTTGCGAGTCAAGCCCCATTTGGGTCACCATTGCACCTTCTTATATGACACCAGTACTTGTTATTTTTGCCCGAGTTGACCATAGCCTTATTTTGTATATAGCCTAGCTGATTCTTAGCACTGCCTTGTTTCGGCTACCGTGATTTGCCTTGATCCAAGACTCATTTGATATGGTTCATTATCACTGAGATCACTTATTTTGATGTTCATTATCATTGAGGTCACTTCTTTTGATATTGTTCGTTATTGAAGCCACTTCTTTAGATATTGTTCATTATCATTGAGGTCACTTTTTTTGATATTGTTCATTATCATTCAAAATTACCTTTTTTTAAAATTGTTCGTTATAATTGAGCTCACTTCTTTTGATATTGTTCCTCATCACTGAGGTCAATTCTTTTGATATTGTTCATTATCATCGAGGTCACTTCTTTTGATATTGTTCATTATCATTCAAATTACCTTTTTTTTAAATTGTTCATTATAAATGAGCTCACTTCTTTTGATATTGTTCCTCATCATTGAGGTCACTTCTTTTGATATTGTTCATTATCATCGAGGTCACCGCCTCGGTAGCCTAGTGGTAGAGCGTCCGCTTCGAATGCGGGAGGTCGTGGGTTCGATTCCCGGCCGCGTCATACCAAAGACGTAAAAAATGGTACTAGTAGCTTCCTCGCTTGGCGCTCAGCATTAAGAGGATAGTGCTAGGACTGGTCAGCCTGGTGTCAGTATAATGTGACTGGGTGGGGTATCATGATATTCCAGTGAGGCAGCACTTTAAAGTTGGGCATTGTGCTCACTGCTACAAGTAGACACCGTCGTTTATATGACTGAAAAATTGTTGAAAAAGACGTTAAACCCGAACTCACACACACACTTTCTTTAATATTGTTCATTATCATTGAGGTCACCCGCAGATTAATGGAGGATACCACTTGCTCGTTTAAGTTAGTCTGTTGTTTACTGTAACATTGTTGGCAATAAAGTAAAAGTGTAATACCAGGTGATACTGCCTTTCTTGTCTGTTTGTGACTAGCTATTTTAGTATTATAACGGTCGAAGTAAAGAAAGATATCACTGGTCAGTCATAGTGTCTCTTGTGGAGTACAGTGTAATGCCTGCTAAAAAAGTTAGAACTGAAATGCCAAGCCTGAAGGTTTGGTTATTCTTTTGACAAAATTGTATGTTTTATCTAGAAAATGAACGTGGTCTTCTTATGGTTAGCCGATTTCTTTCCCACGATCTAACAAGTGTTCCTAGATCCTAAACTTAAGTCAAATGCATCTTCATACGAAAGCTTGAAGGTCTCTGGCTATTTGCATAATGAATTAAATTCAGAGTATTGCATGTTTGTTTCAAGTTTATATTTTTTTATTTATAAGATATGGTGTAGATACATAAAGATGACCATTTGTAAGACTGACCTTTAATCAGACTAGGTGTGGATGGGGTGTGGGTGCAGGTGAATCAACTTCAGATAATTTGCCATAAAACCAGAGATTGAGAGGACTGGATTGGATGTAACACATAAACTAAACTAAATAATGCCTATATACTTCATTTCATATCATTTTCTCATTTTCTGATTTGCAGAATTTGCAGAAAACGGAAAAAAGTATTGTCCATTGAAAATCTACCATTATATCGTGCTCGTGATCATAATCTTTCTGTAGGTCTTGTAACATTTTGAATTTAATGGTGTATATTACTCATGTCATTAAAAATGCTTTTTCCTTCTTGGGTAAAGTCCGAAAGTGATTTTTGTTATATTTTTACAGGAGCATCTTGCTTTTATGCAGACAGATATATCCTAAATGCTTTTAAAAAATCAGAATACAATGTTAGATTTACATGGTTTTATTGCTTTAGTAGCTCAAAAGGGCTGAAGTGTCTACATCAAAATATTTTAACACTTTTTCTCAAACTGCTGGAGATATATTTAATATTTAAGCTCCTATTATCTGTGAAATTGAGAAATCGTGAAGTTGAAATCATGACATCGTGACACTGAATTCGTGAAATCGCGAATTTATGAAGTGGAAATCGTGAAATATTAAATCTGAAATGTCTTTACAAGTCTTTCGTTATAACTTTGAGTACAAACTGTTATAAAACTTTCTGTTTATCTTTTTCGTAATTCTTAGGGAATTACCTAAAATATCTTTTTAAGTGCGGTTTAGGATAATTATTTATGGAAAATAACTATAATTATCATTCATGTCGAAATTGCCTGTAGAGAAAACTGAAATTTACAGAATTAAGTAAGCAATGATATCTAAGTAAGACAAAAAATAATCACCTCCTCGTCCCTTCCGCGCACACTCCTCATTTCAGTTTTAGACTGCGCTGGTTCAGCATCAACGTACCACACAACACACGTTGACGGGGTCGAATTCCTAGTGGCATAACCTTGATTTAGGATAATCATCAGTAAGTTTTTCACCCATGAATACCCGTTGATTCCATAATTGTACGGGTTCATATACGTGAACGTTGTAATTCTGTTTTGATAAGCGTCTACGGTATTAAAATTCAGAACATACACATTTCAAGCATTCCCAGTTTAATTTGTTTTTCTAAAAACTATACCCGAAAATATCCGAACATGTAGCGCGCAAACGGATTAAATCTATCGCCGTAATATCATTTGGGAGAAGTCTCATTATTAGAAGTAGTAGTAATATCATAATTATCATTATCAATACTTTCTTTCTTTTTTTTTACTTTAGAGATTTTCTACACAAACAGGTACACGTACAAGTACGAAACTGCAACCTCTCTATTGAAACATAGGCGACCGCCCTATTTAGTTTTATCCCAAGTCATGGTCAGACTTCACTTAAAGTACGGAGTATGAACTTACTTAAAATAGGTTTCGTGAAACAGTCATTTGCACAGTTTACTCCAGTTAAATTTTGTCATAAGTAGGCTTCGTGAAATGGACCCTGTTCCGTACTCCACATAGATAGCGATATATTATCTATTTTACTTCTCTCACATTTCAAATCCATTATTTATCGAAATAAAAGAATATCTGTGCTTTTCAAATATGCTTAAAATAAATATGCTGTGATCCCAGGCTATTTGGCGTCATGTAAAATCGTTGAAATAATTTAGTTTAATTCAGCTACACAAGATATCTTCTTTTCTCGTCTGATAAATTGTTAAGACGTCAGCGAAGGGTTTCGGCAGTGGATGAAAATCACTGAAAAATGCAGAAGATGTCTGAATTTTCTCGTAAAGCGTATCAAATTCGAAAACGGTAGAGTGTGAAAGGTGTATTTTGGCGTTCTTTCTTCAGCACGCTCGCTAGATTGCGGTCACCCTGTGTTCCGTTTGTATTTTTCAGGTGACCCTGGGTATTTGATGTTACTTTTCAGGTCTTTACTTTTTATATATATTATATTAAAAAAAAATCTTCTGGAGTCTTACTGATAGAATTTCAGACTCCTGTAATTATAAATAGGCCAATTATTGGGTGTGGCAAAATGATTTACACGATGTCACCGTTGGGACAAATCATTTATTCTGGTTATGGTACAAAACACGGATATGTCCATGTTATTAAAGACAACAAAACAAAATAATACAAGACAATTTATATTTACATTCAAAGCAAAGTATTGAAAGAACCAAATATTATATATTTTAAAAAGTATCTGTCATGAAAAAACTCTATTATTAATGTTTAGAATCATGAATTTTTTTTCTCGTTTGATATTGTTGACCGAAATTTATAAATTACTTTATTTCAGCATTATAATTCATTTTAAATGTACCATACACGCCGTTATAAATATGACGCCCTCTGCTCATTGCAAAACTAGTCGCTAGATTTTAACAATTAAAAAGACATGAAATAACCATTTTACCGATATTTTATTGAAATGTACAACAAAGTATTTATGACTTGTAATAAACCATGACTAAAGATAAAAAAGATACAGCCTGCCCTGAAAAAATAAGAATACGGTAAATTATAATTTCCTTTTGGCATTTGACCCAGCATCTAAAACTCTATTTTCAAGAAATACCAGTAAAACAGATGTTATTTAATTGATGATGTTTAACAGTTTTTCCAACTATCATACAGTAGGGTTATTATAACAAGAAGGAAACTTGGTTCGGCTATATTCGGAGTTTGATCTGGCGGATGCACCTCAGATCAAACTATTGTTGTAATTATCTTCTTATTATATACCTCCATATCTTCTCCAATGTCTCTCTGTAGATATCTTCTTGGATTCAGTGTTACTATATTTTCTCGTCCTCTGGGGACATGGAGCTCATTCAATAGGTGTGTAATAGAGTTCCGTTGCTAGGGGGCGCAAGAGCTGTTGCACATTTAATTACCTCTCAGACAAAACGAGTCTCCTATTATTCTGCACGGTTACATTCTAGGCTTCCAAACGATCTTTTTACAGATTTTGTTTTGAAACATTTAGCCAAAATATAACAATGAACCAATCTGAAATCGTGGATATGAATCAAATACTCAAAGACACATGCCTAAATATTTTACAGAATCGGAGTTCCATGTAGTTCACAGCGGACTGGTTTGCAAAATTTCTTATCCTCAAGTACAATTTATGATATGATTTTAACCAGATTTTTTAAACTTGTTTCATTTGCCTTTTGTTTTATGTCTATGAATGTTTATTGAATTCAGTATGAATTAAGTCGCTCGTTAGACATTGGTAAATCGGTGCAATATATGTTCTTGACAGGCAAATTGCATACGTTGTGATATTTTTATATATTTGCAAGTACGTAAGATGTCCGACTCCGCAGAAGTTGCCAGTTACAAACATGTAAAGCATTGCGTCAAAAGCAACTTGGTTCACTATACCAACCTTAACAGTCGGCTTTATTTTATTGCGATTTTTGTTGGAATATGAAAATTCGTTTACTCTCGTAAACAGACTCAAATCGGGTCTGCTATTCGTTCTATGCTTGCAAAGGAAGTCCTTACAAATTTGAGCCGTGCCATGAGAAAACCAACATAGTGGGTTTGCGACCAGCATGGATCCAGACCAGCCTGCACATCCGCGCAGTCTGGTCAGGATCAATGCTGTTCGCTTTCAGAGCCTATAGCAATTAGAGAAACTGTTAGCGAACAGCATGGATCCTGACCAGACTGCGCGGATGCGCAGGCTGGTCTGGATCCATGATAGTCGCAAACCCACTATGTTGGTTTTCTCATGGCATGGCTCATTTTATTTTCAAACATGTCTATCGACGGAAGATAAAGTAGCTCATCTACAATATAATTTACAATTTTATACAATTTACAATACAGTAAAATTATTAAAACGAAATAATACAATTATTTAAACGAAATACTACGGTACAAACAATAAACAAATACGGTACAATAACAAACAAGACATTAATATCCATTGTCACTGGCACTAGACCAGAAAGAAAAAAAAACACTGTAGGTATTATACCCTACACCCAGGTGTATTTTCAGAACCATGGTCAGGAACGGGAAAATGCACTTAGCCTTTTTAAACGCGCATTTTCGTTCTGGTCTTGTGTCAGTGCTCATTGCATATCGCTAAATGTAATAAAAAAATGATACATCGTTCCAATCAGCGATTCGCAATTTTTACCACTTGATCTTCCAGTATATTTCCGTAATGGACATAATCTCCCGCATCGGACGATGAATCGTCTTAGGTTGCTGGGGAGTGTTTTTATTATTTTTTCATAGTATTTAAGCAATTCCTGGAAACTCAAAAATTTCTGTTTTCACTGAATCAGTTACAAAGTAGCAGTGCTTGTAATTTATCCTGTATTCTTGCATAAAAACTACTTTTTTCTCTGGATCCGCCCATGTATAAACGGGAGAAAAATCGTGTGCAAACAAGGCAATTCACGTGCTGTTAATACATGATTTTTATTTTTGAAATGCTTTGCCAGGGACATATGTATGTATTTCTGCGCAGACTGATATTTGGCATCTGCATCTTGTTTCTTCCATAATAACCTCTTCTTGTAGCATTATAGATACAATGTAATCCATAGTATGTTTAGCTGTATCAGTTTCCAACCCCAAATGTACTGCCCCCATCAATGTACGCACTAGCTTCTCTTAGAGTTTACTCCCTTTACAAAGCGTCTGTTCAGTTATTGTAAATAACTGTGAATAAATAAGTATCGCGTGTAACTTGTGCTATTGCCCGTTTTTAGGTATTATATTAATGGTTTTTGTTAGTATCAGTCGGTTTGTTTTTACCTGATTGTTCGCAGAATTCATATAATAAACCTCGAAAGCTAGTCACTAGCTTCGTACTCATCCGTACTCTGTTTGTTCGTACTCAAAATAATTCGAATGTAAAGTTGTTATTCTTAAAATAATTGTGTTCCTATTTATCAAATTTTTTAGTTGTATGCAAAATTATGTGTAATGTAACGTTTGTAATAACTAAAAATAAAAATAAGATGCTCAAAAACCTTCAAATCACGCTTTTAGTAGTGTTGTTGTTATGTGTGCCCCGGTTATGGATATTTAAAACATGTTTACCGTTTCCAAGAACAACAAGAATGGTAAATAAAAAATGTACCGGAATCGTCAAGTCATCACATATGAAAACAATGCATTTAGTCGTCGTGTAATGTTTTTTTATGCAAGAATAGCGACAATACACGTTTGTTTTGTGTATTAACGCCTGCAGAAGCCCTTGGGATATGTTTGTGACCTCGACCTTCGGTCTCGGTCACAAACAATCCCGCGGGCTTCTGCAGACGTTAATGCACAAAAAAAACGTGTATTATCCCTACAATATGACATTAATTTGTGCTTCAAAACTACATTATTGAGTAGGTCCTTTATGGTCACCACTAGTGCGAATAGACATTTTAACTGCTTATAAAAATCCAGGAAGTTTCAACATTTTTGTTTGTACTTAAATTTTATTTATGCAACTTTATATGCAAATTATCCTTCATTGTGCCAACCCCTGCAATTTGAAAGCAAAATGCCAGTCGTCAACGATGTTTCAGGAGATAAAGCGGCTCAAAGTCTGTTGCAGTAAAATCATTACTAGTTCGTTCACATCTTCTTACGCAATATTGTGTTACAAAACTTATGAAGCTATGCAAGCAACTGTTAGCATTTCCTGTACATATAAATTTATTTCATTTTGAACATTAATTTTAGTGCACTTGGAATGAGAGCACACTAAAACTATTTTACGAAACATCGACCGGGACCAAGAATCGAAACTGCTCCCCTGCCACTAAATGATATAAACCGTTGAATGATGAAAGTATCCGCATGAAATTCAACATCAATAAAGGCTTTATATCTGTTGTATAGATGCTTGTATATCTTTATTGTTTTTCCTTTCTTTATGAAAAGAATAAAACTATTGCACTTAGAGCACACTAAAACTATTTTACGAAACATCGACCGGGACCAAGAATCGAAACTGCTCCCTTGCCACTAAATGATATAAACCGTTGAATGATGAAAGTATCCGCATGAAATTCAACATCAGTAAAGGCTTTATATACGTTGTATAGATGATTGTATATCTTTATTGTTTTTCCTTTCTTTATGAGAAGAATAAAACTATTAACACTGGCTTGTACAATACGGGATGAATTCGGACTTGTTCCAACCTTAAGAAAATATAAAACACCACTGTTTGCTCGGACAATATGTATTTGAATGTAGAACACCTTATAATATACCTTACTATAAGTAGCAATAAGACTGGATAGAATACAATCCAGCCAAATTACCGGACACGGTCCAAATATCCGATTATTGGAGGCCATGGATTCTATATAGTTTACACTGTGTCATTGCTATAAAGTTCGGTATATTTTATACAATTAAATTAGTTACGGGATCAAGTTTACTATATCGTGTTCAGGTATATAATAAGCAACACATTAAACGGCAATGACGTATATAACGTGGTTTCAAACACTCCTAAGCTATATTAGAACTAAGCCTTCGTGCAAATATAGGTTTAGTAGTGCTAATCGTTTAATAAGTGTATAGTATTGTACAGAACAATGTTACATATCTTAAACTAATAATACGTATACCACAATAAAATAATGCAATACCATATACAGTATAATAAATAAAATACAATACGATACAAATGCACCAAATTCGATACGGTAAGATACGAGTATTTTGCAGAACCATGTTTTAAAATATTTCAACACGACGAAAACGATATACAAATAATCCACTCGGACGTACAGGACGAAGAAATTATACGTCTGAGGTTCATATTTATTAAAACATGGATCTGTTATATACATGTATTATTTCGATTATAAGGCGTGTAAGGCATGTAAGGCGCAAAAATGCAGATCGACGTGACCTCAATGTAATGTTTTAATTATATTAAAACACGACGTTCCTTGAATAATCTAGGAGTGCGACGCACATGAGTTAATCTGCACGCCATATATTAGATTCAGTATAATGTGAATTAAGTGTAACGCCTTCCTGATATATCATTTCGATTTTTAAATGTCTTTTATATAAACAAATCGATCAAATATAGTAGCACTTATTCTCGGTGCCAAATAATATGTTGATGTGACGCTTATTTTGCCGTGTTTTAATGCCAATTAACAGTCACGTCTTTTCACAGGAAACGATACCTGTCCATTCGATTACGACACTTGACGATACAATACCGAAAAGTACAGTACAATACAGAAAAATAAAAAAGGGGGTATTACTTCACCAAGTACATATTGTGCTCTCAACACACTTGACGGTCGGGCAAGCATAATGGATGAAAATGTAAAAGCATTCAACGTAATTTACGACAAAATTTAGCAACCTCACAACAGTAATAAAACGAATATTTTGATGTTAACAGTAAAAGGAGAAAAAGGATAACTTTCACATTTAAATATATATTTCTTAAATCAAACTCTTTAACGAATGTTTCTTTTTAATACTTTTATATGGATAAGTCATATCATACGCTTATTTATGTTGAAAGTTTTTTTTTAATATCTAAAAAATTGTTTTTGTTATTTTAGTAATTGCGGATTTTCTGCATTAAGACGGATTTCTGGAAAATCAATACGAGGGATGTTCGAAATGAATTGCTTATTTCTATCTGGAGACTTCAAATTTCAAGTTAGCCCAAAAGGGCTCATTTCATGCCCTCGAAGTACTCCCCGTGGCTAGAAATGTAAAGTTTCAGCCGATGTATCCACTTCTTGAAGGCGTCACGGTACGCTGATTTGGGCACAGTAATAAGGTACTGATGAATGGCAGATCCAAGTGCCTGTCGGGACTGGTATTTCCGCCCAGCAAGGAATGATTTCAATTTGGGAAACAAAAAGAAATCACATGGGCAAGGTCTGGGGAATACGGGGGGTGAGGCAAAACAGTTACTTTTTCTTTCTTCAAAAACGCCGTAACTATTGCGGAGGTATGAGCGGGGGCATTGTCACGTAGAAGACGGACATGTTTAAAACCAGTGGCAGGGCGTCGTTTCTGATAATACTTTTTCAGTTTCTTCAGTACTACGTCTTTGTAGTACTTTCCGGTGATGCTTTTGCCCTTTTTCACCGGCACTTTTATTGCGACTCCTTCACCAGAGAAGAAGATTGCATACAAAACCTTCTTTGCACTCAAAGAACGTTTGGCAATTATTGGGCGTTTGCTGTGTTTAGTGGCCCAGATCTTATTGCTAACCTTTCTGACGGGCTCAAAATAATGGACCCAGGTTTCATCACCTGTGACGACATTGGCAAACTGCTTCTTGTCATATTTTGGAAACATTTGAAGCAGCTTTTTGGCCACTTTAACCCGTTGCCTCTTTTGCTCACCAGTCAACAGATGTGGCACCCATCTAGCAGAAATCTTTCTGACTTTCAAATACTTCTTCAAAATAAGTTGAACCGTTGATAGTGATATGCCTACCTTTCGTGCAATATCACGAACTGTAAATCTGACATCTCCTTCAATGATTTCCTTTATTTTGGAAACGATTTCTTTACGAGATGCAGATTTTGGCCTACCTGATTTCGGTGCATTTTTGATGGACTCTACACCAGACTCAAATTTCTTTTTCCACCGCCGAACTGTGTCATAAGACACACAAGAAGGTCCATAAGCAGTAGAAAGTTCAGTCCTCAGCTGCTTCAAAGAACAACCAAGTTTTGAGCGAGCTTTGATGTAAGCCCGTATTTCATCTTTCTTGTCGACGCTTCTACCAACCATTTTTACTACAGTGGTCAATGATTGCGTGTATTCAAATGGCAAATTTTATGTCTTACACTTAGTCTAACATGTACATTTATACACCGTTGTGTAGGTATTGAATAACCCTATACAGGTAGGTATTGGTTTTTATCGTGCCCCACGTGGATATCGAGCTAGAGGACAATAAGCAATTCATATCGAACACTCCTCGTATATTGCTTTGTTTTGGAGTGCTGATTTCTTTAATCCAGCACCGCGACCTATATTTTTGACTTTTGGTATTTGATGGTATACTTACTGGATATGTCATTGCAAAATAAAGCACTGACCAATATAAGCTACACAATTAATATAGTTTCTACAATATTTCTTCAAACAAACTGCAATGAATACAATACAATACAATACAATACAATACAATACAAGTAAACCTTGCCTATAAAATCGTTATCCATCCTCAACTAGAATACACATCTACACCCTTACATCCACATGCAAAGGTAAAAAACACACAGAAAAGAATAGTTCAGTTCCGTGCTAAATGTATCATATGAGATTTTACCTGTCTTGTCAGTGTTACAGCCATGCAAATAAGACTGTGTTGGCGTTGGCTAGAACACATCCCTAACCCAGATGCTTCTTTGTGGTTGTGGAAACCACTCAGTTTTAGACCAAACAGCAATGTTCCTGTTTAAAGCCATGCGAATGAGACTGTGCTGGCGGCGCTCCCTTGAACATATCCCTAACCTAGATGCTTCTTGCATTTTCACTTTAACTGATGTTGGACCAATTAGCCTTTTAGAATTCTCACTTTAACTAACAAGTTTGCGTACGCTCCATGTGTCTATAACACTCGAAAGAGGCGTTGACGTTAACCAAAAGACAGACAGATAGGTAGGTAAACAGATAGCTAGATAAACAAAACGTTCTAATCCACCAGAAAAGGTTAGATCTGAAGCGCCAACAACATGCATTTAAAATTTTGTCTCGCGTGTGCTGCTTAGCTCAGTTTGTCTTGTCCCCTGTTCTGTAGTCGGGACAGAGACCAGAGATATGAACATTGCAGCAACCCTTTTATTGATAATATATGAATAAAATATGAAAACACCCTGTAGAGCATTCAGTCCGGAAACAACAAATGAAAACCAAGAAATTCCGATGACGTTGTCCAATATAAGGAGTGGCCATGTTATCCCAACTAGAGTACACAGTTTGATGTACAGGAAGAAGTCATGTCGATTCCTTGTGCTCTGAACCCTAGGCGAGGAGTGGATTCTGTAAAATACTAGAGCGAAAAATACAATATTAGAGATAAATATCAGACCTGCAGGAGCAACAAATGTACAAAGGAAAATGTTGAAGTCAGAAATAAAGCAGTGATGTTTGCTATAGCCAATGTCTGTTCCTTTAGATTCTGTCAAAGTTTTAGCAACAACGACCGAGACAAAAGCGCCCGGTATTGCAATAATGTACAAGAAATATTTGACAAACAAATTCTTGCTGGTGCGCGTTTGAGATAGTTGGCCTATATAGAATATTTTGAACATATGAAAAGAAGACACATTCATGACACAAAACGTTCCCACCCAGAAGAAATGATTACCGATACCGACAGCAATGCACACAAGGTGTGACTTGATACTGAGACCGAACTGCAATAGTGACTGAGCCATCGTTAGGAAAACACAAAGTATCATATTTGTCTTTCCTGGAACAGTACGTAAATCTGGAAATAGACTATATGTAATAAAGGTTAAACACAAACATATCAGAGAGATTATCGTGCATATTAAAGTAAACAAATTTAATACGTTTTCTAATGGGTGCGGTGGTGTCACTGCTGAGGAAGCTGATTCTTCGTGTAACATCTGTCTAAAATCGGTTGCACACACGGCAACACCTATTCCTTTTATTTCTTTATACTTTGAACGACCAAATGAAACGTTGAGACTTTTTACATGAACTTCTAAAGTCTGTGCATCAATCAAAACACCATTACGATCGAATTTCACAAATGGACAGGTAAGAAAATTATCAACTTTAAACTTACGCCTCGCTATGAAATCCTGATGTCTGGTTATGAATATTTTGCAAGAATGTAAAGATACACCAATTTCCTTGAAGGAATGTGTTGCCCGTAGGACAATTAATTCTCCATTTTCTGTGCTGATGTCTTCTGTGTGGTAAGTAGCAGTAAGAGCTTGAATGAGTGCTTCACGGACAGACATTATATCTTCCGCATAATTCACAGTTATCCAAAGATCAACAAAGAGTTCTTCTCGACCAGAAAAAGTGACTGTAACTGTATCTGTTTCATCCTCAAGACATGAGTCTAATGATTCACAAAAAGCACTAGAAATAAAAATATCAGTTGTTGCAACATTGAAAATATTTATCACTTGATTTCCAATGTTTTCACACAGGTTTCCTAAATTTATTGTAATGGATGTGTTGTCTTTTCCTGTCCGATTTTTGTTTGCTTCCAATGGGTGCAAGTCTATCTTTAAATTGTACTGTTGGTTCCATGCGGACTTCATGAAGTATCTGCAAGTGCTGTTACGAAGAATCATTCCTCCTGCGCAATAAAGTTCCCGACATACTCTCTGAATTGGAAAACAAATATATAATAATAGCGACGTACACCTATACTAAGCATTCAAAACATCAAAACTAATATAGATGGCACCAGATAAAGTGGACACGATGATTTCATCCTGACTTTATATAGCCCGTGACACACTGGAAAATGCTTTGTTTACAATTTCGAAGCTGCCCACACAATTTAGAATTGACTAAAGTCACGCTACAGATGGTACGCTATGGAAATTAATAAATTATCATTTGCTAAATAACTTTTTAAATAGACTTAAGTACATAGGTACGAAATATTTACATACTGCTATTCAACACCTACGTTATATGTTATGTTAAGGATCACTAGAGTACAAGAAAGTTATACTAAGATATGGGCACGTTTTACATTTGTGTTGACTGTAACGTTTCACGTTAAGCAAATATGAATGTCACTTAAAACATTCAACGCTACTGTTTTGTTTTATGACAACTTGACAGTGACAAAATGTAAAATGCATTTAACTCAATATATTTTGTACTGATTGTTTTGTAATCTTTCGCAATAAAGATTATATCTAGAACAGCGGGTATGAAATATGTGTACCCTCAAGGTATCAGTTATCAGAAAACCTCTGTTCTATGGCTGAATGTATCATTTTCTTTACTTGGAATTGTAACAGACTAGCGCGTGATCTGACGAAATGGTGTACTTTATTTTCTTTCTTTTTTATCTGAATTCAAGTTCTTTTTTATCTGAATACAAGTTCTAAGATACTGACAGTCATAAATATCTGTTTCTGTTAAACTATAATTATTTCTTAACAAGTGCAAACATCAAAATAGCTGCTAAAATTTCATTTTAATCTATTTGAATTTTTCTCGTACATAAGGTATGATATAAAAGTGCAGTTGCTAAATGTGGTCATGATCACACCTTCTCGTATTACACCAGTACTGGTTTTACAATGATGTGGAGTCAAAAGTGAAAAAGCTTTAACCTTTCGTAACAGTTGTACTTAAATAAATTAGTATAAAATATATGGTATAGGCATATGCTAGCTACACTACTTTTTTTACAAAAAAGAATATTGATAATAGAGAGTTTGAGATTTCAACCTTCGCCTTCCCCTTCAACGTCTCTCATATATATTTGGGGTATAACGTCACCGATATGCGTGTATTTCATATATGTCAGACGTTGCTACTAACTAAAAGTTTTCCATGTAATATCAAGTAAGCCTAAGACTTCGCTTTATTACTATGTGAAATAAAAAGCTTAGTTTCAGGATTTCTGCTTATTAAGTTATTCGATTATCCATATGTATAACTGGACTAAATTTGATGCGAAACACTTTCAATAAGTATAAGAATAATAAAGTTTTGTTTGGCTAATGATTTTAACTAAATAAATTGAACTGAACCTGGACGTATGAAGTTATCAACTGATTTTGAGAAATTTTGAGATTTTGTTCTAACTTTAGCTTCTACGGCATATTTGTGTCCTCAGGCGGTATTTATTATACCAGATGGGCCTTTTTGTCGTTAGAAGTGAAGTTTTGAACGTCCGAAGATGTGATATCACGAAAGTCAAAACTTCAGTCTTTGTACATCTACTCTGTCCACATACTCTGTATCAAAGACTGAAATCTGGATGGAGGCACATGGCATGACAGTCATTTTACTTGAAAAATGAATAATAACACGCGATTATCATTTGGTGGAACATTTTACTTTAACTTCCAAATAAAATCAATCCGTTTCTGTCGGTCACTTAATAAGACAATTGCGTTTTAAATATAAACATAAAATGGTACTAGTAAGACGGAAATTTTTTTCTGAAGTATCAGACAATTTCAGATCTATGATATCATGATGCGAGAAGTTTCATGTTAGCTGTATGGGATAACTTCATTCTTTACATGCACGGACCCAGAGCCTGGCAGAGGGGTATTGTGGGTCAATCCCCCTTTGATTCTTACATTTTACAAAGAAAATCTGTCTTGAAACTCGGTGTGACTACCCGCCCCGCCCCCCCCCCCTCCCCCCTCTCCCGCCCCCATGAATGGGTGACCCCTCTTTAAACTTGGTGTCCCTCTAATCAAAATTCCTTGATCTGCTGCACATGCTTTACTTATGAAATAATAGTATATTCAAACAAATACGTGTATATGCCCACATGTTATTTTGTGCGATAATTTTCGTCTCCACCTAGCAGTTCTTGACTGTTTCGCTAGACACATGGTGACTTGGCACGATTATATTGAGCTGTCTGAGAGTTTGGCATTATACAGAGTCAAACTGAGTGTCATGATGCCAAAACGTATGATATCACGAGAGTATCTTACATTTGTTTCAAATCGCTTATTAAATGTATTCATAAATTGTGTATATTGGCTCATGTTATCAACATATCTTTTAAAAGGTTAGATTTTCAACAGGTACAGTCTACAAGTAAAATGCGTCTTTGAAGGAATTCGACGTACAAAGTACCAGTTCAAAGTAAAAAAAAAACTATAAGAAAAACTATGAAATACTAGTCAAGAGCTTTTCGTGTTTGCTTTATCTCATATATTTAACTTAACTTCAAAGTATATCGAGAAATGCATTTGTAGTAGTTGGTGTCTCATGTTTTTGTTTAAAAAATATTAACTGTAATATCTTTCAAGAACACCATCAACAATAGAATACGTTGATATGATTATCATTTTTATTTCCTCTCATGCATAATTTACAATCGTGCATTGTATAATGACATCATTTTATATAAAATGTTTTTTTTTTGTAATCGCACTAATATCCATGCGTTGATTATGTTAATTGAAATGTTTTTATTTAATATTCATTTTTAAAACCTCTTGTAAAAGTCCTGCACTTTCGGACAATTGATATCAAAATGCACGAGAAAAACGATCATAATTACAGATAAATTGAATGGGCGGATTAAGAGAAGTAAGGTTCAGTCTAAAGTTTGAAATCTCAAGGAATTTCAATCGAACTTCAACTTCATACGTTAACTTCGCAAGAGACGTTGAAGGGGAAGGCGAAGGTTGAAATCTCAAACTCTCTATTATCTCGATAATCTCAGCTTAAAAACATATTGCGCTGCGTTTTTAAAGAAAAAAAAGTGACAATTACAACGTATAAAATATAAGGTAAGACATAATAGTGTTCACCGGATAGTTTTTTCTCATGAGAAATGACGGATAACTTGAAATGATTTTGCAGATCAGTCTGAGAAATATACAGTTCTTAAAAATATGTAGGGACACCGATCAATAAGTAAGACCCATATTCTCCTTGAGAATCTAACTGAGAACCACGTAACAGAAGTGTTTTCTCATCCACCTCTGATTTATGTTGGGAAGTTTTTATTAATACAGCCCGTAAATAAACCAAATATAGTTTCAAACAACAATAAATCTGTATGCAAAAAAGATACTTAAAATATAGAAATATATATCGTTAGATACCACTGTATAATAAAAGCCATGTAGTTTTTTTTCTTTTAATACTTTACCAGAATATGATCGTACGTTCCGTTGTGACAGTTTGGTATTTCGTTTGTGAATTGCATTTGGTTGAAGTCCGCCGCCGACAAAGAAAATATGTACTTATAACTTGGAACTTCTATCCAAGGAACTATGTGCACAAGCGTTATTACCTGCAAGTATTCCATTAGCATCAAAGGTTAGCGAATATTTGCACATATATTGACAAGTTTTATTATAAAACGAAGAAAGCACATCGTAAAATGATAAGTTTACCTCCTGTGACAAATCTACATAGTATAACAGTAAATGTGCATCCTGTACTATTGAATGTACAACATCTACAGTATAAAGCATAATTCAAAAGGACACAATATTTGAGGAAAATGACGTCATATACCAACGGTAAAAATGACAGCTTCTGCTTGCCATAAAAATAAATCGTATTTTCTGTATTTAACTGTTAAATATGACAACATATTGAATGTGCTAGTCTAAAGATGCAAGGAAGTGTACTAGCGTTCGAACTTTCAATCTCTAATGTACCTTTACCTCAAACGTTCGAATGGCGCCATGCTTTCCATGCATGTCGCCTGAACATCTTGCTGCACTGTGGCGTAAATTGATGGCAAAAAGTGGTCTGCCAGTAAAAATATTACAAGGAGAATTCTAATTATAAGAGACTGAAACGCGATTGTGCCGGTTATGTGTAGTCTGGTGATTTAAGCGTGCTTCATTTGTCAGTAAAATTATTACCGAATTGTAGAATGACTGCGAATAACAATGCTATTTTTACAATGTATTGCACGCAGCAGGCGGCTTTTGACAGTAACAGTTTACATATTTGAATAGTACTTGCACCGACATAACATTTCTAACAAATACTTTAGGAGTATGCCATACAATATCTACGCAGATTATAAGTGGTAAAATGTGTCTTACTTTTATCCATTTTGGAAGGTTGCATTCAGCACAATACATGTTTTTGTATGGGCGCCATCGTGGCTGTAAACTTGAACTATGACACAAGTCCTTTAGCTTTCTTTGCTCAGTCTGGTTGGCCGTATTGTTTCCTTTGCATTCTGATACCAGCTGTGTATCATTCTCACCGGAGAGTTGATCAGGGTTACAGAGAAAGCATGCAAAATTCTTGTAAACTTTCTTGTCAACTCTGTACTCTGAGAGAAACATTGTCTCTACTGAAACACTTTCACAGATTTCCTTTGTTATTACATCGCCTGAAAGCCACAGTCCAGTTTCATTGCAATGTTCAAAGACTTTCCTTTTAGAGAAAGGGTATTCTTTTTCGCTCACTGCTATTGATTCGTAAACAACATCAACTGATGACTCTTTTCTTTCATATCCAATTCCTTCCAAAGAGGCAGATTTTATTGCATTGTACTCTGCTCCTTTACAGTTCGAGGAGTATGCGGGAACAAATGCTATTTTTATGCAATGTGTCTTAATGATGTCCTGCAACATTGTCATATTTGTATAAAGAGTAGGTTCTATAAAATTGTTACAATGTATTTGAATGTTCAAGGTAACATTCGAGTTGTTGTTATTGCATAAATAGCAATAAATATTTCGATACGCAATCATCTTGTCGTTTGCGGTTACAAGGATGTTTAAGATGGCAGTATCTGCAGCGGTAGAACAGTTCATTTCAAGTTCAACTGCATTGTTTTCGCCAAGGCATGTATCAATTAAAGTGTAAGATTCTGCAGAGCTAACATTCAGGAAGTCACTTGCCATGCCTAAATGGCCAGGTAAGACTTTGCTTTTCTGAAAGGAGGGAAAATAGTCATGGCCGACGCATGAGTATGGTTTCTTAGTGAGAACAAGGTCCCAACAGCATTTCATGTCTTCTGCGCATGTATTGTTGCAAGAACATCTATCACAAACAGGGTTAGAGAATCGATTAAAGTTGGTTAATGTAGTCTTTACTAATTCATTTGATGGATCTCGAAAAGATGTGTTCTGATAACAAAGTACGTCTACTCCAGTACCACATACGTCGGTATATCTTTCCAATTTTTCCCTGCTGTACAAGGTATTTTTACTAAAGTTATGATGCCGAACAGGACTATGAACTATATTAAAGTCATCCCATAGTAATCCGTGGAGATACGATTCAATATTTTTCAGTAAGTCCGTTCCCGAAAATGGCACCGAGACTGTTATTCTGGAGTTTACCTTTTCGTAAGTCTGATTTCCAGATAGTACACTAACAGTGTGAATGTTTTCTCTAAAAGTTGATTGGTTACTTATTTTGTTGCATGCATAACAATAAATGTTCTTAAAAGGTTTTAATCTTTTTGTGACTGGAAAGATTTTGCAGGCGTGTTGAATAGCATGTCCTGAAAGCTCACTTGACTGGCCACACGTGTCAATAAGTGCCACATTCTGCTTAGCGGCTACACTGGGATTACAAATGTAACAAAATACATTTTGGAATTCCCTGTATGGACTCCAGAAATTTTCACACGCCCAAAGTATATCTAAATCATTTTCCCGCCAAAGACCAGTCGTATTGCATGAACTAATTAGTTGTTTATTATTTTCTTCTGTGTTGCAATACGATTTTACATTGCCAAAACCTCCATTTGGATTAAAAGTTATTTCACATTCTGACTGGTTCAGTGCTCTTTTCAATGCCATAAAGGAAGAGACTAGGTGCATCTGTGTCTCTAATAATGAAGAGTTAAGACATTTAACGTCTCTCTTCCAGGGGACACAACTCTTGTCATCGTTACATAGTGCACAGAACATGTTACTATAATATATGCCCGTTATGGAGGACGTGCACGGATGAAATTCAGTTTCACACATTTCAACGACAGTTTGATTCTCATTGAATTTTCTTAGGCAGGTAGTAACCATGTTAAAAAGCTCCTTCTTTTCTTTTGGATACAAGATTAAATTAACACAGTCTTGTTTTACATATCCATAATGGCTACTGGGGCAACATCTACCGGAAAGGAGGCAATCTCGTGAACAATAACATTGTGCACAGTCTGAAAAAAATACCAATTGTAAATCCATTTATTAACAGCTGTAGTGCCTAAATTGTATAAGGTTTTGCAAAAGATAAATATTAACAGTTTAGATTTTAATTTTCCTGAAGATTTAAAATAATATTTTAATTTTAAGTGAATAATTAGAATAAAGTATAATCATTGAAATAAAGTGTCATAAATACATCTTTACGTTTTTTTTAAGTTATTTAAAAATATGACTCTATTTTAAATAAGCCGTGTTTTCTTGATTAATCATAAGGACTGGATAAACGCTCAGTGTTGTCCTATTTTCTGGTCCTTTTAAAGTCATGAAGTTCATTCATATTCACTGGAATAGAATTCCATTCAATACGGTGTTATGGGGCGTGGAGGAGTTGCATTACCTCTCATAAACAGACTCAATTTTTATGTTGTTTGGTTGCGTTCTATGCTTCCAAAGGATCTTTTCATATATTTTATTTTCTGATAAGAACTTCGAAACAAAGAGCTCTTTAACGTTTTATCAATAGACATTATTGTGCTTCTCTCGGGTAGTAAATGTTCCGGTCATTCAACAAATGTGAAATTTGAAAGTGTTAGTTATTAGTGCATTATGTTTTGGCCCCATAATAAGAAGACATGTTATTAACAGTCAGTTGCTAACTGTCTAGTGTTCTGCGACAAAAATATAATGTCAATAGAAAAAATAGTGCAATAAACACAGTGCAATTCTTCTTCTACACCTTTGTTGACAAAATGATTTCTTAACTGCAATGAACGTTTTCGAAACTGGCGAATTAATGCAAAAGTCTCCAGTTTGTAAGGTATTGACACAATAGCAAATGAGGGGTAAGCTGTATTGTTCAGTATAGATTCACAAAATTTCTTATTATAATGATAATATTTATACAGATGCTTTAACGTATTATTTACATTCCCATAATATTTCGTAGTAATATGCCCGCCCTAGCCAGTTTTCAATACCGAGTGATGATTAATCTTAAAATGAAACATTTATTATGGTGGCATATTTCTGCCAACCACATATCCACTTACTTATGTAGACAGTTTTCACTAAATATGTCACATATCCGGTTATTATCTGGCAAGTGGCAAATTTGCGTGTTATCCAGATTTTATTTATTTGGTTAGGTTTAACGTCGCACCGACACAACTATAGGTCAAATGGCGACCGTTCCCAGCTTTGATGGTGGAGGAAGACCCCAGGTGCCCTTCCGTTCTGAGTAAAACCACTGACCTTCCGTAAGCCAGCTGGATGGCTTCCTCAAGCCCCATGTGAGGCCTGAACCCACATCGATGAGGGGCAAGTGATTTTAAAGTCAGCGACCTTAACCACTCGGCCGCGGAGGCCCCTATAGCATTCAGAAGGAATGATAAATTTGCATAATTATCATGCCCATTTACATGTATGTATTTCATTCATTCCGTAATGACAGGGGACAATTACGGGATTTTACCAATCATAACTGACTAACTGACAAAAATCAAGATACCTAGTTAACATATTAAGTGAATATGTAGATGGCAGTAGTGGGCACTACGAAAAATTCGAGATAGATAAGTGGATATGTGGTTGGCAGAAATATGCCACCATAATTTATAGTGGCAATAGTCACACAACACAAAAATAATCTTATCTTTCTTAAATCATATAGTAAATACAATCTTGGCAAAATCGTCTTTTCTAATTACCATAATTAAAAAAGAATATTTTGTTTTACGCCTTTGGCAAAATAATATGCTTTGTTTTATTGAGAGTCTATGAGAGGAAATGAAATGTGCAACACCACTCACCCTTCTGGCACCTGATTATGGAATATATTAAAACAAACGGTGTTTGGTTCTATTGTCTGATTACAGAATACAGTACCGTTTTCTCTGCAAACGTAAACCAGAGAAAGGGAATTCTACGACTGTAATTCTAGATTGATTATTTCTTGGTATAGAATTCTTTTTCTTCGAAAATGGCTAAGGTCTACAATGAACCCTTAGCCTGCTAAATTTCTTAAATGGAATGGTCCATCATTCAATTTGAGCAGAACCATTTATTACACAAAGGAGTGTTCACTGAAAATTTACTGACTGAATAGCGAACAGTGCAGACCATGGCCAGACTGCACGGATGTACAGGATGCTCTTGGTCTGCACTGGTCGCAAAGGCAGAATCAATTGCCTCCAGCAGGCCAAAGGTTAACATAAAACATCTATAAACATCTGCATTTCTAAAATGCTCTTTTTGTCGGTAGTGGATGAAGTTTAACATTACACCGACATAATTTTACGTCATATGACGAATTTCTATCTGTTTTGGTCGTGGAAGACATGTACAACAGGTGCCTCTTTGAGAATTATTTTAGGCACGGGCGAGCACCTTGGTAGAACCGCCAACCTTCAGCAAGCTAGCTGGGTAGCTTCCATGCCTAAATGTAATGAAGTTTTGAGCACACAGCAGTGAGGAGTAAGGGAATGGAAGTTAATGACCTTAACTATAATTCAACATCCTTCTAAGATATTCCTTCTCTTTATTCTTCATTTACGTACATGCTACTATAAGATAAAAAAGGCATTTTACCTGAAAATGCATCATCCGGCTCTCCAGAGTACACCAGATCCTTAGTTAAATGCACGCCACAGGTATCTCTCAGAGGACATATGAGAGAGTACTCCTCCATAAGCTTTGTCACGTTGATGCTTACATTCCAACGTTCTTGTATAAACTTCTCTATGAATAAGTTTTCTTCCCCATCATATAATGACGTATCTCCCCCCAAAACAAATTCGCCACTACCGGCACCTGAACTTTCTGACTGTCTAATCCAGGTACCATCTGCATCAAGACCAAGCTCAGCAGGACTTGTTTTAGCATGTTCTGCATCGTTGTCTGGATTCCAAATTACGCCTCTTATGAACGGAGCAAAAACAATCAAAGTTAAAAGTCTACAAAACCAACTGCTTCCCATTTTTTTGTAGCACTACTTACTAAGAGAACACCAAGAAACGGCACATAAACCAGTTATGTCTGAAGCAGAAATCCATTTCAGTCTATTCAATTCCCACATTTTGCACTTCTACTGGTTTTCATCTCCATTTACGATCATATAAACGACAAGAAAAACAATGTGAAAATATTTTCTTTATGGTTCGAATACAGTAAATGTCTCTATAATCTTTTTTCAGTCAAAGATAATTTACCAAGTGCTCTTTGCAGATACAATCTGTTCTTGTTTTAATTTCGAAAGAAGTCACATATGCGATTTAATTTTAAGTATTCTTGAGCAGTGCAAAATAAATAATGTTTCAAATAATCTCTGTAGATTTGCCCAAGTCGGTGATTGCACAAAAGGTGTACTTAGTATTAGTTACGCGTGACATTTTCAGGCCCGTACATAAAAGAGTGAAGTCACAGAAAATGTGGTTCTTCTTGGGTGAAAATTCACTTGACGTTTTAGTAAAAGTTAATATGCACTGGAAAATTAGTTTCAAACAGCATGAAAATTTACACTTTTAGTGCTACAGGTTTTCATTTACATTATATCAACAAATACCAGATTTTTCAAATGTTTTTAGACAATCCTGTACATGTAAAACAGAGGTTTAAAAGAGTGTAAAATAGAATTAAATATTTGTTGAAACATATGCATAATGCTGTTTCATTTCCTCATTTTGAGTGTCTGAAAAAAATCGATTTTGTACGTTTTTCACGTAACTGGGTACTATGCAAAATAAAACAAACAAAAAAAACCATGTCATTTTTATCAAAACCGACATTTACACAGCATAAGATTTCCTAGAATGTTTGGAAGAATTAATTTTTACGCCAGCAAAGTGTGAATGGATCGCTTAAATGCAAGGAACCTTAATTTGTTTCTATGCTTGACACTTAAACAACCTCATTGTCCTTACATTTCTTAATCCTTACCCTGCTGAATTTCTATGATGAACTTGTCCAACTTTCAATTTGGACAGTACCATAAACTGTGAAAAGGGATGCTTACCAAAAAGATACTGAGTAAATGGCGAACAGTGCAGATCATGATCAGACTGCAGGCTGATCATCATCTACACTGGTCGCATTTTTTGCTTAGGCAGAATCAATCTTATCCAGCAGGATACGGGTTAATCCTATCTTATGTTTTCGAAATTAATTAAATTCATTGAACATATGTACGCTATCTGTAACCTGTAAAAGGTGATTCCTCTACACTGCCGAGAAAGATCGTGTAGAAATAAGTTCACAGATACCTTAAGAAAATCTACAGTAAAAATAGGATGGACTGAAAATGATATTAAAATGCTATCTCATCAACTCATCAAAATCACTTCTCTTCTGTCAGAAAGGTAAAAGATACTTATGTATAAAATGCAAAATGCATTCAACTGTTCATGATATTTACGCTTTTTATTTTGATTCTTCTGTGTGGGTATCAAAGTTTATTAATTTTGCATGATTTAGTCCATTTAGTATTTATAAGATTCCGTTTCACTGTTTGTAGTAAAGGATGGGACTATTTGGCCTCGAGGGTAGCGGTTTAAGGCGGTAACGAGGCTCCGTGCCGAGTTACCACGTAAACAGTTACCCGAGAACCGGGTATTCCCATCTGCACTTACAGCCAGTGATAGAATCTTTTTCATGTATATCAAATTCAAGAAATAATAGTAAAAATCAGATCACACGAACAAATTTCTATTTGGAACTATTTCCCACAGAAGCGTATTTAAATAAATCGCGGGAAATCAACATCCGTAAACAGGAAAGATGTCATGGTGTTTCAAATACAAATAACAATCTTTAGTTCCGGTATTGTTTTATCCATCTCACTACCCTCAAGTTTCTAAATCCGATATTATACTTTCGGATTTTTTTTTAATTCCTTGAGTATTTGTATGTCACCTATAACCTGTAATGGGGTAATTCCTGTGAAAATATTAGGCCTATATGTAGACATGACAGATCGTGTAGAAATGAGTACACAGATAGCAAGACCTTAAGTAATTAAGCAGTTCTTGGGCTTCCGTTTTATCGTCAACTCATCTAAAAGACATTTCTTCTGTCTAGATATGTAAGGCGATACTAATGTAGTGCATTCAACTGTTCATTGTATTTTCGCTTTTCTATTTCTTTCTCATGTTCGGGTATCAAATTTTATTTGTTATGCATGATTTTGTCCTGTGAGTATACATAATTATAGTATCTTTACGTTTCTGCATTAACTGGTGCCATCCGAGAGGACAGAGTCTTTTATGGAGTTAAGAAATGTTTATCCGTCTGGAAAGAGAAGATTACATATAAAACCTGTGTAAAATGATATGATAATTGAGTTGGTGTGTGTTTTATACAAAATTAAATTTACAAATTATGCAAAAATATGGAATAACTTTTAAATTTGAAAACATATAGTTGATAGAGTCTTGGCCGGGTGACTTGACTTAGAACTAGACATCGCTTCTGGAAGCTTGGTAACACATTTATGATTTCAACAACAACGCATTGTACCTTTATCATACCCCCACCCCTACCCCCACCCCATCTTTCATTCAGGTTTTTGTTCTGTAATATATCTGACTGAAAAACAACATTCAAAAGAATATGACATTACTTAGATAAGGGACACCTAAAACAGAAATGCGCCAAATTCTTTTTCCCTTGTCACAGGTATGTTGCGTTAGTAAAACCAAACGGAAAGATGCGACAAAAAAAAAGAGAGCTTCGTTACATAAATCAAAAGTGCTTGACATTCATATACAAATGCAGATGCACGAGTTGAGAACTCCGTGACCGTGGGGTTAAGGCCGCTGACTTCAAATCCCTTGCCCCTCACCAATGAAGGTTTGAGTCTCACTCGGGGAGTTTAATTCTTTTTGTGAGAAAGCCATCCAGCCGGCTTATGGAAAGTCGTAGGTTCTCCCAGGCGCTCGTCCGTAAAGAAATAATGCATGGAGGGACATTTTTGGGGGTCTTCCTCCGTCATCAAATGCTAAAAAATCACAATATGACTTATAATGTTATCGGTGTGACGTCCGACCCAACAAAAGATTCACAGACAACGGCGTAAATTCATCCCCTGCCATTGTATGTACAGAAAGATCTGACGAGCGGGATAGAACAAGACGGAGTCAACAATACAGTGACATGATTATAACCAGTTAAACAAGCTTTTTGTGGACACAAGCACATTTCCGTTGGCGTCTTTGTCTTGGTGTATGGAAAATAGGTCGCGTAACAAGTTGATTATCAGGAAGGTGCTTAATGGGATGGTATTCTTTCAATGCTCGTCGTAACAACTTCTGAAATATTGCTCCAACTGTAACCATTCTGTACGAAAATCTCAACGGTCAAAGAATAACAGATGCATTACTGTATACTGTGCAATAGTAGCATCACATTTCGCCCCATTAATGAGAAATTAGACTAATTAACGTCAGCAAGAATTTGTGCTTCATAGTTGTTTCTTACTGTTGAAGATAGTGCATTTTGCTATTCACGAGGGATTCGAGTATTCGTGGCGCCCTGAAAGCCAAAATAATGGCTATATATTTTTGATTATTTATCATGATAATAAAATGAGTTGGTACCTTATCTGGCACTTAAAGAAAAATTGAAATATATTTTTAAGAATTCATAAAAAATATAATAAACAAGAGGACCATGATGGTCCTGAATCGCTCACCTATCCCCATATGACAGTGTTGAACTGAGTATGACGTCGTTATTTCTATTATTTGACATAGTGACCTAGTTTTTGAGCACATGTGACCTAGATATCATCAAGATAAAAAATTCTGACCAATTTTCATGAAGATTCATTGAAAAATATGGCCTCTAGAGAGGTCACAAGGTTTTTCTATTATTTGACCTAATGACCTAGTTTTTGAAGGCACGTGACCCACTTATAAACTTGACCTAGATATCATCAAGGTGAACATTCTCACCAATTTTCATGAAGATCCCGTGAAAAATATGGCCTCTAGAGAGGTCACAAGGTTTTTCTATTTTTCGACCTACTGACCTAGTTTTTGACCGCACATGACCCAATTTCGAACCTGACCTAGATATCATCAAGCTGAACATTCTCACCAATTTTCATGAAGATCCATTGAGAAATATGGCCTCTAGAGAGGTCACAAGGTTTTCCTATTTTTAGACCTACTGACCTAGTTTTTGACCCCACGTGACCCAGTTTCGAACTTGACCTAGATATCATCAAGGTGAACATTCTGACCGAAATTCATGAAGATCTCATGAAAAATATGGCCTCTAGAGAGGTCACAAGGTTTTTCCATTTTTAGATCTACTGACCTAGTTTTTGACCCCACGTGACCCAGTTTCGAACTTGACCAGGACATCATCAAGGTTAACATTCTGACCAATTTTCATGAAGATCCATTGAAAAATATGGCCTCTAGAGAGGTCACAAGGTTTTTCTATTTTTAGACCTACTGACCTAGTTTTTGACCGCATGTGACCCAGTTTCGAACTTGACCTAGATATCATCAAGGTGAACATTCTGACCAATTTTCATGAAGATCCATTGAAAAATATGGCCTCTAGAGAGGTCACAAGGTTTTTCTATTTTTAGACCTACTGACCTAGTTTTTGACCCCACATGACCCAGTTTCGAACTTGACCTAGATATCATCAAGGTGAACATTCTGACCAATATTCATGAAGATCTCGTGAAAAATATGGCCTCTAGAGAGGTCACAAGGTTTTTCTATTTTTAAACCTAATGACCTAGTTTTTGACCCCACGTGACCCAGTTTCAAACTTGACCTAGATATCATCAAGGTGAACATTCTGACCAATTTTCATGAAGATCTTGTGAAATATATGGCCTCTAGAGAGGTCACAAGGTTTTTCTATTTTTAGACCTAATGACCTAGTTTTTGACTGCACGTGACCCAGTTTCGAACTTGACCTAGATATCATCAAGGGGAACATTCTGACCAATTTTCATAAAGATCCCATGAAAAACGTGACCTCTAGAGTGGTCACAAGCAAAAGTTTACGCACGCACGGACGCACGCACGGACGCACGCACGCACGGACGACGGACGACGGACGCTGCGCGATCACAAAAGCTCACCTTGTCACTTTGTGACAGGTGAGCTAAAAATCAACCGCTGAAAATATTTCCAGGCAATTCTGCTAGGGTTTGATGAATGTAATTCTTGTAACTAGTTTTTTTAGCCAACATTATTAAAATGCCGCCGAACTCTAAACTTCATGCATATTGTTTTTTTTTCATTTTTCTGCATGATGGCTCCCTCCTGTAAACACTTAGTTGTCGTTGTCAAAGGAGACTGATTTAACTGGCTTCATTGGTTGGATTGGATACATGGTTTTCTCTGGTTTGACGTTAAACTTGCAGTAGGAGGATGGTAGAAACTAACTTACCGCAGGACATATTGCATCCATACACTTACAAGAGTTGAACGTTTAGAAGGGTGAAGATCCAAAGCAATGAAACATCGATATAAAAATGGAAGAAAGTTAACGTGATTTTATATTTTTGATTCATTTTTGCTTAAATTACCGTTAGTATCCCTTTACTATTTCTTTTGTTTCTCTCTATGTGCATATGTAACAGTTAATCTCTTCAAATGTTTACTCTGAAATGGCAACTTTTAACCATGTACCTATAAAAAAACCTGTTGGCTTAGCGACGCCATATATTCCAATATGGATACAGACCCCCCATCCCCTCTTTCAGTCTATTATCTTTAAAACAAATACAGTTTATTAGGAATGAGATGTCATTAAAACAGCCTCGTTCTCATCAAACATCTGGTCACATAACTGGCTTTTCTTCTAATTATACAAAACATATTACTAAACGTTTGTTTTAAAGTAGTGACCCCGAATGACAAAAAATGAGAGAAAACAAGAATTAGTGTTGATCTGAAGCTGATATATTTTCTACAGCACACTTGCGAACATACACAGATTCAAGATAAAACTATATATACAACTAAAATGTGATTATGCCATTTAAGAAGGCACTAGGTAACTGATAATCGGCAATATCCGTTCGATTACATGTTCTTCGTACGCGAATTCTTTGGTTTCCTCGTATGTGCTACATTAAAGATCGAAGTACATCGAAATAAATAATGAGACTATGTAATCGCCGGAATTTACCGATTGACATGAAAAAAACCGGCTCAATAACGTATTTCACGACAGATGTTCTCGTTCCTCTTCAAACGTTTGTCGCAATGGCGACATTTCCATTTGTTTGATTTTGTGGATTGATTCACGTTTTTTAGTCTCAAATATATCGAATCTTCTGCTTATTATACGATGATGGAATAAATAATTGGTCGCATACGACATGAACATGATCGTGTTTAATGAAAGGAGCATAGCAAAAGTACGGAACGGAAACATCTGGCCATTTGTTTCACTGAAAAATGGATATTTTATCAGAACTGGAATTCCAAGAGCCACTTCGCCCGCAGCTAATCGAAAGAATATCCCAACAATATAACCAGACAAGGAACCATACGTATTAGTCCATCGTAAATAAATTGCACAAAGCAGCTGAGGAAACAGCACAACATACACAAGGTCGGAGCACAGAAACCATAGCATGTAGATGGAATCTACGACAATGCCCATAATAGCGGAGAGAGTACCCACACCAATAATTGATATCCTCATTACCCATATGATTTCAGATTCTGATGCCTGGAAATAGAACAAGAGGGCCAAGATGGCCCTAGGTCGCTCACCTGAGAAACACACCATAATACACCATAACAGTGTAAACATAGACCTAGTGATTGCATGGAAAAAAATATTCTGACCAAGTATCATTTAAATTGGTGCAAACACAAGAAATTTTTTTATTTGACCTAGTGACCTAGTTTTTGACCCCAGATGACCCATATTCGAACTCGACCTAGATTTTACCAAGGCAATCATTCTGACCAAATTTCATGAAGATCAATTGAAAAATACAGCCTCTATCACATACACAAGGTTTTCCTTTGATTTGACCTAGTGACCAAGTTTTTGATCCCAGATGACCCATATTCAAACTTGACCTAGATTTCATCAAGGCAATCATTCTGACCAAATTTCATGAAGATCAATTGAAAAATACAGCCTCTATCGCATACACAGGGTTTTTCTTTGATTTGACCTAGTGACCTAGTTTTTGACCCCAGATGACCCATTTTCGAACTCGGCCTAGACTTCATCAAGGTAATCATTCTGACCAAAATTCATGAAGATCAATTGAAAAATACCGCCTCTATCGCATACACAAGGTTTTTCTTTGATTTAGCCTAGTGACCTAGTTTTTGACCTGAGATGACCCATTTTCGAACTCGGCCTAGATTTCATCAAGGCAATCATTCTGAACAATATTCATGAAGATCAATTGAAAAATACAGCCTCTAGCGCATACACAAGGTTTTTCTTTGATTTGACCTAGTGACCTAGTTTTTGACCCGAGATGAACCATTTTCGAACTCGTCCTAGATTTCATCAAGGTTATCATTCTGACCAATACTCATGAAAAATAATGGAAAAATACAGCCTCTATCGCATACACAAGGTTTTTCTTTGATTTGACCTAGTGACCTAGTTTTTGACCCCAGATGACCCTTTTTTGAACTCGGCCTAGATTTCATCAAGGCAATCATTCTGACCAACATTCATGAAGATCAATTGAAAAATACAGCCTCTATCGCATACACAAGGTTTTTCCTTGATTTGACCTAGTGACCTAGTTTTTGACCTCAGATGACCCATTTTCGAACTCGGCCTAGATTTCATCAAGATAATCATTCTGACAAAATTTCATGAAGATCAGTTGAAAAATACAGCCTCTATCGCATACACAAGCTAAATGTTGACGGACAGACGACAGACAGACGCCGGACATCGAGCGATCAGAAAAACTCACCTGAGCATTGCTCAGGTGAGCTAAAAATAGATGAAGTTACAAAATATCTAGGGGGTGGGTGTTTTTGCAGTGGAAGAACGGAAAATGATGTTAACTTCACTTGATAACTGTTTCTCGGACATAGACTGTAAAATAGTAATTAAATCAGTCATAAACAGCATACAAACCCACAATTCTCGGGTTAGCTGCACGAAAATCCGTCACTAAATAACCGCAGTTTCCTATTCTTCTGATATTATTAAATGAGGAACTTGGCTACATATGTGCATTCACATACAACATATGAGTGTATAAATTTATATAGTAATAGCAAACAAGGATTTTCTCAACAAATCGCTATTTTTAAATAAGTGTGGACATTTTCTCATTTGATCGTGATACTAAATTAATACTTATTTAATACTCAATTAACTCAACGTGGTAATTTATCGTATACATGTACTACTAAAATTCAAAAAGACCTACTGTTGAAAGGACGTATATAAAGCTGGATGGTGTTATAAGTGTATGAATATCATTTACCTGTGGTCTGAAAACAAGTTTGTACACATTTCGTGCAAACATGGTACTGGCTGACAATGTTGTTGAGTCAGCAGACGACATGACTGCTGCTGACACAGCTCCCAGTCCAACAAAGGCCACTGCTTTCGGCGTTAGATACTCTAGAACAAGGGGCAATATAAGCTTCAAGTCCTTAGCAGGAATTGGCACTTCTCCAACTTCTGCATACCTTGTCTGGTTCCAATCTAGAAATAACTTATAGGTATTATGACTTAAATGGTAAAATAATTCAGTTCATACTCACACTCAAAAAAACTTATGGCAAGACCTACAAACTGTTTTATGTATAGTTGACATTGACCTTCATATGATCGTCACCTTTAACATTTAAACCTAAAACAAATCTTTCACCATACACCAAAGAGCATTATTTTACGAGTTGAATACACAGTTCCTCGTTTCTAAATATTTTGATATCATAGTTCATACATAATGTAGTTGAAACGAAACACCAATGATGCAATGGGTTTGTTACGGTCAATCTCTTTTCTATATCTTGAAACTAGATATTATTTATTTACTGATGTCATTTTAGTATAAAAGTCAGAATATACCTGTGACGCTCGCTACTATCCCTATCAGAAAAGATGGTCCTAGAAATATGAAACAACACACTCCAGACAGAACTGTAGCTATTTCCGCATTTCGAGCAGTTGTAGAAGCAAGTACTCGTTGGAACAGCGACTAAAATATAATCATCAGAGTCAAGTCCAATATATTAAATTTTCATTTACCCTAACTTCCAAACAACATTTTGTTTCAATGAATGATAAATATTTTAGAACAGTTACATTTAGTAAGGAAGGTGTAACTTCATTAAACATGTACAGTCCTTGTTTTAACTGATCCTAATATATATTAGTTTATGCACATGGTAAAATGGTGTTTTGTTCAATTCTGGAATAGTTATGCCTCCCCTTTTGATTCCCGATTTTACACCGTATTTGGAGCTTTTAGTTCATTTTTCATCATAACGTTCTAAAATACTTTTGCTATATCGTTGTATTCACATATTGAGTTTACAGCTTATTTTTCTTCATTGTAGTTTACAAGAACGCTGTAAAAGATTTTTTCTCTATAAGTTTGTATTCTCATGTTTCAACAGTGAAAACCATATAGTATGTCCTATTTTCTATCTTATGTTGCTGTAAATGTGAACACATAGATTTTATTGGAATACAAGTGTGTGTAATATCATGGCCAGTATAGAGCTCCTGTTCGCGTACTATACTAAACTACAAACTACATGTATATATTAATGCTGAAGCGTTACTCACATGCCATGGAATTCCACCAAATGCAATAAATAAGTAATTGTCTATATACACTCCTGCATAAGCGGGATCGAGGGTCTTTACCCAGTTAGATGTAGCATTAACTGTGATATCTCCAACCGCCTCATGAGTCATGGCAAATGGGACGACAAGCCACTGAAATAAATCATACATATATTATATAAGGAAAACTATTTACTTAAAGACAATGCATATAGTATAGATTTCCCAAACGATTATTACTGTTAAAAGCTTGTTTATTTTCAATAGTATTTTTTATGTCTGAAAATATTAAAAGAAACACTTTCCCCCTTTACGAACATTAATGACGTTCAGGGACAGTGTATTCATTTATTCGTTTTTTACGCGTTTTATGCAAGAGTAGTGTTAACGCATGTTCATTTCGGACCTCATTACCGGGCTATGGCACCAACGAAATGCCTTGAGATTCTGCAGATGTTTTAACGAAAAAACATGCTTTATCCCTACATTATTTCATTATACATATAAGCACTTACCAGACCTACAAACACACAGCCAAGCTGTACAATGTCTGTATACGCTACTGAATAAAGCCCTCCGAAGAAGGTGTAAAAGACCGCTATGCATGCAGACACGATAATTGAAATTTTGGCGTCTAACTCTAGAATAACTGATAAAGTTGCACCTGCAAAGAAAGAAGTTGACAACACGATAATACAAATATTGGCATCAATTCATAAGAATAACTGATAAAATCTATCACCCGACTAACTGGAAGAGCTGTACCTGCAAAGACACAATAATACCAATCTTGATATCCATTTCTAGGATAACTGTTAACTCTGTTCGCTATTCTGACAGTAAATATTCACCCCCATCCCCACCCTTTTGAAAATAGATGGTACGGTAGACCAGTCCATTTTAGAAATATGGCAGGGTAAAGGTTAAATATCGTGTTACCAGATACATACTTTTTCAATTTAGATATATGTTCTGTGTCCTGTATTAACCTATAGGAAATTAAACTAACAATGAGAGTAGTACTGTCTGAAAATTAATACATTACAGTTTATTTCCACTTGCCTGTTTCTGCTGAATAATAATAAGATAATAAAGAATCTTTAAGAACGAAAACACATTGTCACGTCATTAATATATTATACTTACCAAGAGCGGATAATATAGCACCTGTCCAGAACACTTCGCCCATTAACGCTGGAATAAACAATAACCCACCCATTCTCTCTCCATACTTGTAAGTAAACGGGTCTAGCATTGTAACGTACCCTTGAGATCGCATCTTGCCGACAAAGAAGTAACCGGCTGAGAAAAAATATGTTTCATATTTATACAATACCTCTTAACAATATGCCAGTGTAAATGGACGTCAAGAATGCTTTCCTACGAAACTGAAGGTCGCGGGTTCGAGCCCTGGTCACTTCCATTGCAATGTAATTTCACCGCAAATTGCCTAAGCTGACTTAGCTTTAAATTGGAAGCAGCACATTGCTGGGAGTAGGATTTAATTGATGTTATAAGCTCTTCAAAAGTTCTTTAGAGTTTGTAAGCATTGTTCCACAATGTGACGGTAAATAGAATCCATCTTCTATTTACCTTTATCTCTCTGATCATCTTAAATTCTTACTGAAACAATGAATGATTTACACTTCTAACCTTTTACTTTTTCATCTCTTCGTGTATTTTCAATACTATAATTTACACTAGAGTTCGTTCTCTACAAGAACGTTATTTCGCCTCGAGGTTTATCTCTAGCGTTTCACACCAATATTACTTACACTTAGGTTCCACATATGCTTTAGACCTAGTACGTGAACGATATTTTTTGTTTCTCAGTATCGTCTACTTTAATCTGACGAATTCTGGGAAGGGACCGATATGGCTAACCGGTGTTGACTTTAAGCTGCACCTAATCTTTAGCCTACTGGCGGTTAGTGATTCTGCCTTTGCGACCAGTGTAGACCAATATCGGTCTTCACTGTTCGCTTTTCAGTCTGTAAATTTTCAGTGAAAACCCCTTCGAATAATAAATGGTATGGTACTGCTCAAACTGAATGACATGTCGATCAATTTTAGAAACCTAGCAGGTTAAACTTTGTATAAGTATTTACTTGCCTAAACATAGTCCAGTTGCATATCCAAAGGGAGCTTGGCACCAGATGAGACCCGTCGTGACTATAGATTCCGCTGTTCCATTGATAGCTCCTCCTCCAATCAAAGTAGCTAAAAACAAAACTTAATTCATACATCACCTTAATACGTTAGAACCAGAGTCAAGTAAAGAAAATATTAATTAACAAATCTAGAATGGATATGCGACGTAAATGTTGCAATATATTTTCTTTGTTGTTTCCCTTTCATTGCAAAATAATAACTATGCATAAAATATATTCAAATAAATGAATACTTAACAGTTTTACAAAGTTCTAAAGGATTCGTGACTTCCATAATTCTCATGTAAGAAGTTATAATATGCAATGCCAGCGATTTTAATTTATTTCGACCTCTGTAAAATCATCGCACTGTCTTGATATATATAAAAGAAATTGTACAGCCACACCTGTAATGGTAAAGGTTCCGACGAACATGCCTATGTTACGTCCTGCTATCATCATATTGTCTGCCTCTTTACCTTTGTCCCCCTGTTTGGTCTTTCGTCCTGCCCACAGACCAACCAGTAAGATAAGCAGGTAAAAGACGATGATTGAAACAAGCCCTAGTACGTGAATCGCCATTGTTGTCTTCAATTAGATTCTGAAAACTTAAAAGGACAAAAATTCTAAATTTCAGTTTTTATGCATTGCAAATCTGATGGGAGCCTGGAAAGTTCCAGCTTAATTTACTTTCTGTGGTACCAAGACAATATTTTTCTTTTGAATAAGATGCCTCTAAAATTGTTCCCAATTTTATCATTCAAAGTTTGTTTTTTTCTCCAGTAATTATACAACTAATATAGGTTAAGAAATTATATAAAGTGTCCTAATTCACATATTTGACTTTCGCACACCTTTACTTGTGTACCATAGGTATCTATGCTTTTTTTAGTATTTTCCAAAACCTCACAAGAGCTGTTCGAATACTGACAAGCTAAGAGTTAAGTTGAATCAAAATGTCAAAAAATTTACTGAATATGTATGGGGCTTCAGTAATTTATTGATATTTATGGCTGTATTTCTAAAAGACATGTAAATATACCCATAACTCAAGAACCATTTATTTTGAACGACAGAGAAATCGTAAAATACATTTTGATATCGTACGTACCGGTATTGAAAGTGTGTTTTCAAAGGCTTGAACTATCTTGGTTACTTATCGAAAAAAAACTTCTATCAGAGTTTTGTTCAATAAGTAGATGTAAATGCATTGCACGAATATATATAATATTTGTTTGTATGAGAACAAAAACACTCAAAAACAATCAAGGTTTTGTGTTACAAAATTTTGATACATATAACAAGGATAGTTATGAAAGCATCAACTGCCAAATAAAAAACCGCTTTCCTGTGTTTTAGCAGTCCTGGAACGAATTCATCGGGTTAAGTATCAAAGTAGATAAACAAACTTAAACATCTTGCAAATATGAGCTCTTACATCAAATTAAATTAAGCAAAGAACTAAAGAACTACATGTCAATCGCCTCTCTTAAGCGATAGTAAACGGTAAGTGTCCTCTAAGAGACAGATTGTATCATGTCTCGCTTTCATGAAGTTATATAGTTATGCCTATTTATTTCACATCGATTCGAATGTCATAATCGTACTGAACCATGACCATGCCATTTCCTTTGCTTCGCCCCTTCGCGTAGTACAGTGGTAGCTTCGATAGCGCGATTACGCGATAAGTGACTGGAAAATACGATGCGATGGCACGTTATTACCATGAGAAAACGCGGTAAGATGATGCGAAGATTTTAGCATCACACTGTCTCATCCTGTATTTGCATCATATTATCGCGCTATCGCCATAAGAACATATTTGAAAGTTATATGACCTATAGGTTTCAACGGGCTTGTTATATTAAAAGAGAGAAAAAAATGAATTAAATGGACGCCCTGAAACTAAATAAATCGCCGTAAAAATCGGCAACGTCACTACTATTTAGGGCATGGCTTAAACGTGATTTTTCGACGCCATTTGAGTAAAAAGTTTGCATTTGACCTTTTTCATAATTGCAAATCGGGTGAAGATCAGCATTTGCTATTATTATTAGCGGTCAACGTCTTGTTGGGACTTAATTTCCCGGGAAAGTAGACTGTCGTCAGTGAACAGCTTGGTGCCGGATAAAGTTATTCAGCCAGGGAGGTCATTAATGTACGTCAGGAAGAGTAGAGATCCCAGCACCGTGCCTTGGGGTACGCCTGATAATACATATTTCTCTGAAGACATCTCTCCATCAAGCAGGACATTCTATTCCCGGTTGCTAAGGAACAACTGGATCCATCTGACTGTACTCCCTCGTATGCCGTAGTAGCCTAGTTTGTACATGAGGCGTTGGTTGGGTGCTTTGTCGAACGCTTCAGCGAAATCTAGCTGTATCACGTCGACTTGGTTCCTGCCATTCAGCTAACTGGCGATCAATCGGATTGTTCAAATAAGTTGGGTCTCGCATGATCTTTGGCACGAAAACTGTGTTGGCAGTCATGAAGTACTTTATTCTTCTCGTAAAAACGCATGATAGAGCTATGAATAATATGTTCCATTTTATTGGAAACAATTGATGTTAGTGACACTGATGTTTAATTGGAGAGTAAGTGTCTTTCTCCCTTCTTGAACACAGGGACGACATGTGCGCCTCTCCAGTCTTAGGGAACCGTGCCATGTCCATGAGAAAACTGGTATAACCTGGCCAGGACTGGTGCTAGTTCATTCGCGGCTTGTCTGAGTAGTGATGAGCTGATGTTATCTGGTCCCTATGCTTTGCGAATGTTCAGTTGTGACAGCTGTTTATGTACTCCAGCGGTGTTGAATAATATTTCAATCATTGAGGGGAATGGGCTTGGTCCTTTGTCAGACATTGATGTTAGATCTTCCCTGGTGAAAACTGACTGAAATTGTATGTTTAGGATTTCTCCTTTACTTTTGCTATCACTGTGGATGAAACAATCTTGGTTCTTTAGTGGTGCTACACTAATAGATTCCTGTGTCTTGGCCTTCACGTAGCTCCAGAAACGTTTCGGTTTGTCAGCCAGATTAGTTGTCACCATATATCTTTCATGTATAGTGTTTGTGGGATTTATTTATTATTTGGGTTTTACGGCGCACTAACACAGCATAGGTTATATGGCGCCAAACAGGACTACAAATTTTGGTTTCACATCTCATATACATCGAAATAAAAACATGAGGTATGGAATCAAAATTTGCATACCTGCTGGAATCATAGAGTTACCGCAAAACCAAGTGTTAAGACCCTATTGGTCGCCTCTTACGATCATGCAAGGGTAAGGCAGTGGTTCCAATTCTTTTCATACACAGATCGTCCCAGAACCACATGGGGCCTGTGTTTGTGGGAAGTTCGAATTTCCCGTTGAGTTGTGGTTTTGAGATCAGTATACCCGGACCAATCATCTGGACTTCTTTTACGTTTAGCCTTCTTGTATGCCCGGAATTTGTGCTTGGAGAGTCGGCGTAGTTTCGTGTTTATCCAGGGGTGGGCGAACCAAGATGCTATTCTGCGGGTAGGAACATACTTGTTTTTGACGGAGTCAATGGCGTTCTTGATCATGCGCCACATCTGTTCCACTGTCTGGAACTTTTCTGACATGAAATTGTCATTAAATGCAGCGAGGGTGTCCTTGGTCCCTTATGTGTCGGCTTTGTCCCACAAGTAGATGGTTCTTCTTTTCGGCCTGGAGCGAACGGGCTGCATGGCTGTGTCTTAACGTCGTAATCACTCTTTGCGGAGATTGGGAGCAATGTCTTACATCGCTGTGTGAAGCTCGGGTAGGAGGTGAATATAAGGTCGAGGACGTTGTTTTGCCTTGTTGGTGTGGTCACCATCGACTCTATGTCTAAGTCTGATACAAGGTCTATGCATGTATAGCTCAGGTACCAAATGAGGTATCTAGAGTGTTAACCAGCGTCTGCAAATATTTGACAAATACAAAATTGATGATACTAGATAACCGAATTCCATACTTAGCCCGGGCTTCATCGTCCGAAATTTAATTTAGACAAACATTCTAACCATCTTATGTTAAAATCGGGCCAACATTGTGACGTCTAGTGTATTTCAAGTAAACTGACGACAGACGCCGAACCAACAACCTATACCAATAGCTCATACTGAAACTGTGGGTGCGCGAAAGACGATAGACGCCGAACCAACAACCTACACCAATAGCTCATACTGAAACTGTGGGTAAGCGAAAGACGATAGACGCCGAACCAACAGCCTATACCAATAGCTCATACTGAAACTGTGGGTGCGCGAAAGACGATAGACGCCGAACCAACAACCTACACCAATAGCTCATACTGAAACTGTGGGTAAGCGAAAGACGATAGACGCCGAACTAACAACCTACACCAATAGCTCATACTGAAACTGTGGGTGAGCGAAAGATGATAGACGCCGAACCAACAACCTCTCCTATACCAATAGCTCATACTGAAACTGTGGGTGAGCGGAAGACGATAGACGCCGAAACCAACAATCTATACCAATAGCTCATACTGAAACTGTGGGTAAGCGAAAGACGATAGACGCCGAACCAACAACCTATACCAATAGCTCATGCTGAAAACTGTGGGTGAGCTAAAAGGCAGGAAGTTTGGTACACGGCCCCACGTGCGGTTATTTATATATCACCGAGTGCGGTATTTTTATCTGACAAAAACAAAAAAACTCAATCGCCTAGCGGCCTATCTATTTATGAAAAGCTATCCTACCTGTACCATTGTATATTAAAATACAGCAAAATTTTATGTACTTTTTACTACCTTTCTGAAATGTGATACTATAGTTTTTTATTATAAACTTTGCAAGTCGAACTTTTATATAACTTAAACATTTAAGCATATTCTTTAACATATAAATTTACAGAATAAACAAATATGAGCCGCACCATGAGAAAAACCAACATAGTATGTTTGCGACCAGAATGCCAGGATCCATGCTGTTCGCTAACGGTTATTCTAATTGCAATAGACTTTGAAAGTGAACAGCATGGATCCTGACCAGACTGCGCGGGTGCGCAGGCTCGTCTGGATTCATGCTGGTCGCAAACACAAGTTTCGTTGGTTTTCTCATGGTGCGGCTCATTATTTTGTTCTCTTCCTTCTTTAATTTAATGAGAACGGCTGAACATACAGCAGTGACATTAAAGTATTATCTTGAAAATTCTACACTCAGGCTATATATATAGGTTATATTATAATTTTACAAGTATGTCTACGCATAAGACATTATAACACAAATGTGAATTGTGAAGACTATACAGGCGAGGCAACTTGAAGTGTACTTGTGCTCCATGTAAGGAAAAGGCCCCAACTTCCGGAATTACAAAAAAGGAGGCTGTTCGTGATAGAGTAATATATTTTGTGCTGTATATGTCATCTCATTGCATTCTATCATACCTTAAAGTATCATTACATTTCTTTCAGTAGTTGCAATTTTTCTGTCTGGACACTAATTTGATGAATAATTAAAATATTAGACATGAGTACGGTTCTTTTTTCTGCATGTCTAGCATTAACACAATGAGTTGCAAAACTATTGTTTGGATGAAAAAGAACGGAATTAGAGACTCTGTTAGTTCTTCAAATTAGATATATTACCCTTACGCTCCGCACTTTGTCTTATTGCAATTTACTACCGGATCAGGTTCCCTTAAATTTCGTTTAGTAGTTGCAAAGATACTAGACATCATTTTTAATAAAAAATATTTAGTACAGAAAGTGGGATCAAACATTAAAGATATGTAGTTATAATTATTTCACTCTGCGCTTCCATTTACTGTAGTCTATCACTAAGACAAGTTTAACTAGTTGCAAAGGAATTTTCCGGACAAAAAAAAAGATGTGAAAAGAATACGAAATGGGAGCAGAATAAAATATATTCAACATAAATGTGTTTTTCACATTTTTTCACATTTTTTCACATCTTACTGTCACAATTCATACCACCAGTTTTCTAACTCTAACATTTAATCGCTGAGGCAAGTTATGAGTGACGGACATAGGGACTCACGGACGAACTGGCGAACGGACAGACGGTGCTAAGGATAATAGTTATTGACATTGCAAAAGTAAAACCGTTTTAAGAGTTTTGTATTTTAAAGCAGCATGCCTCCAGATTTGGCTAAAAAATAATATTTCTTTCAAATTGAAGTTTGTCATATTATGAACATTAGAATATGAGATTTTTGCGTCGGGAATCGAACCCCGGACCGCCGCGGCAATAAAGACATTTTCCCGTCGTCGTAACCAATAGCGCTATAGCTGAAGTAGTGAATAATGTCTTCAAAATATAGATATTTATAATCGAGACAGTTTACCTGGAGTAAAAGCGTGACAAACGCTTTTCGATTTTCATCGTAAAAAGTAGTAAAAACAGCTAATTCTCATGTGTTTCCGTAACATAAAGTTTGTCAGTAATTAAGTTTTAAAGCCTTCTTACGAAATATAGCATTTATTTCAAGATATCTAAAAAAAAATTATTTTTTTGTTGTTAAACGATCTGGAGGCATGCCGCTTTAAAGTGTAAATGTAGTTAAATCGGTTAAAGATATGTGTCAACCGCCTCGCTCCGCTTACAGTAAAGAATAGTTGTTCCCCATAGGGTCAGATTTCGATCTCCCGACAGTAATTTGAATAGACTGAAAAGTTACACTTCGACTGAGAAATAGTGCATAAATAACCGCAAACAGGCAAAACATAAAATAGCATGTTATGCATAGTTTTATCAAACAACATGTATCCGCTATCCACTATTGCATAATTCCCTCTTGAATTATAATATTTATTGCATGTCTTTCATTCAAATTTCCGACACTATTTAAAACTATATTCCGTATCTTTTCTGCAAAACCTACTGGATTATAAAAACACACCTTTGTTCATGATTTAAGAAACATATCTTAACCACCGACACATTATAAGTCATATGGGCATTTCCAACTTTTGATGTCAAAGGACGACACTAGAAGCCCTTTGTGCATTATTTCAAACATTGGTGGGAACCTGAATAGAACAACAGGCTTTCAAGCTCTACGCCCAAGGCAATGTCTCCAACCAACAGCATTGATCGGATCAGAACGGGACCGGCCGACCCAGGCCTAGGCATCAACGACCCACACGGGCGGCGGTCGCACGGCGCGATCGCGGGTCTTCCCAGCCCGAGACAGTCCGAGCAGTGGGGTACCGGTTTCCCTCCAGGAGCCACTTAACCAGCCGGCCACGAAGACAATTTCCTTATATTTGATCTAGTAAAACATATCGTTTGGTGAATTCCACAGAGCCTTGGGTATTTTATATGTATGCTCTCCCATGTATATAGATTATATGCTTCTTAGGTCTAAATCAGTAGATGGAAATAAAACAAAGTGCGTAGATCATTTTCAATAAGACATAGTCTAGGAAAAATGAACAACTTTACCCCGGGTCCCGCCACTTCGTCTGAAATCATTCACCCTCCATCGCCTCTGATTCATGTCGGGAAGTTGGCAGTAACTTGCAGAAAACATGTTTGTATTGGTACAGAATCCAGGAACAGTTTGGTTAACTGCCCGCCGTTACATAACTAAAATACTGTTGAAAAACGGCGTTAACCCCAAAACAAACAAAAAAATGTTGACTATGACCGACAAACTTTGGTGACAATTTAACCACTGTATTGGCTACCACAATAAATACACACAATTGATACAAAACTTTTAATGACGGTGTGCTAGTGGCTTATATGGTTGCCGGTTTCTACTGGTTTTTCTTTTTTTGTTGTTGTTGTTTTTTGGCATGCTGGCGTGTTTGACTAGCGTGTGCCAATACGACAAACATTTTATGTACCAACACTACAACACGACAAATTAGCGTGCCGATACGACAAATAAGGTAGCTGGCATATTGGCGCACTAATTTGTCGTTTTGGCGTGCATGCTTGTAGGTGCGGTAATTATAAAATTGGCACTGAGTGCATATATCTACTATGACGTAATAGATGAATTTTCAATTATCGTAAACCCTTATGCTTTGTTAAAGTATCAAGCTAGCTGACAAAATGCATAGGTCCAACTTCTAAATAGGATTTAGCAGGGAAATGTAGAGATACATAAGGCCTAAAAGGAATTGTTTCCGGTGACATACTAAAAAATCAGGGTATGTAAAGGGGTTGGATTTTTTTTATCAATTGGGACTTTTCGGAAATTATTTTTGTATCAAAAAATGAATAGAAATAAGTCGGTTATGCCTTTAGAGCATCAGTACGTTGATTTCTAACATCACTGACCATATCGAACTAGACAAAGTTTGGTTTAAAGCAGAAAAATAACCTAGATATGTTAACTATTTAAAGGAAGTCATTATAGAAAGCGAAAGGAACCAATGGTCGTAAAGACTGTTTTACGAAGTAGTAATTTAGTGTTACAATTATTAACACTTACCCTATATTATAGCGTTTTGATGTAGTTCACACGTGAAATGATTTCCTGTTCTATGTGTGTGGGGGGTTTTTTTTTTTTTTTTTTGGTTTGTTTTTTTTTTAATAAATTCTTGTGTCGATATAATAAGAACGAGCAAAATGTTAAGCAAATTTGACCTATATTATCGTCTACCAAAATGTTAAATAAAGGCAATTCTCATGGAAACTCTATAATCACCATTTTGACTGCCATCACCTCATTTACTAAAATGTCAAATATAATCACTGTAACACACAGAGATAGGGGAAGTATTTTCAGAGAAAAATTATGTAAAAAGTAGATCAAAATCAGCAAAAAGTCCTGGTTTCTTATCGATGTTTAAATCATACCAAATATGCTTTTCTGAAATGCCAAAAGCTAATAGAGTTTTACTCTTTTTTTTTGTGAATGCTCATATGATTACCCAAGGAAGGTTACGTGCCTGGTTCGGAAGAAAACGATACTGACCCGCAAAACTTATAAGGCTTCGGAAGGAAAAAAATGATTTGGCGAGATATAAATACGTACCACCTGATGATTCGGTGGGAAATCATTGGGTACCCGATGAAAAAACGATTACTTCTGTATTTTCCCCTCCTAAATACCTTGTAATGTACACGATAAAAACGATTAAAGAAGTACCTTGATTAATGTGTTAATTTGTAGCTAGTCTGTTTTGGGTTTAGTGTTATTTTTTAACTGTAACAGTGGGCAGTTAACCTAACCAGTGTTCTTGGATTACCAATACTAAACGATTCTCCTCAAGTAGCTGTCAACTTCTTCACATAAATCAGATCTAGAGGTGAAACTACGTCAGACACAAAGTCTTTAAATGAGCCATGAGAAAACAAACATAGTGCGTTTGCGACCAGCATGGATCCAGACCAGCCTGCATCCGCTCAGTCTGGTCAGGATCCATGCTGTTCGCCAACGGTTTCTCTAATTGCAATAGGCTTTGAAAGCGAACAGCATGGATCCTGACCAGACTGCGCGGATGCACAGGCTGGTCTGGATCCATGCTGATCGCAAACGCACTATGTTGGATTTCTCATGGTGCGGCTCTAAATTTATAAAATCGTCAGGGAGAAATGACGCGCTCGGGAATCGAAAACGGCCCCGAGATCTGCGCTATCCCTATTTAGCTAAACACACGGGCTATTCTGCATAACAGGAAAAACTAAAAGTTAACGTACAAATTAGTTTTATACCCTTATATAGCCCGTGACAGAGGGTTACACCCCTTCACCATAAAAAAAATAAACAATATCAAAAATCTGTGACAAGTTTCCTTTATCAGAGAACATTGCAAAAAATGTAATAAACTGTAAGTCTTGTTCAAATATAGGAGACAGGTAAGATATTTTATTACCTGAGTGGACCGGCCACTTAACCCTTATCCTTCTAAATTTCTATAATGAACTTGTCCATCTTTCACTTTGGACAGTCCCATTGACTGTTAAAAAGGATGCTTACAAAAAAAATATTGGCTGAATGGCGAACAGAGCAGATCTTGATCAGACTGCATGAATGTGCAGGCTGATCAAGATTTACACTGGTCGCAAAGGCAGAACCAATGGCGTCCAGCATGCTAATGGTTAATGTTGTTGGGATTTTGTGAAAAAAATTCTGACTGGATTTGCTTGAAAAAAAAAATTTCCTGGTTTAACATATTGACAATAAAATCGGGCTCGCAATTAAATAAAAAAAATGGCTACAGGTCAGATGAAAAAAAAAAACAACGTTATTTCAAGTACCCTTATAGCTATATTACCCGTTTTTCTTTTGTTTAGATAGAATATCATTGAATACTGCACTCCCCCACGTTTCCCCCCCCCCCCCCCCCCCCCACCAACACACCATATACAACTATTTTTTTGTTTGAGTTTAAAATATTTTCTAAGAATCTAACTTCTTTTTCAGGTGAAAAACATGACTAGGTAAACATGACTACATGTTACGACAGAGGCCTGTTGCTCTCAATCCTCAGCAGAAGACAACATCCGGAATTCACAGACTTCCGTCATGCAAGAAAATGTGATAAACAAAAGGTAAACATTCCTGCTGTTTTCAACGATCTAACAATAATCACTTACTTTAAAGATAACAAAAGAAAACGTAGGATACTGTTAAAAATTTACCTTAGATATAAAACGTTTGTCCGCTATTTGGCAGTATGTGCAGCAATTCAGTTAAAGCAATAAATCCATTTGACGTTGTTTAATCTACTATCCCACACGAGTGTTACAGTAACACGTATACATACGGTACAATATCATATCACTATTTCGTACCTAAATGTAATTTGTAGGCTGATTTATTTACTGGTATCAGTTAACTTGTAAATAACAAAACTTAATTCACTTCAGGGTGGTAGTGTTAGATATTATTACCTGAATTGTATAATAATAATCAACCAAGATGGCAGACTATTCATAAATGTTCATATAATTTACTTCACGATATAAATTCAGTACGACATGTCATTGATTAAAATATCTGCTGGTAAAGTTTGAGCTAAATTTGTTATGAAAAATAAGAAAAATGTATATTTTGGTTACATTTTCGAATGATTTTCCATTGATACGACTGTTACCTATTTACAGCGAAATCTGTTTCACCGAAGTAATGTTTGGGATCATGGAGGATATTCAGTTGTACGATAATAAAATATAATTCCATTTAACCCTTACCCTGCTAAATTTCTATAATGAACTTGTCCATCTTTCAATTTGGACAGTACCATTAACTGCTAAAAGGGGTGCATACCAAAATGATACTGACTGAATGGCGAACAATGTAGATCATGATCAGCCTGCACGAATGTTTAGGCTGATCTTGGTCTGCACTGGTCGCAAAGGCAGAGCAGGCAAACGGGTGATGCCCATTTCATTACCTCTAATGAACAGACTCTGTCAAACCGAGTCTTCTGCTATGTTGCTTGGTTGCGTTCGTTTGATTTCAATGGATCTTTTATTTTTATTTTAGAAAACCCATGTTTTCTGAAGAAGAAAAACATTCTTTATACACTGCACTTTTTATAATTGATTAAAACATTTGCAAATACAAAAAAAAGTGTACAAAATGATAATTTCAGTGCAAAATATGTAGTGAATCATAAACAGAATGTTTTGATATGACACTGCTTTTATGCAGCGTCAATGACTTTTGTTATGGCATAGTTTTGTTTTGGATATGTTTGTTTTTGATATTTGTTTAAATACATGTTTTATGCATGAGATAGTTTTACCAAATACACCTTGATATGCATTATTCAGCTCAGAAATTACGGTATCGCTCACCCGAGTGTAACTGACATATTATAATGTGTTGATGACTTTCTTAGTTGGAAAAGATCAACAAGATCCCCGACAGTTCTATTTATGGCAAACGAAGCAGAGTTTCATACAATTCACAATGTTGGTCTCTAATTGCCATTTTTATGGCATATAAAGTAGTGTCTTTTACTGAACATTAATCCCGATCCATGAGAGCAATGTTTATGGCAAAAGAGAGAAATGTTTTCTACTAATGAACTAACTATTATTCCTGACTGCTTTGCTGATGACAAATAAAGAAATGTTGTGTACTACAAAAACTGACCCCCAATCCCAGAAAATCATGTTCATGGCAAATACAGAAGTGTTTCTACTGAAGCACCCAGATCCAGGAATTTATGTTTATTACAAATAATGCAGTTTCGTTCGCTGAATAAAATCCCTACAATCCTTGACTGACATGTTTATGGTCGATTAATAAAGTTGTCTTTACTAACTTAGTTGTGTGTACTTTCAACGGAAAAGATGGTTGTAAACAAGTATGTTGTAGTTGTAACAAGCATAGATTATAAAAGATCAATTTTATTTGAGTCGTTTGCATAAAGAATCATTTTATTTATCTTAATTAGGGGTTTTAGAGGAGATGTCAGACAAAGTAGAAGTCGATGTACAAGGTACGGACCAATGGATGAACGACGGACAGAGAATGACACAATAAACTTGTCTTTGATTGAATTGTGCTTCAACTTAAAACCATGGTGTGTCTTTATTTCCAAGTATATTTGCACGAATTCGTTTTGATAATGTATCCTCGTATCGGTACGGCCTTGATCTGTACATCTCTCTTGCTTGCTGATCAACAGGTTGCCACTTTGAGGATGGCTGCAATAAGGTACTGACCCTCTGAAATGAATGAAAACAAAAGCTACACAGGGATGTCAGAAATACACCAAACAATACGTATAGTATTTTATATATTATTTGATTAAAAAGGAATTTCGTTTCAAATGTTAGTATGCAATTTCTAAACTTTTACCAAGCATAAACGTACTAGAAATACGGTAAAAGCATAATTTTCTACTTGGGCCAATTGCCGTTGGTTTGATGGCTGACCTAATCCCCGAAATCAAATCCCATTTAATAAATAGATAAAGTTTAAACCAAAAGTCCACCAATTTATATCGCTGCTGAAAATACATCTGTGGCCAAACATGAAAGATAATATGATTTCAAAGTACGATCAAGAGGCATAATTACAAACTTGCTTTAATGTAGTAGTACAGGTCGCACAGTCGACATGCATGGCATATAGCCATTTTGCAGCTTCGAAGCGGTAGCGAAAGTCGGGATACAACTTTTAAATTAGGCAAAGACGAACAGATGGGTATAACCACCAACATGCTTTAATCAACCTCGAGATTTTCGATATGCAAAACTCCTGCATCATACTCGTTTTAAACCACAGTTGTGAGCTGAGTGTGGATAGGCATGTGATTTGAAATCAGTGGCTTTAACATTCGACAATGAAGGCATCAGTTATCTACACTTTGCATTTAGCTGTCTGCAAAGTATCTTTCTACTGGACACTGATGGGTGGATATACTGCTGACATACACTTAAACGAAACGAAGCATGAAAGTCTGAATGTAACCATTAATGCCAACTTTTGTCCAAGTAAACACTATTTCACTTGTCTATAGACTAAACGTCAAAGGACTTACCTGTTTCAACGAGCCTTCCGCATTTCGTATTTCTTTGAGCATAACGAATACAACCGGAACAAAAGGTATCAATGACATCAATATGCCAATGGCAATGGCGTAAGGCTGATACACGTAAGAGTCTCCGTAGTTAGGAGTTGAATATGTGAGAATTACCACAACACATGTTATCTGTGCGGAAAGAAAAGAATATTGCAAATTTAGAATAATCATGAAGCATGCTTTCAGTCAGGAAAACAGCATAGTGTCATGAAACATATATCAATTAGTGTCAGTTTATGATAATCATAAAGCATGTTATCATCCCGAGAAATGAGTTTGCTACTTTAAGGCATCTTATTAGTCCAAACAAATGCAAAATGTCATTTTATTCCTCCATCCCCTTACTTCGAAGGTCAATGGAAATAGATTTAGCGTTGTCCGTACGGTTTTTCGTTCGTGCGTGCGTGCATCCAAAATTTAAAATGCTTATCATTCAAAAAGTATTGTAGTTATAATCACCAAAACTGAAACAGTTATTTACTACTAGTAGCACGTGACCTTTACTCACATATAGCATTAGCCCCCATTGACCCAGTTAAAGTAGTTTTCCCTCTTGATTTGGTAAAACTAGGACATTTTGACTGTACCAAATAACTTGTTGATGGATCTTCATGAAACTGTACACAAATGTAGATCACTATAGAACGGTCGTATATGAGCAATGCTTCTCAGGATTACTTCAACAACTTCATAAATAGTGTCCTTTAATTGTTTTACAATTCATAAACTCCCACTTAACAAACTAATTCAATGATGGATCTTCATGAAATTTAACACAAATATAGATCACTACAGGGCGTTAGTGCTTGCACAACTTTCATCAGTATCTATTTAGTAACTGCAGATTTTTTGCCCTTTTATTGTTTTAAAATTAAAACATTCATCTGGAAATGAAATATCTTTCAAAATATAGTCCCCCTATTCACAAAACAAGATATTAATTCACTGAATTGGCTTGTTATAATGATCACTTTAAGCATCTTATCTGTCTTGAAAAAAAATAGTGTCGTTTTATTATGTCCATAACACACGTCGTCTCCAAAGAAATAGAAACTGATAGTGTTATTTTAGAACAATTATGAGGAATTTATCAGTCTGTAATAAAAATTGGAAAAAAATCATAATAATTATAACGCATGCAATCTATGAGAAAACAAAATAATGTTATTTTAGATTAATTATAAGGAGTGATATAATATCATAGTAATATCTTAGAATAATCTAAACGTATTATATCAAATAATAACGATACTCTAGTCAGATATAAAATAGGTCACCCTCAATTATTCGCAAGTAAATGTAAAAAATGGGTAGGTGAAGAAGGAAACTTGATGCACTTACAATTTTTGGTTACAAATTAATATAATCCATATTTTGTACATCCATATTAGAATCAATTGTATGAAAAGTTCAAAGCTGAGACTAACATTCCTGATATTTAAACTTCCCAATTTAATCTGAACAATGAAACTTCAAATTTAAACATTCATTTAGCTTTTCTGTCATTGCTACTGCACAGGCCCAGTATTGGCAGTAATTGAGATAATCTAGCAAACATTGTAGAAATAATAAACTATCGAAGTCTGGGATGTAGAACAATACACACAAATCAGCAAATGTTGTTATGATAAGATCTTAATAATGATAAGCAATAACGAAATATGATATGGCAACAAAAACGAGTTACTGTCCGAAAATAAAAAATAAACATCCATACCGTCAACATTCCTGTCATAATGATACACCAAAATATTCTCAATATTTTGGACACTTGACGTCCTGTCATTAGAGCAATATCCTCAGCAAACCTATCCGCTCCTGAAAATATCATTTAAATGGTTAAGAAATAATGTATAGACAAACGTTATTAATGGTCGAAAAAGAGGTAATATGGCCGCGGCATACTGAGAAATTTTCCTCACTTATCAGGGGAAGGAAGTGTGCAAATACTACGATTAAGTCAGTTTCGCTGTTAGCGTTTTCTCCCCTTAGCGCTTTGATAACTCTTATCTCAAACAGTGATCAAGTAACAAGACATCATCTCTTACATGCTTGATTGTCTATATACTTTCAATTGATATAAATGAATAGCATTCTTTATTCGGAATGTGAATGTTGTCACTGATGCTTTTCTTTAAACAAAATATTTTAGCAATTTATTTTCTGTGCTTTGCGCGAAACAATGGATACTTTTTCGCTCCTAATACGCAAGTGTTTCATTAGAAATTTATTCGTTTTATAGATTTCTGATCTGAAATTTTAATCCAACAAAAGTATTTAAACTGTACGAGAGGAAAACATTTCAATACAAGATAGTGATATGTTTTGTGATAGTATTTATTATCAGATCAGAAATCAGATTTTTTTTTTTTGAATAATTGATGTATTCTTCAGACTGAATGACAAGCAGATAGATCTATCAAGTTTACCAAATCTATTCAATAATTTCATTGCACATCTTTTAATAATATCATGTATTGGTATTCAAACAAATCAAAGAATACATGTGTATGTGTATGGATGAATGGCTATACCCTGTTTTAAATGTACGCATGCAGCTATGATAAAACATAGAGTTCTTATGAAATTTGATAATATTGAATTAGGTACATTATATACAATATCTGCCCATCTGTTTATAATATATCATCTCCAACACCATTCCCCTTATTTTCAGAGTCCTTATCTTTGCATCATCTTAACACACACTTATCAATAAGCATCAGTAGCTTTGCGGAGTAACTTTTGTAGTGATTCCTAGTGATTTCAGTCTTCTTTTAAGTTCTTTCGTGGTCATTTCACTGTCGGGTTTTTTCATTTTCTTTTTCAAATTGCTTTAAAACTTAATTACTGACAAACTTTATGTTATGGACACATACTAGAATTTGCTGTTTTTAATGCTTTTTACGATGAAATATAAAATATAATTCCTTGTGCTTGTATTTTTATCTATAGTTATATTATTTTATGAATGTTTGCCCGGTCCTGAAGATTTTTAAACGACATTTTGTAGAACGGTTTTAAGTACGTAGAAGAATGGTCACTATAGTAGAGTTTTTCGTTGAAAAATCATGATAAGTGTGACACGTTTTCCGTCTTTTACAGAAAAAATATATATAAAAAATGTCAGACAGATGACTCGAACACACTACCCTGCGGTTAGTGGCAAAACGCTTTGTCCGCATGATACATGATGGTATATTATTAGCATTTCAATAGTTATATTGTTGTTTAGGTTCGGACACCGAAAATTTATTTACGAAAACATGCGGAATATTCATGAGTGCCAGGTCAATACTTACGGACAATACGTAATTATATTATATAGTTTAATTTGAGAATTATTTTCTTTCCTTGTTTCTTATTATTTTAATAAAGGGTAAACCATGAAAAAAAAATAAAACCTAAAATGTTGACCCAAATGAACACAGGTGGTAGTTATTAGTTGTCGATTCTCCATTCATTATGAAACACATGTGCATCTGTCCACTGTTAATTACATCTAATTAAGAGATAAACATCTTTTTGGCGTAAAACGGCACGCACTAGAAAACTGCTATCAATTTTGTAATCTCATATTAATTCTTTGAAAGGCATTTAAGTTTAGTACTACATTGTCAAAAATTATAGCCATTTAGATTTCGAAAAATGTAGGAACATTTCAATTCTTTCTTTGCGAGATTTTTTTTACAATTGGTTATTCCATTTAATTATTAGAACATTTTACAAGGTGCGTATAAAAAAAACCTACAAATCATAGTCAATATCTTGTCAATTTTCTTTTAATTCTAATTCACTGATACAATTCACTGATACTTTGACATAAATCACGCATTTAAATTCAAATACTTATGTCATACATCGGCACGTGTCACGATGTTATACTTTTCATTCATACATGCCGTGATTCGGATGGAAACATACGTGTCCCTTTAGAATATAATTAACATAATTTAATTTCTGCGTACACTGATTTAAGGCATATGACCATAAAATTTATAATGCTAATATTTTGTTAATACAATACGCTGTCCCGTGCCACGATGATATATACATGTATACAAGAAACAGGATGCTACCTGACCAAAATGACACTTTAAATTTAAATTTAATAAATAAATTAATTAAATAAAGTTTAAATAAACTTATTCACTGAAACACCCAGTCATTTTGTCAAAATAAGTCATAATAAATATATTGTATTATTATTTTGGTTATTACTGTAACGCAACTACAGAGCTACTTTCACTTTTATTTTCGAATTTTTAAAAACATATCTCAGTATTTTCAAAGGAAAATGCCACGAAAACTTTAAAAAGAAAAAAACTTTTAAAAGAACATTGGTCAGAGGGAACGCACCTAAAAATCATGCTAAACTAAATAATTATACAATCATGTATTCCTATTCCGATACGGCTCTATCTTACCGTAAAACTTAGCACGTTTTTGTCAATATACAGAAAGCGTTGAAACTCTGTTTTTAAACTAATTTAGAAGCAAGAAAGAAATAACTTAATTTATAATAAAATATATGTCTAGAATGTGCATGGCGGGAACTTTCCAAATATATCAGGGATGAAAATTTAACTTTAATATTTCCATCAAAATAATCAGTAAAAACAGGGTTATCGTGTAATTCTGCCAAATATATATAGGGAGTATATTGAATTTGAGAGACTTTTTTCAAACGAATTTAGAAGCAACCAAATATTTACTTATTTTGAAGAAAAATATACCATCGTAAAGGTATTGAATTGTTTTTTAAGGAAATATCAGGGATGGTATAATAGAATAAATAGAAATGTGTAATTTATGACATTTTCTATGGTAAATGTATCATTTTCCTATATAAATCAATGTAAGTTTAGGAATAGGATTTATCAGTTGCGCTGTCCGGTGGCTTATCAGAATATGTGCCGTAGATGTACTGATAAGATCGCCAAAGAGGAGAATTGTTCAACATGAATATTTTCACGAGGATAGCTGGCGACGTATAACCGATTTTGAGTGTATTAATATTAGAAAAACACGATTTTGCTATACAATATTTCGATTCTAATTTGCCCTTTATCTAAAACAGAATATAAGATGTAACAGCAATCTTTCTTGGTCACAACAAAAACATTGACGTCATCAACCGTAAATGTTACGTCATTGTAGCGTAAGCGTGTTTTAACAGAAACAAGCTATTGGAAAATTTGTTACAATATATCGTTCTGAAATGATAACATTTCAGTTCAACATATAAATAAGAGCAATTCAACAGGACCTCGTATTTTATAAAGTAAAGGGTGTTTAAATCCATTTTGTGTGTATGTGTTATAACGAAATTTTCATTTTACGGAATCATTTTTAATTCTTTTGTAGCTCCATTTCCTATTTAATTCAAGCAACTTCCTATTTAAATGAAGCACTTCAAAATATACAGCGTGTCATAAAGTAGGGGAGACAATGTTTGCATTTTACTGAGTTTTGGAATGTACCGTAATGTTCCAAAAACTAGAAAAAAATACAAACCATAGACCCAGCAAACCATTATAGACTCCAGTGCAGAACCAAATAAAAGGGCGTAAGCAGAAATATACCAGTCGGATAACTGGAACAGATATATACCACCCTGAAAATATACAGTATAGTCGGATATGTATTAACAGATATATACAAAATATTTCAGCAAATATATACCGTTCCAACAACTGGAACAGATACGTACAGCGCTGAAAATACACAAAATTTCAACAGAATTATACCAATTAGATATCTGGAACAGATATACACAACCATGGCAAAACAGAACATTTCAAAAGAAATATACGAGCCGGCTAACTGTAACGGATATACTGCATCATGAATGTACACAATATTTCAGATAAATATACCAATATTTCAGATTGGTATATCATTCCGATACGATAACTGGAACAGTTATAGGCATACACCAACCTAAAATACTCAGAACTAAAGTAAAATATACAAGTAGGATAATTGGAACCGCTATACCCCACTCAGACAATACAGAAATAGTTAGATAACTGTAACAGATATACAACACAATATATGTACAATATTTTCAGCAGAAACATACCATACAGATATCTGGAACAGATAATTATGTACTGTGCCATGTTGAAAGTACTCGATATCTTAGGTTTTAAATATCATAAGAAGATAACAGAACGCAACCAAGCAAAAAACCACCAACTGAATCTGATTGTGAGATGAAAGTTCCAGGGTGCATATAAGATGTATACAGCTTAAAGATGAAAATCCTTTCTTCTTGTTTTCTTTCACTTTCAAACTCTTCTTTCTTTAGTTAGAAACATTTTCTGATACAAAAATACAAGTTTAATTTGATAACAATTAAATGGTTTCAGAACAATTTTTAGAAGTCTGAATTATTGACTACTCATAAAACCGGAATTTCACTCAAACTTTCAACATAGAAAAAGGTAGATAAGGCTAACATAATTGATTTAATTAATCTTAGTATAATGGTGGATAAATAACGCCAAACTTACACTCATCGATAAAGGTAGACCTAGAAGAAATAAGAACAATGCTGTCCCAATAAGAACAAAAGTTTTATATGGCAAAAGCTGTTTCGGGAACACGTCAAGCAAGGTCCCGGTAATAGTCTCCAAAAAGGCAAACTGAAAACAGAAAACAAAACAATGAAATAATATATATCTCTTAATTCTAGTATGTGAATTTTAAAAGCAAACAGAAAGACCTGAAATTGTTTTAAAAAGAAGGTAACTTTGCAAGTGCTTCAATATTCCGCTTTTGTCCTTTCTTATTACTTCATGCTTGTTGAGGAAACTGTATTGAACGTTTTCTTTGTAACAAATGATAATATTGTCCATTAATAATACGTAAGTAAGTTAAAAAATGGGTCAAACGTCATTGCCTCCTATGAGATCTTTGAACCTTACGCCTGTGAACAGAACTGAGTTCTATTTCTAACAATTTATACGCCATGTAACCATACCTTCTTAAAACCAAATACTTAATGCTTTGACGAAACAAACCTGTGCAAGGGAGATATGCTAATTTAACTAGTTCATGTAGTATTGTCAAGCGTTACACAATATACAGGTATTTGAAAATTTGTAAAATAACCTCCCTTTCTATTTCAAGACATTTAAATATTGCGACTTTTGTTACTATTACGTGTTAACGGATTCGCATAGAAGGGACGACTTAAATGCAATGTAACTTTTGCAATGTATGATTTGTGTAGAATTAACTGACCTGCTGGGCCTTGTCCCACTGTTTTCCCTTTTGTGGTGTCCAGTATATTTTTTTTTTGGAACTTTTAACCAAAATACACTTATTAAATGGCTTGCAGGTCAAATGTCAAAACTATTGCCCGGGTTCCAAAGGGCCACGGGTCAATAGTTTTGACAATTAACCTGCAAGTCAAAGTGTATAACGGGATATAAGAAATGAATTTTAAGTTTTGTTCTCAGATCCAGTATAGCCCAGTAAACGTACTGTATAGACCAGTTGTGGAGCATAAAACTATGGACCGGTAAGTTATTTAAGGAGAAATGTAGTAATGAGAAACGTATGCAAAAAAGAAGAAAATAAGCATATACGCACCACACTATCAAATGCTACCGTAATTAGCGTAAAGAAAAACAGAGCAGCCCATAGCTGAGGTAAAGGCAATCTGCTGATAGCTTCTGGGTAAGCAACAAAAGCCAGACCAGGTCCTGCAATAGTAAGGCGTGGTTTTAGTTTAACATCTACATTAAATTGTATTAACACTTCGTGTTAGATTGAATATTTTCATAACCATTGACTACCAAAAACAATTGAAATCAGTGTTTATCCCTTAGTCAAAAACATGATAAAATAGAAACAAGGAAGACAATCCTTGCATAATAGTAACAGATATGATATATTAGGTTATGCGACTTCATAAAACTTGGAATCCCGGGAGATATTTTCGGCAACGTCGCAAAAAGCACTTTCACAGAGCAGCTCCTTGTATTTCGGTATTTCATTAATATAATACGGGCTCAACAAATTAATCTAATTTCTATAGTCCGGCTTTTCACTTAGTGTTGAGCACAATTTCAATGTAAACAATTATATCTACGTAGGCATTTCTAAATGAACATGATTAAATTTCATCGATAAACTGATTTTTAAGAGTTCTGTAGAAATTATGTAGGAAAACATTCTTGTATTTTAATTTATTTTTAGTTGTTTAATACGATGACATGGTATATTCTAAACTTGTTAAAACAATCTATATCTCTAGGTCTGTCATAATAGCTTTATTGAAACTGACGGTACAAAAGGCATGTTCTATATACCTGTAGCTGTGGCGGCGGCTTCCACGGATGTTCCAGCTTCTTTCGCCATGAAACCAATTATGGTGAAAACGACCAATCCTGCATAGAATGCTGTAAATGCATCTGCCACGACACATATTGTAGTTTCTCTGTAAAATTACGTACAAAAAAACCTTGAAGAAAATATCAATATTAAACAGCATTCTAAAGCACACACATTATCTGAAACTTCAAAACTTCAAAGAAACTTTCAAAAACTTCAAACTTCGTTAATAAGTTTTGAATTTATTATCAAAATCTTTTGATTTTTGTTTGATTATTTTTTCAAACATCATGTTTTGTCGACAATATTACAGTTTCAGTCTTGTAGTTCAGTTATCATTAAAGCTGCAGAATATCTTAGATGACATTAAAACATAATTGAGCCGCGCCATGAGAAAACCAACATAGTGGCTTTGCGACCCAGCATGAACCCAGACCAGCCTGCGCGCAGTCTGGTCAGGACCCATGCTGTTCGCTGTCAAAGCCTATTGCAAGTAAAGAAACTGTTAGCGGACAGCATGGATCCTGACCAGACTGCGCGGATGCGCAGGCTGGTCTGGATCCATGCTGGACGCAAAGTCACTATGTTGGTTTTCTCATGGCGCGGCTCAATTGTTAATGTCTTTTGGTCACTATAAATTATGAAAACATTAAAGACATCATAAAATCCAAAATGTTCAATATCAAATCTTCAGAACGTATGCAATGATGTTTAAATGATTAAAAAGAAATAGAAGTGAAAAATCAGGTCCAGGGAAAAACATTTCTTAAGCGCACATATTTTTGTTTTGTCTACTCCTAAACGTTTTCCAAAATTTTCCAGTAGTCTCAATGGAATTTACAAAAATGGTTAATCAAACAGCATCTTCGCCTCGTACATTACGACATCTTACAGGTTGTTTACGGATGACTTGTGTTGTTCAAAATATTTTCCTGAATATTTAATATACAGTACACTAATGAAACTGTTGCAAGGAAAGCAAAATTTGAGCCGCGCCATGAGAAAACCAACATAGTGGCTTTGCGACCAGCATGGATCCAGACTAGTCTGCGCATCCGCGCAGTCTGATCAGGATCCATGCTGTTCGCTTTCAAAGTCTATTGCAATTAGAGAAACTGTTAGCGAACAGCATGGATCCTGACCAGACTGCGCGGATGCACAGGCTGGTCTGGATCCATGCTGGTCGCAAAGCCACTATGTTGGTTTTCTCATGGCGCGGCTCATTTTTCTTTGTTAATCAATTTTAAATGATTTACGATGTATACATGACCTGTGTGTAAGTTTCACCATTCTTTACAGTCTAACTCGTCTTGATGTTGGTATTTTTATCACTTCATACATCGAAACTCTCTTTGAATGTGTTTACATTAATGTCGTATCTTATTCTGTTAGCATTCGTGGCACTTGTATAGAAAATGTTGTCAGGCCAGCAAACAGATATACTTTTCACTTTTCATCTTGCTCACACAAGGATGCTAAGGGACGTAATTTTATTGTATACCAAAACGTATGAAATATGCTGACAGGCTTTTTGTTTTAGAACCAAAATGGGAGTTGCTGGTCTCTGTATTTTATTTATATAGAATCTAGTCTTTAAAAACGTTATAATAGTATCATTGTTTTACAATATTATTATTTTCGTTATTTTTACTAGTTATGATAAGGTTTGATGTAGATCTATATATAAGTTGCCTAACTTTCTGGTTTTGAAAGTTCTGAAATAATTTTTGCGAGCACATCATAGAAATTGTGTACGCTACATGAATAGTGATATTAGACACTTTGCAAATAACATTTTATGAAAGGAAAACTTTAATTTTAGGATATTTCAACATTCTTGTAATTTATAATTTAAACATTGTCTTCAGGAAGAATACACATTGGAAGTGACTGAATATGGCACATAAAGAATGAATGTATTGATTTCAGTGTATACAAAGTATATTATTGTCAGTTTCAAACCTGACATAGCCTGACCACATTTCATTCAACTGAATATATATTGTTGAACCACATAGGGGAGATCGTATCATATATTTATCATATGCTTTTTTTTATTAAAAATTTATATCTATAAGAGATGCATTTTATGAGTCAAAAAAGGTATTCTATAAACAGTTAAAAACACTGTTTTATAATAACATTAGTGAGTAATACGTAAACATTTCAGAAACATACACGAGTGATTTCTGATGAAATTTGTTATGGCTTGCCATAGTTATCGCCCCTCCATATGTCGGTCCCAATGAGTAGAACACTTGGATAGCAGCCTGTAGCCACACCTAAAATCATGAGCATGAAATATTACAATGCTGTCCATAAAATTTCAAGAATCCTGTCACAAGGCTTCAGTCAAATTCATAACCAAGAAAGTGATACCACGTGAATCATCGACTAAAACGTAGCAGATGAAGTCATTTATTGAAATCTAGAAGTCATTCATTGAAATCTAGGCAGTATTTATCTATTTTGTAAACGGTATGAAATGTAAAAAAACTCTCTCCTATGCCAGTTGCCTGTAAATTTGAAGGAATTTGACTGTATATTACATACAGGTAAAATAGCATTGTAATGAATACTAACATTGAATGGTTTTGAATTATTTTAATTAATGCTACATTTTGGCATTGTGATATTTTTCTGTAAGCATGTCTCTTAAAGAAAGTGGTTAATACTAGTATTACTATTACATGTTTCTCAGTGAATCATCAACTATATAATTCAGTGATAAGAAACTATAAAACGGGTATAGGTTAAAAGAAATGTTTTATGAGTAGTATCAAAATATGTTCACTTGAGAACACCATAGCTTGCATATACGAGTACATACGTGACTACACTATTCTTGTGTTCACTCTGGGAGCGATATTTTGATTTTACACGCGTTCTAAAATATGACTTTTGAGATCATATAAATAACCACAGCTATTTGCCGCCGACCATTACCAATTATCATACGATTTTCACGTGTCAGAAATTTTTTTACAAAAAAATCGATATTGCAAATTTCAAATATGGACATGTTTAAAAATATGGAATAACATACTACCTGCGGTGATGCAAGTTTTTCGAAGTTAGGAGTTATGTACCATAGGATTCCATCAACAGCGCCATCTAGTGTCAAACCTCGAATTAATAACACAGTCAGTAAAATATATGGTGCTGTAGCTGTAACATATACCACCTAAAATTCAGTATCGTAATTAAATGTAGGCATCAATAATTCATTACTGTAATCAGATATAAAATGTACTTAAATATAGGTTGTAACATAAATACAACCTAAAATTCAGTAACGTAATTAAATGTAGACATCCATAATTCATTACTGTAATCAGATATAAAATGTACTTAAATGTAGGTCGGAACATAAATATCACATAAAATTCAGTAACGTAATTAAACGTAGGCATCAATAATTCATTACTGTAATCAGATATAAAATGTACTTAAATGTAGGTCGGAACATAAATATCACATAAAATTCAGTAACGTAATTAAATGGAGACATCCAAAAATCATTAAAGTAATCAGATATAAAATGTACTTAAATATAGGTCGGAACATAAATATCACATAAAATTCAGTATCGTAATTAAATGTAGACATTCATAATTCATTACTGTAATTAGATATCAAATACATGTATACTTAAATGTAGGTCGTAACATATTTATCACATAAAATTTAGTATCGTAATAAGAAAGTGGCATCCTAAATTTAATATTGTAATTAAACATAGGCTGTAACACGTACCTCAAAAATATAGTATCGTAATTAAATACATGTTTTATATATATCGTAATTAGATAATGGTTCTAACATTACATGTACCGTACAAATTTAGTATGACACTTAAATGTAGGCTGTAACATAAATATCACAAAATTCAGTAGCGTAATTAAATGTAGGTTGTGTAGGACCTCCAAACGAATAAATGACCGCAAATATGAAAATGGTTACAAATGTAGGGATAATACACGTTTTTTTTGTGTATTAACGTCTGCAGAAGCCCGCGGGATTGTTTGTGACCGAGACCGAAGGTCGAGGTCACAAACATATCCCAAGGGCTTCTGCAGATGTTAATACACAAAACAAACGTGTATTGTCGCTATTCTTGCATAAAAATATATTTCACGGCGATTTATGTATTGTTTTCATACGTGATGACTTGTCGATTCCGGTACATTTTTTATTTACCATTCCAGTTGTTCTTGGAAACGGTAAACATGTTTTAAATATCCGTATCCAGGGCCCGGAAATAAACAACGCTATCAAAAGCACCTCTGAAGGTTTTTAAGCGATTTTTTATCTCTCATTATTACAAACATAAAATTACCATTTAATTGTTCAAATCATTTCACAATTTGGTGGACTCGATCACATTTCAAGAATGATAACCTTGCATTCGAGTTATATTGAGTACGGACACGCAGTTGGAGTACGGATAAGTACGAAGGGTAGTGTCAGTTTCCAAGCTGTTTATATAAATTCTTCGAGAAATTAGATAAAAACATACGACTGATACTTACCAAAATCATAAATATAATACCTAAAACGAACAATAGCACAAGTTACACGCGATACTTATTTATTCACAGTTATTTACAATAACTGAACAGACGCTTTGTAAAGGGAGTGAACTCTAAGAGAAGCTAGGGCGTACATTGATGGGGGCAGTACGTTTGGGATTGGAAACAGATACAGCTAAACATACTATGGATTACATTGTATTTATAATGCTACAAGATAAGGTTGTTAAGGAAGAAACAAGACGCAGATGCCAAATATCAGTGTGCGTAAAAATACATACATATATCCCTGGCAAAGCATTTCAAAAATAAAAATCGGGTATTAACAGCACGTGAATTGCCTTGTTTGCACACGATTTTTCTCCCGTTAATACATGGGCGGATCCAGTGAAAAAAGTAGTTTTTATGCAAGAATGTAAAAAAAAAAACTGTGTTACATATGTAAAAAACATTCCAATTAAGTAAGTCTTTGCCCATTGGTGTGTACTACTGTTTTTCACCATTGAATTTCGAATTTCAAAATCGGTTTGACATTTGTAGGAATATTTTTTGACATTCGTGACCAAAACAATGTTTTTTTACATTTGTGACGCGTTTTTATGACGTATGTGACCAGCGTCATCTTTGCATTCAGAACAACTAGGTTTCACGTTTGTGTGTGGAATACTTTTACATTTGTTACACATTTTTTTCACATTTGTTACCATTTTTACACTAATGACCATTTTTACATTTGTGGGTCCTCCATGCTGTAACATATGCCGCAATTAAATTCATAAATTTCGATATCGCAATCGTAATGTAATACAGTATCGTAGCTAGCGATTCATGTTTAATTTGCCGATCCTATTCTGGCGTTCATTTCGCATGAACTCCGAAAATAATTAATTCATTTTTTATATTTACATTATATTTCATTTCCATTTGTAAACAAGATTATATTATAAATTGCACACATTTTGTTTTATTTAACATTAAAATCAGCTTCCCGGTCATTCTGTTCACCAGACGGAACAGCTATTACGTCATCTAAGGAACGTTCTCCCTGACTATACGTGGACGTCGCAAAACAGCGGCCCGTTATCACTAAGCAGCATTGACGTCACGTTGGCGCCTTTCATAATTTTCAATGGAAAAGAATAGGGCGAATGTAAATATTTAAATATATAATTTACATTCGCCATATTCTTTCTATTGAAAATTGTGACGTTCATTTCGATAATTTTAACAATTTTCAATAGAAAGGATATGGCGAATGTAAATATATTTAAATATTTACATTCGCCCTATTCTTTTCCATTGAAAATTATGACGTTCATTTTGTATAAACAGCAAAAGGAAAGGCGCGAAAGTAACGTCGCCGTTGCTTAGTAATAACCGACCGCTGTTTCGACGACGTCCGCGTATAGTCAGGAAGAACGTTCCTTAGATGACGTTGTAGTTGTTCCGTCTGGTGGACAGAATGGCCGAAAAGCTGATTTTAGTGTTAAATGCCATAAAATGTGTGCAATCTATAATATTATCTTATTTACAATTGGAAAGGAAATATAATGTAAATATAAGAAATTAAACTATGTTTTCGTTGTTCATGCGAAATGAACGACAGGATAGGATCGGTAAATTAAACATGAATCGCTAGCGCGCGATTCATGAATTTGCCGATCGTATTCTGTCGTTCAAAGCGCGACTCATGTTTAATTTACCGATCCTATCCTGTCGTTCATTTCGCATTAACACCGGAAAAAAATCATTTCTTTTCTTAAGTATACACTAAAATTTAAGTATCTTAATTCAATGCATATATCACATGAATTTCATTAACTAATGTTAATGTAACTGAATTTAAACAAAATGCACATTTGAAACAACCCATTAGTCATTTGCTATCCGCGTAATACACATCACATACACCTGTAGGTCATATATTTTTGTTACTTCGATATAATTGAAAGATCTTATCAGAGACACAAACCTGTCACTGTTTATTATTACAGTAGATAATGATCTTGGCGGTCTATAGTTAAGAGTCTAAACGCCGCCGACTAAAGTATAGAAACATAGAAGAATGCCGAAAAAATGGCTCCGTGTGCTCACTAAACAGAAAATAACAGCTGGATTGATGTGGAAGTTCCGACAGATACGTTGTTTTGTATGTTATCGTGAGTATAGCCTAGCTCTCTCGGTATATCTGTATGGTTTCCCCTTAAACAAGGAGCTTGGTCCATTTTATATAGCAAACAAAGCCTTTTTTTTTTCATGAAAATATAAAAAAATATATGGGACATGATTTTACTGTGTTCTTAGATGAAAGTGCTTCAGCTTCTGTTAAATGTACTTCCTTTTGTTACTTCAGAATACAAAGATACAGTCCAGGCTATAAAAACAATCGTCTTCCCACATAATGTACGGAATCCTGTGCGTGCCACTTTAATTCTCGCCTCACCAACACGCGACCATGCGATAATTATCGCACTGACTAAATTTGTAGAGGGACTCATGCTGTATGAACAAAAGTTTTACCACATTTTTTTTTATTTTATACTTTCATTTTCTGCTATCTTAGTTAAGTTCATTCTAGTAAGTAGAACTTATAAAAATTGAGAAGTTATATCCAAACATAAAGTCTAAATACAGATGACTGGCATAAAAATAAAAGTACAGAACATGTGTGAAACAAATTACTGGCACCGGAGCCGAAAATATGTATCAATCGGTATATATACTCAGAGATTTAGGGTACCAAATAATGTAGAATTAGGTTACCAGGCCACTAGGAACATTAGAACACGGGACCGAAGCCAAAATAAATATCACTATCAATCGTTATCTATAATAAGGGAACCAGGCCAGAGAACATGTATACGTATCTGGAATGAAAAACGGAGGATATAAAGCGATGGAAGCCACTGTAAAATCAATCAAAATGTTGAATAAGAGCACAAGGTCACGTGGGACCAGATCTTGGGTCAGTTACATAATCCAGTAATGCATTAAATTATCATTACTCGTGCCAAACCAGTCATTATCTTTCTTTTACAGTAAGATAACATAAACGTATAGTCAATATCAAAATTACATTATAATTACTTTGTTCAAGGGAAAAAATCATTTCATCTTGTTATATTAAAATGGGAACGAATGTATATATACATTTTATTGCAAAAATTCTACACCACATTTTATTTTTTAAAATTGCAAACACTGTCAAAATTCATAATTTAATATTATATAGAACTATCCGCTACTAATGTGACTCACTATACCTTAACTAAAAGTTCCTTTATAAACTATACGAATAAAGTCTGAATTGCTCTTATCATAAAATGCATTTTCCTTAAATTGAAGTCTATCAGCCCTGAAGAATCTTTTTAATTAGAGCCGATGTTTATGGCATGTCATTAAAGTCTGAATCCTCATGACCCTGTTGAAATTCTGTATAATTAGGCATCACAACATTAGAAATTGTCGTCTGCTAGACCATGTCCTCATACTCAGAATTCTGTATAATTAGGCTTCACATCATAAGAAATTGTCGTCTGCAAGACCATGTCCTCGTACTCAGAATTCTGTATAATTAGGCTTCACAACATAAGAAATTGTCGTCTGCTAGACCATGTCCTCATACTCAGAATTCTGTATAATGTATTTAATTAATATCACCTTTGATACCTCATTGACCATATCGGCATTAGATATTTCCCTGTCGTGTTGTCACTGACTCACTGAGCACATGAAGGAATCAGTTGTTTTGTGCAAAAATGAAATAAAATATAAAAATTTCGATGCCGAGTTTTGAACCAACCCACAAAAGATATGTTTAACATGGACAGTATGCTTTACCTCTGACCGAATTTATAATTGGTACTAAAACTAGAAATATCTAGATTTAACATGTTAAAAAGATGTTGAAATCCCTATGTTCCATTTCAAAATATATTGATAGTCATGTTTGTAAACATCAGGTTATCGTTGCTACATCGCCATGCATAATAAACAACATATTATTATATTAAATATAGATCTAAATTAAATGTAACGTGGTCTCTTTAAAGCAAATAAACATGATTATTCAACAAATAGTAATGTTTAATGATTGAAGTCATGATGAACAGTTATAATATACAATTCATAAATATTTATAACTGCTTTTGATACAATATGTAATCTATATTCTCATACGAACCGATTTATTTTCCCTCTGAACAAAGAACACTGAAAAATGTATGTTATTATGAAACAATTTACTGCATGTAAGAATGAGTTGCTTAATACATAACATAACATATCATTTATTTGGCATTAAGCACAAAAACATTTATAGCCAAAATATTTAAATAAACTGATACAGATTTGTCAAACATCTAACAGACCACCTTTCAAAGAAACAAACTGCTAAATTTTACGCAATTTCTTTCATAATTAATGGAATTGAATGACTTCAAACACTTCACCAAATTGTAAAATTCTGTTTTGAGAATAAGAAGATAATTGTTTTACATGAACTAAACCCACTGAACTTCCTGTAACCAGACTACTTCATTCTACAAATCCTTGCATTTACAAATTATGCCTCTTGACCTGGACAGCCTGTCAAAATTCATTATATTTTACGGATGCAAATCGCTCATATAATTCGGGTTACATCAAGCAACTACATTCCCATTAAAGCTCCCTCCGGAGCCCTCGGATGACCGTATTATTCAATTAGATTCCATGCTGAAGATACGGAGACTAAAATTATAGCCTGGCTTTTGTTATTATAAACACAAGTCAAATCTTCATTGTTTAGCCTAATATTTCATCAAATAAAGCATGTATTTTATATGGAATGAAAAAGTAAAAAATGCCAATTCACTACTTGAGCCGTGTCATGAGAAAACCAGAATGCGCAGGCTGGTCTGGATCCTTGCTGGTCGCAAACCCACTATGTTGGTTTTCTCATGGCACGGCTCACTTAGAGTCTCCTTACCAGTTACTGTGTACCTGGCATACAACTAAGTGAGGAAAAATAAATGAAAATCTCTGATTGCTGATTGAATATTTATATAATATTACTGAATCTAGTTAAAGACCTGGTCCAGTCCTACCTTTTAACCTTAAATTGTCACTGAAAAAGCATGAAAATCCTAACTATGAACAGTGACGCCTGTCAAAACAGAGCCTATTTTAAAGACCTGCTCCAGTCCTACCTTTTTGTCTTAAATTGTCACTGAACAAGCATGAAAATCCTGATTATGAACAGTGACGCCTGTCAAAATAGAGTCTATTTTATATAAAATTCTATATAAAATACCTGTGGTTTTGCGTGCTAAAGTGTGGCGCGTGGCCGTTAACTGTTACCTATTGTAATTATGGGTTGCATACACACAATAGAATTTGAATAGCCGCGGAGCAGGGCTTTATTAAAATTCTTTATAAAATAGTGTGGTTTTGCGTGCTAAAGTGTTGTGCGTGGCCGTTAATTGTCACCTATTGTAATCATGGGTTGCATACACACAACAGAATTTGAATAGCCACAGAGCAGGGCTTTAAATACAAAATAACAAGTTATATACATCTTGTTCTCATTTATTTTTACTTATATATTTATTTATGTAATGATAATAAATAACAGTTTTAATTACTTGATATAAATATCTTAAATAAATATCTCAATTGTTTGCCGGAAGTAATCAAGTTCTGTAATGAAAGTAATGTAGTTGAAGCATTACACATGATCTGACGCAGTAAAGCAGAAAATTACCATTACATGTAATGACAATGTTCTTATATTACATATTACATTCAGCTACATCGCAGAATGCAAAGCATTATGAGACATTAAAAGTTATTTTGTTTCAGACTGCCCAGTCTTTCTCGGGACACCTGAACATGGATACTGGTGCCAGTCTATAGATAATTATCAGTAGACCACGAGGTCATGACCGCGATTTTCTTGCGCACAGCTCTGTTAACAAAATAAATATAATATAAAGCAAATACCTTTCCCAGTGACTTAACACCTTTGATAAGACTAGCAACTACAATAACCCACGCCACAAAATTGCTAAGTACAAGATGCCATTGCATTGTTCCCATATCTTCTAAACTATCTGACTTTCGTAGAACGTTGTATCTACAAAGAAATATGAATGCCAAACTCAAAGATTCCACCCTGACAGAAAATAACGCTTTATACACCATCGAATAGTCTTACAAAGTTTGTTTAGATTAAGTAATCTGTAATAAAGTTTATTTCTTTCTTCATCATGAAAACCCTTTTCTATTTAGATAAGATTTTTTTTCCAGAAAGTGTTATTTGAGAAGAATATATATGACCGTCTTTTCGTTTATAGTATGGTTCACTCGTGCTAATGCGCATATGTCTGAATTCTGAAACTTGACGAGTAAGACGAAATCTAATGCGAAGGTGGAGATAATTTGCTAAATAAACATTCTTTTCATCATACAGTTGTTTAACTTGTCACTTGCAAGGTTGTTATAGCGTACTGAACTATCTTAACAAAACGGAAATAGAAATATCGTAAACTGAAATGGTCAGCTTCCTGAATGATACGAGCAGATTCGAGTACCATCAAGACATTTATGGTCAAATACAATAGTTGAATTTAGGAAATGTTACTTACAGCCAGAATTCATTTGCCGGAGACGACAGCATCGACTTGTTTGAGATTTCTATGGCAAAACTTGATATATTGTGTAGGGGTGATGTGAGATTGCCAGCAGTAGTTCTGTTTTTCAATGACGTTGCATAAAACTCCGTTTCTAAATAAAAATAGAGTGTAGGTCGTATGAAACGGTATTCAAAAAATGAGGTCAGGTAACTATAACATTTGGCAGTTATACAAATAAACAATGTTTACGTAATATTTCAGACGTAATTTTCCACATGAAAAAAAAAACTTGACACGACTGTAAGCAAAAACTCGATATGTATATACGAGATCAGATAGAAATGTGTAAAATACTAGTACACGCTCTTTTAGTACAATAAGGCTCATTACAGATTACAGTATATTCTTTCTTTTCAATTTTTTAACAAGACATTGGTAACTTTCTTAGATAATTTCAGAGGCAACGGGCACTAAATATCCGACATTTACTTGAGTTATTACCTCTACAATTGTCCGTGTTCCACCAGTTGTTGCAAGTTGACCAAGGCAGTTGTGACTGGAACGACTGAACAAAATAGTACTGGACCCATCCCATGATAGACACATAGTACCAGAGTATGTCAAAAGAAATCAACACCATGAGGAAACCTATACCTGTAACAGAATAAGGAATATAGTAGTTTCTCTGAACCGCAACGTGGAATTACACTGAAGTGATTGGTTTCTGGTGTTTTTTGTTGTTGTTTTTTGTTTGGTTTTTTTTTTGTTTTTTTCGTTTTTAAAGAACAATTCTTGGCTTTGAATCTAATAACATGTACCTGCAATATTCAAAAGTGTACGTAGACTAGCTCCTAGACTATGATTTTTTTTTTAATTGTGAATGTAGCCAGTCTATATCCTATGTCCAATATTCTATATGATAATACTACACCCAGCTCTAAAATAGACTTGGATTTGTCACTATCGCATAAAATAAGAGAACAATAACAAAAATTGAAATTTTGTGACAAATTCTTTATTATCAGTCTAGTGGCTAGTCTAAAGTATACGAAACAGTGCTTATAAGGGTATAGTGGATTTATGGTGTAGAGGATGGATTGAAAAAAAAAATGCATTTACACGTAAATCATTGTATAAATTTCCATCTCATTCTTTTACTGGCTTGCAGACAGATATTCTGATATACAATTTGAACATTTGCTTATTTTGTTATTTTTCACATGTCAGCGTATGAAATTCGAGGCTATCATGTACTGACTTAATCAGTGTGTATGTATGCAGTTTAATTAGTGTGTATGTATGCATCAGTGAATGAGAATAATTTAATACATTTAAAAAGCTGAATGTTTTTGAAAAGAGTATATATTATTATTCTTATTTATGATAAAGAGATCATGGGAAGTATTTGTAGATGTGGTTTTCATAACTAATGATTAAAAAATGTCCAAAGCTATATTGTATACACTAAACCAGTGCTAAGTAAAAAAATGGAAAGGAGAGAAAAACATGATTTCAGCCGCACCAGGAGAAAACAAACATAGTTATTTGCGACCAGCATCGATCCAGACTGTTCGCTAATGGTTTCTCTTATTGCAACAGCATTTGAAAGGTAACAGCATGGATCCTGACCAGACTGCGCGGATGCGCAGGCTGGTCTGGATCCATGCTGGTCGCAAATGCACTATGTTGGTTTTCTCATGGTGCGGCTCATTTTATTAAAAGCTGAATGTTTTGAAAAGAATAGACTGACAGGTTCCTTCTGATATACAGGAAAAAAATACTGGAGATATTTGGAATGCAGGAAAAGTTTGTTTGCTATCCTCTATACCCCAAAGCACTGCAGTTTTGATATTAAAATGACAAATGGGTTAATGCGTTTGTAATATGACATTATTCAAACGTTTAAAAAAACAGTCGCTGTTGTAAGCGGGCACTTGCATCGAGGAACGCAGCCGGATGATTAAAACCGCTGATTTCGTGTAACCTGTCCGTCACCGGTGTAGGTTCAGACTATCATTTCAGATGTAAAATTTCTTCATACGATAAATCATTTTACAAGATCAGTACAAAATTGTCTCTCGAGACATATTTACTAAATGCATATACAATGTAGACGTTTCAATTAACTGAATGTACTGTTTATATTTCAAATACGCAATATAGTGTTAATTAAACAGAATATTACTAAACATGTTATAGACATGAGAAAAAACATGTTAATTATAATAAAGCATGTGTCGCAATATCTGTCTTTATAGTCATGATAGTGGGTCCAAGACATTCCGGATAAAACTTAGCTATCAAACTGGCTTGCGGAATGTCAGTGGTTCCACCAAGGTGCCCGTCCGTGCAAATATATGTTTAAGCTTGTTTGAAAAACAACAACATAATTGAGCCGCACCATGAGAGGCTTTGCGACCAGCATGGACCCAGACCAGCCTGCGCATCCGCGCAGTCTGGCCAGGATCTATGCTGTTCGCTAACGGTTTCTCTAATTACAATAGGCTTTGAAAGCGAACAGCATGGATCCTGACCAGACTTCGCGGATGCGCAGGCTGGTCTGGATCCATGCTGGTCGCAAAGCCACTATGTTGGTTTTCTCATGGCGCGGCTCAATTGTAGATTGCTTACCTCTAAATAAAGGACAAAACTCGAACGCACATCCTGCACTTTGTCCACTAAACTGTCCGAGACATACTTCAATATAATACAGCGGTCCACCGCAGGTAATCATGAAGAAGAAAAACGGAATGATGAACGCTCCACCGCCATTCCTTGCACAAAGAATAGGGAATCGCCATATGCTCCCTATACCAACGGTAAACCCGATTATAGCGAGCAAAAACTCCACCCTGCTTCCCCAACTCTCCCTATCATTATTCTCTTTATCTTGCACATTAGAATTTTCCTTTATTTCATTATTTTTCAAAGATATCTCATTCAAATGAACATCTTCGTTTAACGGCTCGGCCTCCTCCATGTTAACCAGACGTATTCCTATGTTAGTATGAATTACAATACCAGATGTTTAGAGTTTTAGTCCAAGCAGTATCGTTACTGGTTGCTTAGGTACTTCGCTTATATACACATGTGAGAATTATTTTCTCAAGTAAGCGCGTCTCAAGTTATGGTTTCATTTGGAAGAAAAAGGAAACATTTTAACATTTTCTCTAAATTTCATTGCATATAGTTGGGGTATTCAATATTAACAGTAAACATTTGTAATTATAGAGAAACCTCGATAAAATATTTTTGGCAACCAATAGCCGATATCGACAACGAAAAAGGTAAGACAGGTAGAAGTAATATAATATATTTCCTACACAAAGTTCCATTATTAACCATGCATTTTATGACCAGACCATTAAAGCAGTCGGAAAGCAGCCGGTCACATAACATCGACTTTATTAAATTTGAAGTTTCGAACCTTACGCGCGCGCGGCGTTTTTTTATTCCCCATAAGATTATATTTTCAGCAGATATATGGTAATCTGGTACCGTAGTCAGTGATAAGGTAACTGATACGGCAAGGTCCGAATTGCATATTATTTAGATGAGGAAAGTTCTTTTGAATAATATTTTCATGTATAAAAAATATTGTTCCAGTATAGCATATATCATTGTGTTTTAATATGCAATATAACAAGATGCATTTAACAAAGAAATTACTTAAAGACTAAAGAAAATAACTGAAGCGGAACTAAGTAAATACAAATTAAGGCCTAAAATTGTTTGTTTCCGGTATCCCGACCTACCCTAAAGTTTTGGCCCGACCCTAAATGTTTATGGCTTTGGAGAACTCTTTTTTCCAACTTTTTGACAAAGAGTTGCAAAACTGCACTTTTTATGCTGTAAACATGGTCAGTTAGAAATCAACTTACTGCAACCCCCTTATTTGAATTCATTTGACACAAACATAATTTCCGAAAAGTCCCACTTAATAAAAAAAAATGCAAAAATAAAATTACCGACCTACCTACCCTATTTTTTAGCATGATACCGGAAACAAACAATCTTTTTCAGGCCTTAATATGAAACGCTGAGCGGTAACGAAGGTTGGAACTAAAGACCTTTTGTAAAATCTGAATGTACTGCTACAAATAGATATACCATAATACTCTGCGTTATAGATAATGCTAGATTATTATATTTTATTTAATAGTAGGTGTACACTGACGTGAAAAAAATCAAACGTCTACAGGTATGTTGGTATACAAAATCAGCTAAGTCCAAATGTGTATCTTTTATTATTAGTACAACTATTAACGCAACAGACTTCATTACATTTTTTGTTCAGATTCTACAAAAAGAGAGAGAGAAAACGGACGCAAAGTATGTAAATTAAATGCAAAAAATAAAAAATAAAACATAGTGTTTTTTGTTGTTGTTGTTTTTTTCTACGAACGCAAGATAGGACCTAGCCTGGCTAGCTACCGATTATATAATAATAAACTTTTTTTTATTTTCTTTAATAATTTCTCTTTTATATTCTGATCGATCTATTCTGGCTCTGATTATCAAATGTTTTAAGAAGAAAAGGAACATAATTTAAAAAAAAAGTTATATAGCCTCAAGAGTTATCTCCTGTGGACAAAACATAGGATCTGAACACATTTCCTTTCTCTTATGCCCTGCGCCGTCACGCGAGTAATTGATCTACCTTCGTTTCGCTTTCTGTTAATTTACATACTGTAACAGGGGTTTGATATAACTAAAATATCAGATATAAATTAATATGAAATATTAGCTTCTGATTGATTGGAAAAAAATGCTTACTTTGGTATTCGTGTGCATAAAAACTGAGATAAACACCTGAAATGTTTAATTACAATTGAAAGTTGGTATCTCGAATTCTAAGGGATCGAGCGGTTTACTTCGAGATAACCGAATTTCAACTTTAAATGATATATTAACGCGTCTTCGGTATAGGACTTGAAACTGCCTTCGAGATAGCCGGAATTTTGAAATAAGAGAGTTGGAGATATCGACTTTCAACTGCATATTTGAGCCGCGCCATGAGAAAACCAACATAGTGCATTTGCGACCAGCATAGATCCAGACCAGCCTGCGCATCCGTGCAGTCTGGTCAGGATCCATGCTGTTCGCTTTCAAAGCCTATTGCAATTAGAGAAACTGTTAGCGAACAGCATGGATCCTGCGGATGCGCAGGCTGGTCTGTATCCATGCTGGTCGCAAAGCCACTATGTTGGTTTTCTCATGGCGCGGCTCATTTATACAATTAAATCGAAGGGCTCTGATCAGTGTTAAATGTGCTTTTTTTTTCAAATGACATAAAACATACGATACTTTTAAATACATTACCTTTCTTGGGAAAGAAAATTGTCTTTTGAGGTTTTATTATATGATATATGCAGAATTCAAATAAACAGCAAGATAACAACAAAATACAAATAATAAGAGACCATGTTCTGTCCCCCCTGTCTCACAAAGTAGCACCGGCCGGCCGGTTCTTTACATCTGGCACGCTAAACAACCAGGGAAACTTCTGGAATCAAAGTGTCTTCTATACACGGGTTACCGGTGATGACTATAGATAAGCTTTAAAATGCAATACATGTTCTTCATTTTTACATGACAGCTGTCAATAGATATTATAATTAGGCATATTGCGGTGGCGTAGTATGTTACATAGCACAGGCACCTTAAAGCGCATTCAGTCAAAATGTATTGGACAAACAAATTGGAGCATAAAAGCTGTTTAAAGAATTTTTATTGACAGGGAAAGAGTTAGTTATATTCCACTTGGTGAAATTCAAGTACGGACGGATACCACTCGGAAAGATTGAGCCGATACACAAGTACTCTTCAATTATGATATGAATTTCCAAATCCCGATTTTTTATTTGTTTTAGATTCTTATCACATCCTGATCTCTTTTCATTCTCTTCCCTTATCATAATTTAAATGATTTATTGGTGTTTTTTTTTTACAGCGATAAACATGTTATAGGGACAATTATAAGGGTGTACATTTATGTATCTTTATTTCCTCCAAACTGAAAAACACATTTTACATGCGTGTTTATGCAACATACTAGTATAATAAATTACTTTGAATTTAACATAGTGGTAAAAAATATTTACACAATTATAGATTAGGCTCTAAGTCGTAGAATAAGTTAATTATTTAACATTGATCTAAACAGTATGGCGATAGAAGATGACAGATATATATATATATATGTATGACAAGCCGATAAGCGCGAGTCCGATATGAATTTCAGATGGGCACGAGACAAAATTTATTCTGTATTCCGGGGGTACACCCCGAATCCGGGTATATTTTATTTCGTTTTAGTTGCATCTCGTGATCCTTGACCTTGTTCTCAATTTAACCTATTCTGACACCTTGTTGTTTACGCATGTGGGTTTTGCTTTTAACTACTGTTTCCCGGTTAGCCTGTTTAGAGTTGGTGCTTTAGTTCAACTTTAAAACAAATTTGGCTGATACCTGTATTTTGAATTATTGATAAGTTTGATATTTTTAACTTTACAAGACTTAGACTTCAAATAAAATAAATGTTTATACATCAGTTTAAGATACAATACTGTTATAAAAAAAACAACATGTAGATTTAAAAGAGTTTCTTTTCGACACCTAGCGTTTTGTATAGTCATCATCATCATCATCATCATCATCATTATTATTATAAGAACATAACTACATGTATCCTAAATGTATATATACATGTTGTTTAGTTTAACTGCGATTACTGTTTGGCACAATAAATATAGTAACCGAGGCAGACTGAACTTATATTTGTCAACCAGCCAAGAAAAAAGTGAAACGATGTCATCCATTTAAAAATATTTGGATTTATGTAATAGTTCAAGTGTTTTACAATACCTACAGTTTTAAGGAAAATTCAAAACAATATACATTGTTTTATAATAACGAAGGGAAAAGATACCATCTGCTTCAATCCCTTCAACAAATATTGTCCCGTTTACCACAATGCTAAGATAATTTTTCACGGTATGTCAGTCTTTACGCAAAAGGGTCGTTCTAGTTTATGTATAAGTCTAAATATTTATGAAATTTTTGTTTATTTTACATATGTACATAAATAAAGATATACTAGTACGAAAGGTTGAATTTACCGTACACACGAAGTCCAAAATTTCAAAATTTAAGTTCTGACTCATTTGAAACCACACAGGGGTAAATGGGATTTTAGTACCCATGGAGTCAAAGCGATAATATATGTTTGACTGGTAGAGCCAAAACAATTATTTTACCATGTTATATACATGTACGATACATGTTTTCTGCTGTTTACATATGTATATATGTATATGGTCGAATTTATTTCAACAGATTTTATGTGAGAAAATTGAAACATGGCAAATTTATCTAGTTTCGTCATCAGATTTCGCGACCGTTAGAGCAGAAAATTCAGGGCATGTGGACTGAAAACTAGATGTTAGACATGTATATGTATTGCTGATGATTTGTAATGAGAAACATACAATTATCATGATAATAATAATAATGATAATTTGTATTTCAGGTCAGTGTGGGTACAGACGTTTCTCTGAGGTTTTGAAAGTCAAGTAGGCGACTGTAGTCCGAGATGCTCTGAAAATTGTTTATTACCTCCTTATTTCTAACATTGAGGTCAATGAAATATACGGATTTTGTTTATTAGAAAAGATAGCCTCCTAAATTACACATGGAAGGTTGTTCAAATTCCATACATTTTAATTGTTCCGAACGTTTAGATATTATTATCGTGTATCTAAAAAGAATCATGCCTTTCAGCGCAATGATAATTTACTGAAAATGTTTCGCCTACCCTTTTGTCGGCGGGGATGGACGGAACCTTTTTAGGCATTTGTCTATATAGTAACATTTTGAAATAGACCTGAACAGATATCTGTATGCATCCTGTTTCACCATATACCATGTAACTTGGAGTTCATCGTTTAAGTTTTCTTTTAAAGAAATTTCAACCGTTATTGATTCAAATTCCCCATATTTCGGGGCCTTATAATAGTGTGTCTACCTAAAAGCTTTATTGAAAATATCAAGTAGAATATCTACATTGATTCTACGTTAACTAGTCACATTACGTTTTTTACCTGTCCCAAGCTTATATACGTATTAAAATGTAAGTTATTGGTGTAACTATCAGTGCTTATATACTTGTAATGTAGAACAATAACGAGGTGACACCAGGACACCACTTTTTGCGCGATATGTTTAGTCATTCATCAACAGTAGCTCCATATATAGCCCAATTTTGACCATTTTTGCCTGTCCTTAGCACGGGTGTGTATAATGCAAGCTATTTTTTTTCAAAGTCAGTGCGAACTGTACACTTGTGTACAAAACCTGAACGAAAAGAACTAGGGTAATTGTGAATTTTAAAACACAAGGTCTTACTGTATTGAGTGATATTTTTTTTTACATTTTCCAGTAGTCCGTTGTCCAGATTTTCAAGTAAGATACGTTATGCGAATTTAACTGACAACATAAACAATGATTTAAGTTTTATGGAACCTCATATTACTTTTAAATGGAACACATAGCATAGCTGTATACATTCTGCAAGTTATTTCATATTAGAATACATACTTTCTAGACCCGAGCAAGTTGATCGACCGCGACTGGAATTCTTAAATAAAAACATAAGATACGTTATACAGAGTTTGCAAGAAAATGAAAATAACTTTTTGAAGGGGTGGCCACAAACCGTATTATTATTATTAAGCCAGCTATGCCTACTTCATGTATGTGAAGGAATTAGGTACTTTAACAACATCTGGTGGAAACAAAATACATCGCGAACATGTTTGTTGACACACAATGCTTACTTAGTGAGAGTGTTAGGATAATGAATGGAGTAGGCCTATAGCCTAGAAAAAGTGATTAGTTATTAAATATGTATTGTATTAGACATGATATTTGGCAATATTATTACAAGTTATACATTTAGACTTGATGTTGAATTAACTTTGACGGTTTATTTAGCCAAAGTTGGTTGGTAACGTATCTTATGCATTATAACGTATATTATAAAAGATTCTAACACGATCCGATTCATTTTCCTATTAAACAAAGAAAGCTGAAAACAGTGAATTATTGTAGGGATAATACACGTTTTTTTTGTGTATTAACGTCTGCAGAAGCCCGCGGGATTGTTTGTGACCGAGACCGAAGGTCGAGGTCACAAACATATCCCAAGGGCTTCTGCAGGCGTTAATACACAAAACAAACGCGTATTGTCACTATTCTTGCATAAAAAAACATTACACGACGAATTAATGCATTGTTTTCATATGTGATGACTTGACGATTCCGGTACATTTTTTATTTACCATTCTTGTTGTTCTTGGAAACGGTAAACATGTTTTAAATATCCATAACCGGGGCACACATAACAACAACACTACTAAAAGCGTGGTTTGAAGGTTTTTGAGCATCTTATTTTTACTTTTAGTTATTACAAACGTTACATTACATATAATTTTGCATATAACTTAAAAATTTTATAAACAGGAACACACTTATTTTAAGAATAACAACTTTACATTCGAATTATTTTGAGTACGAACAAACAGAGTACGGATGAGTACGAAGCTAGTGACTAGCTTTCGAGGTTTATTATATGAATTCTGCGAACAATCAGGTAAAAACAAACCGACTGATACTAACAAAAATCATTAATATAATACCTAAAAACGGGCAATAGCACAAGTTACACGCGATACTTATTTATTCACAGTTATTTACAATAACTGAACAGACGCTTTTTGTAAAGGGAGTAAACTCTAAGAGAAGCTAGAGCGTACATTGATGGGGGCAGTACGTTTGGGGTTGGAAACTGATACAGCTAAACATACTATGGATTACATTGTGTCTATAATGCTACAAGAAGAGGTTATTATGGAAGAAACAAGATGCAGATGCCAAATATATCAGTCTGCGCAGAAATACATACATACGTCCCTGGCAAAGCATTTCAAAAATAAAAATCATGTATTAACAGCACGTGAATTGCCTTGTTTGCACACGATTTTTCTCCCGTTTATACATGGGCGGATCCAGTGAAAAAAGTAGTTTTTATGCAGGAATATACAACAATTCACTGTTCTGACGTCACAATTATTACATCATAGCGTCAAACGGCATAGCTGCGCGCTGGAAAAGAAACCGATTGAAAATGGGAAAATATTTAATGAATGCCGTCAAGCATGTACTTTAAAGTCCTTGGTAACGTGTTAGAAAAGAAATAACATATCTCATTTAGTGATTTGCTCTTGAATAAAATCATTGTTTGGAGTTCAGATGCGTATTATTATATCACTCGGGCTGCGCCCTCGTGATATAATTCTTCGCATCTGAACTCCAAACAATGATTTATTCAGCGACAAATCACTAAATGAGATATATTATTTCTAAAATAACACATTATTTATATATGTAATTTATAATTTTAAGTTAAGAAAATGTAGGTTAATAAACTTTTCTAGTGTAGATCTAGACAAAACATAAGCTTATAAGACGTATTTTCCTTTATTGAGTATGCTGAACAAGGCCAGTTATGTAACATATCTTACGAAAATCATAACGTATCTTATGAAAATCTCTTGTTTCATTCTAAAGCGTAGCAATGGAAGTAAAACTCATATGTTTACAAAAGAATCAGTAAATCTACATTTCATATTCTTTTATTGTCATCAATAAATGACAATAATATCAACCATGCAGAATTTTAGGCAGAAAAAATAGAGATGAATAGCAAAGAAATCTGATCTTGATTATCTTAACCCTGATCATGCTGGACACGACTGATTCTGCCTTTGCGACCAGTGTAGATCATGATCAGCCTGCAAATCCGTACAGTCTGATCAAGATCTGCACTGTTCGCCATTCAGTCAGTGTCTTTTTGGTAAGCACCCCTGTTAACAGTTATTGGTATGGTACTGTCCAAATTGAAAGATGGACAAGTTCATTATAGAAATTTAGCAGGCATTAAAAGGACAGAGTCTAAAAAACAACCGAATCCCACGGCTAGTAAACATAGTAAAAACACCAACAAGCACGGAAGAGATAGGAATAGAAGATATGAGATATATGAAAGATGCCGAAAGATAGATAAAATTTATGTTCAATACTTTAAAACGTCCATCATTTATAACTTCATAAGAGCCTGAAAATTATAATGAATTTGTATGTGTCTTAACCTGCATATTTGGAATTTCCTAAGATACGACATATGACTGTGATCATGATCATGATGGTGTATTCTTAAAAAAGTTAAAAAGAAAAACGTTGCATGTGTATTGTTTTAAAAGTAAATTCATTGAGCATGTAATATCTAATTATATTGTTCACGTTTTTCCTTGCTTTTTTTTTTGGTGTTACTGAAGTAGATATATGTCAAATATTTTAAACATGTGAGAGAAATACTGTAACCATTAATATTTGACTTTATATCAATGGTTTTGGATTATGATTTTTTTTTTTTTTTCGTATTAAACATTAATAATTACCTTTAAACAATAATATATGAATCATATTGCAAAAAGCATAAGATACGTTATACTTATATGACGGTCATGTCATATCAGATTTGAAAGATTTTTAGAGGAGTTAAAATATGCGTTGCAATAAACGGATGCACAGCGTTGATTGATTTTGAAATGAAATCACTTGATAAATGTATCTTTTCTTGAAAATATTAAATCTTTTTAAAATTGAAAGTAGTAAAATTTAAAAACATTGCTCCACCAATCCGATCTGTTAAATATGAAATATTTTACTTTTATTACAAAATTCCTTATTGAATTGTTTATAAAGCTATTTCTTATAGAACTTTCTTTTGAAAAACACGAAAAACTTATTTTGCAGCGTATTTTGGCCTTGGGGGAATGCATATTATTCAATATAATGTATCTTACGCTGTTCCAGCAGAGTGTTCATTCTTATATTCTGGTACAAAATCTAGGGCCTTTTTGGGTCCACTGACTTCAGATGTTGGCTGTTGAAACATTGTTCAATCAAATAAAAGCACGAAAAAATCATTTGAAGATAGGTGTTTTCCACCAACTACTTCTATTTCTGAATTAAACGAGTTAACGTAGAATCAATGTCTATCGCTATATTTAGCGGACTCTACATAGTTCCCTAAGTAAGGGATGCAATATGGGATTTGAATTTTAAAAGGAACTGCTTCTGCTAATAGGATACCTATATATGAGCCGCACCATGAGAAAACAAACATAGTGGCTTTGCGACCAGCATGGATCCAGACCAGCCTGCGCATCCGCGCAGTCTGGTCAGGATCCATGCTGTTCGCTTTCAAAGCCTATAGCAATTAGAGAAACCGTTATTTATTATTATGTATTGATTATAGTTTACATATATATTGAAATGTATTTCGTTTATCAATTATATCACTTGCATACAACCTAAATATGTTGCAATGCATCCATATGATAAACAAAATAAGAAGATAACAATTTTATCATGTTTACAATTTCATTTCAGTCGTAAGCCTTGACAGTTATCATACATGTATGTAACCTCGAAATCCCGAAGGCTGACAAGAGAAGTATATTTCCACTAAGCCCATTGGCTACCATAAAGTTAGTTAATCAAAACTTTTTTGATGTGTTCATGCAGTTTTAATCGGTAAAGTATCTATAATTATCTCCGTATTTAATACAAAATGAATGCCCAAAAGCACGACGGTTCCTAATTCATTATGAGTATTGTTCTCATTTTGTTTCCAGAAAATGGTGTTCAATTGGCGGTTGAAATGTCATAAACCAGTTAACCTTTTCCTTTCATGTTATTATACTGACTCAGGTTGTGCCTATTTGTCCTATTATGGCTGTGACTTCGTATATTTTTAGTGTTACACGTTCCCGATATGCAGTGCGTGTTTCTACCGTGCATTAAGTCCTAGTATATTCAGGTGGCAGGGGAGTGCAGATTCGCGAATTCCACATTGACGTGTGGGTACCAGTGTTGAAATATCCATAGAAATCTCGTTTTTGCTTATTTTTCTTTGAAACTACTATGGACTATTGCAGATACTATAGACTACATAAAGACGACTCTCCGGTCCTATGCACCTGTCGCTTTCCATGCCAGATGTAGTGAAAATTGGCCAAATCACCCAAATTTTATAGACCAAAATTAGCCTAACCGGGCCTCACTTTGAACTCTGCCATTCATCCATTTTGTATTTTTAAATCCAATTTCGTAGCATATATGTGTAGTGCGAACATAGATGCATACCCAGGTGGTGTGGAAAGTGTCTCCCAACCACCACTTTATTTCCCTAATTTTCACTTGAAAAAAAGTGGATGGATGACAGCCGAGCGTCTGGCCGACTTTTTGTTCTGATGTTTATGTTTTAGCCTCAACCGGAAGTACGGAGCTAGGAATTTTAAAACACCCGCCATGTAGAATCATTAACCGTTCCTCATTCCCTAGATATATTAAAGAATTAATAATGATAAATAACCAGTAAGATAGATAGGCCTTTATATCTACCCTGTCCTGTTTATACAGAAAATCGACCGGGGCCAAACTACGAAACCGCTCCCCTGCCACCTTAAGTTTTTAAGATGTTTAAATAAAATAAAATGTAACCTGTCCTGAATCCTAAGACACTTATAGTGATATCAACTGAACAAAAAGTGTTGCCGTACCTTGCAAGATAGCCGGTGAATAAGCCAACAAAAGTGCCCACCCCTCCACGCAAAAATCAGCCAAAATTTGCATTCTGAATCAAAGTAACCCCGAAAAACTATTTACTGCCTTTAAAGTTAATTTCACACGATATTAACATTTTAAAGCCTTTCAAATGTTAAAACCATGTACTTTTAACATAATTTTGGTATACAAATGCAGATTACCGTACTTATCCTATCGGGACACCCCTTAAACGCCACCCATCCATCATTTGGGGCCACCCCAGCCATTATATAGCTTAATGACATTGCTAGATATAGACGCAGGTGTTGCTTTTAAACAAAATGGCATGAATAGTCATTATCTAGGCACTAATTTCTTCTTTTGGCCGTTTTATGATACGAATCCTACATGCTGGGGGTCCTTAGCTTCATTATTATATGGCCACCTACTGCCATTTTGGGACTGGCTAGGCCGAATTTAGTACTCAGAAATGAATAAAAACCACTATAGGTTACAGTTCATTCCGTAATGGGTTTAAATACATGCAAAAAGTCAATATTTGAGTGGTTTGAAAATTTGCCGATTTTCCTTAAGGTGGCAGGGGAGTGCAGATTCGCGAATTCCACATTGACGTGTGGGTACCAGTGTTGAAATATCCATAGAAATCTCGTTTTTGCTTATTTTTCTTTGAAACTACTATGGACTATTGCAGATACTATAGACTACATAAAGACGACTCTCCGGTCCTATGCACCTGTCGCTTTCCATGCCAGATGTAGTGAAAATTGGCCAAATCACCCAAATTTTATAGACCAAAATTAGCCTAACCGGGCCTCACTTTGAACTCTGCCATTCATCCATTTTGTATTTTTAAATCCAATTTCGTAGCATATATGTGTAGTGCGAACATAGATGCATACCCAGGTGGTGTGGAAAGTGTCTCCCAACCACCACTTTATTTCCCTAATTTTCACTTGAAAAAAAGTGGATGGATGACAGCCGAGCGTCTGGCCGACTTTTTGTTCTGCTGTTTATGTTTTAGCCTCAACCGGAAGTACGGAGCTAGGAATTTTAAAACACCCGCCATGTAGAATCATTAACCATTCCTCATTCCCCAGATATATTAAAGAATTAATAATGATAAATAACCAGTAAGATAGATAGGCCTTTATATCTACCCTGTCCTGTTTATACAGAAAATCGACCGGGGCCAAACTACGAAACCGCTCCCCTGCCACCTTAAATTAGTTTAGACCAATTTTCAGCGGTGTCTATGTGGGTATTCCCTATCATCATATTATCCGCGGATACGATAAAGTGGGAAGACCTTCATCTACTTAATATTAATTATCGTTCAAGGAGTTATAGTTCGATAAAATTAAACTATATATAACTCCTTGAACGATTATGTGCCATGAGTAATAAATGAAAGAAAATAAAATTTAAATATTTGTTGCTAATGTTTTGATAAAATACTATAACATAATTAGTTTGTCAATGGTATAATCCAGCTCGAAAAGATTTAAAAATATCGTCACATACACCACATATTTCCTGGTCAGACGCAAAACAAACGTACATATAGATGTATACTTAGAACTATGTCCATATGTTTTAAATATGATTTGCTTTTAGGCTACAGTTTCTTTTTTACCTGATATGCCCATCATCATCAGTCAAATTTTCTGCGACCATTGTATTCTCTAACGTTTACATATCAAGGCAAAATATTTTGGAAAACAGGTCATAGTATGCGGTAGCTTTTTCATACGTCCTTGACTTGTCTTTCTCTTTATAATTATATAGAAGTGCTGGTTGCAGGAACTCGTGATGGGTCTGGTTTAGATTTGCTTGTGTCGAGGCGGTTTACGAATTAAGTACTCAGATTATCGTACTTAAATAATCTAATATCTTTGTCCTAAATATATAAATCAAGGTCGAGACTTTTCAAGTGGGTTATTTAGACGCAAAATTTTTGATCAATCATAGTCTATCTAAGGACTTTGACTGCCCAAGATGATTACATAAACCGTGCAATATCCAATTGCGTGTATATGTTTGACATAGTCCTCAGTGCACAGGTAAGCACTTTTCAATATTTCGTTTATTTTATTCATTTCTGTAGAGATTAAGTAGTTCAGCAAGTGGAAACCTTGAGACGTTTTGCTGTACAGTATGTACTTATTCAACAGCTTGCCCTGTCAACAGTCAAAACTATTATCCGACGTGCTTTATCGTGCGATATTAGAAATTAATTGTAACATATCTATGATTTACATTTTGACTTATGTATTGAATATAGCCCTGTCATATAGCATAAACCATTGACCGATGACATGTAATAATGTAATTTATAATTTGACACATGATAAATTTTCTTTATTGTTCTCCCTTGATTGATTTCTCAAGTTTAGGTCACGAGCACCTGAAGACTCGAGAACTTTATTACTTTTGCGAACATCTAACGTGATAACTATTGAAAGAAAAAAAAATCCTTACCCCATTAGCAACATTGACGGAAACCCTTATCACTTAAAAGTTACTGGCTGTATCTTCTTGAAATATGACTATGTACAACTGTGAGGATTTTTGTAAGTCCTACATTGAAGATTATTGTTCGTTGAGAAGGAACACTTAGAATTGGTAAGTCACACTTGACTGAGCAATTGGTCTCAGAAACTGTTGCCATTAAAAGCTGGCCAATCAAACTCCGTGCCTTTAGAAATAAACTCTGATGCAAAAATTATTCTTTCATAATTAAATTGACTCTCTGGCTGAAAGCGCTTCGCGGATTAAAATAACTTAACCTGAGGATGAAAAAGTGGCGTTGTTGAAACATGCCAAAAAGCTTCTGTCACAAAAGTTAACATACGTCGCTACCTCCAAATGCATGGTCAATATGTGACAACAAACCCCATTGCGGCCCTCTCATTGTACGCAACATATTCACACACCGAATGTCCGGATGACACACTCACGGGATTTAGAACAGATACTACTAAATTATAGCCACGAATTACTTGGTCAATGGTCACTAAGTTTGTTATTTGCGAGGATGTAGACTATTAGCGCATCAAATCACAGGTAGAATGGTCTTGTCCTTGCGTCCAATCCTTGGGTTCCACACAATGATGCCCAGTACTTAAAACAGACATAGCAACCAAAATATTACATGTGGGTCATTTTATATTTATATAGATGTGCCCAGAAGGGGCAACACATGGTATTTTGCCAAACTCCCCCAAAATCAATAAAAATGCCATTAATCTATTCGTTTTGATATAAAATGGTGACAAATGGCTGAAAACTCTTAACTTTCTTGTGGTTTTGGAATTTAGACCCAATTTTCGACCAAGTGGCTCTATTTTGGTCGGTTTTGGGACATAGTTAACGCTTTTTTCTAGCATTTTATCACTGCAGTTGTCTTAATATTATTGAAATTTGCATGTTTCTGAATGAAAGTGACAAACATTGTAACGATCAAATGGATCTAGAATCAAAATTCCACGAATTTGTTAAAACAAATTGAAATATTGCTTGCACAGGGCTAAATTTCGAGGTTTTTTTTTTTTTTTTTTTTGAATGGGGTGACCTGTGATAAATTGTCGTTTTATCTAGATTTTCTTAATATTTTACAGCGAAATTAAGCCGATTCATTGTGAAATAGGTGTACCTTGAGAATGAATGCAAATTCGTGGAAAAATCAAACACAAAAACTTTCTTATAGGCTGATCACTACCAGATCAAATGTAAGCCTCCGCAGGTCTAATCACTGTATCACTTTGCATTTTATCGAAATCGGCATGTTCCTATTGCAGGCCAGGCAAAAATGGCGGCGTAAGAATATAATATCTCGTAAGAAATTGAAAGAAACAAAAGGTAGTGAATTCAGCGGACTGTATTAAACGAACTGTAGTTTTCCTATGTAAAAGTTAACACACCCTTTTCTATTTGTTTTTCTAAAATAGCGATACAGTTCTTTATGGGAATACAAGTCTCCGAAACTCTGATATGCTAGAAAATGTCGAAAACCCGTTATAAAGTAAGTGGATTTTATATGAAATAAAATGAAAGCCGGATTTAGCGGTGTTCAGCCTAGAAGAAACTTTTGCTACGCTTTACCTTGTCAAGATTTTACCCTGAAAAAAAATTACATGAGATTAACTTGTTTATTATCACTTTTCGAACACACAGTTAACAAAAGCCCTTACTATTTCGGGATGCTTAGGATAAGGTTATTTTATGAATTAGGGTACAAACCAAACTAGTGCACTGAGAATTGCCTTAATCTATGTTCGGACAGCCATAACAAGAACTTATTTATCAAGTGCGTCAGAACATCGATTAGTTATTGAGGTTTTTAAGGTTTAATACATAGTATACTGTCATAACCATAGCAACGTATTCTGTCAGCCGCTCTAATGCACAAAACAAAACACGTCTTACATCGGCGGAAGCCATTTTTGCGCTTATTTCTGATTTTAAGCAGGTTCGGTTCGGAAAAATAATTATACGAACATTATGGTCCCCTCCTTTTTATTTTTTTTTTTCGAATATTCGAATAGATGTATGGTTATAGAATATATAAACCGTACCTAGTTAAAAGCTAAAATGCGAACTACATATGCTGTAAATTCTGAAATTCTTACTTTACTTCTCACAAACGTTCTTTTGTTTATAGGTTAAAATAAGAAAGACGAATTCAAAGAGAAAAGGATACTAAAGCATGGAAAGTCAAACAATAAGGCAGCTACGACAAAACGCCGATGAAATATCCAGAATACAAAACGGAATGTTTCAGAAGCAATGTATGTTATATAGTTGGTCAATTGCAGGTAACATTAGCAGTATACTAGCTACATATACAGCTGGTAGATCACTTGACCTACTTTCATCACTATTATACATTGGTAGATACGTAGTACTTTTATTCAGATTACGTCCACTGGAAAAAGAGATAACATCTTCCGAAGACGAAATTGACCACATTTTCCATGAAGCGAGAGTAATAGCTGAACTGAACGACTCGGTAAATGCAGGCCCTCTAAAAGATGGAAAATCCTCATTACGCTGTTCATCTCTATTATTATTTGTGTTGGATCTTCTGCAAAGAAGGACCGGGTCGACCAGAAACAAAGCTATTGATGTTACAGAAGATTCCAATCGTCTATTTCGCGGTATTCCTGCTGTCATTTTCGCTATTGGGCAACAAAAGAAGGAAATTGAACATCTGCCACCAATGTTGCAAAACATAAAGGTGGTTATTGAAGATATGGGCAGGAAGACAGCCGAAGTGGTAAAAGCAGTACCTAACGTTAGAATACCAGAAGACAAACCAATACCAGAGGCGTTACTTAATAGGAAAATAGAAATTAAACCACACTCTACGTTCTCTGAACCCGAACGTCACAAGAAATATCCTGATGTTTCAAGTAAAATTGAAACGGCACGAAAACACAAGAGAGACTTTCAGCGAAATGCTTTTGGCACAGTGAAAAGAGCCAGAAAATGTTTACAAGCAAGCGAAGAGGCGAAAACTTTACCAACATACCAACTTATAAAAACTCAGAGCAAAAATATTGGACTTCTTAACGAAATGCAGGAATGTCTGAAGGCAATTGAAAGTTTTGAGAATGAAACTAAACAACTTCATCTCAAAAATGAAAAAAATCAGCATTCTGTGGCTACACACGTCACAAAAATACTCCATGCAGCATCAGATGCATTCGATAATTTGAATAAATTTGATGTAGATATCAAATCTAAGCTAGAACAGCCGAATGTTAGAGAAACGGCAAAAAGGGTTCAGGAGCAAGCAGAAGAAGGCGGCCGTGTAAGTAAGTTTGTAAATGATGCAGTAAGTTCCATGACGCAAGCAAATCAAGCAATGAATGATGTTGAAAAAGAATCTACTTCTTTTTTTCGATCGGGGATAAAGGCCAATAAGATTTTACCGTCCGTAGGAAATACAGAAGATTGGGAAGACAGAGGTGATCGCTTAGCAATGTCTGTTGATGAGCTAGCAAAACATGCTCATTGCATTAAGGAAAATCCTGAAAAGATAATAAACGGCAGTTTTACAAACAACAAACCCGCGCTTGTATCGCAAACGACAGAAGTTGCAAAAGAGTCGTTAGAGATGTCTGATAAGGTTTTAAGAGTCTTAGACCAAGAAAATGGCAGTCGAAATTCTCCGGGTCAGTTTCGCGTTTTAGAACGTGTCTTTCACCGTGTATGGCCAGGATGTGAACACGACACGGACATACAACAAACGACGATGGAAATACGTTCCGAAGCCCAAAAACTCCGCTCGAAAATCAATGAACCTGATGAGTCAGCCAACGAGTTTAATAAGTTGTCATTCGTGATAAACGGTTTAGCTATAATATTTGACCTGTACAAATTTTTTACGCTACGTAGAACACACCCAAAAGAGGCGTGGTTGCGTGAAGAAATTGAAAGAATCATTAGAAACGACAATGTAGCGGGTAGAAGGAATTAAAACTGATGGTATTGAAAAGAATTGCATTTATAGTCGTCATTTTCCAAACATATAAAAAAATGTTTAATTTCTGGATGCAGATGCGTATTTACTTACTAATTATCATCCTCCCACAAGAGCAAAGGTCTCCAAAAGCAGCAACTCCGTTTGCATTATGGTGAGCAAGCAATTTTCGTCTGTATCTTTTGACTTCTGTTTGAACAATGTCCTTCTACAATGCATGAAAACTGCGCAACCAAACATGTATACATGAACATGTCAATATATTCATCATGGTGAAAAAAACACGTCCATTTAAAGTTCCACAAAGCTTGAATTTTTATGTTTAAAATATATAATGCAGCCGTCCAGATAAATATTTTGCATGCTTAGAAAAGGCACTACTTCCAATATTGCACATGAAGTTGTACCGTACGAACCACAAAGGGTAGTAATCAGAATTATGGATTGAGTAATACTTTCTACTATACTAACTCATATTCAGATGTAGGACATTGTATGAGGTAAAAATTATCGAAAATAGGAATTAAAAAGAAATTAATATTTTTCATGTTCGTAGCAAAAAGTATGACAGCAAAGTTATAATCAAAGAATTATGTGAAATAAACATTTGCATGTTGTATTACTTGTAAACTTTGCAACATAGCTTGTATACATGTACATAATATTATAGTCAGGATAGTAAATACGTCAGTTGAAACATTAACATGTTGTATTACTTGGTAAATGTGCTACATAACTTGTATACGTGTACATAATATTATAGTCAGGATAGTGAATACGTCAGTTGAAACATTAACATGTTGTATTACTTGTTAAATGTGCTACAGAACTTGTATACATGTACATAATATTATAGTCAGGATAGTGAATACGTCAGTTTAAACATTTGCATGTTGTATATCTTGTAAACCGTGCAACAGAACTTGTTTACATGATCATAATATTATATACAATATAGTGAAATACGTTAGTTGAAACATTTACGATGTTGTATTACAACCAGTGCAAAAGAAAAAAAAGAAAAGAAAAAAAAACTTGTATATATGTACATAATATTATATTCAGGATAGTGAAAACGTCAGTTGAAACATTTGCATGTTGTATAACTTGTAAACTGTGCAACAGAACTTGTTTACGTGTACATAAGATTACATTCAGGATAGTGAAATAAGTTAAAGGAAACATTTGCATGTTGTATGATTTGTTAACTGTGCAAAAGAACTTGTTTACATGTTCAAAATATTATATTCAAGATACTAAAATACATGTGTTGAAACATTTACGATGTTGTATTACAAACAGTGCAACAGAACTTGTATACATGAACATAATATTATATTCAGCGTGTTACATGTTAAAAAAACATCTTATAATTTAGATAATTTATAAAGGTTTCTATGCTGTTATAGAGTCTGGAGTCTAGTAAATTTGCCTGTTCTATTGCTTGTAAACTGTGCAAAAAAAAACTTGTATTATTATACATGAGCATAATATTATATTCAGAAGAATGAAATACGTGTATTTAACATTTGCATGTTAAATTAAATACATGATATAATGTTGATAATTTGTGAAGGTCTCTAAGTTGTTATTGAGTCTGGAGTCTGGTAAATTTGCATGTTGTTTTGCTTGTAAACTATGCAAAAGAACTTGTATACATGTACATATTTTCAAAATCAGGATACTAAAATACGTCCATTTAAACGTTTGCATGTTAAAGTAAAAACATGTTATAATGTAGATATTTTGTGTAGGTTTCTAAGTCGTTATGGAGTCTCGGGTCTGGTAAATTTAGCAATTATTTCAGTCTTAAATGCAACAGGTAGATACATTATAGATATAATTTCAAAGCAAATCTAGCAAGTATGAAGAAGCAAAAAGTGTCTTGATTGTTTTAGAAACATGTCCGAATTATTATGTTTCGAGTTTTAGAAATCTAAATAAAAGGGAAGTGTATTAGTTGTGTTACATTTGTCTGGTTTAAGACGCGTGTTAACTTACACGATAAAATATAGTTCATGGCGACTTTTCAGCCAATTGCCCTTCCGTATATTATTTCGGTATAAAACGCTTCCTTTCTGGACGAGCAGTTGCAGTCATTCCGATTGAGGGCAAGGGCGGGGAATTTTAAGTCAGCGACCTTAACAATCTGCCAGTGGAGGCCCCTTACATTAGTTTACAAATATATTTACATCTAAAACTTTACATCAACTTTTTTTACACTATTTCAAAAACACATTTATAATTAGTATTAAAACTAATATCTGTATGAGGTATTTTCATTTCAATTTTAACGTTTAAAAGTCAAATGCGCATGATTTTCGTGCGTAAATATAATAACAACGACAGTATGCCTAACGGTTTTTATTCAGAGAAAGACCCTAGATGCTCTTCTGTGTGGACAATATTATCCTTGTAGAACTAACGACCTGCCTTTAGTCAGAATGTTCCTCGCGCGGTTAGTACATCCAGCGGTGACGTACATGTATGTAAAATATAATTGTTTTATTACCTCCCTTTTTACATAATGTCTTAACGTCATTGAAACGTTTAATGAAAAAAGGCGTTTTATAGCATTGTTTTGCATATTTTCTACCTAGATAAGCACAACATTTAAATACAAAGCGGAAGTGGGTAAACTTCTTTACAATACATTTGTAAATGAAAAAAACATATAGACTTTTAAACAACCTTAAACCTTGTTAGCATAGTCATCACAGTTTCAGATGTAAGACAAACAATATACAGTGATCTTATTGTCATGTGTATTTGAGTAACGTCCCAGTGTAATGTTAGTTTACCATCATCCCAGATCATATATAGAGGGAATCACCATGAAAAAAACTGGTTTATCACTTTATATATTTCTAAAAATGTCCCATTCTTTAAGCAACGATCATGCACATGCTCGTCTGTATAAAAGACTACATTTACAACATGTAATGAATTCATTATATTTGATACGCTTTAGGATTTTGCAACTGGTATAGAGAAGTTATTAAAATGTTACAATGAAAACATGATATTGTAAATAAAAGAAATATAAGGCAGTTATTGAAATGCTTACATAAAGAATTAGGAGCTGAAAACTGCATAAGACTTTTATCATTTCAAAAGACAGCATTTTTAGGAAAATAGGAACAAGAAAAAATAACAGAACAGGTTCTGTTATCATGGACGAATAACCTTAAGATCAGCTATTCTTTTCTGGTAATAAAACAAAAAAAAATGCACTACAATATCACTGTATAAAGACACCGTGTATTTCCAATTAAATGAGAATAGTACATCGTATTTTTTTGGTGAAATTTGATATATGTTATCAGTAATAACATGAGGATTCCACAAACAAACAAAGTTTAGTGTGATTCCGACTTGTAGTTTCTAAACAGTAGATGTTTAAGTGAAAATATGTAAAAGCTATTGTCGAAATAAAGTATGTGAATAAAGTCTTAACTCCATCTACACATCACCATGGTTGCAGTCAAATAGGTATATTGAAGTCTTTAATTTGTTTTGTTTCAAGAAATCTATTTAAGTGACAGCCTTTAGTTATCTCTGGATAAAACTATAAATTTTACATTCCATTTGTTGTTACTTTTTTGCTGAGCAGGTATGTTTTTGTCCAGTCTACAACTGCTGTTTTTATAGTAATATACTCTCCACTGGGACTTGAACCCGGACCTCTTCCTACATGATGTAAGAAGCATTCTTACATTAAACTATGGAAAGGAAAACTAAATCACATGTTGTAGAACTGGAAAATACAATATTTTGGCACATTTATTTGTAATTAGAATAAATTTATATACATTGTAATGACAAAGTGAAAACGTATGGTTATACCTATTTTCCTTCAACCATTCTATTTTAAAACAAGAGTTCCTAGAAAATGAAATGCCCCCCTTGATGTATTCAGTTCTTGCACAAGAATAGAAATTGTTTGGTCACTGAGCACCGTTCTACTGTTCTGGGTCAACGTGGCCTTGACCTTTGACCTACTAACCTCAAAATCATTAGGGGTCATCTGTTGATCATGATCAACCTCTGTATTAAGTTTCATGATCTTAGGTCCAATCGTTCTCAAATTATCATCCGGGAATGGTTTAAGTCTTCCGGATCAATGTGACCTTGTCTTTTGACCTCAAAATCAATAGGAGACATCTGCTGGTCATGATCAACAACCCATTAAAGTTTCGTGATCCTAGGCCAAAGTGGTCTCAAGTTATCATCCGGAAAAGGTTAAATTGTTCCAGGTCACTACGACCTTGACCTTTGAAATTCTGACCTCAAAATCAATAGGGTCATATGCTGGTCATGACCAGCCTCCCTATCAACTTCGTGATCCTTAGGCACAAGTGTTGTTCAAGTTATCGTCAAGAAATGGTGTAATCCATCCGGGTCACTGTGACCGTGACCTTAAAAACAACAAGATTCATTTGCTGGTCATGACCAATCTCGCTTTCAACTTTCATGATCATAGGCCCAAGCATTCTCGAGTTAACATCCGGAAACCATTTAACTGTTCCCGGTCACATGGACCTCGACCTTTATCCTACTGACGTCAAAATTAATATGGGGTCTTCTGCTGGTCATGACAAACCTCCCTATCAATTTTCATGATCCTAGGCCCAGGTGTTCTAGAGTTACCTTCCGCAATTGGATTAATCTAGGGACAGACCGTCCGGCCGACTGACACCTGCTGAACAATATACACCACCTTCTTTGAAGGGGGCAAAAATGAGAATTTGAAATTAATCCAGAAATATAAATTCTATTCCTCTACAATTAAATAATATATGCTACGTATGTGCACAGTATGTCCCATATACATGCGTGCATTCAAATATTAAATATCGCTCAGTTAATATTTGATGTTTCCTCATGTTAAACAGCCATATCTATTGAACTGGTGTCATTTGAACCGTTATTCTAACTATTTTACTTTTTTTGCAAATATAAGAGTATATAAAGGACACAAATTACTGGGAAATAGCTTTAAGTAATTCCTGCACCTGCAGGGATGGTGAAATATGATTTTTCGACATATTTATTTCTGTTTTCTCAAAGATTCTAATCTTGTTATATTTATGGTTATATTGTAAAATGTGGTGAACTTCTATTTGTCCTTATTGTAGGGTTCAAACAGAACTTTCAAAACAAAATTGAAGTACTTTTCGAAGATTTTTCTCCATTTTCAAGGACTACAAAATTGCATTTGTCGCATTTATTTCTTTTACTCATGATGGATTCTGTCAATTTTCTACAATAAACACCGTGACATTCAATTCAACAGCGATAAAATTTCAGGTGATAATTGCGTTCAGAGTACTAAAATCCGTTCTATCATTTACTTAGTACACTATAGTAAGCTCTGTCAAAGATAGGTCTGTCATTTGTCTGTCTTTTTTTCCCGATATTTTGGTCTGATCTGTTATTTTGATTGCAGAATGTTGTGACAACAATGCCCAATGAATATGTCATTTTCGAGGCTTTTTTTTTCAAATGTAAGCACTTTCTGAGCACTTTTCAAGGCTGCCCTTCAAGCACTTTTCCAGGCCTGTGCAAACACTGTATAGGCTCTGGGTAAAGCTGCGCAAATCGGACGATAGGTCTTGTCACGCCTCCTCTAGCTAATACCGGCCAACTCTGAAAATAGAAGATTCTTATACATTCTAAAAATCACATTGCTTACAGTTAACAAAATGGAAGTGGCCAGGGGTCCGGTAACTGTACCTCCAGACAACCCGTACAGAGCAGGCTAGAGGTCCAGAAATCAATATGAATACTGAGAACAGTATTTACAAACAGCTACTATATTTTATCTTTAAGAACGGGAGGTGAATTCAAAAAAAATGTTTTCGTATTTTTGATAGTTTTTCTGGTTTGATGCATATTAAATATGAAGTTCTAACGGCGATTTCTAGTAGTTATCATTGTTTTTTTTACTCAAGCAGTAAACAAATTCAACAATTTATGGGCAAAATCCATGTCTCTTACCTCTGATGAACAGACTCAATCAAACCGAGTCTGCTATTATTATTCCTGGTTGCATTCTTTGCTTCCAAAGGATCTTTTTACAGATTTTATTAACGATCACAACAGCAATCTATAAGTGCCGTGTGGCGGCTGTAAAAAGTCTCCCCGTACTTGGATTAAGTGTTGTTATATTTTCTGGTCCTTTGGGATCATGGAGTCCATTCAACATATGTAACATATGTAATAGAGGTCCGCTTAAGCTGGTGCTAGGGGGCGTGAGAGGTGTTGCACATTTCATTACCTCTGATGAACAGACTCAATCAAATCGAGTCTGCTATAATTATTATTCTTGGTTGCATTCTTTGCTTCCAAAGGATCTTTTTACAGATTTTATTAAATGCTAAAGCAAAAAAAGCTTGTTATTTCAATTCATCAGTCCCGTGAAAAAAAGAAAAACAATATAAAGCTTCTGACTGGTGTACAAGTTATCATTATTTATTTATCGAATTTGCAATATCATATCTTTCCAAGATTAAAGAAATACAAATACTTCTATTGCCTGTGACGTGCCATTTTTAAAACAATAAGAACAAGGCAGTCTGAAAGACAGCTAAATACCCCGCCACTGCTATGGATAGTGAAAGGGTAAACCTTTGATTTTAGCTGTGACCTTGACCTTGAACTGACATGGCTGACTCATGAATTCTGCACAACGTCTTGATGAGGTGATCTTTTGACCCAAGTTTCATGAAAATCCTTCAAGGGGTTTAGGAGATACAGAGCTGAAACCTTTGACCTTCAGTTGTGACCTTGACCATGAGTTGACATAGCTGACTCATGAGTTCGTGATGAGGTGATCATTTGACCCAAGTTTGATGAAAATCCTTCAAGGGGTTTAGGAGATACAGAGTGGACACAAAATGGAAGGCTCAAACCTTCGACCCTTAGTTGTGACCTTGACCTTGAGCTGGCATGGTTGACTCATAATTTCTGCACATCGTTTTGATGAGGTAATCATTTTACCCAAGTTTTATAAAATTCCTTCAAGGGGTTTAGGAGATATAGAGCGGACACGAAATAGAAGGCTCAAACCTTTGACCTTCAGTTGTGACCTTGACCTTGAGCCGACATGGCTGACTCATAAGTTCTGCACATCGCCTTGATGAGGTGATCGTTTGACCCAAGTTTGAAGAAAATCCTTCAAGGAGTTTAGGAGATATAGAGCGGACACAAAATGGAAGGCTCAAACCTTTGACCCTAAGTTGTGACCTTGACCTTGAGCCGGCATGACTGACTCATGGGTTCTGCACATCGTCTGGATGAGGTGATCATTTGACCCAAGTTTGATAAAATTCCTTCAAGGGGTTTAGGAGATATAGAGCGGACACAAAATGGAAGGCTCAAACTTTTGACCTTGAGTTGTGACCTTGACCTTGAGCCGACAAGGCTGACTCATGGGTTCTGCACATCGTCTTGATGAGGTGATCATTTGACCCAAGTTTCATGAAAATCCTTCAAGGAGTTTAGAAGATATAGAGCGGACACAAAATGGAAGGCTCAAAACCTTTGACCCTAAGTTGTGATTCTGACCTTGAGCCAGCATGGCTGACTCATGGGTTCTGCACATCGTCTTGATGAGGTGATCATTTGACCCAAGTTTTATAAAATTCCTTCAAGGGGTTTATGAGATATAGAGCGGACACAAAATGGCAGGCTCAAACTTTTGACCTTGAGTTGTGACCTTGACCTTTAATCGACAAGGCTGACTCATGGGTTCTGCACATCGTCTTGATAAGGTGATCATTTGACCCAAGTTTCATGAAAATCCTTCAAGGGGTTTAGGAGATATGGACCGGACACGATTTTGTTACGGACGGAAGGACGGATGGACGCAGACCATTCCTATAATCCCTCCGCCACGGCGGGGGATTAAAAATACGAGAACAAACTTTTAAAATCATCTCCCATTTTTTAAGATAAGATTTAGTCTGCTCTTTGTAACAACTCTCAATATCCATATTGATTACCGGACCTCTAGCCACTGCCTAACAAAATACTTGATAACGTAGGGGCAATTTTTGTATTCAGGTTGTGGGAGCAGTCAAAATAATTTGATGGTCAGATTGTTTTATTTTTTTGATGTACAATTTCTACATTGCCCATAACTGGCATAAGAAAAATCTCAATATAATTCTAGAATCGCATCAAATTTGTTGAACCAGTAGTGTGAGGGGAATTAAAAAATGAATCATTTTAAGCAATATATAACCAGGTCTACAAATGCCATCCCCGCCACAATTAAATTACAACTGCTGCTCCAACTACAGTCACCAGCAGTAATGTGTAAAAATGCAGAAGCCAAATGTTTATAGAAGCCTTAATTATATTTTTGCTAAATCTGGAAGTCACGCAACCATCTAACAAAGTTTACTGGACCCAGTACTATCCTTAAATTAGTCAAAGTAATCTGACGCATTCAGTTTGCTTCATACTGTGACGGGTCAAACTGCAACAGCGGCTGCAAATGTCAGAAATTAAGAAACAGCCACTCAGCGACAGTAAGCTTGTCTATCCTTAAATCTGAAAGAAATATTCCTGTAATGTTTCATATTAAGATAAAGAAATAACAGAGATTAACTGTCATCGATACGAAAATATTTAAATTTGGGACGAGATGACTGGGACGAATTTACTCAATAATTTTGCATAAATATCTCCATAACTAAACTAAATCTATCTAAGGCTAATGACTTAAATCAGCACGACTGTCATATAAAAACTAGTATAGTTATTGTCAGTGGTCATGATTTTACTTGTATGAATCATTAAAATTAGATAGGTACCTCTTTGTCAGTGTTTATTTTTAGAAGAAAATTTCTGACATGCAAAGAACGTAGAAGAAATAGGCAGTAGTTTCCTCCACTATTTTGGTCTTTCCAGTGTTTGACGCGGGTGGCGATATTGCCCATGGCGATATTGCCCATATGAAAAATATATCTTCATACTTCTTAGGATCGTATCAAATTAGTTTGACTAACAATTTATATTAAATAACTTACTTGATAGTTTTGGCAGTATAAAACAACATCGTTCTTTTTTAAAATTTTAGTTTTTTTTTTTTTTGTTTTTTTTTTTGGTGGGGGGGGGGTATTTTGGAAAAGAAATAAACGCCCCCTTGGTGCAAAATGTAACGCCAGAAAGGGTGCTATTTAACACGGGTAGTCGACGAAAGTCCCCACCTGGAATGGATGGAACACCTTATTTCCTGTCTGCTAACCACTGCACCACTGACTCCCTGACGGGGAGATACGAAATGTCAATAAGGTAGAATGGCCTTTTCCTTGTGTCCGATCCTTGAGTTCCACACACTGATGACCAATATTTAAAACAGATATTGCAACCAAAATTTTACAAGATGATCATTATATACAGATGAGCCCTAGAAGGAACTTTTGCTATGCTTTAACTTGTATTTTATAAAATAGGCAGTTTCCTGTATACTATTGCTGATAGTTAATATAACAGCAAAAAGTGTTCATACTAGAAAACGATCAATTAACATACATATCATAAACAACAGAAAGGTAGTCTGATATTAAAATTCAATTCCGAAACGATAAAAAGTGCAGCGGCATATGAACGCTGGTTCCCCCTTTTTACCTTGACACAATACGTATAATTTAATATAGAAAAAGTACCAGCAACACAAAAAAAGCTTTCGATAACAACTGAACATATGGATAGAATACTAGTATATCATTAATTGACATCTTTCATATATTATAAGGGACAATACATGGTATTTTGTAAAACTCCTCGAAAATGAATGAAAATGTCATGAATCTATTCTTTAGGATGTAAAAATGTAACAAATGACTGAAAACACTTTTAAAAATATCTTGTGTTTTTGAAATTTAGATCGAATTTTCGACCAGGAGACTCTATTTGTTCCGTTTTAGGACCTAGTAAATGTCTTTTCTTGCATTTTAGCACTACAGTTGTCTAAAAAGTATTGAAATTAGCATGTTTTTGAATGAAAATACTAAGCATCATAACGATTAAATGGACCTTTCACGAATAAGGTAATTTAAATTGAAATATTTCTTGCACAGGGCTAAATTTGGCGTATTTTGGGGGATGGTGTGATCTGTAACAAATTGTCATATCTCTATATTTTCTCAACATTTCGCAACAAAACTAAGCAGAATCGTTGTAAAATAGGTGTACCTTGAGAATGAATGCAAATTCATGGAAAAATCAAACAAAATATGTTCTTATAGGCTGATCACAACCAAATAGAATGTAAGCCTCCGCTGGTCTAGTTACAAGCAGTCCAAATATAAATAGTACTAATCTTTTTTCCTTTCCTAGTGCATATTCTCGACAGCAACGTGCTTACTTATACCCTACCGCGTTTCAGTATGTATCATTTTGCATTCTATTGAAATTGGCATGTTCCTAGCGCATGCTAGGTAAAAATGGCGGCGAAAGAATGTAATGTCTCGAAAAGAGAAATTGAAAGAAGCGAAAAGCAGTAAACTCAGCGAGTTGTATTTAACGAACTGTAGTTTTCTTATATATAAGTTAACACCCCCTTTTATTTTTGTTTTTCTAAAGTAGCGATCTAGTTCTTTATGGGAAATCTGATATGCTAGAAAATGTCGAAAAAGCGTTATGAAGTAAGTGGATTTTATATGAAATAAAGAAGAGCTGCATTTAGTGGTGTTCAGCCTATAGATATGCATGAACGACTATTCGTCCAGACAATATCGTCATCAGCCAAGTATTAGCATAAGTAGGTCAAACACAGTGCTGCCGTTTAAATACTCGAGTCAAAAACAATGATAGACAATATTTCATATGCTTGAACTACAACTACTTCTAGCAAACATATAAACCAGAAATGCAAAGAATTATCTTATATCTACACGTCATCCGTCTTACCAAAGCGCTCAGTCCAGGTCATGTGACAACTCATCCCGTAATTTCTATCCAATTTCACACAACAACTAAAAGAACCTTACATATTTTAAGTAACCTTTTAATTAAATGGTATACAAAGCCATAAGCTAATAACCATAAACCATTACATTGACGACCACGCAAGAATCTCAAATATATACCGACAGCTGGTACTAATGATGTAGGCCATTTCTCCACCGCCATCACAAATCAATCACGAACGTAAAAAACAGTTTTGAACTTCTGGTTGACATTCTAACAAAAAGAAACACAAACAGACATATGAAAACGCACTTACATTGACGAATTCCTCCTGATTCTCAAACTATTCCCTTACAACAATGACAAACGCACTCGATTCGCCATAGAACTGACTATTTCTCAATGGCTGATACATACCACGTGGTACATAATAAACAACCACAAGTAGGTTAACATTTCATATACATAATAATTGATAATTACACATGTATGACTTCTGCAAACGTCTTAAGCCTTCTATTATCACATGAAAATACCATTACATCAGCTAATTACAAAGTGTAGGTTATACATCTAAAACGATCTCATGCATCAAAATCTAGGTCATCTGCACATGGCAAAAATATACCTAAAACAACGTTTTTACGCATGTTTTTCCCTCTATCACTTACAGCATAACATAAAACACTATTTTCAACATGAAGAGCTATAAATTTATATACTTACATTCATTAAAGTCAGGAATATATCCAAAATTACTTACGAAACGATAACACATCCAGTGATATTTGAATGCTGGTTCCCCTTTCATCTCTTTATACAATATATAATGCTGATAATTTTTCTGAGGCCTAGTACCAGGCACTCCAAAAATGTTCGAAAACAATTGGACACATTAATGTATATTATATACCATTAATTTATATCGTTCATTTATATAATATGAACGACTATTCGTCCAGAAAATAGTCTGGCTTTGCCAAAGAGAAATCTCAGTTTAGATAGAGGATAAGTGTTTGTTTTGAGTGAATATGGAATATATTTCACTGAGAAGTGAGAAAATTTCAAATATTTTCACGAGCGCGTAGCGCGAGTGAAAATGTGAAACTTTTCTCACTTCAAGGTGAGATATATTCCATATTCACTCAAACAAACAAATTTTCTTTTTATTTTATGCTCAATTACGTTGAGATGTGCATTTTGCAACTATTTTAATCTCAGCGCGGGAAACAGACGCGCGTAAAACAGATATGACGTCAGACGTGTTGTGACATTATAAAGACGCATGCAACATAAAGTTCCATTTTGTTTTATTTTTTGTTGCATGACGGTATGAAATTCTTTTTATAATAAGTAAAATGATTTGAATCGAGAAATATACTATAAAGAACAAAATGCGACTACAATTTTCATCCTGTTTTAAGCAAATAATTTAAAATTCATACACAATGTAATGAGGGGCGGAGCTATATCTCTCACAGTGTGAAAATATAGATTTTATATTTTCACAGTGTGAGTGATGAGATATGAAAATATTTAACTGATAGAATACAGTATTTCATTAGTTAGCATAAAATAAACATTGGTATTGAATGCGTCTATAGTGAATTGTCTTATTAATCCTGAAATGATCATTCAGTCAACAAACATAACATGTTAAACCTACAGCTATGAAGGTTTAAACAATACACAACCCTATAAGCGCTTCCAGTCAGCTATATTGTCCATGTTGTTGAATACATAGAATATATTCTATGTCCAATATCATACATAATTTCAACATCATTTCTCTGTGAAAATCTCTAAAATAGTCTGGTTTTTGTCTCTATGAAATTAAATTCATCAAGAAAGGGGAAAAATGTAGAAATATATTATTATCAGTCTAGTGCCTAGTCTAGGTAGCAGAGTACACTTAGATTCGAATATTTTGGACACAGACAGTCTTACATGTAGCAAGTCGCAATTTTGCACTTCCCGTATAAGCAGAATCAGGGTGGTCATTTTATAAAGTGCGTGCATGTTTTGTGCTTTTAATTAATGGCAAGATCAGGATTCTCATACAAGAATAAAGGAAGTTATGAAAACTAGAGTTTTACACCCTCCATTAACAAGAGCTGTCGGAGGACAGCAACGCTCGACTATTCAACAGCCTTGTCGAATGAATGAATAAGGAAGTCGAAAAAGGGGCAGAATTCAGTAAAAAAAGCAAAATAGGGTTATGGAACCTGCATGGTGCTTATCAGCTCATGACAGTGGACAAGTGTGTGGGTACCTACTGAGATACCAGCTTACATACAAAAACTTAACCAAAAATTTCTATGTTGAAAAAGGGGCATAATTTTGTAAAAAAGCAAAATAGAGTTATGGGACCTATTTTGTGCATGTCAGATCATGACAGTGAACAAGTGTGTGAAGTTTCAATCCTTTCCCATTAGTGGATACTGAGATACCAGCTTACATACAAAAACTTAACCAAAAATTTCTATGTTGAAAAAGGGGCATAATTTTGTAAAAAAGCAAAATAGAGTTATGGGACCTATTTTGTGCATGTCAGATCACGACAGTGAACAAGTGTGTGAAGTTTCAATCCATTCCCATTACTGAGATACCAGCTTAAATACAAAACCTTAACCAAAAATTTCTAAGTCGAAAAAGGGGCATAATTTTGTAAAAAAGCAAAATAGAGTTATGGAACCTGTGCAGTGTAAGTCAGTTTATCACAATGAATAAGTGTATGAAGTTTCAATCCATTCCCACAAGTGGTTGCTGAGATACCAGCTTACATACAAAAACTTAACCAAATCGGGACGCGGAAGCGGACGCCGACGCCGACGCCGACGCAGATGCGGACGCCAACGCATAGGCGAGTCCAATAGCTCTACTATTCTATGAATAGTCGAGCTAAAAATACATGTAGCACGCCAAAATCATCAATTTTGCACCTTTTGAACAGCCTACAATGATCCCGCTGCAAGAACAATGCCCAATTTTATTGCATTTCTCAATTTAATAGTCCTTACTGAACTTCTGGATATGACCGGACTGGAGTGTGTGTGTGTGGGGGGGGGGGGGGGGGGGGGGGGGGGGGGAGCATCCAGCTCGTTTTTTACAAAATAGCGAAATTGTTCCCGAGTATCAATCAACAAGCACACAGAACCCTTCCGTGGTTTGAATTTTTCCGCGAAAAGGTGTCTCATTGATTCATACAAAGCTATCAGCAGTTAGTTTTACAACTGGCATCAGAATTTTACATGTATCGGCTGTATAAATTTTCTAAAGAATTAACAATCATTACCTCTCACCTTAATTTACAGACATCCAAAATCACGAACTTCTAATTATTACAAATATTGACGGGGGCAAAATTCGAAGTGTACCCTGCTACATTAATATGTATTATTTAACGCGTGGAAGAGTCTATGCGCAGAGCAAAGCATGGATCTATTCGCAGGGAAGTGTTCCACACAAGTAAGACTGGTTGATTTTTGATAATTATTGATTTCTCGCCGGAACCCTAACGTCAGTATCAGGACCGGTGTCATTTTAACAGAATGATTACAGACTCATTGTTTGATACCAGTAATGTATGGGTAAATGCTAATTTAAAAGCTAAACTTATTGTTTTCTACTTTCGGTTTCAATGTTTCAAATCTTCTTATTTAAAGACAATCCATGGTAACAGTAGATTTTTTAAAACACACGCTGAAATATTTCAAAGTGTTTTATGATCGTCACCTAAATCTTCTTATTTAAAGACAATTCATGGTAACAGTAGATTTAAAAAAAAAAAAATAAACACGCTGAAATATTTCAAAATGTGTTTTATGATCGTCGCTTATGCTTAATACATATAAAAATACTACAACATGTTCGCTAAACTTAGACAGGGGCGGTGGAGAGTGGGCTGGGTTATTGTTTCCTACTTTCGGTTTCAGTGTTTCAAATCTTCCTATTTAAAGACAATTCATGGCAAAAGTAGAATTTTTAAAACATGCTAATATATTTCAAAAAGTGTTTTATGATCGTCACCTATGCTCAATACATATAAAAAATACTAAAACATATTCGTTAAACTTAAGCAGGGGCGGAGGAGAGTGGGGTGGGTAGGTTTGATCCTGACCCCAAGTGCCTATGTACAAACGTACAAAACAAGGACCCATGACATGTAATAATGTAATTTAATTTTACACGTGATAAATTTTCTTTATTGTTCTCCCTTAATTGTTTTCTCAAGTTTAGATCAGGATCACTTGAAGACTCAAGAACTTTATTACTTATGCACTTTAAGAAAAGCTGAAGTGATATTTATTGCTAGAATAAAATCCTAACCCCATTAGTAACATTGAAACCTTATCGCTTACAAAGTTACTGGCTGTATCTTCTTGAAATATGACTATGTACAACTGTGATGATTTTTTGTGAGACCTGCATTGAAGATTATTGTTCTTTCAGAAGGAACACTTAGAAATGATAAGTCACACTTGACTGAGCAATTGGTCTCCATTAAAAACTGTTGCCATTAAAATGTGGCGTTAAAACATGCCAAAAAGCTTTTGTCACAAAGGTTAACATACGTCGCTTCCTCCAAATGCATGGTCAATATGTAAAACAAACCCCATTGCGGCCCTCTCTTTGTGCGCAACATGTTCACGCATCGAATGTCCGGATGTCACTCTCACGAGATTGAGGACAGATACTACTATAAATTATAGCCACGAATTACTTGATCAATGGTCACTAGGTTTGTAATTTTGGTTATTAACCCGCAGAGAACAATAGAACAGTTGTGTAATGTGCGAGGATGGAGACTATAAGCGCATGAAATCACTGCATTAGGATGTTAAACAGAAAAATAGCGCATTTATGTCAATAAGGTGAACGGTCTTGTCCTTGCGTCCGATGCTGGGGTTCCACACAATGATGACTAGTACTTAAAACAGTCATAGCAACCAAAATATTTCAAGTGGATCATTATTATATAGAAATTGTACCTACCCAAGAAAATCTAAGGGGAATAGCTCTGAATTGACCACTTAACTTGAACCAACATTAAACTTTGGTCAAAAGTGAAAGAAAATCAGATCCTTTTTCCAACAACTGATCAGGCAGACAAAATATGATCTTCAACTGTTTAAATCTCTTTGTATTCAATATGCAATATGTACACTTTTCTCATGGATTACAATGACAGTTATTTTATAAGAGTGGTAGTGAGGCCCTGATAGAAAGTTTAGTAGTGCATAAAGATAATGTAATACAACGCCTAAATTCCTTTAAAGAAAATTACGACATTAAGAAACGTTATTAAGTTTTGATCTTTTATAGATAAGCCAGTTATTTTATTTTTAGCTCGATTTTTCGGAGAAAAAGGATCATTCCTGTGAAGTTTGGTGTAATTCTGCCCAGTGGTTTTCAAGAAGAAGATTTTTTTAGAAAATGTTGACGAACACACGACGGACGACGCACGACGGACGACGGACATTGAGCGGTAACAATAGCTCACCATGAGTCTTTGGCTCAGGTGAGCTAAAAAGTTAAATTGTTATCACGTTTGTGTAACAAAGTACAATGTAGCTAGATTGCATATATTTATCACTTCAACGGATCATTTTGAAAGTGTTTCTTATTGTTCCTTCTCAAGAGAAGGAACACTTATGGTGAACATGTTACAAATGACTGAGCATGTAATACAAGGGTATCGTCAAAGGTATCCGATTTCCCGTAGGGCGCTGCCATCTTGGATTCATGCATATTCTTTACCTCTAGCCCAATATGTGTTTACGCATAATCAATCTTTATTTCAGTCTTTAAAAAGTGCAATACAACTACGTAAAATAACAGAACAAGAAAACACAATAATAAAGTTTAAATCATGTAACTCCTCGATGACATATTACAGTAAAGAATCGAGATTAATGAAATGAATATGCATCATCTAAAAATAGACTCCCGGCAAAAAATTTACGTAATGAAATTGTCCATGGTTTCAGATTTGCAAGTCATTTCTTTTGCTTACTTCTTTACTTCCTGATTTGTTTTTTGAATCGTAATATGCATGTACGAAATTTCTTTGTGTTAAGTGTGCAGGTACTCGCTGGTGTAGTCGCGTGATGAAAATATCCGGAAGTGAAATACAGACTGCAAGACAAATGCTCAAATAGCATAATATGTACTGCACTTGCTTATATTAAAAAAAAAAACAAAAAAAACACTTTGGGTTATGATAAACCTGTTAATACTTAGATTAGTTCTTAAATAGATGTAATTAAGTTTGCACCAAAAATGACAAAACATATTTTTCTCATTGCATTATAATAATTAAACATTTGTAACATTATGCTAATTTAACAATATCCCTTAAAAAGAATATTTTATATGCGCTAGAAGGAACCTTTTGGTAAGCTTAATCTTGTGTTATAGTCATTTTGAAGAATTTCTCTTACTGTTCAGGAGTACATTGCTTCAAATTATGTAACACGAAAATCATTGTCATCAAATATAATTACAGTGTTTTAAGGCAGTAGTTGTAATTACAACATTTGAAGGTAGCTGATAGGTAATGACTCTATGTAATGTATTTTAAGCAATTCAATATTCTCTGGATGGAACTAGCACGATCAGTGTTTAACTTAAAAAACGAATAAATGCTAAAAAAGCATAATTATGGAGATTACTTTATTTGATGAATTTTTGTTACAGGTCAACTACCTTAAACAAACTTTAAGGTGTTTTATTTATTGTTGTAAACAAAGTAAGTGAGTAACAATAATTTACAACTTAAAATGTTTACACAACTTGAAAAAAAATGTTTTTGCTGGGGCCTCTTATTTACACTAACATCAGCAATCATCACCTGAATTGAGCGCATTCATGAGCGGAAAATATTGATTGTATTAGTAAAACGGTGTAGGGTTCGTTTACATTATAAAATATTAAATAACTTCTTTCAGGTAAATATTTGTTTGGTATAGTTTTGGTAAGCTTATAATAAAGGGCATGTCATTCTCTTTCACCCAGGTTTTCTTTCATTAGTTTTTTTACTTTTGGCTAGCCTTGAAATTTGACTTTATTAAAAGACAAAAGGAAGTTCAGTATAGGCTCTTTCAAAGTGTTGAAAGTAGAATAAACTTATGCTATACTCTGTTGATTTTATTTAGCTGCGGAAACTTTTGATATTGACTATAATTGGGGAAATCCTAAAATCATTGAAAAACGGTCAATACAAGAGTTGTCCATTTTGCTTTAGATATTTTGAGAAAGTCTGTTTTTACATGGAGAAGAGGAAAACAATAAATATATTTAGTATGCACTTAGCTATCATTTCACTCAAAAAGATCTGAAAAGATGAATTTGAATTTTGTAGATACCATTTCTATAATCATTATATATTATTTACATGTACCTAGAAGGGGCAACACATGGATTTAGCCAAACTCCCCAAAAATCAATGAAAATGCCATGATTAATCTATTCGTTTTGATATAAAATGGTGACAAATGTCTGAAAACTCCTAGATTTGTTACGGTTTGGGAATTTAGACCTAATTTTCGACCAAGTGGATCTATTTTGGTCAGTTTTGGGACATAGTAAACGCTTTTTTCTAGCATTTTATCACTGCAGTTGTCTTAATATTATTGAAATTAGCATGTTTCTGAATGAAAGTGACACACATTGTAACGATCAATTGGATCTAGAATCAAAATGCCACAAATAAGTTGAAACAAATTGAAATATTGCTTGTACAGGGCTAAATTTCGCATTTTTTTCTTTCTTTTTTTTGTTCTGAATACGGTGACCTGTAATAAATTGTCATTTATCTAGATTTGCCGATTCATTGTGAATTAGGTGTACCTTGAGAATGAATGCAAAATCAAGGAAAATTCAAACGCAAAAACATTCTTATAGGCAGATTACTACCAGATCAAATGTAAGCCTCCGCAGGTCTAATCACAAATAGTCCAAATATAAATAGTGCTAATCATTTTTTTCCTTTCCTAGTGCCTTTTCTCAACAGCAACGTGTTTACTTTTACCCTACTGCGTTTCAGTATGTATCACTTTGCATTTATCGAAATCGGCATGTTCCTACGGCATGCTAGGCAAAAGTGGCGGCGTTAGAATATGATGTCTCGAAAAAGAGAAACTGAAAGAAGCAAGTAGTGAATTCAGTGGATTGTACTGACGAAATGTAGTTTTCTTATATAAAAGTTAACACATCTTTCTTTTTGTTTTTGTTTGTTTTTCTACGTAGCGATATAGTTCTTTATGGGAATATAAGTTTACAAAAATCGGATATGCTAGAAAATGTCGTAAAAAGCCTCATGAAGTAAGTGGACTTTATATGAAATAAGATAACAGCCGGTGGTTTTTTAATGGTGTTCAGCCTAAAAGGAACTTTTGTTATGCTTTAACTTGCTGAAAAAAAAACTGCATGAGATTAACTTGTTTATTATTACTCTTCGAAACACAAAGTTAACAAAAGCCCTTTCTATTTCATGATGCTTAGGATAAGGTTGTTTTATGAATAATAGTACAAACCAAACTAGTGCTTTGCTGATTGCCTTCAGACGCGTAGCTGCTTTTGCGCAGATACGCAGCTGCATAATGAAAATCTGGTCTCACAAGGGCGGAAGCCATTTTTGCGGTAATTTCTGATTAAGCGGGTTCGGAAAAATAAACGAACATTATGGTTCCTTCCTTTTTTTATTCGAACATTCGAATAGATAGCCCTGTTGCCGGTAATATGGCGCACCTAAGAAACATTTCGTCATTTGTTGTGTACTTACATAAAAATGGCCGATACCGGAGAAAGGTTCTGGATTTCTGCAGTTTAAATGACCGATAGTGCAGCAAATAATTACATATGAATATTGTTTTACGGTTAATATCTTTTCCAAAATTGTTATACGCGTTGTGCAAAGTTAATTGATTTTTTCATGACTTCTCGTCTGCGCAGTTAGACTTGTTTACATAGCTGAACGTGTTTTTGTTCAGCAGGTGCGTTGAAAACGACAACATCTCGCGTATTTTACAGTATTTTTTAACGGCGACGTCATTTGCGCCATATTACCGGCTGCGCCATATTACCGGCTTTTACGATATACAGTATAGTAATAGAATACAGTCTACTCAGGTATAATTCCAAATCGATTTTCATGAAAATCAAAATTGGACTTATGCTTCAACATGTACAATATCGTTTCTACATATCCATGAATACATCAATTAACTGCCAAACATGTATCTAAATTCTGAAATATCCCTCACTTTGTGTAATATTTAAATTTTCGCGACTCGTCACCTCGGCTATTTCGAGTCATTTCTGGGTATTCCGAATATTACCGTTACTCATTTATACCTTTCAATGTTTACTGTCGGATACTAGTTTTAAAATGAAATGTTCTTCAGAATGTTAGAAAAACTTCATGACCGGAAGATCACACAAATTGTTAACACTGTTGAATTACAAAATAAGACCACGATGAAAGCTGTTATTGTTACAGTTTCAACATGGAGACAAACTGCCATTCCGTGTAAATTTTGTAAAACATATATAATTATCATGTAAGATGGTTCAAACTTACTATTAACTTGAGTTCAAGGCATTTTAAATGAATAGGGAGACCCTAGTAAATATTAGAGATTTTCAGCTTACTTCGACGCGTACTGCGGACCACGGACTAACTATAGGGGTTTTCTCAAACTGTATATGAGAAATTTATGCATATTAAGCATCCGGTTCTAATGCCGTAATACTGTTTTCATTCAAAATATCCGAAGAAAGATGGCTATAAGATTTATCAATGTCCGTTTTATTGTATATGAATTACCAATATATTTTGTCTTACAAACTTTTTTAACAGTGTGGGCGCAATTTTAATTTTTTTTTCACCATTTTACTTTTTATATCGCTTTTTTATTAATGTCTTTCGACTACTGTATTAATGAACAAGAAGCTAAAGGATCTGTATCGCAAACTTGTTCTTTTTTATTTGAAGTGCTGCATCTTATTTATATGATTGCTGTCAATTTCGTGAGGTTCTAGCAAGTATTCTCTAGCAGTAAAAACGGCTGTTGATTCAACGATCAACATACCCTATAAACCAGAATTTGAACCAATGACCTTCTGGTGAGCAAACAGACACTCTTCCCCTGCGCCACAAGATGTTCACCCGACCCCTATGCGTAGGGGATTACAACAACATTTTTGGTATATTAAATGTATATAGTGTATATTGAGCATGGGATTTCGTATTGTAGCACGCGCAACGCTGAAATGCTATTGTACGACGCACAATTTGGAATATGCACGGTACGATGCGTGACATTATAATACACCGAGGTAAAAAATGCCGCGCGTGGTATTATATATTCTTAACTATTTCAAACCCTACAAATTCAGTTTTATACGATAGTAAATTCATTCAGTATTCTTGGTCACCCTATCATGATATACGTGATGGCTACATTGTGAATTTTTAAACCAAGTATCTACACATACCATTTTTGCATGTGTCCGACTAAAAAGGCTTTGTCAGTAATGATAAAAGGATAGTCTCGACTTCTAAGCTTGTTGTACCAAATGAGCACATAGAATTGCTCAAATGGCATCATAGGCGTTCATTAAGTCAAAAACATAATTTTGTTGACAATTCTATGCATTTACTGGCCATAAAACATTTTTGAAATATGATCGGAATTTTGACCTTGGGCACTTCCCAGGCCCTTTCTTCACAAAACAATTTTAGGTCTCAACTGGGTTTTAGATTGAAATGTTGACAGCTAGTTTTAATGGTACTTAAAGATTAAATTCCAGTTGAGACTGACAATCAATACTGAATAGTCACTTGAAAATAGTCATGAATTTAAATATTAAATTGTAACACGCAATATTGATATTAATGACAATGTTTCATTATCAAACTCGGCTTGGACTCAGAATGTTTCGAAAACAGAAGCCCAGGAATTCAGTCTTGGCGTGATCTCGGTCATCAAGATCGAGCCTGTCTTGATTATTTTTCAAATCTGATATCAGATTATGTTTATATGAAGATGATATTCTTTTTTTTTTATTTTGAAACATACTGATACATAACTAATACAGGATGTTGCCGCTAAATTATGGTAATATATTGGATCTCGTTTCGACGGGGTTGAAAGATGCATGTATGAGAACTTCCCGTATGTTTTGACAAAGTGTTGAACTAAATCATTTAAGGTAGTCCATTAAAACTTTTTGATTTTATGTAACATTCTACATTAATTAAATTTTATCAAATATTAATGAAAAACAATAACTTTTTCCAGACAGAAGTCTACGAGAACACGGTATTTATACTATGCAACAAAAAATAAACGGACGTTTGTTTTATTCAGAATGTATCAATTTTTTTCACAATAACATTTTGTACTGTTGTTTTTTTTTCTTCTTATGTTGTTGCTAGTCTAGGAATCGTATCGACGGACACAAATTTAAACAAAACTGTTTTTATAGTAATCGCCGTTATATTCAAATCCATGATTCAAGTTGCACATTTTCAATGCATGAACATATTAAGATGAAGTATTATCGTTGCACTGTGGGTTCCAAGTTGTCCCTATCGCGCGGAAGAAATGTCTTAATATCATAACAAAATGTTAAAGCATACGGGTATTTGAAGAACATTCTTAAGGCAAGTAAAATGCGACAGGGTATTAAGCTGAATCTAGAGGCGTCCTACATGTAGACATTAATGTAGCCGACTCGTTTAAATGTGACGAATTAAAAGTAATAGAATATGACATCTGAAAATTGCGATTACATGATTGTGTTAAATGTAGCCTGTTCACTATCCATATATTTTCAAACGTATGTATTGTATCAGCAGGTGATTATATCACAATACAATAGGGTTATTATAACAGTAGCTTGATCTGGGATGCAGTATTCGGCTCGAGTGGATTTTGCCAGATCGGATCTCACGAGGCGCGCAAGCGCCGAGTGTGATCCGACTTTGCAAAATCCACGAGAGCCGAATACAAAGTCCCAGATCTAGCTGCTGTTATAATGACCCTTTTATTATATACCTTTTCCATTTTGATTCTTGATTCGTTCTTGAACAAAATGTTCAATGTTTATCGATATTAAATGAAACTTAGTGTTTGTTTGTTTTGGGTTTAACGCCGTTTTCAACAGTATTTCAGTCATGTAACGGCGGGCAGTTACCCTAACCAGTGTTCCTGGATTCTGTACCAGTACAAACCTGTTCTCCGCAAGTAACTGCCGACTTCCCCACATGAATTATCAGAGGTGGAGGACTAATGATTTCAGACACAATGTCGTTTATCAAATAGTCACGGAGAACATACGCCCCGCCCGAGGATCGAACTCGCGACCCCGCGGTCCGTAGACCAACGCTCTTACCTACTGAGCTAAGCGGGCGGGCTGGAACTTAGTGTAGTTTTTATGCAGTACAATACGGAATTTTTGTATTTCTGTTCATATTTAATTGTGAAATACAAGCCGATTTCTTACAGAATTTATATAGGTATATAATAAATAAATTTCTACAATGAAGGCAAAGTTACTACTATATTGGTAAAAGAAACATATATACCATACTAGGTATCTTTTTTCTTGCGAACCTTTAAATATTTTGAGAAAACCCCTATTGTAAGTACGCAGTCCGCTGTCCGCAGTCCGCGTGGAAGTAAGTTGAAAATCTCTAGTTAAGGGTGATGAAAGGGACGTAAGGTATACATGTTATATATAAATAGCTATTTGGTAGAGAACAGAACAGACATAAAGTACAGTTATTCGGAATACCTTGGTTAAGTAATAGATACAACAGTTTTTCTACAAAAGTGTCCTCTTACAGACATAATATTGTTCGAGGCGAAGCCGAGGATAAAATTGGTGTTCGTCCTAGCGAAACGGCTTCTTATGTCTGTAAGAGGACACTTTTGAAGAAAAACGAGTAACTGTATCTGACTTATACGATGATAATATGAATGAATGAATAAATAAATAGAACAAGTTATTTGTTTCGAAAGATAAACATTAAATTAGTTTCGTGTGCCTTTTTTAAATATCTTGTATCAGCTAGTGGTATTACCCGAAATTTTCGTGCATTCAAATTTCAAACGGGTGGCTGTACATTTGTTTGTATACATTGGTATACATCGCTACATGATATACAACTTGTTAAAATGACAAATGCGTTTTAACGAGAAAATGAACGAACAAGACGAAACCCTGGACCTCTTAGTACCATCCCTTACTGTTTACATTGAGGCATCGGAGCTCCGTTGCTGGAAGTGCCATTTTTGTAATGTAGGTAAGGTAACTTGACATGGACAACCAAGATGGTGTCACAAAATTGGGGTTGGTCAATTTCGTGACACAATCTTGTTCATGTCAAGTTACCTTAAATATAGGTTTGTTGTAAATTTAATATTGGACTTCGTAAAAGGTGTTTATAATATCTGTTAGCAATACACTCGCCTTAAATGTTTTTAAAACAGCATGTTAAACGGAAAAAAAAGGTCACGAGGTAAACGTGCTATGTAGGCTCACAAAAAGAATTGTACCTAATATCTGAAGAAGCTTTCGTGTGTACGGGCCCTCCGTAAGGATTTTAATTTACCCAACATACAAAACTTTTTTACCTATATAAGAATACAGTTCGGCAGCAAATGGAGGTTTTCAATGAGGTCGTAGAAATTTAGCGGTGTGCCGTAACCATGGGCTACTGAAGCTGATAATCGCGGAAACTAAAAATCTTTCTTTTGTAATATTTCAAAAAATAATGGTATTAGAAACTTGATCTTTTCAAATTTTTATTAAATTATGAATATCTATTGTTTGCAGTGATTATATTCTAAATATCTTATTAAATTTCATAATTGTCGTCAGCACGTGCAATTTTAGTTATTAGCACGTGCATTCAATTGTGAACCAACAAGGTGCCTCTTTTAATCAGAAAATGTTTTTTGGACTGAACTACAACAATGGCTGATTTTTGGCTTGAAAATGTTGTATAATACGCATTCAATTAAATTCTAAAAATTTTGATACGTCAGTTTAACACCATTTCATATATCAATGCAACGGATTGCATGCCATATACGTTATTCATTCGCTTCCTTTTTCAATACACATGGACAATGAAGTTAGGGAATAACTCGTTGAATCTCGGCTTGGAATATTTAACATAGATAATATGAAAAAAAAAAATGATTATCAAATTAATTGTTTGAAAACATGTGAATAAATTATGCTTTTTCTTTTTTCCTTTTTTTTTTTGTGACATTGTTACCGGTCAGTATTGTATAGTTACGCTTAACATATAATGTTACTATTACGAATTCAAGTACTTTAGATTTCATACTTCTATCACTTTAATAATTAATCATATTGGACTTCTCTCCATAATTTAGCGGTACAATAATGGGAGTAAACTAGGCCTAGAGTAAAGACTCCCAGTGTAAGTAGAACGCTTCTACCAAGGTGATGCTAATGTACATGTTTATATGGAAACCTGGTGCGCCATGTTATTTGTCAATTGCTAAATATCAGATAACAATGCTAAATGCCAAACACCTTATGCAAAATGTTTTGAAAACGAAATGACATTTATTAAGTACTATTGAAAGCTATGGAAAGCCGGTGTGCCATGCTCATTTCCAAATGCTAAATGACAAACATTTATTGCAAAATGCTATTTGCTATATGCTTAATATCAAATATTGCCTGTGAAATGGTACATTTGTAATTGTCAAACAATAAATGATAATTGTTAATTGCAAATACGAAACAATAAATGCCAAATGCGTATTGCTAAGTACTTATTCAGATAAAGAGCTGAATAAATCAGTGTATAATTGCATCCTGTAAATAGTCATTGGCCTTTGTAACATAACTTTGTCTCTATTTAAATTTTTCTTAACATTTTAGAGTGAAAAGTTTCGATCATATCATCTCATAACACTCAGAACATGTTATTGCTTCAAATCGGGCTGATAGAACTTCATATGTTTTCACGTGATTAAAAGTAACAGTCATTAGTGTAAGGGATACAGATTATTAACTCACAAAGTTAAAGCATTTGACGAGTAGTATTTGTCATTTGGCAATAATTATAGGCACTTAGCACAAAGGATATGGCATTTGATATGTATTGAAGGCCGGTGCGCCATGAATATAACCGAATGTTAAATGATAATTATTTAATGCAAAATGCCAATAACTTAATGCTTACACCAAATACTTAATGCTAAATGCCAATCACTTAATGCAAAATGTCAAATGCTTTATATAAAATGCAACATACCAAATGCGATATGCCTATGGAAGGTCAATGCGCAATGTTAACTGCAAAAATGTTAATGCAAAATGAAATGCTATTTACGAACTGCTTAACTTCAAATATTGGCTTTCGAACGGTAATTGTCAATGATAAATGCTTTTTTGTTAAAACAATAAATGTCAAAATGCTCATTGCTAAGTTTCCATTGAAATAACCATATGAACAAGTTGGCGATGGTGCCAGTCTGTATTTCTTGTACATGTGAGCATTGAGCTTGTTGTGCCCCGAGCGAAGCCTGACCAACATCACTTGTTCAAGGAGATGAAAAGCATTTTTCTCTATCCTTGGTCTCGTTAGTGCCTTGATGATGGTGACTTTCTTCTTGTAACCCACAGGTTTTGTTGGTTGTTCTGACTGAGCTTCTAGCTTAGCCAGTTTGTCTGCCTCTTCATTGCCTGCAAGTCCACAATGCATGTAATCCGCTGAAGTGCTACTTTGCAGATTATACTCGGGCTCTGCATTCTCCTGGCTAGTGCGGAGCTTTATTGTTGATCAGAACTTCCATAACAGACAGTAAATATGTGAGAAAGACGACTGAGGAGCTTTCTTCTGCCGAGTCTTCAATCATTGAGATGGCCTTCGTGGGTGCTTCAGTCTCTGCCTTGTAATTGCTGCAGTGTTTTCCTGTGGCTGCATGTAGAGTTTTATGACATTTAGCATTTTGTATACGGCATATAGTATTTTGTATGTAGCATTTAGTATTCAGTATGTGACATTAACATTAAGCTATTGACATTTAGCATTAACCACTTCTTATTTAGCATTTGGCAGTTAGCATAGCGCATCGGTCCCCACTAACTACGCAGGGACAATGAGCCCAAGTGTTACGAAAAGAGAAGTTCACCAAGCATGTAAGATGATGTTAGATGATCTGTTTTTGCAATTCAAAATGTAGTTCCATGTTATTGATGAGATCTTGTATATGAGTCAGATAAGGATGTGACAGTTATAGCTTTGGCTTATCTGTATTGCTTATTGTATTGAGAAAAGACCTACACCACTTTCACTGTGAATTTCCATGTCTACATGTATACGAGTTATCGCTAAATGACAAATTTCATGGGAGTATTTTCAGATGGTGATGTTTTTCAGACAGATAATGTTTCTTTAATATATGTAACCTAACATCTCAATATATATATTTTTCATTTTTTTTTTATATTTAATGGCTATATAATATTATGTGTTTTTATATCATTGAAATGCTGTAAAGCACTGAAAATGAGGTCTCAAGATTTAATTGTTTATATGAAACAAATGAAGAATGTAACCTTGTACCATTTCGGTATTTTCACTCAAAGCAAATTGATTTTTAATATAGTGTGCATATTGATAAGTCGTACAAAGTTGCAATAAAGAATAAATCCTAGCACTGAGACGTCTAGGATTTATTCAAGTTGCTCAATTTGAGTAAGTGGTAGTGTGTGTGTGTGTGGGGGGGGGGGGGGGGGGGGGGGGGGGTTTGGCCATCCGCATTTATTCATTAACACTTGAAATTCGTCCTTACACATAGTCCTATACTTACGTTTTGTTTGCTTTTTAAAACGAGATTATGGTATATGTATGTTTTTCAATGTTTAGAATGTAAGTCATCATAGTAAAACGATCATTTGGATTTCACTTGTTTTTCAAATTGTCAATAAATTGTAAAGTGTTTTGTATATAAAATAACTAGAAATATGCGACGGAGTCGGAATGAAAATGTATAAAGATAACATTGCAAACTGTCACTTTAACATATGCATTTTTTTTCGTATCCGCATGCAGAGGATGTTATACAAAATATATAGTACTTGATAACATACCGATGGTGATGATATCTCCGGAAATGTATTGCATAATAAGAGATTTCAACAGAGTAACAATAAGTGACCCACCCCGAGAATAAGAAATATGCAAAACATTATTATTATTTCGCAAATTTCATCGTACATTCTTTCTACATGTACATTAGCATCACTTTGGTAGAACCTCTCTACACACTGGAAGCCTTTACTCTAGGCTTAGTTTACTCCCATAATGGTTCCGCTGAATTATGGAGAGAAGTCCAGTAATATGATTAATTAATAATTATTAAAGAATTAGAAGTATCAAATCTAAAATACTTGATTTCGTAACAGTAATAGTAAAAATATCAACGAAAAAGGGAATAATTTTATGCTTGCATTATAATATGTTAAGCATATCTATACAATACTGACAGCTAACAAAAGGCAATGTCACAAAAACAATTTATCTACATGTTTCCCAACCATTAATTAAATAAACTTTATTGTTTTTCATATAATATCTATTAAATATTCCAAGCCGATATCTAACGCATTATTAATTAACTTCATTGTCCATATGTATTGAAAAAGGAAGCGACTTAATAGCCTATATGACATGCAATCCGCTGCATTAATATATAAAATGATGTTAAACTGACGTATCAAAATTTTTAGAATTTTAATTGCATGCGTATTATACAATATTTTCAAACCAAAAATCAGCAATAGTTGTAATTAAGTCCAAAAAAAAATTTCTGATTAAAAAGGGCACCTTGTTGGTTTACAACTGAATGCACTTGCTTATTACTAAAATTGCACGTGCTGACGACAATTAAGAAATTAAATAAGATATTTAGAATATAATCACTGCAAACAATAGGTATTTATAAATTAATGAAAATTTGAAAAAATCAAGTTTTTAATACTACTACCTTTTGAAATATGACACAATAAAGTTTTTTGAGTTTCCGCGATTACCAGCTTCTGTAGCCGTTTCCATAGTTACGGCACACCGCTAGATTTCTACGACCGATCTTAAAAGTCAGTTCTTACTTTACTTAATTGTTTTATCATAGTAAAAAAGTTTTGTATGATGGGTAAATTAAGTATAGCATATATTTTGAAAGATTCCTCGTATATAAGCTCACCAGAGCACATGATGCTCTTTAAAGATCGATAAATGCCTGGTTCACCTTACATTGATTACACTCTGTCTACCTTGCTTAATCATTGTGTATCTAACTTGAACAAACTATTTAAACAATTATCATCAGTCAGAAAATGTTATTTATAATCAAGTTACAAATTGTTTACTCTGCATGTGTGAAATTAAAAATATCTAATATGTATTTGATTAGGTCTAGAAAACAGTTCTTTGTTTTCACGTATCTGAACGACCCTACTTTTTAGCTCACCAGTCACAAAGTGACAAGGTGAGCTTTTGTGATCGCGTGGCGTCCGTCGTCCGTCGTCTGTGCGTCCGTGCGTCCGTGCGTGCGTAAACTTTTGCTTGTGACTACTCTAGAGGTCACATTTTTCATGGGATCTTTATGAAAGTTGGTCAGAATGTTCATCTTTATGATATCTAGGTGAAGTTTGAAACTGGGTCATGTGCGGTCCAAAACTAGGTCAGTAGGTCTAAAAATAGAAAATCCTTGTGACCTCCCTAGAGGCCATATTTTTTCAATGGATCTTAAGGTTTGCTTTTTATATATTTATACACGAGAATTTTGGTGTTTTACATGCCATGCCTTTTTGTTTCCATTACGTGTTTAAGAGATTCACCTGGAGGGTATTACTTTTATTTACACTGTCCCGTGTCTTTGGAACATGGTGGGGGTAAGAGTGAGGTTGGGTGCGCACCATAAACCGGTTTAAGCTCCCCAGTGGTGTTTTTACCACTGACCGTTCCAAGGCGGTGCCCCACTGTGTTCTTTTGTTTGTTCGTTTTGTCCTAATGTGTTGGCTTTGTGTGTGTGTGTGTGTGTGTGTGTGTGTGTATGGTGCACGCGTCTGCGTGCTGTGGGTTTCGTTTTGAGGAGGCTGCGTTTTTGGTGCGTGGCATTCCCTGTTTGATATTTGTCTTTATTATTTCATGAAAATTGGTCAGAATGTTCACCTTGATGATATCTAGGTCAAGTTTGAAACTTTGTACGTGGGATTAAAAACTAGGTCAATAGGTCAAATAATAGAAAAACCTTGTAACCTCTCTAGAGGCCATAGTTTTCATGAAATCTGCATGAAAATTGGTCAGAATGTTTATATTGATGACATCTAGGTCAAGTTTGAAACTAGGTTACATGCGCTAAAAACTAGATCAGTAGGTTAAATAATAGAAAAAACTTGTGACCTCTCTAGAGGCCATATTTTTCATGTGATCTGCATGGAAGTTGGTCTGAATGTTCATCTTGATGATATCTAGGTCAAGTTTGAAACTGGACCAACTGCGGTCAAAAACTAGGTCACTAGGATTAAACATAGAAAAACCTTTTCACCTCTCTAGAGGCCATATTTTTCAATGGATCTTCATGAAAATTGATAAGAATGTTCACCGTGATAACTAGGTGAAGTTTGAAACTGGGTTATGTGCAGTCAAAAACTAGGTCAGTAGGCCTAAAAATAGAAAAACCTTTTGACCTCTCAGGAGGCCATATTTTTCATGAGATCTTCATGAAAATTAGTGAGAAGGTTTACCTTGATGATATCTAGGTCAAGTTTAAAACTGGGCCAGGTGCCTTTAAAAACTAGGTCATTAGGTCAAATAATAAAAAAAACCTTGTGACCTCTCTACAGGCCATATTTTTCAATGGATCTTCATGAAAATTGGTCAGAATTTTTATCTTGATGATATCTAGGTCAAGTTCAAAACTAGGTCACATGAGCTCAAAAAACTAGGTCACTATGTCAAATAATAGAAAAAACGATATCATAATTAGTTCATGTGGGGGCAGGTGAGCGATTCAGGACCATCATGGTCCTCTTGTTTGTAATCTGTGTTCCTTCAATAAATTTCTGTACAGCTCTGTTCAAAATTTTTGATTTTTCTTGTAAATTTACGCTAAACAAGGCTATAAGTAATTCTTATGTGCTTGTCTCTGTAAAAACACGCTTACGCTAGAATGACATGACGTTAACGTGCGTTGACGTCAAAGTTTTTGTTGCGACCAAAAAAAGAGCGCTACTAAATTTTTCATTTGATTACTGTTTTAGATTAAGACAATATTAGAATCGAAATAATATATAGCAAACAGTAATACGTCGTACAAATAAGTTCTGCACATGATTGACAGGAAGGCAACAGTACGATGGTGAAGAACGAAGATGCGATGGCGAAGTGCGACAGTACGATGGACTGTCACCATCATATTGTCGCGCTTTGCCATCGGACTGTCGTGTTATCGCCATCGTCCTGTCGTGCTTTGTCATCGTTCATCCGTTCCTTCGAGGCACTGGCCCTAATGGAACACCGTAGTTTTCACATGGCGCGGCCCATATAATTTTTGATTTGTCAGGTATTGCAGATATTTTATGATGACTGCGTTTAAAGCTATCATTTACGTTCTGTTTATAAGTGGAAATCAATATTTCTTTTGTTGTTTAAAAAGCTTTATTTATATTGCAATTCTAAAATACTGATGCCTTCAACAGAAGATAACCAAAATTTAATTCACCATGGAAACGGACATTCTTTACATCAGGCACACTATATTACTTCGTTCACAAACTTCACGTGCAGGTAGTTAACTGATACAGGACAGTTTTATTTATAAAGTGTCCGCTTACAACCGTAAGAAGACACTTTACAATAGCTCTGCTGGGGGTATAGTCGTATAAGTTTTTGCATGCAAGTACATGCAGCTAACATTTAAAGACATATAGCTTTGAAACTTATTTATTCTTTTTCTAGGTCAATATCCAACCTCACTGGGTCAAGTTATATAACTCTAACATGTATTTTGAGCAAATTAAGCCACCCTTATAGACTTAAGTTTTACATGCAAGTTACTATCTCCTAAACTAATGCAGATATTGAATTGAAACTTCAAATGTGTCTTCGGGGTTATAAAACTAGTTGATAACACCAAGTCCCATAACTCTTACTTTCATTTTGGCCAAATTATGCTCCCTTTTGGACTTAGAAAATTCAGGTTAAAGTTTTGCGTGCAAGTACATACAGCTATTACTTAAAGGCATATAGATTTGAAACTTATATTTTTCTTTTTCTAGATCAATTACCTACCACACTGGGTCAAGTCCCATAACTCTGACATGTATTTTAAGCAAATTATGCCCCCTTTTGGACTAAGAAAATCCTGGTTAAAGTTTTACGTGCAAGTTGCTATCTCCAAAACTAATGCACATATTGAATTGAATCTTAAGATGTGTTTTCAGGATTATAAAACTAGTTGAAAGCACCAAGTCCCATAACTCCGACCTGCATTTTAGCCGAATTATGCCCCCTTTTGGACTTAGAAAATCCTGGTTAAAGTTTTGCGTGCAAGTACATACAGGTATTACCAAAAGGCGTATAGATTTGAAACTTACTTTGTCTTTTTTTAGATCAATTACCAACTTCACTGAGTCAAGTCCAATAACTCTGACATATATTTTGGGCAAATTATGCCCCTTTTTGGACTTAGTAACTTTAATTTGAATTTTCTATCTCCAAAACTAATGCAGATATGGAATTGAAACTTCACATGTTTCTTCGGGGTTATAAAACTAGTTGATAGCATCAAGTCCCATAACTCTGATATGCATTTTTGTCAAATTATGTCCCTTTTCTAATTTAAAACTCTTACCGGTATTTAACATTTTGGGTAATATTTTCCTGCTTCTGTGACAATATTTCGAATAGTCGAACTTGGCTGTCTTACGGACAGCTCTTGTTATATGTAAAGTGAAAATATTTACATATCTATAGTGTGATAAGTATATATTGTGCATCATGTCCATGTATTATTCATCTGTGTACGTCACCTGACAATTAAGTCAGAGTCACTTGAAGAGAGCAGCTCTATATTTTCTAGGCAAAAAAATAGCATCTCGAGTCAATATACAACATACTTAAGCAGTGTTTATCGCTTGAAAAATAGGTAAATGATAAAACCTACGGTTGTTAAATATGCAAAAATGCTTAAAGATTACAAACATAACCATTTTCCTAATGTTGCTGAAGTAATTGTTTTCAACAGCTGTAAAATGTTTAGAGTGGCCCACATTTTAGACTGATTCGGAATACCCGAGTAGACTGTATATAAACCATACCTAGTAAAAAAAACTAAAATGCGAACTACGTATGTTGTAAATTCTGAAATTCTTACTTTACTTCAAACAAACGTTCTTTTGTTTATAGGCTAAAATAAGAAAGACGAATTCAAAGTGAAAAGGAGAATAAAGCATGGAAGATCACACAATAACGCCGCTACGACAAAAAGCCGACAAAATTCAAAATGAAATATTTCAGAAGCAACGCATTTTATATGGTTGGTCAATTGCAGGTAACATTTGCGGTTTACTAGCTACAGTTACAGCTGGCAGATCACTTGACCTACTTTCATCACTGTTATATATTGGTAAATATGTAGTACTTATAGCTAGATTACGACCATTGCAAAAAGATATAAAATCTTCCGAAGACGAATTTGACCATATTTTACGTGAAGCGAGAGAAATAGCTGATCTGAACAACTCGGAAAATGCAGGCCCTCTAAATGATGGAAAATCTTCACTATGCTGTTCATCTCTATTATCATTTGTATTGGATCTTCTGCAAAGAAGGTCTGGGTCGACCAGAAACAAAGCTATTGATGTTACAGAAAATTCCAATCGTCTATTTCGCTGTATTCATGCTGTCATTTATGCTACTGGGCAACAAAAGAAGGAAATTGTACATCTGCCACCACTGTTGCAAAAAATAAAGGTGGTTATTGAAGATATGGACAGGAAAACAGCCGAGGTGGTAAAAGCAGTACCTAACGTTAGAATACCCAGAGACAAACCAATACCAGAGGCGTTACTTAATAGGGAAATAGAAATTCAGCAACACTCTACGTTCTCTGAACCTGAACGTCACAGGAAATATACTGATGTTTCAGGTAAAATTGAAACAGCACGAAAATACAAGAGAGGCTTTCAGCGAAATGCTTTTGGCGCAGTGAAAAGAGCCAGAAAATGTTTACAAGCAAGCGAAGAGGCGAAAACTTTACCAACATACCAACTGATAAAAAATCAGAGCAAAAATATGGAATTTCTGAACGAAACGCTGAAGGCAATTGAAGGTTCTGAGAATTAATCTAAACAACTTCAACTCAAAAAAGAAAATAATCAGCATTCTGTGGCTACACACATCACAAAAATACTCCATGCAACATCAGATGCATTCGATAATTTGAATAAATTTGATGTAGATATTAAATCCAAGCTAGAACAGCCGAATGTTAGAGAAACGGCAAAAAAGGTTCAGGGGAAAGCAGCAGAGGGTGACCGTGTAAATAAGTTTGTAAATGATGCAGTAAGTTCCATGACGCAAGCAAATCAAGCAATGAATGATGTTGAAAAAGAATCTACTTCTTTTTTTCGATCGGGGATAAAGGCTAATAAGATTTTACCGTCCGTTGGAAATACAGAAGATTGGGTCGGCAAAGGTGAACGCTTAGCAATGTCTGTTGATGAGCTAGCGAAACATGCTCATTGCATTAGGGAAAATCCTGATAAGATAATTAACGGAAGTTTTAAAAACAACAAAACCGCGCTTGTATCGCAAACGACAGAAATTGCAAAAGAATCGTTAGAGATGTCTGATAAGGTTTTAAGAGTCTTAGACCAAGAAAATGGCAGTCGAAATTCCCCGGGTCAGTTTCGCGTTTTAGAACGTGTCTTTCATCGTGTATGGCCAGCATGTGAACAGAACACGGACATACAACAAACGACGAAGGAAATACGTTCCGAAGCACAAAAACTCCGCTCGAAAATCAATGAACCTGATGAGTCTGCCAACGAGTTTGATAAATTGTCATTCGTGATACACGGTTTAGCTATAATGTTTGACCTGTACAAACTTTTTACGCTTCGTAGACCACACCAAAAGGAGGCGTGGTTGCGTGAAGAAATTGTAAGAATCATTAAAACCGACGAAGTAGCGGGTAGAAAGAATCAAAACTGATGGGATGGAAAAGAAATGCATAAAGTCATCATTTTCCAAACACATAAAATGTCTTTATCTGGATACAGATACGTATTTACTTAATAATGATTATCCTCTTACAAGAACAAAGGTCTCCAAAAAGCAGAAGCAACTCCGTTTGCATTATGGTGAGCAAGCAATTTTCGTCTTCTGTTTGAAATATGTCCTTCTACAATGCATGAAATCTGTGCAACCGAACATGTATACACGAACATGTCAATATATTCATCATGGTGAAAGAAAACGTCCATTTAAAGTTCCACAAAGCAATAATTTCTATGCTTTAAATATATGAAGCAGCCGTCCAGATAAATACTTTGCATGCTCAGAAAAGGCACTACTTCCAATATTGCACATACAGTTGTACCGTACGAACCACGAAGGGAAGTAATCAGAATTACTTTCTATTATGTTAACTCATATTCAAATGTAGGACATTGTATGAGGTAACAATTGTCGAAAATAGGAATTAAAAAGAAATTAATATTTTTCATGTTCGTAGCAAAAAGTATGACAGTAACGTTATAAACAAAGAATTATGTGAAATAAACATTTGTATGTTGTATAACTTGTAAACTTTGCAACATAACTTGTATACATGTACATTATATTATAATCAGGATAGTATATACGTCGGTTGAAACATTAACATGCTGTATTACTTGTTAAATGTGCTACAGAACTTGTATACATGTACATAATATTATAGTCAGGATAGTGAATACGTCAGTTTAAAGGCCTAGATTCACTACTATATAAGTGTCCCCCACCCCCACCACCAAAGCCAATATACAACTCCCATCTTATCTGCTGCTTATCAGCGATTATGTAACAGTAACTGATTAGAGGGCAATTAGCAGAGCAGGGACACCAAATAGACCATGAAGATGTGTGCAGTGGAGTTGAAAGAAATTTTTTTTTTCAGTGAATGTGGAATGAAAATAATAATTATTATTATTTTGATATTATATAGATGATAATATTAACTATTACTTTAATTTTATAGTAATAATAATGAAAATAATCATAATCATTATCATTTTTAATTATTATTATCATTATTATTATTAATTATTATTATTATTATATTACATAAAAGATACAGTAATAATATTGAAAATAATAATGATAATAAAACACAAGTATAGTGAAAACTTCATGAGTTCTTTGTGCTGACACAATATTTTTCGAATTGGAAATTGATTTTCTTGTATTCATGTAATCAACATTATTTGAATATAAAATTATTGTGGTCCATCTATACTCAGTTTGCCTTTTCAGTATGTTTCAAAAAGTTTTTTCATGCTCTGCTTTGTAACTTTGAAATACACATTCTGTTTTCAATTCTAGACAAATGTTATTTACAGTATTCTGCAAGCTTTAGATGAGTGAAAGTCACATTTTTCTAAAATATCACATTCTCCAGAGAGAATTTGAAAAAAAAAACATGCATATTTCTTTAAGTAAGTTTCTGATTGTTTCATTATTGTGAAAATAAGTTTCTGATTATTTTATTATTGTGTTTGATCAACAAATATTTTTCTTTACATAGAAATGCCAAAAATAAAAACTAGTATAACTTTAAAAGTTATCATTTATTCATTAATTTAAAATAAGTAACATTGTTTCCCCTTTTCACTAATTGATACACTTGTAAGGTAGACTGACTCTCCAATAAACAAGGACCCTTGTTTATTGGAGCCAAACTGTGATGGTCATTAGCCCCCAACTGTGCTGGTGAAGACAGAAATCCCTTGGCCTACTGCCAAGACCTAGGCCTTTAAACATTTGCAATATTTGTTGTATATCTTGTAAACTGTGCAACAGAACTTGCTTACATGTACATAATATTATATTCAGGATAGTGAAATACGCCAGATGACACATTTCCATGTAGTATTACTTGTTAACCGTGTAACAGAACTTGTTTACATGATCATAATATCATATACAATATTGTGAAATACGTTAGTTGAAACATTTACGATGTTGTATTACAACCAGTGCAAAAAAGAAAAAAAAGAAAAAAAAACTTGTATAATTGTACATAATATTATATTCAGGATAGTGAAAACGTCAGTTGAAACATTTGCATGTTGTATAACTTGTAAACTGTGCAACAGAACTTTTTTACGTGTACATAAGATTACATTCAGGATAGTGAAATACGTTAGAGGAAACATTTGCATGTTGTATTATTTGTTAACTGTGCAAAAGAACTTGTTTACATGTTCAAAATATTATATTCAAGATACTGAAATACATGTGTTGAAACATTTACGACGTTTATTACAAACAGTGCAACAGAACTTGTATACATGAACATAATATTATATTCAGCGTGTTACATGTTAAAAAAAACATCTTATAATTTAGATTTTGTAAAGGTTTCTATGTTGTTATAGAGTCTGGAGTCTAGTAAATTTGCCTGTTCTATTGCTTGTAAACTGTGCAAAAAATTGTATTATTATACATGAGCATAATATTATATTCAGAATAATGAAATACGTGCATTTAACATTTGCATGTTAAATTGAATACATGATATAATGTTGATAATTTGTGAAGGTCTCTTAAATTCTTATGGAGTCTGGAGTCTGGTGAATTTGCATGTTGTTTTGCTAGTAAACTATGCAAAAGAATTTGTATACGTGTACATTATTTCATTTCCAGGATACTAAAATACGTCCATTTAAACATTTGCATTTTTAAGTAAAGTCTCTAAGTTGTTGTGAAGTCTCGGGTCTGGTAAATTTAGCAATTATTTCAGTCTTTAATGCAATAGGTAGATACATTATAAATATAATTTCAAAGCAAATCTAGCTAGTATGAAGATGCCCCATGTGTCTTGATTGTTTTAGAAACATGCCGATTTATTGTATTTCGAGCTTTAGAAATTTCAATAAAAGGGAGGTGTCATCAGTCGAGTAACATTTGTCTGGCTAGTTTAAGACGCGTGTTTAGTTACACGATATCATACAGTTCATTGCGACTTTCCAGCCTGTTGACCTCCCGTTTATCATTGCAGTACAACACGCTTCCTTTCTAGACGAGCAGTAGCAGTCATTCTGATTGAGATCAAGGGCGGGGAATTCTAAGTCAGCGATCTAAACAATCTGCCTAAGGAGGCCCCTTACATTAGTTCACAAATATGTTAACCTTTAAAACTTTACATATTTCAAAAACACATTTGCAATTAGCATTAAAAACTAATAACTATATGAGGTATTTTCATTTAAATTAAAACGTTATAAAGTTGTCAAAAGCGCATGATTTTCGTGCGTCAATATAATACACAATGCCTGAAATGGTATTTCGAAGGAATTTTTATTTAGAGAAAGACCCCAGATGCCCTTCTGCGTTGACAATATTATCCTTATAGAACTAACGACCGGCCTTCAGACAGAAAGTTCCTAGTGCGGTTAGCACATTTAGCGCCGACGTATGAAAATATTATTATGTTTTATTACTTCCCTTTTTACATAACTTCTTAACGGCATTAAAACGTTTAAAAAAGTCGTTTCTATAGCATTGCTTTGAAACTGAAACTGCATAATTTGATTAAACGACTATTTCTATACAATAGTAATAATAATAATAATAATAATAACAGCCTTATTTAAACAAAATGTCATGACAGCACCCTTCCTCCTTATGTTATTTTACCTACATTTTAAACCCTTACATGGTACGCCAAGACGGGTTGCATATCGAGGTTCAAAACCCATGGTTAATAAGAAAAAAGAAATGTTACACACTACTCTACACACAGAGCCTGTGCCAACAATTACGTTGAATTAAGTAAACCTTGAAAATATAAATGTTGAAATTCATACTGCTGTAACCTTTTAAAAAAAATCAAAGGCCTAAAGGGCCTGAGAGTCGGCTAATAATTGATGTACTGGTAGTATAGTCTACCAGTTTTAGTTTGTTTTTAGTTGTTTTTTTTCCCCAACTGAACAGAGATTTTGTTACAATAAATATCAATGAAATGGACATTCAGGCGATACCTAGTAAAACTTTGATTGACATTATACAAGTATTTAAGCCAAATATATTTCTCTAAAATTGAAGAGTGGTTCGCAAACATTGAAATATTGAAAGTACAAACAACAATTTGACAGCTGACACTAAGATACTACCCATTACTATATATATTTTTCCAGTAAACATTTGCCTTCGGCATTACCAAATCAGGCAATTATCGGCCGGTATATATTCGCACATGATAAAAATTGAATATGACAATTTATATATTGAAATTTTATAGCGCAGATTGCCACATACAATTTGTAACGGATGGACGAAAGAACTGTCCAGATATTTTACAGATGAAGGGCCTGGCGATAATCGTTTCATACATTAGGTACTGTTCAATCATATTATAAGTGATGTGAATAATAAAGTATTCTTACTTTTGCGTTTAAAGATATTATGTAAATGTTGCAGAGTGTCTATATATAGTGTCATGAATGTTTACACTGACAGGAAAATTGCGCAGTCAAAACTAAGGGAAGTTACTCGGACTAGCTACCTATTTGGGAAAAGATAACCGATATTAATAAATGCAGTTGTTTTGTTCTTTTTAGTTAAAGCCATCATTTATTCTATTTCAGACCTGTTAACCCCTTCAAAACTATGTCAGCAGTCCCAAAGTCCATGCACTTTCAATCATCCATTTTGATTCATGTAGACAGACAGGCCTAGACTGGGCTGAAAAATGTTTGTTCCATTTTTACGTGGTCGGTAGCAGGCTGGTTGTGGGGAGGGGTGTTCCTTCCCACTTTGAATTGCAGTCAGATTTTGAAATGGGCATTATGGCAGCTGGTAAAAGGGCAAATGTATAAAACAGTAAAGTGGTAATACGAGTGGAGGGTATGGGATGATATCCCCTCCTGCAAGAAGGGTTTGGGGTATCACCACAAGAAAATTATGAAAATGTGGTGAAATTTGGTGCGTTTTCTAACTGAAAATTATATGTTTCAGTTTCTAAATACTGACTAGATTCTTTTTAGTATTACAATATCCAAAGTATGAATGACTGTCACTTCATATTTTTACTTTCAGGTCATGCCTCAGGACTTGAATATAACTCTGATATTATCATATAGATTCTATGTATGTGTTATAAAAATAAATTCTAGAATCATTTCTGTTGCAATCATATCTATCATGTCTGTTACTTGAATGTTAAAATTTCATAACACAACTCGATATTTATCCAAAATATTATATCCGGATACAATTACACTTTTCTAAATACTGCCAAAATCTCCAGTTTCAATAATATGTTTTACAAATTATGATGATACGAAGACAGATTAGCAGCAATTGGCAGTACCTGGCATTGAAGTTTAGGGTGAAATCTCTTACTTAAATCATTTCATAAAAAAATTTAGTTGAGTTGAAAATTGTTTCGTTTCGTCAAAGCAGTCTAACATAGACGATCTACTTTCGATTTCAAAAACTACAATTTAATGTTTCGCCGATTTGTTTACTTCTCGAAAAATAAGAAATAAAATCGTTTTTAAAATCAGTAGTAATTAAACAAACCAGTAAGAACTTCTTCTCCCGATAATTTATCCGCTTACTGACTGCAAAATTCAACCCATGTGTCATCATGCAACGCAGAATGGGTGACGGTTTCATTTTTCTTGCGATAGCAAGGACTCGTCAAACACTTTCAGCGTTTAGCCGATTCAAAAATAAAAACTAGCATCTGCATCCATCGCACATACAACAATTATCAAAAAATTTAGAACAATGACAGGAAGTCTCCGAAATACATTGTATTCAGATATCTATGTTTTATCACCTCCTTTTTACATGACTTTGCATATTCTCTGACTGGATAAACACTACATTTTATTGCAAAGCGGTAGGGAGTAGACTTCTTTACAGTACATTTGTAAATGAAAAAAAAAAACATACAGCTTTTTGAACAACCTTAATCCTAACATAGCATAGTCATCACAGTTTCAGATGTAAGACAAACATTATATAGTAATCTTATTGCCATGTGTATTTGAACGCAGGAGCCTGTAATTCTATCCAAAAGCCAAAAGCCATGAAAAGTCTGGATATGAAAAGAGAACCCCATTCTATATAAATGGGTGTCTTTTTTCATATACAGACTGTTCAAGGCTTTTGGGTAGAATTTCAGGCTTCTGTGTTTTTTTTTTATATAGAACTTGGGTCTTTTTTTCGTATACAAACTTTTCATGGCTCCTGTGATTTGAATAACGTCCAAGTGTAGTTTGACTGACTTTAGATTCATTTAAGTTTACCAGTTCAGCAATCTTACATGTCATCCCAGATCATATACAGAGGGACACCCATGATTCTTTCTACAAGCACAGCAGTCATACAAAATATCAAAATTATTATCAAAATAAAAACATGTATGTTTGATGGAATAGGAAGTATGCTCTATTATATGACTTGTCTAAAGAATCGTTTTTTTTTGTTTTTTTTTGTTTTTTTTTTTTAGAAAATAGGAATGAATTAGGCTTCGCTCAGGGAAAAAATAACAGTTTATCAACATAGTGATAGGCTTTACCAGAGCCCCGCCCCCCCCCCCCCTCCTCGCCCCCCTATTCTAGCTTTTACCAATTTCCTTGACAGACATTTTGTCAACACCAATGGCCTTCTTTAGCTCGACTATTCGAAGAATAGGGGAGCTATCCTACTCGTCCCGGCGTCGGTATTAGCGTGAACGTGAGTGTTAGCGTGAGCGTTACACAAATGTTAAAGTTTGCGTACCACCCCAAATATTTTCAAAGTCCATTGAGATATTGCTTTCATATTTTGCATACTTATTTAACATCATGACCCAAGTCAGTAAACAGGAGCAGACAACTCTATCAAGCATTGTGATTGAATTATGGCCCCTTTTCGACTTAGAATATGCTTATTGTAATGTTAAAGTTTGCGTACCACCCCAAATATTTTCAAAGTCCATTGAGATATTACTTTTTTATTTTGTATACTTGTTTACCATCATGACCCCAGTCTGTAAAAGGGAGGAGGCAACTCTATCAAGCATTTTGGCTGAATTATGGCCCCTTTTCGACTTAGAATATGTTTATTGTAATGTTAAAGTTTTACTCATAGCTTATATTATACTATCAAGCACTGTGAATAGTCGAGCGCGCTGTCAACTGACAGCTCTTGTTTATTATACTTGTTCATAATATTACAGATACTGCCTTCATGCCTTCATTAGTGGGTTGAATTCAGCTACCTGTATCCTTAATTTTAGACAAGCTATGATGATAAAATATTTTTACAGTCAATTTATTTATTTATTTTGCTGGGTTTAACGTAGCACCAACACAATTACGAGTATAGGTCATATGGCGATCGAGTTTCCAGCTTTGACAGTGCATTATTTCGTCACGAGTGGGCATCTGGGTAGAACCACCGACCTTCCGTGAGCCAGCTGGATGGCTTCCTCACATGAATAATTCAACGCCCTGGGTTCTGTTCGAACCCACATCGATGAGGGGCAAGTGATTTGAAGTCAACGACCTTAACCACTCGGCCACGGAGGCCTTTATAACAGTCAAAGATAAAATAATTTCCAAATTCCTGTGTAACATTTGTAAAAAAAGAAAACATCACTGAAAAATTCATCAATTTAATAATTTTAAGTTACAATTTTATCTTTTTTCATTTAAATCCATGTTATTGTGGTTGTTATTTACTTTATAGAAATATTGCTTGATACATCCAAAGAAGTCAGACGACTTGGAGCCGCCGACCGTTCCATCTTGAAAGTCTTATTTAAAGACCTTTTCTTTAGGCTAGTGACAGCGTTTCTTGACATTTTGTACATATCCCAAATTTTTCTTTTTAAAGTGTTTGTGATGTATTTTTTCCGATAAACGTAATTCTCTCTATATATGTGGTAACGGCCAATACGTTTGCGCATCTGTTTCATGGGAACATGTATATCAATAACAGATACATGTACAACCTCATTTTGAAAAGCATTATATATGTACATAATCAGCAGATTCTTAAAAATTATTTGTCAGATACATTTAGTTTTCTGAAACTTATATAATTAAAAATATGCTATTCAGATGTTGGTACTTTATTGTTAACAATAGTACCGATAAAATTATGACACTAACACCGGTTGTAAAGTTCAGTTTTCAAGCGCAACTTTTTTCTATTAGTACCATATCCAACACCCTGTCTACAAGTGACGGTTGCATATTTTTCATGAAACTTGTAGAATTTCTAATCAAATACTTGATGTCAATGAGGCCAATAAGACCAAAAAGTGATTTCCCGTTTGTATCACTGAGTAAGTTATTGTTCATATCTCCAAGAAACATGCACTTAAAAGATAGTACGGTATATGCCACGATTTGTTTTTGAGGGGGTGGGGGCTGCCATGCTACACTGTCCACAAGTCATGTTATCAGACCAGGGTCTTGTACCTTGGTAGAACCACTGACATTCCGTAAGTCAGCTGGATGACTTCCTCACATGAAGAAGTCAACGCCCCGAGTCGGGCTTGAACCCACATAGGTGAGGGGCAAGTGATTTGAAGTCAGAGACCTTAACCACTCGGCCATGGAGGCACCCTGTTATAATATAATTTGATGTGACGAATCCAGTTGAATGTTATTAGACGACTTCAAGCTAACCTTCTAACTAATCCGAGTCTCACACAGCACATGCACACTCTAAAACTGGTTATTATAGGCTTGTAATTTAACCTCTTTAGAGCAAGTCTGTAGATTTCTTTTTAATAACCCTCCGTTTTAAGTTCCGTTTTGTACGAGTTAAGTTCATTTGTTATGTTTACTTCTGGGGTTTGATTTTAGCTCTTACATGGGAGTATTACTTTGTAGCACGCATTGATATGTAAAAGTTGGCATCCTTCTTGACATTGTCATCTTGTCACATTTTACAGGTTGAAATCTCAGTCCCAATGCCATTTCCCACAGGTTTATATTTATAAATATCATTACGTAGCTTAAAGCTGCCCTTCTCTATCCAAATTTCACGGTAACAGACATAGTCATTGACAAATAATCTTAAGTTTGGTGCAATTTTATTAAAAGAATCATTTACTGGTATATAAAATATGACCATAAAGCGTTCCCTGTGGAACTCATGATAGTACTGGGGATATCTAAGGCTTTAGAAATTGAAGTGGCACATTGTCAAATGCCCTTTTGAAGCAGTGAATTAGAATGACTATCTAATTGCTTGTTATGATCTGTTAGACTAGTAAATATGTCTAGTCATTTCTCACGGTTGCTAGTTGAGTTTCAAAAGTATAAATCAACCTTAACAATTTCGCGGTCACCAACTTTATCTCCTTAATCTGGCCGGGGCATTTACGCCGTAATTATAAACAAATCTAATGTATTATTTTTGGACGGATTGTCGAAGACAATTCCGCCCAGTGGAACCACAATAATACACATACGAATTTCGGCTTAATCGATTTTTTGGTAATCACCATATATTTCACACTCCGCCGATGAAAATAGGTCTCAAATGGCCAGCACATAGAACAACTGAAATTACCACGCTTCATTGTGCGCTTTAATTGAATGCAGACGATTAGTGTAGTATAAAATGTGCCCGCTGACCAATAAACTAAGCACGCTTTATATACGAGACAGTGTTCTTATCGCTGGATGACGGATTTTCATTGAAGATTTTACATCAATGGAATTCACATATAAATTAGCTATACTAAAAATTCAGAATTTAGGGGAAGTAAAAGCTCGGCTAATTGTTATTTTTATTCACCACAAAGAAGTGAAATAGAATAATAGAACTTTGATAGATGCTTTTGACAAACAAAAGAAGTAAAATACTTTTTACAATGATTTATGATACTTTGAAATTTATTGAGAAAGGAATTTATTATATTGCCCAATGGAATATTACTTAGCTCTGTAAAAGTTATTACTATTTTTAGAGCAAAAACAAAATATTTCATGCTCAAATGATTTCGCTGAAACGGTCTATTTTGATTTGCAACACTGTAATCAGCTATATGTGTATTCCTTAAAAGTCTGACCGTCCCTGCTACATATAGTGACCTTAAAAATCTGTTTCAGTTCTGTTCCCTATGTTATTGTAGTTCGATGTATATTGGACCAATAGTTATTACAAAATGTATGATTATTTTGTAACTGTGTGTATGTGTCTACATGCACATCTGTGCAGTCTGATCATGATAGTCTGCATTGTTCATATTTAGTCATTAACCCAGCCGGCATTCTATATCGGCCCGATATCAAACCGACGTCGTTGTCTATAACGGCCCGATATCGCTTTCAGTTTCGATTGCAAATAGGAATGATGCCGGCCCGAACTCGGCATACGGTATCGGGCCAATATCATAATGACATTGGTCCGATATTGGCAAACGATATTTGGCCAACATCAAAATGATATCGGCCCGATATTGGCAGATCATATCTTGATCGCGAAATAGTGTGACACGCGGTGCTTTATCAAACTTTTCCTAAAAATATATACTTTATAAATTCTGAGAGTAATTTTCTTGAGAACTGATATGTCTTGCATCATGTGTATCATGCTTAGTTAATTTTATTGATATAATATTTTTCACAACTATACACTGCATGTTTTATACAGTTACGTAAGCTTTCTGTATATTCTTAACACTATTAAAATAATTCAATTAGAATTTTAAATATATTTATATTTCCAATTTTTTGTAAATATAATTATTTCTATGGCGGCATTTTACATAAAAATAAAAATGCATCTTAATTATTACCCCCTTTATTACATATAAAATTTTGATAAATACCGTCTACAAAATTTGTTTGGAACCTACATCATATTTGCTTAATAAATTAGCACATATAAACAATTAGATTACTTTTTCACGTTTATTAAAAATATTTTGAAAAATATAGTTATATAAGAGAATCCAATATCGGCCCGATGTCAATCCTCCGTACGAAATAGTTACACTGATTGATGTCGATCTACCGATTTCAATATTTTGCGGCACTACAACAGCCCGACGTCCGCCTTACATCGGCACATTTTGCCGACATTCCGACATTTTAATACATATGTTACTATATATAGTAACAAAAATGAATGTGTTTTAGCAGATTATTTCTTTTACCCACTGATTATCACTTATCGGCCCGGGCCGAAAACTCATAATCATAATCGGCCCGGTGAACACAAGCGCGTGAAACCAACGGCCACATATAACGTCATCATGGTCTGTGCGCTTTCAACATGGCGGGCGAGCGGACGTTGGGGTCGTTTAGCAAACCGTTTGTAAAACTTGAATGCTACTATAAGCGTGTCGGAAAATGACGCATATGATTTTATTGAATTATTAGAGAGGCGAGCCATTTAATGAGCTTGATAGATACATAAATACGAATTTATGTACATTTCACTCATTATCGTCAAGAAAGTATTAACGTCATGAGTTCTAATTATACTCCCCTTGTGTAGTGCAACCAAACATATGTATTAAAGACATTAAAACACGCCAGAGCCGGGCCGGGAGGTGATAATCGGCTCAGAATTCATAATGTCCCTCGGGCCATTATTCATTTTCCGGGCCGATTATCACCTCCCGGCCCGGCTCTGTCGTGTATTAACCTCTAAATATCTATATCGGGCCGATATAGTCATGCTGGCTGGGAAATTCACACTGAGCATAGAAGCATAGAAATTAGGCAAGGAAATGGTTACTCTGTTGTTAAAAAAAAAAACGAAAAAGACATTTACTAGTTTACTATCAGACAATCCGTCCTCCAGTATTTGCAATGCTTTGATTCGTAATTGGAAACGTAATCACTTGACCTGCGCTATTCTCATTACTGTACAGAGTAACTTGCCGTCACTGTCAGGTAAGCTTGAGCAATTGTCTTTTATTAACGTTTTTCTTTCGTTTTACAATCATTTAATAACAAGATCTGGAAGAACTATAGTGTTTAACTTTTTCTTTAATTGTAATAAATGGCTCTCTAGGAAGGCTCATGTGTTCGGCATATACGATAGTTTTTAATACAAGCTACCAAAATAATGACCTTACTCATTTAATGATTACTTAATGGTGCCGAACTTAATTATTTTCCCATTCATTGTGCAGGATGCGTTCATTTCTGTATACATCAAAGTCAAATGTTTGAGGTATAATTTCACTTATACTATAAAATTATTGAATCATTTTTGTTTATTGCATAATAAGAATATCTGAGTTTTCAACATCAAGACTCTTCCAAGCGTTTATAAAGCATATTATTTGTATTATTACACCTACCACTAGACTTTTCCACGCGTTTAAAGGTTTTATTTACCGTCGCTTGGTGAATTGATATAATATATTAATAACATTTAAAACTAATTGTACCTCACCCCCAGCAATTTGCTGGTACCCATTTCAGCTTGGTCGACTGAGGCAATCATGATAAAGTGCTTTGCCCAAGGACACATCGCAATAGGAGTAGCCAGGATTAGAACCAGGGGCCTTCACCTCCGTAGGAAAGCGTCCTAGCCCTCTCGACCAGTGCGTCCAGTATGCGTTTATACTACATATTAGCGTATTGCTAGACAGATCAGTGTAGCAGACTACACCTACCACATTCGGTCAAAGTTTAGGAATATGTTCTCTCCGATTTCCAATCAGACTTACCATAGAAATGAAAATGGCGGCCGACGCTACCGAAAACGTTGAAGAAGCACCAGTTGGGTTTTGTTGTGAAGAGTTCAAAGAAGTAGAGGTGGTGAAAGGGTTAATAAGCAACCTTCCAGATATATACACGGATCAAGTCGCTGTTGAAACGTCTATCGAGCGGTTTACATGTTGGTTTGTTTGATTATTTTCAGAATCACTTTATCATGTTGATTAGTCATCATTATTTTTAAATAAATCTAGTTAGATGAGAAAAGACTACGTGATATATGACAGAAGATGTCACTCCACTATCAGGTTTGTTATTTGCACTGTTGTCACCTATTCAGAAGTAACTGTGTTTGTAAAATATGTTAATAGTAAATTTAAGCAAAAAAAAAATTGTTTTTAACTGTAAGGGCATCTGGGATTTGCAGAATGACCATATCCAGGGGAATCAACTCAATATGTAATTTACATAGTATTAATGTTGGCTTTACCTCCCTTTAAATAACATTGATAACAAGTTCCTTTCAGCTGATGTTCTTAGATGTATTTCCGTGAACAAACCTATTATAAAGGTTATGTTAACTGTATTAATATGTCTTTTATATATATATATTTAATAAATGATCGAATAAATTAATATTCTAGGTGTCTTGGGGTGAAAATACCTTATGCCGTAATTGCTTTATTTCGGTCTATAACCTTGCTCATCTGTTTATTCAAATGGACGCTTGATTTTCAACAACACAGCAAAGTTGCAGCGGTTAAATTTAAGTATTTTTGTGTCTCCCACCACACAGAGGTGTGGGAGACATATTGATTTACTCTAGTCTGTCTGTCTGTGTGTCTGTCTCTGTCACAAAGCTTGTCCGCACTCTAAGTCGAACATTTCTCATCCGATCTTCACCAAACTTCAACAAAATGTGTCTGCCAATAAGTGCTCGGCCAGGTTCGATAACTAGCCAAATCGGCCTAAGCACTTCGGAATTATGGCCCTTGAATTACCAAAAACACCCTGATTTCTTGTGCAGCTTTGCCCCTAAACCGACGCCTACTTTTGGTGTTAAGAAAGCGCATGTACATGTTGATTAAGTAAACAGTATATAAAGACTGACTTACTATTTAGATGATTAGGCAGTTGTGGGAGACATGCACTTTTCTCAAAAGCATCTCTAGTAATAGAAATGCTATATTTCATTTCGTCTGCACTCACAAAGCATATTTACATGTAACTATGTCAGGGGAAGTTGGAGGTGGCGCGATGCACATGCGCAGTCCTGCCATTAAGTCTAAAGGCCCCATGCAAATTTAAGGTTAGCAGACAAGACGTTTAGTTGCCAACTTCAGATCACTTGCCCCTCACCAGTAAGAGTTCAAGCCTTGCTTGGGGTGTGAATTCTTCAAGAGAAGAAGTCATCCAGCTGGTTTGCGGAAGGTTGGTGGTTCTACTCAGGTGCCCGCACATGATAAAATAATGTGCGGAGAGGCACCTTGAGTCTTTTTAACCATCAAAATCCTGAAGGTCGCTTTATGTCCTATAACTCTGTTGATGTGATGTTAAATCCAGCAAAAACAAAACAAACAAAAAAAAATTAGAAAAAAAGAAAACTATATATACCAAATATGACTTTCTTTTATTTTCAGTTATCATTGATATTTATCAAGAGCAGCCTCATCTTATTGATCCTCATCTTGGTAAGTAGTTTGGCTATCAAATACATAAATTAAATCTTTTTTTATTTTTTAGAAAATATAATTCTGTTATATATTTTGATTACATCAGTCTTGTCTCTGATTATCTAGCATTTGGTTTGTTTTGAAGGGGCATTACTTTTAAAGGCATTTTAAAGTAAAAACTTATTCAAAACGTCTTTTTACAGGGGGGTCAGAGACAGTCTTAACTGAATAGGAATATTAAAGATGGATACCTTTATTACAGTAATCTGAAGTCTCATTTAGAGTGTGGGTTGGAATTAGTGAAATGGACATGCGGTGGCATTTTTCAGAACATTAAGTCTACCTTTTACTTTGTATGAGTTAAATAAACTGAGTTGCTTTATTCAAGAGGAAAATACATTTTAAGTGGTACCAGTCAGCATTTTGGAGAGATACCTGAACTTGTTACAATTTACTAATGAATTAAACTATGAAAACATAGTTCTTATTTCAGAGTACATCATAAATGAGCTGTTAAAAGTTGGAAGGAATGTCAACTCTCCCCCAGCACTGCAGCATCTGGCCTTTAAATTTCTCTATCTTGTAACAAAGGTACTTATGTTAATATGCGCAAACATGTTGAAGCTATAGATTTGTTGAACAGAGTGCTACTTTAACAATATTTTTTACTTGCATTTTTAGCTCACCAGAGCACAAAGTGCTCAAGATGTGCTATTGTGACTGGTCATTGTCTGGTGTGCATCGTCTGTCAACATTTGCCTTGTGAACACTCTAGAGGCCACATTTGTGGCCCAATCTTTATTAAACTTGGTCAGAATGGTAGTCTTGCTGATCTCTAGGTCAAGTGTGAAACTGGGTCATGTTGGGTCAAAAACTGGGTCAGTAGGCCAGATCAAAGGAAAAGCTTGTGAACACTCCAGATGCCACATTTGTGACCCAATCTTTATGAAACTTGGTCAGAATGTTTGTCTTGATGATCTCTAGGTCAAGTTTGAAACTGGGTCATGTGGGGTCAAAAACTAGGCCAGTAGGCTAGATCAAAGGGAAAGCTTGTGAACACTACAGAGGCCACTTTTTTGACCAAATCTTTATGAAACTTTTTTTTATTATTTATTTTTTCCCTTCATATACATCATACAGACAATAATAATAGAGTTTACATACTTGTGCTAGCGACCACCCATAAATATCGACCACCTGTCGACTACGACCGGTCTCTGATCCCCCTGTAGAAAAAATGTTCATAAAAAGGCCGTGAATAGCAACCACCTGGCGACTGCGACCAGCCTAATTCATTCCCAAGGGTCATATTCCGCCCAATAATGACCAAGCTGGACCGATCCGGCATGAAAATATTTGAAATCCGCCAGATTTTCACGACTCGCATTATAGCAAATAGCAGACATAATAATTACTGCTTGATTTGCAAGTTTGCACCGGCCGAATAAATACATAGAACATGAAGAAAGCAAGAAACTGTAAAAATACTTTTTATCACCATGATAATGGCTAACTGAGAAGTGACCCTTGCCCCCGAATAAAGACCACTTTTGCTTGTTCCGAAGAGTAGTCTATGTTCACAGGCTTGACTGTACATATACAATATTACCAACAACTAGTTTTATGTATCAAATATGTGTCTTTTTCTATTTTTTCATTTTTATAATATGATGCTTAAATACTATCATTTGTTTAATGTACATCGGGAAATCTCTTGAAGTCTCACATCCATCAAAAAATGGGTAAGTTGGCCAGATCAAAGGAAAAGCTTATGAACATTGTAGAGGCCACATTTGTGACCCAATCTTTATGAAACTTGGTCAGAATATTTGTCTTGACGATCTCTAGGTCAAGTTTGAAACTGGGTCATGTGGGGTCAAAAACTAGGTCACCCAGTCAAATCAAAGGAAAAGCTTGTTAACAGTCTAGAGGCCACAGTTGTGACAAAAATCTTTATGAAACTTGGTCAGAATGCTTGTCTTGATGATCTCTAGACCATGTTTAATCTGGGTCATGTTGGGTCAAAAACTAGGTCAGTAGGCCAGATCAAAGGAAAAGCTTGTGAACACTCTGGAGGCCATAATTTTGACTCAGTCTTTATGATGTTTTGTCAGATTGTTTGTTTTGATGATTTCTAGGTCTGATTCAAATCTGGGTCATGTGGGGTCAAAAACTAGATCAGTAGGCCTGATCAAAGGAAAATCTTGTGAACGCTCTAAAGGCTACAGTTGTGACCCAATATTTATAAAACTTGGTCGTAATGTTTGTCTTGATGATTTCTATGTCAAATTCGAAACTGAGTCATGTGGGGTCAAAAACTAGGTCAACAGGCTAGATCAAAGGAAAAGCTTGTTAACACTCTGGAGGCCACAGTTGTGACTCAATTTTTATGAATCTTGGTCAGAATGTTTGTCTTGATGATCTCTAGATCCAGTTTTGATCTCGGTCATTTGGGGTCAGAAACGAGGTCACATGGTCAAATCAAAGGAAAAGTTTGTGAACACTCTGGAGGCCACAGTTGTGACTCAATTTTTATGAATCTTGGTCAGAATGTTTGTCTTGATGATCTCTAGATCCTGTTTTGATCTGGGTCGTTTGGGGTCAGAAACGAGGTCACATGGTCAAATCAAAGGAAAATTTTGTGAACACTCTAAAGGCAACAGTTGTGACTAAATCTATATGAAACTTGGTCAGAATGTTTTTCTTGATGATCTTAAGGTTGAAATCAGAACTGGGTCATTTGGGGTCAAAAACAAGTTCAGTAGGCCAGATAAACTCGGGTGAGTGATATAGGGCCATCATCAAAGGAAAGTTAAACAGCTATGTTTAATATGCAATGTTTAGATTTCATAGAAGTTTCATATGAAAATTTTGCAACTTGTTAAGTGCTATCTTAATCACAGATTACCGAATAAACCAGTACCTACTTCACTAATATTGCGGTGGGTACTTGTAACCTGTTGAACAAGTGTGCACTTGAGGCATGTATTGAAAGTAAACTTCGTTACTAAAATGGAATTTTGAAAATGACAATTTACTCTGCAGTGATTGGCTAAAGAAGAACAGTGATAGAGATTACCATTGAAAATTATGCACTACGCAAAAAGTTTACTCACTTAAAATGTTGCACCATAAGTCTTGATTGCAAGGTGAATTTTTCACCTGCATTTCACAAGTGAAGTGTTCATGTTTCAGTTTGAAGCCTGTTTTCAAAGATTTTGTTCTCAGAGCCCTAGTGTTCTGTATTCCTGTCTTTTAATGAATTGCTTTAATTTCCCATCTTCGTTTTCAAAGCTCAGAAAGTTAAATTCTATCAAATTGGCTTGCTGGTCTGTGCTTCTACCTAATTGTACACTTGATCCAGAAACAATGCCTGAATGGGCATTGTGGTCTTTCTCAACCATAAAAACAGAAATTTCATTATAAGACATACTGTGCATTATTAACTAAAAGCAGAGAAGAAAACAAACATGTATAAATTTACACTGATATTCAGGCTGTGCCACCTATTTTTCAAGGACGTGGTTAAGGAAATATTGTTGTTCTGTCAGTTAGTCTCATTAACACATAATGAAATTGAAAGAATTACATTTTGATTGTCAGATTATTTTTTCATGTTGTAAATATACATAGTTTGATATTTAAAAATTACACATTTGTTTTATGTTTTTAAAGTTGCGTGGAGCCAAGGTGGTTGTTAGATTGTTTCCTCATGAAGTTGTCGATGTGGAACCAGTGCTTGCTCTAATTTCGCAACAGGATCCAAAGAATTTTGAGGTAAAATTCTTGTCTTTTGGGGCCTAGAGCGGATAGTGCCACAGACTCTAAACACTTACAAAATTTGTTGCATTATGACATGAAAAATACACGTCATGCACAGCGAAGTAATTCTGCTTTCATAGTGTTTTTAATGTCACGTCTAAAAAAGCCTTTGGTGACTTACTTAAAATCAATGTAACTCTTGATAATGAAAAGAAAATCACTTCAAATTTTCATTTTTTAATTAAAAGGTAAAAGAATGTTCTTCATGAATATTTTATTATCTCAATTTTGATATTTTGTCACTAATACATGTTTTCTCATGGAAGGCCCCATATATATGTAAAATAATGCAAACAGAAGCACTTCACCTTTTCATTCTTTCTGATACTGGTAGTCAAGGTGGAATGTATATTTCCTAAGCATTTAGTGTCAGAATTTGTTTTTAAAATTACACATGCAGTGTATCCATGTGCAATTAGTTTATATTAATTTATTTTAGCTCAGTTGTGATTAAAACCTATATTTGATATATATATCAAAGTTTATAGTTATCATAGATTTCTGTTATGAGCAACTTTTGAAGAATGTTAATTTAGTTAAGGATAGTGTAAGATAACAAAAACACTCCAGAAGCGTCTGTTTCTTTAGTATCTGAGGTTTGAAGCACCCATACATGGCAATCTTATTTTAAATGTAATGTTGTCAGATGTAGTTGGAAGAACAGGAGGTCACTTGCAATTACTTGGTTTGTTATCTGGTATCTTACTGCATCCCCATTTTAAAAACTGATTTCAATAGAAAACTTGATGAGATTTGTTGAAACAACCATATTAATAATCTTCTGCCTGCTGTTTCATCTCTAGGCATGGGAATCACGTTACATCTTGTTGCTATGGTTATCAGTGGCCTGCATGATACCTTTTGACCTTGTTAGACTGGACAGTAATGTTATTCAGGAGAGTGGTGACAGCAAATTGCCTGTCATGGATAGAATATATAATGTTGCTAAGGTAAGTGTTGCTATGGTTACTTCTTGTTGCTGTGGTTATCAATGGCTTGCATGATACCATTTGACCTTGTCAGACTGGACAGTAACATTATACTGGAAAGTGGGGACCACAAGTTGCCAGTAATATATAATGTTGGTAAGGTAAGTGTTACTATTGTCACGTATTGTTGCTGTGATTATCAGTGGCTTGCATGATACTGTTAGACCTTATTAGACTTGACAGTAATGTTATGCAGGAAAGTTGGGCAAGAATATATGATATTGCTAAGGTAAGTTTTGCTTTGGTTGCTTCTTGTTGCTGTGGCTATCAGTGGCTTACCTTGTCAGGCTAGACAGTAACATTTTACTGGAAAGTGGGGACCACAAGTTGCCGGTTATGGATAAAATATGTTATATTGCTAAGGTAAGTGTTGCTATGGTTACTTGTTGTTACTATGGTTATCAGTGGCTTGCATGATATCATATGACCTTGTCAGACTTTACAGTAACGTTATACTGGTAAGTGGGGACCACAAGATGCTGGTCATGGATAGAATATATAATTTTGCTAAGGTAAGTGTTGCTATGGTTACTTGTTGTTTGCTGCTTAGACCCTGATGTCTATATCATAATTTCATTTGGCAAAATGACAGTGCCATGTACCTTATTAGAATATTTCAACATGCCGGGACTGTATATAAGCAACATTGCACAGTTACAATGCTCACAGAAGAAAATACACGATGTGACCACACAATATGAAAGATGCAATCAGCCACTAAGCAAGTTGAAAGTAAGCATAATGCAAAGTGCAACATTGCACGTCACATTTTCATACCAGGGGGCACAAGTTCGTAGTTTTCACGAAAGGTAACGGGAATATCCGGCCTATAACGGATTTTAATTAGCTCTTGGCTAAGTATCAAAACAGTCATCACTGACTCAAGTTCATATTCTACATGTTCAAAATGACAGTTTGACACATTATTAGCAATCTGCAAAATTCTGTCCTTAACAGCCAGTTTAATTTGTGAATTCTCGGGAATTTCAAACTGTAAGTCTTCCATTTATATAACACGTCACTTGTAAATAAATGCAACATTAAAAATAAATAAAGTTAAGACAAATGGCGATTTGCAAAAAGGGGAAGTAACTATTGTTAGATATCTATACATATTCGGATATCCTCGATATAAATCTTTCCGGCAAATAATTATTCAAAGTACGGAAAAACATGACCACTTGAACTGTTATCAAAATGTGACATATACTTTTGAAATGACATTATGCTTACTCCTATTTTGCCTAGTGCCTGATTACAATTTCCTTACTGGTTGATCACGTCATGAATTTTGTTCTTGGATGCATTACAGATTAACCAGTATAACCCTAGCATGTTGAAATATTCCAATACGGTACACGGCACTGTCATTTTGCCAAATGAAATTATGATGTAGCCATCAGGGTCTAAGCAGCAAAGAAGTTGTAACTTCCAGCACGCATGGTATCATTGTCAGCAAGCATGGTATTATTGTCAACAAGCGTTTTAAAGGTGCCAGCATGCATGATTACTATACCAGTAAGCACAATGGGAGTGTCAGTGAGTAAATTGTAACAGTCAGCAGGCATTGTGTAATATTTACCTAAATATCATTCCATAAGTTAACCTTGTCTGACTTGGCAGTTAAGTTATATACAAATGTAGGAATGCTTGGGTCACCAATTGCCTATCATGGTTATGAATTACAATGTTTCTAAGGTTAAGCATTGCTGTGGTCACAGCTAAATTTAATCACTGATAGAGTGACAAGAGATCAAAATAATAATACTCATTTATTCTTAGACTAAATCATTTTAACAATTTAAAAAAAACATATAAAAAAAATAACTTTATACATTTTGTATAAGCCCGTAATAAAATGAAATATCAGTTAGTATTTCATAATGCAGATAAAACTGATAATACAGTTTTGTTTGTATCAAAATGTCACAATAGATGCACTTTTATAATACAGAACAGGTAGGATTAGTGAAGGTGCAATTATATTAGATCTCTGTTTCCTATGCCTAGTATATGTCTCCATTTCTGATATAGAAAATGTAAATGATTTTCTGTTTCAGCAATACCTTACTGTTGCTGACAAATCTCGTGATGCAGCGGCCTACCTTATGTCACGTTTTATGACTCGCCCTGACGTAAAGAAAAGGAAACTGCCAGAATTCCTTGATTGGGCAATGAAATATATTGAAACAGCTGATTGTGAGTGAATATAAGTATTGATAAAATGTTAATTCTGGTTTTCTTTTTCTAGGTGATCATAGAGTTTCTGTGATACCTTTTAACCATCAATTTAGAGATAAAATGAACCAGTTTGTCTGCCAATATACATGTATATTCTGGCTTAGCAGTCATCTGACCCTGTTTATAGATAATTAAGGAAAAGTTTAATTTTGTATCTCGCTTTTTCTAGGTGATCATAGAATTTCTGTTATACCTTTAACCATCAATTTAGAGATAAAATGAACCAGTTTGTCTGCCAATATACATGTATATTCTGGCTTAGCAGTCATCTGACCCTGTTCATAGATAATTAAGGAAAAATTTAATTTTGTATCTCTCCTATACTGATACAGCATTTAACCTTAAGCTTGCTAAATTTCTAAAATTGACTATTCCATCATTCAATTTGGGCAGTACCACTTATTATTCAAAGGGTGTTCACTGAAAATTTACTGACTGATTGTGAATAACCGACAGTGTAAACCATGATCAGCCTGCATGGATGTGCACGTTGACCTTGTTCTGCACTAGTTGCAAAGGCAGAACCATTTGCTGCCAGCAGGCTGAAGGTTAATTAGCAGTCATCTGACCCATTTCATAGATGGTTTAGGACAGATTCGATTTTGTATCTCTCCTGTACTAATACAGCATCTTCAGAACAGTCATTGACAAGAGACAAACTTGTGTGTATACTGGATAAGACAAAAGGTTGAACGAGTGGAAATTTGTACAGTTTAATAATAATGAATGAGATGGTCTGAATCAGTGCAAAATAGGCTTCATACTCCTTGTTCAAATTGCACTAGATCGTATCCAGATGTGAGCGAACATCAGCTAGTAAGATTTCTACAAGCCCTAATTAAGAAGCCTAGGAACCAAACATAAAGGTAAAAGTATAAACTAATTAAAATGTCACAAGGCACAACCTTTTTTGTTGGGTACTAACAGTACTGTCCATTTTCAGATTCTACAATGATGGGAGCAGTCAGTTTAAGTGGTGTGTTAGCAACTCTAGGACTTATTTTCAAACATGGCAAAAGAGAAGATCTTTTACAATATGGTAAACAGACACGGTTCTGCAATTTTCATACAAGATGAAATTTTCCAATAAATCTAAGGAACTTTGAAATATGGCATTTTTTAAGGTTATGCAAAACAAAAAATATTAATGTCTAATGCTTAATAAACATGTTTAACAGATGTTTTAGATATAATTACATTCCAAGTACAGTTGAAACTCTCCATTTTGAATTCCAAGTGATTGAGCATTAACCAGAATTGAACAACAGTCGACATTGTATTAAGAGACCGCACGAGGGACTGCTAAAAAGCGGTCTCTTAATGGAGTGGTCTCTTAATGAATTTCAGTCAGGTGAAGAGAAAAGCTATTTTTAACTGTTAATGTAACTGTATATATCATGAGCATACATATATGTATATAAATTTCACGAACTGAAAATTATAACTTCATTGTTCGTCAGTTCGACTGTTACAAAGGTTAATTGCATCTAGGCAGGTGCCCAATGTACTCGCTAATTACATAGGTGAAGAAATACCCGGCAGGAATTTGGTACCAGGTTGCTTAATAGATACTTTTGTTAAATATTTTTCCTGTCGAGACTCCATTAAAGTGGTCGCTGGTCGTTTAATAAAAAAGTCGTTTAATGGAATAAATTTATGTACTGAAAACGTTCGGGAGGGATTTTGACCGGTCGTTTAATACAAAAATCGCTTAATAGAGGTGGTCGCAAGTACGATGTCGACTGTAAGTACTTTTTGCATGTGTTTTCGAGATGGGACTTGAAAATATCTCAGAGATAGAAATAATTTAGAGGTTAGGGAGTTCAAGATGATAGTAAATGACTGTATATGTTAAAAAATTTGATCTGTTTTGGAAGGAATTTGTTATGGCTTTTTGAAATTGGGAAGAGACACTGGCCTTTAGTTTTGCAAACTGTAAATCTGAGCTTAGATAAATACGAATTTTACAAATGGTGTACTAATATCAGAAAGTCACATAATTTTAATCCCTGTTTTAACAAAAGTAGTAAAATACAAGTTCTGCGTGTCTTTATTTTTGATTGATGTATTGTTAATATGAATTTATTACAGCACCGACAGTTCTGGAGAAAGTTCACAGTTTAGATCTGAGTGGCAGTAATAACTCTGTACTCAGAAAATATGGGGTCAAGGTCATACAGAGGCTGGGGCTAACATTCCTGAAAAGTAGAGTAGCTAAATGGAGGTAAGAATGCATGTTTAAACATTGAATGAAATTGATCAAAACTTTTAAAACCCTTCAGGCCTCGATCTTAACTTTTTTCAGCAGTTGCCAGCAGGTCCACCAACTGCTAAAATCTAGTAGACCTGCTCAGACTTTAGTGGACCTCCAATTCTATCACATAAATTGTGATGTTGTAGACATCATAACTTCATATGACTCAAAGAAACAGGACTTATTTCTAAAATAATTTAAAATGGAAGACAGTAGCAATCTGTTATCCCGAAAAATAATTATTTTGAAAAGTGTCCCAAAATATGGACACAGTAATCATCATCCTCCCGACCCGTGTTGAAAGTGAAAAAAAAAAACATCAACAATTATCGGTAATAATTCTGATGATAAACTAAGTAATTGGCCTTGTTTTCATCATCAATTAAAACCCCCTCAAACAGCTAAAAGAAGTGTGTCGGTTATTGTGGCATCTGAAGTGGAGATCAAAGCGGTATAGTTTCCCCGAGATTGTCATGGCATTACGTCATGTTTTCGCGCCATGTGACACATCACTGTCTGATCGTACTTTCTCGATTCCTTTAATTGTTGAGAAGAAATCAGTAAAAAAGTTTTTTCTTTAATTTTTTTAAAAGCGAATGTGCAATATCCCGAATAAACTGACATGTAAATGTGTCAAACCGTGAACGATGATAGTGGATGTCCTACCTCTGTGACCTATTTGCCCTCAAGAAATTTACATTATTGTTTGAGAAGAATATCTAACAAAGTGTTGTGTCAAAAATACATGTAAAAGAATCATTTAAAACTTACTAAAAACCGCAACGACATCATACTGCTTTATTTCAAAACCACATTTCTATTTACGTTCATGAAGTCACGTAACCTATTCTGCCGCGCTAACAGAAATCTGTTTGCCAAAAATCGTTTTACTCCATGTATTTAGATTGCTGCCGCTTTTTCATTATTTAAGATTTTTTTAATTGTGTTTTTTGTACTTTCTGGTCAAAAGTCTGAATTTTTTTACTATAGTATGTACCGTTTATTTACTTTAAGAAAGAAATAAATAATCAAGATTGCGCTGTTGGAAATTTTACAAAACATTATATGAAAATTTGATCGTTTTTAAAGAATTTTGCCTACATTCCTGTCGATATCTTATTAAGATTGTTATAGAATTCAAACTGTATTAGTTCTCAAGCGGTGTTGAAAATTTGAAGTGATTATATTAAAAAATGAATGCACTACGCGCATTTTTTGTGTCAAAAGTAACTGCGATGTAAATTAGATATTATGATAGGGCGCAGGTGCTAGTGGAATGGAAAATTACCAGCATGACGTTTTGATATTTTTAGAATTCGCGGGTAAATTCCAGTCAATCCAGGTAATTTTGCCTGATGTAATTTCTCAATTTGGTAAAGTTACCACGTAAAAACCACTCACCCGATCGGTGGAGTAGTCCATTCGTGTTATCCTGACTTTAACTCGCCAATGCTTATAACTGTAGAATGCCGTACTTAAGGCAAAATCAACTTTCGTTTTGTGAATTCGCCGATATGGGTACGATTGTTCCCCCTATTTTTCACTTTTAAGGGTTTTATTTTATTTGCAGACCATGACTGAAAATTGGTTGACCGTCGGTCTACCCAACTTTTGATAGTTAGTGGACCTGCCGATATTTTGGTTGCGTCGGTCCAACGGTCCAACGCTAAAGTCGAGACCTGCCCTTTACCATGACAACATTTACATCACGCCTCAGTCACAATCAAATGCATTTTTTTGTTTCACTTGGGGTCAAAAATAAAAGTTTGTAAAACTCTTCATTTTGCAATGTTCATTTACCACATACCTTGGTACTACGAAAACAACAGTAGTTGTCGCTATCTGATAGTTCAACTATTTTTTTTTTCGATATTAAGATGAATCTTCAGGGAAAAAATAAAACAGACATGACCATTTTTAAAGGACTGTTTTATTCCAATACCTCTTTGAGACCAAACAAAATTGTTACCACATGATAAGGTACATAAAAGTAATGTAGAAAACCAAAAAAACTAATAAATTACACAAAGATTTGTAGTTATTATCTTCTTTTGAAGTTCAAAATTCCAGAATTTTTTGTTTTCTACTTGCTTTCAGTTTTTGATTACCTTTTGAAATGCATTTATTTAACTCAAATATGTTATTTTCTAAAAATTCAGTCATTGCTCTTTAAATAATGGTCTCATTTTTAGCTCGACTATTCAAAGAATAGTCTAGCTATTCTACTCACCCTGGCGTCGGCGTCGGCGTCGGCGTCACACCTTGGTTAAGTTTTTGCATGCAAGTACATACAGCTATCATTTAAAGGCATATAGCTTTGAAACTTATTTATTCTTTTTCTAGGTCAATTACCTACCTCTCTGGGTCAAGACCCATAACTCTGACATGTATTTTGAGCAAATTATGCCCCCTTTTGGACTTAGAAAATTTTGGTTAAAGTTTTACATGCAAGTTACTACCTCCAAAACTAATGCAGATATTGAATTGAAACTTCACGTGTGTCTTCGGGGTTATAAAACTAGTTGATAGCACCAAGTCCCATAACTCTGACCTTCATTTTGGCCAAATTATGCCCCCTTTTGGACTTAGAAAATTCTGGTTAAAGTTTTGCGTGCAAGTACATACAGCTATTACTAAAAGGCATATAGATTTGAAACTTACTTTTTCTTTTTCTAGATCAATTACCTACCTCACTGGGTCAAGTCCCATAACTCTGACATGTATTTTGAGCAAATTATGCCCCCTTTTGGACTTAGAAAATTCTGGTTAAAGTTTTACATGCAAGTTACTATCTCCAAAACTAATGCAGATATTGAATTGAAACTTCACATGTGTCTTCGGGGTTATAAAACTAGTTGATAGCACCAAGTCCCATAACTCTGACCTTCATTTTGGCCAAATTATGCCCCCTTTTGGACTTAGAAAATTCTGGTTAAAGTTTTGCGTGCAAGTACATACAGCTATTACTAAAAGGCATATAGATTTGAAACTTATTTTTTTTTTTTCTAGATCAATTACCTACCTCACTGGGTCAAGCCCCATAACTCTGACATGTATTTTGTCCAAATTATGCCCCCTTTTGGACTTAGAAAATTCTGGTTAAAGTTTTGCGTGCAAGTACATACAGCTATTACTAAAAGGCATATAGATTTGAAACTTATTTTTTCTTTTTCTAGGTCAATTACCAACCTCACTGGGTCAAGTCCCATGCTCATGTATTTTGAGCAAATTATGCCCCCTTTTGGACTTAGAAAATTTTGGTTAAAGTTTTACATGCAAGTTACTATCTCCAAAACTAATGCAGATATTGAATTGAAACTTCACGTGTGTCTTCGGGGTTATAAAACTAGTTGATAGCACCAAGTCCCATAACTCTGACATGTATTTTGGGCAAATTATGCCCCCTTTTGGACTTAGAAAATTCTGGTTAAAGTTTAACATGCAAGTTACTATCACCAAAATTATTGCAGATATTGAATTGAAACTTAACATGTTTCTTCGGGGTTATAAAACTAGTTGATAACATCAAGTCCCATAACTCTGATATGTATTTTGGTCAAATTATGTCCCCTTTCGAACTTAAAACTCTTTTGATATTTAACATTTTGGGTAATAATTTCCTGCTTCTGTGACAATATTTCGAATAGTCGAGCTTGGCTGTCTTATGGACAGCTCTTGTTGTGATTATGACTATGTTTGGCAGAGATATCACAATTTAGAAATTAAAACCAAAATTTACCTAAATAGTCTACGGACAAGACATCATAGCTGAGTGCTTTCTACATAGGTTTCAGAAAACAGTCTTTTAGTTCTGTTGAACTTTTTATGTTTAAAATGATCCAGACCAAGTAAATAACAAACAAATTTAGAAAAAGAAGTATAATTGAAGATCTTTGGAATGTGTCTTCGAAATATTGAAGATTTTAACAACTGTGAAATCAAGATGTCGTTATGTGACTTACGTTCTGTGGTACTGCTTACATAAATTAGGACTATTTGTTTTCATATTTCACTATAAACTGAAAATAATGATACTTGAAAGGATCGTCATTGAAATAGGCTGTTAAAAATCTCCTTCAGCATGGTGTCTACGGACAAGACATTTGACCATAATTTCTGTCAAAAAGACAAATAAACAGACAATGTTTCTGATCAATGCTCATGCATTTAATGTGCTTAAGAACTGACCTTGCAACCTGTTATGTACACCATTTAGACTATGTTTACTTATCTATAATAAGTTTTAACGTCAACTGAACAAAACAAACCACAATTTTCCGAAAGTGGATGGTGGAAGAAACCACCTGACTACAATTTGTTGAGGCAACTAATTTACATGTGGTTATCAACCACATCAGTCACAGAAATAATAAAAAAGTATAAACACAAAGTTTAACATGAAGAAGTATGTTAAAACTCAACATGAGCAAGTGTATAGGGACAAGACAGTCACATTGCCCTCGGCCAACATAAGACTATATGAGTGCATCTTAAAATGTTCATAAAGGTAGAAACATTAAAAAAGTAGAAAGAACTTGTTAAACTTATAGCTGAGAACAATATCTTAAAAAAGATTAAAACTGTGTCTTAACAGGAGAACTAATGAAACAAACTCTCTAGCTGACTGCTTAAATAGCTGTATGTTGGGAAATATTCACATGACTTTTATTCTGTGAAATCCATGACTCTTATTAGTCTACTGATCTGAATAAACAGTTTAAAATGAGCAAAAAATATTTTAAGTACTCTTGCGAAATAATACTCCCTTGAATGTTGACCTGTTTACAGAATAATTTGATCATGTCATAAATGCTCACTGTGATGAGCTTTTATCACTTAGTTTTGAGTCAGCTAATGACTTACAAATTATGCTTTTTTCTTCCCAACATACATTCTCTTTTTCTAGCCAGTAGTTGTTGTGTCTGTTGGTAGATCATTTAGTTTCTGGTTAGTGTCTACTGTAGAGAATGCTTTGGCCTTCAAGAGCCAAACTTAAAAAGGTGACTGCATATGGTTAACAGATGTCCATATTTTGGGAGTGGGTTAATTAAAGGTCAAGGTTACAGCGACCTTCAAACATGTAATGGTTTCCATGCAATAACTGTAGAAGGTTTTAGTCTACAGTTGTCAAATATCATATGATGACTGATAATTCCTGTTGTTGTAGGTCAAAGGTGACATTAGGTACCAAAATACCTCTGACATTCATTTATTATAAGAATTATCAGTTTTTGTTCAAAGCAGGTTGGTAAGGCCATAGAGACCTGACACTTCATGAAATGGTAAACAGCAAGTGACCTTATGCAGCTTTCGTTATCATTGTTCATTAATAGATTTAGCACTTGAATAGGTAGCTTAATTATGTCTCCAGTACCACTGTGGTGAGAGACATACTGATGTACTCCTGTGATTGTGCGTGTCCGTCAGTCTGAATGGATTATATGCCTGACTTCTTTCAGGCTTAAGTTTTTGCGTCTATCTTCTCATTCTTCCTGTTTTACTACCAACTTGTTTTTATTTAAGATTGTTTGTTTTGCATTTCAGGGTCTCTTGATCTATTTCAAAGGTCTCTTGATTTATTTCTAAGATCCAGTGTTAATATTTTACTGAAAACAGAAAATATATTGAATAGTATTTGCGCAATGTCTTGTCCGTAGACACTTTCATTGCATGCCTTGTTTTAGCCATAACAAAGGGAGGGTTAGAAAGAAATGTATTATTCCTTTTTGATAGCTTTTAACAATTATGTAAGTGTATAAGATTAAAACTTATTCTATACCCGTTGTACTTATCAGATTCAGATTGTATGTGCAAGATTAAATGGGTAACATTTTGCATTTGGAAGAAGTAAGTTTCATTAGAAATATATTTATCCTATATTTTGTATTAACATTAAGTGTGAAGCGTCATAGAAACTGGATAAATAGCTCCAGTATGATTTTATAAATAATATTTGTCAAAAGACCTTCATTTCTTTAGTGTCTACGGACAAGACATGTGTCTACGGACAAGACATTTTGCAATTCAACAACTATTTATATCGCTATAACCCAGCTTAATTCTGTCTAATGTTTATCAACTTAGACACTATCCTAACAGCTTTCATTACCACACTGATCAAACTCTATTATTATATCATTCACAAAGAAAATAGGTGTCTACGGACAGGACAAAAAATTTGGCCCATTTATCATTGTCCGTTCAGAGTCAAATTTGAGGAGATAAGAAATTTCCACCTGAAAGAATGCTATTATTTTCATAAGAAGGTAGACTGAAGTTCACACAGAGACAAATAAGACAGTAAAAAAAGAATTATTTTATAATGAAATCACATTATCTGATATGAGGAAGAGCAAAAAGGCAAAATATATAACAAAATGGTTATGTCAGTCTTCAGTACATAACTTCTATTGTGGGTGACAGAGACAGTTGAAATAACTTGCAGCTGAAAGAAGACAAATTTTCCTGTAAGTCAAATCGCACAAAAAGGTCTTGCTATTCAGGTTTTAATTCAAATGAAAAGAAAAAAAGCACATTTTTTTAGGTGAAACAACATAACGCTGAATTTTGACCTTTTTCCGTTACTGGACAGCATGGCGTGCATTTTATATGTAAATCAGACACCTGAAAGTAGTTTTACCTGCAACTGGGTAGTGATATGTAACTCCTGGAGTGCTGAAGACAGAATATATAAACATGCACTTTTAGATATGGGTGTATAACATGGAGCACATAAAAAATATGCATTTGATTGTGACTGAGGCGATCAGTTTTGAGCTCTAGAGCATTGAAATGAGTTTTAGAAGTTTTTAGCTTATTCGATTCTTTAGAAAAAAGTCTTCAAGGTATTGTCCTCTCATAATCTCACAATGGGGAATATTTTTAGCTTGACTTTTCAAGGAAAAATAGTTATTTACTATCAAAGTCTACACAAGGAGAAAAAATCCCCATAACTTTGATTTGAATTTTGACAGAGTTATGCCCCTTTTTAACTTTTAAAAAAAAAATTTAAGTAAAGAAAGTAAAGAAGCTGTCTCACAGAGGGTAATGCCATCTTAATGTAACAGGTACCAGAGAGGAAGCAGGTCCCTAGCTGACAATCTGAAGCTAAGTAAAGAAGCTGTCTCACAGAGAATAACTATGTCCAATACAGCACAAACTGGAGATGGGGACGATGATGATGAAGAATATGATATTCCTGATGAAATAGAGGAAGTTATCGGTAAGGAGATTTTCTTCCTTAAAACGTACTTTACAGCCTTCTTTGTGAAAATGAGATGTAGAAAAGCTTTTTATTACTGATCTATTTGTGCTGTTTGTCCATACTTTAGTTACCATGATGTCCTGTATACAACTCATGCATTTGTTTACATAGCATGAGACCTGTAGTTTATATTCATAAGAAAATTTTTGAAATAAATTATAAGAAGTGATGTTAAAACATTCATGTAATATCTCTTGAGTGAGTTTAATATAAATCTAGTGTCTGTCTGAGCAGAGACAATAGACTTGAGAATGATGATAAAGGTTGATCAAAATGACTTACTTTCTGTTGAAAAATGAACTACATTTCACTGATGAAAAAGACATCATTGCCATTTCATTATGGTTCTGTATCATCATTGAATTTAACATAATAAAGATGGCAGTTCAAGGAATATAACATACTCAGATTTAGCTGAGGATACTTGTTTGTCTAACAGTATATTACCTACCCCACAGGTTTATGATATTGAATCCCTGGGGTTTTCGACAATTGAATTGACCTTTATCTTTCCATAAATGGACAAGTGTATTATCGGGTATATCATAAAGTGTAATTGGCTTGACTATTCAAAAAATAAGAAGAACAATTTGGGCATCACCCCTGCCTCCGCATCGGCTTCGGTGTCCCAATTTGGTTAAGTTTTTGTATGTAAGCTGATATCTCAGAAACCAATGGATTGAAACTTCACATACTTATTCACTGTGATAAACCGACTTACAGGTTCCAGAACTCTGTTTTCCTTTTCTTACAAAATTATGGCTTTTTTTTTTTCAGCATAGAAATTTTTGGTTAAGGTTTTATTATGGTAGCTGGTATCTCAGTATCTGCTAATGGGAATGGATTGAAACTCACTTGTTCACTGTAATGATCAGACATGCACTGCACAGGTTCAATAACTCTGCTATGCAGTTTTACAAAATTATGTCCCATTTTCGACTTAGCAGTTTTTGGTTAAGTTTTTGTATGTAAGCTTGTATCTTAGGAACCACTATTTGGAATGGATTGAAACTTCACTTACTTGTTCACTGGGATGATCTGACATGCATTGCACAGGTTCCTTAACTCTATTTTGAGTAACAAAATTATGCCCACTTTTTCTACTTAGAAAAGTTTTGATGTAAGTTGGTATCTCAGTAACCACTAATGGGAATGGATTGAAACTACACACTTGTTCACTGTGATGATCTGACATGCATTACACAGGTTCCATAATTCGACTTGGCATTGTTTACAAAATTATGCACCTTATTCATTCTACTTACAAGGCTGTTGAAAAGCCAAGCTTTGCTGTCCTCTGGCAGCTCTTGTTTTTATGCCCCCAAAGGGAGGCATAAGTTTTCAACTGTCCATCCGTTCGTTAGTTCGTTCGTCACGTTAACTTTTTGCATGAAGGCACTTTACTCGCGAACCACTGTACCCAGGACCTTCAAACTTCACATGCTGATAGTACTTACTGAATACACAACCCCTACTGACTTTGGGGTCACTAGGTCAAAGGTCAGGGTCACAGGGAGGCATATTAGTTTTCAACTGTCCATCAGTTCGTTAGTTTGTTCGTCACAACGTTAACGGTCAAAGGTCAAGGTCACGGGCCAATGTTAACTTTGCATATAGGCACTTGCGAACCACTGCACCCAGGACCTTCAAACTTCACATGCTGATAGTACTTATTGAGTACACGATCCCTACTGACTTTGGGGTTGTCAGGTCAAAGGTCAAGGTCACAGGGGCCAATGTTAACTTTTTGCTTGAAGGCACTTTACTTGCAAAACACTGCACCCAGGACCTTCAGACTGATAGTACTTATTGAGTACACGACCCCTAATGACTTTGGGGTCACAGGTCAAAGGTCAAGGTCACAGGGACCAATGTGCAGTTTTACTGGCAAAACTGTTACTAGTTGTTATTGTTGTCCATATTTGTTTTTCATATTCCAGAACAAAAACTGTGTTTTGTTGATTTTGAAGGATACTATCAATATAATAATTAAGAAAATCTTTTCTTCTATTATTTATTTGAATCAACAAAGCAAAACAGCAAATACACAAATTAGCACATGTATACACACAATACACAAATTAGCACATACAATGCCCTGCATTACACAGAATTCACAGTATCATTAAAGCACTATCAATCAAACCAGTATAACTGAAAATATCAATCACATCGAGAATGTTCAAATAACACACTGGTCCACTCCCCAGCAGCTTTGTCTTGACTTGTGCTGCCCCCTGTTGGTGATGATGTCATCATTGGAGTAGTCTGCTCATTGTTGTCTGCTTCTAGACTGGACTTGATTGACCTTGCTGTATTCTGAACCTGAATATAGAAATAACATCATAATATAGTTGTATTAAAAAAGCATGTAATATAAAGATATATGTATACTAGATTTTATGATCATAGTTCAATTATTGGTCTTTTGGTGATCAGTCACATTCAGGTTCTATTTTGTTCAGTTCTTGTATTGAAAATTAACATTTCATTACACAAGAAGATGTAGAATTAATTTTTGAATGATGTTTTTGTTGAACGAAACGTAATGTTATATGTAACTTACCTCAGCCCATTTCCTGTTAGAGTACTGCCTGTACATGTGACACACTCCCTCACTGACTGACAGACGGAGAAGCAGACGTAGATGGTGAGACTGGTTATCTTCTATAGCTGACATCAGGCATTGCTGACCTAGACTGGTTAGTCTGCTCTCTGAAAAGGAAGAAATAATATATTAGAAATAGTGATGTTTACAATATGACATTAATTTTTAACAATATTAGATAATAGTAATATGTTGTGTTGCCAAGTGAATATGACTTAAAATCAAAATCAGAAATTTTATTTTTAACTTTAAAAACAAAAGACTTATGTGAAATTGAATATAGAATGCATACAAAAAGATCCTTACCAAGTTGAGAGACAGTGCTGTCACTGTTGTGGAGAGCCACCAGCTGGCTGCGTAGAGTTGAAGCTGCAGAGATAACATCCATGTTGATGATTATTTTGTTCTCTAGTGTATTGAGATGATAACTTAGCTTGGTATATTTTGTTCTCTAGTGTATTGATAGCAAGCTTGGTATAATTCTGCTTAGTGAAGTCACTAGTTGTTCGAGCGGGTCCCGCAGGAATTTATTAAATCTTTCCAGGCGTTTGATTTAAATCTTACGGTTTTTTAATTGGTTGAACACAGAATTGAACAAAAATACTTATATTAACTAAAGTCACAAAAAATAAATTAGATTTAGGATCATTACTCTTGTAATTTAGTTGACGCGATATTTAAGACATTAATGTAATGCTTTTTCGATTTTTTTTTTGTTAAGACTACAATTAATTATTTTTTATAGTCACATTAGGTTCATTCGAAAATAAATATTAAAAAATTTTGATGTTTGCAAAGTGATTTTCCTACTTTTATTCACCCATCAATACTTTTGGACCGACCGTGTTCCTACTCGCCCGTAAATAGTTGTAATTACGGATTCAAAAGGATCTTATGAAAATTGGTCAGAATGTTCACTTGATGATATCTAGGCCAAGTTCGAACTGGTCACGTGCGTCAAAAACTAGGTCAGTAGGTCAAAAATAGAAAAACCTTGTGACCACTCTAAGGCCATATTTTCATGGATCTTATGAAAGTTGGTCGAATGTTCATCTTGATGATATCTAGTCAAGTTTTGAAACTGGATCACGTGCGGTCAAAAACTAGGTCAGTAGGTCTAAAAATAGAAAAACCTTGTGACCACTCTAGAGGTCACATTTTTCATGGAATCTTTATGAAAGTTGGTCAGAATGTTCATCTTGATGATATCTAGGTCAAGTTCGAAACTGGGTCACGTGCCATCAAAAACTAGGTCAGTAGGTCTAAAAATAGAAAAACCTTGTGACCTCTCTAGAGGCCATTATACCGTAATAATTCTATTTATAGCCCATGCTCTAATAAGCCCAGTCCGACTTTTTGTTAAAAAAAACGGCTTTTTTTCGAAAAAAATAAAAATACGATGTTATTAATAAGCGCCCATCCTATGATCTTAGAAATAATCCTACTTTTACAGTTAAACAGCGAGTTTCTATTTCCCTTTGATGTAAGAGCGTACATCACTTTTCTTGTCTTTAATTCCATATATTTTATATGAACACAGTATTTCAATGCCCGCTCTTTGCACGAACAATAGCACTATCACTGTGTTCGTTTTCAGGTTCTAATATGCCTGTCAGTATAGTTCTGAAAAGATGATTAACTTTATGAACATGATAACCATTTATGGCTGCTTTAACTGAAACTAACACACATGCCGCCATATCATATATACATGTAATGTGTATTGACCCAGGTAAACATGTGCTAATGCAAAGGCGCGCGCTTTTCGTAATTAGTCACGTCACTAGTCTGACATTTCGAGACAGGGGTCCCGCAGGGAAATTTAATCAAACTGGATTCAGGCGCTTGATCTAAAACAATAGGGTGTTTTTTAAATTTGCTCGAAAATGCAGAATCACGAACAAAAATACTTAATACTATATTCACGACAGAATAAATTAGATTTAATCATGTATCTTGTGAGTTTAGCTTGACCGGTTATAGTACCGATATTGTACGGCCGTTATCGATTTTTGTACGACTATCACATCATTACTTTCTTATAGTCACCGGTACATTCGAAAATAAATATTACAACAAGATTTTGAATGTTTGCTGGTGATTTGTCTCTATTATTCACCCATCCCTAACTTTTGAGCCGACCGTGTTTCTAATAAACGCCCGGGCTATAAATAGAATTATTACGGTATTTCAAAAGATCTTCATGAAAATTGGTCAGAACGTTCACCTTGATGATATCTAGGCCAAGTTCGAAACTCGGTCACGTGCATCAAAAACTAGGTCAGTAGGTCAAATAATAGAAAAACTTTGTGACCTCTCTAAAGGCCATATTTTTCATGGGATCTGTATGAAAGTTGGTCTGAATGTTCATCTTGATGATTCTAGGTCAAGTTTGAAACTGGTCACGTGCGGTCAAAAACTAGGTCAGTAGGTCTAAAAATAGAACCTTGTCCCCTAGTCACATTCATGGAACTTTATGAAAGTTGGTGAATTTCTCTATGAATCTGGTCATGAACGGGTCACGTGCCATCAAAAACTAGTCATAGTCTAAAAAAGAAAACTGTGACTCTCAAGCCTTATACCGTAATATTTATTTATAGCCATGCTCTAATAACCAGTCCCGACTTTGTTAAAAAAAACGGCATTTTTCGAAAAAAATAAAAACGATTTTCTAATAGCGCCTCCTAGAATCTTGAAATAATTTTATCTAAACACGATTTTCTTATTTCCTTCTGGTAAGAGCGTACATCACTTTTCGCTTTAATTTTATTTTATATGAACACAGTATTTCTGCCGCTCTTTGACGAAAATAGTAACTGTGTTCTTTTATTTCAATATGCTCAGTATAGTTTGAAGTGATTAACTTAAACATAAACCATTTATTCTTTAACTGAAACAAAACATGGCATTCATATAAATGTAAGATTACCAGTAAACATGTGCAATGCAAGGCCCGCTTTGTAATTACTCAGTCACTAGTTGAATTTCAGACGGGGTCCCGCAAGGGAAATTTAATCATACTGGATTCAAGGCGCTTTGTCTAAAACATGGGTGTTTTTTTAAATTGTCGAAATGACAGACACGAACAAAATACTTAATACTATATCAACAAATAAATTAGTTTAATCATTATGTATTTAGTTGACCGGTTATAGTACATATTGTAAGCCGTATGATTTTTGTACATATAATATATTTTTATGTCACCGGTCATTCGAAAATAAAATTACAACAATTTTGAATGTTTCGTGTTTGCTCTTTAACATCCAACTTTTGAGCGCGGTTTCTATACCCGGGCTATAAATATTATTAGGTATTTCAAAGATCTATGAAATTGGTCAGAAGTTACCTTGATATCTAGGCAAGTCGAACTGGTCCGTGCCTCAAACTAGGTCATAGTCAAAATAGAAAACTTTGTGACCCCTAAGCATTTTCAGGGATCTGATGAAAAAAAACAAAAAAAAAAAAAAAAAAAAAAAAAAAAAAGTTGGTCAAATGTTCACTGAGTTTATCTTGAAGGGCAGTGCCACAAAAACTGTCATAGGCTAAATAGAAAACCTTGTGCCTCTCTAAGGCTTAACGTAAAATCTTTTATACCCATGCTCTAATAAACGCCCAGTCCCGACTTTTTGTTAAAAAAGCATTTTTTTCGAAAAAAAAAAATAATGTTATCTATTAACCCCTCCTAGATCTTAGAAAAAATCTCTTTTATCAGTTAAGCGATTTCTATTTCCTTCTAGTAAGAGCTACATATTCTTGTTTTAATTCATATATTTATAGAAAGTATTCAATGCCCGTCTTTGACAAAATAAATCATGTGTTTTTCAGGTTTAATATGTGTCAATAGTTCGAAAGATGAAACTTATGAACAATCATTATGGCTGCTTTAACGAAATAACACCATCGAATCATTATACAGTAATGTGTATTACCCAGTAATGTGCTAATAAAGCGCGGTTTTGTATAGTCACGTCACTAGTTGATTGGACGGGTCCCGCAGAAATTAATCATATGGATAAGGCGCTTGATCTAAAAAAGGGTTTTTAAATTGCTCGAAAATGACAGAATCGAACAAAATACTTACTATTTCGACAGAATAAATTAGATTTAATTTCTTGTGAGTTTAGCTTGACGGTTATAGTACGTATTGTACGCGTTAATTTTTGTACGCATAATCTTACTTCTTATGTCACCGGACATCGAATTATAAAATTTGAATGTTTGTGGGATTTTCCTATTATTACCCCCCTATTTGAGCCGACCGTGTTTCTTCGCCGCTAATATTATTAGGTATTTCAATCTTGAAATGTCAGACTCCTTGATGATTCTAGGCCAAGTTCAAACGTCCTCCCTCAAAAACTGGTCAGAGGTCAAATAGAAAACTTGGACCCTTAAGGCCATTTTTTCAGGATCTTATGAAAGTTGGTCAAGTTCATCTGAATATCTAGGTCTTTGAAACTGCACGTGGGTCAAAATAGTCGTAGGTCTAAAATAAAAACCTTGGACCACTCTAGAGGTCCTTTTTCAGGAACTTTAGAAATTGGTCAGATGTTCACTTGATGATACTAGGCAAGTTCGAAAGGGCACGTGCCATCAAAAAGGTCAGTAGTCTAAAAAAGAAAAACTGTGACCTCTGAGGCCATATCCATAATTCTATTTATAGCCATGCTTATAAACGCCAGTCCGACTTTTTGTTAAAAAAACGGCATTTTTTCGAAAAAAATAAAAAATAGATGTATCAATAGCGCCCTCCTATGAATTTAGAAATATCCTACCTTTAGTAAACAGGGTTTTCATTCCCTCTGATAGAGCGTACATCACTTTTCTTCTTTAATTCATTTTATTGCACTATTAATCGCTCTTGCGAAAATAGCAATACTGTGTTCGTTTCATTCTAATAGTGTCAGTATAGTTCTAAAGATGATTACTTTATAACAGATAATTTTGGCTGTTTAACTAAACTACAACATGCGCATCATATTACAGTTGTGTATGACCGGTAAACATGTGAATGAAGGCGCGCGCTTTGTAATTGTCCGTCATAGTCTGACATTTCGAGCGGGGTCCCGCAAGGAAATTTAATCAATCTGGATTCAGGCGCTTTGATCTAAACAATGGGTTTTTTAAATTTGCTCGAATGACAGAATCACGAACAAAATACTAATCTAATTCACACAGATAAAGATTTATATTATTTGGAGTTTAGTTGACCATTACGATATTGTACGCCTTAGATTTTTGTACGACTATACATTTTTTTTATATCCCGGAATTCGAAAATAAATTACAACAATTTGAATGTTTCGTATTTTCTCTATTATCACCACTATTTGACCCGCCGTGTTTCTAATAACCCCGGCATAATAGAATTATTACGTATTTAAGTCTTATGAAATGTAGAAGTCACCTTGATGATATCTGCCAATTCGAAATGTCACGTGATCAAAACTAGGTCGTAGGTCAAATAAAAACTTGTGACCCTCTAAGCATTTTTCAGGACTTATGAGTTGTCTAATTTCATCTATGATATCTAGGTCAATAACGCGTGCGGTCAAAAACAGTCGAGGTCTAAAAATAGAAACCTGACCACCTGAGGTCACTTTTCAGGAATCTTTTGAAAGTGGTCAGATTCATCGTGATATCGTCAGTTCGAAATGTCGTGCCACAAAAGGTCAGTAGTCTAAAAAAAAAAAACTTGTACTCTCAGGGATATACCGTAATACATTATACCCATTCTAATAACGCCTCCCGACTTTGAAAAAAAGGCATTTTTTTCGAAAAAAAATAAAAATCGTGTTATCATAAGCGCCATCCTATGAATCTTAGAAATATCCTACCTTTATCAGTTTAAAGCGAGTTCTTATTTCCCTTCTGATGTAAGAGCGTAATCATTTTTGTCTTTAATCATATATTTATATGAACACATATTCAATGCCGCTCTTTACAACAAGCACTACCTGTGTTCTTTTCAGGTTCTAATATGCCTGTCGTATAGTTGAAAAAGATGATAACTTTATGAACATGATAACCATTTATGGCTGCTTTAACGAAACTAACACAACATGCCGCCTACATATATAACTTAATGTGTATTGACCCAGGAAAACATGTGCTAATGCAAGCGCGCGCTTTTCGTAATTACGTCACGTCACTAGTCTGAATTTCGGACAGGGGTCCCGCAAGGGAAATTTAATCAATATGGATTCAAGGCGCTTTGATCTAAAACAATAGGGTGTTTTTAAATTGCTCGAAAATGCAGAACACGAACAAAAATACTAATCTAATTCACGACGAATAAATTAGATTTAATCTGTATCTTGTGAGTTTAGCTTGACCGGTTATAGTACCGTATTGTACGGCCGTTATCGATTTTTGTACGACTATCACATCATTACTTTCTTATAGTCACCGGTACATTCGAAAATAAATATTACAACAAGATTTTGAATGTTTGCTGGTGATTTGTCTCTATTATTCACCCATCCCTAACTTTTGAGCCGACCGTGTTTCTAATAAACGCCCGGGCTATAAATAGAATTATTACGGTATTTCAAAAGATCTTCATGAAAATTGGTCAGAACGTTCACCTTGATGATATCTAGGCCAAGTTCGAAACTCGGTCACGTGCCATCAAAAACTAGGTCAGTAGGTCAAATAATAGAAAAACTTTGTGACCTCTCTAAAGGCCATATTTTTCATGGGATCTGTATGAAAGTTGGTCTGAATGTTCATCTTGATGATATCTAGGTCAATTACAAAACTGGGTCACGTGCTGTCAAAAACTAGGTCAGTAGGTCTAAAAATAGAAAAACCTTGTGACCTCTCTAGAGGCCATATATTTCATGACATCTTCATGAAAATTGGTCAGAACGTTCACCTTGATGATATCTAGTTCAAGTTCGAAAGTGGGTCACATGCCGTCAAAAACTAGGTCAGTAGGTCAAATAATAGAAAAACCTTGTGACCTCTCTAAAGGCCATATTTTTCATTGGATCTGTATGAAAATTGGTCTGAATGTTCATCTTGATGATATCTAGGTCAAGTTCGAAACAGGGTCATGTGCGGTCAAAAACTAGGTCAGTAGGTCTAAAAAATGAAAAACCTTGTGACCTCTCTAGAGGCCATACTTGTGAATGGATCTCCATAAAAATTGGTCAGAATGTTCACCTTGATGATATCTAGGTCAAGTTTGAAACTGGGTCACGTGCCATAAAAAACTAGGTCAGTAGGTCAAATAATAAAAAACCTTGTGACCTCTCTAGAGGCCATATTTTTCATGGGATCTGTATGAAAGTTGGTCTGAATGTTCATCTTGATGATATCTAGGTCAAATTTGAAACTGAGTCAACTGCGTTCAAAAACTAGGTCAGTAGGTCTAAAATTATTAAAGTCTTTTGACCTCTCTAGAGGCCATATTTTTCAATGGATCTTCATGAAAATTGATCTGAATGTTCACCTTGATGATATCTAGGTCAGTTTCGAAACTGGGTCATGTGCGGTCAAAAACTAGGCCAGTAGGTATAAAAATAGAAAAACCTTGTGACCTCTCTAGAGGCCATATTTTTCATGAGATCTTCATGAAAATTAGTGAGAATGTTCACCATGATGATATCTAGGTAAATTTCAAAACAGGGTCGCGTACCTTCGAAAACTAGGTCAATAGGTCAAATAATAGAAAAACCTAGAGACCATATTTTTCAATGGATCTTCATGAAAATTGGTCAGAATTTTTATCTTAATAATATCTAGGTCAAGTTCAAAACTGGGTCACATGAGCTCAATAACTAGGTCACTATGTCAAATAATAGAAAAAACGACGTCATACTCAAAACTGGGTCATGTGGGAAGAGGTGAGCGATTCAGGACCATCATGGTCCTCTTGTTTAAAAAAGCACTCTGACCGTTGACCAAGTTTTTGCTGTAAATGTGTATTGAAACATTGATATATATTTGATTTGAAAATGCAGTAAGGTTTTTAATGTCAAGTACAAAACTAACAATATATTTTCAGAACTAAAGAAGTATCAAAAAACACTATATTAAGATTTAATTTGTTTTTTATTGTCAAGTACAACAGTTATGAGATAGAACCTAACATTTTCAATGATAGTAATACATTAAATATAGTAGTTAGAAATTGATTTCTAAGCTTGAAATAACCAAAAATAATTTTACAAATGTGAAATTTAGATAGTTTTGTTAATATCAATAAAGTAAGTTTTAATATTTAATTTAAAGTTGTGACCTGCAAAGAATGACTACTCTTGACTTACAAGCAAAGATATCTATTAGTTTACTTCCCCTGCAATTACATAATTGAGTGCAAAATGAAAACAGTTTAAGACACACTATCATACTTTTTTACACAATAAAAACATTTAGGATTTATTCACATGTGTTTGATTTACCCTTTAAAAACCTGTTTCATATGATTTTGTCAGCTTACTTATGGCAAAAAAATAAAATAAAAATATTTTACAAGCTGATAATAATGAAATACCAGTAAGTATTTTATAGTGCAGATAATACGGTTTTGCATGTATCAAAATGTCATAATAGAAGCACTTTTGTAATACAGAAGTGGTAAGATTAGTAAAGGTGCAATTACTTTAATCTCTATTTCCTCTGCATATAAAGAGTATATTTTCAAAAATTCATAGAAGAACAAACACTTTGAATTCCTTAAAATGATGTGTAAAATCATTATTTTCACCAAAGATAAAAAGAAAAATTTACAAAAATTCCTGTTATGGAAAACCTTAAGGTGAATCAGACAGTAGGAACTATTCTTGAGAGCATTGTAGATGCCACAGTGACACCTTTAGTTTTTATTGTCTGATGAAATATTAAATGCTTGATAAAAGAAAGATTAATACCTTTGACAGAATTATTTATTTGAGACACAGATTTATAAATCATAATATTTTAATTTTGTCAGGTCGCAGGACTGTCATTCAGCATATGAAGTTGTGCACCTTCAAGGTGTTTAAGTTTTGGATTTCACACAGCTAGGCCAGAGTCCCCTTTAAGTAAAAAAATATAGATAACAAATGACCTAAAAATTTGTGACGCATGTGTCACAAATTGTTTGAACCTTTATAAGAATATTATTCAGCATGACTGTGTAGTTGTGTATCTGCGGTTTTGTTAGCGATTTCACTTAGCCATGGCCCTTGACTTGATGAAAAATATTCATAAGTGCTTAAAAGTTTGTGTTGCATAATATCTTAAAAATATTTCTGCTAGAGTTATGAAACCATGTACAATGACAGGAAATGGTGCAACCATTTTCCTAAAAACACACATTTAATTCATGCAAAAACAAGAGCTGTCTCCATAGGATGACACATGCCCCCAATGGCACTTTAAATGAATAGTTATGGCCAATGTTAGAGTTTAGGACCTTTGACCTATGGAGCTGGGTCTTGCGCGCGACATGTCGTCTTACTGTGTCACACATTCATGCGTAGTTATTTTAAAATCCATGCATGAATGACAAAGATATGGACCGGACACGCCCATCAATGCACTATCATGAAAAATGACCTTTAACGTCTAAGTGTGACCTTGACCTTTGAGGTACGGACCTGGGTCTTGCGCGCGACACGTCGTCTTACTGTGGTACACATTCATGCCAAGTTATTTGAAAATCCATCCATCGATGACAAAGATATGGACCGGACACGCTCATCAATGCACTATCCCTTAATGTCTAAGTGTGACCTTGACCTTTGAGGTACGGACCTGGGTCTTGCGCGTGACACGTCAGCTTACTGTGGTACACATTCTTGCCAAGTTATTTGAAAATCCATTCATCGATGACAAAGATATGGACTGGACACGCCCATCAATGCACTATCCCTTAATGTCTAAGTGTGACCTTGACCTTTGAGGTACGGACCTGGATCTTGCGCGCAACATGTCGTCTTACTGTGGTACACATTCATGCCAAGTTTTTGAAAATCCATCCATCGATGGCAAAGATATGGACCGGACACGCCCATCAATGCACTATCCCTTAATGTCTAAGTGTGACCTTGACCTTTGAGCTACGGACCTGGGTCTTGCGCGCGACACATCGTCGTACTGTGGTACACATTCATGCCAAGTTATTTGAAAATCCATCCATCGATGACAAAGATATAGACCGGACACGCTCATCAATGCACTATCCCTTAATGTCTAAGTGTGACCTTAACCTTTGAGATACGGACCTGGGTCTTGCGCGCGACACGTCGTCTTACTGTGGTACACATTCTTGCCAAGTTATTTGAAAATCCATCCATCGATGACAAAGATATGGACCGGACACGCCCATCAATGCACTATCCCTTAATTTCTAAGTGTGACCTTGACCTTTGAGCTAAGGACCTGGGTCTTGCGCGCGACACGTCGTCTTACTGTGGTACACATTCATGCCAAGTTATTTGAAAATCCATCCATCGATGACAAAGATATGGACCGGACACGCCCATCAATGCACTATCCCTTAATGTCTAAGTGTGACCTTGACCTTTGAGATACGGACCTGGGTCTTGCGCGCGACACATCGTCTTACTGTGGTACACATTCATGCCAAGTTATTTGAAAATCCATCCATCGATGACGAAGATATGGACCGGACACGCCCATCAATGCACTATCCCTTAATGTCTAAGTGTGACCTTGACCTTTGAGCTATGGACCTGGGTCTTGCGCGTGACACGTTGTCTTACTGTGGTACACATTCTTGCCAAGTTATTTGAAAATCCATCCATCGATGACAAAGATATGGACCGGACACGAAAAATGCGGACAGACCGACAGACAGACAGACAGACGGTTCAAAAACTATATGCCTCACTTCGGGGGCATAAAAAACACCCCTTAATTTGAGTCACGCCACATGAAAACCAACACATTGTGTTTGCGACCAGCATGGATCCAGACCAGGTTGGGCAACCCACAGGCACGGGTCCAGTGTATATTTTTTTGTTTAATATAAAAAATGACTTTTTTCACACAATTAACCTTTTATATGTTAGTCAAATGAAAAAAAAATCGATGACAAAAAATCTGGTCACAGTATCATATACATGGAAAAGGTAAACTATACGAGCGTAACGCTATGGGAAGCTGCTCGGCAAACTTGTAGAACATTTCAAAATCGGAGTTTATACACTTGCAGCCGCTACCTGCATGATTGCACCTTCGAAATATTTAAAGCCTTCCATAAATACTAAACTGACCCCATAAATTGCTTTGAAATACACAGTACAAGTCTCTACCAGCGAAATATTTCAGTTATCTCCGGTGATTTCATTCCGGATAGTGGACGTGTTCCTGGTTTTTATCACTTCGTTTGGCAGCTGAAATCGCCGGGGATAACTGAAATATTTCGCTCCTAGAGATTTGTACTGTGTACTTCAAAGAAATTTATGGGGTCAGTTTAGTATTTATGGAAGGCTTTAAATGTTTCGAAGGTGCAATCGTGCTGGTAGCGGCTGCAAGTGTATAAACTCCGATTTTGAAATGTTCTACAAGTTCTACTAGCTTCCCATAGCGTTACGCTTGTATAGTTTACCTTTTCCATGTATATGATACTGTGACCGAATTTTTTGTCATCGATTTTTTTTTCATTTGACTAAAATATAAAAGGTTAATTGTGTGAAAAAAAGTAATTTTTTATATTAAACAAAAAAATATACACTGGACCTGTGCCTGTGGGGCAACCTGGACAGGAAAATAAACTCTTAATAATACCTCAAGTGAAATTCTAACATGTATTAAGCAGTCAGTCAACACAGATAAGTGTGAAATAGTATAAATATAGTATAAATTTGTTAAACTTTCGACCAAACCTGTTACTGTAATATTGATCAAAATCAAATTTAAGCTGTTACCTTTAAATCAATATAAAGACATAGGGTACATACTGGTTATAGGTAACACAAACAGATCGTAATACATGTATTGTCCTACTTACGTTAAATTTAGATTGTAATGCTTCATTGGTTTTAGAATTATATCCAAATTCTTGATCATAAAATTTGGATAGTTTGAACAGGATATTTCTTACCTATTTTTGTTGAAATGTTTAATTGATGATCTTCTTTGAATTTATTTCAGAGTTCTTTACAATTTGTGAACTTGTTGACACAAAACTATATTGAAGTATTGTTAACTTAATGAAAAAGTAGATAATATATTAAATGCACTTTATAATTTATAAGTATATTGAACATGGGTAGGGCAAAGTGTTCACCTTGTAAAGATGATGGCAAAGATACCGATGCCAGGAAATATTGTAAAGAATGCAAAATCTTAATGTGTGAAAACTGCATAGATATGCATGGTAGAATTTTGAAAAATCATACTCTAGAAGAAGTACGTGGACAAAATTATCCTGGAAGAAACACTGCATCTTGTAATGATATACCATTTAGTGCTGAAGACAGTATGCGCCCAGAACCATCTGCCCCACCATTGCCAGAGGAGGGCATTGTCAATCAAATGCCGAAAAATACTGGTTACTTAACAATAGGAAAGAAAGTATTTAGTGTTAGAATTGAAGGAGATTTGCTGGACTGTCACATTCTTGGAATTTGTCAGCTACTGGATGGGTCTATAATTGTAGCTGATAATAGTAATAAAAAGCTAAAACGTCTGTCAACCTACTGTGAAAATGATACTGATGGAATGAATATAAATTATTATGTAAGCAATTATTGTGATCTTCCCGAAGCTCCATTTGATGTATGCTGTGTCGGAAATGAAGAAGTTGCCGTTTCCATAAGTGGAAATGTGATACAGTTTGTTAAAATAATGGAGAAATGTATGAAACGAACCAGAACTTTGGAGTTAAAGCATGATTGCTATGGGCTCACATTTGGAAATAATCTTCTACATGTTGGAGATGGGACAAACATCTTTGTTTACTCTCTGACTGGACAGCAGTATCCAGTTCTGTATTCGGATCCTTCAAGTAAATCATCAGCTTCTAGGTTTAAGCTGAGTGGTGATGGAGCAAAGATGTTTGTGGTAAATTATAGCCAAAACCATGTCAGTATGTTTGACACTAGGACAGCTTTCAGGACAAATATTATACAGCATTTACAAGGAGCTAAAGACGTAGCAGTTGCAAACAACAAGATTGTATTTGCCTGTGGACTTTATTCAAATTGGATTGCTCAGTTTGGCTATGAAAATGGTTCACAATTGGAAGACCTAGGCTTTTTAGGTTGTGGAATAGATCAGCCTCAGTCATTATGTTTTGATAGGATAAATACTTCACTTATAGTAGGGCAGTGGAAAAATGACTGTATGATAGTGCTTTTTATCAACTAATTGCTACGCTTTAAAAGTTTGTAAACAGAACATTTAAGTAATTATACATGATTATGCAAGAGGCGGGGCTAAAATTTCTATAACTAAATGAAATGTCTGTTTTAGATATTTCTTATTTCTAAAAGGAGTTTAGATTCATTTCACAATAGTAGTATTAGAATTGTTTGTGCGAAGTCAATTCTGACCCCCCCTGACCCCTTGCCCCTATTCTAAAAAATCCAGTGCCGGACAATTTAAAATCCACAGGTTTCAAACCCAGTTAAAACCAACTAAAAAGTTTTAAATACATATGATATAGATGAGTTTACAAAATAAAATATATTGTTTGAAAGAAAGAAGATTTACTGATAATATAAACCCCCATTATGTTATAACAAAAAATGGGAGAAAAATGATAAAAGCTACCTGTTCATCTTGTGGAAAGATGAAATCAAAGTTTGTTAAAAGTACAGGAGGTAATTTAGATATTCACAAAGCAATGTTACCTTTATTACCTAAGAAAGGTTTAACACTTCCAGGATATAATTATTGCGGGCCAGGAAATCCCCTAGATAATGGACCCCCTGTCAATGAACTGGATGCATTATGTATGGACCATGATTTTTGCTATGACAGTGGTGTAAAAAAGGGTACATGTGATAAGCAAATGCTTTCCAATTTAAATAAAACTAAATCAAAAACATTTGGAGAAAAGATTGCAAAAACATTTAGTTGTGAAACCTATAATTAAAACGAAATACACACTTGGTCTTGGACAAAAGTCAAAAAACGGGAAAAGGGGGTAGAGTATACCCCCGAAATAAACTGGAGCGATGAATTAGCAGAAGAATTACACAAACCAATTAAAAGAAAATTTAGGAAACGAAGAGTGATAGTTAATGATATTGATGATACTTGGTCAGCTGATTTAGTTGACATGCAAGCTTTTTCAAAATATAATAAAGGAGTAAAGTACTTGTTAACCGTTATTGATATATTTAGTAAATATGCTTGGGTTATTCCATTAAAGAATAAAACCGGAGAATCTGTTACTGAAGCATTTGAAAAAATAATTTTAGAAGGACGATTACCACAAAATTTATGGGTAGATGAAGGAAAAGAATTTTATAATAAAAAGTTTGAATCATTTTTGAATAAAAATGAAATTAATATGTACCATACATTTAATGAAGGAAAGGCTGTAGTAATAGAAAGATTTAATAGAAGTTTAAAAAGAATAATGTGGAAATATTTTACAGCAAATAATACTTATACTTATTTAAATAATTTGCAGGATATGGTTGATAAATATAACAAAACAAAACATTCTAGTATAAAAATGACACCAACCGAAGCTAGTAAAAACTTAAATAAAGGTACTGTTTACTTTAATTTATATGGTGATTTAAAGATACCAAAGAGCAAAGCAAAATTTAAAATTGGTGATCGAGTTCGTTTAAGCAAACTTAAAAGACATTTTGAAAAAGGATATACACCAAATTGGACAGAGGAAATATTTATAATTTATAAAATTAATAATACAAATCCCAGAACATACACTATTAAAGATTTAAATGATGAAATAGTTCAAGGTTCATTTTATGAACAAGAACTTTTACCTACTACACAAGAAGTTTTTAGAATTGAAAAAGTTATTAGACGAGACTATAAGAAAAAACAAGCTTTAGTAAAATGGAAAGGTTATAGTGAAAAATTTAATAGTTGGGTACCATTTAGCGATCTTGAACAAATTTAATTTAGAAATAAAAAGTTTAATTATATAAATGAGTAATAAAAATCTTATTTCTAATAATAATGGAATAGAAACAATAGATCAATTAATTATTCACTTAACTAAACTAGCTGCTGCTTACAGAAAAAGTTATAAATTTTGTGGGAGAGTAAGTACCGGGTTATATATTACAGCAGGTGTTTTTGGTTGTTCAGCTGCATTAGCACTTGTTCCAGCTATTCCTATATTAGTAGCAGTTGCTGGTGCTGTTCCATCAGTAATTACCATATTTACGAACAGACCTAAAACTTTACGACAAGAAAAATTTTTTAAAATCACATCACCCACAAAATAAAACCACTTATAACAAAAGCAAAGGATTGGAAAAGTAAATAAAGAAGATCCAAATAAAGTTATTCAGGATATTAATTTACAATACTATAGAAATGCAGAAAGAAAAAAAATTATTCAAACCACTCTTGAAATGCATAGAAGGAATTTAAACTAACGGATATAAAAGTAAAAACGAAGAAGAGCGGTAATTAAAGAGTTATAAAAGATTTTTTTCTATAAGTAATTTATATAAATTGAGAAAAAGTATATCAGTTTGAAGGTAAATATTGCATCAGGAAAAAGTAACGTTTTAGATATTATTAAAGAATATATCCTAATTTATTAATATAATTCCAGAACCAATTCACGAATGGCAAAGTATGTTATGACAGGGCTATGGGCGGGGGGGACGCCCTTCGGAGACAAAGCCTCTGACCTGATTATAATTCATATACCTTTTGAACTTGCTGCTCGAAGAACCTGACCAAATAATTATTTCCTTTTCCAGTTAACAACGTTAAAAAACATCATATAAAAATTTATCTTCTGCTAAACAGTTTGATGGTTGTTCTGTCCTTAAACGTTGTTATTAACTAACAGAAACGTTTTTACAAAAACAACATCACGACAATGGTGTTATAAATGACCCGAGTGGGCAGTATACAATCTTTTTCTAACTGATCCACATATAAAACCATATGGAAAAACCCAATTGATTGATTTTGATATGTTTAAAAACCGATCCAGAAATATGTTTTAAAAGACTTCAAAAAAGACACTAAACGGAAGAAAACAAAGTTGGTTTAGATTATTTAGAAAAAACTACACAAATTACACGAAGAATGGTTAAACAGAATTGTCAAGAGGTTAGTAAAAATTTTAAAACCATTGAAACAATTTAGAAAAAAAATGACTTTACAATCTATTCAAAAGATATAGATAATATAAACAGAATTTCTCAAATCAATAATAAATTTCATTAGGTGCGTTTTTAAAGATTTTTTTCTATAAGTATATATAATATATAGATGGTTAATAGAAAAGGTAGATAGGAATGATTATGCCAAAAGTATCTAGCACTTGAGGAGAAATAATAATCCAGATGAAAATTCATATAAGAAAGTTCTTAAAAGAAAAAGAAATGTTATTAAATATCGTTAAATCAAATAGTTAGCGATGAATATAAAAACCACGTCATTGATCCATTACAAAATGTTATAGATCCTTATCTCGTAAAAAGAACTTTATTTGAATGGGACCTGTGGTTTCTATTAACTGAAGAAGAAAATGATGAAAGATTATTGATGTCCCAGAACCAACTAATTATCGAAACAATCCTAAAAAAGGTTATTGTAACCGACTGTGATACAAATGAAGAAAAAATATATAGAAGCACGTAACAAAAGCATCTATAAAATTTGGTATTAATGCTGGGTTAATAAAAATGTTTGTGAATGGACAAACCGATAAAATGTGGAATATCAAATAATGGAAAAGATATAAGGTTTAAATATGTATTTCTTCTAAGATAATTTACAACTATATTATTTTATTATTTTTTTAATTATTTTGTTAATTATTTATTTAATCCTTGTTTGCTTGAAGATTTTTTTTCCTAAATAAATATATAGAATGGAAATCGAGAGAACTACAAAACAATATTATAAGAAATTTGAAATTAAAATTACATATAGACAAGATCCAAAGAATCAATTATATTTACTATAAACGACTCTAATGAAATACTAAATCTGAACTTAAAAAAACTTTAAAAGGTATAAAAAATAAATGTTGTTTTAAAAATAACTTTTGCAAAAATGAGCAAACTGATACAATATATCAATCAGCTTATTTTCAATCAAAAGCTTTAGAATCATTAACACAAACGAAATAAAAAAAACTTTACATCAAGCTTTTGATGAAATAATAAATAGAATTGGTAATTTGGATTTCCTGAAGGAATGGCTGGAGAATAGAGTCAGTTTGATGCCTCATTAATAAATAGATATAAGTATAGTCCATTGGCCTGCTTCGAGTATTTAGAATTACCAACACCATTTACAACATTGCAATGAAAGATTAAAAATATAAAGACCATGATAATGAATGTTTTATCGATTGTGTCATTTAGCTATAAATTCCTGTAACAAAACATTCTGAAAGAGGTTTCAAATATAAAAAACATATAAACGATCCTTGGATTATACTGGAATTAAATTTCCTGTTACATTAAATCAAATACCTAAAATGAAGTTTTAAATGAAAAGTATCATTTCATATAATTGGTTTATGAAGTAAAAGTATTTATCCATTGTACATATCAAAATATCCAATACGAAGAACACTGTGACATGTTGCTAATTACTAATGATAAATAAATGGATGGCGACTGTAAATCACCCAGAGACCCCAGTTCATCCATTAGGTTTTGTATAAAAGAACTTATAGATTTAATGAATAAACAAAACAAACAAATACAAATAAAAAAACACTCTGTAAAAGTTGCTTACAACATTTTACTCAAGAAAAAATATTAAATGAACACATACCAAATTTGTTTAGCTTATTAATGTATCCAAGGCGTAAAAATGCCAAAAGAGGGAAGTAAAGAGAACAATTTAAAAATAATCATAAAGGTTTAGCAGAACCATTTTTGTAAATTTATGCTATTTTGATTCAATAACTAAAAAAGTTTAAACTGCTTTATTACCATCAACTGAATCTTCATTAACTGGAATCATATCAAAATCATATAATTGTGGTACGGCTATAAATTGTTTGTTGTTATGAACGATAAATATACTATAAACCCAAAACCTGATTTAGAGAGGTCCTAATGCAGTGTATAAGTTTATTGAAAAAATGCTTGAGGAAGAGGAATATAGTAAAGAAATATATTAAAGAACATTTTACAAGATTTGACAATGTCTAAAAATGATTTCAACCGAATTAAAAAAACAAAAGTTTTGGCATATCTGGGAAAAAGACTAGAAGGAAAAATAAAATCCTTCCGTGACATTGTCACTATAACAGAAAATTCAGAAGGAAGTGCTCACTCAGAATGTAATATTAATTTTAAACTACACAAAAATTCCCTGTTATTTTTCATAATTTAAGAGGTTTATGACGTCATTTTTATTATGCAACAAATAGGAAAAATGTAAAAAAGAAATTAATGTATTCCTAACAATATGGGAAAGATATATGGCATTTATGATTTTCTGACTTGGTCTTGATTGATTCATTTCAATTTTATGTCCTCAATCATATGGAATAACTTAGTAAAAACTATTCCAGAATTTAAATACTTATCTCAAGAATTTGATTTGAAAACTTAATTATTAAAAACAAAAGTGTTTATCTATATGATTAACATGGATTCATTGAAAAAATTCAAAGAAACAAATTACCTTCTAAAGAAGAGTTTTATTCAATTTTAAATGAAACTAATAGTTCCTGATAATGAATTACGAACATGCTAAAAATGTTTTAGGAATAAATTTAAAATTAAAACACTGGGAGAAATCAGATCTATATTTAAAAACTGACGTATTCTTTTAGCTGATGTATTTTGAAAATTTTAGAAAACTACATGTATGTTTAGAGTACTACAATTAGATCCTTGTCATTAATTTAGTAGTCCCTGGTTTAGCTTGGGAAGCAATGTTAAAACGGACTGGAGAATTAAGTTAGATATAATAACTGATATTGATGTATCCTTTTTATTGAAAAGGACTGAAGAGGAGGAATAAGTTATATTTCCAAACAGATACAGTAAAGCAAACAATCATATATAAGGATTATAATTCAAAAGAAGAAAGCAAATACATTATGTACTCGACGCCAATAACCTTTACGGTTGGGCTATGTGCAACCATTTACCCTCTGAAACTTTAATTTATATCCGAAAAACAATTTAAGAAATTTATTGCAAAAGTAAAACTAACTTTATAGTTGAATGTGATCTTGAATATCCAAAAGAAATACTAAAACCACAATGATTATCCTTTACTCCTGAAAAATAAAAATACCAGATCAATGGCTTTCTGATTAAGTAAAAATATTAAAACAAAATTGAAATAGGAAAAAGTAATGGTTCCAACTTTAATGAAAAAACAAAATTATGTAGTTTCATTATAAAATCTTGAACTATATACACAATTAGGGTAAAAGTAACAAAAATACCTAAAATTAAATTTTGACGAAAGGTCCTTGTTAAAAAGTATAGTGATTTTATATACTCAAAAAAGGATCAAAAGGCAAAAAATTCCATTTTGAAAAGGACTTTTTAAGTTAAATGAACAATACTCTGTATTCGGTACGACGATGAGAATTTTACGCAAGAGGTTAATATATATTAACACATGATGAGAATATTTAATAAATACATAGCCAAACCTTCATTGTTAGTTCAAACGATGTTTAACTCTAACCTTTTTGGTATTCCCATAGAATATAAGAAAGTTTGTTTATTAAACAGACCTTGTTATGTTTGGAATGAGCAGTCTAGATTTATCAAAATATTTAATGTATTATTTCATTATAATTATATAAGGAAAAAGTACGAGATAATTGTAAATTATTGTTTACTGACACTGATATCCTTAAGCGATGAAATAAAACCAAGATGCATATAAGACTTTTATAAGGACACAGATTTATTTGATAATAGTGATTTATAACCCAAATTCAGACTTTTATTTTGATAATAATAAAAAAGTAATTGAAAATTTAAAGATGAAGCTGCTGGTTGTAGGACTTGTTGAATTTGTCAGGATTAAGAAGTAAATGTATTCAATTTATTAGAAAATGAAGTATACCATTAAAAAATGTAAAGGAATTAAAAAACTTGTTGTTAAAAAAACAATAGTTCATAAAAATTATAAAGATACTTTGTTTAATCAAACCAAGTAATCACCCCTTTAAAGTTATCGTTCTAAATAAACCCAATCTTTCCAGTTATGTTATATAAATAAAACATCTTTATCATGTTATGATGATAAAAGATATATTCTTGAAAATGGTATAGATACATTAGCTTATTTCTTAACTTAATTACGTTTTTTAATAATGTTTTTTTTAAAAAAAAAAATTTTTTTAAAGTGTAATTTTATTAAAGTTTGTATTAAAGTTTTTATTAAAGTTTTTTATTAAGTTTTTATTTAAAGTTTTTTTTATTAAAGTTTTTATTAAATATACGAACCATAAATTGTTAACTGAATATTCATAACGTGTAAAGAATTAATATAAAATAACAATCATTATTTTAAATTCATTTAGCCTAATTAATAAAATAGATCAATTTTTTCTGTTATTTTTTCCATTTAACTTTGAAGAATACATTATCTTTATTTTTTAGTTGTAATTTAGCTTTCTCCTTTATCTAAATTTAATTGCATCAACAAGAATAATTAAAATGCAAATTAAAATTAATTCTTCCATTATTACCATATTTGACTAAACCAGGACTACATTTACAGTTTTTATCCATTGAAATAATCCACTATAGGATCTTGGGATAACCAATTAAAAAACAATGGTTTTCTTATTAAATTGCTTTTCTCTATTTATTTACTTTCATTATATTATTAAATATTCCCATTATATTTAATAATCCAGATTAAATTTCAGTTTAATAAAATGTCCTTATTTATTAAAATAATTTATAATAGTTTGTTCATTTACGCTTGTGATTATTAATTTTTTAGTATTTTCTAACAATAAATCAACAACGGTACTTTATCTTGTAACATGTTAATGAAAAATAAACAATAAAATCCGCCAAAGCCGCTTGTTTTGTGCTTGATATGAAAATTGTTTATTTTAACTTTTGGTATATACTTAATTTACTTCTTTGGTGGAGGAAAGTCCAAATGGATTCGTAATCCATAGCATTTCTCAGAAAAACCTCTGGTTTTATCAAAGTACATGTTGTATTTACAAACAAAACCTAAAACCAATGTGGACCAGGACCAACAGAGTCGTCAAAATTTTTATAATTCCAACACTCGTCCCTTTTCTTTTAATTTTATAAATTAATTTCTACTAAACACACCCAAAAGTTCTTAATTTTTAATGTTTTAAAAAAAAAAACCCATTGTTCAATTCAAAGTTAGATATTGGTTTGTTATAAATTTTATATTTTATTTTACTATAGGAATTCGTCTGTAAGGTCTTCGTTGTGATCCAATCTGTAATCCATTCCAACTTAACAAAGATGAAAATCAAAGGTATTCTAGACTAGCAGCCAACATACTAAAAAAAAAACCCCAACCGTCTTGTTTTTGGTTTTGTGTTAATTTAAATCACTCCAGATCCTACTACCTGCTTTCCTTTGATATAGGTTAAGGATAATGGTGATAACATATTTCTCTTAATCATTAGCTACTGAAATCATACCATTTCCGAGTATTACTAACACCAGTACAGCAGTCCAGAAGGGCTCCATGCCTAGAGGGGCTCATATTTTTGTGGAGCTATTTTGGTGCCATTGGAAGAATTGTTTTTCCTAACAAAACCACCAAAGCTCCTAAAAATTCCACCATTTTGACCTTGACTGGACATTTGTTCCTTTGAAATTGTAATTTCTTCTAATCCCCTTCTTTATTGCAACAGCTTTTTTAAATTTAATAATTTGTTTTTTAAAAGTAAAGGGAAATTTCCCTAAATTGTTCATGTTTTAATCTAAAAGTATGTGGAATTTTGTTGTTGTAAGCTCGGGCTAAATATTTTCTTGTCCATACGTAAGTTAATTTTATATGCAATATAAATGATGTCATTATATATAAATTATATTTATTTTAATTAATTTATAGTATTAACAATAACAAGTTCATTTAAACAATAACACTGTTCATTTCCAATAGTAATTTAATTCAACTGTTCCTCATATAATATAATTGCGTAAACACGAATATTGGGCTGCTGGTGGAATATTTAATTTAGCTGTATGTAATATGCGAGGTCTTCTGTTATACTTTTTCCTTTGTATATTCCCAAGTTAAACTTGAATAAATCAAAATAAAACTATTATAGTTTGATCTATTTCCAGACTTCCAGTAAGGGGCCTCCGTGGCCGAGTGGTTAAGTGCGCTGACTTCAATACACTTGCCCGCACATCGATGTGGTCGAGCCTCACTCGGGCGTTGAATTCTTCATGTGAGGCAGCCATCCCCAGCTGGCTTACGAAGGTCGGTGGTTCTACCCAGGTGCCGCTCGTGATGAAATAATGCACGGAGGGCACCTGGGGTCTTCCTCCACTACTAAAGCTGGAAAAGTCGCCATATGACCTATCAGTGTCGGTTTCGGTGCGACGTTAAACCCAAAAAAAAAAAAAAAAAAAAAAAAAAAAAAAAAGATTTCCCCAGTATCTTATTATTTTGTTTATATTAATAATTAATTACACATCATATATCTTGATATACTTGTTTTTTTTTCGGGATAAAAAAACCCATTCCCAATTTCAGACGAAAAACTCAAAATAAAATTTTTCATTTGCTCATTTTTTTTAAAATTGTATCTAATAAATGTGGTTTTGATTTGTCCCATACTTTTTGGCCCGGGGGGGGAAAAATAAACAAATCATGTTTGGGGTTTTTTAAACCCACCGTTATTCTAAAGGTTATATTTTTGTTGTGTATCATTTGATTGTTCACCTTTCCCCTAAGGTTCCCATTTTGCTTTTGTAAATCTTTAAATTAATTAAAAGCCAAATTTTAAAAATTAAACAGGAACCCAAAAATTAATTTTGTTACAATTACCCTCCCTGGATCAGAATTAGCTAAAAAAATTAAATTTCATCATCACTTCACTGTAGGTTATTTGAATTTGCTTGGAGGTAAAAATTTTTCTAAACTTGAAAAAATGATAATTATTTGGAATTTTACATTACTTTTTTCCCCCTTGGTTTAATCCTTTCTAATACAAAACCCTATTATATGTAGCTTTTTTTTCGGGTTCAGTGTCACGTCATTCTAAATAATAAACCATTTGTTCCAGTTGTTTTTACTATTTTCAGATAGTTCAACCAAACTCTTTACATTTATTACTTTGTATAAATTTTTACAAAAAACAATTTTTCCATTTTTTTTAAACCCAAAAGAAAAAAAATTAAGCGCTTAAAATTAAAAATTTATCATTACCATCATAACTTACCATAGCAAGCTTATTTTTTTAAAGCTTATTCAAAATAACCTTTAACCAATAAAAATATGGCTTCTATCATTAATTGTAAAGGTATCCGTTTTTTTTTTTTTTAACATTTTTCCCCGGGCAGTATTAAAGCGACAAATTGAATGGGTTATTCTATCTTTCACAATATTGTTTTTTTCTAAACATGTTATATTATATAATTTTATTTTTTTTTTTTATTTTTTTATTCTATTTTTTTTTTTTTTTTTTTAAATTAAATCTTTTTTTTTAAAATTAATCTTTTTAATACTTTACTGCCCAGATCCTGAAATATTTTTTTTAATTCTATATGAATTCCCCCTCCTTACTTTTTTATTATTATTCTTTTCTTTAATTCCTTAGAAATTAAATTACCAATGCCGGACAGGTTTTTTTTAAGTTTTTAAAACAATTTATTAGATTCCGGGAACTTCCAAAAAACTTTCAGTAAATTTCCCAACTTCTGTGCCAACCCTTTTTGTTCCACTTTCAAGTGCTGCTTTTCCTGTTTTTCCAAATTTTTTTTTCCACTGTGCTATTGAAGATGCAATCCCTTAAAGAAATTTTCGTTAAATGTCAAAAACTGTTCCGTGTATGATTTCTTTTCCCGGTGAGATCAAAAAAAATAAATTTTCCTTTATTTTTGTCATAAACTTTCTTGTACTTTATATAAAACTAAAATTTATAATTTCAAAATTAAAATTAAATTTTTTAAAACTTTAGTTTTAATTAATTTTTTTTAAATTAAAATGAAAAACTTTTTCAACTCTTAAAAATTAATTATTCTACCAAATACTCGTAAATATATTCTTATTAAATTTTAAAATTTATTTTTATTTCAAATCCAACTTTTGTGGTTTTTTTGTAAAGGGATAAGCTTTTGTTAAATCTGCAGTACTTAAAGGCAAAAAATAAACCGAAATTACCATCAACAAGTAATTTCAATAAACACAATAAAATGAAAATTGACCCCCCCAGATTTAGTTATTTTTGGTGTTTTATTTCCCCCTTCATTTTGTTAATTTTTTTTCTCAAATCCAAACAATTATGAAAATTTGTATTTCCCAAACCCAACTTAAATTATTTTAAATTGAAATAAAAATTTTAAAACTACTTAAAAAAATTTCCAACTTTTTGGGTGCAATTTCTGTTTATAAAATTCAAAATCTCATTTTTAATTATGTTTCCTAATATAATTTTAATATTGTGTAACTTAAGAACCTTTGAAAATAAAAACTTTCAACCTTTACCTTATGAAACAATTCTTTTATTGTCATTTTCATCACTAATTTTTCCAAAGTAGGTCTAGTTTTTAATACTACCAAACCAACAACGAATTTTATTTTATCTAAATTAAAGAACACTAAATCGATGTAAAATCACTCGGTTTATTTTTTATTTTTAACTTTTTCAGAACTTATACTTTTTTTTTGGGTTCCCTTTTTTAATAACAAAAAATTTTAAATTTAAAATTTAAATTCAAAAAAAAAATTTTTTATAAACATTTCAGTTTTCGGTAAAAATGTTTTTTTTAAAGTTCATCAATTATTCTAATCCCTTATTTTTTTGTTTTCTTTTTTATTTCCACTTTAAATTTGAACACAAATTAATCTAATCTTTAAAACCAATTCTTTTGGATAAGGGAAAAACGTATAACCTTTCCCCCCAATTAAATTTTTTAATTTTTCATGATCTTTTATTGATGGGTAATCCTGACTTTTCTGAAAATTTTTTAAAAAAATTTTTTTCTTGAATAAATTGAATGTTTTTTTTTATTGTTATATCTTTATTAACAAATCAATTTAAAATCTCATCTACTTTTGTGTTAATGATTTCTTTTCCAGTTTTTCTACCCTTTAAATTAATTTTTTTGACCAAAAGTTTATTTAAAGTTAAAAATTAATTACCATATTCCCTTTGGTGAAACTTTATAGGGGTTATGTTTTTTTATTCTTGCCCATCTTTTTTAAATGTAGGAGTTAAAATTAAAAGTATTTATAAACCTTTTTTTTGTACTTTACATTTTTCGTTTTGGGTTTTATTTTTAAATTTTCTTTTGTATTTCTTTTTATTGGACTTTTGATCTTGATTTGCTAGCTATCAACCGTTTACTTCAAAATATTCGTAGTAACATACCTATTGTTTTTTGGCTGTGTCCTATATTTTATTGGATTAGATTCATCTCAGAAAAAAAATCAACTTTTCAGACGGTTTGGGAAATATCTTTTTCCTTTAAAACTTATATCCAAACCAGCATCAAATCTACTGTAGGCATTTCCTTTTTTTCGGTTTTGTCCAAAAATTTCAGGAAATTTTTCTGTTTCTTCCCAGCCCTCGTAATTGGTTTTGGTTCTTGGAATTGCTGTGGTACACCCGGGTATTTTGTATGTTTTTCTTCACCCCTAGAACGCTAATTGTTGTTTTTTCCAGGTAAGCTTTTAACTGACTTGAATTGTTCTTTTTGACTTTTTTTTTTTCAGTAATTTTTTTAAAAATTTCATATACAATCCTTTTGTACTTTTTTTTTTTTTCTTCATTTTTTTTTTCTCCAGATCTCTCACTTTTGCCCCAATTTTTTTTTTTAAAATTTTTATTCTTTAATTTTCATTGCATTTTATATAAAATAATGAAAGATAATTTAAAAAATAAAAATAATTAAAATAATTTTAAGATATTGAAAAAAAATAATGTATTAATTATAAAGGGAAATTTCCCAAATTATGATACAAAAAGTGATAAACCAATAATTTTAAAAAATTTTTTATCCTTTTTATGCCAGTTCTGTTTAGAATTTAATTTGGATCTTCTGGATCCGGAAAAACAATAATTAATGCATTACTTCGAAAACCCCCTTATAATTTGAAAAATTTACTTGTATCTAAAAACTTAGAACAACTAAATATCAAGTTTTAAATAACACTTAAATCAAATTGAAAAAAAAATTAAAATTAGTAAAAATGAAACTTAATATTCACTGCCCCACCAATTGAACCTTGTGAGAATCTAATCAGAAAAACAAAAAGTATAATTTTTGATTTTTTGTATGTGAAGAAAAAAATTTCAAATGAAATAACAAAAACTTTTTTCAAACGTCAAAAAAATGTTGTTTTTATTTATTTAAGTCTCTTCATAAAACACCAAAAGATATTCGAATTAACTTTTCACTTTAAATTTTTATTTGAAAGCCCCAGGTAAAAGGAAAAATAATGATTTGCATGAACAAAATATAGTCGTGATATTTTTTGCTAACAAAAAAAAAAATATGATTTCTTATATATTGAAAAACCGGGGAAGTTTTTAAAAAAAAAATTTTACGGGTAAATAAATATTATAAAGGGAGTTTTAAAAGATGTAAAAAAAATAAGTGAACCTGACAGTATAAGAAAGAAAATTTGATATTGATTTAAGTGTTTATGCACTAAAAAAAATTAAAAAAGCTTAAAAGGAAACGAATCGTATTTTTCACAGAAATAAGGACTTGATAAACAAGAATAGAGCTTTAGATATGGGGGTAAGAATAATCAACCTAGGAATCCGAAAAACCCCCAACATGCGTTTCAAACGGTTTGTGTAAAAAAAAATTCAAAGGAATAGATACATAAACTTGAAGAGAAAAGTATAAAACAACACTAGAAGTAGAAGTAAAAATATTAAAGAAAAAACAAAAGTTTTTTAAAAAGAATTCATTTTTAAATTTAAATCTTTTAAAAAAGGAAAAAATTAAAGAAAATGAAAGCTATGACTGATTCTTTAAAGAACTTGAAGAGAATCTTTTGCGATGAAACAAAAAGAAGTTTTGGGTTTAAATTTTAAAAATTTTTAAACTCAAGTTCAAGAATTAAAAAAGATAGTAGATTAAACATGAAGAGCAAAAAGATAAAAATTTAAGCTGAGAAAAATTACAAAAAGTTCGTTAAAAAAAAACAGAAAAAAATAACTAAAACTAAAATGGCAAAGGAAAATCAAATTTACTGATACATTTTAAAATAATTGGCAGAAAAAATCTGAATTGAAAAGGCAGTTCACAAAAGGTATACATGATACAGCATAAAAAACCTTAAAAAAAGAAATTAATTCTAAATAATGACTTAAAAAAAAAAAATTCAAAATTGGATTATATTGTTGACAACCGCCAAAATTTTAAAATAGCAAATTAAAAATATAAAAAAAAAAATTACAAAAGATTTTAATGAATTTAATGATAAAGTTAAAAAAACATAAAAAAAAAACTGGACTTGTAGTTAAAAAAATCTTTAAAAAAGAAGATTTAATTCCTGCTAATACGAAGCAATTAAGATAAAAATGACAAATTAAAAAATAACAAATGATTGGACTCTGTATTTGGAAATATCACTAAAAAAGGAAAAAACAATACGAAAATCCCCAAGAAATTTTACTGCTAATACTAAGAAATAACCTTTAAATGTCGGAAAATTCCACTAATCGAAAAAATTCAAAAGTAAAAAGTTTTTTTAAAAAACAAGAAACCAATAGCTAAAAACAAAAGGCTTTGTTGATAGTTTATCTGCTTCGAATTTTCCCCAAAAACAAAACGAGTTGATATTTATGAAATAATTCTTAAACTTAAAAAAAGAAAAAAAATAAAAGAAAATTTGGAAAAAAGAAATAAAAAAATTAAAACAGAAGTGTTTCCTTTAATACTAAAATAAAAGTTTTATATTACGAAAAAATAAAAAAAAATTTTTAACCGTCGGGGGTGCCGGGATATATAAACATAGAAGATCTGGGCGTCTGGGCTTTTAAAAAATTTTTAAATTTAAAGCCCGGGAATTTATCGAGATTATAAAGTTTTTAAAAACACAAACCAAGAATAAAAAATGATGTACTAATGTGACTTAAAGGGGTTTGTTTATGCAAAAACTGGAAATTTATTAAAAGATATTAATATTTTTAGGGGGCCAGGCCCATAGGGGGCCAATAAACCCTTAAAACCAAAATCCTTTTTTTTTTTGGGGGTGGAAAAGAAGGTTTCGGTGGTATTGAATCTATTTTTTTTGGGAATTTAGCAAAATATAAAAATATAGCACTTTAGGACTGAGGACTTTGGCCCTGATCAGTTAAACCCATTATAAGAAAAAAATTAAAATTTATTTTCACAAGGAAAAAAAAGTTTATATTCACCCTAGAGGATTCAACATCTACAAAAAAACTTTTCACTTTTGAGGGGAAATTTTCTTAATTCTACATATCGGGTAACTATACCGGATGACGTGCCCATAAAGCAAACTTTTGGGTTTAAAAATTTAATTACTATGTACCCAATAAATCTTACAAAAGAAAATAAAAACAAATATTTTTAAAACAAAATCCCCGATTAGTTTATCTTTAAAAAAGCAATAAATGCTTTTTAAAATAAAATTGATTGTAAACACACCGTGTGTCACCAAATTACAAATTAACTATACGTTTAAAGTTTAAAAAAATTTTGAAAACAGCGTAATTCTCAAAAACTGTTTCAAAAAAACTGACACATATGTCTCCGGAAACGTTCTATACTAAGGCATTAGTGAAATGGATTACACGTAATTTCAAAAACGTTTGAACAAAAACTATTTATCAAAACCGGGGTCTTTTCAGTTTATCAATAAAACCCTTTTTAAACAAAAATGTTTTAAAGTACCGGTGCCCCTTTATTGATTATTGCAAATAACAGCTGATAAAAGGGAAAGCGCAATAATCGTTTTTTTAAAAATCGGTATAATATTTGTAATAAAAAAGAAACGGGAAATAATATTACAGGAGGGAAAATTTTATAGTTTTAATTTTTTTTAATATTTTTTTTGATTTGTTCTCATTTTGTTAAATTGGTAAGGGTTTTCAATTAAAGCCCCTGAAAACCTGTTTTTTTCTTATTTTTTAAATTGTCCGGGATTGATTTTTTAGAAAAGGGGCAAGGGGCAAGGGGGGGTCAAAAAGACTTCGCACAAACAATTCTAAAACCTAAATAGCTGTTTATTTCTTTTTTAAAACAAAAAACATATTTTGTATTAAAACTTTGAAACTTTACATTTTTTAAATCTGTGTTTAGCCCTTTTGCATCGCAGCATTTTGTTTGGGACTGCAACCTTTGGGATTTTCAAAACGTTACCTGACTTCTAGTTAGCAATAAGTCAGATTTCCCAAATTTTTTCAGATCGGTTCCAACGGGCCCTTTTTATTGCAAAAAATTGTAATGAACCTCCAACCCCAAAGTATACGTTAATTGCTTATTATTATTCAAAAATTAATGCTTTTGCACCATGTCTTGTCTGAGAAAATGGTTTTGTTAAAATGGATCTTCTCCCCGCAATTTTGAATTTTATTTATTTAAGAACTCTATGTAGAGGCTTTTTTATTTAAAAGATTTCCGGGTTGTTTTTAAGCAAAAAAATCAAAAGTGAAAAAAAAAATTCAGTAAACTCCATCCTTTGGAAATTATACGTGCTAATAAAGGGTTAAAACGGATTTTTTTATATAGAGGTAGGTTGTTATAGGAACTGAGCTTGTCTGCGGTCTGTCTGCTCCGTTGTTTTTTTGGTTTTCCAAGATAATCTTGAAAGGTTGACCGATTTAAATAATACTTAGGGTAAAATCAAAATCAGGTCAGTTCGACTTTTGGGGTTTGGTAGGTCAAAGGTCAAGGTCCCAGTGACTTTTAACAGCTAACGTTTTTCAGATGAAACTCTTAAAGGGGTTTACGATTTAAAAAATTTTTTTTGGTACACAGTGAACACGAAAATACAGGAAAATTTGACTTTGGGTTGGGGGGTCAAAAGGGCAAAAGGGCACGTACTCAACAGTTAAAAAGTTTCTAAAAAGAAAAATTGAAAAGTTGGGCTAGGTCTTAAATATCCTTTTAAACTTTTCACACAGGTTTAACATGATTAAAAAATTCAGTTCAAATTTGAGGTTTGAGGGCCAAAAGGTCAGGTCACAAACAGAAAATGTTAACGGTTTTCCGGAATAACTGGACAATGCAGGGCCTAGGGCCCTGAAAAATTTTTGGGGGGTTGGTCATCACCAGCAGTACCCGTAAATTTTTTTGGGTTCCAAAAGGTCGTTAAACCTTTTCTGGGCAATACTTGAACGCTTGGCTGAGGACTTGAAACCCCTTTTGGGAATTTTATCTGACCAGCAAGGGCCCCTTTTAAATTTGAGTCAGGGGTCAAAGGGGGAGCAAGTTAGCTTGACATTGGCTTTGTTCTTTCAAGGCCCCAAAGGGGGGTATAATTCGTCACTCCTGTGACAACTCTAGTTTAGACTTGAATTTTTGAAAAAAATTCATATCATATTTTACTTGCGTGCGCTTCTGCATACTTTTTAAAAATTTTGCTTGGTTATTTTTTTATATGTCAAAAAAGAAAAACTAGCTAAAACCCCAAAACCTAAATCATGTGTATGTAAAACACTCAGTGAAGAAATTTTGATGAAACTGAATTTTGGGGGGTTTTTCTACAAGAATTTTTATATTACGATACAACTTAAATTTCATTTCTTTGAATTTTAAAAGCAGGAAATTTGTTAATTACTGCTAAACCCTAAAAAACATACTGTTTTTTACAAACCCCTTTTTGCTTCTGTTTGACAAGGTCAAAATAAACGGTTCTTATTGTTCCTTCTTATGATGACGAGGGGGGAAAGTGGTTGAGGTGGTGGCAGTAGACAAAAACTGCCTGCAAGTGAAAAAACTTAAAAAGAAATAATCCCTTTAAAAATTTATTTTAATAAAAAAAATGTGTACATTAAAATTGGGGAAAACATGACAACAAAGCATTTTCTTAACCCTATTTCAGTAACATTTTAGCCTTGCACACTTTTAAAATATTTTCAATCACATCTAGAAATTCACAAAAACCTGGGCCACTTCCCGCACCCTTGTCCTGAATGGTGCTGCCCCCCGTTGGGGATGATGTCATAAATTTCTTGTCTTTTTGTCTCCCCCTATACTCGGTTTTACGACCTTGCTGAAATTTTGTACCGCAAGAATAGAATAGCATGCATTAAAACGGTTTTTAAAAAAAATCAAGGCATTACTAAAAAAAAATGGGTTTGCCTCATAATTTTTAAACTCATAAATTAATGTTTTTTATTAGGTTCCGGTCTTTGTGTAGAATTAAAAAAAAAAGGAAATAAAGTGTTTGTGAAAATGAAAAAAAGGGAATTTTTAACAAAAACTACCCCCATTCTTTTTAAAACTTTTCCGGACACATCCCTCAGTGACAGACAACGGAGAAACAACTAGATGCGAGACTGTTTCTTCTATGGCAGACATCGGCATTGCTGTCCCAGACTGGTTATTCCCCCTTGAAAAAACAAAAAAAGACATGATGATTTTTTAATTTAAATACCGAAATGTCTTCACACTGGGAAACCCCCCTTAAAACATTGAATAATGTAATTTAAAAAATACTTAATGATTAAAGTTGATAATGCCTAATTTTTAAGAAAAAAAGAAAAAATTATAAAAATTTTAAATCAAACATTGAAAAGGTTCCTCCAACTCAGAAACTTTTTTGTCCCTGTTGTGGGAAACCCCCCAACGGCTGCGTAATTTTAAGCGCTGAATAAAATCCATTTTTATGATTTTTTTGTTCTCTATGTATTTAATGAAACTTGTTGGGAAATTTTTTTCTCTAGTGTATTGCAAGGTATAATTCTGCTTAGTGAAATCACAGGGTTTTGGGGTTGGGTCTGGTGTCGGTCAGTTTTATTTGGGAAAACTTCCCCTTGTTTTTTTCGTTTGCTTTTAATTGTCTTACCAGTTTACTTTAATGAGTTGAACACAGCTTACAGTGAACAAACAATTGAACTTTGATGATTGAAATATCAAAGAAAGAGCAAACAGTATTAATTACCAATTAAAATTATGAACAGTGTAATTAAAACATTTCAATAATGACTAATTATTTAAGTATGTTTCTTTTAAATTTGACAATTAAATTTTGTTAAGTTTATTTTAATTTTTTATTAAATTGCAGTTTTTACAGGACAGCGTACATTTTTTATCAAATTTTAACATTTTAATAATCATGGGTAATAAATTAAATTTATTTCTTTAATTCTTTCAATAAATCTAACTATTTGTTATGATTTGATTAGAGAATTTTGTATTTTAATAAGATGTTCCATTATGTTTGCTAAAAAACTGAATTTTTTTTAAAAGAAAAAAAAAATTAATTAATTTTAGCCCCTTCCATTTACTTATTTAAATATTTTTTTTTAAAGTAAAATAACTTTAACATCGTAAAATTTTGTCATATTTTTTTGCCTCAATTTTCGTTTGTACTTTTAATAAAAAAGTGCGGGCCCCGCAAAATCTTAAAATTTTGGGTGATAATATAGGAGTATAAATTTTAAACCTTAGAACTTATTTTGTTGGGTTTGGTAGGGGAGGGGGGGAATGTGAAGCATGTTTTAGATTTTAATCTTTTGTCCCCTTTTAGCGAGTAATCTAACTAATAAATTAGTACTCAAATTCCTTTTTCCTCTTAACCTTTTCCCTGCTAAATTTCTAAAAAGGGGTGGTCCCTCATTGAATTTGGGGAATACCTTTATTATTCAAAGAATGTTCACTGAAAAAATTTCTGACGAAAAACAAATGATTAACTCGTTTTTAAACTTTATTTTAAATTTTTTAATTTTTCAAACTTTTAATATCATATGTTTTTTTTCAAAAATAGTTTTTTTGTTGTTTTTTAAGGAACACAGGGGGGGGGGCCATTAAAAATAAAAGATTTACATTTTCCAAATGAGGCTTATTCTGTCTTACCAGATAAAAGACAATATTTACCAAAAATGCGAACGCCTTTAAAAAAAGAAGACTGAACTGTGACATTACTATCAATAAAACATTGTTTGACGTCCCAATGTTACAGCACAACATATAAATTTTGGTCTAAAAGAATGTTATGCAAAAAATGGTGAATATTTGTGGATTTTGCGGGTGTGGTTAAAATCCTTGGGGCGTGTCGAATCTTGATTTTTTGCTATAAAAAAAAAGACGGTTGTTTTTGGTTTAAAACCCTATTTTAATGACTAGCAATGCTACCCGTATTCTCACAATGGTATTATGGGATGTCACCTCAACACATTTTTTAGTTTATCCTTTTATGCATCAGAAAAAGCACAAATTGTTATTAAAGCTGTTTAAAAAAAACGCTGAATTCGAACTGTCTTGGTTTTTTTACTTACATAGATTGGTTTTTCTCTTTGCGAATAATTTACCATTTTCACCTGAACGAACTCTTCTGCAAGACGTGTTACAGTTTCCCAAATTTTACAATAAAGACTATTAGAATCGGGAAAAATTTTAGTAAAAAAGTATTTGAACACTATTTACACTCCGGGTGGTTTTAGTTTTTTTTAAATCATTTCTTTTGACCTGCGCTCGTCTGATATAAATTTCCTTTTATTTGAAATCTAAACAATGATTTTAGTCGTGAAAACTTACCCGGGGAAATTTTTTCTAATTCCAAAAAGAAAGCAGGATACATTCTATTTCAATACAATTGTTTTTAAATTCCCCCACATTTATATATTTTAGGCAAATCTGAATGTTGAAAGATAAAGCACCATAGTGAGGTGGTCGCTGCAAAGGGGTTAGACTTCTTTTATTGTACAACTAAGGACAGGGTTTTTCCTGTCTTTTTTTTTATGCTTTGACTTTCTTAAATTTTTTTTTTCGTCATTGATTTTTTTTTCCAAATGAGCTAAAAAAAAAAAATTAAAAATTTTGACTTTAAGTTCAATTTTAGGATGAAAAAAATTGCCTTTAAATTTTAATTTTAAAGTTTAAAAATATATGCCCATGAAACCCACACCATTTTATTGGTTGAAGCCCTGCAAGGCCCGGACTGCAGAAGTCATTGATGCTTTGGGCCCCGCTGGAAAAAAGTAATGACCACAGAGAAAACAAATAGAATGGCCTTAAATGTTACCAAAATTCAGAAATAGTAATAATAATGCAACTGCACTGTCTTTCTAAAAAGAAATGTTTACCTCAGAATAAATGTATAAATGCTAATTATGTCTTCTCAAGCAATAAGAAGCTCATCTACACCAAAAAATTAAAATTGCCAAACATTCGGTATGGTTTTGAAAACAGTTACCATTATTTCAGTGTTGGCCGTATCACAGGCAGATTGCCCCAAGAACTAGCAGATGAGGTGGTCGGGTCATTGATGGACCTTTTCAATCTTCAAGAATCTGATGGTGCCTGGCATGGAGGTAGGTTGGCACATCAAGCAGGATGTTTCACTGATTTGAATAATGTTTTTTTTTCTGGGGACCTTTGTGGCAGAATATCCGAATCACTTACCATTTACCCTTTTGGGTTTTAAGTGCTTCTTGAGTTGTCAAGTGAGGAAGCCTTCTAGCTGGTTTTGGGAAGATCAGTTGCTCAACTCTGGTGTCCGCTCATGCATGAAATATTGACCACAGGGTCACCTGCGTCTTCCTGTTGAGGCTGGAGAGTCATATGTATATGACCCATACAGTGTTGTCGTTGCTTAGAGTGCAGAATGATAAACATAAAACGGTTTTTCGTTTGAAAAGATTTGGGTGGGGAACTATGTTACATGAATGTAGGAAGAAAAAAAAAAGATATAATATTTTCTAATCCTCCTTTGATATTTGAAGAATTGGATTTTGCCACTTGTGTGCAGATGATAAGCAAACAGAATGGATCCCTATCAAATTGCATGGATGTGCAGGCTGACCTGGATCCATACTGGTCACCGAGCTCTAGTGTTTGTGTTTTTAGCTCACCTGTCACATAGTGACAAGGTGAGCTTTTGTGATCACGCAGCGTCCGTCGTCCGTCCGTGCGTCCGTCCGTCCGTCCGTAAACTTTTGCTTGTGACCACTCTAGAGGTCACATTTTTTGTGGGATCTTTATGAAAGTTGGTCAGAATGTTCATCTTGATGATATCTAGGTCAAGTTCGAAACTGGGTCACGTGCCATCAAAAACTAGGTCAGTAGGTCTAAAAATAGAAAAACCTTGTGACCTCTCTAGAGGCCATATATTTCACAAGATCTTCATGAAAATTAGTCAGAATGTTTATCTTGATGATATATAGGTCAAGTTCGAAACTGGGTCACGTGCCTTCAAAAACTAGGTCAGTAGGTCTAAAAATAGAAAAACCTTGTGACCTCTCTAGAGGCCATATATTTCACAAGATCTTCATGAAAATTGGTCAGAACGTTCACCTTGATGATATCTAGGTCAAGTTCGAAACTGGGTCACGTGCCTTCAAAAACTAGGTCAGTAAGTCAAATAATAGAAAAACCTTGTGACCTCTCTAGAGGCCATATTTTTCATGGGATCTGTATGAAAGTTGGTCTGAATGTTCATCTTGATGATATCTAGGTCAAGTTTGAAACTGGGTCACATGCGGTCAAAAACTAGGTCAGTAGGTCTAAAAATAGAAAAACCTTGTGACCTCTCTAGAGGCCATATATTTCATGAGATCTTCATGAAAATTGGTCAGAATGTTCACCTTGATGATATCTAGGTTAAGTTCGAAAGTGGGTCACGTGCCATCAAAAACTAGGTCAGTAGGCCAAATAATAGAAAAACCTTGTGACCTCTCTAAAGGCCATATATTTCATGGGATCTGTATGAAAGTTGGTCTGAATGTTCATCTTGATTATATCTAGGTCAAGTTCGAAACAGGGTCATGTGCGGTCAAAAACTAGGTCAGTAGGTCTAAAAATAGAAAAACCTTGTGACATCTCTAGAGGCCATATTTGTGAATGGATCTTCATGAAAATTGGTCAGAATGTTCATCTTGATGATATCTAGGTCAAGTTCGAAAGTGGGTCACGTGCCTTCAAAAAGTAGGTCAGTAGGTCAAATAATGAAAAAACGTTGTGACCTCTCTAGAGGCCATATTTTTCATGGGATCTGTATGAAAGTTGGTCTGAATGTTTATCAACTGGGTCATGTGGGAAGAGGTGAGCGATTCAGGACCATCATGGTCCTCTTGTTTTTGCATAGCTGCACTTAATTATGTAATTCTGCTAAAGAAAAACATTGTGATGGCAGCTTTTCTTTCACAGTTGATACATTTAGCAGAGTTAATTATATTTGATGAGAATTTTATAGATTTAAATCAGTATCCAATGATACAATAGTATAGTGAAAGATGGGCATACTAAATCTTTAACTTTTTGTTTGTTTTGATTGTCACTCTAGCATATAAATTGAACACATTAAATATCGGCTAAAAATGAATTATGCTTACAAGATTCCTCTAGTAACTTTTGGAAATGATATCTTTAAATGGTCTGTTATGGTCAGATTCAAACTTGTTTTTAGACTTATTTATCACTTACTAAAAAATGACAGTGAAAGGTCAGCAGAATTTAATATTAAAATGATATATTTTAGGATGTTTAGCTCTAGCAGAACTTGGTAGAAGAGGTTTGTTACTGCCTCAGAGACTCTCAGATGGTAAGTATGTTTTGTTCTTCCAGGTCATGTACTATACATTTGTGACTTGGCACATTGAAGGAGCATGCTGCCAATTTTCAAAGAAATAGGCAAACTTAGTTGTATGTGTCTGTATCTAAAATATGTCTCTCTCTGTTCTTGTGGTTTCCCTGGTTCTGTCCCTTTGTTAAAATCTCTTTGTGTCTGTTCTGTTAGATGTTGAATTTGGCATCCAAAGTGGCTGCCTTTGCATGTTAAGCACCTTTTAATGTATTTATCATGATAAGGTAGCTATATGAATCTTTTATGATATAATAATAATAATACTCTGTCTGTATATATACGGTACAGTATTTGAGTATATTTTAGACAAAAAAAAAAAAAAATTTAGAAGCTTTGCTGTTTTTCAAAGAGAAAGATTTCAAGTTTGTGTATGCTGCATAGATATGATATACATACAATATGTTATGTCAGTGTTGAAGTTACGAAAATATAAGTTTTATGTATGTTTGTTAAAAATTCAAAAGCCTGTGTGTAATACAGGGTGATATTCTGGTAACCATTATATCTCCTTAAAAGTTGATATTCTGCTATTCCAGCCTGTGAGTGAAATGAAACTTGCACAATTTATCATGAAGATCATTTCATATTTAACATTTTCAGTGGTACCTGTAGTGTTGAAAGCTCTGGCCTACGACGAAAGGCGAGGAAGTTTCTCGGTCGGAGCTCATGTTAGAGATGCTGCATGTTACGTATGCTGGGCATTTGCAAGGGCCTATGAGCCACAAGACATTACTCCTTATGTTAACAAGATTGCAAGGTTTGTGTACTTGATATGTTAGAATACATGTCACATGTCTGAGAAAACATTGTACAAATTTGGCTCTTCATCAGAGTAAAAGAACATTACTGGACAAAGTTTCATTAAGGATGATAATAAATTCATTTCAAGCATAGCGAGTTTAAATTTGTAAGCATGTAATGTGAAATCTTTATTTATTTGTTGTGGACTTATTTTCGATTTTCGAGGATTTCATAGTTGCATTCATCAGCAAAATGTAATCCAAATGAACAGTAGAAATTCCCATTCAGTTTACCTTAAATAGTTGAAATCCACAAGTTTATATCCATAGATCTACTAAATAGCCCTTTTGGCTAAAACCATAAAAATTTCATGCCCACCAAATTGAATGATTTCAGAGTAAAGGAGTTATAACATTTAGACTTTTATAAGCTAGGATTGACTTGGTTATTTAATGTGTCAGTATAATGTTAGTGCATATGCATGAAAATTTGACCTTACTGGTTGGATCCTTGGAGTGAGTAAATGTGTTTTATGTATGAGTTGATTGCTGTTCATTTACTAGTAAATCATTTTAGTAAAAGCAAGCCAGTGAAATGTATCCATTGAAATGTATCCATTTGTTCTAGATTTAGTATATTCATTTTATCTAGTCCGGTCAGAAATACTTGCAGAATAATTTTCAGTCATTCATTTCGTATGAACTAAAACAAAAACCAAAAAAAACCCTTCCATTTCTTATATTTGCATTATATTTCCTTTCCATTTGTGAACAAATTTTGTTGTTAATTTTTTTTTTTTTGCAAAAATTGTACTCATTTTGTTGTATTTAACATTAAGATCTGCTTCCCAGTCATTCTGTTTACCAGACAGAACAACAATAACATCATCTAAGAAATGTTTCCATTGTCTACATGCAGGGTTAATAAAAACAGTGACATACTATCACAAAGTGGTATTATCTTAATTTTGTTACTTTTGCCTGTTGGGTTCATGCTAAGTGAACTTCATCATTTTAATTGAACAAGTACTGAGAGGGTGAATATCTGGATGTATACAAAGCTGTGATGCCAATACTCATATTACCGAAATGTCACTTTAGAAGTACATAAGATTTTTATTACCATGGTTAATTATTTTCAGCTCACTGGTAATTGCTTCAATATTTGATCGTGAAGTGAATGTGAGAAGGGCAGCTGCAGCAGCATTCCAGGAAAATGTTGGTAGGCAGGGAACCTTCCCACATGGTATAGAAATCCTTACAACAGCCGACTACTTTGCTGTAGGGAACCGGACACATTGCTATCTAGATCTGAGGTGAGTTTTACAGCCAACAGTCCGTCATTGTATAGATATCCTTACCATAGCCGACTACTTTGCTGTAGGGAACATATTGCTATCTAAAACTCAGGTAGGTCTAGAACTGAGGCGAGTTTTACAATGAATATCCACTCACGGTATAGATATCTTTACTGCAACTGACTACTTTGCTATCTTGAACTGAGATGAGATCTACAATGAATATCCCCTTATAGTATAGATTTCCTTAGCTTCTCCACAGCTGACTACTTTGCTGTCTAGAACTGAGGTGAGTATTACAGGGACTTTTTCAGTGTAAACATTCTAACAGCAGATTTATTTCTTGAGTGTACTGGACAAATTACTATGTAGAACTGGAGTGATTATTACAGGGAACCTTCCTACATCGTAAAGATACCCTTTCAACAGTGGACTAATTTGTAATAGGGAGCAGAACACTCTGTTATCTAGTCTAGAACTGAGATGTTACAGGGTACCATTGCCTAAAGGTATGGATATCCTATCAATGTCTGTTTTGCTGCACATGGCTGTGTACCACTATGGTAGATGTTATTTTAATTATAGGAAACCTATTTTAACCTTAACGTGCCTCAATCTTGAATTGGTATGTAATGTTTCATGACACAGGTGAAGGCAGTTAATGCCAAATATGAACCGTGTAACGGCTTGCGTTTTTTATTTCTACAAACAACATTAGCAATATAATTGAGAAGAAAAACAGCATTTCTTTTGACACTACTGGCATACATTTACTGAAAACAAAGTTATTTTATAGTATAAATGTTTTACATATTATTTCAGCGTGTTTGTTGCCCAGTTTCCACAGTACACCGATGCATTGATAGATCATTTAGCAGACGTTAAAGTTCATCACTGGGACAGGTAAAGAGTAGCTTAATAGTGAAATATTTTCATAGAACATCTTAAACAGTTTTACAGTTAATAGAAACATAGATATTTTCATTTCAAAAATAAGGAAAGCATATCTGTCAAAAAAACACAATTTAGTTGATTTAGCAACTTTCAAGCAACAAGCTGAGGACCCTGTTTGCTCCCAGGCATTATTTTAAGGCATGGGAGGACACCTATGTTGAATCACCTGTCTTCTTCAAGTTAGCTTTGTAACTTCCTCAGTGAAAGAAATCTGCATCGCAAGTTGGATTTGATGACAAAGGTGAAGGGCAAATTTCATCAAGATGTGTCTACATTTATCTATATTGTTTTGCAACCAATAGTCTTTACTGATAATTTAACTTTGTAAAAGTTTAGAATTGCATGAACTTTACTTTTTTTTACAGTGCAATAAGAGAATTAACTGCTAAAGCTCTACATAACTTGACTGAGAAATCCCCACAGCATATGACACAATCAGGTATGTAAAATGTAACACAATACAATATGTAAAATGTAACACAATCAGGTATGTAAAATGTAACAATATATAAAATGCAACACAATGTAATATAATCAGGTATGTAAAATGTAACACAATCAGATATGTCAAATGTAACACAATACGATATGTAAAATAGTAAGTGAGTAAAATGACTAGTTTGTTTGTGAAGAACAGGTTTGTACTGGTGCAGAATCCAGGAACATTGGTTAGGTTAACTGCCCGCCATTTCGTAACTGAAATACTGTTGAAAAATTGTTTAACCCAAAACAAACAAACAAAATGTCCACCATTGTGTAAACGAAACATGTATACACATACATTGAAGTCATAATATTGCAGTACTTGTAATGTAATAATAACTTAAAAAAAGGGGAAAACATTGTCCTGCTATAGTTGCTGCCATTTTCAAAGTTTTATCAATGTTTTGTTAATGCTTTGTACATTCCATTTTATTACATCTGTATGGTATTGCATATGTTTCAGTTCTGCCAAAATTGTTACCACATACAACATGTATGGATCTACAAACAAGACATGGATCTATTCTGTCTGTGGCAGAAATTGTGTATGCTTTGAGTCAAATAGCTGTCAAAGAAGGAAGGTAATTTAGAACGGAACACTTAAGGACATATTGCTATAATTTGGTCAAAAAATATGTTTAAATGAAGCTGAAAAAGGTCCTAATAAAAAGATCCCAATTCCTTTTTTCATTTTTAGCATATTTTTGGGTACACAAGAGGCAAAATATTCTTCCACTTGCAAAATGTGTTTTACTTAAAAAAGAAGATATTTTACATTGTTATTTGTAGACGAAAGCAGAACAGAATGTTCATTTGGCAGACCTCATTTTGAACGACATGAGTATTTGGGTCGCTGACTTGTATTTCACTCCTTTTCAGTCCACTAGTACTGGGTGAAAACCAGTTCAGGGTCTGTAGGCTTGCCCCTTGTATGTCTGTCAATGATAGGCTTGCCCTTTGTATGTCTGTCAACGATAGGCTTGCCCTTTGTATGTCTGTCAACAATAGGCTTGCCCTTTGTATGTCTATTAACGATAAGGTCATTTTTCTTGGCTGAAAATTTACATTTTTTATCCATGGATGGATATTCTAATTATTCTAATATCTTTGCACAGACTCCCCAGGTCAAGAGGCTGTATCACTTGCAAGACCTAGGCCCCTAACTTGAAGATACTGTCAGCAAAAAATAACTGCTATTTTTAAGACATATGTCCAAAACTGCAGTCCCCTAGCCAGTAAGGGACCTTATTTTGTAGGAAAATACTTCCTTTCTCGTGTTTATTATGTATCCCACCACACAGTGGTATGGGAGACACATTGATTTATTCCAGTCTGTGTGTCTGTCTGTGTGTCTGTCTCAAAGCTTGTCTGCACTCAAAGTCGAACATTTCTCATCCAATCTTCATCAAACTTGAACAAAACGTGTTTGACCATAAGTCCTCAGCCAAATTGGCCTAGGCACTTCAGAATTATGGCCCTTGAGTTACCGAAAATTGGCCTTTTTAGTCTAGTCTGCACTCTAAGTCGAACATTTTTCATCCGATCTTCACCAGACTTGAACAAAATGTGTTTGTCTATAAGTCCTCAGCCATTTTCGATAACTAGCCAAAACTGCCCTAGGCACTTTGGAATTATGGCCTTTGAAATACCGAAAATCAGTCTTTTTACTCTTGGCCATGTTCTAAGTCGAACAGTTTTCATTCGATCTTCACCAAATTTGAACAAAATGTGTTTGTCCATAAGTCCTCAGCCAAGTTCTGTAACTAGCCAAATCAGCCCTGGCACTTTGGAATTTTGCCCCTTAATTACTGAAAATTGGCCTTTTCACTCTTTTCCGTGCTCTAAGTCGGACATTTCTCATCTCATCTTCACCAAACTTGAACAAAATGTTTTTGACCATAACTCCTTGGCCAGGTTTATTAACTAGCCAGATCGCCCGAGGCACTTCAGAATTATGGCCCTTGAATTACCCAAAGTCAGCCTTTTTACTCTTCAAAGGTATATTTGACAGTATATAAAGACTGACTTACTATTTAGATGATTAGGCAGTTGTGGGAGACATTCGCTTTTCTCAAAAGCAGCTCTAGTTTAAATTTCTTAAACCAGAGATATTGAGGAATATATTATTATGTCAATGACTGAGTGAAAATCTAAAAAAAATGTTTTTAACTCAGTTTTTACTGTAAAATCATTAATTTTTGTGGGGGAATAATTTTCGTGGTTGAGTCAAGCCACAAAATTTAATCTCAACGAACAAGTAAAATTCCATTCATTTTATGTTCAAAAGTTGAAATCAGAGAATTCATATCAGCAATTTCATGTTTTGACCAAAACCACGAAATTAAATGTTTTCAGCTGACCAGAGCACAAAGTGCTCAAGGTGAGCTATTGTGACCGGTCATTGTCCGGTGTCCGTCGGCGTACGTCGTGCGTTGTCGCCAACATTTGCCTTTTAAACACTCTAGAGGCCACAGTTGTGACCCAATATTTATGAAATTTGGTCAGAATGTTTTTCTTGATGATTTCTAGGTCAAATTTGAAACTGGGTCATGTGGGGTCAAAAACTAGGTCAGTAAGCCAAATCAAAGTAAAAGCTTGTGAACAATCCTGAGGCCACAGTTGTGACCCAATATTTATGAAACTTGGTCAGAATGATTGTCTTGATAATTTCTAGGTCTTTTTTGAATCTGTGTGATGTGGGGTCAAAAACTAGGTCACCCGGTCAAATCAAAGGAAAAGCTTGTGAACACTTTAGAGGTCACAATTTTGACTCAATCTTTATGAAACTTGGTCAGAATGTTCGTCTTCATGATTTCTAGGTCAAGTTCAAAACTGGGTCTTGTGGGTTCAAAAACTAGGTCACTATGCCAGATCAAATGAAAATCTTGTCAACACTGTAGAGATCACAAATTAAGTTTGAAACTCATGAGAATTAATCAGACTGTTTGTCTTGATGATCTCTAGGTCATATCAGAATCTCGGCCATGTGGGGTCAAAAACTAGGCCACCTGGTGAAATCAAAAGAAAAGCTTGTGAACATTCTAGGGGTCACAGTTGTGACCCAATCTTTATGAAATTTTGTCAGAATGTTTGTCTATATGATCTTTAGGACAAGTTTGAATCTGGGTCATGTGGGTTCAAAATGTAGGTCAGTAGGCCAGATCAAAGGAAAAGCTTGTAAACACTCTAGAGGTCACAGTTGTGACTCAATATTTATGAAATTTTGTCAGAATGGTTGTCTTGATGATTTCGAAGTCAAATTTGAAACTGGGTCATGTGGGGTCTTAAACTAGGTCAGTAGGCCAGATCAAAGGAAAAGCTTGTAAACACTCTAGAGGCCACAGTTGTGACTCAGTCTTTATGAAACTTGGTCAGAATGTTTGTCTTGATGATCTCTAGGTCCAATTTTAATCTGGGTCATTTTGGGTCAAAAACTAGGTCACAAGGTCAAATCAAATGAAAAGTTTGTGAACACTCTAAAGGCAACAGTTGCGACTCAATCTATATGAAACTTGGTCTGAATGTTTTTCTTGATGATCTTTAGATTAAATTTGAAACTGGGTCATTTTGGATCAAAAACTAGGCCAGTAGGCCAGATAAACTCTGGTAAGCGATATAGGGCCATCATGGCCCTCTTGTTTCAGTATATGAACAAAAGAAAAAATATTTTAATTTTAATCTTTTTGATTACCAATAACTGCAAAGAAAGACTGAAAAGATTTAATGTTATGCTTATTTTTATACTACACAGTCAGTTTGTATAAAAGTTCATTGGTTAAACAATGAATCTGAAGAATTCGGTGTTTTTCTGTATTCTTATTTTACCAAGAGCAGTAATATTAATTTCAATTTGTTTTGAAAAATGGAGAAGCTCATAGTCTTGTGTCATTCATTGCAGTTTAACTTCTGTTTTAGGAATATAACAGACATTCTAACACAAGATGTTTTGGACACAATAAAGGAAATTGCTATCAAAGTAAGTTTGTAAACCAGTCCCGTAACTCCAGCATCTGATTGGTTGATTCAGAGCACTCAGTTGAAACTGACCAATTGCAAGGCTGCATTTTGAGACTGGTTGTTTGAAATGTTGTGGTCAGCTTGAGTAGATGTTAAAAATACAAATAATTTTTGTGACCCCCAAATTTTTGGGGTGGGAGAGGGTGCATAAGAGTTGCCCTTGTCTGTATCCATTTGAATTTGTGTATTGCATATCTCTAAAAGTATTTGACCAAGAATCAACAAACCTCACAAGATTGGTATTAAGCATAGGAAGTTGTGCACCTGTTGTTTTGGATCTCACAAAGCCAGACCAGAGTTACGGCCCTTGACTTAGTCAAAAATATACATAAAGGGCATACAAGTTTGTGTCGCATGTTTGTTGGTATGTAGAAAAGTATTTGACTTTGAGTCATAAAACAGTAGGGGATTATTATGTACCATGTGAAGTTGTTTGGGTTTTTATACCAGATTTATGGTCCTTGACTTAGTGAAAAATACACACAAAGTTTATGTAGCATATATTTTAAAAATAATATTTCACCTTCAGAGTCTTGAAACTATGTAGGAATATTTTTAAGCTTGTGAATTTGTGCGCCTGATTTTTTTAAATTTCATTTTGCATGACCAGAGTTATATCCCTTGACTAAGTCAAAAACCAGAACTTTGTGTCCCATGTACATGTATATCAAAATGGCCTTTACATGGAGTTATAAAACAGTTGAGGATAAATATATAACAGGTGAATTTTGCACCTGGTGTTGCTCAGCTAAGCCAGAAATATGGTCCTTCACTTAGTGAAAAATACACAAAGTGCTTAAAAGTTTGTGTTGCATATGTCTTAAAAATATTTTGCTTTGCGTCATAAAACCATGTACAATGACAGTAATGGGAGCACCAGTGTCCTATGGACACACATCTACTTTATTTTTGAAAATTTTAAATAAGATACTGTTGTAAGGTCAACTTAACCCTTTACCACACAGAACAGAAGCCAAAGTAACCTCTTTTACATAACACTGATAAGTGATAATCAATAATCAATAATCGGTATATGGCTGATAAAGGTGACTGTCTTATCTGAACAGAGGTGTTGGCATTATTTTGTGATTACACACACACATGTTAAAAATGTCATTATTTTAATATTTTCTGTAAGTTTGACATTATTTTTGTCAATATAAAGTTTATAGCAATTTAAATTCTCTTTCCGATGATACAAAATTTATTGTAGTTTCTCTTTGAGTTTCGAAGATATAAAGTGTTAAAGTACGGGGATATATATTTTTAGGCATAAAATTCTGTTTTGGATTACTTTCACATTGAAATTCATATACAATTCCATTTTGATGTTTGAAAGTTTGATTTATAGTTAATAGACTTATCTTCCGAATCGGAATCGGTAAGTATTTATATAAAAAACAACCATCAAACTGAATAACACTACAAAAATAACGGATCGTAAAATTTCTGAAAGTGCAAAAAAATCGTGGAGATCGAGACTCGTAACCGACTACAGTATTCTTGTGCTAAAAATTAAATATTTTTAAGATAATATTACGTAATATTTTGATGATCAAACGTCGGTACATCACGGGTGACTTCCGCAGCAATTAACTCTTGGGGTGTCATAAAATATTTGAAAGCCGCGGTCCTTCTGTTTTGATTAACACTTCCCGTTATGTAAGGCCATAAATTCCAAGCCATCGTATACACAAATTGTTGTTTAGGGGAAATCTGCATGTATCACGCGTGACCTTCATGACCTAACACATTTAAAAATACTTTGATGTTAAATGGTTGTTATTTTTAGAACGAGGAAAGCCCCGCGAAACGGCTAGTTGCAAGCAGTTTCTCAGTAATTTTCCATGACGTAGCGTCGTGCACATGTAGGAAAAAACCCCGGTGTCTTTCTTTGCAAAGTACTCGATAAATTTAAATAGTAACCACATGATCTTTTACGTAAATAATGATGACGAAATCCCATATTTTGAGTTAGTAAACATCCGGATTTTGTTTCTTTAGGAAAAGAACGAAAATAAAGCGATTGATTATGAGACACGGGATAAAACGATTCTGTTCAAATGGCCGTTAATCGGTATAATACGTTTCTATCGGGGAACCGATAGACACGGGTCAATACGTTTCTGTTTGGTAATCGATAGATACGGTGATAAACGTATCCATGTGGGAAAGGGTTAATATATGGAATTTTGTTTAATAAATGTTTTGAAGAAGATTTTATGTATGCATTTAATCTTGTTTGAGGTCAGTAAGATTTACATTGTCAGATATTTTGATAATTTATGTGGAATACCTTGATATGTCTTCATATTGTGTTTGCTTTATATCTACATGTAAATATTTTTATTTTAGCTGAATGATGCCAAGTTATTTCGAGGGTTTGGCGGAGAGTTAATGAGGAAAGCTGTGAGCTGTCTGATAGAGAGGGTTTCCCTGTCAAAGTTTCCCTATCATAATGATCAAGTTATAGGTAAGTTCTCACTAATTTTTCTAACTTAACCTTTAGCCTGCTGGAGGCAAGTGATTTTGCTTTTGCTACCAATGCAGACAAAGATCAGGCTGAAATGGTTTGTCACCAGATTTATCATACTTCAGATGTGCAGGAACTGAACAATGAGGGTGTTGAATATCCAAGCATCTGAACAAAAAACCATGGTAAAGGAAATGATAAACCCTGGGAAGGCCACAATTGTTTTCATTCTTACATGCTTATTGAAAGATTTATACAAAAATTATGTTGGACTTAATTTACCGGTACATAACAGGTAGTAATGAACCTGACATCATGCTGCAATTTGACGTGATACTGCTTTCATACCGGTCCCTACATCAACCATTGTTTATTACTGAATATACATAGCTTGACATTTTCTGACAATATTGAGCCATTCTGATTAACATTTTCTTTTTAGAATAGAGAACAGATATGTAATGTCATTCTAAAATGAAAAAAAGTTTGATCCTAAAATACATGGCAGTCTTTTTAGTTTTATTAAATAAATGGATTTTTCTCTAAATTTAAATTTCAGATGTGTGGCAGGAGATACTGGATGACTGTTTAAATCATATAGAACCCGATATACAAATGGCTGCAGTCAGTGCTTTACCAGCTTTCTTCAAGGAATATTACAGAAATTCTAACGATGTGGCTGATCCTAAAAGGCAAGGTATGTGGACTCGGAATAAATGCAAAATCTTTGAATAGTTGTCATGTATATGTTGAAACAGGAATTCAAATTTAGGTTTTCTTGTCACCAAAGTTGTTCCTTTATGACCATGTTTCAAAAGCCTCAAACTGCCATTTAGAAGTTTCAATTTGTGTCTGGTCCATAGAAAGGACAATATGTTCCATGTTACTGCATATCTAAATGAATAATGTCAAAATTTCTATTAAAACTAAAGTATAAAGAGTTTCAGGTAGGAGCAAAGAACAAGTTTTAACAAGTATGCAATCCCAGAAATAGTATCAAAAGACAGAAATTATGTACTAGATAAAAATAAACTAGTCTATGTATATGTCTAAACTTAGTGTGGCGAGTTTTGAACCACTAGTTAGTGCTCAAAGGGGCACATGTTCTCAGTGATGTCAGATTCTCATATAAGTAAGCATTGGTCGTATATACATGTAGCACTAATCACTTGAGTTTGCAAGGAAATGATCAAAATGCAAAACTTTAAGGTTGCTTGTGGCAAGTGGTTTTGCCATGATTGTGACCAGTGCAGACCAAGATCAGCCTACACATCAGTAAATTTTTAGTGAACACCCCTTTGAAAAAGAAGTGGCACTGCCCAAATTGAATGAACTAGTCCATTTTAGAAATTTAGCAGGGTAAATATTAGGTTATGCAGGGTTTTGAGCAATCCAAACAGAGAAAGGTTAATGAATATAGTCTGAGACCATATGAATGGCTCAAGTCCTGGTGCTTGAGTGATTGCTGTTCGCTGTATGTTAAAATCATGCACAGTTATGATTATACAACATCTGCAATACAGTTGAAACTCCATAGTTTGCTTATCTCAAAAGTCAAGTTGCCTCCTAGACATTTTCAGGTCCCGTCATGAAAACACATGCACAAACTGTTATTTTGAGCTGAATTTCAGGTATTTCAAAGTAAAACATTTGATCCCTTTCGAACCGGGACACCATGTTTCGTCTGTAGTTCAAATACTTAATTTATTTTCAGAAATGGTGATTGAAAAGTACCTACGACAGCTGAGAGCCTCATTAGAAGTAACAAGGTCAGTGAATCATCTACCTTTATTATCAGTGTATCAATGTATCAAATCTATGTCACTGAATTTAAACCTGCCTAAACGGTCATCTATATTTTCATAAGAAAAATAATAAGCAGATGCTACATATTGTGATAAAATTGCAGACTATTGCTGCCAAACTTCTGCCCGGTAATGGTTTGTTGTTTGTTTAAATTTTGGTTTTACAGTTACACAGTTTTTAGCTCACCTGAGCTAAAGGTGAGGTTTTATGGTGAGCTTTTATGACCACTCAATGTCTGTCATCCATCATGCATTGTCAGTCATCCGTCAACAATTTCTGAAAAAATCTTCTTGAAAACCACTGGGCAGAATTACACCAAACTTCGCAGGAAGGATCCTTGGGTGGTCCCCTTTCAAATTGTTCAAATAACAGAACAATGCAAGGGCAACTGGAAAAAGAAAAAAACTTTAGAAATCTTCTTGTCCAAAACTGCAAGGTCTAGAGCCTTGATTTTTGGCATGTGACATAATCTTATGGTCCTCTATGAAAATTGTTCAAATTATGCCCCTGGGATGAAACGAGGCCCCACCCCAGGGGTCCCAAGTTTTGCATATACTTATATAGGAAAAAAATTTAAAAATCTTCTTGTCTAAAACCACAAGACTAGATCTAGGCCTTTGATATTTGGTATGTAGCATTGCCTTGTGGTCCTCTACCAAAATTGTCTCAAGTTTTACATAGACTTATATAGGAAAAAACTTCAAAAATCTTCTTGGTTGAAACTGCAAGTCATAGGCTTTTGATATTTGATATGTTCCTCTACCAGACTTCTTCTTGGCAAAAACTGACAACTTTTCAACATATTTAGAGATGATTAGGAGAGCCAGTGACTTGAAACTTATCTAATCACATTGTCAAAGATAACATTTGCCTTGCCCATAGATAAAACATCTGTGCTTACTTAAACTTTGTGTCCTTTAAACCATAATAGAGTTTTTGCAGTTTAAGAAGTAAAAATGAAAAGTTTCTTATTTTGTTGTACATTTAAAGAAATATATTTACTTTAGGCAAGGTCATTCATTAGCCCTTGGTGCACTACCACAGATGATGTTAGTGGGGAAACTACGGCCAGTTCTAGCAGGTCTTATACAGGCCACACAGATCACACAGAAGGAGGAAACGTGGGCAGAGGCTAGAAGAGACGCCCTCAAAGCAATGACATGGTATTTGTATAGTCTTTCTTTCTGTGGTTTAAGGGATGTTATGTAAATAGCTGATATATTTAGATCATACAATTCATTTTCACAGATTTTCCTGGGTCAGAAGTTTTTAAATTTGAGTTTGTAGACCAGTCTGAGAATCCAGTGTTGCCATTGGTCATTTTCAGATGTGTGCTCAGAAACAGCCAATCAAAGAGAGACTGGTCTCCAAACAACCCAGTAATGCCCCATATTGTAGATCTAGATATACTTGCAGTTTGATTATTATTACAAAAATGAAAAGTTTAGAAAATATCTGTGATTAAAGAATGTTAATACAATGTACCTGAAGTGAATTGGACCTAAATGTGTTCTTACAGTATCAAAGACCGGTTCAGTCTGTTTTAGTTTTGAGGAATAATGTCTTAATTTATCTCTATCCACATAAACCTTTCATTTATCATGGATTTAAGGAGAAAATGCATTCTTTGTAACAGAATAAAAGCATACATGTTAAAGTTGAGATTTTGTATTATAAAGCCAGTTTTCAGAGGTCAAAGGTTAATTATCATCCTGACATAAATGTGTTATTTAAATGTCCAAATGTGTAAGTTACTAAAGTCTGATATACATATCTCATTTCAGTGTTTGTACTACAGTTGGTGTTCATAAAGATGGGGATCAGAATAGAACTCTATGTGCAGCCAATATAGGTCAGGTATATGAGGCATTTCTGTGTGCATTGAAGGACTACACACTGGACAGCAGAGGGGATGTGGGTGCATGGTAGGTTGAGGCTTGTGTAAAATATTTGTTTGACTAGATTTTGCATGTCACTGTACTTCACCATCATTCAGACTAGAATAAAAAATTGTCCAATTTGCAAATTACCGAATTTGTAAGCATGTGCTACTTATTTGCATTTATAAAGATCAATAAGAATACTTTAGTTTTAATTTGAAAGTCTGAAATTATAATTCAAACATTTATAGTGTAGGTTAAGCATTGCATCTTGTTAAATGTGTTATTACTATTCCAACTAGAACAGTTGAAATATTTTCATCCTGAAATGTGAGTCAAAATTTTAATGGATGTTTCAGGGTGAGAGAAGCCAGTATGAGTGGTCTTCTAGAAGTTACATCACTCACTGTTCAAAACAGTCCTGACCTCTTACAACCTGTTGTGTAAGAATGGAAATAATATTTACCTATATTGGTGCTAGGATTCACAGGGTCCTTTTATTAGTCAAAATTCTTGAAAATCTGTATCCATATTTTGAAGCTAATAATAGGGGTAAAAGTAGAAGTGTTAGTGCATACAAGTAAAGAAGCAGAGGTTCTTCTTTTGCTTTCACCCAGTATATTTGATATTATTAGAAGACTTGGAAATACAGTCAAACGTTGTAGGCTTGAACTCTGATTAATCAAACACCACCCTCGACTCAAACTCATCATCAGGTCCCAGCAAATCCATTTAATGCATTCTGTTCAATGGCTCAAAGTATGCATAACTTGGACATAATTTGCTGGTCCCATTGAGATTGGGTGAAGAAAGTTCAACTGTATTAAGAATTGGGGCTAATATTAATGTATAATCTTTCACATTCCACTCATTTAATTTGCATTAACATAGGCTGTAGAGTATTTTTATCAATATCTGTGCCTATAAACCAGTATACTAGTTCATGCAACTTAAAGTAACAGCTCTTTTATTAAAAGAATTTACAAATAATATTAAGTGAAAAAATAAAAGTCAGAATTTTATAATGTGTATGTTTTAGTTGAATTACTAGAAAAAGGCATTCTTTATTACATAATTTATATTGATGAACTTTGTTGCCTGTTATATTCTAAAAAGAAAAATGTTTCACAGGAACTTGTGTATTTCAGATGTGAACACATGATAAAATCCCTGATACAACAGTCGTGTGAGAAGATTGATAGGACAAGAGCTCATGCTGGGAATGTGTTCGCTTCACTGCTCTATCATAGGTTAGCCTTTACCTTGCTAAATTTCTATCATAAACTTGTCCATCTTTCAGTTTGGACAGTACTATTATTAACTGTTAAAAGGAGTGCTTACCAAAAAGATTCTGAGATTCTGACTAAATGGTTAACAGTGCAGATCATGATCAGACTGCACAGATGTATCTTAGGACAAAAATACCGTGCCTAGTCATGGTAACAGGATCAGTTGGTTCAAGTATTCAAAGTTTTTACTTTCCAGATTTCAGTTATATTTTCTGTGTAAGGAAGTACGTTGAAGACTCTCTAGGGCTGTAATTAAATGTTGCAAATGACTGTTAGAAATAATCACCAACATTTTAAGAGTAAGATGTTATTTCTGAAAAAAAAATAAAAGAAGTGATGACTCTTGTATTGTCTGATGGTCTTGTCTGTTCTGGCAAAAGTTCTAAACTTTCTGTAAGAGCATTAACTGCCAAATTCCTATATTCTTAAGATTAATTTCTGTTTAATAGCTTCATATTTAACATGATTTTGCACTCTTAGTTATTTCTCTGCTTTGTCATATATAAGAAACAAAAAAATATGTACTTGGGCGTATATAAAGATATTGAATACTTTCATACTGTCAAATAGTAGCTTCTGTATAGTTTGGCATGTACGACATATGATGCTAACAGTTGTTTCATTGATATTTCAGTCCTCCCGTACCACATATACCTGAAAGAGAACATCTACAGGCTGTGTTTCCAAGGTATGTATTATTAAATTTCATGTAATGAAAAAAAGTAACATTATACTGCTTGAACGTTAATGGTTTAAATTGGAAGTAAACAGAATGCACTGTGACAAAATTGTATGAACAGACTTTGTGATGTAACAAATTTATATTTAATGTGGTATAATCGTTTTCCTTGCTGATATTTTATGAATTTTGTGTCCACCCACACACCACACACATTTTGTTTTAGGGTGGGGGGTGCGCTGATTTGCGCTTGTCTGTCCATCTCTCTCTCCAAATAAGTATGTGCATATCTCAAAAAGTAGTTGACCCAGAGTCTTCAAAACCTAACAAGTTTGTTATTCAGCATTTTGAAGTTGTGCACCTGGTGTTTTTATTAGGATTTCACACAGCCAGACTAGAATCATGACCCTTGAATTAGTCAAAAATATGCATACATTGACAGAAGTGGGTTCAACAGTGTTCTATGGAAACACATCTAGTTCTAAAAATATATATTTTTGACACATTTCAAAGAATTGCTACAAGATACTGGTACTTCTTTTATTGCTTTCCCAAATTGTGAAACCAGTGTTGGTAGTTATATTATACAGTATATTATTTAAGTGTTTGAATTCTCAATAAGTAAATTATTTCTGTTGTTATATTCAAAGAACATCAAGATACAGAACATTACTTGGAATTTTTATTATTCTGATAAAGGCCGTAGGATGAAATGCTAATAAAATAAGGTGAAATCTAGAGTCAACATTCAGTATTGCTTTAGATAGAATATAAGTGTTAAATTATTTCTTTCAAAAATTGACTTTTTACAGGGAGGAGATTTCAAAAATAAACTGGGCTGCACCAGGTGATACATTTCCCAGATTTACTCAACTTCTTCAGTATCCGTCATATACCTATAGTGTATTGCTTGGTCTTACTGTCAGTGTAGGAGGTCTGACAGAGTCACTGGTGAGTATAAACTTGGCAAGCTGTAAACCTTGGCAATATTTGCTTCAACTGACAATAAATACATAATCATTATGGGCTGAAAACACAAAAGTTTCTTAGAACCCTTTTAGTATATTGCATGTCTTAGACTTGCATGGAAGAGTAGATTATGAACTTGGGTCTGTTAGCTGTGTAGGTAAAGCACTTTCAGTGAAGTGTATGTTTCTGCAATCCCTGGGTGAAGCAATTTTCTCAGTGACAATTTAAGTGGAGATAAGTCAATTTAAATTCATTTGTTCTCCACCTTGGAATTATGTGGGAAAGTAAAGGTTGTCAGATGCTTGAGGAGGCCAAGTTTTTAGAAAATACAGGATTGCTGACTTGGTTATCATAATGGTACTACAATGTGACTTAAAACCAGTATGGCATATGGCAAATACAGTAAGTTAAAGTTATAATGGTATACATGCATCAGTGGTCTACTGTTACTTGCATGAATATCAAGTCAGTCATAGTTTAAGCTTGCCTATTGGATGATTGTGAAGAATTTGACAGAAGTCTTATCTGTATAGGTCATTGTGACAGCTGCAAATAAAGCAAAATTGTATATGAGGAGATTGACATAACACACCCTGTCAAGGGAATTCCCAGGATATTGACCTGATAGCATTTCAGATAGGCTTTCAAATGTCTTAAAATCAAGAGAAAAGCAAGTACAATGTAAATTTATTACTGTTGTCAGCTATTTAGAGTGTTGTTTCTTAATGTTGTCTCCAGGTGAAGCATTCAAATGCATCGCTACAAAGGTACCTTAGGGGTATCAGTAAAGATATCAAAGAATTAACTAGAATTACATCAACACTTACACAGATATTTAAAGACCACCAGAAAGTGGATAGGTAAGTAAAGACATTTGAGCCGTGCCATGAGAAAATCAACATAGTGGTTTTGCGACCAGCATGGATCCAGACCAGCCTGCGCGTCCGCACAGTCTGGTCAGGCTCCATGCTGTTCCCTTTTAAAGCCTATTGGAATTGGAGAAACTGTTAGCGAACAGCATGGATCCTGACCAGACTGCGCGGATGCGCAGGCTGGTCTGGATCCATGCTGGTCGCAAACCCACTATGTTGGTTTTCTCATGGCATGGCTCATTTATACAGTAAGTTAAGTTTTTTTACTCTTCAGTGACACAGTTATAGGTCATATGGGGACTTTTTGTCATTGGATGGTGGACGAATACCCCAGGTGCCCCCTTTGTGCATGATTTCATAATGGGCTGGCAACTTGGTAGAACCACTAATCTTACATAAGCCAGCTGAATGGCTTCCTCACATAGAGAATTTAATGTCCCAAGCAATGTTTGAACCAGTGGGGGACAAGTGATTCAAAGTCAGTGACCTTAATCACTTGGCCACAGAGGCCCCAGGTATATGCAGTATGTAGTCAGCTGAAGAGACACTTAGTACCCAGAAGCATCCTTGTACTAACCTTATAAAACATTCATTTTGATAGTTCCTCTGGACTGCGCTTCAGGGCTGCACTTCTTGCTCATTTACATGCTGAATGCTTCTGTTCAAATCAAAACATGTATAACTGTTACATAATGGAAGTGCCAAGAGTTTTGATCAATATGACTCTAATGTGGAAAAGGTAATCTGTTAGTGAATCTATTAATGTAAGTAATATGTGTTCCAATACTTAAATATTTGACTTTTTATAGGGTATCACTGCCTATGTTGAAGATGTTAGACCAGTTGCTGTCTACAGGTTGTTTTGATGCTTTAATAGAAGAGGAAAGGTGAGTCTGTGTGATATATCATTATGTCTCCTCCATAACATATTGGTTTTGCCTTTGCCGTCCATCCTTCCACCTGTCAATCCGCATTAAGCTTGTTCGGCTTTCACAGGTCAAATGCTGGCCGGATTTTGATGAAACTTTTTAGGAGTGATCAGTTGTGCATATCGCCAACACGTTCCACTTTGCTGCACAAAAAGGCCGCCAGAGCTAAAATAGAAAAATCTTGTCGGGCTTTCACAGGTCAAACTGCTGGCTGGATTTCAACTAAACTTCACAGGAGTGATCAGTACCAACCCTAGTGGGGCATATCGCAGGCACATTCTGCTTTGCTGCACAAAATGGGCACCAGAGCTAAAAAAAAGAAAAATCTTGTCCAGCTTTCAAAAGTCAAACTGCTGGCTGGATTTCAACAAAACTTCAAAGGAGTGATCAGTACGAACCCTTGTTGTGCACATCACAGACATGTTGCGCTTCGCTGCACAAAATGGCTGTCAGAGCTAAAAATAGATGAATCTTGTCCGGCTTTCGCAGGTCAAACTGCTGGCTGGATTTCAATGAAACTTCACAGGAGTGATCAATACCAAGCTTAGTTTTGCATATTGCCGACACGTCCCACTTCGCTGTACAAAATAGCCACTAGAGCTAAAAATAGAAAAATGTTGTCTGCTTTTACAGGTCAAACTGCTTGCTTGTTTTCAACAAAACTTCAAAGAACTGATCAGTACCAAGCCTAGTATTGCATATCTCTGACACGTCCCACTTCGCTGCACAAAATGGCCACCAGAGATAAAGGTATACATGGGGGAGACATATGTTTTTGTGACAAAAACATCTTCTAGTTCAATGTTGTCTTCCTTAAAGATAACCTTTCACTTAAAATAGTTTATGTTAAGATAAATTTAGAAAGTCCCCTTCAGATGAGTTTAACTATACTAAATATCTGTCTTCTCTGATACCATTTGGTGGAGGTTGATGAAACTTGGCATAGATGTACCTTTAATGGTTGTCTACAAAAATTGTTGTTTCATTTGATGCAGAATTCTGATTGATATGGCAACCAAAAGGAAAAACTTTAAAAGTCTTTTCAAAAACTACAAAGCCTAGACTTACATATTTTGTACATAGGATTGTGTACTGGTCCCCTGCACACTTCGTTCAGATCATCCCCTGAGGTCAAAACTGGCTCAACCGCAGGGTTTTATTGTTTTATGTAGACTTACATAAGAAAATATCAAAAATCTTCTTCTCTAAAACTGTAAGGCCCAGAGATTAGATATTTGGTACAGAGCTTTGTGTAGTGGTCCCTTACCAAGTTCCTTCAAATAATGCCTCTGAGGTCAAAATTGACTACACCCAGGTGTCACTTGTTTATATAAAAAGTTTATTGTCTGAAACATCAAGCCCTTGAGCTTATTATTTGGCTTGTAGACCTTCTACCAATTTTGTTCAAATGGTACCACAGGGTTTAAAGTTGTCCCTGCCCAGGGGCTGGTCACTTGTTTTACATTTACTTACATGAGAAAAAAATTCGAAAACGATCTCCTTTAGTGAAGCTGCAGGACCCAGAGCTTAGACATTGGTATGTAGCATCGTTTAGTAGACTAAGTCCTCTTCCAAGTTTAATCAGATAATGCTCTTGGTATCAGAATTGACCCCGCCTGTAGGTGTCACTTGTTTCACATTTACTTATGTAGGAAAAACTAAAAAAATCTCAAGGCTTAGATCTTAAATATTTGCCATATAGCATTATGTAAAAATCCTCTTTCAAGAGATCATATATCCATTTGAGTTGGTAGAGTGATACAGGGCCATTATGGCCATCTTGTACAAGTGGTTTAACACCTTTATACTGCACTTAGCTGTGTGAAATAATTGTTCATATTTTCAAAAATGAATTTGGATGTAACAGTCTTTAACTATTATGATAAAAAATATGTAACCACGTATTAAACAACATTTCAAATTCCTCACAGAATGCTTGTAGTGTACACATACATACAGATATTGTAGGGCCAGTCGGCCAAAGCTGCTACTGTGAAGCAAAATGGGAATTTTATTTTGATTGTTTGGGTTCTTTTAAGGATAATGTAATTGTTGATAAAGGTGTAAACGAAATCAGTGAGATTTCATCTTAAACTTTAGCCTGCTGGTGGCAAGTGATTTAGCCTTTACGGTGCACAAGATCATGGTCTGCACTGTTTGCTATTCGGTCAGTAAACTTTCAGTGAACACCCCTTCGAATAATAAATGGAACTGCCCAAATTGAATGATTGACCAATTCTTTTTAGAAATTTAGCAGGGTAAAGGTTAAACAGACATTTACGGTAACTTAAGAGATTAGGATTGTGCATATATTGATAAAATATACTTATGAAATGTCCTAAATTGTGGTAAAATGTTAATGCATGTGAAAAAATGGGTTGTGTTATGTTGAGTTATTTACCTGATTTCAGTCATCCATTTCCACTGGAAGTGTATCAGCTTGTGAAAGCAGAAATTCAGAAAAGTGGAGATCCTCAGAAACTGCTGGCCAGTGCAGATGTGTAAGTTTTGTGCTCGTATTTTCTTATTATATACCAAGGATATTTTGCAGGTATTTCTCTTGTAATATACTAAATAATCTGTCATTATACTAGATAAATAATACTCCAGGTGTTTCTTTAATAAGAAATCTGGTAGCTTTTATATCTGATATGATATACCACGTTTAGATAGTTCTGTTAGAAGGGTTTTTTTGTTATCCATTTTAGAGCAGATGATCCAGTTAGTACAGATATTAGTTGTGCTTATTAAATTGAATTCTGTACCTCTTGCTAGACCTTGTGGTCAGCTCAGTAAGTACAAAGTAAGACTGTGAATGAAATGGTGGCAAAATTTGGATTCCAGGCAAGAGGTAAGTACCTGGATTGGTTCAGTCTCCACCTATGATTCTTGTAGGGAAGCTGTCAGTTGCTTGAGAAAAAAAAGTCAGTACTGGTGCAGAATTATAAAATACTATTTAGGGCTAACCGCCTGAACGTTTAATGGAATTAAAATTTAACCTTAAGATTACGCATAAACTCTGTATAGAATATACCAGGCTTGTAATATTTTTATACATAAAATAATCTTTATAAATAAATGATATCACTTTAATTTTTGGGGTATTCTTAGACAGTACAGCTGTAAATAGTCACACTATTGACCAGAATAAATAGAGGAGGATATTTGTTTGTTTCAGTGTAAGATTGAAATATCTTTCACTAGTGAACATCTTAATATGTAATATTTTCATGAGTGGCATAGCCATGAGTGAAAATATAAGATATAGTGTTCATGAGTGAAAGGTACTTCGACCGTACATGTAAAAGAAACAAGTTTTTTTAGCTCACCTGTCACAAAGTGACAAGGTGAGCTTTTGTGATCGCGCGGCGTCCGTCCGTGCGTGCGTCTGTCCGTAAACTTTTGCTTGTGACCACTCTAGAGGTCACATTTTTCATGGGATCTTTATGAAAGTTGGTCAGAATGTTCACCTTGATGATATCTAGGTCAAGTTCGAAACTGGGTCACATGCCGCCAAAAACTAGGTCAGTAGGTCTAATAATTGAAAAACCTTGTGACCTCTCTAGAGGCCATATATTACATGAGATCTTCATGAAAATTGGTCTGAATGTTCACCTTGATGATATCTAGGTCAAGTTCGAAACTGGGTCACGTGCGGTCAAAAACTAGGTCAGTAGGTCTAAAAATAGAAAAACCTTGTGACCTCTCTAGAGGCCATATATTTCACAAGATCTTCATGAAAATTGGTCAGAACGTTCACCTTGATGATAACTAGGTCAAGTTCGAAACTGGGTCACGTGCCTTCAAAAACTAGGTCAGTAGGTCAAATAATAGAAAAACCTTGTGACCTCTCTAAAGGCCATACTTTTCATGGGATCTGTATGAAAGTTGGTCTGAATGTTCATCTTGATGATATCTAGTTCAAGTTTGAAACTGGGTCAACTGCGGTCAAAAACTAGGTCAGTAGGTCTAAAATTAGAAAAATCTTTTGACCTCTCTAGAGGCCATATTTTTCAATGGATTTTCATGAAAATTGATCTGAATGTTCACCTTGATATCTAGGTCAGTTTTGAAATTGGGTCACGTGTGGTCAAAAACTAGGCCAGTAGGTATAAAAATAGAAAAACCTTGTGACCTCTCTAGAGGCCATATTTTTCATGAGATCTTCATGAAAATTAGTGAGAATGTTCACCTTGATGATATCTAGGTAAAGTTCAAAACAGGGTCACGTACCTTTGAAAACTAGGTCAATAGGTCAAATAATAGAAAAACCTTGTGACCTCTCTTGAGACCATATTTTTCAATGGATCTTCATGAAAATTGGTCAGAATTTTTATCTTGATAATATCTAGGTCAAGTTCAAAACTGGGTCACATGAGCTCAAAAACTAGGTCAGTAGGTCAAATAATAGAAAAAACGACGTCATACTCAAAACTGGGTCATGTGGGAAGAGGTGAGCGATTCAGGACCATCATGGTCCTCTTGTTTATTTCATGTTTTGTCTAAATTTACACATTTTATAGTTTTTTACCAGTGAAAAAAGTATATGGTATTTCACTCTAATTTTCCAGTAATTCACATGAAATGAAGCAGGAGAATATTCAAGAAGAAAAATGTGATGTGGTACATATATCTAATGCAAATAACTCTTTTGACATGTCACTCACTTAACATATAAAATGAGCTGAATTCCAAACATATTGTGCCGAAAAATGATTTCTTTTGAATACTGTTCTAATAAAATTGCCTGTTTTATGAATTCAAAGTAGATGAAAATGTTTGCTTATAAATCTGTAATTTCCCACTGTTTCAGTTACTGCGGTTTGTTACAATTTCCTGGTGATGTAAGAAAGAAAAGTCTCATGTCTCTTTGTATTTTCCTTTGTCACAGATTCCCTAGGGTGAGTAAAAATCTTGTACAAAATGTGATGAAAAAAACCAAACTGTTCTGTTGTTGCAGCAAAAGTTCATTCTCACAACATATACTTTCTTTAGAATTTTTAACCTTCAGCCTGCTGGCGGCAAGTGTTTTTTTCTTGCTTTTCATTGAACACCCCTTGGAATAATAAATTGTACTTTCCAAATGGATCAGTCTTTTTACCTCACATGTCACAAAGTGACAGTGTGAGCTTTTGTGATCATGCAGCGTCCGTCGTCCGTGCGTCCGTCCGTGCGTAAACTTTTGCTTGTGACCTCTCTAGAGGTCACATTTTTCATGGGATCTTTATGAAAATTGGTCAGAATGTTCATATTAATGATATCTAGGTCAAGTTTGAAACTGGGTCACGTGCGGTCAAAAACTAGGTCAGTAGGTCTAAAAATAGAAAAACCTTGTGACCTCTCTAGAGGCCATATTTTTCACAAGATCTTCATGAAAATTGGTCAGAATGTTCATCTTGATGATATCTAGGTCAAGTTCGAAACTGGGTCACGTGCCATCAAAAACTAGGTCAGTAGGTCAAATAATAGAAAAACCTTGTGACCTCTCTAGAGGCCATATTTTCCATGGGATCTGTATGAAAGTTGGTCTGAATTTTCATCTTGATGATATCTAGATCAGTATCGAAACTGGGTCAGCTGTGGTCAAAAACTAGGTCATTAGGTCTAAAAAAGAAAAACCTTGTGACCTCTCTAGAGGCCATACTTTTGAACGGATCTTCATGAAAATTGGTCAGAATGTTCACCTTGGTGATATCTAGGTCAAGTTCGAAACTGGGTCACGTGCCATCAATAACTAGGTCAGTAGGTCAAATAATGAAAAAACCTTGTGACCTCTCTAGAGGCCATATTTTTCATGGGATCTGTATGAAAGTTGGTCTGAATGTTCATCTTGATGATATCTAGGTCAGATTCGAAACTGGGTCACATGAGCTCAAAAACTAGGTCACTATGTCAAATAATAGAAGAAAAAAAACGACGTCATACTCAGTTCAAAACTGGGTCATGTTGGGACAGGTGAGCGATTCAGGACCATCATGGTCCTCTTGTTTTAGAAATTTAGCAGAGTAAAGAATAAACATTTATTATAAAAAAGCTGTAATTGATATATGTTAAGCAGGTTTATAGCCTGTTTATTCTTTATTTACAGTCACTATGTGTTTTTGTATAGAAAGAAATAGAGAATCTGTCATTTGTCTTCGGTTAAGATCAGAAAATCCCAACCCGACGGCGCACCGCTCAAGTCTTAAACGAGGCTGTGCCGAGTTTAAGACTTGAGCGGTGCGCCCGAGGGTTGGGATTTCCGATCTTTACCGAACACCAATGATGGATTCTATTTCTCACTTACCACAACAGAAACATTAAAAACAAGCATGAAAATATGAAACTATTAAAAACGCGGGAAATTGACGTCCGTAAGCAGAAGTGACGTCGTGACATTTCAGTGACGCACAATAACAAAGTTCCGCTTTAGTTTTATCATTTGTAGCGTAACGGTACATTCTTGTCATAAAGTAATGAATTTTTAATCGAGAAATACACTATAAGGAACGGAGAGAAAAGATAAAGGTACCTGATTTTTAATTATTTTACATAAATAATATGTATATTCAGTGCATGAAGTAGTCCGTCACAGGAGTGTGGGATAACCCATGTGAGATAAGATTTTCCAGCATTTGTAAAAATAGAGATTTTTCTGTCCGATAAGTGAGAAAAACATTTATTTTTACATAAGCAGTACTGATGCAGTAATATCAAGGGTTTCCCTTTCTATGAGATTGCAGACACAATTTGGAAAAAAATATGAGCGAAATGGCATTGTTTGACAAAAAAAAGTGCAAAATTGAACACCAGAAAGTATTGTTGAAACTGAGTTTTCTGATTGTAGATATCAAAACTGAATCAATATGACTGTGTGATTTTTTCCTGGATTTAAGGATATATGAAATAAAAGTCGGGATTTTTTTTATTAGAAGGTAGTTCAGTGTGGGCAGCTCTTTTTGGTTGTTCTATTTAGATGTTGAAAAGATCAATATCCAGATTTTTTTAGGTGCTGATTCTCATGGAAAGCGAACCATTTATATTTGTAGCAAGCAGCTGTGAAATTATAAAAATAAAACATTCATGCTATTTTTTGTTAGTGCAGATGGGTATAAATCACATTGGGACTTATTGCAGATCATCAGAAAATCAGCACAATTCATACATTTGCAAGAAGTCCTAATATGCTTTATATTTACCTAAGTGCGCAAAAAGTAGCATTCATTAAACAATTTAATAGTTGCCTTGTTATTTGTCTGAGGGTGGTTGTATTGGCCTAAGGACATGTCAGAAGACTGAGATGAAATTGCTTGAAAAATGATAATTTTGTTATTTTGCCCCCCTTCGAGTAAGGAGGGGTATATTGTTTTGCAGATGTCAGTCGGTCTGTCTGTATGTAGACCAATCTGTTTCTGGATGATAATTTAAGAATGCTTGGGCCTAGGATCATGAAAGTTGATAGGGAGATGACCCCTATTGATTTTGAGGTCAGTAGGCAAAAGGTCAAGGTCACATTGACCCGGAACAGTGAAACCATTTCAGGACTATAACTTGTGAAGGCTTAGGCCTAGGATCATGAGGTTTAGAGGGAGGTTGATCATGATCAGCACAAGGACAAGGTCATAGTGACTTGGAACAGTTAAACCGTTTCTGGATGATTACTCAAGATTGCTTAGGCCTAGGATCATAAAAGTTGATGAGGAGGTTAGTCATGACCAGCAGATGACCCCTATTGATTTTGAGGTCAGGAGGCAAAAGGTCAAGGTCACATTGACCCGGAACAGTGAAACCATTTCAGGACTATAACTTGAGAAGGCTTAGGCCTAGGATCATGAGATTTAGAGGGAGGTTGATCATGATCAGCACATGACCTCAATTGATTTTGAGATCAAAGGTCAAGGTCTCGTTGACTGAGAACAATGTATCAATTGTGTAGTTATATAGTGAATCATTTTTTAAAATAGATATATAACTATATCATATATAGCTTCAAATCTCTTGCCCTCATCAATGTGGGTTCGAGCCTCACTCGGGGCGTTGAATTCTTCATGTGAGGAAGCCATCCAGCTGGCTTACAGAAGGTCGGTGGATATACCCAGGTGCCCGCTTAGGATGAAATAATGCACGAAGGGGCACCTGGGGTCTTCCTCCACCATCAAAGCTGGAAAGTCGCCATATGACCTATAATAGTGTTGGTGCGACTTTAAAACAAACAAAAGAAAATATGATATAATACATTAGGTTGATGATTATCATCTTGTGAATTGTGAAATTCTGATTGTTGCCTATCTGCTTATTATTTTAGATCCGTAAGACAACAGCAAACAAGTTTTATGAAGTTCTCGTCACTTATGATATTGCTCCAGCTGAAAATTTAGATGAACTCATGACTATACTTAGCGAAACAATCTGGTAAGTTGTACTATGACTATACTTAATGAATCAATCTGGTAAGTGTTATGCTTTCTTCTAACTTCACCTTGTGAAACAATCTTTAAGTATAAGTTTGACTATACTGAAACTTACTGAAACAATCTGGCAAATGTTGAGCTTTGATTAGGACCAATACCTTGTGAAGTAATTCGTAGCTTCATAGTGCCAAAACTTACTGAAACAATCGGGTAAGTGTTGAGCTTTAGTTTTTCAGGTAGAATTCATAAAACTTGAAATAAACATGCAACAACATACTGCGATGATGCCTGTTAAGTTTGTTTTTTTGGATTGGTTAATTTCCCTTAGAGTTATTGCCCTTGATTTAATGAAAAATCCACGCCTGAAGCCATTTCTAAGTAATAAGCTGGTAGAATTTTATGAAACTTGAAATAAATATGAACCAACATACTTCGATGATGCCTGTCATTTTTTTTTTTCAATTGGTCAATTTTCCTTACAGTTATTGCCCTTTAATTGTTTAAAAATCTACAGATTTGTACATAACATACCAATCAATTGGTAGAATTTCATTAAACTTCTTTCATTCTTTTTCATGAAAATTTATTATAAACATGTGAAGTTCTGTACCCACACCTGGTCACCACCTTGCCTTGGTCACACCCCCCGCCCCCACCCCCCACCCCCCAAAAAAAAGAAGATAATTCCTTTTTATTATTATTTTTTTCCAAACCTTCCATGAATATTTATCAGCATGCAAAGTTGTACCGTTCCCCCACCTCACTCTCCACTCAGTCTTGCCCACCACCCCGATCATGCATCCCCATCCCCCACCAATTTTTTATGCCCCCGAAGGGAGGCATATTAGTTTTCAACTGTCCATCCGTTAGTTTGTTAGTTTGTTCGTTCGTTCGTTTGTCACGTTAACTTTTTGCATGAAGGCACTTTACTCGCAAACCACTGCACCCAGGATCTTCAAACTTCACATGCTGATAGTACTTATTGAGTATACCACCCTACTGACATTGGGGTCACCAGGTCAAAGGTCAAGGTCACAGGGGCCAACGTTAACTTTTTTCATAAAGGCCTTTTACTCACGAACCACAGCACCCAGTACCTTCAAACTTTACATGCTGATAGTACTTATTGAGTACACCACCCCTACTGACCTTGGGGTCACCGGGTCAAAGGTCAAGGTCACAGGGGCCAACGTTAACTTTTTGCATGAAGGCACTTTACTCGCGAACCACTGCACCCAGGACCTTCAGACTTCAAATGCTGATAATACTTATTGAGTACACTACCCTACTGACCTTGGGGTCACCAGGTCAAAGGTCAAGGTCACGGGCCAACGTTAACTTTTTGCATGAAGGCACTTTACTCGCGAAGCACTTCACCCAGGACCTTCAAACTTTACATGCTGATAGTACTTTATGAGTATACCAACCCTACTGACTTTGGGGTCACCAGATCAAAGGTCAAGGTCACAGGGGCCAACGTTAACTTTTTGCATGAAGGCACTTTACTCGCAAACCACTTCACCCAGGACCTTCAAACTTCACATGCTGATAGTACTTATTGAGTACACCACCCCTACTGACTTTGGGATCACCAGGGCAAAGGTCAAGGTCACCAGGTTAAAGGTCAAGGTGCTGCAGGGGCATTTGTCACCATTAGTGACAGCTCTTGTTTTTAATCATTTTTAATTTTCCATCAATATTTATAATCAACATGTGAAATTTTGTACCCTCACCTGGTCACCCCCGCTGCCCCCCCACCCCCCATAAAAAAACACAAAAAAAAAACCATTCACATATTCTGTTAAAATGATTTTGACTAATGAAATTTTTTGCTTCTTAGTAACATCCTTAACTTCTTGCCGGATATATGTTTTGGCCATTCCTCACCACAAGCCATTTCGGCGGGGGATACCAATTCATCGAATTTGCTTGTTGTGACAGTAATCATTGTAACATCCTGGTATTAAGCTTTGTTATGACCGTCCTTATTGAAACATTCTGGAAAGGGTTGAGTTTTATTGTTTTGCTTGGTATCAAAACAACATTCACATCTCAGAGGTTTTGATTTGAAGACAGTGTTTTCTCTTGAAGATAATAGGCCAAATGTTACTTGGGGATTTTGCAATGAAAATTTCTTTCTGGCTCATAAAAGTATATCTTATATATTTGTTAGCAAGAAGAATTGCGGAATATGACTTTTTTTGTAATCTAAGACTTATGCATGTGATTTGATAAAGGCCCTGGGTCGAAATGTTGTCGCAAAGAGTGATAACAAAAGCTATGAAAAACAATCCCTATTGATATTTATTAAACATAAAAGTATAATGAGTGCAGATGTCTTCAAAGTTAAAAAAGTTCCTTATCCCTCTGCTATCCCTGTAGACATGCAGAATGATAATTATTATATAACTTATTATATGGATCATAACATTTCATCAAAAATGCTTGTCACGGATTTGCTGAATCTATCAGTAACTCATTTCTGTTGTTATTCCAGGGACAATGAAATAGAACAAATACGACCAATTAGGAATAATATCTGTAACCTGCTGGATGTTCCAGTTCCTGTTCCTTTGAAAAAGGTAAATAAATGTCAGTTATCATTTGTTTATGACTCAAATTAACTTAAATTTTTCAAAGTTTTAAAAATTGTTTTTTCACTAAAATACTGGATAAAATTTCTTTGTATACATTAGGTTCAGCTAGTGGAAAAAACGAGGCAAACATTTTAAAGTGCATTTTATTAGAATTTTAAGTTCAAGAGAAAATGTGTATCTGCCATATTGAGGAGGGGCAGGCATTAGACTTTTAAGGCTATAATGTTAGCCTTAGCATTTGCTGCCATTTCACTGCCAAAAAAAACAAAGTGTAATCCAAAAGTAATGTCACTGTATCTTTCTGACAGTTACTCTTCATTTCATTATGATGAAATTTATAGCAAGATGTACTTATATTCATTCCAGAATACAGAAGTAAATATTGTTGCCTAGGGTTTCTTCATTTTAAATACATAAAGATTTAAAGGATACCAGTTAAGTCATCCTGCCGCATGCAAAAATAATATTTGTTTCGTAAACAGAAATTAAAAAACAGTGAAACAAAGGCAATCCTCAGTTTATCTCAAAATAACAAGCAAAATTATATGATATTGACCTTTAGCCTGCTGGCGGCAAGTGATTTTGCTTTTGTGACCAGTGCAGACCAAGATCAGTGCAGGTTTGCATTGTTCACTATTCAGTCAGTAAGTTTTCAATGAACATCACTTTGAATAATAAATGATATTGCCCAGATTGAATAATAGACCAGTTCATTTCAGAAATTTAAAAGGCTAAATGTTAAAATGATGTGAAGTTATGTCTCTCTGCTCTCTGTCAATAAAACTTAAGTGATGACATCATAATTATGTTGAAATTTATATTACCTCAGTGGCATTACTTTTTGATCAGTCCTCTTAGATGTTTAACATAGAACTGTTGTTCAAGTTTAGTGTATGGTGTGTGTTACCTAGTGTGTAATGATTTTGTTGCAATGCTGATATTGCAGTTTATATAAATCTATTTATTTTTACAGAAGGAAGCAAGTTGACCTGCCTCAGTTGATTGAAAAAAACAACAGTTAGACAGATTTGATACAGTTTAGAAATTATTTCATACAGTTCATTATGATGTAAACAAGTACACACTGTTGTTCAAATCCAAGAGGATGGAATAGTTTTAAATTACTGGATATTTGTAAAGATAAAAAGCATAGGTCAATCAACCAGTGACTTTAGTGTTTTATTTAATTGTAACTGTCCTAGAGACTATTTAGAAGTCAACATAAATGTTCAGTTTTTTTATGCAGAAACTTTTATTATGGTCATATAATATTATGCTTTTTCACTACTTATTAAACTTCAGTATAATTTATTGATTGTAGTACCATTATGGTGCCCGATACATTATAAGTTTCTCACTTGGAGTATCTTTTTTGTTCCCCTCCCCCTATTTTGCTGTTGACCTTAAAGCAGATTTCCATTTTCTGAAAGTTTATTTGATTCTTGCATATTGATTGTAATAAGGATTTATTAATTGCAGCACTGAATTACAAGCTTGCAAAGTAACTCGGAATATTATATGTCAAGAACTTGTAAGAACCCATATTTGTCAGATTTTTTAAGACATTTTTTAATGCATGTTTTTTTCTCTGTTAAAGGATTACAATACCTTAGATGTACACATAAGATAAACAGACTTTACTGGAAACAAATTACAGGAAAGCCTCATTTAATGGCACCTCCCTGAAGCATACATCTACATGGAGTGTACACCTCCCTAAAGCATGTACACTTCCCTATAGCATTTCCTTTCTTGAAATATACACCTGCCTGGAGTGTACACCTCGCTGAAAAGTATGTCCTGGAGTATACACCACCCTTGAGCATTTACATTCTTGGAGCACACACCTCCAATTATAGTCTTTCTTTGAACTTACACTTCTGTGGAGCATACTAGTATACCTCCCATGCGCTTACACCTCGTACAAATAAAATACTTCGTTTCCAGTTTCCAATGAGATATTTTCTTAGTACAGTATGTAAATCGCTTCAGAGCAAAGCGGTCTGTATATGAAAGGTTTTTCAGTCTTCCTAGTAGTGTTCTTTCTAGAGAGGCTGCACTGTTTACGAGCCTCCTAACACTATGTTTCTTGAATGATTTTGGAATAGATTTAGATAAAGCAAGTTACAGGCCTGTGATTTTTCAGGACTAGTCTAGATTTTAGGTTTTGTACTGCTAGGATTGCCGTATAAAAAAGGACATTACAGGCTTCAGAAAGTAGATTTTCAGGCTTCCAGCCCTGGTCTAAGGTTAATGCTTGATTATCCCTGCCAACCTTTATAAATCAGATTGTTTTAAACAATATATTATTTAAAATGTTGTAAGAAGTTTGGTAATTTTGAGAATTTTTCACTATGGCTGAAGCTTCATCTCTAGAAGTACAATATTAGTGGCAACATGTGACTAATTGTTTTATTAATTTTCATATACATGTGCATGATTATATAAGCTGTGATAAATCAGTTTTACATTTTATGGTTTCTATGCTTTCTTTGTATTAGCAAACAAGTACTTTTTAGCTCACCTGTCACAAAGTGACCAGGTGAGCTTTTGTGATCGCATGGCGTCCGTCGTCCATGTGTCCAGGCATGCGTGCGTGCGTAAACATTTGCTTGTGACCACTTGTAGAGGTCACATTTTTCATAGGATCTTCATGGAAGTTGGTCAGAATGTTCATCTTGATGACATCTAGGTCAAGTGCAAAACTGGGTCATGTGCGGTCCAAAACTAGGTCAGAGGTCTAAAAATGGAAAATCCTTGTGACCCCTTTAGAGGCCATATTTTTCAATGGATCTTCATGCAAATTGGTCAGAATGTTCACCTTGATGATACCTAGGTCAAGTTTGAAACTGGGTCACGTGCGGTCAAAAACTAGGTCAGTAGGTCTAAAAATAGAGAAACCTTGTGACCTCTCTAGAGGCCATACTTTTTAATGGATCTTCATGAAAATTGGTCAGAATGTTCACCTTGATGATATCTAGTTCAGGTTCAAAACTGGGTCACGTGCCATCAAAAACATAGGTCATTAGGTCAAATAATAGAAAAACCTTGTGACCTCTCTAGAGGCCATATTTTTTATGGGATTTATATGAAAAATGGTCTGAGTGTTCATCTTGATGATATCTAGGTCAGATTTGAAACTGGGTCAACTGCGGTCAAAAACTAGGTCAGTAGGTCTAAAAATAGAAAGACCTTTTTACCTCTCTAGAGGCCATATTTTTTCAATAAATCTTCATGAAAATTGGTCAGAATGTTTACCTTGATGATATCTAGGTCAAGTTCAAAACTGGGTCACGTGCGGTCAAAAACTAGGCCAGTAGGTCTAAAAATAGAAAAACCTTGTGACCTATCTAGAGGCCATATTTTTCATTGGATCTGTATGAAAAATGGTCCGAGTGTTCATCTTGATGATATCTAGGTCAAGTTTGAAACTGGGTCAACTGCGGTCAAAAACCAGGTCAGTAGGTCTAAAAATAGAAAGACCTTTTTACCTCTCTAGAGGCCATATTTTTCGATAAATCTTCATGAAAATTGGTGAGAATGTTCACCTTGGTGATATGTAGGCTAATTTCAAAACTGGGTCACGTGCCTTCAAAAACTAGGTCATTAGGTCAAATAATAGAAATACCTTGTGACCTCTCTAGATGGATCTTCATGAAAATTGGTCAGAATTTTTATCTTGATGTTATCTAGGTTAAGTTCAAAACTGGGTCACATGAGCTCAAACATTAGGTCACTATGTCAAATAATAGAAAAAACGACGTCATACACAGTTCAAAACTGGGTCATGTGGGGACACATGTGAGCGATTCATGGTCCTCTTGTTTCAATAAAATATGATTTTTGATAATTGTTTAAATATATGTGTATCATGTACTTTAAATAAAATTTGAGTTAAGCTCAGACAACTACCTCCAGTGTGAAACTATTTGGCAAATTTTATTCAAATGTAATAAAAATGGTCCTTGCATAACCTTTTACCCATGATAGTTTAAATGCAATGAATCATCACATAACACTGGTTGCAATGGCAACCAAAAGGAAATAATTTTTAAATCAAAGTTTGATATGATCTTTCTACATGTGGCATTCCGCCCACGGTTATAGTATTGGACATAGGAGGGGGGAAATATGCAAAAGTAAAAATGCCACCTACTTTCATGAATAAGTCGCACAAAATGGAAAAAGGAATATACATGTACGAGGGGCGTTCAATATGTAATGTTATTCTGTATGTAATTCTGTAACCGCTTGTTATTTTTAGGTGATGTTTTCGGCACGTTATAGAGCAATTTAATGGGAACACAATGCTATATAAATTATAAAAATCGGTAGATTCAAAGTAAAAATATATTCATTTGAGGTGTACTCGGGTATACTGAACAATTTTATATCCAAAATATTGAGATTGTAATATGCAATTCCTTGATTCTACTATTCAACAACTAAAACTATAGTTCAATTTTCAGTTTAAACAGAGAAAACAAATCATGATCTTCACAAAAACATATGAAAACTAAAACAAAAAAGTTTATAACAGTTTAAAATTGTGTATATTTTTACTTGAAAAATGAGAAGGTAAGTACAATAAGCCTCTGCAGTTTTGTGAGGTGCGATAATCATCGTTTAAAAAATTCTTGTATTTTAAGTTGATACTAATATCTCAATTCTCGATTGTGAAACTAGTTCTTACAACTTAGATTAAACGCTCTCAACATCCTTCCAGATGGAATTAACCTCGAGTTTAGATTTTTTAGATGTGTTGTAAAATTAAAAATGCAATGAATAGTTTAAAACAAATGCAAACTTATCAGAAATTGCTGTATCTCATAGAAAAATGATAGAATTTTGTGATTTTACAAGGTATTATATTTTTCTGAGACTCTGGATACCCAGGACAGACCTAAATTATAATTATTGTCCAGTATACCTGAGTACACCTCACTTAAATGATTATATCTTTACTTTGACCCTGTCAGTTTTTATAGTTTATATAGAATTGTGTTTCCAATAAATTACTCTATAATGTGCCGAAAACCGCAACTAAAAATAACTAACGGTTACGGAACTACATAAGGAGTAACATTACATATTGAACGCCCTTCGTATACAATCTCTTTCATTAAGCTGATAGTAAGAGAAATTTCTTGATCTAACTGATCTGTTAAAATGTTACTTCCAAGAGGGTGGGGCCAGTGTTATCTACATAGCTGTGCAGAAAATTTCCAGTTTCATAGACATAGGCTTTAAGTAACACTGGCTGAAAATCATTAGGATCCTACATGCCTGCTTTTGTAGGTTAGGGTTTTCCTATCTTAAGGAATAAACGAGCACAAGCAAGGTTTCTTGTTTACACTTCCACACTGTTCCAAGGGATGGGGAAACACCTGATTGACACAGGCAGACATGAAAGATATCTTTCTTGCCTATAGTTGTGAAGTTTTTAAATTTTTATTGTAAATTACTAAATCAGGCTTTGAAGGTTATGACGTCAAAATTATGACAACACAATGCATGCATATCACGTCTTTTTTCCACAGGGGAAAAGATGAGGTGATCCACTACAGGGATGTCATTTTCTTGCCTACCCAGAGGGCAAAGTATACATTTGTCATTATCATGTGCCAGGATACATATTCTCATCATTCCCTAGGGAAACCTTCTATAAAATTATGTTCACTTAAGTGATGTCACTTAGTACTAGAACTATTATGATGTCATATTTTAATATATACATGCTACCAGGAAATGCCCAAATTTGTTTGTCACTGCGATATTTTGAACATGATTGGCAGAAAAATAATCTTACATGCTTTGCCTAGGAATGACAGCTGTTTTCCCAACACATGAGACAATATTGATAAAAAACCTCCCAAACACTCTGTTTTTCATTCCACATCATCCCTCATGTAGTGAAAAGTGTTTTACACTGGCAAACGTGTAGATCCTTATAGTCGTTTCTTACTAGATAGCCAAAAATACTTTAGCCAAATTAAAGACATTACCCATGGGTTGGAGCTTAAACAAAACTAATCACCAGGTGACAGTTTACCAGAACTGCTAAAGTTTACTTGATTCACCAGAAAACAAACAGCTTCTTTTGGAAAGGCCTAGTTCCCTTGTATAGAAAGGTAGCAAAAGATACCCCTGAAACTACTAGTGTTTGAAACATTACCTGATTTCACAGACTTTATTATTGAGACAGTCATCTACAAAGAATGCTTAAGTTTATTCATCACAGGCAGGGGATAGGCTCCGACAGTTGTCATGAAAAAAGGAAAACCTTGTTTCACTGATATAAAATATGTGCATTGCACCAAATCTTTGTATCACAAGGAGCATTTGTATGACCCAAAACAAGTCTTGGCTAACTGACAGCAAGCCAATATAACATTTAGCAGTTGCAGAAAGTTGATGTAGATAAGTTGTTTTGTTTTACATTGTCTTTGCGCAACATGTATTTGTATGATAACAAAGAGATCTCACTTTCTTTTCCTAGTAATAATCTAAATATGACCTAAGATTGTGTTTGTTCGACGTTCAACCCAACAAAATAAATAAATAAAGTATATATCAAAAGTATATTGAATTCAAGCGCATGAAAGCTTCTAATTTATATACAAATTAAAATGGGCGATCTGTTTCATGTAAACGAACATGACTAGTAAATACCAAACATGAGCAACTACATATCATATTAAGTAATTATGTCTCCCCCAGGAGACATATTGTTTTTGCCCTGTCCGTCTGTCCGTCCTTCCGTCCGTCCGTACGTCACACTTCATTTCCGAGCAATAACTGGAGAACCATTTGACCTAGAACCTTCAAACTTCATAGGGTTGTAGGGCTGCTGGAGTAGACGACCCCTATTGATTTTGGGGTCACTCCGTCAAAGGTCAAGGTCACAGGGGCCTGAACATTGAAAACCATTTCCGATCAATAACTAGAGAACCACTTGACCCAGAATGTTGAAACTTCATAGGATGATTGGTCATGAAGAGTAGATGACTCCTATTGATTTTGGGGTCACTCCGTCAAAGGTCAAGGTCACAGGGGCCTGAACATGGAAAACCATTTCCGATCAATAACTAGAGAACCACTTGACCCAGAATGTTGAAACTTCATAGGATGATTGGTCATGAAGAGTAGATGACCCCTATTAATTTTGGGGTCACCCCGTCAAAGGTCAAGGTCACAGGGGCCTGAACATGGAAAACCATTTCCGATCAATAACTAGAGAACCACTTGACCCAGAATGTTGAAACTTCATAGGATGATTGTACATGCAAAGTAGATGACCCCTATCGATTATGGGGTCACTCCATTAAAGGTCAAGGTCACAGGGGCCTGAACATTAAAAACCATTTCCGGTCAATAACTTGAGAATCACTTGACCCAGAATGTTGAAACTTAATAGGATGATTGGTCATGCAGAGTAGATGACCCCTAACGATTATGGGGTCACTCTGTGAAAGGTCAAGGTCACAGGGGCCCGAACATTGAAAACCATTTCCGGTCAGTAACTTGAGAACCTCTCGACCCAGAATGATGAAACTTCATAGGATGATTGGTCATGCAGAGTAGATGACCCCTAACGATTTTAGGGTCACTCTGTTAAAGGTCAAGGCCACAGGGGCCTGAACATGGAAAACCATTTCCAATCAATAACTTGAGAACCTCTCAACCCAGAATGTTAAAACTTCATAGGATGATTGTTCATGCAGAGTAAATGACCCCTATTGTTTTTGGGGCCACTCCGTTAAAGGTCAAGGTCACAGGGGCCTGAACATTGATAACCAGTTCTGATCAATAACTTGAGAACCACTTGACCCAGAATGTTGAAACTTCATAGGATGATTGAACATGCAGAGTAGATAACCCCTATTGATTTTGGGGTCAGTCTGTTAAAGGTCAAGGTCACAGTGGCCTGTTCATGTAAAATCATTTTTTGGAAATAACTTGAGAACCACTTGACCTACAATGTTGAAACTTAATAGGATGATTGGACATGCAGAGTAGATGACCCCTATTTATTTTGAGGTCACTTGATCAAAGAGAACCACTAAGCCAAGAGTGTTGAAATTTAGCGGGATGACTGGACATGCCAAGTAGATGATCCCTATTGCAGCCAACCATCAGTGTCTCTTTGATTTTTGCTCCTGACCCCTATTGACTTCTTGCCTATAGGACTTTGCATTGGGGGAGACATGCGCTTTTTTACAAAAGCATTTTCTAGTTTATTTGATTTTTGTGGTTGAAATTGATCATAAATGATAAAATACAGCGCTTTTAAATGTTTATCATATAGCGCTATTAAAATCTGGTAAATGCTAATAAAATATATTGAATTCAAGCACATTAAAGCTTTTAATTTTTAAAATTTCAAAACATGTTCGTAATGAAATAATATAAGTACATGCATTATATGATTTTTCCTATTAACCACATCTTGTCCAATGATTAATGTATTGAATTTATATTTAATTAATTACTTATTAATAAAGATTTCTACTGAAAACACTTTTTTTTCTATAAAGTTATTGCAGGTCGCAGTGTGAGGGAAATTTGCGAGTACCTAAATTTTAAAGCCGGACAGGATATATGAGAGCGTTCAGTTATTACATTTACATTTATGTATTTCGTTAGATTTAACTCGATACATCAAATGAGCCGCTTGGCATTATTTTTAATAAGTTACCCGCCAGTGCACTAGTTTCTCAATCAACTGCGATTAGAAAAGGTGCTATAATCCAATTAGCGCTATCAATTAAAAATGATTACCGGTTACAAATTTTACTCCCAACACGCACGACATGTGCCTGATTAAGAAAGGTGTTATAATCCAATCAACACTAACAGTAAAATGGGTAATTGAATTAAACAAAATATTTTATATAAAAGATGAAAAAAAAAAAAAAAAAAAAACTAAATTTTTAATGTAAATATCAAGTCGGTACTATCTTCGTTTGATAGAAAACTGGACTTCGCATTATAATTCCCTATTCAATAACATTATTTGAAATGAGAAGTCCTTCATTTCAATTTGTAAAAGATGTCATACTTACTCATGTTCGGTGTTTTCATTTCAGTCCACGAACACGAATCTCCAGGCAATGCAATCATGTTTATTGTGGCCTGAAACGGATCGAGTGTAAAAAAAAAAATATTAATGTACTTGAATGTATTTTGATATTTGTAATAATTTAAACCACAAAAAATATAATAATGCTTTAATAAAATAACTAATCAGGCACGCTCGGTATTTAACAGTCATGTTCGTGAACACAAAACAGATCGCAAGTTTTGTATTCTATATAAATAACAAGCCTTAAAATAATGTACTTTTGGTGAGTACATGTATTTTAGAATTTATAATCATTTTTAACCACCAACACATAATATATTGCTTTGATAGAGTAATAATCGCTCATGTTTGGTATTTATCAGTCTGTTCACGAACATGAATCAGATCGCAAGTTTTCATTTTTACATTAATTAAAAGCATTAATACACTTGAGTTACAAATACTTTTGGTATACACTAGTATTTTATGATAAATAATCAATTTAAATCACAAAAACATAATACACTGCTTTAATAACATGATAATCGCTCATGTTTGGTATTTACCAGTCATGTTCGTTGGAATAAAACAGATTGCCCGTATTGTATTCTATATAAATAACAATCTGTAATGTGCTTGAATGTAGTACATTTTTGGTATGTACATTTATTTTAATATTTATAATCATTTTAAACCAAAAACACATAATATATTGCTTTAATAGAATAATAATCACTCATGTTTGGTATTTACCAGTCTGTTCACGGACATGAATCAGATCGCCAGTCATCTATTTCATATAAATTAAAAGCAGTATACTTGAATTTTAAATATTTTTGGTATGCACTAGTTTTTTAGCATAAATAATCAATTTAAATCACAAAAACATAATATATTGCTTTAATAAAGTAATAATTGCTCATGTTCGGTATTTACCAGTCATGTCCGCGGACCGCGGACATGACTCGTGTTCGGTGTTTAGACATACCGGTCTTCTTGCCGATTTTCAAAGCGTTTTAGTCTTGTTACACTGGACTGTTAACCTTATGTAGATTTTTCTGGTAAAATACATTTCTATTGGAACTCATTTATCAAAATTGTTTCCTTGAAAATAGGATGAGTAACTCCAAACGAAATTTAACATACAAAATGTTGTCATAAATACCTAGAACTCTTCTAATTGTGTCCGCAATCGATGCTGTATCAGAAAGTTCTATATTTAGTAACAATGTTTAAGGACAATAAAACAAATATTATATAAATGTACAATTTGATTTTATTGTTGTAAATAATACATCAATAACAATAATTCCCATATACAAATACTTAGAAACCAGTATCGTCTCAAAGAATTTTATTTTCTATTTCAGATATAGCTATATAAATTTAGTATATATATTTATTAATTTATATTTTCTAGTACAGTTAAACACTAAACATAGTGTTTAGAGCAAGGTATACAATTGTGTGTACACTACTTTTTAGCTCACCAGCGCACAAAGTGCTCAAGGTGAGCTATTGTGACCTGCCATTGTCCGGCATCCCTTGTGCGTCAACATTTGCCTTGTGATCACTCTAGAGGCCACATTTGTGACCAAATCTTTATGAAACTTGGTCAGAATGTTAGTCTTGATGATGTCTAGGTCAAGTTCGAAACTGGGTCATATGGGGTCAAAAACTAGGTCAGTAGGTCAGATCAAAGAAAATGCTTGTGAACACTAGAGACCACATTTGTGGCCCAATCTTTATGAAACTTGGTCAGAATGTTACTCTTGATGATCTCCAGGTCGACTTTGAAACTGGGTCATGTGGGTTAAAAAACTAGGTCACCAGGTCAGATCAAAGGAAAAGCATGTGAACACTCTAGAGACCACATTTTTTACTCAATCTTTATGGAACTTGGTCAGAATGTTAGTCTTGATGATCTCTAGGTCAAGTTCGAAACTGGGTCATGTTGGTCAAAAACTAGGTCCATACGTCAGATCAAAGGAAATGCTTGTGAACACTTGAGACCACATTTGTGACTCAATCTTTATGAAACTTGGTCAGAATATTAGTCTTGATGATCTCTTAGGTCATGTTGGGTCAAAAACTAGGTCAGAAGGTCAGATCAAAGGAAAAGGCTTGTGAACACTCTAGAGATCATATTTTTGACCCAAGCTTTATGAAACTTGGTCAGAATGTGTGTCTTGATGATCCCTAGATCAGGTTCGAAACTGAGTCATGTGGGGTCAAAAACTAGGTCAGTAGGTCAGATCAAAGGAAAAGCTTGTGAACGCTCTAGAGACCACATTTTGACCAAATCTTTATGAAACTTGATCAGAATGTTAGTCTTGATGATCTTTAGATAAAGTACGAAACTGGGTCATGTGGGATCAAAAACTAGGTCAGTAGGTCAGATCAAAGGAAAACATTGTGAACTCTCTAGAGACCACATTTTGACCCAATCTTTATGAATCTTGGTCAGAATGTTAGTCTTAATGATCTCTAGGTCAAGTTTGAATCTGGGTCATGTTTGATCAAAAACTAGGTCACTACTTCAGATCAATGGAAAACCTTGTGAACACTCCAGAGACCACATTTGTGACCCAATCTTTACAAAACTTGGTCAGAATGTTAGTCTAGATGATCTCTAGGTCAAGTTCGAAACTGTGTCAAGTTGGATAAAAAACTAGGTCACCTGGTCAAATCAAATGAAAACCTTGTGAACACTCTAAAGGTCACAGTAGTGTCCAATATTTATGAAACTTAGTCAGAAAGTTTTGCTTGATGATTTCTAGGTCAAGTTTGAATCTAGGTCATGTGGGGTCAAAATCTAGGTCACCTGGTCAAATCAAAGGAAAAGCTTGTGAAATCTCTAGAGGCCACAGTTGTAACCAAATCTTAATGAAATTTAATCAGAATGTTTGTCTTGCTGATCTTTAGGTCAAGTTCAACTCTTGGTCATGTGGGGTCAAAAACTAGGTCAGTAGGTCAACTCTGGTGAGCGATATATAGGGCCATCATGGCCTTCCTGTTTTTTTAATTTATTCTTCTCCCTATTGTTTTTCTTTGTTTTGAGAACAATATTATAGGTGTAACGCCCAGTGCATTCCCATTCTTGACTTTCAAATACTGAAGTAGACTTTATTAATTCCTCTGTTTCTTCGTGTGATATCTCAGCACCATGAAATTCCACTGTTTGAAGCTGACCATCAATAGGCATACTCTTAACAAATGCTTGCCAGGTTTGTTCTTCAATGTAAAACCGTCCCAACACAAGTGTTTCAAGCTTGGTTAATCCATGCAGATTGATGAAAGGCATCAAAGTCCTTTCTTTATAACTTTTATATTTGTTCCCTTTTATTAGTGTTACAGATTCTATCTGATTCAGTTTTTCAATTGCGGAAATGAAGGTAGATAAACAATGTGTTTCCTCCTCAACTACAGTCACCTTTTTTAGCATTTTCTGACTCTGAAGTGACTGCATTATTTTCAAAAAGCTGGTATTAAATTCCCGTTTAAAAACATCTGAACAGTGAATAATTTTTACTTCCTCTAATTCTAACTGATGGAAAGTCTTTGCTACTGTAAATGTTACACACGGAAATAAACGCACCAAGGACAGTATTTTCAAATTCTTAATATTTTCTAAGCAAGAAAATATAAACGGGTTCTTAACCTTTTCCCACAAAAAATGTGACAGTTCAAGCTCCTGAAGATTAGGAAGAAATGGGAAGCATTCCCCTAACGTACTGAAATCATATTCAGTAAATCCCATACATTTCAGACATCTCAGATTAACAAGACGTGACACTGAATAAATAGCCTCTGTATGAAACTCTGCTTTATAATTTGACACTGAATAAATAACTTTTCTATGTGTTTCGTCAAAGTAATTGTAAAATGCTTTTCTCGAGAATTGGTGAGGACATTTTTTCAGCAGGAGAGATTCAACATTATTGCATCCGCTAATATCAGTTCCCATGCTTTTACCTTGAAGTTTAAGATGTTTAAGATGTTTAATTCTATCAAGGTTTAATTTATAACAGTTACCTGTAATCATCAAAGTTTCAATGTTACTAGCTGATTCCAGTGTGTTCCCTAATACTGATACTAAGTTTTTAGTACATGTATGCCCTGTACAATGCAAAGACAGGAGGCTTTCAGAGTTGTACAATCTTTCGAGAATGTCTATATATATATCTGTAGTTTGCAATCGTTTCAAAACCACACTTTTAACTTTTTCCCATGGTATATTTGGAATTTTTTCTATTCTATCTAAAGATACAGATTCTATTGGGATATTTGAAACTACTTCTACTTGACATTTATATCTCTCTTTTCCCTTGCAATGTAAAGAGGAAACTTGTGCTGATTCTACTGTGATATCTGCTTCTTCCAAATTGAAGGAACTGTGGAGATGAAGATTAAAGTCTACACATTCTTTTATGTCAATACAGTTGATCCTTTGGTAAACACAGTTGAGTGTAGAATTACTTGGTCTAAGTGCTAAACAGCTGACTTTTCTTATTTTATGTTCTGTTTTCTGAACAGCAGTACCTGAATGTACTAGGAGATGGCACGAATTCAGATGCTCAAGTTTCAGCTCTTTTAATTTATTTCCAGGGAAGACCAGTTCCCATGAAAAGATTGTATTAATTTCAACTTTTTCAATGTTTGTGCTCTCTGAAAAATCAAGTACTCCTTGTGCAAACTTAACAGTATTACAGTTACATGTATGTTCCTTGGAAGAAACATCACTTAAATACAAATTTCTCAGACTTTTGAGTTGGAATTTTGTTCTAGTACAAATACATTGTAGTGTGATCCTCTGCAGCTTAAGTGTTGTTAGATTTGGAAACAGGAAAGTGGGGGGTTTCATACATATTTCAGATATCGCACATATGTCTATGTATTTGATATTATCTGTGTTTGTTTCCCACAAGTTATCAAGAAAATCAAGAAAATCTTTAACAGGATCCCCCAGAAAATCAAGAAAATCTTTAACAGGATCCCCCCAACTACAAATGATTGAGCTTACAGGTACCTCTGGCATGGACACTCCAGGTGCTGTTTCTCTAAGCTCTTTTAACCAGTCACAAAAAGGATCAGGTGAAAATCTGTCATGTTCATTGAAGCACATTCTGCTATGTTCAACATTGGAGACATGTTTCAGTATTTTCTTGGCCACACCAGTACTCAGTCCACATACAAACAGTATCACATTTTCCATTTCATATATTTTCTGGTACGTTATACAATATTTTTCAAGTATCTGAAATGGTTTACTGTCATTGTCATTTTCATGAGCAACAAGATAAATAGCAGACATATACTCTTGTACTGTTTTATGTAAAAATGAGAATTTCGACATTCCAATACTTGGGCCACCAATGTCATTTGTTTTAGACAATAACCCAGATTTTACTGATACTTCAAGTTCTTCTGGAGAAAGGCTTTTAAGAAGCACCTCCTCAATGAATATGAGCGTGTTGCCTTTTTTTTCAAATAATCCTTCAAATGCAATTCTAGAGAGCTTCAGTATAAGGCCACTGTATTGTCTACAAATAGGATGTTTCTTTATGCAGTCTGGAAGTGTGTCAAGTTCTTTTGACCATTCAGCCTTTGCCTCTTCTAAATATGGTACACAGGAGAGTCTGCCATCATATTTACGTTTCTGTCCATATCTTGGTTGTAAATTTCGATAGCCTTCCTCGTGTTCAAGCATATTTTCTAACAAAGAGGAATAGTTACCAGCCATTGTACTTTCCAATGAGCCATCTTTAAACCACTTGAGAACCATGAATATCACAATAAAAGGTATTTTCATCAAATCTGGAAAATAATATCTTGTGTGAAACCGCTTTTGTACTTCCATTTCGAAGTCTTTTATATTTTCTATATGTCTTTCATTGGAAGCAATTTCAGTAGATGTTTTTTGATTGAGCTTTTTGATAACCTTTCCAGCAAAGTCACTAATGTCCCTGTTTATGAAACCTCTTATTGCAACAGCTCTGTCAATAAATGAACAGCTAGACCTGATTTCATCCAACTTCCAAGGTCTAGTAGTGGTAAGGACAGTGCAGTGGTTCATGTCTTTCCGGCCTGGAAATGAAGGATCCTGGCCTAAAGGTGATGACATCTGCTCATCAGGCGGATTCCACTCATCAAGACCATCAATAATAACAAGACATTTTTCAGGCTCTGCTTTTAAAACTTCCTGTGTATCAACAAGTAAATCAGGTGTTTGAAGAAATATCTGGTTACGAATCATATCAATTAGATCCATTTCCTTTGAGGCATGTCTTAAAGAAACAAACAAAACAACTTCAAACTGAAGCATCAATTTTTCATTCAGACTTGTCTCATTTGTTGATTTTCCTTCTGGCTTATTAGCTTTAAGCCAAGTATCTATCAGTTTCAAACACCAGGTTGACTTCCCTACCCCAGCATCTCCTAAAACATAGATATTTTCTACTCTCTTTTTTTCTTTGTAGAAAATATCTTTGTAGTTTCTAACAATGTTCTTGCCAGCTTGTTTTGAGTCCTTGTTACTTTTGCTTTCGTACTCTTGATCTTCGCAAATTTCCAATTCCATGTAAAAGTCGTCCACTCTTAGATCAAGTTTCTTTAGCAGTGGAGGTACGGGTATTGTTGACAAGTGTTTGGAATACAAACAGCTCAGCTCGTCTTTTAAGTCTGTAACAGAAACAGTATACAAGACTGTAATAAAAATGTTTTTCAACTTTTTGTATGATTTAATGTAAATGTATATAGAAAATGAAGGAGAAATGATTTTATTAACTATTATAGTAGTTTATACACATTTTTAGAACCAGATATACCTCAACAATCAACATTGTATACGAAATGTGCTAGGTATAAACATAGATTTATGCATACATGTAGTAATTAATCTGAAGTAAGAAAACGATTCAGCTTATTGAATTATTGATGAGTTTATGGCAGAGAAAAACCAGTTCTGTGCTTTCAGAGGAAATTTGAGGTTCTGGCTAGCAATCTCCAGGATAAGTGGTTTTGAAATGGCCATATTTCCTACATTCTGTTGAAACTCATAATCCATTTAAATTCTAAGCTCACTGTGACCTTGACCTTTGACCTACTGACCCCTTATTGACAGCAGTCATCTATTGATGACAGGCAATCAATTATATCAAGTTTGACCTTGTCAGACTAAGCATTCTCCAGCTACTAATCTGAAATTGTTTTAAGTCTCAGTCACTGTGATCTTGACCATCGACATTCTCACCCCCAAAGCAACAGTGCTCCTATACTTTGAAACTTTGAAAATTGACAGCTATATGCTAAAACACTGTACAGCCCTTTTCTGTCTCAAGGTCAATATGACACTGATCACAGTTACCTTAACATTTTATGCCTACTGAACCCTTTATTGATAAGTCATAAAGTTATTACATGCAGTCATCCCTTGAAGTTTGACAACTGTAAGCCCAAACATCACCATGAAATTCATCTTTGACTTACTGGCCCTTTTATCACTTACCAAAGGCCTTCATGGTAAAATGTTTGATTACTGTAAGCCTAAGTAATCAGAAACCATTTTCAGCCTCAAACTAACTGAACTTCGACTTTTTTTATCCCCAAACAATGACGGTCAACTTAAAAACTTTGGCCCATAGAATGCTCCAGTTCACCGCCTCGGTAGCCTAGTGGTAGAGCGTCCGCTTCGAGTGCGGGAGGTCTTGGGTTCGATCCCTGGCCGCGTCATACCAAAGACGTAAAAAATGGTACTAGTAGCTTGGCGCTCAGCATTAAGAGGATAGTACTAGGACTGGTCAGCCCGGTGTCAGTATAATGTGACTGGGTGGGGTATCATGTCATGTGTCTACGGCGTGATATTCCAGTGAGGCAGCACTATAAAGTTGGGCATTGTGCTCACTGCTACAAGTAGACACCGTCGTTCATATGACTGAAAAATTGTTGAGAAAGACGTTAAACCCGAACACACACACACACAGAATGCTCCAGATACTGATTGGAAACTGTTTTCATTTCCAAGGCCACCATGACCTTGTTCCCAGAGTCACATTTTGTTTGACACCAGGCAATGCTTCTATGAAGTCTGACACCTGTGGGTCCTAGCGTTCTCCAGTTATTGATTGGAAACCATCTTAAACAGCGAGGTTAGTGTGATCTACTGACCCCCAAAACAACAGGGACATCTGCTGACAAAAGGCAATCATTCTGGAAAGTTCGACAACTGTAGCCCAAACCTTACTGTTGTTTTCAATTTAAATTGTGTACCAACTGACGGACAAACCAACATGAGCAAAACAATGAATCCCTATTGTTCGAAAGGGGTAAGATCAGAAGTATTATGTCAAAATGTAAAAAAAGCTGATTATTGAAATTTCAAATACCAGAGTCAGTAGTGGAAACAGTATGTATGGGGTTTTCCTTGCTTCCCATACTGAAAAGATGTTCATACTTTAGTAAGTCAACTTCAGTTTCCACAATACATGCAAAACTAATCAAGCTCTGGTAAATTAAAAAAAAAAGCTTGTGTTCATTTTCACAAAGCTCTGCAAATGTAAAAAGAGTTTTACTAGTGATCTTTTTATGACTTTTATTAGTTTTAAGTAGCATGGTATCGTGGTGAGTGTATGTCAGACAATGAACTTTGCTGATGAGTTTTAAAATTAAGAGGTCTATATATTATTACATATTCATTATATTATATTGTATCATATCATCCTTTTACGATAAACACATTCAAAGAGGCTCACATACAAGAGTAGCCACACAGGACGCCGTGATCTGATCGGAGGGACAGAGTGAGCTAAACACCCTGATCACAGAGAGAAATAATTTTAGATACAGGCCTGTCAGAATAACTTAGCCTTGCTCTTTGGGGATAAATTGGTTTGGTTCTTAAACGTGTCCTGTGTGTATATAGCACCTATACATGCAAAGCCGTCTTTACTTACACCTCTAATTTCAAAAATTCTGAAATTTAGTAATTTAGTGTTTAATTAAAATTTTATTAAACAGTTGAAATTTGGGTTAAAATTACAAAGTGTATCTAATTTAATGATATGTATATTCTTAAGCACCACATCTTTGGAATAAAACTAATCAATCAGAAACATAAAAATGTTTTACACTTAATAGGGAAGCAAGTTAGTATATTGAGTACTATCTTTCCTGTTGGGTATGTATGGGAAACTACCGGTTTGCAAATATGAAAGAAAACTATTACTTCACCTTTCTTTCGCTTAAGGTAGGCAAGCTTCTTTTTATGAAGCAACTCCACTTCGTCAGATGAATTTAGTCTTGTTTTCAAGTCTGACAATGCCTGCAAGAAATATACATTGTACCTAGTTTTCAAGTCTGACAATGCCTGCAAGAAATGTACATTGTACCTAGTTTTCAAGTCTGACAATGCCTGCAAGAAATATACATTGTACCTAGTTTTCAAGTCTGGCAATGCCTGCAAGAATTGTACATTGTACCTAGTTTTCAAGTCTGACAATGCCTGCAAGAAATGTACATTGTACCTAGTTTTCAAGTCTGACAATGCCTACAAGAAATGTACATTGTACCTAGTTTTCAAGTCTGACAATGCCTGCAAGAATTATACATTGTACCTAGTTTTCAGGTCTGACAATGCCTGCAAGAAATATACATTGTACCTGCAAACTCTGGTTTAGATGGTGAATGAAGTTCACTTAGTTGTACTACCAATTAGTTAACCTTCTGTAAGCCAATGATGCCAATACTATGCATGATGTCCTAAGTAATTTCATTGTCATTAAATTTAAAATAAAATATTCCAGGCAATGACACCCTCTTCCATCTCACAAAGCCGTTTAATGTGATAAAGTGGTTTGAACTGCATGACCAATTTGAACTGCTCGACAATATATCATTTGAATAAGAATAAAAGAATTTCAAACAAGAAACAAGTTATACCTGTGAGGACGACTTGCTGTTTAGTAGTTAATGATAGATTGAAAATTCAAATAACATTGTTTCAACATCCAAATTAACAGCAAAATATTTCAGTTGCTTTATTGTATTAAAAAATCTAAGTATACCTGGTGCAAATCACCAATTTGCTTTGATGACTCTGACTGCAACTCCTGTATCTGTTCAACTGTTTTCTCTAACAGTGCCTGCCTTTGTTCTAAGGATTCCTGTCGGGTTGACAACGATTCCTGTCGATTTGACAACGATTCCTGTCGGTTTGACAACGATTCCTGTCGATTTGACAACGACTGTGTTGCTTCTTCAGTTGTTTTAGAAAGTTCACTAAGGGTGTCTTGAAGTTGTCCGATCTGAAGTTTCTCAAACATTTCTCTTTGTTTCTCGTCTATTTCATCAAGGGCGTCTTGTTTCTTCTCTTGAATTGCTTTTAAAGCCGATTCACGAATTTCCCATTCGTCTTCAGTGCTAATATTCAGATTTTTTTCTTTCAACTGAAATGCAGTGTTTATTAAAACCATCATAACCACATTCTCATCCATTAAAGGTTCATAGTTCTGCGACGCGAACCATTGTAAATTATTTCTGTAACGTACCCTCTCCCCAAGTTTGATTTGGTTGAGAGGTGACTTAAGTTATAGGCATCAAAGTTGCACCCAACTACCCAGCTATTTCGGCAAAAGAATACTATTTTCTCAAATTTTAGAGCCATAAATGCACCAGAGGCCACCGCCTATAAATTGTAATTTCAAAATTTCCCAGGGTGACACACCCTGACCCCACTTTAAGGAGGTGATAGCCATGAATGTAAGTTAAGATAATGGTGATATTTTTATCTTGCAACATATAAAACAAACAAGTTTTCTTTTTATTTCATGTTTTGACTAAATTTCTCTTTTTTATAATTTCTTACCAGTGAAAAATATAGTTGAACTGATACTTTTGATGTAAAAATACCAGATATATTCGCTCAAATATTTTGATAAATCATAGAAAAAAAACACATGTAGAATCTGATAAATGATAATTTTCGAAAGAAAGATTAGTTTGTGTATATATAACATGAATTTTAAGAATTAAACCGGTATTTTGGTGTAAAATAAAAATATGAAGTATACTTGTTTAAGTGCAGATATTGCTTGTTTTGCTTGTTCATGTTCGTGTAGCTTTCCTTTGTCTCCAAGCAACTGTATCATAACATCAACATAGTCATCTAGCTTTCCGTCTGGGAGCTCGAGCGATGCAAGGTGAAGGATCTCGTTCCTAGCCTCCTTGGTCTGTAAAGAGACATGATTTATTAAAAACAAGAGTGCCAGACTGTCACAAAATACGCCTGTCATCAAACTTGGCCTAATTCAAGGGCCATAATTCAAGAGTGCCTGAGGCGATTTGGGTGGTTATAGAATTTGGCCGAGATATTATGCTTACAAATATTGTCAGCAAGTTTGGTGAAAATCGGGTGAAAACTGATCGACTTAGTGAGCGGACAAGACTAAACTCGCAGATTTCGAGTAATTCAAGGGCCATAATCCAAAAGTGCCGTGACCGAATTAGCTGGTCATCGAGCTTGGCCGAGATATTATGCCCACAAACATTGTCAAGTTAAGTGAAGATTGGATGAATACTCTTTGACTTAGAGGGCGGACAAGGCTAAATTCGCAGGCAGATTTCGACTAAATCAAGGGCCATAATCCACGAGTGCCTGGGGCGTTTTAGCAAGATTGGTGGAGATGAGATAAAAAATGTTTGACTTAGGGAGCGGACATGCCCTCGGACGCGCGAGTTTTTGAGTAATTCAAAGGCTATAATCCAAAAGTGCTTGCGGCGATTTGGCTGGTTATACAACACGGCCCAGATATTATGGCCATAAACATTGGCATCAAGTTTGGTGAAGACAGGATGAAAACTGTTTGACTTAGAGGGCGGACAAGGGTAAATTCGCAGATTTCGAGTAATTCAAGGGCCAGAATCCATGAGTGCCTGGGGCGATTTGACTGGTTATCGAACTTGGCCGAAATGTTATAGCCACAAAAATTGCCATCAAGTTTAGTGGAGATTGGAAGAAAACTGCACATGTTTGACTTAGAGAGCGGGCATGCTTTTAGACGCCGACCGCCTGCCCGCAGCCAGCCAGAGACAGGCGTATAAAAACAATTGCATGTATTTAAGTGTGCTCATATTCAACTGTTACTCCAAATAGGTGTCTCGTGCTGATTTAAATTGTCAGATTGCCTTCCCAGGATCTCGACTCCTAACGGTTTCATTTTCCAATATATTTTAAAAGTTTAAATATAAATGATTAGAAAGTAGCATTTCGTACAAGCACTTACTGGAAACATGCTGAAGCATTTTATTACATTAAAATGTGACAAGTATTTCTAAAACCGAAACGGAAGCACAGTGCTCCATTCTTTGCGCTTCGAAACCAAAAGCGGAGATACCCAGAGCTTACACACTTCAGATTGTATGTTTGTTTTGGGTTTAGCGCCGATTTTCAACAATCTTTCAGTTATGTAACTTCTTCAAATGAATCATAGGTGGAGGGCAAATGATTTCAGACACAATGTCTTAAGTTTATTTTGCTGGGTTTAACGTCGCACCGACAAATTATAGGTCATATGGCGACTAAAAGGTTTGATGGTGGAGGAAGACCCAAGGTGCCCCTCCGTGCGTTATTTCATCTCGAGCGGGCACTTGGGTAAAACCACCGACCCTCCGTAAGCTTGCTTGATGACTTCCTCACGTGAAGAATTCAGCGCCTCGAGTAAGGCTCGAATCCACATCGATAAGGGGCAAGTGATTTGAAGTCGGCGACCATAACCACTCGGTCACGGAATCGAACCCACAGCCCAGCCGATCCGTAGACCATTGCTCTCCCTATTCAGTCCAGCGTTGAAAATAGCGTTAAATGAAAGTGTTTTAGAACTAGCAGTGCGTGTATCAGGTATTACCAATATTATATAAAATGATACAAAAAAAATCCAGTATTTTCATCAAGGTTTATTTTCTTTGTTTTCTTCTTCCTTTTAATTGAGCGCGATTTTAAAACCGATGAAACCGTATACGCCCAATTAATAATACCCAGGTATTTTTACGTATTTTTGTTACTAAATTTACCTAAAAATTCCGACTCAAATAATATATTTCTGTGGAAGATGCAGCGACATTACTTTTACTCACCCAAGTAAAATACAATATTTGGATAATGGAACAATGTAAATATGTATTTCAATCATTCCGGTACAAGATTATTTTGTTTCTAACTAGAATAATATGTTCTTTTTTCGACATAAAACAACAATAATATTGTTTTTTTTATGAAAAAGGAATAAGCCCAAGAAAAATGGGGGAAAATCTGATTCTGACGAGAAAAATATATAGCTTTGTAGATATGAAGGTGAGATAATACGTGGCTCTGTATCAATTTTTCATTTCAATAAAGAATACGGATTTTTTTAGATATATTTATGTTGATATTGTTTGTTTTTGTTAAACGTATGTGTTTTTTGTTTTTGTTTTTTTTGTAGTCTTGTCAACCCAAATCCAGTCTTAAAGTAAACTTCCGGATTTGCAATGAGTTACTTTTTGAGTACTTTAACAAACAAATGTTTTGGGTTTAGGGCCGCGTTCAGCAGCTAGTATTTCAGTCATGTAATGAAATAAGTGTGCCAGGATTCTGTACCAGTACTAATTTGTTCCCCTTGTCCATGAATAGCTTCCCACATCAATCAGATGTTGAATACAAAATTACTTCAGACACAACGTCATTATCAAATCGCCACGGAGAATATCGAAACCAACAACTCCATGATCCGTAGAGCAGGTGGGCTACTTCTACAATCAGTCCGCCACTTCTTTCCATATGTTTGTCCACTACCTTTATTTGTTTTTAGGTGTTTTTCTTTTTTTGAACTTTCGAGTTGGAAAACAAAAGTAAACAAGAACACAATAAAAGGAAGTAAAATGTAAATGCAGCGCCTTCATTCTGTTAAGTTCTCGTCATAACAAGGCCTTCGCCAGTTATGGGCCTTTAAAGTGTTACAACAGAAAAAAAGACAGTGATTGAAATTTTAAGCCTTACTCATTGAGCTTATTTTATGCTTCTGACAGTCCCTCCAACGACCATTCAAAAATTATAACTCCGACCCTTTATCATCAAATGGCTGGGACTATTATTGTGATGCTATTAATGCAAAAAGTAATTATCTATGAAAATCTTACTGAAAAAGAATACGTAGGTTATCATTATATTTTATTACCTTAGAGAAAACGTCAGTTTTTGGTTCGATTTTGTCAATCGGTGCATCAACGCTTTTCTGTATAAACATGTTGTTTGTTACCACACTAAGAAGACCCTTGCAGTCGGTGTTGGCAGCGCTAACTTTATCTTCATATCCTCCACCGTCTAGAAAACACTTTGCAATCTCCCAGTGACTCGTGCACCATTTTGTAGAGTCCGTGTTTCCCCAGGACGGTCTACCATGCATGTGTTGCTGTACGATTCTATCAAATATTCTGCCACAGACATCATTCGGACAAGGTCTTCGCCTTTGTTGTGTTTTATGACAAAAACACCGGGGTCCTAGTCCACAGCTGCCGCGTGGATGAGCTGGAAGCAATATGTCAATCGGACATTCGTTACAGGTGGCGTCAGAGTTTCCAATTTCTTCTCGGATTTCCTCCAATATAAACCTTTGTTGATCCTTGACCTCATCATTTACGAATTCCTGTATTCCATCTTTAAGATATTTTAAAGCAAGACCCGCTTTTACCCAGTCTCTGTAACGCGGATTTCGCAAATGTTGTTCATGTGTAGACCCCATAATAAAACGTTGTCCATGTATAAAGAATCAACCTGGGTCGATGTCTTGTAATTTCCATAAAGTCGCAAACATTCTTGTTATTTTATTTTTTTCAAAAATTATAAAAGTGTTCTTTGCGTTAGTCTACTCTTCGCCAGTGAGTCAGTGTAGTTATGACAATAACAAGAAATACTACGCAGTATATACCACCCGTTTATCTAAAATTAGCTTTCAAAAAACCCGTACGTTACTAAATCTATAAAAAATAACTATTTATAGATCTATGTATTTTTTACGGCGGAATACCACCAGGCGCGTATCTGGGACATTTTTCATAGCACGCATGGTTGGTAGGAAGTGCGGCGGTATCGACCCCACTGACGGCGCCAAATGGTGCATTTTGGCGTATATTTGAGGTAAAACAGTGAACTTAAAGCATGTCCTTTCTTGAATGAATATCATTAAACATGTTTTACTACTGCAGCCTACGTGCATGTAAACATTGATGTTAAAATATAATAAAAGAGTTTCAATGACATTTGTAAATTAATATGAAGCGGAGCAAAAACCTATAATAAAGAACAATTTCTCTAGGGGACCATTTCAATATAATTTGATTATAATTATGTGTGAAAGGTAAGACTAATTATGCAACCATTATACGGTGGAAAATATAGAATCTATGTGCGTTCGTTTTTTCTTTCCGTCAGAGAAAAACAAGTGCCGCACATATCGCCAAGTATTGTTGAATAGCCGTCATGTAACTGTGTAGGAATGTTAGTTAATGTAAGGATCTCCGCTCCCGAAAATTTAGCTCCGTTCAACACAAAGTGCTCAAGATGAGCTATCGTGGAGGCATTGTGTCAGTCGTCTGTCTTCGTCTTTCGTTCACATTTTCATTGCCAACACTTCAGTCCGTACAGTTTTAACTTAATCGTATGAAACTTACTATACTGTAATAGCAAGAAGATTTGTGTTAACAAAAGTTTGGCTCAAGCACTACTAGGTGATTATGTCAAGTAAATAGAAAAACAACACACCAGAGGCCATGATTTATATTCAATCTTTATGATTATGATATCTGGTTACTAGCCTAGATTATTTGTCTTTATAAAATATAGATCTAGTTTTTTATGAGATTATCTGGAATAAAAAAAAAACTGGATCACGAGGTTATATCATATAGTTCTAAACGGATAAAACATTGTTAACACTATAGACGCAATATATTTGCTGCTAGATCTAATGAAACATTTCATAGCTCAAACATTGCAAACCTCAAAGAAATTTAAAGACGTAAATATTGTTAAGATTTTATGATAAATAATTAATACCAAAAAAAAAAAATCGTTGTTGCCTGAATGTTGTTCGCTGAAAAGTGCGCTAGAACTGCTGTTTATTGGTCGCCTTTTGTGCTAAAGCCAAAAATTTCTTTGTTTCCGGCAACAAGCTTAAACAAATAGGGTAGGTAGGTCGGATTTTTTATTGGATTTTGTTTTTATTAAGTGAAACTTTTTGGAAATTATTTTTGTGTCAAAATGAATACAAATAAGGGGGTTATGCCTTTAGAGCATCAGTTAGTTGATTTCTAACATCATTGACCACGTGTAAAGCATAAAAATCACAGTTTTGAAACTTTTTTTTTTCATAAAAAATTGAAAACAATATTCTCCAAGGCCATTAAAACATAATTTAGGGTCGGGCCAAAAATTTAGGGAAGGTCGAGATACCGGAAAACATTTTTTACGCCTAAGATGACGAATATGTGAAAGTGTTACTACACAACTATCCTTTACACTGCGAAATTTCCAAAATGGATTTGTCGGCAACTACCTCTTGTTTATCAAAGGACTGTTCACATTTACACATGTACATTTACAGACTGAATAGCGAACAATGTACGCCGTGAGGACGTGCAGGCTGATCTTGGTCTGCGCTGGTCGCAAAGGCAGAATCACTTGCTGCCAGCAGCAGCATAAAGTGTAAAAGTTGCCGGTTTGGTTAAATGCACGTATGATGATTAGGATCTAACAGATTTACAACATGGCCAACATAAAAACAAATAAGCCGGAGAAGAGTTTTTTTTTCCTTTAATTTATTGCAAAATAAATACGATGGAATGAAATTTCGTTTCTAGACGATGAAACAAAATTGAATGGACTTGAACATGAACAAAAATATAATAATATTTGTTTTGAATCTTAAAAAAATAAGTCTTAGATTTCAACAGCTGAAAATACTTTCATGTCAGTCATTGCATTAAGAGAATGTTTGCCAATTTGAAAGCAAGTTTTCTTCTAAAATTTCATTTATCTATTTTTTTTTTTCGTTTTTTTTTTTCGTTTTTCTGAATGCTGGATATTGCCTGTATGAATTCATTACAATGTACGTGGGCGGTATGTGTACACGTGTTTCACATGGTTGACGAGTATTTTTCTGAGTGATGGCTGTTTCCGGCAAGCTTCTAGTAGGCGACGGGATAGACTGGCTTTACTGGCTTCACTGGACGGATTGGATAAACGGGTTTCACTGGGTTGACGGGGTAGATGGGTCTTATTGGATCGATAATGTCTCCGCAGTATCTCATTGTGCAGACGGTAGGCTGTAAATACAAATGACCTCATGTACACACAACTGAATCCTTATCATATGGCACGAGGATGTTTTTCAAAGCTTTGTTATCGTTGATATATATTTATGTGAAAACTATGATTTAGCTCATTGCTAAAACTACTATTCATTTTTCAAAGTAAAACCATCTGGTATATTATAAGGCATTTAATTATTGTAGAATCGATAATATTATATTTGCTAAATATACTAATTTTCGTGAAATTTTCGGCTTATGTGTCAGTTACTCCCAAAATTAGTGACAATGCACGGTGCACATCTTATTTAGAGCAAACAGATATTAAACCCTTGTAAAGCATGTTCTCTGAGATAAAATTTCTGACCACTATGCATATATAAAATTAATTAAAGCACATTCAAAGGAGGTCGAATTCTTACTATCATGTATCTTTTCATCAATTCCTACTTCTATTTCAGATGCAATCTGAAAAAAAGAATAATAATCAAAACATACCCTGCCGTATCGTCCACAAGTACACGTGTTGCATCCATCATAGTAGCTCTGACCTGGGTATACCGGCCGCCCCATATAGTCATAACAGTAAACTGTAAAAAAATTATTAAATATATACAAATGCGCATCTTTGACTCAACTATTTTTTTTTATATATATAATGTACAATTCTCATCCAATGAATTTAGTTGACAAATAATATAAACTGTGTTTGTAAAGGTACGGTCACAATTAAATGTCATGTGTAACAAAAGATTGTTAAAAAAAAACCTTCCCGTTTTTTAATGGAAAGCCAGTTACATGTAGATATACATTAGGTGTGTACTTTCTTAAAACATTAGATACAGTGTATTGTTTATAGATATAAACGTGTTCTTTCCATGTTAACATACACAAAATGGTGTAATTGTCCATATTTTCAAATATGAATTTAGGTCGAATACACCTTTAAATAAACACACTTGAAATACATTTGTAATGTAAGAGTCAGTTGTCCTGTTCATGTATATCTTCGTCATTCTGATGTTAAGTTATATTCTAACTAGGTTAATGGAGCTAAAACCATTCTTGTAAAAACGTGTATATTTTAATCCGCCATGAAAAAAGTTATGAAAATTTAGTAAATTTGACCAAATACATAATACTTTGATAATGAATAATACTGAATTATAAACTTAATATTGTTCTTTAATGTAACTATTCATCATTTTTTCGGCGAATGCCGTATTAAGAACGAATTCGTGACCATGCCACGTGATTTCAGTTTGCAAATTAGACTACTCGATAACGCATTATAGATAATTTATCAAAATAAACGATTTATGCAACATTCTGTCTGATTGGACGAGAGTTTCTATTTGTTTCACTCTGCTGATTGTGCTACGCTGGGTGAAATGTAGACAAAGCATTTATGCTAAATGACGCTGTTCACAGTTTTAAAGCTAAGTTTCGCTCAGTATATTTAGCAAGAATTAATATTGATATATCTAAAAAATGATAAGTAAGTTTAATAAATATGATAAAAAACTGTTCAAATACCAACATATATCAATTTACAGAAAGAGCTGAATACGGTCTGCGTATCACATGAATAAGGGTGTGATTAGAGTCTTCTATGTAGAGAAGTGCCTTCCAGACCGTAGATAAACCATTAGGAAACCTTTGTGAACATTTTAAAGAGAACCATTTAAATTGTTGTTAAGTGTGGTGTTTGGTTTTGCTATTTGCAAAATGTTAGATAGATGATAGAATGACACGATTTGTAAACCTCATATACTTCTTGTCTTACTACAATTAGCCGACAATCTTTTTTAAAGATTGTTCTTGATTTTCACTCTCCTGATTGTGCAACGCTAAGTGAAATGTCAGACAAGGAGCGTTTAATGACGCTGTTTACAGTTTTAAAGCTACGCTTCGCTCAGTATATTTAGCAAGAATATTGATATATCTAAAATGATAAGTAAGTTTAATAAATGTAATAGAAACCTGTTCAAATACCAATATTATCAATTTACAGGGAGAGCTGAATACGGTCTGCGTATCACATGAATGAGGGTGTGATTAGCCGATCGATTAATGTCTTCTAGGTAGAGAAGTGATTTCAAGACACTGCTGTAATTATTCGACATAGAAAAAAAAACGAAACAATATTGCACCGTTACGAGACCTTTATGAAGACAATCATTTAAATTGTTTAAGTGTTGTGTTTAGTTTTGCTATTTTCAAAAAGTTAGATAGATGATAGAATAACACAAATGATATGAGAACCTTATAAACTTATTGTCTTAATACAATTCGCCGACCATCTTTTTAAAAGATATTTCTTGTTTATTCTTTGATGCATGCAGTATTCAAAGTTATTCAAGGAAAGGCGGATACAACATTGATGCATGGATTTATTCTACAAAAATATAGAAGAAATGATCATAATTATAAATACAGATTTTTTTTTTTTTTACAAATGTGTATTTATTCTGTTTCGTTAACCGTTGAAACTCGCGGAACACAAGAGTTACTGTTCTTCATATTGATTAACCTATCCTTTTTTCCAAGTCTAAACGTGTTTCCTATCTAAAACGTATTTCCTGGCTATACGTATTTTCTGCCTAATCATATTTCTGCCTAAATGTGACTACTGAACAGGTTCAAGATCTAAAATCCGAGAAAAAAAAAAAACAACATACAAAATCAAAACAAATCCCACATACCTTGTTTAACTGGGTATTTTGGTTTCACATATACTGAAAACAAAGAAAAAGAATACTCATCAGCAGTGTCAGGACTTAGTTTTCTTCGTTATTTGCATTATTGAATTGATAAACAAAGGGTTAAGTCGCAATGAAAATCAATAACCTGTAAGATTATAAATCTATTAGTACATGAAAATACTTACTGGCTTGTGCCATTACTGAGCATCCCAACAACAAGCAGACGACAGCAAAAGTATTCATTTTTGGTAAGAAATGTTTGATTTACGCAAAAATTGCACGAAGTGAAAACGAAGTGCGTTCGCTTGAAGACAATGATGAAAATCGAACATTTTAGGTTTGTATTTATACCAGTAAAGTTGGGGGAAGTCCAAAATTATTTTTCCTCAATATGTGGTTTTTACGTAATCCGTGTGAGGGAATAAGACAATAAAAATCTAACGTGGTTTTGTTGGGTGACCAATGGCAGTCTAGTATTAATGTAGTGGTCATACGTAAGTTGTCAAAATGATGTGTATATATATTAAACGTCAAATGCTGTAACAATAACATCGCGTTATTAATTCATTAGACCGTAACGCTACTTGCACATTGTAGTATTACGCTACGTCAGTTCACTGCACGCAGTATGACTTACAACATGTAGTTTTTATTAACGTAAAATAAACGACGACAATGATTTAGATTTGTTTTCTCTTTCTTTTTTTTCTTTTTGAAGAATAACATATTATTGCGCTGAAACGTTTGGTAATAAACGTTAAAGTGGTGCATTCGTAGGTTTAATTAAATTTAAGTTTCAAATTAGAAAAAGAAAATAAAGTTTACGTACCATAAAAATCATTCTCCTCTTGGTGAAATTCCTTATTACCTAATATATGCCGCTAAGTCATTTTAAAACGAAGTTTCTTTACAGTTCCATATTGATGATTGCCTGGTGAAATGCAATCTTATCCATCAGAGGTTCGGCAAAATCCCGAGTCGAACTCAACTAAGAAACCATGGTAGGTCTTGTATGCGAGAACAAGTGAAATGTTATGAAATGCTAATGCATATCAATGCTTAAAACTATTCAAAACGTATATTTGATAAGTAATGCCGGAACGCTGCCATATATTTGCAGCTTCCACCGAAACATAAGAAAAGATAAGGAATTGTTTATTTTAACTATGTGAATTATAAAAGACAAGAAAAATGTAAGTGCAAAAAGCACACAGCCAATGGACCTACTTTACTTTATTTACAATATGAATTGTGATACAAATAGGTATGACCACATATGACAAACATGTAATGTATGTTTAAATGAGACGACCATGAGAAAAACAACATAGTGCATTCGCGACAAGCGTGGATCCAGACCAGCCTGCGCATCCGCGCAGTCTGATCAGGATCCATGCTGTTCGCTATCGGTTTCTCTGATTGCAATAGGCTTTGAAAGCGAACGGTATGGATCCTGAATAGACTGCGCGGATGCGCAGGCTGGTCTGGATCCATGCTAGACGCAATTGCACTATGTTGGTTTTCTCATGGCGCGGCTCAAATGTATGATTAAATGAAAGACAAATGAGTAAGTACGTATTTCAATTTTATTCAATATAATTGTTTAGTAAATTACATAACAGAACAGAATATTATACATGAATCAGTTTGATGTGCACCTGAAAAATAAGCATTAGCAGGTGTTGCTGGATATGTTTTTCACACATGACAGGGCAGTATCACAATTTAAAACAAAATATGGATTTATGCAACATATTATTTAGACATCAAATGTGTTATTACGTCGCGAATTTTCCTTCTGGATTGCATATACCTCTGCAATAATCAGGATATTGGATGTCGACTGTTACTCTCTTTTTTTTTTGTAGTTTTTCTATGGTGGCTGATTTCTGCCATTTCGTGTGTTCGTGTTGGCGAGGCGAAATCTCGAAGTAACGAAAACACGAAAGGTGGAATTAATGCTTATTTGTCGTGTTTTCGCCTTTCGACTTTCGAGGCGAATACACGAAGTAACGAAACATTGAAGGCGAAATAACGAAATTTCAGTGGCGAACACACGAACTTTGTATTAATTACTTTTCGTGTCGGCGGGTATTTAAACTTCGTTATTTCGCCTTCAATGTTTCGTTACTTCGTATATTCGCCCCGGAAGGCGAAAGGCGAACACACGAAAATTGAGCTGTTTTCGACCTTTCGTTACATCCACTCGCCGACACGAACACACGACAAATATTTCGTATAGGGTCTGCCTTAATACACTATAATAGCGCAGAATGGGGCGTAGTGTATATATGAATTTAATGCCAGAACTGAAATACTTGAAGAGTGACAAGTTTTATTGCATATGAAACATTTTCTATCATAAATTGAGAAGATCTTTTGTATAAATGGTAAAACACATTATCTTGTTTAGGTCGGCGTAATGATATGCCCCATAAGACTGACAAAAGTTTTATTTATATACAAATTTTAATACTAGTGATAAAATATCTACACAATGACATCTTTTATGGAATATAAATCATTATCTTTCGTTTTCGGACAAATATTATTTTATAAATGGTAAAACAGATTATTTAGATGGCATATTCATTCAGCAGCATATGTGTAATTGTTATGCGCATGCCTACCGGAAGGCGAATACCCGAAAAAAAAAAAGAAAAGAAATTGCTCATTTGTCGTGTGTTCGTGTCGGCGGGTCGAAGTAACGAAAGGTCAAAAGGTCGAAAACTGCTTATTTGTCGTGTGTTCGCTTTTCGACTTTCGAGGCGAATACACGAAGACACGACAAAAGAAGGGCGACAACACAAAGTTTTGATACCCGCCGACACGAAAAGCAATCAATATAAAAGTTCATGTGTTAGCCTCTGAAGTTTCGTTATTTTGCCTTCAATGTTTCGTCGAAAGTAGAAAGGCGAACACACGACAAATAAGCAGTTTTCGACTTCGTGTTTTCGTGTCTTCGACATTTCGAACCGCCGACACTAACAAAAATGTATTATTTCGACCTTTCGTGTTTTCGTTACTTCGACATTTCGCTCCGCCGGCACAAACACACAAAATGGCAGAAATCAGCCACCATATTTTTCAGTGTTATCGTTTTATGTGCTATTTTTAATGTTTTATTATATAGTTTAGATAAAGGTATTAGGATAGGGGATACAAGAATAAGTATTTTATTATATGCTGATGATGTTGTACTCATAGCTGAAAATGCTGAGGACTTGCAGTTCATGTTGAATAAACTATCAGTTTGATGTTATAAGAATAAAATGATGGTAACTTGTGAAAAGTAAAAATCCGCATAAATGGTACTACAGTGTCAGATCATGTTTTTAAAATTGGAATAGATGTTTTAGAATATGTACATTGTTATAAATATTTAGGAATTGTATTGAATGAATTCCTTGATTTCCATGAGATAGCTAAAACAGTTGCTATATATGTCGGCTTCAAGAGCTCTTGATTGATTTTTTTACAAAGAGTAAAAGCTTTTGGTGGTTTTCATTACTCAGCTTTCACAAGGCTATACGCTAGTATGGTGTGGCAAATTATTAACTATAGCGCTCCATTGTTGGGGTGGTGGGAGGGTCGTTCTCATTTATCTATGCAGTCTACAATAGGGCCGTGCGGTACTATCTTGGAGTAAGGAAATATGCTCCAAATACAGTTTTGCTTGGGGCGATGGGATGGAAATCACTAAATGTTAGACTCTGGGGTTCAGTATTCAGACCGTACTTTAGAGTTATGAATATGTCAAATTCAAGAAGGAATAAAGTTATATTTTCATGGTAAAAAGTGAGAATATTAGGAGTAGTTATTTTAGAATGAAAAACTGTCTTCAGAATATTAACTGTGTTCATCTGCTGAATCATGTTGGTGGAAAGTATAAACCTGTAAGAAAAATTGTTTAATATTGAACAAATTGAAATGGAAAGCATTGTTAGAAAGAAATACCCCTATAAGAGGAAATGATGGTAATAAGCTGAGAACGTATTGAATTTTCAAGTCAGATTTTTGTTCATAGAAATATTTGAAATCCAATATGTCTTTTCATTTTCGATCATCTTTTACAAAATTTCGATGTGGTGTAGCACCATTACGACCGGAGACAGGAAGATATGAAAACTTAGAATTAAGGAGAAGATGCTGTTTTAATTGTCAAGATGTTTTAGAAGATGAGAAACATGTATTATATAACTGCCCTTTGTACAACGAATGTAGAACTGAACAGATCTCTGCAATAAATAGTGTATGAAAATTTGTCAGATGATGAAAAAGTACTTGCAACATTTAAACATGATAGGAATATTGCTGCTGAAACCTGCTATAAAATTTTATTCGAACGTAGGATTTTTTTATATTCTAGGTCATAAATGTACTTGTACATGTTTTCTGAATTCTCAGTCACTGTTTTATGTGAAAAATGTAATAAAGTTACTTCTAGAATAGTACATTTGTACGCATCCTGTATATGAATAAGGCTTCTTACCATTTTAGCAAAATTGTGTAGAGTAATTAGTATTTTTAGCTCGATTTTTCGAAGAAAATATAGCGCTTTTGCACTCGCCACGGTGTTGGTGTCGGCGTCGGCGTCGCCGTTGGTTAAAGTTTTTGGTAAGGTCGACTATCTCTGTTACTATCAGGGCTATTGACTTGAAACTTGATAGTTATATTCTATCAAAGTCTACACCAGGAGAAGCAATCCCCATAACTCTGATTTGAATTTTGACAGATTTATGCCCCTTTTTCATGTAAAATATTTTGGTGAAAGTTTTTGATATAGTCAATTTATCTCTGTTACTATCAAAGCTTTTGACTTGAAACTTAAAATAGTTGTTTTATCACAGTCAGTAGTATAGGGGTCTCTTTAGGGGTAAACAAACGGGCGCCATCTTGGATGACCTAGTTACTATATACAATAACTCATTTGCATATAAGAAATAAATTCACTGCACATGCGCGGCGGCCATTTTGAATTCTAATTTTAGAATGACGTATTTATGAGAAGCTTTTTAGTTTAAGAAATGACCTCACTCTGCTATTTATATCTCCCTGAAGTATGGACGGATGCATTAATAAAGGCCTATTGATCTGTTCAAGTTAATCCGTGTATTGAGTACAGGAAGGGAGGCGACATCAGGTCTGGGTCACATATAGACCGAAGTGCCTCTTTAATACCATCAATAATACGATGTTAAAGAACATTCTGATACTTTTTGAGAAGGTTGCTAAAAATCATCAAAAATAAGACGTTTTAGGGTCCATTTTTACATTTTGGGTATCTGACATTTTTGAAAAGCCTATAGGGTACACATAACCTAGGTGCCAACCGGAAATGAAGTCATTAAATTTCAAAGTCATCGTACAGGCTCAGGACCTGTACCGTTAGAAAGATCTTTTCAAGTAGGTTCCGAAAATATGTACTATTATGGGTCTATCTCTATCCGTTTTCCAGATATTGAGGTTAAAACCGGAATCATTCATCCGGAACACCGGCTTCATGCCTTTATTATTAAAGATGACCTAGGCATGTTGGGTATCTAACTGAAGGGCTGGACGAGTACTATAAGTTGGTACACTCAAACCGGAAGTGGAATCAATCATGCGTAAAATTCACATTTTCTGAGCGTTACTAGACTCGAACCTGGTCAAGTGAGGTATGTTTGGAAAGGTCTCCTCAAGAAGATTCGGAACATGTATACTTTGATAAATAAATTATCAAATAATGAATAAATTCATTCACTGTCATTTTGGATATCAAAGTGTAAGGATCAGGTAAGCATACTTTGGCATATTCCTCGCATGATGGATTTGACTTCCGGTTTAAGTTTGTTGCCTTATAGTACTTATCGAGACCTTTGGTTAGATACCCTACACGCCTAGCTTTAGTTCAATTATGAAGGAGTTAGCCTGGTTTTAACGCTTGAGTGATTTTGGCTCATTATTCGGTCCCTTTTGGAAATACGATTATCAAAGTATACATGTTCCGAATCTTCTTGAGGAGACCTTTCCAAACATACCTCACTTGACCAGGAAAAATGTGAATTTTACGCATGATTGATTTCACTTCCGGTTTGAGTGTACCAACTTATAGTACTCGTCCAGCCTTTCAGTTAGATACCCAACATGCCTAGGTCATCTTTAATAATAAAGGCATGAAGCCGGTGTTTCCGGATGAATGATTCCGGTTTTAACCTCAATATCTGGAAAACGGATAGAGATAGACCCATAATAGTACATATTTTCGGAACCTACTTGAAAAGATCTTTCTAACGGTACAGGTCCTGAGCCTGTACGATGACTTTGAAATTAAATGACTTCATTTCCGGTTGGCACCTAGGTTACGGTAAAGTGTACCCTAATGGCTTTTCAAAAATGTCAGATACACAAAATGTAAAAATGGACCCTAAAACGTCTTATTTTTGATGATTTTTAGCAACTTTCTCAAAAAGTACCTTACTGGTTCTAAAACTCTAAATGGTAATTGAAAATGTTGCCATTTTTTTTTAGAAAACTATCAGAATGTTCTTTAACATCATATTATTGATGGTATTAAAGAGGCACTTCGGTCTATATGTGACCCAGACCTGATGTCGCCTCCCTTCCTGTACTCAATACACGGATTAACTTGGACAGATCAATAGGCCTTTGTTAATGCATCCGTCCATAAGTCAACAGACGCTAGACCTTGTGGCGACTTTAAAGGGATTAACTTTGACAGCCGAATAGGCTATTGTTAACGCATCCGCTCTTAGATAATTACACGCCAGACTTTGTGGCAACTTTAAAGGGATCAACTTTGACATGTTTACTTCTTATTGTCCGTCTATCCGGCCTTAAATCAACACACGCTAGACATTCTGACCATGATTACGTTTGATGCACTCATGACCTTATCTATATAAAGCTTACGAAGTCATTGTAAGAATAGGTCCGAGCATGCGCATTTAGGGATAATACGCTTATGATTAGAGTCATTTGGTCAGTAGACGCCAAGGAGGAAACATCGTCGGCAAAAATGTAATACTTTATTTTCAGTTAACGTTACTTCTAACGTAGCTATCCTAAATAAAGCTTAATGTTTTAATTAAAAATTGGATAAATATCATGCTTTAAATTATCATTAATAAGTTCTTTGTTTACCATACAATGTATTTATTCATTTAGGTTATAGATAAAGCTATATGATTTTTAGGGGTCTCTGTGGCCGAGTGGTTAAGGTTGCTGACTTCAATTCACTTGCCCCTCATCGATGTGGGTTCGAGCCTCACTGACGGGGCGTAGAATTCTTCATGTGAGGAAGCCATCCAGCTGGCTTACGGAAGGTCGGTGGTTCTTCTCAGGTGCCCGCTCGTGATGAAATCATGCAGGAAGGGGCACCTGGGTTCTTCCTCCACCATGAAAGCTAGAGAGTCGCCATATGACCTTTGATCATGTCGGTGCGACATTAAACCTAACAAAGTAAAATAAATAAATATGATGTTTAATTCAACATTATTAATGTATAATTTTTGTTTTCATGTTATCTCCCCGTCTGGGGCTGAGCACCTGACCCTCAATGTGCGCGAACACGCCCTAGATGTGTATATGAGTCAGCTCCGTATACCTCTGGGATATATAAATAGCAGAGTGAGGTCATTTCTTAAACTAAAACGCTTCTCATAAATACGTCATTCTAAAATTAGAATTCAAAATGGCGCCGCGCAGTGAATTTATTTCTTATATGCAAATGAGTTACTATATATAGTAACTAGGTCATCCAAGATGGCGCCCGTTTGTTTACCCCTAAAGAGACCCCTATACTACTACAGTCTACGCTAGGAGAAACAATCCCCATATCTCTGATTTGAATTTTGACAGATTTATGCCCCATTTTCACCTGGATTTTTTTTGTTAAAGTTTTTGATAAATTTAATATCCCTGTTACTTTCAAAGCTTTTGACTTGAAACTTGAAATAGTAATTTACTATCACAGTCTTCACCGGGAGAAACAATCCCCATGACTCTGATTTGAATTTTGACAGATTTATGACCCTTTTTAACTAAGAAATTTTGGTTATAGTTTTTGATAAAGTCATTTATTTCTATTACTACATGTATCAAAGCTTGTGACTTGAAACCTGAAATTGTTATTACTATCAAAGTCTATTCCAGGAGAAACAATTCTCATAACTTAGATTTGAATTTTGACAGAGTTATTCCCCTTTTAACTTAGATTATTTTGTTAAAGTTTTATAAAGTTTTTTACTGGTAAAGCTCTAATTCAGAGTCAAACACTGAGTAAAGTCGAGCGTTCTGTATTACGGACGGCTCTTGTTAAACAAGAGTGTTATTTTAAAGAAAGAACAACATAGAAACATTTTAAGATTCATTGATATGGTTTTATGGTATAGTATTGTTTTAGTGATGATAAGGGTTTTTATGATATAGTATTGTTTCAGTGTACAAAATGCCATATGTATAGTCTCAGATAAGTCATTTATGATTGGTCACATACATGTTCTTGTGATATTCGATATTTGTAAATTGTAATGTACATGTAATGTGAATGCATGTAATGTGAATGAAAATTTAATAAGATATTTTAAATGAATTGAATTGAAAATACATGAATTCATTTCTCCAATATCTTCAGTGGCCCTTTTTTGTCGTCAAATATGATTGTCAGAATAGCTATCAACGTTTCAATTCCATTAATTTAAAGATATGATAAAATAACAATCCCGTCTTGTCATTAAATTAATTTTGTCACATGCAAGACCGATCATTTCTGTCACTTGACGTGGGTAATTCAGACGACAGACTTGCAACCCGTCCAAGTTAAAATAATCAATGTGATTTCTTTATTTTCCTTCCACCAGTTTCTTTGACAAACCTTTCATACTGTGTCAACAGGCACTTTTGACAATTTTCATGGAAAACCTTCATAATATAAAAAAGGCCTTGAAGCCTGTTGCCGCTATAAAAGTTTTTCCTATCCAAGTAAAATATTTGAAAAGGTTTTCAACAATTTTGACAATGACAAAGAATATGTAGTAAAGAAATAATGAATTATCAACTTCTAAAGAGTAAATTACTGTGCAGCGCATTTAATCATGTTAAGATTTGTAAACACAAACTAAAAACGTTTGTCATATTGTGAAAAAGATGCAACAATGATATATTCATCTCACAATTTTTCTGGTTAACCAAGCAAAATATAAATCAAAATTTTATTTTATGACTTCCTCCATTGTCGTTATATCTATCACTTTAACCATACAAGTGAAAACAGTATTTCGATTTGCTCTAGTGACCTGTTTGGTAACAATTACATTTGTTTTATCTCTGGAGCGCTTCAATAGTAAAATTAATGTTGATATATATAATTTATATATGCCAATCATACACTTAAACTAACATCATGGTTGTTATGTCTTTGTCTTTAAGTACTCTTTGTCCATATAGTTTAGAGAACTGCTCTCAATTGAAAAAAAGATGCAGCTTTTCCATAGAGCTGTACATTTTTATATATATATTAACTTGCTCTATCTCCGTGAATTTGCAGAAAAATTAAAAGAAATGGTTTTGAAATTGTTCTTAGTCAGAATCGACATATAGATATTGTGCTCAAAGTTTTCTCCGAGAAATGATGGGGATAAGATATATCAAAGCCTTTATATTTTATGTTTATATATGGGTGGATTTTTTTTTTATAGATTTTCGATTTTGATGTTGACAAAGCATTTTTCTCAATCTCAGCACGTAATAACGCCAAGCAAATAAATGAAAGTTATAAGAAGTGCGATGGCAACAGTAATTATAACAACTACACGGATGAGTTTTTAGTTTTATTTTAGAATTTCTAAATTCTCATCATAAAGTGTGCCAAGTAAAAACAGGAATACGAAATGTCGGAATCAGAGCAAACGGCGTTTCTAATAAATAAATTTAAAAAAAACTTTTCTGGCGACACGCAGAGATCAATTTCTCTATTTGTTTGTTTTGTTTTATTCATCCATAACTATCTGTATTATACGCCAATTAATGACATCTTTCTTTTTTTAAATAACAAAACCTTATCTTAACGACCTGTAGTACATAACATGCCCAAGTTAATATATTGCAATCTATTACTGTGACTAAGCCTTCTTCATTTGGCTTATTGGGATGACTTATTTATGATTTGATATTTTATAGTTGGGACAGAGACAGTCAAAAGTTATCATGCTGTCCTGAAACGTCTGAGAGTGCATTACATTATATGAAGGTAAGCTGTTCAATATCACCACCGTACAAAGGTAAGAAAAGACAATTTGAAATAATTTACAGAGACAGGGAATGCACTCTCACGAGGCGACAATGGCACCACTTCAGCAGTGAATGATTTTATAGAATGTTACAGATTTTATTAACTATTACAACAGCAATCTTTAAGTGCCGTGTGGCGGCTGCGAAAAGTCCCCTCGTAGTTTGACTCGGTGTTTCTATATGTTCTGGTCCTTTTGGGCTCATGTACCATGATATAATTCTCCTTCTAAAGCTGGGCGTGAAGGATGTGGCACATTTCATTACCTCTCATGATAAGACTCTGTCAAACAAATAGATTCTGTTATTATCAACGGTATCGTTGCTGCGTTCTATGCTTCATAAGGATCATTGCAAAATCTTTTTATATGAATTAATCTGTCTTTTAGATTCTGTCCCAAAGTTTCGTTTCTGAAGAAGGTAACACCTTTTTGTATGAATAACTACATTGCCTTCCTATGTTACAGTTATCATAACTTCGAGTTTATTCATCTTTGATCCTTTAAAAGGGCATCATATTTGTGAACCTTAGGAGTTTAAAATTTGATAGTTTCACACAATATGATTTCATGTTTGCGTTCGATATTTCCAACAAAAGTGTTTAATGAAATTTTAAAAGATATGAAATTTTACAGTCGTGAAGTGTGAAATTATGGAATACAAGATTTCACGCAACACCATTTGATGTGAAATATATAAAAGTTTAGAATTTTCATTCTCACGATCCCATCTTTTTATGAAATTTTAGAAATCACTTAGTCATTAAGTGTGAAGTAGTGAAGTTTAAGATTAAATACTTTACAATTTCAAGAATGAAATTTTAGAAATCGTGAAGTTCATTATTTCATACCTTACGATTTCACGTTTAGAAATCAATTGGTTGTAAAGTTCATTATTTCAAGCTCAAGATTTCGTATTTTTTTTTTACATTTAAATCGTTTTAAAATGTGAAATTGTAAAGTTCATTACTTCATACTTAAATTTTATGAAATTCTAGACATCCTAAATTTCATGATTTTATACTTCACGATTTCACATGTAATAAATTTTTGAATTCTTAAAGTTGTAAAATTTATTATTTCATGCTTTACGACTTCTTGTTCTATAAAGTCACAGAAAGCACAAAGGACTGAGTGTAAAATTAGAGTGCATAGGTTTTTAACTTCACTACTTTTTTCACGTTTTGTGATATTTTAGAAATCTTGAAGTTGCGAAGTGTGTTATTTCATACTTCACAATTTCGTGTTTTATAAGATCTTAGAAAAATAAAAAAGAGGAAAACCACAGGTCGCCAAAAACCGTGCAGGCTTGAAGCGTGAAACTTTTGAATTCCACGAATTAGAATTAGTCCTCCACCTCTGATTCATGTGGGGAAGTTGGCAGTTACTTGCGGAGAACAGGTTTGTACTGGTACAGAATCCAGGAACACTGGTTAGGTTAACTGCCCGCCGTTACATGACTGAAATACTGTTGAAAAACGGCGTTAAACCCAAACCAAACAAACAAAACGAATTAGAAATCTTCAATTCGTGCAGTGTGAATTCATGAAGCTTAATATTATTTCATACTTCAATTTTTCACGCGTTTTCGGAAATCTGAAAACTCGTGAAGTTACGAAACGCCCGTTACAAAAGGTTATTTTTTTCGAAGTTTTAAAAGTCCTCTAAAATTCTAGAATCGCGAAGCCTTAAATAATGAATTCCTGAATCTCATTACTTTATACTTTATCAATCAATTAATCAAACAATCAATCAAATTGAATGCACATTTGAACATTATAACGTTGAACATTATAAAATAGTTGAGGTTTTTGCTGTTTGCGAAACGAAAATCATCGGAACGGGATGGTTTATGAAAAGAACAATCCAGATATCTATAAAAATCTTTCGATAGAAGATGTGTTAAGTGTACAAAGTGATCTTTGGCCAACACAATAGATTGCGACCCAGATTTATGGAGCGCTTCGTTTGCAAACAACCGCTGTGTTGTCAGGTGCCTAGAAACTAGGTGAATGGTGTGGCAACGTTAAATGTCGCAACGCCGCTAAATGTCGCAACCATCATTAAATGTCGCAAGGTTGACGTTAAATGTCGCAACCACCGCTAAATGTCGCATAATCGTCTGCCGCTTAATGTCGCACCTTTAACGTTAAATGTCGCAAAAATTTGCCCATCGTTATATGTCGCAACACCAATGCTAAATGTCGCACTTCCTATTTGACCCTATTGCTATCAATTCCATGTGTATATTTACTTTTTTGAGGGAAAAAATTGACAGTTTTATGTAATACAAATAATTATATTAATGATAAGTGCTGTTACGTTTAGCAACAAGAGGGCCTTGTTGGCCCTAGATCGCTCACCTGAGTTCCACAAGTTGCTTGAACAGTCACGCAAGAAAAATATTTGTGAAATTATTTTGTAATAGGGCCAGTGTTTGAGGACAAAAATATTCTGAGGTTTCTTCTAACTAAATACGATTTGGTAATGATGTTGTATGTTTGTGGGGGTTGGGTATGGGTGGAGAACGAGGTGAATAACGACACAGAAATCTAAGACACAAACACACAGCAGCAAGACAATTAATAGAAAATATAGCTATTTACACTTTTGAAGGGAGAAAGAGAGAGAGAGAGAGAGAGAGAGAGAGGGGTGTGTGTGTGTGTGGGGGGGGGGGGGGGGGGGGGGGTAGTGGTGGTGTGTGTGTGTGTGTGTGTGGGGGGGGGGGGGGGGTTATGTGTGGGTAGGCGGAAAAGGAGGATAATGAGAGAGAGAGAGAGAGGGCCTATAAGTCACTTTTTTACAAAACAATAGAAATTGCTGATCCGAAAAGCAATGTATGGGCATTTTAAACGATTACAGAAAACAAATAGAATGTAGTTACATAATATTTGAAACTTGATTTGAATTAACGATGGGTTAATGACCTTCGCCTAGCAAATGCACATAACAGGTATTGCTGTTTTCTGACTGTAAGATTAAATGTGACACAGTGTCATCATAAAATCTCGGTCTAAGATCGTTGTACATATCACGTTTGAGTAAAAATGTATTTCATGTTTACCTCATTTCGTACACACTGTCTGCACAACCTGTTTTCTAATACTTCACCAGTGGAGCGACCGGTTTCAATCCTTAAAGGGTTCACACCACACCGGAATTGTACCATAATCGAGCGTTCACTTCTCTATAAATTAAACTTCACGTACATTTCTGTTTCATATCTACTTTTGAAGAGTTTATAATTCTAATTTTTGGCGGATAGTTCAATTTGTCTGGCCAAGTATCTGCATTATAATGAAATAGTCTCTGTTTTACCTCGGCAATATCTACTTGTGATTTATTAACAAAAATATCAGGTAAATCTATATACTCAAAAAATTGACAAATTTCTGAAAACCAGTTACAATTTAAATTTGAATGTTCGTAGTCATATTCAAAAATGTTCTTCGTAAGCCGTGTGTTTTCAAACGAAAGAAGTCTATTCAATAATCTTACCATATTCAGCCATCTCCTTTGTGTAGCTGGAAGCCAACCAATGTCACCATTAATTGCCAAAGTTGGTGTGAATCTGTGCACACCAAAAAAAAAACAAAAAAACAACGAATGACTTTATTTTGCACATAGTCAATGGCCGGGTGCGGCTTAAATCCCCGCACAGAGGTACAATAGTCTGGGACTGGGATAACACAAGCATTTTAAAGCTTTTCAAAAGTAGAGAAACCGAACTCTTTAATACAGTTAACTTTTGCACAGATACAACCAAGTGCTCGCCCAGCACCTGTATTAAGAGCTTAAGAGGTGATTGAAAAGTCTAATTTCTCATGAAAAATAATCCCTAAGTATTTTATATTGCTCAACCGTCTCGATAATATTCTCACCTATCTTAAATATGCATTGTGTCCGAGGCTGTCTTGATACTATTAGCCTGAAATGCACTACTTTTGACTTTGATGTATTGATCAACAGCCTCCGTCGCTTAAGCTACAGTCACACATACGGATATGTCCGTGCGTTGAGGTACGGCGCGGATAGGATTAGTCTGTGGGTGTATACCTAGCAGTACGTCTTAGTACGGGAAAAATGGTGAGAAACAGGAAACAGACAAAACAATACAGGATGCGAATAAGTACGGATAGGTACGAGGTACTACGTTGAATTACGTTTTACTGCGCCTTGCAACTTGCCCAGCGCACGGACGATTCTGCGGTAAACTACGTTGAACTATGCTCAAGTACGAGCAGCCTCGGATAACTACGTTTCTGTCCGTAGCTAGACGTAGCTATCCGCGACGTATGTGTGACTGTGGTATTACACCATTCATGCATTGTGTTTAAAATCAGCTGAAGGTCATGTTCATTTTCGGCAAGAAATACAATGTCGTTCGCATATAACAATAAGGAGCACTTGATATTACCAAGTTGAACTCCAACATCCAGTCCTTTAATTTCAGTGGCTAAATCATTGGCGAAAATTGAAAAAAAAATGTGAGAGATAAATTATCCCCCTGTCTGACCCTCGAGAAACATTCGAACAAGTTTGTAACGACCCATCTATCTTGATACACGAAAGAACATTAGTATACATACTTTTAATTGAATTATAGAATTTACCATCCACATTGTTTTGGAGCAGTTTATATAAAAGTAAGTCTCTGTCCACAAAATCAAACGCCTTTTTTACGTCCATGAAAGCTGCTAAATATTAAAACATTTTTTATAATACTATTTAAAGCAAAAATATGGTCCTCACATTAGCGCGACTTTCGAAAGCCATTTTGTTCCTCCGCACTTATCTCATCATTATTTTCCAGATTTCATATTATTTATTATCTAACATTTTATTTTATCGTTTTAATATACGCACTAAGTCTTTATTGAAAAAAAACAACAAAAAACAACTACTGTGCAGTTTCGATACGCATGACAGTAAACTCACCCCTCGATAATTTAGGGGCACGCGTTTATCAGAGGAGGGGTCTTTCAAAATAGGGAATATCATTGCTTTCCGCCATAATGATGGTATAATACCCGAGTCAAATATAATATGAAATAGCTGTCTTAAAATTATGCTGTGGTATTTGAGAACAACATACGGGATTGAGTCAATACCAACAGACGATTTATTTTTCGCTGCCGTAGTTTAACTGGTCATTGCTAGCATGTCATTTTCGATCATAGATTTTTGCTGTTTACATTGCTCATAAAAACGTTTCATCAAAATCTGCATTATGATCCCCGTTATACAAGTTCGCGAAATCGAATTCCCATTTTTCGAAAACAATCTTTTCATCTAAGCAACTATTTCCCGCCTCTTCTATAATTTCAACTGGGTTAGTAGAGTTTTTTCTAGGCCCTAAATATTTCACCTAATTCCAGAATTCATTTGGGTTCTCCGTAGTAAAGTTTTCAATTTCATTGGCAAAAGACTTTCGGTATGCGCGCTCACACTGCCCTAAATTTAACGTTTGTCAAACATATTACGTGATGCCTTATATTTTTTCTTTTTAAAACATATAAGGGTCGAGACTTTTCTCTCAATTACTGTTTTTCTTTTAAGCTCATATTGTGCTATAACTGGGTTAATTCTTCATTCCAGTAAGGTTTGGTGTATTTATAACGTTTTCTTGTCGCTTTATTTGGAGAGTAACACGGGATATTTTCATTCGTTTCTCTCATGATAACTTCACACAACTGATCGTAAGTATTATCGCCGTCAATTTGCGTTCCTCGGCTGAGTTCTATGCCTAGAATTATTTCCTTGAGTGCAAGCCTAATCATCTCGGATTGAAATATATCATTGGGAATACGCGAATAGATAAGACGTTTCTTATCTTGGACTGTATTGCATTTACTCGATTCTTGGTGGTCAATGTACGATGTTTTCAATTCTGTTTACAAAAATGCATGATCTGGTATTCTAGACCGGTTACCCAACATGTGGTGTAAGATCTCAGAGTCAGTAATATCCTGGCATGAAACTGATATTGTTACAAGACGACAGTACATCATGCGGTACACATGTGTAATCCACAACAGAACGACCCCGGATAGAAATAAACGTGAAATGATCGTAAAATTATTTCTATCGAATCTACCATTTAAAGTGCAGAACTTAGCATCGGGTAAAAATTCGATAAATTCGTGGCCATGCTGATTAGTTACAAAGTCTTTTACAGTTCTTGAAGGAATATCATCGAAATCACTAGAAACATCCGACAAAGAACCTATTCTACTGTTATAATCGCCACACATCATTATAGCATCCGCATAATAATGAATGTATATTTGGAAGAGAATATGGGCGAAAAATGTCTGTGCATCACGGCCCCAGTTTGAGCGTTCAGGAGGTAAATAACATGTTAACAGTATAAAATAATAATTTTGATTTAAACGACAGACCAAGTATACCGTCTATTTGTTTATCTATTATTTCTATATCAAAGTTTTTAGAAGTTCATTTTTCACCAAGAGTCCTACCCCACCGGATGGTTTAGGAGCTCGAACATGGGTGACTTTACGGTTAAACCCAAACCAGTTCCAACCTTCCACATGTATACTGTCGGTACCCGACAAGTGCGTTTCATTAATGTTCAATATATCCGCACCGCATTTATTGATCAAATGAGTCCGAAGCTCTTTATTTTGTTCCGTCCATCCGCAAATATTAATATGACAAACCGTGACGGACGCATCGGGTCGGTCGTGTTCCTACGTAGCACTGTTGGTCGCATCCATATGGTCTACTGTTTGTCTTTGCTTACGAGACTGAATTCGTCCAAAAGCACTTTGTATGTATTACCCTGGGGTAATTCGCGCAATACGGCGCGCGCGTTGCTTTCAATTAAGTGCCCAATGCGAGAATTTGTACACATGGAATTCTGTATTTCGTAATTTCATTTTATTTCGAAGCACTTTCACTTTCTGCTCAATATTTTCAATACTTATTTTGACAAAACCCGGCTTGTCTTTGTATCTTGGACGTAGACGCGTGACTGATGAGATCTTGGAGAAGCTTGAAACTTCCGCTCCCAAAGCGCTTATGATATCGTTCGCCTTTTGCATTATGTTTTCACCTTCATCAAATGGGATATTAAATCCTATGACCGTAACGTCAATATAATCGTCCGGATTACTCGTTGACGCATGTGCAGAAATACCGTTATCGCCAATCCATGATCCTGCTCAAGGGTTGGATGTTTGAATTTCCGTTACACGAAATTGTAATGACTGAACACTTGTCAGCACTTCATCTATTCGCATGGACTCCGTGCCCAGGTCAAGTTCAACTTTATCTTTTAACGACCTAATTTTAGAATCGAGGTTCTGCATAAAATCGTGTCTAATCTTATCTAATTAACTGTCAACCTTGCTCATCAACGAATTATGGTTCTTTTTCATGTCTGTAATGGCAGCCAGTAATTGGTCCATTTTAGAATTCAAGTCAAGAGTTTGCTTTTGATCACTGTTTTCAATGGATGTAGCCATATTGTTATGATCGTGTTTATCAGAGATCTGTGACGACGTTGCTGATAATGCGGGTTTCACTTTTAAGCTACAGTCACACATACGGATATGTCCGTGCGTTGAGGTACGGTGCGGATAGGATTAGTCTGTGGGTGTATTAAGCTACAGTCACACATACGGATATGTCCGTGCGTTGAGGTACGGTGCGGATAAGATTAGTCCGAGGGTGTATAACTACGGAGCAGTACGTCTTAGTACGGGGAAAATGGCGAGAAACAGGAAACAGGAGGCAGTAAACAGTTTTGAGCCGTAAGTGTCGAATTGGCCGGGGTGAAATTTACAAATAAGAGGCAATTTACGGAATGAAGTGCATATTTGAACTCCTAAATAATAATAATTGCTAGAATTGAAGTTTCAGCGGCTAGAATTGAGTTTCACTTATTTAAAAAAAAATCAGTTGAGTAGCCTTGATCTTGATAGTATGACGTAATGACTTGCAGGAGCGTATACATGCTTCCTCTGAGCTAGCTTAAAGTGGGGTTGTCATTTTAGCAGGGACCTCAGGAAAACTGGAACAGTGAAGAAACGGTACGGATGGCACATATATTTGAGCTTATTTTCAGATTTTACAGTGTTACTGGAGTATGGAACAGTGTAGCAGTTGGGGCTATCAGTTTCAGGAAATTTTCTGCAGCGATTTAAAAATTGGCAAATTTAGCTTTTTTCGTCATCAGTTTCCGCGACCGGGAGAGCACAAAATTCAGGTCTTGTAAACAGAAAACTAGATATTAGAGATGTATTGTAGATGGTTTGTAACGATAGACATACAGTGATGTTAATGTTGCAATATCTTTATTTCAGGTGTGTGGTTACAGACTTTTGTGTGAGGTTTTGAAAGTTAGGTAGGCGACTCTAGGCTGAGGAGCTCAGAAAACTGTTTACTGCCTCCTTAAGAGCAAATCTTGAAAATTTGTAAGTTCTTCCATGTGCATTTATTTGATGTCTTAGAGGTTTTTCAGTATGATTTGTGAATGAATATGAGTTTTAAAATTAATTTTGAAGCAAAATGAGAGTTTTTAAGAGCAATAACTAAGGGGAGATAACCGCGATTCAGACATGAAAGTCAGTTTTACAGTGTTTTACGAGCCGATATAATGAAAGATATATCTGTTCTGACACCATTTTACTTAGACATATGCTTACTGTGACATTAAAGTCGTCAAATAAGGCATTTAAATGCAAATTCATTGATTTCTATTAATTCAGTAAGCTTTTTAACAGCAAAATAGCGGCTGGGACTGTGGAACAGACCTCGGGGGTACTTTCGGCAGTATGTCCTCTGAATCAGTGTTTCGTTGTTCGTTTCAGTTTAGAAGTTATGTACATATTGCATATAACATAGACGCCAGTCACAGCACACAAAAGTTTAGAGAATAGACATCTTTTCCCCTAAAATAGATAGGTTTTGAAAGGTTTGTCTCAAAAATAACGTTTTTCTCATATTTCGTCACTCGCGAAAAGTGATCATTATGAAATTGAGGTCTTAACATGGACTCGTGGTCTGATGCAGTCAGTTCTATGGGTTGAAAGTCACGTACATCATAGCTAAATATCACAGTGCAGATAATTATCTTCAAATAGACACCATTTAGTGTCTAGGAATAGACAAATTAGCATGTAGTGGTATTTTGTGAAACGTTACGACGGTGACATATGGTGCTCATGCATGTGCTTGTAGCTTCCTGGAGCAGGTCCAGCACAGTACCAGTGAGTTAAAATTGCTATAATGTTCAGCCAGCTTGGCAGCTGAACATATCTAGATACTAAAAACATGGTTGAGACCTCATTTTTGTATGCAATGGGCCCTAAATGAAGCTGTAATGTTACTAGTTAATTTCGGTACGCGTTCCTGGTAGAATTTCTGCATACATGATGTATTTCAGTTGTCAAAATTTTCAACAGCACAGTTGGATATGTATGAAATTGGGTTTCTTTTGGTCTGAATTGATTAAATTACAAAATAAACAGCAAATGTCATACTATTGGGATCACTTTTGTCTCCCTTAAGGAGGCAGTAAACAGTTTTGAGCCGTTAGTGTCGAATTGGCCGGGGTGAAATTTACAAATAAGAGGCAATTTACGGAATGAAGTGCATATTTGAACTTCTAAATTATAATAATTGCTAGAATTGAAGTTTCAGCGGCTAGAATTGAGTTTCACTTATTTAAAAAAAAATCAGTTGAGTATCCTTGATCTTGATAGTATGACGTAATGACTTGCAGGAGCGTATACATGCTTCCTCTGAGCTAGCTTAAAGTGGGGTTGTCATTTTTGCAGGGACCTCAGGAAAACTGGAACAGTGAAGAAACGGTACGGATGGCACATATATTTGAGCTTATTTTCAGATTTTACAGTGTTACTGGAGTATGGAACAGTGTAGCAGTTGGGGCTATCAGTTTCAGGAAATTTTCTGCAGCGATTTAAAAATTGGCAAATTTAGCTTTTTTCGTCATCAGTTTCCGCGACCGGGAGAGCACAAAATTCAGGTCTTGTAAACAGAAAACTAGATATTAGAGATGTATTGTAGTTGGTTTGTAACGATAGACATACAGTGATGTTAATGTTGCAATATCTTTATTTCAGGTGTGTGGTTACAGACTTTTGTGTGAGGTTTTGAAAGTTAGGTAGGCGACTCTAGGCTGAGGAGCTCAGAAAACTGTTTACTGCCTCCACAAACAAAACAATACAGGACGCGAATAAGTACGGATAGGTACGAGGTACTACGCTGAGTTACGTTTTACTGCGCCTTGCAACTTTCCCAGCGCACGGACAGGTCTGCGGTAAACTACGTTGAACTACGCTTAAGTACGAACAGCCTCGGATAACTACGTTCGGCTACGGCGAGGTACGTAACTGCATGGATAACTACGTTTAAGTACGTTTAACTACGGATGAATAAGTTTCAGCCAAGTTGGACTAAAGTCACGCTCAAATGGCTACGGTTCGTTCAAACTTTTGTGCATGTTCAAAAGTTTGAGAAACTTGCAAGTTTGGAATAAGTTTTGAATACGTTTTGACCACGTTTTGGTACGGATTAGTACGAATGACTACTCTGAGGTACGGCTCAGGTACGGACCGATACGGATTACTACGTTTCTGTCCGTAGCTAGACGTAGCTATCCGCGCCGTATGTGTGACTGGGGTATAAAAGAGCTTAAACATGTATCAGTGTCTTCAGAGTTCTCCTTAAATACTGAACTGTTTACCAAATCTTCATTGAATAGAACAGAGTTTGTTTCGGATAAAATATCACTTACGCTGATATTGCCATCATGGTGTCCAGGGCCTCCCGATCTTGGCGCCTTACTTGTGTTCAACTGTTCGATCAAAATTGCATCACTACTGTTCCTTTTTTTCCTTTTAGACTTTTTATAATTGCCCATAACACTATTAACATTATTCCAATACTTCAAAATTTATACAACTAAAAGTCCAATTTATTTTACTAGAGATTTCAAATGTCCGTCCATCAGTTTTCGTTGATCTCGTGATATTTAATTAAAACAACCAAACGTTGGATTTTCTTTTTATTTTGTGGGCCCTTTGTCGTTTGTGATGATTGTCTTTTTTAATTGAGAACTCCTAAGATATCTTTTTAATTTCATAGTTCTTATATTTTCAAAGTCACATTTTGTGCTGAAAATAATGAACAAATAAAATAAATTGGTCACCAAGCTTGTTTAAATGAAACACCCACTGTTGCTGATTGTTCAACATTTCATAATTTTCTGCATTTTTTTATAAATACCAGTAAAATCATAGAGAAAAAAAGTGTCGCACATATCGCCAAGAGTTTCTGAACGAACGTCATGAAACTGTATATGAATGTTATTCAATGTAAGGAACTCCGCTCCCGAAAATTAAGCTCCGTTCAGCACAAAGTGATCAAGATAAGCTATTGTGGAGGCATTGTATTCGTCGTCTGTCTTTGTCCTTCGTTCACAATTCCATTGCTAACACTTCAGACCTTACAATTTTAGCTCAGTCGTATGAAACTTAGCAAGAAGATTTGTGTTAACAAAAGTTTGGCCCAAGCACTACTAGGTTATCATGTCAAGTAATACAGAAACGTTAACTCACCAGAGGCCATGATTTATATTCAATCTTTATGATATCTAGATTATGTGTCTTTATAAAAATTATATAGATTTAGTTTTAAGATTAAAAACTGGATCACGAGGTTATATCATTAAAAACAAGAGGGTCATGATGACCCTGGATTGCTCACCTGAGTAATATGAGCTACATGTTTCAAATGTCAAACTCATGATAAAATATTAAGAAAGTCAGTAGGTCACATTCCTAGTCAATGAAATTCAGTTTTACGATTTGTGTGCAAAACCTGTGTATGTCATCAAGATTTCAAGGCTGCATCTTAAAAAACAAGAAAGTAGGTCAGTAGGTCAAGGTCACAGTCAAGTGACATCATATTACTCGGGGTCTTCAGGTAATTATAATTAAACAGTCTTGGAAATAGGATCAGATGATTTTTTAATTATTTTTCCTATATAATTAACATAATAACTAAGTGACCCCAGGGCGGGGCCTCTTTTTACCCAGGGGCATAATTTGAACAATTTTGGTAGAGGACTACTAGACAGTGCATCATACCAAATATCAAAAGCCTAGGTCGTATTGTTTCAGACAAGATTTTTAAAGCTTTTTCCTATATAAGTCTATATAAAACTTGGGACCCCAGGGGAGGGCCTCTTTTCACCCAAGGGGTACGATTTGAATAATTTTGGTTGAGGACGATAAGACAATGCCACAAACCAAATACCAAAGGTCTAAGTGTTGTAGTTTCAGACAAGAAGATTTTTAAACTTTTTTTCCTATATGTCTATGTAAAACTTGGGACTCCCGGGGCGGGGCCATATTTGACCCTAGGGGGATAATTTGAACAATCTTGGTAGAGAACCACTAGATGATGCTACATACCAAATATCAAAGCCCTAGGCCATGTGGTTTTGTACAAGAAGATTTTCTAAGTTTTCCCTATATTAGTCTATATAAACCATGTGACCCCCACGGAGGGACCATATTTGACCCTAGGGGAATAATTTGAACAATCTTGGTAGAGGACCTCTAGATGACGCTACATACCAAATATCAAAGCCCTAGGCCATGTGGTTTTGTACAAGGAGATTTTCAAAGTTTTCCCTATATCAGTCTATATAAACCATGTGACCCCCGGGGCGGGGCCATATTTGACCCTAGGGGGATAATTTGAACAATTATTGTAGAGGACTACTAGATGATGCTACACACCAGATATCAAAGCCCTAGGCCCTGTGGTTTTGGACAAGAAGATTTTTAATGTTTTTCCTTTCGGTTGCCATGGCAACAAGAGTTTTGCATGGAATTCAACTCTTTGAATAATTTTGAAAGGGGGCTACCCAAGGATCGTTCCTGTGAAGTTTGGTGTAATTCTGCCCAGTCGTTTTCAAGAAGAAGATTTTTTTAGAAATTGTTGACGCACGACGCACGACGGACATCAAGCGGTCACAACAGCTCACCTTGTCACTTCGTGACAGGTGAGCTAATAAAACACTGTTAACACTCTAGAGGCAATATATTTGCTGCTAGATCTAATGAAACATTTTATGGCCCTCAAAGAAATTTAAAGATGTAAATATTGTACAGATTTTATGATAAATAATTAATACAAAAACGTTGTTGCCTGAATGTTGGTCGCTGAAAAGTGCGCTAGTACTGCTGCTTATTTCAATGTTCCTGGCCGCCTTTTGTGCTAAAGCCTAAAAATTCTTTGTTTCCGGCAACATGCTAAAAATAGGGTAGGTAGTCAGATTTGTTTTTGGATTTTTTTTATTAAGTGAGACTTTTCGGAAATTATTTTTGTGTCAAAAATGAATACAAATAAGGGGGTCATGCCTTTAGAGCATCAATAAGTTGATTTCTAACATCATAACTGACCATGTTTAAAGCATAAAAAGTGCAGTTTTGAAATTTTTTGTTATTTTTTGTTAAAAAATTTAAAACAATATTCTCCAAGGCCTAAAATCATTTAGGGTTGGGCCAAAAATTTAGGGTAGGTCAGGATACCGGAAAACAAACATTTTTTACGCCTAAGATGACGAATATGTGAAAGTATATATGTCCGACGTTAAAGGAACAAATACTACATAACTATCCTTTACCCTGCGAAATTTCAAAAATGAATTTGTCGGCAATTACCACTGTTTATCAACGGACTGTTCACTAAACATTTTAAGACTGAACAGCGAACAATGCAGGCAGTGAGGACGTGCAGGCTGATCTTGGACTGCACTGGTGCCAAAGGCAGAATCATTTGCCGCCAGCAGGATAAAGGATAACTGTCGTAAAACTTGCCGGTTCGGATAAATATTCGTATAATGATTAGGATCTAACAGATTTACAACATGACCAACATAAAAACAAATAAGCCTGAGAAGCGTTTTTCTTTAAATTTATTGCACAATAAATACGATGGAATGAAATTTCGTTTCGTAACTATGAAACAAAATTGAATGGACAAGAATACTAGCAGAAATATAATGATATTTGTTTTGAATTAATGATAAAAAAAATGAGTCTTAGATTTCAACAACTGAAAATATGTTCATGTCAGTCATTGCATTAAGTGAATGTTGGACACAGCAAGTTTTCTTCTAAATTTCCATGTCTTTTTTTCTCATTTTTCTGAAGATTGGATATTTCCTGTAAGAATTCATTACGTTATATGGTTATACGTATGTGTACACGTGTTTCACTGGGTTGACGAGTATTTCTCTGAGTGATGGCTGTTTCCGGCAAGCTTCTAGTAGGGGACGGGATGGACTGGCTTTACTGGCTTCACTGGACGGATTGGATAAACTGGTTTCACTGGGTTGATGGGGAGGATGGGTCTTACTGGATCAATAATGTCTCCGCAGTATCTATATGTACAGATGGTAGGCTGTAAATATTTAAATGACATTATGTACACACAACTGAATTCATATAACATGGTACGAAGATGATTTTCAAAACGCTGTTAACGTTGAATACAAGTTGTTTACTGATCAGTGAAATCTATTATCTAGCGCATTGGTAAAAGCACTATTATTTGCACTATTATTTGTTCAAAGTACAAAAAAAATACATTTTATATATTATAAAGCATTTAATTACAATATAATAGTAAACATTTGCTAAATATCATTACTATTATTCGTGAAAAGCTCGACATCAATTCAAAAAGCCCAAAATATAACAACTGCCTGTGCACAATGGACATATTCTTTAGCAAGTGAATAGATCGCCAAATAAAAGCAACTCGATATCATTCAATCTACAGTCTAAAATGTTACCTTACAAACGACTTATCATGCTGAAATTTACTTATCATGCTGAAATTTCATATAGTAACCGCGAAAAAGTGCGAAACCCTTGTAAAGCGTGTTCTCTAAGTCTTAGATATAATTACTTTCTGACCATTTAGCATTATATAATTCTAGCATAATGTAATAATTCGACCTCGTCCGCATATGCAATAATTAGGTCGAATTATTCCTGTCTTACTTTCATTCAAACCTAACTCTATTTCAGATGCTATCTGATACAACAATAATCAAACGTACCCTGCCGTATCGTCCACAAGTGCACGTGTTGCATCCATCATAGTAGCTCTGGCCAGGGTATACCGGGCGGCCCATATAGTCATAGCAGTAAACTGTAAAATATCAATGATTTAAGATATACAAACGGGCATCTTTCACTAAAATATATTTTTTTTATTAATGTAGAATCCTCATCAAATGAATTTACATGACTAAATGATATAAACTGTGTTTGTAAAGCTACAGTCACAATTAAAATTTTGAGCCGCACCATGAGATAACCAACAAAGTGCATTTACGACCAGCATGGATCCAGACCAGCATGGCATCCGCGCAGTCTGGTCAGGATCCATGCTGTTTTCTTAACGGTTTCTCTAATTGCAATAGGCTTTGAAAGCGGACAGCATGGGTCCTGACCAGACTGTGCGGATGCACAGGCTGGTCTAGATCCATGTTGGTCGCAAATGCACTATGTTGGTTTTCTCATGGTGCGGCTCGTTAATGTCATGGTTAACAGTCATTTGTTAAAAAAAGACCTTCCCATTTTTAATGGAAAGCCAATTACATGCAGATATACATGCACCAGGTGTGTACTAAAACGTAACACACAATATTGTCTATGACTATAAACGTGTTCTTTATATGTTAACATACACAAAATGGTGTAATTGTCCAAGAAAAACACACCAGAAATACATTTGCAATATAAGAGTCAATTTCCCTGATCTTGTTTATCTTCATCATTCAAATGCTAAATTATATGCTGATTAGGTGAATGGAGCTAAAACAATTCTTGTAAAAACGTCCATATAATCCGCCATGAAAAAAAAAAAGATATGAAATTTTAGTAAATTTGATCAAATTTGATAATGAAGAATACTGAATTATAAACTAATCTTGTTCTTTAATGTAACTATTCATCATCTTTTATTCTTTGATGTAAGCAGTATTCAAAATTATTCAAGGAAATGCGGACACAACATTGATGCATGGATTTATCCTACAAATATATAGAACAAATGATCATAATTATAAATTCAGAATTTTTAGAATAAATGTGTATTTATTTTATTTCGTTAACAAACTCGCTGAATACAAGAGTTATTGTTCTTCATATCGATTAACTTCTCCTTTTTTCAAGTCTACACGTGTTTCCTATCTAAAACGTATTTCCTGGCTATACTTATTTTCTGCCTAATCATATTTCTGCCTAAACATGACTACTGAACACGTTCAAGATCTATAATTTGAAAAAAAAAACGCATACAAAATCAAAACAAATCCAACATACCTTGTTTAACTGGGTATTTTGGTTTCACATACACTGGAAACAAAGAAAAAGAATACTCAATCAGCAGTGTCAGAACTTATTTTTCTTCGTGATTTGCATTATTTGATTGTAAACAAATGGTTAAATAGGTACGTAAATAAATCTGACTAAAATTCTCGAATATAACCTGTAAGACTATAAATATAAAAATGAAAATACTTACTGGCCTGTGCCATTACTGAGCATCCCAACAACAAACAGACGACAGCAAACGTATTCATCTTCGGTAAGAAATGTTTAATTTATGCAAAAATGGCACGAAGTGAAAACGAAGTGCGTTCGCTTGAAGACAATGGTGAAAATCGAACATTTTAGTTTGTATTTATACCAATATAGTTTGGGAAGTCCAAAATTATTTTTCCTCAATATGTGGTTTTTACGTAATCCGTCTGAGTGAATAAGACAATTAAAACAATCGTGGTTTGTTGAGTGACCAATGGCAGTTTAGTATTAATGCAGTGGTCGTACGCAAGTTGTCAAAATGATGTGTAAATATATTAAACGTCAAGTGCTGTAACAATAACACCGCGTTATTAATTCATTAGATCGTAAAGTTACTTGCACATTGTACAGTATTATTTACGCTACGTCAGTTCACATAACATATTATTGCACTGAAACATGTGGTTATAAACTTTAAAGTGATGCATTCGTAGGTTTAATTAAAACTGATTTTCAAATTTGAAAAAGAAAATAAAGTTTTAGTACCATAAAAACCATTTTTCTCTTGGTGAAATTCCTTATGACCTAATATCTGCGACTAATTCACTTAAAAACGAAGTTTGTTTATATATATATATATAGTTTGGGGATATCCTAAGTGTTTCGTGTCTAGAAAGGTCAGTTCTTGAGTGTTTCCTGAGTATTAAGTACTGGGCTAATACGCGACAGGAAAACCAAGAGCCAACGCTTTACTGGGTGGGAAGGGGTGGGAAATCAGTATATAGCATTGATTAGTTAAACTAAGTAATTAGTCGCTACAAGAATAACCTATCGACTCCAATCCTTAGCATCCTAACGTTCACAGAACGATCAGTGACGTCACTGCCCTTTCAGCGCCACCTATAACACTGAGGATCTGGGGATATCCTAAGTGTTTCGTGTCTAGAAAGGTCAGTTCTTGAGTGTTTCCTGAGTATTAAGTACTGGGCTAATACACGACATGAAACCTTCGTCCACACTCCAGACCTTTATATCCTCAATTTGATTCCCATGACAGGACTTTTGCACTACAGTATCGTCATCCCTTTGTCCCAATACTCATTCCAGCATTAGTAAATAAATAAGATAAAAGATAAACAGCAACATATTACATGATGAGCAAATTTATTACGTATCAGATATATATGTAAGGTACACACAGCTAATCAAATATTTACTGCAAAAACAATTCAAACAAAACGTTTACGTCATAAAGTACAGAAATAAACGCATCCAGGTATTTACATCACATACACTATAACGAATTACAGAAGGCAGGTATAAGGAATAAGTTTCTTTTAACAAATATTCAACCTTATGAAGAAGTATGTGTGTTAACATATAAAAAGATTCATACATGTTCAAAAAACGCATGTGGTAAAGATGCATAGTCAGCATGGGAATTATAAAAATCCTCCACCTCGTTAGAAAAATCAACAGCACGGGCAAGACGCTTTGCAACAGTTGAAGAACGCATTAACTTTCGCCTACTGTAATATTCTGCACTTTCGGAACCAAACCAACCTACATGGTCCATTATATCAGCTGAACTACACCCAGCAACATTCAACGATACAGCACAGCCTGCCCTAAAACTATGTGGAGTTTCACCATCATATATACCTAAAACGGTTAAGTAGTGTCTCATTCGTTCATATACCACAGAATAAGACACTTGTTGATCAAGAACAACCCCTGAGTCAGACACAATACGAAACATGTATCCTAAGGTGAGATTTACTCCCATAGCCTTTGAAGACGCTACATACGTATTGAGACCATTAACGGGGCAAATTAGCGTATCAGCGCATTTTGGCACAACAAATTCATTAACCTTGCCCCTGTTACCCCTTAAAGTTTTACCAAATGTATGTGTAACTGTGAGACCAGATCCATCTGAAAGAGATCTGACCTGTTGTGACAATAAAAACGACAAATCGCCCGCACGATCTCCAGCAAAGAACTGCAATTTAAACCAAGCTTGATCTCTTAAAAGAACATATCTCTCCCGGGATGTTATATCTGACCTTGCAAGTTGCATGTCAATATAACGAGCAATAGAGCGCAATTTACTCATGAAAATAGGTTTTGCCTGTTTCGGAAGGACATTTGCCTTTGCTTGCTCCTCACGTATTCGCGTAAGATACTCCTTGACAATTGGGGAGCATACAGGATTCCCTTGCATCGTCATGCTATCCCAAAAACGACCAAACCCATGATCTTCAAAAATTCTACATAACAGATTTATCACACCTTCTACAGTCCCTGCAGCGAGGCGAAGTGGGCATGCACAATTAATCCGAGAGTCAGAACTACCAATGTATGGACAAGAAGCAGTATGTATCTTAGTCTTCCCGAACTCATCTTTCCAAACCAGAAATTTCCTAATATCTTCAGGAGAGCAACTACATAATGTAAGAGGAGTAGGAAGGTTGGATAAGAAATCTGCCAAAGATGCCGTTAAGGAACGCTTTCGCTTAGCTGAGTTGGACTGGTCCGTTTTCTTGTCCAAGAGGGAGAGTCGATCCTCAATCTTTCTTGTATCAATATTAAGTTGCGATCCCTGGAAATAAACAGAATCGAATCTAGCAAAATGACAATCTGTAAGCAAATATGTCATACTTAAGACCTAAATCAGAGTCTCGAAATCCCTTTTTTGAAGGGAAAAGTACAACATTCTTTTCCCCAACACTGCCCAATGGAACACTGTCAACACAATATTTATCTATATGCGTTTGCCAAACTGGAATCGGTCTCATCTTTGGCGCAACAAATGTACAACTCTTAACTCCTTGTTCCTCCAAATATTTTAATACCGGGAATATCATTGCAAACGGTGGGAATACATAACCATTCTTTTCTGAACGTAAGTCTTGGCAAAAAATATTTACACCAGCAGACTGCGGTGTTGGAGTCGGAGTAAAATGTTTTAGAAATGAGCCATCAACATCTCGCATAGCATTCGAATCTAATGCCATGAGGTCCACTGTGTGAGGACCAAATAAGACCTGTAACCTATGCCATGCATCATCACTGAGCTTTGCATCAGAAGCTGACACTGATCTAGAGGGTGCATCCGCAACATTTTCCGTGGTTTTGACATATGACATGCGTAGGTCGATGTTGTTGCGGAATGTAATGGAGAAAATGGATTTCGTAATGTCATTGAGAGGCCTGTCCCTAGCACCCTGATTGTCCCATACATGAAGAACTGCTTGGTTGTCAACCAAAACATCAACGCGATGATTCTTTAACTTAGACTCAAATGACAAAAGACAATTGTGAACCGCTTCAGCCTCTTTTAAATGAATCGGTTTTTCCACTGAACCAAAATAATCACAAAGTGTCTGTGGTGGAATGCCGTCAGTTCCTCTCAAGACAACAGCGCCATATTTATAAGAACTAGCGTCAGTGGCCAGAACAATCTGTTTATGGGCTTCAGATCGCCAAGACATACAGCCTGTCCAAGCGTCCAAGAAACACCAATGCCGTAATTCCGCACTAAGATAGTCATCAACCAAAACAATGCCACCATTCTTTGAGGCCACAGCAATAGCCCTATTTACCTCACGAGTAAACAATCTACAACCAGGTACTGCTAATGTCATACTGATACACTTCCCTGCAAATCTTTGGAGAGTTTTCAAATCAATAGATTTCGAACCCAGGATAAAATCCCGAAGGGCACAAAATGACTGTTTTTTCTCCACCGGCAATACGTAAGTTTGTCGAAGAGAGTCAATGTAAAAACCCAAGAATCGTAAACACTGTACAGGGATAAGCACACATTTTTTCAACGCCAGTGTATAACCCAGCCTTGTCAACAACTCTAGAAATACGTATGATGTTCTCTCTGCCATCCGAAATGGCTGATCAACGTTAGCGGATGATTTAACAAGAGGGGCACCTAATCTATCATCAATGTATTGTATTGTGGCAATGCCCAATGATCTAATGTGCGACGTTACCACCATTCCCACTGTCTGGTAGACATAAGGCGAGGCTTTCCAGCCAAATGACAATGTAGTATATGAGAACAACCATCCAGCAAATTCTATACCAAAGTATGTTTGCGAATCTGGAGTCAAGCGAATATGATCATATCCAGATTTCTCATCAAAGGATACCATGTATGCACCACGTTCAATTAATCTATGAACATCCTTTAGTGTTTCAAGTTGGAAGGGAACATCTTTAATCCATAAGTTTAAATATCTTGCGTCATGACAAAGACGAGGCTTGGACTCCTCAATTGTAAGTGGTAAGATTACTTTCGGTGGTACACACTCACCAACCCTGCCCCAAACCCGGAGGGAGCCATTTGATACCCGTTCCAATAATTCCTGGCAAATAAAGGGAACAAAACGCTGACAAATGGGCGCATTAGGGAAGTAACGCTTAGGTGGAAGATCACAGTCATAACACTGTCCTTTAAAATTACCTTTGAAATGAGTGAAAAAATACGAAATGTCTACACCATTCTCTAACCACGAAAGAACCATTCTGTCCGACGCACTAGTCCCATGCAATATTTTCCGCCATTCCTTAACACATGAATGTAACTGACCCGATACAAACAAAGATGGATCTCGCAAGGGTAGCATGTCAATGCTGACATCATGCCTATCTAAAAATACGTCTTCAGCAGTATGAAAATGAGCGTCAAGTGAGGGCATACCATCCCCCAACGTCATCCACCTAGGATCCGTTCGTACAGTCACAGCCGTTGGATTAAAATTATGTTGTCGCTCCCAGGAGGGAATCTTGATGAAACTACCAGTAAACGAGCCTTCCTCCTCCTGTCAAAAAATACAAGACTGTACAGAAACGGCCAGGCAGAAGACGCTGAGAGACAGGAAAGACCCTCACTCTTAACTCACGTGAATAAAAAATTCACTAGAGCTTTAGACGCTCTTGAGAAAAGACGAGGGTTCACTCAAAATAATCTAGTGAAAGGTGTAAAAGCTGTATATGGTACTAATAATACAAAATAATCATACAATGGCAATATCAACAATCAAATAATTAATAATTTCACATACAAAGCACAATATACATCCAGAAATGAAATGATTGAAAGGAAAAAGTAGAGCCACCCAAGCACACTTAAAACTTGTCGTTAACGTAAACATGATTACGCAAAACAGACGTTTCGACATGAAGTATATTACCATCATAACATTAAGACTTAGTATCATAAAGTTTCGGAAGTCTTGTACCGGTACAATTTCAATCAATATAGCTTTATCCGATATGCATTGTACATAAGAAATGTTTGAGAAGAATTCTGCAAATATTATAGCTTGACAGATCATTTCAATTATCTGTAACCAATATAAATGACGCAGCATTGCTATAATAATTTATCAAGGAGAAAATGTCTGTTATAAACTATTAAAATTTTTAATAAAGAAAATGCAAAGAAAACCGTTAATAAACTCAAGAAATGCTTAGTAAACTAGCTTTTTTCTTACCAAGTCACAATATAGATATTATTTACATGTCGTCAAACTCACTTGCATTAAAACGATATGCAATACATCTGAGTAAAATATATAGCTCCATTCAGTTTCATAAAGTGTTCATGTATAAACATTTTGAATCAATAGATGGAAATAAAATGACACACTAATTGAAAAAGACACATAATATAACTGTGTGACTATATGACTACTAGTTGTATTGATTCAGTTCTTCTGTTTAGCTCTCTTCATGAGCATACAGTCTTTAACCTGATGCTCCGTAGAGTCACAGAACAGGCAAGCACCCCTCGGACGGAAAAGAGACCTCCCCCCTCTTGGTTTATACCTAGGTCTAAATGTATGGCCGAAAGAATACGGATAGCCGAATCCCGTATGTGCAGGAGGTAACATCGGCCACTGAGCCTGTGGCATCTGAGGATATAAACCTGCAAGTGGAGAAGACTCTTTCGGGGCATCTTGCTTCTCAAATTCCTTAGTTTTGAGACATTTTGCCAGAGCCTTAGACACCAGGTCTGAAGCTTGTCCATTAAGGACAGACAAACATAATGCCGCAATATTCACCTCCCCCTGGTGTCTAGAGGCCTGACGATATAATTCCTCAACAGTCTCCGCGTCAGCATGGGAATGGCGGCGGGAAACCGACGCCAGTTCCTCTAACGTTAATAGTATCAACGCCTCTGAAGGCTCTTTTTGAAGTGCCAGCAGCCTTACTTTCTTTTTCAGGTCATCCACTCGTTCTTCCATGTCCTGACCTCCTGTCTTCTGCCTCTTCATCGGCGCGGGGCCATCCTACAGGTACAAAAGCACTTGTTACGAATCCCAATAAATTATACAATGGCAGAGTTGTACCCAAAGGCAACCATGTTCTCATGATAGGGTCATAAGATGCATGCGAAAAATATTATAATACTAATATTATAAAATAGATCCACCTGACCTACATAAACATGATGAAGTTGAACGAATTAACGACCAAGTTCATTTACGGAAAACGTTCAGTGACTGAAGATCAGTCGAAAAAAGCTGTTGTCATAACATGATACAATAACAATAGATAAATTATCAACTAATGTACCTGCTCCTCAGCCAGCTGTTGACCTTTAGGCGCCCCAATCTCGTTCGCAAGTATGCCTTGTGTGTCATCTCTGTCTGCCATAGTAAGAACTTCTCCCAGCTCCTCCCCTGTCAGTTCCTTGAACACTGACTTTATGTTCTACAATAAGACGTCTGTATTTCAATTGTACTCAACACACTACTTATGCATTCATATTATCTACATTATTATCGTAAGAGATATTATATTCCATATCACTTTCATCATTATATTATTATTATTATTATTATTATTATTATTATTATAGTGGTTATTATTATCATAAACCAAATAATAATAAAACAAAATAGCAGAATACAACCGCATTAATTAATATAAGAATTATCTATCATAATAGATGGATCCAGTTATATTTCCAGATAGAAAATATTTCAGAAGTATAGGTATTACCTCCGCACTCATGGTTTCTAGAGGCTGTGAGGACGTCACCCTAGCATACTGCTTAGGAACATTGGCATCCCTAATCTTTTTGACTAGACAAATCAAATTGGTGTCTTTCAGAGTGTGTCGCCTTTTCAATGTCGTGGGTTGAACCATTGTACCAGTGAATCTAAAATCACATAAATTAGAAGAGAATATAATCAATAAATACTCCCAACAGAAATAAATACAAATAGATTCAATAGATTAAGCGTAAACTAAACCTGAACGCATACAAACATATATGAATATCCCGCGATAATATTATAACTATAAAACAGCATACAACATAGCCCCGTATTTAATATCAAAGGGGAGAAACCATGTAAAACAGCACAAATCCCCTATAAACACAATATCTATATATATCATCCACTGTTTCTGATATGCATTCATGTGTGGAGCGCGTTTATCAGCCGTGACAAGTGAGGGTCAGTATAGCAGACCACAGCATACCGTAACAAATCTGCTGATAAGCTTCCAGCGAAATCCTAGATGCATGTTATGCAGCCGGTCAAGAGAGCAGATACTGCAAAATCTAAAAATAACTGACCTACTGACCTACTGATAAACATTAGGCTTGTCCAAACAAAGGAACCCGCATCCTCATATAATAAAAAGATAGCCAAAGCAATTAACAACTTGTACCTTCAATGAAAGCCACGAAGTATGCACCAACATAAGTATGAAAACCCATTCAGTGTTTTAGGGGGTAATATTATCAGGTTAAACTACCAATACTTTCCACGAAACAGGTAGATATAGCTACTGACCCCCGGCCAGAGAAAATGTCTGCCATGTTAATCGTCACCAAGACGAACAAATTACGCACCTCCCTGGGTGTAAGTGACCCTCAGTCACAAAATAGCTGCACAAAACAGCAATGTACCACCTAGGTACTAAAAACCACCAAGGTTTTCAAGAAAAAATAAAAAATAGAATGATTTTACCTGAAAAATCCGGGAGGAAAAAATCCACAGCCTTCCTAACGTTCACAGAACGATCAGTGACGTCACTGCCCTTTCAGCGCCACCTATAACACTGAGGATCGGACTTGCGAAATGCATTCTCATTCATCAGAGGTTAGTCAAAATCCCGAGACGAACTCAACTAGGGAAAATGGTAGATCTCTGGTATGCGAGAATAAGTGAAATGTTATAAAATGCTAATGCAATTCAATGAACAAACTTCAAATAACAAATGATATTGCCCAAATGTAGCTTGCTAAGGGTTACAAACGTATGTTATAAGTAGTACCGAAACTGCCATTTATTTGCAGCTATCATCGAAACATAAGAAAAGATAAGGAATTCTTTATTATAAGTACAAAAAGCACCAAGCCAATGGACCTAGTAACCTTACTTTATTGACGATATGGATGTACTACAAATAGGTATGACAGACATGTGATGTATGCTTAAATGTATGATGAAATGAAGATTTTTTTGTGTGCTGTTGTGTCGCACCGACACAATTATGGGTCATATAGCGACTTTTCCAGCTTTAATTGTGAAGGAAAACTCCAGGTGCACTATTTCATTACGAGCAGGCTCTAGGGTAGACCACCGACATTCCGTAAGCCAGCTAGATGGATTCCTCACGTGAAGAATTCAATGCCCACAGTGAGGCTCGAACCCATATCGTTGGGAGGCAAGTGATTCAAAGTCAGCGACCTTAAAAACTTGGTCATGGGGACCCCGCGAATCAATATGTGTAACCATTGTATGAACTGTAATACAATAAACTTATAACACAAACCGGCTCATAAGAATTACAAATTTCAATTAATTCAATTTGATTGTTTATTAAATCTTTGATTAAATGACAGAACACAACAGAGCAAAAAGTATTTTATAAATGAATTAGTTTGATGCACAATATCGTATTATTAAAAAGAAGCAAAAGCAGATGCATGTTTTTCGTACATTACGGAGCAGTATCACGTACCATTTCAGTATATATATATATATAGATGTATGCAAAATATTATTTAGACATTAAGTATGTATTACGGCAAGAATTGTCCGTCTCGATTGCCTAGAGCTCTGCGACTGCCAGAAAAGTTTGAGAAATACAGTGGTTGTCGACTGTTACTTTCTTGTTTTTGTTGTTGTTGTTTTTACAGGTTTTTTTTTGTTATTGTTGTCGTTGTTTGGTTTTGTTATATTGCTGAACGTTATTACGCTTTGTTGTAAAATTCGTATATTCTTTTCTAATAACTGTATAGCTTGCATTTAAGTGGAGATGAAAGTTAAAAGAAAGTTTGTCAGCATGAATCACAGGAGTCTGAAATTCTGTCAATAAGATGAAAAAGTCTGTCTTTAAAAAAGATATAGAATCTACCCCCTATTTTATATATAGCGGGTATATCTTTTTAAAGATAGAATTCTGGTGTTTCAGACTCCCGTGCCGTCACGGAGCAGGTGCACGCAGCTTTCTCTTCTATTTATGAAGATTTCAGGCGAGCATTAAAGTGACATCCAGTAATGGTTGAATGACATTTTGTAGCTATGAAACTGCGGATCACAATAACGTCTTGTTACGAGTATGACTGCCCGTCGTCTCAGAGTGCGCGATCCAAGCATGCAACAACTCCCGCGATGGACTGTGTCCCCTGTTTATGTCTATTTATAGAACGGTCGGGTTCCACGTCTACTACAAAGCAAAAATTTGAAAATAATAAGAAGAGAAATGGCAACTGTAGAGTATATACGGTATATCACGTGGGAATCTTATGTATTAATATGTATGCATGCTTGATGCTGATGTTAGTTGTATATTTGTCATCTATGAGTATAACTGTGTATTAAAGTATAGAACCCACAAAGTGTTCTCTATATAACACTACAATTTGGCGACGCAATGTGATGTTTTTGAATTAAGTTCAAAGGACATTATGATTTAATTCGTTTGTAACTGATTAAATTCAAGGACTGATTTAAAACAGGACATGCAAACTGTCTACATGGTTTAAATGGATTAAATTCGGAAGATTCAATGTTGATTAAATTCGAGAACATTGTTTTTTTATGTGATTAAATCAGTCAAATTAAGTTTGATAAGTAATTAAGATGGCAAAATTTGTGGCATAGAAGCTTTCAATGTTCATTGTGAGCGGTCTGAACAGGGAACTTTGTGGAAGCGTTGGCTCAGATCGTTTGAACTGTTCGCTGAGGGACGCGGAATCACCAAATTTGACCAAAAACGTTCACTATTATTACATTGCGCAGGCATGGACGTACAGGACATTTATTTCACTTTACAAGAAGAAGAAGGCGCTAATACATATTTAAAGACGGTGGCAACATTGAGCAAGTACTTTATTACAAAAGTCAATATACCATACGAAAGATATCAATTCAGAGCCACTAAACAAGAACATTCGGAAACAGTAGAACAATACGTGTCTAGATTAAGGCAAAAAGCAATTCACTGTGAATTCGAAAATACTGATGAACAAATTAGGGACCAGGTTATCGAAAAGTGCAAGTCAACAAAATTAAGAACGAAACTGTTAGAAAAAGGTCAGGATCTAAAATTAAACGAACTTTGTAGGATTGCTTCCACCATGGAATTAGCAGATCTACAGTCAAAACGTATGGACGAAGGCACAACAGCGCAAGAATCAGGAACGGTCAATAAATTAGAAAACGGCGCGAAACCTAAACGTGTCGAAACCAGAAATATTAGACAACCCAGGAATGTGAATTCGAAACAGCAAGAATTGTGCTTCCGTTGTGGTTTATCCGGACATAAAGCTCGAGATAGAAATTGTCCTGCGAGGAACAAAAAGTGTGATCGATGTGGACTTATAGGTCACTACAAAAAATGCTGCAAAACGCAAATGGGGAAAAATGCAGGCAAACAGAGCGGCCGAGGTCGGTCTGGACATGTGAATAAAGTTGAAGAGCTGGCAAAACAGGATTATTCAGATAATTCCGAATACCAAGATGAAGATGATAATTCAAAGGAATATTCATTTGTGCTTGGATCACGGTCAGAAAAGGTAACACTTTCTCTAAATGATATCGATGTGGAATTTATAATCGATTCTGGTGCGTCAGTCAATATGATTGACAGAGAATTATGGGAAAAATTAAAGATGAAACGGATAAAATGTAAGACTGAGAAAACAGACAAGAAACTGTTCCCATATGGTGCTGAAAAACCTCTGAAGCTTCTTGGCAAATTCACAGTTGATGGGACAGTGAAAAATGTGAATGGGAAATATATCACGTTGGATGTATATGTGATGGACGGTAAAGGCCCAGCTCTCTTAGGGAAAGAAAGTGCAGAAGAATTGGGACTTCTGAAAATGGGAATAAATCTACTACAGGACGATATTTTGAGGAAATACGACAATTGCTTCACAGGACTTGGACGTCTCAAGGACTTTCAGTTGAAATTGTCAATAGACGATACAGTGAAACCTGTGGCACAAAAGATGTATAGGGTACCATTTTCATTACAAGAAAAATTCAGTGAAAAGCTTGACGAATTGGAAGCTATGGACATAATTGAAAAAGTAAATGAGCCGAGTCATTGGGTGAGCCCTGCGATAATCGTACCGAAAAAGGATGGCGATATCAGAATTTGCGTTGATATGAGACAAGCAAATGTTGCTATTCAGCGCGAAAGGCATCCAATACCAACAGTAGACGAGAAACTGTATAAAATGAATGAAGCTGAAATATTTAGTAAGTTAGACTTGACTATGGCATTCCATCAGATTGAATTAGATCCATCTTCAAGGCATATTACAACGTTTGTAACGCACAAAGGCTTATATAGATACAAGACGCTCAATTTTGGTGTTAATGCAGCACCTGAAAAGTACCAGAAAATTATTTCACAGGTATTTGCAGACTGTGAAGGTGTTGAGAACGTGGCAGATGACTTGATTGTTCATGGTAGAAATAGACAAGGGTACGATCATCGTTTGCAGAATGTGTTTGAAAAATTAACAGAGAAAAGACTGACACTCGATCGTTCAAAATGTCAACTCGGAATGGACAAGATCACTTTCATGGGACATGTGCTATCAAAGCAGGGAATCGAACCGACTGAAGACCGGGTGAAAGCTATCAAAACAGCACCGAGGCCTACTACAGCAAAACAGACAAGGAGTTTCCTTGGCCTTGTCAATTACAGTGCAAAGTTCATTGAAAATTTTGCATCAATATCTGAACCGTTACGAAAGGTCACAAGGCAGGATACAATCTTCGTGTGGGGAGAAGAACAGGAAAATAGTTATATGACATTAAAAGAGGCAATGACAAATGCTCCAGCGTTAGGTTATTTCAGACTCGATGCTGAAGAAACACAAGTGATAGTGGACAGTTCTGGTGTAGGATTGTGCGGAATACTAGTGCAGAAACAGAACGGTGAAAGAAGAGTGATATCTTATGCTAGCAGGTTACTATCAGATACTGAAAAGCGTTACTCAGCTACAGAAAAAGAGGCTTTAGCTGCAGTCTGGAGTGTTGAGAAATTCAAACTGTACTTGTTTGGAATAAACTTTGAAATAGTGACAGACCATAAACCATTAACTGTTTTGTTTGGCCTAAAATCAAAGCCAAGCGCAAGAATTGAAAGGTGGATGCTTAGACTCATGCCTTATTCATACACAATTAAGTATATCAAAGGAGTAGACAATTGTGCGGATGCCCTATCTCGATTAGTTGGAGATAACCAATTACCTCAGAATGACAAATTTCTGGAGGATGAATCGGAATACTATATGAACTTTGTGTCAAAAGAGGCAGTACCAAACTCGTTATCACTGGATGAAATTGAGAAATGCTCGAAACAGGATACCGAGTTACAACAGTTGAGAGCTTGTTATCATCAGGCGTCATGGGATAAAACCTGTGCAAATTACTTTCCATTCCGTAATGAGATAAGCTGTCAAGGAAATATAGTGTTAAGAGGCAGACGTATAGTGATACCTGGAGAATTAAGACATCGATGTATCAAACTAGCACACGAGGGACATTTAGGTATATTGGGAACAAAGGAGCGACTAAGAACAAAATGTTACTGGCCAAAAATGCACATTGACGTTGAAAAGTTTGTGAGTTCATGCACGGGATGTCAGCTTGTTAGTCAACCACCGAGGCCCGAACCCCTCAATCCAACAGAGTTACCACCAGGACCCTGGCAAGATATTGCGATGGATATATTGGGACCGCTTGAAAATGGACTGTATGTTGTAACAGTTATTGACTATTACAGTCGTTACTATGAATTGGAAATAACAAAAAATATCACAAGTGAGAAAATGATTGAAATTTTGGACAGACTGTTTTGTAGATATGGTTATGTAGAATCACTACGTACTGACAATGGGAGACAATTTGTTTCAGAAACGTTCGAAAAGTATTTGAAAGATCATAACATTGTGCATCATAAAACAACACCGTTGTTTCCATCCACAAATGGCGAAATCGAGAGACAAAATCGATCACTCATGAAACGAATACGGATTGCACGCGCCCAGAAGAAGGACTGGAAACGGGAGGTTCAAATTTACCTTATGGCATATCGATCTACACCACACTCAGTAACTGGAAAATCCCCTGCCGAACTTATGTTTGGTAGACAAATGAAAACCAAATTACCGCAGATTGGGCGAGAAAAACTTAGTAACAAAGAAATACGCGATCGTGACAGAATTCAGAAATACAAAAACAAAATATACATTGACCATAAACGAAAAGCAGGTGAAAGTGACTTAAAACCTGGAGATAAAATTCTTAAAACCTGGAGATAAAGTTCTTTTGAAAGACACAAGAAATAGAAATACGAAAATGGGAATCGGTGTATTTTAAAATCTCCTGATAATGTCATATACAAACGCAATAGCACTCATGTGAAAAAGCTGAAAGAATTTGGCGCGAAAACTGAGACTGGCTAAAAAAAAATGTCTGCATATCAAATTGTCTAGTTTCAGCAGTAGATAGAGTTCAAGAATGTGTGTGTTCTGTTTACATTAATTAGCTGATATTTACAATATAATATTGAAACATCATACTTTTGCTTGATAAATGCCAGTGAATGGAATGTTATTTCATTGAAACATTATATTTTCTCATGCTACCGTAATTGTTCTAAAACTTTCAGTTCATGCTAATACTTTGTCACAATATGTAGAACTTTTGTTGTTTATACTTTGAATTTTTAAACTTTGAATTTCTAAAATTGGTGATTTCTTTAATTAATAGAATATTATTCTGAAGAAAGGGGAAGAACTGTAGAGTATATACGGTATATCACGTGGTCATATACTGGCGGGAATCTTATGTATTTATAAGTATGCATGCTTGATGTTGATGTTAGTTGTATATTAGTCATCTATGAGTATAACTGTGTATTAAAGTATAGAACCCACAAAGTGTTCTCTATATAACACTACAGCAACTATAACTATAACAACTACACGGGTTAGTAATTATTTCATTTTAACACCCTAAATTCTCTTCATTAAAAGGGCCAAGTAAATAAAAACAGATGTAACGTTGGAATCAGAGCAAACGGCGTTTCTGATAAAAAGGGAGATAAACTTTTCTGACGACATCTCTTTTTGTTTGTTTTGTTTTATTCATACATAGTCTGTTTTATACGCCAGTTAAAGATAAAAATATGTAATTTAAAGAAATTTCTTGTTGTTTTTTTCTCTGAAATAGTAAAATCTCAGTTTCTTAACGACCTGTAGTACATAACATGCCCAAGTATAATTGCAATCACTTGCTGTGACTAAGCCTTCTTCATTTGGCTTATTGGGATGACTTATTTATGATTTGATATTTTATAGTTGGGACAGTGACAGTCAAAAGTTATCATGCTGTCCCGAAACGTCTGAGAGTGCATTACATTATATGAAGGTAAGCTGTTCAATATCACCACCATACAAAGGTAAGAAAAGACAATTTGAAATAATTTACAGAGACAGGAAATGCACTCTCACGAGGCGACAATGGCACCACTTAAGCAGTGAATAATTTATAAAATGTTACAGATTTTATTAACTATCACAACAGCAATCTTTAAGTGCCATGTGGCGGCTGTGAAAAGTCCCCTCGTAGTTTGACTCGGTGTTTCTATATTTTCTGGTCCTTTTGGGCTCATATACCATAATATAATTCTCCATCTAAAGCCGGGCGTGAGGGATGTGGCACATTTCATTACCTCTCATGAACAGACTCTGTCAAACAAATTTTGTTATTATCAACGGTATCTTTGCTGCGTTCTATGCTTCCTAAGGATCATTACAAAATCTTTTTGTATAAGTTCATCTGTCTTTTACAGTCTGTCCCCAAGGTTCGTTTCTGATGAAGGTAACACTTTTTTATATGAATAACTCCCTCGCCTTCCTATGCTATAGACGATCTATCATAACTTCGTGCTCATTTATTTTTTATCCTTTAAAATGGCATCATATTTGTGAACCTTAAGAGTTTAAGGTTTGATAGTTTTACACAATATGATTTCATGTTTAGTAGAAAAATCGTGAAGTCCTGAAGCGTGAACTTATGGCGTTCAGTATTTCCTAAAATAAAAATTTCATGTTTTATAACTTGAAATTTTAGAAGATATGAAATTTTACATTTTAGGAATATGAGTCGTGAAGTGTGAAATTATGGTGTTCAAGATTTCACACTTCATTTTATGTGAAATATATAAAATTTTAGAATTTTCATTCTTCACGGTTCCATGGAATTTTAGAACTCGCAAAGTTATTAAGTGTGAAGTCGTGAAGTTCAAGAATTTATACTTTACATTTTCAAGTTGATTGTATGAAATTTTAGAAATCGCGAAGTTCATTATTTCATACTTAATGATTTCAAGTTAAATACGAAATTTTAGAAATTGTTAGGTTGGATTAGTGATCTTCGGCCAACTCAATAGATTGTGACTCAGATTTATGGAGCGCTACCTGTGTACTCTTGTCCTTCAAACAACGGCTGTGTTTGCCTAGGTGACTGGTCTTTGGCGTTGTACGTTCATGCCGTTCACACAAATACATATAGACGTCTTCGAAGCGGATCTGAGGCTACTTGATGTGCATACACCACACGCAAGCCGCCCACTCTAGATTCCCATCGGACTTGTCCAAGTCAATTAAGGCGACGTTCAGTGAGAAAAGCAAATACACTGAACTGTGTTGCTTTTGACTTGGACCTTGTTATTTTTTTTAAAAACACGTCGGCTTTTAGTGCTGATGCCATGATTCTATGAAAGCAGCTCAGGTGGAAGACTAGTCTGGCCTCAGTGCTACAGAGCAGAGTGCAAAGTACGCATGCCTGATAGACATTCATCTTGTATTTAAGGCTTTTATTCTTGTAGACGCGAATATATCGTGTGATTCTTTTTTTATAGTGAAATCATTTTTAAAGTCTATAGAATGACTTTTATTCACATGCACTTTTACTATTTCAATTTCAATTCAATTTTCAATTCGTTTATTTCTCTCAATTCATGATAACATGACATTATGAGGTACAATACAATATTTATAATATATAACTTTAACGAGGCATTTGCATTGAATTTGTCAAGACAGCAGGTATAATACTAGCACTAAGTTCCATAATAATAATATTTTTGATGTTTATGTTCTTGCGGGAGAGTAACAATTTTGCAACAGTACACAATACAAATATCACGTAATTAAGTTAACAGATCCGCAAATTCTATCCAAATTTATAGCATTAAACAATATAAATATGACGTTTCGGTGAGATAGAAAGCTATCAACAGTTTTCAGACATTACGTATATTAATATTTATCATAATCTACTTAAACCTCTGGATGATATTTTTAACAAAGATACATAATTTTTTATATTCTACAGTATTGCAATTCATATTCATGACATATTCGTAGTGTAAAGTATTTGGAAATCTATGAAACTTTGGTTTTATATACTTCGTTCTTTCATCAGCAAGTGTTGGACATTCCAAAAGATAGTGGAATTCGTCACCAATATTTGAGTTACACAATACACAAGTTCTATGATTAAGCGGTACTCCATTCCAATTACCAGTTTCAACAGTTTCTTGTTCCGAATTTAATCATGAATTTTAAAAAGTTATGTTGACTATTAACTAAATATTGCTCAAAACCAAAAGTACGCTTAAATAGTCTATAGTTTCTACAGTTGCTGGAGTTCTCTAACAAAGAAAACCATTCATTAATAAATAAATCTGACAATTTCTGTTTAACACTCATGGTAAGCCATTTTGTATTGGGAAATTCGTGCGTTTCCCATACATTGACAAGTCCGCAGGAAAGAAGGATATTTTTAACATTTACAATCCACGAAAAATTATTTGGGTTACTATGTTTAAAATGACTAAGCAAAATAGCATAGATACTACTTGTTAGTTTCATTCCTGTAGGTTGGACAAGTTTTGCCCAAAAAGATACAATTCTTGTCTTAATATCAATAGACAATGGTTGAACACCTGTTTCTCCATATATCATACAATTTGAAGTACAACTTTTTAGATTTAAAATGTGTTTCAAGAATTTTAATTGAACTCTTTCTATGACATCTATATTTCCATAGCCCCAGATTTCGCAGCCATACAATAAGATAGGTTTGACAGTTTTAGAAAACAGTTCAATTTGCATATCAATCGGTAAACACAATGCTTTTGCTTTTTTCAATAGACAATACATAGCTTTAGTTCCCTGCTTAGCAATATGTTTTTTAGCTTTAAAGAAAGAACCACTTCGACTAAAAAGAACTCCTAGATACTTGTACTCATCAACAACTTCCAAAATATCATTTTTAAAATGAAAATTATGTTGACTGCATCGACCTCTTGAAAAAATTAAAATTTTTGTTTCTGAGGTATTCAAAGTAAGCTTCCACATTTCACAATACTGTTCATATAGATTCAGTGCTTGTTGTAAATCATTTCTAGTTTCAGAAACAATAACAGTGTCCTCAGCATATAACAAAATGAAAAGTTTTAAATATTCTATCAAAGTATCATCTGAATCGTGTTTATTACAGAATACACCTTCTACTAGTCCATTTCTCACAAAATATTCATGTAAATCATTTAATTACATTGAAAATAGTAGGGGCAAAAGGTTTTCACCTTGTCGCACACCAATATTACAGTTAAAATAGTCTGATTTCTGCCCATTTTTCATAACACATGATTTTGCTTGGTTATAAATGCTTTTAATAACATTCAAACATTTTCCATTTACATTCAAATCAATTAGCTTTGACCATAGTCCTGATCTCCAGACAGTGTCAAAAGCCTGTCTTAGATCAATAAAAGCACAGAAAAGTTTCTTTTTGCTACTTTTGAGCAAGTCTATCAGCATATTTAGAACAAACATATTATCTATAGTGGAAAATCCTTTACGAAAGCCTGACTGATACTCATTTATCAAGTCATATTTCGTAACAAACTTTTGTAAGCGAATGTTTAAAACAGCTGTAAATAATTTTCCTAGACAGCTAAGTAAAGTTATCGGCCTGTAATTTGAAGGTTCAGTAGCGTCACCTTTATTTTTATAGATAGGATTGATAACACCTATCGTCCAGTTTTCTGGTATAATTCCATTGTTAAATATGATATTGAAAAGTTTGAAATATATGTGTTTCATAACAGGTAAAGTATTTTTAATATGTTCATTCAATATATCATCTACGCCACATGCTTTACCAGTTTTCAACATTTTGGCAGCATTTTCTATTTCATCCATCGTAATAACGGAATTTAACTCAATATCATCAGGAAAGTCCATATTATTAAATACATTTTCTGATGTGGAGTCATTTTCTGCAGAATTTACATTATTAAAAAAGTCATACAAGTCTCACAATTCAGCAGAAACAGTGTTTTTCTTATTTCCGCGCAATACTTTCCAATAAGCTTTTGGGTTCGAATTTTTTAAACATTTTATTTTTTCAATGTCGTTCATTCTGAATTCAGTAAAACTTTTCCTTAACACTTTCTTATAATGCTTACTATTACTCTTCAAGTTTTCCTTACTTGAATCATTTTTTCTAAGTTTATAAAGATGTTTGGCTCTGTGGAAATCACGTCTGGCAGTTTTACAGCTTTCATTAAACCAAGTAGGTCTATCAACAACATGTTTTCTAGAATACGAATATTTCTTGATTGTTCCGAAGCTTTTACTTGCACTATCTTTAAACACACAGCTTATTTTTGACCCGATTTTATTAAAATATTCGGAAGAAAAAAACTCCATTCTTTCAAGTTGACAAAGCTCATCATACATTTCATCAATCTTATTCGTGTCTATATTGTTAACAAACTCTTCTGACTTCTCTGGATTCCATAATTTAATATTTGTATTATTATGTGTTTGTTTATTTGTAGTTGTCTGTGAAGTTTCACAAAAAATTGTCAAACTTACTGGATTATGAACATCAGATAACATTGGCCAATAATCAAGTACTTTTAAGGTATCGACTGTCGAGAATAAATTTGTAGAACATACAAAATAGTCTACCGTACTAACATTCTTGCATGTAACACAGCCTTCATTATCACTCTTTGTCCGTCCATTTAGAATGTACAATTCATTGCATTGTAATAATTCTATAAACTTATAACCATAGTTATTTACTGCTAAATCCATCTTCTGTATATTCATACAAACATTAGTATTTGTAAAACAACTATTACTGCTTTGCATTTCAAAATACAAATCACCTAAACCATTTTCATGGAAACATCAAAATCTGCCTCTATATAATCTAATAATTGCTTTGTCCGCGAGTTCCAATCACCAAATAAACATATCTTGTTATATTTGGTTGATAAAGAATCAATGTTAATCTGCATTTCAGAAAAAAGATCTATTGTAGCGTACTCAGAATATTCTGGTGGTACATATACTACACCATACAAAACATCATCTGTATTTGTCAGTTTACCAGATAGTACAAACCATAACACATTGGGATTAACTATATCTAAAACCGTTATGTACGGATTAAGAAACGACTTTACCGCTAAACAAATACCACCCGATTTTCTTTTGGTGATCTCTTTTCTATGTTTAAAATATAGAGTAAAATTTTCGATATTAATACTATCTAAAATGTCAGTTTTAGTTTCTTGAAACCCTATTATATCAAACTTTTGAATAAATGTCAAAAACTCTGGTGTGATTTGTTTAGACACAAGACCACATACATTTAAAGATAACAAGTTTATGTAATGTATCTTATTTACTGCATTAACGTGAAATCTATTATCACGTGACTCTCCCTGTTCTGCCTACAGCGTTCCCTGTGTATTGGTGATTTCGTCGTCTGTATAATCCATACCGTTATTTCCCGTCTGAAAAGATAAATTTGACTGGGGCCCCAACTGGGGGGATAAAAGTTTTATAGAAGTCTCTTCACAAGGTGGACAGGAAGCCCCAGAGATAAGACAGTTTTCACCATCCGTTCCTCCCTGCCCATTTTTAGTTTGCAATAGGTCAACATGATGCCTCTTGACAAATGTCTCTTCTGATGGGGACCTTGCTTTCTGTTTGTTTCTACTCAGGGATTCTGATCTTTCCCGATGTAATGTTTCAAATTTATTTGGTGTAGTAAAGTCTATAAAATTGTGTTTTGTGCGGTCGCGACTTCTGTGCGTAATCGGTACCTGTATATTTGTTCTGGACTTTGAAGTGGGGGCTGACTTGGAAATTTCTTTGTCTACTTGACAAAATGTTTAGTTTAAACATATTTATTCCCAAAATAGTGTACATATATTTATGCGTATGACATACTGTAGTGAAGACAAAACAGGAAAGGATAAGAATGAAAGACAAGTCTTATAGAATTCTTCTCATTTGCGGACAAAATATAACTGTATGGGCATATCGAGCTTTAATCTGTAATGGGGCTAGGAATATAGTCTTAAGATATGAAAAAATAAATATATGAAAAAAAAAATATTAATCGCTGTGAATATAAAAAATGGAAAGGGGACAATGTATATGGTAGAAGGAAAGTATTCTCATAAATGTAGAGATTAGAACAAGTCAAAAGTAGAATAGAAGAGAGAAAGTGGGAAGAAATGGGAATGTCTCAGGGTTGCTAACCAAATCTCTTACTTTCGGAAATATATGCCTGTACATGAGTAAATATAGTCATGTTATCCTGATCAGATAGGTCTGGGTTTCCAAACAAAATAGTATCCAAGTCAATTTCGAAATTCCGCAGATTATTAAGAAGATCGTTGCGACAAAGATCGAAACTTCTGCATTCAAAAAAGAAATGGAAATTAGTTTCCATCTGTCCACACTGGCATAATGGTGTAGGAGAAATACTTTTTAGATAAAGATGTTGATTCAATGCACTGCACTTAGTTCGTAGTCGTGTATGGAGCACCTGGAGTTTTCTGATTCCGGTGTAGTAATAGGCTGGAGTACGCTGCTTATTTTTATTTAGATTACTTTTAAATGATGAAAGTGTTTCAGAATTACGGATATCTGGTCTCAATAAATTCCAATCACGTACAACGGAAGGCAAAAAAGAATTGAAATATAAAGATGTTCTTGCAGGTACACCATGGATATTTTCAGAGTTTCTTAGGTTGTAGCGAGTATCAACTGAGTCAGGAACTAGAGAGGATAGATATGCTGGAGTCAAATTAGATTTCATTTTAAAGAACATAAGAAGTCGATGTTTGTAACGTCTATCGGAAAGTGGCTCCCAGGGTACTTCTCTCTTTAGGTTTTCCAAGGAAACAAGTTTGGTAGCTCCGGAGACTATTCGAGCACATTCATTTTGAATTTTGTCGAGTTGATCCATTTCATACTTTGTACAGTTACCCCACACCACGTCTGCATATTCGAGTATTGGCCTTATAAAAGAAATATATATAGTTTCAAGGGAGCGACGGTCAAGTGAGAATTTCAATTTACGCATTATATTAACTCTCTTCCAAGCTTTTGCTACAATGTAGTTGATATGAGAATCCCAGCAACAATCATTTGACAGGAATACACCAAGATGTTTATGTTCGAGTACCTCTGGAATATTCTGGTTAAACATTCGAAGAGGAGGGTGTAGTTGAAAGTTTCGTTTTCTTGAAATTAAAAGCGCTTCTGATTTGGAGGGATTAAATTTAACAAGCCATTTATCTGCCCAAGATGAAATTGTTTGGATATCAGACTGGAGAAGATTTGCCGCAATGTCCGGTTGCTGAACTATAATGTAAAGACTTGTGTCATCAGCAAACAGGTTGATGCATGATCTGATTTCATCAACGATGTCATTAATAAAGATAAGGAAAAGAAGAGGCCCGAGAATTGAACCCTGTGGAACTCCAGCTTTGAGAAAAGCCCAGTTCGATTTGACACATGGCAGTACAACACGTTGACGTCTATGTAAGAGATAATCCTGAAACCACATATGAAGAGAACCTGAGATTCCTGCGTATTTTAATTTACATAGTAATCCTTTGTGCCAGACATTGTCAAAGGCCTTACTTATATCGAAAAATACCGCTCGAACCTCTAGACCGTTATCTAGAGCTTTACAGAGAGTATCGTATATGAAAACAAGTTGATTAACTGTTGAGTCACCCGGAATGAAACCAGACTGTACAGGAGTTAGAAAGCGAGAATCGTGAAGATGGTTATAAACATGCTTGAAAATAAGGCGTTCGGGAACTTTTTCAATAGTGTTTAAGAGTGATATTGGACGATAGTTATTTGGAAGAGTGGCATCATCTTTCTTGAAGATTGCGCTAACATGGGCTTCTTTCCATGTGACTGGAACAGTAGAAGATTGAAGTGAAGCATTGAAAAGGTCACAAAGAGGAAAAGATAGTTCATGAGAAGCCTCAAGTAGAATTCTGTTACTTATACCATCAGGACCTGCGGCCTTGTGAACTGGTAGAGACTTCAAGACATCTTCAGTTTCTGCCGGCGAAAGATGAATTTAATTTAAAATAGTGGTAGAATTCGTTGGACCAGGATTAGGTATCTCTATATTTTCGTCATCAATGTATGTCTGCTCTTGGAAGTAATCATTTAAAAGGTTAGCTTTTTCAAAATCAGAAGACGTAGTTTGTCGTGTGTTGGAGTTATATAATGGAGGAATAACATTGTTGTTCGTTCTAGAGATGAAGGATTTTAAGGTAGTCCACCAATCTTTTAAAGAGAATGATCCGTTTTTAAGTTTGTCTGAAAGTTTGATGAGGTATTGTGATTTGGCTTCACGAATGAGCAAAACAGTTTCATTTCGGACTTGTCGAAATTTATGCCAGTGATTAGGTGAGTTTGTTCTCTTAGCTTTTCTGTAGATACGCTTACGCTTTCGTATGTTCTTCCTTATATTATTGTTCATCCAAGGGACGTCTGAGGGTCTAATTGTGATATTTTTATTAGGAATGTTATGTTTTGAAATGACTGTGATTTGACTGATTATATTGGAGGCGTATATATTGATATCTGGATCGATACAGCTATTCCAATTGAAATTGTCGATTTCTGCTCTTAGGCTATCGTAGTCACCCCGATCATATTCCCATATCAGTCTGTCAAAGCATTTTTGTTTCAGTTTATTAAATTTGAGAAGCCCGAAAATTGGAACGTGGTACCGTTGGTCTTGTTCAAGAAAGTGTTCCCCAACACCTGAAAGAAGAATGTTATTTCTGTTTGTCACGAAAATAAGGTCTAGAATGGATGTCGAGTGTTCAGTGAAATGGGTTGGTTCTTCAATAAGCTGTTCTAGATTAAATTGTTGCGTGATGGAAAGAATGTTTCTGTGTGGAGTTGGACATAGAGCATTGTAGTTGAAATCTCCAGTGATTATTATATCCGAGATGTTTGTGTCAATTGCAAGACCAATAGAACCCTCAATCAGGTTATTGTATATGGTGTCAGAACTAGGAGGTCGGTAGAAGACTCCAAATAGTATATTTTTATTATTACAAAGAACTATTTCCACCCATAGACATTCTAGACGATTGATCTCAAGGTCTGATCTACGCAGGTAATGTATATTCTCTCTAACATACAAAATAACTCCTCCATGAGAATCACCATCACGATCTTTTCGTTCAGGTTTATGATATGAGTGCAGCACTAAGTCTTCAGAAGTAACTGAGCGATTTAACCATGTCTCAGAAAAGGCTAAGATATCAAATTCAGAAAGTTCTGCGTATAAGATATCGAGTTTGTGTTGTATACTCTGGACGTTTAAATGTATGAAAGAAAGATGGTTTGATATAGCTTGTGCATGCGGTGATGTATTTGACTGAGATGATACAGAAGAAGAAGTTGATTCTGGACCTGGATTCCTGTGGACATCTCCAGCGGTAAGTAGGAGGCATGCAAGCCATAATGAAAATGTGACAACAAATAAGGAACTTAAAATATGTTTAATTAAAAATGTTTAATTGCGTTTTATCTGGCATACGTTGTGATTTTTCTTCGTAGTGCTCGTTCGGTCGTGGATTTTCAGGCATACCGGTTTCAAACTTGTACGGAATTCCATTAACAAAAAGCTTATCACGGACTAGAACACATTTGTTAGATTTATTTGTTTTAAGTTTCCGCATAATGGGGAAAAGTTTCCGGCGGCGTTCCTATACTTCAGGTGGGAATTGCTCATTGATGTAATGATCTTTTTTCTGCTTATTTAAATTTACTCCAGCTTGTCTGATAAGTTCTTTTTGTTTTGGTTCAGAGAACTTTGCAATAATTGCACGCGGTTTTTTGCTATACGGGCCTCCGAGTCTATGCACAGGGTCAAACTTGATCTCACTAACGGTAATTTTATCCTCTGTGTTTACTGTCGGGTCGTTCTGCACATGATTCTCTAGAAACGATCGTAATTTTGGATTCACAGTCTTCAGTATTTGGGTCACTACTTTCTTTACTACATGTCTCCTTATATAAACATCATCAATCAATAATGAGTACTGAAACACCGATCTAACCTGTGAAAATTAATTCCTGATGTATTGCAATAAAACATATGTTGAATGGATTGCTGGCCAATTTAAAATGAGTTTTCCCGTCTTTCGGACATCGGGTAATAATAAGGACTAAACTATTTGCCCGCGGTCCATTGAACATCGGGCAATAGTTTTGACTGTTGACTGGCAAGCAATTAAGTAAGTGTCCACTTTTGACCTTAAGTTCTGATCTCGTGCAGTAATTTCGACTATTGACTAACGAACCATTTGATAAGTACATAATATTGAAATTTAGTAAGTGTGTTCCTACTTACAGCTGTGCGGTCGATATTTTGAACGTCTTTAATAGATAAGCAGTTCTTACGTGGGTCCTACAAAAAATCTTGAAAACGAAAAGACTGCAAATATCATATGATCCGATTGGGCTGTTAATTTAACATTATATTAGACTAAATTGTGAATATAGCATGGGAATCAAATTGTCTAAAAGTCATTATTTATAAAAATCAGTGCAATCAATGAGTAGCCTTTGTAAACACATAGCTGGCAGAACTTTCATTGGTACACCATAACCTTTTTGACATCCCTCGAAATATCTGAAATCTAACAAAGGTCATGCCACACAGTCCACAGTCTTTTAGAACATTTACACTAAAGATGACTTGCCTATCATGCAGAGTTCATTTCTGCGTGTTTCTTCTTGTTATTTCTTCATGTATAGTTCAAGGGAAAAAGAGAATGCTGCTTCATAGCGACTCTGATTTATTACAGGCATATCATACTTTGAATGCAAAGGTAAAATTTGCTTCGTTTAAAACAACAAGGACACGTCTAAAAGTTTGTTTCAAACGTGTCGATATTTAAAAAGTAGTGTCATTTGATAGTATGTATAATTCAAATGTTAAAACGAAATGAATCCGTGCTCCAAAGAATTTATTTATAATAAAACTCGTTCAATCTACATGGCGTTTATTATTAATCTTATTATTATTATTAACATTATTGGTTAAAATTAAATGTACATGTATTTTAAATTAAATGTGAAAAAGGGGAGAAAACTGCCATTTCCTCTGCTATACATAAACTAAAGACTCCAACAGTTTACCAGTACTAGACAATATCATCCTCTTAACAGTAAAAAATTGCTTTTTGGTATTGATTACTTAACCGATGAAGAAAATTCTACTTTTTTTGAAGAAGTCCAGCGATTTATTAAATTAACTAGACGCATTGAAACGTCCAATAACTAATGGTGTTTATGTACCTTACCAAAATTGTAAGTACTTAGTCGCTGATCTCAGTCAAAACAGTAAATTCCAGGTGCACACGAGGCACGAGAATCGAGGAAGATCAGATTTCAAAATCTTCATTAGTTTTTTTTTTTGTTTTTTTTTTGCTTTCTTCAGCTTTTTTTTTCATTCTTTATTAAACTAGACTTTCTTGTATTTTTTGTATCATCATTCTCTGTATAACAATATATGTTTATACTACATTCTAGATCTGTCTGTTACCTTTACCTACTCTTGGTGAAGGGCCATCGCTAATGTTGGGAAAACTTGTGGCCCAACCCTTTTGCTTCAATGTAAATTTTTGTATACATTACGTAACATGCTTTTCTAATTTGCATTAATCTATGTTAAAATAACGCATGTGTTTATTCATATTATAAACATGTATCGTTTGTGTTAAGCTAACCACATAAGTGCTACATACAAAATTGACATTTCATGCACCGCTATACTCTATTTATTAAGCCAGGGTCGTTGATTAGAAAAATGATAACAGAATAATTACGTTTTTCTTCCAGGTACAGAGCATGGAATCAGCATTTGCTCAATTTCAGAATACAAAAGGTATGACTAGTAAATATATGACCGGTGCACGATGCTGATTGCTAAATGCTAAATGGTAAACACTTAAGTCTTAATGCCAAACAACCAATAACAAATGCTAAATACCAAGTATAAATATATGCCATACTTTAACCCTTAGCATGCTAGAGACGACTGATTCTAGCTTTGCGACCAGTTTAGATCATGATCAGCCTGCACATCCATGCAGTCTGATCATGAACTGCACTGTTCGCAATTCAGTCAGTATATTTTTGGTAATCACCCCTTATAACAGTTAATGGTACTGTCCAAATTGAAAGCTGGACAAGTTCATAACAGAAATTTAGCAGGGTAAGGGTTAAAAGAGCCATACTTATTGCTAAATGCTTAATGCTTATTGCCAAATTATTTAAAGGTAGGAATCTGTGCTTAAATAGTTTGTTCGATTTCAGTTACTGTAGAAGTGTTAATTAGCCGAAATTTGTAAATGCCATGTTCGTATGGAAAAAAGTCGCCACAACCATATAAGGCTTATTTTCTCTAAATGTCTTGGCAAAACAATATGTTATGGGAAAATTTAGATAAAACTGTCCACACTTTTTGAGTTGTACAAAAATATGTCTGCTAGTGGGTGTGAAATGTTTTGTGTTAAACGCAGGTGTTCATAGTAAGACCATGATAACCCTCTTGTTTAAAGACAATATTATCTTGAGCGCTCAACATATAATAAATTATGTAATTGAAGCGTGTAACATTTTATCTCGGGCGCACGATAAATTAAATGCATCTTGCGTACCCGAGATAATTAAATTTCAAAAATAAGTATGTGTCCTAAACGCAATTTACCGCACGGCTGAGTCCTTCGTTTAGGCATCAACGTAGTTCATATTGTTCCTGTTTCTTTCATCAATTATAGTTTTATTCTACGGAATGTCCTCGCAACTAGCTTTAATACTTTCTCCTTACAGTAAATAGATATTGACATTTTATATTGTCAGCTTTACAAGGAATCAACACATATATTCGATGGGGACGTACAAGTTGTCCTGGAAACGGAACATCCACGCTTTACTCAGGTGAGCTTAAAGCCATAATGTAAACATTTTTGTGTTTTTCACAGTTCAGTCCAATATTCGTTGCATTTTGAGAAATTCTAGTAAAACAGTAAATCAAATCCAATCTTTTCGACAACACAAAGGCAGTAACTGTTGCTTCTAATAGTGGAGTTTTCATCGTAAATATCTCTGAGTCACAAACACTGGTTTTAAAGGAGGCGGACTGGAGGACTATTGAAAGTAGTTTGAGGCTTTCTTCACGCCTAACCTTAAGTAAATACTATAAACGTTTTATTTGGAAAATAAAAACAATATACAAACGGGCATTTTTGCCCGATTGTACTTTTGACAAAGTCTGCAGCAGATGCACTCAGCTGAAGCTACGATAACACACACAGTGCTATGCGATTGATATATTTTCATATATTTGACTAAAGTACTGTAAAAGGCTCAACTATAAATTCTTTTCATAAAACAGCACAATTTTGATAAAGAAGTACGAATATTTTTGCATTTGAAACTTTTTTATTGGTCAGGGTACGCAGCAGGATCTTACTACAGTCAATCTGGCGGAGCGGCAAATTACCTCTGTTTGCCACCGGACCCACAATGGGGTGTTTATGAAGTTTCTGTATCTTCCGGGGGACAGGTCTATGGCGCCGAGTACGAACTAGGAGACAGCCATGCAAACGGCGGGTCTAGTTACTTTGGAAACAATCTCCGTGACGAAGATGCCCCTTGTGCCGTGTGCTCCTGTCCAAGATCCAGTGTTCTAATGATTCCAGGTCGTCTTAATTGTTATCCTGGATGGACGAAGGAATACAGTGGCTATCTCATGTCTGGACACCACGCACATGCGTCCGCTACCGAGTTTGTATGCGTTGATGCACACCCTGAAACCTTAGTTGGCGGCCATCCAGATCAAGAGGGCCGTCTATTCTACCTGGTTGAAGGTATCTGCGGTTCGCTGAAATGTCCGCCATATATCAATGGCCGCGAACTGACTTGTGTTGTTTGTACGAAATAGCAATATTAAAACATATAGCTATTATTCTTCCTTTTATTTATTCTAGCAATAAGTCAGTCAAAGCACTTCAAGATATTAGGACAAGAGGACGTTGATCTTTATCAAATAAATGAACTTGTATACAGAATCCCGCAAATATGAACAGACCCAATTGGTTTCGCTGGTTTTGGCTTTACAACATCGCGTCATATAGAGAAAAACCGTCACAGACATAACAAGATAAAAGCTGTGAAAATGATTGTAAAGCCCTCCAAATTACGAAAGATATTAAAAAAAAAAAACGTGTATTTTATTAAAGTTCTTTACTAAATTGATAATTAAGCTTTAATACAACTGTGTCATATATGTGATCATCGCAAATAATGACATCGATCTCTTGCCCTAAGTTGGATTTTTATGGTATCAATAATGCATGTATTTCACGTTTAAGGTCAGAGGGAGACATTAGAGAGTTTGAGATTTCAAACTTCGCCTTCCCCTTCAACGTCTCTCATATATATTTTGGGTAAAACGTCACCGATATGCGTGTAGTTTATTTATATCACACGTTGCTACTAAAGTTTACCATGTAATATCACGTAAGCCTAAGACTTCTCTTTATTACTATGCGAAATAAAAAGCTTAGTTTCAGGATTTCTGCTTATTAAGTTATTTGATCATCCATATATATAATTAGACTAAATTTGATGCGAAACACTATCAATAGGTATAAGAATAATGAAGTTTTGTATGGCTAATGATTTTAACTAAATACATTGAATTGAACCTGGAAGTATGAAGTTATCAACTGATTTTGAGAAACTTTGAGATTTTGTTCATACTTTAACTTCTACGGCATATTTGTGTCCCCAGGCGGTATCGATCATACCAGATGGGCCTTTTTGTCGTATGAAGTGAAGTTTTGAACGTCCGCAGATGTGATATTACGAAAGTCGAAACTTCATTCTTTTTACATCTACTCTGTCCACATACTCGGCATCAAAGACTGAAATCTGGATGGAGGCACATGGCATGATAGTCATTTTACTTGAAAAATAATTAATTACGCGCGATTATCATTTGGTGGAATATTTTATTTTCACATCCAAATAAAATCAATCTGTTTCTGTCGGACACTTAATACGACAATTGCGTTTTAATTATAAACACAAAATGGTATTAGTAAGACGGAAAATTCTTCTGAAGTATCAGACAATTTCAGCTCTGTGATATCATGATGTATGGCGTACCATTTGGGTCGAAAGTTTCCAGGTACCACAGGTAGTAATAAAATTATACCTGCAGGTATAAATTTATAACTGCGGGTATAAATTGGAAATGTACCCGCGGGTATAAAAATTGTACCCGCGGGTATAAAATTGTACCCGCAGGTATAATTTTTATACCCGTAGGTATAATTTTATACCCGCAGGTATAATTTTTATACCTGCGGGTATAATTTTGTACCCGCAGGTATAAAATTATACCCGCGGGTACAAAATTATACCCGCAGGTATAATTTTTATACCCGCAGATATACTTTTATACCCGCGGGTACAATTTTATACCCGCAGGTATAATTTTTATACCCGCAGGTATACTTTTATACCCGCGGGTACAATTTTATACCCGCAGGTATAATTTTTATACCCGCGGGTACAATTTTATACCTGCGGGTATAAAATTGTTCCCGCGGGTATAGAAGTATACCTGCGGGTATAAAATTATACCTACGGGTATACAATTATACCCGCAGGTACAATCTTTATACCCGTACGTATAATTTTTATACCTGCGGGTGTAAAGTTATACCCGCGGGTATAAAAATTATACCTACGGGTATAAAATTATACCCGCGGGTACAATTTTTATACCCGCGGGTACATTTCCAATTTATACCTGCAGGTATAATTTTATTACTACCTGTGGTACCTAGAAACTTCCGACCCAAATGGTACGCCAAAATGATGAGGGACGTTTTCTGTTAGCCGTATGGGATAACTCCATTCTTTAAATGCACGGAACCAGAGCCTGGCAGAAGGAAATTGTGGGTTAATTCCCCCTTTGATTCTTACATTTTACAAAGAAAGTCGGTCTTGAAACTCGGTGTGACCCTACCCTACCCCTACCCCCCTCCCCCCTCAGCCCCCCTGAAATGGGTGACCCCCTCTTTAATGTTGGTGTCCCTCTAACCAAAAATTCCTGGATCCGCAGATGCTTTACTTATAAAATAGAATATTAAAATCATATTGTGCTCTCTGAGAGTTTGGCATTATACAGAGTCATACAGAGTGTCATTATCAAGTCGATATGATCATTATAGGTTATCAACTTTGTATGTGGATATATGCACGAGTTCTGCAGCGGTAATATTGCGCGACTTTAGGAGCGCAATATTGGGCCGCGAAAGAACGATGATAACCTTTTTATTACATATCCACTATCAAATGATTAATTTATACCTAAATTATCGTTCTGTCACGAAAGACAGGAAAAAATACAGAAAAAAATTCCCCGAAAACGCAATAAACAAATCAAACTGACGCGCATTAATATTTTCCGCGAAAATGACGTCAACTTGTTGTCGCAACGTGCGCTCGGACGCCACGGACGTCACGCGATTATTTCCATTACAACGTTAAGAAAACATTCCACGTCCTATATTAGTCCAACTCATTTCAGTCTGATAAATTACTACGTGCCAGTATCTAATAGGTCAGATTAATCAAAGTGTAAAAGTAAACAAAATGTTGCATAAATTACAAATTAAATAAACACACAATAGCAACAAAAATCTAAAGAAACGAGATCAGCAATGGACGGACCGTCAGGGGAGGTAACTAGAGTCACGGATTGGGACTAGTCCGATATGAAAGCGTTCAACGTCATGATATGGGAAAATATTGCACGATCGCGGTCCATTGAAACCCAATGGAAAATAATTTTAGGTATGTAATAATCATTTTTATTTCCTCTCATGTATGATTTACAATCGTGCATTGTATACTGACTATACTGACATAATTTTATATAAAACCTAAATGTTTGGAGCAACACTAACGAGTTTTTGCATTGTTCACATTGTTTTATCTTTTATTTTTTTTATTAAAATTTTTTTTTGTTTGTTTGTTGTTTTTTCTTTCGTTTTTTTTTTGTAATCGCTCTAATATCCATGCGATGATTATATTAATTGAAATGTTTTTTTATTTAATTTTCATTTTTTCATTTTTAAAATCTCAACTGGTATCAAAATGCACGAAAAACACGATCATAATTACGGATAAATTGAATGGGCGGATTAAAAGAAGTAAGGTTCATTCTAATGTTTGAAATCTCAAGGAATTTTAATCGAACTTCAACTTCATACGTTAACTTCGCAAGAGACGTTTAAGGGGAAGGCGAAGGTTGAAATCTCAAACTCTATTAATTCAGAACATGCCTCAGGCCTCGATAGCCTAGTGGTAGAGCGTCCGCTTCAAGTGCGGGAGGTCGTGGGTTCGATCCCCGGCCGCGTCATACCAAAGACGTGAAAAATGGTACCAGTATCTCCCTTGCTTGGCGCTCATCATAAAAAGGGAAACTGGCCTCTTCTCTCATACCCTCGTGGCGATGGATTCAATCAGAAATGAGGTGTCGAGAGTGATTAATATAACTTGTAGAACTTCCTTCACAATCGACCAAAAATAAATTATGTATAAACTAATTCAGAACATAAATGAAAATCGATTTGTCATAATTTAAATAAGATTCTTCTAATTCTGAATTTTATTTACATCACTGACGTAACTATATCTGTGAGCTTACATGCATTTACTGAAAACTTACGACACCAAAGTGACATATCAATCAGTATTAAACCATACAGATAGAATGTTATTGGTTTGATTAAAATGTCATATATGTAAACCGATGTTAAAGTACGTCACATGACTGATAAGTAAAGATGAAGCTATATTGATATCAGTGATATATTTGTACTATACCAACATTACACATAAAGCGGAAACTTTTATACAAACCCGTTCAATGAATTCAGATCAGTGTGAAGTTTGCAGTATAGGAGAGTAACAGTATGTTACCATTAATAGCACTTATAACAGTAATTGCTGCTACTACTTTCTTGTTATATGTGAATGCAGATTTTGTTCATTGTAAAGCAACTGAAACCTTATTTTAACATTTGGCATTGCTGATTGCTACGGAATACTGTTAAGTTTATATCCTACTGTCGCGCATAGCATAGTTATCAAAGCGCGATCGTAGGAAAGTAGGATGATAGGATGGTAGAATAGCGATATTAAGATAGCAGTTCTACTGATATCCTACTACATCTTTCCTACCATCCTCTGATCGCTTTCCTGCTATCCAGCTATCCTACTATCTTCCTTTGACTTTTTCTTCAGACTTATTAGTGTCTTCTATGCAAACTTTTAAGGGTCATTTTAATGTCTCTTAGTTGTTCTTGTTCCTAGCATGCGGATGAATTGAAAATAATAAGCAGTTTTTTACAGAAACACCACTCGGAGAATAGTGAACAGTCCACAAACACTCTGACCACTTATATTACATTGTTAATGTCTTTTAAATGCCGTCGGAAGGAAAGGACGAATGACGATGGTAGGGTTGTAGGACATTGAGATGGTCCGATAGCTTTGCAGTGGAGTTGGCATCGGGTATTTTATTAGCTATTTTGAAGCCCTGTCCCAAAACAAACATTTCTCCATCCGGCGTAGGACAAAAGAAAACATTTTCTTTCAAACCAATGTTTTATTATTAGCAATTTCTTCTTGAAAACTGTTAGGCATATAAATAGCATATATTCTTGTGATCGGAGGCATGATAATCCATTGCTTATGCACTGCAGAAAATATAAATATGATTCGTTTTCGTAAGTTTGACTTCTTCATACCCTGTTGAATGTATGTCATGTTTCAAGTACCAGTTACAAATTTGAAGGAAACACAATCGCAGTATATAATTTAAGATGGAAGTACATTATAAATAAATCAACCATTCGAAAAAATTATGGGACTATTGTACTCACACTGGCGTCGACGCTGGCGTTCTAGATTATATGTTTAGGTAGAACGCACAGCCCCTAATTTTTCAACGGACTATTATGAAATTTTCACAAATGAAAGTCGACGATACTTCCGACAGACTGTTTTTTTTCCATATCATTATTGTTCTCCATTTTGCTGCTGTATATCTTCAAACTTGTTCACTTACTTCATATTTTCAGCAGAGCGCGTAATCAAGCGCTTGACAGGTTTTTTATACAGCGTTTTAACATAAATCAAAAACACAACAAAAAACTTGATTTTCGAATTTGTCTTAAAATTATCTTTCCAGTGATATATAATTTTGCAAGTTTACATCGACATTACATTGGAGGTGAAAGATTTATGAACACATAACACGTAAAACTAACATCTAGTTTCCAAACGTTTCACCTGAAATTTGGCTTAAAGAAACTGTCAGAAAATATTTTGAATAAATTTGAACAAGCGTGCAAAATTTCAATCGCTATCTATTCGTGAAAAGAAAAATGCGGGTCATAGTTTTAGATTTGGCTCTATTTACCGTGGCACTTCCCCTACCCCTAGTGAAAGTAATAACATTTTTATGCCCCCACCCCCACCTCCGTGAGTGGTGGGGGCATATAGATTTGGTCTTTTTTCATCGCGCCCGTCCGTGCGTGCGTGCGTCCGTCCAAAGTTCGTGACACGCCTAGCTAAAAAAAGTATTTGATATAAATTGATGAAAACTTGCATGAGTCTTTATCATGATATGAACTTGCGCACCTCCTATTTTTCGTCTGGCCCCATCCCCTATTTCCAGAGTTATGGCCCCTGAAATAGTAAAAAAATGCACATTTTCACCTTGTGACACGCCTAGCTAAAAAAAGTATTTGATAAAGATTCATGAAACCTTGCATGAATTTTAATCATGATATGAACTTGCGCACCTCCTACTTTTCATCTGGCTCCGCCCACTATTTCTAGAGTTATGTCCCATGAAGTAGTAAAAAATATACATTTTCATCTTGTGACGCGCCTAGCTCAGAAAGTATTTAATATAAATTGATTAAACCTTGCATGAGTCTTTATCATAATATGAACTTTTGCACCTCCTATTTTTTCATCTTGGTCCGCCCCGTATTTCTAGAGTTATGGCTCCTGAAATAGTAAAAAATGCACATTTTCACCTTGTGACGCGCCTAACTCAAAATGTATTTCATATAAATTGATTAAACCTTTCTTTAGTCTTTATCATGATATGAACTTTCGCACCTCCTATGTTTTACTGCCTCCACCCCTATTTCCAGAGTTATTGCTCCTGAAATAGTCAAAAATGCACATTTTCACTTTGTGACGCACCTAGCTCAAATATTATATGATATAAATGGATGAAAACTTGCATGAGTCTTTATCATGATATTAACTTGCGCACCTTTTATTGTTTGCCTGGCTCCACTCCCTATTTTTAAAGTTATTGCCCCAGAAATAGTAACCTAGAAATGTGTCCATGGGACACAGATGCCCTCACTACATGACAAAGGACACAAATTTTTTCCTAGGTGAGGGGCCATAACTCCTACAATACTGAATGAACCCGGACGCGAAACCCCAGGTGCACAACCGCAAATGCTGACCAACATTCCTTTTAACTTTGGTGACTCTAGGTCAAATACTTTTGGAGCTACGCGCGACACAACATTAAAATGACCAATTTTTAACTAAGTCAGGGGCCATAACTCCTACACGACTGAATGAATCCGGACGCGAAACCCCGGGTGCACAACTGCACATGCTGACCAACATTCCTGTATACTTTGGTGACTCTAGGTCAAATACTTTTAGAGCTACGTGCGACACAACATTAAAATGATCAATTTTTAACTAAATCAGGGGTCTTAACTCCTATACGACTGAGTGAATCCGGACGCGAAACCCCAGGTGCACAACTCCACATGCTGACCAACATTCCTGTAAACTTTGATGACTCTAGGTCAAATACTTTTGGAGCTACGCGCGACACAACATTAAAATGACCAATTTTTTTACTAAGTCAGGGACCATAACTCCTACACAACTGAATGAATCCGGACGCAAAACCCCAGGTGCACAACTGCACATGCTGACCAACATTCCTGTAAAGTTTTGTGACTCTACGTCAAATACTTTTGGAGCTACGCGCGACACAACATTCTCGGAAGGACGGACGGACGGTCGGACAAGAGCAAATCTGTATGCCTCTCCCCCCCCCCCTCCCCAAAAAAAAAGTGGGGGCATAAAAATGCACATTTTTACCTAATAATGTGCCTAGCTCAAGAAATATTTCATGTTAATTCATGAAACCTTGCTCGGGAATCTTAGCGCTTATTACAGAGTTATGGACCTTGAAATAGCCAAAATAGTGGATTTTTTGTTTGTGATGCTCGTAGCTCAAAAAGTATACGGCCTAGAATAATGAATCCTTTTTATAAAATGTTTGTTGAGGCTATATCCCCTAAGACTGCAAACATTTGAATTATTGCCCCTTATTTGTGACAAATGTACCAGTGGGGGCACACCCTGTGTCCTACAGACACACTCTAGTTATTCTTATTTCATAAATTTCCATGAATTTTAATTTAGTTTCTATTTATATTGGTGGATATAATAAATAAAATCACAATAATAATAAAATGAAAATGTTATTTCTTGTAATGTTTTCGAGAAAATGCTCTCCTATACATGCACAAACAGGCATTTTATCGGTAAAGTACAGATCACTGAATGAGATAATGTAATGTAACTGGTTGCCATAGAGGCTCAGGTTTGTATTGTAGTTGCTTAACCGTCGTTGGGTAGGAGACACTCATGTGTTGCTCACTTTGCAATACAGTGGGCGGGGGGGGGGGGGGGGGGGGGGGGGGGGGGGAGATTGCTGCCATGAAAATGGTCTGAATACGATCCTCTCATGGCGGCTTGGCACTTTTGCATATGGCGGGTACATCACTCGTTTTACAATTGCTTAGTCTATTGTCGATCAATACTGTAATATATAATATATATACTTTTATAAAGGCCAAACAAAAGTTACATCTTATTTTTAAAAGTGACATATAGGTCTTTGGGGCTTGGTGTCAAGCTGTTTTTTAAATATTCGATTTTGTTATATTACCATACACACATGTCACTACAGAAACGATTTACTGCTATATTTGATACATCCCTTATGCAGCTTACTTTATTGGTACACACCCTTTACAAATAACAGAGAATTCTACAATGAAATCTGAAAAGCTGAAGACATTCGCCGGTGGATCAATACACTATGCAACAAGAACTGTGACAAATATAAACAAGAGGGCCATGACGGCTCTATATCGCTCACCAGAGTTGATCTGGCCTACTAACCTAGTTTTTGACCCACATGACCCAGTTTCAAACTTGACCTAAAGATCATTAAGACAAACATTCTGACCAAGTTTCATGAAGACTGGATCATAAATGTGGCTTCTTGAATGTTAACAAGCGCTTCCTTTAGTTTATACTAATTTGTTTTAGCTCGATTTGCTTATTGTAACCACTCTCAAGCCCATTTCCCGGAAAAACCAGTACTGGTGTCATATGAGAGGTCATGGTCGTGACCCCAGTGCGGCTCGAACCCACGACCCCTGGATTGAGCGGCCGACTCCTTATCCCCCAGGACACCGCTCCCCTTGAGTTTTTCCTTTGATTTGAGAGGGTGACCTAGTTTTTGACCCCACATAACCCTGTTTCCATCTTTGCCTAGGAATCATCAAGATAAACATTCTGACAAAGTTTCATGAAGATAAGGTCATAAATGTGGCCTCAAGAGTGTTAACAAGCTTTTCCTTTGAACTGACCTAGTGACCTAGTGGTTAGTCCCACATAACCCTGTTTCCATCTTTGCCTAGGAATCATCAAGATAAACATTCTGACCAAGTTTAATGAAGGTAAGGTAAAAAATATGGCCTCTAGAGACCACTTTTCCTTTAATTTGATCAGGTGACCTAGTCTTTGACCCCAAATGATCAAAGTACGAACTTGAGCTAAAGGTCATCAAAACAAACATTCTGACCAAGTATAATGAAGACTGGGTCATAAGTGTTTAGAGTGTTATCATTTTTTTCCTTTGATTTCATTGAATGACCTAGCTTTTGACCCCACATAATCCAAATTCAAATCTTTCCTAGAGGTTATCAAGCCAAACATTCTGACTAATTCTAATGAGTTTCAAACTTTAAATGTGGACTCTAGAATGTAAAAAATGAGTTTCCTTTGATCTAACCTAGTGACCTAGTTTGTGATCCCACATGACCATGTTTCAAATCTGATCTAGAGATCAACAAGATCAACATTTTGACCAAGATTCACGAAGATAGGATCATAAATGTGGCCTCTAGAGTGTTAACAAGCTTTTCCTTTGATTTGACCAGGTGACCTAGTTTTTAACCCCACATGACCCAGATTCAAAACTGACCTAGGAGGTCATCAAGACAACCATTCTAACCAATTCTTATTAGTTTCAAACTTAAACTGCGGACTCTAGAGGGTTAACAAATCTTCCTTTGATCAGGCCTTGTGACTTAGTTTTTGACCCCATATAACCCAGTTTCAAACTTGACCTAGAGATCATCAAGACACACATTCTGACCAGATTTCATAAAAATTTGGTCACAAATGTGGCCTCTAGAGTGTTAACAAATGCAAATGTTGACGCACGACGACTGACGCCGGACAATGAGCTAAAAATATTTAGAGGGCAAACTGATGAATGATTGTTTCGACGTTCTGAGGTGAGGATGGAGGTCTGGACAAACAAAGGACGGAATCATACGAAGAATGAATGATAGTGCTGAAGTGTACTGGTGAGACCTTTCAAATCAAGATAAAAGCTGATTTTGACCGTAGTCTCTCAGGCGGACGTACTTGTTAAACTAGTCATGTAGTCTTAATGCGTGTTATGTGATAAGAATTTGAGGGTCTCATAACAATGGTTCGATAATAAAGAAAACAATTTTCATTAAATGGAGTTATTAAAATATCATAATCATGAATGACTGTTTGCTTAATCATGTGCTTCACATAGGCAGCTTCGGGTCCACATAATTGTTAAATCAATAAAGCCGAAGATTTTCACTATCTGATAGTTTATTCCCTATATAATAAGTATAGATAAGTAATATCCATTTTTACACATTGAACAGTCAAATGCAAGGGGCCAAACAGAGTATTACGAGCTGGTTTCGACTTTATTCACACAAAATAATATGAATACATGTCAAATAGTTCAATTTTTTAACACATAACTGTGTTTTTTCGAAATGTGCTTTATAAGGATTTTTGTTCGCAATAATAATAATAAATCATGATTATATCTATTCCGGAGAATTTGTGTACCCCTCTGTCTTGATTTGTCCCAACAATTAATGCAGTAAGTATCAGGTAGAATATTCAAAATAGTTGTGTAGAGGCAAATTATCTGCTACGTTACACATCCCGGGATAATGATAGGCACTGGTACCACATGACGTTAGAACTGTCAAAAATACTCATTGCATGTTTCAAATATGTCGATTTTATACGCATGCGCACTAAAAATACGGACGAATCCCATATGCAGTGGAAATAAGAGGAGGGTCGACCATGTTTGTTTAAATGTGCCCAATCGCTTACTCCTACCACTTTCATCAACATCCTAAGTGCCAATACCAAAGGCATATCCTATGTAGTGAATATTCAGCATGTTTAGAAACAATTGAACAGTTTTTTGCACCAACCATCGTATGATCTAACTGTTTGTATTATCAGGGACACGTTGAAGTCTCGTCATTTTGTATCCTTCTTAAAGAGACGTACGATGTTTTATTATATTTTTTTGTAAAACCTTAGTACTTATCGTGTCAGTGTCTATCGCCGTCGTCGGAAAGAAGCGGATGTTGTTACATAATGGTAATGATTTACTGCAGGCATATCACACGTTGACCTCAAAGGTAGAAACAAAATTGATAATGTTATATTGCAACACTGAGATATAGTATCATAAATATGTCGCTTGTTTATCCATCGACCTTAAATGATTCGTTTATGATACATTTAAGATTTCAAAATTTAATAAATGTAAAAATTTTAAAGCTTATTCTTAGCTGAAGAAATTGTTTACGTTTGTATGAAGACTCAATGCGAAAATTATAATTGTGTGCAGATTGGTACATTTACATTTGCGTATAAATATGATACACTAAAATAAGAAATTATCGTAAAATGATTTTGTTTACTTAAGTTAGCTTTGATTTACGAATCTTCATTGTTCTTTATTCAGTCTGTCTTATCCGTTGTGTAATAAACGCACATTGTTGCGACAATTTTTAAACAGCCACTTTTCCTGGTGACTTATTTATGATGTCAATATTTAAAAACGTTCTTAGGGTGGCAAACCTACACGACTTTTCGGTATCGTAGGCAAGGGGAAAATCTCGGGATTCCGATAACATTTTTGCTTAAAATTTTCTTAGTACTTTACAAATTTAATAAAATAAAAAGCGTTGAAGAGAGAAAAATTGGTGCTTTCCTCGCAACAAAGTGTCTCCCTGATATTTTTCATACTTTCCTCAAACACTGCCAAATTTTTTTTTAAATCGAGCCGCTTTTCCCTTGTATAAGATACAGTAAAGTCACGTTGGTTGGCCATCTTGGTAATTTTATCCGTGTCTCTTTTCAAATATTATTTAGGTACAAAGTATGGAATCTAAAATGTCCAAGATGGAATCAACGATTTCTCTGATACAAAATACTCAAGGTAAATTCATCTATTCAACATTATTTTGACATTGAACTTTATTGGATCGGATTATGGAAATGAATTGATTAAGCATATATGTTGTAGCCTAAATGTTTTTGACTTTGGGTTGAAGGGGTGGGGTCTGGGTGGGGGTTCCGATAACAAATAACTTTCTCTAAGGTGGTTATCTGTTCTGAATGCTAGTGCAGGTTTCGGATTAGATATCAGTTTATTCGTCAAATTCATTATTTCATAAAACAAAACCTCCTAATTCGGTCTGACCATATACCCTTGCGGATTAGATATCAGTTTATTTGTCAAATTCATTACTTCATAAAAGCAAAGCCTTTAACATCGGTCTGACCATATACCCTTGCGGATTAGATATCAGTTTATTTGTCAAATTCATTACTTCATAACAACAAAGCCTTTAACATCGGTCTGACCATATACCCTTGCACTTTTGTCTGGACCACGTGTTTCATAACTTCATATTCCACGTAACTACCATTTATGTTTCTAAATCATAAACGCCACCAAGAAAATAAATTAAATCAAATGTAAATTATGCCACATAGTAGTGTGTACATCCTGATCTTCGTGAAACATAATGATAAAATGTATTGTAGAATGACAGTGTAGTCATACAGGAAATTTATCTAGAATACAGAAGATTGGAAATCCCGTCTTGTAATGTCTTGTTTTTAATGGACAACCAGCTTGATGTCATTAGAAAAAAATCAGGTTATACCGGGAAAGGCATCCACTTAGCAGCAGACAAATACAACTCGTCTCTGATTATCTTAAAGATCACACAGTTGTTTTGTGGAGCAACCTGTGTAGCCAAATATTTTCGAGACGACTGTGGTAGCCATGCAGCATTACATTAGAAAGCAATGTTTTTTATCTTTCAATCAACGAGCATATCCGTTATTCGAATGAAAACATAGCGTATTCACGATACAACAGGTGAAATCATCCAAATATGTTACTTTAGGCACGTTAGTTGATTTTAGGTCACTACGTCGGAACTTAACGAAGTAAAGGAATAAACCTGTACACAGATAAAGTGATTATCTTCAGTAACCTCCGAGAAATTAGACTTTCAATCGGAATACTGTTATGCAACTGTCAGAACATACAATATATTCTGTTTATCAACGCCCTTTTCTGAAATTTATTATAGATTATTATAATCTGTTATTGTAATATAGTTTTGTTATTGTTTAAAAACCATATTGAACTTAAAGTGTAAGTTTCAAGTACCCAGGATTAGTTCGTTTTCGATTAGTTTTATTTCAGTGACAAGTCTAGAAAGCGCCGATCGACATCGTTATCGCTTTAGAAGCTGAAACGAAAAAGAACAATGGAACAGAACGAAGAAAGTGCCTCGTTGTTATATGCGCAGTTGCAAAACTAATTTATTTTAGTAGAACACTCATGACGTCCGACATCCCTAAAGCAAACTTATTGCTTGACCCAGAAATATCAAAATGTCAGTGACGAATGAAGGGATTAATTGGGGGTGGAGGAGGGGGGAGGGGCTAATACATACAGGTAGGTTGCTTCCCTTAAATTTCTTATCCCTTGTTTTGTTTCCACGATCATGTGAGATTATTTAATTCGTCATTAGAGACCGATGTAAGTGATCGCGGGTCGTACCGTAAACACCGATTATGTGTAAAGTATATTTTGCATATTCCTGCAAGTATCCGATAAAGTTAGGAAATGTGTTTTGAAGACTATTTTAGAAATAGTTGAATTAACAGAATGACAATTAATTGATCATTTCACGTTATTTCTTTCAAATATTGTCAACACGTAGCTAGATCTATTTTAAGCTGCTTAATTCGAGTTGGAAAAAGAAAACTAAAAATTAAAGAGTATTTTCCTGTTAATATATGATCTATTTCTTCAGTCTGAGATCTGAAAAAAATATTGCGGTACGCACCGCAGTAAAAACAAACATGTACGGTGGCACGATTGACAGAAACTTCGTTATAAGCTGTAATAGATATTATGGGGTTTTCCAACATTCCGTCGTTTTAAGTATAGGAGTCGTTGGTCGAATAACCTGGTCTATATTTAGTAAAGAAAGTTTCCACAGGAAAAACTTACATCTTACTATTGGTTTCCGTAAGCCAGCTGGATAGGTTCCTAACATAACGATTTTTACACCGCAAGCGGACCAACATCGAAGAGGGAAAAGTGATTCAAAGCCAGCGAACTCAAAGACACGTTCACTGGATTCACTTGTAATTCTTTTCCTTCCAATGTTGTAACGAACCCTTCTGCCTTCACATCAGTCAACACGTACGCGTACATACCATGTCTATTACACCTTAAAGAGGAGTTAATATATCATAGATAGATAGATAAATAATAAACTTGTTTTGGATTCCAGCTTTAAATGGTGAGAGTACATATGTTCGATGGGGTCGTAAAACATGTCCTGGAAATAGCACCTCAACGATGTATTCAGGTAAAGTCTTTCTTGTACAATGCATATTTTAATTATAAGACCAGTATAAAGTGTGATTGTAGTAACAGTTGTATTTTAATGGCACGTCATAAACATAAACGAAACTACTGTTAGGTAACAACGATGTGAACAACTTCAAATTTTTGTTTGTTGCTGTAGTAAGCTTGATTTGTAAAGAAAATTGAAAAAAAAAAAAAAACTAAAAATAAAACATTGTCAATAACTTAGGTTTTAATAAACGTAGTCTTCAAGATTGTATTCATGCAAGACACATTTTATATCATACGTTTTGCAGACCGCTGCTTTATATATTTACCTGAAATAAACAACATTATTTCCCTTTATGTATAGTAAAAGCGTGTAAGAAAAGTGAAAAGATACCACTAGTGTCTAGATCTGTATTGCCTTTGACACAGTTCTCACTGGTGACCTTATTATACCACCACAAAACGAAGTTTGGGAGTGGGGCGGGGAGGTGTATATAGGAGTGAGCTTGGCGGTCGGTCGGTCGGTCGGTCGGTTGGACCGTTGATTTTCATGGTTTCCGGATAATAACTCATAAAAGGCTTGACCGATTTAAATGATTCTTGGTACATGGGTGTAACATCAGAAAATACAGGTCAAGTTTGACTTTGGGGTCAGTAAGTCAAAGGTCAAGGTCACAGTGACTCTGAACAGTTAAACGGTTTCCGGATGATAACTTGAGAACGCTTGGGTTTAGGATCATAAATTTTGGTACACAGTTGTAACATTATGAAATACAGGTCAAGTTTGACTTTGAAATCAGTAGGTCAAAGGTCAAGGTCACAGTGACTCGGAACAGTTAAATGATTTCTGGACGATAACTTGAGAACGCTTGGGTCTAGGATCATAAATTTCTGTAAACAAGTGCAACATAATAAAATACAGGTCAAGTTCGACTTTAAGTTTAGTAGGTCAAAGGTCAAAGTCACAATAACACGAAACAGTTAAACGGTTTCCTGATGATAACTTGAGAACGCTTAGGCCTAGGATCATGAAAATTGATCGGGAGGTTGGTTATGACCAGCAGATGACTCCTAATGATTTTGAGGTCAGTAGGTCTAAGGTCAAGGTCACAGTGACCCGGAAATTTAAACAGTTTTCGGACAGTAACTTCAGAACGCTTGGGACTAGGATCACGAAACTTATTAGGGAAGTTGGTCATGACCAGCAGATGACCCTTATTGATTTTGAGTTCCAAAGGTCAAAGGTCAGAGTGACATGGAACATTTAAACCTTTTCCGGACAATAACTAGAGAACGCTTTGGCCGAGGATCATGGAACTTCATAGGGAGGTTGATCATGACCAGCAGATGACCTCTATTAATTTTGAGGTCAGTAGGTCAAAGGTCAAGCAAGTTCGGCTTTGACATTGTCTTAGTTCTGTGACAGGGCCATACTGTGGGGGTATAATTCGTCACTCCTGTGACAACTCTAGTTCATTATGTTGTTGGTCACAGTTCCAAAGAGGAACTACTTTTCTATTAATAGGCTATGCTGCAGGATCATTCTATAGCCACAGCGGAGGTGCGGCAAACTATCTCTGTCTGCCTCCAGATCCCCAGTGGGCCTACTATGAAGATTCTGTGGGTTCCGGAGGGAAGGTATACGGCGGCGAGTATGAACTTGGAGATAATCATGCTAACGGTGGATCACACTATCTAGGATCAAATGTCCGAGACGAAGATGCCCCTTGCGCTGTATGCTCCTCACCGAGGTCTAGTGTCATTATGATACCAAGTCGACTCGAGTGCTACCCAGGCTGGACAAAAGAATACAGTGGATACCTTATGTCCGGAGCTTATTCACAGTCATCCGCTACGGAGTTTATATGCGTGGACTCCCACGTTGACGTCCTAGTCGGCGGTCATCCAGATCAAAATGGACGCCTGTTTTACCTAGTTGAAGGTATCTGTGGCTCGCTGAAATGTCCGCCATATATCAATGGCCGCGAACTTACATGTGTTGTTTGTACGAAATAATTGTCTCTAGATATAAATACCTACTCGTCACGTATAGCGCATGGTAGCCGAAACATTTCGAAACATTTCAATATTTCAATATTACTTAGAAAATGTTTTTATAACGGAACAAGCACACACTTTGAATTTAATTTAAATTGAATAGTTGTGAAAAAAGGACATCTATAATAAAACATGAAATAAATTGTACATATAACCTACAAACAATTATTTATTGCTGCCTTGAAACCATCAATTTAATATGGTATTTTGATGTCCGGCTTGTCATTTAATAGATAAATAATATAGGTTGGTTAATGCTTTGTGAGCATTAAAAAGGTTGACACAAACAAGCATTCGCAGTAGAAAGAGATGCCCTCTTAAGAAAGCCTTTGGTAGACGACAGTTGGATAATTTAATGTCCTTTCTGAGTTATTGTTAATTGTAGATTATACCTGTACAAACGTATAGAAACAAAATCTGATGCATTTGCACGCAACTTCATGTACCAAGAACAGTCCATAATGAAACATGAATTCATACGCCCCTATTAATACGTAGTTATAAGAACAAAATACTTCATGAAAATCATTTATAGTTACCATCATGAAAACAGTTTGTTTTTCGTCTCTAAAGGTATCATTATATAATTTTCCAATCTGACAACAGTTTCTGTATAAACTCTGTCACATTATAGTGTATAACAGCCCCACATATTACAATAGCTATAGAATAATACATCATTATCAATATTGTAAACTGCAAAGAAAGAAAATGCTATTATTTGACAATGTTATATTAAGGTGATAGACTTGTCTGCAAAAAATATTTATATAGGGAGGTATGCAATAAATGTGCTATAAGATGATAATTATGATATAGGGTGGTGTGCAAAAATATGATAAAGGGCGGTGTGAAAAATCAGTAATATATAGGGTGGTGTTCAAAACGTCTGTGTGCCGACTAACATATAAATACGTACAGACATCAAAAGAAAAGATTGTGATACATGACTTATATAAATATCTCATAATTAAGAAACAAAGTTGAAAACTTCCAAGGCGTTACTCTGCTGTGTTTGTGTCCGTTTATTACTTTTATAGTTTTATTATTGTATTCATTTGTCTCAATTGTTACGGTGGTAACGAGGCTCTGCTGAAGGACCGAGCAAACAGTAATCCCAGTAATTCCAGAATCGATAATTTCCAAAGGTATTTATAGCTCGGGTACCAGTGAAGTCTCCCAAACCTAGACAATTTTTCATATGTTCCAAATAGTTTAGCAGAACCAACTGTGTGAAAATAAAAAAAAAGTTTCCCTTGAAAAACACCTTTGAACAATAAGTTATAAATGTTTCCATGACAATCTTTCATTTTTGGAGATGACAACCATACAGATGATGACCCGTCATATCTCTGTTATTTGTGGTTAATGCAGAATAAAAATGGCACAAAATGAAACATAGGCACTGCCATTTAATAAGTAGTATTAAAACATTATCTTCGTTTAATAGCGCATCTAAAAAGCGCGGGCATTTTTACAGGGAAGACATCATGAGGTTTAAAAGGCAAACAACAACGTACGATTCAATCTTGTTTTATCATATGCAGCATAATGTTATGCCTTTTAGTAATACATAAAATGACGTCAGTATACCTACAAAAGAAGTTCTATCAAGGTATTTAATTTTTATCCGGTTTTAAGTAAAAAAGTTATACGTCATTTACAGTATGCTAGTCATCTTACACCCCGGGGTGAAAAATGGAGTTTTCCAGCACCGATGATAACATCGGAAACTCGCGTTCGCTATGCAAGAAACATAGATGTATATATTATTTTTTAATTTGAAATATATGTATCCTAAGCAAATGAGCGTAACAGACAGTTATTATTTTGACAAATAGCGTGACCTCAATAACGATGTAATATAAACTTTATATTTGCGCCGTCAGAAATGCTCTTTGTTCCGTACAGTCCAAATCACAAGAAAAATGTCAGCTAGGTTGATAGGAGTTAAACAAATAATATTTTTGACCCAAAGGCAAATATTTCAATTGCAGGTTAGCTATTTTGATAAGATTTTGTATTGTATTAGTCACTAAATTCAGTTATGTTTTGATATACCTGTGTATTGAAGGGAAACTCATGAGTTAGAATACAATTTACTTTTAGCAAAATGTAGGCGAAATATTCAGTGCTTACACCTCACTCGCTTTGTCCAAATATCTGCTATTGTATACAGCGGTACATACACCTCACTCGCTTTGTTCAAATATCTGCTATTGTATACAGCGGTACATACACCTCACTCGCTTTGTTCAAATATCTGCTATTGTATACAGCGGTACATACACCTCACTCGCTTTGTTCAAATATCTGCTATTGTATAAAGCGGTACATATATCTCACGCGCTTTATCCAAATATCTGCTATTATATACAGCGGTACACACACCTCACCCGCTTTTATCCAAATATCTGCTATTATATACCTTACGGACTTTATCACAATATCTGTTATTGGATACATCATACAATTAGCCATTGTTTTAAAGAAAACAAAAATGAAAATTCCATGACCATTAAAATCATATACAGTCGAAATTCGGTATCTCGAATTTCAAGGGACCGTGCTTTTTATTTCGAGATAACCGAAATTCGAGTTGTGAGGAGGAACATACATGGACGAAATGATGTAAAAATAAATTGCTTAAGTTGCTAAGAGATTTAATAAAAAATACGCTGTCGGTTCGTTCTTTACGCGCACACTATTCCGTTCAGTTTGTGTGTATCAAAATTTTCAGTTTTTCGAAGAATAAAATGATACAAAACTCAAGTCAAGTTTCCTTTTCGTACAACGTTTCTCTCCCGGAAGATTGACAGCATTTCGATCTGACATTTTGAACGAATGATGCTTTCCTCCAAAAAGTTAAGTTTTTATATAGTCTCATCGCAATTACATCTTATTAATCTTTATTTAAGATCCTGACTGTACAAACTAATTAATTAATTAGTTTAAATTAAATGCAAATTTCATAACGTCTCAAAACCAAATGACCGCTAATTAAAGAAATCTAATGTTTACTTCGAACAATTATCATTATGGCACGTGCAAATAAGTATAACATTATCTCACTTTGATAATCGCCGCATCTTTGATATGTCAGCATCACGACTTTCTGGTTAGGCAATTAACATAGACATGTGTTAAAAACCAGCCACATTCACAATGAGATGTGTGAAATTTTATCGCATATTTTCTCATTTCGACTTACCGAGTTTACAAGAATTTTGAATTTTATTGACGGGACTAAATATCCCTTTCGAGACACCCTTAGTCTCAATAAGTCAAATTTTGACGTAACCGGAGTTGAATGACATAAATAAAGAAGGGAATTTGACGGGACTTGAAAATTTGTTCGACTTAAGCGGAAATTTGAGGTAAGCGAGTTTGAGATACCGAGTTTCGACTGTATATCATATTGTTTAGAGGTAATTTGTTTATAGGCATAGTTTCCACAAAATGTTTTGAGCTAAAGTCCCTAATTCCAAAACGTTGCCGATCTTTTTTCAGAGAGTCTCTGATATATTATTCGTGGCTTTTCCCTTATATATTGGAGCCATGCTAATTATTCAAATCAATATATTTATCTCGTATTATAACTCCATAATGACTTACATCGCAATGACCCATATTGCCTTCAAATTTATGGCATCGAAATTTAAGGCATTGTATATATATTCTACTATATGCTTCTGAACTGGAGGAACATCCAATAAAATATGACGGAACTAATAGCTTGAAGTGAAAGCACAGTTGTACATGTCCCTGAGGTACTCCCCTGGAATGCAAACACGAATATAAAACATTAGCAGCTTGAAAACAACTGATAGATCATTGATGAAATAAGTGTTGATAATTCAGTAGCTATTATTGTGGTCTTGGTATTGAATGTTGGATTTGTCATAATGTCATTAAAGTTCGGTTTGTCAGTTTAATATGAATTAAATAAATAATTATGATTTCAAACTCAGCACGTTGTTGACTACAAGCCCTGATTTTTGTGCAAAAAGTTCATGAATGGAAGGAAGCTATGATGTAAAAGATATCTAAGTTTTATAATTTGTATCATTTACTAAATTCAATCTCTTGCTGGCATTCGTGCATGCTGGGTATGTACTTACACACTTAGCCTCTAACGAACTGAAAGATTGATATTTGTTCTCTAGGTGTAAAACAGTTAGATTGTGTGAAATAGTACATCATGCTATATATAAATGCATTATGTTAGACCAATGTGCATTGCGCCACAAAACATGATGTCATACACATTTTTTGCAACTTCAAACTAAATGTTCTACCATACATAAATCTCTTGACGCATATACTGCATTACAAGTGCATATTTATAGGTTATTTGCTTTGTATCGGGAAATATGCACGAGTTCTTCAGCGGAAATACTGCGCGACTTTAGGAGCGCAATATTCTTCCGCTAAAGAACGAGTGCATATTTCCCGATGCAAAGATAATAACCTTTTTATTACATACGCATCTACACGTATAAATATTATGTAAATATCATAAATATGTTCAATAGCCTAACAATTGACAATACTGAACTAAATAGAAAAAATAGTGCAACAACACACACTGAATTACGTCACGCACCCGATATGAAATTCAGGCGTCGTGTATGGAAAAATATTGACGTTTCCGATACCAGTGTAACTTAACGGGGAATAGAAACGAGTATGTAATAATATGGTATCTGCTTACTGTCCTAAGTCGTATCTCAGTCAATACTTTAGAAATACTTGTATATTAAAACCCCATCTTAGGCTGCTGTGGTCTTCAACACATGACATAACTTACTATCTTGAGCTTCAATGCAATTCATGCCTCACTGTTACTTATATTAGTGGTAGACCACGCTTTTTAGCTCACCTGAGCAAAAGGCTCATGGTGAGCTTTTGTAACCGCTTGATTTCCGTCGCCAGTTTTCCGTCGTCAGTCGTCCGGCGTGTATCGTCAGTCGTCCGTCGTGAATTCGTCAACAATTTCTAAAAAAAATCTTCTTCTTCAAACCACTGGGCAGAATTACACCAAACTTCATAGGAATGATTTCTGGGTGGTCCCCTTTTAAAATTGTTCAAAGAATTGAATTCAATGCAGAATTCTGGTTGCCATGACAACCAAAAGGAAACACTTTAAAAATCTTTTTGCGGTCCTTTTACCAAAATTGTTCAAATTATAGCCCTAGGGTGAAAGGAGGCCCTGCCATGGGGGTTCAAAATTTAACAAAGACTTCTATAGGGAAAAAAGTAAATATCTTCTCGTTTGAAAGCGCAAGGCCTAGGCGTTTGATAATTGATATGTGGCATTGTCTAATGGATCTCTAACAAGACTGTTCAAATTAGGCCTCGCCCTAGGGGTCACTTGTTTAAAGAGTTATATAGGAATAAAAACTTCAAAAATTATCAGATCAAATTTCCTAGACTATTTAATTATAATTACCTGATAACCCCAAGGAATTAGAGGTCACATGACTATGACCTTGAAAAACTGACCTACTTTCTTGCATTTTAAAATACAACCTTGAAATTTGGATGACATGTAATTTCAGCACACCGATCTTAAAACTGACTTTCAGTGACCATGAATGTGACCTACTGACCTACTTTCTAATATTTTAAATTATTTGCCATTTTAAACATATGGCTCATATTACTCAGTTGAGCAATTCATGGTCAACATGACCCTCTTGTACTAATTAAGTACAATCCGTCGATTTTACCTACATAAGTAGCTGGTCCTGTTTTAACAAGCATTAAGTACGAAACATTGCTTTTATCTGCATTATTAGATGTTTTTGTTTTCACAAATTAAAGTACCAGGCCTCTATTTTATCAACATAAGTTGACTAGAATGTTCTGTTCTTAAAAACTAAAATACCAGGCCTCGATTGTACTAATATGAAGAATGTCCTGTTTTCACAAACATTTTCAAATCAGTTACCAAAATTAAGACCTTCCATAGAGTTTGCAGACCTGAAACTTTATAGAAATCATTGACGATTCTAAAACAATCTAGCAGTGGTACTATTATCTTGCACTATAGCATGCAATACAGAATTTAGAAAGGCACCACGTGGGAGTCTGAAACATGTTTGTCACGTGTGTGTTGCGTCAACGTTGTATTCCATCTATCAAAGGATCTTCTATATATCACGAAGAAAGTAATAAACTCGAAATCGGAAATGAAATATCCATTTCATCATATCCATTTGTAGGTTAAGAAGAGACGTTAACAAAAACTTTTTACTGAATATTACAACTGACCTGCAAAAAGCTTGTTTGTTTTCTTTCCACAGGATTGAAATTCTTCCCAATGCTTTCAGCACCACAGACATTGCTCTCTTCACAGCCTCCATCAAACTGCTGCATTACCGCTATTGTAAGAATTCATTTAAATGTCAATATCATCCAGTGTCCTTTATCATTAACAGTCTAAATAAGACCTATGTAAAGAGGCTAGGGAAAATAACAACATAGAAGATGCATAATTCATCGTTTATATTCCTTTTAATTACTGTATCATAAAATAGTGATGTCAATTGTTGTACATATATAGTAGTTACGATTTTGGCAAATATGCTGTTGTTTGAAATAACAAGGGGTTTAAAAAGAGGTACAAAAATAGCGTTATACCTATTCAATAGTGGCATAAAAGCTTATGAAATGATAATTCTAAATCGCCATGGAGAAAACAAGTCAACTTGACATTCGTGTCGAACCAAATTTTAGCATAAACGAATTTACTCTTAAACTTTACTTGAAACTGGACAAAGAAAAAAAATCAAGTAATCTAAAACTTTACTTACACTCAAGATTTGAGCAGGTAAATCTTAAATAGACCTTCCACTTCTCCGGATCGTAAATTAGCAGGTGTTCGCGAAATTCCTCGCGCTTGTCACAGTCACCCACTGCATCCTTTTTGCATTTCACCAGGCATTCAACACTGCAACACCACCAGTTAATGAGTTTTTAGATGTTTTTAAATGCTTTTAAATGTTGCCGTCTATCGACAGTTCAGTTCCATCTATGTGGTTAAGATTGCTAATAACGAATCATTTGCCCTTGACTGTAGTGATTTTGAAACCTCGCTTAAAGTGTTAAAGTTGAGAAACCCATTAAGCTGGCTTACAGAAAGCCGGCGGTCTTACCCAGAGGCATGCCAGTGGAAGAATCAATGCTACGTGGGTCTGCCTCAGTGATCAAAACTTGAAAAATTGACATATTACCTAAACTATATCGATGTGAAATAAAAGGTCGCCGATTCATATCTCTGCATTAAACAAAGTCCATTAATTTAGCAGCTCGTAGTCGACTATCGACAATTAAGACACTGAAGAAACGATAAAATGTCGATTGATTGAATCTTAATCAGTCATAAAAACGTATCGAGTGTTTTAAGTCATATTCCAGACAATTATCCAATAATTCATGTAAAATGGGCTAAACTAATTTTAATATACTTGAATCATAGACAGAAAAGTGTTTCATACAGATATGATGTCATATATATCAAAAACATTATATGAGCCACGCCATGAGAAAACCAACATAGTGGGTTTGCGACCAGCATGGATCCAGACCAGCCTGCGCATCCGCGCAGTCTGGTCAGGATCCATGCTGTTCGCTAACAGGTTCTCTTATTGAAGTAGGCTTTGAAAGAGAACAGCATGGATCCTGACCAGACTGCGCGGATGCGCAGGCTGGTCTGGATCCATGCTGGTCGCAAACCCACTATGTTGGTTTTCTCATGGCACGGCTCATATATAAAACATGCATTAGCTACACGCTCAGTATTGTTATCAATGAGGAGTAATACAGAAGATTCAAAACAGTTTCTATTTATAACTTTGCGCGTATTCATCCAGGTTTTAAGTCTGAAACTTTGACGAGTGTCTTATTTTTTTGTAGTGTTTAAAATTTGACAACTGAATGTCTTAAGATGTCTATGTTTATATTATTTGTACAATTACCAACTTTTGGCACATTTTTTTCATTGAAGCCTCATCCTTTATCTCTGTTACGAAATAGGTTTTGTCACACTTATACCATGCCGGATCAACTGTCTTATTGTTGCACACCTCGTAAGCTCCGGCCACGTGCCCACTAAACACAGCTTGAAATGTAAAAATACAAGAAATAAATTGAGAACTTATTTGGACAATGAAGCTATAAAAACACCTTATGCGATATTTAACTACGCCAGGCTATTATTATATTCTTATTGAATGGCTTTCCGGTCAAAAGTCAAAATTACTATAGATATACTTTGACCTTCAAAAATGACCTTTGGGCGAGTTCATTAACTAAGGTGGATCTGGTATTCGGATCATCTCAGCTGATGATTTACGTAAGAAATAGGTATATAATGTAAGAAATTAACCGAGTTGCGATCAAAGACTGCACAGTGTATTGGTAAGTGTGATTGCCCCTGATACATGGCATGCACGCAACCTGTGAGTTCGAACCCCATCATAATTTCTTTTTTTTACTGTACATGTATTATGAATTATAATTCAAAAAGTACGTATCATATTTTATTGCATGACTTTAATATTTACTGTTTTAAATTATTTTTTCTTCATTTTTTCCCATTTGTTTTCTTTTAATAGTATATTTTTTTCTCTCAAAATTTATTTCATATCAGAAAAAAAATTCATTTCACAAACAAGGTTAATCCTCAGATTCGCTGGCAGTGTCGGTTTCCGAATCGTCCGCTGAATCATAAACGTTAATAACGACCTTCGTGAAAAAAGCTGGACATTGTATAATGGAGTTATCAGAAAAGAAGAAAAAAGTCTTACCTTATCGGGATTCGAAACCACACCTACACCTAATACATTGTATGCGACGTTCACTCTAACCTACTGCGCCAACGAGACAAGTTTAGTACGTGCGACTAGTTGGTGTCTTTTATGTATAAAATATCTATTCAGTAAACTATAACACCCCTTTACTTGGATTAGTTCAATATTAAAAGTACATTTAAGCCCGAATGCACAACGTTTATCTATACATGACTTCTTATATAGATATATATATATAAAATAAATAAATAGACAAAACTAGTTGTTATACGTACCTAGACAGGTCGCCAACAAAATGTAATTCATGGCTGAAACTAAACAGTGAATACAGATTGGATGTGTAATTTATGAAGACTCAAAAAATGCATGTAATAATTACTTGATAAATACATTAATCAGGAATGTCAGCAATTCACAATAACGAAACTAACGTTTATAACATTATCAGAATTATTTGTCGGAGAGTTCAATCATTTTTTTAGTTTATATACATAATTGACCATAAGCAAACGCTAAAAATCTGAGTATCCAAGCAACCGATTTGTCAAATGAACACAGTCTTGAAAATGAATGGTAACCTCTTTAGCTTTATTTTAAGTATAACACCGTTTTTCAACAGTATTTCAGTTATGTAACGGTGGACAGATTACCATACCAGTGTCCCTGCATTCTATACCTGTACAAATCTGTTCTCCGCAAGTAGCTGCCAACTTCCCATCAGGAATCAGACACAAATAAAGTGTTTTGTCAAATAGTCACCGAGAACATACGGCCAGCCTGGGGATCGAAATCACGACACCGCGATCCGTCGATCTGCGTCCTCCCTATTGAGGTAAGCAGGCGGGTTAATGCGGCCTACTATGACTTAATTCCGACCGTTAAATTAGAACGGAATCAAGTTAAGTAACTCTACTGTAGTACACTCAAGAACTTGAAGGGGATGTGAAATAACAAATTCCGGTTTGTACAATAATTGAACAACCCAAACATGACTAATTCCTTTGCGATTCGATAGCAAAAAAAAATGAATAGTTACAATTTAGAGAGTGACATTGACAAGATACTTCGAATGAACCAAACATGTCGATGTAAATACCAGTTTAAAATTTTACTTGATGCAAAGATGAAATAAATAGCATTTATCTTTTTTGCCCTATTTCATTAACTGCATCGGGCGTGTTTTCAATGATCATTTTCACATGAACGACCGAACGCAAATATGACTAGACCTGTATTTTCAGGATAAAACTAGCTGTCATCTTACTTTCTAGTATGAGCAAGTTAATTATTTGTATGTAAACATAGCATTTTCATGGCACCAAATCACACGAGATATTTGACATAAGACGTTCAGTGTAACAGTTGCTGAAATACTGTTGAGATACGGGTCGAAGTAAGGAAACCATAGCTTTTCTCAAAACTTTATTTTAGTATGCATCTGACCATACGCTCAGATTGTATATCTTCATTTTTTGTCCGTTTATACCCGCATCCCAGTACCCCAATCAAACATAAGGGCGTCTCTAAATTACCAGATGTAGATGTCTTTAATGAAACTGAATAATTAGAATTCATTTCAAGTGCAAAGTTTAAGTACAATTTTCTGTTTGAATGGAAAGTATCATAAAGCCTAAAACTAATCAGAAGAATACAAAAACAACAACAACAACAACAACAACAACAAAACAACAGAATATTATCATAATAAATTTTAGCAATCATTAAACCTTCGTCTAGGATAACATGAAACAAGTCAAACTTCATTTGATACTTTAGCACTGGAAACAATATAAGGGTAAAGACCCTGCCTTGTATTCCATGAGATCATTTAAACTTTACATAAAGATAAATTGACGAAAATACGATTATAATTAAGTTACCACACGTCAGATTAATGCTGTTGATCTCAAAAATATTTTTCTCCTTTCTGCTATAATATATAAAAACTTTAATGCATTTTGTTGCAAAAGACTGAAATCCCGATTGTAACTGTCTTTTACAATCACTGGACCCCTATACGGGTCCTTGGAATATATGTTAGAAGGTAACTATAGAAAAAGTATGAAACAAATAACACTATATTTACCTGAATAAACTACCTATTTCATATAGGTCTCTAATCCATATAGAATAACAAGTTGTGTTACGTTATTAAATATGTAGTGAATTTGGGTCATGGTAGTCAGTTAAGTCACGTAGTTATGAACAAGTAGGATGACTTATTACATGAAGGCCTCGAGATACTTTATATGTTTATCTGTTACTTCAAGGCTGACCTACATTTATACACCAAACATCAAGTAGTAAATATGCCCAAGCGATAGATCTTTCGGCTTAATTAAACAGAATTGAGTTAAAAAAGGAAGCAAACACCAGTCCTGTTTTTACCCAGAATATCAGCGACTCCCAAAGTGCGAATACAGCATCTATTCACTTATACTTAATGATATTTTCATTAAACCATAATAGAATTAAGGACACCATTTGGAGCAGAGGGTGACCTGCTTTAACATGATTTTTCTCTATAATGATGTGAAGCGAACCAAACTGAAGGTGAAAGATTGAATTATACCCTAGTATTTGTCAGGATATTGGTTATATGACCCAGGGAAGTGCCTACGCCTTTAGTATCTTGAACAATAGTTTGGGTCCAATCGCTAATGTGACTATGTCTTAGACTAGCTGACAAACGATGTAGAATGTCCTTTGTTGAAACACTTGAGCTGTTGAGACCAAATATTTCATACATAGAATTTTTCACTGGCAACCTTGCCTAAATGATTCGTGTACCAATGATTCGTAAATGATTTCTATTTGAAGCTGAATAATTTCAGAGATCAGGCAAATCAATAAATGTTTCAACTTAACTTAATCTTCAATTAATAATGATAAGCTCAAACTCCTTTAGGCTGGAGGCTCTATACTTGACTGTTCTTTTTTTGAAATTCTCGTCAGACAATGTCTTTGAATCAACAACATACGAGTCCTATCGCATAGATGCTCGGCCTCTGTCCTCCCAACTCTATATGATTACCCTGACTCCTGGATGCTCAGCGCCTATATGCTATCATATGTAGCATTCAACTACCATATATGTGTATCTCCGATGCCTTGGCTATACTTCGCCAATAACGCTGAACAGTCTATAAGCTGGAACTCTCTTACTATCTCAAACTTACCAAACTTTGGGTCTCTGTCTCAGCTTTCCAAATGCTCAGCCTATATTTTGCTATCGTCTATAGCATTCAATTACCTTTAAAGTAAAACTCCTATGTGCTGGCCCTATAGCTCGAAACCTTATTGAAATTCTGCAACTCTTCTTTAGTCTTCTTTTTAATAATTTATCCGCTCTGACAGGGTAACTGCAATAGTCTCCTTATCAAGGTACTGGGATAAATATTAGTTGAACCGGTACCTCGATGTGTCTTCTACCGAATGTCCCTCTCTGTCATCCATCTACCTATTTATACCTCAGCAGGCGTGCTATTTATAGAACTTGTTTCTGATTGGTCTTTGGATTCCCTTTAACTATTGTATATGACATAATGTGTGATGCTGGGATCCAGCTATCACTATAATGAACCCAAGTCAGCCACAAATGACCCAAATTCTATTATTAACAGCAATTCAACAATAATCATAGCAATAACAACCTGAAAAGGGAGTCAAACACCATCTGTGCTTATGTGTTACGTTATCAATATATTAAATACTAGTATACAAATTATTCTGACAGTGTTATTTTGATAACATTTTATGCACCATGATTCTTTTACGATAGCAGAATAAGTAAAAGTAAAAGTCTACTGTTATCTTCAAACAGATTCAACTTTTTCATCAGTACTTTAAAATGAACCAAAATTTTGTATGCAGCATGGGAGGCCCATAAACTACCAAAGTGTATCACCAAATTTTCCTAAATTGCCAGAAAATTAAGAGTTAAAAACAAATCAATTATTTTTGGGTATCTGTTTCCTTCCCCAGTGAATTAAACATGTTAAAAGTGATATAACCCAAGAATGGATTGATTTATTTAAAAACTAAAAACTGTGATAAAATTGTATAAAACAATCAATTTTTCTTCAACTTTCTTCATAAATAATTTGAAATAATTTTGAATCACATCAACCACATCATCAAGTTGTGAATTTCTGTTCTGAGAAAACGGAGAAAATATATAATGATAACTAAATCCTTGGGCTAAACCTTAATCAAAGCATGAACGTCCTTTTTCTCTGACAACAAATCAGACTATTTCATTCTTCCATTCCATGTATTTATAGGCCCACAATTTGAACATTGATAATACTATTTGCAAAAAATTAACTCCTTCCACCAAGACAGCCAGTCAAAATCAGTTATATATACCCGATGATAATCACCTATATAATTTCGATTATACCTCAAAGCAATATAATTCCAATTCACGCTCCCACCATAGCTTTAAATGACCACATTACTGCGATTCAGCCTGAAATCAAATGCTTTGGTGATGGTTCAGACCAGAAATACCGTAACTAAATTTATAGCCTGGCTGTTCGTTTTAGAAATGTGTTTTTGTAAAACATGTCAAATATTTACTGTTAATCCTGGAAATTCATAAAAAAAGCTTTTGTATTTGAAATTTTTAATTCATTTTTGGCATCTTATAGAGGAAAGTATGGTAAATTTATATGTCATAAAACAAAAAATGTCCTAAAATGTCAATGGACCCCTTAGGGTGTCCTTAAAAATATTTACCTCCGTATATATCCGTCTATAAATCCAAGAATGTCCTATATTTCTATGGCAATCGATATTTCTACGCTAAAATACATTCACACGCTTCGGCGATTTCCTATACTTGTTTTTTTTTTATTTATCATATCAGATTCTAAAATATTTCGGCTGCAGGGGAGGTACAACAATCGTATGTCACGCGTATACAATTAGTCATGTTGTCTTCTCGTGCATAAAACAAACTTATGTTTATTAAAGGTACACAAGTTCATTAAAAATACTATACAATATTGTCAAAAAATAAGGAAATTTATTCGTTTTAGTTAAATATCACACTAAATATGACACTGTTATGAAGAAGAAATAATTACATTGTATTTCATTACATTCGATATCTTACAAGTGATATAAATGAATAATTGTGAATTACTAGTGGACTTATCTAACTTCGTGAAGGCAAAAAGTTTTGACCAAAATTTCCCATTTGTGTTGACATAAACTCGTTTGTCCATAAATTATTGGGATTATAGAGTCATTTTGCGCTTGCCGAGAACTGTATAGTTAACGCACATTTGACACACTCTATCTAACCTAGTCTGTGGTTAAGTTATACGTTTCTTTTGATTTTAGTCTACTACAACTCGGCGAAATATGACCATTTTGTGTCGATTCGCTGTAAAACCCAACTCACTCACTCACTCACTAGCCTACTACTGTTTTTAGAATTTATCATTTATATTTCACATTGTATAGTTATAAAGGTCCAAGACTTGACACTTCCGTGCGGATTAATTTTCAAGACTAGCGCAAGGACCTCCAACGACAATTGGTCTCCTACAAATAATACTGATTTTAAGTATTCAAAGTACTTGAAACCGTTAATGATCGGTCAGTTACTTTGATTAAAGCCTTGATATTATTCATTCACTAGAATTGTTAAATCCTGTTAGTACTTTGAATATAGAATTTAAAAAGAATGACCAAACTCAGTACGACCCGTAAAATTGAGGTTAAACTTTGTTTTCAGGTGAGTGATGGGGTAGAACTGTCGCCTATGCTAGTCCTAATATAAACTAGCTCATAAGAAATTTACATATTTTGATGACTTTATATTTAGTGTTTCAGTACTTTTTACACTTTCGACAATGACGATAGACTTTTATCTCAAGTTCGTATGCTTTATCACACAGCATGTATTGTCTTTTTATTTAGCAAATTTGGTCGAGAAGTATACAGTTCTAGCAATACACATCACATACTTTTTGTTTAAGTTTGTTCGCGATCCTATACTTAACAAGTACGAAAGTTGCTGCAGGATGCAACAAAAAGAAACTCCGTGCCAAACAAAGCAGTATGTGTAGTACTTACAGATGAGGAGGTGATATGACGATTCTGGTGTCTTTTGTTGTAGACCGTAGGCAGACAGTCTGATGTGTTTTCATGACTGTTGGACAAAGAGGCGTAAAAAGTTCTCAGTTTGAAGGAAAAACCAATGTTGCTATTTAGATTACTAATTTGCATAATCGAACCTTGAACTATAATGCCATACAAATTGAGTGAGTGAGTGAGTGAGTGAGTGAGTTGGGTTTTTCGGCGAATCGACACAAAATGGTCATATATCGCCGAGCCCTTACAAAAGTAAGATTAAGGACGTAAATAACGTTCTTGGTAAAAGTAACAAAAGTTTATGAAAAATGCTTAAAATACTTGTCAGGATTTGGTGTTTTACTCAATGTAAAAAAAGCATTAAAAAGTAAGAATATTACGTGTTTATAAAATCCAGGATAATGATAAACGACTTTTAAAGAAATAGTACGTAAATTACCAACTTGGAGGGCGTAAGTATCTTTTTCGGATAACTGTATAAATATATGGATCACTTTTTATTATTTAAAGAGGTGTACACGTAAACCGGATAATTCACACCTTCAACCATGTCTGGCTTTTGTCATTTGTATCATTCAACTATTTCATATGAAAAAATCTCTTATGAAATTTTGTCGTTAGATAAAGACAGTAGGTCTTAAACCACAAATTGGTTATTTGCGCGTCGCGATTACAAAACGCGCAGTTCTGGTTATTTGCGCGGAACATTTACGCAGCTACTCCCAATATCATTACGCAAGTTACGTAAACGGTTATTATTGCAACAAAATATTTGGATACGCTTACATTTATAACAATATTGGTAAGGCATCAATATGTGCTTTAGAAATACACATTCCATTTAAACGTTTTAGAGTTTATGGATCAAAACTATTTCTTTCTAACGGCGTATTCATCAAACTAAAAAGGAAAGGAATTTTCCAAGTGATGTCCGACAAAATTTGCTTTCGTTTCTGCTCTTTGATTTCTTTCCTGTCTTATGAAACTTATTGTTCTCATTTGTGTTTTAAAGTTGATGGAGCAGGCAAGATATTGAAAATAAAAGTCTTGTAGAGGCAAAGTATCTGCTACATTAAGCACCCGAGACAATGATACGCCATGAGATTGATACTGTCAAAATCACAAAATGTGGCGATTTTCATACGCATGTGTACTGAAAATATTACGGTTCGTACAGTTAACGCGGATTATGTGTACGGTATATTTTGCATTTAGTGCAAAGTGCCGACAAATTTAGAAAAAATGAGTTTTGAACGCTATTTCAGCAAATATTTGAATTAACAGAATGGCAATTAATTGCCCAATTTCAGGTCATTTCTTTCAAATATTTGCAACACGCAGCGAAATTTCAAGCTACTTCAAGCTTGAAAAAAAAACACCCTCAAATGTAAGAGTAATATCCTGTTAAAATATGATCTTTCTTCCGGTTTAAATCTAGAAAGATATCGCGGTACGCACCAAGGTAAAAACAAACATATGGTAATGTACAATGGAACGACTGACAGTTACTTCGTAGCAAGGTGTAATAAATAAGGAACTAAACATATTGCAGGGTTTTCCAACATTTACAATAGGTAAAGAAAGAAGACATTTTGACGTTTCAGCAGGAAAAACGTACTTGTGATAAAAATATGTCTTTCCACATTGAATTTATTAAACTCGTTGAATAAAATTCATAAAGTGCTCAGCAGAGCCTCGCATTTAATAAATTCAAAATGAAAAGACACCCTTGAAACTTCCTCTATATTCAACATTACGGCAAACGACGGTAGTTAAAAACCTACATATCATGTCAACGTTCATATCTAAAATAATACAATAACTGACCTTTAAAATAAATGTTGCAGAATATACTGACCTATTAGATAACCTTTAATAACTAATAATCACATTGACGTTTATTTCAGATATGGATTTATAATCAATGTGCATGTTGAAAGTGTCAATGTATAAATAACGAGACATTCAAAATTCAAAAAGGGAGGAGTAGATTCCCTTACTGAAAGAAATGATTCACCAACGCAAACATAACATACGTGCCACTATTCAGGAAATTTGGTGTCTTAACAAACCTTTATCAGATTAAGATGGTAGAAGAAGACCCCAGGCATGGGCAAGCTCCCGAGTAGAACCACTGACTTTTTGAAAGCCAGCTTGATGGGTTCCTCACATTGCGATTTTTACACCACAAGTTGACTCACGTCGAAGAGGAAAAAGCGATTCAGAACAAGTACGCGTACATACCATGTCTATAACACAAAGTGGAGTTAATATACCATAGATAGATAGATAAATATTCAATTTGTTTTGAATTTAAGCTTTAAATGGTGAGGGTACATATGTTCGATGGGTTCGCGAAACATGTCCTGGAAATGGCACCTCAACGAATAATTCATGTAAAGTCTTTGTTGTAAAATGCATATTTCTATTTTTAGACCAGTATAAAGTTTGATTGTAGTTATATTTTAATGGCACGTCATAAACATAGACGAAACTACTGTTAGGTAACAACGCTGCGAAAGACAAAGCTTTGATTTACAAAGAAAATTATAAAACCAAAAATAAAACATTTTCAGTAACGTAGGTTTTACTAACCGTGGTCTTCAAGATTGCATTCATGCAAAATACTTTTATATCATACGTTTTGCAACCCTCTGCTAATAGACGACTTTGATTCCTTCTATATACAGTAAAAACTTGTACAATGATAAGAAAAGTGAAAAGAGGTGACGGTATTCATTAGTGTTGTTGGTCACAGTTCCAAAGAAAGAGGAAATACTTTTCTTTAAATAGGCTATGCTGCAGGATCACACTATATTCACAGCGGAGGTGCAGCAAATTATCTCTACCTGCCGCCAGATCTCCAGTGGGTCTACTATGAAGGTTCTGAGGGTTTTGGAGGAAAGGTAGACGGCAGCGAGTATGAAGTTGTAGACAATCAAGCTAACGGTGGATCACACTATCTAGGATCAAATGTCCGAGACGAAGATGCCCCTTGCGCTGTATGCTCCTCACCGAGGTCTAGTGTCATAATGATTCCAAGTCGACTTGAGCCCTACCTTGGCTGGACAAAATAATACAGTGGATACCTTATGTCCGGAGGAGATACACAGTCATACGCTACAGAGTTTATATGCGTGGACTCCCACGTTGACGTCCTAGTCGGCGGTCATCCAGAATAAAATGGACGCCTGCTTTACCTAGTTGAAGGTATCTGTGGCTCGCTGAAAAGTCTGCCATATATCAATGACTGCCAACTTACATGTGTTGTTTATGCGAAATAATTGTCTCCGGATATAAATACATACCCGTCACGTATAGCGCATGGCAGCCGAAACATTTCGAAACATTTCAATAATTCAATGTTACTAAGAAAATGAGCTGATGTTTTTTATAACGGAGCATGAACACACTTTGAATTCAAATTAAACTGAATATTTGTGAAAAAAGGAAAATTATAATAAAAACATACATTAAATTGCACATATAGAATCTACATACCATATTGCTGCCTTGAAACCATCAATTTAATATTGTAGTACCATTTAATAAATAAATAATATAGGTCGGTCAACTCTTACTCAGCATTGCAAAAGTTGACAAATACAGGCAGTCAAATAAGCATACGCCAGTAAAAAGTAATGCCCTCTTATGAAAGCCTTTGGTAGATGACAGTTGGACAATTTTAGGTCCTTTCTGAGTTATTGTGAATTGTGGATTATACCTGTGCAAACGCACAAGAAAATGATGCTTTTGACATAGTGAAGTTGAATAAATATCTAATAATAATTTATGTAGTGTAACGGTAAGTCAAAATTACACTATTCAATGTGCTGTAAATCTACCGAGCAGGTGGACCGTGGCTCCAGGTTACTTAAATGAATTTAGTAGTCGTGAACCTAGTTCGTTTACCTTTGGACAAACTTAGTGGTCTTAAACCAACCAACCTAATTAATATCCCAGCCTCGTTTTGATGTGATGGCGTCCCTTGCAAAACAAAGAAGTTTTAACCAAGGATTTTAGCTTTTTGTCGTATCACTGAGTATTTTTTTTCCTTATCCTGTTTGTTTCTTTATCGTCACTGTTAATTAGGTGAAATGTTTGCAAGGTTTTAACCATCATTAATGAGCCTGTAAACTGATTTTCCGACTGTCGTTTATCTCCGTTGCGTAATTTCGCCACCATGCCTTGCAATGTTTTGATTATTGGGCACTCTTTTACCAGACGCTTTGCGTAATTCTATATAGCAATGACATATTAAAATAAAATGACATTCACCTTCCAAGTCTACAGAGTGACAGCATTGACAATATCTTTCATTTCTAGGTATTCTATTTCTGGAATATCTTCCTGTTTGATTTCTAAGAGCGTGTAACAACACCACTGGGTCAAAAGCAGGGTCACAAAGATCATTGCTGCCAGTATCTATCAACGAGATTTAAATAGACAATTCATTAATAAAATGCTTTGTGTACCAAACAGATCTAGGGCGCTGAGGTTTGGTAATGGTAGCACCACCTTCGCCATGCCAAAACACTTGCACTCTGTCCGGGCCTAAATTTAAATTGGACACACCTTTGTCAAAACACGATGACCGTTAGCGTCTGGTAAAAGAGTGCCCAACAATAAAAACATTGCAAGGCATGGTGGCGAAATTACGTAACGGAGATAGACGACAGTCGGAAAATCAGTTTACAGGCTCATTATTGATGGTAAAAACCTTGCAAACTTTTCACCGAATTAACAGTGACGATAAAGAAACAAACAGGATAAGGAAAAAAAAGGTGTGTCCAATTTAAATTTAGACCCGGACAGAGTGCTTTGGCATGGCGAAGGTGGTGCTACCATTACCAAACCTCACCAACCTAAATCTGTTTGGTACACAGAGTATTTAATTAATGAATTGTCTATTTAAATCACGTTGATAGATATTGGCAGCAATGATCTTTGTGACCCTGCTCTTCACCCAGTGATGTTGGTGGGATACATTATCGCATACGCAGAAAAAGCTTTAAGCAATGGCTGCAAGGTTGTTCTTGTGTCTGAGATAATGCCTCGACAAGCTGCCTAGTGCTATAATGAAAGGGTTGCGTACACTCATAATTTACTCCAAGAATACTGTATGTCAACTCAATCCGTTATCTTCTGGGCACATACATGCTTTTCATATGACGTCACAACATCCGGGTACTTTTCACACCGCCGCCATTTTGTTTGGCAAAATACCACTTACGCTTGACCTATTTCGGGTGACAAATAATCTATTTTTAGTCAAATATGGTTGTGTCTTGTTGGGTCAAAGGTTGCAGCAATCGAGCAGACAATTCAGTGAGGCGAGGTTTCGTTTCATTTCCTGCTGTCAGAGAGAATGAAGGCAAGTTTACGAAGAAATTAAGTGAAGATCGACGCCGACAGTGGCTGGCAAATGTAAACAGGAAGGATACGCCGTCAAAATACTCAAAAATATGCTCTGACCATTTTGTACACGGTAACTATTTATAAATTGAATTGATCTGAGCTATTTTTAGTTTTTTTAATACATGTATCCCAGATATTAATATGCGACGACTTGCTATGAAATTCGTTTACACAGTAAGTTGACATGTAAATATATGTATGCAGCGGGATGCAGCAGTGCCGTTTTAAGTTTTGTGTGTTTGTGTTTTTATCATACGAGCTTTAAACAAAGGAAATGTCCTCTGAACTGTTATTGTATTTATATTTTCAGGCAAACCATCAAGTATGTATGACAGATCGAATCCTGATTGGGCTCCAACGCTTCTTCTTGGAGAAAATCTCTCACCAAGAAAATCCATGAAGAAAGAAAAAAAGATAGAAACAGATAAAAAAGGTAATTTTACGTTTTATCTACTTTGGCTTTGTGTAACAATGAATAGTCAGAAATCAACCCAGGGCTTTCATTTTTCATGTCATCATGAAAGCATCTCAGCCAAGTACAACAATACATTCACATCTAAACCAGGATGAATATCAAAGTCTTTCTAGTCAGAATGTGACCGGACTAAACACTACTTGTTAGACTTATATAAATGCTCATAGAGAGCATATTCGTGTGAGCAGATTCAGTCAGAAAAGTCCAAATTGCATTGCGCAAATTGTCAAAGCTTTACAAGATGGATATACTTTGCTTTCAAATACAATTGCTTCCTTTTAATTTCAGGTTTGTCAGAGCTCAGGAGAGACAGAAAATAAAAGAGAAACACCATGCTGCCAGAGCACTGCTGGATCTGTATGAGGAAGTTCCGATACCCGAGTTCACCGCAACACCACTTGTTGAGAATATAAAAACCTGTTCTTTTGTGTACAGTGGACAAACAGAAAAACTTGAGCAAAGACCAGTTCCTATAAATCCAGTAACAAAAAGTCAGGTGGACAGTTATATTCAGCGACTCTTAACAGAAAACATGTTGCTGAAGTCTCAGATTAGTGGTTTAATGTTAAACCAGGATTCGTTCAAGGGAAATGACGATAAAGTCAAATACTACACAGGACTGCCAGGACTGCCAGACTATTTGACATTGTTGACTATTTTCAATTTTGTAAGAGAATTCCTTCCTAAACAGAGACTGTCAGATCTTGGTGCTTTTGAACGCGTTGTGATGACTTTAATGAGACTTAAGTTTAACTTGTCTGTGCAAGATCTAGCCTATAGGTATCAGACATCAACTTCCACAGTTTCAAGGATTTTCATTACTGTTGTTCATGTGATGTATGTTAGACTTAAACATTTGATTTACTGGCCGCAGCGCGAGGAGTTGCGACGGACTATGCCGTTAGAATTCAGACAGCAGTTCGCGCAGAAGACTGCAGTGGTTATAGATTGTTTCGAAGTTTTTATTCAAAGACCTAAGAACCTTCTTGCCCGAGCACAAACATGGTCTTCTTATAAGCACCATAACACTGTTAAATTTTTAATAGGCATTACTCCACAAGGTTCAATTTCATTTCTGTCCCGGGCTTGGGGTGGTAGAGTAAGTGATAAGTATATAACAGAGCATTGTGGGATACTGGAAAAGCTCCTTCCTGGCGATCTGGTTCTAGCCGACCGTGGATTCGACATTGCGGATAGCGTAGGGATGTATTGTGCACAAGTAAATATTCCGAGTTTCACTAAAGGACGGTCACAACTTTCACCAACAGATATCGAAACGACACGCAAAATTGCTCATGTTAGAATACAGGTGGAACGCGTGATAGGTTAGTGCGAAATAAATACACCATTCTTCAAGACAAACTTCCAATAGACTTCTTGAAGAGTGAGACTGGTGAACTTCCAGTCATTGACAAAATTGCATCTGTCTGTTGTGCTCTTGCAAATTTTAATGAATCTGTAGTAGGATTTAACTGATGAATTTTAGATAAAGGAAATCGGATAATTAATTTGGAGTCATTTTATTATAAAGGCAATGCATATTCACTGTGCATGTGTAAATGAAACATTAAAAAGCTTGCCTGTAAATGAACATCAGAATTGTTGTTGAAGTCTATATTATTTTATTAATTATACATTAAAGCATTAAAGAAGCTTGCCCGCAGATGAAAATAAAAATTGTTTTCGAGTCCATAACAATCTTTTATTGCTTATATATTAAAGAAGCTTGCCCGCAGATGAACATCAAATTGTTAAGTCCAGGACGTGTTTTAATTGATTATATATTAAAGAAGCTTGCCGGCAGATGAACATCAAAATTGTTGTAAAGTCCAAAACATATTAGGTTTTGATTATATATTAAAGAACCTTGCCTGCAGATGAACATCAAATTTGTTGTTGAGTCTATTACAGATTTTTATTGATTATATAATAAAGAACCTTGCCTGCAGATGAACATCAAATTTGTTGTTGGAGTCTGGTATATTTTTTTTTTACTTTATACTAAAAACACGTGCCAGCAGATGTACATCATAGTTGTTGTTAACTCCATTTGAATATTTTCTAACGATTATATATTAAAGGAGCTTGCCCGCAGATAAACATCATTGCGAAGTCCATAAAAAAATTCTTTATTGGTTTATCATTAAAGGCGCTTACCTGTAGCTGAACATAGTAGTTGAATGATTTTGTTGATGAAACATTAATTAAAGAGCTTGGCTGCAGATTAACATCATAGTTGATAAATTTGGATAAGAGCGTTTTTAATTGGATATTATATATACATGTATATAGTTACCACATGCTATGTGTATGCTTTCAATTGTTATTAAACTGATTCATTACACTTTTGTGTTTTATTGTCAGAACATGGCTCCAGTCCATACAAAAATTCATTTCACATGTACCAAAGTGTATGTATCACTTGCTCACAGTTGGATCAGTAAACTTAAACTTCTGCATTTGCTTTACAATTTAATTCTGATATTTGAATTGTTTCGAGCACCGAAAAAAATTAAGACTATTTTGAGACTGTGATAGGATATTTTTTACAAGTTTATAGTGAAGCAACTTTTACACAATACAAAGTTATAACAAAATGTAAACTAATGCATATTTCTACAGAACTGAACTGAACTGTGAGCAAGTCCCTGTAAAGATACTGGGAAACCTTTCAACCATTGAAGGCGACAGTCCATGTAACCTTGTTATTATACTAATCTATAGGCTTAAGTTTTAAATGACTCTTTCAAAAAGTGTGTTTCAAAACATACCATGAAAAGAAATAACTAAACATCTCTACAGATATAACATTATTATTCAATGAAAATAAACATAAAAACAGACAAAAAATGCTATTAGCAGTTTCAATATATACTGTTTTGTTTTACATGCAATAAAAAGAAATATTTTGCTCAACATGTTCAATCACTCTGCGAATGTTTTCTTTGAATCACATATCTATGAAAACCTGGTTTTACATTTACTACAGACATTTCCATATACAAGAATCACCATTTTGATTTTCTACATTCCGGACAGTAATAAGGTGCTTTTGGTTTCCTTTTCACATTTACGCACTTGAAGTGAAGGAGACCATATTTACAATTTTCACTGTCACAACTAACAACACGGTCTGACGCCTTCAAACACTTAGATCCGCAAACACACGCAAGTTCAACATTTGTACAATTGTTTCTCCCAGGTGTATACTTTGTAACCGAACCTGCGTTTGTTTCCTTGTCAGAACTATTTACTTGTGCTGACTGGTGGCTTGCATTCAGCAATTTTTTTCACGCGTAACAAGACTTCCTGTCAATTCGGGTAGAACTATCTTAACAAAGAAATGCTTCCACTTTTCCAAGATTTCATTTTCAAGATCCTCATTTGACTGAACTCTTTCAACATGCAGGTCTTTCGCTGTCCACATCACAAAGTCACAGAACTCTTTACCCGTCACAGTTAATTGTGTTTGTATCTGATATGAGTATCTGTGTCCAGTTTTCAGTTTACCATCTTTCAAGCATTCAATATTACATGCACTATGATAACTAGTCCCTCTCCACAACAACAACAGGAAGTCAGTCCATCAGAGGAAGCACCTAAAAATGGATAATCTGTGCTCAAAACAAGTCCACAAGGCAAACTGAAAAATTATCATGCTTTGTTTTCATGAATTCACTGTAGTCATGGAGAGCATCCTGCTCATTTTTGCATCCATACTCTGTCGCTTTGCTTTTGAACTTACTTTGTCCGCAAATAGCTTGCACAGTTGATAATGCTGGTTTTTCTATTAGTGTTGCACATATTGATTTCATACCTGACGCAGTGATTCTTCCCATACGCAGTCTGTGCCATTCCTTAGATTTCGACTGTTTTCGTGTCAACAGTTCAACATTTTCCGCTTGTTTCTCTGTAACTGTTATACCAGCAAATAAATCCTCACACGTTTTCCTGAGCTCGTCAGCCGGCATACTGAGGTACTTGTCATCTCTTAGCTTAATCAGAGGCTCTGGTAACTTCCCATCAGTGAGAATATCTGGCACAAATTGTTCTTGATATTTTGACGACACTGTCAGAATTGCCGCGTTTGACTTGTTGCAAAACAAACACTGTAATAAATTCTCCTGTTCAGATTCAGATGGTTCTGGCACTTTTGGTAGCTTTGTAGCTGACCGTGAATCACCCTCATCTTCACCTTCAATGGCACTGTCCAATTTCCTTTTTTTTTGTCTCTGCTGATGTAAAGTCAATGTCTGATATCATGGAATACGGTACTTTATCGATACTTCTTGGTAATAGCCAGTATGCTTTCTCTTGAGTGACTGTTTTTGAAGCGTTGATTCTAGCAGCTGCCTCTAGATAGAACAACAGCGACCCTACGTGGCTACATGCCTCTCCCAGACCTGCTATGCAATCACAATGCGCTGTATCAACGACTCCTGTTGTGTCAACAATCACCCAAGGTCTAAGAGCAGTCTCGTTCATCCTCTGGGAATGCCTTACCTGTATAAAAAGCAGCATATGTAAAATATCTATAAGCTGTACATGACACACAAACAATCCATAGTTTTAAGGACTAGTAGACTAGGATAGTTGAACTAGTTCATATATATTATCAATACAGTTACAGTTTACAGTATAAATGATTGTCGGTTGAAATCCAGGAAAGTCCAGGAGTCTATATTATATACTATACAACTATAGATCACTTGTCGAATCACGCAATGTTGCTTCAATATTATGCGTACCTCTGCAGATCTTCTGCACTGCAATGTTGTGTCAAATAAAAACAAAATACAAATAGATCACTGTACGACGTTGCCCCAGAGTGGGACCTGTACATAAATGGAAGAAGAAGAAGAAGTCAGCTGGCTTTATAATTTATAAAGTAGTCTTATTTGTTCTCCACTCAGTGACAAGGTGTTATATACTAACTGGTACCATTATGTACTGGGGTTTGTTAGAGATTATTTTAAATAAAAAATGACGCTGATAAAATTCCAAGAAATATTTATTTATACAATATTACATACCCGTGCTGTAACCAGAACTTTGTTTCCAACATTCATGCTCATGACATCTCGAACCCAGCCACAGACAAACTGGTTGTATGCTTCTAGGGATTTGTAAGCTTTCAATTCATCCATCGTATAGGCACTTTTTGTGTTGACTAAGTAATTGATAATATCTATGTAAGATACCGCTGGAAGGCATTTCACGTCACTTGTCAAGTCCCCTTTCACGAGGTCGTACGGATCTTTTCCGCCTATCAAATTACACTTTTGAGCATATCTTTCACTAGTCTGCTTATCCAAACCATCTCTATAAAGTTTCTTCACTTGTTTGACACTCATTGTGTCACAACCGCGGTAAATTATCGGTAATATTTGTAGTTTTATTTGTAAACGTTTACGATCTTTATCTTTTGTTTCGGCTTGCCAATCAAAATGGCGGCTTCCGGTAAAACGGGCACCTGCTACGGCTTGTGGGAACTATGTATTGTAGGCAAAATTTTAACAAAAGATTTCTGTCAGATTTTATTTCAGCGCAAGGCGTACATGTCGATCCGGAACGGTCTGGCTCGGTACTACAGGTCAATAAGTGGTGCTGTTCTTTATGCTGAAAACCACATCTCATCTCTACAATAATCCGACAATCACATTGCTAAACTTATTCCAGCATCGCTGTTGCTTATCACTGCTGTTTATTTTTCAGGTTGCAATAATGCTTGTTTCTTATTGAATCTAGTGATTTGTTGTTGATGCCTCAGACTTTTAATTGATCATGTGAGTATCTATTTGCTGATTGTCATGCTTAAGTTTTTTTTCAAAACATTGACATGAACATTATTACAATGAAATTAAAAACACTTTGTTCAGTTTGCCATGTCATCCGTCACTATATACCTTCTTTTCTATTTAAACTGGCTAGCTAATTTTAGCTTTTAACCGGCTGATAGTTTCTGTACGTAGAATGATACTGCAGAATATAGCATATATTTTGTTTTATGCTGGGTTGGCCTTGTGCAATGTAATCAACAGTGATATTTATTGAAATTATGCACATTGGTTTCAGCATTTTTATAATATACACAAGCTTTGTATAGCTTTTATATTTTGTTGTGACATATCATTGTTGCAATTCTATAGTACGGACTTTGACGGTACTTTGTTTCTTGCTGTTTTGGCTATATGCCATGTCCATCGACAATGCCATTTGTTGGTTGTGATGCATTGGCTGCAGCATTTTTAACTATATTCACAAGCTTTGTATAGCTTTTTGTATGTTGTGACGTATCATTGTTGCAATTCTATAGTACTGACTTTGTTGGTACTTTGCTTCATGCTATCTTTCTATAAGCTTTTGTCTATCTGCAGTAATACTTGTTACTTGTGACACAATAGTTCAGCAATAACAATTTTACATTCTGCTGTACTTGTTTCAACTATACATTTTTATTAGTTATTTTGTATTACTTCTGTGAATTGGCATAATTATTATCTGTCGTAACAGGATATGAAGTAAAATACTGTAATTTTCATACCTTAGTGCGGTGTAATGTATTAGCCCGCTATACATAGTTGGGGCTGTGTCTCTTTATATAATCGTTCACAATAGTTCATTAAACAACAATTTTGTCGCCCTACATAATATTTTCAGAATGCCCAAACAGACACCAACAACGGTTAGTAGTGGGAAGCGGAAAGCAAACAAGGCCCCTACACCGAAGCAATACTTACTGAAACTGCAATAAGCCAAGATGACAAAGAAATGGAAGAAATAAACTCTCTGTTACCGTCAAAACGGAAGAAAGACGACGGTACGAATTTATCTATAACTTCAGACACAAATCCTGATCACGCAAATGTAGAAACAAATTCTTGTTCAGACCAGGATAGTGACTCAGATCTTGACTCTGATGATTGTGTTGACGAAGATTCAGAGGTCACTGGTGCCAATACGGACAACAACGTAATGCAGGTCGATTTGTGAACGTTTTCAGGCGTTCATCATTTAGTTGATAAGAACACCAAACTGAAGATCTTCAACAAACAATTCATAGATTTAGCTTCCCTTGACTTTCGAAATCCAATGTTAATGAGACAACCACAATGCCCAAACAGACACCAACAACGGTCAGTAGTGGGAAGCGGAAAGCAAACAAGGCCCCTACACTGAAGCAATACTTACTGCGACTGCAATAAGCCAAGATGACAAAGTAATGGAAGAAATAAACTCTCTGTTACCGTCAAAACGGAAGAAAGACGACGGTACGAATTTATCTATAACTTCAGACACAAATCCTGATCACGCAAATGAAGAAACAAATTCTTGTTCAGACCAGGATAGCGACTCAGATCTTAACTCTGATGATTGTGTTGATGAAGATTCAGAGGTCACTGGTGCCAATACGGACAACAACGTAATGCAGGTCGATTTGGGAACGTTTTCAGGCGTTCATCCTTTAGTTGATAAGAACACCAAACTGAAGATCTTCAACAAACAATTCATAGATTTAGCTTCCCTTGACTTTCGAAATCCAATGTTAATGAGACAACCACAATGCCCAAACAGACACCAACAACGGTCAGTAGTGGGAAGCGGAAAGCAAACAAGGCCCCTACACTGAAGCAATACTTACTGCGACTGCAATAAGCCAAGATGACAAAGTAATGGAAGAAATAAACTCTCTGTTACCGTCAAAACTGAAGAAAGACGACGGTACGAATTTATCTATAACTTCAGACACAAATCCTGATCACGCAAATGTAGAAACAAATTCTTGTTCAGACCAGGATAGTGACTCAGATCTTGACTCTGATGATTGTGTTGACGAAGATTCAGAGGTCACTGGTGCCAATACGGACAACAACGTAATGCAGGTCGATTTGGGAACGTTTTCAGGCGTTCATCATTTATTTGATAAGAACACCAAACTGAAGATCTTCAACAAACAATTCACAGATTTAGCTTCCCTTGACTTTCGAAATCCAATGTTAATGAGACAACCACAATCCATAAAACCAATAATTCAAAAGTCACGTCCACCTATAGGGATGCTTCAAAACAAGTTTCCAATATTCTTACTTGGTTACGCGCCTTTCAGCTATACGCTGACATCTATTGCACTAAATACCCGGAGGAAAGCTCCCAAATGTTTCGTTATATGACGTTAATTCAGAACTTGGCACAACATAAAAAAAAAACAACAACAACAAAACTGGCAAACTTACGATGAAAAGTTTCGTCAGCTAAGAGCCGTATCCCCTCTACCATGGGGCTATATCCATACAGAAACGTATTTATATTGTACCATTTCCCAGCCTGTCCAGTCTAATTTTCTTGCCTCCCATACCCGCCCGCTTAGCTCAGTAGGTAGAGCGTTGGTCTACAGATCGAGGGGTTATTAGTTCGATCCTCGGGCGGGGCGTATGTTCTCCGTGACTATTTGATAAACGACATTGTGTCTGAAATCATTAGTCCTCCACCACTGATTCATGTGGTGAAGTTGGCAGTTACTTGCGGAGAACAGGTTTGTACTGGTACAGAATCCAGGAACACTGGTTAGATTAACTGCCCGCCGTTACATGACTGAAATACTGTTGAAAAACGGCGTTAAACCCAAAACAAACAAACAAAATTACAGACCAAGATTTCCAACCAGTATCATGCAGCGCAAGAAATACTGCTGGGATTATCAAAACAAGAGGGTCAAGATGGTCCTAGGTCGCTCACCTGAAAAACACACCATAACCCACCATAACAGTGTAAACATGTTTGACCTAGTGATTTTATGGAAAAAAATTCTGACCAATTATCATTAAAATTGGAGCAAAAAAGTCTTGAGTATAAATAAGTATTTTCTTTGATCTGACCTAGTGACCTAGTTTTTGACCCCAGATGACCCATATTCGTACTTTACATAGATTTCATCAAGGCTATCATTCTGATAACATTTCATGAAGATCAATTGACAAATACAGCCTCTATCGCATACACAACGTTTTTCTTTGATTTGACCTAGTGACCTAGTTTTTGAACCCAGACTACCCATATTCAAACTCGACCTAGAATTTATCAAGGCAACCATTCTGACCAAATTTTATGAAAATCTAGTGTAAAATGCAGCCCCTATTGCATACACAAGGTTTTTACTTGATTTGACCTAGTGACCTAGTTTTTAAACCCAGATAACCCATATTCGAACTTGACCTAGATTTCATCAAGACTATCATTCTGACTTAATTTCATGAAGATCAGTTGAAAAATACAGCCTCTATCGCATACACAGCGTTTTACTTTGATTTGACCTAGTGACCTATTTTTGATCCTAGATGACCCATAATCAAATTCAACGTAGATTTTGTCAAGGCAATCATTCTGACCAAATTTCATGAAGATCAATTTAAAAATACAGCCTCTAACGCATGTACAAGGTTTTTCTTTGATATGACCTAGTGATCTACCTTTTGACCCAAGATGACCCATATTCAAACTTGACCTAGGTTTCATCAAGGCAATCATTCTGATAACATTTCAGGAAGATCAATTGAAAAATACAGCCTCTATCGCATACACAACGTTTTTCTTTGATTTGACCTAGTGACCTAGTTTTTGAACCCGGACTACCCATATTCAAACTCGACCTAGAATTTATCAAGGCAACCATTCTGACCAAATTTTATGAAAATCCAGTGTAAAATGCAGCCCCTATTGCATACACAAGGTTTTTCCTTGACTTGACCTAGTGACCTAGTTTTTAAACCCAGATGATTCATATTCAAACTTGACCTAGATTTTATCAAGGCTATCATTCTGACTAAATTTCATGAAGATCAGTTGAAAAATACAGCCTCTATCGCATACACAAGGTTTTACTTTGATTTAACCTAGTGACCTACTTTTTGACCCAGATGACTCATATTCAAACTTGACCCAGATTTCATCAAGGCAATCAATCTGACCAAATTTCACGAAGATTAATTGAAAAATACAGCCTCTATCGCATACAGAAGGGTTTCCTTTGATTTGACCTAGTGACCTATTTTTGATCCCAGATGACCCATAATCAAATTCAACGTAGACTTTGTCAAGGCAATCATTCTGACCAAATTTCATGAAGATCAATTAAAAAATACAGCCTCTATCGCATGCACAAGGTTTTTCTTTGATTTGACCTAGTGACCTTAGGCTACTTTTTGACCCAAGATGACCCATATTCAAACTTGACCTAGGTTTCATCAAGGCAATCATTCTGACTTAATTTCAGGAAGATCAATTGAAAAATATAACCTCTATCGCATACACAACGTTTTTCTTTGATTTGACCTAGTGACCTAACTTTTGAGCCCAGATGATCCATATTCAAATTTGACCTAGATTTTATCAATGCAATCATTTTGACCAAATTTCATGAAGATCAATTAAAAAATACAGCCTCTATCGCTTACACAAGGTTTTGCTCTGATTTTCCTAGTGACCTACTTTTTGACTCTAGATGACCCATCTTCGAACTAGGCCTAGATTTCATCAAGATAATCATTCTGACCAAAATTCATGAAGATTATTTGAAAAATACAGCCTCTATCGCATACACATGCTAAATGTTGACAGACGCCGGACGCCGGACATCGAGTGATCAGAAAAACTCACCTGAGCATTGTTCAGGTGAGCTAAAAACCAGCACTTGTCTCAAGACCTAAGTGCACGGTCCTCCATCAATGTAGCAACTGTGAGGGTCAACACGGAGCACACCGTTGCACAAAACCTTCACGTCAATTCTTCTCGGCCCCTCAAGGCAGAACCTTTTAATCTGACGATTTTTTTACAAATTTTATAAGTTCCTTTACGTGGGCTACCCAATATTAAAACACTGTGTATTATTATGAAGTATAAGCAATAATTTATTTTGCAGGTTAAGCATAATTTCATACATAGAACACACGTATGCAACATAAAGTTAGGTAGAAAATATTAGCAGTTATTCAAAACAATAGTTACTGTATAAACTCTGTCACATTATAGTGTGTAACAACCCTACCTACTACAATAGCTATAGAATAATTCATCATCAACAGTTGTAAAATCCAAACAAAGGAAAGTCTATTATTTTGACATATTAAGGCGATAGACAGGTATGCAAAAATGTGATATAGGATAATGCGCACTGTCATACAGGGTGATATGGAAAAACATGATATAGGATGGTGTGTAAAATGTGATAAAGGTCGATGTGCAAATGATTGCAAAAAAGTGTGATGTGCAAAATGTCTACGCCTTGTGACTTATGTGCCGACAAACATATAAATGTGTACAGATATAAAAACAAAAGATTTTGCTGCATGACTTATATAGACTCACATATAAATATCTCATGTTTAAGAAACAAAGTAGAAAACGTTACCCTGCTGTGCATGTGACTGTTTATTACATCTATGGTTTTAGTATTGCATTCATTTGTCTCGAGGGCTCAAGGGTAACTGATAAGGCGGTTACACGACCCTGCCGTGGAGACGAGTAAACAGTTGTACCAGAATCGAATATTCCCATACCCGTTTGTAGCTCGGAAGCCAGTAAAGCCTGGGGATCCGGCCTCTCAACAATTTTTCAGGTACGAAAACGTTTAGTATGACACGCTGTGTGAAAAGAACAAAAATCCCATGAAAAACTCTTTTGAACAATAAATCATGAATGCTTTCATGACGACCTTTATTTTTTGGAAATGACACAACCATACAGATGATGATCTGTCATAACTTGGATATTTGTGATAACATCACAATAAAAATGGCACTAAAATAGAGCTAAGACACTGGCCTTTAGTTAGTATTATTTCATCACGGGTAGATCCATCGACCTTCCGTAAGCCAGCTGGATGGCTTCCTCAAATGATGAGTTCAAAGCCCCGAGTGAGGTCGAAACCACATCGATGAGGGGCAATTGATTTGAAGTTAACGAACTTAACCTCTCAGCCACGGAGGCCCCTTATCCACAAAGAGGAACTATAAAGGTATTTCATTTTGATCCTGTTTTATGTACAATGTAATTCGTTATAAGTCATTTACAGCATGCTAGTCATCTTACACTCCGGGGTGAAACATCGGAAACTCCTGTCCGCTATACAAAAAATATAAACGTATGTATATATTTTTTTTAATTTGATATATTTTTTTATATGTTTACTTACTAGCAAAAGAGCTTACCAAACAGTTATCATTTTGACCAATAGTATGTCTCAGTGATGATGTAATACAAACTTCATGTTGCGCTGACAGAAATTCTCATTTTTACATACAGTCCAAATCACAAGAAAAAGGTCAGCCTAGTTTTTTGGGAGGTCAGCAAATAATTATTTTTGGCCCAAAAAGCAAATATATTACAATGGCGGGTAAGCTATTTGGCTAAGTTCATTGTGTAATAGAGTGATTAAGCCTAAATGTGATTTTGTATTTATATATATTACTCTGTATTCAGTCATTTTTTAAATAACTGTATTGAAGGTAAACGCATGAGTTCGAATTTGATTTTAGCAAAAACAGGCGAAAAATTCGGTACATATACCTCGTGCGCTTTAATCCAAACATGTGCAATTATATACAGTGTTGCATATACACCTCACACGCTTTATCCAATTATCTGCTATTGTATACAGCAGTACACACACCTCACGCCTTTTATCACAATATTTGTTATTTGAAATATTATGGGGTAGCGTTACATTCCGCTATTACAATTAGCCATTGTTTGGAAGAAAACAAACAGAACAAGAGTGCCAGAATGTCACAATATACGCCTGTCACAGCAAATTTCTTTACTCTAGCTGCTGTATTGCAAATGGATTTTAATTTTGTGGTTGTTTAGCAATCATTGTAAGTCTTTTTAAGTGTTTTCCTAAGTCCACAAAAAAAATTCCTTACCAGGTAGAGAGACCTTAAAATACACCTAAAATTTGAAAGACACATCTATGTTGTACCACAGAAAAGTTGTCTTGGTTTTTCCCTATGGTCAATTATAAAAAAGTTACAATATAAGTTATTTATAGTAACAACTAAGGGAAGTTAATCTTAAATTAAAAAAGTCCAAAATACACCTCAAAATTGGATGTAGCATGCATGTTGTACTACAGAAAAGTGGTCTTGATTTTTCCCTACGACTAGTAATGAAGAAGTTACAATATAAGCTATTTATAGTAACAACAAAGGGAAGTAATTCTAAAGAAAGGAACTGCATGACACTTCCTATCATGATGGTGTATAATTGTGCCAAGTTACATCAAAATCCCTCCATGCATGAAGAAGAAATGCTTCTGACAAAGTCATTCTTGTATCTGACCTTTGGCCTCTAAGTGTGACATTGACCTTAGACCTAGGGACCTGGTCCTTGCGCATGACACTTCGTCTCATGATGGTGAACATTTGTGACAAGTTATATCAAAATCCCTCTATGCATGAAGAAAGAATGCTCAGGACAAAGTTTTCATTCTTGTATCATTTCACCTCTAAGTGTGACCTTGACCTTAGACCTAGGGACCTGGTTCTTACGCACGACACTCCGCCTTATGGTGGTGAACATTTGTGACAAGTTATGTCAAAATCCCTCTATGCATGAAGAAGAAATGCTCCGGACAAAGTTTTCATTCTTGTATCCTTTGACCTCTAAGTGTGACCTTGACCTTAGACCTAGGGACCTGGTTCTTGCGCATGACACTCCGTCTCATGATGGTGAACAACTGTGCCAAGTTGAATCAAAATCCCTCTATGCATGTAGAAGAAATGCTCCGGACAAAGTCTGTGGACGTCGCACTCCTGCCCGCCAGGGGCGTTCCCATAATACGTCCCGTTTTTCAAACGGGCGTATAAAAAGGGCATGACACTTAAATATGATATATATATATACATATCATGTTGTTTAGAGGTAATTTATAACAGACATTTATGTTTCCTCACAATGTTTTGATCGAAAGTCCCTACTTCCAAAACGTTGCCGACTTTTTCAGAAAATCTCTAAAATATTTTCCTTCTCTTTTCCCTTATATATGGAAACCATGCTAATTATTCAACTCAATATACGTGTATTTCTCGTATTATAACTCCATAATGTCTTAAATCAAAATGTCGACGTCCCATATTGCCTTAAGTTTATGGCATCGAAATTTAGTTCATTGTATATATTCTACAATATCCTTCTGAACTGGAGGAATATCCAACAAAAAATGACGGAACTAATAGCTTGAAGTGAAAGCACAATTGTAGATGTCCCCGAGGTACTCCCCTGGAATGCAAACATAAGACTTTTAACATTAGCTTGAAAACAACTGAAAATTCATAGATAAAATAGTATGGATATTTCTGTAGTTATTATTGCGTTCTTGGATTTGAACTGGGAAGTTGACTACAAGCCATGATTTTTGTGCAATTTATTTATGAATGGAAGGACGATATGTTATAATAGATATCTAAGTTTTATAATTTGTATCATTTACTAAGTTAAGTCCCTTGCTGTCAATCGTGCATGCTGGAATATTAAAATGTACTTACACATTTGTAAGGTCCACCATACTTAGTATATGAATCTTTGATGTCTGTGTTGTCACAAATGGAAACAGAATATCCTAGTTTCCTGATATCTTCCTGAAACTTGGCCCCCGCGGCAGTGCAAGTTCCCCCTGGACCCATACTGACACATTTACGCATAGCCTCAAAGGAGCTGAAAGATAGAGTTGTTCTGTAGGTGTAAAGCATATATTGCATTACAGTTGCATATTATGGTATTTGCTTTCTACCCTAAGCCCTTTCTCAATCGAGACTTTGAAGAAACTACTTGTATCTAAACCTATGCATTCAAACCCCATCCTGTTTGTTTTGTTTGTTTTGGGTTTAACGCCGTTTTTCAACAGTATTTCAGTCATGAAACGGCGGGTAGTTAACCTAACCAGTGTTCCTGGATTCTGTACCAGTACAAACCTGTTCTCCGCAAGTAACTGCCAACTTCCCCACATGAATCAGAGGTGGAGGACTAATGATTTCAGACACAATGTCTATAGTGATATAGTGATTGTACCTACATTATTGCCACTAGAGACTGTATAGTTACAGAAACACGCCTATCATATGACACTTTCTACCTGAACAAAAAATGGAAATTAAACAGGCATGGGGAATAGTTAATGTAAAAAACATAACTAGTGGAACATAAAAGAAGAGGCCAAAACTGAGCATTCACGAAATAATCAAGAATTACTATACCAGTGATTTAATATCAAATCTTAGGTAGGAAGGTTTATACATATGTTAGTTGTTAATGACATGACTTGTATCTGGAGCTTCAAAGCAGTTCTTGCCTCGCTTGTTCTAACATTAGCGGTAGTTTACGTTTTTACCAATCAAGTACAAGCCTCACTGGGTCTGTTTTACCACATTAGCGGTAGTTTACGTTTTTTACCAATGAAGTACAAGCCTCACAGGGTCTGTTTTACCACATTAGCGGTAGTTTACGTTTTTACCAATGAAGTACAAGCCTCACTGGGTCTGTTTTACCACATTAGCGGTAGTTTACGTTTTCAACAATGAAGTACAAGCCTCACTGTGTCTGTTTTACCACATTAGCGGTAGTTTACGATTTTACCAATGAAGTACAAGCCTCACTGTGTCTGTTTTACCACATTAGCGGTAGTTTACGTTTTTACCAATGAAGTACAAGCCTCACTGAGTCTGTTTTACCACACATCACTTTTATCTTCATTATTAGATGTTCTTGTTTTCACAAACTAAAGTACCAGGCCCCAATTTTATTTACGTAAGAAAAATGTCCTGTTTTCACAAACTAAAGTATCAACCATCGATTTTATTTACATAAGTAGAATGTCCTGTTTTCACAAACATCCTCAAATCAGTTGGATACTTGAAATTTATAGAATTAACATTAAGAATTCCTTCACGATTCTAAAACAATCTAGCAGTGGTACTATGAACTTGCACTAAAGCATGCAATATAGAATTTCCACTATAGAAATACACCACCGGAATGTCGGAAACATGTTTCTCACGTGAAACATGTTTGTCACGTGAAACACGTGTGTCACGTCAACGTTGAATTACATCTGTTAAAGGATTCTCTATATATTTCATGGAGAAAGTAATTAACTCAGAACCGGAAAGGAAATAGTGTCGATTTATAGGTTACGAGGAGGCGTTAACAACAACTTTTTACTGAAAATTACAACTGACCTGCACAAAACTTGCTTGTCTTTTTCCGCAGGATTGAAATTCTTTTCAATGCTTCCAGTACCACAGACATTCTTCTCTACACATCCTCCGTCAAACTGTTGCATTACCGCTATTGTAAGAATTCATTCAGCCGTCAATATCATCCAGTGTCATTTATAAATAACAGTGTAAATAAGTCTTATGTAAAGAGTCAATGTAAAATTACACCTCAGACAGTGTTATCATTCGTCGTTTATATTCATTTTAATTGCTTTGTAGTTATGGTGTAAGATGTTACACATACTAAGTAATAACGTTTTTGGCAAAAATGCGGTTGTTTGAGATAACAAAAGGTTTAAAAAACACACGAATAGCGTTATACTTATTAAATAGATGGGGCATTTAAATGACAAGTAGAAAATAGGTAAACAAAACATCTTTTTCAAACCTAAATTTAGCATATTACTTTTCAAAATTTGTTAAAAAACTATACATGATAGTGAAACAAATCAGTCATGAATAACTTTACTTACACTCAAGATTTGAGCAGGTAAACCTATAATAGACCTTCCACCTCTCCGGGTCGTACATGAAAAGATGTTCACGAAATTCATCGCGCTTGTCACAGTCACCCACTGCATCCTTTTTGCATTTCACCAAGCATTCAACACTGAAATATCAACCAGTTAACTAATTTGAGATGCTTTTAAATGTTGCCGTCTGTCGAAAGTTCAGCTGGCTCTATTGGCGAGTGTTTTAGGTTGCTGATAACGAATCACTTGTCTCTGACGGATGTGATTTCGAAACTTGGCTCTGAATGTAGAATTCTTCATATGAAGAAACCATCTAGATAGCTTACAGATGGTCGGCGGTCCATCCCAGGGGCCTGCCGGTGATAGAAACAACGTCAAGTAGGATACTTGGGGTCCTTCTCTATCATCAAAAGCAGAAAAAGTTGATATATGACCTAAACTGTGTCGACCTAATAAAAGACTATCGATCCGTTCAGTGAATTTTCGATCTGTGCATTAAACAACTTACCTCCGCCACAGCTTTTAGCTAACTATTGACAAGTAAGACACCCGGGAAACGTAAGTTATGTCGCTTCTTTGATACTTGATCCGTCATACCAAAGTACCCACTGCTTTCAATTATATTCTAGACTTTAAATTTATCCGACAGTTCATGTAAAAAAGGGAAAACTAATTCTAGTATACCTGAAGCCATTAAGCTATAGGACATTCCGTTGAGCCAATAGCTGTGTGCAAAAACATTTCTTGGCTTGCCGAAATAAATATGGCTTAAAGCCTTATAAGCAGTCTTCCGTGAGACGTAGTCGTAATGACATATTAGGCAGAAAAGTATTTCATACAGATTAGACATTAGATATACTGAAACATAAAGAGACAACCAGAAAACAATGAATATAACAACATTCATTAGATACACGCTCGCTCAAGATTGTTATCAATGTGGAGTGATACAGAGCTCTCAAACAGTTCCTATTTATAACATTGCATGAATTTCCAGTCTGCCTAGCCCATATTCATCAAGGGTTTAAGTCTGAAACTTAGACCAAAGGCTTAACTAACTTTTTCTGTTTAAAAACTTTGACTATTGAATGATTTAAAAAGTCTTTATTTATATTAATTTACAATTACTAACTTTTTGCACATCTTTTTCATGGAAGCCTCATCCTTTACTTCTGATACGAAATAGGTTTCGTCACACTTATTCCATGCCGGATCGACTGTTTCCTTGTTACACACCTTGTAAGTACCTGCGGCGTGCTCGCCAAACACCGCTTGAAATGTGAAATACAAGAGAAAAAAATTAAAGCTTATTTCAAATTGGATAATGAAGATATGGAAATGCTTTATGCGAGGTTAAATTATGCCAGACTGTTAGTTAAGACATATTGAATAGCTTTTCGGTCAATACTAGTAGTCAAAATTATTACACGACTCCTTATATAAGATATTTAAATCTATATATAGACAAAACTAGTTGATATACGTACCTAGACAACTCACCAACAAAATGTAATTCATGGCTGAAACAAAACAATGAATACAGATTGTAATGGATGTATGATTCATGAAAACTGAACAATATTAATGTAATAAGTACTTAAAAAATACGTTAAACTGGAATATCAGCAGTTCACTATACCGAAACATATAGCTAAAATCTGAAAATAATTTGGCGGAAAGTTTAGTCAGTGTGTTATACGCATAAAAGATCATGGGCAAACGTTATAAAACTGAATATTTAAGCAACCGATTTGCAAATGAGCATAATCTTGAAACTGAATAGTAAGGTGGCATTCAATGACTGGTTTCCGGTTTTCGATTGTTAAAGTTAAATTACAACTGTTATGCAAAATTTCAACGAGTCTAATGCTAAATTTAGACGATATCAAGTGTAAGTAGCTCTATTGTAGTGCTGTAAGTCTTTGTTAAAAAACTTGCGATACATACAGTGGGCTTAATGGTCTCAATCTGTTTAAGTTATAAGTACCCTAAAGCTAAATATTATCAGCTTCAAAAACAGACGAATACCAAAATACCATTGGACATAAAAAACACAGAATTTTTGGAATCATTGTAAAGAAGCCGTAAAACTTTTATGTATCATCCTGAGATATATATATATGTCACAGAATATGCAAAATATGTTATTTTATTATATTCAGTTTATAATATTTTTACAACTGTATTGTTTGTTGTCTGTGATAATTATCTTTGCTAATATTAAGTTACAGAAATCGTAATGAACTGTAATATCAAAATACTATATTTTGTTTGTATCTTATTACATGACAAATATTATCACGAATAAATAAAAAAATAATAAAAATAGATAAATCATTTCATCTTCAACCAGTACATTTTTTATGTGCTATTTCAACACTGGATACAAAACTTGGGTAGATATCTGTCTAATACATTATCATTTAAACCTTTATATAAAGATGAATTGACGAAAGCAAAAGATGATAATTAATTAAGGTTACTAGATTTACACGTCAGATTAATCTAAGATAGGTGTTTAGCTATGATAGCGAGGTAAGGCCGTGAAATAAAGGTCAGATCATACACTCCAACCCCAAACCCCCTAAGTAGGGATGGGCGACATGCCTGATATAATATGCCGATCACTTGCGTTTTGCAAACCCCTAGGCAGTGATCCCCTTTGCTGCTACGCAAGGGAGATCACTGTGTAGGAGTAAATGCGTTGTGTTGCCTAGATCCTCGTATCGCTAATTGGCTATATATATCATTATTATTTGACTGGTGCTATTAGTCACCTGTTACATAGTTTATCATCTCTGTTGTAAATAAAGAAGAATTTACATGTACCAAATATCTGCAAGACTCACGCATGCATGCACACATTTATTAAACATGTGTGTGTAACAGTCATTGGTTTTCATTTCAAAATGCTAAAATCCACGGATGTGTGTCACGTTTTAAAAAAATATTAGTTGTAGAAATTGAAAGAGTCCTAATATTGTTAACCCCCATGACCCGAATAATTCAACTTGGCTTGCATACCTGCATATGTTACGTATCCACTCATATAAACACAATGATTGTTACGACGAAAATGTATGAAGCGAATAACAAGCTATTTACCTGAATAAACTCCGTAGCTACAAGCTATTTTATAAAGATCTACACTTCGTGCAGAAAAACAAATTACGTCATGTAGTAAATTCAGGTCACCGCAGTTCAGTTAAGTCAAACAGTTATGAACAGTACATTGTAACTGTTGCTTCTCTCTACAGGCATTCGGCGCATTTGTTTGGTCAATAATGATGATATTTATTATAAAAACATTTATATACATTGTATAGTAAATGGGTGCTAGATTTATTTTTGGGTCCTTGACTGTCTATAAATGTTTTTATAACAAATAGCATCATTAGTGATCAAACAAATGCACCAAATGCCTGTGCTTCACTCAAGTAAGCTGACTGATTGCACGGAGGTCTGGCGTCAGTCTTTCAGTGCTTTTTCAAGGGCTAAACTACATTTGTTTAACATAAATCAAATAGTAGTTATTAATGTTTAAACTGACTGAGTGAAACGCATTATAAAGAAAACAACTGTTTTATCACGAACATAGGCATTCGGCACATTTGTTTAGTTAATAATGATGCTATATATAATAAATAACATCAATAAGCAGTCCAATCCAGCACCCTTTTGCTATATATTATTATTGACCAAACAAATGTGCCGAATGCCTATGATCCAAAATATCAACGACGCTCAAAGTACGAATAAAGTATCTTTCCGCTCACGCTAACTGTTAGTACTGTCATTAAATCGTTGAATAAAAAAGGTTAGTTACCACCATATGTATCCGTCTATAAATCCAATAATGTCCTATGCCGCTGTGGCAATCGATAGTTCTATGCTACTATACATTCACACGCTTCCAAGATTTGTTTTGTATTGATAATATAGGATTCGGCTGCAGGCGAGGTAAAATAAACGTATGCCACGTACAGTTAGTCATCTTGTAATAAACTTGTGTTTATTAAAGGTGCAACATGTTGATTTAGAAAATACTTAGCAACAAATGAGGAACTTTACTAGTATGCGCTAAAAATTGAGTCAGGAACATTTCCAAAAACGTATTTTATACCATGCTTTGTCAGGAGATTTACTATAAGGTTACATATTCTTACTAGCATGGTACCTTTTGCTCAGTTTCTTTGAAAACGTAATTGTATAAGGAAACAGTACCTTTAAAGTCATATATTCTTTTTCTTATGCTATATTTCTATTCAGATATAACCAGATTTTTCCAGAACTTCCGATTTGTTTCACGCATATTACCGAATCTTTGAAACAGTTAAAAAACATCCACACCATTTGGAATGTTTCTGTGGTGAAATTATTACTAACATAATTGAATATATAATATATTATACTTGTTTGTCGATACTGGCGTTATAGCAATTATATGCTAAATTTGTAGACTACATGTATAGAAAGTGAAATATTTTACTACAGCTATTTTAGTTTGATTGGTTTCACATAAGGTTTTAGTTTTAAAAGTGTGTTAATGGTTTTTCTTTCCAGTTGCTCATGGCTCGAAACAATTACTGAATATTCTAAATGTCACAAATATCTTAGTCATTTTACAATAAACTCTCTAAATATATTTTGCTAAATCAGGATTTTCTCGGGTATTGTCTAATATAATTGCGAGGCACTGATTTTGCTTGGGCATTGCTGAAAATGACCGCGTTGAACTGCTTCCGCTGGAAATTTCATAAATGAGCCGCGCCATGAGAAAACCAACATAGTGCATTTGCGACCAGCATGGATCCAGACCAGCCTGCGCATTCGCGCAGTCTGGTCAGGATCCATGCTGTCCGCTTTCAAAGCCTATTGCAATCTGAGAATCCGTTGGTGAACAGCACGGATCCTGACCAGACTGCGTGGTTTTCTCATGGCGTGGCTCTAATATGGTTAGAGTGAGGGAAAGTTTGTTTAGCTGAAAAGATGTCCAGTACGTTGTTAGTCGACAACTGACTGCGTGTTTTTGTTTTGTTTTGTTTTTAACTGGGTCATTGTGTACTACAAGAAAACTGATTTTCATACAAAACAGATGAACATTATCATAAAATCATAGACTTGAGTCGTATGGTTTGGAGTGGGTATTTTGGTAAATTTATTTTCTCTTTTATCGCAACTATTGTGTACCGCAATGCCATTTATTAACAGATAGTATAAAGCAGAGAATACCTGAATTTGCATTTTGTCTATTAAAATGCCACGCCAGCTGTACAAAATGTAACTTTATAAAACAAAAACAATAAACAGTTTGCATGCAAATCAAAAACAAAACTTTTAACATTTTCTACTCAACTACTCTAAGTACTTCACGTATAAACTGCGAAATTAATGAAATATTTTTATCTAGTTCTAACAGTGTATTTGTAACAAAGCAAGTGCCAAATGATCAAAAAACGTGTATGAGAAACAATCACAAATGTACCTAAAATAAAAGAAAAGGATTGTGCGTGATCTAAGATTAAGTTATCTAAATGGCCAGTTGGAAAGCGGCTTAGAACCTTATCATTGATAGATCGTCAATAATTTACATTGTCAGTGTGAATGGGGACATCTGCGATGATCATGAAAAGTACTATTTTGTGTATCGCATAAAGATATTTTTTGATGTGATTAGGAATGAAATAAAGTTATATGCTTGTCAAAAGTACACTTATAACTTTGGAAGCGGGTAAATTCGCCCCAAAAACATGTGAGTGGTTTTCTTTTCCTGCGCGTCTTTGTGACGTTTGATGGTATGGCGTAATAATTGCGAAGTACACATTTAGTGTTTGGTCTTCTTTGTTTACTATAGAATTAAAACCAGCCGTGTTAGAATCCCCGTTGATTTTTATTACTGCGTGCACATTATATCACAAGCATATAAATGTTTATGTAATATGATTTTATCCACAGCAAAATTTATGGATGTGATGTGTAAGTCTGGAAATAGAGAAATATTATAAACGAGGCTTGAAGTTAAGATAAATAAAAAGTAGCTGTCATGTCATTCAATATGAATAATGTTTGTCCTTTAAAGCTGGATAGAAGTTCTTAACCATTTATTTTCAGAACTGCAGGTATTTTAGCTATACACTCGCCGGCAAACTGCGACACTGCCACTGTATTTAAATATATAGAAAAAACGGTACATGTATCAGCATTATTTAAAGAAGTTCTACGTAAGCCAAATTTCGTCAATTTTCTCAGTCAAAATTTATTTATCTAAACAATTGTCTGAACATACTATGAAACTGAAACTGGTACTGATTTATTTGATTAAACGCTTATTTCTATACAATGACGTATTCAATGGCGATGTGCATTTAATTTAACAAACCTTAAAACATTAGTTATGAAATGCAAAATCTCACATTGAAAACTAACACCTGCTGTTATCGCATATAAAGCAGTTATCAAAAAATCTAAAACAATGCCATGAAGTATCCAAACTACAGTGTCTTAAGATTGGTTTTAATGTATCAAATGATTTACTTTTGCGAAATGCTAACGGTAGTTCATTCCAAAGTTTGGACCAATAGTACAGAAACTTCTGTCATTAAAATGTATTGCACTTGTTGTATGGAACAACATAACGACATTCAGAATTTGCTGACGATCTCAAACCTTGTCTACTAGGAACATACTCTGTAAGCTTAGTTTAGCAGTTCTGTTAAATACATAGGTACTCTACCAATGTGACAGCTATACATGTACATGAAAAAAGTATCTTATACTCAATCACTCAATCACTGTGGTTGCAGCCCTGAACTGAAATACTAGTACTCTACAAATTAAGCACGACGGTATGATTTTCGAAAAATCAGATTAATTCGTGTTTTAGTCTCCCAAAACAGTAGCACTTGTGACTATTGACAAGTGTCTCAGGTGAAACTGGGTTTAACTCAGTTTGCGGTCAATAGTTTAAATATACATTTAACAATAACATCTATTCTCCTAGTTTATCGGCACTGGAAGTATTCGCCTCGCGCGGGAAGAAAACTTGAAAACCTCTAGACATATAGTCTTCTGCGCTACCTAGTTTGCAAATCTGGAGGATTCGTACATATGAAGTGCTACTAGGAACTAATGAAATATTTGTTCATAAGCTTTAATTTTATAGCTTCATATGTACGAATCTTCCAGATTTGCAAACTAGGTAGCGCAGAAGATTATAATTATATCTAGAGGTTTTCAAGTTTTCTTCCCGCGCGAGGCGAATACTTCCAGTGCCGATAAACTAGGAGAACAGATGTTATTGTAAAATTCCATACCTTTTACACATTTTCTTTAACGTTGCCCCATCTTTTATATCTGCGTAGAAATATGTTTTGTAACACTTTATCCAGGCAGGCTCAATCGTCTCCTTGTTACACACCTTATTTACTGTTGTGACTGGCGCATCAAACACAGCTTTAAATGTAGCCCGTGAGGTAAAATTGATCATTTAGTTAATGCAGTAACATAGGATCATTAAAAAATTATATGACACTTCTTCAGGAATGTGTTTCTATGTGTTAAAGTAAATTGAAATAATTGCATTATTGCTTAATTTCTTGATTTATTTATAAGAATGATGATATCTAGCTTTTTAAAAATGTATCGAGGAAACATAAATGCGATGCTTCATTGGACTTGCACTATCTGAAAAAATCTCTTATCTGACTCTTGCAGACACGTACAGAGCGACATAGCGATCCAACTTTTTATGGCGTTACAACTGAACATTGCTGTCGAGCATTAACACAAAATGCTGTCAAAATTCATTTCCAGGTGTCATCTTTTTCAGAAATTTCTTTATTAGTTTGTACAGTGGAACTAGCTGAATATAGTATGATTAAGATATATACTCTGTTGCAAAAGAAAGTGTGCACTTTAGTTTCGTCAGTTTATGTATATTGTTTCGTCCAAAAGTATTTTATTTTTGGTACCAAAATTTAGGGCAGTTTATGACCAATTTGATATGCATCAGTTGTTCTCAAAATTTTGTCATTTAAGGGGATTTTTAGCTATTCAGAGACAACAATGGTTAAAAACAAAAGTTGCAAATCTCTCTCTTATCAGATTTTCTAAAAATTACTGCCTGTATTTCAAATTTGTTTTCATTTCTCAAAGACATTTTTGTTTCAATATCGTGTGTGACCACCTCTACTACTGATGCAAGCATTGATGCGGTCGCTCATGGACCTAACGTAACGTCGAATGACGTCACGAGGAATGTTATTCCATTCTTGGGTAAGAGCGTTTTGAAGATCATTCAGGTTGTTTATGCCGCCTCTCGACCTGACCCTGCGACAAATCTCGTCCCGAATATGCTCAATAGGGTTCATATCTGGTGAGAGGGCAGGCCGGGACAACATGCTGACGTAAGTGACAGTGTCACCCCGAGGAAGCATTGTTAATGCTTCGATTCGCTGACTTTCACTTAGTCGTGACATTTTATTTCAGCACAGAATTGAAATCTAATGTGTTTTTCCTTTCACCAAAGGCATAAGGAAACTGACAAAACACGTCACATTTTTGTACATTTTCCATGGGCAGCACGTGCAAATCGTGCAAAAGGACGCTATCGCTTGTACCCTTAAATCAACCAAGTTTTTATCGTGCAATTTTCAAAAAAATCGATAGTACATGCTTCGAGCATAGTATATTGAAAATTTGAGATAGCTGCGGTTTTTTTTTTAAACTGGAGATATTCAAATTTAAAAAGTGCACACTTTCTTTTGCAACAGAGTATACATCTCGAGCCAAACTGCTATCACAAGACAATTCATTGCTGAAATAAAGGCAATTATTAAATGTAGATCATATGGAAAACGTACGGAAAGACATTATTGCATAAGTAAAATTAGAGATACGTTACTCAAAACGTCGAGTTACTAACTTGAAATTCCAAGAAGTTGATTCAAATTTTCAAGTTACTTCAAGTTACTTTGATACAATTTCGAGTAACTAAGTTAGTATATCATGTAAGCTCATCACTCCAGTGACTGCAATAAGGCGGAAAAGCCTTCCTTAAGGTACTGGACCCCTAATAGTAATGTTTACAAAATGAAATTTGCTTGGTATATTCTTAAAGTTGACCATGTTTCGCACTGTGTTGCAAATTTTAAGCAACTTTTACCGTGCCGTTTTTTGTTTGTTTTTGTTTTGTATAATTTATGGTAGATTTTCTATTTCCTCAAGCTCAAGTAGAGACACATTTCAATGTGATGGCCACTATCCAAAACGTTTGTAGAGAATTCATTTTACCATTAAATTTGACAAAATAAACCTCAAACTATTGGTAAACAATTATAAAACGCAAAATAAAACAGTCAATATAATTTTTTTCTAGGGTGCCTCAAGTAAACGGATTTAATGAGACAGAATTCTAACTCCAACATTGAAAAAGTAAGGTTAAATCCTGCGGATCTGTTTCGAATTTTTATGAACACATGACTCATTTGCAAATATTTCAACTAAGCAGCAAACTTAAATGATCAATATGTATCCTTTAAAGGGAATTCCTATAGTTTTTATGCGCATCTTTCTGCGCAGCAGACACTATCTATGGAAAATTGAAGTGAAGTCAACAAAACCAACATAGTGCGTTTGCGACCAGCATGGATCCAGACCAGCCTACGTATCCGCGCTGTCTGGTCAGAATCCATGATGTTCGCTAACCGTTTCTCTAATTGCAATATGCTTTTAAAGCGAACAGCATGGATCCTGACCAGACTGCGCGGATACGTAGGCTGGTCTGGATCCATGCTGGTCGCAAACGCACTAAGTTGGTTTTCTCACGGCGCGGCTCAAAATTTTGTACTTTTTATATTTTTCCAATGGTGTCAATAGCCTCATTATGGTACCCAAAGACCAGAACTCACAAACTTTCGATAATTACTAGTATTACATCGGCCCATGAAGCTGACAACTAGCATAAAGTATGAAAATCAGTATTATATTAAATGTATTATAGACATAATTACAACGATATGCCAATTGCAAACAGTTTATTTTTCAAAGTTTAAATCCATTTAACATGAACATGGAAGTAACATTGCGCATTTTTATTTATTGCAGACGTTGATTTGACAGTATAGATTTAATCTAAAGTTGTTTTTGTTTTGCATTTTACCATAGTATGTGTTATCATTTTTGTGTTTATCAGTTTCTCTGATATTAGAATATTACGTCGATATGTATTATAAAACACTTCTTGGTTCTCCTCCCTAATCCATTGTATAACATTATCTAAACAGTATTTACAACAGAGATATTTTCTTAAATTTATACACTGTTCCTTCAATATTCAGTTATAAAAAGAGGTTTTATTGATTACTATGTTGAAATAATAAATATTTCTTGTCAGCACCAGTTTAGTCGTAAATATACAATTCTTTGCTGCCTGAACTAAATTATTTTGTAAGGATATTTCTGACTTATACGAACTCTTACAGTTTTTGTGTGGTCAAACTGTATGGATAATTAAAAGGGTATAAAATCGTGCATGGAACATTCACATTCTGCTTTAAATCACACATGCAGGTAGAGTAGGGACCAAGTTCGCTGTAGACATTACATAAAAAATCTTTTAATACATATATTTTCCAATATCATCTTAAAAATAGCAAGAAATACATTTTTCAATTCAATAATTTCGTGTCAGTGTATGTCGCCGCCGGCGGAAAGACGCGGATGTTGTTACACAATGACGATGATTTAGTGCAGGCATATCACACGTTGACCGCAAAGGTAGAAACAAAATTGATAATGTTATATTGCAACACGGATATATAGTATCATAAGTATGTCGCCTGTTTGTCCATATACCTTAAATGATTCGTTTATGATACATTTAAGATTTCAAAAATGTAAAATTTTAAAGCTTATACTGAAGAAATTGTTTACGTTTGTGTGAAGACTCAATGCGAAAAATATAATTGTGTGCCAGTTGGTACATTACATTCAAGTCAATATAAAATTATCATAAATAGATTTTGTTTAATCAGTAAGTACAAAATCCAAAGGGATTGATGATATCAATTAATAATAAATAATAAATAAAACCAGAGTTGTTTATTATTAATAGATTTTGTTTACTTATTTTATTATTAATATTTTTGTCTTTTATACAAACGTAGTCTTTCAATACCTGAAATTATCTGGTGTTTTGTTCAGTGTAATTAATATGAAACTATTATAACAAGATCCTCATACGTCTGAAATATTTCATGAAAATCATAGTTATATAATTACCATCATGAAAAGCAGTTTATTCTTAGTGTTAAAACGTAACCGTTTTATAGGTATACAAGTATAAGCAGTAATTTATTTTGCAGGTTAACCATGATTTCATTCACAGAAACACATGTAAGCAGTTATTTAAAACAACAGTTACTGTATAAACTCTATCACATGATAGTGTGTAAAAACCCTACCTAATTCAATAGCAATAAAATAATAAAACATCAACAATTGTAAAATCCAAACAAAGGAAAGGCTATTATTTGACATATTAAGGTAATAGACTGGTCTGCAAAGAGCGGTATGCAAATATGTGATATAGGATGATGCGCACTGTCATACAGGGTGATATCGAAAAACATGATATATGATGGTGTGTAAAATGTGATAAAGGGTGATGTGCAAATGGTTGCAAAAATGCGATATGATAGCAGGGTACGCATGGATTCGAACATTTTGGGCACGGCCAGGCTTACATGTAGCGAGTCGTAATATTGCACTTCCCTATTGTGCAGAATCAGAGTGGCCACTTTATACTAAATCGTGTGCATGTTTTGTGCTTTTAATTAATCACAAAATCAGGACCCTCATACAAGAATACAGAATGATATCAAAACGAAAGTTGTACCCCATTCATTAAAAATAACACGCCAAAACCATCAATTTTGCACTTTTTGGACAGCCTGCAATGATCCTGTTGCAGGAACAACGTCCAATTGTTTTGCATTTCTCAGTTTAAGAGGCCTTACTAAACTACAGGATATTAATGGAATGTCGACTAAGCCATCTCGTTTTTTTCTCTCACAAAATAGCAAAAATGCACACGAGTGTCAATCAACAAACATGGAACTTTTCAATGATTTGAATTTCCCGCGCCGAAGATGACTCATCGATTCATACAAAGCTAGCAGCAGTTAGTTTTACAACTGACATCAAAATTTACATGTATCAGCTGTTTTAATTTTCTAAAGAATTAACAATCATTATCTCTCACGAGTGAACAGTTATCCCAGAACCGAATATTCCCATAGCCATTTGTAGCTCGGGGGACAGTAAAGCCTTCCGCCTATAAACAATTTTTCAGATACCAAATAGTTTAGTACGACCAGCAGCGTGAAAAGAACAAAAATCCCATAAAAATTCTTTTGAACAATAAATCATAAATGTTTCCATGACAACCTTTAATTCTTAGAAATGACAACCATACATACGATGATCCGTTAATGAGTAGTATTACAACACTATTTTCGTACAACAACGTACCTAAAAAGCGCGGGCATTTTACAGGGAAGACATCATGACGTTTAACCACAACGTAAATTTCACTTTTGTTTTATCATATGCAGCGTTACGTTATATGCTTTTTATTAAATACCGTATACTATTTTAATCAAGAAGTATACATACAAAGAGGAGCTATCAAGGTATTTAATTTTGATCAAGTTTTATGTACAATGTAATTCGTTATATGTCATCTACAGCATGCTAGTCATTTTACACTCGAAAAATTAATTGAGTTTTCAAGCACCGGTGAAAACATCGGAAATTCCCGTTCGCTTTGCAAGAAATATAAACTTGTTTTTTTAAATTTCATATGTACACATGTACATTTATGTATATTGAGCAAAAGAACTTAGCATACAATTATCTTGACTAATAGTGTGATGATGTAATATTAACTTTGTTTGCGCCGTCAGAAATGCTCTTTTTTTCGTACAGTCCAAGTCACAAGAAAAAGGTCAGCTTAGTAATTTGTGGGAGCTCAGCAAATAATAAGTTTTCGAGAAAGCAAATTTTACAATGGCGGGTTAGCCATTTTGATAAGTTCATTGTATAATAGAGCCTAAAATTAATATTGATTATATATTATTCACTAAATTCAGTCATTTTTGTATAAAACTGTATTGAAGAAAAACGCACGAGTTAGAATTTAATTTCAGCAAAATACAGGCGGCAAATTCGGTACAAACACCTCACGCGCTTTATCCAAGTATGTGCTATTATATACAGTGGTGCATACACCTCACGCGCTTTATCCAAACATCTGCTTATGTATACAACATTGCACACACCTCACGCACTTTATCGCAATATTTTCTGTTAGAAACATTATTACAATTAGCCATTTTTTAAAGAGAACAAGAGTGAAAAGTCAATGACCATTAAATACTATATACATATATCACGTTGTTTAGATGCAATTTGTAATAGGCATCGTTTCCGCACAATGTTTTGAAAGTCCCCACTTCAAAAACGTTGGCGATTTTTTCAGAAAGTTTCTATATATATTTTCCTTGACTTTTCCCTCATATATGGGAACCACGCTAATCGTTCAAGTTAATATGTTTTTCTCGTATTATAACTCCATAATGACTTACAGCACAATGTCCCATATTACCTTCGAAATTTAGTGTATTGTTATTTATCTTACCACCTATAAGATTCTTGCATTTCTATTGGTCAATAGACGTCACGTGGAGACAGGATTCCATATCCTGCTAGTACAATTCAGATATGAATTTTGATTGAAAATGGGCTGCCGCATCGCCAGCGTAATCGAATCAAGTCAGATTATAAGCTCTAGCTATAGATATCGTTTCCGAGAAAAAAAATTTAGTGTTGTTTTTCTTGCCGTTCTATTTTTTTCTATCTAAATTAGGTTCGTGAAGCTAGTGGCAATAGAAGAACAGTAACTCTGTATGGGACGGCCGCGTTTGCCACGTTGAAATGTTGTTTTAGTTAAATCATCGTAAAGCAAAGGAATTAACACATTTGTAAGACAGTAGTTTGCTGTAGGATCATTTCATCTATCTGCAAGATAAAGGAGTTAACAGGAAACGGGAGGAAAGCCGAAGTTTTAAGACATTTCTGACATCGTGTAATCTGATGATTTTTCGAAAGGATGGAACATAAGTTTTTCAAAACCAGTTCATAACCTGCATAAATGAGTTTCTGATTCAGTCAAAATACAGTTCATTTTGCATTTTATGGCTGGTGTTAATCAACTCATTCAACTATAATCGAAGCATGATGACCAGAGAAGATTGGCAGGATTTCAGTCTGCACTGTAACTGTAAGTAGCTTTATCAATATAAAAATTATGTCAATTACAGCGAGGATGTAAAAGTTAGTCGGCAAGATAAAATCGTTACACTGCTTGTTGGTGACAGGATACGGGATATACGCTGTCTCGAAAATCCATATCAGGCGACAGCTTATATCCCGTATCCTGTCACCAACAAGCAGTGTAACTAATAATATTCTACTACTATATGCTTCTGAACTGGAGCAATATCCGAACTAATAGCTTGAAGTGAAAGCATAATTGTAGATGCCCCTGTCTACTGGGCTCGCGCTGTCGCTCGCCAAATTCGCCAAAATCGTAATAATTTGGCGACGAAAAATCACTTTTGGCTTATTCAAGTGTAGTATAGGTAGTTTGTATAACACAACTATTTTGAGGTTTCTTCAATTTATTGGACAGTACCAGTATAGTACGTGTAGAGAAAAACCTACAACATAAAACAGTAAAATCATGAACATAGAAAATACGAATTACAATACAACAATAGCAGAATGTGAAAAATACAGATTTCACAAAATAGATCTCTCGCGGTAAATAAGTTATCATTGCATTTAAAAAGAACAAATACTAAAGAAAATATCTTACCAGAATCGACTAGCAAAGGTACACTTATGACATAGTAAATTGTCCAAAGGTAAGGACATTAAATTACTACAGTATAACAATAGTTCTAGAGTAACTTGCGTTCACTCGGACAATGATTCTCAAGAATGAAGAATAGAGGGCCGTGCAATTGTTAGTTCGCGCCAAAAGTTGTTATTTGTGCATGAAGATAACTGACCAATGAAAACGTCTTCTATCTACAAAACAAGTTCAAATGCACGAGTGTACACATGACTGAACATGATAATACAAACACGGAGTACAATACAATATGATACAACGAAACACAGAGTACAAACATGATACAACGGAATACGGAGTACTGATCACCGATATACGACCTGACTATAAATAAATGACTGTGAATCCATTTATCAGTTTAAATAAAGTGAAACTTGACTTTACTACAAACTCCCTCACTTTGTTGGAATGTCTCCGACATTCTGGAAACTAAGAATACAATAAGGGAATATCAAAGTACATTTAGTCTGAAATCAAATTATGTAAATTTAAATATCAGACTGCAGTGTGTAATAAATCTACCAGTATCTCTCGAAGTATGTAGTATTGTGACGGGAGTTACCTCTCTTGAATTTGGTAAATCAGCATCTAAATTTTGATAAAATCACAGTATAATTAGTAAATTAATGTTGGGTGATGAAATAATCTCATCTCCTCATTCTACAAGATAGAAATAAAGGCATAAAATTATATACAACAATATATAAGATATCATTCCATACCATGACAAGATATATTATTTTAACGCTAGAGAAAGCATTAAATCTAAATTATCAAATACTGCTGAAACTTCTGCAAATAAATTCAGCATAGAATTTATTTCGCAATGATAGGCAAGATAACAAATCCTTTTGCAATGATTCATATCTAAACCAAAAGAAAGTGTCGTAAATCAATGCAAATAAAACAACTTGAAAATTTTATATATAATGTACATGTTATGCTGAAAAATGAAAACTGTAATTCCTTGGTTACAGTTCAATTCCATACAATCAATAAAAATAACTGTAACATAGAACCGTTACAAAATACTAAAAAAATAACACGCTTGTTTCTAGGTTACAAGACACCAAATTTGTAGGTTATAAAACACTAATCTGTGCACACCGTAACATGTAAATAATCAGACAAAATACTCTGTTTTGTCAACTGACTGCTGATAAACCCATTCTCCGTAGCGATCTGGTTTACGCTGGTTGCGTCTCGGTCTTGGAGAAAATATTTGTGGGGTTTCGACTGGTGTTGCGACTGGAACTGGTGTTCGCAATGACTGGTTGGGTAACACCGAAGCTGGAGAATCTGGAACAAAATGTGTCACAGAGGGGGTCTGAAATAAAGGTGAAGTCTGATGAACACTAGTCGGTGGACTAGGTGAATGACCAATAGGTAGATTTCTACGCATAGGAATGCTGTAAATGTCTGTGCTGGAACTGGAACTAGAATCTCCATCGTACTCGACATCTTGTGGAGTAGTAGACCTAGATCTGACCTTACGGACTGGTTTAGGTATAGTTGAATCCTGGATGTCGGGAACAGAAATGAAAGGGAGTAACAGGTTCCTGTGCAAAGTTCTAATAGGTCCCTTGCGGGTCTCTAACTGAACTTTATAGACTGGCTGATTTTCATACGGGATGTCAACTATAATATAGGGGTCCTTCTCCCACTTGTCAGCCAATTTGTTCCTGCCTTGGAGATGAAGGCGCCTGACCAAAACAATGTCACCTACTGTCAACTTGTTCTCACAAACCTTTTGGTTGTATGCAGATTTATTCTGTTCGGCCCTTTTCTTGGCGGCATTACCAGCAACACGATAGGCGTAACTAAGGCGCTCTTGTAGTTTGTTGACATATGTAACATGTCCAGGTGCATTGTCATCTCTGGGAGTTGTGCCTAGAAACGCATCAACCGAAAGACGGGGATGCCACCCAAACATTAAAAAATGTGGGGAGAAACCTGTTGAACTGGATTTGGTGGCATTATATGCATGAACAAGGCTTGGAACATACTCTGCCCATTTTGCTTTCTTGTCGTCCGCCAATGTCCCCAACATCCGTAGAAGTGTTCGATTAAATCTTTCTGCGGAAGGATTGCCCATGGGATGGTAAGGGGTTGTACGGGTCTTGTGGACATTAGCCAACTTGCAGAGCTCTTTGATAACTTTGCTCTCAAAGTTGCGACCTTGGTCTGAGTGGAGCTGTTCTGGGAAGGAGTAGTGAACGATGAACTGGTCATAAAGTGCTTTAGCTGTAGTGGTAGCCTTCTGATTTCTGCAAGGAATAGCTTTGGCATAACGGGTGAAATGATCAGTTATAACCAAAACATCCTCATAACCGCCTTTGGATTTCTCAAGCTTAAGAAAATCCATACAGACTAATTGCATTGGTCTGGAAGTTTGGATGGGCTTAAGCTCAGCAGCAGGGACTTGAGGGCTTTTCCTGCAAATACAAGGTTTACACAAAGAGACCCTAGAGTTAATATCTCGTTTAATTCCCGGCCAATAAAATCTCTGACGAGCCATAATGACTTCTCTCTGCCCGGATGACCAATATCATCGTGGATCCCTTGGAAAGCGATACTTCTATGTGTCTCGGGAACGACCAACTGATGAACCTCTTCTCCATCCAGAGATGCGGTTCTGTAAAGAACACCTTTTCTGAAATAAAGTTTGTTAAAGTCACGAAGTAGGGACTTTACCTCTGTAGGAAGGTCCTTCTCCCCCTGGGCCGGGAACCGTATCTCAGGAAGGAGATAACCTTTGCTATGTTAGGGTCATTGGCTTGCTCTTTTGCCCAATTGATAGGGTTGACTATATCCGTTGGTGGCATCATCTCTTCATTGGCCAGTTTAGGAGTGGAGTCACCAGACAAATATTCAAACGGGTGAGACAGAAGCAGTGACGCCAAGACATATAGCTTTGACAGCTTCAGAAAAATACTCTGGTTTGCGGCTAAGGCCATCACAATCAGTATTAAGCTTTCCAGACTTGTAGACTATACTGAAATCATAAGCTGATAAAGCAGCAACCCACCTATGACTGGTAGCATCAAGCTTTGCAGTTGATAAAACATAGGTCAAGGGGTTGTTGTCAGTAAAAACAGTGAAAGAGTTGGCGTAAAGGTAATCATGAAATTTTTCAGATATTGCCCATTTCAGCGCAAGGAACTCTAGTTTGTGTGCTGGATAATTCCGTTCACTAGGCCGGAGTCCTCGGCTAGCATAAGCTATCACTCTCTGGCTGCCATCTTCTTGCTCTTGTAGTAGAACGGCCCCTAATCCAGACCCACTAGCATCAGAATGGACAATAAAGGGCTTAGAAAAGTCTGCAAAGGCAAGAACAGGAGGAGATGTGAGTTTCTCCTTAAGAAGATCAAAGGCAGCTTGTTGTTTTTCACCCCAGTTCCAGTCTACGGGTGACTTAGCTTTCTTCTTAGACTTAGACTTCTTGGATTTGTTTGTGCCATGGCCTTCTAGAAGATGGTTAAGGGGCTGGGCTATTTTGGAATAGTCTTTGATAAAACGACGATAAAATCCAGCGGTTCCAAGAAAGCAACGCAACTGGGAAATATTGGTAGGGACTGGCCAATTTGATATAGCGGAAGTCTTCTCCGGGTCGGTAGAAATACCGTCTTTGGAAATTACATGACCAAGGTAAACGACAGAAGATTTAAAGAGTTCACACTTAGAACCTTTAAGTTTCAAACCATTTTCTTCTAGACGTTGAAACACTGACTCGAGACGACATATGTGTTCTTCGAATGTCTCTGAAAAGATCAAAATATCATCAAGAAACACTAGACATTCCCGCAATAGCAAATCACCAATACAGTTTTCCATTAGTCGTTGGAATGTTGCACCACTATTGACTAAACCAAAAGGCATTCGGTTTGCCTCATAAAATCCAAGATTTCCTACAGAAAAGGCAGTCTTTGACTTGGACTCTTCTTCCATCTCAACCTGCCAGTAACCTGAGCGCAGGTCTAGTTTGGAAAAGAATTTGGAACCTATGAGGAGGTCCACTGTGTCATCGAATCTAGGCAGCATATAAGCATCCCGTCGAGTTTTAGAATTAAGTAATCTGAAATCAAGGCAAAAACGAAGAGACATATCTTTCTTACGAACCAACACGACATTGGAGGAATAGGGGCTGTCACTTTTTCTGATAGCGCCGCTATCAAGCATTTCTCGTAGATGTTGGCGTACTTCTTCGTACATCCCTGGAGGAATCTTTCGGTAGGGTTGTTTGAAAGGGGTGTCATCATCAAGAACAATTTTATGCTTCACTTGATTGCTACAACCAAGGTCTGTGGGGCCAGTAGAAAAGATGTGTTTCCAGTTTCCTAGAACCTGGTGCACACGAAGTAACTGTTCAGGTGACAGGTTCTCAGTGTCAATCTTCAAACCAAGATCCTCAACAAAATTAGTAGTAGAGGGAGGTGTCAAGTCAGAGGCAAGATTATCCACTATCTTAACTTCATTGATAAAACAAAGATTAGACTTCGGCTTAATGAAGACAGATTTAGCCGACATGTTACACAATCGAACTGGTACCTTGGCATAATTACCGTGTTGAGGCACTTGAACAACATGGGGTCTTACTAAGTAAGAGCTATCACAAGAGATATTCTCAGTAACCACTTTCTGAACTGAGTGACTGAGACCTCTGGCGATGCCATTCATAGATATGGACTCATAAGGTCTGATCTCGACTGTATGCTCATTTGTAGACTTAACCATGACCGGCTGGCAAACTAGAGAATCAAAAGCCATTTGCCATGCGTCTGGCAAAGTGATTGCGACTGCGGCAGCAGCCGACTTAAAACGTCTAATCACATTTGTACCTAAAATAACTGGACAAGACCTGTTACTATCAGTGTCTGGAACAACTAGAACAGGAACTGATAAGTTAAAATCTAAAAATGGTACTGCTACTGAAGCTTCAATATAGCCCAATATGTTTAAATGATTACCGTTGGCTACTGAAACATTCAAATCAACACCGAAGTCAGCTAGATCAAGTAATGGTGGTTTGTTGGGCAATGACTGATAAAAAGAATTTGCGACAGTTGTAACCATAGAACCACTGTCTACTAGACCGGTAGCTGTAACATTATTTACAACAACATTAGTAACATTGGAGTCACCAATTAATCTGTCTGTGATACTATTGGAATCTGCAGCAACTGAAAAAGTTGATTTAGCATCAATATGATTATAGTGGCCTTGAAAATTACCCACCTCTGTGCGGCCGTTGGCAGAGGCGGTTAGGCTTTTGGGTCATAGGCTGGGGTGTAACCTTTGTTCCCTCGTCCTCGTGATGAACGTCCCTGACCATGTCTGGGGTGCTGATGTGTAGGTTGCTGAAAAGGCAATTGAGGGGGTGGGTGTGGAAAGTGCTGAGGTATCTGGGAAACAGGTGTGGGGGTCTGCTGAGTGGGTCTCTGGTTGTTGAATGGAGTCAGCGCATCTAACTTTTGGGTGATTGCAGAAAACTTCTTGTCGATACTAGACTGCAGACTACTTAGTCTATGATTGACACGTTGCTCTAGATCAGCCATTTTATGCTTTACATCATCATCATAGGTCTGTTGATTCTGATGTGGCTTGGGTTTTGGATGGTTCATCCTTAACTCTTTCTCAACCTGTCTTATGTGTCTCAATAAAACATCATAATCAGAAACAGAATCTATGAAATGTCGGGTATTGCTCTGTAAAGACTCGGAGAGCAAGCCGGACCACAACCTTTCGCACATCAATTCATTTTTGGATGTTCTAGGGAGGTGTCCACCTTCGAAAGCATTTTCTAGAATGTATTCAAGGCGACTTCCAAAAGAAGTAACAGATTCCTCAGGTTTCTGGGTTGCATTGAAGAACTCTTTCATGGTAATCCCTTTCCGAGAAGGTTCAGAGAAGTTTACATCAAGTTTAGTAAAGATCTGATTTATAGAAGCAGAATCACCTAAAGAAACTACAAGGCGGCGTGCTGTTCCTCTCAAAGAGTTACGCAGGGCCTGTAAAATCTGCATATTTGAAAGGGTAGTGTCTTTCCGCAAACAACGTATCTCATGTCTCCACTCATAATACCCAACTTCATTTTTTGGTACTGGTTCATCTCCTGAGAATGAAGGAATCCTTGGAATTTTTCCAAGAGGAACTGAAGAGGGAGAGGAAACACTAGGATACATAAAACGCATAGGTGAGGAAGGCAGACCTGTGGGTGGGAACATGAGAGGATTCTTAAGTTTAGTATCTGTAGTAGGTATATCAGTATGTGGGATACCTTTGGGTGTAATGTTGTACTTAGCAGAGAGGGCTTTCAACATTTCTTCCTCTGAAGGCATTACAACTTCCTTTTCACTGCCGCCTACGGCACCCAGTACAGGTTCAGGTTCAGTATCAGACATATTTGAAAGATATTTGTACCAAGATGAAAATAGCAAAGTATTTTCAAGTTTTTCTTCGGTAAGAACTGAAAAGACCACACACACAAAAAAAAACTATCAATGTACCAGGTAATTCTCAAATTACCAAAAAATAAAAAATATCAAATTGCTATAAATATATACAAAGTTTTTTTTTTTTTTTTTTTTCAGACTGGCTTAAATTCAAGTTGTAAATAAGTATGTGTAAATTGTATATCAACCGGGTTTATACTGAAACCTGAATTCAAATCTTCTAAGTTTGAAGTATAAATTTAACTATTTAAATCAAATATTTCAAAGTTCAAAATCAAGCTGATGAAATGAACTAAATGCTGTAAAATTAATTCAGCTAAGTGCAGCGACTACTGAAAAAAAAATCAAGTGCTGAATATTAAAATTCAACTTCTACTCAAAAATACTGTACTGTCAATTTCTAAATATCACAACAAAACTTCAAGGTCAACTCAGTATAGAAATATTCAATATACTGCTGTCACTAAATCCCAATAACAAAAGGATGTATGGAGTAAATGTAGGTCAAATGATCTACAGTATTTGTAAACAAACTAACCTGTGTGTAAAAATTCAATATTCTAATATGCTGTCAAATGTCAGTGAACAGTGATGTAAACACAACACATGTATTGTGTATTGAACAGTTAAATCCTATACTGATCAACACTACACAAATAAATGAACACAGGTTCACTAGACTAGTAAATACACTAAAGTCACTTAAAACACAAGTACCTGTATGAAATAATATGATTTGCAACTTCAAATACTAATAATACTATGACCGTATTCTAGACAAATCAAGCTGCAAATAAATAGATCTAGAATTCTAACTATAAATTACTGGGATCTCTGTTGTTCTGGTAATAATCAGCACTTGTACATAAAATGCTGAAAATGAAATATATATTGTTAGTTTACATGTATATATATTTATTCAAAATGAAACTTGAACTGCCAAACTGAAAGTGAAAGTAGAAATTTGCAGTAATTTCAGGACCCTGTAAATAAATATTGTGTAATTAATTTAAATTCAAATGGGAAAATATATTGAGTATGCTGAAAACAAAATATCTAATCTGAAAACTATGAATCTGTGCTAATTTCTCTGTAGAAACACAAATATGGTCATGTACCAGTAAAATCAAACAAAATAAACATGAATAAATACACATAAAATGAGGGTACACACAGAATGGCAAAACAGATAATGTAAATGTGTGTTTACGAATATTTCACACACACCTTTCAGGACTCACCACAGGGAAAATTGTGCAGTGTAAATTATACCCAAGGCAAAAAAAACAGTGCAGTTAGTTGGGAAAGTAAAGAAATCAGGTCAAACTCAGTGAACGCAAAGACTTGAACACCCTAAATTTTTCTAACCTTGATATTTTACTTAACTAAGCTAACTAGACTAATGATCCACACTATGTGTTTCTTATAGGTAGACAGTATACTAGTGCGAATCCAACTTTCTAAGTAAACACCACAATATCTGTCAATGCTTGCAAAATTTCAATGAAAATCAATAATACGAGTACCTTTTGCTGCAATCAAAACACATTCAAAGAATATATGTTACACTAAAATACAAACTGTATCACACGGAACCGTAATTCAACCTCAATCAAATTTTTGGGATTATATCTACTCAAACTTGACAAAAATTACGATGTCGCGAAAATGTATGAAAATATGATATAGCAATCTAAATGTACGTTGCAATTTAGAATTTATACTGCGACCGTCGAAAACAAAGCCAAACCAAATGAAAACTACCAAGAAAGAATTTCTTACTGCTCAAAAATTTAACCGAAGTTAAAAATTGCACAAAAGCTCTATCGTTTGGTTTTCACTACGAAAATCGTCCTAGCTTTTAAACTCTGCGCTACATTAGATTTACACAGAAAATAGTGCGCAGCGTTACTTATCAAAAATCCAAAAATTACAACATATATCAAGAAAATGTACTTACGGTTCCCAAAAATCCAATTTAATCCACAAAAGACACTATAATTAAAAACACATTTTAAAATAACACTAATATCACAGTCATATTCCTCCGCCTCGTTGCTCCGTGTTCCGTAAGATTAAAAGTCACAGTCACGTGATGTAAATACAGCTGATAATAGCTGTCAAAATTGACAGTCTACTCGCGAGAGTGTACACTTTAAAGAAAAAAAGGGATGGGGGTGGGGAAAGAGGTGGTATACCATAGATAAGGTTGCCGGCGTTGTCTTGAACTCCTCTTCCTCTCGTGCGGGCGTCGGGGTTTTAGAACAACCTCCTTACCATGGAATACGTGGTGTACATTCAGCTCTGATCGCCGTTCTGGTTTTCTTACTGTCCGCCTCGTCGGGGAGCCATTTTGTAGTATAGGTAGTTTGTATAACACAACTATTTTGAGGTTTCTTCAATTTATTGGACAGTACCAGTATAGTACGTGTAGAGAAAAACCTACAACATAAAACAGTAAAATCATGAACATAGAAAATACGAATTACAATACAACAATAGCAGAATGTGAAAAATACAGATTTCACAAAATAGATCTCTCGCGGTAAATAAGTTATCATTGCATTTAAAAAGAACAAATACTAAAGAAAATATCTTACCAGAATCGACTAGCAAAGGTACACTTATGACATAGTAAATTGTCCAAAGGTAAGGACATTAAATTACTACAGTATAACAATAGTTCTAGAGTAACTTGCGTTCACTCGGACAATGATTCTCAAGAATGAAGAATAGAGGGCCGTGCAATTGTTAGTTCGCGCCAAAAGTTGTTATTTGTGCATGAAGATAACTGACCAATGAAAACGTCTTCTATCTACAAAACAAGTTCAAATGCACGAGTGTACACATGACTGAACATGATAATACAAACACGGAGTACAATACAATATGATACAACGAAACACAGAGTACAAACATGATACAACGGAATACGGAGTACTGATCACCGATATACGACCTGACTATAAATAAATGACTGTGAATCCATTTATCAGTTTAAATAAAGTGAAACTTGACTTTACTACACAAGTTTATTCTATATCAAGGCTTATTACAAGCATGTGATAAGAATAAGAAAAACACAAACTGAAAAACAGTAACAAGACATGTGTGACGAAAAGAAACAAAACAAAACAGCACATGTGTTATTCAAGGAATGTACAAGACTAAATACGGAATGAATAAACCAACCGTAAAAGTAGCCGTACAAAATAACCAGACTGAAAAAGTACCAGAAAATATTTGTTAAAATTCACAATTTTGTCAGTGGAGAATGACTCTAATTTAAATAAGCAAAACTAAAGCAAGTTTAACAAGTCTAGATTTACTACTATTATTCCTGAGCAGACTTAACTTTAAAGAATTAGGACGTCTCTTATAATAACTGGGAATGTATTTTTTTCTCCAGTTGGTGAAAAATGGACACTCTAACTTATGATTCATGATTCTAAATTTACAGAGTGCATGTACTAAAATTTAGGTAAAATATCTAACCAAACTCAGTTTTATAAATTCTATAAACTAAACACTTAGGTGACTGTTCCACTCGACTATGCCAGTTCTGGAAAAACTAATCAGTAAGTCTTGTTTTAACCATTGTTTGGAAAACACTCGGCGGAGCATTTTTTCACCGCATTTTGTTTACAATCGCAGAATGGTTTTCTAAGCCTAGATCTTGGCAGAGGTCAAAGGGATTTCTGGCTTCATTAGCACAGTTGGGGCCAATGACTATCACAGTATGGTTCCAATAAACAAGGGTCATTGTTTATTGGAAAGTCGGTCTACCTTACAGGTGTATCAATTAGTGAGAAGGGTAAACAGTGTATTTTATTTAATAGATATCTGATAAATTTGAAAATTATACTTATTTGTGGCATTTCTATGAAAAGGAAAATATTGGTTGATCAAACATAATAGTAAAATAATAAGAAACTTATTTAGGAATATGTTACAAATTCCATTATGTTTTAAGGAGGGAAAAGCAAGTTCTGTCTAGAAATGTGCTCAAATTCAAATTTGATATTTTAGAAAAATGTGATATTCACTCATCTAAAAGTTTTGTTTTATTGCTTGCAGAATATTGTACACACATCTGTGATGTTGAAAATGAAATTTTATGTCACTAAGCTTAATAAAGATCATCAAAGCTTTTTAGATCTAGATTTGTCCGCCATCCAAACAATCTACATTTGAACGTGCTATTCCACGTGCATTCAAGCAGCAGTGGGTAAATGAACTTGATTGGATTCAGTATGACTTTGGGTCTTAACTTATATTTTGTAATTGTTTTAAGATAAGATTATTACATAGGATAAGTTTTGGATAGCAGTATGAAGTCATGTACATGCATGTTGTATGCTCTTATGTAAATGTCAGTCGTAGAAGATATTGTTTTAAGATAATAAATTTGTTAACAATAAAAGTTCTGACTTCTGCCAACCATAGTTGCATGGTGCGTTGTATATAATGTATAATGTATAGTATAAAATAAATATTAAGTTTTAAAAATATATGCATTATATTGAGCAATATATATAGTATATTTCAAGCAGCTGCGGTTCCCACAATGTCTTTATTCTTTGGCTACTCCATCTGCAATGTTGGCTACAATTTTTGGCTAAAGGTAATAAGATTTGGCTACAAGATTTTTTTCATTTGGCTAAACGCTTGACTACAAGAAAATTTATCCCAGTGCCACCGCTGCTGCTGCTGAGGTACTCTCCTGGAATGCAAACACAAGACTATAAACATTACATGTAGCTTGAAAACAACTGAAAGATCATAGATGAAATAGTGTTGATATTTCTGTAGTTTTATTGCGTTCTTGGATTTGAAATTTGGATTTTTTATAATGCCAATTAAAGTTTTTTTTTCAGTTTACTATAAATTTTGTGATAGGACAATTGCATTCATTAACGTTCTAAGACAGCTTTTCTAGCGCGACAATTCAAGTGGTTTAACTTTCAAAAGTAAATTCCTTAACATTTGTAGTTATAATGGTTGTTATATAAGGACACTTTATTATATAAAAATATTCATGCTAGGGTTTTTATCGAATTGTATATAGTATACGTAGAAAATTTAATCTGATTTCAAACTCGGGACGTTGTTGACTACTACAAGCCATGCCGATTCTTTCTGCAATTAATCTTGAATGGAAGAAGATATGATGCAATAGATATCTAAGTTTTATGATTTGTATCATTTACTCTTGCTGGCAATCGTACATGCTGGAATGATAATATGTACTTACACACTTGTAAGATCCACCGTACGTAGTGTATAAATCTTTGATGTCTGTGTTGTCACAAATGGAAACAGAATATCCTAGCTTCCTGATATCTTCATTAAACTTGGCCCCCGCGGCAGTGCATGTTCCCCCTGGATCCATACTGACACATTTACGAATAGCCTCAAACGAACTGAAAGATCGATTTTTTCTGTAGGTGTAAAACAGTAAAGTTGTAGTCAAATAATATACCACGCAATATTGACATACATTATGTTAGATCAATGTGGATTGTGGCCACAAAACAATATGCCATATACAGTTTTTATAACTTCAAGCTCAAATCACTTGACGCATAATTATATTGCATTACAGTTGCATATTATGGTATTTGCTTTCTGCTCTAAGTCGTTTCTCAGTCGGGACTTGTATCTAAAAATTATGCATTCACACCCCATCCTTGGCTGCTGTGGTCTTCGAACAGATGAACAGACTTACTATCTGGAGCTTCAAAGCAGTTCATGCATCGGTTTTACTAACATTAGCAGTAGACGTTTTTACTCATTAAATACAAGCCTAACTGGTCCAGTTGTAACAAACATAACTGTACCAAACCTCGCTTTTATCTACATTATTAGATGAGCTTGTTTTCACAAACTAAAGTACCAGACCTCAATTTTATTTATTTAAGTAGCATGCCCTGTTTTCACAAACTAAAGTACCAGCCCTCGATTTTATTTACACAAGTAAAATGTTCTGTTTTCACAAACATCCTCAAATCAGTTGCCCAAATTAAGACTTTCCATAGAGTTTGGAGACTTGAAATTTATAGAATTAACACCGAGAATTTATTGACGATTCTAAAACAATCTAGCAGCGGTACTATAAACTTGCGCTATAGCATGCAATACAGAATGAATTTCCTCTGTAGAAAACCACCACCGGCAAGTCTGAAACATGTTTGACACGATAAACGTGTGTGTCACGTCAACGTCGCATTCCATTTGTCTAAAGATCCTCTATATATTTCATGGAGAAAGTAATTAACCGGAAATGAAATAATGCCCATTTATAGGTTAAGAAAAGGCGTTAACAGCAAACTTTTACTGAACATTACAACTGACCTGCACAAAGCTTGCTTGTCTTTTTCCGCAGGATTGAAATTGTTTCCAATGCTTTCAGCATCACAGACATTGTTCGCTACACAGCCTCCGTCAAACTGTTGCATTACTGCTATTATAAGAATTCATTTAGACGTCGATATCATCCAATGTCATTACCATTAATAGTGTAAGTAAGTCTTATACATGTAAAAAGAGGCTAGGGAAAATGACATCATAAAAGCTGTATCATTTATCATTTATATTCCTTTTAATTACTTATTATAATATTATGATGTCAGTTGTTGCACATAATATAGTAGTTACGATTTTGGCAAAAATGTTGTTGTTTGAATTGATTAAAAAAATGCCCGAGAATAACGTTATATTTATTCAAGAGTGACATAAAAGCTTAATAAAAAACGACAATTCTAAATAGCCAGGGCGAAAAAAGACAGACTAGACTTCCTTGTCCAACCACAATTTTGCATAAAAGAATTTACTCTAAAACTTTGCTCGAAATTAGACATCGTGAAAATGTAAGAAATCTAGAACATTACTTACACTCAATATTTGAGCAGATAAACCTATAATAGACCTTCCACTTCTCCGGATCGTACATGAAAAGATGTTCACGAAATTCCTCGCGCTTGTCGCAGTCACCCACTGCATCCTTTTTGCATTTCACCAAGCATTCAACACTGAAACATAAACCAGTTAACTACGCTAGATGCTTTTAAATGTTGCAGTATGTCGATTGTTCAGTTGCTATGGACAAGTGGGGTTAATGTCACTGGCAACGAATCACTTGCCCCTGACCGATGTGATTTCGAACACTCGCTTTTGGTGTAGAATTCTTCATATGAGGGAACCATCTAGATAACTTACAGAAGGCTGGTGGTCTAACCCAGGGGCCTGCCAATGATAAAAACAATGTCAGGTAGAGCAACTGCGGTCCTTTTATATCATCAAGAGCTGGAAAAGTTGATATATGATCTAAACTGTGTCGGTGTGGCTCAAAACCTGAGGCCTTAAGTGAATTTTCGATCTGTGCATCAAACAACTTTCCTCCGCCACAGCTAATAGCTAACTGACAATTAAAATGTTGCTTCTTTGATAGTTGGTCAGTCATACCCACTGCTTTTAGTTATATTCTAGACACTCGATTTATCCGACAGTTCAGGTAAATAGGGGAAAAACTAATTCTAATATACTAGAAGCCATTAAGTTATGTGACATTTTGTAGAACCAACAGTCTGCCAAAAAAACATTTCTTGGCTTTCCGAAAACATATGACTTAGACCCAAGTAAGGCTTAACACAGAGCAGTGGTCCGAGAGACATATGAATTGAGGTAACAAAGTTCAAGAGAGATACATTAAAAGTCGTAATGACATAGGCAGGAAAGTATTTCATACAGATACGGTATCAGATATACGGAAACACAAAGAGACAACCAGAAAACAAAGACTATAATAATATGTCTTAGATATAAGCTCGTTCAGGATTGTTGGAAGCCGTCAGGAGGCGGCTTCCAGTAGGTACGCTTCAAAATTTGTCCTATGGAGATGACGTCATCAATTTAGGATCAGTTGTTTTATTACCTGTTATGTTTAGATTGTAAAAATTGTACATAACACAAAATGATTTCATAAAATTTGAAAGTATAAAATCAAATTGATTTTTTTAAATCATTCAATTTCTTTTTGATGCAGGTATATAATCATAATTATAGCATTAAATTATCAGCAACAATCGTAAAAGAACTTTTCCCCATTTTTGTAGACTTGTCAAGGGTCCTCTTCATAAATACTTTATTTGTTTTATTTGATACTTATTTCCGCGAATTTCGCATAACTTGAGTGAAAAATGTAAATATATTTATAAGGTAATAGAATATTTGAAATGATCTTGTTCGCGCAAAATTAGCGATTGAAATTCTTTCTCTCTAACAAAAATACCTGTAGGAATGCAAGTTTATACAGACTGGTTTTCGAACTTATCTGCTCCACTACATTACGAAGATTATTTACCGGGAACCATGACACTGCAATAAATTTCTCCTGTTGATAGAGATCTTAATCAACATTTAGTTAACAGGTGGTTAGCGCGTGTTCATGAGTTGAGATTCTGTTTTGTTTTACTAATCTCACTAGTTTAATTCACCATAAAGTCTGAACTGCCCTTAATCTTCAATTACAATTATGTAAAAACTATGATACTTAAATGAAAACATATTAAATAGTTTTCTTATTGGTTAGATTAATGAATATGTATAAGCAATTTAGAAGTGCATTATGTTACTTTGATATCAGATATATTCAACAATGTATCCTCAAGTATTACAAGTATTGCAAAAATATTTGTTTTTATATAAAAGAATGATATTTAGGAATAATATTAACATATATTGAATGGTGTTCAGTTAAAGTTGAACATAGGCAGAATAAATATTTTAACAATGGATTCAGATTTAGAAAAGGAATTAGATGTTTTACAATATAAAGTGTTAAGACGTAATTAAGACATAATTAAAAGGAAATGATGTTTTTCTTTCTCTTTTTTTTTGTTGGATTTTTTAAAGATAGTTTAGAAACGAAAACTCATTTTCTAACGTTCATAATAGACCAAACAGTTAAAGAAAGATGATTTTTAGCCGAATTCTGAAGATCAGTGCCTTATCTTTGCAAAACTTGGATTCAAAGTTACTGTGATAACTTTGATTTAAATGAAGAATAATTTTCTTTGTTTTGGAATGAGATGAGTATGTGTGTGACTTGCAAAATAGGCACCAATTTATCAGATTTTTAACGGCAATTTTTAACTCTGCGTGTATGACAAATTATAGAGATGTAAAGTCCTAATATTCCATCGAAGATAATCTCCTGAATGACCGCCCCAAAGCTTTTGGTCGAAATTAGCGGAAGTTGGTATTAATGATTCAAAAACCTTAAATCGGGAGGATTTTCGACCCGTGTAAAAGTTATGATCAAGTTATATTTCACATTCCAAGACGTCTGCTAACAGAATAAAAAATATTTTTACATAATAGTTATCATAGTTACTGTTTCTTTTCAGTGATACAGTGGTATAAATTTACAATTTGGTACATGGTGCTTTTTGTTGCTAGTAGCTGCTGTCCTGGTGTGCACATGGGTTCAAAACATAACTCGGGTTAAAATCATATTTAGACAGAAAGAGTAAGATGGAACTAAATTTCTTTACAGAAACCCCTACCTCAAAGTCATACTTAGTGTTCAAAGGTCAAAACTTGGTGCTGTTAGTCCTTTTGACACCTGTCGAGCTTGACATGTTGTCCAAGGTCATCTAGTTTGAGTGTAAAACAATTCCTAAGATGTTGCATGGCATGAAGAAGGATAATTGCCAGATATTTCACCTGTCCTAAATAAATGACGTATAAATCTGAAGTATTTGATGATACGGAATCTTAACATCACCGTGCACAAACCATAAGTTTACGTGGTGCAATTTTATAATCATTTATTCTATTAAACATTTTACTTCATAGACAGCTTCCATATTTCTATGTCTAAGACATTTTAAGGAACAAAGAAATTGCGGCTTCTTTGATGCCATGCATAAAAAATTCGTCTTGTTATCAATGTGGAATGATACAGAGGACTCAAAACAGTTCCTATTAAATTAATTATTTATAACATTGCCTAAATGTCCAGTCTGCCTGACCCGTATTCATCAAGATTTAAGTCTGAAACTTAGACTAAAGGCTAAATTTACTTTTTGCGTTTAAAAACTTTGACTATTAAATGATTTGAAATGTCTTTATTTATATTATTTGTACAATCACATACTTTTTGCACATTTCTGTCATAGAAGCATTGAAATAGGTTTCGTCACACTTATTCCATGCCGGATCGACTGTTTCTTTGTTACACACCTCATAAGCTCCGGTGGCGTGCCCAACAAACACAGCTTTAAATGAAAAATAAGAGAAATAGTGAGCGAATTGGGATAATGAAGTTACAGAAATATAATTAGATGATCAGGCTATTAGTATACACTTATTGAATGGTTTTTCGGTCAATAGTCAAAATTATTACACGACTCCTTAATAAATAATAAAAAGGGTATACAGTAGTAAATAAATTTACTACATGTTCTATATAAAATTAGCAATCTTCTAAACACATAGCCAGGCCGATTTTAAAAAAGGATTACTAGCTTTATTTTCTTAAATGACCTACACACCACAAAAAAGAACACCAAGAAAAGTAGGGGTCATGTATCTTCTAAGAGAGATTTTTGTCTGACTGGTCAACACTATGGAATATCTTCTAAACTGACAGCTAAAATGTGGGTATGAACACATGTGTAACTAGCTTTGTTTACATTTCTTCAAAATCAAAACCTCTCCTTGAAAATTCTACCAAAATGTCAGATATAGGTTCAAACTGAAACTGATAAAAACAGGACCTGGCCTACATATATAAAACATGAAAATGCCACTTTAACTGGTAACAACATGGAGGATTCTTTCTTTCCACCATTATCCGAAGTGCTTGATTACCTATTTAGTACTTATCTATTGTACCTTGTATAGATATTTAAATCTATAAAAAGATAAAACTAGCTCTTACACGTACCTAGACAGGTCGTCAACAAAATGTAATTCATGGCTGAAATAAAACAGTGAATACAAATTGGATGGTGTGTGATTTATGAAGACTCAAAAATATGCATGTACATGTAATAATTACTTAACAAATAAGTTTGTCAGGACAATAACGGAACTAGCAGCTTAAATATCATCAGACAATAATTTGGAGGAAAGTTGAATCAGTGTTTTCATTTATACGCATACATGACCATAGGCAAACGTTATAAAACTGAGTACTAGACCTTTCTAACGTAAACGTAATTACGAAACGGAATACTGAATCCGTAAAATTTTAGGCTAATTTGTGGTCTATGGGAGACAAATTCATCCAATAGTAATACAATAGTATCTCCCTTAGACCATTATTTGCAAATAACATTTACGGATTCAGTAATCCGTTTCCGATTTACGTTTACGTTAGAAATGTCTATTCGCAAATGAGCACAATCTTGAAACTGAATGGTAAGGCGGTGTAGGACTACATTCGTAACAGACCGCATTTGTAACAGGTGTTACCAATGCGATCGCATATGTAACAGGTGTTACAAATGAGATCGCATATGTAACAGAAAACAAGCACATTTGTAACAATTTTTGAGACAAATGTGATCGATGCCGATTTTTGATGTGCCATCTGATCACATTTGTCACGCCTATTAGGGACCGCATACTAGCTTTCTTCACAAAGATAAGCTTGTATTCCAATAACAGTGGTTGCATGTTTATGATAAAATCAAATTAAATTACAGTTTTTCATAAGTTTTGTATATAAACGTAAAGGTAAGACCACTTTCAATGGTTTTTTTTCATTTTCAATTATCATGCTTTTGGTTACTGATTGTTAAGAATTAACTACCATACGGTGGTACAATACCCCTAATATACACGGCATATAAAAGCCTGTGATATACCCAGTAATGATATTTTTATACACGCAAGACGATAGGTCACTTTACTGAATATTACATTCAGAGGAACGGGATGTATAAATTGTTTGTATGTCGAGTATAGGGCGAAGTTGCAGAATGAAAAGCAGACGACCGCTATGCTCTTGACTAGAATCCGCTTATTTGTCATCAAACGCCAATTTTAGCCGAGATGAAAAAGCTGCAGCGAACAACAAGTAAATAACCAGCACTTTTTAAATGTTCAGTGCTAGGAAAATTAACGTTTAAAGTTGCATAAAACAAAAGCCTGTATGTTGTTTATGTTCATTAAGCAAGGAAAATAATCCCGGTGCATACAAAACACACATTGAAGAAGCCAGATATTTACCGCGAACCCAGTACCACCTAAGGTGGCACAGATGTGGCATAAATGTTTTTATTACTAATACGTGCGCGTAATACGTGCGCGTATTAATATATGTGTGTTCGGGTTTAACGTCTTTTTTTCAACAATAAAAAGCATCTTTGCATGTATTAGTATAAGAAACAACTGCGCACGTATTAAGTAATAAATGCACACGTAATCGATATAAATCGCGTATGCGATAGTAAGCCAGGCCCGGCGATATCCAAAATGGTGAGTGATACATGCTCAGAAGTTTTGTATTTTTTATTTCTGTTAAAACCGATGATGTTTTTCATACTTATAAGTGCGCAGATGTTTTAGTACAAATACGTGTGCACTTTACAATTAATACGTACACTAGAAATAATTATTACGTGCGCACATATTACTTAGTAATTTATCTATGTCACCTATGTGCCACCGTATGTGCCACCGTATGTACCACCGTATGTACCACCGTATGTGCCACCGTATGTGCCACCGTATGTGCCACCGTATGTGCCACCGTATGTACCACCGTATGTGCCACCGTATGTGCCACCGTATGTGCCACCGTATGTACCACCGTATGTGCCACCGTATTGCCACCGTTATGTGCCACCGTATTGTACTACCGTATGTGCACTATGTGCCACGTATGTCACGTATGTACACGTATGTGCACGTGTGCACCTTTGCCAGATGTACCACCGTATGACCACGTATGACACGTATTGCACCGTATGTGCCACGTATGTACCTACGTATGTACACCGTATGTGCACCTATGTGCCACCGTATGTACCACCGTATGTACCACTACATTCCCCGATTTTTTAAAGATCTAGAAAACGAAAAAGTGCAAAACTCCCCCAATATTTTTATCACCCTTATTTTCGGGTTGACGACTATATATTTTAAAAGCGTATTCACTTACAGAGCAGACAGCCTAGTCCGTGCCCGCTTCTAGTGCGGGAGCTCCTGGGTTCAATCTCCGGTCGTGCCAGACCAAAAACGTGAAAAATAGTACCAGCAGCTCCCTTGCTTGGTGGTCAGCATTAAAAGGGAAATAGATGTCTCTTCTCTCCGATATTGAGAACGGGTGCAATTGTCCAGTGTTAACGCAGTCTAACCATGAAACCAGAGGGCGTTAGTTCGAGCCTCCGTTCCTCCAACTAAGTTACTAACATTGGGATAAGAGTCCCGTGTATGGGTAATTTAAACCTGGCACGCTAGAAAACCAGGGAAGCTTCTTCTTCTATATCTTGGACTATCCTTCCACGAACAGTTTGGACAGTATGAATTTGAATGTCGATATTGGGCTGTCGTGCGTACGATCGCGTCAAAGCGGCTCATCACTCTTACATAAGCAAATGAACTATTAACTAGTGCCAGTTGCGTTGCTCATAAGTATCTTTCTTGCCTCTTTAACATTTGAGCAACCAAACAAATTCTATAATTATTTTCTTTGAAAATGGCGATTAAATACTATAAACTTGAATACCATGCCAAAATGCAGTTGATAAAACATATTCAACTGATCGTCAACAGTTTTACTTGTACATTAACCTGGTACTACTGAAATATCTTACAATCACGCTACCCCCCCCCCCCCTCTCCCCCACCCCCGCCCCCACAACCCCCGCGTATTCTGTTTGACATGAGTACGTTATCCTGTTTACTTCAAGGAAAAGTGTGACTTACAACTGCGAAAAAAAAAAAATGAAATTCAATGAGGCGGACCTGATGTCCAGCTGCTTTTTCCTTAAAAGGTTTATTATATGTTTATTTTAGTAATTTTCAAGGTCTGACTAGGTTTTCAAATGAAGGAATTAAGTAAATTCTTACTAATTTCGACGAGTAAGATTTTTTTTCAATGTGAACACCATTTTAAAAGATTTCCATCTAATATCGTGAGATGTTTTTATTTTTTTTATTTTTTATTTAAAAAAGTATTTCCATGATGTATATTTGTCCTAGTGTGTATTAATGTTAGATTGTGCCGGCGATGCAAGTCAGGCTAAAGACATTGTATTATGCTTCAGTAAGTTTTATGACCCGGTCTAAATATGTGACATCTTCGAGATCGCAATGCTATGGTCTTGATCACCACGGTGACCTATGTTTAATTTTGCCGGTGGAATAATAATTATATAATAATTGCTCTTAGCAGAAACCCGATAGTTACTGGAAATAATGGAATATTAGTATTAAAATGAAATGTCACCATATTTATGTGTTAATTATTTTTAAACCTCCCACGGGGATGTGATCCCACTAAATAATGGGAGGGTTTCTAATTCGCATAATAATACATCGTTAAGTTAGATTTAAGTTAATATTGAAAAAAAATATAATCAATCAGTAAAAAATAACACATTAAGTGCAATATTAAAAATTCATCAAATCTCCCGTGGTTGGTTTCCTCCTGTAACGAATATGGGAGTTTTTTTTTTTTCAAAATTCACTTTTCAACGCGAAATAATGTCAGAGCAGTTTCTTATTACATATATTATTAATTTGAGAAAATATTTTGATTTAAAAATTTGAGAGAGAAAAAAACACGGGTTTTCCTCCCGTAATTGGTAAAGTGGGAGAAAACCTCCCACAGGGGGTCCCGTGGGATAGTAAAAACCCCACTGGAGAAAAAAATACTCCCACGGGAGGACCGACTTTTAAATCATCCCAAGAGCTCGTTTCTTGAGTTATGCAAAAGAAAACGGCCAATTATTTCTCTAGGAGACCCGAACTATTGTTAGATGTTGAAAATCAAAGAAAAGTCACAGACAAAAGGTAGCTGAGTTTGCGAAAATTCCTCATTTGCAAACTAAATCCGGAGACTGTTTGGTGCAGCAAGTCACCTGTTATATAGTTTGTCATCTCTGTTATATATAAAAAAGAATTTGAATGTATAAGATATCTGCAAAACTCACGCATGCATTCACACGCACACGTTTGTTAAACATGTGTGTGTAACATCCATTATTTTTTAAAATGCTAAAATCCACGGATGTATGTAACTTCTGTTTTTAAATTTATTAGTTGTAGGAATAGAAAGAGTGCGAAAGTTGTTATACGGGTCGTTTAACTGAACTTGGATGTTATGTATCCATTCGTATAAAAACAATAATAGTTACGAGAAAAAAATATGCAGTAAACAAAGCTATTTACCTGAATAAACTCCGTAGCTAAAAGCTATATATATTTTATTTAGATCTACACCAACTTACGTCAAGTTATTGAATATGTAGTGAATTCAGGTCACCGCAGTTCAGTTAAGTCACGCAGTTATTAACAGTAACTGTTGCTTCACTCCATAGGCATTAGGCGCATTTGTTTGGCGGTCTTAAAAGTATTTAGATTCGGTTATCAACAAGGCTGAATAAGGTTATCAGTATCAAATTTCTGTACATGAAGTCCATTTTAAATTCCTTTTTGAAGTATTATCAGTTGTCTGTTGAAGTTTAAGTCAACAAATATACTTAACTTAAACATAAATCGATGAAGTCCGCAAAACTTCCCAATCAAGGTCAAAATTTGAATTCTCTATAATTATAGATGTAGTGCAGAGATCGAAAAAAAATCCACGTGCAGATGAAAACACTAATGTTATTCTACGGAAGCAGGTAATCAAATCATGAATAAAATATTTCTTAGATCTACACGTATTAGTTAAGAATTCCTTTTTATTTATAACTAAGGTGTTTTAGCTAGATTTCCCGACGTACACATAAAATTTGCCTGACCTTTTTTTTTTCGTTTTTTTCTATATCGCTGTGGTAATCGATATTTCTATGCTAATATACATTCACACGCTTCCAAGATTCCCTATCTTGTTTTTCTTTCTGTATTGATAATATATGAATCGGCTGCAGGCGAAGTAAATATCGTATGCCACGTATCTACAGTTAGTCATCTTGTCGTCTCGTGCACACAAAAAGTGTTAAACTTTATTAAAGGTGCACATGTTGATTTAGAAAATACTTTACTAGTATTCTTTTTCTATCTAATGTCTCACTAAATATGACACTGACAATAATCATTTAATAGCAAAATAATAAAAGCAACATGAAAATATCATTTTGACTAGAAACCATTAAACAACAAACAAAAGTCATTCGTCCTCCACCTCTGATTCATGTGGGGAAGTTGGCAGTTAGTTGCGGAAAACAGGTTTGTACTGGTACAGAACGAAGGAAACTGGTTAGGTTAATTGCCCGCCGTTTACACGACTTGAATAATACTACAACAACAACAACAACAACAAACTTTATTAGCAATATCGACATAACATGTCTTTGACTAATGAACAGATATAACTATAATAAACAACTACATGCACATGAGTAAACATTACAATTATATGTATAATTAAAGGAATTCATATCAGTGGTCTTAACGTTTCTGCTCTTAATTCATATGATTCCTTGATAAATTTACAAATATTAATTACAGTTTTTCTATTTTTTGATCTCATTAATCTGTTGAATTTCTGCATGGTAGGCCAACTTACATAATCCACAAATTCACAGAAAGTTCATAGAAATAATCCATATTTATCAGATAAAACGAACTTTTTCAGTAAAATTATCCAAATTTTCAAATCCGTGACCACCATATTTACGCATGCGCATTAATATTTGTCAGAATCTCCGTTAATTTTTATTTGTGCGTGCACGATATGAGAAGCATATTAATGTTTATGTTTGATCATTTTAACGCCACAGCAGAATTCATGTATTTGATGTGTAATTCTAGAAATAGAGAAATATGATAAACGAGGCTCGAAGTTGAGATTAATAAATAGTACTAGTAGTTGTCATGTTCTGAATAGATGTTCATAATCGTTCAGTGATAGATCCTCGACTTGTTAATTTGCCCAACGTTACGGGTCAGACCGACAGATATTGGGCCATTATGAAAACACATGTTCAATAACAAAATAGTCATAGTTGGCGCCCCATATGTCCAAATATTTTGGACCTTTCTTTTCGTCAATGTCATTTTTTTTTACATATTCTTCAACATTCTTCTGCACTGATACAGTATCCAATGGAATATGACGAAACTTATAGCTTGAAGTGAAAGCACAATTCTTGATGTTCCCGACGTACCTCCCTGGAATTGAAGCAAAATTAAACTATAATATTAGCAATAAATGTACTAGTATAAATTCAGAAGGTGCTGTACGACAATTAAGTTTCGATTAAATTCGCCTCAATAAAATGAATGAATAATGTAGTTCTAACATATCTCATAATTTCATGTGTTCATCGTAGCGATATAAATCGGTTACTTTTGTTTGAACAAAACGTGAAGAGAGGTAGAGAAATGATGAATTTAAGTCCGATAAGTACGAAAGACCCGTGGTGACATTTCAACTTCATTATTTCACGATTTCTGCTTCCTGATTTCACGATTTCCGCTTCATGAATTCACGATTTCACGATTTCCATTTCATGAATTCACGATTTCACGATTTCCATTTCATGAATTCACGATTTCACGAAAAAACTTCACGATTTCTTGATTTCACGATTTCCACTTCATGAATTCACGATTTCCACTTCATGAACTCACGATTTCTGCTTCCTGAATTCACGATTTCCACCTCATGAATTCACGATTTCACAATTTCCACTTCATGATTTCACGATTTCCACTACACGAATTCTCAATTTCCACTCCATGAATTCACGATTTCACGATTTCCACTTCACGAATTCACGATTTCACAATGATGAAATCGTGAATTCATGAAGTTGAAATTGTGAAATCGTGAATTCGTGAAGTGGAAATCGTGAATTCGTGAAGTGGAAATCGTGAAATCGTGAATTCATGAAGTGGAAATTGTGAAATCGTGAATTCGTGAAGTGGAAATCGTGAATTCGTGAAGTGGAAATCGTGAAATTGTGAATTCGTGAAGTGGAAATCGTGAATTCAGGAAGCAGAAATCGTGAAATCGTGAATTCCTGAAGTGGAAATCGTAACATCAAGAAATCGTGAAGTTTTTTCGTGAAATCGTGAATTCATGAAGTGGAAATCGTAAATTCAGGAAGCAGAAATCGTGAAATCGTGAATTCATGAAGTGGAAATCGTGAAATCAAGAAATCGTGAAATCATGAAATCGTGAAATCAAGAAATCGTGTAGTTTTTTCGTGAAATCGTGAATTCGTGAATTCATGAAGTGGAAATCGTGAAATCGTGAATTCATGAAGTGGAAATCGTGAAATCAGGAAGCAGAATTCGTGAATTCGTGAATTCATGAAGTGGAAATCGTGAAATCATGAAGCAGAAATCGTGAAATAATGAAGTTGAAATGTCACCATGGGTCTTTCGTAGATAAGGCAACCATATTCTTCATAAATACTTAAACTATGTTCATCAGCGAACCGATATCATCGGATACATTGGTTACAAGTCGAATCGAATCCACGTCGATGAAATCTGGCTGATATTCTGTAATCGATATAGTTTTTAACTAGCAAAGAAAACACATACATAAACAGTTATAAGTGACAGAAGGCATTTGTTTAACATTCCTTCTACACAAACATAACAATAATACCAGTGCAAGAAATAATATTATGTGATGTTCATAACTTTATATCGGACATACATGCATCAGATCTTTGCCGGAACTATATGCCGATATTCCAGCATTTTAGCAATATCTTTCAGACATACGCATGCTAACTGGATATTTACTTACCCGAGTTCCACCGTATAGTGTGTATAAATCTTTGATGTCTATGTTGTCACATATGGAAACAGAATATCCTAGCTTCTTGATATTTTCTTGAAATTTGGCCACTGCAGCAGTACATTGTCCAGCTGGACTCGTACGGACACATTTACGCATTTTCTCATACATACTGAAAAGAATGATGTTTCATTTTACTGTAAGATTAACGTCAAATATTTATAATTTTTGATGTTAACAGTGTTACACCAAAGTGTCAGTTATTAAAGTTTCATTTGCAATTTCAGGAAGGGCTTGCCAAAACCATTTTCAATTAAGCACAAGTAATATGGTAGACTGGCATCAGTCCTTAGAGTCCTTCAAAACAAATATCACTTTCTTGATTTACAATATCTCTTATCTCTGACTCTAACTGAGATCAGCCTAGAGAGAAAATGATTTTCTGGGAAAATATCAGTGTCAGTATGAAGAAAGAATTCAACATTATTAAATGTTATTTGATCTCAACAGACTTTGTATGTCTAGTAATATGACGGTTCCAGCACAAGTATTTACAGCGTCAGAATTTGGTATAAACGATACCTTGAAGGTGCACTTTTGTGCCCGCTGGCTAAGTTCAAGTGCCAGAATGTGTAGCTAGTTTATGATTTCGATCCCCAACCCTGGAAGCTACTATCTGCAACATTCGGCAAGCAGTCAATATGTAGTATAAGTCAAGAGCATGTAGGACACAAATTAATATCTGCCCTCGCTAACGTAATTGCCAGGTCAGGCCTTCACCAAAATTGGTATAAAGCCGCCCATGCACTAACTTCAGTAACAACAATCGTTTTCTCAAACATTAGAACCAGGCTTACTTCCTTTTACTTGAGTACAAGTATTCGCCCATCAGCCCGCGTTTTCATTGGTATATTTACGGGGCACTGACTTTGCTTATATAAGTGCTCCCATTACAGTATATTGGTACCAGGTCTCACTATCGCTCATATTTGTACCAGACATCCCTATCAGTAACAATATTAATGTCAGGTATCGCTTTCACTCGCATAAATCCCAGGAATTGTCCAATATGATATTAGTACATAGCATCGCTTCTACTATCACCATGCATTGTCTCCAACAGTATTATTTTAATAAGCACCGCTTTCTTTATCGTAAGCCTCGCATTTTAAGGCATAGCTTTCACAAGTACAATGTCTTGCATTCACTTACTTTAAGTGTAGGGCGGTGCAACCACTTATATATACATGTATATTAGTACCAGGCTATAGTTGTTTGAAAACATTATCACGATTAATTAACTGAATCATCAAAAGCAATCAGGCCTTACTTAATACAAATTAATGATGCTAGTACCAGTATTATTATAGAAAGATACTGCTAGCTCAATTTGTTTCATATAATAATATATCTTATGTCCATGTAAATACTTAAGTGTAATTATGAATTAAATATAAAAATGCACCTCTTTCAAAAGCATACTGCAGTTCACAAATGGAAATTCTCGGAAGAGGTATATATACTAGAAACTGGATTTATTCAAGCGAAACAATGTGCCTTTGGAAAAATAAGTTCGTTTTAAGGTAGTTTCGTTAGCAGATTTTCTGCTCCATTCTCATTACATACCTGCACAAAGCTTGTTTGTCCTTCAAAGCTGGATTGAAATTCTTAACCATATTTTCAGAACTGCAGGTATTTTCAACTACACACTCGCTGGCAAATTGTGACTCTGCCACTGTGTTTGAATAGATAGACAGTTGGTACACTATCAACATAAACTATTTAAAACAGTTTGATCAATTTTGTCATTTAAACATTTGTATGAAATACTGTGTTTGCAGCCGAGAATTTAAATACTCTACAAATAAATCGTATCTGTATGATGTTGGAAAAGTCAGATTCATTTATGTTTTTGTTTTTTGCCCAAACGCACTTTCTGTTATCAGTAATATGCCGACAGCACATGTAATAGTTCCAAATAATTTCTTATTATTCTAGCCATGTTTCCGCTTAAATACTGAATGTTAACTGTCAGTTGACCGGCCATTACCTTTAACTTTATCCTATTAAGTGTCTGCTGATATGTGTTATGAATGAAACTGTACGACATTTTTGGTTTCAATTTTGATACAGAAGTGAAAACAGAAAGATATTTCAGTATAATGAAATAAATACAACATGTCAGCAGGCACGATATTCTTAAGTGATATTTTATATTCCGGTGTGTCACTTTTTGATGCCATCCACACCTTCATGTGCTATTTACACAATATTATCATTTGAGTCCTTAGTTTCATCATATGGCATTGATATGGTTTTTATAAAATGATATTGGTGCTTTTTTGGTGCTGATGAGCGTCACGTAAACTATATGTAGTAATTGTTCATAGTTTGAAAAATGAAATTTGGATCTAGTACACCTTAAATGAAATAGCTTTTGAAAATATTCGTTTTACAAGACAAATGCAGTGACATCTTAAATAGTTTAGAACTAGTCTAACTCGTGGCTTAATTATCACTTCCATTGGACCGTCAGGGGAAGTAACTAGAGTGAAATATTGACTAGTCAAGAACAGGACTTGTAGCATTAATACTTACAGACAATATTTGAGCATATAAATCTAAAATACACCTTCCATCTTTCGGGATCGTACAAGAACAAATGTCCACGAAATTCTGCACGTTTGTAGCAATCGCCCACAGCATCTTTCTTACATTGAATCAGAATATCGACACTGAAACAATTATCAACTGGTACTATTCCCTCTGTCAAAAGTTCATTGAATGATATGCTTTCTACTGTACACCACTCAAACCTACTAAATTCGTTTATTTTTAAACTGAACAATTGCAGTCAAGGAAAATAAGTTTTCCAAAAGATTACTATTGACCTCTGAAATATATACAACTGACATCTTAAATATAAATTACTGCCCTTTACATCTATATTTGAACTATAGACCGCAAACTGAGTTTAACCCAGATTCACCTCAGAAACTTGTCAATACTCAGTAGATACAAGTTCTACAAGGACCTAATGAATATTTTGTTCATAATATTTAATTTTATACTTCAGATGTACTAGTCCTCCTGATTAGCGCAGAAGACTAGGAATCTAGAGGTTTCAAATCTTCTTCCCGCGCAGGGCTAATAAAAACTAGGAGAATAGATGTTATTGTAAAATCCCAAACCTTTCACACATTTTCTTCAAGGTTGCCTCATCTTTTACATCTGCTGCGAAATATGTTTTGTCACACTTTATCCAGGCAGGCTCAATTGTCTCCTTGTTACACATCCTATTAGCTCTTGTGACTAGGACACCAAACACAGCTTTAAATGTAGCCAATGAGATAAAAGAGCATGTTCATTTAGTTAATGCGGTAATATAGGATCATTAAAAATACTGCAAAAGTGTTACACACGCAACTTATATGAATCAAATAGCAAATATTCACATATAAACACCTTTCTTAAATTAAGGTGATAGATATTTACGGTGTGTCGGATGGTGTTCGATATATGGATGCAGCACGATAGTCAAACACGAAAATATAACCTGAACATGATCAAAATATACTTTTGAGCCATGCCATGAGAAAACCAACATAGTGGGTTTGCGACCAGCATGGATCCAGACCAGCGCAGCTAATGGTTTCTCTCATTGCAACAGGCTTCCATGGTGGTCGCAAACCCACTATGTTGGTTTCCTCATGGCGCGGCTCATTCATTGTCCTCTGTTTATTCCGTAACGATCTTTTTGAGCACAATTTTAATCAGGTCGAAATGTTGCGGCGGGTCAAGGTTCAAATTTGTGCATTTGGGAACAAAGTAAACACTGTATATGTTGATTTTCTTTCCGTTAATCCCCTGAACTGGTTTAAAAATTTGTTCAAATGCCTTTGTTTACCCATTTAGAAAGAAATGATTTCTGCTTTTATCATACGAGTTAAGAAAACATAATCATTTATATATATGACACTTATCTATCTTTTTATATGACACTTATCTATCTTTTTATAGAGAAAATGTACTGAAAGTAAATGGAAATAATGATACCTAGTTTCAGCATTTTTTTGCATAACTGCTTAAAATGTTTGGCATTTTCTTGATTTATTTATAAAGATGAAGATATTAAGCTTTAAATGTTTTCGAACAAACACAAATGCGCTGCTTCATATCATACTGTATTTTAATAGGACTTAGACTGACATCAGTCGTTAGAGGCATTTCAAATAAATATCTCTGAAATTCTCTTTAATAGCACTGTCTGAAAAAAATCTCTGATCTGACTCTAACAGACACAGAGCGATCAGACCAGAGGGACATAGCGAGATGCTATGGCATCTCGCAACCAACTGAGGGATTCCCACTTTTTAAGAGTTACCCCTGTACATGGCTATAAATTATTCACAAAAAAATTCATTTCCAGGTCTCAGTTCTTTCAGAAATCTTGGTACACACTTTATTATTTTGCACATTAGATATAGCTGAATAGAATATGATTAAAACATACGTACCGAGACAGCCTGCTATCACAAGATGATTCATTGCTGAAATAAAGGCAATTATTAAATTACTGCATAAGTAAAATTAGAGATACGTTACTCAAAATGTCGATTTACTAACTCGAAATTCCTAAAGTTAATTCGAAATTTCAAGTTACTTCGATACAATTTCGAGATACTTAGTCGAACGTTAGACTTTGAGTTAGTACATCAATAACCAACAACAACTTGTAAGAAAATTATTTGTGATTATATTTTGATATGATGTAGTGATTTAATGTAAATACGAACTAATCTCATCGCTAACTTAATTATGATAATGATATGTACGAATTAATATGCAAAATGTAAGCTCATCATTCAAGTGACAGCAATAAAGCGGAAAAGCCTTTCCTTAATTTATCATCTTAATTGTGCAATGTTTACAAACATGTGTTTTTATAATCGTTCAAAGGTATACTCACGCAGTGTCAGATACGCTGGTTAGCCACTAGGAATATTTTAAGGGGACAGAGGATAGGAAATTTGAAAATTCTGCAAAAATGAGTTGAAAGTCATAACGATGTCTGGGCAGAGTACAACGAAATGTATAACATATACTTTGCAATTCGTCGTATGGCATTTTCAGACTGCCAAATAAGTTGATTTTAGACAAATATCGGTTTCATGACACTAAACTTTTGTTGCAAAAATGGCTCAAATTGAACACCTAGTGAGACCTGCAAACGACTGATGTAGAACGTATACATACATCATGAGGCCAGTCGTAAACAACAATGGTGTGAAAATGTCTCATAACCGTTTTCCACGCAAATATGAGCTAAGTCTTTTATGGACGGATGACCATGTCCGTTCTCTCGGGTAGGATTACAGACCCAACCATTTCTACGTCACGAGGAAAATCTATTCACAACAATTAGTCATTCGTGGGATTCCTTAGATCTACAAACATCATAAATAACAAATTGAACATTAATACCATCTCACGTCTTCTGGCCACAATATGAAACTGGCCCTAGCAACTTTAGCAATACGCGAGACTGGAAAGTTTATGACGTTATATGACATAAAGGCCTAACGTGGAGAAAACATACGTATTTGATTTCTTTTACAAAACAATGAAAATCAATTAAGAGACGGTCTTCATAAGCGGCCTAGCTTTAGATAAGTGAAAGCTACGTTATATTCATCATTCATGTTAAACTTCAACATTATTTATGTATCTATCTCGTAAGAAATATATAATATTATGATCCTACTGTTAGAAATATTTATATTTACCTTTAAGTTAGTGAACTCAATCCTGCAAGAGCAGCAATTTACTCCTTATATAAATTAGCACACACCTTGCGAAAACATATAACAACTTGTGTTGTAAAATTAAAACGACAGTTATGTTGTTTACGCTCATTAATTAAGTATATACGGCTGTTTGATTGATCGCCAGTAGTTAATTGTATCTCTTATTATACTTTAGATATATTAAACGATTCAACTCGGCCTATTTCAACAGTATCTACAATTACCTTTTGTGATAATGATAAAAAATTAAAAGTTTCCTGTTGTTTAATGCTAATGGCACAGATATTTATTCGTCGTCTGTGTTTGTTCAAAGGAGATAACTCCTGAGGCTATTCAAATTTTGTATATTTATGTCCCTTATCTTCTCAAAACATACATAGATAATCAGAGCCAAGACTGATGGAGTCAGATTTTTTTTATGGAATTATTTTTTTCTAAAATAAAAAAGATTATCTAGTCGGTAGCCAGACTAGTTAATCAGAGCCAAGACTGATGGAGTCAGAATTTTTTACGGAATTATTTTTTTCTAAAATAAAAAAGATTATCTAGTCGGTAGCCAGACTAATTTATTCGTTAAGCTCACATAAGACTGCAGAGAGCTTATGGGAGTTACAAAGTAAAGAAGAGCGAATATTGGATTTAAGACTTAATCTGTAATGCCAAAATAACAGTGCTTGTTTAAAATGTTCGTATTTCTTTATTCATGTAAGGCATAAAAAAAACAAAATTCTTTGTTTCCGGTAACATGCTAGGGAGGTAGGAAAAACTTTTTTTTTGAATTTTTTTTATTAAGTGAGACTTTTCGGAAACTATTTTTGTGCCAAGAAATGAATACAAATAAGGGGTGTATGCATTTAGAGCATCAGTAAGTTGATTTCTAACATCACTGACCATGTTTAAAGCATAAAAAGTGTAGTTTTGCAACTTTTTGTTAAACAATTGAAAAAAGCTTTCCCCAAGGCCATAACAAACATTTAGGGTCGGGCCAAAAATTTATGGTAGGTCGGGATACCGGAAACAAACAATTTTTTATGTCTAAGTTACAATGGTTCTTTAAAACTAAAACAAGACTTGTAAGCAGACAAGAGTATCAGACAAGAGTGTTTTCAGTCATTCAAAAATCACGTAACCTCAGTAACAATAAATTTATTGGATACAATGATTGCATAAATTATGCGATATACCAGTGAAGTATATCGCAAGAGTATAGAACAATCCAAGTATTTATTTTGAACGATGTACTATAGCATCTTGAAGAGAAACTTAACGTGTAATAGTATTGAATGTTAAAGATGTTAAAATTATACATTATTATGTACTAAGATGATACTATTTCAGCTTTGCATATATTAGGGCCATTAAATAAGTACTGCAGCTAACTGTATACCTAAAGGATTATCTAAAGTATTATATTGAAGGATGTTTCTAAGCAAAGCAAAGGAGCAAGTAGGAAAACATCGGGAAAACAGTATTACATCAGAATTATTTATGTTAGGTTAGACTGGCATCAATCGTTAGAGTCATTAAATGTAGAGCAGTTGACCATAAAATCAATCCCATTTGATAGCACTTTCTGAAAAAAAAATACAATATCACTTACCTCTGAATCTAACATACGTCACAGTAAAAGGGGCCACAGAAAGAGGAAAAGAGGATTTTGTAAAGGGCATGTTGACATATTTTGTTTTTAACAGAATGCGAAATGTTTAATCTCAACTGACTGTGCAAGTCTAACACTAGGTCTAAGGTCTCGGTATTCTAATATCGAGTAAGCTGCTAGAATTTACCAAATTTTGACCAATAACGGAAATATTGAATATGGCATTATGTTGGCTTACAAGAAAATAAGCAGCATATTACCCAAAACTATGCGAATATTTTTTCGCTTCTGAGCAATGCAGTCGTGTTTGAAAAAAAAGCTTTTTCTTTTCCGGTGACAACAACACAGTTCGGCTGCAAAATGACACAAACAACTAATCTGTTGCGTACGGGAACAATCCGCGAGATTCGCCTTGGTTTTGGTGACTTGAAGATAATTGATAAAAGGTTTGATGGCCATGTTACACAATATGTGCTGCAATCCTTACGCAATGGGAAGAATACATGGAGAAAGCCAAATCCAAGTGCGTAGCACGAAGTGTAGTTTATGTCGTAAAAAAGTAGTTACCATTTTTTTCTAACACTGTTGTTGCAAGTATGTCGTGTTAGAATCGAAATAACAAGTTCCCAATTCTGAAATAATATATTCTTACGTATAAGAACTCAAAACGCGGGTTATCGGGTTAGTCTACGATAAACCACACTTGGGAACGTATTATGTGTTTAATACGTTTGTGCTAACAGTTTCTTAAAGGATTTTAAAAACTCGTATACTTCTACGTATGAGTGTAAATCCCTTCCCGTGATAACCTCTCCTCTTCTGACAATGCATGAACAAATAAAACCCGCCATTATTACGTAAATCCTTAATCATTGTTGAAGTATGGCAAATTAGACTGTAGATTATTTCATTCTGTTCCTGCATGCACATTACCATAATTATGTTAATAGCAATTTTATAAAGAAAAAAAACACACAATGAAGAAGTCTGCAAATTGCGTACTCTCTGTATATGATTTCGGCGGTTTCCGGTTGTTTCCGGTAGTTTCGGAAAGGCACTTGCAAGTCCGAAAAATACCGAACGGCAATACGTAATCAAACGGAAATTGCCGAGTGTCATTACGGGTCAATTACCTTAGGACAACAACCACATGGTAGAGTTATAAGAAAACGGCCACAAGGTGCTGATAGCTGCAACATTACAGCAAAATTTGATCTCATTGGTACGACGGAGTGAAGCGTATTCGTGCTTACACAGATCATATGATTGTATTGAAATACTTGAAAAATTGTTTCAACAAATTGTTAAATACATATACATACACATGTATAGGTTATTTTCCTAATCAATGATCAGAAGGGTTTATTATACCATTGTATAAAATGGGTGATCAACGTTTTCCAGAAAATTACAGGAGAATAACACTTTTTAGCACATTAGGCAAACTGTTCACCAGGGTATTAAACAAAAGACTAAACAAATGGGTTGAATGCTATAAAGTGTATGTAGAACATGGTAGAAGCACAGGCGGACTTTAGAAAAAACATGGGAACAGTTGACAATATCTTTATCTAAACGGGTTTATCAATTATATATTAAATGAAAATAAAAAGGTAATAGTCTGTTTTGTTGATTTTACAAAAGCGTTTGATTTTGTGGTTAGAGAAAACATTTGGTTGAAATTGATTAAACTAGGAGTAAGAGGAAAAATTTTAAACGTATTAAGATCCATGTACACAAATGTAAAATCAATAATGAAGATACAAAATTCACTATGTGAAAGTTTCATATGTTCGCTAGAAGTACGTCAATGAGATTGTCTTTCCCCTTTTCTATTTTTTTTAAATGATTTAGAGGAAACTGTTATGTAAGAAGAGTTCAGCGGACTCAGTATAGGGATGTTTAAAGATTTTATTCTATACGATTTACAAGAAGGCTTACTACTGTGATAAATGGAAGCTCATTGTCAATGCAAGAAAAACTAAAGTCATTATTTTTCAAAAAGGAGGCAGGATAGAAAGATGCTTAACAGTATTATATGATGACATGGAAACAGAAATAATTATTGTCAAAAAATACATAAATAGGGATAGTGTTTACTACAGGTTGCTTATTTTCGGACACATATGATGCAATGTCAGGACAGACATTAAAAGCAACCTTTAAAATTAAAAATTATATACAAATTTTCACTGACCTTACAATTGAACACAAACTTGACCTTTTAGATTTAACTGATGTTACACTGATGTAGTCTGGTAGATAAATGACTCTTTTAAAATAGAAAATATACAATTAAACTCTTGCAAGAAACCTTTAGGCGTTAAATTACAAACATAAAACAACTTTATATCTGGTGAACTCGGCAGGATGCCACTCAAATATAACAGAATAGTCAGAGTCATAAAGTACTGGCTGAAAATAATTAAAAGTGATAATAAAAAGTACACAAAACAAATCTATAATATGATGGTTGAAGACATGGAAAAACATAAAAATAAGAACAATTAGGCAAAATCTGTTAAATCCACAATAGAGAATTTAGGATTTTGTTATGTTTGGTTATTCCAAAGAGTATGAAATGAAAATCTATTTATTAGTGAACTAAAACAAAAACTAAAGGATACGTTTTGTCAAGACTGGAATGGAGAATTAAGTAATTCAATACGCACCTCGGGATATAGATTGTTTTCAGAATTTAATTATAAGATATATTTAGATAAATAAATATAAAAACAATAGATATGCTTTGACAAGATTAAAAGTTTCTGGACACAAATTAGCAATCAAGAAAGGAAGATGGCATAAACCTTGACAAATTTAAAGAAATGGAAGAAAATGCTTATACTGTAATCAATTAGAAAATTAATTTCATTTTTTTTTGTAATGCAAACTTTTTAATGAACGTAGATTTCAATACATACACACATATTATTGGAAAATACTGAAATTTGTTGAATTGTTGTCATCAGAGAGCCCGACAAATATAAAAACCTATCCATGTATACATTTAAAGCATTTAAGAAAATAAATCTTATATTTTACCAATCGCTATTCTCCGTCTGCACCAGATTTACAATTCTCTTCCTGACAATCTCAGAAAAGATTCATCACTAAATTCATTCAAAAGAACTCTCAAAACACTTTCAAACACAAAAATTTCTACAACAAATAGATACCAACTGTGACTGTTTCTACCCATAATAAATAATATTATGCTATTGTTATTTTTGTGATACAGAACTATGGCAAGTCATTTGTCGCTGACGAAGATCTCTTTACTATACATTTTTTTTTTGTAAAATGTTTTAAACATTTATATTTCCAAGGTCTGTTTAATAAATGCACTTGTTGGTAAGGCTCTATGGGTAGGGTGGTGGTGGTATTTCTTTGTGATACAGTATATGATGGCACCATTAATCTGGGGGGTCTGAACCTCTATATGCAGCTCGTCTGGGTGTACCAGATGCTTTAAGCACCGGTATTGGCAATAGGAGTAAAATGACCTCAAGGGGAGGGGTGCAGTCATGACTGTTTGTTACAATAAATTGAAAAGACTTTATAAAAAAATTATATTGTCATGACTGAGAATTGCTCAACCTAAAATGTCATTTTTCATATTGTAATTTCAGTCTAAACTGAATTGTAGAGACAACAAAAAACAGAAGTGACTTAGTAAACTTGCAGACGCTCATGTATATGACAGTATAAATCAAATCTAAATTGTTTGCGTTTTGCATTTTACCATAATATGTGTTATCATTTTTATATACATATATACAAAACTTTCTTTCAAAACTATACATGCAAGAGTACATTTGCAATTATTCAGTTCACTGTGGAATCATACCGGGGAAAAACATACATGAATGTTGCAGAAGATGTTTTAAAGCAAAACAACTCCATTCCGCTACAACACGAGCCAACCAGATTGTTTTTGTTCCAAGCATTCAAATTTCTGAAAACAACCATATTCTCTCATATGCTCACAAACCAATAGATGGGCCAAATTTGTGATGGTCTCTATTATGATATAGCAGAAGCGCAACTATTCATGTGAGGCGGCACTTTCACGATATAATTATGTATGCAGCACACAATGAAGCTTACGGTCTCGTTTATTCTGATATAACAGGATTGCAACTTGATTATTCATTGTGATAAATATATTATGGTGTGTGCCAAATTATACCATGCGCGTAAATACACAGTTATGCAATACACAAGTAAGGCATCAGATAAAAAAAAATAATCTCGAATGAAGTCTTGCTGATATGTTGTATCACATTGCTTGATAAGGCATTTATGCATTTTTTGGGTAATAAAACTGTCCAATAAAACGTCCAAGTGTGTCAGCTCGAACGCTGATTATTCAAATCTGAACAGTTTGTAAAAATAGTTTAACAATTGATCTTTCTATTTATATAACAACGCAAGAAGTAACATTATTATCGAGGACAGAAAAATGTTAAGCAAAGGGTTGCCGCTTCCGGAAGCGACGCAGTAGGTATCGGCGCCATGTTTAGAAAAGAAGGCGTGGTTTTGTGGGCTACATTTGCTGTAGCTGAACGTGACTGTAATCATATCTTTCAAGAGAGTTGCCATCTCGTCCGTGCATTTTCCAGCAACGACGTAATCCAAACACTCGATGAATTTTGAGGTAGCACTAAAAAAAAGAGGATACAGTTAATTAATTACATTACATCTGGCAAAAGTACGAAGGAAATTTGAAAGATTTGTTTAGTTCCTACATTTCTTCCATATAGCTACCAGGTACATGTAACATAAAAAGTGACTATACATTAGTTTAGGGAATATAGAGAGAAAAAGATTCACGTGATTTCCAATACTAACGGTTACTCTCAAACGTACCAGTATCAAAAGTAATTATATATACATAAGTTTTTTTACGGAAGCAACAAATGTCCTTTTTTGAGAAAATAGCCTTATATTTTTCTTGCTTTAATCAGTTTAGTTACTATTATTTCCATTATTTATGCCAAACATAAATATACTAGTCAGTGACAAGCGATGTGACACACCGGTACTTTATTCGGAATATCCTTTTTCATAGGTGTGAATTTATAGTAAGGTATGCAATAAATTGGACAGATAATATATAATAGGACTGACTGTACCTGCACATAGCTTGTCTATATTCCGTGTAATTTTGCTGCAGTAAAAAGTCAAATGCTCCTGAACGGGATTTGTTAAATTCTGTAGAACACGTCGTGTTTCGGATACTGCATTCTTTCACTGCAGTTTTGAGCTCTGAATGTTCCATATGTAAGACAAAAATTAAAATATTTTTGTGTGTGTCTTTTATAACATTTTTCAGTCATACAAACGACGGTGTCTACTTGTAGCAGTGAGCATAATGCCCAAATTTATAGTGCTGCCTCACTGGAATATCACGCCGTAGACACTTGACATTATACTGACAACGGGCTGACCAGTCATAACACTATCCACTTAATACTGAGCGCCAAGCGAGGAAGCTACTAGTACCCTTTTAGCATTTTTGGTATAACGCGGCCAGAGATCGAACCCACGACCTCCCGCACTCGAAGCGGGCGCTCTACCAATAGGCTACCGAGGCGTGAATATACTTTTGTACAATGACATGTGTTGAAAAGACTTGATATTTAAAGATTACTTTCAGTTGTAAATAATTGTTAATGAAACGAAATACAAACTGCATCAGTGATCATTTATGTTGTTTGTAAAGTATGTATTAAAGATATTGACTGCATCAAAATGGGATGTTAAATGAAAGGAATTTATCTCTTCTTAATATATCAACAAAAATGTTATTTGTTACGAGTTTGATATCTTATAGACCGCGCTTTCTGTTTTGATAGTTTTGATACTGTAAATGTATAATATTACATTATCAGAAACATGCCCCTCTTAAGGAATAAGGTCAGTAATTCGGTCGAAAATGTGCTTCCGTGGTGAAGTCGAAAGAAGTCCATAATAAATAGATCCTAATTTTCCCATTTTTGGCGCAAATTCGTGTAGAACGAGTGCTTTAATAACATTTTTCACTGTTAGAATACATTCTGCATGAAATAAGAAGGTTTTCATGTTTATACACCCCACATGGCAAATTTTGCAGATCGAAACCGGAAGTAGGTGTTTATTGTTTTGACAAGAGCAAATATGCGCCATTTTTTGGTAGCAGACCGCAACTGACTGGCATTTCACTAGGAACTATTCAACCCCTATTTTCTTTTCAGTTTTTCGTTTATTTATGATAGAACTTTGATGAAAAATAGGTGTTGGAAAAAGTGATGTTCTATAAAGATACGTAAAGACGACCTGAATTTGTCGTTTTTTTATATGAAACAAAGAAGGATTTGAATCACTGACCTTCAACATTAACTGCATTCACCTACACTGCAACGATTGAAAGTCTTCCAATTTTAAATATGCTGATCACATAATAAAAACAATGATAAAACCATAGTAAGAACTGATATAAAATATAAAAGTTTCCAAAACAAACCTTCCTTATTATCACATGCTGCTCTGTTTGCCACCTTCACGGCAACTGGGTCTAAATTAAAGTACTTTTCCTGCTTGTCACAGTCGCTTACAGCATCTTCGTAACATTTTATGTTACATTCTCGACTGCAATGTAAAATGTGTAACAGTTAATACACTGAGGCTAAATACCATTCTGTAATGATTCGTCTACATATTGCGGTTAATGTGCACGTGAGTTTTAATATTCCAATTGTCCTATAATCAAAATTATTCTTAGGCCAAACCACATGACTTTACAAGTCTTGAACCTGTAATGCAGTTTAAAGTTCAGTTACAGGCATACCGTTACTTAAAACCAACTTCGACTAAAGGGCGCTTTAATTTGTAAAGCCTACTTGTAAAAACCACTATTTAATCGTCCCGTTTAACAATAAATAGTGTAGATTAACCTGTACTGAGACACAATGTGCCGAGGACGGTCCTAACACGTTTGCCTGTGCATTAATCAGTTACTATCAGATCATTTCAACCATGTGTTTTCATAAATAGATGTACCTTAAATTGTTTAATGGGTAGCCATTACCGAATATAATTCATGATTACCTATTGCAGAATTCGTCAATATTCGGTGACAAACGCTGGTCAACAAGAGTGTGAAGCGAAAACGTCCTGCATCGTGACACCCTAGACCCTAAGCTTGATGTGAAACATTTGCTGTCCTGCAAAATAGACATACAACTATTATAAACATGTATTTACAATGTATATAATGGAATATATTTGTTGTCTGATACAGTTTTTGATTATAACGTTTCACTGATAATACATATTTTAAAGCTCCCTATAAAGAAACTACTAGCTTTGGCTAAATTCAAATGTAAAGAATAAATCATTCTCTAAGCCAAGGCAAAATGGCTGTATGCGCCACAATGTGTAAGGAATTTTGTACGCTATGAAACAGTCAGATGCAATACACACATTCACCACCTGTTTTTAAACAATATAAGTCATTTTTATCATTTTTAGATCAAGCTGCCAGTCAGTAAATTTAAAGCATAGTGTTTTCTTACCAATTTAGGATTTGCACATTTCGCATCGCCGCCGTGTTTTGTGTATAAATGTTTGATGTCCTTGTTGTCACAGAAAGAAAGTGAGCTGCTAGTCTTGACAATGTCTAAACTTATTCTTGCACTAGACTCTGAACAGTTTGCTGTGGGAAATACACGAAGGCAGTCCCGTGCAACTGCAGTAGTGCTGTAAACAGTAACGGCATAAAAATGGAATGTATCAATGTTGCTGTTGAATGGTAAGTAAGTATAATCCCGTCTAATAGTTATAAATAGCAAGTGTTTTACAAGAGCAGAAGTGCTGTAATCCGGACATATACTTATTTCAATTAAGTACGTTTAATGTTTTATTACATAAATTGTGTATCTGACAATAAATGCTTATAAACATTTTAAATACAAATGCACATGATTACAACATAATTTGACAGGTCTGCAGTCCATTGTTTGCCCGATACATGTACATGTACAAAATAACGCATTAACTCGAATGTAATGCATGTAATTTACAATTATATATTCTTTCGACGGTGTGTTGAAATCATGTCTTCGTAACGGAAATTTTACTACGCGGCGCTCTCAACTAATGAAATGGATGTGTCTCAGCAAGGTTTTTAACACGACTTTTGTATTATCACTGTGTGTAGATAAAGATATTTATCCATAAAATGTGTTTGATTTTGTCGTAAAGAAAACGGTCGATTGTAACATTTTTGAGTAAATATGATTTTGTAAGAAAAATGTTACATGCAAAAGGTTATATCATACACATACAAATGTAGTTTTTCTTTTTCTTTATCTTGTTATTTTCCGATAAGTACAGACTGTAATACGCGCATATATAACACTGAAAGAAAACAGGCGTAGTCTACAGAAGAACATACTTGCACAATAGCTCCTTGTATTCATCATATTTGCCGTTGTTGTAGAGGTTAAGACGACCGTAAAAGAAGTTTTTAGAGAGATCATAGGAAGAACAAAAAGTACCGTTCATTACGCAACCTAACTCTCTTTGCTCTGTCGCAACTGAAATAGTTTACATTAAAACAAAAGAGACAGCAGTGTAGTATTTGTTAAAATTCCAGTGAATTGATACAATATTTACTGATTACAGAAATACACGAATTGCAGTAATTCAGAAATGTAAGGTTCCTGTATGAACCACAAGCAGATATCAGTTGTGTTACGAAAACCAGTTTTACAAAAATGGGTGTGTTCCATCTTTGGAATGGTAGAAAGCTAACTCTGTAAAGCTGTACATAATACAATGCTTAGTCTAGTCTAGAAATAATATATTTTTACGACTATTCACTTTTCCATTTCACAAATATACTTGTACTAATTATGAAGTATGATCGTCTTACCCTTCCATTCTTCCCTACCCAGGCCTGGTTTCAAAACGACATTTAAACGTTTAACATAAACTGTGATGTGTTTAATCGAAAGAAAAGAAAACGGGGAGTTTACGATGCGTGAGATTTTCAATAAATAAATAAATTTCTTACATGTAACATCTGAGCATAATATTCTGAAGACCACCTTCCACTTCTCAGGGTCATAATTCTGCATCTGATCAAGAAATTTGTCACTTTTTGTACAGTCACCAACTGCATCGAATTTGCATTGGATCAGGCAGTCCATACTGAAAGAAAACAATGAAAACGGCTAGTAATTTATCGTTTAGTCTGCTAAATTTCTAAAATAGAATGGTCAATTTGGGCAATACCATTATCATTTGAAGGGGTGTTCACTGAAATGTTACTGATTGAATAGCGAACAGTGCAGACCGTGATCAGACTGTACGGATGTTTAAGCGGATCTTGGTCTGCACTGCTCGCAAAAGCAGAATAACTTGCCGCCAGCAGGCCAAAGGTTGAAATAGTTATATCTATACTTATCATTAATGTCAATAACTACTTGTTAGTAATTCTAATTCCTCTTTGTGTTTCTATAGAAATATAATTAAGCTTTAAAATAATATATGTATTAAAGATTAATGAAATGAATATTAAAAAATGATTCCTTAAAAAGCATTTATAGAAGCCTTTTACGAACAGTATACTATGCTGACCTTTGACATCACTGTACATAAATTGTTTTAAATTTGGACAAATTAAGATTCATACTTGCTGCATATTTCCTTGATATCAGTGCTACGATCTCTTTGATGGTATGCGCGCTCACATATTTTCCAAGCCAGCTCTACCTCCTCCTTGTTACAGAAAACGTCCCCAGCTACACAATGGGCCAAATACAAGGCTGTAAACAAAGTACAAAACGCTCCATATTCTAAGATATATTCATTTTTTAGTTATTTTCAATTTGGATATGAAATACATGTTCGTGTGCATTTCATACCTAAATGGGAACACTAAAAATGCAATTTATTCAAGTACTGAATATTCGTACACAATGATAGATATAGAGGATAATTATAAGATTGAAATATATTTCACCGAGTGAACACTAGATTTTCACGAGTGGCGCAGACACGAGTGAAAATGTAAATTATGGTGTTCACGAGTGAAATATATTTCCATCTTTCATTGAAACACACAAATTTACTTTTTATTTATGTATTTTCAATGATTTAAAACAAATTAGAACCATTTTAAATATCCGCGCAGCGTCACATGCATCTCATCTTGATGATTTCATGACGTCATGATATCTATGCAGAAAAACTCATTACTGTCAAAGAGTTCCAGATTTCTTTTAGATTTTATTAAGATTGGACGTATATCTTTATGATCCTGTAGGAATTCATATTCATCTATATAAAGTATATTTTGCAGAGTATTGACGATTATTTATAATTCATTTTCATTCGCCACTCGTGAAAATATTGCATTACAGTATTCGATCGGTGAAATATATTTCGATCTCACACCAAAACAAACAAATTTTCTATTTATTTTACATCGAGCATCGCATCATGACGTCATAATGTCGTGACGTCAGGATATCTTTGTAGAAAACTGTAACTAGTTCTATTATGTTTCCTGATTTCTTTTTTATTCTATTGTGATAGAATGTACATATAAAATTTACATACTCCTGTTAGTATTTCTATGCATCTTTATCTTTACTGACGTATGTTTTGCAAGAACTTTTCCTTTATTTATAATTCATATTCTTTCGCATTCAAGTGTAGTTCCGTACCAATGAAAAAATAAAAATGGTTTGAAACAATGAAAATATCAATTTTTTTTTTTTTGTATTTCACTGATAAAGTTCAATATTTTACCGGAAACCATAAAATAAGAACCATTTGGGATACTATATCTATTTTAAAAAAACGTAAAAAGCCGAGAGTTAAAGGTAGAGTCTGTGTAAACCAGATGCAAATTTCATATTTGAAAACAAATGAGCCGTGCCATGGGAAAACCAACATAGTGGCTTGGCGACCAGCATGGATCCAGACCAGCCTGCGCATCCGCGCAGTCTGGTCAGGATCAATGCTGCTCGCTTTCAAAGACTATTATAATTAGCGAAACCATTAGCGAACAGCATAGATCCTGACCAGACTGCGCGGATGCGCAGGCTGGTCTGGATCCATGCTGGTCGCAAACCTACTATGTTGGTTTTCTCATGGCATGGCTCAAATACTGAAAAAATAATATGTCTCAGTTTGTGATTTGTCGCCGAATAAAATCATTGTTTAAGAGTTCAGATGCGAAGGAATTATATCAGGAGGGCGCAGCCCGAGTGATATTACAATAGTTCACGCATTAATTAAAGAGTAAATGACTAAATGAGATAAATTGTTTCAAATCTAAAGCGTTACCAAGTGCGTCCATGAAGACATCCTTTGGATCAGACTCTGCTGTTAATTTTTCCATAGGCTTACATTGTACACTAAGAAATGACTTTTGTTGACACATGAGGTGCCATTTACCCTGTCAAATAGCTTTCTAGACACAAAAAATACCATTTTTAGATGGGCATGTCAGATCCATTTTTTTCTATTTCCATTCAAAGACAACAACCCTCAACTGTGCATGGAATTTAGTGGTGAATTTCCAACTAGTACTTACTTCACTAAATTGCTAATTTCAGAGTTAGATATATAGCCAGGCAGCTATAAAATACTTCAGAATGTAGAGAAAACATTAATTTTCAAGATTTTAAGGATATTTTCATGATTCAAGGCAACATGATTTTTAACCGATCAGCTGCTGTCTCACTGAATGCTATGGGTTCACCCTACACTTTTTTCAACCAATCCGAAGCCGGCAAAGAATAACAGCATTTGACCTTTAGATATTTGCCTGTTTTCTGCACGCGCCGCTATGCTATTTGAGGCTATAACGTATTATTTGTGACATCAATAAAATGAATTATTGTAAAATAACACACAATTTTCAGCAGGAAAATGAATCGGGCCGTGTTAGAATACAACATAAAATTAACGAGTTTTTATAAAATTAACATGCTATATACATGTATAGCTGAACAATGTGTAAATGTATATGACCACTAAAGACTTAAGTTTTTTTTTAAACAATCGACTGTTACTGCGTGACACTTTTAATATTGAAAATAGCTCTACATGCATATTTAATTGATATATTTAGTAAAGTTAAATATGATGATGAGGATTTTCTGCATTCAAAATAAATATCTAAATATAAATTAATTCGGCGAAAGATTGTCATTGGATATCTTGAAATAAAAAGATATGCTTAAAAGTACTTACAAACGAAAACAAGTCCCGAAACGTGCAACATATCTGAAATACAAAACTCGTCAAAATCATAATATCATTTTTTTGCGATGTCTTTTCTTTCTTTTGTATTTTTCCTTAATAACAAACAAAGGGTGAGTTTAGTTTCGTTTCTGGAATTATTTAACTTGATATGTTTCACTTGTGTCAATTAAAAAGAACTACAAAATGGGTAAAATGTGTTATAAGGATTGAAGAAAATGCAAAATAAAAAGCTAAATGTTTGATTCACATGCACTTGGTAAGAACATGTTTCAAAACAAACACATATCCGCTATATATAACTATTTCAAAATTTCCAAGAATGACGTCAGAATGAACACAATGAATGTATGTTGTCGCATTTAATTAATAACTTAAACATTATTGTGCGCCAGTATGACTCGAAAAAATGCAGTAATAAACTCTCGTTTTTAGTGCAAGCAAATAATTTAAACGTTCTTTAACCACTGTATGTTGTCACGTGACGTGGTGTACGGCGAGAAAAAGTAAAGATGGCGGATATTGAGGAAAGGTAGGCTCCTTGTTTGTTCATTAATTTCTCTGTAAATATTTCCTTTAGGGGAGAATGTGAACACGGCACTGACATTTGTCTTTCATTGGTTGTATACCATTACCTCAGACGACGTCTCGATTTTCTAGACAATGCCCTTGAATGCAACAAAAACAACGGAAAATAAATTTAAGCGAGTAGAGACTCGGTTTTTCGAATTTTCCATCCCTTTCTTGTGTAATTTCTGCCAGTTTATGAAGTAGACATAGATTATGTACATAGAAAAAACGTGTGTATTAGCCAGTTCCCTGAAGAGCGCATATTTTTAAAAAAAAAAAAAACTCGTTTTAAAATTTGCCAAGTGTACGGACATAAGGCCGAGGTTATTCCGTTGGTGTACGGAAAGACGTCAGCCAAAAGTGTACTGTAAGAAGACACAAATTCAAAGATTTTGCTACGAAATTGTGTACGGAAAGAAGACAAAATCCTGACACGATCACTTTTTGTCTATATTTCGACATTAGTGCTATCAATTTTCAATGTTTTTCAAAACAATTTTTTTAAAGATTATAGAAAAATTATGTTTCTGTATTTAGCTTATTTGAATCTGAATCGTTTTGGATGATAAATATATTTGCATATAATCTGATATTCTTTCATACACTTTCTTTAGACAACCTTAATTTGTTGGGAAGTAAAGTACGGAGGGATTCTCACCTTGTAGTGTTTTTTTACCTGAACATTTGAGCTCACTTATGTCATAATTATGTGAATCCTTCGTGCAATTGCAAAGTATTTTTTAATATTTCACACGATTTTTGAGTATGGCATGCTGCTCTTTTAGAAGAAACTTTGGAGTCGCCATTTGAAAAGTTATTTATGATCGACATTTGAAATGTATTTTGACGTATCGGCTTAGACAAGATCAGGCATTGGTTTTCAATAAGATCATTTACTGAAATATGCTTTAAAATACAGTTACAAATGTATACTGATGATGGTATGTTGAAGTTCAAATGAAGACCTTTCCATAGGTATATTGAACACCTTATAGGTACTATCATCAATGTTTAAGGATGTAGGAGCGAATTTTTTCTAACGTTAAGAATTTTTTCATACTCTGTTAGCTTGACGAATATTAGTTTCTAAGACAAACAATAGAAGAAAAAACACAGGTCATCGAACTTGTTTTATTTTTATAGGGCATTTTCTTCACCCGCTGTTTAAGCATTTCTGAAATTTTGTAAAACTGAAAAAATGGTGGTACTTTATAAAACTGAAAAAATGGTGGTACTTTATAAAACATATAATATCCCATTTAATGTTATAGGGATTTCATTTTTTTACAGGTTGATATGAATACAATGTGATGTCAGTATTACATAAGCATATTTGTCACTAACAAATCTCTTTCATTTTTACATGTTGACATAATTACCCCACCCACTTTATTTTCAATGGAAAAAGTTATTTAGATCTACAAAAAAGATCTGACGGTAAGATTTTCAAAATATTTTGCAGCTTTAATGACACACAAAAATGCTTCAAAACGGAAAGAAAAAAGTTAGGGTCACCGTGCATCTAAGAGATTTATTAAGAAAAAAAAACTGGGGAATTTTGATATGTTTTGTTCTTTTGCTTTAATCTATATTTTCTAGATAAAGTAAAGTGCTATCTTGAAAACTTATATTTCAATTATAGCTTATTGTTATATGTATCAGTCAGGAAAATATGAAAACGAAACCTGATATACGTTCGTAGATATTTGAAATTACCTACCTCTACCCCATTGTAAATCTTACGTCAATTTTAGGCAAATGCCAGCCAAAAATAAGGGTGATTTATTTCACAAAAAGTGGAATCCATTTTGTTAAAATGATACATTATTAGTCATATTTTAATTATTTAGCATGAATTTTTGGGAAAACATTTGTTAGAATACAATATTCGAAGAAACATTTTTCAAAATGGCGGATATCCTGAAAAAAAACAACGCTCGTACATCCTTAAGAAAATCAACATAGAGATCAAAAATGGCTTTTTTGCGCGTTATGCTGAAGCAAAATGATATTCAGTATTTCGTAAAAGAGAAAATACACATACAACAATAAAAATTATTAAGTATTGATTTAGTAGGTATGCCACTAAAGAGCTCCAAACCCTTTTTGAAATCAAGTTTGGCTACTTAATATAAAAGTTGTAACGGAAAATGTGAGTATATACCTGCGTTATGTTTTGTTTTTTTTTTAAATTTCCGGATTATGTTACATCAATTATTTAATTTTCAACTAATAGGTTGCAAATCATGCTTTAATTACTGTACTGATCATATACACGTGTTATTGTTGCGTGTTTCAAAGTCGGCATATGAACTTGTGTGAGCATCAGTATGTTGAATGCCTGTCGTGTTGAAACGCGACATATTTTTGTAGTGTCCGTAGCCCCTATTTAAAACTACAGCAGAAACACACATATCTATAATCCATGTTTACTATCTACTGTTTCATATCCTCAGACGGTTTGACATATCATTATTTTCACAAAAATGATTGTATTTTATAAGTTGTGGGTCAATATTTGCTATCCTTAGCCCTTTAGTGTCCGTAGCCCTTTAGTGTCCGTAGCCTATTGAAATTATCCGTTTTAAACAGATTTTCTCCTGAATCAACAGCTGCAGCTGTTTATAAACTGCATTCATTTCATTATTTATTATGCTACACATGAATAACAGAGCCACTTTTGGATTAATTCATGTTTTGAACAATATCGAGTAAAAATATATGACAGTGGACTAATGAGAAATGCATTGCTCATTCTTTCCTTACATATTTTTATGCGGTCTCTAAGGTTATTAGGTGTATGCTCTGACCGCAAAAACAGAACCATTATTCATGCAACATCCTTAACACTTTTGTGTTACGGTTTATGTTATCTGTGCCTTTAAGTGTTTCGGCAATTTTAGATCATTTTAGTGATGTTTTCTGTGAATATTTTGACCAGTATTTACTCTAAATTCGGCCTTTATTAAATCATGACAATGTTTCTGGAAGAACTATTCACTAAACTGGCGGAAACATTCCCAGTCCGTCATTGTGTTTGGCTGATTTATGACTGGACTCTTATTTACTAAAAATATGACAGAATCACAATCAAATTGATAACAAATTGCTATGCAGGCATCCGTTTTTTGACATACAGTGATAAATCGAAAGAAAATTGTAGCTTGTATATTCATTTGTTGTTCAGGTTAGCTCACATGATCAGGTAAAACATAACACTGTTATCTCTCCATACTGTCCTTCCCAACTAATTATAAGGTCGTCCAAAGCAAAGGCATGAAAGAACATATCTATCAGATTATATGCAAATACATTAAACATCATTCAAATGAGCTAAAAGCAGAAACAAGTTCATTCTAATTTTTCAATAATCTTTAAAAAATTTACGGTTTAGAGAGACTGGAGAATTCTTTGGAAACACAATGAAAATTGGCAGCACTAATGTCGAAATATAGACCACATTACTCCTTTTAAGTTCTAGGGTAAGGTAATTGGTGATCGTGTCAGGATTTTGTCTTCTTTCCGTACACAATTTTGTAGTAAAATCTTTGATTTTCTGTTTGCTTATCGTACACTTTTGGCCGACGTCTTCCGTACACCGACAGAATAACCTCGATTTTCTGTCCGTACACTTGATGAATATCTTTTCAGGAAATATGCGGTTTTTCAGTGAACTTGCTGATACACACGTTTTGTCTCTGTACATAGTCTATGTCTACTTCATAATCTGGCAGAATTATATCACGAGGGCGCAGTATTCAAGATAAGTATCCATTCCTGATGTAATTCGAACGTGTTAGAATGGAAATGGATTTCAGTTTTGCGTTCTGTGGTAGCACAAGATCCCCTCCTGTCTTCGTGATTAAATTACTACGCATTTGAACTCAAAACCGTGTTTTATTTCTCACCGCAGCACGCAAAACTATTTCCAAAGCAGACCAATGTTTGAGATATATTATTTCGATTCTAACACGTTATTAAGGATTATTATGTACGTCCTTGACGAGTAGTGAGAGCGTTGGTCTACGGATCGCGGGGTCGCGAATTCGATCCTCCACCTCCGATAATTCATGTGGGGAAGTTGACAGTTACTTGCGGAGAACAGGCTGTTACAGAATCCAGGAACACTGGCTAGGATAATTGCTCGGCGTTATATGACTGAAATACTGTTGAAAAACTGCGTTTAACCCAAAACAAACAAATATCTATCAAATATGTGCCTGGTTTCTGCTGATTTTTCTAGCGCGCCTATATGCCGTCTAATGCTATCACGTAGTATTTGTGACGTCAAAAATAAGTTGCTGGATAATAACACACAGTTTTCAGCCTTCTTTGTTAAATTAGAAAACAAAACGGGTCATGTTAGAATGATGTATTTTTTTAAAGAAACAAAAAAAAAATTTTTTTAGTCCTTTAGTTATAAATAACATATTTGAATGTAGAATAGGTGCTTTCACCTACATTTGCTATATTGGCATTAAGTTATAATAATTTTATGATACACTTCAACGAATAAACACTATTTCATATTAAGCACTCAATTTCATGACGTTCTATCCGTGTACAATGACGCACTGTCAGATGAGTGCAAACCCGGACTTTAATGATATGATGATAATCACATATATTGCGCATGGGATGTCTAATTTTTTAAAAAAATTTTAATCTCTTAGGTTAGTATACCGGAGATTTTATAATGTATGTCCATGGACATGTATTGATATCAAGATCTTTAGTATATATTTGTTAAGCAAAAACAAACATGCGCACTGCGTATTATAAACTTCCGTGTGGCACCGTTAAATGTCGCACCGCCATTAAATATCGCAACCATCGTTAAATGTCGCAAGGTCGACGTCAAATATCGCAACCACCGCTAAATGTCGCAAAATCATCTGCCGCTATATGTCGCACCTTAAACACTATATGTCGCAAAAAATTTGCCCATCGTTATATGTCGCAACACCAACGCTAAATGTCACACAACAAAAGAATAAAAATTAACTTTGGTAAGATCAACAGTCATTACAACTTAAATATTACTTTCAATAATTTCGAACCCAAAATAAGATTCCAGAGGTGAGTGCTTGCGTGAGTATTCATTTTTTGGGGGGCTATGGGGAGGGCTTAGAAATGGCATACAGTTCTGAACTGCATGTTTGTTTTTCAATATACGTTGTTGATTGTATATTTAAGGTTTGAGCCTCGACGCGGTTCTCGCCACAGAAGTAAAACTATTTCAGGTCCAAGTTACAGTTTGTTTGTTTGTTATGGGTTTAACGCCGTTTTTCAACAGTATATCAGTCATGTAACGGCGGGCAGTTAACCTAACCAGTGTTCCTAGATTCTGTACCGCTACAAAACCTTTCTCCGCAAGTAACTGCCAACTTCCCCACATGAATCAGACGAATATCTTTTCAGGAAATATGCGGTTTTCAGTGAACTGGCTGATACACACGTTTTGTCTATGTACATAGTCTATGTCTACTTCATAATCTGGCAGAATTATAACACGAGGGCGCAGTATTCACGACTCCGCGAATATGTCTTTTAGCAGTTGTTCTCAAAAACAAGATGGCGTCGTTTTAAAAAAAATCCAAAAAGTAGTCCGCCAAGCTTTATCTAGTCACTGACCAGATAAAGCAAAATTTATCTGATCCCTTGATTTTTACCTTTATTTTGCATGAAGGTAGGATAAAATAGAGACATATCTTGAATATGAAACAGATCGTTTTTGTAGACTTTATTGTTCTTTGTGTTACGTTTTCCTCATATCAAACGTGACAATGAAATTGCAACAGTTTTGCACTTGCTTTCGAATTGTTTCAAACGACGGAATGTTGGATTTAGTGCTTTTCGATCGAAATGAGATATCGTGCACTTGAGCTAAGATATTTACTGCTCTGGTATAGATGTCGTGCGATCGAGATCAGATGTCGGGTGTTCGAGATAATATGTCGAGCTCTTGAGATATTTTTGTCTTAAAACAAAAGAGTTATGATGGTTCTAGATCAATCACTCGATTTTCACAGCTCAGACATATATTAAAACACATGTTAAAGCAAGCTTGCGCTACCAGCAGTCATTTTTTTTCACAAATTACATGATACGAATAGTCTATGTAGAATGGTTCCATGAAGAATCATTTGCAATAAATTGTTTTGACAAAACATATAGAGAAAATAACTAACGGTAATGAAGATCAGGCTATTTAATATAATGAAATGCCGTTAACAACATACAAAGAACAATTATCGTTTGCAATTATTCTAAAATCGAACAAACAGTTTCAAACAAGTAATTTGGCAGAACGTTTCCTTCTACCAAAATTGTTTAAGTCGGCTGCTCCTGGGGAGGGTTTACTATTTGCATATGTGTCTAAGTTTGTCCGATTTCAAAATACATTAATAATTGCAGCTATTAATTGAACATTGCTTACATTTTCAGTATGTCTTGGCATTGAAAATATCATTTGTGAACATTAAAATAGGACTGCTCGTACACTTTTGATTTGTACAAAAGCATAATCACTAGTGGACGGGATTTTTTTCTTATCTTTTTTCAGCTGTGAAGCTCATATGATCAATCTATGACATCATAAATCTCATGTAAAAGGATTAATTTATCTCAAGCACTCGACATATTAACTTGAGCGCACGACATCTTATCTAGAATGCACGGCATTTTGTCACGAGGGCATGATATCTTATCTCGGGCGAACGCCATCTTATTTCGACTGCTCGACGGCTTATCTCGAGTGCAATAACTCTTATCTGGTTTACACGACATCATATCTCGAGCATTCGACATTTTATCTAAAGCACCCGACATCTTAACTCGAGCACATGACATCTTATCCTGAACGCACGACATCTTATCTCGAATTCACGACATCTTATTCGATCGCACGACGTCTTATTTCGATAGCTGAGGTAATGTTAGTTAAAACAAATGAGTTTGACTTGCCGACACGATACCAAGTATGAAAAAGAAGTTATCTGTAAAAATTGTAGGCTAAACTAGCCCGGCCCAGTCCAGTCCGACTCATTTATACATATAGCGTCCTTACGTCTGTAGGTCCGTCCGCCCATATGTACGTATGCCTGTCCGTCTTGATTTGCTTCAATCTTTCACAGATAAACAAGCTAAATGGAAAGATGATCATACAGAAAGGTTTTTTTTCTGTGACCATCTTAACTGCAGTTATGGGCTTATGGCCATTTGATAGTTTTGCTATAATACAGGATATAGAGAAAAATCTTGTGTGTCTAACTCCTCCAACACTATTGGCCTGATTTACTTCAATCTTTCACAGATGAACAAGCTTGATGTGCATAAGGGAAAGAACTTTTGCCTTGACCATTTTTACAGCAGTTATGACCCTTTGATAGTTTTGCTATATAGAGTATAGAGCTCCGATGCACAGTCTGATCTGAATACAATTTGCTTCAAACGGTTAGTCGAACATCCTTCAAGTGAAAATGGTCTGTACTAAAAGCGTTGCTACATATAGGATAGCATGGTATATTGGGGCATCTGTGTCCAATGGACACAATTTTAGTTTAAGTAAAAGCTGCTACAAGATATATTTATGTAATAGGAAAATGTATGATATATGCGACATAAAAAGCCTTGCCACCAACGGATCGAACCTCGATATGTTGAAAGACAATCAATCGCAAATTGATGAACATACAAGTAATGCGAACTGCATCGAACTTCATAACGCCCGTTCTTATAAAGGCGTCCACACGAGAGACTTTTATCCTGTCCCTACCACCACCCCCCCCCCCCCCACCCACCCACTCCCACCCACACACAAAACATATTTTTTACTGCTTGTTGGTATTGTGCCTCGAAGAAGTATACAAGCCTTCGTTCAGGCTTAAAGCCAACACCTTATCATTTTGCGATTGAAGATTCAAGTTTATTACATAAAATAAATTTTGAAAAAAGAACGCATTGAATTGTTGATATGTATCTTAATTTGTAATAGGCAGTGCGACATTTAACGTAGGAGTTGCGACATATAACGGTAGACGAATGATTTTGCGACATTTAGCGGTGGTTACGACATTTAACGACAACATTGCGACATTGCGGTAATAGCGATATTTAACTGTGCTACATATGGTTACCGCCCTGATACAAGAAATATCAGATTTGTTTCAAACGCGAAAAAATATTAGAAGTTATGACGTGTTTATCCTGTCGTCTTGAGTGTAAGCATGTATATAAATAAAAGAAAACTGCGATACTCTGTCAAAATTGAGATTCTATTGTGCATATCATGTAAGAAAGCCATCATGCTGGCTTACGGAAGGTCGGTGGTTCTACCTAGGTGGCCGCCCGTGATAAAATAATGCACAGAGGGGCACCTGGGGTTAAAGCAAGAATGTTCCCATATGACCTTAATTTGTGTCGGTGCGTCATTATACAAATCTATTGTGCTTGTAAGTTTCTACGGCCAAGCGCTCGTTTTCTACAAACATACCAACATAACACTATGTATGCCCATTGAACCTCGATGTACTCAATTAGGGCATGTCGGATTTTTTAGTTTTGCACAAAATCAGGACAAACGTCTCACTCTGCTGTTCAAGTTTCAAATGACATGTGTTTTATTGGTAAATCAAGAGAGCAGCAGGAGAACAAATCAGATCAGCCGATGTCATGTGTAAGAAAAAGGTCACTCTTAGCGTGATATTGAAGATTTTTTAATTATTATAATTAATTAATTATTATTTAATTAATTCGAAATTAAGACACCGTGAATTCAACACTCTTAAAAACGCGAATATTTGGCACCGTGAATATTACCCGCTATACAGTATGCAAATCTGGATGCTGAAATACCATTTAGCAATTTACGCAGTTTAAATTTGCGTATGCCAATATTAGATGTTGTTAAACTGGGAAAAAAAGTTACGTTTCGCGTGAGAAAACTTCAAATATTTTCAATGTTTGGGTAAATACATTTATCAAAAAACCTGTTACAATGCGTATGCAGAAGTCATGCATTAATATAAACATTGACGAAGATTTCAGAAATGATAACAACAAAAAACTAGTATATCGTTGATGTTTGCGTATTGCCTGTGCAATATTCACATTGTAGAGGATATTAAATAAACAAATGATTAAAAAGATAATGATTATAACAGCTTTGAACACGGTTCGAATATGCGATTTGTTCACATGTGTAGCAAGTGTAGATGCAGTTACCCTAACAGACACATTGTTAGGGCGGGTCTTGGCAGTTGCAAAACAAAATATATATAAGAATTACACAGTGTTTCAGTGACGCAAATGTTTGAAACATTACTATATATCTACTATGACTGTTGATTTAAAGTTGCTGTGTCCTAGAGCAATTCAACATTCTAATTCTCAAATAATTCATTTTGTTATTTATCGTTGTTTCGAAGGATTTTGTGCAGTGAAGCGGAACGTGTCGGCGATATGCACAACTAGGCTTGGCACCGATCACTCCTGTGAAGTTTCGTCGAAACCTGTGAAAGCCGGACAAGCTTAATGCGGACGGACGGACGGCGAAGGCAAAAACAATATGTCTCCCCCACATATGGGGGAGACATAATAATAGTACTTGCCAAGTGTCGAGCTATTGTAGCACCAGGGTAAAGTTACGTAGGACTCGATTCGAAAAATTATTATATTCCTAAAAATATCTGGTTCTGCTCCAGTTGCAATTTTAGACACTGTTACGATATTAGGTGCGATAACTATGAATTTAAAAGATTATTTTTGTGAGATGTAGCACATCAAATGCACAAATGTGACAAATAAAACACATTAACACTGGAATATAGATCTAGCAAGAGAACGCATCACTTGCCGAAATATTTTCAACATTTTTAAGGGGAGGCCATAAAATTCCAATCCGCCGGGAAATGGATGGAGACCCCCTCCCTCACCTACCCCACAATCGCAGCATCTCCGCTTGGTTTGCTATGCTGCTCATATCCGTACAGTTAAAAATCATCTGAGTACACCCTTGGTGACCATGAGTGTTCATGTAACCCAATTACTGTATCTGGACTTACCAAGGTTCTGTCCGATTCTGCCCTAGTGGCTCTTCATATATAATTCAGTATGTTACAGTACTATAGCGGCCTTTGTGAGCAATTTAATAGTTTCACAACGCTTCGGAACTAATGAAACTAACGATATATGCAGAGAGATCCCAGTTATCCATACGCCACTGCGTTTTGTGCATAGCGGAACCCGAAGGTGTCAGATCTTCCTCAATGTTACTAATGCACAATTCCATTTACGCCTCAGAAATTATGTCTCTTGCACAGTGGCCATCATTGCAAACATTTATATATCTACAGTCGCGTCAAGTGAAAGTTGTTTGAATTATATTGAAGTCATTTTAAAGCCATAAAGTCTATATCATTCTTGTTATTGAAGTTTATCATGTAGTTCAGTGGACAGTTTAAATTAATGTGTTTCCCGACGTACGGACAACAAACGCCACGTGATTGCGTAAGCTTACATAACATTGAAGCATTTATTTATGTAATCATATACTGGATGTTTAACACTTCCTTGTAGATTTACAATCAAGCACTTAAGAGATACTTATATTAAAGTGATTGGTAAATGCGTTTGATTCTGCGACTCATCTGTTTCTATTGGTGATATAGAAAACTTGAATACTCTCTTTTTGCTAAGTTGTAAACCTACTCATTTGCCATAACTGCATTATTTACCACCTGTATGCTATGATATAAGAAAACAAAGCAATATTTAAATGGGTTTCCTACATCTGTCGCCAGTAATGAATCTAACTTTCTGATTACATTGATCGCATTATTGGCACTGGTATTTCATACAGTCAGTCATATCCAACGGCATAAAATGGAATTTTAAATTGCCTTTAAGACAAATGTAACCTACCTAAAATCTACTTTTTAAAAGAAGTATATATTATGAATAAGATAAATTATATAACAAAATCCTTACTTCAGCTATATACTTCCTCTCTCCTAACACAGTAACACTAGCTTGACACTTGTTAAAGTTTCACATATGCACACACAACTGAAGATGCATTCGACCACACTTGGGTAAGTTTTAGATAAATTATGTAATTTTTTTAAAGATGCATTCGAGCATGGATAGTAATATGAAACATATAACGTTTGGATACCTCTTCGTCCAGTTTTGCGTCATAGAATGAGAGGTCTCCATAGCCGCGGGGTTAAGGTTGCTGACTTCAGATCACTTGCTCTTCGTTAAAGGGACTTGCGGATTTTACTTGCAGCATGAAAAGCTGGAAAGTCGCCATTTGACCTATAATTGTGTCGATGAGGCGTTAAACCCAACTTAAATATATCACTTAACGTGCATGCACAATTTACCTCTACCCACTCCCCTATTTATTAATTTTAGAATTTTAGGAATGGCCTCTGTCTGTCTTCCTTCCGTCCGTCCGTAACACTTTGTGTTCGTACTGTATCTCCTAAACCCCTAGAGGGATTTTCATGAAACTTTGGTCCAATGATCACCTCATCAAGACAATGTGCAAGACTTATGGATCAGCCATGTCGGCTCAAGGTCTAGGTTACAACTCAAGGTCAAATGTTTGAGCCTTCAATTTTGTGTCCGCTCTGTATCTCCTAACCCCTTGATGCATTTTCATGAAATTTGGACCAAATGATCACTTCATCAAGACAATATGCAGAATTTATGAGTCAGTCATGTCGACTCAATGTCAAGGTCAAAATTCAAGGTCAAATGTGTAAGCTTTGTATCTCCTAAACACCTTTAAAGGATTTTCATGAAACTTGGGTCAAATGATTACCTCAACAAGACGATGTGCAGAACTCTTGAGTTAGCCATGTTGGCTCAAGGTCAAGGTCACAACTCAAGGCAAAAGGTTTGAGCCTTCCATTTTGTGTCCACTCTGTGTCTCCTAAACCTCTTAAAGGGTTTCCAAATTTATTGATGTCGATATACATGGACTATAAAATATTCTTAGCAATCACAATGCTTCCACCCAATACCATCAACACTTTCACTATCCATAACAGCGGTGGGGGATATAGCAGTCTTTCAAACTTCCTTGTAACATCTTAAGTCTCGCGTAATTACATCTTAAAGCCACAAATTAACCGATTTTGATTTGATAGGACAGCTTAATCAATATACAAATATGCATGTTTCATCGCAAACCGTCATAGTTCTATACATAAACTTACAACTAAGTTAGGTAAAACAAAATTACTTTGTCCCGTTGTAATCTTTACTAAATTCATAGGATTGACAGATACGTTATTTGTTAAATGTTCTTGAAGAAATAAATGAGTAACAGCGATCGAAGAAGTACCGGCACTAAGTAAAAAAAATTGCTAGGTGAAAGCATAACAACCCATTAGAACAAGTCGGGAAGGTCAATACTGATCGCTTGTTGTTAATATTTCATTTCGATTCGAGTAGTATTAAATATAAATGAAGCTTCACTTAAAATAAAATACATTTTGATTTATCAAGTATTTAGTGAAATTTGGTCAAATGATCACACCTCATCAAGAAAATGTGCAAGACTTATTGATCAGTCATGTCGGCTCAAAGTCAAGGTTACAAATCAAGATCAAATGTTTGAGCCTTCAATTTTGTGTCCGCTCTGTATCTCCTAAACCCCTTGATGGATTTTCATGAAACTTTATTCAAATGATCACCTCATCAAGACAATATGCAAAATTTATAAGTCAACCATGTCGACTCAAGGTCTAGGTCACAATTCAAGGTCACAATTCAAGGTCAACGTTTGAGCTTTGTATCTCCTAAACCCCTTTAAAGGATTTTCATGAAACTTGAGTCAAAGGATTACCTCATCAAGACGATGTGCAGAACTCTTGAGTCAGCCATGTTGGCTCAAGGTCATGGTCACAATTCAAGGCCAAAGGTTTGAGCCTTCCATTTTGTTTCCACTCTGTATCTCCTAAACCTCTTGAAAGGGTTTCAAATTTATTGAAGTCGCTATACATGGGGTATAAAATATACTTAACAACCTCAATGCTTCCACCAATTACCTTCAACCCTTTAACTATCCATAACAGTGGTGGGGGATATATCTGTCTTTCAAACTTCCTTGTAACATCTCAAGACTCGCATTATTACATCTTAAAGCCTTAATCAATATACATATATGCATGTTTCATCGCAAACCGTCATAGTTTTATACATAAACATACAACTAACTTAAAGTTAGGTAAAACAAAATTACTTTGTCCCGTTAACGATACCGGATGTAATCTTTACTAAATTCATAGGATTGACAGATACGTTATCTGTTAAATATACTTGAAGAAAGAAATGAGTTAACAGAAATCGAAGAAGTATCGGCACTAAGTAAAGAAATTGCTAGGTGAAAATATAACGATCTATGAGATCAAGTCGAGAAAGGCTATACTGATCGCTTGTTGTTAATATTTCATTTCGATACGAGTAGTACTAAATATAAACGAAGCTTCACTTAAAATATCAATATCAAGTATTTAGACAAATTACTTATGCCTTAGGTATTATGACTGACTGACCCAGAATCAGAGGACACTTAATTGCAGCTAAACGTTGCTTATTTCCATATCATCGTTTAGAAGAAGGTTATAATTAGGAAGAAATGACTAATATCAAGTTAAAGGTTACTGGTATTCGTCACAATATAGTATGCCGAGGAGAAGGGGCCTTTGAAACAAGATTATTCTTTATTACAATCTAGGCACTTGGCACTTGCTCTAGTATCTCGCGGAGAGTCCCAGTCTCCATTCCTTGTTTTCCCTGTTTTGATCTCAATTAATAGAGAACAAACTTGAAGGCAATTTGTTAAAGGTTAGAATTAAATTCAAGTACAAATATTATTTACTCTACAGAAATTATGTCCTTTGTCCCATTGTCTGCATTTGTATAATTCATACTAACAGATGTAACGGCCATTCGTAGCCAAGTCGTTAAGGTAATTGACCTTGAATCACTTGCCACATACCGATTTGGGTTCGAGCCTCGCTCGGGACGTTGAATTCTTCAAGCAAGGAATCAATCCAGCTGGTTTACGGAAGGTCTGTGGTTTTACCCAGTTGCCCGCCCGTGATGAAATAATGCACGGAGGGGTGCCTTGGATCTTCCTCCTCCTTAAAAAGCTGGAAAGTCGCCATATGACATACTTGTGTCGGTGTGACAAAAACTAATAGAAGACAACGTATCAAGCGATGACCCTGTAAGTATATACTAGCCAGTCATTCAGATCTAGGTGAGTTAAATGCAATTTATCATATAGAATCAAATATAATTATTATATCATGGTCTATGACCACTTACTGGATATTTCCAAAAATCTCCTAAAAAGTATAATAGTAAGAAATATATTTTTCATTTCAACTGAAGAATAGCGTCTTGGTAGCGTTGAGATATACTTCATAATCTTCCAACGTTTGAAAAAGCATAATCATACGTTTAAGCATTAGTAGATTTATGTCGTAACGATTTAAATAGGTTTAAATGAAAGCTCGATTTAAATAGGTTTAAATGAAAGCTTTATTTCTTGCTACAGACATATTTGCAGTCTATCTACTTTTGTTCTATCCATTCTGCTAGATTGGGAGTATATAAAAGCGCCCAAGGGTGGTTAAAGAGGATTTTCTTCTTGCACATTGCGCAAACACCGCTAAATGTCGCAAACTCGTCTGCCGCTATATGTTGCACCTTTAACGCTTAATGTCGCAAGAATTTGTCCACCGTTATATGTCGCAACACCAACGCTAAATGTCGCACAGCAAAAGAAAAAAAAAAGATAACTTAGGTAAATTCAGCCGTCTTTACCACTTAGATTTCAATAATTTTGAACCCGAGATAAGATTATATAAGTTTGTTCGTGCATGTGTAAGTATGCATAGTGTGGATAATTGGAAGTGTTTAGAAATGACATACTTTTCTGAACTGCAGGTTTGTTTTTCAATGGTGCCGCGCCATGCTACGTTATTGATTTGATATTTAAAGGTTGAGCCTCGATGCGAAACTCTCCACAGTACTAAAAGTATTTTAACTACGGAATCCTTCGGAGTTCTGTTTAGCTCTTGTGACATTAGAGAGTTTGAGATTTCAACCTTCGCCTTTCCCTTCAACGTCTCTTGCGAAGTTAACGTATGAAGTTGAAGTCCGATTAAAATTCCTTGAGATTTCAAACTTTAGAATGAACTTTACTTCTTTTAATCCGCCCATTCAATTTATCTGTAATTATGATAGTTTTTCTCGTGCATTTTGATATCAATTGTCCGAAAGTGCAGGACGTTTACAAGAGGTTTTTACGGAAGCCTATTAGGGACATTTTGTCTTAGTTTTTATGCATTACTTCTTATGTGTGATTTATTATGCGTTACGTATTATTTATTACCTCTTAGATCATACATGTAAGGTGGAGGTGAAGCGGAAAACATGAACTGAATCCTTTACTGATATGTAGAATGTATAACGTTTTCTTTCACAAAGCTCGACCGAATAGCTCTGTTAACTGGCATCTACATTCCGCATGGAAAGCCTGATCTAACGTATTTTGTTACCAAAGTATTTGATCGGTATGATTTTGGCAAGAAAGTACGCTAAGAAGATGTCAATATATGCTGTGAAATGTGTGGTTCCAATAGGAAGATATATAGCCAAGACCCACAATGTCTAGTAAGACTGCTCAAACATATAGTGTTCAAATTTCCATACATGTACAAGATGCTATAAAGAGATCTATTAACACTTGTTGAAGAAAAAAATGATTTAATCACTTAGTATCATAATGATATTATCTTTCATTTCATCATATCAGTTTTCATTGCATCTGCGAAAATAAAGATACTATTGGATATGATACAGATTTGGTTAGGGGACACTTCTAAGTCGTTTGAACCAATTCCTTTGCAACAGGGAAGTTTTATGTAAATTTAACTTTGGTTTACGCAGAACATTGATTTGTAGCAAAAATCGCACGTACGTTTTAAGAATATTTTCATCGAAATTCTTAGCTGAAAAAGGGACAAAAACTGCCGAGGTGATATATGTTTTGTTTTTAAACCTTGGTGTAAGGTGTTAAAGGTGTTAAATAGCTTTTAATACTGGTGAAGTTATAAATAGTATACGCTGGAAGAAAACTTCAGTCCTTAGTGCGTCGCGAACTGCGAATTCCTACTGAAGTCTTATTAGACCTTTACAACGGACACGGAGTTGTAAATGTAAATGTAAACGTACTCTGTACTTTGGTAAAAATCCGGGGGATTTCTCAAAGCATAAAATTCAAAACTAATCAATTTCAATAAACAACAGCGTCGCAAATAAAGTCACAAATTGGGCCTTTATATAAGCATGTTATATACCATGTTTGGTGGATAATAATTATGTCCCTCCAAGCTTAAGTTGTTGGCCGAATACTGTTTTTCGTCTATTTCTATTAAATACCTCGATCGGCCCCAAATACAGTCTAAGCCTTTCTGCCCTAGTAAGCTTCGTGGTGATATTTCAGTCTTATAGCGAGTTTTTGCACTGATATTTTTTTCTGTTTTAAATATTACTATTTCAGTGTTAATATCACACCATGATTATATCATACTGTATTTAAGTCAACTTCATTGAATAACCTTCTTGATTGAATAAACTTCTGTCCTGTTTTATTCTAAATATTGGCGACCTTGACATTGACTTAGGCGGTCCCACTAGCTTCTACAGAAGCTTGCTAGCTACAGAGTTTGGCGACAATTCGTGTACTTCAGCTATAAACTGGAAACCATCTGTTTTGCTCGACGATCCAATTACTGAATTATTTTTTTTTTCTATTTTCAGTATTATAGTTTGACCTTGGCATTATTTACCCTAATGCCATCAACACTGCTAAAACAAAGTAAAGTTCCGATCGAGATTTTAACCACAAATCTTCAAAATTCCTAAATGTGAAATGTACTCTGGACCAGCGCCTAAGATCGCTGCACACACGGGAGTCTATCAAGTACAACACATTTAGACTGAACCTTCTGGCTGCAAACACAATTCGAGTCTTGGTTTGTCTTGAAGCTACCTGTAGGCAAGGTTTCACTCTAAAATAAATTCATTGAAAGGAACACATTAAAAAAAATGTTTTTAGCAATTTTGATCTTGACATTGAATCTAGCGCCCCAAACACTATCCCAAGCTAGGTCTCCAAATATATTTGCTAGATATTATTTTTCTTAGAAATTTGCCAGTCTGAAATGTAGTTATAACCAGGCAATTTCTATTTTGGAACTTTTTCTGAATTCTTGTACGACATGCAACTTTACTTTGATAGACGTAGTTTCATTTAAGTGTTTTTAATGCGTTATTATATTAAAGGGTTTATTAGAATCTGGAACAACTGATACGGGGACTGGAAACCGGCATTTATCTTATCTTATGCTGTCGTCCAATCGAAGCGTATGCCGTAGGTTATTCTGCTATTACTCAAACACTTACGCCTTATAGTTTAACTCGTCCTTTCAGTGAAAATCTGGGAAAGCATTTGTTGAATTTTTTGTTGAAAACAAAAGTTCTGCCATGAAATTATTGCCTGCATCTGTTTTTAAATGGAAAATATCTACATTAATGTTACTTTTCGCCCTGTGAAAATGGCTAAATCTAGACTTGTCATACCCAGAGAGAAAGATGTCGTTTTTTACATGATATTTGCCTTGTTGATTCAGAGTATTTAGAACAAAAAAATTAGGACATATTTTAATGAAAATAGCAAGTCAAAACTGTAAACTGTTGCCTGAAAATATTTGTTTATGATATTGCTCTGTTCTTCAACATTTAAATGCGTGTTAAACCTAGATGATTTTCTGCAGTTTTATCTAAAAGTTCGGAATACTAAATGTAAGTTCGTTGTCGGCCTTTTTTTTAAAAAAATGTTATTTTAATTTAAATACATTGTATTTTTCACACATCAGTTTTAAGATTAAATTTATTCAACTAATTTTTGGAGTTTAAACAACAATTTCGTTTGAAACATTCCCTACGTTCAAGAAGAATGTTTGTTTCTGTATGTAGAAATCTGACATTATAAACAATAATTATAATTATGGCTCTACAAGATTAAGAAAAATGTCAGCTTTCTGCTATTTTCTTTTTTTTATTCAAATCCAACAAAAATCGGCCCTTTGATAAAGGTTTGAAGTTACGTGGTAAAATATTTCTTCAGGGAAGTGAGCTCGAGTTAATTCATAATAATTAAGCATATCACCACATGCAGTCGCATGCTGTTTTTGCTTCAGAATCCCTTTAGATCAATCTCTGATCATCTAATTATCGCCACTAAACATGTGACTGGTAAACCCTTTGAACAATAAGTGTTATAGCTCCATGATTAACATGAGGTAATATGCTAATTACACGCTAATCGATAGTGGCGAAAACAAAATATCGACCGCTAACGACTGGTCGATATTTACAGGTATGGACGACAGCATAATACAGATAAATGTATTGATTTATACGGAGTTTCTACTCCCCGTATTAGACCTTCCTGTTAGAATGCAGGAAAGAGGATTAAATCAAAATTGAGATATTTGTACCATTTTATAACTAAGACTATCAGTAATAACGTCACAAGATTTTATAAAAAGTGAATTGTCCCTAGAACACATATAGTACTGTTTTCCTAAACTAAACGGATTAGAGCCACAAACACACGCTGAAATTTATGAAATCTTTGGACTTGTTTGCCAAAACGTTATGATTTCTAATAATATTTTGTTAATTATAAGAACGAGGAAGAAACACTTGCCTTATTTATGTAAAGATAAAATGCTCGTCACGAGCCTCGCGTTTTATTATGTTAATGACCTAGTTGAATAAATTCAGTAAAGGAACTCATTTATGTAAGATCATCTATTTATTTCGCCAACATCCGTAAAATTCACGTATTAAGATTAATAATTCACTCAAATGAATATTTATTAAAATTATGTAAATCTGTATTACGCTGAAAGAATGTATAGAATTTGAAATTTCCACCGTTTCATTGAAATCAATGTCAACTCGGATGAAAAGTTGATTGCTTAGATGCATTCTTAAAAGTTTGAGATTTTAAGCATGCAGGATAGTTTATAAAGCTTCTATAGAGTGTATGTTTCATTAGATTTGGTAATGCATGACCCATCAATGTAGCTATTAAACTACGGAGACCCACGCATATATTTTCTAATTAATGTTAATCTGAAGGCGACACATGATAAGTGCAGTACATTAGTACTTACATATTTCATTTATGACTAAGTTACGTTCAAAATGTTGAATTATATTTTACTCGTCTAAAATACCTCTTACCGCCAAACTGTGTAGATCTAACCATGTTACGAATCTTCAGGGACTATATCTACCGGATAGACTCTCATCTCTTATTAAAATTCAATAAAGAAATTGTCAATATGGTTTTCATATTTCCAAACTTTAAAGTGTTGTTGTTTAAAAAAACAAACCTGAAATAAATAGAAAATCATTTTAGTAAGATATTTAGTTTCTTTAAAAAAAGGAATGCTGACAAAATGTCAGACCTCCGAAAAATACTCACTATTCGCGAGCGGTGAACTTTACAGATTTTGTTATGTGACAGAGATAACTCTTCCTTCCACTTGGCCATGTAAATAATGGAAAGATTTGTCATTGCGGATTTCTTTCCTTTCTAGTTGTTATTGTTATAGCAGCATTCGCTGAGTTATCTTCCCAAATGATTTGACAGGTGTCGCTACGGGCGAATAGGTCCTACCATGCTGTGTACTCTCGGCTTTTATCATAGTGTTAAACTCTTTTTCTTAACCTTTCATGCATTTGATAGCTGAATAAAAAATAATTAAAGCATTTAAAAAAATAATTTAATCATGTAATTTATCAATATAATCTATTTGGATAGCTGTTTCTTCTGTTTTTAACATACAATTTAAAGCCTTGTAAAATTTTCATCATTTCAAAATGCTGGCTAGTAATATATATTATTAACTGAGATTATTATTGTAGCATTAATTTAAGCGGGTCACATTTCCGTATAATTTATAAGCAAAGTGGGGCTAGCTAGTAGCTAGTTGAAAATATTGTTAAATTTTACCCCTGAATGGAAGCTTTGCTTCAAATAGACAATGGTTACTCTGGAAACATTTAGTTTGCATAAAATTTCCTATCAACTGGATGCATACTGATTGTTATCATAAAAATATGCATGCCATGTGTCCTGTTAACTCTAGGGGGTTAAATTCAAGAGCATGTCCTTGAAGCAGACTTAACACTTTCTGCTCCCACTTAGGTGTTACATATCGGTCAGATGTTAATGTAATGTGTATAATAAGTTTTCTTAATACATTGCAGTTTGAAATAATGTCTAAAAGGTCTCACATTTGTTTTTATTTATAAAGCTTCACAAATTTGTGGTCTGTGTATTAAAAATCCTACGGGTGTTTTTATTAAATGTAAAGATTTATATTTTAACTTTATGCGGGCATGTTGACTGAAAATTAAAGAGGCAGCAACATAAAATTAAATTAACACGTGGTATCTTGTCAATAGAGATCATTTATGCCTCATGGATGATATTTTCATGATATATATGAGAAAACACCTATAATAAATTAATTGGGCTCATTGCATTAAGCTGTGTATGCAAATCTTTCCGATTAATTTGTAACTTTAGGAATATATACTGTCTAGTATATTGATCCTTATTCTAAGAATATAGTCTGAATACTTGCACAATGATAAAATGATTTTCCAAGGAGGCATTTCAATATTGAAAAATACTTTAAAGCTAAATAAAAGCATTTATTGTCACAATTAACAAACATAACAATGATACAGTCCATATATAAACTGACACACAGAAAATGCACTTTAAAACAGTCCTTACAGCTAGCCTAATATTTCTTAAGGCACAGAGTATCAGTAAATATAAATAAAGCTCTTTCCTCAATTGCTCAAGGGATAAAAAGCTGAATTTTGATTACATAATCGGATATTTTCCAAATCTATAGTTTGAAGTGACAGCGACTGAATAATAATGCAAATAATGTAAACAAACTTTTCTATGACCTATTCGCATACAGCGCCACCTATATCAGGGGAATTAACTGACCGATATCGCCAATTGTTTTCTTTTTCATTATTATTATTATTTAATAGCCAAAAGACGTTTTATAGCGTTATACAGTATTTCACATATAAATGACGTCATCAGTGACATCACAATTAGAAAAGCTATTAATGTTATTTCCACCATGACGTTAAAATACTTGTTTGTAGACGTATCAGCATTATTTATCCATCTTATTATTTAATTACAGAAAACCATAGTCCATTGAGAGAAATGTACAGCATTCCTAACGATAATCTGCACATTTTGATAGAGAGAAAAAAAATGAAGATACGAAATACTAGTAATTTCTTTTTGCACAAAGCCCTCAATATATCAATATATACACGCACGTTCAACAACTTGAACAAGTAATCTACAGTGTTGAGATGACCCCTCAAATTTGACTGAAGTACAGAGTACATGTACGTTTACATTTCCTCGTCCGTTTCCGTGATTAAGGTCTATTTATCTGCTCCTGCATATATAAAATGTACATAATTTTGCATTAGGTATTTCATCTTACATCTTATGTCTAAGGTATTAGGCATTAGGTATTTCATCTTATGTCAAAAGTATTAGGAATTAGGTATTTCATCTTATGTCTAAGGACTTATATACTCTCTATTGTGGCTATCGTACTTTATAATAAATAAAGTATATAGTTTGTATAAATACATGTATAGCGTTCAGTTAGAGACATAAGTTACTTCAGAGATTACTAACTGCGCAGTTAACAACAAAAGACGACGCACAAGATCTGTAATGAAATATATAATGCAGCAAGACAAAAAAACCCGAAAAAATGGGTTTATTTAGTCTGCCTATAGGCAGTAATGAGATATATAATCCTGCAAGACAAAAAACTAAAATGAATCATTAGGAAATAAGAAATGGGTTTTATCGGGTCTGTTTATGGACAGTAATGAAATACATTATACTGCATATGCCCATTTGCGCCAGTTTAAGCCATTCTCTTTTTTTAGGAACAGCCAAACCCCGACTTCCTTTTACAATAAGTATATTTTAACTAAGTCATGGCCATGGTGTGGCTTTTATAAACTCAAACCACAACAAAAGAAGTACAACGTAACATGTTTAGTAACAATCCTAGGTCTGGTGACTCTAGATTAAATACTTTTTTGAGATATACATAACATATATTCGGACAGACGTACTGACAAGAACAATTTTAGGTCTCCCATAAAACAACAAGAAACAAAAGCTGTCGGTTGACAGCGCACTCGACTATTCGAAGAATTTTTGGAAGTATGGGTTCAATATATTAACAGAGATTTTCTGATAAAAGATAAAAAAAAAAATAGATAAGACAAACAATTTACTTGTATTTGTGAAGCTGGATATATCTTGCACTATAAGGCAATGTGTGGCCATGATGGTAAGCAAGTGTTCAAAGTTTTAAGTTATATATCAAACTTTTTAGACAAAATATGGAGTTGCATGCGAACCGTAACTTATTTCTAAGCCAAAAGAAAACGCCACAACTGAGCTAAAGACCTTGTCCTAGTTATGCAGTCTTGCCTACATATGTATACTATGATGGTAAACAAGTGGTCATCAGAAAAAGTTGTTTAAAAGTGCTTCTATTTCTTTCTCTAATGGCTTCAGAAAGGGATCAAATGCCCCGTGTTTAATGAAAATTCAGCAAAAGGCTTCATAAAAAAATGCTTAAAGTTTTTTTTGTGTTTCGCTCTAGAGGACTATACAAGGGGACCATTGCGCGTTTTGAAACATATTTGGAAATGACCTTATAATGATGGTACAGACCAGGTTTGATCAAGATCCATCATGCTGTTCATAGCAGAAGTCGTTTAATGTTTTTTTTTCTAGTTTTAGCTCTAGTGGTCACCAAAAGGGGTAAAGTGCCACAAGCAGTAATCGTAAACGTCCGCAAATTTTGTTTCCCTATTGAGAACTAGACAAATCTAACTTTTGATAAGTAACACACAAGATATAACACCTAAGAGGAAATACGTAACAACTAAGAGGTAACTGATAATACGTAACACATAATATGTAATACATAAGAGGTTATGCATAAAAACTAAGACAAAATGTCCCTAATAGGCTTCCGTAGGTTTTAAAAATGAAAATTAAATAAAAACATTTCAATTAATATAATCATCGCATGGATATTAGTGCGAGTACAAAAAAAATCATTTTATATAAAATTATGTCAGTATACAATGCACGATTGTAAATTATACATGAGAGGAAATAAAAATGATAATCATATCAACGTATTCTATTGTTGATGGTGATCTTGAAAGATATTACAGTTAATATGTTTTAAACAAAAAAATGAGACACCAACTACTACAAATGCATTTCTCGATATACTTTGAAGTTAAGTTAAATATATGAGATAAAACAAACACAAAAAGGCTGTTGACTAGTATTTCATAGTTTATCTTAAAGTGTTTTTTTTTTACTTTGAATTGGTACGTTGTACATCGAATTCCTTAAAAGGCGCGTTTTACTTGTAAACTGTAGATCTACCTGTTGAAAATATACACAATTTTTGAATACATTTAACAAGCGATTTGAAACAAATGTAAGATAATCTCGTGATATCATACGTTTTGGCATCATGACACTCAGTTTGACTCTGTATAATGCCAAACTATCAGACAGCACAATATAATCGTGCCAAATCACCATGTGTCTTGCGAAACAGTCAAAAACTGCTAGGTGGAGACGAAAATTGTCGCACAAAATACCATGTCGGCATATACACGTATTTGTTTCAATATACTATTTCATAAGTAAAGCATGTGCAGATCAAGGAATTTTGATTAGAGGGACACCAACTTAAACAGGGGTCACCCATTCATGTGCGGGTGGGGGGTGGGGGTGGGTAGTAAGACCGAGTTTCAAGACCGATTTTCTTTGTAAAATGTAATAATCAAAGGGGGATTGACCCACAATGCCCCTCTGCCAGGCTCTGGGTCTGTGCATGTAAAGAATGGAGTTATCCCATACGGCTAACAGGAAACTTCTCGCATCATGATATCATAGATCTGAAATTGTGTGATACCTTAGAAAAAAAAATAATCCGTGTTACTAGTACCATTTTATGTTTATAATTAAAACGCAATTGTCTTATTAAATGTTCAACAGAAACGGATTGATTTTATTTGGAAGTTAAAATAAAATGTTCCACCAAATGGTAATCGCGCGTTGTCATTCATTCTTCAAGTAAAATGACTGTCATGCCATGTGACTCCATCCAGATTTCAGTCTTTGATGCCGAGTATGTGGACAGAGTAGATGTACAAACACTGAAGTTTTGACTTTCGTGCTATCATATCTTCGGACGTTCAAAACCTCATTTTTTACGACAAAAAGGCCCATCTGGTATAATCAATACCGCCTGAGAACACAAAAATGCAGTAGAAGTTAAAGTTTGAACAAAATCTCAAAGTTTCTCAAGATCAGTTGATAACTTCATATTTCCCGGTTCAATCCAATGTATTTAGTTAAAATCATTATCCAAACAAAACTTTATTATTCTTATACTTATTGATAGCGTTTCGCATCAAATTTAGTCCAATTATACATATGGATAATCGAATAACTTAATAAGCAGAAATCCTGAAACTAAGCTTTTTATTTCACATCGTAATAAAGCGAAGTCTTAGGCTTACTTGATATTACATGGAAAACTTTAGTAGCCACGTCTGATATTAATAAAATACACGCATATCGGTGACGTTTTACCCCAAAAATATATGAGAGACGTTGAAGGGGAAGGCGAAGGTTGAAATCTCAAACTTGTGAAGTTAACGTATGAAGTTGAAGTTTGATTAAAATTCCTCGAGATTTCAAACTTTAGAATGAACCTTACTTCATTTAATCCGCCCTTTCAATTTATCCGTAATTATGATCGTTTTTTCGTGCATTATAAAAATGATAATCATATCAACGTATTTTATTGTTGATGGTGTTCTTGAAAGTTGATGCAGTTAATATTTTTCAACCAAAAACATGAAACACCAACTATTACAAATGCATTTGTCGAAATACTTTGAAATTAAGTTAAATATATGCGATAAAGCAAGCACAAAAGGCATGACCATATAATATAAAGGACAGATTCATCCGTAATGCTGTGGACTAGTATTTCATAGTTTTTCTTAAAGGATTTTTCATTTTGAATTGGTACTTTGTATGTAGAAAGAGTAGATGAAACAAGACTGAAGTTTTGACTTTCGTGATATCACATCTTTGGACGTTCCAAACTTCTCTTCATACGACAAAAAGGCCAATCTAGTATAATCAATACCGCCTGGGGACACAATTATGCCGTAGAAGTTAAAGTTTGAACAAAATCTCAATGCTTCTCAAAATCAGTTGATAACTTCATACTTCCAGGTTCAATTCAATGTATTTAGTTAAAATTATTAGCCATACAAAACGTCATTATTCTAATATTTATTGATAGTGTTTCGCATCAAATTTAGTCTAATAATACATATGGATAATCGAATAACTTAATAAACAGAAATCCTGAAACAAAGCTTTTTATTTCACATATGAATAAAGAGAAGTCTTAGGCTTACTTGATATTACATGGAAAACTTTAGTAGCAACGTCTGATATAAATAAAATACACGCATATCGGTGACGTGTTACCCCAAATATATATGACAGACGTTGAAGGGGAATGCGAAGGTTGAAATCTCAAACTCTCTTCTAACTCGGAACTAACTCGAACTTGCAAGATACGTCTCTCGACTGTTTGGTTAAGTTACTCGAATGTTCGAGCAAATTAGTCGAGAATTCAAGTTACGAAGTCGAAATTTAGAATAATGTATACTGAAATTTCGAGAACTAACTCAAAACTAAGTATCTTGCCATTTTATCCAGCAAAGTTAGAACGTCAGTCTGTCTGACAAATGCAAAACCTGTTAATGTTTTTTTTAACCTGTTAGATAGTAAAAATGCAGAATTGATATATCTATCTGCATATCCAAATATTTTACTCAGCATGTAGGAACATATAAGCATATACAAATGATCTACCCTAGACTCTAGATCTACTCCATTAACATGTACAGTATGCTCCAGTGTTTGGGACTCGAATACGGTTGAAATTCTTCCATATATGGTCAAAATAGTGAAATATTTTAAATTCGAAACACCACCCGTTCACGTTTTGACTAAAGACATAACAATTTATTCAGCAAGATTATAAAAGGTTGTAAATTTACAAATAATTCTTCTTTCTAACTGAATACAAACATGTTTACAGGCAGGTCCGCATGGGCACATTCTAAATGGAATGTGAAGACGTTCCATTTAAGTTGTGTTGGTGTATGATATACAATCCATAAAAACAATAAACAATTTTTAAAAAAATCTAACACGCAGACAAGTTTACAGTTAGCATTACTGTAATTAAATATCATATCGTCGTTGTTTTGTATTAAATTTTTAACGTAATAGAGGTGATTGTTAACTCAATATAATCTGAACTGAGTGATTTCACTTGTATACGATACCGAAATGCCAACTTCTATTCAGTATACTTTTCAGAATAAAAAATTAACCTTTAATCTGCTGGCGGCAAGTGATTCTGCCTTAGCGACCAGTGCAGACCAAGACCAGCCTGCATGCTCTGGTCTGCAGATTGATCTCCTTTCTGCACTGTTAGTTATTCAGTCAATATATTTTCAGTGAATACTCCTTCGAATAATAAATGGCACTGCCCAAATATGATAGACCAGTTCATGTCAGAAATCTGGCAGGGTAAAGGTTAAAGTAACGGAACATACTGTTGACAGCACCACCTTTCTTCAATCAAATAAAAAAAATGAGCACAGCATTAATAATTAAAAAATGAAAGCACTACAAAAACAGTAAGCACCACAGTATATAATTACAACAGACGAATATAAAGTAGATAAACCACTGAAAGTTGATGGCAGTAAATCAAAGGGATTCTGATTGGATTGAAATGCATAAGGAATCTCGAGGTGAATAGTGACCATGTAAAGTGGTGTCTGCTTATATACTGTATTACAATTCATAATGCTTGCACATTACTTAACAAGTAAATATCAGTATTTGTTTCCTTTTACCTATCCAGTTAGTATACTGCAACATAGCTCAGTCGGGTAAAATGCAGATAACAACTGGATATAATCAAATCGTGTTGTGAGTTTGAATCCTCATGAGGACTTTTTTCATATACAGTCATATCTCGAATTTTAAGGGACCGTGCTTTTTATTTCGAGATAACCGAAATTCGAGTTATGAGGAGGGACGTATATGGACGAAATAAGTACACAATACGAAAAGATTTAATAAAAAAACTGTTTCCTTGATGCCGTGTATACGCTGTCGGCACTTTACGCATACATGATTCCGTACAGTTTGTGTTTATCAAAGTTTTCAGTTTTTTGAAGAACAAAAATGATACTAACCACAAATGTTTTTAATCAAACTTCCTTTTTTTACCACGTTTCTCTCCCGGGGGATTGACATTCGATCTGACATTTTGAACGAATGATGCTCTCCCCCAAGAAGTTAATTTTTATTCAGTCTCATATCTCTAATTAATCCTTATTAAAGATCCCAACTGTTCAAACTATTTAATTCATTAGTTTAAATTAAAAGCAATTTTCATAACGTCTCAAAAACAAATGACTGCTGATTAAAGAAATCTACTGTTTTTATAAAAAAAGTTATCATTATGGCACGTGCAAACAAGTATGACATCATCTCACTTTGATAATCGCCGCACCTTTGATATGTCGGCATCACAGCTTTCTGGTTAGGCAATAAACATGGACATGTGTTAGAAACCAACCACATTCACAATGACGTGTGAAATTTTATCGCATATTTTTCTCACTTCGACTTACCAAGTTCACAATGCACTTGAATTTTATTGACGGGACTGAAAATCCCTTTCGACACATCCGGAGTCTCGGTAAGTCAAATTTTGACGTAACCAAAGTTGAATTACATATATAAAGAAGGAAATTCGAGGTAAGCGAGTTTGAGATACCGAGTTACGACTGTATATATAAATATTTTTTCCGATTCGTTATCATTTTAGTTCCCATATTTTCGTTTCTTTCTTTGATGGTTTGTACTTGCATATATGTCTTTATAAAACATAATAATATTATGTTCATTATTCCCTTAAGTGCATGCATTTAATTAATATCAATTTTGATATGATGCTAAACCTTTCTTATCTGCCATATCGGCTTTAGATATTTCTCTGTCGTGGTGTCACAGAGCACATGAAGGAACCATTTTTTTATGCAAAAATGAAATAAAAATTAAATGTCGATGCTGAGTTTGGAACCCACACGGCAAAAGATCTGTTTAACATGGACAGTATGCTTTATCTCTGAGCTAATTTGTAACTGGTAGTAAAACTAGAAATATTTAGATTTTAACATGTTAGAAAAATGTTGAATTCCCTATGTTCTATTTTAATCTATTTATAGTCATATTGGTAAACATCAAGTTATCGTTGGGGCATAGTATCACTCCGGGAGACGTACGTTCCAACGTAAGTCATGTCTCAACGATACCATTTGACAACATCTCAACGACAACTGGTTACGGTTTCGGGCAATATTACAAGGCTGAGATAATTCACATATATAATAATTACATTGTTTACGTTTATTTGTGTCTTTGCATTAAAATGTATTCAGATTATAAAATTAATAGCAAAAAAAATGCTAAAAAAATTTAGATTTTAAAAACATTCGTCTGTTATTGAGTAAACCGAAGTATTTTGTTATTTTCAGGAATAAATGTTTATATTACACGTTTTCAAAAAGAATAGTTATAGACTGTCAATGATAAATTAAATGCAATGCCAGTTTTAACCTCAGAAAAATATTACTGCAACTGCTTTTTTATATAATATAAAAAACACGGCTAAACACATTACTTATATATCAGCAAATCTAAATGTGATTGAAAATTCAGACTCTGTTCAAAGTGTGTAATAGTTTATTTTGATCCCGTTTTCAATTAAACGGTTTGCCTAAGGTATCTTAGTCAAAAAGATCCCTTTGAAGAACAGAACGCAACTAAGCATTATAAAGTGAGCAAGTAATATATTTATACGTAATTAGTATTACATGCAGACGAAATAAGTGATACGCCTGCACGTGATAACAAAATTATGTGTATGCAATTGCTAATTTCTGTGCAAAGTTCTAGAAGTAATGCTACACGATCCGGATTATCTATGCAGTACTGATTATTGGCGTACGCACGTATTAGTAATTACGTGTTCACGTATTAGCTATAACGTGCACACTGATAATTTATTACGTATGCATGCATAAACTATTATGTGCCCACTTAGTAACATTATTGAAGGGCTTAACGTAACACCGAGACAATTGTAGACCATAAGGCGACTTTTAAGCTTTTCATGGTGACGGAAGACCCTAGGTGTCCTTCTGAACATTTCATGTATGGACAGGCACTTAGGTAGAGCAAACGACCTACTGCAAGCCGACTGGATGGCTTTTTTTACATGAGAGAATTCTGGTGTGGGCTTTCGTTGGACACCAAAATTCAAATAGTCCATATTCAAGGGAATCTAAATGGACGAAAGTACCAGGATGACATTATCCAACCCGTACTTGTTCCGCACATCCGTACCAATCGAGAAATGGTTTTAGCCCAGGATAACGATACTTGCCATACTGCTCACACAAAACAATGTAAGAATCCTGCAAAGGCCAGCAAAATGTCCCGACCTTAACTCCATAGAACATGTGTGGGACTTACTGAACAAGAGGGTCAGGGACTTGCCACAACGGCAAACTCTCGTCGAACTCTCGCGTGACATAACAACTGTTTGGGCAAATATTATGCAGCGTGATATGTGTAACTTCATTGTACCTATGAGAGCGAGGTGTCTTGCCGTGATTGCTGCAAAATGGGGGGCACACGCAATACTGAAAACATGGACCCTTCTCTATTGTAAAGCTTGTGACTTTTTCTTTTGAGGGTGAAAATATTTGTTATTGAACATGTTTTTTTTTTACTGAAATTTCACTGGCATATTTGCAACAAAATGTATAACATTGTATATAATGTTTTTGTCCTTAATACAAACGTAGTCATTCAATACCCGAAATCATCTGGTGTCGGTTTATTCGTTTTGTTCAGTGTATTAATATGAAACGTTTATAACAAGATCCTCATACGTCTAAAATATTTCATGAAAATCATATATAATTACCATTATGAAAAACAGTTTATTCTTCGTGTTAAAGCGTAACCGTTTTATAGGTCCCTTTACGTGGTCAATACAATACTAAAACACTGAGTACTAGTATGCAAGTATAAGCAGTAATTTATTTTGCAGGCTAAGCATGATTTAATTCATACAAACACATGTAAGCAACAAAGTAAGGTAGAAAATACTAACAGTTATTCAAAACAACAGTTACTATATAAACTCAGTCACATGATAGTGTGTGACAACCCTACCTACTACAATAAATATAAATTGTACACATCAACAATTGTAAAAGCGGAACAAAGAAAGGGCTATTTGATATATTAATGCGATAGACTGGTCTGCAAAAAATATCTATACAGGGAGGTATGCAAAAATGTGATATAGGATGGTGTGCACTGTCATACAAGGTGATATGAAAAAAAAAACATGATAATGGGTTGTGTGTTAAATGTGATAAAGGGTTATGTGCAAAAATATGATAATGTTGGTGTGCAATATCAGGGTGGTGTGCAAAATGTCTACGCCGTGTGACTTACGTGCCGACTAACCTATAAATGCGTACAGATATCAAAACGAAAGATTTTGATGCATGGATTGTATAAATATATCATGTTTCAAAAAACAAAGTTAAAACCTTCCAACATCTATGGTTTTAGTATTGCATTCATTTGTCTCAAGGGTAACTATCAAGTCGGTAACAAGGCTCTGCCGAGGAGACGAGTAAACAGTTATCCCAGAATCGAATATTCCCATAGCCAATTGAAGCTCCCGCCCCTAAACATTTTTTTCAGGTTCCAAATAGTTAAGTAGGACCAACTGTGTGAAAAGAAAAAATCCCATGAAAAACTCTTCTGAACAGTAAATCATAAATGTTTCCATGACAACCTCTAATTTTTGGAAATAACAACCATACAGATGATGATCCATCATAACTTGGTTATTTGTGTTGATATTACAATAAAAATGGCAGAAAGCTAAGAGCTAAGACACTGGCCTTTAATTAGTAGTATTATAACATTATTTTCGTGCAACAGCGTATCTATAAAGCGCGGGCATTTTACAGGGAAGACATCATGACGTTTAAAAATACGAACCACAACGTAAAATTCAGTTTGGTTTTATCATATGCAGCGTAACATTATGTGCTTTTCATTAAATAAAGTTTATGATTTTAAACGAGAAGTATATCTACAAGGTATTTGCTTTAGATCCGATTTTATGTACAATGTAATTCGTAATACGTCATTTACAGCATGCTAGTCATCTTACACTCCGGGGTGAAACATCGGAAACTCCTGTCCGCTATGCAAGAAATATAAACGTATATTTTTTTTAGATTTTGATATATATGTAAACTGAGCAAAAGAGCTAAACAAACAGTTATCATTTTGACCAATAGTTTGACCTCCGTGAGGATGTTATACAAACTTCATGTTTGCGCCGTCAATAATTCTCTTTTCTCCGTACAGTAAAAAATCACAAGAAAAAGGTCAGCCTAGTTTTGTGGGAGCTCAGCAAATAATTGTTTTTGGCCAAAAAGCAAATATTACAATGGCGGGTTAGCTATTTTGTTAAGTTCATTGTATAATAGAGTGATTACGCCTAAATGTGATTTTGTATTATATATTACTCACTAAATTCAGTCATTTTTTAATATGTGTATCGAAGGTAAATGCATGAGTTCGAATTTAATTTTAGCAAAATACAGGCGACACATTCGGTACATATACCTCTCGCGCTTTATCCAAATATGTGTTATTGTACGCCGCAGTACATACACCTCACGCGCTTTATCCAAATATGTGCAATTATATACAGGGGTGCATACACCTCACGCGCTTTATCCAATTATCTGCTACTGTATACAGCAGAACACACACCTCACGCGCTTTATCACAATATTTGCTATTAGAAACATTATGGGATAGCGTTACATACCGCTATTAATATTAGCCATTGTTTTGAAGAAATCAAAAGGGAAAAGTCCATGACAATTAAATATTATATATATATATATATATATATATATATATATATATATATAGTAGAGAGAATTTATACGAACTAAATCACCACTACAATATACCAGACCAATTACGGCAAAGCGCCTAGCAGTACAAACGAACACGCACATGCTACAACAAGTCCACTAACCCAATAAGATTAGTTTCGATGCTGCTTTATATACGAGCCCGAATTGTACTACACATTCGTACTGGTTCAACATTTGCATATATACATATCATGTTGTTTAGAGGTAATTTGTAATAGGCATAGTTTCCTCACAATGTTTTGATCAAAAGTCACAACTTCCAAAACGTTGCCGATGTTTTCAGAAAGTCTATAAAATATTTTCCTTGACTTTTCCCTCATATAATTATGGGAACCATGCTAACTATTCCAGTCAATACATTTCTCTCGTATTATAACTCCATAATGACTTACATCGCATTATCCCATATTGCCTTCAAATTTATGGCATCGAAATTTAGTTCATTATATATATATTCTACTATATGCTTTTGAACTGGAGGAATATCCAACAAAATATGACGGAACTAATAGCTTGAAGTGAAAGCACTATTGTTGATGTCCCCGAGATACTCCCCTGGAATGCAAACACAAGAATATAAACATTAGCTTGAAAACAACTGAAAGATCATACATGAAATAGTGTGGATATTTCTGTAGTTATAATTACGTTCTTGGATTTGAATGTTCGATTTGTCATAATGTCATTAAAGTTCGGTTTTTCAGTTTACTATAAATTTTGTGACAGGACAATTGCATTCATTAACGTTCTAAGACAGATTTTTGAGCGCGACAATTCAAGTCCTTTAACTTTTAAAGGTCAGTTCCTAAACTTTCGTAGTTTTAATGGTTGTTATACAAGAACACTTTAAAAAATAATCATGCTGTGGTTTTTATCGAAATGTAGAAAATTTAATCTGATATCAAACTCGGGACGTTGTTGACTATAAGCCATGATTTGTGTGCAATTTATTTAAGAATGGAAGGAAGATATGATACAATAGATATCTAAGTTTTATAATTTGAATCATTTACTAAGTTGTCAAGTTACCCTTGCTGTCAATCGTGCATGCTGGAATAATAATATGTACTTACACATTTGTAAGGTCCACCATACTTAGTATATAAATCTTTGATGTCTGTGTTGTCACAAATAGAAAGAGAATATCCTATTTTCCTAATATCTTCATGAAACTTGGCCCCCGCGGCAGTGCATGTTCCCCCTGGACCCATACTGACACATTTACGCATAGCCTCAAACGAACTGAAAGATAGATTTGTTCTGTAAGTGTAAAACAGTTAGATTGCAGTCAAATAGTACACCACGTTATATGTACATATATTATGTTAGACAAAATGGATTGGGGCCACAAAACATGATGTCATACACAGCTTTTAAAACATCAAACTAATTGTATTACCATACATAAAACACGACGCATATATTGAATAACAGTTGGGGAGTCTGAAACATGTTTGTCACGTGACACGTCTGTGTCACGTCAACGTTGCAGTCCAACCTGGAGCTTCAACCAAGTTCATTGCTCGCTTTTACTAACATTAGCAGCAGACCACGTTCACAAGCCTAACTGGTCCTGTTTTAACACACATAAGTACCAAACCTCGCTTTTATCTACATTATAAGATGTTCTTGTTTCCACAAACTAGAGTACCAGGCCCCAATTTTATTTACATAAGTAGAATGTTCTGTTTTCACAGACATCCTCAAATCTCAAATCAGTTGGAGACTTGGAATTTATAGAATTAAAATTAAGAATTCCTTGACGATTCGAAAACAATCTAGCAGTGGTACTATGAACTTGTACTATAGCATGCAATACAGAATTTCCACTGCAGAAAAAGACCATCGGAAAGTCTGAAACATGTTTGTCACGTGAAACGTGTGTGTCACGTCAACGTTGCATTCCATCTGTCAAAGGATTCTCTATATATTTCACGGAGAAAGTAAATAACTCAGATCCGGAAATGAAATAATGTTCATATATAGATTAAGAGGAGGCGTTAATAACAACTTTTTACTGAACATTACCACTGACCTGCACAAAACTTTCTTGTCTTTTTCCGCAGGATTGAAATTCTTTCCAATGCTTCCAGTATCACATACAGTCTTCTGTACACATCCTCTGTCAAACAGTTGCATTACCGCTATTGTAAGAATTCATTTAATCGTCAAAATCATCCAGTGTCATTTATAAATGCCAAGGTAAAATTACACCTCGAAAAGTGTATCATTCATCGTTTATATTCATTTTAATTGCTTTGTAAATATGGCGTCAGAAGTTACACATAATGAGAAATGATACTTTTGGCGAAAATGCAGTTGTTTGAAATAACAAGAGGTTTAAATAGACACATGAATAGCGTTATACTTATTCAATAGTTGCAAGAATAGTACTTTAAATAACAAGTGGAAAATAGTTAACAAAACATCTTTGTCAAATCTAAATTTAGCATAAACGAATTTACTCTTGAAAATTTGTTCGAAAACTATACATAGTGAAACAAATCAGTCATCATGAACTTTACTTACACTCAAGATTTGAGCAGGTAAACCTATAATAGACCTTCCACATCTCCGGATCGTACATGAAAAGATATTCACGAAATTCCTCGCGCTTGTCACAGTCACCCACTGCATCCTTTTTGCATTTCACCAAGCATTCAACACTGAAATATCAACCAGTTATCTAGTTTAAGATGCTTTTAAATGTTGTCGTCTGTCGAAAGTTCAGTTGCCCCTATGGACGAGTGTTTTAGGTTGCTGATATCGAATCGCTTGTCTCTGACCGATGTGATTTCGAAACTTCGCTTAGAGTGTAGAATTCTTCATAAGAGGAAACCATCAAGATAGCTTACAGAAGGCCGGTGGCCCATCCCAGTGGCCTGCCAGTGATAAAAACAGGGGCAGGTAGGGTACCTCTATCTCTACCATCAAAAGCAGAAAAGGTTGATATATAACCTAAACTGTGTCGATGTGGCTATAAACCTAATAAAAGACTATTGATCCGTCAGTGAATTTTCGATCTGTGCATTAAACAACTTACCTCCGCCACAGCTTTCAGGCATACAGACACTAAATAGAAAAATGGCGCGAAAAAAAATGGTAGTCGCATAATGGAGTATACAAATAGTCCTCAGTTGTTTTGCTCTGTAGAGCTACTTTCCTTATTTTCTTTGAATTTTTCTTGCTAAAATCACATGACAGATCTATGCTTGACATGTAGGTAGCATTTTCATAATGAAATAACAGCATGACAGAATTGTTCATGGAAACTTAGATCATACACCACCACTACAATTTTGGGTCTCATTTTTAGCTGATTTTGCAGTTTGTGTGTTAGACTGAAAATATTTTTCTTGCATCAAACATGACCCCCACTTTTCTTTTGATTTTTATTCAGCACTGACAATATTCTTCAAGAAAATGTAAGTTACAGACATTTAAAATGGGTCCTGATGTGTGCTGCGGCCATTGGAAATATGTCAATGTATATATAATAAAGAAGAACATTTATTTAGTGTGTTGTAAACTTTAGCTGACTATTGACAAGTAAGACACCCAAGAAATGTAAATGATGTTGCTTCTTTGATACTTGGTCACTCATATAAAAGTACCCCTGATTTCAGTTATATTCTAGACTCTCGATTTATCCAACAGTTCATGTAAAAAGGGGAAAACTAATTTTAGTATACTTGAAGCCATTAAGCTGTAGGGCATTTTGTTGAGCCAATAGTTGTGTGCACAAACATTTCTTGGCTTTCCGAAATAAATATGACTTAAACCCTTGTAAGACTTAACACAGAGCAGTCGTCCGAGAGACGTATGGATTGAGGTAACAAAGTTCAAGAGAGATAGATTAAAAGTCGTAATGACATAGGCAAACAAGTAGATACGATAACAGATATACTGAAACAAAAAGAGACAACCAGAAAACACTAAATATAACAATTTGCCTCAGATACACGCTCGGTCAGGATTGTTATCAATGTGGAGTGATACAGAGTTCTCAAAACAGTTCCTATTTATAACATTGCCTGAATGTCCTAGTCTGCCTGGCCCGCATTCATCAAGGTTTTAAGTCTGAAACTTAGACTAAAGGCTTAATTTACATTTTGTGTTTAAAAACTTTGACTATTGAATGATTTAAAATGTCTAACCGTTTGCACATTTTTTTCATTGAAGCCTCATCCTTTACTTGTGATACGAAATAGGTTTCGTCACACTTATTCCATGCCGGATCGACTGTCTCCTTGTTACATACCTTGTAAGCTCCGTCGACGTGCCCGCCAAACACCGCTTTAAATGTGAAATACAAGAAATGTGAAATACAAGAAATAAATTGTGATGTTATGGGGATAATGAATTTATAGAAATATCTTATGCGATGTTTAATTAGGCCAGACTGTTAGTATACACTTATTGAATGGCTTTCCGGTCAATAGTAAAATTATTACATGACTCCTTGTGTAGATATTTAAATCTATATATAGACAAAACTAGTTGATATACGTACCTAGACAACTCACCAACAAAATGTGATTCATGGCTGAAACAAAACAATGAATACAGATTGTAATGGATGTATGATTGATGAAAACTGAAAAATATGCATGTAATAATTACTTAACATATACGTTAATCAGGAATATCAGCAATTCATAATAACGTAACTAACAGCTAAAATCAGAAAATACTTTGGCGGGAAGTTCATCAGTGTGTTAATTTATACGCATAAAAGATCATGGGCAAACGTTATAAAACTGAATCTTTAAGCCACCGTATGGCAAATGAGCATAATCTTGAAACTGAATAGTAAGGCTGCATCCAACGACTAAATTCCGATCGTTAAAGTTAAATTACAACTGTAATGCAAAAATTCAACAAGCCTTTTGTTAAATGTAGACGACACAAGTGTAAGTAGCTCTACTGTAGTGCTGTAACTCTTTGTTAAAAAACTTACAATACATAGTGGTCTTAATGGTCTCAGTCTGTTTAAATTACAAGTATCCTAAAGCTAAATAGTATCAAGTTCAAAATCTGAATAATATCAAAATACAATTTGACAGGTTTTGGATAAATGTATCTACGCACGGTTTGCAAATATTTCAAGTTGTTTTCTCACGCGAAACGTGACTTTTTTTCTAGTTTACGTAAACAACATCTAATATTGGCAAATGCATAAGTTGCTAAATGGTTTTTCGGTATCCAGATTTGGATATAGATTGATAAGTTTAATTGCAACCATTAAAAAATCTTCAATATCACACTAAGAGTGTTATCAACTGTGCCTTAAAAATAAGGAGTAACATACTGAAATGTCTTATTTAAATAACAACCAGTACGGTTTAAAAAATTATATTCAGACTCGTGTATGAATGAATAACAATTGCGAGTCCATTTTACAATATATAAAGTTTTTGCTATCATGATTGTTGGTAAACTTTGATAAACGCAAAAGGCGGATTAAGCCCATAACTGATGTTGTTCTTTAATAATCATAATGTCACCCTCGTATAATTAATTGTCTGTATTGTATAGATGTTTGTTATTTATATACATGTATACGTGTGACCTTGATATATAATATTTTGTTTACGGATGGGGAGCGTAAGCGGAGTGAGACGAGTGTCCTGTTTTTTGTGCAAACAAATTTTCCGACAATGGTTATACATAGTGTTATGTTGGTATGTTTGTAGAAAACAAGAGCTCGATCTTTGCCGTAAAAACTTGCATGCACAATATATTTTTTGGGTAAAACGACGCATCGACACAAATTTAGGTCATATGGGAACTTTCTAGCTTTGATGGTGGAGGAAAACCCCAGGTGGCCCTCCGTGCATTATTTCATTACGGGCGGCCTCCTAGGTAGAACCACCGACCTTCCGTAAGCCAGCTGGATGGATTTCTCCCATGATATGCACAAAATAATCTATTTTTGACAGAGTATCTCAACTTGGAGTTCGTGGCAAAATGATTCCCCTGAAGTGGTGCTCTAAATCTAAAATATCCAATTTGTATACATTTATATTAAATATAAATCATTTAGCTAGACTTTTTGTACTAGTAATAAATGTTTATACTGTGTTTAACTATACATGCATTTTGTCTTATTTTGAACTGTAAATTGTATGTTTACATAAAACTATATGTAGTAATTGTTCCTATTTTCAAATGTAAAATTCGGATTTAGTATACCTTTGAGATATAGTATGTAGTTTGTATCTGCTCGTATCTTTGTATGTTCGAAACCCCGCACGAAGTGTCTGTTTTTTTAAATTAGAGTAAGCCATCAATTTGGCTTTGTGAACAATTCAGGGCTTTATCTAGGTACCAGTTCATGGCTAAAGTTCTGTCCGATGGAGGCACCCGGGGTCTTCCTCCCAACATTTAACACTGTTAAAAGCTAGATAGTTCTTTTGAGACACAAACACGAACTTGTAATATTGCAAGTTTACTTTAATTGATCATCTTATACTAAACTTTCTAAACGTAACAGGGTTTACCTTAATATTTTCCATGGCATTAATACACTTGCTTTACTTTCATTGTTCAATGTTTCTACTAGTTAGCCACTTGGGCATTTTGGTTATGCGAAATTTCTTCTATAGAAAATTAAATCAAGGGATGCCCAATATACACATGTGTAATCAAGAAATAATTAATATAATATTATCGACACCTGTCCAGTTGTTATGTCCGTAATCACTATAGTTCGAGGTTTGTTCACTTTTGCGCTATTTGTTATAATAATATTGATTCCAATAATGAAAATTGATGATCATGAGAACATAAAGATGCAAATATGATATACAGAAAAACACTGTCAGTAAGGCCAGCTTTCATCTGTAAAATTGCTATATGATTTAGAAAGAAGAAATATGTAAATAGATGTATCGTTCGAAGATGAGGTCACTGGCCCTTCCTGAGCAGTGCCCAATGTGTTCCTTTATTCGTTCGTTTTGTCCTTTCTGTCAGTTTGTGAACTTGTGCGTGCGTGCGTGTTTCTATTTGTGGCAGGCCTATTTGGTGATCTGGGTCTCTGGCTGTGTTTGCTGTTCTCTATGCTTCCAGGAAGTCTATACTTCTCTTTTATGTTTTTCTGTTTTCACGATTATAAAAAAAACAACTTACAAATACGTCTAATATTTCACAAACGAATTTGATAATCTCATTCAGATGATAATGTTCAAACGAAAAATTTTAAATATCCACCTAACCCCCTTAGGCTTTACAGTTTACTGCATTTTAGCATTTTAAGCATTTTCATTTTCACAGTGCCGAATTTGAATTGTACGCACTGGCGTATAGGCGTACGCCCACGTACGACCCTGTCCGCATATCGTTTGACTGATTGAACAACCCACAGCCGACCCGTATACGCGAACTTGAAATGCATACCTGTATACGTTACATATCCATAACAAAACTGTCACTATTAGTGAAAAATGCCCCCGAAATGTGCCAAAAAATGCTACAGTTGTTATGTCCGTAATCACTATAGTTCGAGGTTTGTTCACTTTTGCGCTATTTGTTATAATAATATTGATTCCAATAATGAAAATTGATGATCATGAGAACATAAAGATGCAAATATGATATACAGAAAAACACTGTCAGTAAGGCCAGCTTTCATCTGTAAAATTGCTATATGATTTAGAAAGAAGAAATATGTAAATAGATGTATCGTTCGAAGATGAGGTCACTGGCCCTTCCTGAGCAGTGCCCAATGTGTTCCTTTATTCGTTCGTTTTGTTCTTTCTGTCTGTTTGTGAACTTGTGCGTGCGTGTTTCTATTTGTGGCAGGCCCATTTGGTGATCTGTGTCTCTGGCTGTGTTTGCTGTTCTCTATGCTTCCAGGAAGTCTATACTTCTCTTTTATGTTTTTCTGTTTTCACGATTATAAAAAAACAACTTACAAATACGTCTAATATTTCACAAACGAATTTGATAATCTCATTCAGATGATAATGTTCAAACGAAAAATTTTAAATATCCACCTAACCCCCTTAGGCTTTACAGTTTACTGCATTTTAGCATTTTAAGCATTTTCATTTTCACAGTGCCGAATTTGAATTGTACGCACTGGCGTATAGGCGTACGCCCACGTACGACCCTGTCCGCATATCGTTTGACTGATTGAACAACCCACAGCCGACCCGTATACGCGAACTTGAAATGCATACCTGTATACGTTACATATCCATAACAAGAACTGTCACTATTAGTGAAAAATGCCCCCGAAATGTGCCAAAAAATGCTACAGTTGTTATGTCCGTAATCACTATAGTTCGAGGTTTGTTCACTTTTGCGCTATTTGTTATAATAATATTGATTCCAATAATGAAAATTGATGATCATGAGAACATAAAGATGCAAATATGATATACAGAAAAACACTGTCAGTAAGGCCAGCTTTCATCTGTAAAATTGCTATATGATTTAGAAAGAAGAAATATGTAAATAGATGTATCGTTCGAAGATGAGGTCACTGGCCCTTCCTGAGCAGTGCCCAATGTGTTCCTTTATTCGTTCGTTTTGTTCTTTCTGTCTGTTTGTGAACTTGTGCGTGCGTGTTTCTATTTGTGGCAGGCCCATTTGGTGATCTGTGTCTCTGGCTGTGTTTGCTGTTCTCTATGCTTCCAGGAAGTCTATACTTCTCTTTTATGTTTTTCTGTTTTCACGATTATAAAAAAACAACTTACAAATACGTCTAATATTTCACAAACGAATTTGATAATCTCATTCAGATGATAATGTTCAAACGAAAAATTTTAAATATCCACCTAACCCCCTTAGGCTTTACAGTTTACTGCATTTTAGCATTTTAAGCATTTTCATTTTCACAGTGCCGAATTTGAATTGTACGCACTGGCGTATAGGCGTATGCCCACGTACGACCCTGTCCGCATATCGTTTGACTGATTGAACAACCCACAGCCGACCCGTATACGCGAACTTGAAATGCATACCTGTATACGTTACATATCCATAACAAGAACTGTCACTATTAGTGAAAAATGCCCCCGAAATGTGCCAAAAAATGCTACAGTTGTGTGTACAAAATATGATAGAATAGTATAGGTATGAATCATTTTATGACCAGACAAAAAAATGTTTTCCAAAGATGACCTTGACTTTGGAGCTATGGTCTGGGTCTTGCGCATGACCCATCAACTCATTATAAGGAACATTTGTGCCAAGTAGTTTTAAGAACCCTTGATGAATTGCAGAGTTATTGACCGGACAAGAAACAGACCATGTTAACCTTTGACTTCTAAGTGTGACCTTGACCTTGGAGCTAGGGGTGTTGGTCTTGCGCATATCACGTCATGTCAATATATGGAATATTTATGCCAAGTAATTTCATCGATGACAGAGTTATGGATCGGACAGGAAACAGACCATCTTAATCTTTAACCTTTAAGTGTGACCTTGACCTTAGAGCTAGTGGTATGAATCTTGCACATAACACGTTGTCTCATTATGGGGAACATTTCTGCTAAGTAATTACAAAAACATTATAAGGAACATTTGTGCCAAGTAGTTTTAATATCCCTTGATGAATTGCAGAGTTATTGACCGGACAAGAAACAAACCCTGTTAACCTTTGACTTCTTAGTGTGACCTTGAGCTTGGAGCTAGGGATCTAGGTCTTGCGCAAGACACGTCTTCTCATTATGGGAAACATTTATGCTAAGTAATTTCAAAATCCCTTAATGGATGGCAGAGTTACAGCCCGGACAATAATTTACATGGATGCACGGACGCACGAACGGGCGCACCGACGGACGGACAGTGCGATTTTAATATGCCCACCTTCGGGGCATAAAAACAAGAATAGTTATGAGAAAAACTATGAAGCAAATAACAAGTTATTTACCTGAATAAACTCCGTAGCTACAAGCTTTTTTATATAGATCTACACTTCATTCAGAATAACAACTTACGTCAAATAACTGAATATATAGTAAATTCAGGTAACCGCAGTTCTGTTAAGTCACGCAGATATGAACACATGTCCAGAAATGAGACCATGTAATGAAGGGTATTGACCCTTGATTATTAAGCCAAATAGTTTAAATTTGATTGTTTCCCTTTATACCATCTTAGCGCGTGTATCGATTTTTGTTAATCTCTTTTATCTTGATAATCTTGATGACGTTACACTGGTTTTGTTAATTAGGGGTATATAAAACTTTTTACACACGCGAAGTTTAAACCTTGCCCGAGGCTATTTGCAGTACACATAACATTGTTATTTCTTCAAATGATAATCTTTTTTTAGGTTTCAAAATTGAGAGTCGGGAAGCATGTTATTCTCATTACTGAGCGTAACTTTTAAATAATATGTATTTAATCTTTTGATTATATCTTTAAAGGGCAAAAACATAAATAATTATGTGAATCATAAATTTAAAGTTAATGAATTAAAAACAAATAATTTTAATTTGAATATTTTTATTCAAACATGTAATTTAAAATAACATCTTTATTTAATCTGACATTAAACACGGTATTAGATCGGCACACATGTCTATCTGATATACATAACATTGTAATTTCTTCAAATTGGTGATTTTAAATGATAATCGGGTATTTTTTTACAAAATTGAGAGCCGGGAAGCATGTTATTCCCATTACTCAGCGTAACTTTTAAATATGTATTAAATGTTTTGATTATATGTTTTAGGGCAAAAATATATGTGCATTTCGAGTCTCCTTGAAAAAAAAGTGACTTTTCGATTTAAAAAGTTCGGAGTAGAAATATTATGGATCCGTGGCCTATAAATGCATCTTACTTTACAATAATGTAAATTTGGATTTTGAACGGTAATATAAATTGTCAAAATTTATAACTTAATATCCAAAATTTTTATTTTAACTTAAAAGTTGTTATTATGGTTGTAGCAGTCGGTGTGTTTAAAATCGTAGTATTTGTCCCTAGCCGCGTGGCATGTCAAACAAACACACTCAATCCAATTAGTTACCATAAGGAGAGATCGCCGTGACGTCACGCCTTAACATCTGTTTATCTGGTGGTGGGCAAAAACAATGTTTTTACATCGTTTGTTTATGGGATCGGTATGTTAAATTGTTAATAACTTTTTCGCTCATTTATGGATTTTCAAAATTTAAAAAGTTTTGAAATAGTTTCAATTTTCATATTTTCGTATTCAAATATCTTTTTTAAATGAATAACCATTTTAAATGACATATAATTTTAATAGCGGCGTAGTGATGTTCAAAACTTTTAGAAAAACACTGTAAGTTAAGCGTTCGTATTTAATCCGTTTTATTTCGAAATAATTATTAAAGTAATTAATAAATTGCCTGTTTTATAAGCTTTCCATTGACCAAAAAATATTGAAATAATTTGTGTTTTAAGAAAGTTTAGGCCGTTAGAAAAATTTCACTTTTTTACAAAAAAAACATGGACGTTAATAAAATTATGTGAATACAAACACCCGGCCCCATGGGCCTATATGTCACCTACAAAAGATACGTATTGAACAGAATGTACAAACATGATAAATACACATTTAACAATAAATATCAGATCAAATATAATGGTATATACATTCATCAAAAGCGAAACTTACAGAGATATATGTAGAGTATACTGCATGTAATATATACTGTTAAGCACCAAGCTCGACTATACAAGAGGTCCAGAACTGCGGTAGTATTAATGCAATATCACGACGATTTAATAGGCATTGTCATTAAAGCACTTAATGTGCTAAAAGTAAGAGAGAATAAGTTTATCAAAAACTTGGAAATGGAAATACCAAATGAAATATTAAATACAAACATGATACACATAATTATAAACTGTGTAATATAAAAGGCTTCTTTTTACCTGGATTCTTGCATATGATAACACATAGGCCAGCTTCTATTGTGACAATAGTTATGGTATGATTATGATACATTTTATGATAACATTGATCATCATGGAGCAGGTTACCAAATATTTCACGACGGAGTATATTATATTTAACACAATGTAACATAAAATGAATTTCAGATTCAACATTATCAGAGTTACACAGAGGACAGGTTCTGTCATTTACGGACTCATTTACATATCTGCCCGTTTCAATTTGAAGCAGCAAGATACCGCAACGGAACTGTGCCATTGTTGAACGTTCATTTTTACTTAAGTTTAGCAGAATATAACGCTCTTTTTTTAAACTCATTTGTAAACAGTTTGTAAGTTCTTAGCTTCGGTGAAGTTTGTACCGTATTATTCCAAATAGTTCCGTAATGTTCGTGTAATTTTATTTTGGCGAGCCGTAAATCAACAAAGGATTTAATTTGAAAACAAACCCCGAGGTCAAGCGTGTTCATGATTGATTTCATATCACTGCTCCAGTTATTGTGGCCAAGTCTATAGTCTGTTTCAAATATTTTACATGTAATTCTGTTGTTATCAAGTGATATGACTCTGTTCCAATATCGCAACATATTCAACCAGCGCCTATATCGACATGGTAGTCACCGGAAATAGCTGCAACTGTGTAACGAAACGGTGTACTCTCATGAAGTAACGAATTACTCGGTTTTTATCAGTGTCTTGAATATGTTTGAATCCCCATACACTCGAGCACTAATCTAAAATCGGAACAACACAATTGTAATAGAGCTTATCATAAGAGTTAAATCCAAAATCTTTATATCCATGTCTCTTATTGATAATTCCACCGAGAGCTCTAAGACTTCCTGCGCCTTTACAACGATTGATTTAAAGGTACCCTTGTCAGTGAAAATAACTCCAAGATAGAAACGAGTTCTAACAGATTGTCACCAACATGGAATCTGAATTCTGTTTTAGATGCCCGACCTTTGCGGAAGTGCATACACTTTGATTTGTTAGTATTTATTAACACGCGCCATTTTTTGCACCACTGATGGAGGGTATCTAACATTCGTTGTAACTTTGTCTCGTTGTCAACAACCAGAACGATATCATCCGCGTAGACGAGAAGAGAGACGTTTGTGTTTCCTACAGTAATCCCAAGATCAAGGTCATTAATTTCTTGAACGAGGTCAATAATAAATGTTGCAAAGATAGTTGGAGACAAAGTATTTCCTTGAGCTTGCAATCAAACCAGTTGGTTAACTTTCCGTTGACCTTTACGGCTGCCACAGTGTGCTCATACATTGCTTTAATATTTTGATATATTTTACCGTCTATTCCAATGGATAACAATTCATATAACATCATATCTCTGTCCACAAAGTCAAATGCTTTTCTTAGATCGATGTATGCCGCAAACACATTATCATTGTTTCGAACAATACTATTTAAAGCATAAACATAATCTTCACACGACCGATCCTTGCGAAAGCCGTTCTGCTCGTCAGCAAGTATGTCGTTTCAATTAAGAAATGCTGTGAGTCTTTTGTTGATAGAAGCACTATAGACTTTACTTATACATGATAAAAGACTTATTCCGCGGTAATTTAGTGGCATTCGACGGTCTGAGTTACTGTCCTTTAATATTGGATATATTACTGCCATTCTCCATTCAGATAACGTTAGTATCAAATATAAGCTAAACAGGTTATGCAGTACAGCGATTACGGGAGCATATTTCAGCATCATATATGGTTAGTTGTCAATAACACATTCTGATTTCGACTTTTTTGCCATGACAACACTTGCAATTTCCTCGATAGTTATATTTCTATTAAGTGTGTTATCAGATTTATATAGGGGGTCCGATATATTCATTTCTAGTATGTGCTTGCGTATCTTAGCTTGGCGATAATAATCGCTGTCAAATTCTTCGCTACTTTCCCCATTGTACAAGTTTTCAAAATCGCGTCGCCATTTTTTATAAACAGTATCTTTATCATTCACGACACCTCCGGAATCATCAAGCACTTCCTCGGGAATAAATGACTCTTTACGGGGACCAAGTCTTTTATCTTGTTCCAGAAATCGTTCGGGTCTGAGGTAGACGTAATTTCAATATCGATTGCTATTGTCCGTCTGTAATCGTGTTCACACTGATAGAGTCGCTTATCGAACACGGCCCTCGCCTCGAGATATCTCATTCGCCGTGCTGTGCGTTCTGATCTTAGACCATCGCAAGAGATAAATTCATTTTCAGAGATTCACATTTCATTCCATAATCTATTCAATTCTTCGTTCCAGTAAGGCTTATTATGTTTGCGACGTTTATTTGTACGACTCGTTGCTCTATACTGGGGTAATGTATTGTGCATTTCATGTTTAAAGATAAATCTGGTCAATTTCATCTTGAGTTTCTCTGTTGCAGTCTATTAAAGAAATTATTTCAAGGATAGCGTTTCTGAACATTTCACTTTCCATAAAATTACAGGGAATATGATCCAGTTTATATTTCGGTTCACTGGCAGTGACTTCAGAGTTACCTGTGAATGACGGACTCTCCAATCCTTCAACGGTCAATCGTCCAAGCAATACAGAATGATCGGGCAATCTTCATCTCTGACCTAAATACTCATAGATATCATTCGTGTCAACTATAGTCTGTATCGGAATTACAATTTCGCCAATAAGCCAGCAAATATCCTTAGATTTCTGGGTATGCGTTGCTTCACTCAAGTAAGATGACTGATTGCACGGAGGCCTGACGTCAGTCTTTCAGTGCTATTTCAAGGCTAAACTACATTTATCTAACAAAAATCAAGTAGTATATTTTAAGGTTTAAACTGAACCGAGTGAAAAGAATTAGAAAGAAAACAACTGTTTTATCCAGAACATAGGCATTTGGCACATTTGTTTGGTCAATAATGATGCTATATATAATTAAAAAAACAATTGTCAGTTTATGACCCAAAATTAAATCCAGCACCCATTTACTATATATTGATTAAATAGCATCAGTATTGACCAAACAAACATGCCGAATGCCTATGATCCAGAATATCAGCGATGCCCAAAGTACGAACACAATATCTTTCCGCTTATCTTTTCTAAATATGCTATTATATCAGAGTTCGTAGGCTGTGGTTTACTTTTTTCTCCACTGGTGGCCATATTGGGTCTCTGAGAGTAGGTGGGGTATATTCTGTCTGAGAATTAGATTCTTTTTTCTAAGACACCAGTAAGATTTGGGACACAACTTTTATCATTGCTATCATGATCACAAAGTACCTGATTCGTTTGGCTCAAAATGTCACTAACATTTACATCTTCAGGGGTTACAGTAAATCTTCCCGCCTTATTCTCGCACTCATTGTTCATGCTATCGTCACTTTTCTTCCTTTTACCGTCTCTATTTCTATTTCCTTTCCCCATTAAATCAAATTTTCATATTCCACACGTATTATCCTAGGTCACAGTTCTTTTATACACTAATTTAGTCCATTTTCCACGTTAAACTTTATTTGCTAATTTTTTTTTATTTTTACCAGAGCAGAAAAAATATTGACCATTACAACATGTCACGTAATCACACCCCATATACTATATATTGATTAAATAGCATCATTATTGACCAAAAAATGTGCCGAATGCCTATGGTCCAGAATATCAGCGACGCCCAAAGTACGAACACAGTATCTTTCCACTCACACCAACTGATAGTATTGTGATTAAATCATCGAATAAAAAAGGTAAGTTACCTCCATGTATCCGTCTGTAAATCCGAGAATGGCCTATGTTGCTGTGTATAGCAAGCCGATTGTCCAATAATTACGTGAACCCTGGTTCATGTTCGAAAAACTAGGATTAACGATCGATAAACTAGGTTTTTCGAACGTAAAACTAGGTTTTTCAAATACTAACCTATATTTTCGAGCGAAAACATAAGATACCGGGCGTAAACCATAGTTTACGCTCGTGAACCCAGGTTTACGTTCGATAAACTAGGTTTCTCGATTGAGCTATGAATTTCGGTCGTTATCCTATGTTTACGACCGTAAACTTGGGTTTACGAACGTGAACCTACGTTTACGAGCGTGAACTATGGTCTACGACGTTATCCTATGTTTTCGCTCCAAAAAATAGGTTAGTATTTGATAAACCTGGTTTTACGTTTGAAAAACCTGGTTTATCGAACGTAAACCTAAGTTCACGCTCGTAAACCCAAGTTCACGTTCGTAAACATAGGTTTACGCTCGAAAATATAGGTTCAAGTCCGTAAACTATGGTTCACGGTCGTAAACATAGGTTCACGTCCGTAAACATAGGTTCATGGCCGTAAACCCATGTTCACGCCCGAAATTCATTGTTGATTCTATAATCCTAATAAATTGACCATAAACTATGGTTTACGTTTGATAAACTAGGTTTCTCGACTGAACTATGAGTTTCGGTCGTTATCCTATGTTTACGATCGTTATCCTATGTTTACGCTCGTAAACCCCGGTTCACGCTCGTAAACCATAGTTTACGAACGTGAACCCATGTTTACGACCGTGAACTGGGGTTTACAATCGTTAACCTACATTTACGAGCGTGAACTATGGTTCACGGCGTTATCCTATGTTTTCGCTCGAAAATATAGGCTAGTATTCGAAAAACCTAGTTTATCGATCGTTAATCCTAGTTTTTCGACCGTGAACTAGGGTTTACGTAATTATTGGACAATTGGCTTGCCATATAATTACAAATCGATAAACACGGTTTTACGAAGGTAAACTGTAGTTCACGGCCGTAAACCTAGGTTCACGCTCGTAAATATAGGTTCACGACCGTAAACATAGGTTTACGGCCGAAATTGTTAGTTGGTTTCATAATCCTAGTATATCAATCGTAAACCATGGTTTACGTTCGATAAACTAGGTTTCTCGATTAAACTATAAATTTCGGTCGTTATCCTATGTTTACGACCGTAAACATAGGTTCATGGCCGTAAACCCATGGTTACGCCCGAAATTCATTGTTGATCCATTAATCCTAATATATCGACCGTAAACCATGGTTTACGTTTGATAAACTAGGTTTCTCGATTGAACTATGAGTTTCGGTCGTTATCCTATGTTTACGATCGTTATCCTATGTTTACGCTCGTAAACCCCGGTTAACGCTCGTAAACCATAGTTTACGAACGTGAACCTATGTTTACGACCGTGAACTGGGGTTTAAAATCGTGAACTTACGTTTACGAGCGTGAACTATGGTTCACGGCATTATCCTATGTTTTCGCTCGAAAATATAAGTTAGTATTCGAAAAACCTAGTTTTACGTTCGAAAAACCTAGTTTATCGATCGTTAATCCTAGTTTTTCGACCGTGAACTAGGGTTCACGTAAATATTGGACAATTGGCTTGCCATAGCTGTGGTAATCGATATTTCTATGCTATTCTACATTCACACGTTTCCAAGATTTCCTATACCTGTTTTTTATATTGATAATATAGGATTCGGCTGCAGGCGAGGTAAAATAAACATATGCCACGTGTATACATTTAGTCATCTTGTCGTCTCGTGCATAAAATAAACTTGTGTTTTAATTAAAGGCGCACATGTTGATTTAGAAAATACTTTACAATATTAGCAACAAATGAGGAAATTGATTCGTTTCTGTTAAATATCTCACTAAATACCTCGTATGACATTGACAATAATAATTTCATAGCAAAATTTGAAAAAAATAAACAAAAACAAAAAAAAGCACATGAAAATATTATTTTGATTAGCAAACCATTAAACAACAAACAAAAGTGAATGTTAAACAATTTCAATTAATTTATTTCGTACTGAAAATAAACAGCGCTAAAGAATTGGGTCAGGATCATGCTTTGTCAGGAGATTTTACTATAAGGTCACATATCCTTATTTGCATGGTACCTTTTGCTCAGTTTCTTTGAAAACGTAATTTTATATCGAAGCAGTACCTTTAAATTTATGTGGGTTTTTTTCTTATGCTACATTTCTATTCAAACATTTGGAATGTCTTTTGTGGTCAAATTATTACTAAAATAGTTGAATATATATATTTTTATCGATACTTACGTTACAGCAATGTAGACTGCATGTATAAAATGTGAAATATTTTACTACAGCTATTTGTTTTTTTATATTTCATTTTGATTGGTTTCAAATTAGGTTTAAGTTTTAAAAGTTTGTTCATGGCTTTTCTTTCTAGCTGCTCATGGCTCGTAACAATTACTGTATATTCTAAATATCTTAAATATGTTAGTCATTTTACAATAAACTCTCTACATACATCTTGCTAACTCCTTAAAGTCTTCCGCCGATTCTTGAAGTTTCTGATATTTTGGATGACATATAATAAATTTGAAAGTTTCTTGCTGTTTAATGCTGATGACACAGACATTTTTCGCAAAGCTCACACAAGACTGTAGAAAGCTTATGGGAGTTACAAGTTAATGAAGATAGAGCAAATATTGATACTTTTAAAAATTGATTCCAGACTTTAACTGCAATGACAAATAAACAGAGTTTGGTTAGAATTTTCGTATTTCTGTAAGTTACAATGGATTATTTAAAACTAAAAAAAGACTTGTAACCAGACAAGAGTGTTTTCAGTCATTCAAAAATCTCGTAAACTCAGTCTTCCTAGTTCTGTAAAATTAAATTAATTGCAATGACTGCACAAATTATGCAATATGCCAGTGAAGTCTATCTCACGAATATAGGACAATCCAAGTATTTATTTTCAACACAAAACTGTATGATATACTATAGCATCTTGAAGAGAAACTTAACGACGTATTATATTAATGGATGTTAAAGATGATAAAATATATAATTATTATTATGTACTAAGATGATACTAATTGATCTTTGCATCTATGAGAGTCATTAAGTAAGTACTGCAGCTACCTATTATATCTAAAGAATAATCTTTAGTATTATACTGAAGGATGTGTCTCAACAAAGTATAGGAGCAAGTAGGCAAACATCGGGAAAACAGTATTACATCAGAATTATTTCTGTGTAACGCATACACAAGGTTAGACTGGCATCAGTCGAGTCATTAAATGTAGAGCACTTGGCCATAAAATCAATCCACTTTGATAGCACTTTCTGAAAAAATATTATAATATCTCTTACCTCTGACTCTAACATAAGCCACGGTAAAAGGGGGCCACAGAAAGAGGAAAAGAGGATTGTTAATTGGCATGTTGACATTTTTTTTTTTAAAAAAAGAATGCGAAATGTTTAATCTCAACATACTGTGTAAGTCTAACACTAGGTCTAAGGTCGCGATATTCTAATATCGAGTAAGCTGCTAGAATTTACCAAATTTTGATCAATGGTAACGGAAATGTTGAATATTATTGTTGGCTTAAAATAAATTAAGCATCCTATTATCGAAAATTATGCGCATATTTTTTTTCGTTGCTGAGCAATGCAGTCGTGTTTGAAAAAGAACTTCTTCATTTCCGGTGACAATTCATCATCCAGCATAAAGAGAGGATAACTGCATGGACATAAAAAAGCACCTATCCACTTTTTGCGCTGAGTTGACGAATTATTTCTCAGATGTTGCTATGTACCAGCAAGCGTTCACGATTAACCTATAAGAAACAGTTTTACGATTTATTGTATAAAGTAATCCTGTCTATTTTGTAGTTAAAATACAGTGACATGCATTAACTGAGCCATAAATGGAGACAGTATTCTATGCAGTGAGCTCCCCTTACAGTGAAGAGACTTCTCTCAACGCAAACACTTTTATCAAGATACTGATAAATCGTTTTTTTTTTCCATTATACTCAATTTGTTATAAGCATTGACTGAATTTTGAAAGATGACTACTTGCCAACATTTCAAGTAAAATGTCTTTTATGTATCCTTTTCATTTGTGCTACAGAACATTTTTCTTACTTAGCTTTAAGTAGAAATGTTAGCATCTGTGATTAGCTTGGTATCAGATCACAAAATATTTCAGCTCTGACGGTCTTTTTGAAACAAGCGGAATGATAAGAGATCCATGTCATGATAACTGACAACTTACAATTAGGTCAGAACGAGGAGTAAATTCAGAAGGCCAAATGTTTCCGAACAAACAAATATGACAGACGATGCAACACCTAAATATACCGATAGCTCAATATCACTCACATTTTGTTCCTGTGAGCTAAACAAGTGACTGTTACTTTCTTACATCTAAAACCAAAATATTACCAACGTCATTTACAAGGTTATGACGGCACATTGTTTACGTTAGAAAAAAGAATATTTCTGATAGATTTCTCAAACATTGTATTGTGGCGGGTGAAAAGTTTATATTATGAACATCTGTGTGTTTTTAAATACGTTTTTGATAAGAGTTTCTTAAACGGTTTTAAAACCTCGTATACTTCTACGTATGAGTGTAGATCCCTCCCAGATAAATTATTATTTTGATAACCTCACTACTTCTGAAAATGCATGAACACATACAACCCGCCTTAATTACGTAAATCCTACATCATTGTTGAAGTATGGCAAATTAGACTGTAGATTATTTCATTCTGTTCCTGCATGCACATTACCATATGTTAAAAGTAATTTCATAAAGAAAAACTCTGCACTCAAGGAAGAAGTCTGCAAATTGCGTATTCTCTGTATACGTTTTCGGCGTTTTCCGGCTGTTTCGGAAAGATACTGGCAATCTGAGCTACCTTTAGTCCGAAAAATGCCGAAATGCCTAACAGGAATACGTAATCACACGGATATTGCCGAGTGTCATTACGGGTTCATTACCTTAGGACAATAACCACATGATAGAGTTATAAGAAAACGGCTACAAGGTGCTGATAGCTGCAACATTACAGCAAAACTTGGTGTCATGGGTACGACGGAGCGAAGTGTATTCGCGTTGCATGATCTGCTTACACAGATCATATGTATTGAAATATCATTTCAAGAAATTGTTAAATACAGCTTATTTTCCTAATCAATGATCTGAAGGGTTTATCATACCATTGTATAATAAAGGTGATCAATGTCTCCCAGAAATTACTGGGGAATAACACTTTTAAGCACATTTGGAAAACTGTTCACCAGGGTACTAAACAAAAGACTAAACAAATGGGCTGAATACTATCAAGTGTATGTAGAAGCACAGGCGGGTTTTAGAGTAAACATGGGAACAGTTGATAATATCTTTATCTTATACGGGTCAATCAATCATGTGCAAAATGAAAATAAAAAAGTTATAGTCTGATTTGTAGATTTTGCAAAAGTGTTTGATTATGTGGTTAGAGAAAACATATGTTGAAATTGATTAAACTAGGAGTAAGAGGAAAATGTTTGAACGTATTAAGATCCATGTACACAAATGAAAAATCAAAACTAAAGATACAAAATTCACTAAGTGAAAGTTTCATATGCACGCTAGGAGTACGTCAAAGAGATTGTATTTCCCCTTTTCTATTTTCGATTTATTTAAATGATGTAGAGGAAACTTTCATGTTAAAAGAGTTCAAAGGACTAAGTATAGGGATGTTTACATTTTTTATTCTGTTATATGCAGATGACATAATACTGTTTTCTGAAACTGTTAACGAATTACAAAAAGGCTTACAAATTCTTAAAGACTACTGTGATAAATGGAAGCTCATTGTCAATGCAAGAAAAACTAAAGTCATGATTTTTCAAAAAGGAGGCAGTATAGAAAGAGGCTTAACAATATTATATGATGGCACGGAAAAAAATTCGAAAATTATTACATCGGCCCATGTAGCTGACAGCTAGTATAAAGTATGAAAATCAGTATGTCAGCATTACAGATATAATTACTATGATCGACAATTTGTGGAGGCCAAACAGTTTATTTTCCAAAGTTATATAAACACGGACGTTTTATGAACATTTATTGCACATTTTATCGTAAACTAGTTAAGTGTCGTAAAGTAGGATATGATGGTCTGTATATTTGAATACGAATGTCGAAAATAGTAAACCTTATCGTCATATTTAAGGATAACGCACCTATGATGATGTTAATTTATACCACTAATGTTTTTCATATATTTATGTTATGTTTGCATTTATTTACATTTTGTAAACTCATAGGCATATTGCCTTTTGTTTGAATAAAATTAAAATCTAAAGTTGTTTTCGTTTTGCATTTTACCATGGTATGTGTTATCTTTTCTTTTGTGTTTATCAGTTTCTCTGTTATTAGAATATTACTTCGATATGTATTATAAGCACCTCTTGGTTCTCCTCTTTAAACCATTGTATATAGAGACTATTAGGTTACTGTCTTATAAATTTACATTTATTAAGTGAGTCGAAGAAAATATAAAAGTTGAGGCTTTATCCTACCTTCTGATTTAAAATCATTGTTTTTCTTAAAATGTACCACAAACTAGGTATGTGTCTGTCTTTTATTTAAAATTTAATACGCCCACCAAATTACACAACACATACTGCATTGAAATACTTTAAATAGCTCTTTAAAATCCCTTATAAAAGAGGAAAAACAAAGGCTGGCCTTGTGTTTTGTATCCGACCTATTTGTACTGCTGAACATGAATGACTAATTTAAATTTGCAGCCAAGTGAAGTTTTATCCGAAGTTCAGTTGTAAGTCGGGAATCCATTCTCACCAAGTAAACGTTAGACGTGATTTAAATGTAAACAAGTCATAACGTCGCTTATCAGGAAAATAGACAACCGTTCCCTCGATGATTTCATTTAGTAACAGTCCATTTCAGATGCAATATTCCTTGATTTAAGTGCAGAAAGCTAAAATCAAGAATGAACGCTATAGTCTAAATAGATGAGTTATTTTCCGTTTCTCTGAGCGTTGCCGTTATAAAAAAATGTGTGGTAATTGCAAATACGGTAGGCATACGCTTTACATTAGTGACATTGTCTCACGTACCTAATAAATAAAATCTGTAAAAAGATCCTTTGGAAGCAAAGAATGTAACCAAGAAGAATAATAGCAGACTCGGTTTGACCGAGTCTGTTCATGAGAGGTAATAAAATGTGCAACACCTCGCACGCCCTCCTAGAACAGCTTCAGCGGAACTCTATTACGCATATGCGCGTTTATAAAAATAATTACATAAATATGTATTTTAGCTATTATTCTCAAAAACAAGATGGCGTCGTTTTGAAAAAAAAAATAAAAAAAGAAGTCCGGCAAAAGTTTATTTAGTCACTGACCTAATAAAGCAAAATTTATTCTACCCCTAGATTTTGCCCTTTATTTCGCATGAAGGTAGGATAAAAGAAACATCTAAACAATATGTACAGCAGACATAAAACGTGAATATACACCGAATAGTTTCTAAAATGTATACATTGTTCTTTCAATATTCAGTTTTAAAAAGGAGGTATTATTGATTACTATGTTAAAAATAATAAATATTTCTTGTCAGTAAATATCCAGTTCTTTGCTGCGAGCACTAAATTGTTATGTAAAGGATATTTCTGACTAAGTTCGAACTCTTACAGTCTTTGTGTGGTCAAACTGTACGAATAATTAAAAGGGTATAAAGTCGTGCACGGAACATTCACTATCTACTTAAAATCACACATGCAGGTAAAGTAGGGACCAAGTTCACTGTAGATATTACATAAACAAGAGCTGTCTCTATTGGTGACAAATGCCCCCGAAGCATGCCCAAGAATGCTACAGTTGTCTGCGCAAAAAATCACACATCATTTCCTGACCTTGACCTTGATCCAGTAGACCCGAGTCATAAGCGTGACACACCTTCTCAATATGGTTAACATTTGTGACAAATTATTTTCAAATCCTTTGATAAATGGCAGAGTTATTGACCAGACAATAAACACCTTTGATTTCTAACTGTGACCTTCACCTTAGAGCTAGGGGTCTGGATCGTCTCATTGTGGAGAACATTTATGCCAAGTAATTTCAAAATCCCTTCATCAATGGCAGAGTTATGGACCGGACACAAAACAGACCCTGTTAACATTTTTCTTCTAAGTGTGACCTTGACCTTGGAGCTAGGGGTCTGGGTCTTATGCATGACACGTCGTCTCATTATGGTAAACATTTATGCCAAGTTATTTCAAAATTCCTTCATGGAGGGCGGAGTTATGGACCGGACACGAAACAGACCCTGTTAACATTTGACCACTAAGTGTGACCTTGACCTTGGAGCTAGGGGTCTGGGTCTTACGCATGACACGTCGACTTATTATGGTAAACATTTATGCCAAGTTATTTCAAAATTCCTTCATGGATGGCGGAGTTATGGACCGGACACGAAACAGACCCTGTTAACATTTGACCACTAAGTGTGACCTTGACCTTGGAGCTAGGGATCTGGGTCTTGCGCATGACAGGTCGTCTCATTATGGTAAACATTTATGCCAAGTTATTTCAAAATCCCTTCATGTATGGCAGAGTTACAGCCCGGACCTTCGGGGGCATAAAAATCTTTTAATATTTTCCAATATCTTAAAAAAGCAAGAAATACATTTTTCGATTCAATAGTTTATTGAAATTTCAATAAAAATTAACCTATCTAATCATATCCTTTTTTTCAAGTTACTACCTCAATACAAACTGAAACATTCGATTTTTTTTAAAGCAAGATAAATTTACTTGTTTGTCGCTGCCGTATTTAAAGACAAATTTTATTTAATATTCGACCTTACCGTAGTAAATTTTGATATCTTCACATTCAGTTTGATAAAAAAAAACATGTTATTAAAACTACAACAATCATGAAGACGGAAACAAATGTGTATAATTATATTCAAATACTATAAAATGTCAAAATTTGCGCATACAATTCAAGAAAGAAAACACCTTGCTATACTGTGAAATGTATTGTTATTCTTTTGGGTTCGTGGTGTCTAATGTTCTTTTATAGCACTGGTTTTCTTCAGCTGGTGGTAAGTGGTGTTAGGGGTGTTTAATTTTCCTTTTTTTCCTCGTGAACAGACCAAGTCTGCTCTTAATTGTTTGCTTTCTATGCTTCCAAAGTGTCTTTTAATATATTGTTTGGCAATCATAACAGTAGTTCTTAACTTGAACTTCAGAAAAACTTCAACTTTGAAGTATTTGGTACTGGAAAGAATGCATAAAAGATACAGCACCTTCATTGACTGCAGGATGGTGTGATATATATCCATCTGTACGCTTATATCCAGCTGAATCACAAGTTTCATTTATGTAATGAAGTCACTTAATATCATAAAACTCTGCTGAAATGATATTGTCACATTCCTTTAAAAAATGAATGCGCAATTAACAAGGCATCGTTCCGACAGTATATCCTTGCTGTTTTTTTTTTAGGAAATAAATGTGACGAAGGAGAAATTTGCAAATGCAAATGATATTTCTATTGGCTCTAAACTGTCTGGCTTGTGATTTTACTTATAATGTATTCCTGATTACGAACAAATATTTCAGCTTCCTCAGAATATTCTCTTCAATGGTTGTCTTAAACCAACAACTATTTATATACATTTATAAACATTAACACTTGCATATAAAACAATCTTCTGTGCAATAACATAATGTTATATATACATATATACAAAACCTAATTTTAAAACTAGACATGCAACACTACATTTGCAATTACTCACTTCACTATGGAATCGTACCGGGGATGAAAACATAAATAGATGCTACAGAAAATTTCAAACGGCTGTATCCTTCATACAATTTTGCTCAAAATGTAGTTCAACAATTCCACAACCAGATTGTTCTTGTTGTAAGCGTTCAAGTATCTGAACACAATCATATTCTCTCATACTCACACAACCCAACAGAAGAGCCAAAAATTGTGAGTGTCTTCATTCTGATATATCAGGAGTGTAAATTATTTATCTATTGTTTGATGGCGTAATTTGTGATGATCCTAGGCGGCGGCAATTTCACGATGTATGTATGTAGCACACCATAACGTTAACGGTCTCCATTCTGATATAACAGGTGTGCAACTAGACTGTTCTTATATTTGGCATGAACCTAGGTGATGCATTAACACATTTAGATTGTTCACAGAAAAAAAAACTTGAATAATAAATATATTAAGGCGTGTGTCAAATAATGTCAAGCGCATGAATATGCAGTTATGCAATACACAACTAAGGCATGGGACCGAAAAGAGATGGAATGAAGTGATATCAAATAGCTTTTCTGACATGTTGTACCTCATTGCTTGGTGGGGCTTTTATGCATTCTTGGCAATATAACTGTCCAATATAACGTTCCAATTTGTCAGCTCGAACGTTGGTTATTTAGATTTGAACATTTTGTAAAAATATTTAAACAACTGATGTTTCTATTAATATAACAACACAAGAAGCAACATAATCATCGAGGACAGAAAAATGTTAAGCAAAGGTTTGCCGCTTCCGGAAGTGACGCATTTGGTATCGGCGCCATGTTTAGAAAAGAAGGCGTGGTTTTGTGGACCACATTTGCTGTAGCTGAACGTGACTGTAATCATATCTTTCAAGAGAGTTGCCATCTCGTCCGTGCATTTTCCAGCAACAACGTAATCCACACAGTCGATGAATTTTGAGGTAGCACTGAAAAGAAAGAGGATAGAGTTAATTAGTTATATTACATCTGGCACAAGTACGAAGGAAATTTGAAAGAGTGTTTGGTTAGTTCCTACACTTCTTCCATACAGCTACCAGTTACGTATTACATAAAAAAGACTATACATTAGTTTAGGGGAAAAAAGCACTCTCAAACGTACCAGTATCATAAGAAATTATATATACATAAGTCATTTACGGAAGAATTAGCAACAATTGCCATTTTTCCCCCAAAAAAATAGCCTTACATTTTTCTTATTTTAATCAGTCTAGTTACAATAACGATCGTATTAGGAAAATTGGATTCATACAGTAAAAGCATCATCCTGACATTCTTTATATACCTGGCTTTCCAGGTTTCAGAAAACTCATTGAGGAAACAACATTCTCTATACTGTGATGCTCTGATTGCAGGTTATACATGTATATGGAATGCTACATAAGAGCATACGATACAACTATTGATTTCTCAACAGGCTTACATCTTAAAAAGAAATATTGTTTGAAATGTTCTTTAAAAGAAAATATCAGAAAACGAGGTTTATGAACAACTGGAAGCGTGTATTCTGAGCCAATTTCTTTTTGTAAATTCAAGTATAAAATATCAACCGGCATTTCAACCTTGATCAGACTGAATGTCAACGTTCCCGTTTTATTGTCACATGACGGTTATGCTTGTAAATGATTACGTTGTATGACGTCAGATTTTAGAAAAGAATAATTGATTATGGCAGCGTTACTTCATGGTTGGCAAATACTATACATTTATTAAATGGCAATGTCACGTGTTTAGTTGTTAGTGGCACGAGTGAACCTATATCCGCACGAGGGAAGCCCAAAAGCCAATACTGGTTGAGAAGGGCAAAAACCCCTCTAAGGCACGTCATTGCCGTTTAATGATCTATTTGCTTTTAAGCGGCAATTTTGCACCCCTTCACAAATTAGCATGGCAAACGACTTGCTTATTAGCAGTTATTTTTACACTTTCAACAGGACTCTGCCCTGTACACAGTTAATCTACCACTCCCACGATATGTGTTGAAATTTGTTAAAAAAAGAGATTCTTCCGAGTTTCACATATTTATCTAAAACCAATGATGGAATTTCCTTAGTCCACAAACTTATAAGTGTGGTAGATTTCTTTCTTGCCGTTTCATTTACTATTATTTCCATGTTTTATCCCAAACATCAATATACTAGTTAGTGACCGGTGTGAGACAAGCGATGTGACACACCGGTACTTTATTCGGAATTATCCTGTTTCATAGGTGAGAATTTATACTTAAGTATGCAATAAATTGGACAGATAATATATAATAGGATTGACTGTACCTGCACATAGCTTGTCTATATCCCGTGTAATTTTGATGCTGTAAAAAGACATCTGCTTCTGAACGGGATTTGTTAAATTCTGTAGAACACGTCGTGTTTCGGATACTGCATTCTGTCACTGCAGTTTTGAGCTCTGAATGTTTCATGTAAGACAAAGATTAATATACGTTTGTGTGTGTTCGGGTTTAACGTCTTTTTCAACATGCTTTCAGTCATATAAACGACGGTGTCTACTTGTAGCAGTGAGCACAATGTCCAACGTTATAGTGCTGACTCACTGGAATATCACGCAGTAGACTCTTGACATTATACTGACAAGGGGCTGACCAGTCATAGCACTATCAACTCAATACTGAGCGCCAAGTGAGGAAGCTACTAGTAACATGTTTACGTCTTTGGTATGGCGCAGCCAGGGACCGAACTCACGACCTCCCGCACTCAAAGCGGGCGCTCAACCACTAGGCTACCGAGGCGGTGAACATACTTTTGTACAGTTGGTTACAATATTGACATGTGTTGAAAAGATTTGATATTTAAAGATTACTTTCAGTTGTAAATAATTGTTAATGAAACGAAATACAAACTGCATCAAAGACCATTTGTGTTGTTTGTAAAATATGTAGTAAAGATATTGACTGCATCAAAATCGGATATTATATGGAAGGAATTTATCTCAACAAAAATGTTATTTGTGATGAGTTTTGATATCTTATAGACCGCGCTTGCTGTCTTGATACTGTAAGAGACATGTCCCCCTTAACGACATTCACCTACACTGCAATGATTGAAAGTCTTCCAATTCTAAATATGCTCATCACATTACAAAAACAATGATAAAAACATAGTAAGGACTGATATTAGATATAAAATTTCCAAAACAAACCTTCCTTATTATTACATGCGGCTCTGTTTTCCACCTTCACGGCAACTTGGTCAAAATCAAAGTATCTTTCCTGCTTGTCACAGTCGCTTACAGCATCTTCGTAGCATTTTATGTTACATTCTAGACTGCAATGTAAAATGTGTAACAGTTAATAAATTAGGCTAAATATCATTCTGTAATGATTCGTCTGCATATTGCAGTTAATGTGCACGTGAGTTTGTATTCCAATTGCCCTATAATAATCAAAATTATTCTTAGGCCAAATTCTGTGACTTTACAAGTCTTGAATCAGTAATGCAGTTTTAGGTTCAGATACAGGCAAACCGTTACTTAACACCACCTTCGACTAAAAGACACTTTTGTAAAACCTACTATTAAAGACCACTATCTAATCTTCCCGTTTAACAATAAATAGTGTAGATTAACCTGTACTGGGAAACCACGTGACAACAGAGACCACAGTGACTATGTTTCATTTACCCAGGACGGTCCTAACACGTTTGACTGTGCATTAATCCATTAGTATCATATCATTTCAACCATGTGTTTTCATAAATAGACCTTTCTAACGTAAACGTAATTACGAAACGGAATACTGAATCCGTAAAATTTTAGGCTAATTTGTGGTCTATGGGAGACAATTTCAGCCAATAGTAATACAATAGTGTCTCCCTTAGACCATTATTTGCAAATAACATTTACGGATTCAGTGATCCGTTTCCGATTTACGTTTACGTTAGAAATGTCTACTAGCAGGTACCTTACTTTGTTTAATGTGTAGCCATTACCGAGTATAATTCATGATTACCTATTGCAGAATTCGTCAATATTTGGTGACAAACGCTGGTCAACAAGGGTGTGAAGCGAAAACGTCGTGCATCGTGACACCCTAGACCCTAAGCTTGATATGAAACATTTGCTGTCCTGCAATATAGACATACAACTGTTTGTAAACATGTATTTACAATGTATATAATGGAGTCTATTTGTTGTCTGATACAGTTTTTGGTCATGATGTTTCACTAATGATATATATTTTTCAAGCTCCTTATAAAGAAACTACCAGCTTTGGCAAAATTCAAATGTAAAGAATACATCATTCTCTAAGCCAAGGTAAAATGGCTGTATGCGCCACAATGTGTAAGGAATTTCGTACGCTATGAACCATTCATATTCAACGCACACATTCACCACCTGTTTTTGAACAATATAACAATATAATTATGTCATTTTTATCATTTTTAGATCAAGCTTCCAGTCAATAAATTTAAAGCATAGTGTTTTCTTACCAATTTAGGATTTGCACATTTCGCATCGCCGCCGTGTTTTGTGTATAAATGTTTGATGTCCTTGTTGTCACAAAAAGAAAGTGAGCTGCTAGTCTTTGCAATGTCTAAGAAGATTCTCGCGCTAGACTCTGAACAGTTTGCTGTGGGGAATACACGAAGGCAGTCTCGTGCAACAGCAGTAGTGCTGTAAACAGTAACGGCATAAAAATATAAAAATGGAATGTATCAATGTTGCTGTTGAATGGTAAATATTAATTAAGTATAATCCCTTCTTAGAGTTATGAATAGCAAGTGTTTTGCAAGAGCAGAAGTGCTGTTATCTGAATATATAACAGTCTTATGTGTCTAGTACGTCTAATGTGTTATTAGATAAATTGTATATATGACAACGAATGCTTATAAACATTTTAAATACAAATGGACATGATTACAACATAATTTGACAGGTCTGCAGTCTATTGTTTGCCCAGTGCATGTACATGTACAAACAGCGCATTTTACCTACAATTACTCGAATGTAATACATGTAATTTACATTTATATATTCTTTCGACGGTGTGTTGAAATGATATCTCCGTAACGGAAATTTTACTACGCGGCGCTCTCAACTAATGAAATTGATGTGTCTCAGCAAGGTTTATAATATGACTTTTGAATTATCCCTGTGTGTAGATAATGATATTTATCCATTATATATGTTTGATTATGTCATAAAGAAACCGGTCCATTGTAACATTTTCTGAGTAAATATGATTTTGTAAGATAAACTGTACATACAATATGTTATATCATACAGATACAAATATTAATGTAGTTTTACTTTCTTTATCTTATTATTTTTTCAGTAAGTACAGACTGTAATACCCGCATACTAAACACTGAAAGAAAAACAGGCGGCGTAGTCTACAAAAGAACATACTTGCACAATAGCTCCTTGTATTCATCATATTTGCCGTTGTTGTAGAGGTTAAAAAGACCGTACAAGAAGCTTTTAGAGAGATCATCGGGAGAACATAAAGTATCGTTGACTACGCAACGTGACTCGCTTTTGCTTTGCTCTGTCGCAACTGAAATGGTTTACAGTAAAAAATAAGAGACAGCAGTGTAATATTTATAAATATTCAAGTGAATCGATAAAATATTTACTGAAATACACGAATTGTCGTAATTCAAAAATGTAAGGTTCCTGTACGAACGGCAAGCAGATATCAGTTGTGTTGCGAAAACCAGTTTTACAAAAATGGTTGTGTTGCATCTTTTACATGGTACATTTATAAAGCTGAAATACAATGCTTAGTCTAGTCTAAAATAATATATTTGTACGACTATTCACTCTTCCATTTCACAATTACACTTGTACAAAATTATGTAATATGCTGATCGTCTTACCCTTCCATTCTTCCATACCCAGTCCTGATTTCAAAACGACCTTTAAGCGTTTAACATAAACTGTGATGTGTATAATCGAAAAACGATTAGGAGGACTTTACGAAGCACACTATTAAACGGTTAGAGAGCTTGTCATGAGCTGTACAAAATGCCTGTATTCGAAATTTCAATCGATTACAAGTGATAGTGAAATTCTCCATAAATAAATAAATAAATTTCTTGCATGTAACATCTGAGCACGCGATTCTGAAGTACATCTTCCATTTTTCAGGGTCATACTCTAGCATCTTATCAAGAAATTGGTCACTTTTTGTACAGTCACCAACTGCGTCGATTTTGCACTGGATAAGGCAGTCAATACTGAAAGAAAACAATGAAAACGGCTACTAATGTATCGTTTAGTCCGCTAAATTTCAAAAATGGGCTGGTCCATCAGTCAATCTGGGCAATGCCATTTATCATTGAAAGGGGTGTTTACTGAAAATTTACTGAATGAATAGCGAACAGTGAAGACCATTTCTGCGCACGTCTATGCAGGCTGATATTGGTCTATACTGGCCGCAAAGGCAGAATCATACGCCACCAGCAGACTAAAGGTTACAATAGTTATATCGATATAATTATCATTAATTTTGATAAATATTTGTTAGTAATTTTAATTCCTATTTGTGTTTCTATAAAAAATAATTAAGCTTTAAAAAATAATATATGTATTAAACAATTAATGGAATGAATATTAAAAAAAAATGACGGATTAAAAAGCATTTATAGAGTATACTACGCTGACCTTCGATACTTCTTAAAACATCGTTTTTAAATTGGACAAATTATGATTTATACTTGCTGCACATCTCCTCGATACCAATGTTGTTCCCATCGCTTAGTTGGTATGCCCGTTCACATAGTTTCCAAGCCAGCTCTACCTCCTTCCTGTAACAGAAAACGTCGTCACCAGCTCTAGAATGGACCACACACAAGGCTGCAAACAAAGTACAATATGCTCCATATTTTAAGATATATTCATAAACCCCTCTAATCCGAATGGTCATATGATCAAAGAAAATGTCCGGTTTACAAGACTATCAGGTTACGTGTTTTGCCTTTACAACATTCTAAAAAGTTGAAACGTATTTCATAAAACAATGAAGCTTTATTTCAGTTCCTATGAAAAAAAAAAAACAGAAATTTATATGGGTCTTAACGCTCAATTGACATACGCAATGCCGTCTTTTTAGATAATAGCACATTACTGGATGTTACGCTAAGACGTATTCTTACCTACATTTATAAAAGCTGCCATTAATTGACAATTCTGTCTTTTCAGAAATATATGATTTTAATAGTATGCCATGATTCTAGATCAATAAAACAGTATGAAGAAATAGAAAACATAACTGTAAACATAATCATATTAACCTCCCTTTAGTTATGTTCAATTTGGATATAAAATAAATGTTCGTGTTAATAAAAACACCCGGGCATTTCGTACCTAAATGGGAACAGTAAAGTGCGATTTATTCAAGTACTGAATATTCGTACACAATCAGAAATAAGGTTTTATCAGTCATATTAATTTTGAAACTTTTTTAGGATACTATCATCAAAAGTATACCAGACGCAAATTTCATATTTGAAAACCTGAACAAATACTACAACATAAAAATATCAAGTTTTGTGTATCAACAGCACTATGCATTAGGTTGAAAATAGTACATGCTATATACATGTATGACTCAACAAGGTATAAATGTGTATGACCACTAAAAACTGGAAGATTTTTAAACAGTCGACAGTCACGTTTGATAATGAAATAGCTGTACATACACATTTAAGTAAAGTTAAAAAGATATTTGATGAGGATTTTCTGCATTCGAAATAAATATCTAAATATGAAATAATTCATTATATATCATAATATATAAAAATATGCTAAAAAGTACTTACCAACGAAAATAAGTCCCGAAAGGCGCAACATATCTGAAACACAAAATTTGTCAAATTATTAGTTTTTGCGATGTCTTTTTTCCAATTTGCATCCTTCCTTAATAACTAATAAAGCATCAGATTAGTTTTGTTTCTGAAATTATTAAATTTGACATGTTTCACTTGTATCAAATAAAAAGAACTATAAAATGGGTAAAAAACTATAATAACTATAGAAGAGAACGTAATAGAAAAACAAATAGCTATTATTGTGTCGGCATGACTAACAAAATCTCTCCTTTTTTAGAACAAACAAATAATTTATAACTTGTGTTAACTTTAATAAACGTGCCAATTTCTGCCTAGTGTTCTTTGGACGGTTAGTCCATGCTGTACCAATGTTTTTTTTCTTAAAGAAAAAAAAGAAGACTTACTTAAGTCCTTTAGTTATAAATAACGAATTTGATTGTAAAGTAGATGCTTTCACCTACATATAACATATTAGTAATAAGTTGTGATAATATTAGTTTACACTTCAACGAATAGAAACTATTTCATTTTATGTACTCATTGTTGTTCTATCCGTGTACAATGACAGACTGTTGGGGATGTTATGATTTAATGGTAATAACATACATTACGCACTGAATGATTAATCTGTTTATTTCTTGTTTCAGTCCCTAAGGTTCTTAACCCGAATTTTTCTGTGTGTTCATTATAAACATAATATCGTGTGTCAAGTAGTTATGACAAAACAAACATGCGCATTGCGTGATATAAAATACTATATAAGAAAACTATGTCAATTACGAAAGCAATGAAAAAGAAAAGAGAAATTAACAGAAATGTCAAGAAAATCTTGAGAAACAAACAAAAATTATCATTTAAGAGATTTGCATGGTATTGTTCATATTATAAAAAAATGTTGCTGCTCGCTCATGTTCTGTTTTCTTGTGTTTGGCAATGACGTTCGATTTAATTTGACTTAACAACTGTGACAACATAATAGATATTAAAAAACTACGTTCAAAATGGGTTCATCTTTACATATATTACTGCATTTTAAACTTATTGCATACGAGCAGTGAAGTTTGCAATAGAACACAATTTATTATGCAGTAATTTTAGGCGTATAAATAAATCGAAGTTACGGATACCCTAAAATTTTGTATAACAAAATTTCACCACTCCTTTTGTAATGAAATCAACTATATCGTCAAGTTTTATATTTTCTCATATAATTTTCAATTTTAAGAGAACGGTTTGTCTCGTAAACAATCCAGGATAAAATCTTTATTACGGATGGTGTTGGTAGGGGTCGTGGGCGGGGTTATACGTTCTCTTAATATGGCTTTTCCAGTTTGATTCATTTGACATTATTAAATATATAGCAATGAGTAAACAAGTACAGGATGAAGATAATGTGTTGGCAGCAAACAGAAAGCATTTACGACTGAAGGAAAGAAGTCTCAAAGGAAAAGGGGAAAGAATATTCAAACAGGAAATCGGATTGCAAAACATTTCTTGATTCTAGCAGTTTAATTCAAACTATTTTTTGAAGAATTAATATCCTGGATATAATGCTCCTGTGTTCAAATGTCAGAGTCAACACTTGTCAAGTTTTAAAATGCTGGCTGCTCATTTTGTTTAGCTATATTTGGTTTAAATTTATCTAGTTGTTCAGGAATATGAGTCATTTGAAATATAATCAATATTATACAGTTGACATCCAGCCCATGCTCCTAAGAGTGCCAAAGCCTTCAGTTTTGCATAATTATATTACTTACGAATAATAAACTAAACCAGCATAAGCAGACACTCCATATAATGGTTCGAGAAAAGAAATTATTTAATGCAAAGTTTACGCCTCAGAGATCATGTCTCTTGCATTATGGCACTCATTGCAAAATTTGAATTAGGACTGACGTGTAAAGCTATATTTGTTCGAATTATATTGAAGTCATTTTAAAGTACATATGAGCCGCGCCATGAGAAAATCGACGTAGTGGCTTTGCGACCAGCATGGATCCAGACCAGCCTGCGCATCCGCGCAGTCTGGTGAGGATCCATGCTGTTCGCTTTCAAAGCCTATTGCAGTTAGAGAAACAGTTAGCGAACAGCATGGATCCTGACCAGACTGGCCGCAAAGCCAATATGTTGGTTTTCTCATGGCGCGGCTCATATGTAATAAAGTCCTTAAAAGTTTGTCATGTAGTTCAGCGGACGGTTTAAATGAAAATGTTAATCAACGTACACATGGTCGTGTAAGCTCAACCAGCAGTCTGGTCAGGATCCATCCTGTTCGCTAACGGTTTCTCTAATTACAATAGGCTTTGAAAGCGAACAGCATGGATCCTCACCAGACTGCGCGGATGCGCAGGCTGGTCTGGATCCATGCTGGTCGCAAACGCACTATGTTGGTTTTCTCATGGCGCGGCTCATATAACAATTCTTTGTGTATTTACAATCGAGCGCTTTGGAAAAATTAGTGAGACAATTTATTTGTTATTTGTATTTTTTATTAATAATGTCAAGAACTTAGTAACTTAATTGCTAGCGTTATTAAACATATATTTATATTTAGGTGATTGGTAAATGTGTTTTAATTTGCGAATCATCTTTGTTTTATGAAGTGTATAAACAAGAAAACTTTAAAGTATCACCTAAACGTATTCATTCGCAATAACTGCCTTATCAAAAATGATTTTGTACCACGTTTACAAAACGAAGCCATGTATAAATAGGTACTTTCTGGTCTAAGTCATGTTATTGGCAGTTTAATACTGTCATTCATATTCCACAGTATGAATTAAACAAAAATATAAACTTTTAATTTCTGCCGTTTAAAATATAAAAGTATATCTTATAGATAAGTTAAAAAGCCTTACTTGAGCTATATATTTCCTCTCATAAACTCTTCGTAAGATTTACGTTATGTAAATATCGGAAATGGATAGTAATATGAAACATACAAAGTTTGGATAATTATTCGAAATTTAAAACCTCTTCATCCAGTTTTACACCATTTAATGAAAGGCCTCCACGGCCGAGTGGTTAAGGTCGCTGACTTCAAATCATTTGCTCTTTATTTATGTGGTTAAGAACTTCGCTTTGGGTAGTTTATTCTACATATGTGAGGAAGCCAGGTGCCCGCCCGTGAATAATGCCAAGGGGTTGCACCTGGAGTTTTCCTCCACCATGAAGAGCTGGAACGTTGCCAAATGACCTAGAATTCTGTTGGTGTGAAAATAAACACAACAAAAATGTATCGTTTAACGTGCATGTACAATTTACCTCTATCCACTCCCCTATTTATTACATTTTAAAGTCACGCGTTATTACATCTTAAAGCCACAAATTAACCGATTTTGATTTGATATGACTGCGTATACAAACCTGCATGTTTCATCGCAAGTCGTCATATTTTATATATAAACTCAAAACAAAATTAGGTAAAACAAAATAACACTTTGTCTCGTTAACCAGGATGTAATCTTTACTAATTTTTCATATGATTGACAGATACGTTATTCATCAAATATACTGGAAGAAAGAAGTGAGTTAATAAAAATCAAAGCAATAACAGCAATATGTAAAGGAATTCAAATGTGAAAGCACAATGGTACATTAGAATTAGTCGAGAAGAATTATACTGATCGCTTGTTGATATTTGATTTCGGTTTACATTGTACTAAATATGAATGAAGCTTAACATTAAATTTGTTTGATTGACAAATTACTTCTTATGCCTTACGTATTATGGAGCTAAAGCGTTGCTTATTTCCATATAATTATTCAAAAGAAGTTTCTAATCAGGTAAAATGACTATTACCAAACTTGAGTTTCTCGTATTCGTCTCAAATTAGTATGCCGATGAGTAGGGGCCTTTAAAAAAGATTATACGTTATTACAATCTGAGCACTTGGCTACTGCCCTCATATGTCTTTATTCCTTTTTTTTCAATTTTTGACCTCAAGGAATAGAGTACAAACTTAAATGCAAAATATTTAAGGTTAGAACTGAGTTCAAATACAAGTTTTACTTACGTCTTTTGTCCCATTGTCAGCATTTGTATAATTTGCATTCATACTAACAAACAAAGGGCTCCTCCCTGGCCAAGTGCTTAAGGTCATTGACCTTGAATCATTTGCCTTCACCGATGTGGGTTCGAGCCTCGCTCGGGGTGTTGAATTCTTCACGTGAGGAAGCAATCCAGCTGGCTTATACAAGGTCGGCGGTTGTACCTAGTTGCCCGCCAGGGCTGAAATAATGTACGAAGGATCTTCCTCAACATTTAAAAGCTGGAAAGTCTCCATATGTGTCGGTGTGTCTACGTTAAACCCAACAAAAACAAAAACTAATAGAAGACGATGTGTCAAGCAATGATCCTGTAGAACCCCCTAGATGGTCATTTACATCTAGGTGAGTTAAAATATTGGGACCTTTCTTTAGAATCTAGAATCATTTACCCTCAAGACAGATAGTTCCATCCACATATGTTCAACCACTGAAAGATTCTTATAGTGTCGAAGATTAAAAAGTTGTTTGTTTGTGTCTGAAGACACAAGTTGAAGACTCGGTGACAGACAGTTCTAAAAGTCCTATGGAGCTTACCTGCCCTACTATATGTCTTCTGGACTGTTTCGGTTGGCTGTTAATGTATTTTCTATTGTTGTTCTGCTTTCTGCGAAAGATTGACTACATGTGTCTATGGATGTTGTTTGTTTTAATTTCAGACGAGCACATTTGTATTTTAAGTATTGTGCCTTTTCGTATCACTGTGTATGTGTTTCTTGATATTTGTTCTTATTGGTGAATTCTTTTACTTTGCTTGTGTTTCTACATGTGTATATATGTCTAACGTTTAGACATCCATACGTATACGGCTGTATGTTTTTGTTTCGGTTAGGCCAGGGAGGCCGCGTTCCTGGAACAAGCCAATTGCTATCGGAATTTTATCCTTATTTTGCTTTGCTCAAGTGAATCTTAAAATGTTTTGCATGCTTGCCTACCTATCGTGAACTTGTATCATTCGAAATTATAAATGCATATGTTTCATATGGAAATATATTGTTAAAGTATTGGCCTATTACATGTATCTATACGAAATATTTTATTAGTAAAATAAAAAAAAAATTAAAATATGGAAATATGGAAATACATTACAGTATGTTGTAAAATACGTTTGTAATGATAAAGCACATTCTGTTTGGTACACATGCTTTATTTCATAGAATTCACAAAGTATAAGTTGGTTAATGCTTTAAAGGTTAAAATAACCTTAAATGACAAACTTTGTCTCTCTCTCTCTCTCTCTCTCTCTCTCTCTTTACATATAAGTTATTCTTGTTCCACTATATATTTTGTTAACTTGGTATCATTACAAGGGTTTAAATCTCACATGTACATTAATGGAGCAAAACCGGTAAAAAAAAATGTATTTTTACAAACCATGCTCGAACGCATCTTTAAAATACTGTATATCAAGATTAGTACATGGGAAAATCAAGGTTTTAAAAGCACATATGAGTTATCAGGTAAGGCTTGTTTTCTTATATTTGTATTATCAGATATTATTTGGTGTATTGTTTTTCATAAAAAGAGTAAAACTCGATTAATAAGATTTTAAAGTGAAGTCAACATAGATGTACTAATAATTCACAGCCGTATATGGTATTTAACTTAAAGATAAAATATTAGTGATAGGTATATGTTATTTTCTAACTTGCGATGTCGAGATTCAAGATTATTTTGTGTTACTAACCCGAAACTAACTCGATCTTGTAAGATACATCTCTTGACTGTTTGGTTAAATTACTCAAATGTTCGAGTAAATTAGTCGAAATTTCAAGTTACGAAGTCGAAATTTAGAATAATGTATATTGAAATTTCGAGAACGTCAGTCTGTCTGACAAGGTAAAAACCTATTAATGGGCTTCTTTTATTTACTCTTTGATAGTAAACATGTAGAATGGCTACACCTATCTGCATATATCCGTATATTTTACTAATTATGTAGGGAATTAACCATGTACTACTATGCAGCAATGGACATTAAATCTACTCCTGATTTTAAACTGTATTTCTGTTCAGTATGTTCCAGTGTTAGGGCTTGAATTAGGTTGAAACATTTCGACATATGGTCAAAATAGTGAAATATTTTTCATTCGGACACTACCCGGTCACGTTTCAACTAAAGACATTACTGGCATGCCAGTAGGGTCACATTCAAACTCAAACCGGAAAATGAAGACATTTCATTTAAACTTTGTTGGTGTGATATACAACTAATAAAAAAGAAGAAAAAAAAAATAACACGCAGACAAGTTTACATTTAGTATTGCCGTAACTAAATATCTTTCCTGATATCGGTCTGCACCTTCCGTTGTTTAGTCAATAAATATTCAGTGAATACCCCTTAGAATGATAAATGGAACTGCACAAATTGAATGGCGGACCAGTCTGTTTCAGAAATTTGACAGGGTAGCACTGTAAAAACTTTGTAAGCACCACAGTTTAATTACAGGAGATGAATATAAATTAGTTTAAACACTGAAAGGCTATGAAAGCAACTCACAGAGATTCTGATTAGTTTAAAATGTATAGGGATTCTCGCGGTTAATATGTACCATGTAAAGTGGCGCTCACTTGGTGAAATATGTGTCGGCTGTGTTCATAATCCATAATTCATTTCCATCTCCAAAATTATATGGAATAATGCATTCTGGGTGAAAAATACGCATATTTTACCAATGAAGCTGTTGCAGTTTAATGATAGTTCTTCCGTGATTACAAAAGCTTAAATGTTACATGTAGGAAACATTACAAGGCGGGCCTTTGGAAATTCAGTTTGTCCTCTCTAACCAAGAACAAATGAGAGCATCCGTTAGACACTGCTAGGGGGTTTTTGGTATCCAATCCTATATCAACATCTGTTGACAGTGATGACGTTCAATACCTCATTAGCCAATACGTGCAACCACGCCTCAGGAATCAATAAATGAATCCTATGTTACATGTACTGCATAAGATGTGTGTGTGAATAAAATACCAGATTTTCTTTCTGTTGATTTCAGTTTTATACAGTTTAGTTTGAATGTATGTGCATAATCACATTTCAGGTGAGATGTCATTTTGCCTACTAGTAGTAGACATGTTCGTCAAGACATTGATGTTAATGGTATTGTCGACAGTTATTACATGTAACGGACAGGATAAGCTATATTGTACAGAAAGCAATATAAAACGGGCACAGACGGCTTGCAATAAAGCTTATGGAGGACTGTCGGGATCAGATTTATCACCGATATGCTGAAGGTACTACTACTTAACAAAAATGGAAGATTTTTTTAACAAACGACTGTTTCAGCATGATATTTAATTGAGCCGCACCATGAGAAAACCAACATAGTGCGTTTGCGACCAGCATCAATCCATACCAGCCTGCGCATCCGCGCAGTCTGGTCAGGATCCATGCTGTTCGCTTTCAAAGCCTATTGCAATTAGGACAAGAGCTGGCACTAATGGTGACAAATGCCCCCGCAGCGCCTTGACATTTGACCTGGTGACCTTGACCTTTGACCTGGTGACCCCAAAGTCAATAGGGGTCGTGTACTCAATAAGTACTATCAGCATGTGAAGTTTGAAGGTCCTGGGTGCAGTGGTTCGCGAGTGAAGTGTCTTCTTGCAAAAAGTTAACGTTGTGACGAACGAACGAACTAACTAACTAACTAACTAACGAACGGACGGACAGTTAAAAACTAATATGCCTCCCTTTGGGGGCATAAAAACTGTAAGTGAACAGCATGGATCCTGGCACTATGTTGGTTTTTTCATGGTGCAGCTCAATTATGAATGTAGTTCTACATACACAGTTAGCTTGTATATTTAATAAAGTTAAATACATTTGATGAGGAATTTCTATATTTGCAGAAAATATCTAAAGATACAACACTTTAGCGAAAGGAGGGCATTATATTTAAATAAGAATACCATAAGTATTAGACATAGTATTATTTCTTACGTTACAGCCTTTCATTAATAAATTTAATATTTAGATGATAAGTATAAACCATCAGAACTATAATGTCGGTCACAAATCATAAAATAGCCCACCCGCTTTTGTCAATAGAGAGAGCACAGATCTACGGATCGCGGGGTCATGTGTTCGATCCCCGGGCTAGGAGAATCTTCTCTTTACGACTTGATAAAAGACACTGTGTCTGAAATAATTCGTTCTCCACCTCTGATTCATGAGGGAAATTTTGCAGTTACTTGCGGAGATCATGTTTGTACTAGAACAGAATCCAGAAACACTGGTTAGGCCAACTGCTCGCTGTTACATAACTGAACTGCTGTTGAAAAACGGTGATAAACTCATAACAAACAAACATCATATAATTCACAAAACATTTGAAATGAGTTTGACTTGTTACGTGGTACCTTTAGCAAAAACTGTAATAGTGGGAAATTAAACAGTCCGCGTAGCACCGTTACAGTAAAAAAAACTCAGGTTTTTGTGCTCCTCATTTCAGCTTGAATTGTGTTTTGCAATGTCTGAAGGACGCCGTTTCGGATTGTTGGAAAACTGACCAATTTTTCAACTATGACTTAAACACAACTGTAGTACGATATAGAGCAATGTGCAAAGATCTCGAAAGTAAGGGTTGACTGCGTATATGATCTCGAAAGTAAGTGATGCCTGAGTATATAGAGCAATGTGTTAGGATACCGAAAGTAAGTGTTGACTGAGTATACAGAGCAATGTGTCAGGATCTCGAAAGTAAGTGATGACTAAGTATATAGAGTAAAAGCTAGGATATCGAAAGTAAGTGTTCACTGAGTATACAGAGCAATGTGCCAGGATCTCGAAAGTAAGTGATGACTAAGTATATAGAGCAATGCGCCAGGATTTCGAAACTAAGTGTTGACTGCGTATATAGAGCAATGTGCTAGGATATCGAAAGTAAGTGTTGACTGAGTATATAGAGCAATGTGCCAGGATATCGAAAGTAAGTGTTGACTGAGTATATAGAGCAATGCTCCAGGATATTGGAAGTAAGTGTTGACTGAGTATGTAGAGCAGTGTGTCAGGATATCGAAAGTAAGAGTTGACTAAGTATATAGAGGAATGTGCCAGGATCTCATAAGTAAGTGTTGACTAAGTATATAGAGCAATGTGCCAGGATATCGAAAGTAAGTGTTGACTGAGTATATAGAGCAATGTGCTAGGATATCGAAAGTAAGTGTTGACTAAGTATATAGAGCAATGTGCAAGGATATCGGAAGTAAGTGTTGACTGAGTATATAGAGCAATGTGCCAGGATATCGAAAGTAAGTGTTGACAGAGTATATAGAGCAATGTGCCAGGATATCGAAAGCAAGTGTTGAATGAGTAGGAAGATGTATTACTTTTACAATGAATATATCTGTTAAGAATAACAATCAAAGGACAACGTTAATATCTGTCCTTGAGTAAGATTTGTAGGAAAATAGTTTATACTTAAAGAATGTTCTAAACGGTGCTTAACACATTAATATCTTAAGCTTTTGATAAACAAATATATTTTTATCTTAATCAATTCGTGGCAAGTTTTAATATGACGGTAAAAGTTATTGCGATCGACAAGCTGTAAGATGTAAAAATGATAGTCTTTTGTAGATTTTTCTGGGTATAATTTTCTTTCTAAGCCAACTTTAAAACGCCCCTATTTTATGTACGCGCGTATTGAGTCTGCAATATACTTACAAAGGTTAGGATTAGGTTTAACATAGTTTTAACTTTGTACATTCAATGCGTGCGTACACTCAATGCGGGAGAATTAATGCGGTCCTATCTTTGTACCTTAGACGAACTTGCACAGACTTCTTACTGTTATTGTTTCAGAGACAAAGAGAGCACAGACCGTTTGCAATCCGACATCATGCGAGAAGCAATACTTAAAACCCAATTATACTGAAAAAATGCGAGACTTATACAACAAAGGAGATTTTGCAGGGTATAAGCAATTAGAATACGGGTACGGTATCTTGATTTAATTTGCTGGGTATATGTAATTAGAATTCATATAAGGCATCGTGATTTTATTTGGTATAAACAGTAAGGATGAAGGTACGGTGTCTTCATTTTGAAGGGTATATGTTATAAGAATGTAGGGTCGGTGTTGTAAATTTACAGGTATGACTTCATGATTTTGCTGGTTATAAACAATTAGATTGCAAATTCGGCGTTGTGATTTTTGAATATCTTGACATTGTCGGCTTTAGTACTTACCAACTAAATAGATAACGTTTAAATTCTTGCTTCGGTCGTGCAAGGGATACAGTTAATTGCATACCAACGGCTCCCGTGGGACCAGATTGTACAGCCGAGCTAGAAGAGTTGAGTAAGGGAATAGAAACGGTCAGATATTCTATGTCAGAGTGTGGTGTTGCGCAAAATCATCAGTATTTTAAAACAAAGACAAAAGCACACCTTGTCCTAATCCAGCAATAGTAAGTATATTTTTATATAATGCAAACATGATTTCGGATTATTTAACTATTTCATGATTTCAAGCAATTCAACACATTCAATGGCTCCCCAGTAAAATGTCGAAGCTACTTAATCTCCACCGTTCGGACCTCGGGCTATATATTTGAATATCGACCGGAAGCTATTCAGTATAGCACAGAGCATGATAGCTGATCATTTGACTAAACAAAGGAAGAATGATTGCAGATCATACAGAGATGGTAGCTAATTACTTAATTATCTGATACAAGAATGATAGCGGAGTATTTGATAGTATATTTGAAGAACGACAGCAAATTAATTTACGATATTATAAAATTATGATTGCTTATTGTTATGAGTATGTACATCATACAAAGCAGAATGCCTGCACTTATACAAATATATGCGTGTTTGCTTCAAAAACATGCTAAATGTCACTAAATGTCATGTGTCAGATAAGGAAATACATTTAAGTTTAACTGGGGTCATAAGGAACCTTTGATGTCTTGAAAGACTTTCTTGAAGTTCAAGTACTGATAATGATTACATGTCCAACGGATGCATTACATACTGTCATTTATAAATGTAATATGAAATAAGGCACTTCCTCAATCGGGAATCGATCCAACTTCAACTCATCCTATTAGATTTGAAAAGAACTGCCTAATGACAGCAGGGAAAGGACACATATTTTTAATTCGATAGTTCATATCACATTCGGTATATCGCATGTTATCGTAGAGGGATCGATTCCGTATCATTTTAGGCTGATCACTACCAAATAGAATGTAAGCCTCACAAGTAGTACAAATATAAATAGTATTAATCTTTTTTCCTTTCCTAGTGCATTTTCTCGGCAGCAACGTGCTTACTTTTACCCTACCGCGTTTCAGTACGTATCACTTTGCATTCTATTGAAATCGGCATGTTCCTATCGCATGCTAGGTAAAATTGGCGGCGTAAGAATTTAATGTCTCGAAAAGAGAAATTGAAAGAAATGAAAAGTAGTAAATTCAGCGGGTTGTATTTAACGAACTGTAGTTTTCTTATATAAAAGTTAACACCCCCTTTTCTTTTTGTTTTTCTAAAGTAGCGATCTAGTTCTTTATGGGAATATAAGTCTCTGAAAATCTGATATGCTAGAAAATGTCGAAAACCCGTTATGAAGTAAGTGGATTTTATATGAAATAAAGAACAGCTGGATTTAGTGGTGTTCAGCCTTTAAAGGTAGATTTTGGAATAGAAAAGCACAGCCCATATTTGTACTGATGTGCGAAACGTTGCGGTTCGGACAAGTTATGTGGACGCTTATTAGGCACAAGGAAAAAGCGTATTCTTTCAAAAAATCCAAAGTCAGACACTCTGTGCAAGTTTTAAATCGATAGTATATATCTCATTCGATATATCGCATGTTACCGTAGACAGGTCGATCCCGATTTTCGTCGCTTCGAGATGAAAATCGGGAGGATCGATTCCCTATTACATTGCAAACATAATTTGCATATGAAAATACTAACATGTAGGATAAAAAAGTGTTTCGCACCGATGCAAATTAATATTCATTGCATGAACTGTGTTTAAAAATCATTTTCAAAATGTATTTTCTCAAATGTTGGAAGTGTTATGGGAGTGACTTGAAGTCATGCCATATTTTTGTATTACTTCGGCATGATAACGTTTGGATGTTTACGTCATGTTAAGTAAAGAAGACGTTAATTGAAATGACTTGTTCTAATAAAGGTTACATTTTTTGTTAGAAAGAAAGAAGTTTGGTATTTGAAAAAGAAAAAAAAAACTATCATATGATAAAAAAATATATTACGTTTTTCGGTCTAAACTGATTTTATTAAACGTGTTGAATAGAAATGAAAAGAGCTTGGGAAAGTCTTACATTTCAATATCTTATTCTCTTGAGCGATATATTTATGTTCTTTATTTATTCAAATAAACCACTTTCTTGTTTTTTCTACCACCAGAATAACAAATGCCTTTTAACTCCTTTGACACAAAGAGCCTCAAAGTGTCTTAAAATACCAGATTTGTCATCAGGGTCAAGTGGGCTCATTGCAAATGTTTGTTCAGAGTAAGTAAGAGTTTATGTACTTTATTAATAATTATCATCATGTGTATCTTAAGTCATGTCTTTGAGATTATCTTTAAATATATATCTGGATTACAACTTGGTTATCTAAAGATATATATTTGAAAGTAACATGTTATTCTTAGGTTCTTTAGACCCAGGGTTTTAATTATTTGCTTTATTTGATTCATCGTTGATACTGTTTTATTATACACGAAACAACTAGCATCAAGAATGCTTTGACATAAGAGTCGTCACAACACTAAACTATCCTAACTGCCGAGCACATGTACATCAATTTTATTGAATGCAACACTTGTAACATGGTTATATATACGTATTTTTAATTGACTGAGTGTTTTCAGTATTTAGTGTAACTTGAAGTGCTACATACATGCTATCGGTGATTGTTACAAAGAGGACAGGCTTTTCAACATTGATCCCAAGGTCATTAAAGTAGTTGGCAGAGCAACATGTGACAACATGCAAGGTTAGTATTAGAATCCATTAATATGATACGTAACTTTTGGTATTGATAAATAAACTGACATATAGTATGTCTGTAATGCATACTGAATTGTGTGTCTAGCATTTCTTTTCTCTAAAGCAAAACAAATTGATATCGACGTTAATAAGACAAGTAAAGCGACACCCAGCCAATACAGCTTTTTACAAATTGACACTGCTAGTGCTAGACGGCAGCAGTTAGATTTGGTTAGAGTTATGACCAGAGTGCATGGAGTTTTTGTTTTGTTTGTTATAATCTGAGATATCTACTTTCTTCATTTTTATTTGTCATTAGGCACGGCATCACCTCTCAACCTATGTCCCGTTAATAATCAGACATGTGTAGATGAATTTAACAGCGCTTGGACAGAAGCTAACGCGCATCTTATGAGCGGGGACTACACCGAATTTAAAAGAAGCCTATGCCAGTAAGATTGATGTTTATTAGTGGTACTAAGAAGGTCGTTCTCTAGTAAAATGCATGTAGTAAGATATGGTTAGATGTATGATAGTGACTTTGAGAAAGAAGTTGCCTAATAGTGCTTGTAGTGTAAGAATGATATAAGCAGTATATATGGGACAAAGTTCCTCTACTAGTTCAAGTATATTGATATATGATTAAACTGATATATGATAGTGAATTTGTGGAAGAGGTTCTTTAACATGCTAGTGTAGTAAGATGTGGTTGGTTACACTGATATGATGTAGATTTTAGAGGTTCTCTTTTAGTACCCTAGTAGTTGCAGTGAGAGGTTGTTAGAATGATATATGGTAGTGCCTGTAAGTAAGAGGTTCTCTTGTAGTACTAGTTTAGTAAGAGATAGTTAGACTGATGTATGGTACAGAATTTGAGATTATGATAGTTGGTTTGAGAAAGAGATTATATAGCAGTGTTTAAGTAAGAGGTGGTAAGATTAACAAATGGTAATGGCCTAAGATAGAGGTTCTCTTGCAGTACCTGCAATAAAAGATGGTTGTTTTAACATATGATAGTTGATTTGAGATAGAGGTTCTCTAGCAATACTTGCAGTGAGGCGAGATGTGATAAGACTGACATGTAATAGTGGATTTGAGACAAATGTTCTCTGGTAGTAAGATATATAGAAGTGGCTTTAAGACAGAAGTTCCCTAGAAGTGCTTAATATATAGTTGAGTCTTTACTTTGACTGACAAAAGGGTTAAAATATTAACATGTATAAAAAGAATATTACATTTGAGCCAACTACATTGGATTTATTAACTTGTTGAATAAAATGATAGCCGCATATTTTGTTATCTAATTAAACTCTAATAATTTAGTTTGAAAATACCTCGATATGTTGAGTCTGAGTTGTAAATACTTAAAGCAATATTTACATTATCATACAGATGCACTCAATTCCACAAAGTAAAGTAATAGCAAGTAATAGCTCGTAACAGGTAACGAAATGTGCAACACCTATCAACGCCTCTTACACCATCTTTAGCAGAACTATATTGACAAATTAAGGCAACAAAGTGAAACAAAGCCAGCTTACTCAAGTCGTGTTGCAAGATGTAAACATAGTCATTTATTTCTATACTTGGTGTCTTTTTACTCAGGGCTTCAAAAGACTTTAGAGCGTGTGTAGACGTTACAGTGACAAACACGTGCACATCTTCCATAGCAGAACAAGCAAGGAGCATGTATCAGGCTGGGTATAGCTATGCCGCCTGTGGACCTCAAGACCACGCCTATTTTACCAAATATGGGGGAGATGTGAACTGTATTACATCCGCAAACACACGATAGATGACATCTTTTATTGAACTCATGTTATTCACAGTGATGTTGATGTTGTGGCTATAACTTACACTGCTAAAGTTTTTGATATTTCACATTCAATTTGTTATAAGCAATGATGTTTTTCCCAGACTTTTAAGTACAGGCAATTCTCACATAGAAACTTCCTTTTTGGACTGGATTCAAGCATGTAATAACGGAAGAAAAATATTACACTGTTAACTAGGCGATTTACGTATTCTTTTTATTTTCCAAATGCTATTCAAGAGCAGAACTATTTCTTCCCAAGCAACAGTTTACAAACAAAAATAAAAAAATCGGGAATCAAAACCTTGTTTTTATATTTCAAAAATATGTTCTAATTTGTAACATGAAAGATGCATACCTTTATAACACTATATAGCTGAAAATCCAATGCACGGAGCCTCCATGGCTATGTTCTAAAGAACAGCGAATATAGTGCAACTTTTGAAATTGCCGCTACACCAACGTTCATATGAAATATTTTCCGGTATGTTATTATTTGCATTTTATCTCACAAAATTAATACTAATTTTGGGCGCAGGCAATAACATGCCCGGCCAAATCAACTTAAAATCAACTTCGAATATCAAAGATATTGGATATATAATCATAGCTGCTTACTGTAATATCATTCAAATCTTTGCTACATTATCGGTAAAGAGTTATGGTACCGGGAATCCCGAAATCATAAAATAAACGATACATTAAATTTTATTCCCATGTGACTTAATGGCAGGATGATATACGTTTTAGTGCATAAAACGTCTGCAGGAACCCGATGAATTGTTGATGACCTGCACTAAAGTTAGGCTTAAACTCATACATCAAAGAACACTGAACCATACACAAATGCCATAAGTCTGAAATTATTTTGTTTTCAAAGGTAACACGTGTCTCTCAAGCAGGGAGTAGTTAACAAAATGCAGAAAGGTCGTTCAATGATTGATGAACAGAGCACGGTTTTGTGCCGTGATACGGCTGTAAAACGTCTCCCCGTACTTTGATTCAGTGTTGTTATATTTTCTGGTCCTTTTGGATCATAGAGTCCATTCAATAGATGTAAAACAGAATTCTGTTTAACTCTGTGCTAGGGGGGCGTGGGAGGTGTTGTATATTTCATTATCTCTCAGGAACAGACTCATGGTTGCATGCTTCTTTTTACAGATTTTATTATTTATATACGTTCTATATATGATGAAAACGGTGCAAGCCTGAATACAAATTCACAAAGCGTTTTACGCAATGGTAATCGTATGATCTTTGTCATATACGCAATTGGTTTATATACATTTATAACTTTCTACAATATCGAGTTGTACTTGTTATAATACTGATAATATTAGACTATATGCTAAAAATGCCGTCGCAACAACAACAGCAAATTTTAATTGCACGGAATATTTCTGGGATCCCCGGTGAATTTTGTTTATAAATAACAAGCATAGTCCTAAACCCATTTCACAATGAATGGACATAACATAAGTTCATTTGCTTTTAATTCTTTTCTACGAAATGTTCTACTTGTAATATCTATATTTTGTCTAATTGATACTTTAACATAGTGTGTACAGAGAAGACGGGTTTTTATAGCGAACGATGAAAGGTAAGAAAATAGTTTATTTCTGTTTTGTAATTAAATACACCTTACTCTTGGAACACGGTCATTCCCCCTGCTTGCATAGCAGCGAGTAATGTAACGTTATATGCCAACAAAAGTAAGAAGAATACACTGTCACATCAATGCTGTTAAACTGATGCATTTCCATTTATAACTATTATTAACTTGGAGAATGAAAGAGCATTGTTCATGGGTTCAATTATATCGTACTTGTTGAATTTGTTACCGAAAGGTCTTTTTCCGTTTCATTAGCTAACTTATTTCAAGTTACTTGCATGAGCGTCTAATATATAAAAATATTTCGCAACACTTGGCATGTGTTTATTTGTCATTATTTATATCTTTACATGGATTTTACTGTTGCATAAGATTAAGAAATAACTCAACCATCATGATCATTGAAACTTAGCAATCTTGAATTACGACTGTGTAGAGATATTGATAATACTTTGTTGTTTTCATCTATAGCAGCATAGATATCTAATTACAGCCAGTCATAAATAATAATCGAACTTAAACTTTTTAATGTATTTTCAGTTAGTAAAGTACGATTACGATAAGACTTAGCTAATTATTTTTCAAATTTATTTGTCGATTTACTCAGCGTATGCCTGTGTATAATCATACAGAAATACCAGTGATACTGGTTTGCCTGACTTATCACCGATAAACTTTCAAATTGAACTTTTCCTGTAATCTTGAAGTTATGTTATTTTTTGTATTTTCTATCATCAAATATTCTAACAGTTCAGTTCGTATTTCAAAGCCTGGTTGAGGTGGAGGGAGTTAGAGTTTGGTTTGTAGCTAAGGTCATTTAGCACGGAGCTAATATCATTATCAATAAGTATTGCATACATGATGGGATGGAACTCTGTCCTCTTGTCACCAGCCCGATGAACCGGCTGGAAAAAAGAGTAACAGAAAAATGTGAGAAATAGAAACACTCAATTAATGGATAGTGTTACATTTGTAACTTTTTATTCACCAAGCAAGCTTAATTTATATTCAGTATTTCCACCAAGTCCGGAACTGAGCTCTGGGAAGTATTATATTTGTGGCATTGACGTTTGTGAAGAGGGGATGCAGTTTTGTAATACTGATGAGAGAAGATGCCAATATTGTACTGACCACCATCAAGATTGCTTTACTTATGTCCAACAACAGAACTGTACTCAGTATTGCCAAGGTATATTTAGGAATAAGAAAGGTTGTATGTTGTAATACATTAATAATAAGTGTATTAAGAATTCCCTAGATGTGTCATTAGTTTATTTTTATTTTGTTGGGTTTAATGTCGCACCGACCCAATTTTAGGTCATATGGCGACTTATTAGTCATTAGTGCAACTTCCTTTATATGAAACAAGATGTACACAAAACTGTTCTAGATCCATTTGAATACATTTTAAAACTTAAAACTAACTAGAGGACGGTACAAAATCGATCAATATCATTATGTGTTCCAAAACTATGATAAATTTGATCTGTATTTTTATCTATTTTGAATTTTCCTCCCTATTCCTGTATTTTTATTCCTCCGCACCGTTTGGTTTACTAGTTGGAGAGTTCTCATTTGTATGAGACCTCAGTTCTAACAATTGTTTCACTGGCGTTGATAAAATGTTTGAGTGAGGTAATTACACCTCTTACGTTACGTTGCGGCAAAACGTTACAAGCTATGACTGTCGGTTCTGTCTTATATTTTAGATCAATAATGGAAAACCCTGACTGACAACTGCACTGTTTGCGAACCTATAGAATGTTAAGGTATTAAAATTTCCACTATTATAGCAAAATATTTTATTTCATGTGATTTTAAGAATAAGTGCGTAGTTTCGGTAATATATTTAATATTTTAAAGCAGTAAATAGTTGGGTTTGTGTAACCCTCAGATATCCTTTCCCATAACAAATATTGAAGATGTGAATCCCTTAATTGTTTTCCATTTGCATAGTGTGTTATTTCTTTCTTTTTCAGATTTACTTGTATACAAGAATATCTGTCCTCTGTCCAGTCAGCCCGCCCGCTTAGCTCAGTAGGTAAGAGCGTTGGTCTACGGATCGCGGGGTCGCGAGTTCGATCCTCGGGCGGGGCGTATGTTCTCCGTGACTATTTGATAAACGACATTGTGTCTGAAATCATTAGTCCTCCACCTCTGATAATTCATGTGGGGAAGTTGGCAGTTACTTGCGGAGAACAGGTTTGTACTGGTACAGAATCCAGGAACACTGGTTAGGATAACTGACCGCCGTTACATGACTGAAATACTGTTGAAAAACGGCGTTAAAACCAAAACGAAACAAAGTTCTGTCCAGTCAGTGCTGTTGCTGGGTATTATAACAGTCTTCTTCTTAATCCTTCAAGTGAATCAATTCGAGAGGATCCTTAAACGCATCATCTTGTTTTTCATTCCTGATCACGTCGAACAGTTATTCAAGAGAAATGTGGCAGCGAGACAAAATTCTCAGACACAGAACCGTCAAACAACTGATTATGAGCGGATAGCTATAGAAGATACAGAAAATATACATGCGAATAATGACAATAAAGACAAAGTTACTGAAGAAATCGAAATTCAAAAACTCACAAAAGCAAAACAGTTGGTAAACCACAATACAGATCGGAAAACTTCTCTTGGAACTAATGCGTCTAAGGATGCTTTGAAACAGACTGAAGAAAGCGAAAGTCATAGTTTAAACTAACGAATTCAGTCAGGAACGTCCGATATTGCGCCATCAAGAAAAAGTGTTGATACAGGATTTAAAAGCTACAAACCTTTGCCTGACATTGTCAATGCAATGGATCACAATTAGCAAGTGTCAGTGCGACGCCGCCCGAAATTGATGTTGATAAAATACATACACTAGATGGATTCCAAAAAGGAAACGAAGGAAAAAAACTCAAAACTGCAGGAAGAGACGGAACTTCTGAAACAATGCAATAAATCGCCCGTGACTTATGACTCCAAAGACCTGTTTGAAGTGAGCCAGTCGAACCAACATTTGTTTGTATCACCTCACAATGAACTTTCTACCATGTCAAGCCGAGGAGAGTATCAGGAAATGATACATAGTTCTAATCAGTCTAGTGATAAGAGCTATGCGACGACAGTTCCATATAAAATTACTTAAAACTAGACTAAAAATCTGTTTTTCTTCCTGTAAGAAAATCGTGTATAAAATCTGCATTGAAACCAGATCGCGGTTTATTATTTTTTCATAATTTTCTTGCGCTGATAATTGTAAATACATATTTGTATGTAGCAACACATTGCATGTATATGACACATAGAGTCATACAACTATCACAGGAATAACTTTCAGTTTTGTTTTAAGATTATATCAACACATTGTTTGGTAAATGTCGATTTTCTTCTGTTACAGTACTTTTTTACAGTTACAGGCGTGGGCGTGATAAAAGTAGAACACTTGATATTCCTTTAAGTTTGTTACCTTTTCTTTAAAGAAAACTTTTCTTCTCGTGGTTCGAATCTTCATTGGTGAAGGGCAAGTTTGCAGGAAGATCAAAGACAAGATTGTTATTCGAACGCATTTCGACCAAACCTTATAACTGTGTTTTGCAGTTATCTGTAATTTGATAGTATGAGCATTAATAGTGTAATTGTAGGGATAATAGAAGTTTTTTTGTGTATTAACGTCTGCAGAAACCCGCGGGATATGTTTGTGACCGAGACTGCAGAAACCCGCGGATATGTCGGTCGAGGTCACAAACATATCCCGCGGGCTTTTGCAGACGTTAATACACAAAACAAATGTGTGTTGTCGCTATTTTTGCATAAAAACAATACACGACGACTTTATGTATTGTTTCATATGTGATGACTTGACGATTCCGGTGCATTTTTTATTTACCATTCTTGTTGTTCTAGGAAACGGTAAACATGACTGTTTTAAATATCCGTATCTAAGGACCAGAAATAAACAACACTTTCAAAAGCGCATCCTAAAGTTTTTTGAACGATTTTTTATCTCTCGTTATTACAAACATAAAATTACCAATAATTGTTCATATCACTTCACAATTTGGTGCACTCAAGCACATTTTCCAGAAAAATAACTTTACATTCGAGTTATATTGAGTACGGACACAGTTTGGAGTACGGATGAGTACGAACGTAGAGTCAAGCTTCCAAGCTGTTTATATAATGTTTTCGAATAATTAGATAAAAACAAACCACTGATACTTACCAAAATCATAAATATGGTTCCTGAAAACAAAGAATCGCACAGGTTATACGCGATTCTTAAATATTCACGGTTGTCTACAAAATCTGAATCGACGCCGAGTTCTAAAAGGGGAGTCAACGAGGGAAGAAACGAGTACGAACATTGTTGGGGGCAGTGCATTTGGCGTTAGTTACTGATACAGCAAAACATTATATGGTTTAGATTGCATCTTTTATGCTTCAAGAAGAGGTTTTTATGAAAGAAACAAGACGCAGATACCAGATGTCAATCTGCGCAGAAATACATATAAGTCCCAGGGAAAGCATTTCAAAAATAAAAATCTGGTATTAACAGCACGTGAATTGCCTTGTTTGCACACAATTTTCTCTCGTTAATACATGGGCGGATCCAGTGAAAAAAAGTAGTTTTTATGCAAGAATGTAACGAATAAAATTTGCATAACGTACAGTCAAACGTGCTTAAGAGTCCAACTGTATTAAGAAAAACATGTGTTACGAGACCATTAATTAGACCCTGTATTAAACGACCAAAAGGATTAAAAGAATGTACGAATAAAACATAAAATGAATGTGTAAGATTAAATTACCTATACCCAAGCTTTGGTTTCCAATCCTCATTTCAGCGCAATAACGGGTCAGAAATCCAGCTAAAATATGCATCAGATCGTGTTTATAAAACTTTCTTTGTCATGAAAACATGTGACAATTTTGTAATTATTTATTTTAAACTTATCAGCTTCAAATATACTGTAAAAAAGTTAATGAAAGTTCTTATACATGTCCTTTTACAACTATATTACAGTAAATTAATAAAACAGTTACACTTACTCCATAATTAAAAGATGTGTTATCTCTGTGAACCTAGGTTATATCCCGCCAAAATTAATGACAAATGGCTGACACTAGTATTCATGTTTCCTTCTAAAAAAGTTACATCTGTAATTTTTAGACATGACCATTTTACAGCTGTAACTTTCAACTGTATATTTTATAGCTGTATGTTTGAGAACTGCAGGAAGGCCTATTACATGTATTATTATTAGTAAAATAAAAACATATGAAAATATGGAAATATGGAAATATGGAGAAAAAAAAAAACATTACAAAGTATAAGTTGGTTAATGCTTTAAAGGTTAAAATAAGTTTAAATGACAATCTTTGTCCTCCATGCCTCTCTCTCTTTCTCTTTCTTTACATATAAGCCATTCATGTTCAACTTGATATTTTGTTAACTGCGAATCATTTACCGGGGTTTGAATCTCACATGTATATAAAATGGAGCAAAACCGGTAAAATAATGTATTTTTACAAACCATGCTCGAACGCATCTTTAAAATACTGTATATCAAGATTAGTACATGGGAAAATCAAGGTTTTAAAAGCACATATGAGTTATCAGGTAAGGCTTGTTTTCTTTTATCCATAATATGAGATGTTTATTTGGTATATTGTTTTAGTAGAACTCGATTAACAAGATTTTCAACTGCAGTCAAATTTCACATAGATGTACTAACTATTGACATTAGTGATAAGTATATGTCATTTTGTAACTTGCAGTGTCAAGATTCTAGATTATTTTGAGTAACTAACTCGGAACTTACTATAACTTGTAAGAAACGTCTCTTGACTGTTTGGTTAAATTCAAGTTTCGAAGTCAAAATTTAGAATAACGTACATTGAAATTTCGAGAATTAACTCGAAACTAAGCATCTGTCCACAATCCTGCTTAGTTTGAACGTCAGTCTGTCTGACAAAAGGAAAACCCATTAAAGAGATTCTTTGATTTACTCTTTGATAATAACATTTGAGAATGGCTACATCTATCTGCATATATCCGTATATTTAACTAAGTATGTAGGGAATCAATCATGTTCTACTATGTAGCAATCTACACTAGATTCTTAATCTACCTCAGATTTTAAACTGCATTTCTGTTCAGTATGTTCCAGTGCTAGGGGCTTGAATTAGGTTGAACATTTTCGACATATGGTCAAAATAGTGAAATATTTTACGTTTGAACACCACCCGGTCACTTTTCAACTATAGACATTACTGTTCATTCACCAAGCTAATGAAAGGTTGATAAGTTAAGATAGTTCTTCTCTCCAACAGAATACAGTGATAAATAAATACAGACAGATCCATTAAAAGGATTTTCGAAAGACTTGGCTCTCATAACTGTAGGCTGGAGGTTGAATTTATAGTGTGGGAAAAGATATCTAGCCTATACAAAATGCATATGGAAGGTCTTTGGTCCCACGCTGCTGTATGTCTGTGCCTTGTATGCCAGGAAGGGCACATCAAAACTAGAAAATGTAGACATTTCATTTGAACGTTGTTGGTATTCATAAAAAATATAAAAAAAAAAATAACACGCAGAGAAGTTTACATTTAGCATTGCCGTAACTAAATATCTTTTCTGATCTTGGTCTGCACATTTCGTTATTTAGTCAATAAATTTTCAATGAATATCATTTAGAATAAGAAATAGAACTCCCCAAATTGAACGACAATCCGACCAGTCTGTTTCAGAATTTAGTAGAGTAAAAGTTAAAACAACATACTATTGACAGCACCGCACCTGCATTTCTTCAATCAAATTAAAAATAAGAACACAAAAATAATATTTGAAATTAGGTGTAAGCACCATAGTATATAATTACATCAGCCGAATAATATATATTGTCTTTTCATATCAAATTTATTAAACGAATTGATGAAATAATAAAATGTGCGGCTCTGCCGAGCTTTTATCAATTTTATTTAAAAACTAATTTAATAAATCCAATGTGGAAAGTCACCAGTGTAATATCACCAGTCCCATAGCCTTTTCTGTCGAAACATCAAATAATCTACTTTTTTACTATATAAACAAGACAATTAGACCAACGTCTCCTATGCTATAAATGACGTCGGCATCAAAACTTTATCACACTACCGTATATTTATTTTTTATTCTATTAAACTCCCGCGACGTCAAACATGTGATAATAGAGAGTTTGAGATTTCAACCTTCGCCTTCCCCTTTAACGTCTCTTGCAAAGTTAACGTATGAAGTTGAAGTTCGATTAAAATTCCTTGAGATTTCAAACTTTAGAATGAACCTTACCATTTTTAATCCACCCTTTCAGTTTATACGTAATCATGATCGGTTTTTTTTTTTCGTGCATTTTGATATCAATTGTTCGAAAGGACAGGACTTTTACAAGAGGTTTTAAAAAAAGAAAAATAAATGAAAACATTTCAATTAATATAATCATCGCATGGATATTAGTGCGATTACGATAAAAAACAAGAGCTGTCGGAGGACAGCAACGCTCGACTATTCAACAGCCTTGTCGATTGAATGAATATGAAAGTCGAAAAAGGGGCATAATTTAGTAAAACAGCAAAATAGGGTTATGGAACCTGCATAGCGCTTATCAGTTGATGACAGTGGATAAATTTAACCCAAAACTCCTAAGTTGAAAAAGGGGCATCACTTTGTAAAATGCAAAGTTGAGTTATTGACCCTTTGCACTGCATGTCATATCATGACAGTGAACAAGTGTGTGAAGTTTCAATCCTTTCCCATTAGTGGATACTGAGATACCAGCTTACATACAAAAACTTAACCAAAAATTTCTATGTTGAAAAAGGAGCATAATTTTGTAAAAAAAGCAAAATAAAGTTATGGGACCTGCTTTGTGCATGTCATATCATGACAGTGAACAAGGTGTGAAGTTTCAATCCATTCCAATTAGTGAGTACTGCGATACCAGCTTACATACAAAATGTTAAAAAATTCTAAGTCGAAAAAGGGGCATTATTTTGTAAAAAAAGCAAAACAGAGTTATGGAACCTGTGCAATGTAAGTCAGTTTATCACAGTAAATAAGTGTGTGAAGGTTCAATCCATTCCCACAAGTGGTTGCTGAGATACCAGCTTACATATAAAAACTTAACCAAATCGGGACGCGGACGCCTACGCAGACGCCGACGCGGACGCCGACGCATGGGCGAGTCCAATAGCTCCACTATTCTATGAATAGTCGAGCTAAAAACGAAACAATGTGAACAATGTAACAAGAGGGCCATGAAGGCCCTGTATCGCTCACCTGACCTATTGACCTAAAGATCATCAAGATTAACATTCTGACCAAGTTTCATTAAGATATGGTCATAAATGTGGCCTCAAAAGTGTTAAATAGCTTTTCCTTCGATTTGGCCCAGTGACCTAGTTTTTGACCAGACATGACCCAGATTCAGACTTGACCTACAGCTCACCAAGATTTACATTCTGACTAAGTTTCATGAAGATACAGTCATAAATGTGGCCTCTAGAGTGTTAACAAGCTTTTCCTTTGATTTGACCTAGTGACCTAGTTTTTGACTCCATCTGACCCAAATTTGACCTTAACTTATAGATTATCAAGATTAAAATTTTGACTAAGATTCATTAAGATATGGACATAAATGTGGCCTCTACAGTGTAAACTAGCTTTTCCTTTGATTTGACCTGGTGACCTAGTTTTTGATGCTACATAACCCAGATTCAAATAAAACCTTGAGATTATCAAGATTAATATTCTGATCAAGTTTTATGAAGATACAGTCGTAAATTTGGCCTCTACAGTGTTAACAACCTTTTCCTTTGATTTGTCCTGGTGACCTAGTTTTTTATTCTGGATAACCCAATATCAAACTCGTCAAAGACTTTATTGAGGGTAAGATTCTGAACAAGTTTCATTAAGATTGGGCCCAAATTGTGACCTCTAGAATGTTAACAAGCTTTTCCTTTGATTTGACCTGGTGACCTGGTTTTTGACCCCAGATGACCCACTATCAAAATTCTTCAAGATTTTATTAAAGGTAACATTCTGACCAAGTTTCATTAAGATTGGACCAAAAATGTGACCTTTAGAGTGTTAACAGTATTTTCTTTTGATTTGACCTGGTGACCTAGTTTTTGACCCGAGATGACCCAATATCAAATTCCAACAAGATTTTATTGAGGTTAACATTCTGATCAAGTTTCATTATGTTTGGGCTACAATTGTGACCTCTAGAGTGTTAACAGTCAAATTGTTGACGACGGACGACTGACGGACGACGACGGACGCCGACGGACGACGGACACAGGGCGATCACTAAAGCTCACCCTTGAGCACTTCGTGCTCAGGTGAGGTAAAAACTCGTTGGTGTTGCTCCGAACATTTAGGTTTTATGTAAAATGATGTTAGTATACCATGCACGATTGTAAATCATACATGAGAGGAAATAAAAATGATAATCATATCAACGTATTCTATTGTTGATGGTGTTACTGAAAGAAAATACAGTTAATATTTTTTAAACAAAAACATGAGAAACCAACTATTACAAATGCATTTCTCGATATACAATGAAGTTAAGTTAAATATTTGCGATAAAGCAAACACAAAAGGCATGACCATAAGATATAAAGGACAGATTCATCCGTCATGCTGTTGACTAGTATTTCATAGTTTTTCTTAAATATATTTTTACTTTGAATTGGTACTTTGTACATCGAATGCTAAAAAGACGCGTTTTAATTGTAGACTCTCATAAACAATGTACCTGATGAAAATCCAACCTTTTAAAAGATAATTATTATGTTGATAACATGAGCCATTATACACAATTTATGAATACATTTAACAAGCGATTTGAAACAAATGTAAGATACTCTCGTGATATCATACGTTTTGGCATCATGACACTCTGTATGACTCTATATAATGCCAAACTCTCAGACAGCACAAAATAATCGTGCCAAGTCACCAATTATCTAGCGAAACAATCAAGAAATGTTAGGTGGGGGCGACAATTGTCGCACAAAACAACATGTGGGCATATACACGTATTTGTTTGAATATACTATTTCATAAGTACAGCAGGCGCAGATCCAGGAATTTTGGTAAGAGGGACGACACCAACTTTTAAAATGGGGTCACCCATTTCAGGGGTGTGTGTGGGGGTGGGTGGGGAAGGTGGTCACACCGAGTTTCAAGACCGATTTTCTTTGTAAACTGTAAGAATCAAAGGGGTTGACCCACAATGCCCCTCTGCCAGGCTCTGGGTCCGTGCAGGTAAAGAATAGAGTTATTCCATACGGCTAACAGGAAACTTCTTGCATCATGACATCATTTATCTGAAATTGTCTGATACTTAAGAAGAATTTTCCGTCTTACTAGTACCATTTTATGTTTATAATTAAAACACAATTGTCGTATTAAGTGTCCGACAAAAACGGATTGATTTAATTTGGAAGTGAAAATAAAATGTTCCACCAAATGATAATCGCGCATTATTATTCATTTTTCAAGTAAAATGACTGTCATGCCATGTGCCTCCATCCAGATTTCAGTCTTTGATGCCGAGTATGTGGACAGAGTAGATATAAAAAGACTGAAGTTTTGACTTTCGTGATATCACATCTTCGGACGTTCAAAACTTCACTTCATACGTCAAAAAGGCCCATCTGGTATAATCGATATCGCCTGGGGACAAAAATATGCCGTAGAAGTTAAAGTTTGGACAAAATCTCAAAGTTTCTCAAAATCAGTTTATAACTTTATACTTCCAGGTTAAATTCAATGTATTTACTTAAAATCATTAGCCATACAAAACTTCATTATTTTTATACTTATTGATAGTGTTTCACATCAAATTTAGTCTAATTATATATATGGATAATTGAATAATTTAATAAGCAGAAATCCTGAAGCTAAGCTTTTTATTTCACATAGTAATAAATACAAGTCTTAGGCTTACTTGATATTACATGGAAAACTTTAGTAGCAACGTCTGATATAAATAAAGTCACGTATATCGGTTCGCACGGTATTTGTAACAATAATACGTTAAATGTTACTATTGAGAAAAGGGTAATCGGGTAGTGAAACCATTATCCGTGACAAAATGTTGTACTACTTTTGAATATTATTGACAATAAAGAAAACCCTGATTTACAATGAAGTAAACCCTGATGATCGACTTTTCCGATAATCGACTTTTCCGATATCGTTCTCTGTTTATACAACATAAGGTGTGTGCGAAAGAAATCTAAATACCTTACTTGTCGATTTAAGTTTATTCAAAGATTAGTTTGAATGCATGTGTATAACCGCACAAATGACTGTATCAGGTGAAAAGCTTTATTGCATAGACATGTTCGTCAAGGCATTTATTTTAATGGTATTGTCGACAGTTATTACATGTAACGGACAGGATAAGCCATATTGTACAGGAGGCAATTATAAACGGGCACAAAATGCTTGCAATAACGCTTATGGAGGACCGCCAAGCTCAGATTTATCACTGATATGCGAAAGGTATTTTGTTTTTGTTTAACTAAACTATAATATTTTAATATATATATATATATAATTTCTAAATATATCTTAAGTGTAATTAGCATTACTATGTTTTAGGGTAGTTTATATAAAAATATAAATTCTAAACAAACGATTGTTTCATAATGGAATTAAATTATGACTGTAGCTGTACTTACACAGTTTGTATATATCTAGTAGATTCAAATACATTTGATGAGGCTTTGCTACATGTGCAGAACATATATAAAGGTACAATAGTTTTGCAAAATGAGTGTATTATATTTAAATACGAATTCCATTCACTCGCACGAATTCGCTATTAGACATAACTTATTATTTCTTACGTTGCAGCCTTTCATAAACATGTAATATTGAAATGATGACGACAAACATTCAAACGATAGTATCCGTCACAAATCTAGACACCATTAAATATCCCGCCCGCTTAGCTCAATAGGAAGCGCACCACAGATCTACGGATCGCGCGGTCGTGAGTTCGATACCCGGGCGAGGAGTATGTTTTCCTTGACGATTTGATGAAATATATTGTGTCTGAAATAATTCGTCCAACGCCCCTGATTCATGTAAGGAAGTTGGCAGTTACTTGCAGAAAACAGGTTTGTACTGGTACAGAATTACTTATCACATGATACCTTTAGCGAAAACTGTAATAGTAGAAAATTAAACAGTCCACAAACCATAATTACAATTAGAAAAACTCAATTTATTCTGTGCTCATTTCAGCTTGAATTGTTTTTTACAATGTCTGAAGGACGCAGTTTCGGATTGTTGGAAAACTGACCAGCTTTTCACCTATGACTTAAACACAACTGTAGTACAATTTAGAGCAATGTGCCAGGATCTCAAAAGTAAGTAATGACTGGGTAGGAAGAAGTATGACTTTTTTCAATGACAATAAAACAAAAAGAAAAAGTTCATGTCTGTTCATGAGCAATATTTATAGATAAATGATTGCCACTTTAGGGATGTTAAAGACGTTTCTCTAAACATTAATATTTTGAGATCATAAAATAATTAATAAACATCATTTTCCTCTTAATATCCGACACAAGCTAGTGACCTACCTTTTCCTCCCGCCTTAACTTCGTGAAAATCATTCTTACAATACTGGTGTAACACAGCTACGGGTTCAAAATTTAGATACTTCATGAATTATTATGTTGTCACAAGTTAATCTGCAAACATATTCAGACATTCCCTTTAGGTATAGTTTTAGAAACATAGATTAATAACTATGCAATACTGTAGAATCAAAGTGTGTAATAAACTCACCTTAATACACCAAATAATATGCAAACTGCCACGTCAGTTTGATTATTTATATAGACATTAAACACATTTTATATCACTGTCAATGGACGGTTCCATTGTTTGCTGATGAATTTCATATAAATCCTCCCATTATTGTAGTTCTATTAATACCCAAGCCAAGTTCTTACAAGCGGTATCACAAACAACACGCACGCGGCCTATTGTGTGAACTAGGTCAATCGCATTTGATAGTCCCGATTGTCTGTTTAGTGTTAATGTTAATTACTGACAATTTTGGATCTGTCCAGTTACTGTTTTCTTTTTTTCAACAAGCTGTGTATAATTACCATTATGGAAATAAAAAAATACAGTTATTTTATGCTTCGTCTTTAATAAATGCCTGGCAAGTTTTAATTAATATAACGCCATACATTATTGCGATTAGCAAGCTGTAACAGTATACATGTGAATGTAAGAATATTATTCACTGTAATGAGTTGAAGAAAATTACAACATAATTTTGATGTGCATAATGAACCTTTACCAAATATGATTGCTACTATTTCATATGTTCTTGTACATTTCTTTAACAATGCAAATATATCAAAACTTTATGATAGATAGTCTCTTTCGTTCGCTCACTTAGCTCAGTAAGCTGACCTGAAGATTTTGAAAAAAGGTCACAAGTTCGTGTTCTCCTAGATTTTTTGACATAAAACAATTGCGCTTGAAAATATTCTTTTTCTACTATCTATCATGTGGAAATGTAAGTTGAATGCGGAGAACAAGTCGGTACAGGTGCAGAATCCATGAACATGTGTAAGGGTTACTGACCGCCATTGCATGACCGCTGCAAAAGCACCAGCTTAGCTCAATAGGAAGGGCGCAGAAGTAGGGATCGCGGGCTCTTGAGTTCAGTCTTCAGACGTGTGTTCTCCGTGACGATTGATAAAATATATTGTGTCTGAAATTATTCGTTGAGGAAGTTGGCATTTTATTGCAAAGCAATTGTTGACGTTGGTACACAATCCTGGAACACTGGTTAGGTTAACTGCCCGCCTTAACATAACTGAATATAACATAACCAGTGTTCCAAGATTATGTGCCAATATTAACCCGTTCCTTGGAAGATAATGCCAACTTGCTCAATAGAATCATAAGTGAAGTGCAAATAGTTTTAGACACAATGCATTTTATCGATAGTCACAGAGAACATATATCTGAGGATCGAAGTGACGGCATCTGCACCCTCCCTATTGAGCTAAGCGGGCGTTCTTTGGAACGGTCATGCAATTGCGGTCAGTAACTCTTACATATGATTATGGATCCCAACGGTTTTTATCAAATAATCTAGGAGAACACGAACTCGTGCCATTTTAAAAAAAAAGTATTGCAAAGTCTTTAGGTCAGCTTACTGAGTTAAGTGAGAGAAAGAATTTGCATTGCATTCAAAAAGTTTTGAATACATGTTTGTGTAGATTTTCATTCCTGCGTACTCTATACGATCTTGCACAGACTATGAAGCTGTTATTATTTCAGAGACAAAAAAAGCCCAGACCGTTTGCAATCCAACATCATGTAAGAATCAATACTTAAATTCCAATTATACTGAAAGAATGCGAGACTTATTCAACAACGGAGATTTTGCAGAGTATAAGAAATTACAATGCAGGTAAGGTATCCTGATTTTGTTTGCTGGGTATAAGTAATTTGAATAAAGATATGGCATAGTGAATTCGTAAGAATGCAGGTACAGTATCGTGATTTTGTTTGCTTCGTATAAGTTATTACAACAGAGGTAAGGCATAGTCATTTCGTAAGAATGCATGTACAGTATCGTAATTTTGTTTGCTGGGTATAAGTAATTAGAATAAAGATAAGTCATAGTGAATTCGTATGAATGTAGGTTCGGTGTCGTGTTTTACAAGGTATATGTAATTAGAAAGTAGGGTCGGCGTTGTGAATTTAGAGGTACGGCGTCATTATTTTGCCAGTTATAAGCAAATATAATGCAGGGTCGGCGTCGTAATTTTGAACACTTTTACTGCTTTTAATTGTGTCTACTGTTGTAGATAATGATATATAGATACATTTATTACATTGTTTGATAAATTACTTGCCCACTATACAGATGATATTTAAAATTCTTGCTTCAGGTTTGCAAGGGATACACTTAACTGCATATCAACGGCCCCTGTTCGACCAGATTGTACCACTGAGCTAGAGGAGTTGAGTAAAGGGATTGAAACGGTCAAATATTCTTGGTCAGAGTGTGGTATTGCGCAAGATCATCAATTTTTCAAAACCTACGCAGACAAAGATACACCTTGTCCTAATCCAGCAATAGTAAGTATATTCATATAAAGCAGAAATTATTTCTGATTATTTAACTATTTCATGAAGTCAGACGATACAAGACTTATTGAATGGTGCCCCAGTAAATGGTCGAAGCTCTTTAAACTCTACTGGTCGGACCTCGGGCTATATTTTTGAATATCGACCGGAAAGCCTTTCAGGACAGTAAAGAGCATGATTGCTGATCAGTTGGCTTAATAAAAGAACAATGATTGCAGATCATGCAGAGATAGTAGCTAATTACTGAAACATCTGATACAAGAAGAATAGCTGAGTATTTGATAGTATATTTGAAGAACGATAGCAAATTAATTTACCATATCGCAAAAAAAAACATAATTGCTTATTGTTATGAGAACATCATACAAAACAGAATTACCAACAAAGACATGTTTGTTTGCCTCAAAAACATGCCAAGTGTCACTAAATGTCCTATGTCAGATAACGGAATACATTTAGTATAACTGCAATTATAAGAAATCTTTGATATCTTGAAAAGACTTTCTTGAAGTTCAAAATGCTGATAATGATTACACGTCAAACGGATACATTACATACTATCATTTATATATGTATTAAACTGCAATCATAAAAAATTAGCATATGAAAATATTAACCTGTAGGATAAAAATGTGTTTCGCACCGATGCAAATTAAAATTCATTGCATGAAGTGTTTTTCTTGCTATATTTTCTCAAATATTGGAAGTGTTATGGGACTGACTTGAAGTCATGCCACGTTTTTGCATTACTTTCGCATAATAACGTTTATATGTTTTAAGTACAGAAGGCGTTAATTGAAATGACTTGTACTTAATAAAGGTTACATTCTTTTTGTAAGAAGACAGAATTTTGATGTAAGGAAAATAAGAAAATACTATCATGTGATGAAAAGAATATTACGCTTGTCTGTCTACATTGATTTTATTAAATTCATTGAAAAAAATGAAAAGATCTTGGCAGTGCCTTACATTTCAATATCTTATTCAAGTCGTTTAATAAATTCAATATGGAAAATGAATTGAGTGATATTTCTATTCTTTATTTATTCAAATAAACGACTTTATTCTTTTTTCTATTATCAGAATAGCAATTGCCTTTTAATACCTTTGACACAAAGAGTCTCAAAATGTCTTAAGATACCAAGTTTGACGTCAGGGTCAAGTGGGCTCATGGAAAATGTTTGTTCAGAGTAAGTAAGCGTTTATGTTATCATCATGTGTATTTTAAGTTATGTCTTTGAGATTATCTCTAAATGTATATATCTGCATTACAACTTCTTAAGTGTTTATTTGCTCCAGTGTCCAAATTAACTTTATCTTATCGTTGATACTGTTTTTTTATACACGAAACAACTAACACCAAGAATGTTTTAACACAAGAGTCGTCACAATTATAATCTTACTTAACTGCAGAGCATATGTACATCAATTTTAGCACTTGCCACATGGTTATATTAAGTATTTTACCTAACTGAGTGGTTTTCAGTATTGAGTGTAACTTGAAGTGCTACTTAAGTGCCATCGGTGATTGTTACAAAGAGGACAGACTTTTCAACATGGATCCCAAAGTCATTAAAGTTGTTGGCAGAGCGATTTGTGACAACAGGCAAGGTAAGTATTAGAATCCATAAATATGATACGTAACATTTGCTATTTAAGAAGTAATAAGTTCCCAAACGTGGTTCATCGTACTAGAATAACCCGTGTTTTGAGTTCTTATCTGTAAGAATATATCATGAAAGCCGTAGGATCGGATGACAGAACGCGCGTGGGTCATTGCAGAATAGCCCGAGATAGATTGTGTTCTACTTGTAAACAGGTTATTTACAGGTCGTAGAATGATAAATGAACTGGTTATTCCAAAATCTGAGAAATTATAAGTCCATTCGTGTCATTACTTCAGCGGATCTTGTAATTAGATATTTCTATGTACCAAATTCGAGTGAGACAAAATGTTTTTAACATTCCTTTTCCCTAAAACCAAACATATTGATATTGACGTTGATAAGACAAGTACAGCGACACCCAGCCAATACAATTTTTTACAAATTTACACTGCTAGTGCTGGAAGGCAGCAGTTAGATTTGGTAGAATTATGACCAAAGTGCGTGGATGTTTTAATTTGTTTGTTATAATCTGAGATATCTGCGTTCTTCTTTTTTATTTGTTAATAGGTATAATATCACCTCTAAACCTATGTCCTGTTAATAATCAGACATGTGTAGATGAATTTAACAGCGCTTGGACAGAAGCTAGCGCGCATCTTATGAGCGGGGACTACACCGAATTTAAAAGACGCCTATGCCGGTAAGTAATGCATGATAGTGGTACAAAAAGATTATTCTCTAGTTCAAACACTTGTAGTTATATGATTGGATATATGATAGTGACTGAGAAAGATGTGAGCTAATAGTGCTTGCAGTAAAAGAATGATATGAGCATTATATATGGGACACAGTTCCTCTACTAGTTCAAGTATATTGCTATTTGATTAAACTGATATTTGACAGTGAATTTGTAGAGAAGTTTCTTTGTATTGTTAGTATATGGAGATGTGGTTGGTTACACTGATATGATGTGATTTTAGACAGAGGTTCAGTAGTTGCAGTGAGAGGTGGCTAAAATGATATAATATGGTAGTGCCTGTAAGTAAGAGGTTCTTCTATAGAACTAGTTTAGTAAGAGGTGGTTACACCGATATGCAGAAAATGAGATATGATAGTTGATTTGAGATAGAGATTCTATAGCAGTACCTAAGTAAGAGGTGGTTAGCAAATGGGAATGGTTTGGAAACAGAGGTTTTCTAGTAGTAGCTGCAATAAGTGATGGATATATAATAACATATATGATAGTTGATTTGAGATAGAGGTCCTCTGAGACGAGATATGGTAATACTGGCATGTAATAGAGGATTTGAGATAAAGGTTCTACTGTAGTATACATAATTATAGTGAGAGATAGTAAAACAGATGTATAGAAGTGACTTTAAGACAGAAGTTCCCAAGAAGTGCTTATATAGTAAATCTTTGGTTTGACTGACAACGCTGTCAAAATGGAGGCTTGTTAAAATTATTTGGCATCTCTTACGCTAAACAGACTTACTACTTCTCGGGTTAGGCAAGCTTGAAATATTGACATGTATGAAAATGACTTTACATTTGTGTCAGCTGCATTGGATGTATTGAACATGTTGAATAAAATTATAGCCGATTATTTTGATATCTGATTAAACTCTCATTTTGGGGTTGAAAATACCTCTATATGTTGATTCTGAGTAGTAAATACTTAAAGCAATACTAACATTGTCATTCACTGAATTCCACAAAGTAAAGTAATAGCAAGTAAAAGTAATACTCGGTTTTATCGAGTCTGTTTATAACAGGTAAAGAAATGTGCAACTGTTACACCTATCCAAGCCTCTTACACCAACTTTAGCAGAACAATATTGACATGTTAAAGCAACACAGCTTACTCAAGTCGTGTTGCAAGATGTAAACATAGCTATTTATTTCAATACCCGGTGTCTTTTTACTTAGGGCTTCAAAAGACTTTAGAGCGTGTGTAGACGTTACAGTCACAAGCACGTGCATATCTTCCATAGCAGAACAAGCAAGGGACATATATCAGGTTGGATATAGCTATGCTGCCTGTGGACCTCAAGACCACGCCTATTTTACAAAATATGGTGGAGATGTTAACTGTATTACATCCGCAAACTCACGTTTGATGACATCTTTTATTGAAGTCATGTTATTCGCTGTGATTTTGATGATGTGGCTATAAATTACGCTGCTACAATTTTGGCATTTCACATTGTTATAAGCCATGATGTTTTGTTATGCCCCCGAAGGGAGACATATTAGTTTTCAACTGTCCGTCCGTTAATTAGTTAGTTAGTTCATTCGTTCGTCACAACGTTAACTTTTTGCACGAAGGCACTTTACTCGCGAACCACTGCACCCAGGACCTTCAAACTTCACATGCTGATAGTACTTATTGAGTACACCACCCCTACTGACTTTGGGGTCACCAGGTAAAGGTCAAGGTGCTGCGGGAGCATTTGTCACCATTAGTGACAGCTATTGTTTCTCCCATACTTTTAAGTATCTTGTACATATATTCTCGCACAGAAACTGCTTTTAGAGAGAAAAAAAAATACAGTGTAAACTACGCAAGTTACGTATTCTATTTTACTTCATTTTACAAATACTATTCAAGAGAAAAGCAATTGTTTACAAACAAAAATGAAACATCGGGAATCAAAGTCTTGATTTTTATCTTTTTAAAAAGCGTCCTATTTTGTAATATGAGAAATGCTTACATATGTAACAATAAAATACTCAAAATATTGCAACTTTTGCAATTGTAATTACATCAACATTGATAAGAAATATTATCTGGTATGTTTTTATTTGCATGTTATCTCACAGAATTCATATAAATTTTGGAACCGGTCAAATCAACTAAATGATATTAAATATTTTACTATAAATGCTTACTGTACTTTCGTTCAAGTCTTTTCTACAATATCCATAATTACCGAACATCGGTGGTACCAGGAATCCCGAAATCATAAAAAAAAAATAATATCTTTATTCTCAGTCGGATTTAATGGAAGGATAATATACACTGTTTATTTTTTAATGAACGTATGCGGGAACCCAACGGATTAAACTATTGGACTAAAGCTAGGCGTAAAACAACGCACCAAAAAGTACTGAACAATACACAAATGCCATAAGACTGAAATTGGAATTTTTGTAAAGATATAATACGTTTAAGCAGGGAACAGAGAATAAAAACTAGAAACTTTTAAGGTCTAGCTGTAGTTTTGTTCAATGACAGATAAACAGCAAGACCTTTATGTCCTAAGTGTTCTACAAATGCATATACAATTGAACATTCCAAGGAGTCAAGCTTTTACTTCGAGATAACCGAAATTCGACTTAAAATGATATTTTGTGCACGTATTTTCGGGACGGGACAAATGAAAACCAGACTTTTGAGAAAAGTAAGTTTAAAATATCGAGTCACAACTTTAGATCTTTGTCATAAGCTCTATGATAAGAAGAGTATATTTAAATATAAATACAAAACTGGTATAATGCTATGAACAGCCAAACGAACTTGACATTTAACTGACAGTTTTGAGACGCTTTCTTACTATACCTTCTATGTGCGTCTGGCGACCCAGATTGACTCCAGATATATCGCTATTTTTTCGCTTATGTCTCTTTGTCAACCTGGATTGTTGGTTTTATTAGTAAGTACGGACTGTACTTTATTCATTTCAATCGATGTTACCATTCCATTCAGCATATTTACCGTAGAAATCATGTCTCCCAAATATACGCGCGATTCCTCTGCAGATTTGTTTATCCGGACGTGACGTCATGTTGGCATTCACGTGCGGCCAAACGCTTTACTGCGGATCTTTGTTTACATTTTTGACAGCTATTTGTCAGTTGTGTTTCTGTCATGGTATCGGGCAGTTGCCTCTAGAAATGACCTCCAACGTGGAGATGCTTACCCATTTTTGATTATTCTATCCGTATATTTATTGTATTTATACTGGTCACTAATCCAGATTTAACGTTTAAACAGTATTTTTATAGAGATCCTATAGACCCGGTGCAGTAGGCTGACTTGATCCAATCTGGTCAAGATCTTGTTAAGTTATAAAACGAACCTGAATTGTTCTCAGGTATTCTTATTATGTACGGGAGCTCGGTTTTTACATCTCCTGACATTTATTTTACTTAAGTTTTAGAAGATAGTGATTTTTACCCAATCTGGTCAGAGTGACCCAATTTGGTGCTTGACCAAATCCGGTCTCAACTTATGTTTCTTTGAGATCTATGTATATTTGTATTTGTATCATTGAAAAATAATTATAACCATACACCATGTAATATATATCTGAACTTATTGATTTTGTCAGCTTATACATTCAGAAATCTTAAAGGTGCCCTATTTGAAACCATGTGCCCATTTTAAATAGGTTTTCATGTTGCGACTCTCTAGGTTCAGACTTACAGCTTGGACTGCGAGTAGTCTTGCCAGAGACGCCAGTCATTTATTTGAGGGCAAGCGCAACAATATAATAATTAAACATTAGTACAACTCATTCATATTGTAATATTGAAGAAAGCTAGTGCTAGAAGTTTACGGCGACCTGACTTAGATAATGCAGATCAGTTGTTATGTTTGAGAATGGATCTTATTACACATATTAAGAGAATAGCGCAGGTATGTGCCACTATCTTTACATGTAGCACATATAACACATAAGAAAAAGAAGAGGACGGAGAAAATATTTTAATTTGCTAGGCATATGTCTGGGATCCTGATGAATAATCTTTATAAATAGCAAGCTTAGAAACCCATTTCACAATGAATAAGAATGAAATGTAATTAGTTAGAGTTTATGATCTTAAGTTGATTATTTTTCACGATATGTTCTAAGTGTAATATTTATATACTGTCTAATTATTACATACTCTAAAATAGTGTGTAGAGAAAAGACGGGGATTTGTCTTATAGCGAACGATGAAAGGTAAGATAAATAGCTTCTTTCTATTTTATAATTAAATAGACTATCTTCCTGGAACATTGCCATGCTACTAGATATGTATCCCAGTTTTGAATGTAACGTTATGTGCTAACAAAGTGTTTTATGGTGACTCATTTACTGTTGTATTTTCATTTCGAGATATTACTGATGCGTTGCAAAACACCGGCAATAAAAAGGACAGTGTACAAGGGTTCAATTACATCGTGCCTGCTGAATTTGACGAACGAATTCTTTCCGTTTCATTAAATATATTTAAAGTTACATGCATGAGCACTTGTCATGTAAATATATAGCAACACGTTATATTAGTATTACTTATGTGTTTTTATTTATATCTTAACATGGACTTCCATCTTGCACAAGATTAAGAAATAAGTAATCATTTTCTTATCACCCATCATAATCATTGAAACTAAGCAATCATGCATTACGATTGTTTACGGATATTGATAATACATTGTTGTATCGATCGACCTCCTTTCATTTATAGCAGTATTTATATCTAAAAGTACTGTAATAATTTTGTACCGAGGTAAATCCAGTCAGAAATAATAATGGGAAAATACCAAACTTTATTTTCAATAATTAAAGTACGATTAGCCCAATATCTAATCAATTCTCAACTAATCTATCATTTTAATCAATGATCATACAAAAATACTTCATAATTAACTTATCACCGATAATCTTTCAATTTACTTTGTTAAGTTTCTTTGTTATTTTTTTAATATCGAATATTCAAACAGTTCAGTTCGTAGTTGGAGCATGGCAGGGGTTGAGGGGTTGAATTTGGCTTGTAGCTGAGGTCATTTAATGACTATCAATTAGTATTACATGATGAAGGATAAAAGCTATCTTCTCTTCACTCTTTCCACCAGCTCCATATACCGGCTGATAGAAGATTAATACGAAAATGTTTGAAATACAAACACTCATTTAATGGATTGTATTACATTTGTAACTTTGATTTACCAAGCAAGCTTAATCTATTATTCAGTATTCCCACTAAGTCCGGAACTGAGATCTGGGAAGTGTTATGCTTGTGGCGTAGACGTTTGTGAAGAGGGCATACAGTTTTGTAACACTCATGAGAGAAGATGTGAATATTGTACAGATCACCATCAAGATTGTTTTACTTATGCCCAACAACAGAACTGCACTCAGTATTGCCAAGGTATATTTAGGAATAAGAAATATTTATGTTGTAATATATTTATTTTATAATCATTATAAAATTATCAAGAATTCCCTAGATCTGTCATTAATGCAACTTTCTGTATATAAAACAGATCTTATGCTCATTTCTAGAAGTGTCCTACATGAATTTGAATACATTTTATTACATTCGACGACTAAATTCAACATGACGATACAACAATCGGGGAACGATTTAAATTTCAATTTTATAACAAAATGATCAATATCGTGAGTTCCAAATTTGATTTTTATAATTCTGTATTTTCTATTTTGAATTTTCCCCTGTATTCCTGTATTTTTATTTTTCCACCCTTAACCAATTGAAGGGTTCTGATATGTGATACGTTTGTGACATCAACTGTTTCTCTGGCGTTGACAAAATGTTTGAGCGACCTAGTAATTATACCTTATACATTACGTTGTGGTAAAACGTAAGGAGCTGTGACAGTTGGTTCTTTCTTGTATTTTAGATCAATGGAGGAAAACCCTGCTTGACAACTGCACTGTTTGCGAAGCTATAGAATGTGAAGGTAATAATTTAATATTTCCACTTTAACAAAATGTTTTTTTTTTCATGTGATTATAAGAATAACTGAGTAGTTACGGTAATATTTAATATTTTTGAAATCAGTAAATAGTCGGTTTGTTGGAACCCTCTGATACCTTTTCCATTAACAAATCGTGAAGATTTTAATCAAGTAATTGTTTTCAATTGCAGAATGTGTTATTTCATTCTTTCCAGATGCACTAGTATACAAGATTATGTCCTCTGTCCTGTCTGTACTATTGCTGGTAATAGTCTTCGTCTTAATCCTACAAGTGAAGCAAATCCGGAGGATCCTAAAATCGGTCATCTTGTTTTTCATACCTGATCAAGTCGAAAAGTTATTCAAAAGAAATGTGACAGCGCGACAAAATGCTCAGCCACAGAACCGTCGAGCAACTGATTATGAGGAATTAGCCATACAAGATACAAAAACAGAAACTATCCATGATAACAATGACAAAAGAGATAAAATAACTGAAGAAATCGAAATTCAAAAACTCACAAAAGCAAAACCAACGGTAAACCACAATACAGATCGGAAAACTTTCACGGGAACTTATGCGTCTAAAGATGCCTTGAAACAGACCGAAGAAAGCGAAAGTCATGATAGTTTAAGCTTCCGACAAAAACCAGGAACGTCCAATATTAATCCGTCAAGAAAAACTGTTGGTACAGGTTTTGAAAGCGACAAACAATTGCCTGACATTGTCAACGGGCCACGAATAGCAAGTACTATTGCAAAGACGTCTGAAAATAATGTTGATAAAATACAATCAGCAGATGAATTCCAAAACGAAAACGAAGAGAAAACGTTAAAAAGGCAAGAAGAGACGGAACTTCTGAAACAATACAATAAATCGCCCGAGACTTATGACTCCGAAGACCTGTTTGGAGTGAGCCAGCCGAAACAACATTTGTCTGTATCACCTCACGGAGAACTTTCTACCATGTCCAGCCGGGGAGGGTATCAGGAAATGTTACATAGTTCTAATCAGTCTACTGATAAGGGCTATGCGACGACAGTTCCATATAAAATTACTTAAAACTAGACAAAAAGGTCTGGGTTTTTTTCTTGCTGTAAGATGGTCGTGTATAAGATATGTATTGAAACCACATCGCGGTTTATGCTTTTTCATAATTTTCTTGCGCTGATAATTGTAAATACATGTTTTGTCTGTAGCAGCTAGTGTGCATGTACATGACACATAGAGTCAAACATCAAGGCAAAACGTCTCACAGAAATAACTTTCAATTGGTTTTAAAATCATATCAACAATTGTTTTTCTTCTGTGCTTTTTTTTTTTACAACTGCAGGCGTGGGCGTTTTAAAAGTAAAATACTTTATATTCCATTAAGCTTGTTACATTTTCTATAAAGAAAAAAATTTCTTCTCGAGCTAGGTTCGATCTTCATTGGTAGAGGGCAAGTTTGCAGAAAAAATAGAAAAATCAAAGACAAGATTAATATGCGAACGCATTTCAACCAAACCTTATAACTGTTTTGCTGATATCTGTAATCTGAACGTATGAACATTAGTATTGTTATTGTAACGAATAAAATTTGTACAATGAAAACTTTTCGTGTAATTTTATTCAACAAAAGAAAAATAAGAATAATAAGATTTTAAACACTCTTTACTCCAACAATGACAAAGAGACTGCTTTTCTGGTATTAAGTCGAATGTGCTTGGCCAAGTTCTTCTAAAATTTTAACAATGCTTCTTTCTTTCACAATTTTTTCTTTCTGTCCTTAAAACAAATTGTCATTTTTTTTACTAAAACACCTGATGAAATTAATTTCCAGTTAATGACATATAGGTTTTAAATTTAAAAAGAGAAATCCTTGTGCAAAAGTCTGATAAAAACATAGTTTGAAGTACTCTACTTAAATGCTTTAAATAACTTTTAACTATTAAACCACACAAAATAAGTATCATATATCCGATTGGAAATTGGAAAAATCCAATTGGACAAAATTTTTTAATAATCTTTTTTGTACATAAGAAAATTAAAACTAATGCAAAACTATATCATTTATTGCTCATTGGCCCTTAAACTACCATCGAAGCTAAAACAGAAGTTTCTAAGTCACTTAGAAATGGTAGCGAAGTTTGCCAAAATCCTGGTTTTGCAAAGATATCCTGGTGGCTGTTTATGAATGATGACAAAATGTAAGAATAAAGCATATATCAATGAGTAAGATAGAAATATCTTTACCCAAGCTTTGGTCCAGCACAATAACTGGTCAGACAGCCAACGTGCAATCATCGAAAAGATGTAAAAAGTAAAAGGAGCCTTTAGTTTAGTTTGTACTAATTTATTGTAGCTCGATTGTGATGAAAGCTTCAACCTTATTTGAACCACTCTCGAGTCCGCGTCCTGGAAAAATCAGTTCTAGTGTCATAGGAAAAGGCGTGGTCGTGAGTCGTGACACAAGTAGGACTCGAACCCACGATCCCTGGGTTGAGCGGCCGACACTTTAACCACTAGAGCACTGCTTATGAATTAAACATTTGGCAATCAGAAGTAGTTGGAAAATGATTATCATAAGATGAGTTATCATATAAACCCCCAAATTATGTTTAAACGATCAACAAGTCTTTGCATATTAAATGCGTGTGGCACTTTTAGGGATATCTTTTATTGAAATAATATTTGTCTGTTTGTTTGTTTTGGGTTTAATGCCATTTTTCAACAGTATTTCAGTCATGTAACGGCGGGCAGTTAACCTAACCAGTGTTGCTGGTTTCTGTACCAGTACAAACCTGTTCTCCGCAAGTAACTGCCAACTTCCCCACATGAATCAGAGGTGGGGGACTAATGATTTCAGACACAATGTCGTTTATCAAATAGTCACGGAGAACATACGCCCCGCCCGAGGATCGAACTCACGACCCCGCGATCCGTAGACCGACGCTCTACCTACTGAGCTAAGCGGGCGGACAAAAATAATATTTGTCAAAGAGTAGTTTTGTTTGATTTAAATCCTGCAATGGTATGTTTTAAATTTACACATGTTTTCCTCAGGTCTAGTGGTAATTTGTTGAAGAATTATTAAAACCATCTTTAATTTTGTATTAACGATTGTAAAACATACATGCTTCATGAATATTTTATGAATATTGGCCTGGACTGAGCATTGTGCATCCTTTTCACAATAAAAATGTTACATTCTACAATTATACGGGTAATTGTAGGCGCAAGCTGTGCCCAGTATGGAAAATAGATGTTTAAGTAGAGTCAAGGTAATTCTAAAGCTGATAAACGATTGTCTTTATTATAACTGATAGCTATATAATTACACTTATGTACACTATTATATAGCGCTTGTCATTTTTTTTATTATAAATCTCTAATAAATATGCGAAAAGTGAAAACTAACCATAATTTATGCGCAATATGACACATGTTATACCAAAAATAGTTTACGGTTTCTCCATTTATAAAAATAGAAAGTTATAAATAGAAAAGCGATTATAGCAAGTACATAAAGCATGGACGTGATGAAAGGTAAGCCTTTTATATTAGAACTGCGAAAATGGCGTGTTATTTATTTGTTTGGTAGATCTAGCATATTCATGTTTAAAGTTAGGCCTTCATAGAGGGCAATTATACAAACTTGTGTAAGATTTATTTGATTGCATGGACTCTTGTTTTTTTTTTTTTTTTTTTCGTTTTTTTTTTCATTTTAGTTTATACCGTACATTTGTATAATAATTGGACCACTGAATACGTTTTTGTTTTTTTTGAAATCAAAAAATGTCTGCGGTAGAATTAATTCGGTGCAGTTTGGCACATTTCTTTTGCTTAAATTAGTCTGTGCTAAATTTAGATCGATGCTGGGTTTTTGATGATGCGTTAGTCTATTTTTATTTCATACGCTGTGAAGGTCTTTGCTATTTAACTGTTAAAAAACATGTGGCAAATTTGAAAGCACGAGGCTTCAGGATGGTTATCAACTCGGATACATTTCCATCAACCTGCCGAACTAATGTACAGATCAATGAATACAATTCGGGATCTCATATCCTTTTATAATGTTATTAATATACATTGTTATTTTTAGTATCAATAACAGTCTTGCTTTATTAAAAAAGCACTTAACATTAAATCCAATTTATATTTTAAAATTAAATGATATTTTATGAGTTTATACGGGCAATGATATGCAAGAAGTCCCAATGTGGTTTATACTTAAAACTAAAATTTGTACTCAAAAGATATATTTATAATAATATACTGATTTTAATCTTTGTTAAACTTTATTTAAACCTTAACAGATATGTCTGATCTAATGAATTTACATAATTTGAGCTTATCAGAACAGACTAGTTTGTTATTCGTCAAGTATTTGTTTTAACGGAAACACTGACTCTACTGTAGGCATTATATAGAGTGTCTTTCCACATTGAATTTTTTAACTCGTTGAATAAAATTGATAAAATGCTCGGCTCTAATGAATTCGATTCGGAAAGACACAGATGTAATATTACTTCTATTACATGTAAGCTTTGCCTATTAAAAACATCAAGTTTCTCCATTCTTTACCTCGTATAGAGCAACGTCTCCTATACTAAAAACGACGTCAGCGTCAAATTACACTAGTGTATTATCAAAATTATGTAATCGCTTTATTTTATTCCTAGACGTCAAACATGTAATAAAATTAATTACTGGGAAACAGTGATGTAGTTGTAGAGCATATAACTCTCTAGAGAGCGGAATTTGACCATCGCCATCTTTCGTTTAGTCAGGAGTCCAAGTATCAACAATAAATGTAAAGTGTAATACCGTTGCTAAATAAGCGTAATGGTTTATGTCAGAATTCCCGGCATCACTGATACCTGGCAAGATATATCTTTTCTTCGCAGACGTCTGTCGGGAGGGCCTGCAGTTCTGCAATGCTGATATTAGGGAAAGAAGATGTGAATTCTGTGACGCCTACTTTCATAACTGTTTTACATATCAGCAGCAACCAAACTGCACTCAATATTGCATGGGTGAGTAGAAAATTATATATGTTTTAATCTTACGGCATAGACATTAAAGAATGTTTCCACGTAATATTTTGAAATGAATTGTACATATTCTAAGAGTGCAAGGGAAACGAACTTAATAAATATGTAGAATACAAGAATATATTGATCATCATATTTATGTCCCATTTTATCCGATAAAGTGTTTAAAATAAAATGGATATTACCGCTTACGCCCTTTGATGTAAGGCTTAATATCAATCAAATTCCCATCCATATACATAAACAATGTGAAATACATGTTATATAGACTATACTAAATGAATTAAGTCTATTCTTCTAAAGAATTACAAGATAATGTGATCACAGTTTTTACGACCACATAAATAACATACAAAAACGTTATTTGCGCTGTTCAAGCTTACTGGACATACCATATTCCATTACCAAAATTGTATATCGACCATGTTGCGACTGAATGGTTTTCTGAATAGATGGATCACTTTCAATAGCATTGTTTATTATCTTGCCTGCAAAGTGACAGAAAATTCCACCAGCTTCCTGTTTATGCTCAGTTTTGCAATTAAAAATTAATTTAATCTGTAGAAATGTGCTTACTAGTATTCAAGAAATAAATAAAATTAAATACTTTTCAACAAATTTTGAATAATGACAAGTGTAGCAGGAATCATGTATGCCAAGTACCTGTAAGTAGCAGTGATGGAATTCTTCACGACCCAAAAGCCCCCAAGGTCTAAAAGTATATCCCAAAAACACTTTTTGAATTTTTTGTTTACATCCTCAAGGTAGTGAGCTTAGATTTTTGGCATGTAGTATTGTGTAGTGATTCTATACCAAGTTTTGTTGAATCACGCCCGTGAAGGTCGAAATTGGCCCCTAGGGTTGGCTTGTTTTATATAGCCTTGTAAAGAAAAAAATCTTTTTATCTGGAATTTTAATACCCTGACTTCAGCTATTTGGCATGAGCTTTGTAAAGTTGTCCTTTACTAAATTTATTAAAACCATGCCTGTGGAACAAAAACTGGACTATTCCTGTGTTTTACATCGACTTGTACAGCATAAATTTAAATATTTCTTGTCTCAAATCTCAAGCACTGAAGCATAAATGTTTAGCTTGTCAAATGTGTTGTGAAAATTTAATTAACAAGTTTGTTCAAAGCATACCCTAAGAGTTGAAATTGGTCCCGCATTGGGGTTTATAAATTTTAAAATCTGCATATTTGAAGCTGTGTTGCACAAGCTTAGATGTTTGGTATTTAGTATTGCATAGCAGTCGTGTAGGAAGTTTGTTCAAATCATACCCTTGAGACGAGAATTGACCCCGCCCAAGAGGATCATTAGTACATAGACGTATATAAGAAATTTTTTAGACATTATCTTGTTTATAACCTCAAGGTCTAGATCTTAGATATTTGACAAGTAACACTGTGTGGAAGTCCTTTACCAAGTTTTTTTTCAAACCATTTATCCATTTAAGTCAGTTCAATTAGTAAAGCGTTTGCTTATACGGTTGATGCACTTGCAGCGTTAATTTAGTAAACGGATTCTGTTTGAAATGTGAGATATGCTTCAACTTGTTCAAAACATTTAGATTAATGAGAACAATACATGCTCATGTACATAGTCTAAGGGAGAAAGTCGCATTCTTCTTCTAGTTATAGTTAATGAACTCTACTCGCAGACCCAACAGATGGGTTCCTCAGTCAATTTATCCGTACGTGATGTCTGAAATTTAATCTCTGATGGCGCGAAATTATATCCACTGAACATAACAAAAATAATTTGCAAAAACAAATAATTTAATCAACAGAGAATATTCAGACGAATGATGTTGAATGCTTAACACATTGTGATAAATAGCAAATGTGTTATAACATCGACTGAAAATTTGTGATCTATCTAGAGCTGTTTAAATGCCTTATCGGTCCAGACTTGGTCCCTACCCGCTTTAGGTGTTAATGTTAACGTCCGTTTTTTTCTTGAGTAAATTGAAAGTAAAAGATGCAATTTTGAACGGCCTGATTGGGAAATAAATGTTCGGTATAGAACAAAAACACCCTTCTAAATTATTTTAGATATTTCTAAGATTGATTGTTCACAATTTTAAATACTTGCTATATATCAAACTGGTCATTGTTGCAATATATATCGAAATAGTACTTGTGGAAATTAATATTGAAACGCAGCTGTATGTAGGAGCAGTACCTTCCCGTCATATTAAACCATGTATAATTTGGCACATATTTCCTTTGATTAAAGACGAAGTACTTTCGTATACTTACATGCCATTTTTGTTTTGTCTATTCCTATGATATTGCCAGCAGTTACTTTTCCTTGCTGTTTAACTGATCGTACATAAGATGTAAAACAAATAGCTTATTTTGGTCGTCCTTGCATTTATAAGACGGTTGTTACTGTGCTACAGTGAACATATGTATCATTCATTTGTATTTGATTTTCAGATCAATGGATTCAAAATTCGAGGTTTAATATAGCTGCAAAGGAAACAGGAAACGGTAAATCATTAATAAATATTATATATCTAAACACTATTAGGTACCATTATTTTACTGTTCTGCGTATAATATTCTTCTACCTTATTTATTGTTTAGCAGTAAACAAAAAAGAGGTTTTATGTCATCGTATCTTATTGAACCTTTATAATTTAAGAAATACTATAAAACCCTTTAATTTCAAAACTTACATTTAAAAGAAAATGGAAATGCTTACTTTATGAACATACTTAAACTTGTGATCTGTATTCTTTTCGCCTTCCAAAATTATATATGTATTGCCATATTGCGACGAGAATGATCATTATTATTATTTTTTATTTTTTCATTTCAGATAAATACAAAATCGCATTTTTCACATTGATAGGACTATGTGTAACTATAATTGTGATCATAACTGTCTGTTCCTGTATCCCGTGTTTTCGCGAATGGATATGTTCACAAATAAGCAAATTTTTCAAAAGTAGTGCAACAAATAATCACTTTCAAGGTCTTCGTAGCGGAACAGCAGCACCATTTCTTCCAACATTCCCAGGCGGTCAGCATCGCAATCCGTTGAGCACTGCTTCAGGAGCAAGTGTTATCAACAACGGTATTCCTGTAACCTCACCTGCAGTTGCTCAACCTCACCTTCCCAACAACCATCGTCCAGAAGCAGACGGCATATCCCACCATGGACGCTCGGAAAGTGAAGAGGCGAATCCACACCGTAGACGTACAGCCTCTCAACAAAGAGCTGATGCGTCAACCTCTAGTGCATTGCGAGGAGATGAAGTCCCACCGGCACAGGTTTTAACCAAATCAAAAAGTAAGTCGGCTGCGTCTGCATCCGAGACGAAGTATGATAATAGAGTGAAAGCGCGAGAAGAAGAAAGTATCCCATTCCTTAAGAATGTGCCTAACGGTAGTTTACGTGGAAAGATTTTCAATGACAACAGTGTAACATACGCTAAGAATTTGATCCGCCGTCAAAGTGATGATAATGAGAGAAATCAAAGTGATGATAATGAGAGAAATCATTCCCCACATCACGAGCTGTCGAACCTCCACAGTAGCGGTTACAGAGCTTTGCCACCAGTGTATTCGGCGAGTGCGGACACAGGGTATGACTCGGCTTCTGCTGGACAGGGGTCTAGGCGGTAAATTGTTTGAGTGATTAATCTTTGAATCATTAGTTAGTAAATCACCAGGCTAGGTAGTTAATTGTACCACATCACTGACATAGTTTTATTGTATTTCGTTTGAATAACATGATATAAAATGTTGAGCTTTTGCAGTTTAAGAGTTGATTCTGAATTCAGTTTTAATTAAAAGTGAATTGTTATTTACTTATAGGAATGTTTATTTAATGATTGATTTATGACAAATTTGGCAAAAAAGAGCAGTGAATTGAATTTCAAATGCATTCTGACATAAACACTCCTTCTGAAACAGTTAATTTCAATTTTAATTGAACCTTCTTAAATCGGTTCGAGTGTTAACATTATATTTTATTGTACTTGTTCATGACATCTACTGTCTTGTTTATCGTTTTATTAATATTTTACTTGCTTTACGTTGCCATAGTGATGGGTTATGTACTGGTGTGCAAAAAAAACTAACACCTCCATCCCTACTGATGATCTTATCTTATAATGAGCATCCATGTTTAGAAAATAGTACCATCTGTAAAAAGATTCTTTGGAAGCAAAGAATGCAACCAAGAAGTATATTATGAATGTATATGTAATGTATATGTAAATCAGTTGTAAAAAGCAACTTTGATGAGATTATATTATCAAACATACTTAAATATCATTAAGCTTAACTTGTGGTGTTCAACTTTGTATGCTGGTCTTATATGTTTTTTTTTCACATTTTATTGTCAATTTTTACTCATTTTTTTATCATCGTTGTATTGCCATATCATCTGTGATAAATATATTTTTATTATCATTTTTTTAAAAAGGGTACACTTTTATTATCTACATTTCATATACACACATATACCTACATGTAGCTTATCATGCATACAAATGTATTAGTATTTCTTGGTTCGTTAAAACGCACGCTGTTTTTAATTGTTAGCCGTCACGTAAAATGAACAATCTTTCAGACAGACGTTTTGCAAGAAACAAAGTTAAGTGCAAATACATAAAACCAAACTTGTGTCATACATGTATATTTTAAAATGAAGTATGCCTGATACCTATCGACAGATATTTAATGATTTTTTTCTACAGAAATGTTTAAAAAGTCATTCAGTTAGTATTGGTTGATAAAGACTAATGTATGACCTTGTATACGAACCATTCTTTTCCTTTGTTCAGTCTTTCTTTTTTATTACTTGTGATGTTAACTGTACCTTTTCTTTTGTTTCCGTTAAGATTTAGATTATTAAACCAGCCTGTAAATGAGCCGCGTCATGAGAAAACCAACATAGTGCGTTTGCAACCAGCAAACCAGCATGGTTCCAGACCAGCCTGCACATCCGCGCAGCCTGGTCAGGATCCATGCTGTTCGCTAACGGTTTCTCTAATTGCAATAGGCTTTGAAAGCGAACAGCATGAATTATGACCAGACTGCGCGGATGCGCAGGCTGGTCTGGATCCATGCTGGTCGCAAACACATATGTTGGTTTCCTCATGGCGCGGCTCAAATGTTAAATGTAGGTACGACATTTTTGTTAATAATTTCACAGGTATAAGAATAGACTGCTGTTTAACAGGGGCATTATCAGCTTTACCTCATATAATAATATCATACTACATATCTTAACAATAAAATCTTGTAATACATAGAATTTCATTTTCATTGCAGACATGTTTTGAAAGGCCAATCTTGAATTAGTACTTCTATCAGATGAAACATATTATTATTCTACGTCACCTTTTGGCACTTTGTGTTTTTCACTTAAAATATAGAACTATAAAATATTTTAATACCAATTGAACTACAACGAATGGTCTTAGGCAATCACTTCTGTATTATACATACAATACGTACAGATATTATTATTACAGTAAATTAGACCGTCTAAATGATTCGGTAATTATCTTGAAATAGTGTGTTTGCATTTCATTTAGCATGACCCTAATGAAGTTCACAGTAATAGTATAGCACGTAAGCCCACTTGAAACTAGGTATCCGCATGGTTCTAAAATACCTTGACAAATATGCATATTTCATTTTTAAAACAGCCAATCGCTATCACGTACGACAAGTAAGAACTAGGGAGACTTTGTAACATTTTCTGCTTTTCAGCCAAAACCAAAAATTCGACCCACTTACAATTTGAAAAATCTTAAAAATGTGAATGTTAAATAACAGTTCTTAATTTGTATTATTTAAAAGTCCAACATCTCCTGGTTGTCTCTGAAAAATTTCTACCACAACATTGATAGCGTTTAAACAATATCGAATGTTGATACATATGTGCATTTACTCATGTTACGGAGGGTAGATTTTAGTGACCATCTATATTTTTGGACATTAAGAAATTAAACAATAACGCAATTACTTATTCAAAAGAAACACTTTAATGCAACATAATTGATAAACACATCAGACACACAATCCAATCAATATGACATTTTCTACCGTCAATAACGAGAGAAAATAAAGGTATATGACTGACAATTTTAAGCTGTATTTCTTAAAACAAAAATTTGAATATTTACACTCGTTATAATTATTAAATTGAGCATCGTATAGAAGAAAATTGGCAACCCTCTGTCAATTTAGAATGTCCTTAACACCACACAAAAACTTGCGGATGTGCTACGTATATCACAGTGTTGGAATGGCGATTCTAAAAACATACAACTCCGTTACGGAAGTGATAAAATTTACAACGAAATGAAAACATAAGCCTAAAGAATATATTGTTGTTGTTTTTTTCTACCATGGGAACATGGTTTTGGAACTTTATCAAATGCTTTAAAGAATTGGTTAAAACACAACACAATAAGTTGACATATTACAGTTCTGGCAGTGCTTAAGTATTAGAAACCTGTCACCTAACATAAATTAAAAAAAACAATACATTTCATTAAAGAGACAGCCATTGAAACAGTACATTTTCAAACAATAACCTGCAAAAGACTAAACAGCAACTAAACTAAACTACCATGTGTGGCATTTATACAAAATCTGTATATACAGCAAATATTGGAGCATCTAGTAACGGAAGTGATAATGCGTTACGGAAATTGTGTTACATGTATAGTTAAGCCTATAATCAAACTGCCGTGATTAATGAGCATAATATAAAATGTCAGGGCTCTTTAGATAAAGTTCAAATGATAAAGCCCTCTCATGATGCAGGCTTTCTATCCATCTACGATCTCCGTCAAAGAACATCGAACATTTCTTGATGTTCCTGTCTTTTCTAAATAATCAGCTATTTTGTATACGTCTGATTTCTTTTATTCATTTTACATCTTGGACGAATGGGACTTTGCATTTGTTACAATATTTTCAAGATTCAGGAAGAAAATTAATCAGAACTTTATCAGGAGTCATGTCTTAAATTACGCAGCCTTTCAGATGTATCTCCTCGCACACAAATTTCTGTGATTTGAAAGCAACAGTTAAAATTGCATTTTTCGGTTACCTTTCTGATATTAGTGTGTTTGTCTACCATTCTCTGAACACTTCCAATTCACTAAATAATGTTAATTAACGTTTCCTTACTAACATTTTCTGTTTTTCATTCTGTCACATCGATGTTTCGGACGTTCAACATACAACAGTTTCTACTGGATAATAAATTCTGTAAAGATTCTTTGAAAGCAAAGAATGCAGTCAACTAAAATAATAGCAGACTCGGTTTGATTAAGTCCGTTCAAATCATTGTAAGTCATATGTGCCACTACATCTTCTTTGCACATGGAAGAAAAATAGTCAAATTTGTCAGAAAAGGAAATTCAGAGAAACCTAATTACAATAAAACAAGTCTAAGAATACCTTATTTCAACAACATAAATAACAAAATTTCTATGTAACCTCCGTAACATAATATCTTCTCGGTAACAAAATAAAACATGTGGTCGCCGAAGTCACATTTCTTTTTAAAAAAGCTAGTAAGATATTAAATATCACATAATGACGAGAACATTACTGAAACCAGATCGTATTGGGTGCAGTGACTAAACAAGGACAAGTTCAATGCAGTCAGACAAACTATCTCACCTCCATAACGCTATTGTAGGAAAAATCAAGCTCTATATCACTTCTCTTCAGATAAAATAGTCAGAAAAATATATATTTCTTGATTCTGAGTTCGTTTTGACATATCTCTTTGGCCAAATGTTCATGTATGGAATTTGAATGGTCGCACTGGAATTTATGAACACGTTATCGCCTCCGTAACGGACATGTTTAAAGAGGCATATTTATTTCAGCGCTATATTTTATGTATAGTTTTACGTTCAAACCCAATTGGAAAAGCAGAGAAAACACATTCAAACACCTTAAAACATATTCTCATAAACATCATGTAGTATAATGTTTTTTTTGTATATAACTATGAACTTATCTCATTTACTTGAAATACTGTTCCACAATAAATTTAAAATTACACTTAAAAGCCTCTGCAGATCAGCCTCTGCTTCCTTCGAGTGACGCATGAGAAAAACTTTATTGTGCTTTCCGCATTTCAGTAGGCAGTTAGAACAGCTAAGATGTTATGTTACGGAAGTGATACGTTACGGAAGAGATAAAATTATTTCAATATTTGATAACTGTTCGATACCTTGATGGCATATACTGAAAACAAGCCTTCTTACTGATGCATTCAAGGTAAATGATACAGACACAGAGGGAAAACACCATTGTTATCACGTACATTTGAAGAAGTCCCCGTTACGGAGGAGAGATTTTAAATCGCGACAAAATAAAAATGAACTGAAACAATAATATCAGAAATATTTACTTATCAGATAGTAACAAGGGTGTTATTTTAATAAAGTTATATCATTTGACGACAGTTTGTGTCACTTTTGTCACATGTATACCTTTTTCAAAATACTTTGTTAATATATTAGATATTGTTACGGTAGGTGAGAACTGTTTTAGGCGACAGTAATAATTATGACCGGGATGAATGCATTTTGTGCTTATGCTATTGAAAATGTCCTTCCGCAATTATAATGAACCCTCTTTCATAATACTGCATGTAGTTTTGGCGCACAGATGTACTCCAGTGCTATCAACAGAGTTATTATTTATACTTGGCGACATGGCTGAAATGAGCAGAAAGCTTTTATTTCAATCCTACTGCACATAGAAAGTAGAAAAAAAGATCGACTAAAAGTATTAAAAAACAAAGAATATGCCCTGGCTAAAGTAAAAACCTCTTTCCAATGTAATTTATTCATCATGAGTTTGTAAAAGATGAACTAGAATGAAGGCGACAAGGAATTTTCTAAAGTGGGTCAAATTTTTGGTTTTGACTGTTTTATCCATCTCTCCATACGTTTGCCAAGCCGTCTTGATAATTCTAAGCAGCACAGCACCGGCAACTTTGGAATTTGAACCAGCTGTACCCCAAGTCGTAGTGTTTAATCAAATAACATACTACATTTATTCAAATAAAAAATAAATATAAGAATAAGTTGAAAACTAAATACGTCGGCTAACAAAAATGCTCAAGTATTCAAAAGACTTGTAACAAAAAAGTAAATTGAAAACATATCAAGTATAATTAAATAATCATGTTCAAAAAGAGCGAAAAATATAGCTTAAACCTAAGTACGAGTCATAGAATCCTCCATTTGTATGATGTTAAATGTGGCGCCGGTTTTTATAAAAAAAAACTTTAATAAAATTGCTATGTTATAAAAGAGGAACCACTGGGATGGGCCCATTGAGTAAAAGAAGTTGCGCATCACATGTCAGATAACCACATAAAACAAATTTAAAGTTTCAATTCATTACTACACGAGGTATCTGAGACACCAGCTGATATAAAGAAAACAATCCTAAACCAACAAGCAACAAGAGCCAGAAAACTGTCACAATATTCGCCCATCACATCAAATTACTTTTAATTTACAAAATACTCTCTAATCCTTTCTCATTTTCGACTGATTCTAAGGCCATAACTTCAGAGCAACAAAGACTACCCCCCTGGGTATGACCTTATCGACCATAAACATTCGGACTAAATCTTGTGGACATAATATATTTAGAGTACTTTGTCTTTTTTACAATTTCAAATAATACAAGGGCCATAACTCGAAAGTGACTAGGAGTATCCGGCCGGTTATCGAAAGTGTCAGAGATTTTATGCCCATAATCATTATGTTCAAGAATAACGAAACATGGATAAGAACTACTCAAGTTAGAAAGCGGACACTATCAATTTTCTCTGTTTTAGAAATTCAACAGCCTCTGGGGATAATCCAGATTGTTAATCGAATCGAACTGATCGAGATAGTTGTGACTCAATTTAGTAAACACTTGGTTAGAACTACTCAAGAGCGCGCATTGTCAATTTTCTCAATTTCAAGTTATTCAAGGGTAATAATTCCAGAATCTCTAGCACAATCTGGCTCGTTATTGAACTTGTTCGAAATATTATACAATAAACTGTGACCCCGTTTGGTGAACAAATATAAGAACTGCTCAAGTTAGAGAGCGGACACTCTTTATTTTCACCAATGTAAGTACAGTCCCTGGCTCGCGGATTTTTCAAAGTTCGCGCTTCCCTGCGATTGGACCCTAGCGCGGACACTTTAATGAGCCACGGGGATGCGCGTTTTTTGCTGCATCCCCGTAATATATGTTTCAGCTTCCACCGCGATCAAAAGAAATAAATCGATTGCGGTGTATTGCGAAGGCATATCGCGGTGAAGTGCCGGTGGTTCTCGGTGAATTGCGGTGGATCGCCGCGATTTACAGGTAAGAGAATGACGATATAAATGTTATATAGAGTGTAGAATGCATATAAACCGACAGGAATTTTAACATCAAATATTCTTAGGAAAAATGAAAAGTAAATGTCTTCATCACCTCTATTAATAATAATTTCCAATATATTTTGCACAGATTCTTTCTGTAATACGTATTTTCATAACAAAAAATGTATCTACTGACAAGATTTGATAACAACTATCTTTATATAAAATAATGCATTCTTTGTCTTACCATTTATAATATGTTAAGTGTGTTTTTCAATGTAGCCGTATTATGTAAAAAGTAAATATCTGCATATAGTGAAAACTTTTTTTTTCAGTATCATAATGATAAAATAATGTAAAAATGTTATACAGTGTAATTTTTTTTCCATTTACATAAAAAAACTTACGAAAGAATGGTTAATGTTTTTATCATAAACGTACAATCATGCACAGCTATTGAAATATAACACAACATGATAAAATCAGATTATTGAGTTTCACCTGTACAAGAAATGTCAAAACTGATGATAGTAAATATGAATGAATAGGGAAGATAAATCGCATATATATCAAATAACCTTTAAACCAGTTGCTTTAAACTACAATAAGAACAGTCTACGCGCTTTTAAAATTAAATCGGTGAATGTAATGTGACATTCCGCTAGATACATGTATAAATACAATAATTAAATTTACAATAATTTGGCAAAAGCAAACCAAAATTATTACAAAGTTTACATTTCACAATTAAAAAATTATTATTGACTAAATTTTAAGGTAGTATATAAATATTAAGAGATAAAATAATCTTTAAAAGTTTAAAAGATAAAGAATGTTTTGAAATAAAGGGATGTAAAATACAAAAATGCCTAACATTTTTTCTTTTCTTGTTATTGCAATAAAATAAAAATTAAGAAGGTAACCGTTAAATTTGGCGCATAAACTCTTTGTTTTTGTTTAAAGGAGTGCTTGTTGAAATAATAAACAAAGTTATAAGAAAACGAAATTCAATTAAAAATTGCACGAATATACGCAAGAAAATCTGAAGTTTCTTTATTTGCCAGGTGCTTTTTTCAAAACATGTAAACTACATGCAGGCGTTAAATTGTCCTTTTAGCCGAACACGTGGTTGACAGATTAATTCAGCAATAATATTATAATATTTAAGTAAGAGTAAATTTTGCAAGTTTGTCAGTATACTGTTATATTGTACATGTATTAGACCGGCTACGTGTTTTACCCTTCACAGTGACGAGATATTTCAATGTGGTTATAACGCGTGTCAATAGATAGGGGGTTAATTGACAACTTTTGCCGATATATGATCACGTTTAAGAGAAATGATACACGTGGTATGAAATGCACATTTTCTTATATATTTAATAAACATTTGAAGTATGTTTTTTTTAAAATATCAACAAAAATAATGACTCACACGCTATATATTTTTATAAACTGGATATTATGTATTACCAGTGTAAAGCTTTAATTGGTGTTCAAATTTAGCTTGATATAATATATTGGTTAAATTAGTATACATAAGAATCCATTAAATGTTTAGTCTAGATAAACTATTGAATAACTTTTTTCAACTAGTAATGTGTGATTTGTTTAATTGAAGCTAAAAAATTATCATCGCAGACCGTTCTTTATATTTATACGAAAATAAATAAAATACTTCTTTTATATACCAAGTATAATAAATCGCGATGATTTTTTAAGACCCCGCGATCTATTATAGATAAAGTGCACAAATATTTACCCTGAGTGGAAAATCAGTCATTTACTACTGAAGGCTGTGATAAATCGCGATGATTTTGTAAGACCCCGCGATCTTTTATAGATAAAGTGTCCACTCAGGGTAAATATTTGTGCACTTTATCTATAATAGATCGCGGGGTCTTAAAAAATCATCGCGATTTATCACAGTCTTCAATAGTGATTCAATGTGAAACATCATCGCGATTTTCCACTCAGAGTAAATATTTGTGCCGGTGGTAACGCGGAAAAAGCAAAATCCGCGAGCCAGGGACTGTAATTAAAGGGTCTTTACCAAGGAGCCTCTGAGGCAATCTAGTCTGGTCATCGAACTTGACCGCAATAAGCTATTAAGCCTTTTAACATTGCTTGGTGAGTACTGCATAAGACATGTTCAAGTTACAGAGCGGAAATCTTTGGGAACGCCAGGCGTCTGCCGCAGGCGGTCACATAATGCGTCCCGTTTCACGGGTGTGTAAAAATTGCAAGGTCCTTTGTCAAGAAAAGCTAATCAGAGTTATGGAACCTGTACGTTGCGCATTAGATAATGAAAATGGTCTGAAGTTTCAATGCATTTTCACGGGTGGTTACTAAAATTCCAGTAAATGAACAGAAGCCTAACCAGTAGGGACGTGGACGCCGACGAAGTGCTCTTAAGTTTCGTCGAATAAGTCAACTACAATGCCTATAAATTTCTATTATAAGCTTGATTTTGACGCCATAGCTTCTGGCGAATGTGAAGGTATTAAAGCAATATTGGTGAATTACGGAGTTTTGGAGAGTTTTGGAAAGAGTGCCGAACGTACCGTCGGACACTACGCAAACAATAGTTCCGAGAGGATGACCATCGGAATGGGACTTTTAAACGTATACAACCAGTTGCAATCATCTGAAAAGCTTGTCAAGTATAACTACAAAATTGACCACAATCCGACTGGATTTTGACTTGTTTCAGTTTATGAGTAAGCGGTACCAATTATCTTTGAGAATATGGAATTGTATAACATATTTATTGAAAGTCAAGCTCATAGTTTGCATTGCTTGGTTCAAAACAAACTCAAAATCAAGATATTTTTCTTCAAAGCACTGCGGATGACCAAGATCAGACATAACAGTTAACCGTCGAACTGGTGCTGTTTGAATGCTTTCCAGAATACTAGCTGTGAATAAAACGAAGAACACCAGGAATCCAATAAAAGCACACTCAAATATGTGAAGCACAACATGTCCAAGTGCAGATATGAACAATACCCGAAGATCTTTATGTCTCGTTGCTTTCCACGAATATATTATAATCCCTTTACCTGTGTTAACTGAGCAGATGAAGTAGATTAACCACAAGTCGTGTTGTTTAACCACGCTTAGGACATATGACGCGATAATCATACAGATAAACAACTCTATGACTGCCAAAACAATTCTAAAACTAAACTCTTTACGGTTTGTTATAGGATTCAAGATACACTGTGCAACATGCCTCGGAAGTCCGTAACTAACGTCGAATAAATTGTCGAAAGAATGCTCGGTTGTACTTTGCAATTTTCCGTTCTCTGCTACTGTGTTTGTAGCTAGCACACTGTTTGTAGAATCACTCTCAGACTTTGCCTTACCTGTATTTTTCTCGGGACTTCCGGAGCAAGTATCAAGAAATGACGGAGTGTCTACAAAAGCAACAACTGTCAAATTTAGTGGAAATGTGAAGCATCAAATGGTTCCTCTTTTAGATCAACTGGTGCTCTACACAAAGGGCATTTAAATGTGACCGCTGATTTCTTTTTCTTGCCCTTCTTTTTTCTCACATCATTGATGTAGCTCGATAAACAATCTTGGCAGATTGTGTGTTGACATGGTAATACTCGTGGTATATGGAAAATCTCTATACAGATGGAACAACTCAAAATGTTTACAACGTCCACCATACTTCACAACCTGAAGTAAAGATATTAAAAGCGCTTTTTATAGTAGTGTTTTAATAACAGAGGTGTTTTCAAATGTAAAGATTTTCTTTCTGTTCCAGAAACCATTTTGTATACTGACATTAAAATAGAAAGTTGACTTGTACGATGTGTGTATTGTTAAAACATATTAAAAAAGTATATATAATCCTATATACTTGTACATGTATTTTAAGAAAGATTTTTTTAAATCTCTGAATAGATAAAACAAAACCGAACACAGTCGTTAAGACTTCAAAAAGATAAGTGTCACTTGACTACAAAATGACAAAGGTCACTTGACTACAAAACGACATAGGTCATCAAAGATAAAGGTCATTTGACTTTAAAAAGGAACAAGTCACTTCACTACAAAAAGACAAAGGCCACTTGGCTACAAAACGATATAGGCCACTGAAGGGAATAAAACGTCTATTTTTTAACATTTAATAAAACTTTTCCTAGTGCTTGTATATGAAGGGTCACAGAATTCAGATCCATGTATTCAAAATCATTTTATTTCAATGTATGTGCAATGACAGGGAGTTCTACTTATTACCTATACTAAAAAGGTCACAAAATTGAAAAGTAATCAGTTTCAAAACATCTGTGGCAACCCTCAAACATGAACTAGTGTATACTATGCAGTGAATAAAGATGGTTATCCATAGCTGTAAATGATAATTGGTAATGCGTTTTATTCCCCTGAGTGATTTAGTTATGAAGTTTTATCATCAGTGTTGCTTTTACAAGATAATAGACGACTATTGATCAACGAAATCAATTTGTCGAGTTTTCGCTTTACCTGTAAACGAATTCCTACAACTAAATATGATTGAGAAAAATAAACCAATGATATTTACATTGTGGTTAAGATAAAATATAAATGATGTTTACCTCAGTATTAGCCAGCACTGTATTTTTAATAACGCCGCAAAGCTACGAAAATTCTTTGTTTACTTTGTACGTAGATCACCATACGTGTCGGTTTGCAACACATTTTATCTAATAGCTACATGTACATGTACTTCCTTTCAAATACACCGATAATATTTGCACGCTTTCGTAAAGTGGTGTGTGTGTTAATTCACGAATCAAAAATATTTACGAAAAGAGTGCATATTTCTAAACGTAGTTAACCTTAAAAGGTCAAGACACACTGAAGCACAATATTCCGCTAAGGCATGATATCATCAGTGAAGACAGGTTCATGCTGACCAAAGTTTTCAAATTCCAGCTAAGAATGAATACTAGTAACAAGTCAATAATGCAGATGTTATAGCCTAATACAATTCAGTTTTCACTCCAATGTAACAGCTTGTTATTTAGATATGTCATATGATCCGTTATCTTTTGTAAAGGTAGTAAAAATATTATGCGTTCGTTGTATCAAATTGCACTATTTTGATAAGCAGGGTGCGTTTGATGTTCGGCCTCCGAATCACATTTCTATTCATGGGCGGATCCCCTCCCCTCGAGATTTTTCAAAGTTAATGGTGAAAACTTTTAAAGCTGCACAAACAGTACAAAAATCATATTATAATGTAATGCAGCTGCGGGCACCGTGAATCCAAACAATACTTGCTGTGTATAAAACTATTGTAATATCAATTCAAGAATAAATGAATTCGCTTTTATATTATATTTTAATAACCCTTTATAAATCGGTGAGTAATTGGCAGGGGGCTTAAACTTAGTCAAGGCCAAAAATGAATTTTTCATCCTTGTTCATCCGTACCCCCACTATGCTCGTTTTCATATCATGGGAAAATTTGTAAAATAATATTGGATTTCTATTTTTCGAAGTGATGGTTATACTTTTGATGGGATTCAGATTCTTGTTGTTGTTTTTTTACTATAAAACGCTCACCCTCCCCTGGAAAAATCCTGGATCCGGCCCTGCTATTTGGAAACGTGATACAAAATTAATAAAATCACCTATCGATGACGATTCGACAAAAAATGCATTGTGGAACAATAATTTCAACAAATTTATTATATCGATTTTGCATTGATTTATTTAAAGTCTTGAACTGAAATGAAGTAAAAGTATATATTTGAAATCATAACATGAGAATCACAATGTATTTAAATGATGAAAACATTTTAGTGATTCACCGAATCACCTATCGGAATCCGGTTTTCATTTTAGGTGAATCAAATGAACACCAGACCGTATATCTGCGTACAAACCACTGAAGTATAAAATGTTACTAAAAAGAATTCCATGGTTAGTATTGCATTGACTGGGATATTAGCTAGATGTCAGATGTAAAACTAGTATTAATTATCGCCATCATCATCATTACCATCATTATCATTCTTCTTCTTCTTATTATTATTATTATTATTCACTGAAAGATGATCAATTTCTTTTAATTCCTTTGGTCACATCTTAGCGGTTTGTTAGGCACCAATTGCTGTGCTAACTGCTTTGAAATTAATTAGTAGCACATTATCGCTGATCAGCATCTGCGCGATGGAATAAAATAAAGTAGGGGTTACAGATTTTTACAATATTAGTTTCGGGAGGTATATGCTTGTGTAAAAGTGTCTAGAAGGTTAACGTGATTAGATATTTTTGCAGCTTTCTTTCTTATTGCAGAATTCAGAGAGTCCAAGAATTCTGAAATTACAATACTCATTCTAGAAAACGAGCCCAAGTTTCAATGATAATAAATCCTTGAATTTATTTTTAAATGATTAGTATTTGATATGAAGTATACACAATACTGTATTCTGTAGGATAAACGAGTTAGTAAAATCGCTGCATAACCAAAACATAGTATGCTAATAAATTTTGTAAATGGACATGAAAACACAATTATGAACCATAATGATATATTGTGTTCTTCTAATATAGCTTTATGAAAACAGCGATTTTGTTTTGCTTTCTTTATCTCTACCAAAAGGTATATTAATGTAAAAGGTAATGCCAGTGAAAGTGATTCCATCTTTACACTTTCAAAACATTGTAAAATGTTTATATCATAAACGTGCAACCACCGTGCAAAACGGTATAAAATCAAATTATTTCATTTCATCTAAACTGATAACAAGATATTTGATAACAAGTCTCAAGAAACTTCGTTTTCAGTATCTTAGTCAAAGCCATGCCAATATAAGACTAAATCGCATTTATAACACACCGACGTTTAAATTTTACTTACATATTGCTCGCACTAACATTTGCCCTTAAAATGTACCTGAAGGATAGTTAAACATCGTGATATAGCTCAACCTGAGCCTATTTTCTGCGATACGACTGACCTCTATCGGAGAAAAGAAATGCTCAGTTTTTCAAAAGCATTGTAACAAACCAAATACATGAATGAATACAAAGACAGTGAACAATTTGCTTGAATGTAAACAAAATAAAGAGACGTAGAATTCTTATAATTGCCTGAGGTCTTATGAGATGAAAAGGGTTCATGCAAAAGGGTTGAAGAGAAACAGAACTGCAGAACTTGGAGACATATATCAAATTAATGGTTAAGCCCTGACAGGTCACTTAAGTGAGAAATATATGTCTCTTTTACAAATAAAGTTCCAGAATATGAGATTGTTCGTTATGGATACTTGTTAAATTTACAGACCGGCTTGAAAGAAAGGAAAATCTGTTACCAAAAGATATAACTTCAGCTTAAACATTAATTACAGTAGTTATTATTAAACATTGAACAGTTTATTAACGTATCATTGTCCACTGTCCATAAACCAATTAGAAGTAAAGACCAGTTATGTTTGTTGTTATATTTGTTTATGTTAACTGCGCATGCGTGAATGCCCCTACATATTCTGAGAGCGCTTCCCGCGCTAGTCAGTCGTTACAGTAAATAGTATAGAGTAGAATCACGTGTTGTGTTCTGATCTCTCTCCCACGAACTTGGGAAATATCCGAATAACGAAACATGGTGTAAGAAACGGGATTTAAAATCAGTTACTTAAAAGTGTAAACGACTCAAAGTGATAAATTGGATATAAAACAGAAATACTATAACTGCAAGGCTTGTAAAGTGAACACTGAAAATGGCAACAGGAAACACTGGTCTACAACACCCATCTATGGACTGGGAGTCAACCAATCTCCCAGACAGTTGGAGTAAGTTTGAAAGACACAGCAAGTTGATGTTCGATGGACCCCTTAGAGGGAAAAATCCAAAAGAACAATGTGCTTACATATTATTATGGGTGGGCGACAGATGCCGCACGGTACACGAGTCATGGGACTTAACGGAGGCTCAAAATAAAGACCCGGTGTTTATTCTTACCAAATTCAAGAAATTTGTTGAGCCCCAAGCAAATCCAGTTTTCGCAAGATATATAAATTTTATCATGAAATTCAGAACGAGGACACCATCGACGAATTTATCGCAAGACCATCAATAAAGGCAAAGGATTGCAATTTTGAGATAAATTAGACGAAATGCTAAGAGACAGAATAGTATTTGGTTGCAAATCGGAACGGGTGCGCGAAAAATTGATAGAAAAAGGAAAAGACTTAACATTACAAACGGCAAAAGGAAATTGCACAATCATACGAATATAATAAAAAACAAATAGAGGCTATGTAAGCTCACGACAAAGAGATAGATTCGACCACGTCCCGGAAAGCAGGATCTTGGGCCGCACAGTCAAATGCCCACAGAGGACGAAATATAAATAAACAAAGGAAAGAGTCATACCAGAAGCGTGACCAGCCCAAACGGATACCCACGAGACGCAGTCGACCTGACATGCAGAAGACACACAGGAACATTTGCTCACGATGCGGAAATAAAAAACACAAACAAACAGAATGCCCAGCATTTGGCTTAAAATGCAACAAGTGTTCGAAATTTAATCACTTCGCTAAAATGTGAAGTACAGAAACAGATGTGCATTCAGTCTGTGAAAATTTGGATTTTACTGACTCGAGTGAGGATGAATTTTTCGTTCACTCGGTAAGTGATTTTCCTTCACATTCTAGACCAGATCAGGCCATTGTCCATTTCCAGATTCATAACTCAAGCCTTGAAGCAAAAATTGATACAGGAAGCCAGGTCAACATACTCCCACAAGAAAATTTCCGAAAATTAAAAATTAATAGCCCTTTGTTACCCCCCAATCAAAATTTACATCCATTTTGTGGAAATCAGCTGACACTACCGGTAAAATACACATCCGCTGTGTTTACAAAGATAGGTCAACTCAAGCAGAGTTCTATGTTGTAAACCAGAAAAACGCCCCTGCATTGATAAATCTGCAATCAGCCTGCAATCTCGGTTTAATTCAGTTAACATATGCCATTGACCAACAAAAAACTACGGTTCATCCACTAATGACCGAGTTTAGAGACGTTTTTGAAGGAATTGGACATTTTGAAGGCACTTGTTCAATTAAGCTTAAAGATAATTCTGTGCCTGTTGTGTGCGCCACAAGAAAAGTACCGCATGCCTTACGGGATAAGTTAAAGACAGAGCTCGATTTAATGGAGTCAAAAGGCATAATTGCTAAAGTAACAGAGCCCACGGAATGGGTCAATGCTATAGTATGTGTCGAAAAACCTAACAAAAAAGGTCTTAGAGTTTGCATAGATCCGAAAGCCTTGAATAAATGCATCCAGAGACCGTACTATCCTATGGGCACGATCGATGACGTCACTGCAATACTAGCGGGCGCGAAATATTTTAGCGTTTAGGACGCAACGAAAGGGTACTATTCGTGTGAGCTAACTGACGCGTCGTCACATCTCACCACATTTGCAACACCCTTCGGCCGATACCGTTATCTAAGACTTCCCATGGGTCTAAAGTCGTCTCAAGATATCTATAACCGGAAAATGGACGAAATTCTGGAACCGCTCGAAGGCGTGGCCTGTATAGTCGACGACTTGATCATTTTTGACAGGTCAAAGTCCGAGCACGATAAAAACCTTAGAAGCGTGTTAATGCGAGCGCGAGAAAAAGGACTCAAATTTAAATCTGACAAGGCAGTCCTTTGTCAAAAGCAGGTTAATTATTTCGGGCACGTGATCAGGATCAAGGCCTATCTGTAGAGAAGGACAAAGTTTCTGCTATCGAAAACATGAACACGCCCACAAACAGACAAGAACTAGAATCTTTGCTTGGCGCCCTTACTTATCTCTCTAAGTTCGCGCCAAACCTCTCGGAACTGACAAGTTCTATGCGCGCGCTTCTAAAAAAAGGACACGGAGTTCATCTGGAACCCAGAACATAACGCGGCATTCGCAATGGTCAAAGAGGTCATCACACAGGCACCAGTCTTAAAATACTTTGACCCAGCAAAACCGGTTACGCTGCAAGTTGATGCTTCATCAAAGGGAATTGGCATGGTATGTCTACAAGACAACAAACCAGTAGCGTACAGCAGTAAATCGTTAACCGAAAGTCAAATATTATGGTCTCAAATCGAAAAAGAGACACTGGCCGTTCTCCTTGGAGTATTGAAGTTTAAACAGTACATATATGGCAAACACACAATAGTGGAGAGCGACTGCACTCCAGTTGTCGCCATAATGAAAAAAACCCTTTGTGCAGCACCTCCCAGACTACAAAGAATACTATTACAACTGCAACCGTACGATATAGAAGTAGTACATCAAAAAGGTTCGAACATACCACTCGGGGACGCGTTAAGTCACAACTTTGTACCGGAAAAACATCCGGACTTACTTGAAGACCTGGACGCACATGTACATACGGTACTCAAACAGTTACCAGTCAGTGACCAAAAGCTCGAAAAAAATCGAATTGCATCCCAAAATGATGATCAGGTTCAAATTATCATACAGGTTATAAGGAACGGTTGGCCACGTATGCGCCAAGACTGTCCCAAATCTGTAGTTGAGTATTGGAACCACAGAGATGAGCTATCGTTTGAAAATGGCCTAATATTTAAGGGACAAAAGATAATCATTCCAAGGTCAGAACGCTTTGACATGACAAAAGCCGTTCACGATAACAGACACCAGGGCTGTAACCAAGCAACGCGGCGTGCTAGTGATATCATGTTCTGACCAGGTAAGAGTAATCAAATATTAGAATACGTGCAAGCATGCTCGTTATGCGAAATATACCGCCCTACGAACGCAAAAGAACCACTCTTCCCCCATGAGGTGCCCCAGAGGCCATGGCAAAACGTGTCATGTGACATATTCGCATTCGATAACAAACAGTACCTAATTACTGTATGCGCGTTCAGCAGATTTTTTGAAATAGATTTACTACCAAACACCAAAAGTTACACGGTGATTCGCAAATTAAAGGTACATTTTAGTCGGTTTGGCATACCTGAACAACTTAAATCGGACAACGGACCACTATTCACATCCGAGCCATTTAGCAATTTTGCTAGAGACTGGCATTTTACGCACGTCACGTCAAGCCCACATCATCAAAGTTCAAACGGACTGAGTGAGATATACGTTAAGCTTGCAAAACGCATACTACAAAAAGCAAAAGACGCTAACTGTGACCCCTACTTGCCTCTTCTAGAACACAGAAATTCCCCATTACCTGCAATTGGTTATAGCCCTAGCCAACTCCTACAAGGACGTAGGCTAAGATCAATTCTCCCAGCAACTCATGAACAGTTATCTCCAAAGCCTGTCAATGCAAAGAAAGCCCGGGAAAATATGCAGAAACAACAAACAAGGTCAAAATTTTATTATGACAGATCCACACGATCACTCCCTTCCCTGCAATCAGGGGAAAATATCACATTTCAGAAAACCTCGGGAGAAAAATGGGAACCAGGGAAAGTGCTTGAACAGCACAACGAAAGGTCATACAAAATTCAAGCATCCGATGGCGCGAGATACAGGCGCAATCGCATGTTCATTAGAAAGTTCAAATCAAATCATGCAAATTCGCTCCAAAATAATACCAACAACAATCCCCCACTGAGAACCCCTGATACCACTCTGCCCAGCATCAAGGACAAATCCAAAAATGCTTACAGTTATGTAACACGATCTGGTCGGAGTGTGAGAAAATCGCTCAGAGCTTTCCCAAGCAGCGATTGGGTAGTTTAATGTCAAACAAACAGTTAAACAATTAGCTATGGAATTCCATTGATGATAAACTTTTAATTCTCTGTGTCATGAAACTACATAGGATGATAACAGTTTACTCACAGAAACGGTTCAAAATGTATCTCTCTTACAATTTACTCTAGTTACTATGTTAGGAACATTATCATTGCTTTATAACAATTTCTTGATATTACACATGTATTAATTAATACAATGTACTAATTTTTATTATTCTGTTTAATCTGATTTTCTGTTATATTTGTTATACATGTACTTTGTTAATGTTGTTTTTCTTCAAAACAAAGGGGATGTTACATTTGTTTATGTTAAATGCGCATGCGTGAATGCCCCTACATATTCTGAGAGCGCTTCCCGCGCTAGTCAGTCGTTACAGTAAATAGTATAGTGTAGAATCACGTGTTGTGTTCTGGTCTCTCTCCCACGAACTGTGGACATATCATAATAACGAAACATTTATCATATCAGGCGGCTGAATCCAAACTTTTATATTTCACAGACATTTAGAGATTGTCTAGACAATATTATTATCAACAAACCACATTTAAATACTTTTACAATTTTGATACCAACTTGCACACAAAAACCTGAACAAAAACGTTGAATTGAATAGAAATATAAATTTGCCAAAAAAGCAAAATAGTGTGATAATGAATAAAATCTGTAAAAAGATCCTTTGGAAGCATAGAATGCAACCAAGAAGAATAATAACAGACTCGGTGTGATTGAGTCTGTTCATGAGAGATAAATTAACTGTGCAACAACTCTCACGCCCCTAGCACCGGCTTAAGCAGAACTCTATTAATAAATAAATGTTGAATAGACTCCATGAGCCCAAAGGACCAGAAAATATAACAACACTGAATCCAAGCACGGGGGGGGGGTGCTTTTTACAGCCGCCACACGGCACTTAAGGATGGCTGTTGTGATAGTTTATTAAATCTGTAAAAAGATCCTTTGGAAGCATAGAATGAAACCAGGCAGAATAATAGCAGATTCGGTTTGATTGAGTCTGTTCATGAGAGGTAATGAACTGTGCAAAACCTCTCTCGCCCCCTCTGTACTTTAGATCTTAGAAAGCACCAGCAAGTTATTGGCATATTATTCGTGAATGGCAGGGTTTTTGACATAGAAAACACAGTGTAAGGAACAAAAACATTGTAAGGAGTACGTAGTAGCACAACTTGAAACACATGCTATGAAAAACACATTTATTTCAACAAAGAAAGATCAACACATAACAACAGAAACATTTAAGGGAAGAAATACAAAGAAACAAAATGTATGATCAATACGTTGAGAGCAGGTAATGAATAGAATAACGATAAAGTTATGTCAGGAAGCAGTTTGAAAGCCTTATTGAAATGCCAGTCATTTGTTACAATTTACTGGAGATTGCAAGTAACCTCCTTGAATGTATGTCTTTTTCTGTCACCACTATCTAACAATTATCATCGACTTACTTGGCTAAAATTGTTCCGCTTTTTTGAAAAATGGAAATTATCGGAAATAAATATTGATATCATAGCTGCAAAATATTATAATGCTCGGAATTTTTTTTTTCATTTTAGCAGCATCATAAACTTCGTAACAAAACATTGTGCAGATACAGGTATATGATTTAATTCTGACTTGAACTAAATTAAATATTGGTATGTATGAAAAATTACATTAAGTTAAATGAAATAAAACCGTGAAAACATTCTGAAAAATAAACTATAACAAAATAACTTTAAAATGCCACTTTAAAAACAAAACAGCGAAAACAAACAACAATGCAAGGAAATACAAAAATGCATATAACATATTTGAATCAAATATAAATCCACTTGTGAAGCCCCAGGCTTTGACAACTCGGCCCCTGAATACTAGATCGAAATTGAGTGACTCTACAAAAACACACAATACAAATAGTTTATTGACATAAAGCATTTGTCAAGTCGGTGAATACCACATCGAAATCGGGTAATTTGATGAGGTAGCTTGGTAGAAATGAATGGATAAACAACAAACATATGGCGCAAATGACTGTGCATCCAACTAGGGATAATATAAACCACATAGCACTTCATGTAAAATAAAACAGGATATAGATTAAAGTTATCTTTGAATATTACTGAGTGCGGAATAATATTTTCAAATTTTCTGCCTTAGTGCGTGTCTGTCAATGTATTTAATATTCTATTTATGATTCAAACTGAATTTTGCCATGAATATTTCTTATTTTCCATCGTGCATGGAGTAAGATAATTTAAAACAAAGTCGTGGAAACAATGTTGAAAAAAAACATAACCTTAAAAAGACAAACAATAAAGTAACGATAAAAAAACAGACACAACAGTGCAATAAAAACACACAGATAAATATAATATTTCCGTGAATTATTTAATAACATACCCATTTATATTAGCACTTGTCTTTCAATTTATATTACTATCTTTCAAACTGATGCCGCTGACGTCTCTTTTGTTGCCTTAGCCACCGTCTCTCACTGACAACTGGCCGATACGGCAGATTCTGGGTTATCAGAACTGCAACAAATAGAAACAGTCCATAACCAAGTAGTACAATAAGTAAACAGAAGAAAGCGCGTTCGGTTTCACTAGTTGAATCATTCACATTCTTGCTGCGCCCAGATGAAGCGGAATGTTCCTTAAAAATGCGTGAAAGATGGATGTACAATTGTTTTATCTTTTCAATTAACTCTTCCGTCTTAGAATGTATGTCACTCGTGTCAAAGTCAGCTTGACGGAATGCAAACACCGAAAGCAGAAGAAAAGCCAATGCTATTACGAAATGAAGGTAATAGCCTGGTTGATTTAAAACCGTAGATTCTTGGTAAGTTACAATGTTGCTGCATGATTGCCTTGTCACCTGTGTTTCTGACAAATCTAAAGTTGCGTTGGATAGTTGCCGTGAGCCGTTGGGATTATTGTTTTCTGTTGTAATTAGGTATATCATGTTTTTATCAGCGGATGTGGTTTCATTGTCATTTTTTATTGCTTGTATTGTCTGTGTGCCTTTGTTTATGGAATCTTTTAATCTTGTTTCAAGAGTCCGTATTCTTTTATCCTCCACACTAGTTCCATTGCGATTTGTTTGTACTGCTATATTAGTGGTTTTACATAGTTTTATCTGCGTTCCAATTGTGCGGGTCCTTTTGTCTTCGTTCGTATTTACTGTTTGTGTTTGTTTTTCAGACATGTACTTTGTGGTACTGAACGATTTATAAATATCTCCCCTGCGATACTCCAATAAAGTGCTTAGCAGGTAACTTGTTGGAAATGAATCTTTAATTGTACTGATATCGAGCATTTCTTTAAGATGTTCACATATTTCGTTGTAGATAGCAGGGTTACAATTTTGTAAGGTTATTTGAATGGTTCTTGAATGGTTCTTTATCCGTAAGGTCAATTTTATGATGAACAGCTGTGGTATGTCCGATGTCGTTGTATCCTTTTCTGTTTCAGGTCAAAGACTGGGAAGTGAAGACTGAGCATCCATAGAATCAGGTAAGTCTAGATTCTCAATTATACATTTGCTTTCTATTTCAGGTCCATTATTCAATGGCAAGGATGTAAAACCCGAGAAACCCGATAAGTATTCTTCAGTGCTACATTCCTTACTCTCGATTTCAGATGTTATATGATGATTTACAGAAAATATCGATTCATGGGTCGATGTGTATTCCTTGCTCTTTCTATCTGTTTTCATTTTCAGAATTTTTGAAGAATTATTGCAAGTTTTCACATGTACACATGCTGTTTTTTCTGTATTCGTAAGCTTTATTACTCGAGGACAAAGAAATGGCCTTTGATGGTAAGTTTCTTCAAATGGTTCTGTAACTGCAGCTTCGGTATTTTTGATCTTTCGTACGAAGCCATTAATAGTTCTAACTTCAATCGGTTTTAATGTGACAGGCTGTGTTGTAGTATAAGTGCCAACTGATGCCGACTCTACAAACATGAACGCAGTTTTCCATTCATCAGGTATGTTATCTGACGTTTGGTTTCTTTGTTTTAATTATCTGATGACATTAGTTTCAATTAAAACTGGAACTTTATGATGACATTCTCTGGGAGGGACCACAAGAAACAACGTTGTTATTAAGCCATTTTCAAAACTTTCACTTTCGATCGTGGCCTCTATGTAACCAAGGTAAGGTACGGTTGTGCCATTTGCTGTTTTCACCACTAGCTCAAAGTATGAAGTGTGGTCTTTGTAAGTAGTGTATGATTAAATGTTTCTGATATTGAGCGTACTATTGATCCGCTATCTATTAGACCTTTTGATGTCACTCCTTCAATCTGTATTGTTGTCTTGTTTGCTGAACCTATCAGCCTATCCAAAATATTATATCTAGGGCAGTTTCGGTTACTATAGCTTACATCATGCTCAGCAATGGAAGCGCTCACTGGCTTAAATCTTTACTTTCTTTCTGTGTGTTTGAACTTTTGGGTTCTTCTGATTTTTTAAGTTCTATGGTCGTACTTATCAAACCTCTCTCTATAGCACGGTCTTCCTCTCAATCTTCCATAATATGGTCTACCTCCTTTATAGGACATTTCTCTGTAACCGGATGTTGTTGGATATCCATATGGCGGTCCTCTGTAGTCTTCGTGTCTTGGACTTTCCTGCTGCTTGTCTGTTTTGATATTTATTATATATTTTTCTCATTGGTTCATCTTTTCCATCAACTTTCTCATCATGTCTCTTTGTTCGTTGATTGAACCTAAATATGATTTCAATTGCTGCTGCTGTAATGTAAAATCTGAATGAGTCTGAATATCAGAGTGATGTCCACAACTCGCTAAAGTACTTGTCAATGGTTTTTGTGTTTTCTCCCCTGTTTATCTCTTTTTATTTCTTCTTCTTCAACTCGACATTTTTTTTCAAGAACTCGAAACTTGCTGTAGACTCATTTGTTACTCTAATATTATATTTCAATATCTCGCGTTTTAGTCCCTTCAAAAACCTATGCTTTAATAAACTGTTTTTTTATTTTTTGGAAATTTCTCCTGTTTTAACATCTAACTGCATGATTGTGTCTAGTTGGAGAGCCCAATCTGAAGTTGTTTCTTTCTCTTCCTATTTTTCATTAAAGAAGTCTTGCATAATGGAATCCTCGGTCAGGGTAGTACCATACAGATCTTCTGCCTTTCGCAACACTTTTACTTGTCTGACCGTTCAACGTATATCTCAAGGTTTATGCTATTAGTAACTCGGGGTACATCTTGCTTTTCATCCAAACTTTAAAATCTGTTCCATCAAATGGCGGAATCTTTGGTTTTCCAAAACCGGTTTGGTGTTTTGTAGTATCGTCAAATTTGAATTTTTCTCATACGCTCATTAACTATTTGTCTGTCTTCATCTCTATTGAAGGAACGTTCTCTACCTTTGGCTATTTCACTCATGCTTTCTACATATTTACATTCTTCCATGAAGTAACCGGTATTTCTTCTTTTGTTGTTGTAGTTATCTGTGTCTTTACTTTGATTTTCATTTTAAGTGACAGTTCCTCCTCTTGATTCTTAAACAACATAATTCTCTATGTACGTAATTTTTCGAGTTTGTACATTTTATCCATTTCTCTTTGTAGTCTTTCTTTTTCTTTCCTACTTTTATCTAGTTCTTTCTCTGCAAACTTCAAGCTTTTGATTCTTTCCATCACTTTTGCTCCTCTTCCTCGGTAATTTTTCTTTCTAAGTCAATTCTTCTATTTTGCTCATGTAATCTCTGTAATCTTTTTCATTGTAATTTGTATTGTAGAACTTCAATTGATCTGTATTCTTGAAATGTGAAGTCATTTTTATCATTTGCTTCATCTACAACCAGGCCTTCCTGTTTTATTGGCTGATTTTGATACATGTGAACCTTTTCTTCATCTATTGTACCTTTTCTAGTCTTCGATTGTGTTTTATCTCTAATTCTGTTTCATATAATTCTCTATAAAATATCTGTATTTCATCTTCATAATCCTTGTCTACTTTACTTGTCTTAGGCCTTGCTTCATGTTCGTCTCTATAAGTCTTTTGATATTCATATAATTCACCTTGTTCCTTTCTCTCAAATTTTCTAAAATAACTATATGGTGTTGTATTTCTATCATAATACTGATTTTCATTGAAATCATTTTCATTTGGTCTTGTGTTTCGTTCAGACATGCGACTTCTAATGCCTTCTAACGCTGTATTTCATAGCCTTCTGTAGTCTGTTGCCAGTTTTTGTTTATATTCTGCGATTCACATTCAGCATCTCTTCGACTACGAGTAATGTCTTTAAGTTTATCTTCATAGAAAAAAATGTTTCTATTATCGCCGTTATCGCTATTATCTTTGTTTACATCAATTCGTTATGACTGTTGCGATTCACAAAGTCTATTTCTCGAGATTCAGTATTTCTTGTACTCGAAAGCACTTTGCTTTCACTCAATATATCGGCGTTACTTTTCTTCAGTAAGCTCAATTTTCTATCCAACTTTGCCATTTCCTCAGTTAAATCGAATTTAGAGAAATCATAAACCCGTGTTTGAAAAATTTCTTCCTCCTCTTTGTTTACATTATCAACTGTCTGTTTATCTGCTTCAAACGATACACTTTTCCTGTTAGCCCCTGATGTATGTCTAAGATCCTCTTTGCTTATTATTTCCTTTCCATTTGAATTATTCTTTATGGCTCATTCGGCAATGTCTATATCATTTCTAGAAACAGATTCCACTAATCGGTTATATCTTTTGGATCTTTTAGTCCTCTCTTTGACTCTCTTCATGCATTCTTTGACTGTCATATCTAACTATTAAATGAAAAGATGGCATATTAATTTATCAATATCATTTTTTGGATAATAATTTTCATTGATTCTGTCTGATCTTCTTCTTTCCCTATCAGTTTGTTGGTATCTTTCACGTTCTTTTAAATTCTTTTATTGATGTCATCTTCATCATTTACATGTCTTTCAACTCTTTCATAAATCTCCTGCGGACAACCATTTTCATATTGGTCCGAGAGTTCACGCACAACAATTCAGGCTAAAAGAAGTTTATACATTTTTGGAAACAATATTTCATATCCTCAAAGGAAAACCCATTTCTTAAGTGTCAAAGCCGTTCCTATCTATACTTTGTTCACTTATGTTTGTGATAGGGGAGGTAAAACTCAATTGTTGAAATATTAGTGGGTAGGGTAAAGTTTGCGTCTACCAGTTTTTTCGCTTTTTAATTACAGTAACCATTTGATTGTCAGTAAATGTATATGCTATGATATAACAACGTAAAGAAATGGTACATATTCACCATTATAGATTCGATACATGTTGTTCAAAGAGTGACAGCAATAAGAAATTCATCAAAATGGAATTAAGGGCAAACTTGATATTCAGGGTCAAATGTCAAATTTATGTGAAAATCACAAAAATTGGCATATTTGAAATTTATTTTTGTTCTTAGAAATTGGTTGTCATCATAAAGAACTCATATTTATCTACGTAATGTGTATATATCAGCATAAATCAGAAATACAAATATTATTGCAAAATGTCAAGGACAGTCCTAATAATTGAAGGTCAATCTTCATTTTCATGCGAAAATGTGAAAACTGTTACCTTTACATTTTCTAATCTGTTTAATATGTCTTCACATTATTAGTCACTGAAGTAAGTTTTTTTATGTTTGTATGCCAGGAAAAGTCAGCAGTGCAGATGTAACCCTAAAACGGCCAGGGCTAAAGCCAATATCAAAGGTCAAATGTCAAAATTGTGTGAAAAATTGCATCGATAGCTTCCTGTTTGAAAAATAACAGATACTTTTTTCATTATTAGTAATTCCTCGTGATTAAGTTTAATGTATATATGTCCCACAGTTTCAGTAATAAAATATAGTCTGAAATGAGTCAAGTTCAAATGTGATATTAAGGGTCAAAGGTCATTTTCAAGTAATGGAATGAATGAAAAGCTCTTTAACTTTACTCTTTGTTGATAATACCCTGTCGATATTAGTCAATTATATCAGTTCATTTCAATGTATAAATGTTCGGCAATGTCTGGTATTCTTATACAATTTCAAAACATTCAAGGTCAACCATAATATCAAAGGTCAAAGGTAAAATAAATGAGTGAAATGTTGCAATAATATCACATATTTGTAATAATTGATATTGTTTAAAGTTAACTGATTTGTTAGCAGTGAATTATATCAACAAGTTATTTTTGAACATAGTAATGAGTAAGTATACTACATTTTGATCATTTGTGCAAAAATGACCCCTAATCTTTAATACCAGGTTTGACACCCACTTACTTTCTCTTCAATGACTTCGTCTGATATATATACTGTAAAATGAACAACGAGCAATGAAAACAACTCCAATAAAAGAAATGGAAAAGAATTCCAACCTGGAGCCATCAGAGTCAATAATCAAAATCTGGAAAGCAGATTCTTCTGAAGCACCGAGAACAAGGCAAACAGTAAAAATTGCAGACCTTGTTTGATTGAGTCTGTTCATGAGCAGTAATGGAAAATGCAACACTGCTAACGCACCCTAGCACCGTCTTAAGCAGTATTTTATCTTCAAATCTAAATGAGTTAGACGAGAGTACAAAAGCCCTGTGCAGGCAGAGAAGGCAAAGCAGAACAAGAACGGACTGAAACGACAGTCTCAACCATTTCGTCAAAGAACTACAAAAAAGGAAAGCAACAGCACTGGACGTAGAGGCAGAGCTGCTTGTACCCTCTCAATGGGTTCCTTGACATTGTGCTTCGAATATCATATTGGTGGTGACAGGATTAGAAGAAAAGGGAAACAGCATCAGGCTCACCAACAATCTCTTACGTTAGAAATAGTCAATAACAGCTATCCAGCACACTTTTGGGTCCAAGCATACACCAATGGATCAGTGGAAAAAGTAGTTCATAACGCTGGGAGTGCTGCCTACATCAAATTTCCAGACAGCTCAACTCTCACACTCTTTCATCCAGTCGGCAAGAGATGCTCAAGCCTCAGAGTTGAGATTCAAGACCTCACACCGGCCACACTCCAACGATATGAGCGAGGAGAAAAGGGAAAGAATTTTGTTTTCCTTACAGACTCCAAGTCCCTATTCAGGTCCATCAGATGTCTTAACGAGAACAATCTCCTGTCTGAGAGCAACAATGTAGCATTTCAATGGATTCTTGCACATGTGGGCATAGTCGGGCGTGAAACTGCTGCAGCCCAAACCTCCGACTTCATACAGAGAAGCTCAGACTCTACTATAGAACAGCTTTGCGTCAGACCGGAAGAACATATATGGAGTCTACCTGCCCAATCACGACTGTTTACACAAGCTAATCAGGCACATCCAAACAACTATCCTCCGTCTGCTCAATGGACACTATGGTCTGAGAAAACATTTGAAGAAGCTGAGTGTTGCAGAGACAGCTAAATGTCAGTGCGGATCAGAGAAAGAAACACCATTCCACAACCTGCAGAGCTGTTCCTATCTTGAAGAAGCACGCCAGGATGTTTGGCCCGTAGACATCTCATTTGTGATGTGGGGAGATGCCACCGTCTTACAGCATACGGTGCATTTCATTGCCGCATCTGATCTTATATAAAACGACCATAAGAAGATAAAAGGCAGTAAGTAAGTAAGTAAGAAAGTAATTGTTAAGATTAAAATGAATTAACATCAAGCTATAACGACAAGATATTGTTAAACAAAGAAATGAAATAACAGTGCTAACTTTTGAATTTTTACCCAAAAATGCATGTTAGCCTTTGACATGAGGGTTGATCTATAGACTCAAGTCTAATGATATCTTCATTGTTGACACTGACACATAAATATATTGATATATATGTTAATGACAAAATACCTTTGAGCAATGACACGTATTGGAAAAAATGCTATTTTTTGCGATCTTTCATACAAATTTGACCTTTTACCTTTGATATAAGCTTTAACAGTCACTGTTCTTTGAAATTAGATCTAGATCTGCATTTCTGACATTGCCTTACCATTATACATAAGAAAAAATATTTTAAATGAAAGAAATGACCTTTGACCTTTAATGGCAGGTTTCACCTTGACCAAATTTTCATTATTATTTCAACAGTGATATTGTCTTTTATAGATATTCTAAAATGAATAATGATCAGTTTTACTAGTGACAAAAATACCATAAACAATAAAGAATAAAGACAAATAATTGTAAAAATGACGTTTTTTTATTTGCGAATTTTTACACAAATTTGACATTTGACCTTCGATAATAGGTTTGCCTCTGACTTATTGGAATAAGACCTACATTGCTTGACATGTATACATTTAAGTAAATTGGTAACGACGAATAATAACCACAAGCTACTTTTGAACAAAGTAATAAGTAAGTATGCAGCATTTGATACTTTTATTATACAAAAATGACCCCTAACCTTCAATACCAGGTTTGACCTTGACACATTATCTCTTCTATGACATCGTCTGACATGCATTGTAAATATAGTAAAATGAACAACAATCAGTTACTAAAATGACAAAATAAATACTTTTAAACAACAATAATTATTACAAAAAGGTGATACTATTGCAACATTTTACTCATTTTTTTTTACCTTTGACCTTTGATATTATGGTTGACCTCGAATGTTTTGAAATTGTATGTGCATACCAGACATTGCCTAACATTTATACATTAAAATGAACTGATATCACTGACTAATACCGACAATGATATTATCAACAAAGAGAAAAGTTATTTTTCATTATTTTACATGAAAATGACCTTTGACCCTTAATATCACATTTGAACTTGACTCATTTCAGACTATATTTTATCACTGACATTGTTGGACATATATACATCAAACCAAATCACGAGAAATTACTAATAATGAAAAAAAGTATCTGTTATTTTTCAAACAGGAAGCTATTTATGTAATTGTTCACACAATTTTGACCTTTGACCTCTGGTTACATCTGCACTGCTGACTTTGCCTGACATAAAACATTAAAACAAATTTACTTCAGCGACTAATAATGCTAAGACATATTAAACAGATTAAAAAAAGTAAAGGTAACAGTTTTCATATTTTCGCATGAAAATGAACTTTGACTTCATTTATTAGGGATGACCTTGACTTTTTGCAATAATATTTGTTTTTCTGATTTATGCTTGTATAGACACATTACATAGATAAATATGAGTGACTTACGATGACAAACTATTTTCTAAGAATAAAAATAAATTTCAAATATGCCAATTTTTGTGACTTTCACATAAATTTGACATTTGATCTTGAATATCAAGATTGCCCTTCATTCCATTTTGATTAATTTCTTATTGCTGTCATTCTTTGACATATATACATTTTCTGACAATCAAAAAGTTACTGTAATTAAAAAATGAAAAAACTGGTAGACGCAAACTTTACCCTACCCCCTTATATTTTCATTACTGAGTTTTACCTCCCCTGTCACAAATATAAGTGAACAAAATATAGATAGGCACGGCTTTGACACTTACGCAATGGGTTTTCATGGAAGATATGAAATATTGTTTCCAAAAATGTATAAACTTCTTTTTGCCTCAGTTGTTGCAATAAAAGTTCGTGAGCTCTCGGACCATAATTATGTTCTCATTTCCCTCATCGTAATTCTTTTTTCATTTCTCTGTTGCTCCTGTTCTCTCATTGCATCTCTCCTCCGTTTTCTGAATTCTCTTTCAGTTACATGATACTTCGTTTTGGTTCTTTTTGTTTTTCACTTTACTCAGAATTGTCAAGCTGAGTTCTATCTAAATAACCACTATAAACTATTGTATACAACACTGTATTTCAATTACAGTTCCACACATATTCAAAACCGTTTTCTCCGTGGGAAAATTCAATTAGTCTTTCGTGTTCCACTTCACATTCAACGTCACATTCAACTTCAAAAATATTGACTTAGTTTAGAAATAAACTTTTTATATCAGTGAGACAGCTGCTTTAATATTATTTCATCAATTATACTTTTGCCACGTTTCTGTTTTCATCACAATTGTTTTAACTAATTCTTACTCCATGATAAGATATCTGTATAGCTTTTCGTCACAAATTATTTTAACTCATTAGTGAAGAATTACTTCCTTTTTTTCTTCACATTCACTTTCTCAACACTTAATGTATACTAGTCTATACTAGCATTTTTGCATAAATATACTTTTGATTTGTTTCATGTGTATTAATTTAGCAGTTTCACTTTGTACTATTAATTTCACTTTGTGTTCATTATCACTTTACACTTTTCACTTTCAAATTCTATTTCAGTGAAAAAATTCTGTTTTCACTGTTGACATTCACTTTTTTAAGTGGTAATGAGCTTAAATCATTTCTCACAAGTCATCAGCAATATCTTTACATTATTTCAGTTTCTGCTATTTCAGATTTGCTTTTCACTGTTATACTTTTCACACTTCACTATCTTTGCGTACGATTTCACAGATGCCGTATATTAAGCTTCTCTACTTTTCACTTTTTAGCTTCACAATTCACTAATTGTATATATGTTCAATATTCATATCACTTCTTTATTTCAATGACTTGTGAAAAGATTCTTCACTTTCAGAATATTGTATTCACAATGTGTTAACTTTATGTCACCTGTAATGTTCAATGTATGTCCGTGTATTTCTATTGACTATTCAATTAACATTTTTTATTTTTCACAGAATTGTGAAAAGGTTTTTCACTTTCATATCACTATTCTTTACATTCATATTTACTTTGTGTGTTTATGTATTCAGTTACTCTGTGTATATTTCTCTTTAATATACAACTGTTGTGTTGAATCGAATACCTGTATGTGTTTAGAATATTCTACAATATTCTATTATTTGATATTGTTTTGTATAATCATGATATGAAAAAAAAAATCCAAGAAATTCAATAGTATTAAATAAAATATATATATATATATAATGTCTAATGCTAGGGTTCGAACTAACATTCGCGATTTTACAAAATCCGACGAGTTTACAAAACCCGATGACTATCCATCTGCGCTATTGAGTCTTAATAATTCGATAGCTAAGTTTTCCGATAGTGTTGTACAATACCGATAAGTTCGTGAATGGATGCGTTAAATCGATAAGCGCGGGTGAATAGGCAATTATAAACGGGCACAAAATGCTTGCAATAACGCTTATGGAGGACCGCCAAGCTCAGATTTATCACTGATATGCGAAAGGTATTTTGTTTTGGTTTAACTAAACTATTATATTTGAATATATATATATATCTTAAGTGTAATTAGCATTACTATGTTTTAGGGTAGTTTATATAAAAATATAAATTCTAAACAAACGATTGTTTCATAATGGAATTAAATTATGACTGTAGCTCTACTTACAGAGTTTGTATATATCTAGTAGATTCAAATACATTTGATGAGGCTTTGCTACATGTGCAGAACATATATAAAGGTACAATAGTTTTGCAAAATGAGTGTATTATATTTAAATACGAATTCCATTCACTCGCACGAATTCGCTATTAGACATAACTTATTATTTCTTACGTTGCAGCCTTTCATAAACATGTAATATTGAAATGATGACGACAAACATTCAAACGATAGTATCCGTCACAAATCTAGACACCATTAAATATCCCGCCCGCTTATCTCAATAGGAAGCGCACGACAGATCTACGGATCGCGCGGTCGTGAGTTCGATACCCGGGCGAGGAGTATGTTTTCCTTGACGATTTGATGAAATATATTGTGTCTGAAATAATTCGTCCAACGCCCCTGATTCATGTAAGGAAGTTGGCAGTTACTTGCAGAAAACAGGTTTGTACTGGTACAGAATTACTTATCACATGATACTTTTAGAGAAAACTGTAATAGTAGAAAATTAAACAGTCCACAAACCATAATTACAATTAGAAAAACTCAATTTATTCTGTGCTCATTTCAGCTTGAATTGTTTTTTACAATGTCTGAAGGACGCAGTTTCGGATTGTTGGAAAACTGACCAGCTTTTCACCTATGACTTAAACACAACAGTAGTACAATTTTGAGCATTGTGCCAGGATCTCAAAAGTAAGTAATGACTGGATAGGAAGAAGTATGACTTTTTTCAATGACAATAAAACAAAAAGAAAAAGTTCATATCTGTTCATGAGCAATATTTATAGGTAAATGATTGCCACTTTAGGGATGTTAAAGACGTTTCTCTAAACATTAATATTTTGAGATCATAATATTAAATAAACATCATTTTCCTCTTAAAATCCGACACAAGCTAGTGACCTACTTTTTCCTCCCGCCTTAACTTCGTGAAAATCATTCTTACAATACTGGTGTAACACAGCTACAGGTTCAAAATTTAGATACTTCATGAATTATTATGTTGTCACAAGTTAATCTTCAAACATATTCAGACATTCCCTTTAGGTATAGTTTTAGAAACATAGATTAATAACTATGCAATACTGTAGAATCAAAGTGTGTAATAAACTCACCTTAATACACCAAGTAATATGCAAACTGCCACGTCAGTTTGATTATATATATAGACATTAAACACATTTTATATCACTGTCAATGGACGGTTCCATTGTTTGCTGATGAATTTCATATAAATCCTCCCATTATTGCAGTTCTATTAATACCCAAGCCAAGTGCTCACAAGCGGTATCACAAACAACACGCACGCGGCCTATTGTGTGAACTAGGTCAATCGCATTTGATAGTTCCGATTGTACAGTCTGTTTTGTGTTAATGTTAATTACTGACAGTTTTGGATCTGTCCAGTTACTGTTTTCTTTTTTTTCAACAAGCTTTGTATAATTACCATAATGGAAAAAAAATACAGTTATTTTATGCTTCGTCTTTAATAAATGCGTGGCAAGTTTTAATTAATATAACGCCATAAATTATTGCGATTAGCAAGCTGTAACAGTATACATGTGAATGTAAGAATATTATTCACTGTAATGAATTGAAGAAAATTACAACATAATTTTGTTGTGCATACTGAACCTTTACCAAATATGATTGCTACTATTTCATATTTTCTTGTACATTTCTTTAACAATGCAAATATATCAAAACTTTATGAATGCAGTGCTATCTCTTTCGTTCGCTCACTTAGCTCAGTAAGCTGACCTGAAGGTTTTGAAAAAGTTCGTGTTCTCCTAAGGTTTTTGACATAAAACAATTGTGCTTGAAAAAATTCTTTTTTCTACTATCTATCATGTGTTGTATGCGGAGAACAAGTCGGTACAGGTGCAGAATCCATAAACATGTGTAAGGGTTACTGACCGCAATTGCATGACCGCTGCAAAAGCAGCCAGCTAAGCTCAATAGGAAGGGCGCAGAAGTAGGGATCGCGGGCTCTTGAGTTCAGTCTTCAGACGTGTGTTCTCCGTGACGATTGATAAAATATATTGAGTCCGAAATTATTCGTTCAGGAAGTTGGCATTTTATTGCAAAGAAATTGTTCACGTTGGTACATAATCCTGGAACACTGGTTAGATTAACTGCCCGCCTTAACATAACTGAAATAACATAACCAGTGTTCCAAGATTATATGCCAATATTAACCCGTTCCTTGGAAGATAATGCCAGCTTGCTCAATAGAATCATAAGTGAAGGACGAATAGTTTTAGACACAATGCATTTTATCGGTATTCACAGAGAACATATGTCAGAGGATCGAAGTCACGGCTTTTGCGCCCTCCCTATTGAGCTAAGCGGGCGTTCTTTGCAACGGTCAGGCAATTGCGGTCAATACCTCTTACATATGTTTATGGATCCCAACGGTTTTTATCAAATAATCTAGGAGAACACGAACTCGTGCCATTTTTTAAAAAAGTGTTGGAAAGTCTTTAGGTCAGCTTAGTGAGTTAAGTGAGAGAAAGAACTTGCACTGCATTCAAAAAGTTTTGAATACATGTTTGTGGAGATTTGCATTCCTACGTACCCTATACGATCTTGCACAGACTATGAAGCTGTTATTATTTCAGAGACAAAAAGAGCGCAGACCGTTTGCGATCCAACATCATGTAAGAATCAATACTTAAATTCCAATTATACTGAAAGAATGCGAGACTTATTCAACAACGGAGATTTTGCAGAGTATAAGAAATTACAATCAGGTAAGGTATCCTGATTTTGTTTGCTGGGTATAAGTAATGTGAATAAAGATACGGCATAGTGAATTCGTAAGAATGCATGTACAGTATCGTGATTTTGTTTGCTTCGTATAAGTTATTACAACAGAGGCAATGTATAGTGATTTCGTAAGAATGCATTTACAGTATCGTGATTTTGTTTGCTGGGTATAAGTAATTAGAATAAAAATCAGGCATAGTGAATTCGTATGAATGTAGGTTCGGTGTCGTGTTTTACAGTATCGTGATTTTGTTTGCTGGGTATAAGTAATTAGAATAAAAATCAGGCATAGTGAATTCGTATGAATGTAGGTTCGGTGTCGTGTTTTACAAGGTATATGTAATTAGAAAGTAGGGTCGGCGTTGTGAATTTAGAGGTACGGCGTCACGATTTTGCCAGTTATAAGCAAATATAATGCAGGGTCGGCGTCGTAATTTTGAACACTTTAACTGCTTTTAATTGTGTCTACTGTTGTAGATAATGATATATAGATACATTTATTACATTGTTTGATAAATTACTTGCCAACTATACAGATGATATTTAAAATTCTTGCTTCAGGTTTGCAAGGGATACACTGAACTGCATATCAACGGCCCCTGTTCGACCAGATTGTACCACTGAGCTAGAGGAGTTGGGTAAAGGGATTGAAACGGTCAAATATTCTTGGTCAGAGTGTGGTATTGCGCAAGATCATCAATTTTTCAAAACCTAGGCAGACAAAGATACACCTTGTCCTAATCCAGCAATAGTAAGTATATTCATATAAAGCAGAAATTATTTCTGATTATTTAACTATTTCATGAAGTCAGACGATACAAGACTTATTGAATGGTTCCCCAGTAAATGGTCGAAGCTCTTTAAACTCTACTGGTCGGACCTCGGGCTATATTTTTGAATATCGACCGGAAAGCCTTTCAGGACAGTAAAGAGCATGATTGCTGATCATTTGGCTTAATAAAAGAACAATGATTGCAGATCATGCAGAGATAGTAGCAAATTACTGAAACATCTGATACAAGAAGAATAGCTGAGTATTTGATAGTATATTTGAAGAACGATAGCAAATTAATTTACCATATCGCAAAAAAACATAATTGCTTATTGTTATGAGAACATCATTCAAAACAGAATTACCAACAAAGACATGTTTGTTTGCTTTAAAAACATGCCAAGTGTCACTAAATGTCCTATGTCAGGTAACGGAATACATTTAGTATAACTGCAATTATAAGAAATCTTTAATATCTTGAAAAGACTTTCTTGAAGTTCAAAATGCTGATAATGATTACACGTCAAACGGATACATTACATACTATCATTTATATATGTATTAAACTGCAATCATAAAAAATTAGCATATGAAAATACTAACATGTAGGATAAAAATGTGTTTCGCACCTATGCAAATTAAAATTCATTGCATGAAGTGTTTTTCTTGCTGTATTTTCTCAAATGTTGGAAGTGTTATGGGACTGACTTGAAGTCTAGCCACGTTTTTGCATTACTTTCGCATAATAACGTTTAGATGTTTTAAGTACAGAAGGCGTTAATTGAAATGACTTGTACTTAATAAAGGTTACATTCTTTTTGTAAGAAGACAGAATTCTGATGTAAGGAAAATAAGAAAATACTATCATGTGATGAAAAGAATATTACGCTTGTCTGTCTACATTGATTTTATTAAATTCATTGAAAAAAATGAAAAGATCTTGGCAGTGCCTTACATTTCAATATCTTATTCAAGTCGTTTAATAAATTCAATATGGAAAATGAATTGAATGATATTTCTATTCTTTATTTATTCAAATAAACGACTTTATTCTTTTTTCTATTATCAGAACAGCAATTGCTTTTTAATACCTTTGACACAAAGAGTCTCAAAATGTCTTAAGATACCAAGTTTGACGTCAGGGTCAAGTGGGCTCATGGAACATGTTTGTTCAGAGTAAGTAAGCGTTTATGTTATCATCATGTGTATTTTAAGTTATGTCTTTGAGATTATCTCTTAATGTATATATCTGCATTACAACTTCTTAAGTGTTCATTTGCTCCAGTGTCCAAATTAACTTTATCTTATCGTTGATACTGTTTTTTTTATACACGAAACAACTAACACCAAGAATGTTTTAACACAAGAGTCGTCACAATTCTAATCTTACTTAACTGCAGAGCATATGTACGTCAATTTTAACACTTGTCACTGTGGTTATATTAAGTATTTTACCTATTAGTAACTGAGTGGTTTTCAGTACTGAGTGTAACTTGAAGTGCTACTTAAGTGCCATCGGTGATTGTTACAAAGAGGACAGACTTTTCAACATGGACCCCAAAGTCATTAAAGTTGTTGGCAGAGCGATTTGTGACAACAGGCAAGGTAAGTATTAGAATCCATAAATATGATACGTAACATTTGGTATTTAAGAAGTAATAAGTTCCCAAACGTGGTTCATCGTACTAGAATACCCCGTGTTTTGAGTTCTTATCTGTAAGAATATATCATGAAAGCCGTAGGATCGGATGACAGAACGCGCGTGGGTAATTGCAGAATAGCCCGAGATAGATTGTGTTCCACTTGTAAACAGGTTATTTGTTGGTCGTAGAATGATAAATGAACTGGTTATTCCAAAATCTGAGAAATTATAAGTCCATTCGTGTCATTACTTCAGCGGTTCTTGTAATTAGATATTTCTATGTACCAAATTCGAGTGAGACAAAATGTTTCTAACATTCTTTTTCCCTAAAACCAAACATACTGATACCGACGCTGATAAGACAAGTACAGCAACACCCAGCCAATACAGCATTTTACAAATTTACACTGCTAGTGCTGGAAGGCAGCAGTGAGATCTGGTAGAATTATGACCAAAGTGCATGGATGTTTTAATTTGTTTGTTATAATCTGAGATATCTGCGTTCTTCTTTTTTATTTGTTAATAGGTATAATATCACCTCTAAACCTATGTCCTGTTAATAATCAGACATGTGTAGATGAATTTAACAGCGCTTGGACAGAAGCTAGCGTGCATCTTATGAGCGGGGACTACACCGAATTTAAAAGAAGCCTATGCCGGTAAGTAATGTATGATAGTGGTATAAAAAGATCGTTCTCTAGTTAAAACACTTTTAGTTATATAATTGGATATATGATAGTGACTGAGAAAGATGTGACCTAATAGTGCTTGCAGTTAAAGAATGATATGAGCATTATTATATGGGGCACAGCTCCTGTACTAGTTCAGGTATATTGATACTTGATATGATGTGATTTTAGACAGAGGTTCTCTTTCAGTACTGTAGTAGTTGCAGTGAGAAGTGGTTAAAACGGTATAATATGTAAGTGCCTGTAAGTAAGAGGTTCTTCTGTAGTACTAGTTTAGTAAGAGATGGTTACACTGGTATACAGAATTTGAGATGTGATAGTTGATTTGAGATAGAAATTCTCTAGCAGTACCTAAGTAAGAGGTGACTGTAAGACAGAAGTTCCCAAGAAGTGCTTATATAGTTAGTCTTTGGTTTGACTGACAAAGCTGTCAAAATGGAGGCTTGTTAAAATTATTTGGCGTCTCTTACGCCAAACAGACTTACTACTTCTCGGTTTAGGCAAGTTTAAAATATTGACATGTATGAAAATAACATTACATTTGTGTCAGCTGCATTGGATGTATTGAACATGTTGAATAAAATTATAGCCGAATATTTTGATATCTGATTAAACTCTCATTTTTGGGTTGAAAATACCTCTATATGTTGATTCTGAGTAGTAAATATTTAAAGCAATAATAACATTGTCATTCACTGAATTCCACAAAGTAAATAATAGCAAGTAAAAGTAATACTCGGTTTTATCGAGTCTGTTTATAACAGGTAAAGAAATGTGCAACTGTTGCACCAAGCCAAGCCTCTTACACCAACTTTAGCAGAACAATATTGACATGTTAAAGCAACACAGCTTACTCAAGTCGTGTTGCAAGATGTAAACATAGCTATTTATTTCAATACCCGGTGTCATTTTACTTAGGGCTTCAAAAGACTTTAGAGCGTGTGTAGACGTTACAGTCACAAGCACGTGCATATCTTCCATAGCAGAACAAGCAAGGAACATATATCAGGTTGGATATAGCTATGCTGCCTGTGGACCTCAAGACCACGCCTATTTTACAAAATATGGTGGAGATGTTGACTGTATTACATCCGCAAACTCACGTTTGATGACATCTTTTATTGAAGTCATGTTATTCACTGTGATTTTGATGATGTGGCTATAAATTACGCTGCTACAATTTTGGCATTTCACATTGTTATAAGCCATGATGTTTTTTATGCCCCCGAAGGGAGGCATATTAGTTTTCAACTGTCCGTCCGTTAGTTAGTTAGTTAGTTAGTTAGTTCATTCGTTCGTCACAACGTTAACTTTTTGCATGAAGGCAGTTTACTCGCGAACTACTGCACCCAGGACCTTCAAACTTCACATGCTGATAGTACTTATTGAGTATACTACCTCTACTGACTTTGGGGTCACCAGATTAAAGGTCAAGGTCACAGAGGCCAACGTTAACTTTTTGTATGAAGGCACTTTACTCGCGAACCATTGCACCAAGGACCTTCAAACTTCACATACCGTTACTGACTTTGGGGTCACCAGGTCAAAGGTCAAGGTCACAGGGGCCAACGTTAACCTTTTGCATGAAGGCATTTTACTCGCGAACCATTGCACCCAGGACCTTCAATCTTCACATGCTGATAGTACTTATTGAGTAAACCATCCCTACTGACTTTGGGATCACCAGGTCAAAGGTCAAGGTCGCAGGGGTCAACGTTAACTTTTTGCACGAAATGAGGAAATTTACTCACGAACCACTGCACCCAGGACCTTCAAACTTCACATGCTGATAGTACTTATTGAGTATACTACCTCTACTATGAGTACAGCAACCCTACTGACTTTGGGTTCACCAGATCAGAGGTCAAGGTCACAGGGGTCAACGTTAACATTTTGCATGAAGGCACTTTACATGCGAACCACTTCACCCAGGACCTTGAAACTTCACATGCTGATAGTACTTATTGAGTACACCACCCGTACTGACTTTGGGGTCACCAGGTTAAAGGTCAAGGTGTTGCGGGGGCATTTGTCACCATTAGTGACAGCTATTTTTTCTCCCATACTTTTAAGTATCTTGTACATGTATTCTCGCACAGAAACTGCTTTTAGAGAGAAAAAAAAATACAGTGTAAACTACGCAAGTTACGTATTCTATTTTACTTCAATTTACAAATACTATTCAAGAGAAAAGCAATTGTTTACAAACAAAAATAAAACATCGGGAATCAAAGTCTTGATTTTTATCTTTTTAAAAAGCGTCATATTTTGTAATATGAGGAATGCATACATATGTAACAATAAGTTACTCAAAATATTGCAACTTTTGCAATTGTAATTACATCAACATTGATAAGAAATATTATCTGGTATGTTTTTATTTGCATGTTATCTCACAGAATTCATATAAATTTTGGAACCGGTCAAATCAACTAAATGATATTAAATATTTTACTATAAATGCTTACTGTACTTTCGTTCAAATCTTTTCTACAATATCCATAATTACCGAACATCGGTGGTACCAGGAATCCCGAAATCATAAAAAAAACAATATCTTTATTCTCAGTCGGATTTAATGGAAGGATAATATACACTGTTTATTTTTTCATGAACGTATGCGGGAACCCAACGGATTAAACTATTGGACTAAAGCAAGGGGTAAAACAACGCACCAAAAAGTACTGAACAATACACAAATGCCATAAGACTGAAATTGGGATTTTTGTAAAGATATAATACGTTTAAGCAGGGAACAGAGAATAAAAACTAGAAAATTTTAAGGTCTAGCTGTAGTTTTGTTCAATGACAGATAAACAGCAAGACCTTTATGCCCTAAGTGTTCTACAAATGCATATACAATTGAACATTCCAAGGGGTCAAGCTTTTACTTCGAGATAACCGAAATTCGACTTTAAATGATATTTTGTGCACGTATTTTCGGGACGGGACAAATGAAAACCAGACTTTTGAGAAAAGTAAGTTTAAAATATCGAGTCTCAACTTTAGATCTTTGTCATAAGCTCTAGGATAAGAAGAGTATATTTTAATATAAATACAAAACTGGTATAATGCTATGAACAGCCTAACGAACTTGACATTTAACTGACAGTTTTGAGACGCTTTCTTACTATACCTTTTATGTGCGTCTGGCGACCCAGATTGACTCCAGATATATCGCTATTTTTTCGCTTATGTCTCTTTGTCAACCTGGAGTGTTGGTTTTGTTAGTAAGTACGGACTGTACTTTATTCATTTCAATCGATGTTACCATTCCATTCAGCATATTTACCGTAAAAATCATGTCTCCCAAATATACGCGCGATTCCTCTGCAGATTTGTTTATCCGGACGTGACGTCATGTTGGCATTCACGTGCGGCCAAACGCTTTACTGCGGATCTTTGTTTACATTTTTGACAGCTATTTGTCAGTTGTGTTTCTGTCACGGTATCGGACAGTTGCCTCTAGAAATGACCTCCAACGTGGAGATGCTTACCCATTTTTGATTATTCTATGATCTATTTATTGTACTTGGACTGGTCACTAATCCAGTTTTAACGTTTAAACAGTATTTTTATAGAGATCCTATAGACCCGGTGCAGTAGGCTGACTTGACCCAATCTGGTCAAGATCTTGTAAAGTTATAAAACGAACCTGAATTGTTCTTAGGTATTCTTATTATATACGGGAGCTCGGTTTTTACATATCCTGACATTTATTTTACTTAAGTTTTAGAAGATAGTGATTTTTACCCAATCTGGTCAGAGTGATTCAATTTGGTGCTTGACCAAATCCGGTCTCAACTTATGTTTCTTTGAGATCTATGTATATTTGTATTTGTATCATTGAAAAATAATTGTAACCATACAACATGTAATATATATCTGAACTTATTGATTTTGTCAGCTTATACATTCAGAAATCTTAAAGGTGTCCTATTTGAAACCATGTGCCCATTTTAAATAGGTTTTCATGTTGCGACTCTCTAGGTTCAGACTTACAGCTTGGACTGCGAGTAGTCTTGCCAGAGACGCCAGTCATCTATTTGAGGGCAAGCGCAACAATATAATAATTATACATTAGTACAACTCATTCATATTGTAATATTGAAGAAAGCTAGTGCTAGAAGTTCACGGCGACCTGACTTAGATAATGCAGATCAATTGTTATGTTTGAGAAAGGATCTTATTACACATATTAAGAGAATAGCGCAGGTATGTGCCACTATCTTTACATGTAGCTCATATAACACATAAGAAAAAGAAGAGGACGAAGAAAATATTTTAATTTGCTAGGCATATGTCTGGGATCCCGATGAATAATCTTTATAAATAGCAAGCTTAGAAACCCATTTCACAATGAATAAGAATGAAATGTAATTAGTTGGAGTTTACGATCTTAAGTTGATTTGTGTTTGATTATTTTTTACGATATGTTCTAAGTGAAATATTTATATACTGTCTAATTATTACATACTCTAAAATAGTTTGTAGAGAAAAGACGGGGATTTGTCTTATAACGAACGATGAAAGGTAAGATAAATAGCTTCTTTCTATTTTATAATTAAATAGACTATCTTCCTGGAACATTGCCATGCTACTAGATATGTATCCCAGTTTTGAATGTAAAGTTATGTGCTAACAAAGTGTTTTATGGTGACTCATTTACTGTTGTATTTTCATTTCGAGATATTACTGATGCGTTGCAAAACACCGGCAATAAAAAGGACAGACAGTGTACAAGGGTTCAATTACATCGTGCCTGCTGAATTTGACGAACGAATTCTTTCCGTTTCATTAAATATATTTAAAGTTACATGCATGAGCACTTGTTATGTAAATATATAGCAACACGTTATATTAGTATTACTTATGTGTTTTTATTTATATCTTAACATGGACTTCCATCTTGCACAATATTAAGAAATAAGTAATCATTTTCTTATCACCCATCATAATCATTGAAACTTAGTTATCTCGCATTACGACTGTTTAAGGATATTGATAATACATTGTTGTATCGATCGACCTCCTTTCATTTATAGCAGTATTTATATCTAAAAGTACTGTAATAACTTTGTACCGAGGAAAATCCAGTCAGAAATAATAATGGGAAAATACCAAACTTTATTTTCAATAATTAAAGTACGATTAGCCCAATATCTAATCAATTCTTAACTAATCCATCATTGTAATCAATGATCATACAAAAATACTTCATAATTAATTTATCACCGATAATCTTTCAATTTACTTTGTTAAGTTTCTTTGTTATGTTTTTAATATCGAATATTCAAACAGTTCAGTTCTTAGTTGGAGCATGGCAGGGGTTGAGGGGTTGAATTTGGCTTGTAGCTGAGGTCATTTAATAACTATCAATTAACATAACATGATGAAGGATAAAAGCTATCTTCTCTCCACTCTTTCCACCAGCTCCATATACCGGCTGATAGAAGATTAATACGAAAATGTTTGAAATACAAACACTCATTTAATGGATTGTACTACATTTGTAACTTTGATTTACCAAGCAAGCTTAATCTATTATTCAGTATTCCCACTAAGTCCGGAACTGAGATCTGGGAAGTATTATGCTTGTGGCGTAGACGTTTGTGAAGAGGGCATACAGTTTTGTAACACTGATGAGAGAAGATGTGAATATTGTACAGATCACCATCAAGATTGTTTTACTTATGCCCAACAACAGAACTGCACTCAATATTGCCAAGGTATATTTAGGAATAAGAAAGATTTATGTTGTAATATATTTATTTTATAACAATTATAAAATTATTAAATTATTTAATAATCATTATAAAATTATCAAGAATTTCCTAGATCTGTCATTAATGCAACTTTCTGTATATAAAACAGAAACTGTGCTCATTTCTAGAAGTGTCCTACATGAATTTGAATACATTTTATTACTTATCTTAATCTGGAATCGACTAAATTCAACATGACGATACAACAATCGAAGAACGATTTAAATTTAAAATTTATAACAAAATGATCAATATAGTGAGTTCCAAATAATTTTATGATTTTTATAAATTTATTCTGTATTTTCTATTTTGAATTTCCCCTATATTCCTATATTTTTATTCTTCCTCCCTTAACCAGTTGAAGGGTTCTGATATGTTTGTGAAATCAACTGTTACTCTGGCGTTGATAAAATGTTTGAGCGACCTAGTATTTATACCTCGTACATTACGTTGTGGTAAAACGCAAGGGGCTGTGACAGTTGGTTCCTTCTTGTATTTTAGATCAATGGAGGAAAGCCCTGCTTGACAACTGCACTGTTTGCGAAGCTATAGAATGTGAAGGTATTAATTAACTATTTCCACTTTAACAAAATGTTATGTTTTGTTTCATGTGATTATATGAATAATTGTGTAGTTACGGTAATATTTAATATTTTGGAAATCAGTAAATAGTGGGTTTGTTGGAACCCTCTGATACCTTTACCATTAATAAATCGTGAAGATTTTAATCAAGTAATTGTTTTCAGTTGCAGAATGTGTTATTTCGTTTTTTAGATGCACTAGTATACAAGATTCTGTCGTCTGTCCTGTTTGTACTATTGCTGGTAATCTTCGTCTTAATCCTACAAGTAAAGCAAATCCGGAGGATCCTAAAATCGGTCATCTTGTTTTTCATACCTGATCAGTCTTCATTATTCTTATTTAGTCATTCAGTTCACAATTAACATAGAAATTCGGTAAGGAATTGGTTACACTGTTGTAAACAAATCCAAAAAAACATTACTAGTTTAACAATCCCAACAGAAAAAGGAAATTGCTGATCTCGGACCTGACAGAGTCAATATATTTCAAGACAATCCGTCCTCCAGCATTCACAATGCTTTGATTTTTACAGCTGCAGGCATGGGCGTTTTAAAAGTAGAACACTTTATATTCCATTAAGCTTGTTACATTTTCTATAAAGAAAAAATATTCTTCTCGAGCTAGGTTTCGCTCTTCATTGGTACAGGGCAAGTTTGCAGACAAAAATAGAAAAATCAAAGACAAGATTAATTTGCGAACGCATTTCAATCAAACCTTATAACTGTTTTGCAGATATCTGTAATTTGAAATTGTTATTTTAACGAATGAAATTTGTACAATGAAAACTTTTCGACGTGTAATTTTATTCAACAAAAGAAAAATAAAAATAATAAGATTTTAAACACTGTTTACACCAAAAATGACAAAAAGACTGCTTCTCTGGTATTTTGTCGAATGTGCTTCGCCAAGTTCTTCTAAACTTTTAACAATGTATTTAATAGCATTATAAAGGGATATGAGATTTCGAATCGTACTCATTGATATGTACATTAGTTCGGCAGGTTGATGGAAATGTATTTGAGTTGATAACCATCCAGAAGCCTCGTGCTTTCAAATTTGACACATGTTAATCACAGCGTACGATATAAAAATAGACTAACGCATTATCAAAATCCCAACATCGATCTAAATTTAGCACAGCCTAGTTTAAGCAAAAGAAATTAATATGCCAAAACTGCACCGAATTAGTTGTACCGCAGACATTTTTTTATTTATTCCAAAAAAAAAAAAAAAAAAAACGTATTCAGTGTATTTTATTATACAAATGTACGGTATAAACTAAAATGGGGAAAAAAAAGAAAAAAACAAAAAGAGTCCGTGCACGTAGCGTTCTATCTTTGTGATAATGTACTTTTCGATTTTGAAAATCAAATAAATCTTACACAAGTTTGTATAATTGCCCTCTATGAAGGCCTTACTTAAACATTAATATGCTAGATCTACCAAACAAATAAATAACACGCAATTTTTGCAATTTTAATATTTGAAAAAGGCTTACCTTTCAACACGTCCATGCTTCAAATACTTTCGCTTTCTATTTATAACTTTCTATTTTTATAAATGGAGAAACCGTAAACTATTTTTGGTGCAACATGTGTCATATTGCGCATAAATTGTGCTCGCAATGACAAGCGCTGTATAATAGTGTACTTAATTGTACTTATATAGCTATCGACAATCGTTTATCAGCTTTAGACTAACCTTGACTCTACTTAATCATCTATTTTTCCATACTGGGTACAGCTTGCTCCTACAATTACCCGTATAATTGTAGAATGTAACATTTTTATTGTGAAAAGGACGCACAATGCTCCGTCCATGCCAATATTCATAAAACATTCATGAAGCATGTATGTTTTACAATCGTTTATACAAAATTAAAGATGGTTTTAATTATTCTTCAACAAATTACCATTAGACCTGAGGAAAACATGTGTTAATTTAAAACATTACACTGCAGGATTTAAATCAAACAAAACTACTATTTTGTCCGCTCGCTTAGCTCAGTAGGTAGAGCGTCAGTCTACGGATCGCGGGGTCGTGAGTTCGATCCTCGGGCCGGGCGTATGTTCTATTTGATAAACGACATTGTGTCTGAAATCATTAGTCCTCCGCCTCTGATTCATGTGGAGAACTTGGCAGTTACTTGCGGAGAACAGGTTTGTACTGGTACAGAATCCAGCAACACTGGTTAGGTAAACTGCCCGCCGTTACATGACTGAAACACTGTTGAAAAATGGCGTTAAACCCAAAACGAACAAACAAACAAATATTATTTCAATAAAAGATATCCCTAAAATGTGATGTGCCACATGCATTTAATATGCAAAGACTTGTTGATAGTTTGAACATAATTTGAGGGTTTATATGATAACTCCTCTTATGATAATCATTTTCCAACTACTTCTGTTTCTGACTCCAAATTTTTAATTCATAAGCGGTGCTCTAGTGGTCAAGGTGTCGGCCGCTCAACTCAGGGATCGTGGGTTCGAGTCCTACTTGGGACACGACTCACGACCACGCCTTTTCATATGACACTAGAACTGTTTTTTTCCAGGACGCGGACTCGAGAGTGGTTCAAATAAGCTTGAAGCTTTCATCACAATCGAGCTAGAATAAATTAGTATAAACTAAACTAAAGGCTCTTTTTACTTTTTACATCTTTTCGATGATTGCACGTTGGATGTCTGACCAGTTATTGTGCTGGACCAAAGCTTGTGTAAAGATTTTTTTATCTTACTCATTCATATATGCTTTTTTCTTACATTTTTTCATCATTCATACTTATTTTGTGTGGTTTAATAGTTAAAAGTTATTTAAAGCATTTAAGTAGAATACTTCAAACTATGTTTTTAATCAGACTTTTGCACACGGATTTCTCTTTTTAAATTAAAATTTTAAATTTAAAACCTATATGTCATTAACTAGGAATTAATTTCATCAGGTGTTTTAGTAAAAACAATGACGATTTGTTTTAAGGACTGAAAGAAATAATTATGAAAGAAAGAAGCATTGTTAAAAGTTTAGAAGAACTTGGCGAAGCACATTCGACAAAATACCAGAGAAGCAGTCTTTTTGTCATTTTTGGAACACTGTCATAACGCATGCTTGATTTATTGGTCAGCGGGCACATCGTATGTTCACATTATTCTAATTAAAACTAATCGTCTACATTCAATTATCGAGCGCAGAGAAGTGTGGTCATTTCAGTTGTTCTATGTGCTGCTATTTGAGGACTATTTTCTTCTGGCGAAATATGTGGTGATTATCAAGAAATGGATTAAGCTGAAATTCGTATATATATATATATATATATATTGTTGTGGTTCCACTGCACGGAATTGTCTTCGACAATCCGTCCAAAAAGCATAGAAGAAAATCGACTTTTATGAAACTATTGTTGATATGATTTTAATACCAATTGAAAACGTTTTGACTTGATGTTTGACTCTGTGTCATATACATGTACAAAAGCTGCTACAGACAAAACATGTATTTACAATTATCAGCGCAAGAAAGCATAAACCGCGATGTGGTTTCAATATATATCTTATATACACGACCATCTTACAGCAAGAAAAACAAAACGGACCTTTTAGTCTAGTTTTAAGTATTTTTACATGGACCTGTCGTGGCATAGCCCTTATCAGAAGACTGATTAGAACTATGTAACATTTCCTGATATCCTCCCCGGCTGGAGATGGTAGAAAGTTCACCGTGAGGTGATACAGACAAATGTTGATTTGACCGGTTCACTCCAAACATGTCTTCGGAGCCATAAATCTCGGACGATTTATTGTATTGTTTCAGAAGTTCCGTCTCTTCCTGTCTTTTTAACGTTTTCTCTTCGTTTCCATTTTGGAATTCATCTGCTAAATGTATGTTATCAACATTATTTTCAGACGTCTTTGCAATAGTACTTGCTATTCGAGGTCCGTTGTCAATGTCAGGCAATTGCTCGTCGCTTTCAAAACCTGTACCAACAGTTTTTCTTGACGGATTAATATTGGACGTTCCTGGTTGTTGTCGGAAGCTTAAACTGTCTTGACTTTTGTTTTCTTCAGTCTGTTTCAAGGCATCTTTAGACGCGTAAGTTCCCGTGAAAGTTTTCCGATCTGTATTGTGGTTTACCGTTGGTTTTGCTTTTGTGAGTTTTTGAATTTCGATTTCTTCAGTTATTTTATCTCTTTTTTCATTGTTATCATGGATAGTTTCTGTTTCTGAATCTTGTATGGCTAATCCCTCATAATCAGTTGCTCGAAGGTTCTGTGGCTGAGAATTTTTTCGCGCTGTCACATTTCTTTTGAAGAACGTTTCGACTTGATCAGGTATGAAAAACAAGATGACCGATTTTAGGATCCTCCGGATTTGCTTTACTTGTAGGATTAAGACGAAGACTATTACCAGCAATAGTACAAACAGGACAGACGACAGAATCTTGTATACTAGTGCATCTAAAAAACGAAATAACACATTTTGCAACTGAAAACAATTACTTGATTAAAATCTTCACGATTTATTAATGGTAAAGGTATCAGAGGGTTCCAACAAACCCACTATTTACTGATTTCCAAAATTTCCGTAAGCAGTGATGGAATTCTTCTTTTGTCTGGAATTTTAATGCCATGACTTCAGCTATTTGGCATGAGCTTTGTAAAGTTGTCCTTTACTAAATTTATTAAAACCATGCCTGTGGAACAAAAACTGGACCATTCCTGTGTTTTACATCGACTTGTACAGCATAAATTTAAATATTTCTTGTCTCAAATCTCAAGCACTGAAGCTTAAATGTTTAGCTTGTCAAGTGTGTTGTGTAAATCTAATTAACAAGTTGTTCAAAGCATACCCCAAGAGTTGAAACTGGTCCCGCATTGGGGTTTATAAATTTAAAAATCTTCATATTTGAAGCTGTGTTGCACAAGCTTAGATGTTTGGTATTTAGTATTGCATAGCAGTCGTGTAGGTAGTTTGTTCAAATCATACCCTTGGGACCAGAATTGACCCCGCCCAAGAGGATCATTAGTACATAGACGTATATAAGAATTTTTTTAGACATTATCTTGTTTATAACCGCAAGGTCTAGATCTTAGATATTTGACAAGTAACACTGTGTGGAAGTCCTTTACCAAGTTTTTTTCAAACCATTTATCCATTTAAGTCAGCTCAATTAGTAAAGCGTTTGCTTATACGGTTGATGCACTTGCAGCGTTAATTTTGTAAACGGATTCTGTTTGAAATGTGAGATATGCTTCAACTTGTTCAAAACATTTAGATTAAGGAGAACAATACATGCTCATGTACATAGTCTAAGGGAGAAAGTCGCATTCTTCTTCAGTCTTCTAGTTATAGTTAATGAACTCTTCTCGCAGACCCAACAGATGGGTTCCTCAGTCAACTTATCCGTACGTAATGTCTGAAATTTAATCTCTGATGGCGCGAACTTATATCCACTGAACATAACAAAAATAATTTGCAAAAACAAATAATTTAATCAACAGAGAATATTGAGACGAAAGATGTTGAATGCTTAACACATTGTGATAAATAGCAAATGTGTTATAACATCGACTGAAAATTTGTGATCTATCTAGAGCTGTTTAAATGCCTTATCGGTCCAGACTTGGTCCCTACCCGCTTTAGGTGTTAACTTTAACGTCCGTTTTTTTTCCTTGAGGTTTAACACAGCTGCAAATGAGACAGGAAACGGTAAATCATTAATTAATATTATATATCTAAACACTACTAGGTACCATTATTTTACTGTTCTGCATATAATATTCTTCTACCTTATCTATTGTTTAGCAGTAAACAAAAAAGATGTTTTATGTCATCGTATCTTATTGAAATGTTATAATTTAAGAGATACTATAAAACACTTTAATTTCAAAACTTACATTTAAAAGAAAATGGAAATGCTTACTTTATGAACAATACTTAAACTTGTAATCTGTATTCTGATCGCCTTCCAAAATTAGATATGTATTGCCATATTGCGACAAGAATGATCATTATTTAATCCTTTTTTTTTTTTTTCAGATAATTACAAAATCGCATTTTTCACATTGATAGGACTATGTGTAACTATAATTGTAATCATAACTGTCTGTTTCTGTATCCCGTGTTTTCGCGAATGGATATGTTCACAAATAAGCAAATTTTTCAAAAGTAGTGCAATAAATCATCACTTTCAAGGCCTTCGTAGCGGAACAGCAGCACCATTTCTTCCAACATTCCCAGGCGGTCAGCATCGCAATCCGTTGAGCACTGCTTCAGGAGCAAGTGTTATCAACAACGGTTTTCCTGCAACCTCACCTGCAGTTGCTCAACCTCACCTTCCCAACAACCATCGTCCAGAAGCAGACGGCATATCACACCATGGACGCTCGGAAAGTGAAGAGGCGAATCCACACCGTAGACGTACAGCCTCTCAACAAAGAGCTGATGCGTCAACCTCTAGTGCATTGCGAGGAGATGAAGTCCCACCGGCACAGGTTTTAACCAAATCAAAAAGTAAGTCGGCTGCGTCTGCATCCAAGACGAAGTATGATAATAGAGTGAAAGCGCGAGAAGAAGAAAGTATCCCATTCCTTAAGAATGTGCCTAACGGTAGTTTACGTGGAAAGAGTTTCAATGACAACAGTGTAACATACGCTAAGAATTTGATCCGCCGTCAAAGTGATGATAATGAGAGAAATCAAAGTGATGATAATGAGAGAAATCATTCCCCACATCACGAGCTGTCGAACCTCCACAGTAGCGGTTACAGAGCTTTGCCACCAGTGTATTCGGCGAGTGCGGACACAGGGTATGACTCGGCTTCTGCTGGACAGGGGTCTAGGCGGTAAATTGTTTGAGTGATTAATCTTTGAATCATTAGTTAGTAAAACACCAGGCTAGGTAGTTAATTGTACCACATCACTGACATAGTTTTATTGCATTTCGTTTGAATAACATGATATAAAATGTTGAGCTTTTGCAGTTTAAGAGTTGATTCTGAATTCAGTTTTAATTAAAAGTGAATTGTTATTTACTTATAGGAATGTTTATTTAATGATTGATTTATGACAAATTTGGCAAAAAAGAGCAGTGAATTGAATTTCAAATGCATTCTGACATAAACACTCCTTCTGAAACAGTTAATTTCAATTTTAATTGAACCTTCTTAAATCGGTTCGAGTGTTAACATTATATTTTATTGTACTTGTTCATGACATCTACTGTCTTGTTTATCGTTTTATTAATATTTTACTTGCTTTACGTTGCCATAGTGATGGGTTATGTACTGGTGTGCAAAAAAAACTAACACCTCCATCCCTACTGATGATCTTATCTTATAATGAGCATCCATGTTTAGAAAATAGTACAATCTGTAAAAAGATTCTTTGGAAGCAAAGAATGCAACCAAGAAGTATATTATGAATGTATATGTAATGTATATGTAATTCAGTTGTAAAAAGCAACTTTGATGAGATTATATTATCAAACATACTTAAATATCATTAAGCTTAACTTGTGGTGTTCAACTTTGTATGCTGGTCTTATATGGTATTTTTTCACATTTTATTGTCAATTTTTACTCATTTCTATCATCGTTGTATTGCCATATCATCTGTGATAAATATATTTTTATTATCATTTTTTAAAAAGGGTACACTTTTATTATCTACATTTTATATACACACATATACCTACATGTAGCTTATCATGCATACAAATGTATTAGTATTTCTTGGTTCGTTAAAACGCACGCTGTTTTTAATTGTTAGCCGTCACGTAAAATGAACAATCTTTCAGACAGACGTTTTGCAAGAAACAAAGTTAAGTGCAAATACATAAAACCAAACTTGTGTCATACATGTATATTTTAAAATGAAGTATGCCTGATACCTATAGACAGATATTTAATGAATTTTTTCTACAGAAATGTTTAAAAAGTCATTCATATTGGTTGATGAAGACTCATATATTACCTTGTATACGAACCATTCTTTTCCCTTGTTCAGTCTTTCTTTTTTATTACTTGTGGTGTTAACTGTACCTTTTCTTTTGTTTCCGTTAAGATTTAGATTATTAAACCAGCCTGTAAATGAGCCGCGTCATGAGAAAACCAACATAGTGCGTTGCAACCAGCATGGTTTCAGACCAGCCTGCACATCCGCGCAGCCTGGTCAGGATCCATGCTGTTCGCTAACGGTTTCTCTAATTGCAATAGGCTTTGAAAGCGAACAGCATGAATTATGACCAGACTGCGCGGATGCGCAGGCTGGTCTGGATCCATGCTGGTCGCAAACACATATGTTGGTTTCCTCATGGCGCGGCTCAAATATTAAATGTAGGTACGACATTTTTGTTAATAATTTCACAGGTATAAGAATAGACTGCTGTTTAACAGGGGCATTATCAGCTTTACCTCATATAATAATATCATACTACATATATTAACAATAAAATCTTGTAATACATAGAATTTCATTTTCATTGCAGACATGTTTTGAAAGGCCAATCTTGAATTAGTACTTCTATCAGATGAAACATATCATTATTCTACGTCACCTTTTGGCACTTTGTGTTTTTCACTTAAAATATAGAACTATAAAATATTTTAATACCAATTGAACTACAACGAATGGTCTTAGACAATCACTTCTGTATTATACATACAATACGTACAGATATTATTATTACAGTAAATTAGACCGTCTAAATGATTCGGTAATTATCTTGAAATCATGTGTTTGCATTTCATTTAGCATGGCCCTAATAGTGAAGTTCACAGTAATAGTACAGCATGTAAGCGCACTTGAAACTAGGTATCCGCATGGTTCTAAAATACCTTGACAAATATGCATATTTCATTTTTAAAACAGCCAATCGCTATCACGTACGACAAGTAAGAACTATGGAGCATTTGTAACATTTTCTGCTTTTATTCATCTCTCCATACCTTTGCCAAGCCGTCTTTGATAATTCTAAGCAGAACAGCAGCGGCAACTTTGGAATTTGAACCAGCTATACCCCCAGTCTTAGTGTTTAATCAAATAACATACTACATTTATTCAAATAAAACATAAAAATAAGAAAAAGTTGAAAACTAAAGATGTCGGCTAACAGAAATGCTCAAGTATTCAAAAGACTTGTAACAAAAAGTAAATTGGAAACATACCAAATATAATAACATAAACATGTTCAAAACGTGCGAATAATATGGCTTAAACGTAAGTATGAGTCATAGAACCTTCCACTTGTATGATGTTAAATGCTACATCGGCTTTCATAAAAAAACTTTACTAAAAATTGCTACGTTGTAAAAGCGGAACCACTGAGATGGGCCCATTGAGTAAAAGAAGTTGCGCATCACATGTCAGATAACCACATGAGTCTCATTCATTACCACACGTGGTGACTGAGACACAAGCTGATATAAATATACCCTAAACCAACAAGCAACAACAGCGACAAAACTGTCACAATATTCGCCCATCACATTAAATTACTTTTAATTTATAAAATACTCTACTTATTGCGCACACTAGTAATTCTTTCTCATTTTCGACTGATTCTAAGGCCATAACTTCAGAGCAACAAAGACTATCCCCTGGGAATTGACCTTATCGACCATAAACATTCGGACTTAATTTTGTGGACATAATGTATTTAGAGTACTTTGTCATTTTTTGCAATTTCAAGTAATGACTGGGAGTATTCGGCCGGTTATCGAAAGTGTCAGATATTTTATGCCCATAATGATAATGATCAAGAATAATGAAAAATGGATAAGAACTACTCAAGTTAGAAAGCGGACACTATCAATTTTCTCTGTTTTAGAAATTCAAGGGGCGTAACTCAACAGCCTCTGGGGATAATCCAGATTGTTAATCGAATCGAACTGATCGAGACAGTATGTCCACATGTATTGTGACTCAATTTAGTAATTTCAAGTTGTTCAATGGTAATAACTCCAGAATCTCTCGCACAATCTGGCTCGTTATTGAACTTGACCGAGATATTATACTATAAACTGTGACCCCGTTCGGTGAACAAATATAAGAACTGCTCAAGTTAGAGAGCGGACACTCTTTATTTTAACAAATTTAGGTAATTAAAGGGTCTTTACCAAGGAGCCTCTGAGACAATCTAGCTGGTCATCGAACTTGACCGGAATAAGCTATTAAGCCTTTTAACATTGCTTGGTGAGTATTGGATAAGATCTGTTCAAGTTACAGAGCGGAAACCTTTGGGAACACCACCCGTCTACCGCAGGCGGCCACATAATGCGTCCCGTTTCACGGGTGTTTAAAAATTGCAAAGTCCAAAATGGCGGGTCCTTTGTCAAAAACAGCAAATTAGAGTTATGTAACCTGTTCGTTGCGTATTAGATAATGAAAATTGTCTGAAGCTTCAATGCATTCTCACGGTTAATTACTAAAATTCCAGTAAATGAACAAAAGCCTAACCAGTAGGGATGTGGACGCCGACGAAGTGCTCTTAAGTTTCTTCGAATAAGCCAACTACAATGCCTATAAATTTCTATTATAAGCTTGATTTTGACGCCATAGCTTCTAAAATTCAATATCTTATTGTGGTGAATGTATGCCTATAAATTTCTATTATAAGCTTGATTTTGACGCCATAGCTTCTAAAATTTATATATCTTATTGTGGTGAATGTATGCCATGAATTCCCAGTCCAATACTGCCACTTTATATTTCCCGCAGTAGTCTATATCTGCATGTAGTTCTCGTGTGGCTATCAGTGTGTAACATTATCGCATTCGCATTAACCGTTAATAAAATAGGCTATAGTATTTATTTTTAACCATCTGTATTCAAAAAATTACTTGAAGTGTTAAAGACCCACCACGACCTAGTGACCTACTTTTCCTCCCACATGAACTTGGTGCAAATAATTCTGGTAATACTGGTATAATACAGCTTTTCTACAAGATGACAAGAGGACAATTTAGGCCCTGTTTTCACAAATTCATCTGCAAACTTATTTAGTCATTCTCTTCTCAGTATAGTTTTATAAACATCTTACACTGTGGAAACAAAGTGTGGTCTAAACTCACCTTAATACATATAGTAGCGTGCACACTACTACATTAAACACATTGTCTTAGCCTTATATATGTCACTGTCAATTTGTAACTAGATACTTGTTATTTCTCATTTTCTCCATGCAAAAAATGTATGATTGCCATCATGGAAATACAGAAAAATACAGGTATTTTGTGGTGCGTCTTTAAGGTAACTTGACAAACAGCCACTACTGACCTTGACATTTTATAAGGAAAAGATACAAGTATATATAACTCTCAAAATATTCTAAGTATTTAAAATTGAACCTCAAGCAAGAGCTGTCACTGTTAGTGACAAACGAAGTGTGCCAAATAATGCTACAGTTGTCTGCGCAAAATATGCCAGAATAGTTTAGGTATGAATCATTTTGTGACCAGATAAAAAAAAGTTCTCCAAAGGTAACCTTGACCTTGGAGTTATGGGTCTGGTTCTTGAGCATGACACACCAACTCATTATAGGGAACAATTGTGACAAATAATTTTAACATCCCTTGATCGATGGCAGAGTTATTGACCGGACAAGAAACGTACAATGTTAACCTTTGACTTCTAAGTGTGACCTTGACCTTGAAGCTAGGGGTATGACACGTCATCTCAATATAGGGAACGTGTATGCCAAGTAATTTTAAAATCTCTCCATCGATGGAAGAGTTATGGAACAGACATGTTAATCTTTTACCTCTAAATACGACCTTGACCTTAGAGTTAGGGGTCTGGTTGTTGTGCATGACATGTTTTCTTGTTATAGGGAATATTCATGCCAAGTTATTTCGAAATCCCTTGATGAATGGCAGAGTTACGAACCGGACATGAAACATACCCTATTAACCTTTGACTTGACTTCTAATTGTGACCTTGATCTTGGAGCTAGGGGTCTGGGTCTTGCGCGTGACACATTGTCTCATTATGGTAAACATTTATTTCAAGTTTTTTCAAAATCCCTTTATGGATGACAGAGTTATATACCGGACACGAAAAAGATCCTATTAACCTTTGACTTCTAAGTATGACCTGGACCTTGGAGCTAGGGATCTAGGTCTTGCGCATGACATATTTTCTGATTATGATTAACATTTATGCCAAGGTATTTCAAAATCCCTTCATGGATGGCAGAGTTATGGACCGGACACAAAAACAGACCCTGTTAACATTTGACCTCTAAGTGTGACCTTAACCTTGAAGCTAGGGGTCTGGGTCTTGCACATGACACGTCGTCTTATTATGATAAACATTTATGCTAAGTAATTTCAAAATCCCTTGATGAATGGCAAAGTTACGAACCGGACACGTAACAGACCCTATTAACGTTTGACTTCTAAGTGTGACCTTAACCTTCGAGCTCGGGGTCTGGGTCTTACGCATAAAACGTCGTCTCATTAAGGTAAATATTTATTCCAAGCTATTTCAAAATCCCTTCATGGATGGCAGAGTTACAGCCCGGACAAGAATTTACAAAGTTACGGTCGGACGGACGGACGGACAGTGCGATTTTAATATGCCCACCTTCGGGGGCATAAAAATCAAAGAACTTACTGTAGTGTAAATAAAAAGTTATTTGCTGAAACATCGTTTAAAGATGTAAGGGAATTATTAATAAATAATTAAAAATCTAAAATTATCAAATGTTTTTGTTAAAATTCACGAAATAGATATATGCTTAATAACTTAATAATAACATAATATATTAAGCCGCTTTAGCTCTAGTGGGTTTAATTTGTGCGCTAGTCAGTAGTGTACATGCTTTGCACGGAATGACACGGATCAGAGGGGTAGGTAGACTAGCTGTACTCATTTTAATAACCCGGCGCTGAGTTAACATACTGTAGGGATTCTAAAGTGGTAGTATATTCATGGCATGGTGAAGGTATTAAAACAATATTGGTGAATTACGGAGTTTTGGGGATGTTTGGGAATAGTGCCGAACGTACCGTCGGACACTTCGCAAACAATAGTTCCGCGAGGATGACCATCGGAATGGGACTTGGACTTTTAAGCGTATACAACCATTTGCAATTATCTGAAAAGCTTGTCAAGCATTGTTACAACATTGACCACAATCAGACTGGCTTTTGACTTGTTTCAGTTTATGAGTAAGCGGTACCAATTATCTTTGAGAATATGGAATTGTATAACATATTTATTGAAAGTCAAGCTCATAGTTTGCATAGCTTGGTTCAAAACAAACTTAAAATCAAGATATTTTTCTTCAATACACTGCGGATGACCAAGATCAGACATAACAGTTAACCGTCGAACTGGTGCTGTTTGAATGCTTTCCAGAATACTAGCCATGAATAAAACGAAAAACACTAGGAAACCAATAAACGCACACTCAAATATGTGAAACACAACATGTCCAAGTTCAGATCTGAAAAATACCTGAAGGTCTTTATGTCGCGTTGCTTTCCATGAAGATATCATAATCCCTTTAACTGAGTGAATTGAGCAGATGCAGTAGATAAACCACAAGCCGTGTTGTTTAACCACGCTTAGAACATATGACGCGATAATCGTACAGATAAACAACTCTATGACTGCCAGAACAATTCTAAAACTAAACCCTTTACAGTTTGTGATAGGATTCAAAATACACTGTGCAACATGCCTCTGAAGTCCGTCACCCTCGTCGAATAAATTGTCGAAAGAATGCTCGGTTGTTCTCTGCGATTTTCCGTCCTCTGGTACTCTGTTTGTAGCTAGCACATTGTTAGTAGAATCACTCTCAGGTTTTATCTTACCTGTATTTTGCTCGGGACTTCCGGAGCAAGTATCAAGAAATGACGGAGTGTCTACAAAAGCAACAACTGTCAAATTTAGTGGAAATGTAGAAGCATCAAATGGTTCCTCCTTTAAATCAACTGGTGCTCTACACAAAGGGCATTTAAATGTGACAGCTGATTTCTTTTTCTTGCCCTTCTTCTTGCTCACATCATTGATGTAGCTCGATAGACAATCTTGGCAGAATGTATGTTGACATGGTAGCACTCGTGGTATATGAAAAATCTCCATACAGATAGAACAACTCAAAATGTTTACAACGTCCACCATACCTCACAATCTGTAGCAAAGATATTTAATTTTAAAAGCGCTTTTTATAGTAGATTTCTTAATAACAGATGTGCTTTCAAATGTAAAAAACAAAGACAAATATCAAACAGGGAATGCCACGTACCAAAACCGCAGCCTCCCCAAAGATTTCCTTCCTGTTCCAGAAACCATTGTGCATACTGACTTTAAAAGAGAAAGTTGGCTCGTCCGATGTGTGTATCGTTTTAACATATCAAGAAAGTATATAAATCCTATTTACTTGTACATGTATTTTAAGAAAGATTTTATTTTCAGTTTCTTAATAGATAAATCAAAACTAAACACAGTTCTTAAGACTTCAAGAAGATAAATGTCACTTGACTACAAAATGCCAAAGGTCACTTGACAACAAAACGACATAGGTCACTTGACTTCACAAAGATAAAGGTCACTTGACTTCAAAAAGATAAAGGTCACTGGACTTCAAAAACGTAAAAGTCACTTCACTACAAAAAGACAAAGGCCACTTGACTACATAGAGAATAACAGGTTAGTTAGATGGTTACCCATAGCTGTAAATGTTGATTGTTAAGACGTTTTATACCCCTGAGTGATTTAGTTATAAAGTTTTATCATCAGTGTTGGTTTTACATGATAATATCTTACAGTTTTCCAAAAATGTACAGGTTAATATTCTGTCTAAGTACATGTTACTGATGCAAATCTTTTTATCATTATGATATTGACGGATATTGTTTGTCAACAAAATCAAATAGTCGAGTTTTCACTTTACCTGTAAACGAATTCCTACAACTAAATATGATTGAGAAAAACAATGATATCTACTTTATCGTTAAGATAAAATATAAATGATGTTTACCTCAGTATTGGCCACCACTGTAATTGTAATAAAGCTACGAAAATTCTTTGTTTACAATGTACGTAGGTCGCCATACGTGTCGGTTTACAACACATTTTATCTAATAGCTACATGTACATGTACTTCCTTTCAAATACACCGATATTATTTGCACGCTTTAGTAAAATTGTGTGTGTGTTATTTCACGAATCAAAAATATTTACGAAAAGAGTGCATATTTCTAAATGTAGTTAACCTTAAAAGGTCAAAACACACACTGAAGCGCAATGTTCCTCTAAGGCCTGATGTCTATATCAGTGAAGACAGGTACATGCTGACCAAAGTTTTCAAATTCCAGCTAAAAATGAAATACTAGTAACAAATCAATAATTCAGATGTTATAGCCTTTCACTCCAATAAAACACATTGGTCTTGGTATTTAGGTATGTCATTTGATCCGTTATCTTTTGTAAAGGTAGCAAGAAGAAGGGCAAAAAAAAACCACACACTGAAGCGCAATATTCCTCTAAGGCCTGATATCTATATCAGTGAAGACAGGTACATGCTGACCAAAGTTTTCAAATTCCAGCTAAAAATGAAATACTAGTAACAAATCAATAATTCAGATGTTATAGCCTTTCACTCCAATAAAACACATTGGTCTTGGTATTTAGGTATGTCATTTGATCCGTTATCTTTTGTAAAGGTAGCAAGAAGAAGGGCAAAAAAAAAAACACACACTGAAGCGCAATATTCCTCTAAGGCCTGATATCTGTATCAGTGGAGACAGGTACATGCTGACCAAAGTTTTCAAATTCCAGCTAAAAATGAAATACTAGTAACAAATCAATAATTCAGATGTTATAGCCTTTCACTCCAATAAAACACATTGGTCTTGGTATTTAGGTATGTCATTTGATCCGTTATCTTTTGTAAAGGTAGCAAGAAGAAGGGCAAAAAAAAACCACACACTGAAGCGCAATATTCCTCTAAGGCCTGATATCTATATCAGTGGAAACAGGTACATGCTGACCAAAGTTTTCAAATTCCAGCTAAAAATGAAATACTAGTAACAAATCATAATTCAGATGTTATAGCCTTTCACTCCAATAAAACACATTGGTCTTGGTATTTAGGTATGTCATTTGATCCGTTATCTTTTGTAAAGGTAGCAAGAAGAAGGGCAAAAAAAAAACACACACTGAAGCGCAATATTCCTCTAAGGCCTGATATCTATATCAGTGGAGACAGGTACATGCTGACCAAAGTTTTCAAATTCCAGCTAAAAATGAAATACTAGTAACAAATCAATAATTCAGATGTTATAGCCTTTCACTCCAATAAAACACATTGGTCTTGGTATTTAGGTATGTCATTTGATCCGTTATCTTTTGTAAAGGTAGCAAGAAGAAGGGCAAAAAAAAACCACACACTGAAGCGCAATATTCCTCTAAGGCCTGATATCTATATCAGTGGAGACAGGTACATGCTGACCAAAGTTTTCAAATTCCAGCTAAAAATGAAATACTAGTAACAAATCAATAATTCAGATGTTATAGCCTTTCACTCCAATAAAACACATTGGTCTTGGTATTTAGGTATGTCATTTGATCCGTTATCTTTTGTAAAGGTAGTAAAAATATTATGCGTTCGGTTAACCTGTGTATCAAATTGCAGTACTGTATTTTGATAAGCAGGCTGCGTTTGATGGCCGACTTCCGAATCATATTTCTATTTCAGTGGTTTATTTTCATGGAAACGTGATACCAAATTCATCAAATCACCTATCGATGATGATTCGACTAAAAGTGCATTGTAGAACAATAATTTCAACAAGTTTATTTATCGATTTTGCATTGATTTATTAAAGATCTTGAACTTAAAGGAAGTAAAAACGATTGCAGTAGTCACTGCATATATTTGAAATTATAACATGAGAATCACAATGTATTTAAATGATCAAAACATTTTAGCGATTCACCGAAACACGAATCGGAATCCGGTTTTTATTTAAGCTGAATCAAATGAACCCCAGACCATCATCACCATCATCATCACCATTATTATTATTAATTATTCACTGAAAATGATCAATTTCTTTTAATTCCTTTCGTCACATCTTAGTGGTCGTTTGGCACCAACTACTGTGCTAATTGCTTTCAAATTAACTAGTATCACATTAATAATATCGCTGATCAGCAGCTGCGCGGTGGGATAAAATAAAATAGGGGCTACAGATCTACAGAATTTGTTTCGGGAGATAAATGCTTGTATGTGATAAAGGTGTCCAGAAGGTTAACATGCTTAGATATTTTTGCAGCTTCCTTACTTACTGCAGAATTCAGAGAGTCTAAGAATTCTGAAATTACAATACTTTGGAAAACGAACTTAATTTTCAATGATAATAAATCCTTAAATGTTGTTTATAAAATGACTAGTATTTGAAATGAAGTATAGACAATACTGTATTTGGCTATTTTGTACATGCATATTCTGCATGATAAACGAGTTTGTAAAATCGCTACAGAACGAATGCGTATGTAGGCATCAATATTGTCAAGTTCAAAAACTTAATTGTTAATTGTGATTATTTTAATAGCCAAAGAAATATAAATGGAACTGCATTGTTGCAATTGAAATTAATGTACACAACCTGTTTATTATTTTGTAAACGGAAATGAAAACACAAATTTAAATCATAATGATATATTGTGTTTTTCTTAAATAGCTTTATGAAAACAGCGATTTTGTTTTGCTTTTTTATCTCTACAAAAAGGTATATTAATGACAAAGGTTATACCAGTGAAAGTGACTCCTACTTTATATATAAAATCTTTCAAACCATTGTAAAATACTTATATCATAAACGTGCAACCACTGTTCAAAAAGGATATAAAATCAAATTATTTCATTTCATCAAATTCACAACAAGATATCTAATAACAAGTCTCCAGAAATTTCGTTTTCAGTATCCTAGTCAAGGCCATGCCAATATAAGGCTAAATTGCATTTATAACACACCGACGTTTAGAAAGATAGTAAAACATCGTGTTATAGCTCAACCTGAGCCTATTGGTATTTTCTGCCATAGATAATCTAAGTTACGAGTTTACACATAAAATCTCAGATAATCATGACGAAGACGCTCACATAATGGTGTATACAATAAGTCTAGATATGAAAAGCATAGTTGAGCTAAACTTTCATGAATGAATTTGTACTTTAGATCTCAGAAAGCACCAGTAAGTTATTGGTACATTATTGATGAATGGCAGGGATTTCGATCTAGAAAACACAGGGTAAGGAACAAAAAATACTGTAAAATCTGGTAAATAAGCGTATACGCTTATAATTATTTTAGTGACACTTTTATGCGCCTGTTTTTGATATTCGCTTATACTTAAGCCAAAACTATGCGCTTATTTTTGATGCGCTTATAGACAAGCCATGCGCGCCTATTTTTGATATATCAGGAATATTGAAAGTGCTTACCCTGGTTGAAAAAAAACGAAAATAAAACATAGCCATGGACGTGCGCAGTGAACTACTTCCTATAGGCCCACCGTATTTACCCATAATGAAAGCATAATGAACTTCATAATTTGCAAAATATGGTCAATCTCTCGGACCATTCAATAACTGTTTAACACTAAGATTGTAGCATTTTATCCATACTCTTTTCAAACATTTACAAAAGAATGACAAACTTGTTATGACAATGCAAACAACTTTTCTGGTATTCAAACTTTCACTTTAATTTACTGAAAAACGTTTTCTATTCGAAAAGCATGATTATTGTAAACAATTATCGTTTATCAGACAAAAGACGTTATAATCTTTTAACACCTATCGGCTATTTGACAGGTAAGAAAACTTGTCACCTGTATTTATGATAAACAATTATCACGGTATAATACCATTAATTACGTCTTTTTTTCTGCATCTGTTGTTTGTTTACCAGTAATCGGACATGCGCCTACTTACGACACAAAATTATGGTAAGGGCATGACATGCGCTTATTGTCCCATACGGAATAACAGTAAGGCCGTATGTATTTACTTTTGATATGCGCTTATATTCGAATATGCGCTTATTTACCTGATTCTACAGTATTGTAAACAAGGAGTATGTAGTAGCACAACTTAAAACATTTGCTTTGAAAAACAAATTTATTTCAACAAAGAACGAACAACACATAACCCACAGAAACAGTTAAAGGGAAAAAAAAGAAAAGTCGGATCAATAAGTTAAGAGCAGGTAATGAGTAGAATAGTGATAAAGTAATGTCAGGTGCGGTTTGAAAGCCTTACTGAAAAGCCACTGGAGTCATTTGATACATTTTACTGAAGATTGCAAGTAACCTCCTTGGATGTATGTTTCTTTCGGCCACCACTCTCTAACAATTATCATTGACGTACTTGACTAAAATTGTTAGGCTTGTTTGAAAAATGGAAATTACTAGAAATAAATATCGATATTATAACTACACATACTGCTCGGAGTCTCCTTTCATCCAAGCAGCATGATAAATTTATTAACAAAACATTTTGCAGAGATATGATTTAATTCTAACTTGAACTGGTTATGTAATAAAACGTACACTGAGATAATAAAAAATAAAAAAAAGTGAAAACATTCTGAAAAAGAAACAATAACAAAAAAACCACTTTAAAAACAAAACAGTGAAAACAGACAACTCTGCAACGAAATATACAAATGCATATAACATTCATGAATTAAGTATTAACCCATTTGTGAGGCCCCAGGCCCCTGAATACTAGATCGAAATAAAGTGATTCTGCAAAACGGGATATCGAAATAAAACCTTTTGTCGAGTCTGTCTATCACCTCGAAATCGGATAATTAGGTTGACGAAAAGAAGGGATAAATAACTAAACATATGGCGCAAATGAGTAAGCATCCAACTAGGGTTAAAACACATAGCACTACATGTAAAATAAAACAGGATAAAGTAACCTTCGAATTTTAAATTCGTAGCATTACTTAGTGCGGAATATATTTTCAAATTTCCTGCCTTAGTGCGTGTTTGTCAATGTAATTGATATATAATTTATTTTCCAAACTAAACTTTGCCATTTTTAATTTCTATTTTCAATCACGCATGGAGTAAGATAATTTAAAAGAAAATCGTAAAACATTGCTGTAAAAAACATAAACTTAAAAAGACAAACTATATTCTAAGGATAAAAAAGAAACAGGTACAACCCTTCAAAACACACATAGAGAAATATAATCTCCATGAATTATTTAATTAATTGCCAATTTATACTAGCATTTGTAATTGAATTCATATTACTATCTTTCAAACTGATATATGTTATGAACGACGCTGACGTCCCTTTTGTTTTCTGAGCCGCCGTCTCTTGGTGCCAACTGACCGATAGGGCAGATTTATCAGAACTGCAGCGTATAGAAATAACCCGTAGCCAATTAGAACAATAAGTAAACAGAGTAAAGCGCGTTCGGTTTCAGTTGTTGAGTAAATAGAATTCCGTTTGTCACTCGTTTCAAAGTTAGTTTGATGGGATTCAAACACTGAAAGCAGAAGAAAACACAAGGCTATTACGAAATGAATTAAATAGCCTGGTTGCCTAAAAAGCGGATATTCTGGGTAAGTCACAATATTGCTGCCCGTTTGCCTTGTCACCTGTTTTTCTGTCAAATCTAAAGTTGCGTTGTGCGGTTGCTGTGAGCAGCTGGAAGTGTTATTTTCTGTTGTACTTTGGTCTATTATGTTTTGATTAGTAAATATTTTTTCTTCGTCACTGTGAATTACTTCTATCGTCTGTGTTTCCTTGTTTATGGAATCGTTCAACCTTGCTTCAAGAGTCTGTATTCTTTTATTCTGTACGCTAGTTTCATCGCGATTTGCTTGTATTGCTTTATTTGTAGTTTTACATCGTTTCACCTGCGTTCCAATTGTACGAGTCCTTTTTTCTTCCTTTCTATTTACCGTTTGTGTTTGTTTTTCAGACATGTCCTTGGTCATACTGAATGGTTTATAGATATCTCCTCTGCGATACTCCAACAAAGTGCTAAGAAGGTAGTTTGTTGGAAATGAATTTTCAACGTCGTTTTTGCTTTCTAACATAACTTCATGTCTACACAAAGGACATTGAAACGATTGTAATTTTCCAATAACACATTCTCTTTTCTTTTGAATAAAGGATACAAGGCAGTTCTTGCAGAAACTGTGTTGGCAAGGTAACATTTTGGGGTTTTCAAAAATGTCCATACATATGGAACATATAAAAACATCTTCATCCACGGCTGCCATTTGTATTTTTTCTTTAGAGTGTTGCCTGCATGGAATGTCTAAAATTTGAAACAATTAAATGAAACAATTGCAGCTTTGAATTTATAATTTAGGTATGTAATGAATGGGCGTGTTCAAGTTGTGTTGAAGACAAAGGTTATAGGAGAACGAATTTGACCAATTTATTTCGCATATACACATTTAATCAAACCGCAATTAGAATAGGTCTAACATGTTTGTTTACTCTTGAAGTCACATCGTTTTAATTGCTTTTATTTGTATTGATCTTTTGTTTAGCTAGATATTACAAACCTATAGCATATTATCTCCCTTTATGTGATAGAAAGACTACAAACAACTACGTAATTTAGATTTCATTATATACTTTAGATCAACGTTTCGGTTATGGACGTTTATCAAGTCACATGCACGATATATTTAAATTACATATTTTGCATATTCTTCAGCTTAACAATATATTGACTTTTAAATTATTACTTTAAATTGAATCACGGAGGTGACATTTACAAAAACAAAAACAATATTAGTATCGGCCCGGAAGTGGGACTTTGCAAATGGAACAAACATATTTGAAGAGACATAATTCTTACCTTGTTAACAAAACCCTTTAGACCATCGACAAAAGTCATAAATATATTTGTACATGTTTGTAAACGTGAACGGTAAACAAGTGCTTAAGATAACAAAATAAAATTACTGCACATGCGCTCAATACAATCGTTGTAACTGAAATATCTGCCGTATAGTATAAATGTTGGATATGGCTTCTTTATCAAACCTTACGATTAAAAAGTAATGGTCAATTTTTAAAGATAAATTGAGTATATCGTTTTAAACAGATTGAGCTAATACCAAACTGAACATCATCCGAAATGAGTAGTAATACCAGTCAATATATAAAGAGATTTAACATGAGGAAAAATGCAATTATTGTCAAACGTGATAAAAAATATACTTGTACAACCTAATATAACATTGTATATGACATTGTATGATGAATTAGCAGATGGGTTTAGTTTAGATCCATCCCACGAATGATGATATTAGCAACTGATATAGTTTGATGTAGAAAATAATGTCAATTGCAAATACTATGAGGAAGTGCACACAACATTATATAAACGATATATTACAACTTAAGTTTTAAGTTAGATATTAACAACAAATGTATTAAAAGGACTGAGTAAGTATAGTCAGTAAAATAGATAGTATTAGTAGGTACTCTGACTAATAATATCTGTCATGTGTTTACGAATCGGATAGAAATATCCGTCCCGAGAGCACCTGCGCAGGTGGCCGAGGGACGGATATTTCCATCCGATTCGTAAACACATGACTGATATTTTTTTTTTTGCATATCGTATACATGTTAGCATTTTATTCTGGCAGATTTGTTTTCTTGCATACCGTATTTTACAAATAACAGGTAGAAATACTTTCTTTGTAGCACTCTTTCTTATAGTAGAGCGCGGGAAATTAACGTCTGTAAGCAGAAGTGACGTCATGATGTTTTGCGTTACGCACAATAACAAAGTTCGACTTTAGTTTTATCGTTTGTAGCGTAACGTTATGTTCTTACGGTAAACTTACGTACTTTGAATCGAGAAATATACTATAAGGAACGGAGAGAAACTATCGATGTACCTGTTTTTTTTCTTATTTTACATTAAACAATATATTATCAGTGCATGAACCATTAGTTGTCATTAACAGCACGAGAGTCATCTGGCATGGGGGGTGCCAGATGGGTTTTGCCGGCATGGGTAAAATCACCGGAAACGCCAGTCCGGTGTGCAAGAATATACTATAATACTTTATATCTGTCTAGATGAATCAAAATATTTACAACATATGAACAATATTACTATATCTCTGTCTAGTCTAGATGATTCAAATAATTACAACATATGAACACTAATTATACTAGAACACTATAGCTCTGTCTAGTAGAATAAAATATTTGCAACATATAAACACTAATTATACTAGAACAATCTCTTTGTCTAGTTGAATGAAAACAATATTGAGAGATTCAAACGATTATTCATACTTGTTAAGGGGTGCTCTTGACCTAGTCGACATGAAATACAAGACATAAATAAGGTCAATGATACAAAACCTTTAATATGTTCAACAAAAAGGACTTTGCAGTGGCCAGTCACATTTAAACAGCATGTTATGACATTGTTCTGTCTACAGATTTACTTGAGGAACAAGAAGGCAATTTACATAGAGATAATATTGGGTATTGCAACAATCAGAACCCAAAAGCAAGTCTTAAAGTGATGTGAAGTATCCTATTTCAGTTATAAATTCTAATCTATCCTGGTTGTAGAACATTTTGTAGTTATACTTAAATTGCTGATTCGTACAGTAACGGTAATAAGTATCATTTATTTGATCAAGGTCATGTTTCGAAAGCGACACAAGGCCCCAATAACAGCCGTAGAGTCACGCATCACAAAGTAGGCCTGCAACAACTTTTTTCCTTAGACTATTATTATTATTTTAGATTTATATTGCAGTGCCAGGCAGTCAGCATCACAATCCGTTGAGCACTGCTTCGGAAGCAAGTCTTATCAACAGTGGTATTCCTGTAACATCACCTGCAGTTGCTCAAAATAACCTTCATAACAATCATCGTCAAGAAGAAAACGGCATATCGTATTAAGAGAAGAGGTTAGTACACACCGAAGACTTACAGCCTCACAACAAAATGATGAAGCATCAACCTCGCACGCATTGCGAGAAGACCATGTCCCACTGGCACAATGTTTGACCATATCAAAAATGAACCCGGCCGCGGCCGCGTCTTAGACGAAATTGACAATACAGTCAAAACGCGAGATGAAGAAAACGAACCTTTTCTTAAAAGTGTTTCCAATGGTACTTAACATGGAAAGAGCTTCAACGACAACAGTGTAACATACGCAAGAACTCATAAGGATAAAAATCATCATAAGGATAAAAATGAAAGAAAGAGCTCTTAAGCGTCCACAATAGCGGTTATATCGCTTTGCCACCGATTTATTCAAGGAATGCGGGCACAGGGTATCACTGAGCTCTAGTTGGACAGGGGTCTGATCTTTGAGTCGTATTAGTTATTAGTCTAGCGATTCATTGATGATTTGCAAGAATTCCCAGTGCGGTTTATGTTCGTATAAATACAAACAAATATATATAAATTCACTTCAGTCTTATATTTACATTTTTTGGTAGCTTTCCACAAAAAAATAGTGATTTGTTTTCCAGGACTATCAGAAAATCAAAATACATGTCAGGATATCGATCCTTTCGACATGTGAATAAAATAGTCAAAAAGACCCGCACAACGTTCACTTGCAATTCGTCTTCCGATAAAGATACTGTGCTTAGTTTTTATCAAAAATATTGTTAGATTAAGAGAAAAATCATACAGTCGTGTCGATTAACATTTGAATTTTACTGCCAGAATAATAGACTAAGCCTATGATTAAAGGTTCTTTTTGAAATTTTAGCATTAAATTTTGAAAGAATGTTTGGAACGACGCCATTGTGTTCATTGTTTTGCGAAAGACATCATATTACGAGCGCAATCTCACAGAAAGGACCGTCCTTTCATTTATTACACCGATATTGTTTATTCGAAAAAAAAAACTCATTTTTCTTTTTATATAGTGAATGTAAATATTTAAAGCTAGAATCACACGGTCCCGGAAGGGCTTGTGGATGAGTTCCGGATTCCCATCTCCGGAATGCTCCGGATGTGTAAGAAAAAAGGGTTTTGCGAAAAATAAATCGTAACAGAACTTGAATTAACCTTATTAGTTCCGGAATAAAACCGTAATAGCTCGTTTTTTTTTTACCACAGTGATTATCTTACGGACTGTTACGATCATTTAAGATCATACACCGGATGACTTACGAATGTGTGAGGAGTTTTGCAGATGCGTTACGGATGCTATTCGGAACTCATCCGCAAGCCCATCTTGGCAGTGTGATTCTAGCTTTAGAATGAAACAACGTAATTATAGATATCTCAAGCTAGAATCACACTGTCCCGTATGAGCTTGCGAATGAGTTCCGGATAGCATCCTTAATGCATCCGTAGAACTCGTAACTCATTCGTAAGTCATCCAGTGAATCCGTTCAGAAAGCGAGTAGCATCCGGGGGCAAGGGTGCAAAGTTTTGAACATGCTCAAAATTTTGCCGCGGATAATATAACCGTACGGTCTGAACAGATCATAACAGACCTTCAAAGATCGTAACAGTCCGGCAGACAATCACTTTAAGAAAAAATACGAACTATTACGGTTTTATTCTGGTTCAAAGAAGGTTTATTAAGGTTCTGTTACGATTGCATTAGAGATTTATGATGTTAGACATACGGAGCAATCCGGAGATGGAAATCCAGAACTTAACCTCAAGTCCATCCCGGGTAGTGTGAGTCTAGCTTGAAGATGGAAATAATAAAGTAGGTAGAGGGTAGAGGGTTGAGATTATTTTGCAGTTTTAGAGCTGACACTGATTTCTATTTTATTGAGTATATTTATATTAAAAGTCAGGTGATGATTAATAATAAAAAAAATCATGATTAATTTTATGAAAATATTGAAACCTTAAATATTTCATAAAAAGAGCACTTTATTGAATTTTAGATTCATTCGGATCTAAAATCCCCTTCTGGAATATGTATTGTTTATCGATCTATTAACATTTCCCATATATTTTTGTTTCATTTTTCGTTGTCATTTGGTTGAGATTATATACTGATGTGATGTAATCTTCTTATTTAATGATGAATATCTGTATTATAGTATCTTATGAACGTATGCGCAATGTATATGTAAGAAAGTTGTAAAAAGGAATTTCCAGGAAATTTTATTTTCAAACATGCCAAAATATAAAGCTCAAGCTGTAGTGTTCAAATTTGTATGCTGATCTTACATGTTTTTATTTGCACATCTTTGTTTATTCTGACAATTGTTTTTGTACTACCATGTCATCTGTGATAATATATTTTTATAATTACGGAATTATTTAAAATGCACTTTTATCATCTACATGTGTACACACATATACTTCGCTTATCATGCATACCAGTATTTACATGGTTCATTTAACTGGACATTGTTTTAATTGGTTGTCGTTATGTAAAAAGGGTTATCTTTCAGATTGACGTTTGTGAGAAATGAAGTTTAGCATATATATAAGACAAAATATTTTTCATATATTTGAAAATTGAATACTTGTACATGTAATTAGCGATACTTGATGCTTAGAGATAAATAATATGTGAATATATTTCCTGTATCTTCAGTTACAAAGATTTCGAAAAGGTCGTTCAATTGGTCTTTATAGGGGTAATGGATCTCATATATGTGCCTTTGTGTAGGAAACATTGTTTTTTCCTAACCCCGTCTAGTTCAGGTTCTTTGTACTAAATTTTAATTTGTTAGACTTGGTTCCGCATGTGAAACATAATATTTAATTTAAATGACTGATGTTTATCAAAAAAGCAAGGGCATTATCGCATACAATTTTATCACTACATAATTAACAATAAAAATGTTTTGATACACAGACCTGTTTTATTTATTTCAGTCATGTTTCTTAGGCAACTTCAGAACAGTAATATTGTTGCATTAATTTGTACAAAATGCCAGTTGTAACAGCTATAGCACTAGTATCTACATACATGCTTATAGACATTACCATTGTTGACCTGAAAAACAAAATGTATCATTGAGATGAGGAAAATATGAGTAGGATTGATCTTAGATTTCGAATCACTTGCCTTTTACCGCTAGAACTTGGGTGTAGAATGTTTTGATCTAAAGAAGCCATCTAGCTGGCTTACATAAAGTAGATAGTTCTGCCTATGTGCTCACCCGTGATGACATAATGCCTGGAGAGATCCTGCACCTTCAGAAGCTTGAAAGATGCCATATGGCTTATCATTGTGAAGGTTTAACGTTCAACTAAACAAAATTAAACCATAAAACCCGAACGTGTCTGAGTATAGAGGATACCATTTACTTTTCACAAAGTTCCCGATATTCGCGACAAAACACTGAACAAAATCACACTATATTTCAGATTGAAGGTGGAACAGTTAATTACATTTATCTCATTGCTGGCCACAAAAGCTGATCTGCCACCAGGGTCCTTTTCAAAAGCGTATTTTACTGTGCATTACATATATATCCATGATTTTTCACTGGTATAACAGTATTTGCTAACTGCGAGTGTCTTTAGTGCTGCTGTAGGACAGAAATCTAACCAATTAACTCATGGCTGACGTATGTAGAGAAACGTAAGTAGTCGATCGTGGTACTATTCACTCTGTCGTGTCACCACGGGCAGCATTGGAACAATAACTCTTTATACATATGAACTGTTTTTCAAATGTTCAGTTGTGACTTTTCCTCTTAAGTAAAGCCGTGTCGTATATATGTACGACTCACTCAGCACGTGAATGATAAAAGGACATGATAAAAGTGAAACCGTCGTTTTGATTTTAAACTTTAAGCGGTGTAAGCAATGAAATATGAATTATCCTTCTATTGTTATTTCAAACTGTCAAATTTCAAAAGAAGCATGCCTTTTAATTTTGTCTGTTGGCAGTTTTTGTCATATTCAGGCTCCATAATATTTAAGATCCTTTTTCTAAATTCCACGACCAATCTGCCTAATCAAGGTTGAGGTTCCAATAAGCTACGAATCATTCTGAAGTTATCTATTGGGTTCAAGGGAACGGGCAGACAGAGAACGGTCAAATCACTATATATTCCGCCCTGTGGAGGTGGGGCATAAAATGTTTAGCTCTGCCCATTGTTTTCTCGTTTATGGCATGCCGATTATTTTAACTGGGGACCATACACCGCTTTTCATGGAATTACATAACATACGAGTGTATCATTGAAGGTTCTGTTGGCTAGAGAGCTTGGACGAGCACTGTCGTCCGTTAATGGGCTCAATAAAACAGAGCCTGCAACATTTTCATTTTTGTCGTGTTGGGTGACCTGTGGAGTAACCACTTTCTCTATTCATAAAAAATACTCAGGTGGAATATTTAGATACAAATGAACATTTTTAGAAAAAGAGATCACAGTAAAAATGTTGAGAATAGAGAGATTGGGTCAGCTTCTGTCGCATGTGACAAACCAACCTAATTTACCAAAACCATCTTGGAAAAACTGGGATTAATATACAGGTGGGAACCACTGAAGCGTCGTCACCAGCTCTCGAAACATTTTATCTGTAGTCGTACCAAAGTGTTTCTATAGAAAGTTGCATTTGATATACAATGTAGTTGTAAAGAATAGTTTGACAGAACAGGCTCTCTTAGGAGATAATTACCATACTTTTCTGTGCCCTAGACCTTTGAACTTCTGAAACCAAAAACAATAGGGTTCATTTTCTGATCACTGACTATAAAAATTTACGACTGCAGACGAAAGCAATCCTCAGTTATTGATTGGAAACCGACTTTTAGCTCAAGGTCACCGCGATTGGGACCTTTGAGCAATCAACTTCAAAATCAATATGGGCCATCTGCCGGTCACGACCAATCTGCCTGATCAAGGTTGAGGTTCCAATAAGCTACGAATCATTCTGAAGTTATCTATTGGGTTCAAGGGAACGGGCAGACAGAGAACGGTCAAATCACTATATTACGCCCTGTGGAGATGGGGCATTAAATGTTGCGAGGGTAGGTATATATGCTACAATTCAAGAAAAAAGTCAAATTGTACGCACACATAACATAGCAGTAAGCCGCTTCGTGCTTTAACCAGTTTATTGTGTATGACGAAGGTTAGTCTTATACTTTGCAAACATACGCGCCATGTTTTAGTAAAACGACAGTTGGAATGCAAGGTTTAGCGATGACTAAACTATTACTGGTATACAGCTTCTTTAGTGCCAGAGTTAAAAAAATTGGCCAATATAGTCCTAAATAAAATTTTGTGAAACTATCAGTAACACTTAAATACTGATAAACAACAAAAGATCTGTTTATATAGATTTTATAAAATATATACATTTACTGTATAGTTACATAATACAATGTACTGATTTTAACTCTAAGCTGTAGAAAGTTTAGCAGATGTAGAACCTGTGATAAAGTCAGGAAATGATTTAAAAGAAAACACAACGGTACTATGAAATGTTTGACACAGACAAACATAGTCTTTCATCCTGCGTTCCTAATCGGAAACTGTTCTGCATGAATATAATGTAAATTCCGTGATACTCCAAAGACACTGATTGTTTAAATCGACATAATAAACTCTGTTCAAAGGCAAGCTGCATAGTGTCATAAACACATTTAAACGCACATAAAAAGTAAACAAGAGGACCATGATGATCCTGAATCGCTCACCTCTTCCCACATGATCCAGTTTTGAGTATGACGTCGTTTTTTCTATTATTTGACATAGTGACCTAGTTTTTGAGCTCATGTGACCCAGTTTTGAACTTGACCTAGATATTATCAAGATAACAATTCTGACCAACTTTCATGAAGATCCATTGAAAAATATGGCCTCTAGAGAGGTCAAAAGGTTTTTCTATTATTTGACCTATTGACCTAGTTTTTTAAGGCACGTCACCCAGTTTCAAACTTGACCTGGATATCATCAAGGTGAACATTCTGACCAATTTTCATGAAGATCCATTCAAGGGTATGGCCTCTAGAGAGGTCACAAGGTTTTTCTATTTCAAGACCTACTGACCTAGTTTTTGATCGCAGTTGACCCAGTTTCAAACTTGACCTAGATATCATCAAGATAAACATTCAGACCAACTTTCATACAGATCCCATGAAAAGTATAGCCTCTAGAGTGGTCACAACATTTTTTCATTATTTGACCTACTGACCTATTTTTTGAAGGCACGTGACCCACTTTCGAACTTGACCTAGATATCATCAAGATGAACATTCTGACCAATTTTTATGGAGATCCATTCACAAGTATGGCCTCTAGAGAGGTCACAGGGGTTTTCTATTTTTTGACCTACTGACCTAGTTTTTGACCGCACATGACCCTGTTTCGAAATTGACCTAGATATCATCAAGATGAACATTCAGACCAACTTTCATGAAGATCCATTGAAAAATATGGCCTTTAGAGAGGTCACAAGGTTTTTCTATTATTTGACCTACTGACCTAGTTTTTGACCGCATGTGACCCACTTTCGAACTTGACCTAGATATCATCAAGAAAAACATTCAGACCAACTTTCATACAGATCCCATGGAAAATATGACCTCTAGAGAGGTCACAAGGTTTTTCTATTATTTGACCTACTGACCTAGTTTTTGAAGGCACGTGACCCACTTTCAAACTTGACTTAGATATCATCAAGGTGAACATTCTGACCAATTTTCATGAAGATTTCATGAAATATATGGCCTCTAGAGAGGTCACAAGGTTTTTCTATTTATAGACCTACTGACCTAGTTTTTGAAGCACGTGACCCACTTTCGAACTTGACCTAGATATCATCAAGATGAACATTCAGACCAACTTTTATACAGATCCCATGAAAAATATGGCCTTTAGAGAGGTCACAAGGTTTTTCTATTATTTGACCTACTGACCTAGTTTTTGAAGGCACGTGACCCAGTTTCGAACTTGACCTAGATATCATCAAGGTAAACGTTCTGACCAATTTTCATGAAGATCTTGTGAAATATATGGCCTCTAGAAAGGTCACAAGGTTTTTCTATTTTTAGACCTACTAACCTAGTTTTTGACCGTACGTGACCCAGTTTCGAACTTGACCTAGATATTATCAAGATGAACATTCAGACCAACTTTTATACAGATCCCATGAAAAATATGGCCTTTAGAGAGGTCACAAGGTTTTTCTATTATTTGACCTACTGACCTAGTTTTTAAAGGCACGTGACCCAGTTTCAAATTTGACCTAGATATCATCAAGGTGAACGTTCTGACCAATTTTCATGAAGATCTTGTGAAATATATGGCCTCTAGAGAGGTCACAAGGTTTTTCTATTTTTAGACCTACTGACCTAGTTTTTGAAGGCATGTGACCCAGTTTCAAACTTGACCTAGATATCATCAAGGTGAACATTCTGACCAATTTTCATGAAGATCCATTGAAAATTATGGCCTCTAGAGAGGTCACAAGGTTTTTCTATTTTTAGACCTACTGACCTAGTTTTTGATGGCATGTGACCCAGTTTCAAACTTGACCTAGATATCATCAAGGTGAACATTCAGACCAACTTTTCATAAAGATCCCATGAAAAATGTGACCTCTAGAATGGTCACAAGCAAACGTTTACGGACGCACGGACGGACGACGGACACCGCGCGATCACAAAAGCTCACCTTGTCACTTTGTGACAGGTGAGCTAAAAAGTAAATACACTGCACAGGTACAGCCAGTATATTGATAATATGTTTTAGAACTAAAAATACAGTCAAAGAAATGATTTTGTTGCAGATCAATTTGCTCGACATACTTTTTCATCCTGTGAGTATTGTCCTTGTAGATAGATTCTTTAATTCATGTCATAATGTAACAATGTTTTTTGTGTTTTTTTTTTTTCAAACTACTTAAGTCAATGGATTTGTTTTTCTAAAGTCACACTGTTCTAACCAATGATTTACATTTGTTTCATAGGGAACAACCCCTGTTGAACGTTTAGTACATTGACACTCTTAATACAGTTTACATGCTTTGATGTGTCGCTATATGTAAACAGAACATCGGTTGTTGTTGTTGTATTTCCACCGTTACTGTCGCTGCTTGGCCTGGAGACATTCTTACTGAAGTTTGTCGAAGGGGTTGCTTTGAGTACAATATAACTGTTACACTTGTAAGTGAGTTCTATCGACATGCGATATGGTTTCGCTCTCGGTTGAAGAAAAAACGTTTTTTTTAAAGTTACGGTGTTGTTTTTCGAAGGTGTGGCTTCAAATGATACATTATTACTATACCCTTCTATCGTAATTTTTCCATGCAAAGGCAGTGGTGCATTAGCTGCTTGTCTGTTACATCCTTTATACAGAGCATCTGTTTCTACACTTCCAATATATGGAAGCACATTTTTAAGTGTAAGGCCTTCAATGTGAATTTTCCTGGTTACTTTAGCTTCGACCACGCAGATTATTTCGTTTACATAATTGAACCTTGTGTTACAATCTACTACCTTATCTGGTACTATTCTTTTTACTTTTCGTGGTACTCTTGGAACTAGGTTGTGAGTAGAAGGAGTTATATCACATTCACCGACGATACTTGCGCATATGTCTTCTGTTTCTTCCTTAGTATAGTAACTATTTCTTCTGGTAAATTGTAGGAAGTCCTTCATGTTAAGTGTTGTCATCCGCAATTGAAAAAATGCCTGTCCGAGAACTTCACGTTTGTTTCGGGCAGTTGCTTCTGTCCCCTTTTCAGTGCATATACGGTCTGCCCATTGCATCGCCCTTTCGACAATATCCTTTTCGTCCACAGTAAATGTATCTCTTTCCAGTATAGCGACTAAGCATTGTTGTGACAGTGCTAGAAATCCCTTTGATTTTAAAACTTCTGATGCGTTGTCATCAATGAAGTTGTGTACCTTTGACCGAAATGTTTTGAGATCAAAATGTACTGCTGCCTCCAGCATAATACACGCACCGTTGGGTTTTAATATAGAATACAGATACGCTGCACAGTAGGAAACGAGTGGCGTCAACTCATATCTGTGTGCAATTTCAAGTACTCTAACAGCATTTTTATTACTGAGCGGAGTTTCATCAGTATACACAAACCTGCAAAATAAGAATAACTAATCTTTAGACTGCTGTTCCTCCCTATTTTTGCAAAATATATTTAATGATTTATAATTTCAAGAAAATTCCTTTTTAAGAATAACACTGATTTTAGATAAAACGGGTATGCTTGTGTTTTTGTCTGTTTTATGAATAAATTAATGGGTTACGTACCTTAAAACAAGATCGAATATTTCAGCCTCGACATCATTGAGTTCAATTTCATCCCTGGCAAACTTTCCGTATAACATAACTTCAAATACTGGGCTTCTTGCAGCTAAAATGTTTCTGTGTGCTAAAACTCGATCCGTAGTATTGTCATCCAAATTTTTCTTACATCGGAAAACAACATCGGTCCACAGTTTGTTTTCGTACATGTAAGACAAAGAACTTTCCAGGTGTTTTCCTACTTGCCAATAACTTTCACCATGCTTTTGATGAGATGGCAAGTTTGTACTTTGGTCCGAGCATGACTGCTTGTTAGAAGTAGATTGCATTGATTCCGAAGAGTTATCCATCTATGGAAAATATAAGAAAATAACTTATTATTACGGTATCACATACACAACAAGGATCACAACCACTTACAAGAGGATTTGTGCGCTTTGGTATTCGTTCAAGGACTTGTCGGGTCGGTGGTGTCCTAGCTAGCAGACTCTTCATGAAAGATTTATATACATCTTTCGTGCCAGTACGTAAGCAAAATCCATCAGAATAAAGATAGTCAGTCAGGATCAGCTGGATGACATAAACCGAGAGAACATATAAAGGTGACACATGTACATCTGTATATAATGTTTGTCATAAGAGTATGCTTAAACTTAATATATAATAAATTCCACCTGTTTAATATATATAAACGCAACAATAGTAAAATAATAGTATTGAAACAATTTCAATGTCAATTCAAATGCATTATACGCAAGCTCATGGAAGGCTATAGGGTTTAAACTTTTGTCTAATCAAGGGCGTAATATATATTTTAAACATCAACTCTGACAAAAAAACTTTGTTTATGTCAATGATCTGTAAAAAAACAATTTTATCAAGGGATAGCGTTTATTGTTGCAAATCTGGGTCCTCAGTTAATGCGAGGAATTGTATAAGAATGCAAATTTCTTAACCAGCATCACCACAAAAATCAAGGGTTCAAATTTTGTTTACCTTACGTATGTTAGAAAGCAAGGTTACTGTTTACACTGTAACACAAACAGGACACTAACAAAACATTTCATTTTACTTCCGTTTTCACAATCTTATTAAATATCTTAAAAGCTTAAAGAAATAAATTTGCACTCAAATCTGGGTTGTCTGCACACATGTTTTAACGGCTTGCAAGTAAAAATCTACTCTATTCTTCGCAAGAAAGACTTGACAAACAAGGACAAAGGTCAAAAGGGATAACGACGCAATGTATTTCCTTAGATTTACAAACTATTGTGTAGAAGTTCGTTACTAAACCGAGAAGAAAATGTGCAAGTAGCTCGTAATTTCAAACGGCCTGTAAAGTATTTGAAGTGTACCCATGGTTTGCGGCCTGCTCTCGCAACACATTTCACACTAAGGTTATAATTCAACATTCTCCCCAAACTTGTAAAATGATTAGGACTCGTGTGCTCGAACTAAAGAGCTTACAAAACGAGCTCCACTTACGCATTCAAATGTTCCGAAACGTATATTAATGACGACGGGCTTGGGGGTTTGGGAGGAGGGGGGTTTAGTTATGCAAGAAAAGGGAAACAGTATTTAAATAAAATATTTTAAAACTAGAAAATAGCAAGCCGGTGTATGACAGGCATTAACATTATACAAAAGTGAATAATGAGTATTAAGGTAATATACTATCAATATAAAGTTATCGTAAATACATACATTTCTCACGTTATTCCGTATTCTTCAACAAATAATTATCCGCTGTTTAAAACACAATGGCTGGATGTCTAGACGTTATCTAATTTACCGCGCGCGGGAAGTAAAGGATGTTTGATTTTCTTGTTAACAGGTCTATAAATAGACATGACACTTTACAGGGAAATCACGGCATGCTTAAACAAGAAGTCTCCTTCTAGCGAGTATGCAATATTCTGTAGTTTAAGAAAATATTTTTTAGAATCTTGTTACAGGTGTTTAATATGATCAGATTGAAAAATCTGATTGCTTTCTATAGACCACAGTATTAAAAAATAGCCCTTCAACGGATGTTTTTGTCATGTGATTAACACATGCGATCACTTTCATATAAATAAAACATCACGTGACCAGCGATTATTTTATTAGCTGGTGTCTATTTTAGGATCATGCGTATTCATTATATCAATCTCTGTTCTAGATTATCATATATCCAATACACAACTTGTATTTCACAATAGATTGACTCAAGGATGTATAAACACACATCGGCACAGAGGCTATTCCTAACGACTATGCAGAAGTTTTAGATTGCGGCGCCCTACTGTTAATCTGAAGCATTTTACAGTACCCTTGTATTCATTACCTGCTCCGTCAAGCGTGAAATGTCAACCATAAGTGTTCCTTCTCTTGAGAAGGAACAACATGTACCCATACGTAGAGACACAAGCAGGACCATAAACCGCAAAGCATTATAATATGTTTTGTTCACCGGAGAACCAAGTGCTCACGGGTGAGCTATTGTAGTCAGTGGTTGTCCGTCGTGCGTCGTCCGTCAACATTTTCATTTAAGCAACATCACCTTCAAAATTCACGACGCCAATTTTGATAAAACTTCACAGGGATGTTCGTTAGATGGTCTTCTTTAAAGATTATTCAAAGAATTGAATTTCGTACAAAACTCTGGTTGCCGTGGCAACCGAAACGAAAACTTAAAAATGTTCTTGTCTAAAACAACATGGTCTAGGGCTTTATTATCTGGAATATAACATCATCTAGTTGTCCTCTACCAAGATTGTTCAAATTATCTCCCAATGGTCAAATATGGGCCCGCTCTGGGGACACATGGTTCATATAGACTTACATTGGGACAACTGTGAAATATCTTCTTGTCTAAAACCACAGGACGTAGCGCTTTGATATTTGCTATGTAGCATCATCTACTGGTCCTCTACCAAGATTGTTCAAATTATTCTCCTGGGGGTCACATGGGCTATATAGATTTATATAGGGTAAAACGTTGAGAATCCTTTGTCGAAACCACAGGGCCTAGGGCTTTGATATTTGCTATGTAGCATTACCTGGTGGGCTTCAACCAAGATTGTTCAAATTATGTCACTAGGGTCAAATATTGCCCCGCTGTGAGGGTCACATTTGTTTTACAGGCTTATATAGGGAAAAACTTTGAAAATCTTCTTGTCCAAAACCACAGGGCCTAGGGCTTTGATATTTGCTATCATGTTGCATGGTCTAGTGGTTCTCTACCAAGAGTGTTCCAGTTACCTTCCTAGGGTCAAATATGTCCCCGCCCTGGGGATCATAAAGTTTGTATAGACTTATATAGGGAAAATTTTCTGGTACAAAATCACATGGCATAGGGCTTTGATATTTGGAATGTAGCATCGTATAGCAGTCCTTTATCAAGATTTTTGTTCAAATTATCCTCCATGGGTTAAAAATGGTCTTGCCCCTTGGGGCAACTTGTTTTTTATAAAGACTTACTTGTTTTTGAAAGAATGGCAAGGAAATATTGACCACAAGCGTTATTTTTGATACAGATTTCAATACTCATCTTGAGAAGTCTTTATCGTGACCTACTGACCTAGTTTCTCGTTTACTGAAGTAACATGATAGAACTTTTGACCACATCTATACTTTTTTTATACAGATTTCAATACTTACCTTAAACAGTCTTAATCTTGGCCTATTGACCTACTTTCTTGTTTAGCCCGCCCGCTTAGCTCAGTAGGGAGAGCGTTGGTCTACGGATCGCGGGGTCGTGAGTTCGATCCCCGGGCGAGGCGTATGTTCTCCACGACGATTTAATAAACAACATTGTGTCTTAAATCATTCGTCCTCCACTTTTGATTCATATGGGTAAGGTGGCAGTAACTTGCGGAGAACAGGTTTTTACTGGTACAGAAAACAGGAACTCTACTTTCAGCTCGTTTAAATGGGTCAACCGTGTTGTTGCACTTATAAAATCTACTGGCCCGGTTTATAGGCTGGTCAGGGCTACGGATATGTATTGTATTTTGCCATCGGAATATTTCTATAAAATGCTTCTTCCCCTTCCGTTTGGATCCGTCTGTGTTTACAAATACGTTTGTTTATTTTATGGACTGTAGGTTAACTGCCCGCCGTTACATGACTGAAATACTGTTAAAAACGGCGTTAAATCCAAAACAAACAATCAAAAAAAACTTTCTTGTTTTTGAAGGTACAAAAGACAATTTTGGACACGTGTATAACTTTTGATACAGATTTTGAGATCCATCATTAATACTCTTAACACAGACCTACTGACCTATTTTCTTGTTTTTGAAGCTATAACAAAGAGATTTTGACCTCCTGTATAATTTTACATACATATGTCAGTAATTATCTTAATTAATCTTTACCGTGACCTACTCAACTAGTTCATTTTGTTTTTGTTTTTGAAGCTTTAGAAAAGAAATTTGCGCCACATGTATAATTTTTCGTACACATTTCAATACTTATCCCGATACCCTTGTTAGAATTACACTAAATTTGTCAGTAACATCCTGGCATGGAACTTTATTAAGTTTGTTCAAATGGTTTAGCTTGGTCCCTTTTATTTAGTAGAAACTTTTAACTGTTCAAGCAAGCACCTAAACTTAGTTGAGCGATATATGGCTTTCATGACACTCCTGTCTTGTAAGATGTATGCCGAATGTATTCTGTTTTAAAAATCAAACTATCTTTTAAAACTTGTTGTCAGACTTCCTAATATTTTGCATAACATCATAAAATAAACAAACGGGGAGCGGTGTTCTAGTGGTTAAGGTGCCGGCCGCTCAACCCGGGCGCCGTTGGTTTGAGCCCCCACTGGGGACGCGACCACACCTCTTATGAAACCAGTACTAGTCTTTCAATGCAGCAGACTAGTGAGTAGATTGAAGCTTTTATCACAATCAAGCTAATGTAAATTTGCAGGACCCAAAACTTCAGATCCTCTCTCTAAATTCTAGTTTGTTAAGTTCTGCTTATTGTTTTCTTTTCTCGTTTAGGGCAAAGCCATTATTTTAACTGGGGACCATACGCCGCATTTCATGGAATTGCACTGAAGGGTCCATCTGCACCGCTGTATGAATACATCTGCGTATGTCTCTAAATTATATTCTTGTATTTATAACATGTGTAAATGTTCAGTTCTGCTCAACCCGAGGCTAGAGGGCGTGGACAGTAGCTTGCATTTCCACTATCGTCCATGAACAGGCGCAATCAAACCGACCATGCAACATTTTCGGGCGACCTTTTTTATTGTATGAACTAAAACGAACAAAAAGTAAACATTAGTAAAATATTCACAGAGGAAACAAGTGTTTAAATTAGAAAAAAAACTACGTTACACACGTTAATGTAACAAAACATAAAATACCCTCACAAACACCACAAATTCCTAATATATGTATATATAAAAGTAGCAGTTTGTGTCTAGCTTTTAACAGATGGGATGAATTGAACTATCGTAGGCATTAAACAGAAGATAAAACTAGAATGGAAAGATATCACATGCAATATTGTTAGATTGACGAACATTTCATACTGAACAAATACCAATGAAAACGACTAATTTTGGTTTGATTATCTGAGAGTCTGAGAATGAAAGGAATGGGTCGTCAAGTACCTTACTCATATGTGTTCAAACCTTATCATATGTATAGTTTGACGTTAGAAAAAATGTCTTAATTTAACAGTCCTTAGAAAATCAAAATAGTTATTAAAATCACAACTGAGGGTTGCCGGCGAGTATCAAGAAAGTTTCATACAGCATACTTGCTCTGACCTTAAATTTAAGTTATGAAACCCGATTGCTGTAGAACGGATATCTACTGTGTATTTCAAATTTTTACAATTTACTCAGAGAAACTGTATGGCTCTTTTTGATGATGGTTATGGTAAACAGATAAATAGATGAATTGAATAAATATATGTAACCCATATGGCAATCAAATACAGAATAATAGCACTTTTTCTTGAATATTACATTTTAAGACACGACATCGTATCTATCATATGACCTTCGACAATAACATTTACCATTAAAGTAAATGAATAATTAAACAAATGGAACAAAGGTAAAGCTTTAAGAGCAAATATAAGAACAACATCAATTTATAAATCAGTCGATAATATTTAAGAGCAGATAGAACCGAAAGAGGTTCTAGACACTTAAGCAAATGTTTGGAATAAGCCGGCGGAAATATTTTCAAAAACGGGTGCGCTGTACTAGAACCTGTTAAGGAGTAGGTTTATTTCAAGGATGCTGAAACAGTTCCGTAATATGAGTAAGGCCAGTGTAGCATAATAAGTCTGAACGACAAATCGTTAGTAACAGCAGCTAAGTGCAAGGACAACATCTCAATTAAAATCATCTTGATAACTTATAAGACACAATATCCTCTAACCTCTCTTAACAACGCCTTCAAGCACAGCTAAAAATCATCCGATCAAAACCAAAAGTAAAATATATAAAACTGCATCACACAACTAGATCTACAAATTAAGTCTAGTCTGTAAATGCAATTACCAATGTCAGTGGTCACAGCTCAACTAAATACCTTCGACCGAAATCATGGTCAGTCGAGACTTATAAACCTTTATTACACATGTATTCGAGCAATCTGCGTATGTCTATCTAGAACTAGAGCATTTCCCGATCAAAAGATCTTAATTTCAGACATCGATGCTATCAAATGCCAGCTTATTATCTTTATGTATGTCACAAACAGATCGGAGAATGTTAAAATTTATACGATCTGCACTCAGCCTATTATCTTTATGTATGTCACAAACAAATCGGAGAAAATTTACGATCTGCACTCAGTCTGTAGATAATATCATACACAGATATGACTGCAAACTGATATTCAATGGTATTTTTTATTATTACTTGTAATGTCAAATATAAAGTGTGATGTTAATGACATGAATATGCATCATCTAAAAATAAACTCCCGCCCAAAAATATTTACGTAATGAAATTGTCCCTGATCACGTGATTTTTTTTTAGCTTCTAACATTTCAATATACAAGTTTTCAGATTTGCAATGGCTTTCTTTTGCGTACTTTTTTTTATCCTTCCTGGTTTGTTTCCGAATCGTAAATGCATGTATGAAATTTCTTTGTATTAAGTGTGCAGGTTCTCGCTGGTGTAGTCGCATGATGAAAACATCCGGAATTGAAATACAGACTGCAAGACAAATGCTTACAACTAGCATAATATGTACTGCACTTGCTTATATCAAAACAAAAACAAAAAGCTTTGGATTATGATAAAACTGTTAATACTTAGATTTGTTCTTAAATAGTTAAGTTTCCACCAAAATGACAGAACATATTTTTCTCATTGCATAATTAAACATTTGTAAGATTATGCTAAAACAATATCCCTTAAAAAGAATATTTTATATGCACTAGAAGGAACCTTTTTGTAAGCTAAATCTTGTTGTCACACAGAACAAACCAAAAATAAAATTTTATCTCAAACTTACACATAAGTATATCGTCTTGTCTACAATACATAGATTGATCGTAAACATGAGAATATGTACAGGTCAAGTGAAGATATTCAAGAATTTCACAGTGAAGTTTCAATTTCAATTTATTCAGGCATCAAATCATAATATTCAACACAATGCAAACAGATACATATGTTCAATACAAGCACAACAGCATACAAACAATTACTTAGACATTCCATTAAACCGTAAGATCTTATGATTTTCTTATTGCCAGCAGAATTCTTTACAAATACAAACAAAGCACAAACAAATTCTACAGAAAATGAGGCTGAGCAATAAATTAATGAACCCTGTTTGAATTAGTTCAAGAGCAGGCGATACCAATTATCTTTGAATATATGGAATTGGTATACACATTTATTAAATGTCAAGTACATAATTTGCATTGCTTGGTTTAAAACAAACTTAAAATCAAGATACTTTTCTTCTATGCACTGCGGCTGACCAAGATCGGACATAACGGTAAAGCGTCTGACTGGTGCTGTTCTAATGCTTTCTAGAAAACTAGCAGTGAATAAAACGAAAAACACCATAAAACCTAGGAAAGCACACTCAAATATGTGAAGCACAACATGCCCAGCTGCAGATCTGAAAAACATCCGAAGGTCCATGTGTTGTCCCGCTTTCCATGCAGATACCATAATTCCTTTACAAAAGTGAATCAAGCAAAGAAGATAGATTAACCATAGATTATGTTCTTTAATCACCCAAAGAACATATGAAGTAATAACCACACTAGTCAGCAACTCTATGACTGCTTGAACACTTCTTAAAGTAAAGCCATTATAGTTTACAATTGGATACAGAATGCTCTGTACAACATGCCGCGAAAATCCATCACTCGTGTCTAATAAAAGATCAAAAGAATGTTCGTCTATATTTTGTGATATTCCGTCTTCCAGCACCCTGCTTATAGATAGCACATTATTTGTAGTATCGCTTTCTGGTTTTGTCTGGCCTGTATTTTTCTCAGAGCTTCCGGAATAAGTTTCAATAAATGATGGAGTGTCTACAAAAGCAACTACTGTCAAATTCAGTGGGAATGTCGAAGCATCAAAGGGTTCCTCCTTTAGGTCAACTCGTGTTCTACATAAAGGGCACTTAAATGTGGTGGCAGATTTCTTTTTCTTGCCCTTCTTTTTACGTACGTCTCTGATATAACTTGATAAACAGTCCTCGCAGAATGTATGTTGACACGGTAGCACCCGCGGAACCCGAAAAATCTCCATACAGATAGAACAGCTCAAAATGTTCTCAACGTCTACCATTTTTCACAACCTGTGGCTGAAAAAGGTCTTTAGAAAAGTAGTTCGAGGGTAGTGTTCGTAACGCAGTAATGCTTATTGACTTCAAATTACTAGTTACCAACAGCTCTGCATTAAACCATAGAGTGCCTATCAACCTGGCGTGCGGCTATTATTATAAATAAGAAAGTTGTTTCTGGAGGTCTCAAGCTTATTGGTGCGGAAAAACGGCAAACAGTCATTGCTTTTAAGTTTCGGGATGTAGCGTATTACTATCAAAATGTTAAATTAATAGCAATGGTAGCTCCGAGCTGTCCACGATAAGTTCTACGTTTGAAATTAAATTACTCCCCGAATTCAAAAATATCAAATATTAAGTATAATTATTTCTTTTCTGCTATCATACATTCTTAAAATGTTTTTTAAAATAACTTTCTAGGTCATGAAAATATTGTTTGTTGAAAAATTCAGTTTGTCTCACACCGCCAGGTTAGATTTGAACACTGTGTGCCGTTTGCAACGCCTTTGTCAGGGTTGATTTGAAATCCAATATGTCCCGTGATATGTTAATTTCTACATGGATAAAACGAGGTCCACTATACGCAGAAAATAAACTGTAAATGACATTGTCATTAAAGTTACATGTATACAGTCCTTCAGATTAGCAAAGGTAATTCCTCTCGTTGTTTCCTATGTAAGTTGCTATACGTGTCAACTGACTAATATAAAACTTGATAGTGTATATTTTAAAGTTCTTCCCACGCAGAATATTCAACTTGAAGGTGAATTCATAAAGCATGACATGCGTTTTAAGGTTTTATTTATGAATCGACAATGCATAGTTCAAAACGATTAAATACCTGATAAGATGGGGTCACAATACAGTGGGTCACTGGTCGTGCCAGCTAATTCAGTGAATGTACACGCGCTTAACATATATTTTCGAAGACAGGTACATATCGGTCAACTTGTTTATGCACAAATTTTAATTTAAAAATTAGTTCCGTAGTTTTCTCTTTCTTAACAGTCTTTTTCATAAATAAATACAATTAAATTATTCATATATATCACAAACACTGTAAATGTTATCATTTTCCTCCATTTAAGATTTGTAAATGTTCAAAACATAATTATGTTACCCGATACGTTGATATTGATCGTGTATATTAAACAAGATCCACTGGCGTATCCGCTGCGGTTTTGCAGGTAGATACTTTTAAATACAAACTAAACACAACCGAGATTTATAGAGGGATTTACACACTGAGATTCTTAGCAACGGAAGTAACATTTCGCGCATGTGCACTCTACGTAGGACAAAAAGACCACACAATTTAAACTACGTTTATCACATTTCAATCTATTTGATCAATATGAGTCTCTATTATAATAAATTTACCACTGCAGGAATATAAATCTTTGCACATCCACAACTGTCTTGCGCAAAATGAGGTACTTCAACTAATGCGCATTCTAACTGATGAGTAGGGATTCATAATGAACAGGCAATAAACTATTTTTCAGCAATACTGATCTTTCATCTCGACAAATTTAGGTTGAAGAAAAATGAGAAATTGTTATTTTCCATAAATTTAAAAAAAACTTATGTTTGCATGGACATTGCTTAACATGATCTGACAGAACTTACAACCTTACGTGAGAAACAGAACTGCAGACCTTGCAGATGAAGGTTAAGCCCTGACAGGTCACTTAACTGAGAAATGTATATGTCTCTTTGCAAATTATAAAGTTCCAAAATTCAGATCATTCGTTACCGATACTAGTTAAATTTTCAAGCCGGCTCGAAAGAAAGGCAAATCTGATACCAATAGATATTATAACTTCAGCTGAGACATTAATTACAATAGTTATTAGAGAGTTTGAGATTTCAACCTTCGCCTTCCCCTTCAACGTCTCTTGCGAAGTTAACGTATGAAGTTGAAGTTCGATTAAAATTCCTTGAGATTTCAAACTTTAGAATGAACCTTACTTCTTTTAATCCGCCCATTCAATTTATCTGTAATTGTGCTCGATTTTCTCGTGCATTTTGATATCAATTGTCCGAAAGTGCAGGACTTTTACAAGAGGTTTAAGAAATGAAAATTAAATAAAAACATTTCAATTAACATAGTCATCGCATGGATATTAGTGCGATACAATAAAAAAAAAACATTTTATATAAAATGATGTCAGTATACAATGCATGATTGTAAATCATGAGCCAACATACACAATTTATGAATACATTTAACAAGTGATTTGAAACAAATGTAAGATACTCTCGTGACATCATACGTTTTGGCATCATGACACTCAGTTTGACTCTGTATAATGCCAAACTCTCAGACAGCACAATATAACCGTGCCAAGTCACCATGTGTCTAGCAAAACAGTCAAGAACTGTTACGTGGAGATGAAAATTCTCGCACAAAATAAGATGTGGGCATATACACGTATTTGTTTGAATATACTATTTCATAAGTAAAGCATGTGCAGATGAAGGGATTTTGGTTAGAGAGATACCAACTTTAAGAGGGGGGTAGTCACACGGAGTTTCAAGACCGATTTTCTTTGTAAAATGTAAGAATCAAAGGGGGATTGACCCAAATGCCCCTCTGCCATGTTCTGGCTCCGTGCATGTAAAAAATGGTGCTATCCCATACGGCTAACAGGATATCATAGATCTAAAATTGTCTGATACTTCAATAAAACAAGAGGACCATGATGGTCCTGAATCGCTCACCTGCCCCCACATGAACTGAGTATGACGTCGTTTTTTCTATTATTTGACATAGTGACCTAGTTTTTGAGCTCATGTGACCTACTTCTGAACTTGACCTAGATATCATCAAGATAAAAATTCTGACCAATTTTCATGAAGATCCATTGAAAAATATGGCCTCTAGAGAGGTCACAAGGTTTTTCTATTATTTGACATAATAACCTAGTTTTTGAAGGCATGTGACCCAGTTTTGTACTTGACCTAGATATCATCAAGGTGAACATTCTCCCCAATTTTCATGAAGATCTCATGAAAAATATGGCCTCTAGAGAGGTCACAAGGTTTTTCTATTATTTGACATAATAACCTAGTTTTTAAAGGCATGTGACCCAGTTTTGTACTTGACCTAGATATCATCAAGGTGAACATTCTCATCAATTTACATGAAGATCTCATGAAAAATACGGCCTCCAGAGAGGTCACAAAGTTTTACTATTTTAAGACGTACTGACCTAGTTTTGACCGCATGTGACTCAGTTTCGAACTTGACCTAGATATCATAAAGGTGAACATTCTCACCAATTTTCATGAAGATCCATTGAAAAATATGGCCTCTAGAGAGGTCAAAAGGTCTTTCTATGTTGAGACCTAGTGGCCTAGTTTTTGACCACAGTTACCCCGGTTTCGAACTTGACCTAGATATCATCAAGATGAACATTCAGACCAACTTTCATACAGATCCCATGAAAACTATGGCCTCTAGAGTGGTCACAAGGTTTTTCTATTATTTGACCTACTGACCTAGTTTTTGATCGCATGTGACCCAGTTCGAACTTGACCTAGATATTATCAAGATGAACATTCTGACCAATTTTAATGCAGATCCCATAAAAAATATGGCCTCTAGAGAGGTCACAAGGTTTTTCTATTATTTGACCTACTGACCTAGTTTTTGACCGCACGTAACCCAGTTGTGAATTGACCTACATATCATCAAGGTCACAAGGTTTTTCTATTATTTGACCTAATGACCTAGTTTTGGAACGCACATGACCCAGTTTCAAACTTGACTTAGATATCATCAAGGTGAACAGTCTGACCAATTTTCATGAAGATCCCATGAAAAATGTGGTCTCTACAGAGGTCACAAGAATTTTCTATTTTTAGACCTACTGACCTAGTTTTGGACCGCAGTTGACCCAATTTCAAAACATACCTAGATATTATCAAGATGAACATTCTGACCAATTTTCATGTAGATCCCATGAAAAATATGGCCTCTACAGAGGTCACAAGGTTTTTCTATTATTTGACCTATTGACCTAGTTTTGGATCGGACATGACCCAGTTTCAAATCTGATCTAAATATCATTAAGATGAACATTCTCACAAATTTACATGCAGTTCCCATGAAAAATATGACCTCTAGAGAGGTCACAAGGATTTTCTATTATTTGACATAGTGACCTAGTTTTTGATCGCAGTTGACCCGGTTTCAAACTTGACCTAGATATCATCAAGATGAACATTCTGATCAATTTTTATGCAGATCCAATGAAAAATACGGCCTCTACAGAGGTCACAATGTTTTTCTATTATTTGATCTACTGACCTAGTTTTTGACCGTACGTGACCCAGTTTCAAACTTGACCTAGATATCATCAAGATGAATATTCTGACCAATTTTCATGCAGATCCCATGAAAAATTTGACCTCCAGAGAGGTCACAAGGATTTTCTATTATTTGACCTACTGACCTAGTTTTTAAAGGCACGTAACCCAGTTTCGAACTTGACCTAGATATCATCAAGATGAACATTCAGACCAACTTTTATGAAGATCTTTTGAAAAATATGGCCTCTAGAGAGGTCACAATGTTTTTCTATTTTTAGACCTACTGACCTAGTTTTTGACGGCACGTGACCCAGTTTCGAACTTGACCTAGATATCATCAAGATGAACATTCTGACCAACTTTCATAAAGATCCCATTAAAAATGTGACCTCTAGAGTGCTCACAAGCAAAAGTTTACGGACGCATGGACGCACGGACGACGGACGCAGCGCGATCACAAAAGCTCACCGTGTCACTTTGTGACAGGTGAGCTAAAAATCCGTCTTACTAGTACCATTTTATGTTTATAATTGAAACGCAAATGTCTTATTAAGTGTCCGCAGAAACGGATTGATTTTATGTGGAAGTTAAAATAAAATGTTCCACCAAATGATAATCGCGCGTTATCATTCATTTTTCAAGTAAAATGTCTGTCATGCCATGTGCCTCCATCCAGATTTCAGTCTTTGATGCCGTGTATGTGGACAGAGTAGATGTACAAAGACTGAAGTTTTGACTTTCGTGATATCACATCTTCGGACGTTCAAAACTTCACTTCTTACGACAAAAAGGCCCATCTGGTATAATCAATACCGCCTGAGGACACAAATATGCCGTAGAAGTTAAAGTTTGAACAAAATCTCAAAGTTTCTCAAAATCAGTGGATAACTTTATACTTCCAGGTTCAATTCAATGTATTTAGTTAAAATCATTAGCCAAACAAAACTTCAATATTCTTATACTTATTGATAGTGTTTCGCATCAAATTTAGTCCAATTATACATATAGATAATCGAATACCTTAATAAGCAGAAATCTTGAAACTAAGCTTTTTATTTCACATAGTAATAAAACGAAGTCTTAGGCGTACTTGAAATTACATGGAAAACTTTAGTAGCAACGTCTGATATAAATAAAATACACGCATATTGGTGACGTTTTACCCCAAATATATATGAGAGACGTTGAAGGGGAAGGCGAAGGTTGAAATCTCAAACTCTCTAATATTATACATTTAACTTTTTATTTACGTTTCATTTTCCTTAAACCCATTCGAAGTAAAGGTCTGTCCGGTATATCATACCAGGCTCAGAATCCAAATTTTTATTTGATTCACAGATATTTTGATTTATTTACTATACATATTATCAACAAACCACATTTAAATATTTTTAGACTGTTTTGTATACCAACTTGCATACTAAAACCTAAACAAAAATGTTAAATCGAATAGGGGAAATAATTTTGCGAAAATAGCATTAAACCTATGCATTGCATATCAGATTATCACAGTGAGCAAGTGTGTGATCTTACGATTGGAAACTAAGATACCAGCTTACACGTAAGATCTGAACCAAACAGGACGATGACGCTCACATAATGGTACTTACAATAAGTCTACCAATGAAAAGAAAAGTCCAGCTAAACAGTATCTTTCAAGAATGATCTTGTACTTTAGATCTTAAAAAGCACCAAAAGTTATTGACATCTTCTTAAATGGCAGGGTTTTTGACCTAGAAAACACAGGGTAAGGAACAAAACATATTGTAAACAAGGAGTACGCAGTATCACAACTTGAAACACATGCTAAGAAAAGCAAATTTATTTCATCAAAAGAAAGCTCAACACATAACCAACGGAAACATTTAAGGCAAGAAATACAAAGAAACAAAATTTTGGATCAATAAATTAAGAGCAGGCAATGAATAGAATAACGATAACGTTAATAAATATCTCCCGTTACAATGCAGAATAGGTTGTTCGGAAGCGGCTTGAAAGCCTTACTGAAAAGTATGGCATTTGAGCCGCGCCATGAGAAAACCAACATAGTGGGTTTGCGACCAGAATGGATCCAGACCAGCCTGCGCATCCGCGCAGTCTGGTCAGGATCCATGCTATTCGCTAACAGTGTCTCTAATTACTATAGGCTTTGAAAGCGAACAGCATGGGTCCTGGTCAGACTGCGCGTATGCGCAGGCTGGTCCGGATCCATGCTGGTCGCAAACCCACTATGTTGGTTTTCTCATGACGCGGCTCATTTGTTACATTTTACTGAAGATTGCAACTAACCTCTCTCTTTTGGCCACCACTATCTATCAATTATCTATGACTAACTTGGCTAAAATTGTTTCACTTGTTTGAAAAGTGGAAATTATCAGAAATCAACATAGATTTTATCATTACACATAATGCAAGGAGTTTCTTTTATCTTAGCAGTATGATAAACTTCGTAACAAAACATTGTGAAGATATATGATTCTGACTTGAACTGAAATAAACATGGTTATGTAATTAAACTTACATTGGAATAATCAGAAAAAAACGTGAAAAAAATCTGAAAAAAAAAACAATCACTTTAAATAACCACTTTAAAAACAAAACAGCGAAAACAGACAACTTTACAATGAAATACAGAAATGCATATAACATTCATAAATTAAGTATTAACCCAGGCTATCAAGACAGGCTTTGACAGGCTTTGACAACTCGTTTCCTGAATACTAGAACGAAATTGAGTGAATCTGATAGAGACACACAATACAAATGGGGTATAGAAATAAAACCTTTGTCAAGTCGGTGAATACCACCTCGAAAATGTGTTGTCGAGGTAGATTCCTAAAAATAAAGGGTTAAATAACAAACATACGGCGCATAAGAATGAGCATCCAACTAGGGAACATTTTAAAAACAAATAGCATGCCACTTCATGTAAAAATAAAACAGGACAATGATTAAAGTTATCTTTGAATTTTAAATTCGTAGCATTACTGAGTGGAAAATAATGTTTCCATTTTTCTGCCTTAGTGCGATCCAAACTGAATTTTGCCATGAATATTTCCTATTTCAATCACGCATTGATTAAGATAATTTATAACACTTGTGAAAACAATGCTGAAAAAAAGTATAACCTTAAAAAGACCAAGTTTTATTCAATAAGTTCTCAGTTTGAATACATACAAAACACGAGATAAATACAAGATTTCAAAGAAAACATTACATATAGTCACGCAAATACGAGGGCAACACATTGACATTGTTCTACTTGAGGAAACTATTTATAGATATTACAAGGTTAAAAATAGGTCAGATTATGTCATTCAGAGAAGCGTGTCGCTAAGTGTAATTGAAGTAGACACATGTGCTTGCTTGACCATTTATTCGTAACGGGATAACCATTTATTCATAACGGGATTACACGTGAGGAATTAAAGAGATAAACACTTAAAATGATCTTATTACGTTATTTAAGAAACATGTAATGATATAGGCTTTTTAAGAGTAATTTTTAAAAAAGTGCAAGCAAAAACGTGAATGTAAGATTCTTGTTCTATATGCTGGTTTAGACGTTGGGTACAAGAGTCATGGTTGTGGCAGCTAATTTGTGAGCATTTTAGACCTTTAAGATAAGAAACTAACATACTTAAAATATACATATGATTCAAATAAAAAATTAAACCCAGTTGGTAACCAATGGTGAAGATTTGTACTTTAACCGTTGCATTTGATATATTTAGGCTATTTCATGGACATCTGATATATTTGTTAAACTTGCTTAATAAGGTGATGCCCTGTGCAGTACAGTTGATTGTCAAGTACAGTGCCATATTATTCAATATGCTCTTAGTAATTTAAAGAGCATATTTTATGGAAGTACAGTACTGAGTAGAAATTGTTTGTCTGCAAATGTAACAACTCTTAAACGAAACGAAAATTAAGAGCAATACCAGTGCAAACTGTTTATACATATTAAATATGGTAGGTCAGTATTTGTGTGCCCTCGGTACTTAAACTTTATATAAATATAATTACAATTAATTCTTAGCATAAATGCAAAGATCTAATATAGCATAATAATTTTTGAAGCATTTATACTATAAATAGATACAGCATGGTAATAATTCATGCATAAAAATAGTGTGATCAGATCTATCAAACCAAGCATTAAGATCTATCAAACATAGCATATCATGTTTCTAATATAGCATAATGATAATTCTATTATGACTGTGGTAGATGAACATAGCAATATAACGAATCAAACATATTAATGGTAAAAAAGACAACAACAAAAACAAAAAACTTAGCATAGTATTACATTTCGTGGATGCATTTAGCATATTATAATGTTTATGGCAGTCTGGAAAATGTTTAAATAATAGATAACTCAATAGCCTTAATATTATCAGAATGAATTCATACTTAGGCTATACAAATTTTTCTTAAATGTTATAAAATGGTGGTCAAACATACTAAAATAGTCTTAATAGCAATGCTGCAATGTACATAGTTATAACAAGCAATCATTTATAGATAGCTGTAGCTACTATTATTACATTATAGTTTTTTTTTCCTTTAAGCACTATAAAGAATAAAAACAAACAGACACAACCCTTCAATAAAATACAGAGATAAATATAATCTCCATGAATTATTTAATTACTTACCAATTTATACCAGCATTTGTAACTAAATTTATATTATTATCTTTCAAACTGATATATGTTTTGAACGACGCTGACGTCTCTTTTGTTGTCTTAGCCACCGTCTCTCACTGACAGCAGGCCGATACGGCAGTTTCTGGATTGTCAAAACTGCAACATATAGAAGCAACCCATAACACATAAGTACACAAAGTAAAAAGAGGAAAGCGCTTTCGGTTTCACTAGTTGAATCATTCACATTCCTGCTGCGTCCAGATGAAGCGGAATTTTCCTTAGAAATGTGTGAAAGATACAATTGTTTTATTTTCTCAATCAACTCTTCCATCTTAGAATGTATGTCGGTCGTGTCAAAGTCAGTTTGACGGGACGCAAACACTGAAAGCAGAAGAAAAGCCAAGGCTATTACGAAATGAAGGTAATAGCCTGGTTGCTTAATAACCGCAGATTCTGGGTAAGTCACAATATTGCTGCACGTCTGTCTTGTCATCTGTATTTCTGTCAAATCTGAAGTTTCGTTGAGCGTTTGCCCTGAGCAGTTGAAAGTATTATTTTCTGTTGTACTTTGGTTAATCATGTTTTGATTAATAAATATGTTTTCTTCGTCACTGTTAATTGCTTCTATCGTCTGTGTTTCCATGTTTATGGTATCGTTCAACCTTGCTTCAAGAGTTTGTATTCTTTTATTCTGTACGCTAGTTCCATTGCGATTTGCTTGTATTCCTTTATTGGTAGTTTTACATCGTTTTATCTGCGTTCCAATTGTGCGGGTCCTTTTTCCTTCTTTTTTATTTACCGTTTGTGTTTGTTTTTCAGACATGTGCTTGGTAACATTGAATGGTATATAGATATCTCCTCTGCGATACTCCAACAAAGTGCTAAGCAGGTAGTTTGTTGGAAATGAATCTTCATCGTCATTCTTGTTCTCTAACATAACTTCATGTCTACATAAAGGACAATAAAACGATTGTAATTTTCCAATAACACATTCTCTTTTCTTTTGAATAAAGGATACAAGGCAGTTCTTGCAGAAACTGTGTTGGCAAGGTAACATTTTAGGGTTCTCAAAAATGTCCATACATATGGGACATATGAATATATCTTCGTCTACCGTTGCCATTTGTACTTTTTTCAGAGTGTTGCCTGCATGGAAAATCTGCAATATGAAATAATTAAATAAAATAATTTTGACAGCTCTGTATTTATCATTAAAGGTATGGAATGAATAGGCGTGGTCTAGTTGCGTTGAAGTAAAAGGATAGTTCTTTCATGTTTGTTTACTTAAGCAATATCCATCGTTTTAATTTATTCACTGTTGAATATTTTTTAGTTGAAAGGTTACTAATATCTCTACTATACATCTGAAAAATGAATGCCACAGCTGTCTTAACGCACGGTTTTTACGGACAAACGCTTGGTAACAGCATGTATCTCAATAAGAATAATGACAGTTAGCCAGGGCAATTGACTTTTTGTGATGCTTAATTTGAAAGAAAAGAAATAGTTTTCGTCAACAAATAGGATAACACTTATTCTACGTTAAAACTTCAAGACCCTGCACAAATGATTACAAACGCAGCCAGTGTTATAATACATGTATACGGTCGTGTTAATTAAATAAAACCGGGATAGAGGTCACGATTCAGTTAGAAATATAGTCAGTATTTTAAGAGGCTACAAAATTTCGTTAATTCTTCAGAAATTCGATATGGGTTATTTGAACAATAACGCCAAGGTCAAAGTTAAGGGATATAAAATACGAATGACCTGGGTTGTATACTCTGCAAGTTTTTGTCAATAGATCTACAATAGATGCTAGTTTTATGAAAATCCTTTCATTGGTTAAGAAGATATGGTGCCGAAGTAACAGCCCAGTTTTCCCCCAGTCAGTTCTTTCCCCGGGGAAAAAACTGACTAGTCAATTCTTTCCCCCGGGGAAAACACTGACTAGTCAGTTTCTTCCAGCCCCCCCCCCCCCCCTAGTCAGTTTCCCCCCCCCCCCCCTTGGAATTAATTTTCTGATAGGGGAAGATACTGACTAGTTAGTCAGATGTGTCCCCGGGGAAAAAACTGACTAGTCAGTTCTTTCCCCCTAGTCAAGTTTTCCCTTCAAGTACTGGATTCTTTCAGTATTGTTATTTGGGATACAAGTGTCTATTCATTTTCCATTTAAATTTCAGATGAAACAAGTATTGTTTTTCATTTCAATAAACCTATATGTTTCCTTTTTTGTAACTTTAAACAATGTTGTTTTTTTTTTTTGTCAAATCAAATTTTTTAACTTCTGTTCGATTGCCATTACTATTTAATATCTGTCAGGTGCGGGAAAGAAATTAACTAGTCAGTTCTTTCCCCCTTGCATATACTTGGCCTATGGGTGGGGGAAAAAATTGACCAGTCAGTTCTTTCCCCACAAGCCAGTACTTGACCTGTCAGGTGGGGGAAGAAATCGGCCGGTCGGTTCTTTACCCCCTAGCCAGTACTTGACCTGTCGGATGGGGAGAATAAATTGACCAGTCAGTTCAGTCCCCCCTAGGATATATTTGACCTTTCAGGTGGGGGAAGAAATTCACCAGTCAGTTCTCCCCCCCCCCCCACCCCTAGCAGGTAGGTGGGGGAAGAAATTGGCCGGTCATTTCTTTCCCCCCTAGCATATATTTGATCTATCAGGTGGGGGAAGAAATTGACTAATCAGTTCTTTCCCGCCTAGCATATACTTGACCTATTAGATGGGGGAAAAAATTAACCCGTCAATTCTTTCCCCCCAGCCAGTACTTGACCTGTCGGATGGGGAGAAGAAATTGACCAGTCAGTTCTTTCCCCCCTAGCATATACTAGACCTATCAAGTGGGGGAAGAAATTGACCAGTCAGTTCTTTCCCTCCTAGCATATATTTGACCTATCAGGTGGGGGAAGAAATTGACCAGTCAGTTCTTTCTCCCCTAGCATTATACTTGAACTGTCAGGTGGGGGAAGAAATTGACTAGTTCTTTCCCCCCAAGCCAGTACTTGACCTGTCAGGTTGGGGAAGAAATTGGCCGGTCAGTTCTTTCCCCCCAGCCAGTACTTGACCTGTCGGATGGGGAGAAGAAATTGACCAGTCAGTTCCTTCCCCCATAGCATATACTTCACCTATCAGGTGGGGGAAGAAATTGACCAGTCAGTTCTTTCCCCCTAGCATATATTTGACCTATCAGGTGGGGGAAAAAATTGACCAGTCAGTTCTTTCCCCCTAGCATATAGGTGGGGGAAGAAATTGACTGGTCAGTTCTTTCCCCCCTAGCATATACTTGGCCTATCAGGTGGGGGAAAAAATTGACTGGTCAGTTCTTTCTCCCCTAGCATTATACTTGAACTGTCAGGTGGGGAAGAAATTGACTAGTCAGTTCTTTCCCCCCAAGCCAGTACTTGACCTGTCAGGTGGGGGAAGAAATTGGCTGGTCAGTTCTTTCCCCCCAGCCAGTACTTGACCTGTCGGATGGGGAGAAGAAATTGACCAGTCAGTTCTTTCCCCCCTAGCATATATTTGACCTATCAGGTGGGGGAAGAAATTGACCAGTCAGTTCTTTCCCCCCTAGCATATATTTGACCTATCAGGTGGGGGAAGAAATTGACCAGTCAGTTCTTTCCCCCCTAGCATATATTTGACCTATCAGGTGGGGGAAGAAATTGAATAGTCAGTTCTTTTCCCCCTAGCATATAGGAGGGGGAGGCAATCGTCTAGTCAGTTCTTTTCCCCCTTGCATATACTTGACCTATCAGGTGGGGGAAGAAATTGACCGGTCAGTTCTTTCCCCCCTAGCCAGTACTTGACCTTTCGGATGGGGAGAAGAAATTGACCAGTCAGTTCTTTCCCCCAGCCAGTACTTGACCTGTTGGATGGGGAGAAGAAATTGACCAGTCAATTCTTTCCCCACAAGCCAGTACTTGACCTGTCAGGTGGGGGAAGAAATCGGCCGGTCGGTTCTTTCCCCCCCCCCTAGCCTGTACTTGACCTGTCGGATGGGGAGAAGAAATTGACCGGTCAGTTCAGTCCCCCCTAGGATATATTTGACCTTTCAGGTGGGGGAAGAAATTGACCAGTCAGTTCTCCCCCCCCCTAGCAGGTAGGTGGGGGAAGAAATTGACTAGTCAGGTCTTTTCCCCCTTAGCATATACTTGACCTATCAGGTGGGGGAAGAAATTGACCGGTCAGTTCTTTCCCCACTAGCCAGTACGTGACCTGTCGGGTGGGGAGAAGAATATTCACTGGTCAGTTCTTCCCCCCCCCCCCCTTGCATATACTTGACCTCTCAGGTGAGGGAAGAAATTGACTAGTCAGTTCTCCCCCCCCCCCCCCCACCAGCATATACTTGACCTGTCAGGTGGGGGAAGAAATTGACTGGTCAGTTCTTTCCCCCCTTGCATAAACTTGTCCTATCAGGTGGGGGAAGAATCTGGGCGGTCATTTCTTTCCCCCTAGCATATATTTGATCTATCAGGTGGGGGAAGAAATGACTTATCAGTTCTTTCCCGCCTTGCATATACTAGACCTATTAGATGGGGGAAAATAATTAACCCGTCATTTCTTTCCCCCCAGCCCAGAACTTGACCTGTTCGGGATGGGTGAGAAGAAATTGACCAGTCAGTTCTTTCCCCCTAGCATATACTAGACCTATCAAGTGGGGGAAAGAAATTGTCCAGTCAGTTCTTTCCCTCCTAGAATAATTTTTGTCCTATCAGGTGGGGGAAGGAAATTGACGTCAGTTCTTTCTCTCTAGCATATAGGTGGGGGAAAGAAATTGACTAGTCAGTTCTTTCACCCTAGCATATACTTGGACCTATCAGGTGGGGAATAAAAAATTGACGGTCAGTTTCTTCTCCCCTAGCATTTATACTGGAACTGTCAGGTGGGGGAAGAAAAGAAATGACTAGTTCTTTCCCCCCATGCCAGAGTACTTGAACTGTCAGGTTGGGGAAGAAATGGCCGGTCAGTTCTTTCCCCCCAGCCAGTAATTGAACCTGTCGGATGGGGAGAAGGAAATTGTCAGTCAGTCCTTCCCCCATAGGCATTTACTTTCACATATAGGTGGAGGGGAAGAAAATTGACCAGTGAAGTTCTTCCCCCTAGCATATATTTGATATCAGGTGGGGGAAAAATTGACAGTTCAGTTCTTTCCCCCTAGCATATAGGTGGGGGAAGAAAGTGAACTGGTCAGTTCTTTCCCCTAGCATCTATACTTGAAACCTATCAGGTGGGGGAAAATATTGACTGGTCAGTTCTTTCTCCCCTAGATTATACTTGAAACTGTCAGTGGGGAAGATATTTGATAGTCAGTTCTTTCCCCCCAAGCCTGTACTTGACCTGTCAGGTGGGGGAAGAATTTGGCTGGTCAGTTCTTTAACACCCAGTACTTGACCTGTCGGATGGGGAGAAGAAATTGACCGTCAAGTTCTTTCCCCCCCCTAGCATATATTTGACCTATCAGGTGGGGGAAGAAATTTGACCAGTCAGTTCTTTCCCCACTAGCATATTATTTGTACCTATCAGGTGGGAGGAGAGAAAATTGCCAGTTCAGGTTCATTCCCACTAGCATATTATTTTGACCTATCAGCGTGGGGGAAGAAATTGAATATGTCAGTTCTTTTTACCCCTAGCATATAGGTGGGGGAGGAGGAGGCATTGTCTAGTCGTTCTTTTGCCCCTTGCATATACTTGACCTATCTGGTGGGGGAGAAATTGACCGGTCAGTTCTTTCCCCTCCTAGCAGTACTTGACCTTTTCGAGGGATGGGGAGAAGGAATTGACCAGTTCAGTTCTTTCCCCAAGCCGTAACTTGACCTGTTGGATGGGCGAAGAAATTGACAGTCATTTATCCCCCGGACATATACTTGATATAGGTGGGGAAAAAATGACCAGTCAGTTCTTTCCCCCCTAGCATTATTTGACCTATCAGGTGGTGGAAGAAATAGACCAGTCAGTTCTTTTCCCCTAGCATTATAGGTGGGGGAGAAATTGAACCGGTCAGTTTCGTTCACCCTTGCATATACTTGGACCTATCAGGTGGGGGAAGTATTGGACGGTCAGTTCTCTCTCCCCTAGCCCGTACTTGACCTTTCGGGGTGGGGAGAAGTAATTTGACCAGTCAGTTCTTTCCCCCCTTGCAGATAGGTGGGGGAAGAAATTGGACTTGTCAGTTCTTTCCCCCTTTGCATTACACTTGGACCATCAGTTGGGGGAAGAAATGACCGGTCTGTTCTTTCCCCCTTGCCAGTACTTCAGGACCTTCCGGGTGGGTAGAAGAAAGGACCGGTCAGTTCTTCCCCCCTAGGCATATTGGTGGGGGAAGAAATTGACTTGTCAGTTCTTTCCCCCCTTGCATTATACTTGACCTATCAGGTGCAGGAAAGAAATTGACCCGATCAGTTATTTTCCCTAGCTTGAGTAGGAGGTAGTAGAGTACTTGACCTTTCGGGTGGGTGAGAAGAAGTAATTGACCAGTTCAGTTTTACCCCCCCCCCCCCCCAGCAGATACGTGACCTATCAGGTGGTGGGAAGAAATTGACCAGTCGGTTCATTCCCCCTAGCATATATTAAAACGCAATCAGGTGGGGGAAGAAATTGGACAGTCAGTTCGTTCCTCCCTAGCGATAGGTGGGGGAAGAAATTGACTAGTCTGTTCTTTCACCTAGCATATTTCTTGACTATCCAGGTGGGGGAAAAATTGAACTAACCCGTGTCAGTTCTTCTCCCCTAGCATTTATACTTGAACTGTCAGGTGGGGGAAGAAATTGACTAGTGCTTCCCCCCAAGCCAGTTATTGACTGTCTGGTTGCGGAGACAAAAAAATTGGCCGGTCAGTTCTTTCCAGCCAAGCCAGTACTTGAACCTGTCGGATGGGGGAGAAGAAATTGACCAGTCAGTTCTTTGCCCCAATAGCATATGCTTCTCCTATCAGGGGGGAAGAAAATTGACCAGTCAGTTCTTTCACCCCTTGCATATACTTGTCTATCAGGTGGGGGCAAACCCGTAAAATATGACCATTCAGGATCATTTCCCATGCATACTAGAGTGGGAAGATAATTGACTGGTCAGTTGCTTTCCCCCCCTAGGGCGTATACTTGGCCTATCAGTTGGGGGAAAAATTGACTGGTCAGTTCTTTCTCCCCTAGTACTTGACCAGTACTTGACCTTTCGGGTGGGGAGAAGAAATTGACCAGTCAGTTCTTCCCCCCAGCCATTTACTTGACCCTGTTTGATGGGGTGTTGAAATTGACCCAGGTCAGTTCTTTTCCCCCTAGCCCTACTTGACTCTAAGGTGGGGGGGGGAGGGAATAAAAATTTTGACCGGTCTGTTCTTTACCCCCTAGCTTTATATTTGACATATTCAGGTGGGGGAAGAAATTGGCCGGTAAGTTCTTTGTCCCCCCGCCAGTACTTGACCTGTCGGATGGAGGGAGAAGAAATCTGACCCAAAGCTCAGTTCTTCCCCCTAGCATATACTTGATATCTGGTGGGGAGGAATGAAATTGACCAGTCAGTTCTTTCCCCCCAGCATATATTTGACCTATTAGGTGGGAGAAGAAATTGACCAGTCAGTTCTTTCCCCCCTAGCATATATTTGACGTATCAGGTGGTGGAAGAAATTGAATAGTCAGTTCTTTTCCCCCTAGCATATTGGTGGGGGAGGCAATTGTCTAGTCAGTTATTTCACCTTGCATATACTGGGAACTATCAGGTGGGGGAAGAAATTGACGGTCAGTTCTTTCCCCCCTAAGCAGTACTTGACCCTTTCGGGTGGGGAGTAAGAAATTGACCAGGTCAGTTTCTTTCCCCAGCAAGCAGGGTATTGACTTGTAGGATTGGGGGAAGAAAATTGACCAGTCAGCTTCTTTCCTACCTAGCATATATTTGACCTATCAGGGAGGGGGAAGAAATTGACCAGTCAGTTCTTTCCCCCTACTTTATATTTGGACGTATCAGGTGGTGGAAGAAAATTGAATAATCATTTCTTTTCCCCTCGCATTTGATAGGTGGGGGAGGCAATTGTCTAGCATCTCAGTTATTTCCCCCCTTGCAATAACTTGACCTATCGAAGGTGGGGGAAGTAATTGACGCAGATCAGTTCTCTCCCCCTAGCCAGTTCCACGTGACCTTTCGGGTGGGGGAGAAGAAATTGACAGTCAGTTCTTTACCCCCTAGTAATATAGGTGGGGGAAGAAAGTGACTAGTCAGTTTCTTTCCCTCTTTGGCATATACTTGCCTATCCGGTGGGGGAAAGAAATTGATCGCGTCACAGTTCTTTCCCCCTAGCCAGTATTTTGACCTTTCGGACGATTGGGTAGAAGAAATTAACCAGTCAGGTTCTTTACCCCGCCTAGCTTATAGGTGGGGGAAGAAATTGACTAGTCTGTTATTTCCCCCTTGCATTTACTTGATCCTATCAGGTGGAGGAAGAAGAAATGACGGTCAGTCTTTTCCCCCTAGCCGTACTTGACCTTTTGGGTGGGAGAAGAAATGGGACCAGTCAGTTCTCCCCCCTATCCCCCCTAGCATATACTTGACTATCAGGTGGGGGAAGAAATTGACCAGTCAGTTTCTCTTCCCACCTACATATATTTGACTCCTATCAGGTTGGGGAAGAAATGACCAGTCAGTTCGTTCCCTCTAGCAGATGGTGGGGGGAAGAACTTGAGTAATCATTTCTTTCCCCCCTAGGCTGATACTTGACCTATCAGGTGGGGGAAAAACATTTGACGGTCAGTTCTTTCTCCCCGAGCATTATACTTGAACTGTCAGGTGGAGAAGAAATTGACTAGTCAGTTCTTCCCCCCCCCCCCCATGCCAGTACTTGACCTGTCGGTTGGGAAGAAGAATTTGGCGGTCAGTCATTCCCCGCGAGTGAGTACTTGACCTGTCTGATTGGGGAGAAGAAATTGACAGTAGTTCTTTCCTCACTCGCACATACTTGACCTATCAGGTGGGGGGAAAATTGACGGTTCAGATTCTTTACCCCTAGCATATATTTGACATTTTCAGGTGGGGGAAGAAATTTGGACGGTCAGTTCTTTCCCCCCAGCCGTACTTGACCGTCGGAATTGGGGATGAAGGAATTGACCAGTCAGTTCTTCCCCCCAGCATATACTTGACCTATCAGGTGGGGGAAAGAAATTGACCAGTCAGTTCTTTCCCCCTTCAGCATATATTTGACATATCAGGTGGGAGAAGAAATTGTCCAGTCAGTTGTTTCCCCTCTAGCATATAGGTGGGGGGAGAAATTGACTAGTCAGTTTTTTCTCCCCCCCCCCCCCCTCCCCACCCTTGCATATACATGACCTATCGGGTGGGGGAAGAAATTGACAGGTCAGTTCTTTCCCCCCTAGCATATACTTGACCTATCAGGTGGAGGAAAAAATTGACCGGTCAGTTCTTTCCCCCTAGCCAGTACTTGACCTTTCGGGTGGGGAGAAGGGGGAAATTGACAGTCAGTTCTTCCCGCCCCCTCCCACCAGGAATATTACTTGACCTATTGGTGGGTGAAGAAATTGACAGTCAGTTCTTACCCCCCAGCATATATTTTGACTATCAGGTGGGTGAGGGAAATTGACCAGTCAGTTCGCCCATTCCCCATCCTGGCATTTACTGACCTATCAAGGTGAGGGGAAAAAATTGGACCGGTCGTTTCTTTCTCACCTAGCATTATCTTGAACTGTCAGGTGGGGGAAGAAATTGACCAGTTCGTTCCCCCCAAGCCAGTTCTTTGACCTTGTCAGGTTTGGGAAGAAAGGAAATGGCCGCGGTCAGTTCTTTCCACCCAGGCAGTACATGACCTGTCGGTTGGGGAGAAGAATTTGCCAGTCAGTTCTTTCCCCATAGCATATACTTCACCTATCAGGTGGGGGAAGAAATTGACCCGTCAGTTCTTTCCCCCTAGCATATAACTTGACCTATCGGTTGGGGGTACAAATTGGACCAGTCAGTTTCTTTCCCAATTTAGCATTTAGGTGGGGGAAAAGAAATTGACTGGTCAGTTCTTTCCCCCCCTAGCATATACTTGGCTATCAGTTGGTTAAAAAATTGACTGGTCAGTTCTTTCTCCCCTAGTATATACTTGACTGTCAGGTGGGGTAGAAATTCACTAGTCAGTTCTTTCCCCCCAAGCATAGTACTTGAACTGTCAGGGTGGGGGAAGAAATTGGCCGGTCAGTTCTTCCCCCCCCCTCGCCAGCCAGTACTTGACCTGTGGATGGGGGGAGAAGGAATTGACCCGTTCAGTTCTTTAACCTTAGCATATACTTGACCCGTACATGTCAGGTGGGGGACGAAATTGACAGTAGTTCGTTCCCACCTAGCATATATTTGACCTATCAGGCGGGGGAAGAAAATTGGACAGTAGTTCTTTTCCCCTAGCATATGGTGGGGGAAGAAAATGACATAAGTCAGTACATTCCCCCCCTTGATATACTTGTCCTATCACGGTGGGGGGAAGTAATTGATAGTCAGTTCTTTCCCCCCTAAGCTGGACTTGGACCTTTCGGGTGGGGAGAGAAATTGACCAGTCCGTTTTTACCCCCCGGCCAGTACTTGACTGTTTGAGGGGGAGAAGGAAATTGACCAGTCAGTTCGTTTCCCCCCTAGCACATACTTGACCCAAATCAGGTGGGGGAAAAATTGACCAGTCAGTTCTTTACCCCCTAGCATATATTTGACATATAGGTGGGGGAAGAAATTGGCGAGTCAGTTCTTTCCCCCCCAGCCAGTATTTGGACCCTGTCGGATGGGGAGAATAAATTGACCGTCAGTTCTTTCCCCCCTTAGCATAACTTGACTATCAGGTGGGGGAAGAAATTGACCACGTCAGTTCTTTCCCCCTAGCATATATTTGACCATATTGGAGTGGTTGGGGGATTAAAATTGACAAGTCAGTTCTTTCCCCCCCTACCATTATATTTGACGTATCAGGAGGGTGGAAGAAAATTGGAATAGTCAGTTCTTTTCCCCCTAGCATATAGGTTGGGGGGAGTAGGGAGGCAATTGTCTTGTCAGTTATAGTTATTTCCCCCCTTGCATATACTTGACCTATCAGGTGGGTGGAGAAATTGAACCGGTCAGTTCTTTTCCCCCCTAGCCAGTACTTGACCTTTAGGGTGGGGAGAAGAAAGTGGCGGAGTCAGTTCTGTCCACAGCCATTACGTGAACGGTTGGATGGGAAGAGAAAATGACCAGTCATTTCTTTCCCCACCTAACCATTTACTTGACCTATCAGGTGGGGGGAAAAAAGTGACCAGTCAGTTCTGTCCCATAGCATATATTTGACCTATCCAGGTGGGGGAAGGAAATTGACCAGTAGTTCTTTTCCCCTAGCATATAGGTGGGGGATGAAATTGATAGTCAGTTTCTTTCCCCCCTTGCATATATTGACCTAATCGGTGGGGGAAGAAATTGACCGGTTCAGTTCTCTCCCCCTAGCAGTACTTGACCTTTGGCGTGGGGAGAAGAAATTGACCAGTCTGTTCTTTCCCCCTAAGCATATTGTCGGGGAAGAAATTGATTGTCAGTTCTTTCCCTCTTTGCATATACTTGACCTTCAGGTGGGGAGGGGAAGAAAATGACCGGTCAGTTTCTTTCCCCCCTAGCCAGAGGATTTGACCTTTTGGGCGTGGGTTAGAAGAAATTAAACCAGTCAGTTCTTTCTCAACTAGCATATAGGTGGGGGAAGAGATTGACCGCGTCAGTTCTTTCCCCCCTTGCATATACTTGACCTATCAGGTGGAGGAAGAAGAAATTGACCGGTCAGTTCTTTCCCCCCATAGCCAGTACTTGACCGTTCGGGTGGGGGAAGAAATTGACCAGTCAGTTCTCCCCCCCCCTCAGTACTAGCATTAATACTTGACCTATCTGGTGGGGGAAGAAAGTGACCAGTGAGTTCTTTCCCCCCTAGATATATTTGAGCCCTATCGATGGGGGAAGAATTTGACCAGTCAGTTTCGTTCCCTCTAGCAGATCGGTGGGGGAAGAATTTGACTAGTTCATTTCTTTCCCCCCCCTGCATATACTTGACCTATTGGTGGGCAAAACATTGCCCGGTCAGTTCTTTCTCCCCTAGCAGTATAGTGAACTGTCTGTGGAGAATAAATGGACTAGTCAGTTCTTTCCCCCCCCCCCAGCCGGTACTTGACCTGTTCGGGTGGGGGAAGGAAATTGGCCGGTCAGTTCTTTCCCCCCAGCTAGTAGTACTAGACCTGTTGATGGGAGGAAAAAATTGTCCAGATCAGTTCTTTTCCCCTCTAGGGCATATACTTGACTACAGGTGGGGGAAGAAAGTGATAGGCAGTTTCTTTCCCCCCTAGCATATATTTGACCTAGCAGGTGAGGGATGAAATGGTCAGGTCAGTTCTTTTCCCAGTATAGCTTAGGTGGGGGGAGAAATTGATAGTCAGTTCTTTCCCCCCCCCCCCCCTTGCATATACAATGACCTATCGGGTGGGGGAAGAAATTGACGGTCAGTTCTTTCCCCCCTAGCTGCATATACTTGACCGTATAGCTTGGGGGGAATGGGGGAAGAAATTGACCTGTCCAGTTCTTTCACCTAGCATATATTTTGACCTTAATCAGGGTGGGGGAAGTAATTTGACCAGTCAGTTCCGTCCCCCTAGCTGATAGGTGGGGGAGAAATGACTAGTCAGTTCTTCCCCCCTAGCTTATTCTTTGACTATAGGTGGGGGGAAAACATTTACCGGTTCACTCTTTCTCCCCTAGCGTTATTCTTGAACTGTCAGGTGGAGATGAAATTGACTAGGTAGTTCTTTCCCCCAAAGCAGAGTAATTGACCTGGTCAGGTGGGGGACGAAATTGGCCATTCAGTTCTTTCCCCCAGCGAAATTACCGTCAGTTCTTTCGTCTCGCATATACTTGACTATCAGGTGGGGGGAAGAAATTGACTAGTAAAGTTCTTTCCCCTCCTTGCATATACTTGACCCACTCAGGTGTGGGATGAAATTGACCGGTCAGTTCTCTCCCCCCTAGCAGTACTTGACCTTTCGGGTGGGGAAAGAAATGGACCAGTCAGTTCGTTCCCCCTAGGCTGATAGGTGGGGAAGAAAATGGACTAGGTCAGTTCTTTCCCCATTTGCATATACTTGACCTTATCAGGTGGGGGAAGAAATTGACCGGTCAGTCTTTCCCCCTAGCCAGTACTTGACCTTTCGGGTGGGTAAAAGATATTGACCAGTCAGTTCTTTCTCTAGCATCTAGGTGGGGGATAGTAATTGATAGTCGTCTTTCCCCCCTTGCATGTATACTCTGACCTATCTGCGGGGAGGAAGAAATTGGCCGGAGTTCTTTCCCCCCTAGCCAGGACATGGGATTCGGAGTGGGGGAGAAGAAATTGACCAGTCAGTTCTTCCCCCACCCCCCCCATAGCTTTACTTGACATATCAGGTGGGGGAAGACATTGAACAGTCAGTTCTTTTTCCCTAGCCTAGTTTGAACCTATCAGGTGGGGGGAAGAAATGACCAGTCAGTTCGTCCCATGCAGATAGGTGGGGGAAGAAATTGACTAGTCAGTTCCTTCCCCCTAGCATATACTTGACCTATCAGGTGGGGGAGGAAAAATTGACCAGGTCAGTTTTTCTCCCCTGCATTATACTTGAATTGTCAGGTGGAGAAGACATTGACTAGTAGTTCTTTCCCCCAAGCCAGAGATGTACTTGACCTGTGGGTGGGAGGAAGAAATTGGCCGGTCAGTTCTTTTCCCCCTGCGAGTTACTTGACCTGTCGGATGGGGATGGAAGAAATTGACAGTCAGTTCTTTTCCCCTCTACCATATTACTTGACTATCAGGTGCGAAGAAATTGACTTAGTCAGTTCTTTCCCACTAGCATATATTTGACCTATAGGTGGGGGAAGGAAGAAATTGAAAGTCATTCTTTCCCCTCTAGCATTAGGTGGGGGGAAGATATTGAACTAGTCAGTTCTTTCCCCCCTTGCATTTACACTTGACCTATCGGGTGGGGGGAAGAAATTGACCGGTTAGTTCTTTCCTCCTAGCATATATTTGACTATCTGTGGGCGAAGAAATTGTCCCTGTCAGTTCTTTACCCCTAGCATATACTTGACCAATCAGGTGGGAAAAACATTTTACCGGTCAGTTCTTTTCCCCTTGCGTTATACTTGAACTGTCAGGTGGAGAGAAATTGACTACGTCAGTTCTTTCCTCCCATGACGTTATCTTGACTGTCAGGTGGGGGTAGAAATTGGCTGGTCAGTTCTTTACCCCAGCGATACTTGACCTGTCGGATGGGAAGAAGAAAAATTGTCCGCGTCAGTTCTTTTCCCGTCAAGCATAAATTGACCTATCAGGTGGGGGAAGAAGAAATTGACTAGTCAGTTCTTTCCCCCTAGCCAAGATTTGACCTAATCAGGTGGGGGAAGAATTGACCAGTAGTTCTTTTCCCCCCTAGCAAATAGGCTGGGGGAAAGAAATTGACTAGTCAGTTCTTTCCCACCTTGCATATTCTGGACCCTATAGGGTGGGGGGAAAGAAATGACGGGTCAGTTCTTTCTTCCCCCCCCCCCCCCTAGCCAGTACTGACCGTCAGGTGGGGAAGAAGAAAGAAATTGACTAGTCGGTTCTTCCCCCCACTCCTCTAAACTACTACTTGAACTGTCAGGTGGAGGAAGAAATTGGCTGGTCAGTTCTTATCACCCAGCCAGTACTTGACCTGTTGGTTGGGGAGAGAAATTGACCAGGTCAGTTCTTTCCCCGCCCCCCTAACATATATTTAGGGACCTATCAGGTTGGGGAAGAATTGACCTGTCATTATTTCCCTTAGCATATACTTGACCTGTCAGGTGGCGGAAAGAAATTTACTACGTCAGTGAATCTTCCCCCCCCCAGCCATTACCTGCTCTGTTAGGTTGGGAAGAAAATTGAAAGGGTCAGTTCTTTCCCCCCACCTAACAGAGCAAGTACTGGCTTAGGAGAGGGAAAGGAATGACTGGTTCAAATTCTTCCCCCACCTGACAGGTCAAGTATATGATGGGGGGAAAGAAACTGATCGGTCTTTTCTTCTCCCTCCCGACAGGTCAAATATATGCTAGGGGGGTGGAAGAACTGCTGGTCAATTTCATCTCCCCACACCACAGGTCAGGTTACTAGCTTAGGGGGCAAGAACTGACCAGTCAATTTCTTTCCCACCGTACAGGTCAAGTACTGGCTAGGGGGAAAGAACAACTTAGTCAAATTCTTCCCCCCATCTCGACAGGTTCAAGTAGCTGGCTAGGGGGGAAGAACTGACTTGGTCAATTTCTTTCCCCATCCGACAGGTCAAGAATGGCCTAGGGGGGAAAGAATGACCCGGTCAATTTCTAACCCCACACTGGCAGGAGCACGTACTGGCCTAGGTGGGAAAGAACTGTACTGGTCAATTTAAACAACAACTTCCCCCACCTGACAGGTCAAGTACTGGCTAGGGGGGAAAATAACAAAAACTTGTCAATTTTTTCTCCCTCCTGATAGGTAAGTATTGGCTAGGGGGGGGGAAAGAATGACTGGGTCAAATTCATATCCCACCCGACAGGTCAAGTACAGCTATTGGGAAAGTACTGACTGGTTAATTTCTTCCCCCCTCCCTGACCGAATAAGTATATTGCTGGGGGGGAAAGAACTGACCAATCAAGAGGCTGGAAAGTAATTGACCAGTAAGTTCTTTCTAGCAAGTACTGGCTTAGGAGGGGAAAGTATATGATGGCGGGGGGGGGAAGAACTGACGGTCAATTTTCTTTTTCCCACCTGAAAGGTCAAGTTCTGGGCTAGGGGGAAAGAACTGACATGTCAATTTCTTCCCACTTAACAGAGCGAGCAAGTATTGGCTGGGGGGAAAGAACGACTGGTCAATTTCATTTCCACCCGAACAGGGTCAAGTACTGGCTAGGGGGGAAAGAACTGACCGGTCATTCTTCCCCCAACTAACAGAGCAAAAGCAAGTACTGCTAGGTGGAAAAGAACTGATGGTCAATTTACTTTCCTCACCTTACTGGTCAAGTACTGGGCTACGTGGGAAAAGAACTGACCGCAGTATTTCCTTACCTTAGATGAATTGAACAGGGAAGAATAATGGCAAAATAAAAAAAAATACAACAGATATTAAAATAAGTTCATTTAAAACATTCTTAAATTTACACAAAAATGAAACATATTTCTTATTTTATATGAAATTTAAATGAAAAACCGACTATCGGAAATAAAAACCAGGCTGGTAAGAATAACACAGAATAACCAGTGCCAATTCTCTAAACCAGGGGATATAATTGACTAGCCAAGAAAATGATGAGGGGGAGGAAAATAATTTGAACTAGTTTTTTCCCCCATAAGAATGATCAAGAGTAAACCAGTTGCGATTGGGGGGAAAAATTGACTGGGGGGGGGGAGGGGGGGGGAAGAACTGACTGGGGAAAAAATTGACCGTTACACCGGTACACATTTAAACTCCACCAAGTGTGACTTTTGCTTAGGACCCAGTAATCTGGGTTGTAGTCTTTGCATGTCGCCTTGATTGGCTAAAAAACTGATGCTATTTTTATGAAAATGTCTAAAGTGGTTAAAAATGCAAGGGACACACATATAAGGCATTTGACCGCTGACGTCCAAGCATGACCTTGATCTTGGACCAAGTGACCTGGGTTGTCCACTGTGCATATCGTCGTGCTTATCTTAGCAATTGATGGTATTATTGTGCACATTTTCCGAGTGAGAAGATATGGAGCGGACATAAAGTTAGTCTATTTGACTTTTAACGCCCAAGCGTGACTGTGATCTTGAACCTAGGGTAAAAGTGAGGTATGAAATGATGATATAGAGGATATTTGTTTGTTTCGGTGTAAGATCGAAAATTTATTTCATCGAGTGAACATCACATGAATATTTTCACGAGTGGCGAAGCCACGAGTGAAAATATTAACATGTGATGTTCACGAGATGAAATAAATTTCGATCTTTCACCGAAACAAACAAATTTTCTGTTTATTTCATGCTTATTCAGTGGTTTCTTTTATAAAATCGTTTTACTTTTTAAAAATTCCCCCGCAGGGAGCCCCACTGTTTACGACTGTCAGCGCTGTGTTATGCGTCCCAAATAGTTCTACAAATTTGGTCCAGGTTGTGTTTTGTCTAACAGAAGAAAGGAGATTAATTTATTTGTAAGGGATATAAATAATATATTTGGTACTTCAAAAATTTTATTCATGTAACTTCAGATATATTTAAACAAACAATGTGTGAAATTCATACGCGCAGATACGCGCACTTGCGCTTGTCAAAATTCGAGTCCGCCATTTTGTTTTACTTCAGTCAATCGGTAAACAGTTAGAACAAATAACTGGAGAAACAATACGAACAGTGTAACAGTGGGATTTTAAATGGACTTATATGTAAACTCTCGTGTCGTGAGTGTTACAGTTAGTCACTGTCACTTTCTGGAATCATTCTTATTCGTTTGAATGGTCTGGCAGTGGCACTGGCACTAGAACCGCAAATTTAGCTTTGAGTGGTCTATTTTCATAAATATGTGCATTATTTTTCAATTTATAAAGAAATATAAAAGAAATGGTGCCTTATTATATATTACGTCCCACCCTCTGTTCTTATATTAAAACATGGTAATGAACGGAATCCGACATCGCTCCGTTTCGCCGGTCATAACTTTCCGTAGAAATAAGCTATCGCTGTTACTCATGTACCGATCGGAAGGTCTTACATTTATTTAACAATGACAACAAGAAATCCCCACCAAAGAATGCTATTTTTGCAGAAATCAAGCGAATTTTATCGCTTTCGGAATTATTTACATCTCGATCACCCATCAACTTCCGCTTTTACCAAGTGCGAGCGATCTCATTGGACGGAACAAAAAGAGTCAAATGGCGCGATATTTGAATGTAAAAAATCCAAACAAACCAGAACAGTATATTTTTCTGTATAACTTCTTTTGGAAAAAGTCATGAATGAGAAAATATCCAGAACGATTTGTCCAACAGAAATAGTATAGTGGTATCCTGCTTTTATGAACAAAATAATATAATTTTTCAATTTGATTTGCCGTGGTACTAAGATGTAATTGATTGGGCAAATCAAATTGAAAAATTATATTATTTTGTTCATAAAAGCAGGATACCACTATACTATTTCTGTTGGACAAATCGTTCTGGATATTTCTCCATTCATGACTTTTTCCAAAAGAAGTTATACAGAAAAATATACTGTTCTGGTTTGTTTGGATTTTTTACATTCAAATATCGCGCATTTGACTCTTTTTGTTCCGTCCAATGAGATCGCTCGCACTTGGTAAAAGCGGAAGTTGATGGGTGATCGAGATGTAAATAATTCCGAAAGCGATAAAATTCGCTTGATTTCTGCAAAAATAGCATTCTTTGGTGGGGATTTCTTGTTGTCATTGTTAAATAAATGTAAGACCTTCCGATCGGTACATGAGTATCAGCGATAGCTTATTTCTACGGAAAGTTATGACCGGCGAAACGGAGCGATGTCGGATTCCGTTCATTACCATGTTTTAATATAAGAACAGAGGGTGGGACGTAATATATAATAAGGCACCATTTCTTTTATATTTCTTTATAAATTGAAAAATAATGCATATATTTATGAAAATAGACCACTCAAAGCTAAATTTGCGGTTCTAGTGCCAGTGGGCAGTGGCAACTGGCGAATCGAGCATGTTGGAAACGGACTCTTCAGCAGTTGCATTACTTCGGCCTACGTTAACTGTGGACATTTGTGACAGTGTTTCCGATACAGATGTACTGTGGAAATTGAAAGTCACAGGTCCGTGGAAAGTGCTGCTTGCAAAAAGACTGCGAGAGCGATTGGATCCGAAAGGCCCAGTCCATGGCTCCGGAGCACTGGCAGCACCACTTCCTTGAGTTTGAAGGTTGGTTTCATTTCTCTGATTCGACAGTATTTTAGAAATATTTCTCGACTGGTCGTTGTTGATTTTACTGTAGTTGTTTATAGAATTCACATTCTTGTGACCAGAAATTTGCATGATTTGGTTGGCAGGGACCCCAGCATCGTTTAGAGTTTGAACCAGATGTTTTCTGGAGCTGAAAAAAAAAATGAATGGAATTTTCATATCATTGACCTATGAAATTATTTGAAGGCATAAATTATTTTGTACAAGTGCATTTTCTTTAGAATAAGTATGCAGGCATAAGTTCGTTTTTCTAAGTTGGCTGACATGGGAGGGCTCTCGGGTTATTCTCATTCTGCATTCTAACACGATCCGATTCATTTTACTATTAAACAAAGAAGGCTGGAATCAGTGAATTATCAAACAACAATTCACTGTTCTGACGTCACAATTATTGCGTCAAACGGCGTAGCAGCGCGCTAGAAAGAAACCGATTGAAAACGGGCAAATAATTAATGAATGCCGGCAAAGATGTACTTTAAAGTCCTTGGGGCTAGAATGCGCTTTACTGGTACGCACTTTTTGCTAGGATTGTAAAAGGTAGGATGTGCTCGTTACAATCATTTAAATAAATTGTAACAATAATCTATTCATTAAAGAAAACAGAAAAACGGGGTGTGTGGGGCAGTAGCCCCCATAAGAATAAATGGGGAGTGTTTATTTAATGTGCGTACTGGTAAAGTGCAGGTGTCCCGTCCTTGGTAACGTGTTAGAATCAAAATAATACATCTCATTTAGTGATTTGCTCTTGAATAAATCAGTGTTTGTCGTTCAGCTGCGTAGTATTATACAACTCGGGCTCCGCCCTCGTGATATAATTCCTTCGCATCTGAACTCCAAACAGTGATTTATTCAGCGACAAATCACCGATGAGATATATATTTCTTAAATAAACCACTCGCGTGCAGTGACGTTACCGATCCAGGTGCATAGCACGGTTGTAAAAAGTAGTTTTTTTTCTACACTGTTGATACTAGTATGTAGTGTTAGAATCGAAATAACAAGTTCCCAAGTGTGATTTATCGTAGAATAACACGAGTTTTTTCGTTCTTATGCGAAACAGTATTTAAAATAATACGGCCTTCTTGATACATTCTTACATGTACGCATAAGAACACAGAAAACACGGGTTATTCTACGATAAACCATGTTTGGGAACTTATTACTAAAATTTTCTTAATTTCACGGCTAATTCAAGTCAGCGATAAAATCTTAATCGTGCCATTTATTAGCTTGCTAGAATGATATCACCTTCTAAGAAATTGCGAATATGACGTCGGCAGTAAGAAAGCGAGGATGAGCAAAGCATCAAACTGACAGTGCATGTCCTTCTATGGTTAATTTTATGACAAGAACGGAAAAAATCTTAATGAAGAAATCGCAGGTGGAATTGTACCGGACATCATAACAAATGTCATTGATTCTGGTTGGAAATAGCCCATGATGAATAGCGAAATACTAAAACGTAACAGAAAAATTACTAAAGTCATTGAAAACGGACAAAAAATGATAGATGCACTCCCTCCAGCAAAAAAAAAAAAAAAAAAACTAACTAAGAAAGATTAAATGTTTGCGATGCAAAACTAATACTGATTGAATTTGGTTGTGAAAAAACAAAGAATTGAAACACTAATTGCATGAAAAATTATCTGGAGGCCTGGGCTTACAGTCTGATAAGTACTTGAAGATTCTTGTTATCAAACTACTTTAAATATACTGAATTTATGCAGGTATGACTTTGGTAAGGGTATTTCAAAAGTAGATATTTTACAGTTTTAGGGTGTTTTCTTTTTTTCAGAAATGAATTTGAAAAGGAAAGAAAAGATCAATAGATGTCAGATTTGAATTTTTTTGATTGTCGGAAAAAGTTTTAGTATCCATATGACGGCTTATAATTTACGTACTTGACATTCCAGTAAAACTGTCGTTTTAAAGCTCTGAATTGAAAATGTTTGCAGAAAAATGGGGGGAAAAATTTTCAGTTTGGAACTCAGAACAATATCGGCTATAAAATCAGGCTTATAAAACGTTGCTATATCAGGATATTTTCAGCTGTTCATTTATTATATCTAGATAAACCATGGAAAAGCATAAAATAAGAATATAGATGTATAATATGCACACCTGTAAGGCGTTATTCTGGGATTTTCAATTCCTGCTTCAGCCTTCATGTCTCTCATAATGTTGTAAAGTTTATTTATTCCAAGTGGGGTTTTTTTGAACCAGCATCTCTGTGGTTTATCATTTGGTGTAAGGAAGAATGGGCTGTCAGGTTTGCACATTTCGTCCGGTCGTTTCTGGCTGTACAGCTTGTACAGATGTACAGATCTCTCTGGGCGTCAGCAGTGGCATAGGCTTTGGGTTTTGTACCTCTGAAGTAATGAAATTTACACTGTTATACATCATTAAAACATTTATCTTTTTACAGTCTCTAACCTTTTGACAGACATTTTACAGAAAAAATGCAAGTCTAAAACTCTAAATCGTAATGGTGATTGTAGCAACATACAACAGTTGTGCATCCAAATAGTCTAGCGGAAGGACGGCTGTTACTAAGTAGCAGTAGGCCTGGGTTCGAATCCCAGTTTGGATAGCTGTTTTGTTGTTTATCGTTATCATTACAAATAATCTACCATTATATTTCAGTAAACGCGTGGACGTTGTTTATAGTATAGGAGACGTTAGTCAAATTGACTTATTCATATAATCTAGTAAAAGAAAGTAGAATTTTTGATGTTTCGCCAGGGAAGGTTATCATGTGGGGAAAAAAGAATATGACATTTGTGACTTTCCACATTGAGTTTATTAAAGGGACTGGCCTCCAGATCATTCTACTAGTCTACTAAAAGATTTTTTAGATATCTGGAAATATAATGCTATATTTCTTAAGAAGGGTTAAAACTTAATTACTGACAAACTATATCATGTTACGGAAACACATTAGAATTTGCTGTTTTTTCTACTTTTTACGATGAAAATCGAAATGCGTTTGTAACGCATTACTCCAGGTAAACTGTCTCAATTATAAAAATCTGTATTTTGAAATCATAACTCACTAATTCCTCAATAGCTTTATTGGTTACGAAGACGGGAAAATGTCTTTATTGCCGTGGTTGTCCGGGGTTCGATTGCCGAGACGGTCATCTTTTTTTCTTGAATAGGATTTTTAAATTATTTTAGAAACAAAAACTCATATTCTAATGTTCGTAATATGACCAAAGTTCAATTTGAAAGAAAAAATATTATTTATCCAAATCTGGAGGTCAGTGCCTTTAAACTCGATGAGTAAAATTGATAAATGCTCTGCAGAGCCTCGCATTTTATTATTTTATTCAACTTGTTTTAATAAATTCAATATGAAAAGACACTCCTGTAATATCAGATTTCACATCTATTTTTTTTTTTATTTCACAGATTTCACATTTTCACAAGGAAAGCTTGTGCAATTTTAAAGATATTTTAAGATGGTATCAAAAATACAAAATATTTAAAGCATTTTGTGCATGAAATAAACCCGAAAAGAAATATCAGTGGAAGAATGAGATATTTCAATTTGTGACACAAATTTTGAAATTACTAATTTTAGTGCTCATTCAGTGACACTGAAAAAAAACAACACAAAAATTATGGTAGATCTACTGTATATGAATTAAATTACTTTATCACATGTTCGACTTTGCGGGAGTGTAATAAAGCCATTAAATAAAAATGATAATACACTAGTGTAATAACGCTTTGACGTCGACGTCGTTTACAGTATAGGAGACGCTGGACAAATTGACTTATTTGTATAGTAAAAGAAAGTTGAATTTTTGATGTTTCGACATGAATAGCTAACATGTGATGAAAAGAATATTACATTTGTGTCTTTCGACATTTAATTTATTAAACTCGTTGAATAAAATTGATAAAAATGCTCGGCAGAGCCTCGCATTTTATCATTTTATTCAACGAGTTTAATAAATTCAATATGAAAAGACACTCATGTAATATCCGCTATTTATCACATGTTCGACGTTGCGGGAGTGTAATAAAGCCATTAAATAAAAATGCAATTGAAACGTACCTAATGTCCCGAGGATTTGAACCAGATCTGGTTTTGGTTTGTCTCTCTTGGTCATATATAAGATACTCCTCACCAGAAGTTTCGTCCATTCTAAGATGAATATCTCCCCAGCAGAGATCACGGCATTCTTTGCCTGTCCGCATTCCAAAATGGTTTGTGCATACAAACCACATGGAGTGTAACAAAGACCTTGGAGTGTAGTCACCTAGTGTCCTGGCTTCATGCATCTGGTCAATGATAGACTCTGTCATGGTTTCTGCAGCTCTCGGCTTATTGCCAAGTCCCTGGCCTTTCAGCTGTTGCTGTTTTCTTGAAAGGACAGCTCGTGTTTTGGAAAATTCTCTGTCCTTGAATATGGCAACATTGCTGTCACTTGCTTTTAGATATCTGTCAATAGAGCTTATAAAGCCCCGCAAAGTTGTAGGCTCATATTCCCTGCCATCTTTCTTGGTAACACCAAGATAAATTCACACAGTAATGAATTAAGCTGATATGGGGAATGTATTCTGGTTTTCTCATTTCATTTTTTGACATCAGAAAAGAGAAGAATAACTTCATGTCACTCTCTGTCTTCTTTTGGGTATTTTTATTTTCATTTTCTTTAAGAAACTGGTCAGCATCTACTTGTCTAAAGTTCCTGTCTGCAACCTGAAAGTCTCCATATTCCTCCTGGTCAAAGAAATTTGTGAAAATGTCATTCAAGACCTCTGGATCCAGTTCTTCTACAGACATCTTGATTGTATACTAAAGCAGACGTCAGATTTGACAGGTGTTGTTGTTGTTGTTACAAACATGTAAACAAAGGGAAGCTACTACAACCAACCTGTCACCTCATGTATATACATGTACATAGAGAGGTGTCCAATTGGGGGAAGAAAGTAGTCCGGCACAGTGAAAATTATATTTTGATAAATTTCACTGTGGGTTTACCAGGATATAATCTACCATTATATTTCAGTAAACCACTGAAAAGCATGAAATAAAGTTTTATAAAAATCGTCCCAGTGGATATGCAGCCGTCATGGTAAAAGGTAGGACAAATGCTCTTACGAACGAACATTTATTATCTTTTTCTTTTGTTATAAAGTATCATACAAACGGCAGAAGGTGTTTAGAATGAACAGAATGTACCGTTACTATTAAGCACAGAACCACTCGGACGGACGACAGACGGTCATGCGTGTCTCCAATAAAGTACTAATATACTTTATACATTTGTACCTGGAAGTAATGTTATAAAGGATTTATACTAATTTACTTATACAAAAATATAAGGTTCCCTTCCCATGTTGTTTTCTTATTCTTATATTTGTATTGATCTTTTGTTTAGCTAGATATTACTAACCAAATGTATATTACCTCCCTAACTACAAAACAACTACCTAATTTAGATTTCATTATATTCTTTAGATCAACGTTTCGCTTATGTGCGTTTATCAAGTCACATGCACGATATATTTAGATTACATATTCTTCTGCTTAAAAAAATATAAACCCATTACTTTAAATTGAATCACGGAAGTGACATTTACAGAAAACAATACAAACAACGTCCCGGAAGGGGACTTTGCAAATGGAACAAACATATTTGGAGAGACATAATTCTTACCTTATTAACAAAACCTTTTATCCAATCGATAAAAGTCATAAATACATTTGTACAAATTTGTAAACGTGGACGGTAAACAAGTGCTTAAGATAACAAAATGCCATGACTCACACCCTATAAACCACTGTATTCCCGCTCTTCCTCTTGCGAGTGATCAAAACAACAAACTGACAGCTAAAAGTTGAAAAACAGCATTTTAAAGTGACTGATTTGCTTTGAAGGTATGTATATTTACATTTTATTGGAAGCTAAACATGATTTGTTTCTGTATATAATGTGTTAGTCTGATGACAGGCAGAATTATAGCAAAAAAACTCGATTGATCACTGATTTTGTCCAGAAATTGTACATTGTCGGCGTCAGTACTTATTTTCTTGCTTGAAGAATAACCTACATGTAAATTCCACTGTTTCATGGATAAAGAAATTATACTAGTTTGGTAAAATAAAATAAAATCATTGATAAACTCACCAATTTGTTTATAACCGTAAACGAAAGAAGATTCGGTGTTATTTCCTGACTGTATGCACGCTTGCTTAATTACTGTACAAGTGCTTGCGAGTTTGGTAAAAAGACTGTATGCCTGTTTGTGAGCGACTTCATTATAAAATATCGGCGTGTCTTATGCTCCTGTAGTATTTCTTCATATTTAGAACCCACAAACAATGTTTGAAGGAGGGTGGTATAAAGCAGTCACCATGCGGCCTGTCTGTTCGATCTGTTTGTATATGTGTCCTCATATATTTGGTCGTGCAATTACTTCAATGCTATTGCACCTACCTCTCTCAAAGTTTACATACAAGCATCGGCCATATGTAGTTAATGTCCATCTTATTATTTTCCTTTTTCTTTTTAAAGTGACACTTAAAGGTGAAACATGGTCTGTTTTTCGTGTAAGTGCCATAACTTCTTTATGCATTAAGGGATTTTGAAATGACTTGGCACAAATGTTCACCATCATGAGACCGTAATGCGACGATGTGTCGCATACAAGACTATATTTTCTAGAATTTCAAACCACTGAAACCAATATATAATCACAACTGCTATTAATAAGGTGTGAAAATGTGAACAGTAAATGGGGTGATTTGGAGTGAAACGGCGCCAGATTGAATCCACTAATCCTTTGTGGATCGCTTTCTTGACAGCGTCGCACAGTAAACAGCTCTATTTTAGTTCTGTCTTTGTATTTGCCATAAACACATGAACTTCAACATGAAACTTGTCTTATTTTACTGAAAATACATTCTGCGAATGGAATAAGTCCCCATTTTACAAGCAGAAGTGCCATTAGAGAAGAAAAATGAGGGTTTATTACCTCACCTGAGCAAGAAGTGCTCAATGTGAGCTTTTGTGATCACCCTGTGTCCGTCGTCTGTCGTTGTCGTCCGTCGTCAACAATTTGACTGTTAACACTGAGAGGTCACACTTTTGGTCCAATCTTAATGAAACTTGGTCAGAATGATACCCTCTATAGCATCTTGGACGAGTTCGATATTGGGTCATCTTTGCTCAAAAACTAGGACACCAGGTCAAATCAAAGGAAAAGGTTGTTAACAGTCTAGAGATCACAATTTGGTCCAATCTTAATGTAACTTGGTCTGAATATTACCCTCAATAAAATCTTGGACCAGTTCGACATTGGGTCATCTGGGTTCAAAAACTAGGTCACCAGGTCAAATCAAAGAAAAACCTAGTTAACACTCTAGAGGCCACATTTGTGACCATTTATTAATGAAACTGTTTTTTTTTCAAAATGTGTTTTTGGTGATATTTAGGTCGAGTTCAAATCTGGGTCAGATGGGTCAAAAACTTGGTCACCAAGTCAGATCAAAGGAAAAGCAAGTTAACACTCTAGAGGCCACATCTATGACCACATCGTAATGAAACTTTGTCAGAATATTATTCTTGATAATCTATAGGTGACGTTTAAAAATCTGAGTCAAGTGGGGTCAAAAACTATGTTACCAGATAAAATCAAAAGGAAAGCCTGTTTACTCTCTATTAGCCATAAATATGGCAATATCTCTAATGCCTACCCACGACTACCCGCTGTGATTTGATAGTCTTAACTATACTGTATACTGATTAAGAACCCCTAAAAACAATCAGGCTACTAAATAAATAACAAGCAACTACTGTATGCATTTGCCGGACAAGCATGTATTGTTTGACCACGTGGCATTGTTAACATAACATGACAGAGGTATGCAATATATGTATGTAATAACAGAATGACGTTGCAAAATAAGTATTCAAATACACGTAAAAGCTATTCGTTAAAATCCTATTCATACACATTTGCAATTTTACAACCAAAGTGAGAAACAAACTTTTGAAAGCTAATGTGGTCTTGTGTAAATTCAAAATATATAACATACATATATAATACCATACGTCCTTCGACTAATTAGCATTTTTGAAAAAATACATATGTAAAATTCATTGACTAGAAATTAGTCTTGCTGCGCGCGAACAAGCCGGTCAGGAAAAAACAGAGATCTCTTTTTGGAATGCTCTGAAAACCTGTGTCCGTAGCCATGCAAGATCGCTTAATGACGTACCTCATTTTCTGCAGCATGGACGTATGTTATTATTAAAAAACAAACAAGATCTTCAAACTAACATTAGATCGTCGTTTTCTATATATATATATACTTTCCAACACAGTGCATGTATTAAGGTGTCTTAAAAACACAAAACTAAAAAGAAAATTTAATTTTGTATGTCCTTTCTACTTGAGTGTGTCCGGTAGACTGAATTCACATTTCAATAAACAACCTAAAGTAAAATACACCCACGAGTATCCCGTGCAAAAATTTACACACTGAAACTATACTTCTCACAAAAGTAAACGCAACGTAAAGACAATATTTTCGCGCTATACTGCCGAAACACGCGAAAATTTCAGTCTTAACTATACTGTATACTGATTAAGAACCCCTAAAAACAATCAGGCTACTGGATAAATAACAAGCAACTACTGTATGCATTTGCCGGACAAGCATGTAGACCATAAAAAGTCAGGGCTTGAGCATATGGCTGTAGTTAAATACATGTAGTATAAGATTTTTTTTTTCTCTTTTTTGATTTTTTTTTTTTTTTTATAAACTTAATTTTTGAGACACCCCAAGTCTGCTTGACAAAGAATCTGCCACGTAGCCGTCTTTACTACTGTCGGACTTCCACCGACCGTGACGTTTCCAACATCTGTCATTAACTCCGGAATTTGCGGCTGTGGTTGCCCCACCAGATCTTAGGGAATGAAGGCCTATGTTCAAATCCCCCGTGAGTGGACGTAATCTACCTATAATACATTCCCTAGCCCTTGTATAACTTAACGGTTTGCTTTTGTAAATTAATTTACAAGCAGAATTTGATCTAAAACATGGTCTGAATAAATAATTGCTATCAAAAATAGTCTGATTTGACAAAGACAAATAACGTCTTAACATGTTGTAAGGACAAACAACAGATACTCCTTTACTTATAACTATTTCATGCCCTAGTCTATATTGGTCAGTCTTACTTTTCCTAATTTTCAGACAAAAATGGTCATCACGAAAAACAATATCGTTACAACGGAGTGAACTCAATTCATCATATCTTAGAAAACCTGCAAAACCAAGTAAATCATACACAAATCTCTTACAACTAAAATGTCTGAAGATTCAGAATATTCAGCACAAACGTCAATCAATGTCTGTGTAGACAGGGCTCCTTTTTAGAAGTTGGTTTTGGAATTGTTTCTTTTAGCATTATCTAATAAATTCTTTACAAACGAGTTATCAGTAGGGTCTTGAAGCCCTTTCAAACCGTGTGCCCATTTCAAACTATAAACAGTTGCTGAAATCACGTGATCCGAAAAACGCTTTTCTAATAAATCCGTAATATTATAATGCGACATGAATTGAAGAAGCTGGTAAGGAAACTGCCTCCCTTCTCAGAAATGAACTTTTCCCACTTCTTAAAATATGAAATATACTTAATGTTTGTATTGTCACTTCGTGAACCCGATAACTTCTGTGCCATTTTATCAGGCAAGTCACCAAAACTGTCTAATGCTACCCCTGCGTTGTTTACGTGGTCAATGAGTGTGTCCTTGAGCTTCAAGCCTGAAAATATAAGAACATTTTATTATGTTGTCACAATTCTCAACGCTAATAGGCCAAATTTTAAAGGCCTCCCATCGAAAATTCCGTTCTTTCCTCTTCCTTTCTTGTCAAAAGACCCGGCTGAAACTGAAATAAATCTTTAATGTAAGGAGCTTGTTTTTTCGCCATCTGGAAATATCAAAGGCCAAAAACATGCCGATCTCCACATCGGTACTATCAGCGTACATACGCATTTGTCTTCTATAGCTTTCTTGATACATTTACTTACAAGCCTGGGCGGCGGAACCAACCAGTTCACGTGACCTGACCAATCCTGTCTGAATGCGTCTATTCCGCTTGTACCTGGACACCAAAACCTTGAATTGAAACTGCAACATTTTGCATTATAGTTATAAGCAAATCGATCAACACTATGCTTTCCCCACATGTTTTCAAGCTTCCAAAAAAATCCAGTCTTGTACCGATCAGTCGTCACTATCGCAACATTTGCTCAAATAATCCGCATAAAACATTGTCTGATCTAGGTACCCACATTGGTACTATTTTCATATTATTCTGCTACATGCATCGTCTACCTTTAAAGCAATATTCTGAAGGTATGGCTTAGAACTACCTTTACTCAAAATTACCGACACATTTTTGTTGTCGGTTTTCCACGTTACCTGTTGTCCTTCCAGACTTCCCAAGTTACTGAGCAATACCCTATGTACGGCCTAAAGTTCCCGCCAAGTAGAACTAGCGTCTGTCTCACTTGCTGACCAACTTCCTATGACGTCACTTCCAGACGCGCCCTCTATGTACCCTCCATAACCAAGGTCACTGGCATCGCTAAATACCGTACAATGTTTACTGCTACCACAGTCAATGAAATCTACACTGTCACAACTGACATTATCCATAATACAGGAATTCATGTGTCTTATATTTTCCTTCCAGAAAATCATTTCAGATAGTGCATCTGATGTCACATTGACCGGAGCATTCCAGCTCGCTCTTTGATTAATACATGCATACATAGCACGTGATCACAGGCTAACAACGGGGCCTATCACACATTTTATTGACATCAACTGTCCGACCAAAAAGCTAATTTTCTTACCTGGATCAGCGTTCTGCCGCCACACACTGGTCTATTAGCCAAACCACTAACCTTTCAAAACGAAGCATTCTCTCTTCTGTCACGGATAAGACGCCTGAAATGGTGTTCCACACGTATCCCCAAACCCGACAAGAACCTGTGTTGGATACCAAATACACTTATCGTCTGCTAAAAGGAAACCAAACAGCTGTAAATCAGCTTTTATGAATTGACTTAAAGACAAAGCTTTATCAAACGTTACGTCTCCGCTCAGACCGTCATCTAGAAAAACTAAAATCTTGTGTCTCTGGAACGCCAGTGTTTTACAACTGCCTCATCACTTTCGTGAAAATGTAGCCTGCTACAGAAATACCAAATGGTTTAAAAAATTGAAAACATAAAACTTTCCACCCCATGCGAAACCTAAAATGTACGATGAGAATTAAAGATCATAATATGATGATAAGCACCCTTTAAATCGAACGAAAACATAAAATTGCCTTTTGTAAACAGTTGGTTAGCGACTGACTGATCTTCGAAAGTACATTTATATCTAAACAATGACATATTTATATTCATACAGTCTAAAACCAAACGAGGCTTACCTGACCTGTTAAAGGCCACTGTCAGTGGATTTACAACCTGTGGAACCTGCTTAACTTCAGATATACAACCTTTTTCTAAAAGCTTATCAATCTCTGATGTCACAATCTGAGTATTATCTCTGGCAGATTTGTTGTTTTTTAAAATTGCTTTTTCAGGAATTGCCTTTTAAAGGCAATTTATAACCATTTTCAATTACATCTATTATAAAATTACCTGCACCTGCACTTTTCCAATGTGCAATATTATCTCGGAGTCGCCCAACAGGGGACACAACTTTGCTTGAACCTTGAACGCTCAAAAATTGTGCCTTTTCAAAAACAAGATCTGAACATTTTTCTATATTATAAAATCTACTTAACTGACTAACGCTTGAGTCCTGCACCTCTGCAGCCTTGACCTTGCAGTCCGCCTGCCAATGACCTGGTCTCCCGCACGGAAACAAAGCCCTGGTTTTCGCCCGAGAGTCTGAATCCGAGCACCGACTGGAGTCGAAGATGTAGCTGTCGCTTGCACTTGGTCCTGGAGTAGCGTTTTGGGGTTAAAACGCCTCGACTTTGAACGCTTATCTGCCTAGCCTTTCGATCAGCCTGAACCTGAGCTCGATACATTTTCTTTTCGTCATCAGATCCTTCCGCTAGCGGATGCGCCTCATATTCTTTAACCACACGCCATCCTAGGTCACTAGAATCTGCCAATTTTTATAATTTTTTGGCGGTACCTTAAAGTGTTCATACCTTCAATAACTTTCTGTGTGGCGGCTTCTGCTTTTGTCGACCCGCTGGAAACCAACTCGGCAAGCTCGTCCTTTGCTTCAGCTAAACTTCCGAGCACTTTTTTGTTTAACTTGAACTGCTCCTCGTTTCCCCGCTTTCGAAACTGATAATTGTCACTGGAATCCAATTTTAGCTTTAATTTTTCCAGCTGAGAATCTGAGATTCGTTTTTGAGTTTCTGTCAAAGTTTTCTCAAATTCCGCTAACTTACTTGAAACTAAACTTTCCATTTTACTCAATAGTTCATTTTCTTCTGCGGAATTATCCATAATCTGCCACGTGGTCGCACAAACTCGCAAATTTAATTTTGTATGTCCTTTCTACTTGAGTGTGTCCGGTAGACTGAATTCACATTTCAATAAACAACCTAAAGTAAAATACACCCACGAGTATCCCGTGCAAAAATTTACACACTGAAACTATACTTCTCACAAAAGTAAACGCAACGTAAAGACAATATTTTCGCGCTATACTGCCGAAACGCGCGAAAATTTCAATCATTTCTCATACATTTATACTTACCAAAAAAACATACAGCTTTCGATATAAATGACGATCATACTGAAACAAAAACGAGGTACAATTCCCGCCATTTTTAAAACAACGGAAGTGGATCTAGCAAGGCCTAGCAATGAAAACGACCAAATCCGCAAGGACAGATTCCCGGCGTGTGTGTGTTATTACTATCGAATGTAAATTATTTCTAACATGAGAAATAGCGGTAAATCTTGACAGGTAGTAAACACGACGGGTGTACTATTCGCGTACGGTATTTGTAACGATAACATGTTTATGTTATTATTGAGGAAGGGGGAATCGGGTAGTTAAACCATTAGGCCATTCGTGACAAAATAGTTGTACTACTTTTGAATCTTGTTAACTGATTTACCATGAAGTAAACTCTGAATTACTAATAAGGACTTAATCAACTTTTCCAATAATGTTTTCGTTATCCTTTTCTATTTGTACGTCCATTCGCAGGATACTTGCGGGTGAAATAGTTTTTTTACATCAGAGGATCATTTTGTTGCAGACGGACAGACAGACGGGGGTCAACCTATAGTCCTCTCCTGTCTCATCTCATCGATATTTTGAAATCGTAAGGTAACATTTCTTCGTGTGATTTCCAAAGGGAATCGACGGTTAATTTCTTGCATGACATAGTAGGGTTCCTGTGTATACATTCAGTTTCTAATTCGTATTTTATTATAGTATATGTGTGTAAAACCAACACTGAACACTTGCATGTAAACGAAGCTGAAGCATTCAATTAAATATTTAATTACGTAGGATAGCGCGTCACAGACACTCCACCCCACCCCCAATGGATTAGTACAAGCATCGCACGGGGGTGGGGGGTCGACATTAAATGACATTATGAACATGACGACTGATCAAAAGAAACAATTTTGTATGCATATTTTTTATTTCATTTACGCCTTTTAAGGACATAAATCGCCTATTGTACTCGCAAGATGGAATACAGTATCACTCGCAAATACGCGTTCAGATCAGATATCAAAATTGGCAAGTCGGCATACAGTATATGTTTTTTTCACCGACTAGATAAAAATTAATTTCATTCAAAAACGCAACAGAAACGAAACATTTTAGTTACATATATTTATGGAGTATGTATACTTATTACAGAAAACATCATGGATAATTGGATTACAAATCAATTTGGCGAGATATTCATCAGTTTCGTGACTTGATCGAGTGAATTTTCATGCAGTGGGTGTGATCAGTCAACATTTTTTAAACATTACCTGTCAGTTTCATCTATTATATCACCATATACACATATTAGTTTAGACTTATCGTTTAACTTAAATGCACATACAGTGTAAAGCCAAATAATGAATTTGAAGACGATTCTTACCTTTTGCGTGTCTGTTAATTGTTTTGATCACTCGCAAGAGGAAGAGGGGGAATACAGTCGTTTATAGGGTGTGGACTGCACATGCGCTCAATACCATCGCTGTAATTGAAAGATCAACCGTATAATATATATGTAGGATATAAAGCTTCCTTGTCAAACCTGCCAGTTAAAATGTAATGCTCAATTTTTTATGTGTCCTGTTCTGTTGCTATTTTTTTTTTTGCACATACGAAATGGGGAAAAACAATATTGATTTCATCCGAGGATGTCCATATAATGCAAGACCTGGCCATACTATTTAATGTGTTAAACAATGTCGTAATTTGAATACACCTTATAGTTTCTAAATCATTAAATGATGCTCCAAGATGAGAGAAAACAGAACAATATAAATTCGTAAAGCTATTAGTCCTTCATGAGGGGTAGAATGAACTTATTTCAGCCGAGGCATGTAAATGAAAGTACTCTTCAAGCGCATTTTACAAGCAATCATAATTCAACTGTGCAGCATTGGACACAATATAAGATAAAGTGTACATATCGTTTTAAACAGATTGAGCTTATACCAAACTGAACATCGTCCGATATGAATAGTAATACCAATCAATATATAAATTTAACATGAGAAAAAATGCAATTATTCACAAATGTGATAACAAATACATGTATACGTGTACAAACAACTAAATATAACATTATATGTGACGTCGTCTTTGAAAACCGGTCCAGATGCGGCATGACGTAATATCGAGAAACGACGTTTAAAGTTGCGCCAAGTTTACGCGCGCAGCTTTCTTACACATGTTTTAATTAGCAAAAGTTTGACCGTTAAAGTACGACTGCTTGTTACATGATTGATGACAGCCTACTACAGAAAGAATATTTAGACATCAGACCTGTAAATAAATAGTGGTATTACGCCTGAGACAAAATACTTCGTTCAAAATCAGTTGTTTCCCCTTCGCTACTGTATGTTTCCGGTTTCGGATTTTATCAGGGAAGCATGTGAAGTTTACTTTTGTTTAACTGCCTTTTGTTCAACGATGAAGGGATCTGAGACTTGTAGTACTGTTTACTGATTTGGTAAGTACTGTTTATAAACAGTTGTTAATGTAGATTCTCTAAAATATTTTAAACTTTCACTGAAATAAGTCTGTCTTTTTACCCGGAAGTGAATCCAAAACATACCGAGAGAATTTATGAAATTTTACTTGTGGCTGGCCACTAAACACAGATGATTTTCATTATGCCTGTGTATTTAATATAAATGGCCAGTTGGGTTGTCACAAAGATTATTGAAGGCAGGCAGCTTCTTACTCAAGGTGACCAGGATTCAACAAATTATTTCATTGTCCATAGTAAGCATTAGTATGGAAAAATACAAAATACATGTAGCTATGATAATTAATAAATTTGATGCAGTCTTATAGATGCCTGCCTATTTCACATCATTTCTCGAAAATTCCCCTCTCACAGCAGTAGCAAAGGTATTTTAAAAGGAAATATGTAGTTGTCCGGTAACCAGACGCCTACCCTGCATTCTAGCTGTCCGGCAACAAGACGACTAGCCTCTCCGCGAATGTTTTTCTAGCTGTTCGGCGATCATTTTATATATGAATACTGTAATGAATAAATTTATTGTATCATATATTTTTTGCATACTAAGGTTTGAATATTCACATGTAAGGCTTATTCAGACAATATTTAAAATTGATTACCAGACGCCTAGAAACCCCTACAGGATAAGATAGGCTAGGCGTCCTGTTACCGGTTGGCTAAAACATGGCTATATTATAGGTTTCTGGTTACCGGATGTCTAGACGCTTCCATTTATAAAATGGTAACTGTTTTTGCTGTGGGTCTCATAAGTCATGTTATTTCTGTCTGGTGACTACTCTCTTTCCATTATTGTTGATTCAGAATGTTTTGTAACAGGATGATTGTAATATGGATAGTGGGAATTTATGTTATATATAATGAAAATCTTTTTATTTTTTAAATTTTTGAGCCTTGCTGTGTGTAAAACAATTTATGATCCTTTAAAAAATAGATTCATAGTATAATAACTTTTATGTATTTTGTGGTAAGTTAATGAAACCTTTCACAATCACATTATTAATTAAGTATTCAGTTTTTGATTTTTAGTGATGTTTACAGTACATGTATTATATCTTCTTTCAGATAATATTCCTTGTTCCTTTGATGGTTCATTCTACTACAGCTGGTTCATATACCCTACAACAGCCAGGAAATTGGTCTGTTTACTTTAAGATCAGAAGAAAATGTAACATATTTTGGATGTGCTTGAGGAATCAGGTAAGTAACATGCAGCTAATGGCTCTATTATAATTTAATGCAATATATTATTTAATTATACCTCTGTCTAAGTTTGTTGGAGCCTATACAAAATAAGTCTACTTCTACACTAATGATTTGTACAATGTATGTACATGTACTATGACTATTGAATGGCTTAAACTGACAAAACTGGCATTATTGAAATTCATTTCAACAATCCCGGTTTTGAGGAGGATCAGTTTGTGAAAAGTCTTCATTACATTGGCTATTAGCCTGAGAAAAGTCTGTGGCACTCAATAGTACATGGATATTTGAATGCTAACACTACATGTACATGTGTATAAATTGATATCTCATTTAATTGTAGAAGAGTTCTAAATAATAGGAATTTTAATTAATTATTGAAGTAAATCAGTTAATTGTAATTTAGTTTAATTGTAATGTGATTTATTTTCAAATTTAATTAACCCGTTCTATGACTTAGAATTGTGATGTGATTGAATTTTTTTACCAGTTTTATTGCACCAAGAATATGGATTAGAATGAAGGCTGTAAGGTTCCTGAGATACATGAAGATAACAGATACTTTTACCAAAGACTTTTAAATCTTTTTTCAGGAGAGCAAGTGTTTCCTCTTGTTTATGAAAGAAACTCAGTTGGTTAAGGGGCAGACAACTTGTGAGCATGGTACATCACTACCTGTATTGGTATTCCATTTTGACAATGCTGCTAGCTAGAATAGAAATAACTCTTGCTGTGGTATGGTCTGTGGAGAGTTTTACTAGGTAACAACCATTTTTTATAGCTGTTAAAACAGTGTATACTTTTAACCCTTAGGGCTAAATGAGGCAGCTATGTCTGCCTTTGCAACCAGTGCAGATCAAGATCAACCTGCACATTTGTGCAGTCTGATCATGATCTGCAGTGTTTGATATTTAGTCAGCAAATTTTCTATGAGAACCCCCTATAAGCTATTAATGGTACTGTCTCGTATTTAAGATGGAGTAGTCCATTTTGCAAATTTAGCAGGTTAAGTGTTAACACAGTAAATGCAAAAAATGTGTTTTAGAACATCCTATTTGCAGTAATCAAAATTTACAAACAAAAGTACATTTTATATACTGACAGCACGCTGTTGTCAGTCTGTCAATATTTTAGAGCATTGGTTGTAAGAATCATCTATTATCAAATAGTGATAACTCTGCTTTTTATAAATAAAGCAACTCCCAGGTTAATTTTTTAAAATAAAATGTTTTACTTATTTGTTACAGGATATCACAGATCGATTGAATATTCAACAATGATCACAGACCATGCAAAGTTTGAATCTGACCTGCACTTTTGAATTTAGAAGAATCTGTGGAGGAGGGTGAATGCTGAGACCTTTAATAATACATGATATTGCTGACACAGTGTGTCAGTCATCAAAGAAAGGTCATAACATTGCGCAGTTGGTCAACAATGATTTAAATCCTGTCACATTCTACCAGTGGAGAAATATCTTATCACAATATTTTAAACTTTTGAAGAAGATAACTAAGTATTACCACTTTACCATGTCTGCAGAAACACTGGATTGTTAGTGTTAAAAGTGACAGTCAGTTGAGACAGTTAACTTACTAAAATATACTCCCCCTTGCCAAACGAATATTACTGACATGGAATGACACAAGCCTGACAATGGTACCTGTATGAACTCCTAAGAGAATAGTATTTGTCTGAAAAGTCAAAGGATTCTGTTTGTCCCAGACCACTTGAACTGAAAACTGAAATTGTGATTGACGAGGATTTTTCTGAGAACTGAAAAAAGGAAGTGAATATAAAGATAGAAATTGTTGTAGAATTCAAACGTTTTAATCACACAACACTTTAGCCTGTTTTGTTGTTCATATAGATGTGTTTAGCTGTTAAGGTTAAACATCAAGTAAAGGTTGTAGTTTCAGTTACCTACATTAAAGTATTGGCTGGAAATAAATATTTACTTTTCACCAGAGCTTGTAGCAGTGTAACCTTCATCAAAAGTTAAGCTATTGTGTTAATTATTAAAGTATTTTAGAAAAAAGGAATTTAGTATGTATGTTGCCATGGTAACATAATTCAAATTATATTTCATTGAAATTATGGATTTGTATTTCAATAAGGGATCTACAGTATATAATGTAATGGTAAAAGAATGTTCACTTTCTTCATATTGTCAGTTATAACTAGCCAGTGAAAAAAACAGATTATGAGGAAAGGGATGACTGAAATGTTTATTCTTACGATAACTACTTTTGTTACTTTTTTGTTTTGTTATTTTAATAGTTTTTATGTGAAATTTTCAGATTTCTTTCCTGAATACTTATACTTTAAAATATTTAACTTATTAGAAATACTTTTTTAAAATAAGCTCTTGTTTTTAGGTATTATTGTAGGAAAAGGGAATTTAAAACATATGTCGCCATGGTAACACAATTTTCTTAGAAAATATGGAAATTTTTTAATTAGCTGTACTTTCTAGTATTCTACTTTAAAATAAGCATAAACAATAAAAAAAATCAGTAGTAATATATGTTTCATTTATTTCAAAATAGTCATTTATTACCAACAGGTAAAAGGCAAGTTATGAAGAAACAATGACAGAAATGTCTTATTCTTATAGTTATTACTCATGTTACAAACGCTGTCATAAAACAAAACATTTTAATTTTTTAACATGGAATTTGAGATAATATTTTTTAATACACACCACTTGATAATATTCAAGTTATCTGAAACACTTTTCCAAATTTAGCTCTTTTTTTAAAGTATTATTATAGAAAATAGAATCGAATGCATATGTTGCCATGGTAACATAATTTAATAATGTTTTTATAGAAAATGTGAAGGACTTTAGCAGCTAGATGTTTGCACTTTAAGTGAATATCTAAATATTCTTTGTAAAGAAGATTCATCTATTTAAAATAGCCAGTGATTACCAATAAGTGAAAACACAAACTGAAGAAACAAGGACTGAAATAGTTTATTCTTGTGGTTATTACCCGTGTTACGAAATCTGTCATAAAACCAAACATTTTATATCTTTTCACATAAAAATTTTCAAATTTTACTTACGAATACATATACTTCGGAATATTTCAACTTATAAGAAACATTATTTCAAATTAAGCTTCTATTTTTAAGTTCTATTGTAGAAAAAGGAATTTAATGCATATGTTGCCATGGTAACACAATTTGAATAATGTTTTCATATAAAATATGAAAGATTTTAATTAGCTGTATTTTTGTGTTTTAAGTAAGCATCACAAGAATAAAATTTCATAGTAAAAGAAGGTTCATTTTTCCCAAAATAGTCATTTATTACCAGTATCTAAAAGACAATTATAAAGACACAATGACAAATCTAACTTATTCTTATGGTTATTACCCATGCTACAAAAACTTGTCATCAAACCAATCATTTCTTAATATTTTCATGTGAAATTTTCAGAATATTTTTATAATTACATATGCCTTCTAATATTTTACTTTTAAAGTCCTTACTTTAAGTGAACAAGTCTTTTTTAAAGTTTTATCATAGAAAGGGAATTTAATATATTTGTTGCCATGGTAACACAATTTGAGAAATATTTTTATAGAAATTGTTGTAGATTTTAGTTTATTATCATTTTGTGTAATAAGAAGGGGTCTAATATATATCATACAATTGTTACAGAAGATAAATTTATTTCAGAATTGTTAGCCATTACCAGTAAGTGAGAAATAAACTAGAAAGAAAGAATAACTGAAATGTTCTGTTCTTATTTTTAATATCTATGTTACAAAATCTGTCATAAAACTGACAATTTTGAAGATTTTCATCTGAAATTTTCAGGATTTATTTCTGAATGAGTAAACTTTCTAAATATGCAAAAACCTGAAAATGTCAAATTTCCTCATCTGGACCCATTTTCTCAGTCACGGTCACATATATAACATTGTTTGATGAACTGGCAGATGGGTTTAATTTAGCTCCATCCCACGAGAATATTAGCAACCGATATAATTTGATGTAGAAAATAATGTCAGCTGCAAATACTATAAAGAAGTGCACACAATTTTATATAAACGATATATCATAAATTTATTTAGTTAGATATTAAAAACAATTGTGTTATTTTTTGTTTTAGTACTGTTAACACTAAGCTCTTACCTATCAAAGTAGTCTGAAATAATATGAACACTTATTTATACATCTTTTTTGGTACTAGCAAAAATTACAATATCACCAGCATATAACCTCCAAAACATTTTAAACATATCATTACCTTTATTCCATCTATACCAGATATATCAATACCGATAAAAGTATCTTATAAACTAGGGATAAGCACTCTCCCTGTCTTTCACCTCGTGTACATTTTAGTTACATATATTTATGGAGTATGTATACTTACTACAGAAAACATCATGGATAATTGGATTACAAATCAATTTGGCGAGATATTCATCAGTTTCGTGACTTGATCGAGTGAATTTTCATGCAGTGGGTGTGATCAGTCAACATTTTTTAAACATTACCTGTCAGTTTCATCTATTATATCACCATATACACATATTTATGTTAGACTTATCGTTTAACTTAAATGCACATACAGTGTAAAGCCAAATAATGAATTTGAAGACGATTCTTACCTTTTGCGTGTCTGTTAATTGTTTTGATCACTCGCAAGAGGAAGAGGGGGAATACAGTCGTTTATAGAGTGTGGACTGCACATGCGCTCAATACCATCGCTGTAATTGAAAGATCAACCGTATAATATATATGTAGGATATAAAGCTTCCTTGTCAAACCTGCCAGTTAAAATGTAATGCTCAATTTTTTATGTGTCCTGTTCTGTTGCTATTTTTTTTTTTGCACATACGAAATGGGGAAAAACAATATTGATTTCATCCGAGGATGTCCATATAATGCCAGACCTGGCCATACTATTTAATGTGTTAAACAAGGTCGTAATTTGAATACACCTTATAGTTTCTAAATCATTAAATGATGCTCCAAGATGAGAGAAAACAGAACAATATAAATTCGTAAAGCTATTAGTCCTTCATGAGGGGTAGAATGAACTTATTTCAGTCGAGGCATGTAAATGAAAGTACTCTTCAAGCGCATTTTACAAGCAATCATAATTCAACTGTGCAGCATTGGACACAATATAAGATAAATTGTACATATCGTTTTAAACAGATTGAGCTTATACCAAACTGAACATCGTCCGATATGAATAGTAATACCAATCAATATATAAATTTAACATGAGAAAAATGCAATTATTCACAAATGTGATAACAAATACATGTATACGTGTACAAACAACTAAATATAACATTATATATAACATTGTTTGATGAACTGGCAGATGGGTTTAATTTAGCTCCATCCCACGAGAATATTAGCAACCGATATAATTTGATGTAGAAAATAATGTCAGCTGCAAATACTATAAAGAAGTGCACACAATTTTATATAAACGATATATCATAAATTTATTTAGTTAGATATTAAAAACAATTGTGTTATTTTTTGTTTTAGTACTGTTAACACTAAGCTTTTACCTATCAAAGTAGTCTGAAATAATATGAACACTTATTTATACATCTTTTTTGGTACTAGCAAAAATTACAATATCACCAGCATATAAACTCCAAAACATTTTAAACATATCAACATCTATTCCATCTATTCATATTCAAGGTATATCAATACTGATAAAAGTATCTTCTAAACTAGCGATAAGCACTCTCCCTGTCTTTCACCGCGTGTACATATTTATTCATCACGAGCACGTCGCGGAGAAGGCACAGGGCATTGACGGATGAATACCATAATTGTATTTTGATGCAGCCGTCAGTGTCCCGACTAAGACCGGAAGGAGTGGCTCTACTAACGCCTTTGGACGATGACGATGGGCCATACAGACTCTCGATGGCTCTGCACGGCGGAATCAACTATATTTATATTGTCACAAAAAGGCTTCGATCACCCGCTTTCAGTATGGTGTGGTTCTATCGGGACTCCTATATGGCAATAGACGGCACAAACAACGATGAACGCGGCGGTGGACATCTTCACAGGACACCTCGAGTGGCACGGATGTGTTCTCCGGAAAGAAGACCTACCAGTTCACCGGCGCTTCATCAGACGGCATGCAGAGAAATCCTCAGCCTCTCAAGCCCTACGCTTAACGTGGGGCGTGAGAGAATGGGCATAAACACCAGCGACGAGGGACCAGTCTCCGCCATGTTGCGACCAACCGCACTTGTAAGGGCGAACTTGCTTCTCTTACCTTCTATATTATCTGCAACCACACCTCGGATCTCTGTCGTTTATGGTGTCATTGTCCGTTACAGTGACCCACATTTGGCTTTAAAATTACTCGAAGTTTTGGATTATAGTCTACGGAAATTGCGTAGAGGTAAATTTTCTTCACCGTCTGGCTGCCCCACTGTGTTCCTTTGTTTGTTCGTTTTGTCCTTGTGTGTTGACTTTGTGTGCGCGCGTGTGTGTATGCTTATTGTTCGTCTTGTCCTTATGTGTTGGCTTTGTGTGTGTGTGTGTGTGTGTTGTTCGTTTTGTCCTGATGTGTAAGCTTTGAGTGTGTGTGTGTGTGTGTGTGTGTGTGTGTGTGTGTGGTACACGCGTTTGCGTGCTGGGGGGTTCGTTTTGAGGAGGCTGCGCTTTTGGTGCGTGGCATTCCCTGTTTGATATTTTTCTTTGTTTTTTTTGCTTCAGACATTCTCTCTAACGGCATGGCTGTTGACATTTCGGGGACCCGTGCTCTTACATAGCTTAATTGCTATATTGTGGCTGTTATAGCCTTATGGACCTTTATTAAACACGAACACTCACTCACTCATTATTTTTTTCTTACTCTTAATATTACTGATATAAACATTGAACTTATAATATTTAAAAATTGACTACGTATTCCAAGCTTAATCATCTTATACCACAAATTGTCTCTAACAGTGTAATCATAAGCCTTTGTAAAGTCAATGAAGCACAATAGAGTTGTCTCCCACCTTTATTAGTCATAGGCTAATTAAGCCATGTAGCCATACTCGGCCTAAAATCTGCCTGTGCTTCGACGTGGACACTGTATTTTTTATTAAATATAAAGTACAACTTTTTCATATCACAACCTTAATCTGCCATTTCGAGTATATATAGCACAAGCATCTACCAAAACTATTTAAAAGAACTATTAACATTCAGTTAAAAGTAAGCTATCTCGTGTAGATTGATTGGACATATGCAATTCAATTCTTCCTACACCACTTAGCGCCCCAAGAATGATTAAGAAAGGTACACCTTCGCATTGTAATCATAGAAGCAGTGCGTGTATTAAATTTAAATTCTATATATCTTTACATGTCATTTCTGATTATTGCAATGCGTTCCTTTGGTAACTGTTACTTGTGTAAGGGATTCGCCTGGCGGGGAGTAATTCAATTTACACTGTCTTGTAATATTGGAACATGGTCGTGGCTAAAGAGTAAGGTTTGATGCAAGTAAACTAGTTTCGATTCCCCAGATTCAAGGCGGCACCCTGTTGTGTTCCTCCTTCCTCTATGTATGTGTCTGATTATGTAAATTATGTTAATGTTATCGCATTTGCTTGAGTTGATGTGTACAAGTCCGCTGCCGCTGTTTACGTATATATTAAGTTTTGCATGGGGATATTGTATATATATATTGGGGTCACGGCCAACCTTCGTGCAGTTATGAACTCTTTCACCAGAGAATGTTTCAAGCCTAATAAGAATGCAATTCATAGAGTAGCTTTGGTGACAAAATGATTGAAGGCAATAACCATTCCAAATTAAGGAACTCTGCCCTGGCGGCCATCTATGGGATCAGGCCATACTTTGTAAATGTCTGAAGTCAATGCACAGCCAAAACAACTAATAAACCCACCAAAGATTCCGGTGATTCTCGAACTTAGTTTCAATGGTATGTACAGAACCTATACATAATCCATTGTTACACGTGTCAGCACGTTTCTAATTTCGCAATTATTTTTCAATGTTTTTAGTTTTCATATTGCTTTGAAATTCAATACACATTCGTTGCCAGTGACTGTAAGCGCATAACCAGTATCACTAACCTTTTTTCAGTATCTTACGGGAGATAAATCATTTTTGCAGCTTAAACTCTTGACACATGTATATAGATGAATAAACAACAATGAAAATAATACGTCCGTAATGTAACACTTATGACGCGCTATATAAAAGCACGTTTACCCATCATCATTTAAATTGCGCCAACCATAAATATTTCATATTACGTATTGTTAGAATAATTGTTTTTATCTGTTTTGAGAGAAATTAAAACATTTTATTACATGGATATCTTGAAAGCTGATTAAATGGCAACTTAATTGAAATAATGTTAAAAGCTGTTGGTATTGTACTGCTCATGTATGAAAACAGCTGAACTTCCAAACCGCACTATGAAGCATGTAGGAGCTACAAAGTCCAACAATGGTATTTATGTGCAAATATTTACATTCGCAATATATTTTGTATGGAAATGAAAAAAAGTCTCTCTTCGTATACACAACCTTGGTGTTATAATATCAAACGAGATTGTACACGCAATCTGACGTCTTTCAAAATCTGACGCCAATACTTCAAAAAGAACATTAAATTATATATTTAACTAATTTTTCTTATTGTAAAGGTCAAAATGAAATTGACACGACTGTATAATTTTTTTAAACTGGATTTAACGATATTTTGAATAAAAACCAGGAACTGTATTTTCATCGGACGGCAAATTACAATTGAAAGTTGGCGTGTCTTTTTGGCTGTTCTATTTAGATGTTGTTAAGATCGACTTCAATTTTCTGAGACTCATGGAAAGCAAATCACTTATTTTATAGCAAGCTACCGCAAAATGTGAATAAAAGACTCGAATGCTACTTTTTATGCGATTATACGGATATAAACCACAGTGGGACTTCTTGCAAATCCTCCAAGAATCGCTACCCGAAGAAGTCCCGATGTGATTTATACCCGTATAAACGCATAAAAAGCGTTTATTCCTAAGTAGTATTTATTCCCAGTTAAGAACAAACTGAAATGTTTATGCTGATTTATTTTATCTTAATTATGATGAAAGCTTCAGGATTATTGAACCACTCTCTAGTCCGCTTCCTGGAAAAAAAGTACTGCTGTCATATGAGAAAAAGAAAAAGGTGGTAAAAGAAAAAGGAAAGGACAAATAAAATGTTTGTAAATATTGTAAAAGAAATCAGTAGTCGTTAAAGCTTTGTTCAGAATGTCATAAAAGATGGTCTTTCTACACCCGCGATCTTTTACAAAGGTTAATATGAAGTGAAAGTTTTAATTTCGGAATAAAACAGAGGTCTATAAATTCAGATGTGGTATGTTTTTATGTGGCTTCCAGTAAAAACAAAAAGCTATGCCTTTGAAAACCAACAGGTGGTCATATTTGTAGGTAGTTTTTATTTAGATAAACTGTATAGAAAATAAAATAGAAATAAAAGTTTGGAGATAAATCGTTATACAAAACTTGTCGTTTTGGAATGAATGCCTTGGCCCTTGAAGCAGATGTCCACCTGCGCTGCGGGCAATAATGTGAAATGGAATTACTTTGGAATGCTTTGTCTATCACATTATAATTATACAAAATAATAAGTTCAAATAAAAGTGAGAACATGGTGCACTATGAAATTTGCTTTGTTATAATTTCACATTGAATTAACCATTACTTTGTAACATCTGGAAGCTTGTAAAATGTTTAATTAGTGACACTTTCAAATTAATAGGGTAACACATGTGAATATTTGAACTAATAACGAAATAGAACCGAATGAAAGAACAGAGCAGAGGTCACTCGGAATACTCCATATTTACTGATGTTTCTTAAATATCATCACAATTGGTTCAGAATGTATGTATTTACAATGTGATAGGTGTATAATGTACAGCATGTCTACCATCAGTCATTTGAGTACAAATAAATCTTTCGAAGAGAGCAACTTTATATTTTATTAGCAGAAATTAGCATCTGTAGTCAATTTACCACTTTCTTGTCTAGTGTTTATAGCTGGAAAAATAGGAAAATGCAATAACCTACTGCTTATTATGCACAGAAAGTTCAAGTTTGCAAAGTAATTGCTCGTTGTGCTGTAATACGTTCGTGTTACCTGCATTTTTGACTGATTTGGAATATATATTATGTAATTTTTATCATCATACTTCGTATTTTTGTTCCATGAGTAATATTCTGTATATTGGAATGAATAATAAGGCGTTTTACACAGTCAAAGTCTTCTTGTAGGCCTGAATGGTTCAATGATTAATATATTGCACATACATATAACACAATTTTTTATTTCAATTTTAACACGCACGCTTAAGTGCAGACGTATTCTCGTCTCGTCTTTGGTTGCTTCCATCCTCCTATCCGCCGTAAAAATGCATTTTTTTTTTTGTCATTTGGGTTCATTTGTCAGGGCATCATTCACAAACGTAAGGGGCAAGTGGAACCGTCGTTGTTAGTGGAACACCTATATTTAATACAAAGTGAAGACAAAATCGATTTACCTTGTTGACAAATCCCCCAAACCGGGTTGAATCGAAAATATCGACGCTATGTTTTTCGTACTTTTGATCATTTTTTTGCACACGACACGAATATCTTTGCTGCAGTGTATTTAAAGTACACCTTTGTAAAGATGTGCAAAACGTATGGAATTGAAAAAAAAATGGCGAAAAAAAAACGATTGTGATAGTAGAGTCACCGTGTGTACTTTCCTGTACTAACGTTATAGCATGGATTGGAAACTACATTTTTTGCACCATAAGTCAAGTTTTTTTTACTTACCGTAACAAGGCGGTGTCTCACTGTGCTTCTTAATGACATATATTGTTTCTTTTGTCTGTCTAGGGTTTCTTTATATATGTATTTTACTTTGTCCATGCATTTTTGTGTACATGTCTGCCATTCATGCATCAATTCATACACTGTTGTAAAGTACTGGTCGGAGGGGTCTGCGATCCTGGAACGTGGCTGTCCAGTTGGATCTTTGTTGTCGTTTCCTGTACGCTGGAGATAGCTGTATATAGATATAGTTCGATACCTAACAGAAAAGCCCAACACTCGTTACATTTTACTTACGGTTGCAGCTGACTTCCCGATATGTGTTCAGAGTGACAAATAACACTATTTACTGAGCTTGGTAAACATGGTATTTCTAATATATTTATATAGAATACTGGGAAGTATCAACTAAACTTTTTGTTACATACTTTTTACAGGTGAATATATCTGGTACTAGTAAAGTACTGTCAAAGTTATTTATCACTTATAGTCACATTATCAAAGCTACAAAATACTTTTGTTTAAAATCATTGGATAGGCATGAAATAAAGAAAATTGTTTGTTCCTGTAAGATCAAAATATCATAAACAAACGTGAATTTAGTGCATTTGGTGTTCACTAGAAGAATATTTTAATCTCACACGGAAACTAACAAGTAATCTCTCTATATATGTAAATATTGCAAAGAATTGTTTGGACATTGAGGAAAACTTATACGGTTCTACAACTTCTATTTCATACTGTCGACATCTCATTCCTGACTGTATCTATCGCCACGTTGGTTTAAGGCATAGTTTTGTAGACGTATTGTTAAGAGGCAGTCAAGGGAGTTACTTGCACTTTTTCGTGACTTGTAAAAAGTCTCCCCGTACTTTGATTCAGTGTTGTTATATTTTCTGGTCCTTTAGGATCATGGAGTCCATTTAAAATATGTGTAATAGAGTACCGCTTAAGCTGGTGCTAGGGGTCGTGAGAGGTGTTGCATATTTTATTACTTTCCTAAGCAGACTCAATCAAACCGAGTCTGCTATTATTCTTATTTGGTTGCATTCTTTGCTTCCAAGGGATCATTTTACAGATTTTATTGATTTACATTTTTTTTTACTTTTGTACTTCTGTCATAGGGTGAGAAAAATGTGCATTTTGTCCGAGCCTCGAACCCGGGACTCCTCGCATTGCGAGTGCTCAACTGAGCTAACCGGCTGCCAGACACATTTTCTCTCCTAGAGTGATCAAGTCCGTACTGTGACATACAACCCCACAAATTGGAAATTCGTCCTCGAATTCCGGAGGTACATTATATTGCAAGCGTCGATCGACTAACCAAGCAAGCATGCCACGGCCCTACGTTTGGCGCCAAATAACACAGGGTAAGAAAAAGAATCGGCTCGAACCCAGGACCCCTCACTGAGAGAGCGAGTGATCTACCGACTGAGATAACCGGCTTCCCGACACATTTTCACCCCTAACGTGACCAAGTCCGTACCGCGACACTTCCCGAAATGCTAATCCAGTCTAGTATTTAATGATAAAGAGTTCAGCAATAAAGTGACAATATTTAAAGCAACTAAGACATATGACTGTTTGTAGAACACATGAAACAAATAAAAATCTAAAGATCAGTTTTATGTATTAACGTTGTTAAATTTTTCTTTCAGGTTTGTTGGTGATATTTCTCTTTGCGATAGGTTTTTCTGTAAATATTGGTAGCGACTGTATTTTTGGCTTTGAGCTACGGCTCCAAATATTGTTTTCGATTATTTTGCCTCCCAATATGTAGTCGTGTCTACTATAACAAGCCGGGAAGCAGAATATATCCAAGCGGCAGGATGTAAGGAGTCTACCGATCGGTCACACCTACATTCTTCGGTCCAACAAGTGTTTTCGTTTTATGATAGTCTATTATTATAACTCGATGGTGTTTCACGAACAATAATATGGTAACAAGATGTGAATCAATTACATATATTCAGATTTTATTGAAAATGAAGTTCGTTTCATTTCTGACCTTACATATTTCAGTTATTTTAGTTACTATTGTAAAGAATTTATGGAAATTTAGACCTGTCATAGTAAGCACACCCCTGAAATAATATAATCTACCAAATGGGTATCTCAGAGGAAAATTTGCCACCAGTTTCTGCGCTTATTTTGTGGCCGGGTCCATTAGTGTTACTAGGGATATCTGTTTTTAGACTGCTTCTTTGCATGTTTTAACTGCTTAGTCATATTTTCGAAAATGACAGAGAAGTCGACTACTTCCTGGTTTCGTCGGATTAATCATTTGGACTATAATTAGAAGAAGTGGACAAATCGAATGTTTTTACACAATATTATGCGAACTGTTTTTGATAATAAACTGCTATACTTGCAGTCTTCGATATAGTTTCTAGATTGCAAAACTAGGCAAGCCTTTCCTTTTAAAAGGGAACTTTATAAGACTTTACGTGGGCAGCAAATCGGACGAAAAAGGCGAGTACGTCAGGTATTAAAACGATTGTTTTCCTGTACGCGCGATGTTTTTCGTAAAACACAGAAATCCAGGAGTATGTTTTTAGTTCACACTTTTTAATGAAAACAACACCCTTCATAAAATTAAATAAATGCACATATTGATATATTGATAACATTAGATATGTGACATAATATGAATTATTATAATACTAAAAGTTTGTTAGTGTTATGATACGAAAATATAACTTAACCTAAATACATGTCCATGTGTAGTCGTACATCTCTTATATACATAGTGCTCCAATTTTCCTTTTATCTTAACGACACGATAAACATGGCACAAAGATTTTGCTGACGTATGAAAATCAGTTTTTGTTTCGTTTTCTGCATCACATTTGTATGGCAATTACTAATTCCTACGTAAGAGATATAAGTCCAACGTAGGAGACAGCATGTCCTACGTAGGAGATACTATGTCCTACGTAGGAGATATTAAGTTGTACGTAAGACAAATTTAAATCTCTCTGCTGGCACCGGGACGCTGCAATACATTTGTGTCAGTTGATGTTAGATTATAGTGTCTATTTTGTGCTGCTAGTTATATCAGAGTGCTGAATTTTGTATTCTTTTGTTTCCAGGGTGGTAATTATTCAAGATATATATCGTATAATTGAGGAATAACATTAACACACATGCCGCTTTTCTGGATGTTCGTCCCTCCGTTTGTGTGACACGTATCTTAAAAAGTATTTGGTATTATGAAACATTAGTATTATGGAAATGTTATTTATCACATGAATTGGTGGTTATTGCTTTTTTTTTCGGTGATTTCACTCCGCCAAGCCAAAGTTACGTTCCTTGACTTAATCAAAGATATGCATAAGGGCTTAAAAGCTTGTGTCGCAAGTATATCAAAAAGTATATGACCTGGCTTAATGAAACATTATAGAAATATTTTTTAGGATGTGAGATGGGAATGTTTTGTTTTGTTTAGGATTTCCCTCAACCAGACCAAATTATGGTGCTTGAGTTTGTCAAAAATATGCTTAAATTGCCTTAAATGTATGTGTCGCACATATCTCAAAACGTCTTTGACCTAGAGTCACATAACTTTAAAGGATTATTATTTAGAATATGAAATTATGTACCTGATATTTTGTGTTTTTATTTTTCTCAGCAATACCGGAGTTACGACCTTTGACTTGGTAAAATTATGAATAGCCTAAAAGTTTGCGTCGCGAATATTTTTAAAAGTATTTTACCTGCTTCGTGAAATATTAAAGAAATATTTATTCAGGATGCGAAATTGTTCACCTAGGGGTTTGCCTTAGAGTTTACTCAGACAGACCCTGAGACCATAATTACTAACATTTTCTCTCTGTTCACCGTTATGAAAGTAAAAAAGAAAACAATGTATAAGTAATCAATATTGTTGAATTAAGACCAATAAAACCCCGATGAAGCCTTTTTGGCATGCGCGGAACTTCAATTATGGGCTCTCTGAATATTGGTTTCTGGCCTTGTCTATGGTATACTTCATATAACAGGGGCTCCTATTTACTTGTATATTTTCAATTTCGCTTTGTTTGGTATGAGAGCTGGTGTTTTCACCAATCATGTCTATCATGTGCCTGTGCTGTACGTCAGCTAGAAAAGTACAATATGTTTAGGTCTTTGAGCATTACTCATTCGGCTAAACTTTGAAAAGCCATAAGACAAATATTCAGAAAACTGCAACAAGGTACACGGCTGCATTATAATATCAATGAATGTACTAGTTAAACACATATTTATATTAACGCTTGAATTTTAATCCCTCCATCGAACGTTTTAAACGACGCCGATACTGACGTCTCCTTTCTAGCCTTAGCCAACGTCTAACATTAATCACTGGACGTAGCGGCAGTTTTTCAGTTACCAGTGCTAAAACTAACAGCAACAAGACATACAAGCTAATGGCAAATCCGAGGAATGAGAGCTCACTTCCATTAGGTAAATCAGAGCCATAGTTACTGCTCCAAAATGAACCGGAGTATCCATTAGATATAAGTGATATATTGAGTTGTTTCATTTTCTCAATAAGCTGTTCTATCTCATATTTTAAGTAATTCGTGTAAAAATCGTGATCACGAAACACAAACACTGTAAGAAGAAGAAATGTGAAGATCATAATGAAATATACACAGTGGCCTGTTTGCCTCATCATTTGTTCTTCAGGTAATGTATGTCCTATGAAATTTGAAGCATTTTCGTTCGTAGTACTTTGTTTCATAACATTTTGATTTGTTGATATGTCTTCTTCTATACTGCTTATTGGTTCTACGGTCTGTGTTCCTTTGTTAATGGATTTGGTCAACCTTGATTCATCAGTTTGAATATACCTGTTCTGTAAATTAATGTCATTGCCTTTTGTTTGTACAGCTATATTAGCGGTTTTACATCGTTTGATCTGTGTTCCAAGCGTGCGAGTCTTTTTCCTTTCTGTTTTAGTTACTGTTTGTGTATGTTTTTCAGACGACTTGTTCTTGGTCATAATGAATGGTTTGTAGATATCTTCTCTTCGAGTTTCTAACAAAGTGCTAAGCAGGTAATTTGTTGGAAACGAAACGTCAACGTCATCTTTCTTTTCTAACAAAACTTCATGTCTGCACAAAGGACAATGAAATGAATGTAATCGTCCGATAACACATGTTCTTTTCTTTTGAATAAAAGATAGGAGGCAGTCATTGCAAAAGCTGTGTTGGCATGGTAACATTTTGGGGTTTTCAAAAACGTCCATACATATGGAACAGATTAGAATATCTTCGCCTATGGTTGCCATGTGTGTTACTCTTCAGAATGTTGCTGTTATGGAATACCTGTAAGTTGAAATTATATTTCAGAAAATAACCGCAGATTTGTAGTGAATAACGTAAAAAGTGACGTTTTGAGGTATAATACATATATGTATCAACAAAACTATTTCAAATCTACTCTAAGTGCAATTCATTTGTTTTATTTATAGCTTGGTGTACTCTCAAATTTTCACTGAATATTGAATAGATTTTGCAGCTTTAGGTCTAAAATACTTCTATAAAGTGAACGTTCCCACAGGGTCCCTTTTCACCCAAGGGCAAACTTGGTAGAGGACATCTAGGCAATGCTACATACCAAATATCAAATGTGGTTTCAGAAGAAGATCTTTAAAGTTGTCAGTAACAAAATCTATTTTAGCTCCTGTGACCTAGTTGTGCAATGGGCCGGCACTTAACTATCTGTTTGATAAGTTAAAATTTCGTACTCAAAACGGATTTATTGCGGCGGTTGTCTAGACAGCCGGTAATCGGAACCCTTGACACTACCTTATTGACATACATTCGCTTTATTTTTTTCTGTATAACATCCTAATGTAGTAATTTAATGCGCTAACAGTCTACGTCCTCACTCGCAACAAACTTAGTGGTCATTGATCAAGTAATTCGTGGCTGTAATTTAGTAGTATCTGTCCTAATCTCGTGAGTGTGATATCCGGGCATTCGATTCTGTTCTCTTCTGTGGTTCACATCACAATCTGACAAGATTTAGCTTACCAAAAGGTTCCTTCTAGGGCATATTAAATATTCTTTTTAAGGGATCTTTAATAAAATAATTATGAACTATGTGTTTTGCTAGTTTACGTGCATTCTTATCTATTCATTATAAGAATACTTACAGTTATTTCACACAACCATTTATTTAACTTAAAAAAAAAACACCTTTTGATGAGCGATCCTACCGGACAATAATAAACTGATAAATACCATATCTCTGTCAAAATTTCGGAAATCAGTGTCGACAGCTGTGCTAGTGGCACAGATCAGAATTTAGTCGTATGTTTCCCTGTTTTAATTAGCAATACAATGGAAGTATGCCAGTAATTGCATTGCATGAATGGATACAGCTCCAGAACCATTAAACCAGCAGAAAAAGGACTTTTATATAAGTCGGCACCAACAAACTGATGGATTTGAAAAAGTGCGTACAAAAAGTTCACAACTTAAAAATTAGAAAACAATTAATCAAAAGGCATGAAATTACAAAGTTCGAAATATTTATAGCTCAGTAAAGTGAAGAAATGCATTATACTGTTCTAGATAAAAACAAGGGAAGTAATTGAAATGTTGTTATCCGGTGACGGTACGTATCGTGCAATAGCATTCACAGACAAGTAAAAAATCTTGAATAACTTTATTAGTACAGTATGTTTTGATGGTTATACTTAAAATGTCAAAGTAATAAAGTTGGTATGAAATAAAATCGTAAAAAGAACCTCTGAAGGCAGCAAAGAATGCAACCGAGAAGAATAATAGTAGACGATATTTTTGGGCGGGAGTCTATTTTTAGATGATGAATATTCATTTAGTTAATCTCTATTCTACAATATGACATGTAAGATTTAGGAGTTAGATAGTTTAAACTAAATTATTGTTTTTTGGAGGTCTGTTTATTACGTAGTTGTATTTCACTAAAGATTGACTTAAAGATGCGTAAAAACACATTGGCAAAGAGGCTATTTCTAATGAATATGCATGAGTACAAAATGGCGGCGCCTACTGGAATTCGGATGCCTTTGATGATACCCTTATATTAATTACCTGCTCAGTCAAGTGTGACATGTTCACCCTAAGTGTTCCTTCTCATGAGAAGGAACAATAATGCAAGATGACAAAGTTTTCATTACCAACTTTTAGTAACATCTCTGAACCGATAAAGCGGGACAGGTCTACCTATCATAAAAATCAATAAAACCAATAATCCAATATCAGCGCTACCTGACGGATTCGTTGATTTCCATACTAATTGTTGTTGTTGTTGTAGTAACACGGGGTGGGTGGTGGGGTCGGGAAGGGGGAATCGATAATTAACAGCTTTGGTCATTAACTGATGCATTTACAGGCGGGCGGTTTGCTAAACGATATACTTGAATCAAGTTTTAATAATATTAAAGTGAAATCGGAACAAGTCGAAAATTTATATAATACTTTATTAACTGTCAAATAAAAGTAATATTTAAGAATATGAATATGTTACCTAAAATATTTAGAAACCGTTTAACTTAAATTTACTTTCTTTTTAATACATGAAACATCATGCTAACATATATCTATGTACAGAAAAGAAATATTTACGCACACGAAACTGTTGTAAATAAAATAAATATTCAAAAATATGAATATGTTATCTAAAATATTTAGAAAGCGTATATACTTCCTCTATACGCGCTTTCTTTCACATATTATGAACATTAGAATATGAGCTTTTGTTTCTAAAATATTTTCAAAATTCTAAATCACTAACGCTTTTCGATTTTCATCGTAAAAGGTAGTAAAAACAGCAAATTCTCATGTATTTCCGTAACATAAAGTATGTCAGTAATTAAGTATTGAAGCCTTCACAAGAAATATAGCTTTTTTTTTTCAAGATGTCTAAAAAGTATATTTTTGTTGTCGAACGATCTGGAGGCCAGTCGCTTTAAAGAAAAAGAAGTATAGAAATAAGACTTATACTTTTAAAAGAAAATACTTAACCATTACCATGCTGGACACGATTGGTTCTTCCTTTGCGATCAGTGTAGATTATGATCAGCCTGCACATCCGTGCAGACTGATCATGATATTCACTGTCTGTCATTCAGCCAGTAACTTTTTGGTATATGCACCCCGTTTCATAATTAATAGTACTCTCCAAATTGAAAGATAGACAAGTTCATTATTATAATTTAGCATGGTAAGGATTAAGTTTCTTATATCGTGCTTAAATAGAAATATCATATTTACATGACTTGAATAAGTGCTGCTGACAAATACTAATACCATAGTATACTTTAACTATAAATATATTGTTACAGGAAAACATTAAATAACAATAACTTCAGCAAAATCTCAATTTTAGAAAAGCAGACTTAACTAAGTAATAACTGAAGTTTTTTCGTGAAATTTGGGCCAGGATCTTTACTCAGTAAATATTTACGGAACAACTCTATTAATGATGTGAATTCTAAATTTGTACTGATATTTCCTACATTCATACGATTCATGAAATAAGGGTAAAAATCATAAAAAAAAATTCCTGAAAGGGAAAAGACTATATAAAGACAGAAGAAAGTGAAATATATATAATATTACAAAACAAAAACCATAAAACCATAAAAATACCTATCACTTGTAGTAAGTGGGGTAACACTTATTTTTTATGACCCGGTTTGAAAAAACACTGACCGGATATTGTTTACCCCTAGGCAATATTGTAATGCACAATAAAAGTCAAAGGGTAATTTTAAAATATTTGTTACAATTAAATTATTTTATGCTTTATGTGATTGTGTGCAATCTTGGGACTAAAACAAATAATTATAGATAACGCAATTTTTTAAACGAATGATTAGAGAATGTACCAAAAATATGCATTAATTTAAGAATACAGAATATTATTACATACTCGTTTCTATTCCCCGTTTAGTTCCACTGGTACCGGAAACGTCAATATTTTTCCATACACTGACGCCTGAATTTCATATCGGGTGCGTGACGTAATTCAGTGTTTGTTCTTGCACTATTTTTTTCTATTAAGTCCAGTATCGTCAATCCTATTCAGGCTATTGAACAAATGTATGATATTTGCATTATATTTATACGTGTAGATGTGTATGTAATAAAAAGGTTATTATCTTTGCATCAGGAAATATGCACTCGTTCTTCAGCGGAAGCATATTGCGCTCCTTCCGCTGAGAACTCGTGCATATTTCCCGATACAAAGCTAGTAAATTATAAATATATACAAAGGAGGTTCGGAAAGAAGCAGAATTATCAGTTCATCAAGGCTATCTTTCAAATTAAAGTTTGGTCATATTATGAATAATAGAAAATGATTTTTTTTTTCAAAATTTTTACAAAATCCCATATGAAGAAAAAAAGATGACCGCGTCGGGTATCGGACCCGGACCGCCGCGGCAATAAAAAAGTCTCCAGATCGTTCGGCAAAAAATAATATAGGTATCTGGAAATTAATCATCGCAATATTCCTCAAGGATGCTTTGAAACTCAATTACTGACAGACTATATTTTACGGAAACACACGAAAATTAGTTCTTTTAAGTATTTTTTTGCGATGAAAATTAAAAGCATTTGTATATTTAATGCGAACTGAACACTAAATCCTCCATAGCGTTATTTTAAACGACATACAAACTGAGAATTTGTTGAATAAACTAACTTGGAAACTTGGATCTAGGTTTCGGCGTTTCTGAGTTCAACAATAAATTTGTTTTAATTTGTCGAATTACAATCACAGTTCTTTTTTTGTCAATGTGAAGTTGCCTACAATTCATAGGCTTTTAGCTATAACAATTTGTACCGACAAAGTCAGGCTAGCAGACGACAATAATTTCCGTAACAGCTTCCGAGTACTTACGGATAACGGCGGAAAAAGCCGGATTTTTGAAGAAATGTTCACTGTACACACTAAAATGCAAAAAGGACCAAACAAACCATTATTAAATTTAAAACAAATTACACATAACGAAAACTGAATAATTTTTCTACATTTTTAGGGGTATCGATTTTTTGATTATTTGCGGAAAATATCTCATTTTATCTGTTATATTTGAAAAAGTCAGTTTTTTTACCCGTTTCCTACAGAGTCTATATGAACTGAGGTGGGTCTATTTAAAGTCAAAAAGGACCAACCAAATATTAAAATATTTTTTTTAAAAAGTATTCATAATATCCGGAATAAATTAAACTTTAATTTGTGGGGTATCGAATTTTTGATTTCCAAATAGAACTTTTTCTATTGAAGTTTAAGTAATTTTTTCCTTCTTTGTTTATATAGGCAAATTTATCGATTTTCCGATAGATCGATGTTACTAAAAGTTGGTAATGTTTTAATGCCACAATAGAGTAATTATTCGCAGTCTCCGGCCAAATAACAAAACCAATATGAAATCACCTAATTAATAAAGCTAAAACATAATTTTGTTTTAGATTATATACATTGCTTAATCATGTATGAAACGTTGAAATGTTTGTTATACTTGATTCATTTACTGCCTTGATTGGTTTAAAGATAGATAACTTTCATAAAGGCTTACATACAATTCAAAAATATAAGATATAAGAAAACGACCTAGCAGACAGAGATGTTGTCGTTCCCTTTAAGAAAGAATGTCACGTCGAAGTGAAGTGGAAGATTTCACTCAGTTTTGATTTATCTGATATAAAGTTATAGACTTCCATCTAGTACCGAACCTTTACATTTTCGGGTGTCTATATAAATGTACATACAATGTTTGTTTTATTTCGTTATCAGTTCATGAATATTTCAGTAGTAAGTAAATATGTACCGTTTTTACTATTTAACCAAAAAGATTCATTGACATTCATTGACATTCATCTGGCATAAAATACTTTAATATTTCGTCAATGTATTAAATTTGAATATGAACATAGGCCCAGTTTAGCATGTCAAAATCGATTTTGTGTTCAAACATGGCCCAAATTAAGCGAGTTACCAAAGATTCGACTAAAATGTATGACCCTATTTTAAAGTTTATGTTTTTATTGACAGTATGAGCAGTTTGAAATACAAACAGTTCTAAATAGACATAGTTATATGAGCATTTTGAAACATAATTTAACCAGTTATAAATATACTTAGTGTCACACCGACACAATTTAGGTTATACGACGACCTTTCCAGCTTTTGATGTTAGATGAAGGCCTCAATTGCCCCTCCGAGCATTGTTTAAAACATGGGTTGATACATGGGTAGAACCACCGCAATCTAACTGGATTACTTCCTCACATGACGAATTATACAACTAATGCGAGGTTTCCTATTGGGCAAGTGATTTGAAGTCAGCTGTCTTAACCACTTGACCATCTAAATAGACTTGATCCCGATTGTCTTGAACAAAAATGCATGTAAATTTTGTGTAAATTGCTTTAAATAGATTATTGATAATAAAGTGTAAATCATTTTTGTATTAACACATTAACACATATAACAATGGTTTAAGGCAACCGGTCCACAAATAAGCAAGTTCAATATAACAGTGCTATCAAAATATATCAAATGTTGATGTCTGGTAAGCTAATATTATTTTGGTATCATTTGAAAGTGTATTGTCTACTGAAAAGAAAATATAAATTACATGACAGAAATATGTTATAGTATTGTTATTTTTTTTACTTATAGTCTTCAATGTCACTTCAGTAGAAATCCAGTTATTACAGTGTAAGATATATCATTTCGCAGTCACAAAAAAAGGTGACTGTAATGATTCTTGCATATTATTTACGGTCATCTTATTTAATCATTCTTGTTCAGCAGACACAACTCTTTCAAATGATACAAAACATGGTGTTACCAGGCATCAAAATATTACCTTTTTGTAGAAAGGATACCTTAATTCACTTAAGAACCTTTGTATGTAAAATTAGCTACCAATTAATATATACCCGCCCGCTTAGCTCAGTAGGTAAGAGCGTTGGTCTACGGATCGCGGGGTCGGGCGGGGCGTATTACTATTTGTCCGTTACTATTTGATAAACGACATTGTGTCTGAAATCATTCGTCCTCCACCTCTGATTCATGTGGGGATGTTGGCAGTTACTTGCAGAGAACAGGTTTGTACTGGTACAGAATCCAGGAACACTGGTTAGGTTAACTGCCCGCCGTTACATGACTGAAATACTGCTGAAAAAAGGCGTTAAACCCAAAACAAACAAACAAACAAATTAATATATCCTAAACTCAGTTTAGGGGAGTTATTTGAAAGTCCTACCTCGTAAACAAAACTTTTTATCCGTTTAATACATAACAAATGAATTTCATCACTTTGTAAACTAGGACTGTAAACATTTGCTTGAGAATACATAATAACACGACAGTACATGCGCTAAAGAATTGTATGCAAAATCGTCGTAATGAAATGTTATACGCTATATAACTTCTTAAGGGTCATGTTCTTCAAACCTGGATAAAAATTTAACTTGAAGGGACAGAGACAAACGAAATTGAGACTGTAGCAGTTAAAACTTCATATTACACGAAATACAAAAACATGCTGCGGTTCAACTAATTTGAATTTACCCTTGTAACAAGGTATCCTACCTCCTTAATACAAACACAGAAAGGTTGATACAAAAACATCACCACATGATCTCAAAGGTTCTGAAAATGTATCAACACAGGAGACATTTAACGATAGCCACATAGCACTTAAAGATGTTGTTGTATAGCTAGCGTCCATGGAGATGAATTCTTAGTATGATGATGTCTTATCGACAATTTCAATATTTGATTAATGTATGCAATTTTCTTCAAATAAACAAACACATTACAAATCAGTATTTGTCTTAATTTTGTGAACATTTGTTTTACTGTCGAGTATATAGTTGTTTTATTGGTATTGCGTAAGCAATACTACTGTCCAATGACATACCGAGGGAAATTATTCGCCATTGTTCTCTAACACTCCTAAACAACTGGTGCATTATCTAATCATATTCCGTAACCTATGTGCCCTGTAACTGAAATTTAGTTTAACGGAAACTAACATGTAGAACAACAATATTATGACATGACAAACCAATACGTAGAAACTAATAAAATTCTTACAATTAACATTTTAAAGCGGTCGCGATCTCATCACAAGAAAAAATTTATAGCACTATTACACAGTTCTAGGTGTTTGAAGCTGGGTCAAACATTACGCAAATTACCAAGTATTGTAAGCAATAATTAGTAATATTTTTTATAATTGCTGATCATCGTCTGCGGCGTGCATGTACGACATGCATGTTGTTTCGTCTCCCTTGCTGATTCATCCACTGCCCTATGAAAGACCACAAGCTCTCAACACATGATAGCACAAGGTTAGCTAATGTAAATAGTCCTAGGACGACATACCACTGCTGTTGAATAAACCTATAAAAATCAACGTAAAATTCCCTACTCATAGCATTTGTGTAGACGACGAAATCCGCTAGAAGTTCCCCTAGTTCTCTTATTTTAGTTTCATTATCGATATCTAATGTCGTATTAAATTCCCTGACCTGTACATTCCCAAGCCGCCTTCCGTCGAAAAATACTGCTTTTTCTACATGGTGGAATCCATGCTTTTGGTATTGAACAAATTCGCAAACATAAACGGCCAAACCCAAGAACAATATGCACAATATGTAAACCGTAACAACGTATGCAATGGAAAAACCAGCCAGAGCATATATACGTTTCTTTATCATTGTTACATCACATTTCAGTCGTACAAAAACCACTTGCATTAAAATTGACAAAACGGAAATATCTATCAATATCGATTCCCATTCAAATACAATAGAGAATAAGCCTAAAAGCAGATACATCATAACACTGAAGATACACAACAGCATTGTCATCACTTTCCTCAGTCTATGGCTTTCAATTAAAAACAATGGCCCTATCAATTTCTGTAGTGCAAGTTGATACAAGTTTGGAACATTGTGAAAAGTGAAATATTGAGAACAGAAATCATTCTCCATTAAAACTAGTCTATTTTCTTTCAAATTCATCTTCTTTGGCGGATTTGCAAATCTGATTGTAGTTGTCTGGCGCACCCTTTCTTCATTATCTGTTTGTGTGGCTTTAGATCTTGTGAATAGTTTTTTCTTTATTTTTGACATTACTCCAGATGCAGTACCGATATCTTTAGGTAGCTTTTTCTTTTTTATTGTCTTCATTAACTCTTTTGAATCCAGTAAGGACTGGATGGTCAAATTGGCTGGAAATACCTCACCGTTAAATGGTTGTTTACTCAACGCTGTGTTAGCTCTACACAAAGGGCATACAAAACTTGGTTTTGTTTTCGGCTTATTTTTCGTATTGCTATTAATATAATCTGAGAGACATTTTTCGCAGAATGTATGTGCACATGGTAGCAGACGTGGCTTTTCAAACAGTTCTATGCATATTGAGCAAGTTAGGATGTGCTCTATATCTTCCATATCTGTAACTGAAAGTAGAAAAATATGTAAAGTGTATATCGTCATTATAATATATGGATTTTTTTAAATGCACTATCTAAATATTTTAAACGTGTATAGTGTTTTCAAATTATGACTCGGAATGATAAGCACTACTCTTACAGTTCATCATGTCATCAGGTTTTCTTCCGATAAGATGTTCGCGTTTTGGTATGAAATATATGAGCAAGTTAGTGTCCACGCGTTTTTAAAATTACATCCATGTATTATACCAAAAGGGAAAGTACTAAAGTATTATTTATTCTTTATATTTACGGTTATGTTTTCTTTATCTTTCACATCCTTTTAATTGGTCCAATGTTGTATACTGTTGAAATTATGACGATATGTCCTACGTTAACAAATGTTGTGATAGCTATGCTTTCTCCTCGTTCACTTATAATACTATTTGATAAGAACGCTTCCATTCAGGATACAATGACAATTATCAAGGTCACATATTACATGCGTCTGAATTTCTCAATTTTATTACTTCTAAGTCATGAACTGCATGCAGATCTGGAGAAGCTATACAGTCACATCGGCTGTAACCGAGAATAGATGAAATTTCATTTTATGATTATTATCTCAGTCTTAAAACTGCGATATAACTATTGTTACACATTCTTACAATTTCTAAAATAAAAACTGCCTTTACACGTATCTCTATTGATCAAAGTTTTGCAAAGAAACGTGTTTTTTCAATGTCAGTGATACCGGGAGCTTTTCACAATTTGCAAGAATCGTAATGTAATGTAGAGGTGCTCAGCAACGATACATTTTGCTTGATAAGAGAATTGCTTGCTTGAGGCAAGAGTTGTCATTATTTTGCGAACACAGTTATAAACTTAATATCAGAACTTAAGTTATGGACATAAACAAAACTTTCATAACATTTCTATTTGTAAAATTGTTTTGGATATTTGATGACTTAGAAATCGCTTTTAGTCTTTATTTAATATGTTCCTGTCTTTGAATATTCTATCTCTAACGAATGCTTAAGACTGGATCTAGTATTTCAACAGGTTTAAAATCAATTAAATTTTTTGCGGAATATGTGCATTACAAATTATTTCTGTTCTTGTCATGAAATATAACAAATATCATATCATTTTTATCGGACGGTTGGGCAGTAATATCATTAACATTCTATGATAAATTCTCATCCTCGGCTTCGCCTTGGTTGACCCATATTCAATATTTACTGTCCCACTCATAGCAGTGTGATATTTAAATAATTGCAGTTGCAAATTGTAAATGGCAGTGTTCCGTGAACATTGACTTTCGTTATTAATTTCGTTATTAAATAGTTGATTTTGACAATTGAATTGTGTACCTTTAAAAGCTCGAAATCTAGGGGCGTAGCCAGGAATTGATTTTACCGAAGGCAGATTCCCAATGTTGTCCCCCCTCCCCGCTAGTGATGTGAACTATAGTCGCCAAAGACTTTTGTTCCTGAACCTTTTCAGTTTTGTTCTTTCAACAAATATCAGAGTACAGACAACAATTACTTAACCCTTTAAAAAGTTTACTTAGAGATGTAAATTACTAACTAACTAACTGAACAGTATAATGTTTTAAACGATACTTTTTGGCAACTATCTGGAAACAGTACTTTTTGTTTGTGCACTGATGAAATATAATACATTGTTCTAGTAAAGATCTATTAATACTGAAACGAATATTCTTCAAGGCTACATCTACACACTGCTACATAATATTGTTACTGAAGTTACTGAAATTCCCATAGATTTTGTTACTGGAGAACTCTTATTTAAGTAGCCCGATTTTATCAAAAAGCAAGAGAATTAATAAAAACAAATAAACGTCAAGGCAAGTGCCTCCGTTTGCCACAGTGTGGCTACGGCCGTGTAATCTTTAGTTATGTAGAACACAACTACTTCCTGATACACTGTAATACAATACCACCTGAAATCAGCGTACTATATATTTCATTTTGTTAAACATGATGATCTCTTATACCGTGAAATTTTCCCTACACAGATTGCTTACTTATGTATAAAATTGTACTTTTGATTCGGTATAAAAACACATATCGGGTTTAAAAATCATAGAAACATAACCTTTCCTACCTTTATTACAAACCTCTTTTAAAGAAGTTCGATAATTTCCAACACAAATAAAACTTTTTATTGAACAACTGTATGGAAGCATGTGGCAACAGTGGCGTACGTAGGCTTACAAAATGAGAGGTAGGCAAAATTCAAACTTTTTCTAAATTTTTCTGCCTGTTTATATTTACTTGTGAAAATTAATACAAGCCGCAGTTTGACAGAATTCATATAGGAATATAATAAAGTTCAATACTTGAACTACTGCCAAGCTTTTCGTGATAATTCTTCTTTTCTGGTTTCATTTCCTGCGAAATCTATCGTAACTGCAATAACGCAAGAAATATTTAAACACACGTAATTTATAGTAACGTTTCAATCACGATGTTTGTTTTTGTTCTTGCTTCGTTTAGAGTCACTCTGACACAATTTAGGTTATATGGCGAGTTTTCAAACTTAAATGGAGGAGGAAGATCACAGACGCCATTCTGGACATTTAACAGGCATAGGAAAAGACCTGGGTAGAACCAACGACCTTCCGTAAGCCAGCTAATTGGCTTCCTAACAGGACAAATTCTACACCCCAAACGAGGTATCGAAACAACTCGGCCATGGAGGCCCCTTCAGTCATAATGTTTCAGCCCGCTATCTTATCTGCTTATATGTATATTGTTCATGTACGAAACCAGAATAAAATGACCGACCAGAAAATATAACGAGTAACATTCTATACACTTGATTGAATGAAACATTTAGTTTCACTTGGAGTAAAGTCGGAAGAATTATTTGCCTACACGATAAAATGTGTGTTTGTAACTGCAAAGGATGAATACTGACATAGTATTGACAAAAATAAAGATATATGTTGACCGTTTTTGTTAACAATATCATTAAAGTGTAACTGACTGAACGACCAACAGGAAACCAAAGAAGTAAATCAAACCTCTTGTTGAAAAATACTATTGTCAAATATCACATTCTCTTGTAAATACATGATGCTTAATATATTTTTTAGTGTGTGTGTGTGGGGGGGGGGGGGGGGGGTGGGGGGTGGGGGGTGTTAAAGTCACACCAACACAATTATACATCATATGGCGACCTTCCAACTTCTGATGGTGGAGGAATGGAGAAAAACTCCAGGTGTCCCTCCTTGTATTATTTCATTTCTGACGGGCACATAGGTGGAACCATCGGATGAATGGATTGCTTCCTCATACGAAGAGTTCAACTCGCTGGGCGAGGCTCGACCCAGTATAGGTGAGAGGCAAGTGATTTAAAGTGAGCGACCTTAACCACTCGGTCACGGAGACTCCTTGAAGCACAATAAAGTACAAAATATAATGTTTTCAAATTGTCTTTAATAGGGTTTGTTCGTCATTGCAATTGATATGTTGTTTATGATTCAAGCTGAATATTGTCCTGTACATTTCCTGTTTTCAGTCACTAGTGTTTAGTCAGAAACAAGAACATTTATCTATTCAAATAGCAAAGTAGTAACAGAAAATGCATAATGGGTAATCCCCCTTTACAGTATATTTGCAGCTGTACATCTTCATCCTGTTGTGAAAACTCATATATAAACTATTTTAGTCGAGTTTCATGTACCATTGTAAATTCAATTTGTATGGGTATCAAATTATAAAACTTGTTGTTCATTATTGATTATGACATAGGACAATAGGCTAATAAAAGTGCATCCACACTAAATGAAAAACATACTTACAGCCATAGGTAAATAGTGTCATAATCCATTCTTTTTATCCGGATATTCAATTTGAAAACAGAAATCACCGTGAAATGTTTTAAAGGTCATAATTGTTTTGATAAAAATGGCCGACTTCCTGTTTAAACTGAGCAAGGTCAAAATAATGTGTCTGCGTATTGATACTAGTATGCCTTCAATAACAATGACAATAGCCGAATAAAATAGTGTAACTGGTAAACAATTAGACCTGTGTGTTTATTGTTACAAATGAAAACGCACTTTTCTTTTAAGGATGTACTTCCTATTACCTATTGTTCTGATGATTAATTAGAAAAAGTGGAAACTCCACAGGTCGCTCAACACAACAAAAACGAAAATGTTGCAGGCTCGGTTTGATTGAGCCTGTTCATAAGTCATAAATGGGTCCCTATTTTTTCATGCTGTCACTGATAAATGATGTAACTTGATTACTGACATTTGTTTATACATATCCATTAAAATGATCAAACTGCGCTTCAGTGACGAGTATTCTAAAATGTCCTTTAAAACAAATAACTTTGAACTTGAAAAGCAGTGTGATACGTACTAGGAATCGGTGTAATTGTATTTTCTGGTGGAATCATCAGTGAAATGCATCTGTATAATGATAGAATTCCGCTTACACCGGTAAGGGTGGGGTGCGTGAGCGGTGTTCCACATTTCATTATCTTTCATTATTTGGTTGACTTATATGCTTCCAAAGGATTTTTTCATAAATACAATATAATAAAATCTAAAAGACGATTTTGGAACTAAAGAATGCAACCAAAAAATATAATAGCAGACTCGGTTTGATTGAGTCTGTTCATAAAGGTAGTTGGAAGTGCAACAACCTCACGTCCCATAACACCGACTTAAGCGGAATTCTATTACATAGATATTGAATGGACTTCATCATCCCAAATAACCAGTTTTACAACATAAAAGCCAAAAATAAACTATTAGCAAAATACACAGCTGCGTACAATGTTCATGAATTTACTAGATACTGGACCATTTATATACGCACTTAAATTTGAACTATATGAATTATTATCTCTCTTCCATATTTTTAACCATGAACTTTGAACTTAGGAAAAGGAATTGATTAAAATACCTTCGATTTGTAAGCATGTCAAGATGCATGACTACATCCCCTGAATTGTGTCAAAATTGTGGCCCATCTTAACTTCAATAAAAGAAACAATACATGTCTAACCTTATTTAGTTTGTATAAAACTAACAAGTCTGATGTCGAACATACCAGGAGATAAGAAAGAAATCTTTAAGTAAAGATATGTCAAAGCCAAAACATGTACAGCTATAATATATGTGGTTTTGTCATGCAATACATGTTACTAAATAGCGTGTTTGATAATTTCAAACTTCTTGTAAAACACTTAAGCGCTTATCAAAACGCTTTGGTAGGAATTTGTAATCATTTTCTTCAATATATATGAGACAATTTACTTGTGATGAACGAATATGACTAGAGTTCGTCAATGACCTCTGAGCTTGACCTTTTGACGTTTATCTTGAACAGGCAGTGAGATAGTCCAAGCAAATGTCATATTTTGTATGCAAAATTAGATATCTATCAAATTAGCAATTATTTAATGAATGAATACAAAATATAAGCTTATTAAGTACAATGGTCAGGTTTCGCATCTATTAAAACAGGTTCGAATCCCGTCCTGATAAATTTGCATTGATCGTCGGCGTTTGTTACAGTTTTTGTTTAAGGAGGTAGGTTACCTTGTTACAAGGGTAAATTCAAATTAGCTGAACCGCAGCATCGTTTTGTATTTCGTGTAATATGAAGTTTTAACTGCTAAAATCTCAGTTTCGTTTGTCTCTGTCCCTTCAAGTTCAATTTTTATCCAGGTTTGAAGAACATGACCCTCCAAATGTATTTCATATTGAAAGAAGAAGGAAAATACGGATATTTAACACTTTTCAGTGTATTTTAGTTTCATTGATATCCGTAGAAGTCAGCATAATCTATAATTTTACTAGTATGCACGTTAGCTTTCTAATATAAGCTTAAAATGTATATGTCGCGGGCCTCGTGTTTCCTTGGTAACGCATTTTCTCTCATTTTTAAACAACTATGTATAAAAATAGGGGTTTTCGACGGCTTCAGTGCCATTTTGTTAATGACCAACATGGAATATTTGGGTAATATTATTAGCAAAATACCAAGCACTATACATGGTACCCTATTTTTCTTAAAGTTTAAAGTAACCATGGCAACAGAGATGTTTAAAATGGCTTATATCTTGCTTTTTGTCGTAATTTCTTATAAAATAATATTGAATAAGATTATCTTTCTAGTTGATGTAGCGTTAAAACATATCATTTCTAACGTAAGTTATATTTTCGTGTTATCTGCATTTATTCAAACAAATTTCTAAGCTTAGAATACTAACAGCAGTACCCCTCGTCTGGCATTTTTCATGGAAAAATCGTTCAGCATGTACTATTATTCTCATGGATATTGTTGAAATGAAAATAAAAAGCCGAAGCTGTGTTTCTTAAATAGACTAGTGTCAACGCTTTTGAAATTTACATTTAGATGCATAGGTCACGGGCTTCGTTTCCATGGTAACATCAATTCAATTCAAGAAACCACAATTTTCTACTGAAATTTGAACAATTTTAGATTTTAGTTTTAGTATATAAGTAACAACTTATCAACGGAATCTGAAAAATAGGTATTACAAATCAAACTGCTAGATTTTTTATTTGAAAATGACCGTAACAAGTAACCTCTCACCCAACTATATTCCAAATGGCAGTGGTTACCATCATCCATTTTCTTACATTCCTCATAACATTTCAATATAACTACATAAAAGAAGTAAAATATTGATTATTATTCAGAGCAAAAGACTCATAAAAAATATTTCAGCAAATAATGGTTATTTGAAAATAGTTTGAATAAAGAAAATGCACAGAATTACGTACTTTCAAGATAAAAGCTATTAATTTTGCGCGGTAACTAACACGAAACGTCATGACGTCAATGACGTCATTTTAAGACAACATTGTTTTGAAGCGTTTCTGCGGCAATTTATTCATTATTTCTGCATTATTAAACCATAAAGCGTCAGATCGAAGACAGGTCTATGATTTGTTTTCAAAAGAATGAATATACAAACACATTTAGTTTGTCGTAAACGTCGTCGTTAATCGTCACGTTAGCTTCCGGTTGGACATGCGCACATACAAATATAAAGGTAACCTTCCTCCTTAAGACCACTTTTGCTCGAAACCTATAAGACCTGTAGCATTGAAACTTTGCTCACTTGTTTATTACCATGCGATGACTACAAAAACTAAAAACCATACCTCTCGCATTTTGTCAGAATCATGACCATAATAATTGTACTTCGAGAACTTCTTTGTTAATATTTTTGTTCAAGTTCTTTATTCATGAATATTTTACTTGTAATAGCATTGAAACTTTTCAGACTTGTTTATTACCATTAGATGGGTATGTTGGCCAACAACCATTTTGTCAGATTTATCACCCTTTTGTACTTAGAAAGTTGTGATTTCTCTGTTAAATGTTTGATGAGGCCGAATCTTTTCGTGAACATAAAAATATTCGTTTATTGTTATTTCCTATTTCTGGTAATTGTTACCCCAGATATGTGTCGTTGTTTAAATATTTGATTGAGGATGATCAGACTACGGAGCATATACTTCAGAAATGTAAAAGGCATGACCAGGAGCGAGCTGCGACTTGGCCGATAGATACCTCAACTATAGCAGTGCGACGTGTCACAAAAAAAGCTGAAAGATATTGACCCGGGCGGCAAAGAATTGTTAAATAAATTCGGTATCGGGCGGGAGACAGATCTTTAGCCCATGTAAATCCTTGAATAAACAATGATGTCAACATTGTATGACCGCTGAAAATGCCTTATAAAACTCGGTGTAAAAAGGAGATTACTTAAAAGTAAAGTAATCGGACTTGAAACTCCTGACAATGTGAACATGCCCATTTTAGGCTGAGCTTCGTTTTAATTTAATGTAAACTGTAAAAGTTGAAGGTAATTATAATACTGAAAAGTCCGAAAAAGGACATAACTAAAGAAAAACAAAAACGGACATGAAAGTCCTGAAAATGTGTTCATGATCTTTTAATGTCGATGAGGTACACCAAATTTCATTTGAATTATACAAAAACTGTAATTGTTACATTAAAAGTCAAAAAAGGGCATAATTCAGTAAAGAAACATCGGACATCTGACTGGATTCATTGACCTCAAAGGTCGACAATTTAACTTTTCATTAGTGTTTGCAATTATCTTCAATAAAATCTGTAAAAAGATCCTTTGGAAGCAAAGAATGCAACCAAGAAGAATAATAGCAGACTCGGTTTGATTGCGTCTGTTCATGAGAGGTAATGAAATGTGCAACACCTCTCATGCCCCCTAGCACCGGCTTAAGCGGAGCTCTATTACACATATGTTGAATGGACTCCATGATCCCAAAGGACCAGAAAATATAACAACACTGAATCTAAGTACGGGGAGACTTTCTACAGCCGTACACGGCACTTAAAGATTGCTTTTGTGATAGTTGATAAAATCTGTAAAAAGATCATTTGGAAGCAAAGAATGCAACCAAGAAGAATAATAGCAGACTCTGTTTGATTGAGTCTGTTCATTAGAGGTAATGAAAGTATACAAACCAGAAAATTAACATTACAAATTAACATTTTGTCTTAATTTTGTGAACATTTGCCAGTTTCTTTCAAACGTTCATTTGTATACTGCTACTTTTGTAGTATCTATCTGCTGTGTTCAGTGTACTTTTACAGTCGAGTATAAATTCTTTGGTATTACGAAAACAGTCAATAATATTATCCAGTTACATACCGAGGGAAACAATTTTCCACTGTTCTCTAACACTCACAAAATAACTGGTGCATTACCTAATCAATTTCATTATCTATATGCCCTGTACCTGGAATTTAGTTTAATAGGAAACTAATATGCGGTACAACAATATTATGACATGACAAATCAATACGTAGAAATTAAAAGTCTTACAACGAACAATTTAAAGTGCTTGCGATCTCATCATAAGAACATGTTTATGACACTAACAGTTCTGGTTGTTTGAAGCTGTATCAAATAATAAAAATAAAGAAAAAAAAACAGAAAAGAAAAGACACAAATTACTAAGTATTTTGAGCATTAATTAGTAATATTTCTATCATTGCTGTTCATCGTCTGCGGCGCACGACGTGTATGTTGTTTCGTCTCCCTTGCTGATTCATCCACTTCCCTATGAAAGACCACATGCTCTCATCTCAACACATGATAGCACAAGACTAGCTAATGTAAATAGAACTAAGATGGCATACCAATTTTGTTAAATTGACCTGTACAGGCCAATGTTAGATTTCCTATTCAAAGTATTTATGTAGATAACGAAATCAGCTAGCAGTTCCATTTGTTCCTTGTGTTCAGTTTCACTATCGATATCTAGTGTAGTATTAAACTCCCTGGCCATTACTTTTTTAAGCCCTTCGTTTGTAAATACACTTTTTTCCACAAGGTGGAATCCATGCTTTTGGTATCGAACAAATTCGCAAGCATAAAAGGCTAAACCCAAGAACAATATGCACAATATGTAAACTGTAACAACATATGCCAGTGAAAACCCAGCCAGTGCATACAGACGGTTTTTTAGCATTGTTATATCACATTTCAGTCGTACAAAAACCACTTGCATTAAAATTGACAGAACGGAAATATTTATCAATATCGATTCCAATTCAAATACAAAGGCGAATATGGGCTAAAACTAGATACATCATTACACTGAAGATACTCAACAGCATTGTCATCACTTTCCTCAGTCTATGGCTTTCAGTTAAAAACAATAGTCCTATCAATTTCTTTAGCACAAGTTGATACAAGTTTGGAGTATTCTGAAAAGTGTAATATTGAGAACAGAAATCATTATCCATTGTACCCGATTTATTTTCTTTCAAATTAATCTGTTTTGCCGGACTGGCCAATCTGGTTGTATTTGTCTGGCGCACCCTTTCTTCACCTTCTGTTTGTGTGGCTTTAGATCTTGTGAATAGTTTTTTCGTTATTTTTGACATTACTCCAGATGCAGTCCCAATATATTTGGGTAGCTTTTTCTTTTCTATTCCCTCCATCAACTCTTTTGAATCCGGTAAGGACTGGATGGCCAAAGTGGCTGGAAATTCCTCACCGTTAAATGGCTGTTTACTCAACGCTGTGTTAGCTCTACACAAAGGGCATACAAAACTTGGTTTTGTTTTTTGCTTATTTTTCGTATTGCTAGTAATGTAATCTGAGAGACATTTTTTGCAAAATGTATGTTGACATGGTAACAAACGTGGCTTTTCAAATAATTCTATGCATATTGAGCAGGTGAGCACGTGTTCTATATCTTCCATAGCTTTAACTAAACATATAAAAATATGTACAGCGTTATGTATATCGTCATTGTAATATATGGATTTTAATGCACTGTCTAAACATCTTAATTTCAAATCTTATCTCAGAATGATAATCACTACCCCTACCTTTCATCATGTTATGTATTCTAAATCTGTGGGTTTTCTTCGGGTAAAATGTTCAAGTTTTGGTATGAAATATATGAGCATAGTAATTTAGTGTCCACGCGTTTTTAAATTACGTCATCTATTTTTACTTATGTACGATTTAAACGAGGATAGACAAATTTTTTTATAATCATTATCTCAATATAAATGCAAATGAAAAACTCCGATATAACTAATAGTACACATTCTTATTATTTCTATAATGAATACTGTCTATACATGTATCTCTATTGATCTTCCTGTAGCGCAGAAGATTGTCAATGCATTTTTACTATCTGTGATACTGGATGTGGAACACTTGTAATGCAGAGATGCTCATTCACGTTATACTTTACTTGACAAGGAAGTAAACTAATAAATGTCTGTGCTCTTTATTACTTGCTTCAGGCAAGAGTTGTTATTCTTTTCTACGTTTTTCATATAATAGAGCAATTACGTTTTATTGGACGTTGGGGTCAGCAATATTGTTAACTCTCAGCTTTGACTACGTCTCTGTTGACACTATCAAACATTTACTGTTCCACTCAAACACAAACAGTGCGATTTTTACATAATTCCAGTTGCGTGTTTCCATGTAAGTGGACTGGACTTTCATAAAATATTGTTAAAAGGATGATTTCAATAACAAACTTGTTTTCCTTACAATCGTAATCTTTATACGCGGAACAGAATAACTTCTTGTTACATTGTAATACAATGTATCTCGTTTCATCAAATATGTACTAAAATTTGATATATTTCAAATACCGTGAAGTTTCACTATACAAACTGTTTACTAATTTATAAAACCGTACTTTCGATTTGGTGAAATATCACTTATCAAGTTTACAAGTCATATATTATATCAAAACCAAGAAACATAATCTGTTCTACCTTTATTACAAACCTGTTTTAAATCAGTTTGATAATTCCCGAATAAAAGTATTGACACAAATACATTTTTTATAGAATGAGTAAAACACAAACCATGTGACAACAGTGGCGGATGTAGGCTTACAAAATGAGGGGTAGTCAAAATTAAAACTCAATTCAAATTTAAATGTTACATATTTATTTAATTTAGAAACCCCTTCTGAAAATTACCAACAAGATATACGGCCCTAATTTGCACACACTGTCCGTTGAGCAACAGGATATATGCCCCTAATCTGAACACACTGTCCGTTGAGCAACAGGATATATGCCCCTAATCCGCACACACTGTCCGTTGAGCAACAGGATATATGAGCCTAATCTGCACACACTGTCCGTTGAGCAACAGGATATATGCCCCTAATCTGCACACACACTGTCCGTTGAGCAACAGGATATATGCCCCTAATCTGCACACACTGTCCGTTGAGCAACAGGATATATGCCCCTAATCTGCACACACTGTCCGTTGAGCAACATAATATATGCCCCTAATCTGCGCACACTGTCCGTTGAGCAACAGGATATATGCCCCTAATCTGCGCACACTGTCCGTTGAGCAACAGGATATATGCCCCTAATTTGCACACACTGTCCGTTGAGCAACAGGATATATGCCACGTACCTCAACAATTACACTACCCTTAAAATATATAGGCCAATAAAGCTCGCAAATGCTGTGCAAGAATATATACTCAAAAAATCTTCAAAGGACGGGATATGATAAGGACCAAAAATGGCCCCCACTAAATATGCATGTAAAACAACACCATTCCATTGGTAATTAACTATATTTTTCAAAATCCACCAAGATATAATGACCAGACGTCGGTAATGACCCAAAAATAATTAATTATTACACCTATCTAAGACTTACGCTGAAAAGATATTTGATCATTTAGAATGGGGGTATAGAAAACTATTTTGCAATATATCTTAGTTTATATTGCTGAACCCTATAAATTGTATGTCGTCACAATACTCAGTAATCCAACTTCTTGAAACGAATTTTTATTTTGTATTCTAAGACAGAATGATCGTGCAAAAACAAGGAAAACAAGGGAGATAACTCTTTCATGTAAGGACGACCGAAAACTCTTTTAAGAAATAAGATATTTTTTTATTTTTATACATCTACATAGGCTTATTCTTTAACTATTATGTCTGTTTCGTTTTATTTCGTATCAAGAAAATTTCTAAAACTAAAATCCAAAACTTTCATTTCATATGCGTTACCATAGCAACATAGAAACAGTTTTGCATTTTTTGGATTTGTAGTGATTTAGCGAGTTATTTCACATACTTGATGAAATATTAACTTTTAAAAAACATTTTTTGTTTGCTTCTGTATCTCCTTACATATTTAGTGTTGTTTTCTTTCTTTTTCTTTTTTTTTGTTTCGTATACGGAATGTTCTTCTTGTATAAAACAAAACCTCCGTCGAATAAATCAGGAGGCAGGACTTTGTCTTACAAGTTTCCATTTTTCATATTTTCGGTGATTTTTTATTTAAATATGTAATGAAGTATTTTCATCAAGCAAGTTGAAAAACGACAGTGCACATTTTACTTGAATAAATAATATACCAATTGCATATTATTATTAAATCCTCACCACATAATTATTTAAAACACGTACCCGCAGAAACGTAGCCGGAACCGAGTTAGATCGGTATTACAACTATGGAAGCATATGTATGTATTATTTAATTTCTTGGATTAAATCAAAAACGTTTCTTTTGACACGAAACTATAATATCGATATGAGAAGCACAAAATATACATTAGCGTATGTTAGTTCATTATGGAAGGACTGGCATGAAAGGCACGTGCAGTTTCCCGCCAAAATGCCCTTATATATGTAACGTAAAATGCTTCCGATTTCCTGCAAAAGATGTTTGGTTATAGATCAAAGAAAACTATTTGATTTTACTCCATTATGTTATATTCCGATTACAATTGTTGCATTTATATTATATATTGCGTTTATATTAAAATCAGTTTACAAGACGACCTGGGATAACCCAAGTTGTAACATTTGTATGCACGCATGAAGACATTTGATATTATTCTAATGGTATTGAACACAAATTCGTTAGAGCAGTAGGGATAATTTGTTTTTAAACAAAATAACAATAGGTCATGGTTGCACACTGAGAAGCAGATGGCCAGGCTTTTCTCTGGATTACCGCTTTTCCTTTCCTCGAATAGAAAGACAGACAGATTCGAGACGAAACGGCTGCAGCGATAAAGAACCGGCATGCCGAGTGTTATGTGCGCAGAGGTATTTTTACACTAATACGTGTGCAGATGTTTGATACTATTACGTGCGCACGTAACACGTAACGTAATTCTAATTACGTGCGCAAGTAATAGATATTACGTGAGCACGAAGTAACTAATACATGCGCATGTTTCAGTATGACAAAAACATCCATTTTTTTTTAATCATTACTGTTATTCTAGAAAAGAAAGAGAAAAAACACAACACCTGTATATGTGCCTTCATTTCAAAAGCGTATTCATTAACAGTGCAGAGAGCATAGCTAGTCCGGGCCCGCTTCGACTACGGGGGGTGGGGGCTGGTATTGGGTTTGATCTCCGGCCCCGTCATACCAGAGAGGTGAGAAATATTACCAGTAGCTCCCTTGCTTAGATGCTTGTCATTAAAAGGGAAACTGGTTTCTCTGCTCCTACCCTGATGATGGATTCATCAGGAATGAAATGTCGAAATTGATTTATATAAGTTATATAACGCTATATATATAAGTTGTAGAATTTGCTTCACAAGCTAAGTAAGGACACCGCTGATGCGCGATCCCCGGGCGAGGCTTTTCTCCTCCGTGACGATTTGATAGGGGGTATAGTGACTATAATCATTCGTCCTCCATCTCATGATTAAGTGGGGAAGTTGACAACTACATGCGGAGATCAGGTTTTTACTGGTACGAAATCCAAGAACTCTGGTTGAGTTAATTGTCAGCTACTGCTGAAAAAAACAGCATTAAAACGCAAAACAAAACAAATCACAATCAACCTATAATAAATTATTAAAAACAATAAGATGACGCGTCTTTCGGTGTTTTAGATATTCTTTAAACACAAATATAGCTTAGCTATTGTGTTTGAAAAAATGGTTATATAGGGATTTTATCTTTTAATCATAAAATAAAATATTTCACACCGGAATGACATGTCAGTGACATTAATTACTTAACATACATTTATTTATGAAACTTCGTATGGCGATGAAGCGGAATATTTTAAAATTGATGAAACAATTCTGAGTTGTTGACTTACTATTTTTCATATGTCATAAAAAAGAAGTATAAAAACACATGTTTATAACTTTATCACAGACATACATTAAAAGAATTATTGACTAATTATAGAAATAACGCGGTTAAATGGTTTAAAATATTTTAATTTGCGGCTAAAAATATAAAATCTAAATATGGTTTGCAACTCACGATCAAAGAATAGTACTTTCTGTCGTTTTTGACTGAAAAAATATTCTTGCAGGATTTGCTGGGAATCGATCTCGCATACCACTAACACCAGGCATAAAATGTCCTTTCAACCGTCGGGCGTACCGATTGCGCCACAGACACTTCTGTATAATGTACGTCATCATTTATACATAAAAGAAGTATCTACATGTGTCTACTAGTTGCGGTGTGCATGAGTTATCTTTTGTTGTCTCTATAACATTTATGTAAACAATAAAAAATTTCTTTTTAAACAACTTTAATTACACGTTATTATTTCTTTTGAAATGCCGCTTAAACAAAATCAACTTGCATATAATCCCGAAATACAGTTCATGTAGATCTAAAACACGTAACTGATCATTAAAATGTCTAGATCTACTTTCACTTTCACTTTTGCCGTAAACTTGGCTCTAAACATTTAATTTTCTTATAAAACAACTCTTGACTATACTCCGTATCGACAGCCCTATCACGTGATCTGAAACAGGTAAACATTCTCACTACACTGCAGAGAGAATGCCTCTACAATGAGTTTACAACCATGTCAGATTAATAACCACAGTTAATCTATTTCTTATCACTTGCTAATAAATAAACAATTAGACCCTCAACCTACACAGAGTCCTAATTAATCTCAGTCTTTACAATATTCTACAGAAAATTACAGAAATGGCCTCTAGTAGTTCTTTGAATTGGAGTAAAAAATTAAATGAAATTCCAAAATTTACTATTTTACAAATTGCTGATTATATAAAAGTAAGAGGAAAAAACAGGGCATTTGAAAAAGGATACAACTTTTTTATTGAAAGTTATGTACATGATGCTTTTGTTTGTAAAACAGACAGTAAATTTCTTGTCAAAGCAAAATGTTGGCGAAGTCAGAAGAAAAATGAATTGCCACATATATTATCGGCAGAGATATGTTTAAAAGAATCAAACGTTCTTGATGGACAATGCAGCTGTATTGCTGGGTGAGTGAAAATTATGTACTTTTTTAAATGATTGAAACTTAATTTGATTTTTGTGTATGAATTATTTTGTCTTGTATTCCATTAAAACTATACTGAAGTTTTCAAACAAATGTCACTAAAAGAATAATGAATATTATCAAATAAATTCTAATTATATGATTTCATTTATGCTTTCAGAACCGGAGGAGTTTGCAACCATATAATTGCATTGTTATACAATGTAAATCACTGGAGTAGCAAGAGAATGACAGAGATCCCAGCAGATATGTCATGTACAGAAGTGAGCCAAATATGGCATAAGCCACGTGGGGACAAAATTGAACCAGAACCAGTAATGAAGCTCACCTTTGCCAAAGCAGCAACTGACAGACAGCTACGTAAAAGGGAACCTGTGAAATGTTATTTGTATGACGGGCGTGCAAAAAAAAGTAAAGGAACTTTGGCACCATCAAAAGAGGAGGTAGCTACTATACAAGAAATAGTTGGAGCACGCAACAGTAACATTCCTATAGTGTATTTAACTAAAGACCACTCAACAACACACTCAACTGACACATTATTTGGAGAAGTTCCTACTGGTTCCCCACTCAGCTATCAACTCCAAGACTATCACAGCTCTAAGTCTGAATTTTCAGCGTACATTCCCAGCAAAGTTGATATTGTTTTGCAAGACAACCTTCGCTTCCCTGATATACCTGTACCAAATTCAAGTCTTAACATAGACTTAACTCAACTTGATGAAACAAGCAAAACATTCTTGCAATCACTGGACGTAACTAAAGCCAGGTCTGAGGAGATTGAACAAATCACTATCGATCAGTCTCAGAATAAACTATGGCATGAGATGCGTAAAAATAGACTTACAGCATCAAAGTTTGGCGACGTTATAAATAGAAAAAGTGAACCAAGTGAAGCTTTTGTCAAAAATTTATTTACATGCAAAGATTTATCAAGTGTAAAATCAATTTCACATGGCAGAGATAAAGAAGATACTGCACGAAAATTGTACACTAAAAAGATGAAAAACAATTGTAAACATAATGTGTCAGTATTTCGCACAGGACTCCTAATAAATCCAAGCGTCCTTATCTTGGAGCTTCCCCAGACGGCAAAGTTTTAGACAGGTCATCTTATGATCACTTCGGGCTGTTGGAAATTAAGTGCCCATATAAATATAGAAATACTACACCCGCGGAAGCAGCAAGAAATACAGACTTCTGTCTTGAAATAAGGGACGAGGAGCTGCATTTAAAAAGGTCTCATAGTTACTTCTACCAAGTGACTGGACAGATGGCAATAGCCGGTGTAAATTGGTGCGACTTTGTTGTTTTCACGAACAAAGGACTATTTGTAGAACGTATATTTTATGACAAAAACGTGTGAGCAAGAATTTTCCCAAAGCTTGCTCAATTTTACGTCAACTCAGCAGTGCCTTATCTTAAAAACAAGCAGACGGACGTTTAAGTGAGTACTTTAGTCATCGTCAGTTGAAGTTTTTGCAATAAGAGGGTCCTGGAAATTTGACAAAAGGCAACAATCAGTCCATATTTGGTTTACAACACCAGCAGATTTAATAGGTAATCTTCTGTCAAATATATGGAAGTTTCTAACTTTTCCTATGGCCCTTTCAACATGTATCCGATGATGAGCTATTACATGTGTATCCTGTACATTTGCAGCAGACAATCGTTTTCTTTTTCCAAGGAACGGAGGAATGTTTAGACGGAGACCTATCTCGTTCAATTCGTTTGCAATTGTAAATCCTTTATCTGCCATGATTCCGTCTCCACGTTTTAATTCGCCAGTCTCTATTTTTTGTTTTAACAAATCAAAGAGACCACTGCGTTGACAAATTACTTTGTCTGAAATTCCACCAGTGTATAAATGTGACACAAACATTATTCCTCCACGACTGTCTACTCCAACGAGGCCTTTATATGTTTTGCCGACTTGTAGTCAGAATACGTTTGTGACTTTCGTACTAACGAAGAAGGCATTTGTATTTTAACTCAGTGCAATCAATAATTAGCATTACATTTGGATACTGCTTTTTAAAATCATGTGTCATATGTTTTGATATTATATCACGATGAGGAAAAACTTTCATAGAACCTAGTCTTATGTAGATTAAATTTTCCATGTATTGAAAATTCTTGACACCATTGATAACGAAATTTGAAAACGGTTTGCCAAGTCCTTGTTAAATAACCCCAGTCTAAGTTTCATTACAGTCAGTAAGAATTCATCCTCCAAAGAAAGTTTGTAAGTCCTGGATGCTTGAGATGCATCAAAATCTTCTTCATCACTGCTTTCACTTTCTGACATTTCATAGTCACTTTCAAAATATTCAGCTCCAGATGTGTATGAACTACTTTTGCGTCGATCCCAGTATGTTATTGAACTTCGGTCCTTCTTTGGCACAATCAGTTCTAAAACGGTATTGAAAACTGCAATAGTTGCAAAGCCTGTATAAAAACGTAACAAATTCAGCTTAGGATTGGAATGTACGATGTTATTCATTGAGAATCTATGAGTACACGGCATGACTATATTAGCCTGTACTTCCTGATGCACTCTCTCCTCGCCTTCTGATGCAGTGTCTGTCTCATCGCTGTCCTCAAACTTTCTCTTTCTCGGTGACTTCCGCTTTGGTGTGTGAATCCATGTGAAAACAGATGGAACTGCATCACACTTTAAACGTTTCTTTGCTGCATCTGGGCAAACATAGTCTACAGATTGGAAATGTTTTGAACAGACTCTGGTGCTGGCTGTTACTCTAAAGTCATCCTTTGTAGCCGATGACCCTGACCTACGTATCCTGTCTTTCCACACCTAAAATTAAAAAGAAAACACTATTTATCAGAAGGCACTCTTAACAATACTTCACTTTTCCTTGTAACAGCAGCTGGGATTTTTTTTTGATGAATTCTGTATGTTCTTTAAACAAGCAACATTTCTATCTTAATATTTTGAACACTGAACTATTTTTATAAATAAAAAATATGAAATAGCTTTCTTACCTTAATTTGCCTTTCATCATTTGGAAATTTATGCATTGATACATTTTCATCAAATCCTGAAGATTTACAATTGGGAACACAGCAGTAAAACACCATGATTTCAAGATAATACTAGATAATCTTTGCAATGTGTACATGCGGTATGTATATAAACACACTGGCTGGGAAACTCTCTGTTTACCTGTTTCGGGTCACGTGATAAAATTTGTCGATACGGAGTATCAGTTTCATGATTAGAACAAAACTCCCGCGTATCTGTTTGATACTCGGTTGCTTAGAGATGAGCACGTTATCCTGTTTCCTTCAAATAAAAGTGGGGCTAAAAATTGCGAAAAAAGTGGAAAATCAATATGAGCCGGAGCGGGTGTCAAGCTGATTTTGTCTGAAAATGTATATTTTAGTAACCTTATTTTCTCAGCTAAACTTCAGCTTGACACCAGGTCCGGCTCACAATGAAAATCGAGCATGTAGTATGTAAATTGAGTGTAAAAAGGGTAAAAGTCACGGACCTCGACTATTTTAAAGGTCTGAATCGTACAAATAACTTGGTTTTGAAGTTTTTAAAAGTCATAGTTTTAACGATTATGGTCTTCTTTTTTGTTTTAGACAGTTAAAATTTCAATTATAGAGTTTTCATATTCTAATTATTTAGGGGGCCATTTCGCATATCTTATCATATCCCGTCCTTTTCTAAAGCATTACTTAGTGTTGCCAGTATCTTAAATTTTGCCTACAGATTGCATCGATAACCTAGTTGTAGAGCGTCCGCTTCAAGTGCGAGAGGTCGTGGGTTCGATACCCGGCTGCATCATACCAATACGTGAAAATTGATACCACCAGGTCCCTTGCATTGCTGTCAGCATACCCTCGTGGAGATGGATTCTATAAGGAATGTGGTGTTGAGAATGATTAATATGAGTTTTAGAACTTTCTTCACAATCGACCTAAAATAAATTAGTATAAACATTTCTGAAATTTGGCATAGGTTCAGTAAACTATATGATGAAGTTGATAAAGAAATTATAACAAAAAAATCTCATATAAATGTTTTCATTTATGATTACACTCCATCTTTAAAAGATCACAAAATACATAAACACATTGAATTTTATAAACAAGTCAATTTTAATTTAACAAATAAAATAATACAACATAAAACATAAGGTAACACCATTATTAGAAGTAAATTTTGGGAGGTGTAAGCGTCTACTTAATCAAGGTTCGCTGTTTTAAAGGTAGATGTATACACTTTCAGTTACTATATGGAAGTCTTCATCTGATATAGAAAATTTGTCCTACCCTCATAGAAGATATAGCGCAATATCGGGCTGCCTAATAAACTTTTCTTTATCTAGTCAGTGTCAAGATATCACTTTTGCGGGAACTTTTGAAATCACTTATTTTATCAAAATTTTGCATTTAAATCATCACCATTGTATTGGAAATGTCTGAACTTGGAAAAAGAGTGGTCAAATCAAAGTTTTTATCCTGAAACAAAAACAAATATTGCTATTTTTCACTTTTACAGCACTTCAGCCGGAAATTTTGAAAACCATTTTTTCCGAATTTTTCATTGAAACTGTTAACATTGTATTGGAAATGTTCTAAGTTCTAACTAAGAAAATAAGTGGTAAAATCAAAAGTTTTATCCAGAAACAAAAGAGTTATTGCATTTTTTCAATTTTCCTCAAACTGAATTACACTAGCAAACGTCATATTATATGACGTCAAGTCTGCACGCTGTTGCTCTTTCCAACGACATTTTCCTAATTTTCTGAACAGGTAGGATAAATAGAATATTAGATTACTGTCTGAATAAATTTAAATTTATTAGGCTTCTTCAACTCGCCTAATAAATTTAAATTTATCAGACAGTAACCTAATATTCTCTATAGATCTTACACTCAAAAATACCAATAGAAGTGAAACCTTGTAATAAGCGTTTGTCAAACACACAATTTTCAGATTATTCATCCGTTCAAAATAGTCTTGGGACGAGTAACCTCCCTTTGGCAATGTGGTCAAATTTTACAAGTTCATGTCAGAATAATTACTTAACATTCACATTCAAAAGGTATAAAGACCAATAAAACTTTTGTATATTTAAGGATTAATTATGACGGAAAACTTCGATACAAACTTCACATTTCCTCGTTATCCTCGTGTCTTCAAACATTTTTATATATCAATTTCAGACAGCCTATAAACAAGAACAGTATTACTTCGTCAGAATTGTATGGCATCTAGGAATGTATCTGTTGTTTCCCTAGCAACTTCAATGTCATCGTCACAGTTTCCTTTCTTTAGCCATGGCCTTTTTCAACTGAATTAGGCATGCGATAAGTAGATACATGTATATCCCTCGCTTTCAAAATTATAACATATTAGCAATATGGAAAGATCACCAATATATTCCAATACTTATTTGAGTGAGTGAGTGAGTTGGGTTTTACGGCGAATCGACACAAAATGGTCATATATCGCCGAGAAGAAGTCATATTGCAAACGCCAACTGTAAAGCCTAAACATTGATGTAAAAATGTAAAGAATACCTAAAAACATCCATGTAAAAATGTAAAGAACACTATGAATAATGTAAAACATATCTAAAAGCATCCATGTAAAAATGTAAAGCATATCTAAAACAGTAATGTAAAAATGTATGTACGTGTGTGTTAAAATATCAGCTGCAAACATAATAATATTGCAAGATGTAAATAAAAATAAGAAGTGTTAGATCTTTTGATATATTCCTATCTGCTTTAAAAACGATAAAATATTTCCAACTGAAACGTTGTCAAATAATTCTCTCAAAGATTGAACGTCATAATATGTAATACTTATTTGAACTACTTCCCTGCTTATAATGACAATTCTTCTTTTCTGCTTTGATTTTTGATCAAATCTATCGTAACTGCAATTAGGCAAGCAATGTTTAAAACACACATAATATATGGAAATATTTCGATCACAATGTTTGTTTTTTGTTGGGTTTAGAATCACTCTGGCACAATTTAGATTATATGGTGACCTTTCCAGCTTTGGTGGAGGTGGAAGACCCCAGGTGGGGCCCTTCTGGGCATTATTTCAGGCATGGATGGACATCTCGGTAGAACCACCGACTCTCGTAAGCTAGCTGGATGACCTCACATGAAGAATTCTACATCTTAAGCGATGTTATCGAACTAACATTGGTGAGGTGCAAGTGATTCGAAGTCAGCGACCTTAACCACAACGGAGCCCCTTCAATCACATTGCTTTGGCCCGCTTAGATAAATCAATATCTAATTGATGTGATAATTGTGCATATACTGAAAACTAGCTAGCGTGTTACCAAACAAATAGTTTGACAGCTTTGTTCAGGTAACTCCTAAAAACCTAGAAAGTCTGTTCATGAAAGATAATGAAATATGCAACACCTCTGTGCGTTTATTGTTACAAATGATCACACACTTTTCATCAAAGGATGAACCTTCTGCTTCTATTGTTAAATCATAAATAGGTTTTTACTTTTTATAATTGTTGTTTTAACTTGATTATTGACATTCTTGATACATATCTGCTCATGTGTCTTTTAAAAATGTTCAAGTTTCACTTTAAAATTGGTTATTCTGAAATTGTCTTTTAAACCTTAACAACCCGTAACTTTAAACTTGAAGAGCAGTGTGATAGCCGTAAAATGTATCGACGTACCAGGACGTTGCACATTTCAATATTTTCCATTACTTGGCTGCGTTATTTGCTTTCAAAGGATCTCTTTCTATTTTTTTCAATGTAATAAAATCTAACAGACGATTTTTGAAACCAAAACATTTAACCACGAAATATAATAGCAGACTCGGTTTAATTCAGTTTGTTCATAAAAGGTAGTTGAAAGTGCAACACCCCTCACGCCCCTAGCACCGACTTTAAAGGAATTCTCTTACAAATATATTGAATGGACTGTATTATCCCAACGAACCGGACAGTATTACAACATAAAAACCAAAAAATAAAACAAAAAGAACTATTAGCAAAATACACAGCTGCGTACAATGTTCATGAATTTACTAGATACAGGACCATTTATATACGCACTTGAATTTGAACTATATAAATTATTATTTCTCTTACATATTTTTAACCATGAACTTTATTAACTTAGGAAAAGGAATTGATTAAAATTTCTCCGATTTGTAAGCATGTCAAGATGCATGACAATATTCCCTGAATTGTGTCAGAGTTGTGGCCTATTTTAACTTAAAAAACACTTTCCTTGAAATCCATAACTTTGAAACTTTATGAATTTCTTTAATCATTAGTAGATGGGTAAGTAAGCCGAGGTACGCCTTTTAGGATCTCAGTGTATAAATACCTTTTTTCAAATTGTTTAGATAGGGATCGGTTCACAATATCTTTTCATTTCTTTCAAATATGAGCTATATTTACTCATTAAAGAAAGCTATGCCTATCCGTCTCTTATAATTCTGTTAAGAATGGCATATGTATTTTCATAAGATTATTTTATGTTTTATTTAGTTATATACATGTCATGAGACGAAAGGAAACTATTTTCATTGAACTGAATTGTAAAATGATAGAGAATTCTGTGACATGGTCAGTACTAATAGTATTAGGAAATTGCAATTTGTAAGTTGTGCTATACAATGGCTTATATTTCTATTGTTTTAATGAAATTGTATAGTTGTATTTATAGGTTAATATTTGATAAATGTCAATGATAACATGCAATTTATTATATACCTTCTCCGCCTAATATATTATTGTATGTATATACTATACACTGTCTTGTTGTAAGTCCTCCTTATGCAATATTACAAAAATAAACTCAGTAATCTTATAATATAGTGCAATAGAGTTGCTTTACAAACAAATGTCGAGTTTAAAATCAGACATATCAAACAAAGGAAATAAACATGTCTTACCTTATTTAGTTTGTATAAAAATTTACAAGGCTGATATCGAACATAGCAAGAGATATTGATTTTCTTTTGTTTTCCATAATAGTGACAAAATTAGTGCCAGTCTTTACAGAATCTGATATTGTCTCAGAGAAGTGATGGTAATGTTGGACCTAGGATAATATAGACTGGCTATATTCACAACTTTAAAAACAAAAATTAAATGAATAATATCATAGTCAGAAGCTAGTCAACGTTAGATGTTGCAGGAAATTTTAAGAGAGGACCATGGATATGCATCACCTTAAGATGTTAATAATATGTGGTTACTTTATTCTTTCAGAATATTCATTAACTCAAATGCTGCCTCCAGAAATACTGCATAAGCATAACCATGGTAACTATGGTTATTATTACATTTTAAACACCAACTCCCCACAACTGCAAATCAAAGCTTATATGCTGTTATATGTCTGCTTAAAGATATATATAAAATAGTACCTTTTAATAACTGCCATGTGAATTTAATTATGGTATCATACCTAATATCTGATAATCATTCTAACAAATGGTTACTTTTTTCAGTCTAAATGCCTGAAGATTTAGATTTATCCAGACATCTCTGTTACAGCTATAAGTTGAACTTGGATATGAATTTTAGGCTGCTAATATACATGCATTTTAACAATACATTTTTGATAATACAGAATTTAAGTATTTCAAACATTTCCAGGCGGACACGCTCTGACCCACCTAACAGAAGGGGTTACCCCCTTCCGTACTTAACCCCACTAGGCTCGCCGATGCCGCCTTCATTCTTAACTGGTGCCGCTCCCCCTACCCAAATGAAATATTTTTGGAACCATGTCTGTTATACATACACTTTATATTCTTAAAACGATAACTGACATCTAACATATTAATGTACTGTTTTATAATCTCAAATCTCATAATGCAGCTTTAGCGAATATAAATAAATTCTGAATTGAGGGTTTGTTCGAATAGAAAGAAAATTGCTTCTAAAACTCTTTTCCACTGGCTTAAAATAACTCTACGTTTTATAAGAGATGTCTGAAAAGTATTTGTTGTGTTTTCGTGTTTTCATGTTGGCGGGGCGAAACGCAAAAACTCGACAAATAAGGTATTTGTCGTGTTTTCGTGCCGGTGAAGCGAAAACACGACAAATAAAGGGCGCCAACACGACATATTTATACCCGCCAATACGGAAACTCGACAGACAAATTTGTCGTGTTGGTTACCTCTAAACGTCGACTTTTCGCGTAAAATGTGTCGTGTTTTCGTGTTTTCGCCCCGCCGACACGTAAACTCGACAAATTAGGCATTTGTCGAGTTTTCGTGTTTTCGTGTTGTCGAGTTGTCGAGTTTTCATGTTGTCGTGTTTTCGTCCTGCCAACACGCCAACACGAAATGGCAGAAATCAGCCACCATACTTATACCATGAAATTTCCCCTACACAAACTGTTTAATCTATAACATTGTACTTTTGATTTGGTATAAAACAAATACCTTGTTCAAAATGATATAAATCAAATGCAAGAAACATAACCTGTCCTAATTTCATAACAAAGGTCATACCTGTTTTAAAGTAGTTTGATAATTTCCTACACAAATATTGTTGATAGGATGACTGTAACACAAACCTGTGGCAACAGTAACGGATATAGGCTAACAAAATGAGAGGTAGGCGAAATTCAAACTAATAAAATATTGCAGATATGTTCAATCTAGAATGCCCATGTTTTTCTTCTGAAAATTATCAAAAATATATAGGCCACTTTTCTACACACACTGTCCGTTGAACAACAGGATATATGCCACATACATCAACAATTACACTATCACTTGTGCAACAGTATAGAGGCCAATAAAGCTCACAATCACTGTGCAACAATATATACTTAAAATCTTCAAATCTACTAACGCAACTCTTAATGTTGCCATTATCTTAAATGTTGTCACAATAGCCTTGTTGTAGAGGGTCCGATCGAGTATGGGAGGTCACGGATTCGATACCCGGCCGCATCTCACCGAATACGTGAAAATGATACAGTAGCTCCCTTGATTGGCGGTGAGCATACCCTCCTGGCGAGGGATTCTCTGCCATTACATATTTTTTCTCATTTTATGATCACACTCCGTTTTTAAAAGGTCACAACACATAATACGTTTAAAGAATATTCTTGAGAGAAGTAGGTATAGTCACTACAGCGTTGTGTCTATTAATAAAGCTACATGCATACACATCCGGTCGTCTTCATCTGATGTAGAAATTGTCTCTAATACTGGAAAATAGCGAAAGAAATGAAATGAAATCTTGTAATAAATGCTTGTCAAACATACATAAATGTTAAATTCATCCATCCGTTAAAAAGTGTCTTGGAACGAGTTACCTCCCTTTTCGTAATGTTGGTCAAACTGCACAAATTCATGTCGAAATAATTATCTAACATTCACATTAAAAAGTGTATAGGCCAACAAAACTCTCGTATATTTAAGGATTAATTGAAATATATTTTCTTTCAATGACGGAAAACCGATACGAACTTCGCATTTCCTCGTTATCCTCATGACTTCAAACATATTCATTTATCAATATCAGCCAGTCTATAAACAAGAAAAACATTACTTCTTCAGAATTCATGGCCGGACCACTTTTTTGGCCGAGTACGATATCGTCCGTACCTTTTTTTTCGTAAAAAAAAAATTCCAGCTTTTGCTTAGATTAAAAGTGCCGAAATATTGCCTTGCTAATTATCCGCAACGAGAGGTATCTGTCATGATTGCCCGCGGGGTGTGAAAACTTCGGCACACTTCGTGTCAAAAGTATCGACCCTGCTTGATTGGATTAATCATAATTAAATGCTTATCTGATATATCTTTAATCCGGTATGATCTAAAGGGCGATTTTTTATAATCTACATTAATTGACTTGATGGGGAAAAAATAGTCGTAATATTACAATTGTGTTTTTCGTGGTATAATAAAACAAAATTAACCGAAAGCTAATTTCTTCTAATTATTTTGAATTATCTTAAATAATTGCTTTAAATCAAATAAAATGCCGACGTACATCTCAACTATAAAGTAATATAAACTTCGTTTCTATCGACTCTAAATTCTGAAACCGTATGCTTAACTTGTTGCTTAACGTATTGCTGCAAAATGGACATACCTGAAATTCCAAATCAACCTCATGTGTGTAGACGGCAAGTTGTCAAGTTCGAATCTTGATAAAGCCTTCATTATAAAATTGACTGAAAATCTTAATGGAAAATGCTTTCAAGATGCAAGGAAAACGTACTTACGGGCATCCCAAATCTTAAAATTTTCTCGGGGGAGACCCCCCCCCCCCCACACACACACCCCCCAAACCCCGCTTACGAGAGGGGGAAACCCCCTCTCTTGCTCTCCCCACTCTCCTGCCTTCGGCACTCGCGGAACGCCTTAGACGTCCCATGGCCGGACCACTTTTTCGAAGCCGGCGACGGCCCTGCATTGTATGGCATCTCGGAATGTATCAGTTGTTTCCCTAGCAATTTCAATGTCGTCGTCTCAGTTTCCTTTCTACAGTTATGGTCTTTTTCAGCTGAATGAGGGTGCAATAAGTTGATACATGTATATCCCTCTGTTCCAAAATCGTAACATAGGCAAAATTATATTTCCATACTTGCTTCCGCCCTGCTTATAATGACAATTCTTCTTTTCTGCTTTGATTTTCGATCAAAACTATCGTAACTGCTATTCGGCAAGCAATGTTTAAAACACACATAATATATGGAAACATTTCGATCAAAATGTTTGTTTTTGTTGGGTTAAGAGTCACTCTAACACAATTTAGGTCATATGGTAACTTTCCCAGCTTTGATGGAGGTGGAAGATCCCAGGTGCCATTCTGGGCATTATTTCAGGCATGGGCGGCCACCTGGGTAGAACCACTGACCTTTCGTAAGCCATCTGGATAGCTGCCTCACAGGAAGAATTCTACACCCTATAGCGGAGTATAGAATCCACATCGATGCGGAGCAAGTGATTCCAAGTCAGCGACCTTAAACACTCGGCCATGGCCCCTACAATCACACTGTTTTGGCCCACTTAAATAAAAACAATATCTAACTGATGTGCTTATTGTGCATTGTACTAAAACGAATTCATCTGTTGCGAGGTACTCTTGACTTGAAACAGGCTACCGTGTTAAGCATATAATGAAAACAAATGCTGGATGCTACTTCATGTAAAATGGGTTTGTACTACCCAAAAGAGAACAGAATTTCTAGTTTTACGTTTAGCTTTTTTATTCATGTATATGCGAATTATCATGTATTTATACAGCCGTATGAATTGAGAGACTTTAAATTGTTCTCGTAAAATCAAATCATCTTTTGCTTGTACTTAGTTTAGTCTTATAGTGATGTTATCCTGATGTTAAACGTTTTGCACGTTATTTCATTTTTAAGTCACCAGATGTTATTTCTTTCATCTGAATAAGTTTTCGGATGTGATTCAGATTAGTCGAACTTCACTTGCCTGTAAAAAAATCTTGATAATCAAGATTACAAAGTTAAATATATGGTTGATGTAATGTATTAAGACTTTTGGTCAGCAAGCTGCCCACTGCTATGATAAGCCCCGCCTACTGTAACTGCCTCTCTGATACCAATATAATTGTATGTTGTTGAATTTTAGAATTAGAATAGATTTAGTAACTATCAAAGTGACTTGTGTCTTTCTAGTCCAATGACTATACAAGATTATGTCATATAAGAACCCACATGAACATTACAGTTTTAGTATTTCAATTGATAATCACAAATTCGCTTCAGACAGCTAAGTTTTTAGTAAGGATACATTTCCGTTTAGTTAATTTATACTAATTTATTTTAGCTGTGTGATGAAACCTCTGGTGTCAAATGAGAAGGTATGATTATTCATGATCCTGACTTCTGAGCTGAGCGGCCGACACTTAAAGCACCAGACAACCGCTCCAAGTAGGTAGAACCAACTTTGAAACTTAGGCTGATTTTATATAAGAGCCTCATGTAAACCTTTAATATACCTTAATTTGATTTAAAACAGAAAAAAGTGGAAACAAAACATTTCATAACTTAACCGGGAAGAAGGAAGTACAAAAATTTTAGGTGTGTATTTATGCATTCAACGAAGGCCTGTACCTCTCAAAGCCATTCAATACAGTGTGTAATTGGAAGTAACCGAAAACAAGGTAAACAATTAGTAATCCTAAGCTAATTATGATAATAACATACTTTAATGTATTCTTTTATTTCTTAAGTTATTTAGCTTTTCAATTTTTAAGTACGATATAAGATTATGAGAGTCATTACTATGAGTGAAATAGCTAAGTTTAAATGATTGTGCATATTTACGGTTCCCGTAAAATGACATGTGAAACATTTTTTATTTCGTAAAACGAAATAACATTTCGTAAAACAAACGAATTATTATTTCGTAAAAACGAAATCTTATTACGTAAAAACGAATTATTATTTCGTAAAAACGGATTATTATTTCGTAAAAACGAAATGTTATTTCGTAAAACAGAAATGCTATAATAAGAGGATTCCGTAGAAACGAAATGTATTTCGTTAAAACGAAATGCTACTTCGTAAAAAACGCGAAATGGTTACGTACGATAGAACAAAGGCTTTCGCAATGAGCCTTATCGAGGGCGCCGGGCGGAACCGATATGCTGCTCCAATCTATATCGCCGAGATTAAAGTCTCCACCTAGTTTTATGATACAGTTTTTATATTAATATTATTTCCAATTTTAAGTAAAGAATTATTCAGTTGATCAAGTGCGTGTAGAGATGATTTTGGTTAACGATATATAGATCCGACAGGTATCTCTTTCTTTGTGTCAGTAGTGACCTTCAACCATTTCAGTTTACAATCAACGTCAAGACCGAGACATACCTCGCAATCGTATTAGGGTTTACTAAAGCAAGAACTCCGCCACCTCCCTTTTTTGGAGATAAGATACGATCTTTACGAAATACTTCGTAAATATGATTAATATATTATGTGAGAATAATTCCGCATCATTGAAAGAAGGATTCAAATGGGTTTCATTTCCTAGAATGATGTCCGGTTCAAGACTAAATTATATGAAATTGCCGGTCAAGATATTGAAAGAGGACGGGTTGATTTTGTTTTGTCGTTAGTTGGACCATAATACGATTAGGAAGAAGATAGGTCCGGGTCATCACTAAGTAAACTGCCCACGTGAGATGATACGTTCGAAATGTTCATACTGTTATCTATTATTTATGGGGGACGGACTCGGCTTGACAGGTGTAGATATATATTTGGGTTGTCAGCAGAGGAACGATCGAAGACATTAAACTGGTTTGTGCTTTCAAAAGATGAAATATCTAGACATTTGCTGTAGAGACGTTCGGGATTCAGCATTCAAGCAGATCCATGTTTGACTCGATTTGCCATGATACATACTATACAAACTGTCAGAAATGTTTGTACACTTGTTATGATACCAAATATCGCAACCACCGCATTGTAAAGCTTTTGCATTCCAAGCAACATTCTTGGCACATTCACCGCACGGATAACGGACTGGTCCAGGCTGTACCTCTACATCACCACACTGGATTAACAACATATACATCAAGAACAAGGAAGAATGTTTACAGTTTATTTTCATTTTGGGTAAAGTTACAGACCGAGTTTTGCTTTTCACAGCCAAGCTGGACTGAAAACTAATTAGATCACTTGTTCCATGATTTACAGATTAAGGTACGATGTCCGATGATGACAGTAAATGTTCAGGATAATAATGAGAGACACTATAAAGACAACGTAGGTAAAAAATGAAGACTATATCTTCGGAACTTCCGATTGTTGCGCGAGCAACTCTACGCTGAAATGGTGGGTGGGGAGATGGTAAAAATGTTTCATTCGAACTTCAGTGAAATAGAGAAATTCCTGTTCCGTGTATATTCAAATCGGTTTCTAAATGTTCCCGGTTGGGTATTCAATAGTAATATCGGGTAAATATAATAAATATCACCCATTTAAGATTAATAAAATATTAAGAAAATATTGAAAATATCGACACTACGAAGAAGACAAGATTTAACTCTGCGCATGTGCAATTCCTACATGTTTGTCTCTGTTTGTAATTACTGTTATTATTATTGCGTTGGTTTGTGTTAATTTGTACATATGCTAAGATGTTGCATATGTGTATACATTTACACACGCACCCTTTTTCCCAAGTGGAGTGATCTATTGGCGGCTGCATTTTTTTAAAGTGGCTTTTCCTTTTGTCCTTGTTTATTTGCACAAGTTTTATGTACACTCAAACTGGCAATATGGAATTTTTCTTTCAAAAATGCAACAAATTTGAGATAGCCTTTGTTTTAGACAGAAAGGCGATTCCCCTTGATACTTTTCTCATTGATGATTTTTAAAAATATTATTTAAAGAATATACTTACGTTACCAAAAATCTTTAAAAAAATGCGGATAAATGATTTACTTTGTTTTTTTCCTTTTTAAATGTAATTGTTTATACAGCTACTTTGTGTAGGGATATTGCAAACTGCATCTGCTTCGGAAATATGTGCCAGTTACATTTGAAATATTTTTTTCACTTTCGTTTCCCTTCGCAAGTAGATGACATTCACAGTTCAAGATGGTGGAAGCACCTACATCAATAATTTTTCATCACCAATGAAAACACACATTCATTTGCTTTGAAAAATGCTACTTATAAAATGATATCGTTTCCGTTTGCTATCAGGGCTGTCATTGTGCAGTTCATTAATGTTTCAAACCTAATAAGAATGAAATTTAATGTACGGGAGGATGTGGTCGGCCAGATTTGGTTAATTACCAACAATAAATATGTCTTGAGTACAAGCTGACGTGACCCCCAATAACTGTATAAAAATGTTTCTATAAAACTATTAAGAATTTCCCCAAAAAGCAGTTCATGACACCGATTCTTTCTACGATTTCAGATGCCAGTGATTCTGGAACTGTTCCTCATTGGTATGTATGGAGAACCTTATAGTTTCAAGATAAATGTCCATTTGATATAGTTGTCAACATGTTTCTCCACCACAATTCCTTGGATTTTTTTTACAATACAATACACTTTCGTTACCAGTGGTCGTACATATAAACGCCTTACGTCTATCAAATTCCTTTCTGGAGATAAATCAAAATTTACAGCTTGAAACTATTTCATGCGACTTTTTCGATACATATATATAGATGTTTATTCATACATTAAATGTACAAACAAGGAAAATAACTTCCTTTTTTTTTTAAATTAAAGAGAGCTAATAACACCTGTAATGTAACAATAAAACAAATTATTATGTGGCGCCATTTACTAAAATAAGAACAATAAGATTTTTTTGTAGTAACGTGTTTGGTTCAGTCCTCAAAAACTGAAGTTGTTTGTGACAAGAATGCAACATTACAAGACTGGAATACATGTTTCAGCGTCTATGAGATGCAATTGCAATATCTTTATGACACTAAATTCGACGACGAATATAAATGGAAGAAGATATGCAAAAGGTAGTGTTTATCTGTCTGTTGAAAAAACATTGCAAAAGATAAAAATGAATTAATAAGTGTTATCGCGTGGAGCGGCAATTTTCCTTTGATCATTACAACACAATAACATAGTAATATACAATTAAGACAAAAACTGTGCTGATAGATAACAAACCTGTTTTGTTATATATATGCACGCTTTCTCTTCGTGCTTTAGCATTATGGGCTATCATAAACATGTTTTGTTAATTGTGCTCCACGGTACCTAAAAGGAGCCAGCCATAAACATTTTGATATCAAGTATTTGTTTTGAGAGAGTTAACAACATTTTATTACATAGATATTTTTGAAGCTGATCAATTGGCAACTTAATTGAAATAATGCGCAAAAGCTGTTGTTATTCTACTGTACACCAATGAAAACATCTGAACTTAAAGAAGCACTTTCGGTGAAGCACGTAGAAAGCGGGAAAGCCAGATAATGGTATTTATGTGCATATGATATTTATTCCCAGGAAAGAATAATTTGAAATGTTTATTTTCTGCTAATTTATTTAGTTTGAACCCCCTGGAGTCTGCTTCCTGGAGAAACCAGTACTGGTGTCATATGAGAAGGCGGGGACGTGATCCCAGTGGGGCTCGAAACCATGACCCTTCGGGTTGAGCGGCCGACATCTTAACCACTAAACTTCTGCTCCCCTTTCTTTCAATAATTAGAAAAAAGAACAGGAATGGGAAAGAGGAAAAAGAAGGAAAAACTATAATGTTTGTAAATGTGTAAAAGAAACTAGTAGTAGTTAAGGCAAGGAGGGTTCTGTTCAGATAGTCAAAATGTGTTTTATTTCTACACCCGCGGTCTTTATTCAAAGATTAACATGAAGTGAAAAGGTTTAATTTCCATATAAATTAGTGGTCTGTAAAGTCAGATGGGTTACGTTTAACTGTGGTTTCCAATAAAAAGAAATATCAGTCTTATCTCTAGGTGGTTTTTATTTACAGGCTTAGATAAACTGAATAAAAAAAATAAAATGTAAATAAACCTTTTAGAGATGAAGTCATATATAAAACTTGTCTTCTTTGGAATTAACACCTGAGCCTTTGAAACATGAGTCTACAGCAATTTTGATATGATAACAATAATGTGGAAGAACTAAACGTGCGTGTAAATAACGTGTAAGTCATAACAAAAACACAACTACTTGTTCTTCTACAAAGCGGTGATGGTATCAGGTTTGTCTTAAACACTATTGAACGTTTATGGCAAGCCAATTGTCCAATAATTACATGAACCCCAGTTCACGGTCGAAAAACTAGGATTAACGATCGATAAACTAGGTTTTTCGAACGTAAAACTAGGTTTTTCAAATACTAACCTATATTTTCGGGTGAAAACATCAGATACCGGGCGTAAACTATAGTTTACGCTCGTGAACCCGGGTTTACGTTCGATAAACTAGGTTTCTCGATTGAACTATGAATTTCGGTCGTTATCCTATGTTTACGACCGTAAACTTGGGTTTACGAACGTGAACCTACGTTTACGAGCGTGAACTATGGTTTACGACGTTACCCTATGTTTTCGCTCGAAAAAATAGGTTAGTATTTGAAAAACCTGGTTTATCGAACGTAAACCTAAGTTCACGCTCGTAAACCCAAGTTCACGTTTGTAAACATAGGTTCACGCTCGAAAATATAGGTTCAGGTCCGTAAACTATGATTCACGGTCGTAAACATAGGTTCACATCCGTAAACATAGGTTCATGGTCGCAAACCCATGTTCACGCCCGAAATTCAGTGTTGATTCTATAATCCTAATATATCGACCGTAAACTATGGTTAACGTTTGATAAACTAGGTTTCTTGATTGAATTATGAGTTTCGGTCGTTATCCTATGTTTACGATCGTTATCCTATGTTTACGCTCGTAAACCCCGGTTCACGCTCGTAAACAAAAGTTTACGAACGTGAACCTATGTTTACGACCGTGAACTGGGGTTTACAATCCTGAACCTATATTTACGAGCTATGGTTTACGGCATTATCCTATGTTTTCGCTCGAAAATATAGGTTAGTATTCGAAAAACCTAGTTTTACGTTCGAAAAACCTAGTTTATCGATCGTTAATCCTAGTTTTTCGAGCGTGAACCTAGGTTTACGGCCGTGAACTACAGTTTACCTTCGTAAAACCGTGTTTATCGATTTGTAACTATATGGCAAGCCAATTGTCCAATAATTACGTGAACCCTAGTAAATATAGGTTCACGACCGTAAACCTAGGTTTACGGCCGAAATTGATAGTTGATTTCATAATCCTAGTATATCAATCGTAAACCATGGTTTACGTTCGATAAACTAGGTTTCTCGATTGAACTATGAATTTCGGTCGTTATCCTATATTTACGACCGTAAACTTGAGTTTACGAACGTGAACCTACGTTACGAGCGTGAACTATGGTTTACGACGTTATCCTGTGTTTTCGCTCGAAAAAATAGGTTAGTATTTGAAAAACCTGGTTTTACGTTTGAAAAACCTGGTTTATCGAACGTAAACCTAAGTTCACACTCGTAAACCCAAGTTCACGTTCGTAAACATAGGTTCACGCTCGAAAATATAGGTTCTGGTCCGTAAACTATGGTTCACGGTCGTAAACATAGGTTCATGGCCGTAAACCCATGTTCACGCCCGAAATTCATTGTTGATTCTATAATCCTAATATATCGACCGTAAACTATGGTTTACGTTTGATAAACTAGGTTTCTCGATTGAACTATGAGTTTCGGTCGTTATCCTATGTTTACGGTCGTTATCCTATGTTTACGGTCGTAAACCCCGGTTCACGCTCGTAAACCATAGTTTACGAACGTGAACCTATGTTTACGACCGTGAACTGGGGTTTACAATCGTGAACCTACATTTACGAGCGTGAACTATGGTTCACGGCGTTATCCTATGTTTTCGCTCGAAAATATAGGTTAGTATTCGAAAAACCTAGTTTTACGTTCGAAAAACCTAGTTTATCGATCGTTAATCCTAGTTTTTCGACCGTGAACTAGGGTTCACGTAATTATTGGACAATTGGCTTGCCATATACGTTGACCACGATTTCAACATTTGTCTTTACTCTGTTGTTATTATGTATGAAGTATATATTAAATGGTGCATCATTTTATATAAACTCCTAACATAAAGTGACGTTCAAGGGTTAATCCCCAGAAATACCCACCTATTTGTGGAAAACAATTTCCTAAACAAAACCAAAACAGCTGAAATCAGGTAGAATCAAAAAGGTCAGCAAATTATTAAGACACGTGCATTATATTTTCAGATTGTCAGCAAATTATTCTTTCATGAAGCTAGTTAATGCAATAACACTATGTTAACATCGGATAATTCCCCTTTTCTAACTAAAAATTTAAGCAGTGACATAGAAGTCCATAGAAATCTTAATTCTGACAGCAGTACCCTCTTCCTTCAAGCAGGGCAATCATTTTTTACTAGATTAACACTTAGTCAGCATTTTACCTTGGAATGATGGCAAACGCCTAAACATTCACGCTAATACTCGGTCAGCAGTTGTTTCATATAGATTTAAAACAAATACATCAAAACCCAGTGCACCTTTGCCAGAAATGGGGTAAAGAAAATTCGTTATCCATAGTACATTTGTTTAAACAGCCGCACTTTGTCAATTTAGATACCATAATTAGGTATCTGTTTTATGAAATCGCACGAGCAGAAATGTCAGCCATTCAGCTGAGTGTTTCAGCAGAGCAAATTATACTGCGCTTTTACAATGAAATTCAATGGTACGATTATAATAAAGTTAAATTTGGCATAAAACTTTTCTTTTCTTTTAGTTCAGAATGCCTCATACAGTGCGTGACTGACGTTATGAGTGATTGTGTAAAAACTAAAGAAGTTCTGGATGGTGGTTTTGCTGAATATGATGCTGACAAGGTTAAGTTGTACTACAGGTTCGCTTGTTCAGAAATATCACGTAAGTTTAATGCTTAAAGATTATAAGATTCTTTTACTAGTTGTATGTGTAGATGGGAATATCTTGCTCGAGGGTAACTGTTTAGGCGGTAACGAGGCTCCGCCGAGTTACCGCGTAAACAGTTTCCCGAGAGCAGATATTCCCGTCTGCATCTACAGCCAATGATCGAATTTTTTTCTTGCATACCATGTTCACGAAATTATTGTAAACATAAAATCAATGGAACGACTTTCTTTTCAGAAATATTTATCATGGCTGCGTATTTAAACAAAGAGCGGGAAACGAACGTCCGTAAACAGGAAAAACGTCATGAAGTTTCAAAGACAAATGAAAAAGCTTAGTTCCGGTTTTGTTTTATCCGTTGCAGCGTAACGTTATGACTTTTGGATAAAATAACGTTTTTGAATCGAGAAATATACTATCACGAACAAAGAAGTTGGATTTTTATTCCGTTTTATGAAAAAAAGTATAAATTACTACATAAATCTTCTACATAATATGTAGTTCGTAATATGTCATTTACAGTACGAGGCATCTTACAGCCCGGAAAGTAAAATCATGGATTTTTCCAGCACCGGTAAAAATACCGGAAATCCCCGTGTGGTATGCAAGAAATGGTTAGGCCATAACGTCATACATTAACTCTGGTTCCAAACAATAAACCGAATTATTTGAGCCTCTAGAAGAATCGTTGGAACCAATTTTGAAATACTCAGAGATTATAGCATTGATTAAAACTAGAATCAACCATTTAATTTTAAATGAATTGGTATATTTCAGTTCAAGCAAATTTTCCTGTTAGCATTCGACAAAATGTTCAGTAAATTCACTAAAATGTGACAGGTTCAGCAAGCTAATCATAAAATATTAAATTTCTGCATCAAATAGTTAATACCTAGAGTGTATCTGTCCTTGTCCTAGAGACTATTATAAAGAATAATGGGTAGAATTAAAAGAACTCAAAATATACATATGTTGAAAAGTTTCCGCATGTCCAAATAACAGAGTTTTCTAGCTCTAGATCCTGTGGATGGCGCTATATACCACACAGCAACCTGCAACCGGATGCAAAAAGTGTGTGACGTCATTTCTTGACAGTCAACAAACTCGGCCAACGGTCCGACAAACGAAGCCACCAGTACAACACGTTACATTAAAATATGCATAGTTACATGTTTATAGTTTTGATTGATTTTATTATAGGAGGGATAAAGTGATTGCTTCAAATAGAGCATTTTGAAAAGATATTTCTGCTGTTCAATGACAGACTATAAAACGTTTTAATAATTTTTCGTATTTTATGAATATGTTTTTTTAAATTATTACATAAATAATAAATGTGGTGTTTAAGTGTCAAAGTTTGTCGCTTAACCTCTGTGCTCTTCATCAATGAATTAGCAAAGTTTTTTGCAATGAATAGATATGAATAAAACTAAAGAAACGAACCTATAAAGTTGAATGTACACGGTGCACAATCACGTGGTCTATGACGTCATGATATAGGTATCGCGCCAAGCATTTTTTGTCAACAAAGCGTCGATTCAAGAAGAAAATTCGTCGTAAGTATTTTGTTACGAATTTTTGTAAAATGTCTTTAGTATGTTGCAAGTCTTTTTATAGATGCGTACCTCCGATCACACAGCATCTGCCCGTGTCTGCTTTAGTTTGGCTGGAAAACGGGACAAACTGACCAAAATCTCAAAATCGCTCTTGCTGTTGCTCCAAGCTGATTCCAGAACCGCATTAAAACCAGCTTTCTCTTGCTGAAGTTTTCAAATAGCCGTTTTGTTTTGGTACTTTTTCTGTTCAAACATCCGCTGATTGATTATTTTTCATGTTAAAGGTGTTATTTTCAGGTAAAAAACAAGGATAAAGATATGATATTGCGGCAAGTTCTAAAAGATAAATGTTATCGCAACAAGCTGAAACTGTTATATACAATGACGGTGGCTTGAAAGGTTTGAGCTAGATTTTCAGGATAAAATAAAGGCTTTGAAGCATAATAAATATGTTTATGTGTTAATATAATGCGGTATATTCGCGAGGCTATTATTTTTTTTATATATGCGATTTTCACTTAAGCACACATTCAAGACACAAGCGTAATACTTATTTCTTGCTTAACGCCCCGCTAAATATTCAAATTTTAAAAATCTCGAAAAAATTACCTTCGCAAAATCAACCCTGTTTACAGCTTTAGTATTCAATTTCCAAGTTAGCTTTTTTCTCAATCATATTAAGATGGCTAACGGTGTTTTTTATTTGCAGATTCAAACGAATAATGGCTGATGTAGCTAGGACAAACGTGTGCAGCCAGCGTGGCAAGGCTTTCCGCCAGAGGCAAAATTTGCATACGCTCGAGAAAAATCACACAGAAACGTTTCCCTAGGGGTTTCAGCTCTCGATAGGCAATGGTAACTATTTTCTGTAATTTTATATCTGTGTAGCAAATGGACAGAAAATGGGCCATATATGCGAAGCTTGAACTTTTAGTTTTGATAACATTCAGAAGCTTTTGAAAATAATGTGCATTTTCTTAAAAATTATATCTTTATAAATTTTATACCTTGGACTCTCGAAGACGTGTGACACACTAAACTCATGTAGGAATAACTTAATGACCGAAGAACTGTAGAGTATGAATCAATTTATTACAGGAGAATAAATACTGAAATTACAGCTAGTTAAAAATGAAACTGTTTACTTGTAAAACAATGGAAAATTATCAATTGATCCTCTACGTGTTTTGAGTGTATTTACGAAATATTTGATCTGTTTATCCTATGCTCACTTGCATCAGCATCAGCAACATTCAGAGGACGGCCGCCATACAAGCTCTTGGCCTCTCCTCTTGTGAATACGACAATTCTGAAGAAAATGTCTATAATTTGGTATGTATCTACGACATGGTTCCCAAATATGCAGATAATTAAGAGAAAAGTGCATAATATATTTTATTTAGAATTTGGAAAGTATCACAGCATTATTTCTATTAATTTTCAGATGAAGAGAGCATAAGTTCACACTTAAACGCTCACGACAGGAGAGGGAACAATCCTCGGACTTTCAGTTCTGACATTTGCGGCTATCTGGTGGTGACCCGTTACGAACTCACCGAGCACAGTCATGAAGACAACCGGAGTCTGCCTGCATACAATGTGGTGCATTGAGTAAGCACAGGCCATTCCTGAATCGGGATATAAGGCAACATCGCAGGAATGTGTGTAATTTAAACCAGTGAATACTTTGAAAAATTGATGAAGACATGTTGATCTCGAATGTTTAGTGGTGCATTCTGGTCATTGTGTCAAATAGCATTTTTGGCATGATGCAACCCTCGTGCCTCTCTATTTTTTTGTTCTTAAACGGCTTTTAAATTCAAATATCTGTTACTATCAAAGCCATTGACTTGTAACATAAAATAGTTATTTGCTATCAAAGTCTACACCAATGAAACAATTCCTGCTTCTTTGTTTGAATTTGACAGAGTTATGTCCGTTTCAACTAAGAATGTTTTGGTTAAAGATTTTAATAAAGTCAAATATCGCTGTTACTATCTGATTTTCTGACTTTTCTGAATTTTCCGGACATAATACATTATTTTACAATCGTATTATTTTACATGAAGTTACATGTCTTTAAAAATAATAAAATTGAAGCTGACAGTTCTGGAATGTGTTAGTTGTAAAATGTTACAAATATTTAAACGAAAAGTTCAATCTACATCATGATACATGGCCTTAAAGGCTTAAGAGAGTTAACTGTGTAATAACTAAAAATTTCAACATAAAGAAATTCTTCAAATTTTGTCTGTTGACTCATGATAATGTCTGAAATCGAATTTTGAAAGAAACTTCCGATGTCAGCAGTCTGAATTTTTACTCGAAAAGACGAAATGTCAATACACACGCCAACATGCTGTGTATCATCAGTTGTCGAGTCCAATTCTTACGCTAATTTCATTCCGCCTTGCACAACTGTCACACGAAACACCAAGGGATCCTTTTAACAGCATTCCTGTCTATGCTCATAGTAGCTACCTTTTTTATGCACAAGGCCCTAGTTCTCTTTGAGCGATCAAAGTCGTGGTCCCCTGTAACAAACAAAACAGTAAAGACAAAAACTGGTAAGTCTTATAAGATTCAAATAAGACTTATTATAAATGCAGATATGACGTGTCATGTGCCTGTTATAACATGTCGCCACGTATTTAACCCCAAAACAAATGAATACATACATGTACTGCTTACGGCGTTGCCAAGGGCGTCGATAGTTTGTTTTGCTCATAGTTCCTTATGAACAAACTCAAATCGAGTGTTGGTGTTGTTTGTCTTGCTTTCGACTGGTCTCTTCAGAGTTTATTCAATTATTTTGTACTATGACGCCGTTTCCTATGAAGTTTGTTTGTTTTGCCGGTGCAAAGGTTATTTCAGTAAGTTTACAGACTAGAATTTCCCCTATTATTATCATTATAGATAATAATTTTGGTAATAGTATTATTACTATTATTATCATCATCATCATTATTATTATAATTGTTATTATTATTTCAAATGACTATAGGTTACAGTACAACCTCTCCTGAGCGGCTCTCTGTTAAGCAAAACCCCCTCTATAACAACATATCAAACTTTCCCTCAGCTGAAATATACTATCGAATTTACCTCTCCAGAACAACAACCTCTACATAACAGTCAATATTTGTATCCAAAGGGTCTTGCTCTACAGAGGTTGCATTGTATTACCTGTCTTCCATATATCAACGTTTATTAGTGGGCACACGTTGTATGAACCTGTCATCTTCTCGTCGCTCATATGTGTCCATCAGCTTGAAAACAGTCTCCCGGCTAGTTCGATAGTAAAAGGACCTGTAAAACAAGAATAGCTCGTATAATCCAATGTATTATATTTTCTTAAAATAAAAGTATTAAATACTTAATTTAGCATTTGCATTTAATTTATCATTTAACCAGCTTTGTTTTTTTCTTGGAACCCCATACATGTATCTTAAAATAATGATTTTCTCAGATGTATTGATTAGCCATTGAAATTTGTCATAATCTGTACAGTACTTTCTATGCGATATTTGATTTATATGACAATATTGGCTTAAGAAAGGTTTAAACCTGTAGCGATATCATTGCTCTTTCTCAGTAGCATAATCTTAGCTCCCTGCTTTTGCCTAAAAAATTCATTTCCAGTAGCTGTATTTCAGTGAAAGAGTACCAAGCGGTAATTGTGGAAATTAATGGGAGCAATGCCTTCAATTCCAAATTAAAATTTTAGATTGTTGTAACATCATTTATCTTTTAAAACTAGCCGCGATGGCATATGTTTTGCTCCGTGTTTTGCCTATAAACTCGCATTATACACAAGATAAATTCGACTGACAGATCGTGTTTAGATGAAAGAGTGATATGCGTTGATTTACGTATGAAAACTGATGGGAAAACGGACTTAAAATAAGATTATCGTTTCAGCTTGTTGCGATATCATTTATCTTCCAGAACTTGCCGCAATAGCACATCTTATTATCTTTGGTTTTATCTGAAAATAACACCTTTAACGTGAAAAAGTAATCAGTCAGCGGATGTTTTGAGACAGAAAGTACCAAACCAAAACGGTCATCTGAAGACTTCAGCAAGAGAAAGCTGGTTTTAATGCGGTTCTGGAATCAGCTTGGAGCAACAGCAAGAGCGATTTTGAGATTTGGGTCAGTTTGTCCCGTTTTCCAGCCAAACTAAAGCAGAGACGGACAGATGCTGTGTGATCGGAGGTACGCATCTATAAAAGGACTTGCAACATACTAAAGACATTTTACAAAAATTCGTAACAAAATACTTAAGACGAATTTTCTTCTTGAATCGACGCTTTGTTGACAAAAAATGCTTGGCGCGATACCTATATCATGACGTCATAGACCACGTGATTGTGCACCGTGATGTATTTCAAACTAAATACTTGTTTATCATTTGCTTAAGCGCCTCTCAGTCGATGTTGCTTCCTTGCACATCATTGATGGATACAGCAATCTTTGCAGCACTCCATCTTGACAAATGTATTCCTTGTACATCTCAGACAAACCAGTTCCATCTTATGCATTGTTTGTGTTCTGTAAAACTAAGACAGATTAGGCGTCGCTGCTGGTTTATCATTCAGACTAACGTCCTATTACTTCTTGAAGTAATGCAATTGATTGGACTATCTGCAATGGATGGAAACGACATTTTCCTCTTTGTACCTGTAGCCTGAACATCTCAATATGGTTAACTTACTGTTTTATTGTTGTTTTTCAGGTCTTAAGAAACTCAAGTTTTGTGCATTTAACCAAACTTGTTATGGGGAGTCATACAGTCTTTCAGAGTCCCAATATCTTGACCTATACAAGACAAGGCAGATATGCAAGTATGTTTCTTCTTTTATTGTAAAACCGGGTTCAGAATTTCTAATGGTTTATGCGTTTTTGTGGCGGTCGACATATAACAGTACTGGTCTGACATTCAAATTTTTCAATATTAGTAGCGAAGCAATATATACTTTTTACTGAGTCTTAGCCAATTATTTACTAGTATGTTAATTTTGGTTTTATAGAACCTTTATGAAAATATATATTTATACCTGCATTTCTTCTTGAAACACCTGTTTTTTATGAACTGCATACAAATCAAATGTTAGTAGTGCTGGGGTAGCCTTACTGATTTGGCTTATCAGGATGACTTATCTTATGATGTGTTATTTTATTGTTGTCATCCATCTGATCATCTGATGGGACAGCGACTGTCAAAAGATATCACGCTGTCCCAAAGCGTCATATTATTTGGACAAGTGCTGGGGTATCCGACTTCGACAATGGTAACGACTCCTGCATTCACTCTAAGTATGGCACAATGATCTGATTTATGTAATCAATCATAGTTTCTTAATAGCAGAGAATAAAAGTGAAATACATCGAGAAAAAATCCAACAAAGAATTTGAAAAAAGGGTAGTAGAAAAGAAATAATTCGATAATTCGCCCCATCCCCCACCCCATCCCCTCCCTCCCTAATTCGCCCCCCCCCCCCCCCTCCCTTCTCCTACTTCCTTTTCTGTCGATATTCGGGATTTTCTAAATAAAGTACGTTTACAGTATATTAAAATACTTAAAGTATCAAATATGCATGCAAAAATATAATCCCTGGCATAAACGAAAAATAATTATTCTTGTGCAGTTTCATACCCATAGCAATTGGGTGAGATTGCACAGTTCCGACAAGGAAAGAGCTTTTCCTTCTCCTTTTTATTATTTAATATGAAGTAAAATTTCGAATAACAGTCATTTTACCAATTTTTACCAAATGTTTCGGGACCATCTTTTCCTCTAATCTGAACGTGTCATGACATGAAAATGCTTCAAATTTGCCTTAGTTCTGCTGTAACGGCGTAGTCGTAACGCTTAATGAATTTTGTATTCTAGTAACCATATAGGTTACACTCTACCAATTCAGTTCCTTCTTTATTTCATATAAAACAATGAATTCTTGAGACCTCATTTTCAGTACTTTAGAGCATTTCAGTGATATGAAAACCATACATGATCATTTATGTATATAGTATGACATGTCTTCTTATCAAAAATAGAAAAATATTTACATGTTATGTTACATGTAAGAAAAATAATCTGTTCTGAAAAACATCACCCTCTGAAAATGCTCCCATGAAAATAGCCGTTTAGCAATTACGCGTATGTAGACATTTTCTCAAAGAATAAAACTAATACCTGGAAATTCACAATGAAAATGGTCTAGATCTTTTCTCAATACAATAAGCAATAAAACTAAGCCAAATTATAACTGCCAGATCCTCATATGACTCATTATACCAGATTTCATCAACAGCATGGAACTACATTTTGGACTACTTCACATGTAACACTGAGTAGTCACTTCCTGTTTGGTGTAATCAGTCCTGTACCCGTTGCATATATTGAAACATTAACAATCATAGCCACCCAACTCTGTTTTGGAGGGCCATTATGAAACATTAGTATACTGTACATGTACTTCATATTTTTCGTTGTTCTTGTTTCATATAGCTGTTGATACGTTTTAGCGCCAGTTGCACGTTATATATTATATTGAAATGTACTTAGATTTTACTTATTAATATGCCTTTCACCTCTGTTTTCACATTATAAGCGTCTTGTCATGGAACGAAATGTTTGTTGTTGTTTTGTATAAAGGTATTTAAGGACCAGTAAAACAATAAATGGTGCAGCTGCACACTGGATAACCGGCTAGTATCCTGACGCCCGCTAGAAATGTAACCCTGCTGGAAATGTAACCCAGCTGTAAATCGGTAGGTAAAGTTTTTCATTTATTTCTATTAAAACGAAGCCAATTCTTGCAAATCAACTTGACAGTTTTGTCAAGGAATGACCATGGCTTACATTTACAATTTCTGGGCCAAAAACGATCGTTATGTTTTGAGATATTCGCTAACAATTTCTTCAGCTTGAAAAAAAAATTGAGCAAAAATCCAAAGTTTTTTCCAAAGCTGACATGCAGTACTAATGCCCAGGTAATTTCAATTCGTTAGAAAGTGCTGAAAATTTACTCCACAATAGCAAAAAAAAAAGAAGTCCACGCGCATACATTTAGACGGGGTGACCCTGCGCGTGACCCCTGCCTATCTACGAATCAAAATACGGCTTTCGTTTTCAAGTTTAGCATTTCTACTTTCATTTTCTTTACTTCCGGAAATAGCTGAAGTTCGAGTGACACCATTTTATGTGTTGTCAAAAACATATATATACCTCTTGGCGCTCAGCATTAAGAGGGTAGTGCTAGGACTGGTCAGCCCGGTGTCAGTATAATGTGTCTGGGTGGGGTATCATGTCACGTGTCTACGGCGTGATATTCCAGTGAGGCAGCACTATAAAGTTGGGCATTGTGCTCACTGCTACAAGTAGACACCGTCGTTTATATGACTGAAATATTGTTGAAAAAGACGTTAAACCCGAACACACACACACACACACACCTAGCAGGATCGCATAAATATGTGCTGGCCGTCCTAAGGTTATTTAGAGTTATGGCCCCTGAAATATGCAAAAATGTACATTTTCACATTGTGACGCGCCTAGCTCAAAAAGTATTTCATATGAATTGATTAAACATTGTATGAGTCTTTATCATGATATGAACTTGTGCACCTCCTAATTTTGTCTGGCTCCGCTCCCTATTTTCAGAGTTATGGCCCCTAAAATAGTCAAAAATGCACATTTTCACTTTTTTGACGCACCTAGCTCAAAAAGCTTTTAATATAAATGGTTGAAAACTTGCATAGGTCTTTATCATGATATAAACTTGCACACCTCTTATTTTTTGGCAGGCTCCTCCCCTATTTTTAAAGTTATGGCCCCTGAAATAGTAAAAATATGCACATTTTCAACAAATTATGCGCATAGCTTAAAAAGTATTTAATGTAAATCCATGAAACCTTGCTTGAGTCTTTATCATGATGTGACCTTTAACACTTGGCATTCTTCTTGAGAATCTTTGCGCTTATTACAGAGTTATAACCCTTCAAATAGCCAAAATAGTGGATTTTTTGTTTGTGATGCTCATAGCTCAAAAATATATGGCCTAGAATAATGAATCCTTTTCATAAAATGTTTGTTTAGGCTAAACCCCATTAACACTGCAAACATTTGAATTATTGCCCCTTATTTGTGACAAATGTACCAATGGGGGGCACACCCTGTGTCCTACAGACACATTCTAGTTGCGATTTCTTTTGTCTTTCATTTGTGTAAAATGTGTATACTTGCAGTCAGTAAACAGTTTGTATATCCATATGTATGGTCCTTATTGTTATGTCGAGTAATTCTGGTTGATTTCATTTCAATTGTCCTTTTGGTTTAGGGTCTAAAAGTTGCTTAGTTCCTTTCGCCCGTCCGTCCGTCCGCCCGCAGTGTCTTGTCCGGGCTCTGATGCTACATGCATGGACTGATTTTTAAGTATTGATTTTTAAACTTCAAACATGTGTTACCAATCATACAAGTATTAGTTAGGCCCATTCATTAATGACCACCTCCATTAATCGTAAGATTGTAAACAAGCAAAGAAGAGTTCCGATCTACCTTGTTATATGTTGATTAAAGCTATATGTGGCTGCCATGTTAAGAAATAACTGATTAACAGTCATGTGAGATTTTGCAAAGTTCTGCTTATTTAGATTTGAAACAATCGTTTTCAATCGTTTGCCTCTATACATCAACAACTTGCAGTTTTAGACCATGAATAAACTGGTATTTGTTGAAAAGGTACTTATGAATAAAACAAAATAGCAGATTTACATTAGGAGCAATTAAATAATTATGTATGAGCAAATAAGATTATACACCTATCTAGCACCACACTAAGAACACTTTTCAAAACAAAAACGGGCATTTGAGATTCATTAAAGATACTGAAGTCTTCAAACGAAATTCAAAGGACTGACGACCAGAAGCAATCATTTGCACTTGCGAAACCCGAGGTGAAATTACTTTCTGTAGTAGCCCGGAGGCACCTGTAGTTGTTTTCCTCCACCATCAAAAGCTGGCAAAAAAATGGCAATATGTACTATATTGCTTCGGTTGAACTGCAAAAAATATATGGTTGGCTTTCGCATGGCGGAAAAATGGCAAGAACGCGTGAACTAGGTTAAAAGTCAGTCCGGGTGTGAAGGAATATAGTCCTAAAGCCTCTTGAAATGAAAGTGCCATTTTTGAAAATAAATAAGTTTCCGTCAAATCACTGCCAGTAATACTTTTTTTTTCAGGAATAACGTAGAACCCGGAAACTTCATACAGGTGTTCCAAAAGGAGACATCTTTTACAGCAGATGATAAGTTTTCACAGGTTGTTCATAAACAAAACAATTTGCGCAAAACTTTGGATTTTTGCTCGATTTTTCAAACTGAAGAAATTGTTAGCGAATATTTCAAAACATAACGATCGTTTTTGGCCCAGAAATTGTAAATGTAAGCCATAGTTGATTTGCAAGAATTGGCTTCGTTTTAATAGAAATAAATGAAAAACTTTACCTACCGATTTAAACTGGGTTACATTTCCAGCTGGGTTACATTTCCAGCGGGCGTCAGGATAGCCCGTTATCCAGTGTGAGCTGATAAGCTAAACTCAATGGCCGAATTATGATGTCTCTCGAACGTACCTGCAGACTGTCGAATTACGGCACTACACAAATTACGCATGGAGGTGGGAGAAATAAAATCACATGTACCGAAAAACTTGAGTCGGTGACCACCCAATTTTATTTGTCATTTGGACTCGGTATATATTTTAAAAACCATTTATTGAAAGAAAAAAAAATAATCAAAAATTTAATTCAGGGATTTTTAATATGCCAATTTAAAGCCGAAAAATGCAGCGAAACTGAACGTCAATTTTTAGACAAAAACGACGTTTTCCTTTCCATTTTTCAAATATTTGTCGGCGTAAAACAATAATTTTTATATTAGCATAAAGGAAAGATTACTTCTCAGCGGACAGTGTAGAATATAAGAAAATATGTTGGCTGGTGCCGTTGCAGTACCCGTAACAGTTGCCAAGGATACGCGGCGACGTCATTTTCAAAAACGGGCTTTGGTAGTCAACTTTGACGTCTCGTGTACAAAAAATGGTTAAATCTATTGGCATAAAATAAGCTACACAATGTTTGAAATGGTCAACTTCACACATGCCAAATTGCAAGACCCTACTCGAAAGTTCGTGAAGTGCCGCGTTCTACCTTAAAACACAAATACAATGTATACATTGTATTTAATTTTGCTAAGTACAGTTAGCTATGACACTGTATATTTTATTTACAAAATAGAACTGATGAACAGAACAAAATGTAAATTGCTATGTATATGATATCACCAATCCCAAACATAAATGTTTTGTAAACTATTAATAATAATCCAAGAGTAAAATATACACATGTGCCAGTGGACAAGGGATCATATCTGAGTTACATTCAAAGAAATAACCTATGAGAGCTTTCGTAATTGATTAATTTTCTTTATTAACAAATATTATAAGCGCAATGATTTTTATCTTTTCTAAAACATTTAATCGATTAGAAGAAGGCAGTAGCAGTAGCAGCAGTAGCAAAAACGTGAAGTTTGCAATAGCAGAAGAAGTAGTAGCAGTAGCAAAAACGAGACATGGGCAGTAGTAGTAGAAAAAAATAAGCAGTAGCTGTAAAAACGATAAAACTGACAGTAGCATTAGAAGCATCAGTTGAAAATAAACAGTATTAGCAGTGGAAGAATAAGCAGAAACAGTAGCAGTAGAAAAATCGTGAAACTGGTAATAACAGTAGCAGCAATAGCAGTAGCAAAGATGTGAAATTGTACAAGTATCAAAAAGAAACAGTAGAACAATAAGTAAAGCAGAAAATTTAAACGGTAGAAAAATCCGGAAACTGGCAATAGCAGTAGCAAAATTATGTAATTTGCAGTAGCAGTAGTAGGTACCGTCAGTTTCACGTTTTTGCTACTGATACTGCTGCTATTGTTACTGCCAGTTTCAATATTTTTCTACTGCCACTGCTGCTTATGATTTACCTAAGTATATTTGTTACTGCAAATTTCGCAAGTTTTCTACTGCTACTGTTTGTGAAAGTTACACAAATTTTTTTCTACTCTTATTGTTGCAACTGCTACTGCCAATTTCACTTTTTTAAATTTTTCAACTTCTCACTGCTACTACTAACTTCCTTTAAGCAAATGTTTGTTCCATTGAATAAAAATGCAAAATAAATTTACCCATTCGAGACCCTTGGTCTTTCTAGATCAGACGACCGTGTTATTTTAAAGTGTTTCTGGTTATAGGTAATATGCAAAGCTTCGTCAATGTGTGACAGTAAGCCCTTCAGAAAACTGTACTGAATCCGACGCTAGATCAGCCACAGTCCTTTCAAAAATTCAATACTCATTACGCACATTGTGTGGAAACGAGGACATGAGCCACATATACAATATGTACGATGGGGACGCTAGGTGTACTGATCCTAAAGTGGTGAGTGACGTCAAAATATTTAAAGAGATAGTAGTATGTACAGAGAGCAACACAATTAAGAATTATTTAATTATATCCAATGTGGGTTTAGAGACCGATTAAAACCTTCTACTTTTTTATACAATCTCTTAATTTGAGCTATTCGGGAACTTGTTCATAGAAGCCGGTGTTTGCGTAAAATTTCATGATGGTTTCCTATATCTTTCCGCCGCAGTTAGAATAACAATATACCTCTGCAATTGTTGTAATCAGTCTTGAAGTGCAAATTGTTGTAGGAAGAATTACACTGCAAGTTTTCCATCAGACTACACGTCAAGTGTTACTGTTTACCTTTACCCTGCTAAATTTCTAAAATGGACAGGTCCATCATTCAGCTTGTCAGTATCACTTATGATTCAAAGGAATGGTCTGACTGAATAGCGAACAGTTCAGTTCATAATCAACCTGCACGGACGTGCAGGCAGATCTTGGTCTGCACTGGTCGCAAAGGCAAAATTTCATGACGCCAGAAGGCTAAATGTTAATTAGATGTTAATATTTCCCTTGATATAGTTTTATTAGATGTTTCTGCTATTTAAACTCCATTAAGTCAAAAGAATTTACGACTAATGTTGTGATATAGAGATAGACCCTAAAATTTTAAATGATAGAAATACATTAAATAAAGTCTAGAAATTGATTTCTAAGTCCTTGAAATAACCAAAAATGATTTCACAAATGTGAAAATTATGATAGTTTTGTTAATATCAATAACAGAAGTTTCAAGATTTAATTTAAAGTTGTGATCCCCAAAGAATGACAACTCTTGCCTTGGGCTAGTACTTATAAGCAGAGATATCTATTAGCTTACTTTCCTTGCAGTTACACAGTTGAGTGGAAAATGAAAACTGTTTAAGACACAGTATAATACTTTTTTGCACAACAAAAGCATTTAGGGTTCATTCACATGTGCTTGATTTACCCATCAAAACCTGCTTCCTATGATTCTGTCAACTTACTTATGGTAAAAAAAATAACTTTTAACAAGCAGATATTAAAATGTAATACCAGTAAGTATTTTATAGTGCAGACAATACAGTTTGGCTTGTATCAAAATGTCACAATAGAAGCACTTTTGTAATACAGAACACCTGGTAGGATTAGTAAAGGTGCAATTATATTGATATTGATCTCTATTTCCTATGCCTACACTGTGATATAAAAAAGTACTTAATTTATAACTACATTGCCTGTAAATAAGACTATAGTTTTTTCTCTTCATACAAACTAAGTAAACTAGACATTTAAATATATTTATCAAATATAACTGTCTATTCTCTAGGAGAGTAAATGTTTTGAATCACGAGTAACGTCACGTATAACACGATGTTCGGCTCTCTCCTTGCGGACTCTTGTTGACCAGAGGTTGCCGCCAAACATTATCGACTTCTGTGATAGGTTAGAATTCACCTTTTAACTATTTATTGATTTAAAGTGGTTTTGCATTGAAAAGTAGCAGAATGTATGTTTTTTTATGACTTATTAATCTAAGAAAGCCATAATGATTAGCTTCAACTGAAACAATATTAACTCTAGTCTGCTATCATTTGACTGTGATACAGGATTACAAATAATCTTCTTGATATAGATTCAAAACAGTAGTCTTTTAATGATACGAAGCGGACGTAAAATTTGATCCTTTGGGAATGGGATCGTAACATTTAGTCCTTTGTGACTTAGGGTAATATTTGGTCCAAAGGGATCGCGCTGCTAACATTTGTTCTTTTGGAACTTGAGTCGTATTATTTGGTCCTTTTTGATTGGGCGTAACATTTAGTCCTTTGGGCTTTCGGTCGTAACATTTGGTCCTTTGAGTCAGTTCAGTGTAATGGTATACTTGTTCCTCTTAAGCCTCTGCTATAGGGCGTTGAATATATCATAAACATAATTAGATAGAAAAGCTACCTTCCAAACATGTATCCTCCCGCCTGCAAATAAAACCATACAGCACTTCATATACTTGAGCTAAGAACGTAAACATCAATCCCCTGAGGGATAACTCTGTCCTGACATACGATCCAGTAAGTATAGCCACAAACCAAGTATACTATTATTTTTACCGGTTGTGTTATCTTCTTCTAAAGGTTTTCCTTATGATGTGTTAACCTATGTACATGTACATGCAATATGATGACAAAACTTTATTCAATCATTTGATTTTAGAGTAAGGTGACTCTGGGTGTTATTTACATTACAGACAAGAATGCAATATAAAATGTTACGAGGATGCTGTAAGCCTCTGTAGCATGAAGGATCAGTATGTTGAGTTGGACCCAGTCGCTGTTAAAGTCTCATACAGGGTATCATGTGATAAAAAGGAAGGTTTGTAATATTGTGTAAAATCTCACTCCACTATTGACGTTCGGGACTAAAAGCCAACCTTGCGTCAGTGAAAAGTTAAATTCAAATTTAGATGTCGTCGCTTGACTTTTATAGTGATTCAGTTCATTACTAAAGCTTGACCAGACTTCATGTGAACAAAATGTAAGACGTTGCTTCAAATTTTGACAAAATGAAGCTACGTCCAAATAGAAATCCCTAACTACCTGAAAAGTAACAAATGTCAACTTCTATAATTGTGAATGAATGGAGCATATGTGACAGTACTCATTTTCAATACAAAACCTGCAAAGTAAAGGCTTAAGAATCTTTGATTATGTTTTTCTAACAAAACGAAGAAAGGACAAAGATCGCGACGCTGAATCTTAGACAGGAAATGATGTAATGCACGTACTGTTATAATTATATTGCGTTTGCTTGGCATGTAAGCGCGTTTGTATGATTACAACAATTAGCTTCGTGAACACAGTAACAAATATATTCAACTATCAATGTGTTTTTATCTTTGTCAAATATTACCTTTTGTGCTGTTAATATCGGACAAAATATTTCATAATTTGGTTTTAATTAAATGTAAAAATAATATGATGGGCCGTAATTTTACTTATGACATTAGCAGTGAGATAAGGCACCATAAAATACAAGACCACAAAACTTTCCTCTATCAGATGCCAAAAAGATGAATTCAAGTTATTATAAAAGTTCAAATATAACCCTTTAGTTGATGAATTTCCAGGATAAACAGTAAATATTTGACATGTGTTTACAAAACAACCGTCTATAAATTTGGTCACAGTATTTCTGGACCATCAGCTTAGCATTTGATTTCCTGGCTGTCAATAATTACAATGTGGTCATCCAAGGCTCTAAGAGGGAGCGTTAATGGGAATTATATTGCTTTGAAGTAACCAAAATTATATAGGTGATTTTCATCAGGATGTCTTAGTGGAGAGGCCTAATTATTTGTGAAGAAGTATTTATAGCGTTCAAACTCTCAACCTTTTAATACATGGAATGCAAGAATGAAGTAGTCTCATTCGTTGGCAGAAAAGAAAACAAGGGAAGTTCATGCTTTGGTGAAGATGGGGCCTAAGAATTTAATTCATATAATACATTTTCATCTTTTTCTCAGAACAGAAAGTCACAACTTGGTATGTTTGATGTGATTCAACTCCTGTATTCATAAAAGAAATTGCGTAAAAAATGTTTCTCGAAGGGTGTTCTATAAAATTGTATCACAGTTTTTTGATAAATGATACCATTCTTGAATTACATCACTTTTAATTCATTGAGAAGGAAATAGATATCCAAAAATAATTGATTTTTCTGTCATTTTGATATGCTACACATCATGTTTTTTCTTCAGCATTGTGTGGAGAAATATCATATTAAATCAGGTCATACCTCCACCCCTTATAGTGATAGTGTCGTTAATTATTATAAATACATTATTGCAATCACAAGCCTATTAATAAAATTTAAAATGTACATATGTTGAAAAGTGTCCCTTGACTAAGTAACAATGTTATCTAGCCCCAGGACAGCTTGAGAAAGCAAAATCTTTCACTCCTGTTGGCACAAATCGAACATACCACAAAGTGACCAGCAACCAGTAGTCTGGCTACCGACTAGATAATCTTTTTTTTTTTTTTTTTAGAAAAAAAATCTGTAAGGCATTCCGACTTCATCAGTCCTGGCTCTGATTATCTAATGTTTTGAGAAGAAAAGGGACATAATTATACAGAATTTGAATAGCCTCAAGAGTTCTCTCCTATGAACAAAACATTAGGTCTGAACACAGACTAAGCAACCAGATGCACAGTGTAAATCACTTTAGATTTCAAGTCCCTATATTGACAATCAATTTAACAAACGATGCTCAAGGTACAACAGGAACTTGATCCCACATTAAAAAAAAAAGAAAAAAAAGTAAAACACGCTATGAAAAAAGGGTACATGTAAATACGCGTGCACACCAACTGATTACATATGTATGCAAAGTATACTTGAAGCAGAGTTTAACAACATCAAGTTTACAGTTTGATTGTAGGCTAATGCCATGCCAATTGTATAAACTATAATTGAATAAAATCTTTCAGAGGACAATTTTTGTATCATAAAAAGGAAACATACACAACTTATTGTCGTTCGAGATAAAGAAAATATACAGCCTCATAATTATATATCTAAATCTGCTTTATTGTTTTTATATAATGCGTTTGTTTATTTGTTATAGATCGAACTCCAAAATATACATATATTACAAAAAAACTGTAAAGACAAAATCATGAGTCTTAAATATAAAGATCAAAAACTGAACTCTGTACAACCTCACTTGCATCAGGACATACATAATCTCAATCGCCAGCTGAAATGCGGTCAGTCTAGACTTAAATAACCATGAAACCGTTGGATACTACTAAACTGATAATTCATCCGCTGTTTTCATGGAACTAGTTTCAGTAGCGCGTTAACTTATTTTAGATGTGGCTAGAATTATGATAAGAAAATAGTAGAGTCTTCAGAAGTAAATCTGGTAGCGGATTAAAGACTGCTCCATCCCCATGTCCGTAACAAGCGAACACAAACATATATAGAAAGAACATAGCATGGCACCGCCTTTGAACGGTCGATGGCGGAATTTAAAGTACTTTACCGGTGCCATATCTCACTCTTTAACCTAAACCATAGTTCAAAATGTAAAACAAAACTTCATGTCAGCTGAATGTATATCCGAGTTTTATCAATATAATGCTTAATTAAGTGATGTTTACTTACCATGTCCAATTTTCATGAAAACAAAAGAAACATCAAAAAGTAAGGTTAGGAATTGCAGAAGTTGTTGGAGATAGAGGTTCTTTGAGAACAGAAAATATATTTTTATTTTCATAAACTATTCAGAACTCAAAACTGCGGTAGCAGAATGTACTATCCGGAACATGACATGCTCTGCGGATTTCCAAGACCTCCAGACAGAAGCAAACAAACTTCTGCAGCATACTAACAACACGGCATACAGACAAGCTCTCTGCAGGTATAGTATGACTGTAAAAAGGAAGGGACATGGATACATTTATCCATGACAGTGAAAGCGACAGTTCGTACTGTGGAACAGTGCATTATTTTTTTTAATAAAACGAATAGACGTATTTCTTAGTTATTTATACTCAATCGCTTATTATTAACGGTTCCCTTACATAAATAACTGTTGTACGCTTGAATCAAATTTCCTAGCTCCCTATATACGATCTGGTCTAAAAACTGTCAGGTTGCGTAAGTTAGCCCATCAATTCATGGAGATTCAGCTCAAATTAAAAAGAAAAAACGTTAACACTTGTGAGACACTTTTCACACTACCAGTTTTAGTCTTTTACAAATAATTCTAGATAGGTCTCACTCTGATAGTCATATCTCAATTATATGGTTTGTATACTGAATTGATAAACTGTTTTGTATATGTAATACATTAGCTCTACTCTATCTTGAAATTTCTTGAAATTGTATTTTTCTTTGCCAAGTATCACACAATATAGCGGACTTTTCAGTTAACTATTCCATGTCTCCATGCAAACTCCAACACAGTGTTACTTCCCCTTATCGGTACAGTTGATGATTGTTTGACAATATTCCTGCGCGGAGGTTGGTTCCCATGAGGAACAAAAGAAATATACTGGTATAGTTTAAACGGCCAGTCTGCCAGTAACATTCTTGTTTCTTACCTATCTCTAAGATCCTCCATGGTTTCGTCCAAACTTTTCCAACATTAAAGTTGCGCTGATATTTTGTATTAAATAAATGAATTAATACAATGTTTTTCAAGTTATTAGGTATTTACTGTCGTATCTCGGAAATATTTGGACATCGGTCTATTAATTGTACAGTTTTTGCATCACTAGTTAACGTGTGTGTCTGGTTCATATGCAAGTTAGTTTCAGTTTATGACGCTGTGTAAAATATAAAGCATATGTAATTCTAAAAGTAGTGACTTTTCAACCATATAGTTATGCATAACATCTATCTGAATAGAAGTTTTATCACCTTTAGCATGAAATCAAGAGCCTTATAAAACTTTTAATCATAATATCATTTTACAATCTTACAAAATACCTTTCCGCATTTTTCGAAAAAAAAAATATATATATATATATATATTTTGGTAAGGATCCCCCAATTTTTTGCAACATTTATTTCAAAAAATGATTATTTATTCATACAGGGCTACCTCGAAATTTCTCGAGTGTTTGGACTATGTTGTTGCTGGAAATTGCACTAACGAGATGGCGACATTAATGAAGGATATAATGACAGTTGCGTTCAGCTATGCTAAATGCGGACCACAAGACCACGCCTACTTTTCTAAATATGGCGGCGATACTAAATGCGTCACTTCCGGAAGCTGGAAATCCATGATAAGCATCTTGCTCTTTGGAATGACAGCGTTGCTTCTTGTACGACTTTGAACAAACAGTTTTTCATTTGGAATAAACATCACTGAACAAATTGTTCAGTGTCCAAATATTCAGAGTACAAAATAAGAAAATCAAGTACCCACAATATGAATATAACATGTAGTTATTCGATCTTCCAATTAGCACTGATCGTTGTGATTTAACAAAACCATTTCATTATCATGCATTTCACAAAATCCTGTGTACTTTTGTGCATTTGTTCAATTTTAATGATAAATTGGACATGATAAAGTATAAAGTCAGATGAAGAAAGAAGTGTTATAAGTTTTGACAAAGATTCGGTTATGTATGTATAGAAACCGGGGATTCGCGCTTATTGCTTTCAGACTATGCAACTCAATTCTATTCAAGACTTGGTATATCGATACACTAACTGCAAAAGTCCATTTCTTCTTTCATCACGTCTAAAACCGATTTAGACAATTTATCTCGTATTTTATATCTTAATTCATTTGTCAAGTTTGCTTTATGTCTGCATCTTTAGATCTTGATTCGTTTGTATTATTTTGAATGTGTATACGCATGAAAAAATGTTGTTTAACAATAATTATTCTGTTCCAACGCCAAACTTTGCTACTGTTGTAAGGAAACAAACTGGTATCAAAATGTTACAATTTTTTATCTAAATTCGCAGAATCATTGTACATTTAATTACTTCGAAGTTTTTGTTTGCAAAACATGCATGGAAAATCCATTTACAGTCGTTCTTTGTTTGAGACCCACAGAGCTTGCAAGTAGATCTAACATGTTTCCTATTGTATGTTTAACACAATAAATCATTGATCAATTCCCCATAATTATGCAATATCTTGGGAAATAAGCATGGAAAAACAAGAAAAAAACAGAAATTTATTTATATAATAACAGTGTTGGCACGACCTCATCACAGTCATAATAAAAATAACAATGGCAAGACGTATGCGATGCGAGAAAAAATGGTAACACTATTTTATCACATGTTTGACGTCGCTGGAGTGTAATAAAGCCATTAAATAAAAACGATAATACACTAGTGTAATTAATAAAGATTTGACGTCGACGTCATTTATAGTATAGGCGACGTCGGTCAAATTGTCTTGTTTATATAGTAAAAGAAAGTCGATTTTTAGCTCACCTGTCACAAAGTGACAAGGTGAGCTTTTGTGATCGTGCGGTGTCCGTCGTCCGTGCGTGCGTCCGTCCGTCCGTAAACTTTTGCTTGTGACCACTCTAGAGGTCACATTTTTCATTGGATCTTTATGAAAGTTGGTCAGAATGTTCATCTTGATGATATCTAGGTCAAGTTCGAAACTGGGTCATGTGCCTTCAAAAACTAGATCAGTAGGTCTAAAAATAGAAAAACCTTGTGACCTCTCTAGAGGCCATATATTTCACAAGATCTTCATGAAAATTAATCAGAATGTTCACCTTGATGATATCTAGGTCAAGTTCGAAACTGGGTCACGTGCCATCAAAAACTAGGTCAGTAGGTCTAAAAATAGAAAAACCTTGTGACCTCTCTAGAGGCCATATATTTCACAAGATCTTCATAAAAGTTAGTCAGAACGTTCAACTTGATGATTTCTAGGTCAAGTTTGAAACTGGGTCACGTGCCATCAAAAACTAGGTCAGTAGGTCAAATAATAGAAAAACCTTGTGACCTCTCTAAAGGCCATATTTTTCATGGGATCTGTATGAAAGTTGGTCTGAATGTTCATCTTGATGATATCTAGGTCAAGTTCGAAACTGGGTTACGTGCCATCAAAAACTAGGTCAGTAGGTCTAAAAATAGAAAAACCTTGTGACCTCTCTAGAGGCCATATATTTCATGAGATATTCATGAAAATTGGTCAGAACGTTCAACTTGATGATTTCTAGGTCAAGTTCGAAACTGGGTCACGTGCCATCAAAAACTAGGTCAGTAGGTCAAATAATAGAAAAACCTTGTGACCTCTCTAAAGGCCATATTTTTCATGGGATCTGTATGAAAGTTGGTCTGAATGTTCATCTTGATGATATCTAGGTCAAGTTTGAAACTGGGTCACGTGCCTTAAAAAACTAGGTCAGTAGGTCTAAAAATATAAAAACCTTGTGACCTCTCTAGAGGCCATATATTTCAGGAGATCTTCATGAAATTTGGTCAGAATGTTCACCTTGATGATATCTAAGTCAAGTTCGAAAGTGGGTCACGTGCCTTCAAAAACTAGGTCAGTAGGTCAAATAATAGAAAAACCTTGTGACCTCTCTAGAGGCCATATTTTTCATGGGATCTGTATGAAAGTTGGTGTGAATATTTATCTTGATGATATCTAGGTCTAGTTCGAAAGTGGATCACGTGCCATCAAAAACTAGGTCAGTAGGTCAAATAATAGAAAAACCTTGTGACCTCTCTAAAGGCCATATTTTTCATGGGATCTGTATGAAAATTGGTCCGAATGTTCATCTTGATGATATCTAGGTCATGTTCGAAACAGGGTCATGTGCGGACAAAAACTAGGTCAGCAGGTCTAAAAATAGAAAAACCTTGTGACCTCTCTAGAGGCCATACTTGTGAATGGATCTCCATTAAAATTGGTCAGAATGTTTACCTTGATGATATCTAGGTCAAGTTTGAAACTGGGTCACGTGCCTTAAAAAACTAGGTCAGTAGGTCAAATAATAAAAAAACCTTGTGACCTCTCTAGAGGCCATACTTTTCATGGGATCTGTATGAAAGTTGGTCTGAATGTTCATCTTGATGATATCTAGGTCAACTGGGTCAACTGCGGTCAAAAATTAGGTCAGTAGGTCTAAAATTATTAAAATCTTTTGACCTCTCTAGAGGCCATATTTTTCAATGGATCTTCATGAAAATTGATCTGAATGTTCACCTTGATGATATCTAGGTCATTTTCGAAACTGGGTCACGTGCGGTCAAAAACTAGGCCAGTAGGTATAAAAATAGAAAAACCTTGTGACCTCTCTAGAGGCCATATTTTTCATGAGATCTTCATAAAAATTAGTGAGAATGTTCACCTTGATGATATCTAGGTAAAATTCAAAACAGGGTCATGTACCTTCGAAAACTAGGTCAATAGGTCAAATAATAGGAAAACCTTGTGACCTCTCTAGAGACCATAGTTTTCAATGGATCTTCATGAAAATTGGTCAGAATTTTTATCTTGATAATATCTAGGTCAAGTTCAAAACTGGGTCACATGAGCTCAAAAACTAGGTCACTATGTCAAATAATGACGTCATACTCAAAACTGGGTCATGTGGGAAGAGGTGAGCGATTCAGGACCATCATGGTCTTCTTGTTTTATGTTTCGACAAGAAAGGCTAACATGTGATAAAAAGAATATTACATGTGTAACTTTCCACATTGAATTTATTAAACTCGTTTAATAAAATTGATAAAATGCTCGGCAGAGCCTCGCATTTTATTATTTTATTCAACTCGTTTAATAAATTCAATATAAAAAGACACTCATGTAATATCCTCAATATTTTTGTCAATCCCAGCATAATTATAAACTAAACAAAAATTGGTACTAAAACATAAATCTTCTCCATTTGAAAATAACTTCTACTGCCAATGAAGATGTTTGCTGACAGGACGGACACCAAATAATTTGCAATCATGCCAGATACTTTAGATAATACAATGGCGGCAGTTTTAAAAACGTCCTTATCAAACTAAATCAAATAACATATTTAAAAAAAAATGAACTAAGTAAAGTTATTTGTTTACTTTAGACTGACGAAATAGTATGTACAGACTGAAAACAAACTGATTAAAATAAAACAAACATATCATTTTTTGTTTGTTGTTTTTCTACTTTTTTCTCGTTTCTTTCACATTTTTAAAAATAAATAGATCTAGTTAATATCAACCACACATGTCTATTATTGCTCATTTATGTTGTGTACACTGATGTATTTTTTCTACATCAAATCCTCATGATATCATTTGATATTCTTTGAAGATTATATGTGTTTGTGTATTATAAAATATATCGTATATGCTTAATGTATGCTTTTGTCTAAACATTATGAAAAGATGAAGTTCACTTTTACCCAAATGGTATCAGTTTTAAAGCATAGAAAACGTCCTTCATGTGTGTCAATAAGCAAAGTTGTGCGCAACCTGATACATACCCATAGCCTTTTTCTGTGTACAGAAGAATAAAACATGAGAAACGGGAGTTACGGGACGTGGTAATGGTTGACAGGTTTTCACACGCGTCAGAAATATTTACAATTTTAAGTGTTTTAGGACGTTTTTGGACATATATTTGTCATTCAAAGTTCTGGAAATATGACATCTGACTATAAAGGTAGATATGCTGCTTTAGATGAAGGGTTTACGTCCGTCGTTAGAGAAAAGAAACGGAAACGACACTCTACAGGTGCCACGTCGGCAGGTCAGTCGCCATCTTCAACACATCGTTTTCCTTCCAAATCACAATTTGCCGATATGGATATGGACAATAAAATGTCTGCTATGTTTGAAATGATGCTTGACTTTGGCCAGTGTAATCGAAAACTTGAAATGTTGAACAATTTTTCGTATGCACAACACGCAGTGAATGAAGTCAGTGAGGCCCGTATTAGGCTATTAGAATACAAGTCGTTGGACTTAGAAACCAGGCTCTTACGGAGCAATCTCATATTTAACGGTTTCCCCGAGTCGAATATCGATGAGAGATGTCGTGATATGGTCTCTGAATTCCTGAAGGACAAATTTGGTCTTGACAGTGTTGCCATCGCCGACGCCTATCGTATTGGAAAAAGGAAAGTTGCACGTGGGTTTGGTAATGGTAGCCCACGTAGCAGAGCTATTCTTGTAACATTCTGTGATTTGCGCGATATTGAAACTATCATGTCTAACGTCAGAGTCTTGAAAGGCTCCAAATTTGGAATTTCTCATGACTATCCGCTGGAGATAAGGGAAGCGCGCAAGGAACTTTGGCCTGAGTTCAAAAGAGCCAGAGATCAACATGGTTTCCGCAACGCCAAATTCGTGTTCCCGGCTGCTATACTTGTAAATGGGACTGTGAAACGCGACTTATTTCCCGGCTGGCACGCCATTCTACGAGGTTCGCGTAATTCCAATGTCAGGGCCCGGGTGGAGGAGAGTTATCAACGTTCAACTCGAATCTCTTCTCCATTAACCAGGGATGAGCAGAGTGCGCCACCCTCCCGTCAGCCAGAAAACACTAATATTCAGATGTCCGATTCTTCTGAATCTTCAGATGACGAACCGGTAACCTTAGGGGAACCTTCTCAGGATCCAGTAGAAATTAACACTGCTCCTGGCTATTTACTTGGAGTCCACCCACCCATCCAGCAATCTGTACCTCCGGAACCCTCTGACAACGAAGATTCAAACATTGACAACAAAGCCTAGGATCACGTGGGGAACGTGACCTACTTCTGTGACAAATGTGTAAACTTGCCGTGTTCCTCCAACCAACTGTTCTGTATTCATCTTTCTGAAAAATATAAAAGTGGAATTAATTCTTTAACTCTTGGATCTAAAACAGTCAAAACTGGAAATGAGGAATTATTTGTCAATTTGGATTTAAACAAAAACTGTGAAAATGCATTCATCAGCAACTGTGAAAATCGTAAGTCAAAAGAAGCTTGTGAAAATACTTCCACTAACTTTGAAAGTGCCACACTCAGTCATGAAAACGTTTTAACTTGTAATTTATCCATGGTAAATTCTGTATCAAATAACTGTAGCCCAGCAGGTAATGAAAAACTTAAGATAGGCTCGCTGAATGTGTGCGGCCTTAAGGCCAGGATTCCGTGATCTTCGCGCGCCCTGCGAATTCGTCCAATCAAAACAGAGTATATGCAAACGTAGCTACTTCTATATTACACAACAAAAATAACGTGCCATATAATTTGAAAGCAATGTTTGTTTTTTGTTGTTTTATTTTTCAACTGCTATTTTTGCTTTTGTCTTTTATTTCTACTTGTTATTTAAATCTGACATTATGTTATTGATATTTTTCATCGTATAGTATCATTTTTTTCTATTTAAAGTGTCTTCTTGATTTTATCACTTCCCCTTCAGAAATTACCACTCCCGTATGAACTTTATCAGTTATGTGTATTTATTTGTTCACATGTATTTACACCATGTAAACTGTGACTCTGAATAAAAGTAATGACTTGACTTGACTTGACTATAGTATCATTTAAACCACTCTAAAACAAGAAAAAGTAAAGTATTTTTACCAGGTTTTCAAAAAGCCCGGTTATGCCGTTGCCCGGATGTGTAGGCGGGCGAGCAGCTACAAATAAACTAAAATTTTCACATAGTAACTTTAGTTTGGGTAAAATCTTGAAAAGACATTTGGCTTATATCTGAAGAAGCTTTCGTGTGTACGAGCCCTCCGTAAGGATTTTAATTTACCCAACATACAAAACTTTTTCACCTATATAAGAATATAGTTCGGCAACAAATGGAGGTTTTAAGATCGGTCGTAGAAATCTAGCGGTGTGCCGTAACCATGGAAACGGCTACAGAAGCTGATAATCGCGGAAACTAAAAAACTTTCTTTTGTCATATTTCAAAAAGCAATGGTATTAGAAACTTGATTTTTTCATATTTTTATTAAGTTATGAATACCTATTGTTTGCAGTCATTATATTCTAAATATCTTCTTAAATGTCTTAATTGTCGTCAGCACGTGCAATTTTAGTTATTGGCACGTGCATTCAGTTGAGAACCAACAAAGTGCCTCTTTTAATCAGAAAATGTTTTCTGGACTTAATTACAACTATGGCTGATTTTTGGCTTGAAAATGTTGCATAATACGCATGCAATTAAAATTCTAAACATTTTGATACTTCAGTTTAACACCATTTCATATATCAATGCAGCGGATTGCAATTGCATGCCATATACGTTATTCATTCGCTTCCTTTTTCAATACACATGGACAATGAAGTTAGGGAAAAACTCGTTGAATCTCGGCTTGGAATATTTAACATATATAATAAGAAAACAAAAAAAGATTATCAAATTAATTGTTGAAAAACATGTGAATAAATTATGTTTTTTATGTGACATTGTTACCTGTCAGTATTGTATAGATACGCTTAATATATAATGCATGCATAAAATTGTTCTTATTTTTGTTGATATTTTTACTATTACTGTAACGAATTCAAGTATTTTAGATTCCATACTTCTATCACTTTAATGATTAATCATATAACCGGACTTCTCTCCATAATTTAGCGGTACAATAATGGGAGTTAACTAGGCCTAGAGTAAAGACTTCCAGTGTGTGTAAAACGGTTCTACCAAGGTGATGCTAACGTACATGCTTATATGGAAACCTGGTGCGCCATATCAGATAACAATGCTAAATGCCAAACACCTTATGCAAAATGTTTTGAAAACGAAATGACATTTATTAAGTACTATGGAAGGCTATGGAAAGCCGGTGTGCCATGCTAATTGCCAAATGCTAAATGACAAACAGTTATTGCAAAATGCTATTTGCTATATGCCTAATGTCAAATATTGCCTATGAAATGGTACAATTGTAATTGTCAAACAATAAATGATAATTGTAAATTGCAAATACAAAACAATAAATGCCAAATGCGTATTGCTAAGTACTTATTCAGATAAAGAGCTGAATATATCAGTGTATAAATGCATCCTGTAAATAGTCATTGGCCTTTGTAACATAACTTTGTCTCTATTAAAAATATTTCTTAATATTTTAGAGTGAAAAGCTTCGATCATGTCATCTCATAACACTAAGAACATGTTATTGCTTCAAATCAGGCTGATAGAACTTCATATGATTTCACGTGATTAAAAGTAACATTCGTTAGTGTAAGGGATACAGATTATTCACTCACAAAGTTAAAGCATTTGACGAGTAGTATGTGTCATTTGGCAATAATTATAGGCATTTAGCACAAAGGATATGGCATATGGCATTTGATATGTATTGAAGGCCAGTGCGCCATGAATACAGTCAAATGTTAAATGACAATTATTTAATGCAAAATGCCAATAACTTAATGCTCAACCCCAAATACTTAATGCTAAATGCCAATCACTTAATGCAAAATACCAAATACTTTATATAAAATGCAACATACCAAATGCGATATGCCTATGGAAGGTCAATGCGCAATGGTAACACCAAAATGTTAATGCAAAATGCAAAATGCTATTTACGAACTGCTTAACTTCAAATATTGGCTTTCGAACGGTAATTGTCAATGATAAATGCTATTTTGATAAAACAACAAATGTCAAAATACTCATTGCTAAGTTTCCATTGAAATAAAGTGCTGAATATATCAGTTATATAACCATTGCTCTTCGTTACATAACTTTTTTCTCTGTTACATATCTTAGTCTATTATATGATAATCATTTTACAGCAAAATGTTTCGGTTCCATGTCCCTGTAACATCTGCAACGTTATTGCTTTAAATTAGACAGGCAGCACATTTTTTCCAAATGAGTAAAAGTTACATTCATTAGTTGAAGAGATAAAGATCAAGAAGATTGATAATTTGAGAATTACCATTTATCATATGATAAAAAGAATTTGTTTTTATTTTCTTCTTCTCGTTCGCAACTACATTGTCAGACCAGTAGCCTTGACGGTTTGCCGCAGATCCGCAATGCCCCCATACAGTTTCTGGTGCATTGAGGTACTATCGGCCAAGTCGCAGCTCGCTCATGGTCATGCCTTTTTACATCTCTGAAGTATATGCTCCACAGTCTGATCTTCCTCACCACATGAACAAGTTGGCGATGGTGCCAGTCTGTATTTCTTGTACATGTGAGCATTGAGCTTGATGTGCCCCGAGCGAAGCCTGACCAACATCACTTGTTCAAGGAGATGAAAAGCATCTCTATCCTTGGTCTCGTTAGTGCCTTGATGATGGTGACTTTCTTCTTGTAACTCACAGGTTTTGTTGGTTGTTCTGACTGGGCTTCTAGCTTAGCCAGTTGGTCTGTCTCTTCATTGCCTGCAAGTCCACAATGGATGTAATCCGCTAAAATGCTACTTTGCAGGTTATACTCAGGCTCTGCATTCTCCTGGCTAGTGCGGAGCTTTATTGTTGATCAGAACTTCCATAACAGACAGTGTATATGTGAGAAAGACGACTGAGGAGCTTTCTTCTGCCGAGTCTTCCACCATTGAGACAGCTTTTATGAGTGCTTCAGTCTCTGTCTTGTAATTGCTGCACTATTTTCCTGTGGCTGCATGTAGAGTTTTTATGACATTTAGTATTTTGTATGTAGCATTTAGCATTAAGTATGTGACATTAACATTACGCTATTGACATTAAGCATTGAAAACTTTTTATTAAGCATTTGGCAGTTAGCATAGCGCATCGGTCCCCACTAACTGCGCAGGGACAATGAGCCCCAGTGTTACGAAAAGAGAAGTTCGCCAAGCATGTAAGATTATGTTAGATGATTTGTTTTTGCAATTCAAAATGTAGTTCTATGTTGTTGATGATATCTTGTATATGAGTCAGATAAGTATGTGACAGTTATAGCTTTGGCTTAGCTGTATTTTTTATTGTATTGAGAAAAAGATCTAGATCACTTTGACTGTGAATTTCCATGTCTACATGTGTTTTTATATCATTGAAACGCTGTAAAGCACTGAAAATGAGGTCTCAAGATTTAATTGTTTATATGAAACAAATGAAGAATGTAACCTTGTACCATTTCGGTCTTTTCCCTATAAGCAAATTGATTCTAATATAGTGTGCATATTGATAAGTATCGGAACAGTCGTACAAAGTTGCAATAAAGAATAAATGCTTGCACTGAGACGTCTAAGATTTATTCAAGTTGCTCAATTTGAGTAAGTGGTTGTGGGTGGGGTGGGGGATCAGGGGTTTGGCCATCCGCAGTAACTGTTATTCATTAACACTTGAAATTCGTCCTTACACATAGTCCTATACTTACGTTCTGTTTGCTTTTTAAAACGAGGTTATGGTATGTGTATGTTTTTCAATGTTTAGAATGTAAGTCATCATAGTAAAACGATCATTTAGATTGAATGAACTGTAAAGTGTTTTTTATATAAAATAACTAGAAATATGCGACTTATTGAAGCAACGGAGCCGGACGAAAATGTATAAAGATAACATTGCAAACTGTAACTTTAACATATGTATTTTTTCTTTGTAACCGCATGCAGAGGATGTATATTGCTACTACAAATGTGCATGAAAGAAATACAGACATACTCTTTCAAAAGCATCGTATTTTCCTTGTAATTTTCCATCCGGTCTATATACAAAATATATAGTACATGTACTTGATAACATACCGATGGTGTTGATATCTCCGGAAAGTGTATTGCATAATACGAGATTTCAACAGAGTAACAATAACTGACCAACCCCGAAAAATAAGAAATACGCAAAACATTATTAATTTTTTCGCAAATTTCATCGTGCATTCTTTCTACATGTACATTAGCATCACTTTGGTAGAACCGCTCTACACACACTGGAAGCCTTTACTCTAGACCTAGTTTACTCCCATAATGGTTCCGCTGAATTATGGAGAGAAGTCCGGTAATATGATTAGTTATTAAAGAAATAGAAGTATCAAATCTAAAATACTTGAATTCGTAACGGTAATAGTAAAAATATCAACGAAAAAGGGAACAATTTTATGCTTGCATTATAATATGTTAAGCGTATCTATACTATACTAACAGCTAACAAAAGGCAATGTCACAAAAACAATTTATCCACATGTTTTCCAACAATTACTTAAATAAACTTTGTTGTTTTTCATATAATATCTATTAAATATTCCAAGCCGATATTTAACGCATTCTTAATTAACTTCATTGTCCATATGTATTGAAAAAGGAAGCGAATTAATAGCCTATATGGAATGCAATCCGCTGCATTATCATACAAAATGCTGTTAAACTGACGTATCAATTTTTTTAGAATTTTAATTGCATGCGTATTATACAACATTTTCAAGCCAAAAATCAGCAATAATTGTAATTAAGTCAAAAAAACATTTTCTGATTAAAAAAGACACCTTGTTAGTTTACAACTGAATGCACGTGCTTATTACTAAAATTGCACGTGCTGACGACAATTAAGAAATTAAATAAGATATTTCAAATATAATGACTACAAACAATAGGTATTCATAACCTAATGAAAATTTGAAAAAAGCAAGTTTCTAATACTACTACCTTTTGAAATATGACAAAAGAAAGTTTTCGAGTTTCCGCGATTACCAGCTTCTGTAGCCGTTTCCATGGTTACGGCACACCGCTAGATTTCTACGACCGATCTTAAAAGTCAGTTCTTACTTTACTTAATTGTTTTATCATAGTAAAAAAGTTTTGTATGATGGGTAAATTAAGTATGGCATATATTTTGAAAGATTCCTCGTACATTATAGGTAGCTTATATTAAAACTATGGTTTGGAATGCATTTATATGCACAGTATTCAAGGTCAATGCCACTGTTACTAAAAGCAGAAAGAAACAGTATCTGCTCAATGTCTAGCTTGGACTGATGTAATGTAATTAAACTTGACAAGTAGGTAGGTTATAGAAAAAAGGTTGGAATTGTATATGGGGGTCTATGGGGTCACGTTCAAGGTCAACATAACTTAACTAACTTGCATACTTTGAATATTCTACCGTGACGCAGTGGGCTTAGGAGGCGGTCTAATGTACCAGCGGACTGGTAGTTGCTCTAATCCCAGTACGACCAGAGTATTTTAGTAATTAAACAGAGTCAAGCAGATGCAATGGGGTAAAGGTCAAGGTAATTAAAGGTCCAATACTAAGGAAAGTGAACATTTTAATTTCTTTTAAAAAGCACAGAAACTATTTCATTTTATTGGAAAATGAAAGTTGGTATGTAGAAATTCGAAATAAATCGCAGTATATGTACAATTATTTTTCTATGAAGTATGAAGAAAGTTAAAAAGACCTGGGGGTCATTCTGTCGATTCATTGAAATTTCAACATAATACACATACATTTCTTTGAGTTCCAAAGACCTTCTGTAAATTTTGACCTGCCAATCTTCATTATTTAGTGTCTTGCAGAAGTCTATGCAGTGGCTATGAAAAAAATTGCCAACTCACTTTCCCTTAGTAATGGACCTTTAAAAAAGATTGTTTATTTAGACTCGATCACTCAAGAATAGAAACGTTCTTGGCATATACTTATGATGGACGTAGGTCAGCAATTCGAACGTTTAATGAATTTGTCATAAATATGTATGAATATGCATTGTTGAAGATATTTCTTCGTTAAAGGGGTCATTCTTGGTTTAATGTTTTTATTATTAGAATGTAATGACAATTTTCAAAAGTAAGATGCTGTTCAACTTCAGTTTAGTTCTTTCACTTGTTGTAAATGTATGAACATTTGAAACACGGCCACCATGTCAAGTCTGAAAAAGAAAGGGCAACACGTGGGAATTCAATTGAACTATATGTTTTTGTACGTTACTTTTTTTTAGTAAAAGAGAATGAATACTTACGTCAGAAGAATGTAGACTAGCGAAATGTCTTGCCCTGTTCATACCGGGTCAATGTCTTTTGTAGATAAACAAGGTATCAAAGTACTTAATACGTGATAAAACAGTATTTCCGGGCTACAAAGAAGCCCTCATATTACACAGTTTGAGTGGTATTTACATGAGTTATGTCAGCAAGTTGCTGCTATATTTCATTGTGTCGTAGGGTAAATAGTGGTACCTATAAATCCTTAATGTTTTAGTTGTTTTATTTCATTTTCCCCGTTAATGTCCTGTCTGGTGTTCCGTACTTTTACCAAATCCTCCAATATTTATATATAGTATAAGGGAAGTAAATCATCGCCTCCTTTACTAATCTTACTAATATTTATGCATGTGACTTATTCCAACCAATCACGATCTGGTCACTCATAAATGGTCAATGTTTTGAAAACGTTTATTTGTTGATACTGTGCAAATAAAACCAAATATCTTCGGATATATTCTACATATATTCAGGTAATTAGCATTTATGTACTTTGTAATCATATTTCTTGATATAACTGAAATTCTGTATTGATATTTCATGTATTTAATGAATTATTACGAGTTATAAATTACTGTGTTTAGAGCGGTCAGTTACGCGCCACCACACCTATTGTAATGCTCGTTTGTTTACCTTTTTGACAGCTGTCATCTGTCAAATGATGTTTGTTATTTCTTGTTTATATTTACTATCTGTTGTTTTATATTTTCAGAGTACATCTATGATAGTAATGAAATCATATTGAACATTATTATTAAACCCATGATTGAACATTAAAAATTCTTTGTCATCCGACCCACCCCCTCATACAGCCATGTAGCCAAGTCATCTACAACTATAACATACTTGAGCTAGTTGGGAGCAAAAAGAAGGGTGACAATTGTAAATCTATAAGTAGATTTGAGTACATTTATAGAAATGTAAACAAACTTAATCACACACGTGCTTATATTTTAGCTGTCAGATCTTATTGTTTAAAGGTCATTTTTTGGGAAAAAATATTTCTTTTTAAAATGGACATTGCTATGTGTAACAGCTATATGTAGTTGTTAATTTTACTAGACTAGAACAGATCGCAAAATTATTTACTACTGTAATACCTTTAAACTTTTGCCTAAAGCAGGTGGTTAGGTGTAGTTGTTCTGGAATCTAGAACAATCTGAGGCAGGTAGCCTCCGAGTTTGTTTGAGCCGAACCATGAGAAAACCAACAGTTTGGTCAGGATCCATGCTGTTCGCTAACGGGTACTCTACTTGCAATATGGTTTGAAAACGAACAGCATGGATCCTGACCAGACTGCGCGGATGAGCAGGCTGGTCTGGATCCATGCTGGTCGCAAAGCCACTATGTTGGTTTTCTCATGGCGCGGCTCATTTATTAACATGTTACTTAGTATTACATCTATTTGGTTTCTTTCGTCATAACCATGTGTAGACATGAGGATGGTTAAAGTCACGGAACAGATTATTTTATGAATCTTTATTTCGAACATTTATTCCTTAACATCTAAATAATACTCAATAACATTTAACATAATAAGCTTGAAAAACATGTTACTTAAACTGATACACAATCAATACAAATATATATATACACACAAAGCATATATAAATAAGATCCTGCTGGTACCGCAAGGATGTCCATTGATATCTTAAAATAATGATCAGTGGGAAGTGATGTTCTTCTCTCGTAAATTAAAACTAAGAACCTTTGTTATGGCTAGACTGGTAAAGTAATAACGACAAAAATATTAAAAAGAACGATGACCTTGGTTTTACCAATGCTACTAAATACAACAACTTGAAGGTAAGTACATTTATTTTTATTGGATATAGTTTCGTAATCTTATGTAGGGAATCCCCCGCAATCAATATGTCACGTCCTGTTATCTCACCGCTAAAAGGTTGGGTTTTTGTTGTTGCTTTTTTTGATATGCAACCATCTAACGTTTTTCTCTGTTGGTGAGCATATTGTAACATTACCTTTAAAATCGATTAATCAAATATCTCGTGGTGTTTTATTGTACTATACATCGTTCACTTTGTTGTACTTTTACGTACAAAAAAAAAACACCTGGTAATCAGTCTATCTGTGTATAAGCGACTGTAAAAGTAGAATACAATTCCGTCAATGTGCACGTGTGTCACGCTTTCAGAAAAAAAAGTCAAACGACTCTTAGAAGATAGTATCTAATTAATATAAAATGCAGTAAAATGCGAATATGCGGTCCAATACTTCTGGCATGCCTTCACAGTGACAGATTATATTATAGTATACAAAAAAATAACAATTTATCTCAGTATTTGCACGGGATTCTTACCTTCTAATCTTACAAAAAGAATCATAAATTCTACGACCTCTTTGTTGGGTGAATAGTCTTCATAAATGACAATGTCTAAGATCGAAGTTTCATAAATTAAGTTTATTGTTCAGGAAGTTAATATGTGAATGAAAAGTCGAAACAATAAAACATTTACCGCTTCGGAGTGGCGGGTTTAACCATATATATGTCTGTATAAAGAGAATGATGTTGGGAGAAAAAAAACCCGTTAATTATATTTAATATATGTTTATGTTATACAATAAAAGTGGCAATACACCATTTTGTACGTTAACATGTGCAGAATCCATCTCACCGAATCAGACTGTTACATATTATAATCCAGTCCAAGGGCTTCCTCAGAAGTTAATGCACGAAATCTGTGAATAATCCTTTAACGATATCATCGTTCGAAAACTTCACAAGACAGATAAATGGAGTTTGAAAATCAGGTTGAAATATAGCTTGGTTATAAAAAGATATAATGCATGTGTGTTCTACATAGTCTGCAACTAATTAGAACAATAATGTCGGCGATAGAACGTTAGTCAGACGCATAGCTTTTGCACGTAACTGTAATGTAACCTATTTTATGGCACGTTTTTACATCAAAATATGTTGCGTATTCCAAAAATACACGGAAGATACATTGTGTATCAAACACAATTTATGTCATGTGTAATATATACAATAAACAGACACGTCACCAGTGATGTCAAGCAATGTCTCCGAGTAAAATATCTCATAGGTGTCTCATCGACTAGGCGTTTGCCGTAGTTTTCCCATTTTATCACATTCAATAAATTTTCTGGTTAGCACAGTTTTCCATCTTTGTACACATTAAGACTAAAAGTATGTAATCATTTACCATCATGTAGAAACGTAACATAAAAATACTAAATGCAACAAACAAGAGTGCAGGTTTGACACGGAAGACTCTTACACCTCTCAGTTATTTGACCTATTTTTGTTTTCAAAGCAAGTCGTGCTAAGTTTTCCAAAATTAGACCAAATATTGTAACACATCCAAGACTGATATGAGACAACGATAATTATATGTACGTTTTCATAGTCTTATTAAAAGCCACAAATATGATAAGTGACAAAGACAGGTTTAAAAGCAGATTATGTTGCGATGAAGTTTGTAGTTTATCTAGTCTGATTACAATTGACTGTCATACATTTGAGCAGGTTCATTTAGAACAATTCTTCTTTTCTGAATAGCATCCATAAGTTTTCGTCTTGGTCCAATCGGGAGGCCCATGTCTTGAAAATCTTGGTTGGTAAGTATCATTAGTGCGTCCATGTCAACATCATCGTTTAGAAACAAATGTGTATAAAGTCTTAGTCCACAGCCTTCCAAGAACATGATGACCGGTGTGTATTCAGAGTCATCATCTTCATCATCCAACTCCTCAACATCTTCAGCTTTCCATGGTAAATCCTTATCTCCTTCTACAAGACCAGCTGAAGATTCTGTCCCACTGCTCAGTCTCTTTGTATCATTAATGTCTGCTTCAAAACCGTTCTGCATATCATCACCATTTTGATATCCTGAATCGTTTTCATCTAATGAAATATTTGCTGGGTTTTGAAAACTGTTTGTGTGTTGGAAACGATTAAGAAAAGATATGTTTCCGAAATTAGGACGGTTAAACATTCCAGGCGTACTTTCGTCATCATCAAAGCTTTCGTCAACACCCGAATCTCTTGAATCACCACCTACTGCTGCGCCAGGAAATACGTTTGTTAAAGCAGGTCTTGCGCTATTGTCGGTTACTTTTTCATCTGGACCATCAATGTCAATGTTTGCCATGTATATAACTTGTCCATCTTTCCTTGAAGCAGTACCTCTTACTGATCGCAATGTTCGCCTGCCACTGTCATCAAAATCACTTATATTAAAGTCATTTATTTGTCCGTCTGATGTCCTTGCATGCGAGCCTCGGGTTGTCCCATTCACCAAGTCTGAAAACGCCGCAGTTCCACGCGTGGCCTTCGATTTTGTAGTATTTCCTTTTATTCTTTGTGTCAGGGTCTTTACGAAACTTGCCTTACTTGGCGCTTTGAAGTCATTGCCATTTTGAGTACTTTCTTGTCTTTCCATTTGTCGTCTTGTCTTTTCCAACTCTTTGGAAGCCTTATTCTGCAATCTGTAATGCCAGTAATAAACTACATATTAGATACACATGTTTATTTGAGTCTGAAAATTATTTCATGAAAATTTTCAAAAATACACATGTCTAAGATTTGTTTAAATAATCTAGAAGTGCTTTATAGAGAATAACACCTTTTCATTTCTGATATATTGTTGTTTGTTAGTTAAACGTGCCATCGACACAACTATAATCTGTGGGACTTTCAGTTTGATTAGGAAGTAGTACCCGTGGTCATTTCATCATGGCTCGAATCAAAGGCGAGGCAAGGTTCAAGTGTGCGTTTACCCTCGATAACTGAGGAAGAGCCCCGTAATGATTTGCTGCGTTAGTTTTACAAAGCTTAACACCTAGTCTGAAGAATTAATTGGAAAGAGAAAAAAAAATGTTGTGAAAGATTTTTGGACAGTGAGCACACAGGATTACAGATGTTTTATGTAGCTGCTGCAAAAGAGATCGTTTTGTTCGATCCAATTGAAAATCTATTAACCACTAAATATTGAAATGATGTATAGCTGACTGAAATCAAATCTCCCATATAACAGGGGCGTCGGAAGTGGGGCCCCAATAATTTGCCCAAAAACGATTTTTTGTAAATTCATAAGTCTTGTGATCCAAGTCGCGTAACCCAGTATAATTTGTAATAGTATATAAATTTTGCTGGTTAATACAATACACGTTTCAGATTAGTGTGTACCGTGTTTATGAGTGACAACTAATCGGTGTGATTAATTGAGTCGTACAACGTTCGTATTGACTTATTACGCAATGAACAATCACATGTTGTTTAATTGGCATGTCTTTAGTCAAGGGACGAGTTTCAGCTATACCCCCACAGCCGCAAAGTCTATGGTATTACCGAACTGCGCGTCAGAGGTGCTTATCAATGTGTGTTGTTTTCATGAGCGGCTCAGTTTATGATTACACTTACCCTTCGATTGTAAGTTATTATTTTCTATGCTTTTCTTACTCAAAAAATGATATTTCTAAACAAAAATCAAGAAATATTAACCGTGAATGATATATTGTCATACATAATACAAAAATAAAGATTACATCAGTGCCATTCACTATGATATTGCGTAACTAGACATTATTAATCTCTGATAAAATTGATTCAAATTTATATCTTTGCTTTATCATTAAAAGATATAGAATTATACTGAGACTTGGATGCAGCATTCGGTAACCCTTAAATCAAAATGATTTATTCGCCTGTACAACAGTAATAGCTTATACTCGAAGATACAAAACTAGACTGCCCTTATAAAGACGTGAATATATTAATCGCTTTGTTGTTCTTATATAAAAAACAGTAACAAGTAATACTGTCTCATAAGAAAACGGGCATAAAGTTTAGTATTTTTTCAAGTAATGTTAGATTCTGATGATACATCATCACTCTCTGAATTTATATGAGCCGTGCTATGAGAAAACCAACATAGTGCGTTTGCGACCAGCATGGATCCAGACAAGCTCTGCGCTATCCGGCAGCTGGTCAGGTCATGTTTCCTTTCAAAGCACTATTGATTAGAGAAATCCATTAGCGAACAGCATGGATCCTGACCCAGACGGGGATGCCATCTTTGATAATGAGTCGCAAAAGCTTCATTTGGTTTTCATCATGTGCGGCTATATCTACTGTTACATTACCTTTCGTATTGTTTTAAGTTATTATCTGCGTCTCTCATCGCCTTTTCTTTCAACTTCTGGATAACTTTAGGATTTTTCCTTATCTGTTCATTTTGCGCCGCATCTAGTAACTTAACAATATCCTCTCTGTTCTCCAACGCAGCGATATCTAACGCCGTGTGCATATCATTGTCCATTATCCAAATATTGGCGCCAAAACTGATGAGGAATGATATACAGTTCCAGTGGCCATTTCGAGCTGCATGATGCATTGCTGTGAAACCTAGGAGGTCCATCTTGTTGACATCACCTCTGAAATTACAAAATTTGATTCAAATGTCAATATATTATTGCTTCCTAAATAGGTAATTTAAAACGAGATATAGATTTATAGATGTTGTGACTGGTCTATGCAGCTTGTGCAGTGTAAACCTTCAAATATATTTTGTTCGCCATGTAGCAAACAGTAATAGCGTATATTACTCAAAGTTGACAAAACTAGATCTGCCTCTTTTAGGCTATTTATTATCTGTCTACTTTTGGATAGGCTGTAATGCTAAAAATAATCACTCTATCCCAACGCCAACTGTTCAATTAAGGTATTAGACCCGTAATAGAGTACCTCCTTTTTGAAGAGTATTCAATTCCTAGCATAAACCTACTTTGACTGCAATTTTCAGGGTGGCGTAGGTTCAAGCCCCACTGGGATAATTTTTTCCCCTTATTTTCCATTTTTCTAGTAAGTTTTTACTTCTTTAAAGACTTATTATTGATTTTTTGTACAAAAGCGGAAAATGTTCGTTTGATAAGCGATTTCTTGCTGTTAAAATTGAATTTACCTCTGAAACAGAAGGAGTAGAATTAGACATCTTTAAATATACTGAGTTACATGCAGTAAAAGTTCCCTATTTTGCCTTCACTCTTTAGATTACATATTGTGGAAGAAATGTAGGTAGGTTTTACTTCTGCCCCAAGGTTATTTTTGAATGAAGTGAGCAAAATTCAAAACAAACCCGCAGGATTCGACCTTAATTTTTCAATGTTGGAGTTAGAATTCTGTTTCATTAAATCCGTTTACTTGAGGCACCCTAGAAAAAATGATATTGACAGTCTTATTTTGTGTTTTATAATTGTTTACCAATAGTCTGATGTTTATTTTATCAAAATTAATGGTAGAATGAATTGTCTGCAAACGTTTAGGATAGTGGCCATCACTTTGAAATTTGTCTCTACTTGAGCTTGAGGAAATATCACGAATTATACAAAAAACGGCACGGTAAAAGTTGTTTAAAAATTGCAACACAGTGCGAAATACGGTCAACTTTAAGAATGTACCAAGCAAATGCCATTCTTTAAACATTACTATTAGGGGTCCAATACCTTGAATTTAAACATTGCTTTTAGAAAATTGACATCTGGACAAAAAAGACAGTAAAACACGATGGCTTGCTGTTCAATAATCTGAACTATTGCCCAATATCAGATGGACCTAGTGCGATCTGACTACTGGCCGGCAAACCATTGAATAAGGCCTAAAAAATTCTTTGTTTCCGGCAACATGCTCAAAATAATCAGGGTAGGTAGGTCGGAATTTTTTTTTTTTTTTTTTTTTATTTTTTTTTTTTTTTCTTTTTTTTTTTTTATTAAGTGAGACTTTTCGGAAATTAACACTGTTTTACGCCTAAAAGTTTTATTACATGATATCAGAAATAAATTTTCATATTTTTTCTTCAAGATTTTATTTTAGTCCATCAAAATTGAGCGTTGAAAAGTAGACCGGCCAGTACTAGCAGCAGAAACTATAGAACAGCGAGTTCTATAAAGAGTTAATAATAACTGTTAATGTCTAAAATCTTTTATGACGGGGCAAAGGGATTCCAATTTTCAATATCTCCCTACGCATTTATTTAAAGGAAGTTGGGTTGAGTAATAGCAGTCAAAGTTTTCTACATCAGGCAAGTTTATAAAGTCTAAGTACTTAGTGACCTTGTACATCCAAAATGTAATTATCTGCATGTTGGTTTAGCTATAGCATACATGTATACATTTGAAGTACATCACATCATATGCTGTTATCTGTATGTAATTGATTTCTTATCTTTAAGTACAGCATGTTCTGCACACTCAAGTACGCAACATAGATAGTTTGCCAGACATCCCTAACTCTGAATTAATATCAAACAATTTATGAGAGTATATACGAATGCATGAGAATAATCAAGAAGAATGCAAGGGCATTTGTATGATAAAACGAATCAATGTGATATACAATAAAACCTTTAAACATCTATCTTAATGTAAGCGAATATTTCAATCTACATTGGAATGGGGTTACCGTCTACCACTGACAGCGATTTACCACTTAAAAGCCGGTCAAATTATTATGTTGTTCGTAAAGATTCGCGAAATGCACTTTAGCATGCTGCAAATGGTATGTAATGACGTAAATGACAGTTATATTTAACTAAAAATATTTAGAAATTGGACCACCAATTAAGGACAAAATTTCGAACGCAACTCACGGTATACATTTGTTATCTTATTTATCGAATATGCATGAATAAAATAAAACCCATTAATTTATTTCAATGTATGGCACTTCTTTTTACATCGTTAAATTTTTTTGGTTCAAAGGTCACTAGTTATTTCGGCAAAAAAGTTATGTTAACTACGTAGATCCGACCAAAACTGTTTCGGCACGAGAACTATCGGTCCCAATGTGTACTTTTCTGTCAGCTATGACTTTTCGTTATTTTGTTTTGGGTTAAATAAGAGTTGGGTAGATAAACAGCCTAATAGAATATTATTTTCCAAACTGGTAGGCCGAAATTACTGAATTCTAGGGTAAGATGAAAAAGCATTCCATTTGGTAAAACCATAAAAAGAAGGGAGAAACTTTAATGATCTGTGGTGAAGAAAACAAACAAAAAAATCTGTTGGATTATAAATGGTGATTAATTTTTCTACAATAACATCTTTCTTATCAGGTGTATACATACATTTGACCTGTAAAATGATAATTTTATCAATAATTTTATCAAACTGTTATTATGATGTTATTTTGTACATGTACGCTTTTAAAATATTTATTTGAAATGGTATTTGTGAGAATTAAAGAGTATAAACCTGAGATTAACAATCCTGGGTTGCGAGAATAGCTAATAAAACAAAGTTTAAAATGGAATTTGATAAATTTAACAGCTACTTGAAAGTAATCCCAATAAATTTTTGTTTGTCAATGCAAGTGAAAATGTTTGTTCCCTTGAAGTCTTTACGATAAGGTGGTCCGTTTATAGACGAAACATTCACTCAAAACAATGTCATTTAAATACTGTAGAATTCAAACCACATATTTTAATCCCAGGGTTATGCCGTTCATGCAGTGTTAATTATCTTTTTTTTTCATTTGTCGTCTGGGTCATACGATATTATACATACCCATCTAAAATGCATTTGTATATATTCATCTAAAATGCACATTCATCTCTTAGGTAGACACATGCAAAGCTTTATCCCTTATCATGCTGGGCCTTTGCGACCAGTGTAGATCATGATCAGCCTGCACATCTGTGCAGTCTGATAATGATCTGCACTGTTTGCCATTCAGTCAGTATATTTCTGGTATGCACCCCTTCTAACAGTTAATGGTACCATGCAAATTGAAAGATGGACAAGTTCATTATAGAAATTATGCAGGGTAATGGTTTTTTTTTCCGCATTTTTTCCACATGTATATAGGCTCTGTAAGAAACAAATACTCTGCTTTGGAATGTCTTGATAAACGCACAGCACGACAGAAAATAAGATCTTCTAACAATTTACTGTATCGGGACAAAGAAACAATGTTATATACGCTATTTTATGAATAAATTACTTAAGCTTTAGACAGTGAACCGAGCGGAGGTTTAACATCATAAATGGATCTAATCCTTTGAAGTATGATTTATATTAAGCGGAATAACAAAATTTTAATTCTTATAAATTTCAAGACACAGCATAAAAGATAGTTATCTGCCCTCGGCAGCACCCCCCCCCCCCCCCCCCCCCCCACCACCGAAGCTTACTGTATACAGATTAAAGACTTTTTGTGCTCCCATCACTCAATGTAATGGAGGGGGCATATATTGGTCTTGTTTACTTAAATTCAGGCTTATTTTTCGATAATTTTAGATAATACCAAAAACGCGGTTTTATAAAAAAATTCTCTTTTGTTTAACCGTAAGGCAAGAAGTAGCCGCTGTTTAATGTATAACCAATTGTTGCCTGTTTTACATTTTGTTTATTCGGAAACATTCAACACTTACAAGTTTCCTACGATTACGGTAGGCAGATAAAATGGCCGTTTATGGAGTAAATGGTGGTAACTGCGGAATGGCGTGCGATACTTTGTCACTTTGACTGTCAATAAAACTGACATAATATTTGTTTAGGAAGGAGATGGATTGACGGCTGTTCGGGATCTGTATTCATCAACTATTTAGACTGAAACGTACAGAAAAAAGCGCGCCATATATTTGATTTTATTTGCCAAAATTGCATCTATGGTGTGTCCATACCGCTGAAGTTTTGGTGAAGCTTAGGTCGCTGTGGGAACCATATTTAGGATGAGTTTAATTTAAGTATGTGCACTCCTAGATGTTGCAGTCAAAGATAAAATCTTCACACTTTTAACATCCATTATTAAGATAAAGCGTGTTTTAATCAATTTAAACATGACGAGGTGTTTACGTCACGCAGAATAATATCACGAGGGCGTTGTCTGAGTGACGAATAACCGATTTTAAGTCTTTAGACTAATGTAAGCCATATTTTCTGTTATATAAATAATTCAATACTTGCATGACCCATATGTAAAATAGTAGGTCAATTACCGTGGTCAACGTGACGTCAGCGAACGCGTGTTCTATTAAGGATTTATATTATAGAACCATACATCTTAATCAAAAATAGAAGACATAGGAAAAGACTACTGTTTATTAATAATCATAATTCAATGATGCATTGTTGGACACAATATTAGATAAAATATTCATATCATAATACAAAACGCAACTGAGCCAATATAAGAAAATCAGGGCCAATATGATGAAATAAGGACCAATACGGGATTCAAGCATTTTGAACTTTAAGGGGCCAAATCTGCAGTTTCATTAATCAGGTGATTTCGTATTCACCATGGTATTTGTCCTTTAGCAGTCGTTTCGCCCCTCAGGTCAATAAGACCACACTCGAACAAATAAAAAAAAAATGCCCATTAAATCGTTTGGTTTAATTCAGAACTTGAAAGCATAAAAATTCAGTGGGGTCATGAAGATTCGTATATGTGTGTAGCGGCCTAGCCTGGCTCTCTGGCTGCACGGTTATTTTTTTAAAATACTGCAAACCTTTTATAAGTAAATTTTAAGCCTTTAAAATAGCACATTTTATCTATTGGCTAAACCATACATTCGGAGCCAGTGACAATAAAAATGTCAGTGCAGAAACAACCTGCTCGTGTTACTTCCACTGTTAATGAAGAAAATTTATATATGAGAAATGTGATATTACAAACATAGGGACGGGAGCCAGTCTAGTGGCGGAAGTGACCTGGTTTAAGGTTGGTATGCTGCCTATAGTAGTATTTGAGGAAGAGGTTAGGTTCAAAAGGAAGGAAGTTATATTTGTTGTTTTTCACCTGTCCAATTAAAATACTGGGGTAAAAACGATACAAAATAAGACAAAAACTTCCTCATGCAATCAACATACGAACATGGTTTATGGTGCGGTATCTCGTTTAATCTCGCATAATCGCGACATCATTCTCATATGACGAGATTGTAATCTTATCTGGCAAATATCGACAGGAATGTTTGTCCGTCACGAATGAAATTTAAATAGCTGTATTGCATATGTATCTGTTATTTAAATATATGTATACTGGCGATTCAGCCGTTAAGATTTACCGTAATTTACATTTACACACCCAATTTGTTTTGATATAAGTCGGGTATTTGTGGATGGTAGATAAATGTTGATAAAATTATCACAAAGTTTGTCACTACAGTAAGATCATCTTTCTGTATCCAATAAAGGATTAAATGTCTGCGCAACCAACTAATAACTGGTTCATACCATCTGCACGTTATACAGAAATGATATTTTGTAAGAAAAATTCAGACAAAATAGTAGTGAATTTAATTAATCGATTTAACAATTACACAATGCCTTCGGACATGCGCATTCGCAAACTCGTGACAAAGAAAGTAAATTTTAGAAAACGAATACTTGTCAAAGAACAGATAAGATTTTCGTTTTCCTTATGTACTTCATGATGACAAGGAGTTAAATTTCTAATTCCTGATACATTCTATAAGTTTATTTTTTGTTTCTTTTAGTTACTTAATTTACATTTTTTTCCTTTTATTTCTTTGATTTTCTCCTATCTAAAAAGGAATAATTATTTCCTAAGGCTAACAATAACAGTTATACTGAAATCGAACAGTTTTTTTAATATCAGAAAACGCATCTCTGGCATTGCATTTATAGCTCGATATCACTCTATCTGGCGATCGTTTGTCAGTCTGTGAGACATCCTTCGTGCTGTTGTTGTTGTTTTTTTAACCAGTCCCTTAAAATGCTGTAAGATAACTTCCCAGCTTTAAAATAATGACGAAAGAAAAAGAAACCACATCAATGAATTCACGCCTTGCCGTTTCATGGCTACATTACATACAAAGTCATTTTAAATTAAATGATGTACCAAATAGTTTTTGTTGCTTTTAGATATAAAAAAGTCGAGCCAGATATCAAGTAGTACGTGCATATGCATAATTAATTGATCTCTGTCGCATTGTTGACTTTTCCTACATCTTTCCTATGAAATGTGAAATTCAGTTAGCTACATTCTATGTTACACAATCATTAACTGTTGAGTCAGATGATTTGTTTGTTTGTTCGTTTTGGGCTTAACGCCGTTTTTAACAGTATTTAAGTCATGTAACGGCGGGCAGTTAACCTAACCAGTGTTCCTGGATTCTGTACCAGTACAAACCTGTTCTCCGCAAGTAACGTCAACTTCCCCACATGAATCAGAAGTGGAGGACGAATGATTTCAGACACAATGTCTTTTATCAAATCGTCATGGAGAACATAGGTCCCGCCCGGGGACTGAACTCACGACGCCGCGATCCATAGACCAACGCTCTCCCTACTGAGCTAAGCGGGCGGGTCTGAGTCAGATGAAGGCACTGTTGATCACTGACTTATTTCTGGTGAATATTAACAGTTTTCTTTTTTGCTATCAAATCAACAGCTTCCATGGCGGCTGAATTATATTTGCCATGTTGAGTTGTCGTATTTCCGGGACAAAGCCACGACAACACGACAGCACGATTACGAGTCATTTACAGAAAGTGTCTTGTTGGCGGGAGGTAGACAATACGACAACTCGACAAATAAAAGGCACCAGAAAGACATTTCTGTACCTGTCAACACGAAAACTACATCAGCGACCTTCATTTGTCTTTATGTCGAGCTGTCCGACAACAAATTAAATGCAAAAATCTGGCGGGGTAAAGACACGACAACTCAACATGGCAAAAATCAGCTACAATAATAATCAGGCCAGTAAGTATATATAGGAACCAGCCTTTGCAACACAGGGGAAATCCCCATAAACGTTGAATACGAGACATGAAACAAAAATTTCGTAGTTATAAATGGTGTAATTGTCACTAACCTTAAAACATAACAGTTACGTGTTGTCACATTAAAATGAACATTTTCCCGGAAAGAAGTTTTGTGAATTTGCATTTGTAATTGTGAAATAACTTTAAATCATACGTTCTTGTTAGCTCAAAAAGCTCTGCCTTTTGTAAGACATGAAAAACCTAAATTTTGAAGAAAGAAGTGCAACTGAATAGCTCTCCAAAACGCTTTTTGAAATAAGCTATACATGGATTCTTTATTTATTGCTGTTAAAAAGACTCTTTTTACAATGTCATAATAAAAAACGCTGATCCTACGATATCTGTACAAGCTGATAAGAATTATCGACAAACCTCTTATACGGATTTTGTAGTAAAAAATCGATTTCAAGTGCACGGTTTTAAGATCAGAAGGGCCTTATAGCTTTTTTATTGCAGTTTTATACAAGTTTGGTATGCGTCATAAATTAGTATAGATTTTTTTTTGTTTCGTATATTAACTATGTGTACATGTGCCATTTTAATAATATTATCTGGCGACTAGCCAGAGGCTGAATTCTGAATTTACCCTCCCCCCCCCACCCCAACCCTCCAGATTTTTTTCATCGCCTGGTAAACTTTGGCCTGTTCAGCGTTTCCATTATGCAACATTCGAATGATCACAGGGGACCGTTCTTGTCCATGGGCGTTACCAATAAAGACCGGGGAGTAATTGTTATAAAACAAGACTCACAATAGCTAGAATGCTAGTTAATAATGAGTTGTATGGCCGCCATAGTGAAGGCCAAGCTACACATAAGAAATGACGGTAACCATATACCTGAAAAAAAAAACGCACTCCAAAAAAGCTACTAATGGCCGTCTGTGAACCATTGTCTAAATGTTGTTTAAAGACTCAGTGATGTTCATATAAAGAGTCAGAACATGAACTACATAACGACTGCGCGGATGAACTTAAGCGAATAAGTGAGCAGCAGTATCAAAGTATTAAAAAGAACTTCTACCAACACATATTTAACCTTTAGCCTGCTAGCGGCAAATGGTTTTGCCTTTGCGACCAGTTCAGACCAAGATCAGTCTCCACATCCGTCCCGGCTGATCACGGTCTGCACTGTTTGCTATTCAGTTAGTAAATTTTCAGTGAACACCCCTTCGAATAATAAATGGTATGATGGACCAGTCCATTTTAGAAATTTAGCAGGCTAAAGGTTAAGTGACGCAACGATTGGGTGAATTATGACTAGATTTCAAGACATAAGCTACAAAACGCCTGTCTGTGTAAAACATGATCAGACCAGAACCGTACATAACATGACCATATGGTATTTTTAACATTGTCAACTAGAATCTGGCCGACATTCTGCCGCAAAGTCTACACAATTCAATGTTTTGCTTTTAAGATAAATTAGTTTGGTTCAAGTGTGGTTTTGAAATATTATGTCACGGTTTTATTCCAATCTAGAAATCAATACACGTGATTGATATAATTGTATTATTGGCTGTCTTACAGACCAGTTTGCTTGGATATGCAAACATTTCATTTGTTATAAATGAATCAGTGTTTGACGTTGAGCCTAAAAAGAACTAAATCGAGCGTTAAAATACTTACGGTAAATCTGTTTGGCAAATCGATTTTTGTCTAAAACATTCATTATTGAATAGATAAGGTTGAGACATTTAAAGACATTGAAAGTTTCTTCCTGATATACTGTTAAAATTTTGTATCGCATATCTTTAGTAGGGCTTTGATTTTTATATACTGATCAATACAACAGAATTTGTGAAAATCTGATAAACATTGCATTAATTTTGACAGTTTTTGCTGTTAGTTCAATATGCCAGTCCAATGTTAAAACTCAGTAAGTATATAAACGCGAATTGCGAATATTCCGTTTTGTATGTAAAAAAAAAGTCCTGTTATGATATATGCAACGCGAAACATGGAGGCATCGCCTTTGGTCAGCTGTAGCTAACTGGTAAGAAAACACCCAGTGATACTTTGGTCAGCCGTAGCTAACTGGTAAGAACACACCCAGTGATGTTCTGGTCAGCTGTAGCTAACTGCTAAGAAAACACCCAGTGATACTTTGGTCAGCTGTAGCTAACTGGTAAGAAAGCACCCAGTGATGTTTTGGTCAGCTGTAGCTAACTGTAAGAAAACACCCAGTGATGTTTTGGTCAGCTGTAGCTAACTGGTAAGAAAGCACCCAGTGATATGTTGGTCAGCTGTAGCCAACTGGTAAGAAAGCACCCAGTGATACTTCGGTCAGCCGTAGCTAACTGGTACGAAAACACCCAGTGATGTTTTGGTCAACTGTAGTTAACTGCTAAGAACACCCCGTGATACTTTGGTGATGTTTTGGTCAGCTGTAGCTAACTGCTAAGAAAACACCCAGTGATACTTTGGTCAGCTGTAGCTAACTGGTAAGAAACTGGTAAGACAGCACCCAGTGATATTTTGGTCAGCCGTAGCTTACTGGTAAGAAAGCACCCAGTGATATTTTGGTCAGCCGTAGCTTACTGGTAAGAAAGCACCCAGTGATGTTTTGGTCAGCTGTAGCTTACTGGTAAGAAAGCACCCAGTGAGACTTTGGTCAGCCGTAGCTTACTGGTAAGAAAGCACCCAGTAATGTTTTGGTCACTGTAGCTTACTGGTAAGAAAGCACCCAGTAATATTTTGGTCAACTGTAGCTACTGGTAAGGAAAACCTGTGATATATCTACGCTATATTCAAGCGTAAAGAACCCTAATATTGGTCAGACGTAGTTTCACTTAAAACCCTGTGCTTATCGTCAAAGATAATTGGTTTTTTTTTTATTTGTCAGTCTTAGATTATAGTTCATATACTCTTCAGTCGAGCGTCATCAAGAATGAGATGTGTTTCATTGTTCAGAAACGCCATATGCTGCAATAGTTCTCTCTGGTATATGTTAGATAACAACAGTAGCCGGTAGTTCTACAATCAATCCAGGCCATGTCAAACAGAGAAACAAATCATATCTTATTTGCGTTCCAACGATCAAGAGTCATTTGAGATAACAGATTGATAATTGTTAATGTACTTCCACTTTATATTCACCGAAACTAAAGATAACATACGTTTAAATGTCATTACTCAATTTTGTTCTTCTATGCAATTTTTAGAAAACATGGCTAAAAATGACATCAATAATACTTTCAGTTTTTATGTTATGTTATAAAATTCACGTTTTCCTTCTTTGATAGAATGAGTGCAATATTTTAACACAGTGCATTTTTCACTATTAATTTACCTTTCTGTGAAAAAGTGAAAATCTTTTTAAAACAATCAACGTCGTTTAGTGCTTATTAAACAAAGAAATAATGTTGTGTTGCGCTATTGCTGAGTTTTAGTAAAGCGTTTGACTGGTACGCTATGGCTTTGCTTACTAGTAGGCCGCAGCGAATCTTCTGCAACTAAAACAGAATAAAGATGGTTTTTTGCTCCATAACCCAAGAAACGTGCATGAGAGTCACGCGAAGACTTATTGCGTATGATTATTTGACCATTGAATGTAAGTTATCTATTGGATATTTTTACGGAAAGTTTGGACGAATGTTTGTTTCTTTAGATATGAGAGGCTAATCATTTCCTTGTGTGACAATGCACACGGTTGCAAGATTTCTTGACAAGCCTGATTCAAAAACTAGGACACTACTTTCTTCTGTAACAGTACATGACTCAATTTTTTGTTGTTTTTTTTTTCAAATTTTCAAAACAACTTTAGACCCGATACATTTTCGTATCCGGTAACTGTCAGGAGGTAAATAACTTTAATTTCTATAGTTAACTAGCGTTTACTACTCAATCCTCTATTGCTGGAAATAGTAATTTTCTTTAATAAAAGATGCAGAAATAACAATAAAAAATGCATAAACCAAAATAGCAACGTGTAAACAGATAAGATGATGCAAACTGGAGATTTGCTTATAACTAACAAGATCGAGACGTTTAGTCCTGTTATTTGCAAGACTAGAGTTTGAACTAGATACACTGACCGTCAAATTTGATGTGTAACATTTCAAAAGTATTTTCAATCTCTACAGAATGGTCGTTCACACACATACAGGTAACATCAAATACTATCACATATTTATTTTTTAAATCACATTGCTTTAACAGATCATACATTTATTGTCTTTTATTATATTATGTCTTACAGCATTAGATATAAGGACATTTTGCATTATGTCGTGTTCATTACGAAGATCATTCTCATGTAAAAGTGGTAGGTAGACAATAAACGAATTATCTCCGATTTACAAATTTCCGTCTGCTTAATTTAATGACCTACCCTCGGGTGATAGTCGTTCTCAATGCCTCCAGGTTACCATGCTGTGCCGCTAACATAGGGGGCGTACATCCGTCCTCGTCGGGAGAGTTCATCTCCCTCCGATTAGCCTCCCTCAGAATATCCAGATATCCATCCCTGGCCGCGCGGTGGTACTTGTCCCTGTCCGTCATTTTTTCTCACCAAGCTAGAAAAAAAACTTGTTCAGCAAAAGTCAATCCTTTGTTAGGTGTTTAAAACGGCAACATTTCTGTCTTTCTGTAGTTTTTTTTAACCAAGTTCAGTAAATCGCAAGTTATATCTAATAAATGTTACTGTTAAAACACTGAAACTAAAAAAAAAACGAATGTAATATCCGGACTTTTTAAATGATCTGAACGTTTGTTAACTCCCGTAACACTCCCATTTATGAGTTTATTCAGTTAAACTGTTCACTGAAAGAGATCTAGCCTGTTGGAATATGGCCAATCGAACTGATAACGATAAAACCGTGCGCTATCAAAATGGTCGCATAGCATAACTTGAGGCCAACATAACAGATATGATAATATCGTTCACATTGCTTTCACCTGGACGGTCGAGTTAAGATTAGCATGTAAATGAGATAATTTTGAACAAGAAAATGTACATTTACGTCAAGGTCAAAGACAAAAAAATGTCATGTAATAAAATGTTTGCTGATACGATCATGGAGCATTCTGCTCGCTGAAACGATTCAGTCATTATATATATGCCTAGCATTAATTATTAATACTTCTATTTAAGTTAATGATTACAAAGATAGGTCAATAAATTTGAAAAGCTTGAATGATTTAACTTTCCGCAAATCACGGGGTCCAGTGTAGGCCTATAAAAGTTGTTCAAGTCAAAAAAATCTTTAATAATGTTTGTTATGTTTTATTTCATATTTACATTCATTTGACATTTCATTTTCTAAAAATTCTTTATCTCTAAGTTAGAGATAAAGTCAATGTAAAACTTCAAAGATGTCCAGTGCTGTTAAATATGACATTGTGACAGAGATATTTATATACATGAACTTGAAGAAAAAAACTCAAACGGTTGCGACAAATATAATATTAAAAAATTATGATCAAAGTTAGTTATTGTTTTGTAACATACAATACTGCATAATATAACCAATATACAGTTCCTACAGAACTACATTTAAACCTAGCCCATCAAATTTTACAATCAATGAACTTTAGGACATTGTTTCCTAATATCTTTAATTTCCAACACATGCCATACATTCGTTTGTGTACTAATTTAATTTGACTACGTCTTCATGTATTACTAAATTAAACCTTAGTGTGATGTATGCTCTTAATAGTGTACATTAAATATGTGTTTACATTCAGTGTGGGAGAATTAATGCCAACCGGCCTGCTAAACAAGGTGTTCGTCCTGCAGGGAGTTTTGGGAGAACAAGCGGGTCAAAGATTTGCTTAAGAAAACACATTCTTTCAAATCTGCCTCCAAAATTAATTACTCTCAAAATTTATCTGCTATTTATAGCAACATGCTTGTACATTTCTTTAAGAACATAAATATTAATATTATATACCCTTCTCAAATGCTCTCATTCGATTGGTCGAAAGGGGTGCATGCGCGGGTCCGCAAAAAACGATATTGACCCGCAAAAGTGATAATGACTTGTGATATCACTTTTTCTTATATGTATGAAATATGAGCCAGTCAAATGAGTGCATTTGAGAAGGGCATATAATATAACAATTATAGACTTATGTTTCGGTCAATATATGTTTTTACGGACCTGTAAAACACATATCGACCTCAACATAAGTCAATAACTGTATAATATACGCTGAACAAAAGTACAGTAAATATTTAAAATTCACACACACTTTAAAGGCATTTGAGAAGGAAGACGGGAGACTAATCAGCTCAATGATCGAACAATATCAAGTTTAAGTTATATCCCTTCTATAAACTCTGCAGAATTTATCAAACGAGTTGGAAACAAATGGCTCTGTCGATCATTTTATTAATTTCATTCAACGAGTTTAAGAAATTCAATTATGGAAATACACAAATGTAATATTCTTTTTATCACGTTAGTTTTTCCTACAGAAACATCCAAATGTCTTCTTTATTTACCTGTGATATGCCAAGTCAATTCAACCAACGCCTTCTATACTTAGAACGATGTCAACACCATTCTTTATTATAGTAGTGTAAAATTATGCAATGCATTTATTTCACTGCCACGACGACAATGTCATTTTGTAAAAAGGGTTTATGTAATGAGTATTCAAATCTACGCAACATGCTAGAATTACTACTCCGTAAAGATAGTTAGAATTGTACGAGTAATTTAACCTATTTACGCCCTGAAGTAGACACACTATACTAGTACCTTCTTAAAACAGGACAAGCAATTTACAGTGCTTGCGTAATCTAGATATGGTGCAAAAGGTTACGTTTTCAAAATGAAAAGTAAAGTGAAAAACGGTAGGGCATATCGCTTATCTTATGATAATAGCAATATTTTGACATTAACATGAGAATGTTTGACAATGGCACTGGAATCTTTGTTCTGTAAAAGAGATGGTTATTATACAGTTATTGACTTACGTTGAGGTCCGTAAAACACATATTGACCGAAATATAAGTCTATAATTGTTATATTATATGCCCTTCTCAAATGCACTCATTTGACTGGCTCATATTTCATACATATAAGAAAAAGTGATATCACAAGTCATTATCACTTTTGCGGGTCAATATCCCTTTTTGCGGACCCGCGCGTGCACCCCTTTCGACCAATCAAATGAGAGCATTTGAGAAGGGTATATAATATTGCTTTATAACTAACACTGCATTGCAATAACAGAAACTTCTGTAACTGCAGTACTGCAAGGTAAATGTGATTAGTCGAATGCAACCTAGTACATGGTGCATACCATAAAAAGTAGAATGACCTTTATCGGTTAGTTTTTTTGTTGTGTCAGAATAATTTTATGTGCGATGTATCGAAAACGTATCACCGATAGCAACTTCCTCCCTTTTCATTCTGCCATTGCTATAATTAAGAAATAATAAGTTCCAAAACGTGGTTTATCGTAGAATAACCCGAGTTTTGAGTTCTTATGCGTAAGAATATAGCCTTCGTGATATACTGTTTTGCATAAGAACGAAAAACTCGGGTTATTCTACGATAAATCACACATGGGAACTTATTATTTCGGTTCTAACACGACTTACTAGTATCAACAGTGTTAGAAAAAATGGTAACTACTTTTTACGGCCGTGTTACGCACGTAGATCGGATGACGTCATTGCACGCGAGTGGTTATTGCAGAATAACCCGAGATAGATTTTGCTCTACATGTATGTATGTTATTTGCTAGCCATGTTAGAATTATAGTTAATTGTTGTTAATAATAAGATTTTGGTTATTTGCAATGGGGGACAGGCAGGCTAAACCTATCCATATTTTCCCGGATTTTTTCTGACAACCAAATCTTCCCAATATTGACAGGCGCCCCTGCTCCTACGCCTATGATATACAGGTTGAAAATCGGGAAGATGAGACAGAGGCTCATATTCTTGTAGCCTACTGAGACAGTAGGAGAGTTCCAGCTTACAGACGAGGTTCAGCGTTTATGGCAAAGTACAGCCAATGCATCGTGACTATACCTACATGGTAATTCAGTTCTATCTATTATAGAACACAGGCGTGGAGCATCAAGGAGTCAATATCGAGTTGCAGCTTCAATTAATATGACAAAGGCTGAACATCTATGCGACAGAACTCGTATTTTGTTGATTCAAATTAAGATATCGTCTGACGGGAACTTCAACCAAAATATCAGTCAAGTACACACAGCTTATAGGAGTTTGAGCTTAATATACACGTAATCGAAGGGAAAAGGGAAACTGCAGATGTTCATTACACGTGTAATACCTTTAGAATATTATGTACATATTTAGTATATTACCTGGACACCAACTGGTTTGCAATTATGAGGGTTGAATCGTACCACAGTTATTATTAAGTAACTATCTCTCCTGTATTTGGTCAATATGCCACATGACGAAGAATGAATTTCTCCAAGAACGGATAGGAGTCTACAGATGGAAAAGGAGTAACTTCTACTATACATGGTACCACTGCAGTTGAACATCATAGTATTTTAATTAACAAGACAGTGTATTAACAGGACAGGACATAAAGTAACGATGAGTGTGGTATGTTATCAAACCTTATTGATCAGGAAAACAGGACTATCTCTAAACAAGACATCAAACTAGTCAATACAAAACATGTTTGACGTGTTATTTCATACCGGAAGGAAAATCTTTAACTAACGAAACGGCAAAATATCCATTAGTTTACAAAATAGTATAACAATTTTTCACATGATATGACATTAAGTGCACATAATACTATCTCAAATTAAATATTGGGACGATCTCGAAAGACATTATATATATCAACAAGATAATATATCATTCTGAAGTGGTTCTACTTTAACTGAACATACATGTATAACATTGACATTCAGATAACATAATGATATATGAGCCGCGACACGAGAAAACCAACATAGTGCATTTGCGACCTGCATGGATCCAGACCAGCCTGCGCATCCGCGCAGTTTGGTAAGGATCCATGCTGTTCGCTATTGCAATAGGCTGGTCTGGATCCATGCTGGTCGCAAATGCACTATGTTGGTTTTCTCATGGTGCAGCTCATATTATATCCTCAACAGATAAATTTATCAGTCTTACAATTTTTTCAAAGTAGAACTATTACTAACAGTATACATATTGTAAATAACGCCTGGTAGTGTATATCGAAAATAAGTGTAGCTTGAGAATAATAATTCTACAAGGCGAGATATACTAAATCGAAATGGGTTGATGAAGTGACATCTCATTATCTCTTTTAAAGAACGCAATTGGAAAATTTTATGATGTCAGTCGTGATATAATGTATAGAGGATATTTGTTTGTTTGCAGTGAGATATCGAAATTTTAACGAAGGCGTAGCCTGAGTGAAAATATCAGAATTGTCTCCCTTATCGGTGATGATATATTTCGATATCTCACTGCAAACAAACAAATTTTCTTTTTAGTTTATGCTAGTTTGTGAAGATCAACGAATTTTCTGTTTATTACGTGCATAAATGTTCATATAAATCCAATATTTCATGACGAAATTCGGATTTATTTAAGCTACCGTGTTACATATAATACATCCGCTAAATTACCATGGACACTTAGGCACATTAATATCGAATATTGGTGATTAGGTTTATTAAATCAACACGACGCCATTTTGTTTTTAAAAACAAAAACTGCATTTAAATATTTTGTGTAAAAATACACAGTCAGTCCGCGGCTAACAGAGACATTGACAAATGCCGGTAGTTAAGTAGAAGCATATTTAAAACTTTTCGGGTCAGTCCGTCAGTTCGTTGAATAACCGGAAGCTTGCTTTGTTTACCAAAACACACGCTGAAGGTCAGGGCCCGTATTCATAAAGAATCTTAGAATCACCTCTAAGATATTTCTTATCTTAATTTTTTAGACTTAGTTAAGAGATATTCTTAAGTTCTTATTCATAAAACGACTTAGAAAAATCTTAGCGAAAAAAGTATAAGAATAATTTTTTCTTAGTTTCATTTTTATGTCTGTATTTAATAAGAAATTAGGAAAGCCTGTAACAAGTTAAATTAAGCTCAATATTCTAATAAGTCTATACAGTAAATATGCAATTTATGAAAAACTGTTAATTGCGGTCATTGGCGTCCATTCTATTTTTACTTTTCTAAGATAATTCTTAAAAGTTAAGATAAATGGCCACCTATCTTAAATTTTAAGAGAAAAATCACCTACTTAAGATAATTTCTAAGCCAAATTTTGTTCTTAGTACAATTCTTAGGCAAAAGTGTTTCTAAGACACATTTCAAGCCAAAAATGAGAAAAACTTAGAAAATGTTGACTTCTAAGAGATATTTCTATCTAAGATTCTTTATGAATACGGGCCCAGATTAAAAAAACAAAACGAAAATTCTAAACAACTGTGGAATATGCGTAAGTCCTTGGAAAATCAAGCTGCAGAATTAAATATCATCATGGATTCAATAGAAATAGCTAGGAAATATTGATCTAGGAGCTGCATAGCATAACAAAATGGATGGAACTTGGAACACAACTGGCTGGGCTTGGAGTTGGAGTGGGAAAGTACTTCGACGAAAATGCTGGCATATTACGTAAGGTTGAGTTGATGTCTTGTGATAATTAACTAAGACAACAACCAACTAAATGTGTTGTCGCCAGTAAAATCTACCACACGATAGTGAACCAATGGAAAAAATGTAGAGGAAACACACAATGACACATATCTAGCTACATGAATGGCAAGGCCTAGCAACCAAGCTGACAAAGGTAACATAATTATAGATAGCCTGTTCTATATAGGATTGTCTAGCAGTTCATGACTCGTGTATGGCTTGAGTATTAGTATAATCCAGTAATTTTAAAGGCAGCAAAGGGAGGTAATTAAAGAATATATTTCAAGGGAGATAATTTATCTGGAAAAAAAGAAGTTCGGCACTGTGAGTGATATCAATTTATATCTCATTGCTATTTTCCAGTATTTCACCAATAAGCATAAAATAAATAGAGGATATTTGTTTGTTTCAGTGAAATATCAATTTTATTTCACAAGTGAGCATCAAAAACAGATATTTTCACGAGTGACGTAGCCACGAGTGAAAATGACTTTTTTGGTGCTCACGAGTGAAAAAAACCCTGACATTTCACTGAAACAAACAAATTTTCTTTTTATTTTATGTGTAAAACTTTTCTTTTGTTGCGTAATTTATAAAATTCGAAAATCGCGAAAGCATAACACAAATGACGTCATTTAAAAGACGTCATCGTCATTATGGTCCCCGGTATTAATAACGCTCGATATACAGTTTGACTTCAATCACGTCGGAGACCGGAATTAGATCGACAAAAACAGTGAAAAATAAAAAATAAAAATAATCTACTGTTTCAAAACTGTTGATTATCACTTTTATTTCACTGAGAAAACTCTATAATTCACTGGAAAACATAAAATAAAAAACTTTATTTATGATTAAGGACTTTATTTGCAATATTGTGTTTTTATGATATTTCGACCTAAAATACTTTTTATTCCATCTTCAGGTTTTGAATTATCTGAAAAAGTAACTTCTGGTGAAATATATATCACACCTCAAACGACAAACATATCTGTTTAATCGAACAGAATGGCAGTTGCCCTGTTTATTTATTTATGTTGTTGGGCTAAACGTCGCACAACGTCGCACCGACACAATTAAGATCATACGGCGACCTTCCAGCTTTGATGGTGGAGGAAGACCCCAGGTGCCCCTTCATGCATTATTTCACCACGAGCGAGCACCTGGGTAGAACCACCGACCTTCCGTAAGCCAGCTGGATGGTTTCCTCACATGAAGAATTCAACTCCCCAAGGCTCGAAACCACATCGATGAGGGGCAAGTGAATTGAAGTCAGCTACCTTAACCACTCGGCCACGGAGGCCCTCGGCAGTTGCCCTAAGAATAGTTGATACCATATGTACATACATATATGTAACAGTGCCCTGCTTTATTGTCAAAGTAATTCTAATGTTTATGTAACTTGGTCGGTCCTATTACTATTACCGATTATGCAGCTTACCGACTAAGCAGCTTACCGGTTATTCAGCTTACCGATTATGCAGCTTACCGATTTTCAGCTTACCGATTATGATGCTTACCGATTATGCAGCTTACCGATTCAGCAGCTTACCGATTATGATGCTTACCGATTATGCAGCTTACCGATTATGCAACTTACCGATTATGCAGCTTACCGATTATGCAGCTTACCGGTTATTCAGCTTACCGATTATGCAGCTTACCGATTATGTTGCTTACCGGTTATGCAGCTTACCGATTATGCAGCTTACCGATTATGCAGTTTGCCGGTTATTCAGCTTACCGATTATGCAGCTTACCGGTTATTCAGCTTACCCACTCTGCAGCTTATCGATTATCTAGCTTACCGATTATGCAGCTTACCGACTAAGCAGCTTACCGGTTATTCAGCTTACCGACTCTGCAGCTTACCGATTATTCAGATTACCGATTATGCAGCTTACCGATTACGCCGCTTCAAATATAAAAGGCAGTGTTGTGTACCTGCAAATTAACACTTGATTAATATTTTTTTCAGTTTCAGATTGAAACTCCAGACCTATACAAAAAAAGTTAAAACTTTCATCGGTAATGGCATGTATGAGGTCTACGCAGACACAAACATACTAAAAGCTTACTAAATCTAGATCAGAATATAAAAAAAATGTCATTTGGTGGAAAAAATTTAATGATCGTAAATTTCGAACTGATACAATTACACAGTTGTTGTAATTTTTATTTCAGCAATTTAAACTTCTGGTGAAATATATATCACACCTCAAACATATCTGTTTAATCGAACAGAATAGCAGTTGTCCTATTTATTTATTTATGTTGTTGGGTTTAACGTCGCACAACGTCGTACCGACACAATTATAGGTCATACGGCGACACTTTCCAGCTTTGATGGTGGAGGAAGACCCCAGGTACCCCTCCGTGCATTTTTTCACCACGAGCGAGCACCTGGGTAGAACCACCGACCTTCCTTAAGCCAGCTGGATGGCTTCCTCACATGTAGAATTCAACTCCCCAAGGCTCGAAACCACATCGATGAGGGGCAAGTGAATTGAAGTCAGCTACCTTAACCACCCGGCCACGGAGGCCCCCGGCAGTTGCCCTAAGAATATTTGATACCATATGTACATACATATATGTAACAGTGTCCTGCTTTATTGTCAAAGTAATTCAAATGTTTATGTAACTTGGTCGGTCCTATTACTTTTACCGATTATGCAGCTTACCGATTATGCAGCTTACCGATTATTCAGCTTACCGATTATGCAGCTTACCGATTATGCAGCTTGCCGATTATTCAGCTTACCGATTATGCAGCTTACCGACTAAGCAGCTTACAGCTTACCGACTCTGCAGCTTACCGGTTATTCAGCTTACGATTATGCAGCTTATCGATTATGTTGCTAACCGATTATACAGCTTACCGTTTATTCAGCTTACCGACTCTGCAGCTTACCGGTTATTCAGCTTACCGACTTAGCAGCTTACCGGTTATTCAGCTTACCGATTATCTAGCTTACCGATTATGCAGCTTACCGACTAAGCAACTTACCGGTTATTCAGCTTACCGACTCTGCAGCTTACCGATTATTCAGATTACTGATTATTCAGATTACCGATTATGCAGCTTGCCGATTACGCCGCTTCAAATATAAAAGGCAGTGTTGTGTACCTGTAAATTAACACTAGATTAATATATTTTTCTGTTTCAGATTGAAACTCCTATACAAAATAAGTTAAAACTTTCATCTATAATGGCATGTATGAGGTCTACGCAGACACAAAAGCTTACTAAATCTAGATCAGAATATAAAAAAAAAGTCATTTGGTAGAAAAAAATTAATGATCGTAAATTTCGAACTGATACAATTACACAGTTGTTGTAATTTTTATTTCAGCAGTTTAAACTTCTGGTGAAATATATATCACACCTCAAACGTATCTGTTTAATCGAGCAGAATGGCAGTGGCCCTATTTATCTATTTTTATTTTTTTTTGTGTGTGTTGGGTTTAGCGTCGCACCGACACAATTATAGGTCATATGGAGACTCAATATCTTTATAGGAACATGTGTATCTTTTTGATCCGATGATAATTTATAGTACGCTGCAATATTGCTGCTATACGTATCTATTTACTAATTTATAGGTATCAATTATTTACATGTACATGTATTTTTTCATCATAACACGTTACAAGTAATACATGTGACGTCCGTCACATTTTTACTGTCGTTTGTTTCCCGCTATTTTAGCGTCACGTAACGTACTGTGTATGACGTTATTTCCGTTGTTTATTATTATTATTATTCCCTGATGAAGGCATGTAGCTGAAACGTCGGAACTATAGTAAATTTTGAAATTGACAGCGTGTTTGGTCTTTATCTACTTCATTAATGATCGTAAACAAAATACAAATAAATTCATTGAAGCTAGAGTATCAAAAGCAAAGTCATATTGGAAATTGTTAAAGGAGTGTACAAAAATGTTTCAAAACCAAACACTAGTATGAATAATTTTGCAGCTTATTTTAAGTCCACTATTAATCCGGAAGATCGTTTCTTCCAGACAGATGAAGATATCTTGTACTTTAATGAGCGCTTTCTAGATGGGGAAATGAAGGTTATGTTCGCTGAGCTAGATTCGGAAATCACTATTTACGAAATACGCAAAGCTATCGAACAATTACGCCCAAATACAAGTGGAGGCCCGAACTTATTTCTGAATGATTTTTTATACATGGGACGGATGCTTTGATATATTATTTACATAAATTATTTAATACATGTTTGAACATTGGATATTTTCCAGAATAAATGGTCTGATGGGTTTATAATTCCAATTCAAAGAGGGGGTGACGATAATGATCCTTCAAATTACAGAGGGATTACATTACTTAGCACATTAGGAAAGCTATTCACACGTATTTTAAATGAAAGATTGAATTGTTGGGCTTAAAAATATTTTGTTTATATTGAGGCTCTGGCTGGTTTTCGAAAAGGGATGTGCACGATCGATAATATATTTATACTTAATTCTTTAATAAGTCTATGTATTAAGGGAGATAAACTTTTTTGCGCTTTTGTTGACTTCCAGAAGGCATTTGATTTTGTTGTAAGGGATATTTTATGGTATAAACTAATTAAATACGGGGTGAGGGGAAATACAACAACGTAAAGTCAAAAATCAAGAGTTATGACTCATTAAGCGAAAGTTTAGTATGTAAATTAGGGGTCAGACAGGACGAGAGCCTGTCCCCCTTTCTGTTAAGCATATACCTCAGTGATATTGAGGAGGTATTTTTATTAAAAGGCACTGAAAGGCATTGACATCGGAACTATAAAGATTTGTTTACTTCTATATGCAAATGATATCGTTTTATTTTCGAAAAGCGCGGAAGGGTTACAAAAGTCTTTAGATGTTTTAGTTGAGTATTGCGATAGATGGAAGCTGACGGTAAACGCAATGAAAACAAAAATCATGGTTTTTAGAAAAGGCGGTAGACTTAGTAGAAATATAAGATTTATTTACAAAAATAAAGAATTGGAAATTGTAAGTAAATTTAACAAACTCATATTACCAATGCTTAATTATGCTTCTGAAATAGGGGGATTCAACAAAGGGACGAATATCATTTTGTTATGGAATGTCAGGATTTCTTAAGCCTACGAAAACAGTATATAAGAAATTATTTCTGGCGCCATCCTAGCCTTTTTTTAGTTTTTACAGTTACTTAAAGTAATAATATAAATGGTGTACGTATTTTTTTCCATTTATATATAGAAAGCTTTTGAAGCAAGAAATAATACAAATAGGGCCTAAAGGTATGTAGACGTACATTTGTGATATACATAAAGCTGTTGTCTTAATTTGAATTTTACTTGTTAACTTTCTATTTTTGTATGATATTTAATGCATATCAACTACTTGATCGAATACATGCAGTCTCTCCCATTAAAACAATTTATTTAGACAGTGAAAGTAATATACAATTTGTACTTTTTGTCATCTTGCCAAACCATGTTTTAGATTTTGAATTGTATATTATCCTATGCTCCTGAATCTTGTCAGATTTATTGCATGATAAAACTATTCATATTCATATTACCGATACTAAATAAAATGTAGACTGATGACTCAATTTATTCATTCAATTCCAATACTCTAAAAGCCCATGAGGACATAAACATGCACAATTTATGACGAACAGTGAAATTAGCATGCATTCATAATATTCGCATATGTATCCATAAATTTTGAGAAGCAGTAATAATAGATTAACGTAACATGTACTAATTATGAACAGAAAACATATTCTAGTCTTATGAATTAAGATATATTCCAGTATTTAGTTGATCATTAATGAAACGAAACAATAGGATCAACAGATTGGATAATCGGCTGTTTGATTCTGTTTCAAGTAAGACTACCATGGAACATAAAGTCATATTCAAATATCAACCGTATTTGTTTTGGCTGGAATATTTTAACGGGAAAATAAAATATTGCTTAATGATACATATTTTCATTCCTTTCTGTAAAAGTTTGGAATATATTCGCCTAACTTTTTAATGACTTTCACGGGCCGAAAACGCGTCAGAAATATTGTTTTTCTTTCTGGTAAAATCTTTCTCCTATATTTATCGAAGTGAAACTCTTATTTTAACCAATTGCACTCTTTAACATTTATTTAAAGAATAATACATACAGATTCTGCAAAATAACTGAACTACAAAATAATGTTAAACAGTTCAAACAGAAGCACTGAAAGATACTGGGTGTGAAAGGAAAACTCGCACAGAATCCCCAAACTGGGCACGGGGCCTGTACGAAGCATTTTGAACCACCAGCTGTGGTAGGACACCCGCAAACACCATTACAATATAACAAATCTAGAAATTATTAATAACCGTTTGTTATTAGTAATTTATCAAAACATGTCCACGCACACAAAACTGGTCAATCTGTAATGGGATGTCAATGAAAAAAGTCAATTTTGGTTATTATCTACTTTCAAAGACAACGCATGTAGGGCATTATCCATGGTCATTTTTGGCTATTACCCATTTTTCATACACATATCAATATAAATGGTTTTGACATTAAAACGGCAAAAGTAAACAACTTACTGTAAACTATGTCAGATAGTGAAATGGTAGAGTCGTATATACAGTGAATTACAAGCATGAAAAACAGTTCAAAATATTTTTTTATGATTTTTCAAACTAAACTTACATGGTTTTTGTAAACTATTTAACATATTGTGTATTGTATTCACAAAATACAGTAAAATAGTTTGAGTTCCATGGGAACAAACCGCCATTCGTTCTTTTTGCAACACCTGGGGGTTAAAATCTCTTATCAAGCCACAGCAACTTACCGAAAAACGTGAAATTTTCAAAATCGTTGATCGGCCATTTTATAACATGTTGGAGTTATCACATCATTTTGTATTATCCGGGTAACAAGGGTGTATTTGGTCGTCTCAAAATGTTGATGGGATATATTGTTCTCTTGACGGCATAACTTCAAAACTAGTCAATAAAGACGTCTTAAGTTTAAATCATTTTAAATCAAGTGTTTCTGCTCTCTGATATTGTTACCATGAAGTTTGTTTGTGATATGATCGTTTGTTTTAGTAAGGGGTATGCGTCAGTTATGTCTTCATAAAGTCAACGTTGTTTACAAAATGCTTCGTAACTAATTTGATAATGTTTTTTAATCTACCGAAGATATACTGAACAACTTCCGTGATTAAACTCAGTGTATCATAAGAACAATAAGAATATTCATTTTTTACAAGAAATCACTCTCGGTTAATGTAAAACATACATTCAACTGAAGCATGTAGATGTTGGATTTTTATGTCATTCATTTCACTGGAATTCATAAAACAATGTATTTACAGGTGTAGCATGCTGACATTATTACTGATGGATGATTGAGCTATCTTTTAATGTCAGTTAAAACTTTTGTTAACGTTTCTGTCGATGTATTACTAATTCTTTGTATTCTGTTATGTTTTGAGTTCTATATGTCTTTGTGACATCATTTTATGTGAAGACCGCGTAAGACTGCCTTAGACAAAAAATGTATATATTTAACTCGACCGGCCCATTGACTTTACATTGTACGGAAACAACGTTTAAATATTTAAACGGTGTTTGTAAAACTAATATTGTACAAATTCGTATGTATATAAAGCAATAAAGATAACGTATGTAACGGATGTTACATTTTGTTTTGACATCTTTATTTATGCTATGAAAACACAATGAATGGTTATTAAATGAAAAACAATTTACTAGCACGTAACATATATCTGTAGGCATGAATTGTATTCATTTATTAATTATGTAACGTATGTAACGGACGTTATGATTATTACACTTTATCATTAAAATTGTCAATCAGTGTGTCTGTGTTTCTAAAACTAATAAATGAATAATATACTGACTATTTAACTACAAAGTTACTATTATTTCCTGATACTGGACAGACATTAACAACTTTTAACACAATGTGTTGCGAAAATAATAATTTATAAAGAAATTATTGTGTAACGTAAAGTCACGACTTAAATCTCAATTTTAAAACTGGCAAACACTCGGCAAAATATACCTAAGACATATAGTTTTCAAAATATAATAATGATTCAAAATCCCAAGGGAGAGAAGGGAGGTCTATGGTAGCCCGGGAACTATTAAAGATATATTCACGATGACATTTTCTTTTGCAAAAAGTTATATACATTTATTTGCAGTTATTTACGTTTTTACTTTTAAACCGTCAAATCACAGACTTTTTCTGTTTATTAAATAACTTGTAGTTTTATACTAAGTCTTTATGATTTCATTCTATTTTAATAATTACAGTTGCATGTAGACATGTTACTGGTAATAACGGTACCAGTTATACTAAATTGCACATAAAGGAACCCGTCTACGCCTTTATTGAACAGCTCTCGTAAACCTGTCCTGTTGCAATGGCCGTCATCAACTCTATCAGGTCGCAGATCTGGAAAGATATATAAATGGGGAATTTGACCATAGGTACCATTCTACAAGTTGGTACAGAACCAAGTTTTGAGCTATAAGCTGCATATGCATTTTTTCGACATACTCTACAGGTAAAAATGTGACAGTTTGACATGATATAATTTCCAGTGAACATGATACCATTCATTTTTAGCCCACCATCATCAGAGATGGTGGGCTATTCAAATCACTCTGCGTCCGTGGTCCGTCCGTCCGTCCGTTAACAATTTCTCGTTATCGCATCTCCTCAGAAACTACTGGGGGATTTTGACCAAACTTTGGCAGAATGTTGTATTGGTACCCTAGTTGTGTCCCCCTGAAAATCAGACTGGTTCAATAATTTTTGAGTGAGTTATGGCTCTTTGTTAATTTCCATAATTTACATAGATTTATATAGGGAAAAACTTTGAAAATCTTCTTGTCCAAAACCACAGAGCCTATGGCTTTGATATTTGGTATGAAGCATCATCTAGTGGTCCTCTACCAAGCTGATTCAAATTATTTCCCTGGGGTCAAATATGGCCCCGCCCCAGGGGTCACATGGTTTATATAGACTTATATACGGAAAAACTTTGAAAAACCTCTTTCCAAAACCACAGGGCCTAGGGCTTTGATATTTTGTATGTGACATCATCTAGTGGTCTTCTACTAAGATTGTTCAAATTATCCCCCTAGGGTCAAATATGGCCCCGCCCTGGGGGTCATATGGTTTTCATAGACTTACATAGGGAAAAAGTTTTAAAATCTTCTTGTCCAAACCACAAATCCTAGGGCTTTGATATTTGTAATGTAGCATCATCTAGTGGTTCTCTACCAAGTTTGTTCAAATTATCCCCCTAGGGTCAAATATGGCTCCGCCCCGGGGGTCACATGGTTCATATAGACTTATATAGGGAAAAGCTTTTAAAATCTTCTTGTCAATAACCTACAACATTCAAATTTTGACCACATGTATAGTTTTGAGTGGCAAGATGAATCTTGACATGAGTTGACCTTGATTTTGACCTAGTGACCTACTTTTACATTTCTGTAGCTACAGCCTTCAAATTTGGACCGCATGCATAGTTTTGTGCACTAGAAAAAAACTTTGACGTTGACATTGACCTACTGACCTACTTTCACATTTTTTAAGGTACAGGCTTCAAATTTGGACCATATGCGTAGTTTTGTGTTCCGAAATGAAATTTGACCTTGATTTTGACCTAGTGACCTACTTTCACATTTCTCAAGCTACAGCCTTCAAATTTGGACCACATTCTTAGTTTTGTGTACCGGAAAAAACTTTGACCTTGACATTGGCCCAGTGACCTGCTTTCACATTTTTGAAGGTACAGGCTTCAAATTTGGACCTCATGCATAGTTTTGTGCTTCAAAATGAAATTTTACCTTGATTTTGACCTAGTGACCTACTTGCACATTTCTCAAGCTACAGCCTTCAAATTTGGACCACATGCATAGTTTTGAGTACAGAAATGAACTTTGATCTTGAGAATGACCTAGTGAACTACTTTCACATTTCTGAAGCTACAGGCTTAACATTTGGACCACATGCATATTTTTGTGTTCTGAATTGAAATTTGACATTGATTTTTACCTAGTACCTAATTTCACATTTCTCAAGCTGCAGCCTCCAGATTTGAAGCACATACATAGTTTTGTATACTGAAATGAACTTGACCTTGAAATTGATCTTGTGACCTACTTTCACATTTCTCAAGCTACAGCTTTCAAATTTGAACCATATGCATGGACCACATGCACAGTGTTATGTACCGAAATGAAATTTGACCTTGATTTTGACCTTGAGCTAATCTTGAAATTGGAACATTAAAAAATGGCTCAATGGTGATCTCTTGTAACAGTTAATGGTACTCTCTAAATTGAAAGATGGACAAGTTTATTATAAAAATTTAGCAGGGTAAGGGTTAATGAAACAACAAGAAAACGTCTATCTGACAAGATACTACTGAAGAAGACAGTGTACTCATAAACAAAATAATAAAACTATTTACATGATATTATCTAAAATGAAAATAATAACATTTTAATTAGTATTACAATATGTTACCCGGAAAAGATAGCATCCAGTAAACCAGATAGTTATATCATTTTATTATTTGAACAATATTGCGTGATTGACTTGTTTACACTTGACATGTCAAGCAGTGCATGTATGTTATCTCAACAAGATTACTCATCAGTCAACATGAATTTACTGATATGTCAAGCAGTACATGTATGTTATCTACCAGGATAGCACTTAACCCAACAGGACACAACATGATAAGTCTTCGTGAAACATTTCCAAGGGGAATTGATGATTATTGTTATTAATCTTCGTTTAAAAGTAGCACACGTGATCGTGTGTTTGTAACAATAGATCAGAAACAAGAAAATGTTTATCCTTTACATGCTGTTGTTGGAATATCGGTTAAGACTTAAGAGTAGAGGAATGTTAGATATTGTTTAAAGTTTGGACTTTTTCAATACTTTTGGAAAAAAATACCATCACAAATTCGTCATACATGATTTATGAGGATTTCGTGCCAAGAAAAGGGTAAACAAGTGTTTTGAAGATAGCCAGCATGTCTTCCTTTCGGAGAATTGTTTGCAGAAAAGACGTTTAAATTGAAAAATTGTACTTTTAATTCATTTACATTGTTTTCGTATAACGACACATCCGAATCATATTACGTGCTTCTATGAAGATGATACGGGTCAAAACATGGCGTTTTATCATCAATATAACTATATATAAATAACCTGAAAGATATTTCTAAAGACTTACTCTTAATTTTTGTCGTCGATAAAAATCCAGCAGTTCTGAGATGTCAGCTCCAGCTGAAAACAATAGCACTTTTCACATGTATGAATAATTACCCGTATAGCTTATGTCTTGTCTGTAATAACATATAAGCTGCCGAGTTATAAATCAAGACACCAGTCGTGGTCAGTTTTCATTTAGGTATGGCATACACGCGTGTGCTGAAACAAAACCCACTTTAAATACTACATGTATTTCATGCTGAAATGATACTTGCTTTAGCCGCGATTCATCTGTTTTAATCACAATGTTGTTTTTTTTTTAATCTCCTTTTCACTTTTAATTTATTTAATTTTGCAGGATATTTAGGGACCTTTCCGGGAGTTACTGTGCAACCAAATGTGCATGCAGCGGCCTGTCTGCTACTAATAGATTCCGTTTTTCGTTAAATAAAAACAAGTTGAATTATTTTCAGACGGTATCAAAAACTTCGCGTTTAATGGAAACAAGCCATTTATGATCATGTTTTAATCGGTAAAAAGAAAAAGATAATTCGTCAGTTTATATTTAAAGCGGAAAAGAGACATATGCCGCTATGAATGACGGTTAAGTTCTTATCAATGTTAAAACATGTTAAAGAGTACCACCGCGGATAGAAACAATGCAGATAGAAGATTAAACAGACGGATAGACGAGTCATGGCCCATGTCAAAAATGAGAGCAAAATTCGAGAAATATCAAAATATCACGGAAAGAAGCATGGATACCCATAATGTTTATGGTTTCTTTCAGATTATATGGCATAAGCTACTTATACAGTAAAATTAGAGGTATGTTAAAAAAGATAAAAAGTGCATTTTTGCTACATTTTTCATATATCCAAGAGTTTCTCATGAATACAAATTAAAGGAAACACGGTTTTGTTGTTGTAATTTTAGAATTTATAATAAATTATAATAATATGTGTCTTTCTGTGTGGTGAAGTGAACTTGAAATGTAAGAATAGTAAACCTGTTAGTCATGAAATTTAAATCACTTCGTTCAATTCCTGAATACCCATTTCAAATTGGTCATGCATTTATCCCGTCCATATCTTTAAAACGGGCATGGTGACATACCCTAATGATCGCTGAAATTGATAGAGAATGTATTGAAGTAAAACTATTATATATGGAAACTTTTAAAAAATCTATCCTTACAAAAAGATTATAGGAAAGAAATATTCTCAAAATAATATTTCAAAAGAAAGCGACATATTCTTCCACTAGCAAGAATTGAAACAACAACACTTTCAACGTCACTGCATATCGTACGTTTTCCTTCACATTAGTAGCACGCAAGGCAACGCGGGCATTTTCTGATCAGTCTGATGTCGGAAATGTCAGAGTAGAATGAAATAATATATATTGCTATATCGAAGGAAGCGCATTTGGACTATGCATATTAATCTGATGATATGAGTTACCTGAACTTCTTTGTAAACATAAAATATTATGAGCCGCGCCATGAGAAAACCAACATAGTGCGTTTGCGATCAGCATGGATCTAGACCAGCCTGCGCATCCGCGCAGTCTGGTCAGGATCCATGCTGTTCGCTTACGATTTCTCTAATTGCAATAGGCTTTGAAAGCGAACAGCATGGAGCCTGACCAGACTGCGCTTTGATAGTTAGAAACCCAATACACGACTAACCGTATCATCAATATGATACAGCGATTTGGTGATATATACAGTTATACTTTCAAACCCCTTGTAAAGTAAAAAAAGATGTTAAGTAAAGGCATGCAGGCGATAGTTATTCATAGTAAATTACTGCACCGTTGGTATATTTTCAAAGTATGTTGAACTATTTTTACTGGGCATGAGTACTTGAAATTTGTGACCAAGTCCACGGCTTCCTCAAAGGTGGTGACAGTTCCGGTCTGTAACGATAATGACGTCAGAGGTGGTAAATTATTCCGCATTGAACTATATTGTACAGCCGATAGGTACGAAATAGTTGTGAGACTAATAATATCTGTCATGTGTTTACGAATCGGATAGAAATATCCGTCCCGAGGGCACCTGCGCATTGGGCGGTAACGAGGCTAGCCCTAAAGTTCCCCTTTAATTTTATCGTTTCTAGCGTAACGGTATGTTCTTACCGATTTTTTCGTATGTTACATATTCAATGCATGAGTTGCTAGTTGTCATGTCATAATAACACGAGAGTCATCTGGCATGGGGGGAGGGGGCAGATTGGTTTTGCTGGCATGGGTAAAATCATGAAAGTCTACTCCTGATTAAATTCTGCGCGGTTACATAGAGAAGGTAATTTTGTTAAATCACCTTCCAAAACAATTCAGTTACTGTGAAATGTTTTCCACTGACCGTAGTTAAAATATAAGTAATTAACATAACATCAATGTAAACAATAATGCACACTACTGTTTGAACATATATTAATGAATAAGTCGTTACCCTTTTGCAAGCAGTTGTGCATGAAACAATTCTGAGTCAGCTAACCCGAAACACCTGTAGAAGATCTAAAAGAATAGTTTACCACAATGTTCATGATCTGTAATTTATAGCTCTTTGACAGCATTCAAAGCATTGTATATCACACTATGTGTCCAACCCACATACACATAAAATTGTTTTCATGCATATGACCCATAAGATTATTTGACTAAATCTTGAGTAACGCATATTTTGCAATGAATAACAATAAAGTCTCGGTTTCAAAAGAACAGCAAGCAACTCATTACCGTATTACAAGAATAATTAGCATCCCTTTTGCCAAAGAAATAATTTGATATCGGCGTAACAGAGCTCTTACAACTCGCACTAAAGATTGGGTCAATTTTACGTTTTTTATTTGTATAATGTCTCTTAGGGACTAGCACTATTATTATAGCTGTAATTATTTATATTTTTGACGTCATAGCCCAAGTCTGAGACCGCAATCAAAGGAAACATAAGCAAATATTTTTCTTATTTTCCCAATAAAAATACCCAAGATGTGATGTTCATTTTCTCATAGTCCTACTGGTAGCATAATTCTCCTTATCGTTTATATACGTCAGATTCGAAAACAAATAATTACCGTCTCATTCGTGCCTTTTTTCTTTGTGTTTATCATCAAGACATTTTGGAAAAACAATAGTAAGAAATAGAAAACATATACATTGTGTTTTCATAATGGTTTTATTAGATTGAGGCAAAATTTTCCTGAGAAGAATATGATTTGGCTCTCATCATGCCATGAGATACATTTAAAAGAAGTGACAAACAAAAGAAACTAGACAAAGCTTATTGTTGCAGTGTTTTAAAAAGACTTATCTATATCTTAAGAACAAACCTAGCAGTTATAAAAAGAAACTGTACTCATTTTTTTTAGAAGTAACGTAACTCTGATTTGTAAGAACCCTGAAATGTTTATACTTTATTCTACCATATGTGAAATGTTTTTTTGTTTGAAAACCCCCCGATTGTTTTTTTTTTATCCAATACCAACGCGTCAATCATAACAAATCAAGACACGGGGGGAAACTTTAAAATGTTTTCCGGCGCTTAAAAAAGGAATAAAAGGTATCACCTTTGGGCAGTCTTGTGTTAGAGCAAGAACAAACGTGATAGGTTTTGATGCGGATTAATATTCTAGGGTTTGGGGGTTTTACTTTCACATAAAAGATCAAAAAACAAACAAAATTTTTGGTAAAAAAGCACTCAGTGCCCCCCTTGAAGTTGTTTTGGCAGCCCCAAAAGGGGGGAAGTAAAACCGTTATTGGCATCATTATCCTAAACCCCCCCCCCTTTCCTCTATTGCAAGAAAATGAAATTTGAACTATTCCAAAGAACACTTTTTAAAGCTTTTAATATGTCCACGAAAAGAGATCTTTTTAAAAACAAAGGAACTTTTTAATATATTTACTAAATAAATTGCAAAATTCAGAGTATTGAGGGAAACGCCGGCCGTTACGGTCTAAATAGGATAAAGGACATGAAGGAAATGAAGTTAGTTGACTGGTTGGTTGATTGTTAAATTTGTGACATCATGTGAGAAAACAATACATACATGTTTGATACATATATCACTGTCGCAGTATCCAAAACATCAGTTTCCACGCTTGTCGCTCAGCATTAAGAGGATAGTGCTAGGACTGGTCAGCCCGGTGTCAGTATAATGTGACTGAGTGGGGTATCATGCCACGTGTCTACGGCGTGATATTCTAGTGAGGCAGCATTGTGCTCACTGCTACAAGTAGACACCGTCGTGTATATAACTGAAAAATTATTAAAAAAGCGTTAACCCAACACACACACACACACACCACGACACACAACACCATAAAACACAGTTTTAAAATTGAAAACCAAAAAATTTATAACACTGCCAAATCGAAGAAAGTTTGTACATTATAAAATGTTCTCCCCAATATGCAACCGAGTTTCAGGCTTGTTTATTTTGCCCTCAGAAGCATTGTTTTACTATTTACGAGTAAAAACCATAAAACAACCGACGATAACATAACGTACAACATTAGAAGAAAGGGGTATTGCAGGGTTTAGAGACCTTATCACGTTTTTAAAACCCGGTCAAAAATTTTAGACGGGTTTATAAGGACATACTTACAAGAAAAGTAAATTAGGGTAAAAAATTTTTAAATTTTTTACGTTTATATTACGATTACCACACGTGTGATAATCACGCGACACCGTTATGAAATCAGTAAAAAAAAAAAACGGGAGGTATTGCAACATCCCCAAGGGGTCAGAAATTTCAATACTCCACAGAAAAAACGGACAACCAAGTGGGTGTTAGAAAATTGTTATAACTTTGAATTAATTTTCTGTGTTTTTGAAAATTGTGATATTGTCTTAAAAAGGCATTTCAAAATATACACAACAAGCAAGATAGCAAGAGCGACAGTAAATATAAGCTTGTTTTCGTGATTAAGAAAAATGTCAGATTTTTCTTGATTTCATGATTGCATCGTTTTTCCTTGCACGAGAACAGATGGTGTTATGTGCAACTGAATCTACTTGTTCGCCAAATACACCCATATATAAAACACGGGAGAAACATGTTTCACAAAATTGTTGCGTTGAAAACGCTAAATCCTTTATAAATTGTTACGTTTTACACACAAAAAGATGTGCCCGATTCTGTTAATCAAATTTTTTCAACTTGAAAACTATAAAAATTGATTGTTTTCACGGTTTGAAATTTTAATTACTGTACTATATTATACTTCATATAGCAAAGTAAAATGTTTATACATAATTAATTTTTATTATAATTTCCCATGTTAAAATGTGAAATTTTTATTTTAAAAAAAATCATGCATTTACAAGACCTAATGTAAAACTTCTTTTTTCGTTGTTCTTTTAAAACTTGAAAAAAATTTTACACCGGATCAAAAACAAGAGATATTAATAAAGACAAGAGTAACAAAAACAAAGTCTTTGAATGTTTTTTTTTAATTTTTGAGAAAAACAACTGATAATAACAATAATGCCACGGTTTTGTTATTTCACGCAATATGTCAGCTATATCCACATGCAATACTCGCTGTAGGTAATTTTCAGCAATCGTTGATTTGAGGTTATTGTTATTTATAAAGTGTTATTATATTTTCTGGTCCTTTGAGATCATGTAGATAATAAAATTTCGCCAAGTGGGCTGGGGGACCGCGAGTGTGTTGTATTTTCCGTAACCTCTATGAGCAACACAGAAAACCCATTGCTATTTTTTTTGTTTTGATTTTGATTCTAGCTTCAAAGGATCGCAATAGTTTTATTACTACTGGTATTTTGAAATTCAAATTTAATTTTATAGATACATTGAATCTCGGAACTTAAAAATATAATTGTTTGAACAACAATTGTCATTTTTGTCCGTCTGCTTTTTCCGTAAAGCAATTTGGTTTGCTTTACGTAATGAACCAATATTTTGTTGTGGACCCAAAGCAAAAGGATTTATGTCTTAGCTCCCCTTTTTATCGACTTCCAAATGTTAAAAAGATTGCATTGATCAACAAATATTGCGTGTTTAATTTCCACAAAAAACATCAAAATGAAATAACCAGCCTTGTTTCTCGTATAAACAAAACCCGTTTAAACCCCAGAGGGGGGGGGGGGCCCGTTTCCATTCTGATTTAAGACGAAATTACCATTTTTGATCCCTTTTTCCATTAAAATTTTGCTGAAAGAGTGCATATTAGCTCTTCTTTTCTGATATCCTTTCAAAGTATCCATTCAAGGGGCTATGGTGTTAGATTCAAAATTAAACAATAACATGGGGGTAACTTATTTTCAGGATTCCCGCATAATTAGGTGTAAAAACATAAAACTTATCTGAAAAAAGTTTTGAAAAAGGGCGGTTTAAAAAAGACCTTTTTATGCCATGTTTATTTATCCTGACGGGTTTTCATGGATTATATCTTTTTGGTAAGACAAGATAAATACAACAAAAAAAATTTTTTATAAATACGGTTTCTGGGAGTTTTCAAAATTTCCTTTTTCTGTTTTGTGTGTATTCTTTAACTTTGAAAACGGTTTTAAACAAATCGAGCGCTTTAAAATTACCTGTTAAGTTTTTTTATCATACTGTTTTTTTTTTTTAACCATGAGGGTTTACGCGGGCTGAAAAACATCATCTGTCCCGAGTAGTTTCTCAAGCCAGACCCGATATCAAACATTTTTTTTACTTGGTTTGAAAAAAATTTAAAGATGGGGTCAGACACTGCTATTGACTTCTCCATAGGCTTCCATTGTAATAAATGACTCTGCCACAAACCCCAAAATCGAGAGATGACCATTTATATGTGATTCTTTCAATAAAATGACATGTCAAACATAATCAAAAATGAGTTTATAAAGGCTTAACCGATCCAATTCCTCTTCAAGCACACCTACCACCATTGTTGAATAAAATTTAACACCTGCCTGACACCTACATGCAAATGTGCAATTTAAAAAATAATTCTAACAGCCGCCCCTTGTAAAAATTAAAAGTTACAAAAAACATGTAATGAATGAATTTTGCAATTTTTTCAGACTGAAAAACAATATTTTTTTATCCAATCACTAATTTTTCATTAAAACCCTCACTTTTTTCAACCTGTCGGACTCCGCCTTTCAATACCATTATCGGATCTTGTAAGCACGCTGTATTAACACGACAAGGACCTACTCTCTAATACCTTCAAAGGACCAAATAAATGCCCACCCCCCTGGAGTAAATGCTGTTGCGCTTGCTGTCGCCCAAATTGCCGAGAAAAAGCACAATGCTTTTTGACGGGGTGAATAAAACCAAATTAATTAATTATTTTTTTGGCACACGCTCCGTCTAGATAAAAACTACAAAAAGAAATTCAGATATTCGTGACAAATGGTATTGATTGAAGAAATTTTGTCAAGTTAAAAAGAAAAACAAATTATTTCGCTTAGTTTTTACATTGTTTTCGGAAAACACATTTTAATATGTAAACAAGGGGGCTTTTTGGGGCCCCCTAGTTTGTTCACTTGATTTTCAGAGCTTTTTTACAGACAGTGTAACCCAATTTAAAGAGGACCTAAATGCGCCAGTTGTCGATGTTCCAGCGACAGTAAATTTGTAACCTAAATAATTTTGACGATACAAACAATTAAAGCGCCTATAGGTTTTAGGAAAGGGATGGAAAAATACACAAAAAACACTGAAGCAGCTGGGGATGTTTTAGAATTTTATTTTATAAAGGTGATCTGTATCCTTTGGTTCATGTCGGTGCCCCCATTTGGATAAGGCTAGAAGAGGACCTTACAATGATACTAAAAGCCTAGTTTGGTAAAGAGCAATCAAGTCGTTCATGAGCAAAAGTTGTTAAAATGTATTTCTATTCAACATAAGCGGATGCACGCATTGGGGAATAGACCTTTAATGCTACCTACCGCGTTTAATGAGAAGAAGTTGGTTAAAGGTATTTCTATTTTAAGCTCTAACGGCCCTTAAAAGATTCCAAGCAACCCTATTTGCACCAAATTATGAGGCGGACTTATAATGATGATTTAGACAAGGTGTGATGAAGATCCATCAAGTAGTTAATAAGAAAAAATCGTTTAAAGGTATTTCTACTTTCAACTCTAGTGGCCCCTAAAAGGGGTCAAGCACCCCCTTTTGAACAAAGTTTGGAGAGGACCTTACAATGATGCTACAGACTAAGTTTTATAAAGATCCATCAAGCGGTTTATGAGAAGAAATCATTTAAAGGTACTCTATTTTTAGCTCCTGTCGCCCCTAAAAGGTAACAGTGTTACGACTCAGGGGTGTTGCTGAGATGGTAGGCTAAGCGTACTGAAGAACTCTGGGTAAACTTTACTCAAGAAATCCGAAAGGGAAAATGGGGGATACCCAAAGTTGCTCAGTGCCCGTAAAACCAACTAAACCAATAGACTATAAATAGGATAACAGTTAATGAAATTTATTAAATGTTGATAGTTATCCAAAAATACAGGGAAGTCAACACTTAAACAAACGCATCTGATTGATATCAATGTAATCACAAATTCTACTTGATAATGAATTTTCTTTATTGATGGTTAAATTCGCGTTTTAAGTACAAACTAAAAATAAGATTAAGACGTTCCGGCTTTCCATAGGTTTAAGGAGCGGGGGGTTACAATAACAAAAAAAAATGTTTTACAAAACAATCTGCGCATTTTCTTTAAAGGTAAAAAATGCAAGATTCAATAAATCCCCTTTTTGGATTAAACTATTTATGACTGTTTGGGCTTTCCTAAGTTGTAAATTTGACATGGATATAAAGCAAGGGTTCAAAAACAGAAATTCCTTCTATAAAAAAAGTCACTTTATTTCTCTACTTCAGCAAATCATTAATTTATTTTATTTAAAAATAACAATGAAATGTTAAAAACTCGTGCAAAAAAAACTCGTAGAAATATTACAAAATGTTGTAACAAAAAAGGGCTTTTAAGCCCTATGGTTTTTAAATTTAATATAAATTTGATTGCAGAGAACTTTTTTCTCTAGTTCCATAGTGTTCATTTTAATTAAAATCTATTTAAACAAGCCAAACGGGTTTCTAGTCTAAAAAGCTTAACTAAAGTGAATGCAGATGGCCAAATGGGGCCCTTTTATAGTTTCCAGAGAATGACCCAAAAAAGTTACCAAAACGGTCAAAAGGGGTTATTTTGGGTAAATTGACCAAAGGGTTAGTACCGACGGGCACAGTGACCGATTTTCACAGTGCCCTTTAAATTTTAAACCCTTATGCCGAAAACTCCCGTATCATAAAAATGCGATTTTTGAATTTATTGATGAAAAAAAAACTCAAATAGCACCTTTGGTTTTAAACTCAACGTTAAATGATTTAAAATTTTTGTAGAACAACGATAATTATTTGTTTAGTAACGGAAAATGTCCAAAAATCAATGCGAAAAGGATGCATATTTTGCGGGAAAAAGTGAAAAAATTCAGGAGTTTTATGAAAATTTGTGTTTTTTTCCAAAAATGGGATTGAAAAAAGGATGACACTTGTCCTAAAAAAAAATTTTTAAAATTTAAAGAGTACTTGGAAAAGACTAATAGTGATTCACAGCTGGAAAATTCACAAAACGATTATATGTAAACCCAACGAAAGGGGTGTTCTCGGTAAAAGAAAACAAATTTGGGGATAAAAAAAAAAAACAAAGACAAATATAAAACAGGAAAATCCCACTCCCAAAAAACGCAAACGAAATGGAGGTGTTAAAAGGGTTTTTGGTCTGTCATATTATTAGATCAACACATATGTGTTTTTTCTGTGTTTCTTATGTAGCTTCGGAAAATGTCACTGAAACATTCAAATCATGCAAATCAATGATCTCATAATTACAAGAAAAGGGTAAGTCTCCATTGTTCGAGGCGTTACAATATCTCCCCATTTCAACACATTTTTGGGAAGAGCCCATACTAATGTAACAGATCAAATTAATGAGAAAAAATCTACTAGGTATTTCTACTTTCAAGTGGCCTCCTAAAAGGGGTCAAGCACCCCCATTTGAACAAAATTAGAAGAGGACCTTACAGTGACGTACAGACAAAGTTTTTGAAACCATCAAGCGTTATGAAAAAAAAGTCATAAAAGGGTATTTCAGCCCCGTCTTTCAAAAGTGTCAAGCCCCCCATTTCAAAAAATTTTTGGAAAAACTCAAAATGATGCTACAGAGAAGTTCCATAAAGGGGGTTTCATGAGGAGAAATTGCTTATTTAAAAGGGCCCCAAACCAAAAATTTGAAAAAAATTTGAGAAAGGAACTTATTTTGATACACAACCAATTTGAGAAACCATTAAGTGGTTAATTAAAAAAAAGTGGTTAAAAAAAAGGGGTATTTCATTTTAGTTCTAGCGACCCCGGAAGGGGTTCCAAGTCCCCCTATTTCAAGAAAAAATTTGGGAGAAGGAAAACCGTACAGTGATGCTAAGACCAAGTTTATGAAAAAAACCAAGGGTTCAAAAAAGTAAGCCCACATAGAATTTTTAAAATTTTAGCTCTGGGCCCCTTTAAGGGGCCCACTCCCCCAATCAAAAAAGTTTGGGGAGGACCTTTAATGATGCAACAGAAAAGTTTTGTTGATCCATTAGAGGGTAAAGCTCAATGAAATTAAAAAAGAAGACTTATAAGATTACAAACCAAATATAAAAAGTCCACAAAAAAAAAAAAGAGAAAGTTATTAAATTTTTTTCAGGGGAAAATTTGAAAGAAAACCTTATTTTGGTACCAGAAAATTTTAAAAAGTCAAAAAAATTTGAAGAAGCATTAAAAGTTTTTATCAGCCCTTTGGCCAAACCCCCCAATTAAAAAATTAGAATTTTTAAAAAACAAAAAATTTTTCTTCTTTAGCATAGTCGTTAAAAAAGTTTTTTTTTTTTGTGTGTTGTTTGGGGGGGGGGGGGGGGGGGGGGGGGGGGGGGGGGGGGGGGGGGGTTTTTAATGTGTCACCAGTTTCTAAGAACCAAAAAGCTTCTGAAAAAAAACCAACACCAAACACCCCTAAATTTTTTCATGAAAATTTCGCAAATTTCCTTTCACTTTTTTGGTCCCCCAGTTTGTTGGGTTTTAATAAGGTTTAGTGATTGTTAAGTTCTTTCATTTTTAATATTATTTAACTTCCTTCCACGAGTTTAAAGAAACAAAAACAAACTTACTTAAAAGTTTTGGTCAGCCCGTAACGTCAGAGTCCGGCCGAAAGAAAGTTAAATAGAAACGTAAAATTTTAGTTTCCCCCAAAGAGTAACAAGCAAAACTAAGTTTAATTTTTTTTGTCCGCACTTTCAAAAAAGATAAAAAAGGGAACAAGAGCATGTATGCTTCAAAAAAACTTAAACTGCGTCTCAGACAGTTTATATAAAATCTGATGCAAAGTTTGATTATTTTTTTATTCTATAGCAATGAAAAAAGAAAAAAAAATTTTTAGTTTTCCCCTTTTTGACAAACATAAGCAGGCTGTAAGCTGTCCAAGTGAACCACCTTTGAAAACATAGAACGCAACCAAACACTTAATAGCAACCTATAAATAATTGTGGGTTCTCAGGGGAATGACCCCCAAGCACGTTTAAGCGGAATTCTAGTAAGTTCGAATTAATTACCTATGATCCCAGGAACCAGAAATATAAAAAACGACTCCTTGAAACCTAAAATACCCACTTTGAGCCTTTTAGCCTTAAAGTGTCTTTTAGACGTTCTCCCAAAAACAAAAATTTTTCCGCGGTGAAGCCCCTCCGGATTCCTTAAGATGATTTGGTACACATTCCGAAGCCCTAGCTGCCCCGAAATTGTTTTTAAAAATGCTATCAATTAAGTGAACTCCAAAGATTTCTTAGCTGAATACGACAAGAAACATAGCAACATCTGTATTTCTAAAAATAGTTTATTTTTTGTTATAAAAAAATAAATCAAGACAAACATTGTCTTGTTTAGTAATTCCCACAAAAACAAAAACACATTGAACAGTCGTTCTTTTGCGATGCAGTTTTATGCCCTCGTGAAACCGGGATTGCCCTACTTTCTGATTCTTTTTGTAAAAACCTAATTATCGTCTTGAACCTGTTTTTCACGTTCAAAGATTTTTTAAAAATCATGCACTTCTTCATTTATTCTTTCTAATGTGATTAACATAATGCCGATGATTTATGGTTTTATAATGAATTTATAATATATAATTTACAATAATGGCAATTTCATGACTATCATATAAATGAAAGAGATGAATTCAATTCACATGTACAACACGATAAAAGTACCTCCAATTCAGAATTGCCCGCTTTACTTAAGATCTTTGGGGTACCTTCGTTAAAATATTCGAATTTATTAAAAAAATTGCGTCAATAATTTTTTATCAAAGGGAAAGTAGCTTTTTTCCCTATTTTAATTTTTTTTTTGTGTTAAAAAGATATATTTCACTTTTTTTTCTAGCCTCGGTAAAGGGTGGCATCATCTATTTTAATATCGAATCATTAAATAAAATACCCCCTTGAGAAAACAGAAACCCCGCGGGTTTTCTTTTCTAATATCCATTTTTTTTTTCAAAATTTATCAAAAGCATTCTTTTTCTAACATTTAATTTCTTTTTTTTTTCTTTTTTTTAAAAATTTCCCTTTTTTTCTTTTTTTTCCCTTTTTTTTTTGGTTGGTGAGAAATACATACAAAAAAACCACATAAAAATGCGGGTTGACAGTAGAGCTATGAGAAAATGAAAACATTCATGAACAATTTTGAAAATATTTCTGCTGCTTTGATTATTTATATAATGAGCGGTTTTGCACTGACTTTGGCTATGACGTCAAATATGTGTTAGTTATTACGATTTTGATCATAAAGAAAGTTCTCGGGAGTCATTCAACGAGTAAAGAAAATCAAAATTAACCCTTTTTTAATGTAAGCTTTATAAGAACTCTGTATGAGATAATGAAATTATTTTTTTATCGGCAATTTTCAGGCAATTAACTGTGGCAGTTTTAGTAAAATGGTAATTGGTTGCAGGTAGTGTTTGAAACTGAAACTGCATTTTGATGTGTTGCAAAATATTTATAGAAAGGGGGCATCACTTGCTTTTTCAATGGGTTTGACAGGTTTGGTTTTATACAAAAGCCTTTAAAAGGACTGTATTGTTTAATAAAAAGTGGGTTTCAAATTTTTGTTTGATTTGTGAGTTTAGAAACTTTTTGGTATCCCCCTTCAGAAATTTAACTTAAAGTATATGCAACAAAAAATACTTGTAAAAAACCCCTGGTATTATCCTCATAAAAATATTTAATATTTTTTATTGGTAAATGATTTGATTTAAATGAAAGTAAAAGCGAAATATTATAAGCAAAAAAAAAAAGTGGGCAATAACACTAAATGGTCATTTTAAAGAGCTGCATTGAAAAAGTATCTATGTTAAAGTTTTATTGACGATTTGAAATGCCTCTTTAAAAAGGTTTTTAGATAGGGGATGTAAAACTTTATTCAAAAATCGAAGGGTTAAAATTTGTGCGTAAAATAACAAATATTTTAACATATGCTGATGTAAAATTAATGTGTCCCATTGCAGAAAAAACAGTTAACAATAACCCCAATTAAAAATTGGAGAAACACCAATAAAAAAATTTTAAACATATTTTATTCTTATAATCATGTATTTATTCTTACATCAACATATGGATATAAATCATTTAATTATAGCAATAGGGGCGGACCACAAGTTCTGCCAACTTTTTTAACGGCCCCTTCCCCCGAAAAATTAACTTTGCTAAAATTAATTACTTTTACGAAATAAACAATTAAACATGATTACAAAAATTTTAATGAATAAAGACCAAAGTATGCTGAAAAAAAAAAGAAAAAAAAGCTAGTTTTAATGTTATATATATGTTGATATTCTATTTTTTATATGGATCTTTTCCCAAAGTAGGCAAGGGCAGGGGAACTGATTGTTTGCGATAATTGAGTTTGTTAAAATCAAAATCAAATGTTTGGTAGGTAGAAAATTTCAAGCAAAAGTATCACACTGAAACGATTTAAAATTTTTGATAAAATTTTTGCACCGCCAAAGAATTATTTTATGGTTTCGTCTGATCATTCGATCCAAAAAAAAGCAGTGTGTCATTTAAAAAAAAGAAAAATTCTGGTTTCGTGAAATAGGTCGATCCTTATTCTCTAAAATTTCATACACTGAAAGAATAAAGTTCAGCATTCTCGTGGGATACCCACATCACAACTGGGGTTTTTCCAAAAAGATTCCGTTTTAAACGTTATTCAGATTTCTGCTCGGTTTCTTAACCTTCATGTAATATTGGGGCGTCTTTTACCAAACAAAAAGGGTTTTTGGGATTGTTGGGCTTGAAAAAATTTTTTGCCTTGATTTAAATATTTAAGGGGTTTAGAATTTTTAATATTTTTTTAAGTGAATTCCATAGATCGGTGATGACGGTATAAATGATTACTAAAATCTGAATTTTTTCGACTATTGTTTTCATAGTTTTCGTTTTCTCAAAGGGTAATTAGATTTTCGCTACAACAGGAGGGAAAAAAATTTTACAATAAATTTAGGGGGTGACTTTTTTAGCTTTTTTAAACTGTAATAAGCTTTTTTAAAAATTTCGCTGTCTCTAAGGAGCCCATCCATTTCTTGAACTAAATTTTGTATTTAGACAGACCTGGTTTAATCCGTAAATATACGCGCCCCTTCAATTGTAATTTTTTTAAGGTTGTTTTTGTTGTACGGCATCCACCCAAAAAGATAGATGCTACCAAAAATTTGGGGCTATATATAAATTAAATTTTATTTAGAGTAGACTTTTTTAATTTGAATTTTTTGCCCATAAACTCAAAATTCGATCAGACTTTTCTTGTGGCAATATGCCGTCCATTTAAATCGGACGTAAAGTTAAACCTAAATTTTTAGAAAAAACAACATAATAGTAAAAAACCCCTTTAAAAAAAAGAGATGGATTTTCTTGTGATTTGAAAAAAAAATTCTTCATTTTGTTTGGATTAAAAAACAACTAAAACCCCTGTTTTTGGCCGCTGGGAAAAATTTTGGGTTTGAAAATATTTAATACAGATTTTATGAAAATTCAATCATAAAAGTTACAGCTAAGGACTGTCATCTGCAAACAAACGGGTAATGCTTAAAAGATTTTCAGCTATGTCGTTTTATAGATTAAAAAAGTGAGGTCCAAGGGCCCAGCCTGGGAACGCCAGCATTTAGTGGGAGATCCTCGAGGTTTCACTACCAAAAAAGACGATTTTGCGATTCAAAAATAACTCTAAACCAACTAAGTAAGTATCATCAGGCGTTTTTTTAAATTTAAAAAGAAGACCCGGTGCCAATCTTATCAAAAGCCTTAGTATATCACAGAAAACAATCAAGTTGATTTTTCTCTGCAAAAGATTCACGTAGTTGGGGGATAAATTTACAGCTGAAAAACGTTGGATGCCAGGTAAAAAGCCAGTTGTAGGGAATAGATCAAAATTTTGGATATAAAGGTTATAGATATTTTTAAATAAAAAAATATGGATAGCGTGCAAAACAATGTTTTTTTTAAATTTTTAGCTTTTTAATTTCTTCTGGAACGTTTGGCCGGGCACATTTCCATTTTAGAAAGCGGTTTAATGACCAGCCTTTTTTGCTACGTAAAATGACACCAGAGTATTGGGGATTGCAAGTCGTTCCTTCAAATATTTTTGTTATTTTTTAAAACATTTACCAATGAAATCATTTCCCTTTGAAGGGCTTCGCACTCCCTTTTGGCTTAATAAGCAGAACCATGAATAACAAGGAAAAATACCTGATTTTTTTAATAATAAAGTCTGCCTTTTTCGGTTTTTATTTTCAAATGAGTTTTAGGTTTTTATTACAGCATCGGTTTATAATTAAACCCAGGTTTCCCTCCTTCCTTACCCCCAAAAACAGCTCAATAGTTTTACCCCGATAAACAAAATTGATTTTTACATCGTTTGATTTGTTGTTAAGTTATTAAAAGTACGTTTTGTTAAAATTTAAAATTTTAATCCTATAAAAAATTTTGCTTTACAAATTTAGCAGGGCATAAAAATTTCCCTGACCGTTCTTTGCTTAAATTTTTTCCCAAATTTTTGATGAATTAAAAAAGTCATAGGTAGAGGGTAGATTGATGCGAAAATTTTTGGGGACGGACGTTTTTCATGTAGCGGTCGCGATATTTCACTTTCCTTATGAGCAGAATTAGGGTGGGCCTTTTTATAAATTTTCGTGTTGTTTTGTCTTTTAAAAATGGGAAGATCAGATTTCAACAAAAATAAAAAAGAAAATAAACGAAAGGTTTACACCATCCCTGAAAAAAGCATGCCAAAATCATCAAATTTTTCACTTTTGAACCCTGCAATGACCCCGCAAAAAACAAAGCCCATTTTATTTCATTTTCAATTTAAAAGTCCTTACGAAAGCAGGACATAAAGGAAGGGGCAAACCCCTCGTTTTTTTTACAAAATAGCGGAAAAGTTTCACATCAATCAACAAACAAACCATTCCGGATTTGAATTTTTCCCCAAAAGGTGTCCTTGACATCAAAACTACCCCAGTTAGTTTTCCAGTGACACAAATTTTACTGTATCGGGTGTATAAATTTTTTAAAAAATTAATAATCATTATCCCACCCTTAATTTTCAGACATCCAAAAACACGAAGTTCTGTTCATAACAAAAAATTGACGGGGGCCAAATTCGAAGTGTACCCGCTACCAAAAAGATACATTTTTTACCATGCACATTCGTGTGCAATAACGACCTTGGAAAGACCCCATTTTTTTTTTTCTAGCGAAAGTGCTAAATATAAAAAACAATTTCGTTTTTAAAATTTTCTCTCATCAAAATCATTTTGCGTTTTATCTTGTTCTGTATTTCCCCCATTGTAACCCAGGATCTGACCTATTTCTGATGTGAAACCTGTTTTTCCTCTTCAAAGAGACCGAAGATTATGCACTATTCTCCTGTTATTCTTTTCTAAGTAGTCTCAGTGTGATGATGCATATAACGTCGGTGGTAAAAGGAATTTCGGCAATATCTGAGGGGAATAAAACCGGAAAAACGCGTTTCCCTTTTTGGTAGAACCGTATAAACTGCAAAGTTTTTTCAAAACAGCGTACCTTCTGTAACACACTGGCGAGTTTATATATCATTGGTTTGTTTTTTATTTAAAAAAGATAAGGTTATTTTTTATAAAATTTCGAAATAAATAAATAGCAAAACAAACGCATATTTAATTATTTTCCTTTAAATGGGGGACTTCATTTCCCTCTAGATCAAAAGGCCATCAAACAGTCAAATTTTTTCAACATTTACGCCTTCAATTCCCGGGCCAAAAGGGCAGTGGTCCACTAATTTGTGAAAATTTATGCTAAACAATTAAATACGCGTCCTTTTCCCGTCAAATTTTTTTTTAGACACTACTTTTATCATTACCATTCAAAGTGCAAAGAAGAAAAAGGGCACACGTATGATTTACGTACAGATTCAAAACAAATAAAGTAATTAGCCCCCTCATTCCCAGTGGTACAGGTTTGCTTTTAGATGCGATGGGGCGTGTGTTCGGCCCCGACCACGCTCACCAAATATGTAAAAACCAAACACCAAAAGCCCCATTGTTTGGCTCTCAGCATTCAGAAATAAGGAAAGTTTCTAGTCTCTCACACCTTCTTGGCGATGGATACCATAATGAATGAGTTGCCGAGATTAAAGACCCGCCACAACCTAGTGACCTACTTTTTCCGCCCAAATGAACTTATGAAAACATTCCGTAATACTGGGATAATACACTTTTTAAAAAAGACAATTTTACAATTTAGGCCCCCCTTTAAATTTAAAATGTTTTCACATCTCCCCCGTAAATTTATTCGTCAATCCTTTTCGCATAGATTTTTAAAAAAAAAGAATAATAATATCTTACACTTTACGGGAAAAAAAGTGTGGGGCTAAACACACTTAATACACCCAACACTCTGCACACTGCTAATAAATTTAATAATAATTAGCATTAAACACATGTTTTGGCCTTAAATGCCCCTGTCAATTTGTAGCTAGATACTTGTATTTTTCTATTTTTTCATGAAATTCCCGTATAACACCATCATGAGAACCAAAGAAACAGTTTTTTGGGGGGGAAAGGAAGTCGTAAAACTTTTTCACAATTGACTTTTAAAAGGGCGTATGCGCGTTTGGGTAAAAAAAATCCCATAAAATTTGATCAAAATTTGTATATGAACACAGTGTCATGTTAGAAACAGAATTATGAAAAAAAATGAAAATCTGGCCTTGCATATGTAAATTTGACGAAACATCCAGTTAAAAATCCAGATAACTCCTAAACAAGTCGGGGATCTATATTTTTCTGTTCAACATGGGAAATGTATTCATTACAAAGTTTGGCCAAAAATTTTGTTATTGGGGAAATTTTTCCCCACTCTCATCAAGAAATGAGCAAGTGCCCTTTAAAACTTAGTATAAACTTTACGGGTAACTGCTTGTCACGGATCATTTTACCGTAGAGCTTCAGAAACATCTTGGGGATTTTTTCAGTAAATTGAACAATATTTCTTTTGTTTTGTTTATGTTCGTCTTTGACAGCCCCAACATTATTAATAAAAAAATTTTGTAAAATACTTAATCCACTTGCGCTTGTTACTGTTCAATTAATTACTATTTTTTGATGTCATGGCTAAAGTCGTAAAATCAACCCCACTTTTGTGCAAGTATAAAAACTATTTAATGATGTTAATGCATGAGCTACTGGATCCTTATTTCCTTTGGGAGAGTGATGCTAATTATTTTAGAAATGTGGGAATGAGTGTTTGAAACGTTGCTTAAAACGGCTGTTTTTATGTTTATGCAAAAATATGAATAATTGTAATAAACTGGCGGATCAAATGTATGAAAACAAGTTTTATGTGTACGTAGTACTGACACAAAGTGTGGTATGTAATGCTTTGAAGGAGCAATGAATTACAGGTTATGATTATTGTGGTGAAATAATGTTAACTGTGCTCTTTCACAGGTTCATAATCTGCTTCTTGTTACAAATGTACCTGACTCAGAATGCTTCACCGAAAACACTGTTTTGTGAAATTCTGATTTACTGAATAAATGCTCATAAAATATTGAAAACTAATAAACATTTTATTAATATTGTCACTGAAGGAACTTCAGTCCGGGAAATTATGTTTTAACTAGGGACCATGCGCGCTATTAATTGAGTTGCAGTGTATCATTCGTTCCATGTAGTCTAATGTGCGACTACATCTGTTGGTGTTACAATTTGGTACATATGTGTAAATGCTGAGTTCTGTGCTACCCTGGCCTTGATGGAGCGGACAGTAGCTTGCTTTTCCATTACCGTCCATGTAGCTTCCAATATGTTTTCTTTTATGTCGTGTTGAGCAATCTTTGGTATTCCACATTTTCTTTTTTTTTTCGTCAAGAATTAGGTATTTTAATATAAGATTTTAGCCATTTTCGGTCGACTTCATTTTAGCTTTATTTGTTAGAACAATTTCATAAATACCCTGTAAAAATCTCGCAAAAATTTTTTTTTTTTTTTTTGAAAGATTGTTGATAAAAAATAAATAAAATTTTTTCATAGGAAAAAGATAAATAAGTTTGGGGCTAAGAATTTTTTATAAATGAAAAAAAATATTAAAAAAATTTTTACATATACCAGTGTTTGACTATCACTAAGAACCTTAATGTTATTTTTGCCAGGCCTGTTCACCATGTTAACTTGCAAAAATATTTCTCAGGGGGCCCTTTAACGTGCCAAAATGCTTTTTTTTTTTTAAAGTATTTTATTTTCAAAAAGCTAAGGAAGTGCTTTTGCACATGCTTTTTATAGTTATTTGTTACTTCCTGTTTTTTGGGATTTCCCCTTGTTTTTAACACTGTGTTTGATGAAGAAGTAGTTTCACTTGTAAACCTCTTGCTTATCATAATTTTATAGATAACGTTAATTGCAATCCGCATTAAAAACCAATAAATGTAAGTGCCAATGTAACTAATAACGATATGAACAGTATAATAACATTTTAAACACCATTGTGTAAGTTTAAATGGTTCTTAAATGATAAAGCTATTGGACGTAAGATTGTATCAATAATATTAATCAGCGGAGATTCGGGGATTTCATTTATAAAGCAGACTCATACTAAATGTAAGCCAAACATAAGAATGTGTTTTCATTTAACAGAACCCTTGTTTTGAAGGGTTATATGCTAAGATTTTCCCCTAGGCTTCAGGTTGTTATTTTTTTGGGCCTTTGGGTCATGGAGCCCCCAGTAGATTGGTTTAAAAAAGGGTTTCCCCTTAAGCCGGTGTTAGGGGCGTTAGAGGTGTTGCACATTTTATTATCTCTTATGAACAGATTCGATCAAATCTAATCTGCAATTATTCATTTTTATTGTTATTTTTGCATTCTATGCTTCCAAGGGATCTTTTAAAACATTATTTCCTTGTTTCCCCGCCCTTTTTGTCGTAAAAAAGACCAATGCAATGTAAATTTTTTTGTTAACAGAAAATACATTCCTAGATAAAGTTAACCCTTCAATATTTTTCAATTTTTTGTTTAAGACCATGTTCTTAGATTTATATTACAATTTTTTTTTTTTTTTTAACCTGGCAATGGGAAATTTCCAAGATAAAAATTGAGTTTCACATGTCCTTTTTGAAGAAAAGTGTTTTAAAATGCAAAACATTGGGAAAATGAAAATAATGCTTTGTTTATTTTATTTTTCTATTTATTGTGAAACTATTTACAACCTGTTTTCCAAAGTTTAAAAAAAAACAGCAAAAATCCAACAGTTTGCCCGTATTTTTATTATCCAACATACTTTTTAAAGCCATTGTGGGACTTTAAAGATAAGTATTTTTAGATGAAAATTCAGAAATCCTTATAAAAACAAAAAACATTCCCTAATTAATTTACAATGCAAAATTTTTCCTAAAATGCATATCTGCCCGTTGAAAAAGTTTCCTAGACACATAAAAATTTTGATTTCAAATAACGCACAATTCCACTTTATTATTTTCGGGTTTTAAAAATGCAAAGCATATTCCCTCTCTTTTAAAGGGCTTTGACACGCCCCCAAAAAAATGAAAGAAAATTTCCATAGAATAATCATACACTATACGGCACACACAACGAGGGTTTAAAGCAAAAAAAAATGTCCTTTGGCTCAATCTGGGGTCAAAATAAATAAAGTAAAAAAAAAATTTGTTTAATAAAAGGAAAAAAGGAAAAAAATATGTGAAGGCGTAGACACAGACAACCCTCATTCTATTTCGAATACATTATGTGAAAGTCAAATTATCCTGCTAACATTCTGTATAGAACAAAATGAATTTTAGTACTAACCAAAACGCAACATGTTACAATGGGTCCGATTATAATCCGTGTTTTGGCATGCTGGCCAAGCCTGAATTCTTTAATTTTGCTAAAGCCTCCCTCCTGAAAATACAAGCATAAAACTATTTAATTCAACATGCAATCTATTCTATCAGCAACGGTCGTTAACACTTCTTCAGTGGGCGAATTAACAGCTGAAACAAAAAAAGTAATAACTAAATGATTTAGAATAAACCCGTCTACATGTTTTAGATGTATAGAAATATTGTTGTGTCGCATATTACATCAATATGACCATTATTCATCAACCGTACTCAAGTCTTAGATTTAGAATGATACATTAAAGTGCTAAGATATTTTTGGTCTGCCTTAGCTGATTTTGCAGAATATGTGGTTTCTACAGACATGAGAGTTCTGCAAAGTTTAAAGATTAACTAAAGTTATTAAAAATTAATATTTATCGTTCTGGACCAAATAGCCACGATTCAAAAATGCACCTGTATAGTAATATGGTTGGTTCAAAAAAAAAATTTTCTTCCTTTCGAGGGCATTGCAAAAAAACATAATGAGGATTTTTATTTGTTGATGGGGCACCAAAAAAGAGAACAAGCACGTTCCTAGAAAAGTAGCCTAAAAAGACTAAACCCACAGCAGCTTATGAATGTATAGGTAAACGAAAGACTAGCCCATAAAAAATAGCGTAGTAAATTAAATCTAGTAAGACTTAAAGAACAACTTTTCCCGTGTAATTTAAGCTACCCCTTTTTTCCCTCCCGACAAAAGAAGAAAAAGTAGCGTCTAACTGTTTTAAGGGTGAACACCAAATATACAGTGCTTCTAAATACACAAGTCATTACCTTTCCTTATTGAACATCTAAAAACTAACAAACTAGTTTTCAATTCTTTTTTGTGTCGTTAAAGAAAAACTTATGTTTTTATTAAAAGAGAGCCGTTGTGTTGAAATACCTCTTTTGCCCTTCTCTAAGGCGAACTGGATTGATTTGATTATTCTTCTTCAACAGTCCAGAGACCCTTATTACTTCAGAAATATGTATCCCATAAGATGTTTATAGCGCTTATTTTTTTGCGTAAATATTCTCCCGACTTTAGAAAACGTAGCTAAATAAATAAATAAAGCAAAATAAGAAAAGAAACAAAACTGAATCAGATGACTTTAGAAGAGGTGAGAACACTTAACCGGGTACTTGTTGAACATTTCTCGTACATGCAACGTACACCTAGACATAAATCAAAGTACAGAAAGTGCAGCAAGGCTGGGAAAAATAGAAACTGTGCGACAAAGAGAAGTTTGCAACAACTGAAACATTATCGATTTATCGACTGTAGAATTATAATCCAAAAGAAATGCCCACGTTCTAAGAGTTATGCCAACGACTTTCAAAAACCTTGGTGTAAAAAACTGTACATATAGATAATGTCTTTTTATAACGTGAACAAGCAATCACATGTTTAGAATACTGTCTAAATGACTATGAAAATACTAACACTGAAATTGTAACGCGTACAAAAAAGGGAAAGAAGTATACAAATACAAAGTATTATACTGGTAAGAGCATTGCAAACACAAAAAGTAGCTATAATAAAAAGAGCAATAATGAGAGACATAAGGAACGTACAAGGATAAAGGCCTATAAAATTTTAAAATATATGTAAATTTATTTTAAGTTGCCACATTAAGCCTCTGTTTATGTATTAACTCTCGGCTTTTTCACTATTAAATTTTGATGATGATATTGCACATTTTATATTGCGCTCAAATCATAGAAAATATCAGCAATGTTCAGATAAAGAAAGCGATATTTATAATGATATTTTACTTATAAAGGTATAATTTTAGAAATACACATTTTGTAATATCAGAAGAAATACCATATAAGAAAAAACACAATTAACAACTTTAGCATTTATCTGTACTGTTTCGATATGAAATAACTAAAAATTATACAGGCATAAAAAGGCATAAAAACGGTTGGAAAAGAGTTGCAAATTTATGACCAACTTCTGATAAAAAATGTGAATCGAATGCAAATAATACATTGATAGAACATACGTCTACATAATTAAAAACACAGGAGGGTTCAAAAGTTTTCGTAAAATAAAAATACGTCTGATACGTTTTTATCGTGAGTCGCAAATAGTCTAGAAAAACAACAAATAATACTCTATATACTCTTCGAAAATAAGAATTTAACTTCATGTTATATTTATAATATTCGGAGACTGCTGCCGGTAAATTTCATTACTGAACGTAATTTCGATAAAAAAAAAACGTAAAAAGCACAAAGAACTACCTCTTTAATAACTATTGACGCTCACAGACGTAGACGGTAGCATGCATTTCCACTACCGTCCATGAAAAGGCTCAATCAAACCGAGCCGCTAGCATTTTCCTTTGGAGTTTCAACTTTTTTTCATTTTACGCGGCCTTTAATCAAGGAACACTCAATTCTGGAACAGCTTTTATATATATCTTGTTTAATACGGTGCTTGTCTTATGAATAGTGTATGCTAGATTCCAATTGTATAAAAGTTTAGGAAAACTGTTAAAGTTAACCTAGGAAATCTCACACTTTCCTATCAAGTGTATTCTTGTTAACAAAAAAAAAAAAAATGAATCATAGACAAACATTGGCATTGCTTACTATTTCCCACATAAACATAAACACCTCTAACCTTCTGTTGTCTTGTAAGGTAAAACGATGCCCTCATGCAGCCGAGAATCTAACCTAATTTCCGATTCTCCGGGCAAAAACATAATTACCGTCTCAGATACCTGTTTATGTTCAAAGAGTAAACCATGCACTGCCCTGGTGTTATTCTTTCCTAAGTAGTCATCGCGTGTTGTTGCAAATAACTTCGGAGGTATATGGTTTTATTGTACGTAATAACAACAATTTCAATGGGATGATTTGAACACAGACATAAACTCAACTCATTTATTATAAGAACAAAATAAAAACGCAATAGAAATTCGCTCTAGACAGTGATCCTCTTCTTAGAAATAAGTAGAGTTATATGTCTTAAAAGCATCGAGTTTAATTGTCTTTCAATCATACATCGTATTCGTATGGTATTAGTGACAATGTGGACATCAAAGAAGGAACTGACTAGAACTTCATGTAAGACTACACGTACGCACATGAAGTTCTGGCCTGTTTTCTTGACATGTTCCTTTGTGTTAAGAATAAACGAGTCCACTTCTTTCAAGATCTCTAGTGAAATTGTATTTTAGGTGCTAATCGGCATATACATACCATAGCTTAAGAACAAAATTCAGAAATATTTTGAAAGCGCGGTGCAAGTAATTTCTAATTATCTTTCGCTTTTTCCAACACTGTTATGTCACTTCCCGATTTAGCAACAAGTAGTCTTCAGTATCTTAATATTTCATTTTAATACGATTCTATACATGACAAGTAGACATGAATTTAAAAAGCAAAAGCACCATCGTGTTTCTATTACAACCATTGAAAAATGACACATCTTAAATAATATTATGAAGAAGGATTTTTGCTTTGATTACTTGTCTTATGAGCGGGTCTATACTTACCTGCACTGTAACGTCACAAACATGTTAGTTACTAAGCATTACAATTTTGATAATAAAGTTAGTTTTTCCGAGCCATTTTACAAATAAAGAACACAAAAGTAATCTCATTTTAAGTGCAGGCTATCATAGCCCTGTTAAGACGACACATCAGTCTTTAAGCCTATAGTCTCTGACAGAAGCAAGCGACGCTATCATACGAATGATAAATTGAGCCGCATCATGAGAAAACCAACATAGTGCATTTGCGACCAGCATGGATCCAGACCAGCCTGCGCAATCACGCAGTCTGGTCAGGATTCATGCTGTCCGCTTTCAAAGCCAATTGCAATTAGAGAAACCGCGGATGCGCAGGCTGGTCTGGATCTAGGCTGGTCGCAAATGCACTATGTTGGTTTTCTCATGGTGTGGCTCAACTTGGTAATCAGTTTCTTAGGAGCGTGTCTGAATTTGAAACAATAGTTATGATAAAAAATAATATGTGTGTTAGCTATACATGTGTTTTGACTCAGAGGCGCTTCGTATGTATGAAACAATTTTATGTGAATGTAGCTTTTGGCACATTTCAGGTTAAGCAATGCTTTGACTGATACAGTAGAATAATCAAACAGGGATTATGACGAATGTGGTAAAACTATGATACTTGTGGTCATACAGAATGCTTTCATGCGAAAACTTTAACTTTGACTCTCATCGCGTACAGCTATAAACATCTCCCAGTCCTTTCATTTCTTGATTTCAAAAACTTGATATGAAAAGAATATTGTTGTATTTTGATAGAACTTTACCAGCAATCAAAATTAAAGCATAGACTCCGTCTTCTAAGTAAAGTTTACACATCAACAAAGACCTCAGTTATTAGTATTTGCCGACAGATTTATCACAAGTGTTTTAAATATATTTATCGTTCGTAACATTTTGTTTCCATTTCCGAACATTGAACTAGCCTTTCCTGATTCTTTTGTGTGAAAGTTTTAAATCATAGACAAATTGTTGCCCAATATTATGTTCTGTTCCAAGGCAGAATGATTTCCCATTGTAATCCAGGATTTGACCTATTTCTGATATGATACCTGTTTATTCTTGTTCAAAGAGAACGAGGATTATGTACTCTTCTCTTGTTATTCTTTTCTAAGTAGTCTCCATGTGAAGATGTATATAACGTTGGTGGTATATGGTTTTAAATTGTAGGGAAAACGACGGTTTCATGACCGTAATATATACAAAGGTATAAACTCCTACCACATGTGGTAGAACTAAATATCAACATATGGGAGTTCTTTTGCGCCAGTGTTGCTCGACTATAACACAATGATTACAGTTGGTTTATATAACAATTGGGTTTGTTCTTATATAAGATATGTATAAGTATACAATAAGACTTGTATCACGAATGAATGGTACTTTTTATTTGTTTCAAGTGATATGGCAACAGTGATATTCCCGTTGTGTAATGTTGTTCTTGTCTTAATAAAAACATGTACATCAAATCCTTACACAACAATATAAGTCAGAGAAAGTTAATATTTGGTGTGGGGAATGGTATGCAAAATACTAGTAATTTGTGTTCGACATGTCCACCATTTTTTGTTTCCTATTTTATTACTAAAAAGTCGCATCGATATAAACGAAGAAAAGAATAAATGAACGCTTAAAACTACGAATCAAGTGGAAATACTGAACATAATGCTACCAGTAGAGCTGTGAGAAAATGAACATCGCATCTTAAGTGATAAATGTAGGAAAATTAGAACACTATTTGCTAAGGTTTGATTATTTGTCTTATGAGCGGCATCAGACATCGTGTATGACGTCAAAAATGTGTAATTATTTACAGTTGTAGCTACGGTGCCAGTTCCTATGAGTCATTTTACAAATAAGAACGTAAAATTGACCCCATCATTAGTACAAATTGTATGAGCCATGACAATATGATATCTTCCGAGCATATAACTCTATAATTTATACCAGTAATGCTAAATACTCTGGAAAATACGGTATGTAGCTTTTTAAAATCCGAGACTACAATTTTTATGTGTTGCAAACATGCATATGAATCAAATTGGCCGATAATATGTATAGAAATAATTTCACGTATATGTGTTTTGATACTTGGTGCTTTATTCATAGATACATAGATGATCAATGAATAACGGATAGAAATGATTGTGGTAACACTGCGCTTTTAACAATTTTGTACAATCTGTTACAGATTAACTTACTAAAAAATCCAGAAACACAGTGATGTATGACTCAGACAGTAAATGCTAGTATTGTACAGCATTTTTTCATTAGTTTTATGGTGACTGTTAATTTCTAATAAGTGGTCAGTTGAGAAAAATTAAATAGTAGCTGAAGTTCATTTCAATTCCTAGTAAGACTGTAAAACCTTTGTCAACATGTAAGAGGAGAGCTTTGAAGAGTCCTTTTAAAAGGCACAACATTGTAAACATCACAAAACACTCTGAATGAAATTGTTTGCTCAAATACGCCACATTGTCATACGAGCCACCTGTATTTAGCCGGACGATACCCTGGAAAGCGTATGTTTTGTAGCAGCGTTAGAATGTTCGCTGTTCCAACAAGTGGACAATCTGTTATAGCTTAAACATTTTGCAAAATTGAACTTATTAAACAATTAAAGTAAGACAGAACATAAAACTTTGCTTTCATTTTATCAGACGTTGCCGTTGCGCTGCGACGTTATATTTCCGCATGCCAGCACTTGGAAATACACTATTGTAAGTGATACCCTATCAAAACAACATGAGTCGTTTTTAATATTTATTTATACATGTATATATATAACTTATGAATAAATTTATTGCAGACAAGTCAAGAGCAATGTGTGCATATACATCAGATGATATATAATTAACAACAAAACGCAATACCGCGTTCCACGGAGGGTTTGAATCAACACCTTCTATGATTCATATGTTTCTATTTACTAGAGCAATGCCTGAAAGCGATGTAAATTAATTAAAAGTACAAAATTAATGCACCATTTAACCTCCCTTTCCGCAAACAGTTATCTGAAAGCAAGATAAACAGGCTATCTATAAAATACTTGTTTTCTCATTTTCTTGGCACGGTTTTCTCGTACATCTTGTCTAAACTGATGTTTCTGATGAATTTGTGATGGCGCGTTTCTGAAAAGTAATGAAAAGTCCGAACTTCAAACAATGACTAACATGTTTCTTCTCTTCAGACAAAACAGATATTTCGATAACAGTATATAAACCCGGCAACATAGTAGACACTTCTTTATGATTAATGATCATGTATGTTACTTTTAAATGCAAATTAATTGCAACGTTTATCGATTCAAGCTCGAATCACTCCATGAAAGCTTCAGAATATAGTATCTTTTTTTTTAATAAAATATTTCTCCTAGTATCAGGAGTATTATCAGTTAAAATGATAGTATACCAAATACAATATTATAATCATGTTAATTGGTGTTCTTTCTCACTAGATGGTAAACCGTCTTTTAAACTAACTTATTTTGAATGATATAAAAGCAAATATTTACCATATTAGTAATTAAACGTCTAAATGTATATTTGAACTAGGTCGTAGTTTGTGCTTAAATGAAGGCTTAATAGTGCTAGTAACCAAGTAAGACATACCATTGTCATTAACTAAATTCAGCAAATAATCAAGGCCTTCGAGTGGTTTGTTGTCTAATTTACCACGATTCAGAGTTCAGATGCGCAGGAATTGAACCACGAGGGCTTTAGCCCTATATATATCTAAACAGCTGAACGATGAACTGTGGTTAAGTAGATGACAAACCACAAGAAGGTCTTAAATGTCAAAATGACGTCAAAAATGAGGTTACATATATATGGCAATAATCGGTTTTGTGCAAGTCATTGGCATTAGTTACTGGATTCTGTCCTACACAAGTGTGTTAATATCTAAAGGAAGATATATATTCACTTTTTATAACGGTACTCATTTTGTGCAAGAGCATATTTCATATTGCACGGTATTGCATAAAAACAAAAACAAACCAATATATTAACCTTAAGTCTGCTGGCGGCAATTGATTCTGCCTTTGCGACCAGTGCGGACCAAGATCAGCCTGCGCATCCCTGCAGTCTGATCATGGTCTGCACTTTTCGCTATTTAGTCAGTAAATTTTCAGTAAACACTCCTTCGAATAATAAATGGTATTGCCCAAATTCAATGATGGACCATGCCATCATAAAATATTAGCAGGCTAAAGGTTAATATGAAGAACCTTTCATTCTAAGATGTAAACTAAATAATACACATTTTTCTCGATAGTATTTGCACATAAACCATAGACAACCATTGCTGTATTGCAAAATTCCCATAAAATCATAAACTTTTTTTCTTTTACAGTTCAGAACGATACCCAAATAATACCTATGCGGCCTATTTTTGATTCTTTGAGAAAGAGGAGAAAGAGCAGATTACCGTCTGTGATATGATTACCTGTAAATTGTTGTTCAAACTGTGCGTAAATCAATCTTTATCCTTTCTTTCATATCTATCTGAGACACTTTTTTTCACGAATTAATGTTTACTGATATATTATCACCAACGTCTACAGAAAAAAACAACTTTGGTCGCATTCTGGCACAGAGATAGTCTTTCGCATGCGCAACATTTTAAATTGATTGAGATACCAAATAAATTTGTAATAAGCGGACCGTTAGTCCTTTTCATACTTATTTTGTTATTACACTTATTATAATGTTGTTGTAAATAATACTTTTAGTATTGAGGTGAGCTTTCTATCTCAAAAGTGTATACGTTTGCTGTGTATAATATCTTATTATTAGTGCATTCGCAATTGTAACTCAGTTGTTTATATTTTCCCGGGCCGGAAGCATCTAGAAAATAAAAATGTAATTTTTGGAGTAAGTACATTCGCACGACATGAGTAAATTTAAATTTCATTGTTGCAGAATTGATAACTTTAAATGTTGAGACGTGACATATTTTAAGTAAAGGCATTTGAGGTATAAAATATTCATGCAAGACAAATTAGATTTATAGTGTCTGGTCTTCTTCTTCTTATGTTGTTGCTTTTGGTGTCAGGTAACAGTTTTAAAAAATGCATAGTTAGAAAGTCAGGGAAGAGTAAAGCTACATTATTTATTTTTTTTTATGCCCAAATTATTTCCCAAGCTACTGGTAATGCGCATCGATAAAATGATAACATTGTATGACATCTTTTGTTCATCTATAATGTCACATCGCTAAGTCGAAGTGGAAACGTTGTTATTATTGGCTTGTGGGTTAGGTTGACTTAAAATAGGAGTTGTAATTGTCATGGATAAGTGATTTATAAAACAATAGTTTCATTAAATAATAACATTGTAAGTTATACGGAAACTTGTGAATACTTATCCATTCCTAGAAAATGAGGCTTGGTAATTAATCATTTTAAGAATCTTGCATATATTTCCAACCTGAAATAACAATTATGAAGAAACGTAGTACCTTATCAGACACGATTAAGATTTTAATTAAAGGGGTCAAGGGCCCGGTAGCCTTGTTAATAGAACAAGTAGTCAGGATTTTCAAACGTTTAAAGCAAGGATTGCGCAAACAATTGCTATTTTTGGGAAGCGTAGCCTTCGCAAAGACGCCAAACTATACCGACATTGGTGAAATTGTAGTTATAAAATTCAAGGGTCCGAGGGTAAACAGATCGATACCATTTATTTAGCATATGCAATAAATGTGAAAACTTATGATTTGTAAATGAAAAATATTGCAGGGATTATAGGTTCTTAAAGTACTTTGTCTACGCGTTGTACTTCTTACAACGTAAATATTTATCACGTGACCAAGACCAAGAACACATGGTTCCGGTTCAGCGCTACCTTTCTCCATACATACGTCGTAAAAGTAGTTCAATACTTACAAGGAATTTAAAGATATGAGAGTAAACAGATCGATGCAAATTATTATGGATATGCAATAAAATTTAATGTGAACAGTTATTAATGTTTACATAAAAAAAAATGTGATTTTAATCGGATACACTTGTAAATTTTATACATATATTGTTTTTTTTTTCTATGCGTTGAACTACTTTAAGTACGCGATAAGTATTTGTCATGAGAACAAGGCGAATGACACTAATCCGCTTAAAAATATAAGTCGTCGGTAGCACCAATCTTTATAACGTAAAAATCACGGATATTGATTTTTACGAAGTATTTGCAAAAAAAAATAGTAGTCACTCATAATCAAAAATGCCATTAGGACCCTTTTCTTATATTTAACTGATATGATGCTAGTCTTGCCAGTCCTCTTGTGATATTTTGTTGATATGCTGCTAGTCTGGTCCAGTTATTTTCAAGTGCACACACACAATACTATTAAGTGAATCAGTTGGATTTCTTGACGTATAGAAAATATTGGCCCTTGGACATACTGAATTTTTAATCTCACTTTGTTTTTGTTGTTGCCTTTTTTGGAAGATTTTAAAAAAATTGTTACACAGTTTTGTAAGATTTTTTTTTTAAAAGTGTTACTCGTGTTTGTTCTCTTGGTTTTATGCACACTTTGGAAAATACTGCCATGATTGTCTATCGAACCTGCTTTCAGTCTAATCCGTTTGAGCAACCCCTATTGATTTTGGTGTTGAGGTTAAAGCGACCTTTAAAGCCTTAGTCTGCTTTGTACTGACGATCAGACTTTAAACATACAGACATTGGTTCCCTATTAGATCTAGAGTCAAGTCAAAGATTATGATTTGAGTAACCTTTACTGACTTTGGTCTGGATGTTGGATACATTTTGGGTTCAATGAAATTAAAAACCTTGATTCATTTAGTGAAATATCGCAAAATGGTGGAATCTTTTCTTGCCTGGCTTTTCCATCAAACTGCATACCGGTTCGGCTACGCATCCCTACAGTCCTCTCCGGGCATTGATTCAACACAATTAAGTAAATCGGTACTGCGCAGAAAAATTACGTTAGGTTAGGGTCAACCCATCAGAAACTAAAAGTTGTACCTGTTTGGGGAAACAAGTCAATACCACCCTTGTGTCTCACGTCAAAAACAAATTCTTATTACCACCGGTTCTTCAAGTATTTTCAGTATGCATAACTCACAGTAAGTAAATTTTTAAAGAAATTGACTGCTATCATCATTATATTCAACACGCTTATTCTGAACATATTTCAATTATAAGCATAAATGTGTTCGCAATGCAATGCAATTGTCATGTTAATGTTAATTATACGATTGATATTGCAAATGAGTTATTCGTAAGTATTTTCGGACAAAAACTTATGTGGGAAAACTTTGAAAACTTGCATATCAGCAACATTGAAACGACAGTACTGCAAACTGGCGACATCGGCATAAAAAGTGCCTTTTTGCACAAAAATGAGCTAAATATTCAATTGTAAAACAATAATATAGCTATAGCAGTTAATAAAGCGTCTTTAACGCTTAAAGAACATAAACAACTTTTCATCCGGCTTTTTGTAAAATACCGATACAAGGTTTCACTCGATTTTCTTTTTGTTATTTGTCAAAGTAAAATCAACATTTTCAGACCTCCTCAGTTTATATAATGATTCAAGTGAAAGAACAGTCAAGAATTTTTGTTATAATCTAAATAATTTTAGATTACGTTTTTGCTGCCTCAAGTTCCGTGCCATCTGATCTTGGTCTATGACTGATATCAGATTATTTATGTTCTTTGTTTGAAATATTCTAAGATACAAATTCCTTTGGGAAGTCTATGAATGCTTAAACAAGAATTCTAAACATAAGAAATGCTTAGTTTAGACATTTCAACATTCATTGCATGATTAAGTAAGTCGTAAACAGAGACATCAAGGAAGCATCTACAGAAACGTATTATAACGGTTAGATTATATGCATCACAATGCAGCTGTAGAGAGGACTTTGGACAAATATAAGGCAATCAAATCTTGAAACGTTGTTATTTAACTGTTGACTTCACAAACTCATGCTGTTTTATTGAACCCTTACTGTACTGTCCCATCTGTGACTGCTGTCAAATATTGACACATTTCAGTGGACATGCATTGGACACAACCTTTAATAAGTGACTCTAGGACGAAGCTGCAAATTACACCGAATAAGGAGAATCTATTTGGTAGGCCTTTTTTCAATTTTTTACATAAACTGGTGTCGCCAGCATCGACTTTTCTTTTAAGCGGTTGATAAGGAAATCATCATTATCTCTAGTTTCAATTTTAGCATAACGTTACGAGATTAATTTCTAAAAGCAAGACACTTTTTTCAGTAATTTATGTTCTTAGAATCTCTAACTATTCGGTCATAAGTTATATTTTATCATTTACTGTCTCGTTAGATGTGTCATGTGGTTATCATTACTGATAATAGCCTCAAATCTGCTTTTGGGTCAATGACCGTTTTTAACAACACATGACTCACCTTTGAAAGCCAATAAAAATGTTTTAGCTGATGTGATATTGAGTTCTAATGTATACTTTATGTTCAGAATCTATACTTGCGATCCTCTTAAAACAATTAGGTAAAATCTGCAATTTTCAAATATATAAAACCATGTCGGAGATAAAAAAAGAAACATATATACAAATGTGGGATGCAGGAAATGCGTCTATTTTTTTCCTAGGTGGTCATTAACTTTTATACCGATAATACCATAAAACTACTCAAAGGGTAAAGAAATAATTTTGTAATTCTATTTCAAAAATATCTTTTAGTTTATAAAATGTAGTTCTGTATAACAGATAACAAATTGTCCTTAAATACTTTATTTTATTAAATATCTCTATAAATTCTTTAACAAAAATAAGGCTTGTACTCGCAAGTAAACATGAACAAGCATACAAAATTCCGTGTTATATTGATTGTGTTGTATGTTGCCAGACTACTTTCATCTAATATGTATGACCTTGTTTTATGTTACATGCCTCCAAATTTATAAAGACAAAAACGGAATAATTATTTAGAATTTGCCTCATTTTTCAAAAGTTTTAATAAATAAAATCTATAAGAGTTTGTGCGTGTGTATATGTGTTCGGGTTTAACGTCTTTTTCAACAATTTTTCAGTCGTGTCTTCTTGTAGCAGTGAGCACAATGCCTAACTTTATAGTGCTGCCTCACTGGAATATCACGTCGTAGACACGTGACATGATACCCCACCCAGTCACATTATTCTGACACCTAGCACTATCCTCTTAATGATGAGCGCCATGCGAGGAAGCTACTATAGTACCATTTTTACGTCTTTGGTAAATCTGTTAGAAGATCTTTTGGAAGCACAGAATGCAACCAAGCAAAACAATAGCAGACTCTGTTTAATTGAGTCTGTTCACGAGAGCTAATGAAATACCCGGTATGCCGTGTTGACGAGTTCTAATCAAAGTGTTATTGACCAAAACACCCACTTTGCATCAAAATGGTTAATCACATATGAATAAACGTAATAAAAACGAACTCATTTAAAATTTATTTATATATAATATTATAGGCACTGCGTTCTGTTTTGAATTATACTTGTGTTAATTATGCCTCAAAACCTGATTCTCATGTAATAAATATTTTACAAATTTGCACGGTAATCATAGTACTAGTTGTAGTAATTATTTCGAAACTAATAAACGTAAAAATGACCCTAGTTTTTAGTGCAAGTTGCTCAAGCTCTGTATTGTTTATGATGATATTAATTATATCCATCAGTCCTTAAACACATTGTCAGTAATAGCATATCATTCCTTGGCACTGTTTGTGCTAATTACTGGGATGATTTGGCAATGAATTGTTTGTAAGCATTTTCTGGAAATGAGGCAACATTGTTATGTTGCAAAATGAGATTTTGTACTCACAAAAGCTGTCTAAGCAATCCTGTGAAATGGAATATTGTCATTGATTACACATTCAAAAGTATTTTCTATATTTTAGTTACAGGTGTGATGTGCAAATTGTAACTTATTTCCAGATGACTTGACATTAATAAAATTCTAGAGTGATGTTGCTAAAGTTGCCCATTTGTCAACAAAGTCTCATTCCTATTTGCAAACACATTTTCTAGTGATACAAGAATTTGTATCAGATATTTAGCAGGTCCTCCTGCAAGTTAATAAGTGAGTACCAAATTTGTAAAGTGAGTACCTAAAGCAGATTGCTGGTGTGGCTGGAGTTATATGGCTCTCAGCAGGGATTACTGATATGCCGTCTGCCGTATTTCATGTCAAAATCTGTACAAGGAGGTTATAGCACAGCATACCTGTGCGCTTCTCATTTATTAATCGTCCTTATATCCAGTTCCGAATTACGTGTCCCAACGCTCATCTTGTCGTTCATACGTTTCCTTAATAACCTCGGAAGGATTCATGTTGCAAAAGAAACATGCTCGAGGTTTCTAAATTTCTTAGAACAAGACATTAAACGATAGTTTCAGAAATCGTATGAATTACATGTTATGGTAAATATAAGCGCATTTCAAATAAGGACAAGCAGTAAATCAATTTGCAAATCAAGACATTGCTAGTGTTAATTGATACATTGCACATACCGGATATCCTGACTGAAGACCGGTGAGAAACAGAGATTTTCACTGCAAGAACAACTAAAGTAAGCACCAGATAAAATGTAAAATAATAATATTTCATATTTATTATAAAATCACGTTTGATAATAAAACAAACCAAGGGCATTGAGAATAGATAATATTAAATAATTGTGTACTTTCTTTTCTTTAGGTAGACTTTCATGTCAATGGCAAAACTTTACTTTATTAACCAATGTTCAAAGCAGTACCAGGCAACTTAAAAGTGGACGGGATTTACTTTTTATTTCTGTTAGAAGCGTCTTACTACAGACATCTTCTTGAATCATAATGTATGTCATGGTATATATGCTGCGATAATTACATTCCTCATGTAACCAGACAAAAACCTACGTAACAACACCTGTTATATTCGTTAGGATTTTTTTATTCATAATTGTTTACAAGAGAAGGTTTAGTGTGTTGCATACCTTGCCTTTTGTAACACTCGCATGTCCTGTAATTTTGGAACATTATTGTATTTAAAGTGTCGTTTGGTGCACAATTAGCATGTTTGAATCAACCAGTGTTGCTTTTGTCACTGACCCTTCCAAGGCGGTGTAGTAACGTTGTATCGTAATCAAATGTTATTTCATTCACAATTTAACACCATACCACAAGACAAAATACCAAAGCGGCAAATAATTACAGCCCTTTTGACAAATAATCTTCGAGTTGTCGGATTAAATGATAAAACATGAGAATTTACCGACCTTGAAATGTGGCTTTTTACAGATCAGTATAAGTCCTCATATCGACCTGACTGAAAGCAATAATTGTTTATTGTCTATATATTTTTGTGTATTACAACCATGTACACACTCGTGCAAAAAGGTATTTAATTTAATTGCTTATCTGAAACTGTTTTGATTGATTGAATGCCATGTTCGCGTTAAGCTATATATACTTCCAAAAATGCCGAATAGCCGAATGAGAATATGAAATCACGCGGAAGCCGAATGCTATTAAAAGCTATTACAAATGTACCTTAATTACGACTTTAATTTTTATATTGAATAAACATTTGAAATGTTTGTAGACATCTTTGTTAAAACCAGCGTTTACATGCCGGTGTTTATCATCAACACTATGCTTATTTTGTCAAAGCAGCAACAAAAAATCCATTGGAAAACGAATCATTTGTAATATATCTTCTGCAAACTTTGGTATACGACGCATACACGTCTAGGATACTAAAAAAGAAGGATAAATATCCTGCACGAAAACACAGCCTTCATAAAACGCAATCTACAACACGCGGACGATCACACGACTAGCACACAAAAACACGCACATACACATACAGACACAGGCAAAGCAAATACACGAAGTCAAAATGAACAAACAAAGGAACATAATGATGCACTGGTGGAAAAACCACATCTAACACCGGTTTTTATGGTGCATACCAAACCTCACTCTTACCTAGAGCCCTCCATGACCGAGTGGTTAAAGTTACTGACTTCAAATCACTTGCCCCTCACAGATGTGGGTTTGAGCCTCACTCAGGGTGTAGAATTCTTCATATGAGGAAGCCATCCAGCTGGCTTACAGTCGGTGGTTCTACCCAGGTGCCTGCCAGTGAGGAAATAATGCATGGAGGTGCAGCTCGGGTCTTCCTCCAACATCAAAACTGGAAAGTCACCGTATGACCTATAATTGTGTTGGTGCGACGCTGAACAAACAAACAACTTACTCTTATCTCTCTCCACCTATACCAAAGTCACAGGACTTTGTAAATAAAAATCTTCCATGCCAGCCGAATTCCTTACGTACGCAATGTGATTAGAAGCTAGCATGTCAATGCTCTTGTAAATATATATAAATATATATAAAAGCAAACTGTAAGAACCAAACACGTGTACATTCGGTGCCTTTGCAGAAGAAAGAGCATCAAGAGAAACACCGAGGAAGTGCCGGACGAAATAGGCCAGAGGACGTCTATCAAACAACTCAGGTCATTACTTTTGAACGGTTCATTTTCGTATACGAGATGTCATTCAAGTCAGTTGTGTTTTGTATTTGTATGTAAGTAGGAAAATATCAGGATTAAACTTTTATTCAAGAGTAATATCGTAAACGTCTTTTAAACATGAAATATATTCAAAATATTTTGTTTTCTTTTTTCAAATTCCAACAAGTTACATCCTCATATCTTGATATATAACAGTTTATCTTTGTACTGCTTTCATGATATTCGGGAATACATTTCATCTGGAGATTCTTTGAACGAGTAAACAAGACATGTTCACGTTCAATGCAGAACTGTTACCTTGGCATTCAGAGTGTAAACAAATCCAAGAATCAAGACAACCTGAGAAACGTGACTTTTATGAAAATTCAGCGATATTGCCAGGGGTACACGGATGCAAAACTGTTAAAACGGGGGAAATAAACAATTACGAAGCAATGAATTAATCATTTTCTCTTTACCTATAAGTTGCTTTACTTGTCCAGTTAATGTGGGATTGAAGACATTTGTTTTAATACGCAAATCATTCCTTTACAGAACAGGAAGCCCTTAGTGACCATCAAGCTACTACATGTTTACTTTTACAACGGCGTTCGCACAGAAAATGGTATCCAAATGATTCAAGGTGCTTAATTTTATAAACGCTTTGCAGGTAATGCTAGTTTGATAAAGCAAATAGGAACTTCCGTCAAGCAATATGAAAATGATTACGTAATACTGAATATATTCTCTCGTATTTTGGAAAATAAGGATAATAGCTATTTAAATTAGTTTCTTTGAATAATGATGTGGATTTTACGTCATAAATATGAAACTGATTAATCTTGGCACTTAAGATGTTTTCTAAAACCACTTTACGTAAAATGACACCAATAGTTAGTGCAAGTTGTGAGACCTCTACAATTAACAACTACCATTAATTTACAAGTTGCTACTTCTTAACATATACTGTAATTTTGTTAATAAGATGAAGCTGTTTTGGCGTTGCTAATGGTTAGGAGTTTAGATGAAAGGGTTGTGAATTGTTACGCAGCAAAATAATCGTATGTTACGCATTTCATTTACTCAAAAAACAATGTTTGGGCACGATCTTTTAATGTTTGATGATTAGAAAAGTTATGCAATCCTCCTGGCATATCTTCTTTCACTCATGTAAGGTATTAAAGGTATTGTGAACTATCTGATCTAGAAATTTAAAAATTGTAGTATTTGTTAAATGATGATTCTTTGAAGCATTAAAGTCTGAATCAACAGCACATGCATATCAATCAAACACGTGTAAACATATCACTTGAATTAAAGAAAAGTCACGATTGACAAAGCTGAAGATATTATAATATCAATGTGTGTAATCTTCTGATTGCGTGCCAAACAGAATAATGTCCTAATGTAACCCATGATATATGGTATATCCTGTTATTGATTATTAGAGAAAACCCGTATGCATGTTTGTTCTTGTTCCTTTTTTTAAGTAGTCATTTTGCGGTGATGTAGGCGGTGTATGGTTTTATAAAACTCATTCACGAAACTTTGATGAGGGTAAAATATACAAAGATATAAACACAAAATCACATGTGGTAGATGCAAGAGTTCGTTCGAGTCATTAATACTATTGCTGTATCTAAAGCCTGTTCTCAATTACTGTCCGTTTCTGAATTTTGAAGTGAAAACCAAAAAAAAGACAATGACTCCTGAAACAATGACTACGTGATTCATAGAGGAACTGCCATAACCTTCTGAGGACTCGGTACATTTAAACTGCTTTTAGATTTAGAATTTGAACTTAGCAAAGCGGACCGTCACTTATTTGTTTGTAAAAATCAGTATCATTTGTTTGAATGTTAATGGAATGTCTGTCTAAAACATTAACGTGATCCAAGATAAGTGTCTGTTGAGTTCTTACATGACTTGAGAAGCTGACATTTTGTTAAAAGTGACTTCTGTTGCCATATAGCATACATGTCTGACTTAAATATAAAGATCTGGCAGAATAATGCATAAGATATTTGATTTAATCAATGGATTATGGACAACAACCTAATGTGAAAAGCGATTATTGTTTGTAAATACACCTGCAGACAATATTTTCCTTTCTAAAATCAACATATTCTTGCCCAAACTGAGAGGTTCCCTCGTTTCAATATTAACTAAGTATTTGTTGGTACTTCTGTATGTATAAGTGTATGTAAGACGTTATAGCTTTACAGTTCTTTAACTCTTCTTTGCTAAAAGCGTAGAGGTGTGGAAACTTTACAAAATAAAAATCAAAACATTGAGCACACCGAAACTTGTAAACTTTTATTAAGTCAAAACTGTTGCTATTTCTACTTCGGGTAATAAAAGTGAATCGGCTTAAAGTATTTTTATATTGATTACTTGTAAGAACAAATATCAAATATATATACGTTATATTTATAAGTTAGCAATAATTCGATCAGTGATACACGCTTTAAATGACATAATTCTGAGATAATGTATAGCATGGTTATATAATTACTGGAAAATGTAAGACAGACCAGCTGATGTAGCCTAACCGTTGTTAACATTTTTCTTCATTAAGGGACTTTCTTAGTTGTCTTACTTTTCGTATGTTTTATTCAGGTTCAACTTTTCACCTCAAATTCACGGAGTATACTCGAAAACAGTCGCAGATGGTCGGATCACGGCAACTCACACTCATGTACATAAATTGTTTGCAAACCCTAAATCGTGGAATAAAATACAGACGCATTATCGTATTTTTATCAAAAATTAATTTTCATATGCACCTTCAAATGAAAATGCAGGTCATGGGAGCTTTTTATAATCTTGTAAACAACAAATTACATTGTACGCTTTACGCAATAAAACAATGGCTGGAACACGCACTAATGATGCAGAAGTACATAAGTACCTTTCAAATTGCAAACAATTTACTGAAACCAGGACAAACCTAGTATATTCCACGAAATACTTGCTTCCTGAGTTTCTGAAATGTTGGCACGATTTCTACGGTTTTGAGTGTTAATGTAAACATGATAGTGCGTTCTCAAAACTATTTGAATGAACAAAATTCTAATATCTATGATATCTCTAGATTTAACAGCGATTTCATCACATATGATACACGATTTGATTGATAAACACATGTCTTTATTGTCTCACCATATAATATGTGTTAATCGTATTTTCAAACTGTTCTTTATGTCAATTTTGATATATTGTCACAACATATGATTATTGATTTTGTGTTACAGATTTACCATATCAAAAATTTACGGTCAAAAAAGCTTATCCGAAACCGAAGAACAAGTAGTTCCATGTCCTCAATAAATTTTACGTAATTCAAGTCTGTTTAACTTTCAGAAAGCTTCTGAGATTCAACTTTATCAAAAAATGCATTGCTTAAGTACATATTTGCCGTAATCTATATTTTATAACAAAAACAACGCGTATGAAAATGAGCATGCTTGCTTTGATCACATGATCAAACAATTCTTCGTCATGTGACCAAAATAAACAATAAATGACCTCTAATACCGTATGTGAACTTCAGCACCATCCGCGTAGATCTATAATCGGTAATAAAACCAAGTTGCCTCTTTTGTAAAAGTTTTAAATTAAAACTCAGTTCCTGCTAGAAAAGTTAATCGAAATTTTATTTTTATAGCAGCACCGAAGAGCTTGTTTAGATCAGAAAACATGTAACTTAGCACGGCGTGCGTTCTAGTTCGGATATCCCGCACCCGTGTATCCATCGAACTTTGTAGCATAGAAATGGGTTTATGGAAAGATTTATTGCATGAAATCAACAGAAGAGATGTTATCTTACTTATTTCTCATAGAGAAAGATACGATCCTTTCATAATATTTACGTAAATGATTTTTATTTGCACGACTGCAATTTTCACAGTTTGCCTAGTTTTCGGTGCTTCCGAGGGATCTACTTTCCAGATTTTAGGAAAATAATTGCAGATGTTAACGGAGGGGGCGAAAAATTCGTACCTGTTTCCCGAAAGTACGAACAAAAGCACTTCAGTTTGATTTAATATTACATTCCAGCTGTGTTTGTGATTGAAATATCATTAAAGGGTATAATTAATTCGAAAGAAACATTATTTTTTAAAAAGTTCGCCTTTAAATCGCCGGTAGATTTGCGGTGTTTTTGTCCACAAATATTCACGTACTGGCATACGATTTCTTCTCGGATAATTATACAATAGCGGGATTCGGAAGACTGCAGTGAAATCATCTGAGACAATTCAAACTAAGTTAGAAAAATGTCAATTTCCAATATTTGCATTTTTAACAATAAAATTTGTAAACAGATCCTTCGGAAGCATAGAATGCAACCAAGAAGAATAATAGCAGACTCGGTAAGATTGAGTCTGTTCATGAGAGGTAATGTAAATAGCAACACCTCTTACGCCCCCTAGCATCGGCTTAAGCGGAACTCTACATATGTTGAATGGACTCCATGATCCCAAAGGAACAGAAAATATAACAACACAAAAGCAGGCATGTTGTCATGATTATGAGGCATATTATTAATGTACAGCTGAAAAATGACTGAATGCAACCCTAAGATCATGATGTGTGCTGATATTGGAGACAGTAGTAGTCGTTTTGGTTGTTTTAAAATTGAATGAAACATCTAATTTCATTGTAAATATTTTTGTTTGCTTTTAGTTTAGGAACTAATCTGTGACTTTTATCTATGTAATTTATGTATATTCCTAGCCTGCTTTTACCAAGATGAGATCTCATTTGAAAAAAAAATCACCTGTCAATGTCACAGGGCCTGAACATGGAAACCCCGTTTCTGATAAGTAACTTGGGAACCATTTGACCCAGAATGTTGAAACTTCATAGGATGATTGGACATGTAGAGTAGATGACCCGTTTTGATTTTTAAATCACTTGATTAAAAGATATGAACCAGAACTTTGAAAACAGTTTCCAACCAACCACTTTAGAATCATTTGACCTAGAACTTTTAAACACGATGATAGGAATTACAAAGTCAATGACCCTTAATGTTTCTGGGGTCACTTGACTTAATAAGGGAAAGATCAGAGAGGCATGAAGATGGAAAAACTCTTTCTGGATCATTAACTTGAGAATCACTTGACCCAGAATATTGAAACTTAATAGGGTGATTGGACATGCAGTGTAGATGACCCCTGTTGATTTTGGGTTCACTCGATCAAAGATCAAGGTCACAGGGGCCTGAACATGGAAAACGGTTTACTTGATAACCACTTGACCCAGAATTTTGCAACTTCATAGGGCGATTGAACATGCCAAGTAGAAGATCTCTATTGCAGTCAATCATTAATATCTCTTTGTCTTTCGCTTCTATCCTCTATTGACTTCTTGCCTATTACGTCTATGCATTGGGGGACTAGGAATACAGGAGGGGTATATTGTAAATATTAATATTTGATGATGGATGTCGGTCGGTCTGTAGACAAATCAGTTTCCGGATGATAACTGGAGAACGCCTGGCCATAGGATCATGAGAACGGGAGATTTGTCATGACCAGCAAATGGCCCCTATTGATTTTTAGTTCAGTAGGGCAAAGGTGAAGATCACATAGACAATAGAACTTTTTTGCCAGAGAATCACTAAACATAAGCTAACTGTTCATGCCCATTACCAGAAGCTGTCAACCGCTGGCCACATCAGTGCTCTCAGTGCTTTGATTAAAACCGTAATCTGTGTCCGTCTGAGTGCAGATAAATGCTACACTATGGCCGTACCGAATCTCTGCACAGACTCTACGTCAATGGAGTGAAAAAGGTAGTGTTCCGGTATGTGTGGAGGTCTAAGTAAAATCTGGTGCAAACAGAATAGTCACGTGGTATATATTTACGACAATGGAATGCAGGTTTTGATTTCTGTCATTTATGAATAATCTCAATAGTGCTGGGTACCACAGTGGAACGATGTTGTATTTTATTCCTTGACAATAGATTAGAGTCTTTTCTGTGTAGTCAAAAGAAAACTCGAACTGTAGAACAGATTTAAGCTTGTTTGGAACCTATTCATTTTCGTATGCATTATATTCGGATATGTCGTCTTTGTTAATATTTGAATTATGTCCTTTTATGGTAGTAAAACAATTTTATAATTGAACTTACTATACTTTAATGCAATAAATGTAATAGAATAACGTCTTTTTGAAATATGTAAAAAAAATAATTTTGTTTCCTTCTCTACCTCGAATTCCAACAATATTGATTTTCAAACAATGATTGATTTATGATTATGTGTACTGTTTTGAGTTATTCTTAGATAGTTTTCACCTTGAAATTCTTTAATTGACTTTTACACGTTCCACATACATTTGTTACCTTGAAATTCTGCGGATAAGTGTATAGATATCAGGAAGATCAAAGGCATGACAAGAAAACATTCCGAGTGGCGTCAAAAATGAAGTAATTGAGATCCTTGGTGACTTAAAAAGCAAACTATTCAACAGATTTGAATTGCATGTATTTGAAGCATTGTCTAGAATGACTAGACTAAACATTTAATTGCTCATAAATTATTTTTCAGCGTTTTCTTCATTGGAAAAATGCAGTTCCAATGAAAAATTTAACGGGTTGTTCCATTTTCCAAATAAATATACACTCTTGACGTTTAACCGCTTAAAGAAATTGTTCAAGTAAAATTGTCGTAATGTGTACTTTAATCATATTTGCATAATACTTCCGGGTAACAGTGGGCCTGTAATGCAACTTGAAACGTGACTACCACTCATGAAACTTGTATTCGGATTATCATTAGGATGTACAGACATTCAATCACATGAAAAGGAATATGGAAGTTCAGTTAAAGACGTGACATCATTATGTCATAGTATTTTGATCAGGATTTAAAAAAAATATAAGTCCAAGTCAAGTGTTACGTAACAAAATGCTTTCGTAGGTAGCAGTGACGTTACAAACGATGACGTGTTGATATCACATAAGGTTTCTAACATCGCAGACTACCTAGTATACTTTCGGAGACCCTCACGTATGGAAGACTAGTCTTGGTCCATAATAATGGTTCAAGAAAAGGATATTTTGTGATACTCCTACCTATTTTGACAGGAAACAGCCGAAAAAGGATTTAAATAAGCGTGCACTAAATTTGAGAAAAGTTTGGCAATTTTGAAAGTGTTGGTTTTAAATTTCAGCTTTACGTAACAGTAGTCCTGTAATTGTTGTGCTGTTTCCGTCTACTTCTACCATTAGTGATTCTGACACGAAAAAGGTGAAGAAAAGAACACGACAGTATTACCGCATTGCAAACTAACTTTGTTCACTCGACAGAACCTTTGTTATATTGGGTCCAGAAAAGTTATTTGATATGACGAATGCATATGAACGTATTTCCTCAAGTCAAGTAATCTTTAATTATATGCAAGCTTATTAGCTTTTGTAAAGCCTACTATAAAACGTGTAACACCAAGCGAGAGTAGAGCTAAATGTAGGGTTAACGCACGTTTTTTTTTTTGTGTGTAACAACATCTGCAGAATCCCAAGGGATTGGTTGGTGCACGAGCCCCAACTTAGCCCGAGGGAATCTGCAGATGTTGTTTCACGAAACAAACGTGTGTTATCGATAGTCTTGCATAAAACACAACTAAAGTGCTGGAAATATCGAAAAAAAAACAAGACTATTCAGCTGACATTAGCCGATCGAAGCCGGCCGTTTCAGGTTGTTATGGGCACATGTTTTATTTATGCATTTCCAGGGCCTACAGAAACAGTGCATATTTTATACATGTCGAAAGGACATTTTTGGTGTGGTAATTTCTTTAATATTAAATATATGTAAAATAAGTATGACTCCCCCTTTTTCCAATATATCTGTAGGGACTTTAGCTTTAGAGGCTCGGAATTATGAAAATAGGGCATACACGGCATCCTGTCTTTGCACAATTTGCAGGTGAGGTGCCGACAGAACACAATTCTGCTTGGTTTAAATTAATAGTCTGTCCCTTACGCTTTTTAAATGTAAACATTATCGTTTAATAGAAATTTGTATCGATACCTATATTCTTCATATCGTTAAAAATGAAATCTCTAGGCCTATAATGTAGAAAATCTTGCTTTGCACCCCACCCCATCGCGATCAAAGTTTGATAAACACAAAAATTTGAATTTTTCCAACATCGATATAATCAACTTAGATTGGATTTATAAACTCAAATATGGTTGGAGAATTCTACAAATAAATTGAAAAATATATAATTAATACCTTCTGTTCATCAAATGTTCATTAACTATGGAAAATTCCTTCAAACTTAACGCTTCGTCATGCTTTACATTACACACATTGAGTCACTACATCAGTAGACTGCATAGATGTGTAAAGTAGACACAAAACATTTTTTAAAAGTTTTAGTGTAAGATCTAAAGTTAGCATGTCAACTTTCTCGACTCAAATTAATTTGGAAAACGAAATTGTATTTTTGTAAATGTTGTTTGCCTATCATTTTCAGGGATTAAATCGCAGCGTGTAAACTTACTTTGAGTCATATACGCGTAATAATACAATAATACGGAACGTGAATGCAGTCGCGTATCAAGAGAGGTAGCACTTATTACAAGTTAAAGTAAAGTAAGGTTGAAAAATGATATTTTTAAAAAAATGCAGATGAAAAGATTTCATAAGTCTCGGACCTTTCGACTTCGGCCAAAATTGATCCGGGATCCATAATTTGCTTACGTTGGACCCGCAACAGCATATTCAAAACGTTCACCAACAGCGCGTGCTCACGAGAACTCCTTGTTTGTACACGTTTTCTCCCTGCTTGTGCATGCCCAAAATCGGCAAAAAATCATACTCATAAATACATACAAGAAGACAATTGCCACTGCAGCATGTAAAGTATATCACAGCATGAAAAGAATCACAAAACTAGTAAAGAAAGCACTTTACAAGCGAATTATTTCCCTTAGGCCGAGGCTCGGACAGTGACGGTGTTGCACATTTCTCTTTTTTTTTGTCGTTATCAGATGCAGTCAAACTGGGTATGCCATTGTTTTGCTCGGTATCGTTCTATTATTCTATTTTAGGGATCTCTTTAGATTTTAATAAATTATATTTGTACTTATGCTTGCCGCAGATTCCGTGACACAGCTTAAGTTTTAGATTCTTGAACCACTATGTTTGATATTCTAATCCTTTGCCGGTTCTGTTAAATGCCACGTATATCTGATACTATAACTAGAGTCATTAAATGTGTCTGTGAAAGTAATAAATGTCTCGAAATGTTAAGAGCTTATGAGACAATCTGCTTCCGAAGATGGCCGCTAATTTCGTAAAATTTCGATTAGCAGTGTCACACAGACCATTAGTCGTTACATCAATTTTGGTCGCAGACTCTCTTAAGTCCATTACTCCAAATGACTATTCTGAACGTGTATTGTCTGCATTACTTTCATGACTAAATGAAACCTCCATATATGCGACAAAAAGTCTGATAATCAGCCTTCAGGAAACAATTTTATTTGTTATGAATAATTTCAATTATCAATAGAAGACATAAAATATATTTGTTGACAAGGTGCATTTACACCACTTTAAGGATGTACGAGCGTTTTTTTTTTCAGGATATCCGCCATTTTGAAAAATGTTTCTTCGAATATTGCTTTCTAACAAAAGTTTTGCCAAAAAATAACGCTAAATAATCAAAATATGACTAATAATGTACCATTTAACCAAATAGAATCTACTTTTTGCGAAAAAAAAAATTTTCACCCTTATTTTTGGCTGGCATTTGCCTAAAATTGACGTAAGATTTACAATGGGGTAGGGATAGGTAATTTCAAATATCTATGAAAGAAGATCAGGTTTGGTTTTGATATTTTCCTGACTGATACATATAACGATAAGCTATAACTGAAATAAAAGTTTTCAAGATAGCACTTTATTCTATCTAGAAAATATAGATTAAAATAAAAAGTACAATAAATATCAAAATTCACCAGTTTTTAACAGTTTTTTCTTAATCAATTTCTTAGATGCACGGTGACCCCAACCTTTTTTCTTTCCGTTTTGAAGCATTTTTGTGTGTCAAAAAAAAACTGCAAAATATTTTGAAAATCTTACCTTCAGATTTTGTTAAGTAGATCTAAATATTTTTTTTTCATTGAAAATAAAGTGGGTGGGGTAATTATGTCACCATGTAAAAATGAAAGAGATTTGTTAGTTAAATTTATGCTTATATAATACTGACATCACCTTGTATTCATATTAACCTGTAAGACATGAAATCCCTATAACATTAAATGGGATATTATATGTTATATAAAGTACCACCATTTTTTCAATTTTACAAAAATCTTAGAAATGCTTAAACAGTGGGTGAAGAAAATGCCCTATAAAAATAAAACGAGTTTGGTGACCTGTGTTTTTTCTTCTCTCTTTTCTCTTAGAACTTAATGTTTTTCAAGCTCACAGAGTAAGAAAAAAATCTTAACGTTAGAAAAAATTCGCTCGTACATCCTTAAGCAAACAATTTCGTAACGAATTCCAACCAAATTATCTTATTAAGGGAAAGCACAACAAATTAAAACAATGATAGCCTGGGTTTGACTAACTCTGACCATGAGATGTAAGGCCAACATCATCTGTCTCTATCTGTCGTCTTTTTATTCTTGTCGAAAAAGCACAAAACAGGTTTCTCCTCTTATCTTAAATATCCATCGTGTGACGATACAGTAAACCTTGTAGAATATGATTATTCTAGACAGGGTTAATGTAGAGTTGAACGTTTGTCTGTTATTGATGTCATAATTATGAGAATTCCATAGAATTTCTGATGATAACACTTCCCGCTATACATAAGTGAATATTTGATTTGTTGGATGACTTCCTCGCACGAACGGATTGTATGTTCTTTGTTGGGTTTCGAACCATCAGCTGTGATGGGGAAGTGATTGAAGTCAGTGACCTTAACCTCTTACTGACGAAGATCCCAATCATTATGAAGAGATAAATGTTAATTTCTCTTTACTTAACGGAAACAAGAACTTAGTTCATACTTTTCTCTAGAATTTTCACTGCTGAAGTTTTATTTTATTAGTTTAAATGATCTTTGTTAATTTTAGCGGCACTTATTTGATATAAAAGTGAGGTTATTTTAAAATTAAGAATTTTAAAACTAGTCTTTTAATGTTACTGCAAAATAGTTTGTTTTTCCAATTAGATAACTGGTTATTTTATTTCACTATGGAAATCTTACAAGAACTATGGTTTGATTTGAAAATGATAAGAATGCAGTCTTGATTAAAAATCATAATCGTAAAATGCAATATACATGTAAAAAATAAATGAGTGAACTGAAATGAATATTTGAAACTTCAAAGTGCCCAATTAGATATTGAGTGTGCATGAATAGTTTATTTAATAGAGTAACAGCCCGATGTCACTTTTTTATCGCAAACTTCGTATTGAGGAAGGAAGAGAGAAATTCAATGCTGATTAATAACTGTTAGCAATTTACATACTGCATAACCTTTACCCTGCTAAATTTCTAGGATGGACTGGTCCATCATTCAATATGGACAGTACCACTTCTTATTCAAAGGGACATTCACTGAAAATGTATTGACTGAAACAGCGAACAGAGCAGACCATGATCAGCCTGCACAACAAATGTGCAGGCTGATCTTGGTCTGCATTCGTCGCAAAGGCAAAACCACTTGCCAGCAGCAGGCTAAATGTAAATATTTGCATAAATCCTAGATCTCTTGATTGTCTTGTGTTTGAAATCATCATGAGTTCGAGTTCGGTCGCGATCTAGATCAGTGTATTATGAATGAAACCGAAAAACTATTCTGATATTTATTTGATTTCACAGTTTTAAACAAAGGTATTTATTTATTTGTACCTAAATATCAAATTTACAGATTACAAGGAAAGTGTACAAATCCTGTCTAACATTTTCAAGAGATACTTAGAATATCAAAGACAGTATATATTATGATTTCAATCATGGCGATAAGATCTACCAGCTGGAACTTGAAGTAAAGAAGGATCAATTTTGAATTGATCATATTTTAAAGACAATTTTAGCACAGTATTACAAAAGAGCTCGGTTCTAAATTGTTCTTCTATAGGATAGACAACAGCACAAATACAGCACAAGTACAATCTATCCCTCTTGAATAAAAACTTCGAATTTTTATCTCATTTAGTGATTTGCTCTTGAATAAATTCATTGTTTGTCGTTCAGATGCGTATTATTATATCGCGAGGGCTGCGCCCTCGTGATATAATTCCTTCGCATCTTAACTCCAAACAATGATTTATTCAGCGACAAATCACTAAATGCGATATATTATTTCTTAAATAAAAGTGGTTGCAATTATTTTGCTATTATATAGATGAAACAACTTTCACTTTTATCAGACCGTTATCAATATTATGATATCGTTGTTTTAGGGGTATTTTTATTGTTTGTTGTTCTTGTTTTTTGTTGTTTTATTATTTTTTTTTTTCAATAAAAACAAAATTATTGAGTTTTCATCATTCCTGGACAATATCTTAATACCAACAATTTTGAAACTAAAGGCTTTAGTAAAAGAAAACACATAAAGAATTGCTTTTGTGCTCTTTGATTAGTAATTGTAGCTCAAATTACCATAATATGGTTGACCATACGTACCTAACAAACATTACATAACTGGCTATTAAATTTTTTTCTGTAAAAAAAGATAAATTCAAAATTACTTTGAGATTCCTTGTATCCGGTATGCATATTGCCAGTCTACCGTAATTGCAGTCCATTGTAAGTGCCAAGCACATTTATTGAATTGTTTCGTAAAAATACATACTTAAGTCTATTAAGAGAATTTTTCACTTTATCATGAAGCTGCTATTGAAACTGCCCGTTAACACTTGCTCGATATTTTTGTTGTGACGTCAATGATCTGATAACAAAACTGTCCCAGTCCATATTGAAGGACTATGTTTTAAATCATTTTTATTACAGAGTCAAGTTTTAATGCCGCATGATTTTTTTCTAAACCTGATTCTACAATATTAATAACTCTCCGGTCTCCATTCTTTTCGAACAGACAATATTAATGACGTCATTGTGTAACGTACATCATGACATCACATCATAATGTTTTTATTGATCGATTCATGCCTAATTAAGGGTAATTATTTATGATTAACTGGATGCAAAAGTCTTTATGTTCATAGTTATTCATGGAACAGTATTAATTTAGGGGTTGATGTCTGGAAGTAAAAAGGGTGGGGCGCGGGTTTCAGCGCTTGTGGTATGTATCTGTCTGAGTCAAATGTTTAGATTGTTGAAAAAAGCATGTTTTGATATTTTTCAATAAGAGGAATTTTGATTTTCACGCTAGCAGTTTATTTTGTAGATCTAATTAGTTTTTTCTACTGTATATAAGCGTAATACATACAATAGACATTGTCTATATGGACAGAGAGATGCTCAGATGCTTAAAGGTTAGATGAAGTTTCAAATCCTTAAAATTAATGTTGATTGATTATTGCTTCAAAACCATTCTTTACGATAAAAAAAGGAAATGTGTTGTTCTAGGCTTGTTTTAATAGGTGCATGATAAAACAAAAAAAAACGTAGAAACTCCATATGTCGTTCAACACGACAAAAATAAAAATGTTGCTGGCTCGTTTTGATTGAGCCTATTCATCGGCGGTAGTGGAAATGCATGTTCACGCTTTGTAACCCTTTGTAACCCATATCAACCTTGCTTAATAAAATTAATATCAAAATACATTAGCCTGCGTTCGTATATATGCCTATGTACTTAAAAATACGTTGTATCTGTGCCGTTTTTATTTCTGATCTATTTGGAAAACGGAATCGATTCCGTGTTTCTATTTTAGTGATAGGGGTGCGACAGATGTTGCAGATTTCGTTGTCTCTAGGCATGAAAACACTATATTGCTGATCTTTATTCTATATGAAATGAAACATTTCCAGGAGATGAAGCACATATCAGCACACGTTTAAAATGTCTGTAACTTATATTCTTGAACATTATTGTCAGTGCTGAATAAAAATCTAACGAAAAGTGGGGGTCTTGTTTGATGCAAGAAAAATATTTTCAGCCAGGCACACAAACTGCTAAATCAGCTTCAAAATGAGACCCGATATTGTAGTGGCGGTGTATGACCTACGTTGCCATAACTAATTTTGTCATGTTAAAATGCTACCTAACTGTCAAACAAAGATCTGTCAGGTGAGCCAGGTACAAGGATAGCTAGGTGCTAGGGAGCGTATCGGATGTTGCACGGTTCATTGAACAGTCTCAAACAGTGTCGGCTTTTACTTTACTTGGTAGAGTTCTATGCTTTCATGCGATGTTCTTGTAGTCTTTATTAGCTATCACAACAGCAGTCTGAAAGTAAAGTTTGGCTGCAGTAAAAAGTCTCCCCATATTTGCTTCTTTATTTTTTTTTTGTCCTTTGGGATCACTGAGTCTATTCAATAAACCATTAAATAAATTTCCGCTTTAGACGATGATTCATTACCTCTGCCATCAACACTAGGCTGTTAATTTTGCAATCATCAGATGTAATTAAAAGAGTCGTGTGGCTCTTCTTTGATTAACTGGCAGTAGTCCCATGTTAAAATTCTTAATACTTCGAAATAGTTTTTCATACATTGAGACAAATAAAAGTACAGACAAGTTTTTCTTAACGATGTTATATCAATAATGATAATACAAAATGCATAATAGAAACATTGCATTTTCTCTGTTATCTGTCCGCATCTTTAAAACAATTGTCAGGAGACCCGCTGCCGGAGCTCTAGATGACGATTTTATATCTGGATCTGTATCTTTATCCGCTTCTGTACTCCAGTGTTTTGTGTTGGAAGTCTGAGGTGATCGGATTGCGGACGAGAAATTTTATTTTAACGAAGGCTGATTATCGAAAGAAATTTTCCTGCATTATCTGATTTCAGTAGTAAGGTTTGAAAAGTGAATGAAATGATTAAGATTTTTGGGAAAGTTTCACCTGTAGTAAATTCTTCGCTAGACAAGCTGGATTCTGGACAAAATGAGAATTTAACGTTTTCGGAATGGGCTTTCGCAAAGTGTTTGTATATACAACAAGTAATTAACTGACCTTACAAACTTCAGAGGCAAGACTAACTGGCACAGCAAATCCAATATACAATGTAAAACCAAATCTGTAAGATTTTGCAGAAATGCAACCAAGCAAGGAAATGGTAGACTTATTTGATTCAATTTGTTCATGAGGTGTAATCCGATGTACAGATATCCTACACGCCCACTAGTACCGTCATTAACTATTTGAAATAAACATTAAATTGATTTTATGGTCCCAAAATGACTAGATCTACAATTCATTCAAAGTACAGGGCGTTTGTAAGACAGTTGTTAGAGAAGTTTACCAACCTTTGGCAAACAATACAACGAAACAAACGACATCCACCCGATACGTTAGACTTCTGTTATGAATAGTAGTCCAATATGAGTCGCAGAAAGGTCCTTTCGAAGCGTAGAATGCAGCTATGGAAGACAGTGTCAGACTGATTAAGCCTGAACATGAAAGAAAATGAAATAAGCAAAACATCTTACGTCTGAAGCAGAACTTCGTTACTAAATAACACGAGATTACTGAAATATTTAAATATGGGCCGTTTGATAGTGGTCTTTAAAATGTATTTCGTTGAATTCGATGGGTATTTAGCATTCCGCCGATCAAAGTTTTCTATTATAACATCAATTCCCGGATTGCCTGATTAATATTTGCTTTTGATGTGTTCAGTTGTTGTAGGGATTCTACGTATATTCTTTTACATGCACAATGTACTTCTGAAATTACCAGCTGAATTTCATTTAATGGTGCTTTACTAAAACTTTTTGTCAGATTTTTTCTTGTTGACTACCTCCCGTGAAAGACGAGGTTGTCTGGGAAGAAGACCACCTTATCTTTTCCCAAGGGAAAGGCAAGCATACGCGCACACGGTGACGTCATATATCATGACGTCATTAGCTGTATGCGTAATTTACATTTCAAAATGTCACTAAAAGTATAGGTTATACTGGTAGATCATTTATTGAAATTCTAATGCAATTAAGTTTGCCGAAACGGAGCGTAGCGTAGTGAAGGCAACACTTAAGCATTAGAATTTCAATAAGTGTATCTATAACCGACTTATAGTTAAAACGCCCCTTTTCATTTTACTGACAGGTTAAAGCAACAAAAATCTCTCTCTGAAGTAAACTAAACCACGCCTTTTTCAGTCTCTTGGAATTGGCTAGTCTTATCTTCACTCATGATCGAAAAGTACATGTTTGTTACGACTAAATACAATGTCATTTTAGAGCCAACCTTTAGCAAAATGGCGATTGATCCAGTGCTGGAAGATTTTAATTTAGTTATTTTAAATACATAGTAGACGACTCACTTATCGAGTAGTTTGTAGAACACAATATTATATTCTTATTTAATGAAAATATAATATGCAGGTTTAAGATGTTATAAACTAACAGTATAATTTAAGCAACTACATGTAAAACAAGACAAAGTAAGTTCACCCTGGGTTATTTTTAGACCAGTAGAGGTAATTGATCGAGAGTGAAAGGTGCAGAAAGGTCAAACTTAAACTATGAAAGTACAGCTTGCATTAAAAAGAAGATAAAAAAAACACAATTTGATATTTATATATTTGGTTCGTTTATTACATAGACACATTATTTCTTGTATGCAGTCCCTGTTTCGGTAGTTGCTGCGCCTCCCTGAATGTTGGAAATCCATAGTAGGTGGAACAATGAATACTCATTAATTTTGTACTACTTCATGATTAAGTGGGCCAATATTTTCAGTTATGAAATAATACGAAAATAAGTTGGTTATTTTTTTTGAAAATCTTTCGCTTGTCATTGGATAAATAAAGATGTTTGAACTATAATGTTGCAATGAGTTTATCTGTGGGGAAAATATATTTAATGTGTCAGCATATGCATGGCAGGTGTACACTCGACCATCGGGTCAGCGCAAATAAAATAAAAACACCAGAGTTTAATTTTCCATTTCTCGTGTTGGGAAAACCCTGTCTGATACAGGCGGGCATGCAAGATCCTATGACACTTCCAGACACTGTTGCCTATAACAGAGCTACTTGTAAGTTGAATCTGAAAGGGTCTACATATTTCTATTTCTAGCTGTCGGAATAGTTATTGTAATGTAATTGTCAGGACTAATTAAATTTCAGTTTGCTGTTAAAAATCACATTTTATTTTTCATCGCGGACCAATTTCCCTAGGCATCTAACCTAATTACGATTCCAATGGGAAATAAAAGTCTCATATATCTGTTCGTTCTTGTTCAAAGAGTGCATAAATCATGAACGTTTCTTCTTCAGTACTCCACATGTGATGATGCATTTAACGCCGGTGGTATATATTTTATAATACATAATAAAGACAATTTAATGCGGCTAATATATATACACAATTCAAGAATGGTAGACCAAAATTATATAAACATGCCAGACTTATTCCAAGGCAGTGCTGTTGTTCTTGGCAGGGTTTCCAGAACTGAAAGTTTACAATTACAAATGTCGTTGGGATATAAAATAGAGAAAAGTGGAAACTTCACAGGTCGCCAAACACGACAAAAACGAAAATGTTGCAGGCTCGGTTTGATTGAGCCTGTTCATGGACGGTAGTGGAAATGCATGCTACCGTCCACGCCCTCTAGCCCCGGGTTGAGCAGAACTCAACATTTACACATGCTAAAAGTACAAAAAGCAATTTAGAGACATCCGATGTATTCAAACGTAGGTGAACATGGAACCTTCAATGATACACGTATTCAGGCGCGTAATTCCATGAAGAGCGGCGTTTGGTCCCCAGATAAAGTAAAGGGTTTGCCCCAAACGAGAAAACAATGGGCAGAACTAAACAAACTAAGTCACAAAGAACTGTGCTCGTAAGGTCACTTTTTAGCTTTTAATGGCAAAGGATGATAACTCCGGGCATTATTATAGATGCGGACAAGCAACTGTGTAGAATAAACGACCTCCAACAATCCAGCTGGTTTTTTTTCTCTTGAAAAAATGTCTACATCTCTTGCTAGGTGGCAGGTGATTCGAAGTCAGTGGAACCAGTTTGCAACCGGTGCTCTAAACCCAATGGAAACAACCTGATTATGTACATGTAACAGACTATCGGATGTAAATTGTTGATTCCATACTTTGGTTATTTTATGCCATTTTTTGTTGAATTCAAGCTATCGAAAATGATCTGTGCTACTTTCAATAAAGAATATTCCAAAATCATTACAAGCGGTCTAAACGACAACAAAAGAGCAAAACTAATTAATAAAACTGATATACTCATTTGAATTAGAAAGTATAATTGAATTTAATCATGAATTATCTTTCAAACATATGCTGCACAGCAAAATTAACGTATTATAGCCTATAGATTTTCATAAACTTAAGTTATAGCATTTGATGTTTTGATCAGAAATGCCTATAGACAGACAGATAAATTGACCTGAGCACTCATCAAATTCAACACGTGTAAGTCTCGTGATCTCTGCAAAAGAAGCTACCAGCTTAAACACAACAATTTAAAGTGAAATGGAAACACAAAGTAGATAACAATGTGCACACATGTCTCTATTTAAAAAATATAGCACATTGGTATTGTATCCCTGTACTTTTTTTAAAACTGATTTTATGTTTAAAACCATTTGACATTATTTCATTGTGTTAGTGTTTACAGTTACTGTACCGATTGAACACAATAAGTAAACATTTGTTATACGCCTCAGTATACTGTAAATCACTTTATATTCGCGTGATCTTTATTTCGCGAATTCAAGCACCCTGAATTATTTCGTGGATTTATGGATTCGCGACGGGAGGGTAAAACTTTAAATTCGCGAAGGTTCTTTTCTTATATATGCGAAATTCCAATTTCGGAAGTCGTGATTACATTAATGCATATTCTTCCGTACCGTACCGGATTTATGTACGCCAAAGACTCCTTAAATACATGGTAATCTTTGCAAGCATCTGTTCTGACGGACAAACATAATTGATATATAGTTCATGTATAATAGAATGCCACTTAAGCCGATGATAAGGGGTATGAAAGTGTTCTCCACAGGTAGACTCAGTTAAAACGAATCTGCTATTACTTTGCTTTGCTAAGGAAAGAAGACCCATTGGATGCATATATTATATAACAAAGAAAAATAATAGTATTCTCGACAGGAATCAGAAAATCTGTGAAAAGATCATGTGGAGGTATAGAACGCATCCAAACAATATAATAGTATAAGTATGTTTATGTGTGGTAATGGAATGTGCAACACTCCTCACGTCCCGCCCCCGTCCCGACCCTACTTGCACCAGTTTCAGCGGAATTTTATTACAATAATTCAAAAATTGAATGTTCTCCATGATCCGAAAAGAGTCTGTCCAAAGTATATCAGCTAAAATAATCTAACTACGTAATTAATTGTTTACAAAGATGATTTTCATTTTATGTATACGGATAAAATATAGATAATGTCTAGTCTTAATGCCAAATGCTGTTTAAAAATTATATGTTAATCACGGTTTGCACTTATTCATTTACAAGTTGCTTGTAAATTAAATATAACATTTTTAAAAAAGTTTGACACTGACTATGGTTAGAATATGTATGGTTTGAACTAGCATTTAAACTAGATTTCCCCAACGTGTGCGATTATCTTCCACATATCAAATTAGAGTACTGTACCAAGGTCGTCATATTGCACGTTTGTCCGGATTTACAAATCATTACGCCAAGAATGCATAAATTAATCAGGATTTCAAACGTGAACATTTTAGTCCATTTACATAAAATGTAAAACGCAGACGTTGATGACATTGCGATCGATTAAAACGTTGCCGTAGTATCGTCACTAGTTGAGCTGTAGAAAGCACCATGATTGGTATACTTTTGTTATCTTCCAACATCCGCAAACCTAAATGATGTCGGCTATACAACGCGTCATAAAGAATTTGACATACACCTAATGTTACTACTTGAAGAATATAAGTTCATAATTATTTTGACAGACATACGTTCGTCTTCGGAAAAGTCGGGCAACTTCGCATAAAATGGAAATTGGTGAACTGATATCGACTTAAACAAGTCACAATAGAGCTGTTGCATTTTGGAAATAAACTCGTTTAATTATGTATCTTGTGCTTTTTGATTTTTCGTTTAGTTAAAACATTACACCAACATAATTATTGGTGATGTGGCTGGCACTTCTAATTATCCATCTGAGTTAGACTGAGTATTATTGCAAGCACAGGTTGACATCTAGGTAGAGCAATCGGCCTTCTGAAAGCTAGCTGGATGACTTCCCCGCATTAAAGAATACTACATCCCAAGCAAGATTTCGAACACACAGCGCTCCTTTACCAGAATATGAAAGGTAATATTAGTTGAGTGAACCAAACATTTATAACCATTGTTGTAAACAGTTACAGGTTAATTTTGATAAAACGTGATTGCTGTATAAACATGGTTGCATTATTGTGTACGTACCAAGCAGAATGATTTCCAGAATCTGCCCTAGTTCTGCTTATACGGGGAACCCCTTATTACCGTCTCCGGTTTATGTTTGTTCTTGTTCAAAGAGCTCGTCAATCGTGCACATATCTCAATGTTTTCTTTTTCTCTATGTAATCTTAGTGTGTTTCCACAGGCGGTGTATGGTATTACATTACTGTATTACGGCCATTTGATGAGAGTAATTGTAACACGAGTATAAAAATAACTCACATGTGGTAGATGCAAGAGTTATTTGAGTAACTGGTACTATAGCCACGAATGACTGGTACGTTTCCAGAATATTTGCTAATTGTTAATTTACATAGATTTAATGTAAGTTCAGTCATTTTACTTAATGACTTTCATAAGAGCAATGACACCTAATCACATAACAGGTGTTTCAAGTTAATCTTTAATTTATTCTTCCTAAAATTATTGTAAAACGGATGAATTAGTGCCGAATCAGATTAATGTTTTAGAAATAAGTAACTTGAAAATTACAAAATGTTACAAATCGTTATTGCATATTGTAAAAGCTCTTTACAGGTTGAAATGACATTAACTACTGCAATCAATCTGCAGGCTGCACGATTTTAACATATAAGCCGCGCCACGGGAAAACCAACACAGTGCGTTTGCGACCAGCATAGATCCAGACCAGCCTGCGCATCCGCAAAGTCTGGTCAGGATCCATGCTGTTCGCTTTCAAAGCCTATTGCAATTAGAGAAACCGTTAGCGAACAGCATGGATCCTGACCAGTCTGCAGACTGGTCTGGATCCATGCTGGTCGCTAACGCACTATGTTGGTTTTCTCATGGCGCGGCGTATTTTCTTGGTAATAATCTAAGACAGTTTGGCACAACTACTGCTAATTACACAGATGGATTGTTAATGGGTTTTCGATTGCACTTTTCTGCAACGCAACTAAAACAATATTCTGTGTCATAAAACATGCACATTTCTCTACTGAGAACATTTTTTTTTTTGTATTAAATGTTTAGAAACATTTTATATGTACATATAGTAAACAGCGGATAATACAATGTTTTGGCTTTGATGTAGATTTAGTGTTGAGTTACTAATGTAGTGAGATAAACGTGTGTAAAATATGCTTATTTCGACAGGTGTTCAAGGTGAAACCTATTTCGTGTAGGCTGACTCGGTAATTAAATCTATATACTAGTATCAATAACAATGACTCCTGAATCTAAGAGACACATGATTCAAAGAGGGATAGCCATGATCGTTTAAAGAATCGTCATATTTAGGATTTCAAAATGAATAAGGCGTATTATGCAAATATTTTATAGGATATTTCTTCAATGTATGATTGAATACAATACATGTAGTTCATTTCTCCTAATGAAACTATAATGGTTGTTATAGTTTCAATGCGACTTGTGTCGCTGCCCAGTTCCATGCCTTGTACCACTTGCGGGTTAGCACATCATGATTTAGTTTGTTGATTTTGTACAATTATATTATGTAAACCGTAGATATCTTCTGCATAGGACTGAAACTCAAGCCTGTCTCTTCGCAAAGTTGCCTAATTGTTGTCCGCCTATTCCTGTCCACCGCTTCCTTTACCCACATAACACTGACGTCACTCCGTTTTGCCGTTAGTTGAGCGCATCTCTTATCATCTTCAATTTCCTTTCTGTCCTCACCGAATCTCTCATGCCACTTGTAAATCAGTGATCGATATACGCTTTCCTTTCCAAAAGCCTTTTTTATACTCTGTTTTTTTCTGTTGTGGTGTCATTCCTAAGTAAAAACAAAACTTTGTCACTGCTCTTTGCTCGCCATAGAGAAGTCGTACGTCATTCTAGCGCACATCCCTCTGTCTCCATTGACATCGGTAGCCTGTAACAAAGAAAGATAACAACTCCAAGCGCCTTTTTCTTTCTGTTATCAAGACATCATATGACGACTTCAATGTCATTTCCGCATTTTAGATGCGGAAACGCGCCAAAATAAGTCTATATTCTGCGTCTTATCGGTAAGTATATATAAGATATGAGCTGCGGTGGTCAGGCTGTATGGGGTTGCTATGGTGATTCATAACTGTCATATACCGAGTAAAGTTCAGTTAGAAAATTGCATGCATATTTGTCTGATATTGTTCTACAAAATGGTGAAGTTTCATACCAGTACTGTTAACTCTGATAGAGATATCGACGGTGTCCACGAATTTATTGATCAACCCTCGTAGAATGTAATTAAGGTAAATTATAGGAAACTGGTCATGGCAACCTAAAGGTAAAATAAAGTGCAGCACCCAACACGTTCCCTAGCGTTGGGCTGCGTGGAATTTTATAATACATTGCATGCAAAGGACCAGAAAATATAACAAAACGGAGTCTAAGTACGGGGAGACGTATATTGCCGCCATATGGTACTTAAAACTGCTATTTTGATAGTTAAATAAAACCTTTACAAAGATCGATTGGAAGTATAGAAAGCAACCAAGCAAACAAATAACAGCCAACGTCTGACTAAGTCTTTTCAAAAGAGGTTACGAAATGTGTGTAACATCCTTCCAGCATAATTACCTACTGATTTCCCATTAAATGTCGAAAACAGTCAACAAAACTGCACGGTTTTATGACCGTTCAAAACCTAAATTCGTATCGCTGTTGATTATCCGACATGGTACGAAAAGGTAGCATTTCATTAATTTACATATGTATTTGCAAACCCCATATTGAAAAATAGTCACAAACGCTTTCTTATGTTTTTCATAGCCTCAAAAACCAATTCCCTACTCGATGGCTCTATATTATCTTGCGCACAAAAAATACAATTATTCAGGTGTTAATAGACACAAGATAAATGACTCATACGAGGGTTCCTGAAGTTTAGATAAATGTACCTTTTAACACGGCTTTATGCAAATACGTTTCTGAAAGCAAGACAAACTGGCTATCTAGAAAACACTTGTTTTCTGATTTTCTTGGCACCATTTCCTTGTACACTTTGTCTTAACTGACATTTTGACGTAGTAGTTATAGTGCGGTTTTTCAAAGTATTGGAAAGCTCAGTTTTAACAAGAAATAATATCTATCAGATCCTCAGACTAAACAGAGATTCGCATAACAATTGGCAACGCTTTCACAAGATAAAAGTACTCTGCCATACGTACTTTAATGTCAAAACGTATAATCTAGAACGATTTATCGAGTTTAAAAAATGTTTACGGGTGTCAGTTAAGGTTCAGAATGATTCGAAATAGCGAAAGAGTGTGTTCTTAATATTTTCTAACCTGGACTTTTTTGTCAAATCCAATTATTGCTGTATTGCAAAACTTAAGCTATATTAAGCAACACAAGTTCAGATCCCTTGGCTCTGCACTACCTTCATGATAAGCCAGTAAATACGATATTGCTTTAGTATTATTTCTATAACTTCTTATTACAACCTTTAGCATGCTAGATAAATTGTCGTCTGCTGGAAATGTCGTCTGCTAAAATTGTAAAGTTCATTCAATTTGCTCCAAAATTGGAAGAAATATTGTCAGAGTAGCAAACAGCTTGGAACCTGATCAGACGCCGATTTAATCGGCGTCTGATCTGGTTCCAAGCTGTTTGCAAAGGCTGTTAAATTCGCCTGCAGCAGGCTAAGGGTTAAACCGCGTTTGCATTTTCTTTTGGCTTGGTCACGTTCTGTGCTTCCATAAGAATATTCTTCTTATAGGTTTTATTTTACTTCCATATCAGATTGAAAGTACCGTGTGGCAACAGTAAAAGTTAAAATGTCCCCGTATTTGGACTTAGTGGTGTTAAATTAACTTTTGGTTCCGCATTACAGAGTCTATTCAACATTCAATGTTTGTACAACAGAGTTCTGGTTCTATGAGAGGTGAAGAGTGTTGCACTTTTCATTGCCTATCACGGACAGACTCAATCAATCCGAGCTTGCTGTCATTTTCCTTGTTTACATTCTATTCTTCCAGAAGATGTTCAGTTAGAATTTATCACTGATATTATATTGTTAGTATCTATGTTTTAGCAAGGATTACGCCTCTGTAAAGTCGAGTATTGAGCAATAACAGAGAACTATCCCTTAATGTAGATTAGGAATAATAAGTGTTACTTTTTCAGTTTGATGGTTCTGTATTCACACTGGCACTTGCATCTTAATGTAGACAAGAAAAGTGGTGTCACCTGAAATGCTTTTATGACAATCCCATACTGAAAGCTGAAAACAGATTTAAGCAATAAACGATAGTTACAGAAATATTGCTCTTAAGTATAATTTTATGTGAACTCTTGTGTTCATCAGGAATTCCGGAGATGATAGAAAAAAAAACTGATAAATAAACATTACATGTTTCAATTAGTACCACTAACAATTTTTTCTACCGTTTATGCTTATTTACCATATAAGGTCATAAAAAGAAAAACTAGTAGCTTTAACTGAAAAAACATTTGCAAGAGAATTATTTTAAATACGGGTATTCATGGAGAAGAACTACAATTTAACAAAGCCTAAGACACCTCAGATTTCGAAGCGTCATTTCTGGACTTGCATCTAAAAAGGCAATTTAGAAACAAACACATTTGATAGATGACACGATTTTAGTTTATATCACAACTAATTCGTTTTGCAAAATTTCCTTAAAGTGAGAAGACTTAAAGATCTATAGAAATCTTAATATTAGAAGAAAAGTAACAATAGGGTTACTGCTATCACAAACTACGGAGCGGGTCTTTCACATATCATTGGATCAAAATTTTGAAAGAAATACAGCATAAATCTTAAACACTTCTCAAAAAAAAACAAAGACAAATATCAAACAGGGAATGCCACGTACCAAAATCGCAGCCTGCAACATTTTTGTTTTTGTCGTGTTGAGCGACCTGTGAATTTTCTGATTTTTCTATTGTATTGTTAGCCATGTTGACGTGTTTTGAATTTTTGCTTCAATCAAATGTGAATTTCACATCAAATATCTCATGAAGAGGACGTGTAGAGCGCACAACCATGGTTACTAGGTTCAAGGTTAACGCCACAATCAAAGGTCATATAGATCAATTTTATGTCCGCTCCATAATGCCTGCAATGAATTTCACAAAGCTTACAACGATTTGTAACATCATCCAGAGAAATTACAGAGTACAAAACCCATGTAACTAGGTCCAAATCAAGGTCAAACTGAGAGGTCAAAGATCAAATAACTCAAATTTGTTTTTGCTTCATATCTTCTTAACTGTTGGGATGGTTTTCATTAAACTTGCATTAATTATTAACCTCATCAAGACGACATGGAGAGTGGAGTGCAAAATTCGATCATTAGATCCAATGTCAAGGTCACACTTACAAGTTGAATATATAACAGCTGTCAGAAATTTGTGTCTGCTCCATGTCTTCTTAAACGCTGTAGGGATTTTCATAAAACTAGTATCAATTGTTAACCGCATCCAGACGATATGCATAGTGAAAAATTCATGTCATTAGGTTCAAGGGCAAGGTCTAGTTTGATAGTCAAATGTCATGGTCACAATATTTTACTGTCCCGGTATAAAAGCAGCGTCTAGGGTATTATTCACCTTTAGTGACAGCTCTAGCTGAATACTGTCACTGTAACAAAAAACTATATCTTTGATATGGGCATAGCCGATCCCTTTTTTTTCAGTTTTTATTAAAAGAATACTACACTAAACTATGTTGTGAGATTCCATTTACAATATTATTAACATAATAGAAAATAGCCAAACAACCATACAATATTTCAATTGCCCCGAAATTTTAAAAATAAAGATTATGATTGGAGAATATTTGGTTACTGTCTTATAACAAAACGTAGCCCGTTTCAGTTGTACAGTCAAACCATTTGTAACAGTCATATCGTCTCTTCAGCACAGTGTTTGTGTCAAAAACTTTTACAGCAAAGGAAATAAAAAGCAAGGCAAATTAAGAATACTAGGCTCTCTTAGCATATACAGAATTACTAGCAACGCTGGAGATCCATCTCAGTGTGGTGTTGATGATTTCCAAGCACGCCGTGCTAGGTTTGTCTTTGAACAAAATCAAATGACGTTGTCATTAGAGTAAAACACGACTGGTGCCCCACTGTGTTCCTTTATTTGTTCGTTTTGTCCTAATGTGTTGGCTTTTGTTTGTGTGTGCGCGCGCGCGTGTGTGCGTGTGTGTGTATGTGTGTGTGTGTGTGTATTGTGTTGGCTTTGTGTGTATGCGCGTGTTTGTGTGTGTGTTTGTGGTGTACGCGTCTGCGTGCTGTGGGTTTCGTTTTGGGGAGGCTGCGGTTTTGGTACGTGGCATTCCCTGTTTGATATTTGTCTTTGTTTGTTGTTGCGGCATGATTTCTTTTGTTTTGATTTTCAACTATTAATAATCATTTTATCATTACTGCACCAGACAGCTTATAGTGTATCAAGTAATGTTTGTGTACCATCATTAGAACTACGCAATCTGCATACAAAATCAAACATGTTATATCATACCAGGAACGGAATGGACGAATAAACGCAATATTGTATTATCAAATTCACATATAATAGGTGTTCATTTTTCAATATTTTTGTTATATCTTTGTTATATCCAAGATTTTTAAATTTAAAAGAATATGTAGAGAATTAAGCAATCATGTTGTTATTTCTTTAAAAGCTTCAAATTTTTGCAGTAGAAGAAAGTTTGTACTGAAGTGATCCAAATTTACGATGTCTAAATGTATAAAAATACTGGAGTTAAAAACTAGAGAATTTCGAAAATTGTTACTAATTTATTCATTTATTCTCAGACAACATTTACATTTACGAGCTCCTTATGCGGGTCTTATAAATGAATAAGATTTTGTTCGTAAATTTATGAAAAACAAAGACAAATATCAAACTGGGAATGCCACGTACCAAAAAACGCAGCCTCCCCAAAACGAAACCCACAGCACGCAGACGCGTACACCACAAACACACACACACACACACACACACGCGCGCGCGCGCGCGCGCGCACGCACACAAAGCCAACACATTAGGACAAAACGAACAAACAAAGGAACACAGTGGGGCACCGCCTTGGAACGGTCAGTGGCAAAAACACCACTGGGGAGCTTAAACCGGTTTAAGGTGCGCACCCAACCTCACTCTTACCCCCACCATGTTCCAAAGACACGGGACAGTGTAAATAAAAGTTATCCCGTCCAGGTGAATCTCTAACACACGTAATGGAAACAAAAAGGCATGGCATGTAAAACACAAAAATGCTCGTGTATAAATATATAAAAAGCAAACATTTAGAACCAGAAACGTATGTACTCAATCCCTTTTCAGAAGACAGAGCAACAAGAGAAACACCCTTAAGGGCCCGACGAAACAGGCCAGAAGACAAATATCAAAACAGTTCAGTCCTGGTAGGATTTAAAAACTGCTCATCATAGAGTCCTTCCCTCTTCCGTCAGACACAATCAAAGAGGGAAGCGTAGTGTCCAACTGTAAACGGGTTGAACACTAAACATGCGGTATGTCTAAAAACAGTTGGGTCGTAACCTCTTTTTATAAAACGTTTTATAATTTTACAAAATACATTTGGAAAATTACCATGACCCAAGATCTTACGAAGTTTGTAAACCACATCCCCATAAAAAACGGGTTTAGAAATACCTTCTCGCAGAAGTGTCTCTAAATTACTATTGAATTTTAAAACTAATTCAGAATTACGATAGTAAAATTAAGCAAAATATTTACGCAATTTGTATTAACGGTAGCCTTGCTGAAGAAGTTTACTTGTAATATATTGATTACGTTCATTGAAATGCTTGACATGACTACATGCTCTGGCAAACCGAATTAATTGAGAAATATATACCCCATAAGTTGTAACCTGAGGTACATCAAGTTTCTGATTTTTTTCAGATGTTTGCAATAACAGATGAACCAGCTTGTAAATTTACAAAATCTGGAAACAGGCTTTTTAATTCAGTTTTGTGCGTAAATTCAAAAGTCCAGCTTTTTTCTGCTCTGTTATATATTAGGACAAGTTCATTATTTTACGAACGTCTAATTTGAGTGTTTAAAATTTTGTTCGTAATTTTACGAACTTCGGAATTATGTCAATTTTTAAGTATCACTGGTTTTTTCATTTAATATAATTCGTAAATTTAAGAAAATATTTATGCTCACTTTCATCTATAGCCAGGTTCGCAAACTTTAGAAGTTGTTACTTGGTCGTACGAATAGATTCAATTTGTATCGTTTATTTATTTTTTTTTTTTTAGATTTTAGGCTTGTTTGTAAATACGAACATTGTATCAAATGCGTAAAGTAAACACAAGAAGTATTTCTTCTCATTTTCTACGTTTGAACTTTGTTGAATAAATTTCGGTTTTCAAGTGACATAAGAGACTGGATATTTAGAGTGCCCATTTTAAAAATTGTAAACTATAAATGCAAACGAAATTTTTGAAGATCAAACCAAAGGTAGTCCACGTCAGCTGCATACATTACACCATATCATATCGGACGATATACTGTGTTTGTGCCAAAAACTTATACACTGAGGAAAATGAAAGGTAAGTCAAATCTCTCTTAGCATATACATCCTCCTCCGTGTAATATCTTTATATAAATGATCTCTTTAGATATATTTTTTTTGTTCAATATTATAGCAATTTATCTCAGTTTTTTATTTAACAATACTAAATAACCTTGAAGATCTGTCTTGATATATATTTGAAGGTTACTCTAGAAAAGTCTACTTTACGCACTGACATAATGTAGGTATTCATCAACCTTTTATTTGCTTAAGTAACTTAAATAGGTTTATTTTGACTGAGATGATCATCAAATTATGTCAATTACTGTTGTTAGTTGTAGTTTCTGGAACTATTTCAAGTGCTTGACACAAAATTTGGATGTTTTTTGGCAGACTGGTACTGAATTTGAGCACGAAAGTGAACACGTAATTCTTAATTTATACTTGTCTTTACTTATTTATATAAGGATGAAGATGCTGACGTCATCAATGTGAAACTGATTAGCACTGGTACTAACAATGTTTTCATAAATAATTTACGTAAAATCGACACCATTCGGAAGTGCAAGCTCTTAAGAGTTCTCTAATGCGAAAAAGGTGATAATACTATCATTATTTACAAGTTATTAGTTTTAAACATGCTAATGTTAAAACCTTTTGTGTTGACACTGCAAAACGTATGGCTTTGGATGACATTATTGTTAGGTTTTCGTTAACGAATATGTCTATGGCATGAATTTCATTACTCAAAAGTGTATGAAAGTTGTTGGTATGACATGTTGTATAGTGAGTACAGAAGATTAATATTAAACTGGATCACAGGTTTCCTTATTAATGCTGTGTCTACAAGTGAATGTACCCTCACTCTTTACTCTCGGAAAATACGAAAAATATAATGAGCTGTCTGATAAACAGTATCTCGAAAAATACGGTTTGTTTAAAATAATCAAGCCTGAATCACTTGAAGACGTTAACGAAAACACTTTTGTAGAAATCCAATGTTCATCTTTCACTACAATATTTAATATTTAGATGTTTACTTAAATTTTAGAAAATCCTCATTAATTGTATTTAACTGTACTAAATATGTTACTAATATTAAGCATTCTTATTTATCCCCCCACCAAAGGTGAAGGGGATATTAGAAATGCTCTCCGTCCGTGCGTCCGTCCGTCCGTGCGTCCGCAACGATATTTGTCCGGAGCATAACTCCAAAAGTACTTGAGTGATTTTCTTCAAACTTCATACACTGATAGAACACATTGGGAGGAAGTGCAGTGTGCAAGAACAATAACTCTACCTTGCCTATTTTTTGAGTTATTCCCCTTTATCTTATTTTCTTAAAAAATTTTGTCCGGAGCATAACTCCAAAAGTACTGGAGGGATTTTCTTCAAACTTCAAACACTGATAGAACACATTGGATGGAAGTGCAGTGTGCAAGAACAATAACTCTACCTTGCCTATTTTTTGAGTTATTCCCCTTTATCATATTTTCTTAAAACATTTTGTCCGGAGCATAACCCCAAAAGTACTGGAGGGATTTTCTTCAAACTTCATACACTGATAGAACACATTGGGAGGAAGTGCAATGTGCAAGAACAATAACTCTACCTTGCCTATTTTTTGAGTTATTCCCCTTTATCATATTTTCTTAAAGAAATTTGTCCGGAGCATATCTTCTTCATGCATGGAGGGATTTTGATATATCTTGGCACAAATGTTTACCACCACGATGCGGAGTGTCATACGCAAGAACAAGTCCCTAGGTCTAAGGTCAAGGTCACACTTAGAGGTCAAAGGATACAAGAATAAAAACCTTGTCCGGAGCATTTCTTCTTCATGCATTGAGGGATTTTGATATAACTTGGCACAAATGTTTACCACCACGAGACGGAGTGTCATGCGCAAGATCCAGTTCACTAGGCCTAAGGTCAAGGTCACACTTAGAGGCCAAAGGTCAGATACAAGAATGACTTTGTCCGAAGCATTTCTTCTTCATGCATGGAGGGATTTTGATGTAACTTGGCACAATTATACACCATCATGAGACGAAGTGTCATGCGCAGTTCCCTTCTTTAGAATTACTTCCCTTTGTTGTTACTTTAAATAGCTTTTATTGTAACTTTTTCATTACTAGTCGTAGGGAAAAATCGAGACCACTTTTCTGTAGTACAACAAACATGCTTAATCCAATTTTGAGGTGTATTTTGACCAGTCTCTTCCTGATAAAGATTTTTGTGTGGACTTTTATTAATTTTATTATATATAAGGTATCTCTACCTAGTAAGGAGTTTTTTGTGGACTTTAAAAAACAAAAGACTTACAATGATTACTAAACAACCACAAAATTAGCATTCCATTTGCAAATACAGCTGCTAGAGTAAAGAAATTTGCTTTGACGGGCATATATTGTGACATTCTGGCACTCTTGTTCCCTGTTAGCTTTCCATTCCTTCTTTTTACAGTAGCCATATAGAAAAACATCATAGTTATACTCTTCATGAAAATTAATAAAATTTAGCAGTAAACCACCTCACTACTGACTTATTCTTTCTTCCACATCTTAAAACCCCTGATGCGGACCACATCCTTCAATTATGATATGCCCGGTGGGGGGATTAGCCATGTCTGACATGGCTCTTGTTAAAATGTTAATATTCAATATGTTATTTGATATGGAGAATAAAACTGGGTATGTTTACATATTCACTAAGCGAACAGCATATAGTATTAACTATTAAGTATCTTATGCTTTAACCTCACGTGATCACAGATTAACCCTAAACGCATCACCGGTATATTGTCCAGGTGAAACGTAACAGCTGACCTTGTCTATGTTTATTCGTGTTTATAAAAGTAAATATTATTTTCTCAAACGTGAACCTCGTACGTTCCCTAACATAAACAATAATATGTCTTACCTTCTGTATCCTTGCCAAGGAGATGGATAACCCAGTGTTACGAGGATCTGACCAATTTCTGATCAAACATTCTGCCTCTAGTACATGTCTGTTCCTTTTTGCATAGTTCGTCAGTTGGGTTGCAAGTATAATAACTGTTTGACATAATGCATTTAGTTTGAAGCCGTTATATTTCTTTTTTTTTTTTTCGTAGAAAGCTTTAAGTACAAGAATTGCGTGGTATAGCGTCTTAGTTGACTTGCATCCAAGTTCATTTAGGACATAATGGAACATTAACGCAATTTTAATGTGTTTTTATAAACGGGGTTGTTTTTACAATGCTTCTTATTCAAAACATAAGGAGTGAAGGTGCTTCGTTTTGTTTAATTTTCTTAGAAGCATCCTAAGATTTTGTTACTGACGTCATAAATGTAAAACGGATCTGACTAATTTTTTTTCTCCAAAATGTCTAACGTAAAATTGACCTCAATTATCAGTGCAAGTTGTAAAAGTTCTTTATTAACGTTAATGGAATTAATTGCTACCATCAGTCTACAACCTGCTAGTTTTCAACACAATCTTGGTAATAACCTACTACATTTAACTAGGGTTGGTGCTAATTATATCGATGATTTGGTAATGCGTTGTCTGTAAGAAAGCATTTTATGTTGCAAGATATGCATATTTCTAAGACATTATTATATTGCGCATTAAAATTGATTAAAACAATTTGCATTGCCGTTAGCTGGGTATACGATGCTTCGGTAGGGATATAGTTTCATTGATTACTCAATTAGTGGGCTGAACAAGTGATCGAGTACTGTGTTCACTTATACGACGTTCAATCTGAAACCTACGACTCAAACATTTAAAATGTAACATTTGATAACAGTGATTCCTGAAACAGGGGGAGGGGAGAGGGAGCAATAAACGTTTATTGAATCGTCACATTAAGGATTTCAAAATATACACGGCGTGATATAAATACTTCCAGTTCACTGCGAATATATTTGCTAATTAGACATACCGTCCATATATGTTTATACAGGGTCCATCGTATTTACCTAAAAATATTCCTAATGAGTTTGACTAAAATTATTCTTATGTGATTTATTTAAAGATGTCAATACACAAGAAGACAAAATTCTATCCTTTCTGAAAATCAACATAATTTAGTACAAATCTTTTAGGTATTTAAATTAATACACAACTACTTTTTGAGCAAACGTTAAGAAATTGTTGATAATTTTTATGACTGCATGAGTGCACACCGGACATTCTTACTACTTGCCCTTTCATAAGCATAGAAATAAAGGAATGTTCACAAAATATGGAAAATATATCCAACATTGAATAAAAAATATTTCTGAAGTCACTCCTTCAAAGTGCACACAACTCCAAATCATTATATCTCCTTTTTTAAAGGGCAAGTTATGCCTGACAATATGTTAATTCCATATGAAAGCCATCTTCAGGTCTTTCATAACACTGAAAGAATTTTCAAGATCGGACCACTTTTTTAAGATGCAAAAATATTTGCAAATAGCCTCAAATGTCGTATGATTTTGTCATAATTATTTATACACTATCCAAAACAGAATACCCGCCATAAGAGCTCGATGCCATCCTGAGAACAACAAATAAAACTCATCCTGGTTCTTACATGCATAAGTTGAAACGAATGTAAAAGATGTTGATATATATATGTACCTTTTAACTTAAGACCATGTCAAACTTCTACAAAACACTAGTATTTTTGTACTTCATTCTTCATTTGAACGTACGGGATTATTGACACAAAAGTGATACTGCAGTTTCAAACCCGCTGGAAAGCCTAAAGTTTTCTTCAAGGTCTAATATATAACATATTTTAGATAAGACGGCGGTTTGCATTACAATTGTTAAATGCTTTCACAAATAGCCAAAGCCTCTTATTTGTATTGTATTGTCAGAACATATATATATGATTTATCAAGTTGCTAAAAAGGTTGCTAACGTATTACAAATATCGTTCTTCATATTTACAATGTTTTGGACGAACTGAAGTATGCTCATTTTTAAAACTGTTCATTATCATAGAAATTATTGTTTCGATATGTCATTTTAGTTTATTGTATTATAAAATTGTTTCTTTTTTATGTAGGAGAATTTCAGAATAGAATTTATATGATAAACGTCTATTAAATCTCTGCTTCACATTCCAACCAATTTTATCTTTATATCCAGATTAATGTCAAATTATCTATGTACAGCTTTCAAGATATTCTTGGATGATTTTCTTCCAGAAATTCTTTGAATAATTAGACAAGACATTTACACGTTCCACGTATATCTGTAACCTTGACAATTCAGTGCAAATAAATTTAAAAGTAAACAAGGTAATTAAAGAAATACCTACACAGATTTCTAATTGGTCAATTTCAGAGGAATACATGGTGTTAGAAGCAATGGCTGGTTAAATTTGTGTAATTTGCACATGCCTTGTATTCTGAGCACTTTCCTTTTGAAAGTGAAGTTTGACAATAGAACTCTAAAATGAATTGAAATTACGTTGGTTTCTAAACATAAAGGGTGGAATATGATAACTAGACCGTCCATCTATCATTCCGTCCGTCCCCACAGTTTCTGATTGATAACTTAAGAAAACTTCAGAACTTGAACCTCAAACTTGGTAGTCAGATTGCTTGTGACTGGCAGAGGTGTAGGTCAAAACGACCTTGAAAATGAAAACATGTTAAACTAAATTAGCTGCGAGTGCTTTAACCTACTGTTGTCAAACTTCATGGAATGATTGACTATGGTCAGTAGGTGAGTCCTTGTTTTGAGACCAAAGGCCAAGGTCACAGTGCTCTGTTCACCCGATGTCTTTAATGCGTTTTGGTTTGTAGATTTTAAACTTTACAGGATGATTGCTATTGTCAGTAGATGAATTCGATAGTTTTTGTGGCCAATAAACCATACGCAAAATGCCAAATGTAACAGAATAGAGAAAAATTGAAACTTCACAGGTCGCTCAACACGACAAAAACGAAAATGTTGCAGGCTCGGTTTGATTGAGCCTGTTCATGGACGGTAGTGGAAATGCATGCTACCGTTCACGCCCTCTAGCCCCGGGTTGAGCAGAACTCAACATAGATGTGTCAGGCCCTTAATAATTTTCATAAATTATTTTACACCAAGCATGTTACGATAGCTAAATATAAAGTGTTTTAGTGAATTTGCTTATCAATGTTAGTTACCACCATACCAACAAATCTAAATATACCATTTACCGTGATTTTTTATGAGCAATGACCGGTAGCGTAAAGTGTCACATATATGTGGAATTGTAATCAGAGTCACTAAAAGTATGTGTGAAAGTAATAACTGCCAAGAAACGTTAAAAGCCAATGAGACAATCTACTTCCGTGTATGACCGCTAATGTCGTAAAACTTTCCATTAGAAGTGGTAGACAGAGCATTATCGGTTACCTCAATTTTGGACATAGAGTCTCTTTTGCCCATTATGCCAATTAAATATGAATAATTGTCTGCCTTACATTTATGATTGGATTGTCTGTCTTACATTTATGATAGGAACAAAACTTAACCGTTTCCCGTCCAGGAATAGGCGACGCTACATCATTTAAAAATTCTGATATTTGACCTTGAGGAAAAATATTTATGAATAATTAAAATGATCAATATACATAATAACATATCTCCTAGAAAATTGTAAACCATAATCTAAAATCAGGGCTGTTATATTTCGATCTTCTCAGATCGTTCAGCACGACTTTTATGTTGTGTTATTGGTACTGTTTAGTTTCTCAGCATGACCATTTCGGCCTGGGTGGTTCCAGTACTCCCGCTTTCATAGCCTTGGGTATTGTAAAATCACCCCATGGATATGGTGCCTGCTTTTTAATTTTGTCTTTTGACAGTTCCTGTGATATGCAGGCTCCATAACCTCAGATCCCCTTTCTAAATTCCAGTTTGTTTAGTTCTGCCCATTGTTTTCTCGTTTGGGGCAAACCTATTACTTCATCTGGGGACCAAACACCACTTTTCATGGAATTACACGCCACAACTCGTGTATCGTTGAAGGTTCAATGTTCACCGCCGTTTGAATACATCTGTGGATGTCTCTAAATTGCTTTTTTATACTTTTAGCATGTGTAAATGTTGAGTTCTGCTAAACCCGGGGCTAGAGGGCGTGGACGGTAGCATGTATTTCCACTACCGTCCATGAACAGGCTCAATCAAATCGAGCCTGCAACACTTCGTATTTGTCGTGTTGAGCGACCTGTGAAGTTTCTACTTTTTCTATTTTATTATCACAGCAGCGTTGTTTGTGCCGTGTGGGGCCGTAAAAAGTCTCCCCGTACATTCAATCAGGGCTGTTATATTTCGATTTTCTCAGATAGTTCAGCACGACTTTTATGTTGTGTTATTGGTACTGTTTAGTTTCTCAGCATGACCGTTTCGGCCTGGGTGGTTCCAATACTCCCGCTTTCATAGCCTTGGGTATTGTATAATCACCCCATTGATATGGTGCCTGCTTTTTAATTGTGTCTTTTGACAGTTCCTGTGATATGCAGGCTCCATAACCTCAGGTCCCCTATCTAAATTCCAGTTTGTTTAGTTCTGCCCATTGTTTTCTCGTTTGGGGCAATCCTATTACTTCAACTGGGGACCAAACGCCGCTTTTCATGGAATTACACGCCACAACCCGTGTATCATTGAAGGTTCCATGTTCACCGCTGTTTGAATACATCTGCGGATGTCTCTAAATTGCTTTTTTGTACTTTTAGCATGTGTAAATGTTGAGTTCTGCTCAACCCGGGGCTAGAGGGCGTGGACGGTAGCATGCATTTCCACTACCGTCCATGAACAGGCTCGATCAAACCGAGCCTGCAACATTTTCGTATTTGTCGTGTTGAGCGACCTGTGAAGTTTCTACTTTTTATATTTTATCCTTTGGACAGCTTGTAAATTGGTTATACAATCTCGCAAGGCAAGCGTATGTTTTTGTAAAACACAGAAAATTACGTCAGACGACCTTCAGCTTTTTCCGGAAGTTAAGAAAATGAAAGAGCACATGAAAAATTTGAAAACGAAAGGCGCATTTTTATTGATCTAATTGTCGCTCGGCAGTAAGCAAGGATGTTCTTATTGGTCAATTATTACGCGAGGAAAAGATAGATTTTGCTCTTCTTACAGAGACTTGGTTTTCGGACGAAAAACAACACCAATATGAAACGTCTGATCTCAATCAAAATGGCTACAAACTGAGTGTTACGAACAGGCAAAATAGGGTGGGTGGTGGTGTTGCACTGACGTGTAGATCTGCTGTAAAGATGCGCAAACTTTCGGCAGGAAATTCTCACAGTTTTGAATATGGTATTTGGCAGTTGATTTTTAAGAACATTACTATGCATGTAGTTGGGATTTACAGACCTCCGTCTTTATCCACTTGTTCCCAGTTCGTCACAGACTTCTTTCAATATATGGAGGGAGTACTATCACAGTACTCAAATGTAATGGTCATGGGTGACTTTAATCTTCACATCCACGATGACACAAATGCAGTAACAGAATTCAATAATTCTTTGTACGCCATGGGTTTACAACAACATGTACAATTTAGTACACACACTGGTGGTAACATTCTTGATTCGGTCCTTACGGAAGTCGTAAATGGTGTTGAAGTAGTTTCTTGTGAACAGGGTCCATATATTTCTGATCACTTTGCAGTCAAAATTGTGACAAATGTTAGAAAGGAAAATATAACAAGTGAGGTGGTGCTCTTTAGAAATTTCAAAGACATGGAAACGAACACATTTTCAAGCGATCTGAGAAAAATGACAGTCGAAAGTGATAATGTCGACCTTTTTGTTGAAGAATTTCAGACAGCATTAGAAAAGATTATGAACTCACACGCACCATTTATAGAAAAAACAATCATCCATCGCGCTCCGAAACCCTGGTTCACAGAAAAACTTCTTCACCTTAAAAGAGTGGCTCGCAAATCTGAACGTTTGTGGAAGAAACATAGACAATCACATCTGCATGAAGCCTTCAAAACAGCACGTAAAAACTACGGAAAAGAACTTAAACATGAGAAAAAATCATCTCTGAGTGAAAAAGTTCTTAATGCAAAAGGTGACGCGAAAACGCTTTCTAGATTTGTATTTGAGACAACAGGCACTAGGTCTGAGAACCCTATGCCAACTGGACATGACAGTACACTGGCTGAGAAATTTGCAGATCATTTCATGAATAAAATCGAAAAAATTCGAGAATCGTTGAAACATTTCGATAAGTTTCAACCATGCGAAAAAGATATTCCTTGTTTTGACAGTTTTAAAGATCTGAGCGAGGAAGAAGTTAGAAAACTTATAAACCAACTACAGACAAAATCATGTGAACTTGATATTCTATCAACAAAAGTGCTAAAATCACACTTGGATGAGCTGTTGCCTGTTATTACCAAATTGGTTAATTTGTCGTTGCGCGACGGCATCTTTCCAACAAAATGGAAACAGACAATTGTAAGACCTTTGTTGAAGAAAATGGGACTGGAACTTGAATTCGCAAACTACAGGCCTGTTAGTAATCTGTTGTTTCTGTCAAAATTAATTGAAAAAGCAGCTCTGTTCAGGCTCAATGATCATGTAAACAAACACAATCTTCTACCAAAAAACCAATCTGCTTACAGGAAAAACCATTCTTGCGAATCAGCACTGTTACGTCTTGTAAATGATTTGCTGGATGCTATGGAGAAGAAAGAAGTTACGGCGCTAATTGCCATCGATCTCAGTGCCGCTTTTGATACTGTAGATCATGACATTCTTGTTGATGTGTTAAACAAGCAGTATGGCGTTCGTGGAACAGCACTGGGCTGGGTTGATTCCTATCTGCGCCCCAGAAGTTGTCGTGTAGGTGTCAATTCAGCCATGTCATTTCCACGCCAATTAAATTGTAGCGTTCCACAAGGGAGCTGCTTAGGACCGTGGCTATATTTGACATATGCGGGGACACTGTTTGATGTTATTCCGTCGTCGATTTCAGTTTACGGCTTTGCGGATGACCACACTGCTAATTAACGCTTTAAACCATCATCTCCAACAGTAGAATCCCAGGCAATACGAGAACTTGAACAATGTGCTAAAACAATCAACAACTGGATGAATGAAAATAAGCTTAAAATGAACACTTTCAAAACCGAGTTCATCATGTTTGGTAGTAGGCAGCAGCTCTCTAAGTGTTCAACTGAAAAAGTACGCATTGTAGGTGATGAAGTGAAATCAGTGAGCTTTATTCGATATCTAGGTGCATTCCTGGATGAAAACTTGAATCTAAAAGAGCATGTAAAACGAAAGTGTAGAACAGCAATGCTCAACTACTTCAGAATAAAATGTATCCGGAAATATCTTACCAAAGAGGCTACCGAAACCCTTGTCCTGTCATTGGTGATATCCCATTTAGATTATTGTAATGTCATTCTGTATAGTATTTCTTAAAGCGAAGTAAACAAAATGCAACGAATTCAGAACATGTGTGCAAAACTTGTCCTAAATCGAAGAAAATATGACAATTCCAAGCAAGCGCTGTATGACTTTCACTGGCTACCAATCAAAGCCAGAATCACATTCAAAATACTCACCTACATGTATAATTGTTCAGTTGGAAACTCTCCAGAATATCTTTCATAAAACAAACACAGACAAGAAACTTGCGTTCTTCAAACTCCGTTACCGGGTGTTTCGTTGTTCCTTTCAACAAGCGCAAAACGTTCAGCGACAGAAGATTTGGTACTGTTGGAGCTAAACTCTGGAATAAATTGCCTCTCGAAATAAGGAACTCAGACACAATAGATGTTTTCAAAAAGAAGTTGAAAACTCATTATTTTAAAAATTACTTTGCACTCTTTAAGAGACTGTGACTGTAATTTTTAAGAAATTGGAGTAACGTGAACTGGATGATTTTATTGTGTAAATACATTCGAATATGAACTATACTATAACAAATACAAAATACAGTTGTTTGTAATAACTTCTGGACATGTCGCAATAACCCACTTATTCTTATTGAATAACAAACAGCTGTCTTACTGTATTTTAATATTCTAATATTTTAGTAATCTTATCTGATGTCTGATCTTTTTTAATGCTTACTAAATAGTTTATTCACAATGGCATTTATGCTCATTTATGTTATATGTCATTAAATGTCTTAATTTTTGTCGTATTTTTATGTATTTGTAAAACGCCATTGAATATGTTTTGCGTAAAAATAGGCGTTTAATCAAATAAAACAGTTTCAGTTTTTTTTTCAGTTTTCAGTTTTAGGGTTCCCGCGTCGCACTGTATTTCAATTTTTGTTAATGGGAGTCAATTTTGCATGTCAGCTTTTTGTTGATGAAAAAATATATTTGCATGGCTTAACGGATCCACTTACACTAGACCAGAATGAAAATGCCACTGTACATGTTCTACCCTACCCCTTGGTATACTATAAGAACATGGTCATGAACGAAAAATATACTAACCCATTTAACTAAAACGCGCAGTTTGGTAAATGTGTACAATGGATATAGAACAAGTGGTAATTTATCTTCCATTGTGTACGGGTCACATTTCTTCAATATTTCTTATCCTAGTAAAACAACGCGTAGTTAATAGTTTCATGTACGTTTCAGAATAAAACTTGGATGAACTTCCCTAGAGAAGTTCCGGTCTAGATTACAAAACTGTTCTGATTGGTTGATGTGAAAATGTATGTCAGTCGTCGTTTAACTACACGTGTATACTAAAATGTGTATATGCAGCATAAATATGCAGTTTTAATTAAATAAACAGTACAGATGTATACCAATGTATGACTTTAAATTCAAAATCATTTCTAAGATGAATTTCATTCATCATTTCGAATTTTATCGTATAACTGTGAATATTTTGCATTTTGCTTTTGTTTGTTTAAAATTTCGCCTAACATGTGCACACTGCTGTTCATTAGGCAAGTTCACGCAAGTTTTTTCTGTAATGTTGGCGAAAGCATAAAATATGTGGAATATCTCTGCAATATGAAATATTGAGACAATGTGACTGGTGCACAATGGATGATAAATTACCGCTTGTTCAATATGCTTGGTACCAGTTCATCGAACTGCGCGTTTGAGGTGAAAAATGTACGATTGAAATGGGTTAGTGCTTTTTCCCGTTCATGACCATTGTTCATATATTATACCAAGGGGTAGGGTATAACATGTACGGAGGCATTTTCTTTCTGGTCTGGTGCCAGTGAACGGAGCAAGGAAATATGGAGATTTTTGGAACTTGTCAAATCGATCAAACGGCCCTTTTTATGTTGTCTAAAAGTGTTAGTATATGCTTCAGTTGTCAGATATTTCCGTATTTGAGTCCTGCTGACATTGACATTTCAGCCATATTTTCAAAATGACTTTCTTATAATAAATGTTAATTCTAGAGAAGCGTCAATAGGCAATCCGATGCTAGTACGTTTTATCACGTTAAAGGTGTGGAAAAGATATCCACTGTACAAACAAATTAACCAGAAGATCCTGATAAAGCTTACCAAATGACCAGAGGAAACAGTTTCTATTTCTGTTGTACCACAATATCATTTAAAACCCAATCTTCCAAGCTGTCGCCATTGTCGTATAACCTAATGTCTGTAAACAACCCCTAGATCTAAAGCTTATATCGTTTAGTAAACATGGACATTAGACTCGAATCCATTCAATACCATATATAATGTATCCGATATAGAATTATCATTAATGTGTGTGAGTTTCAAAGAGATCCATCAAGAAATTAATGAGTTATAAGCAAGGTTGAAATTTGTGAAAGACAGACAAAGCAAAAACAATGTACTCCAAGATCATTTGATCCCTGGGACACAAAATACTGGTTAAAAGAAAATAATTTCTGAAAATCGTACAACTCATTGAATGAAACCATTTCAATGAAAGTGGCAGCAGTCTATGATTTCTTATCTACGTCTGGCAAGACTACCTTTATTTTGAAGATCAATCTATCCACAACAAAAAAGAAATGGCGAAAACGACATGTGAAAGCCATGGTCACGTGACTGAAGAGCTGATGTAAACAAAACCATTCTTCAGCACATCATCCATACACGGACTACTTACTTTCATTTCGACCAAATCTTTCAGATTTACTCAAAGAATGCTGTATTTGGGCTTAAAATCCTTTCTACAGCTGAACATCAAATGAGAAAAAAACATATTGCATGAGAAATAAGAAGAGATTGTCACCAAAAACCCTTCTCTACCTGGTAACGAGATTTTTCGTTGTATTTATTAGAGATACCTATTATATTTAATTACACATACCAGTAACACATTTAAAACTTAAACATTGTCATTCAATATGAATGTAGACACAGAGTGAAAACTATAAACGCTTTCAATTTTCGTGTTAGCAAGACTGTTGCACAAACCGTTCGTATAACTTAAAAAACCTAATATGATTAGTTATTAAGCAATTTGATTAGCCAGCTTAGGCTGATATAGACCATTGCAAGCTTAACTCGGCTGCGCGGAAAAGATTGGTAGATATACTATAATTTTTAATATAGTCTGTTTGCAGATCGGTCCTGTTGAAGCCCTAGATCTCGGTGTAATAAAATTGCTGAAAGTTACAGTATCTTTAAAACTGTTACCGTTTAACAGCATTGAGTGCACACTCTACAAGTCTTGAAAGAAATAGATTTGGGTTTTCAAAACTTACTACATTGTACCTTAATACTTCATCATGTTCCATTCTTGCTTTATCTACTCTTATGTATTCACAATGTATGTATACATTTCCATGGGTAAATGTGTGTTATTTAATCCTTGTTTTCAGGAAAATAAAACCGTTAAACATTTTGAATATACACTTCTACTTGCGCTTTCGAAATCTTGAAAAAAAAGGAAGAATATCCAACAGGGAAAGCCACGGTCAAAAAACTCAGCCTCCCCAAAGACACACACGAACAACTCTTGCACACCATACACAAACATGAATACAAAGGACAAAACAAACAAATCAAGAACACAGTGGGGCACCGCCTTGGAACGGTCAGTGGCAAAACCACCACTGGGGAGCCTAAACCTTGAAAGCAAGGCTCTGATTGACGGGAAGACAATTTCGTCCTCATGTGGCTTTAACGGCTGTCCTCTTATCCTATACATAGCGTTTTAAGAGATGGTTTTACCTAAATAATGTAAGTCCATGACAGAAAAATGGATATGCTTTTCGATACTTGTGGACAACAATATACATTTCTTTTTCTGTTGCCTCTTACTCTACGCTATATCGTATTGAAATCACGTCTGATATCAGGTCATTTATGGTTTGCATTTAAATAATTCTAGGAAAGCTTTCCTCTAGGAATTTCGAAAATGCTTAGACAAGACTTAAGAAAAGCATATTCGTAAGACTATTGGTTACTGATCACATCACTGAAGTTTCTAATTTAAAAGTTCGTATAGACGATCAACATATTAAACTACCGACTATGTACTGGATTCCTAAATTGCATAAACAACCATATAAAGCTTGCTTTATCGCTAATTCAAGCTCTTGTACAACTACAAATATTTCAAAACTATTAACATCATGTCTAACTGCTGTGAAAGCCCACGTGGAAAGATACTGCGATAAAGTATACGAAAACTCTGGTAAACACTTATTTTGGTCGATTAAAAATTCTGGCGAAATCCTGGATAAGTTGAAAATTAATAATTACAAGGTATCTACAGTCAGTACATACGATTTTTCTACTTTGTATACCACTTTACCACATAACTTAATAAATGACAAATTAACTGCCCTAATTCAAAAGACTTTTGCCAGAGAGAATGCTACATTTATCGCTTGCAATTTTGATAAAGCTTTTTTTACTAGCAATATTATTAAACATTATACTATGTGGACCTGTGACGAAGTTTGTAAAGCCCTTTCCTTTTTATTGAACAACATTTACATCAGGTTTGGGAATGCAGTTTTTAGACAAGTTGTTGGTATTCCCATGGGAACAAATTGTGCACCCCTTGTCGCATTGTTATGAAAGAGACTTTATGTTGAGCCTTTCTCCAGATACGCAAGCAGATATTATAATTGCATTTAATAATACATCACGCTATCTGGATGATATTCTTAATATGGATAATCCGTTTTTTGGTCATTTGGTGGGTACTATATATCCTAGGGAGCTTCAGTTAATTAAAACTAACAATTCGGATACTGATGCTTTATTTTTAGATTTACATCTCTCTATTTATGACAATATTATACATTCCAAAATTTATGACATTAGGGATGATTTTAATTTTAGTATTGTAAATTTTCCCCATTTGGATGGGGATGTACCTCAGGCTACATCTTATGGGGTATATATTTCTCAATTAATTCGGTTTGCCAGAGCGTGCAGTCATGTCAAGCATTTCAATGAACGTAATCAATATATTACAAGTAAACTTCTTCAGCAAGGCTACCATTATTACAAATTGCGTAAATATTTTACTAAATTTTAGTATCGTAATTCTGATTTAGTTTTAAAATTCAATAGTAATTTAAAGACACTTCTGCGAGAAGGTATTTCTAAACCCGATTTTTATGGGGATGTGGTTTACAAACTTCGTAAGATCTTGGGTCATGGTAATTTTCCAAATGTATTTGGAAAGATTATCAAACGTTTTATTAAAAGAGGTTACGTCCCAACTGTTTTGAGATATACCGCATGTTTAGTGTTCAACCCGTTTACAGTTGGACACTACGCTTCCCTCTTTGATTGCGTCTGACGGAAGAGGGGGAGGACTCTATGATGAGCAGTTTTTAAATCCTACCAGGACTGAACTGTTTTGATATTTGTCTTCTGACCTGTTTCGTCGTGCCCTTAAGGGTGTTTCTCTTGTTGCTCTGTCTTCTGAAAAGGCATTGAGTACATACGTTTTTGGTTCTTAAGGTTTGCTTTTTATATATTTATACACGAGCATTTTTGTGTTTTACATGCCTTGCCTTTTTGTTTCCATTACGTGTGTTAGAGATTCACCTGGATAGGATTACTTTTATTTACACTGTCCCGTGTCTTTGGAACATGGTGGGGGTAAGAGTGAGGTTGGGTGCGCACCATAAACCGGTTTAAGCTCCCCAGTGGTGTTTTTGCCACTGACCGTTCCAAGGCGGTGCCCCACTGTGTTCCTTTGTTTGTTCGTTTTTGTCCTTGTGTGTTGACTTTGTGTGCGCGCGTGTGTGTATGCTTATTGTTCGTCTTGTCCTTATGTGTTGGCTTTGAGTGTGTGTGTGTGTGTGTGTTGTTCGTTTTGTCCTGATGTGTAAGCTTTGCGTGTGTGTGTGTGTGTGTGTGTGTGTGTGTGTGTGTGTGTGTGTGGTGCACGCGTTTGCGTGCTGGGGGGTTCGTTTTGAGGAGGCTGCGCTTTTGGTGCGTGGCATTCCCTGTTTGATATTTCTCTTTGTTTTTAACATTCTTGAAATCAAGACCTAAAGTGAATAATCAATGAAACATTGGTATATTATTTTTGTTGTGATCAACAATAGAAAATCAGACCCAAACAGTTGTTGCTAATTCTACAGGGGTGTAGACAAAGTTGACGCACAGCAAGCGTTAAGCTTTGTAGGGATTACGCCTCCACAAAGCCATAAAGTCTTAAGCTATTGAACAATAACCAGGAACTATCCCACATTCTAGCTTTTAAAGTAAGTGTTATTTTTTATAGTTTGGTGTTTGTCTACCGCCTACAGTATCCTCTAAAGTGCGATTTAATCAATTCCATACTGAAAGAAGGTTTGTTTTTTATATATTTATACACGAGCATTTTTGTGTTTTACATGCCATGCCTTTTTGTTTCCATTACGTGTGTAAGAGATTCACCTGGAGGGGATTACTTTTATTTACACTGTCCCATGTCTTTGGAACATGGTGGGGGTAAGAGTGAGGTTAGGTGCACCATAAACCGGTTTAAGCTCCCCAGTGGTGTTTTTGCCACTGACCGTTCCAAGGCGGTGCCCCACTGTGTTCCTTTGTTTGTTCTTTTCGTTTTATGTGTTGGCTTTGTGTGCGTGTGTGTTGTTCGTTTTGTCCTTATGTGTTGGCTTTGTGTGTGTGTGGTGCACGCGTCTGCGTGCTGGGGGTTTCGTTTTGAGGAGGCTACGTTTTTGGTGCGTGGCATTCCCTGTTTGATATTTTTCTTTGTTTTTTTGTAAAGGGTAAATGTTTACTAAAGCGGTATGTGATATTCTATGGAGCGTCAGAAAAAAACATATAACGTCATTTTCTGTCGCTATTTCAAATATACACTGTCTGTGACTACTGTGGTATTGTCCTTAAGACAATAAAGCATAATTTGTCCGGTAAGTAGCTGTTAATATAGATGGGAAAAGTACATCGATTGTCGTGATCAAATCTACATGATTGCTCCTTTTGCTGAAAGCAGTCTTGTGTGACATGCTTGATGGTTTAGTGTGGAAAGAATTTTCGCTTCTTAACGCACCGTAAATGGTTTGCAGACATGACAATTGAAATAAGTGAGTGAGAGGGGATTATAATAAAGAAATAAAGTGTAATCTTGAAAGTAATGTTAGCCGCGTATTGTTGAATAAGTATTCGTCATATTAATATATATATAACAAATTAATCGTCGAAAATACATGTGGTCATGATATAAAAAGCATCACTATACACATCAGCGCTCTCTTGAGAAACGACATTATTTTCAGTATTACCATTGGTTGACTGGCTATCTTTCAAATAAATCCAAAGACACAGTATAATACATTATATTTACGGAATCTTTAAATGCGATTAAACCAAACGATTTCCTTTTAACTTTAAAGGACTAAGATAGAAGTACAGTACAATGTAACATACTAGACGAGCGTTAATAAAGTTCGTTTAGAAATGGAGCTTCAGGATGAATTTTGTTATAAGCTGCCTGGATAGAAAACTGTTGGTAACGTTTGTTAACTGATTTAATAAATGCCATGTCACATGGTATAGCCTATTTTAAAAGCTATATCTCGCAACATAAATACATGTATTTGCATGGAACAGAACTAAACAGAACAAAAAAAGTTATAAAATACGCGCTAACAAGAAATGGAATATATTTTGTATTCTATTTGCTCTACCGGCTGATTTACCAGATGAAAAGTATTGAAAAAGATGGTAACATTTGTTCGAAGGAATGTTCGCGGGAACGGTCCCCCACTTTGACATTGATATTGAACGCCCCCATTAGGGCGCATTTAACAACAGTACATAAATTATGAAGGACTCCTAAAATGTAGTCTTGTTACGGAAAATAGTACATAAAACCAGTCACTAAAGTGTGCATCTAATTGCTAAGATCAAGTGTATAGGCAGTAATTAACTGCAGTTACTTCGATAACAACACTAGTACTTGCTATTATTACATGTATTGAATTGGCTTGTCTCAATACAACAATTACTGCACTCTAAGGTCAGATATTGCTATTGACTGTAATTTATGGTTATTACATAAGAGACTACTGTCTCAGACTCTTTGACCCACATAGTACCCTTTTTGAATTAAAATAGATTATTTTCACACGGGCTTAGTGGATCCATTTTTTGGGGTTTGTTTCAAGAAACACGGGTATGCCAAGATCTCTCTTTTCAAAAGAAGCTTTATAGCTACTAAAAACATCTTTTCTGCGTCATTTTTAAATTCTTGCAAATGTCAACCGCTAATTTCAAGCGATAGTGTTTCGTTGTTACGTGTACATTAGTAGGCTATATCTCTGACATGCATTCTGAATGAGAGAGTCCTGGACTTTTTTTATTTCATAGGGTTGATGGTAAACGTCACTCCGATACATTAATAGGCTATATGGCGATTGATTTTCAAGCTTTTGATGATGGTGGAGGAAGACCTTAGTGGCCCTCTGGGCATTATTTCAGGCAGAAGCGGACACAAGATATATTTGAGACGCTATAAAAAGTTAATTATTCTTCATTGCATTCTTCCATTTATAAGGTACAGATACTTGTATTATCTAAATATGTTAGATTATTCCCGTGTTAGGTACGTGTAATCATAATATTTTTTTGGTTTTTAGAGTACATGTGTAGTACATGTGTAGATTATATTGCAATGTCCATGCATTTAAATGTAGAGGAAGACAAACGTGCGTATCCGGACACTATTTCATGCAAGGGTAGGCACATGGTAAAACCTTCTTCACTAGTCAATTTTAGCGTCTTGGCAAATAAGAATTCTACATATTTTGCGGAGAGTCGAACACAAATCGTGCGGAGAGTCGACCACACAGCGGTCAAAGGCCACAGATTCGAAGTCGGTGAACATAAATTAATGTATGATCTGTGACATGTCCACTTTGGATATTATGAGAACAGCGGCTGTTTGAATCAACAATCAAATTTAGAGTCAGGTATTCTCTGCCTTTACTGTCACTTTTGTGAAATGATTGGATTGCCTCCCTTATATTAAGAATAAAATAATCTGACCGTTAATCAATACTTCAACTCCCAGTGTCAATAGAATTTGCGCTGTCCATGATATTGCTTTATAGAAATACAATGAGAGAAAGCTTGCATATTTCTCGAAGAAAAAAATGAAATATCAACCAAAATAATAGTACATACTGGCAATGTTTTAGGTCTTCGTAATAAATAATATTTATTTGAAAATTCTTACATTGTCCTACATTATCTGATTTTACTCTTATTTGTTAAATGTGGCATTCAAGAATAAGATACTATCACTGGCTATATATGTCCGGCTCTCGGTAGCAAATTCGTGCATTATTTTATTTTTTACTTGAAATAATTATTTTATTTGAAACGTATATTTTTCTAGGGTATCATTAAAAAGAACTCAAAGTAGATCTATAGAACAAAAGAAGTCAAGAAAAAACTTCAAAATGATTCTAAATGTGACGGGCGAATGTTTAAGGCGCAGTCCATCAGTTTGCCATCTCGTTTACAATGAAATTATGACTACTTTTTCAAAACTGGTGTTTAATGTCATTTTGTTTCTGGGAGAAAACTCCAGTTTTGAAAATAGACGAAAATATCCCACAGAATAATTCACCTGTGGGAGAATCCGCCAGTATCTAAAGTGGGAGATATTCACTTGTGGGAGAAAATCAAATTTCGTCAAATTCATTTCTAAAGGGACGTAACATGAAGTTTGGAACATTAAAGAGATAAATCGCTGCAAAAAAAAACCCCCGAAATATAATATTTTTTTAAAAAACCCACTGGATGTATCTCCCACAATCCACAAAGCTGGAAAAAAACCACTGGACCTCCCGTGGGAGGGCTAAAACCCCACTGGAGGAAAAAAAAACATGGGAGACCCAACTTTAATCATTTCTCATGTGCTCGTTTTTTGAGATTTTTAAAGATAAACGACCAATAATTGCTCTAGTTGGTCCACAGTATTGTACGAATTAAATAATTAATCAAAAACTCTAGGGGAAAAGGTAGCTCAGTTTGAGAAAATTCCGGATTTGCAAACTGAATCCGGAGCCTGTTCAAACAAAAATGTCATCCCATTTTCTCAAGGAAAAATAACTTTCTTTGTATTTTCAAAAACGAATTATATAACTTCGATCTCTTTGTTATCAATCGTTTTATGGAAGATATTTGATAATAAGGAAAACTCTTTGTCTAAATTGCTTAACTTGATATGACAGCAAATATATTTTATAAATACGAAGATAATTTAAAAGCGGATGACTTTCGTTTTAGCGCAATTTCTTAGAGCGTTTGAATAAAGCATGGGGAGACAATGTCCGTAAATAGGAAGGATGTCATAACGTTTTATCGCTGCACAATAGCGAGTTCAGATCTATATTTGTTATACGCAGGTTTTATAGTAAAATAACATTTTTTAAATCAAGATGTGTACTATACAAGGAACAAAATAGTGTACTATACAAGGAACAAAATGAAACTATTAAGGTATTTATTTTTCAACCGGTTTCAAGTAAAAAATAAAATAATGCATGAATTTACTATCGAGAGACGGACATATATAGCCAGTGATGGAATCTTATTCTTGAATGCCACATTTAACGAATTAGAGTAAAATCAGTTAATTTAAAAGCGGATGACTTTCTTTTTAGCGCAATTTCTTAGAGCGTTTGAATAAAGCATGGGGAGTCAATGTCCGTAAATAGGAAGGATGTCATGACGTTTTATCGGTGCACAATATCGAGTTCAGGTCTGAATTTGTTATACGCAGGGTTTATAGTAAAATAACATTTTTTAAATCAAGATGTTTACTATAAAATAATGCACGAATTTACTACCAGCTCCTTAAAAGAGTTTTAGGTGTTTTCAGCGATGCAGGGCACACTATCTTACATCCGGGATGTAAAAAGAAAGACTCTCGTATTGCAATTATGTCAGTCGTATCAAATATGTCATATCTGGCATATACTTTGAAAAATTTCGTTTAAATCATGTTGTTTGAAAGACATAAACAAATAATCTCCTGTCAACTTGTCGAAGAAACTTCACCCTATTTCAATAAGTGACAAATCTAAACAATTAGACAAACAAATTTTATTATTTTATTTTCAATACATAATAATGACATGCAATTTTCGTTCACCCATAAGAAAATTATTGAAATTAATATTTCGAATTTATAAATTCTTATAGCCAGGTATAAGTAACCAAATACATATAATTTCAAATCAAAAGTTATTAACGGTCTTTTATATTACTTTAACCTTAAATCAACTCTTTTATTGATACATAAGAAACAACTGTTATTTCTATAAGCATTCTTTGACCACTTACAAATTAGACTAAAGAACTTAAGCCGAAAACACAAATCAATCCAATAAAATAGTTTTTGATTTCTTTCAGTAAACTTGTTCAATTATTATTCCTCTCTGTTATTGTAATATCAAAAAGATCTCGTTATATATAGATATAGATCAAATATTATTATTTATAAAACTGCGACCTGATTTTTGTCTGTTTGCTACTTAAATACTTTATTGGCATTTCGGTAAAGATTATATCAAAGAAAACGTTTATTTTGAGATTAAATCAATTATTTAGTCTGTCTTATGCCGGCGAAGTTCTTTACCTGTTTCCTATTTGCACAATGTTTCAAAAAGTTTATACTAATATCGCCTATTTGATACTGGACCAATTAATTATGTTTAAGTCAAGATCAATTAAATATAATTTTAAAATATTTTTAAAATACTTTGGTATATGATGGTTTTGCTATTAAATGTTCGAGTCATAACTAGAAAATATTTACAGTGTCATTATAACTTCGTGGAAGAAATTAATATTCTTTTGTGAAACAGGAAAACATTTACTTACGTTTCACGTATTCTTTAAGATTTAAATACAAAAGTACATTATTAATTTCTTGTCGTACATTTCATATAAAACGATGAATTGAGCTTGAATTTGATATTGAAATATATTTTGTGAAATATATTGTCGGTTTACTCTCCGCTATATACTATATAAGTTGATTTGATTTTGTTTAAAAATCTAAAACGTTCGCAATGCATTGTCATGATACGAAAAGCAATTAAACACCCCAGGTTCAATTTAAATCAGAATTCTTAGTAATGCATCAGTTTTTTTCCGAAAATGAAAATAACACGAGGTGAACAATTAACACCGCTTTGTAAAACTCAGATGCAACAAATTTTCGCAGGAGGAAGAAATTGGAAGCACAATAAATACAGCAAATATTTACAGAAGTGCCCGATTTTGGCGCGCGTAATAATTGATTTGATGGTAACAATGAAGCATTTTGGAGCTAGAAGTCGGCAGTGCTGCGTAATTTCTATCACTGAAGAACATTGCAAACGTTCCTCACCATTTCCACATGAATTCCCAGGTTCACGGTCGAGCGAAAGTACTATTTTAAATGTTTTTGTCCTTAAACAAGTATCATTCTTAATGATAACTAATGTAATTATGTTGTAACAATAACCATACTCGAGAAGCGTGTTGGTTTTGGGCTATGATGTTCTTCAGTACTTCTGTTAGTGCAATATGAAGGATAGAGTTACAGAATTTACCCATTTACTTCTGCAGCGGACATTGTATTGAGCAATACGTTCTAGCAAGAAATTTTCTTGCATGGTTCAAACTTTTATTATTTAAAGAAACATGGTGTTAAGATTTAATTATTGTTTTGCATAAACGTTTATTCAGCTTTATCATGTATTTTTTTTTAACGTCATAGATTTGCACCGAGTTGTTTTCTCAGTTCTTTGGCATGTTTTGATAGCATTTATAAAGAAGTATCAGTGAGTACATTGCAAATAAATCCGTTTAAATATCATAATAAAAATTCTTTTAATGTAGTTATATTAGGCATATCACGTGACATAATACAGTGAAGCCATTGTTTCAACAGCCGGTTTGTTTGCCTTTCTCTCCAGCACCACCTGTTTGCTATGGAGAGTAGGTCAATTATCGAGCGTTCTTTCTGCTTTAACATCAATTGTTAGTGCTTCGACTGTTTTACCGTAAATATTGAGTGTCGGCAAAATAAATAAAAAGTGCTTGAAAGACCCATTTCTTTGTTCAAAATGTGGGTTAATGTATGCATTTGTACCAGAAAGAAAACGTAAAAAGAAAATAAACTGATTGATATCTAAGTTTAAACCCATTAACAAAGTATTTGCCTGCCCAACGTTAGAAACATCTTTTTTTAGGTTTTTGTTTCATTATGGCATTTCTGCTGAAGTCTTATCTCGTTTATTTTGCATATATTATAAATTTCTAACAACCAGTATTATTTGCGGACGTGCCATTTTATCGAATCAGTTGTTTATTAAATTATCAAGACCTTTGAGTGATTCATCACCTCATTTATCACAGTTCGAGTTCAGATGTGCAGGAATTGAACCACGAGGGTGTTAGCCCGAGTGGTTAAATATCTAAGAATCTAAACAATGAACCGTGGTAAACTGGACGATAAACCACATTTCACTAACAACTATGAAAAACTTCATTTATCCGAGTATTAATCAGCCGGACGTCACGATAATCTCTTACTGGTCAACGCATCAACTTTATTACTTAGCTTGTCCTTCTTTGTTCTGATAATCAAATTGAGCCATGTTGGAATAGAAAAAATGTAAGTATACTACCAACTTTTCATTAAGTAATCAAATCTCAACTGAAATTTTTCAACGAATGATTTTTACAATCATTTTCAGATACGCTTTGACCTGTTTTGTTTAACTCGCATATAAATACATGTAAATCTTGACATACTTTATATAAATTTAAATATACCTACCAGCTTTTACATTCGGATTTTTTGCACCGGCTTCAACCGTTTGTAAGGTCATGACATATTAAATACCCATGTTATTTTAGACAGAGATTGGTGCGAAGACGTTTTAAAGCATATGAACAATTAGCCAACTGCAGTATTTATAACAAATATAATAACATTTAAACTCCGCTGTTCGTTTCACCTTTCGGGTCGGCGGGTTTATGATCTGTCTCTTTGAAGTAGATTTAAAATATTTATGAAATTATACTAACACCTGTAAGTATGTGTTTGAAGTCTGCAGTATTCTGGCTATTATTAGGTATTATTCAACAAACTTGAAGGTTTTAGGATAATTGGGTGAGTTTTCTTGATTTAGTATGTGAAATTATATTTATTTAGTAAAACATGTAACTAGTTTACATATACAGCTACGTTGATTTATTAAGATTCGCCATAACATATATGTATTTCGATATAAGTTGCACACCACGATCATTCCCCCAAGTGCCATAATATCACAACGACAGGACGTAAACTGCTACAATAGCAACATAATACAAATACATATAATTGTTTATAGAGCATTGGAGCCTTACAGAAATGATTGCTGCTATGTACTTGAATTAAACGAACGTTCAATTTTATGTAGGCTACTTGGTGTGGTGGACGAAACTATATTCACGAAACAACATGTGTCGATTTTATTTAATATCTGTACTATCAATTTATTAGCGGTATTTGATTCTATTGTTCTAAGTACTTATAATAATGTCCCGGTTCCTTACTTATTTTGCGCCTATAAACAATACTTTATACTGTAGGTAATTCTTCTTTGTGTAAAATGATTGTTTGCCTAACAGAGACTTCTTAGATACAGTGTCGCGCGCGGAAACGTTAGGGTGGCCAAATCAGTCGGGAATCCAACTACAGACAGTCTTTGAGAGGCATGTGTCTTGTTTTTTATTTTCTATTTTTTCACGGAACAGATAGATAGAATTCTATTTCCGATCATTTCAAGGTTTAGGAAGACCAGACGTTATCATAATGCGGAACAGAGTCCAAGATGCTAGCACTTCAAAAAATAAAAATTGAGCCGCACCATGAGAAAACCAACATAGTGCGTTTGCGACCAAAATTGATCCAGACCAGCCTGCGCATCTGCGCAGTTTGGTCTGGATCCATGCTGTTCGCTTTCAAAGCCTACTGCAATTAGAGAAACCGTTAGCGAACAGCATGGATCCTGACCAGACTGCGCGGATGCGCAGGCTGGTCTGGATCCATGCTGGTTGCAAACGCACTATGTTGGTTTTCTCATGGTGCGGCTCAAGTCAGTTTTTGTGAATCAGCTCCGCCCCAAACGTATGAAACAATAACATTTCAAACAAAATCATGAAGGAAGACAATTTGAAAATCTACGATTCTTGTATGATAATGGACAATACCGTCAAACACATTCTGTTTCACGTTTACAGATATAACTAATTCACAGAATTTACTTGTCCTATTTCACATGAAAATAGCAATGACGTGCATATACGAGGTATGATAGTAAGATAATGTAGCTTTATATACAGTGCATTCGTTTTCCTTTTTAAACAGTTTGTCTCAATTTATCCTGGAATATAACCTTTGTTATGAATAAGCAATCCAGTACTTGTGTGATATGTTTGAGTGAAAGCAATGTAATACTATAATTATTTATTTCTCCGTGTTTGTAAACACTGTTATCTCTGTATTGTACGGCAGAAAAATACCAACATATGGCATGGGATTCTGTTATTCTGTAATGTGGAGGATATGTCTCAAAAAAAATTATGTCCAGTTAGAACTCTGGACACTCAGTCTTGTCATATATTTTAATTTCTAAAAGCAAGACCCGTCCTCTTTAAAAGAATTAAGTTAAACGCATTATACAAAAATCGCTTCAGAACATTTTTCATAAAGTTGCGGAGGCACGTTTTATACGATAATGTATTCAGTTACAGTATAACTATTAATTCACGTTGTTGAAAGTTGTCTTGTATTTACTTAAAGAGAACTGCCCATTCATTTATCAACATGCTTCGCAACATTACATTGATGATTATTTGTGCCATATTGGCCCATTCCATAAGAACAGGTTTATTCTTTCACATAAGTCAGAGTTTATGCAGGTTTCAGGATATAAAATGCTTTAGATTCCTCTTCGCAATCAGTTCAAACAAACCTGACATTTTGGTATAAATAATATGTCGAAATTAGATTATTACGCTAAATTTGAAACTGAATTCGAATATGAGCCTTACCTTGATGTAGCAAAAGAAGGTTATCATAGAAAACTGTTAACACGTGTTCGTTTATCAGAGAACCATCTTGAAATTGAAACAGAGATATGCGGGTACAGGCATGAGACACATAAGGTGTAGATATTGTAATGTAAATGTCGTAGAATTTGAGTTATACAACGTTTTGGTAACTATGTTACGGGTTATTTTGCTGCAGATGTTAAATAATTGCCAAAATTTACATGATTAAACCTTCAGAAATTCAACAAAATGATGTCATGAAAAAACTGGAGAACAATTGTCAATATGTTTAGGTATCTTTAAGAGAGTTGAATTGTTGTGAAGGTATCGTATTTCTGGTTGAATTGTATAGCGTATCTACTCACGTGCATTTTGTTGTATGTTCATATGTTTATTAACAGAAATCATGTAAATAGTGTTGTAGTTGTTGTTGTTGTGTTTGTTATAAAAAAGTAATATGTTTTAAATAGTTTGTGAATCTTTGCGTGCAGTTATCGTTCCCTACGTCCGCAGCTTGAAACATTTTCTTTTCTTCCAGAAAGAAAAGAATCATATGATCTAACTCTCAGAATGACAATAAAATTAGAGCCTTTCACAGGCTTAGATATAGAGAAAATTCGTATTTCCTTTTCTTTTAACACCGAATCCTACAATTTGTTCTCAGCTACAGTAGTCTGAATCGAGCTATAGCAACCTTTTCACTTAATATACTTATTAGATTATTGAAAATATGTCGTGAGTACAGCTACAGCGTTGTCAAACCTAGATATATTCCATAATTCGGTCATTTTGATACAAACACATTCGTCATAACATTTTTTTTCAGTCGTGTACGTTCTAATAAAGTTATAACAATAGCAGGCTTTCTAAAATTATTTTTGGACTGTGGTTTAGAGCAAAGCATAAAATCACCTCAGCTGTCACAAAAATGACTTAAAACTGGCACCGCTATTATCGTAGGTAAATCCTTAGGAAAGGTAAAACCATGTTCTCAACAACATATCATTAAAGTTTTGGCACAAGATCTTTAAAATGCACTTTGGATTTTAACAACTGTGTAAGAAATCGTTTTAGTCGTTTTGCTGGAGTGAAATTATGAAGAGCGAAAATAGCAGAGGCTCGCTATAAAATTTTCACAAACGTACCAAAACATTATTATGGTCCTGAATCAAAGAAATTAATGAATACAGATTTCCTAGATAAAATCATGTTGTTTGAAATATTATATTTTGCGAGTACCAGCAATCTATTAAGTACACTGTATTCAAAAGACTTAATTTTGTATTAACGTTTTCTTTTTTCATTAAAAAATCAGACAGTTATGTGGATAATTTCTCTTGGCACGTATATCGACATGAAATAGTGTGAAGCGTTTTTTTATAGATGTCATACATGATGATATGTCCTTAAAATATGAATACAATTGTGAATACAGTAACATCTACTAAAATTGTTGCAATATCTGTTACAACGCATATTATCTCTAGCTTTATCTTAAAGCGGACTAAGTTGTAACGAGTGAGTCTATATTATTTTAGATAATTGATCAAAACGATTCCAACCAAATGATGTATTTTTCATTATCTGAAAAAACTTTTCAGTTACAGCATAGTATACCTAACGTTCTTCATGTACGACAAGCAATACCATTGCCTATTTAAAGCATACACACAATGTATAAACCCTATTTTTGAATGTTTTTAAAGTTAAGATTGTAAAGAGAAAATATTTCTGTAATGAATAAAAAGTACGAAACTTCAGGATTAGGTATTGAATGTACGGGTAAAGAGACAACTTTACTAACCATTTTTATTTCTATGAAATTATCTCCCTTATCCATGTCAAAACATTTGTTGTATTCAAGTCAACCGTAAGAGAGCAGTAGCACATTTTGCATTAGAGAGCTTTAAGCTAAACACTCGTTCGAGAATAGGTCATAGACAGAAATATGCAAAGGTGCATTTCACATAAAAGTCACGGTGAGCTAAAGTGAATAGTATATGCCATATGTTCGCATACAGCTCTGTAACTGTACTTGCAATATTACATTTAAAAACCTGTATTTCTTATAACGACCACAAAAGTGCAGAGAATAGTATTCCCTCGTTTCACTACCTTGCAAGTTTCAGGGTTGCTCCATTTATCAGGTTTTCCTTTCACTGTTTTTCATTCATAACGTGTATATCTGCATAGACTGATTTTAATTTTAATACCATTAAATTAACGCTTACTACAAACAGGAGACATGACCACAGAGCACATTTATAGTTTTAGTGAAAATTGTGGTAATATGTAAAGGGTTTGTGTATTTCTTATTGCATAAGTGATCACAGTTTAAATGTATAATTTATCTAATAATTGTAAGAACCCCTTATCCCTATCCCATAGGTGTAATCAGACATGCGGCTGAATATGATTCTGTAACGTATCATCGGCAGTCGAACACCTAGAAATCACGACAAAGACATGTGCGGATGTGTGTCTAAACACGCGACTTTTTAAATATTTTTCACTCAGTACCCTCTAACCATTACTAGTACTAGATTTTAAATCGGGGGTGGGGAATAAAAATGAAAAGTCGCGGATATAGCTCACTGGCGGGATGTATGCCAAGTGTGCCATATACGGCCTTACAGCACAGTTTCTATTAACTTTACATAAGCTTTGGGCACTACAAGTCCTTGAACCGATAGAATTTATAAATTGTTATTCACTTGCAAGGCAGCTCTAAACTTTGTTGTATGCACTCCTTCTTTGATTTACTTACATCGAAAAATTCGGTGAGCTCTATTCTATTAGGCTGTTTTTGACGTTTCCTAAAAGCTTTCTCTCATCTTTTTGAAGAATTGAAAGAGACGCCTAATTGTTATGGGCTTACTGAGTGAAAGTTAACTAAGAGACTGTCATTCCAATAAATACTTAGAGAATCCTTGTATTTGTTCTTTTGTGCAATTCTTTAGAATGTTAGTATCAGGGAAATCTATATATGTATAAGATCTATAGATATATAAAACTAGTGTTGGAAAAACATTATGAAATATAAAACGAAAACATGATTTTTAGACAATTTCAAATGTACGAATATTGCTACATTTAGTAATAATATGCCCTATACACATGTAAATCTTGTCTTTCCTTCAAAGGCATCGGTTATTTTTATCTAAAACTAATGCACTGTGAAACTAAAACAAATATTTTTTTCTCAACGCGTCCAATGGTACCATGTTTAATGATGTTGTGATATGCTTTGTGTTAGAACGATGGAAAGTTAAAGGTTAGACGCATTAAAGCACGCATGACTTCCACTTATCCATGTAGCTTAATGTACTTGTGAGACCAAAGCGACTTAAAACTGATTCAAAATAACTTTATCCGAAACAAATGAGTGTCAAAAAGATATTGCAAATGAAAGGCTTAAGGTCGACTAATTTGGAATAACTTTGAAGTACAAATATAAGCTCTCTGCAATAGAATTTGTAATATTTGGATCCAAGTTTTACAATATAATCTGGTTGATTTTGAACACAATTCATATTTTTCCTATCATGGCCTCTTCTCGCACGAACGAAGTGCAATGGGTCTCAAAACGGGACACTTCAATCACACAAAAATAGTCAAAAGCATCATATTCTGTCCCATTTAATACAACCATGATTGCTTTAATTAGACAAGCAATTATCTTGAATTGGGAAATAATTTGCTAAAACCAGAATCTAATTTGACCTTACAAACCAGTCATCAATTAGGTTTCTTTTTTGATTAATTTTGTAGTGATTCCATTAAATAAAACACTATCGAAATCCAAGTCCATTTACCCAACTTCCCTGACCCAGATAGCGGACTGATAAATCTAACTTTAGAGAAATCTGGCTCTCGGCAAAATATGGCAGTTTGCAGATCTTCTTTTTTTCGGACCTGTGTTATATTGGTAGAAAAATAAATAAAATGTTACCGCATTAGGATCTCTAATTAAACTAATTATATCTGTTTGACATTTCACTTATAGATATTTACATTTGGGACATTCTAGAGAATTTATGCCGATTCAGAAGTTCAGATATATGTCATCTTGAATAATGGTAGCCCGTTGAGTAAGCTTTTAAGTTCTTTTAAATTATATAACTATTATATTAACGGCAAAAAAGCAACAAGAGCTGTCGGATGCCAGCGCGCTCGGCTATTCAAAGAATTGGTTGAAGAATGGGATCAAAATATTACCACAGATATTCAAACAAAAGAAAAAACAAGATTAGACAAACAATGTTCCTGTATTTGTGGATTTCGATAAGTCTTGCACTAAATGGCAATGTGTGAACCAATTTCAAAGTCCAGAAAAGGCCATACTTCAGCTAAAATAGTTGTCAGAGTTATGTACTCTTGTCTACTGATTGAAATCATGATGATAAACAAGAGTTCAAAGTTTAAAAGCAATATGTCAAATAGTTATGAAAACAGAACAAATTTCCAAGTGTATGAAAACAGAACAAACTTCCAAGTCCAAAAAGGGCCATAATTCAGCCAAAATAGATGACAGAGGTATGTACTCTTTCCTACAGATAGAGACTATTATACTGAACAAGTGATAAAAGTTTCAAAGCCATATGTCAAACACTTTACACAAAATATTAACTGGTACGAAAACCTTAACCATGATTTCTAAGTCAAAAGAGGCCATCATTCAGCCAAAATCCTTGATGGAGTTATGTACTCTTGCCTATAACTGGACATGGTGATGGTAAACTGGTGTTGAAAGTTTCAAAGCTTTATCTCAAAAGACTGTCCAAATATGAACTGGTACGAAAAATTTAATCAAGATTTCTAAAAGTCAAAAAGGGCCATAATTCAGCCAAACTCCTTGATGGAGTTATTTTCTCTTGCCTATAACTGGTCATGGTGATGGTAAACAAGTGTTGAAAGTTTCAAAGCTTTATCTCAAAAGACTTTGTCAAAATGTGGTCTGGTACGAAAAACTTAACTAAGGTGTGACGCCGACGCAGACGCCGACGCCGACGCCGTAGTGAGTAGGATAGCTCTACTTATTCTTCGAATAGTCGAGCTAACAATGCAAAGTCGTTATTTGTTGACACATTGGCACAGTAACTCAAACATGTCAATTAAAAAACAAAAGCTCCATACAAGTCAAATATATAGCATAAACAAGATCTAACATGACTTTTGACCTGTTAGTGTGACCTTGACCTTTGAGATGGGAACCTGTGTCCGTTGGCAATACATGTTTCATTGAGGTAATTAGCTCCGATTACTAAATGCATGTCAGAGTTATGGCCTAGAAAAGATCTGATATGACCTTTGATCCTTTAGTGTGACATTGGCCAGTGAGATATGGTCCTTAGGTTTGCGTGTGATACTCCGTCTTATAGAAGAAAACAGGCCAAAATATGATTGTTACTTGCAAATGAAAGTTATGGTGTTCATTATGAAGTGTCAATGTACATTCCTGGCGTGGACACTGAGTGAGACTATTGTATCTAATAAAAAATCTGACAGACTTATTATGATATCATAACAAAATTAATAATCTCGCCTAGAGTCATTAATCATTTGTAATTTACATGTTAATAGAATGATGGATAGCTTATATAACTTTAAATGTCCTTAGCAATATAATGTTTGACAGCGAAGTTAATGCTTCATCACATATTACAAAGAACACATATTATCTAAGTAAGGCTAGCGTCTGCATAAAACCAAGTAAGCAAAATTACATATATTTCAACGTATCAATTAGAAACTTTTTATGTTACTATTGCATTGTAAAACATAAGCATGTGAATCTTGAACTGTGTTGTATATACATATAACATTCGTAAAACAATATTCAGTATAATATCATTCATATATATTTGTGGGGTGCTTTAAAAACTGCATCATAAACAAACATCAGATTGTCATCTTCCGACGTCAAATGGCAATGATTGTTCCTAACGATTTCAGTAATTCATGTTATGATAATATTGGGAAAACATCAGGACCGCTTATCGATGTTTAATTGTAATAATCTAAATTGGGTCCTATATTGATAGATGTTTTTAATAAACAATATGGTTGTATTCTGAAAATATTTAATTACAGGAAATATTTGTACGAATACTTTAAGACTAGGAATAATGCCAAAAGTCATACCGTACTCTTTTCCTTCGCTCTTTACATCACAGAAACGCTCAAACATTTTTTTCGCTTAAATGTGGCATGTTCAAGTCAACTGTTAGCCTGTTTGAGCTCGACCTTCTAAGACCTTAAGCTTGTTAAATTGTGCGACTATGTATGCTTTTTTTACATGAGCTATGCACAACACTTGTAATTAAATTCGTGGTAATTAGATTATTACTAACGAGCAAGCCCAATCTAGAACGTACAAGTTCGATCTAGAACGTGCAAGAGATCGCCTGCAGTTTTGATTTACTTATACTGCGGAATAATGGGATAAAACGCAATTCTATTAGTGTTTGTTTGAAGTTAGCTAACGCGGCTTTTGTCTATTTTTTCTGAAAAATAATGAGAAGCTTAATGATTCTGGGTTCGGTGAGTGAAAGTAACATTAGAGATTGCCATCGCCTTAAAGGATTTGTACTTTTTACGCAGATTTCAAGTATTGTCTGGGTTTTATCTGTTTTGCATTTTCGCGAATAAGCTTGCTTTCATATTTCAATGATTGACACCAGTTTAGAATACAAATAAGGTACAATAACAAATTGTGCCGAACCGATTGTGCACAAATACATTTCGAAGTATCTATACGCTTTCGATATTTTTATAATAAGTTTATGGTTACCCTCGTTACTTTTTTATCAGAAATATAAAAATGTCACACATTGTACATAACTGTTTTCTTTAAAGTTTCCTCGTCATTTTAGTGTTGCATAATAACGTTTTAACATCTTTTCTGCTTTTGAGAGCAAACGAGTAAGGTTAGAGCAGGCATTGAAAAAGACCGTCATATATCGATTTGGTTTGCCCAAAGCAAAGAAAACATGCTGCCAATTATCTTTTGCCGGATCATTTAGCCGTAGAAAGTAACAGGTCACTAAATGGCAAAATTCTTTTGTGGTAACAATGTGTTTCCAACAATTTTCACCATATCGTACCAAACATAAACAATTATGAAATTTATCATTAGAAATCAAACAATACAAATAAAACATCCTGTATAATTATATATTCGTTTAATGACTTTCAAAGTTTATTTGTTTTTCCACATCCTGGTCTAATCAAATATTATGGGACATTTAGTATTTGCATACACTATTTTGGGGGTTCAAAAATGGATATATATACTTACATCGCACATATAATCTTAAATAAAATGTGTAATAAAATATATCCTACTTGTGACAATATTATTTATTCTCTACGAAATAGATAACAGTATGAACGTAGCGTATTCTAACGTCATATATCGTAAAATGACATGTTTAACACAAATAATGCCTCACTTCCTCTCGTTATTTCCTCCATTGTTACTTTTTATTTACACCAAGTTGGCAAGATAACGTAAATTTACAGAAAGACTATTTATATAGTATCGTAAGTAAATAAATCAATAACAACATACTTGCAACAGACTCATGCATATACAGAGCTGCAAAAAATATGATAACAATGACTGTTCCTAAGATTTCAGTAAATCACGCAATAATAGCACTGGGAAAAACTTACAGCACATTCGCTGTTTTAATTGATTTCGTTTGGATTCAATCAGCAAATATTTGCATTTCTGCTAAAACAATGCGATTACGTTCCGTAATAATGAAATTTGGTTAAAACAAGCGTGAATAACACCAGATTGATTATACCTTTTGAGTAACCAGCTATTTTTGCGTGGAGGTATCTATTTCCTTTCGCAGCTTACATCATAGGATGGTCTATTGTCATTCAACTAGCGTTGAATCCTCTTAGAGCAATTTTATAACCCCCACCCCACCCAAGTCTCTTAGTGTACTCGAATGTCTTTTGTTTTCATCTAAAAAAATGCATGTTAAGTAACTATTTCTGCAAAATATGTGTAATTTGAACAACATTTCTCCTTCATTGTGGTTCTTATGTATAGGCAATATCTTAAATGTTCTATCGTTCGTCTGTACTTTTGTTTTGACGTTTTTGATTTACTTGCATCGCTTAATAATGGGAGTAAAGCTAAATTCCATTAATCTGTTTTAAATTTTTCTCACTTTTCTGAATAAAAGAGAAGCTTAGTAGTTTTAGTCTTCGTGGAACTGGACAGACTAATATAAGGGACTGGCATTGATTGAGTTAAATCTAAAAACACTGGCATTGATTCAAAGGCACAAGAATTCCCGTTTTGTTTTTACAGAAATTCATAGCATTTTGTCTAAGTTGTAACAGCGCTTATTTGGATTCTCAAGAGAAAGCTTTCTTTCCTATTTCAGCTAGATTACTGATTACTGAAAACAAAAAAGTACACAGAAGACTACAAATTATTAAATAATTATGCAAAAACCTAAAACACCCATTACCTAATAAATTAATATAAGCATGCCGCATACTTAATCATCAGCACTTGGTACCTTTTTGCATAAACACCTCGAATTATTTACCTGGTGATCAATCATGTCACAATACAAAACGTTAGCACACTAGGATAGTGTATAGGAGTTTTCTAACTTACACACAAAACGGGTAAATTTACTTCCTTTAACATCTAGAAATCCAGAGTTAATATATTCGTTACAATATGGTTTAAAATAACCCATAAATCTTTGTTACACAAAATCTCATAGACACAAAAGAAAGTTTTTCAGTCAAATAATATCTATGTGAATCAGAATCAAGTTTCATTTGCTCATGGTGGCTGGTACGAGGATCTGTAGAAGAGAGATGTATGTTTTCTTTTAAACTTGACAAGGGAGATTATAATGTATGACATTAAAGGTACATCTGACAGTTTTTTCTGACATTTTGCTCATCCGCTGGAATCGACAAATATATTAAAGATAACCAAAAGAAAGTATATATTGTATAAAGACCCAGAACTATATATGCAAACATCCCTAAACTTTTTAAGCTGGCTGAGCTTCCTTAAGTTGCTAACAGAAATAATCTCAAACCTAAAGCTGACGTGATAAGAAATTCGAAATTCCATATTTTTGTATAAACATTCCTAATTTTACATATTAAAATACTTTTCAAAGAAACGTTTGGACGATTAGTTTAAAACAAATTCCTAAATCTAGAACATTGCTGATCATGGTACTCATTTTGGAAGAAAAAACTTGCTTTTGGTTATAATTGCAGCTATCATTGCAAAAAAATGGAAAATATAGGACCTTCCAAATATGACAAAAACTGTTTTTATAATGCCTTCCTGAAATAAAAAGCAAATGACATTTTCAGAAAAAAAACTACCAGAAATGCCTTTATGATGCAGAAAAAATGCTTTAGGTCATTGATAACACTTGTCACTATGTCATTCAGTTTTGCGGATCTTATTTAAATGATTTTAAGAACATTGACCCAGGCATTTTTTTTTTAAATAAATATTTGCTCTAAGTTTACAACCTGAAGTTTAACAAATTTAAACTATTCATTAAATGGGCGAAAACTTACGCCCCCTGATTTAGCATAAAATATATTAACCACTAGGTGTGTACGAACGAATTAATATACATGTGGAGACTTCATGTGGTTATTTGCAAGGTTTTAAAGTTAAATATATCTAGTGGCTCGGTGGCATCTCCGTCACCAAAAGTATTTGAACAGTACCATTGTGACGTTAGTAGGACAAAAACTGCAAACTATTATTCTTTATTCATATATAAATAACACACATTTGCGGGTACAATGGAAAAGGAAGAACTGAACAGTAATTCATTACATATTATAGGTTACTGCTGACAAAGCTAGTGCAATATAAAGAAAAGTAAACAAACAGGAAAAACATTAAACTTGACATCTATTGACAGTCAAACAAAAATGAAATTTGTGTCAAAATCACCTGTATCACAATTATTATGTTGGCTACGTTTTTCAGCATCTTGCACAGAAGCAGTATATTATCCGTCTTTATTCTTTATAAAATTACCATCAGCATCATGGTGTCCTATCACGCCATCACACCTTCTCAAAAGACACCAGCACTGGCTTTTCCAGGAAGCGGACTCGAGAGTGGTTCAAAAAAGTTTAAAACTTTCATCACAATCGAGCTAAAATAGATTAGTATTAACTAAACAATTCTTAACCATTTATTATCTACTGGCACTGTCAGGTATGTATAACACGACACAGTAACACTAGGCAGTAAAATAGCACTTTATTAAGCAGAATGACAACTTTTAAAAGTACTTGAAAATGCCTATAAAGATAACTTGCAAGTATATGACATGTTTATTAAGTTTATGTATACCCCAAATGTGACCGGGGAAGGTATTGTTAAGGTAGATGGTTGGATTTGGACGTGTAGATTGATAGGTACATCACTAGTATTTATTCAACTTTGACTTCCAAGACGAGGAGAATGCCACATTTTCATCTCTTAGAGATATTCGAAATGGAACGTTGAAATATGCATAAGACGTGGAAACATACATGGCAAAATGTCCCCACAATATTGTTTTGTTTTAGTACTATCTGTCCTTCGTACAAATGCGATTTTCAAGTCTATATGTACGTTCATTATGTCCGCTTTTGGTAAAATTGCTGTATCTTCTATTTTATTTGATATGCATTTATCATGTTATTTTATCGCATACAGTCGCTTAATTTTATGTAATTCACGTGATAATTTAAAGATGTTTATCACTTAAAATGTCATTGACAGTGTAATGTTTGAATGCGCAACTTTCACGATCATCTCGCAGTGAAACTGGCTTTAAAGGACAACTTCTACTTCAAGTAAGCAAATATGTTATATTTTCGCCTTCTTTTGGTATTTTAATTGTTTTATGTATACTGCATAGATATGACAAGGAATCAAAGATTGTTTTACAGTGTTATTTGCTTGTTTAAATTTAAGCTGAATAGCGTTGTAATATCTCATATACATGTATGTAAATAAGCATTATATTGGTAATTTTACGGGTAATCATATCTCATAATATGGACGGCGCATCCGGGATACTAATGTATCTTGTGAATTTTTTATAGATATTTGTTCTGTGCAGTTTTAATGAATAAACAAAAAAACAGACAAAGATTATTTCAACTGTGATTAAAGATCAGCATATCGAAATTAGAGAAACGCAAATGTATTTAAATACTCGTATTTATAAAGTTTCGTGTGCAGTAAGATATTACATTAATCAATAATAAGATACTTTAGGTCGTCTTCAGGAACATGCACCGAATTGATATCGTGCTGGATCAAATTGAATGGCAATAATTGTTTTTAACCTTAACGATCTTAGGAATTCGTGCAACACTTGCACTGAGAAAATCTCGTGGTACCTGATGTTAATTGTTATCAGTTGAATTGCTGAATTGCCTCATGCATTGCTAGTATTTGTTTTCATTTTTGTTAAATAAAAAGGATTAGGTTCCGTCATATTGGAAATAACTGAACGAATACAAACGCGAAAGGAAAAACTCACAAGATGTGTGCTTGTGTGTTTGCCTGCTCTCCTTGCCGTACGATGTTTTGATTAATGTAACTATATTGCTTGCTTCCTTGTCATAAAAACGAAGGAGACAATATCCACGCAAAATTCAAACGGTTATATACGGTAGTGACTCCAGTGAGAGTCTGCCCATGACAGAAAAGATTATTTCATTTTTTATTTTACCTTACCATTGCACTATCTATTTATATATTTCAGCGGTTAGGATAAAACCGAAGCAAATTCTCAGATATAATTATGCAGCTGACCTCTAAGTCGTGAACTGTAAAAAAAATTCTGTATTTAAACGTGCAACTTAAAATATCATTTTGGCATATACCATATAAAAGTATTTATTGAAAATACGGGCATCCTTTGCATTTTCCGACATTTTCCATTTTTTACTTAAATATACTGTTTGAAATTGAATTATCACTCAATTTACTAGTTACTTATAAGTCTGTCTTTAAGTCTGCAAAAGTCATCTCGTTCACTGGGTCTCATTTATTAAAACCTTTGCCAACAGTTCCATCTTTTAGTCATCTCTTGCATTACCTAGAAAACACAATAAAAAACGTTACCGAATTAGGATAGCGTATCGGAATTTTCTAATTTGGCTAAGTATATTAGACAGGCAATTTCGCTGTCTTTTGCCTTTGGCGGCATTCGTTCAATTGTGACATCAAGAAAACCTTAAATTGATTCATCAATTCAGACTTCTGAGATAACTTTTCTATGTTTAAATGATAGCCCATAAAGTTTTATTCCTTTATTAAAGAAAATGGCGCAGACAAAACAAGAAACGTTTAAAGTTAAAATAAAACACAGTGAGTAAGTACAATGCTGAGCAAGAGGAATTTCATTTTGATCCAGAAGGTGGGTAAGCACGACTGAATGTGTAGTATCATCTGAGTGATTAAAAACAAGTTAAAAATATATACTGGTCCAGTAATATTTCCTCCAGTTTAGGCAGTTCAACCTTATCGCAGTAAACAGTCGTTTATGTTTTATATCAGTTCAGCTTCATATCATAAATGTAGGTATCCATGTAAGGGTAGTAAAACTAACGGCTCTTTCAAAGAAAGGGTATTTGCTCTTTAGTATGACGTTCTGATCAATATTTCCCGGTTATTTTGGCCTAGTCATTTAGTACTTAACCATTAGATCAGGTACATTAACTTTATTCAGCTCTTCGCGCTTTATAAGGTACATGTTGCTTAAACGTCGTGTCTTTATAAATATCTATATTTGTTTGCATTAGCTTTGCATAATACTATCTTCCGCCGATCTAGGATGTTCAAGAGCGCGTCTGCGTTTGTTGTGTTTACATTTTTGATTTACTAATATGGCGGAATAATATGACAGCTCCATTCAATTTGTCTGTTTTTGATGTTTGCTAAAACATTTCTAATATTTTTAAAGAAACAAAACGATGCTGAAGGCCAATGGGCTTACTGATTGAAAGTAAAATTCGAGACAGTCTCAAACAATCCCCATTTTTCAAGGAAATTCTTAGCATTTTGTCTACGTTATGCTGTTTTTGACCCTCGCAAATAAGCTTCATTTTGGCAACAAAGATCATGCTGAAACAAACTTGCATACACGAAGAAAGTATAATTATGCTTTCGGCTCTGTACGCAAGCTAAAAAATCACATTACTTGTTTATGAATGCAAAGGATTGTAAATTTACTTTGGATATCATTTGAGCCTTCGCACTTGCTGTTTTAATTGAATAACACACAGTTTGGTGTCGTGCTATCGTTTGTTTGATAAAGTGGAAAAAATCGTGGTCATTTTAGAATTTCCCATTAAATACGATTTTTTTTTGTAATTTCAACACATAAGTGGGCGCAAAATTGTATTTCGTAATTAGTAATTGTAAAATATGTATATTCTATGCAATTACCAATGATCGGGATCGATGTAATGTATGTGGGAAATCATCTGCTAAATCCTGAGTTATATCACTCCATTATCAGCATATTGACACTGCAATTTTAACCTTCATCGAATCAAAATTCTGCTTCTAAAACAATTACAGATAACGTATTGCTTCTTATCTACATTAATATTTTGATTTTAGCTTACTGGTCATTTGGTTGGTCTTAAGTCAACATTGTTTAGGTACGTTGCAATGTCTGTTCTAATTTTCGTTAGTTGACTTATAAATCTGAATGTAGTAAAAGCTATCTCACACCCTGGTTTTCATTAAAACGAACAGGTTTCTGTAATAACACATTTTGATGGATTATTTTAGTTATTTTTAGCATCTTGGAAACTAAACTTTCTAGTCCATTTTTGCATACGAGGGGTGATACTTGGATATTTTCCTTAGTTGCTACCTAATAAATGAAAAGAATATCATTTAAACTGTTACTTATTATCAAAATATTTAATGATTTGGAATTGCAAAAAAAAATATTTTTGAAAACACTTATTTACTGATGAATATTCATATCGCCAGATAAATTGTAAGATAGTGCGTTAATCAATAAGCTGTTACAGAAACACGCACCGAATATTTATCGTGCTGCGCCGAATTAAATGGCAAAGATTGTGCTTAACGATTTCAGTAATTCGCAAAATAATGGCACTGGGAAAGCCATGTGGCAGACACCCTCTGGTTTAATTATAATAAGCTGTATTTAATTAGAAATAATCTGCATTTCTGTTAAAACAATTGGATCGTATTCCGCCATACTGAAAATATTTGACCGTTTGTTTTACTACTATGAATAACACCTAAAAATAGTTAATGTCTGATGGCCTCACAATCCTGTCTGTTGCTTGTATATAAATTGTTCTTCCATTGGATTACTTGCTTATATCTAAATAGGAGGGGCCTTATACAAACTTTTACATGTAAGAGAATGGACTTGTTGAATAGTATTAAGCCATTCACTCACATTGCTAATTTGCCAAACGGACAAATAGGAAACTGTAGTATTGAAAGATACATAGAAAAACTGTTAATTGCTTCTATCAATTTATATGGGATTTTTGGGCAAATGTGAGAAAAATAATGAAGCGTAAAGTGACAAAAGAGGGATTAAAAAAGTTAGTATAAAACTGAGAGGGATGTCAAGGTAAAAAGAAACACCAAAAAATTTTTTTACAGATTACATAACATGACAGAAGAAACAAAATAGACCAGGTTGAAATTGGGTTACACACACTTTGAACAAATCAGTAACCATCTATAAAAGAGACGATTGTGGAGTTTAACGCCGTTTTGGGGACATGTCAGCCTACATAACCCTATATTCAACAAGTTAGACAAAACAGTGTATTATGAATAAATCCCCATCTAAGGTAAGCATTGCTTACACTTAGTGACAAAAAAATATACAATGGGCTCAACTCGAGGGTATACAGTACACCAAAATTACTTATATGAACGTTGTCTGAACGTACAGCGAGGAGTAACGCGACAGCTTCTAGGAGTTCATGGACTATAATAGCAAGGTCTCGTGATCAGGGCATAGAGCACCACTAACTAATTAGTTGCGAAGAGCAAAATTCTAGAAACCGCCACAAGTTGGCATTTCAGTCTGGAAGGATTCAGGAGAAAGCACCACAGAGTCATACACTTGTGTAGACATCGCAACATCAAATAGCAGAGGGGGCAGTTATTAAGAATAGATCATGCTTTAAAAGTTTTGCATTGTATCCTGTTTTGATAAATTTTCTAACAGATTTTACAAATATATGTTAATAAAAAGCACTATGTGTTATTTCCCGTAGTGTAAAAGCTATATCTCGATAGTATATGAGGTGTGTAAGGTCTAGTTTAAGAAGTGTTTAAAGGTTTAAACGTTTGGACTATCTTTGGTAAAATTAGTAGCCTTCCATAGTTCGTGCTAGCGGTAACCCTAGTGTAACTTCTTTCAAAACCGATAACATGCTTACTAATAAACTTGTATTTATGAATAAATCAGCGTTAAAATTCATACTCGGATATTGAAGACATAGGTCCATGTTTAATCTAGCCAATTAAATAAAAGAGGTTGTTTTATCGATCAAATTCATTCTTGCCATGTCAGTCACTACATCGTTTTATGTGAAGTCGCGAAAACATATGACAAAATGGCTGATCAATAATAATAACAGGAAGCTATTTATCTTACCTTGTCCATAGAAATATTTAATATAACATACCGTCAGTCAAAAGGTAAATATGACATTTTATAGTACTTTTCATGTATTTTCCTGACCTGTTCGTTCAGGTTAGTAAAATTAATGAAGGTTGCGCCGTTATATCACCAAAGTAAAAAAATAATCGATCTGTTGCATGTCAGTAAAATATAAGAAACTCCGATTTTACAAAAATTAAAAGGATTTTAATTTTACGCCTCTGTATCCCTTTAATTGATGTGTGTTCTTTGTTTTTGTCAGATAAATATTACTGACTTAATAGGTCAACTTTGTATTTTCTTTCGCTTTCGCCATTTGACCGTCAGTGAAGACACGGATTTAGACAAAATGGCAAATCCCATTGCCGCTGCCATCTAGCTGGTTTACCGATTTTGAAATAGGTAAAAAGTTCGTTCTTTGAATAACAATGAGTACAGTAACATTTCTGTGAATATTTAAGCACACTTTATCGATTCTCTGCGACTAGAATGCTATCGAGTGTTCCCCTTCAAACTGTGACATTAGTGCATTTACATTGATTTTACACCATACCTTTTATATGTCTTAGCTAGATTATTACTTACGTGAAAATTAGACAAACAGCACCCTTCATTTTACTAAATTTCAGAACTTTTGTCTCTCTTGATGTATGTCTAATAAAATTATCTTTTGAGCTTATTGTACATTTCGCTCTTAGGGCAACACATATGTATCCATTATTTTGGTTCCAATGAGTTGTTGTCAAGTTAAATTATGTGTCTGCGTTTCTAAAGTATGGTTTTATAGGGTTGGAGAATAAAGTCACGTCTCATTTTATATGGTGATAGTATATATAGACCAATATCATTTACCGAAACAATTACCAGTAATAAGTGCCAAAAATATGATCAACCTTTTAATTGAAGTAATTTAATGAAAATAATGAGAAAAGTAACGAATAGATCAGATATATTTTGTTTAATGAATTCAAAATATAATTAATTTAACAACCCCAATCCCGTCTAGCACTAGAAAAGGTAATGATTGATTATTTAGTCCGCATATGCACGTCATTTTCTAGGCTCATTGAAGACAATATATTTGAATTACACTCAAAATTGTGGGAAAAAAAAATCATATTTCGCTTGTCACGGAATGCTACGAGAATACTACTCGTATTTAATGCGTAAGTTTTATAAATAAAAATACTAATCAGAGTTAAGATAGTGAATCGTAGTCTTCTCGTTCAGCTTAGTGCACCAGACAGACAATTACACTGTCTTCCTCCGTCAGGGACTTTCTTCTAATTGGGACAACTCAAATTGACTATTTTATTGATACGTAGTCACTGAAATAGAAAATAAACGCTTTCGGCCTGTGAATAAGAGCAAGTATATGCTCTTGGGGGGTTGTACCTGGATCTATAATGGAAAGAGTTGTGTTTCCTTTTAAATGACTAGGGATATTATAATGTATATTATATGTAGGCGTGAGACCTACATTTTATGAATTAGCAGTGTAAATAAGCTTTAGTTCACTCATTCATAACACTTGTCAATATTTTATTCCGATTTGTGGACCTCATTTCATAAATTACAAACTATTGAACGGGGCAGAAAGTTTTCAAGTTTAACAAGTGTCTGAACGCAAAGGTACGCCCCATGAGAAGATTTTGAATATATAAATTATGCGCGCTTTTCAATGTGTGATATGTATGTTGAGAAGTCATCTCACTTTTATTGTATTTAATATCAAATGGTTAGTTGATATCTATGCTACAAAGAGTATACAAAGTTTTCCATGTTGGTATTATTTGAATAAAAATCGTATTATTGTTTTTTTTCTTTTGAGGCCATTTTGTGTGGTTGTATGTATTTTTTTTCTCCCTCTTTCGTTTGTTTAAAAACATAAATAGAACGCATTTACGGGAATAATAGAAAAAGGCATTCATAATTATTCGATCAGTTGAGAGCAGTACTTTTGCAAGTACACTTTGAAGTTGTGTTCATTCTACACGGGTTTTGCTAGTACACTTTGAAGTTGTGTTCATTCTACACGGGTTTTGCAAGTACACTTTTAAGTTGTGTTCATTCTACACGGGTTTTGCAAATACACTTTGAAGTTGTGTTCATTCTACACGGGTTTTGCAAGTACACTTTGAAGCTGTGTTCATTTTACACGGGTTTTGCATCATAGATGAAAAGTACATTGTTTGCTTGCATACATGCAAAATTCAGAACGTTCAAGCGTTCGTCTACGTTTCTCGTTTGCGTTAGGTTTTTATTTTCTTTTTTGAGGTGTGAAATATGTGAACAAGCTCAAATCTAGGTTGCTAAAATACTTTCTAGAGGAATACAAAAGACAATTAATTTCTACGAGCTTACTGAGTGAAAGTGAAGTAAGAGACTAAGATGACCGAAAATATTTAAATGAACCAGTACATATAAGGCACAGACAAAAATCGTGTTGAAAAATTTATAAAATATTGACTAAATAAACACTTTGGCACTAGAATTAAACCGTTTCTTTACAAAGAGTCCCTTTCAGTGTTACACGGACGTTGCTTTGGTTTCAGTCCATAGTTATTATTTTAATATGAAAAAAACAGTCACATCTCGATTTTTTCGTTGACAATATCTGGGACAAAATGGAGTAAATAGACATACTATGTGCCAGAAATGCTATTAGCCTTTTCAGTTAATTGGAGGAATACGAGAACAATTGACAAAAACCTCTTGGGAAAACAGCACGCTCCCAGCAACAGGCATTTAAAAAGTGAACCAAATGTAATTTGGATCATAGCAATACAATGTATAATTGTTACTCAATTTCCAAGTGATTTTAATTTTACCTATGTTGGCCCTGTCAAACAATAGGAGAAAAAATGACTGCCCGTAGAAACTGTGCTTGCACGTCATTTTAGTGTTACATACACTTAAATTGTCAATAAAATAATATTATATCCTTTTCTGAACAAGTAGTGTCAAGACAGATTTAGGACATTCTTGAAAGCTATGTTTTCTAACAAGAATGATGGCTGAATTAACACACAGTGTACTTCCTGAATTTTCAAAATAATGCATATATTCTCGTTTGCACCCGTTATAAAAACGGCATTGGAAGTTAAACTCAGATTTTCGTGTCATTAACATGCCACCTGAAATATCATTTTGGCATATACCCAGTAAAGATAATTAGCTTCTCTCTAAACTTTCCACTTCTGTACAAATTCTATTTGAAATTGAATACCATCATGTCCCATTCAGTTTAAACGGTATGTTGACTTATAAGTCTATTGTAGCAAACTTATTTTGTAATCTGATTTTCACTAATAAAAACTGATATCCGTACTTCCACATTTTAGCCTTTCTTGAATTATTTAGAAAACACAATCAGTTCGTTACCGAATAAGGAAAGCATATTAAATTTTCATAATGAAACTAAGTAGATCAGGCAATCAAGTAACTAGTAGCTGTCTTTCACATTTTGCAGCATTTTTTTTTCAATTAGAACATATAGAAAACTTTAAAATGGCTGCGTAATTCTTAAATATTTATTCTACTTACAAAGGCTTGACTTTAAACATACTAAGGCTTGACTTTAAACATTAAAAAGTAGTCACAGTAAAAAAAAATTATATGTGATTAATTTGTTTCATTAAGTAGCTTTTCATCTTAAGGCATGTATGACATTGTTCTCCGGTCGGGCTTAGGTACGGGTACTGGAGCGGACATAATTATGCTTACATTTACATTGGTAGTTTTTCACCCTTTAAAGATACTCACCACCTTGTGCTGTTGTAAAATAATTACACAATATCACCATCACTTTTCATGTTACTTCTGTTTGGAATAAATACTCTTGCGGTCTTTCTTTCGTTTTCTGGCTTCGTTCATTGTGTCAGGACAGGGTAAACTATTCTGTATGATATACAGCTGTGGTAGAGGCGACGCGTTATTAATATTCTCGCTTAGTCATGATTACTTATTACGTAATTTAGATGACATTATAACAATATAATGACGGATAGTTAATATCACTTTTTAACTTCATTGGTAATGTAATGTTTAATTGCACAACATACGTATCATTGGCTACAAATCACAGCAGCAAAACGGAAACATAAATTTAAATCTGCTGTACATACGTGCACCGAATTTTTGTAATGCACTGCGTCAAATTGACTGACACAGATTAGTCTAAGCGATTTCATTCACTCACGCAATTAAGACACTAAAAACTCGTGGCAAGCACCTGCTATTGGAACTGTAACCAGTTGAATTGAGTTAAACGTTTTTTGCATTTATTTATTTTTTTGGATAAAACAGTGGGATTACAATCCGTCATCCAGAAAATATTTTACATTTATTATAGAACAATGGAAACAACATAAAAAAGAATCTTATGTCACTCTTTTATGCCCCGAGGAGCATATGTTCTTATGAACCGTCTGTCCTCTACCGTCGGTCTGGCGTCCGTCGGTCTGTCATGTCTAGTCAAGCAATTTTCGTGTCCGGTCCATATCTTTGTCATCGATGGATGGATTTTCAAATAACTTGGCAATGCAATATGTGAAAACCACAGTAAGAACGACGTTGCCTCGGCAAACAGACCCAGTCCTAAACAAAAAGTTTCAACTTCACATTCTAGACATTAAGGATAGTGCATTGATGGCGTTGTCCGTCCATATCTTTGTCAATCGATGGATGGATTTTGCAAATAAACTTGGCATAAAGTGTATCCACAGTAAGACGACGTGTTGTTGCGCGCCAAGTGACCCAGGGTCCGTAGCTCAAAGGTCAAGGTTCACACTTAGAACGTTAAAAGATTAGTGCATTCTCGCGTGTCCGGACCTTATCTTTGTCATCGATGATGGATTTTCAAATAAACTTGGCATAATGTATACCACTAGTATACGAACGATTTGTCGCGCGCAAGACCCAGGTCGTAGTTCGAAGGTCAAGCACACTTAGACAATAAAAGTATAGTGCATTGTAAGGATCGTTCTAGTGTCCATATCTTTGTCATCGATGATGAGTTTCAAATAATCTGGTCATGAATGTGTTAACCACAGTAGATGACGTTCGCACGCAGACCCAGGTCCGTTAGCTACACAAAGGTTCAAGTCACACTTAGACATTAAAGGGTCTTTTTCATGTATATGATAGTGCATTGATAGACGTGTCCGGTCCAATCACTGTCATTCATTGCATGGAATTTTAAAATAACTAGTATGAATTGTGTGTGACACAGTAAGAACGACGTCGTGCGCAAGACCAGCTCTAACATAGGTCAAAGGTCCTAAACTCTAACATACGGCATAACTATCATTCAAGTGATGCCTTACGAGAGGGCATGTTACATCTATTGAGACAGTCTTGTTTACAAACTATTTTTACATACAAAAGGAACTTACAAAATATTCTCACTTGAAAGTTTATGCCTCCTTCCTTACAAACTTTTCTTAACTATATGAGAATCTCTTTCAATTAATGGAATCTAGATTGTTGCAAGCAAGCTAGATCCACCATGTTCAAGAGTAACTATGGATATTACATAGTGACTGCTTTAAATTACTTATATGGCGAAATAATGTGATAAAATGCTATTCTGTTAGTCTGTTTTGTAGTTTGCTAGAAAAGCGTTAAACTGTTGTATTTGTTTCCTGTTGCTGAATGGTTGTTGTGTTTTCTTTTGATGGGTGGGTAGGGAGACAATAGGTTTTACAAGGCTAATTTAAGATATGAAATCAAATTAAGGGGTTATAAAAATCACGTATTCTCTTCCTTTTTTACTTTAAATTTCCACAAGAGACTTAAAATGTGTTGACACAGATATACATATGTTATTAAGTAACTACATCACTAGAGCTAAAGTTTACTTTAAACTTCAACTAGTTTACTTACAGAAATTTCAATAAGATTATATATGTTTTTGTAACTGGAATTTCAAAGTCTGTTATTTTATGTTTCTGTTAGTGTAAATAATGACACTTCATTTGAAGAGTACGTACAAATTGTTTTAGAGCCCGTTAACGGGTAAGGGATGCGTTCTATAAAATGCATGTTTTCCTATTGGATGTATACATGTACTTAGGTTGAACATAAAATTCTGGTCAGAACTGTGATTTTAAATTAGAAGATTCTCAGAGAACTCAATAACTACATATATTATGGTACTGAACAATATTGTTATACTGTACGCTTGCCTCTATTTATGTCGTGATTTTATTATCGTTGCTCTTCTTGGTTTGTTTCACTCATAGTATGCATTCCACTTTCTCAGCTGACTTTCTCCACAAGATCGTTGATTACATCCAATAGACGAGTTGCAGTGCAGTACAAATATGGTACATGAAATATATTTTGTAATTCTGTGAGGTGATATTATTATCAAACAGTATTTCGTTAACTTAGCGCAAAAAGTGAATAAGTCCTTCTTTAAGTCAATGGAGGTATCAACTTTTTGCACTGAGGTGACGATTTATTCCTAAAAAGCATTAACGATATGTAGCAAAAATCGACAGTATCTTTCCAGTGGAATTGCTCTTAACTGTATGCAAAGAATGGACATGGTTTTTAAAATTACTAAATTCAGATTTTCTGTTTAAAACCATGTCATTTGAAATACGAAAGTGTGTAAGAATGATTCAGTAAGTAATATGCATGCAGAGAAATCATTTGATTGGTTGTTAGTTATAAAAGCAAGTTTTTGTACATCTAATGATTGGAAGACATGCCAGCAAATGTGAGGCTTTTAGCAGTATCCATTAGCTAAAATATTTCTGTGTCATATCATAATAACATATATCTAAGGGAGAATTTAGGTTACTCAAAAAAAATCAAAGCCTTGAGATGTCTGGTGGTTGCGGGTTTTGTTAGAATTATTTTCATTTTAAATGCCAATCTATAAATATACATGTATAAGAAACAAATACTAATGTGCCTCATATCTAAGATTAACTCTGCCTGACCTTACATGAACAGCTGCAAGTCAGTGATGTAACCATGGGCTGGAATACCTAATCATTGACAGATCTTATATAATCTAAATGGCCAGTGTGAATGGATAGAGGATGAATAAGAACTATTTGATCATTGATAATTCATCCGCATTGTTCATGAATGGGACTACTCTGTGTAGCACATGAACAAATTCCTTTGGTTGTGATTTGGAATCAAATAAAGATGCTACATGATTGTCAGAATACACTTAACTTTGGTAGCGAGATAAACCCGCAACCAAAAATAAGAGTCAAAATGAAAAGTTTTGATTAGTTTCCAGTTGAGACATACTTGTTTAAAATACTTTTCATCGTATATTATCAGCATTCAAGTTTACAATATAGTCAGTATTAAACTCGGGACCTATAAGTATATGACAAGTATATGACGATTCAAGCCAGGGATGTGCTTGATTGGTTTGGTAGCTAAAATTGGACTGTGTTATCAATTAAATGACACGGGAGTATAGAAGAAAGTGTTTATATCTACAGCGGTGAAATTGTAAGCACTTCTTGAAGATATTCTCAATGTTACGCTAAAGTACGCTCTACGCGCGGAATAAAAATAACACAATGCCACAGCTACATTCTGAACTTGACACTTTGTATATTTCAGCTTTTATTTACAAAAGAGTAGTTAACATTCCTGTTCTCGCATGCAGTAGATGAATATTATGTAAATTTACATAATAATGGTATAATGATGGATAGCAAACAACACCTTAAATGCCAAATATAACAATGTAATACTTACGCAATTTACACATCAAATTGACAAGCTCAGATTGCTTTTATAATGCAAAATTGTGACAAGAATTATATTTCATCTTTTACTGTACTATATGCATATGTACATATGAAGTGGCTCTTGGATTTAATAAGTATGGGTACAGTTTGTGTGTATATTTATTATACATTGACTAGCTTCATTTTATATCTTTGTATTTTTTGTTTAAGGGTTAATGATCATGCATGTATTGGTTGGGTGCGCACTATAAACCGGTTTAAGCTCCCCAGTGGTGTTTTTGCCACTGACCGTTCCAAGGCGGTGCCCCACTGTGTTCCTTTGTTTGTTCGTTTTGTCCTACTGCGTTGGCTTTGTGTGTGTGCGCGTGTGTGTGTATGCGTGTGTGTGTTTGTGGTGTGCGCGTCTGCGTGCTGTGGGTTTCGTTTTGGGGAGGCTGCGTTTTTAGTACGTGGCATTCCCTGTTTGATATTTGTCTTTGTTTTTTTTTACATCGACTTATCAATATTTCTCCGTTACAGCTTCTTTTTCTTGTGGGCCTACTTTGCGATGCATGGCTCTATGGCTGTGCTTAGGGTGCTCTGTGCTTCCGGGAAATCTCCCTTACGTTTTACCTTTTATCCTCTTTTAACTATTGCTTCGTTATCATTATGTTTATTATTATTTTTTGGGTCATTCAATACTGCAACTAGCAAAATACCTTTTAAGGTAAATTACATTAATCTAAATGCGTCAAGTGATAGAATGTTTGGAGAGCGTATAATCAAAGTCGATGGATTAGTCTGTGTTTTTTTTTTTGCCAGAATCTTCTACTGTAACACATATATAGTTTCCTTTTGTACTTATCAACACAGCTATGCTCATCACATATAAGATTTCTTTCTTTTTTTATAAAATCTCCCGTTACTATGTGACGTGACAAATATTTAAGTCATGTTGCTTTGAAACAGCAGGGTATCGTGATAAACTCATAAAAATTGTTTTTCATCATAAATAACGTATACTATCATGTAAAATGTATAAAATTTACTTTAAGTTATCTATTTTGCATTTAGATAATTTACCGCTGCAGACAGGCTAAGACGTAATTTAAGCCAAATGAGTGTTTTGTCAGCGACCTTGTTCTCACTTTGTATAAAAGGCTTTCCATATCGATTTAAAAATAATTCATCTATCAAAATTTTATTGTGCTCCCCAGGATATCCACGAATGCCTAGACAGGATAAAAACATCTTTAGGTTGCAAAAAACGTTGACGAAAATTAAGAATAACACATGCAGTTTGAATCAGAGGTGGTCACAGACAATTTATCGATATGTATTTAATGATATGACCTCCGTTTTACAAAATGTATATAACGTTTTATTGTTGTTGTTTTTTTTTTTTTTTTTTTTTTTGTTGTTATTGTTTTTTTAATGTTCTGTGCATTGTTGTAAAATTATTTATCCTTAGTAGGTTTGACCAATAAACGAAACAATACTTGACTTATTAACCAACACAATATCTAATCATTCCGAAATATTAACTTATTGTGTAGGAAAATGCAAATACATGTATATCAAAATATTTCCATAGGTGCTTTGGTGTAAGAAAGTTGATAAAGCATATAATAAATTTCTAAATTATACTACAAACATAAATTATGTACCGAAATGTTTTCATGCTGCGTCAAATTAGACGGTAATAGTTGTTCCTATGTATTTCCGTTATTCATGCAATAATGGCGGCACTGAGAAAACCTTGCTGCAGGTATACGCTGTTTTAATTATAATTAACTGAAATGAATTAGAAATTATTCTTGCATTTCATCCTACTGAAAATAATTCAATATATATGAGCCGTGCCATGGGAAAACCAACATAGTGGGTTTGCGACCAGCATGGATCCAGACCAGCCTGCGCATCCGCGCAGTCTGGTCAGGCTCCATGCTGTTCGCTTTTAAAACCTATTGGAATTGGAGAAACTGTTAGCGAACAGCATGGATCCTGACCAGACTGCGCGGATGCGCAGGCTGGTCTGGATCCATGCTGGTCGCAAACCCACTATGTTGGTTTTCTCATGGCACGGCTCATATATCTAAAGACTGTGAGCAACGCCAAAGGAAAGTTCATACATAAACAGCTGCTTATGTGTTATTAGTGTCCTTCTCCCTTCCCTCCTTCCATTATAGGTTACCTTTGCCATGTTCTAGTTAACTAGTGGCGAACCCGAATAGAGCAATTCTTTGCAAGAAACTAGTCCCCAAATCATGATAACTAGGCTGGTGCTTACATGCAAGTAAGATGGTACGTCTTAATTGGTGTAACAACCTTTTTATTAAATGATATATCACAAAATAATGGGACAGAGCTTACTTCTATAAGTCTGGTAACTTAATAAATTTTGCAATTATTGAAATCAAGAGAATTTAAAGCGCAAGTTTTCGAAGAATCGTGACTTGATGAACATGTAGTATGCCTCACTTTCTTATGTTATCTCCTCCATCTTAATTTAAATCCTAAAGATAAGTCACAGGAAAAAACTCCAAATAGTGTCTGCTAGCTGATCGAATGTTTAACCTGGTTTATAAAGTGTATGCTTATGAATGCAGTTGCTTTAGAATTTATGAAATTCATATGTTCTATATTAAAAACAAGTAATCTTAAATGTCAATTTCGCCATAATATCTAGTAAAGCTATTTATCAAAGATATTGAAATCCACTGCTTGTTTCGGGATCTTCCATTTTCGCAATTAATTTATTTGAAATTGGATACCACCATGTCTCATTCCATTTAACCATTTAGTTGTTCCAAACATTTGTTGTAATATCTAGTTGTTCCAAACATTTGTTTGAGCGAAAGTGATCTCAGAAATAAAAACGGCAATTCAGCCCTCTATCACAGAACGTTAACTAATTAGGACATAATTTCTAATTACATCGGGCAGGCAATTTCACTGTCTTTTCGCCTTTAGCAGCAGTCTTCCAATAGAGGCATCTAGCAAACCATAAATAGATTCAACAATTAAGATTTCATAATCTTAAATTACAAGATAGTCCATAAAATTAGACTTTAATTCCTTCATTAAACAAAATGGCATAGACAAAACAAGAAACGTGTGCAGTAAATTGAACGTTTGTTAAAAAAATATATATATTGCGTAGGATGGGTTCCATCTGGATCTAGGGCTTGGCTTGTAATGGTGGGATGCATGTTCCTTTAAAATAAACGACTTTGACTTAGCAAGGGAGATTAAACTGTTTATCATATGCAAGCTATAAAACTACTGTTTGAAAGAACAGTGTAAATTGATAACGCTTGTCAATACTTCATTTTGATTTCTGGACCTAAACTCATATGTTAAATAGATGTTTATCCCACCAGCACCTATTAAAGCATTATAGCTTTAAGTTTATAATTTGAATCTAAACAAGTATATGGGCGCAAAGTTACACCCCATGAGTAAGTGTCAAACTATTATTGGAGGCGGGGTATGCACGATTCAAATCGTAATATACATGTGCAAGAATCAACTGATAAGTAAGGAAATGAGATTCATCTCATGGCTGGACGACATCCCCGACACTATAAACATTTAAACAATATAATTTCAACCTTACTTAAACATAAGGAGTGTTGAAATTATAGTATTTCTTTTCGTTTTGTAATAGCATAATTTTCTTGTATAATGGAAACCTAATAACCGATAACTGTTTTAAAAACATGGTGATTGTATTGGGTAAACTTAACTATTGAACTACTGGCCTGCAAATACCAATCGTACGAAATACACAATATATACAGAAAGAATATGACTCAAAATGAGCTGTATTTCTGAAGCAAGATATCCTAAATTGTAAGCCGAGTAAAATGTATGCATTAAAAACTGGTTCTTTCTGGTACTGATAAGTTTCAATACCTTTTAGTTTCATGATATTTCAGCAACTGATATTGTGTAAATGATGAATTACACCATGGAATGAAATGTCATAACATGTCAACATTGTATCTGCATTCCCTCATGCAAGTCAAACATTATAGGTTAAGAACGTTTTGGAATAAATAAATATTTTTAATAACTTCCAACTTACGTTTTTAGAGTGTTTGCATATTTTTACATTTTGAAACTAGAACCCGTAGAATATCAGTGGAAATTGGTAGATTGACAGATATGCCAATTACTGAAAAGAAATGTTGATTTCTTGAAGTTGGAAATGAATAACATTATTTGCTATGCTGTCAATGTTTTAGAGAGAGTAAAGAAATTATTTTTTAACAATTTTACTGTGAGAACACGAATATTACAATTTTTCTCAGCTTTTGATAAGCGAAAATAAAAAAACAGACAATGTAACTTTTTTGGATATTATCATGAAAACAAAACACATAACCCTTAAAATTTAATAACACTGTCTTTGATTCAGTGACTTATTTGTCATTGTGACTGATAGTATGTAACACTTGAATAGCCGACATATAATTCTGTAGCTTATACGGACATGTTTAGATAATTGTATATTAAAATCAATACATACATATACATTTTATTGTTTTATGTTTCTGCAAATGTGACTTTGTGTTTTGCGTTTTTGGAACGTGGCATTCCCTGTTTGATATTCATCCTTGTTTTTTGTTAGTATGAGTAATTATTGGTGCCCTCTTAAATAAATTACCATGCAAGCATCTGTAAGATTGCCCTAAACAGTACACTTAGCTTGCTTCTCATACATTCATTTTCATTCATTATGGATCCAGTGTCGTGCTCTTTGAACTGGGTAAACCCGATCATAGTAGTACATATGGCACCAGTCTACCCATTTTAATCTATTTCATTTACTGCATACATTTCAAATTTGGCAATATGGAAATTAAATGTTTGTAAATTAACAATGCTGATCAATATGTTGTGCAATAATAATCCGTAGAGTATGGTGGCTGATTTCTGCCATCTCGTTCTGGTGTGTTGGCGCGTTTGCAGGGCGCCAGAACGCCAGGACGCCAGGACGACAATTATACGCGCCAAGACGACAAACAAGGCATTTGTGGGCGCCAACACGCTAAATTGGGAAGTTGTCGTCCTGGCGTTCTGGCGTCTTGGCGCGTTTGCAGGGCGCCAAGACGCCAACACGACAGGACGACAATTATACGCGCCAAGACGACAAAATCCATATTTGTCGTTTTGGCGCGTTCACTTGTCGTGTTGGCGTCTTGGCGCGTATAATTGTCATCCTGGCGTGTTGGCGTCTTGGCGCCCTGCAAACGCGCCAAGACGCCAGAACGCCAGAACGACAAATGCCTTGTTTGTCGTCTTGGCGCGTATAATTGTCGTCCTGGCGTTCTGGCGTCCTGCAAACGCGCCAACACGCCAGAACGAGATGGCAGAAATCGGCCACCATAGTAGAGACTACTAATGTTTTGTTATAGTTTTTCGATATGCCAAAACTATTTCAAAATACTAGTACATTTTAAATATAGAAGGCACTGCATGCCAAACCTTATTTAGATGACTTAAAAATATTCTAGTAATGCGTTGTGATACAGCTGGACCGGTGGTCTGGTGGTAACACCCTTGACTGTCAATTCAGAGGTCCGGGGTCGAATCCCGAAATTTCTGAGATGCTCTTGAGTGTCTCCCACCTAACTAAGAGACCTGTACTGGTTCCTCCCAGGAAAGACGGTTTCGCTTGTATCCTGGCACGTTAAAGGGCTAAGTTAGCCGGATAGGTATCTGTATCTAAAAGGATTTCTCTTATCTCGTCTGTGGGTTTGATCTCACTCTGTCTCTCTGGTCAGATCGCTCTGTGTCTGTGCTAGTAGAGGATGAATTTTGCGTCCTGTGTGGCTGCGTTTGTTATATGTAAAGCGCTTTTGAATGTGTTTATCATGAAAAGGGCGCTATATAAATCTGGTATAAGAACAAAACTAATAATAATAATACATGTATATATCATGTATACTATATATTGTAAATAGAATAATTCATCATTTAACACGCAGGGCCCTACGTCATTACAAATGTTGTAATACTTGGATTTATTCCAGACATGCACTTATGACTTATCAATAGACAGGAGTGTATATGTCATCATATTTGAATATAAAATGGCTGTAACACTACAAGATGTACGGTTGTATAGTTCTTGTAGAATGTAACAGCCAATAAAAGTCTCCATCAGAAATGATCAGACACTGTAAAATTTTGATATGTTATATGGCGCCAAACAGGACTAAATATTTTGATTTCACATCTCATTTACATCGAAAGAAAAACATAAGGTATAAAATCAAAACTTTTACACCTGTTGGAATCACAGAGATGCAGCAAAACCAAGTGTTCAGACCCTATTTGTTGCCTCTTACGACCATGCAAAGGTAAGATAGTGGTTCCAATTCTTTTTCATACACAGATCGTTCCAGAACCACATGGGGCGTAAAATTTTGAAAGTTCTGCATTAGCAATAGTGAAAAAATACTGTCTGCCTCAGTTAGATTCAAGTTACATGTCTTCATGTAAACCCCATTCCAAGAATAAGATTTACCTGTAATTTATTTAATCTGGCACACCAATACGTTTTAAAAAACATCTAAGTTTCCTAAATACACAACAATTAACACTATCACTTTTATCAACATTAATTATACGCTGCATTCCAGTATAACCCATTAACTATGATCAAATAGTCTCGTGTTTTACAGTTAAATACACGTCTAGACCGGGGATACGATTAGTAAATATGTCATGAAATTAACTCTCGGAATTAAATCTATTTATAACTATTGTACTATTACTGTTAATGTCGAAAAGATCATAATGGGAATGTTTTTTGGGAAAAGGGTACATGGGCATTGGTACAAACATAGATTTTACAAGTCAAAATTTGAACTTTATTTTTCATTCTATATAAAAAGGTAAAAGGTACGGGTAGATTTCATTGAAGCACAGAGCACTCCAAACACAGCCATAGAGCCATGTATCACAAAGTAGGCCCGCTACAAAAAAAACTGTAACGGAAAAAATAAGCAGACGGGTTGCTTCAAAATCCAACAACAAGTACATTTCAGTCATATGCAAAATATAAAAATTGTTAAGGGGTTGATGAAAGGGAGGGAGAGTGTTGGGGGAAGTGGATAAAAGCAAGGATGACTAATCAACAGGGAAAGCCACGCTCCAAAAACGCAGTCTGCCTACACTGCAAACCACAGCAGCGTAAACACGCACGTACACACATAAACACACACACACACAACCACTCAACAGACACAAACATACACACACAGAGCAAACAAACAGACAAGCAGGAGAAACAATACAGTGTGACACCGTCCAAGACACACACACGACACACAAACAAACAGAGCAAACAATCATTGAATTTGTGGCGAGATTTCCGGGGTCCTAAATGAGTTTTCAGCTCTATACATATATAAACATTTTGTCTAGATCTAATAGAGCATTTTCATGAAAACACATGGAAAAGTAGGAGACAAATCAGATCCAGTCTTTGTGTCAAATTTTTGTTTCGTATGGGATGCTCTGTGCTTCGGAAAATCTAAAGATAAAGAACAATCTACCCTAACCTGTTTTTAATGGAATTTTTTGTAGTATATGTATTGTCTCATGTATCTGTGTAATATATTTGAAATAAAAAAGGGAATACACCAAGAAGTACCATGATGTTTCCTTTGTAACTAATCAATAAATGTAAACAGATACAAACACACTAATTCGACTGTTATAAATCATCGCAAAATTAAAACACTTCGAAATACTAGTTTATTGTATGATCTCTTTGGAAAGCAAGTTATTTAGTTTCGCTGCAAGATGGTGAACGAATCAATAATAAAATACTTCTAATCTTGCTACAGACACATGCATAGAATTGTTACAGTGTCGCATCAAATTAAATGGCAATGGTTACGCCAAACGATCTCAGTAATTCACGCAATAATGACACAGGGAAAACATCACAGAAGACATTCGCTGTTTTGATTGTAACCGCGGCTAAATTGAATCATTGTATTAGATGTTCTGTTATAATAATGGAACTGCGCTTTTTAAACCGAAACTATTTGAACGAACGTGTATTAACGCCTAACAAAGTTTATGCCTGATGTCTGACAATCTCTTTTTGCTTATATGCAAATATCTTTTCTTCTTGCGTAATATGATATATATATTTATACCTTTTCATATCAACTCATGCCATGTTAACTAATGGCCGGCATGAGTCCCTTCTTTCAGCTCGATTTCTCTGGCTTTCAGCATATAGCTTTATTACATGTTTACAGTATATTTAACAATAGTTTTTCATCATAATAGTTCTCTGGTACATAGATTGTTGCTTACGTGCAAGCCAGATTAAGAACGTTCATGAGTTCGATTTGTGTTACGAAATAATGTGATAGAGCTGAACTCCATTTGTCTATTTTCGCTAAAATCTTGTTCTCATCTTTCTGAAGGGATGCGTGTTACACGCATACTTAGAGAAAATGAAATAAGAGATTGCTTTTTCTTTAAATGTATAAAAATGGTCATATTCTTGTACTTTTGATTCCAGTAGATAGCATTTATTTCAGTCGCAGTTGTGTTGATATTCTTAAATCTTAAATTATCATTTGCCCCGTCTCATTTAGATGATTGAATCTATCAGGTAGTGCCACCGAACAAGCAAACGCCCATACAATAATAAGTAAATATAACATTTATACTGGTTCCAAGTTTAATATAGTTTTGCTTGTATGAAGTATAGCCATGGTTGAAAAATACTGAAATATCTCATTTTCAGCCGAGGGTCACGAAAAATTGCTGGCAAAATTGTTTTGTTAAAACAATAACTAAGCACCAAAATACTATGATATATTTAGGAATAGATTCAATACATTTTTGTTTAATGAGTTTCAAAAATCAAGGAGAATGTGTACTTCATGTTACTGGTATTTAAATATGCAGAAAAGACCCATAACTGATGCACCAAACTTTTCGCTTAAAAAACAAGGACAAATATCAAACAGGGAATACCATGTTCCAGAAACGCAGCCTTCCCCACCCCCCCCCCCCCCCCCCCAAAAAAAAAAATGAAACCCACAGCACGCAGACGTGCACACTACGAAGACTCAGACACACACGCAGACACAGACACAGATACACACACATACACACGCGCGCGCGCATACAAAGCAAACACACGAGGACTAAACGAAAAATAAAGGAACACAGTGGGGAACGGTCAGTGGGGAACTGGGCTTGGAACGTTCAGTGGCAAAAACACCACTGGGGAGCTTAAACCGGTTTATGGTGCGCACCCAACCTCACTCTTACCCCCACCGTGTTCCAAAGACACGGGACAGTGTGAATCTCGCCAGGTGAATCTCTAACACACGTGATGGAAACAAAAAGGCATTGCATGTAAAACACACAAATGTTTTTGTATAAATATGTAAAAAGCAAACCTTAAGAACCAAAAACGTATGTACTCAATGCCTTTGCAGAGAGAAACACCCTTGATTAAGGGTCCGACAAAACAGGCCAGAAGACAGATATCAAAACAGGTCAGTCCTGGTGGGATTTAAAAACTGCTTATCAGAGAGTCCTTCCCCTCTTCTGTCTGGGAAGCGTAGTGTCCAACTGTAAACGGGTTGAACACTAAACATGCGATATGTCTCAAAACAGTTGTGTCGTTACCTCTTTTAAGTCTGGCTATTCTACGTATCCTGATCTCGTCAAATTTTGATTGTTCACAAACTTAGGACATTCTTTGTGGTTTTATTATTTTATAGTGTTGTTGGAGAGAAGAACATTGAATTGAAGGGCGTTTTAGATAACGGTATTGTTCCAAAAGGTACTAAGGAATTACTGCTTTATGGACCACATCTTTTTGTATTGAAGCTTAAATGAAAAACCTGGATATTCTCCAAATAACCAACAATTTTTGAACTAGGTTTCATAAAATATTTTCATTTATTAAATTTATATTAATGACTGATGGGCAGACAGGCGGACATACGGATGAAAGAACCGACAAAATAAAGTGATTTGCCTATTCTATATTTTTCATTCTATCTATGTTTTAGGCATGAAATTATTTTTTTGTACTTTAAAACTCTTGTACTTTAAAAGTATGCCTGGATCAACTTGTTGTGACTAAAACGGACAGACAAACGTAGAAAATTAAGTAACGTGCAGGCTCTTTCTGGTAAAGTGTTATCAAAGAATCTCTTCTACTATTACAAGATCCATTTTGTCATATTTTTGGATATTTGTGCAAACATATTTGTTCTAAAGGGTACAAAACAAGAAACAGCATGCGTATTCTCTATAATTTGTATCTATCAATAAGCCAAGCTTCATGACAAATATCTTGTGCTTTTAAAATAATAGCAGAGCCCAATTTTGATTGTCACATTTTGTAAGTATTTGCTGTTATAGCATTAACATTTGTTGCCATAGAAAAGGAAAAAAGAACGTGAAAATTGTCCCTCTATATTACCATTTATCTTTGAAATATGTTTCGTATAACATATCCTGTGCTTTAGAAGTAAAATGCAGGATCCCACTTTGTCAATTGTCTGTCATATTTTGGAATTATTTTTTGTCAAAGCAACAACATTTTTCCACAACAACAATTAAAACAATTTGCATATTGTTCTTTTTGTCATGTATCCTAGTACCAAGATTCATGAACAGTATCTTGTACTTTTTAAATTATCGTAGGATCCTATTTAATGTGACCGATTGACTAACTGACAAACGGACGTATAGACGAACTGACTGATGGACGAACGAGATTTGCAAACCATAAACTCCCTCCTGTGGCCTAAAAATACAGAAATTAATTGCCATTTTCTGGAAATTTCCATTTTTGCACTAATTCTGATTGGAACTGAATATCAACTAGTCCCATTCCGCTGAGACCAAAATGAAAATTAAAATATGGCGTTGCATACATATTTTAGTACAAACCATGATCACGAACGGGAAAATACTAGCCTATTCCAGTCGTCCGTTTCTCAGTGTACACGCTAAATTCCACAAATGGTTTATATATAATTTATTTGCACGAGCTATCCTTCAAAATATCTGGTTTGAACAGATATTGTGACAGGTGTGTCTAGAGTCGTTTTAATTCATAGGTACGCGAAGTGTGTTTATGCAACAGGAATGTTCAAAGTGATTTATAGATTGAATAAATCAATTGTATGATTTCATATTTTGAATACTTTCAATCATTATCTCTAGTTTTATTGTGTAACTTTGAACACTGAACATAATCTTCTCGACTTCTTGTGTGTGTTACAAACACATGAAGTTCGGAAAGTGTGGATTACCAGACGTTTTATCTGTCTTTTATTTTAAAAACACATAATTTACGTTGAATTGACACAGTCTGTGGAAAAGTGACTTATGTATAATTCAAGCTAAACAGTCAAGCTTTTCAATATGCATAACACCCACTTGTCGAACTCTACTTTTAGGAAATGTCATCTGGTGCTCTGGAACAACTGCCTACAGTGCCAGATTTTGACCTTCTCTTGCATCACTTAGTATTGGAGTGTTTTAATTTAGCTAAGTACATCAGACATGCAATCAATTTCACTGTGTTTTACCTTTGGCCTAATTATTCCAATAGGAACAACTAGGAAAACTTAAATAGTTCCATGGATGGATAGCCCGTGAAATAAATTATACAAGTCAAAATACACCCCTGTGCAGATATACTGTAGCGGATCAATGTATGTTTTAATAGCCGACTATGACATGACAAGGGAGATTATAATGTATATCATATACAAGCTTTAGACCTACTTTTTATGAATGAGCGGTGTAAATACATTTTAGTTCATTGATAACACTTGTCAATATTTCATTCAGATTTGTGGACCTCATTTCATAGATTAAAAGCGTATTGATCCAGACAGTGTATTTTTCAATGAATATTAGCTTTAAGTTTACAATTTGAATTTTAACAAGTTTATCCTACACATTGAATGAGCGCAAAGTTACGCCCCATGAGTAAGTGTGAAATATATCAACCATCCACGATATGCATGCGGGAAAATCACGTTTTAGAAGTGACTTGGTAATATTCCCGCCTCTATAAGAATTTAATTCATCCCAAACAAACCCAGCGTGTTTACTTAATAGTATGCCTGTTTCATGTCATTATAACGTACAAATGCGGGTATAATGGAACAAGGGCTCATTAAAGTTTACCGTAAAAACAAATACTGCAATACAGAGTGGAAAATCATCAAACATAACAAATATGCATGAAATCAACAGATACAATAATTACTCAGAAAGAATATGACTCAAAATTAATTGTTGTATTTTGTATGATTAGTATCTAGTTGTTCTTGTCCAATCACTGTTGGGCTATTGTTTACCGTTTTCACAACATCCGTCTTTATATCTTTACAAAGTGAGCATTTCATAACTATAAAGTTTCAAGTATTTTAACCCGGTATTAGTCGATGAGTAATCATTGTTTAGCAATTGTCATGTACGCAGAAGCCGTATAATTTGTCTGAAACACCAAAACAAATTGCATATTTACTGTATTGACAAATGACCTTCGATATAGTGCATGTTATGTTAATACCTGACTCCGATCGGGTTTGGGGTGAAACGGATGTTTGGATTGTTAAGATGGACTGATGGATGAATAAATTTCATCAACTTTGACTAATGCGAATATGTGGAATGCATGTTATGTTTACATTAATGGGAGGGGGGAGGTGGCACTATTTGCATTTCTTAAAATACTCGACACGTTTCGCAATGTAACTCATTACCCCTTTGAATAAGAATTAACGCAATACCACCAACACATTTCGTTTAACTACTGTCTACTCATTTCCCGGTCCTAAGATTTTATTCACAGTGAAAATAAACAACATTGATATTATCGCCTTCAGTCATTAAATAATATGTAATTTACATGATTATAAAATGATGGATAGTTAGTAACACCTTAAATGTCATTAACAAATATTATATCTAATTTGGCAGTCAAGGTTTAGAATCTAACTTACATGATTTTCGCATTTGTTTCTTTTTGCTTTTGTACTCTACCATGCAAAAGTTATGAATTGTAAGTTATAATTAACTGTATTGTACGAATGTTTACATTTGAATTTAATGTGTAAAGACTTCCTAGATATGTAAGTAGGTAGGTAGATATGTAGATTTCTATCTAGCTTGGTAAGCAGGTAGGTAGGTAGGTAGATATGTAGATTTCTAGCTAGCATGATACGCAGGTAGGTAGGTAGGTAGATATGTAGATTTCTAGCTAGCTTGGTAAGCAGGTAGGTAGGTAGATATGTAGATTTCTAGCTAGCTTGGTAAGCAGGTAGGTAGGTAGATATGTAGATTTCTAGCTAGCTTGGTAAGCAGGTAGGTAGGTAGGTAGGTAGATATGTAGATTTCTAGCTAGCTTGGTAAGCAGGTAGGTAGGTAGGTAGATTTCTAGCTGGCTTGGTAAGCAGGTAGGTAGGTAGGTAGGTAGATATGTAGATTTCTAGCTGGCTTGGTAAGCAGGTAGGTAGGTAGGTAGGTAGATATGTAGATTTCTAGCTAGCTTGGTAAGCAGGTAGGTAGGTAGGTAGGTAGATATGTAGATTTCTAGCTAGCTTGGTAAGCAGGTAGGTAGGTAGGTAGGTAGATATGTAGATTTCTAGCTAGCTTGGTAAGCAGGTAGGTAAGTAGGTAGGTAGATATGTAGATTTCTAGCTAGCTTGGTAAGCAGGTAGGTAGGTAGGTAGGTAGATATGTAGATTTCTAGCTAGCTTGGTAAGCAGGTAGGTAGGTAGGTAGGTAGATATGTAGATTTCTAGCTATCTTGGTAAGCAGGTAAGCAGGTGGGTAGGTAGATATGTAGATTTCTAGCTAGCTTGGTAAGCAGGTAGGTAGGTAGGTAGATTTTTGTATAAATTTAACATTACAATAATAAGGCAACAACATTATATACAAAGGATAGCTCAAAGAGGATAAATAAAAAACCTTCTAGGTTCCACCTGGATCCGTCTATAACAATAAGCTGACGTAGAAAAAGATGAATATTGTAATCTCACAGGTAAAAAAACTAGTCTATATTTAAAAAGTAACTCATTTGAAATGACAAATTGAGTATGAATATAAAATATGCGATTATATGAACTATAAAAAAGAAGTTCAAAATTGTTAGTTTATACTAATTTGTTTTAGTTCGATTGTGATGAAAGGTTTAAGCTTATAGGAACCGCTCTCGAGTCCGCTTTCTGGAAAAAACCAGTACTGGTGTCATATGAGAAGTCATGGCCGTGACCCCAGTGTGGCTCGAACCCACGACCCCTGGATTGAGCGGCCGATACCTTATCCACTAGACCACTGCTTCCTCAAAATTGTTATAGACTGGAAAATGGTAATAAATGTTCAGTTAGTAAATATTCCTCAACGAGACACGTTAACCTTTAGCCTGCTTCCGGCAAGTGATTCTGCCTTTGCGACCAGTGCAGACCAAGATCAGGCATGGTCTGCACTGTTCGCGTTTCAGTCTGTAAATTTTCAGTAAACGCTCCTGCGAATAATAAATGGTACTGCCCAAATTGAATGATATACTAGTCCATTTTAGAAATTTAGCAGAATGAAGGTAAAACAAATGATTTTGAACCGAAACCGAAAACCTTTGGTGATGAAACAAGACCATTTTATAAAATATTGTACTTGTAACAATACTGGCAGATAATTTGTGAATTTAGTACAATGCTTACGGATTGTTCTAACTAAAATGAAATTACCTTCAAAGTATAGTGAGGTTGGATTTAGAGTCGAAAGGAATTATACAGTCAACACTACTTGAAAATGATGCCCAATGTAAGCAAAAAAGTTCTCTTTATCAGTTTTGGTGTTGTAATCTAAGTTCAAAAAAACAATTAGCTTATTTCGAGTGATCTTTATTTTGTTTAAGAGTTCTATGAAACTATGTTGTAGCTGCATAGCCGATGAATTACACTGATATCTTAATAGGCCGTTTAAAAATCTCATGTTTTCTGTAAACACTTGAGTCTAAATTTGATTTTCTTTAAAACAGACATGGCACAAAACAGACAAACTGTGGTCAATGAGTCAAAACATTTCTTTAAATAAGTTTTTTGTTCGAAGCAATGTCCCTGATGTCAAGTTTTATGCTGAGACTTTAACTTTTGCATAAATCATCTAATACAAAGATGCAAAGAAAACTTGTTGAAAGTATGTCACTCAGTTACAGTAATCATTAAATACCTTCTGTACCAGAGACCAAACAATTTGATTTACTACTGCTGATATGTCATTCACATAAATAGAAAACAGCAAAGATCATAGAATTGACCCTTGAGGTACACCACAAATAATAATGGCCTCTATCGAAATGTATCCGATTGTGTCCATCAGACAGATACGAAGCACACAACCTGACCACAAACCATACTCGAAATTCAATAAAAGAACTCCATGACTTATTGTACAATGCACCAGGCGCCTTCTGTAAGTACCATTCCTTCACGATGATCTTTATCAATCTGATAATAAATTCTTGTTATATTAAATATCATTTCCATTTTATGAATAGTTCGTTCGAAATTCATGATTTTCATTTTACAATGTGTGCGCATGTACATATTCCTGTCTGAATAGAGGACGTAATACAATCGCATGGAGGAAACTAAAATTCTCAGCATATTCTTAAACAAAGTTTACTAAACATTAAACGAAAAAAAAAATACATACAAATTATTTTGTTTTGACTGTTGTACATTTCGAAATACTAATATGAAATAATACCAAAAAAAAATATTCAAAGTCGTAAATGAATGATCTGTTCAAATGAATGCTACAGAAACATTCGCCAAACTGTTATCGTACTGCGCGAAATTAAATAGCAATGATTGTTCCTAATGATTTCAGTAATTCACGCAATAATGGCACTAGGAAAAACCACGTGGCAGACACCCGCGGATTTAATTGTAATCAGCTGAATTGAATCAGAAATTATTTGCATTTCTGTTAAAACAATGGAATTTCGCATTTCGTCATTCTGAAAATATTTAGAATTATGAATAATGCAAAAAAAAATACAGATTTAAGGAAATGAACTTTGGATTAAACTTTGATTATTCCTGGTTAAGCTAACTTTAAGATTTTATAACATACACATCACCGAGTATACAAACACTACACTGATGTAGTTATTTACTTTGACTTCAAGACTTTCACTAATTATTTAGACCTTTAGCCGTCCTGCTTTCAAAATTTGCCTACATTCCGAGTTCTGGTCGCACAAAGCAAGAATGCTGTTTTTATGTGCCCTGTCATGTAAAAACGTATAACATGTATTAATGGACTAGGTATGACTTTAACAAGGCAGAACAAATAACATGTTTATAACGCACGTGTTAGAGTGTCTCAATTTATACTAAAGTCTATAGCTAGAGTTTATTGCATGTATAGATATCTTAGATTTACTAGACTTTCTATTCAGTTGCAGCAAGAACGATGAAAGTCCAAACCTCAGGTGCTCAGAATCAACGTAGATTGGAGTTTCGATATAAAGACTCAGGCTCAGGTTAACAAATAGCTTCAACAGAAATTTAAATGATCAGTTACAAAAAAAAGTAAGCCCAAGCGCCTAATATTGATGCAAATGTCTTTAGATTAATTAAGATATCTTTTCGTACATAAAGACTTTGATATTGCGGACATTTGGAAAATTGGACGTCTTTTCTGTTTACACAAAGACAGACCACTTTACCTTTTTATCCCCCATCTTACGTAAACTCATTAAATTCATACAAATCATACAGCATGATGCATTGTAACAGCAAAACTAGGAAACCACTTGTTGTGTTGAACGGGAAGTATAGCAGAACTGTGAGAGCTGTTATGCTCTATCGATTCGGCAAAACGATGAAGAGCGAATTCAAATCTAACGCGAATATTGAGCATAAAAGAACTAAATCAATGCACTGAAACGCTGTATGTTTTTCTCTCCACGAGCCCCCACTGGATCAATTTATCCATAGCCAGACGGAACCGATATATTTGTAGATCTTGCAATTTTGAAGAGCTTTTAGTTTACATTCGCGTTTTCTGTGGAATATACGTAAAAATATTATAAATAAAATGATATGCAATTTCAGCAATTGTGGTTCCTCTTTAGTAAACATTTTGCCAAGTGTAGAAAAAGTGGGTTATATTCCATTAAGACTATCATAATGTGTTTGAAACACTTAAAAGTACTTAGAAATTAATATTTTCCGTTTTGTAAAACCGATAAATATCGCTGGTATTTAAGACATTGCCGCCTCAGGTATATCGTACAGGTAGATCGTTATTTTTATCTTTCGTTAAGATAATATTTTAAAACTGACTGAGCATGCGCGACTGACGTATAGTGGTTGGTAGTAAAGCATGTCGGGTCTTATATATCAATTCGGCTTAAGCTAAATAACTATAAACTGATATTGAGTGACTCTGTTCCAATCGAGTAAACGTACAAAGTCAGTGTTGTTTAATGTTTAAACAGAAACGGAGCCATCAAATACGAGAGGATTTTTATATGGATTTTATTTTACAATCTTAGATGTGGTGTACAGTTAGGAGTATAGAGTAACGAGGATTAAGTCAATGTCGTTTTAAACGATAGTAGGAGACATAATTTATTAGGACAAAATGAAGTTGTTCAGATTGAGATTCATTTTACTTGGATTATTGTTGTGTTTATATCATGTTTGGTGCTTAACTTGTGGAACTGACTTTGATGACACCGCTTCCAGTGCTTATACCGCAGACATTGTTATAATAGGCGCTCTTACACAGTTATTACCTCCAACTGACAACATATATAATGCTACGGTTACAATAAGTAAAAATCGTAATGTACTTAAAGGTAAATCTTTATTAGAAAGTAAGAGACTCTTAAACAGAAGGGGTTCACGTCTCCTGACCATAGGGAAATTTGGAAAACGTAGCCCAGAATACTGCATTGCAGATATCAAAAGGGACGAGGAATATATATTCTTCTTAAATAGAACTAACGATAGAAAATATTTTAAACTTTCGGCAATGCCATTGTCGACAAGTAATAAAAAGCTTACAAGAAGAGCAAAAAAGAATATAAAGAAAATTCTGTGCAATAACCCACCCTGTGGTAAGTATAAGTTTTCCTTATTTATATATCGTGTTACTAGACCGGGTTCTCATCTTAGAATATATCTTAAAGAGCAAAGAACGTCAGTTGGATTGAAAGAATGAAATACGACTTTTACACCCGGAAAGTTATAAAATTTCAAGGTTTTTTTTTTGTCCACTTTCAAATTTGTAACTTTACAGAAGTGGTTGCCGTTATCTGAATCATTTTACTTCACAAAATTTCGGTGATTTTTAAATCCGGAAATGTTGCCAATTAAATCTGAGGTGTTTTCTTAATCGTTATGTTATAATACTTGACAATATGAGATGTTTTTCCCCGTGTGTATAAAACGCTATATTGCGTGATAAACGTATTTTTCGTAACTTGTTAAATCAAAATCTAGCCTGTAGGTGGTATAATATGTCACGTGAAGTCAATGAATCTAAGGTTGTATTAAATTTTTGCCATTACTTAAAGTCATTTGAATAATTTAATCGCTGCTCATCCCTATTTATGGATTGTTGAGATAATAAAACACTCGTGCTCACAGGGCAACGCGTTAATTACACAATAGCTTGAAAATATGACAGATATAATCTGAATTCTGTAAAAAAAATTAATAACATCACAAATTTAAAAGGAGATAACCCAGTTAAACGTAAATATATCAAATGTCTTGAGTTCAGTGTCACTCCAAAATATGCCTTTGCAGATTAAAAGTTTGTTATCTCGCGCAGATCTCTATTTTAAACGCTAAAACCACGACTTCAAGTTGGTATAGCTATTTCATTCAAATGTGTACCGACTTACAAAAACTGATTACCAGATAGACAGTTATTATTTCATACAGTCTAGTAAATATCCCGTTTTTAAATAAAACACACCAAGTCTTAACGAATCGTATTAAACGTAATGTTTGGTAACAAAAAAAGTTAACACACAAAAAATATGAATCGATATATTGAAGGTCACGAGAAAATATTGAAATGCGCAAAATGTATATAAGTTTCTGCACTAGCGCATACGTTTAAACAGATCTATACTGCTACGGTATAACTGCACGTGTTTTTTGCCGCTGTAAATTAAAACTGCAATTTTCATTATGACAAAAAACTCGAGATGTAATTGATTAACCAGTTTTTGCCTGATAACAGATAATGTTAAGAGATGTTCGTAATCATTACAACAGACTACCTTGACATTTTAATATTCTCGCCGTCATTCTACGCAAAAACATTAGGCCAACTTTTATTTCATTACCAGGTAATGAATGATCAATAAACAGCGCTTTTCCTCCTGTCCTTGTGAGGTTAATTGCAAACATGTATAAAATTGTATGTTTACATTTATTGTGAATGTAGTGTTTTTCATTAATGTTCAGATTTATTTCCATCATTTCATATAGTTAAATTTGAAGAATTTTATAATAAATATGATCACTCAATGACCTCGTGCATGCTAGGCAGATAACCTGTACTTCCAAAAAGATACACAATAATGTATAGTCTAGAAAACAAACCGTGAAAAGCTCAAGCCGTGAATGATACCAGTTACTTACAATGTCCATAACAGTCAGTAAATAGACCCATCATTTTTAATTGGTTCGCATGCATTTTGACCATCAATAATTATACATTTTCCTTGTCCTATTGATCATTCATATATGTCCTAATTAGCCAATGGGGATTGTTCTCCCAGGACATAACGATCCATGCTTTTTTCATTGATTGTCAATTTGTTGGTATACTGTGAGAGAAATATTATTTTCCATTCTGTGTTTTTGTTATTGATGCTGATGCTTAACCCCTGTCCTGCTGAATTTCTGTAATGAACTTGTCCATCTTTCAGTTTGGACAGTACCATTATCTGTCAAAAAAGTGCATACCAAAAAGATACAGACTAATGTGCGATAGTGCAGATCTTGATCACACTCATGATCGTCAGCTGATCATGATTACTGTCGCAAAGCAGAATCAGTCGTGTCCAGCATGATAAGGAATAAAACGTGTATAAAAGGAAAAAATGATTTTAGGATCCTGCTGATTAATAGGTCAATAAGTCATTATAAATTTCAACATCATATCACTTACCACTAAAGTTGTTTGTTTTAGTGCAAGAAGTACCTTTTTCAGACGTATTCAAATATCCGCCCAAGTATTTCCATTTACTTGACAAAACATTGATAACCAAAGTCTGGTTAGATAGTGATAAATGAAAAATGAAAAAAAAAACACGATAGAATTGGTAGTCAGAACTTTTAGTTCAAAATCCATTTATGGATTAAAAGGCGAATATATAAACAAATGAAATCCACTTATAAGGTTAATGACCTGTATATAATTACAGAATAAACTGCAAATCTGGGATCGGCCAGTGCAAATCTAAAACCAGAAAGTCCGTATAGTGATTCAGAAAATTATGTGACGCCAGTTGAAGAAAGCGACCATCCTACTGAAGTTAAAACTCGTATAAACAAACAAGGTTTGCAAACAGTGCAACGTAGCAGAAATGTATGAGAAAATATATGATCCGTTTTATTTTTTCCTCACTTTTATATTAATAATAAAACGCCGGTAAAACACAACTTTTAATTGATGTAGAGTTCAACGCAAAATACAGCGGTTTTTAATTTTATTCACTTAACTAGTTTTAACGAAAGAATGCCTTTAAGGATGGCTTAAAATATATTTGTGATATTCATACCCCATCAAAATTATTAATTTGTCAAGGACTGAGGGATAGCGTATTTTTCTCGACTTCTTAAAATGTAGGATTGTTTACAAAAGAAACTGGAGACACAGCGCAATCCTTTTTCCTGCGCTCAGAATGAAAATTGTAAACAAGATAGGTTCAGTAGTAATACAGTAAAATAGATAATCATTAAACTTCCTAACAATTATTTCCGCTTAAGGATCAGCGTAGAATATTTGAATACAAAGTGAATTTGCATTTTGATGTTTATTCAAATGAGCATACATGAATGCAGCTTAATATCATATTAAGCTAACCTGAATTATAAAGTAGTTCGTGCTCGTTTGTATAGTATTTGCAAAAATGAAAGAGGTTATGTAACTGAATTAAGGTTTCGGATCCGTAATGACAAATCGGCAAATTCCACATTTCTCCGTCTTTTACGAAAGTCATACGCGTGTTAAGCTTCATTTACGGTCAAAGAACAGCGAATTGCCGAACGAGGTTACGTAATCACACGGACATTGCCGAGTGCCATTACAGGTCATTACAGGTCCGCTACATTAGCTCTAAGTCCCATTTGTCACATAAAATTGAAATGGCATACATAACTTCAATGAATAGTCGCCTTAATTTTACTCTTCAGTGTGAAATGCATCTATGAGGTCTTCAAGCCGAGTACAGTTTTGTCTAATCAATTTAGGAAGCTACATATCTTTATCGATATAATACAACATCAAAGTTATAAGAGACGTTCATCCTCGAGAGAATCTGCTGATCATGATTTCTCTACATATTTGCATTATCAATTCTCTTAGGTACCAACATAGTTACTTGCACTGTCTCTTTATATTTTTCTGTAACAAGCTTTGATAATGTGTACATGGACGTCTCTGTATTGATCAAATCAAAGGAAAACAGCGGAAATAGTTATTTAAAGAAAAGACTCCCATACGAGAATAAAGAAAAAACAATGTAGTACGAAAACATATTAGAACGAAGAGTCTGCCTAAAACATTGTACTTGCCGAAATATGTGATTGTACATGAGCGTGCCCTTGTCAGCTATAGGAGATGGCTAAAATCTGAACTTCGTTTTAAAACATATATATATAGAGAGATTTATATAAGTTTTTATTGAAAATTTGTTAACTACATAACAAATGTAAGTTTCACTCTATTCGAAAAAACTATAAAGAGTCAATGGGAATCATTTTGAACAAGAAATAAGCTAAAAGTCCCATCTATCACATGCAATGGTAACGCCATTCATAACTTCACCAAATAGTCGCTTTTACCTGAGATTTTTACAAAGTTGGAAATGAATAGTGAATGAAAATGCTATATTGCCTCAATGTACAAACTAAAAAAAGACACGCCTTTTCCATACTATGCTATAATGGTTCAACAATGATCAATTCGTTTGGAGCATCAGCTACCGTACGTACTATATACTGAAACCCCGGGAGGGAAGGAATTATTCCTATTCAAATAAGCGACATGTCACGTACTCCAACTTTGTTTATATTCTGTGATTTTGCAGTGGCTTTTACGCCGTTTAATAACATTTCTTCTGCTTCATATAGCTGACAAAAAAGCAAGTCTGTGTCTGAAGAAAAACAAGAGCTATTTAACGCGCGATTAACCAATGCACCGTGCCTTGGTGCTTCACAAATGAAATAAAAATGCCATTATTCTCCGTCCGTCTCGGCGCAAGCATGCTGCATATTAGATCACACTAAAATGCGCAATCAGTCGATACACAACAAACATTTTGGTCGATAACCATAGGCGCAGTCAAAATTGCACATTCGGCTATTTTGGCGGATTGGGTTAATTTTAGTCCAAGAGGAATAAATGATCTTCGTATTCCATTTGCATCTATCTAAACTCATTGTGTATTGATTGTTGGCGATGAAATCTCCATAATCGGAACCTAGAAAGAATGAATTGCATTGATATACCATCTAAAATCAATTCAGAATTCTTTATTTGATTCCCACTGGAAAAATAATTCTACCCCTGGCATTTATTACTAATATGATCAGAGTTTCATTTTTTTTTTTCGGGAAGTAAAGCGACTCAGTATGAGAGCTCGAGCTTGACTTCCAGAAAAAAAGATATTTTGAATTTGTTCAGGGCGTCAATGGATAGTTTCAAGTAAAACTTGTTTAAAATAGCTTGTCTGATAAGGAAATATCTGAGAAGGCATCTTAATTGCTACTTTTCTGAGAAGTGTCCTTGCCTCAATAGAGATTAATTACATGCCGAAACAAATGTCTACGAAATATGTCGCATTTAATTGAATTTGACTAAGTCCTTGACACCTGTTTTTCCTCATTCTGCCTGAAACTTAGAGCAACTAGAGGTGGTTTCAGGCCGCCACAGTCCTTCTGGAAGAAGATTTCTATCATTTTCCTTTTTTCATATCGATTTTTGAAAGGACACCAATTGCCATTCGTCCTTCACCGTTGTTCCAGTAGAAAAGCGAAACGTTACTTTCAGAGATTAGCTAATAACTGCTTTGAAATATAGAAGAGCGATATTGAGCTAATTGTCCGCCTTGACATAATTGTTTTATTACAAAGGCTATTTTACAAGCAATTGATTACATGTTCTACAACACTTAGCCATTACTTTCCATCCAACAAATCAATTCTTTTCATCAAAGTTATTGGTAAGCTGTCAACTGCATTGGCAAGTCACGAAGAACTTTCTTTCTCGGCAAAATAAATATTTGTATACTGATCTCAGTGGTGAAGTAGGGTCATATTTAGATGTCTAGAGAGATTTGCTTATATTGCATATGTCTAGACTAGGTCTCTACTTCGATAAATACTGTATTTTGTACGATTGTCCGAAAGTCCGTACAACAACGATTTAAAAAATGTACTGCCCTTTGTCAATCCAAAGGAGCGGAAAAAGTTTTTGTCAAAATTTCGACCCAGCACAAAAGGGTGTATTGCCATCCTGCAATTTGAAAATTTGAAATTCATTTCCTTTTTAAATGAATTGAGGCTGTACTCTACCAGGAAGCCGGTAATCTAAGATATTAATTTCTGTCGTTTCAACAATTTCTGTCAAAATACTGACACACTGTATAGCCATTTTCTAAGCTATTATCGTCATTAACAAACAGTTAACCATCATCGTTTGTTTAGACGAAAGCGGAAATTTTATTCTAAATTTTGGACAAATTCCCCTAAAGTTTAATGACGGGATAAAGCCCGTGTTTATAGGCACCTGTTTTATACGCCAGCGGAATGGCCTTTTGCCAAGTATTCGACCCGTGAAGGCCCCGAATTGCCTTTGCATTTTCAGACACTTGATTAAAAGGGACGAGTAGTTTATATGTGTAAGCAGGATAGCGTTGAGTTTAGAACTTGGCTTTGTCTTACCAACCTGTCTGCTACCTCCCCGTTATAACGAGCTACACGAGACTCATTTGTAGTGTCTCTGTTTTCATCATTAGTATACAGTTTCCCTCCTTCAAAGGTGGTATTTTTATGATTGATAATTATGCTCTGCTTTGTTTTATGTGCTTCAGTACTGCCTATAGCATGGCATGCAAGTTATCCGAATATTGAAACATTACTGGTGGAACATTGTGAGTCAAACTTCACAGAATGCGAGTGACTCTTTGAATTCATAAAGTAATTCCTTAGAGAGATAATTAGTTCTACGTCTCATATGCAATAAAGGCAAAATTACATTCTCAGATAAAAGTAAACTGCATTAAATCTATCTTGCTTGATTATTTGCTTATATGTGACGCTTGTTGTCATGGTTATTTATGTGATTGCAGGCACCGTATTCTTGACAAGCCGAGATTTTAAAATACAAAACATATAAATTTGTTGTAATTGCTAATAATTCTCCGAAGAAGAAAGCTGCTTGTTTTATATGTTGATTAAATCTGGCAGATGTACTGGTGTTATTAAGATTGGTCTGGCTAATAAGAACTCAAGCGGGATGACTGATTCAGTCTAGTACAAATTTTATATATTCGTTTATTTGTCAAATCACGTTATATGACTGTAATGTTACCAAATCGTATAATGTTTTAATGCCCGTTATTCAAGAAGGTGACGTTTAATGTGAAACCGTTTTGTTTAGGTATGTTTTGTTTGTATCTATTCGCAAGGTATTTCATGTTTGTGTGTACACACGTTGTATTTTGTGTTTAATTTTACAAAATTACAAGCGTAGCGCATGAACTTGTCTACATTCCTTGAGAAGTGTGTCACTCAGTATGTTTAAGTTTTGATATCTTACCAGACATCTAATTCTCTGTCCTCTTCATAATTGATATTTGATGTTCTAATCTCATCTTGAAAACGATATGCATTTTCTACATTAATATCTTACTGTAATTCTCTATGACAGGTTTTATCAGATAAAAGTTCCGGCTTTTTGAGTGAACCATATACTCTGCGGCCACTGTTACAAATTTCACGTTGTTCACGGCATTTTAATGTAGTTTTTTCCGCTGTAGTATTTTTATTGCACTCTTCGTCTGGACTAAATGACTGAATAAATCATAAAAGTTTCAAATCAGAGGGAAGCATGATCATTAATATTCATTGGTCCTATTAAAGCACGCATCAGTTTTAGTGACGTAATTTCGCAAAGTGCTCCACGATTCTATTGGTATTATTTCTATTACAAATTTTAGAACGTGAACTTGTAATAGTTAAAAAGAATAACGAAGTGTGCATGAAATCACCTTGAGTACATTCAAAAAGAGAAAGGGAAAATGACGAGCTTCCTGTTACGGTGTAAAGTAACATTTTTTCGCACATATTACCATAGTAGTGACGTAATTGGAGGATAATTTCTCCATGTTGAAATAACAGAACATTGTTACAATATTTAAGGATAAATAAGTCATTCTTTAGTATTGTATTTTGTTTGACATTATCCGCAACTTTAATTATATTTTTTATATTATTTGCAACCGATTCGTAAAGATACATTATCACTGTTACTCAGCAAATAAATAAAGAACTTAGCTGACCCCCTAACCACCAAAAACAGAACTGTTTCTAATCTCATCAAGTATTTTAATAAATACGTTATGACACAAATATTATTATATTGCATAGACCAAATTTAATTCCAACTTAAGGCCGTGCCTTTGAAGTTTAATTTTTAAAATAATCGCCTCATAATATTATGTCAGTTTTATTGTGGAACTCTTTGCTAGAGGTTTCTATTTCATTTAGGTGGATATAACTGGAAACATTCTCGTGCTTATGGTCTGTCATAATGGAAGATAAAATGGAAAGTAAGTTAATTATGGACAGTCATACATCATGCAAAATAAGACTGAAATTTGACACGTTAAAAGACACCCATCAGACAAGAATGACGTTTTCTCATAGGTGTTACTTCAGTTATACTTTGAGGAAAATGAAAATTCTTAGGTCTTGGTTTTTATACGCAGGACATGTTTTATATGTGTATTTTTAAAAATTAGCATAACCAAATTTTCGGACTGTTATATGATAATGGATCTTTACGTCAAAACTCAGTTCACTGAACAACACTGCGGGAGGACCTTACACCATCTTCTTTTGTAATTATGTAAACGTTGGTAAAATATGAAGTAAATTTAATGGTATATATTTTTGCATGTACATAAAACAGATTATTCTAAATCATATGAGCTTACCTGTAGATGTAAGTGCGGATATGTTTGTAAGGAAGCGTGTGACATATGAATGAGACTACATAATGAATGTGCTGCATTATCGTAAATGTTAATTTGGAATTCTAAACACGTAGTGTTTGATAGCAGTTCATTTTCAAGTGTACTGAATTCTTACACGATGTATTTAGTCATTCCTTTTAACCTTTTATTGTTTCATCATTGTTTCGGAACAGAAATATTTTTCTGTCGGTAAAGATAATGACAGTGAGACAAAAAGTCTAATTCCAGTTCTCTTGACCGCATGCGGTTTACTGTTTGGTGTTAAGACTGCGTTCTTTTTGTTCATTGAGTTGCCCTTCTACATGACTAATGGTAACAATGAGAGTATCTTGAAGTATATCTTTAACGTTATGTTAGTGCAACTTGATTCATATGTATTAAAATAGTCAGTCTGTCTGTCCCTATATCATCTCTAAATGACTATGCAGTGGCAAAGTAATTATACAAATATTTCAGAAATTAGTGACTTCGGTTTTTTTTTGTGTTGTTGGAATATGTACATATCGTGTAGTAATGTTTGAACTCTGAGAATGCCTGTCTGAATGGTTGAACTCTTGAGAATGCCTGTCTGAATGGTTGAACTCTGAGAATGTTTGTCTGCATTTTTATTTATCACATCGTGCGTCATTTTCTTTGTGATTCTTTACATAATTATATCTCCCTAATCAAATATTTTCTGGTATTGAATGTCTTTGACTGGTAACATATTTATAATATGACTTGAGGAAAGGCGTGTTTTAAAGTCAGACACTGTTGCGTGTGTTTTGTTTCGTTTAAGAATAAGTAAATACTTTGGTTCATAAAATTTAAATCTTGCAATTCCAGGACTTAACGACTTATAGATTACATTAATTTATAAAAGATTAAGCTTACGGCCGTTAATCCGAAGTTAAATAGTTTAGATTATTATAATAAAGTGATATTTTTTTCCTGTTGAAGTAAAATAGGTTTAGACCTTGTTTCAGATTTAACATTCATTTTATCATGAATTACAAAATTAACAAATTTAATACGACATGATTTTGTAAAATATCACCTTGATAAAATAAAAGTAGGGTATTTGTATTTCTTCCCACATTATGTAGGAGATTAAGAGAAATCGGATGCTATTTTTTTACTTTTAAAGTAAGGTTATATATCGTATGATTTGTGTGTATATACATACGATAGAATACTTTTATCAAAAACGAGTGGGTTGATTATATTTCAGGCGTTTGTGGTATGTTGACTCTGCATTTTACATTCAAAATTAAAGCTACTCGCCTGTTTACATTTAAGGTATGAAGTGTTTGCATTTCCGCTCTTAACTGTAGTAAGATTTTACGAGCTGTGAAAAATCTACAATATATTGGGATCGTACGGAAATGGGTTTTGGGTGGTACCTTATTTCGGGCACTTAGAATCTGGAATAACATTCTCTGTTAATCAATATACCAATACCTAAATTACCCTCTTTTGAATTAAATATACGCACGACTCTATTTGCCATTCACCATCTATTTAGAAAAATATGGCGTTATCAGCAAAATCTTTGTGGTTATAAATAACTGCATACCAAAGCCGCCTCCACATTGAAGAGTCTAGTTACTCAATTGGCGACAATGGGTTATTGCAATTGAATTCTGCTAGCTATCTTGAAGGCTATTGACTCGTTTTCCCCACGCACATTTCTCTAATGAGAATATAAGTACTTAAACAAAACTTCTATCAATACCAACTCATTTATATTTCAATTCTTTTCCGCATATATCAAAAGTTTGCTTCGTCGAACTGTCTCCTTTAGGCTACATGAGCTGTACTAAATAATACATAATTCAACGATTCGTTTCCCTTACTGCATCAACTTCAATCCCACATCTCAAATTGCAAGCTTTTTTTAGAGACATGCTTTATAAATAATTAAACAGCTTTAAACAAAATCGAAATTAAACCACTATCTTTCCAATCATGAATGGTTTAACATCCCCCTTGTCTATATTACCTATAGTTGATATTGGCTCTTACCAAAGGTGCATTGGGTAACTTCGTGGATTAAATTGAAACAATTTTATTGCAACGTCTCTGAATATGCCTGTGAAGAAATCCTTTGGGAGAAGCATATCCAACACGATTAGACTGCTTTGTCAGAACAAAATAGACTCAAAACAGAATTGTTACGGAAAATATAATGAATGCAACACATCATATTGATAATGCAATATTGATGGTGCAATAGGATCATGTAAAAACGATTTTAGAAACTTCTAAAAATTTCTCTATGCACATTTATTTTCGTTTAAGTAAATGCAGTACTGTATCAAAATGTACTAATGTTATTCGTTCTACACAATATGACTGCTGAAATTTGAAAAAAAAAATCGACTAGAAACGAGGCTCGGTATCACCATTAAATTTTATGAAATTATTGATAAACGATAAAAGCGCAAGAAATTAATTATGCGTAATAGCTTCTGCAGTTCATTCGTCAGTTATATTCAGAATAAGCTTTTAAAAGCTTTCAATTCCCGCTGCGTCTGCGAGTAATCTTTTTTAATTGTTTCCTAGTGAATACATCGTACACATTTTTTACTCAGGTGATCTAAAAATAATCCAGTCTTGATAATTTAGATATCAGTGTTTCAAATTTTCGAGAAATAATAAAATTTGCAAACTGAAATGATAAAGAATCTGGCCTTTAAAATCCTATTAAATCCTATTAAAATGTTCTGCATTTCCTATATGTTCTGCATAAGTGTTATGGACATGATGCAGAGCGTCTGTTTCTATATAATTAGTGGGAGATATGTTCAGTGTAAATGTTTCGTTTAATTCACAGAGCTTCTCGTGAATCGTTGGATTCTATTTTAGAATGTTTCATTTCTAAATGTGATCCAATACAGATGGCCAAATTCAAAATATGCAAACGATTCCATAATGTCTCATGGAAAAAATATCTATTTAGAATCTCACCGGGGGATTTTGATAGAACCAGAAGAAAACCGGATTAAATTTCCAAGCGTAATAAAATTTGAACCTGCGTGAAAGATTTAATTATCTTTGAACCGAAACAAACCTCGGCTGTCTTTTAAAACATTGACCACACGTGCATGGCATAATGTATATGATTAGGATGTGTCGGAAGAAGAGTGTTTTCTCTGAATCTATGCAACCCAAACCGATGCCTCCTGGAAATGAACTGTACTGTTGATCTGATATTGGGCCTCCGACTGATTTTCTACAAGCTATATCAGTTGCAATATCGTGTCATTGACCTGTTGCTTAACAACCATGACGCTGATTTCTCCAAAATTTACAATACTCCTTTAATTTATTGTTCTTAAGTTTCTGTCTGTAGATCGCTTTTTGTTAGTGGAACCATTACGCTCTGTAGCCATGAGACCGCCAGAATGCAAAACACTTCCACATACTGATTTTGACCTGTAGCGAATCTATTTTTTCCGGGAACCCGAAATGTGGGGAGGAGCAAGGTCTGCATTTTTGAAAATAGTTTGCAAAGTCCTAACACATTAATCACATCCCAGTATCTATGTCTAGATTTCCAACTAGCGGAGTGGATGGCCATGCCTCCTGTGTTTTCAGGCCCGTTCTTTGATTATTTTCCAGTGATTGTTTACCTCATTGTGTATCTAGACCATCATTGGTGGTTTTATTTTCGTTTTGTCGTTTGATGATGCCGATATGATCAAATGGCTTTTGATAAATAATGTACATTTAATCAAATTAACTTTATGACAGTTACTTTCTCATCTAAAGTTCTTTCATTTCATTATCTATTGCGTGAATGTGAGTGTCCGCATCAATCTTTGACCTTTATACGACCTTTGTAAAAACAGCTTGTTTTATGATCACAGTATCGGTATACTTACACATGTAGAAGTGAACATAACGTCGTGAGTCTGTTCTAACTAACAGTAGTTTCATTTTTAGAATAAAAAAGTTACGCGAAATCTCGTGCACTTTTTACACTATGCGATTGTGCCGAACAAAATGGGACTGATTAAGCGTGATAAAAACAATTATTTGCACACAATTTCCCTCACTTGTCGCCACAACCATCCTATTAATATATACTTTAACCGGCACCCACTTGGAGATCTATTCTGTTCCTAATTGGATACGTTATAATTCTGGACAGGAGAAATCGATTTCCTTTCTTTTGGCTCCTAACGCTATTAATTCTCGTTTTCTATCTCGTGTAATCTCGTGTAGATTTGCTTCTATATCATGAATTGATTCGATTAGGAATTCAGTCAAATATTTGCATTGCAATTCCACAGAAGTTGTCAAGATCAACTGTTCGGTTTCAGAATTCCGTAACTATCATTTTTTAAACACATCTTTGCAAGAGGAATAGAAACATTTTAGTGATATACATATAAGGGTTTGTGCTAAAAGCATTGTAAATGACATGATCAGCTTTCAAGTTTTAAACAATTAATATACTTTTTTCGTTGACAAAAAGACAGAACATAAAAATATTCAGGAGTAAAATCCACTTATCAAAATAATTTCTTATTATCACAATCATGTTTAATGAACTCAGTGCCATTGAGTTCTTTCAAATTTTTATATGAAAATATGTTACGAAAAATAAGATCTGCAAGAATTGCAATCTCGCAATACTAGTAGTTGGATCAACCAGTAGTTATCATTATTCTGTTTTTGTCGAGTGGTATTTGTCCCTTAGAATTAACAGTGACAGGTAGCAATTTGAAACAATTTAATAGGAATGTGTTTAGGAAAATTTTCTTTAGCAAAGATCTTATCTCTATGGTTAAATTCCTTAAATTACCTTAAATTAGAATCATCTATCTCTTAAATATAATTTGATTTATACAATTTAATTTCGAATTTCTATGATTGGGAAATAAAAAAAAAACGAAGGGTTTCTGTAATACTTTACTTCAAAGTATAACATACATTCCAAAGGTACACGAGACTGTATTTTGGGCAAATATTCTGGAACATCCAGTTTGTGCAATTGTTTACTTAATAAAGTAGCACTGCGTGATATTTATCCAGCAATATTAGACTTCACCCTAATATTTTCATTTAAAAAGTCAAGTGATATCTTGCCCAGTCAATGTTTCACAAGACCTCAAAAATACGTAAAATGTGTAATTACCAAACTATGTGTTTCTGGATGGACAATTGGCGGTTAAAAGATTATTATACTTACAACTGACAATGCATGACGATTCATTACCAGTACCAGGTCCTGACCGCTCCTAAAACGGTCACAGTTGATAAAGCAAATTCCGGTAACCAGTCTCCGTCAGACTAGACGGTGTATTTTCTGCTCATTCCAATTAAGGACTCGGCTTGTGGACTTATCAATATCTATTACCACAATGGGACTTTCCTATACTACACTACGTCTTTAACCACCTTTCTTTTACAGATAAGTAATTGCAAATGACGCATTGCTTACACGGCATCTTTGACATTTATTGTCTTGTAAATGGTTTTATGGACCTATTGGAAAATTACCCATGTCTTTGACATAGGGCCCGCTGCTTCTTAATACGCTTTTGTCGTAAATACTTATCCTCTTTAGGCATTGTTTTATTGATATTTGAAAATTAATTAATACTATGCCTTAGATATTCGAGAAAAAACAACTGGAGTGACGTTTTCTATATAGCTCTTAGCTCAAATAGATTTTAAAAAGTAGAAACGTACTAGGTACGCATTTCAAACAGCGGTAATTGTTTTGTATTATGGAAACAAGTTGAAATGTAATACTGTCATATTTTAGCATGCATTTCCAAAGACATTGACCCTTAAAATCGATCTGTAAATTATTTAACACCTGACACTCAAGCACCTGTCATTTTTGTAGTTAACTATCTCAATCAGATTTTGAAATGTCTTTGCCTTACAGTTAACGAAACGCTTTGATTGTCAACCTGGAGTTCCACAAAGACGTATTTTAAATCCTTTATTATCCGTTATAACAGTATGAACACTAGTACACAAAATTGCGTTATCAAAAACTAGGAACTCATTTTGTGAAATATTTTTGAATTATTGTTGGTTAAATACATTGTCAATCATTCTGAAGAAGTATCATACAAGTTGGCATATTTGTAGATTTTCTTTCTGATAGTAGCGCTAAATCTTCATGCGATACCATCTTAACGTGTCGTATTAGCCGCATTGTGCATTTATTGAGAAACTGGCCCGATGATTTTGCAAATATTTTTCTTTACTTTAGAAGACATGCAAAATTAACCTGCTCGTTTCCCGTTTAATGTTTGATTAATCTTCCAACAGTTTGAATTTTGGTTTTTATCGTTTCTGCACATTTTAACTTCTAAATTTTCCCCGTTTTCATTTACTTAAAATAATCGAAATGTATTTATAAGAAAGATATCATACGTGAAACTAACCTCCAAACTGTTAGAAAATTTCAATATTCTTAATGGAATGCATTGGGAACGAGATGTACTTAAAACACTAATTGTCTCTATGGGGTTCCCAGGTTTCGCTTTAACATCTTCAGACTTAAAATAAATGAAGACAGATTTATCTAACTCATTGATGAATTACGTGTGTTGTCTATGATATTCGCTTGATATATAGGGTTCCAGCCTGAAAAGAGATAGATTAGATATAAGGAATACCTACTTTATTTTCTCCACCATCAATAAATAAGTCAATTAAAGCTATCAACCGGTTTGTAAAGTGTTTTCAATTTTGAGATTAATTTGTGTTATTGGTGATTTTAATGTAGGCGGATTTTAGCGGGCTCGAATTTCTGTAGTAACTATACAAAATGTACTTGTTATAATATGTTTTTATACTTTTTAAATTTAAAATGAAATATAAAAGTATACAGTACTACTGTTTAACAACTGCATTTGTCATAGCGTTATTCAAACTGATTCAATTTTCAAAGAAAAAAAATTTTGCTTGCATAAGTAAGGCTGTGTTAAACCCGTCATTGGTTACACTTTGTAACGTTGTTTAAAGTGTATGATGACACATACAATATGTAGTCTCGGTCCATTAACGTCACTGACCATGTAACATCTTTGGCTTTTTTATTTAAGGAAGTGATCAGTTTCTAGTGTAGAAATGAGTCAGTACCTCCTAAAAGTAGGTCCTCGGTTAACCGCATACCTGTATACAATATAGGTCATAGCTCTGTAAGTACTGGGTCAAGTGACCGCAGTTACATAGTAACTTAGAGTTAAATATAACAAACGAATTTCTTCGTAAATGAAACACTACAAAGTGTCAGTTTAGATGACAATGTTGCCCCCGTGACTACCATTTTGCCTGTTCAATTATACTGATCATTAACACCTTGCACTAAACGTTTCTAAACTTTACTTTTCTGTGGAGACTTATTTAAACACCATGCCAGCGTTTCAGCACGTTGCGCCATACCGTCATCGATTTAGATTTCACTCTCATTTGAAAATAACAGTTTATAGATTTCATTTTCATCTAGGGATTAGTTCTACTGAAGTTTCACATTTACGAAATGAAATGATAAATATTACTAATATTTAATAAACATTAATCTACGGACGGGAAAGTGTGTTATATTACACATGAATTATTCACAAGTATGTTATATTAAATTTTATCCTGACACATTTTTTTGCGGATTTATGCAAGATAAATTTGATGTTAAGGGTAATAAAATTAGCACGTTTTATAGTAAAGGAAATGACGACAGTTTCAATGTTTATGGCAAAATAATCGTTACAGCACACCGCAAATATTATGTAATTACGGCGCAACCGTCGTGGTTTCTCTTTCTTCTAGATGTTATTCCGCTGGAGCGTACTGAATGCATTTTCTCAGTACGGCCAGCAGTTCCTTATTAAAAACTAGTTATATATAGCCGCATGTTACTTATCTCTCATCCGCACAATCACCTTTCGTGCCCTCAGCGTTTATGATATGATTTTAATGTTTATAACATACAAAGTACCCACAAGCTTGTCATTTTTTTTACTCTAGCAAGTGCATATTCATTAAGCGCAGTGCCTGCTACCATAGATAAAAAAAATACCACTGCAGAATTTTTCTATCCGCATTTTTTTTCTTACCGTTTGCGCGACATTTTGCAATAACAGATAAATTTTTGACTTAAATATGTTTGAGTACCTTTTGACGGATGAAAGCTTTTTTTCTAAAGAATCCTTTTTTCTCTTTTTGTGCTCTAAATATATGAAGTTGCACATACCCTTTTTACGTGTAATAAAACTGCACTTATATTCAAGTACCAACATTGATAGTTAAATTACAAAGGACGATAATTGGTGTTTTTGTTGTTGTTGTTTTTTTTTCTTTTATTCTATGCTGTAAGTAAACTGCAACCAAAAGTGTAGAAGTATATTTGCACTGACTAAATGATACGATAACTGGTACCGTAACATAATTAGGTGAAATTACTATCGTTGCATTTGAAATAAACAGTACCACATAAAACATATGTGCTGTTGAAATACGCAAGTATCCCGCATAGTTGTTTGACATTCACCGCTTATATCATTCACAGTATATCAGTAAAACAAAATGCATGTTCAGCTTAATTCACTCTTTAATAATTGCTTCGCTGTTAAAATATGCAAGTATATCAGTATTTCTTTCATGCATTTACTAAGGTTAAATATGTTAGTACATTAAGCTTGACCGTAAAATTCACGAGATGATGGCATGTAATTTTTTAAACAATTACAAACATCACTTGTAAAAGGGATGTAAGGTTTCATTTCAATGAATAAAGTTCTGATTGGATAGTCAAAAAAAGTAGGATAAACTGGTCAATGAAAATTGATTTATCTAAACTTTATACACGGATTTTTCAGTTTCGTGGTGATATTATGTAGCTGAATCGTCAATAAAACTAAAATAGTCCGCTTCCAACTATCATTGAGTTAAGATCGAACTTGTTTTACCAGATGCAAAAAAAAGTCCGAATATACAATATGTTTCCTTCTATCTCGGGTACCCCGTTGGTTACAGTCTGTTTAATTCCTGTAGCGATTCAATGTTTTCTTAAGACAGACAAGATGCTCTGGAGCCGAATAGTGTAAATATTCTTGCGAATTCTAGACTAAATAGTAAGCGAATAACCCAGTTCTTTCAAGGTAATACGTTACCAAAACATCGCTATCAGAGAGGCTATGAAATGTCTGTAATAAACGTTATATCCACTGATGTTCTTGGCTACAAAATAGACTGCCTTTTTAGTTTATTCTATATATTTCTAATCGTTTACTTGCTTTCAGAAACGGTAATAATTCTTCTCAACTAATGCTGTACATCCAACAACACATTAAATATAATCTTAGGTGTATCTCGACCACAAGTCTTAATGTTAATGTGCATTTTTAAATATAAAAACGTACCAATTCGTTTATTCATTTTTGTACCCTAATTTCATGATTATAAGAATTTTGTGGATGTAGAATATTTCTCTGAATTGACATTCGTCACATTTAACTACTGTGTAATCGCTGTTAACTGCAGTGTCATCGCTGTGAACTACAATATAATCGCTATTAACTACATTTGTAATCGCTATTAAATACAGTGTAATCGCCGTTAAACATATTCGCGGTTTTGAGAACTCGCGCTTCGTAAATTTTGATATATTTTTGAGAAAAAAATGAACTCGCGTGCCTCTCTGTTCGTGAATTAAATTTTCGCGATAATAAAAGAATCGCGGATATTATCCATTCTACATTAATACCTTATTTAGTGCTGTTTGGGAAAAGCATTTGAACTTTGGCAAACACACTGCTTTCCAGAATGTGCTGTCTGATTCAGTATTGACCGAACAATGATGGAATCCAGACTTGATATTCTCTGTAGATAATAATGATGCATCTGGCATGGTTCTCAGCTGCAATCAGGTTTCTCTTAATGAAGTCTTTATTTTTTGTTAATAACTTTTGTTCCTATACCTCTGTGAGATCTTTCCGGAAGTTTAATTCCTTTAATCTTAAACAAATCAAAGTCTCTTTTAAATTTAGTGACTGGGTTTTAGGGTATTTTTTATCTTGCAAACTTTATTTTTATATATTAATATGTGTCAAATACGCGGTATGAACAAGAATGCTTCAAAGTTCGAAGAATTTGATAAAAGATGTTATTACATGACTGTACTCTATTGTTTCTCTGATTGGCTGAAAACGGTTTGAAAAGTAATGAGTACATATCGTATCAACTTATCATGGGTTATAAATAGAACGAAAATAAAAATAGATCAAAGTAGGTGCTTGGAAAACCAATATCAACCTGATTTGGTCTAAATTTATTCCTTATTTCTTTATTAAAGTTACAATTGTAATAACAAGACCGACTTTACATTTATTCATGTAATAAAACAATTATTGACTTTTTCATAGGTTGATATCAAGATTTATCAACCCTCAAAAAGTTATATTCACCTCGCCTTCGGCTCGGTGAATATAACTCTTTTCGGGTTGATAAATCCTGATATCAACCTATGAAATAGTCAATAATTGTATAATATACACCGTCTCGTCACTGATATAGAATATCTCGTATACCATTGAAATAATGAAAATATGATACAATTCCTTGAACAGTCTGGTATTTACAATGAACTGAAGAACCCACGAGGATTTCGTGAAGTTTAGATTTACAGGAATTGAAAAACTCCTGACGGAAAGCGCGAATATATTGCTTTATACATGTATGCTTTCATAAAAACCGCTATGATATCTTGTACATGGGCTTACACAATATAGTTTTATGTGGTCGTCTATAATAAAACAGGAAGCATAAAAAGAGCTTTAATATTGACATATCTTCAGACGACTGTAAGGAGATGATCTTTATGATAAGTAGGAGATTTTGCTTTCATATACAACAATCAACAATACCGTTATATATATCTGGGCAGATTGGGGAAAACGCTGTCTGATCAATATTGTAGTCTGGCAGGGGTAACTGATAGTCGCGTATTCATTTACTTCCAGAGCGATCGGTTCCTTTATATGATTTTATAGAGTAAAAAACGTGATATTCGATAGTATAAAAGGCTATAACTTTCATAGCAATGTTAAAGTAGCTCTTAAGTACATGCTTATTATAGTGCTATAAGTGCCTTAATAACTTTGAGATGTTATGGACCTTTTATTCGGTTACATAATACAGAAGGACATATTGATATTTGTAGTATATTGTACGAGCAATTATATTTTCTCACATGAGAACTGATGTGATATTTGACGTATTACACTGCTCCAATGTTTATTGACACTAAAACACGAAATTTCATTACTGTTCCAAGAAATCACATCTTGAAGCTTAATGAAACTGTTTCATAAAACAGGGTCATAATATCTAGGCGATAGATTCTGACTAAATCTCGTAATCAAGGACAATATGCCAACTGGATATTTTCGGTTTTCTCTAACAAGACGGAGAAAAAATTGTAAATAACCTGTACATTTAGTTTTTTGTGGCACCTGTGACGGCGAACTATGAAATGCATGGGTCATAAGTTGCAGGGGGGGGGGGGGGGGGGGCGGTAAACTGTGATTGCAGTAACGAGTTTTATCCAGTGGCGTGGATTGCAGTCCGTTTTGCCTGTCTGATTTTAGTTAGATTTTTTTGAGTTGACTCTCAATGTCAACTCTTAGATTACGCAGGCTTCTTTATATTTTATAACATATGACGTGATATTTGTTGTAGTTTATGGTAAATGTTCAGACTTGCAAAACCTTTGTAGTCTGATCAGCTACCACATGAGACAATCGTGTTTATACAGTATTCAACCTTTTAATGTGGTTAGTTTTATACAGACGTATAGTGAAACATTATTTTTTTCAAATCAAATACATTTTCAAAGCAAGGTCTGCGTAGCCTCAGGTTCTGTAGTAGTGTCGAGAATATCTTATAATACTTCTTTGCAAGAATTCAAGATCTTGATAGAAGTACTCATTACATGCAAATGAAAACTGAGGAAGCTTTAATAATTATGATGGTTTATGTGTATGCACTTTTCTAGAACCGACCAATTTCAGTTCTGCTTTATCACCTGTTGAACGGGAGCATATTTTCAGTTAATAACCACTGTCTATTATATGTCTTTTGACTGTTGTTTAACACGTCTTTACAAAGGATTTGTATTCCAACGAGCCATAAATCAACAGCTGGGTATGCTTGTAAGCAATTTTGCCAGTGTGAGGTACGCTAGTAAATAAATGATGTATTGTTCACGGTAGCGTTTTTTATGGCTGTTAAATGTCTTAAAACCTATGCTGTACCTCGTTCATCGACCGCCGTTTATCGGCCAGACAAGTCGGGTAACTCGGTGCAGAGGTTTGTTCTGGGATAGAACACCAATTCCTTGACGAAATTAACCCGCATGTGTATACGTTTCTGTTGCATTTGTTTTCTGCAATATTTGTTTGTTTTTAAACTGCTAGTGCTCTAACTTACAATAATGAACATTAGAGGCAAAACATGACCCTAATACGAAAATAATAGCGGTGTAATTGTAAGGTCAATATTGCTCCTAGATCTAAATTAATAAAACGTCATCCTTAATAATGGTTCCCCCAGTATGGGCAATTACGTTTAAACATGATACTATTATTTCAGGAAAAACGAGCTGTAGATAATAATACTGGTCCGGGATTGACGACAGACACGTTATTCCCGTCGCTTCCCGTTTGGGTGTTAGAAATCTAGCAAGGGTGTTAGTCAGTAAGATTAGTAACACAAAATACGCGGTAAAAAGTATGATGGTTTTTAGCGGGAGACTCCCTGGAGAATTGGTTCCACAGAATTTCTGATTTAGTCAGACATTTTTTATCCTGTAAAAGAACATGTTTTGAATAGAAATTGATTCTTTTTATATGGAATTAATCTTTTGGCGAGATAGTGAAATAATATCGTAATTGATTCCGTATACGACTTACACGAATATTCGTATCTTAGATTGGGAATCAGATGTTAAAAGGTGACTTTATGTCTATCACCTTTATCAAGATGGTCGAATTGGTGGACAGTGCGTTACAGGCGTAGCATGACCGGATAATATGTAACTGAATACCACGGTTCCATATTCTTTAGTTTAAACGTATTTATTTCGAAAATTACATAACAATTACATTTCACAATTAGGAACATATTACAAGTACGAAAGGGATTAGAACGAAAGAAAACTTATATAGAACTTATTCTTTCAACATTGCTGACCAGTCTGAAGTCTTATTGGTGTACCAGGAGCTCTAAGAACCATGGTAGTGAAGACTTTTACCCTTACCATGCTAAATTTCTATAATGAACTGGTCCATCTTTCAATTTGGACAGAATCATTTATTATTCGAGAGTGGGGGTCACTGAAAATTTACTGACTGAATAGCGAACTCAGACTGCACGGATGTGCAGGCTGATCTTGGTCTGCACTGGTCGCAAAGGCAGAATCTCTTGCCGACAGCAGGCTAAAGGTTAACATCCTCAAAACATGAAACTGCTATAAATTCACTTTGTTTCTCTTGCTGAAGTGCTTAAGCGAAATAATTGTCCTAGGAATGCTTTGCTTTCTTCCTTTTACTATAGGTAAGCCAAAAAGACCTTGAATAACCTTTACTTTTGGCATGTTTTCTTAACATAATCTTTAAACAGGTGTCCTTTAAATGATCGCAGATATATTTCTGTTTAATCTTTTTTGTTTTGAATAATAATAATTCAGCTCTCGCAGATTGCAAACCCTGTGATAATTTCTTGAATTGATATACACATATAAATAAAAACAGGAATAACTTTTCTGGAAAAATATCATGCGCTAATGATATACAACATGTCAGGATAATCCAAAAATATGTTAAATCTCTTGAAGATCGTATCTTGGAATTATTACAGAAAAGAACCGTTAGAAGGGTTATCTGTTAATCCTATTAAGCTTAAAGAGAGTATCATCATAGGGACTGGAGAGCAGCCAGAACGGGGATTAATGGCAAATAGTAAAAAAAAAAAAAAGCATTTATATACAGCTCAACAAAACTGCTTAAGAAAAAATATGTTACAGAACACAGACGTTTTTATATCTATTGAAAGACCTTTATTTTAGCAAATCTCTCTTTGAGAGTTTGGTACAATGTATAAAAAGAATATATTAATAAGATTTTTATTTAACAATTATAGTTAGATAGAAATGAAAGAAATATCATTTTTATATAACTGAAACCCATTAAAACAACTTTTTTTTTTATTTGTGGAGGTGTTCGTTACTTTTTCTCTTTTTTTTGTACAAGATGGTATTATTCTTATTACAACTCGCTTCAAAACTGTGCTTTGTTTACCTAAAAATATAAGAGTGCCATAATCTGAGCTGTTGGTACGTTGGGTTAACATTTTCCTTTGAAATGAAATATGGCTGTAAAGAACATTATAGTAGAAGAAACGAAGAAAGTTACGGATACTATGTCTACCTGTCTAGCGCCTGTCTGGAATATTGGAAACATCGATGCTCGGTGACTAATAGCCAAAAGTGTATGCAAACTCACGTGAAATTCACTGGAACAAGTGGTTTCTGAATAAAGACACTTGATTCGTCTGTTTTAAGTATTGGAAGAGTGTAATTAGAAAAACAAGAGAAAAATGCTGAATTTGATGAAATTGTCTTGGTGCCGCGTTTACCAATTTGTCCCAGTTTTGAATAATTGTCAACTATTATTGCGTTTTTATAAAGATCTGTAGACGATTGTTTCTCATTTATTACATTTTCATTACGGTGACAGTCTGTGTCGTCTGCTATATGCTCGCACGAGATACGGTAATATGCAAGCAGAAATTATGTATTAATGTATAGCGTGTGAAGCGTTCCAAAACGTCTGCTGAGAATTGGGAGCAAAACAGAGAAATAAGCATAAAACAACTCCACAGTCAAACAAATAAGTTGAAAGAATGTGTATTTTTAAATCACAAATAGAAACGATTCCACACAAAAGGAATTGGAATGTAACTTATTGTTTAATCTTGAATTGCCTCACTTCTCCCAGTCTGTGAAAACAGTTGCAAAAGATTCTTAGTAACATTCGGATAGCCTTGAAATTGCAAAAAAAAAAATATTATGAAATAAACAAGCTAAAGTGATCGATATATCAGCTGAATTCGCAGCAGACGAGATTTGCCGAATTTTTGTCCCAAATGAGGTTCTCTCACTTTTACACGGCGTGATCTTTGGATGAGAAATTGGTAAAGATTTATATGAAGTGATAAGATAGGTGCTGTTATCGATAAATATTTTTGGAACATGTTGCCAATTTGATGAGAATCGTGTATAATTATAAGTATGCTGTATTAAATGACCTTAACTTTCACATGTCTGCGCGATAGATAGCTGGTTATTTTTTGTAATAGAGAACTTGTGTACATATGTTGCTACAAGTACATATTGATGAGCGGTGCTTTATATAAAGGTATCCAATATAAACAATGATTTATTTAAAAGTGTACTATATATTACTGTTTTTAATGTCGAGATTGATTAATTATTCTCTTTTTTCACCTGGCAAATGCAATGGAAAACAAACCATGGTTTTGGAATAAGACTTACAGGCGGTACTTAATATTCATTCAAGTCTATATTTTTATTTATGACGTGATGGTCTGTATAAAAAGGGGTTGACTTCTTGTGGGTGGTGCAGGTGATCTGCAAATGTACTGACATAACTTCTTGAATAAAATGTTAATAAAATATAATCGTGAATGTTTTATGAGATGAGATGTATCTTCAATGTCTTTACCATTACCATTATTTTAAGTAGCAGTATCGTCAGCGTTGCTTTCGGCGTCATTTAACAATTTACACTTGTTCATACACTGTTGAGTTTCATAGGGGTTAAATCATGCTTGTACCTGTTAACGCAGGCAACTCAGTTGGTCTCAGTTGCAGATATATCTGGATACAGAATCATTTTGTTCAAATCTATGCACCGAAATTAAACTCGTAGGGTACACTGACATAATGTTAGATAACTTTCAGCCTGATATCTCCTGTAAACCACAATATGCAGCGGGTGGGTTCACCTGTTTGGAAAAAAACGAGAGATTCGGTTGTACCTGACAATTCGTCAGTTATCGGAGATGTAATAAAATTTCAAATTTATATCCGATAAAAACGGTAATGGATAAATCAGGAAAGTAACGGGTTTGGAGAATGAGATGGGGTTTAGTCTGAGATATGGAATTACAATAGAACATTTTGCTGTTGGTACACTTTCGTGATAAATAAATCTTCATTTATGAATCAGATTTTGATGATGATTTAAATTATATGGTACTCCAAAATATGTCCAGTGGTTACCTTTATTAGCCGAAAGAAGGTGTAGTAGTATTTGATTAATCACTTACCTTCATTTCATTCGTGCACTAGTTTGTTTATTACATTCGTCAGTATGAACTTTGCGAAGCAAGGTAGAGTTACATATAGTTCATTATGGGTTTTTTTTTTCAGAAACCTAGCAAAAACCTATACCATACAATTTGATATTTGTCATACTATTACCCTGTTTATCACATATTTGTTGAACATTGTAAAGTATTCTTTCTATTTAAGTTACAATAGATGTTTTCGTAGATATGAATGACAAATGATACGGAGTAACACAAAAAAATGGTCTTCTATTGCTCTTGTTGCCCATAAACACGCAAAACGTACGTTCAAAACAATCATCATCAAAGTATAGCTTATACATTGTTTATTCTTTATTGTACAAGTCATGAATGAAGAGCAAGATCTTTTTTTTTTTCAACAAAGATTCTGTTTTCTACAATGTTGGGATAAGCTTTATAAAAATTAAAAGGATGTATCCTGAATCCAGGCCTTAGGGATATACACAGGTCGTTGGTCACAGATTTTTTTCTGACGTTTACATTTTTTTATTGTTAATTTATTGAAGTCGTGTTTTAACATACGTAAATACACTCCTATATGACATCAAAGTTTCGTGATTTTGTTTATTCTTAATGATCTGTATTCTTTTCTCCCCTCTTCATAATTAAGCCTTTATTCTATTCCGCTGTCTTCCTAATTAGTTCAAGCTAAGCTAGCCATTAAGGTGACTTGTACGCCATAGGAGACATTTATCTTTGCTGCCGCTTGGTGGTATAATCACTGTTTTCTTAAGGCTATTGTTCTTTTTTCTCATATACTGTAAACTGGATATTATTCGCGAGCGTTCTGTAATCGCCAATATTCGCGAACAGGGTACACGCGAATTCAAATTGCTCGTGGATGTTAAAAGGTATATTCTCCGAATTCATATCCAATTACTAAGCGCTAATTTAAAAAAACGCGAATGTGTGTGCCTGTCAAATCGAGAGATAAAACGACGCGCAAAAATAACCTAGTGTACCATACTTAAACTATAACCGTGTCATATTGGGTACTGACCATAGCATGTGCTGCCTTACTGTAATTATCTGCTATTACTTGTTTATTCGTACTGATTCATTTGTAGGCACTCTTTACTGTCTCATTTGAAAGTAGCGTTATTCCTTCTGTAAGCTTAATTGCCCTAATCTTATGAAGTAAACCAACAAATGTACAGTAACTAAACGGATTATTTCCAGATCAAAGGCATAAAATGTGACGTGCTTATCAGAGTGAAATGTACTGATTAAATGTGGATTTTTAAACTAATCCGCTTGTATCAAAGTCTCATTGTCCACCTAAGGATCGGCGACATCAAAGATTTATCTTTCCAAATATACGAGTAATGAATGTACCAGGATCCATGTATCTAATTAATCTACAACAACAAGAGTGCATGAAGTGCGAAAAATATTCGTTTCCTGCCCTTTTTGCTACATTATGATTAAAGTTTCAGTTTCAAATATAGTGTGTTCCGAATAAAAACAGAATTCTAACAACTCTATTTTTGGTAGTAGGGGACCACAGACTTTGCACAGTTTAAAGCGTTACTGTGATCTTGGGACTGAACCAGATAGCAACGGTCATAGCCTACATGCACCATCCTATACCCTCTTGAAAACACATACATTGAAATAACTTGAAGTAAGAAATAGATATATTACAAACAGCTTTGATCAAAACATCTTCTCATCGCTACATCATCAAAAATATGCAATCATTTCAAAAACGTGTGACTAAGTATTTATATGAGTGTTGCTTGTTTTTTTCTTTTGTACGAAATTTAAAACGAGGACAAAACTGGACACCTACAATAGATTTATTAGTCATCAGACATCTTAAATGATGTGTTTCCAAAGGTTTAAAAGATAATACCCATCAAGTAGGTTACTTCAGATTCGTTGTATTGGTACAAATCTACATATAACTATTAAATTAAAGTTTTAAACCAGTGGAGTTCTTAATACGGACTTGCTTAAATCTTTGCAAACAGTCCATCTTATCTGCACATTCTATGGATTTGAAAACTGCTTCATTAAAAGGTAACATCATAATTATTACTGCAATGAAGTAACGTTTATATAAAGGACACATGCCCGATTCGTGCATGTTACATAATTTATTATGATGAAGTTTAATGTTATATGAACATGTTTTAGATCATTCAAACTGCAGGTTGCATGCGTATTAATAAATCACCGTTTACGTTTGACAAAACGTCAACCATTTCATAAGCAATTAAACAAGAAATGTTAGTCAAGGCTGCCTGAATATCTATAGATGTAATTTGCAAATTCATAGGAAGGCGTTGAATTGTGTAAAATGGTACTATTGCGTGATGATACTGAAAAAGCCTTTAAAATATCTAGTACTTTTCATAGTCAGTTGGCGTGAAATTTAGAAATATAATCGTATATATTTCAACAACATATTTTGAATATTTGCTATCGTTGCTTTGTCAGATTTGAAAAACATCCTATAGATGGAAGTCAGAAATACTGAGTATTAAATTGTGACTTTACTGTCTTTTAAAGAAATTTTCGGTCTTGGAGTTAGATAAAAAAAATCGCCGGAGTTGTTTTAAAATACATTTGTATATGTGACTAAATTATTTAAAATATCTGTAATTGTAGCTTGTTCAGATTTGAAATATATGTTTCATTGTCGGACTGACATTTACGTAGTGATAGATTCTTAAGGCTTGGTACCAAAGAGAATTATAGAATACAAAAAAAGGATTTCACTATAACTGGTAGAAGTGTAAGTGTTACTTTTATATCATTTACAAGGGCGGCGAAATATGATTGTGACTTACTTGTCCATTTTTGCCAAGAGTTTTCTATTTGTCTGTATATTGGTTATATAGTAAAATATGGTGAAATTATATGGTGAAATTCTATTCGTCCGTATATTGGTTATATAGTAAAATATGGTGAAATTCTATTTGTCCGTATATTGGTTATATAGTAAAATATGGCGAAATTCTATTTGTTGGATTGGTACATACTTCATATACTATCGTATCCTCATAATCTGGCTTGGGGAAATGTATTGTAACTGTATTAACTCATTTGATTTGTCTAGAGAAAGTAACATATTGAAAATCATAGTTAAACAGAAACGACCATTAATTTCATTTCCAATTATTTTGAGTTATTTGATCTGATTTCTTCTGCAAATAAGAGAAATGACTATAATTACTTAAACGATTTCTAATCAATAGCATTAGGCAATAAGGTTGCTCATCATATTATAGAGGTTCCCCGTCCGCTCGCTTAGCTCAATATGGAGAGAGCAGATCTACGGATCGCGAGGTCGTGTGTTCGATCCCCGGGCGAGGCGTATGTTCTCCTATACGATTGACAAAAGACACTGCGTCTGAAATCATTCGTCCCCCACATCTGATTCATTTTGGAATGTTGGCAGTTACTTACGGAGAACAGGTTAGTACCGGTGCAGAATCCAGGAACACTGTCCGCCGTTACTAAGCGAAATACTGTTGAAAAACGGTGTTAAACCCAAAACAAACAGATCATATAGGTTCGGAAAATGTTTAAGAACATTTTTTTTTGGAAACAGATTGAAAAAATATATCACAACACAAATAATTATTTAAGTGTGATAATGATCTATTAGGTACAATTCTTGTAAGAAATCATTTATCTTCAGCCAGTTTTATGTCGATTCTCATGAATGAAATAGCTTCATTAAAATGTATACCTTTATTGCAAAGACGTTTTTAAACAAACCGCACATTATTGCGGTAACAAAGCCCCTTACCAAATGGTCTTTAACCATGAATGGCTGGTTGTATGTTATATCATCATGAAACGGTAATATTAGTCACATTTTGGTCATATATGGTCAATTTTATCACTGGATTTATATCACTGTATTGCACAGTGCATTGTTACTTAAATTTACATATTATAATATCGTATTATAGATATGAAGTCTTTTTTATATAAAACCGCAATATATATTTACAATAAGTCATGCTATAAATAATACAATGAAGAATTTATGGAATGCTTAAACATTAAGATCGATTTACATAAAATGAATGACAGATCAGAGCGGTTGCGCAAACGACTGCGCAATAATCTTAAAGAAAATCGAGTAGGCGGAAGGGCTTTAAAAGACGTTTCATTCAACATTGATGACACCGAGGTGCTATGTGGTTAAATTGTGATTTGTCAATTTATACGGCTGGTTAAATGTGTTTGTTGAAAGATAAACACGGTGTTAGAAACATGAGTGACTTTTGTTTATTTTATGTTTACACGGCAAATAATCTTAAAATGTTATCTTATATATGATTCAGAACACAAACGATGAAGTATAAAAGCTTTATATTTGACGTGTATCCCCAATAAGAAATGGTTATAGAAGTTAAATGTTGAGTATCTTAATGTAAACAAAAATTAGAATAAAAATACAGCATAAACGTAAATTGCAATTATAACTATGTAATTTCATCAGTCTGGTCCAGTATTTAACCTTTTACAAATATTAACAAAATCCAGATAAAATGTCATCAGCCATATAATGTTAGTATTAGAATAATCCCCTGAGTTCTATTATAATTAGTATATTACTTTCGTAAAACATGTAGAGTATTATTGCGAGACACTAAATTGCAACAATAATAAAATGTGAGTTCTTCTTATTAGGCATGCAGTTTCATAGTTTTATCATTATTTAATTGCAAAAAATCATTTAAGTTTTGTACTTCATTATTTTTTTCATATTTCTCAAGATTTAAGACAATCCCTTAAAATCTTAAGGGAAATTGAAACAACTTGATATATGATAGTGAGCAATGAGCAATAGTACACACAACCCAACAACTATACCGACTTCTCCCTGAAGACTGCTTCTAGTATGATTTAGACGCAGTCGAATCAATATCGCTGCAGTCTTAGATCCTGAACACGAGCGTAAGGTACAAGGTTAATCTCCTGAATTTCCATGTTTATTCGTTCGAGGTGCTATTCTGATGATATTTTCTTATTTAGAACTGCCGTTTGTCTGTGTTGGTATCTATTTGCTAAGTGTTTTTCATAATAGTCGTCGATTGCGTATCGTATTTAATGCCAAACATATCATATTTCGGGAAATTATTAATCAATCCGCATTCATAAATTTTTTCCTGGACTGCGGATGACATATTGACGTTCAAATATAGTCCATCTGTTACCATAAACACCTAAATGACTATAAATTACTCGATTTCTGATTCTAGAAGATGTTAATCATCCTCATAAAGTATGTTTTCGTCGTTATTAATATTGTTAATATTTTTATAGCATCTGCAGCGACCAAGAAAAAAAATAGCAGAAAATAAATCTGTGTTTCTCTGAAATTCGTGAACATCGTGCACATGTATTTTCCATGTGTAGTATGATTTTTCAATTCCGCTATTTGACCGTAGATACCATTTTCATTTTCATTTTCAATATTTTTGTCGGTCACGGAAAGAGTAATTATATTAACAGATAATGTAAAAAATAACATATTCCACACCCAGCCAGATGGTCAATAACAATATGTATGTAAATACTTTAAATTCCTCCATTTGTATGGTAATTACACTAATTTTCATAATTGTTCTGTTGTCATAGTAATGCTGAAAAACAAGATATAGAGACTCTTACCAGGCATTAATTATTTGGAAATCGCAAAATACAGTTCACAAAATATAATATGGTTAAGTGAATATTCAGAAAGCGTTTTGTTACAATAGTGAAAATATTTTTTTGTGGAGATAACTGGTTAGTAAAAATATACTACGATAAAAGTCAGTATGTAAGTATGGTGATAATCATGAGGATGAAATTGATGGCCGTAGTGTTTGTGAATAATTTAAAGGGCATGAAATAGTATTTTTCAGCAAAAGCGAAAAATGTAAATTGATGTATTTATTTTTGTCTTTGCAGTTAAACTTCCCAACTTCGATCCAAAAAGAATAATGAAAGACCAAACGATTGAAGAAGGGAAAAAATTGGAATTGAACTGTAGATTAAAAAGAAAGCCATTACCTAATGCAGTATTCACATGGTTAAAAGATGGAAAGGATATCAATACTTTACCTAAGAAAAAAGTGCGAATACGGACCACAAAGTAAGTACGAAGATCTAGTTTGTTGTTATTGCAGCAGCTGCTGCTGTTACTGCTGTTGTTGTTGTTTGGTTGTTTGTTTGTTTTGTTATTTCGCAATGCTTTTGCAGTGAAATAATCCCAGATGCCGCTCTAGTACCCGTGTTCAAGACTTAGACTATAGAAAATATTGCCAAATATTCAAGTTGTCATAACTTGTTTTTCCATATCTATACTAATGAAATTGTGCAAAGTTGTATGTCCCTACAGAATGGTTGTTCTCGCAAAGTTTCATTGCCCTCTACGCTTTTTAAAACTGCCAGAACACAAAGAACAATAAGTTATTTAAATTCTCACTTTCAACCTTTATACGGATGACCTCGGGCCAAAGTATTGTTCCTGGATAGGTATCTTGGTAGGGACCATCGGTCCTCTGCGAAGAAGATGGATGATATTCATAAGAGGCAAGTGGTTCTTTAACCAGTCTGCTACTAAGGTTTGAACGTTCGGTTTAAAAAGTATAGCGAAACATTCTCATTTTGCGCGTAAAAGTGCAGAAAATTATCATATTTAAAACAAGATATATAGCAGAGCAACCTTTTCAAATGCTGTGTCTGTCGTTAAATTGTCGACTTTTTAAGGATTTTAAATCTATCGTTAACTTGTCTATTCCAAAGTTTTGTAATTTATGGTCCTAGAAGAATGCGATTTTATAGCAGTATTTAGTACTTGACAACCTGTATGTGTAATCTTCTTTGTAATACCAACGCGATACCATTTCTTTTTAATTTAATTGATAGTCACTGTGAAAAATTTGAATTTATAATGAAAACATGATCTAAGACATTTTCACAATTTCACAGTGTGAAAACTTATCTGGCAGAAGGATGACTTTGTAAATGCTGTCCTACTGTAAAAAAAAAAGCAAAATTTCAAATTAAACAGAATACTAGAAAAATTTGATAAGAAGTATAGAATGATGCATAAATTTACTTCTTGAAACCGTAGAAGTATTTACACATGTCCATTTTTCCATCGGTATGATTTACAGAAACATATCACTTTTATTAGTTTCTAATAAACCTTTTTCTAAGTTTTTATTTTTATTTTCTTTGTTGTACTACTTAGTATATGTAAACTGTTTACAAATATGTCTCACAGTCTTGATGATGGTGTTGCTTTAACTGACTTTGACGAGGGTTAATTATTGCTCCTTTGGATCAATGTGTGCTTTTTATTCATCATTTAGCTATACTTACATATAAGCAAACTCATATTGTCTTTTCTAAAGAGTTCATTTTTGAGGATTTAAGAGATTAAAATGATGCGTGGCAAGTGTTTTTGAAATGGTGAATCGACATTCTTCGTGCTGGCACTGGATTATCAGAGGTTTTGGCCCACCACGTGGCACATCCGAACATGCTTAAGGCATCAATCCGTTGTTTAGTACATTCGTGATAAGATTTGTTTGCAAATTATCATTGAACAACCATGCCATGCCATACACAAGGCGTAGTCCGAGAGATGCTGCCAAATTGTATGTTTTGGAGAAACATAATCATAGCGTTGTTTGAGTGCAAAAATGTCAATCGTATTTGGAGAACTACTCGTAAATTTATTTTACTTGTAACTAAACGCGGAACGCAGTGCGACATGTCATTTAGCTTAACCAACATTATAGTTCAAATAAAGTCTTCAGCATGATTTATGTTTGTTTTGTACAACAAAGTAATGTTGTTTTTTCATTAAACGATTTAAGGCCTTGTCGTTTTACCAGAAAATAAAACATGAAAGAGTTCCACAATGCTGTATGAATTGTATTGTCAACGGATATTCTGGAAATGTTCAAAGACGCTCCACTTGCGCCGGTATCATAGGATGTTGGCAAACTGACACAACTATACTGAAAGTTCTGCAAAAACACGCTGCAGTATTTCTTTTGTTATTGTTTATATTTATATTACAATATTAATATTGCTTTTACAGGAAGGGTTCTCGTCTCACTATCCGAAAGGCAGTCGCCGGAGATTCGGGAATTTACGAATGTATTGCAAGAAACGTAGGAGGAGCTGTGAAGCAAGAGGCTGTGATAAAAATTGGAGGAGGTTAGTTTGTTTACATGTTAGAAAATATTCAGGAAGATTTAAAACATCCTTTGTATGTGCTTTGCATCATGTTTCAGAACCAGAGTTTAATACATTTTGATTGGCCAGTTTGGGGCAAAAGAATGGTACCATTTTAAAATGATGCAAACAATTATTTATTTCATTGTTGAGCAAGGCTGGTTACTATGTAAAGGTTTCAGTTGGTCCTTTTAAATTCTGCTTCACCATCAACTACTTGACATTTTACTAGACAACTTGTGCCTGCTTCGAACTGAATTTGAAATTATTATATAAAGAGTAAAAAAATGCAATTGAATTTAGATAAAGTTTTAAAATGTACACTTCTAAGTTTTGTATGCCTTCCTTTGTATCTTCTGTTTCAGACACTCCACCCGAAGCATCAATTCCAGAAATGAAAGATAAGAAACAAAAGTTTGGAGAGACTATGAGATTGACTTGTAAAATTAAATCAAAAACGAGTCAAGTCACCAAGTTTACTTGGAAAAAAGATGGCAAGGAACTTAAAACCGGTGATAAGGAAGGATTAACCATCCGTTCCAAAGAGTAAGACTAGCATTTAGTTTTAAAATATTTCAGTTTTCATCGTTTCCTTTATCATACTTTTTTGTGATAATCCATACTTTTTGATAGGATATCCCCATGCATGTTTACACTTTTCTCCTCACCACCAATTACGGAAATTTAAACAACCAATTTTAGAAACAAATACCACAAAAAAAAACCTAAAAAATCAATAAAATCAAGGCGACTGAATCAAACGTGCTTGTAAGATGTTTACTGTAATGACTATAGGGAAATAGACATTATAAAATGATGCAATCTAAAATTAGAAAGATTTTGTCGGGCTATACGCCACAAAATAAAAAAGCTACCCTAAAATCAATAACACCACATAAATAAATGAAACTGTCAAATTCAGGAAACATGACGTTGTACCAGTAGCCATCGAAATCAAATGATGTTTGTTAGATCTGTACAGATATTGCTTTAGGATACAGACTGTATAGACGGATAAAAATCTAAAATTGATACGACATTGCGAGACAATATATGTAACCACTTCCCTCTTTGATATAGTAAATATGTTATGTGCATAAAATGGATAGGAAGGGTGTAAAACTTCCCGCAAAATAAGTCGCTTAGATGTTAACTGCACATACCTTTATACAGATATATGCTACCAGGCCTTTTTTCATCATTTTGGGAATGCCACCAGTACGAGTAGAATTGGGAAAATCTATCTCTTTAAATTGTCTCCAGTGGGAAAACTGAAACTAAACAAGATATAATTTATCCCTCTTTAATCATATTTTGAAATGCGGGATGGAATTTTTAAGAACTGTTTACTAAACATAATACATAATAGCAAAACTGTTGTTGAAAAGGCAAAATATAACCTTAGTGATAACATAGGTTTGGAAATTTTAATTTCAAAATTAGGTAAAAATACCTTTTTGCTTTGGGATCGCCTCCTTTTTCAAGGGGAAAACGTCCTGGCTGCACCAGATCTAGAAGAATAGAATTAAACTATATAATAATCAGCTTTTAGTTTTCTTATGGATAATCAGGAATTTGAAAATATGTTATTAAACCATTGTACAAATGTTCATGTACTACATTACAGTTTTGTCTTCTGTACTCGATATTCAAAATGACAATGTTATAAAAACTAAATTTCACTTTTTCAGTGACGAGTCGAAGTTGCGAATTGCGAAAACGTTGTTGTCAGATGAGGGTATATATACATGTATAGCGACAACAAATAATGGAGAAACAATTCAACACTCCAATGTCTCCGTCTTCGATGGTAAGTATTGAATAACTAGAATATGTTTCAGCCAGTGACCTGACTCGCAGATGATAAAACTGAGTTTAGAGACCAGTCTCAGAATGCAGTCTTGCCATTGGTCCATTTCATAAATGAGCTCATAATCATTCAATCAGGTGCTATTGTGACCGGTCTGCAAACTATAGTTTATATCATTGAACCGATGCTCCAAGTTTCAAAGGTTATAAAACTGACTTTGGAAGCCGGTCTCAGTATCCATTCTTTTCATTGGCCAATTTGAAACCTGAGCCAAAAATCAACCAATCAGATACTTCAGTTTTTAGACTGATCTCCAAACTCGATTTTATAACCTTTGACCCAAATCATTCTAAATATAAAATGGATTAATCCAGTCAAATACTGTTATCACAGTATTGAGGACATTTTAAATATTTTGCAATCTACTAATTGTACTTTTTTTCATCTATCAAAATGCACTGTTTTCGTTTGAGCTTGTGGCTTGATAATAATTTATATATTCAGCATATAACAAGTGCATAATTGCGCAATATCATAGTAACCACATATTTTCGCGACTTATTAACAAGTGACAAAACAACAAAAGCAGACGACTTTTAGAAGTCGTCTGAAATAATAATAACAAAACCAGCATGCCCATACAGTTATATGTAAAGATATATAGTTCATTTATTCATGTCATGTTGTCATTAACATCTACTTGTGTGGTATGTATACGTATCACTGAAGTAATTCTTTACTAAATAAATCATAAAATCCTTTCAATTCCCATAGTCTTTGTGGCAATTTTCAATTACATTCTGTTAATTTATCATAACTTATCAATTTGAACATTATTTTTTTTGTGACAATCGCTTGTATAACGCATATATGTAGACCCAAAGATTGAACATCGGCTGGGGTCCCGCTTTGAGGAAAACAAGATCCGAGTTAGAAAGGACACATTCTTTTCTAGTCCATTTATCAAACAAAGTTTATTTATAAATATACAAATTAATTAACAATTGATACACAAGATTAAAATAACAGTATTGATTATACGAAAATGTAAACGACAAGAGGGTAATAGAGTATTAAATAGCTAGTTGTAAGTGTGGCATACCTCTTGTGGCTTTGTTATTGTTTAAGCCAAATTATATGGACTGATTAATTATACCAATTAGACCTTCTGTGCGATTTGATATGATCTGTGGTTTTGATTTACATGTTCTAAAACTGGTACATTCTGTATTATCTTGATTGCAGGACATATTAGACTGTAGTGTACTGTCTACTATTTCCAAAAAAAAATATTTGATTCTTTAAATGTGGTCATTGCAGTAATAAAATATCACTTCCCTAGAACACACATAATGTTTTTTTTAACTGAGCAAGTCAGTGCAATACAAATACAATGTACATCATGTTCCCATCCTAGAATAAGCATTAACTGCTTCTGGAACACAGTCATTCTCAGTGAATGGTACTCAGCAAGTCATCGCATTACTGGTACATTATATTTTAGAACAAACACAAATGTTTCTGTAATTGACATGCCATTGTAATATTAATACAAACAAGCATAACTGTTTCATGAACTCAGAAAGTCATCGCATTACTGGTACATTATATTTTAGAAAAAATCACAAATGCTTCCTTAACTAAGCAAGTCATTGCAATGCTAATACATCATTTGCCTAACATAAAAATAAACGTTTGGTTAACTGAGCAAGCCATTCCTATGCTTGTACATAATTCGCCTAAAATAGACATAAATATTTCTTTAACTAAGCAAGTAATTGCAATGTTAATACTGCATTCGCCTATAATTAACATAAATGTTTCCTTAACTGAGCAAGGCATTCCTATACTTGAGCATAATTCGCTTAGAATTGACATAAATATTTCTTTAACTATGCAAGTAATTGTAATATTTATTACATCATTCTCCCTGACTAATCTTATATATTTTCTTTAACTGAGACAGTTGTTGCAGTACTAGCATGGTGGTTCTGTTGATAAAGATGTTAGAGAGCTTAAAATTTTCTGTCTCTCGTGTAAAGCATAACTATTGAGATATACGCCCTTAATGATCATCCTTTGAAGTTGCTTTTAATGCCATGGCCTAGGAGTAAGAAACACGCCATGTGATTAAACGATATCAAGGCCCAATGGGGCTAACAGTTAAGATGATAAAGAACGTTAGGAAAAAAGATAATATTTTTCGATAATTCATGTTCCCGTGAACTTGTACAAAATTAACTAGACAAACGGAGATTCAGTTATTTGTATTCAATTTATTTTCGTTTACGTAGGAAAGGAGGTAAAGAAAGTTTTTAAAGAACGTTAGTGATCTCGGAATCATTCTGCTTAATGCAAGAGTATAAACAAAAGGGGTGAAATGTTGATTTATCAAGTTGATATTGCAAATTACTTTCCTTTCAATACCAAACGCTACAGATCTCATATCTTCTTCTATTGTATTCTTCTTCTTTTCCTCGTGGGGGTAGCACACTTTTAACAAAAGTAATTGCTAATGTAATTGTTTAATTGACAACGAACTTAGTTCCTTTTTAACAGGCTATGAGCGTTACACTGGTTCCTACAACGCAGGAGGCCATGTGCTTCGTATGTTTAGACCACCTGCCAAGAATCCCACTAAAAAATGCCAACAAGATTTTTAACATATTTCGCGCAGCGAACTATGTATATTGTCTTGAGATTAAAGCACCCCATGCATTATCTAAAAAGGTATGATATGAATCAATAACACGATTAGGAAAAACCGTACTCTTTGACATTAAACCTTTTTTTCACGAGTCATTTTAGCTATCTAATTGCTGACCTTGTGTACAGTACGGAAAATAGCTTACCATTTCAAATTACATATCAAATAACGGAGGTAGAAATTGGAGACGAACATTTTACTACTACAATCAAATAGCTATCAAAGAAAGTGAAAATCATGCTGAAAAATATCCTGATATAATGTTAAATGCAGATCTTATTTATAAATGATACTTATTTTTCAGAGAATTTCTTGCCACTTTTTATATTATTTCAAATTAATAATGTTTACACTTGAAAAGTAAAGTAACATAATTATGTTATGTAACTAATTATTATAAAAATGTTTAAAACAAACACATAATAATAATTGATTAGTAAGACTTGTAACCTTACAAGACACCTTGCAAATAGTTTAACGTGGACAATTTATCTTAGTCACTTATAGAGTAGGCAAAGGTATTAGCAAAGGAGATATATTTACTCCTATATTATATAAGTCTTTCATTTCCACCGAGCTTTACTTTGTCGCAATCAGTGTAAATAGGTATCTTACTATGGATACACGTTGTCGCTTTTTTTCGAAATGTTTCATTTTAGCATTTTCAAGTAAAAATGCACACGCAAAAATATTTTTTGTTTATATCAATGCAATTTCAAAATATCATCGGCGATTTTCGTTTAAAAATACACAGTATACTTTCAACAGAGAATCTTGACTTCTTTGAATACTGTTATTGTCCATTTTAAACAATCCTATTCGTGTGTGGTTTTAACTTTTGTTTGAAACATTATGTTCGTTAGCATGCTGACCTGGAAATTATTTTTGTTATATTTAGTTGTGCATACTCCAGGTAAGAACGCATATTAGTGCGTTTTTATTTTGCTTCATTTTGTGTTATTTGTCTAAGCGCCGCACTGTCAACCGTATTTATCCTAGAATATATACTAATTTCATGTAAATACTAATATTTGCAATAACCCGATTAAGTCTAAACTATAAACTTTAAACTATAAATATTTGATTCAACTGGAGCAGCCAAACAGACGAAAACAGACCACACAATTGAAAGCAACAATAGTCTTATTAAAAACGTTTCAAGAGTGTGTGTATCCACATAGTGTGTTTATGTAATAAAATTATACGTGTGTTTAACATACCATCACGTTTTTATTTATCTAACACTACTTAGAGACTGACAAAAATCCTTTTGTTTTTACCCATATTTACTTTTTATCCAAATTTGCCATAAACGCAAAATTCTCCCCTGATTTAAGTCCTTGCTTTAAACCTTCAGATTTTAATTGCATTGTAGTGTCAGACACGCATACGAGACGCTCTGGCTAAAAATTGTATCCCTATGTGGCACATTCAATAATTACATGTAATTTCTGCGACTCTTCCTTTCTTTTTTAAGCATTTATTGGCACTTTTTGATAATCATCAGGCCTTTTTAGCATATATGTACCCGGAAACTATTCGTTGCTTGAATTAGCTACTTATGGCATAATAATGGTTTAATTCGTTAGCTCAGATAATGCGAATTGGTATATATTTTATGTATCAATGCTTTTTGTCACAACGTTTTTAAAAGGATGGGTTTGTAATAAATAATAAAGCACCAAGTAGTCATTAGTGAGGGAATAGCATTTCTTAGTTATTTGGAGTGAACTTAGCTCTCACAGTCTACTTTCAATTTTATATAAATCTATGTTTAGAATGTGTTGCATTTGGGAGGGAGATGTTTTTTCCGCTTTATTGTATTGCTGAGAAAATGTTTGTCTTTGAACTATTACAAAGTGATAACTTTGTGATAGGACATGTCACACTTTTATGCTATTTTTTTTATAAAAATTTGTTACATCGTAGAATATATATATGGGTTGCCTTTAAACCGCTAACGCACCTTTATTTATTGAATTTTAAACAAAATTACACAGCTGTCGGCAGTAGGTTTTACCCATTACATTTTTTTTTGCATTTATCTGAAGAAAAGAGAAATTGTTGGTATTAAAGACATAGATAACATCATTCTAAAATTTACTGGATTAACAAGTTTACAACTTATTGTATAGAGTACGAACAGGTGCCACAAAATAGACATGCTAATGTTTTCAAAGATAACAGGCATTTTATAGTTATGTTGCTTTATCTGATATAGGCAAAATTCTGATAGTTATGGAAAGCCGACACAGCGTCAATTTTTGCTACTTATTTCACATGTTTCACTTGCCTCTGCAAGCTGTGCCGTGATCCTAATATTATGGCTTCTTCGTATTCAGCAATAAAAAAAAGTTTTGAATACCAGACTTATTATGCTATGTGCACGAACAATCGGCATTACTTGACGTAGGTGGATTTTTAATATAAAAATATCTTTTTATTTCTTTATTGTTTGAGACTTTTAACTGACCAGTAGATAAAAACGACGTTTAGTTTATGATTGATCCATAATTCTTTGTAATTTATTTTTGTACGTCAAACAAGATAGCCGAAATATATATTTTTTTAGCATAGAAGTAATTTACAGAAACGAGGATAATGTACTACATTTCAAAAATAAGTCTCAGCAGACCTTCCATACTTCTTTTAAAGTTGTAAAATGTTAATCCAGTGCATTTTCCCTGTCGGGTATATTTGCGGATTGAGGATTTTCCATCGCAGCAATGATTATGTTGAGGTGTGATCTAAGAATATAGGAACACACTTTTCCTTTTGGAGAGAGATAACATTATGCTTTGTTTACATTTCAATTTTATTATTTTCGCTAGTAGTTTGGCTAATAATAGAGTGTCAGTTTAATCTCGGCTGCTTTCATTTAAATATATGTACCCTGTATTTACATTCTTTGAAAACAAAAGCATTGAAACGTGTGTTTCGATTCTACATTTTCTTTTCAAACTTTACTTGTACTTTCATGTGTAAACTGAATTTTTCTTTTACCCATGTACTTTGTCCAGCGACTTGAAAACAGCTACCCAAAATGGGTTTGAAATGTAAATACGAAAATCCAACTTTTCTAATACGCACTTTTGACAAGAAAACAAAATTGCAAGAATGGTTAAGTTTAATGATGTTTTTGATGGAGTTTTTGAAAGAAAATATAAGTACAACAAATGCAGTTGTTTCGCATGATGATATTTACGTCCTCTTATCATGCTGGGCACATTATATTCTGCCTTTGCGACCAGAGTAGATCATGGTCAGCCTGCACATCCGTGCAGTCAGATCAAGATCTGCACTGTTCGCCATTCAGTCAGTATCATTTTGGTAAGCACCCCTTTTAACAGTTAATGATACTGCCCAAATTGAAAGATGGACACGTTCATTATAGAAATTTAGCAGAGAAAGGATAAATCCCCTAAAATGCTGAAAAGCTGCATTTGCTGATATAAGCGTTCTTGAATTTATAGGACTAAAAGAACGCTTGTTTAAGAGCATATATAAAAGGAAATATTTTTCATCACATTTTTACTTAAATCAGAGTGGTCGAGTAAATTTCTGCTATAGACACAATTTAGATGCAAAAGGCATGTTATAACATCTAAATAAACTTTTGTTTATTGCAGGTCCAGTCAAGACGGTCGATTGTGATCCAGAGTTCAAAGAATATTGTCTGAATGGCGGCAATTGCTCAAAATACGTAGATTTAAATGAAACATTTTGCACGTATGTATCATTAGACAGAATATAAAATTATATACCTCACCATATTATTTTTATATGGAAACCGTTCAAGGGTTTTCGTTACACAGTATTTATAAATGTACACGCAAATTTGTAATTTCGAGGAAATTGCATTTTTTTATGTGCAGCACGAAATGTTCTTGTAAAGTGTAAAACAGTTAAAAGAAGTCATTGATTTCCATGAAAAACATAGTAACAATAAAGCTGTTGCAGAAAAGTAGAATATGTTTTTTTTAAACTGTTACGAGCAACAGTAAATCGAAATTATCTTATCAGGTTATTAGAGACTTCTTAGGTTGCTATACAACCAAGTAAGTTAATTAATCTTTAGCCTGCTAAATTTCTTAAATGGACTGGTCCATCATTCAGTTTTGACAATACCACTTATTAATCGAAGGGGTGTTCATTGAAAATTTACTGACTGAATAGCGAACAGTGCAGATCATGATCAGCCTGCACGGACGTGCAGGCTGATTTTGGTCTGCACTGGTCGCAAAGGCAGAATCGCATTCCGCCAGCAGGCTAAAGGTTAATTAATAAAAAAATAACGATGGAAACATCTTTATTTAGAAAGTATCTTTAGGTTTACATATTGCAAAAGCTGGTTCTCAGCTTGATAATGCATTTTCAATGAATCGCACAGAAAGCAAGGTAAAAAACTTATATGTGAGTCGAAAGGTTCGATTTTATTCGTTGTTTTAAAAACAAAAGTCCTATAGAAAATTAAGACATTGCTTAACTTTGGCTACTGCTACTGCTATACATAATTCAATTACGACTATCGTAAAGTTGACTTCCTGGTCATTTGTTACAATTTATTTCTGGTGAAATAAAAACATCTTTTATGCCGACAATGCTTTTTTTTTCAAAGCGACATTAATACGCGTTTTTTTGTACCTGTATTGCGATACATGTATTAATGTTTCCGCAATAAAAATAGATGTTGCATAAAAAAACCCTGATAAACACAATCAAGTAACTGTTTTTGCAGATTTTTATGTCCAAATTACCTACTACTTTTTCATAGATTGAATAGAACTATATGAACTTATTGCTGATAGATAATCCAGGATAAAATCACAGGAGATTTGATGTTCTATCTACCTAGATGCCTGAAACATCGATTGTGGCTGCAATAAATGGCAGAACAGCATTATCTATTACCTATTTCATTTGTAGATATAACTGTTATGCTCGTATCTTTAATTGTTTATTTGTTCAAGTATTAATTTGTCTGCAAAACTTTAGACGAAATTCTTGTGATATGATATGTGTTTCATCAATCGGCGGTCCGCCATTAGCTTTTCTTAGATAACAGATATTTAGATATGTCTTAGATATTGTAGCAGTGTTTGTAGATTTGTCTTTAATCTCGTTTGAAATTTGATTTTAATGAAAAGGCGAAGATATTACGGGTATCTGTCATGGATTATAGTAATTGATGATTAAAATCTATTAAAGTCTATGTTAACATGATATATAAGTAATTTTACAAGTCTTTGGTTTGCGAATATGTAGCGTGATTTTTTTCTTCTCGTTTTGATTAATAAATTAATTAATGTGTTTGCTATATGCTTTTTGTTTAACACTTTGTAACAATTAAAGACACATATTAACTATGCTTGTACTCTTTCGGCAGTCCATCATTAATCACACTGCCATTTTGTTGATTTTTGTTAATTTAACTTCTGAAATAGATAATTAAAGTATTTAACCCTTACCATGCCTGACACGATTGGTTCTGCCTTTGCGACCAGTAAATATCATGATTATCCTGCACATCCATGCATTCTGATCAAGATCTGCACTGTTCGCTATTCAGTCAGTATCGTTTTGGTAAGCACCCCTTTTAACAGTTAATGGTACTGTCCAAATTGAAAGATGGACAAGTTCATTATAGAAATTTAGCAAGGTAAGAGATTACTGAAAGAGTACAAAGCAATTTCAAAACCATTACTTGTTTTAATTTTGAGTAAAGCTGTGATTTTTGCTTATATATAATATAACCTGACTATGTTTGGTGCTGGTTTAACAGATGTCCAAGGAATTATAAAGGTAGACGGTGCGAAGTTTTCTCCATATTAGATGTCAAAAGATCATCGGGTACGATACACATTTTTTGGGCATGCATTCTCTAACTTAGAAAGTGGTTTACGGCATGGGCATGCAATTAAAGCAAACTTTCACCAGTCAGTTTGCTCCCCTGAAATAAGACAGAATTAATGGTCAGAGTAAAACGTAATCAGATAAAAAAAAAAAAAACATAACTTGCTGAAATAATAAATTGCATGTGCTTAGCGAACAACCCACTAACAGCATGGCTAATTAATATGTAAACAAGCTGCTATTGAAATTAAGCAGACATGAAGAATTATTTGTAGCGCAAAATGCTTGTAATTGATGCCCCTGTTGTAGAACTCTTTCTAGAGAAAGCTTTAGGTGCTGGAAGGAGTTTCCAAAGGATAGTGTCTTCTAATTACTAACCCTCTTGTATATTGCATAACCATTATACAGGTAGCCAGAGTGTAGATTCTAATGCAGCTGCATGATCTAATAAAAGACAACAATTAAGAACAAATTGTAATAAAAAAGACAAAAACAGAAGCCAAAAATGAAACTCATACTAACAAAGAAAGCCTGTTGCTAAACTTGACACACTGGCTACTTACAAAACAACGTACCTGTAGTGTTCTGTCGGTTATTTGTTCTATAATGACCGTCAGAAATTGCAGTATCTTGGTATTGGGATATCTTGTGTAGTCGCCCTTGCTGCTTCTAATTTGAACTCTTCGTGGATAGATGAAAAAAGGAAATGTAGACATTGTTATAACAAAAGCATGTATTGCATGAAATTTTAAAAAACTGCATTTTGAAATTCGTTTTTAATTGTTTATTACAAATGTTTATAAAGTAAATGGAAATAAACAACTATCATAAGCAATTATAATGCTCCAGTATATTATTGAAATACATTTTCTTACAATATGTGCTTTCATTTATCTAATAATATTACAAAAAAAAGAGTTCAGATTTTGATGCTTTGCTCGGAGACTATACATAATTTTTGGTGATGTTGGGAAAGCCTTTGATTCCATCTATATTTGCTCACCTCTTTCCTCTCTCTCTGCGCTAGGTGCCGGCCTGGTTATCGAGGACAACGATGTATGGAATTAAGCTTCGATAAAACCAGTATGTATATTAAATGTTATGTTGTCAGTCGTACAAAAATGTAGTTTTTTGTTCAGAATCAAAATTTATGTTAATAAATTAGTTGACTGTTTTTTTTTCTTTCGTTATTTATTTAAGTGTTTGTTTTTCTTATGTTTACATTTCTGTTTCGTCTTTTTAACAAAATGTTTTGATACAATAAAAACGGCTTGTCATCTAAAAAAGGACTGGTGTTAAGTGGTATTGGCGTTTGATATTGCACGTGGTTTATTGTGCACGATTTTTTTCGTGTTTGATGGTTACTTGAATGGAATCTTAGGATATATTTTATTTTATTACAGAGCGTAAATATTTATAAAAAGCCAGCTTTTAGAAGCTTCAATATGCTATTTATAACCTGTATTATAAACATTCTTTTCCATCCATCTATACCTGTCATCCATTTTCCATATTTTTCAAATATTATGTAACCTGTACCCCACTACCCAAGATATGACCTCTCTTTACTCTTTGTTTAAAACATTTAGAATTAAACTGAGACTTTTGTCTTCATTAGAACTTTAATAGTATAATACATTTTACAGAATATTATATATAAACATTTGCTTGAGTAGATAAAAAAGTAAGGTAGATATAAATAAAATCATGATGAAATGGGCTACAAACTTTATACAAACGATTTATATTTACATTTAGTTTGGGTGATTTTCTGTCGTAATTAAACGGAAGGTTAATGCACGAAGTAATGTTTGTTCTCCAATTGCAGACTTTTTAAATCTATATAATCATAACGTGTGTGGATGGGGAAGGGGGACACATGTAGATCTGTGTAAAACTTAAGACCTGCCATGAATGCTCTGTTAAAATTTGCTACGGGTTTAAGCAAAACAGAAAATGTTCATCGAATTAGTTACAAATAATGAAAATCCTAGAGATGTTTTAATAATTTCAAATTGTCTTGCTTACAATTTAAAACTAACAAGCCAGTATCTCGCACTGTAACATATAATTGAAGTAAACATTAATACACATGTATAAAACTTTTAATGCAGTTACATTTCAAAATTGTTTTTACAAATTGCACATAACCCTATAACTACCATGTGCTTACACTGCATTTTTCTATCATGCACGCGTACATTTAAAGCCAAATTCAGGAAATGTATTTCGTGAAATTAAATACATTTTTCCCGTTTTAATATAATAAGAATAATTCTAGAATAGCTCAGAAATTCAGACTTTGTCTTATCAACATTTACGTCAGAGTTATGATCGAATATCTGACGGAAACGTTTATCTACACTGTACTCGTGGAATCCCAGTCATTATTTGATCCAGCCTCAATATCTAATAGTTATATCATCCATATAATTTAATGGGCCACTTGTTCCTGCATTTCACGCGATATGTTCTCATTTGTACAAGCAGCGTCAGTATCGCGTTCCTTATCAAGTATCACGGGGCGGAGACGATCAATCTTACTGTTCGCAATGTAGGATACGTCAGGTGGAGGGATCATGCGATGCTCCACTTGGACTTACCCCAAAGTAGGTCATCAAACGAAGCGTTTGAGATGTTACACTTTCACAGATGCCTTAAAAGTTTCTGGAGCACATGTACTTTAGCTTTGCGCAGTATTGTTGTTCCATAGTCATTAAGTGCATACTACTCTGGCACATTCGACTTGCAAAAAGCTTTCGTTTCGCAGCACCAGCATCATATTTCCAGTTAATGTTAATTTATAGGATTTATTGGCTAGACGGAAGCATGATATATTACTCAATTTATGATAAAGTAAGCCATTTGTCGATTCGTGGAAAAAACCGGATATAATCAAAAGAGTTTGACTAAAAGAAACGTAATGGAAACATGCTGTGAAACATCCATTATGTCTTGTTTTAAAACCAATATATTCTTCAAAACTACTTCAGGATTACGATATACTGTTTGCAAAATGTCTCCTTGGAATAAAAAAAAATGCTGCAGACAAAATATCAAAGGTCAATATTTATTGTCTTAGAGAGTTTATAGTTATTACGTTAATGGCTAAATGGGGTTCCCCGTCTTCATATTTAACAAGATCGGATGCAGCTCTCGGGAACTCCGGAACAGATTGGCACAGAACTGAAAGGCATCTTAATGGTTCAAAAGTATTTCAAGTAAATGTTATTTTGCGCAACCATTTTATATTGATGTATACGAGCACCCGATTGGTCATTGCAGCCCAAATCTTCACGTTTTAATTATGCTAGGCGCTATATACGAATTTAGTAAAAACGGTTGTAGCCAAACTTGTATAAATGAAATTGCAGGAAAAAATGTGCCCTGTGGGAACACCTTTATAAAGTAACCTACATTTAGCTCCACATGAATAACCTTAATGGATGTCTTATCTGAAGAGGATGATGATAAAGAACCGATATCTAGCTTGATGAAAGTGCATATATTATCTTCCTATAAATTTTTGAAGCTGTATCTACAGATTTCAATTCCATCTGTAGAAATATCTGTTGTATCATTGGAAAATAACACAACATTATCGAACTGACATCTTTGTTATGTTCTAATGTATTTTCTCTGAAATGATGAAGGAATTCTAAGACATTCTAAGAAACGTTGGGAATATCACCCTTATCATTGATATCAAACATTCAGATAACCATAGCAACACGAATTTTGCTTGTTAAAAGAAATTGTAAAGCGATGACTATTTCTGCATAGTGAAATTCGTAGAAATTCATGGTAATTTTCATTCAGTTTAAAGAATTCCCAACCACGTGTTCCGTTACGTGTAATGATTTAGTTATTGAACATTAAAAACCAATTCCAGTGTAACAGGATATTAAAAACTAAAACATACATATATTTTTTTCATATTTGTACTAATCAAATTACTTGCCACCATACCTTATATTACTGACTTGCTTATTTGATAAATTATTTTATTTTAATTCATTCTATCATCATCATAATAAATATCACTGTTATTCAAAATAAATATCAAAATTATACCCTCATATGATTTATAAAAATATTTTGTATCTAAGAGACGACTGTCCAGGTGGCTTACGGAAGTTAGGTGGTTCTACCCAGGTGCCCGTCCAAGCCAGACAAATGTGATTAAAATTTATTTCATTTATAAACCATACTCATTTAACATTGTATACTAACTTTGTATTACTGTGACAAAATCTTACCTTATTAAATTGAAAATTGTTACTAATGAGTATTAGAAGTAAACTATTGTCACAAAAGACTTAAGCACTGTTGATAACTCATTCTTCTATTTTGATAATACAGTTTCAACATTATCATTTCAGTTTAAGTGATACAGTGTTCTAATTATTTATATTTGCACGTTATTCTCGTGACTCATTAAGAAAACAATGTATACTGAATGTTTTAGGGGAGGAGCAGCTTGCTCGGGAACGGACATTTATCGTCGTAGGAATCATTAGTGGCATTTTACTCTTCATTGGTATCTGTGTTGCTTCATACTTCCTCGCAAAGTAAGTATATGTATTTCGTTTTTATAATGAAAATAAACAACAATTGTCTTTGAACTGTATTTGTTAATGTGTCATATTTCTTGTTTCTTGGTAAATTAGGTGTCTGTTTATATAAATGTTTCTATCATCGTAGAGAGGTCTTGATTCTTTGTTCATATATTTGCTTATTTCTTTTAAAGCGAAGAAAACATTTTAATAATAAATCGATAATTGGGCATCAAGGTCGCCAAAGTCATATCCTTGTACTACAATCTTTTCTTAAGAAGATGTTCTCCCCAGGTCCCCAGGTTACAGTGTCTCGGAGCTCAGTCTCTTGTCACTCAGAAACAACCACTTAGAAGCTTGACTTTTGAAACGTGTCTCAATCACTCAGTCATAACCACAGAGCCTCATAGTTGTAGTAAATTTTCTGTTTTAGCGATTGTCACATTTAACTTTTCTACTGGCCTCAGTTTCTTGCTGCGGTCTGCAAGATTTGGTTTGATTTTATTCAGCCTTTAACGGCGTTGTTCAAATTTAGTCCAGTTTTGCTGCAGCAGTTCATCTTCAAAGACATATTTCAATTTCCCGATGAAAATTGCACTTACTAAAACGTGTCAAATATTTAGGCCAGTTGTAATTTTTCAGCCTAGCTGCCGAAATGAAGCCGAGCATAAATCACTTTCATAACAGTATTCATCTGCTATCTATATATATATATAACTCATTTTTATCATATCGTTACCACATTCATGAAATGTCAGTCTCTAGACCCTCTAGTTCAGACGTGTGTATCTACGAATATATCAAAGGTAATCAGTGCATAGAGCAAGGAAGCCTGGAAATCAATTTATTTATTATAAAAAAAATCACAAAATCGCATTTACACTGTAATCTGATTTCAAGAAAAATGTGCTCTACCACCCACCTTTGTACAGTTTGACTGATAAATAAATTCTCGTCAACTATGCAAAACATCGGGAAAATGCTTATGTTTTTAGTAATATTTTATGCCTTTAGACGATAAGCTACTTGTTCTCATAAAATTACGGTGAAAAAATTATAGATAAATATTAAAGGTTCAGGTAGATTTCCAGGAGCACAGACCGCCTCTTTGCCATGCATAACAGAAAATGCATGTGGCTTTCCTTGCTGAAAAAATAAAACTACAATAATAAAATACAATTGCAGTTACCATCTAAGTTTCATTTGGTAACTGCAAGCTTATCCTTTTCAACGAAATGATTGAAAACAGTGGAATAAATGTCTGAAAACCGGATATACACCATATGAGCCGTGCCATGGGAAAACCAACATAGTGGGTTTGCGACCAGCATGGATCCAGACCAGCCTGCGCATCCGCGCAGTCTGGTCAGGATCCATGCTGTTTGCTTTCAAAGCCTTTTGTAATTAGAGAAACCGTTAGCGAATGCGCAGGCTGGTCAGGATCCATGCTGGTCGCAAAGCCACTATGTTGGTTTTCCCATGGCACGGCTCATATCTTATGCAAGAAATAGGTTATGAATAAAACATAGACGGAAATGAAGCGTTCTTGTCATGATATATCAATGTCCTTCTAATTGATATCGACAGTTTACCCGTGCTGGAAGTAAGTCTGAGTGCAACTTGACACTTTTTTTGCATAACAAGGTGACAGGCAAGCACAGAAACGCATAAATGATTCAGTTAATTGGCACGAAAGTCTTTTAACAAATGGGGAGAATACTAAATACCCATATCTGACATAGAACACTGCTGCCCAGACAGCATATTTTATGCGTATTTTTTTCCTTTTCTTCTGTCAAAGATGACAACAGATTTGATGTGCATTCAGGGAGACTATTAAACCGCTTTGAAACGCCTAATGGTGACGTAATATTTTAGTGTGTTTTCTAATACTTTGCTTTAAAAGGCCAAATTTCGCGCATAATTAAAACAGTCCACATTTAACAGATAATATAGCAGCTCCTAGAGTGATTAATGTTCAAACGAAGCTTATTGCAGCTCAAACACAAATGAGCCGTGCCATGACAAAACCAACATAGTGGGTTTGCGACCAGCATGGATCCAGACCAGCCTGCGCATCCGCGCAGTCTGGTCAGGATCCATGCTGTTCGCTTTCAAAGCCTATTGCAATTAGAGAAACTGTTAACCGCTTATTAATTAGTAAGAATGTAAATATTGCTTCCTTTTCATTGCTTAAAGTATGAAAAAGGAGAACGTTTTCTGTATTTCAGACGACGTCGGGACGAATTCCATCGCCGGCGGCGTCAGAGGGCAAATGGCAATATAGAAGATAACATTCCACAGGTTTATAGACCACTAATCGGCTGTGATGATATAGATGGACTCACGAAGAAAATGAATGGTGTTCTTATGCATAAGGTAAATGTAAGTTAAACATGTTTTCCCTTTATATGCCTAGTCACAGAATGAATGATTCTTATCTTAATGTGATGTAGTTATACTTTTTCCATTAATGCTAGTACAAAAAATGAATGATGTTTATAAAGGTAAATGTAGTTAACTGTTTCCCATTATCAGCCTAGTCACAGAAATAATAGTGTTTTTACACATTAGGTAGAAGTCAGTTTTAAATGGGTCTTTTTTCTATCAACTGCCTAGTCACAAGGAAAATGATCTCCATTTTTATACATAAGGTAAAAGTTAGTTTTAAATGTTTTCATTTTAGACTAGTGGAAACGAAAGTGACTAGTTCTTATATACTCTAAACTTCAGTTTAAAATGCTCTTTTTTTATTATCTGCCTTGTCACAAGGAAAATGATTTTTGTTTTTATACATTTGGTAAACACCAGTTTTATGGGGTTCCCATTAAGTATATATAATACTTTTACCTCGTTTTGATGGACCAAGAGAGAAATTAACAGTTACGTAGAGGGCTAGTATACGTAATATACATGATAAGCTTAAAAACCTGATGAAAAAATTGTATATGCATGTAGTACATTCTAGTATCAAAATAAACGTTTGTTATCTGAGACATACGTATAACATTATACTTTCATTTTAAAAAATTACTCTTCTCAGTTAATTTATAATTTGCTCACCCAGTCGTATGCTTTGTTCTATGAGCTATCAGGAGTTTTAAAATCCTTACAACAGAGTATTGTAGCATCAGTTAACTTTCAAAGATTTCGGAAAATGAAATACAAATTTCAGTTGTTCATTAAAATTTTGTGTAAAGTTTATTCTCAGCATCTGTTATAAATGTATAGACGTGTTTCAGTCGTCTGCTTGTCAGAATGAGATGCAAATTTGATCAAAATATGACAGATAACATCTGGAAGTCTATCACATTTTAATGCCATTATACATGGTTTGTTCTAAAACACGAAGCTCTAGAGAAACCTTCTGGAAAAAATATACTATATCAGCTTCAAATAGTCAATATACATAGTAAGGCAAAAAGCTGCAGCTTCCGGTGCTGCACAATAGGCTGCTGATCAATCTTTCTCAATCTGTACAAATAAACACTTCTATTTAATTCTACCTAATGTAATATCACCAGTATGAATTATTGAACTATTGACTATTGTTATAATGAATGGAAATTGACATTAAGAGTTTCTGTCGTCATTGACCGTCGCCGTTATGATGAAGACCTTATTTATCAAACCTTTTGGAGAAAGTCGAAAGAGGGAGAAGATATATTGCATTCTATCATGTAAATGCATACTTTGCAATGCTAATTAGATTCAAAATAACATTACAAAACAAATTTAAAATTGGAATCTGTATTTTCGTCGACAAAGCACTTTATTATACACTTTTATTTCAGGAGACTCAAACGATGGAGACATGTTTCCTTACTTCTGATAAGACAAATCTCTACATTAATCCATTGGAAGGATACACTAGAAATGATGGCGGTGATAGAAATTCAAGATCCAGGAAAACTGCCGTCTCTCTTGAAGACGATCCTAGAAGAAGAAAAAGTCAGAATAATGATCAAAATGATGGAAACGAAATTAGAAAAAGCAATCCTGGTAATAGAGATGATAGAAACGATCTTGATAACAAAAGTGGCAGTATTGGGAAGCATCTGAATGTTGATGGTGCCCCTGATAGGATGAATGATCTTAGTCCAAGACATAATCCAATACAGAAAGTGTCAGAGAGACCAGTCGGTGCTAATCATAATCCTAATATTCCAAGTCCAAAATCCACTAGGCCGCCTGCGTTAAATCTGGATACGGACAGTGATGATGAAATACCCGTTGATGGAACGCCATTGACTCCTTTACATATAAGTGAGGAGGAAGATAATTCTGAATTGTTCAAGAAGTGCAAGCCAAAGAGAACGGAAGAAGAAAACACTGAACTTTTTAAAAAGTGTAAGCTAAAAGCAACAGCACTTCAAGCGTTTGGACCTAGAAAGCAAGGCAATGTACCTAAACCTGCGTTTGAATCTGTTAGGAAACAAGAGAATATACCCAAATCTAATTCCAAAGAAACAAATATGACTTTACCGATACACTCGCCCGAGAATAATACTGCTGTATCAACAAATGGCGAAACTGATACGCCAGGTAAACGATCTAAATCCACTTCTAGTGCCAATGAGGACAGTGATAGCAGTTCAAGCACAACAGAAGGTTGTGATTCGCCGGGAACAGCCTGGGCTAATTCGCAAGAATTTTCCGACATTTCCCCTACCCCACCAAAGACTTGGAACGAGAGAGGTTCGCCAGAACATTCGTCTAGATTGTCACCAGCGTATTTTAACATAATGCAAGATAAAGTACATAAACCGTTTGCGAACAAAGGCCATAGATACCCGCCAGATACAAGGGAAGATGACAGAAGAAACAATAAACTTAGAACAAACATAAAAGACAAATTTTCTATAGCAATTTAAATAAGAAATGACAAGAAAAGATTGAAATCGTCAGATGCCTAATGGTATCACATGTTGCCTATTGACACGAGATGGAGAGAGGAGTGGAGCAATTTCGGATATATTTATACTGAACAAAATGGATTGAATAATTCCTGAAGGGGTGAAAACTGTGGCACAGTAAGTGCTTTTACGGTAAACGTTCGCATTTCGAAACTTGAAAAAGAGATTGCTTTCGTTAGATTGTCTGAGTTCATCTGTTATGCATTCATACATACACACACATTACAAGAATATCAGGCGAAATGTTCCCTGAAAAGTGATTGCATCCCTTTAAACATTATACGTTGTCTTATTGTTTCCTTTTCTGATGAATATTGCCCCTGATTAAACCCATACGAGCCATTAGTAGTTTTGACTTTTTGTTTCTATGATCACGACGTTAATAAATCAAGACAAAGTAATCAAATATTGACGACAAACGTAATGCATTCTACAACAAAGTAGTTGCAAAAGAAGATACAGTATTAGTCTGCATTAGGCTAAATAACTAACAAACTCCTTTTTTAAACATTATACGACGAACGATGAGAATTGTTTAATAAAAATTTAATGTTTTCAGGGATTTTCAAAGGCTGATATTTTTGAATTGTGTTCTATCCATATTGAATCATTCCGTGTAAATACACATTTTCTATTTATGTTGGCTGTTGATCAGTCTTTGGTATTGTAAATATCGTTTCAAAATATTGTATTTGCTTAAATATTTATGTAATTTATGTTAAATGCTATAATTTGTAAGGTTTAGAAGGGGCTGCTCATTTTTATAATTTACACATAACTTATTTACACAGTTAATACTGTAAAGACACTTTTTCGTTAACAAAAGAAATACCAATTGCAGTGGTTGCAATTTCGAATTTGTGATATGATCAAAAATGTTTATTGATTAGCAATTAATAGCCTTTTTAAATAAAGGATAAATCATGGCATTGGCATATATCAAGAGTGATGAATGGTGAAATGGAAGAAGATGGTACAGAATAGTTTAGTAAGAAAAGAAATGCAAATTCGTAACTCAAGCCATTCATTATTGGTAAGACGGCCCTTTCTGAGACGAATAAAGGAATAAGAATATATTATAGTTACTGATTATTTATCAGTATTTGAATATTTAAAATTCTTTTTTTTTTAGTCTTTGCATAACGTTTCCATCAATAATTGTTTCAGAGTATTAAAAACGTTTAAGATTTAACACACATACTTTCGGTCATAAGTTATAAAAAATCACTTTGTACATTTTCTTGTAACAAGTTAATCTTCCAATTTTCATTTCGTATTTGTGGCGGATGTGTTTTAGACAGTGCGGGCTGACATCTATTTGAATGTTCATTTGTGTAACGGTGTAACACTACCTTAAATATAAGCATTTATACTGCTCACTATCACTGTTTCATACATTCCATATGTTTAAGGTGCTGCGGTGATATGTTTAAATCGGACAATTAAAATGTAAAGAGGGATAGAGGACGCGCATGTTGCATAATTATAGGAGCGTGAAGGCATGTAAGCAGAAAAAAACCTTGTTTGAATGTCAGATATTTAGGTTGAAATCCATGTTAGCTAGAATCTTTTGTCTGTACGTAGTCATGAAACACACAAATATAATGTTAGATGTATTCATATTTGTAAAACATAAAAACATACATCTGAACTGCAAGTAAATACAATGGAATCGCATAAAATATGTTTTTGTGTATATAATATCCGTATTGACAAAGATCGTATATAACTAAAATTGTTCGTCAAGTAAACAATTCATCTACAATCTTTATTTGAACATAATGGTTAAAAAAAACAATTTGATGTCTTGCCAAAAGAAATAAGGAAAATATTTGCCTTTAATATAAGAAGGAAACTTTGACACAGCTAATTGAGAATTATTAAGTATCCTGGAAACCCTGAATTGCATACAAGAAAAGAAACACATTCAAATTTCAGAACAGGATGTAATAGAAACAGTTTATGGTGAAGTTGTAAAACGTGAATATGAAAACGTGAGAGAACATTGAACTGTTTACGTTTTGTTGATAAAAGCGGTATGGTAGAGTTAGATTTCTGTTTGAGGTCATGCGCCGCCTTAAATTTAATGATTCCATTAAATCTTTTCATTTTAATATATTGATAAAAAAATAATCAAATAGTGTAATATTTAACAATGTTGTATGTTTTTAGATGTAATATATTTGTATATTGTGAACGCTTTATATGTACATTGTATGCAACTTTCGTTAATATATCGTTTAATATATGTAAAACAGCACTGCCAATTAGAATGTATATTCTGTATATATAGCATTTGATATGTATATTTATCATTAAGATTTTATAACGTTACTATGTGTATATATAAAGCTGTTTTATTTATGCCGAATTATTATGCAATTTTGTACAGACTTGTTATGTTACTGACAAAGGGACACTACTACTGCTGACTGTAAGCGTACCGTATGTTATGTCTGAATACATTTAAACTGTTTGTTATATACATTTGCATTTCTTAGTAAATTTCCAACTTTATCAGTTTCTTCATCTGTGAAAACTTGTACCGCCCAGTGGGTAACACATTGAAAACATTGGTTTCACTGGGCTTTAATGGACATAATTGGATAATGAACAGTTTCTACGATATTAATTAATGGATAATAGTTTTGAATAACTGATATTGACACTTCAATAACTTTTACCTGTTTTAACCATTCTTTAATGTGTTATTAGTTCGTATTCAACCGCATCATATGAAGAATAACTGTATTCAATCATAGTAATTCTGTTAAGCCACAGTACATATTTTTTATGAGAAAGAAACAATATATTATATTATTTTTTATTTTGTTTTAACTTCAGTGATATGGTTCGTAAATTATCTAAAATGCAGGGCATATGCTAATTAAAAACAATAGTTTTGTCTATCCTTGACAGCCCAGTTGGAATCAAATACAAACTTATTAAAAAAAATGTAGTCGTGTAAATATTTCAATGAACCTAGATACTTAATTTTTGTTTGATATCTATTATGAAACCGTATCTACATTTGAAAGTTTCAATACATGTTAGATTTAACTTTGAAATATACTCTTTGCTAGCATATGCAAATGCTTGCAACAAAACGCATTGAATAGTTTTCCGTCTAGCAAATGATGTTAAGTTTTGTAAAATTGACATAAATTTTTAACAAGTTGCATTGCGATTGTTTTCAGTGAAACTGTTGATGTATGTATGAAAAATTATTTGCATGACTTTGTGTTTAAATATGAATGATACATGTATTTATGTAAAGGTATTTATTGAAAACAAACTAGTCGTAAGTGTGCATATGTTTTGGTTCTACATCATTGTGGCGGTTGATGTATAAATTATACATTTTCAAAATATGTTAGAATTTTTAAATTGTGACTTATTATCAATAAACTAATTTTCTGCTACATTCTTTTTCCTGTTTATATGAAACCTTGCAGCTTCATCATTGCTGGTCATTTGGTATTATGATTGGCATTTGTATCTAATAATAGAGGTCCGCTAAGCTGTTGGAGTAAAGGGTGTTGGACATTACATAACCTCTCATAAACAGACTCGGTGAAACCGATAATTATTCAGCTGTTGTTTTGCTTTGTTGCATTCTATGCTTTTGTAAAAGATCTTTTTACAAACATTTTGTCAACCTTCACAACAGCCGTGTTTAAGGACTTTGCGGCGGTCTAAAATGTTGCCCTGTACCTGTGTACACGAAGTCGGTGTTACCATCATTTTAGTCATCTTGGAAACATAGAGTCCTTTTAATGTTATTTGATAAAAGAGTTCTGGTTAAGCCGGTGCTGGGAGGCGGGAGCAGTGTTCTGGTTAAGCCGGTGCTGGGAGGCGGGAGCAGTGTTCTGGTTAAGCCGGTGCTGGGAGGCGGGAGCAGTGTTCTGGTTAAGCCGGTGCTGGGAGGCGGGAGCAGTGTTCTGGTTAAGCCGGTGCTGGGAGGCGGGAGCAGTGTTCTGGTTAAGCCGGTGCTGGGAGGCGGAAGCAGTATTGCGTATTATATTACCTCTAATGAACGGATTCTAGTAAACCAAGTCTGTTTATATTTTATTGATTGCATTAAGAACTACTTAAAGATTGGATTTAAATCAACAGTATCGAGGTGACGTGGAAGAGGCACTTATTCTGCGTGATGATTTAGTTACAGACAATACGCCTGATACATTTACTTCACCTTCATTTCTTGCGAAGAAACCGATGTGTAACTGCATATTTTATGTGTCTGTTGATAACAAAAACTATACTTATCCGATCACCATATAACCTGTAGCTAGTTATACACTGTTTATATTTTAAAAGATGATCAGAACATGCCCTAAATATGGTAGCGTTGTATAGGGTTATGACTGAAGTCCGATTCTTCAATTAAACAATGTGTCAAACATTTTAAATCCAAAATTAATGCCAAAGGAAAATCGTGAGAGAAGTACCGTCGCTTGACTCTTTATGTCTTTTTTTTTTCATTTTCCCCAAAAACGCTTACAAAAATTATGAAGTCTTCATTTCGCTTATATCTTGTCAGTTTCAAGATACAGTACAATATCGACGGCTGACATAACGGTATGAAGCAGCCTTTTAAAATTTCACATAAACGTATGTAAGAAATGTTCAAGGTGAATACTGCATTGGTTTATTTTCTCTTGTCACGAAATCACAGTGTCATTCAGAAGAAGACATATGTAAGATAGAACAGTTATTAGTTAAAAGATCAATGCGGAAATTGTTAAACCATATGCAAATGACATGGACTAGATGTAGCGTTTCCTGTTCTGAACTTTGTCAACATAAAGACGAACTTGTATCAAAATTTTAGGCAAATGTTGTTTTGCAAAAACCAACTCGTTGTTGTAATTACAAAGTAACAAAAATGGACAAACGTCAAGTTTCGGGACCAGGTGAGTTTTATAACAGTAAAATGATAATAAAAGAGATCTGAATCTCTAGAAACATCGGGCACAACGAAAGCAGTAATAGCAACTAACATATGCAAAGTAGGTCCACTGCAAGTTGACAGAGGAGTCTAAAGAAGTAATAACCACTGTGCTGGAAATACCCATTACCTATATACATTTTCAAATTAAACAATGTAAAAGGAGGAACATTGTGGAGATACAAATGTGTAACACATAAAACGTTGTTTACAAAAAAAGGTATTAAATAGGAACACCACCTTTTTGGCGATTAGTAACCTTTGTCGAATCAAGTAGGGAATTTAAAATATAATTGTCTAGCCAACATCATACTTGCCCTAAATTCATCTTGCCAGACAAAACAATGTGAATAAATCTTCCCTCCGAGTGAAGCGCTAATATTAGTAAAACTTGTCAAAAAGTTAAAAATACAACTCTTTATTTTACTTTTTACAAGCCCAAACATATTTTAGGCAATATTTGTTGACCTAAATATCAATCAGAATATCGACAGAATATACAATATCTCAATTCATCAAGGTCTTTTAAAAGGAAATGGCTATTTGCTGTGATTAAATGTACATTAGGTCTGCACAGAAAGCAAAATATATCAATTGCAGTTATGAAAGACTTGTACAGTTCAGTATTTGCTTACTAGGCATTTTGAATTTGTAGACAAAAATGATTTATCATGTCTTTTTTAATCGCAAGTATCGTGGAGACTATCACGATAGTCTCTACTGATAGTCTCTATGTCACGGTAATAGAACTTGAAATATATTAAAACGGGGAGAAAGTGTGTAGGCGGCCGGGTAGCTCAGTCGGTAGAGCATCGGAACGGTATTCCGAGGCCCCGGGTTCGAGTCCCGGTCTGGCTGCACATTTTTCTCACCCTGTGACATTTGGCGCCCAACGAGGGACCGTGACGGCATTACACTGGTTAGTCTCCGACGCCTGTAATTGCTTATATATAAAGTACCCACTGAAATTCGAGGACGAATTTCAAAATGGTGGGGAAATATGTCACGGTATAGAACTTGAATATTAAAACAGGGAGAAAGTGTGTAGGCGGCCGGGTAGCTCAGTCGGTAGAGCATCGGAACGGTATTCCGAGGCCCCGGGTTCGAGTCCCGGTCTGGCTGCACATTTTTCTCACCCTGTGACAATTGGCGCCCAACATGGGACCGTGACGACATTACACTGGTTAGTCTCCGACGCCTGTAATTGCTTATATATAAAGTACCCGCTGAAATTCGAGGACGAATTTCAAAATGGTGGGGAAATATGTCACGGTAATAGAACTTGAAATATATTAAAACGGGGAGAAAGTGTGTAGGCGGCCGGGTAGCTCAGTCGGTAGAGCATCGGAACGGTATTCCGAGGCCCCGGGTTCGAGTCCCGGTCTGGCTGCACATTTTTCTCACCCTGTGACATTTGGCGCCCAACGAGGGACCGTGACGGCATTACACTGGTTAGTCTCCGACGCCTGTAATTGCTTATATATAAAGTACCCACTGAAATTCGAGGACGAATTTCAAAATGGTGGGGAAATATGTCACGGTATAGAACTTGAATATTAACACAGGGAGAAAGTGTGTAGGCGGCCGGGTAGCTCAGTCGGTAGAGCATCGGAACGGTATTCCGAGGCCCCGGGTTCGAGTCCAGGTCTGGCTGCACATTTTTCTCACCCTGTGACATCTACTCCATGTTATATTGAATATATATATAAATATGCCTATATTATGTATGTGTATGTATGTCTTGGCCATATTCAATTTGTGTTTATGTTAATTGACCAAAGGCATTGATTTGCTGATTTGCCAAATAAAACGGTAAACTGTTATTCTTAAAAACATATCCATTAAATACACCCGTCATGAGAACGTCATATGTAATAAAAAGATTTTTTTCACGTAAACTGTCATTGAAAAATATAATTATTCTAACTAAAAATATTTCCATTTAAAATCAGGTATATCTACATGCAGGCTTCAATTTACACACACAAATACATGCATGTTTACCATAACTGGCAACATATTTACAAAGTTAATGCGCTCACCGCATCTTATATTTGAAGAATCATTCTTTATTTCTTTGTTTGTTTTATTACACAATACATTTTAACATGCAAGTAATGCAAGTAGACCAGCAAAAATATGTTTTACTACACTGCAACAGTCCATCACCCACACATTCTTTGTACTTACCACATCATACATTTAAAAAGTCCTTCTGTTTTTCTTCGCTTCTTTTTGCTGCACTAAACGTTTTCAGTAGAGCACATTAACATGCAATAAATACAAGTACACGTTTCATATATTTAATCCAACTCGTCAACTGTTGAGGTGATTCTTTTCAACATATTCTTTTCCACCAAGTTAGAATGTATACATGATGCTGAAAAATAATAATGCAAGTGAAAATAAGCATTACATATTACATAAAGAAGTATGTTGATTTTCTCCATTATTTCATTGCAACGGCTTACTCAATTCTGCACAAGCTAGTTTTTTTTTTTTTTTTTTTTTTTTCCATTATTTATTAGGATATCTTGCAAAAATCCTATGTCAATAAGTTTGTAACATCGGTAACATTCACGGTACGTACATTTTAGATGGATTTGCGAACAAGCATCTCTTATAGGCGAACGAGCCACTTTTATAGAAAAGTCATGTGTAAGTGTCCTTAAACCATCTATGCACCATTACCCATGTGATATTTGTACTCACCACATCTTATATTTGAAGGATATTTTGTTTTGCTACTCAAAACATTTTCAAACATAGCACATTAACATGCAATAAATACAAGAAGAAATGTCAGAAAAAAACATGTTTAAGTGTCATCACTCTCACCCACGCGATATTTTGAATAAAGTCGGCGGAACATGTGATAATTAATATATCTCACAGCATTTTATGTAGTACTTACATATTCTGTAAGGGCCACCGTATGATTCCTATGCAAACGCGAAGCGCAAAGGTTTTACCATCATTGCTTCGCGATTTGCTCTCGTAGTTTCACTCGTTACGTTCATATGCACTAACAGAAAGCCGGAATTAATAATTATTAATGCAAGTTTTAGACAATAAAGATCTAGTAATAACAGTAATAGTTTTGAACCAATTGGCACACCTACAATTTCACCTGAAACAATTTAGTGATATATGTGCAGATCATTGCAAAGATAGTATTTTGCAATCATTTGTGCAAGCATGCAAAAACTTGTATTCGCCATCCTATTTAAAATTACATTGTTCTACAAGTTTTCATACGATCTTTAAAAAAATATTTAAGAAGAAATTGTCATCATATTTTTATTTTTATTAAAACAATCGACAACAGAATGGTATTCATTTTCAATATTTCTGTATGATTTACAGATATATAGACACTAAAAAGGGAAAGGGTGTGAAAAAATGATGGCCGTATATTGCGGATTCAAATTATGCTTTGAAGAGCTATTTTCCTTACTTTCATTGCAATATTTTGCTGAAATAACATGACAGATCTATTGAGCATTTACATCATAAAGTAATAGCATTAACAGAATTTGTCGTGGAAACCTAAGTCTACAATTTGCGGTCTCGAACAGTGGAAATATCAACTATATTTTCCCGTTAGTTTTTTGTTTTCCGTGCGATGCATGGCTTTATGGCTGTGTTTGGGGTGCTCTGTGCTTCCGGGAAATCTATCCTTACCTTTCATCTTTTGTTAAAAGTGTAAAAATGTTAGTGCTTTAATTATTGAAAGTTAAGTCTTAACTTAAATCAATGTGTACAGATCTGAACGAGACAGTGTGTTTTCTGAAGTAAAATGACAGTAAATATCTTTGACCTGCTTTTCATTCTCATAACACTCAATGTAGGGCAGACACTTTGTGCAAGAGAGGATTGATTCATATAAAAACTTGATCCGATCATAATTAAGTACGCAAACGAGTCTCGTCATGTGTTGAAAATAAGGGAAAATGCAAAAATAATTTGATTTCAAGAGTGGATTGGGATAGGTTTAAATGTCTATTAATTCTACGGGTTTAAACTAATAGTGTCATTTTGGAGTACATATTACTGCCATATTAAAGTGTAAAGCACAAGTTTTGCTACTTTCTATCTGATTACAAATGGAAATCTCTAGGTATCCGGGACGTACTTCAAAATTACGAAAACCAGCTCCCCTGCCAACTTAACATTGCTACTTTAACATACACTTACTTTGTCGACACATAATATACATTGTAACATATCACTTACGGGAAGTATAATTAATAGCTAGACTTACATCACAATAAATCAAATACATCAAACAACAGAAACTGTCATTTAAGCCTTGCCTATCCCGGGGAAAACCCCGTGCCTTACTCACCGGAAATGTCATCTAACAACAGAAACTGGCAATTAGCCTTGCCTTTCCCGGGGAAAAACCCGTGCCTTACTCACCTGAAATGTCATGCTTTGAGTCGAATAAAAAAAACCAACTAATTTTCACTTTTTATTAGTCAGAATTAAAATTAACTGTAGACGTAGGTGGGAATTTTTCGAAAAGTACACTAATCTGGACTTGAACATAACTTGGACCTTCACCAGAAGTCAAAAACTAAACATACGTGGAAGTATGTTGTTTTTCATGGATGAGAAATTGAATTTACTCTAGTTATTAACTTTATCTGTTTACACTTTGTCTGCCTGCGGGCCTTTCAGTCATCCAACTTGGCAACAGGTACGCCGTTAATTAACGCAATGATGCTCAAAGTGATGTTAATTGTTTTAATGAAAAGAAGATTGAAACAGTGGAAATTATCTGTTATTAATACAATGTATGATGTGCGTGAGGAAGTGCACCTTTGCAAATGAGTAATACTGGGAGATACAATTGTTTAATTACGCCTTCTTGTCTGTTCGCTTCATAGTTCTCTGAAATAATATGAGATCATATATGAAAATAAGATAAAATACATTTAGCATGTAAAGAACTCAACACGTATTTACAAAGTTACAGACATATGATGCATTACAATTATTTGTGCAATGGTATCTTGATAAATAAGAAAACTGACCTTTGTCATCTAGATTTGTAATGTCTCTTCATGCAGCATGCATTTAAAAACAAAAGCTGTCGGAGGATAACAACGCTTAACTATTAAACAGCTCTGTCAATTTAATAAATATAAGTCGTAAAAGGTGCATAATTTTGTAGAAAAAAGAAACGAAAACAGAGATATGGAACCTGTGCAATGTAAGTCAGTTCTTCACAGTGAGTAGGTGTGTGAAGTTCCAATCATGGGTAGTCCGATGACTGGCTCTACCTACTCTTCGAACAGTCGAGCTAAAATATGACTAAAATATTGTTATGTTAATAAACCTAACATCATGTAATAGTAACAAGTCATAAAGTTGGCGATAAATAGAATAAAAAGCTTTTCGGACAGCTGTTGACCACACACCTTTAAAAACATTTGTAACCATACACTTGGCAAAACCAAATGCATTTCAATTCTGCTGTGGCTAGATGGGTCCTATTACAACAATATGGCCAAACGTCTACTTAAATTTTGGGTTTTGCCAGTTGCGAAGTATGATGTCGAAAAAAAAGTTCAATTTAACAATTTCCAACTCGCTACAGAAAATTCCCTGCAATTTCTAGAGCTGACTGCCGCATTCACATAACACTTACCATTGAAAAAAGCTCAAAAAGATGTCATTTGTACCATGTCCACGAAGGCATTATTGGAACTAGCAAGGCACTGTTACTTTAAGGTCTGTGTTGCTTCATGAAAAACAAACAACTAAAGTTACAATATTGTCAGTAAAACTGGAAATGTAGCATTATGTGGCGGCAAGTGATTCTGCCTTTACGACCAGTGCAGACCAAGATCAGCCTGCACATCCGTGCAGCCCGATCATGGTCTGCACTGTTCGCTATTCAGTCAGGACATTTTCAGTGAACAGCCCTTCGTATGATAAATGGTACTGCCCAAATTGAATGATGGAACAGTCAAGTTTAGAAATTTAGCAGCCTAAAGGTTAAAAACTGTATTTTTTATCTTCTTCCTACTCTTTTCCAATTAATATTGAGAGTACTTCAAACTGTAAGAAATAACAGCAGTCATATAAAGCTGAAAGAAATCATTCTTTTGAAATCCCACTTACACTTTTTTCATTGTTGATCACCCACGCAATGTCTTGGAAAACAACTCAAACCTTTTCAGAAGCATTTGTACTTATCACGCATCCGGTTCGTGAAAAAAAAATTTAGTTTATTATAATATTTATTAACAGTGCACGGTGATGACTGTAATAAATAATGATGATAATTAAATTACCTTTTCGGAATTAATTTTATTAACAATATAAGCTTTCAGATGTATCTTTGAGTTCATTGTAATTACACTTAATTACGCCTTTTTAAACAAACGATAGACGTTTTCTTGTGTATTAAAGTTTGGTAAAAGCATGCACGTTATGTAAATGATTCAATAACAATAACCTCTCACTTCCCTTTATAGCAATGACCCAATTCTTGTCTAGTTCATTCGACTGTTTCGACTACAATATTTGGTCAATGTCATAAATGTTAAAGCTTTTGTTAGCACTTTATTAAATACCGGTAAAAAGTGCGTTTTGGTCAAATACGAAATCATCAAAATACGTGAAAGAATGCAAGAAGTTGATTTTGTGATTGAGAAATTGTGATTAACTGTTTGTTTACCCTTTGTCTGCTTCCGGGTATTTCATCCAAGTTAGAAACAGGCATGCAATATATCAGCAGAATCGTGATAAAGGTGAGCCATATGTTGTTTTTTTAATGCAACTTTATCTGTTACTAATATTTCTCTTTTGAGGTGTGCATTTTTGTAGATGAGTGATGCCAGAAAATACAGAATTATCATGCAATTTATAATTATTTAACAATGAATCAAAAGGGGTGTACACATTTTCATATCAATTCGTACGTTCAAGCAACATCTAATATAAATGATTCTAAAGAGATCTAAATAAATGTCAAGTTCCCTAAATAAGGGTTGTTATAATTAATATGTAATGATAAGTGATGACCATGCTCAGTATGGTTTATATGATATCGTTGTAATGTATTATACTACTGCTCATGTATGAAAAGTAAACTTGGACAATCTCCATTACGCTCTTGGTTTCAGTCACATTGTTTCTTGTACGCTCGTGTATTACATTATGATATCTGTTTCACCTGCTACATGTAAAGTCTCCCACATCGAAGTCATGTTACAAAGAGTCAATTGCATTAAGCTATGTATGAGTCGAAATTGCACACTGATAGCTTATTGCACAATCAAATTATAACTGAGGTTTTTATAATGTTGTAATATGACAAGCTCACGTTGTTTCTTCCAAGCTTTGTTTGAGGAGCAGTGCATGATTTTAGTAATTCACTAAAACCAATTGAATTGCTGTACTGCGGCTGAACGTGGTATATATACGTTGTCTTCGCGAAGACCAAGTTTCAATAAAATCTGCATTGTAGTTGCTTAGCTAAGCGTAAAATTGGTTTTCATTTACATTTAGATAAGGGTGAGCTATTGCTGTCAAACATAATACATCAGACGAACTGATTTGCTTTTTAGTCTGTTTGAGTTAACGTCTATGTCAAATTATATTCATGAGATAAATGATATTACTAAATAACATTTGATAGAAATTAAATGAGTAGACCAAACTTAGTACATATGTTGCGTGCTTAGAAAGATAATAGGTAAGGGTAGATTTCTCGGAAGCACAAATTGTTATAGGTAATTTTAATGGAGAAAATGTAAGTTGCTTTTGAGGCTACTTTGATCAAGGTCAACATTACTTAAACATGTACCAAAATTTGAATAGAAACCGATATTTGGTTGCTACTTGGGTTTTTTGTATCTGGTTAAGATCAGATTTGGCACTAAAAGAGTAGATTAGTGTTACAGTTTAATAACTCTAGCTGGCAAATTTGAATATGGTTAGGGTGTCTCCCAGTGACTCTTAGATTACTTAAAATTCAATTATTATGGATGTGGATCGTTTATCTTAGGCGGTAACTGGCTTGGAAACAATATGTTTTGTGCTGTTTGTTGATGTATTTTGCAGGTCATATAAAACCATTTATCCCATTGTGTTAGATGACAGTTTCAAAGCATTTGTTTTGATTTCTGAAATGTATGAGTTTAGTTATATTGCATTGTCCTCTAAATATCTTTGTTGTCTTATAATTGTTCCTGTGTTTAAGTCTTATTACCTTTCATATTTCTTTTACAAAGGTTTCTATGCATATGTGTGTGAATATTGTGTGTAAACAGTTTTTATATATATTTGCATTCTAATTAAATTTTCAACTTTATCAATTTTATTCACCTGTCAAAACTTGTAACTTGGGTAACGCATGGAAAACGTTGGTTTCACGGCGCTTTGATAGAAAATATTGGAAACTTAACTGTATCCACAATATTAATTGATGAATAATAGTTTTGAATGACTGAAATTGACACTTCAAAATCGTCTAACCGTAATTAGTTTGTATTCAACCACATCATATTAAGATAACTTTGAAATGTACTCTCTGCTAGCATAAGCAAATGCTTGCAATAAAATGCATTGAGTTCTTTTTCCGTCTAGCTAATGATGTTAAGTTTTGTAAAATTGACAGAAATTTTAACAAGTTGCATTGCGATTGTTTTCAGTGAAACTGTTCCTGAATGTATGAAAAACTATTTGCATGACTTTGTGTTTAAATATGAATGATACATGTATTTATGTAAAGGTATTTATTGAAAACAAACTAGTCGTACGTGTGCATATGTTTTGGTTCTACATCATTGTGGCGGTTGATGTATAAATTTTACATTTTCAAAATATGTTAGAATTTTTAAATTGTGACTTATTATCAATAAACTAATTTTCTGCTACATTCTTTCTGATGTTTATTTGAAACCTTGCAGCTTTATCATTTCTGGTTAGTTGGTATTATGAAGTCCATTCAGTGTTGCATTTGTATCTGACGATAGAGTTCCGCTTAAGCTGTGGGAGTAACGGGTGTTGGACATTACTTCACCTCTCATAAACAGACACGGTGAAACCGATAATTGAGCCGCGCCATGAGAAAACTAACATAGTGCATATGCGACCAGCATGGATCCAGAATGTTCGCTTTTAACGCCTATTGGAATTAGAGAAACTGTTAGCGAACAGCATGGATCCTGACCAGACTGCGCGGATGCATGCTGGTCGCAAACGCACTAAATTAGTTCCTGTGTACACGAGGTCGGTGTTGCCATCATTTACTTTGGGATGATAGAGTCTGATAAAAGAGTTCTTGTTAAGCCAGTGATATGTGAATAATGGGAATATTCTAATACCTATCATGAACGGATTCTAGTAAACTGAGTCTGTTTTTTTTTCTCAGTTGCAAAAGTTGATTTAATAAGCAGTTTTGAGGTGACTAAAACCTAAAATTATTAAGTCTTCATTTCTCTGATATCTTGTCGTTAGTTTGAAGATATAACACACAGTGCAATATCGACGGTTGACATAACAAAAGTAGCTGCCCATAGCCTGCTAACACGCCACTTAATCTTAGGTAAGAAATGTTCCAGGTGGATAGCGTATTTGCTTACTGATAACCAGAAACGTTCTCTTGTCACCAAATCACAGCGACAATCTCTAGAATCTAGCTTTAATTTAAAAAGTTTAATACAGCAGTTATTAGGTAAAAGATCCATGTTTGAAAAAGACAAAACAGCTAACCATATACAAATGTCCTGGAGTAAGTGTACTGAACTTTGTCAGTAAAGAGACAAACTTGTGCAAAAGTTGTTTTGCAAAAACAAACTCGCTGATTTAATTCTAAATAAACTAGAATATGTCTCTGTAAACTTTACATGTATATAGACACTAAAAAGGGAAAGGGCGTGAAAAAAAGATGGTCGTATATTGCGGATTCAAATTATGCTTTGAAGAGCTATTTTCCTTACTTTCATTGCAATATTTTGCTGAAATAACATGACAGATATATTGGGCATTTACATCATAAAGTAATAGCATTAAAGTAATAGCATTAACAGAATGTGTCGTGGAAACCTAAGTCATACACCACCACTACAGTTTGCGGTCTGAAACAGTGAAAATATCAACTATATTTATATTATTGCCATATCAAAGAGTAAAGCACAAATTATGCTACTTTCTATCTGACAACAAATGGAAATCTCTAAGTATCCGGGACGTACTTCAAAATTACTAAAACCCGCGCCCCTGCCAAGTTAACATTGCTACTTTAACATAACTTTGTCGACACATAACGTACATTATAACATATCATTTACGGGAAGTATAAATAATCCCTATGCTTACTTCACAATAAATAAAATGAGCCGCGCCTATAGAAAACCAACACCAGGATAGATCCAGACCAGCCTGCGCATCCGTGCAGTCTGGTCAGGATCCATGCTGTTCGCTAACGGTTTCTCTTATTGCAGTAGGCTTTGAAAGCGAACAACATGGATCCTGACCAGACTGCGCGCATGCGCAGGCTGGTCTGGATCCATGCTGGTCGTAAAGCCACTATGTTGGTTTTCTCATGGCGCGGCTCAAATACATCTAAAAACGGAAACTGGCAATTAGCCTTGCCTTTCCCGGGGAAAACCCGTGCCTTACTCTCCTGAAATGGCATGCTTTGAGTCGAATAAAAAAAAAAACCCCTAATTTTCACTTTCTTTAGTCAGAATTAAAATTAACTGTTGACGTAGGTGGGAATTTTTCAAAAAGTGCATAAATCTGGACTTTCACCAGAAGTCAAAACTAAACATACGTGGAAGTATGTTGTTTTTCAAGGATGAGAAATTGAATTTACTATAGTTATTAACTTTATCTGTTTACACTTTGTCTGCTTGCGGGCCTTTCAGTCATCCAACTTGGCAACAGGTACGCTGTTAATTATCGCAATGATGCTCAAAGTGATGTTAATTGTTTTAATGAAAAGAAGATTGAAACGGTGGAAATTATCTGTTATTAATACAATGCATGATGTGCGTGAGGAAGTGCACCTCTGCAAATGAGTAACACTGGGAGATACAATTGATTTATTACGCCTTCTTGTTTGTTCGCTTCATAGTTCTCTGAAATAATATGAGATCATATATGAAAAAAAGATAAAATACATTTAGCATGTAAAGAACTCAACACGTATTTACAAAGTTACAGACATATGATGCATTACAATTATTTGTGCAATGGTATCTTGATAAATAAGAAAACTGACCTTTGTCATCTAGATTTGTAATGTCTCTTCATGCAGCATGCATTTAAAAACAAAAGCTGTCGGAGGATAACAACGCTTAACTATTAAACAGCTCTGTCAATTTAATAAATATAAGTCGAAAAGGTGCATAATTTTGTAAAAAAAAAAGAAACGAAAACAGAGTTATGGAACCTGTGCAGTGTAAGTCAGTTCTTCACAGTGAGTAAGTGTGTGAAGTTCCAATCATGGGTAGTCCAATGGCTGGCTCTACCTACTCTTCGAACAGTCGAGCTAAAATATGACTAAAATATTGTTATGTTAATAAACCTAACATCATGTAATAGTAACAAGTCATAAAGTTGGCGATAAATAGAATAAAAAGCTTCTCGGACAGCTGTTGACCACACACCTTTAAAAACATTTGTAACCATACACTTGGCAAAACCAACTGCAATTCAATTTTGACATGACTTGATGTGTCCTATTTCAACAATATGGCCAAACGTCTAGCTAAATCTTGGGTTTTGCCAGTTGCGAAGTATGATGTCGGAAAAAAAGTTCAATTTAACAATTTCCAACTCGCTACAGAAAATTCCCTGCAAATTCTAGAGCTGACTGCCGCATTCACGTAACACTTACCATCAATCTGACTAAAGTACATCTCCTATTACGCTACGCATAGGATCTGAGAACGACCTATTCATAGCCTCTTTCTGACGACCCTTTCGCTTGCCAATCAGAGCTTAACTTACAACATTTTGCAAATCTACCTGTAGCCTTGACTTTTGATATTTATAATTCTTATGTCGTAATATGTCAGATAGCCGGTTAGCTCAGTCGGTAGGCCACTTGCTTTGTAAGTGAGGGGTCCAGGGTTCGAACCCTGGAATGAATGCACATTTTTCTTACTCTTTGACATTCGAACAAGTCGTCTGATTGGTTAAAATAAAAATAGCAATACTGGAAACCCAAAATATACAGAAGACGAATGTGAATGGGTCGTTCTCAGATCTTCGTTTAGAAGATCAAGTACTTAAGTCAGATTGCACTTACCATCGAAAAAAGCTCAAAAGATGTCATTTGTACCATGTGCACGAAGGCATTATTGGAACTAGCAAGGCATTGTAACTTTAAGGTCTGTGTTGCTTCATGCAAACCAAACAACTAAAGTTACAATATTGTCAGTAAAACTGGAACTGTAGCATTATGTGGCGGCAAGTGATTCTGCCTTTACGACCAGTGCAGACCAAGATCAGCCTGCTCTTTTCCAGTTAATATTGAGAGTACTTCAAACTGTAAGAAATAACCGCAGTCATATAAAGCTGAAAGAAATCATACTTTTGAAATCCCATTTACACTTTTTTCATTGTTGATCACCCACGCAATTTCTTGGAAAACAACTCAGAAGCATTTGTACTTACATGTATCACGCATCCGGCTCGTGAAAAAACATTTAGTTTATTATAATATTTATTAACAGTGCACGGTGCTGACTGTAATAAATAATGATGATAAATCACCTTTTGGGAATTTATTTTATTAACAATGTAAGCTTTCAGATGTATCTTTGAGCTCACTGTAATTACACTTAATTACGCCTTTTTAAACAAAAGATAGACGTTTTCTTGTGTATTTAAGTTTGGTTAAAATCATGCACGTTATGTAAATGCTTCAATAACAATAACCTCTCACTTCCCTTTATAGCAATGACCCCATTCTTGTCTAGTTCATTCGACTGTTTCGACTATAATATTTGGTCAATGTCATAAATGTTAAAGCTTTTGTTAGCACTTTAATAAATACCGGTAAAAAGTGCGTTTTGGTCAAATACGAAATCATCAAAATACGTGAAAGAATGCAAGAAGTTGATTTTGTGATTGAGAAATTGTGATTAACTGTTTGTTTACCCTTTGTCTGCTTCCGGGTATTTCATCCAAGTTAGAAACAGGCATGCTATATATCAGCAGAATCGTGATAAAGGTGAGCCATATGTTGTTTTTTTTTAATGCAATTTTACCTGTTAATAATATTTCTCTTTTGAGGTGTGCATTTTTGTAGATGAGTGATGCCAGAAAATACAGATTTATCGTGCAATTTATAATTATTTAACAATGAATCAAAAGGGGTGTACACATTTTCATATCAATTCGTACATTCAAGCAACATCTAATATAAATGATTCTAAAGAGATCAAAATAAATGTCAGGTTCCCTAAATAAGGGTTGTTATAATTAATATGTAATGATAAGTGATGACCATGCTCAGTATGGTTTATATGATATCGTTGTAATATAACTACTGCTCAAGTATGAAAAGTAAACTTGGACAATCTCCATTAGGCTCTTGGTTTCAGTCACATTGTTTCTTGTACGCTCGTGTATTACATTATGCTATCTGTTTCACCTGCTATAAGTAAAGTCTCCCATACATAGCTTAATGCAATTGACTCTTTGTAACATGACTTCGATGAGTCGAAATTGCACAATGATAGCTTATTGCACAATCAAATTATATCTGAACTGAGGTTTTTGTAATGTTGTAATATGACAAGCTTACATTGTTTGTTTCTTCCAAGCTTTTATTGATTTTAGTAATTCACTAACTTCGATTGAATTGCTGCATGCGACTGAACGTGGTATATATACGTTGTCTTCGCGAAGACCAAGTTTCAATAAAATCTGCATTGTAGTTGCTTATTGCACAATCAAATTATATCTGAACAGTTTTTTATAATATTGTAATATGACAAGCTCATATTGTTTGTTTCTTCCAAGCTTGCTTTGAGGAGCAGTGCATGATTTTAGTAATTCACTAACTTCGATTGAGTTGCTGCATGCGACTGAACGTGGTATATATACGTTGTCTTCGCGAAGACCAAGTTTCAGTAAAATCTGCATTGTAATTGCTTAGCTAAGCGTAAAATTGGTTTTCATTTACATTTAGATATGAGTTATTGCTATCAAACATAATACATTAGACGAACTAATTTGCTTTTTAGACTGTTTGAGTTAACGTCTATGTCAAATTATATTCATTAGATAAATGATTTTACTAAATAACATTTGATAGAAATTAAATGAATAGACCAAACTTAGTACATATGTTGCGTGCATAGAAAGATAATAGGTAAGGGTAGATTTCTCGAAAGCACAAACTTGTTATAGTTAATTTTAACTATAATTTGTTAGAAACATATGTTGCGTGAATAGAGACCAAACTTGTTATATAGGTAATTTTAACGGGGACAATCTAAATTGCTTTTGACGATGTTTTGATCAAGGTCAACATGTACTAAAATTTGAATAGAAATCAATATTTGGTTGTAACATTATTTTTTGTATCTGGTTAAGATCAGATACAACACTAAGAGAGTAGATCAGTGTTACGTTATAATAACTCCAGCTGGAAATTTGAATGTGGTTATAGTGTCTCACAGTGACTCTTAGAATATTTAAAATTCAATTACAATGGATGTAGATCGTTTATCCTATAAGGTACCTGGCTTGGAAACAATATGTTTCGTGCTGTTTGTTGATGTTGTAGTTTCCAGGTCATATAAAACCATTTATCGCATTGTGTAAAAATAACAGTCCCAAGAAGCATTTGCTTTTGTTTCTGAAATGTAGGACTTTAGTTATATTGCATTGCCCTCTAAAAGGAACTATTTTATATCTTAATTGTTCTTGTGTTTTAGACATATAATTTTTCATATTTCTTTTACAAACTGAAGGTTTCTATGAATATGTTTCTAAATATATTGTGTGAAAACATATTGAGTGGCGCAATACTTTAATAACATTGTATTGTATTGTATTGTATTGTATTGTGCATTGCATTGCATTGCATTGCATTGCATTGTATTGTATTGCATTGTATTGCATTGTATTGTATTGTATTGTATTGTATTGTATTGTATTTCATTGCATTGCATTGCATTGCATTGTATTGTATTGTATTGAAAATACAAATACATTTAGCAATAACGATCGGAAATTAACGCTGCTTATTCCAGGGATAACCAGTGATTTTTTTTTTAATTTTTCTTCAAATAAAAGATTTCAGCGTAATCTAAGCTAGCTGGTCACATAATACTGGTTTATTCCGCATAATAACACCCATAGCTGCACAGCAGCGCATCCGGGACAAACCACAAGAGCCAAAGTTTAATACTCTGATAAATAACACACGTGAAAGAACATTCTCTTAAACGGGTGATGAATTGAATGCACTTAAGTTATTAACTTTTCCAATTGACTCTTTGTCTGCTTTTGAGTACTCAGTCATCGAGCATGGCAATAGGTACACCAGTAATTAAAGGAATCATGATTAAAGTAGCGTGAATGACCTTTCTAGAAAATTCTACCAGTAGAAAAAAATGCATTCATGAGGATATGTACCTCAAGCTCAAGAAGTGCATGGTATGTTTTATCATACCTCCTTCTAAAACATGCAGTGCATCAAAGAACTGGTAAGAGCATGTTATGACACACAGATAATATTCTATATGAAAATGATGAACATGATACTTTAGAATGTAAAGAATTCAGTGCATATTGTTTTCGCTATACGTATATATTTGTTGGTAGAGAACGGGATATTCCACAAGGTAGTATTCTCTCTGTTACACATTTAGTATTGAAACCGTTAATTAAATTTTCAAACCTTGAATAAATTATATTAATTACTTAATGCTGATGTTTTTCCTGCTATGTTGCTGTTCCAAAATGTATGTCAACTACTGGACAACATTTTCAACACTGTTTGAAGTAAGTTTGAACTAAAACTGAAAACTGTTTAAATGTTTCATAAATTCACGCTGATCATGAATTGTTCTTAAATGATGTAAAATGCCTAAAGTTTGAGAAGCAAAACTTTCGGAAAAATCTTAAATACGTGAGAGTTTAAGGTAGTTCTACGCGTTCGAGTATTTTTTGTTTGTTTGTTTGTTTGTTTGTTTGTTTGTTTTAGGTACACTCAGCTCATATTTGAAATCGGCTACCCACTCATAAAGTGTGAATCATTTGAGAGCTCTGAAGTTGTTTTCCTACTACTTGGTCTGAAAATGTTACTTTGATATCATATTTTATTTGTTCACTCCGTTTTATAATATCGTACGAAGCTAATACTTAATTAAAGTTATACCGATGGGAGATGTATGACAAATTAAGACTTTCTCAGTTTTGGCATGTCTTATTAGGTTACAATGCTGAGAAATGGATTTGAAAAGTATATCCGACATTTTATTTAACGTAGTAAAGGTTCTTTTTTAAGTAATAAAACTATTTAATGATAAACCAGCATTTCAATTTATTTAAACTAGGAAATTTTGAAACCAGATCAACAATTCAGTTTGTTCAGTCATTAAATCATTTCAATTCTTTGTCCATCGTGAGTACGTTAAACGTCAAATAGTGTTATAGCATTGTATTGATCTTGTATCAGTTGGAAATTAGAGACACTATTTCTTAACAGAATGTTGGTTTTGGTTTGCCTTACTTATCACCGTAACTCCCATGATAATATTAATTAAGCCTAGGGCACGATTCAAAGAAAACTCACTTGATATTTTTAACCATTATAAGTATTTCTAAAACAGAGCAATATATCCCAATATGTCTTACCTTATGCTTGCATGCTCTGTCAATGATTGAGCAAATACCAAAGCTCATAAGTGCTGTGGCACTGCATATTCCTATGGACTTGCCATTAAAATGAAATTGGTTTGGATGCTCAATGAAATCTGTAGTAGTTTATTTCTGACATACGAAATGACAATTTCGCAAAGATGTATATAAACGGTAATAATGAAAATCGGTCTTACTGTGTAACAGTATATTTATTTTGTGATGAAATAAACAAAAGTTGAGGGATATACGCTAAATATTTGAGCCGCGCCATGAGAAAACCAACATAGTGGTTTTGCGACCAGTCTGGTCAGAATCCATGCTGTTCGCTTTCAAACCCTATTGCAATTAGAGAAACCATTAGCGAACAACATGGATCCTGACCAGATCCATGCTGGTCGCAAAGCCACTATGTTGGTTTTTTCATGGCGCGGCTCATTTAATACGTGAATATCGCAAATTGCCATGTTAGACACTTATTGTTTCATCCAAAGGTTTATTTTGAAATAAAATCAATTAATATATTTACATTTCAATTTATAAGAAAGGTTGCAGCGACTTTTTGAGAGAGAGAGAGAGAGAGAGAGAGAGAGGGGGGGGGGAAGAGAGAGAGAGAGAAAAAGTATTGGAACGCATCAGTATGTACTTTTGTATGATTTAATTTAAGGCACTGAACTCGATTATACGACAGAGACAAAAAAAATTATCTTTAGGCATCAAAAAAGTATTGCTATATTTCTTAAGAAGGCGTTGAAACGTAGTTACTTACAGATAATATGTTTGAGAATTAGTTGTTTTTACTATTTTTCCATTCAAAATGGACATTGGCATGTCTTCCATTTGACTTCTTGTGTCTACTCTAGTTTTAAGTTTTATATATGTGTTTTCATCTTCCTTCCATTTCTTTTCCAGTTAATACTTCGAGTTTGTCACACTGTAATAAATTTATTATCAATTATAATTACATTCAGCAGACATACCTTATGCTTCTGAAGGAGCACATGTTTATTTAAAACTTTTTATTCTACTCTACGCTGATGACACAGTAATTTTCGGTGAAAGTGAAGAGGATCTTCAAAAAGCCTTAAACAAATTCAAAGAATACTGCGATTATTGGAAGTTAAGCATAAATGTAAACAAAACTAAAGTCATTGTTTTCAGTAAAGGCCGTTCAAAATGTAACAGATCATTCTCAATTGGAGAAAATGTTTTGGAAATTGTAAATGAATACAAATATCTAGGTATATATTTTAATAAGAGTGGTTCATTTTATAAATCAAAAATAAATATTGCCGAACAAGCAAATAAAGCAATGTTTGCATTACTAAGAAAGATCAAGTCGTTGGCTCTACCATTTGATCTACAAATTGAACTATTTGAAAAGACAATTAAACCAATTTTATTGTACGGAAGTGAAATTTGGGGATTTGGAAATGTTGATGTTTTAGAGAAAGTCCAGCTTAAATTTTATAAATATATCTTTAACATGAAAAAGTCTACTCCGTCATACATGGTATATGGAGAAACAGGTGTTTTACCACTCAAAATTGATATTAAAAGTAGAGTTATAGCTTACTGGGCCAGACTTATTGATAATATAAATAATGAGGACACAACAAAACTTTCATCAAAAGTATATATTGTTTTAAGGGAATTACAATCTAAAAATATAGTGAAGTCACTATGGATAGAAAATGTAAAGCAATATCTATTTGAGACTGGTTTTTCTGGAATCTGGTATATACAAAGTTTCAACAGTAGTAAATGGCTTATAAAAGCAGCGTACCAAAAGCTAAAAGATATGTATATACAAAACTGGAGATCCGAAATCAGCAATACGTCAGATTCAAATGTCTACAAATATATTAAGAGTAACTTCTCAAGAAGTCAATACATAGATAAACTACCTCTTTATTCATCTAAAAAGTTGTGTCTATTTTTAACAAGAAATCATCGGCTTCCGATTGAACTGGGGCGATGGCAAAATATACCGGCACATGACCGAAAATGTATTTATTGTAGAGATATAGGAGATGAATTTCATTATATTTTTGTTTGTCCAACATTTGAAACCGAAAGGAAAAAGTATATAGATAATTACTGTAGGTATAGACCAAGTATGTTTAAATTTATTAATTTGTTAACATCTAATAATATGAAGAAACTTGAAAAACTAAGTATTTTCTGTGACAAGATTATGCAACACTTCAAATAAGACTTTTTTTTCTTCTTTAGAACTTTGATAACCTTTTTACTTAGACCAGTGTGAAATTGTAAACATGTTTTTGTTACTGTAAAATGTTGTACATACTTAAGATGATACATTTATATGTTTCAAGTTTGAAATACGTTTGTACGAATTTATATGCACTTTATAGATTGTCTGTAAATGTAATATATAGCCGTTTTCCATTATGTATTATGTATATAAATATATGATATCATACTGCTGATGTTTCCCGCTATAGTGGGACTTATGCATTTATTGTAAAATAAAATCTTGAAATCTTGAAATCTTGAAAGCTTTGTTGATCACCCACATATTTCTTCGAAAACCACAGGTAATAAATCACATAGGTATTTTTTTTATTTAATTCTGTATGATCCTGTTTCTAGAAAGCATTTAATATGTTTAACCGTTATCACTGCACTTAACGATGTTAATAAATCACCTTGCGGGAATAAGTTAAATTTTACACTGTTCTGTAATTTTAGAACATTTTCGGGATTAATAATAAGGATTGGTGTACCATAAATCGGTTTGAACATCTCAGTTATGTTTTTGCTGCTGAGTGCTCAGAAGCGGTGCCCCACTGAGTGATATGTTTCACCGTTGTCTATATATTTTGTGCATGTCAGTAAATCGAACATTGTGCATGGGAGTAAATCGAACAATTATACATACCCTGTCACAGGGCTTTTGAATAGAAATGACTGCGTTGTTGCAAAGAGACATTTTCTATTGGATCTTTGAGTATGTTTTTATTTTAGGATGATAATAATATTATTAAAACATCGATAGTAATAATTAAATGTAAATAGCTCGAAAAGATACGGACCTATTTAATGAACGTACCCGCTGTCACGAAAATGTGTTTGTTTAACATGTAATATGAAAATATATTTCACTTGGGAACACAAAATAATCAAATTCAGTTATTGCATCTGGTATTCACATCGTGAAAAAATATTTCGAGCTTGCAACGAATTAAAGCAATACCCTATCTTTCTACTTTTCTAGTAACAGTAAATGTGTATGAAATGTATTGCAACCACGGGAAAGAAAACTTCTTAACCATCTAAGTATTTGATCTGCTCAGTTCGTCAAATTGTCGTGTTTTAGAAAATACATGTTTTGCAGAGACAGTAAAAATCATCATCTTTGCTCCAGCTTCTAATGGCCGTGCTTAAGTTATTGTAAGAGGACATAATTTCGGGACAGAATTCCGGGACGGAATTCCAACACTTTGGTCCGCAGTCTAGTTTCTGGATAATGGGCCGCATTAATCAACGAATATGCGTTTTAATTTACTGTCATATTTTAAATGAAAACACTTTTATTTTTCTATGTAGCTTTATTTTGTTATCAGCCGTTTTCAACTTTTTGTGATCCTTTTCCTGTTTATACCGAGGGTACTTTAAAATGCACTAAATATAAGAAGCAAATTCTTATTTTGTAAAACAGACAGAAATGCTTTAAATAGTGCACTTGCAATCAGTTATATGTTTACAAGCACATTCACAAAGTAGACTCTTGCCTCAACATTTGCTTTCATACAGTCTTTTCATTTTAGTATTATCATTGAATAAAGGGGAATATATTTGTCTTTGTGTTGTCTTAAAGTATCATTCAATTACCAACAGAAAAACACGCATACAATATACATCGTAATTTCAAACATCTTTGATGTATAATATTTTGTTCATTAAGTTTGTATAGTCGGGACAAATACTGTCTGTTTTTATTCACTGTAGAGCGATAGCGAGTACCAGCAACGGCAACAAAACATCCCTGACGGTTGTTCTGGATATACTCCGTAACTTAAGTTCAACCTGTGTGCAGTTTTTGTCGGAAACGGGCATCAGCGTTTGAACAAATGAAACAATGCCGCTGCATTTTAGATCTTACACTGAAATTAAACATCAAATGAATATAACCCATATTTTGAGAAACAGACGTATTTTTGTGTGTTTTTTAAGAATGCTATTGTGATGTTCTTCAACGAGCATGGTGCTCCGTTTCAAATTTACCCTGGCACCTCTGATACTTGGTAATCTGATTCAACATGCTGCCTCCATACCCATCACCCAACATATTTAATGTTTTGAAATACTCTTATAGAATTAAGCATTCTTTCATAAAAACTATTTTTTTCCCTGGATCCGCCCATATATTAACGGGAGAACAATCGTGTGCAAACAAGGCAATTCACGTGCTGTTAATACATGTTTTTTAATTTTTTAAATGCTTGCCAGGGACGAATATATGTATTTCTGCGCAGACTGATATTTGGCATCTGCATCTTGTTTCTTCCATACTTACCTCTTCTTGTAGCATTAAAGATACAATGTAATCCGTTGTATCAGTTTCCAACCTCAAACGTACTGCCCCCTCGCTTCTTTTAGAGTTTACTCCCTTTACAAAGCGTCGGTTCAGTTGTTGTAAATAACCGTGAATGAATAAGTATCGCGTGTAACTTGTGCGACTGTTCGTTTTTAGGAATCATATTAATGCAGTCGGTATGTTTTCTGATGTTTCGCATAATTCATATAATAAACCTTGAAAGCTCGTCACTACCTTCGTACTCATTCGTACTCTAAATATGTTCGTACTCAAAATAATTCGAATTTAAAATTGTGTTCCTGTTTATCAAATTTTTAAGTAATATGCAAAATTATGGGTAATGTCATGTTTGTAATAACGAGAAATAAAAGAAAATGCTCAAAAACCTTCAAATCATGTTTTTGGTAGTGTTGTTGATATGTGGGTCCCGGTTGTGGATATTTAAAACACGTTAACCGTTTCCAAGAACAACAGAATGGTAAATAAAAAATGTACCGGAATCGTTAAATCATCACATATGAAAACAATAAATCTAGTCATCGTGTCATGTTTTTTTATGCAAGAATAGCGACAATACACGTTTGTTTTGTGTATTAACGTCATCAGAAGCCCTTGGGATATGTTTGTGACCTCGACCTTCGCTCTCGGTCACAAACATTCCCGCGGCAGACGTTAATACACAAAACAAACGTGTATTATCACTATATTAATACTAAGTCCATTTCATAAATTATTCTGTTTATAAACTTGTGAGTATGACTCTATTATTCGTATATTTTATATAACTTATTGTTTCTGCTAAAGTGTAACTGCTTAACCCTTACCATGCTGGACACAATTGATCGTGACTTTGCGGCCAGTGTAGATCTATACTATCTGTACTGTTCGCCATTCAGTCAGTATCTTTTTGGTAAGCACCCCTTTCAACAGACTATGGTACTGTCCAAATTGAAAGATGGACAAGTTCATTATAGAAATTTAGAAGTGTAACTGCTTAATTATTTAAACGCATGGACTTTGAATCTATTCTGCAAAATGTATAGAATTCAAACTCAAATATTGCATGAGAACAAGTGGCAATGTGAGCTTTATCAACTGTCGAAACATTTGGATACGTGAAAGAATTCAGGTTTTCTTACTTGAGAAATTTCAAATATTTTTCTTTCGTTTTGTTTATAATTTGTTTGCTTTTGTATACTTCTTCTAGTATAGCAAATGGTTGGAATCATGCTCAAGATGATGCCATATGTTGTTTTATGCAAATTTATGGGATAGAAATTATTGGCCAATTAAGAAATAGTATATCCCAAACTGTGTTTAGTCGTTTATATAAATCATTGTTTGGAGTTAAGATGTGAATGGGCGCATCTAAACGAAAGACAATGATTTAATACAGGAGCAGATCACTACGTTATCAGGGTTATTGTGCTTGCATGTTTTGTGTGGGCGCCGCTTCGACGTTTGATGCTATGACGTAATAATTGTGACGTAATACTTTGTGCGTAGATGTATGTGACGTGCGTTCAACGTTTTGAAATACTGGTATCTCAGACCTTTTTCCTCTTTAAACTCTTTTTTGCGAGACAGGAACTGTCCTTTCTAACATTTTGACTTGAACATTCTTTCAATTTACGCAGCGTTCAAAGAAAATGATGCTGGTCTGTTCCACAAAATGCATACGTTTTGCCGTTTCACGAGAAATATTGTCAAAGTCAGTCATGTTCTTTCCTATACAGTAAATAAGTTATAAGTTTTGAATTATAATTGCATCTGAGAGTTAAATTGTTCTGAGCAAATCCGAACTATGTGTCATATATTTTAGTCAAAAGTTCGGACAGAATGACGTTGGTCCGTTCCGCAGAAAATATTGTCAAATCATCATGTTTTTCTTCTATAAATAGATCTACAAGTACATTTTAAATCATAAATATATCTGTTGTATTAACTACTTTGAGCAAACAGTTCTCATTATATCCGAAGTATGTTTGATTCATATGTATGGCAGATGTTGGCCGTTAAAATAACTGATTCTGTCCCTTTGTCATTCAGTAGGCCTATAACTGTATAATAAAAAGTTTCTTTCATAAGCCAATGCTGGGGAGGGTGGGGTTGGGGTTTGAGAGTGGTGTTCCACAAATTTCATCTTCTTAAAGATTTGATCGTCCTCCTAAATGATTTATCCAGTAACAAATTCGGAGGCTATTTAAATCCTACATGTAGATTAATTTGGAATCCGTGCCACACTGCTTAGCAAAACATAAACAGATGAAACTTCTTTCCATCCGCAGAAGTTTATAAAATATGAGATGACATTAATGTAAATTGACAATCACAAGCAATAGCAGAAAATGCATTTAAGTTAAAGATCAATTCACTTTCAGTATACAGTGTTATTCAAACCAGCTTATATAGTTTACTTTTTGTGTGAAATGTCTTTCCGCTCTTCACGTGAAACTTGGTAAAATATATTCTATTAAAACCAGTCTGCTGAAAATTTTAAAGATACCGTATCAGTGAAAACAATAAAATTGATTCACGCTGATTTGACTGTTCCGCGAGATTAGGTTTTTGGTGAGTGACATTTAGATTTAGCAATTCTAATTTTCAACAGACTGTTTGACTAGCATTCATCTAATGAATATTAATGAGTGTTTGTCGTTTTCGTGGAAAGAAATGCAATATAATTTTACATTACGTCCAGCAATTCACCAGTAAGCGTAAACTTGATATGCAGCCTTTACAAAACGAGAAAACGTAATGGTCCTTTTTTTTAACCGGCAAGTTATAATTGCATTTTGCCAACCAGTGTACCATAAATCTGTCTTTCGACATCGTTGTATTCCTGAAACATGCGTACAATTTTAATATTCACACATCATGACCCGTTCCTAAAAGCAATTACTTCGCAATAGAAAATGATAAACCCTGAAAAAAAAACTGATATAAAAATACAAAGAAAACAAAACGTTTTTTTTTTTAACATAAGCCTGATCGTGACAATTACTACATAGTTTATGTAACATAGAATTAATTAGTTTTTATATGTATTAACAGTAGTATGCATTAGGTTTAAAATAGTACCACACACTTAATACAATGTACGACTAAACACAGAATAAATGAATCCTTTTAATTTCAAAAATGGCATAGCTCTACACGCATAATCAATTTATATATTCAGTATATTTAAATACATTTGATGAGGATTCTTTACAACCGAAGTAAATATCTTTAACTTTTAGCCTGCTGGCGGCAACTGATTCTGCTTGTGCGACTAGTGCAGACCAAGATCAGCCTATACCTCCGTGCAGGCTGTTCATGGTCTGCACTGGTCGCTATTCAGTCAGAAAAAATTTAGTGAACACCCCTTCAAATGATAGATGGTACAGCCCAAATTGAATGACGGGTCAGTCCATTTTAGAAATTTAGCAGGCTAAAGGTTAAGGAATATTATCAAATGTTGCATATTCGTCTTTGACTAAACATCGCCTATTTAGTACTTTATTATATTTTGTACCAGAGTAAATTATAGTTGATATTTTTCACTTTGAAAATGCAAAATATGTTCCTCTCTTATATTTCAGTACTTCACTGAATAGCTTTTGTAATAAATTTAGAATATCTATAATGAAGTAAATGCAAAACTGATGATAGCTTTCAAGACACTTTATTTTAAGATTGTAAAAAAAGAGAAAACAGAATATGCTGACTTTTATTATTATTTGTTCGTGTTAAGAGGATGTACCCTTGTCTTAGATGAAGGATATATTGTTTTGAGAAATGCATATCAGAAAATCTGCAAGTGCTAATTGTTTAAAAACAGTATGACAAAGTGTGTGCTTATAATACTATTAGTGTCACCATTACTGAAACAGCCTGTTTGATTTATGAGACAAAAATGCCTTGTGCACATTTACCTCTTGAGACATCTTGGGTACAGTTAATTAATGGCTGGCATTACGTAGCGGCTATTCTTTTACTAGATTGCGGATCGCCAACCGACCATATCTGATCGAACATAACAGAATTCGGTTTTCGATGCAGATTAAGTAATTAACAGAAACTAAGTCAATTACCAAATTATGTATTTTGCACATACTTTTTTGTATGAGGCAGTTATGCAATTGTCGTCTTTTAGGCTTTACCAGTTTTCCGGGATACTGACCCTGTGCCGTTGTTCTTGTACGTAACTGACAACTTCGCGTAAGCTGGAGGTTAAAAACATAAAACTAAACAAAATCTTCATTTCACGGAGTATTAAATGAACTCCAATCACATTCAGATTGAAATTACATCAAAGGATCTTTTCACAAGTCTTTAGATTCTGACGAAGAAAAATGCAACGCCGAAATAGCAGTTTAATAAAACCTTTTTCATAGGATCTAAAACATTAAGAAAGACGTAAGAGGACACAGTTGGAATCAAGGACTGGTGGTTGTCTGTCACTAATCAAGTTGTCCACATTTTTAGCTCATCTGAGAGGACACAGTTGGAATCAAGGACTGGTGGTTTTCTGTCACTATTCAAGTTGTCTACATTTTTAGCTCATCTGAGAGGACACAGTTGGAATCAAGGACTGGTGGTTGTCTGTCACTAATCAAGTTGTCCACATTTTTAGCTCATCTGATTTTTTGTGAGAGAAAAAATGATGAGTTAGTCATCACTTGATCGGCGTCTGCGTCGGCGCCGGCGTTGCCTGGTTAAGTTTTATGTTTAGGTCAGCTTTTCTCCTAAACTATCAAAGCTATGCAACACTTGTTCAACTTCAAAAGCTGACTGTGCACAGCAAGTACCATAACTCCATCCTGCTTTTTGCAAGAATTATGGCCCCTTTTGTACTGAGAAAATCATGGGTAGGATACAGAGACAAAATAAAAAAAATCAGATGAGCGTCTGCACCCGCATGGCGGTGCTCTTGTTTTCTATATCTTCATTATCATCGTTGTCAGTCATGTCAATGTCATTTGCCACCAAAGGTTCTCCTAGCAAGTTCAACTTGTTTAGAAAGCAAACTGTATATACAGCTCGCATATTATACTCTATGAACAGAAGCAATAATTAATGACAAACGAACTAGCTCGTGTTATCTAAAAAGCTGTTTTGTATTTTGTTGAATGTTGGAAGATTCGATTTTTTTTATTCACATAAAAAGCACAAAGAATATTTTGAAATCTCCATTAAATATAATGTCTACTCTAATTCTATTGAAATTACAAGTGTAAAATTAGCTTTCGATGGTAGTTTTGGCATGCAGATACTCCTCTTGTTTTCACATTGTCTGTTTCCGTTTTTTTTTTGTCGAATTTTGCAACTCTAGTGCTATAAACTAATTACGAATTCGTGATCAAGCTGATGTCATATTTCTTGGAAGTTGGAACATTAAATATTTAGATACGCAAATGTTTTCGATTTTCCAATCATTTCTGGGAAGGTAAGGTTGAATTGTTTGGTAGGCGAATAACTGTTGCCAAAACCAGTCCTGTCTTTTTTTACAGTGGATAAAGGTGAGTTTTGAATTATGTACTTGGTGGACCCCGTGTGTTCAATGTCACGGTATAACCGCAAAGTGTGAGTGGTGTTGTACATTTCTTTCACGAACATACTTACACACACAGTCTTTTTTTATTTCACGTGAATACTTTCTACGCTTTTATAAAATCATCTTACAGATTTTGTAATCTTCACAATCGTTTCAGGCAGTGACAGGGCGCTCGAAGAAATCCACGAAGGGTTGTTTTGAATTTTTTTAATAAAAGTCACACTGCTTAATAATTCGTATTGTACAAATGTAAATTGGTAACTATTACGAATAATCAAAAGTTCATTTCATCCGCAAAAAAGTCGACATTAAACACAGAATTTATGTGTAAATGGACGAAAAGCCTAATAATTTGGAAAATTTATTCATACAATGGTTGAAATTTCTGGTTCATTTGGTCATTGGAGTCATTCCATGTATATGTATAATAGAATTACGTTTAAGCCGGTGTTAGGGGTGCAAGTGGTATTGTACTTGTTTGGGCAGCGGTTATCGCCACAATCCACCCATTACAGTGTCACACAGTCACTACATTGGTCTTCCATCCCGTCAATAAAAGTGGCATTCAGTAAATTATATTTTGACAAAACTTCTTTTCATCCATTTAAACATTAAGCTGCGCTTTATAAATCTTAAACTTTGTAATACACCGTAACGTTAAACCGTCCAACAAATCATCCCAACGTGAAGCCGTTCGACGCAACATGTGTACGAACTTGACGCCGTCTAATGCATAATTATTGTGATAAAAAGCAGAAATACATCCCAATGTAAAAGGTTCTTTGCTATTCACGCCGTCTATCTCTAATGGAAATATTAAGCCATTTGTGGTAATTGCATTCAAAGCTGTCTATTTTATAATGTTTAATTGACATGATTGTAATTGACACTGATATATAAATCTAAATGAAAGAAAGTGATAACAATAATCATAAGAGGAAAATGCGCATCTCTTTCTTTTTAGTTTTGAAATTTCGTTAACTGCAATATTTAATTTATCAATTTCTTATGTTATAAAATTCGTGATATCAAATAAAACATTCAAACACAAATTAACTATGTTAGAGTAATAATCCATGAACACAGAAGAAAAACTAACTTTTGTTACCGTATATTTCGGCAGTATCTCACTGCCTTCGTCAGCGGTGGTGTACTAATTTGCATCACGTGACGATAGAAGGTCACGTGACTGAAGGAGAGTGCTGTAAACTGGAGGTAACTCCAGCCCATCGTCCCGGTTGAGCGATGGTCGCCTTTGTTTGATGTTAATAGCCTCTTTGACACGTCGTTTGATGTGATGGTCCTCAGATGTTATGACCTGTGTGTTCTCTGGTTTGAAATAATGTCCAGTTTGCTGACAATGTTCATATATGGCCGAGTTGGATCTAGCCATATGCTCTTTCATACGAATGTCTAAAGCTCTTCCAGTTTCGCCCACATAGTCTTGTACACAATTTTTACATTTTGAATAGGATATAACGCCACATTTTTTTCATTTTGTCAGTTTTGTCTTTTACTTTGGTCATTTGGGATCTGATAGAATTGTACGGGCGATGATACACATTGACTCCGTGTTTTTTAAAGATTCTTGCAAGGTCTCCGAGGTACCACGTATGTAAGGCATGCCGATGTTAGGTGCTATTTCTTTGCCTTTATTCTTGTTAGTGTCTTTTTGATGTTTGGTTTTCTTATGAATTGAGAACATCCACTCTGGATACCCATTAGCTGTCAAGGCTGTTCGAACATGTGCAACCTCTTCCTTTTTGTCTTGTTCATTTGTCACTAGTTTGTCGGCACGATGGAGAAGTGTTCTGACTACGGATTGCTTATGTTCAAGCTGGTGGTTGGAATTAAAGTTCAAATATTGATCCATATGCGTTGGTTTGCGGTAGACAGTTACTCTGGTGGATCCATCGTCCTCTATGTGTATGCATGTGTCTAGGAATGGTATTTTCCCATCTTCCTCGCTCTCAGACGTGAACTTGATGTGTTCATCTATTTGGTTCAAGTATTGCGAAAATTCATCTACGTCGTACTCGTGTAGTTTCGTCATGGTGTCAACAAGGTACCTGAACCATAGCGAAGGCGGGTTCCTGGCTGTGTCAAGAGCCTCTTTCTCGAAGTGCTCCATGTAAAGATTGGCCACTATGGGAGACACAGGTGACCCCATTGCTGCCCCCTGTTTTTGCTGGTAGTATTGGTCACGTGACCTTCTATCGTCACGTGATGCATATTTGTACACCATCGCTGATGAAGGCAGTGAGATACTGCCGAAATATACGGTAACAAAAGTTAGTTTTTCTTCTGTGTTCATGGATTATTACTCTAAAATTGACAATCCAGAAGAAGAGATCAACATTCGTAGTAACTAAGCTGATTAAATAACCTACTTTAACATCGCATGTTAACGAGGCATTATTGTATGGTCTGCATGTGACGCTACAACAACAACTTTGAGCTGAAGTTAATTCTTCTTCAAAATCAGTGAAAATAAACCGTCTGTGGGTTCATCAAATTTTTATTTTAGAAGAATGAAATATATATCATTCAAAAGATATACATTTATTCATTGAGAGTAAGAAATCGCTTGTACCTTAGCTTTCATATCAATGGTTTTATATGAAAAAAAAAATGCTTTAAACAAACGCATATATGTCATTTTTACACATTTTATATAGGAAATAGAAGGAAAAAATGACGAAATGATGGTATTTATTTAAAAAACAGCGTGTGATGAATCAGATGTTGAACATGGATAATTTGTTTGCACCTAAGGATTCTTATTTTTAGTATTTTTGTTATTAAGTATAATGTATATATGCCATTCTTATTTCTATATAGAAAATCTGACCGCTATCAATTCGTGGCCGGAGGAATATTCTTCGGTATGATTGTTGATGCACACGATTTTCATGTTTGATGTTAAATATTTAAAAGGCATTTTTATCACTCTCTCGTTCACTTTATTTTTCGTTGCAAATCTAAAGTCGTTTATCACATTTTATTCAACATACAAACATGGGATTGTGACATATTATACTTGAAAGCGAGTTTTCACTTGACTAAACTGCCAGACCGCCCCTCGACAATACGCAGTGTGGCGAAGAAGCAACTCACTGCGTTTTGCATTACGCGTCATGGGAATAGACATCGAAATTGAAAATATTCAGATATATATTTTTGTATTATTAAACCATTTAACTTACTTTAATATACTTTAGAATGCGATAAAACGTGAAATTACTGTCCATGTTGTTTCAAAGTATCAAATTGTTTCTAAATAGATTCTGGCAGATTTCCACCAAATAGCTATTATTTTCCTCTTTTAATTTCCACTTAATTCTTATTTTAAAAAACTGCTGCGTACATATTCATTCAGCACGCAAATAAAAAAGTTGCATTACAGCATTTAATTATCGCTTGCTTTTGTAATCAATAATCAGAATCTAAACAGCATGACGAGGCCCATGAGTAGCAATATCAAAACAACCAGACATGTCGCAAATATCTCGACAACATGGTGATTTGCAATAACTGAACAACATGGTAAGCTGCAATATCTAAAAAACATGGTGAGTTGTAATATCTAAACAACATGACGAGTCGCAATATCTAAACAACGTGGTTAGTTGCAATATCTATACAACATGACGAGTCATAATATATAAACAACATGGTGCATGAGTTGCAACATCTAAACAACATGGTGAGTTTCAATATCTAAACAACATGACGAGTCGCAATATCTAAACAACATGGTGAATTGCAATATCTAATTCTAACACGACCCAGTTTGTTTTCCTATTAAACAAAGAAGGCTGAAAACTGTGTGTTATTATTCAACAATTCATTTTTCTAACGTCACAGTTATTTTCAACGGGAGAGCGGTTGCCAATTTCTCAGCTGCACCTGATTGGACAGGAAGTGGGTAATCAACGTGACAACTGTCATGCAATTTTGGAATGTAAGCAAATCCCATCATGCATGTCAAAATGTCAACCCTCATGATGCGTAAAGATTTGTTCATTTTGAAGTTTTCTGTATTTGTGGCAATACTTAGATTATCTAAACAACATGGTGAGTTGCAATATCTAAACAACATGGTGAGGCCCATGAGTCATAATATCTAAACAACCTGACATGTCAAATATCTGAACATCATGATGAGTTGCAATAACTAAACAGCATGACGAGTCGCAATATCCAAGCAACATAACGAATCGCATTATCTAAACAACATAACCAAAATGCTTTGCTTGCATTACACAGAATTAGATACTAGTCTATTAGATAGCTATTACATACCCATCCGTATTTTAATTAACTTACTTTTACAAAATAAATAAAACTCTGATGAGAGTTAGAACTTGTCTAGGTCTACCAAAATAATGTGGTGCCCTCGACAAGACCTACGCCGGAATTGAGCCATTTTTTTTTAACAGGAAGTCGAATCATTTTGTGTTCTTCTTATGTAAATTCTTACTGACTGTCTCTTATGGGTGTCTTTCAAAACAAATTGCTTTTGTTTTTTATGCCAGCCTGAAGTGTTTGAATCTGCCTCACAACTTGTCACAAGAACCAGATTTCTAAAGAGTTTAGTCTGGCATAAAGAAAACTGATTTTGTCTTATGCCACTTATTTGGATAAAAACAAGGAAGAATATCCAACAGAGAAAGCCACGTTCCAAAAAACGCAGCCTCCCCAAAAGGCACACACGACCAACACTCGCACCACACACACACACACACTCACACAAAATAAACACACATGGATTTTGAACTGTCCAAGGGGGGTAAATAGGATTAATGTTCAATTATGTACCGCCAGAGAGTATTTTCCCTGTACATTTCTCAACTGTTTCGTACTGGTTTAAAATCAAAGCTCTGAAAGGATTGATAGCTAGTGCTTATTAACTGATACACCTGAAGAATCAACATTTCATTGTGCATGGACCGGTCATGATTTGACCCATGTCGATAGAGGTCCACTAGACAATGCTGCATGCCAAAAATCCAAGCTCTGCGCATTGTAGTTCAAGACAATAAGATTTTTAAAGGTTTTCCCAATACAACTCTGTGTAATACTGATCAACCGAATCTAAGCTACTAATTATAGCAACTAATCACCCTGGTTGCCCCAGTGTGGGGTCAATTTCAACCCCAACCCTAAACTCTTAACCCTAACCCTAAACCCTAAACCTAACCTAACCCCAGAGCGGAGTGATTCCGAATATTTTGAATGTCAATATAAAGTTCATAATTATTATAGAATCCGATGCCGATTGTTTTTATTGTTTAAAACAGTAATCCTCAGTTGCTCACACACTCAAACAATACCAAGATTATAAAAATAAATGTGGGACTATTGTTAACACGTCCAGAATATTTGTGTAATGCAGTCACATAGAAATAGAACGAAAACTCAAACATATAACGATATACGCGGTTTAGCAAGTTTTCCGTGAGAACATTTATTGAGTCATTCTTTCCTGACTTTCTGTCTTAAAAAATATTTTTGTTCTTTAAAACATGTACCGAGAAGTTTCAAAGTACTACGCAGTGCCTGCCTTAAGAAGCATATATAAGTTATATGCGAAAATACATTTGCCAAAAAAGTATTTAACCCAGTTTCATATAATGTTGTACCTGGGGATTTGTTTTGGTTCACTCTGAATGACCAGAAATAAGGTCCTTGACCTAGTCAAAATATACAGGATCGAAACGTCTGTGTCACATGTACATCAAAAAGTATTTGATTTGATCTAGAGTCATGAAACTGTATACTTCTGATTGTTATATAGCATGTGAAGTAGTGAACCTGAATTGTCACACGGTCAGTTCAGAGTTATGGCCTTTGATTTAGTCAAAAATATGCATAAAGAGCCTAGACGTTTGTGACACATGCATTTCAAACAGTATTTGACCCGAGTTGTAAAATATTATTCAGCATGTGAAGTTGTGCATCATGGGCTTTGTTGTGCATCCAAATCCCTATCCCTTTCTCCGAAGCAGAGGCGGTATATTGTTTGTCCCACCCGATCAATAACTACAGAATATTTGGAGTCACAATGGTAAAACTTCATAGGAGAGTGCTTTGGGAGCTGGCAAGTCAAAGATATAGGACACGGCGAATTAGAAACTGAATCTATAGCTAAGGATTGTTTTGACCTACAATCATCAGATTGCCATTAAAATAGTCAGTAGATGACTTCTATTGTTTTCAAGATCAATGTCACAATTACCTGAAACCGATTTCCGCTCAACGACATAAAGAACCTTTAGGCCACAGGTTGATTGCCTGTGGTCAATAAATGGTTCAGTAGGTCAAAGGTCAAAGTCAAAGTAATCTCGAGACTGGAAATGGGACAGTCCACGACAGGGGCAAACATGAATTACAAATAGCTTTATCAGCCAGATCAGAGTTATCAAAACCTAGTTATCAAACATACTTACATTACCATGTTATATAATTCGGTTGACTGTCAAGCTGTATCTCCATAACAACTAAATTTATTAGAATGAAACTTCACACAAGGCTTCCTACTCATCAGAAATACTGAAATCAATTTAATTACTTAGAAACTTTTCTAAGTTTGCTAACAAGTTATCATTGCCAATTGAAAAATTGTAATAGTCTTTTGGAAGTCTTGTCTGACAATCAAAGTTATAGCCTTAAGTTTGTTTTTCATAGGAAGTCTCAAATAGTCGCGAGTGTTGTCTTATAGACAACTCCTGTTAAATTGAAATAAGGAAAAAAAGTAAAACAAATGAACTTAAACAAATGTTTCTGATGCAACAAGTCATATAAAGGGGTGCGTGTTGTGTTTGAATTAACATTCTGTTGTCACTGGCGTCACTAGCGGCAATGGTTCAGACGCTACACCAGAAGGCTTTTCAATTTCCTCTTTAGCTTGACTATTCAAAGAAACACTTCATTTTCCATTTCTATACTTTAAGTCCGAAAGTGTAACCGCTACAGTTTTCAAGTTTTACAGGATGACAGAACACCAACTGAGGATGATCCCTATTGTTTTTGATGGTCAACAGATCACAGTAATGTGGTGACTGAAAATGGTTTCCGAGTTTGCGGACCCTTAAATCCTAAAGTATAACAGCTATGGCTTCCAGCTTAATGCAATGACAAACTACAATTAGAGGCAGATGTGTTGATTTTGGGGTCAGTGGCTAAAAGGTCAAGGTCACAGGGTCCTGACTTAATTTTTGGTAATTATTTTGTTTCTAGACTCTAAGTCTTAAAGTGCAGAAACTACATCTTGGACTTTACCGTATGACTTTGCACCACTTGAGGAGCGTCCCTATTATTTTTGGGATCAGTAGGTCGAATTTCAAGGTTACAATAACTGGGAAACTGAAAATGGTTTTCAGACTGTAAATCATAAATTATTATAACTACAGCTTTCAATTTTTACACAATGACTAAGAACCACTTGAGAAAGTCATTGTAGGAGTCAGTGGTTCAAATGTAAAGGTCACAGGGACCTGTTGATTTCTGGTATCATCATGCCCCCACCATTAAAAAAAGTGGATGCCATAAATTGTTACCCCTATCTATGTTTTCGTAAGTGTACGTGTATCTGTGCACAAAATCGTGTCCGTCCTATAAGTTATAACTTTGTTGCGCTATGTTGCACAAATGACCTCCCTAACAAGAGAATGTGTCGGATTCAAGTCTCATACCCCTACGAGTGGCCTCCGGTCTCCGACTTCAAATCTCTTGCCCCTTACAGATGCGGCTGGGAAACCCTCGCTTGGGGTATAGAATGTTTCATGTAAGGAAGCCATCCAGCTGGCTTACGTAAGGTCAGTCTTACAATAGTCAAATGGCAAAGGGCGATTGCCTCTGGTCAGCAGATGACCCCTATTGTCTTGAGAGTCAGTCAAAGGTCAGGTCACAATGACCTTGAACATGGTTACCGCTCAATAACAAAATAATGCTTTGGCATACAGCTGCCAAACTTCATATGGTGATTGCCTGTGGTCATATTGTTTGGGGGTTAATTGGTCAGATGTCAAGATCACAGTAACCTCGAGACTAAGACGATTTCTCCTGAATAAATTGAGAACATTTTAGCCAACACTCTCCAATCGTCTCATGATTAGTAGGTGACCCAATCGTTTTAGAATTCAGTAGGCCGAGTCAAAGTCACTAATCTCACGACTGAAAATGGATTCTGCTCAGTTAGTGAAGAATGCTTTAGCCTGCTGTTGTCAAAGTTCATAGAATGCTTGTTTGTGGTTAGTCATGGTCACAATGATCTTGATACTGAAAACAGTTTCCACTTCATACAGTAATCAAACTAAATAGGATGACTGCCTATGCAATTAATGATCCTTTTTGTTTTGCGGGTCAGCAGATGAAAGGTCAAGTACACAATGATATTAAGACTGAGAAAGGCTTTCGCGGAACAATAAGAGAATGTGCCTATAGTTGTCAAACGTCAGTGGATGACTGCTTTGTGTCAGTAGATGATCCCAATCGTTTTGATAGGGAGTAGGTCAAAAGTCAAGGTCACAATGATCTCGAGACTGAGAACAGTTTCTGCTCAATGAGTATAGAATGCGTTGGGATACAGTTGTCAAACTTCATAGAATGATTGGTTGTGGTCAGTAGATGTTCCTTATTGTTTTGGGGGTAAGTAGGGCACAGGGAAATGTTATACTTATCTCAAAACTTAAAACTGGACAAATCATTATGTGCGTGACAATTGTCGCCTGTGCATGTGTAGCTCATGCTGTAATTCACGTTATACGAAATTCACAGCGTGCATTTACAGAAAAATAGAATTCTTAAAATGGGTCAAGCATTTTGGCTGGAGCTACACTAAATGGTTAAATGGAGACTATTTCACATACGTATGCTCTTAGGAAAGAAGATTCAATTTTATTGCACCATATCCGGCTTTTACAAAATATTCGTTCTCTCCTTAAAACACACATGACGAGATAATGACGATGTGCTACAAAATGAATAATGATAACATACAATATACATGAATACAATCTGCGTTCACGATAAAGTCAGCACGTTCGTGATAAGAATGTATCTTATGAATATTCAGAAATTTCAACCTGATGGCAGGTCACTTTAATGTTGGCCATTTCGGCAACAGGTATGTTACTTCTGTAATGCAACACGCTCACTTAGACAATATTTTACTTATTTGTAACACATATTGAATGATATTCTAACAAAAATAAGAGTACATTTACACGCAAGTCAATGTCCATTTCACATAAAATACACAACTGCTTTACTCGAAATCTTCATATAGATAAACACAACATCACTCTTTCGTCGTTCGGTTAGAAAACTGGGCAATATTGTCCGTTTCGTAAAAAGACATACAGTACTGCTTGACACTTCTTTTACCACAAGCAAACCACTCATTTTCATATTTTTCAAGATGAAGGACAGACGTTTCCAATGTTTTGAACAGATAAACATAAACATACTTTTCATAATTTACAATTAATTTGTTGTTGGATATTACTAGAACAGCACAGCATTGTCTGCACATAGCTTTTCCCCAAACATTTTCACTCTTCCATTTTTTTTATTTGTTTCATGATTATGACTGACTGGCTAGACAACAACACAGCATTGCCCAACAACATGCCAGTAAACAACAGTCTTCTGCTAATTCCTCGTCCCGTCTCTGTTGGTTGTATCTGTCATTGTTGTCATATACATATCTGCAATGTATAAAAAATGGCATGTTTATTATACAGTCGCAGCTATGTACATTGTACATAAAAAAATAATAATTGCTCGTTAGAAATAAGTTTCGCGTACGCTATACTTACCGACGTATTTTGACGTAATGTCAACTTACGAGTAACTTACATGTAACGCGTGTGAACTTGTGCATAAATAACTTACCTGTCGCGTACCCATAACTTATGCCTAACTTATTAGCAACACGTCGGCACACGCTGAAAATTTTGTGCATATACTAAAAGTTTTGACCGGCATCGGCGTACAACTTATTCCACGTACACCAGCGTGTATGCCAAATCTTATACGCTGATGCTATAAGTCATTGTGTGACAACCACTTAAAGGAGACAGAATCAAACTCAACAGTAATGTAGTAGTTGCATTTTAAATCCGAGGAACAGCTTAATTAAAACTTTATTGAAAAAAACTGAAAACAGAAAAAGGGCGCGAACGTGAAACGTACAGGTAATTCTAATTTTAGAAATATCATTTTTATGCAAATTAGTTAAAGACCAACATCCTTACAATACTTAATTAAAACGAAATTATCCTAAAAAAGAACTGTTCAGAGACTTAAAAACGCTTTTATTCTCATGTAGTGTTCCTTTGAACGGTATGACACATTTACATAAGGTAACTTTTAGACGTGTGGTTAGTTATTTAGTTTCAGAAAAAGGTGACAATTTGTACGCAAAATTTAACAGAGGATTCAACTACATGTAGATAGAGCTGCTGGACAACGGCAAAAACTCCTCAAAGAGATAAGAACGGCACATAGTCTGCAACAGTGTACAGCCAAAAACAATCACGATTTTGCAGCTCACATTTAAACAACTTCTCATGAACCGCTTTTGGTCTGCAGCATTAATATAAGGTCCTCTCCAATGTTTGTTCAAATGGAGACAGTTGTCCCCTTCAGAGCTAAAAGTGGAAAAACCTTTATACGACTTCTTTTCATGAACGGCTTGATGGATTTTCATCAAACTTGATCTGAAGCATCATTATAAGATCCTCTCCCAATTTTGTTCAAACGGAGGCATAAATTGATTCATAATAGTAATATCATAAAATCCATTTAATTTGTGATATTTCTAATATTCTATCTAATGATACCTTAAAATCATTTTGCGGTATTAAAAAATTTTTATGGACACCATAAAGCATGATTATTGATATTGTTTAAGTAAATAACGGGTATCATAAAAAACTAATTAATTTTAAGATGTAAGATAATCAAATTATAGATATGTATCGCTCATTTTGTGATATCTGTAAAACGCATAATTACGATGTCATCCAAAAACATTTAATGATATAATAAATTGAATTGTGATATCTATAAATCAGTTAGTGATAAAATGAATTAACGATATCAAAAAAAAATGAATTTGTGATATCTAGAAATGATTTTTTGGATATCACAAGAGTTAATTAATAAGTTAAACGGTCCCCCGTACATTTTACCGTAATATAAAGGGAGTACATAACCTATGATGGAGGTTGTGTATAACACGTTCAACAACCTGTGATCCGAAAGATATTACTTTAAGGAAAGATATTACTTTAAGGAAGTTTGAATTGTTCACATAACTTCCGGTTAGCATACATGCATTATTTACTTAAATTCACAGTGAAAGTTTAACATCCGCATGACCTCTCATTTCTATGAATATTGAAATAGTTTTAAACTTACACTGTAGTGTGTTGTGGTTGTTGCTGATACGGCCCTGGCTGTGGATACGCCCCGGCGGGTGGTTGATAAGCCCCGGCGGGTGGTTGATAAGCCCCAGCGGGCGGGTATGGTCCGTTATTGTATTGCCCCGCTGCTCCGTAAGGAGGGGGCTGCTGTGGATAAGGAGCTGATGGATTCGTGTAACTCATAGTCCTTTAATAATTCCTAACAAAAACGAAATACGTCCAAGCAGAATGATTTTATTTTCCTGAAAAGAATAAAACTGTCAAGTTTCGGTTTGACAGATGGCTACAGATGTACGTAAAACTGTAAAAACAGAAACAAACACTATTTAAGACGATACCTTAAGCTTGTAAACAATAATCAAGTCGATACTTTAAGATTGTAAACAATATGAATTAACGACAATGACCTACTTTCAACATTAAAGGTACCATTAAGGTAAGAGTCCGAAGTACAACATGTACATGTGTTGAAATATACCACTTACCAGAGTTGATTTTGATATATGCTTTTAATCCTCAATTTTTTGTTAGGAAGATTTTAAATCACACTGAAACACTGTTTAATACTGGTTTATCTTAACATCCGTTTATAGCATCATTACTATTATAAACCAACTATTCGTCATGTGACCAGATGTCTCACGTGAGAATGAGATATCAACAATAGTATATCAATAGTTTCAATTCATTTAGGTCAAATAATACAATGGTTTGTTTTAAATGAGTTAGGTATTTCTCACCAAAGCGGTAAGAATTTATTTACGTGTTCCGCTGCTTCCCTTAATTTCTGTTTAAAAAGAAGAAAATAACACACATATTGTAAACATCAATGTTAAAGAACTCCAGGTGTGAAACTTTTTTTTATTTTCCTAATGTTACGATTAGGCCTAAAAAACAATTGTTAAGTGGGACTTTTCGGAAATTATTTTTGTGTCAAAAACATTAATACAGATAAGGGGGTTATGCCTTTAGAGCATCAGTAATCTATTTCTAACCATTGACCATGTTTATTTATTTATTTATTTGGGTTTTACGGCGCACCAACACAGTACTGACCATGTTTAAAGCATAAAGCATAAAAAGGGCAGTTTTGCAACTTTCTGTTAAAAAGTCCAAGGCCATAAAAACATTTAGTGTCGGGCCAAAAATTTGGGGTAGACTGGAAAAAAACTATTTTTTAGGAATTAGTTTTGAATTTATTGTAAAACAGTTTTTGATGGGACATGCCGGTCGGTTTTGGAAACTATAAAGTTTAAAATTTCAGATTTTTGTTGTTGCTGTTGTTGATGGATTGTGATGGTATCTATCTAAGCATAAAAGCAACATTTCCGTCACTCGAACTATTTTGTAAAATTTGAACAAAAATCAGAATGTTCATGGATAACAATTTTACAAAATTTTGGTCGTATCATAGATATTTCAGAAGTTCTAAACGATGTATAACTTATGTAAGAATAGACCCTGTGACGGATTTGATTGACTGGACAGTAATTATTGATATGCTGGTAAGTTTTCAATGTATCTTTGGATATAATTTATACACATAATATAACAATTAATACAGTTTATACTAAGTCCTAGATATTTTGTGCGTCTGTAACGTGGCAGTGCACTGATGAGTTTCACATCCGGGTCGCATTCGCCTTGACTTACAAGTGTATTCAGTGTCAAAACCCTCGAGAGGACATAGACGATTATATTTCGTTGCGGTACTTGACAAGTTTTCCAAGAAGAGAAGGCGAGACAAAGGAACAAGACCGGTTTAGTGGTCTCAGTATTTGTATTTTTGTAAATGGGCAATAATTTCACCACAGAAACACGGGTAGAAGATCAGCAGTGAAATGTTGCGCGAGAAACTGGAGAAGAAATTTCAAAATGAAATATATTTTTACACCACTAAGCTTATTACTTAAAAAAAAAACATTTGAAAATGGTAACATCTATAAGCGACCTGATTACAACCTGTTGAAATATTGAGCTGTGGTTTCAACAAGGTCATGCACATTATTGAAATATGTTTGGTTCAACAATAGAACAATACTTAAACTTGAACTAGAAGATGCTTTTTAGCGCATGTCTCCCCCAATGCATAGTAGTAATAGGCAAGATGTCACTAGGGAACAGGAGCGACAGTCAAAGAGACACTGATGGTTGGCTGCAATAGGGATCATCTACTCGGCATGTCCAATTATCCAACGAAGTTTCAACATTCTTGACCTAGGGGTTCTCAAGTTATGGATTGAAAACGGTTCTGACCCCTGTGACCTTGACCTTTGATCGAATGACCCCAGAATCAATAAGGATCATTTGCTCTGCATGTCCAATCATCCTATGAAGTTTCAACATTCTGGGTCAAGTGGTTCACAACTTTATATAATATTGGTGGGAGAGTTTTCCATGTTCAGGCGCCTGTGAACCTTTGCTCAAGTGATCCCAAAACGGCAAGGGCCATCTACTCTTTAAGTCCTATCATCCTATGAAGTTTGAAGGGTCTGGGTCAAATGTTCTCAAGTTACCGATCAGAAATGGTTTTCCATTTTCTGGTCCCTGTGACCTTGACCATTGATCAAGTGACCCAAAAATCGATAGGGGTTATCTACTCGACATGTCCAAACATACTATGAAGTTTCAACCTTCTGTGTCGAGTGGTTCTCAAGTTATTGATCAAACACGGTTTGCAATGTTCAGGCCCCTGTGCCTTGAACTTTGATCAAGTAGCCCCAAAAGTTATAGGGGTCTTCTAATATGTAAGTCCGATCACCCTATAAAGTTTGAAGGTTCTAGCTCAAATGGTTCTGCAGTTATTGGTGAAAAAGTGTGACAGATGGCCCCTGTGACCTTGATCTATAATGGATTGATTTCCCAAAAATAGGGGTCTTTTACTCTGTAAGTCCTATCACCCTCTGAAGTTTGAAGGTTCTAGGTCAAATGGTTCTCAAGTTACTCATCGGAAATGGATTTCCATGTCCTGGCCCCTGTGACATTGACCTTCAATTGGCCAAAAAGCATGTCAGAGTTATGGGGCTTGATGCTCTCGACTAGTTTTTTAACCCCAAAGACACTTGTGAATTTTCAATTCAAGATATGTTTTGTATTTGGAGATAGTAACTTGCATGTAAAACTTTAACCAGGATTTTCTAAGTCCAAAAGAGGGCATAATTTGGCCAAAATACATGTCAGAGTTATGGGACTTGACCCACTCAGGTTGGTAATTGGCATAGTAAAAGAAAAAATAAGTATCAGCTATATGCCTTTAAATGATAGCCATAATTATGTACTTGCACACAAAACTTTAACCAGAATTTTTTAAGTCCAAAAGGGGGCATAATTTGACCAAAATGCATGTCAGAGTTGTGGAACTTGATGCCATCATCTAGTTTCATAACCCAGAAGGCACAATGTGAAGTTTCAATTTAATACCTACATTAGTTTTGGAGATAGTAACTTGCATGTGTAAATTTAACCAGTCCAAAAAAGGGCATAATTTGGCCAAAATACATGTCAGAGTTATGGGACTTGACCCAGTCAGGTTGGTAACTGACCTAGAAAAAGAAAAAATAAGTTTCAAAGCCATATGCCTTTAAATGATAGTCATATGTACTTGCATGTAAAACTTTAAACAAGGTGTGACAGCGACGCCTACACCAGGGTGAGTAGAACAGCTAGACTATCCTTTGAATAGTTGAGCTAAAAATGGTAGACTGCCTGCAACGAATCTTCTACATAACAAAATCCTTTTATAGTCGAAATGAAATCTGACTGACTGAGTTAAGAAGCCCTGGTTCTAGTACTGAGATGTAATAGAATAAGAAGAAACACGCAAAGTTTCTAAGATATTTTATTGTATTTTCTTGTCCATTTCATTTTCTCAAGTAACTATAGGCAAGTTAATTCCTACCTAAATAGTGACACTGTAATCATGTATTCATGCATATATATAAATATTGTACATATTTCACTTATATGATCCATACAGAGAAAAGGCTAGCATCACAGCTAAAATAAAATATTGCATTTTTTCCAGGCAATACAGCAAGAGTAAATACTGCTATAGATAAGTCTTTGCTATAATAAAATACAGAAAAAAGTGGGTGAAATAAGAAAATTCACATAAAAATACCCATTTTTGTTTCTATAGAAATACTAGGTTCATGTTTAAAAGCTGGTGCTTAGCTATAAATTGTATACTTTGTAAGTTATTTTGTGCTCTTTTTTTTTTTTTAATAAATAAGTTAATATTAAAATCGCACATTATATTTTACAGCAACTATATTGATAAGTACCAAGATATTCCAAATCAGACAGCATATATAAATTGAAACCTCAGTCTAATTACCAAAAGCAGAAAACCTACAGATATTGGTTGTGTGTTCCACTTTACCCTTTTTCATTTAGTAATTATAAACTAGTTTTAATTACATGCTAGTGTAGTAATTTACATGTATGGCGTTTTGAAATTTATGTCTGTTAGGCTAGAGTACATTGCCTGCTAGAACTTCATTAACAAATGATCTCTTAGTTACAACTGCTACTTAGAATGAATTTAAGAAGTATACTAATCCAGCAGGTAACGTATTTTAGCCATATATGAGGCACTTGACTTGTACCAATGTTACCTAACCAACCAACACCACATGACATCATGAAAATGTAATACTGGCTACTCTTGCGAAAACAGACTTATCTCCCTTGATTAGCTCAGTTTTGAAAAAAAAATCTTGATTTCTATTGTTACTTCTGTGCATAATATAAATCCATTTTCATCATTAAAAGTCCACTGCAGCAGGAGAAAAACAGCAAGAATAGGGCCCATATCCATCAATGTTTGAAGTCTGAAACAAAGATTTAACAACCACAAATTCAAACAGCCAGAACTTTGTTTCCAGCAAAACAACACGGATGAAATTTTACTGAGATGTAAGAAGTTGCAGTATAAACATTCTAGTAAAGTTTCGTTACAATGTGTGCAAATTAAATGATGATACAGCAAAATGAAATTTTAGCACGCTGAATTCTATTAAGTCTTAAATTTCCAACTTCAAATGTTGACGGGGCCAGAATAATAGAAACTTTCAAAACCATTAACAAATGAACAAATCAAACCCATTAACAGTACCAAATAAATAAATAAAACAATGCTTTTACAGTGCATGCTACATAATGTACAATAAACAGAATTTATCCTTATATTTCATTCATGCCTTGGATATTCTGACCTGTTTCTATAAATATCACAATATTTTTTAGTAATGCATCATCTTATGACTGAGGAAAGAAGTTATATATATAACACAGTGCTGGGGTTAGACATGAGAAATTACTAGTAAAAAACTTGAATCTTAAATCTGTGAACAGTGCGAAAAAACGAAAAAAAGATTTTGTGAGCATAATTCTAGGACATGTAAAACTGAGCCATGGCTGGAAAAAGTACTTGCAAGAGACAGAATAGTTGTTAGTTTATTATAAGAAGAAATATTCAAAACAATATTCCTTCCTTAAACAACAAAAACTAACATCTTGAGTCAAGTTAAAAGCTGCCTGTACTGTTGTTTTATTACATAATCCTTGGTGCACTTCACTTTGTGTGTTGCGCATTTCATTTTACACCATGTACAAGGTGCTTGATAACAGTTATTAAAAGTGCACAATATTTCAGGATAATTCTAAAAGAGACAGCATAACTGCATTTAATATGTTTTAGTCCAGCAGATATTAACTTGGAGTCTATAGATTATGTTTTTGCCAATTGCAAGAACTTCAGTTTTTGCATATTTTCCCATGAATCATGCTCACATTCAAACTATAAGGGAGGTAACTCTAAACAAGCTAAACCTAAAACATTTCCCAGTTACTTCCCATGTCAAGTAGAATTTTTTTTTTTACAAAAAATGACTAACTGCCATTAATAAATAAAAATCCTCTGAACCAGGTGATAAGATCATCTAGATGTATCATTATACACCTGTCTTCATGCAAGAAATATGTGTATAAAAGACGAGTGCATCACAAAAAGTAGCTGCTAAACCCTGTATAACAGTTGTCTCTCTCTGCAGGGGAGGAATATAAAATGTTTGAAGATTGTAATACTAAACAGTTCATTTCAAAATTTACAGAACAACTAGCCAACTTACCTACATCATAAAAGTCAATGTATTTTTCAGCACATGTTACAGGGACTTGGGACAAAGGCTGCAGAAAAGACATGCGTAACTGACTCAACATTATTTAACTGTCCGGACATGATAATAATCTTATGGCTTCTTTAATCTTTAGCCTGCTGTCGGCAAGCGATTCTGCCTTTGCAACCAGTGCAGACCAAAATCAGCCTGCACATCCATGCAGTCTGATCATGGTCTACACTGTTGACCATTTAGTCAGTATCCTTTTAGTATTCACCCCTTTTAACAGTTAATGGTACTGTCAGAATTAAAAGATGGAACAGCTCATTATAGAAACTTAGCAGGGTAAAGGTTAAATGTAACATTAGTAACAGCACTGCAACAGAAAAATCAAGACAATTGTGGGCTGAAAGTTTGTAACAGATGAGGAGCTAGAATCATTGATCTATATGGATATTTGCAACAAGTCAAGCAAAATGGCTATGTCAATATAAACTTTCTCAAAATTTTGTAACTGTTTTCTCCATGATTTGTATAACAGGTTATTTCTGTACAGAAGTTACTTTATTGTAAAAATCATGATTTTTTTCCTCAATAAAAACACATTTAACCGCCAAACAGTACTTTTCAAAATGTTAGTTGACATGTTTCAAGAACTGTTACAAACTGAAAATAAATTCAATGTCTCAAATAAATACACTTGTACAAAAAATCCTAAAAATGATTTGACAATGCTACTATAAGAGATTCATACAAGAGACTCTTTTTTCAAGATGATTACCATAATTAAATGCTCTGACAACAAAATATTCATGGCAGAATTGGGTTACAGTTAAAGTCGATAAAACTATCAGAAACTCCTTCTCAAAACAACCTTATGTATTACATGAAAAGAAACAATTAACAAGCCCTTCAAAAGCATTTGTTTTCTAAAAATAAAAAGTTAACCTATAATTCTCTATTTTTGAACTATGTCATAAAACAATGACTACAGAGCCCTGTGGGCAAATTCTTCGAAAAAGTTCAATTTTCTCTGTACTTGATCTGATACAGAGGAAGTATGGTACTATCTTAAAGAGGAACCCTGTTTCCTGTTTAAATTCCATCTTTTATCTGTAATAGTAGATAAGATTTAATAGGCTCTGGAAAACAGCTAATCTCATCCTAGAATCTTAGTTCATAATATAAACAGTACACAGGTAAAAACTAGGTATACACAGTTAGTTCATTCATGATAGAGGTATATAAATACTATCACAGGATCAGTCAGCTCGGCAACATAAGATTCAAAGCTATAAAGAGCAGACTATAAAGAAATATAGCATTTTAACTTAAACAGAAGCTATACTGTCTTAAGGTAGTTCTGCACGTTTGGATCGAAATTTTTTCTACAATGTAGAATTTGATTAAACACTGATTTTTCAAAACTTCAGAATATACCTAGAAAATTCAGCAAATAAAAAAGATAGGGTCGTGTGCTTGATTTTTTGCTAGACTGATTTGAAAAATTTGGACCTCACGCAATATTTCATAATGGGAGTCTATGGGAAAATCATAACTTTCATAACATTTTCGCAAATAGAAATTTTTCTACAATGTAGATTTTAATGAAACTTCTTACAGTTGTAAATAAACATATGGCCTATAATTTGGTGAAATAAAATGTGTAGGTCCGTGTGCTTATTTTTGAGATATTTGACCAAGATTAAAGTAAACCGGACATTTCACGCTAATTTTAAGACCTTTTTATGAATTTTTTAACGTGTCATATGTTTAAATATCATATTTTGACTTAAGAAATATAGCAATAGTGCCATTGTAATAAATTTACTCACAGGTTTCGATTAAATCATAAAATTATTTTCATTTCCGTACGCCGAATCCAGGCTTTATTCTACGTTTTCCGGATAAATGACGTTACGCCATCACTTCCGGTTTATCAAACGTGCAGAACTACCTTAAGGAGGTTAAGAAACAAGTTTCAATTCATCCATACTAGTAATATCTTCTCATCTAAACACGTCTCCAGTTTATGAGAAAGCCTTAAACTTTTCCTTTATAATGTTTGAATAGAAACATCAAAATTTAAGATTGGTGTAAGAATTCCTCCTTTCTGCATAAAATGGATATTATTTTCCTGGTAAACACATAAACAAAAGTTCATACATTCATATTTAAATTATCCATTTTAAGCTTTCATGATCAGAGATTATTTTCATCCGACCTTGACCTGTCACTTTTGACCTTGAACTTCTCCTCCAACCTTGACTAGCACAATCCTTTTGTATTTACAATACATCACAGCACTAGTTTTATATCATTTCATTTATCTCCAGTTATATGCGAGACAAAAATGCACTTCTCCTGTCCTTCACAAAAATGTTCATATCAAATTGCACTTTTTGACCTTTCAAGGTCATTTCAAAGCAGCAGACGTCAAAAAGCTGCGTATTATTTCACATCAGTCATTTCTGATTGCAGAATGATTTTTAACCTTGACCATATTTGGGTCACCACGTGACTTTTGTTCAGCAGTTAACCTGAATGATAGAACTATAAATAGTCGCCATTTATATTTTCATTCAGCCAGATCAAATTCCAACATAGCATCCAGTTCATCAGTTAGGCCTTGTAGCATATTGTCAATTTCACTAAGAACATCTCCTGAACGTTGCTTCTGGCCAGCTACAACTTGCCTGAAAAAGAAATACAGAGGTAAACTAGAAAATGCTTTTGTAAAAAAGCGCATGTCTCCCCCAATGCAAAGTCCTATAGGCAAGAAGTCAATAAGGGTCAGGAGCGAAAGTCAAAGAGACACTGATGGTTGGCTGCAATAGGGATCATCAACACTCTTGGCCTAGTGGTTCTCAAGTCACTGTTCAGGCCCCTGTGACCTTGACCTTTGATCAAGTGACCTCAAAATAAATAGGGGTCATCTACTCTGCATGTCCAATCATCCTATTAAGTTTCAACATTGTAGGTCAAGTGGTTCTCAAGTTATTTCCAAAAAATGATTTTACATGAACAGGCCACTGTGACCTTGACCTTTAATAGACTGACCCCAAAATCAATAGGGATCATCTACTCTGCATGTTCAATCATCCTATGAAGTTTCAACATTCTGGGTCAAGTGGTTCTCAGTTATTGATCGGAACTGGTTATCAATGTTCAGGCCCCTGTGACCTTGACCTTTAACGTGAGTGACCCCAAAAACAATAGGGGTCATTTAGTCTGCATGAACAATCATCCTATGAAGTTTCAACATTCTGGGTCGAGAGGTTCTCAAGTTATTGATTGGGAAAAGGTTTTCCATGTTCAGGCCCTGTGGCCTTGACCTTTAACAGAGTGACCCTAAAATCGTTAGGGGTCATCTACTCTGCATGACCAATCATCCTATTAAGTTTCATCATTCTGGGTCAAGTGGTTCTCAAGTTACTGACGGGAAATGGTTTTCCATGTTCAGGCCCCTGTGACCTTGACCTTTCACAGAGTGACCCCAAAATCGTTAGGGGTCATCTACTCTGCATGACCAATCATCCTATTAAGTTTCAACATTCTGGGTCAAGTGGTTCTCAAGTTACTGACTGGAAATGGTTTTCAATGTTCAGGCCCCTGTGACCTTGACCTTTAATGGAGTGACCCCAAAATCAATAGGGGTCATCTACTCTTTATGACCAATCTTCCTATGAAGATTCAACATTCTGGGTCAAGTGGTTCTCTAGTTATTGATCGGAAATGGTTTTCCATGTTCAGGCCCCTGTGACCTTGACCTTTCACAGAGTGACCCCAAAATCAATAGGGGTCATCTACTGTTCATGACCAATCATCCTATGAAGTTTCAACATCCTGGGTCAAGTGGTTCTCTAGTTATTGATCGGAAATGGTTTTCAATGTTCAGGCCCCTGTGACCTTGACCTTTGACGGAGTGACCCCAAAAACAATAGGGGTCGTCTACTCCAGCAGCCCTACAACCCTTTGAAGTTTGAAGGTTCTAGGTCAAATGGTTCTCCAGTTATTGCTCGGAAATGAAGTGTGACGGAAGGACGGACGGACGGACAGGGCAAAAACAATATGTCTCCTAGGGGAGACATAAATATATGTAGGGGCAAAAGGTCACATAATTCATATATGAAAGAAATCAAAGGTCAAACAAATAATTACAACACGTACATTAGTCAACACATATTTCATGTATTGCAATACGTAGATCTTTAATTGCGTCTGCCTTGATGAAACATATTTAAATACTTGTAGACATAGTACTTAAACTAAAATTGCCAGTGCCAAACATATGTCATCTCAGATCCTTATGGCTATTACTGTTTGCTATTCAGCCAGTATCTTTTTGGTAAGTACCCCTTTTAACAGTTAATGGTACTGTCCAAACTGGAAGATGGACAAGTTCAATAAAGAAATTTAGCAGGGTAAGATCTTGTCAGTCTAATTATAGTGACCAAGAAACTGTGCTACCATATCTGATCCATTGTTTTACTATTTTAGACATATCAAAATCAAAACAATATAACAGAAGTGTGTTTTAATTTGAATCAGTTGTATAATACACTAAACAAGAGCACCGCCTTGCGGGTGCTGACGCTCATCTGATTTTTTTTGTGTAATAGAAATATTGTCCTACCCATGATTTTCTAAGTCTAAAAAGGGCCATCATTCTTGCAAAAAGCAGGATAGAGTTATGTTTCTTGATGTACAGTGTCCACTTATGATGGTGAAAAACTGTTGCAAGTTTTAAAGCAATAGCTTTGATAGTTTATGAGAAAAGTTGACTTAAACATAATACTCAACCAAGAAAATGATTTTCTAAGTCCAAAAGGGGCAATAATTATTGCAAAAAGCAGGATGGAGTTACGCTGCTTGCTGTACAGGGTCAGCTTATGATGGTGAACAAGTGTTGCAAGTTTCAAAGCAATAGCTTTGATAGTTTAAGAGAAAAAGTTGACCTAAACATAAAACTTAACCAAGAAATCCGATATTTTCTAAGTCCAAAAGGGGCCATAAATCTAGCAAAAAGCAGGAGGGAGTTATGTTTCTTGCTGTACAGGGTCAACTTATGATGGTGAACAAGTGTTGCAAGTTTTAAAGCAATAGCTTTGATAGTTTAGGATAAAAGCTGACCTAAACATAAAACTTAACCAAGAAAACTGATTTTCTAAGTCCAAAAGGGGCAATAAATCTTGCAAAAAGCAAGATGGAGTTATGTTTCTTGATGTACAGGGTCTGCTTATGATGGTAAACAAGTATTCCAAGTTTCAAAGCAATAGCTTTGATAGTTTGGGAGAAAAGTTGACCTAAACATAAAACTTAACCAAGAAATCTGATATTTTCTAAGTACAAAAGGGGCCATAAATCTTGCAAAAAGCAAGATGGAGTTATGTTTCTTGCTATACAGGGTCAGCTTATGATGGTGAACAAGTATTCCAAGTTTCGAAGCAATAGCTTTGATAGTTTAGGAGAAAAGCTGACCTAAACATAAAACTTAACCAGGCAACGCCGACGCAGACGCCGACGCCGACAACCGCTCAAGTGATGACAATAACTCATCATTTTTTTTCAAAAAATCAGATGAGCTAAAAATGCACAAGGGCCACAGCTTCTTGAAATAATTTCTTGGTAAATATTGCCTTTTTAGTCATGTTTAAATTAATTAAAACATGTTTTTTGGAAAAGCTTTATTTTTAGAATAGTGTTGTGATACTGTAAAGTATTCTTATTTTTGGCACAAATTTTCACTTGTCTACGGGCAAATGGGATGAAAAATCTACTTGTCCGTTGGCAAAAAAGCCCATGTCGGACATAGGAATTCCACACCGCTGCTTTTGCTATATCTAATTTCCTAAATGTTGACATTACGATGATCATTCAGAAACATACTCACCCTTTAGCTTGTGGTTTTGGAGACACTGCTGGTTTTACTGCAGGTTTCTGGGGAACAGACGGACGCACTAACTCTGCAAATTAAAAGAAATATTTGTTTGTATTTTAAAAAATATCAACAGCAATGGAAAAATACGTAAAATTAGATGCACATCCAAAATGCAGCGAAATTTATCGGTTTCGAACCAAGGAACAATTTACTGAACATAACCTTGAAGATTCTATGGTTTCTGGACTTGAGTGAAAAGTAAAATTCTTTTTTGTTAGGCCTAATTTCATGAAATCACGCAACCCAAACATCTACAAAAAGTAGTCCCTTACAAATGATAATGATTTCACATTATATACAATAGACACACATCTGTTCAGATGCACAAGCGGTAATCAGATTTACTCAAGTGAGTGGGAAAGAATTATGCCAAATTTGATAGGATTTCATGGTAGGGGGCAAATGCAAGCTAAATTTATCAAAATTTCACACTGGTTTTCAAGTGGATTAAAATTAACAACATCAGCATTTTAACAAAAATTATGACACATGTTATGAAAGAGATTTATACATTTTCGACAGAAAGTGTAAATAACTAATAAAATTTAATGAAATGCAACTTTGAAGCAAAAAGTTCAAAGGGATTGCAGATTAAAAGCTTTTAAAAGGTTCTGAATTAGAAATAATTACTCATAATGTTGAGTGGTTATATTCCATGTTTCACATGCATTCTCACATTACCATCTGCATTAAAAACATATTATTTCAATGTTTACAAAATGAAAAACGTGACCTACTTAATTCTAAACGACGCTTTATACTTACTAACAACTACGAACACTTCCCCAAACATGTTAACAAAATGTATATTTTATGTTAGACTGAGATGAAGTTTATCAGTAACACAAGGGTCTTTTATAGTGGAGTATGAAGACCAGTCTCAATCCCCAGCACCAGACTGACCAATGGTAAGGCTGCATTTTGTGACTGGTATACAAATTCAAGTTTTTTACTTTCTTTTTAATGAATCTTATCTGAATAAGCTTCATTTTCCAATGACTAGATGCTGTAAACTTGTACAAATACTATATAATTAGAAGACAGAAACCTAAAGATTCCCTTGAAAGACAGTAGACATAAGGGTTAAACTGTACCCACCTTTTGAACTATTCTTTGGTGCAGACTGAGCCCCAGGTACAAAACTTGCTGTAACACTGGCATTGTACTGTTGCTGCGGCTTCTGTTGTTGATTCTGTGCCAGTTTTTGTTGCTGCACTGCAAGTCGCTCCTGTTCAGTCACCTGCTGCTGCTGTTGACTGTGGCTTCTGTTGTTGCTGCAGCTGACCACTTCCTTGTTGATTTGGTTTTGGCAGCAACTTTGGCTGCTGTAATTTTTGCACAGTTTGTTGCTGCGGTTTCGCTAACTTATTTGGTGTCCGTTTAATTGTATCGGTATTGTCATTAAAAGCTTGATCACTTGTCTCCTCAGCATGTGATGCCGAACTACCATCGTCCAATATCATGACTAGAGATGGTTTAGATTGCTGAGCCCTTTGTTTTATTGTGCCAACATTTTCATTTGCAAACGGTAAAGTGTTTGAGTCTAAACTGGATGTGGAGGAACTTAGATTTAATTCTCCTTTTCCACTTCCAGTCGAGTCTTTTCTCTGTTTTTCTGATTCATTAATTTTACCACTTGATTCTTTGGTAATATTTGCACTATCTGAGTTTTGTTGAACACAATTTTGAGCATTTTGTATATTTTCACCATTTTTGTCCTGAACACTGTCTTGTGAGATGACTGCACTAGACTGGCTTACTGTAACTATACTATCCCCAGACTGATTCTGTGACTGAGACTCAGTTTTGGCTTGACGCAGTTTAACACCAAATGCACTTTCAACACCATTTGATGTCGGACTTGCACTTGATGAACTCTCCCGTTTCAGTCTTTGCTGTAACATATACTCCCCTGAACTAGTTTTATCAGATTTTCCTAACAAACCATAATTTGAAATTTTTGGTTCAATTATCTCCATGGCAACTGGTGGTGCCGCAGGTAAATCTTCATTGTCTGAACTAAGATTATCACCAGCACTATTTTCCTCACTTTTCTTTCCAAAACGTTCTGAAAGACTTTGAACACAATTTACAAATGCCTGTGCTTGAGGGGAGGATATCTGAGGTTTCTGTTGAATAGGGGGCGGGGACAACACAGAGGTTATACCTGGGCTTGCAGAAGTTGTTACATTTTGACTCGGACTAACTGTTCCATTTTTGTTTGTAGTTTCAGTATGACGTAACGAAGCATTCCGTTTTGGTGGTGGAGGCGGAGCCTTTTTAGCCCTGCCCCCTGGTGAATTCTGTTGTGAGCTCCTGGGTGAGCCACTTTGCTGATACGCATACGTGAACTGTGTTGACACATGTAAAGGACTGACTGGCCCTGTTGGGACTTGATGCATCGACATTGGAGGATAATTCACGTAATTGCTCACAGTTCTTGGTGTACCTGTCTGCGGGGTATCATATATATTTTCCGAGGTCCTTCGTTTCAAACTACCATTTGTGGCAAGGGGATACTTAAACCCTTCAAGATTTTTAACAGGGCTTTTATATCCATCATTATTCTTTTCAGCCTCATGTTTTTCAATATCAATTATATCAGGCGAACCTTCTCGGCTAGGCTGCTTTGATTTAGCAACAATCATAGCTACAGGTTTCGGCTTGGCTGCAACAACAGGTGCCACAGGATGTGCCCCTGCCATGGGTGAACTGGACATTTGGTAGTTGTCATCACCTGTGGGCGTGTTCTCCCTGTCAGAATAATCGGAGGTCCTGTCAGGGGGCGCATGAAATGACTGACACATTTTCTGATGAGGACCACTTTCTTTGCCCTCAGCCATTCCATTAGGAGCTGACTGAGACATTGACCTTTTGACCTTTATAGGCACAACAGCAGGAGGTTTCTGCTGCATGTTACTTGTATTAGCATACTCCGACTCCAAAGGCTGACTTAAAGACTTCATTTCTCCGCCGCTGCTATTGGTACTCAGACTATCTCCAGACGATGACCGCCGTGGCTTCAAGTATGGTGGAAGCTCATTATACTGGGGTGGAGCTGGTGGCGGGGGTGATGATCGCTCTCCCGACCACCGTATACTGGCCATAGGGGGTTCAAGAACTTCTGTAGCCTCACGACCATCTACTGTCGACAATCTCTTTGTACCCGACAATATCCTCTTCAATCTGTCTATAGCCAACATTATCTTTTTCTGATGGCCTGAAATTATACAATAATTATACAATTAGTTAGCAGTCCGACACCTGTCATAAAGTTCTTTTATAAACTTTATAATTATTTACAAAAAACAAAATCCAATTTCCTCACAATAAGAATCAATTTAGTTTCGTAACTACTTCCTTATCGCTTGTCTAGACACTGCAACACAGATAATCAAAACATCAAATAACTTGTCATCAGCTTTTTTGTCTTCAACAAACATCAGGAAAATAATTTGAAGAGGCATCATTCTTTGTACTACTTTAATATAAAAGACATCAGTGTATCTTCAGTTTTAACGTTTTTGTTTTGTTTTTAACATGTGTGGGTCCATTGTCATTTAACAAATCTGGGAAGGACAAAATACTTCAGATTTAGTGCCTTCTGTAAATTTACCGCAGAGAATACTGTCATATCCAGGAACTGGACTTGCAGCTTCTTGTATGGCAGTCTTATACACTACACACTGTCAGAGCTGAACCTGCAGGCTGGACCCTAATCATAATGCTTGAAATCCATTAATCTTTGCCTACAAGTCAAACTGTCGGCCATCTTGAAATACATCTATGACATATTTTCCATCTATAAATAGCGCCATTAATACTGACAATTTTATAAAAGGACGGAAACTGTGTTACTTCCAATGTAAATCAATTTAGAAGCTTTCAAGTTCAAAAGGATAATATTGTAAGGGCACACCTGGGAGACCTTTCTGATATGGAAATAAATTGATACTTTATATAGAAACCAATGGGGATATAAAACAAAACATCTCCATAGACTACGGTAGTTGTGTGTTACATTAAAAATTTCAATTTCACTTTGTGAACTAATTAACAAGCAGCTGATCTGAGGTATTCCATCCATAAATGGAAACCTCCTCTTCAATTGCCATTAAAAGTGTGTAGATGTTTTAGACCCATATATTTCATCAGTGTCAATGCCCAAGTGGTTATGTCGTTGCATTAATAATTTAACATGTATCTAGGGTGTGGGTCTGAACCACACTACACCAAAACAAAAACAGAGTTGCTTGGTTTTCACTGGATTACATTAAAAAGTATCTATTAAGGTTTATACAGTTTATAAATGATTTTAAAGTATTTAAAAAGAAATAGTCATTACACAAAGTGTATTGTTTTGGTTTGGTGATTTTTGAAACTATGGGTGTGGATGATAGCTGGGTTATATTTGGAAACTGACTTGGTGAAAATTACAACTATTTTGGAAATATATGTGACTACACACACATGCTTTAAATATACAGTTGAAAATAGGTATCTCAAATTCCAAGGGATTGAGCATTTTACTTCAAGATAACAGAAACTCGACTTAAAATTATATTTGTCTTCGGGATTTGAAAATGTCTTTGAGATAGCCCAAATTTTGAGATAAGCGATTTTGAGATTTGAGAGTTTTGATATATAGTTTGTAAGGGTTCTAAATATTGCTTATTTTGGAAGGAATAAAGAATGAAGAAGCACACATCTATATAACCTTTCTCTCTCTTCATGGAAGCACAAATGTCTACACACCTTTATTGACCAGTCTAGGTACTGTGACTTAATGAGATTCCCTACAAAATGGACTGATTTAATGACCATTTTTATGAAACATTAAGTAACAATAAAACATATCTATGACTATTAGAACAGCTGATACCATACCTAATCTCTGAATTCCAATTTCTTCTAGGTCTTCCCACATGATGTCAGTTACATAGTCAATGTTATCATAGCCCTGATTGGCTAATGTGTTGTAATACTGCTCCAAATTCAACATTCTCAGCCAATCATAGAGGTCGTTCTAAAAATAAAAAATGTAACTTCTTTGAAAACAACTTTCTAAGAAAATTTCAAAACATTCTTAGAATACTGTCATTTAAGCTAAGTTACTGTTCCCATGTACAGGCAACTAAAATTGAAGTTTACCTATTATTACATGACTCCTAATATTATATTATCTTGTCTATAAATTGTGCTATATGACAGGTCTACATTCAAACATGTTTATTGGGCTAAAAAGTAAAAAAAAAATCAATGATAAAAACTGTGGATCAAACAGTACATCCTTTAAGTCACAAGTCTGAAGATCTATTCCTGAACCATGGTGCCATCATAATTTCCAATTCCTGTGCAATTTACCATTTAATAAAGAATCAAACAAATCAGATCTGACAAATCAATCTTGAGTACCTCTTCTAAGTTAATTACATGATTTTATCATAAAATAATATTCTTTACTTACCGGTTTAAAGTCTGGTATGCCATCATGTATATTGAGCCTGGCAATCTCTGACTTTAACTTCTTCCTGTGACCCGGCTTTGATATGCCAATGGCTGTGAGATCCTATAACAGAACAGAGTAATTCATAATATTATAGTCATTAGTTTATGAGAAAATGAGTAATCAATTTTGTTATGAAAAGTTGATTACCAACCATTTCAACAGAAATAAAGAGTTTTAACCCTTATCCTGCTACATTTCTATAACAGACTTGTCCATCTTTCAATTTGGACGTACCATTAACTGTGCTTACCAAAAAGATACTGACTGAATAGCAAACAGTGCAGATCATGATCAGACTGCATGGATGTGCAGGTTGATCTTGATCTGCACTGGTCACAAAGGCAGAATAAATCATGTCCAGCACGGTAAGGGGGCAGTAAACTGTTTTATTAATGTTTTTTAAAGAATATATTAAATGCATGATTGCTGTTTTTAATGGAAGAGGGGAGCCGTGTGTGTGTGTGTTTGTGTGTGTGGTGTATGCATGCATGCATGTAGTAGGATGGGAGGAGGTCTCCAAGTGGTTAAGGTTATCGGCTTGGCAATGCTTGCCTCTCAAATATATAACGCCCCTGCATGGCTGAAATAATGCCAAGTGTTCACTTGCGTCATCCTGAATAAAAACAGCTTTAAAGAGTACATAATCAAACCCTGTGACTTCCGAATTATTTCTTTTTACAAGCCTGATTATTTATGTACTTTCATTTTCAATCTTTTTTACAAGGTTATTTCTTACTCAGAGTGATAAATAAATCTGAGATCCTGGTATATGTTTACACTTATAGATAGTAACGATTATCAGCCAACTTTAAAATATACAAATTTATCTCAACTTGAATATAGATAAAATCACATCCCAACTTCCGAGTGACAAAAATAGCTCTTTTATCGAGCATAAATAATGAAATAGGAAATGAATAATTGGTTAAAATGTTCATATCCCACAAGGGAATATCCTAGATACAGACTTAGTTAATCATCTGTCAGGTTGAGAGAAAATTAGATTTGCATAATTAAATGTTTTAATCAAGTTTTTTCATTCCAAGGAAGATCAGTATTGCATCAAAACAAGGCTATAACTACTGTCTGTTTCACCTTTTCTGTAACAAAGTTTTTGCACAGATTCCTCTTTGAATAGGAGGCAATACCACTCTTTTCAAATGAACAAACAAAGTATGCATTGGACATCAATGTTAGCATTAAAATAATTCTATCTTTTGTAAAATCGCCACTCTAAACATCTGTTTCAGTCTGGAACTGAACTCGTGACCTTCAGTATCATACATTTTTGCTTTCCTACTTACTTTCCATGAAAAGTGCTCTATAGACCTAACAGGACAAACTAGATTTTAAGAAAATTTACAAAATATCTAAGATACAGCAACAATTTAGTTTTATTACCTGAGGAGTCATGTGTGTGATTGTCGGCATGTCATACCCCGCCGTCAGAAAATTCTGGTAATATTCTTCATAGTTGAGATCCCTCAGCCAGGCCCGCAGCACTTCATGGTCCTGAAATTATAAACATCGTTACATTTACTGACAATTTTGTAACATATAACACCTTTTTACCAAATACCCTTAAGTTAACTTCAATGACTTTGATGTAAACCTGACTGGTAGAACTACCTTGGTAACAATTGTAAACAATGAAAGCAGGAATGAAAGTGGTACAGTGGAGCCACACAACACCAAAAAATGAATGAGCCGTGCCATGAGAAAACCAACATAGTGGCTTTGCGACCAGCATGGATCCAGACCAGACCAAAAAATAAATGTAGAAACACTCTCATCCAAATAACTAGAAGTTTAGACCTAAGAGGTTTACTGTTTAAGAAGAGTTAACTCTAACAGAAAGAATTTTATTCCATACCAAAACATTAGTTCAGTTTGGAGGGTTTGCCCTTTTCATGGGGGTTCTGGTTTAATAGAGTTTCTACTGAAAAAAATATTTTCACTAATTTACAGCAACAACTTCAGCATTACTGTTCTGTCTCGATTTGTCATCAAAACATTACAAGACTGTTAGCAATATGCAAGAATACGGAACTTGAAAACCGCACTAAATATTATTGGTATTCCTGTCTTGAAAAAAACTTGGCGCTACAGGGAGCCAAATGGTAGATGATAATTCCCTTTCAAACTACAATTTAGATTAAGGAGAAAATGGAATAATATCTATACCAGTTATTGAAAGGTAGATTCATCATTTACCACTACTGTAGCTTACTTGCCGAGAACCAATGAAAATTGATTGATGTCCTAGAATGTTACAGTAGTTACTTCACTGAGATAAATATCAGTTTGTCTGTAATGTAAATTCTAGAATAATCTTGCACTTATTGTATGTCAAAAACAAAACTATTACAGGTTATTTGTCTATCGATTTTCCTCCTGCCGTCTGATTTTCTGATCTTTTACAGGAAGTGAAAAGCAGTAAACACTGCACATTACACAGTACCAGGGTTATCATACAGCTTATATGGCACAGACAAAATCCAGTCACAATTATGTGACAAAGCTGGTAATAATAATTTTGTCAGAGAATTATGCGTCAGTATAGTTAAGGTTGCAAGTTTCTAAATCAAACCAAATTCCACATTGTAGAAATTTTTTTTTGATCCGAACATGCAGAACTACATTAACCTTTAGCTTGCAGGTGGCAAGTGGTTTTACCTTTGCGGCCAGTGCAGACGGAATGTGCAGGCTGATCTTGGTCTGCACTGTTTGCTATTCAGTCAGTAAATTTTCAGTGAACACCCCTTTGAATAATAAGTGATATTGCCCATATTGAATGATGGACCAGTCCATTTTAGAAATATAGCAGGGTAAAGGTTAAAATACAGAGACTGAACCAAAATAATGACAACAACTCCTCTTTCCCTTTGTTTCAATTTCCCAGACTAGTTTTCAAGTTAAAGTGAATTACAGAAGTCATAAAAATCTTCCTTTAATATCTACTGCCAATTATGCCCAATTAACATCAACCTTTATATCTACCTACTTGTAAAAGGCAGACCTGTTTCATTTTCTGAGCAATGCAATTTTCAAGACCTACAGTAAAAATAGTCTTGTATTTTGTGCCCCTAAAAACCTGACCATTCATTTTCCTCCGCCTTATTTGAAGCCTGTGACTCATCTCCTGTCCCCGTTTAATAAGACATTGTTGCATTAAACCATCAAGTGTCTCCATACAATGTCTAGACATTCTATTGTTTTAATTACAGTGAAGATGGGAGGCATTAATCCCTGATCCACAGTATTACCATTATAAGGCTTTACAGTATGGCTTTAATGCATAAAATCAATGTAATATTGAGCCAAGGGATGGTTGTCTGTCAATTTCCGCATTGTTTGCGAAAATGCTGACGACCAAACAGGTCAATTAGTATGGCTTTTTTTGTTTGTAATATAATCCTTAGAGATTTGACCTTTTGTTTTTTTGGCTGTTGGCAATGAATTGATGCATAATTCTGGGTGATTCCAGAGGAAAAAAGATATGAGATAAACAAATACATTGCCATTCTCACAAATATTCCTGCTTCTTATAGCTGGACTGACATGTAACAAATTTAAAATCAATTTTGTATGCATCACAGTATGGTAAAGATATTGTTTACTTATTTATTTGGGTTTTATGGCACACCAACACAGAATAGGTTAGGTAAAGATATTGATCAAACATAAAAATCCTATTCTGGTTCATGAGCTACAACTTGCACCAGAGACACAAGTTAATGTGGCAAATGTTTAAAAACAGTTTTTCTAAAATCCTTCTTTTTTGTGCATGTAAAAGACCTTCTAGGGCTTTGACTGCTGTGTGACCTTGACCTTCAGTTAGGAACTTTTGATATTCTCCCAAAATCTATTTCTAATCATCCTACATAGAGATTTGATATAAAATCAGTACCCCTGAGTCGAGCAAAAGATACAGAAATATAGAAGCAATTTAATCCTTACCCTGCTAAATTTCTAAAATGGACTGCTCTGTCATTCAATTTGGGCAATACCACTTATTATTCGAAGGGGTGTTTACTGAAAATTTACTGACTAAATTGCGAACAGTGCAGACCATGATTAGACTGCACAGAAGTGCAGGCTGATCTTGGTCTGCACTGGTCGCAAAGGTAGGCTCACTTGCCGTCAGCAGGCTAAAGGTTAAGAAGCTTTCTGACACTAAATTGCAAACATATAAATGACATGCACCATCAAATGATATGTCCATCTGATCATATACTAGCAGGGCAGTGACCAAGGCCTTCTGCTAAGAAACCTCAGAATCATGAGGAGTCTGATGCAAATGTTCTTTTTGTACAGTCACTGTGATCTTAACCTTTGACCTCAAAATCATTTTGGGTCATTCAATGTCCACTACCAGTAAAACTGCTCAATCTGAGGATTATAGGTCAAGGGTTCTAACCTTATTAAATGGCACAGTCACTTTGACTTTGACCCAATGACTTCAAAATCAATTGGAGTCATGTATTACACATGACTGATGTGCTTCCTGCTAAGTTTGAGGATTATAAGTCATGGCTTTCTAAAGATTCTCAGCATACTGGTACTGATGATAAACCCGGACAGAGGATAAAGTCGACCACCTTGGAAATATTCAATTGTAATCGGTTATTTATAAAATTGAACTCACCATCTAATAGTTTCCACTTACAACACTAACTGGTGTAAATAAAAACAAAATAATTGGTAAATATTCTGTATAAATAAATGACTTACATTTATCTGTATAAAAAATATTTATCCAAAATTATTGGGGAAGAGGGTGTTTTTTGTGCATGCTCACTGTCGCTACATGAAGGCCTGACATTGGGTCACTTTTCATTACTTGATCAGGAATGACTGTTGCAGCTTTTTGGGGAAAGTTTCAATATAATACTACGAAGAAAATTTTGTAAATTACAAAGTGGTCCAATTTATCATCAGTCAACCTTTGCACAGTCCCCATTTTACAAACCCCTTTCAGGGCCTCACTTCGTGTGAGTTTGCTAACTAAATATAAATTTGAATTGTGTAAAGTTTTCAGCAAATGTTAAGCTTTATTTTGATACCAACCATTGATTACAAATTGCAGAAATAAAAAAGTTACTGGTAAAAAACCTCATTTTCTGTTCTGGTTTATCATCAGTACCAGTAAATGTTTTTTGTACTTAAAGTCAATGTGACCTTGACCTTAGCTGTATTGACTTCAAATTCAAAATGGGGCCATCCACTTCCCATAAAAATATTGTTAAGTTACTGAGAAGAAATAAAATTGCATCACATAATACATCCCTTTCGGTGTGTTAAAAGAGCTTGTTTAACCCAATCCTTCACATTTAAAAACAAATTGAAGCATTACCGGAACACCAGCTTGGAAAAGCTCCGCCACGTTGATCTGACTAGAGTACCCGCTCTCCTCGAGTCGATCTAGACTGCCCACACTGGAGCTCGATGTACTGTGGTAGCTCTGTCGTGATGAGACACCACTCTCATAACTGGTACCAGACAATCTGTACTGGTTATTCACCTGAACATTGACATAGTTGTGGTGAACCTGAAATACATAAAAAGAGATCTTAAAAAGCAAATAGATAGTAAACTATACAATCTGTGAGGAAATTACTCTTTCAGGTGTAGTTCTTCCTGATTCAAACCTCAAATAGTAGCACACATTAATGTCAAAAAGACTGATATGAGAAATGTAAGAAATTATGAAAATGCACTAAATATCTTTACCATTCATATTTAATCACACTTCCCAAAGAAATTATATTTTCTGCTTAAGGTATTATAATGAAAATATAACGAAAGCATTATTAAAAAAAAAAAATGCTCGACATTGTCAATTAAACACAGGATCAGAAGGTGCAAATAGTATTTCCATTCTAGAAAGTTCTCAGAAAACTTAACTTGAACTGATAACTTAAACTAATACTCTACTAGTAACATTACACAACAAATTTTCAATACCAATTAAGGCACTGCCGGAATAACTACCTCAAGTCAATGGTCAGTCAACATAGAGCCATGTGTCCAAAAGTGAAACACCCCTCAAAGATCTATCAAGTGAAATGCCCGCACATGACAGTTCAATCAACCTCGTTATCGCAGCAAACAAAGTAAATGGTCAACAAACATTTCCCGCTGATGCTATCCTAACAAGAAAATTACCTATAAAACCAGAATCATGTACCAAACCAATCTAAAAATTTGACAAATTTCCAAAATTTTGCTGACCATCTCCTGACTTAACTGTGAATAGCAACAAAATTTCTTTGCTGACTAAAATGCATTACAAAAACATCAGTTCCACTGCTCAAAGAATGAATACCATGTCCTCTGTATCTTATTATTTTATTAAAGTTATCACATTCCATTCAATTTTTTTTTCTCAATGACACCACAGTTACTTCACATTTTGATTTATCACCCTTCTTTATATTACAAATGAGCAAATTTAATCAATTCACCCTCTTTAAATAGAAATTCATCAATACCTAACCTTTCTAAGGCAGGAAAACAATCCCGGCACTTGTAATCCTTCCCACTATCTTTTATCCTAAACTCAGGGTCCAGTTTCAGCAATGTCAATATTTTTTTTATATTCTATCCAGGACGCACACAATAGCACTTGAGATTTTTACGATAACTCTTGAAAAAAAATGGCTGAACATCGGTATCTTTTATTATTAAAGTAAATGGAACTAGGTTAACAGCTCTTAATGCAGGGACTACTTTATTTCAGAGCCATCGGAATTGCAAGAAATATTTCTATGGAGATTTAGAAAAATGCTCAACATTAGAACTATATTTCCTCGGAGATTTCAAAAATGCTCATTTGTATATTCCGTTTTTCTGTTATATTACTTAAGGTTTGCAGAACTTTCAACATTCTTGGAGTGTTTTGAATAGCTGCTCATACTGTCAGCCGCTGTCTATTTCATATCAATTAGTTTGTTGCCTTTTTTTTACGGTAGCTGTTAGTGCAATAATTATCGTCACAATGCAACATGAACTGTCTCAGACTGAGTTTATTTAACAGACGAAGATGTTTTCATTTTCTCGTAAACTGTAAATTGTCACAGAAAATGGACATAAAGGCGGGTTTTTCACATAGTTTGCACTTTCTCGCATCAGATTTATGACTACAAGTCCTTACAAACAACAGGGTACTCCAATTATGATGCAATCTTATCGCACAAAATCCAGAAGTGGCGGAAAAAAATATACACAGTCTGACAAAACTGATTTCCCATGATGCTTCTTGCTAATCATAATCAGAATTCTTAAACCTGTTTCCTGAAGACTTGCGCTTCTTTACTTCTTTACGGTCCTTAAAATTCCCCTCCTCCAAGTTTCTGAAAACTGTCGAATTCCACCCTTGAATAAACAAATTTACCTGTTTCAAGCTAACGAATTTCTACATTTATACACCATTTTGTTTAATTCCAGCACTTTAGTGTAATTATCTAGCAAAAAACAGAAAACAAAGAAGAAACTGACGTCTGCTTCAATTTTCTAGGAACATGCAACTTGTATGTACTGTTAGGAGAGACATGCTATGCTTGATATAGCCTTAGCAATGGAATAGCTGTGAAAACATGCTATCAATGATCAATATCTTCGATGATTGCTCCAGGGTCAACTTTTCCCATTACAATCTATAATATATATTACATAAAGAGTTTAAAAATTGACTTAAATTGGTTTTGGATTTTTTTTTTGCAGAAACTGACTGTTTAGGTACTTAATCAACACATATAACAAAAATTTGTAATTAGTATCGTGGTATAATATTATATTCTCTCTATATGATTTACTTGCATGAAAATAAATACTCGTGAATGTGATGTTTTGTTTTTTAAAAATAGTCCTACATACTTCCAATGTTAATCAAATATTCTACCTTAAGTTTTCAAACTAGTTCTAGTTTATTTATTGTGAATTTATTTACTGGTCAAAACGTATTTATTCTACTCCGAATTTTTACTTACTGCGAGTCGAATGCAAAATAATTTTCTCTCTACTCCAGTACATATATTGAGCACTAAATTATGTTTACTTGATGACTTATTACGGACCTACAAGTAATTCTGAATAATGAATGATCCCTTTTTTGCCAAAGTAAGCACAGTAACAAATATACAAGGGAGAAATCATTAATCCATCTCCAACATTTACTGAACTAAATTTGCCTGAGGAATTATTTATGAAGGAACATTTAAACCCTTGGAATGCAATGATGCAAGGTTTAAAAGACCAATGTAACACAATTAAGGATATTGGAAGATTAATTAATGAGAATGGGAGGGAGAAAGCCCCATAATAAGATTACAGCAAGTTGCATTTACATGTCCCCCGAGGAGACCTACACCAAATATCCATTACAGGAGTCTGATAAATACAATTCATATAGCCAAAACAAGCTTTAGCTATCTCTCTAAGGTGTAGACCCAAAGACTTCCTCTTTCATGCAAAGATTATCATACCAGTTGTGTCTGTTAAATTTGTTTGCTTTTTTTTTTTGTCTGTTTTTTTTTCTTTCTTCATCCATTCAGCATAAGTAATCAGTTCAAAAAGTCCTGACTTAAACAAAATATTGAAGGCCATCTTTAACATAGAGGTACACCAAGCATCTGCAGTACTCCATACATGACCGAGGTACCAAGTTTTCTGTCTGTATCACCTATGGCTCTTAACCCAACATACCTATATTCTCTGCGACCCATCTACCAGAAAAAGTCATATGATGATAACTTACGGTTATGAGAATAACCATAACCAAAGCCCTCACCCCTGATCATAGCATAGGATATCCATAGCTCTTCCAAAACTTACAAAAAATATTATATGAACAAACAACAAAACAACAAACCCAAACACAAACATATAAGGTAAAAACTGTCTAGTTACAGAGGAGGGAATATCAAACAAGACAAATATTGTATAATTATAATTGATGTTCAATTTGAAATTGTAGTGAATTGCTCCCAGTAAACCGTTCCTGAATGCCAAAATGTCTATAATCTGTCCCTTAAGTCTCTTTTTCCTTACGGCTGTATCTGGTCAATATGCCATCTTGAATCATCATTTGTCATTTACTTACAGTAAACCACCATCGACTGTGACCATTTTTATGTAGATGGCGCCACTAGAACTGCAGTTTGTTGTAAAGCAGTATATATTTAATATATACACATATAACTTTACTTACTAGGAAAATCAAAGGTTCAAGTTTATTGAAATTTATACTAGATCGATTGTTACAAAAAACTTAATAAATAACTCTTTCATGACTTCTGCACATCTTTAACCTTATACCGGGTAAGGAGACCTATCACAGGATGCTGTCTTGTTGTTCAGGCCAGTAGCAAGTGTGTGAAATAGAACAGCAAGCCTTGATAATACTGTTTGACCCACCTGATCTGTAATGTTTTTTCATGCATTGCAACTTTATTTGCAAAATTCAGAAACGGTTAATCAAGTTCACTTTTCACAGGGGTACTGGCTTCACAACATGCATTTTTCCTAACGTCCACCAACCTGTTCCTCTGTAAATAACATCTATTTACGAGGTACAACTTGATGTATACATTATTAACAAATCATGCTTTCAGCAACTCATTATTTCCCTCTAACACAAGCATTAAAAGTTAAGACTTTCAAAATTCCCCAATCTTAAAAACAGAACTATTTCATTACAGGAACCACAAGACAGTTTTATTAATGCTATCTTCCTTCTCTTTTTTCCTCTTCATGTAAATTTAATCAGTCCATGAAATTCCATCCATATTGCATCACAGACGACCATGTAGTTTTATATCCACTGGCAAATATTTGAATACAAACTGAACAAATTTTTACATTAGGCTGTAATTTCGAGAACGTCAAATAATTCAGTAATATTCAATCATGATTAAAAAATATTCCATGTAGTATTCCCGATAATTTACAAATGAGAAGTGTTGTAACAGATTTTATCACACTACAACAAATATTTGAACGTTTCTTGATTAAAAATAGCTAATAAAAACATTTATGCCCCCTCATCCCCCCCCACAACACAGTCAAACAGAAAAAAACATAAAATCCTATTTCAATAGAAATATTTCAAGAAACAAAATCCATATATTCCAATAGAAAACAACTTTACAGCACCCTTGGTAAAGCCTAAATCCGAACTGTACATCAAAGAATGTAAAACAGTTATATCACTTATAAAAAATTCATAGTAAAATGATAAAAACTTGTCTTTTGCCTCAGTGACATACATACAAAATGTACTTTCATTTGAGAGGGTTCATCATGTTTTTCCCGACTTACATCTTGTACAAATACGAAACATACATCAAATACCATGTACCTATATTAAAGATAAATTTCTGACAAAATCACGAAAACCCTCCGAAATGTAAATCCGGACATTATTTTCACCATATAGACTGTCAATTTACACTGGTCTAAAAAGCAACCAGCAGGTTGCAGACTAACATCTAATAAATATTCAATCTCACAGTCCATTGATTTACAAAAAACATCCTCATCAAAGACTGAATTTCATGCATTGTCAATCAACCTACTTCACTTTCAAAAGCACCTGCATATGTAATCAGCTGCACCATGAATTACGTGAAATCAAATATACAAGGGAAAAGCAGTGAAAAATCAGTTACTGCGAGATATGCACAGACAGCTAACATGTGTTGTTTTTCTACTTTCTTGTTGTTTTTTTCTTGAGAATGTCTGGACGTGATTCAAAAGAAAACTGAAACTGAGAAAGAACTGCAGATTTTAAAAAAAAATCAAGAGGCTATCATATTAAATCATGACTTGATTATACTCCATCATGGTAACTCATACCACATGAAATTTGTATTTCAAATCATTTTGACTTCAAAAGGATTTTTTAGAATCTAATGCATGCATGGAGTCTATGTGTTTTTTTTTTATGGCTTTGCATTCTGAACATGCTGCCAATATGTAGTACTTATAATATAACCTTCATTACCATTCTGGACACGATTCAATTCTGCCTTTTTGACCAGTATAGATCATGATCAGCCTGCACATCCATGCAGTCTGATTATGATCTGCACTGTTCGCTATTCAGCCATGCAGTCTGATCATGATCTGCACTGTTCACTATTCAGCTAGTATCTTTTTGGTAAGCACCCCTTTTAACAGCTTATGGTACAGTCCAAATTGGAAGATGGACAAGCTCATTATAGAAATTTAGCAGGGTAAGGGTTAATATCATGTTCACATACATCACTTGGACCAGTGATTGAAATGTCAGTGAATTATAATGAATTCTAACACGATCAGATTCATTTTCCTATTAAACAAAGAAGGCTGAAAACAATGAATTATTATACAACAATTAACTGTTCTGACGGCACAATTATTACGTCATAGCGTCAAACGGCATAGCGGCGCACTGGAAAAGAAACCAATTGAAAACGGGCCAATATTTAATGAATGCCATCAAGGATGTACTTTAAAGTCTTTGGTAACGTGTTAGAATTGAAATAATATATCTCATTTAGTGATTTGCTCTTGAATAAAATCATTGTTTGTCGTTTAGATGCGTATTATTATGTCACTCGGGCTGCACCCTCGTGATATAATTCCTTCGCATCTGAACTCCAAACAATGATTTATTCAAGAGCAAATCACTAAATGAGATATATTATTTCTTAAATAACCCTCTACTCAAAACCACATTTGTATAACCCTCTACTCAAAACCACATTTGGAAAGTAGATTTTTTAAAGCCAGTAAGCAACCTAGCCAGAACAGTATTCTACAAAGACACCCACACTTACCTATAATAATGCCGAGAGCCATATCTAGTCTGAAAAAAGCTGGAATGTCTCCATATGACCTAACAACAACCCTCACTAACAAGAAAGGTACAAACTTCCAAAAAAATCTAGATCCAAATTACTCTAAGCAACTTTTGCAATAAGAGTTATACTTCTGAGTATATAACTCACTTCTAAGCCACAGAATATACTCTATTCTACTATATTATAATCACTTACAATATATCTGTATGTACTGTCAATTCCAATTTGCAAAATGACAAATTTATCTTAATTGAAATCCACGATTTTGCATGTTCTGTTGCTAAAATAGCAAAAATTTCTTTAGCTTATTCTACATTATCCGTTACAATTATCCAAAAATTATATTTTCCAATTCGTAAGACCTTGTTTTTTATTACCGTACCGCCTTCTGAAATAATTCCGAATCAGCACAAAACCTGCAACTGAGAAACTTTCCGGAGACGCGAATTTGGCACTTATAATGACTCCAAACTCATATCTTCCAATAAACTATCAAAAGTTCCAATCAAGGCATCTAATAAAAGACGCCACTTGTCAAATGCAAAATACAAACGTATACTGAACCCATAGAAATGGAGGAACAATTACTCTAGAATGATATTGATTAAGTAAAACTATCACAGATATCTTGACGATATTGGTAAAGAAAGTTTTCCTATTGGAAATCACTTGTGAAAAGTAATGGACACTATATTTCCTGACATAATTCATATATCAAATGAATATGACATCAGTAATTAATGGGATATTTTAAGATAAAATTTCATGTTGTAGGAGGTAGGCATTTCAGTCTTTCCATACTTCGTTCACCATGAAGCTGTATGTTTCATTGTTTTTTTAATCTATGTCAACTTGACGAAAAATTTAATGAAAAAAAGTTTTGAACTGAGATCTATATATATGTACACTGAAACATCGCTCACTCTCGAGCCACAATGGATCAAACACAAGGTCTCACTCAAGCAATTTATGTGGTCTACGGCCGTTTTCCTTACAATTTCTGTTTGGTCTGCTCAAAATCCTGGATAACTTGAGAATTTGGCTCTTTCTCTTGCAACTTCAAGTAATCAGCTTTTTAATGTATAACTCAATTTTTTAAAACCATGCCAAATGAACTCAGTATGTCTAAGCAAGAACTATGATAACTTTTATGCAGAAAAACACACATTTCCCTTTTATACATATAACATTACATACCAATTTTAGTGGAATTTTATGCCATGCTCTATCAGTCTTATAATCAGCGCTTCTTTTTGACAATTTCCATGCTAAATTAGTTCAAATATCAACAAACACCCACTCATCAGAAATATTATTTACACAGTAAATCTTTGGACACAGACTCTATCTTTGTCATACTAATGGACTTGGAAATTGATGCCATTTCTTATGCATTTATTCCATCATTTGGTCTTTGTGCATTACAATAGCAGAAAAATCTATAGGACATATTGCTTGATGAATATCAAAGATATTGTCTGTTACATATTTTCAATGCTAAATAAATATCACAGATATTGTCTGTTTAACATGTTTTCAGTGTTCAATGAATATTAAAGATATTGTCTTTCACATATTTTCAGTGTTCAATGAATATCAAAGATATTGTCTATTACATTTTTTCAGTGCTCAATGAATATTAAAGCTATTGTCTATCACATATTTTCAGTGTTCAATGAATATCAAAGATATTGTCTATTACATTTTTTCAGTGCTCAATGAATATTAAAGCTATTGTCTTTCACATATTTTCAGTGCTCAATGAATATCAAAGATATTGTCTATTACATGTTGAATATCAAAGATATTGTCTTTCACATATTTTCAGTGCTCAATGAATATCAAAGATATTGTCTACTACATGTTGAATATCAAAGATATTGTCTTTCACATATTTTCAATTCTTTATGAATATCAAGGATATTGTCTTTCACTTGTTTTCAATTCTGAACAAATATCAAATACATTGTCTACTTTGTTTTCAGTGCTCTTTGAATATCAGATATTGTAACTTTTCATGTTTTGAATGCTCTATGAATATCAAAAATAGTCTGTTCCATGTTTTGAATGTTCTATGAATATCAAAGACATAGTCTACATCATGTTTTCAGTGCTCTGTGAATATCAAAGATATTATACAGTTATTGACTTAATTGTTTCGGTCAATATATGTTTTTACTGACCTGTATAAATGATATTGACCGAGGATGCAGTCCGAAGTCAATATCATTTTTATAGGTCCGTAAAAACATACTGACCGAAACATAAGTCTATAATTGTTATATTATATGCCCATCTCAAATGCACTCATTTGACTGGCTCATATTTCATACATATAAGAAAAAGTGATATTTTGCGGGTCATATCGCTTTTTGCAGACCCGCGCATACACCCCTTTCGACCAATCAAATGAACGCATTTGAGAAGGGTATATAATGTTACCTGTTACATGTTTTCAGAAGCAAATGAATATCAAAGACATTTCCAATGCTTTTATATTATGAACGATAAATATCAAATAGATTGTCTGTTCCATGTTTTCAATGTTATAGATAAAGTACTGCCAGTTTAATTCTTTTCAAAACCTTTTTGATATCAAATGCATTTTCAATATACAGTGCGTACAATACTTAATTGAGATATAAAAGTTGCCAATGAAAATCATTGCTTAATGTTTTCTTTATATCTGAATTAAAAAATATGTAAGTTCTGGTGAGGTATAACGTAAATGTAATTAAAATATCAAGAAAGCACAGAGGGTGGAAATAAATAATGGAAAAAAAATGCTGGACTTCATAATTTAAGGAAATGTCCAGAAGAAAAACAAAATATTACTTTCAGGGGATCATAAAAACCCAAGCAGACAATTAAAACACCAACATCAACTGGAAACCTACCAAAAGTGACAGTTTATTATTTCATTTCAATGATATTTTCTGATATAAAACATTCCCCAGACAAATATATTCTTGTGCCAGAACAAATATCCAATGTTCCAGGTGACTTCATAATATCTTCCATACTGTGATAATTGTCTGCAGAATATTCAACAAGTTTAGGTCTGTAAAAAGTAACATTGCTTTAAGCTCTTATAGTTCTTCTGCAGTGGTATTGCAGAAATGCTTGAAAAAACACTGCAAGGGATAAAATATATTTCTGTGGTAATATATTCTTGTAGAAATTCACTTTTCTATTTTACTAAGCTATTATAAACTCACTATGCTTATTCGAACTTGGTAACATAAAACACATAATAGTGTATCAACTCGGTCTCTCACCTTTGGATCTAGGTAGTTTGCGGACAGACCACGCCCGCTGTCACTGCTGGCGGCACTATTCCGGTTACTTCCTGCTGGACTAGAGGACCTCATGTCCCAAGAGTTCTGGTACGCCGGTTCCACATTATCCACATAGCAATGTTCACCAATATGGTTCACAATCACCTTCCCATTCAAATTCTGAAAATATACAATACATGTAGGTGATTACAAAATTTGGTTTGAGTGCAAGACAGGGCAAATGTAAAACCACACAGTGTGCTTGCATGCGAGTATATCTGAAACAAATGTAGTCCAATTTTATATTAATCTTATATATCTAATATCTAATGAAATGAAAGCAAAAGGTATTGAATAATCCATTACAGTCCAAAACTAGCAGATCTAGAAGACATTCAGGTATGGCTATACTATAGGGCAGCTGAAGTGGATCACTCCAAGGACCTTAAGAAGTTGGTGGATCAATGTGGCAACAAGACTAAAGGATCATCTAAGACCAGAGGCGAACACTTTGCCACATAGCATAGTTAAAGACAATCTTAAGATTAATAACAAAAGTAGCGAATCTGTCCAAGTCCTCAATAATATAGTAAGACATACCAGTAAGCCAGTAAGATGGAAAAGTAACCAAGTACAAAACTATAACCATTTACAATAAATACCTTGCAATCAGCAGATCTGTGCAGCAAGTAAATCATTTACCCATATCAATAAAAGTCTGAATGAATGAAAACATTTGCCATGTTATCAAAGAAGTATAAAACGATAAGACAGATACTGCACAATCTGACAACACAGATGACTGACAATCTGAAAACAAACTCTCCTCTGATTGTCAGAAGTATACATTGTATCAGGATACCCAGGTAATTCCTGAACATGAAATCTGACAGCATTCCTATCACACTGCTGATTGGCTTTAACATAGAACATATGGCACTTGTAGCTGCGGCTATTTCTATTAATCCTCTCCAAAAACATTTAATACACTCTTCAAAGACATTAGGTTTGTCACTTGTAATTGGAATATATGGCCTCTTAAACTATCATTACAGTGATTGTCTCATCGATGGTTGTCAGCTTGAACACCTACAGTAATTGTTTGTCTCCATGCATTGTTCTGGATTTAAAGACAGTGAGTGACATACAAATTTCTAACGGCTTTGTCAATTAGAAACACACAAAAAGTGCCTAAAATGACAACTTGGCAGACAACTTCTCAAGATAAATTATTGATATTCTGATCATTTTTAAAAAAACCCAAAAAACTTTGAACAAAGATATCTATGAAATATTTATAGACACTTAGAAAGAAACACAGATGAATAAGACAACTTAGAAAGAAATTCAAGTGCACAAAGACAACTTAGAAAGCGACTTAAGCCAAAAAGACAACTTTAGAACAATCATTAAGTGCATTAGACAAATCAGAAAGAAACATTAGTGCATGGGTCAACTTGGAAAGAAACATTACGGAATGAGGCATTTTGAAAAGAAACAAAATGTGCAAGATAACTTATAAAGAAACATATGTGCATGATACAACAAAGAAAGAAACACAAAAGCACGAGACCAACTGTTTAGGAAAAGATTGTATGTTATATGTAAGATACAGTTCTAAGACTCTTAGTTCTGACCACAACATGTTGTCTACTGTCAAGTATATGAAACTAAAATGACAAAGGTGGAGTTGCAAAGATTACTAAACATTATTAAACATCAAGACTGCATCAAATGTAGCTCTTGCAAATGTCAAGATTTCAACAAAATTTAATGTAACTCTGACAAATGTCAACACAGCAACAAAATGTAAATTTGACAAATATCCAAACAGCAACAAATGCGACTCTGACAAATGCCCATATTGCAACAAATATGTCTGCTCAGTATTTCCTTAACCCCTTGAAGGATTTTAATATGACTTGGCTGTAATATTCTATTTATCAAGACAATGTGCAGAATTCAAAATTCACCCCTGTCAGCTTAAGGTCAAGGTCACAACTCAACTATTTAACGGTTCCACCCAATACCATAAACCCTTTCACTATTCATAACAATGGCGGGGGATATAGCTGTCTTTCAGACTGCCTTGTTGTAATTTACAATAAATAATTTGAGTGGAATAATTATCTATTTCTAATATACCAATTAAAGTACAAGGTCCTGAAATTATTTTAAACTGAGCAAGACTTAACCTTTAGCCTGCTGACGGCAAGTAGTTTTGCCTTGGCGACTAGTGCAGACAGTAAATTTTCACTGAACACCCCTTTGAATAAGACGTTGTACTGCCGAAATTGAATGATGGACCAGTCCATTAAAGATATTTTACAAAAGTTATGTCTTCCTTCTATTGCATATGTTTTATAGATTTATTCCTTCTGAATCTTTCAGTTTTAAAATATTACCATTTTAATCAAACTTTTCAGCAACAATAAATATGATTATATTTATTCAAGATATTTTCTTATTTTTACATCTATTTAATCTTCAGCCGAAATTGCTTCAGTATTTATTGTCTGCACATGGTCTGCTTCACAAGATGAAGGATTTATATTGGAATGGCGGCCCTGTCAGTCATCTCATTGCTCGATGTCATATCATATTTGATGGAAGAGCCTAATACCAGTTTTAAATTAAGGTTACCATCAGGACTGCCAACAAAATGGCGACCAATAGAAAAATTTGTTGATCAATGTATCATACAAATGGTCATTTTTGTAAAATGTCTAGACTTATTCCTGTAATATCTTGTGTAATATTTTTTCTGTGTTATTGTAAATCCTCTGGGGAAATGAAAATATATCGGCATCAGACACTGGCAATTGTAACAAATTAGTCTTGCTTTCTTTACTAAGAATCAATGCATTTGAATAAACATTTACATCAGACTCTTGTGCACTAGTAGCAGGAGCATTTCTGATCAAATATTCCTAAAACTCCTGCAATGTCTGTACATACAAGAGGTTGAACACAGCTAAGTTGGTCCAATCATTTGAAAATGGGGTCAATATTTCTATTTCTTCTTCTTCCGAAACAATACAAACATAATCTCAAAATAAATCTAAGACTTTACTGGTATTATCTGGCTGAAACATTGTTGTACAATGCTACTTCTCATACATTTAATGCTCCTTAAAATACCTTAGTTGCCTCGGTCAAAAAATAAAATTCTGAAGTAAATCGCAGTATCATCATACCCAAAAGAGTCTGTACAGGAGGTTAGATCCCATCATTGTATGTCACTCTTACAAGACTAAATAAATTCCAAAATTTACTGTACCCTTGAGCCTCTTGCAAGATTTCAATCTATTTTTGTGGAAAATTAGGTCTGTTATATTGGTTACCATAGAAACAATCAATATGGAATATTTGGATATAAAATCTGCTCATAAAAAAAAGAAGTATTAAACAATAATTTTCATGATCATGACACTAGTTGTGATCTTGCAATGTTTGAGAACGTAACAACGAGAGAAATGTAAACACAATATTACGATACTGCAAATACAGAATTGACATCAACTACTGAAATAATAATATTCTAGAAGAGCTGGAGTGCAAATATGGCTTCAAAGATGAAACTCCGATGTTTCAAACAAACAGTGACCTCGGCTATTTCTATAAGATGTGTATTTTGTATAATGACATTTTCCTGTGAGTCAATGTAAATAATTACTAGCGATTTATTACTAGCACAGGCTCATCTGCAGGAAGATTTACTGGCAGAAATTCAGAATGAACTCTATGGCTACTTCACTGCAGACACTTTTGATTTGTGTAAGATCATCCATGTTTTTTGTATCTTTTTTCTTGGACCATATTTTTAGCATCAACTGTAATCTTCAGTGTAAACAGGTGGTATAATAATCTATGGTTGTTTATGCAAGAACATATTCCACAGGTAGGTAGTACTACTCAAGAACCCCATACATTCCATGCTGTGCTTGATTTATTACAAAAACTGGCATTTACAGCAATAAAGAATATATCTGGCACACTTAGAGTGGATACTTATTGACACTTGCAGGAATATTCCAAGCATATTTGTTAATATTCCAATAGATATTTACAGCACTCTATTATTAAAGTGGCTGTGCAATGGTTTTTTGTGGCCAAGTGGCTTAAAAAGCCATTATATAACAAGGTACTGATTTGATCATGATAAGACAGAAGCCACATAAGTATATTCTTTCTACAGAAAAGTATATGGCAGCATCTATAAATGCATTGACATTATGGGACTTGAAAAAATATCGGTAACATTTAATGCACAAGTAACCATAATTAATAAACTTGAGTCTCATTTTCAAGAGATAGCATTTTCTCCAAGTCATGTTTGCATTAATTTCACAAGAAGCAAAGGTCAATCAGCAAGATTTACAACAAAATGACATTTCTAGAAAATCTGTAGAAAGAATAATTTTATCTCCTGCCTCTGGAAGTCCAAGTGTTCCATCTTCCCATTAAAACAGATCTTTAAAGCATTTACGCTCCTATATTGGCCATTATTTACACCATTTCAATACCCATGACACTAGGTAAGGAATCTAAATGCAACTGTCAGCAAAAAAAACTGTACTTTCTCTGGCATTATAGGGTGTAAATAGAGACAAATCTTCTATTTTAGATTTCTATGTTTTCAATGAAGTCAGGTTTTTCAGGAGCAATCACCTCCATTAACATCTACAGTCAAGAATCTTGGATGCTGCAAAATGTCAGTAAGGTGTTGCTTCAGTATTACCAACCATTGTTTCAAAGAAACATCAAATTTTCATATATTTTCTTTAAGAGTTCTACTAATCAATGCTAAAAATAACATAATGTTATTATGTTTGTTCTGATTTTCCTTGACATAATCATTCTGCTTTTTGAAGTGGAACTGTCAGATTTTCTAAAGTTGTTACCTGGCAAGGCCGTACTACTGAGATGAAAGTGAGACAAGAAAGACAACTCTGTCACAGAGACTGTACAATTCTGTGACACTGACTCACAAACTGCTCAGCTGTAAGTAGCAAAGCTGCAAAATAAAATCATTTCACACAATGCTCTTCTGCCACATGCCAATCACACCTTTCATAACTATTCTTCAGCCTACCTGTTAGCACAAAATATCACACATTATTTCTAAAAACATCCCCCCAGCTTGTATCTCATCTTTCAACAAAATCTGGCAGCAAAATATATACTAATTATCCCAATAAAACAACAAAATCAAAATTCTTAATTGCCTCAGAAAAACAAAAATAGGTCAGCGATGACTTCTTGCCCTGTTTTTCTGAAGTAGATGCCAAGATTTATCAAACTGTAATATATCAGGTGGTCTCCAGATTCTAGGTTAACCCAAAACTGTTATAAGCCAAGGACCTTATGTTCTATGAAATCAGTTTTGATTATTTTCTACATCATGATGGAATCATTGCAAAATCTCTTCTGATTATAGTCAACGTCAGCAAATATTTATATTAGGTGGTACAGATACACTTTTGCTGTACAAGCCTTCTGTGTTTTGCTATGATAAGTTAGAGTATAACTGTGTAATTACATTTCTTAAGCCATTTCCAGTAATTTTTTTTTTAGTTTTTGGGTTTAGCCCCATTTTTCAACAGTATTTCAGTTATGTAACAGCATGCAGTTAACCTAACTAGTGTTCCTGGATTCTGTACCAGTACAAACCTGTTCTCCACAAATAACTACTAACTTCCCCACAAGAATCAGAAGTGGAGGACAGATGATTTCAGACACAATGACTTTTATCAAATCGTCACAGAGAACATACGCCTCTGGGATTAAACTAATGGCCCCGTGAACCGTAGATCTGCGCTAGCGTTATTGAGCGGGCGGACTCATCCATTATGAACTTAGATGGTGTGATTTAAAACCCAACAAAACAAAAGTAAAAATAAGTGGTGCATTAGAGTAGACAGCCCCTCCATTCAATGCAAATTTCTTATAGAACACTGTATCTCAATTAATCTACTCCAATTGACTTAGCTGATAGGGGAGGTACCAGTAATATTTTCAGATTATATAGAACTCTCTCATTATTCAATATTAAGGCAGATAAACATTCCCAAAAATCCTTTGATCCTAATAGATCAATCACTTACTATTTATGTACATGAATATTCATGAAGTTGTAGACAACCCAGATTAGATAGTGTTCTAACAGATGTGATTCCAATGGTAAACAATATATACTCTGTCTTCAATACAGAATGATTCTTCGTCTATTTTGGCTTTCATTGAATTCTGTATACGCCACCTTATATGTTTAAGGAATATAACAGGCTATGACAAAAGCACTTCAGACCCCCTCACCTCTATGTGAATGCTTCTTGTACCATCATAAAAAGGGAAATAATCAATATGCATTTAGCACCGACAAAGATGTCCAGGTTACATATTACAATAACTGCAACAATATCTGTCATGGTTTCTTCAATACAATAAAACTGCAGCAACCGATACATCTATGCCCTTTCAATGACACATTCCTTCAGAAAAACTTTCCTATGAAACGATCTTGCAATACTGCATTCTCAAGAGCTTAAAATGTCTGTATGCCATTCCGATTACAGAATTAGAACATCTCAGAGAACCGATACCTCTTTCTGACTCACTGCATTTTAGACGTAACTCATAATTCAAAATTTTACAATCTTAGCCATCAAAAATCATGGGCAGTAAATAACCCAAAAGAAGCTAAATTCAATCCAAAGGAAAGAAAATTAACGGAAATGAGGTTACAATGATCCTGCATATTCTAAAAGACAGAGACAATTCCGTCTCCACTAAAGTAATTTCCTAGTCAATAATAGAGGCACTTGGAGCCAAAAAATGACAATCGCCTGATAATCTGCTAATCAAGTTACCGCACAGAATATAAACACTAGCTTTTACTTTTATCAACTGCCTGATCAATAGGAACACTGACGATTTAAATAGGCACTCTCTGATGATAGAATTCCGCGAATAGACACAAAAGAAGACGGAAAATTACAGGTCTACTCTATATAAGCTGAAAATCACCTCAGTGCTGAGGTAACGAAATATGTACTTATGTATTGAATGGTACCACCAACAAAATATTTATAGTCACTGTCAACATAAAAGATGCTGACATTTTGCAAATGAAACAAAACAAGCAGCCTATGATCCAATGACTTTTGACAGGACCCAGGTTTGAGACTGTGAATTATGGGTTTTTAAGATCTAAAGAAGAGGACTTAAGGGGAAATGCCACAGTTGCCTATATGTGTATCAAATGTGTATCAAATGAAATGAGTATCAAAAATCATAGGTACCCAGGCTTGATCTTGAGTTATCTGCCCTTGAAAGTAGATTTTTTCAGTATTTTCCGACTTTCAAGGGCAGATAATTCATGGCCAATGCTGGGTTCCTATGGTTTGTTTCATTTCATATTTTTGTTTTTGATTTGATTCTCTGTCAGTAAAAAAAGTTTAAAGAAGAAATTCCTTCTGTAAGAAAATTTTTGCCCCATGTCATTATGGAGACTGTTGCAAGTGTCTTTAACTATGAACATGACAAAATGATACCGCAAAGTTCTGGTCTTTCCCATGGTCCGAATTCCTTTAAATTTGTGTACTGACTGCAAATGAAGTCTGAAACAGAAATAAAATTTAAAATACACAGTTCTCTTGCTTTGATCTTGAATTATCTGCCCATGAAAATTGAATTTTTTAGTATTTTCTGACATTCAAGGGCAGATAACTCAAGATCACTCTTGGGTACCTATGCTTTTTAATACATATTTCCGTTTTAAACTTGATTCTCAGTCAGTACACAAAGTTTAAAGAAATTCTGCCCGTAGGAAATTTTGTGCCTATATACATATAGGCAACTGTCCCATTTCCCCTTAATTGGCCTACAGGTTCCCTTGAGGAAGGATTCAACAGTAACCCCTCAAATATTTCCAGTTTTTTTTTTACTTTACGTCATTGTGACAATCCTAAATTTGACTAAAATGGCCTGGCTTGGACAAACTTTGTTAGCAGCAGATGTAAACACTAGCCTAAGGTTCTTGCAAAGTAGTTTATTTCATTGAGATAAAGACTTGAAAGCTTTTATCTTACTTAAAACACTCCTAAGGCAGTCTGAAACTTGAACCCAAAGTATCTGCTTAAATTCTATTGGGACCACTAGCCAATGCCTTATGTCTGTGAGCTGATACATACAGCAGTCCAAACATGTCTGAAGTCACAGTATATATGTATGTTTTATAGCTTAATAAGCTAAACTTGTCTAAAACATACCATCTTCCCTACAGGGCAGGAAAACCTCCATTTTGAGTGTGAATATAGTCCAAAATGTAATATTAATGCATATTATCCTGAAAAACATTTAAAATAATAATGTACCTGATGGTGGACTGGTGAACTGTTGACAACATTCTGGTATGATGGTGGAGGGGGTGGGGGCAGCACTGTCACCTTCGAACACTCATCTGAAAATAATAATCAATACAATTAATGAAATGATATTTCACTTCCACTTCCATTGGTAATGAAATATACACCTACTAGATTGTTTGTTTGTGTTTGTTTTGGGTTTAACGCCGTTTTTCAACAGTATTTCAGTTATGTAACGGCGGGCAGTTAACCTAACCAGTGTTCCTGGATACTGTACCAGTACAAACCTGTTCTCCGCAAGTAACTGCCAACTTCTCCACATGAATCAGTGGTGGAGGACGAATGATTTGAGACATCTACAAATACTTTGTACTTTGTAATAAAGTCTACTACTGAAATATAGTCATGTAAAATAAAGTTTAACATTTATCTTTAATTTCTGATTTGCTCAACAGTTTTAAAGTCTCTAAACACATGCAAGTTCAGTCTTGTTATCAATAACATGTGTACAAGTCACAATAACTAAACTTATAATTTACAGCGCGTTATTTTTCTCAATTCACAAAACTTTTCTGTCCTAGATTATACATATTCCAAACAGATAAAAACATAATCAACATGCATCATGCAACTTCTGAAACTTACCTGATTTTTTGGCCGACATTAAGATTACTTTAATCACATAGTTAATCCATTAAAATATAATCCAGGACTTTAAACATCACTTCAAGAATAAACACTCTCAACCTCACTCACACACAGGAAACCAACGCCATAAAAACTCAAACAAATAACAACAACATATTCCTCAAAAGAAACAACAACCACAACAACAATTATTGTAAAACACCAATTAATTAATTAATACACTCAAATAATGTTGAAAATGTCACAAAAATAAGTTTTTTAGAAAAAGAGAGAAAATGATATCGGAAATTCCGCCAAGCGTATCAACACAGATTCTGAAAACGTTTTTGATGGCACAATAATATACATGGTGAAAGATATATAGAGTAGTATTCACTAGTGTTTATATTTAGCACACATCAGAAAAACCTGGTATATAGATCATCACTGAGAAAAACATACTATCAGGAAAAAAAAAATTGGAATCTGTGAAATCGCTATTTTTTCTCTTTGGTCGATCATGAAAGTAAAACTACTGTTTATCAAGTACACTACCAAAATCTGATATTGTTATTTTTTCAGATGGATGAAACTGTATATAGGGTGAATGAAAAGTGGAGTGATACTGGTACACCATTAATCATCATGTGTGACCTATTATCTTATGATGTTTCTGCCTTTTTTTCTTTTTTTTTGATTAATATCTATCTAACAGTCCTGGTGACCTAGAACTTTCTAACTTGTTCAGATTCTGATAATAGGTCAAAGACACTTTAAAAGTACTTTTAGTGATGGTATATCTTTTGTGTTTAATTTTATTTCTTAGTTCTGGGCAGTGAATGCATCTAACACATGGATGACCTGTCAAACTTCGTTAACTTGAACTTGGATAATTCATACACAACCCTTCTCTGGAACTTGTTGTCAGGTCCCGGAAAAATCCCTATATATTAAATTTTGTTCAATCGCTTGATCAAATTTTGCAGGTCCCATCAAGTTTGAGTTAACGATGGTCGACTGTATAAACATATCAGCCTTGTTTTGGAGTAAGTGAAACAAGGAGCTGCGTTCAATAAACGCTTGATGCCCCCAGTGGTATCCTTGTCGATAGATTTTGCAACTAAGTCCAAAACGAGGTCAAGGTCAAGGTCAAACTGAGGTCAGGTGATGTTTGAAGATGAGGAATGGTCACAGTTTACATCTGTATTAGTATCAATTCATTCTGGTAAGGGGTATTGATGCTAGACAAAATGGTCCCATTTGGTTAACCAAGAGATGGCCCATATAAAGCAACCTAAGTCCAAAATGAGGTCAAGGTCAAGGGCAAACTGAGGTCAGGTGATGTCTGAAGATGAGGAATGGTCACAGGTTACATCTGCATTAGTATCAAGTCATTCTAGTAAGGGGATTGATGCTAGACGAAACTGTCCCATTTGGTTAACCTCGTACGGATGGACGAACAAACGCACGGACGGACAGACAGGACAATCACTATATGCCTCCCTCATCAGTAGATGCTGGGGGCATAAAAAAGAAAACCAAAAATATAACTTTCAATTTACTTATTTCGTAATTAAAGTCTCTATATTAATATTCAAGCTAAAATTCATGAGCCATCAGCCTTGCATATCAATTGTTCATACAATATGAATGATCTCCCTTGCAAGTAAGGTTGTTTTCATTTCTATATTTAAGTGGCAGGGGCCAGTTTCGCATTTGGCCCGGGTACGTTTTTTAAATAAAATAGACATATGTACTTTACAGGCATATATATTCAACTGGTTATTTATGATGTTTATAGAACTAAGGATTCCTGCATACGAGTGATTATTGTGTAAAATAAATATGTGCATGTATCGATTTTCCTAGCTCCATGTAGACGGCCGGGTCTAAAACTTTACCTGAGGTAACGGAAGTCAGACGAATTGGAAACAGTCCTCCATCCATCCAGCTTCAGCTCAAATTTGCGGAAAAAGTAAACGGTTATGTGATACTTTTCTTCCCACCATTATTTTTGTCTGGCCACATGCTTTAAAAATATGCATGTGTTTTAGGTCAGTCATTTGCAGATAATACGGTACAGGTCGCGAAAGGAGTGCATTTTGGGCCATTTTTGTCTAAAAATTTAGTGTCCTGAAACCTGCGTTTTACTCGTTTTTATCACAGAAGCAACATAATCGGCAGACTGAAAATGTCACATAATGAAGTGCAATGTCTATGCGAGACATTCGCTCAAAAATTGCCTTGAATTTGTCGAAATTGGATTTTTTATGATTTTTTTCGCACTGGTATCAGCGCAGAGTTGTGGAGTTTTCAAATTTACTGTCCCTTGCCCCCATAAACATAATAATGATACATTTAATGGTACAAAATAAATCCTTAAAGGGAGATAATCTTTCTCTTAACTTATCTACCAATGGTCTTCTTTTTCAACATGATTTTGGATACAAATAGCAAATTAAGTGGCTGTGTAATATAGAATCAGAAGTAAATATACATGGTCCAAAAATAGTTTACAAGAATCTCAAAACTGCAAAACTTATCAGTTTGAAAACACTTCCAACATAATAAATTTGAAAGAGAAAAGATTAGACACAGTTGATATACTGATAGTTCTGGCACAATATAGCACCTCCACAACTAATGATTAATTCCAGTTAATGATACTCGTTAAAATCTGGCAGTAGTTTTATTCTAAAACAATCAGATAAGTCCATGCCAAACTCTGGCGGGGATAATCTGACAAATATAACAGCATCCAGGTCTTTGGTAATGCCTCCAAGGTCTGCCAGCTTGTCGAAATAATAAATAATCTGTTAAAAAGTTACACTTGAAAAATAGGGAAATAATTGTATTGAAAATGTACCGACACATCATTCATAACTGAGGAAAATGAAAAATAGGAAAAGTACTGAAGACTAAAATAATCTTTTAATATGTTTAAGCAGGCAAATTTTAGCTTTCAGCATAGCAGAGCAAGTCCTGTGTTTTCTTGACAGCTGTTAAATAGTGATATGGAAGAACTAACGCCTAAATAATGTTCTGTTTGAAATTCGTTAGTCCATTTTTGTGATAATTTAAACTTCTAAACAAGAATGAGAAGGTGGATGAATGACCCTCTAGTTCCTTACACAGCACATTCACCTATTGTAGAATCAAACTTCCCTCCTGTAAACTGTTTCTTCCTTTCCTTACTGACCTTAACAAGCGGAGACTTAACCCTTACCCTGCTCAATTTCTAAAATGGACTAGTCTATCTTTCATGTATTATTCGAAAGGGTGTTTACTGAAAATTTACAGACTAAATAGTGAACAGTGCAGACCATGATCAGCCTGCAAAGGCAAAATCACTTGCCGTTAGCAGGCTAAAGGTTAACCTAGCATGGCAGTAGGACTGCTACTACTCAGGGTATCTGTACAAGAGATGTTCAAAGGAAGGACTAAACATTACCACTTTGGAATGTGTTTACATGACAGCTGCAGGACCTATCAGGCAAGATGTCAAGATGTAAAGGGGCAAAGGTTATATGCAGGGGGACAGCTGCAGAGAGGGGTATGTGTTTTCCTCATTATATCTAAGCCAATTAGTGCCAATGACATTCTAATCATAACTTCTAATCAAACTATCATATCCTATATGCTACTGAATTGCTTTACAATAAAACCTGAGAAGCATAATTATCTACATTTTTACTGGTTTATGTAAGTTTGAAGTAGAAATATTAAATCTGCTTTCTTGCGAAAAAATAGTGCTGTTGTCATGCATGAGGTCTGGCATCGAACCCTAGCTGCCAGATCTCTACCTGTGACTGTCTAACTGGAATGATCTATAATACTGAGATGGTACTCTGAAATTCTGAAACCATATTCAATATATACTGCTTCTAACGCATTTATAGACAAAAATTAATATATTTTCTCTGCAATACTATATTGGCTCACTTTGCGTGACCTTATCAACAGCTCACGCTAAGGAAAGACAATGCACTTCTGTAAAAATATACTCAGAAATAAACAAAGCCATGCATTGAAACAGCTAGTCATAATAGCAACACTTCTATTTTTTCTTCTTTCTTTAATATTAGTTTTCCTCTATAAAATCCAAGGGAGAAAAGACCTATGCTTACAATGTACAGATCAAAATAATAAAACATTATTTCCATGCATTTCATGCATGTTTCGAAGATGGGCATTTCAAAGAACTAAGAACCATAATCTGGGGAAAGTGACATGTAAAATTATCATAAAAATGCCAAAACCCTGGCCAAAGGAGAAAGCAAAAGTTAATTTTTTTCTAAACTTAATATCTGCACAATTCCTGAGTCATACATTTATTTCTTCCAGTTTTTCCAGTCAATCATTCTATCAATAACATATTTTATGTGCACATTTTTCCATCTTGGAAATTGCTCTACAATACGAAATATGGTCTCGAATCTTTTGCATGAAAGACATGAAATAGAATTGCGAGCTTATAAAAGGCAAAAATCTTTCTCTTTATTGATATAGACCATCCACTGCACAAATGAATCACAAATTGCCCACAGCCCAAAACTTCACATAAAACACATTAGGGTTTTCCATTTATCCCACCCTAGGGAGCAAACATTGGACACTTTCCTGACACAATGACTGCTCCTTTCAGACATTCTGTCTCCCAGCGTAATGTCCTGATAGCAACCAGTAGAAGTTCTAGATAAGCCAATTTACAAGGAAACATGAGGGAATGTGCCTTTAATTTTGCAGAATGTTTTTGACTTTCTACGTTTTTTTCCCCCAGAATGACTAATCTTGAATCTGTTATATTATCTCAGAAATTTCATGACAAAATAGACAAACATCATGAAAACAGTGATATTACAGAATGCTCATGTAATGAATCATGAATAAATAATTCTGACAATGATAATACAATTATGCTCATGAGCAAATAGAATTTAACATGAAAACTCCCACTAACAGTTGATATTACATTCAGTAATGCAGTTTGAAAAATACAGTTCCGTATTTTTTTCCATTTTGAAAACAATCTTCTGTGCTCAGGGGACTCAAAACATTTTTTTTTCACTTGCAGAATATCTTTTTTCAGGGCTGAATTGTAAATGGTCAGCCTTGAAATGTTGACGTCGAAATTTTTTTTTGATAAAATGTTATTGCATGTTGGGGTTTTATTTCAGCTGTTTTTATAGCCGTTATTCGGCTATATTCCCAATGCCAAAAAGTATGTATTTTCCCCAAAATGGTGCAAAAATTCCCAATTTACATTCTGAAAAAATTTTCATCAAAATTGCACAAACATTGACCAAATTATGGACAATTTTGTAACGGAAGTATGTTAAAGAGGTTGTACAATGTGAAACAAGTGTATGAGAAAGTGCTTAAACACATCCTTACTATATCCTATGGGACTAAATATTTCCCAATTTGGAACATTTACATGTCAAAATTCCCAATTTTGGGGGTAAAGGCTATGTTCCCAAATCAGCTAGAAAAAACCCTCTGTGTGTGTGTGCAAAGCTTTTCTCTAGACTGCAAAGACATTTAAATATTTGCATATCTCATTATTCTGCATCATGGCCGATTTTCCCTGGACAATAATATATATCTTTATACAAGTCCAGGCAGACGTAAATATGGTAGCCTTCCAAATGCAGAATTCCACAAATGAAAGAAGACAGTATCAGCAAACTTTTCCTTCTTGCTACATCATTATACTGATCTTAAACAGAGGGTATAGTTAATCTCTGATAACCTTTTCCATAGATGCATACTTGTTTTTTTGGAAATGCCTGGACAACCGCAATGAAAATGACCACACATATACATGTGTAATGTTATATACCCATAAAAAGCTCTTGCAAGTTTTAAATTTCAACCTTTTTGGGATCTGATTCATATGTTTTTCTAAGTTTTCACTTAGTCTGCAGAAAAACACCCTACTTTTCATGCACACCTCTCCAAAAATGCAAATGTAACTCCCAAAACTCCTCTCCTATTCAAACTGATTCTGCAAATAGCTTGTGCTTAACCACCAAAATAAATCGTTACTGAATATTAAATCTATATATCCATAAAAAGTCTTTAAAAAACACCCCACTTAATGAGTACCCTTTTGTCCCATCACCAATGCAGAAAGCATAACACTCATTCAAAACATCTGAAAGATCAAGATCTACCTTGAAAATATGAGTCTTCCGGAGGCTCAGTCACAATAATTGGTGGAGGTGGGAGGTCTACAAAATATATTTTTTAAAATATTTCAAGTAATAGTGTGCCTTATCATCATTAATGTTTTACCTAAGTCCTATTAGGACTTAGACCTGAGTCTGTATTCATCAGTATTCATCATTTTGTCGGAAATTTAATACTGAAATTCCGACAAATTTTGATTTTGTCATAACTTTGTTCATAGCAAATTTATACTAATGAAATTTTGCAGAGCTTTTTTGTGTATTCAAAATGCACATTCACTATAAGTTTTATTACAAGCTATATAAAAGCAAAATGAAAATCTGACATTTTTAAGTCTATATCTGAATTTCAGCCTGTAGATTTTGATGTAAAACGGGGCCCAGCATATCTAGTACAATTTTCAGACCAACTACTGCATACAACATGCATTATTCATACAACAAAGAGGTAGTTAGACAACAATTAAACAAAGGACATAAGCACTCAACTAAAGACGAACAAACATGCTTAAATGATTTTAAAGTAATTGTCAAGTCTCTATTCAATTAAACCTTCACAGCATGACCTTGGATTTCAATCATGACCGTGAGAAAATACATTCCATGACCTTGAAACTCACCTTCGTAACTATTGACATGCTCGAACTTGGACATGCATGTTGGGGAGGGAGGAGGTGGGAAAGCCTCGTCATGACCTATGCTGCCATACGAGCTACGATTTGATGACAGGGACGGGTGTACGCCATTGTACGTAAAGCTGTTACATCTTGGTGGTATTTTGTCTGGAGTATGAGGTGGTGTGGTGTACGATGAAGTACTTCTCAGTGCATTCTTTCTACCTGCTAAATGTGTGTTATAAGAAAACAGAATAAAACTGAAGAATATAATATATGTAAAGCAAACTAAACAGATGACATGTAAAATTAAAGAAATAAAATAACTAAAAAGACCCAATTTAAACTGCAGTATATTCAATTTTCGAAAAACAGAAACTGATCTTGCACAAAGGCCTGAACCAACCATATTGGCTGAAGGGTGAAAATGAAGCAAAACATAATGTACATGATTGTTCTGGTAGTGTAAACTGGGTCATTTTTTTGTGCCTGTTTACACCATATCATTGTTTAGCACTAATTTACATAAACAAATGCATATAATTAATGAATTCTAACCATTTAAAACATGTTGTTTCTTCTTATTGTTTGCAACAAATACACCTTCAATATCTGGAAGTCAATTTCGCAGAAAAATGATATGGCAAAACAAGTACTAAACAAACAAAAAACAAAATTTTTATTTACATGATATTACACACAGCCACATTTATTTAAAGTAATATAATATCTATAGGACTGAAGGCAATGGTGGAAATTTAAGACAACACAAACTTAGCATGCTTATTCTCTACATCTACACATAAACATGCAATTTTTTTTGCTATTCATGAAATAATTCTGAGGAATTTCTCTGATTATAATACTTCTGTTTTTGTCTTAGCCATCTTAATAAATAATCTTTCATTACAATCTTATATTCTAACTGCCAACTACCATATTTATTCTTTATCAAATTTGTGCTGCTTCTCTTATTGGAAAATGTAGTACAGGTGGTATTTATTAGAATCAATATGGTACCAGTTCAAGTTGGCCAACATGCCTCTGAGATATGGGGATACAGACTCCTATACTAGTACATTACTTGTCAATATTTGGTTTCCTGCTTACCTGTATTGTCTATAAGGACAACATGATCTGCTGGGAACCAGCCTGGCTTGGCCATACATCCGTCTTTCATTAGACAACCTTTCCACATACCATCCTGTCGCTGTTCCACTATCTGAAACCAAAATACATAATATTTATAATACATAATAAATTTTCTATACAATCATTATCAGTAAGCATGTGCACTAGTTTCAAAAACTAATTTCGAGGGCTTTGTGCGAACTATTATTGCTCTTTATTTATATACAGTAACAAAAGTTTCGCGGTCTGCCCATGCCACGTGGATGTGTTTTTTTTACCTTAATTATAGTTTCAACCCATACAGGAAACTTCTCAAGAAGGCTGAAATTTTAGTTGGAGGACAGTGCAAGATACAGAAGATGCTCCAATTCCAGAAGCCTACCAGGTTCTTTAGCATGCCAGGTGTAAAGCACCCATACATATGAGCCTTATCTGAATGTTAATAATTTTAGTTGGAGGAACCATGGCTCTAACTTACAACCCCTGTTTTGTGGAAACCCCTGTTTGAGACATTTTAATTAATTTCTCTAGTAATATCTTCTTAATTTAGTACATATTTTAGGGCCTGGTCAGATTTATATACCTGTAGATTCTAGTTATTTTAAATGCTCAATTACTTTTGTCTCTCAGATTCCAGAAAACAATCCATATTTGAAACTACCACTTAATATCTGTTTTATTTTTGCTTGAAATGTACCAACTATTCATGAAACTTTGGCAAGAACCACAGCAGATTCATCATCCGTAAATTCCAAATTTCAATTTCATTAATTCAAAAAAGTTCTTCACCTGCTCATTTCTGCAATTTGATCAAAATTATAACAATTTAAATATCACTCCACCTGTTTTATACAGACTGCAGCAGTAGATCGTTAGTGATGTTAACAAGCACCGAAGCAGTCCTCAACGCCTCATTAGCATTAATTGACCAGTGAGTTGAAAGTGCTGATTACACACTCTGATATAACCAGGAAATCCCTAGGGAACACTGGCTCCACCAATCACATCTGACCTATCAAAACCTTGTTATCCAATACAACACCAAAACAAATCAATCAGCAGCTGCTTGTGGGTGGTCCCATTTAAATATGGGATTTTTATGTAATACAGTCACACCTATTTGAGATGACCACCACCTGTCACTAATGACTACTAAGGTTTATAAAAATCAATTCCAGATACAGAATATTGACCAGGCCTGTGACCCAAGTCAAAAGCTTGAAAATCTATATTCATCAGCCACCATTTGAAGGACTGTTCTGAAACTTTATGCATACTCCATCCTCCGAGATGACTAGCTCTAATAACACAACTTTTAAGAAATAGCCAAAAAACCTATTTTTCTTTTGATTCCAGAACAGCTAAACTGTTCTAGCTTGGCTGTTTTGCCATTAATTAAGCCGAAGCAGATTATACAGGAATATATTTTACATCTTCAAAAGAAACTTACTTGATATTTATTTGTCTTACATAATGATTTAGATTGTATCAATGTATTATCTTACCTAATTAATAGCATCATTAGAGCAGTTATCTAGTCTATAATTCAACAGGTGATGCCTTACCTGACTACACTGTGTCCAACCCAGTAAAGCATACTTGCGGTACAGGTACACAATGAGCTGATTAACAGTCATTTCCATAAGTTTTCAATTTTGAGAAAAAATTTGACACTAGTTATTAAATGCCAAAGTTAATTAAGTAGAAAACATAGAGTGTGAAGTTTCCTTACAAAAAGATACACAAATCAATCAAATAAATGTAACCACATCCTGACGGACCCCTTAAAGATTTTGTCTTTCTGTATAAAGCGGTCAATCAATTTTACTACTAATTACTGTGTTTTATCTGCAGCAGTATCTAAACTGTCCAAGAAATTTTTATTTGTACAATTTCTCCTTTGATCTTCATGCTAGGTTAATTGAAAGACATTAAACCATGACAACAACACAGATAGAGATACCCACAATGCACCTGTTCCCTCTATAAAAATAATGAAAATTAATTCAGTGCTTAATGGGCTCTTTAACTGACAGCTGGTAAACACTATGCACAATTTCATACCTATTTGGAAGCTAGGTGGAAACATGTTGTTTATAATTTCAATGTACTATAATTTTCTTGCAGAAATTGTTATAATATATATGCCGAGTTATTCAGGGGCAATGACTGTAATGTTACTGACATCATTCTGCTGTCATTCAAAATATCAAATAGATATGACAAAGCACTGGATGAACAAACAAGCGCACTGCAACACAGAGCAATGTACGCCAGAAGGTATGACATTTGACCCCTAAGTGTGACCTTAACCTTGAAGTGAGCCATCCAAAACATGCTTTGTGCATGTCATCTCGATGTGGTGAACATTTGTGCCAAGTGTCTTTAAAATCCTCCAAGCAGTTCAAGAGTTACAGAGCGAACATGAAATAAAGTCATATGACCTTTGACCCCGAACTGTGACCTTGACCTTGAAGTGAGTCATCCAAAACATGTGCTCTGCATGTTGTTGGACAGACAGACACCGGTGTCGTAACATAATATGCCCCTTTCAGCGTATAAAAATGCAAATGGGCATTTGTAACTGATGTTGGTTTAGATTTTGACTGGATTTGCTGAGAAATATCCTCCATTTTTCACATCTTTCGTATTACTCGGCCAGGAAGTGAACCAAGAACCATCACATTTGAATCAGTTCCACTACCATAAGGCTGAAACAAAGCAGAATGATGCAGGGTAGCGGGTCCTCTACCACTAGGCTACCAAGGCAGAATGTAGTAGGGAATGGGCCTACTGAGGCATAATGTAGCAGAGAAGCGGGTCCTCTACCACTAAGCTACCAAGGCTGAATGTAGCAGTGAATGGACCCTCTACCACTAAGCTACCAAGGCAGAATGTAGCAGGGAATGGGCCCTCTACCACTAAGCCACCGAGGCAGAATGTAGCAGGGAATGGGCCCTCTACCACTAAGCCACCGAGGCAGAATGTAGCAGAGAATGGGCCCTCTACCACTAAGCCACCGAGGCAGAATGTAGAAGGGAAGAGTGCCCTCTAACACTAAGTCACCAAGGCAGAATGTAGCAGGGAAGTGGGCCCTCTACTACTAAGCCACCAAGGCAGAATGTAGCAGGGAATGGGCCATCTACCACTAAGCCACCAAGGCAGAATGTAGCAGAGAATGGGCCCTCTATCACTAAGCCACCAAGGCCCTCTACCACTAAGCCACCAAGGCAGAATGTAGCAGAGAATGGGCCCTCTACCACTAAGCCACCAAGGCAGAATGTAGCAGAGAATGGGCCCTCTACCACTAAGTCACCGAGGCAGAATGTAGCAGGGAATGGGCCCTCTACCACTAAGCTACCAAGGCAGAATGTAGCAGGGCCCTCTACCACTAAGCCACCAAGGCAGAATGTAGCAGGGAAGTGGGCCCTCTACCACTAAGCTACCAAGGAAGAATGTAGCAGGGAATGAGCCCTCTACCACTAAGCTACCAAGGCAGAATGTAGCAGGGAATTGGCCCTCTACCACTAAGCCACCGAGGCAGAATGTAGCAGGGAAGTGGGCCCTCTACCACTAAGCTACCAAGGCAGAAGGTAGCAGGAAATGGGCCATCTACCACTAAGCTACCAAGGCAGAATGTAGCAGGGAATGGGCCCTCTACCACTAAGCCACCAAGGCAGAATGTAGCAGGGAATGGGCCCTCTACCACTAAGCCACCAAGGCAGAATGTAGCAGGGAATGGGCCCTCTACCACTAAGCCACCAAGGCAGAATGTAGCAGGGAATGGGCCCTCAACCACTAAGCCACCAAGGCAGAATGTAGCAGAGAATGGGCCCTCTACCACTAAGCCACCGAGGCAGATTGTAGCAGAGAATGGGCCCTCTACCACTAAGCCACCGAGGCAGAATGTAGCAGGGCAGTGGGCCCTCTACCACTAAGCCACCAAGGCAGAATGTAGCAGAGAATGGGCCCTCTACCACTAAGCCACCAAGGCAGAATGTAGCAGGGAATGGGCCCTCTACCACTAAGCCACCAAGGCAGAATGTAGCAGGGAATGGGCCCTCTACCACTAGGCTACCAAGTAAGAATGTAGGAGGGAAGTGGGCCCTCTAACACTAAACCACCAAGGCAGAATGTAGGAGGGAAGTGGGCCCTCTAACACTAAACCACCGAGGCAGAAAGTAGTAGGGAAGTGGGCCCTCTACCACTAGGCGAGGCAGAATGTAGCAGTAAAACCAGTATAACTTGCAATGTAACTTATTAATCTGCAGCAGTATTCTGTGATATTTAGGAAAGGTCACTGATTGAACAGTCCATTACCCTCTCTCTATGAGGAACAAACATTCCAATTTACACTGGCTCAATATAACAAATGGATGAAACACAAAAACAAAGCTCTATTTCTCCCCATTATATTGATCTGCCTAAATATTAGAATTCCAATGGTATAGTATCATGAAAACATTGCCCGCTTGGGATATGCCATTTGTACCCTGAGATATATTTCCTCATGAAAGCTAATAAATATGTATTGATGAATATATAGCTTTGTTTTCATATTCGATATAGCTTTGTTTTCATCTCCAAAAAAGGGCAGGAGAATTTTTTCTACCAAAAATTTCATGAGATGCAAAAATAATGGTGTCTGTTTCATGTGGCTGTAGATTTTCTTCAGAGCATGCTGCCAAACTTTTTTTTTATTTCCAGTACATGAGCAAAGCTGGAAAAATGTATAAATGATTTTTTAAAGAATGTCAACTTAATATCAATATACAGTTGAATATCGTTACCTCGATATCGGTTAGCTTGATACTCCGGTTAGCACGATGTCTTTTAGTTGGTCCCGATTTTTCCCTATATATATTTCAATGTAATCATTTATCATTACCTCGATATGATTAGCTTGATATTTTGTTTAGCTCGATGAGATATTTCAGTCCCGTCAACTTACCTGTACTGTTTTTACACCTGGTTTCGTCGATATCACAGCTTGTCAAAAAATATCTATGTTATGTGTAAGGTGTGAAAATCAACCTATTGTTGTCCAGCGATGTATTAATCATAATCAAGTTAGTTTGTGTGTTTGTTATTAAATCTTTAAATCCAATATAAATGTCAGGACGTTTGCATTTAATTTCCAATAATTAGTCTTATAAAACAGCGTGCAAGCGGGCAAACTGTTTTCCAATATAACAACTAATTTGGATGAAATATTTTTTCTGTCTGACGGAGTAAAAATCTGCCATTTAGGGTTGAGTAATAATATGCGTATTTAACTGGCAAATTTTCGTTATCGAAGCACAGTCAAAATGACTACTCATCTAGGAACATTACCACTACATTCAGACTTGTTTAGAGAAGGAATAAAAATGCGAATGTCTACACGTATTTTTTGAAAAATTAAAAAGTTGTATGTATGTATGTATGTATGTACTATCTAAATAGGGTGTTTTATTTGTCAATAAAATTAAAATCGTATTTACGTTTTATATTATTTCTTTCCCCTTTCAAACCCTTTGAAAATGCATTGGATATTATGACAATATAGACGTCCGACACAAGTACAAAGTAGTCCCAGATAGTCGATATCGTTACGTCGAACTTCGGATACGTCGATGCAATTTTTACAGTCCCTTGAATATCGAGGTAACGGTATTCGACTGTACATGTTTGTAAATTTCTGCTGTGGCACTAAATTGTCTGTTACATTCTTATAAAGGATGTGCTTTTAAAGAGTAAAAATATGCATTAAATGATCATTTTATAATGCAGCTATTGAGACAAAGGAACTGCTTTTTAAATTTTTCTTCACTCTTTAACTATACTTAACCCTTATCATGCTGGACACGATTGGTTCTGCTTTTGCAACAAGTGTAGATCATGATCAGCCTGCACATCCATGCAGTCTGATCATGATCTGCACTGTTCGCTATTCAATCAGTAGTGAGTGAGCGAGTTGGGTTTTACAGCGAATCGACACAAAATGGTCATATATCATTGTATATCGCCGAGATTTAGTCAGTACCTTTTTGGTAAGTACCCCTTTTAACAGTTAATGGTACTGTCTAAAACTGAAAGACTGACAAGTTCATTGGGTAAGTGTTAAATTTTTCATCACTCTTTGACTATACTTAATCGGATTAGCAGAGACAGTTAACTTAGTGCCATATTTTCTTTACATTAGTCTGTTTGGGCTGTGACTAATGGAAAAAATTGCAAACAGTTTTAGCAAAATTCCTCCATTCCTCTGTGATAATAAATCATGTTTTGTTGGCAGAAAATTGCCCAAACTACAATCCAGATGTGCATTTACACAGGTCTGATTTCTGACAGCTATAGAAAATGGGGTTAATCTGACATACAGCTGGTCAACAGATTAATTCCTTTCTTCTGATCTATTTTTTCTTACATTTTTTTTCAGGCTAAATGAGAAAAATAGTCGATTATGTTGGTCTTACACCTATTTTTACAACTTTTTTTTATCCTGGTCAGTCTTTTCATTGTTTGCACTCATAAAAAGGTGTCACAATACTTAGCTGAAATATACCAATAACCATTTTGTGCACAACTTTGCACCATTTACAGATACGCCAGAATGTGACGTGTGTCCTTATACTTACATGATGTTTTTCCTGAGAATCCAGACTGCACAGTTACAAATGTTCCAAAATAATTCACAATTTTTGTCCTCACACCTACATAAAAAGTCTTTTCAGCACAATAAAATACTTATTCCATTTCAATGCCACAGTTGTGAGACACAATAACAAAACCCTAGAAATAACTTGATGTCATGTGTCGACAGTTTTATGTTTTTCTGATGATTCCAAGATTTCCCTGACACAAGGTGTATGGAGAAGAATTCCTGAAAGCCTGTCACTGATTATGCCGATAAGGTGCTAAGTTAGTCATACACCCTACCGAAGATGAAGTACATGAAAAACAAGCTTTAAAAGACATCAGGAATAATCCTCAACTCTCTGAAACTATGTCAACATTTCATTGTAGAAAATCTATAAATCCTGAGAAACAGTTACAAATCCCAGAAATCAGTGATGGCAATTAACTTCTAGACAATACTGTGTCAGAGCACACACCCTCCTTACAGCTGTAGCAGTACAAGAGTATGTTTCAGACAGCTGAAAAACCCTGTCACCAGACTTCACAATGTCTCACACTGAGAGAAGAAATTTCCTAACAAACCCATATAAACATCCTTTAATCAAGACACCACACAGTGTTCAATGAGACATGTATAATTGTACATGTCATTTTCCAGAACACAGCATTGGACATCAATTCCAGGAAACTATCCTCACAGAATGAATTCACACATCATAGAAGCATTGAATAGTCATGGACATGATGGAATAACATCCACATTCAATTAATCCACAGCCTTAGTGGACACTATAAAAGCCAAGGTGTCGAAAGGGGGATTCCAGGAAATTAATTTACAGCACAAATACTAATATATAAATCCTTATTAAGCATGACATGTCATCCACATCCCACAACAAAAAAGTTCTTAGGCACTTTACTGCATCTCTATGACTGACAGCATACCTGTACCGTTTCTGTTGATTAGATGAGACACCAGATGGGAACAAAAAACAACACAAACTGGAGTCCTGATTATGCCTGGTCATGTATATAATAAGTTGATGTACAAGCACACATTCCTGCACTATACTGTATTTTCCTGGCTATTAACTGACTATCAGCCCACTACTAACAAGACAAGATGTGTAGGGTGAGATAGATACTTGCACTCCAGCAGGAGATTTTTATCTCACTGGACATACTGCAAGTATGGACTCCTGCTGGGTGCATACTGGGCGTGTGAGTGTGTGTTCTTGTGATGTCCGTGCATTATAAGCCAGCTGCTAAATCAATCAAGATAATGTATATTTTGTAGTAGTTAAAATACCTGGGCTCTTGTATCAAAGATATTAACCCTTACCCTGCTAAATTTCTAAAATGGACTAGTCCATCATTCAAATTGGGCAGCACCACTTATTATTCAAAGGGATGTTCACTGAAAATTTTCTTGCTGAATAGCGAACAGTGCAGACCATGATCAGCCTGCACGGATGTGAAGGCTGATCTTGGTCTGTACTGGTCGCAAAGGCAAAATCACTTGCCGCCAGCAGGCTATGGGTTAATTAAATGTACGACTATTCAAAGCGTATAAATGGCCAAAATATGGTTTCATATTTTAGTGGCTGCAAGGCAGCAAGGATTCTGTTAAAACTGACACAAAAATGTTCATTGAATGAAAAAAATAATTCTATTATTTTTTGTATAGTTATAACATAGAGAAAATTATGAAATTATATTTCATAATAATTAATTATATTTCATAATTTATAGTGAAAGAAATAATTCTATTATTTAATACAATAAAATGTTAAAGATTGTTTTGAAACAACATGCTTTTCAATTTATTTCCCCTGACATAATTTGAAAGAGCAGGAAAAACAACTGCAATCTTTCAGACCCACTCCACTAGAAAAGCATTTGACAACCATATTTTTGTCTTTCTAGAATTGCCTGAAATCATTTCATTGTTCAGGTACAGATCAATGCTAGCCGAATTCAAAATTCACCATGGGCAAGTGCAAGCTAAAATTACACTTACCGGTATATCAGGATGAAAATCAATCAATAAATAAATATCCACCAAGATGAGTACTCAATTACCTTCTCATTCTAATATCAAAGGGAAATAACTACAACAAGAATCAAATTTACATGTAAGAAGTACTTGTCTCCCTTTTTTGCATTTTTCCGCTAAGGCCAATAAAGGACGTATTACACCAAACCGGAAATGACTACTCAGTGTTACATGTGAAGTAGTCCAAAATGTAGTTCCATGCTATGGATGAAATCTGGTATAATGAGTGACATGAGGAGGTGACAGTTAAATTTTTGGCTTATGTTTATTGCTTATAGTATTGAGAATAGATCTAGACCATTTTCATTGTAAATTTCTTGGAATAAGTTTTATTCTTTGCGAAAAATGTCTACCTACGCGTAACTGCTAAACGGCTGTTTTCATGGGGGCATTTTTAGAGGGTGATGTTTCTCAGAACAGATTATTTTTCTTATATTCAACATAACATGTGAATATTTTTCTATTTTTGATAAGAAGACATGTTATACTAAATGACCATATATGGTTTTCATATCATTGAAATGCTCTAAAGTGCTGAAAATGAGGTCTGAATATTTTGTTATTAATATGAAATAAATAAGGACTTGAATTGGTAGAGTGTAACCTGTAAGTTGTGCAGGGGTAATAATTTAAACTTGTTTAGATGTGGCTGTAAACAGGCTAGTTTGGCCAGATTATGATAGAAGATGACAATTTCAGTGCAATTTAGCAGAGAAAAAGAAGAAAAACTAAAAATATTTCAAAATCACTGTTTTGGGTGTATTTTTTTCAAAAAATGCATATTCATTGACTAAATATTGGTATGTTTTAGGTGTCAGGGGTGAGTTTGGGTATATTTTACAGTAACAGTGTGTGATTTGAGTGCAGTTTATGGTAAAACTTGATAAAATATGGCAAAAATAAGCTCAAGCAAGGAAAAGTGGTCAAAAATGATGTCGCGACAGCTTTTTTCCCGGAAATTTGGCGCGCTAGCATACGTTACTGAAAAAGCCATAAAACCTTGAAAATTGATTGTATCAAACTGAAACTGGTATTTTTTTCATGCATTTAGGTTACTGGTACAATTTAAGTGAAAATAACACATTTTGAGTATGAAAAATGTTTCTTTAAGGACGGATTACACCAAACCGGAAGTGACTACTCAGTGTTACATGTGAAGTAGTCCAAAATGTAGTTCCATGCTATGGATGAAATCTGGTATAATGAGTGACATGAGGAGGTGACAGTTAAATTTTTGGCTTATGTTTATTGCTTATAGTATTGAGAATAGATCTAGACCATTTTCATTGTAAATTTCTTGGAATAAGTTTTATTCTTTGCGAAAAATGTCTACCTACGCGTAACTGCTAAACGGCTGTTTTCATGGGGGCATTTTTAGAGGGTGATGTTTCTCAGAACAGATTATTTTTCTTATATTCAACATAACATGTGAATATTTTTCTATTTTTGATAAGAAGACATGTTATACTAAATGACCATATATGGTTTTCATATCATTGAAATGCTCTAAAGTGCTGAAAATAAGGTCTGAATGTTTTGTTATTAATATGAAATAAATAAGGAATTGAATTGGTAGAGTGTAACCTAAACAGGAAATGTTTTGGGGTATCAATTTCGTAAATTACAAATACTGGACAAATTTATTGGTTTCACAGCTAAATGTTATCAACATGATTATGTTTACAGACCATCAACATTCTTGTCTCTGCCCTGGTTACTGTATTGTTATCAAACCTAATATGTACACACTCTCTCTATCTTGTAGCTGTTAATGTTCTAAACTTTAAATCTGGGGTCACAATAAGGTGCTGATAATAATTTTCTAAAGGTATGTCACATTACCAATCGTAACCTGTTCCACATTAAAGGACCAATCTGGTAATCTAAGGGATGACTCCCCGCACATTACAATGAAACCCATGACAAAAAGTTTTTCTTCCTAACTTATCTCCTTGAAAAGCTTGGAAAAATACAGTATTACCCCTCATAAGCTTGTGAATTTATGCACCCCCTATCCAATACAAACTGAGAAACATTATGTCACTGTCTACAACAAAGCACTGAACAGACTTTCCTCAACTGACAGAAAACCTGCACACTCACATTTCAATATAACTTAGAGCAAATGAAGCTTCTTAAACTTAGTAACAAGTTTAAAACAAGAGCACTGTAATGCGGAGCAACATACGCACAAAGGTATGACCTTTAACCCCTAAGTGTGACCTTGACTTGAAGCGAGCCATCCAAAATATATGCTCTGCATGTCTTCTTGATTGTGGTGAACATTTGTACATAGTTTCTTTAAAATCCTTCAAGCAGTTCAAGAGTTACAAAGCTGACACGAAACAAAGTCATATGACCTTTGACCCTTGTGTGACCTTGACCTTGAAGCGAGCCATCCAAAATATATATTTTGCATGTCGACTTGATGTGGTGAACATTTTGTGTCAAGTTTCTTCAAAATCCTTCAAGGGGTTCAAGAGTTACAGAGTGGACATTGAATTGCTAACGAACGGACGGATGGACAGACACCTGCGTCATACCATAATATGTCCCTTCGGGCATATAATGATGTTCCACTGGTATAATAAGAATGGTGCTGTCAGTTAACAAATGGTATAAACTACTAACCTTTATGAGATCTCCATCTTTAAAGGTAAGTGAGTTGGGGTCATAGATGTTACAATGGTCTCTCACAGCTTTGGCTTGCACACAAAAACTCGCTTCTGAAATATACAAAATAAACAACCCTTTAAGTTATATATCAGAGTAAATGTTTGTTATTGTAGATGTTCTGATGACATTCAAATCAAAGAATAATGGCATCCTTGTGACCGAGGTAGATTCCGTATGGTAGCACTGATCTTCTGCATCTTACCATCAAGATTTTAACCTTTGTTAGGATTCCATGCTGCTTTCTAAGTACGGCTTTGTCAAAATGTGTTTTTTTAGACCAGGATGAAAATATATGCTTGATTGCATGTTCTTTAATTCCAGACAAAAAATGACGAAAATGGCATGTCATGTTGACTGGCAAACTGATATTTCTATCAATAGGAAAGGAGTAGTAAATTAAAGACAAAGTAAATACAGACGTTGTATTGATCCCTACTTTCCTTTTATAGTAAAATCTTACATTTAAAGACATAATAATTCTTTACTATACAACTCCCAACTTCTATATTAACAAACACAAAGCCATCCCTAGTCTGACTGTAGGCGAGACATTGTAAATCAGGTACTAGGTATTTATTTACTTTAAATGGTTATATTTGTATCCATATATTTGAAACCAAATAAATTTATTAAGATCATGTGTCAGGTTAAATTATTTTTTGTTCCATCTTTATTTTGACAACTGACTGTTTTTATAATGATTATTTTATAAAAATAAAAACAAACAGCTAATTAAACAAAAAGAACATAATAATGATGTCAAAATGATGAAAATTATATTATACAGGGCCCATTCTTTCTATCCATTTACAGGTTGTTACAGTTTAAGAAGGGGCCATAACTCAAGAAATATTATCAGTATAGAATTCTGGATTCTTTCCTCCTTAAAATAAAGCCATATCAGCATGCTACCTGTATATTATTTCCTGGGATGAATGCAATACTTATGTACCTCAGTCTGCTTTCAATTTTAAAACCAGCACTGGAGTTACTGGTAATTTCTCTGGCTTTGTACAGAATTATTTTCTTTTCATTGCTTCCTCAAACACCAAGAAAGATACCGAATGAAATAATATGAGCCGTGCCATGAGAAAACCAACATAGTGGGTTTGCGACCAGCATGGATCCAGACCAGCCTGCGCATCCGCGCAGTCTGGTCAGGATCCATGATGTTCGCTTTTAAAGCCTATTGGAATCGGCGAAACTGTTAGCGAACAGCATGGATCCTGACCAGACTGGTCTGGATCCATGCTGGTCGCAAAGCCACTATGTTGATTTTCCCATGGCGTGGCTCATACAATGATAATACTATGAAGCTTGTAGTATATTTTCATTGTAAAAACTAAGCTCCCTTAAGTCTTTATAATTATAAAATGTACAAAACTCCATTCTTGGTGAACATACAGGGCATCAAAAAATGTTCCCCCTTCCCCCCCCCACCCAGCAGTAAAGTTTCTTATTGTATTTGCATTCCACTGCTTTAAACATCATCAATATTCATCCAAAGTTTAAGAATTTCCTGGACTGAATCCAGAATCAGCAGATTGTAAAATTGATTGTAAATTTGATAGAAGAGGATATAAACTATTTTAGGCTGTTTTATTATTGTCATGCAAAGAAGTAATAAAATTCTATTTTCAAACAAATGCTGTGAATAATCTTTCACAGTACTATAATATCCAGTAATGGGGGCTTTTGTGATTATATCTAGTAATGGGGGCTTTTGTGATTATATCCAGTAAATGGGGCAGTAGTGATTATATCCAGTAATTGGGGCTGTAGTGATTATATCCAGTAATGGGGGCTGTAGAGATTATACCCAGAAAAGGGGGCTGTAGTGAATTATACCCAATAATGGGAGCTGTAGTGATTATACCAAGTAATGGGGGCTGTAATGATTATATCCAGTAATAGATGGGCTGAAGTGACCACCAAGTAATGGGGGCTGTAGTGATTATACCCAGTATGGGGGCTGTTGTGATTATATCCAGTAATAGGGGTTGTAGTGAAATCTTACACCCAGTAATGGGAGCTGTAGTGATTATACCCAGTAATGGGGGCTGTTGTGATTATGTCCAGTAATGGGGGCAGTAGTGATCATACCCAGTAATGGGGGTTGTAGTAATTATACCCAGTAATAGGGGTTGTAGTGATTATACCCAGTAATGGGGGCTGTAATGATTATATCAAGTAATGGAGTATCATATCTAGTAATTGAGCCAGTAGTGATTTACTATTCAATCACAAGAAACCTATATAATAAAATAACCCAAATTTAATCTAAGAAACTGAGACTGTCAAGAAGCCAGATATTGTGAAAATCAGGTATTTTAATCTAAAAACTGGTGACTCAGAAAAAGAATGAAATATTCTAAGCAAAATTTTTTGTAAGTACATGTTTATGTCTTTCTGTTTATTATTTTCATAAGAAAAAAATTGTATAAGATAAGATCATGAAATAATACTTTTATGATGCCTTTAATCATATTACTTTGCTTGTAGGTTAAAGATTATCTCCCTTTCAAAGATTTTTATGTGTGCGCCACATGGAAAGTCTGAAATCTTCGAAAAAAAAGTCAAAGTATATTTCACCGACTTATATATACAAAATCCAAAAAATGAACAAAAATCTCACCTGAAGCCAAATTTCACCTGAACATTTTATCTCCTTTAATTTGTGAACATTAATGTTGCATCATTCATACTGGTAAGTTCATGCAGTTGTGCATGTAATTTCCAATATATGACGACCAAATGACAACAAACACGTAAAGCATTTTGCTTGACAATTAGAAAACATGAACAATCGCATCTTTTTTAAATTTTCAGAAAATATTCATTTTCATCAAAGGGATACACCGGTCTCCTTTGTTGCTGTGGACAAAAATATAACATATAAAATCCTCGAAACTGTTGTAAAAACACTATTTCTCTAATTCTTCTTACATGCTTAGATTTTTCTTCTTTTTTTTACCCTCTGTATGCATAACTATCATGCTTCCGCTAACTTGATCGGCGATATATGACCTTTTTGGGTCGGTTTACCGTAAAACCCAACTCATTCATTCATTCCGCTAACTTGACCTATGTATGTTAGTTAGGACGACACTTGAAAAGTGCTATGAAATGTAACATTCCATTTTTCTTTTCTGGAAAGAATACTAGAATACCCTTTTAAAGAGACCTATTTTTCAACTGGAAAGGCAAATATGAAAAACAGTAAGACCTCAAAATATTATGCAATATAACAGGTTAGAAAAATCTGAGTCGTGAAACAGCCGTATCAAGTGTCTTTTAGAGATATGAACTTTTAACAACAACAAAGGCCTTGTGAGTTCAGACTCACATGCACGTACACTACAATCTTCAAAAAACATTTTTCTGGCAAATGTTGTAAACTGGATAATAATTCTTATTTGTTATAGTTATATTTTTTAAGTGCTTAGGCCCTGGAATTGTGAAATAAAAACAACAGGAAATAAGTTGTCTGCCACAGTGCAAATGTGGCGAACTGCATTGACATTCTAAGAAGCAGTTCACTGCAATGTCATAACTTTCGATTAACCATCTTTTGATGAAATTTACTGTTACAGAATTATTATTTATCACATGTTTAATATTGTGGTAGTAAAATGAAGCCATCATTTAATTCTGGTATAATATTTTTAGATTATCGTTTCCACTATTGCAGACGATGTTCAAACTGACCTTTTAATGGGTAAAGAAATAAGAAATTTTGATGTTAAAATCTGCTGGGAAAAGCTAACATGTGATAACAAGAGATCACAGAGTGATCTTGGCGCCCACCAATGTGCCATTTTTGAGTGTTCCAAATTTCAAGACTTACTGACTAGCTCAAGGTCAAATTTCATTTCAATACACAACAATGTGCATGTGGTCCTAATTCGAAAGCTGTAGCTTGAGAAATGTGAAAGTAGGTCACTAGATCAATTTCAAGGACAAAGTTCTTTGTACACAAAACTATGCATGTGCATCAAGTTTGAAGGCTGTAGCTTGAGAAATTTGAAAGTAGGTCACTAGGTCAATCTTAAGGTCAAAGTTTATTTCGGTACACAAAACTATGCAAGTGGTCCAAAATTGAAGGCAGTAGCTTGAAAAATGTGAAAGTAGGTCACTAGGTCAATGTCAAGGTCAAAGTTTGTTTCGGTACACAATCCTATGCAAGTGGTCCAAATTTGAAGGCTGTAGCTCGAGAAATGTGAAAGTAGGTCACTAGGTCAAAATCAAGGTCAAATTTTATTTCGGAACACAGAACTATGCATGTGCTCCAAATTTGAAGCCTGTACCTTCAAAAATGTGAAAGTAGGTCACTAGGTCAATGTAAAGGTCAAAGTTTGTTTCGGTACACAAAACTATGCATGTGGTCCAAATTTGAAGGCTGTAGCTTGAGAAACGTGAAAGTAGGTCACTAGGTCAAAATCAAGGTCAAATTTCATTTCAGAACACGAAACTATCCATGTGGTCCAAATTTGAAGCCTGTACCTTCAAAAATGTGAAAGTAGGTCACTAGGTCAATGTCAAGGTCAAAGTTCTTTTCAGAGCACAAAACTATGCATGTGGTCCAAATTTGAAGGCTGTAGCTACAGAAATGTGAAAGTAGGTCACTAGGTCAAAATCAAGGTCAACTCATGTCAAGGTTCATCTTGCCACTCAAAACCATACATGCGGTCCAAATTTTGAATGTTGTAGGTTATTGACAAGAAGATTTTAAAAGCTTTTCTCTATAGAAGTCTATATGAACAATGTGACCCCCAGGGCTGGGCCATATTTGACCCTAGGGGGATAATTTGAACAAACTTGGTAGAGAACCACTAGATGATGCTACAATACAAATGCCAAAGCCCTAGGCTTTGTGGTTTGGACAAGAAGATTTTCAAAGTTTTTCCCTATATAAGTCTATATAAACCATGTGACCCCCAGGGCGGGGCCATATTAGACCCCAGGGAAATAATTCGAATCATCTTGGTAGAGGACCTCTAGATGATGCTTCATACCAAATATCAAAGCCCTAGGCTCTGTGGTTTTGGACAAGAAGATTTTCAAAGTTTTTCCCTATATAAATCTATGTAAATTATAGAAATAAACAAAGGGCCATAACTCATTAAAAAATTGTTGAACCAGTCTGATTTTCAGGGGGACACAACTAGGGTACCAATACATCATTCTGACAAAGTTTGGTCAAAATCCCCCTGGTAGTTTCTGAGGAGATGCGATAACGAGAAATTGTTAACGGACGGAAGGACGGACGGACGGACGGAAGGACGACGGACCACGGACGCAGAGTGATTTGAATAGCCCACCATCTGATGATGGTGGGCTAAAAAGAATATTACATTTTGTGTATTTCCACACTGAATAATTAAGCCTGTTGAATAAAACTGAATAATATACTCGGCATTTTATTTTTATTTATCTATTATTTTATTGAAATTGTCTAATAAAACAAAAGTAATAAGGATTGCATTATAAGATCCTACTAAAAGTATAGTGCCACCATGACCTATTGTCAGGTCAGACAAACAGAATGATGTCACAGTATCATTTACAAAATATTACATGAAATCTTCCGAACAACAGAACAATAACACAATGCTAGAAAACAAAATCCATAACAGAAACATTCCCCTGGGTACCTTTCAATGAAAACATTATACAAATACCTTCAACAGTAAACACAAAATATCCAAATAAGGCCTGATTATAGCCCAATAAGATACCCTGTTGAGGCCAATTACCTATCTTATCAATTATAACTAATTAGCCATCAATCTCTATTACCCTAAAACCATAATTAAGACCATTATTCAACATATTGATAGTGTTGGCCATTATTGTCTTTCCGTAGAGAGTTCCATGTTTGGAGAACGGATTGTCTTGTTGTTTTTTTTTCCAATTCCAATATAAATGCTAAGAATAACTGAATCCACAACAATACCTAAAAGCGTAGATCTCCAAATAAATCAAACAAAAAATATCAAATATCTGACATTTTCTTTCATTTTCACCGATATCTTTATTGATTTTTGAGACTTTATTTAAGACCCTCTGTTGTCTTTCGAACTCATTTATCATCGCTATTATATGATCTGACAGCTGCACGAGCTGAGACGCCGTGTTTAAAATAACTGAGTAATACTGCCTGTATGATTCATTTGTGCAGCATGTGCACGTATAATGTCAACAGTAGATGACGCAACATATCTCAATGTCTAATAGCAGCACTTGTCTTAAAAATCGAAAGAAAAAATGACAAGTCCAACTATTCTACAGAAAACAGTGCTGTAGAGAAGATGTTGTACCACTACCTATTTTATCTGATGTGCGCGTATGCCTGGAAAGGGAGGTGTTCACTTTACTGAGGTGTCGGTTAAGAGAGGTTTTATTACACCGTAACAGTTCTGTTCATCTGCATTGCTCTTAAAAATTTATTTTTCCTCCAGCACATTTGTTAGAATATAGTTTGCAACTACTCCATTGCAAGATGACAAATGCCCCACATTCCGCAGATCGAAACAAGTGAAATATTAATGACCTGCAATGTCTTTAATAATCTCTAAACAAGTGCATCTGCCCCAGACCGAAAAAGTTTTTGCAATACAAAACGTGACAAAATGAAATAACAGTCCTGTATAACTACGTATATACCCAAGACTTTTTTCCTTTAAAGATAAATATGCTGTGCACAAACATGCACTTGAACAAACTTAAAGAGTTTCAAACTGACAATTTCTTGATGAGCTTAATGCAAAACAACCTAAATATTTTGGCAAACATAGAGAGCAATGAAAATGCAGAATTTAAAATTCAAAACCGTCTAATTTTAATAAAAAAACAAGGTTTGCAAATGGGTATAGATTTCAAATTCATGAATAATGCATTTCTCAATATGAATAATAGATAACCATGTTTTCCTGTATAAATGAGAATAAAAAATGATTCACTGCACAAACATCAATCTTTTAGGGGTTTTTATGTGAACCTGCTAAGTAACATCGTAGTCAGAAGAATTAAAGAGTATGGATATAGAGGTTAGCAGGAGGGTTCTATGTGAGCCTGCTCAGTAACATCGTAGCTGGATATAGAGGATGGAAGGGGGTTCTAAGTGACCCTGCTCAGTAACATCAGTAGTCAAACAAGAGCTGTCACTATTGGTGACAAATGTCTCGGAGCATACTCCATACTTGGAGCTAGTGGTCTGGGTCTTGGACATGACATGTCATCTCAATATAGGGATTATCTATGCCAAGTAATTTTAAAATCCCTTCATCAATGGCAGAGTAATGGACCGGACAAGAAACAGACCATGTTAACCTTTAACCTCTAAGTGCGACCTTGACCTTGGAGCTAGGGGTCTGAGTCTTGTGCATGATAGTCGTTGTCTCATTATGGTTAATATTTATGTCAAGTTATTTCAAAATCCCTTTATGGATGGCAGAGTATAGGACCGGACACGAAACAGTCCCTGTTAACCTTTGACCTCTAAGTGTGACCTTGACCTTGGAGCTAGGGGTCCGAGTCTTCTGCAAGACACCTCGTCTCATTATGGTGAACATTTATGCCAAGTTATTTCAAAATCCCTTCATGGATGGCAGAGTTACAGCCCAGACAAGAATTTACATGAACAGACGCACGCACGCACGCACAGACACACACACGGACGGACAGTGCGATTTTAATATGCCCACCTTCAGGGGCATAAAAACAAGATTATGGATATAGAGGTTGGGAGAGGGAATCTATGTGAGACTGCACAGTAACTCCGTAGTCAGAAGAATAAGACTATGGATATAGAGGTTGGAAGTGGGGTTCTAAGTGACCCTGCTCAGTAACATAGAAGTCAAAAAACAAGATTATGGATACAGAAGTTGGAAGGCGGATTCTATGTGAGCCAGCACAGTAACACAGTAGTCAGATAACAAGACTATGGATATACAGGTTGGAACGGGGTTCTATCTCTATGTGAGACTGCACCATAAGATAGTAGTCAGATAACAAGTCTATGGATAAAGAGGTTGGGAGGGGGTTCTTACTCTACGTGAGACTGCACAGTAAGATAGTAGTCAGATAACAAGACTATGGATATAGAGGTTGGGAGGGGAGTTCTAACTCTACGTGAGACTGCACTGTAAGATAGTAGTCATGCAGATAACAAGACTATGGATATAGAGGATGGGAGTTTGAGCCTTGACAGCGTTATCAATATGTCCTCTGACCAAAAGGTAACACATCTGATGTCAATCAAAGGCTCCATCTCTAATTCATGTGGGGAAGTTGTAACTTGCGTGTGGAGAACAAGTCAGTATTGGTATGAAATCCAGGAACACTGATGTTAACTGGACTGTAGATGGAAAATGATGTTATCTAAGAAACAAATAATTCATAGTATGACTAAACTGTAACTGAAGTAAAGAACATGCCTGTTGAAGAATATGAATGAAATTATAAAAAAAAATACTGTATATATTTCTTTGGGAAATGTTAATAATTCATTCCAATTTTGTAAACTTACAAAGACAAACAAACAAGAGGGCCAAGACGGCCCTAGGTCGTTCACCTGAGAAACATACCATAACAGTGTAAACATGTTTGACCTAGTGATTTAATGGAAACAAATATTCTGACCAATTTTCATTAAGATTGGACCAAAAATATGGTCTCTTAAGTGTAAACAAGTATTTTCTTCAATTTGACCTAGTGACCTAGTTTTTGAGCCAAGATGACCTACATTCGAACAATCATTCTGACCAAATTTCATCAACCTCAATTGAAAAATACAGCCTCTATCGCATACAAAACGTTTTTCTTTGATTTGTCCTAGCGACCTAGTTTTTTATCCCAGATGACCCATATTCATACTTGACCTTAATTTGATCAAGGCAATCATTCCTATCAAATTTCATGAAGATCAATTGAAAAATACAGTCTCTATTGCATACAAAACGTTTTTCTTTGATTTGACCTAGTGACCTAATTTTTGACCCCAGATGACCCATATTCTAACTTGACCTAGATTTCATCAAGGCAATCATTCTGGCTAAATTTTATGAATATCCAGTGTAAAATGCAGCTCCTATTGTGTACACAAGGTTTTTCTTTAATTTGACCGAGTGACCTAGTTTTTGACCCTAGATGACCCATATTCAAATTCTTCCTAGATTTCATCCAGACAAATATTCTGATCAAATTTCATAAAGATCTGGTGTAAAATGCAGCCCGTATTGCATACACAAGGTTTTCCTTTGATTTAACCTAATGACCTAGTTTTGACCCCAGATGACCCATATTCAAACTTGACAAGATTTCATCAAGGCAATCATTCTGACCAAAATTGATGAAGATAAGTTGAAAAATACAGCTTCTATCTCATACACAAGGTTTTTCTTTGATTTGATGTAGTGACCTAGTTTTTGACCCCACATGACCCATTTTCGAACTTGGCCTAGATTTTATCAAGGCAATCATTCTGACAAAATTTCATGATCAGTTGAAAAATACAGCCTCTATCCATACACAAGGTTTTTCTTTAATTTGACCTAGTGACCTAGTTTTTGACCCCACAAGACCCATTTTCGAACTTGGCCTAGATTTCATCAAGGTAATCATTCTGATCAAAATTCATGAAGATCAATTGAAAAATACAGCCTCTATCGCATACACAAGGTTTTTCTTTGATTTGACCTAGTGACCTAGTTTTTGACCCCAGATGACCCATTTTCGAACTCGGCCTAGATTTCATCAAGATAATCATTCTGACAAATTTTTATGAAGATCAATCGAAAAATACAGCCTGTATCGCATACACAAGCTAAATGTTGACAGACAGACAGATGACAGACCCCAGACATTGAGCGATCACAAAAACTCACCCGAGCTCAGGTGAGCTAAAAAACGTTTGAATTAATCCTGGACATAACTCAAAAACTGTGCAGACTCCAGAATAAAAATTAACATTTTTCCCAAATTTTTTTCTGGTAATCTCTCTCAAAATAATAATATTCATCTGTATTATTTAACGATGTTACAAGCACGTTTCAATTACTTCTACGCCTCTTTACTAAGGACAACAAAAATCTTGCCCAAGACAGTTCTTCCGAATCAATATGATGCTGCCGCTGGAAATAACCTATTACACGCATTGACAATTTATCATAGGTCTAACTGGACAGACACTTAGAGATGGATGGCTCATAAAATATCCACTGTAAAATACTTCTGGCACGATTTGTCAGTTCCTTGCCAAATAAGGAAAGACGTAATTGTCATATTTCCATATTAAGTTATTTTGAAGATAATCGTGTCCGATGTTTTCAGTATAATGTCGTTTATCACAGGATCAGTTGCAGACGACAACCTGAATGTTGCTGAGGCTGACTGTTAAAGGCAGACAAATATTACATTATCTTTTTTTGCAGGAGATGAAATTAAAAGATGGTCAGTGCAATTTTCGATACGTTATGGATTTTTTTGTAATGTCTTCATCTATTTCTGCTCATACACTCCCACGAAGAACATTATCACTACTACAGAAGAAGAAAAACCGGTGTTAACTTTGATAAAAGAAAGCTATACACTTAATTCATTAAATACTCTGAATTCACTCCTTTTTGCTTCTTTTTATGTCTCTTTTTGAGATAAAGTTTTTATGCTGCCATTTTTCACCTAGAATTGTGATAAAAACATGTTGATTTTGATAGAATGCATCCCATACATATTGAAACACAGGGAAGGAAAAAAATAAGGGACTATTTACATTTAGACTACTTGTGACTTAGACCTGCATAGGCTTACATTTGATTTGGTAGTAGTCAGCCTGCATATATTTTGCCAAAATCCATTTGAAATGCAAGTTTGTAAACTTCTAAGTAGTAACCTCTCTTTAAGCTGTAAAACCAAGGCAGATTGGAAGTTATCAAGTTCCTAAGCTATAATTTAAGCAGTTTTAAAACTTGAATTTTGGTTCAGATGGTTATAATATCTGTATATCTATCAAATACGTACAAATGCAAAACTAGAAATCATACCGAAATCTTAAGAAATTAACTCAGCTTTTTAAATGACTTTCGTATTAAGAGCGGTAGAGGTAAGTATAATATTTTTATAAAGCAAGAACACAATATTCCGGTAAAAATCTAACTATGTAATGGGTCTTTTTGCTCCTTCAATAAATCTCTAACAGAATAAAAATTCACAAAATGTTGCTTAAATGTTACTGACCATCTTTAACATCATTTTTCACCAGTTATTCAGTCACTTGAATGTCATTTAGTTAAGTGAGCTAGTATTCCCTGATTCTCTAGCAGTGGTGCTAACTTGTTCCCAAGCAAGCAGCTGATAACTTCCTCACATAAACCTACAGTGGAGCACTATAAGTCTTCTGCCATCACTGAGAGCTTTTATCCTGATTGTGGATCAAACCTACCACCACTTAGTCAGGTAAATTTGTGAGCTCAGATACAATACTGAATTGACCATGAGTATACAGAATATTGTTAAAACTGAAGCAGGCAACCCTGGTAATTAATGTAATTTTAAACACTAGTTTTAGACTTCAGAAATGTTTATCTAGCAAAAATTTTATAATCTTCTTGCATCAGTACATCATAGGCTCTGTGCGCACTCTTTTAAAATGTGATGCACAAATACAATATGTAAATCAGGTTACAAAGCAAAAGCATGAAACCTAACAAATTTAGCAGAGTATATCTTAAAATATGCAACTATGATTAAAATATATTCAATAGCATTTCTAATTACCTCCCTTTTTAAGGGTTAGGCAAAAGAAAAGAATTAGATTGTTTTAAAATTTCTATTGTCATGAACCAGAATTCTTTTAAGCATTTTGGGTATTTAAGCAGCTGCTTCTCTCTTTCTAGTAAATTAAATGCAAATTCCATGACAAAGTTGACACACTTACCTTTAAAAATTTCAATAGGAGTTGTCTGCTGGCTACCAGGTGTGGTTGCCCCGTTAGAACACAAACTCCCATCCACACAATTTGGAATACAAAATTTCATCCTACTTGATTTCTCAGTTCAGTTAATTTAACACTTCAATGAATGATAGTCCTTAAAATTGTCTGAATTCTTCCAACATAGCCACTTATATAATAACTAGTAAAATATTGCAGCAAACGGCACAAAAAAGTAATGTTATCAATAACGTTGAATACCCCAAACTTCCATCAAGATATCTTCATGAATACTTCTCACTTATCAAGTTTTAAACATTTTTGAAATCGTCACATCTTAAACTATACACTCTTACACTAATGTTGCCTCCTTAAACTGTTTTTATACATTCACTTAACTAACTTTAAAACTAATTAGAGCTAACGATCTCCAACTATTATATTCAGTTTAAGGTTTCGAAAGACTTCAATCAGAATGTACAACAAAAAGTACTTTAACAACAGTGTAATTCACTGTTCTATCTAACTGTGTATTACCAAAACAACTGTTAATATAATATTAAATACCAACGGATGACGTCAGTAACAATTATGCATTTTCATCTGCTATCATAAATTCCAATTCAGTTCAATAAAATTCCAGACAAAACTAATTACACCTATACACATCGCCAGATCAGCAGTATATTAAAAGCAAGGGAGACAACTTCCTAAACTGCTCCTTAAAAGTCGCCTAACCTTGTGGATAAAAATTTACCATTTTTGTACAATTACTGCCTTTTTCAATTCAATTCATAATCATTAAGAATCTTTACAGCGAAATTTCCAACTTCTAATTATGACCATAAAACAGTCAACAACATCCATTCGTTAATATTTTAACTGGCAGGAAACTTTTAATCGATCTAGTGTAAATCTAGAACAACCACTTCAGGTAAAAACGAGTGTTTTAGATGGAATAATATGTGATATAACAGTCACAAAGATCTCTGTAAATATTGATAATATAAAAATCACTGCAAACATTAGCATTGATCTGAAGTCCGGCTGAAACTATGATCAGGATATAACAATTTTCCGTCCCTATGATTTCTAGTGAATCATCTCACAGTATCCCATTTATCAACATCTATAATCAGTTTATTGAAAACAATACACATGGGACACTTTCATCTTCATTAAGCGATAATTCTATAATGTTTTGCTGGTTTTTAATCTCTTGATTAAAGAAAAAAGCAATTAATTATCGCATCTAGTTTATGCACTCCTCTAGCTGGTTTATATCTGTTATTAATAAAAAATCAGTTTAAACTGTCATCTTCTTTCATCCAACGAAAACAAAATCTTTTGCTTTTTTTGTCACACTGAAATCCAACTTTCTCATTTACTTTGGCAATATTCCACTACAATATTGGATGAATTTTCAACAGTATCATTTTAAATTACTTGAATGGCATCCAAAGTTTGCATCCGTTTAATAGCCAAGGTTTAATAGTTTTCCGAAACAATGAATCCACAGAGTTATTAACAAACAGTGAGCTCGGCTCATTTACATCAGTGTTCCTAAAACGCTGCGGATAATCGCCCAATTTTATTTCATCCTGAATATAAAGTCTAACTTCTAAAGTAAATTAAGTTCATAAAAAACGATTGCAAACAATGATATTATTTCGCCAAGTCTCGGAGTCTGCAAGAATTCCAATATTTTTGTCGCTATTTCCGTGCGACCTACGTTCGTAACAATTACTCAAGTTTCTTTCAATACGTCATATCTGCACAAAATTTCCCAGAGTTCATTTCCACCAGAGAAAATCATCTATAAAAAGTGATATTCTGAGTCATCCCGCTACCTTTTTTTAGGGGTGATTAAAAATATTCTACAATGCTCTGCCATACATTGAAAATCAATATTCAAATACTCACTAGAACACGAAATACTCATAAAACACAGAAACAATGCTATCAAGCGTTTCTGCAAAATGAAAATTTGAGGAAAATTTCTGTATAAGACGAACACAGAGGTAAAAGCCAAATATATCAATCCCTCTGGTGTGGATTTTCTTAAAATATTCATTTCTAACATTATAAACCGGGGACAATAAAGACAAAATTGTTCCCCGAGGTACCATTGAGCATACTGTATACTTCAGAAGTTTCTTCCCATATATAGTGCAATATACTTCCACTGTATAGATACATAAACTGTCTGATCCAGAAAAACCATTAATCTCACAGTTGCACAATTTAGTAACCAGTAAAGCTGTAAGTCCACTTCAAAATTCAAGGAAATTAAACACCCCTTTTGAGAGCACCTATATATATAACAATCTCTCTAATACTAAATGTAACTCATTCATTATGTTCTCATGCAAAATTCAGAACACTTGATTTTTTTTTATCAAGTTACTTCCATATTTGGTATTCAAGTTGTTTCTATATCTAGATGAACAATTTGTTTTTCTTTTAGTACATTTTACTCTGAGCTTGTCCACTGATCCATGGCGCCAGTCCTTCCGCCACTTTAATCCACTATCTGAATCGCAGAAACTAGCAAAAGTAGGTAAAAGAATCCTTAGGGATAATAACATCTGACACAAGACTTGTTTGCTTTCAATATTCCAGAGAAAAGCCTTGCTTGCAAGAATCAACAGGTGAACTATTCTCTTGTCATAACTCCCTCATTAACAAACACAATAATCTGTCACCCTGCCAAATCATCCTACAACTTTACAATAATTATATTAACCTTCATGCACTGTTTTTATCCATCTTACAAATTCATGAAACATCATCTTAAGCCTGTTTAATCAAAGTGGATTCAGCAACGGTTTATTAGAAACCTTATTACAAATGCTTTTTCGCAACGATGTATTAAGCGGGTACTTGACAACAAAGCATTATCAAACCCTACAAGATCTAGAACTCATTTTTTCAAGAACTTTTTAAATAACCGCATTCAGTAGTATACCATCTAATACTGACATCTAGATAAGTAAGAATATTAGAAAATATGCTAGAAGGCCAGGTGATCTGGAAACCAATGAAAGCTAGCTAGACCTGGGCTTAATTTAACCAACACTATTTAACTGAATGGCAATTTAGCAACTTTCACATAATGGGTTAGCAGAATAGCAAGTCCATAACCTAATGAAAAATAGCAAAATCTGAACCACCCATCCAAAAAATAAAGTATCTTAAACATTTCTGCAGATTTTATGGTAAATTACACAAAACATCCTGGGAACCAGCAATCAAGTCCATAAAATGGGTATAAAAGCATTTTGCCATTAAGCTGTAGGTATTATTTACCAACCATTAAAGAAGTAAATCTTCACTGGCAGTTAATGCAATTTCTACACTAAGATCTTATTTCTTTGCGCTTCTCTTGGGACCCAGTGTGATAATCCAAAAGAAAATCAAAATGTCGAAACCACATATAGCAAAAAAAAACACTATGTAATACATGCAATGTCAACAATATTTGGTTCTGAGCCTTGCAGTCAAGCCTGTAATACATGCAACTTCAGCAATATTTGGTTCCGAGCCTTGCAGTCAAGCCTGTAATACATGCAACTTCAGCAATATTTGGTACATGCAACTTCAGCAATATTTGGTTCCGAGTCTTGCAGTCAAGTCTGTAATATATGCAACTTCAGCAATATTTGGTTCCGAGCATTGCAGTCAGTCCAGCCTGTAATACATGCAACATCAACAATATTTGGTTCTGAGCATTGCAGTCAAGCCTGTAATACACACAACTTCAACAATATTTGGTTCTGAGCCTTGCAGTCAAGCCTGTAATACACACAACTTCAACAATATTTGGTTCTGAGCCTTGCAGTCAAGCCTGTAATACATGCAACTTCAGCAATATTTGGTTCTGAGCATTGCAGTCAAGCCTGTAATACACACAACTTCAACAATATTTGGTTCTGAGCCTTGCAGTCAAGCCTGTAATACATGCAACTTCAGCAATATTTGGTTCCGAGCATTGCAGTCAAGCCTGTAAAACACACAACTTCAACAATATTTGGTTCTGAGCCTTGCAGTCAAGCCTGTAATACATGCAACTTCAACAATATTTGGTTCTGAGCCTTGCAGTCAAGCCTGTAATACATGCAACTTCAGCAATATTTGGTTCTGAGCAGTCAAGACAAAAACATGATAAAATTATCTTACACAAGTTACATTTGTAACAGCCTTTTTTTTTTTTAAATATTCCTGTATAGACAATAGTTTTAATGCCTTCATATTCATCTAAAAGATTGAATACATTGGAATGGCAAATCTTAAATAACTCAAACTGCAAAAAAACTTATCCATATTCTTTACAAGTATGATTCTCTATCAACTCAGTATGTACCCGCCCGCTTAGCTCAGTAGGTCTACGGATCGTGGGGTCGCGAGTTCGATCCTCGGGTGGGGTGTATGTTCTCCGTGACGATTTGATAAAAGACACTGTGTCAGAAATCATTCGTCCTCCACTTCTGATAATTCATGTGGGGAAGTTGGCAGTTACTTGCAGAGAACAGGTTTCTACTGGTACAGAACCCAGGAACACTGGTTAGGTTAACTGCCCGCCGTTACATGACTGAAATACTGTTGAAAAACAGCGTTTAAACCCAAAAACAAACAGTATGTTACTGTAAATGGTTACAAATACACTTTCAAAAGGACAATGTTAAAGGTAACATCAAGTAATGAATTCAAGTAGCTTAGAAACTGTACAATATTTGATCTTAAATAGACCATACATCTTGTATAATCATTATCAAAGAGCTCCTGTAAAAAGATACCATTTACACAAAAAGTGTCACAGAGATCCTGGAAACAAATCTGAACGTGCAATGCATACCAAAATTGATGAAACACAGCATTTACAAACAACACTGATGAACAGTCACTTAAATTTTTTGCCAAGGAAATTATGCACTTATATAGTGCTATAAATTTAATGTAACCGGTATCTAATTCTATAATAAATGACTAAGGACATTGTGATCTATCAAAACCTCGAAACTGTAGACTTTTTTGATTTATGAGGCATGCATTATGTTTTTACGGCAACAAGATAGAATAACTTTTCATACATTTTAAATTAATCTTTGCCGAAAATGCAAAAAAGAGTAATAAAAATGATAATACTTGAATTAAAGAGTGAACGGAACACAGTGTAAACTGATATAAAATCAGATACCTTTTAAGAACAGGAAATAAGTGAGAATAAGTCCTCCTCTTAATCTCTTTTAAATGCCTTATGCAACTCAAAACTGGAATATTTTTTATCGTCAAGTACTTTTATTCCACAAAAGAGATTGTAATATGTTAAGTGGGTTTATTAAATACTCCAATTCTAAATTTGACCTGAGATAGAAACAAGTAAGATATAGAAAGCAAAAACCTTTTCATTTTCACTCTTTGCTTATAGAAAACTATAACTGAACTAAATTCACATGGGTCCTTTAAAGCATCATGTGCCCTTGTTAATTTCTTAGACAATACAAAAACAATCTATTTTTAACACTGTTTTATTGTTTTGACTGCTACAAAATTAATTTTGTGCAATTTTTTTTCAGTGACTTAAATTCTGGTCTAATACAAACATTATACAATATTTCATTCATTCATTCACATAGTTTATGGTCTAGGGCACAGGGTCCAAAATTTGCAATTCTAATGAGCCAACTCACTAATTGCCACACAAAATTGTACCAACTGCATATATCATTAATACAAAAACTTGTGACAGAATGTGACATATTTAGACCAAATTTGGCTGGCAATACAGATTGTTTTTTGCTTATTTTTGGTTATCTTTCCTGCATTTTATAAATTTCAAAATCAAGTTCTTGTATCTGGGAAAAATTAATAAATATGCGACTTAAAAATTCTGTTGGAAAAGTTTCAAGTGGCTGTACTTCATCCACAGCTGCTCAGAATGGTAAAAATTTCCCCCATCTTAAAATATGGAACAGGTAAATCAGTATTGTTTAAAAAGGTAGAAACTGCTTTCGTTAAAAGTGCAATTTATGTTTTCACACCTCCCCAAACCCTCCCTCCCCTTTAAATCGTGAACTTTTAAGATCTTAAAAGAGCCCTGACAAACTCTTGCTATCTTACTTATGTCTTACTGGGATAATTTCTTTTTAAAAATTCGTTACCAAATAATAAAAAAATCTGGCATACATGAATGTGAGATACTTTAACCTAAATAAATATGAAAAGATCATAAATTTTAATAAACTGATGCATCTGAGGGAAGGGTATTGGGTAGTTTTCTTACTTCACTATAAAAAGTGATCAGATTTTGAATAACAAATTCATGTACCTTATATCCATTAATGTTAAGTAAACTTTACATTATCTGTCTTTCTTGTAAATTAAATGTTCAACTGTAATGTTAACTTGTTTTCTTAATTCAGATGTCACACAGCAACGAAACCCTGAAGATACTTTTGTATATAACAACTGTTTTCTGTAAGTCAAATTCCAATCATGCAGATGTAAAAAGACTCCAGTTCCGATCGAGTCTGTAGCAGCCACAGAGGTTTTAACGCTTTACACGCTGTATGAATATACCCGAGCTAAGATGCTCTAAAGTTCCAGGGGAGACAATCGTAACCTACCTGGAACTTTTCAAGGAAAGATATTTCTCAAAATCATTATTACATATTTTTTTATTTTCGTTTTTTTTTTTTAATGCATACATGGTAGGATGGATAAATGATGTCATTTTTCAACATGAGCTAAAACTACAAATAGGAGAATCTGTCCAATCTATCCATTATATGTGATATTACATTAACCTCAATTATCAGGGTAATATCACCTTATGGGGATACCATGATCCACATGGAGGTAACATCACTTGCTGGCACCCCCCTGGATCATATCTGTAATTAAAATACTTGCGGTCTCGAGGGAATGGTTTGACAATTTAACTGTGACAATATTATGTATTAAGGAAGCCTATTTTGACAATTTAAGACATGAAGGTATCATTTATGAGAAAATATCTGATGTTATGTAAATCAGTGTATAAATTATTCAACAGTCTGCAATATCTTTCTTCAAAGATTATTCAATATAAAGTTTCTGCCTGTGGCTTTGGAATGGGAAAAGTCAAACATCAAGGGACTTCTAGTAATAAACATCAGCAGAGCATTGGACAGGAATGTTCAAACATGTTTAGACTGTCTGTTGCTACTATGCCTTCAGCAAATATCTTATGTGATGCATCAAAGTTTTGTTGTTCAGATATTTCACTGTGTTCTTTTTTGTTGATCCCAAGGTAGCCCAAGTTTTGATCCCCATGGAGTCCGAGTTTTGATCCAGAGGTTGCCTGAGTTTTGATCCAGATGTCGCCGGAGTTTCGATCCAAAGATAGCCCGAGTTTCAATCCCGAGGTAGCCCGAGTATCGATCTAAAGGTAGCCTGAGTTTTGATCCCAAGGTAGCCTGAGTTTTGATCCAGATGTGGTCTGCTATCTCCAACTACCAAGTCTTCAGCATTATATTCCAAGTAGAACTGCTCAAACGGTTGTCTTCTGCTGCCATTGGGTTTAGTTGTAACTATACAGGACTTTAAAACATTAGACCTTTAAAAAGTTTTCACTACATGGATGGGCCTCCGAAAGATTTCAAACTCAAGCTTAATTGAGATTGTGTTTAGAGCTTAAGCAGGTTCTGCATTTTAAAATTTTGACCCCTGTGGCCTGCAGAATAATTGTGTTTGATGCCCTCATCCCTACACTATTGTCCTTCCCTGATGTATACATAATTAAAATATATAATTTGAATCAATAGTAGAAAAAAAAAAGTCTGATATTGCACAAAGTGATGAGTTTACAGCACACAATAATGTTATTAATCAATGAGAATTTTTTTCCTGATTATTAGAGTGCATCAGACTATCCTGTAATTCTTGCATGCGTTGCATGTTTTATTCAACTGAACTCAACAACTTCATTAACACCTAATAAATCCATAGCCAGGATGATCACAAAAATGTGCAACATCAAAAAGAGCTGACAAGCCCCTGCTATGGCCCAAAGACTGGTTCCTGAGGTAATGTGCCCTAGAGAGACAGCTATACCATTGGAGCAGAGTCTCTGAAAGCAGAGATCTACCTAATTTAATCTCTAAATACAGTCTCTTTTTTTTAAAATTTATTTTGACATTAACATCTAAACAAAATATTTTCTCCAAAGAAATAACTACCTTTCAACCTTTGAAAAAAGTGATAATAGAACCAATATTACCGTCCTTTCGTGCAGTCGAGTCTAAATTAATATTCACAGTAGATAAGATGCATGGGCGGCATTCATAGACTTAAAAATGAAATATCTTTAATGTAAACATTACCTTTTTTCCCCTTTAATGATGAGAATAGCTTTATCTCCCGCATGTAGAATTAGTTAATCAAACGTAATCCACTTTATATGTCTCACTGCTTGCTTTATTCCATTTTAAATCACTGAATCATGTTTTAATCCTCTTTTGGCTAGTAAAATCCGAGAAAGAAAATTGATTAATTAAACGCTTTCCATTTTCTCTAGATCAAAACGTCATCAATTAATGTAATTTCCCCTTTTCCGTCAACACTATACAAAATCTCCAGAAGGCAAAAAAATCTTTTAAAACATCCTTTTTACAAGGCAAAAATAACACTGACACAAAAACCCACTCCAGCTTCTTCCTTTAAAAGCAACAAAGACGTCCATTCAGCTTTAAAATGATCCTGCCCGTCAAATCAGTTTACGGCTAATTAAACGATGAAGTATCATTATGCACCTTTTCAAACCATGTCCTTTAATGACTCCACACTGTTTCAAGTTTTTCACGACTTTGAATAAAGTCACTCCGCAGTCAATGCCCGCGATGACGACTGTCAAGATCCTTTAAACTGTGACGACCCAAATATGCCCAGGTGGTCAAGTGTGTGACCAGATGACAGAGCAGATATCCAGTTGGTTTACACAGATGACTCAAAGAGAGATCTCACGTTTATATTTGGACAAGACTTCTCTGTATATTAAATGAACAAGGACACTTAAGGACAAGCTGTGTTTATCTTTGACTTAAAGGTATACAGCGATCTATACGCCAGTTCAAAATCTCTAGATTTCGTAACAAATTTTCACTTATTTCATGACTTTCAACTTCAAAATTTGACCTTACTAGGATCTTTGAAATTTATATATTTAAAACCTGTAGATATTATCTATCATATATTACAATTTATGTTCACAAAAAAATTCATAATGCTACATATTAATTCCAAGTACCTTATTTAATCTAAATATTATTAAGCTTCTATACCTGAGTATGTGTTTTGTTTCATCTTTTAACTTCTGTTCCACGTTTTCTACTGGATCAAGTCCTTAAATATTTCTTAAGCAAATGCAAGACTATATAGACTTAATTACCTATTTCAAACTAAGTGGATCATTCTTTCAATTACTAGGGCATTAATCAATTCATCAGGATTATATGATGATGATGATGATAATGGTATAGTTAATGATGAAAATGCTGTTAATGATGATAATGATAATACTGTCAATGTTGACAATGTTGATAATGGCATTAATGATGATGATGATGATGATGATGATAATGTTGTTGTTGATGATAAAAATGATGTTGCTCTTGTCTATGATACTGCACATATTTCACAGCTCATTTTCAAATGGCAAAATTTCAATTTTAATGTTTCAGTTCTACAGTTTTAAAATCATCTCACTCCTGTATTTAGCAATTACCACTTCCATTAAAATTTATGTCAGATCTACCTAGAGATCCCTCTCAAAAACTGTCCTAAAATCAAAAAACTCCAAACATTTAACCAAAATATTTCATTTTTACGATATAAAGATTCATATGATGCAGACATAGTTATACGACATGTCCTGTACATTTAAAATTCACTTTTAAATACCTCCGGAGTACCATAAGTCTATCTCCATAAACCAAAATGAGTCATTTACGTCTTAAGGTAAAACACACTTACACTGAGGTATACAAATAGGTTCATGTCATTACCACAACATTACCATTTAAAAGAAATCATTAAACATTAATTTCCCCGAGTAATTTAGAACGCAGACCATTGCCCGATAACAAAGAAAGGTAATGTGCTGTGCTTGGGAAAACAAACCGAAACTGCCGGTCTGCTTGATAACCAAATTTGGCACCCATTTAGACCACAAGGAATATTTGCCCTTACAAAATTGACTTCATGGTTGTTAAATGTTAATATATTAATCAAGCACTACAAAAAGCTTACAAGAGAGAGCACCCATAATCATATTTTTGAGCTCATACAAAAATCTTATAAATAAAAATAATCTAGTTTTAGCTACAAAACCATTAGACTGACATGAAAATATTTCCAAGGTGGCCGTGCAAAGTCGATTTTACAATGAGGAGTGAAGCTGCAACAAGGTAAGATAAATTAAGACAATAATTTTTTGCTTAAAATTTGGAACCAAAAAAAAAAAAGCACCTTTCTTTATAGCATTAATCTGTAACTTCATAATTTGTAATGTTTTGAATATATTCTGCTTTTCTTTCAAATATAAATTCAATTTTCGGGCATATTGCATCATATATCAACGGAAAAAAAAGAAAGAAAAAATTATTGTAGAGACAAGACGATCTTATTGCTGTTACAAATATCATTAATATACATTTTAGCAACATGAAAATGTACTGTTAACACTTTCATTTGTACCATAAAATCCTGTTTAAGATCTAATCTGACCTATCAGAACATAAATTTCTATTTCGGAATGAAAAGGCGAAAATATACAAACAAGAGGACCTAAGCTACTGCATGACGCAAGTGTATTAAATTCTTCACACTGATTTACTCGCATTTCTTTACAAATGATAATAAAACATTGATGAACTTAAAATCCAAATGCAAATAAAGAAGAAAAAAGCAAAGTCCCGAGTTGAACCATGTGATTAATGTCTACGAGTGTTGCCAAAACAACTTCAGTGAATTGCGACATTATCTGCCGTTAAGTCACTCACACTTAATGAACTCCACACACTGGGAAATCAAATATTAAAATCAAACATTCATTTAATATCTTATCAGTAGTAAGGCTGAATTTCATGTTTTCAAATAGCTAGCAATCATTTTGTTAATTACACAAGGCCAGCAGGAATTAAACCCCTAGTTTTCCAACCCTATCTGTTGGGACTTATTTGGTCTGGCAAGGCTTTATCTAATTAAAAAAAAAAAAAATTAATGATAAGGATTTTTTTTCTCTAGACTTTAAAATATCACAATATGTCCAAAATTATTTTGTTTAAAAAGCAGATCTTGATGAATATAAAGCTCAAGTCTCTATAATATCCTGATTAAAAAAAAATCCAAAGCAACTGCATTAACCAGTATCACATACAATGTTGTCATTCTTCCACTTCTATTTCAGAAGTGTTCCCAACTGTCAATGTCAAACCCAGATCTTGAACATCAGTTAGCATCTTAAAGGCATGACAGAATGAGGTACACATTTTGTTTTAATATCACCAAGCCTTGATATGTGGAGAAAACCAAGAAAACTGTTATCTTGCGTAAATTCAAATATATTTTCTGAACATAATTCTGTGCTTTTTTTAGCTGACCAATGCTTTGCAAGGTTTGTTAGTTTCATCCTGCACCTAAACTGCTTGACCTCATCTACTTCACTTAATAATCACTGGATATTCAACTGTTCTTGGGCAATGTAGATCTATTTCTTAGAATGAAATGACAATATGTGCACTAAGGATGTAGCAAATATCAGAAACCAGAAAACCTGCCTGCAGAGCCTCATGATAACTGTCTGTTTCATAAAGAGCCTAAATTCAGAACATGTTCCCGAAACTCCCTAAGCCCGAAAAATTTCATTTTCCATAAACACTGCAGATCTTTTTAAAATCTGTAACAAAATCCAATGAAATAAACTAAGATACATTCCCAAACCTATCCTTCATTTGTCAATTTTCGACACTGAAAATTGATCTATTAAATGAATTAAATGCTTTCTAACTACTCACTCCAGCCCAAATAATTGAAATAATATACGTTTTCATCAATAAATCAATTAAATGATATCATCTTACCATCAAATTACTCTGCCGCAAATATACTCTCCTACTTGGATATGGTATTAATATTAACAAAACATTTTACAAATATTTCCTTAAAATAGAAACTTATCTCCTTCAAAAATCATTTCTATATTTTGAAAGTACAACTCTTATATAGCTTTTATTAATAGTGTACCTATATAAGTAAACACCGTATATTACACATGCCCCCTGAATAATAATTTAAATTCCAGAAACAAAAACGCCAGACAAAATGGACATGTGTACTTGATGATGATAATGTATTCCAAGTTTCATTTCAAAAGGATGAAAACAGTGTTGTAGGGGGTGGGAACACAGTGTATTGTTGCAGTTGTATTGTAATATTTCAGTCTCCAAAAAAGGGCTATAACTCTAGAAAGGGCTTTACGCAAGAAAAAGGGTCTTTTTACATGTACTACAATAAGAAACTAATTTTGCAAACACTAGCCTACCACAGAATTGCCTCCCTTTGCTATATTGTGCAGAAATTACATCACTGTACCCTTGTCATGCTGGACACAATTTATTCTCCCTTTGCAACCAGTGTAGATCATGATCAGCTGCACATCTGTGCAGTCTGATCATGATCTGCACTGTTCGCCATTCAGTCAGTATCACTGACAAGTTCATTATAGAAATTTAGCAGGATAAGGGTTAACAAATGTTCGCACAAAATATCACCCAAATGTGCAACATCCCATGACTGTGAAATATGACAAAATATAAGTATGTATAATGACCGTGTATGTGTGATATACTGCAGTTATAAAATATATACTTACATAATTTCATGGACAATGATTTTACTGTAATAAACACTTTTATATCCAATTGCATATCAAATATTTTGTTACAACCCATCCGTTTATTGTAAAGTAACATTTTATTTATGGACTACAATTTAACTGCAAAACCTTTAGAATTGAGAGAATTAAACTCTGCCCATAGAAACCTATGATATTATATGAAAACAAGAGCTCCTAGAACACGAAATGCCCCCCTTGATGCTTCAGCAATTGCACAAGGAACAGAAATTATTTGGTCACTGTGACCTTGACCTTTGACCAATTGATCTCAAAATCAATAGGGACCATCTGCTGGTCATGATTAACCTCCCTATCAACTTACATGATCCTAGGTCCAAGCATTCTCAAGTTATCGTCCGGAAGCAGTTTAACTGTTCCGGGTCACTGTGACCTTGACCTTTGACCTACTGACCTCAAAATCAATTGGGGTCATCTACTGATCATGATCAACTTCCCTATCAACTTTCACGATCCTAGGCCAAAGCAATCTCAAGTTTTCGTCAAGAAATGGTTTAACTGTTCCAGGTCACTGTGACCTTGACCTTTCACCTACTGACCTCAAAATCAATAGGGGTCATCTGCTGCTCATGACTAACCTCCCTATCAACTTTCATGATCCTAGGCCCAAGCATTCTTGAGTTATCATCTGGAAACCGTTTATCTGTTCCGGGTCACTGTGACCTTGACCTTTGACCTACTGATCTCAAAATCAATAGGGGTCATCTGCTGGTCTTGACCAACCTCCCCATCAACTTTCATGATCCTAGGCCCAAGCATTCTTGAGTTATCATCCAGAAACAGATTGGTCTACATACCGATAGAACAACATCTGCAAAACAATATACCCCTCCTTCTTCAAAGGGGGCATAAAAAAAGTTTGCTAGCAAAAAAAATGCATCCAGGATCTTACTAATCACAAATACTTTTAAGGTTTTCATAATGGCTGAAATTCAGGGCGCAGCTTGGTAATAGTGAGTGTGGACACCAATATTCAAGAAGAAAAGTGTACCATTTTGATGAAGTTCTTGACTTGGCTAATGTTCATGAATCAAAATAAAAGACAATTCTTTGATTACCTCCCTTTGATAGGTGCAATTTGGTCCTTTTAAAAAAATCTGACAGCATATTAGTATTAAATTCTCGCTTTATACAATAGCATTTTATCTCTTTAAGATTTGAAAAGTATCATGGCACCTTAACAGAAAAAAAAAATATATATATATATATTTTATGTACTGACTAACATTAAGAATTGATTGACATGTTCAACCGGAGCAGAGAAATTAAGAAGATCTGAGAGATATAGAAACTCTAAATTTTGTAATCCTAAAGATAAGTCAATTCTCCTTTCCAATTTATTGGTACACAAAGTGTCTGAGACTTCTAGAGATGCCAGACAAAATAATGAGATTCTGCCAGTAAGGAGCGCCATCCAATGCGGCAAATCTCATCCAATCTCATCACAAAGTTTTTAATAATGTAACCATTATGAGCAATAATATAGATGCAGCAAAACATTGTATCAATTTTAGGAACAGATCAATTTGCAGAAATACACCATTTTCTACATACATTTATTGATTGAATGAATAAAATTATATGAAATAATTTGCGCAGAGAATGCAAAGAATTTTTTCAGCTGCTCTATTTAAATGCCGAATCAAAAAGTGCAAATCAATAATATGTAATATTTTCCAGATACAGTATACCAAATTTATACCATCTTTCAATAAATAAAAGATTAAATGATCGAAAACTTGGCATGACGCTGCTATATGAGATATGAAGGGAAAGTTGATGTAACATCCCCATAAATAATATCTTTCAGGTACCACACCTAAAGATAATATTCTGTTTAGTTGTACAATTTGCATAAATCTGTCACACGGTTGTGCAGTCTGTCATGTAATTTGAGATCATTATGCCTACACCTTGAACAGATCTAAAACTAAAACTGGCAACTTATTACAATGCTTACTAAATTTGATGGAAAACAGACCATAATGACATTTCTACGAATTAAAAAACAATTCCATGATTTGTGTGTGATCCCATGATTTGACAATGATCCAATGATTTGGTGCACAAGCTGATTCGAAGAAGCTTAGTGATGGGTGAAGATTTTAATCATTTCATTTAGTTTGATGATTTAGGAATGAAAAACTCTGCTTGCTGTGTGTATTTTGACTGTTTTATTCCTATATTCTTTATCATAACTTAACTGACCTTTCAAAAGTTGTTTGATTTCTTTGGCAGCACGGTTGGTAGTAAACTTGTTCACAATGTCTAAGGCAGTCTGGTCATAGGAATTCACTTTATTCACATCAACTCCGCACTGAAAATAGAAAAAAACAACATAATTATTACAGTATAAGAATTGTCATGCTTTATCATTTTTCTATAAATATAACAAGAAAAGTAAGTCTAATTTGATACAAAACATCAGTTATTGTATTATATATTGATTTAATAATGATTGGAAATATCTATAAATTTTGCAGAGCCGAGGCTGAAAACTTACTAAAACTAACAACACTCTGCAAATACCAAGTTAAAAAAAGTGAATTCTTTCAGAAATATAAGTTAATACGAATACCAACTGACTTAATTACACTGCCAATTTTCATTAATACGCTTTTAAATTCTTTTCACCCTAAAGCAAAAGAAGCTTTTTATCCAAACATAAAACCTAAGGGATAATCATAACACTGTAAAACAGTAGTTAATCTTCAACAACCACAAAAAAAAAATATTTCAAAATTTATTGCCTAAACCTGGTGCATTATGAGTGTTTTATGAGTTGTTTGTAGCACATTGTTTGTATGTGTAAACAATGATTACTGTATGGCCTTATGCCAATCAAAAGAATATAATAAGTGCAGCCAGATGTTTAACATTACTATGTTTCCTATATAAAAACTAAAGCATTTACTAGCATTTACATGTAACAGACATTTTTATTACATTCAATCATCAGGAATTATTACTATTAAGAAGGCAGCAGTTCTATTTTCAATGAAAAATATGCCAAAATAACGTGGAACTGCATGGTACAAAATTGTTACATTACCACGGTGTTGTATAATAAAATTGTACTTCCTTTCTAAAAGCTTGTAACAAAATACCTAAATACATTATTTTTTTGTTTAGTATATCCAAAGAAGAACATGAATTTTCAATATTCATCCTGTTGAGAAACAGTCATATGTCTTGTATCATCATGTTTGACATTTCATTCTTATTTGAAACAATACTGTCCTGTCTTGCAATGTGACATGATAGACTAAAGAAACAGTCGTATGTCTTGCATCATCAATATTTAACCTTTTCATCTTTATTTGAAACAATACTGTCATGTCTTGCAATGTGACATGATAGACAGAAGAAACAGTCATATGTCTTGCATCATCAATATTTGACATTTCACCTTTAGTCATGTCTTGCAATGTGACATGATAGACTGAAGAAACATTCATATGTCTTGTATCATCATGTTTGACATTTCATTCTTATTTGAAACAATACTGTCCTGTCTTGCAATGTGACATGATAGACTAAAGAAACAGTCATATGTCTTGCATCTTGGTCTTTCCCCATAGTCCGCAATTTGTCAACTATCCGAACCGACGTCACATAACTTATCACTGGCTTCTAATGACAATAATTCCAACTTTTCCTTAAAATGAAAGTAACAACTAAATCCTGAACACCAATATCTGAATAAACACTAAAATATATCCAATATACTCCAAGCTGTAAATCAATAAATAACGCACAGACGAACTACAATACAATAAAATACACGATTTCATAAAACTGTGTGCACCTGGCCATAACACCCTCTAGGTAAACAATATACATTACCTGCGCGTGCGTATAGAACGAACCAATCAAATTTTACGACTGTACTCGTTCAGCCAATTAAAACACACCTAAATCGCTCGCTCCATTTAGCGGGAATTTCAGTCTCAGCAACCTACAGTGTGACCCGTGTGTTACGGCCACGGTGAAATAATAATTTCATAGTAAAGTCCTGGTGGTAAATAGTAGTAGATCTATCTACTATGAGGAAACACAGTTTTAAATGTTAAATATACATTTTGACAAAAAGAGCCATATGAATTTTAGGTGATAGAAATCTAGGTCTAATGTTTGGTAGATTTAGATTTAGATTCTATTTTTCAAACGAGAGCCTTTAAGATTGCTATATGAGTAATGTCTCATTCTGAGTTTTCTGTTATTGTCCTCAGGAGTGAATATTCCGTAAAATGATTTGTATCACTATTTCACTACATGCCTGTATCACTATTTCACTACATGCCTGTACGAGTAGTCTCCCTTTACACGGAGCATCCACATTTTCTTATATATAGTGATTTTAAGCATTTTAAAACAGAACGCGATAAGCAGTACACCCTGCAAGGTGCACGGTGGTAACTAGACTGTCATCAGTCGTTAGAGTCATAAAATGTAAAGCACTGGCCATAAAATCAATCCTCTCTGATACCACTTTCTGAAAAAAATTACAATATCTCTTGCCTCTGTCTGTTGAGATGAGCCTAGAGAGAACATGTTTTTCTGAGAAAATATCAGTGTCAGTATGAAGAAATTAATATTATTACAGATTATTTGATCTCAACAGACTTTGTAAGTCTAGGTGGTAACATAAACTCTGAAATAGATGCACGCTAAATTTCAAAGAGTATGTTAATAGCTATGTTGAACTACTTTAGAATTATAAGTAGGTCTATCTGTTGTGGGAATGCCTATGTCGATGAAAAGCGCCTCTTAGTCCTCCCGCCCGTTTTCTCCAGGTGTTGGTCCGCCTCTTTTCTATTATTTTTTTTTCAAGGTGGATTTCTTTCATCCGCTTCCTGTAAAATTTTTCGCACAAGTCTTCTCCGTTTTACATTCCGCAATGCCGCCTCACCTTGAAAATCTTCAAATACTGCAGCGTCACTGCGAAGTTCTGTTTCTTGTTGGGGTCTTTCAGTTGCCTAGTACCAAACTTCCTGTATTGTTTGTTCTCACTTACACTTCTGTGGATGCCTCTAAATTGTTTGTTGGTACTTGTAACATGTGCAAATGTTGAGTTCTGCTCAACTCGGGGCTAGAGGGGAGGTAGTACGCATTTCCACTACCGTCTATTTCCACGCGCAATCAAACCGAGTCTGCAACATATTCATTTTTTTGTGGTGTTAGGCGACCTGTGTATTTTCCACTTTTGCTATGTTACTCTTGTAATCTTGATTTTTCAAACGTGAGCTGCTCCGCATCTTTTGCCTAAGAACCAATCTGCATAAAGGAAATATCACTCTTGTGAATTTGCGCTGCTTCGGTTTGTTAATGATCTTCTAAGTGGTATGGAGAAAGGACTTAAGTGCGGCATTTGACACTGTCGAGCACGACGTTCTGCTAAATATCCTAAAAGCACGATATGTTGTCTGTGAAACAGCTCTTCAATGGGTAGACTCCTACTTGTAAGATTAATATCAAGGTTACATTCTACCAATTCAATTCCTTATTTATTTCATATTAATAACAAAACATTCAGACCTCATTTTCAGCACTTTAGAGCATTTCAATGATATGAAAACCATATATGGTCATTTAGTATAACATGTCTTCTTATCAAAAATAGAAAAATATTGACATGTTATGTTGAATATAAGAAAAATAATCTGTTCTGAGAAACATCACCCTCTAAAAATGCCCCCATGAAAACAGCGGTTTAGCAGTTACGCGTAGGTAGACATTTTTCGCAAAGAATAAAACTTATTCCAAGAAATTTACAATGAAAATGGTCTAGATCTATTCTCAATACTACAAGCAATAAACATAAGCCAAAAATTTAACTGTCACCTCCTCATGTCACTCATTATACCAGATTTCATCCATAGCATGGAACTACATTTTGGACTACTTCACATGTACTCTGAGTAGTCACTTCCGGTTTGGTGTAATCCGTCCTTCAACAATGTATATTCATCAGACCGCCATCTTGAATGCAGTGTGCCCCAAGGCAGCTGCCTTGGTCCTTGCCTACATGTATATCTAACCTATGCTGGAACTCTTTTTGATGTCATTTCCAAATCGATATCAGTTTGCGGATTTGCTGATGATCATATAGCAAATAAAAGCTTTCGTCCCACATCTGTTTCCGTAGAATCACAAGCGATCGGAGACCTCGAACGGTGCGCAGCTATAGTCAATGACTGGATGAATAGAAACAAACTGAAAATGAACACTTCAAAAACTGAATTGATTATATTTGGTAGCAGACTTCAATTGAACAAATGCTTTTCAAATTTTATTAACATTGCTGGTTATGATATCAAACATGAAAGAATAATTAGATATCTTGGTGCATTTCTTGACAAAACCTTGAACTTTAAAGATCATGTAAAACGCAAATGTCCTAATGCCATGTTGAATTTAATACCTACGAATTAAGAACAACAAAAGCAGCCACTGAAAGTATTTTTTCCTCTAGTTATTTCACATCTAGATTACAATAATGTCATACTGTATGATGTTGCTAACGGTGATGTGCGTAAGATGCAACGTATTCAAAACATGTGCGTAAAACTTGTCCTTAACAGGAGGAAATTTGACAGTTCCAAACAAGCATTATACTGGACTTACATTGGTTGCCAGTGAACGCAAGGATTGAGTTTAGAATACTTTCTTTCATGTATAGCTGTCACCTTCGCAGAGCACCTATGTATCTAATAGAATTGCTTACAGGGTATGTTCCTAGTAGACAAGGTTTGAGATCGTTAGAAAACTCTGAATGTCGCTATGTTGTTCCATACAACAAGTGCAAAACATTTAATGATAGAAGTGTCTGTACTATTGGTCCAAAACTGTAGAATGAGCTGCCGTCAGAACTACGCAAAAGTAAATCACATGATACCTTTAAAAAATCTAAAGACACTGTATTTATGAGACTTCATGGCATTGTTTTAAATTTTTTAATGATTGTTTTATATTAAATTATATATTCGATAACAGCAGGTGATAGGTTTTTTAATTTTTGTAAGTTTTCACATTTCAGCATAATCTATATATTTTCAAGGTCTGTTAAATTAAATTAAAATGGTGGTACAGGCTTTATGGGTAGGGTAGCGTGTAGTATTTCTTTCTTCTTTTTTTTTTCAAAATTAGTGATGACACCATTAACCTGGGGGTTTGAACCTCCATATGCAGCCCGTCTGGGCGTACCATGTAAGGCTCTAAGCACTGGTATTTGGCAATGGTGATAAAATGGCCTCTGGGGACAGGGCGCGGTCATGACTGTTTGTTTAAATAAAGTCATTATTATTATTATTATTATAAATTGAATATTGTCATTTTATAGAAATAGGCGTTTAATCAAGTTAATCAGTCTCAGTTTCAGTTTTGCTACCGTCATTATAAATTACGTAAATACCTTGTGAAATTTTACTATCGTTATTCAGATTTTGTTTTGAATTTTAATAGTATTTTAAAGACACTTCAGCGAGATTTTGATTTTATTATTATTATTATTATTATATACCACATTTATATAGCACTCTTTTCATATAAAAATACGTTCAAAAGTGCTTTACATAAAAACATTTATACAATGTTCAATAAAAAATGGCAATTGAACTATTATAGAATAAATTAAAATTACATTACGGTAATAAGATACCAAGCATTTTAAATTGGAAGGTAGGCAGATCAAAACATGAAACAAAAATACAATATCATAAAACATTAACTGACCTATCAAAGACACAGGTCAGAGCAGAATAGAACAGAAGATATCTTACATTTTGAACAGACAGAATTAAACGGTATGGTGTCTGCGAAATGCATCACAGCATGCAAACCGTCCCGGATTATTGAGTCAATCCCCACCTAAACGGTCCGGAGAACATCCATGAGACATCCCACAGAAAAAACACCGCCAACATTATTCTGTAACACTGGAGTTCTTAATTAAAGTAATTAATTGGCCGGCAAAGTACCTACATTATAAATCAGGTAATCAGTGAGATGTTAGTTGCCAAAGAATCGTATGAAATAATGCGTCTTTAGCGCTTTTTTGAAACTTTGCACGGTCTTGTACTCTCTTATGCCAGATGGGAGGGCATTCCATAACCTCGCAGCAGCTGTCTGAAAGCTCCTGTCACCAAATCGTATTGTTCGACATTTGGGCACCACTAGTTTTAATGCATTATTCTGCGATCTCAGATTTCTGGATGGTGTATATATTTCTAGCATGTTCGCTACATAAGCTGGTGATTGATCTTTGAGTGGCTTATATGTATGTGTTATAATTTTGTATTCTACCCTACATTGCACAGGAAGCCAATGGAGTTCACGCAGAACAGGCGTTATATGGTCGTATCTGAATGTTCTGGTTACGATTCTAGCTGCCGTGTTTTGGACATATTGCAGTTTGTTCATTGACTGTTTTGGAATTCCATATAGAAGAGAGTTGCAATAATCCAAACGTGATGTAACAAGAGAGTTGATTAGAGATTTGGTTGCGTTTGCGGTTATATATTGTCTGATGTGACTAATTTGCATCAACTGTGCATAGGAATTCCTACACACACTATTCACATGCTGCTCCATCCTCATGTTCGAATCCAGGAAAGCATCGAGGTTCCTGACACTGCCTGATTGTTTGATTTCAGAGCCGTCCACTTTCACAGATATGTTTGAAACAGATTGTGTCTTGTGTTCAGATGAAAATATGATTAATTCTGTTTTTTCAGTATTGAGTTTCAACATGTTAGTATTCATCCAACTTACTATATCCTTTAAACAACTTTCAACGCGATGAATGGTCTCTTCAATAGACATTTTATTTATTGGTTTGAAGGATTGATATAACTGCGAATCGTCCGCATAGAAAAGATGGTTCAGTCCGTGCTTTCTGCAGATAGCTCCGACTGGTTTTGTGTACATTGTGTAGTTTTTTGGCCCCAGGACAGACCCTTGGGGTACACTGTACTTCATTAGCACTGGTTGTGATAGTTCGCCATCTATGCATACGGTCTGGTAGCGGTCACTAAGGTATGACATCATCCATGCGAGTGGCTTGCCTGTAACACCAAAGTGACGTTCAAGGCGATGAATCAGCGTCCCGTGGTGTGGTCAATAGTGTCAAATGCAGCAGAGAGATCAAGCATCACAAGAATAGTCACATTGTTCTTATCCAACGATTGAAGAATGTCATTTTGGACTTTTAATAGGGCGGTTTCGGTTGAGTGGAATTTTTTATAAGCAGATTGATTAACTTCGTGGAGTTCGTTGTTCCTCAGATGATTTTCAATTCGAACATCTACCACTTTTTCTAAGATTTTAGACAGAAACGGCAAGTTTGACACAGGTCTATAGTTTTTTAGGACATTAGAATCTAGGCTTGGCTTTTTTAGAAGAGGTCTTATTCGTGAATGTTTGAACGCTTTGGGCACATACGCAGCATCTAGAGATGCATTCATAATTTTTGTTATCACTGGTGTTAGTTCGTCAAGACATTCTTTTAATAACCATGTTGGGATCGGATCTAGTTCACATGATTTGTTCGCTGACTTTTTGATAATTGATTTCACTTCGTCTTCTGAGGTTTGAGTAAACTCTACATAATTGACACCTGTGTATTCAGTTTCTATGTCATCTAAATCAGATACAGATTGTGTTTGCGATGCTATATCGTTTTTGATTGTTTCGATCGTTCCAATAAAGAAGTCACTGAAATCTTGTGCGAGATGCTGTGGAGATGAATGTGATGGTAAAATCACCTCATTTGTATCGCCAAGAAGATTTTTGGTAATCTTTGATAAACTCTTATGATCACTGCCACATGAGTCAATTTTGCCTGTATAGTATTCAACACGAGCTTGTTTTAGCATCTTATTCACTTCAGCACACTGTGTTCGGTAAATTTGGTGATCGATTGTGAGCTTACTTTCACGCCATTTCCGTTCTAATTTTCGTTTCTGATGTTTTGCTTTGTGGAGTTGCTCGGTATACCAAGGACATGACGGTCTTAACACAATAGTCTTGGTAGTCAAAGGGGCGTGTTTGTCTACTATAGAAATTAACTGATTTGAATATTCCTCCACAAATTCCTCGATATCAGTATCAGATGGAGTGCATTGTGTGTTAAAGAAATCTATTCTTCGTATGTCTTCTCGAAATGAGTCAATGTCGATCGAACGTAATTTCCTGTACGACACAGTTTTTCGTACTGGAGGTGGTTTGGAAGCTTTAGCGATTTAATCATATTTTATTACTCTTTGATATGAAGTTATTACAATAACAATTCTAACATACATAATCAAAAGGCAAAAGGGTCGGACAACAAGTTCTGACAACATTAGAGACTGTCCTTCCCTTCTGTGAGATGCTATATTAAAACCCATTCTTTTGGGGATGTTGTTTACAAACTTCGTAAGATTTCGGGTAATCATGAATCCCACCGGGACTGGGTCTATTTTGATATCTGTCTTCTGGTCTGTTTTGTCGGGCTCTTGAAGGCGTTTCTCTTGTTGCTCTGTCTTCTGCAAAGGCATTGAGTACACGTGTTTTTGGTTCTGATGTAATGCTTTTTATATAAATTAACAAGAATATTTTTGACTTTTACATAATTTGCCTTCTGTTGTCAGATTCACCTGGCGGGGATAACCTTTATTTACACTGTTCTGAGACTTTGAAACATGTTGTGGGTAAGAAGAGTGAGGTTCGGTGCAAAATTGACCGGTTTAAACTCCCCAGTAGTGTTTTTTCCCCATTCCCCACTGAACGTTCCAAAGCGGTGTCCCATTGTGTTCCTCATGTGTTTGCTGTGTGCATGCGTGCGTGCGCGTGTGTGTGTGCACTTCCTTATGCTGTGAGTTCGACTTTAGGGAGATTGCGTTTTTGGAACGTGGCTTTCCCTGTTGGCTATAGTTTATCCTTGTTTTTTTCGTTGTCTTTACCTGACATATTCATAGGTATCAGCCTCAGGTGGTGGGATCAGTTCAAACTTTCGACGGTGCTCTTCTATAGTATGTCCTTACATGTAATATTTGTTATTGCATCAACAATATATACCTATGTGTGACAATGCTTTAACTAATTCCATTCCCTACCGTCCGTACCTCCTTTATAGTTTTCTCTTTTTTCCACAGTAACATTGAATTCAGTATGTGGATTTACTCTAAACTTAGTCCACATCATATATGACAAGGTCTATAACTCTGGCACCAATACTTTATATTGTAGATTTGTTTTTCTGTTCTTTACAAAACTGTTCCACGTCATCACCACACACATCCTATTTGGCAAAGTCCCAATGTCTGGCACCAATATTCAGAGTTATGCTAACCACCCTCCTAAGTTTAATTCTCTTAATTTGCCTGTTACTTTGAACTGTTGCTTCTTCACAGATATGAACATATGATAATTTTAGCAGCTTATCGTGAGTTATTGTAGTCAGGTTTCGTCTATCCGTCCACAAAAATTTACCGACCTTCTTTATTGACAGCATGTGTTGTAAATTGTATCAAGCTCTCGAATGCTCTTTAGATGCCATATTTCTTGTATACAATAAATGTATATGGCCGTTAAGTCTCGGGCCAGTTTGATAATAAATTAGATTGTTGAGGTAACACCGGAGTTCTGGCCCTTGGACTAGTTGAATTTGCCTTTGCTGCTTATTGTTGACACTTTTCCAGCTTCAGTATTTTAGCAATTTTCATGTAACGTACACTTATGTATATAGAAACTAGCTCTCGGGTAAATTCAATAATGGGCAATTATTATGGTCCTTGGATAAGTCAAAATTGTTATACTGCACAGTGTTGACACATTAGAGGTAACATACCTGAAAGTTACACACAAAAAATGTGTATTAACACGGGTTCTAGCACACGACCGTGTTCAAGTTACCTCATGATTATGACAACTGAATTTGTCAACATTTTTAACACACTACCAGTCTCAATTCATGCGCAATCTTCTTATAACTAACACAAAATAGCCACAAGACGGTGGACAATGGACACACCGTTACAGTTAGATCGGACCCATATGGTCACTGAACTTATTTCATATTGTTTACACATTAGCAGTTATATTTGTTGAGCAATTTTCATGGAACTTACTCGTGATATATATTCCACCAAGATTGCGGGAATTTTGATAATGGTCAAAGTTGTTGAAATAGCACTAGCGTTGTGGTCACTGTATGGAATCCAAATTGGGATAGTTCACATTGTGAACACAATAGGGACCACATTTTTGGAGCATTCTGCATGAAAATTACACAGAACTTGTATGAACTTGTTATAACCGTTGAAATGAGCCAAACTTGAAGTCAAAGGCAAACAGGTTTTTTCCCTGTCAGCTTAGACCTAAAAAATTCTTTGTTTCCGGAAACATGCTAAAATAGGGTAAAATTGGAACATATATACATACCCTGCAGTCCCGAAAATAGCCGCGGCTTATTTAAATTTTCGTAAGGGTATGGTGGCTTATTATCGAGACCGGCTTATTTATGAGTTCGGCGAACTTTTGAGTACATATATTCAGTAACCGTTTAAAAACGGCGAATTTTCGAGTACCGAAATACTGAAGATATGGATATCATGTATTTTGCTTTTAAGTAGAAACATCGACGTCGGTAAATATTTACAATTCTGACATACCAGTTTTGATTTCATTTCTTAATGAAAATAATCCGATGCTAACAGATAATTACCGATTAAAATGTTTTGTCTGGCCTAACAAACAAATATACCGATGATTTAATCGGCTGACGGGTATGAATAACTTAGACAATACGTGATAAACACTGCATTGTGTTATAAAGACCGGTCATGTTAATTAGTAAAACTTACGTGACAAGAAGTGTTTGAGACAGGAATTTTATTGCTTTTAAAGTTTTAATTTGTCCAGGGTTTTCAAAATCGGCACAACTTGCATTGTTTTAAGTGTTTTGTTCCTAAGTATGTTTTATTGTTATGACATGTGGAAATAAATTTTCTATGTACACGTTGGTAACATTTGCTATCTTATATGGTGTTGATACTATTACTGATACAAAAAACAGGACGGTTTTTTTTTCAGTGCGCTCATTTATAGGTCCTTTTTGCCTGTAGTGAAATGGTGGCTCATTTTCGAGACCGGCTTATTTTCGGGATTTCAGGGTATTTACTATCTACTTCTATTTTCACTTTTCTCTGGTTATAAAATATACAATATTTATATACACGAGATAACAAGAACAACACTTATATAATCTTAGTTAAAGCGAGTGACAAATAATTTAAATATCTGTATTTTTTCCGGAAAACAGGAGCCAGCGAAGATTAGCTACATTGCTATGGAAATACATGTATGCAATTAAAATTGGAACACATATACATATTTACTATTTATTATTATTTTCACTTTTCTCCGATTATAAGATATACAATATTTATATACACGAGATAACAAGAAAAACACTAACATGATCAAATTTATTGATTTTTTGGGGGTTTTACGGCGCATCAACACAGTATAGGTTATATGGCGCCAAACAGGACTACAAATTTTGGTTCCGGATCTCATTCACATCGAAATAAAATCATGAGGTATAGAATCAAAATTTGCATACCCGCTGGAATCACAGATTTACTGCAAAACCAAATGTTAAGACGCTATTAGTCGCCTCTTACGATCACGCAAGGGTAAGGCAGTGGTTCCAATTCTTTTCATACACAAATCGTCCCAAAACCACATGGGGCTATATTATCAAAGAAAACACAGTTATTTTTTAAAAGAAAACACAGTTAGTTTATAGAAGCTGACGACAGTTGCATTAAACAAAGTTCATGATTTATACAACATAATATGGCAATGACATCTGCAAACATAAAAATATGTGTAACCGAATATATTTAATACATGTTTATATATCTAAGACCACCCCAAAGTGAAAAATTGTTCATCGCATTTTTTTATAGATAAATTGAGCAAGCGAGTGAAAAATAATTTAAATATCTGTTGTTTTTTTCCTCCGGAAAACAGGAGCCAGCGAAGACTAGCTACATTGCTATGGAAATACATGTATGCAATTAAAATTGAAACACATATACATATTTACTATTTATTATTATTTTCACTTTTCTCCGATTATAAAATATACAATATTTATATACACGAGATAACAAGAAAAACACTTACATAATCAAATTTATTGATTTTTTTGGGGTTTTACGGCGCACCAACACAGTATAGGTTATATGGCGCCAAACAGGACTACAAATTTTGGTTCCAGATCTCAATTTATATGGAAATAAAATCATGAGGTATGGAATCAAAATTTGCATACCTGCTGGAATCACAGAGTTACTGCAAAACCAAATGTTAAGACCCTATTAGTCGCCTCTTACGATCATGCAAGGGTAAGGCAGTGGTTCCAATTCTTTTCATACACAAATCGTCCCAAAACCACATGGGGCTACATTATCAAAGAAAACACAGTTATTTTTTAATAGAAAACACAGTTAGTTTATAGAAGGTGACAGCAGTTGCATTAAACAAAGTTCATGATTTATACAAAAGAATATGGCAATGTCATCTGCAAACATAAAAATATGTGTAACCGAATATATTTAATACATGTTTATATATCTAAGGCCATCCAAAAGTGAAAAGTTGTTCATCGCATTTTTTTCTGAGATAAATTGAGTAAGCGAGTGAAAAATAATTTAAATATCTGTATTTTTTCCGGAAAACAGGAGCCAGCGAAGACTAGCTACATTGCTTTGGAAATACATGTATGCAATTAAAATTGGAACACATATACATATTTGCTATTTATTTCTATTTTCACTTTTCTCCGAGTATAAGATATACAATATTTATATACACGAGATAACAAGAAAAAACACTTACATAATCAAAGAAAACACAGTTAGTTTACTGAAGGTGATGGCAGTTGCATTACCTAAACAAAGTTCGTAATTTATACAAAATAATATGGCAAAGTCACCGGCAAACATAAAAATATGTGTAACCGAATATATTTAAAACATTTTTATATATCTAAGGCCATCCCAAATTGAAAAGATTTTCATTGCATTTTTTTTCTGAGATAAATTGAGGCAGCGAGTGAAAAATAATTTAAATATTTGTTTTTGTTTTTTAGGAAAACAGGAGCCAGCGAAGATAAGCTACGGAAATACATGAATGCAATTCAAACTGGACAAAATATAAAAATATTTACTATTTCTGTTTTCACTTTTCTCTGATTATAAAAATATACAATAATTTTATACACGAGATAACAAGAAAGAGCACTTATATGATCAAAGAAAGCACAGTTATTTAAAAGAAGATGATGGCAGTTGCATTAAACAAAGTTCATGATTTATACAAATAATATGACATTCTTTAGGTATTTACACAGCAAAGTCTTCCGCAAGCATAAAAATATGTGTAACCGAATATATTCAATACATTTTTATATATCTAAGGCCACCTCAAATTGAAAAATTGTTCAACACACTTGATAAATTGAGGCAGCGAGTGAAAAATAATTTAAATATTTGTTTTTGTTCTGTAGGAAAACAGGAGCCAGCGAAGAGCGAAGAAATATAATTTTCTTGTTTTGGTAGAAACCCATAAAATAGAAGGTACACACATAAACACGAATTCACCAGGAATTGGGCAAACATGTGTACATTTTGGTTTGGGTAAGTTTTGACTTGCAGGCACTCGTTGTGCGGGTGAAAAAAGGTAATAATATTAGTTTGCAGTGTTATCAAAAAATGTATGTGCTTGAAAATGTTATTATGAAAAATGTAATATACAACAAAGCACAACCTTAAACCATTTTGATGACATATATATGCAACTTGCATATTTAACTGTAAAACATCAACTTAAATTAGCTATGAAAAAAATCTAGCATGTTTTCCTAACTATAATTTTTTTCTAGGATTAAATTTATTCTTAACTATTAATTTATCATATTTACTATTTAGCAACTGAACAATTTAGATGTCATTTTAACAACTACATAAAAAGTAATGATTACTATAGTCTATAGATATGTGTCCATAGGAAACAGATTATATTAAGTGGTTATAGAATGAATACAATGATTTCCCATTGTCCTAGGCCTTACCTCCTACCAGCTAAGGTATCAATCAGACATGGGAAACACCATGTGAAAAAAAACTGTGGGGAGGGGGGCACAAAATAACAAATGAATATCACTTCAACAGGCTGTTTCAAAGCACGTATTGTTTGTCCTGTTGGTTCATAGATGGTCATAACTGTGTTGGTCTCCCTGAGCATCTGCAGGAAAAGAAGAAAACAAAATTGAAATTCACTGATTTCATTTCTAAATTTTAATTACAACATTGCAAAAAAATCTACTGACTACACAGAGCTAGAAAAATGAGTTTGTCTTTTGTTTTTGTTAGGTTTTGAGCCACACCAATGCAATTTAGATCTTATAGCAACACTTCTAGCTTTGGGCGATGGAGAAAGGCCTCGCGTGCCCCTCCTGGAATTATTTAGTTACTGTCGGATCGACGAACCTATTTTATTCTGTAAGCTAACTGAATGGCTTTCTTGACATAAAGAACGCTACATCCTGAGTGAGGATTCAAACGCAAACGGGTTAAAGGGGCAAGTGATTCGGAGTCAGCGATATAAATAACTCAGCCACGGAGGCCTTGGTAAAAAGATAATTAGATACTATTCAACAGAACTGTCTTTTCTGATGTCTGTTAGGATTAGAGTCACACCAACACAATTTAGGTAAAAAGAAAACAACTTTTCCAGCTTTAGGCGACGGAGAAAGGCCCTTGGTGCTCCTCCAGGAATTATTGACAGAACGCAACGTTAGGTTCAATGTGTTCTAATTTTGGTCAATTAATGGATTTGTTCGAAACGTGAACCCCTGATCATTTACAAATGTTTTTGTTCGCTGTTGCTTAATGCATGTTAGATTGTCTCTGGAGGTATTTTTAAAATTTGATTTGTTTCTGTCATTCTTTCCCAACATGAGATTGCTAGTATAAATATAAACTGCTAAACACACTTTGCCTATGGAATGACATGAAAATAAGAATAATTATATTACATTAATTTTGTAAACTGTTAACACTGTATATTATCCGTTACAGAAATGGAAGTTTGTTAAGTTATTGATACCGCTTTCCTCCTGGCTATGCTGGCTGGTCGGAAATAAATGAATTCGGAAGCCACAGACAGTTTAAAATCTTGCTTTTAGGTATATCCCAATATATATCAATTGGAAACTACTTTTAAACAAGCGAATTCGATGAATTGGTATCCCCCGCCGAATGGGTTTGTGGTGAGGTGAGGAATGGGAAAGAAATATATCCGGCAAAAAGTTAAGGATGTTACTAAGAAGCAAATAATTAAATACATTTGAACAGATATCTTTAAGAGAGCACAGTCAAGTAAGAAATCTGGAATGTGGGTGGTGACTGAGCGTGGGTGGGGGGTTAGGACCAGTGAGGGTACGAAACATCACATTTTGGTAATAAATATTGATGGAAAGTAAAAATGAAAAAAATGTTCGGGGGTATGTGGGGTTCGGGGGTGACGTGACTGGGTGAGGGAGGGTACAACTGTACTTGCTGATAAATATTCATGAAAGGTTTAAGGTTTAAAAAAATTGAAAAAAATATTGTGGGTGTGGGTGGAGGGGGAGGGGGTGTGACTAGGGCGGTGGGAGTGACCGGGTGTGGGTACATAACTTCACATATTGATAATAAATGTTCATGGAAAAAATGAATGAGGTTTAATAAATTCTACCGATTGGTTAGTTTGTTATGTACAAATATGTGGATTTTTAAACAATTAAAGGATTCTAAAGTTACTACAGAGATCCTAACGAAATTGTGTGTGCTCTTCCACATAATGGTGATCTGAATTTAGTTTAAGTTTCATAGTTCTAGGTCAAATATGTCACAAGTGATGAAAAGAAACATATTTACACTAGAAACTATGAAGGGCCACGGTGTTACTTGGACAATCTGACTGAAACTTGACGTGCCGAATTTCCCTGTAGTGGTGAACATGTATATAAAGTTTTATTTAAATATTCCAAACCACTTCCGAAATATGGCTCCGGACGGAAGGAAGGAAGGAAGGACAACGTCAAAACTATATCCCTCCACTTTCGGCGGGGGATAATGAATAAAAATGCTTGGCTTTTTGCAATTTCCAAATTAAAGCGGGGTAAGGGCAATTACAACATTTTATCACAAGAGCTAATAGAGGACAGCAACAGCCTTGTCAACTGAACAAAAACTTAAGTCGAAAAGGGGGCGTAATTTTGTAGAAATCCGAAAGAGTTATGGAACCTGTACAATGCATGTCAGCTCATATAAGCGGACAAGTGTGTGAAGTTTTAGTTCATTCCGATTAGTGGGTACTGAGATACCAGCTTACATACACAAACTTAACAAAAAATTGCTAGGTCAAAAGTAGGGCATAATGTTGTAAAATGCAGAATAGAATAGAGTTATGGAACCTTTGCACTGCACGTCAAATCATCACAATGAACATTGTGTAAAGTTTCAATCCATTTTTATTAGTGGGTACTGAGATACCAGCTTACATACAAAAAAACACAAGTCGAAAAAGCAAAATAGAGTTATGAAACCTGTGCAATGCAAGTCAGTGCATTATAGTCAACAAGTGTGTAAAGTGTCAATCCAGTTCCACTAGCAGATACTGGGATGTCAGCTTACATACAAAAACTTAACTAAATCGTGACGCCGACAAATGGGTGAATCCAACAGCTCTACTTATTCTTTGATTAGTCGAGCTAAAATGTCAATGAAACATACATTTGTAATACGAATCCAACACTACCTAATAGACATTTTTTGTTCTTCTTAAATACACCTCTAACAATATATGAAAAGGGAAAATGGCATGTGAGACTGACTGCTAACTTTGCTAAGTTTGTATTAAATTAAGAAAACTGAGTAAAATCTATCAGTAGTACTGTTATAACATTTTAAGACCTCAGCGTTAGAGAATGTTTTTCGTGAATTTATCTACCTTTTCTACAGCAGAATTAACTGAATTTTCACGCTAGTGAATGAAATCACAAAAATTGCTGATCATAAAAATGTTTGTCTAACGAACCTTTCCTTAACCTTTCATAAGCTTGTTGCTGCTGATGTTGTTCGATGTTCAGCGACATTTTATTGTAATAATCGCGTTCAGCATAGTTATAACCTGATCTACGAAGCTGTGTAATTCCATCGTTGGTTTTGGGTCTTTCTTGATTCTCATAAATTTGTCTAGAAAACAAAAATAAATGGTATGAATCATGTACCATGCAAAGGCTAAAAATCTCAGATTAAAAAAGGAACAGAAGATTTTAGCTGATAAAGCGATGATTGAAAGCGACAGTGTAAAATGTAACAGACTTCGGATTTTAGGAATATTTAAATAAGTCTGATAAAGTATCTCAAAGTAATCAGTTACCCATATTTATTTCTAAAATGTCAGCATCAAATGTATTTTACTTTTAAATTACTAAATTCACAAATTAATTCTGTATATGGAGATACATTAACAATTAAATGGAATACAGTAACTGCCATTTCTTAAAAAAATTCAATCCTTTTTTTTGTGGTAAAACACATTTATACTGTGTTTACCTACTAAACATATTTTATTTAAATGTGTACTGTTTAAACCCTAACGCGTAGTACTGTTATACGCATAAAGCTTACAGTAACTCATAATATTTCCAAATACAAAATATAGGTACAGTGTACCTTTAATATTTTTCTGCATTTAGGTTTTTTTTTCTGTCTTTGTAACTGAGCGTTATTTACAAACCGAACCTAATTTGCATATCGACGGTGCCAATTCACCTATACGTTCGAGGAGACGGTAAAGACGTGCATTTTAACGCCTGAAAAGTTGCCATTTTGCCAGTATTTATGCTGTTATAGCAAGGACAAGTCCTTTGGAACAGAGGTCTTTAGCACTAGTTTTATATTATGTTTGTGTCAAAAGCAGTTTTGCATCATTAACATTTGGTTATGGCACTTACGGGATTTTTGATCGCTAATCGTCTTCTGTTAACCTTAAACAAGAGGGTCATGATGACCCTTGATCGCTCACCTGAGTAATATGAGCTACATGTTTCAAATGTCAAACTGATGATAAAATATTAAGAAAGTCAGTAGGTCACATTCATGATCAGTGAAATTCAGTTTTACGACTGGTGTGCAAAACTGTGTATGTCATCAAAATTTCAAGGCTGTATCTTAAAAAACAAGAAAGCAGGTCAGTAGGTCAAGGTCACAGTCAAGTGACATCATATTACTTGGGGTCATCAGGTAATAATAATTAAACAGTCTTGGAAAAAGGATCAAATGATTTTCTAAGTATTTTTTTCCTATATAACTCACATAATAACTAAGTGACCCCAGGGCGGGGCCTCTTTTAATGCCAGGGGCATAATTTGAACAATTTTGGTAGAGGACTACTAGACAATGCATCATACCAAATATCAAAAGCCTAGGTCGTATGGTTTCAGACAAGAAGATTTTTAAAGTTTTTTCCTATATAAGTCTATATAAAACTTGGGACCCACAGGGCAGGGCCTCTTTTCGTCCCAGGGGTACAATTTGAACAAACTTGGTTGATGACCATAAGACAATACTACAAACCAAATATCAAAGGTCTAAGTGTTGGTGTTTCAGACAAGAAGATTTTTAAACTTTTTTTCCTATATAAGTCTATGTAAATCTTGGGACACCTGGGGCGGGGCCATATTTGACCCTAGGGAGATAATTTGAACAATCTTAGTAGAGGACCACTAGATGATGCTACATACCAAATATCAAAGCCCTAGGCCGTGTGGTTTTGTACAAGAAGATTTTCAAAGTTTTCCCTATATAAGTCTATATAAACCATTTGACCCCCGGGGCGGGGCCATATTTGATCCTAGGGAGATAATTTGAATAATCTTGGTAGAGGACCACTAAATGATGCTACACACCAGATATCAAAGCCCTAGGCCCTGTAGTTTTGGACAAGAAGATTTTTAAAGTTTTTCCTTTCGGTTGCCATGGCAACTAGAGTTCTGCATGGAATTTAATTCTTCGAATAATTTTGAAAGGGGGCCACCCAAGGATCATTCCTGTGAAGTTTGGTGTGATTCTGCCCAGTGGTTTTCAAGAAGAAGGTTTTTTTTTAGAAAATGTTGACGGACACACGACGGACGACTGACGACGGACGACGGACATTGAGCGGTCACAAAAGCTCACTATGAGCCTTTGGCTCAGGTGAGCTAAAAATACAACTTGTCTGTTAATGGTTCTAAATATGATAAAACATTATGGCTGACTGAAGTACTGTGGCATTTATGCGCACCCTTTTGTAAAATCAAGTGAAACAGACAAGTAAATTCGATTTTATGGTGGGGAATCGCAAAGATATATATCTGGCAAAAAGTTAAGGATATTACTAAGAAGCAAAAATGTCATTCCATTTGAACTTAAAAGGACATATGTCCCTAAAAGAGCACACTCAAGTAAGAAATGTGAAACGTGGTTGGTGATCGGGTGGGGGTTACAACTTCACATGTTGATAAATATTCATGGAAGGTTTGAAAAAAATAAACAAGAGGGCCATGATGGCCCTATATCGCTCACCTGAGTTAAGTTGCTTGCTTGCACAAATTTCTTTGCTAATACTTCAAAAACAAGAAAGTAGGTCAGTAGGTCATATTCATGGTCACCGAAAATCAGTTTTAAGATTAGTGTGCAAAATTGTACATGTCATCCAAATTTCAAGGCTGTATCTTAAAAAATAAGAAAGTATGTCAGTCGGTCAAGGTCACAGTCGGGTGACCCCTTATCACTTGGGGTCATCAGGTAAATATAATTAACCAGTCTAGGAAATATTATCTGATAATTTTTCAAGTATTTTTTCCTATGTAACTCATATATCAAGTGACCGGGGGGGGGGGGGGGGGGGGGCGGTGGGGCTCATTTCACTTTAGGGGCATAATTCGAACAATCTTGTTAGAGATCAACTAGGCAATGATGCATACAAAATATTTTCTAAGGCATAGGCCTTGAACTTTCAGACAAGAAGATTTTTGAAGATTTTTTCCAATATAAGTCTATGTAAAATTTGGGACCCCCAGGGCAGGGTCTCTTTTACCCCAGTGGCATAATTTGAACAATTTTGGTAGTAGACCACTAGGCAATGCAACATACTAAATATCAGAAGCATAGGCCTTGCAGTTTCAGGTAAAAATATTTTTAAAGTTTTTTTCCTATATATGTCTATGTAAAACTAGGGACCCCCGTGGCAGGGCCTCTTTTCACCCCAGGGAAATAATTTGAACAATCTTTGTAGAGGACTACAAGGCAATGCTACAAACCAAATATCAAAAGCCTAGGTCTTGTGGTTTCAGACAAGAAGATTTTTAAAAGTTTTTTTTCCTGTACAAGTCTATATAACCATGTGACCCCCATTAGTGAGTAGGTTATAGGAAAAAGATGTTTCCTTTTGTGAAGAAAGCACCAAACTTTGTATGCAACTATTTTGAAGTATGCTGAATTAAAAAAAGGAGGAGACACGCAGTTCGCTAATCCCAATTAGCTTAAAATGAGGCCCCAAAAAGGGACTATATTTTATTTATTTTAATCATATATTTTTGAAAGCAATGTCCAAAAGGTTAATTAATAACCTAAATAAGTAACTATTATTGACATAATATTTATTTAGTTACATTTTATACACATTTAATATATAGGGCACTGACAAATGACATAGATGAGGCCCTAAAAGGGGGAAATTGTTTAAAAATTTCATTTACAGGATGACTTTATTTTTAAGTGTGAATATTATATCAGTTTAACAAAACTAATTTTAGTATTTAATTATATCAAAATATTATTTAAACATTCCTTACATTTTGAGGTTCATTAAGGGTACTTTATAAAAACAAGTTGACATATACATATGTACGTACATACTCAGTAATTCATATAATCGATTTGACAGTACTTATACTGTACATGGGGTACCGATAGTTCGATTTCCCTATGAATATTATTATTAAGCATTCAAAAAAGCAGCTAAAGAAGGGGTTATTTTGTGTTTTTCTTGTATTTCAATATCTAATATAAATGCAGTCATGTATAACGTATTATACAAAACATAATTTATATGTTTTTCAAGACAATTAATGACTTCAAGCTAATGCTTACGATCATCCTAATGCTTTCTTTACAACAAAAGAAAATGGAATGTGAACTAAATACATCAATAGTCAATGATACTAATTTAGTTAATTTTTTTAAGATTTCAAGTTTTAGAATCAGTCTAAACTCCGCTTTCTTGAAAAGAGCACTTGTATTGTATGAAAGATTAACCTTAGTACGGTTTGAACCAACGACCTTCCTATTGATCAGACAACACCTTTACCACTAGACGGTCTCTCTTACTGAAGGGAGGGGCCACAGAGCTTATAAGTTATAACTATAAACATTTGCAATGATTCACTGCAGACGCCCCAAGAACGCAAATAGTTACATATAAAAACTTGTTTAAGATGAAATTATGACACAGAAATGAAGAAAGTCATGCCAAATAGAGTTGGATATAAATTTTTTAAGGTAAAGATTAATCGATTAGTTTATAAACAATGTCTCCTTAAAATATACTGAGCTACAGATATATCTTGCATGTTAAGCCTTTTGACAAATAATGAAATAGTGTATTTTCTGTCTTGGGTTTCAAATCGGCCTAAATAATGATATCGTGTATCTGATAAAAAATTATCATTCAGAACATTGTACATGTGGGTCAGAGTTGAGTATACTCTGCGTCTCGGTATAGCCGATGGAGCTCATTCAGCATGGGTAAAATGACTATTGCAGGCCGTCCTAGTTATAATCATCGCTGATATGTGCTCTTTGTCCAATACAGTGTTAGGAATACCTCTCAGTAGTGCAATTATAATGCTTGTTTAGGGTAATGTCTGAAGCATTTTTCATGAACCTACAGAAGTTGAAAGAAAAGTTACGATCAGGTTACCCTAAACAAACAACTTCTAGTTTCAGGCGTAACAACCCTTTCAATATTTAACTAAAACTGTAATAGGTTTGTCTATTTCACTCTCTAGCACACATGTCTTCAAAATGTCTAAGTATACAGGATCGGCTTGATACATTTATATCTGCCTTTGTATGTATTTTTGTAGTTACATTGATGAGTTTCCTCCAACTTTTAGCAGCTAATTATGAAGCGTATTACATAATCAAAGCCAAGTACCAGTTCTCTTGACCATTTCCAGTTGACAGGATTAGCAATGTCAATGTATGCTATAAATGCCTGTTTACAACCTGCTTGATACAATGTTATTTGCAACATACGTGAACATCTCTTATGGGGTTGCTTTTAATACGTCTAATTGCTTAAGAAAATATATTCTCTGGCCTCATTTTGATATTTCTTTGCATGATAGAACAACCTATCCTTCCAGTTGTCATGTCTTGCAAACGTATTGAGACAGTATCACAACCAGATAATGCATTATAAAGAATGTTAGCTTTAAGTCTACGTTCTTTGATGTGTCTTTTCCTGTTGGATTTTTGTCCTTGTTTTTATGCCAGAAAGACGGCTTACTACGGAATTAGTCAGTATGTACCAGAACTGTTTGAAACGGCCAAATTAAGCTACAGCTAACAACTAGCAAACTGTTTTACTATAGAAAATAACAGTGTGTACAAGTGTTGGTCGCTCTTAACATTATCCCTTTGTGGTTTTATTTTATGCATCTGCAGCAAACAAATGTGTACCATGTCGCAAACAAGTTAGTGCACCACATATTGTAATTTCAAACTTTTGGAACAATACAACATGTCATGTTATAAACAAAGGTATCAAGCTGTAAGTCAGTAAATTGTGGCAGATAAAATTCTAGTCTCTAAAGGAAATAGACATCATGAAAACATCTAAATTACCTCATGTTGACATTTCTAATATTTATAAATGAAGCCATGTTTTGGGAGAGACATTAAGGTATGAACATACTTAATAGCTGGCCTTCTTTATTCTAGATAAAACTGACACATTTCAAATGGCTACAGCACAGAGTAGGACCCGTTTTAAATGTCTGTAGCTTACAATTTTACATTTTCTTAAAGAATATTGTCAGTGCTGAATAAAAACATCAAAAGAAAATTGCGGGTATTGTACTTCAGTCAAACAAACCAACTACAATATCAAGTAAAAATGATACCCCAAATTGTATGACCTACATTTCAATTAATAGATCTGTCATGCTATCATATTATTGCAAAAATGCTTCCTATATGCCAAGGATAGATCTGTTATGTAATTTCAGCAAAAAAAAAATGTAAAAAAAGGAAGGAAAAAAGCTTTACAGAGCAAAGGAGGACTCTTTGAATGCATCATTTTGCGACTACCATAATTTTTTTCCGCGCCAGTTTTCTATTTAGTGTCTGTATACCTTACTTGTGACCCTTGCATTGCTTAATTCTGTTAAATCTGGATTGACCAGTAATGACACTTGACTTTCATTGACATGTACACTTCATAGAACCAATTAAATGCCAGTGCAATAACACATTCATGTATAAGAAATATAAATTTGTCAAACAAATTTGAGAAAAGAGAAGTGCTGGGAAACCTATTACAATTCCTAGATATATATTAAATGGGTGTAAATATCAGTTTCCTTTATTCTATGGGTATTTGGATGAGTCGTTTGATTTGAAAATATGACCACGTTATATACATATAACATAGAAAAATGATCTATTGAAGGGTCTCTCTTTTTTATATAAATCTATTGCCCTAATAATTACAGATATAAAGGTAACCTCGTGAACCTAAACATGTGAATATGTTTTACTTTTTTGATACGTTATACATAAGATCCATGAATTCTGTATCTTTACTTATGTTAAGTTCAGTAATATGATATTTTTTAAAATTTAACGATTGAAATAAATTAATTTACCCTTAAAATGTGATTTTTAACAATTTCCCCTTTAATGACCTCATATTATTTTTCTTGTATATTGAATGTGTATAAAATGTAATTGAATACATTTTTTGTCTAGGGTTATAATTGGAAAAGGTAATGAACTAACATTTTTAAAATTGTACTAGATATATTTAATTGAAATAAATAAAAGGTAGTTCCCCTTTGGGGCGTCATGTTTTGGTCTATCTAAGCCTACAAATCGTATATGTAGTCCATTTCCGATCCAGTATACTTTGTAATACTTAAATTCAAACTTTCATGCTTTCTTTATAAGAAACATCTGTTTACACGCAGTTGTGAAATTAAACATACAGTAAAATAAGATTACCTCCCTTTTTAGTATGTATCTTGAGAAATAAGAGTAGTTGGCAGTAAACTTTTTTTATTTGTCAATACCAAATGGTTGTTTGTCTACGCTAGTGATATGTTATCCATGTTTAGATCATATGAAACATTACTTCATAGATAAACTTCAATTTAAAGGAAAAATTATTTTTTTCCAATACATTTTTACCTCCCTTTTTTTTAAATTGATCTAAAAGGAGGTTCCAGGGCAGATATAGCGAGTCTACTCCTCTTGTAGGATTTCGGATACCTTAAAGTAATTTCATGCAAAATTTGGTGCTTTCTTCACAAACGGGAACATCTTTGCCATTTTTTGTTCCATATCTTACTCGCTACATGGACGGGGCCATATTTCATCCTAGGGGGATCATTTGAACACTCTTGGTAGAGGCCCATTATATAATGCTACATACGAAATATCAAAGCCCTAGGCCCTTTTACTTCTGACAAGAAGATTTTCAAAGTTTTTCCCTATATAAGTCTATAGAAACAATTTGACCCCCTCAGGGCGGAGCCATATTATATCCTAGGGGGATAATTTCAATAATCTTGATAGAGGCCCACTAGATGATGCTACATACTAAATATCGGAGCCCTAGGCCTTATGGTTTTGGACAAGAAGATTTTCATAGTTTTTCTCTATAAAAGTCTATATAAACCATGTGACCCCCGTGGTGGGGCCATATTTGACCCAAGGGAGATAATTTGAACAATCTTTGTAGAGGCACACTAGATAATGCTACATATCAAATATCAAAGCCCTAGGCTTTGTGGTTTTGAACAAGAAGATCTTTTAAGTCTATCCTTTCGGTTGCCATGGCAACCAGAGTTCTGCATTGAATTCAATTCTTTGAATAATTTTTTAAGAAGACCATCCAATAATCATCTTTTTGAAGTTTCATTAAAATTGGCTTGGTGGTTTAGGAGGAGATGTTGCTTAAAGGAAAGTGTGGCCGGACGAACAGACGCCGGACGGTGAGCGATCACAATAACTCACCCTGAGCCTTTGGCTCAGGTGAGCTAAATAAAGAATGAAAAAAAAATGCGGGGTGGGGAGTGGGGTGTGAAGGGGTGAGGTTACAAAACTTGCTGATAATAAATATGTGTTGGAAAATAAAAAAGTGAAATAAAATATGTTGGGGTGCACGGGGGTTGGGGTGCACATGATCAGGGTGGTGGGGGTGACTGGGTGCAGTAGCGAGGTGGGGGCATGGTACAACTTTGCATGTTGATAAATATCCATGGAAGGTTGAAGGTTAAAATAAGAAACGAAAAAAAATCAGGGGTGGGGGAGGTGGGGAAGGGAACGTGACCAGTGTGGTGGGGGTGACCAGATGTGAGTACATAACTTCACAATTTGATAATAAATGTTCATGGGGAAAAAAATTGAAAGTTTTATGAAATTCTACCAACTGGTAAAGTTTATTATGTACAAATATGCAGATTTTTAAACAATTAAAGGGCAATAACTCTGAAGTTACTGTAGAGATTCTGACGAAATTGTGTGTATTCTACCACATTATAGTGATCTTAATGCAACTTAAGTTTCATAGTTCTAGGTCACATATATCAGAAGTTATGAAGCAGACATTGTCATATTTATAGTACCCTATATAGTAAATACTAGAAATTACTAAGGGCTATATCTCTTGTGTTACTCGGGCAATCTGACGGAAACTTGATGTGCCGTATTTCCCAATAGTGGTGAACATATATGTCAAGTTTTATTTAATTTTCTAATCCACTTCCTAGATATGGCTCCGGATGGACGGACGGAAAGACACCAAACCTTATCCCTCCGCCTTCGGCGGGAGATAATAAGGAATTCTCTCCTATTTCAAATGGTTGTAATGAAATAACATACTTGGCTACTCAGGTCAAGACTGATAAAGGAGCAAGAAATTTTCCACATACGTTTTATTAGAAATAAACATTTATGCACCAAATTTCAGTTACAGGGTTTTGTATCGGCACCGTAATATTTGTCAAATAAGTCACATAAATGTTTCCCAAGTTATCTTTAATTAAATAATGGAAGTCTTAATTACTGCAGAAGATAATATAAAATTTCACATGTTTAACATAATTCTTATTTTTTTCAAACTAAATGTCAGCATAACTTCTGTTTGCATATAAATACGAACTGACGCGTAAATATCTCTTTCTTCGTGAACAGACTGTTTAAATACGGTTACTTAAATTTCGTACAAGAAAGTTACCTTCTTAAAAACTATCGTATTCATCTTGATATTGTAATGAACTCTTACATTTGAAATAATTCAATGTATTCTAAATGTTAAAGTATCACATTATTTGTTTATTTTGACATTTCATGGTACAGCAACAATCACAACACCAAACATCAGAAGGACCAAAGACTCTATATGGCTCATCCAAGATTCACAGCTCAGGCAGATTCGATTGTCATAAAATCTTTTATGTAAAATTACTTGGAAATTGGACCAGATGGTCACCCATTTCTGTAAAAATAACTTCAGTCAGACTAGATGTCGCTTGACAAGTTCTATTTTAGCATATCAGACAGTCAGTTTGTGAATATAAGCAGAACCATTTGGACCAAGACCACGTTTCATCAGCCTTCTAACAAACAGTTTTAGAGGAGAGTTTGCTCGACAGATGGCAAATGATCACAACAGCTCACACTGAGTGTGCAACAGAAGTAGTTGTAAACCTTTTAAAAGACACATTATCTTCAACTATATGATTGTACTGTCGATTTTACATTATAAAAACTGATAAAAAAAGAGTGCTACCTAGGTGTTGATTTATCTGCTACTTCTAGACTTGAATACAGAGCATTTTTGTCTCTGACAGCTTTTAGGGAATGGTATCCTGCCTCATGATGTTCAGCATCAACTGTCCCAGCCGCCTCACTTCTACAAGTATTGTTCCATTGTGCATGTGTGCAAACATTTTTGTTTAATACAGTTTTCTGTGAAGAATTTAATGATAACAACAAAACAGAGGTACAACATCAATTCAAGAATGTTCCGATTGAAGTACTAAATTATGGCAAGTTGACGACTGCTAGTGTGTAAGCCTTGAAGGCTATATGATGACAAATTAATTTGTGGACAGCAGGGAATTTGCAGGAATACTTTCAGTAATTCCAAGATATGCTGTTTCAAGTGTTTTCAAATTAAGTTGTGTGCCTAATAATGTGGAACAACTTTTTTAAAAGTTTGAATCAAAGTTATTTTGAGCAACTTGAACCTGAAATTCTAGTAAAAGGGGAACGTAACTCATAGCATTTTGATGCCAGAATTATATACCTTGTGTCATATGATGCGGGTGACGATGTGTAACAGCTGTTTGAATCAAATCCATTGAAAAACAACAGAGATATTGTGAAAATAGCATCAAAATTAAACTTAAATTCTGTGTATAAAAGGGTACTTAATTCACACAATTTGTGCGAGGGTTAAGGAACTTGTGTCATATGATAAGGAGAATGTTGTGGAAGAACTACAAGTTTGAAACAAATTCATTAAGGAATAAAAAAGATATAGTATAAGAGCACCAATATTAACCTGATATTCTAACATTAACATGATATTTTATGTAAAAAAGGGGGCATAATTCATAAAACATTGGTGCAAGAGTTGTGACCCTTGTGCCATATGATGTGAATAAGTAGTTAGTAAATCCGTATAGTATTAACAGTTACAGAGTGAAAGTGCATTAAAACATTAACATGAAATTTTACGTAAAAGGGGTCATAATTCATGAAATATATGTATTGGTGCCAGAGTTATGGCCCTTTTGTAAAAATGATGTGGGTGATGAGGTGGAACAATTGATTTAACAGTGAATCAAATCCCAACTGTAATAAGAGATATGTAGTGAAAATGCATAAAAATTAACTGAAAATTCTAAGTAACAAGAGGCCCAAATTGGCCTAAGTCGCTCACCTGAAGAGGACCTCAACCATCTGCCCCTTAAAGGGGACAAACATCCAAAACTAAACAAATTTATGAGAAGGCCTGATATTGATGCCACATAACAGGTTTGATGAAGATCGACTGAGGGGTTCACAATAAGTAGTCATTAAAATGTATTTTTACATTTAGCCCAAGCAACCCCTAAAAGGAGCTAACTGTCCCTATTAGAACAAATTTGAGAGAAGACCTTATACTATCATACAAACCAAGTCTGATGAAAATCCATCTAGTCATTTATTAGAAGAAGTTGTTTAAAGGTATTTCTAGGTAAGGTCTAGCAGCTCCTAAAATGAGCCAGGTGTCCCCGATTGAAAACATTTGGTAAAGTGCATTATAATTATGCTACAAATCAAGTTTATTGAAGATCAGTCAAGCGGTTCATGAGTAGAAGTCTTTTAAAGTCATTTCCTTTTTTAGTTCCGGTGCCCCCAAAGGGGCCAAGTGTCCCCATTTGAACAAAATTGGGAGAGGACCTTATAATAATGCCACAAATAAACTATTTTTTAACTTTAGCTGCCCCAAAAAGAGGCCAAGTGCCCCTAATTGAACAAACTTAGAGGACCATTTGCCAGGATGCTACAGACCAAATATGGTGTTATTCTGATCAGCAGTTTTAGAGAAGATGTTTAAGTAAATTGTTGACAACAAATGCAGGAAACCAGACCATCTGCCTAAACTTATAGCTCACCTTGGTTCTGGTGAGCTAATGAATATGGAAGCGATATCAACTGACAGACTTGAAACAGTTTTACCTAGTGGTTGATTTATCTCCTATCACTAGCCTTGTATACAAAGCATTTTTGTCTCTGACAGCGTGTAGGGAATGGTATCCTGCCTGTTGTTGGCTAGCATCAACTGTCCCAGTCGCCTCACTTCTACAAGTATTGTTCCTCCATTTAGACAATTTATCACATAACATAAGCACAAAAAATGGTATAACTGTTAACAAATGTAGAATATAGTTTCCAGAACTTTTTGAGGGTTAACTTAAAGCCTTGATAATTTAAAATGGTATAAAGACAGCAAAAGTTTCAGAAAGCGAATAAAGCCTTGTTCCAATGATATCTAATGAAGGGTTTGCCCATTTTGTTTGAACTACTGATCAAAATGAAAGATATATACTTATTTTGCACGGGTCATTAAATTGTGATTCACACAGACTTCTATGAGGCCATTGCATGGTTTCACCTTTGGACACCAAATGGACTCCACATTGCCAAAGACTAAAAACAACAATAACAGCACTAAGTAAGGGGAGTCTTTTGCAGCAGTCACAAGGCACTTAAAATTGATCATAATTAATGAAATCTGTAAGATCTTTTAGAAGAATTGAACTTAACCATAGATGGATAAAGAGTGTGGTTTGGCACCAGTAAATTGGTTTAAATTTCCAATTTGCGGTTTAGCATTCAGTGTTTCATACATATACCTGACTTTTTCCATTTGACCTTATTTTATATTGATGCTACAGATCAAGTTAAACGAAAAAGTTCAAGTGAAGAAGGCATTAAAGCTATTTTTCTATTTTTAGCTCTAGCGGCCCCTACAAAGAGCCAAGCGCCCTTGTCTGAAAAATTCTGGGAAAGAACCTTATAATAATGCTACAGACCAGTTTGATGAAGATCCATGAAGTGGTTCATTAGAAGAAGTAATTTAAGGGTTTTTCTATTTTTAGCTCTAGCAAAACCTAAAAGCCTTAGTGGAACCGTTTGAAAACAATTGGAAGAGGTCTTCACCAGGATGCTACAGACCAAGTTTAGGATAAGTCTGACCAGTAGTTACAAAGGAGAAGATGTTTATGTAAAACTGGCAACAATGCACGATTGTTATGCCATGAAATATTGAGATTTTTTACGTTTTATCGATTGCATTCTCACTCATTATAAATAACATTGTAGAAACCTTATGTCTGGCTTTACTGACATTCTTTACTTAAAACCATTTTCATACTATCTTTATTCTGCACAAAATGAATTTTAAGATGCAAGTATTTCATACGTTTTTTTTTGTATATAAGCATTTTGTTTACCGCCGGTAAACAAAATGGGTGACTCTTCAAGAAGACTGTTAGTTATGTTAGTGGGAGGATAATGCAAGATAAAGAAGGAAGATGCTCCAATTCAAGAAGCTCCAATTGTTCTTTAGCTTGCCATGTGTAAAGCACCAATACACGGGAAACGTATCCAAATGCTGGTGATATTTAGTTGGAGGAGTGGAGGAGCGGGGGCTCGAACTGATGACCTCTGATTTCATGGTAAGACAAGGTAACCACTGAACCAATGCGTCCTCTTTAACTTTGTTTTTATATCAGTGGTGATAAATTTTTAAAGGGCTAAGTAGGCTGTATCATGGCCATCGCGGTGTAACTTTATTTGATTATTATCTTGAGGTGTGAAACCCTGCAAGATAGAGCATTTCAGTTATTGACTTCAATGTGACAGTTTACTGCTGATGCTTTTGAACTGCTTTACCAGTATTTTCATTTGTTGATTGTAGAAGGAAATTTTTTCTTAACCCTTTCACTGAAACGATAGAAAGTTAAGTTTTAGTACACTAAGCAAGTGGTTCTACAAAGGTCTTAAACAATTTTTCAAATGAAACTTTGATATTACTATTATGTTAACTTTATGTCAGATGTTACCGATATTGTTAATTTGTTATTAATAAACATTATTTCAGTTTTCCAAATCTTGAACACTGAATTTTGAAACTACATAAAAGGAAAACTGAAAACTTGATTGGACTTCCGTTTTTCATGAATGCCATTTAACAGCACTAAATGATGGATGACGAACTGGACCATCCACCTATACTATAGCTTATCCTGAACCAAAGTGAACTAAAAACCATGCGAGTGTGATTTGTGAAATCGTTTAACCATCAAGTTCCTGATTCATACTTCACTATTTCAGGTTTTATGAAATTGCAACATGATGTAAAGTCATAAAGTTAATGCATTTTAAAGTTTACAATTTCACATTTAATGAAATTTTTACGTGACAACAAATTCATTAAATTCATAATTCTATGAAATTAAAAAAACGAAATTGTGAAGCGTATAGTAATGCAGACACCACTGATCTTTGTAGTTTTCTGATGTAACTTTAGTGGTGTTCCACCTTTCATAACCTCTTATGACTAGACTCGGTCAAAACGAGTCTGGAAAGTTGCTAGGTTCTAGGTTGCATTCTATGCTTCCTAAGGGTCTTCTTGAAGACTTATTTACTACCTGTCTTGTCCTGAATCGGAAATATCATAATTGATATTTCGGCTTATAGGCTCTAAATATGAGGTTGTGTCACCTACGACTTGTCCTCGTGACAAAGAAGGCCTTCCTAAGTGCACATCATTTGTGTCCGATATAGATATCCTGGAAATCAGAAAGAAAGCATTTGATTTTTACTATTGGGTGTGCATTTACTGAATAACTAGAATGTTGCAGCCCAAAGGGCAACGAATCAAATCTTTTATTTGTTGATACACACCCTGACTGACTCAAACATTTCAGCCAATTAAAACAAGTTTCATCTAAATATCTTGACCCAAAATAAAGTTAACATAAACAATCATCAACACAAAATGGTGGATGACGGACAACTGGACGCCGGACCATCCACCTATATTAATACTGCTCATCCTGAACCAAAGTGAACTAAAAATCATGCAAGTATGATTTTTGAAATCATTCAACATCAAGTTCCTGATTTATACTTCACTTTTTCAGGTATGAACTTGAAACATGATGTAAAGTCATGAAGCTCATGATTTCAAAATTTATGATTTCACCTTTTATGAAACTTTACATGACAATAAATTCATTAAGTTCATAATTTCATAATTCACAATTTCATATTTTATGAAATTTTAAAAAATATATAAATTTGAAATTGAAAAGTGAAAAGTAATGCAGAAACCACTGATCTTTTGTAGTTTTCTGATGTAACTTGAGTGGTGTTCCACCTTTCATTACCTCTCATGAACAGACTCTTTCAAAAGATTGCTTGGTTCTAGGTTGCGTTCTATTGTTCGCAAGGATCTTTTGATAGACTTATTCACTACCTGTTTTGTCCTGAATCGGAAATATCATAATTGACATTTCGGCTTACAGGCTCTATTTATATTATAAAGTTGTGTCATCTACGACTTGTCCTCGTGACAAAGAAGGTGTCAGGATACGAATTATATGACCCAGGGAAGTGCCTGCGCCTTTAGTATCCTGAACAATGAAATGGGTCAAATCGCTAAGTTGACTATGTCTTAGACTAGCTGACAAACAATGTAGAATGTCCTTTGTTAAAACGTATAGTTGGTGAGACCAAATATCTCGTATAAAATATTTTCCTGTGATTCGTGTACCAATGATTTGTAAATGATTTCAGTTATGAGCTGGATAATTTCAGGGATCAGACAAAAGTCACTCAGTGTTTCAACTATCAACCTTCAACTAATGAAATCAGCTCAAAATCCTATAGGCTGGAGATACTATACTTGACTGGTCTTTTTGTCGAAGTTCCCGTCAGACAATGTCTTTGAACAACAATGTACGAGTCCTATCGCATAGATACTCAGCCTATGTCCTCTTGATTAACTCTGCAACACTAAGATTGCCCTGACACATGGATGCTCAGTGCCTATATGCTATCACATAAAGCATTCAACTACCATATAGGTATAATCCCGATGCCTTGGCTGTACTTCGCCAATAACGCTGAACCTCATCTATACGCTGTAACTCTCCTACTATCTCAGTAGATTACCAAACACTATGTCTCTGCTTCAGCTTTCCGATGCTCAGCCTATATTTGCTATCGTCTATAGCATTCAATTACCTTTAAGGTAAAACTCCTCTGCGCTGGCCCTATAGCTTTAAACTTTGTTGAAATTCTGCCACTCTTCTTTAGTCTATGAACTTCAAACGTCTTCGTTTTAATAATTTATCCGCACTGACAGTGTAGTTGCAATAACTTCCTTATCAAGGTACTGGGATAAATTATTAGTTGATTCTTTGATCTGTTTACATCAACTGCTTGATACAGAATGAATTCTCTGTCATCCATCTACCTATTTATACCTTAGGAGACGTGAGCTTTGATTGGTGCTATTTATAGAACTTGTTTCTGATTGGTTCAAATTCAATCATAGTTTTTACAGCGAGTACTTGCCCTAACAAATAGTTGGTTTCCTTTTACAATTGTTTATAATACAATGTGTGAGGCTAGAATCCAACTAACACGGTAATTAACCCAAATTGCCCATAAATGACCCAAATCCTATTATTTACAGCAATGCAAACATAATCATAGCAATGGTAGCATAAAAAGGGAGCCAAGCACTGTCTGTGCTTATATGTAACGTTATCAATATATCAAGTATAAAAATTATTCTGACAGAAGGCCTTCTTAAGTGCACATCATCTATGTCTGTTATAGATATCCTGGAGAACACCGGACCATCCACCTATACTAACAGCTCATCCTGAACCAAAGTGAACTAAAATCATGCAAGTTTGATTTGTGAAATCATTCAACCATCAAATTCCTGATTCATACTTCACTTTTTCAGGTTTTATGAAATTGAAACATGATGTAAAGTCATGAAGCTCATGATTTCGAAGTTTACGATTTCACCTTTTATGAAATTTTTCGTAACAATAAATTCATTAAGTTCATGATTTCATAATTTACAATTTTACATTTTAGGAATTTTTTTTATGAAATTGTGATGTGTTAAGTAATGCAGACACCACTGATCTTTTGTAGTTTTCTGATGTAACTTGAGTGGTGTTCCACCTTTCATTACATCTCATGAACAGACACTGTCAAAACGAGTCTGATAGGTTGCTAGGTTGCGTTCTGTGCTTCCTAAGGACATTCTTATAGACTTATTCGCTACCTGTCATAATTGACATCTCGGCTTATAGGCACCATATAAGAGGGTGTGTCATCTACAACTTGTCTTCGTGGCAAAGAAGGTCCTTTTAAGTGTACATCATTTGTGTCTGATACCCTGAAGAACAGCATTTGATTTTTATCATAGGTTGTGCATTTACTGAATCAAAACGACTTTCCTTGTAAAAAAATGTAACAATTACTAAGAACCTCTATTAATTTTGATTAAAAAAGCTTGAATCAGAAAATAGCGTAGAAATATCAATTATGCAATTAAACAAGACTGCTTAAGACGTATGCATTTTAAATATTATATTTAAACAAGAGCAACGCAGTGCGGAGCAATATACGCCCGAAGGTATGACCATTAACCCCTAAGTGTGACCTTGACCTTGAAGCGAGCCATCCGAAACATCTGCTCTGCACGTAATCTCGATTTGGTGAACATTTGTGCCAAGTTTGTTTAAAATCCTTTAAGCAGTTCAATAGTTACAGAGCGGAACAAAACAAACTCATATGATATTTGACCCGTAAGTGTGACCTTGACCTTAAAGCAAACCATCCGAAGTATGTCTTGATGTGGTGAACATTTGTACTAAGTTTCTTTAAAATGCTTCAAGCTTCAAGTGTTACAGATCGGACACGAGTCAAACTTACATAAACTTTGACCCCTAAGTGTAACCTTGACCTTAAAGCGAGCCATCAAAAGCATTTTCTTTGCACGTCGTCTCAATGTGGTGAACATTTGTGTCAAATTTCTGAAAAATCCCCCGAAGAGTTCAAGATTTGCATAGCGGACACGAAATTGTTAACCGACGGACGGAGAGACAAATGGACGAACAGATGGACACCGAGGTCATAACATAATACATCCTTTCGGGCGTATAAAAACTAAATATAATGAATATTGTAGTATTTACATCAAAGCATGAAAATATCTTCATTTCGTTGATGGTGATGTAATTCAATTTATAAACAAGCTTTTGAAAAAGGAATACTAATTGATACAAGTTTGTCTAGACATTTATATTCATCTGTATATACCGCATATCATCGAGGCTTACGTAGTGGGCCCCATCTTCATTGTCATCGTTAACGTTTGCTGTACTTACCTAAAAGCATTCAAATATCTGGATTAGCACAGACATTTCTCTCACTTGCTGATCAAATCAATTATATCTAATATCATAAAACAAAAATACCTTTCTTTTGTAGCGCGGCGCAATGCCGTTTGACGCTATGACATACTAATAAATTGTGAAGTCAGAAAAATGTATTGCTGTATAATAACACACAATTTTCAGTCTTCTTTGTTAAATAGGAAAATCAGGTCGTGGTAGAATATTGAATCTTACCTGAAATTATACTGTCACACAAAAGTTCTATACATTTCAAAGATATGGCAGGTCAAAAATGTACCGGGGTAATTTTGTTTCTGTCATAATTCTTCTGCCTCATAAGGAAAGTTCGAATACTCTAAATATTCATGTGTATTTTCGTAACTCCTTTACACTGATTTAAGGTTGCTAAATGATACAAATAATACTAAGGTACTGTTTGATTTTATTGAAATTTCAAAATATATTTTTCCAAACATACGCTAAATTAAACAAGAAGGGTATAATGGCTATAAGTCGCTCACCTGGTCTTGATCATTTGACCGGAATAATATGTATGACTGTGTTTAATATAAAACAGGTAAAGTGCCCCCATTTGAACCAGTCTGAGAGAGGACCACACAAGGATCCTATGAACCAAGTTTAATGCAGTTCTACCAAGCAGTTCAAAGGAAAGTCAATTAAAGATGATTCTATTTTCAAGTCTAGAGTCCGATGACTTTATAAGAATGGTAGAAACCAAGTTCGATGAAGATCCATCATGCGCTTCATGAGAATTTGTGTAAGATATTTCTATATTTTTTCCTCTAGTGGCTAAGAAGAAAAAGGATGAGTGGATAAATATATAATGATGCTACAGGCCAAGTTTGATGAAGATCTATCAAGTTGTTCATGCAAAGAAGTTGCTTAGATGTACCAGCCGTATTTCGACTTTCAGTGCTAGCGAACTCTAAAAACAGAACAAGCCCTAAAAGGGCTTAGTGCCACAAACTGAACAAATTTGACAGAGAACCTTACAATGGTGTACAGACAAAGTTTAATGAAGAATCATCAAGCAGCTCGTCAGAAGAAGCTGTTTTTGTGGTTTTTAAGAGAGGACCTTATAATTTTTCTACAGACAAAGTTTAATGGAGATTCATCTAGTGGTTCATTCAAGGTTTTCCTATTTTTAGCTTCTGTGGCCCCTAAAAGGGTTCATGCAGTATCATTTGAACGAACTTGACAGAAATCATTGCCAGACTAAATTTTGAGCATATCTGAGCAGTAGTTTCAGGAAGATGTTCCTGTTAATTGTAGTTTAGGGATGCCAGACCATCCACCAATAGTAACAGCTCACACTGAACCTTTAATGGTATTTTTTATGGTTTTTAAGACATTGATAAAATAACAAATGTTAACTAGAAAATGCTTTTGTAAAAAAGCGCATGTCTCCCCAAATGCAAAGTCCTATAGGCAAGAAGTCAATAGGGGTCAGGAGAGAAAGTCAAAGAGACACTGATGGTTGGCTGCAATAGGGATCATCTACTTGGCATGTCCAGTCATCCCGCTAAATTTCAACACTCTTGGCCTAGTGGTTCTCAAGTCACTGTTCAGGCTCCTGTGACCTTGACCTTTGATCAAGTGACCTCAAAATAAATAGGGGTCATCTACTCTGCATGTCCAATCATCCTATTAAGTTTCAACATTGTAGGTCAAGTGGTTCTCAAGTTATTTCCAAAAAATGATTTTACTTGAACAGGCCACTGTGACCTTGACCTTTAATTGACTGACTCCAAAATCAATAGGGGTCATCTACTCTGCATGTTCAATCATCCTATGAAGTTTCAACATTCTGGGTCAAGTGGTTCTCAAGTTATTGATCGGAACTGGTTATCAATGTTCAGGCCCCTGTGACCTTGACCTTTAATGGAGTGACCCCAAAAACAATAGGGGTCATTTACTCTGATTGAACAATCATCCTACGAAGTTTCAACATTCTGGGTCGAGAGGTTCTCAAGTTATTGATTGGAAATGGTTTTCCATGTTCAGGCCCCTGTGGCCTTGACCTTTAACAGAGTGACCAAAAATCATTAGGGGTCATCTACTCTGCATGACCAATCATCCTATGAAGTTTCATCATTCTGGGTCAAGTGGTTCTCAAGTTACTGACTGGAAATGGTTTTCAATGTTCAGGCCCCTGTGGCCTTGACCTTTCACAGAGTGACCCCAAAATCGTTAGGGGTCATCTACTCTGCATGAGCAATCATCCTATTAAGTTTCAACATTCTGGGTCAAGTGGTTCTCAAGTTACTGACCGGAAATGGTTTTCAATGTTCAGGCCCCTGTGACCTTGACCTTTAATGGAGTGACCCCAAAATCGGTAGGAGTCATCTACTTTGCATGCACAATCATCCTATGAAGTTTCAACATTCTGGGTCAAGTGGTTCTCCAGTTATTGATCAGAAATGGTTTTCAATGTTCAGGCCCCTGTGACCTTGACCTTTGACGGGGTGACCCCAAAATCAATAGGAGTCATCTACTCTTCATGACCAATCATCCTATGAAGTTTCAACATTCTGGGTCAAATGGTTCTCTAGTTACTGATAGGAAATGATTTTCAATGTTCAGGCCCCTGTGACCTTGACCTTTGACGCAGTGATCCCAAAATCAATAGGGGTCGTCTACTCCAGCAGTCCTACAACCCTATAAAGTTTGAAGATTCTAGGTCAAATGGTTCTCCAGTTATTGCTCGGAAATGAAGTGTGACGTACGGACGGACGGACGGAAGGACGGACGGACGGACAGGGCAAAAACAATATGTCTCCTGGGGGAGACATAATTAAGAGATATGGTTTATTTACTGTATATTGTCTATAGTCTGAAAGTCAAAATGACAAAGAATGTTTTGTCATAGAGGTTATTATTTAAAATACCAAAACTAAATCACCTGATTAAGGGTAGTTATAAATACTTCTCTACGAGCCAAAAATGTCAATTGCAAGTATATGCATTTTCTGCTTGTCTAATGCTATCATTTTGATAAATTGTTTTTGGAACCACATAATATATTAGGTGATATGTATTTATTTCAGAAAGATAAAAATTGACAGCAATCTTACACTGCTCTCTGGTTTCCTAGGTACATGTTGTCTTCTTTTATAGAAACATACAGCTATAACCACAATAATGACAAGAAATACCATTCCAGAAACTGCTCCAGCAATATATATAATTGAATACACTGTAAAAATACAAAGAAAAGGTGTATTAACAAGAAGGCATCCTTCATTTGCGTTACACAGCTTTCTACAATAGTTTTGGTAGATGGTCACACAAGAAAAATATCTGTAAAAATTATTTAAATATAGTGCCAGTGTTTTCACCGTGTCCAATCGTTACTTTGATAAAAAAAGACGGATCAGTAACGCATGATTTCGGATCAAATGGAGCGGTTTTGGTGATTTTGGATAAGAGAATTATATTTTTCTGGTATTTAGAATTTACTGTCAAGGAAGGCATATAGCGTAAGATGTGCTCCGAATATTATGAAATACTGGTTGCTATTCATTTCCAGCAAATCTAAGCACTTTTCTCAATTACTTTGGAAAATCATGCGAAAATAAAGGGTAAACAATGCCACTAAGAAAAAGTATTATTTCATAATGTTATTTGGCAAATCATTAAATTACCACTTCCACGATATCACTGACACTAAAATATCATAAATAATGAATTATATTTCATGGAAGACCAATACAAGGCGATTCATGATCGTGCTGGTCAGTAACACAGGAGACACAGGATCAGCGACAGGAAAATGCAGTAATATAGGAGCTTCTGAGTTTTCTTCTGTGTTCGTTTTCATCAATTTTGCTAGTTAAACATACCTTTATTTATCTATCAAAACAGTGATAAGTAGTGGCAACACAACATGATCGAAAAGATGTTTAATGCTCCACTCTGGTAAGAGTCACGTCACCATGTGTTGCTACTAAATTGAAGTATAGGAGAGATCGCAGTGACGTCACGCATTAATACCTGTTTATCTGGTGGTGGGCAAAACAAATGTTTTTACATCGTTTGTGTATGGGATCGGAATTTTTAATTTTTAATAACTTTTTCGCTCATTTATGGATTTTCAAAATTCAAAAAGTTTTGAAATACTTACAATTTTCATATTCAAATATCTTTTATGAATGAATAACCGTTTTAAATGACATATAATTTTAACAGCGGCGTAGTGATGTTCAAAACTTAAAAAAAAACACTGTAACTTAAGCGTCCATAATTGATCCATTTTATTTCGAAATAACAATTAAAATTAATTAATAAATCGCTTGTTTTATAACCTTTCCATTGATTAAAAAAATATTGATATAATTTGTGTTTTAAGAAAGTTTAGGCCGTTAGAAAAACATCTCTGTTTAGAAAAAAAAAACATGGCCGTTCGGCTTCTGCCCACCCGATAACTGTCTTATCAGTTCTAAAAATAGAAAATACAACGAATTTGTATACAAACACGATCTCTACTTATTGAAAATTGAATAGATGAAGTTCAAAAAATAGGACGGCTCCAACTTACCTAAGAACTTAAGGTATACAATTTTACTAGTAGCTGTCTATTGACAGCGTGCTCGACTATTCGAAGAATTGATGGAAGTATGAGGTCAAAATATTACCAGAGATTTTCAGACAAAAGAAAAAGAGTAGATTAGACTAAAATGTATCTGCATTTGTGGATTTTGGGTAGATCTTTCACTATATGGTAATGTGTGACCATGATGGTAAGCAAGTGTTGAAAGTTTGAAAGTTAGACAAAATATGTAATGGCATGCGAAACTTAACTAATTTCTATGTCAAATCAAAGCCTTGAAATGTCTGATGGTTGCGGGTTTTTTGGTTTAAATGCCAGTCTATGAATATACATGAATGAGAAACAAATACAAATTTTATGTGCCTCATATCTAAGATGAACTCTGCCTGACCCAGCTTGTGATGTAACCATGGGCTGGAATACCACATCATTGATAGATCTTATATAATCTAAATGGCCAGTGTGAGAGGATACAGGTTGAATAAGAACTACTTGTTCATTGATAATTCATCCGCATTGTTCATAATTGGGACTATTTTGTGTAGCACATGAACATCCTTTGGATGTGATTCGGAATAAAATAAAGATGATTTGATTGTCAGAAATACACTTTAACTTTGGTAGCGGGATAAACCCGCAACCAAAAATGGCCATAACTGAGATAAAGTCCTTGTCCTAGTTATGTAGTCTTGCCTACATATGGAAGTCATGACGATAAACGAGTGTTCAAAGTTTTAAAGTTGACAGAATTATGTACTCTTGTCTACAGATGGAAGTCATGACGATAAACGAGTGTTCAAAGTTTTAAAGCCACATGTCAAATAGTTTTGACAAAACGTTGACTTTTACGAAAACTGAACTAATATCCAAATCCAAAAAGGGCCACATTTCAGTCAAAATAGTTGACAGTGTTATGCACTCTTGCTTACAAATGGAAATACTGATGTTTTGACAAAACATGGATGTGAACGAAAACAGAACCAATTTCCAAGCCCAAAAAGAGCCATAATTCAGCCAAAATAGTTATGTACTTTTGCTTAAAGATGAAAATCCTGATGATAATCAATTGTTTAAAAGTTTCAAAGCCACATGTGGAGCACTTTACACAAAATGTTAACTGGTACGAAAACCTGAACCAAGATTTGTAAGTTAAAAGGGACCATAATTCAGCCAAAATCTTTGATGGTGTTATGTACTCTTGCCTAAAACCGGATATGGTTATGGTACATATGTGCTGAAAATTTCGAAGCTTTACCTCAAAAGATTTTGTCAAAATGAGGACTGGTACGAAAAACTTAACCAAGGTGTGACGCCAACATCTACGCTGACGCCAACGCCGACGCTGTGGTGAGTACGATAGCTCTACTCATTCTTCGAATAATCGAGCTAAGAAGCGTTCCACACTGCGGATATAACACTGGGTTCCCTGTTCCATGAAGGTTTACACCAGCTCGCCAGTACAGTAGAATAACTTATTACATCTGCTACACTGGCGAATTATGTCTTTGTGTCTTCTCATATGTCTCTTCAGGTTTCATTTTGTTGATTTTGTTTGATAGCATACGTAGCACATAAAGCCACAAAAATGAAAGAATAATGCAACGACTCACCCTCTTTCTTTGCTTACGTTTAGAACTATTATAATTCTGGTAATTATAGCTCTGCCATGGGGGTATCATTAAATCTTTCTTCAACTCACCTCCAAAAAGAGGTGGAATTAGTTTTTACAGGCAATAACATTGAGATAATAACTTGCAAAGCAGTGGTATGATACTTTGTACTTTTAATCAAATTGATTTATTTCTGCTAAAGAATTGCTAATCCCGTAATTCTTCAGTTTAGATACTATCGATTTTTACTATTGAATAAAGTTCGTTGTGAAAAGTCTGTGATTGTCGTCAAGGACCCAAACACTTTTGCCTTATTTTTAGTCTGAAAAAGGAAATTTTACATACTAGCCTAAAGGCGGTAAAATCACAAAGGTGAGAACCATCTAAGAATAGTCAAGTAACTGGGGACAAGTTCTTACTTGAGGAATCCTTAAAGGTATACGTGCGTGTTAATTGCGAATGTTTTTGACATTTTGGTAGAAACACATTCATAGATGTGCTAAGGTGATAAATAAATTACACTGTAGTATGAAAAGTAGGTCCAAGTCACAGCATTTTAATTTTGATCTCAGGAAATATCTCTCGAAAATGGCTTTCTTGCCATCGTGCTTATAATTTGAAATAGGACAACCTATTAATACATTTTTTTACTTTATACAGAATATATAGACAACATGATTGAGTACATGCATGCCTTTTTCTGTCTAAAACAATTTGACCACAGTGGGACGGAATTCCAGCCTTCAATCAATAGTAATACACGGGGTTTCGTCAGAAGAATGATTAACTACATAAACACTTGAGTCTGGAAAATTGGAACATGAATTATAATTTATTTACAAAGTAGAATCTAGTTGACATTTGTGGTACCTATAACGCAGAAATTGTAATCTACGCACACGACCAGATATAGATCTAGATGCACCGATGTTGAAACCATGTTTTATCGTAGATTCATGTATAGGCGATTTTGTTATATGTTCATATAGCAACTGCTGCTGATCATGTTAGAATATCAGATAAGATATGAAAGATACCGTACCTTTTTCAGATGCACATTGTGCCCCCTCGTAATTGTCATAACAACTACAGGATGCTGTACGTCGACCGGTGTCTGAGCATATACCTCTGTTGTTACAGTAACCAGGGTTGTTAACACACCATGCTGAAACAGTGCAAGTTTATCATTTCCATGTGCGAGAACACGGAAAAATGCTTTATTATTAATGATAATACCACTTCATCATAAGCAGTTCCTTATCTTCAAAACTAATGGAAACTGACATACTTAGATTTACATCATTTTACGAACAATTTATAGCAGAACCATGTTTAAATAATGTATTATAGGAAGGTATCCAGTCCACAGATATGCAAATTCTATATAACAGTGCTATTAAAATATGAGACGCATCATGAGAAAACCAACATAGTGGGTTTGCGACCAGCATGGATCCAGACCAGCCTGCGCATCCACGCAGTCTGGTCAGGATCCATGCTGTTCGCTAACGGTTTCTCTAATTGCAATAGGGTTTGAAAGTGAAAAGCATAGATCCTGACCAGACTGCGCGGATGCGCAGGCTGGTCTGGATCCATGCTGGTCGCAAAGCCATTATGTTGGTTTTCTCATGGCACGGCTCATATATCAAAAATGGATGCTTGGTAAGCTCAAAAATTATAATTCTGGTATCATTTCAAAGTGTATTGTTTACAGAAAAAGAAAATATATTACAGATTTTTTGCTTTTTTCTTCACTGAAATCTGGTTATTACAGTGAAATATTTATCATTTTGCAGACAAGAAACAGCACTATAGCGATTCATGTGAATTACTATGGTCATCTTATTTACTAATTCTTGTCCAGAAGACACAACTTCAAATGATAAAAAAATAAATATTGTGTCATCAGGCATCAAAATGATATTGTTATCTATTTGTAGATTGGATATACTAAACACATTAGGGAGTGTGTTAGGGAGTGAATTATTCTGCATGCCTAATAACTGATTCAGAGTTTGTGAATGGGACAATGCATGTGCCCATCAAAACTAATGAGTCCTTCCATTTCAAAGAAAACAAACAACATTGGCACTAAGAATCTTCATGCTAACTTTTCTGTTCCGTAAATATCTCAAGATTTAATTTTTGGTATAATAAAACAAATAACACAGGCCTGCTCAGGCAATATGCAATATTGTGACAGTCTACCTTTGAAAAAAAATGCCATATCACCCTTGATGGCCTGTGTTATTTGTATATTGTTATACAAATTAAGTCAAGTACATGATCCTGGTATACAACAACTTACATTTACATTGTGAAGAGCTGGTTGCCCCTTCAGCATCATTGAATGTTTTTGCTGGACAATTCTTGCAAGAGGATTGGCCTGATTCATCTTGGTATGTGTCTCCTGGACACAACTCACAACTCACTCCATCTGTACCATACCGACCAGTACTGCATACAACTGAAATTATACAAAATGAATGTACTAAGATAAGATCATCATGTTTGGTATGTCCTGTATAAAGGGCTTTTATTCCATTTCTGTATCTGGTTTTCTGCCTGTCATTCAGACTAAAAGAAACAAGAACATTTTTGGTATTATTGACTTGATTCCTAATCAAAAAGATTACTTTCACTTTGAAACATCATATTCATATTCACTTTGAAAATGTATGCTATTCTTTCTACCTTATACAGGGTAACAACACTTCATTTAGTATTGATGCCACCAGTACCAAGGCAGCTAACTTGAGCAATACATGTGGTCTTTAATGTTTCTCCTTACATTATTTATGTTTGATTGTTGGATAACACAATCATTTAATTCATCCCCATCCAGTAATCAGTGTTGTATTGCAGATTACTACATGCTAATTATTCTCCGTAAGTTCGTATCTGAATTTCATATCCAGTGCATGAAGTTAATTTCTTTTTCAGATAGATAGAATCTGATTAATATAAAATTTATCATGTCCACATATTTTGATGGGTACAAAAAACAATACTGACCACACTCGTTATTTATAGATTCTTCACCAGGACTGCACAGTACACTGACCACAGATGGAGCAGCACTTTGGTATTCTATCTGGCCTGGCTGTAATTATAAAAAAAATCCTTCATTTAAAGATATTTCATAAATATTTTCCCCTTTCATTTAATTACTTGCATTTCTACTATGCAATTCGAATATATTTCTGTACTGGAAAGGAATGGGGCCTACATTCCAAACTGGACAAAGCCGCATCTCAGTGTTAATACAAGTATGCCCACAGGCAGAATGTTGTGCCGGACAAAATCGGACGGACGCACGCATGGAAGCACAGACACCAAACCACCAAAAGTGGCGACTATATCGAGCTCATCGCATGTGGGTTTGACCTTGACAAAAATGATATAAGCCGTTTACTAACCAAAATATCCATATGCAATTCAACACAAATAAACATTTCATGTGATGATTCTGTTTTATAGAGGAAACTTTATCTACACTGCTTTCCTTTTTCCAATGAAAAAATAAGCATACAACAATGAAATTATTTAACATTGTCCTGTATAATACGGGATATATGTTTAGAATTGTAACCATCCAAAAATTAAATTGGTCCTGCCTATCTGCTCATCCAATATGTATTTTAGAATGGGTAAAAACATTGTCAAATAATATAATATTATTTTAAAAATACATATAACAAACAAACATAGGTATCCACAAGAGGATTTTCAAGTATACCTTAAACAGCAAAATGTATTTCATATCCAGATGGCAACTACAGAACCACAATATATTACTTAAATATACAGCACTCAACTAAAAATATAGAAAGAAATTTGGCTTTCAAAATTTCCAGTAATGATCAGAGGTTTTTTTGTTGACTCATGACTCAATGCCACTGCATGCTTACAGATACTTTGATACATTCATCACATTTATATAATGCATTTAAAGCATGGGACCTTCATGGCTATGTGGTTACAGTTGCTGGTTCTATTTACCACTGCGGGATGCAGAATTCTATCAGAAGGTTAGCACTTCTAAATAGGCACTAAGGCAATGTTGCAGAACAAAACTTCGATAACCTTCCTGTCTAGACAACATGGCTGTATGCACATGTAGGCGAAACGTAAACATTCAACGTTCTTACAAATGATTCTGAATATGACATCATACAGTGGTACAAGATTGTTTTGTTTGTTCAATCTAAAAAAATTGCATTACACATTTATGTTGTTCTTTAATTATAAACAACAGTTTTGTGCTCAGCCCTCAATATACACATTTTCGCTACATGGAGTTTAAACAATGCTTGATAGACTTCTCCACATCTGCCAGTTAGAATATCTTTTATCATCTAGACTGAAAAGTCAATAGGGAAGGTTATCCAACTTTTCTTTAACATTGACAAAAATATAAATTACACAGATGGGAAGATAAATTACCAACTGGACAACATGCATAATACCTATTTGCCAAGTTGTGTTTTAGATCAGAAATGTGTGATTGGAATAAGGTAGTGCATTTTCTAGTTGGTTACATTGGTTCTCATTGTATACATAGTGATACGATATAAAAAATCATGGCAGTTTCTTTCCAGTCTGGTGCCAGTATCCAGGCCTAAAATACTCTCACAGTCATGCCTGGTAGACTTAAGGTAGACTTAGGTAGATAGAAAGAAAAGTAACAATGTGTTTTTACTTACTTCCAGCGAAAGCTCTTCTTTGTTGTTATTAATAATCTGATTGATGACTTCTTTGGTTGACAAAGCAACATTATTCTGTGTGTCCAAAGTACTGTCACTAAATAACCAAAACAATAATAACTCATTAAATGAGATCATTCTACCACTTTCTTTAGTATAGAAAAGCCATCATATTAAAAAAATAAAATGACAAAATAATCAATAAGTAAGCCTACATTCCTGAAAACACTTTTCATAGACTTTTAATACAAGCAAAGTTTGCAGTATTTTAAGAACATTATAATTTTTCAGTAATTAAAAAAAAACTCTAGAAAGAAGTCCATAGCACAATTAAGACGCCTCTGGAACTGTGCATTGTAATTGTCTTTCTATGTTTTTTTAATTTTGATTTGCTTCGGGTCTTGCCTGGCACCAAGACAGTATAGTATTATATAGTACCAAACAGGACTAAAACAATTGGGTTCCACAATCAAAACTAGAGATGCTTTTGAGAAAATCGCATGTCTCCCACAACTGCCTAATCATCTAAATAGTAAGTCAGTCTTTATATACTGTTTACTTAATCCATATGCGCTTTCTTGACACCAAAAGGACGCCTATACTACTACTTTTAAAAGAAGTATTGGCGCCGGTTTGGGGGCAAAAATGCGCAAGAAATCTGACTGTTTTTTGGTAATTCAAGGGCCATAATTCCGAAGTGTCCCAGATTTATTTATGGGGCCGTCTAATTATAGCGAGTGTTTGTGCCAAGTTACGTTGATATTCATTAATTCATACAAAAGCTACAGCAGTAAAAATATTTATGCCTATGGATGACCTTGACCTTTTAAAGGCCTAGATTTTGGCAGTGGGCCAAGGGATTTCTGTCTTCACCTGCACAGTTGGGGGCTAATGACCAGCACAGTATGGTTCCAATAAACAAGGGTCATTGTTTATTGGAGAGTCAGTCTACCTTACAAGTGTATCAATTAGTGAGAAGTGGAAACAATGTAATTTATTTTAAATTTATAAATAATTAATAACTTTTAAAGTTATACTTTTTTTTTTTTGGCATTTCTATGTGAAGAAAAATATTTGATGATCAAACATAATAATAAAATAATCAGAAACTTATTTCCACAATAATGAAATAATGAAAAACATACTTAAAGAAATATGCAAGTTTTCATTTTTTTCAAATTCTGTCTGGAGAATTGTGATATTTCAGAAAAATGTGAATTTCACTAATCAAAGCTTGCAGAATACTGTAAATAACATTTGTCTAAAACTGAAAAAAAAAACAGAATGTGCATTTCAAAGTTAAAAAAGTCACTTTTGGCAACACACTGAAAAAGAAAATTGAGTATAGATGGAACACAATAATTTTATATTCAGATAATGTTGATTACATGAATACAAGAAAATCAATTTCTAGTTGGAAAAATATTGTTTGTCAGCACAAAGAACTCATGAAGTTTTCACTATACTTGTGTTTTATTATCATTATTATTTTTAATATTATCACTGTATATTTTATCATCCTATATATAATATAATAATAATAATAATAATAATGATTATTTTTATTATTATTATCATTATTATAACATTAAAGTAATAGATATTATATCATATAATATCAAAATAATAACTTTTATTATTATCATTCCACATTCACTGAAGAAAAATTAATTTCTTTCAACTCCACTGCACACATCTTCATGGTCTAGGGGTCCCTGCTGTGCTAATTGCCCTCTAATCAGTTACTGTTACATAATCGCTGATAAGCAGCAGATAAGATGGGAGTTGTATATTGGATTTGGTGGGGGGGGGGGGGGGGGGGACACTTATATAGTAGTGAATCTAGGCCTTTAACTACGAGCCTAGGTCTTGTGTGTAACACATTTTCCTGTGTGAAGGTCCACTTATAACTTATCCAGCACACAAAAAGAATGTATGTAAAATTTTTGACCTCTAAGTGTGACCCTGACCTTTAAAGGCAGGGGTATGAGTCTTGAATGCAATTTGTCATCCTGTTGTGATGAATGACTGTACCAAGTTTTTTGAATATCAATGCATGAATAAAAATGTTAAAGAGTGGGCCTGAAAAGGGACCTTATACCTTTGACCTCTAAAGTGTGAATTTGACCTTAAATATTGGATTTGGGTATATGTGTAACAGTATTGAATATGACAAATTGTTTTGTTATAGTGATATGTGTCAAATTATTTCAATAGCCATGTATGCATAAAAGAAGTCATCAAGCAGACAGGAAAAAAAGACCTTAAATCTTATGTGACCTTGACCTTTAAGATATGGATATTGTATATGCACAAAACATTATACACAGGATAAGACAGGATAGGACAAGAGCTCCGCCAAGCGGGGCAATATACGCCTGAAGGGTTACGTCATAGGATGGGAGCAAAATTTAAAGAACTTGACTGTAATAATGTAGCCCAAAGGACTGGAACAACAAAAGGAAAACTTCAACAAAAAAAAAAAAAAACAAATCTTAGTCCACAAAAAAAATATTCCAAGTCCACAAAAAAATCCTTATCAGGTACAGTATGTAAAAATATATCTAAAAATTGGAGGTACCATCCATGTTGTACCACAGAAAAGTGGTCTCGGCTTTTCCCTTTGGCCAATAATAAAAAAGTTTCAAAATAAGCTATTTATAGTAACATAAAAGGGAAGTAATTAAAAAAATATTGTAAGTGAACAAAAAAGAGTTCAAGAACACTGCAATGCAGAGCAATATACACAAAGCAAAGTCATATATGACCTCTGACCCTTAAGTTTGACCTTGACCTTGAAGCATAGCCTGGGATTCAGGCGTTGATATTTTTTGCTTTGTCATAACATACGCGCTATTTCATATACATGAGCAAGTTGCTGTTACTGGCTCGTTTAGTTTCTGATAGTATCAACTGTCGATTTGCAGAACAAAAAACACATGAAAAAATTGACAGACTGGAACCCAGGCTACTTGAAGCGAGTCATCCGAAACATGCGCTCTGCATGTCGTCTCAGTGTGGTGAACATTTCTGCCAAGTTTCTTTGACATCGTTCCAGCAGTTCAAGAGTTACAGAGCGGACCGGAAACAAACTGATATGACTTTTGACCCTAAGTGTGACATTGACCTTGAAGCGAGTCATCCGGAACATTCGCTCTGCATGTCGTCTTGGTGTGGTGAACATTTGTGTCAAGTTTCTTCGAAATCCTTCAAGGGGTTCAAGAGTTACAGAGTGGACACGAAACAAACTGATATGACTCTTGACTCCTAAAAGTGACCTTGACCTTGAAGCAAGACATCCAAAACATGCGCTCTGCACGTAGCCTCGGTGTGGTGAACATTTGTGTCAAGTTTCCTTGAAATCCTTCAAGGGGTTCAAGAGTTACAGAGCGGACACGAAAGTGCCAACGGACAGACGGACGGATGGACGGACGGACAGACGGACACTAGCGTCATAACATAATACGTCCCTTCGGGCGTATAAAAATTGATCTCTAAGAGTGATCTTGAGCTTTAAGCTAGGGGTCTAGACTTAGCAAACATCATTTTGCATAATATGGTGGTAATTTGTGCCAATTTATACATAATCTGATACATGTGTTACATTGTATACATCATAGATTGTTTTAAGCACATAAACAGATATGCACAAGGGATTAAAAATGCACAAACAATATTAACAAAAACTAGAATGTGTCTGTAGGACACAGGGTGTGCCCCCCACTGGTACATTTGTCACAAATAAGGGGCAATCATTCAAATGTTTGCAGTCTTAATGGGTAAAGCCTAAACAAACATTTTATGAAAAAGATTCATTATTCTAGGCCCTATACGTTTTGAGCTAGGTAAGTATGCAAGGTCACATCACGATAAAGACTCCAGCAAGGTTTTTTTTACATCTAATACTTTCTGAGCTAGGCACATAATTAGGTGAAAAAGTGCATTTTTTTACTATTTCAGGGGCCATAACTTTAAAAATAGGGGGTGGAGCCAGCCAAAATATTAGAGGTGTGCAAGTTTATATCATGATTAGGACTTGTGCAAGTTTTCAACCATTTATATTAGATACTTTTTGAGTTAGGTGCGTCGCAAGGTGAAAATGTACATTTTTTACTATTTCAGGGGCCATTTCTCTAAAATTAGGGGACAGACCCAAATGAACAATAGGAGGCGCGCAAGTTCATATCATGATTAAGACTCATGCAAGGTTTCATGAATCTATATTAAACACTTTTTGAGCTAGGCGTGTCACAAGGTGCAAATGTGCATTTTTGACTATTTCAGGGGCCATAACTCTAAAAATAGGGGGTGGACCCAAATGAAAAATAGGAGGTGCGCAAGTTCATATCATGATTAAGACTCATGCAAGGTTTCATGAATTTCACTTAAATGACATCAGATAAGTGAAAAAATGATCTACATTGTTGACTAAAAGGGCATGAGGGTGTTGCACTTTTCATTACCTCTCCTGAACACACACAGTCAAACCGAATATCAAATACTTTTTGAGCTAGGTGTGTCACAAGGTAAAAATGTGCATTTTGACTATTTCAGGGGCCATAACTCTGAAAATAGGGGTCGGAGCCAGATGAAAAATAGGAGGTGCGCATGTTCATATCATGATTAAGACTCATGCAAGGTTTCATGAATCTATATCAAATACTTTTTGAGCTAGGCATGTCACAAGGTGAAAATGTGCATTTTTGACTATTTCAGGGGCTATAACTCTAAAAATAGGGAATGGACCCAAATGTAAAATAAGAGGTGAGCAAGTTCATATCATGATTAAGACTCATGCAAGGTTTCATGAATCTATATCATATACTTTTTGAGCTAGGCGTGTCACAATGTAAAAATGTGCATTTTTGACTATTTCAGGGGCCATAACTCTGAAAATAGGGGCGGAGCCAGAAGAAAAATAGGAGTTGCGCGAGTTTATATCATGATAAAGACTCATGCAAGGTTTCATCAATTTATATCAAATACTTTTCGAGCTAGGCGCGTCACGAACTTCGGACGGACGGACGCACGGACACACGGACGCACGGGCGGACGGACGCACGGATGCACGGACAAGACCAAATCTATATGCCCCCACCACTCATGGGGGGCACAATAATTATTAAAACTGACTTATCAACCATGCACGTTATTACGTTTACCACTATACATATAAAAAAATTCACTTACCTCACATTACTGAATTCAAGCTCTACATCAACTTCATGTGTTGTTGCTCGTTTCCTACGTCCAGAGCCCTTCAGTCTACAGGCTAAAGCTGGGTTACTATTTGGGTACCTTACAACCAAGTTAGTGCAGTCGCCAACACAGAAGGACAGTGAAGCACTGTATATTTCATCTCGATGTCTGATAAACAACAGCCTTATAGTGATTGAAATGCGTGTCAAGATCAAATTTAACGAATCAGTGCTGCCACAATTGTCAATGCTAAGAGCAAAGGTCACAGTCTTTTTGATAGTCACTAATCTCCTAGGAATTGGTGTAACCACTAAAAAGAAAATAAAAAACGATTTTTTATTCAATGAAAAGGTGATATAATTATCACACTTGCCATAGCTTTCGCAGAAGCGGCGGTTCCAACGCCGCGGCGGTGGAGGATTCGTCGCAGAAGCGGTGGAGAAATATGGCCGGCTGACTATATTGATGCTGTCATTGGTATTTTTTCTAATGAGTTTTCCACGTTTGACTGAAAACAACCAGTGAGCCCAGATGTGTACTTTTCCAGCCACGAACGCTTGTTCAGTGCAATTCTTTGTCATTAATGTAAACACTTCAGTACAGTTTGACGAGGGACTGCCGTTTTTGTAGAATGTCCATCAAAAATGGTTAAATCTTGTACAAAACGACCCCTGAGCACGTTTGCATCAAATCGTAAGTATGAAACTGTCAAGCAACAACTATTTCTCCATAATCGGTGAATTGTCTTTGCAGGCATACAAAATAATAGACCAAAAATGATTCCAACGCAGTGTGCGGTGGATACAATTGCAACGCATTACAGTGACATGCATACAAACATTAAAGAAACAAGATACACCGGGTGACCCGGTGTATCCTGTTTCTTTAATGTTTGTATGCATGTATATACTCATTGTAATCGAAATAAATACTGTTTAAACCAATGTTTGTAATGGAATTTTAACTTAAGTAAACAGCATTTTCCTCTGCAATTTGACTGGGTTAATACAATGAAATCACTTTGACATTGGACAGCGAATGAAACTAAACGTTTAGAATAAATATAATATTGATTTGCACGTCCTTATGTACAAAATATCAACTGAAAATATTGAGTGTTTGATTAAATGCTGACGACATGCGACTTTTGCAGCGTATAATATACCACCTTGACTAATGTACAATAAAATGACTAATATGTAGCATGCAATAACAAAATGCCACTGAACAGCTGCGTTATAGGAGTTAAGACTTTTTACAAGTAGGTTGATTAACATCTACTTCTACAATATCTTTTTATTTTCAAAGTTTACCACAGGATTACAAAATGACAAGGAAAAGGTTTAGATTTTTAACATAGTGACAAGATGAGATTTTGTGATCGCCCTTCGTCCATCCACATTTTCTTGTGAACATGATAGAGACCACATTTTGAAATAGATTTTAATCCCTGGACAGGCTCGGATCCAGAAATTTTTGACTGAGTGGGGGAGGGGGTGGGGTTGGGGACAAAGTCTAGAACGCAGACGTCACCGCCGAATCGCATAGCGAGGTTTTGGAGGGAGTGCCTTGGCATGTTAGGCGGCGGGGTCAGGGGGTCTCCCCCTGGATTTTTTTTGAAATACAGGTTTGAAATGGTGGCCTCTGGTGCATTTATTGGTGGCTGTACTTCCGTCATTTTGCATTTTAGTGGGGGGTGGGGTTAGGGGCTATCTCCCTGGGATTTTTTGGAATACAGGCATGAAATGGTGGCCTCTGGTGCATTTTAGGTTTGAGTTAATGGAGGGGTTATTCCCCTCTTGATGGGGGTTCAGGGGGCTCTTCCCCTGGACAATTTTGAAATACAGGTATGAAATGGTGGCCTCTTGTGCATTTCTGGGTCTAAATTTTGTGAAGAACTGTTCCTTTGCAAAAATAGTAGGGTGGAAAAATGAAAGGAAAAACAGAGTGCAACCAAACTAGCAACAGACAAACAGAAAGCAATGATACAACAAATAAAAGACAAAAACTTCATTCTCTAAAAACTGCCACAACGCCAATCAAACATAAGGGAACTTTAACTCCTTGTTCTATTGCCAAGAAGACGAAAAAGAAAAATCTAATTTCAGTTATTTTTATGATAACAACTGAATAGAAATTACAGCTGTGAACATCCATTAAACTATAAAAATGACAAATGGTTGCAGCATGCGCAGTGTGTTGGAGAATACACCCGCGTGCGTCACCGACTTCGATATTTTGTGGCAAAAACAAAATAGGGCCAGCGGAAACCCTGTCAATTTGTACATTAGATAAGTTGGTGTGTTATGTGATGTAAAAGTCGCATGTGGCCAGCATTTAATCAAACAATCGATAGTGTTTTCAGTTGATATTTTGTATATAATTATGAAAAATGAAGTTAGGGAAAACCTTCATGCGTTCATATGAATAATATCATAACTGGGGTGTATCTGGTACAAAAGAACACGGTGTTATTTCTAGGAAGTAGATTTGGTGACATAATTATAGTTCAAAATACTAGTTATTAATAAAGTTTACTCTTCGTGTATTTTTTCAACAGAAAGTGCAGTCAACACTATATTATTACTTAAAATTCAGTTTCTATTGCTGTCTAATGTCAAAGTGATTTCATGGACCTAACCCAGTCAAAATCCCTGAAATGTGCTGTTTCTTAAGTTAAATGTCCATAACGAACATCAAAGAAACAAGATACGTAATGCGTTGCAATTGTACCCACCGCACACTGCGTTAGAATCATTTTTATTCGAATATTTCATATGCCTACGATGAAAATTTATCGATTTCAAAGAAATAGTTGTTGCTTGATAGTGCCATACTTACGATTTGATGCAAACGTGCTCAGGGGTCGCTTTGTACAAGATTTCACCATTTGTGATGGGAATTCTACAAAACTGGCAGTCCCTCGTCAAACTGTACAGAAGTGTTTACATTTATGACAAAGAATTGCATTGCACAAGTGTTTCTGACGGGAAGAGTACACATGTGGGCTCTTGTCTCACTGGATGTTTTCAGTCAAACGTGAAAAACTCATTAAAAAACTTACCGATGATAGCGTAAATGAAGTCAGCCGCCCGTATTTCTCCACCGCTTCTGCGACGAATCCTCCACCGCCGCGGCCTTGGAACCACCAAATCTGCGAAAGCTATGGCTAGTGTGATTATAGGCTACTGTGAAATCATTTAATTCCGTCGGCACGAAATGTCGTGGTTTTGGCCAAAACGGCTGTTTTGTGTGGATGTTAATTCGTGGATTTTCAATTTTTTGGAATTTTTTTTTCATAATTTCAACAGGAATAGATCTAGTATATAATTTTGTTCTAACATGTGAAACCTACATGTGTCAAACAGCACTACCATGGTTACCAAATTTGCAATCTACGCCATGGGATATTAGCGAGTGAGCATGTGCCAATTAACGACTGATTTATCTATAATTATATATCCACTAATTTGCAAAACTTAATGAAACTTTGATATATTCAATAAGAAATGTCAGTGCCAATTAAAAAGTGTCAAAACCTTAGCACTTGGGAAATAGTCTGGCACGATTAGCATTCATAATCGAAACAAATATAAAGTTAATCACATTGATCATTTGATCAGGATTCAAACAAGAGTGCAAATACAAAAAGAACAAGAGCTCGTCGAACACAAAATGCCCCCCTTGATGCATTCAGTAATTGCACACGGAACAGAAATTATTTGCTCACTGTAAACAAAAGTTCTACTGTTCTGGTTCAATGTGACATTGACCTTTGACCTATTGACCTCAAAATCAACAGGGGTCATCTGCTGGTCATGATCAACCTCCCTATTAAGTTTAGTGATCATAGGCCCAAGCGTTCTCAAGGTATCGTCCGGAAAGGGTTTAACCGTTCCGGTTCAATGTGACCTTGTCCTTTAGCCCTCAGACCTCAAAATCTAAAGGGGTCATCTAAAGGTCATGAATGACTCATGACCAACCTCCCCATCAAGTTTCATGATCCTAGTTCTCAAGTTATTGTCTGGAAACGGTTTAAATATTCTGGGTCACTGTAACCTTGACCTTTGACATACTGATCTTAAAATCAATAAAGGTCATCTGCTGGTCATGATGAACCTCTCTATCATCTTTCATGACCCTTAGCCCAAGCGTGCTCAAGTTATCGTCCAGAAACTGTTTAACTGTTCCTGCACAATCTGACCTTGAACTCTGACCAAATGACCTCAAAGTCATTAGGGGTCATTTGCTAGTGATGATCAATCTTCCTATCAATTTTCCTGATCCTATGCCCAAGCGTTCTTGAGTTATGGCCCGGAAACCGTTTAACTGTTTCTGGCAACTGTGACCTTGACCTCTGACATACTGATCTCAAAATCAAAAGGGGTCATCTGCTGGTTATGACCAACCTCCTTATCAACTGTCATGATCCTAGGCCCAAGGAATCTTGAGTTATCATCCGGAAACCGTTTAACTGTTGCGGGTCACTATGACCTTGAACTTTGACATACTGATCTCAAAATCAAAAGGGGTCATCTGCTGGTTATGACTAACCTTCCAATCAACTTTCATGATCCTAGGCCCAAGCGTTCTTGAGTTATCATCCGGTAACCGTTTAACTGTTGAGGGTCACTGTGACCTTGATCTTTGACATACAGACCTCAAAGTCGATAGAAGTCATCTGCAGGTAATGGCCAACATGCCTGTCAACTTTCATGATCCTAGGCCCAAGCGTTCTTGAGTTATCATCCGGAAACGGATTGGTCTACATACAGACCGACCGACCGACCGACCGACCGACATCTGCAAAACAATATACCCCTCCTTCTTCGAAGGGGGGCATAAAAACACTATCAAAGATTTACCGATTTTATATTGCTAAAAATGTTGTTTTTTTCAAACGATTGATAAAAATTAAATGGTTTAGAATCATGAAAATAAAACATACACGCCTGTTGTTGAATGCGCGTCTGCATCTAAAATTACAAGCTTTTCAACTTTTGCACGTGTTATTTGCTGCCGAGAAATGTGTTATGTGAATTGGATAATAATACTTCCAACGGACGCAAATCTAGCAATTAATTTATAATATTTAAAAGTCCCAAAGCAGTAGTAGTTTACTTCGTGTCAGTAAATATAAACAGCAGAGCGGGGCCGAAAAAATCAAATAAAAGCCGCAGCATAGTGCGGTCGTCACGTGACGCTACCTCAAACTTTAGTATATAAAATTATTCACGTTTTTCATCGTTTGCTAACCCTTGCTTTTTGTGTTCCCCTCTTGTATAACTTTTTTTACCGCCTTTAATTCTTCTTTTCACGATAATTTCGTGCTTTTCAGTGTATTATTTAAGCGGTGTTTTTGTGTATATTGTCACTCGAGGTTCTACATTTGACAGCACAAGATTGAAATTATTTAGTTTAGATATGTCGCAAGATTCGCCATCGCATGAGAAATGAAGCAGCTTTCGACGAATTGAAGAATTATTTTGATGGGAAGTTTACCGATTTAAAGAGGGAGTTACATCGTGATACGGAATGGGCAGCCGCTTCGACCTTGAACAAGGTAAAGACTGATTATTTTGTAACTTTTAAAAGTGTTTTCAACAAGAAACAGTACTAATTTAACACGTCAGTTTATGACATTCTTGATAATATAGAAAAAGCAGTCAAGTTGAGAGAGGCGTCAAAAGCTGTTGAATTTATTAATGAGGCTAGGTCTGCTCTCAAGCACAGAAATAAATCAAATCAATCCAGGGGATTCTTGGGACAACGATTCAACATGGGACCGACCTCAACCGTATCAAAGTCACCACTTGAGGAAAAGCCTTTCGGAAAAGTCGAGTCGATCAAGTCAGACTGAAGGCAGATTATCAGAATATGATATAAGTATTTATTCTTTGATCAAACTTTTGAAGTTTAATGAATGTGCGATTTTCGGTGAATCTAAGGAAAATGAGATTATTCAAACTAATTCTGTTAAAGGCAGGTTAAAACAATGTTTACAGTTTTGGAAGGAAACTATTAAGCCATCTGACGATGAAATACTTTCATGTATAGAAGACGGATATGTGATACCGTTTGTTTAAAAACCTACTTCTTTTCATATGAAAAACAATATGTCTGCCATGAAAAACAAAGAATTTGTTGACTCGGCCGTTAATGATTTAATTCAGAAAAAATGTGTATATGAAGTTTCTCATAAGCCCTATAATGTAAATCCTTTATCAGTGGCTACAAATTCTGTTGGCAAAAAACGTTTAATCCTTGATTTAAGTGTTCTGAATGAATTTGTCAGGAAAGACCATGTTAAATTTGAAGAGTATAAAGTAGCGTTAGAATTTCTGATTCCAGACGGCTACATGTTCAAGTTTGATTTAACTAGTGGTTATCATCATTTGTCTGTTAAACCAGAACATCATTCTTATTTGGGGTTTTCTTGGTACATTAACGGAAAACAGAGATATTTTCTTTTTTCTGTGCTCCCATTCGGACTTCGTAGTGCCCCTTATATTTTCACAAAGCTTTTGAGACCTTTGGTAAAGTATTGGAGAAACCAGGGTTTGAGAATAGTTGTTTTCCTTGACGATGTTTGGGGAATAAATAAGGATTTTATCACAGCGTCTGAAAATGCCGAATTTGTGAAAAATACATTAGAACAAGCTGGTTTTTTAGTAAATGTAGGAAAATCTATTTTTGTTCCAGTGCAGGTTTTAGAATGGTTGGGGTACTTATGGGATTTACAATCGGGTCTGTTGAAAATTCCGAATAGACGTTTAGATAGTATCAAGAATTGCTTAGAAAAGATGTTTAATTGTTTACCAATATCTAGTGCTAGAAAACTTGCTCAGTTTGCAGGTAAAATCATATCTATGGCACCTGTTTTAGGAAATGTATGTTTTATACAAACAAATATTTTCTACCAAATTATTGAAAGCAGAGTTTCATGGGATCGGAATATTGATATTGGTTCAAATATTAAATGCTTATCATGTTTGCAATTTTGGAATGAACATTAACGTATTGTGTGTGGGAAAAAACTATTTTGTAATCCGTTGCCTTCGGTTATGGTGTATTCAGATGCATCTAATTTAGGTGGTGCGGCATATATAGTAGGCTGTGATCAGTCTGTTGCACATAAGTTCTGGTCAGAAGAAGAGCAATATCAAAGTTCTACTATGAGAGAATTATTAGCTATAAAATATTCTTTAGAAAGTTTCGCAGACAAAATATGCGGAAACAGGTATTATGGCATACGGACATCAAAACTGTGTTAGTATTGTTGAGAAAGGAAGCATGATTGAGAAGTTGCAACAGATTGCCTTAGATATACATTCACTTTGTAGTAAGAGTTGTATTTCTTTGAAGATCTTCTGGATTAAGAGAAATTTAACTAAACTGGCAGATGAGTACAGTAAGATGATTGATTTTGATGATTATGGTGTTTCAGACGACTTTTTTCATTTTATTGACAGCATGTTTGGACCACACGATGTGGATAGATTTGCCAATGATTATAATACTAAACTTCGTAGGTTTAATTCGTTATTTTGGACACCTACGTCTGAAAATGTTGATGCATTCACTTAAAACTGGTTCAATGACAATAACTGGCTAGTGCCGCCTATTGCTGTGGTGCCTAAAGTTATAAATCACTTAGTAGCTTGCAAGGCAAAAGGAACTTTGGTGTTGCCTTATTGGCCTTCTAGTCCGTTTTTCCCTATGATTTTTGGGAAAACATCTATTTCTGAACAGTACATAACCGATGTTCTTTTGTTTAAAGACCCTTCAAATATTTATGTTCAAGAAAAGAATAAAGATACTATTTTTGGTTCTGAAAAATTCAACAGTCAAGTCTTAGTTGTTTGACTTGATTGCAATATATAATACAACGTACAGTAATAATGTGATTAAAGGGACAAAACTCTTATTAGAAAATTGTACATTATTATTGTTATGGAATGATATATGTATTAAACGTATATCAATTGTTACAGGCCTTTTTGAATCAAATAGATGGAAAGAAGTAGCTGATAAATGCTGTAATTACATGCTTCCTCGTCAGCTTTTTTCAGAAGTAAAGGAGACCGTTTTGACAAGTAAGGAACATTCTACAGTGTGAAATTACTCAAACGTATTTAAAAACTTTGTATTTTGGTGCCAAAAATGCGGTTTTGAATTTTTACCGTCTTCACCGGTTACAGTAGCTTTGTATTTAGTATCTGTTACACAAGTGGAAAATTCAAGATGTGGTAAATCGAAATTAAATCAAATTTTTTATGCCATAAAGTGGTCTCGCGACATAGCGCACGTTAAATCTAATCCCTGTGAAGACAAATGGTTAAAATTGTGTCTAGAAGGTTGTATTCGTAAAGTTGCTAAGCCCGTACAGAAAAAAGACCCATAACGATAGATGTTTTAAAATCTTTAGTACCTCATTTTGCTTCTGAAGGCTGTACGTTGGCAGATTTGAGAATTATTACATTATTTGTTATTAGTTTCGCCGGTTTCTTACGGATTTCTGAAGCTTTACATTTGAAACGTTGTAATATTGAATTTAGTGATAACTATTTTACCTTATATTTTGAAAAGTCTAAGACTTACGTTTATAGACATGGACAAAGTGTGTTACTGGCTATACAATGTAACTGGAAAAATTACATGTCCAGTAATTTTGTTACGTAGGTACTTAATAGCCGCCGGTTTAATGGGATTATTGGAACAGTATGTATTCAGAGCTGTGGTGTTTTGTAAAAAGACTAATATGTATATTCTGAGATCTGTTAACAAACCGTTATCTTACACCAGAGTTAGAGAAATATTTATTGAAAAAAATGACAGGTTTAGGAACTGATGCAAAGAAACATGGATTGCATTCTTTTAGATCAGGCGCAGCCACAGTCAGTGCTAATTCAGGAACTGACGACAGATTATGGAAAAAACATGGCAGGTGGCGCTCGGATTCTGCTAAAGACGGTTATGTGAAAGATAATTTTAAAGAACGCTTGTCTGTCTCTTTAAATTTAGACATTTAATGAACACGTATCATAGACACTCAAGGTTGTTTACTTTATGTTCCGATAGGTGCAAATATTGGACAGTTATTTGCTTACTATTGGATTCCTCTTAGAATGCAATTGTGTTTAGTTATTAAAATATGTAATGTTGAAACTGATGTCGTTTTGATAATAAATTAATCATGGTTTTCTTTAAATAATTTCTTTACCTAATTATGAGATGAATGTTTGGAAATGGTTGTATGGCTTGGGAGAGAACAAGAAACGAAGATAAGTTCATATAAGTATAAATAATGTTATATGTTAAATATTAAGATTTTCTAATGATCCGATTACATTAAATATTAGTTAGAGAATTTCACATCACATATCTTTTCAACAATCTTTTCAAAATGAGATTTTAAGACTTTGAAATGAGGACGACTAACTCTCAACAATTGTTCCTATGTTTATTAGATATAAAATTAATTTTGTAATACTGTAAAATCTGGAAAATAAGCGTATACGCTTATAATAATTTTAGTGACACTTTTATGCGCCTATTTTTTATATGCGCTTATACTTAAGCCAAAACTATGCGCTTATATTTGATATGCGCTTATATATAGGAAATTTGACAGTGCTTACCTTGGTTGGGAAAACGAAAGAAAAACATGGTCACGGACGTGCGCAGTGAACTACTTCCTTTTATTGCATGCAGTATTTATACATAATGAAAGCATAATGAACATACATAATTTGCAAATAATGTTCAATCTCTCGGATCATTCAATCATTGTTCAACACTGTTTACAAAAGAATGATTAACTGTTATGACAACGCAAACAACTTTTCTGGTATTCAAACTTTTATTTTCATTAACTGAAAACATTTTCTATTTTAAAAAAAGCATAAATATCGTAAACAATTATCGTTTTATCAGACAATAGACGTTAAAGTCTTTTAACACCTATCGGCTATCCAACAGGTTAGTATTTATGATAAACAATTATCACTGTATTATACCGTTAATTACGTCTTTTTTGCTGCATCTGTTGTTTGTTTACCAGTAATCGGATATGCGCCTACTTTCGAGACAAAGTTATGGTAAGGACATGACATGCGCTTAATATCCCACACGTACTTACTTTTCATATGCGCTTATATTCGAATATGCGCTTATTTACCAGATTCTACAGTATTACATTGTGCATATATTTTAAATGTTTAAATGATTTTCAGTATACATATGATAGATTCATTAAAATTCATTTCTTTTATTTAAGTTTGTTTCATAGTAAAAATTTCGGATTTTATAGGAATGTAGTGATACACTATCTTAGCAGATTACTTGTTTTCTTTAAATAAGTCTGTTGTCAAATTGAATTTTCAGTTTTTTAATGAATGAAGTAGTTTTGAATTTAAGTTGGTTGAATTTTCTAGGGTTATAATTAAAGATGTTCAAATGCATTTTTATTTCAGTTATTTAATTTGGAATCTTTGAGGTATTTTCAAGGACTAATACAGTTTCGACAGCAAACGTTTATTGTTACTCGACTCCTGAAATAAGATAAGTAATTATATATATATATTTTCTTACGTGATATTTTCGCAAGAGTACTGAAGTGAATTCGCACTATAATAGCTTACAATTGTTATTTTTATTTTGCGGGTTGATTTGTGCAAACTTTTAATTAAGCAAGTAATGTGGATTATTAGCGTTAAAAATTTCAATTTTGTTGAACAAATTCAGCTAAAATTTTAAAATGAAATAATTACGATTAACGTATCGCATTGAGTTATGCAGAGATTGCGTTAAATGATTGCCATCTTATGAAGATTACGTTTACCCATTGTCTCTTGCGCAGAGAATGCGCTCACCACTTGATTGCGCTTACCAGAGATTGCATTTAATTGTCGTCAAAGTGGGTTGCACAGAGAGTGCGTTTACCCGTTACATATTTGGGTTGTGCAGAATTTGCTTTACCTGTTGCCTTTTGCATAGGAACTTGAGTGTGTATTCGGTGCGTTAGTTCAGAGACTGCGTTTATCCGATTAGATTTGGCTGTACAGAGAGTGCGTTTACCCGTTGACTAATTTGGGTTGTGCAAAGATTTGCGTTTAGTTGTTGTTTTCTGTTGTTTAGAGGTCGATTGTCGTAATTATGTGGACGAAGTTATTTTGTTTACCCGTTGTCTATTTGGTTGCAAAAGATCGCATTTATCAATAATTTTTTGTTTAGAGTAGTTTACTCGTTTTTAGTTGTTTACATTATTTGTGAAACATTTAGATATTAATCAACGTTTGTTCTTTCAGAATTTTAAAATAGTACACGTGTTTCTATCACGGACTGAAATCTTTTTATTTTTTTGTAAATGTTAATAGACTCTTTTTCATTTTCAGCCTGTTTTTTTTAAAAAGCAGTGACGTTGGTCTAATCTGCAACCTAGATTCTTGTTTGCTCCTGAATTTTTAATTGGCTCCTGAACCAGATTATATATCGGATGGAATAAAGTACAATGAGTATAATTTCTTTTATATAAAATCTAGTTTTTCTTTAAAATATTTATACCTTAACAAGTTGATTATTATAAAATTCACTTTATTCATAAACATTAGAATCAGGAGTACCATCTTTTCATAACTTGCATTTATTTGAATAATGAAATTCTAAAATTACCTTCTTTGTTTTGCTCGATTGGAATGCTGTCAAATAGTAAAAAGCTGTATCCTATATTATTCTTTGTCTTTTCTGTAGTCAGGAATATGGAATTAGTGAATAATTGATTTACTCAAGACTTATAGTGAGTAAATAAAATTATTCACGTTTTTCATCGTTTGCTAACCCTTGCTTTTTGTGTCCCCCTCTTTATACGCTCCTGTATAACTTTTTTACCGCCTTTAATTCTTATTTTCACGGTAATTTCGTGCTTTTCAGTGTATTATTTAAGCGGTGTTTTTGTGTATATTGTCACTCGAGGTTCTACATTTGACAGCACAAGATTGAAATTATTTAGTTTACATATTTCCCACCCACCCGCCCTTTTGAAGAAGGAAGGCGTAAACAGGTCAAAGTAAAGCGGGCAATAATAATTTGTTTTTCTTTTCAGCAGCTAGTATCTATTTTAGAAAAAGACAGTTAGATTCTAACATAATGTATTTTATAACATTAGCTTTAAATACGAACAGTATTTTTCAGGAAGAACATTTAACTCTGACGATCCTCGCTGGACTACAATACAGATGTCCGATACATATTGAGCAATACATCAAGACAGAAGACGCTAACAATAAACGAAATTTATACGATTTAACTGTTCATTGAAATGCTGTCAAATAGTAAAAACCTGTATCCTATATTATTCTTTGTCTTTTCTGTAGTTAGGAACATGGAATTAGTGAATAATTGATTTACTCACGACTTAAGAGTGAGTAACTACTTTTACTTTGACGAGCATTTCGTAAACAATCCATGAGTAAATGTCTGAATGAAATAGTCGGTTTTGTTCTGACACATACCTATGTCTATTGTAGATGGAGCCTCCATAAACTACACTAAAGCTGCAGGCCAGTACTGCCGCATGCCATTACTACGGACCAGATCGGACGGTTATGGTGTCTTTTTGGCGACACTGAGTACAATTTACATTATCATGGGCATAATTTATTCGTTGGGACTTAATTTTGTGGTTGAGCGGAACTATGAAATCCACGAAAATAAATCCCCCATGAATAATAATGATTTCACAGTATTACCAGTAATATTCTTGCCTGAATTAGTAATAACTTTGTTGATAATGTAGCTGACTTTTTTTATAGATGCCAAAGATTTCATTTCACCTCACTTACGTTTAATATTTAATAAAATTTATGAATCTGGAATATACCCAGAATCTTGGTCTAAGGGTATAGTTGTATCTGTATATAAGAAAGGTGATGTAAATATTCGTTCGAATTACAGGGGTATAACCATAATAAATGTTACTGCTAAAATGTTCTCACTGTTGTTAAGAAATAGGATCAATAAGTGGTGTGAAAACGAAAAATGTTTATATAGATTCACAGTATGGGTTTCGTGATAATCACTGTCACAAGAGACGCACTCTGGGTGAAATTAGTTAATTCTGGAATAAGCTGTAAAATGTTAAATATGATTAAGAGTATATATAGTGTTGTAAAATGTTGTGTTAAATTGTCTTCAAGTATGTCTATGTCAGAGTTTTTTGATGTTACATTGGGTCTAAAGCAAGGAGAACCATTGTCTCCCCTGCTATTTATATTGTTCATCAATGATATTGTAGACAACTTAGACCTCAATGCTATGACAGACAAAGATCTTGAGTTATTATCAATGTACCTAATTTTGTTTGCTGATGATATCGTATTGTTTACAACTGATCCAAATAGTCTTCAAGCACAAATTAATCAAACTTACGAGTACTCTTCAAAATGGGAACTTAAAATTAATGTAAATAAAACAGAAGTTTGTATACTTCAGAAGAGGAAGACTCATCATGATATCAATTTCTTCATTAACGATGAAAAGGTTGAAATTGTCGATCATTTTATTTATTTAGGTGTGGAATTTTCTCATACTGGCAATTTGTTAGGGGCTGTTAAAACTTTGTCCGACCAAGCCCTGAGGGCTTATCACAATCTTCTTTCATTATTTGATCGTGTAAATATGAGTGTTAAATTAAAGCTGCAGATGTTTGCAATGGTTGCACCTATTTTTTATATGGTTCTGAAATGTGGGGTGTATACAATTATACTGAAGTAGATAGAATTCGCCTGAGATTTTGTAAATATATACCTGGTGTACGTACACAAACACCAAATAATGCTGTCTATGGTGAACTGGGGAGCTTCCCACAATAATTGTAACAAAGGAGAGGAGATCTATTAAATTTTGGTTAAAGATAATGAAATCTGACAATTCATCATTATATAATATGTATACTGACCAGTTTAATAATATTGTTAAAACTTGCTGGGCAAGTCGTATTAATTCTGTTACTGACCATTTGGGTTTTTCACATCCTTTGAATAATTTCAACAAAGATTTTAATTATTTTCCTATGTTAAAAGAACATTAAAATATCAATATATTCAGGACTGGAATGGTTCACATAATAATTGCTCTAAATTATACTATTATAAGAAATTTAAAAGTTCATTCATTTACGAATATTACCTGGATAAAATTGAAAATGATTCACTTCGGATTGAGTTGTCTCGCTTAAGATTAAGGTCACATAGCTTAGAAATCGAAATGGGTAGATTAAGGGGGATTGATAGAACTGACAGATTATGTAAAATATGTAATGCAAATGTCACAGAAACTGAATCTCATTTTTTATTATGCTGTACCAAATACTTGCAAATCCGTAGAAAATACCCAACTCATATATCATGGCCAACGATTAATAAATTTAATACTTTAATGTCGTCTACAAATAAAAAAAAACATTGTATAATTTGTGTCGTTTTATTAAAGAAGCTTTTTAAATTCGTAATAGCACTCTGGAAGTCATGACTGTTTCTTAAACTGAACTATTGTGTATATTTTCTATTTGTAATATGTTGCTGTGCTTATTGTCTTTGCCATATTTCTTGTTTATTATTTGTAAATGGCCAAAGGCAAATTGTGTTTTGCTTATTATGCCAATAAACTTGAAACTTGAAACAAATAACAACTAGAATGTGTCTGTAGGAAACAAGGTGTGCCCTCACTGGTATATTTGTCACAAATAAAGGTCAATAATTCAAATGTGTGAAGTCTTAAGGATGTATAGCTTCAACAAACATTTTATATAAAGGATTCATTATTCTAGGCCATAGATATACTTTTTTGAGCTATGAGCATCACAAACAAAAAAGCCACTATTCTGGCTATTTCAGGGGCCATAACTCTGTAAAAAGCAATAAGATTCTCAAGGAGAATGCCAAATGTGCAAGGTGACATCATGATCAAGACTCTTGCAAGGTTTCATGAATTTACATAAACTGTAACTTCAGGAATAAGGGGTGGAGCTAGACAAACAAGAGGGCCACAATTGCCCTATATCGCTCAACTGAGTAACATTGGTCTTAATGATAAGATCAAGTTTTGACACAGATCACATAGGCATACACTTTAAATATCATCAGGACAAATATTTTCTTGTAACAGTCCTGTTTGACCTATGGGTCACATACTAGTCATAGCCAATCTCCATACCAAGTTTGGCTCAAATGCTGCATTTTTGTACTAGCATGACTATTCTTTACCCTGGAAGATTTAAATAACATTTAAAACCAATCTCATTAGATGCTGCTGAGGTACATTCATTTACATAAAATAAAGGGAGGTAATTTGTCATAAATTCAGTCAAAAGTTATCTACCCTGATTGTCCGAGTCCATCTGATGGCATAAATGACATTTCAAATCTGTATCTTCATTGGTTACTGAGATACACCCATTTTAATCTGAAACAAGCAAATTCGATGAATTGGTATCCCCCGCCGAAAGGGCTTGTGGTGAGGAATGGCATAAAAATACATCTGGCAAAAAGTTAAGGATGTTACTAAGAAGCAAATAATTTCATTCGTCAAGATCATTTCAACAGAAAATGAATGTTTTTTTTTTGCGGGGATAGGGGGCGGGGGGAGGGGGTGGGGTGGCAGCTGGGGCAGCGGGGGTGACTAGGTGAGAGTACAAAATCTCACATGTTGATTATAAATATTAATGGAAAATTAAAACTGATGAAAAAAATGGGTGGGAGATGGGGATGCATGATCGGGGTGGTGGGCAAGACTGAGGTGGGGGAACGGTACAACTTGGCATGCTGATAAATATTCTTGGAAGGTTTGGGGGGGGGGGGGGGGGGGGGTGACCAAGGCAAGGTGGTGACCAGGTGTGGGTACAAAACTTCACATGTCTATAATAAATATTCATGGAAAAGAATGAAAGAAGTTTAATGAAATTCTACCAATTGGTTGGTTTCTTATGTACAAATCTGTAGGTTTTTAAACAAATAAAGGGCAATAACTCTAAGGAAAATTGACCAATTGAAAAAAAATACGACAGGCATCATCTAAGTATGTTGGTTCATATTTATTTCAAGTTTCATGAAATTCTATCGGCTTATTACTGAGAAATGGCTGCAGACGTGGAATTTTTCATTAAATCAAGGGCAATAACTCTAAGGGAAATTGACCAATCAAATAAAAAACTTGACGGGCATCATCGCAGGATGTTGGTGCATGTTTATTTAAAGTTTCATGAAATTCTACATGATAGTTACTGACAAATGGCTGCGGACGGACATTTTTGGGCATTTTTCATGAAATCAAGGGCAATAACTCTAAAGGAAATTGACCAATAATAAAAAAAAACTTGACGGGCATCATCGCCGTATGTTGGTTCATGTTTATTTCAAGTTTCATGAAATTCTACCAGCTAGTTTCTGAGGAATGGCTGCGGACGGACTGACGGACGGACAACGCCATTTCAATACCCCCCTCCCGATTTCATCGGCGGGGGATAACAAAGGGAGGTAATTTGAAATAAAATCAGTCCATAGTTATCTACCCTGATTGTCTGAGTCCAACTAATGACAATAATGAAATTTCAAATAAGTCCTACAAATACTTACTGAGATAAATCCATTTTTATTAAAATCAGGGTAGGTAATCATGCAATGGTATATGCATGTAGAAGGTACAGAGTACAAGCCTTTAAAACAATATATTAGAATAGAAATTTCTTACCATGGAAGACATAAATAATGTTTCAAACCAAAATCATAAGAAGCTGCTAGGTATATTCATTTACATATAAGATAAAGGGAGGTAATTTGTCATAAATTCAGTCAATATGTATCTTCACTGATTGTCCAAGTCCATCTGATGTCATAAATGAAATTTCAGATCAGTATCTTCATTAGTTACAGAGATATACCCATTTTAATTTGAAATAAAGGGAGGTAATTTGACATAAATCGGTCCTGGCATTTTGGAGTTACGGCCCTTGAATTATCGAAAAATCGGCCTTTTTACTCTTGTCCGCACTCTAAGTCGAACATTTCTCATCCGATCTTCACCAAACTTGAACAAAATGTGTTTGACCATGAGACCTCGGCCAAGTTCGATAACTAGCTAAATCGGTCCAGGCATTTTAGAGTTACGGCCCTTGAATTACCGAAAAAATCCGTCTGTTTACTCTTGTCCGCTCTCTAAGTCGAACATTTCTCATCCGATCTTCACCAAACTTGAACAAAATGTGTTTGGCCATAAGAACTTACCCAAGTTTGATAACTAGCCAAATCCGCCCAGGCACTTTTGATTTATGGCCCTTGAATTACTGATTGTATTCACTCATCCAGACCATCTAATTGGATCCACTCGTCTAAAACATCTAGAGAAACTCACATTTTTCATAGGGGCAGTTGTGGGAGACATGCGCTTTTCTCAAAAGCATCTCTAGTATTTCAAATGAGTACTATAAGTACCTACTGATACAAATTTATTTTGATTAAAATCAGGGGAGTTATCAGATATAAAATAACCCCAGAACCTATGATTGGATCTGACAGATTCATCATGTAATCCAAAATTTATTATTGTTGAAGATATTTTGCAAATTTGTATCAAATCAAACCATAAATGAAGTCTCTATATGAATGCACAGGCCAAAAATGGCAAATTTTGGCTCTTTAAGGGGCCATAACACTTGATCCCATGATGGGATCTGGCCAGTTTTCGAAAGGAACCGAGATATTATGCCCATACAAGTTGAGTACAAGTTTGATTAAAATCAAATACAAAATGTGGTCTCTATCGTGTTCACAAGGAAATTGTGGACGGATGGCGGACGGACGACGGACGATCACAAAAGCTCACCCTCCCACTACGTGACAGGTGAGCTAAAAATAGGAGGTGCCCAATATCATGATAAAGACGCTAGGCGCGTTACATGCAAGGTTTCATGAATATACATAAAATACTTTTTGAGCTAGACACGTCATTAAGGTGAAAATGTGCATTTTTTTACTATTTCAAGGGCCGTAACTTTAAGAATAAGGGGTGGAACTAGAAAAAAATAGGAGGTGCCCAATATCATGATAAAGACTTATGCAAGTTTTCATCAATTTATATGAAATACTTTTTGAGCTAGGCGTGTTACATGCAAGGTTTCAATTTAGAGCTAGGCACGTCATTAAGGTGAAAATGTGCATTTTTGACTATTTCAGGGGCCATAACTCTGAAAACAGGGGGGCGGAGCCAGAAGAAAAATAGGAGTTGCGCAAGTTCATATCATGACAAAGACTCATGCAAGTTTTCATCAATTTATATAAAATAATTTTTGAGCTAGGTGTATCACAAGGTGAAAATGTGTATTTTCACTATTTCAGGGGCCATAACTCTGTATACTCGCCGACGGACTGAATCTATGTCGCCTTGCAGGGGGAGATCTAAATCTCCTCATCGTAATCGCCGACATGTAGCTCCGGTTCGTAAGGGTTCCAGCGGCAAATTACCGGATGACGCTTTCTCAAGACCATGGACAAACCCAAGTAATAGTGCAAACAACAATAAGAATTCAAGCTCGAACAACGACTCAAGTAAATAGGTTCAAGGGGGAATTCTTCCTCTCGAAACTCAAATTTGAACTTAAAATTGTGTTCATTAAATGTGAACGGCTTAAAGAAAAGACTTGAATACCCAGAATTTATAGATTTCATAAATGAATATGACTTTGTAGGCGTTGTAGAAACGCACCTTGATGATACTGATTTAGTTGATATAAATAATTATATATTTATTGCAAAAAATCGTACCCAAAAGTACAAACGCAAGAGCGGTGGTATAGGCTTATAAGTTAAAGAAAAGTATTCCAAATTTATTAAGATTTTACCGAGTGATAATGATTATATATTATGGGTCTCTATTGATAAATGTCTTTTTCAGCTTCAGGAAGATTTCATTCTTGGGGTGATTTATTTACCCCCTGAAAATTCACGTTTTTTGAACGAATTTGATATTAACACTTGTTATGCTAGCTGGTAATGTAAATGCTAGGGTTGCAGAGCTTGCAGTTTATATACCGTTTGATAATTTCCTAAATGACCTTTTTTGATATTGATGATGACTCTGTTGCACATTTTGACCAATATTCTATTCTTGAGAAGTAATCTGTGAGACTAGAACATAAGTCTAAGGATAGGAAAACAAACCCAAATGGTATTTTATCAATAGATATGTGTAGAAATAACAATCTATTTCTTGTAAATGGCCGCTTTGACTCGGACCTTGAAGGCAATTTCACTTTTAGAGAAAAATCAGTTTTAGATTATCTTATTGTTACAGCAAACTGTTTCTCTTTTCTAAATTCCTTTGGAATTTTAGAAACTGATCCGCTTTTATCAGATGGCCATAGTGCAGTATGTTGATCGATAAACTATAATTCAATTATTAACCAAACTACATCAAATAATACAAAATACATGAAACCTCAGTGGAAAGAAGAGAAACGGAATACATTTTACGATAATATTGATTGTAATCATGTAGAAGACATATTAACACTGCTCCAATCTGAGGTTGACCCAAATGTAAAAGTAGAACAAGCAACCTATGAAATAGGAAATCTATTTGCTAATGCATCAATAGTAACTTTCCCGCCAAAACAATATTTTCGAAATTTTCCACAAAATAAAGCATGGTTTGGCCCACGGTGTCATAAAGCTAGAACAAATTACCATAATTCTAAACTAGAATATAGAAATCATAAGTGTAATGACAATAAATTGAGACTAAAATAAGCTAGCAAAGAGTATAAACGTATTATGCATTATTATATTAAAAAACATAAGCACGAAAATGCCAATAAAGTAAGATTGATGCATCAAAGTAAACCAAAACAGTATTGGAACTTTCCAAATAATTTAAAACCGAAATCTAAAATAAATGAAACACCACCCCTAAAAGAATTCTACGGTTTCTTTAAAAATATAAATAGTAATCCACATACTAATGATGAAGATGATACTTTTTGTCACATGATTTTGTACAACATTCTAACCAGTTCTTGGATAATCCCATAACTGATGACAAAATATTAAAATGTATAAATAAATTAAATAACGGAAAAGCATGTAACCAATCAGATAATATTCTTAACGAACATATTAAATCTACTAAACATATGCTTCTACCTGTATATAACATCTGAGACTTTTTAACAGTATTTTAGATTCGGGCAAGATACCACAATTATGGCTTGAAGGTTATATAATTCCAATTTATAAAAACAAAGGTAGCTCAATTGACCCCGGAAATTATAGATCGATAACTATTTTATTATGTTTAGGTAAATTATTCACTGCAGTGCTAAATTTTAGGCTAAATAAATATATTGAAAATATAGGTCTATTGAATGAGAACCAAGCTGGCTTTAGGGCTAATTACTCATGCTCTGATCATATTTTTACATTACATGCCTTAATTGAAACAAGCAAATTCGATGAATTGGTATCCCCCGCCGAAAGGGTTTGTGGTGAGGAACGGCAGAACAGTATATCCGGCAAAAAGTTAAGGATGTTACTGAGAGGCAAATAATTTCATTAGTCAAAATCAATTTAACAGAAAATGAATGCTATTTTTTGGTGGGGGTGTGGGAGTGGGGGGGGGGGGGGGGGGGGCAGCGGGGATGACTGGGTGAGGGTACAAAACATCTTATGTTGATTATAAATATTGATGGAAAATTAAAAATGAAAAAAAAAAAAAAAACATTAAAAAATAAAAATAAAAAAAAGGGGGGGGGGGGGGGGGGGGGGGGGGGGGGCAGTGATGCATGTTTCGGGTGGTGGGCATGACTGGGTGGAGGAGTGAGGTGGGGGAATGGTACAACTTTGCATGTTGATAAATATTCATGGAAAGTTTGAAAAAATAATAAAAAGGAATGAAAAATTATCCTTTTTTTAGGGGGGGGGGGGGGGGGGGGGGGGGGGGGGTGTAACCAAGGCAAGATGGTGACCAGGTGTGGGTACACAACTTCACATGTTTATAATAAATGTTCGTGGAAAAGAATGAAAGACGTTTACTGAAATTCTACCAACTGGTTGGTTTGTTATGTACAAATCTGTAGATTTTTAAACAATTAAAGGGCAATAACTCTAAGGAAAATTGACCAATTAAAAAAATGACAGGCATCATCTAAGTATGTTGGTTCATATTTATTTCAAGTTTCATGAAATTCTACCAGCTCGTTACTGAAAAATTGCTGCAGACGTGGATTTTCATTAAATCAAGGACAATAACTCTAAGGAAAATTGACCAATCAAAAAAAAAAAAAACTTGACGGGCATCATCGCAGTATGCTGGTTCATGTTTATTTCAAGTTTCATGAAATTCTACCTGCTAGTTACTGAGATATGGCTGCGGACGGACGGACGCACGGACGGACGTGACGGACAGACAACGCCATTTCAATACCCCCTCCCGATTTCATTAGTGGGGGATAATAATGAAAAAGAGAAAAGATAAGCTTTTTGTGGCATTCGTAGATTTTTATTGGTGCTTTGATAAAATATGGAGATATGGTCTCTGGAGAAAATTAACTTATAATTTGATTGATGGAAAGCTATCAAGAGTAGTATTTAATATGTATCAAAACATCAAGTCTTGTGTAGAGCTCAATGGCACATCCGAATTCTTCACATCCGAAATTGGTGTAAGACAAGGTGAAAATCTTAGTCCAGTTCTTTTTTCTCTTTATTTGAACGATCTCCAGTCATATCTGGAGGCAAACGGTGCCCGTAGGTAATAGAGCTAGATGATATTTTCAATGATCAAACTTGGCTTAGATTGCTTATCTTACTCTACGCAGACGACAACATTTTAGTTTCAAATAACGCTGTAGATTTTCAAAATTGCCTTAAGGTTTAGAAGTATATCACCAAAACACAGAAATATTTTATAAACGAACACCATCGTTATCAATATTTTAACTGACCATTACATGTTCTGCCGTACTGTCCCGTACTGAAAATATTCTGAAAAAGTTGTCCCCCTTTGAAAATGAATGCCATTTGTAAAGAAATAAAAATAAACAATTATCATTTTTGGTGCCAGAAATGTTGCACGCTTTCAATTTTCATTAGGAAATAACGTTATCGAGATAACCGAAAAATATCATTATCTTGGACTAACTTTCCTGCATCAGGATCGTTTCAAAAAAGCCGACAACATGTGACCACAACTTAAAAGGCCCTTTAAAAATTTCTCCTCTTTAAAAAAAACAAAAATGCTGATTTCCCCACCAGATTAACCATTAAATTTTTTCGACCATACAGTTAAACAATTTTACAAATGGATCTGAAAATTGGTTACGAAAACCTTGATTTGTTAGAAAGAGTTCAAAATAGATTTCTTAGGAAAAAACATTCCTCGTAAAAGACCCCTAAATATATGCTTATGGAGAATTTCGGGGATATCCCATATATATTGATGTAATACTAAAAATTTTTTTCATTCGGGCCTCGTTTTATTTGGGGGCAAGGAAAAAAGTTCACAAAAAATTTTTATATCTGCATGCGAATCGTCCCGATTTAAATTTTAAATGTTTAAAAAAAATAAAAAATTCCCAAGCATAGAAAAACCAGATATTTGGGCACACAAAATCAATTGTCAATAAAATCACATAAATTAGTAAAGCAAATATTTCAAGACAATATAAACAACAATGGCAAGCCCAATTTAAATTTTAATCCAAAAAAGGGCAAAGATCTCCACTTTTAAAAAGCAAACTGGGGGGGGCCCGAACCTTAAAATTCTTCAAAAAACACTTCATTAGAATGTTTAAGTATAGAACATGTAACCACCGCCTTCCAATTGAAACAGCCCGCTGGGGTGGGACAGCCTTCCTTGATAATATTTGCAGGCTCTGTGACTCCGGCCTTATAGGCTCGGAACAACATTTTTTGCTTAAATGTACATATTTTAACTATGAACGACAATCATTTCTTCATGATGCAAACATTGTTGATAATGAGCACTGCTTTGCTCGGCTCATGTCAAGCTCGAACGAGAATAGTTTAATTAGAATGTGCAATTTCATAAGAATAATCTTAAATAAGTATAGAAAATCTCTCAACAGCCTTCATTATGTGCTATAATTTATTGCAACTTACATGTTTTATGCAGCAACTAATCCATGTATATTATGTATGCACTTTTTTGATTACTAAGCAGGTTATTCCAAGAAATATTACTGTAACACCTTTTACTTAAAAAAAGTAAAGCACACTTGAATTATTGGGTCAAAACGTGCATAGCCTAATTACATTAACTACACTAAATATATCCGCAGATGGAACTGCTTTTCCTTTATAAAGTATTTGGAATAAAATTCTACTCTTCTAATTAGTTAAAATAGAAGTGTTTCACAAATGTGATTAAAATGCAAAAGACATATCATATTTACAAAATCCTATCTTATAATTATACGCGCGTGTCGAATAGCCAGACATATTGTCCTATAAATATATGCACTAATTATAGTAACCGGTTTTGGAATAACCTACTAGCTTAGTCATCACTAAATCAGGTGTGTGAGGCGATGTTATGTGTAAAGTGTGTCACAGCTCGTTGGATCTAGATCCATGCTGTTTTAATAATCTTTGATCGAGGGAGACGTGATCTTTTCTCTGCATGTCTCATTGCCGAATTCCCGTTATTTATATCAGTTATACCATAAGTTGAAACGTACATATCTAAATTATATTGACATCAATTGCAGATCGTTTGAACTTACTTCAGTTCCCCCATAGATGACAAGAAAAAAATGCTGCTGTCTTGCTTCAACCTTTAATGTACATTGTTGGCTATAATATTTTCACTATTGGAAGCATAACTGTTCTTTGCAAAATATTTGTATTTCCTCATGTTGTACATATGTACCTGAGATGAAATAAAGAATTTGTCTGTCTGTCTGTCTGTCTGTCTGTAAATACTATTTGGTTACGATTCACACCCTTAATTACTATTTGGATACTAGTCACACCCTTAATTACTACTTGGTTACCATTCACACCCTTATATACTATTTGGTTACCATTCATACCCTTATTTACTACTGGGTTACCATTCACACCATTAATTACTATTTGGTTATTATTTACACTCTTAGATACTATTTGGTTACCATTCACACCCTTAATTACAATTTGGTTACCATTCATGCCATTAATTACTATTTGGTTATCATTCATATCTTTAATTACTATTTGGTAACTATTCACGCCCTTAAATACTATTTGGTTACCATTCACACCCTTAGTTACTATTTGGTTACTATTCACACCTTAATCACTATTTGGTTACCATTCACATTCTGAGACAAATGAGGCTACACCTTTTAAGGACTACATTATATTTCAACAGGTAAAAATGTTTTGCAACAAATTGTAAAATACTGCTAATCTGCTGGAACCATTAAAGGAACTGACTTTCAGATCATACAATCTGAGGAAAAAAAAGAAAATTTTAGGATACCAGGAAATCATTGGAACATTTCTCAAGTTGTCTGCTTCCCCCTGGCTGGCTGCTTAAGACAGGTTAGACTGTACCTCTAAACTTAGGTTCTGACTGATTAGATGTTATGGAAACACATCACATGAGGGGTAGATATTTTTGCTATTTTTTTCCATTTAAATTGAAAAGCATTTGTCACAAAGTCCCAGAGGTGTAGTTATAAAGCACTTTAAAACTCATCATTAAGTACTTATTCCTCCATGGTGTACTGGTCAAAGCAGTAGGAAAGCTTTTGATGTTGCAGGAACACAGTTTTATTCCCAACTCAAACATGTTTTTTTTCTTGATTTAAGTTTACAAATACAAACTCATGTTCTATTGTTCATATTATGACCAAACTTCAGTTTTAAAGAAATGAATAGCAACTGATTACTTAAAACTACAATCCACAAAAAGTTCTATACTCGCCCATTTCCAGTAATAGATACACAATTATTTGGACCACAATCCACACACAGTTCTATACTCACACATAGCATTGCAATTTCAATGAACAACAGAAATGTCCAATAGCAGATATATAATTATATGAATCACAATCCACATAAAGTTCTATACTCACCCATAACATTTCTTCTTCAATTAACAACAAAAATGTCCAGTAATAGATACACAAATATTTGGACCACAATCCACACACAGTTCTATACTCGTCCATAACATTTCTACTTCAATTAACAACAGAAATGTCCAATAATAAATGAATAATTATTTGGACCACTATACACGAAACGTTCTATACTCGCTCATAACATTTTTACTTCAATTAACAACAGAATTTCCAGTAGCAGATATATAATTATTTCCACCATAATCCACACACCGTTCTATACTCACCCATAACATTTCTACTTCTATTAACAACAGAAATGTCCAATAACAGATGCACAATTACTTGGACCACAATCCACACAAAGTTCTATACTTGCCTATAACATTTCTACTTCAATTAAAAACAGAAAGGTCCAGTATCAGATTCACAAGCAACTACAATCCACAGTTACAATACTCACCAGTACTGCAGGAAGACTGTCCGGCTGTAAATGTGGTGGTGCTGTCTGGACAATATTTACACGTATTTGGAGGAGGTTGAAGCCCATCATTGTACTGTCCTTTTGGACAATTCAAACAATCTCCTGCATCTGTATCATACCCACTACCAGATGGACAAATTTCTGGAAAACAGAATAAAAATACTTGGAAAAAAATTACAAAAGTCCTGCGCATGAATTGTCTCATTATAACAGAAACAGAACAATCCAACTATCTAAGAGAAGTGTCGGTGTGTAGGTGGGTGGATATAACAGGGGTATGTATGTTATATGTTGTAGGAGGTTAACTAAACATGAGGGCCATGATGGCCCTATATCGCTTACCAGACTTGATCTGGCCTACTGGCCTAGTTTTTGACCCCACATGAACCAGTTTCAAACTTGACCTAGGAATCATCAAGACAAACATTCTGACCAAGTTTCATGAAGATAGGTTCATAAATCTGGCTTCAGGAGTATTAACAAGCTTTTCATGTGATTTGAGCACATGGCCAAATTTTTGATCCAACATGACCCACATTCGAACATGACCTAGGGATCATCAATATAAACATTATGACAAGTTTCATCAAGATAGGGCCATACAAGTGGCCTCTTCAATGTTAACAAGCTTTGATTTCAGCGGGTGACCTAGTTTTTGACCCTACATGGCCCAGTTTCAATCTTGGCCTAGGAATCAACAAGATTAATATTCTCACTATGTTTCATGGATATATTGTCATAAATGTGGCCTGTAGAGCGTTAACAAGCTAGCTTTGATTCGATCAGGTGACCTAGTTTTTGACCCCACATGACCCAGATTCAAGGTTGACCTTAAAGTCCTCAAGACAAACATTCTGACCAAATCTCAATAGGGTGGTAAATGCGACCTTTAGTGTATTAACAAGCTTTTACTTTGACTTGATTGGCTTACCTAATTTCTGACCCCAAATGATCCAGATTCAAACCTGGCCTAGAGTTCATCAAGGCAAACATTCTGACTGATTCTCATGAGTTTCAAACTTAAAATGTGGTTTCTAGAGATTTTCCTTTGATCTGGCCTAGTGAACTAGTTTTTGACCCCACATAACCCAGTTTCGAAAATGACCTAGAGATCATCAAGACCAACATTCTGACTTAGTTTCATGAAGATAGAATCATAAATGTGGCCTTTTTTTTGTTTAGTGTTAACAAGCGTTTTCTTTGATTTGACTCGGATGACTACTAATCACCTTCGTAAAGTTTCATTCATCTGTGTGCATGGGTTCTGGAGATTAGGCACGCACAAGATTGCATATGCAGACTCTATAATTATATAGTATAGTAACAAAAAACAAAGTCCCTTAACTTTGCAATTTTTCTTCTGAAAGTACCTTACATGCACCTTGCACAACTGCTGTTGTTACTGATCATTTGTGTGAAGTTTCATTTAATTGGGTCAAGGTGATGAGTAGAGATGGTACGCACAAGACTGTGTCTACGGACGGACAGACGGAGAGACAGACAAACTGAAACCAGTATAACCCCCTTACAACTTCATTGTCGGGGGTACGATAAAAGTTAAAATGTATTTACCTATGCAATCACTCTTATATTTTCTGCCAGTAGCTTGTGTTGTTTTACCACTATCACACTGTTCACACGATTCCGCCATTACATAAGGGTTGTATTTGCCAATCTCACATGGGCTACAGCTGACAACTCCTGTGTCTGTGTCAGTGATATAATACTGCCCAGGTGGACAAAGAGCTGAAAATATGACATATTCATAAAAGAACATTAAATAATGAAATGATTAGTTATTATACTAACTGTATCAGAAAAACATACAACGAGGTGTGGAATAAATTCTAAAGGCTTTAGACATAACAGCTGCATTTCATAGGGTAAATCAATCATTGGGTTCAAATTTGAAGGCATTTCTTCAAATGTGGGGAATTGTTAATTTCATTTTTAAAGAAGCATGTGTATAATGTTTTTGTGTAAATTGCGTATGCATATAACGTGTGTATATTGCAGATGTGAATATCAGAACAATGATACTGGACATCGAGTGTAGGATAAAATCCCCTCCAGACAAAACCCGCTTCACTCATTTATGTACAGGCGGACAAAACCCCCTTCATCGTTTTTCAAGGAGGACAAAATCCCCTTCGCTGAATTTTGCAAGAAGGACAAAAGCCCCTTCACATTTCTTAAAAGGAGGACAAAACACCCTTTGCCTTTTTCACAAGGGTGACAAAGAAAATGCGAAGGGGGTTTTGTCCGCCTTTTTAAAAAAACATGAAGGGAGTTTTGTCCGCCTTGTAAAATTCAGAAAAGGGAGTTTTGTCCTTGTAAAAATGATGAAGGGGATTTTGTCTGGAGTTATGGCCCTTTTTTCAAATGGCATCGGCGGGAGATATGGCTGTCATTCGACTGCAGCTCTTGTTTTTCCCCCCAAGAATTGGTCCTGGCTTCCCTGGTTTCTTTAAAAACACGTGCACATTACAACTTTATATATAAATCGTGACGGATATCTTAAGATATAAGATCACTAATAGACTACCTCCTTTTTGAAGAGTATTCAATTCCTACCATAAACCTACTTTTACTGCAATTCTTAGGGGGGCGTAGGTTCAAGCCCTACTGGGACCAATTTTTTTTCCCTTATTTTCCTTTTTTAGTAAGTTTTTACTTCTTTCAAGACTTATTATTGATTTCTTGTACAAAAATGGAAAAAGATGAATCTTATAAGCGATTTCTTGGTGTATAAAGTGAATTTACTACTTAAACAGAAGGGGTAGAGTTACATATCTTTAAAAATATTGAGTTACACGCGGTGAAAGTTCTCTATTTTGCTTTCACTCTTAGATTATACATTGTGGAAGAAATTTAGGTAGGTTTTACGTCTTCCCTAAGGTTATTTTTAAATGGAGTAAGCAAAATTCAAAACAGAAACACAGCATTCGACCTTATTTTTTCAATGTTGAAGTATGAATTCTGTCTCATTAAATCCGTTTACTTGAGGCACCATAGAAAAAATGATATTAGCATTTTTATTTTGTATTTTATAATTGTTTACCAATAGTTTGATGTTTCTTTTATTAAAATTAATGGTAAAATGAGTTCTCTGCAAACGTTTTGGATAGTGGCTATCACTTTGAAATTTGTCTCTACTTGAGCTTGAGGAGATACCATAAGTTATACAAAATTTAAAAAAACGGCACGGTAAAAGTTGTTTAAAAATTGCAAAACAGTGCAAAACACGGTTACCTTTCAGAATATACCAAGCAAAGGCCATTTTGTAAACATTACTATTAGTGATCTAATACCTTAACAGAAACTTAGTTAACATATTGTGCAATGGCTTTGACTGTTATAAAGGGGTAATTGCTCAATACGTGTTACTTAAAAGCTCTTGAAAAGTAACAAAAATCACCCAAATCTCCAGAGGAATGACTATATTTCAATATTATACTGAAATTCGAACAACATTTTATTGTCATGGGCGTCACAGGTCATAAAACGTGGAACTTCCCGACAACCGATTTGCATATTTATGCCTTATATTGATATAATTGTTGACTTTTTCTACTTAAAAACGCCTGAAAAATAACAAAAATACCCAAAATTCAAAGAAGGATGGCTCTTCAACAACATACTGAAATTTGAATAATTTCTAACGACGAGGAACGTTATAGGTAATGAAACCACTGTGCTACCTCATACCAGTTTCGCCCATTTTTGGAGGTATATATGAGTGATATATAGGTGACATAATGAAGGTTAAGGGTATTTGACATCACTTTCAGGGGTAGCATAAAACATTGTGTTATTCCACGTATAAATTGCCTTTTTACAATCTTGCACTCCAGAAAATGAACTATTTTACCGTCAACAGCATTCTTCCGTAATGAACCCGCGAGCCGATGCTATTACGAAATAAGTGCAACGTGCAGGATGCAATAACAAAATGATGTTTCCTCTAAAATTTCGGACAAAATCACCATTATTTTAAGTTCCAGAATGCTTACACTACATTGTACAGAAGTTAAATAAATAATTATTTACATGTATGCGTAACATAATTATACGTTATACCTTGTATATAATGCGATGTCACAAAGTTACGAGGCTGTAAAAGGTACTAAATTAAAGGTACTGTTAAAGAATCTTGGAAAAATCTTGGAAAATTAAAACTTAAGCCTATTGAAATACTTGACATGAAACTTGTTATCCAAAAAACATTCCCCTTCGGATTCCTCCCCCACCCCGACCCCATTTCGCCCCTTACCATTTCCTTCCCCTTTATCAATATTTAACTTATATTAATATGTACTTGTTAGATGTTTGAAGCAACCCGTCTGAAATATTTTTCCATTACAGCTTCTTTTTGTTGTTGGCCTACTATGTAAATGCGTTGCTCTGGGCTAGTGTTTTTGGTGCTCTGTGCTTCCGAGAAATCTACCCTTACCTATTATCTTTTGTATAGGTAACAAAAAGATTTAGATCTAAAACATGTTCTAAACAAAAAATCATGCACCTTTTAAAGCAGGAGCTTCGTGATCTATGTTCTAAGTATGTTCTACCGTGTACCTTGAAAGTTGCAGGAGTTCCAAGTTGCAAAAGGGTTCCTTTATGTATCCCCCTTCCATTAGGTCATCTATTTCTATTGACAAAGGTTTGAAACGGCGAAAAATTATCCCTTTGGGGAGACCTATCCGCTTTAATAAGCAAGCGCGCTACCATTGCGCCACCGAGGCTCACAAAAGTGGTAAGTATTTAAAAGAGGATGCGTAATTCGGCCTCAACCGGGATAGCTGGTTTTTTAAGATGCGTTGTTAGGCCACCGCAATTCGAAGAATAGAGTGAATTAAGGTGGCTTGCCAGTCTTCTTTGACTTCGGTCGACGTAATAATGGTCGAAAAGAAAAGATACCGTATTGCCCTGATATTTGGTATTCATATACAAGGACACCTCTCCTTCATTTTGTACGATTCAGATCTTTTATATTCCGTTTTTGTTTATCAAAGGGCTGTTTCGTACAATTAATGAAAAATTGAAGTATCTGGAGTAAAAATGGCGTATTGTTTCGCTAGATTAATTTCAAAAACAACATTTGGATGCTCTTGACAAGGGAAACAGAATGATATAAGTCAGTGTTGTCAATCGGAAATTTCATAAAATGTCACTATGATGGGCGTTAAATGTTCTAAAAAATGCGCAATTCTTTTGATCTTAGAGTAGCACCATACGAGCTTCGGTGGACAATTTCGACAGAAAATGATTCAATTTACTAACGACTTACGCAGTATTTTTGCTATGAAAATTCCAAACTAATTTATGAAATAAAAAAGGGGCTCTTTCCGTGAAATATTTCACAAAATGCGGTAGAAGCATATATTTGCATCGCGTGCATCACTGAAGTAGCCTACTGTAAACATCATCCGACGTAACACAAGTTTCAACGTAACAAAATCGTTATGTTATTGCTATTTGGCTAGTTTTCAGAATTGGCTAGTTTTCATGTGGTGAGGATGCCTGGGTTTCAATCCAGTAACGCTGGGTTGCTTACCAGAACTCCTCTAGTTGAGTGGGAAACACGTGTTTCATAATTTCCAGCTTCCCCGCCCGTGAATCGAACCCGGGCCGCTGGATTAGGAGTCAACGACCTTAGCCACTCGGCAACTCCAACCAAATACTTAAGCACTATCAATGTAAGTGACAAGTGGTTTGAATCATTTTCCGTAGGCAAATCTCTCACCAAAGTTTGTATGGTGAGACTTTTGCTTTATTTCTAAAGGATGATCTCAATTGCTATCAAGTAAACATGACCAGAATCATTTCAGATGACTAATAAAAGATGATAATACACTGTTTGTTAACAAAACCAAATTATCCTCCAGCCTAAATATCGGTTCTCTCTATTTCTATAGTAACCTTAAAACGACTTAGGTATATCTTCTATTATTGTAATACTTCTTTTTATGTACAACAATGATAATTCAAATGGAAACCCTTTTCAATTTCATTTTTCAAAAGATGTACGTTTATTTCTTAGCGGGGCCTGTAAGATATACTGCTGTTGTGTCAGCTGTAGACGCAGCAGCAGCAGCAGCAGAAACAACAACAACAACAAATATAAGCAATAGAAATACGACAGTGACTTGAATTGATAAAGAGTATGTTAGTAACAGGTTACGTGTTCGGTCAATATTTTATAGATAAAGTCGGGGGTCATTATTTTATAAGGGGTGTCAGTATTTTATAGAAAAGGGGTCATTATTCTATATAAAGTAATGACCAGGGAGTCATTATTCTATGGGGGTCAGTTTACAATGTTACACCGGCACACTGTGTCCTTGACCTTTTGCCTACTGACCTCTTAATCAATAGGGATCATCTGCTGGTCAAGACCAACCTCTCTATCAACTTTGGTGATCCTAGGCCTAAGCGTTCTTGAGTTATCATCCTGAAACTGTTAAACTGTCCCTGGTCACTGTGACTATGACCTTTGACCTACTGACCTCAAAATCAATAGGGGTCATCTGCTGATCATGACCAACCTCCTTATCAACATTCATGATCCTAGGCCAAAGACTTCTTGAGTCATCCAAAAACCGTTTCACTATTCTGGGTCACTGTGATCTTGATGTTTGACCTATTAAACTCAAAATCAGTAGGGGTCATCTATACTAACCAACTATCCTATCAACTTTCATGATCCTAGGCCCAAGCGTTCTAAGTTATCATCCAGAAACCGTTTCACCGTTCTGGGTCACTGTGACCTTGACCTTTGACCTACTGATCTTAAAATCAATAGGGGTCATCTGCTGGTTATGAGGAACCATCTTATCAACTTTAATGATCCTAGGCCAAAGCGTTCTTGAGTTATCATCCGGAAACGGATTAGTCTACATACTGACCGATCCACGCACCGACCAACCGACCGAAATCTGCAAAACAATATACCCCTCCTTCGAAGATGGGTGTAATAATTGCAATATGCTAAAACAAGAAAAGAAGTTACCTTCTGATGAAAACATGTGAAAGCTACCAATTATCTACCGATTACACTGACTGCCAACAGTCCATTTATCAGATATATGTAAGACTATTTGAAAACGTTTTCTGCAAATAAAACCTCCGCTTCTGTATACAGAATTGTTTATGGCTGAAAATACTTGCTATAAATACAGACATTAGGACATACCTGTTGATAAACCTGCATTACTCACCCATTTCACAGTCATCTTCAGTTTCGGCAAGCTCGTTTAAGTAAGTTGTTGTATTCTCTGGACACTTCTGGCAGTCATCAAATGTGAGACTTCGCCAATAACCACGTTCACACATGTCGCATTCACCTGTCACTACGCTACGTTCCTTTCCAGCTGGGCAATCCTCTGTTAACAGTTGTTTCAAAATTTAATTATGGATTATGTGGAATAAAGAACAAATATTTGTCCGCAGAAAAGGCCTTTAAACAACTTGGTAGAAAGCGTTGCATCTTTGCCAGATGGAGAGAAATTCAACCTACAGTACAACCTCTGTAGAGCAACACCTTTTGGGAGATACTGACAGTTATGCAGAGGTTGTTGTTCTGGATAGGTAAATTCTATTGTCTATTTCAGCTTAGGGAATTTCTGATTTTGTTGTTTTAAAGATGTTTTTGCTAAAGAGAGGGCCGCTCTGGAGAGGTTGTACTGTACATATGAATCAGCATGTAACAACCAACCATCTACAGAACATTTATTCGGAGACAGCTAAACAGATGATATAAAAGAGATATCAAACAGCAAAGTAAACATAACTTTCAGGCAGCAGCTTTTTTTAGGGGTGAAAAGGGTGGCCTGCAACACCCACAATCCCAATCTAGGGTACAGATACAAGATGCAGCCCAGGACGAACTTTCAAAAACTAGGAAGGACACAAAGGTAAAGACCATATCAGCGGAAACAACAGATGTGAGTAGATTTTCTAACTACGTAATAAAAACACACACCAGAAAATTTCCAGGCAGGAGAAATGAAATTATGTTACACAAATTGGGAAAAAAATCACCAGTGATCCATAGATTTTATAAACTGTATTAAATTGAAACAAAGGCACATTCCAAAACCATTAACATTTTCTTTGGAAGAATTAGGAAAAATAGAAGTTAAATAATGCAGTTTCTAGATCAGAGTATAATAGAAGTATAAGAGAGTCATTTTATCATTTTTACAAGACCCAAAAAAGATGGACGAGTCTGTGTAATTCATAATTTGAAGAAATGAAAAATGTCCATTACACTCCGCCATTAATCCAATGCGGAAAGAATCTGTTTCTTTGGGCCGGTTGATCTATCTGATACGTTTTCTCAGTACCAGTTTATCGGGAAGATAGAACGTGACATATCAGAGGATTGTAGGACCACATTCGTAACAGATTTCGTACGTGTGCGATCGCTTTCGTAACAGGTAAAATGTGTTACGAATGTGTTTGTCCAACATGGGAGTTGACATGAGAAGCACATATGTATCATGTTGAGTTTTATACTGCAAATGCTCAATGAGTTGGTTGTCATCGCAACATCATTAAATGACTGCCATAAGTACCATCACAAGTTAGCGTCGTCGTCGTCGTCATGCCTAGTCAGATTTTCAAATTATTTGGTACAAATGATCAGCATGGATAGGTGTGTTTCGATCATGATCCTTGTTGCTATATCAAAGATCAAGGTCACAGCTTTGAACTTAGATTTGTTATGTTATTTTGTTGTAATATATATGTTTGTGCCCGGATCAAAACTCGCTTTAGTCAGATTTCCAAATACTTTGGTACAAATAACCACCATTTATTGACAATCTGTAGGAATCATATCACACAAATTACAGCATACGTCTCAAATTATTTCACCCTGTAGAATGGTTTTGATGAATATTATGTTTGTTTGTTGGATTCAGAGCGCCTGTTTTCAACGGTAATTAGGTAATACAGTTTAGGACAATTAATCTTACCATTGATCCTAAAACGGACCAGTCCAAGATGATGATGGTGATTATTATTATTATGATGATGATAAAAATGTCAATAATATTAAAATCAGTATAACAGTCTCTTTATGTTAGTAACCGACAATTTTCCAGCTTGAAACAGCACCTAGTGGCGCAAATCGCAACAGATACGAATAGTTTTCACCCGGTCTCGAGCGTGTGTCCCTCGGCACCGTAGTCGATGGTTAGTTCTTCCCATTAATTTCCATTAAAATTACACCCTGGCTCATATGCGAGTTTACACTCATACGTTCGTTTACGGGTCTGGTAAAACGCACCGATACACGTAAGGTCTTAACTGGACGGATGGGAGACACACTATCTCTGGAAATTCCGGCCCTGACTAGGAATTCAACCCGCTCCGCCGGTTTCGTAATCTGCAAAATTATCCACTGCACCACTCTAACCGATGGAGTTACTCTTGTCCCGCTCCTATTGAGATACAAAATAAGAGTGTTTCCATACGAATGCAGACACCAGGCCTGCCAAGAAAACTCTCTTAGTAAATATAATCCAATAAAGTTCACGTCAGGGGTTTAAGGTAGTTTTGCACGTTTGATAAACCGGAAGTGATGGTGAATGTCATTTATCCGGAAAACGTAGAATAATGCCTGGATTCGGCGTACGGAAACCAAAATCTTTCTATGAATTGATGACAACCTGCGAATAAATTCATTGAAATGTGACAGTTACTATTTTCCTAAAGTTAAAATATGATATTAAAACATCTGACACGTTAAATTACTCATAATAATGTCTTAAAATTAGCCTCATCCAGGCGATTCACTTTAAAAATGGCCAAATATGTCAGAAATAAGTGCATGTACCTAATCATTTTATTTCACTATATAATTATAGGCCATAAGTTTGTTCACGACTGTGAGAAGTTTTTCATTAAAATCTTCACTGTGGAAAATTTTCTATCCGCGAAAATGTTATGAAAGTTGCTATTTTCCCATAGACTACCATGATGAAAAAATGCGTGAGATCCAATTTTTTCAAATCAGTCTAGTAAAAAAATCAAGCACACGACCCTTTCCTTTCCTTTTTATTTGCTGAATTTTCTAGATACATTCTGAAGTTTTGAAAATCAGAGTTTAATCAAATTCTACACTGTAGATAAAATTTCGATCCAAACGTGCAGAACTACCTTAAGTGGGACATATTTCATTTGATGTATCCATTGTCGTTAGTATAAGTTTTTTTTATGTTTAAAGCAATGCGAATTGACAAAGATAAACAAAACGAAAACGAAACACCTATCAGCGAATTGCCGATTATAAAAGTGTATCAGTGCTATACACTGGGCACGTTAAAGAACCAGGCTGTCTATTCGCAACGAGCTAGGCTAAATTAGCCGGACAAGCCTGTATCTGATTTCTGATCTCTCTGTCGTGGGGGCTTTGTCTCACTCTGTCCCTCTGGTCAGATCGCTCTGTGTCTGTACTAGTAGAGGATGAATTATGCGCCCATTTGTGGCTGCATTTGAACTATGTAAAGCGCCTTTGAACGTGAAATTGATCATGAAAAGGGCGCTATATAAATCTGGTATAATAATAAATAAATATAATAAATATACATAAAAGTTGAACAGGGATTGCAAGTGGTGTGCGTCTTCCCCTTTAATCATACATATTCATGTATGTATTCATGCATTTAGTAAAACTGAAATCTTACAAACCAAAACCGATATGGGAACTTTATAAGTGACATATTACATGAAGTACCATACTACTATGAACAGACCAGTCATGATAACCGTTCGGTATTCTTGCCAAGTTTAATTGCCAGATAACAAACCAGTACCAAGATATTAACCTAACCGGAAATATCCTTCTAATCAACAAGAGGACCGTCATGGCACACTATCGCTCACATGAGTAATACTACACTTTACACGTTATTAAATGTGCGATTTTTGCCATTTTAGGGGTCATAACTCTAAGACAAATAGCGTGATATGGCTACTTTTCGAGGAAAAATGTAAGATCTTAATGATATATAATTTCTATGCAAAATCAAATAATAAATGTGATCTCTGTCATGTTCACAATGCTAAAATCAGCAAATTTTGTCATTTAAGAGGTCATAACTCCATCACAAATGTTGCTATATAGCTGGTTTCGTAAGGAACCGAGATGTTATAGATATATAACTTCTATACAAGTTTGGTCAAAATGAAATATATATAAATATGGCCTCTATTGTGTTCACAAGGCTGAAATAAGCAAAATTGTTTTGCCATTTCAGCCATAACTCAGAGACAAATGGCGCGATATGGCTGTTTTAAAAGGAAGTGAGATCCTATATAAGTTTAAATAAAAATCAAATAATTAATGTAGTCTCCATTGTGTTGACAAGGATAAAATCATCATTTTTGCCAATTCAGGTGCCGTAACTCCAAGTCAAATGGTGCAATACGGTTGTTTTGGAAAGGAACCGAGATCTTACAGATATATAAGTTGTGTGCAAGTCAAGTCAAAATAACAAAAACATGTGGTCTTAATCGGGTTCACAAGACTAAAATCTGTAATTATTGCCATCTCAGGGGCCATAACTCCAAGACGAATAAGGTTATATGGCTGGTTTTCGAAAGGAACCGAGATATCATAGATCTATATTAAGTTCTGTGCAAGTTTTGTCAAAATCAAATAATAAATGTTGTCTCTGTCATATTCACAAGAAAAATGTGAACGGACGGACGATCGGACGACGGACGACGTACAAAGGATGATCACAATAGCATACTTTGTCACTTCGTACAAATGAGCTTAAACATGTTACAAATGTGTTTCAGATGTAAAAATGCACTTTTTTGTTCATTTTTCCGATTGAAAATGACATGTGACAAATGTGATCAGATGTCACATCAAAAATCGGCATCAATCACATTCGTCACAAAAATTGTTACATATGTGCTTGATTTCTGTTACATATGCGATCTCATTTGTAACACCTGTTACATATGCGATCGCATTTGTAACACCTGTTACACTGTACAAATGCGATCTGTTACGAATGTGGTCCTACAGAGGATAGTTGCTCAGGGATCTAAAAACATGTCATGCCTTCAGAGCATTCGAGAAACAATAAAAAATCGACTTTCGGGGCTTAACAATCAATCCGGACAAATCAGTTCAGATTCCGTGTCAACAACTTACATATTTAGGCTATGTACTTTGCTCAGTGTCGATGCTTACTTGGCTTATTCCAGAAGTTGTGAGGACATTATTTCTTCCTGCAAAACTGTTCTGCATCAGAAACGAATTACTATAAGACTTAGTTGCAGCGGAACCAGGGGTGAAACATTATACTTTAAACCGTAAGAAAAAAAATTAAAGATTGCGATTGAAAAAAAAAATCAAGGAGTTATAACAGCTTTATGCTCGAACGAAAAGAAGAAGAGGAAGATAACAGCTTATGAGTATTCCAACTGAATGTCATAGTATTTTACAATGGTGGGTTAAAGATCTTCAAAAATGTTCAAAAAGGGTATTTCAACCAGCACAAGTACTTGTACTTTATTCAGATCAAATATAGATATAAAAATATATAGCTGTGTATTTTATGCTTCTCAATTCAGATGCATCTGGTACAGGCTGGAGTAGATACAATAAAACTGTAGATATACGTACTGGGTTCTTTTTCATGTGTTAGAGTAATGTTGAAGAAAGCCGTGCTAGATCTTGATGGGGTTCCCAAATCCTGTCAGCATTAATTCCATCAAGTAAGCAACTTTTTCAGCATTTTGGCCAAGTCTTTTTCAATATTATTCATAATCACTCAATTCTAAATTTTTAGCTCACCTGTCACGTAATAACAGGGTAAGCTTTTGTGATCGCCCTTCGTCCGTCTGTCCGTCCGTCCACAATTTCTTGTGAACACGATAGAGACAACATTTTGCAAGCAATTTTGATCAATCTTGTACAAAACTTGTATCGGCATGATATCGGTTCCTTTTGAAAACTGGCCAGATCCCATTATATGGGTTCTAGAGTAATTGCCCCTTAAAGGGCCAGAATTTGCTATTTTTGTGCATCAACAATTTCTTGTCTGCAAGATAGTGGTTTCATTTATGATTTTATTTCAACCAAACTTGCACACAACTTGTATTACCATAAGATCTTGGTTCCTTTCTTGAACTGGCCAGATCCCATTATGGGTTCCAGAGTGATGGCCCCTGAAAGGGCCAAAATTAGCTATTTTGACCTTGTCTGCACAATAGCAGCTTTATTTATAATTTGATTTTTACCGAAGTTGCACACAACTTGTATCACCATAAGATCTTGGTTCCTTTCTTGAACTGGCCAGATTCCATCATGAGTTATGGCCCCTGAAAGGGCCAGATTAGCTATTTTGACCTTGTCTGCACACTAGCAGCTTCATTTATTATTTGAATTTAATCAAACTTGCACAAAACTTTTGTCATTATACGATCTCAATTCCTTTCTTCAACCGGCCAGATCCCTTAATGGGTTCTTGAGTTATGGCCCCTGAAAGGGCCAAAATTAGGTATTTTGACCTTGTCTGCACAATAGCAGCTTCATTTATAATTTGAATTTAACCAAACTTGCAAACAATTTGTATCACCACAAGATCTTGGTTCCTTTCTTGAACTGGCTAGATTCCACTATGGGTTCCAGATTTATGGCCCCTGAAAGGGCCACAATTAGCTATTTTGACCTTGTCTGCACAATAGCAGCTTCATTTATGATTTGAATTTAATCAAACTTGCACAAAACTTGTGTCACCATAAGGTCTTGGTTCCTTTCTTCAATCGGCCAGATTCCATTATGGGTTCCAGAGTTATGGCCCCTGAAATGGCCGAAATTAGCTATTTTGACCTTGTCGGCACAATAGCAGCTTCATTTATGATTTGAGTTTAACCAAACATGAACACAACTTGTATCACCACAAGATTTTGGTTTCTTTCTTGAAATGGCCAGATTCCATTATGGGTTCCAGATTTATGGCCCCTGAAAGGGCCAGAATTAGCTATTTTGACCTTGTCTGCACAAATGAAGCTTCATTTATGATTTAAATTCCATCAAACTTGCACAAAACTTGTGTCACTATACGATCTTTGTTCCTTTCTTCAACCAGCCAGATCCCTTAATGGGTTCCTGAGTTATGGCCTCCTAAAAGGACCAGAATTAGCTATTTTGACCTTGTCTGCGCAATAGCAGCTTCATTTATGGTTTTATTTAAACCAAACATGCAAACAACTTGTTTCACCATACGATCTTGGTTCCTTTCTCGAACTGGCCAGATTCCATTATGGGTTCCAGATTTATGGCTCCTGAAAGAGCCAGAATTAGCTATTTTGACCTTGTCTGCACAATAGCAGCTTCATTTAAGATTTGATTTTAACCAAACATGAACACAACTTGTATCACCATAAGATCCTGATTCCTTTTGATAAACCCGAAGAGACGTATTATGTTATCGCCTCGGTGTCCGCGGGTTTGTCTGTCTGTTGGTTAGCAATTTTCCTTCCGCTCTGTAACTCTTGAACCCCTTGAAGGATTTCAATGAAAACTGACACAAATGTATACCTCATCGAAACGACATGCAGAGTGCATGTTTCGGATGGCTCACTTCAAGGTCAAGGTCACACTTAGGAGTCAAAGGTCATATAACTTTGTTTTGTGTGTATATTGCTCTGCATTTGCGTTGCATTGCAGTGCTCTTGTTTTTACCTGGCAGATCCTTCTTTTGTTCACTTACAATATTTTTTTTAATTACTTCCCTTTTATGTTACTATAAATAGCTTATTTAGTAACTTTTTATTACTGGCCGTTCGGAAAAACCGAGACCACTTTTCTGTGGAACAACATGGATGGTACCTCCAATTTTTAGGTGTATTTTGACATATCTGTTCCTTGTAATACTTTTTTCTTTTTGGTTAAATTTCTTCCCTTTGTTGTTCCTGTCCTTTGGACTTACATATTTTTTCTGAGGACTTAGATTTATTTTTAATTTCTTCCCTTTGTTGTTCCCGTCCTTTAGCCTTCACCAGTCAAAATTTTGCTCCTATCCTCCTCTGATGTAATCCTTCGGGCATGAAACTACTGGCCTGATTTGAAAATAATTTTATTTGAAGTAATTTAAGAAAATTTCAACTATATTTTCTCATAACTCTTTTGATTGATCTTAATTATGATTTTTTGACCTTCTTATCCTTAAGTGCAATGATAACAGGCGAGTGATATTGGGCCATTATGGCCCTCTTCTTTATCAAATACATGTGACAATTTCATTCTACAGAAAGTATATACTTATTAAATGCAATCAACACTTCAGTTTGTATTTAGCTTATAAAAAGGATATTGCATGAGTGTCTTTTCATATGTTTTCATTTCAGCTTGCTCAAGAAACGAGCGTTAGCATGGACGAAAGTGATATTCGTAAGTCTATTTTTAATGTGACAGAATGTCATGGCATCACATATGATGCCGCATTTCAGAAGAGCTTCTATTGTAAGTTACAGTAAATAAATATTTGAACCAAAGTATACCAGATCTATTATCTCATACTCATACCATAAACATCAACGGGTAATTGAACGATATTTTATTGTGAAGTGACATAACTGTTGATAATCGCCACACTTTACATTCATACATCAATGGTTAGCAGAGTTATCGATGTAGTTCAACTATATGTGCGCAAAGGGAGACTGTAACGCTCTCCATAGAGGCTAGAGTCATTAAATATAAAGCAACTTCTAGAGTGTTAACAAGCTTTTCCTTTGATTTGACCTGGTGACCTAGTTTTTAACCCTAGATGACCCAATATCAAACTCATCCAAGATTTTATTAAGAGTAACATTCTGACCAAGTTTCATTAAGATTGGGCCAAAATTGTGACCTCTAGAGTGTTAACAGTCAAATTGTTGACAACGACGGATGGACGATTGACTGACTACGGACACAGGGCGATCACTAAAGCTCACCTTTGAGCACTTTGTGCTCAGGTGGGAGATAAAAATTGGTGTCAGAGTAATGCACCTTGTGTCGCATATGGATGATAAGGTGGAACATCTATTTTAAGTCTGAATCAAATCCATTTAGTAATAACCGAGATATAGATTTCGGGACGCGAAAAAACTGACTCCTATATAGCCCTCACAAAAATTTTGTTTGGTGGGGGTGTAATAACAAATGTGTTCTTATATTCTATTCTCTATATTCTATCAAAACCTATGCCTATATTTTATTCACTGATAAAACAGAGGATCCTATTCATTGCTACCATACGTCTAACGGACAACTTTGTCCAGTGGTGTACATTCTAAATTCTGAACATGCTCAAAACCTTCCACTGGTTGGAATGAACATCGCCGGACAAGGAGCGCAGGCGCTGTATGAGAAACAGAAAAGAAACGCATGCAAACGGACAAGAACAGATTGAAAATTTTGTTATACGCTGGACGTACGTTAACGCTATACCGTGTAGTGTGACTGAGACTTTAACAATATACATATATAAACATGGATCTTACAAACCTACCTACATTTCAGTAGGTTGGACAAATTCAAATCTGAAAATCTACTCTGCATTTATGAAGAAGTAATAATTAAAATCCAGTTTGCAATGAGAAAAGATATTTTTACCTATGTTACAAATTTTCCGTAAGTGCTGGTCATCTGTGTTGCTCTCATCATCCAACTCATTTGCTAAAAGTTCAGCATTAAACAGAACACAGAAGTTACTAGAAGATAAGAATGAAGCCTCTTTACATTCATTATCATTCAAACATTGAGATTTACACCCTTGCAAATTTGATACTTGAACAGTTCTCAGCTGACTAGCTAAACCTTGACTTCCAACTTTTGCATCTTCCTGAACGTCCATTTCACAGATGTCCAAATCTGAAATTAAAGGTGGTCAATCACATTTGAGCAACATTTTCTGACATTTTTCAGTTTTCATATTATTCTGTTGCGAGGTTTATTTAAGGAACAAAAAGACCCATACCATAGAGGATATTATTTTTGTTTGTTTTAAGTGAATATGGAATATATCTCACTGAGAAGTAAGAAAATTTAAATATTTTCATGAGCACGTAGTGCAAGTGAAAATGTGATTTTGTTATACGCTGGACGTACGTTAACGCTATACCGTGTAGTGTGACTGAGACTTTAACAATATACATATATAAACATGGATCTTACAAACCTACCTACATTTCAGTAGGTTGGAAAAATTCAAAACTGAAAATCTACTCTGCATTTATGAAGAAGTAATAATTAAAATCCAATTTGCAATGAGAAAAGATATTTTTACCTATGTTACAAATTTTCCGTAAGTGCTGGTCATCTGTGTTGCTCTCATCATTCAACTCATTTGCTAAAAGTTCAGCATTAAACAGAACACAGAAGTTACTAGAAGATAAGAATGAAGCCTCTTTACATTCATTATTATTCAAACATGCAGATTTACACCCTTGCAAATTTGATACTTGAAAAGCTGTCAGCTGACTAGCTAAACCTTGACTTCCAACTTTTGCATCTTCCTGAACGTCCATTTTACAGATGTCCAAATCTGAAATTAAAGGTGGTCAATCACATTTGAGCAACATTTTCTGACATTTTTCAGTTTTCATATTATTCTGTTGCGAGGTTTATTTAAGGAACAAAAAGACCCATACCATAGAGGATATTATTTTTGTTTGTTTTAAGTGAATATGGAATATATCTCACTGAGAAGTAAGAAAATTCAAATATTTTCATGAGCACGTAGTGCAAGTGAAAATGTGAACATTTTCTCACTTTGAGGTGATATATTATTTTATATTCACAAAAAAACAAACAAATTTTCTTTGTATGCTTAATCAAGTTAATGATGTTGAGATATGCATTTTGAAACAAATTTCAATCTCAGCACGGGAAACAGATGCACGTAAATGAACATGACGTCAGACGTGTTGTGCACACAACATAAAGTTCCATTTTACTTTATTTCTTGCTTCATAACATTATGAAATTCTCATTATGAAAAATAACTTGAATCGAGAAATATACTATAACGAATAAAATGCAACTACAATTTTCATCATGTTTTAAGGTATTAGATCACTTATAGTAATGTTTACAAAATGGCCTTTGCTTGGTATATTCTGAAAGGTAACCATGTTTTGCACTATTTTGCAGTTTTGAAACAACTTTAATACCGTGCCGTTTTTTTTTATAAATTTTGTATAACTTATGGTATCTCCTCAAACTCAAGTAGAGACAAATTTCAAAGGGATAGCCACTATCCAAAACGTTTGCAGAGAACTCATTTTACCATTAATTTTAATAAAAGAAACATCAAACTATTGGTAAACAATTATAAAACACAAAATAAAAAAGTCAATATCATTTTTTCTATGGTGCTTCAAGAAAACAGATTTAATGAGACAGAATTCATACATCAACATTGAAAAAATAAGGTCGAATGCTGTGTTTCTGTTTTGAATTAGGCTTACTCCATTTAACAAGTGGGCCATGATGGCCCTATATCGCTCACCTGTTATCATTGCACTTGAGGACAAGAAGGTCCTCAGAAAAAATATCTAAGTCCAAAGGACAGGAACAACAAAGGGAAGAAATTTAACCAAAAAGAAAAAAAATCTTACAAGGTATAGATATGTTAAAATACACCTAAAAAATGGAGGTACCATCCATGTTGTACCACAGAAAACTGGTCTCGTGCTTTCCCTACGGCCAATAATAAAAAAGTTACTAAAAATAAGCTATTTATAGTAACGTAAAAGGGAAGTAATAAAAGAAAAATTGTAAGTGGACAAAAGAAGGATCTACCAAATAAATCTGTTGACATAAATGAAATTTCAGATCAGTATCTTCATTAGTTATGGAGATATAACAATTTTAATTTGAAATAAAGGGAGGTAATTTCAGATATAAAATAACTGCAACCTATGATTGGATCTGATTTGTCATATTTGATCTCAACAGACTTTGTAAGTCTACATAGAGGCAGATATACAGTAAATTCACTCTGTGAAATCGGTCTGCCTTGCAGTCGAAAAAAAATGAGAATACTGTTTTAGTTAATTTCAGGGCGTTGGTAAAGTAAAACCGTGAAATGACAATAGAGTATATTAATTGGTGTAACAAACTTAATTGAAATGTTGGATGTTGTTGACTTACGTGTTTGAGACTGTACGGTCGATACTACGAATACTAGGACGACAAAGGCAAACCACCCTGGGGGTGGTGCTACACGCTCCATACTGGTAGGCGAATTACCTCTCCTGAAGTCAGAAGATAAGAAATACAAACATGAACATAGCAATTTATTTAACTGGAGGAAAAAAGATAATATTATTACTTAAAACAGCAACTTCAGTGACAAAGTAAGAATTTATAATAGATGTCATTCAAGTCGGAGAAATATATGTACAGTAGCTAAATGAAGTTTGAAAAAAACCTCCTATTACAGATAAAATGAAAGAAATCATGTTTTATATTTGTATTGTGTGTGGAGCTAGACTGGGGAATGCTTGTTCTTTTCTGACAAAAATAAGAATAAAGCTTGTTCCCATGTATGATATGATTAAAGGCATAGATCTTGGCAATTGGCCAAGGGACTTCTGTTTGAGGGCTAATGACTATCAGAGCATGGTTCCAATAAACAAGGGTCATTGTTTAGTGGTAAGTCAGTCTAACTCATTAGTGTATTAATTCAGTGAGAAGGGGAAAAGTGTATTTTATTTAACAAATAGAGGATATGACATTAGTTGGCTCGAAATTCAATTCCAGCTCGAATTTGATCGACTTTTTGAAAACCTGAATTTCATTCTTCGAGCTGGCTCGAAATTCAAATCTAGCTCGAAATTCGACTTTCTGAAAACCTGCATTTCGCTGGAAATTCAATTTTAGCTCGAAATTCAGCTTTTTGGAAATATGAATTTCGATCTTCAAACTAACTCGAAATTAAATCGTTCCTCAAATTTTGAATGTTGATCTTCAAGCTGGCTAGACGTTCAAAGCTAGCACGAAATTATTGATATTTGATGTTGAGCTGTCTCGAAATTCAAAGCTCGCTACAAATTTAATTTCGATTTTCGATCTTCGATGTCAGTGCTAACTTCTCGACGCTGGAATATTGAGATTTTTTTCATGTGGGCAATATCTCCGCTCGAGTCAAACAAAGGGGTTCGGCGCAATGAGTGATCAGTCTAGAAATGAAAGAAAAATCTCATCCACATGATTCGTTCACAGAAACAGTGGAGAAATATGGCCGGGTGAATGTATTTCCGGTGCCATCGGTAAGTTTCCTAATGATTTTAACCTTTTTTTCACATTTGGCTGGAAACAACAAGTGAGACAGGAGCCCACTGATATACTCTTTCAGCCAAAAACATTTGTTCATAACAATTTTTTGCCATTAATATAAAAACCTGTACAGTTTGATGAGTGGCTGCCGATTTTGTAGAATTTCTGTACAAAAGGATCCCTGATTAGGTTTGCATCATAGCGTATTACGCTACCACTAGACAACAACTATTTCCTCGTAATCGGTGAACTTTCAATGCAGATTCCAACGCAGTAGGCGTTGGATGCAATTGCCACGCATTACGGTGTGTCCGATTCCATTAATGTCCGTCCTTGGCTTTAAATTTAATTGAAATGCATATTCCCGAGATTTGACTTGGTTATGATCATTACATCACTCTGACACCAGATAGCCATACCACCTCAACGTTCAGAAATAGTATATGTTATTAAATCCCCGATCCATAGACCAGTTTATTTCAACACGTGCTTTCTGGTTTATTATGTTGACAATTCAAATATCATATTAAGCAGAGAAGCAGATAAGTTTTCAGGGTGAGTTTGAATATTACTCGATCATTTTATTTTGAATTTGGTATTCTAAAACAAGTTACTAGTACCCCATGAGTTTTGCTTAAGTTTAAATTTGTATCCATGCATTGTAGTGGGAGCTTCTTCACTGTTTTATGCTTTCATCACGGATGAAACTTTAGGACAAATAAAAATAAACAGAACAAAGGGTAAACGATCACTATGTGTATTCTGTTGAACTATTCACATGGGTTTTACATAGTTTTTGAGCAGCCATCATTGGATACTTGCTAGCCGTTTTGCTTATAGACCTTTATTATTAACACGATTGCTTAAATGCTAAAATTTCTTATCAACATTCTTATTTCTTCTCCTTCTTCTAATGACTACACTCTTCATATCATTTACCGCAAATAGGTCTAGTAATCGAGGTAAACATATATTACCTCCATGTCAAGATAAACACGTTTTCTAACTACTTTAAGCAAAATTTAATCAAAAGAGTCTTTCTTATGTGTAAGGATTTTATTCAGCCTTAAATTCACATTGATAAGATTGGGATTATTTATTTCGCAAGAACATTTTAATACACGAAAAGTGTGTTAGAAGTTCTAGACATATTTTTCTTGTTGCTAAAACGGGGTAAAAATCGTGTTAACGTATGCAAGATCAGACATGTACAAATAAAAGATAAAACATTAAAATTCTGAAAATCAAAGAAATATGTATTAATATCAAGTACACGAAAAAGGCATATCCACACAACTATTTGTAATTTTATCTCGAAAAAAAAAGTGTGTACTGAATCCCGAGAATAAGACATAACCGGATACAAATACTGGCACACACGTTTTCATTATAACGTATATAACATAACCACTATATTAATGTAAAAAGAACGAATTTTTTTTATTGCTTTACAGTTCTATACAATCATATCCAGCAAGTATTCACGATTTGTTTCATTGAACTTAAATGTATAATTTACTGAAACTAGGCCTAATTAAGACATTAATTCTCATATTCATTTTAAAATTTAACAGTGCTTCAGTGTCTTGTTAGGCCCATTGCCGAATATTGTTTGAAACAACGAAAGAACGATAGAATCAGAAACAAGAGGACCATGATGGTCCTGAATCGCTCACCTGTCCCCGCATGACCCAGTTTTGAACTGAGTATGACGACGTTTTTTCTATTATTTGACAAAGTGACCTAGTTTTTAATCTCATGTTACCCAGTTTTGAACCTGACCTAGATATCATCAAGATAAAAATTCTGACCAATTTTAATGAAGATTCATTGAACAATATGGCCACTAGAGAGATCACAAGGTTTTTCTATTATTTGACCTAATGACCTAGTTTTTAAAGGCACGTGACCCAGTTTTGAACTTGACCTAGATATCATCAAGGTGAACATTCTCACCAATTTTCATGAAGATCTCCTGAAAAATATGGCCTCTAGAAAGGTCAAAAAGTTTTTTCTATTTTTGTACCTACTTACCTAGTTTTTGACTGCAGTTCACCCAGTTTAGAATTTGACCTAGACATTATCAAGATGAACATTCAGACCAACTTTCATACAGATCCCATAAAAAATATGGCCTCTAGAGAGGTCACAAGGTTTTTCTAATTATTTGACCTACTGACCTAGTTTTTTTGAAGGCACATAACTCCGTTTCAAAGTTGACCTAGATATCATCAAGGTTAACATGCTGACTAATTTTCATGAAGATCCATTCATAAGTATGGCCTCTAGAGAGGTCACACGGTTTTTCTATTTTTAGACCTACTGACATAGTTTTTGACCGTAGTTAACCCAGTTTCAAACTTGACCTAGATGTCATCAAGATAAACATTCAGACCAAATTATATACAGATCCCATGAAAAATATGGCCTCTAGAGAGGTCAAAAGTTTTTTTTATTATTATTTGACATACTGACCTAGTTGTTGACGGCACGTAACCCAGTTTCAAAATTAACTTAGATATCATCAAGATGAACATTCTGATTTACTTTCATGAAGATCTGTTAAAAAATATGGCCTCTAGAGAGGTCACAAGGCTTTCCTTTTTTTAGACCTGCTGACCTAGTTTTGGACCGCATGTGACCCAGTTTCGAACTTGACCTAGATATCATCAAGATAAACATTCTGACCAACTTTCATAAAGATCCCATGAAAAATGTGACCTCTAGAGTGGTCACAAGCAAAAGTTTACGGACGGACACACGGACGGACGCACGACGGACGCTGCACGATCACAAAAGCTCACCTTGTCACTTTGTGACATGTGAGCTAAAAACTATGCTAAATATAATATGGAGATGTCTATCCACTTCATGACGAGGCTCAGCGAAACCGAGTCTGCTATTAGATTTTATTTTGCTCCGTTGCTGCATTCCATCTTTATCATGTAAAATAGAGTACCTCTCAAGTCCGTGTTTGGGAACGTGAGGGGCTTTTTACATTTCATTACCTTTCATGAACAGACTTATTAAAACGAGCCTGCCATTATTTTGCTTGGTTGCGTTCTATGCTTCCAAAGGACGTTTAAAAAATATAACTCATATAGTGGCACGTGGAGACCGTTAAAATTCTCCACATACTAGATCTGTGCTTTTATATTTCCTGGTTCTTTGAGGTAAAGGAGTCTTTTAATAAGTTTTAATTATATATGTTTCGCATATTTTATAATTTTATAATTTCCCTTGAACAGACTCGATCAAACCGAATCTGTTATTATTTTGCTGGTTGCATTCTATGCTTCCAAATGATCTTTAGCAAATTTTACTACAAATAAAACTTATGCAAAAGAACATCATAAATGATTGCTGCATAAAAAAATCCTTCGTGTTTATGTCTCTCACCCCTCCCCCCCCCCCCCCCCCCCACTCAGAACCTTCAAACTTCAAAGTATGGCAAGGCTTATAGAGTAGATGACTGCTATTGTTTTTGGGGTCACTACATCAAAGGTCAAGTTCACAGGAGCTTTAACATGGAAAACCATTTCCGATCAATAACTTGAGAACGACTTGACCCAGAATGTTGAAGCGTCGTAGAATGATTGGACATGTAGAGTAGATGACTCCTATTGATTCTGAGGTTCTTGTATCAAAGGTCAAGGTCACAGGGAAAACCATTTCCAATCAATAACTTAAGAACCACTTGACCAAGAGTGTTTAGACTTTATGATTGGACATGCATAGTAGATGGCTCCTATTTGATTTTTGGGTAACTCTATTAAAGGTCAAAGTCACAGGGGCCAGAACATAGAAATCAATTTCCGATCAATAACTTGAGAACTATTTGACCTAGAACCTTCATATTTCATAGGGTGATAAGACTTACAGATTAAATGACCCCTATTTTGAGTGGGTCACACTTAATTTTCTATCAATAACTGGAGAACCATTTAACCTAGAGCCTTCAAACTTCATGGGGTAATAGGGCTTCCAGAGCAGATGCTCCTGTTATTTTTGCAGGTTACTAAATCAAAGGTCAAGGTCACAGGGGCCTGAACATAGAAAACTGTTTCTGATAAATAACTTAAAAACAAATTGACCCAAAATGTTGAAATTTCTTAGGATGATTGGACATGTAGAGTAGATAACTCCTGTTGATTTTTGGCTCACTTGATCAACGGTCCAGGTCACAGGGACCAAACCATGGAAAAAAAACGGTTTTTTATCAGTAACTGGAGAACCATTTAACCCAGAACCTTTAAACTTCATAAGATGGTCACAGGGGTCTGAACATTTAAAACACTTTCCCATCAATAACTTAAGAACCACTTGACCTAGAATGTCGAAACATCATAGGATGATTGGACATACAGGGTAAATAATCCCTATCGATATTGGGGTTAGTTGATCAAAGGTCAAGGTCACAGGGGCCATCTCATGAAAACCGTTTCCAATCCATAATTTGGGAATGTTGAAACTTCGTGGAATGACTGACGGGCAGATGATCCCTATTGCAATCAACCATCTGTGTTTCTTTGACTTTCACTCATGTCCCTTATTGACTTCTTGCCTATTGGGGGAGGCATTCGCTATTCTGCAAAAAGCATCTTCTATTTACAATTTGAAAAATTACTGTACGGATATAACCTATCCAGAGGAAGGACAAATTTGTATGTATTTCTTCGAACATGTCATTGTTTTATCGAAATGAAAAACATATGTCCAAAACCAAGCGTAACACGTTGTGACGAGATTGAACGTAAAGTCCGTTAGTAATTTACTGGAAAATAATTGCCAGTATTTGATACGACACAGATCACGTTACGCGTAACACTGATCATGCTGCGACCCACAAACATATATGATGTGCGGAATTCAGAAGAAAAACATAGCGTTATACCAAGCCCAAACGAAAACCTGGTGTTGACAAACATGCCTATCAATAGATTAAGATGGAACACAGTGAATTTAATATTTTTTAAAATCTAGATATTTCTAGTTTTAGTAACAATAACAAATAGGGTAAGAGGTAAAGCATAGTACTGTCCATGTTTAACAGATCTTTTGCCGTGTGGGTTCGAAACTCAGCATAAGAATTTTAGATTTTAGGTTGACAACACGATAGAGAAATATCTGAAGCCTATATGGCAGATGAGAAAGGTTTAGCATCATATCAAAGATGATATTAATTACATTTAAGCGAATAAAGAAAGTTATATTATGTTATATAAGGACATATATACAAAAACAAACCATCAAAGAAAGAAACGAAAATATGAGAACAAAAATGAAAAACAAATAGGAAAATCAACCCCCACCCCTTCCATCCCCATCCCCCGCATGATTCGTTCGGGAAAAGATTTCTGGGACAAGGGTTTGGTTAACTGCATGCCATTTCATGACTAAATAATTTAGAATACGGCGTTATTATATTAATCAAACAGTTAAAATGATAATTACCTCAAATTTATGTAGAGCTCTCCATAATAACAAAACTTAATGCATATTTGGATTCATTTTTTTTTTAAATTTTCTTCACATAAACGCACGCAGAAAGAGGAAGTGTAAAGAATAAAACGCCTAAATTATTATGACTGAAATGTAATACGTTTTGTAATGGTACAGTACACAATTGCTTGCCATAACTTAAAACCAAGGATAACACAAAAAGGGAGAACCTCTTTCATTATACATTTTTGTATTGTGATGATGGTCGAGATCACATTCTTAAAGGAGTAGATGATTTAAGAATTACATTTATACTGAAATACGAGTAGTATTGTATGAAATTAATACTGATCAGTGTGATAAAATAAGTAAAGATGCAAACGCATAAAATTACTAAACGACATGCACAGATGAAATCATTAACTGGTAGCCTTTAAACAGCTATTTTTAGCATATGGTCTTTAATAGCATTAAACGAAAGGTTACTAAAACATATCACCATCGAAAAAAATAAAATGTGTAGGTATTTTTAAAAGCATGACTGACTGTAATCTGTTCCGCTCTTTTACAAACAGGTAATCAGTTCAACGCTTGTAAATATTCATTACTGATACCAAAACGATTTATGAACAAGCATAGCCAAAAATGAGAGAATAAGAAGTCCTTTAATATACTGTGAGTGTTGACTTTTCTTCTTCCGAAATATGGAATAAGGAAGTTTCCCAGATGTAGGATCAATTTGTTATCCACTTATCAAGCACTGACCAATTCAAGATCTTTTCATAAGACTGACCTCAAAAGCAATAGGGGTCATCTACTGGTCATGATCGACCTCCCTATTAACTTTCCTGATCCTAAGCCCAAGGGTTCTCAAGTTATCATCCTGAAACGGTTTAACTGTTTTGGGTCAGTTTGACCTTGACCTTTGACTTTCTGACCTCAAAATTAATAGGGGGTCATCTGCTGGTCCTTCCTATCAAGTTTCATGATTCTAGGCCCAAGCATTCTTGAGTTACAATCCGGAAACGGTTTAACTATTCCGTGTCACTTTGACCTTGACCTTTGACATACTGACCACAAAATCAATAAGGGTCATCTGCTAAACATTATCAACCTCCTTATTGACTTTTATGATCCTAGGCTAAAGTGTTCTTGAGTTATCATCTGGAAACCGTTTAACAGTTCCAATGACTTTGACCTTTGACCTACTGACCTTAAAACCTTTAAGCATCATCTGCTTGTCATGACCAACCTTCCTATCAACTTTCATGATCCTAGACCCAAGCATTTTTGAGTTATTGACCGGAAATTGTTTAGCTGTCCAAGGGTCGCTGTGACCTTGACAGTTGATCTACTAACCTCAAAATTCATAAGGGGTCTTCTACAGGTCATGACCACCCTCCTTATCAACTTTCATGATCCTAGGCCGAAGCGTTCTTGTCATCCAGTCCGTTTAACTGTTACGGGTCACTGTGACCTTGACCTTTGACCTAATGGCCTACTGGGACCATCTGCTAATCATGATCAACCTCCCTATCAACTTTCATGATCCTAGGCCCAAGTGTTCTTCAGTTATCATCCGGAAACCGTTTAACTTTTACAAGTCACTGTAAACCTTTACCTTTGACCAACTGACAACAAAATCAATAGGGGTCATCTACTTGTCATTCTCATCCTCCTTATCAATTTTTATGCTCCTAGGCTCAAGCGTTTTTAGTTTATACATGATTTTAGGTCGATTGTGAAGGAAGTTCTAAAACTTATATTAATCACTCTCGACACCTCATTCCTGTTTGAATCCATCGCCACAAGGGTATGAGAGAAGAGGCTAGTTTCCCTTTTAATGCTGAGCGCCAAGCAAGGGAGCTACTGGTACCATTTTACACGTCTTTGGTATGACGCGGCCGTGGATCGAACCCACGACCTCCCGCAGTCGAAGCGGACGCTCTGGCTATCAAAGCGTTCTTGAGTTATCATCTGGAAACCAGTTGGTCTACATACCGACAGACCGACCGACTGACCGACCGACATCTGCAAAACAATATACTCCTCCTTCTTCGTCATAGTAATAAACTCATTGAATATTATATTACATAGCTCAGAAATGTAAAACGGTTTCATTTTCGATCATTTTCGGTGAAGATTTATTTATTTTTTTAAAATCTAACTGGTCATCTAGTGGACTTAACAAGGTACCTGCGTGGTCAAATTATGAAAGTTGTTGGTTTCAAATCACTTGACCGTATTCTCTGTGTGTTAAAGCCCTGCAAGGGTCGTCCTGTGACTCATCCGGTCGAATTGTCCAACGGCTCTACTTAATGGCCACCCATGACTGAAATTATATCATGTAGGGCACATTGTCTTCATCGACATTTAAAGTTAGAAAGTTGCCATATGCCTAAACTGTATCGATGTCATGTAAAGCATTAAATACACATATACAATATACCATTGTCTTCTAAATTGTGGACTATGAGGTTCTGTTTTGTTTGGTTTTATCTTCCACAAAATCAGTTTAGGAATATAGCAGTTTCCAGCTTTAATAGTAAAAATAGACCCCAGATTCCACTCCGAGCGTTATCAAAGGCATGGCCACGTGTCTTTTTAGATCTTATAATCTTCGAAAAGCCAGCTGCATTGTTACCTCACATGAAAATTATTTTAGGTTGGTTGATGGGTTTCATCCACACACAGATGTGATGGGAAAGTGATTCGAAAGTCAATGTCCTTTTGTCACTCAGACGACATGAGATTGTCGCCATTCATTATAATGCAATAATTTGATACTGATAAAAGTAGTATAAGAACTACCGAAGCGGAAACAGTTTGACCTCATTTTGACCCTTGCCCTTGACCCAAACTGACCAATGCTGACCAATTCAAAACCCCACAGGTTTTGACAAACTACTGTGAAAACCTCTGGTTTAACCGAATAAAAACCTCTGGTTTAACCGCAGGTTTTAACAAAGTGAAGAGAACATATATTTTATATAAAATATATTTTATTAAAAACCCGGAAGAAACTTTAAACTCCACACTGAAAAACAATTTACAATAGTTTATGACTTACGGTGTACTAATATAAACATATCGGATTTACAACGCTAGCTTTATGAATGAAGTATAGTAAATATCATTCCCACGTACATTGTATGACATTGAGTCACGATTAAATTATGCGCACTACTTAAAGATTAACTTTTATTTTGTAAAGTTTATATTGAATTATTGCCTGTATACAGCAGTTCTATTTTAACTGAATTTAAAATGAAGACATATGTCTTTATTTGTTTGGTCATAATTTCTTTTTCCCAGGACTAATACTCGTACCTGTATGAATTACATGTGAAATGAAATTTAGTAGTGATATTTAGATTTAAAGTGATAGTTAATCTTTAAAACTAGAATAACATGGTTATTAAAAGACAACCAATGAAAATAATGCCGAAAGATTTCGTAAAACTTCGGCAGTTTCCGTTGAAATATTAAAGATAAATATATCTACCGAATTGTTAAACACTGTCTGCTAGCTAGTAAGACTGTATGGGTTAAGGAATCTGATCAGTTGTGAATCTTCCGGACATTTCGGTCAAAATGATTTTTACAATTTTACACGTCTTGCAAATAACCAGAAGCTGAAAATATTGATAGAATGTACAAATATCTATGAATATTAAAAACTGGACAGAAGGCGAATTGAATCATTGTCAGAGATAGAGGAACTGTGTAGGAGATACCTACACTTGATTCACAATGCTAGGTTTAGAATATTGTCTGTTGTGGGTAGACGGGGCAACAGACGGGCAAGGGTTCACCCCAAATCAAAATCAGAGCATAAGATTAGCTAATTTACAGAGATTAATGCCACGCGACGTATATACATATATATATATAAAAACATAATTGAATCCAACTGAATCTTAAACTGTGTACTGAAGCATGTAGATTATATTCTGTGGTGGTGGATTTACCTACATTCAGTTGGTTGGATTATTCTCTGGTGGATTTTACACGTCACACGACGGTTCGTCTAGATAGACGGTATTGATTTGAAGAATACAGAATACAGTCCGCAAAGGTCTGCTAAAGGGGTGTGTGAGACTGAAAGGCTATAATCTACAGCCGGTGCTTGAATAGTTGCACTGAGTAGATTAAGAACTGACAGGTGTGCCTACATCCAGTGCTTGAATAGTTGCACTGGGTAGGTAAGAGAGGGGACCGCAGGGAATAAATGTATATAGATGATATAAAAAACGCCGGCCTGCGGTCCACCCACACAAACGGGCATTTTGTTTTGTTTAATATTTGTTCATTTTTTAAAAAAATTTTAGGAGTAGTATAGAATATAACGTTTTTGACACATTTTGACAGTAGTATAGAATATAGCGTTTTTAGCACAGTTTAACATTATTTGACTAAAAAATAGTTTTTAGCCTTTTTTATTAAAATAACTTATAATTGTTTGTTCAATTTGTTTTACATTGGTAACTTTTAGTATTTTATACAATAAATCATAAATGTTTATACCATCTTGTAACATTTTTATGAAAAATAAACAATCATAATCACACAATACACTTGTTTTGTCTTGTTATTGTATACTTACCTTACTCCAGGTATATATTTGATTACTTCTTTTGACGGAGGAAGTCCAAATGGGTCAAAATATATTTTATTTACATAACATACCCAGTGTGTTCCGGATCCGACAGAGTTGTCCAAATTTATGAGCCTACATGATTCGCAACAATTACTCTCTGTTTTAGCGTACTTTACCGAAAGGCGTGTATTCTATGATCATCACCTTGGGAATGTCTCTGCTCCGGAAGCGCTACCGAAATTTGAAAGTGTAGAGCCTGGCTGGGGGCTGATGGAACTGATGTTGACCACAGTTCTTGTATTCACGGTACTAATGTCAGCTGTAAGTCCAAAAAACAAGACTTCGTTGGCGCCTCTGGCTATAGGGTACGCCGCGGCTGTGGACATCATGGCGGGGTGTGAATCTCTTCAACATGATCAACAATTAGGTTAAGTTCGCCGTCTTATCGGTAAAATTACCCCCTTGAAAACGCCTGGCTGGGCGATATCGAAAAAAATAAGGCTGAAAATGCAAATCTTAGGTCAGATGTTGAGAATATCAAGGACCGAAATGATTTTGAAGACAAATGTGTTTTGCAAAAAAAACAAAAAATGTACAATCCCTTCTGAATAAGCAGAAAAATGTTGAAAATTAAAATATTTTACTGCATAAAAAGCTCACGGAAGCACAGGAATCTGTACATACTCCTAAATCAAAAACAAAGTGATGTAGCAATTATACTCTCGGTAAATTTGGCAAAGATGTGACTTCCGCTCTTTGGTTCGCGGAGTTATATGGTTTGACTCCTCAGGTGTTAAAGTGTTCAAGTGTTTGACTCCTAAGGTGTTAAAGTGATAGAACCAGACAATGTTATTTCAGATGAACTTCATCTTCTGATGAGAGTGTCAGATGTGTCAAATCTAATTGATGACTGCAGGCAGTTGGATTCAAAGGTGAAAAGCCCCATTATTTGTCTGACTTAGAAAACAGAATTAGTGAGTGTGGTGTAATATTCAATATATGGATTGAAATAGGTTCACTGATCTGAACTGGTCATGACTATAAGAAATTAATTTCAAATCTGCTGTTTACAGTTCACAATGAAACCCATGATGATGCTGTTTTCCTTTGGAGAGAGTTTGGAAATATACATAAAATTATAACGCATGAGGTATGCGACCAGGATGAACTCTTTGTAAAAAATCAAACATTAAATGGTCACTTTTCAGGGGTTAGCAAAAATGGGTAGGCGTTACACCATACATGCATAAACTGCTATTCCATGTCCCCGCCATAATTGTAAGGCAAGGTGTCCTTGGTAAGTATGGTGGCCAGAGTGTTGAGAAACTTAATGATTTCGTTAAGCATATTCCCCAAAATTCAAGCAATAAATCAAATCAGACCTTTGACGAGTTATTGACTCGCAAGAGAATTGAAAGTTTGTCTGACAATGAAAAAAATACCCACCTACAATAAATCCGATTCAGATTTATGGGAAAATAGCATTTTTGAAGTACGAAATGCCAAAAAAAATGAAAAAGCCCTATGTGATTATCTTGCAGCTCAAAAGCCGCCGGCAGATATGTCAGTTGCTGAAATAAAGGAAAAACTCAAAGCTTTGGGTGTGGTGACCAGAATAAGAAAAAAGGAAAAACTTATTGAGCTGTTAACAAGTAATATGTAAATAGAGCATTTCTCTCTCTCTCTCCCTCTCTCTGCATGAGCCAGTTTGTAATGATAATAATTAATATCGATATTCAGCAGTCATACATATATTTTTGAAAATGAGACATATATTGTATTCTCCCCCATGTAGTAAGTTAAGAATAGAAAACACTATATGAATTGGTAAATATATGGCTTCACACTTATTCTTGCATATGTATTTAAAATTCTACAGTAATATACGAAACATTCTATTTTTCTTTAGTTTTAATGAACGAGTTAATAGTTAACACATTGCATGCATATTTGAATCGTTACTTTTTGTACGGGTTATAGCCCTACTGTAATTGACTTTGTGTAAATACATGTTATTCGTATGCTGTATGAACGTGTATGTAAAATGTGCTCTTCAATTTGGAGGAAATAAAGATGTATATATTCATTATACTTAAAATAAATCGTTTTTTCTATGATGAGATAAACGCTTATTTTTTAGTTTCCACTTTTTTATTTTAACAATCTAACATCTATGAAATCAGTCAATCATAATTCGCACCTACTGTACTGCTTAATGACTCGCCCGGGGGCAAATAGGTCACACTTGCAATTAATGACTTAATAAAAGGCTCTGGTGTCATAAATAGATACCTTATACATTGTCAAGTGTGTTTGTTAGTTTGTTGTTTTTGTTTATTCTTTTTAGTGTGTGACGAGTTTTTCAAATGTTTATTACATAAAAAATTACTTTTGACAAGTTAAATGTAATTGATTAAATTTTCATTTATCTAAAATTTCATTGAATGTAATAAATGTGTATGTATGTATGTATGTATGTATGTCAAGTCTACCCGATTACGCTGAATTTGATGACTTTTTGTCAAAAGAATTTAATTTGGATTATGATACTTTACGTTCATTTAACTCTGTTAATATGTTACCCCACCTAAACATACCAGTTGTCAGAAAATCACAATGTTCTAAAGTCAACAACCATGGGCGAAAATTGTTTGAGCTATGTATGTTTAACAGTTTATTTAGTGTTAATGGCAGACTTGGCAAGGATAGGTTATTAGGAAAAATGACATTCCGAAACCTGTCTGTTACAGACTATTCTTTGGCGTCTGTAAATTGTTTAAGACGAATTCAAAATTTTGAAGTAACTGAACTGAACCCGCTTTTTTTCAGATGGCCACTGCCTGTTATCGGCTTCCATAAATTTTGACTATACTGAGTGTGAACGAATTCCTTCAGGTTTACATGCACCAAGAAGTACCACAAGGTGGAAAGATAGCAAAAAATCTGAATTCGTAGCTAACCTAGACCCGCAAACGATTGACGAGATCACAGCTTGTCTCCATAACCCACCCGGTCAAGTCAACAGCCTGTATATAAACGACTTGACGAACAAAACTTCTCTTTTCTAATTGTGCCGAAACTACCTTCTCCAGTCCTATCAAAACCTTTAATGATACGTCAAACTAACTCCAAACCCTGGTTCGGGCTTCAATGTAAAAAAGCAAGAAATTTATATAATGTCGCTCGTAAAATTATCAATTACACAAAACTGACCAAAACAGATTAGCGTTAAATAGAGCAAGTCGCTTCTACAAAAAAACAATTAACACCTGGCTAAATAAACATAAATTCAATACTGAGAGGAAGTTACGGTCCATGAGTTCGCAAAGGCCAAAAGTTACTGGTGTTATTTAAACAGCTTAGGTAGTAAAAAGAACAAGGTTACTCCCACATTATCCGAATTTTTTGAATACTTTAAGGATGCTAATTCTGAATCCCATGAGAACATAGACCCAGAATGAAATGACTCTGTTCCCCATATACATACAACTGATACTCTTAATAGGGCAATCACTATGCAAGAAATTGAAAAGGCAATTTCTAACTCAAACAATGGGAAGGCGCCCTCAGAACAGGATACTATTATGAATGAATATATTAAGTGCACAAAACAGGTTATGTTACCACTATAATGTCATTTTTTAACTATATCCTCGAGTACGAGGTGATACCGGAAGCCTGGTTAAAAGGTACAAATAAACCAATTTACAAAAACAAAGGTTCCCTTACGGATCCGGCTAATTACAGACCAATAACCATATTAAGCTGTATGGGCAAAATATTTACATCTATTTTGAATGATCGGATAAATGTATTTTTAAGTGAAAATAACCTCCTTAAGGAAACCCAGGCCGGTTTTAGGGCAAATTAATCTACTACTGATCATATTTTTAGCTTACATGTTTTGATTGAGAAAATGAGGAATGAAAAAAGAAGGTGTTTTGCTCATTTATTGATTTTTCTGCTGCATTTGATTCAATATGGCGGGCAGGTCTCTGGAGCAAAATTTTTAAAATAAGAATTCAAGGCAAACTTTTTAATGTTATTAGAAGTATGTATGCTGATATAAAGTCATGTGTTTCGCTTAATGGGGAAACATCTGCGTTTTTCTCCTTTAGGTGTGGTGTAAGACAAGGAGATAACTTGTCACCGATTTTATTTTCCTTGTACTTAAATGACTTAGAACAGTTCTTCTGATAAATAATAATGGTATACAATTAAATGTAAGTAGTCAAGATACTTTACTTTATCTAAAGTTGTTAGTATGACTATATGCTGAAACCCGCCCGCTTAGCTCAGTAGGTAGAGCGTCGGTCTACGGATCGCGGGGTCGCGAGTTCGATCCTCGGGCGGGGCGTGTGTTCTCCGTGACTATTTGATAAACGACATTGTGTCTGAAATCATTAGTCCTCCACCTCTGATTCATGTGGGGAAGTTGGCAGTTACTTGCGGAGAACAGGTTTGTACTGGTACAGAATCCAGGAACACTGGTTAGGTTAACTGCCCGCCGTTACATAACTCAAATACTGTTGAAAAACGGCGTTAAACCCAAAACAAACAAACAAAACTATATGCTGATCATACTGTTATTTTTTCAGACAGTGAGGTCAATTTTCAGAATTGTCTTGATGATTTTTATACTTACTGTGAAAAGTTTTTGGTACAAATCGACCACGGTCAACAAATTGAAACAGTTAAAACCTATAAGTATCTTGGAGTATATTTCTCATCTTCAGGTAGCTTTCTTTCATGTAGAAAGCACTTGGTTACTCAAGCCAGAAAAGCTAGGCACCAGCTCCTTGTAAAGATCAGTAACCTTTCCTTTCCAATTGACCTGCAGCTAAAGCTGTTCGATCATACTGTCTGCCCCATCTTAACATACGGTTCCGAGGTCTTTGGTTATGAATATCTTGATACCATAGAACAGGCACACTGACTTTTTAAGGATAATAACAAAATCTAGACAAAGTACCCCACGTTATATGTTACCCCTTAGAAATCATTATAAAGTCACGCACGGTCAAATTGTGGAGTAAACTAACCCTAACATCAAATCCATCAAAAATATCCTTTCTCTGCTATCAATACATGTATCAGTCAACTTTCAACTTTAAATGGCTAAAACATATTAAAGCAATACTGGATTCCACCGGTTCTTCATATGTATGGGCAAACCAACCTTTTTTTAACGAAAACGTTGATAAATTTGTAAAGCAGACGCTCATTGATCAGTTTACACAAAACTGGGGGTCAAATCTAGACTCCTCCTCTAAAGGCCAAATGTATAGCCTATTCCAAGGACACTTGTGCACTTGAAAACTACCTCAAGGTCCCAATACCTACCCAGCGGTTTTCATTGATCCACTTCCGAACCGGCAAGGTTTCCTATTGAGATTGGAAGATGAACGCAAATTCATGTGCCACACAACGAAAGAAGGTGCCAGCTCTGCCCCTCGAATGACCTGATTGATGAGCTGCACTTCCTCCTGATATGTCCGTCCTTTAATGAAGAAAGAAAAAATATATACCTTTGAAATATTACCGTAGACCAAATATTATTAAATTTAGAGACCTATTAACAAATTCTGACACGCAACTTTTGAATAGATTGAGCATTTTGTGAAAAAAATTATTCGCCGGTTCTCAAGAACTAATCTATTTTATGACTACGTACTTCTTCAGAATTGTTAAACTGTCATTATCATGTAAGCTTCTGTTTTATATAGGAAAAAATGTGTTTAGCTAGTTATAAACATGGTCATGAAAAACACAAGTTACTATGTGATAAACAATAATTCGGCGAAGTGCCAGTGTATACCTCAATTGACACTAGAACTTTTATGATGTATCACTTATTGTTTACGATGTTTAAATTCCACAACCTAATCTAGAAATATGCTAAAACATAACTTACCTTGCAATTAACCAAATTAACCTCGTTCCAGAACAGAACAGAACATCTCATTCATTCTCTTAATACATGTACACACATGCAAATATGAGGAATTTACAATAGAAAATGTGATCTATTACGAGGCTACCATATATAAACACATCAAGGTACAGTATATTGGTTATAAACAATCAAGATTGTTCTCAAAGTTCAATAAACACATGGGGGCCTCCGTGGCCGAGTGGTTAGAGTCGTTGACTTCAAACCATTTGCCCCTCATCGATGTGGGTTCGAAACCTCATTTGGGGCGTAGAATTCTTCACGTGAGGAAGCCATCCAGCTGGCTTACGGAAGGTCGGTGGTTCTACCCAGGTGCCCGCTCGTGATGAAATAGTGCACGGAGGGGCACCTGGGGTCTTCCTCCACCATTAAAGCTGGAAAGTCGCCATATGACCTAAAATTGTGTCGGTGCGACGTTAAACCCAACAAAATAAATAAATAAATAAATCAATAAACACATGATATGCACAAATTATATTAATGAGAAGAATAACCTGTAAAAATGGAGAAGTGATTACATTCTAGTTTCTAGCAATTCGTAGGATAACCTTTACAAACTTACAAAGCTTCAGAAATTATGATTTGTTGCTAGTACACATTAATTTTTCTAACTTAAACATGTTCGGACGTCGATAAAAATACATTTTAATAAACTGTCTTGGAGATCTGTTCCCATTCGAACAAATAAAGAAATTCATCCTCAATTTTGTTTCTGCAGGAGTTACAAGTTAAAGCATTTATTGGTATTCTTGACAAGTTTCGCGTTTCAATAGGTAAGCGATGATTTATTGTTCTAAATTTAATTAAATTATATAATAAAGAGAGTTGTAGTTTGGACGCATTTAATCAAAATAGATCGAACATTGTATAACCATGAATACTTTATTTTAAGCATTTCATCGGGTATGGTTTCTGTTGATCGTAAGATATTTTTATAAACTGCAGCTGATAATTTGTTTGGGGGTGTCTCCACCTTCAGTTACACAAAGTCTTGACCAAAAAGAAATTATTTTTTCTTCTCTATCTATTGACAATGGCACACATCCCGTTTCACCATAAAACAAAATAATTAGGAATAGACCTTTTTAATTTTAATACATATTTTAAAAATTTTAATTGTACACGCTCTATTAAATCTAGTTTACCAAAACCCCATATTTCAGCTCCATGAAGTAAAATAGGTTTGACAGTTCTATTAAAGAGATCTATTTGTAAATCTATCGGAAATTTAAGACGATTAGAATTTTTAATTAGACTATACATTGCCCTAGTTGCTTGGTTTGAAATATGTTTTTTTTTTACAACTAAGGAAAGAGCCACTTCTGTTAAAATACAGACCAAGATATTTATATTCGTTCACGACCTCTAGGGCTTCATTTTTAAAAGTAAAATTATACATAGGTTGTCTGCCTCTAGCGAAAACAACAATTTTCGTTTTTGAGGTGTTTACCATAAGTTTTCAAGTATCACAGTATTGTTCGTAAGTATTTAAAGCTTCCTGTAAATCATTCGCTGTTTCTGCCATTATTACTGTATCATCAGCATAAAGTAAAATAAATTGTTTTAGGAGATTAAATAATTAATTTGTATTTTGCTCAGTTTGAATTATTATTCCTTGTACATTACTATTATTTTGAAAAAAGTCCTTTAGATCGTTTAAAAATAGTGAAAAAATCAAAGGTGATAATTTTTCCCCTTGACGAACTCCAATATTACAAGAGAAACAGTTAGAATATTTTGAATTGACTCTTACACAGGATTTTATATCATTATAAATGTTTCTAATTTTAGTATTTATTATTTTTTCCCATAAACCATTTCTCCAGACCGTGTCGAACGCTTGTTTTAAGTCGATAAATGAGCAGAATAATTCTCTTTTGTTATTAATTAGATATTGAATAATATGGTTTAAAACGAATAAATTGTCTGCTGTTGAGACCCTTTCTAAAACCCGCTTGTATATTGTTTAAAATGCCGTTAGATTCAACATAGTCAGTAAATACTGGTAAAAACCTTCCCTAGACAGCTTAACAATGATAATAGGCCTATAATTTTCAGGTTTAGTTATGTCGCCCTTATTTTTATATATTGGGATGATAACACCTATTGTCCAAAGTTCTGGCATTACACCAGTTTCATAAATGAGATTAAAGAGTTTAACGTATATATTTTTCATCAATGGTAAAGATGCTATTATTTATTCCAATACATGAAACCATTCAGGTGAGATATTTTGGTAAACATATAAACTCAAATACAGCAAATTCATAGGCGAAAAACTACATGTACCGTTACTCCAATTAATTATTTCATTCAGATATAAAGCTGGGATCAACGACCAATAATTGCAGGGAGTGTAATACATAAGATTCTCATTTAAAAATGAACATACAATTGTATTGGGCCAATTCGTTTCACTTTTGCGGCGTACGCCGTTTCGCCTCGGGCAACCGGCTAGGCGTTCGTTTGGTTTCCCGGCACTTCCCTGGTCTATCCGGCGTACGCCGATGTGCGCCGGTCTTGCTAGATAGGCAAAGCGGCAAATCATATATAAAATCGGTTAAACATCTCTGAAAATTTGGGTTAATAACAGTAAAAGTAGACGCATACTACAAGAAATATTTTGTTATTGCCTCAATAGAAAATCGTTATAAATTGGAAGTTTATCTTTTTTTATTTGCAACTCACGTGGCCGGCGTAAGCCGAAGCGTTCGTTTATTATTAAAGCGGCGAAAAAAATTTTCTTGCCGCTCACGTGACTGGCATGTTTCGGGTTGAGTGAAACGAATTGGCCCATAGCCTAACGATAAAGTCACAGGTGAATGCACATTTAATAGGTAGCCATACGGATAAACACACCAGTGTGCATTTGTCAGGCTTGGAGGTTCCCCCTGGGGGTTATTGACTTGAGAACTAATATGAACAGGCTGGCAATGAACTTGTATGTTACGCTACTCAAAATATGCTACCTGTTTTGTTTCACCTAACATACATGATTTTGTGTATTTATATTTGTTTTTATGTCTTAGTTTCATTAATGCAAAATCTAAAGAAGATAATATATAAAGATCATATTTTCATATACTGATTATATCTTATGCAAAATAAAAGAATAAAATAACGTAAATCTATCGTTCGGTGTCTTCTTTTTTCCGTTCTGTATTGTACATTATTGTAAAACAGAATTAAACCATGTTGTTGCACTGTATGTAACCCGGTTGAAATAAAGGTGACTGTATTCGTTGTTGTTGTTGTTTTACCGGAACGTTAAAATTATTATAAAATGAATTTCCTATTCCCATGTTTTTACAGTTACTGTAGATCCAGATATTTATGATGATGTGATAAGCAGATAGCCGAAACATAACAGTCTGCAGCACTAGCTAAAAATATCCGATAGTGAGACGGTGAAAGGGAGACAACAATGTATAGCGTTTACCTTAATAAACAAGGGAAGATAATAGAAGCGACTTTTACCAAATTCTTCAGTATGAATTTTGCACTAGATAAAACAGCTTAAATTAAATTTACTCCGCTTGCCGACTCAAGTTTCATTGCAGTATACTGTTTAATAATTTCAGTTAAATCAAATTGAAAAAAGAGAAGAAATTTGATTATTAAAACTGGCGTCGTCCCATTTGTACGTATTGGTGCAATAATCTGACGTCCTGTTGTTTTACACAGGCTGTATAACTTGAGAACTGTCGGAAAGATCGTTCAAATCAAAAGCAGTTTATTCATTGTCAGGGGTGTATTGACCGGAGCTTCAATTAACCCAGCTAGAGCCATAGGACCGGCAATTGTGGTAAGTGCGGTTTTAGACAATGCTTGGGAATACTATTATATATACTGGATTGATCCGATTCTCGGTGCCATCTTGGCAGCTTTATTATACAAGTAAGTTCGCTCTGGAAATGCCTTAGTAGCTATGTTCTTTGTCTTTTTTTTTGTAAATGTGTTTGTTTATTTTTTCGTGCACATCCTGAACCTGTAAAATTAATCACTCATGTATTTTATAAGATGAATCATAAGATGATATATTTTGCGACTGGGTTTTCTACGGAATCCTGTTAGTGGCATCGTGATATCGAGTTTAAAAAAATCTTTATAGTGGCAAATCAATTCGTAATATAATGATAATTTAATGTAGGTTTACGTATTGTTGAGCTTTCTTTTGCCACATGTAAAGAACGCATGCGCATTAAAATCAAAACATTCGGGAAATAGCCTATAGCAAATAAAAGCTTTCGTCCCACATCTGTTTCCGTAGAATCACAAGCGATTGGAGACCTCGAACGGTGCGCAGTTATAACCAATGACTGGATGAATAGAAACAAACTGAAAATGAATACATCAACAACTGAATTTAATATTTTTGGTAGCAGACCTCAATTGAACAAATGTTTTTCAAATTCGATTTACATTGCTGGTGATGAAATCAAACGTGAAAGAATAATTAGATATCTTGGGGCATTTCTTTGCGACACCTAGAACTCTAAAGATCATGTAAATCGCAAATATCCTAATGCCATGTTGAATTTAATACTTACGAATTAAAAACATCCGAAAATATTGAACAAAAGCAGCCACTGAATTTTCAGTGTCATACTATATGGTGGTGCGTAAGATGTAACGTATTCAAAACATGTGCGCAAAACTTGTCCATAACAGGAGGAAATTTGACAGTTCCAAGCAAGCATTGTATGACTTACATTGGTTGCCAGTGAAAGCAAGGATTTAGTTAGGATACTTTCTTTCATGTATAGCTGTCACATTCGCAGAACACCTATGTATTTCACAGAATTGCTTACAGAGTATGTCCCTAGTAGATAAGGTTTGAGATTGGGGCTAGGGGTCCGGTATTCGGACCTCTAGACAACCCGTACAGGCAGGCTAGAGGTCCAGTAATCAATGTGAATACTGAGGTTTTTTTTGTATTACAAAGAGCAGACTATATTTTATCTATAAAAACTGGAGATGATTTCAAAAGTTTGTTCTCGTATGTTTCTTGATGTTTTACATCGTTTAGTCACAGGAAACAGAAGTATTTATAATTCTTTAATCCCGCGGGAAAAGTACGATCGCAAATTCGACAGATAATTAATAGTAATTTACTAGCAAGCTTTTATTGTTTTTCTTGTTTTCTTTTTTCTCGGGACTGATGAATAAAAATAATATACTTAGTATCTAAGACATGGATTTTGCTCATGACTTGTTGAATTCGTTTTACTGCTTGAGTAAATAAATTACGGTGACTATCGGAAATCGCTGTGAAAATTTCATATTCAATTTGCATCGAACCCGGGTGCGAGCTAATTATGCATCATTATTCAAACAATAATTGCAGCCGAATAATATGTTTTCATATTTGCCCATTACTTTTAAGTGAAGTATGTGAAAAAAGAGTGAACTCGAAAAAAGAGTAAACTGCAAATGTATGTTTTAATGTGAATATTATTTTCATTTATTTAGTTATTTATTTTGTTGGGTTTAACGTCGCACCGACACAATTATAGGTCATATAGCGACTTTCTAGCCTTGACGATGGAGGAAGACCGACCTTCCGTAAGCCAGCTGGATGGCTTCCTCACATGAAGAATTCAACGCGTCGAGTGAGGCTCGAACCAACATCGATGAGAGGCAAATGATTTGAAGTCAGCGACCTTAACCACTCGGCCACGGAGGCCCCTTATTACTTTCATTGTCCATGTGTTATATTTACATGTACAATATTCAAGTTTCAATATGAACATGTAGTTCTATATGTTAACCAACTTTCTGTTATGGTATGTTTTAATGCTTAAATAATTTTATTAGTGAAAATTAGTATTAAATGAATTAAAAAAGGAACTATTTTTATTTAAACATGTAATTTAAAATAACATGTTTTTTTTTTTATTTAATCTGACAAAGTAATGACATTAAACACGGAATTAGATCGACACACATGTCTCTCTAATTCAGAGGCTTTTACCAGTTTATCCGGTATCATCAGTACATGTGTACTTAAACGGTCAAAAATTTCCAAATTAGTAAAATCAATGATAATCAAACGTTTAGGGAAGCATGAGGACATAAAATTAACTTAAAATAAACTTAATGAAAGAAAGATGAACTGTTTTAGTTTACTTCAATAACTTAAAAAATGTCGTGAGAGAAGTATAAATATGAGAATAAATCATTAAATTAGTTACTTTTTTCAAACGCTTAGGGAAGCAAGAAGATCATCATTTATTTTATTAAAAATAATATTGAAAGAAAATGTAAATATTGCAGATTAATTCAATAAATATTGTTAAATAACACTTTTGATACCATTTGATGTGGTAAAGATTTATTTCCCCCGTCTATATTTCAATAGGCGTAAATTGACCGATAACGGCTAATCGATAAAATCGATACGCAGTTTTCAAGGGAGACAATTTCGCCAATAAGCCAGCAAATTGGCTTGATTTCTGGGTATGAAAATATTTACAAAAATAAACGTAATAAAGCCAACTATATGACAACTAATCACAACTTTTACCAGCAATTACCTCATCAGCAATTACCTTATATACTGGTATTGCAGTTCATAATAGTACATGCATATTGCTAGACTCCGGGTCTTACCTTTATCTATTTACTCAAACAGTAAAACGAAATCAACAATTCATGAGCACAGCCTATGTCTTAAATACTAAAGAAACAAAATTAGTTTATTATTTTAATTCATCAGTCCCGAAAAAAAAACACAAGAAAAACATTAAAAGCTTCCGATTACGGCGTACAAATGGCTGTTGATTATTTGCATAATTTGCGATCGTGTTTTTCCAGGGATTGAAGAATTATAAATCCTGTGGCTTTAAGTTTTTACATTTCAACATATATATTTTCAAGGTTTGTTAAATTAAATGTTTGTTTGTTTGTTTGTTTTGGGTTTAACGCCGTTTTTCAACAGTATTTGTACTTGCTTGTACAGGCTCTATGGGTAGGGTAGCGTGTAGATCTAGTATGTCTCTCTTTTTCTTCTAAATGATGTGATGGCACTATTAACCAGTGGGTTTGAACCTCTATATGCAGCCCGTCTGGGCGTACCAAGTAAGGCTTTCAGCACTGGCATTGGGCAATGGGGGTAAAGTGGCCTCTGGGAACAGGGTGCTGTCATGACTGCTTGTTAAATTAAGTCATTATCATTATTATTATTATTATTATTATTATTATTATAAATTGAATATGTCATTGTATAGAAATAGGCGACTAATCATATTTTAATCAGTTTCAGTTTTGCTACCGTCATTATAAATTATGTAAATACCTTGTGAAATTTTAGTATCGTTATTCAGATTTTGTTTTGAACTTTAATGGTATTTTAAAGACACTTCTGCGAGATGCTATATTAAAACCTACTTTTATGGGGATGTTGTTTACAAACATCGTAAGATTCCGGGTAATCTTGAATCCCCACGGGCCCGGGCTATTTTGATATCCGTCTTCTGGTCTGTTTCCTCGTCCTCTTATGGGCGTTTCTCTTGTTGTTCTGTCTTCTGCAAAGACATTGAATACATGCGTTTTAAGTTCTGAAGGAATGCTTTTTTATATAAATTTACAAGTGCATATTTGACTTTTAAATAATTTGCCTTCTGCCGTCAGATTAACCTGGCGATGATAACCTTTATTAGTCCCCTGCTGGTGGAAAACCAGTTCCGGGGACTATAGAAATGCGCTTTTCCGTCCATCATTTTGTCGATCTGTCATTCTGTCATTCCGTCCGTCCGTCCTCCGTCCGCAATTTCGTAGCTCTGTCATTCATAAAGGGATTATAATATTACTTGGCACAAATGTTCCCCATGATGAGACGACGTGTCATGGACCCCTAGCTCAAAGGTCAAGGTCACAATTGGAGGCCAAACGTAATCCGGTGCATACCTCTGTCATCCACCAAGGGATTACAATAGTACTTGACATAAATGTTCCCCATGATGAGATGACATGTCATGCGCAACACCCAGAACCCTAGCTTAAAGGTCAAGATCACACTTTTTTCCTGTCAGGTCTATAACTTTGTCATGCAAAACAGGATTAAAATATCAGCCGGCACAAATATTTCCCTGGATGAGACAACGTGTCATGCGCAAAACCTGTGCCCTTAGCTGAAAGATCCAGGACACACTTTGAAGTCAAAGGCCAAAAGGGCTTTTCTCCTGTCCAGTTTGTAACTCAATAATCCCTAGAACAAATATTTACCACCATGAGACGGATTGACATGCGCAAGAACCAGGTCCCTACATCTAAGCTCAAGGTCACACTTAGAGGTCAAAGGTCAGGTATAAGAATGACTTTGTTCGGAGCATTTCTTTTTCATGAATAAAGGCATTTGATGCAACTTGGCACAAATGTTCACCACTATAAGACACCTTTACTTTCCTTTGTTGTTACTATAAATAGCTTATACTGCAACTTTTTTTATTACTGGCCGTAGGAAAAAATCGAGACCACTTTTCTGTGGTACAACATGCACGTTACATCCAATTTTAAGGTGTATTTTGACCTATCTCTACCTGGTAAAGAGTTTTGTTTGGACTCATATTATATAGATTTTATTAGGATTTACTTCCCTTTGTTGTTACTTTAAATAAGAGCAGAGAAAATTAGGTGCCTTGCAGTAGGGGACTTTGTATTGCTTGGCAATACTTCATTCACTTCTTTACACAGTCCTGAGACTTTGAAACCTGTTGTGGGTAAGAAGTGAGGTAAGGTGAATAATTAAGCGGTTTAAGCTCCCCGGTAGTGTTCTTCCTACTGAACGTACCGAAGCGGTGTCCCATTTTGTTCCTGTATGTGCGCGCGCTCGTGTGTGCTGTGTTTGCACTTTTTAGGAAGATTGCGATTTTGGAACGTGGCTTTCCCTGTTAGCTATTATGTATCCTTTTTTTCGTTATCTTTACCTGACATACTCGTATTCATAGGTATCAGCCTCAGGTTTAATCGGTTCAAACTTTCAATGATGCTCTTCTATAGTATGACCATACATGTAATATTTGTTGTTGCATCAACAGTTTATACCTATGTGTGACAATGCTTTCTAATGTCACTCCCTACCGTCCGTTTTCTCTTTTTTCCACAGTAATATGGAATTCAGTATGTGGATTTGCTCTAAACTTACAGTTGTTCCTTATCACCATCCAAATCATATACGACAAGGTCTATAACTCTGGCATCAATAATTATATATTTTCGATTTATTTTTCTGTTCTTACATTCTTCCACTTTACAAAATTGTTCCACGCACACATCCTATCTGGCAAGGTCTCCATATCTGGCTACAATATCCAAAAGTTATGCCCCTCTTAAGTTTAATTCTCTTGATTTGCCTGTTACTTTGAACTGCTGCTTCTTCACAGATGTGAACATATGATAATTTTAGCAGCTTATCGTGAGCTATTGCAGTCAGGTTTCGTCTATCCGTCCACAAAAATTTACCGACCTTCTTTATTGACTGCATGTGCTGTATATTGTATCAAGCTCTAGAATATGCTCATTAGATGCCATATTGCTTGTATACAATAAATGTATATGGCCGTCAAGTCTCGGTCCAGTTTGACAATAAATTAGATTGTTGAGGTAACACAGGATCTATGACCCTTGGATAAGTTGAATTTGCCTTTGCACTTCTCCAGCTTCAGTATTTTAGCAATTTTCATGTAACGTACACTTATGTATATAGAAGCTAGCTCTCGGGTAAATTCAATAATGGACAATTATTATGGTCCTTGGATAAGTCAGAATTGTTATACTGCACACTGTGTTGACACATTAGAGGTCACCTAATTGGAAGTTACACAAAAATGTGTATTTACACGGGTTCTAGCACATGAACCGTGCTCAAGTTACCTTATGATTGTGACATTTGAATTTGTCAGCATTTTTAACACACTACCAGTCTCATTTCATGCGCAATCTTTATAACTAACACAAAATAGCCACAAGACAGCGGACAATGGACACACCGTTACAGTTAGATCGGACCCATATGGTCACTGAACTTATTTCATATTGTTTACACATTAGCAGTTACATTTGTTGAGTAATTTTCATGGAACTTACTCGTGATATATATTCCACCAAGATTGCGGAAATTTTGATAATGGTCAAAGTTGTTGAAACAGCATTAGCGTTGTGGTCCCTGTATGGAATCCAAATTGGGATATTTCATATTGTGAACACAATAGGGACCATGAAAATTACACAGAACTTGTATGAACTTATTATAACCGTTGAAATGAGTCAAACTTGAAGTCAAAGACAAACTATGTCACCCGTGAAGGGATTTTAATATTGCTTAGCACAACTGTTTTTTTATAATGAGACAACGTGTCTTACGCATCCCCTCAAAAGTCAAGGCCACTGTCAAAGGTAAAAGGTCAATGGTATTTTTCCCCTCTCTAGTCCATAACTCTGTCATCAATTAAGTGATTTTAATATAACCTGACACAAATGTTTCCCATAATGCGACAATGTGTCATGTGCAATTCCCAGACCCCTAGTGCAAATATCAAGTTAACACCTGAAGGACAAATGTCAACATTGATCTTTTGTTGTCCGGAAAATATTTGTATATAAGTTCGTGTCATACGTCACACTTAAAAAAGATTGTTGGTGTATTTTCTACAGAATTACTTTCCTTTGGTATGATGATTTCTTACATTTTTCTCGTATTTTCCTACCAATTTCAAAATGAATGTTATCAAAAATGAAATTAAATACTTTTTATATTTGTAATCAACAACTGAGATTTTTGTAAATTCAAATTCCAAGTGTTGTGTTATAACATATTGCATACTGATATAATACTACTTTGTTTATACATTATTATCATTATTATATATCAAATCATTGTCATACTACAGTAGAGAAAATTAGGGGACTTTGCATTGCATGGCAATTTTGAGGATTTAATTTCTCTCATCAAACCATCTTATACAATTATATAACTAATGAAAAGGTATAAAGACAGTAACTGCTTTCAAATATAAGTTTCTGCATTGTTATGTTCTAATACGATTTCCTTAGGAAAATATAACGAAATATTTTATCATATCAATGGGTATGAAATGCAAGACTTAAGGACTGGTGCTAATCACACCTGTTTTTTAAAGTACATAGCCTATATAACATAGAGCAGCCCGGCTTAGGCCTAAAACATTCTTTGTTTCCGGTAACATGCTAAAAAGGGTAGGTAGGTCGAAAAAAAAAATTTTGATTGAGACTTCTCGGAAATTATTTTTGTGACAAAAATGAATACAAATAAGAGGTTGATCAGTAAGTTGATTTCTAACTTCATTGACCATGTTTAAAGCATATAAAGTGCAGAGTTTTCAACGTTTTGTTAAAACATTTAAAAAAAAATTCCCTAAGGCAATGAAAAAGAATAAGGGTCCGGCCAGAAATTTAGGGTAGGTCGCGATACCGGAAACAAACAATTTTTTACTCCCTATCTCAGCTGCAGCATAACCTTATATATTGTTGTTATAAAATGTCACCTGTCAATAGTGTACAGTAAATAGTATCTTATACCCGAGTTTTCATTATGGAAATCAGCAACTTTTTCATATTTTGTACCATAATTTTATCCTTAGTGGGAAAACTGATGAAAACTGATGAAAAACATGTATTCTCCGAAAATGGTGGTGGACAATAACACCATAGCTATAACTCATGAAAAATTACAAATTTTATATTTTCACTTTAATAGTTTGACAGACTTACTTGTCAAAGCATTTAAATTACTGCTTAATATATAGCTTCGAATACTACTGATTTTTGACAGATCTGTTGCTGCAATGAGATAGGTGCCATATTGCCATATTTCCCGGTCGTTTCGGTGCTCATCAGCGTGTAAACAATTTATAGCCAGGAGACGAAAAACCTCCGATATCAGTGACCAGTATTCTATTCTTGTTCTCAGTGGCACCCAATACACCGTTCCTCCTCCTTGTTCGAGATCCCGAGCTACAGCTGATAGAGCTCTCTTTCATGATTGCCCTGTAATGTCAAACCTTAGAGACGGACCCTCACCTGCCTACGTCCAACGGAAAGGATTATGACCTCCAACCTTTCTCCTTGTAGCTTAAATATAAAATTTCATCTCGAAAATCTTCGATCACTTCGGTACTTCACAAAGTTTGAAAACTCTGGTTCGCTTTTGTTCGGTTTGAACTGCATGTTATTCTCTGACTGGCGGTGGTTTAGCTATAGTAGAAAGATGTTCCTCCTTATGCCCCAGTTACAGATGGCGAACTGCCGCCGGACGGCGAGTATTTTAAGGATAATTGGGCAAAATTTCCCAGCATCCGTCCGACCAGGTGAAAGGCGCATGGGAAAGGTTTAAAAAAGTTATTGGATAAGATTATTAGCCTTCGGAAAACCCGTAAACGCATGGTCAGACATCGTCCGAATGTCGGAAGGGCTTGCTTTCAACAAGCGTGGACAAATCTTTGTTTAAAATTTCATCATCAAAATCGTCCTGCAATCGTACTGGCACCATCTGTAGGATCCCCGGCAGGCACCGGTTCGATGTCGATGCAAAATAATCGTCCCGGTATCTCATGATGTCAGTCAGAGCGCCTGGCGTCATTGACTTGCCGTGCAGCGGGCTGCAGCCGGACGGCAAACTTTGGTGCCCCATTCACTTTAATAGTTTTACTCGAGTACCTCCTCCTTCGTTCTTTATCTGATCAGAAGGAAAGATGGCAATAGTTCCACCACAACATCTAAGATTTTTTCTCATCCAGCAACAGAGACTGAAGGCGGCTGAAGACGCGGACACTGAGGGAGCCTTAAGTACAATGTAATAGATGTCCGTCAAGTTTCCTGAATGTTCTGCAAGGGCGCCGCCTGGTCCCTGTCAGACCCGAGAACTGCCCGTCCGGCATGTGATGGTATAAAAGCCTTCCGGTGCCCTCCTGTTTTGTGACCGCGTCAACAAAAAGCTTCAAAGTCGTCCGGCGCCTGTTATACTCTCCAAATCTTTGAATCGGCACCGTTCGAAAAAGAATATGGGCGGCGCCCATTTTATTGTGACTGCTGCTTTAATCATTATACGTCCCCATCCTTCACTACGTTTCTTTGCACCTATAGGTCGCTTATTGGGCTTATAAAGTAGAAGAATCCTATAGTTTTTGGAGTCAATAGGTCAAAGATCAGGGCAACCGGGCCGAAACTTGAAAAAGGTTTCCACCCAATTACTCGAGACCCACTTGACCCAGAACCTTCGATGTTGATAGCATGACAGGGTTTATAAGGAAGATGACCCTGTAGCTTTTGAGGTCAAAGGTCAAGGAGACAGGGACCTGAACTCCAGTAACTTGAGAAACGCTTGGCCAATAACCTTTAAACGTAGTAACATGAGCGGGATAATCAATAAGAAAACCTATAGAGTTTTTGGAGTCAATGCATCAAAGGTTGCAGAGGCCTGGAACCTGAAAACAGTTCCGCCCGATAACTCGAGAACAACTTGACCCCTAACCTTTAAACTTACTAGCAAAATTGGTCTCATGAAGTAGGTGATCTCCATAGTTTTCGGGGGTCAATAGGTCAAGGTCACTGGGGCCTGAAACTTGAAAACGGTTCTTGCCCTATAACCACTTGACCCAGAACTTTCAAATTTAATAGCATAATTGGACGTATAAAGTCGATGAAGTTGAAGATCCCTATTGTTTTATTGGGGTCAGTCAAAAGTCAAGGTCACAGGGGCCTGAACTTTGAAAACAGTGTCCATTCAGTATCTTGAGAACCACTTGACCCAGTATCTTCAGACCAGTTAGCATGATTGGGCTTATGAAGTCGATGACCCTTACTGTTTTTAGGGTTAGTATGTCTGTGTCAAAGATCAAGGCCATAGTGACCGGACTGAAAATGAGGCAAGGCATTATGGGAGCACACATTTTTCACAGACGTTTCTAGTAACGAACTGGATTTAAAATTTATAAACATTCACAATTTTTTTTATTGTAAATTATTTTCACAATCTAGTTGTAAACATGCCGCTTTCCAGTGAACCCGATTATTGCAACAGAGGATAAACATTACGCAATACTATAATCACCGTATTGAACCACTTCTCTAGCAACATCACATAGATAGCATATCCCCAGTAATTTTTGTGGTGAACAGAACACTGTACACATCTGTTTAGTTTAAACTAGCCTAAATTTGAATTACTTTGGAGAGAAGTCTAAGAATCAGTCTAGTTCAAATTAAGCAACACCCAGGAATATAGGACAGGTGTTCAATCTGGGTTTTGCAGCTAGAAACTTTTATCTATCACTTATCGAGGTGTTCCATGATAAATTCGATATCAATGTTAGAACTTTTTTGCCATGGGTACAAAAATGTTGAAACAATACTAATTATAAAATATTCAATTAAAAGCAATACAAACGAATAACATTATTTTCAATATTGTCAATCCCCCAAAAACTAGCTTACAAATATGGCCTTCTTATTTCGAGGTACATGCATGTTTCATTCCGTGTACCATTAGCTACGTTGCTATGGATATACATGTATGGAATTAAAATTGGACATATATACCATACATATTTACTATTTATTTATATTTTCCCTTTTCTCTGGTTATAAAATATACAATATTTACATACACGAGATAACAAGAACAAAACTTATATAATCAAAGAAAACACAGTATGTTAAAAGAAGGTGATGGAAATTGCATTAAACTAAGTTCACGATTTGAGCCGCGCCATGAGAAAACCAACATAGTGGCTTTGCGACCAGCATGGATCAAGACCAGCCTGCGCATCAGCTTTCAAAGCCTATTGGAATTAAGAGAAACTGTTAGCGGAGAGCATGGATCCTGACCAGACTGCGCGGATGCGCAGGCTGGTCTGGATCTTTGCTGGTCGCTATGTTGGTTTTCTCATGGCACAGCTCATTTATACAAAATAATAAGGCATTTGTTAGATATTTACACAGCAATGTCACCTTCAAATATTAAAATATGTGTAACCGAATATATTTAATACATTTCTATAAATCTAAGGCTAATTAACATCACATTTTTTTCTGAGATAAACTGAGGCAGCGAGTGAAAAGTACTTTAAATATCGAGGGTTCAACGCAATAAGGGCGTATCTACATATAATAACTATATGTAGATACGCCCTTATTGCGTTGGACCCTCGATATTTGTTTTTTTCTCGGAAAACAGGAGTCAGCGAAGATTAGCTAAATTGCTACGGAAATACATGTATGCAATTAAAATTGGAACATATGTATACATATATATACTATTTATTTCTATTTTCTCTTTTCTCTGGTTATTAAATATACAATATTTATATACATGAGATAACAAGAAAAACTACTTACATAATCAAAGAAAAAACAGTATGTTAAAAGTTGCATTAAACAAAGTTCATGATTTACACAAAATGATATGGCATTTGTTAGATATCACCTGCAAACATAACAAGAGGACCATGATGGCCCTATATCGCTCACCTGAGTACCATTGCTCTTTATGATAAGATCAAGTTTTGACATAGATCACATGGCGTACACATTAAATATCAGGATAAAAATTTCTTGTAACTGTCCCTTTTGACCTATGCGTCACATACTAGTCATGACAAATCTCCATATCAAGTTTGAGGGTTCTAGGCTCAAATTCTGCATTTTTGTACTAGCATGACTATTTCTTACCCTGGAAGACTTAAATAACATTTAAAACCAATGTCATTTGATGCTGCTAAGGTATATTCATTTACATAAAATAAAGGGAGGTAATCTGTCATAAATTCAGTAATAAGTTATCTACCCTGATTGCCCGAGTTCATCTGATTGCATAAATGACATTTGAAATCAGTATCTTCACTGGTTACTGAGATACACCCATTTGAAACAAGGGAGGTAATTTGACATAAAAAAGTTGATATTATCTGCACTGATTGTCTCAGTCCAACTTATGACAATAATGAAATTTCAAATGAGTCCTATAAATACTTACTTAGATAAATCCATTTTTATAAAATTTGTTTGTTTTGGGTTTAACGCCGTTTTTCAACAGTATTTCAGTCATGTAACGGCGGGCAGTTAACCTAACCAGTGTTCCTGGATTCTGTACCAGTACAAACCTGTTCTCCGCAAGTAACTGCCAACTTCCCCACATGAATCAGAGGTGGAGGACTAATGATTTCAGACACAATGTCGTTTATCAAATAGTCACGGAGAACATACGCCCCGCCCGAGGATCGAACTCACGACCCTGCGATCCGTAGACCAACGCTCTTACCATTTTTATAAAAAATCAGGGGAGGTAATCATGCATTGGTAAATGCATGTAGAAGATACAGAGTACAAGCTTTTACAACAATATATTAAAAAAAGTATTCATATCAATAAACATTCAATCAAGAGTTATCTAACATGACTATTTCTTATCATGAAAAACATAAATAACCTTTCAAACCAATCTCATTAAAGCTGCTAGGTATATTCATTTACATAAAAAATAAAGGGAGGTAATTAGTCATAAATTCAGTCAATATGTATCATCACTGATTGTCCAAGTCAATCTGATGGCATAAATGAAATTTCAGGTCAGTATCTTCATTAGTTACGTAGATATAGCCGTTTTAATTTGAAATAAATGGAGGTAATTTGACATAAAATCAGTCCATAGTTATCTACCCTGATTGTCTCAGTCCAACTAATGACAATAATGGCCTTTCAAATGAGTCCTATAAGTACTTACTGATATAAATCTATTTCGATTAAAATCAGGGGAGGTAATCAGATATAAAATAACTCTGGGACCTATAACTGGTTCTGACAGATTCATCATGGAATCCAAGATTTATTGTTGTTGAAGATATTTTGCAAGTTTGTATCAAATCAAACCATAAATTAAGTCTCTATATGGCTGCAAAAGCCAAAATAGCAAATTTTGGACCTTTAAGGGGCCACAACTCTGGAACCCATGAAGGGATCTGGCCAGTGTTCGAAAGGAACCGGGATGTTATGCCAATACAAGTTGAGTGCAAGTTTGATTAAAGTTAATTGCAAAATGTTGTCTCTATCGTGTTAACAAGCCAAAAATGTATGAAATCAAACCATAAATTAAGTCTCTATATGGCTGCAAAAGCCAAAATAGCAAATTTTGGCCCTTTAAGGGGCCATAACTCTGGAACCCATGATGAGATCTGGCCAGTTTTCGAAAGGAACCGAGATATTATGCCAATACTAGTTGTGTGCAAATTTGATTAAAGTTGATTGCAAAATGTTGTATCTATCGTGTTCACAAGCCAAAATAGCAGATTTTGGCCCTTTAAGGGGCCATAACTCTAGTACCCATGATGGGATCAGGCCAGTTTTCGAAAGGAACCGATTTATTATGCCCATTCAAGTTGTGTGCAAGTTTGAGTAAAATCAAACACAAACTGTTGTCTCTATCGTGTTCACAAGGAAATTGTGAACGGACGGACGACGGACGAAGGGCGATCTCAAAAGCTTTTCTGCGATAAATTGAGGCAGCGAATGAAAAATAATTTAAATATTTACTTTTGTTTTGTAGGAAAACGAGAGCCAGCGAAGCGCGAAAAAATATAATTTTCTTGTTTTGGCAGAAACGCATAAATAGAAATTACAGCACTTTTACATACACTAATTCACCACGAATTGGGTAAACATGTGTAGTTTGGTTTGGGTACGTTTTGACCTGCAGGCGCCCTGTTGTGCGGGTGAAAAAAGGTCATAACATTAGCATGTAGTGTTATTAAATAATGTGTGCTTGAAAAAGTTTTTTATGAAATATACCACAAAGCACAACCTTAAACCATTTTGGTAACATAGTTATGAAGCTTGCATAATTACCTGTAAAACATCAACTTAAATTAGCTATGAAAAAAATCTAGCACTTTTTCTTAACTACACTTTTTTTCTAGGATTAAATTTATCTTTAAATATCATATTAGCAATTAAGCTATTGAACAATTTAGATGTCATTTTAACAAATACATAAAAGGTAATGATAACTAGATATGTGTCCATAGGAAACATGTACCTCTCTGACATTAGCTCTGGTTTAACTAATATCCCAAAGAGAACACCAAGTGCACAATTTCGCATGCTTTGTATTTTACGACTGTAGGTCAAGTACATTTTGAGAACACGGGACACATTTTAAAAATATTTTTTAGTTATGTCAAGGTACAAAACACTGTTTTTGCATAGTATAAAAAACTCTGTTGCACAAAATCACATGCTGAATAATATTCCTACATGGTTTCGTGACTCCAGGTGGAATGTTTCTTAAGATGCGTATATGCAACACAAACCTTAAGCACTTTGTGTATTTTTCACTAAATCAAGGACCATAACTCTGATTTAGCTGAGTGGAATACTGAACAGAACAAAAAGGTTGCGCAACTTTATATGCTATACGGAAATCGGCTGAAGTTTTACGACTCTAAGACAATTACTTCTTGATATACATGCAGCACAAGCTTGTATGCCTTTTACGTATAGTTTTGACAATTTAAGCCATTACTCTGGCTTGACTGACAGAAATCCGGAACAAAATCCCAGATGCACAATTTCACATGCTGAATGTTATTCCTATGACGTTTCAGGACACTGGGCCAAATACTATATTTGAGATATGTGCGAGACAACCATTTATGCCCTTTCATGCATATTTTTACCAAGTCCTGGGTCATAGCTTTAGTCTGGCTGAGAAATATATATAAAACTAGAGGTTCAAAGCTTCACGTGCCAGATAAAATCCTGTAATGTTTCAGAATCCTGGGTCAAACACGTTTGGCAATACATGCGACACAAACTCAGGCCATTGTTGTGCATATTTTAAATAAGTCAAGGGCCATAGCTCTGGTCTGGCTGTGTGAGATCCTAATTAAAGCACCAAGTGCATAACTTCTTGTGCTGATAACAATTCTGTGAGGTTTGATGACTGGTCTAATACTTTTTAAGATATGAATGACACAAATTCGGACAGACTTACCCAAAAATTTGGTTTACTGTTTGAAAACAATAGCATAACCACTTGAGGAATAATAGACTTTCAGATTTTATTAAGTGTTAATAAAATGAATAAAATGTTTTTCTATTGCCCTAGGTCTTACCTTCTACCACCTAATGTATCAGGCAAGGGAAACCCTATGTGAAAAAAGTGCGGGGGAGGGGACAAAATAACAATTTTTAATTAATATCACTTCAACAGGCCGTTTCAAAACACATGCGTTGTTTGTCCTGTTGGCTCATAGATGGTCATAACTGTGTTGGTCTCCCTCAGCATCTGCAGGAAAAGAAGAAAAAAACTGAAATTCGCTTATTTCATTTTCTAAATCTTATTTACAACATTTGCAAAGAATCAACTGCCTTTACACAGAGCTAGAAAAATGAGTTTGTCGTTCGTTTTTGTTAGGCTTTGAGTCATACCAATGCAATTTAGTTCTTAATTCTACATCCTGAGTGAGGATTCAAACGCAAACGGGTACGGGGAAAGTGATTCACAGTCAGCGACATAGACAACTCAGCCATGGAGACCCTGCTTAAAAGATAATTAGATATTATTCAGTAGAACTGTCTTTATAGATGTTTGTTAGGTTTAGAGTCAGACCAACACAATTTAGGTTATATAGCAACTTTATCAGCTTTGGGCGACGGAGAAAAAAGGCCTTAGATGCTCCCCGGGTTTATTTCAGGGATTAATGATAGAAATCAACGTTAGGTTCAACTTGTTCGAATTTTGGTCAATTAATGGATTTGTACGTAACGTGAATTCCTGATAATTTACAAATGTTTTTGTTCGCTGTTGGTGTTAGATTGTCAATGGAAGTATTTTTTAAAAATTCGATTTGTTTCTGTAATTCTTTCCAAACAAAGATGAAATTGCTAGTATAAATATAAACTGCTAAACACACTGCCTATGGAATGAAAATAAAAACAATTATATTACATTAATTTTGTAAACTATTAACACTGTAAATTATCCGTAACAGAAATGGAAGTTTCTTAAGTTCTTGATACTGTTTTCCTCCTATACTAACTATTCTGGCTGGTAGGAAATAAAAGAATTCAGAAGCCAAAGGCAGTTTAAAATCCTGTCTTTAGGTATATCCTACGGTGCCCCTAAAGTGACATGTTAATATGTCACTTTAGGGACACCGTAATATCCCAATATTAAACTTAAAATTTGAAACTACTTTGAAACAAGTGAATTCGATGAACTGGTATCCCCCGTCGAATGGGTTTGCGGTGAGATGAGGAATAGCAAAAAAATATATCTTCCAAAAAGTTAAGGATATTACTAAGAAGCAAAGAAGCAAATGATTTATTACATTTGAACAGATGTCCTTAAGAGAGCAAATACAAGTAAGACATCTGGAACGCGAGTGGTGACGGGGCAGGCGGAGAAGCGGGGTAGGGCCAGTGAGGAAAAGAAACTTCACATGTTGATAAAAATATTGATGGAAAAGAAATGAAAAAGAAATTGTTTGGGGTATGTGTGCATGATCGGGATTGTGGGGGTGATGTGACTAGGTGGGGGAGTTTATTTATTTATTTATTTTGGTTTTACGGCGCACCAACACAGTATAGGATGTACAACTGTACGTGCTGATAAATATTCATGAAAGGTTTAAGGTTGGAGGGACAGAGGGTGACCAGGGCGGTGGGAGTGACCGGGTGTGGGTACACAACTTCACATGTTTATAATAAATGTTCATGGAAAAAAATGAAGTAAATTATTTTAATAAAATTCTACCGTTGGTTTTTAAGTACAAATATGTGGGTTTTTATATAATTAAAGGCAATAATTATGAAGTTACTAAAGAGATCCTGTTGAAATTGTGTGTGATCTTCCACATTACGGTGATCTAAATCATCAGCGCGATAATTGAAAGCGACAGTGTAAAATGTAACAGACTTTGGATTTCATAAATATTTTAAATAAGTCTGATAAATTATCTCAAAGAATAACTCTGTTTATAAATAATGAACAACTCAGAGTTGTTAATTATTAATTGATATCATCAATCCCTTTGGATTTTGTACTTACTATCTCAAAGAAATCAACTGCACATATTTTATCTCCAAAATGTATTAAAACATAAATTGTGTATATAGAGAGATACATAAACAATTAAATGGCATACAATAACCGCCGTTTCTTAAACAAGAGGGCCAAGATGGCCCTAGGTCGCTCACCTGAGAAACACACCATAACATACCATAACAGTGTAAACATGTTTGACCTAGTGATTTCATGGAAAAAATATTCTGACCAATTATCATTAAAATTGGAGAAAAAAAAGGAGTATAAACAAGTATTTTCTTTTATTTGACCTAGTGATCTAGTTTTTGACCCCAGATAACCCATATTCGAACTTGACCTATATTTCTTCAAGGCAATCATTCTGACCAAATTTCATGAAGATCAATTGAAAAATACAGCCTCTATCGCATACACAAGGTTTTTCTTTGATTTGACATAGTGACCTACTTTTTGACCCAAGATGGCCTATAAAACTCAAGCTAGATTTTATCAAGGCAATCATTCTGACCAAATTTCATGAAGATAAAAAATACAGCCTCTATCGCATACACAAGGTTTCCTTTGATTTGACCCAGTGACCTAGTTTTTGATCCTATATGACCCATTTTCGAACTAGGCCTAGATTTTATTAAGGCAATCATTTTGACCAAAATTCATGAAGACTTATTGAAAAATACAGCCTCTATTGAATACACAAGGTTTTTCTCTGACTTGACCTAGTGACCTAGTTTTTGACACCAGATAACCCATTTTCGAAGTCGACCTAGATTTCATCAAGGTACTCATTCTGACCAAAATTCTTGAAGATCAATTTAAAAATACAGCCTCTATCGCATACACAAGCTAAATGTTGACAGACGACAGACAGATGACGGACGCCGGAAATCGAGCGATCACATAAAGAGCATTGCTCAGGTGAGCTCAAAATCAATCTTTCTTGTGGCAAAACGCATTTATACTGTGTTTACTTACTATACATATTTTAAGTGTGTACTGTTTAAACTCTAGCTAATGCGTAGTAATGTTATACGCATACAAAATATAGATACAGTGCACCTCTAATTATTTTCTACATTTAGGTTTTGTTGTTTTTCTTTCTTTGTAACTAAGCGTAATTTACAAATCGAAACTAATATCGACGGTGCTAGTCCTCAGATACTTCGGGGAGACGGTAAAGAAATACATTTTTGTGATCTGAAAAGTTGCCATTTTGCCGGTATTTATACTGTTATAGCAAGGGCAATTCCTTTGTCTTTAGCATGTTCTTTACGAACAGACCATTTATAGACGCTGTTCAAATTTCTCACAAGAAAGTGACCTGTTTAAAAACAATTGCATTCATATTGATATTTATATGAACTCTTACATTTGAAAAAAAAAGTTTTGTATCTGAAAGGTTAAAGTATCACATTATTTGTTTATTTTGACATTTCATGGTACATCCACAATTACAACACCAAAATTAAAAAAAAAACAAACAAAAAAGCAGGAGTGACGAAGGGTTTGTCACAGAAGAATCGCAACTATAAGAAAGAAAAAGGCCACAAGAAGGTGCAATTTAAATCGAACTTGACCTGTATTTTTATGATGTTACAACCGTGTACCAAAACTTATCTTAATCTGTTAAGCCTTTTGTGAGTTATTGTCCGGGAACCAGAGTTTGACAAATTTCAAGTTGGAAAGGGGCCATAACTACATTAATATTGGTGGTTTGTAGCCAAAGTCGAACTTTACCTGTATTTTTTTGATATTTCACCTGTGTACCAAAAACATTTAAATCTGTCAAGAACTATCATTGAAGCGTTTAATGACTCTATTGGTGGATGAATATTGCACAATAGCTTGAGTCTCAAAACACTATATAAGTATAATTCTAAGCAAAAAGGGGGGCATAATTAAAGAAATATTGGTGCAAATGCTATGCACTTGTGTCATATGATGTGGATGATGATGTGGAACAACTACTTTAGGGGCCTCCGTGGCCGAGTGGTTAAGGTTGCTGACTTCAAATCACTTGCCCCTCATCGATGTGGGTTCGAGCCTCACTCGGGGCGTCGAATTCTTCATGTGAGGAAGCCATCCAACTGGCTTACGGAAGGTTGGTGGTTCTACCCAGGTGCCCGCTAGTGATGAAATAATGCACGGAGGGGCACCTGGGGTCTTCCTCCACCATCAAAAGCTGGAAAGTCGCCATATGACCTATAACTGTGTCGGCGCGACATTAAACCTAACAAAAAATAAACTAAAAAACTACTTCAAGTTTGAATCAGATGTATATCGTAATAACAGAAATATAGTGAAAATACATCAAAATTAACCTTAAGTTGCAAGTAAAAGGGGGCATAATTCATGAAAATTGGTGTCAGGGTTAAGCACCTTTTGTCACATGATGTGGGTGATAAGGTAGAACATCTATCTTAAGTTTGAACTAAATCCATTTAGTAATAACTGAGTGTAAGTGTATCAAAACTCAGCTCAGAGTCAGTGTGTGTAAATAAGCAGAACCATTTGGACCAAGACCACGTTTCATCAACCTTCCAACAAACAGTTTTAGAGGAGATTTTGCTCGACAGATGGTAAGTGATCGCAACAGCTCACAATGAGTGTGCAACAGAGACATGGTCTTAAGAGAAATTGCAACCTTTATCTTCAACCTATACTGTTGACATACACATTTATTCAAATATTATAAAAACTGATAAAAAGGGTGCTTCTTAGATGTTGATTTATCTGATATTTCCAGACTTGTATACAAAGCAAGCTAGTAGGGAATGGTATCCTGCCTCATGTTGTCCAGCATCAACTATTCCAGTTGCCCCACTTCTACAAGTATTGCTCCATAACGCACGAGTGCATACAATTTTTAGTTTAATACAGTTTTATGTGAAGACTTTAATGATAACAACAAATACGGACAAAATAGATGTACAACATCAATTCAAGAAGGTTTCAACTGAAGTACTAAATTATGGTAAGTTGACTGTTAAAGTAAACCTTGAAGGCTACATGATGGCAAATTCATTCGTGGACAGCAGGAAAAGCAGGAATACTTTCAATAATTTCAAGATATGCCGTTTCAAGTGTTTGCAAATTAAGTTATGTGGCTAATAATGCGGGACAATTACTAGTTTTTTTAAAGTTTGAATCATCTATTTAGTAATAACTGAGATAGAGCAAAAGTGCATCACAATTTGAACCTTAAATTCTAGTAAAAAGGGGCATAACTCATAGCATTTTGATGCTAGCATTTTGTATCTTGTGTCATATGATGCGGATGACAATGTGTAACAATTATTTGAATCAAATCCATTGAGAAAGAACAGAGATATTGTGAAAAAGCATCAAATTCAACTGAAATTCTGTGTAAAACGGGGACATGATTCACACAATTTGTGTGAGGGTTATGGAACTTATGTCATATCATTAGGACAATGCTGTGGAAAAATTATTTTAAGTTTGAAACAAATTCATTAAGAAATAACAAAGATATAATAGTATAAGAGCACCAACATTAACCTGATGTTCTTACATAAATCTGATGTTCTAAGCAAAAAGGGGGACATAATTCATGAAACATTGGTGCAAGAGTTGTGGCCCTTGTGCCATATGATGTGAATAAGTAGTAGTACATTTCTATGGTAAAAACAGTAACAGAGTGAAAGTACATTAAAACTTTAGCATGAACTTTTACGTAAAAGGGTTCATAATACATGAAATAATGGTGCCAGAGTTAAGGCCCTTTTGTAAAAATGATGTGGGTGATGATGTGGAACAATCGTTTTAACTGTGAATCAAATCCCTAATGTAATAAGAGATATATAGTGAAAACGCATCAAAATTAACAGAAAATTTTAAGTAACAAGATGCACAAATTGGCCCAAGTCGCTCACCTGAAGAGGACTAACCACCTGACCCTAAAAGGGGTCAAACATCCCAAACTGAACAAATTTATGAGAAGGCCTAATATTCTTTAGTATTTTTCTTTTAGCCCAAGAATCACCTAAAAAGAGCCAACTGCCCCCGTTTGAATAAATGTGAAAGAGGACCTTAGAATGATCCTACCAACCAAATCTGATGAAAATCCATCAAGAAGTTGTTAAAAGGTATTTCTAGTTTTATCCCTAAAAGGGGCCATGTGTCCCCGGTTGAAAAATGTTGATGCAATAGTTTTGTCATGCAACAAACCAATGTTGATGAGGATCTAGACTGTTTGTGAGAAGCAGTTGTTCCAGTTGCCCTTAAACGTCATCAAGGGCCCTGAAAAAAAATTGAAGAACATCCATCCCAAGGGCCCATTTGAAACGATATGAGATGTTGCAAACCAAGCTTAATGAAAATTCATTAGGCACTCACGAGAGGGAGTCCTTGAAAGTCGGTGAATTTTTATCTCTAGCAGCCAATGTGCCCCAGTTGAACAAACTTGAGAGGGAACCTTACAATGATGCTACATATCCAGATTGATAAGATCCATTACGCTGTTTATGAGAATTAGTCGTCTTAAGGTTTTTCTAGTTTTAGCTCTAGTATCCTCTTAATCGCGCTAAATGTCCCATTGAACAAATTTGAGGAAGGACCTTACTACAAACCAAGTTTAATGTAGATACGTCTAGTTGTTCATGACAGAAATGGTTTAAAGATGTTTCTATACTTTAGCTCTAGCTGCCCCTAAAATGGACCAAGTGCCCCTATTTGAACAAACTAAGAAGACCCTTTGCCAGGATACTACAGACCAAATTTGGTCTAATTCTGATCAGCAGTTTCAAAGGAGATGTTTAAGTAAATTGTTGATAACAGATGCAGGATGCCAGACCACCCGTCTATACTTATAGCTCACCCTGAGCCCTTGGTTCAATTGAGCTTATGAATATGGAAGTGATACCAACTGACAGACTTTTACCTTGTGGTTGATTTATCTCCTATCACTAGCCTTGTATACAAAGCATTTTTGTCTCTGGCAGATTGTAGGGAGTGGTATCCTGCCTCTTGTCGACTAGCATCAACTGTCCCAGTCGCCTCACTTCTACAAGAATTATTCCTTCTTTAGGCAATTTAACATATAACAAAGGAACAAAAAAACATTGTGTTTAGAACAGTTAACAAATGTAGAACTTCTGAGGGTTAACTTTTACTGAAGCCTTGATAATTCAAGTTTGTACAACCAAATTGGTCTAGTCACTCATTTGAAGAGGGCCTTAAGCATTTGCCCCTAAAAGGAGCCAGACATCCCAAACTGAACAAATTTATGAGAGGGTCTTATATTAAGGTCACAGACTAGCTTTGATGAAGATCCACTGAATGGTTCACGATAAATAGTCATTAAAATGTATTTTTACTTTTCGCCCTAGCAACGCCTAAAAAGAGCCAAATACCCCCATTTGAACAAATTTGAAAGAGAAACTTATAATGTTCATACAAACCAAATCTGATGAAAATCCATCTAGCCATTCATTAGAAGAAGTTATACGATATGATGCGGGTGATGATGAGGAATGATTAATTTGAGTTTGAAGCAAATCCATCAAGTAATTAAAGAGAAAAAGGGAAAAACGAGGAAGTGCATAAAGACTTCAACCAAGATGTGGACACGGAAGGACGCCGGCGCCAGGGCGATTAGGATTTCTGAAAGTTAAGCTACACATTATTAGGGAACATTACAATTATGCATTAGACCGAAGCTAATGAGGACCTTACAGTTATACTACAGACCATGTCTAATGAAGATGCGTCTAGTGCTTAATGATAGAAGTGGTTTTAACATGTTTCTATCTTTTCTTTTATCTTTGGCTGCACATAAAAGGGACCAAGTGCAACTACAGTCGAAACTCGGTATCTCGAATTTCAAGGGACCATGTTTTTTATTTCGAGATAACCGAAATTCGAGTTATGAGGAGGGACGTATATGACATTGATACACATATCAGTTCCATTATCCAAAGTGCGAATCTTTCTTGTAATCCCTTGTTTCCTGTACACGATTCCGTACAGTTTGTGTTTATCAATGTTTTCAGTTTTTCGAAGAATAAAATTGTTTTCGAGTCAAGTTTCCTTTCTGTACCACGTTCTTCTCCCGGTGGATTGACAGCATTTCGATCTGACATTTTGAACGAATGATGCTTTACCCCAAAGAAGTTAAGTCTCATCGCGATTACCTCTAATTAATCCTTATTAAATATCACAACTGTTCAAACTATTTAAATCTTCATTTTAAATTAAAAGCAATTTTCAGAATGTCTCAAAAACAAACGACTGCTGATTAAAAAATCTAATTTTTACAGCATACAATTATCATTATGGCACGTGTAAACAAGTATGACATCATGGCACTTTGATAATCACCGCGCCTTTGATATGTCAGCATCACGTGTTACTGGTTAGGCAACAAACATGGACATGTACAAGCCACATTCACAATGACATGTGTGAAATTTTATAGCATATTTTTCTCACTTCGACTTACCAAGTTTACAACGCACTTGAATTTTATTGACGGGACTGAAAATCCCTTTCGACATAACCGGAGTCTCGGTAAGTCAAATTTTGACGTAACCGGAGTTGAATTATATATATAAAGAAGGAAATTCGACGGGACTTGAAAATTTCTTCGACTTATGCGGAATTTCGAGGTAAGCGAGTTTGAGATACCGAGTTTCGACTGTATTTGAACAAACTTAAAGGACCTTTTGACAGGATGCTACAGACCAAGTCATCAGCAGTTTCAGAGAAGATGTTTAAGTAAACTGTTGACAACAGATGCAGGATGCCAGACCACCCGCCTATACTTATAGCTCACCTTGAGCCCTTGGTTCAGGTGAGCTAATGAATATGGAAGTGATACCAAATGATAGACTTTTACCTAGTGGTTGATTTATCTCCTATCACTAGCCTTGTATACAAAGCATTATTGTCTCTGTCAGATTGTAGGGAGTAGTATCCCGCCTCTTGCTGGCTAGCATCATCTGTCCCAGTCGCCTCACTTCTACAAGTATTATTCCTTCATTCAGGCAATTTAAAATATAACATAAGCCCAAAAAATATTGTTACTGATAACAAATGTAGAATACTGCTTCCAGAAATTTTGAGGTTTAACTTATAGCCTTGAAAATTCAAAATTGTATAAAGACAGCAAAAGTTTCAGAAAGTTTATAAATTCTTATTCCAGTGATATCTAATGAAGGGTTTGCCTATTAAGCTTGACCTACTGATCAAAATAAAAGATATATACTTATTTTGCACAGTCATTGAATTATAATTCACAAAGACTTGCATGAGGCCACAAGTTCATGATTCATTAGTCCACAATTTCACATTTAACATGTAAAATAATGCAGACACCAGTAATCTTTTGTATTTTCTGGCTCAGTAAAACGATTTTGGTAAGTTGCTAGGTTGCATTCTATGCTGAGCCGCGCCATGTGAAAACCAACATAGTGGCTTTGCGACCAGCATGGATCCAGACCAGCCTGCGCATCCGCGCAGTCTTGTCAGGGTCCATGCTGTTCGCTAACAGTTTCTCTAATTACAAAAGGCTTTGAAAGCGAACAGCATGGATCCTGGCCAGACTGCGCGGATGCACAGGCTGGTCTGGATCCATGCTGGTCGCAAAGGCATTATGTTGGTTTTCTCATGGCGCGGTTCATCTACTTTAAGACTTATTCACCACCTGTTTTGTCCTGGATAGGAAACATCATTGACAATTCGGCTTATAGGCTCCATATAAGAGGTTGTGTCATCTACAACTTGTCTTCGTGGCAAAGCAGGCCTTCTTAAGTGCACATCATCTGTGTCTGACATCGATATCCTGGAGTTTAAAAAAAAGTTTAAAACTTTTATAATTTTTTATTAAAAAAGCTTGGTACAGAAAATAGCAAAGAAATATCAATTATGCTTTTAAACAGGTCTGTTTAAATTTCAAAGAATATACAGTTTAAATATTATATTTAACAAGAGCTGTCCGTAAGACAGCGCGCTCCACTATTCGGTGATTTGACAGTAAAATGAATATATGTCTGAATAAAAGACCTCTACTTTAAAAGGAAGATACACCAAGGGGCACAATTCCATCAAATATACAAATTTGCGTCATTAGGACTGTTATAACACATGCAGATGATGATGATAAAGATACATTTTGAGTTTCAAGTCATTATCTTATATAGTAACAAAGTTATGTCCAGAAAACGAAGTTTGTAGAAAAATTAAGTATAAAAGGGGCATAATTCGGTCAAAAATACAAATCACAGTTATGGGGATTGTTACCACACATGCAGATGATGATGATAAAGATACATTTTAAGTTTCAAGTCTTTATCTTATAACGCATTAAAGTAATATCCAGAAAAGAATATTGTAAAAAAAGTTTAAGTACAAAAGGGGCATAATTCTGTCAATAACACAATTAGAGTTATGGGGTATGTAGCCACACATGGAAATGATTATAAACAAATACTTTTAATTTCAAGTCATTATCTTTTAAAGTACCAAAGATATGTCTATAAACGAAGCTTTCGAAAAAATTTAACATAAAAATAATTCAAAGTATAACTCCTTGGTGACCTTGACCTTCGGTATAATCGGCTCTTGCCCTATACATACATACTGTTTGTATGCTAGACAATGTTTATGTAAAGTTACAGTAAGATATAAGCAAAAGTAACAAAGATATGACAGAAAAACGAAGGTTGCCGAAAAACTTTAACCATAGAAATAACCTAAGTATAAGACCTTGGTGACCTTGACCTTGGATATAATGGGCTCAGCCCCTACAGTTACATTGTTTGCATACTGGACAATGTTTATGTGAAGTTACAGTAAGATATAAGCAATAGTAACAAAGATATGACAGAAAAACAAAGGTTGCCGAAAAACTTTAACCAAGAAGGGTCACGCCGACGCCGGGGCGAGTAGAATAGCACCCACCCTATTCTCCGAATGGTGGAGCTAAAAATCAAACATGGTGAATATTGTAATAAAGTAAGTGTTTACATTAAAGTATGAAAATATCTTCATTCCGCTTATGGTTATGCAATTCAATTTTATGAAATAGGAAGCTTGTGAAAAAAGAATACTAATGCAAGTTTGACTGCAGTCTTATATTCATTTCTACGTACCGCATATCATCGAGGCTTAGGTAGTGGACCCCGTCTTCATTGTCATCGGTAACGTTTGCTGTACTGGCCTATTTAAAAATATTCAAATATCTGGATTAGCAAAAACATTAAGCTCACTTGCTGATTAAATTCAATATATCTAATATCATAGATTTTTTTATATATTTTTTGAAAATTTACTTCTTATTCAAAAAAACGGAAAAATATTTAACATATATTAAATATTTATTCAACTAGTAAACACACTAGCACAAGATTTTTACAGCAAAGTCAAATGTACAATGGCATTCAGCGACATCAACTTTATAATGATATGTTTTGATGAAATGTTCTGTGTATAACACTTGTTGGAAAATAAATCTTTTATCGTTAGTGAAATCAGCAAAACAGAAAAATAGTCTCGTAACATTAATTGTCATGAACAAACATTTTCCATGTAAAACTAACAATATGTTTCTTAAAATTAATTAATGAAATTTTTAATATGTTTCAAACATAATTTTAACAATACTGACTTAAACATTGATGTAATCTTATTCATTTAATGACATGTATAATAAAACATTATCACTAATAACACAAGAGCTGTACGTAAGACAGCGTGCTCGACTTTTCTCAGTGCTTGGCATTGAATTAGAGCTTTGCCAGTAAAAACTTTAAACAAATTCTCAGTTAAAAAAGGCCATAACTCTTTCAAAATTCAAATCAGAGTTATGGGTATTGTTTTTTTCTTGTGTAGACATTTATAGTAAGTAAGTAGTTTAAGTTTCAAGTCAAAAGCTTTGATAATAATACATACATGTATATTGGACATTATCAAAAACCTTAAACAAACATTCTTAGTTAAAAAAGAAGCATAACTCTGTCAAAATTCAAACCAAAGTTATGGGAATTGTTTCTCCTTGTGTAGACATTCATAGTAAATAACTACTTTATGTTTCAAGTCTAAAACTTTGATAATAACAGAGATATTGGACTTTATCAAAAACTTTGACCACAACTTCTAAGTTAAAAAGGAGCAGAACTCTGTCAAATTTCAAATCAGAGTTATGAAGATTGTTTATCCTGGTGCAGACTTTGATAGTAAATAATCGCTTTAAGTTCCAAATCCACAGCTTTGATAGTAACAGAGATTTTTGACGTTATCAAAAACTTTAACCAAAATATTCCCCAGTTAAAAAGGGCGTATTCTGTCAAAATTCAATTCAGAGTTACGGGGATTGTTTCTCCTGGTGTACACTTTGATAGTAAAATTTAGCTTTGATAATAAAGGAGATTTTTGGCTTTATCAAAATCCTAAACCAAAAATTCTAAGTTAAAATAGGGGCATAACTCAAATTCAAATCAGAGTTATGGAGACTGTCTCTCCTGGTGTAGATTTGACAGTGATGAACTTTTTTAAGTTTCAAGTCAATAGCTTTGATAGTCACAAAGATATTTGACTTTATAAAAACCGACGCCAACGCCGGGACGAGTGCAGAAGCTCTACTTTTTCTGAGCTAAAAACAGATGTGATATCTAAATTAAGAAACAATATATCTCATTTGTGATTTGTCATTGAATAAAATCATTGTTCAGATGCAAAGGAATTAGATTATATGTCAAGGAATTAGATTCTATATCGTGAGGGCGCCATCAAAGTAATATAATAATACGCATCTAAACGATAAACAATGATTTATTTCAAGACCAAATCACTACATAAGATATATTATTTCGATTATAACACGTTACCAATGATATTTAAGTACATCCCTCATGGCATCAAATGTTTGCTCAATTTTAAATAGGTTTCTTTTCCAGCGCGCCACAATGCCGTTTGTCGTTTTGACGCAAAAATTGTGAAGTCAGAAAAATGTATTGCTGTTTAAAAACACACAATTTTCAGTCTTCTTTGTTTAATAGGAAAATGAATCAGACTGTGGTAAAATATTGAATCTTGACTGAAATACTTTCACATAAAAGTTCTATTCATTTTAAAGATATGGCAAGTCAAAAATATAAGTTTGTTTTTGTCATAATTCTTCTGCCTCATAAGGAAAATTCGAATATTCTAGACACTCATGTGTATTTTATAACTTCTTTACACTGATTTAAGGTTGTTAAATGATAGAAATAACATGAAGGTACTGTGTGATTGTTTTGAAATTTCAAAATATATGTTGTAGAACATACGCTAAATTAAACTAGAAGGGCATAGTGGCTCTTAAACAGGCTAAGTGTCCCCATTTGAACCAGTTTGAGAGAGGACTATACAAGGATCCTATGGACCAAGTTTAATGAAGTTCTACCTAGCAGTTCAAAGAAAAGTTAATAATTCTTAATTTCTATTTTCAGCTCTAGTCTTTAGAAGAGCGGTAGAGACCAAGTTCGATGAAGATCCATCATGCCCTTCATGAGAATTTGTGTAAGCTATTTCTATATTTTTCTCTGGTGGCCCCAAAAACATAATAGTAGCTTAATTCTTAATGATGCTACAGACTAAGTTCAATGAAGATCTATCAAGCTGTTCATGAAAAGAAATTGCTTAGATGTACGAGCCGCCGTATTTCCATTTTCAGTGCAAGTGAACCCTAAAAACAGAACAGACCCTTCTGGATAAGTTTGAAAGAGGACATTGAAAACATGATACAGACGAGATTTGATGACGATCCATTAAGTGCATCCTGAAGAGAAGTTGATCAAAGGCTTTTTTTTTTTATTTTGTAGCACTAGTGGCCCTGAAAATGGGCCAAGTGTCCCTTAATCCTTAAGTAAATCTAAGAGAGGACTTAACAATAATGCTACAGACCAATTTAATGAAGAACCATAACATTGGTCATGTGCAGAAAAACTTGGAAAGTTTTTCTATTTTATTCATAACCTATAACATAATTAAACGTAGTAGCGTCTGATGGCCCTTTCATGCTTCCGTAGAATCAACACTTATTACACGAAATTAATTTTGAAAATATTTCTGAAATGTCTTGGTCTGCAGCTCTCAAATAACGAAATACATTAAATCCGAGGCATATACTTACACTTCCAGACAACATCAAATAAGACCTTTTGAGTGATTTGACGAAGTTCCAAAAATCTCTATGTACCCTTGCTCTGTTACGGACCCCTGTGGGATATGTGTTTATCCCGAGCTCAAGTATGTTTTCGTAGATGAAAAGCTGACATGTCGTGGCAAAGCCCAGGTAATCAAATCGTTGGTAAAATGCTGACAATTGACTCCCCATTAGCAAAAAATGAAATCTACGCGCATACATTTTGACGGAGTGACCCCTCCGCGTAACACAGGACTATCGGCCAATCCAAAGGCGACTTTCGTTTTCAAGTTTTGCATGTCTACATCTATGTTAGCTTCAGCAGTCCCTTAAAGGGGCACAAGTTCCCCAATTTCAATAATTCGGAGTGAACCTCATAATAAGGCTTCAGACCAAGTTTGATGAAGATTCATCCAGCAATTCTTGAAAGGAAAAGGCTGGAACGCCCTTAAGGGGCTTAGTGCCACAAATTGAACAAATTTGAAAGAGGACCTTACAATGGTGCTACAGACTATATTTAATGAAGAATCATCAATCACTTCATCAGAAGAAGCTGGTTTTGTGCATTTTTTAAAGAGAGTACCTTATAATCATTCTACAGACAAAGTTTAATTCATCTAGTGGTTCGTTCAAGGTTTTCCTATTTCTAGCTTCTGTAGCCCCTAAAAGGGTTCGTACAGTATCATTTGAACAAATTTGATAGAAAACATTGCCAGACTTAATTCTGAGTATATCTGAGCAGTGATTTTAGGAAGAATAGTAGTTTAGGGAAGCATAACCATCCATCAACAGTAATAGCTCACACTGAACATTTGACTGTAGTTTTTAAGGTTTTAAAGATATTGATAGAATAACAAATGTTGATCAAAATATTTGTTAGTGTATATGGTTTATTTACTGTGTACTGCCTATTGTCTGAAAGTCAAAATGACAAAAAAATGTTTTATCATAGAGGTTATTACTTAAAATAACAAACATAATCACCTAATTCAGGGTAGATATAAATACTTCTTTTAAGAGCCAAAAATTTCAATCGCAAGTATATGCATTTTCGGTTTGTTTAATGTTATCATTTTCATAAATTGTTTTTGGAACCACATAATATATTAGGTGATATGTATTTGTTTCAGAAAGAAATTAAATTGACAGAAATCTTACACTGTTCTCTGGTTTCCTAGATACATGTTGTCTTCTTTTATAGAAACATACAGCTATAACCACAAGAATGACCAAAAGTACCATTCCAGAAACTGCTCCACCAATAATTGAATACACTGTTGATTACAAAGAAAAGATGTATTAAAAGGAGGCTGTAACGACCCCAGATTATTCATTTGCGTTATTGCGTTACACAGCTTCCTAAAATAATTTTGGTAGATGGTCACACATAAAATTATCTTCAAAAATTATTCTAAAATAGAGCCAGTGTTTTCTGGCCAGAAAAATCATTAAAGTTTTCATTAAGTAAATATGAGTTGTAATGTTTTTTGAGTGTAGCCATATGAAGAAAACTACCCCAACGAACACTGCTGACAAATTATTTTGAAATTAAAGTAGCGTATAGAAAAAAGAATTCCATATATGGAAAATTAGCACAAAATCTAGTGGCCATATTTTTATAAGGAAACAGTATGATTTGAAGGAATCAGATACAGTGTCACCCAAAAAAATTGCTGTGAAATTCAGTATCAGAGAAGATGATGTTTAAAATTTTCCATTTAACTATATAGAGAAAACCAGCCATCTCTGCGCAGCCATCTTTCTAAAAAATCAACATGGCTTGATTGAATTTAATACAGGATCCCTCATGAGATTTTCAAAGTTTTCCATATAACCATATACAGAAAATTAACCCTCTCCATAGTGACCATGCCTTTAAATAATTTATTGAAAGAATTTGGTAGATAGTTATTTCGGGAACACAGCTTCGAAATACTATTTCAAAATAGGACCCGCGGTTTCTGAGATTTTAAATTTTTTTCTTTTCAGTTGGCATGTAAACCGGAATTCAGGAATGATAACCTAGAGTTGAAGGAATTTTAAAGGCGACCACCTAAGAAAATTCCTTGGAAGTTCGTCTGAAATTGGAAGAGTGGTTCAGGAGATGTTCTTAAAGAAAGCATGGAGGACAAAATGACGACAGAAAGATTACACTCTAAAATCTAATGTTCCTAAAACTAACCTGAGCTAAAAAGTAAGTGAAAAATAACAAAATATTTTAATAATTTTTAATTAAATTACAAAAATCTTAAATAAAATTATGTTTAGCCACATTTCATCAGAATTTCACACATTTTCCATGACACAATGTATGTACGGCTATATTCCTAGTAAGAATGGAGTTGAATCACTGTATGTCTTATAAATAAAACATAACATTCACAACTCAAAAATTTTCCACTTCATCTTTTAAATTTGAAGGTGAAATTAACTGTTTAAATTTGATTTCACTTAGTCGCACACAGTATTAGAATATGAGTGTTCCATGAGCTGAAGTAATGTCTGATAGAGAGGTAACCTACATTTAATTCCATCAGAAACATCTTTTTCGGGTGTCTTCTGTGTTGTGCTGGTTCTTTCTATTGCTGTTGATACAAGAAACAGAGAACTATAAATATAATCTTAACTCACTGAGAACAAGGCAAACAGTGAAAATTGCAGACTCAATTTGATAGAGTCTGTTTATGAGTAGTAATGGAAAATGCAACACTAACCAAGCCCCCTAGCACCGGCTGAAGTAATCGTCAAATCTAAATGAGTTGAAATCAACGATCCCGAAGGACCAGAAAATATAACAACACTGAGATGAAGTCGGGCGATTTTTTATGGCCGCCAAACAGCACATTTGTTAACGTTGACAAAAAAATGTGTGTTTCAAGCCGAACAATTATATTTATTTCAAATAATTTACATTATTGATGTACTGGGTAATGCCAGTAACACATAAAATTGTAAAAATTCATTTCCTTAGTTTTCTGACAAAGTAAAGAATTATTGCTGCATTTTTGATAAAACATTTAATTCAGTATAAAATCCTGACAATTGATAATCAGTATTTATTGTTAAATTATAACAAGAGCACCGCCTTGCGGGTGCTGAAGCTCGTCTAATTTTTTTATATAATAAAAAAATTGTCCTACCCATGATTTTCTAAGTCTAAAAAGGGCCAACATTCTTGCAAAAAGCTGGATAGAGTTATGTTTCTTGATGTACAGCGTCCGCTTATGATGGTGAAATACTGTTGCAAGTTTTAAAGCAATAGCTTTGATAGTTTAAGAGAAAAAGCTGACCTAAACATAAAACTTAACCAAGAAATCTGATATTTTCTAAGTCCAAAAGGGGCCATAAATCTTGCAAAAACCAGGATGGAGTTATGTTTCTTGCTGTACAGGGTCAGCTTATAATGGTGAACAATAACCAGGCAACGCCGACGCAGACGCCGATCAAGTGATGACAATAACTCATCATTTTTTCTCTCAAAAAATCAGATGAGCTAAAAAAGAGTGATCCGGCCTGGCAAAATTCCCAAGAGGAGAATGCATAGCTAAAGTACTGATTAATGATCCTTTTGTTATATACATTTAGCTATTTCTAGCGTTGCATCAGTCAAAATTGACTTTAACCTTAGATATATCCGAAATAAAATTCGTTTGACACCACGAACTTATTATAATAAAATGTGTAATATATAATGAAGTTAGACACTCATATAAGTTAGACACTCATATACCATCGAAATATTGGAGACCCACCCGCTTAGCTCAGTAGGTAGAGCGTTAGTCTACAGAGCGCGGAGTCGTGAGGTCGATCCTCGGGCTGGGCGTATGTTCTCTGTGACTATTTGATAAACGACATAGTGACTGAAATCATTAGACCTCCACCTTAGATTCGTAAGGGGAAGTTGACATTTAGTTGCGGAGAACAGGTTTGTACTGTATCATCAACTCTGGAAGTGGATATGCGTCTTTCTTAGTTCTGGCATTCAATGTTCTATAGGCGATGCAAAACCGGATGAGTCCATCGTTCTTTTTAAAGATTAGTACGTTCGAGGACCAAGGGCTATTTGACTCTTGAATTGCACCTGATTCCCATTTATTGAAGAGGTTGTAAATCTTGTTTCTGTTAAACTGAAAGTTCAGATTCTACTATATCTACATCATACGTATTGTATTCTTTATATAAAGTGCTTTTTTCCATCTACAGTCTGCTGATGTGACACTGAATATTTCCGCGACCCGTAAAGCAGATTTAACCAATGTTGCTTTCATTTTATTCTTCGTGTACCGATTTATCGCTGCCGAAGTCTGCGTGTCTAATTACTTTTTCTTCATTTATTTCAACATGTGGACAGACTTGAAAAATGTCTTCTATAGTTTCAGTAAGTACATGGCAATAATGACGTCATACGATAACTTTCGCGCTACAGGCAGTTTGATTCTTGAAAGAAGGAAAGTTGAAACCGTAAGTTGTGTTTATATATTTAGACCTTGTTGATGTGAGGAGCTGCATAGATACATCGGACAACTGCTCAAATTTTTATATCGATTTACAATCATTCAATCAAGAGGTTTACGGATGATATACCACATCGTGTCAATGCAATTGGTATCAAAAAGCTCTACCTTTTTAAACAACGAGTATATATAAATCTTAAGAACGAATATTGCTGACATTTTCAACTTGAAGTCACTAGAATGAGCCAAAATTTAAAAATGTGCACGTTTTGAAAAAAGAGTAGTGTCTTAAAAACAAATGTACGGAAGCGGATGTAGGCCATTTTACAGAGTGAACAAATTTATAAATTATAAATCAAATGCCCTATGGATCAAATTTACTTGAAACATTTCATACTTTGAACACCATACTATAAAAATGTAATTTTTTTTTGTTTTGTATTGATTGATTTGATGTAAACTGTTTTTTTCCTAATTTAGGGAGTCAACTTAAACCGATTGTGTCTCATCGGGTGCCTCTTAATGTACCAACCAATGACTGTTTTGCAATTAGAAATGAAGTCAATTTGACGTAGATATAGAAGAGATTGTGTTTGTATACAAATCCCTTATATTTTCTATCTTTAGAACTGATAGGACAAAGATCGGGTGGGAGGCGCAGAGCGTCCGTTTTTTTTTTCCTGTTTTTTTTTTTCGTAAACAGGAATGATTTTCCTAACGGCTTATACTTTCTTAAAAGACAAATGATATCAATATTTTTTATCAATTGAAAGGATATAAAACAAGCTATTGTTTGATTACTTTTAATTATTATTTCGAAATAAAATAGATTAATTATGAACGCTTAACTTACAGTGTTTTTATGAAAGTTTGGAGCATCGCTACGCCGCTATAAAAATCATATGTCATTTAAAATGGTTATTCATTTTAAAAAGATATTCAAATAGGAAAATATGAAAATCGTAAGCATTTCAAAACCTTTTGAATTTTTAAAATCCATAAATGAGCGAAAAAGTTCCGATACCACACACAAACGATGTAAAAACATTCGTTTTCCCATTACCAGATAAACAGGTGTAAAAGCGTGACCTCACGGCGATCTCACCTTTGGAATGTACAAATTAAAAATATCGGGGAACTTATTCATAATTTGAATTTTCGTATATTAAAATAATCACCTGTAAGATAAATCAGTAAATCTAGTATCTAAGTAAGTACGTTGAGTAGAATTAAATGAAAGGTTTTTCAAAGAAATTTTATACGAAACTATAATTGTGATCATATTTAACTATATTACTTAGACCTTCCTTAAGCCAGCTGGATGGCCAGCTGTATGGCTTCCTCACATTAAGAATTCAACGTCCCGAGTGAGGCTCGAACCTACCTCGGTGAGGTGCAAGTGATTTGAAGTCATCGACCTTAATCACTCGGCCACAGAGGCCACGAAGTTTTTTGTTTGAGTCCATTGTTTGAAGAATTACCGTATGTCACTCGAACGATTTACACGATATTTTAAAACTGAACAGGTAATGACATTATTATTATTTATTTTAGGATATAGTACACAATACATATAAGACAAACAATTAATTAAGTATCACAGACAAAAGTTACAATTATTAAGAATCTCCATTAGAACAAGATATTATAAAAATTAAAACATGTCAGACGGTTTGCATATAAAACTTAATATCAAAGCATACTTTTATATATGATCAAGAGGGAGACGACTATTCAAGGTTAAGAAAAAAATGTACTATAATCCTATGGATAACCCATTAAGCTAAGAGCTTATTTCCAATGGGGTCCATGGGTAAAAAATGAAATGTCCAAATATATTAAAAAAATGGATACAACTTAAAAAATATAAAAAACTGAGGTCCTTTGACAAGATTTTGGTTTAAAATGGGAGTAAAAGTAAGCTCAATATGCATACTTATTAAAATGACTAGACAATAAAATAATATTACATTTTAATACTGATCAACAAAGATAATATCACATTCAGTAATGCAGAAATGGATCTTCAAACTCTCTCTTGTGCATTTCTTGTAAGTAAGATTTAACAGATTTTTAAAATGTTGAATATTTTTCAAAGATTTAATACTTTCAGGAAGTGAATTCCATTCTTTAATTCCATTAAAGTAAAAAGTTTGTTTAAGGTATTAGATCACTAATAGAGAACCTCCTTTTTGAAGAGTATTCAGTTCCTACCATAAACCTACTTTTACTGCAATTCTTAGGGGGGCGTAGGTTCAAGCCCTACTGGGACCATATTTTTTTTCCTTATTTTCTTTTTTTCCTAGTAAGTTTTTACTTAATTCAAGACTCATTATTGATTTCTTGTAAAAAAAATGGAAAAAGATGAATCTTATAAGCGATTTCTTGGTGTTTAAAGTGAATTTACTAGTTAAACAGAATAGGTAGAGTTACATATCTTTAAAAATATTGAGTTACACGCGGTGAAAGTTCTCTATTTTGCTTTCATTCTTAGATTATATATTGTGGAAGAAGTTTAGGTAGGTTTTACGTCTGCCCTAAGGTTATTTTTAAATCGAGTAAGCAAAATTCAAAACAGAAACACAGCATTCGACCTTATTTTTTCAATGTTGAAATATGAATTCTGTCTCATTAAACCCGTTTACTTGAGGCACCATAGAAAAAATGATATTGACATTTTTATTTTGTGTTTTATAATTGTTTACCAATAGTTTGATGTTTCTTTTATTAAAATTAATGGTAAAATGAGTTCTCTGCAAACGTTTTAGATAGTGGCTATCACTTTGAAATTTGTCTCTACCTGAGCTTTAGAAGATTCCGTAAGTTATACAAAATTTATAAAAAAACGGCACGGTAAAAGTTGTTTAAAAATTACAAAATAGTGCAAAACACGGTTACCTTTCAGAATATACCAAGCAAAGGCCATTTTGTAAACATTACTATTAGTGATCTAATACCTTAATTAAAGAGTTACAATGAGGTAGAACAAAGTTATAACCACTAGAACGAAGATTAGCCTCATTACAAGAATTAAAATTTTCTCTAAGATAAACAGGACTATTCCTGTAGTAAATCTTATGCATATGGTTCAGTTTCAATTGTCTAACTCTATCTTCAACGTTCGAATAGTTAACATCCTGAAACTCTTTAAAAGTAATGGGAGATCTGGAGCTATATCCCTTAAGGAACCTAATAACTTTGTTTTGTGTTATCTGTAGCTTCCTTTTCAGGTTCTTATTAAGACCTTCAAACCAAGATGAGGAAGAATAGTCAAAATGGCATTGTATAAGAGCAGAGCATAATAATTTCTTAGTGTTAAAATCTAAGCAATTACTGTACCTATATAAAACTTTTAGATAACCATTAACTTTTGATATTATATTATTAACCATTGTATCCCCAGACAGGAAATTATCAATGTGGAGACCTAGATACTTAACCAACTTTGTGCCCTTAATCACATGACTATTACACAAGATAGAGAATTCTTCATGTTTACGTAACATTGTCTTCGGCCCAAATAGCATACACTCAATCTTCCCTAGATGCAAAGATAGCTTGTTATCAACCAGCCAATCAGAACATTTTTCTAAGACAGTACCAAGTTTATGTGAGATGCAGTAAGGATCGTTATGAGTAAAAAGAATTGTACTGTCGTCAGCATAAAGTATACGTTTACAATCATTATCAATGCTGGTGACCATGTCATTCACATAGCAAAGAAAGAGCAGAGGTCCTAAAATACTTCCTTGGGGCACGCCACAGGTGACAGTATTAGGTCTAGAATGAGTTTTACATATATTGACAATTTGACTTCTTGAGGACAAATATGACCTAAACCATGGGACAGATTTCACGCCCATAAGCCCAAGTTTACCACAAAGTATCTCGTGATCTACTGGGTCGAATGCTTTCTGAAGATCAAGCATGACCATGCCTGCCCGTAAACAAACCTTTAGAGGTATTTGTTTTGATAAAATCTAAAAGATATATTAAACATGTATCTGTGGAGTGTGATTACCTGAACCCCGACTGATGTTCATATAATAAATTGTTCTTAGGTAAAAAAGATTCTAGTTGAACATAGGCAGCCTTCTCTAGGATCTTTGATACTACACTTAAAATACTGACTGGTCTATAGTTACCAACTTCTAAAGTACTATTCTTTTTGTATAATGGTTTAACCCTAACAAGTTTCATCTCCGTACTGTCAGAAATGGACCAGTTAACAATAAAAGTAATAGGAATTTTTAGAAAATCAGCCCAATCTTTTAAAAATCTAGCAGGGATACCATCTAGCCCTGTGCTTTTATTGGCATTAAGTTTATATAACTCCTTCAATACAAACTCTTCAGTAACATGATGTAAATGTAATTCTTTATTTTTAGAATTTCTATTCTTATAAAACTTTTTCAAGTTTTGTGACTGCAAGTCATACAATAATTTTCCGGCTGGTAGTTTATCTACAAGTTTTGATGCAATATTTGTAAAAAAAAAATCATTAAAATAACTAGCAACTGTGAAAGAGTCAAGGCAATTTTCACTGTCAGTAGATAAAACAATGTTAGAACTATCTCTTTTCCCATTCTTATAACCTAAAGACTTAAGGTTTTGCCATAATTTTTTAGAGTTATGCTTGTTTTCCTCAACCTTACTGGAGAAATACTCCGACTTAGCAATATTAACCTCTCTCTGCACTTTGTTACGGAGCTTACAGTAAAGTTTTCTGTCTCCTCATTTACCAAATTTACGAAACTGAAACAAAGCATGATCTCTATCTTTCATATGATCTAATATCTCGAAGGTTCAGTTTGCTTTTTTAATCTGATCTCTTTTATAGGTGCCACTGTATCTATAACACTCATAAAAATATTTTTAAAACACAACCAGGCAGAATTAATATCTTTTGCATAGAAACATGTACTACAATCAGCATTTGTCAATTTATTGAAAAAATCTTCTTTAGAGTAATTTTTCAAGACCTTACTTTAACATTGTGATGGCTATTACATGGAACCTTAACAGGTTTTCTAGTGCAAAAAAATAAGAAAATGATCACTAGGACCTAGAGTAATAACACCTTTCTGTGATTTTTTTTTATTGTTATTACACACAATATGATCTAGAAGACTTACAGAAGAATTACAAATTCTAGTCGGTTCAGTAATAATTTGCCGTAAATTAAACACTTTTAAAATACTCAAATAGTTTTTATATAACACACTGTTTTTTCTGCAAAAATCATATGTTAAAGTCACCCAAAAGAATAGTTTCACATTCAGAACGTAGCTGTGCTAAAGTCAACTCCAAAGTTTCAAGGAAATCTGTTTTGGTGGTCTGAAAATCGTACCGACTATTATTGGTTTGTTTCTCGGTAAGAGAATTTTTACAAAAATAGATTCAAAATTGCCATTAAGAAGGTCATTTCTAGTGTTGTAAGCGAGATCGTCTCTTGTGTAAACACAAACTCCTCCTCCATTCCTATTGCGGTCCCTCCGAACGACCTAATAATTTGGGATATGGATTTCACCATTATTAACAGAAGAATCTAACCAAGTCTCAGTCAGTGATATTACTGCTGCTTTGGATGTGTTGGCAATGATTTTGAGTTCCGATAACTTTGGAAGTAGTGATCTAACATTTAAGTGTAGAAAGTGTAGACCCTTCTTGGAGAAGCACTGGAAATGGTCTTCAATCTTTTGTGAAAAACTGCTATCAAATGTCGAATTACATTGTGAGAAGTGTTCATCATGATCTGAATCATCTGAAACATCCTGTTGGAAAGGTAGTTCTCCAAACGAGCAATTATTACAAATAAAATCAAACTCTATGTTATTTTGGCTATAAAGTTCATATTGCTCTACTGAAATATTTGGGGAACATATAACGTGTGTCCACTGTTTACAACAGTCACAGTTAACAGCTTTACTAGTGGAAATAACTCCTTTGTAACAAATAGTACACGGATACTTTGGGCTGTCTCCCTTTCCTGTTAACAAATTGTCATGATGAATTATTTTCACATGTTTTTCTTTTGACAGAAGGCCCTGGATGCACATCACCACATTGTAATAAAATGGATAAAAATACAGTTCGTTTGTTAATTCTCTTAAAAAATGCCTTAAAACACAATTGTTCCTTTGGTACAAAACCATTTGAGTACGAATAACAAGTCAATATTTCACAAAGGCTAAACTTATCAAATTGCTGTGAGTTCCGAATAATGATGTTCTCTGAAGGATCCAAGTATCTTTGTTGATGCGTCGGTATTGTAAAATAAATAAAAGTCAATTCTGAGTACGTTAAAAACAATAAAATCAGTGACACAAAGATCCCGTTTTGCCCCATCATCCTGACCGGAAGTATGGTATTTCAAAATCTATAATTTCTCTGGAGTTTTTGTTGAACTGTAAAATATGTACGTATTATACAGAGTTTGCTGTTATTGATATATGTTCATCAAGACACTAAGGATTTATATGAAGGGAAGGAAAACATCTGCCTTTGTCCGAAAGTTTCCTTTTTAGAGGCTTTGTTAACACAGCTTATGTAATTTATTAAAAGCTTTATTTATTTCCTGAAGCATCCTTAATTTAGATCAAATTTCATGTTTCAAATATGAAAAACAACCAAATTCGATGAATTGGCATCCCCCGACGAAAGGCGAGGAATGGCAAAAAATATATCGGGCAAAAAGTTAAGTTTGTAACTAAGAAGCAAATAATTTCAATGCTTTTTTCCTTTTTTTCAAGGGAGGGGGGAGGCAGCGGGGATATAAAACTTCACATGTTGATTATAAATACTGATGGAAAATTAAAAAAATTGAAAAAATTGTGGGGTGTTGGTGGTGGGGGGTAGGGAGTCCGGGGAAATGCATTATCTGGTTGGTAGGCATGACTGGGTCGAGGTGTCAGGTGGGGGAACGATACAACTTTGCATGATAAATATTCATGGAAGGTTTGAAAAAAATTTAAACAACAGCTGTCCGTAAGACAGCCAAGCTTGACTATTCGAAATATTGTCCAAGAAGCTGGAAAATATTACCCAAAATGTAAAATATCAGAAGAGTTTTAAGTTCAAAAGGGAAAATAATTTGACCAAAATGCATATCAGAATTATGGGACTTGATGCTTTCAACTAGTTTTATAACGCCGAAGGCCCTTGTGAAGTTTCAATTCAATATCTGCATTAGTTTTGGAGATAGTAACTTTTGGAGTAACTTGCATGCAAAACTTTAACCAGAAATGTTTAAGTCAAAAAGGGGACATAATTTGCCCAAAATACATGTCAGAGTTATGGGACTTGACCCAGTGAGGTTGGTAATTGATCTAGAAAATGAAAAAAAAACTATAAAAAAAAAATCTATATGCCTTGAAGTAATAGCTCTATGTAGTACCATGTACTTGCACGCAAAACTTTGACCAGGATTTTCTAAGTCCAAACGGGGCATAACCTGGCTAAAATGAAGGTCAGAGTTATGGGACTTGATGCTATCAACTAGTTTTATAACCCCAAAGATACAGGTGAAGTTTCAATTCAATATCTGCATTAGTTTTGGAGGTAACTTGCATGTAAAACTTTACCCAGTATTTTGCAAGTCCAAACGGGGGCACGATACATGTCAAAGTTATGGGACTTGACTCAGTGAGGTTGGTAATTGATCTAAAAAAAGAAAAATTAAGTTTCAAATCTATATGCCTTTTGGTAATAGCTGTATGTACTTGCACGCAAAACTTTAATCAATTTTCAAATTATTTTCAAATTTCTTGATAAATGGCAGAGTTATGGAGCAGACAAGAAAAATATCATGTTAAAATAGGACTTGTAAGTGCTTCCTTGACCTTGGAGCTAGGGTCTGGGTCTAGCACATGATACATCATCTCATTATAGGAAACATTTATGCCAAGTGATTTTAAAATCCCTTCAACAATGGCAGTATGATGGACTAGACACGAAACAGACACTGTTTACCTTTGACCTCTAAGTGTAACCTTGACCTTGGAACAAGGGGTCTCCCTAATACACATATTGTGGCAAGACTTCTGGTCGGTTTAATATTATGCTTACCGTTGACTTCCATAGGAGAGATCGTGTTTATATCTGATGTATTTTCTATTTTTAGAACTCATAAGACCATGATTGGCTGGCCAGAAGCCGAACGTCCATGTTATTGTCTAAACAGCGATGTTTCTTCTAACAGCCTAAACTTTCTTAAAACACAAAGTATATCAATAATTTTTTTATCAATGGAAAGTCTAAAAAACAAGCAATCTATTAATTACTTTTAATTATTATTCCGAAATAAAATGGATTAATTATGAACGCTTAACTTGCATTGTTTTTCTATATAGGTTTTGATCATCACTGTGCCGCTACCAAAATTATGTGTCATTTTAAACGGTTTTTCAATTAAAAATTTAAATAAGACAATACGAAAACTGTCAGTATTTCAAAACGTTTTGGATTTTGAAAATCCATAAAAAAAAAAATAAAAAATTATCAAGAATGAAAACTTCCGATCCCATACACAAATTATGTAAAACATTTGTTTTGCCCACCACCAGATAAACAGTTATTAATGTGTGACGTTACGGCGATCTCTCCTATAAGTGTGACCTTTAAGCTAGGAGTCTGAAAGTTGTGCTTGAGACAGTGTCTCAAAATGAGGAACCATTGTGCCCCATTTTCGTGTGCCCATTCTAGAAGAATTGACGCATTGTATAGTGGTGCTTGCATAATTACGCCTGTTTACGCCTGTCTATCTGAGTTTCTTAGTGTTCATAAATCATAAGTCCGAGCATAACTTAAAAATTATTCAAGGTATTGACTTTAATTTTGTTTGTTTGTTTGTTATAGGTTTAAGGTCGTTTTTCAACAGTATTTCAGTCGTATAACGGCGGGCTGACTTAACCAGTGTTCCTGGATTCTTTACCAGTACAAACCTGTTCTCCGCAAGTAACTGCCAACGTCCCCACATTAATCAGAAGAAAAGGACTAATTATTTTAGGCACAATGTCGGTTATGAAATAGTCACGGAGAACATACGCCCCGCACGAGGATCGAACACACGACCCCGCGATCTACTTACTGATTTAAGCGGGCGGGTTCTTTAATTTTATAAATATTCCATCTATGTCAAGGATTTATTGCTCTCATTGGGCTCTCATTGGGCATTTGTTCTGTAAGGAAGTTTTTTTTTGGTTGGATTTAACATCATAGGTCATATGGCGACTTTCTGTAAGGAAGTGTCCTTTATTTCAATAAAGAGCAAAAAAATATTTGTCCATCAAACCACGGTATTTTACAAACAAGAGGGTCATGATGACCCTGGATCGCTCACCAGAGTAAAATGAGCTACATGTTTCAAATGTCAAACTGATGATTTTTAGAAATTTTTTGGAAAATTTTCCGATGTACAATCAAGTAACCCCTGGGGCGGGGCCAATTTTACCCCAGGGGTCATGATTTGAACAAAGTTTGTAGAAGTCTAATAGGCAATGTTACATATCGAATATCTAAGATCTAGGCCTTCTGGTTTATTTTAAGCAAATTTATTAAGATTTCCCTATGTACAATCAAGTAACCCCTGGGGCTGGGTCAATGGTCAAGATTTGAACAAATTTTGTAGAGGTCTACTAGGCAACGCTACATGTCAAATATCTAAGCTCTAGGCCTTCTTGTTTATTTTTAGAAAATTTTGAAGATTTTTCTATGTACAATCAAGTAACCCCATGGGGCTGGGTAAATTTGACCCCGGGGGTCATGATTTGAAGAAACTTGTAGAGTCTACTAGGCATGCTACATGTCAAATATCTAAGATCTAGGCCTTTTGGTTTATTTTTAGAAATTTTTTGAAGATTGTCCTATGTAAAATCAAGTGACCCCTGGAGCGGGGTCAATATTGACCCTGGGGGGTCATGATTTGAACAAATGTTGTAGAGGTCCACTAGGCAATGCTACAGGTGAAATATCTAAGCTCTAGGCATTCTGGTTTATTTTAAGAAAATTTTCATATGTAAAATCAAGTGACCCCCAGGGCGGGGTCAATTTTGAGCCCGGGGTCATGATTTGTAAAACTTTAGTAGAAATCCACTAGGCAATGCTACATGTCAAATATCTAAGCTCTAGGGCTTCTGCTTTTTGAGAAGAAGATTTTTAAAGAATTTCCTATGTAAAATCAAGTGAGCCCTGGGGCGTGGTCAATTTTGACCCCGGGGTCATGATTTGAACAAATTTGGTAGAGGTCCACTAGGCAATGCTTCACTCCAAATATCTAAGCTCTAGGGCTCCTGGTTTTTGAGAAGAAGATTTTTAAAGTTTTTCCTTTCGGTTGCCATGGCAACCAGAGTTCTGCATGGAATTCAATTCTTTGAATAATTTTTAAAGAAGACCATCCAAGGAACATCCCTGTGAAGTTTCATCAAAATTGGCCTGTTGGTTTAGGAGGAGATGTTGTTTAAAGGAATGTGTGGACGGACGACAGACGGACGTACAACGGACGGACGGACGGACGCCGAACGGTGAGCGATCACAATACCTCACTCTGAGCACTTTGTGCTCAGGTGAGCTAAAAAGCTTATACACATATAACCAACAAATAAAATCCATCAGTTGAAAAGTTTATATACATATTTGACTTACTCATGCAATCATCTGATGTCGAGCCTTCAAATAATGTTTCTCTCAATGTTCCACATGTGATACATGCCGTTTTGGTATTTGGCAGCTCAACATCTGAGTACGAATCTTTAGGACAAGGGTGACAAACTCCTTCCTCTATATACTGTCCTTTGCTACATGCAGCTTAAATGTGGTAACAAAATGGAATTTATTAAAAGCACACTGCAATTTACATCACGATACCATCCATGAAAACCAATGTAAAACAAGCTGTTTTTATTTCTTCAACTTGATAAGTAATGTTATCAAGTTATGTCAATTTGGAATTATTGTCAAAAGTACATAATAAAACAATAGTAACCAGAAGATATTCATCTATTTTGACTGATTAACATTGCAACGAAATAATTATTGGTCATATGGCGACTTAGTAGTTTTGCACAGAGCATTATATTGAATCAGTTTAACAGGTACAACATTAACAGCAATTTAGATGAAAACTGATTAACATACATTTAGAGCTGTAAAAGGGAGGTGTGTTTTTGTAGCTTTTTTTGTTGTCATTTAGAGCAAATATCATGAAATATCACGAAAGAGTCATTTAGTTTTTCTGGTTTAACGCCTTTTTTCAACAATATTTCAGTCATGTAACGGCGGGCAGTTAACCTAATCAGTGCTCCTGGATTCTGTACCAGAAAAAAACCTGTTCTCCGCAAGTCACTGTCAACCTCCCCACATGAATCAGAGGTGGAGGACTAATGATTCAGACACAATGTCGTTTATCAAAATAGTCATGGAGGACATACGCTGCGCCAGAGTGTCGAACTCAAGATCCAACGATCCGCAGACCAATGCTCTACCTACTGAGCTAAGCGGGAGGGCCATGAAAGAGTTAACTAGAGTTGTCACAGGAGTGACGAATTATACCCCCACATTATGGCCTCGTCACAGAACTAAGCCAATATCAAGTCAAACTTGCTTGACCTTTGATCTATTGACCTCAAAGTCAATACAAGCCATCTGCTGGTCATAACCAACCTCCCTATCAAATTTCATGATCCTAGGCTCAAGCATTCTCAAGTTATCATCCGGAAACCGTCTTAACTATTTTGTGTCATTGTGACCTTGACCTTTGACCTATTAACCTCAAAATGAAACTTGACCTGTATTTTATCATATTAGACCCTTGTACAAAAAAATATGATCTCAGACCCAAACGTTCTCAAGTTATCATCCAGAAACCGTTTAACTATTCTGAGTCATGTATGACTTTGACCTTTGACCTACTGACCTCACAGTCAAACTCGATCTGCATTTCATGACGATACATTTGTTCACAAAAAATTATGATCCTAGACCCAAGCGCTCTGAAGTTATCATCCCGAAACGATTTAACTATTCTGAGTCACTGTGACCTTGACCTTTGACCTACTGACCTCACCTTGACCTTTGACCTACAGACCTCAAAGTCGAAATTGACCTGCATTTTATAATGATCCTAGGTCTAAGCGTTCTCAAGTTATCATCCGGAAACCATTTAAGTGTTCTGTGTCACTGTGACCTTGACTTTGACCTACTGACCTCAAAGTTAAACTTGAGCTGCATTTCATGATGATACACCTGTGTACAAAAATATATAATCCTAGGTCCAAGCGTTCTCAAGTTATCATCCGGAAACTGTTTAACTATTCAGAGTCATTGTGACCTTGATTTTTGACCAACTGACCCCAAAGTCAAACTTGACCTGTATTTTCTAACGTTGCATCTGTGTACAAAAAATTAAAATTAAAATTAAATTAAAAATCGATCAAGCCTTTCAAGAGTTATCATCTAGAAACATAAAACGGACCGACAGACAGACCGACCGACAGACAAGCTCACTCCTATATACCGCCCCCGCCCCCCCTTCCCAAAACTTCATTTTGTGGGGGTATAAACACGTTTGCATAGAGTAATTACAATGAAAGAGGTTAACAAGTATTATAGAGAAATTACAATAAAAGAGTTTAAAATGTATGTACCACGTAATATAGAGTTTAACACATACGTATTGAGCAGTTATCAACTGAAATAGCTCCCATCGTATCTGTTGTATCCTTTGGACACTGTCTGCAAGATCCAAACTTATCATCCCCTACATTATCTTTATAAAAACCTCTTTTACATAGACGACAAACTTCTTCAGTGATATTTCTTTCATAACCGACTGGACAGTACACTGAAAAAAAACACCAAGAACACGCACAAAAATTAACAGTGCCTATAAAACGAAACCTTGCTCACAGAAAAGAGTTTGTGACATTTTAGATGGTACAAAAAATTTCAATAACATCCCCAGTGTATGTGATTTTCATGCTGAAATGACACATAACAAACTATATCTCAGCAGAGTCTCAATACCGCCTAAACCTTTTCTTCAGAGAAAGGATCTTATATGACACTACTTATTATATTATTCTAGCATAACCTTTTGAAAATGTGGAATTAGTTTGCTCCACAAACTTAAAGTTAGGCTTGGGTAGGGGTTGGGACCCGGGTGACTCCAAGTTGTTGTCTTTATGCCTATCACAAATCAGAATACTGTGGATGCAATTGAGAATTGGGTGTCCTAACACCTCTGTCCCCCCAAACAAACAAAAAAACAAAACAGACAACAATAATTCTGATCAAATTTCATGAAGACCAATTGAAAAATACAGGCTCTATCGCATACACAACGTTTTTCTTTGATTTGACCTAGTGACCTATTTTTTGACCCCAGATAACTTATATCCAAATTCGACCTAGATTTCATCAAGGCAATCATTCTAACCAAATTTCATGAAAAGCAGTTAAAAAATACAGTCTTAATCGCATACAGAAGATTTTTATATAATTTGACCTAGTGACCTAGTTTTTGACCTCAGTTGATGCATATTAAATCTCAACCTAAATTTCATCAAGGCAATTATTCTGACCAAATTTCAGGAAGATCAATTGAAAAATACAGCCTCTATCACATACATAAGGTTTTTCTTTGATCTGATCTAGTGACCTAGTTTTTGACCCTAGGTAAACCATTTTCAAACATTGCCTAGATTTCATCAAGATTATCATTCTGACAAAATGTCATGAGGATCCGTTGAAAAATGCAGCCTCTATCGCATACACAAGGTTTTTCTTTGATCTGACCGAGTGACTTTGTTTTCGACCCCAGATAACCCATTTTCAAACCCATTTACAAACTTCGCCTTGATTTCATCACGGTAATCATTCTGACCAAAATTCATGAAGATCAATTGAAAAATACAGCTTTTATCGCAAACACAAGGTTATTTAATTTGATCTAGTGAGCTAGTTTTTGACTCCAGATAACCCATTTTCAAACCCGGCCTAAATTTTATCAAGGTTATCGTTTTAAACATAATTCATGAAGATCAATCGAAAAATACAGCCTCTATTGCATACACAAGGTTTTTCTTTGATCTGACCTAGTGACATTGTTTTTGACCCCAGATGACACATTTTCGAACTTAGCCTAGATTTCATCAAGGCAATCATTCTGACCAAATTCCATGAAGATCAGTTGAAAAATACAGCCTCTATCGCACACACAAGCTAAATGTGGGCAGACGACAGACAGACAGACAGACGACAGACAGACGCCGGGCATCGAGCGATCACAAAACCTTTTGACACCTCTTGACCTTAATCTCGTATAAAGGACAAATGCTTGATCTTGAATGATTGCAGGATTCTTGTAGTTCAAATAAGTTTTGCAAACTCACTATTAGTTTACAGAAATTTTTATTTTTAGCTCTTGGAAACTTCAAAAAGGGCGGGGTGACCCAATTTGAACAAATTTAGGAGAGGACCTTGTAATGATGCTATACAGTTCAAGTTTAATAAAGATTTACCAAGTACTACATGAGAAGAAGGTGTTTAATGTACTCCTATTTTTAGCTTTAGTGACGTTTTGTAGATACGTATATAAATAATCCTGAAAATTAGTATATGCAGAAAAAAAACATTAGAACACAATATAAGAAACTGGTGCCCTCATTCCTTTGAGTGTATATACCTCCTTATAAGGATATACACTATCTTTTAGATAACGGCCACGTAAACTTTAAAGCACTGTATCTTTAATTAAGTCAAGGACTATAGTTCTGGATTTGTTGACTGAAATCCCAAACAGAACACAAAGTGCACAACTTAACATGCTGAATGACAATCTTGTGAGGTTTGAAAAACTCTGGGTAAAATACTTTCAAGATATGAACAGCATAAATTCTGACTGACTGATTTAAGATGGAAGGACAAGGGCAACTCTAAGTGACCCCACCCCGAATTTGTAAGAAGAGGGCCAAGATGGTTCTAGGTCGCTCACCTGTGAAACATGTGGAAACATGTTTGATCTAGTGACTTCATGGAAACAAATATTCTGACCAATTTTCAATAAGATTGGACAAAAAATGTGGTCTCTTAAGTGTAAATAAGTATTTGCTTCAATTTGACCTAGTGACCTAGCTTTAGAGCCAATATGACCTACATTCAAACTTGACCTAGATTTATCAAGACAATCATTCTGACCAAATTTAATGAGCCTCAATTGAAAATTAAAGCCTCTATCGCATTCAAAACGTTCTTTTAATTGTCCTAGCGACCTAGTTTCTGACCCAAGATGACCCATATTTAAACCTGACCTTAAATACATCAAGGCTATTATTGTGACCAAATTTCATGAAAATCAATTGAAAAATACAATCTCTATCCAATACACAAGGTTTTTCTTTGATTTGACCTAGTGACATAGTTTCTGACTACAGATGACTCATATTCTAACATGATCTAGATTTCATCAAGGCAATCATTCTGACAAAATTTTATAAATATCCAGAGTAAAATGTAGCCCCTATTGCGTACACAAGGTTTTTCTTTAATTTAACCCGGGTGACCTAGTTTTTGATCCTAGATGACCCATATTCAATCTGAATTAGATTAGACAGACATTCTGATCAAATATCATGAAGATCTAGTGTAAAATGCATCCCCTATTGCATACACAAGGTTTTTCTTTGATTTGACCTAGTGACCTAATATTTAACCCCAGATAACTCATATTGGAACTTGACCTAGATTCATCAAGGCAATCATTCTAAGCAAAATTCATGAAGATCAATTGAAACATACAGCCTTTATCGCAATCACATTTTTTTTCTTTGATTTGACCTTGTGACCTAGTTTTTGACCCCAAATAAACCATTTTCAAACTTGACCTAGATTTAATCAAGGTCATCATTCTGACCATAATTCATGAAGATCAATTAAAAAATACAGCCTCTATCGCATACACAATGTTTTTCTTTGATTTGACTTAGTGACCTAGTTTTTGACCCTATAAAACCCATTTTCAAATTTTATGAAGATCAATTGAAAAATACAGCCTCTATCGCATACACAAGGTTTTTCTTTGATTTGACCAAGTGACCTACTTTTTGACCCCAGATGAGCCATATTTAAAGTCGACCTAGATTTGACCAAGGCAAACATTCTGACTTAGTTTCATGAAGATCAGTTAAAAAATACAGCCTCTACAGCATACATCCGGTTTTTCTTTGATCTGACCTAGTTACCTATTTTTTGACCCAGATGAACCATATTCAATCTCAACCTAGATTTCATCAAGGCAATCATTCTGACAAAATTTTATGAAGATCAATTAAAAAATACAGTCTCTATTGAATACACAAGGCTTTTTCTTTGATTTGACCTTGTGACCTACTTTTTGATCCCAGATGACCCATATTCAAACTCGGCCTAGATTTTATCATGGCAAACATTCTGACTTAATTTCATGGAGATCAATTGAAAAATACAGCCTCTATCGCATACACAATGTTTTTCTTTGATTTGACCTAGTGACTTATTTTTTGACCCTAGATAAACCATATTCAAGCTCGGCCTAGACTTTATCAAGGCAATCACGCTGACAAAATTTTATGAAGATCAATTGAAAAATACAGTCTCTATTGCATACACAAGGCTTTTTTTCTTTGATTTGACCTTGTGACCTACTTTTTGATTCCAGATGACCCATATTCAAACTCGGCCTAGAATTCATCAAGGTTATCATTCTGATCAAATTTCATGAAGATCAGTTGAAAAATACAGCCTCTATCACATCCACAAGCTAAATGTTGACAGACGAAAAGACTGACGACAGACGCCGGACATCGAGCGATCACAATAATTCACCTGAGCATTGCTCAGGTGAGCTAAACACAAAAATATACAAACCTTTGCATTCAAGAGCGTTATAGGCACCTTTCCGATATGTTGTTTTGTCATTTTCACATTTCTTACATTCTGTTTGTGCTCTTTCATCTTGATAGTATCCATAACCACAGGGTTTGCAATCGCCATTTGTTAAGTAATAGCCCTCTGAACATGGAACTAAAATATATTATTATTGTTGATAAAAATATTTATGGAATATTGCCTATAGTTAACCAAGCGGTAGAGCCTTTTAAAGTATTGTCCAAGTAAGATTTAAAAGTTTAACAATTACTTATTCAATGTACATGTATTAAGAATAAAAGAGTCCAAAAGATCAACAATCACAAAGTATGAATTTATTCACAAAGTACAGTCAAACCTGTTTAAGTGACCACCCGTATTAAGCAGAATCCCTCTATAGTGCATTTCATATAGATTGGCCCTGTATTGACCACCTGCCTTATGAGACAACGTTTTTGCTCTCACTTACGTGGTCTCTTAAGAAAGGTTTCATTGTACGAATATTCATAAGGTATTAAAAAGTCTAGTTATCACTGAGGAACACAAAGGAAAATATGACAAAGTTGATTTTATACACGGAGTTGAATTGAAATTTTGATATACTTTAATTTTAAAAGACAACACCTGTAGAAGCAGGAAATTATTTCACACCTTATTATATATTTAACAAAAAATAACTAACAATAAATAACAAAGCAAAATTAAAGAAAGTGATATTTTGTCAACCTTGGAAAGCCATGAATTAGAAATCTGTTGTTTGAGAAAGGATGTCAAATCAAATTGCAAATAAAGGAATTGGCTAAATAACAAACAAAAACAAACGAAGTGTTTCTGTAGACAGATCGTAAACAGAGGCTTTAAGCTACTAAGCAGTATATGAGAATTACAATATAACATTTTGACATCATGGTAAAATTCACCAGTCTAATTATATCAATTTTCTTAAATATAGATTTAAATAATACAAATTAAAAAATGAACATTTTGGTACCAAGCCTATCATAAATATAAGGTTAGTTAGCTATTTCACATTTTTTTTAAAAAGAGCTAAAATTTTACCTCATAACGAAAATATCTAATGGATTTAAAGGACACTTTCTACGAAGAGAGATAGAGCTACTTAAAATGGAGACTTGCAAGGCAAAGTGGACCTGATGAGGACACAGCACAGCTAGACACACTCCCTTATACAACTTATCTTGAAAACAATAAGATAGTTTTCAAATCTGTAGTAATTTAACAATTATCAACTATATATGATGGTCTATTCCTATACTCTTGAGAAAATTGTAATTATTTCAAAGTTTAAATATAAAAGACATAACATTATTTAGCTATTTTCAATCTCATAAAACCAAATTATATTTAAAAACCAGTTGGCCTACATACCACAAACTGGTACATTGTCTGTGCTGACAAGTCTATGTCCTGTTTCACACACAGTCAATCTATTTATAACTACACTCTCCACAACTAAGATCGCACCTGATATCGTCTGAAATACAAACCATATCCATAAATCAAACAAACAAATAATTTTTTGTTAGATCTTAATTTATCTCCATCATAATAATGTGAACCTGTAACTTGTTTTGTTCTTATTTGGTACAATGTTATACTTACACAATATTGGTCATATTGAAATTTGTCCAGCTATTGGAGGAACACTTTAATTGCCCCTATGGGCAATATTTCTGACATAGCTGCGCATTTGGATAAAACCACAGACATTCTGCAAGCCAGCTGAAAGGCATCTCAGCTAATTAATTCCACATCCAAAGTGATGTTAAAAATCCCATGTCACAGAAGTACAAGTGATTCAAAGTCAGCTATCTTAACTGCTAGGCCATGGAGGCATCTACCTATTTAACAATTAATGCCAATTCGTGTTGGCTTTCTGAAAAGAACGGAAACCACAAGAGCATAACAACATTATCACAACACTAACAGAGATGGCGTATATAACAAATTCCTATCTAAAACAAGAGCTGTCCATAAGACAGCGCGCTCCACTATTCGGGGATTTGACAGTAAAATGAATATATGTCTGAATAAGAGACCTCTACCTTAAAAGAAAGATACACCAAGGGGCATAATTCCATCATATACAGAACTTTGAGTTATTAGGATTGTTACAACACATGCAGATGATGATGATTAAGATATATTTTAAGTTTCAAGTCATTATCTTATATAGTACCAAAGTTATGTCCAGAAAACGAAGTTTGTAAAAACTTTAAGTATAAAAGGGGTATAAATCGGTCAAAAATACAAATCAGAGTTATGAGGATTGTTACCATACATGCAGATGATGATGATAAATATCCATTTTAATTTTCAAGTCTTTATCTTATATTGCATTGAAGTAATATCCGGAAAGCGAAGATTACAAAAAAAGTTTAAGTACAAAAGGGGCATAATTCTGTCAAAAACACAATTAGAGTTATGGGGTATGTAGCCACACATGCAGATGATTATAAATAAATACTTCAATTCAAGTCATTATCTTTTAAAGTACCAAAGATATGTCTATAAACGAAGCTTTCGAAAATATTTAACATGAAAATAATTCCAAGTATAAGGTGACCTTGACCTTGAGAATAATAATCCCAGTCCCTATAATACTTTGTTTGTATGCTGGACAATTTTATGTGAAGTTACAGTAAGATATAAGCAATAGTAACAAAGATATGACAGAAAAAACAAAGGTTGCCGAAAAACTTTAACCTTAAAAATAACCTAAGTAAAACAGATTGGTGACCTTGACCTTGGGAATAATGGGCTCAGCCCATACAAATACTTTGTTTGTATACTGGATATTGTTTATGTGAAGTTACAGTAAGATATAAGCAATAGTAACAAAGATATGACAGAAAAACAAAGGTTGCCAAAAATCTTTAACGCCGACGCCGGGGCGAGTAGTATAGCCCCCACCCCCCTATTCTCCGAATAGTGGAGCTAAAAACCCCAAATGCTACTTTTTGATGAACACCTCTTCAAATTAAAGTGGAAGAAACCCTTCCAACAAAGAATTTACAGCAAACCAAGCCCTTAACATGATTTAAATCAGGAGGAACAAAACCTCTCTTATAAAAACAAATAGTGCAAAGAAATTGAATCTGGTTCACTTTTGAGGAGGATTAGCTCTAAAAACCATTTTAACCTTAAGCCTGCTGGCAGCAAGTAATGTTGCCTTTATGACCAGTGCAGACAATCTGCCCATTTGACTGATTTTATTGCAAGGGGTTTCGCTCTAATGTTTAAAGAAAGAATACTTTTAGTCCACATAACAAAACACAGACCATGATGGTCCTATATCATTCACCTAAGTGACAAACATATTTCACTGAGGCTATTTTTTTTATCACATAAATATGATTCAAGTAGAATTTCACCCAAAAAGCAATTGTGTGAATTCAAATGACCCTAATTTGCTCACCTGAGAACCGACATTGAGTCTCTAAGTCAACAAGAGCTGTCCGTAAGACAGCGCGCTCCACTGTTCGGGGATTTGACAGTAAAATGAATATATGTCTGAATAAGAGACCTCTACTTTAAAAGGAAGATACACCAAGGGGCATAATTCCATCATATACACAAATTAGAGTTATTAGGATTGATATAACACATGCAGATGATGATGGTAAAGATATATTTTGAGTTTCAAGTCATTATCTTATATAGTACTAAAGCTATGTCCAGAAAACGAAGTTTTAAAAAAAAAAATTAAGTATAAAAGGGGCATAATTGGGTCAAAAATATAAATCAGAGATATGGGGATTGTTACCACACATGTCGATGATGGTGATGAAGATACATTGTAAGTTTCAAGTCTTTGTCTTATGTTGCATTAAAGTAATATCCAGAAAGCAAAGATTGCAAAAAAAGTTTAAGTACGAAAGGGGCATAATTCTGTCAAAAATACAATTAGAGTTATGGGGTATGTAGCCACACATGCAGATGATTATTAAAAACAATTATTTTTAATTTCAAGTCATTATCTTATAAAGTAACAAAGATATGTCTATAAACATAGCTTTTGAAAAAAATTAATATGAAAATAATTCCAAGTAGAACTCCTTAGTGACCTTGACCTTGGACATAATGGGCGCAGCCCCTGCATATACTATGTTTGTATGCTGGGTAATGTTTATGTAAAGTCACAGTAAGATATAAGGAATAGTAACAAAGATATGACAGAAAAACAAAGGTTGCCGAAAAACTTTAACCTTAAATATAATTAGTATAACAGCTTGGTGACCTTGACCTCAGGTATAATGCGCTCAGCCCTTACCCATATATTGTTTGTATACTGAACAATGTTTATGTGAAGTTACAGTAAGATATAAGCAATAGTAACAAAGATATGACAGAAAAACAAAGGTTGCCGAAAAACATATTAACCTTAAAAATAACCTAAGTATAACAGCTTGGTGACCTCGACCTCGTGTATAATGGGCTCAGCCCATACACATACATTGTTTGTATACTAGACTATGTGAAGTTACAGTAAGATATAAGCAATAGTAACAAGTGAATGAAGTATTGCCATGCAATACAAAGTCCCCTACTGGAAGGCACCTAATTTTCTCCAACGCAGTATAACATAATGAACTGATATCTGTTAATGATGTATAAACAATACTGTACTTTATATACAATATAATACAACAAAGCACTTGTATTTAAATTTGAATATATAAAAACGTACAGTCGTTTTCATTTGGAATTTATTTGGCCGATTATACAAAAAGTTATCATAAAAGTTGATTATAGTAACAACAAAGTGAAATTAATCCTAAAAAATATATAGAATGTAAGTCCACAAGAGACTCTTTACCAGGTAGAGATGGATCAAAATACACCTGAAAATTGAATGTAACATGTATGCTGTACCACAGAAAAGTGGTCTCGATTTTTCCTTACGGTCAAAAATTAAAAACTTACAATAAAATCTATTTATAGTAACAACAAAGGGACGCAATTCTATGTGCCTCATGGTGGTGTACATTTGTGCCAAGTTACATCAAAATCGCTCCAAGCATGAAGAAGAAATGCTACGGACAAAGTCATTCTTGAATTTGACCTTTGAGCTCTAAGTATGACCTTGACCTTAGACCTTTGGACCTGGTTCTTGCGCATGACAATTTGTCTCATGGTGGTGAACATTTTGGCCAAGTTACATTAAAATACCTCCATGCATAAAGAAGAAATGCTCCAGACAAAGTCATTCTTGAATATGACCTTTGACCTCTAAGTATGACCTTGACCTTAGACCTAGGGCCTGACTTTGTGCACAACATGTTGTCTCATCCAGGGGAATGTTTGTGCTAACTGATATTTAAATCCTGTTTTGCATGACAATAGACCGGACAGGAAAAAAATCCTATTGACCTTTGATCTCAGTGTGACCTTGAACCTTAAGCTAGGGTCCTGGGTATTGTGCATGACACGTGGTCTCATCATTGGGAACATTTATGCCAAGTAATATTGTAATCCCTTAATGGATAACAGAGTTCTGGACCGGACAGGAAAAAAACACTATTGACCTTTGGCCTCCAATTGTGACCTTGACCTTTGAGCTAGGGGTCTGAACATGTTGTCTCATCATGGAGAACATTTGTGCCAAGTAATATCAAAATCCCTTCATGGATGGCAGAGTTATGGACCGGACAGGAAAGAAGCCCTATTGACCTTTGACCCCCAATTGTGACCTTGACCTTTAAGCTAGGGGTGCGGGTTTTGCGCATGACATGTTGTCTCATCATGGGGAACATCTGTACCAAGTAATACTGAAATCCCTTAATGAATGACAGAGTTATGGACCGGACACGGAACAGACCCTGTTCATGCCATGTTAACATTTGACTGCTAAGTGTGACCTTGACCTTTGAGCTAGGGGTCTCAAAGTTCTGCATGACACATCGTCTTATTATGAGGTACAGTTGTGCCAATTGATATTAAAATCCCTTAATGAATGGGAGAGTTATTGACCGGACAGGAAAAAAGCCCTGTTGACATTTGACCTCCAATTGTGACCTTGAACTTTGAGCTAAGGGTGCGAGTTTTTCACATGACACGTCGACTCATCATGGGGAACATTTGTACCAAGTAATATTGAAATCCCTTCATGGATGAAAGAGTTATGGACCGGACATGAAACAGACCCTGTTCATGCCATGTTAACATTTGACTGCTAAGTGTGACCTTGACCTTTGAGCTAGGGGTCTGAAAGTTATGCATGACACATCGTCTTATTATGAGGTACAATTATGCCAAGTGATATTAAAATCCCTTCAAGGATGGGAGAGTTATGGACCGGACAGGAAAAAAGCCCTGTTGACTTTTGACCTCCAACTGTGACCTTGACCTTTAAGGCAGTGGTCCGGGTTTTGAACATGACATGTCGTCTGATCATGGGGAACATTTGTGCCAAGTAATATTAAAATCCCTTCATAGATAAAAGAGTTATGGACCGGACACGAAATTGCGGACGGACGGAATGACGGAAAAGCGCATTCCTATAGTCCCCGAAATTGGTTTTCAACCAGTAGGGGACTAACAAAGATATGACAGAAAAACAAATGTTGCCGAAAAACTTTAACCAAGAAGGGTCACGCCGACGCTGATGCCGGGGCAAGTAGTATAGACCCCTCTCCGAATAGTGGAGCTAAAAATTTGACAAAGAAGAATACTTACAGATATATCCAGCAGATTTTCGATCTTGATAACAATTTTGAGAACATCCTCTATATCAGCTGAACCACCGCCTACTGCCTCTAAAGTCAAACTGAAAATTTCATAGAGGATATCTTAACAGTACAACAAATCAAATTAGATGAAGAATTATTGAGCTGGTTTTCAAAAGAAGTTGTTTAAAGGTATTTATATTTTTACATCTAGCTGCCCATAAAAGGGGCCAAGTGCCTTTATCGAAAAGTGTTTAAAGAGAACCTTACAATGATGCCTCAGATAAATTTTGATGAAGATCCATCCACCGGCTCATGCTAGAAAGTCATTTTTATATTTCTCTCTCTGGCCCTGGCAGATCTTTCAGCTGTCCCTAAATGGTGGGAAATAATCCCCATTTAAACATAATTCAATGAGGACCTTATAATTATGCTACTGACACAGTGCGATGAAGATCTTTCTATTTTAATGTTAGCAGCTCCTAAAGAGGTTGGGTGTTTCATTTGAACTTATTTGGAAGAGAACCTTACAAAGATGCCACAAACCTATTTTGTTGAAGATCCATTAGAACAAGAGAAATAACTTGAAGTATTTTTTTCTATGTCTAGCATCGCCTTCAAGACAGTCGCATATTGTTCCAAAAGCTTGGAACAGGACTACCAATACTACAAACCAAGTTTTACAAAGATCCATCTCGTATTTCATAAGAAGTCATTTAAAATATTTTTCTATTGTTAGCTTTGTGTGTGGATGTGGAGGGGGTGTTCAACAATTTTTCAGTTGATGTATCAATATTGGTGTCTACTTGTAGCATTGAACAAAATGCCCAGCTATATAGGGCTGTCTCAATGGAAAATGCACACACTAAACAAGTAACATGATACCATACCCAGTCAAATTACACTTACACTCAGATTATCAGTCCTAGAACTATTTTCATAATTCTGAGTGCCAAGAAAGGAAGCCAATGGTACATTTCATGTCTTGGTATGATATGGCCAAGGTGTGAATCCAACACATATCACACTTAAAGCACATGCTTCACCACTAGGCTAAAAAAGTTTTAGGTCAAATATCTCTTTAAAGAGAACAAATGGAACGGTTTGAACAAATCCAAGAGACAACCTTGGCAAGATTATACAGATGAAGTTTGCTATAATTCTGACCAGAAGCATCCAAGAAGATGTTGTTTATGTTAATTGTGGATTACAAAAGATGGATGCTGGATCATCCAATTATTCTAATAACTCACCCTGAACCTTCAGTTCAGGTGCGCTAAAACACAGACACTCAGTCTGCCAGGCTCTGGCAATATTGGAAACAAGTTTCCTACATTCAAACAAAATGAACAACTGCACCTTGTTAACACAAGGGAAAACTTCACAAATACATTGTTTGCATTCCCGCACTTGTACTGTACATCTATCAGGTTAGTGCATGCACCCTCACAAATGTTAATCCATTTTGGTTTTATGTTTTCCACAAATGTGTTCCGCATTTCTTCATCCATTTTACTGAGAGTAGTATCTGGGATGTTAGTACATGTAATTTCCAACATAAACTGCATGGAAACATCAAGCCGATAGTTTGCTGGTACAGTGGCTGGAATGAACAAAAGTATCAAATCTATAAATATGAAAAGTGAAATTACACGAAAATACTAATGAGACTGACACTGATCAATTTTAAACTACTATGAAATGGTTACATTTGCTTTTTCCTGTTATAATGACAAACTGGGCATAAACATGACACTTTTACTTAGCCATTTGACAGACAACAGCCATTTTCAGACTTGTAAAAATTCAGGTCTTTCAACCACCAGTAGTTATCCTTATGGAGAAAATTTTGTCTCATAACTGTCTTGAATTAAGTTCCACTTCTCAAGAAAATGTGGGTTTTCATCAACAACTGTCCTTAATTCACTGGTTGCTCTTTTACAGAAAATACTGTTTTTATTCACAACTGTCTTGAATCAATGGGTTGTTCTTTTCACGGAAAATGCTGTTTTTATTCATAACTGTCTTTCAAACACATGATGCTCCTTTTTTTCAAAAGAAAAAGTTCCTGCTTTTTTTGATATTCAATACTGTCTTAAAGGTGCAAAATAAAGACAAATGAACAGATATAAATGTCAAAACAAGACTACACATTTTGAAATGTAGTACTAAACATTAAGATAGCCGTGCAATAATCCCTTGAAATCAACACATGTACAGAGAAACAAATGATTGTTTCTGTATTTTCTTAGACTGACATGGATGGTCATTTTGTCCTACTTTAACGCTTTTCCGTAATCAGTCGGAAATTATTCGGGATCACGTGATTTTAAAATAAATTCAAACGGATATTCGTTTAAAGACGCGCGACAAAATAACTGTATTTCCATGATGGTAGTTATACACGATTCGCATGAAAAATATGAGATGTACACATTTTTAGTTTCAAACTGACAGTGACATATATTAGGCCAAGACAATGTGTTTAATGTCTAAAGTTTTATTGAACTAATGTAGCCATATGTACATAAATCAGTGTATCTAGGTAAATTTCAATCACATTTTGTTTCTACAGTGTAAGATAGTTATTCATTTATATTCTTAAAACTATGCTGAAAAGAGATTAATTGAAAAAGTTTGCAGACGAAGTTGTGAAAATACTTTTATTCGGGAAGGGCCTAAATTGTCCTTCCGAAAACTTGTAGTATAGCTGTATATTACCTGTATCATAATGTCGTAAACCCCAGTCCCAACCCCAAGAAATAACTGATAAGCCCATATTTATAGAGAAGCACCAAAAATGCTGCAATCTGATTGGTCTATGACATTTTCCCAAATATGTAAAACTTTTCTCACTAAATGCAAGAAATAGAATAAATGTCATCAAAAACCAATTACATAAACACAAACTAGAAGAAAAACTACACCTTATCAGTTGATTTCAAATTACAAATAATGATTTAAAAGTACTTAAATCAAGTGTTAAAGAATTGACACACAAATTATCCCAAAAATATCCAATATGGCTGCCAAAATCAGTCTGCACATCTAAGGGCTATTTTAATGGATTACAACAGAACAAGGCTTCTAAACAAGAGCTGTCGGAGGACAGCAACGCTCGACTACTCAACAGCCTTGTCAATTGAATGAACACTAAAGTCGAAAAAGTGCGTGAAGTTTCAATCCTTCCCCATAAGTGGATACTGAAATACCAGCTTACATACAAAAACTTAACCAAAAACTGCTAAGGTGAAAAAGGGGCATAATTTTGAAAAAAATGCAGAGTTATGGGACCTACACAGTGCATGTCAGATCATGACAGTGAACAAGAGTGTGAAGTTTCAATCCATTCCCATTAGTGGGTACTGCGATACCAGCTTACATACAAAACATTAACCAAGAATTTCTAAGTCGAAAAAGGGGCATAATTTTGTAAAAAAGCGAAATAGAGTTATGGAACCTGTGCAATGTAGGTCAGTTTATCACAGTGAATAAGTGTGTGAAGTTTCAATCCATTCCCACAAGTGGTTACTGAGATACCAGCCTACATACAAAACCTTAACCAAGAAATTCTAAGTCGAAAAAGGGGCATAATTTTGTAAAAAAGCAAAATAGAGTTACGGAACCTGTGCAATGTAGGTCAGTTTATTACAGTGAATAAGTGTGTGAAGTTTCAATCCATTCCCACAAGTGGTTACTGAGATACCAGCTTACATACAAAACCTTAACCAAATCGGGACGCCGACGCCGACGCAGACGCAGACGCGGACGCCGACGCCGACGCATGGGTGAGTCCAAAAACTCTACTATTCTTTGAATAGTCGAGCTAAAAATGTACAAATTTCACATAACTAAAAATTAATATCCTTGACATGACAGTAAAGTTTCAGACCTGAACAGTATCTCTAAATATTTTTAATAAATATTTTCCCTGGTCAGCTCTGTAGTCACACTAGCAAAAATGTAAACAACAGAATATTTTTTAAGATTACTCTGAAGTTTCATAGTGTCATGTTCTCAAACTTTACAAAAATGTTAAGACATATATTTACAATATATTGAAAGTGGAAAGACCTCGGCAAAATATAAAATATGTACTTAGGAGCATTTAATGGTTTCTGCTAATAAACTTTCTCGATGTCAGGGAGTTTTTAGGTATATTTTTGGGAATAACTCGACCAATATTTACTCAATAAGGTTCAAATTTTCAGCAAAGCTTCGTCATTGTGTATTCTTTATTATTATTTTTTTGGTTGGATTTAACGTCGCACCGACACATGATAGGTCATATGGCGACTTTCCAGCTTTAATGGTGGAGGAAGACCCCAGGTGCCCCTCCTTGCATTATTTCATCACGAGCGGGCACCTGGGTAGAACCACCGACCTTCCGTAAGCCAGCTGGATGGCTTCCTCACATGAAGAATTCAACGCCCCGAGTGAGGCTCGAACCCACATCGATGAGGGGCAAGTGATTTGAAGTCAGCGACCTTAACCACTCGGTCACGGAGGCCCCTGTGTATTCTTTAATGTATGGTAAAAGAACATGGTAACTTAAACTGTTTATTTAGATATTTACAAAAAGCAAAATATTTCATTGCCAAAACCCAGGTTTACCACAATAAGAATGATTTTCATGAAGTTTTTGTGAGTTACAACAATGTTGAAATTCCTATGCTAAGTTTGTAAAAATCACGTTATCGTTTGAGCATATAATATATGTTGCATGTATTTATAAATTATAGTGTCGTTTCGGAGGATTCTTCCGAAAAAAATCCGAAGATGCGCGACGGGTTCGTAAGCAGTCGAAAAACATACTTTCGGTTTGAAATTGGCATTTATTTAGATTATTTGTTGGTTATTCTTGAACATATTCATGACTACTTGGTCAGGTCCGATACAGTGGGTCATATTTTCAGTAAATAGGAAGTCTCAGCTACAAACTCTGGTTTTCATATAATACTCGTTAGGGTGTTAGTAGTGGACCTTTAAATGTCTTAAATTAATAAGCTGGTAGTTTGGAGAAATGCTGGTTTTAATCACAAGTGTCAGGAATTCACAAGCTTCTCGTTTTGATAAAATTCTGTTATTATACCCAACTGTCTTGAATTCAAAGGATGCTTTTTCTTAGGAAATGTTGGCTTTTATTCCAAACTATCTTGAATTTCTGGGATGCTCTTTTAACAAAAATAAATGAAAAAATGCAAGTTATACACAATCCACAGAATACCGACCAAGAAGTCATCAATTTTAGACCAACTTGTAAGAGTAAGTGCCTTTTCATTAGTCACCAGTTCCGGCAATTTTCTAAGAAATCAAGGCTCAAGCTAGATATAAATAAGCTTCCTTCAAGACTAAGCTTAAAAATTACCACATGTTATAAATGCAAGGATGTATATTTATGCAGCATGAGACATTCATGCAATTAACAGGCCTTCTATCAATCCAAAGCTTCTCTTTCATTTACAAATGCTTTTCAATGTAGTGTTTCACGACACTAGTCAATTTATTCAGCTTCTGTTGTATGAGAAAATCTCATGAACCTAAAAATTAACCCAGACCTATTTAATGATGAAATTATGTAGATGATGGTTAACATAGTCCTATCTAAGATGATCAAATTAACAAAAGCTGTCACAGGAGACAGCGCACTCGACTATTTTGATGCTTGATAGTGAAACTGGGCACATCTGAGAAAACTGCAGCTGTCACTGGAGTGTTTAATGACTCCAATGGTGGATGAAGATATTGCACAATAGCTTGAGCCTGTGTCAAAAATATTAAGTAATGAGAGGTAAAGAAAAAGTGTATCAAAATACCATGTAAGTATAATTCTAATTAAAAAGGGGTCATAATTCATATAATATTTGTGCAAGAGTTATGCACCTTATGTTATATGACGTGGGTGATGATGTGGAACAACTACTTCAAGTCCGAACAAGTCTGAATTAAATCCATTTCCTCATAACTGAGATATAGTGAAAATGCACCAAAATTAACGTAAGTTTCTAAGTAAAAAGGGGCATAATTCATTAAAAATTGGTCCAGAGTTATGCATCTTGTGTCATATGATGTAGGTGGTAAGGTAGAACAACTACTTTAAGTTTTAATCAAATCCATTAAGTAATAAGTCAGATATTTAGTGAAAGTACACAAAATTTACCTTAAATTCTAAGTATAAATGGGGTATAATTCATGAAATATTGGTGCCAGAGTTATGACCATTGTGCCATATGATGCAGGTGATGATGAGGAACAACAATTTTAAGTTTGAAGCCAATCCATCAAGTAATAACAGAGATAAAGTGGAAGTGCATAAACTCTTTAATCTGAAATTTTAAGTACAAAAGGGGGGTAAATCATAAATACAGATGTCAAAGTAATGCCACTTGTGTCAAATGATGCAGATAGTGATGATGAACAATTTTTTTGTTTGAATCAAATCCCTTGTAAAAAACACAGATACAATGAAAATGTATCAAAAATAACATGAAATTGTAAGTAACAAGGAAGAATAATTCATGAGTTATGCACCTTGTGTCATATGATATGGGTGATGATGTGGAACAACTATTTTAAGTTTGAATCAAATCCATCAAGTAATAACTGAGATAAAGTGGAAGTGCACCAAAACTTTGACCTGAAATTCTAAGTAACAGGGGGGCATAATTCATGAAAAATTGGTGCTAGAGTTACGCACCTTGTGTCATATGATGTGAGTCATGATGTGGAACAACCATTTTAAGTTTGAATCAAATGCATTAGGTAATAACTGAGATAAAGTGAATGAGCACCAAAACTTTAATCTGAAATTTTAAGTAAAAAGAGGGATAATTCATGAAAACTTGGTGCTAGATTTATGCACCTTGAGTCATATGATGTGGGTGATGATGTGGAACAATATTTTTAGCTTGAATCAAATCCATTAAGTAATAACTGAGATAAAGTAGAAGTGCACCAAAACCGTAACCTGAAATTTTAAGTAAAAACGGGGGATAATTCATGAAATATTGAAGCAAGAGTTATGACCCTTGAGCCATATGATGTGGGTGATGATAAAGAATAACTATTTTAAGTTTGAAGCAAATCCATCAAGTAATAACAAAGACAATGAGAAAGTGCATCAAAAGTTTAACCAAAGTGCGGACGCGGAAGGACGCCGAAGCCTACGCGGGGTCGAGTAGGATAGCTCACCATACTTCGTATAGTCGAGCTAAAAATGCTGTAATGCCACAAAACCAGGTTTTCAACATTTATAGAAACAGTTCTTCTCTTAATAGTCACAAGACCCTTATACCCCAATCACAATACGGCGCGGATAGCTACGTCTAGCCACGGATAGAAACGTAGTTGTCTGTATCGATTCGTACCTGAGTCGTACGGATTGATACGGATTACTACTTTAAGGTACGGCTCAGGTACGGATAGATACAGATTACTACGTTTCTATCCGTGGCTAGACGTAGCTATCCGCGCCGAATGCGTGACTGTGGTATTACTCTCACAAAATCTTTATTTACACCAAGTCTGTTACAACACGTCTGTGCAAAACATAAGATTCTGCAAAGAAACAATTTTCTATTTTCAGTAGCAGTGACCACAGTTCCAAATGTCAGTCCTTACTAAAATTATAAACCAGAAAGTATCTTTCTGATGATCCAAGCGATTATTTTTTATATGCCCGTTTGAAAAATGGGACGTATTATGGGAACGCTCCTGTCGGGCGGGCAGTGTGGGGAGTGGCGTCCACAAATTTGTTTAGAGCATATCTTCTTCATGCATGGAGGGATTTTAATTAAACTTGGCACAATTGTTCACCATCATGAGATGGAGTGTCATGCGCAAGAACCAGGCCCCAAGGACTAAGGTCAAGGTCATTCTTAGAGGTCAAATGTCAAATTCAAGAATGACTTTGTCCAGAGCATATCTTCCTAATGCATAGAGGGATTTTGATGTAATTTAGCACAATTGTTGACCATCATAAGACGAAGTTTCATGTGAAAGAACCAGGTCCCTAGGTCTAAGGTCAAGGTCACACTTACAGGTCAAAGGATACTATATTGAAAACTTTGTCCAGAGCATTTCTTCTTCATGCATGGAGGGATTTTGATATAACTTTGCACAATTGTTCACCACCATGACACTGAGTGTCATGCACAAGAATTAGGTCCCTAGGTCTAAGATCAAGGTCACACTTAGAGGTCAAATGTCAAATTCAAGAATGACTTTGTCCGGAGCATTTCTTCTTTATGCACAGAGGGATTTTGATGTAACTTGGCACAATTGTTCATCATTATGTGATGGAGTGTCATGCATAAGAACCAGGTCCCCAGGTCTAAGGTCAAGGTCACACTTAGAGGTCAAATCATACAATAATGAAAACTTTATCCGGAACATTTCTTCTTCATGCATGGAGGAATTTTGATATAACCTGGCACAATTGTTCACTACCATGAGACGGAGTGTCATGCACAAAAACCAGTCCCTAGATCTAAGGTCAAGGTCACACTTAGAGATCAAATGTCAAATTCAAGAACAACTTTGTCCGGAGCAAATTTTCTTTATGCACAGAGGGATTTTGATATAGATTGGCACAATTGTACACCATCATGAGATTCAGTGTCATGCGCAGGTCTATTTGTTAAAATTACTTCCCCTTGTTAAAACTATAAATAGCTTATATTATAACTTTTTTATTACTAGTCATAGCAAAAATCAGGACTACTTTTCTGTAGTACAACATGCATGTTACATTCAATTTTGAGTTGTATTTTGATCTATCTCTACCTGGTAAGAATTTTTGTGTGGACTAAAATTTTCTTTTTTGGGGGGTGGGGGGGTGGGGGGGCGTGGGGGCGAGTGGGGGTTAAGATTAAATTCCCTTAAATGTGACTACTATAACTACTATAAATAACTTACATTGTAACTTTTTTACAACTGCCCGTAGGGATACTAGGGAAAAAGCAAGACCACATACAACATAGATTTTACTTTCAAATTTTAGGTGTATTTTAAGGTAAATTTATATGGTAAGGAGTTTTATTCCATTTTCAAAAATTGGTGCTAGAGTTTTGAAAGAAATTTGCTGTGACGGGCGTATATTGTGACATTCTGGCACTCTTGTTCGATCTTAAGTAACTGTAGCCTAGACACTGAATCTATGCCATCTAAATGGCTCTGTTCTTTAGTAAAAACAAGAGGGTCATTGGCTCACCTGTGCGCAGTTAGGTTTCTTCTATGTTAGCCTATATTATATACATATCAAAAACACTTTTGAACCTAGGGCAAAAATTTGAACATTTGTGGTAGACATAACAAATCTGATATCAAACGCCAAATATCAAGGTTCTAGCTATTATTGCTTCAGAGAAGAAAAGTGAACACGCCCCCTGGGAGCCATATATTTTTACTAATTTGAAAACTTTATTCAATCTTGGTAGAGGGTCACTCAAGAACCATTTCTGTAAAATCATTTTGAAATTGGGCTTGCAGTTTCAAACAAGAAGGTTTTGAAAGTTTCTACTATATATGTATAGGGGAAAGTGACCACGCCCTCAGGCTGTCATATTTTTTGATGAATCAAAATAAGTTGAACAATCTTGGTAGAGGGTCACACAAGGACCATTTTTGAACTAGTTTTTTACCCAACATGACCGAGATTCAAACTTGTCCAAATCTTCATAAAACAAACATTCTGACTTAGTTTCGGGAAGGCTGAAGCAAAAGCGTGGCCTCTAGCGTGTATACAAGCTTTTCCTTTAATTTGACCAAGTGACCTAGTTTTTTATCAAAAGTGGCCCAGATCTAAAACCATCAAGACAACATAAGAAGAAACATTCTGACCAAGTTTTATGACTACAGAATAAAAAATGTGCCCTCCCCAATCCCTAGGGTGTAAACAAGCTTATTTTCTTATTTTTTATTAGATCTTGTGACATTGTTTTTAACCCCACATGACCCATATTAAAATTCATGCGATATTTCATAAAGAAAAACATTTTGACCAAGCTTCATGCACATCAAATGAACAACTGTGCTAACAAACTTTTCTTTTGATTTGACCGGGTTACCAATTTTTGACCCCAAATGACGAAGTTTCAAGAAGATAGGGTCATAAATGCGGACTCCATATTGTTCATCATCTTTTCCTTTAATTTGACCTGATGACCTAGTTTTTGATCCGACATGAACCAGTTTTAATCCAGGCCTAGAGGTCATCAAGATAATCATTCTGCGCAAGTTTGTATGAAATTTAAGTATAAATGAAACCTCTATAAGGCTTAAAGGGCAAAAATAGAAAATTTGGTCACATTAACTCCCATCTTTATAGATTGTAACATTGATTTTCAAAAAAAGTTTTGTTGTTATCTCATAACCTTGTTCAGTGGATTACACCGTTTGTCTCAAGTTTTGCCATTAAATGTATTACCCATGTGTTAAATTATTTTGAAATAGGACCATACATATTAAAGTTATGGACCGGACAAAAAGACCAAATTATCAGTATATATGTAGTGACGTTCATTCAAGGGCTGTGACCTTGCGCATGATACATTGTCTATCCATGCTCATCATTTATGTCAAATTATTCTGAAATCGGTACATGCATATCAAAGACACGAAGCCCACATATGTAGTGAAAAATGGCTAAGTTCAACCAAGGACTGTGGCCTTGACCTTTAAGCTATTGAAATGGTTTTGCACATGACACATTGTCTATCCATGCTTAACGATTCATTTGTATCAAATTATTCTGAAATCGGACCATGCATGTCAAAGTTACGGCCCGAACACTACTACCTACCTTTAACGACACACAGACAAAGAGTCAGACACACACACACGGACAGGGGTAACACTATATTCCCCCATCTAATGGCGGGGCATAAATACCAACATTTTTAATGTCTATGTCCCTGTGACCTTGACCTTTGACCCTGAAACTAATAGGGGAAGGTCAGGTACACATCAAATCCAACATATCTATGAAGTTTCAAAGTCCAATGTAAAATACTTTTCCAGTTATTGAGTGAACAAAAGGTTAACATGTACAAAGCCCTGAGCCATTGGCATTTGACCTAGTGGCCCTGAAATCAGTTGGAGTAATATACGCATCAAGACCAACATACCAATCAAGTTTCAAGGTCCTAGGTATAAAAATGCCCAGATATTGAATAAACAAAATGATTAACATGAGACTCTTAAAACGGCAAAAAAAGCCCTTTTGGCCTTTAGTTTCCAAGTGTGATCTTGATGTTTCAGCTGAAGGTCTGTATTTTGGGCAAGATAATTTTCTCATCCAGTGGAATGTTTTATCAACTGACATTTAAATCATGTTCTGGATAAGAAAATTTTGGACAGGAAAGGTGAAAACTCTAATGACTTTTAATCTTCAAGTGTGACATTGACATTTAAGCTAGGTTCTGGGTTTGCAAATGACACTTTGTCTGATTATGGAAAACATTATGTAATATTGTAATTCCTTGAAGAATGTTCTGGACTTAACATGAAGCAGACACTGTTCATGCCATGCTAGCATCTGACTGTCAAATGTGACTTTAACTTTAGCTAGGGGTCTGAAAGTTGTGCATGACACACTCTCTTGTTATAGGGCACCTTTGTGGCCAGTAATATTAAAATCCCTCCATGTTGGCTGAGTTATGAAACAACCCTTAGCCATAAAATTCCTTTTTCCATATCCATTTAAACTTAATCCTGTCACTGTTGATACATGTCTGCATGATAAACACCTAAATTTATCACTCACCTTCGCAAGCAGGATAGTATGTTTCAGCAAAAGGAGCCCTGTAATCATAGACACCCAGTGATCCACAGGTGATGTAGTAAGGTGTAGGTGCTGACATCACTGCTTGTGAAGAGTCACATTTAACATCACAGTAACCACCTACAGAATCAGAACATGGTCTGGACTCTACTGATTCACGGAACAGTTTGTCTAATGGTGGACACTTAGCATTGTCTGGAATCAGAAAAAATTACCCAAAAAAACGAAAAAACAAAAACAAACTAAAAAACAATATAATGCTCAATACTTACACACAAGCCAAGCCAATAAAAACCAATTTCATTTGAAAATCCCACTTTCAAGTCAGCTATGGTTTTTCCTACATACAGTTGAAACATCTCAAACTAATTTGTCTCGAAAGTCTAGCCATCACAAAGTACTTCCCAAAAACACTTGCACAAAATTAAGTCGAATTTCGTTTTTCTTGAAGTAAACGCTTTATCTCTTTGAAGAAGATATATCGGGTTTCAAATACATTAAATTAAAATTTTTATATTTTGATGTCAGGTAACAATTACAACTGACTAAACAAAAAGGATTTGATATTACAAGCTATTTCCAGTATGCTAAAAAGTAAAGGAATTTTTACAGAGAGCACCTATTCCTATTACTGAATACTGCCTTCCAGTTTAAACACTACTACTTGTACGTAAAAAATGCTGGATACATTGTACAAATAAAACATATTTATTTCCTTTTTGGTGTAAGGGGGAGACAAGGTATATACAGTACAAATATAAGAAACTTTACTCACATCTTATATAGAGGTTAGATCTACATTGACCATAGTTTTTTGTTGTCTCATTTTTTCCAATGAATATTACTGGATAGTATCCTCTTGTCAATGCTACAAAACATATGTTTAATATACTGTTTCTGTATAATAATATTTCTAATATTACAAATAAAAAAAATTTTAATCGGCCAGAATTAAGTCATATTTGCCCATGACGAAAGTTTAAGAACAAATAAATGGACATTTATGATAAAAGAAGTCATTCGATTATTGGTAATCTTATGATGCAAATGTACTGTTCTTTTCATATCCAAATACACTTGATACGTGTGCCTATCAAGCAAAGGAATCATAAGTTAAAGCATTCTGAAGTTACTGAGTTAATTATTTTTTTATTATTATAATTATCTTTTTTTTAGTAAATTGTTATAGTTAAAATTAAAAACAGAGACAGGTGGATCTCCACAATCTTCACATATTTGTACAGCTGATCATCGCAGTGATGATGACCTTTGACTCTGGGTCCTCAAAATCAAAAGGGCTCATAGAAAACATCACTGTGACTTGACCTTTGACCCACAGACCTAAATATCAGTATTACCACAATGTCTCCTTCTTTTCTACAAATATCGAGCAGTCATTCTTCTGTTTTTAAAAATAAGGATCTTGACCTTGACCCCACTAATAAAATCTTGATCCACTGACCGAATGATATTTAAATTGCTTTTACTTATCACGATGTAATTCAAGTTCCTACCTGGATTTGATCAATTACTAATCCATTACTCTTCAAATCGCCAAAGAGCTGTTGGAGGACAGCAACGCTCGACTACGTCAAATGAATGAAGACAAAAGTCGAAAAAGGGGAATAATCTTGTAAAAATGCAAAACAGGGTTATGGAACCTGCACAATGCATATCGCTTACGACAGTGAAAAAGTGTGTGATGTTTCAATCCATTCCCATTAGTGAGTACTGAGATACCAGCTTACATACAAAACCTTAACCAAAAATTTCTAAGTCGAAAAAGGGGCACAACTTTGTAAAAAAGGAAAGTAGACTTATGGGACATGTGCATTATATGTCAGAACATGACAGTGAACAAGTTTGTGAAGTTTCAATCCATTCCCATTAATGGATACTGAGATACCAGCTTACATACAAAAACTTAACCAAACAATGCTAAGTGGAAAAAGGGGCATAATTTTGAAAACAAAGTAGAGTTATGGGACCTGCTCATTGCATTTCAGATCAAGAGAGTGAGCAAGTGTGTGAAGTTTCAATCCATTCCCATAAGTAAGTACTAAGATACCAGCTTACATACAAAACCTTAAGCAAAAATGTCTAAGTCGAAAAAGGGGCATAATTTTGTAAAAAAGGAAAATGTGTTATGTACATCAGTTTATCACAGTGAATAAGCAAGTGAAGTTTCAATCCAAAAGTGGTTACTGAGATACTAGCTTACATACAAAAACTTAACCAAATTGGGACGCCGACGCGGACGCAGACACCGACACCGATGCACAGGCGAGTCCAATAGCTCTACTATTCTTTGAATAGTCGAGCTAATAACAAAGATAAAATGAAAGTGCATCAAAACTTTAACTGAAATTCTTAGTAAAAAGGGGGAATAATACCTGAAAAAATTGTGCCAGAGTTATGCACATTGTGTCGTATGATGTGGGTGATAATGTTGAAGAACTATTTTTAGTTTGAATCAAATCCATTCAGTAATAACGGAGATATGAGTGGAAGTGCATCAAAACTTTAACCTGAAATCCTAAGCAGAAAGGGGGAATAATTCATGAAAAAAATTGTGCCAGAGTTATGTACCTTGTGTCATATGATGTGGGAGATGATGTTGAACAACTACTTTTAGTTTGAATCAAATCCATTCAATAATAACAGAGATAAGATTGAAAGTGCACCAAAAAATTAACCTGAAATTCTAAGTAAAAAGGGGGAATAATTAATGAAAGAATTGTGCCAGAGCTATGCACCTTGCGTCATATGATGTGGATGATGATGTTGAACAATTAATTTTTAGTCTGAATCAATTCCATTCAGTAATAACAGAGATAAGAGTGAAAGTGCATCAAAACTTTAACCTGATATTCTAAGTAAAAAGGGGGAATAATTCATGAAAAATATTGTGCCAGAGGTATGGCCCTTATGTCAGAAGATGTGGCTGATGATGAGGAATAACTATTTTAAGTTTGAATCAAATCCATTAAGTAATAACAGAGATAAGTAGGAAAAAGTGGAAGTTCCGAAGTGTAAAAAAAATATTTAACCAAAGTGGGGATGCGGAAAGACGCCAACACCAACGCCAACGCCAATGCTGGGTCGAGTAGGATAGCTCTCCTTATAATTCGTATAGTCTAGCTAAAAAGGAATGATAAACTAATGCTTTAGCCTACATACAGTTAAAATATAATTTTATTACATACTGTTCAATAGAATTGAAAAATAATCTGTAGTAAAATAATTTAACATGTACATGTCCGATCAACACTATTATAGGTCATATGACAACATTCCAGCTTTTGATGTTGAAGGAAGACACCTGGTGGCCCTTTAAGCATTATTTCATCGTGGTGGCCATTTGATAGAACCATCAACCCTCTGAAGGTAAACTAGATGGCTTCCTCACCTGAAGTATTTGTGAGGGACAAATGATTTCAAGTCAGCAACCTAAACTGCTTGGCTATAGAGGCCCTAAGGTAGACTGTGTATTGGTTTGGGGTGGGTCACTTTCAAAGAAATATATCTAGGCCTTCAAGCAATGCACTACACATGCAAAATACAAGGAAAAAATGAAAATTTGGGATAAGTAATAATGATGTCCAAGTTATGGCTGCTGCTAAATACATTCCTCTATGTACCGTGAGCCTAAATTCCAATCTTGTGCATAGCTTTTAATTAAGGTGGGTCGATACCTTATTCGTCAAATATGACATTTCTTCCGATTTTGATGAAACTTGGTCCAACTATAGCGCTATGGTTCCTTTTTTGTTTTTCAGTCGTCTTGGCAACAATAAATAATCAGTGATGACGTCACGAACGTCGCAACGTAGGGCGCCAAAATGCCCAAAATCCGCCGTAATAGGTTTTCTAAAATATCTAATCAAGATTTAAAATAAGCGAAATTTCACAATACCATACTTTAACTAATTTACATACGGACTAGTGTGTTTTAAGTGGTATCGCATCACATTACAACGGACATTTATAATTTTATTGAGCCACCCACTTCCTTCTGATATAAAATTTTGACAAACAAAAATCGGCAAATATACGCAAAAATGACATCTTTAAAATACTACAAGCCCATTAAAAGTCTGATTTTTAGCACAAGTGATCAATTTGCAAATGAAATGTCAAATAACAAAGGGAACTTTACGTTTTCAGTTTTTCACAATATTGTGTTGAAGACAAACTGTCCTTCCGATTTTTGGTCGTAAAACGCAACGTTTTATCGGCGTTGCTTATTGTTTGCATCGTTGCGCTTTGGACGTTTGCATTATATCTTAGGTCCATTTCACCTGTATTCATGAGCCAACAACTTTGGGAAATTATTATGCATCAGTCTTTCTAATATTGACGCACTACCAGCTATCTGGGTTTCACGCAAGGACATTTTCCTTCCTTTTTAACTACAAGTCGCTACTTAACTGACCGCGATACACGGAACGTAATTTTGACATCACCGATCTAAGAAATACGATCTTTCCTTTTATTTATTTTCATTTAACATTTCGTTTTTTTTTTGTTGTTTGTTTTTGTCTCGTTCCCGCTGAATTTGCAGTCAGCGTCCTTAATCCCGCCCTTCATTCGCACGTGTATTCTGTCTGGCACGTTGCGCGTATGAGTATCTTAGTAATGGCTGTTTCGCATACGCACCAAAAACTGAATCGGGGAAAAAAGAAATAGAATGTAGCTAAATGACATAGAGGCAGGCCAAAACGAAAACATGCGAGAATTGAGTATTTTTTTTTCTTGCATGTAAATCACTGTTTCCTAATATTAGTCGAATTTTTACATGCTGCACGACTACTTAAAACAGGCGTACATATTCATCGTGCAATTCCACACAAAATCGTATGTTGATAAATCAATGCTAATGATTTCATTATCCAATGCCGACAGAATTGTTATATCGTCATCATCGATATTAAGAACATATCTGCCTCAGGTATTTTGATACATTTGTGAAGCACTAGCCGATTCGGAAACCTTTTTTTCTAAAGCAAAATGTGTAAATCTGTAAGAAAACGGACAGTATAATATTCCCAGCAGTCATTCTCGTTTATAATTATGTAAAGTCACTAATGTTGCCTACAATTATATTTACTACAGAGTTACGCAAATGTTTTCTCTTCTAATAAGTGGCTTAACATGTATTTGAACTATATTTTTTCAGTTAAATCGCTTATGCATCACTGCAAAGTTAAACTGTAAAAACTCGCGAACATCGGTTTCTTTAAAATACCTGCATGATTATCTGATTTGCAATCTGTTAGTTTCCAATCATATTTTGCCCCCAGATTAATGTAAATAACAGACGGACCTATCATAAATAAGTGCATTTTTGCAGTAAGAAGTGTTAATAACAAAGCCAGCATCGTAAGAGAAAACCTTTTAAAAACCTATATTACGCTGAAGTAAAATAAAATGTGACATGCAAAATAGTTCACACCTTTTCCTAAATATAACCAGTCTTACATTATTTCCATTATAGATTAAACAGTATGTAGACAAAAAAATCACAAGATACTTTCACGTTTAGACATTTAAAGGCACTGGCCTCCAGATTTTCGCTTGAAGTTCAGTCATGTTTTGATCATTAGAACACGATTGTTTATTCCTAATCTGTCTTAAACTACCAAATCAGGAGAGAAGTTTTAAACCCTTAAGAAATAGAGCAATAAATTTTTATATCTATCTTCTATCCTTTTTGTTGTCGTAGGATCTAGAGGTCAATACCTTTAAAAGAAGTTTACTAAAACATGTACAGTGTGAAATCATTTTTTTAAAAACGGATGACTGAATTTCCATTAATCATGACTGTTCAAATAAATCACATGTCTTGTCGGCGTCAGGGCAAGAAGGCATGATACATGCATGTTTTAATGACACAACATGATTCTTCCAATACATGTACCATATTTCAGTAGAAACTGTACTAAATCACTATATACATTTTCGTACACTGTTCGGAAGATGTAAACGTCAAGCTGGAAACGTAATTGAAATTCGGCTTGAATATGCGTAAATATCGGGTCTTCTTGACAGATAGGTAAGCAGACGTTTCTTCTTTGTATTTTGGCGGGAAAACAGCATGTGCCTTCCATGATGTCCCTTCGGTAATGACTTAATGCTTATAGAAAATTACGTTTTGGCGTTATAATCTGGTGACTTTTAGACGTTTTTGAGAAAGGGAAAACGGTAAATTCCACAGACACTCTCTATGTTTCGATTTTTGTACATTTAGTAATTGTAGGTGGTTGGAGTTAGTAGAAAGTTCATAATTATAGGTAGTGGGGTGGAGGAAAATAAAAAATCATGGGGAGTGGGGTTGGAGGAAAATAAAAAAGGTATGGGTGGTGTTTTTTTATATTTTTTTTTCTTCAAAAATTGCCTTCCGACCTACCCATACAATTAATGCCAGAACTGTCCTTATAACATTCACCTACTTTTATCAACTATGCACGATACGATATCAAAGTTTACAATTGATTTACCTTTAGTTATATTTGTTTATTATGTTTATTATGTGATCTCCTCGTAGAACGAAGAACAAACACATGTATAGATAGCAAATTGCTATGGCGCGATGTACGTACATGGCATCTAACGTCAAAACGTTGAGTTGTACGTCCAAAAATCAGAAGTACAGTTTGTCTTCCACACAATATTGTGAAAAACTGAAAACGTAAAGTTCCCTTTTTTATTTGACATTTCATTTGCAAATTGATCACTTGTGCCGAAATTCAGACTTTTAATGGGTCTGTAGATTTTTAAAGATGTCATTTTCGCGTATATTTGCCGATTTTTTGTCAAAATTTTGTATCAGAAGGAACATGGTTTGCTTGATCAAATGATAAATGTCCGTTGTAATATGGTGCGATACCACTTACAAACACGCTAGTCCTAATACATGTATAAATTAAATAAAGTTTCAAAATGTACAGTTCCGCTGATTTTAAATCATAATTAGGCATTTTAGAGGACTCAAAACGGCAGTATTTCGACATTTTGGCGCCCTACGTTGTGACGTTCGTGACGTCATCACTGATAACGCATTGTTGCCAAGACGACGGAAAAGTAGTTTAGAACCCTTGTGCTACAGTTGGACAAAGTTTCATCAAAATCGAAGGGAATGTCATATTTGACGAATAAGGTATCGATTCACCTTAAGTAATAATATGTACAAACAAAGTAGGGAAAGACGCATGGTTAATTTGATCACCAATAGTATATCCCTTCAGGATACAAAAACAATCAAAGTAACAAAGCTATGTACTCATGCTATTGCTAAAAATATCATTTTAGGCGTAATTTGATATTAAAACCAAGTTCTCTTTTTTTCCCCACGATTTTTTTATCAAGTAACGGGATTAAAAGCAAAGAAGTTATAAATAAATAGGTGAAATATCCTGTAGGTCAATCTTAAGAGTAAAAAACAATAATTTCTAAGATTCAAGAACCTGTTGCAAATATTTCTTCCTAAAGTGTCATTTCAGTCCAAAAAACAAACAGCTTAAACTAAAAATATAACTTTAAATAGGTATACAAACTTGAATCAACAGTATCATCATATTTTAGATCTGGTCCCCCTGACGACTTGACAGTGTCATACATATCCTGAAGACTGGTAATTGAACTGACCCGCGTCAATCTCTTGTCAGATGCATAATAAATGTCCTCCATAATATTGCAGTTTAATTCTGGTATAATCAAGTTAGGATTTCCTGGAAAATATTGAAAGAGACAAAAAGCTAAAACATAATAAGCGTATAAAATCTACACGTACGTTTATTTACAAGAGTTTAAATCATTCGAGCAAAAAAAAGTATATTCACACACAAGTCCTTGGTACATGACCAGTCTTAAACTACTGAAAGATTTAGCCGGGTATGACCTATCTTTGAAACTGCACAGTCAATTACATATGACATATTCATCAGCTTTTGCAAAATTTGTTTGTATCGATTGTGTCTGAAGTATTTAATGAGCTAGATCACAATCAGTTGTGTCTGATCTATTTAATTAGCTACTGGACAATCACCTGTGTCTGACCTGTCCATAGAGCCGCTGCACAATCAGTTGTGTATGACTTATTTACTGAGGTGCTGTCCAATGAGCTGTGCCTAACCTATTTAATGAGCTTTTTTACATTCATCTGTGTATGACCTATTACATCAGCTGCTGTACAAACTTCTTTGTCTGACCTATTCAGTTAGCAATTACACAATCACCAGTGTCTGAACTATTTAATGAGCTACTGCACAATCAGTTGTGTATGACCTATTTACTGAGATACTGCACAATCACCTGTGCCTGACCTTTTTAATGACCTAATGCACAATCACTAGTATATGACCTATTAAATCAGCTACGGCTCAATCTGTTTTGTCTGACTTATATAATGAAGAACTAAAAAATCAACAGTGTCTGACCTATTTAATGAGCTACCGCACAATCAACTATGAATGACCTATTTATGGGCTACTGTGCAATCAGCTGTGTGTGACATATTTAATAAGCTACTGCACAATCAGCTGTGGATGTCCTCTTTAATGAGCTACTTTACTATCAGTTGTGTCTTACCTATTGAATGAGCTACTACAAAATTAACTATGAATGACCTATTGAATGCGTTACTGCACAATCAGTTGTGTCCGACCCTATAAATGAGCTACAGCACAAACAGCTGTGCCTAACCTATTCAAAGAGCTTCTGCACAATAATTTGTGTATGACCTATTTAATGTGCTACTGCACAATCCGCTTTGTATGCCCTACTTAATGAGCTGATGAGCTATTGCACATTCAACAGCTTTTGACTTATTTAATGAGCTACTGCACAATCAGCTGTGTCTGACCTATTATATGAGCTACTTACAATCAGCTGTGTATGACCTATTTATTGAGCTGCTGCAAAATCAACTGTGCATGGCCTAATTAATGACCTACTGGACAATCAACTGTGTATAATCTTTTTCATAAGCTTTTGTCCAATCAGCTGTGTATGACCTATCATTGAAGGTTCCATGTTCACCGCCGTTTGAATACATCTGCGGATGTCTCTGAATTGCTTTTTGTACTTTTAGCATGTGTAAATGTTGAGTTCTGCTCAACCCGGGGCTAGAGGGCATGGACGGTAGCATGTACTTCCACTACCGTCCGTGAACAGGCTCAATCAAACCGAGCCTGCAACATTTTCGTTTTTGTCGTGTTGAGCGACCTGTGAAGTTTCTACTTTTTCTATTCTATTAAATGAGCTACTGCACAATCAGTTACGTCTGACCCTTTTAATGAGCAACAGCTGAATCAGCTGTGTCTGACCTATTTAAAGAGCTACTGTATGATCAGTTATCTAGGACTTATTTACTGAGCCACTGAAAAATCAGCTGTGTCTGACCTATCTAATGAACTACTTCAAAATCAACTTTGTTGGGCCTATCTAATGAGCTACAGCACAAACAACTGTGTCTGACCTATTTAATGAACTACTGTACAATGTGCTTACTAATCCACCGACAATTTTTGACAGTGACGTCATTTTGTCAACAAACTATAAATAACCATGGAATATCCCCAAACGGATGTATACTTATATTAAATAGAAATATGTCCTTATCATATCAGAATCTATAAGTAAGGTATGGCCCAGTGGATGTGTTGGCTACTTGTCATGCGGGCGATGTAAGTTCGAAACCAGTGGTATAGTGGACGCAACTTGACCCCGATGGTTGAACTTTGCATTATAATACATAATGAGACACAACCTATTGTTAAAAAGGAGTGTACGTAAAACACGAGCTGTACGAGAAAAAGGAAATATAAATTTGTGTAAATATAAATTAGTGTATTGGAAAGTTTTATCTGATCAAATGTAAGTATATATACTTTGATACTGCACTATATACAAACTAATTCCATATAAATATACATGGCTACCCTAAGCACCCTTGATTTCTACAATGAAATAATCGATATGAATAATCAGCCTAAGGTCAACCATCGCGGTCAAGTTGCGACTACTATAGGCGAGGTATACTTGATATTTATTTTGTAGCAAAAAATATATTGTTTGAAAGACCAGTTACATTTGTTTTCCTTGATTTGTTGTTGAAATGTTGTTTTATATGTATTTCGTGTTAGTTTAATTATCAACCATTTATTTCATTATGAAGTATACCAAATGTTAATGTAACATATGTCAGTCAGTCCATTGTGTTTTAGAATACATGTAGCTTTCTCAATATTCTCCAAAGGCTCGTTACAGTTAAAATCGTGCTCATTGGCATTTTAGCCATTTTATGTGGTGTGAAATGACTAACGTTTTCTACAAAGTTTATTCTGTATGCATAATTCGTGAAACACAAAAAATCAAGATAACTATATAGATGAATAAGAAAATACTTTGCAGGAAAAAAAATCCGCCGTTCGGATTCGAACTCGGTACCTTTCGGTTATTACGACAGCGCCGTTGTCCTCTGGGCTACGTATCCATACAGGCTATTGGTAAAGAAACATAATGACAATCCAGTACAATATAAGGTAAACATTGGAAAGTAAACACAATATGACGACACTGTCAGGTATCCCTGGTCGGCTAGTAGTATGACGTATTTACTGAGCTATATACTGCACAATGAATTGTGTCTGACCTTTTTAATGAGTTACTACACAATCTGCTGTGTCTGACCTATATAATGAGCTTCTGTACAAACAGCTGTGTATGACTTTTTTAATGAGCTACCACACAAGCTTAGTATGACCTATTCAAAGAGCTACTGTATAATTAGCTGTCTATGAACTGTTTTAGAACCTACTGAAAACTCTTCTGAGTATGACCTTTTTCAACCACTATGCAAAATTCATATGTTTATAACCTATTTTCAAGCTACTGTAAAATCAGTTTTGTACGACCTATTTATCGAATTACTGCAAAAATTCTGTTGTGTATCACTTTGGTAAGCTTCTGTACATTTTGCTATGCATAATCTTATTCACAAGGTACTGCATACTTCAGTTGTGTATGATGCATTTCATGAGATACTTTACAATCAACTTTGTTTATCTTGCTTAATGAGCTTATGCACAATCAGCTACCAAGAATGATTTAACTAATGAGCTGTGGCACAATCAGTTGCTATATCAATAAGATACTGCAATATTAGCTGTGTACGACTTATTTAATGACCTATTTCATTAGCAACCACACAATCAGCTCTGTATGACTTATTCAATGTGATACTGTACAGTTATCTATCTATCACCTATTTCAGGAGCTAATGCACAGAAAGCTGTGTGTCAACTATTTCATGAGCTACTGGACATTTTAGCTGTGTATGACTTATGTATTAATGTGCTGTACAATCAGCTGTGCATGAACTATTTCACGAGTTATTACACTTTTCAGTTGTGTACAACACATTTAGTGAGCTAATGCATATGCATGATCTTTTGTAATTCCACTGCGTATAACTTATTTTTGTGCAATTGCATAATCAAATATTTAATGACCTATTTCATGAGCTTTTGCACTTTTTAGTGATGTATGACCTATCTAATGAGCTAAAGTACTTTCAGCTGTGTATGACCCTTTTTCCTTTATGCAGCTGTGCAACCAGCTGTACATTACCTATTTTGTGAGCTGCTACACAAATAAGTAGTACAAGACCTATTTAAGGAGCTGCTCTATGATTCAGATACATATGACCTATTCCATGAGCTGCACAAGACAAGTGACTTACGTATGACCAGTTCTCATGTTACTGCATACCTCAGCTGTGTTTGACCTATTACGTCTAATTTACTATTGCAAAACTCATTAGCCTAACAGAAAACTATCATATCAATTTATAAATGAGTTACAATAAGAGAAGACTCACTCATAATGTTTGTTTGAAGAGGATCCATGCTAAACTTTGCTGAAGGCGGAAAATCAAAGTTTTCAAAACGCTGAATAGGGTTTACAAAAGGCTTTTTGCCAACCAAAGCATTGGAAAAGACCTTTCGTTCTAGGTATGTGTCATACACTTCAACGTCTTGATACTCTAAGATATAACCATATCCAAGTCTAAGCTGAGCACTGAAAAGAAACACATCAGAGATCGCCATTTTAGGGCCATAACTGTCTAATCTTTTTTTTTTTAAATTAAAATATCAAGGTACAAATATAACAACTTATTTTGTTTATTATTCTGAGTAATAACCGTGCCGTCTTTGCCAGGCAATCCGTAATACCTGTGAATGAATTTGGCTCCTGTGTTATATAGAAGTTTCTCATACTGGTGTTTATTGAACAAGTCCTCTGCTAAACCACTATTTAATGGTCACATGCAACTTTCTTAGTTCCGATGTAACTTACAAAAGTACAAGTTAAAATCTTTCCTCCCGCCACACCCCTTTACATTTTCAAGAATGTAAAATTAACTGTACATGTTCATATTGTATCTATTGTATCAATTGTTGCGTAAATATGGTAATAAAAGTAGTTGATATTGTATCAGATTTGCTGCTTCCAGTATTTTTTTTTCAGGTTATCAACATTTTCTTTGATATCCTAGGACCTTGACTTACATTGGCTAAACATTACCGTAGATATCAGTGTGCATTGTAAAACTTCTTACTAGGTCAGGATGTAGTGACAGTTTGATGTTGAACGGTTTTTCACTGTGTCATATCAGGATTATACAATGTGAATTTCAGTCTGACTCTTCCAGCCTTACCATATGTAATGCGGAATCTAATATTAAATCATTTTGACACTGTTTAAAAAATGTTATTATTATTATTTCTTTTGTTTTGTCTGTCGCTCAAATTCTATTGACCAGAAGTGATGCATACTAGCTTTTAATACCTTTAGAAATTTTGTGGCGACATCATGAATTTACAGTTTACGGACTTCTCTCTTTTGTCATTGGTATTCGTATGTCATGACGCACAAGATGAGTGTTGAGATCGAGACTGCGTCAGTTTGCATGCATTTGCTGAATGTTACCGTATACGTTGGCTATGTTGACTTGCACTCATTAGTAACGAACTATCAATATTCCATTGTTTGTTTATAAGAGAAGACTCACTCATAATGTTTGTTTGAAGAGGATCCATGCTAAACTTTGCTGAAGGCGGAAAATCAAAGTTTTCAAAACGCTGAATAGGGTTTACAAAAGGCTTTTTGCCAACCAAAGCATTGGAAAAGACCTTTCGTTCTAGGTATGTGTCATACACTTCAACGTCTTGATACTCTAAGATATAACCATATCCAAGTCTAAGCTGAGCACTGAAAAGAAACACATCAGAGATCGCCATTTTAGGGCCATAACTGTCTAATCTTTTTTTTTAAATTAAAATATCAAGGAACAAATATAACAACTTATTTTGTTTATTATTCTGAGTAATAACCGTGCCGTCTTTGCCAGGCAATCCGTAATACCTGTGAATGAATTTGGCTCCTGTGTTATATAGAAGTTTCTCATACTGGTGTTTATTGAACAAGTCCTCTGCTAAACCACTATTTAATGGTCACATGCAACTTTCTTAGTTCCGATGTAACTTACAAAAGTACAAGTTAAAATCTTTCCTCCCGCCACACCCCTTTACATTTTCAAGAATGTAAAATTAACTGTACATGTTCATATTGTATCTATTGTATCAATTGTTGCGTAAATATGGTAATAAAAGTAGTTGATATTGTATCAGATTTGCTGCTTCCAGTATTTTTTTTTCAGGTTATCAACATTTTCTTTGATATCCTAGGACCTTGACTTACATTGGCTAAACATTACCGTAGATATCAGTGTGCATTGTAAAACTTCTTACTAGGTCAGGATGTAGTGACAGTTTGATGTTGAACGGTTTTTCACTGTGTCATATCAGGATTATACAATGTGAATTTCAGTCTGACTCTTCCAGCCTTACCATATGTAATGCGGAATCTAATATTAAATCATTTTGACACTGTTTAAAAAATGTTATTATTATTATTTCTTTTGTTTTGTCTGTCGCTCAAATTCTATTGACCAGAAGGTGATGCATACTAGCTTTTATACCTTTTAGAACATTTTTGTTTGGCGACATTCATGAATTTTCAGTTTATCGACTTTCTCTCTTTTGTCATTGGTATTCAGTTATGCTCATGACGCAAGATGGGTGTTTGAGATCGGAGAACTGCGTCAGTTGCAATGCATTTGCTGTACATGTTACCGTGTATACTTTGGCTGTGGTTGACTTGACTCAATGATACCGAGTCTACAATTTCCATTGTTTGCCTTTTTCTCGGTGCTTCTGAGGGATCTACTTTTCAGATTTTATTTACTTCACAACAGCAGGTGTTAAGTGCTGTGTGGCAGCCGTAAAAAGTCGCCCCGACTTCGTCTCAGTGTTGCAATATTGTCTGGTCCTTCGGGATCATTGATTTCAACTTATTCAGATCTGAAGATGGAATACTGCTTAAGCCAGTGATATGGAGCTTGGGCAGTGTTGCATTTTCAATAAGTGCTCATGAACAGACTCAATCAAACCGAGACTGCAATTTTCACTGTTGGCCTTGTTCTCGGTGCTTCCGAGGGATCTACTTTTCAGATTTTATTTGCTTCACAACAGCAGGTGTTAAGTGCTGTGTGGTGACCGTTAAAAAAAACCCCGACTTCATCTCAGCGTTGTTCTGTTTTCTGGTCCTTCGGGATCATTGATTTCAACTAATTCAGATCTGAAGATTGAATACAGCTGAAGCCGATGCTAGAGGGCATGTGCAGTTGCATTTTCCATAAGTGCTCAACAGACTCGAATCAAACCTAGTCTGCGGTTTTCACTGATGCCTTGTTCTCGGTGCTTCCGAAGGATCTACTTTTCAGATTGAAGCCAGTTGCTTCGAGTTCGTTGAATTTGCAGTTTACGTTGTTGTTTAGTGTTCAGCATCAGTCAATTGCATCTCTTACCGTAAATTGTATACGATGCCATTTACCACTTTAATTGTAATTACCTTGTGTGTAGTTTGGGGTCACTAGGTGTGGCCCTTACAGTACTTCGTAAGACCTAGCTAGCTTAACTGTTTTGCATAAGGCATCAGTATAACGCAAATTACCATACTGGCACCACTGATCCGGTTGTGTGATTGTTTGTCCTTCCTTCTCTACGCTGTTAGTGGTCTCCAATAGTTCCCGTTGAAAGGGGAAGCATGCAATAACACAATTGGTTGGACTCTTGCGGTAATGCACTGGTGTGTCTTGGATGCCATTAGCCATAAGGGTATGAGTTTGCTTGAGTTGCTTCAAGCCCTTGCATTGCATTACATTTAAAGTACAGGTTTTTGTTAAAAGTTCTGATTTGCTAGATGCGCCTGGTCTCCTTTCGGTCTATGAAACGCAACGACCACCCTATCGACTCACTTTCTCGAGCGACCAACATATATCCCAACCTTATTTATATATTATATGAAATAAATGTAATATAGTCATCACTAGATCAATAATAAAGATTGACAATACTGCAAATATTTATCTTATTTTCATGTTATCTTAAATATTGACAACATATAAATATTCATCGACAAACAAAGAAATAATGAGATACAATTCATCCCTTAAAATCTAATAAAACTCTGCAAAAAAGCAAGCAATGTTAAAAATGCAATTGTGACGGTAATAATCATGTTAAGAATATCAAAGTGAATTGCTCTTTTTTGTTAATATATCTAATATTCTACAATTCTGTTCAATGATTTGACCACATCAGAAAACATTGTTATTGCTTTTGAACATGATAGTCCTACAGTTTGTTTGTTTGTTTGTCTTCTTTTAATACTCCATCACTATTGTCTCTAGCTGAAAATGGCAAAGACTCGTGAGATAAAACACTTTTAATTGGCATCACATGAAACAACATATCTTTAGCTCTGTATGAGGTATGAAACATCTTTAATTCCATTACAAACTGGAAAAATGTTACTAGAGCTGCCTCAAGGTTAAATACCAAATTCAGTCAAAATCTAACCAGAAACACACATTTCTCCATGCGTTCAACTTTAACCTTGACAAGGCAGTCTGAAACACAGCTAAATCCCCCGTCACTGTTATGGATAGTGAAAGGGTACACCTTTGACCTTGAACTGTGCCTTGACCTTGAACTGATATGGCTGACCCATGAATTCTGCACAACATCTTGAAGAGGTGACCATTTGACCCAAGTTTCATGAAAATCTTAATAAGGATTTAGAAGATACATAGCTCAAACCTTGGACCTTGAGTTGTGAACTTGAACTTGAGTTGACCTGGCTGACTCATGAGCTCTTGATGATGTGATCATTTGACCCAAGTTTGATGAAATTCCTTCAAGGGATTTAGGAGATACACAGTTCACACAAAATGGAAGGCTCAAATATTTGACACCAAGTTGTGACCTTGACCTTGATCCAGCATGGCTGACTCATAAGTTTTGCACATCATCTTGGATAGATGATCATTTGTCCCAGGTTTCATATGAATCCTTCAAGGGCATTAGGAGATACAGAGTGGACACAAAATGGAAGGCTCAAACCTTTGACCCGGAAGTGTGACCTTGACCTTGAGCCAACATGATTGACTCATAAGTTTTGCACATCGTCTTGATGAGGGGATCATTTGACCAAATATTGATGAAAATCCTTCAAGGGGTTTAGGAAATACAGAGCGGACACAAATTCAAAGGTTTAAACCTTTGACCTCGAGTTGTAACCTTGACCTTGAGCTGAAATGGCTGACTTATGGGGTTCTGCACATCGTCTTGATGAGAAGAGCATTTGATCCAAGTTTCATGATTATCCTTCAAGGCGTTAAGGAGATTTAGAGCGGACACGAAATGAAAGGCTCAAACCTTTACTTTAACCTCGAGTTGTGACCTTGACCTTGAGGTGGCATGGCTGACTCATAGTCTCTGCATATTGTCTTGACGAGGTAATAATTTGACCTAAGTTTCATGTTTATCCTTCAAGAGGTTTAGGAGAAACAGAGCGGAAACGAAATGGAAAGCTCAATCCTCTGACCTTCAGTTGTGGCCTTGACCTTGATTCGACATGGCTGACTCATGGGTTCTGCACATTGGCTTGATGAGGTGATCATTATACCCAACTTTCATAAAAATCCTTCAAGGGTTTAGGAGATACAGAGCGGACAAAAATGTTATAAAAGGACGGAAGGACGGATGGAGACCATTCCTATAACCCCCATCACTTGTGATGGGGGATTAAGGATTAATAAGACATTTTTGTTTTTGTAGTAAATAGAATATGTCATACATAAAGGTTCACTAAAACACAGGAATGGGTAGTTCTCAAAGAACTTGTCAACTTCCATAAGGGTAGCTCATCTACACATAATAATAATGATGACCTTGAAGTTTTATTGAAATCTAAAGGCAGGTCTTGAGATGAAGTCAAGGTACATTAAGTCAATGAGAGTTCATTTAACCCTAAATCCAGTTAACTATGCTCAACCAGACGATTCAGACAGGTTCACAACGAACCCTTATCTACAAACCCTTGTTCTATTCCCCAATATGTAATCCAGGTAAACTGTCATATTGAAATACAAACAATAACTTACTTGTAGTCAAGAGACAAGTTGCGCCCAATATATACTGGATCGTTAACATGTAACGAGTCAATGGTTGCTGATAACATTCCTTCACTGTCTATTGCAATACCCACGTGATGCCACTCTCCATTAAATAGAGAGTTTCCAAAATTGACAGTAAAATATATACCCTTGGCTTCTTCCAACCCATATGTAACGAAAATTCCATGAATATCGACAGTCAATGAAAAGTCAAATACAATACTATCAGGCAATTCCAAATCTGGTGTTCTGAAACGAAAAAAAAAATTCTAATTGACCTTCAATAGTGACCTTCTTTTTACCTTTGACCATCAACGTGTGCGACACACAACAAATTTTTTGTTTAGTGATACAAACTCCTTCAATGCAATTAAACGTTTACCTGACCTTAAATAGGTACCTTAACCTTTAAACAAGAATAATTAATCATGTATGTCATAATTCACATATCCTCCTCTTACATACAAAGTTTTATGAACCTAGTTTGACTACGTTTTGAGTAATTACAGGGCGGACAGATGAACAGATGGCATTCCTATAGTCCCATCTGGCCTTTCACTAGTAGGGGACTAATAACTTAAACAATGTAAACATTTACTTACACAAGAAATGCAAACAGAGCAAGAGTTGATTTTACTGACATTGGTAATGCACAGAGTAAAAGCTGATTTTACTTCCACAACAAATGCTAACAGAGCAAGAGTTGATTTTACTGACATTGGTAATGCACAGAGTAAAAGTTGATTTTACTTCCATAACAAATGCTAACAGAGCAAAAATTGATTTTCCTTTCACAACAAATGCGGGCAATGACAGGATTAATGCAAACAGAGCAAGAGTTGATTTTACTGACATTGGTAATGCACAGAGTAAAAGTTGATTTTACTTCCATAACAAATGCTAACAGAGCAAAAATTGATTTTACTTTCACAACAAATGCGGGCAATGACAGGATTAATGCAAACAGAGCAAGAGTTGATTTTACTGACATTGGTAATGCACAGAGTAAAAGTTGATTTTACTTCCATAACAAATGCTAACAGAGCAAAAATTGATTTTACTTTCACAACAAATGCGGGCAATGACAGGATTAATGCAAACAGAGCAAGAGTTGATTCACTGCCATTGGTACTAGTAATGCACAGAGTAAAAGCTGATTTTACTTCCATAACAAATGCTAACAGAGCAAAAATTGATTTTACTTTCACAATAAATGTGGACAAATAATGACTGTACTGGTCGGCTAAATGCAAACAGAGCAAAGGTTGAATTTACTTACACAAGAAATGCAAACAGAGCAAAGGTTGAATTTACTTACACAAGAAATGCAAACATAGCAAAGGTTGAATTTACTTACACAAGAAATGCAAACAAAGCAAAGGTTGAATTTACTTACACAAGAAATGCAAACAGAGCAAAGGTTGAATTTACTTACACAAGAAATACAAAAAGGGCAAAGGTTGATTTCACTTAAACAAGAAATGCAAGCAAAGTAATAGTTTATTCGACTTATACGAGGGCTCTTCAAAATAACATAGACTTTTCTCTTTTACAATTATACTTTTTACTGACTGCACTGCAAATCTGAAGTGATTATGATCATGTAATCAGGAATACTGCCTCCTAAAAACAGTCACTTACACGGATCTGGCGGACGGCGATCATATTTCAAAGACGTTAATGACTTTGTGCCATCATTAAGTTTAAGCATTTATTGATATTTATAAATTTCCTTTATAAATTTTCATAAGAAATACTTAAGTCAAAACAAATTGTTTAGAATATTCAAATTGTATAAACACTTATGCTACATATCTTGGACAGGGTACTCAACGTGAGTACTTGGTCTTTATATACGGCGTCATACATTGGTATTAATGTCCCAATGTCCATTTGCAGTTTTTCCATTTTCTCCCTCCATCTTCGCTGTCTTTAAGCAATTCTGGACCATTTGAGAATTGTTTATACCACTTGAAGATAAAGGCACGGGTGACAACATAATGTTGTGGCGCCTTTTCTTTAGTTTATGAATTTCAGTTGCTGTTCAACAAAATTTCTCCATAACTAAGCAACTGTCATATTATCTTTGCGAGTCGATGACGACATTACATGCATTAAAACATTAAAACTCACTTAGTTTCTACGTTGTTTTCTTTCGCCTCCCACGTCGGACTGAAACTATACTACAGGTGCATATCGCTGCACTTTGATGTATTTTTGGGCAAACAATTATACTATTAGTGCAATTATTGGCGATCGAATTCAAATCACGACAGATCAGATGCGACTGTACCAGTTATGCATGGCTATGGTAATAGAAATGTTCGATGCGCTTCACATATCAGAAAAATGTTACAAAAATGTATGACCTATTACAGAAAGATTGCAAATTACAATGATATACTGCCCACTGCTATTTACAAAATACATGTATACGACAACTGATAGCAGAAGTATAAGTTACTTGTGAAAAACCCTCGTATAAGAAATGTACACTGGGGAAGAGTAAGTTTTACTTGCACAGAGAATGCAAGCAAAGTACACAGCTATTTCAAGTAAAAGTGAATTGTAGGTATTACGTACACCATTAAAGCAAATAATGTGGCTAGTGGAAGATCCCCATTACTAGCAACATGGTGGACTTTGACTTTCATCATTACAGACAGTTCATTAGTGCTTAATCTAAAGGTTGTCTGCAAGGTTGGAGGCTGCTGGCCCATAGCAGCATTCACTAACATTGTATAATCTGTTCTTGATGCTGAAAATTAACAAGAGGGTCATGATGACCCTGGATCGCTCATCTGAGTAATATGAGCTACATGTTTCAAATGTCAAACTGATGATAAAATATTAGGAAAGTCAACAGGTCACATTTATGGTCAATGAAATTCAGTTTTACGATTTGTGTGCAAAACTGTGTATGTCATCAAAATTTCAAGGCTATATCGTAAAAAAGCAAGAAAGTAGGTCAGTAGGTCAAGGTCACAGTCAGGTGACATCATATTACTTGAGGTCATCAGGTAATTATAATTCTAACACGACCAACGAATAACCTACATACATATAGAGCAAAATCTATCTCGGGTTATTCTGCAATAAACCACTCGCGTGCAATGAAGTCATCCGATCTAGGTGCGTAGCACGGTCGTAAAAAGTAGTTACCATTTTCTCTAACACTGGCGATACTAGTATGTCATATTAGAATCAAAATAACATGTTCCCAAGTGTGATATATCGTAGAAGAACCCGAGTTCTTCGTTCTTATTACAAACGATATATCACTCAGGCCTACGGCCTTCGTGATATATTCTTACGCATAAGAACTCAAAACACGGGTTATTCTACGATAAACCACGTTTGGGAACTTATTATTTCTTAATTAAACAGTCTTGGAAATAGGATCATATGATTTTAAAGTAGTTTTTCCTATATAACTCACATAATAACTAAGTGACCCCAGGGCGGGGCCTCTTTTAACCCCAGGGGCATAATTTGAACAATTTTGGTAGAGGTCTACTAGACAATGTAGCATACCAAATATCAATGGTTTCAGACAAGAAATTTTTTAAAGCTTTTTCCTATATAAGTCCTTATAAAACTTGGGATCCCCAGGCAGGGCCTCTTTTCACCAAAGGGGTACAATTTGAATAATTTTGGTTGAGGACCATAAGACAATGCTACAAATCAAATATCAAAGGTCTAAGTGTTGTGGTTTTAGACAAGGATACTTTTAAACTTTTTTCCTATATAAGTTTATGTAAAACTTGGGACCCCCGGGGCGGGGCCATATTTGACCCTAGGGGGATAATTTGAATAATCTTGGTAGAGGACCACTAGATAATGCTACATACCAAATATCAAAGCCCTAGGCCATGTGGTTTTGTACAAGAAGATTTTCAAAGTTTTCCCTATATATAAACCATGTGACCCACGGGGCGGGGCCATATCTGACCCTAGGGGGATAATAAGAACAATTTTGGTAGAGGACCACTAGATGCTACACACCATAGCCTTAGGCCCTGTGATTTTGGACAAGAAGATTTTTAAATTTTTTCCTTTCGGTTGCCATGGCAACCAGAGTTCTATATGGAATTCAATTCTTTGAACAATTTTGAAAGGGAGGTACCCAAGGATCATTCCTGTGAAGTTTGGTGCAATTGTGCCCAGTGGTTTTCAAGAAGAAGATTTCTTTAGAAATGGTTGACGCACGATGGACGACGGACTAGGCACGATGGACGACGCATAACGCACGACGGACATCAAGCGGTCATGTCCATTAAATTTCTTGTTTCTCTGAAATTATAAAATACATGAAATTAAAGAAACAAGAGGGCCATGATGGCCCTATATCGCTCACCAGAGTTTATCTGGCCTACTGACCTAGTTTCTGACCCCAAATGACCCAGTTTCGAATTAAAACTTAAGATCATCTATCAACCTAAAGACAAACATTCTGATCAAGTTTCATATAGATTGAGTCACAAATTTGTTGACGCACGACGGACGAAGGACGACGGACTACGCACGATGGACGACGCACAACGCACGACGGACATCAAGCGGTCACAATAGCTCACCTTGTCACTTCGTGACAGGTGAGCTAACAAACATTAAATTTCTTGTTTCTCTGAAATTATAAAATACATGAAATTAAAGAAACAAGAGGACCATGATGTCCCTATATAGCTCACCAGAGTTTATCTGGCCTACTGACCTAGTTTCTGACCCCAAATGACCCAGTTTCAAATTAAAACTAAAGATCATCTATCAACCTAAAGACAAACATTCTGATCAAGTTTCATATAGACTGAGTCACAACTGTTGCCTTTAGAGTGTTCACAAACTTTTCCTTTGAATTGAATAGGTGACATAGTTTTAAACTCCTAAATGACCCAGATTAAATTTGAACCTAGAGATCATCAAGATACACATTCTGACAAAATTTTATAAAGATTGAGTCACAACTTTGACCTCTTGAGTGTTCACAAGCTTTTCCTGCGATCTGGCCAACTGACCTAGTTTTTGACCAAACATGATCTAGATTCAAACTTGACCTAGAGATCATCAAGACAAACATTCTGACCAAATTTCATAAAGATCAAGTCACAACTGTGGCCTCTTGAGTTTTCACAAGCTTTTCCTTTGATCTGACCTACTGACCTAGTTTTTGACCCCATATAACCCATTTTCGCACTTGGCCTAGAAATCATCAAGATAAACATTCTGGCAAAATTTCATAAAGATTGGTTAAAACTGTGGCCTCTAGGGTTTTCGCAAGCTTTTCCTTTGATTTGACCGGGTGACCTAATTTTTGACCCCACATGACCCAGATTCAAGCATGACTAATAGATTATCAAGACAAATATTTCGATTAATTCTTATAGTTTCAAACTATAATTATGGTCTCTAGAGTGTTGATAAGACTTTCTTCTGATGTGGCACTGTGACCTAGTTTTTGATTCAACATGATCCAGTTTCAAACTTAACCTAGAAATCATCAAGACAAACATTCTGACCAAGTTTCATAAAGACTGAGTCAAAATTGTGGCCTCTGAAGTGTTCACAAGCCTTTCCTTCAATTTGACTGGGTGACCTAGTTTTCGGCCCCAAATGTCCCAGATTCAATCTTGACCTAGACATCATCAAGGCAATCATTCTGAGAACGTTTCATAAATATTGGGTCAAAACTGTGGCCTTTAGAGAGTTCACAAGCTTTTCCTTTCATCTTACCTACTGACCTAGTTTTTGACACCACATGACCCATTTAATTTCTTCCAAAAGACTTACCTTACATTACTATTTGCATATTCTGTCGGGTTAATTTAGTCCTCTTTAACCTACCCATGAGCGATTTTTACAGCGTGTAGAACTCACAATACACCGGTGCGCACGCACATCTCTCCCAAACACGTTAGTTTCATTTTATCGGCGTTACTGAAAAGACGTGATTTGTTTCTCCGCTATTTGTTTTTTGTCTTTTGGTAGGTGGAGCAAGTGTTTGACTTGTTATTATGTCTGAAGAGCAGATTCGACGCTCCGAAGAACAATATACGCCACAGAATACAGCTGAGGAAGGCAAAATTGTGGAAGGATGCTCGCCCAAAAAAGTTCCACAAACTTCTGAGACGTCGTCGGTGAAAGCCCCAAATAAGAAACGTCGCAACCGTTATGACGAACTTGAAAAGAAATTCGATAAAAAGTTCGACATGTTGCTGAACTAGCTGACAAAAAGTAAAGGTAGAAGTCGTAGTTCAAGTTCTAGCTCACCTAGTCCGTCACGGTATAGATCTCCATCTATTTCTTCTGTTGAAAATGACTGTCAGAATTCTCGTGTTGAAGATTTACACTCAACCTTGCAAGACAGTGGAGCGCATTGCATATAAAGGGTCTCATGCTGCAAGAATGGGTATTATTATGCAGCTATACGTACGACAGAATTTAGCTGCAATGCTCCAGTGTGTAGTCTGACTCTTTCAGTAAAGAGGACTTTGAAAAACGTATTTCGCTATGACCACTCACACATTAGATCAATTGGTCATGTTGGTGCATTCCATCACATAACTCGGCGTGCCGTAGCAATGTCAGACACTGCATTATATGAATTAAATGATTCAAGTGAACTTTACAGTTTACCGCTTGAAAGCGATGGTATTTTTGGGTCCCAACTTGAGTCTCTGCTGAAATCTAGAAAAGAACAAGTGAATTAAGTATTGCCATGCAATACAAAGTCCCCTACTGGAAGGCACCTAATTTTCTCTCCTGCAGTATAACATAAAGAACTGATATCTGTCAATGATGTATAAACAATATTGTACTATATATACAATATGTTATAACAACATACTTGGATTAAAATGTGCATATATAAAAACCCACAGTTGTTTTCATATTGAATTGTTTTGGCCGATTACAAAAAAGTTATCATATAAGTTATTTATAGTACCAACAAACGGAAATTAATCTTAAAAAAAATCTATATAATGTAAGTATACAAGAAACTCTTTACCAGGTAGAGATAGGTCAAAATACACCTAAAAATTGGATGTAACATGCATGCTGTACCACAGAAAAGTGGTCTCGATTTTTCTCTACGGCCAGTAATAAAAAAGTTACAATAAAATCTATTTATAGTAAAACAAAGGGACGTAATTCTAAAAACAAGGGTGCCTCATGGTGGTGAACATTTGGTCCAAGTTAAATCAAAATCCCTCAATGCATGAAGAAGAAATGCTCCGGACAAAGTCATTCTTGAATTTGACCTTTGACCTCTAAATATGACCTTGATCTTAGACCTAGGGACCTGGTTCTTGCGCATGACAATCCGTCTTATATTGGTGAACATTTGTGCCAAGTTGCATTAAAATCCCTCCAGGCATGAAGAAGAAATGCTCCAGACAGTCATTCTTGTGTCTGACCTTTGGTCTCGAAGTGTGACCTTGACATTAGACATTTGGCCTGGGTTTTGCGCAAGACATGTTGTCTCATCCAGGGGAATATTTGTGCCAACTGATATCTAAATCCTGTTTTGCATGACTAAGTTATAGACTTGACAGAAAATAAATCCTATTGACCTTTGAGCTCAAAGTGTGACCTTGACCTTTAAGCTAGGGTAATGGGTGTTGCGCATGACACGTCATCTCATCATAGGGAACATTTATGCCGAGTAATATTGTAATCCCTTGATGAATGACAGAGTTCTGGATCGGACAGGAAAAAAACCCATATTGACATTTGACCTCCAATTGTGACCTTGACTTTTGAGCTAAGGGTCCGGGATTTGCGCATGACACGTCGTCTAATCATGGGGAACATTTGTGCCAAGTAATATTAAAATCCCTTAATGAATGTCAGAGTTATGGACCGGACACGAAACAGATCCTGTTCATGCTATGTTAACATTTGACAGTGTGACCTTGACCTTTAAGCTAGGGGTCTGAAAGTTGTGCATGACACATCGTCGTATTATGAGGCACATTTGTGCCAAGTAATATTAAAATCCCTTCATGGATGGGAAGAGTTATTGACTGGACAGAAAAAAAGACCTGTTGACTTTTGACCTCCAATTGTGACCTTGACCTTTAAGCTAGGGGTCCAGGTTTTGCACATGACACGTGTAAAATCCCTTCATGGATGGGAGAGTTATGGACCGAACAGGAAGAAAGCCCTGTTGACATTTGACCTCCAATTGTGACCTTGACCTTTGAGCTAGGGGTCCGGGTTTTGCGCATGACACATCGTCTCATCATGGGAAATATTTGTGTCACGTAATATTAAATCCCTTCATGGATGGGAGAGTTGTGGACCGGACAGGAAAAAAGCCCTGATAGACATTTGACCTCCAATTGTGACCTTGACCTTTAAGCTAGGGGTCCGGGTTTTGCGCATGACACGTCGTCTCATCATGGGGTACATTTGTGCCAAGTAATATTAAAATCCCTTCATGGATGGGAGTTATGGACCGGACAGGAAAAAAACCCTGTTGACCTTTGACCTCCAATTGTGACCTTGACCTTTGGACTAAGGGTCTGGGTTTAGGGCATGACACGTCGTCTTATCATGGGGAACATTTGTAATATTAAAATCCCTTCATGGATGACAGAGTTATGGACCGGACACGAACCAGTAGGGACTAAAAACGTAAACAAGTTGATGAATTACTACCTGACTTACATGTAAGCAAAACATCAAGTTCTTCGGGTACGAAGAGGAAGTCCTACACATCCAGTAGAGATAGAGAACCTCCTGCAAAAAGGCCACCATATGATGGCAAGAACTGGTATGATAGATATCAAAGTTCCTTTGACAGATCAAGCTATTTTCGTATCCCTCGGGTGTCAAGAGCAGGAGAAAAACGAACAGTTTCTATGGGTCTCCACCATCAGTAAAATTGAAACTTCAATGGTGGTTCCAGGAAGCGAACATTCAAAAGGGCAATGTTTTCAATACAGCCCGTCAACTGTTACTGTGACCACAGATGCGAGCAGTACATTAGTCTGGGTAGGCCACATGAAAAGTTTTACAGTGCAAGGCCATTCGTCTCTAAACAGAACTGCTGTGCACCAGATTTTCAATCTATGGGGCTAACCGATGATGAATCTATTGCAACAGTGGAGAACAAGAAAACTCCTCTGTTTTGCTCTTGGATTCATCACCCTATGGCATATGCGACAGATGCCCTGTCAATTGCATGGCAGAACATGTATGCTTATGCATTCCCGCCAGTGCAATTGATACTATGGCTTCTGCCACACATGCAGAATTACAAGTGCACATTAATATTGATAGTCCCAAATTGGCCGAGAAAACATTGGTTTCCACTGCTGTTACAAATGTTGATAGCCAAACATTTGAAATTGCCAATACAAGCAAATCTAGTGAGTCAAGCCAACGGCAAGATATTGCATCCAAATCAGGAATCACTAGGTCTGACTGCATAGCTCATTTCGATCAATGTCTCGCAGTAGAGGGCTTTTCAAGAAAATCTAGAGAATTACTGTCAGCACTATGGAGGAAAGGTACCAAAAAAGACGTTGTATTTAAATTCAGAATGTTCTGTAATTGGTGTATTAAGGAACAAATTGATCCCTATACAGCCTCTATAAAAGATTGTGTTAATTTCTTAGCAAATAAATTTCACAAGGGAATCAGCTACAGAACATTGTCTGGGTATAGATCCATGATGTCTGCCTTTCTACCCCAAGTCGTTAAGAAGCCAGTCGGGCAACATCCACACTTGATTCGCTTGCTTAGAGGTGTTTTTAATGAACGTCCTCCTGTTAAAAAACTAGCTCCTGATTAGATCTTCCTTTCGTTTTAGGTTTTTTGAAGAATGCTCCATTTGAACCTTTGCGGAAAGCTTCATTGCAACATCTCACATGGAAGACAAGGTTTTTGGTAGCAGTCACATCCTTCAGAACGTGTAGTGATCTGATGAGCCTCCAGTTAGGAGAGGGCTGTGTCAATATACAAGACAAAGGGTAACTTTTGTTCGTCAAGGCCTTTCTAAACAGGATAGACCAGGTCACAATCCTACACATGTATTTATACACTCTTATCCAGACAATAAATACCTGGATCCAATGAGATGTCTAGCTATTTATCTCAAACGGACAGAACAATTTAGAAATAAATCTGGGAAAGATGTTACTAAACTGTTACTTGCTACTAAGAAACCTCATAATCCTGTCTTATCTCAGACAATCGGTAAATGGTTGGTGAATACAATAAAGTATGCTTATAAACAGGAAAAGAAAACGGTGAAGAATGTCAGAGGACATAGTACAAGGAGTGTTGGCCCCTCCTGGGCGTTATTCAAAGGAGCTTCTCTCAAAAGTGTGCTGGAGTCTGCAGACTGGTCCAGGCAGACCACTTTTGTCAAAAATTATTTCAACACTATAAATGTAGATTTCTTTAAAGTTTAAGAAATCATAGACTTCTGTAGAAATCAGAGTTCAGATACTGTTTCATTTCTCGGCGGACTGCTGGATAGAGAAACCTTTGTTTTTGCTGTACATAAGTGGGTGTTTTTTGATATGGTTTATAAAACGAACATTTTGGGCAGCTTGCCAATGTACATAGCTGTACATATTGGGTAACACTTTAGTATTTGTGATTGGAACGTCCTGCGTTTTTAGAAATATATTTGTATGAAGCACAGTTTATGATATGCATTGGTACTCTGCGAATGTTTATTCCATGAAAATATTAGATCAGTAGAAACAAGGATTTCAAGTACTTCATGTGGTAAGTGCTTTGGGTTATCTATTTGTTTTTTATTGCTATTTATTACCACAGAAACTTAACCCACCTTCCTTGTAAGCACTGCTCGTTAATCTGCATTTATGCAAATAGTAATGTAAGGTAAGTCTTTTGTAAGAAATGAAATTGTAAAATTTGTTAACAAGTTCAAATTTTATGATTACAAAATACTTACCTTACATTACATAACCCCACCCACCTCCCCACAGTTTTAGTTTCTATGGCGCTTTTCAGTAGATCCGATCAGAACTAACGTGTTTGGGAGAGGAGTGTGTGCGCACCGGTGTATTGTGAGTTCTACACGCTGTAAAAATCACTCATGGGTGGGTTATAGCGGACTAAATTAAGCTGATAGAATATGCAAATAGTAATGTAAGGTAAGTATTTTGTAATCATAAAATTTGAACTTGTTAACAGATTTTACAATATTTGAACTCGACCTAGAAATCATCAAGACAAACATTCTGACCAAGTTTCATAAAGATTGAGTCAAAATTGTGGCCTCTAAAGTGTTCACAAGCTTTTCCTTTGATTTGTCCGGGTGACCTAATTTTTAATCCCACATGACCCAGATTCAAACTTGACCTAGAAATCATCAAGACAATCATGCTGACCAAGTTTCATAAAGATTGGCTCCCAAATGTGGCCTCTAGAGTGTTCACAATGCAAATACTGACGGACGACGCACGACTGACAAAGACGAGGAACAAAGGACGACGCCCGCCGACGGACACCGGACAATAACCGGTCACAATAGCTCACCTTGAGCACTTGGTGCTCTGGTGAGCTAAAAACTGAATCTGAGCTTACTTCACAGCAAATATATTCTGCTACATCATGACAAAAATGTGCCGAACTATTCCTATACTAACTATTCAAACAGATAAGCATGTATACGAAATAGCCACATGAAAGAATATTTACTATTGCAAAATCTTCTTTATACTGACTTACACGTAGTATACAGATACATTTACACAATGGCCATATGAAAAAAGAAACATTTACTTTTGCAGAATGTTCTGTTAAACTAAACAAACAGACAAATACACATGAATGGCCATATGGAAAATACACTTACTTCTGCAGGACATTCTTGACCTGAGCTAACTTCAACTATACAAGCATATAGATACATAGTAGCCTCATGAAAGTGCACGTACTTTGTAAGACAGTCCTGTAAATTGTCTAATATCTGGCAACATGATAGTGCACTTACTGTGTAGACTTCTTGTAGTTTGTCTTGTATTTACTTTGCTCAATGAAAGTAAACTTACTTTTGCAAGATGTTCCTGTCCAAACCCTACCGTCATCACACTGACAGATATATTCTGTTGGACTTGACCGGCACTTTGCTTGTCCCCTACATGGGTCACTTTTGCATGGGTCAGTGACTGTCTCGCATACAGGACCACTATAACCTGTATCATTTGTTTTGAATAAAGAATTTTTGATAATCCAGTTGTCAGACATTCTGAGAAACCTTTTTAAGTTAGATCTAGTGATAATGTCAATATAAAACACAACATCTTAATTACAAATAAAGAATTAGTTTCCTGTTCTCTTAAAAAAGCTGATTTTATGTACACCGCAAGGTGTTATGTAAGCAAAACTACTGTTTCATATGCAATTACATTTTCCCGTACAATGCTCTTGAAAAATACCACACATATTATATATCATACCAGAGAACAATGAAAAAACTTTTTTTAAAATTTCCACACATATTATATATCATACCAGAGAACAATGAAAAACTTTTTTTTTTAAATTTCCAAAATACTGTTGAAACTCGATACAACCTGTTAAACTCCCTCATATAAAAATTCTGGCTATCTTTAAGGCATTCATAAGTCTCGTCCTGAACACCTCTGCACAAAATTTATCATTTTTACCATTACTATACTAAATTTCTATAACAAACTTGTCTTGCTTTCAAGCAAGACAGTACCACTTATTGTTTAAATGGTTTAAATGGTTGCTTTTCAAAAAGATACTGACTGAATGGCAAAAAGTGCAAATCTACGTGATCTGCAAAGGTTGCAAATGCAGAAATGTAAAGCATGATAAGGGCTAAGTTGAATATCTCGATCTCTTAGAATTTGAGATATATCTTTTTTAATTCTGAATTTATCACCAACTAGACAATTTTCATCAGGTACTTTCAACTGCAAATGTCAGCAAATTTGGATGTCAAAATTATTTAATTAGAATTGAAGTTTAAATATGCCTGTCAATTGACTATCTAAGATTTCACTGTTTCCATGGCAACCGTTCATTTTTGGAAAATGCGACCATACAGAAGATAATCATAACTTGGTCAGTTTTAGTGATAAAACAATAAAAATGGTGTCAAAATGGAAGTAAGACAATGGTCTTAAAATAGCAGCATTTTTATATTAATTAACTTATTTGCATATTCATGAATATTAATGAGAATGTTACAAAATGACAAAATTTTATTACAAAATAATATTTTTTTAAGTTTTAAATCAATTTAAATGTACCAAACAGTTTTGATCTGTTCTGAAAGTCTCTCAGTGTTTTCTTAAATAGTATTGTGTAACACTAATGGTAACTTTTTTACTCCAAAATAGGTCTGTTTAGCTAATTTGCATAATATTAACCATAACCACAACCAACATCTTATGAACCAAGATACAACTAAAATTTAATAAAAATGACATGATTAAATGTTATCAATGAAATAACAATTATGTGAGCTATATTGTTTGGAAATTGGTTTGCACACCTTTTTGAATGAAGAATCAGTAAGTAACATACTTTACACATGTTAAGTTACTATTTCAATAACCTTGTTTTAATAATGTTACATCAATTATTTAGAAAATATAGATCAGACAGTTTTGATCTGGTCTTTATGTCTCTCAGTGTTTTCTAGAATAGTATTTTATTACTGTGAAGGTAAATAATTTTTCTACATTAGGTATTTTAGCAAATTTGCATAAATTATTCTAAGCTGAAACAGACATCTCTGAAAACAAGATATAACTAAAACTGAACAACATGATGAACTAAGCATGATCAAAAAACCTGTGTTATTTGAGCTAAAGCACATGAAAATATAATGTAAATACTTATTTGAAGGAAGAACCTGTTTGCAACATACTTTACACATGATACGTTACCTTTCCAGTAGTTCTGATTTATTGTATCGTTATTTTCTCAGCAAACAGTAGAAGACTATTTAGTTATCAAGTGTTTACATACTTTTACAAAACAGTACAGCCCCATACCTTCCAAGCAACGGCATTTTTTCCATAAAAGTGCTTTAAAATACGTTACCACTGTACTTTGCTGTATTTAAAAATATATATGAAGAAATCTGAACCATTGATTTCAACATTATGATATCATAGATTTGTTAAAACTTTAAAGTATTAATTCTAACATTCTTTCTTCACTTGTGTCAACAAAGTACTCATCTGAACATTCATTACATATTCAGTGTTTTTTGTTGTTTTTTTTTTCATTTTTTTTTTCATTTTGAATTAATGCATCTATCAATTTTATTATACTAATATCTGTTTCTTAAATATGTTATTCTTTCATTTGATGGTTTCAACATTGTTGTCAATAATTACATTTTACATTGATTATATATTTTTATGTATATATCCTGTATATATTAACGATATATACATATATATTTTAATGTATATATTCTGTATGTATCAATAATGCATACATCCCTGCTAACATAGGGTTACAACTTTGGGCTTCCTTTTATGGAAAATGTTTTAATGGAATGTTTATCTCGTTTTATGTTATTGTGAAGTGCATCCATTTATATGAGAAATAAAGCATTTTGTTTTTTAGTTTCAGAAACACATGAATTGTATCGAAATATTCATGGGCTTATTGATGAAATATTCACTGTTGAAAAGCTGCATTAAACAGAAATTAAAACAAGAGGGCCATGAAGGCCCTGTATCGCTCACCTGACCTACTGACCTAAAGATGATCAAGATTAACATTTTGACCAAGTTTCATTAAGATATGATTTTAAATGTGGCCTCTAGAATGTTAACTAGCTTTCCCTTTTGATTTGACCTGGTGACCTAGTTTTTGACCCCACCTGACCCAGATTTGAACTTAAAGATTATCAAGGTTAACATTCTGACCAAGTTTCATGAAGATACATTCATAAATGTGGCCTCTAGAGTATTAACAAGCATTTCCTTTGATTTGACCTGGTGACCTAGTTTTTGACCCAACCTGACCCAGATTTAAAGATGACCTAAAAGTCATCAACATTAACATTCTGATCAAGTTTCATTAAGATACGGTCATAAATGTGGCTTATACAGGGTTAACTAGCTTTTCATTTGATTTGACCTGGTGACCTACTTTTTGGCCCCATCTGACCCAGATTTAAAGTTGACCTAAACATTATCAAGATTTACATTCTGACCAAGTGTCATTTAGATATAGTCATAAATGTGGCCTCTTCAGTGCTTACTAACTTTTCTTTTGATTTGACCCGGTGACCTAGTTTTTAACCCTACATGACCCAGATTCAAACTTGACCTGAAAATCATCAAAATTCACATTTTGATTAAGTTTCATGAAAATAAAATAATAAATGTGGCCTCTAGAGTGTTAACAAGCTTCTCCTTTGATTTGACCAAGTGACCTAGTTTTTGACCCCACCTGACCCAGATTTGAACTTAAAGATTATCAAGATTGAAGTTTCATTAAGATATGGTTATAAATGTGACCTCTAGAGTGTTAACTAGCTTTTGATTTGACCTGGTGACCTAGTTTTTGACCCTACATGACCCAGATTCAAACCTAACCTGAAGATCATCAAGATTAACATAATGACCATGTTTCATGAAGATACAGTCATAAATATGGCCTGTACAGTGTTAACAAGCTTTTCATTTGATCTGACCTGGTGACCTAGCTTTTGGCCCTAGATAACCCAATATCAAAATCATCCAAGATTTTTTTAACATTCTGACCAAGTTTCATTAAGATTGGGCCAAAACTGTGACCTCTAGAGTGTTAACAAGCTTTTCATTTGATTTGACCTGGTGACCTAGTTTTTGAACCCAGATGACCCAATATCAAACTCATCCAAGATTTTACTGAGGGTAACATTCTGACTAAGTTTCATTAAGATTGGGCCAAATTTATGACCTCTAGAGTGTTAACAGTCAAATTGTTGACGACGGACGGACGACGGAGACAGAGCGATCAAAAAGTTCACCTTGAGCACTTCGTGCTCAGGTGAGCTAAAAAATGAAATTTCAGGTACTTTAAGTAATCTTTAGATTTAAACTTATAAAGTTGGGAAAAAAACAGTCAAGAATGTGAATGATAATAAGTCTATGAAAACCAAATTGTTAGGAAAAAAATCACATAATGCTACTTAAAACTGCTAGAAAAATACTGAGTGCTGTATGAGCAACACTTCAAAGTTGCTGAAAACATTTTGCAACAGACTTTCTGAAGATCCTTTCGAAGTAAAGATCGCAACCAAGCAAATAAATAGCAAACTCAGTTGAATCATGTCTGTTTATGAGAGGTAATGAAGTGTAAAAAGCATTTTACGCCCCCTAGCACTGGCTAAAGAGGAATTCTATTTTAGTAAGTATGGTCCAAAAGGACCAGAAAATCAAACTACACTGAAAGTGAGTACGAGGAGACCTTTTACAACCATCATATGAAACTTAAAGACTTTTCAAGGGATAGTAAATTGTTTTTAAGATCATCCTTTGGAAGCATAACAACACAATTGAGCAAAATAATAGCTGACTTCATTTGATCATGTCTGTTCTTTAGATGCAGTGAAATGTGAAACTGCCCACACACCCGTAGCACTAGCTTACACAGCGTTCTGTTATAGTAAAATTTTAGGGATTACTTAAAATATGAACTCAAAATCAGATGAAATGTCTGAAAATTATGGAATGCACACAATATGAGGCAGTAGTGTTACAAGAATCAAATTCTGCAAGTTTTGATTAAGATGTTACTACGATGTTTTCACTTTAATGTTACCTGATATAGCATATGTGCTCTCTTGTTGGTAATCTGTTATGAATAATATGTTGCTTTAAAGCATATCATTTATCAAAGCAAATGACAAAAAAAAAGATCATAGGCTCTCGAAAATCACTTTATTTTTTATGAATGACATTTGATTACACATTGATTCTGAAGCAATTTGTATCATACCTGAAGCAATATGTATCATACTCTCGAGCTTCTTGCTACAGTTTGAACTTTTGACAGGGAGGTCATGCCTTTGTCTTAACCTTTGGTATGTAACTTAATTGATAATCAAACTTTTTTGTTATGATTGATGCATACTTACTCTTAGTAGTGTTTCTCTTAATTTTACAGTATATTTTGGAATAATCCACCACAATAAACAGTTTAGTCCTTGTCTGTACAATTTAGAATACCAAAATCAAAATATTTTATATATTCTGTCATTCTTGTAAATGTTTCAAAATGACTACAATACTAGTAGTCTTCTTTATTTCATATGTATTAAGCTTTATATATTTTTATGTCTTGATTTGGTATCACTTAAACAGTTTTGTCTAGCTGGTTTTAGCTTAAGTCTAAAATTTTTACTTTAAATACCAGCATATTTTCTTTTGTTTATTAGTTTTGGTTTAGCACCACTTTGCAACAGAAATTCAGTCATGTAATGTTGATCAGTTAACCTAACAAGTGTCCATGGATTCTGCACCGAAACTACTTAGTTCTGTGCATGTAAGTGCTAAGTTCTAAGTAAAATATCAGCTGTATGATCATAATATTATGGATGCACAGATGGATTTTATTGCATGTTTTATTGAAATTCCATCTAACATTAGAGTTACATGGATGATGCAATTTATATTTTAGGCAATTTCTGAAATAACAAAAGAAAACTTTCTTAAAACTTACAGCTAACAGTTGAAATAAATCAGTAAGCGACAATTTAGACTTCAACTTTTCTTAAAAATCTTTTTAAAAAACAATGGTAGTGGTAACGTATTTCAAAGTGTGTTACGGAAAAATATCACACTCTCTGACAAGTAAAGAAGTATATTGTATTATTATAGTACAAAATAAGTAATATTAATTATATTTCTGGAATAATTTCTGAAAAGTTGATGCAATACAACAAGTTTGTTGAAATGGTAACGTAACATGTGTTATACATGTTACATTTCTTATTCTTTCTTTAATAAAGTTTAATCCTATGTCTGCAAACATTATAGACAACATAAAAAAAAAACGTTTTTTTTTTGTTTTTTTTTCATTTATAACAATTAATTACATCCTTTTATTCAGTTTCATGGGTTTCAGAATTTTATTGTTGTTTGTGGATCATTTTATGCATTTATTTATTTATTTCGTTGGGTTTAACGTTGCATCAACTAAATTATAGGTCATATGACGACTTTCAAGCTTTAATGGCGAAGGAAGACCCCAGGTGCCCCATTGGTGCATTATTTCATCATTACCGGGCACCTGGGTAGAACCAACGACCTTACGTAAGCCAGCTTGATGGCTTCCTCACGTGAAGAATTATACACCCCAAGTGAGGCTCGAACCAACATCGATGAGGGGCAAGTGATTTCAACTCCTTTGAAACCTTAACCACTCGGCCACAAAAGCCCCTTCATTTTATGCAAATTAGCTGGGCACATCCAGTTTTGAATAAACAAAAGTGCCATCAAAGTAACAAAATAATATATCACAAAACACTGAGATACTTTAAGACCAGAACAAAACTGATTAGTACATCTAAATTGATCAAAACTGATTAGTACATTTAAATTGATTTGAAACTTAATAAATGTTATCTTTTAACAAAATTATGTTACTTTTTAACATTCTCATTAATATTCATGAATATGCAAATTAGTTAATTGAAATGCAAATGCTGCTATTAAAAGGCCAGTGTCCTTGCTCAATTTTGACACCATTTTTATTGTTTTATCACTAAACTGACTGATTATCATCTATATTTGGCGTCCTTTTCAAAAATGAATGGTTGTCATGGGAACATTGAAATCATATATAGTTCAAAATAGTTTTACATGGGAACATTTTTCATTTTGAAAGAGTTGGTCCTGCCGAACAATTTGGTAACTATGAAAAAAGTGCATGGTAGACCTCACTGGCCCCGGTACTATTAGTTAGGTTACAAGAAAAAGCAACATTTCCGATAACTTGTACCAGTTTAGAAATTAGGTCAGGTAGATGTGTTTCAATAATTCATTAGAGTTTCAATTCAATCATTCGGATACGGTTACTTGCATGCAATACTTTAACCAGGATTTTCTTAGTCCAGAAGGAGGCAAAATCTGCCAAAAAATACATGCCAGAGTCACGGGACTTGACCCAAAACAAAAACTCGTCGAACACACCCCCTTGATCCAATCAGCAATTACAATATTAGAAGAAATTATTTGATCACTATACACAAAAGTTCTACTGTTCTGGGTAAATGTGACCTTGATCTTTTAACCTTATTATAGAGAGGTTATCTGCTGGTCATGATCAACGATCCTAATAAGTGTCGTGATCCGATCGTAGGCCCTACGGAAATGATTTAAATGTTCTGGGACACTGTGACCTTAACTTCTTGCCTAACAAGGCAGTCTGAAAGACAGCTAAATCCCCCGCCACTGGTATGGATAGTGAAAGGGTAAACCTTTGACCTTGAGCTGTGACCTTGACCTTGAACTGACATGGCTGACCCATGAATTCTGCACATCATCTAGATGAGGTGATCATTTGACCCAAGTTTCATGAAAATCTTAAAAGGGGTTTACGAGATACAGAATGAACACAAAGTGGAAGGCTCAAACCTTTGACTCTAAGTTTTGATCTTGACCTTGACTCATCAATTCTGCACATCGTCTTGATGAGGTAATCATTTGACCCAAGTTTGATGAAAATCCTTCAAGGGGTTTAGGAGAGACAGAGCGGAAACAAAATGGAAGGCTCAAACCTTTGACCTTGAGTTGTGACCTTGACCTTGAGCCGACACGGCTGATACATCAATTCTGCACATTGTCTTGATGAGGTGATCATTTGACCCAAGTTTGATGAAAATCCTTCAAGGGGTTTACGAGAGACAGAGCGGACACAAAATGGAAGGCTCAAACCTTTGACCTTGAGTTGTGACCTTGTCCTTGAGCCGACATGGCTGACTCATGAGTTCCTCACATCATCTTGATGAGGTGATTATTTAATCCAAGTTTCATAATTATCCTTCAAGAGGTTTAAGAGATACTGAGCGGACAGGAAATGGTAGCCTCAAACATTTGACCATTAGTTGTGACCTTGACCTTGAGCCGACATGGCTGACTTATAGGTTCTGAACATCGTCTTGATGAGATGATCTTTTGAGTCAAGTTTCATGATTATCCTTCAAGGGGTTTAGGAGATACAGAGCGGACACGAAATGGAAGGCTCAAACCTTTGACCTTGAGATGTGACCTTGACCTTGAACCGACATAGCTGATTCATGAGTTCTGCACATTGTCTTAATGAGGTGATCATTTGACCCATGTTTCATGAAAATCCTTCAAGGGGTTTAGGAGATACAGAGCGGACACAAAATGTAACGGAAGGACGGAAGAACGGACATAGACCATTCTTATAACCCCACACCACTTGTGGCGGAGGATTAATAAAATAAAAATCAATGAGTCTCATCTGCTGTTCATGACCAACTTCCATGTCAACTTTTATGATCTTGGGCCTAAGCGTTCTTGAGTTATCATCCGGAAATCATTTAACTGTTCCGTCAATGTGATCTTTACCTTTGACCTGCTGACCTCAACATCAATAGATGCCAATTACTGATCATGATCAACCTCCCTATCAGGTTTCGTTATCCTAGGCCCAATCATTCTCAAACTATTTAACGATTCCCTGTCACTGTGACCTTGACCTTTCACCTACTGACTTTAATGACAAACCTCCCAATCAATTTTCATGTTCCTAGACCCAAACGTGTTTGAGTTACTATTCATAAATTGTTTAACTGTTCAGGGTCACTTCGACCTTGACCTACTGACCTGAAACTCAATAGATAGATGTCGTCTGCCGTTCTGTCAATATTCTAAGTCCTAAAGGGGGCATAATTTGGACACAATTTATGTCAGAGTTATGGGACTTGACCAAGCGAGGTTGGTAATTGACCTAGAAAAGGAAAAAAGTAAGTTTCAGAGATATATGTCTTTAAATGATAGCCATATGTATTTGCATGCAAAACTTTAACCAATGTGTGACGCCGAAGCCGACACCAGTTTGAACAGACTATTCTTCGAACAGTCGAGCTAAAAATGTTATGTTTTATAAAAGAAACAAAAAGAAAATAAGCGGCCTAGTATTGCAATGGCAATACAGAAGTCCCCTACCAGTAAAAATAAATTCAATAGTGACTTTGATCTCTGACCTACAACCATGTTTCAAGTGCATGACACACAGTCTAATCATGGGAACATGTCTGTATAGTACACAGGAGTGACGAATAATGATCCAACATTATGGCCTTGTCACAGAAGTAAGCCAATGTCGAACCTCTAAATCAATAAGGGTCATCTACTGGTCATGATCAACCTCCCTATTAAGTTCCCTTGGCCCAAGCGTTCTTAAGTATTTTTCTGGTAAGAATTTTAACTGTTCCGGGTCACTGTAACCTTGACCCATGACCTATGACCTCAAAATCAATAAATGTCATCTGCTACTCACCACTAACATTCCAATCAACTTTCATGATCCTAAGCCTTTCATGAATTATTGTCCGGAAACAATGAAAACCAACGGATATACTGACCGACAAGCTCACTCCCACATACCCAACAAAATGATATACCCTTCGTTTTGTGAGGGTATTAATGGATAAAAAACAAATTTTTACATGACCTTCAGTAGTGACCTTGACCTCTGACCAACAACCATGGATCTTATCATCATATAGTCTAATCATTGGCAACATTTCTATGTAGTACTAAAAGAATCCCCTAATGCATATAAATATTACAGAGCAGAAACAATTTTTACTTGACCTTCAATAGTGATGTTGACATTTGACCTTCAAGCACATGTAATATATGAGCATAATTTATATATTTCTTTCTATACACATAAAGTTTATGATCATAGCTTTAATGCTTTTTTAGTAATCACAGGATCCAAATTTGAAGAAGGACAGAGTGACGTCCATACAAATGGGTATTTATGTGGATACTTTTGTTCTCTCTATTGATCTTTTAGCCAAATAAAAGAAAATAGCCGCATATAAGATTATGGAATAGATGTCATCAAAGAAAAAGTAGTTACATATTGTTCCATATATATTTACATAAATACATATGCAAACACGGAATTGTCGACCTTCAGGAAATGCAAAACTGTAAACTAGCAGGCAAATGGGAATCCATAAATATAGATAAATGGGGAACTGTTGACCAGCAGGAAACTAGGAATTTTAAACCAGCAGGCAGATGGGTAATGGGCAACTCTAAAGCATTAAGTGAGGAACCATAAACCAGAAAGCAAGGAACCATAAACAAACAAGCATGGAACCGTATCTAGCAAGCAAAGAACCATAAACCATCAAGCAATTAACCATAAATCAGCAAGCAAGTTACAATAATCCCGCGAGTGAGGAACCATAAACCCGCAATCAAGGAATCATATACTAGAAAGTGATGAACCATAAACCAGCAAGCAAGGAATCATATACCAGAAAGTGGTTAGCCATAAACCAGCAAGCAAGCAATCATAGACCAGTAGGCAAGGAATTTTAAAAATAGCAAACAATGAACCATAAACCAGTGAGCGAGAAACAATAAATTAGCAAACAAGGAACCATGAACCCGGAAACAATTTGGGAACTGTAAATCAGCAGACAAAAGGGGAAACATAAATACTAAAGCAAATGGGGAACTGTTGACCTACAGGAAATGGAAAACTGTAAACCCGCAGGCAAATGGAGATCAATAAATACATAGGCAAATGGGGAACTGTTGACCAACAGGAAATAAAAATTGTACATAAACTAGCAGGCATATATGTACTTGGGAACCACAAAGCATCAGGAAAATGGGGAACAATAAACTAGCAGTAAATAGGGAAACATAAACTAGCAGAAAAATGGCAATCAAATTTCGATGAATGCTTCAGCTTCAAAAATTTAATGACATTTTAAATAATTCAAATCCAAAAATACCTGTATCATTTATAAAAATACTGAATCATGTTTTATAATTTTGGCTCAGAAAGCAAGAGTTGATGTACACTTCCTGAGCAAGGTTTGTGTCAATATTTGCCAATTTTAAAAATATTTAACAACAGGAGAAGGTGTAAAAATGTTACCTGGCATACATTCACACTCGTATCCTACTGGGTTTACAGGTTTACATGTTCCATCATTTTTACATGGGTTTTCAGCACACCAGTCCTTCACTATCTCACATGATTTCCCCTGGAAATCTGTAATACAAAATTTCTAACATATCGTTGACCGTCCCAATTCCGTTATCGTCCGATTTTCGTTATACTTAAATATTTTCCTCTCGCGAAGGAACTACGTAAGATACGACGTCATCACTTTACATGTAAATAGAGAAAGTACCCGCACATCTGTCAAAAATAAATAAACGTCAAAATGCGTTTCAAACAGCCTATTTTACTCATATTTGATGGTCATAGATCGCATATTAACATCTCTACTCTTGACTGGGCAAAACGGAATAATGTGATTCTATTTGTACTTCCGGCACATACCAGTCATTTGTTACAACCCTTAGATGTTGGATGTTTCGGACCCCTCCAACGTATATATAATTCTGAATGCCACAAATTCCTCAGATCATGTCCGGAGTCTAGTATAACCAGGTACAATGTGTGTAAACTGGCAAGTACAGCTTATACAGCAGCTTTGTCAATCTGAGATCATATTTTGAGAAAACTGGTATTTTTCCATTCAACCCTGACAGTATTTCACCTGAGAATCTTGCACCGGCAAAAGCATACCAAACTGACCTCTCTCCAGAGAAATCCCAACCTTCTGAATCCTGTAAAAATCCAACAGCATTTTTTACTGCAGATACTGAACTGATATTGGAGAAGCAGAAGTATGAAAGTAAAAAGGAACACAGAGAAACACTTAGTAAAATTGTGTCTGGTACATGTATTACAGAACCAAACACAGAGAATGAAATTATCAAATTCTTGGAAGGTAGTAAGAAGAAAAAGAAGTCATCTCCTCAAAGCTTTAAACCAAACAAAAACATAAATCCTCAAAATTTGACTCAATTCCACAACCTCAGCCAGGTCCTTCTAAGCCATACACAGGTGACATGGATCTTGATGATTCTGATTCTGATGAAATTCTTGACGAAGAAAAATGTTGTGTGTGCCACAAATTCGAACCTGAAGAGCTAAAGTACTGTGTGTCACTTGTGTTTACAAAGTGGTCACAGTGTGACTTTAAAGGTTGTGGACACTGGACCCATCTAAAATACTGTTGTAAACAAACAGTTATAAGGCACAATGACACTTCTGAATGCCCCTGCCATCAAAATACAGAAGAGTGATTTTTTCTGAACTGATTCGAGTTACTTTAAACATTTTTTCATGTTAATTTCTAAAGTTAATCTATGTTTGCCTTTTTTTTATGGTGGAATAGGATTTTTGAACTGTGCTATACAAGAAAAATTTAGTTGTGCTATACCGCGCACCTATAACGTAAAATGGACGCACTTTCTATAAATAGCGGGAACAGAGTGGTTGTTTACTTCTTGCCTTTTATGCTAATAAAAAGACTTTGAACATTGGAAAAATGTTTGCAGATGACTATAATTAAATAAACTGAAGGTACGTACGCTTATTTTATTTCTCTTTTACTGTTTCATTAGTGCAATTGCTGTTTTTTGCGTAAGGCTAACGGAAACTGGACGATCAACGCTAAATAAAGTCCTTAAATACTTACGCAAAAATAAACAAATTAATAAAAACACACTGTCCCTGTTGCAGTCCTTAAGCCTGTGTAAGAGGACATATAGCTGTTATACTTTGAATTACCTCTTTAGATCAGACTTAAACAAATAAAATCTATCAATATATTACTTGGTTGCTGTCTACTGTGCTTCAAACATTATCTCCTACTCATATTATCCCCCGAAGAAAGTCGAACGGATATAGTTTTGGCGTTGTCCGTCCGTCTGTCCGTCCGGAGCCATATCTAGGAAATGGTTGAGAATATTTATATAAAACTTCATGTACGTGTTCACCACTATTAGTTTTTGCGGCCCGCCAAGTTTCAGACAGATTGCCCTAGTATAGAGTTATGGCCCTTAGAAGTTTCTAGTGTTAACTATATAGGGTACTATAGATATTACAATTTCTGCATCATAACTTTTGATATATTTGACCTAGAACTATGAAACTTAAACAGACTTTAGATCACCATAATGTGGTTGTGTACACACAATTTCGTTCAGATTTATTTTGTAAATTAAGAGTTATTGCCCTTTGATTGTACAAAAATCCACATTTTTTTACATAACAAACTTACCATTTGCCAGAATTTCATTAAATTTCTTTCATTTCTTTTCCCTGAACATTTATTATTAACATGTGAAGTTGTTCACCTACACCTGGCCAACCACTTGCCTTGGTCACCCCCCTCCCCATTCTCTCCCCCCCCCCCCCCCCCCCCCCCCCCCCCCCCCACCACCACCTTCCCTAAAAAAATTATTATTTTTTCATGCCTTATTTTAGATTTTGTTCAAACCTTCCATGAATATTTATCAACATGCAAGTTGTAGCATTTCCCCACCTCGCATTTCAATTAACTGCATTTAATTTTAAAAGCTTAGCTTATTACAGTAAGCATATCCCATTCAAAATAAATTCTTAAGTCAGGATCAAAGTAGCATACATTTATCATGTACTCTTTAATTAAACATTTGTTTTCTGTTAAATTGATTTTGACTAATGAAATTATTTGCTTCGTATTAACATCATTAACTTTTTGCCGGATATATATTTTTGCCATTCCTCACCACAAACCCTTTCGGCGAGGGATACAAATTCATCGAATTTGCTTGTTTTACTAATTATCACAACACCTATCTGTAAGTGCTGTAACTTCTGTTAGAAAAAGGGCCAGAAGAGGGAAGGGGGATGAGATCTGTACAGAGTTTCCATATTCTTCCACAGTATTATTGTACTTTCTGGTCCTTTGGGATCATGGGAGTTAATGCAGTGTACTCAAGCCACCGCTAGATGATATGTTCTGCTATAAATTATTTCGTCTAGCTGCATTCTATGCTTCCAGTGGTTCTTTTCATAAATTTTATATAAAGTACCCAAAGTTCCTTTCACAGCATTATTTCAGGCAGATGCAGACACCTGTTACTCTTCCAAAGGCCAGGAAGTTGGCTTCCTTACTTGAAACATTCTGTAGTCCTTCGGTGGATTTCATAACCAAAAAGGTTGCTGTCAGGTGATTCTATTCAGTCAATGACATCTCTAAGAGACGACTGACCAGCTGATGACCAGAATACTGTGAAATAATGTATATCAAAGTGGGACTGTTTTCTGTGGATATCACAACTGAATCAATCCATTTCTTTAGAAGAAGGGATTGGGGTAGAGGGGCCTGTTGGGGAAAGGGAGGGTTTAACATCACACCAACAAAATTATAGAACATATGGTGACTTTATATCCTGACTTTTGTGAGCATTTTGTGTTAGAGGAAGTCCTCAGGTGCCCCTCTGAGCATTATCGCATCAGGGACTGGGTTACCAGGGTAAGATTTTTCGAACTTCCCTAAGGCAGTTTGATGGCTTCCTCTTATGAAGAATTCTACCAAATATGTGAAGCTTGAACCTACATCAGTGAGGGACTAAGTATTTTGCAGTCAGTACACATAACTACTCGGCCACAGAGTAGGGTTGATCCCTCCAATAAAATCTGACTATGCAATAAAATTTGTATAAAGCTTTTAGGCCAAACAAAATCTATTGATTGTACAGTATACAAAACAAAGCTGCAATTTGCAACCAGCTGAAGAATTTAACCATTTGATACATACCAGTTGGACAAAATCTTCTGAAATGTATTGAATTTTCAGAATCAGACAAGGTTTCTTCTTCAACTGTGTAATATCTACAAAACTTAAATGGACTGGCAGGGTCATCAATAAATGAAATAGCATGGCATATTCTGTTTTTTAAGCAACTGTTTTTGCAGTATTCTGCTGTGAGAGTTGATCCTATATCAAGAGAAACTGTAGCGTCTTCCAAGTTTCCACCCTGTTTGTTCATCATTCCTTCCTGCATGAACCAGCGTTGCGTATCATACATTGAAAAGAATGTTAATATTGAATATATTGTAAGCGAAATTGAGTCTTCTTTGCAGCAGTTTTATTTCACAATCTGACAATCAGTTGCTGTATACTTTATTTATTTATTTATTTATTTTGTTGGGTTTAACGTCGCACCGACACAATTTTAGGTCATATGGCGACTTTCCAGCTTTAATGGTGGAGGAAGACCCCAGGTGCCCCTCCGTGCACAATTTCATCACGAGCGGGCACCTGGGTAGAACCACCGACCTTCCGTAAGCCAGCTATATGGCTTCCTCACGTGAAGAATTCTACGCCCCAAATGAGGTTTCGAACCCACATCGATGAGGGTTGAAGTGGTTTGAAGTCAACGACTCTAACCACTCGGCCACGGAGGCCCCTTGCTGTATACTAGTCGACTTGATGTTTCATACATAATTGACACAACATGGTAAGCCATTACTTAGGTTGATTACATTAAAGTAAGGTGAGATGTTGTGACTACGACCTTTGACCTCTATGTTTGACAAGGGTTGTACACTTGATTTATATGAATCCTTTTAGTAACTTTTGACACAAAATGCTGTGTTTTGACCATACCATCCAAGACCTTGATCTTTGATCTAGATCATGCATTACTTTCATCATTTCATGATCTTGACCATGCACAGGTAGTTATTTTAAATAAGGCAGTTTAGGTTTTTAATATCTGACCAAGTGACCTGGGTTATTTCTTCTGTTTGTCATCTTAATGAGGTGACCAACTGATGCTGCTGTGTTGAGATGATTTGTATCATATACACAAATTACACCATTTGATCATTGACCTCAAATTGTGAACTTGACCTTTGACCTAGTGATCTAGTTCAAAGTTTTAGGGGAGATGGGGGCAACACAATTTCAAAAGACCCTTCTACTATTATTGGACCTTTAACATGGTGTATTGTATCTGGATCTTGAAATAAATATAGCTGCTTATCATAAAAAAATGTTTTGCATATTACATGGATCGAACAGAAGTGAAACCATGAAGATATGGTTGCATATTACATGGATCAAACAGAAGTGAAACCATGAAGATATAGTTCTACATTATTAAGCAGCTTTTTGCAACTTCACTGAAATTTCGTTACAAAAAATAAATTATGGACAGACAGATGTTCTTAGATGGCTATCTCTTGTTCTTAGATGGCTATCTCTTGTTCTTAGATGGATATCTCTTGTTCATAGATGGCTATCTCTTGTTCTTAGATGGCTATCTCTTGTTCATAGATGGCTATCTCTTGTTCTTAGATGGCTATCTCTTGGCTATCTCTTGTTCAGAGATGGCTATCTCATGTTCTTAGATGGCTATCTCTTGTTCTTAGATGGCTACCACTTGTTCTTAGATGGCTATCTCTTGTTCATAGATGGCTATCTCTTTTTCTTAGATGGCTATCTCTTTGTCCTCTCTATTGTCCTTTTAGCTGTCTACATGAAGGAAGAGCCATCAAGGAACAACTGAATGAAAAAGGTAACTGATATCTATTGACTTTATAGCCACGTAAGTATCCATTTGTAAGCATGGCCAGTGGCAGTAACACCAAGTATAACTGCACTATACTTTATTTCTGGAGTGATAGTTCTTATGCAGTTATATACACACCTACTGCATTGTTCAAAAGTATAAACAATAACACCAGTATATAAGTTAGCTTATTCAGTTCTGAACAAGTCTAAGGCACAACCCTTTTTAAAGAGTTTCAAAGATAAAAGATATGCAGTTAACCTAATTGACAATAGATCTTTACACATGTGATAAAGTATTCCCTTTTAAGATAAAATTATCTTCTATATACACAGTCATCCTTGTGAACACCAAATGTTGCAATAAATATCATGAGAAAGAAAAATTATTTTCACTCACACTCAAAGCAGACAGCATTTCAGTATATGCTTATGCACCAATAACAAAATGTACTGACCAACAGGACAAGAGCATGTGGCAGTTCCCTCTCCATCGACACAAACTCCCTCGTTAATACACACATTAAGGTTAGAGAGTGTATCACACACTAATGTAGCATTTTCGCAATTCTCTCCAGTAGCACCACCCTCACATCTAAAACGATAATATCTGCATGATAAGACATAGGTATAAGTCTGAAATAATTTTGTAAAGCATTTAATTTATAAATGGAGCAATGTTTTAGTTTATTAATAAAAATGTCCCACAAGTCAATTTTTATTCAAAAATAGATACATACAAAAACACAAATAATACATATCCATGATGACTTTGAAAATGGCATTATGCATACAAGCTACACATAAAGAAAACAGCAATATACTGAGATGAGATATAAACCAGTTCAGAATTGTTCATTTGTGAGTGTGTATGCAATGTAAGCTTGCAAGCTTTTGTTTTCTATGATTTACAAAAAAATAAAAGAAATTGTATCTCTTTGGTCAACTGCTCATGAAAAACCTCCCTTAAACAGGAAAATAATAAAATGCTGGCCTAACATGCAAACAGGCTGCACTTGAAGAAAATACTGAGACTGTGTGACAGACACTTGTTCTGAGGAAGCAAGAGTTTTTTCTGTTTTCAACACTTTCCAACGTATCAAAATTTATCAAGTTATATAAAAAATCATAAAAATTATTACCTGAATCAATTTATTTTTGCCATTTGTTTGGTACTTAGAAACTATGCAGGTTGGCTGCCCTGTTGGAAGAGCTAAAATTGCAGAGCACTGCAATCTTTTAATGTGTAGAAAAGTACTGACTGGCTAAAGTTCCCGTTTGAAAAGACAAGATTTGTCAGCAGACAACAATTCCCAGCAATGAGTCAACCATACATCAAACATTACCTGCACCGTGCTGAATGTGGAAGACTGAAACATTCTCCTCCATTAAGACAAGGTGCGCGGCCAGCACAGTTATTTATCTGAATTTCACATCTGTCTCCTTCCCAGCCATCTAGACATTCACAAGTAAATCCATTAACTTCATCTGTACATGTTCCACCATGTTCACATGGGTAGCTTGAGCATTCATTTATCTCCACCTGCAAATACCGAATGTATATCTCATTTCAAAGTGACAAAATTTCAAAGATAGCCACAGGGGCATGTCACGGGAGAAAATGTGAAAATGTTCTCAAAGACAGACACTATACAAATCTTATTTATATTTTATGCGCAATTTTGCTAGGAAACACATATATATATAAACCAAAAGACTTCTTCCTACCGCAAAGAGATGCACACAACAAAAATGAAATGGACAGGCATCAGCAATCAATTTCTATTTTCTGGGAAAAAATTTCAGAGAACAATCAGCAAAGCATTTTATCAAAGGTTATCACTTGTCATGAAAACTGAGAAATCGATTCTGAACCGATGAACTGGATAGAACAACGTAATACAGTGACACCTCAGGGAAATGTAATTATTACTAAATAAATGGCAGGGATAAATCAGGGAAAATGTACTCATTGCTACATTAATGACAGGGATATCTCAGGGAAAATGTAAATAATTCTAAAACAAGGAGCTGCATTCAATAAACGCTAGATGCCCCCGGTGGCATCCTTGTCGATACAAAGCAACCTAAGTCCAAAACGAGGTCAAGGTCAAGGTCAAACTGAGGTCAGGTGATGTTTGAAGATGAGGTATGGTCACATGTTACATCTGTATTAGTATCAATTCATTCTTGTAAGCGGTATTGATGCTAGACGAAATGGTCCCATTTGGTTAACCAAGAGATGGCCCATATAAAGCAACCTAAGTCCAAGATGAGGTCAAGGTCAAGGTCAAACTGAGGTCAGGTGATGTCTGAAGATGAGGAATGGTCACAGGTTACATCTGCATTAGTATCAAGTCATTCTAGTAAGGGGTATTGATGCTAGACGAAACGGTCCCATTTGGTTAACCTCGTATGGACGAATGAAACAAACGGACTGACGGACAGGACAATCACTATATGCCTCCCGAATCAGTAGATGCCGGGGGCATAAAAATGGCAGGGATAAATCAGGGGAAATTAACTCATTACAAAATGTACTACATGAATGACAGTGATACCTCCGGGAAAATGTAGTTATCGCTAAATAGATGGCAGAGATAAATCAAAGAAAATGTACTCATTGCTACATAAATGACAGTGATGCCTCACTGATGCCTCAAAGAAATTGTACTCATTGCCACATAAATGGCAGAGATACCTCAGGGAAAATGTAATAATTGCTACATAAATGGCAGTGATACCTCAAGGAAAGTGTACTCATTGCTACATAAATGACAGTGACACCTAAAGGAAAATGTAATCATTGCTACATGAATGGCAGTGATACATCATGGAAAATGTAATCATTGCTATATAAATGACAGTGATACCTCAATGAAAATATAATCATTGCTACATAAATGACAGTGATACCTCAAGGAATATGTAATCACTGCTATATAGATGACAGTGATACCTCAAGGAAAATGTAATCATTGCTATTTAAATGACAGTGACATCTCAAGGCTATATATATGACAGTGATATCCCACGGAAAATGTAATCATTGCTACATAAATGACAGTGATACCTAAAGGAAAATGTACTCACTGCTACACAAATGGCAGTGTTACTTCAGAGAAAAAGTAATCATTGCTACACAAATGACAGTGATACCTCAAGGAAAATGTAAATGGCAGTAATGCCTTAGGGAAAATATAAGTCTTGCTACATAAATGTCAGTGATACCTCAGGAAAAATGTAATCATTGCTACATAAATGGCATTGATACCTTGGGGAAATGTACTCATTGCTACAAAAATAGCAGTGATACCTTGGAGAAAATGTAATCACTGCTACATAAATGTTTGGGATACCTCAGGTAAAGTGTAATAATTGCGTATAATCCACAATTTCATGCCTTTCTCTCACCAAGAATCTTTTATCTGTGTCTGCAATAAACTTATTTTCAATCAGCAAAGGTGTTTGATGTTCACTAAATGAATGGTATCATTTTTAAGCCTTTTTTCTTTAGAGGATTGTTATAATATAAGCACAGTACTGAGGGATGTAGAATAAGGCATTATGCAGACACTGCAACAGAGAAAACACGTAAAAAAAAACAACAACACAAAAAAACCCGAATATTTAGTATGTCATCCTTTCAAACGTATCTTAACCATGCTCTATTTGGATATAATACATTTACTTTTGACTTGGCTTTAAATGACTTTGAACATATAACGTCCTAGGTAACAAATATGTAGTTTCTCATTAAAGTGCTCCATAAAACAACAATACCAGTTACTGTATATTAGAATAATTCTAAACCTTTACTGGAATTGCAATGTTCTTAAGGAAATTTTCAAAATTCACATCCCTTTGAAAAATTCTCCTAATTCTAACACCTATTTTTGATGACTCAAACAATGTTTGCATCTTATACTTAATGTCTTTGATCACTTTGATCAGGAGTAGAATAGGGCCCCTATTCTCCGAATAGTGGAGCTAAAAAGGGGTATCATTTTGCAAAATTCCACAGTAGAGTTAAGAAACATGTCCACTGCATGTTAAATCGTAACTTTATAGTGAACAAGCGCGTGAAGTTTTAATCCATTCCCATTAGTACGTGCTGAGCTAACATACAAAAACTTAACCAAAAACTTCTAAGTCGAAAAAGGCGCATACTTTTGTAAAAATCTAAAGCAGAGTTATAGAACTTACACAGTGCATGTCAGATCATGACGAACAAGTGTGTGAAGTTTCAGTTCATTCCCATATGTGGGTGCTCAGATACCAGCATATATACAAATCCTTAACCAAAAACTTTTAAATTGAAAATGGGGCATAATTTTGTAAACAAGAGGGCCAAGATGGCCCTAGTTCGCTCACCTGTGGAACACGCCATAACAGTGTAAACATGTTTTACCTAGTGATTTCATGGAAACAAATATTTTGTCAAATTTTCATTAAAATCGGACCAAAAGACATAGCCTCTTGAGTGTAAAGAAACATTTTCTTTGATTTGACCAAGTTACCTAGTTTTTTACCCCACATTAACTTGTCCAAAATTTCATGAAAACAAACATTCTGACAAAGTTTCTGGAAGATTAGAGCAAACAAGAGCTGTCACTATTGGTGACAATTGCAACCGAAGCAGGCCCAAGAATGCCACAGTTGTATGCGCAAAAAAATCACATATCATTTTGTGACCTTAACCTAAGTGGCCTCAGTGATAAGTATGACACATCTTCTTAATATGGTCAACATTCGTGTCAAATTATTTCCTAATCTCTTGATAAATGGCAGAGTTATGGACCAGACAAGAAACACCTTTGACATATAAGTGTGACCTTGACCTTTAAGCTAGGGGTCTGGCTTTTGCGCATGACACCTCAAATGATTATAGGGAACATTTATGCCAAGTAATTTCAAAATCCCTTCATCAGTGGCAGAATTATGGACAGGACAAGAAACAGACCCTGTTAACGTTTGACCTCTAAGTGTGACCTTGACCTTGGAGCTAGGGGTCTGGGTCTTGCTCATGACACGTCGTCTCATTATGAGGAACATTTATGCCATGTAATTTCAAAATCCCTTAATGAATGGCAGAGTTGTGGACCAGACATGAAACATACCTTGTAAACATTTGACTCACAGGTGTGACCTTGACCTTGGAGCTAGGGGTCTGGGTCTTGCACAAGACACGTCATCTCATTATGGTAAACATTTATGCAAAGTTGTTTCAAAATCCCTTCATGAATGGCAGAATTATGGACCGCACACGAAGCAGTCCATGTTAACCTTTGACCTCTTAAGTGTGACCTTGACCTTGGAGTCAGAGGTCTGCGTCTTGCACATGACACGTCGTTTCATTATGGTGAACATTTATGCCAAGTTATTTCAAAATCCCTTTAATGATGGAAGAGTTACAGCCCGGACAAGAATTTACTGGATGCACGGACTCACGGACGCATGCACACACGCATGGATGGAGGGACAATGCAATTTTAATATGCCCACCTTCGGGGGCATAAAAAATGGCCTCTAGAGTGTTTACAAGCTTTTCTTATAATCTGACCTAGTGACCTAGTTTTCGACCCCACATGACCCAGATTTGAAATCATCCAAGACTTTATGATAACAAACATTCTGACCAAATTTTATAAAGATAGAATCAAAAATGTGCCCCTTAGGGTGTAAACAAGCTTATTCTTTTATTTGACCTGGTGACCTAGTTTTTGACCCCACATGACCCAGATAAAGATTTTGCGATATTTCATGCAGACAAACATTCTGACCAAGTTTCATGCATATCAAATGAACAAGAGTTGATTTGACCCGATGACCTAGTTTCTGACCCCATATGACCAAGTTTCAAACTTATCCTAGTAATCATCAAGATAAACATTCTGACCAAGAAGACAGGTTCATAAATGTGGCCTCTAGGTTGTTAACAAGCTTTTCCTTTGATCTGACCTGATGACCTAGTTTTAGACCAGACATGACCACGTTTCGATCCAGGCCTAGAGATCATCAAGATAATCATTCTGTGCAAGTTTGTATCAAATCACAGCATGAATAAAACCTCTATATGGCTGAAAGGGCCAATATAGAAATTTTGGCTCTTCCAGGGGCAGCAACTCTAGAAACCATGATGGAATCTAGACTGTTTTCGAAAGGAACCCGGATCTTATTGTGACTTAAGTTGTGTGTAGGTGTGGTTAAAATCAAATATAAAATGTCACTTCTATTGTGTTCACAAGGTAAAAATGAACAGATTTTGGCTCTTTCAGGGGTAAATCAGGGGCCGTAACTCCGAAACTTATGATTAGATTTTACAGATTTGTCATGGAATCCAAGATTTATTGCAGTTTGTATCAAAACAAACCATAAATGAATTATCTATATGACTGCAAAAGCCAAAATAGCAAATTTTGGCCCTTTAATGGGCCATAACTCTGCAACTCATGACAGGATCTGGCCGGTTTTTGAAAGAAACCAAGATATAATGCCAAAACAAGTTGTGTGCAAGTTTGATAAGTTCACAAGGCAAAAATAGCAAATTTTGGCCCTTTAATGGGCCATAACTCTTCAACCCATGACGGCAACTGGTCAGTTTTTGAACGGAAGCGAGATATTACAAGTTGTGTGCAAGTTTGATTAAATTTGATTGCAAAATGTGGTCTCTATCGTTGTCACAAGCCAAAATTAGCAAATTTTGACCCTTTAAGGGGCCATAACTCTGCAACCCATGACGGGATCTAGCCAGTTTTCGAAAGGAACCGAGATATTATGCCAATACAACTTGTATGCAAGTTCTATTAAAGCTAATCACAAAATGTGGTCTCTATCGTGTTCACAAGCCAAAAAATGGCAAATTCTGGCCCTTTAAGGGGCCATAACTCTGGAACCAATGATGGGATTTGGCCAGTGTTTGAGAAGAATCAAGATATCATGCCCATACAAGCTGTGTGCAGGTTTAATTAAAATCAAATACACAATGTGGTCTCTATCGTGTTCACAGGGCAATTGTGAACGGACGGACAACGGACAAAGGGCGATCACAAAAGCTCACCGTCACTACGTGACAGGTGAGCTAAAAAGCAAAATAGAGTAATCGAACCTGTGCAATGATAACGTTAGTCAGTTTATCACAGTGAATAAGTGTATGAAGCTTCAATCTACTCAAACCGGTGGTTACTAAAATACAAGTTTACATACAAAAACTTAATCAAATTAGGATGCCGAAGCTGACGCACGGGTGAATCCAATAACTCTACTATTCTTTGAATAGCCGAGCTAAAACAGTTATCATTGTACAATTAGTTGCAACACAATGAAGAAACCACTTCAAGAATGTTTTCTGTAAATATCCAGAGTTTTGGTGACCTTTGACCAATATCCTATCATGCACGGGATAGTATCTTCATCTCTCTCCTGCCCAACCCTCCCTACAAGAAAAACAAACATGTTGTAATTTACTGGTAACTGTCACAGTCTTTCGTTCTCTCGTCAAAAGAGACCTGTAAGAAGTTTTTAAAACTTCTTATAAAGCATAAACTTACACTGCAAGTATCGCCAACATATCCATCATTACATATACATTTGTATCCATTGACTCCATCTTCACATTTACCATTGGTAATATTACAGGATCCTGGACAATCGTTGATATCATTTTCACATCTGTTGCCTGTAAACATTATACATGAAATAACAATTTACATTTTCTTTTTTATAACTGTTTTAATCTGATATTGTAATCTTGAGCAGCAACCAGTATCAAAATATTGTATCTTTGGCTTAAATATCAAACAAGTTCTGACTTACCAAATTGCAAAATTTTACCAAAAATATTCATAGAAATTTCGAATATGGTACAACAAATTTAACAAGAGGGCCATGATGGCCCTATATCGCTCACCTGTTATCATTGCACTTGAGGACAAGAAGGTCCTCATTAAAAATATTTAAGTCCAAAGGACAGGAACAACAATGGGAAGAAATTACACCAAAAAGAAAAAACAATTCTTACAAGGTACAGATATGTCAAAATGCACCTAAAAATTGGAGGTACCATCCATGTTGTACCACAGAAAAGTGGTCTTGGTTTTTCCCTACGGCCAATAATAAAAAAGTTCCTAAAAATAAGCTATTTATAGTAACGTAAAAGGGAAGTAATTAAAAACAATATTGTAAGTGAACAAAAGAAGGCTCTGCCAAATAAATCTGTTGACATAAATGAAATTTCAGATCAGTATCTCCATTAGTTACGGAGCTATACCCATTTTAATTTGAAACAAGAGCCATGTCAGACATGGCTAATCCCCCCACCGGGCAGCTGTATTTGCAAATGGAATGTTAATTTTGTGGTTGTTTAGTAATCATTGTAAGTCTTTTGTTTTTTAAAGTCCACAAAAAAACTCCTTACTAGGTAGAGATACCTTATATATAATAAAATTAATAAAATACACCTAAAACTGGAGAGTAACATCTATGCTGTACCACAGAAAAGTGGTCTTGTTTTTTCCCTAGGGTCAATTATAAAAATGTTACAATATAAGTTATTTATAGTAACAACTAAGGGAAGTTAATCTTTTAAAAAAAAAAAAAAAAAAAAAAAAAAAAAAAAAAATTGCAAGTCCACACAAAAATCTTTATCAGGAAGAGACTGGTCAAAATACACCTCAAAATTGGATTTAGCATGTTTGTTGTACTACAGAAAAGTGGTCTCGATTTTTCCCTACGACTAGTAATGAAAAAGTTACAATAAAAGCTATTTAAAGTAACAACAAAGGGAAGTAATTCTAAAGAAGGGAACTGCGCATGACACTTCGTCTCATGATGGTGTATAATTGTGCCAAGTTACATCAAAATCCCTCTATGCATGAAGAAGAAATGCTTCGGACAAAGTCATTCTTGTATCTGACCTTTGGCCTCTAAGTGTGACCTTGACCTTAGGCCTAGTGACCTGGATCTTGCGCATGACACTCCGTCTCGTGGTGGTGAACATTTGTGCCAAGTTATATCAAAATCCCTCAATGCATGAAGAAGAAATGCTCCGGACAAGGTTTTTATTCTTGTATCCTTTGACCTCTAAGTGTGACCTTGACCTTAGACCTAGGGACCTGGTTCCTGCGTATGACACTCCGCCTCGTGGTGGTAAACATTTGTGCCAAGATATATCAAAATCCCTCCATGCATGAAGAAGATATGCTCCGGACAAATTTTTTTAAGAAAATATGATAAAGGGGAATAACTCAAAAAATAGGCAAGGTAGAGTTATTGTTCTTGTACACTGCACTTCCTCCCAATGTGTTCTATCAGTGTATGAAGTTTGAAGAAAATCCCTCCAGTACTTTTGGGGTTATGCTCCGGACAAAATGTTTTAAGAAAATATGATAAAGGGGAATAACTCAAAAAATAGGCAAGGTAGAGTTATTTTTCTTGCACACTGCACTTCCTCCCAATGTGTTCTATCAGTGTATGAAGTTTGAAGAAAATCCCTCCAGTACTTTTGGAGTTATGCTCCGGACAAAATTTTTTAAGAAAATAAGATAAAGGGGAATAACTCAAAAAATAGGCAAGGTAGAGTTATTGTTCTTGCACACTGCACTTCCTCCCAATGTGTTCTATCAGTGTATGAAGTTTGAAGAAAATCCCTCAAGTACTTTTGGAGTTATGGTCCGGACAAAGATCGTTGCGGACGCACGGACGGACGGACGGACAGACGGACGGACGGACGCACGGACGGAGAGCATTTCTAATATCCCCTTCACCTTTGGTGGGGGGATAAATAAAGGGAGGTAATTTGACATAAAATCAGTCCATAGTTATCTACCCTGATTGTCTCAGTCCAACTAATGACAATTATGAAATTTCAAATAAGTCCTATAAGTACTTACTGATATAAATCCATTTTGATTAAAATCAGGGGAGGTAATCAGATATAAAATAACTCTGGAACCTACGATTGGATCTGATCTGTCATGGAATCTAAGATTTATTGTTGTTGAAGATATTTTGGAAGTTTGTATCAAATAAAACCTTAAATGAAGTCTCTATATGGCTTCAAAAGCCAAAAATAGCCAATTTTGGACCTTTAAGGGGCCATAACTCTGGAACCCATGATGGAATTTGGCCAGTTCAAGAAAGAAACCAAGACCTTGTGGTGATACAAGTTGTGTGCAAGTTTGGTTAAAATCAAATCATAAATGAAGCTGCTATTGTGCAGACAAGGTCAAAATAGCTAATTTTGGCCCTTTCAGGGGCCATAACTCTGGAACCCATTACGGGATCTAGCCGGTTCAGGAAAGGAACTGAGATCTTATGGTGACACAAGTTTTATGCAAGTTTGATTAAATTCAAATCATAAATGAAGCTGCTATTGTGCAGACAATGTCAAAATAGCTAATTTTGGTCCTTTCAGGGGCCATAACTCTAGAACCCATAAAGGAATCTCGCCAGTTCAAGAAAGGAACCAAGATCTTGTGGTGATACTAGCTGTGTGCAAGTTTGGTTAAAATAAAATCATAAATGAAGCTGCTATTGTGCAGACAAGGTCAAAATAGCTAATTCTGGCCCTTTCAGGGGCCATAACTCTGAAACCCATAATGGAATCTGGCCAGTTCAAGAAAAGAACCAAGATCTTATGGTGATACAAGTTGTGTACCAGTTTGGTAAAAATCAAATCATAAATAAAGCTGCTATTGACCTTTAGCTGTGACCTTGACCTTGAACTGACATGGCTGACTCATGAATTCTGCACAATGTCTTGATGAGGTGATCATTTGACCCAAGTTTCATGAAAATCCTTCAAGGGCTTAATGAGATACAGAGCTCAAACCTTTGACCTTGAGTTGTGATCTTGACCTTGAGTTGACATGGATGACTCGTGACTTCTTGATGAGGTGATCATTTGACCCAAGTTTGATGAAAATCCTTAAAGGGGTTTACGAGATACAGAGTAAACACAAAATGGAAGGCTCAAACATTTGACCCTAAGTTGTGACCTTGACTTTGAGCCAGCATGGCTGACTCATACGTTCTGCACATCGTCTTGATGAGGTGATTATTTGACCCAAGTTTTATAAAATTCCTTCAAAGGGTTTAGGAGATATAGAGTGGACACGAAATAGAAGGCTAAAACCTTTGACCTTAAGTTGTGACCTTGACCTTGAGCCAGCATGACTGACTTATGAGTTCTGCACATCACCTTGATGAGATGATCATTTGACCCAAGTTTCTTATGAATCCTTCAAAGGGTTTAGGAGATATATAGCGGACACAAAATAGAAGGCTCGAAACTTTGACCTTGAGTTGTGACCTTGACCTTGGCTGATTCATAAGTTCTGCATATCGCCTTGATAATGTGATCATTTGACCCAAGTGAGATATAGAGTGGACACAAAATGGAAGGCTGAAACATTTGACCTTGAGTTGTGACCTTGACCTTGAGCCGACAAGGCTGACTCATGGGTTTTACACATCGTCTTGATGAGGTGAACATTTGACTCAAGTTTCATGAATATCCTTCAAGGGGTTTAGGCGGTATGGAGCGGACACAAAAGTGTTACGGACGGACGGAGGGATGCAAGGAGATCATTCTTATAACCCCACCCCCACCCAGCCCCCACACGCTCCCACCCGCCCACCATTTTTGGCGGGAGATTAACAAGTTTTACCATGTGATTTCATGGAGACAAATATTCTGACCAATTTTCATTAAGATTGGACAAAAGAACCTGGCATCTTGAGTGTAAACAAGTGTTTTCTTTGATTTGACCTTGTTACCTATTTTTCCCCCACAACACCCATGAACTTGTCCAACTTTTATGAAACAAACATTCTGACACAGCTTCGCTAAGATTGAAGAAAAGAGTAGCCTCTAGAGTGTTTACAAGCTTTTCCTATGATTTGACCTAGTGACCTAGTTTTTGACCAAACATGACCCAGATTTGAAAATTGTCCAAGATTTCATGACAACAAACATTCTGACCAAAGTTTATGAAGATAGAATAAAACAATGTGCTCCCTATGATGTAAACAAGCTTATTCTTTGATATGGGAACTAGGTTTTGCCTTTTGCATTAGAGATTTCAGTTATGGTTTGATTTGATAGAAATTTGCAAACTAATTTCAACAACAATAAATCTTGGATTCCATGATGAATCTGTCAGATCCAATCATAGGTTCTGGAGTTAAGGCCCCTGATTGATACCTGAAAGGGCCAATATTTGGTAATTTTTACCTTGTGAACACGTTAGAAGTGACATTTTATGTTCGATTTTGATCATACTTACATACAACTTAAGTCACAATAAGATCTCAGTTGATTACGAAAACCGGCTAGATTCCATTATGGGTTCTAGAGTTAATGGGACGGGATCTGGCCAGTTTTGGAAAAGAACCGAGATACTATGCCAATACAAGTCTTGTGCAACTTTGGTTATAGCTGATTGCAAAATGTTGTCTCTATCGTGTTCACAAGCCAAAAATAGCAAATGTTGGCTCTTTCAGGGGCCATAACTCTGCAACCCATGAAGGGATCTGGTCAGTTTTTGAAAGGAACCAAGGGAGACATTATGCCAGTACAGGTTGTGTGCAAGTTTTATTAAAGCTGATTGCAAAATGTGGTCACTTTCATTTTCTCAACCCAAAAATGGTAAATTTTGGCCCTTTTAGGGGGACATAACTCTGGAACCCATAATGGGATCTGGCCAGTTTTTAAAGGGAACCAAGATATTATGCCCATACAAGTTGTGTGCAAGTTTGATAAAAAACAAACATAAAATGTGGTCTCTATCGTGTTCGCAAGGACATTGTGAACGGATGGATGATCGAAGGACGGACGATGGACGAAGGGTGATCAAAAAAGCTCACCCTGTCACCTAGCGACAGGTAAGCTAAAAAGGCAGGGTTTCTGTTGCAATTCCCCAAATACGCCAATGGCAAAAAAAAAAAAAAAAAAGTGGCGGAAAAATATTTTGCCGTAAATGTTTATTTTTTTAAATGTGTATTTCTTTGTCTAAAACTCTATCTAGCCTAAAAATCAATAATACCCGCGGCCGCTTCCGTTCATAATACACAATACACAGCGTGTCACCAACCGAGGGATTAGCGATTCGACAACGCTGCCATGTGTCTCTCGATCTCTTATTTAATTTAAACATGCGATAAACCAATAACAGCTCTGAATGTAGAACGCGTGACGTATTTTATCAGCAAAACTATTTAGCTCCGCCTCTACATGTCATCGTTGATTGAAGTAATTACTGATATCGTCAAAGAAATGGAAATCATGTTTCACAGACTGACGTAAAAGGCAATGACAGGTGTTAAATGAAAAACGCCATCAGTTATAAATTTCGCGGCAATGTTCTAACGAGTGGAATCACGAAAGTAGTATCAAAGTAGCCATTTCAAAGTTATATTTTGTAGCAAAACTTCAGAATGAACGACTGACATCCGCGATAATTTCCAATAATCGTAGATTGATTTTGGCAAATTCTAATGAAAAACTGCGATAAACAAGCAGAAATCAATGGTAAAAATTAACTCTAGTCATAGAAAATACGTTATAAATTTCAAAAACAATGCCTTGGTAGTCTTGGTTGTCTTTTTTTCATTTGTCACACATTTTCGCGACCCCAATTTCCGATTAATTTTGGTCATGCAGAGAAGACCTACATATGCAAATGTATTTTTTGATTTTTGCTGAGAAGTACCCTACTATTTTGGCAAAGGAATAATATTTTCTCAAAATTTAGACCAAGAAACACACCAGAGGCCACCATTCCATACCTGTATTTTATCATTTTTCCAGGGAGAAAACCCCCTGACCCCCACTCATAGAGGGTAATTACCCCTCCTTTACCTCAACATTTTGGACCTAAAAATGCACCAGAGGCCACCATTTCATGCCTGTATTTCAAAATGTCCCATGGAGAAAGTCCCCTGACACCCCCTCACCCCACCCCCCTTCCCCCCCCCCCCCCCCCCCATCACCTCCCCTCATCAAAAGGGTACTAACCTCTCCATTATGTCTCAAACTTTTGGACGTAAAAATGCACCAGAGGCCACCATTTCATGCCTGTATTTCAAAAATTTCCAAGGGGAGTGCCCCCTAACCCCTCCTCCCTACCCCCCAATAAGAGTTTTACAATCAAATATTGAAAAAAACTGTAAAAATGACAATTTGTTGCAACATGCAGAGTGTGTTGGAGAATACACCCACTGGACTTCCCCTCCCCCTATGTGTTGTTGACTTCGATATTTTGTGGCGGAAAAAAAATTAGGGCCAGTGGAAACACTGATTAAGGGCCATAACTCAAGAAACAAGAGGGCCATGATGACCCTATACATCGCTCACCAGAGTTGGTCTGGCCTACTGACCTAGTTTATGACCCCACATGACCAGGAGTTGAACTTGACCTGAAGATCATCAAGACAAACATTCTGACCAATTTTTATAAAGATTTGGTTACAACTGTGGCCTCTAGAGTGTTCACAAGCTTTTCCTTTGATTTGACCAGTGACCTAGTTTTTGACCCCATATGACCCAGATTCGAACTTGACCTATAGATTATCAAAACAAACATTCCGAATAATTCTCATGAGTTCCAAACTTAAATTGTGGTCTCTAGAGTGTTGAAAAAATTTTCATTTGGTCTGGCCTAGTGACCTAGTTTTTGACCCCACATGACACAGATTCAAACTTGACCTAGAAATGATTAAGACAAACATTCTGATCCAGTTTCATAAAGACTGAGTCACAAATGTGGCCTCGAAAGTGTTCAAAAGCTTTTCCTTTGATTTGACCAGGTGACCTAGTTTTTGACCCCACAGGACCCTGATTCAAATTTTAACTAGAAATCATCAAGACAAACGTTCTGACCAAGTTTCATAAAGATTAGGTCACAAACGTGGTCTCTAGAGTGTTCACAAGCTTTTCCGTTGATCTGACCTACTGACCTAGTTTTTCATTCATTCCACGTAACCCAGTTTCAAACTTAACCTAGAGATCATCAAGACTAACATTCTGACCAAGTTTCATAAAGATTGGGTCACAAATGTGGCCTCTAGAGTGTTCATAAAGGCAAATGTTGACGCACGACGGACGCCGGACGACCGACGACGCACGACGGACGTCGGACAATGACTGGTCACAATAGTCAAACATGAAAGTCAAAAAATATGCAATTCAATTTTATGTTGATAATGTATACTAAGTAAAACTTTGAATAAACTTTTGGAAGGATCTTATTATAATATTACAGACAAAGTTGAATATATCCTTCAGTTGATTCATGAAGAAAATTTGTTCACAGATTTTTCCACTTTTAGCTCTTATATGGGCTCTTATATGGGCCAACTTGAACATCTGAAACAAGTGGGCCAAGATGGCCCTTAGTCGCTCACCTGAGTAACAAACTATAACAGTGTTAACATGTTTTACCTAGTGATTTCATGGAGACAAATATTCTGACCAATTTTCATTAAGATTCGACCAAAAAACATGGCCTCTTGAGTGTAAACAAGCTTATTCTTTGATTTGACCTGGTGACCTAGTTTAAGACCCTACATGACCCAGATAAAAATTCATGCCGTAAGGGGCCATAACTCTGGAACCAATGATGGGATCTGGCTTGTTTTCGAAACGAATTGAGACATTATACCAATATAAGTTGTGTGCAAATTTGATCAAAGTTGATTGCAAAATGTGGTCTCTATCATGTTCACAAGCCAAAAATAGTAGTAACAGGTTGGCCGGTGGTCTAGTGGTAACAGGCTTGACGGTCAATCCAGAGGTCCGGGGTTTGAATCCCGGTCCAGGCACTGGAAATTTCTGAGATGCTCTTGAGTGTCTCCCACCTAACTAGAGGCCTATACCGGTTCTTCCCAGGAAAGATGGCTTCACGTATATCGGTGCTATACACCGGGCACGTTAAAGAACCAGACTGTTTATTCGAAAAGAGCTAGGCTTAGTTAGCGGGACACGTCTGTATCTGAAAAGTTCTCTCTGTCTGTTCTAGGGGCTTTATCTCACTCTGCCCCTCTGGTCAGATCGCTCTGTGTCTGTACTAGTAGAGGATGATTTCGCGCCCTGTGTGGCTGCAGTATATGCCTCTGAACGTGTTTATCATGAAAAGGGCGCTACATAAATCTGGTATAATAATAATAATAATAAAACTAGAACCCATGATGGGATCTGGCTAGTTTACAAAAACAAGAGGGCCATGAAGGGCCTGTATCGCTCACCTGATTTATTGACCTAAAGATCATCAAGATTAACATTCTGACCAAGTTTCATTAAGATACGGTCATAAATGTTATCTCTAAAGTGTTAACTAGCTTTTCATTTGATTTGACCCGGTGACCTAGTTTTTGACCCCACATGACCCAGGTTCGAACTTGACCTAAAGATCATCAAGATTAACATTCTGACTAAGTTTCATGAAGATAAAGTTATATAAATGTGGCCTCTAGAGTGTTAACAAGTTTTTCCTTTGATTTGACCTAGTAACCTAGTTTTTGACCTCACCTGACTCCGATTAAACTTGACCTATAGATCATCAAGATTAACAATCTGACCAAGTTTCATAAATATGGCCTCTACAGTTTTAACTAGCTTTTCTTTTGATCTGACCTGGTGGCCTAGTTTTTGATCCCAGATGACCCAGTATTAAACTTTTTACTTCTACATGACCCAGATTCTAACTGGACCTTAAGACCATCAAGATTAACATTCTGACCAAGATTCATGAAGATACAGTCATAAATGTGTGTGTTCGGGTTTAACGTCTTTTTCAACAATTTTTCAGTCATATAAACGACGGCAGTCATAAATGTGGCCTCTACAGTGTTAAGAAGCTTTTCCTTTGATTGGACCTGGTGACCTACTTTTTGACCCCATATAACCAAATACCAAACTCTTCCATGATTTTATTGAGGGTAACATTCTGACCAAGTTTCAAAAAGATTGGGCCATAATTGTGACCTCTGGAGTGTTAACAAGCTTTTCCTTTGATTTGACCTGGTGACCTAGTTTTTTATTCCAGATGACCCAAAATCAAAGTCGCCCAAGACTGAATTGTTGGTAACATTCTGACTAAGTTTCTGACATTTTTGTACTAACATGACTATTCCTTACCCTGGAAGACTGAAATAACATTTAAAACCGATCTCATTAGATGCTGCTGATATATATTTATTTACATAAAATAAAGGGAGGTAATTTATCATAAATTCAGTCAAAATTTATCTACCCTGATTGTCCATCTGATGGCACAAATGACATTTCAAATCAGTATCTTCATTGGTTACTGAGATACACCCATTTTAATTTGAAACAAAGGGAGGTAATTTGACATAAAATCTGTCCATAGCTATCTACCCTGATTGCCTCAGTCAAACTAAAGACAATAATGAAATTTCAAATGAGTACTATAAATATTTACCAAGATAAATCCTTTTTTATTAAAATCAGGGGAGGTAAGCATGCATTGGTATATGCATGTAGAAGATACAGAGTACAAGCCTATACAACAATATATTAGTGAAGTATTCATGTTGATAAATGTTCAATCAAGAGTTATCTAATATGACTTTTTCTTACCATGGAAGATATAAATAACGTTTCAAACCAATATCATTAGAAGCTGCTAAGGTGTATTCATTTAGATAAAAAGTAAAGGGAGGTTATTTGTCATAAATTCAGTCAATATGTGTCTTCTCTGATTAACTAAGTCCATCTGTTGACATAAATGAAATTTCAAATCAATATCTTCATTAGTTACGAAGATATACCCATTTTAATTTGAAATAAAGGGAGGTAATTTGACATATTTTTTTTTATTTACTCTGATAGTCTCAGTCCAACTAATGACAATAATGAAATTTCAAATAATTCCTATAAGTACTAACTGATATAAATCCATTTTGATTACAATCAGGGGAGGTAATCAGATATAAAATAACTCTTGAACCTACTGACAGATTCGTCAAGGAATCCAAGATATATTGTTGTTGAAGATATTTTCGAAGTTTTTATCAAATCAAACCATAAATGAAGCCTCTATATGGCTGCAAAAGACAAAATAGCAAATTTTGGACCTTTAAGGGGCCATAACTCTAGAACCCATGACGGAATCTGTCCAGTTCAAGAAAGGAACCAAGATCTTGGGGTGATACAAGTTGTGTGCAAGTTTGGTTAAAATCAAATCATAGATGAAGCTGCTATTGTGCAGACAAGGTCAGAATAGCTAATTTTGGCCCTTTCAGGGGCCATAACTCTGGAACCCATGATGGGATCTGACCAGTTCAAGAAAGGGACCGAGAAATTATGGTGATACAAGTTGTGTGCAAGTTTGGTAAAAATCAAATCATAAATAAAGCTGCTATTGTGCAGACAAGGTCAGAATAGCTAATTTTGGCCCTTTCAGGGGCCATAACTCTGGAACCCATAAAGGGATCTGGCCAGTTCAAGAAAGGAACCGAGATCTTATAGTGATGCAAGTTGTGTGCAAGTTTGGTTAAAATAAAATCATAAATGAAACCTCTATCGTGCAGACAAGAAATTGTTGAGGCACGGACGGACTGACGAAGGGTGATCACTATGTGACTGGTGAGCTAAAAAGCAAGGTGCCTTTACTGTACAGTATTTTACTCTGAAATAACGTAGCATGCACCATGCACAACTAAGGTCACCACTTCGTTGTATAGGGGTACAAGAACGGGTCTTTTTAAACAAGAGGGACAAAATGGCCCTATATCGCTCACCTGTTATCACTGCACTTAAGGGCAAGAAGGTCAAAAAATCATAATCAAGATCAATCAAAAGAATTATGAGAAAATATAGTTGAAATTTTCTTAAAGTTACTTCAAATAAAAATATTTTCAAATCAGGCCAGTAGTTTCATGCCCGAAGGATTACATCAGAGGAGGATAGGAGCAAAATTTTGACCGATGAAGTCCAAAGGACAGGAACAACAAAGGGAAAATTTAACCGAAAAGAAAAAAAAATTCTTACAAAGTACAGATATGTCAAAATACACATAAAATTGGAGGTACCATCCATGTTGTTCCACAGAGAAGTGGTTTCGGTTTTTCCCTACGGCCAATAATAAAAAGTTACTAAATAAGCTATTTATAGTAACATAAAAGGGAAGTAACTGAAAAAAATTATTGTAAGTCAACAAAAGAAGGATCTGCCAAATAAAAACAAGAGCACTGCAATCGACGCAAATGCAGAGCAATATACACACAAAACAAAGTCATATGACCTTTGACCCCTACGTGTGACCTTGACCTTGAAGTGAGCCATCTGAAATATGCGCTCTGCACGTAATTTCGATGAGGTGAACATCTGTGTCAGGTTTCTTTGAAATCCTTCAAGGGGTTCAAGAGTTACAGAGCGGAAGGGAAATTGCTAACCAACAGACATACAGACAGACGGACACCAAGGCGATAACACAATATGTCCCTTCGGGCGAATAAAAAGGCTTCAAGATCTTATGGTGATACAAGTTGTGTGCAAGTTTGGTTATAATCAAATCATAAATGAAGCTGCTATTGTGCAGACAAGGTCAAAATAGCTAATTTTGGTCCTTTCAGGGACCATAACTCTGAAACCCATAATGGGATCTGGCCGGATCAAGAAAGAAACCAAGACCTTATGGTGACTCAAGTTTTGTGCAAGTCTGGTAAAATTCAAATCATAAATGAATCTGCTATTGTGCAGACAAGGTCGAAATAGCTAATTCTGGCCCTTACAGGGGCCATAACTCTGGAACCCATAATGGAATCTGGCCAGTTCAAAAAAGAAACCAAGATCTTATGGTGATACAAGTTGTGTGCAAGTTTGGTTATAATCAAATCATAAATGAAGCTGCTATTGTGCAGACAAGGTCAAAATAGCTAATTTTGGTCCTTTCAGGGACCATAACTCTGAAACCCATAATGGGATCTGGCCGGATCAAGAAAGAAACCAAGACCTTATGGTGACTCAAGTTTTGTGCAAGTCTGGTAAAATTCAAATCATAAATGAATCTGCTATTGTGCAGACAAGGTCGAAATAGCTAATTCTGGCCCTTACAGGGGCCATAACTCTGGAACCCATAATGGAATCTGGCCAGTTCAAAAAAGAAACCAAGATCTTATGGTGATACAAGTTGTGTGCAAGTTTGGTTAGATTTAAATCATAAATGAAGCTGCTATTGTGCAGAAAAGGTCAAAATAGCTCATTCTGGCCCTTCGAGGGGCCATAACTCTGGAACCCATAAACGAATCTGGCCAGTTCAAGACAGGAATCAAGATCTTACGGTGATACAATTTGTGTGCAAGTTTGGTAAAGATCAAGTCATAAATGAAGCTGCTATTGTGCAGACAAGATCAAAATAGCTAATTTTGGCCCTTCAGGGGCCATATCTCTGGAACCCATAATGGGATCTGGCCAGTTCAAGAAAGGAACCGAGATCTTATAGTGATACAAGTTGTGTGCAAGTTTGGTTAAAATAAAATCATAAATGAAACCACTATTGTGCAGACAAGAAATTGTCTAGAACCCATGATGGGATCTGGCCAGTTTTCGAAAGGAACTGAGATATTATGCCAATACAAGTTTTGTACAAGTCTGATCAAAATTTCTTGCAAAATGTGGTCTCTATCTTGTTCACAAGAAATTGTGAACGGACGGACGGACGACGGGTGATCACAAAAGCTCACCCTGTCACTACGTGACAGGTGAGCTAAAAAGTGCCTTTGCTAATAGAGAATACTCTGAAAACTGCGTACCATCAAAGCCCAGTTTGCAGCTACATGTGTATGCAAGATGTCCATCAATGCATTCAGCTTCATTCTCACACTGGTTCCCGACACAGTCATCCCTACTGTGTTGACAACGGAAACCAGTAAAACCTTCAGCACAGTCACAGAATCTGTCAAGGTTGTTATTGATATTCAAACATGTCCCATTGTTACAGTCCACATTATCACATGGCATTTTCTCTTGGTCACATGCATATGCTTCAGCTGTAAATAAGTGCTAACATGAATAAACACTGATATTAAAACCTGAAGAGAAAACACTGATAATAGGAGTAGGAGAGGACCTAAACAGAAGATATCGATAGTCAAGGCAAGAGAGAGGCTAAACAGAAGATATCGGTAGTCAAGGCTAGAGAGAGGCTAAACAGAAATGTTTGATCTCAAAGGTTAGTCTGAGTGATGTTAACGGCTAGAAAAAGGTTTAACATAACACGCTGATATTTAAAGGCTTTACTGGTATTATAGGCAAGACTGATATCAAAGGGTAGACAAAGTCAATGCAGAAAACACTGATAATAGACAGAGGCTTAACAGAACACACTGATATTAAAGGCACAAAAATCTTTGAGTCATCTCTGAAAATTTTCATATTTGGGAAAAACTGAAACCATATATAGCATTTTATTTTTTGACAAAATTTACAATGTTTGGTGACAATTTAGTAACTGTTCAACTGAGTGCTCTTTACAAAGAAGCAAAGATATTAAAAGCCTAAAAATTATAAATAATTTTGGAAGTTGTTCAGAACTGGGAAAAATAAACTCTTTCTTTTTACTTAGCGACTGCCTCCTTTTACCAGAGGTAACTCTATAGTGGGAAAAACACTGGCGATGTTTTGTACTTGTGTTACTAAAGTTACATCAAATATACATGTCTAAAAAATGTTGAAGATTTCAAAACTCAATTTAATTTCAAAACTATCTCACTTTGTCGCTCCAGATGTACTAATGAATGAGTGTTTTGAACAGATGTTGAAAGAAACAAAGTTTAAAATACTTCATTTCAAAGTTTCCACAGTGCAACCTCATAAAAATAAATGAAATGTCAGAAGTAAATATCTGGTATTAAAAAACATGTATAACAGTTTTTCGATAAATGAATTTAAATCATATCAAGCTACTTACCTGGTCTGTTGTTACAATCTTTATAAATTGCAACAGATGCACTGTCTGTTTCTGATGTATAACTGCTGTTGTACTGTGCACAGATATATCTACCAGTATTATCTTGAAGACCAGAGAATGTAGCTATGATACAATCAGGATTATTCTGACAGCGGTCTTTACATTCATCAATAGTGGTCAAGAATACCGAAGAAGTGACCGTATTTGCCTGTTGGTCAACAGCATTCTCGTTTTGAACAAAGTTCATTGCACATCGGTACCGAGGTACAAACAGTTCTGTGTCGCACACACAAACACCTTCCATTCTGTCTAAGCTGTTATAACACACGTTATTACCATTGCAATCGTGATTATTACAGAAGTTTGGCGTGTTTTCACAGAAAGGACCAGAGAAGCCACTACTACAGGAACATGTGTAATCATCTATCTGGTCGATACATCTACCCCCGTACGGACAGGCATCAGGGTACAGGGCACATTCATCTGCAAAGTACAAGAACAATGAAATATGTGGTCCTAGTGAATGATGAATGAATGCTAGCTTTTATAAAAACTGAAGTTGTTTTTGGTTACACGATGGAGAAAAAGTATTTTTGAAATGCTTTAAAAAAGTGTCATATAAATGTCTTTACACCAATCCTTACTGAATTATAGTTGTCAGCTTGTCCAATATACAAATAGCAAATTTGACTGTTTTAAAGAAAACACAACATTTATAAATTATCTTTTTATATCAACAAAACATAAATCCTATATAACAAGGCAACTTGATTTTTGTTTTAAACACAAAAATGATTCCTGGATTTTCATAAGAGTATTCACCTAAACTTGGCTGCAAGCTCATATTTTTTTACTTTTTTGAGCAAATTCTTACTGAGATCAGTAAGTAAGGCACTGATTAGTGCCGAGCTATTAGGGCAAAGCCACCAACATACTGTACCCGGCGGGATTCTGCAGATGCTATAACATGAAGCAAACATGCATTCTAAGCATAAAACATGTAAACCATCAAATGGAGTTAATATTATGTCATTATGCTTTCACTTCCTTTCAGACTTGTTTTAATTGTGCATTGTAAGGCTGTCACATGTTTAAGTGGCACTCATAAACATAAAAAAGATACATTAACAGCATGTGGTCTGCTTGTAAACCCAAGTTTATTCTCCTATTTAAACTCTCCTTGAAAAGGTACTGATCTTTCCCCATCTCAAACTGTATTTCGATTCTCTGATCATCCATGCATTGGTTAGAAGCTTACCAACGTTGATTTCACAGTTGAGGCCTTCATATCCATCTGGACATGTACATTCATATCTTACTGAACCAAACGCCCGACAGGTGCCTCGTTCACAGGGGTTTTGACTACATGGATTGTTTGCCACAGCACAGCTATGAAATAGAAGAACCAATAATATAGGTATAAAGCAGTTTATACAAACTATACATACCGGTTGCAAATATCTGGATAGTCAAAGTTTTATCAACGTCTGTCTAGGAATATTGTCAAATAGTCATCCCTGCTTCCAAGCAAATCCCATGACGGTGGTAAAACAATGTAATCGTGAAATAGCAACATGCCAAATCAAATGCTTGACATATTCAACGTGTAAATTTATGTTTATGTCACAACCATTCAGAACATAATGAAAGTATTCAATCTAATTATATTTTGCTGTAAGCGATATGTCAAGCTCAAAATACTATCAAACAATTTCACTGTTTACATTTTTAGAAGGGTACATCAAAACACCAGAAAACAAAGTAAATTTAGTATTACTGTATTATTTTTTACTTATATTACAAACAAAATATATAATATTTAGCAACTGAGATACAAACTTTGTACAACAATATTAAACAAGACCTGTCACAGGAGACAGTGCGCTCGACTATTTTGATGCTGGATAGTGAAATTGGGTACATCTGAGGAAGCTGGAGCTGTCACTGGAGTGTTTAATGACTCAAATGTGAAAAAACATATTGGACAAAAGCTTAAGTCTCAAAAATTTAAATCAGTATAAAGGGAACATAATTCATGTAAAACTTCTTCAAAAGTAATGCACCATGTGGCATATCGTGCAGCTAATAATTCGGAACAATTATTTTAAGTTTTAATCAAATCTATTTAGTAATACTGCAGATACAGCAAAAGTGCATCACAACTTGAACCGGAAATACTTTTAGTAAAAAGAGTGCATAACTCAGAACGTACTGGTGCTAGCATTATCAAACTTGTGTTGAATGATGTGAGTGATGATGTGGAACAACCATTTTAAGTTTGATTAAATCCATTTAGTAACAGCGGAGATATAAAAAGCATCAAAATTAAACTAATTCTAAGTAAAAAGGGGATATAACTCATAAAACATTCGTGCAAGAGTGACTGACCTTGTGCCATATGATGAGGATGATGATCTGGAAAAACTAATTTAAGTTTTAATCAAATTCATTAAGTAATAGTGATTATTTTCGAATGAAAATAAATCCGAAGTTATTTAGGCCAGGCATTATCTGGTTTATCTCGTTGATATTTTTAGATAAATGCTAATTTTAGACAACTTGTTATTATACATGTATGTCATTCGGAATGCTTCGGTTACAACAGTAAACCTATCTCTAACGTCACTTTATCATTCGCAAACATGTCAGGTGAAAAAGACACAAAATTCCCACCCTCCACACATGTTAAATTTTGTATTATAGATCTAGTAGTACATGCTGCTTTGTTAATTTTACAAAGATACTGCTGTCAGTTGTTTATTTTCAGGCAACCAAGAGATGATGACATGAACAGCTTTAATGATGCTCCTGCTGCAGTTCTTTTCAATGTGCTTAGGACATCAGTCTCACATGTCAATGACTACACCTAGGTATATGGAACAGTTTACGCTTGTATTCATTAATCACTTCTATTTAAACTAGCACTGAAACAGTTCCAGATATTATCGATCTAAGTTATACAAATAAAGTCTTGCATAACATTTCAAAATATTGGAAGAAAGCAGTTGTAAACGGTCATATTTCAACAGCTATATCTGTTGGTAGTTATACCTTCATCAGAAGAATAATTTACGTCATAGGTATGGAAATGAAACTTAGGTACAAGTGAAAGTTTTACCTATTATATCTATAATTGATGGACGACACGTGCCAGTGATTATGCCTGCTTACATACAGATGGTCCATATCTCGATTATTTGAACTACTATTAACACAATTCCAGATATTAGGTTCGCTTAACATTTCGAAATCTTGAGGAAAGGCATTGGTGAACTGTCAGACTTGCTACATCAGATACTACATTGTGTAGTTACATCTTTATCAGGAAAACAATTTACATCAGATGTATGGAAATGAACTTTAGGTGGAAATGAAAGTTAAAGTTATTGTATCTACAACTGATGGACGACACAAGCTAGTGACTATACTTTTTTACATAAAGATGGTCCATATCTTAACTATTTGAACTACTGCTGACACAGTTGATATTATGTTTTGAAATGTCAGACTGGTTTCGTTCTAATACTGATTTTAGATTCGCTTAACACGGGAATGCCGTTTTGAAATGTCGGACTTGTTTCATCAAGACCATCAGATTGAAGCATAAAATACTTTCTTTTTTAACAAGCCGTCAGGAGAACAATTGACAACAAATGTATGGAGGTGAAACTTTAGGTGGAAATGAACGTTTATGGAAGTTTTAACTATTGAATCTATAATTGTCAGTCAGTGTGTTTACCATGGACAATACAGGAGGCGATTTTTGTATATATATGTATATATCATATAGAAACAATCTGAAGAGTTATTTTGATCCACTGACGTAGTCAGGTGTAATCAGTATCAAATAAATGAATGTGTTTATAAGCATGGACGGTTTCTAAAGTACAACAACACTATTGACCTATTTAAATTTTAAATGAGAAGACATTGATTATTGTTTTCAAAAATTAGCTTTGTTAATCAGTATGTTACATCTCTGCATTTCATTTCTATTATTGCACGTGTGATCTAATAACAATATTATTTGGTTAAATGTAATCCAACGCTTTCCCTTACTTTTCTCATTAAACGAGTTTTTAGGGTTTTGGTGCGCGGATTTCAAATTGCATTTATTCTTTCAACATTTACGCTTTAAATGACTTAAAAGAACTGTTAACACGAAGATGTGTGATAACTTCTGAATTTCACAATAACAATATTGCAGTAGTTAATTTTATAATTTATTCAAAACAAACATTCTTGTCGCATCTTTGTTAGGGATTCTGACTGCTGGGGATTGGTCATGCATTTGCACATTGATCAACATCATCTTTTATGGTCTGTAAATGATGTATGTGATATTCATGAAAGAGGATGGTTGAATATGTATACATTAATTTTTGTAAGGTAAATATTCTAGCAAATTACTTTGCCAGGTCATTGGTCTTACTTAGGTGGAATATTCTTTGATCTGGTGAATTTGCTGGAGTACATTTCAAAATTCAGTTTTTTTCTGTGAGCACTGGGTTTTGCCCACAAGCTGTTGCAATGCTTGGTATCTCCTATGTGTCTCTTTGGCATTATAAATTTTCTTTCGATAGGACCGAATATTGATATAGTGTTCGCAGAAAAAATGCTAGTGTCTGTGTCATATTGTATGGCAGAAATATTTGTAAATTATTGTACATGTATTGTACACAGGAGAAATATTGCTAGTCCATATTGCGCACAGCTAAAATATTGCTAAATTATTTACGTGATTTGTACACGGCAAAAATATTGCTAGTCCATATTGCGCACAGCTGAAATATTGCTAAATTATTTACGTGTATTGTACGCAGCAAAAATATTGCTAGTACGTATTGTGCACAGCTGAAATATTGCTAGTCCGTATTGTGCACAGCTGAAATACTGCGTATTGTACACGGCCGAAATATTGCTATTCCGTACTGTCCACGGCAGAAATATTGCTAGTTATTGTACGTGTATTGTACACGACAGAAATATTGCTAGTCCGTATTTTGCAAGGCAGAAATATTGCTAAATCAATGTGCTCTTGTTTTATTGCTATCCCATATTGTATGGCAGAAATATTGCTAAATTACTGTTGTATTAGTACTTGTTTTGTACAATTGCTAGTCCATATTGTATGGCTGAAATTGGTGTGAAATTAGGGTACGTATATTGTACTGACAAAGATTGCAGTGGTATAGTGCACGGCAGAAATATAGTTATTGTCCGGATATATATATATAGCTCTGCGGAAATTTTGCCTTAAGTTTATTCAAGTGTGCAGGCATGATTGGTACTCGGTTGTTAGAATTTTCATTACATTGTCTTTCCTGGGTCATTTCATGTGATAAATTCAGGCTTATATTTAGACAGAAAGATGCGGCCACAAATTATCCAAACTTGGTAAATTTGCTTAAATTGAAGTGATATTGAATCACCAATTGTAAATGAAATATTTGTCAGTGTTTGAGAAACTAAAAGTAAGTGTATATCAGAACTTGTGTTTATTATTATTCTTATGATTCATAATTCTGGTCCTTAAATAATGACAAAGATACAGTGAAAGTGCACCACAATTAACCTGAAATTCTAAGTAAAAAGTGGGCATAATTCATGAAATATTGGTGGAAGAGTTATGGCCCTTGTATTATATGATGTGGATGATGATGTAGTACAACTATTCTAAGTTTGAATCAAATCCATTTGGTCATAACAGAGATAAAGTGAAAACGCATCAAAACTTTAACCTGAAATTTTAAGTACAAAAGGGGGATAACTCATAAAATACAGGTGTCACAGTTATGACCCTTGTGTCAAATGATGTAGGTGGTGATAATGAACAACTATTTTAAGTTTGAATCAAATCCCTTGTGAAATAACATAGATATAGTGAAAATGCATCAAAATTAACATAAAATTCTAGGCAAAAAGGGGGCATAATTCATGAAAAATTGGAGCCAGAGTTATGGACCTTGTATCATATGATGTGGGTGATGATGTGGAACAACTATTTTAAGTTGGAATAAATCCATTTAGTAATAACTGAGATAAAGTGAAAGTGCACCAAAACTTTAACCTGAAATTCTAAATAAAAAGGGGTGATAACTCATGAAATATTGGTGCCAGAGTTATGACCCTTGTGCCATATGATGTGGGTGATGATGAGGAACAACTATTTAAAGTTTGAAGCAATTCCATCAAGTAATAACAAAGATAAAGAGAAAGTGCATCAAAGCTTTAACCAAAGTGCGGACGCGGAAGGACGCCGACGCCGTGTCGAGTAGGACAGCTCTCCATACTTCGTATAGTCAAGCTAAAAATGAAACAAATAACTAGGCTGAAATTGAGCCTAATTTATATGTTATGGCAATGAAGAATATTACCGATAAGGGGAAGTTACAAAATGTTGGAGTTTGAGCTTTTATGTCTTGCAAATTTTACGATTTCATGATTAGAATTTGTTTTCGGATATGGTTTACCCCTAAGTTGGTTAAAGTGTCCCATTTGAACAATGTGGATAAAGGAACTCAGAAGGATGCTACAGACCAACTTCGTTGAAAAACTCGACTGCCCCTTAAAGGGGATAAGTGGAACAATTTGACCAAACTTGAGACAGGTTTATACAAGGCTGCTTCAGGCCAAGTTCAGTAAATATCGATCCATCTGGTAGTTTCAGATGAAAAAGTGGTTTAAAGCTCTGGAGGCCCTCTAAAGGGGACCTATGAACATATTTGAGAAAGGTCCTTACAAGGATGCTACAGACTGAGATTTGTAATGAACCAATAAATTGTTTCTGAGAAGAAGTCATTTTAAATGGGCACCTCAATAGAATCACTGACCTTCCATAAGCTAGCTGGATGGCTTCCTCACATGGAGAATTCTGCAACCAAAGTGAGGTTTTGAGCCTACAACGATAAGGTGCAAGTGATTTGAAGTCTGCTACTTCAACCACTCAGCCATGGAAACCCCTGGTTTCAATTTTTAGCTCTGGAAGCCCTAGAAAGGGGTTATATGTACCGGTAATCATTTGAATAAACTTATTGGGAGACTTCACAAGGATGTTGCAGACCAAGTCAGGCATAATGTTTACCAACAGATTTAGAGGAGAAGAAGAAGAGGTTTTAGTTAACATAAACCAGACATGAGACTTACAGATTTCCAGTGTATCCACCAGCAGATGGGCAGATGCATTCAAAGCCATTGATTTTATCCATACACTGCGAGTTTTTGTGGCAACCAGCATTTTCACAGTCGTTCTTTGTGTCCTGTTCACAACGGTCTCCGCCAAAAGCTGCAAACATATAACATCTGTGTAAGTACAACATGAATTCATCAACCATCCACCTTAAGTATATGTGCAATTTGCATATATCATTCCCCTTAAGTATATTATACAATATGCATACAACAACCCCCTTAATATATATGTAGAATATGCATACAACCCCCATAAGTACATGTACAGCATGCATACATAAATCACCTTAACTGTAACTAGAATATGGTCACATCAACACCCTTGAATTAAATTTGTAATGAAATTCTCAACAAGAATGATGTCAACACTGTATAACATATGCATCATGATAATTCATGATAAAATGATATATCCCTTCTGTAAATATGCCACCAATTTCCATCATTTTCCATTATTTTTCATGGCATTGAATGGCATTCAGTGGCATCTGATGGAAAATATGATGGACAATGATGGCATTTGATGGAAAATTGATGGCTTTTCTTTACAATGCCATTGTTTGCCACCAAGTGACAACAAAAGTGCCACCGATTGCCACAGAACTGTAGTGGAAATTAGTGGAAAAATGAACTTAGCCATTTTTATGAGTGTAAATCAGTGGAAAACTCTTAGAATTTTTTTCTCATTCTGAGACTGAGAATATCTGTGCTGATATTATTTGTGTAGTGATAAATCTGAAACATATAGATCTTAAGTAAAGACTTGTCACATTGAGTTCCTCTTGCAAAACATAATTATTTTAATTATAATCATAATTTTTGCTAATAATTATAATGAAAATGAACTATTGTTTTAGTCACTCTTAAGCATGTATTTTATTGTTTAAATTTACTGTTTCTACTGTGCTTTGATAATTTTGCTTGTACAATCACAAGGTGTGTAACAAGCTTCAATTGAAATAAACATCGAACTGATAGTACTGTTTAATCATTATATCTTACTCAAATTACTGAGAATTTATTTGTTGACTGGCTCTATTTATTATAGGGGCTGTTCTCTCACAGCATGGCCTCGATACCTGTACACTGTTTACAAATACAGTGTAAACACACTGCAGAGATAAATTAACCCTGGAATGCAGCTGTGTTATAAACAGAACTCCCAACCAATGAAAATAAAGATATGTAGTGGAGCCAAAACACAAAAAGTACTCCCAACAGTCCTGTTTTATTTCAAAGGCCTTTTAAATATTTAATAATAGACAAATGAAACATATTCTCTCATTAGTAGATATAAGTATTTGTTAAAACATTCTAGTGGATATTCTTTCAACAATAGATAGCAAAATAGAAAGCTGCTCAAGAATATCAAAAGTTTAAAAGTAAACAGGAACTTCTTTGTTGGAGATATTCCTTTACACATGCAGCTGGAATTTAAACATTTTATGTTGCTAAAATTAACTTTTTAAAGGTCACTAGGTAAGTACATATGTTTACTTATTTTCTATTTAAACATGTTTTATAACATTCAGGAAGCTTCAGAATAAACTTGAATAAATTAATTATTAAATGCTGACTCAATCTTTTCAAATGACCATTTATTCTTCAGTGATTCATCTCTTGTCAGTTTATGCACAAACTAAATTAATAATAAATATGGAAGTTTTATCTATTATCGTAATTACTTTTCAGATAAAGTACTTGACATATGCCACAACACACATGGATGAATTATGAGGCCTGAGACATTTTCAGGCTTCAGTGATTTACACACTGGGTCACTGACAAACCATGTTGATGTGTAAACATTTGTAAGTATGCCTGTAGGTACTTTAATCCAGCACAAAACTCATTGAACAGTGTTTATTGTAAGGAATGTTCTTGTAACATCTTTTTACATAACAGTTCTAGTGCATTTCTACCTTTAAAACAAAACAATTTTCTTTTATCTAAGCATATTCACTTTAAGATGTTTTAAGTCTACTGAGCAAAGTTTAATTAAGTGCTTATAATATCATGAAAATGATGTGAATTAATTGACTGTTTATAAAGGGAAAATTACACAAGCTGCTCTAATGATTATATTCCTTTCTTTTATTCTTTTTATTTCATATCGTGTTTCAAACACATGCAGTGATGGTTTACACCTCATGGACTTGATGGCAAATGATGGAAAACAGTGGCATTCTTCGTGCTTGTAAGTTGAAAATGGTGGAAAAATATCCATGGCAAACAGTGGCATTTAGAGAGAAACTGGCATTTTATATTGATTGCCACAACAGTTATGAATTTTTTTGTGGCAAATGTTGAAATACGTTCCAATACTCCACTGATAGTGGCATTCTATGGAAAACGGTGGCAGTTTTTACATCAGTATGTGACAGTGGCAAACAGTAAAAAAACTTTAATGGCAAATGGTGAAAAATGATCCAATACTCCACTGATACTGGCATTTGATGGAAAATGGTGGAAAATTTTGACTGGCCTTTCGATCCTCTATTTTTTCACTGTTTTCCATCAGTTTCCACTCAAAGAAGCTTGTTCCAATACTCCACTGTTTTCCAATGATTTTTCAGTGGAAAACGGTGGCAAATTTACATAAGGGATATAAAGTCAAAGGGGGATAACTCAAGACAAAGTAATCAGATATAGCGCTCCAAAGTGTACAAATATTGAGATTATAATGTTATTAGTCTACTACCACCCTCTGAGACTTTAAGAAAAAGCTTATACCTTGTTTTTGCAAAATGGAGCCACAACTCATGAAAATCCCTGTTGATGAGGTAGTTTTGCATGTCTCATAATCCAGAAGTAATGGCATAACATCATTTATGCATCATACATAGAACAAAGTCAGAACTCAGTCCAATGAATTATAAATTAATGGTAACCCCTTGGTAAATATATTCTTAAAAACAAGCAAATTTGATGAATTGGTATCCCCCGCCGAAAGTGTTTGTGGTGAGGAATGGCAAAAAAATATATCTGGCAAAAAGTTAAGGATGTGGATTTTTAAACAATTAAAGGGCAATAACTCTAAGAAAAATGGACTTATCAAAAAAAAAAACTTGAAGGGCAGCATCAGTATGTTGAACCATGTTTATTTCAAGTTTTATGAAATTCTATCAGCTGGTTACTGAGAAATGGCTGCGGACGGACATTTTTCATTAAATCAAGGGCAATAACTCTAAGGGAAATTGACCAATCCCCCAAAAGAACTTGACGGGCGTCATCGCAGTATGTTGGTTCATGTTTATTTCAAGTTTTATGAAATTCTACCAGCTAGTTACTGAGAAATGGCTGCGGACTGACACACGGATGAACACACGGACGTCCACATGCACGTACGGGCGCACACACAGACGGACAACGCCATTTCAATACCCGCTCCCGATTTCATCGGCGGGGGATAATAAAACATGATATCCAAAAATAATTCCAAATAATTTCTTAAAATCAGCCTGTAAAGTGCTGATCTATTTATTCATGGACAAATATTTCAAATTCTAGCCGGTAGACAGACACAATTTATTTCATCATATTTTAAACCATTATTTCTGACCTTGAGCAGTTTGATTAACATGCTGTAGAAAAATTTCTATCTGAGAAATTATTATCAAAATTATGATTCTCCCACAGATGTCCATTATGAGAATTTGCGAGAGGTCAAGATTTTTGAAATCAGTCTAGCAAAACATCAGGCACAAAACCATATGTTTTCTAAGTACACTTAAGTTTTGAAAAATCATGGTTTAATCAAGTTTTGTATTATAAAAAAATCCAAATATGCAGAACTACCTCAAATGGATCAAACAGTAGTTTATAAATAGACCTGAAAATTACATCATGCAATGGTTTCCGTAACAGCTCCAGGACATAATACTTAGTGTAAAATTTATGTAGTTAAAATCAAAATAACAAATGTATCCTTGTATTCAATCCTCTATATTCCATCCAAACCTATGCCTATATTTTATTCACTGATAAAACATTGGAGCATATTCATTAGATTTAAAAATATACATAAACATGGATTTTTTAAACCTACCTGCATTTCAGAAAGCAGGACAAATTCAAATTAAGGATCTGTAGATCTACACTGCATTTATGAAGAAGTAATTTGCAATGAGAAAAGATATTTTACCTATGTTACAAGTTTTCCGTAAGTGTTTGTGAGCTGTGTTACTTTCATCATCCAGCTCATTTGCTGAGAGGATGGCATTATACAGAATACAGAAGGTAGATAAGAATGAAGCCTCTTTACATTCATTATCATTTAAACATGCTGACATACACCCTTGCAAGCTTGATACTCCAACACTTCTAAACTGACTAGGTAAACCTTGCTTTCCAACTTTGTCTTCAGCCTGACTGACCATTTCACAGATGTCCAAATCTGAAATTAAAGTAGGATTCATTTTAGCATGTTGAATGATGTATAATGAGATGTCACAAACTAGAGCTATCACTAAAGGTGGGTAATACCCCTATCGGCTGCTTTGATACATGACAAGTGAAATGTTGTGATCATGACCTTTGACCATAAAAGGTAACCTTGATCTTTCTTTTTTTTTTTATTGTTATTGTTGTTGAACAGGATAATCCCACAAGAGTAACATGCATAATAACATGTATATATGAAAAACCTTAATATGATAATCCATGAAAAAAAACGGTAGGTTCAGTTGATAATTTTTAAGGTCTGTTTCTCTATGATCATGTGACCATTTTATTAGTCTAAATAATTTCACGTTCAGATTGTTATATATTAGTGACAGGCAATCTAAACACCAAAACTTTGAAGGACCAAAATAATGAAGATAAATCACAGTACACAGTCATGTAAAGTTTTTGTTTTATCGCTTGCACATATTGCCTGTAGGCACGGTAAACTTTAATTGTGTACAGTACATACATAGGTTTAAATCACCAGAAAATTTGTACTTTTGGATATTTATTGATAATTTTGGCATAAATCAATGAAAAAATCGGCATTTAAACCTATAGCATGTAAAGCTTCGGCAGCGATGAAAATTTCTGCTTCAACTATTTTGGTCTTTCGAGTGTTTGACGCGAGTGGGGATATTGCACATATGAATTTAAATTATCTCAATATTTCCTAGGATCGCGTCAAATTAGTTGGACTAACCATTTTATTAGCTAAGGAAATATATTTGTCACTACATGTGGGAGAAAAATAATAGAAATTATTTTCTCCTGCAAATAATTTACTTTATTTTGCAAGAAAAAGCTGTCAACACCGTTGCTATGCAGTTATGTCACAATCACTTGGCAAATGATGACCTTCGGATATTACCGTCCATTACGCATGGTTTCCAGCCAGCATGCTATCAAGCCGGGTATCAGTTCTACCTACGGTATATAAGCATCAAAAGTCTGTGCCAATATCTCTTTCTCGATTCATCACCAAAGATAAGCTACACTGCTAAAAGCTCAATTTCCCATCCCGTCCACCCACTTTTGTTTACAAATCGTTGTTTTGTTATGATTTTTCATTTAGACACCATATTAATACATATAAAAAGAATCTTTTCTTGCTCTGTTCTGTTGTGTTTTAATGTATTTTTCAGGGTCTTCTTGCTAATATACTGAAATGGCAACATTGTTTACCAGACAAGGGGTATCAAGTGAATGATCGGACACTAATCAAGTTGTAGATATTAAGACATTCTCATCACTTTGCTGGCACTTACAAACTGACTGAAACTAGGTGATAAGTGTATAATACTAAATGATAGAAATCTATTGTGCTTTGCATTTTAGAGAGCTTTATATTGTGTTTTTTGCATCGACTGAATTGTTACTGGAAAGGACATTTACGGCAGTCAGTATTTGTGGGAAGATGTTTGCTTTACCTTATACAGTCTTTAGACATGTATATCTGTGGGATGTGAACACTTTTTCCACAAAGTTCAACAGGTGCTGAGACTGACAACACAAAATATAATTTCATGCGCAATTCAAATAGTCCGCCACGTTTATCAGTTTTGCCATAGAGCTGTATAAAGATTGTTAAACTTACCTGTTCCAATAGATCTATTTGCTCAAACATGTTATAATAATGTTTTATTTTTCTAACGGAAAGTACTTGAAAGATAACATTAGAAAATATTACATAATGATGGTAAATTAATTCGCCTCCATGAATGAAATGTCCGTATGAATGTAACTTTTCGTAACTCAACGTTGACCGCTTCGTTATAGATTATGACCTCGGTCTTTGAGTAGCTAAGTAAACAAACGCTGGTTCCGAGAAACAACCGTCGATATGAATTATACTGCACATTATTCGACGACCTGACATAACGTGGAAAATAAGAAATATGAAATATCAATTAAAATGAACTTATAGTGATATGAGTTATGTCGGGTCTTATATTTAGGGCTTAAGTTTTAAGAATCTATTCTTTCAGATCATTTGCTATAGGTACTAAGGGACGTAATCGCTGCGTGGAATTGCCACAGTAACGTGAGAAGAAACAAACGACCACATTATACCTGTTTTTTTAGGCTATTTTTACACTAAATTCGTTTTAAACATTCTGACGAATACTGAAAGATATAATGTAAAAAGCGCTTTGTCACCAATTTGCTTTAAGGGTGGGGGTGTACATGTAGATGTAAGCGAGTTTTGTTTAAACACACGTCTTCAACTTTATTCAGGTTATATTAAGATAGTGAACCCGTATTGGTAATGTTTAACAATTGCACTAACTTAATACATTCCTGAATTTAACATATTTTTGCACTGTGATTCATCTTTAAACGACTTTTACCGTGTCGTTGTTGTTTGTTTGTTTGTTTTTATTTTTGTGTTTTTTTTTTTATTTGTTAATTTTGTATAAATTATGTCTTTTTCCCTCCAGCTGAAACAGAGACAAATTTCAAAGTGATAGCCATTAGCCATTGTGCAAAACGATCACAGAGAATTCATTTTACCAAATATTTTTCTAAATGAAACCTCAAAATATTGCGTAACAGTTATAAAACACAAAATAAAGTTGTCCATAACAATTTATCTGGGGAGCCTCGAGTAAAAGTATTTAATCGGAAAGAAATTAAGCTCCAACTCTTAACAAGAGCACCGCCTTGCGGGTGCTGACGCTCATCTGATTTTTTTTTTGTATAATAGAAATATTGTCCTACCAATGATTTTCTAAGTCTAAAAAGGGCCATCATTCTTGCAAAAAGCAGGATAGAGTTATGTTTCTTGATGTACAGGGTCAGCTTATGATCGATGGTGAACAAGTGTTGCAAGTTTCAAAGCAATAGCTTTGATAGTTTAAGAGAAAAAGTTGACCTAAACATAAAACTTAACCAAGAAATCTGATATTTTCTAAGTCCAAAAGGGGCCATAAATCTTGCAAAAAGCAGGATGGAGTTATGTTTCTTGCTGTACAGGGTCAGCTTATGATGGTGAACAAGTGTTGTAAGTTTCAAAGCAATAGCTTTGATAGTTTAAGAGAAAAAGTTGACCTAAACATAAAACTTAACCAAGAAATCTGATATTTTCTAAGTCCAAAAGGGGCCATAAATCTTGCAAAAAGCAGGATGGAGTTATGTTTCTTGCTGTACAGGGTCAGCTTATGATGGTGAACAAGTGTTGCAAGTTTTAAAGCAATAGCTTTGATGGTTTAGGATAAAAGCTGACCTAAACATAAAACTTAACCAAGAAAATGATTTTCTAAGTCCAAAAGGGGAAATAATTCTTGCAAAAAGCACGATGGAGTTATGTTTCTTGATGTACAGGGTCTGCTTATGATGATGAACAAGTATTCCAAGTTTCAAAGCAATAGCTTTGATAGTTTAGGAGAAAAGATGACCTAAACATAAAACTTAACCAAGAAATCTGATATTTTCTAAGTACAAAAGGGGCAATAAATCTTGCAAAAAACAGGATGGAGTTATGTTTCTTGCTATACATGGTCACCTTATGATGGTGAACAAGTATTCCAAGTTTCAAAGCAATAGCTTTGATAGTTTAGGAGAAAAGCTGACCTAAACATAAAACTTAACCAGGCAACGCCGACGCCGACGCCGACGCCGACAACCGCTCAAGTGATGACAATAACTCATCATTTTTTTTTCAAAAAATCAGATGAGCTAAAAATGATGGCCTTGCTCTATGCATTCATAAAGAACCATAGGGCAGAAGTAAAACCTACCTACCTACATTTATTCCAAACTTTGTAAACTAAAGAATAAATGCAAAATCAAGAACTTTTACAAATGTAACTAAGTATTTTCAAAGATGTCTAAACATTCACCCTTCAGGTCAAATTCATTTGAAACAGCAAGAAATGGCTAATCAAATAAAACATTTCCGCTTTTGTACGACAGATGAATGATAATAAGTCTTAAAAAAAAGGTTTATCTTACTCGAAAAAATGAAATATAATCAACAAAGTTTGGTCCTAGTGGGGCTTGAACCCACGCCCTCCTGAAAAATTAGTTAAAGTAATCTCATGGTAAGAATTTAATACTCTTCAAAAAAAAAAAGGAGTATATTATTACGGGTACGTCAATTTTCCAAACCATCGTATTAAGGAAGGAACAAGACTAGACAATAATCATTAAAAGTCCGGTTTATAGCGGGGTTCGAGCCCATAATTTTCCTCATACTGACAAGAAAATCGCCCAATCTGATCAATGTTCATACATTACACATGATGTGTGTGTTAGGTGGGGGGATTTCATATCGAAATATAGATGTTGTGCTTGTTACCTTTATATTTTATCTGATATTATGTCCCTCAATGTTCATTATCGCCTCTTAAGAAACATATATAAACGGTTATGGCACGCCAATTGTCCAAAAATAACGTGTAACCAGGTTAATAGTAAAAAAACTAGAATTAACAATTATAGATAAACAAGGGTTTTCGAACGTAAACCAGGTTTTTCTAATACTTACCCATATTTTCGAGCAAAAACACGCCCGCGAACCCAGGTTTCACGAGTGTAAACCATAACTTACGACCGTGAACACATGTTAATGATCGAGAACTTAGGTTTACGACCGTGAACACGGGTTTACGACTGTAAACATAGGTTAACGCTGGTGAACATAGGATAATGACCAAAAATCATAGTTTTGTTCGATGAACCAAAGTTTTTCGAACATAAACCTACGTTCACATTCATAAACTATGGTTCACGCACGTAAACCCAAGATCATGGTCGTAAAGATAGGTTCACCTCCGTAAACAATGGTTTTCGGCAATCAGATTATCCAATAATTAAATTCTTTGTCGAAAAACTAGGATTATCGAATACTAACATAAATTTTCGAGCGAACACACAGTATAACGGGATTAAACTACAGTTTACTCTCTTGGACCCATGTTCACGTCCGATAAACTATGTTTCTTGATTGACTTTGGCTTTGTTGGGTTTAACGTCGCACCGACACAATTTTAGGTCATATGGCGACTTTCCAGCTTTAATGGTGGAGGAAGACCCCAGGTGCCCCTCCGTGCACTATTTCATCACGAGCGGGCACCTGGGTAGAACCACCGACCTTCCGTAAGCCAGCTGGATGGCTTCCTCACGTGAAGAATTCTACGCCCCAAATGAGGTTTCGAACCTACATCGATGAGGGGCAAATGGTTTGAAGTCAACGACTCTAACCACTCGGCCACGGAGGCCCCTTGTTTCTTGATTGAACTTTAACTTGGATGCACAAGTTAATCAAGATGGTTCATCACAACAATACCCTATGCTCGCCTTAGTTTAATATGGAAAACCCATAATATCTAAGATTTTGCAAACATCTTTCCCGCACAGTTTTCTTTCAGTGCTTTGTGGTAGCCAGCCTTTCTGTACTTTCAGTACTTTGATTGTTATTGCATTCTTTGTGATGAACGTAAGCATAATGATTCCACAAATAATAGTCGCTTTCTCAAGTGTATTAACTGTTCATAACAGTCTTTGGGAAATTGAATATAAACGATGATTGACAATTCTTTTAAGTAAATTACTCTATTCTCATATAACTCTGTCACTTGTCGTAAAAATTCTGTCGGTCGAGTGTTGAACATGCGAGCCATAAAACTTTACTGCTTATACACAAAATTATTTTACTATTTGATATTGTATTGTATCTGACTGTAGAATTTTCTCCTAAATCGATGTTGGGGCCTTGGCCTCATTCCCGTCGGTTTGAGGGCATATTCGACTGACGTATTTATAATAATAATAATACACAGAGTAATTTGAATCGCGGTTAGATAAACTTTGATTGTAAGCCTGAAATTCTGTTTGCATTTCTAGGTTTTGCCCAAGTGATCTGGCAATCCTAGCTTGCTTAGTTTACTGTTGCGCTTGCTATATTTGCCTAGTTTGCGTAGTTTATTGTTGCACTTGCCAAGTTTTTGACTTGATTGGTTTCAATTAAAGTTGCATCTATGCCCGTAGATTCCAATAATAGCTTGCCTTATACACAACAGGTTTTGCCATTTGCTTAATTTGCTATTCATGTCGACAGTTGCTTCGGAACTCCCTGTCATAATATTGCAGTCTCGCTACACATTTTTATGGACAAAAATTTGCTTCGATCAGCACTCCGTTTTTACACATTCAGGCTCGCTAGTTCTTCTGGACCGACTGTTTGGACAGTTGCTCCGGCACTCCTTGTCCAAACATTAAATATTATTATCTGACATTACTTGTTACCCCTTATGATAAATGTCATATGATGTAATGTTTTATATTATTCTTATTGAATAATAATGACATATCGTTAAGTATTTTGTTTTATTTGCTTTTTGAATGATAAATTAAAGGTATTTCCTGAAATGTACATAAGATTGCATTTCTTCCCTATATTTCATCTTAAATATCTTGAGAACTTACACAGTAATATGACAAATCAAATACTGCCTTGTAGTAATTTGCTGAATTCATCTTCTAAATAAACTTCACGATTCCTGTCTTATGTTTTAAGGTAATCATTTACTCTTTTCAATACTGGATGAATTCTTTGGCACTCCTAATTATAGTTTCATCACACATGTTGCAAAATTTTGCAAATATTTGATGCGCTTAACTTACATTTGAAAAGATAGTTAATATTTGCTGATACCAATCTTTAAACAAGAGCCATGTTAGACATGGCCAATCCCCCCGCCGGGCATATTATAATTGAAGGCTAAAGTTCCTGGCAAGTTAGTGTCTGAAAGTATTCATTTTGGGAGAAGCTTTGAAAAACCGTTTAGTTGTGGTCTACATCAGGGGTTTTAAAGATGTGGAAGAAAGAATTATTCAGTGGTAAGGTGGTTTACTGCTAAATTTTATTAATTTTCATGAACAGTATAGCTGTATGATGTTTTTCTATATGGCTACTGTAAAAAGAAGGAATGGAAAGCTAACAGGGAACAAGAGTGCCAGAATGTCACAATATATGCCCGTCACAGCAAATTTCTTTACTCTAGCAGCTGTATTTGCAAATGGAATTTTGATTTTGTGGTTGTTTAGTAATCATTGTAAGTCTTTTGTTTTTCTAAGTCCACAAAAAAAAACTAATTATCAGGTAGAGATGTCTTAAAATACACCTAAAATTGGAAAGTAACATCCAGGTTGTACCACAGAAAAGTGGTCTTGTTTTTTCCCTGTGGTCAATTATAAGAAAATGTTACAACATAAGTTATTTATAGTAACAACTAATGGAAGTTAATCTTTAAAAAAAAAAAAAAATTGTAAGTCCACAAAAAAATCTTTACTAGGTAGAGATTGGTCAAAATACACCTCAAAATTGGATGTAGCATGCATGTTGTACTACTGAAAAGTGGTCTCGATTTTTCCCTACGACTAGTAATGAAAAAAGTTACAATAAAAGTTATTTCAAGTAACAACAAAGGGAAGTAATTCTAAAGAAGGGAACTGCGCATGACACTTCGTCTCATGATGGTGTATAATTGTGCCAAGTTACATCAAAATCCCTCCATGCATGAAGAAGAAATGCTTCCTTCCATGCATGAAGAAGAAATGCTTCGGACAAAGTCATTCTTGTATCTGACCTTTGGCCTCTAAGTGTGTGACCTTGACCTTAGACCTAGGGACCTGGATCTTGTGCATGACACTCTGTCTTGCGGTGGTGAACATTTGTGCCAAGTTATATCAAAATCCCTCTATGCATGAAGAAGAAGTGCTCCGGACAAGGTTTTCATTCTTGTATCCTATGACCTCTAAGAGTGACCTTGACCTTAAAACTAGGGACCTGGTTCTTGCGCATACCTCGTGGTGGTGAACATTTGTGCCAAGATATATCAAAATCCCTCCATGCATGAAAAAGATATGCTGCGGACAATTTTTTTTTAAAAATATGATAAAGGAGAATAACTCAAAAAGTAGGCAAGGTAGAGTTATTGTTCTTGCACAATGCACTTCCTCCCAATGTGTTCTATCAGTGTATGAAGTTCGAAGAAAATCCCTCCAGTACTTTTGGAGTTATGCTCCGGACAAATTTTTTAAAGAAAATATGATAAAGGGGAATAACTAAAAATATAGACAGGGTAGAGTTATTGTTCTTGCACAATGCACTTCCTCCCAATGTGTTCTATCAGTGTATGAAGTTTGAAGAAAATCCCTCTAGTACTTTTGGAGTTATGCTCCGGACAAAATTTTTTAAGAAAATATGATAAAGGGGAATAACTCAAAAAATAGGCAAGGTAGAGTTATTGCTCTTGCATACTGCACTTCCTCCCAATGTGTTCTATCAGTGTACGAAGTTTGAAGAAAATCCCTCCAGTACTTTTGGAGTTCGGACAAAGATCGTTGCGGACGTACGGACGGACGCACGCACGGACGGAGAGCATTTCTAATATCCCCTTCGCCTTTGGCGGGGGGATAACAAGAGCACCGCCTACGAGTGCCATCACTTGGCCCCATGTGGTTCTGGGACGATCTGTGTATGAAAAGAACTGGAACCACTGCCTTACCCTTGCATGATCGTAAGAGGCGACTAATAGGGTCTTAACACTTGGTTTTGCAGTAACTCTGTGATTCCAGCAGGTATGCAAATTTTGACTCTATATCTCATGTAAATGAGATGTGGAACCAAAATCTGTAGTCCTGTTTGGCGCCATATAACCTATACTATGTTGGTGCGCCGTAAAACCCAAATAAATAAATAAATCGTCTGCAAGTGCTGGACAGTATGTAAGAAAAATAGTTACAGTTCTGAAGTACAAAAGGGGCCATAATTCTAACAAAATATAAGTTAGAGTTATGGTTCTTGGTCTACATAGTCAACTTATAATGATAAACAAGTGTGCAAAGTTTCAAAGCTGTATCCTTTTTGAAAAAAGGCTGACCTAAGCAAAATTTTTCACTAAGAAATTCAAATTTTCAAAGAATAAAAATGGCTATAATTCTAACAAAATGCAATCAGACTTATCGGTCTTGGCCTACACAGACACCCAATGATGATAAACAAGTGTGCAAAGAATAAATTACTTTTGTTTCCAAGATTGAAGTCATATTAATATCATTATAATTACAAAAAATTCATTCCACGAGTTTTGCAGAATCAGATATCCATATAAATCCCGTATTTGGGCAATGTAATATGCCTTTTATAAAGATTAAAAGAATTCAAGGCATTAAATTTTGCAAACCTTCATCTTAAATCTACTTTGCATATTGTTTTGAGATAATATAACTATTTCAAAACAATTTAGAAGAAATGATAATGAGTCAAATGACACAGTTCAGAGGTTTGAAAACTGACCTCCAAGAGTCAGACCTATATTTTAATATGAATTGTGCACAACGTACTTTTTCTTGATGAGGTATATATCCAATGTAGGTTTTATGAAAATCTTCCCAGCAGTTTAGAAGATATGGAGCAGACAAAAATTTAAAGCTATTTGACCTCAGAGTGTGACCTTGACCTTGGACTTTCAGACCTGGGTTGTGTACTCTGCACTTTATCTTATTCAGGTAAAAAATTGATGCAAGTTCGATCAAACTTTCCCGAGGTTGAAAACATGCAGAACAAACTTTAATTACTTATATGGACAGACAAACAGACAGATATGCTTGACTCCTACATAGCTCCCATATGCTTTGTACATTTGGTATAGTAACAGGATATTTGGGAGAACATGAGAAATTAACTTTAAGTGAAATATATAATTAGCTACTTCATAGAAAAATATCGAATTTAGCCGGTAGAATTGAGAAAAAACATAAGTTAAAATGAGAGTTTGTTTGTTTCATTTCTTTTGTTAACCTTAAGTGTAAGGCATGCATACGCATTTTATGAGAATTTTGTTTCACATATTATCATCAACATATAGTGTATTTTTTCACCATTTTCTTAAAAGTCTAAAAATAAAAAAGTTCGAAGCTACAAACTTTAAGATGAAATTCAAAAGGAAGAGCATATTCTTTACTTGTATTACAAATCAGAAAATATTTCAGTGGGAATCATAGGAAGAAATAAATGGCTGTACTGTCATAATTAGGGTAATTCTGAAAAAAACAAGATATTTCTGAACAAGAGTGGCAGACTGTCACAAAATATGCCCGTCATCGAATCTGGCCTAATTCAGGGGCCATAATCCAAGAGTGCCTTGGACGGTTTGGCTGGTTATCAAACTTGGCCGAGATATTTTGCCCACAAACATTGTCAGCAAGTTTGTTGAAGACCTGATGAAAACTGTTTGACTAAGAGAGCGGAAAAGGCTAAATTTGCACATTTTTGAGTAATTCAAGGGTCATAATCCAAGAGTGCCTAGGGCGATTTTGCTGATTATCGAAATCAGCCGAGATATTATACCCAAAAACATTGTCACTAAGTTATCAGATGAAAACTGTTTGACTTAGAGAGCCCTTCCGCCACAAGTGTTCACATAATATGCCCTGCTCTTCCAGAGATGTGCGTATAAAAATGTAAACATTGAATTTTAAAGTCTATACTGTAAAAATTAGGCAAATTCTGAACTATGAAAGAAATTTCTTAACAATTGTTAAGATCAATAAATGAAAATTTGCTACGATAATGTATCAAAGTTGTTGGTGTTGGATGCTTTAATTAAAAATTTAAGTTTACAGTGGTAAAATGTTACTTTGCTATAATAAGAATTCTATGTACATAACCTGTTCTACAGGTACAAGTGTAATCTGTTGGAGTTGCCCCTCTAACACATGTGGCCCCATAAGTGCAAGGATTTCCATCACAAATATGGTACATATTCTGACATCTATCATCATAGTTACCAAGATCTGAAATCAAACATTATGATAAATTTAACTGGAGTTGTCACAGGAGTGACGAATTATAACCCCACAATATGGTTTTGTCACAGAACTAAGCAAATGTCAAAGCTTAACTTGCTTGACCTTTGACCTACTGACCTTAAAATCGATAGAGATCATCTGCTGGTCATGGTCAACCTCCCGATGAAGTTTCATGACCCTCGGCCCAAGCGTTCTCAACTTATTGTCCGGAAAAGGTTTAAATGACCTTTGACCTTTGGAACCCGAAATAATTAAGGTTCATCTGCTGGTCATGACCAACCTCCCTATTAAATTTCGTGATCCTAGTCCCAAGCGTTGTGATGTTATTGTCCGAAAACCGTTTAAGTGTTCCGGATCACTGTGACCTTGACCTGTGACCTGCTGACCTCAAAATCATTAGGGGTTATTTGCTGGTCATAACCGACCTCATTATCAATTTTCATGATCCTAGACCCAAACGTTCTCAAGTTATCATCTGGAAACCGTTTAACTGTTTCGTGTTACTGTGACCTTGACCTTTGATCTACTAACCTCAAAGTCGAACATGACCTGTATTTAATCATGTTACACCTGTGTACAAAAATTTAAGATCCTAGACCCAGGCATTCTCAAGTTGAGAACTTGACCTGTATTTCAAGATGGTACATCTGTGTACCAAAAATTATGATCCTAGGCCCAAGTGTTCTCAAGTTATCATCAGGAAACCATTTAACTATTCCGAGTCACTGTGACCTTGACCTTTGACGTACAGACCCCAAAGTCGAACTTGACCTGTATTTTATGATGTTACACCTGTGTACCAAAATATGTGATCATAGACCCAATCGTTCTCAAGTTATCATCCGGAAACTTTTTAACTGTTCAGGGTCACTGTGACCTTGACCTTTGACCTGTTGACCCCAAATTCGAACTTGGCCGGTATTTTCTGATGTTACACCTGTGAACCAAAATTATTCAAATCGGTCAAGCCTTTCATGAGTTATCATCCGGAAACCACAGAAACCAACGGACCGGCCGACCGACCGCCAAGCTCACTCCTATATACACCTCCCCCCACCCCACCCCCACCCCACATCGTTTTGTGGGGGTATAATTACATCTGAAATCAAACATCATTGTAAATGTAAATACATTTGAAATCAAACATCATGGTAAATGTAGATACATCTCAAATTAAATAGCATAGTAAATGTAAATACAAAATGTACATCTAAAATCATCTATCAGGTCATATGCAAACGCATCATATATTGTAGCATGATGTGAAATGGGATGTACAAACCCGTAATGTGAACTGTTATAACTCATCAAAGAGCAGGACATAATATGCACTTTTCTAACAGAATCACTGCATCTTTTACACTAATAACCAAAGAAGTAGCACTTTCAAAGAAAGAGTTCTGCTGGTATAAGGTATCCCAATGGGAACCAATACATGCTGGAGAAAAGCTCTTGTCTGCAAGATACCCCAAATGAGTAAAGCTTTTGTCTGCAAGATTCCCCAAATGAAGTAGATGATGCGTTTGTAGAAAAGCACACGTCTCCCCAAATGCATAGTAGTTACAAGCAAGAAATCAACTCGGCATGTCCAATCATCCCAAAAAGTTTCATAATTTTGGGCCTAGTGGTTCTCAAATTATGGAATGGAAACAGTTTTCCATGTTCTGGTCCTGTGACCTTGACCTTTTACTGAGTGGTCAAAACATCAATAGGGGTCATCTACTCTGAATGTCGAATCATGCTATGATGTTTTAACATTCTGGGTTAAGTGGTTCTTAAGTTATTAAGCAGGAATACTTTTCCATGTTCAGACTCCTGTGACCTTGACTTTTGATCGAGTAACCCCAAAAATATTAGGTAGATCTAGTTTGTAGACTGTAGGTCAAATGGTTTTCTAGTTATTGATCAAAAATGAAGTGTGACTGGCAGATGGCTCCTGTGACCTTGACCTTTGATAGAGTGATCCCAAAGACAATAGGAGTCATGTTCTTTGTAAGTCCTATCATCCTATGCAGTTTGAAGGTTCTAGATCAAATGGTTCTCAAGTTATTGACCGGAAATGGATTTCCATGTTCTGGTCTCTCTGACCATGACCTTTAATGGGATGACCCCAAAATAAATAGGGGTCATCTTCTCTGCATGTCCTCATCCTTTAGTCAAGTGGCTTAGTGACCTTGACCTTGACCTTTGAATGAGTGACCCAAAAAATAAATAGGGGCCTACCACCCTTTGAAGTTTGAAGGTTTTATGTCATATGTTTCTTTAGTTATTGATCGGAAATGCAGTGGACAGATGGAAAAGCAAAAACAATGTATACACAAGTTTGGGGGTGGGGAGGACATAATAAAGCTCTTGTCTGAAAGAAACCCCAAATAAAGAATATCTTGTCTGCAAGAAACCCCAGATGTAATTAACGCTTAGCTTGCTGGCGGCAAATGATTCTGCCATAGCGACCAATGCAGACTGCGATCAGCCTGCATATCCGTGCAGTGTGATCATGGTCTGCACTGTTTGCTATTCAGTCAGTATCTTTTTAGTAAGCACCCCTTTTAACAGTTAATGGTACGGTCCAAATTGAAAGATGGACACGTTCATTATAGAAATTTATCAGGGTAAGGGTTAAAGCTCCTGTCTGCATGATACATCAGATGAATAAAGCTCTTGTCTGCAAAATACTCCAAATAAATAACCCTTATTCCAAACCCTGGAGACCTCAATGACATTAATACCCAACTTCAAGTTATCAGGGACCTTTGTGGTAAGGTGGTTAAAGTGCCAGACTTTGAATCACTTGCCCCTCACAAATGTTGGTCTGAAACCTAACCTTGGGTGTGGGGAAGCTATCCGCATGCTTAAGGAATCCTCATTGTTCTACTTATGCCTGAAATAATACAAGAAAGATGATCTTGGGTCTTCCTTCACCATCAAGACCTGACAAAGTCACGATATGGCCTTCACTGTATCTGTGTGACTCAAACCGCAACCAAAAGCAAAAATAAACTAGATATGTGTCCATAGGACATAGGGGCCCCTACTCCTGCCACTGTAACATGGTTTAATGACTCAGGTTAAACAATTTTTAAGATGTTTGCAACACAAACTTTTAAGAACCTTATGTGTATTTTTCACTTAGTTGGCCATAACTCTGGCCTAGCTGAGTAAAATCCTAAAGAGAACACTTACTTCATAGGCTATAAAACAATCCTCTAATGTTTTATGATTCTAGGTCAAGTGCATTTTAACATACATGTTTCACAAACTTTTTTTTAGTAAGTCTGGACAAGAAGTCTGGTCTTGTGTAGTGAAATAATGACTGTAGGTAAAATATTTTCGGAACTACGCGCGACAAAACATTAAAATGATAATTTTTTCCTAGGTCAGGGGCCATAACTCCTACAATACTGAATGAATCCGGACGCGAAACCCCAGGTGCACAACTGCACATGCTGACCAAAATTCCTGTAAACTATGGTGAGTCTAGGTCAAATACTTTTGGAGCTAAGCGAGACACAACATTAAAATGACAAATTTTTAACTAAGTCAGGGGCCATAACTCCTACATGACTGAATGAATCCGGACGAGAAACCCCAGTTGCACAACTACACATTCCTGTAAAGTTTTCTGACTCTACGTCAAATACTTTTGGAGATAGTCGTGACACAACACTAAAATGACCAATTTTTACAAAGTCAGGGGCCATAACTCCTACACGACTGAATGAATCCGGACGCGAAACCCCAGGTGCACAACTACACATGCTGACCAACATTCATGTAAAGGTTTGTAACTCTGCGTCAAATACTTTTGGAGCTAGGTGCGACACAATATTCTCGGAAGGACGGACGGAAGGACGGACGGATAAGAGCAAATCTATATGCCCCCACCAATCATGGGGGGCACAAAAAATTACGTACCACATGTACACTCCCTATAACCACGTTTGTATGAGCAATCACCAAAATCATTGCAAGTTGTTCTGTCACATACTGAAATAAAACAGGTTTTAGAAAAATATAAACAGTTTTCTATCAAAAGTTTGACAAAAGAGCATTTATTGTTTTAACTTGGCTTTAACACAAAGACAGTTTAATAGGGTAATGCATGTTCAGCATTTTTTTAGAAGATGAAAGCGTGATCTGACAGCAACTTAAAATGGTTCATGGCTGATAATTTATCTACATGTAGGCACTGTAGGTCCAGGGCTGTACATAATTTGCATATTACATTTATCATAATGTCTCACTGAAGTTTTAACTCCATTAACAACACTTAGTATATGTTTGTATTTTTTGGTCCCAGATATGCTGGAATATGCTTTCTTCTTTTTCATTTGACATTTGTTAAGTGTGCAAATACCAGGCAGCACATGAGGATATAATTTGCTCCAACAATGCTCATTTCGAGATTGCTTTTTTCTAAAAGGTAATACACCATTTTGTAACCATTTACAATACACTTACCATCAGTGACATCAGTACAATTGCTAAAACTGATGCTTCCTGTTGCAGACGTCCTCTGGTTGTTGAAACATCGCTTGCAAGTCCTTTGTGTTGTTTCATCCTGGTAAAAGTTCAGTGGGCATGATGTGCAGCCATTTACATTATATCCTGTTTTTGAGTATGTACCCTTAGGACATGGCTCTGAAACAATATATAACTATACAGTCACATTTCGGTTATTCAAACTCAACCAGACCGGCAAATCTGTTTTGAGTTATCAGTAGTTCAAGTCATTGAACAATTTACATTATACAGGGACTTTGCCGGGACCTAATGATGAGTTCAAGAGAGAGGGGCAGTGCTCAAATTATTTAAGTCCGAGGAAACAAAGTTGGACTGTATAGATAAACATATTTCACATCAACAACCTATATTTTGTTTTTACTCCTTCCTGTGGTAAGATTTTATACCTAGAGACCTGTATTTTGTTTTTACTCCTTTCTGTGGTAAGATTTTATACCTAGAGATCTGTATTTTGTTTTTACTCTTTTCTGTGGTAAGATTTTATACCTAGAGACCTGTATTTTGTTTTTACTCCTTTCTGTGGTAAGATTTTATACCTAGAGATCTGTATTTTGTGTTTACTCCTTTCTGTGGTAAGATTTTATACCTAGAGATCTGTATTTTGTGTTTACTCCTTTCTGTGGTAAGATTTTATACCTAGAGATCTGTTGTTTTAATTTAAAGACCATAGGAATAGGATTTAAGTTGTCTGTTGGGAAATTCGAAGTTAGACAAGATCATGAAAACATATTAATAAAAGAAAACAAAAAGAATAACCAAAATAAGTCCCAAATAAACTATAAAGATATTACAGTATTTCATAATTTACTTAGTTTTTGACTCTAGACAAGCAAGTTTTTAACTTGATTCAGAGTTCCTCTAAGCCAGCTTTTACAAAGAGCAAGTTGAACATATGCCCTATAGTCTATCAGCAAGTATTCAATGATATATGATTCCATGAAATTGACTGCCTAGATTTCTGACTAAGTTTCATGTAGAACAAAATGGAAATGCATCAATAGGGTTTCCTATGACTTGACCAAATGACCCTTTTTAACCCTTAAAGACCTAGTGTTAATCCTGACCTGTATTTTATCAATACAACCATTCTAAGATTTTATGTAGCTCAGTTTGAAGATGTAGCATTTAGGATAGTATGATTTCACCAAGTGACCTATTTTTTGACCCCAGATAAAGCATCATGAGAATTTATTGAGGTAAACCTACTGGTTAAGTTTCATTAATGTAGAACTGTATTCATAATTTAAAAAAAATGTTGTATGGTATCAGATGTTACCAAAAAAATGTGTTTTTTAAAGGAAGACACATTTATACTGTGTTTTTTAAAGGAAGAACACATTTATACTGTGTTTAGCTAGATATTTATCAAGTGTGTTTTATTATGAACTTAATGCATTTAACTGTTTAAATACATAAAATTGTTCATGTTTTCATAAACTACCAGCTGGGGGAGGGATGTATATACAATAATTGTTCATATTTTCAAATTATAATGTTTGCATAAACTATATATACTGTTCATAATTCAAATACGAAATCTGAGTCTATTATACTTAATTATGAGATTATGAAAAAAAAATGGACATCTGACCCTGTGTTCAGAAAACTGTGTTCAGTCTTAGCTGCACGAGTATGGTGATAAAACTCATTTATATCTAATTCCAACACGACCAGCAAATAACCTACATACATGTAGAGCAAAATTTATCTCGGGTTATTCTGCAATAAACCACTCGCGTGCAATGACGTCATCCGATCCAGGTGCGTAGCACGGTCGTAAAAAGTAGTTACCATTTTTTTCACTGTTGATACTAGTATGTCGTGTAAGAATCTAAATAATAAGTTCCCAAGCGTGATTTATTGTAGAATAACTGGAGTTTTTCGTTCTTATGCGAAACAATATAACACTCAGGCTTACGGCCTTCATGATATATTTTTACGCATAAGAACTCAAAACTCGGGTTGTTCTAGGAAAACCACGTTTGGGAACTTATTACTTCTAAAATATCATGTAAAAAACTAGATTTTAAGTTAAAATTGTTTTCAAGTGGCTATTCAGTATGCTGGCCAGTCTCAGATGGAATTCAACCTTCAAGTTTCAGTAAACTGATACTGAAATTTGAAACTCAAATTCAGCTGAAATCGAAATATTTTGTGAATATGGGGCCTGACTCTCAAATTCTTTAATTACAAGTTTGGCCGTATTTCAAAGTTCTGCAACGAAACTGGGGTTAAGTATGAATTTGATTTTTTTTTTTTGAAAGACACTCATTTTACCTAAAAATGAGAGTCAAATAAAAGTATTCCTCAAAAATGGGAGTAGATAATTATAAAAGTTAAACAAGTAGCTTAAGTTATTATTTTGTTATTATTTTACCAATGCACTTTGTTTCATCAGTTGCTCCTTCAATGCCAACAGTTGACCGGGCACCTGGACACGGAGTACATGTGTCCTTGGCTGTCCAATATGTGTCTATGCTACATGCTGTACAGGGGTAGAATCCCGAATTTGATCGGAATCCTCTGGGACAGGTTACTGAAATACAAAGTTGAAGCATTATATCATTTATATATTTCTCAAATTTAGTTGATCACATTTTAACTTCTGACAACATAATAGTAAACCATATAGCCTACATGTTCCAAACTGCCAAGTATGTGTTTATATCTCAGTGCATGATCTACTCTGATACAAAGGTAGACAAGAATCCTCTATGAACAAGTAGCTAAAATAGGAAGACTAGTGCAAAACTCAATATCTTTTTCACTCCTATATTTCTCAAATTAACTCCTGACAAAAGAACTGTAGACTATATACACTCCATGTATCCTATCTCATGCCAAGTAGTGTGAAAACATTAATATTTGTGTGGGACCAAATTGTAATGTAAATCCATAAAATTTAATGCAAGAGAATGGAATAATTTCCTTTTCAAGTCACATTTAAAGGTTGAGCAGATGTATATCCCTATGAAACAGCAATTATAACCAAAATCTCCATACACATGATATTAAATAATTTCACAGATTTTGTTTTACAACACACAGGGATAAAATCCGGAGATTATTCTTTGTCCCTTAACGTAATTGATCCATAATGACAATCAGCAAATTCTATTTATTTACATATCCTCCTAATAAAACTACCACATTCTTTGACCATTTTACAAACTATTTTTGTCAAGAAAGCCCGAGAATGCAAAAACTGTGTACTACGAACACGTAAACTGCAAATTGTCATCTAGGGTCTACCAGCTTATCCATGAAATCTATTCGCAACAAACGCCTTCAGTGACACATTTCAGATCAACATTTGGCTACTATCCTGAAGGAGATACTTAATTTACCTTGACAGTCTGTCTGACCACCATCTGGCTACTCTCTTGAAGGAGATACTTACACTAACAGCCTTGGCCCGAGAGCTCACGGACTTTTATTGCAACAATTGAGGCCAAAAGAAGTTTATACATTTTTGGAAACAATATTTCATATCCTCCATGAAAACCCATTTCTTAAGTGTCAAAGCCGTACCTATCTATATTTTGTTCACTTATGTTTGTGATAGGGGAGGTAAAACTCACTTGTAAAAATTTAGGGGGTAGGGTAAAGTTTACGTCTACCAGTTTTTTCACTGTTTAATTACAGTAGCTATATTAGTGTCAGTAAATGTATATATGCCAACCAATGTCAGCAAAAAGAAATTCATCAAAAAGGAATGAAGGGCAAACTTGTTATTTAAGGTCAAAGGTCAAATTTATGTACAAATGACAAAAATTGGCATATTTGAAATTTACTTTTATTCTTAAAAATTAGTTTGTTATCATAAGTCACTCAGCTTCATATATGTAATGTGTATATATCAGTCAAAGTCAGAAATGTAAATCTTATTACAAAACGTCAAGGTCAACCCTGATAATTGAAGGTCAAATTTCATTTTCATGCAAAAATATGAAAAATGTTACATTTTCTTTTTTCTAACGTTTTTAATATGTATTCACATTGTTAGTCACTGAAGTTAATTCGTTTTAATGTCTGTATGTCAGGCAAAGTCAGCAGTGTAAAGGTAACCACAAAACTGCCAAGGGTAAAGCTTATATCAAAGGTCAAAGGTCAATTTTTTGTGAAAAATTGCATGAATAGTTTCCTGTTTGAAATATAACAGCTATTTCTGATCATTATTTGTAATTGCTCGTAATTTATTTTAATGTATATATGTCCCACAATGTCAGTAATAAAGATATCGTCTAAAACATACAAGTTCAAATGTGATATTAAGGGTTAAAGTCATTTTCAAGTAAAAGAATGAAAAAATAGCTCTTTAACTTTTCTTCTTGTTAATGATATTTTGTTGATATTAATCAACAATATCAGTTCATTTTAATGTATAAAAAGTAGGCGACGTCTGGTATGCACATATTATTTCAAAACATTCAAGGTCAACCATAATTTCAAAGGTCAAAGGTCAAAAAAGTGAATAAAATGTTGCAATAATATCACCTGTTTGTAATAATTTTTATTGTTTAAAAGTATTTGTTTTGTCATTTTAGTAACTGATCGTTTTTCATTTTACTGTATATGTCAGACGATGACATGGAAGATAAAATAAGTCAAGGTCGAACCTGGTATTAAAGGTCAGGGGTCATTTTTGTGTAAAAGATCAAATTGTAGCATACTTACTCATTACTTTGTCCAAAAATAATAGCTCTTGTTAGAATTTTCTGTTGGCAATTTATTTTAATGTATACATGTCAAGCAAGGTCAGGAATGTAGGTCTTATCCAAATAAGGCAAAGCCAAACCTATTATCAAAGGTCAAAGGTCAAATTTGCGTGAAAATTAGCCAAAACACCCAGTAATTTTGCAATGATTTTTCATTATTTTTTTAGGGTATTTAAAAACTATTAACTAATTATTATTCATTTTAAAGTATATATAACAGATGATATCATTCTTGAAATAATAATGAAAAATTAGTCAAGGTCAAATCTGACATTAAAGGTCAAAGGAGAGGGCCTTCAAAAAACTCGCCATTATGAAAAAAACCTGGCTGGAACAAGATGGGGACTAAATGCAAAGATCCTCTGCAAGTCTACACAGGCAACGTACGGTACATAACAGAGTACGCATCAACCTCATTGGTACCTGCTTCCAAAACCAGTAAAGATAAACTGGACAAGGTTAAATTTCAGGTCTGAGGATAATCCCGGGGCAATGAAAACAACTCAAATAAAATAAATCGAAAAGACAGCCAACCCTGAACAATTAGAGACAAGACGAGAGTACAAAGCTTTTGTCCATGCAGAGAAGGCAAAGAGACTACCATCCCACCCACTCCACTCAAAATTCGAGAGCAGAACCAAGAACAGACTGAAAAGACAGAGTCTTAACCACATCATCAAAAAACTGCAAAAAGAGAAAGCAGCAGCACTGGAAATAGAGGCAGAGCCGCTCGAGCCAAATGAATGGGTTCCCAGACAATGTGCTCCCAAGATCAGATTGGAGGTGCCAGGAGTAGAAGAAAAGGGAAAGCAACATCAGGCTTACCAACAATCTCTTACGCTAGAAATGATCAATAACCGCTATCCAGCACACTCTTGCATCCAAGAATATACCAATGGATCAGTGGAAAAGGCAGTTCAGAAAGCTTGGGGTGGTGCCTACATCAAATTTTCAGACAGCTCCTCCTTCATACTCTCTCATACAGTCGGCAAGAGATGCTCCAACTACAGATCCAGATGCAAGCCCTCACATCGGCGACACTCGAACAGTATGAGCGAGGAGAAAAGGGACAATATATTCCTAACAGACCCCAAGTCAGCTCTTTAGGCTCTCTCAGCAGGTCCATCAGACAACTTAATCAGACAGCTGTTGAAAAACATCAATCTCCTGCCTGAGAACAACAATGTAGCATTTCGATAGATTCCTGCACATGTGGGCATAGCTGGAAATGAAGCTGCGCACAAACTTGCAAAGACAGCAACCAGACAAATACAGCCCCAACCTCCAACTTCATACAGAGAAGCTCAGACTCTGTGGAAGAACAGCTTTGCGTCAGACTGGAAGAACATAAATGGAGGTTACCTGCCAAATTAGGACTGTCTACACAAGCTAAACAGCCAATTAACTGTCTTCCGTCTGCGCACTGAAGACTGTGGCCTGAGAAAACATATGAAGAAGCTGGGAATTGCAGACAAAGCTAAATGTCAGTGCGGATCAGAGGAACAAACACCGTTTCACATGCTGCAGAGCTGTTCCTATCTGGAAGAAGCACGCCAGAAAGTTTGGCCAACAGACATCCCATCTGAGACCAAGCCGTGGAGAGATATCAGCGACCTGCAGAATACGGTGCAGTTCATTGCCCCATCTAATCATAAAATATAAAACGGCCATAAGAAGATGGAAGGCAGTAAGGAAGTAAGGAAGTAAAGGCTAACATTAAAATGAATTAACATCAAGATATAACAAGATATGTTTGAACAAAGAAATAAAATAACAGTGCTATCTTTTGAATTTATTACCCGAAAATGAATTTTAAACTTTAACATCAGGGCTGATCTAGACTCATGTCTTATGATATCTCCATTGTTGACATTGACCCATATATATACATGTATAAAACTTCAAGGAATAACCATAAGATATTAATAATGACAAAATACCTTTAATCAATGAAAAGTATTGCAAAAATGCTACTTTTTGCGATCTTTCACGCAAATTTCACCTTTTACCTTTGATATAAGCTTTACCAATCACTGTTTTTGAAATTAGATCTGCATTGCTGACATTGATTTACAAATAAACATAAGACATAATTATTTTCAATGAACAAAATGACAAGATAATTTGTAATGAAGAAGAAATTAAAAATGCTGTATTTTGAATTTTTACATGAAAATGACCTTTGACCTTTAATGTCAGGTTTGACCTTGACTTATTTTTCATTATTATTTCAACAGTGATATTGTCAGTTGTATATACTTTAAAATGAATACTGATCAGTTTTACTAGTAGTGACAGAAATAACCTACACAATAAAGAATCAAAGCCTTGAAATGTCTGATGGTTGCGGGTTTTTGGTAGATTTATTTTCTGTTTAAAATGCCAGTCTATGAATATACATGAATGAGAAACAAATACAAATTTAATGTGCCTCATATCTAAGATGAACTCTGCCTGACCCAGCTTGTGATGTAACCATGGGCTGGAATACCTTATCATTGATAGATCTTATATAATCTAAATGGTCAGTGTGAGTGGATACAGGTTGAATAAGAACTGCTTGTTCATTGATAATTCATCCGCACTGTTCATGAATGGGACTATTTTGTGTAGCACAAGAACATCTTTTGGATGTGATTCGGAATAAAATAAAGATGCTATGATTGTCAGAAATACACTTTAACTTTGGTAGCGGGATAAACCCGCAACCAAAAATCATTGCAAAATTCTTGTTATTTTGCAAATTCCTACAACAATTTGACCTTTGACCTTTGATAATAGGTTTGCCTTTGACTTATAAGGATAAGACCTACATTGCTGACCTTGCTTGACATGTATACATTAAAGTAAATTGCTAACAGTGAATTATAACAACAAGCTATTTTTGATCAAAGTAATGAGTAAGTATGGTAAAGGTTGTGATTTTTTTATACAAAAATGACCCCTGACCTCCAATACCAGGTTTGACCTTGACTTATTTTCTCTTCGATGACATCGTCTGACATATACACAATAAAATGAACAACGATCAGTTACTAAAATGACAAAACAAATACTTTTAAACAATAAAAATTATTACAAATAGGTGATATTTTTGCAGCATTTTACTCACTTTTTTGACCTTTGATATTATGTTTGACCTTGAATGTTTTGAAATTATATGTCATACTAGACATCGCATAACATTTATACATAAAAATGAACTGATATCGTTGACTAATATCGACAAAATATTATCAACAAGAAGAAAAGTTAAAGAGCCATTTTTTCATTCTTTTGCATGAAAATGACCTCTGACCCTTAATATCACATTTGAACTTTTCTGATTTCAGACGATATCTTTATTACTGACATTGTGGGACATATATACATTAAAATAAATCACGAGCAATTACTAATAATGATTAGGAAGATCTCATGAAAAATATGGCCTCTAGAGAGGTCACAGGGTTTTTCTATTTTTATACCTACTGGCCTAGTTTTGACTGCACGTGACCTAGTTTCAAAACTGAACTAGATATCATCAAGGTGAACATTCAGATCAATTTTCATGAAGATCCATTGAAAAATATGGCCTCTAGAGAGGTCAAAAGATTTTAATAATTTTAGATCTACTGACCTAGTTTTTGACCGCACATGATCCTGTTTCGAACTTGACCTAGATATCATCAAGGTGAACATTCAGACCAGTTTTCATACAGATCCCCTGAAAAATATGGCCTTTAGAGAGGTCACAAGGTTTTTCTATTATTTGATCTACTGACCTAGTTTTTGAGGCACGTGACCCACTTTCGAATTTGACCTAGATATCATCAAGGTGAACATTCTGACCAATTTTCATGAAGATCTCATGAAATATATGGCCTCTAGAGAGGTCACAAGGTTTTTCTATTTTTAGACCTACTGACCTAGTTTTTGACTGCACGTGACCCAGTTTCGAACTATATCTAGATATCATCAAGATGAACATTCAGACCAACTTTCATACAGATCCCATAAAAAATATGGCCTTTAGAGAGGTCACAAGGTTTTTCTATTATTCGACCTACTGACCTAGTTTTTGATGGCACGTAACCCAGTTTCAAAACTGACCTAGATATCATCAAGATGAACATTCAGACCATTTTTCATACAGATCCCCTGAAAAATATGGCCTTTAGAGAGGTCACAAGGTTTTTCTATTATTTGATCTACTGACCTAGTTTTTGAGGCACGTGACCCACTTTCGAACTTGACCTAGATATCATCAAGATGAACATTCTGACCAATTTTCATACAGATCCCGTGAAAAATATGGCCTCTAGAGAGGTCACAAGGTTTTTCTATTATTTGACCTACTGACCTAGTTTTTGAAGGCACATGACCCACTTTCAAACTAGACCTAGATATCATCCAGATGAACATTCAGACCAACTTTCATACAGATCCCATGAAAAATATGGCCTCTAGAGAGGTCACAAGGTTTTTCTATTATTTGACCTACTGACCTAGTTTTTGAGGCACGTGACCCACTTTCGAACTTGACCTAGATATCATCAAGGTGAACATTCTGACCAATTTTCATGAAGATCTCATGAAATATATGGCCTCTAGAGAGGTCACAAGGTTTTTCTATTTTTAGACCTACTGACCTAGTTTTTGACTGCACGTGACCCAGTTTCGAACTATACCTAGATATTATCAAGATGAACATTCAGACCAACTTTCATACAGATCCCATAAAAAATATGGCCTTTAGAGAGGTCACAAGGTTTTTCTATTATTCGGCCTACTGACCTAGTTTTTGATGGCACGTAACCCAGTTTCGAAACTGACCTAGATATCATCAAGGCGAACGTTCTGACCAATTTTTATGAAGATCTTTTGAAATATATGGCCTCTAGAGAGGTTAAAATGTTTTTCTATTTTTAGACCTACTGACCTAGTTTTTGATGGCACGTAAACCAGTTTCGAACTTGACCTAGAAATCATGAAGTTGAACATTCTGACCAATTTTCATGAAGATCTTGTGAAATATTTGGCCTCTAGAGAGGTCACAAGGTTTTTCTATTTTTAGACCTACTGACCTAGTTTTTGACGGCACGTGACCCAGTTTCGAACTTGACCTAGATATCATCAAGATGAACATTCTGACCATCTTTCATAAAGATCCCATGAAAAATGTGACCTCTAGAGTGGTCACAAGCAAAAGTTTACGGACGGACGGACGGATGCACGGACGCTCGGACGACGGACGACGGACACTGCGCGATCACAAAAGCTCACCTTGTCACTTTGTGACAGGTGAGCTAAAAAGTAAAGGTAACATTTTTCACATTTTGCATGAAAATGAACTTTGACCTTCAATTATCAGGGTTGACTTTGACGTTTTGCAATAAGATTTGCCTTTCTGACTTGGCTGATATATACACATTACATAAGTAAAACTGAGTGACTTATGATAACAAACTAATTTTTAAGAATAAAAATAAATTCAAATATGCCATTTTTTGTGATTTGTACATAAGTTTGACATTTGACCCTAAATAACAAGTTTGCCCTTCATTCCTTTTTGATGAATTTCTTTTTGCTGACATTAGTTGACATATATACATTTAACTGATAATAAGATAGTTACTGTAATTAAACAGTGAAAAAACTGGTAGACGTAAATTTTACCCTACCCCCTAAATTTTAGCCAGTGAGTTTTACCTCCCCTATCACAAACATAAGTGAACAAAATATAGATAGGCACGGCTTTGACACTTAAGAAATGGGTTTTCATGGAGGATATGAAATATTGTTTCCAAAAATGTATAAACTTCTTTTGGCCTCAATTGTTGCAATAAAAGTCCGTGAGCTACCATCTGGCTACTGTCTTGAAGGAGATACTTACATTAACAGCCTGTCTGACCACCATCTGTCTACTGTCCTGAAGGAGATACTTACCTTGACAGTCTGTCTGACCACCATCTGGCTACTGTCTTGAAAGGAGATACTTACACTGACAGCCTGTCTGACCACCATTTGTCTACTGTCCTGAAGGATATACTTACCTTGACAGCCTGTCTGACCACCATCTGGCTATTATCCTGAAGGAGATACTTACACTGACAGCCTGTCTGACCACCATTTGTCTACTGTCCTGAAGGAGATACTTACCTTGACAGCCTGTCTGACCACCATTTGGCAACTGTACTGAAGGAGATACTTACACTGACAGCCTTGCTGACCACCATTTGTCTACTGTCCTGAAGGAGATACTTACCTTGACAGTCTGTCTGACCACCATCTGGCTACTGTCTTGAAGGAGATACTTACACTGATAGCCTGTCTGACCACCATTTGTCTACTGTCCTGAAGGAAATACTTACCTTGACAGCCTGTCTGACCACCATCTGGCTATTATCCTGAAGGAGATACGTACACTGACAGCCTGTCTGACCACCATTTGTCTACTGTCCTGAAGGAGATACTTACCTTGACAGCCTGTCTGACCACCATTTGGCTACTGTCCTGAAGGAGATACTTGTACTGACAGTCTGTCTGACCACTATCTGGCTACTGTCCTGAAAGAGGTACTTACATTGACAACCTGTCTGACCACCATCTGGCTACTATCTTGAAGGAGATACTTATACTGACAGTCTGTCTGACCACTATCTGGCTACTGTCCTGAAGAAGATACTTATACTGACAGCCTGTCTGACCACCATCTGCCTACTGTCTTGAAGGAGATACTTACACTGACAGTCTGGCTGACCACCATCTGGCTACTGTCCTGAAGGAGATACTTACACTGACAGCCTGGCTGACCACCATTTGTCTACTGTCCTGAAGGAGATACTTACCTTGACAGTCTGTCTGACCACCATCTGGCTACTGTCCTGAAGGAGATACTTACACTGACAGCCTGACTGACCACCATCTGGCTACTATCTTGAAGGAGATACTTATACTGACCGTCTGTCTGACCACCATCTGACTACTGTCTTGAAGGAGATACTTATATTGACACCCTCTCTGACCACCATCTGGCTATTGTCCTGAAGGAGATACTTACACTGACAGCCTGTATGACCACCATTTGTCTACTGTCCTGAAGACGATACCTTGACAGTCTGTTTGACCACAATCTGGCTACTGTCCTAAGGTTATGATTTAAGACTTAAACTTACCTTGACAATCCATCTGATCACCTTCATACTACTATCCTAAAGGACATTAATAAAGATATAAACTTACCTTGACAGCCTGTCTGATCACTATTTGGCTACTGTACTAAAGGGCATGATTTAAGACTTAAACTTACCTTGACAATCCATCTGATCACCATCAGACTATTATCCTGAACAACAGGATTAAAGGTTTAAACTTACATTGACAGCCTGTTTTATCACCTTCAGACTACTATCCTGAACGACAGGATTAAAGATTTAAACTTACCTTGACAGCCTGTTTTGTCACTATTTGGATACTGTCCTGAAGAGCAACTTTTACAACTTGTCTGAGCAAAACCATCTTGGTACTGTCCATCTGGGCAATCATTTATAGCAACTGTTTCCACGTTGAAAAACTGGGCAGGTCCATATGGCACTGTAACACATTATATGTTTGAAACAAGAGCTGTCACTATTGGTGACAAATGCCCCTGAAGTAGGCCCAAGAATGCCACAGTTGTATGCGCAAAAAAATCACATATCATTTTGTGACCTTGACCTAAAAGGCCTGGGTCATAAGCGTGACACATCTGCTCAATATGGTTAACATTTGTGTCAAACTATTTTCAAATCCCTTGATAAATGGTAGAGTTATGGACCAGACAAGAAAAACCTTTGACTTCTAAGTGTGATCTTGACCTTGGATCTAGAGGTCTGGATCTTGCGACTGACACCTCATCTCATTATAGTGAACATTTATGCCAAGTAATTTCAATATCTTTTCATCAATGGCAGAGTCATGGACCGGACAAGAAACAGACCATGTTAACCTTTGACCTCTACATGTGACCTTGACCTATGAGCTAGGGGTCTGGGTTTTGCTAATGACATGTTGTCTCATTATGAGGAACATTTATGCCAAGTAATTTCAAAATCCCTTAATGAATGGCAGAGTTATGAACCGGACACGAAACAACCCCTGTTAACCTTGGACTTCTAAGTGTGACCTTGACCTTGGAGCTAGGGGTCTGGGTCTTGCGCATGTCACGTCGTCTCATTATACCAAGTTGTCTCAAAATCACTTCATGGATGGCAGAGTTATGGACCGGACACAAAACAGCCCATGTTAACATTTGACCTCTAAGTGTGACCTTGACCTTGGAGCAAGGGGTCTGGGTCTTACGCATAACACATCGTCTCATTATGGTGAACATTTATGCCAAGTTATTTGAAAATCCCTTTATGAATGGAAGAATTACAGCCCGGACAAGAATTTACCGGACGCGCACACAGACGCACGGACGGACGGACATAAAAATATACAGCACAACCAATAAAATCAGTTACATGTGTCTGTGACATCCATAACAAAAATGGTAACAATAGCACAAGATCTTAAAGTGTTAAGTATCTTAGTAACATTCACAGTTATAGATATTACAAACCATAAATTATTGATATAGATACAGCAGACATTTTTCACCTGTCAAACGTACAGTTTCCTATACAACAGGTATGTTCAACTACTGAACACAGTAATGTATGTGACAGGCATTTTCATCCATCAGTCAACCAGTATTTTATGCAAAAGATATTTTCATCTTTTAATCACAGTATTCTACGGGATGGGAAATTCAATCAATCAATCAATCACACAGTACCCAATGCAAAAACACAGTATCCTATACATCAGGTAGTTTCATCAATCAATCAAACAGTACCCCTTGCAACAGTAACTGTTACTCTTGTCTATTAATCATACAGTATCCTATGCAACTGTTTTTTGTCTATATATCATAAATTATGCACCTATGCAATACTTACAGCAGATATCAACATCCAATCTATAACCTACAAATGAACAACTACGTTCCCCACTCCCTGATATAACTGAATCTTCTTTCACAGTCAAACTGTAGCTTTGACCAGCATCTGCACAAAACATAGCCCCATCAAACACATTGTTTGCAGTATTCTTGATTTGTTTGATACAGTCTTCACTTTCAGACACAGTAACAGATGATACTAACTTGAGATCCAAAGTTGTTATAAACTGAAAAAAAAAAGAAAATTATTTTAATAAAGACATTATCCTGATTTTTTTATATCCATTGTGGTTACTGCAGTATTCTGCTGTGTATCAAATGAAAACAAGAGCTGTCAGAGGACAGCAATGCTCTACTATTCAACAGCCTTGTCAGTTGAATGAAAATAGATGTTGAAAAAGGCGGTTATTTTGCAAGCTTGCAAAACAGGGTTATATGGAACCAGCACAATGCATACGAGGGATGTTCCAAAAATAATGTCATTTGTGTTTTATTTCGCGGAAATCGTGTCATGTGTACACAAAACCACCTCGTGTCGATAGAATGATCACTGAATCGTAACATAGGTAAATATCGCGCTCACACGTTCACTGACCTTGGTACAGTGTACATTGCTTAATAGCGTATTCATTACACTTTACATAAAATGACTGGGAAATGAGCTGGTAATGTGCTTGAAATTAGGGCCTACATAAAAGGTAGGTCGCTACTCGGCATGAAGCTTGTAGATATTCACCGAGAGGTGTGCGACATTTATGGGGAGGGTCAAATGTCTCATAGGACTATTTATAGGTGGGTAGCTAAACTTAGGACCGGACAGCAGCAACTCAAAGATGCTGCTCGCACAGATCGTCCTACAACAACTACGTCGAAAGGTAACATCGAAAAAATCCTCAGTTTGCTAAAAAAGGATGCCCGATTCACCTTAAGGCAACTGGCCCAAATGACAAACTTGTCGTTAGCACGAGTTCATGGAATTTTGAAGAAACACCTAAAACTTAGAAAAATAAATGCAAGATGGATACCCCATTTGTTAACAGATGAACAAAAGAGGACCCGTGTAACAATGGCCAAAAAACTTCTGAACATGTACTTAAAATACAGCAAAAAGGTTTTTGATAATATAGTTACTGGTAATGAAACCTGCGTTTATTATTTTGAACCAAAGCGGAAGTATTCCAACCGAATTTGGGTCACCAAAAATTCGAGATGCCCAAGTATTGCCAAACGAATACGAACGGTGAAGAAGGTTTTGTATGTATTTTTTTCACTCATAAGGGTCCAATCATTCAAATTCCGGTACCGAAAGGCAGTACGGTCATAGGAAAATTCTATAAAAAATGTTGTTCTAAGAAAATTGAAGAACTACTACAAAAGTTGCCGCCCCAAAACAGGACTTAAGTACCTCCGACTTTTGCATGATAATGCACCAGCTCACAAGGCACGCATTGTGACCGAGGTTTTGGAGTCAGAGAAGGTTACCGTCCTTCCACACCCTCCGTTTTCGCCAGACCTGGCCCCCTGCGACTATTTTCTGTTTCCCAAACTTAAATATCATCTGTCTGGAAAGAGATACAAATCGAGAAATGCCCTTGGATCTGCTGTTTATCAGATGGGTGTTCCCATAGAAGAGTATGAACAATGCTTCCAAAAGAGGACTGACCGGCTCAAAAGGTGTATTCAGGCTGACGGAGAGTATTCTGAAGGGCAGAGCAAGTTAAAATGATCAGAACATTTGCAGTATAGGAGAACCGATGCAAGTGACATTACTTTTGGAACACCCCTCGTATCAGTTCATGACAATGGACAATTGTGCGATGTTTTTATTCATTCCCATTAGTGGGTATTGCGATACCAGCTAAATTACATACAAAAGCTTAACCAAAAACTGCTAAGTCAAAAAAGGGCCATAATCAATTTTGTAAAAAATGCAAAGTAGAGTTATGTAAACTTTGCAATACATGTCAGATTGAGACAGTGAACAAACGTGTGAAGTTTTAATCCATTCCCATTTAAGGGTACTGAGATACCAGTTTACATAAAAAACTTAACCAAAACCTGCTGAGTTGAAAAAGGGGCATACTTTTGTAAAAATGCAAAGTAGAGCTATGAAACCTGTGCAATGCAAGTTAGTTTATCACAGAAAATAAGTGTGTGAAGTTTCAACCTATTCCCGTAAATGGTTACTGAGTACAAAAACTTAACCAAATCAGGATGCTGAAGTCGACATATGAGTGAGTCCAATTAAAAATTTTATAGGCCTACCTAACCTTTGGATAGTCAAGCTAAATGTAAAACACACATGTATATTTTTCAACAAGATAAGTGGTACAATGTATATTACACATTTGCCTGTGCACACAGTGGATCACAATGTTAATAATAAATTATCAACTTTCCAGGAGAGATAGCAATATAACATCTGTAGGTCATTTCCAGATGTTGGCCATTCCCACATGAAGAGTTCTACATATTAGATTTTATCTAACTGTTCTACTTTTAACTTGCTTTAACTAAGGAAGTCCCAATTAAGGTGTTAACCTGACTGTTGAACTATTATTTAACTTATGTCCAAATTTAGGTATTTACATAACTGTAGATATCTGCTTTCAACTTATATCCAAAATTAAGTGTTAACCTGACAGTAGAATTTTGTTTTAACTTATGTTCAAATTAAGGTGTTTACCTAACTGTAGAAACTTGTTTTGACTTATGTCCAAATTAATGCATTTACCGGATTAAAGAATTATGCTTCAACTGAAGTCTCAATTAAAGTGTTTACCCAATGGAGAATTTTAACTAAAGTCCCATTTCACGTGTTTACCTAACTGTAGATATCCACTTAATGCCCAAATATAGGAGATGCCTATCAAGAGAGTTCCGCAATTTTTTGGCATATTTGGCAGTTTCTTTCAAATCAGCAGATTTTCTTATGATCTTCCTGGTATTGAAGCTCCATTTAAGTGTCAAGTTTCAACAAGAGCTTGTAGAACTCGAAAAGCCCCCTTGATACATTCAGTAATTGCATAAAACACAAAAATTATTTGGTCACTGTGCGCTGGACATTTGACGTACTGACCTCAAATCAGTAATTACAAAATTTCTACTGTTCTGCATCAATGTGACCTTGATCTTTGACATACTGATCTCAAAATCAATAGGGGTCATCTGCTGGTCATGATTAACATCCTTATCAAGTTTCATGATCCTAGGCACAAGCGTTCTCAAGCTATCGTCCATAAATGGTTAAACTTTTCAGAATCACTGTGACCCTGACCTTTGACCTCAAAGCATTAGGCGTCATCTGCCAGTCATGACTAACCTCCCTATTAGGCCAAAGCTTTCTTTAGTGATTATCCAGAAACAGTTAAACTGTTCCTGTTCACTGTGACCTTGACCTTTGACCTACTGACCTCAAAATCAATTGGGTTCATCTGCCGGACATGATCAACCTCCCTATAAACTTTCATGATCATAGACTCAAGCGTTCTTGAATTATCATCTAGAAACCATTTACATTTTTTAGGTCACTGTGATATTGACCTACTAATCTCAAAATAATTAAAGGTCATCTGCTAGTCATGACCAACCATCTTATCAACTTTAATGATCATAGGTCCAAGCATTCTTGAGTTATCATCTGGAAACCATTTAACTGTTCCAGGTCACTATGACCTTGACATTTGACCTAATCTCAAAATCATTAGGTGTCATCTGCTGCTCATGACCAAACTTCATTCAGTAATTGCACAAGGAACAGAAATAATTTGGTCACTGTGCACAAAAGTTCTACTGTTCTTGGTCAAAGTGACCTTGACCTTTGACCTACTGACCTCAAAAGAAATAGGGGTCTGAGCTGGTCATGATAAACCTCCCTATTAAGTTTTGTGATCCTAGGCCCAAGCATTCTCAAGTAATATTCAGGACACATTTTAAATAGTCCAGGTCACTGTGACCTTGATCATTTACCTACTGACCTCCAAATCAATAGGGGGCATCTGCTGGTCATGATCAACCTTCCTATTAAGTTTTGTGATCCTAGGCCCAAGCGTTCTAAGTTATCGTCTGGAAACAGTTTTACTATTCTTGATCACTGTGTCCTTAACCTTTGGCCTACTGACCTCAATATCAAAAGGGGTCATCTGCTGGTTATGACAATACCTCCTATCAACTGCCAAGATCCTAGGTCAAAGCATTTTTGAGTTATTATTCGGAAATCGTTTATCTGTTCTGGGTCACCGTGACCTTGACCTTTGGCCTACTGATCTCAAAATCATTAGGGGTAATCTGCTGGTTATGACCAACCTTGTCAACTTTCAGGATCCTAGGCCCAAACGTTCTTGAGTTATCATCCAGAAACGGATTTGTGTACATACCAACCAACCGACAGACCAACCGTCATCTGCAAAACAATATACCTCTCCTTCTTCGAAGTGGGGCATAATTAATTCAGAAGCCACATACAGCTTATGTCTTTTGGTTCAGGTTGTTGAAACATCACTTTATCAAATTCAAATGTGTAAAACAGGAAATTATATTGAAATCAGAAAAAAAGCTTGTTCAATACCTTTGTAATAAAGCGTGTGTTGGGGGATACTTACACAGGATTCTACAGAACATAAGAATGTTGCTTAAATGTTACTGACCACATTGACAGCACCACCTAGAAAAATGTCATATTCTTAAGGCCTGATAAAAATGATAAGTTCTGTACAATATTTTATCTCGATACAAGGGACTGACTTCCAGATCTTAAAACAACTAAGACATAAAAATAAGGCATCAGGAAATTATTGCTTTATTTCTTAAGAAGGCTTTGAAACTTAGTTACTGACAGATTGTATGTATGGAAATAAGAATTGATGTTCAGACCAGTGCAGACCAAGATTTGTGCAGGCTGATCAAGGTCTGCAATGTTTGCTCTTCGTTTAGTAAATTTTCATTGAACTCCCCTTTGAACTAGAGCTACTTTTGAAGAATGTGTTTGTCTCCCACCACTGCCTAATCATTTAGTGATTCAAAGTGGTTTGGGTGAATGGTTCCGTTCTGTAATTTTTGGGTGGTTTGAGTGAATGGTTCTGATCAGTAATTCAAGGGCCATAATTCGAAAGTGCCTGGGCTGACTTGGCTTGTTATCGAAGTTGGCCGAGGACTTACTGGCAAACACATTTATTCAACTTTGCTTAAAATTGGACGTGAAATGTTCAACTTAGAAAAGCTTTGCGACAGACAGACAGACAGACAGATAGACAGACAGATACACAGAGACAGGAGTAAATCAATATGTCTCCCTCACCACTGTGTGGTGGGAGACATAATAATAAATGGTACTGCCCTAACTGAATGATGAACCAGTCCATTTTTAAATTAGAACTTTAACAAGGCAAATTAAGGTCAAATCTGAATACCTCTCTGTGTATTCAACAAGATGGCAGGATAATTTTCAGTGCCATGTTCTTCTTTCTTGATTAAGCTTTCGTTAAGGTAGATTAGAAACAAAATATGTTCTAATGCTCATGATATTCCAAAGAAAGTTGATTTCAGAAATCTCAATATTATTTCACATTTCTCAATGAAGGTCATACCTTTATTTCAGATACTTCACTGAGTGTCTTATCTTCATATAAGATATGTCAATGAAGGTTATACACACCTATCTCCTGTATATTCAATGATTTGCATAAATCAACAGGATGAAATACCAAAGAACAAGTAAAATTCCCATTAATTAAGAAATAATAAGTTCCCCAACGTGGTTTATTGTAAAATAACCCATGTTTTGAGTTCTTATGCGAAAGAATATATCACGAAGGCTGTAGCCGTGGGTGATATTGTTTCGCATAAGAACGAAAATCTCGGGTTGTTATTTGATAAATCACACTTAGGAACTTATTATTTCGATTCTTACACGACATACTAGTATCAACAGTGTTAGAAAAAATGGTAACTACTTTTAACGACTGTGCCAGGCACCTTGATTGGATGACGTCACTGCACGCGAGTGGTTTATTGCAGAATAACCAGAGATAGATTTTGCTCTACATGTATGTAGGTTATTTGCTGGTCCTGTTAGAATTTCATAAAAAAAAAAAATAATAAATTCATTCCCCAAAAATACAGCCTTTTTTGCTAAAACCACAAAATTTTATGATTTCACACTATCAAAATGAGGTTTATACCTCTTTCTGACATATCTCAAAGATAGTCATATCTTCATCTATGTCTCAATAAGAGTTATACATTTAAAATATCCCTGAGGAATAATACCTCTTTCTGTGGTATCTTCATGAGATTGATAAATCTCAAATATCTCAAGAGAGGGTCATATCTCTAGTCTTGATACCTAAATAATTATATCATATCTCAATCTCAAATACCTTAAAGAGGGTCTTACCTATTTACCTAGTTAATACATTTACCTTAAATATCTCAATGAGGGTATTACTTCTATCTCAAATATCTCAATGAGGGTCATACCTTTACTGAGAGTTGTACCTCTGTCTAAGATATCTCAATGAGGGTCATACCTCTACTGGGAGTCTTACCTCTGTCTAAGATATCTCAATGAGGATCATACCTCTACTGGGAGTCTTTCCTGTCTAAGATATCTTAATGAGGATCATACCTCTCCTGAGAGTCATACCTCTGTCTAAGATATCTTAATGAGGATCATACCTCTACTGAGAGTAATACCACTGTCTAAGATATCTTAATGAGGATCATAACTCTACTGAGAGTCATACCTCTGTCTAAGATATCTTAATGAGAATCATACCTTTACTGAGAGTCATACCTCTGTCTAAGATATCTTAATGAGGGCCATACCTCTATTGAGAGTCTTTCCTCTGTCTAAGATATCTTAATGAGGATCATACCTCAATTGAGAGTCTTTCCTCGGATCATAACTCTACTGGGAGTCGTACCTCTGCCTAAGATATCTTTGTGAGGATCATACCTCTATTGGGAGTCTTTCCTCTAAGATATCTTAATGAGGATCATACCTCTACTGGGAGTCTTACCTCTGTCTAAGATATCTTAATGAGGGTCATACCTCTACTTAGAGTCGTACCTCCGTCTTAGACTTACTTAATGAGGGTCATACCTCTACTGAGAGTCTTACCTCCGTCTAAGATATCTTAATGAGGATCCTTCCTCTACTGAAAGTCATACCACCGTCTAAGATATCTAAATGAGGATCATACCTCTACTGAGAGACATACCTCCGTCTAAGATATCTTAATGAGGATCATACCTCTACTGGGAGTCTTACCTCTGTCTAAGATATCTCAATGAGGATCATACCTCTACTTAGAGTCATATCTCTTTCAAAGATATCTCAATGAGTGTCATACCTCAAAAAATCCACCATCTGTTTTAACTGTGTTTACTGAGACATCCCACTTCTGGTTGCAAAGGTTTTCAATGTTATTTTGAAAGGTAGGTATATTAGCCACTAAAAAGGTTTGATACTCAGCTACACAATCACCAGTAATGTACCCATAGGTATGTATCAAGTTCACAGAAACTATATACTCTGGGTTCTCCTTCACTGAAAATAGATAAAGTAATATTTAATGGCAACTAATATATACTACTAGTGTATATAATTTCTTGTCTAGGAAATGGGATATACAAACAAGGGGCAAGAGGGCCAAGATGGCCCTAAGTCGCTCACCTGAGTAACACACAATAAAAGTGAAAACACGTTTTACCTAGTTATTTCATGGAGATAAATGTTCTGACCAATATTCGTTAACATTGGACCAAAAAGTGTGGCCTCTTGTGTAAACAAGCTTATTCATTGATTTGACCTGGTGACCTAGATTTTGACCCTACATGACCAAGATAAAAATTCATAGGATACTTCATGTACACAAACATTCTGACCAAGTCTCATGCACAACAAATGAAAAAGAGTGTAAACAAGCTTTTCTTTTGGTTTGAACGGGTGGCCTAGTTCTTGACCCCATATGACCCAGTTTCGAACTTACCATAAGAATCATCAAGATAAACATTCTGACCAAGTTTCATGAAAATAGGGTCATAAATGTTGCCTAATGAGTGCTAGCAAGCTTTTCCTTTGATTTGACTAAGTGATCTAGTTTTAGACCCCGTATGACCCAGTTTTGTATTTGGCCTAGAAATAATCAAGATAAACATTCTGAAGTTTAAATACAAATACAAGTACATGGCATTTATATAGCGCAAAAATAATAAAATATTCTATTGCGCTTTACAATTACATAATACACATTTAAAAAATATATATATACAGAATATGAACAGGATTCTGTAACTTAGATTAAGAGATTTGGACATGTATAAATACTATTTTGCACCACTTCTGATATTTTGTATTTTAACAAGACTACACTCATTGTTCATGAAACTGCCGAAATAAATGTGTTTTCAGTTTTGATCTAAAGCTGTCTTCAAGCTAGAAGTTTTTCAGATAGCTAGGCAGATCGTTCCATCATCTGGGACCAACGACTGCCATAGATATGTCTGCTAATTTTGTTCGCCGTCTAGGGATGCTAAAGTTACTGTCACTTTGTGAGCAAAGTCTGTATCGGTATCGAGTAGGTACAAACATTTCCCTCAGACATACTGGAGATGTACCATTGATGACACGGAAGACTATTACTAAGACTTTGAACACGATTCTAGCCTTAACTGGAAGCCAGTGTAATTCTTTCAGAAGTTCGGCACTTGGTTGTTCAGAGGAAGCATTCTTGACTACTCTAGCAGCATGATTTTGGACTCTGTAGTTTATTGATTTGGTAGGCTGGAATTTCTGTAAATAAACTGTTGCAGAAGTCAATGTGAGAATAAAACATATCATGCACTAATGATTCAGTTGACTTTTGTGTGAGATGTTTCCGTATAGCCCTAAGGTTTCGTAACTGCTAATGAGCTATCTGACACTTTTTCTGAATGTGATGGTCAAGTTGAGTGTATTGCTCATAGTTACACCCAGGTCTCTGACATAATTGACACATTTTACGTCACACCCACCGTTAACACTTGTGATGTTTAATTTCACTAACTGTTGTCTGGTTCCATACATAATTATTTTAGCTTTAGCCTGATTCATTTTCAGTCTGAAGGTTGTCATCCATTTTATAATTTCATTGAGACAACTGTTGTTGAAGAACAGTCTCATTTTGAGAATTTCCCGCTTGAATTTTTAACGCAATCTTGTGGTCGTCCGTGTATCCATAGAGATCTGCTAGATATTTCAGCACTACTCGGTTGAGAGCCAATATATACAGGGTAAAGATCACCGGTCCAGCACAAGAACCCTGCGGGACACCAAACCTCAGTGGCTCCGTGTCAGATGCTGACTGTTCCACTAAAACTTTCATTGTTCTGTTCGTGAGATAAGATTCTATTCCTTCATCAAGGAGTGCTATGTATACCAAATTCATCTTGAAGGATTTGAATCAGCATTGGGATATCGATGGTATCGAACGTTGCACTCATGTCGATTATGATCACGATTGTTAACGTAAAAAACTCGAATATATTACGCTAGCATGTATATTACGCTTGTATCAAAATCTTGGTAAAAATGCTTACATTGGAATATATTACGCATGGAAAAATCAGTCAGAAAACGTTGTTTACAAACTCGAAATCGGCCATTCGCGGCATGCGTAAAAACGATTTCTCGTGAAAATCGCAATTGCTGCATAATCAGTTACAGACAACAGTGACAATATCTGAGAGACAATTTTTTTCTAAAGTATTTGAGAACTTTCTCAAGCTGTCAACGCCTTATTACACTTTAACAGACGTGCGAACAAACATCTCATAATTATGGAAACATCAAATGAGAAAATCGCGGTTAATTAGCATGTTTGTTTAACAATATACGAGCCGCTGTATTGATCAGTAATAATTTCATGGAAATAAAGAAATAACAAACAATCGGTTTTAATTGTAATTTATTTGTCAATGAGCATCCTTGAAAGAAAATGACTTTAATGATCAAACACCTATAACCCGGAACCGCGAAATTTTGTATTTTTGCCTAATTATTAAACTGACACATTATCCGGTGCTCTGGATATGTACGATACTTATTAATTAAATTTACAAATACAAAAATTTAAACTCACAAACAAAACCAACTTTACCATATATCATCAGCGGTTCCATTCCGTACGTGTTTTTAGACCCACCCAATAAAACGCTCTTCAAGAGGAGGTTAAAAAAGCACGGCACAAAATGTAAACACATGACAGTTGACAAAATTGTCGTCCGATTTTCGCCGATATTTTCGGTTTTTCAAGCTGGGAATAAATGTTTGAAGCTCTACCTTGGTGGCAATCTACCCCTGAATACCTAGAGATGTTTTGAGAGATAACATTGATTTTGCAGTTTTTTGCATGGGATATTGTAGTTAATCAGTGACATAAGACATCAAATATGTGCTAATAGGTATGGAATTTGCACTCTTTGTAAGTACATTGAAGAAGCTACGCAACAATGTTAACTTCATGCAGCTATGCAGTACAGTCATTTCAACAGACTGTTCAATTAAAGACAAAAAAATAGATGACTGTATTCTCTCATCAGATTTTGTTTTGGCTAAACAACATTTACAAAATGCTAAATTTTTTCATGCACAGATTTAAACAACAAATTAGAACAATTCTTAAAATGATTATGTATAAATATCATTCTCATTTTCTAACACTGATTTCACTAAGTTATCAGACAATCAAAATAAAGTTATTTCTCATAAAAAATAGAGTATTTATTTAGAATGAAGATGTAATAAAATAGAAATATTTGAATATTTTAACTATTTAAGACAGAAACTGTTATGCTGAAAATGAGATTATTTTGGACAAATTTTCAGTACTTTATGCAAATTTCAATTTTGAAACACCTTTGTAGAGATTTTAAAGAATCACACACAAGCTGCCGAAATAATCGAGTTATTATTTACACTTTATTATATAGATCAAGAGACAGTTTTAAAGTTTAATATTTTAGTTCTTTTCACAAATTATAACTCGGACGACGCTTGCTTTTACAGCTTTCTTCAAAGAAAGCTTTTTTTCTACAACATCCGGTTTTATCTATGTTTTAAAAATGTTACGCAATAAAAACTTTGGCCAAATCTTTTAGAAAGAACTGAAATGTGACGACTGAAAGTGTCACGCAGAATCCAGAGCTATTACTGTAAAGACGCATTTATGCGGCGTGCGGTTTCCAGATATAGATAACAACACCGCCTAGAAGCGGCACGCGGTATACAGATAACAATCGGCCGACACATTTATGCGTTGTGGGGGCAGAATGAGTTAAGGGGTCATAACTCTGGAACCTATGATGGGATCTGGCAAGGTTTTGAAAGGAGCCAAGATATTAATACAAGTTGTGTGCAAGTTTGATTAAAATTGATTGAAAAATGTGGTCTCTATTTTGTTCACAAGAAATTGTGAACGGACGACAGACGAACATTGGACGACGGACAAAATGTGATCACAAAAGCTCACCCTGTCACTATGTGACAGTTGAGCTAAAAGAACTGGAAGGTCTAAGCTGCTTTTTGGGGATGACCTTCACCTTTTGACTTTGCTTTTCAGCAACTTTAGTGAATGTTCATGACTCTATTATTTTAACATTTGATATATCTTTAACACTGGTGATCCCTGGATGAAGTCAAGCAAAAAATGTGATTTAATTATTGAAAAGTCCAAGTGGGGATGTTTCTGTTTAAATTTTACAGCCATTAATGAGTAAAATTGGTTTCAACATTTTTTCAATCTTTAGTTGTAGCACCCCCAAATTGCATTAAAGCTTAACAATAAATTAAAATTTGAAACGGGAAAACCTGAACTAGAAATCTGCTGTAATCACATAAAAAGGCGAGTTTTGTAAGTGATGGCACAGTGACGATACACATATAATGGATGTATGGAGTGGAAAAAAGAATGTAAATTATCTATTTCAAATTTAACATATAAATGATACATTCATGTCTTGTTGTGGTAAAACTTTGTACCAAGATATATAAATATCCTTCAATGCATTTAAAAGGTACAGACTAGACTAGAAAAAAAGACATAAAATCTTTGACCCCTAAGTTTGTTCTAGATCTCTAAGCTAAAAGACACAACTTCCTACAATGTTTGCTCCAAAATATTTGAATATCCATCTCTGTATTCCAAAAATAAACAAGAGGGTCATGACCCTATTGCCCTCACCTGAGTATAAGGATTTAAGTGTGTTTGCATAACGTAATGGTACAAGCCATCACACACATTCTTTAGCCTAGGGCAATAATTAGACAATACAACTCTCACATCACACACCCAAAAGTCAAGGCTCTAGCTACTAGTATTATTGATTCAGAGAAGAAGATGCATGTAGTCCAAGTTTGAAGCCTGTATATTCAAACATGTGAAAGTAGGTCACTAGGTCAATGTCAAGGTCAATGTTTACTTCGGTACACAAACCTATGCATGTGGTCCAAATTTAAAGGCTGTAGCTACAAAAATGAGAAAGTAGGTCACTAAGTAAAGATCAAGGTCAAAGTTCATTTCGGTACACAAAACTATGCATGTGGTCCAAATTTGAAGGCTGTAGCTTGAGAAATGTGAAAGTATGTCACTAGGTCAAAATCAATGTCAAATTACATTTCGGAACACAAAATTATGCATGTGGTCCAAATACGAAGCCTGTACCTTCAAAAAATGTGAAAGTAGGTCACTAGGTAAATGTCAAGGTCAAAGTTGATTTCGGTACACATATCTATGCATGTGGTCCAAACTTGAAGGCTGTAGCTACAGTGAAAGTATGTCACTGGGTCAAGATCAAGGTCAACTCATGTCAAGGTTCATCTAGCCACTCAAAACTATATATGTGGTCCAAATTTGAATCTTGTAGAATATGGACAAGAAGGTTTTTAAAGTTTTTCCTTATGTAAGTCTATATAAACCATGTAACCCACGGGGCGGGGCCATATTTGACCATAGGGGATAAGTTTGAATAAACTTGGTAAAGAACCACTAGATGATGCTACATTACAAATATCAAAGCCCTAGGCTTTGTGGTTTTGGACAAGGAGATTTTTAAAGTTTTCCCTATATAAATCTATGTAAACCATCTGACCTCCAGGGCGTGGCCATTTTTGACCCCATGGGAATAATTTCAACAATCTTACTAGAGAACCAGAAGATGGTGTCACATACAAAATATCAAAGCCCTAAGTCCTGTGGTTTCGGACCAAAATATTTTCAAAGTTCTTCCCTATATAAGTCTTTTTAAACCATGTGACCCCCATGGCGGGGCCATATTTTACCCTGGGAGAGGACACTAGATGATTCTACATAACAAATATCAAAGCCCTAGGCCTTGTGCTTTTAGACACAAAGATTTTCCGGCCAGCAGTTTCACACAAGAAGAATTCCACTATATACTTATAGGGAAAAGTGACCACGCCCTCTGGCGGTCATGTTTTTCAACAAATCAAAATAATTTGAAAAATCTTGGTAGAGGGTCACACAAGGACCATTTGTGTAAAATTATTTCAAAACCGGGCCAGCAGTTTCATACAAGAAGATTTTCAAATTTCCACCATATACATACTGGGAAAAGTGACCACGCCCCCTGGCGGCCATGTATTTTGAGGAATCGGTATTATTTGAAAATCTTGGTACAGGGTGTCATAAGGATCATTTGTATGGAAAAGTCGGACCATCGGTTTAGGAGGAGATGTTGTTTGAAGTTTTTCTATTTTCAGCTCTGGCAGCCCCTATGTGCAACCAAGCAGAACCGTTTGAACAACTTTGGTAGAGGACCACCCAAGAAACATCATGGCCAAATTTCATCAAAATCTATTCAGTGGTTTTGGAGGAGATGTCGTATAAACACAAATGTTGACGACGGACGGACGCAGGACAGACACAGCATGATCACAATACCTCACCATGAGCACATTGTGCTCAGGTGAGCTAAAACGTAAGACCTGACAAGAAAATTGAAGTAAAATCTTTCATCTTCAAGAGTGACAACTACAGATCTCACATGACACACATCATGAAGAAATGGTATATGTTTGTACCAGTTTATATATATGAATATTTTTCCATTCAGAAGTTATAGACTTAACTAAAAATGTAACTGGTCTAGTTTTGGTGAACTTTTGCACTAAATTATTGTGAATATTAATCAATTCATACAAAAATGGTTGACCAAACACAAAAAAATAATGTAAAATCTATGACCTCTTAAAAGCAAATTTGACTTAGGTAGTTTTCGTTATGGTGAATGTCCATGCAAGCATAAAAAGTTAATAAAGGACAAAAAAGACTTACCGGTAATATATTTGACCGACATGGGTATTGAATGTATCACATTCCTTTGTTATGATGAAAGCTTGTGCCCAGTCTTCAAGGCATTCTCAAAATACTGAGCAGAAAAACAGTTCTTGTACTAACAGACATTATGAACTTGACCTTTGCCCCTATGACCTCAAAATCTATATGGGGACATCCACTGCCCCTTGGTAGTGTGCCTGCCAAATCTGATGATCTTAGAAAAGGGTTTCTCTTTGAGCAGAAGCTATTTTATATTAAAAGTAACTGTAACTCTTCCCTTTGTTAAGCTGAGCTCAAATATCAATATAGTGTGTGTGTGTGAGGGTGTGGGGGTGGGGGGGGGCGTTTCTACCGGGCTATCACGCCAAGCAGAACTTGTAAACAAAACGGTGTTTTTTAATGTAAAATTTAAAAGATATATTTTTTGTAAAATGGTGCAAGTCCTTATATAAATGCGTACCTCCGGTGATATAATATATGTCCGTGTCTGCTTTAGTTTTGCTGATAACCCGGACAAACCGCAATGCTTCCACAGCAAGCGTATTTTCAAATGGTTTGAAAACCAAACCCAAGAGAATGTTCCTTGATAAACGACCAACTAGTTGTCACCACTGCGTTCTCTTTGATATCTAAGATCATTTTGGTAGAATTTTCGCTCGAAAATGGCACATTTCTGGATAGATCGCCGAACTCGAAAAATGTCCGTTCTAAAGTCCAAAAGCTCTCACAGAAAGCACTATATTAAATCGCGATTTTCTGGTTCCTCTCGTTGAATGCAATGCCGCAAATAACGCAGGTAACGTTTTCCCCTGCCAACGCAATACTTTGTAAAGTTTACTGCACGTGGATAGTGATATTTTCAAGAAAATGTGGGTAATTCAAAAACATGCCCCCACAGCCAGTTACTTTAGACCAATGCTGTCACATCAAGCATAAATCTTTAGTTGACAGTTTAACCACTTCCTACTGTTAATTTTGCCAAGAAGATAAAGCAGAATGTTTCTTATGGAATTGTGCCACCGATTATTTACTGTATCTCGCATTTGTTTAAGATATCGATAAAATTCGTGGAAACCGATTGATTCTTCAATTTTCCCGCCATGTATCCAACTGGCACATGGCGTTTATAATGCATTGACCAAGAACTCATGAATATTCCATGTTTCCATTCTTAATTTTCGGTGTATGAACCTAAATAACGATAATCATTGAAAACCCAATAGAATATATTTTAATTAACATCATAATAAATATCACATGTATTGATCCATCTTAATGTTATAGGATCGATTCCTCTGTGTACCATATCATTTTTTATATGTTAACTAATCAGGCACGCTTATCATGATTATCGTTAATTTTCTAGAAAAACTATTCTACTATTCAACATTCTTCTTCATGCGTAATAGTTCCGCAAAACCGTTTTACGAAATGTCGATATTTCGGACAATGATTTCATTTACTTCAATGTAATGGCTGTTTCGCATACGCACCAAAACTGAACAGGAAAAAGAACTAGAATGCAGTGCAGCTAACAAGAGTTCCAGAAATGGAAACGAAGCTGAAACAAAAACGTGCTTGAATTGAGAACAATTCTCTGTATAAACATCCCTTTTTCCTTAAACTGGCCGAATTTTTCTTTGCTCATACAAATACAATGTAGTAAAACATTGCACAGAATCCTCGTGATTCGCATGTTTATAAATCACAATTGTACCCATTTTATTATCCGGTGACGTAGTGCCTTTGTATGATTGAATACCAGTAACCAGCAGTAACATAAATACCATCGCCATCCATAGACAGGAATTTCTATATATTTGTGAAAGCACTAGCCTCTTCCAAAACGTTTTTATAAGAAAACATACAAGTCGCCAGGAAACCCGGTATCATATTAATCCCCGACAGTCCTCGTTTATAAAACAGCTAACTTACTGACTGCAGTTTTTACACTCTTTTTCTGTGCAAAGATGTCACACGAAATTGCTAGCCAAACATGTATTTAAGCTGTTGCGCACGTGTTTTGTCTTTTTTTTTCTGTAGAATTGTTTGAATAGATTGCCAAAATCAATAAGGATTAATAAGTATATGTATCAGTGCAATGTTAAACTCTAAAATTCGAGAATATCATTTTTCACTCAAATATTTATGTGAAGAAAACATTATATTTCCATGACTGATTGATTTGGCCAGATGAATTTACCTTCTGTTAGTTTCAAATCATATTTCGTCGCCTGATTAAAGCTAATGATAGGTAGCCCCGAAACTTCTTTTGCTTTAAACTATTATTGAAAAAGCCAGCTATTCTACGATGTAGTAAAAAATTGTGAATTGCGAAATATTTGATAACATTATCCATCTTATCAATTTCTATTATTCGTTAAGTCGTATGTGACCAAAATTATCACAATGTGTTAATATTGCATTTTAGCCATATAATAAAAATGTAATAAAAAATGTTTATTAAAACATGTACATCCTGATATCATTATTCTAAAAACTCGTGACTAATTTTTGATAAATCATGTCCAATGGAATGACAAGCCTTGTCGGCGTCTGGACATGATACACGTATGCTTTAAAATAATGCCGTTGGCTCAACAGGACATTTCCAATACCGTATTTATGCAGAAATTGTACTAGATCAATACAGATCTTCTATATATTTTCATCAACTGACATGCAGATTTTCCGAATATTTGGTTGAACATGGGCTTAAGTTATAAAAAGCCAGCTTAAACGAATGAAAACACGACGTAAATATCGGGCAATCTTATACACCATAAAGGATTACCAAATTGAACGGGAAGCAGACGATCATTTTGGCGGGAAAACAGCACGTGCCTTCCATGATGCTCCTTTTGTACTGACCGCATGCTAACAGCAAATTTAGTATTTGCGTTATATCTTTTGATTATTCAAGTGTTTTCTTGATACATTTAAATTCATGTGAAATCCATTTGGGAAAGGACTATATGCCAAATAAGGACCATTTTGCATTATCTTCTTGGCAAAATTAACAGTAGAAAGTGGTTAAGTTATCAGCTTAAGATTTTTGCTTGATATGAAAGCATTGGTATAAAGTAACTGGTTTTGAGCTACCTACATTTTCTTGAAAATATCACTATCCACGTGCAGTAAACTTTACAAAGTAACACGTTTGTAGGGAAAAACGTTACCTGCGTTATTTGCGGCATTGCATTCAACGAAAGGAACCACACAATCGCGATTTAAAAAAGTGCTTTCTGTGAGAGCGTTTGGACTTTAGAACGGACATTTTTCGAGTTCGACGATCTCTCCAGAAATACGCCATTTTCTGAGTGAAAATTCTACCAAAATGATCTTAGATATCAAAGAGAACCCAGCGGTGACAACTAGTTGGTCGTTTATGAAGGAACAGTCGCTTGGCTTGCAAACCATTTGAAAATACGCTTGCTGTGGAAGCATTGCAGTTTGTCCGGTTTACCAGCAAAAATAAAGCAGACACGGAAAAATATTATATCACCTGAGGTACGCATTGATATAAGGACTTGCACCAGCTAGGTGTCATTTTACCAAAATATATCTTTTAAAACTTGACCTTAAAAAACACCATTTTGCTTACAAATTCTGCTTGGCGTGATACCCCAGTTGAAACGTAAAAAGTCACGTGATTGTGCACCGTGATAATACAGGCTGTAATTACATGAACTCCAAAATAGAGATAAAACAAGAAAGCACAAGACATTTTAACATATACAGTCTGTAAGCATCTGAGTCTACATAAATACTTACAAAGACAGAAGCGAGCATGAGGTAAAGTACTCGTATAATCCCAGTTCCCTGTTCCGGAACATGTGAAGTTCTTGGCACTCGTTTTATCAGAGAAAATATAGCCTGTTTTGCAGGTGGACTCACAGACAAGATTCCCACCAACTTCGTTGCAGGCTCTCACAGCATTATTGTCAACAAATATCTGTTCTTTGAAACAAGCATTTGCTGAAAGATATAGAATACTGCTTGAAATAAAAGATACATAGATCACATAATGACAAACATCATTGGTTTACAAAATTCTTTTTAACATTCCACCAGGAAAATCCACTGGACATGGATGCCCCCACATACTGTCCTCAAAATAGAAAATTTTAGCAAAGGCCATCTTGCTTGACAAAAAATAATTGAAGACAATTGTATCCGGACAAGGCTGTGCATCTGAGTAACTTTCATTCCATTCTTTCAAAAAGGGTATGAGGAACTGCTGAACACACAACATTTTGCTCTATAGCAAAACAATCAAATAGGCCCTAAAGGCTGTAAAAATAATCACAGAAAACAAATCCTTCATTTATGGTCATTTGAGCATCTAGCTTGTTCATCTTTGAAAGTTTTAAGCAAATCAGGCTAATAGTGTGGGAGACATTGGACACACAATATTTTTCCGAATATTTTATATTATAGCAAAACTACCAAAGGACAATAATTTCGGTAAAAAACGTCACAGAATAACTTCCTTCCTTTATAGTCATCTGCGCATTAAGCGTGTTCATCTGTAAAAAATTGAAGCAAATCAGACAAAAAGTGAAAGGAGTTGGACACACAAGATTCAGAATGTACGAACGGATGGACTTAAGGCCGTACGTATGTACGGACATACATACACACTGACAGCAGTGACGCTGAAAGCCCTCCACTTTAATGTGTGTGGGGGTGGGGGGGGGAGCGTAAAAAATTATACCTGTGCAAGCAAGTTTGGAGATTTCTCAAAGCCAATTTGGATTTTATCTTTAAGAATCAAACACAACTAAGCAACAATTGTTCAACATGTCATAATTTTCACTCAGAGACTAACAGTTGGATATTTCAAGAACACTAAACAAAATTGTTTAAAATTTTGTCGGTGCCTTAGGGCACATAACTCTGCAATGCTTCCTTTTCCTCTATTTCATCACTTTATTCAGCGGCCACCTGCCGTCTGCGGCAAGCAGCCACCGAAATGCCTCCGACCGCCCTATTCGACCCTTTTCAGCGTCCATGTTTCTTCCAAAACCAATATTTTTAGGCGATTATCGCCGAAAATACCCGATTTTTGAGAAACATGTGATAGCTACCACAAGAACGACAAAATGACATAAGCTTCTCAATTAAAACTGATAACTAAAGTTGTGATTCCCTTTTTGTTACGATCAAGTTGCCAGTAATTCTCGGCAATTAGCGTGTCACCTCGTGTTTTTTTTGTTGTTCACAATTTGGCCTCGGTTATAGATGATACTCGATATCTAATTAGTAGCCTAATATTTGTGATTTTTTATATTTCTTTCATACTTATTGAGATATATGACAAACTTATAGGCCCTTTTTACAAATGTTTTTGACTAAGTCAAGGGCCATTATTGTAGCCAGGCTGTGTGAGGTCCCAATGAAAACACGAAGTGAAAAACTTCACATGCTGAACGACAATCCTGTTAGGTTTGATATGACAATCCTGTAAGGATTGACAATCCTGTTAGGTTTGATATGACAATCCTGTAAGGATTGATATGACCATCCTGTGACCAAATACTTCTTGAGATATGCAAAACACAAATTTGGAATTTATTATCCCCCCTCCCACTGTAAACTTATAATCTTTGCTGGGGTATACTAAGCAGTCAACAATTACAACATGTCACAACAATACATAAACTTAAGTTAGTGGATTCTGATGATAAAATGTCAATTTCCAAATATTTTCCTATTCTCGTCTGTTATTTCAATTTTCTTCAGTCATAAATGAAGCTCATACATACAAGTTTCTGTATCAACCAGAGAATACTGGTATCACATGCAGATTAAACTCAATAAAACTGAAATTACAGATTATCATAATGGGACCACTGCCTTAAGATAAAAAGTTTTTGTTTACTTACCAACATAATTAACCATAAATGTGCATGAGGATTCCCTGCCTTTTGTTTACTCACCAACATAATCAACCATAAATGTGCATGAGGATTCCCTGCCAAACTGATCTTCTGCTGTAGCTGTAACATTGTCAGCTGAACCGATTTTACTAACAGACACGGCAAGTGACGCTGGGCTCACTTGAAGCATACCACCAGACACTAAGATTTCACTAGATGTATTATAGGCCTCAGAATCTCTGTCAGAAACAAAAATTGTCTTTGAGTGCGGACAACCAAGTGTTGGCTTAACTGTGCGATCTGAAACATTAAATATATGTAGATATTCAGAATTTCACTCAGTTCAGAAACCCTAACTACAGGAAGAAACTCTTACTACTGTCAACATTAAAAATAGGTATTCACAGCTTTGTTATTTCAGAAATCCTAACTACTAGTGACGTTACATTTATGTATTCAGAATTTGGTTGAGTTAAAAAAATCCTAAGTGTAAATAATATTAGATACAAGTATTCAGAATTTCTTACAATTCAGAAACCCTAACTGCAAGTAATATATATATTAAATCCTTCTTTTGTTCATTGATAACACCAATAGAACTTCAAATCCAAACATTTTCATAGAAGAAAAATATATACGCAGCCATGCAACACTTAGAAATCTTTCTTTTTTCAACTAATTTTTAAGTAGTTGAAGCAAGTTTGAAATACTCTAATATGTACGTTTCATCCCATCTCTTTCTCACTGAAGTCACTGGTGGAAACTTTTTAAAATATGCATCATTGTAAAACACATACGCCATCACAGTGGCCTGTTTGAGGAAAGTAGGTATATAATTTTGCATTCTTTGACCTTCGCTGAAATATGAAATACAACAGGGGTCATATACTGACTTCTGACAATCATCTTATTAATTATTATAGTCAAATAGTTTTGACAACTGCACTACAGAAATTCAGAGGGATGAAAATTGAAGAGGAAAGTGGGTGGTGGCTGTTGTAGGGGCACAAATACCCAACAGAGGTGTAGTGAGACAAACTCTGATAAAGAAAGAGGGGGTTATACATATAATCCTAAAAACAATTGTCTAGAATATATGATTAATATACAGGAGCTTTGTTCAGATAAGCTAGAAACCAAAGATAAGTTCTGAAAACATCACTCCGGAAGTCTATGTGGAGGCCAAGACCTACATTGTCAATGTAGAGCTAAGCCAGTGCTCAGTTTTACTTGCATCTGTGTCAAAAATACATACCTATAACATTAAAAGTAACTGTACATGTTTCTTTATTTCCTTCATAATCTCTCGCGGTGTAAGTTACTGAGGTATCAACAAGCAACCTGTCACCAGACTGTAAAGGATCAGTCCTACTGAATGAGGCCACTGCAAAGTTATCACTGGCTGTTCCAGGTGTGAAGAACACTCGATCAACTGCATCAAGGTCATATGTCTGTCCACAGCTACCACTAAACGTTGGAGTTTCTGTGTCTGTAAAACAATAATTAGCTGTGCATTGTATTCTTGATCAGTGAAATTGGTTTGGTCTGTCGAACATGAATTAACAGATATATTTCCTTGATGTAATTCACTGTATAAACATTATACACATATTTTGAATGATAACATTGACATGGAATTCATGGTCCACAAAATGCATGACCTCATTCATCACATAATACTTTACATATTAGGACTTAAGGACTGTAGACAATTAATTCATATCATTTATTTGATCAAGAGCTATAAACAGAGTAATACAATACAAATACATTCTGTTCACTTTAAGGATTAGATTTCATTTTTCGTTCATTGAGATGGGTACAGACCATATCTGCATGGGATTATACAGCAGCCAGTGCACACCCTCAAATGCTACATAACAATCCTCTAATGTTTTATGAGTCTAAGTCAAATATTTTTTGAGAAACATGCAATACAAACATAAATGCCTTACATGCAAATTGTTTACTTATACAAGGGTCATAAGTCTGGTCGAACTGATAGAAATTCTAAACAAAACCGCAGTTACACAATGTAACATAGTTCCTATTATATTTCATGACCATAGGTTAAACACATTTTAAGAAACATCTGACAGAAAAAGCCCGTGCCCTTTTGTGCATGTTTTAATCCTAGGTCAAATACATACTAGAATTCTTATACAATACCTTCATAATAACACTTTAATTCATGTTTTCATTTGTACCTGCACAACTCATGAAGATATTGCATATCTGATTCTGCCACCTTGGGTGATGAAAAACTAATTACCCATTACATAGATTTCAGCTAACAGGTTTCTCCAAGACATACTATTTATCATTAAAACAAGTTTATAAACAGAAAACAAAGATATACCTCTACATTCAGGAAGATTTCCAGCTAGACTGTTTGACCACACTGCATCATTACCAATGTAATCACATGTGTAATATGTAGGGCCTGTTACTGTAAATCCACTTCTGTCACATGTGTAATTAAGAACTGAACCAATCTCATATCCATTTACTATCTGTTTAGAATCCCCAGGAGTGCCAGGGTCTCTGCACATTTTTCCTTCAGAAAAAAAGAAAGGTCACATCATGATAAACACTCAATTAAGGTTTTTCCAAAATTTACATCAAATACTTTTTGAGCTAGGCACACTATTAGGTGAAAATGTGCATTTTTGACTGTTTCAGGGGCCATAACTTAAAAAATAGGGGATGGAGCCTGCCAAAAAATAGGAGGTGCACAAGTCTATACCATGACAAGCAAATTCGATGAATTGGTTTCCCCCGCCGAAAGGGTTTGTGGTCAGGAATGGCAAAAAAATATATCCGGCAAAATGTTAAGGATGTTACTAAGAAGCAAAAGAAGCAAATAATTTCATTTGTCAAAGTCAATTTAACAGAAAATGAATGCTATGTTTTGGTTGGGGGAGTGGGGGGGGGGGCTGCGGGGGTAACTGGATGAGAGTACAAAACATCGATTATTGTCACTGATCATCTATGTTGATTATAAATATTGAAATATGGATGGAAAATTAAAAATTAAAAAAAAAGTGTTGAGGGCGGTGATGACTGGGTGGAGGAGTGAGGTGGGGGAACAGTACAACTTTGCATGTTGATAAATATTCATGGAAGGTTTGAAAAAAAATAATAATAAAAAGGCAAGGTGGTGACCAGGTGTGGGTACACAACTTCACATGTTTATAATAAATGTTCATGGAAAAGAATGAAAGAAGTTCTATGAAATTCTAACAATTGGTTGACTTGTTATGTACAAATCTGTAGATTTTCAAACAATTAAAGGAGCAATAACTCTAAGGAAAATTGACCAATTGAAAAATAAAATGACAGACATCAATGAAATATGCTGATTCACATTTATTTTAGGTTTCATGAAATTCTACCACCTTGTTACTGAGAAATGGCTGCAGACGTGGATTTTTCATTAAATCAAGGGCAATAATTCTAAGGGAAATTGACAAATCCAAAAAAAACTTGATGGGCATCATTGCAGGACATTGGTTCATATTTATTTCAAGTTTCATGAAATTCTACCTGCTAGTTACTGAGAAATAGCTGCGGACGGACATTTTTGGGCATTTTTCATTTAATCAAGGGCGATAACTCTAAGGGAAATTGACCAATCAAAAAAAAAAACTTGACGGGCATCATCGCAGTATGTTGGTTCATGTTTATTTCAAGTTTCATGAAATTCTACCTGCTAGTTACTGAGAAATGGCTGCGGACGGACGCACGCACGCACGCACGGATGCACGGACGTGACGGACGGACAACGCCATTTCAATATCCCCCCTCCCGATTTCATCGCCGGGGGATAATAAAGACTCATGCAAGGTTTCATTCATTTATATGAAACACTTTTTGAGTTAGACGCATCACAAGGTGAAAATGTGTATTTTTAACTATTTCGGGGGCCATAACTAGGTCGAACACAGTTTTCAGCAGTTGTTTATTTTCATGTCTTTACAAATGGTATTCATCTTCAAAGGTGGACAATTTTTTCAGAAGCTATTAAGTTTCCGTCGTACGGGACCGTATGGCAGAACATGTAATGGTCAGATAAAATATTGGTAAAGATGTTGTTTATCTATCAAATATTTCTGTGTTTTGGTGATAAACTCCTAAACCTTAAACAGGATAACCCCACAAGAATGACAAGTATACATGTTAAAAACCTTAACATGATAATCAATCAAGAAAAATCTGGCAAGTTCAGTTCATAATTTTTAAGGTCTGTTTTTCTATGATCATACAACCATTTTATTGGCTTAGAAGATTTTTTGTTTGTTTGTTTTGGGTGGTAACTGCGGAGAGTTAAGCACAAGTGTGACCTTGACCTTAGAGCTAGGGTCTGGGTCTTGCTGATGACACGTCGTCTTATTACGGTGAACATTTATGCCAACTTATTTCAAAATCCCTTTATGGATGGAAGAGTTACAGCCCGGATAAGAATTCACCGGACGCACGGACGGACGGACGGACAGAGTGATTTTAATATGCCCAGCTTCGGGGGCACAAAAACAAACTAGTGTTATGGAACCTGTGCAGTGTAAGTCAGTTTATCACAGTTAATCAGTCTGTGAAGTTTCAATCCATTCCCACAAGTAATTACTGAGATATAAGCTTACATACAAAATCTATACCGAAAAAGTCCAAAAAGGGGCATAATTTTGTAAAAATGCAAAATAGAGTTATGAAACCTAAGCAATATTAGTCAATTTATCACCGTGAATAAGTGTGTGAAGTTTCAATCCATTCACAGATGTGGTTACTAAGATACCAGCTTACATACAAAACCTTAACCAAATCGAGATGCAGACGCCGATGCGGACACCGGCACACGGGCGAGTCCAATAGCTCTACTATTCTATAAATAGTCAAGCAAGAAATTTAAGTTTACAGTGGTAAAATATTATTTTGCTTTAATAAGAAATCTATGTACATTACCTGTTCTACTGGTACAAGTGTAATCTGCTGGAGATGCCCCTCTAACACACGTGGCCCCATTAGTGCAGGGATTTCCTTCACAAATATGGTACATATTCTCACATCTATCACCATAGTAACCAAGATCTGAAATCAAACATATAATAATAATTGTAATTACGTCTGAAATCATACATCACGGTAAATGTAAATACATCTGAAATCATTCATCATTGTAAATGTAAAAAATCTGAAATTATGCATCACGTTAAATGTAAATCAGCTGAAATGAAACATCACTGTAAATGTAAATACATTTTGTACATCTGAAATCATACATCACTGTAAATGTAAATACATCTGAAATCATACGTCACAGTAAATGTAAATGCATCTGAAATAATACTTTACAGTAAATGTAAATACATCTGAAATCATACTTCACAGTAAATGTAAATACATCTGAAATCATACTTCACAGTAAATATAAATACATCTGAAATCATTACATCACAGTAAATGTAAATGCATCTGAAATCAATACATCACGGTAAATGAAAATACATCTGAAATCAAACATCACGGTAAATATAAATACATTTGAAATCATTTTATTTATTTATTTTGTTGGATTTAACGTCGCACCGACACCGTTTTAGGTCATATGGCGACTTTCCAACTTTAGCGGTGAAGGAAGACCCCAGGTGCCCCTCCGTGCATCATTTCATCACGAGCGGGCACCTGGGTAGAACCACCGACCTTCCGTATGCCACCTGGTTAGCTTCCTCACATGAAGAATTTAATGCCCCGAGTGAGGCTCGAACCCACATGGATGAGGGGCAAGTGATTTGACGTCAGCGACCTTAACCACTTGGCCATGGAGGCCAACATCTAGGTAAATGTAAATACATCTGAAATCATACATCTTGGTAGATATAAATACATCTGAAATCAAACATCACGGTAAATGTAAATACATCTGAAATCAAATATCGCAGTTAATGTAAATACATCTGAAATCAAACATCACCATAAATGTAAATACATCTGAAATCTTACATCATGGTAAATCAAAATCATCTGAAATCAAACACCGGATGAGAGTACAAAACTTCACATGTTGATCATAAATACTGATGGAAAATAAAAAAATGAAAAAGTCAGAATGTGTCTGTAGGACACAGGGTGTGCCCCCACTGGTACATTTGTCACAAATAAGGGATAATAATTCAAATGTTTCCAAAGTCTTAAGGGGGTATAGCCTCAACAAGCACTCTATGAAAATGATTTATTATTCTAGGCCATATACGTTTTTAGTTATGAGCATCACAAACAAAAATTACACTATTCCGGCTATTTCAAGGAATACATCTCTGTAATAAGCACTATGACTCTTAAGAAGAATGCCATGTGTTCAAGATCACATCATGATTAAGACTGATGCAAGTTTTCATCCATTTATATCATATGCTTTTCGAGGTAGGTGCATCACAAAGTGAAAATGGCAATTTTTGACTATTTCAGGGGCCATAACTCTGAAAATAGGGGGCGGAGGCAGACAAAAAATATAGGAGGTGCACAAGTTCATATCATGATAAAGACTAAAAAATGCAAGGTATCATCAATTTATATGTGATACTTTTTAGGTTAGGCGCATCACAAGGTGAAAAGTTGCATTTTACTATTTCAGGGGCCATAACTCTGAAAATAGCGGCGGACCCAGATGAAAAATAGGATGTGCCCAAGTTCATATTATGATAAATACTCATGCAAGTCTAAACAAGGCAGTCTGAAGGACAGCTAAATCCCCACCCCCACTGTTATGGATAGTGAAAAGGTTAACCTCTGACCTTGAGCTTTAACCTTGAACTTGAACCGACATGGTTGACCTATAAATTATGCACATCGTTTTAATGATGTGATCGTTTGACCCAAGTTTCATGAAAATCCTTCAAGGGGTTTAGGAGATATAGAGCTCAAACCTTTGACACTGAGTTATAACCTTGACCTTGAGTTGATATGGCTGACTCATGAGTTCTTGATGTGGTGATCATTTGAGTGAACTTTGATGAAAATCCTTCAAGGTGTTCAGGAGATACAGAGTGGACACAAATAAAAGGCTCAAACCTTTGACCCTAAGTTGTGACCTTGACCTTGAGCCCGCATGGCTGACTCATCAGTTCTGCACATTGTCTTGATGAGGTGATCATTTGACCCAAGTTTTATAAAATGACTTCAAGCGGTTTAGGAGATATAGAGCTGACACAAAATGGAGTGCTAAAACCTTTGACGTCGAATTGTGACCTTGACCTTTAGCTGGCATGGCTGACTCATAGGTTCTGCACATTATCTTGATAAGGTGATCACTTGACCCAAGTTTCACGACTATCCTTTAAAGGGTTTAGGAGATACAAAGCCTACACCAAATGGAAGGCTCAAACCTTTGACCTTGAGTTGTGACCTTGACCTTGAACCGACATGGCTGACTCATGGGTTCTACACATTGTCTTGATGATGTGATCATTTGACCCATGTTTCATGATTATCCTTCAAGGGGTTTAGGAGATACAGAGTAGACACCAAATGAAAGGCTCAACCCTTTGACCTTGAGTTGTGACCTTGACCTTGGACCAACATGGTTGACTCATAAGTTTTACACATCGTCTTGATGAGGTGATCATTTGACCCAAGTTTCATTAAAATCCTTCAAGCGGTTTAGGAGATAAAGAGCGGACACAAAATGTTACGGAAGGACGAAATACGGAAGGACGGACGGAGACCATTTCTATATATCTCTCGTGGCAGAGGATTAATAAATTCATTTTACACACTTTTTGACCTAGGTGCTTCACAAGGTGAAAATGTGCATTTTTTTACTATTCAGGGGCCGTAATTCTTGAAAAAAGGGGCAGACCTAGATAAAACTTGAAGGGCATCATCACAGTGTGTTGGCTCATGTTTACTACAAGTTTTAAGAAATTCTACCAGCTAGTTATGAGAAATGGCTGCGGATGGACGGACAGGCGGACGGACAATGCCATGTCAATACCCACTCCCGATTTCATCAGCGGGGGATAAAAAAATACATTAAAATATAAGCAAAATGTAGCTACATGGCTTCAGGGTAATGTGAATTTTATGTTGATTAAAATTCTCAATATCACTTGTAAAGCATTTTTTTCACCACTCCTACATTCCAAGAAGGTAGCTAAGAGAAGAATATTTTACTTGTACGGTTATTGTAACGATCCGATTTAGTACCACATCCAGTGAATCAATTTGCTCTTTTAAATGAATAAAATGCAAAAAATCTAGGATGAAGATACAGGATAAAGAAATTAAATATAGATCTATTACATTGGCAATATTAATTGCATGCACTTCTATTCTTAATATTTTTTTCGTCCAAACTATTTAAACTTGCTTCTTTCAAACTTGTGCTTATTGCATGCATCAGCAAAACAAAAATCAGACATGACTTTTGATTACCAGTGTTTGGGCCTATTGTTATTGATTCCTTATAAAGAGAATTAGTTCAAATTGTAAACAGACAAAATGTCAAACTTTTAAGTGAGCAAGACTGACTAAGGTTTGGATTATAAAGATTGATATTAATGTAATTAGATATAAAAAATTCAAAAGTTTGTTCAGTTTTCAGAGTAGAGAGGATACGGATTATAAGGATATTTTTGCAATGGAAAAACAAAAGAAAAAATGTGACCAAATAATTTGTTCGATTAAGAGAGGTTTTCAGATTAGAGGGGTTTGGATTAGGGAGGTTCCAATGTAGTAATAAGCAAGAAGACAACTCGGCATGTTCAATTATACCAAAAAGTTTTAACATTCAAGGCCTAATATATCTCAAATCACTGGAAACGGTTTTCCATGTTGTGCCCCCTGTGACCCTGACCTTAAATTAAGTGGTCCATAATCTACTCTGAGTGTCCAATCACCCTATGAAGTTTCAACAATCTGGGCCATGTGGTACTCACGTTAATGATTGGGAAGACTTTTCAAGCCCCTGTAATCTTGACCTTTGCTCAAGTGACCCCAAAATCAATACGGGTCATCCACTCTTCAAGTCCTATCATCCTACAAAGTTTGAACATTCTGGGTCAAATATACTCTACATAATAAAGCTTTTGTCTGCAAGAAACCCAAAATAAATGACGCATAATCCAAACTGTTGGAGAGCTCAACTACACTAACACTCCACTTTAAATGTTTAGGAACCTTTGTGGTCAGGTGGTTAATGTGCGTGATTCTGAATCAAATTCCCCTCACATATGTGGGTTTGAAACCTCACCTTGGATGTGTTGAAGCTATGCACCTAGCTTATGAATGGGTTATGGTGCTACCCAGGTGCCTGCTCGTGCCTGAAATAATAAGAGAAAGGTTAACTGGGGTCTTCCTCTTCCATCAACACCTAATAAAGTAACCATATGACCTACGCTGTATCTGTGTGACTCAAACCACAACCAAAAGCAAAACTAAAAAGTAATACTTACCACACGTACACTCCCTATAACCACGTTTGTATGAACAATCACCATTATCATTGCAAGTTGTTCTGTCACATACTGAAATAAAACACGTTTTAGAAAAATATAAACGGTTTTCTATCAAAAGTTTTATAAAAGAGCATTTATTGTTTTAGCTTGGCTTTAACACAATAGTCTGGTGGGTTTAGCCCCTGAAAAAAGTTTATGAGGGACGGAATGTTAATGCTTGGAGACAAAGACTTTATTAAAGTTGAAACATCCCTGGTTCATCTGAGTGTTGTCTCCAAAAAAAATATGACCATTATATGCAAATTATAGAGGTCAAAAGGTCATGCGTTAAAACTGATATTTTCACATTATTTTTGGCACTGACGCAATGATTCATGAATAATTTCACATTATACAGGATTTGATTTACAATTACAGGTTTAAATTAACCATACTCTTGTAATCAATTAATAAATTATGGCTCGCACTCACCCCATAAAAACTGTGTTTTAGTTAACAAGTGAATACCATTTGTAACAATAAGAACTGTTCATACTAATATTTTTTTCTAGCAAATGGTTAAATATAACACAAATTATGTATGCTGTTTTTAAAAAAAGCAAGTTAACGAAGTTATTTCATTATCTTCCTTAAATACGTTTTCGTTTCCAGTATGTACATGCAAATTGTAAACATTTTTGTTTGCTTTTTGTGACCTGTCAAAAATTGGTTGAAATCGTAAAATAAATAAATATATCTGAACGTGTTTTGGTCTTGTTGAAAGTTCGGCATTTTATCAACAACACATTGTTCTGAGTGTACACTACATTTCAAGAAGTATTTTATGTTATTTTTTTGAAAATATTTTCAAACAAATATGAGTTGCACTTAGCTATTTTGTTCAGTATATATTAGTTATATACAATTTCAGAAAAGCTTTTATTTAACAGACTAAAAACGTCCCAGTAAATCTTTATATAATATTTGCATACATATTATCAAGAAATACTGCTGCTGTTCACCTTCTGGCAGAACATGTTGTAAAAAGTCTACACCAGGAGAAACAATCCCCATAACTCCGATCTGAATTTTGATGGAGTTATGCACCTTTTTACTAAGAATTCTGATTAAAGTCTTTGATAAAGTCAAATATCTCTGTTACTTTCAAAGCTATTGACTTGAAACTTTAAATAGTTATTTACTATCAAAGTCTACACAAGGAGAAACAACCTCCCTAACTCTGATCTGAATTTTTACAGAGTTATGTCCCTTGTTAGATTTTTTTGTTAAAGTTTTTACTGGCAAAGCTCTGATTCAGATTCAAGTAATGATAAAAGTCGAGCGCGCTGTCTTACGGACATCTCTGACTTGATTTAAACCCCCAACTGCCATATAAAAGCCACAAGATGGTGCCGGGGCAGGTTTTTATATAAATTATGCATGTTTCACATCAGGGAGCCCTTTTTCAAAATTTTAAATAAACCACTGAATAAAAAGTTATGAAAAATTGCATAAATACACACTGAAATATTCTTTATCAATTGGTGTTTTTATTTTTTAAAACAAAAAATGTTGAAGTATAGTTTCAAAAAATTATTTAAACCTAACTGCCAAAAATTTGAATTTGCTGGGAGGAGCTAATGAGGTCATGAACCCTAGAGGAACAGAGAATGTAAACAATTCCCACGTGGTTAATTTTATCAACAAACCTGATCGTCAGAAGGCTTCGTATCAATGGAATTAACACCTAGCTAGAGTGCATTGCAAAACTTCTCCAGAAAGTAATTTTGAATTTTTAAACCAAATAGAATATCATAGTCATTTCTACAGTTATATTTTTATATGTCATGTCATAAAAATGTTTTAAAGAAAATAAAAAAATAGGGAACTACTAATTACAGACATACAGTGATAAATATAATTTCAAATAGCTTATCATTTTTATTAGTCCTTATCACAGCAGCACTTGCTAATTTGTGTGTATTGTTCTGCATCCCAGACTTAAAGTTTATTATTTCTACATTTATTGCTAGGTTATCTCAATTAATGGACCAGCCAGCAATGACAGAATTTTAGTTAAATGAATGTTTGATTTTGAGTTTCATTGTTAAATTTACATAAACAAGATTAAAAATCAGGAATGCTAGTCTTGACTCAATTTTTCATAGGATTGATACTGATATGGATGCACAGTATGGATAATAATAGTTTTTTACCATCAAAACATGCAAACTAGTTCAAATTTCTTCTTCAACTGACCATTGTTTACATTTGCCTGTGAATCATTTAAAGTGAGCTATTTTTAGCTAACAGACAGCCTAGAGTAGCCTTGTTATTTGATAGGCTCCTCCTACAAAACTTACTGCCAGGGTAGTAAAAGTTGGGGCTTTAATTCGTGGTGAGACTACCTAACAAAATAATTCTGATTTCTTATTAAGATAATATCCTTTATCTAACTAATGCAATCAGTTTGATCATACAGATGCTTCTCAGTTAAACTGTCATAAATATATGTCAAAGGTCAAAGTAAGTGCTATGAAATATAAATAAACATGATCATATTGCCTACTAAAAATATACATAACCTTGATATAAAAGGGCATTATTTGTCAGCTACAACAATGCTTACTTTTATTGATAAACCACTGAATCATGTTAATATTTGAAAGAACAAAATAAATGCCAATGAATTATTCTTTTCTCTTTTCAGAAGGGTAAGGTATTATTTTATTTCATTCTATGATTAAAAATCATCATGTATCCGAAATAAGGCTTTAATACAAATAAACGCATATTCTTTAGACAGAATCAGGATATAGGCTTGTTTAATTATGTAAGCTATATAAACTTTTACCCCGCATAATAGAAACGATCTCAATGTACAATTTGTTGTCTAACCGTCTATTGAATTTAACGGAAGATATTTCTTAAAGTGGCACGTACAAAAACGTTCACTGTTAAGAGCTTTGTTGGCTTGATATAACAAAAAGGGTATAAACTGGTATAGACAGTTTCCTGCACATTGTATCACCTCTCATTATGTAAAATCAAATGTCAACTTGAAACCTTGAATTATTTTTCACCTTTTTCTGGACAAGCATAATTTAATATGATAAAAGAATGTGGTTTGTTGGTGTACAACATTTGAAATTGTTATCCTAAGAAACAATCCCTTAAACCACTTCTTGGAAAAATTTAAAATGTAATAAAATGGGGTAATTTAAAAGAAACTATCAGAACCAATCGTGATTTCATTTTTGAATTAGTTCTAAAACTGATGAAAAACACATTTATTCTACTATATGATATAAAAGGGAAGTAATTTCATTTAAAACAAACTAAAAGGAAACTTAATTTGGGGGCATGTGACCTTGACCATATTGTTTATAATGGTGAATATTTAAGTGGCGTCGGTGGAATACACCAACAAAAAAAAATGCAATCCAACGTATGATGTCGGCTGTATGTGGGAGTCTCTAAACATTTACATGTACTTGTAAACTCATGATTACCAAACAATATTTAGTATTGTCAAATAATCCGTTTATGTAAAGTTAGCAGAATAGCATAGGGCAATGAGTTCATATAAACTTTCGGAACTATTTAACTGCGTTCTTATATAAAAAAAAACTCATCTATGTTATCGGTATATAACACAACATTTACTTGTTTCGATATTAAAGTTTTAAGCAAGGTAAAGTTTCTCGTTTTAAGTGGATAGTGGACGAAAGTCTCCACCTGTAATGGATGGAACAAATTATTTCCAGCGGAGCCTATGGCAGGTGTGATATTTACTTTCCCAGCATCCAGTATAGGCCGATAGAGCTGGAAACAGTAACAGTACTAAACACTATCGGGATATCAGCAGCGACCTTTAATCGAACCCGGACCGCTGGAATTGTAGCCCAGCCTGCTAACCAATGCGCTCACTCTCGATCAATAGAGAGTTTTAATAAACAAAAGACACAATCTAATTAAGTAACGTATGTAACAATAAGCTGTATCTGGCGAAAGAATGCACATTAAAGTAATTTACATAAAGAATTATTCAAAAGTCATTTACAGAAGCTTGTTAAATAAGTACTGAAACTTAATGCCCATTGTATAACTTTGAAAAGTTTGTCAGCCTTAAGTGTTATGATGTTACGTAGATTTTGGTGAAATGAATGGTACGCTAAACAAAGCATGGTATACCAGAACTCAGTGGTAGACAATCATTGCTCAAAGTGTGATAAATTGTGGGAGGGGGCATTTTATTCATTATAATTATGTAAAAGCGACTTGTAATAAGAACTCAAAAATATAAAAAGAAATTGAATTATACCTGTGTTAGGCAGTAGCTTTGACCTTTAATGTGAAAAGTTGACCTAAACGCAAATTTTAAGCAAGAAATCTGACACTTTCAAAGTCCAAAAGGGGCCATAATTCTTGCAAAAAGCAGAATGGAGTTATGATTCTTGCTGTGCAGAGTCAGCTATTGATGGTGAATAAGTGTTTCAAGTTTTAAAGTAATAGCTTTGACAGTTTAGGAGAAAAGCTGGCCTACACATAAAAACAAAACCAGGCAAAGACGACGCAGACGACGACACCGATGACGATCAAGTAGAGACAATAATTTTCAAAAAAAATCAGATGAGCTAATAAAGGAACCCCATATTCTATTATAATGCTTAAGATATCTGTGTTAAATTATATACAAAATATGCAGACAAAGGGAATATACAACTACCAAAGATCATATGTTGCGCTGCACATAATATATATTAATGATAACGTAAGTGTCAAAGAGCTGAGGTCTGATTAAACAAGTAAATAATACAGTAAATATTGATCTTTATGTCTATAGTACTGATTGTGACCATCTGCTGATATGTTTTCTATATAACTGAACAATCCCTTAAGCATGTAGAATATCAAAGACCTTTTGACAAAAACTTTGTAACGATCAACTGATGCCAGTAACGTAAGTACTATTTAGACCACTAAATAGAAAGTAATGACATTTAGTGTTTAACGATATGGTTCAGGCAACTAAATTCTATAATAAGATATAATTTTAAAAAATGAGCGAGATAAACTCATGATTTTTTACAATTCAGTTTTTTTAATGGTCTTTATCATTGTGTGAAATTTCAACAAAAATACAGTTTAATATAGAGTTATTCCTTAGGAAAGAAATGTTATATGTAAGTTAAATAAAGGGAGATAATTAAAAAAGTAAGCTAGATAAATGTATTGTACCTGTACAAAGCACTTTAACTTAATGTCCTTAATCTTTGTATGAAGTTGAATAAATTCCATTCATCACTTTTGGATAACATATTAATAGTACCTATAGATGACATTGTCTAAACGTAAATAGATAAAGTACATTAACTTTGACCCTACTTTCAGAGACTGTTTCTATTTGTCATGTTCTGTTTTAGCTTTGCATCAATTCTAAATGACTAAAAATAGTTTCATAATACATTTTGGATACAATTTTCCAGAAAAACAATTGCCAGTACAAAATCATTGAAATAAAAGCTACACAAAAAATCGCAAAATCAGAATTTCATAGCATGACCTTTTGACCCCTCTAATTTACATAAAACGTTGTTATATTTTTTGGAGACAGCTATCAAAGTAACCGATAAGGTTTAAGTTTCAACAAATATGTCGACTTCGGGCATTAACATGCCGGCCTTCATAAAATGATTTCTTCAGCACTTTTGTCACTATACCACCTGACTACAAAGACAGTTTGATAAGGTAATGCATGTTCAGCATTTTTTTTAAAAGATAAAGGCTTGATATAACAGCAACTTGAAATAGTTATCATGGCAAATGGTTCCTGGCCGATAGTTTATCTACATGTAGGCACTATAGGTCCAGGGCTGTACATAATTTCCATATTAGATTAATCATAATGTCTCACTGGAGTTTTAACTCCTTTAATAACATTTAATATATGTTTGCACTTTTTTGGTCCTAATTATGCTGGAATATGCTTTCTTCTTTTTCATTTGAGATGAAACATTTGTTTAGTGAGCAAAAGCCAGGTAACACATGAGGATACAATTTGCTCAATTTAAGATTTTTTAAAAAAAATGTAACACACCGTTTTGAAACAATAACCACTTACGATACACTTACCATCAGTGACATCAGTGCAATTACTAAAGCTGATGCTTCCTGCTGTAGATGTCCTCTGGTTGTCAAGACAACGCTTGCAAGTCCTTTGTGTTGTTTGATCTTGGTAAAAGTTCACTGGGCATGATGTGCAGCCATTTACATTATATCCTGTTTTTGAGTATGTACCAACAGGACATGGCTCTGAAACGTTATAACTTCACAATCAAACTTCCGTTATTTAAACTTTACAGGACCGGCAAAATTTGTTTTGAGTTATCAGTAGTTCAAATCATTGAACAATTTACATTATACAGGGATTTTGCTGGAATCTAATGATGACTTTAAGAGAGAGGCAGTGCTCAAATAATCTAAGTTCAAGGAAGCAAAGTTTGACTGCATAAATAAACATATTTCACACTTAGTACTAAAAACAACCTACATTTTGTTTTTACTCCTGTCAATGGTAAGATTTTACATAGAGACCTGTTTTTTAATATTAAAAACCTTAGGATTAGGATTCTAGTTGACTGTTGTGAAATTCAAAGTTAAAAAATACCATAAAAACCATAATTAATAATAAAAAAACATAAAAGGAATAACCAAAATAAGTCCCAAATAAACTATAATATTATAACAGTATTTAATAATTTACCTAGTTTTTGACATTAGACAAACAAGTTTTGAACTTGATTCAGAGTTCCCCATATAGTCTGTCAGCAAGTATTCATATGATTCCATGAAGGTGACTGCTCAGATTTCTGACTAAGTTTCATGCAGAATGGAAATGCATCAATAGGGTTTTCTATGACTTGACCAAATGACCTTTTTCAACCCTAAAAGACCTAGTGTTAATCCTGACCTGTATTTTATCAATACAAACATTCTAAGTTTTTATGTAGCTCAGGTTTGAAGATGTAGCATTTAGGATAGTAAGATTTCACCAAGTGACTTATTTTTTGACCCCAGATAAAGCATTATGAGAATTTATTGAGGTAAACCTACTGGTTAAGTTTCATTAATGTAGAACTGTATTCATAATTTTAAAAATGTTTTATGGTATCAGATGTTACAAAAAAAACTGTTTTTTTAAAGGAAGAACATATTCATATTGTGTTTTTAAAGGACGAACACAATTATACTAACCCGGCCGCTTAGCTCGGTAGGTAGAGAGTCGGTCTACGGGTCGCGGGGTCGTGCGTTCGATCCTGGGACGGGGCGTATGTTCTCCGTGACGTTTTGATAAACGACATTGTGTCTGAAATCATTCGCCCTCCACCCCTAGTTCATGTGGGAAGTTGGCAGTTACTTGCGGAGAACAGGTTTGTACTGGTACAAAATCCAGGAACACTGGTCAGGTTAACGGCCCGCCGTTACATGACTGAAATACTGTTGAAAACGGCGTTAAACCCAAAACAAACAAACAAAACACATTTATACTGTGTTAATCTAGATATTTATCAAATGTGTTCTATTATGAACCTAATGCATTTAAGGTAGTTCTACACGTTTTATATACCGAAGTAATGGCGTAACGTCATTTATCCGGAAAACGTAGAATAAAGCATGGACTCAGCGTTCGGAAATGAAAATCATTTTATCAATTAATCGCAACCTGTGAGTAAGTTAATTACAATGGTAGTGCTGCAATATTTCTTAACTCAAAATATGATATTAAAACATACGACACGTTAAATAATTCAAATTAACGTCTTAAAACTAGCGTAAAATGTCCGGTTCGCTTTACTCATCGTCATATATCTCAAAAATAAGTACACGGGCCTATACATTTTATTTCATCAAATAAAAGGTCATGTATATATTCACAACTGTGAGAAGTTTCATCAAAATCTATATTGTAGAAAAAATTCTATTCGCGAAAATGTTATGAAAATTATGATTTTCCCATATACTCGTATTATGAAATATTGCGTGAGGTCCGTATTTTTCAAATCAGTCTAGCATAATATCAAGCACGACCCTTCCTTTTTTAGTTGCTGAATTTTCTAGGTATATTCTGAAGTTTTGAAAAATCAGAGTTTAATCAAATTCTACATTGTAGAAAAACTTTCTATCAAAACGTGTAGAACTACCTTAACTGTTAAAATATATAAAATTGTTCATGAACTACCAGCTGGGAGAGGGATGTATATTCAATAATTGTTCATATTTTCAAATTATAATGTTTGCATAAACTATATATACTGTTCATAATTCAAATACAAAATTTGAGGACATTATACCTAACTATGAGATTATGAAAAAAATGGACATCTGACCCTATGTTCAGAAAACTATGTTTGTCTTAGCTGCATGAGTTTGATCTAATTCTAACACGACCAGCAAATAACCTACATAAATGTAGAGCAAAATTTGTCTCGGGTTATTCTGCAATAAACCACTCGTGCGCAATGACGTCATCCGATCCAGGTGCGTAGCACGGTCGTAAAAAGTAGTTACCATTTTTTTCACTGTTGATACTAGTATGTCGTGTAAGAATCAAAATAATAAGTTCCCGAGTGTGATTTATTGTAGAATAACCGGAGGTTTTCGTTCTTATGTGAAACAAGGCTTACGGCCTTCGTGATATATTTCTACGCATAAGAACTCAAAACTCGGGTAGTTCTACGATAAACCACGTTTGGGAACTTATTACTTCTTAAATACTAGAAGATTTTAAGTTAAAACTACTTTCAAGTGGCTATTCAGTATGCTGGTCAGTCTCAGCTGGAATTCAACCTTCAAGTTTTAGTAAACTGATACTGAAATTTTAAACTCAAATTCAATTGAAATCGAAGTATTTTGTGAATACGGGGCATGACTCTCAGATTCTTTAATTACTAGTTTGGCTGAATTTCAAAATTCTGCAACGAAACTGGGGTTAAAGTATGATTTTGATTTTTCTTTAAAAGACATTCATTTTACCTAAACATGAGAGTCGAATAAAAGTATTCCTGAAAAATGAGAGTAGATAATTATAAAAATTCAACAAGTAGCTTAAGTTATTATTTTTCCAATGCACTTTGTTTCATCAATTGCTCCTTCAATGCCAACAGTTGACCTGCCACCTGGACACGGAGTACATGTGTCCTTGGCTGTCCAATATGTGTCTACGCCACATGCAGTACAGGGGTAGAATCCTGAATCTGATCGGAATCCTCTGGGACAGGTAACTGAAATACAAAGTATAAAACATTACACCATTAATATATATTTTTCAAATTTAGTTGATCACATTTTAACTTCTGACAACAGAATAGTAAACCATATAGCTTACATGTTCCAAGCTGCCAAGTCTGTGTTTATATCACTGTGCATGATCTACTCGGATACAGAGGTAGACAAGAATCCACTATAAACAAGCAACTAAAATAGGAAGACTAGTGCAAATCTCAGTATCTTTTTCATTCCTGTATTTCTAAAATTAACTCCCGACAATAGAACAGTAGACTATATACACTCCATGTGTTCTATCTCATGCCAAGTACTGTGAAAACATTAATATTTGTATGGGACAAGATTGTAATGTAAATCCATAAAATTTAATGCAAGAGAATGGAATAATTTCCTTTTCAAGTTACATTTAAAGGTTGAGCAGATGTATATCCCTATGAAACAGAAATTATGGCCAAAACCTCCATACACGTGATATTAAAATTTTTTACAGATTTTGTTTTTACAACACACATGGATAAAATCGGAGTTTATTCTTTGTCCCTTAACTGAACTGATCCATTATACAATTAGCAATTTCTATTTATTTAGAAATCCTCCTAATAAAACTGCCACATTCTTGGACATTATACAAACTATTTTTGTCACGAATGCCCAAGACTGCAAAAAATATGTACTACAAACACGTTAACTGTAAATTGTCTTCTGGGGTCTACCAGCTTATCCATGAAATCTATTCGCAACAAACATCTTCAGTGACAAATTTATGATCAACATCTGACTACTGTCTTAAAGGAGATACTTTCCTTGACAGCCTGTGTGACCACCATCTGGCTATTGTCTTGAAAGAGATACTTACCTTGACAGCCTGTCTGACCACCATCTGGCTACTGTCTTGAAGGAGATACTTACACTGACAGCCTGTCTAACCACCATCTGGCTACTGTCCTAAAGGAGATACTTACCTTGACAGTCTGTCTGACCACCATCTGGCTAAAGTCCTGAAGGAGATAGATATACTGACAGCCTGTCCGACCACCATCTGGTTGCTCTCCTGAAGGAGATACTTTAGAAGGAGCGGTGGTCTAGTGGTTATAGTGGAGGCCGCTCCACACGGGGGTCGTGGGTTCCAGCTCCACAGGGGTCACGACCATGACTTCTCATATGACACTAGTACTTGTTTTTCAAGGAATCTGACTCGAGCGTGATTCAAATAAGCTAAAAACTTTCATTGCAATATAGCAAAAATAAATAAGTATAAACTAAGGAGATACTTAGACCGACGGTGCCTCCGTGGCCGAGTGGTTAAGGTCGCTGACTTCAAATCACTTACCCCTCATCGATGTTGGTTCGAGCCTCACTCGGGGCGTTGAATTCTTCATGTGAGGAAGCCATCCAGCTTGCTTACGGAAGGTCGGTGGTTCTACCCAGGTACCCGCTCGTGATGAAATAATGCAAGGAGGGGCACCTTGGGACTTCCTCCACCATTAAAGCTGGAAAATCGCCAGATGACCTATCATGTGTCGGTGCGATGTTAAATCTAAAACAATCTTACACCAACAGCCTGTCTGACCACCGTCTGGCTACTCTTCTGAAGGAGATATTTACATTGAAAGCCTGTTTGACCACCATCTTGCTACTGTCCTGAAGAAGATACTTACACTGACAGCCTGTCTGGCCACTATTTGGCTACTGTCCTGAAGGAGATGCTTACACTGACAGCCTGTCTGACCACTATTTGGCTACTGTCCTGATGGAGATGCTTACACTGACAGCCTGTCTGACCACTATTTGGTTACTGTCCTGAAGGAGATGCTTACACTGACAGCCTGTCTGGCCACTATTTGGCTACTGTCCTGAAGAAGATACTTACACTGACAGCCTGTCTGGCCACTATTTGGCTACTGTCCTGAAGGAGATGCTTACACTGACAGCCTGTCTGACCACTATTTGGCTACTGTCCTGATAGAGATGCTTACACTGACAGCCTGTCTGACCACTATTTGGCTACTGTCCTGAAGGAGATGCTTACACTGACAGCCTGTCTGGCCACCATCTGGCTACTGTCTTGAAGGAGATACTTATACTAACAGCCTGTCTGACCACCATCTGGCTACTGTCTTGAAGGAGATACTTATACTGACAGCCTGTCTGGCCACCATCTGGCTACTGTCCTGAAGAAGATACTTACACTGACAGCCTGTCTGGCCAATATTTGGCTACTGTCCTGATGGAGATGCTTACACTGACAGCCTGTCTGACCACCATTTGGCTGCTGTCCCAAAGAAGATACCATGATAGCCTGTCTGACCACCATCTGGCTAATGTCCTTAGTTTATGATTTATAAAAAGATAATAGCTAAGGGTAGTTTAAGACTTAATTTACCTTGACAGCCTGCCTGATCACCTTCATTTTACTATCCTAAAGGGCATTATTAAAGATTTAAACTTACCTTGACAGCCTGTCTGATCACTATTTGGCTACTGTACTGAAGGGTATGATTTAAGATTGACAGCCTGTCTGATCACAATCAGGCTACTGATCTGAAGGAAATGGAAGGATTAAAGATTTAAACTTACCTTGACAGTCTGTCTGATCAGCTTCAGGCTACTGTACTGAGGGAGATGGTTTACAATAATTATTTAAACTTACCTTGACAGCCTGTCTTATCACTATTTGGATACTGTCCTGAAGAGCAACTTTTACAACTTGTCTGGTACTGTCCATCTGGGCAAGCATTTACAGCATTTGTTTCCAAGTTGAAAAACTGTGCAGGTCCACATGGCACTGTAACACATTATATGCATGAAAATATATGCAGCACAACCAATAAAATCAGCTTGTGTCATACGTGTCTGTGACGTCCATAGAAAAAGGGTAATCATTGCACAAGATCAGTTACCTGGACGTCACAATTACAAATTTAATTATTTACATAATTTGTTTGCTTAATAGGTATATTGTAAACCATACGTCAGGTTTGATTATCTTAAAGAATTAAGTACCTAGTAACATTTACAATAGATATTAACAAGAGCTGTCGAAGGACAGCAACGCATGACTATTCAACAGCCTTGTCAACTGAATGACATCAAAAGTCGAAAAAGCGGCATAATTTAGTAAAAATACAAAACAGCGTTACGGAACCTGTATTATAAGTTCTAATCATCTCATGACAGTGGACAAGTGTGTGAACTTTCAATCCATTCCCATTAGTGGGTACTGAGATAACAGCTTACATATAAGAATTTAACAAAAAAATGCTAAGTTTAAGAAGGGGCATAATTTTGAAAAAAAAACAACAGAGTAGAGCTATGGGATCTGCTTTGTGCATGTTAGATCATGACAGTGAAAAAGTTTGTAAAGTTTCAATACATTCCCATTAGTGAGTAATAAGATACAAGCTTGCATACAAACATTTAACAAAAAATTTCTGAGTCGAAAAAGGGGCATGATTTTGTAAAAAAGTAAAACAGAGTTATTGAACCCATGCAATATAAATCAGTTTATCACAGTACATAAGTGTGTGAAGTTTCAATCCATTCCCGTAAGTGGTTACTGTCATACCAGCTAACATACAAAACCTTAACCAAACATTTCTGTGTCAAAAAAGTGGCATAGGTAATTTTACAAAAAAGCAAAATAGAGTTATGGAACCTGTGCAGTGTAAATCTGTTTATCACAGTGAATAGGTGTGTGACGTTTCAATCTATTCCCACAAGTGGTTACTGAGACACCAGCTTACATACAAAACCTTAACCAAATCGGGACGCCGATGCCAACACCGACGTGGACGCCAACGCACAGGCAATTCCAACAGCTCTACTATTTTATGAACAGTCGAGCTAAAAACTATAAATTACAGTTATAGGTACAGCAGATATTTTTCACCTGACAAACACATAGTTTCCTACACAACATGTGTGTTCCACTCTTAAGCACACCAATCTATCGGACTGGTATTTTTATTCAAACAGTTATTATTACGGACTGGTATTTTCAATCAGTAATTAATATAAATTTCCATGCAAAAGACACTTTTATCTATTAATCACACAGTATTCTATGCCATAAGAACTTTTATCAATCAATAAAATAGTACTCAATGTAAGAACAAAGTATCTTATGTGACAGGTATGTTTGTCTATCAACTACACAGTATCCTATGTAACTTTTTTTTTTTCATCTATCAATCATAAAATTATTCTATGCCACAATCATTTTGTCTGTCAATAGCACAGTTTTCTAAGCACCTGGTATTTTCAACAATCAATTACCCAGTATCCTATGCAAAGGTTTTTTTTTTCATCGATCAATCAATCAATTACCCAGTATCCTATGCAACAGGTTTTTTTTTCATCTATCAATCAATCAATCACATAATATCCTATACAACAGTTATTTTCATATATCTATCAATTACACAGTTTCCTTTGCAATAGTTTTTTTTCATCTATCAATCACACATTGCTCTATGCAACAATTATTTTCATCAGATTCTGTCAATTACACAGTATCATATGCATTAGTTATACTTACAGCAGATATCATCAACCAAGCTGTAACCTACAGTTGAGCAGCTAAGTGCCCCAGTCCCTGATATGACTGAATCTTCCTTCACAGTCAGATCGTAGCTTTGACCAGCTGCTGTACAAAACAAAGCGCTTCCAGTGACATCAAACACATTGTTTGTGGTATTAACAATTTTTTCGATACAGCCTTCACTTTCAGACACACTAACAGATGATAATAATTTGAGATCTAAAGTTGTTTCAAACTGAAAATAAAGAAAATTATTCTAATAAAGACATTATCCTAAATTTTAAATATCCAATATGGCTACTGCAGTATTCTGCTGTGTATCAAAAGAAAACAAGAGGACAATGATGGTCCTGAATCGCTCACCTGTCTCCACATGACCCAGTTTTGAACCGAGAATGACGTCGTTTTCTCTAATATTTGACCCAGTTTTGAACTTGACCTAGATATCATCAAGATAAAAATTCTGACCAATTTTCATGAAGATCCATTGAAAGTATGGCCTCTAGAGAGGTCACAAGGTTTTTCTATTATTTGACCTAAAAACCTAGTTTTTGAAGGCACGTGACCCAGTTCTGATCTTGACATAGATATTATCAAGATGAACATTCTCACCAATTTTCATGGAGATCTCATTAAAAGTATGGCCTCTAGAGAGGTCACAAGGTTTTTCTATTTTAATACCTACTGACCTAGTTTTCACCGCACGTGACCAAGTTTCAAACTTTATCTAGATATCATCAAGATGGACATTCAGATCAATTTTCATGAAGATCCATTGAAAATTATGGCCTCTAGGGAGGTCAAAATGTTTTTATATTTTTAGACCTACTGACCTAGTTTTTGACCGCAGTTGACCCAGTTTCAACCTTGACCTAGATATCAACAAGATAAACATTCAAATCAACTTTCATACAGATCCCTTGAAAAATATGGCCTCAAGAGAGGTCACAAGGTTTTTTATTATTTGACCTACTGACTTAATTTTTTGTTTTATTGTTTGACCTACTGACCTAATTTTTAAAAAAAACATGACCCAGTTTCGGACTTGACCTAGATATCATCAAAGTAAACATTCTTTCCAATTTTTTTGAAGATCCATTGAAAAATATGGCCTCTAGAGAGGTCAAAAGGTTTTTCTATTTTTAGAACGCACATAACCCAGTTTCAAACGTGACCTAGATATCATCAAGATAAACATTCTGACCAACTTTCATAATGATCCCATGAAAAATGTGACCTCTAGAGTGGTCACAAGCAAACGGACACACGCACGGACGATGGATGCCACTCGATCACAAAGCTCACCTTGTCACTTTTTGACAGGTGAGCTAACAAGAGCTGTCGAAGGACAGCAATGCTCGACTATTCAACAGCCTTGTCAGTTGAATGAAAATAAAAGTCGTAAAAGGTGAATAAGTTTGTAAAATTGCAAAACAGGGCTATGAGACCAGTACAATACATATCATTTCATGACAATGGACAACTGTGTGAAGTTTCAATCCATTTCCATTAGTAGGTACTAAGATACCAGCTTACATACAAAAACTTAACCAAAAACTGCTAAGTCAAAAAAAGGGGCATAATTTTGTAAATATGCAAAGTAGAGTTATGTAAACTGTGCATTACATGTCAGATTATGACAGTGAACAAGTGTGTGAAGTTTCAAACCATTCCTATTAGTGGGTACTGAGATACCAGCCTACATACAAAAACTTCACCAAAACCTGTGTATTACATGTAGATCATGACAGTGAACAAGTATGTTAAGTTTCAATCCATTCCCATTAGTGGGTATTGAGATACCAGCTTACATTACATATAAAACCTTTACCAAAACATTTTGAAGCATAATTTTGTAAAAAAGCAAAATAGAGTTATGGAACCTGTGCAATGCAAGTCAGTTTATCACAGTGAATAAGTGTGGGAAGTTTCAATACATTCCCCTAAGTGGTTAGTGAGTACAAAAACTTAACCAAATCGGGTTGCCGACACCGACGCACGAAGGAGTCCAATAGCTCTACCTATTCTTTGGAGAGCTTAGCTAATATTGTACAACACACACGTATATTTTTCAACAAGATAAGTGGTACAATGTATATTACACATTTGCCTGTGCACACAGTGGATCACAATGTTAATAATAAATTATCAACTTTCCAGGAGAGATAACCAAATAACATCTGTATGTCACCTGAAGAGTTCTACATGTTTGTTAACTGTTCAGATAAGATCTTACCTAACTGTTCTACTTTTAACTTCTGTCCCAATTCAGGTACAGTTGAAACTCGATATCTCAAATTCGTTTAACTAAAAATTCCAGCTATCTCAAAGACTTTTTTTCAAGTCCCATCCCGAAAACACGTGCATAAAATATCATTTTAAGTCTAAACGAGATAATGAGTTTCAGCTGTATTTACCTAACTATAGATTTCTGCATTTAACTTATGTTCCAATTATGGTATTTAAATTACTATAGAATTTTGCTTTAACTTAAATGCCAATTAAGGTGCTTTAACTTATCTTCAAATTAAGGTATTTACATAACTGTAGATTTCTGCTTTTAACTTCTGGTCCAATAGCTCTACCTATTCTTTGGATAGCCCAGCTAATAATGTATAACACACATGTATATTTTTCAACAAGATATGCGGTATAATGTATATTACACATTTGCCTGTACACACAGTGGATCACAATGTTAATAATAGATAATCAACTTTCCAGGAGAGATAATAAAATAACCTCTGTAGGTCATTCCCACCTGAAGAGTTCTACATGTTTGTTAACCATTCAAATAAGATCTTTCCTAACTGTTCTACTTTTAACTTCTGTCCCAATTCAGGTATTTACCTAACTATAGATTTCTGCATTTAACTTATGTTCCAATTATGGTATTTAACTTACTATAGAATTTTGCTTTAACTTAAATGCCAATTAAGGTGCTTTAACTTATCTTCAAAAGGTATTTACATAACTGTAAATTTCTGCTTTTAACTTCTGTCCCAATTCATGTATAGTTGAAACTCGATATCTCTAACTCGTTTAACTCAAAATTCCAGCTATCTCGAAGATTTTTTTTCAAGTCCCATCCCTAAAATACGTACATAAAATATTATTTTAAGTCTGGTTCAAGATACCCCGTTTCAACTGTTATTACCTCACTATAGATTTTTGCACTTAACTTAAGTCTCAATTATGGTATTTAGCTTACTATAGAATTTTGCTTTAATTTAAGTGCCAATTAAGGTGTTTGCATGACTGTAGAATTTTGCTTTTTAACTTGTGTCTCAATTAAGGTGTTTACCTGACTGTAGAAGTAAGCTTTAACTTATCTTCAAATTAAGGTATTACATAACTGTAGATTTCTGCTTTGAACTTATGTGGCAATTAATTTAACTGAATGTAGAATCTTACTTTAACTCGCGTCCAAATTAAGGTATTTACCTGACTGTAGAACTGTGCTTTAACTTACGTCCAAATTTAGGTATTTACATAACTGTAGATTTCTGCATTTAACTTCTGTCCCAAACTAAGTGTTTACCTGACAGTAAAATTTTGCTTTAATTTATATTCAAATTAAGGTATTTACCATAGATACCCATGTATAATGCGCAGTTTTTTTACCATCGGGACCACCCCCGAATTGTGGGTGCGCATAATAAACAGGTATAGACAACTTCAAAACAGGTTTTTTTACCGAGGTTTACCATTTTAATAAAGGGAAACTACTCCCCGCGCTTACTTTCACCGCTAAAATCTAAGACTGCCGTTACGTTCCGTAAAAGATCGAATGTTTTATTTCCTTTCAAACAAAATTAATTTCATATATTAATATTTTGATGAAAGAAATGTTAATAAATCACAAAAATTATGATACTAATTAAAGATCAAGAATTATCTTTAACCAAGATCAAACTGTGAACAACAAAACTGACACGAGGTGACACGTTACTTGCCGGTAATTACTGGCTACTTGATTGTGATAAAAAGACTATCACACCTTTCGTTTTGAATTGAGAAGCTCGTGTCATTTTGAATAATACCATTCCGAAATATTGAATCGGCTTCTATTTATTTACAAATATAATAGTATTTTACTGGTTTTATTTTCGATAAAAGAAAAATCGATAGTACCGCGAGACCGATGCTGCCTTCCGCCACGGAGATAAAATTTATTACCGGTGTCGATGTAAACTCTACTTTCGGTTTTCATCCTCCTCAAAATTGACCAAAATGTTTTTTTACAGGATTTAGGGCTAAAATCGGGGGTATGCATTATACACAGGTGCACATTATACATGGGAATCTACGGTACCTAACTAGATATTTGCTTTAACTTATGTCCCAATTAATGCATTTACCTGACTGTAGAATTTTGCTTAAACTCAAGTCCCAAGTCAAATGTTTACCCAACTAAAGAATTTTGTTTTAACTTTAGTCCCATTTAAGGTGTTTGCCTAACTGTAGATTTCCACTTAATGTCCAAAAAAAGGAGATACCTAACAAGAGAGTTCTGTGTTTTTTAGCATATTTGGCAGTTTCTTTCAAATCAGCAGATTTTTATGATCTACCTGGTACTGAAACTACATTTAAGTGTCAGGTTTTAACAAGAGCTTGTAGAACACGAAATGCCCCCTTGATACATTCAGTAACTGCAAAATGAACAAAAATTATTCGGTCACTGTGCACTGGACATTTGACGTACTGACCTAAAATCAATAATTATAAAATTTCTACTGTTCTGCATCAATGTGACCTTGACCTTTGACTTACTGACCTCAAAATCAATAGGGATCACCTGCTGGTCATGATCAACCTCACTAGTAAGTTTCGTGATCCTAGGCCCAAGCATTCTAAAGTTATCGTCTTGAAATGGTTTAACTGTTCACGATCACTGTGACCTTGATCTTTGACCTCAAAATCAATAGGGGTCATCTGCTGGTCATGATGAACCTCCTTATCAAGTTTCTGTGACCTTGACCTTTGACCTCAAAGTCAAAAAGAGTCATCTGCCTGTTATGACCAACCTCCCTGTTAGGTTTGATGACCTTAAGTCCAAGCTTTCTTGAGTAATCATCCAGAAACAGTTTAACTATTCCTGGTCACTGTGACCTTGGCTTTTGACCTATTGACCTTAAAATCAATAGGGGTAATTTGACGGACAGGCCAACCTCCCTATAAACTTTTATGATCCTAGACTCAAGCGTTCTTAATAATCATCCGGAAACCGTTTAAAATTTTCCAGGTCACTTTGACCTTGACCCTTGATCAACTAATCTCAAAATAATTAGGGGCCACTGCTGGTCATGACCAACCTTCCTATCAACTTTGATGATCCTAGGCCCAAGCAATCTTGAGTTACCATCCGGAAACCGTTTAACTGTTCCAGGTTACTGTGACCTTGACCTCTGACCTACTAATCTCAAAATCAATAGGTTTCATCTGCTGGTCATGACCAAACTTCTTATCAACTTTCATGACCCTAGGTCCAAGAGTTCTTGAGTTATCATCCGGAACCATTTAACTGTTCTGTGTCATTGTGACCTTGACCTTTCTTGAGTTAACGTCCGGAAACGGATTGCTCTACATACCGACTGCGGGTACTTACACAAGTTTCTATAGAACATATAGAATGTTGCTTACATGCGACTGATCACATTTAAAGCACTACATAGAAAAATGTCATGACAATAGGTACTAAAGGTAAACTGCTTTCAAATCAGCGTTATATAAATGACATGTGATTCTGTCTTTGCGACAAGTGCAGACCAAGATATGTGCAGGCTGATCATGCTCTGCACTGTTCACTCTTCAATCAGTAAATTTTCATTGAACACCCCTTTGAACTAGAGCTGCTTTTGAGAAAAGCGCATGTCTCTCACAACTGCCTAATCATTTATTGATTCAAAGTGGTTTGGGTGAATGGTTCCTATAGTGATTCAAAGTGGTTTGGGTGAGTAGTTCCTATAGTGATTCAAAGTGGTTTGGGGGTTTGGGTGAATGGTTCCGATCAGTAATTTTGGGTGGTTTGGGTGAATGGTTCTGATCAGTAATTCAAAGGCCATAATTCAAAAGTGCCTCGGCCGATTTGACTAGTTATCTAACTTGGCCCAGGAATTTTTGGCAAACACATTTTGTTTAAGTTTGGTGAAGATCGGATGAGAAATGTTCAACTTATATTGTGGGCAAGCTTTGTGACAGACACACACACAAACATACACACACAGACACACAGACACACACACACACATATACACAGGAGTAAATCATTATGTCTCCCACACTACTGTGTGATGGAGACATATTAAATTTTACTGCCCAAACTGAATGATGAACCAGTCCATTTTAGAACTTTAACAGGGCAAAGGTTAAATATGAATACCTCCCTGTGTATTCAACAAAATGGCAGGATAATTGCCATGGTCTTCTTTCTTAATTAAGCATTCTTTAAGGTAGTTTAGAAAAACATGTTCTAATGCTCATGATATCACAAAGAAAGTTCATTTCAGATATCTCAATGAGGGTCTTATCTCCATATCATATATCTCAATGAAGGTTCACATATCTCAATGAAGGTCATACCTTTATTTCAGATACCTCACTGAGTTCTAACCTTCATATTAGATATCTCATTGAAGATAATAAACCTCTATCTCCTGTATCTTCCATGAAGGACATACCTCTATTTGATATCTGAATGAAAGTCATATCTTTATCTCAAATATATCACTGCAGGCAATGTCTTTATTTCAGCTCTCTTCATAAGTTTTTGAATGAAGAATTTATTGTGAAATCACCTACAGCCATAAGGGCTAATTTTCATGGACTTGCATAAACCAACAGAACGAAATACCAATGAACAAGTAAAAGTCCCATTAACTTCATAAAATTTGAAATAAATAAATACATATACCCAAATAACAGCTTTTTTGGCCGAAACCGTAAAGTTTAATGATTTCACACTATCTCAATAAGGTTTATACCTCTGTCTTACATATCTCAATGAGAGTCATATCTTCATCTCTGATATTTCAGTAAGTTGTAATACACTTGAAATTTCTCTGAGGAATCATACCTCTTTCTGTGGAATCACCATGAGATTGATAAATCACAAATGAGCCGCGCCATAAGAAAACCAACATAGTGGCTTTGCGACCAGCATGGATCCAGACCAGCCTGCGCATCCGCGCAGTCTGGTCAGGATCCATGCTGTTCGCTTTCAAGGTCTATTGCAATTAGAGAAACTGTCAGCGAACAGCATGGATCCTGACCAGACTGCGCGGATGCTGGTCGCAAAGCCACTATGTTGGTTTTCTCATGACACGGCTAAAATATCTCAGGAGAGGGGTAATATCCCTAGATACCTAAATAAGTATCATATCTCAGTCTCAATCTCAGATACCTCAGAGGGTCTTACCAATCGTACCTAGGGTATACCTTTATCTCAAATATCTGAATGAGGGTATTACCTCTATCTTTAATATCTAAATGAGGATCATACCTCTGCTGAGAGTCGTACCTCTGTCTAAGATATCTTAATGAGGGTCATACCTCAAAAAAGTTTCCTCCTTTTTCAGCTGTGTTTACTGAGACATCCCACTGCTGGTTGCAAAGGCTTAAAATGTTTTGTTCAAAGGTAGGTATATTAATTGTTAAAGAGTTTCCGTACTCATTCAAACAATCACCGGAAATGTACTCATAGGTATGTATCAAGTCCACAGAAACTATATACTCTGGGTTCTCTTTCACTGAAAATAGACAAAGTAATATTTCGTGACTAAATTGTAAATTGGGTAATACAAAAAAGAACTGGAAGGTCTAAGCTGTTTTTTGAGGATGACCTTCACCTTTTGTCTTAGCTTGTCAGCAAGTTTAGTAAATGTTCATGACTCTAATTTTAAAACTTTTCATATATCTTTAATACTGGTGATCCCTGGATGAAGTCAAGCAAAACATTTTGATTAAATTATTGAAAAGTCCAAGTGGGGATGTTTCTGTTCAAATTTGGTGAATATCTGTACAGCCATTAATGAGTAAAATTGGTTTCAACTTTTTTTCTATCTTTAGTTGTAGCACCCACAAAAATGCATTCAAGCTTAACAGTAAATTAAAATTTGAAACGTGAAATCCTGAACTAGAAATCTGCTGTTATCACACAAAAAGGCGAGTTTTGTAAGTGATTGCACAGTGACGATACACATATTAGTCTGCCAATATCTTGGGAAAATGTGACTTCTGATGGCATTTTTTGTTAATGCTCGTATATTAGTATAAAACTGTTCCTTAGGATCGAACATGAAATTTAAAAGGGGCTGTCGCCTTCTAGGGTTCCTCATTACAGTACAATGGGGTCAAAGGTCAAATAAGTGCATTTACAAATAAACTGTGCTGCTGTGCACTTAAATATTGTGTCTCAACGCCCTTTAGTATTTTGTAAATAAAACTGATGATAATATATACAATATATATATATATATATATATATATATATATATATATATATATATATATATATATATATATATATATGATTGAAATCTGTCATTTGATATCTAAATGACGAATTTGAAAACACAATTAACAATAAATGGTTCTGTTACAGCATCATACATAATATGTGATAGGTGACTAATTTTATCAAGAAAAGACAAATATTAACAGTTGATATGCATCATCAAAGGTGGGGATCTAACCTATAATATATATATATATATATATATATATATATATATATATATATATATATATATATATATTATATATATATATATATATATATATATATATATATATATTATTAAGAATAATATATATCTGGGAAAAGTGGCATACGATGACAAAGTGTGTTTTACTTGACATGTTTGCTAATGTGGATTAACTAGAGAAATATTTTTGGAACTGTCGTATCCAAGGGTTATTTCTATGTAATTTCAAGGTCACAGACATGTCAAGGTCAAAACTGATCTTTTAAAAATGACTTCGGGATCATTGATTTCAACTCATTTAGATTTGAAGATTGAATACTGCTTAAGCCGGTGATAGGGGGCGTGGGCAGTGTTGCATTTTCCATTACAGCTCGTGAACAGACTCAATCAAACCGAGTCTGCAATTTTCACTGTTTGCCTTGTTCTCGATGCTTCCGAGGGATCTACTTTTCAGATTTTATTTACTTCACAACAGCGGGTGTTAAGTGCTGTGTGGCGGCCGTAAAAAGTCGCCCCGACTTCATCTCAGTGTTGTTATATTTTCTGGTCCTTCGGGATCATTGATTTCAACTCATTTAGATTTGAAGATTGAATACTGCTTAAGCCGGTGCTAGGGGGCGTGGGCAGTATTGCATTTTCCATTACTGCTCATGAACAGACTCAATCAAACCGAGTCTGCAATTTTCACTGTTTGCTTTGTTCTCGATGCTTCCGAGGGATCTACTTTTCAGATTTTATTCTAAGTTATTAAAGGTAGCAAAATGGCACGTATATTAACAATATACTCAACAACTTTTCTAATTCTACACCTGCTTTTTCCCTTTATCGCCAAATTTTGACAGATTTGAATGAATGTTTTACACAATGTTAAATGATTATTTTATTACAATATAATATAAAAACGATCATAGCCTGGTGTAAATCCATTTAACTGTAAGGGTAACAATAAGGTAACCCTTAAATTAAAAGTCACATAATTAGTATTTCCAACTCACAGTAGTACACTTTGATCCTATTAATTCAATGAAGTTAAAAGTATCATATTCTGAATGTTCAGCTCTTATTAGTTATAATAGAACATCGGTTAATATTTTCAATATGAACATGTTATTTTTACCAGGTTTGTGACGTCATTAATGACACCACATTAATGACAAATTGTTTAATCCCGCAGATGGCAGTACTTGCCCCATACAGACAAGCACCAAGTTGCATTCATTCTGTGACATTTTTTATGGGGGCGGGGTATCTTATTTGAACTATAATGGCACAACGAATGTACGCACAATTGATATATTGTTATGTTTATTTAACTGAACTGTCATTAAACAGTGTGTCCAATTTTCATTCAAATCTGTCAAAATTTGGCAGAGATAAAAACAAAAGTCTGTGGAGTTAGAAAAATTATGATTATAAAATGACACTGTAAAAGCATTTCTTGCATTTCAGGCTGCAATAAAATTTGAATTTAAGCTTTGAACTGACTATAAAAAAAGAATATTTACATATTGTACACCTTTTGAGAAATGTGTATGAGATAGAAAATATGATAGGTTTTGAGGAAGAAGACTACAGTGGAAAATGAATAACATATAAATGTATAAAATATTCACGTAAATAGTTAAAACTACTTTACTGTCATGTATACAAACAAGTATGTTTAGCTCAATCAGTAGAGCGCAGATCTAAGGTTCGCGGGGTCGTGAGTTCGATCCCCGGGAGAGGTGAATGTTCTCCATGACGATTTGACAATAGACATTGTCAGAATTAATTTCGGCAGTTACTTGCGGGGAAAAGGCTACTACTTGTAGAGACTCCAGAACACTGATTAGGTTAATTGACCGCAGTTAAATGACTGAAATACTGTTGAAAGTAACATATATAATATTATATGGAATCTTCTCCAGCCCCTAAAGAAATGATTTCAAATCTGGTGATGTTTAACATTTATGTTAATTTGTCCACGCGGTGATGGTTAAATAGGACCATTTTAGAAGAATAACTGAAATATTGGTCACAACATAGGTTTACACAGTACATGTACGGTAATTAACTAAACAGAACAGATATGTAGTATTTCAACTAGTTAATCTATACACTATTCCTTTAATATGCTGTAATATAGTTATTTGTTTTACTATCGGTCAGGCATTTATCATCATATTTTATGTATTTGCAATTAAGTAGCACATTTCAAGAACTAGATTTTCTATCACCGAAGCTCTGAATGCGATATCTGCATCATTTCATTCTGAAAATTCAGCACGCTATTTCTGTTTCGATCCTTTTGATCTCTGGCTTTGCTTCTACACTCTCACTTCCTGTTCAAAACAAAGTTGAAAACGAATCAGATTGTAACAATTTACAGATCTGACACTTGGTTTCAGACAGGATGTCGTTGATAACATTGTGAAAACAAAGCTTGTGTCTTGACACTGAAACATTAGTCATTCAGATATTTTACAAATAAAAATGTAAAAATAAAGATATAAAAACATCAGAAGGTTGCTCTAGAATTTTTATAATAGAAACATTAAGGCTCATTCACTGAAATATCGAAGTTATACCTTCCGATATTTTCATGATTACTGACAGATGATGGCTCAGCTAATCAAAATGATGATATATGGTGGTTCGATAGTTACCAAGAGATATACAATGCGTAAAAATAACTTCCTGCAGGGTGAGAAGAGCATGAAGAAGAGATTTGAAAATCAAAACGATGGATTTATAACGAACAAATAATGCCGATTGAATAAGTCAGGCTAAGACATCTATAGCTTGTGAAGTGTTTTGGGGTTTATTCATTTTTTATATAAGGGTAAGAAGTTATTTCTATATAAGGGTAGTTCATTCTAACATTCCGCACTGAATTTAATTGACAATTTATTTAATTTTACATGTTTAAGGCTACAATAGCGTTAGCTCACATTTGTTTATTTTTTAACATCAGTAGATTCCTTCGTAATACATTGGTAAGTTTTCTCTACCCGGTTCTATCAACAATCAATCACACGGAAATCTAAAGGTGTTGTAACAGGAAAACAAACATGCTTTGCCCCTATATTCACAGTCATAATGATCATACTAATAACATTCGATATACTGTCAAATTCACAGACAATTATTAAAAAAAAAACAAAGACAAATATCAAACAGGGAATGCCACGTACCAAAATCGCAGCCTCCCCAAAACGAAACCTACAGCACGCAGACGTGCACACCACAAACACACACACACACATACACGCGCACACACGCCTTTTGAAATTATGACATCTAAAGAACCGACATGAACAAATATTTACAAAATTGTAGATATTGAAAACACTTGAAGAGCGGTTACCAGTTCTTATAATAGCCTAATGTTAATGTTCAAAGAAATAATTTTTTAGCTGATTCAAAAATATGAAAATGACCATTTTCATACTGATGGAATAAAAAAATAACAAACAAAAAAAAAATACCAAAAAACAACATTTGCGGTTATCTAATATTTATATTTACGCTTTGATATCGCTTGACTTGTATACATAGGTAGTATTTCTAAACGCCCATACATTCATGAAATTGCTACAACACATGCATAAACCACTGGAAGAGAGTATTGATTGACCGCATAGACCATTTTAGATATTGCTTGAGAGAATTTGCACATTTCATACTATCTCATAAATAGACTTAATCAAACCGAGTTTGCTATTTTTACGTCCTTGAGTTCTATGCTTCCGAAGAAATCTTCCAACAGTTAGTACAGTCAAACTATGTTCGCTAGAGCTCAACGGGACAAGCAAAATGTGTTCCAGATATCAATAGTACAAGCCAACGTTAAGTATACATTATAAAGAACTGACACTGAGTTCGAGCAAAAAGTAGTAACTGGATAATCCGAATTCGAGCAAACGAAGTCTGACTGTACTAGTCTATATGAAATACGCGCCATAGATTTTTCTACCTGTACTGTTCATACAGACAATCATACAGGTAACCAACCAGCCATTTTAGAAATTGTTAGCCTGAGAACGGAAATTTAAGAAACATGAGAAAGATAACTTCCAGAAATTAACAAAATATCAGAGCGTACGAAAAGTTAAGCTCATTCTATAGAAATAACTTGAATCGTTTTGAATGTTGCCAGTCTCAAATGCAATAAATCTGTTTGAAGTAATTTATTTTACTTATCAGATTCGTAACTATTACCGAAAAATAACAAGTTTGTATTAGAATGTAGCAAAAATGGCGAAAATCTGAAGTTTATAACAAAAAAACACTTATTGACCTATGACCTTGTGCTGTGACCTTTCTATGACCCTTAGAAGGTGACAGCCCCCCTGAGAAGTTTCCAATATTTATAAAGTTAACAATGAACATGGCTGTCGGGCATTAACAAAAAATGCCATCAAAGGCAATTTCTAGGCCTCTTTTTTGGATATATAGGCAGACTATATACTGGATTTATGGAGTGGAAAAAAATGTAAATTATCTATTCCAAATTTAACAAATAAATGATACATACAGGTCTTGTTGTGGTAAAACTTTGCACCAAGTTATATAAATATGCTTAGGTTACTGTGACCTTGACCTTTGAAGGCTGTAGCTACAAAAATAAGAAAGTAGGTCACTAAGTAAAGATCAAGGTCAAAGTTCATTTCGGTACACAAAACTATGCACGTGGTCCAAATTTGAAGCCTGTAACTTCAGAAATGTGACAGTAGGTCACTAGATCAATGTCAAAGTCAAAGTTGATTTCGGTACACAAATCTATGATTGTGGTCCAAATTTGAAGGCTGTAGCTACAGAATTGTGAAGGTCACAATGTCACTAGGTCAAGATCAAGGTCAACTCATATCAAGGTTCATCTAGCCACTCAGATCTATACATGTGGTCCAAATCTGAATCTTGTAGGATATGGACAAAAATGTTTTTAAAGTTTTTCCTTATATAAGTCTATATAAACCGGAGCGGGGCCATATTTGACACTAGGGGATAATTTGAACAAACTTCGTAAAGAACCACCAGATCACACTTTTCTTATGCAATCACTTATACATACATGCACATTCTGTTACGGTCAGTACTTTCATTCGAACATACATATCTTCTCAACTGTTGCCTCTACTCCTCATAATCTCTGGAAATGTACACCCATATCCAGGACCCAATAGTACAATTTCATCAGACAACTCATCCTTATCCGCATACAGTGAAATATTGCAAAGTGGTCTTGCTGTTATGCAGCCCGCCCGCTTAGCTCAGTAGGGAGAGCATTGGTCTACAGATCGCGGGGTCGCGAGTTCGATCCCCGGGCGGGTCGTATGTTCTCCGTGACGATTTGATAAAAGACATTGTGTCTAAAATCATTCGTCCTCCACCTCTGATAATTCATGTGGGGAAGTTGGCAGTTACTTGCGGAGAACAGGTTTGTACTGGTACAGAATCCAGGAACACTGGTTAGGTTAACTGCCCGCCGTTACATGACTGAAATACTGTTGAAAAACGGCGTTAAACCCAAAAAAAAACAAAAAACAAAACTTGCTGTTATGCATCTAAATATTTAAAGTCTCAAGCCTAAAATTGACACTTTAGAAATAGAAGCTCAGCCTTATGATGTTCTTATCTTCACAGAATCCTGGCTATCTCCTGCAATATAAAATGACGATCTTCTCATACCTAACTTTCAAACACCGTTTCGCTGTGATCGTAATGATCGCATAGGTGGAGGAGTCACTATCTACATTCGAGATGGCCTTCTCGCCAAACATCGTGACGACCTTTCTGTTGCTGGAATAGAGGCTCTCTGGCTTGAAATAAATTTCAGACATCGTGTCATCCTTGTAGGAGGCATCTATCGTCCTCCGGATTCAAATAATCAGCAATGGCTTCTTCTCGAACAGTCTATAGACCAAGCTTTTAACCAACCTTGTGACAATATCCTAGTTGCTGGTGACTTTAACATCAATATCCTAAACACTCAGACAAACAAGATATCAAATCTAATTTCCTCTTTACAGGCAGAACAACTAATTTCATCACCAACACATTTTACAGAAAACTCATCCTCTCTTATTGATCTCATCTTTGTTAAAAATAATAATCAGGTACTAACCAGCTTTGTTGCCGATCCATTCATTCCTGACATGATTCGATTTCACTGCCCTATTGTTGCTGTTCTTAAACTAGACAAACCTATAAACACTACATTCAAAAGAAAAGTATGGTTGTACGACAAAGGTAACTATGATCAATATAAAACAATACTGCATAATACTACCTGGGACACCATAATAGAAAACACTGACCTTAAAAAAGCCACTGAAGACATCACACACGCAATATTAACTGCAGCACAACAATCAATTCCAAATAAAACAGTCACAATAAGACCAAACGACATTCCTGGCTAAATATCACGATAAGAAAGGCTATTAGGAAGCGCAAGAAGTTACACAAAACAGCAAAATGACTTAACACTGAACAAGCTTGGACATATTTTAAAACAATACGTAACGAGGTAACAAAACTAATACGAATATCAAAAAAAAAAACTACCAAAATAAACTCATTGAACAAGTAAACTCAAACACAATAACAGCGAAACTCTGGTTCAAAACTGCTAAAAAACTAACAAATAAAACAACAGCTCAAACAATTCCAACGCTACAAGACCAAAATACACAAGCATCTAAGACCAGGAAAAGACAGAACTCCTTAACCATTTCTTTTGCTCACAATCCACCATAGATGACATTAATGAAATTTTGCCACCATGCCCATCCTCTACTACAGCTACCCTAACGAATATTCTTATTACACCAACATACGTCTCTGATGCTATATCCCTCATTGATCCATCTAAAGCATGTGGTCCTGATCTCATCAGCCCTAAACTTCTTCGAGAAGGTAAGGCAGAACTTTCTGAACCTCTTTCCAAGTTTTTCAATAAGTTATTGTCGCATGCCTTCTTCCCCTCATCCTGGAAACTAGCAAACGCTACTCCAGTTTTTAATATATCAGATCCCTCAAAACCTTCGAACTATTGACCAATCTTTCTTCTAAGCTACATAGGCAAACTTATGGAACGGTGTATTCACAAATATCTCTACAACTATGTCACACAAAACAATCTTATTACTTCTCTTCAATCAGGCTTTATCAAAGGTGACTCTACAATGAACCAACTGGTATATCTTCATAACCACATCTGCAATGCTCTCGATAACGGCAAAGAAGTTTGAGCCGCGTTTTGTGACGTTTCAAAGGCCTTCGACAGGGTGTGGCATCGCGGACTTCTTCATAAGCTATCCTCTCTAGGTATTAAGGGTTTACTTCTGGACTGGATAACCTCATACCTTATGTATAGTGTTGATCTCGATAAACAAGGAAAGATAATAGAATCGATTTTTACCCAATTCTTCAGTATGTTTCCTCGGATCTAAAATGGTCCTCACATATATCTATTACTTTGAAAAAAGCTTGGCAACGAATTGGAATAATGAGATCTCTTAAATTTCTATTAAATCGACAAAGTCTCGAACGAATGTACTTTTCATCGATTCATCCAATCCTGGAATATTCTGATGTTGTTTGGGATAACTGTACAGAAGCTCTAAAGAATGAAATCGAGGCCGTCCAGAACGAGGCTGCACGTATAGTCACCGGTGCCACTAAACTCTGTAACATCCAGAAACTCTTACTCGATCTCGGTTGGGAACCTCTGACAGAACGACGAAAGAAACATCGCCTTGTTTTGTTCTATAAAATGGTCAATGGTCTATCACCCGCCAACCTGTCTTCACTAATTCCTGAAAACCAACATATATCAATACTAGATTTAACCAAAGAAACATCAGAAATATCCTTTGCCAGTCATATTCATACAAATCTTCCTTTCTTCCTAACACAATAAACGACTGGAACTTACTTCCGCAGCATATCAAATCATCTCCTTCAGTCAATGCCTTCAAATCAAATCTGAATAAAAACCTACCGAAATCAAATCCTTTATTTAATGCTGGATCCAGAAAAGGCCAAATTCTTCATGCTCGATTACGTCTAGGTTGTAGCTCCATTAACTATGACCTCAACCGGCGAGGAATCACAAACATCGCTAGATGTGATTGTGGTGAGATAGAAACTGTCGACCATTATCTGCTTCATTGTCGAAAATACCAAAATCTTCGAACTGACATATTTTCCAATCTCCAATGCGCTCTAACTCTTAACAATCTATTGTATGGTGATGAACATCTATCTTCTCAACATAATATTTCCCTATTCACTGACGTTCAACGATTTATCACCTCAACAAATAGATTTAATACATAAGCTGCGACAATCAACATCTCCCCTCTCCCATCCCCAAACGACGACGAGAGACAATAGCATAAACTTGCTCGTTAATTCTTCAATCATCATTAAAAACACACACACACACACACACACACACACACACACACACAAAACCACATACACAAACTTTGCATTATACATATATTTTTCACATTCATATTCCGATTAACACAACATGATACATACATTTACACAGCCTAGTTACTATTCTTCATCTAACTTCTGTTTTTCTTATGGAGCGGAATTCATATAAGTTTTAAGTAGCTTGTTTTCCAATCCATTCGATTATAAATTTCTTTGTTTGTTTGTTTGTACTATTTTGATTGATGTATGTCTTTTTATCAAACTTTGTTAATTTAAATATAGTACTCATGTTTGTATATACAATTTGTGGAAATAGTTACAGTTTAAACTAACCACCAGATGATGCTACATTATAAATATCAAAGCCCTATTTTTAAAGTTTTCGCTATATAAGTCTATGTAAACCATGTGACCTCCAGGGCGGGGCCATTTTTGACCCTAAGGGAATAATTTTCTTACTATCTTACTAGAGAACCAGAAGATGATGTCACATACAAAATATCAAAGCCCTAGGCCCTGTGGTTTCGAACCAAATGATTTTCAAAGTTTTTTCCCTATATAAGTCTATTTAAACCATGTGACGCCCGAGGCGGGGTCATATCTTATCCTGGTAGAGGACACTAGATGATTCTACATACCACATATCAAAGCCCTAGGCCCTGTGCTTTTGGACACAAAGATTTTCGAGCCAGCAGTTTTATACAAGAATAATTTTAAAGTTTCCGCTATATACTTATAGGGAAAAATGACTACGCCTTCTGGCGGCCATGTTTTTCGACGAATCAAAGTAATTTGAACAATCTTGGTAGAGGGTCACACAAGGACCATTTATGTAAAATTATTTCAAAATCGGGCCAGCAGTTTCATACAAGAAGATTTTCAAATTTCCACTATATATATATCGGGAAACGTGACTACGCCCTCTGGCGGCCATGTTTTTTTGAGAAATTGGTATAATTTAAAAATCTTGGTACAGGGTGACATAAGGACCATTTGTGTGGAATTATTTCAAAATCGGACCATCGGTTTAGGAGATGTTGTTTGAAGGTTTTTTTCTCTATTTTTAGCTCTGGCTATGTGCAACCAAGCGAAACCGTTTGAACAACTTTTGTAGAGAACCACCCTAGAAACATCATGGCCAAGTTTCATCAAAATCTATTCAGTGGTTTTGGAGGAGATGCCGTTTAAACACAAATGTTGACGACGGACGGACGGCTTGACGGATGCAAGCACGGACGGACGAACGACAGACACAGCGTTATCACAATACCTCACCATGAGCACATTGTGCTCAGGTGAGCTAAAAAGTTAGACCTGACAAGAACTAGAATGTGTCTGTAGGACACAGGGTGTACCTCCACTGGTAAATTTGTCACAAATAAGGGGCAATAATTCAAATGTTTGCAGTCTTAATTGGGTATAGCCTGAACAAACGTTTCATGAAAAGGATTCATTATTCTAGGCCATATGCTTTTTGAGCTATGAGCATCACAAACAAAAAAAATCTACTACTTTGACTATTTCAAGGGCTATAACTCTGTAATTAGCACTAAAATTCTCAAGAAGACTGCCAAGTGTGCAAGGTCACATCATGATAAAGACTCGAGCAAGGTTTCATGAATTTACATCAAATATTTTTTGAACTGGGTACATAATTAGGTAAAAATGTGCATTTTTTACAATTTCAGGGGCCATATCTTTAAAAATAGGAGGTAGAGCCAGCCAAGAAAATAAAGTGCAAGTTTATTTCATGATAAAGACTAATGCAAGTTTTCAATCATTTATATTAAATGCTTTTTGAGCTAGGTGTGTCACAAGGTAAAAAATGTGCATTTTTGACTATTTCAGGGGTCTTAACTCTAAAAATAGGTGGCAGAAACAAATGAAAATAATGAGGTACACAAGTGTATATCATGATTAAGACCTATGCAAGGTTTCATGAACCTATATCAAATTCTTTTTATGTTAGGCCTGTCACAATGTGAAAATGTGCATTTTTGACTATTTCAGGGGCCATAACTCTGAAAACAAGAGCCATGTTAGACATGGCCAATCCCCCCGCCGGGCATATTATAATTGAAGGCTAAAGTTACTGGCAAGTTAGTGTCTGAAAGTATTCATTTTGGGAGAAGCTTTGAAAAACCGTTTAGTTGTGGTCCACATCAGGGGTTTTAAAGATGTGGAAGAAAGAATTATTCAGTGGTGAGAAGGTTTACTGCTAAATTTGATTAATTTTCATGAACAGTATACCTGTAAAATGTTTTTCTATATGGCTACTGTAAAGAGAAGGAATGGAAAGGTAACAGGGAACAAGAGTGCCAGAATGTCACAATATATGCCCGTCACAGCAAATTTCTTTACTCTAGCAGCTAAATTTTAATTTTGTGGTTGTTTCGTAATCATTGTAAGTCTTTTGTTTTTCTAAGTCCACAAAAAAACTCCTTACCAGGTAGAGATGTCTTAAAATACACTTAAAATTGGAAAGTAACATCCAAGTTGTACCACAGAAATGTGGTCTTGTTTTTTCCCTGTGGTCAATTATAAAAATGTTACAACATAAGTTATTTATAGTAACAACTAATGGAAGTTAATCTTTAAAAAAATGAATAATAAATAAAAGAAAAAATTGTAAGTCCACACAAAAATCTTTGCTAGGTAGAGATTGGTCTAAATACACCTCAAAATTGGATATAGCATGCATGTTGTACTACTGAAAAGTGGTCTCGATTTTTCCCTACGACTAGTAATGAAAAAGTTACAATAAAAGCTATTTAAAGTAACAACAAAGGGAAGTAATTCTAAAGAAGGGAACTGCGCATGACACTTCGTCTCATGATGGTGTATAATTGTGCCAAGTTACATCAAAATCCCTCCATGCATGAAGAAGAAATGCTTCGGACAAAGTCATTCTTGTATCTGACCTTTGGCCTCTAAGTGTGACCTTGACCTTGACCTTAGACCTACGGACCTGGATCTTGCGCATGACACTCTGTCTTGTGGTAGTGAACATTTGTGCCAAGTTATATCAAAATCCCTCTATGCATGAAGAAGAAGTGCTCCGGACAAGGTTTTCATTCTTGTATTCTTTGACCTCTAAGTATGACCTTGACCTTAGAACTAGGGACCTGGTTCTTGTGCAGGACACTCCATCTCGTGGTGGTGAACATTTGTGCCAAGATATATCAAAATCCCTCCATGCATGAAAAAGATATGCTGCGGACAAATTTTTTAAAGAAAATATGATAAAGGGGAATAACTCAAAAAGTAAGTAAGGCAGAGTTATTGTTCTTGCACACTGCACTTCCTCCCAATGTGTTCTATCAGTATATGAAGTTTGAAGAAAATCCCTCCAGTACTTTTGGAGTTATGCTCCGGACAAAATTTTTAAAAGAAAATATGATAAAGGGGAATAACTCAAAAAATTGGCATGGCAGAGTTATTGTTCTTGCACACTGCACTTCCTCTCAATGTGTTCTATCAGTGTATGAAGTTTGAAGAAAATCCCTGCAGTACTTTTGGAGTTGTGCTCCGGACAAAGATCGTTGCGGACGGACGGACGGACGCACGCACGCACGCACGCACGCACGCACGGAGAGCATTTCTAATATCCCCTTCGCCTTTGGCGGGTGGATAATAAGGGGCAGATGAAAAATAGGAAATGCGCAAGTTCATATCATGATAAAGACTCATGCAAGGTTTTATCAATTTATATTACATACTTTTTGAGCTAAGCACGTCCCAAGGTAAAAATGTGCATTTTTGACTATTTCAGGGGCCATAACTGTAAAAATAGGGGGCGGAGCCAGACAAACAAGAGCTGTCGGAGGACAGCAACGCTCGACTATTTAACAGCCTTGTCGCTTGAATGAATAAGAAAGTCGAAAAAGGGGCATAATTTAGTAAAAAAGTAAAATAGGGTTATGGAACCTACATAGTGCTTATCAGCTCATGACAGTGAACTAGTGTGTGAAGTTTCAATCCTTTCCCATTAGTGGATACTGAGATACCAGCTTACATACAAAAACTTAACCAAAAATTTCTATGTTGAAAAAGGGGCATAATTTTGTAAAAAAGCAAAATAAAGTTATGGGACCTGCTTTGGGCATGTCAGATCATGACAGTGAACAAGTGTGTGAAGTTTCAATCCATTCCCATTAGTGAGTACTGAGATACCAGCTTACATACAAAACCTTAACCAAAAAATTCTAAGTCGAAAAAGGGGCATAATTTTGTAAAAAAGCAAAATAGAGTTATGGAACCTGTGCAATGTAAGTCAGTTTATCACAGTAAATAAGTGTGTGAAGTTTCAATCCATTCCCACAAGTGGTTACTGAGATACCAGCTTACATACAAAACCTTAACCAAAAATTTCTAAGTCAAAAAAGGGGCATAATTTTGTAAAAAAGCAAAACAGAGTTATGGAACCTGTGCAATGTAAGTCAGTTTATCACAGTGAATAAGTGTGTGAAGTTTCAATCCATTCCCACAAGTGGTTGCTGAGATACCAGCTTACATACAAAAACTTAACCAAATCGGGACGCGGACGCGGACGCCGACGCGGACGCCGACGCCGACGCATGGGCGAGTCCAATAGCTCTACTATTCTATGAATAGTCGAGCTAAAAATAGGAGGTGCGCAAGTTCACATCATGATTAAGACTAGTGCAAGGTTTCATGAATCCATATCAAATACTTTTTGAGCTAGGCGTGTCACAAGGTGAAAATTTTTGACTATTTCAAGGGCCATAACTCTGAAAGTAGGGGGCGGACCTAAATGAAATAGGAGTGGAGCCAGGGCCAATAACTCTAACAATAAGGGACAGACTTAGACGAAAACTAGGAAGTGCGCAAGTTCATATCATGATAAAGACTCATGCAAGGTTTTATCAATTTATATGACATATTTTTTAGCTTAGCACGTCCCAAGGTAAAAATGTGCATTTTTGATTATTTCAGGGGCCATAACTCTAAAAATAGGGGGGCGGAGCCAGATGAAAAATAGGAGGTGCGCAAATTCACATCATGATTAGGACTCCTGCAAGGTTTCATGAATCTATATCAAATACTTTCCGAACTTCGGACGGACGGACGGACGGACAAGACCAAATCTATATGCCCCCACCACTCATGGGGGCACAAAAATGAAGTAAAATCTTTCATCTTAAAGTGTGACAACTACAGATCTCACATGACACACATCATGAAGAAATGGTATATGTTTGTACCAAGTTATATATATATTCTCAAAATACTGAGCACAAAAACAGTTCTAGTACAGACATTATAAACTTGACCTTCGCCCCTATGACCTCAAAATCTATATTGGGACATTGGCAGTGTGCCTGCCAAATCTGATGATCGTAGAAAAGGGTTTCTCTTTGAGCAGAAACTATTTTATATTAAAAGTAACTGTAACTCTTCCCTTTGATAAGCTGAGCTCAAAAATCAATATAGTAAGTGTCTGTGTATGTGTGTGTGTGTGTGTGGGTGGGAGGGGTCATCTTCTACCCATCAGCAATTTCACGTCAATTTTCAGGATCTCTTATAGTTTTAAGCTACCAGACAGATGGGCAGACGACAGAATACCTGTTCCATCACATAGTTTGTTTTCAAGGCATATAAAACAAGAGAGTCATGATGACCCTGGATCGCTCACCTGAGTAATTAGAGCCACATGTTTCAAATGGCAAGCTGATGCTAAAATATAAGGAAGGTAAGTAAGTAGGTCACATTCATGGTAACTGAAAGTCAGTTTTAAGATCGGTGTGTAAAACTGTACATGTCATCCAAATTTCAAGGCTGAATCTTAAAGAAGAAGAAAGTAGGTCAGTAGGTCAAAGTCACAGTCAAGTGATCCCTAATCGATTGGGATCATCGGGTAATCATAATTAAAAAGTCTAGGAAATATGATCTGAAAATTTTTAAAGTAATTTTTCCTGTATAACTCATAATAATTTTTATAACAAATGAACCCCCAAGGCGGGGCCTCTTTTCACCCAAGGGGCATAATTTGAACAAACTTGCTAGAGATCCACCAGGCAATGCTGCATACCAAATATCAAAGGCCTAGGCCTTGAACATTAAAAAAAAAATGATTTTTATTTTTTTTTCCCTATATAAGCCTTTCTTAAACTTGGTACCTCAGGGCAGGGCCTCTTTTCACCCCAGGGAAATAATTTGAATAATTTTGGTCGGGAAACTCTAGGAAAGGCAACATACAAAATATCAAAAGCCTAGGCCTTGCCAAGGATCATTTCTGTGAATGTTTGTGTAATTCTACCCAGTGGTTTTCAAAAAGAAGATTTTTTTAGAAAATGTTGACGGACGGACGACGGACGGGCACACGTCACACGACACACGACGGACATTGAGCGGTCACAAAAGCTCAACATGAGCTTTTGGCTCAGGTGAGCTCAAAAACAATTCAATAAACTAGAATCCTTTATCAAGTAATATATAAAAAAAAATCTTTCAGAAAAAATTTAATCATATTGAAGAAAAACATGATTTTGGAGGAAACTTGACCCCATTTTAACCAAAGGAAAACATGGCATCTACCGGGTAATTCCAAAAAGAAACAAGAAATTCCATGAAAAACAGCTTTTAATTTTGAAGTTTGCATCATACAATCATGTTCTGTACAAATACCACAAACAAAAATAATCCCCTGGCATATGTCATTCCTGACTTAAGTCATTAGTTTGACCTTGTCCTTAGTAAATGAAAACAAGAGAACCATTGATCCTAAAGAGCTCACCTGTGTACAAGGGTTTTAGTGTGTTTGTCTAAGTATATAGGGAAAAGTGACCACGCCCTCTGACCACAGTTGTTTTTAACAAATCATAATAATTTGAACAATCATGGTAGACAAAAACCATTTGTGTAGAATTATTCTAAAATTGGAACAGCAGTTTCACACAAGAAGATTTTCAAACTTTCCACACCCTCTGATGGCCATGTTTTCTGAAGAATCAATATCATTTGAATAATCTTGCTAGAGGTTGCCACAAGGATAATTTGTGTGAAATTATTTCTCAATTGGTCCATGAGTTTAGGAGATGTTGTTTGAAGATTGTTTCTAATTTTAGCTCGGGTGACCCTTTTGTGCAAACAAGTGGAACAAGTTTGAGCAACTTTGGTAGAGGACCATCAAAGGAACATTCATGCCAAGTTTCATCAAAATCTATTCAGTGGTCATGGAGATGTCTTTTAAACACAATTGTTGGCAACAAACAGACACACAATGGACACGGCATGATCACAATAGATCACCATGAGCAATGCTCAGGTGAGCTAAAAAGTAAAACAGATCGGCACTTTTAGGTCATTGCAACAGAACTTAGGTTCTGCATGTTGTCAATATCAGAAAGTTTCATAAATATCTTTAAATTGGTTAAAAAGATATGGAATGTACATGAAATTAGACAAACTCAAACTATACCACTCTATATTCTCCTGGGAACAAACAGTTGGGACTAAAAGTTACCAAAGTTAAAACATTTCTCAAAATATGTATTTTAATGAAAATTCCCAAGACTGTATGAAACAAAATGATTAAGGATATCCTTAAAAGACAAAAACCCTGCAAACACCTCTTGCTTTTCTACCTGATGTCTAGAAGTTATCTATATTCTGAAATACTTATGGAATCTACTGATTCTCATTTACCTAATTGGTAGTGCCAGCTTGGATTGTACTTGAATGACAGACCCACGACATGAAGTTCTGTTTATTGCTACATAAAAGAAAATAATAAAAAACACAAACAAAAAAACCCCAAAAAAAACAGGAATAATAATTCCACATTATTCAATATCTTTAACATAAAAATAAATAACAGGTAGCATACTGTAATATTCTGCAGGAGTTTAAATTTCTTCTAAAATCACGGCGCACAATCACGTGACTTGTGACGTTTCAACCGGGCTATCACGCCAAGCAGAATTTATAAACAAAACGGTGTTTTTAATGTACAGATTTAAAAGATATATTTTGTTTGTAAAATGACACCTAGCTGGTGAAAGTCCTTATATCAATGCGTACCTCCGGTAATATAATATATGTCCGTGTCTGCTTTAGTTTTGCTGGTAACCTGGACAAACCGCAATTCTTCAACAGCAAGCGTATTTTCAAATCGTTTGAAAATCAAACCCAAGAGACTGTTCCTTGATAAACGACCAACTAGTTATCACCGCTGGGTTCCCTTTGATATCTACGATCATTTTGGTAGAATTTTCGCTCAGAAAATAGTGCATTCCTGGATAGATCGCCGAACTAAAAAAATGTCCGTCCAAAAGCTCTTACAGAAAGCACTATTTTAAATCGCGATTTCCTGGTTCCTCTCGTTGAATGCAATGCCGCAAATAACGCAGGTAACGTTTTCTCCTGCAAACGCAATACTTCGTAAAGTTAACTGCATGTGGATAGTGATATTTTCAAGAAAATGTGGGTAACTCAAAAACATGCTCCCACATCAAGTTACTTTAGACCAATGCATAAATCTTTAGCTGACAGTCTAACCACTTTCTACTGTTAATTTTGCCAAGAATATAAAGCAGAATGTTTCTTTTGGAATTGTGCCACCGATTATTTACTGTATCTCGCACTTGTTTAAGATATCGATTATATCCGTGGAGACCGATTGATTCTTCAATTTCCCCGCCATATACCCAGCTGGCACGTGGCGTTTATAACGCATTGATCAAGCACTCATGAATATTCCATAAGTTTCCCTTCTTGATTTTCGGTGTATGAACCTAAATAACGATAATCATTGAAAAACCAGCAGAATATATTTTTAATTAACATCATAATAATATCACATGGGTTGATCCATCTTAATGTTATAGGATCGAGTCCTCTGTGTACCATATCATTTTTTAACTTAACAGGCACGTTTATCATGATTACCGTAAAGTTTCTAGAAAAACTATTCTACTATTCAACATTCTTCTTCTAATAGTTCCGCAAAACCGTTTGAAGAAATGTCGATATTTCGGACAATGATTTCATTTACTTCAATGTAATGGATGTTTCGCATACGCACAAAACATAACAGGAAAAAGAAATAGAATGCAGTGCAGCTAACGAGAGTTCCAGAAATAGAAACGAAGCTGAAACAAAAACGTGCTTGAATTGAGAACAATTCTCTGTACAAACATCCCTTTTTCTTTAAACAGGTCGAATTTTTCTTTGCCCATACAAATACAATGTAGTAAAACATTGCAAAGAATCCTCGTGATTTGCATGTTTATAAATCACATGTACCCATTTTATTATCCGGTGACGTAGTGCCTTTGTATGACTGAATACCAGTAACCAGCAGTAACATAAATATCATCGCCATCCATAGACAGGAATTTCTATATATTTGTGAAAGCATTAGCCTCTTCCGAGGCGTTTTTATAAGACAATATACAAGTCGCTAGAAAACCCGGTATCATACTGATCCCCTACAGTCCTCGTTTATAAAACAGCTAACTTACTGACTGCAGTTTTTACACTCTTTTCCTGTGCAAAGATGTGAAACGAAATTGCAAGCCAGACATGCATTTAAGCTGTTGCGCAATTGTTTTGTCTGTTGTTTTTTTTTCTATAGAATTGTTTGAATAGATTGCTAAAATCAATAAGGATTAATAAGGATATGTATCAGTGCAAAATTTAACTCTAAAATTCAAGAATATCAGTTTTCACTCAAATATTTATGTAAAGAATACATTATATTTCCAAAATAGATTGATTTGCGAGATAAATTTACCTTCTGTTAGTTTCAAATCATATTTCGTCGCCTGATTAAAGCTAATCATAGACATCCCTGTAACTTCCTTTGCTTTAAACTATTTTGAAAAAGCCAGATAGTTTACGATGTAGTAAAAAATAGTAACTTGCGAAATATTTGATATCATTTCCGAAGCATTATCCATCTTATTAATTTCTGTTATTCGTTCTGTCGTATGTGACCAAAATTATCACAATGTGTTAATTTCGCATTTTAGCCATTTAATTAAAATGTAATAAAACATGTTTATTAAAACATGAACAGCCTGATATCATTAATCTAAAACAGCGTGACTAATTTTTGATAAATCATGTCCAATGAAATTACAAAATAGAGACAAGAGGACCATGATGGTCCTGAATCACTCACCTGTCCCAACATGACCCAGTTTTGAACTGAGTATGACGTCGTTTTTTCTATTATTTGACATAGTGACCTAGTTTTTGAGCTCGTGTAACCCAGTTTTGAATTTGACCTAAATATCATCAAGATAAAAATTCTGACCAATTTTCATGAAGATCCGTTGAAAAATATGGCTTCTAGGGAGGTCACAAGGTTTTTCTATTATTTGACCTACTGACCTAGTTTTTTAAGGCACGTAACCCAGTTTTGAACTTAGTCTAGATATCATCAAGGCGAACATTCTCACCAATTTTCATGAAGATTTCATGATAAATATGGCCTCCAGAGAGGTCACAATATTTTTCTATTTTCAGACCTACTGACCTAGTTTTTGACCGCACGTAACCCAGTTTCAAGTTTGACCTAGGTATTATCAAGGTAAACATTCTGACCAATTTTCATGAAGATCCATTGAAAAGTATGGGCTCTAGAGAGATCAAAAGGTTTTTCTATTTTTAGACCTACTGACCTAGATTTTGACCGCAGTTGACCCAGTTTCGAACATGACCTAGATATTATCAAGATGAACATTCAGTTTAACCTTTATACAGACTAACATTCATACAGATCCCAAAAATGTGGCTTTTAGAGAGGTCACAAGGCTTTCTTATTATTTGACCAACTGACCTAGTTTTTGACCGCACGTAACCCAGTTTCAAACTTGACATAGATATTATAAAGATAAACATTCTGACCAACGTTCATAAAGATCCCATGAAAACTGACCTCTAGAGTGGTCACAAGCAAAAGTTACGTATGCACGCACGGACGCACAGACGACGGACGACAGACGCCGCGCGATCTCAAAAGCTCACCTTGTCACTTTGTGACAGGTAAGCTAAAACGTGGAAACTTGACAGGTCGCTCAACCTTGTCGGCGTCGGAGCATTATACTTGTATGCTTTAAGATGATGTCGTTGGCTCAACAGGACTTTTCCAAAACCGTATTTATGTAGAAATTGTACTAGATCAATTCAGATTCAGATATTTATTTTCGTCAACTGACCGGCAGATTTTTCCGAATATTTGGTTGAACATGGGTTTAAGTTATAAAAAGCCAGTTTAAACGAATGAAAACAAGCTGTAAATATCGGGCAATCTTATACACCATAAAGGATTACCAAATTGTACGGGAAGCCGACGATCATGTTGGTGGGAAAACAGCACGTGCCTTCCATGATGCTCCTTTTGTATTGACCGCATGCTAACAGCAAATTTAGTATTTGCGTTATATCTTTTGATTATTCAAGTGTTGTCTTGATACATTTAAATTCATATGAAATCCAATTAGGAAATGACCATTTTGCTTTATCTTCTTGGCAAAATTAACAGTAGAAAGTGGTTAAGTTATCAGCTTAAGATTTTTGCTTGATGTGACAGCATTGGTATAAAGTAACTGGTTTTAAGGGCATGTTTTTGAGCTACATACATTTTCTCGAAAGTATCACTATCCGCGTGCAGTACACTTTACAAAGTAACGCGCGGGTAGGGTAAAACGTTATCTGCGTTATTTGCGGCGTTGCATTTAACGAAAAGAACCAGAAACTCGCGATTTAAAATAAGGTTTTCTGTGAGAGCTTTTTGACTTTAGAACGGACATTTTTCGAGTTCAGCGATCTATCCAGAAATACGCCATTTATTGAGCGAAAATTCTATCAAAATGATCGTAGATATCAAAGGGAACCCAGCGGTGATAACTAGTTGGTCGTTTATTAAGGAACAGTCGCTAGGGTTTGGCTTTCAAACCATTTGAAAATACGCTTGCTGTTGAAGCAGTGCGGTTTATCCGGGTTACCAGCAAAACTAAAGCAGACTTGGACAAATATTATATCACCGAATGTACGCATTGTTATAAGGCCTTGCACCAGCTAGGTGTCATTTTACAATATATATCTTTTAAAACTTTACCTTAAAACATCATTTTGTTTACAAATTCTGCTTGGTGTGATACCCCAGTTGAAACGCCACAAGTCACTTGATTGTGCACCGTGATAAAACAGGCTGTAATTACATGAAATCAAAATAGAGATAAAACAAGAAAGCATGAGACATTTGAACATATACAGTCTTATACAGTTTGTAAGCATCCGAGTCTACATCAGTACTTACAAAGACAGAAGCGAGCATGAGGTAAAGTACTGGTATAATCCCAGTTCCCTGTTCTGGAACATGTGAAGTTCTTGGCACTGGCTTTATCAGAGAAAATATAGCCTGTTTTGCAGGTGGACTCACAGACAAGATTCCCACCAACTTCGTTGCAGGCTCTCACTGCATTACTGTCAACAAAAATCTGTTCTTGGAAACAAGCATTTGCTGAAAGGTATAGAATACTGGTTGAAATAAAAGATGCATAGATCACAGAATGACAAACATCATTGGTTTACAAAATTCTCTTTAACATTTCACAAGGAAAATTTAGAATTGTGTCCGTCCACTTGACATGAATGCCCCCACATATTGTCCTCAAAATAGAAATGTTTTAGCAAAGACCATCTTGCTTGACAAAAAAATGAAGAAAATTGTATCCGAAAAAGGCTGTGCATCTGAGTAACTTTCTTTCCATTCTTTCCAAAAGGATATGAGGAACTGTTGAACACACAACATTTTGCTCTATAGCAAAACAATCAAATGGCCTGAAAGGCTGTAAAAATAATCACAAAAAAAATGCCTTCCGTTATGGTCATTTGAGCAGTGTGGGAGAAATTGGACACACAATATTTTTCTCAATATTTTATATTATAGCAAAACTAACAAAGGACCATAATTTTGGTAAAAATCGTCATAGAATAAATTCCTTCCTCTATAGTCATCTGCACATTAGGCGTGTTCATCTGTAAAAGACTGAAGCAAATCAGACAAAAAGTGAGAGGAGTTGGACACACAAGATTCAGAATGTACGAACGGATGGACTTAAGGTCGTACGTATGTACGGACACACATACACACTGACAGCAGCAACACTGAAAGCCCTCCCCTTAAATGTGTGGGGGCGTAAAAATTATACCTGTGCAAGTCTGAAGATTCCTCAAAGCCAAATTGGATTCTATCTTTAAGAATCACACACAATTAAGCAACAATTGTTCAACATGTCATAATTTTCACTCAAAGACTAAAAGTTGGGTAGTTCAAGAACACTAAACAAAATTGTAGACAACAATTCCTTGTTTAAAATTGTTGTCGGTGCCTTAGGGCACATTACTCTGCAATGCTTCCTTTTTCTCTATTTCATCACTTTATTCAGCGGCCACCTCCCGTCTGCGGTCAGCGGCCACCGAAATGCCTCCCGACCGCCGTATCTGACCCTTTTCAGCGGCCATGTTTCTTCCAAAACCAATTTTTTTAGGTGATCATCGCCCGATTTTTGAGAAACACGTGATAGCTAAGTTTCGCGTGATTTCACCACAAGAACGACAAAATGACATGAGCTTCTCAATTAAAACTAATAACCAAAGGTGTGATCCCCTTTTTGTTACGATCAAGTGGCCATTAATTATCGGCAATTAGCGTGTCACCCTCTGTCAATTTTGTTGTTCACAATTTGATCTAGGTTATAGATAATACTCGATATCTTATTAGTAGCCTAGTATTTGTGATTTTTTGTATTTCTTTCATCAAAATATTTTTAAATCTGTATGAAATTTATTATGTTTGAACGAAATTAAACCCACCCGATCTTTTGCGGAACATAACGGCAATCTTAGATTTTAGTATAGACAGTAAGCGTGAAGAGTAGCTTTTCTTACCAAATTGGCGGAAACTGAAAACAAACTTGTTTTGTAATTGGAAATTGTCTGTAACAATTTTTGTTGTAAACAAGAAGTTGCGTTCAATAAACACTTGATGCCCTCTGTGGCATCCTTGTCGATACAAAGCAACCTAAGTCCAAAACGAGGTCAAGTTCAAGGTCAAACTGAGGTCAGGTGATGTCTGAAGAGGAATGGTCACAGGTTACATCTGCATTATTATCAAGTCATTCTAGTAAGGGGTACTGATGCCAGACGAAACTGTCCCATTTGGTTAACCAAGAGATCGCCCATATAAAGCAACCTAAGTCCAAAATGAGGTCAAGGTCAAGGTCAAACTGAGAGGTCAGGCGATGTCTGAAGATAAGGAATGGTCACCGGTTACATCTGCATTACTATTAAGTCATTCTAGTAAGCGGTATTGATGCTAGAAGAAACGGTCCCATTTGGTTAACCTCGTACGGACGGACCGACGAACGGACGGACGGACAGGACAATCACTATATGCCTCCCGCATCAGTAGATGCCGAGATCATAAAAAGATAACGCCGGAGTTTTAGATTGCTAACAATACCATTCATATTACGAAGGCGAATGCACGTCAATGTATCCTGGTTAGATAATACTAGAAAAGCGAAAAAGAAATTGGCCTAAAGGCTAAACTGGTCAGAAGTCTGAAAAATACATATACTGGCTGCACCTCCGATCAGCGGTCACCTGGTTTAAGCGGCCAAATTGTCTCCTTCCCCTGGCTGGCTGCTTAAGACAGGTCAGACTGTAAGCACATTTTTGCATATTTTTCACAATGTCAAAGGACCGTAACTCTGGTCTGACTGAGTAAATTCCCAAAGAAAACAATAGATGCACAACTTAAATAACATTAACTTAAATCTGTATGACTCTAAGTCAATTACTTTTTACTGCATGTTTTACACAGTCAATGGCTATAACTCTGACCTGCTGAAAAAAATATCTAAAAAAGTCTCACATGCTGAGTATAATTTTATCTTAGGTCAAATACTTGTTGAGATATATGACAAACTTATAGGCCCCTTTTACACATGTTTTTGACTATGTCAATGGCTATTACTGTAGTCAGGCTGTGTGAGGTCTCATTGAAAACACCAAGTGAAAAACTTCACATGCTGAACGACAAGCTTGTGAGGTTTGATATGACCATTCTGTGACCAAATACTTTTTGAGATATGCACAACACAAATTTGGAATTTGTTATCCCCCTCCCACTGTAAACTTATAATCTTTGCTGGGGTATACTAGGCAGTCAACAGTTATAACATGTCACAACAATACATAAACTTAAGGTAGTGGAGTCTGATGATAAAATGTCAATTTCCAAATATTTTCATATTGTCGTCTGTTATTCTATTTTTCTTCAGTCATAAATGAAGCTCATACATACAAGTTTCTGTATCAACCAGAGAATACTGTTATCACATGCAGATTAAACTCAATAAAACATAAATTACAGATTATCATAATGGGACCACTACCTTAAGATAAAAAGTTTTTGTTTACTCACCAACATAATCAACCATAAATGTGCATGAGGATTCCCTGCCAAACTGATCTTCTGCTGTAGCTGTAACAATGTCGGCTGAGCCAATTTTACTAACAGACACGGCAAGTGACGCTGGGCTCACTTGAAGCGTACCATCAGACACTAAGATTTCACTAGATGTATTATAGGCCTCAGAATCTCTATCAGAAACAAAAAGTGTCTTTGATGGCGGACAAAGAAGTGATGGAATAACTGTGCGATCTGAAACATTACATATATGTAGATATTCAGAATTTTACTCAGTTCAGAAACCCTAACTACAAGAAGAAACTCTTACTACTATTACCATTAAATATAAGTATTCAGAACTTCGTTATTTCAGAAATCCTAACCAAAAGTGACGTTACATCTATGTATTCAGAATTTGGTTGAGTTCAGAAATCCGAAGTGCAAATAATATTAGATACAAGTATTCAGAATTTCTTTCAATTCAAAAACCCTAACTGCAAGTTATATATATATTAAATCCTTCTTTTGTTCATTGATAACACCAACAGAAATTCAAATCCAAACATTTTCATAGAAGAAAAATATATACGCAGCTATTCATAAGTTTGTTATATTTCTGCATCACTTAGAAATCTTTCCTTTTTCAACTCATTTTTAAATAGGTGAAGCAAGTTTGAAATACTCTAATATGTACGTTTCATTCCGTCTCTTTCTTACTGAAATCATTGGTGGAAACTTTTTAAAATATGCATCGTTGTAAAACACATATGCTAACACGGTGACCTGTTTGAGGAAAGTAGGTATATAATTTTGCATGCTTTGACCTTCGCTGAAATGAAATACAACAGGGGTCATATACTGACTACTGACAAGACAGACAGACAAAACATACTTTTCTTTCAAGTTTGAAGCCATTTTCAGTCCAGGGCACTACAGGCAAGAAGACTTCACAAACTGAATAATTATTGTCTGATGTTTAATGAATCAAACAGTTTTTGGAAAATGCACTAGAGAAATTCAAAGGGATGAAATTTGGAGAGGGAAGTGGGTGGTGGCTGTTATAGGGGTACAAATACCCAACAGAGGTGTAGTGTAACCAAATGTGATAAAGGGGTAGGGGGGTTAGACATATAATCCTCATAATACTCAAAAAAAAATTGTCTACAATATATGATTAATATACAGGAGCATTGTTCAGTTGAGCTAGAAACCAAAGATAACATTTGAAAAAAAGCACACCTAAAGTCTATGTGGCCGAGACCTACAGTGTCAATGTGGAGTTAAGCTAGTGCTCAATTCTAATGCATCTAAGTTAAAAATACATACCTATAACATTAAAGGTAACTGTACATGTTTCATCATTTCCTTGGAAATCTCTCGCAGTGTAAGTTACTGAGGTATCAACAAGCAGCCTATCACCAGACTGTAAAGGATCAGTCCTACTGAAAGAAGCCACTGCAACGTTATCACTTGCTGTTCCAGGTTTAAAGAACACTTGATCAACTGCATCAATGTTGTATGTCTGTCCGCAGCTACCACTAAATGTTGGATTTTCTGTATCTGTAAAACAATAATTAGCTGAGCAATAAATTCCTGATCAGCAAAAGTTGGTTTTTATTGTTTCTGTCAAACACTGTATATACATTACACACATACTCTGAATGATAACATTGACATGGAATTCATGGTCCACAAATGCAGGACCTCTTTCATCGCAAAACACTTTACATATTAGGACTTTAATATTGTAGACAATGTTCTACCTAATACCATTTATTTGTTCAAGAGCTATAAACAGAGTAAATACAAAAAAAGATATATTCTGTCCACTTTAAGGATTAAATTTTATTTTTCATGCATTTATATGGGTATAAACCACATATGCACAGAATTATCTAGCAGCCTGGGCACAGCCTCAATGCTGTATCACTATCCTCTAACGTTTTATGAGTCTAAATCATAACCTTTTCGAGAAAAATGCAAAACAAAGATAGATGCCTTACAAGCATTTGACAGAAAACCCCATGTTTTAATTCTAGTTTAGATATTTTTCCAGATACATGTGACACATACGATTTGGGCCTTTCTTAGCATATTTCTTACATTCACACCCCATCCTTACCCCCTTGAGAGAGGACCATACTAGAATTCTCATACACGACCTTCATTAACACCTTAATTCACTTTTTCACTTGTTCCTTCACCACTCATAAAGATATTGCATATCAGATGCTGCCAAATTGGGTGATGAAAAACTGATTACCAATTACACAGATTACAGGTTTCTCCAAGACTTACTTTTTATCATTAAAAACAAGTTTATAAACAGAAAACAAAGATATATGCCTCTACATTCAGGAAGATTTCCAGCTAGATTGATATTTTGTCGGTTTTCTTATATAATCATGTATGACGAGTTAAAATGTTCGTTCTTTTTGCAGATAAACAACAATAAAATTCAAATGTCTAAATTTGAGAAACATTACCCTAGCAGTGTTAAAATACAAGCGACAGGTGGTATGTGCACAGACTGTTCAAACAAAACGCAAAAAAAAATATAAGGGTATTTTTTAACTACAGATGGTCTTTACATAAATGGTAAAACAGAATTTAAATGTTTAAACTCGAAGTCCCTATAAAGAGGTGGGATTTGTTTACATTTAGCTTTTAGCATAGTTTTGGTTATTCATATACAGTCTATAATTTGTTCCTATATGATATTCAACAGATTGTGGCAAATACTTTAATACATTAAACATATTCAAATTCTTTATCCTTACCAGCACAAGCCAGTGTCCCAAAGTTCCATCGGCCATTTTCCTTACACCTGACAGTCATGTTACCTTCGTCATCATTGGAGAATCCAGTAACATCGAAACCATTGTCACAGTCAAGAATAAACTTGGAGGTGGAAGGTAGGTATGTGTTTGTTGCAGGCCCTATGTTGTTAAAGAATTTTCCACCAACTGGCATTACCAAATTGGGCTCACCACAATCAATTTCTGCATCATGAAAATTAAATATACGTTACCAACCTCTTCCATATAATAACTGGACTTGTAATGTGCTGATGTCTTTATACAAACCTTCAAATCTAAGATAATATGTTTTTAAAGAATTAAAAATCATAAAAAGTCTAACTTTGGTTGCTCGAACACGGATAATTTGTACACCAACCTTCGCTTGAACTCGTTGTCAGTTCCCAGCAATATCCCTTTTTAATGAATTTTGTTCAATGGCTCGAACTAGCAATAACTCAAACAGATTTTGCAGGCCCTGTTGAGTTCAAATGAACGAAGTTCGACTGTATCCTAAAATTATTCTTTCCACTTTCATAATTATAATGGTATAGGTTGTAACCAAAGCCCCAAATTCAACTCTTTTGTCCATTTCTTACTGACACGGTCTTTACGCAATAAAAATAATGCTGTGTCCTATGGCTAGGTCCAAGTTGTTTAGATCCTGATTATATCAATGAAAACCTCATCATCGTGTGTTGAATTTTTCTGCTGAAGACAATGTGATGTGAGAGGTGTTGCACATTTCATTACTTCTCATGAACAAACTCAATCAAACCGAGTCTGCTATTATTCTGCCTTTTTGCATTCTATGCTTCCAAAGGATCTTTTACAGATTTTATTACAAAAAAAACTATAGAAATTTCATACATAGAAGTACATCTATATCATGTATCATTTTCACTAGCTTATCTATTCCTTATTATCCTGTTTTATAAAATTAGAAGGTTCGGTATTGTGATTTGCATTCAGAACAATATATCATGATATTTTGGTTCATCTCAGACGGGCATCTCCACATGCAGAACAACATTCCTATAAAATTTCACGACTACAGGTTGAATACTTTTTGAGATTGATGAAACACAAACATTTATTACCTTGATACATATTTTTGATTGATCAAAGGCCGTAACTCTAGCCTTGCAGAGTGAAATCAAAACAAAATGCCAGCTGCACAAATTCACATGCTGAACATATTACTATATGGTTTTATGACTAAAGGTCAAATACTCTCTGAGATATATATGAAACAAAATTCAAAGACCATAACTTTAGTCTGGCATATTTAAATCAAAAAGCCAACATCAGATGCAACATCAAATGCTATACTACAATTCCCTAAATTTTATGATTCTAGGTCAAACACTACCCAAACTTTTATGCCGTTTATGTATATTTCTTATTAGATCTATGTCCATAAGTATGGTCTGACCAAGTGACATCCCAAACAAAACCCAAGGTACCAGTGTCATATGCTAAATAAAAATCCTATTAAGTTTGATAATTCTGGGTTAAATACGTTTTTAGATAAGAGCAACACAAACCTTTAGGCCCTTAAGACATACTTTTGACAAGTCACGGGCCATAACTCTGGGCTAGCTGTGTTATATCTCAATAAAAATATATGGTGCACAATGTCATATGCTGAATAATATTCATCTAATGTTTTATGACCCTTAGTCAAATAGTTTTTAAGGTACAGACATATTTTGAGGCCCTCTTTTGCTTATTTTTGATGAAGTTAAGGAACATAACTCTGGACTGGTTGAGTTAGATCCAAAACAAAACTTCATGTGTACAACTTGACCTGCTCATCAAAAATCCATTGTAGTCTGATGACACCTGGTCGAAAACTCTTTGAGATATGCATGCTACAAATTCAGTCGGTGATGTCCGACAAGAGAAAATATAAGTGCACCCTAAAATCTGTGGGCCTCGGTAACCAAAAAAACTTAACATAACATTTATTCTTCGTGGAGGTATCAGGTTTTACCACTAGGAAGTACTTTATTCATAGAAAATACAATAAAATATTACCTGGTTTATTCTAGGATTAAATTCCTGGGCCGACGTACCATCATATAACTTAAGCTTTTATTATTAAAAGAAAATAAAAACATTTCTAATAACATAATAACACTTATTTTCGTTTCAGTTAAGTGTGGATTGAACGACGGTGGCTTCAAACTTCAAACGTTAAATGGCGATTGAAGTTGAAAATCCTCATTAAGGGAGCGACCAGGGCATGCTTTATCAATTTGGAGAATTCGAACCTCGTTGCGCTAAAGATATGGCACAAACGTACACTATGCAATACCATTCCCCCGTACCTCTTGGTACGATAAGCCAGGTAGAACCAGGTACACCCTTTCATGTACCCCACCGGCACCATATACAAACCAGGTATCCCTTTGGTACCATACAAGAACCAGGTACCCCACTGGTACCATATACAAACCTTGGTTACCCCTTTGGTACCATACAAGAACCATGTACCCCACTGGTACCATATACGAACCAGGTACCCCTTTGGTACCACAAGCCTGGTACACCGTTAGTACTAAGATAACACCACTGGCGCAACATTAACCTAATAACAACAAGTGAGTGAAGTATTGCCATGCAATACAAAGTCCCATACTGGAAGGCACCTAATTTTCTCTACTGCAATAACATAATGAACTGATATCTGTCAATAATTTTTTAACAATATTGTACGATGGGAACGACTATTCGGGTATTCGAATATTCGAAAATCGGCCGAATATTCGAATATGAAAATCAAATTCGAATATTTGTAAATTAGTGTATATTAAGTATAGTTTGTTTCGAGCAATATAAGCATGCTTATTTTTCAGCATAAAACCGTTTGTTCTGTCGTGCTTGTTAACTGTATATCAAAAGATGACGTATTAACCAGAAAAATGCAATGCATAATTGGCAGGGGCTACCGTTACGGATTTGCAGTTTTGCAACAGGTGTAAATGTGATGCATGTCAAAAATGGTCCAATTAACAAGAAAATTGCAATGCATAATTGACAGGGGTCATCGTTACGGATTAATAGTTTGCACCAGGCGTAAATGTGATATCTTTTTATCTATGGTATGACATTTCATACCGTCCACAGAATCAGTTTTAATCCACAGCGCCTGGGCATTCGGCCGTATTTGAAATAACTTCTGAAGTAGTTTATAATAAAATCAAGAAATAATATATAGTCATGTTGAAGGAGGTTTAAGTATGCCTTCGTTAAGTTTGTCGGCTTTTTACACGCCGATTGAAAATTTTCGAAATGGCGGCGGTAATACAACAGCGCGACTCGTGAAATAGTTAAATATGTTCATAATTATACTCACAGAGTCGTGATATAAAACACTCGGGTCGGCAGGTCTAACTAGGTAGGGTCGGGTTACCCGAAACAAACATTTTTAGGGCTTATTACGTACGATGATTCACGATTTAAACAGCGGAATATATTGTGTATATGCCAGTCACTTAATAAGAATTAAAACATTCCATTAAAACATGCCGACTATTCGAATATATTCGAATATGGCAAACCGAATATTCGAATATAATATTGATTTCAGTATTCGTTCCCATCCCTACTATATATACAACATGTTATAACAAAACGTCCACAAGAAACTTAGGTAGAGATTGGTCAAAATGCTCCTAAAATTTGGATGTAACATGCACGTTGTACCACAGAAAACTGGTCTCGATTTTTCCCTACGAACAGTATATAATAGGTATAAATAAGTTACAATATAATCTATTCATAGTAATAACAAAGGGCCGTAATTCTAAAAACAAGTGTGCCTCCCCGTGATGAACATTTGTGCCAAGTTACATCAAAATCCCTCCATGCATGAAGAAGAAATGCTCCGAACAAAGTCATTCTTGTATTTGACATTTGGCCTCTATGTGTGACCTTGATCTTAGACCTAAGGACCAGGTTTTCTTGTGCATGACACTCCGTCTTATGGTGATGAACATTTGTGCCAAGTAATATTAAAATCCGTTTAAGGATTGTTGAGTTACAGACTGGACAGGAAATAAAGCCTGTTTGGCCTTTGACTTCCAAGTGTGACCTTAATCTTGCAGCTAAGGACTCGGGTTTGCACACAACACATTGTCTCATCAAGGGGAATATTTGTGCAAACTGATATTCAAATCCTATTTTGCATGACGAAGTTACTGACTGGACAGAAAAAGTCCCGTCGTCCTTTGATCTCAAAGTGTGACCTTGACCTTTAAGCTAGGGTTCTGGGTGTTGCGCATGACACGTCTTCTTATAATGGGGAACATTTATGCCAAGTAATATTAAAACCCCTAAATGGATGGCAGAGTTCTGGACCGGACAGGAAAAAACCTATTAACCTTTGACCTCCAATTGTGACCTTGACCTTTAAGCTAGAGGTCCGGATTTTGCACATGACACGTCGTTTCATCAGGGGGAATATTTATGCCGAGTTATATCAAAATCCCTTCACAGATGGCATAGTTATTGACCGGACAGGAAAATAGCCCTGTTGACCTTTGACCTCCAATTGTGACCTTGAACTTTGAGCCAGGGGTTCGTGATTTGTGCATATCATGTCGTTTCATCATGGGAAACATTTCTGCCAAGTGATATTAAAATCCCTTCATGAATGACAGATGTATGGAGCGGTCACGAAACAGACTCTGTTCATGTAAACATTTGACTGCCAAGTGTGACCTTGACCTTTGGGGTCTGAAAGTTGTGCATTAAAAAGTCTTATTATGAGGTACATTTGTGCCAGGTAATATTAAAATCCCTTCATGGATGGCATAGTTATGGACCGGACAGAAAAAAAGCACTATTGACATTTTACCGCCAACTGTGACCTTGACCTTTAAGCTAGATCTCCGGGTTTTGCACGTGCCATATCGTCTCATTATGGGAATCATTTGTGCCAAGAAATATTAAAATCCCTTCATGGATGACAGAGTTATGGACCGGACAAGAAATTGCGGACTGATGAACGGACGGAAGGAAGGAATGGTAACAGAATGATGGAATGACGGATGGAAAAGTGCATTCCTATAGTCCCTGAAACTTTTTTTTTTATTTAACGTCGCACCGACACATGATAGGTCATATGGCGACTTTCCAGATTTAATGGTAGAGGAAGACCCCAGGTTCTCCTCCGTGCATTATTTCATCACGAGCGGGCACCTGGGTAGAACCACCGACCTTCCGTAAGCCAGCTGGATGACTTCCTCACATGAAGGCTCGAACCAACATCAATGAGGGGCAAGTGATTTGAAGTCAGCGACCTTAACCACTCGGCCACGAGGCCCCCTGGTCCTCAACCAGTAAGGGAGTAATAAATGTTCCGTCAAATGCTTGATAGAGTTGCCTCCTCCTTTTTACAGACTGGGGTCATGACGGTAAACAAGTATGCAAAATATGAAAGCAATATCTCAATGGACTTTGAAAATATTTAGGGTGGTACGCAAACTTTAACATTTATTCTAAGTCGAAAAGGGGCCATAATTCAGTCAAAATGCTTGGTAGAGTTGCCTCCTCCTTATGACAGATTGAGGTCATGACTGTAAACAAGTATGCAAAATATGAAAGCAATATCTCAATAGACTTTGAAAATATTTGGGGTGGTATGCAAACTTTAACATTTATTCTAAGTCGAAAAGGGGCCGTACTTTAGGCAAAATGCTTGATAGAGTTGTTTCCTCCTTTTTACAGACTGGGGTCATGATGGTAGACAAGTATGCAAAATATGAAAGCAATATCTCAATGGACTTTGAAAATATTTGGGGTAGTACGCAAACTTTAACATTTGTGTGACTCTCACGCCGACGCCGGGGCGAGTAGGATAGCTCCCCTATTCTTCGAATAGTTGAGCTAAAAATTGAATTTTTGAACCCATGAGTGTCACCATCCCCACTGAATGGTGGTGGCTGGTCTGGGACCCATGAGTATGCAAAAAGATTTAGTATTTGAAAACTAACAGCTCAGTATGGTATGCCCTCAGTCGCACCCAGATTTAAGAATCTTCCACCACGAAATAACAAAGAAAGAACTAAAATTTCTTTTTATTTTCCCAAAAATTCTTACAATACTAGTTTTAAATCACATTCTCTCAACAAATCCAAGTAGAATTCTAGGCCAATGTCCAAGAGATGAACACCATCGACATGAAAGAAACCCGAGGTCTGATCATCGATATCTATTTTTAGAATCTCATGGGCCATACTCCTCTCAAACTGACAGATCCGTTTTCATTTTGGTTGAATACACTTGAGTTTATCATTCGGGACTCCCCAATGAAGCCGTGGAAGAATGTCTATCCAAACAATGGGGTCCAAGGAAAAGCCTGTCTTATATATTCAAAAGATTCTTTTATAAGTTTAAATGAGAACTTTACAGAATGTTTGGTAATGTCATTACCCACGACGTGTATAACAATTACCTTGGGGGATTCAGGAACAGAGCATGTGACTGCATGGAGTGCTTTAGGTTCTGAAGCCCCATCCCTCTCTTGCACCACCAAGCGATAGACAAACTGTTGGGTAACTTCAGGTTGACCATGCCTCTGTCACTGACCCTGGAACCGGCCAAGTATGGGATAGAATCTCCAATTACCCATATATCTCTATCCTCCTCCATCCCATCATCTTTTTTTTTTTTTCATTTTATCGTCTGTTACAAAATTTTGCAATACTAGCTATAGCAACGACTCAGGGTTATGGCAACTAAACCTAAACTTCTACCAAACCAAACTTTTGAATTTAGGCCAGAATTAACAAGATTAATAGGAAGAATTACTGTCTAATATTTTTCAATTAATTAAACACAAGTATAGTCTTGACTTTTAAGTTTTGCCAACTGTATGTTTGCGGCAGAAATTTTTTCAGCCCTGTGTTAAAAAAGTTATATGGAAATGAACGTAATCTCAGCAAACTGTTATTTTTTAACAAAATAAACAAGGAACGGGTAAAACCGAATGATGCTTCCTGATGCATTAGCTTGTCTCAATATGGAGACAAATGTATTAGAAGCAAAAATAAACAAGAGGGCCAAGCCCTAGGTCGCTCACCAGAGAAACACACCATTGGAGAGTAAACATGTTTGACCTAGTGATTTCATGAAAACAAATATTCTTGCGGATTTTAATTAAGATTGGACGAAAATTGTGGTCTCTTGAGTTTAAAAAAGTATTTTCTTAGATATCACATAGTGACCTAGTTTTTTACCCCAGATGGCCCATATTCAAACTTTATATAGATTTTATCAAGGCAATCATACTGATTAAATTTCATAAAGATCAATTGAAAAATGCAGGCTCTATTGCATACACAAGGTTTTTCTTTGATTTGACCTATGACCTACTTTTTGACCCCAGATTACCTATATTCAAACTCGAACTAGATTTCATCAAGGCAACCATTCTGACCAAATTTTATGAAGATCAATTGAAAAATACAGCTTCGATCAAATATACACAAGGTATTTTTTAATTGACCTAGTGACCTAGTTTTTAATCCCAGATGATCCATATTCAAATTCGATCTAGATTTTATCAAGATTATCATTCTGACCAAATTTTATGAAGATCAATTGAAAAATACTGCCTCTATCGCATACACAAGTTATTTCTTTGATATGACCTAGTTACCTTTTTTTAGACCCCAAATGATCCATATTCAAACTCGACCTAGATTTCATCAAGGCAATTTTTCTGACCAAATTTCAAGAAAATAAATGGAAAAATACAGCCTCTATCGCATGCACAAGGTTTTTCTTTGATTTGACCATGTGACCTAGTTTTTGACTCCAGATAACCCATATTCAAATTTTTCCTAGATTTCATCAAGGCAATCATCCCGACCATAGTTCCTGAAGATCAACTGAAAAATACAGCCTCTATCGCATACACAAGGTTTTATTTTATTTGACCTAATGACCTAGTTTTTGACCCAGACAATCCATATTCAAACTTGATCCAAATTTTATCAAGGCTATCATTCCTACCAAATTTCATGAAAATCAATTGAAAAATACAGCCTCTATCGCATAGAAAAGGTTTTTCTTTGATTTGACCTATTGACCTTGTTTTTAACCCAAGATGACACATTTCCTCAAGGTAATTATTCTGACAAAATTTCATGAAAATAAATTGAAAAATACAGCCTTTATCGCATACACAATGTTTGTCTTTGATTTGACCTAGTGACCTAATTTTCTACCTAGTGACCTAATTTTCGACCCCAGATGACCCACTTTGACCTTGACCTAGATTTCATCAAGGTCATTATTCTTACAAAAATTTCATGATGATCAGTTGAAAAATTACAGCCTCTTTCGCATACACAAGGTTTTTCTTTGATTTGACCCAGTGACCTAGTTTTTGACTCCACTTGACCATTTTCAAACTTAACATAGATTTCATTAAGGCAATCATTCTGACACAATTTCATGAAGATCAGGTGAAAAAATACAGCCTCTATCGCATAAATAAAAGTTTTTCTTTGATTTGACCTAGTGACCTAGTTTTTGACTCAGATAAACCATTTTCAAACTTGGTTTAGATTTTATCAAGGTTATCATTTTGACCAAAATTCATAAAGATCAATTGAAAAATACAGTCTCTATCGCATACAAAAGGTTTTTCTTTGATTTGACCTAGTGACCTAGTTTTTTTCCCAGATGACCCATTTTCGAACTTGACTAGATTTTATCAAGGTTATCATTCTGACAAAACTTCATGAAGATCAGTTGAAAAATACAGCCTTTATCATATACGCAAGCTAAATGTTGACAGACAGACAGACAACAGATGATGGACATCGAGCAATCGTGTGAGCTAAAAATGAAGACAATACAAGAAGAAAATTGAATAAAGGGAGATAATTCAAAAAGTAGGTGAGATAGAGTTATGGTTCTTTGACACTACCCTTACTGTCAATGGCCTCTATGACTGTGTGAAATTTTAATGAAATGCCATTAATACTTTTCAAGTAATACTCAGGACAATCCTTATCTTGTATAATAAAAGGAGATAATATAAAAACTAGGTAAGGTAGAGTTATGAGGCTCGAACCCACATCGATGAGAGGCAAGTGATTTGAAGTCAGCAACCTTAACCACTCGGCCACGGAGGCTCCTATGATTCTTTGACACTGCACTTTTGGCCTCTATGATTATGTGAAGTTTCACTCTTCTTCTTCTCGTTCGCGACTACAGACCAGTAGCCTCGATGAAACTTGTGGTTTGCAGCAGATCCTCAATGCCTCCATACAGTTTCTGGTGGATTAAGGTATCTATCGGCCAAGTTGCAGCTCGCTCCTGGCCATGCCTTTTACGTCTCTGAAGTATATACTCCGCAGTCTGATCTTCCTCACCACATGGACAAGTTGGCGATGATGCCAGTCTGTATTATTTCTTGTACCATGTGAGCATTGAGCTTGATGTGCCCTGAGAGGAGCCTGACCATCACCACTTGTTCGGACCGATCAAGGAGATGAAAATCATCTTCCTCCGTCCTTGGTCTCGTTAGTGCCTTATGATGGTGACTTTCTCTATGTAACTCACTGGTTCTGTTGGCTGTTCTGACTGAGCTCATAGCTTAGCCAGTTTGTCTGCCTCTTCATTGCCTGCAAGTCCACAATGGGATGGAATCCACTGAAGTGCTACTTTGCAGGTTATTCTCATGCTCTGCTTTCTCCTGGCCAGCTTGCGTGACAGACAATGCATCTGTGAGAAAAACAACTGAGGGACTTTCTTCTGCCGAGTCTTCTACCATTGAGTCAGCCTTCATGAGTGCTTCAGTCTCTGCCTTGTAGTTGCTTCAGTGTTTTACTGTGGCTGCATGTAGTGTTTCTCCCTTGCCAGATGGGTATTAAGTGAAAACTCCTGCTCTTCCATTTTTGACGGCACATGTGGCTGAAGAGTCTGTATAGACATGAGTCCACGATTCCGGAGGATAGTCTTCATTGATCATAGCAAGTGTGAGGCTCTTTCGAATGCCTTCATCCCCTTGCTTCCCACGGTCAGGACGAGACTAAGCAAGTCTCACAGTCACTGAGGACAGATCATTCGCTAATGGGTTCATGATGACTTCACTCCCTAGGGGAGTCGTTTGTATGTTCAGCTCAGTTTTGAACTCTAGGTCAAAGAGTTATAAAAATAAATAGATCGGCAACTTGAAAGGCATAAAGAGCAAATCTCGCCAACATCCCGCGGCTGCAAACGAGATCTCGTTACCGGAAGTTCTCCACGCGCCATTTTGTATGCGAAAGAATGACTCTGTCAGTTAATCAATTATCACCATATGACCAGGCTTTTTTATAGTAAGAAACATGTATTTTGTGCTTAAGACTATTTCATATTAAACAAATGTTGTTTTAGAAGCTAGCATGTATGTTATATGTAATTTTAAAGGTACAAATTGCAACTCCATGCTTGCTTCACAAGATAACGCCGATTCACGCTCGGACGCGAGATCACGCGAGAATACAGCCAGTTGCCATTCTGTGTATTTTATACTTCTTTGTCTAGGTTAAGTTTATTTGCCTCATGAAACGTTTGAGCTGATTTTCAATCAAATGTCATCAATACTTTTCAAGTTATACTCCGGACAAAAGTGTGACGGACGAATGTAAAGACGGATAAAGCGGTTACTATATGCTCACCCTTCGGGGAGCATAATAAATAAAAATAGATAAACAAATAAATAAAGAAAAGAAAAAATAACACTGTGGATTCCAAGTACTTCCTGAAATAGTGTCTGAAATTACATTTTTCCTGATCAAGCAAGATACTGATGGAAGTAGAAATGAAACCATGGATTTCAATACTCATGGAAACAATTTTTCTATTTTAGAAACAATGACTTTGACCTGAGGTAAAGCAAAAGCCTGAACTGTAATAAGATCCACTACCTATCCTATACCCTTCAAAACATCTACATTACAAATGGTGCAGTAGACCCTTCAGCCCTTTTTGCAACAGTGGAATCTTAAAAATGTGCAGAATAATCAAATAATGCCAACATCGAATTTGGCTCAGTTGACTCCTTATATAATCTCAATCAGGCTGAACCTTAGTTTTTACATAAGCTACATAGGGCCCAGGTTAAATATCGAAATATTAATCCAAGGTTTTTTTCCAGTTTAAGCAACAGTGACCTTGACCTAGATGCCACTTAACCCGCATGCAGTACCAACCGCAGTATTGCTGTAAGTTACCTACAGACTAAAATTCACTTAAATTACTGATGCCAAATTAATGGTACTGAGCAGCAAAAAGGTTAATCTGAAACCAAATCGCTAAGCAAAGATCAAATACCTCACGCTTATAACCAGATATTTTGTTTGAAATCAGCTTGAAGAAAAACTAGCTTGTATGTTTAATTTTACAGTACTTACTGCAATATACCAACACCAGCAAAACCTGTTACCCAGCTAATATCTGGCTTCCCTCCTGTTTAGAGAAGCATTATTTATTTTCATTATCACAATTTGCACAATTTTACCTGGGCATTTGCTGATATCTGCTCCAGCAAAACGTACATTCTTTTCATCATAGATACACACTGCCTTCAGTTCTTTTGTCTTGGTTGATGTCAGGTTACAGGTTAAGGTAACAGCTTCACCAAACATAACTTCTGTCTTGTCATAAACGCCATATGCAGGAGCTGCTGGTAGACTGCATTTTCTAGCTGTAAATAAACAGAACAAATTGCTGTCAAGTACACTGACTGAAGCACATGTGTCACTGGAATACAAAACTAGAGCTATCACTTAACGTGATCAATACATTAAGCTACTGCTTTGATACAGGAAATATTATAATCATGATTCTTTTACCAAATTACTGAATTAGTTTTATAAAAATCAATTCAGTGGTTATGACGATATGAGCAAACAAAAATAAATGTTGTGCTATATGATGCGTACAAAATAGGAAACACAGTTTCAGCATCCACTAAGCTACTTTTAAGATTTATTATTTACACTTACCTATATTCACTGGCAATTAAAAATATTCGATGGAGGTTTTTTTAAAAGAAAAATATATTCTAACTAAACTTCTGCACTGGAATAGATAATACATATAGGCCTACTAGTAATTATAAGTTCGATATACACAGTTTGCATAAAAAGTAACAAATATACGCAACATTTTATTACACATGTCAAAGATTTGAATTAAAAAATTATATGGAGTTCATACAGACTCATCAGAAAAAATATGACTTTACGAGGCAGGCATACAGAAAAACTGCTCCCTGTAAAAAAAACCCACTTGCTCAATCTGAACTTCTCAACTTTCATTTTTTCCAATTATTTTTACACGTAACATTCCATTTAGAATTGACAACTATCAACTTATTTGAGTGGTATATATTCCATTTCCGTCATCATTGTTTGATTTTAAAAACTTAATTAAGTACATCAAAAGGGGAATTTGTCTGTCTTTGTGAATCTAAGTAAGAGGGTTTTGTCCTACATTTTTAAAGCACCTTTTTCTTATTCACCATGACCAGTTTTCATATATTTCTACTTGAATATTTTTACCAGCAACATGTCTCTTTCATGCGACCTTCCTGGGGTTAGAAAACATATTGTTATTTGTCATCCAGGAAGAGAGATATTATTTTGATAATTTCATCACCAAATAAACCTCACCAACAAAATCCATATTTTGAAAATAAAATAGTCTGCTCCAAATTCATCAGTCAGTTTTCTTTTATTATAACAATCTGACAACTGGAAAGAAAGATCAGCAATTACTGGATGCATACTTCATGTTGTGATTAACCAGTGTTTTCCTCTATTACAGGCTGATCCTAATGAAAAAGTTATTACCCTGCTATATATGCATGATCACAGCAGATAAGAACAAGAGGGTTATGATGACCCTGGATCGCTCACCTAATTTATATGAGCTACTTGTTTAAATGTCAAACTGATGCTAAAATATTAAGTACATAGGTCATCAGGTCACATTTATGGTCACTGAAAGTCAGTTTTAAGATCGGTGTGCAAAACTGTACATGTCATCCAAATTTTTATATCTTAAAACTAGAAATACATTCTGCATGCCCACAGCAGAATGTCGAACCTGCCAACTGTCTAAAAAAGTAACATTTATTATACTATTTGGCGGTGTCAGAACAGATTTATACTAGCACCTGTATTTGTATATGTATTTTTTTTTTTTTTGGAAAAATGATAAAAAATATAAATATTTCAGTCCACACAAAACTCTTTACCAGTGAGGTAGAAAAGGGTCAAAATACACCAAAAAATTGTATGTTACATAAATATTGTAACACAAAAAAGTGGTTTCAATTTTTTCCATAGCAAGTAATAAGAAAATTACAATATAAGCTATTTATAATAACAACAAAGGGAATTAATTCTAAAAACAAGATTGCCTTATGGTGTTGAACATATGTGCCAAGTTACATCACAATCCCCTTATGTACGAAGAAGACATGCTCTAGACAATGTCATTAATGTATCTGACCTTTGACCTCTAAGTGTGACCTTGACTTTTGACCTAGGAACCTGGTTCTTGTGCATGAAATTCCGTCTCACAAAGGTTAATATTCATGCCAAGTTACATCAAACCCTACAACGTATGAAGAAAAAATGCTCCAGACAAGCTTCATGTTGACCTTTGACCTCCAACTGTGACCTTGATCTCTGAGATAGGAATATGAAGTTTACGCATGACACTCATTCTCATTCAGGTAAACATTCATGCCAAATATAAACAAATTTGGTTCAAGCATGTCAAAGTTATGGTCCGGACAAACTTCAATTTTTCCTTTGACCTCCAACTGCGACCTTGACCCTTGAGATAGGAACATGGGGTTTGCACTTAACACACCTTCTCATTGAGGTAAACATTCATGCCAAATATAAAAAAGATTGGTCCATGCACGTCAAAGTTATGGTCCTGACAAAATCGGATGGACGCACGCACGGACGGACAGACACACGCACATACACTAAAAGTGACTACTATATCCAGCCTGTTGCAAGCGGGCTCAATGAAAAAAAGAAAGTAGGTCAGCAGGTCAGATTCGTAGTAACTAAAAGTCAGTTTCAAGATCAGAGTGCAAAACTGTACATGTCATCAAAATTTCAAGACTGTATCTTAAAAAGCAAGAACTAGGTCAGTAGGTCACATTCATGGTCACCGAAAGTCAGTTTAAAGATCAGAGTGCAAAACTGTACTTGTCATCCAAATTTCAAGGCGGTACCTTAAAAACAAGAAAGTAGGTATGTAGGTCAAGGTCACAGTTGAGTGACCCGCTTATTCCTTTGGGTCATCAGGCAATTATAATTAAATAGTCTAGGAAATATGATCTGATAACTTTCAAAGTAGTTTTTCTTATATAACTCATGTATCAAGTGACCCCAAGGACGGGGCCTCTTTTCATCCCAGGGGGACCTCTACGGCCGAGTGGTTAATGTCGCTGACTTCAAATCACTTGCCCCTCATTGATATGGGTTCGAACCTCACTCGGCGCCTTGAAAGCTTCATGTGAGGAAGCCATCCAGCTGGCTTACAGAAGGTTAGTGGTTCTACCCAGATGCCCCACTTGTGATGAAATAATGCATGGAGAGGCACCTTGGGTCTTCCTCCACCATTAAAGCTGGAAAGTCGCCATATGACCTAAAATTGTGTCGATGCGTAAACCCAACAAAATAAAATGAATAAATTTTTTCACCCCAGGGGCATAATTCAAACAATTCTGCAGCCCGCCCGCTTAGCTCAGTCGGTAAGAGCGTTGGTCTACGGATCGCGGGGTCGCGAGTTCGATCCTCGGGCGGGGCGTATGTTCTCCGTTACTATTTGATAAACGACATTGTGTCTGAAATCATTAGTCCTCCACCTCTGATTTATGTGGGGAAGTTGGCAGTTACTTGCGGAGAACAGGTTTGTACTGGTACAGAATCCAGGAACACTGGTTAGGTTAACTGCCCGCCGTTACATGACTGAAATACTGTTGAAAATCGGCGTTAAACCCAAAACAAACAAACAAACAATTTTGCTAGAGATCAACTAGGCAATGGTACATACAAATTATCAAAGGCATACAAGTATATGAATACATGTTTCACAATACAAACTTATAAAATCAAAAGAAGTTGCAATCTTACCTTCACAGCTATATAGTTCATCCCATGTTCCATCATTTTTACATGTAGATACAAAAAAAGTTATTCTCAAGATACCAGTTTTATTAACCTGGTACCCGTCAGCACACTGTAATGTAATTGTATCCTCGAAGTGGAAGTTAGAGTCTTTGTTTGTAAGATACTTTCCATTCGACACTTGCGGCAAGGTTGGACATTGTACACCTATAAAAAGATTGTGAATTATCGAAATATTAAAACATTATCTAATCTATAAAAAAATCAGCATGAAAGACTTGTAAACAAACAAATTTTTTACCACAACGCTTTTCATTTTAAATTTTAAATTAGATTTTGCTTTAGAGCATTTTATTTTCGTTAATTTCAACAATGAATTATTTCCTTCTTTTGCACATTATTCAAGTCAGAATACGAGTTATGAGCCATCGCACACTGCAAGACCAAATACGTCAATGAAGAACATGTTATTAATGCACAAGCAAATTGTGTACAAAACAATTCAGAAATTTTGTTCGGGTGTTTTATAGCAAATAAGAATTTACATAGATAAACGCAACATGGTTAGACTTCCTATTAAATAAAGGGGTCAATTTACGGTTCCTGTTGAGGGCTCCACTTTATTTTGGTAGGTATGTTTTAGCTCTCATAAGAGTTTTTTTCTTTTATTTTGTGAAAAATATAAGTGAGAATATAGAAACTTTTCAGTAACCATCAAACAGAGAATATTCTATGAAATGCAAATGAAATTTTTTTACTAAAATCATATTTCCGCTCTGCCAATGATGTGCCATAATATTAAACATTTGGTCTGATCACCAAATCACTGGAAGACTACTTGTAGGATGACTTTTGGCAGTACGTGAGGTCTATTCAGCCAAGATATCCCAGACAGCTTTTTTTGTATGCATCAGCAAACCACAAAATATTAATTGAAATTACAGTCTGAGGCCATGCCCTTCTCACTGCTCAGGACTGACACACAAGATATAGCATTTTTGCCACAAATGTGCTCAAATACCACAAAATATTGCCATTAATATCCTTGTGTTTTGACAGAATAATGATGTCTTTCTACTTTTATGATTTTGTGTTCCTGCTATGAAAATAGCTCTTTTAAATAATGCGATAAATGAATACTTTTTGTGATTTGTCAAAAGTGAAATTACAAACTGATTAAAATCAGGTGCTTCAGAGTTTTCATTTTCAAAACATTTTGACATGCCAGTTGCAATGTATTTTTTCAAATTATGTCAAATTTAAAAAAGATATTTACAATTTATCATTTGTGAAGTCTAATTCTGCCAAAGGGGAACATTCGGAAAAGTCTTCTCTGAAATCCTTTACTTTCCATTATGAAAAAGTCTATTTTCCATTATGAAAAAGCCAACTCTGAAATCCTTTATTTTCCATTTAATAGAAGTAGACAATATGAATAGAATTTAACCTGTTCCTTGGTATCTGATTTTGTGCAACAACTCTGAACTCAAAGAAAAATTTTCTACCATAAATAATAATGACATAACTGTATTACAATTTTTTCCAGATTCTAATCACAATTTACCGATCAATTTAGATAATGCTACTTACGGACACATGTATGGTTAACAAAGTAACGATCTCCCCGCCGGAATCCAGTCTCCCCTGGAGGAAGTTTGTAGCTATTAAATCCGTCACTTTCAAACAGTTCAAATCCTGGATTACATACACACTTGTAAGATCCTTGTTCCTCGACACATGTTGTACTGCAGCCTCCATATTCATCATCACATTCTCTGATATCTTTAAAAAAGAGCTAAACTTTGTTGTAAGTACCAATACTTTGATATCTGTAAACATAACACAAATATAGATGATTTTCCAGCTTCAAATCGAAAGTTTGTTTATGATATTTACCATTCTGGTAAAGGGATATTAATCATCAAGCTGTTTAGGCCACATGTGGCAGTAACGTACCTAGTATACAGTATGGGTCCATGAGCCATATGCATTTCAATTTATTACAATTATAATGTTTTCTTAGGAAAAAAATGACAAAAGCCATTTTGAAAAAAAAATTGCACCTGTGACAATGAGTCAGCCATCTTGCAAAAAATTTCCACCTGTGATAATGAGCCATGGCTCATTGTCACAGGTGCAATTTTTTTTTTTCAAAATGGCTTTTCGTCATTTTTTTCCCTAAGAAAACATTATAATTGTAATAAATTGAAATTCATACGGCTCATGGACCCATACTGTATCCTAGGTATGTTACTGCCACCTGTGGTTTAGGCTAAAACTACAATTGAGGTAACATTATTAGATAAGAGCAGCTGTATATTTTTCCTTAAACAAAACTGATTTTATATATAGTTTACTAATTATTTTCATATTTGTGGTTGGAAAACACATACGTAGGCATTTCGTGAAGATGAAAGTATTATGTGTTATAATTATGTAAAGTATATAATATAAGTAGTTCATTGATGCTAGTAGTCACAATTCTAAGGTCAAATTAAGGTCACGAAATTAGGTCTAAGGTCATTAAGTGCAGTTTTTACTAATTTCACTAATATGGCATCATATCTTTGCCATTTTGATGAAATAAGTGAGCAAAGATGGTATTTAATTGAAGCCAATGTATGTAACTATGAAATAAAATCATTATATGCAAATTAGCTCATTTGCATATTAACTAATATTAAGCTAGTAGAGGTGTAATAGTAATGTTTACAAAATGGCATTTGCTTGGTATATTCTTAAAGACGATCGTGTTACGCAGTTTGCAATTTTTTAACAACTTTTACCGTGCCGTTTTTTCTAAATTTTGTATAACTTATGGTATCTCCTCTAGCTCAAGTAGAGACAAATTTCAAAGTGATAGCTCCTTAGTTATAAAACATTTGCAGAGAACTCATTTTACCATTAATTTTAATAAAACAATCATCAAACTATTGGTAAACAATTATAAAACACAAAATAAAAATGTGGATATCATTTAATCTAGGGCTTCAAGTAAACGGATTTAATGATGCAGAATTTTAATTTCAACGTTGAAAAAATCAAGGACGAATCCTATGTTTCTGTTTTGAACTTTGCTTACTTCATTCAAAAATAACTTTGGGGCAGACGTAAAACCTACCTAAATTTCTTCCACGATATGTAATCTAAAGAGTGAAAGCAAAGTAGAGAACATTTACCACATGTTACTCAATATTTTCACAGATGTGTAACTCTACCGCTTCTGTTTAAGTAGTAAATTCACTTTGAACAGCAAGAAATCGCTTATCAAATTATTTTTTTTTCCATTTTTGTAAAATAAATCCATCATAAGTCTTGAAAGAAGTAAAAACTTTCTAAAAAAATCGGAAATAAGGGGAAAAAATGGTCCCAGTAGGCCCTGAACCTACGCCCCTTGAGAATTGCAGTAAAAGTGGGTTTATGGTAGGAAATGTATACTCTTCAAAAAGGAGGTATTCTATTACGCCTCTACTACCTTAATGGGAATGACAAAATCGTACAAAATTACGATAAAAATTGGCATGTATGTACAGGTGTACAATATTTATTGTTTTATATATAATTTTCATGATTTGAAAAACAGAAAGGTAACAAATGTTATGCGGGATACTCATTTCTAGATAAACGCAACTGTTTTATCGCCATCAAAAGTGATTTTATGTGTAGATACTGCTAGAAGTGGGTGAGTTGAGTTGACTTTTGACCATCAGTTATCTTAAGCATAATTGTGTAGGTAAGTATGTTCAAAAGTATGCATATATATGAGCGTTTACGTAAGCTTTAATGTAATTTATTGCAATATTAAAATTGATAATAAGACCACACGCCATGTAGGCAACCTCAGATAAATAACCAAAATGGCTGCCAAATGTCAATATGTTAAGGTTTCTTTGCATACATTATAGAGTTTGCATAGTTGTTTTATGTAGTTTAGCACAGTATTATGATTGTAAAACATTACTGTTTTAAATCAGGTTGACACCATCTCAGACAACCAATAAGACAGCCACTTTTCACAATGACCGCCAAGAAGTCAGTATGTTCATTTTTTTTAATTTACTGGAGAATGTACAAAAGGTTTTATGTAAGGTTTTGCTGTATTTTGAAGGATAATTAAACGATATACTATTTAAAATACAGACAGGATAGCCTAAATTGGTATCAATAGTATACTTGGTATAACGAATGGGCACTAAACATATCTAGTGGTATAGAGAAGTCAAATATTATATTTGGCATATCGGCAGGCAAACTTGGCTTTTCATACATGCCACTACGGATATTCTTAGGATACAGACAGGCAAACTGTGTATAAGTGATATATAGTCAGGCCATTTTTGTTATCATTTGTTTACAGACACCCAATCCGAGCTAAATATTGATGCCACTATCGGTATCGAGGGTATACAGACATGCCACTCTGGGTATCCTGTGTATGCAGACTGGCCCTACTTGCTAAACATACAGACATCTAGGGAAAACCTTGCTATACATATAGACAACAATAGGTAGCCGTGATACAGAGACAGATAAAATGGGTATCCAAGTTATACAGCAAAATTATCCTGGGTATACATACATGTACATTCCACTATAGGTAGCTTAGTTATACAATCATTCACACTGTTTGTTTTGTGCATACATGTATAGCCACCTAGGCAGTACGTATACAGTCCACTTTGGGTACCTTGACAGTGAATACAGGTCATGGGTATACAGAAAGGCCTATCTGGGTATCCTGTGCATACAGAAAGGTCATATTGGCTACACATATATACATACTGACACATACTGGTATACTGAATACACAGACAGGCAATTCTGGGTATTCTGGACATACAGAAGGGCAAACTGAGTTTCCTTGCAACTCTGGATATTCTGGGTATACAGGCATATCATCCTGGCTTTATAGTTGTATCTTCGATTTACATACACACCATTCTGGGTATCTTGGTTATATAGACATGCCACCACGGCTACACAGATAGGTCAACTGAGTGCATCCTAGGTAGGCCACCTTGAGTATCCTTGGTATACATACATCCTGACCATTTACTTAATGTCACCACTATGAATATCCTGGGTATAAATACATGCCACCGGTGTACCCTAGGTATAAAGGCAGTTCTATCTGGGTATCCTTGGTATACTGTCAGGTCTTATTGGCACTACTGGATCCTGGGTACTGCTATTTGTAAACTTACTGTACATAAGACCACTCTGGGTATACTGGGTATATAGGTCTTCCTGGTTATATATACAGAAAACTATGGGTATCCTAGGTGTACAAACAGGCTCCTCGTGGTATCCATTATCCAAGGTAGACAGGTCACTCTGGGTAAGTAATATGGATATACATACAGGTCAGGTTAGCGATACATACAAATACACTTTGAGTGGTCGTGGAATAAAAAGAGGCAACTGTCGGTACCTTAGGTATAGATGCAGGACATTTTGGGTATCTGGGTTATACAGACTGACAACATGTGTATCCTGTTTATACAGACAGACCATCATAGCTATACATATATGCCAGTTATTTATATACTAATTACGCTTCACAACTTTGCAACGGTGGCGTAAAATAATGGATCTAAGTTTGCATGCATACAAAGGATACCACGGGTGACATGTATGACTGTATTCCTATAATACCCAAAGTAACATATCATATACTAATGTGGATTGCAAGACGAAATGTGGCAGTTCAACATGTGCAAATGCTACCGATCCAAGCAGGTTTGCATGTTTGAATGTGCATGCGAGGCAATTTATATACTAACTTTAGAAATGTACAGGCAACATTTATAAAACTGATAAGATTCTTATCAATGGTTAAGAACAGATATATGTGTACTAAAATGTAAATATTGTCAGTTTTTTTAATATTAAATTTTGTTTTTCCATGATAAATATACCCCACCCACTTTTGACAGTATTTACTTTTGCAAACAATAAATAATGCTACAAACAGATATATATATATAAAGTAATGTTGCAAATATAACATTGCTTATTTTTGTCCATTTATAAACACAAAAAGTGAAGATTTAATATTTGAAAATAACATTTTTAACGAATTATCTGCCCATTTTATAAGTTTTCATGACATTTCATAAGTACGTAAATGAGAAAATTTTTGATTAAGTGTTTGTAAATAAATGTACAAAGCCCTATCTTCATTTTGATACCACTGTAACAGTTGTTATTCTACACCAATAAATGACCAAGATACAAAGTATTTTTTGTGACACACATGAAAATATGCACCGAATGACCTTTGACCTTGTTTATTTCGCTTTAAAGGGCATCTCAAGCGTGACTACCGGGCATGTCTTTCTTGTGGCACCTAGTAGATAACGTTTAACATGGTAGTCGTCCATCTTCAGAAAATGCCTACGCAAGTCACAATTTTGCAAATTCTAGGTATACTAATAAATTTAATAGTATTTTGAAGAAAGAAATATAGAGATAGTACCTAAAATTTAAAATTATGAAAAACAATTAAAAAATTAATGTTGATTGTTTGTATATATAATTTAAGACCGAATAAAATACTCAAGTCTTTATCTGATCATTTTCAAGCATGTTATTGATGATTTTCTGAAACTTCTTATTCAATGTCCATGTACTCGCTCTTGTAGATACTCCTACCTATCTAGCCATTGATAAATATTTAATCCCCAGTTATAACTTGATTACTGCAGGAAAAACTTATGTCAATGCAATAAAATTTTCCAATACATGCATATTGTATGATATCAGAAAATGTTTTATGACTCATGAAATAAATTCAGATCCACTATTTCAGCTGAAATCTAGATATAATGTTATTTGTGCCATATCACACATCATCTATAAAAACAAGAAAAAACTCTTCAGTACTTACCATGAAAATTGACATTTAAATGAAAGGATTTTAACCATACAGTTACTGCATTCTGCCTCTCAATTTTTGTCATACGCGTGTAAATGTAAATGCAAGGTAGGATTATTATTTGTGTCACTGATTGATCTCTAGTACTATGTCTAAGAAATATAAGAAATTTTAAATATTAGGATATTAATAGAAGACTGACAATAATCTTTACCGAGATCAACCTGTGAACAACAAAACTTATGCTAATTGCTGACTGTTTGATCTATAAAGTTATACAGACAATAACAAAAAACGACCACAACTTTTGTTATCGGTTTGAATTGAGAAGATAATGTTAATCCCTGATAGATGTTAATGCCACACGACAGAAGTAGCTTTCAAAACAGTAAATAATAAAACACCAGATATATGTCGAAATTGATTACTGTTCTATTAAATAAAATGTACAATTTGAGATAAGACCTAATACAAACTAAGTTTAAAATTATTTTCTTATTATAGTACTGGTAGATGTTGGAAGAATGTACCTATGATTATTCTTAACGTGAACGATCTTAAATGTTTTAAAGAAATGTATGAGACATATCTTAATAGTATCTTACAGAATAAATTATTGTTCCTTTTTTATATGAGTAGAATGAATCTGTCATACAATAATACTTTCAATTTTTTCTATTTGTTTTGTTTAAAAAAGGCCTGTCTGTCGCAAATGTATAAATGAGTCAGCATTTGACTATACAGTGTGTAAGTGGTGATGGCAGGTAAGCTGTCGTGTTTCAGTCACTACAGATATTTATTTTTTATGTTTCACATATTAATATTTACGTATTTGTATTTGTTAATTTTTTATTTTAATTTCAGAAGGGAACATATAAAAGTCAAAAATGTATACTGCCTGAAGATATGTGTATTGAAAACGCTTGCAGTGAAGAATTAAAATAATTGTAAAACACAGAAGTATGCTGCTGTTTATTCCTTACAAATTGAACTTTTATATATATATATATATATATATATATATATATATATATATATAATCGTTTTTAATTTCTTAATGCATTGAAAATTTCTTTAAACAAAGATATTATTAATAGTAGTAGTAGTATTCTTATTAAGACATTTTTATTAAGACAATACCGCCCCAGGCAACATAAATGAATATGCTAAAATTGAAATTTTACTACTACAGCATTTTCTTGTAAAGTAGAACTGCTGTTTTTAACTAACAAAGAGTAACCTTTACCTGTACATATAAAATCATTTACTCGTTTGTATCCTGGTTTACATTCACAGATATATGACCCAGCTGTATTCATACAAATGGTTGGTGAATCCTGACACAGGTCTGTATTTGTGCCACACTCATCTATGTCTACAACAGAAATGGGATAGTACAATAGAAGTGAGTTGTTAAGAAAGTTCTGTAAAACACAGCTCACTCAAGCACCAATTACTCAAGGACCTGAGTCTGCTCCTGAAATTCATGTGGACTGTTGGTTTTCGTCTTTCTATGATAAGATTGCTCAAAACCATAGACAACTAGAGCAGTTTCCTAATCATCGCCAGTTTTGAGCAATCAGCGTTTTACTGGATATATCTAAACCTTGGTTATTAACATCAGGTCTGAAGGAAATAAGCTTCAGAAGATTTTCTAATAACTATATATAACTAGAAGATGTTTTTGTAGAAAAGCCCATGATGACCCTACTGCTTAGTCGTATATGCAAAAAGTCAAAAGGGGACAGGAGCAAAAGTCAAAGAGACACTGATAAATGGCTGCAATAGGGATCATCTATCCGGCACGTCCAATCATCCCTTTAAGTTTCAACATTCTTGGCCCAATGCTTCTCAAGTTATGAACTTGATCCATGTTCAGGCCACTGTGACCTTCACTTTTAATTTAGTGAGCCCAAAATTGATAGGGGTCATTTAATTTCAATGACCAATCATCCTATTAAATTTCAACATTCTGGGTCAAGTAGTTCTCAAGTTATTGATTAAAACGAGTTTTCTATGTTCAGCCCCCTGTGACCTTACCTTTGATTGAGTGACTCCAAAAAACAGGGGTCATCTACTCTGTAAGTCCTATCACTCTATGAAATCTGAAGGTTGTAGGTCAAATGGTTCTCAAGTGATTGACTGGAAATGGAATTCCGTGTTCTGTCCGCTTTGACCTTGACCTTTAAGTGTTACCCGAAAAACAATAGGGGCAATCTACTCTGTAAATCCTATCACCTTATTAAGTTTCATCATTCTAGGTCAAGTGGTTCTCAAAGTAATGACCAGAAATGGATTTCCATGTTCTGTTCGCGGTGTTCTTGACCTCTAAAAGAGTGACCCCAAAATCAATGGAAGTCATCTACTCTGCATGTCTAATCGTCCTTTATCGTTTCAACATTCTGGGTCAAGTTGTTCTCAAGTTATTGATCGGAAATGGTTTTCCATGTTCAGGCCCCTGTGACCATGACCTTTATTAGAGTGACACCAAAATCAGTGAAATCAACTACTCTGCATGACCTGAATCACCCTATGAAATTTCAATATTCCGGGTCAAGTGGTTCTCAAGTTATTGATCAGATATGGTTTCCATGTTTAAGCCCAAGTGACCTTGACCTTTAGTAGAGTGACCCAAAAAAACAATAGGGGTCTAGTCTATAGTTTTGCCATCCTATACAGTTTGAAAGTATGTCTCCCCCTGTGGCGTGGGCGTGCGGGGGGGGGGGGGGGGGACATATTTAACGACTCAAATGGAGTGTTATAAAGGAAATGTTGAATATGATTCATAGTCATGATGGCATACTGGAAATGGTGTCAGCTACACAACCCATAAGTCAAAGCCTTGAAACCTGTAGTTTCCAGCAATAAATTTGGGCAAAACATTTCGTGGGTCTGGTCAAAAAGGCCATTTTTAAAGGATTGAATTTGTGGATTTCAGCTTCTGAACATAGATTGAATGGGTACTTTTACTTTTTCACTGAGATTTTATTTCGTAAACTGACTCAACCATGAAAATTAGAAATCTATGAATATTAATGATTAAGCAGTGAATGGGTTATGGTTCCTGGTCTACTCATAAATCTACTGATTATAAACTTGCGTTTCAAAGTTTTAGGTATTCAACTATTCATGAAAAATTAACCCAAACAAAAACCTTAACCAAGAAATTCTAATATGGATATGGACAAGAAGGTTTTTAAAGTTTTTCATTATAGGTCTATATAAATCAACTAAACTAAAATAAACTAAATGTTTGACCCTAGGGGGAACAAACTTTGTGAAGAACCACTAGATGATGCTACATTATAAATATCAAAGCCCTATGCTTTGTGGTTTCAGACAAGAAGATTTTTAGAGTTTTCTATATATAAGTCTATGTAAACCATGTAACCCTAAGGAAATGATTTGAACAACCTTAGTAGAGAACCACGAAATAATGTCAGATATATAACATCAAAGCCCTAGGCCCTGTGGTTTGGGACTCAAAGATTTTCAAATTGTTTCCCTATATAAGCCTATAATTATAAACCATGTGACCGCCAATGCGGGGCCATATTTGACCCTGGTCGAGGAACTAAATGATTCTACATACCTAAGTCCTAGGCCCTGTGCTTTTGGACAAGAAGATTTAGGGCCAGCAGTTTAACACAAGAAGATTTTTGAAGTTTCCACTATAAACTTATAGGGAAAATGTTTTTTAGACAAACCAAAATAATTTAAACAATCTTGGTAAAGGGTCACACAAGAACCATTTGTGTAAAGTTATTCTAAAATCGGGCCAGCAGTTTCATACACGAAGATTTTCAAAGTTTCCACTATATACATATAGGGAAAGGTGACCACGCCCTCTGGCGGCTATGTTTTTTACGAATCGGTTGATAACAATCTTGGTACAGGGTGACATAAGGACCATTCGTGTGAAACTAAAATAAGATAACCACAATGCAGAGCACTATAAACATGAAACAAAGTCATATGACCTTTGACTGCTAATTGTGACCCTGACTTTGATGTGCTCTTCACGTCGTCTGGATGTGGTTAACATTTGTGCCAAGTTTCTTTAAAATCTTTGAAGCAGTTCAACAGTTACAGAGCGGACATGAAACAAAGCCTTATGACCTTTGGCCCCTAAGTGTGACCTTGACCTTTAAGCCAACCATCCTAAGCATGCACTCTGCATGTCGTCTTGATGTTGTGAACATTTGTGCCAAGTTTGTTTGAAATCCTTAAAGGGTTTCAGGAGTTACAGAGTGGACACAAAGTTGCTTACGGACGGACAGACAGAGGGACGGATGGAAAGACGGACACCAGTGGTATATTATAATATGTCCCTTCAGGCATATAAAACACATAAAACATGTCAAGTGTCCCTATTTGAACAAAATTAAGGGATGGTCTATTAAGGATCCTATGGACCAAGTTTAATGAAGATCAGACCATTGAGGGATTCAAAAGGTATACCACGTAAAAGTTATTTCTATTTTTAGCTCAAAAAGCCCTATGTTATACCAGATTATAAAAGATGAAGCGCCTCCCCAGAAGTAACTGTGTAATGGTTTTTATATTTTTAGCTCTTAGCCACCCTCTTAGCTCAGTAGATAAGAGCATTGGTCTACGGATCGCGGGATCATTAGTTCGATCCTCAGGCGGGGCATATGTTCTTCGTGACTATTTGATAAATGACACTGTGCCTCAAATCATTAGTTCTCCACCTCTGATTTATGTGGGGAAGTTGGCAGTTACTTGCGGAGAACAGTTTTATACTGGTACAGAATCCAGGAACACTGGTTAGGTTAAATGATGTCAGGCCGTCAACCTATACTAATAGCTCACCCTAAACCTTTGTTTCGGGTGAGTTGAAAACTTAACAAGTGATGACAACAGCTGGTAGATTTCTTTTTCAAAAATTAGAAAAGCTAAAAAAAACTTCATTAGAAGTTTTTTATTAGAACTTACCATAACATCCTTGTGTCTGATCGAATGTTTTGTTTGCCTGACAGAACATATTTATAGATCCTGCATCTGTGGACCTTAACTTATATCCTGCATTGCAGCTCACAAGATATGTGTCTCCAGATAATGTCGGTGAAGTAGGGCCAGCCAATGGAATGTTAGAGTTTGCTATTGAAGGTACAGGACAGGGTATTCCTAATGTGTGATAGAAAAACAAAGATGTTAAAAACAAAAACATCCTATGTTCTCTCACAATATCTCATTTTCAGGGCTTCAGAAACTTTAAGGACTATGTTATTTTTACAATTAAAAATTCCTATCTAAAACTGAGATTGTCATAACAACACGAGAAATGCGCGGGGATCAAAGAGAAACTAATAATAAATAAAAAAATGTATCTCCAAGTAAGTTATAAAGTATCAATGACACCCGAAAGCATGTTCCAACAACGTACTGTAAGAAAATGCATAGAAATTTTCTGGGTAGGTATTTAGTACCTTAAGTCTCTCATATGTATGCAATATATATATTCATCAATTAAGGATATGTCAGTGCAAATGAGCTGAGCGTTAGTTTTCTAAGAGAACACCGTTAAGCTGTTTTACACAAATCACACGTGCACTGATTTTTTACAAAAATATGTCCGCCATGTTTTCTTCAGTGAACGAAATAAAAGGAGTATTTTACCTTAGAATTCCTTATTGTATACTGCGATTCACTCTCTAATCCAAATAAAGCATCACTTTTTTATAATATTCCACTGTCCGATCTTTGAGATCTGATCACTTAATGATCACTCACAATTACAAAATAAAACCAATATGTCATCAAAATTATCGCTTTACACGGCTTCATGGAGATCACGGCCTACTAAAATTAAATTTGTAAGCATGCGCCAACCAAACAAATGATGAAAGATCGGGACTTTTTCAAAGATATGTTTTATTTCCAGTAATTTTCTGATATTCTAACGTTTAAGCAACCGAAGTGTATGCACAGAAATAACGAAGAAGTTATGCAAAAGAGCTTTTAGTTAAAATTTTAATTTGGACCTATCTTTTTCCAGCCCAACAACGTGCATGTATGTGTCACATATTCGGCTTGTCCTCGAAATCAGTGTCAAAGGTTACTAAAACACAATCTGACTAAAGTACGTCTCCTATTACCACACTGGATAACCGGCTATCCTAACGCCAGCTGGAAATGTAACCAAGCTGTAAATCGGTAGGTAAAGTTTTTCATTTAATTCTAATAAAACGAAGCCAATTCTTGCAAATCAACTTGACAGTTCTGTCAAGGAATTAACATGGCTTACATTTACAATGTCTTGACCAAAAACGATGGTTATGTTTTTAGATATTCGCTAACAATTTATCCAGTTTGAAAAATCAAGCAAAAATCCAAAGTTTTGCGCTACTTGTTCCACACTGGATAACCGGCTATCCGGACGCCCGCTGGAAATGTAACCCGGCTGTAAATCGGTAGGTAAATTTTTTCATTTATTTCTATTAAAACGAAGCCAATTCTTGCAAATCAACTTGACAGTTTTGTCAAGGAATGACAATTGCTTACATTTACAATTTCTGGGCCAAAAAACATTCGTTAAGTTAGGAAATATTCGCTAGCTATTTCTTCAATTTGAAAAATCAAGCAAAAATACAAAGTTTTGCGCAAATTGTTTTGTTTATGAACAACCTGTGAAAACTTTTATCACCCGGTTTAACAGATGTGTCCTTTCGAAACACCTGTGTGAAGTTTCCGGGTTCTACGTTATTCTTGAAAAAGTATATTAGCCGTTAAATAGGCATGATCGAAAAAAAAAAGACTGTCGAAAACGGCCGCTGTATTTGCAATAGGCAGTCGTTGAAGTCAGCTGTCGGCTATCGAGAATACAGCTGTATAAAAGTAAAAACACTGTCTTGTAGACATGTTATATGCCCCGTAGTGTCTCTTCTTTATGTATATTTTGTATCTGTTTAGTCTGTCTGTGTTTTTTGCGATTTCTTTCGTCTTTCATTTGTGTTAAATGTGTATACTTGCAGTCGGTAAACAGTTTGTATATACATATGTATGGTCCTTATTGCCATGTCGAGTAATTCTGGTTGATTTCATTATTATTGTCCTTTTGGTTTAGGGTCGAAAAATTGCTTAGTTCCTTTCGTCCGTCCGCCCGTAGTTTCTTGTCCGGGCTCTGATAATACATGCATGGACTGATTTTTAAGTATTGATTTTTAAACTTCAAAACATGTGTTACCAATAATACAAATAATACTGAGACCTACTCATTAATGACCATCTCCAATGTCAGTATAACAAAACAATCTCTAACACATAGCTATATATAAGTATTTTGTGTCAGACTGGCAATTTCTACATGCATAGACAAAATTTCAAATATATTGTATTAATATGATGTTTTTCCGTTGGTTTATAAAGCAACATTTTTTGTCCGGCGTATGACTTAATTATTCCTCGAGAGATTTTGAAATATGTTACACAAATGTTTACTACAGTCAAATTATCTTAGACATGCAAGAGACATCATCCTTCCTTGAAAATTAAGGTCGCACTTTCGGGTCTGGTCTCCAAGCAACAATTTGTGCCCGAAGCATAACTTTGTTCCTCAGTATGGTATTTTGAAATAATTTTATATTATTAATTACACAGTGAAACTCAGGAAGGTCAAGGTTGCATTTTTTGATTAATGTTTATACTATAGTGTCGTATAGTAGAACTTTTATTTTCATGCGGTTTGTTTTATTTGATAGCTGACTGTGTATTGCAGGGTAATTTCACTTGTTTCAATATATCCTTTTCATTACTTTTTCCAATAATAAATATTCTGGATGAAGTAGCTGATTTACAGTTGCTAGGCAACGATATAATGGGTTTATTTCTTTTTTGTTTCGCATAATACATGATTTATAATATATATGAGCAAATAAGATCATACACCTATCTAGCACCGCACTTATAACACTTTTCAAAACAAGAACGGGCATTTGAGATTCATTAAAGATACTGAATTCTCCAAACGAAATTCAAAGGATTGACGACCAGAAGCAATTATTTGCTCTTGCAAATTCCGAGGTGAAATTACTTTCTGTAGTAGCCCGGAGGCAACTGTAGTGGTTTTCCTCCACCATCAAAAGCTGGCAAAGTGGTAATATATACTATATTGTTTCGGTGTAACTGCAAAAAAATATATTGTTGGATTTCGCTTGGCAGAAAAAATGGCAAGAACGTGTAAACTAGGTTAAAATTCAGCCCGGGTTTGAAGGAATATAGTCCTCAAGCTTCTTGAAATGAAAGTGCCATTTCTAAAAATAATTACGTTTCTGTCAAATCACTGCCTGCAATACTTTTTACATACAAAAGTATTTAAAATCATCGGAGTTAATGGATAGTCTGTAAATGTTAACATCCGAGTTCAACGACAGCTCTAGCGGCCGTTTTCGACAGTCTTTTTTTTTTCGACCATGCCTATTTAACGGCTAATATACATTTTTTCAAGAACAACGTAGAACCCGGAAACTTCACACAGGTGTTCCTAAAGGACACATCTGTTAAACCAAGTGATAAAAGTTTCCACAGATTGTTCATAAACAATATCTCAAAACATAACGATCGTTTTGGGCCCAGAAACTGTAAATGTAAGCAATGGTCATTCCTTGACAAAACTGTCAAGTTGATTTGCAAGAATTGGCTTCGTTTTAATAGCTTTAATAACTTTACCTACCGATTTACAGCTGGGTTACATTTCCAGCTGGGTTATATTTCGAGCGGGCGTCAGGATAGCCGGTTATCCAGTGTGTGTTTTATTTATGAACAACCTGTGAAAAGTTTTATCACCTGGTTTAACGGATGTGTCCTTTCGGAACACCTGTGTGAAGTTTCCGGGTTCTACGTTATTCCTGAAAAAATATATTAGCCGTTAAATAGGTGTGGTCGACAAAAAATGACTGTCGAAAACGGCCACTAGTGATGTCGATGATCTCGGATGTTAACATTTATAGACTATCCATTATCTCCGATGATTTTGAATACTTTTGTATATAAAAAGTATTACTGGAAGTGATTTGACGGGAACGTAATCATTTTATAAAACGGCACTTTCATTTCAAGAGGCTTTATGACAATGTTCCTTCACTCCCGGGCTGAATTTTAACCTAGTTCATGCGTTCTTGCCATTTTTCAGCCATGCAAAAGCCGAAGTGCGACCTTAATGTTCAAGCAAGGGTAATGACTCTTGCAAGTCTAAGATCAATTGGCTGTAGTTAACATTTGTGTAACATATTTCAAAATCTCTCGAGGAATAATAAAGTCACACGCCGGACAAGAAATGTTGCTTTATAAACCTATTGAAAACATGAATATATTTGAAAATTTGTATGTAGAAATTGCCAGTCCGACACAAAATACGTACTAGTAAATATAGCTCTGTGTTAAAGATTTTTTGTGATACTGACATTGGAGGTGGTCATTCGCGATTGGGCCTCACATATACTTGTATCATTGGTAACATATGTTTCATGGTTAAAAATCAATGCTTAAAAATGTTACAACCCTGAAGACATGTGAGATGTTCATGATATGCCATGTAGAGTCACAAGACACTGCGGACGGACGGACGGACGAAATGAATTAAGCAACTTTTAGACCCTAAACCACAAGGACAATTATAATGAAATCAACCAGAATTACTCGACATGGCAATAAGGACCATGCATAAGTATAATATAATAATTATAAACTGCTTACTGACTGCAAGTATACACATTTTACACAAATGAAAGAAATCGCAAAAACGCAGGTAGATTAAACAGATACAAAATATACATGTAGAAGAGACACTATGGGGCATATAACATGTCTACAAGACAGTGTTTTTACTTTTATACAGCTGTATTCTCGATAGCCGACAGCTGACTTCAACGACTGCCTATTGCAAATACAGCGGCCGTTTTCGACTGTCTTTTTTTTCCGACCGTGTCTATTATATATTTTTTCAGGAATAACGCAAAACCCAGAAACTTCACACTGGTGTTCCGAAAAGACACATCCTGTAAATCGGATGATAAAAGTTTTCACAGATTGTTCATAAACAAAACAATTTGCGCAAAACTTTCGATTTTTGCTCGATTTTTCAAACTGAAGAAATTGTTAGTGAATATCTAAAAACATAACGATCGTTTTAGGCCCAGAAATTGTAGATGTAAGCCATGTTCATTCCTTGACAAAACTGTCCAGTTTTGATTTGCAAGAATTAACTTCGATTCAATAAAAATAAATGAAAAACTTTACTTACCGATTTCCAGCTGGGTTACATTTCCAGCGGGCGTCAAGATAGCCGGTTATCCAGTGTGATTACGCTGCGCATAGGATCTGAGAACGACCTATTCATAGCCTCGTTCTGACGACCCTTTTGCTAGCCAATCAGAGCTTAGCTTACAACATTTTGCAAATCTACCATTAGCCTTGACTTTTTATATTTACAATTCTAATGTCGTAATGTGCCAGATAGCCGGTTAGCTCAGTCGTTAGGCCACTTGCTCTGTAAACAAAGGGTCCCGGGTTCGAGCCCTGGAATGACTGCACATTTTTCTTACTCTTTGACATTCGAACAAGTCGTCTGATTGGTTCAAATAAAAATAGATTTATGAAAATAAAAATAGCAATACTGGAAATCCATAATATACAGAAGACGTATGTGAATGGGTCGTTCTCTGGGGCCGTATTCATAAAGCATCTTAAGTATAAGTTTTGACTTAAGTTTAAGATTTTACATGTACTTAAGTTTGTGGTGATTTCAACTTAAGTCTAAGAAAAAACACAAGTTTTAGTCATAAAACAGCTAAAACTTAAGATACGTAAGAAATGACTTAAGTCAGAAAATAAAATAGCGTGGGGAGTACGATTAAAGTATAATTGTGCATGTTGTATCTGTCTGAAATTAATGTTGTTTGTTTAATGTTTACGTCCATAATAAAAAAAAAACAAGAATTACTTATTAAATTGTATTAGGAATAACAAATATACTTAAGTAAAATAAATTTCTAACCTAAGTAATACTTAAGTAAATAATCAATTTCTTATACTTATACTTAAGATGCTTTATGAATACGGCCCCAGATCTTCGTTTAGAAGATCAAGTACTTAAGTCAGATTGCCAGAACATAAATACAATAAATAAACAATCGCTTACTGTGTTCCTGTAAGTACCAAAAGATGAAACGGCTCGTGTTTATACATTCATATATATTCCGTATCGGAGACATTGGCAATCACACAGTTCGATATTTTCCACGAACATGTAAACATTTACTTTTATACCTTTACTTACATTTCAAGCATGACGATTCATATATTCGTTCAAGAACGTAAATTTCGTGCTTTCCGAACCTCATGGTGTATAAACTTTTGTAATGAAAGGTATAGTGTATTCGACAAACCATTTGTAATTTCTAAAGGTAAATATCATTGAGACTATCATTTATGTTATCGAAATTTAATTGAATATATAGTAGTCGCAACTTGACCGCGATGGTTGACCTTAGGCTGATTATTCATATAGATAATTTCATTGTAGAAATCAAGGGTGCTTAGGGTAGCCGTGTATATTTATATGGAATTAGTTTGTAAACAGTGAAGTATCAAAGTATATATACTTATATTTGACCAGTTAAAACTTTCCAATACACTAATTTATATTTGCAAAAATTTATATTTCCTTTTTTCGTGCAGCTCGTGTTTAACGTACACTCCTTTTCAATAATAGGTTGTGCCTAATATGTATTATAATACAAAGGTCAACCATCGGGGTCAAGTTGCGTCCACTATATCAGTTTAAGGCTTAGAATTAAGCTTTGAGAAACAAAAATCAAACAACACCAAATCATAGAAATTGTTTGACATGAAAATTGAACAGCATTTAAAACATGTATATTAATTATTTTATGAAAAAGTGTCAGTATACTGATATAAACATTGAATTCTTGAAAAGGACTGCCTAAAGGGGCCCCACTTCCGTGCAGTTAAACGCCTTTAAAAACTCACCATTTTCAAAGAACTGTTCGTTTTGATGCATTTGCAATAGCGTGCGAGTGGTGAAATTTCGCATAACAAGGTGGAACACAGTTTTCAGCAATTGTTTATATTTATTTCTTTACAAATGGCATTCATTTTCAAAGGGAGACAACTTTTTGCGAATATTTTAGTATCCGTTGAGAAAAAGTTGTCTCCCTTTGATAATGAATGCCATGATATTTTCTTTCATAAAGCTGGAAAAAGTAGAGAAATGATTTTACAGTAATAAGTAAATGCTGTTCAAATGTGTATCTAAAAATCTAATAAATCCACCATTTTGTTGTTTGTTGCCATGGAAACAAAATGGCCGCCAATTTGACCAAACATTTAAATGCTCATAACTGCCTCATTTTTACTCCGATTTTGAAAAGTCTTTCACTTTTTTAAATGATTTAAGAAATCCAAGCTGACAAATTAATATTAGAACAACGTTGCCTTTCCCTTTCAATCAAAAATCTTTAAATGTAATATTAAACTTAAAATTTGAAGTTTAGTAGGTTGTAGCATTCTCTAGGTCAAGCTTATTTTAATTACCGTGATATTCCTTCTGTTACCAGTCATTATCTACACAAATGTATTGTAAATTATTGAAATGCTTTTTAACCAAAGTGGAAAATATCAGGTACTTGAAAATGCAGCTTTCTAAAACGCCAGTAATTAGAATTCTCTATGTCATTTGTCAAACATACGCTTGTAAATAAATAATATTATATCAAAATTAATAATGCTATTTCTTTTGGTGCACTTTGCGGACTTATGATAAAGTTGAATGTATATACTAATTTTAGCAGTACACTCCCTGTAAATGCGCACTACGTAACGCTCAGGTCCTTCTCGCACACCATACCTATAGTTCGGACTTCTTAAATGTGTAAAGGCATGTTCACAAAAATGACAATTTTTACCGACAGCTGGTTAATTGTAATGTGATTTTTAGAAAAGTAATAAATAGAAATAAAAATATAGCTCTCAGCTGATTTACACGAATAGTTCAGCTTTGTCATGTATGTTATACTTTTTCGCATTTATGCTTGATGATATAGAATACTTACCCCGAAAATTGTGACCCGAACATTTCCCAATTTAGTCTTTTAATTAAAGTTTAGCACTGCATGCTTTTAATGTATTGTCACATTGGAATAAAATTTGTTTTACAGCAATTTCGACATTCCTCAGAAATAATATCATGTACCCCACCCACCTAATTCAGAATTTCAAAATAATTCGGGCCTTAAAACTCAGTTTTTCTGAGATGAAACTGCCATCAGTGCTACCTCACCTACCATATCTATAGACAGTGCTGTATGTGTAAAATGTAAAGAAATGTATATAGTTTTGTGTGTCATGTATCAAAAGAGATTTTCTGGTCATTATAAGTAATTGTACAATAATAAAGATCAATCTGTATCGTATATGATTGTCACATTTCCTAAATTTCACTGTTTTTCTGAGAAAACACTGACAAGGGCACTTTTTCCTAGTACTGGGTTACCAAAAAAGTTCTTTATAAATGCAATGATCATGCTTGTTGGCATATTTCTCCTTGTGTTCAGATATCTTTTAAATAAAAGTAGCTTATATCACAAATAATTTTACACAAATATTTTTTTTAATTTTCTTACAAAATTGTTGTAGCATATCACAATTGGCCAAGGTAAGTAGCAACTAAAACATTCATTACCTCAGAAGCCTGCTTTTGATCAAAATGAAAAGCCGTCCGTCCTTAAATTTTCAAAAGCAATTAAAAACACTGAGGTAAGCTTAGTAAGCCACAAGCATCAAACAGCATAATTATACCGACCAAAACCAAAATGCATCCTTTCAGCAGGCTTGCAGATAGCTAGAGCGGGAGGACTTGCCTTTGAATTAAGTATTTTTCAAATACAGCATAAAGATTGAAAGAGCTGAACATGTATACATACTTTTACAAATTGGGGGATTATCTGTATGCGTCCATCCATCTGAATCACAGAATGAAATCGTAGGACCGACTATTTCATATCCTGGATCACATGAAAACTCTACCACAGTATTAAAGTCTGCGGTGTTACCAGAAAAGTCATTTCCTCGAATAATCTCAAACTTTCCATTTGGGAGGATATTTTCATTGAAAACTGAACATACGGATGCTGAAAAAAATGTTATGAAATTTTTGTTGATACATGTATTACATGTTTTTCCTGTCCCATGACTTTTCTTTTAAAGGATAAGGTAAATTAAATATCAATACACGTACATTCAAATCATTATTTTTCTTTGGGCACTAACTTCTGTTGATTTCTGTATGTCATTTCTACAAAATTAAATCACATGGAAAAAAACAAAATCAACGGAAAGGCATTATTATGTTCCCATTTGTTTCACCTTTAAAATTTGAAAATCAGAAAAACAGTTCCTAACAAATAAGACCTCTTAGCCATCTTGGCAATGATTCACTTGTTTGATCTTAGTGTGATTGTACGGGCATATATATAAAGAACACAGGTTGATCCCTTGTACATATTCAACTGACTTACCTGACAAATAATATATCATCTCTAAACCATATTTAGGCAACATTAAATATATATACCTATATATAGGTACAACAGTCAAGACGGATATGGCCATACCCCCTACAGAAGGACCCGTTTCATGTAAAAGGTGGTAAAAATCAGGAAATGTTTTGTGTAAGAGGTGGTAACAAGAGCGCCGCCAAGCGGGGCAATATACGCCCGAAGGCTTACATCATAGGATGGGAGCAAAATTTTAAGAACTTGACTGTTGAAGCCCCAAAGGACTGGAACAACAAAAGGAAAACTTCAAAAAACAAATCTAAGTCCACAAAAAAAAAATTCAAAGTCTACAAAAAAATCCTTATCAGGTACAGGTATGTAAAAATACACCTTAAAATTGGAGGTACCATCCATGTTGTACCACAGAAAAGTGATCTCGGTTTTTCCCTACGGCCAATAATAAAAAAGTTTCAAAATAAGCTATTTATAGTAACATAAAAGGGAAGTAATTCAAAAAAAAAATACTGTAAGTACAAAAAAAGAGATCTGCCAAATAAAAACAAGAGCACTGCAATGCAGAGCAATATACACAAAGCAAAGTCATATATGACCTTTGACCCTTAAGTGTGACCTTGACCTTGAAGCGAGTCATCCGGAACATGCGCTCTGCACATCGTTGCAATGTGGTGAACATTTCTGCCAAGTTTCTTTGAAATCCTTCCAGCAGTTCAAGAGATACAGAGCGGACACGAAACAAACTGATATGACTTTTGACCCCTAAGTGTGACCTTGACCTTGAAGCAAGTCATCCGGAACATGCGCTCTGCACGTCGTCTTGGTGTGGTGAACATTTGTGTCAAGTTTCTTTGAAATCCTTCAAGGGGTTCAAGAGTTACAGAGCGGACACGAAACAAACTGATATGACCTTTGACTCCTAAGTGTGACCTTGACCTTGAAGCGAGACATCCGGAACATGCGCTCTGCACGTCGTCTGGGTGTGGTGAACATTTGTGTCAAGTTTCCCTGAAATCCTTCAAGGGGTTCAAGAGTTACAGAGCGGACACGAAATTGCTAACGGACAGACGGACAGACGGACGGACGGACAGACGGACGGACAGACGGACAGACGGACACCAGCGTCATAACATAATACGTCCCTTCGGGCGTATAAAAATCAGGCAATGTGCCATGTAAAAACACTATAAGCAACATAATTAAACAAGAGAGTCCTGACCCTGGATCGCTCAAATGAGTAATATGAGCTACACAAACAAGTGTAAGAGATCAAGTAAGAAAGTAAAATATAAGTTAGCGTTGTAGCCTTTCCCAGTTGTGAGAACTACAGAAATGTGCCCCCACTTTGTCACAAATAAGGGGCAATAATTCAAATGTTTGCAGTCTTAATGGGGTATAGCCTCAACAAATATTTAATGAAAGGGATTCATTATTCTATACTTTTAGAGATATGAGCATCACAAACAAAAATTCACTATTTGGCTATTTCAAGGGTCATAACTCTGTAATAAGAGCTAAGATTCTCAACAAGAATGTCAAGTGTGCAAGTCCACATCATGATAAAGACTCAAGCAAGGTTTCATGAATTGACATCAAATACTTTTTTGAGCTAGGCACATAATTAGGTGAAAGTGTGCATTTTTACTATATCAAAGAAAACATTGGGCGGAGGCAAACAAAACATAAGAGGTGTGCAAGTTTATATAATGATAAAGACTTATGCAAATTTTCAACCATTCATATTAAATACTTTTTGAGCTAGGTGTGTCACAAAGTGAAAATGTGCATTTTTGACTATTTCAGGGACCATAACTCTGAAAATATGGGGTAGACCCAAATGAAAAATAAAAGGTGCGCAAGTTCATATCATGCTTAAGACTCATGCAAGGTTTCATGAATCTATTTCAAATACTTTTTGAGCTAGGCATGTCGCAAGGTGACCAGAGCTGTCCATAAGACAGGGCGCTCGACTTTCCTTAGTGCTTGGCTCTGAATTAGAGCTTTGCCAGTAAAAATATTCCAAGTAAAAAAGGGGCATAATTCTGTCAAAATTCAAATCAGAGTTATGGGGATTGTATCTCCTGGTATAGATTTTGATAGTAAATAACTATTTTGCGTTTCAAGTCAAAAGCTTTAATAGTGACAGAGATTTTTGAATTTATCTAAAATTTTAATAAAAATTTCAAAATTAAAAAGGGGCATAATTCTGTCAAAAATTCAATCAGAGTTATGGGGATTGTTTCTCCTGGTGTAGACTTTGATGGTGAATAAGTACTTTAAGTATCAAGTCAAAAGCTTAGACAGTTACAGAGATATTTTACTTTAACGTAAAACTTTAACCAAAAAGTTAAAAAGGGGCATAATTCATATTAGGGTTATGGGGACTAACGCGAAACCGGAGTGAGTGCAATAGCTCTCCTTTATCTTCGGAAAGTCGAGCTAAAAATAGGCATTCTATTTACTATTTCAGGGGCTATAACTCTGAAAACAGGGGTGGAGCCAGACAAAGAAAGAGGTGCGCAAGTTCATATCATGATAAAGCCTCATGCAAGGTTTAATCAATCAATATGAAACACTTTTCGAGCTAGGCGCGTCACGAACTTCGGACGCACGGAAGGACGGATGCATTGACAAGACCAATTCTATATGCCCCTACCACTCATGGGGGCACAACAATGCTGAAATATCAACTAGGTCAGTAGGTCACATTCATGGTCAATAAGTCGGTTTTAGGATTGTAGTGCAAACCTCTGTCATTCAAATTTCAAAGCTGTATCTTAAAACAAACAAGAAAGAAAGTCCGTAGGTTAAGGTCACAGTCAAGTGACCCCTAGTTACTTGGGGCCAACAGTCTAGGATTTATGATCAAATAATTTTTTAAGTATTTTTCCTAAATAACTTGAATAACAAGTAACCCCGAGGCATAATTTGATCAATATTGTGAGGGAACCACTAGGTAATATTAACAAATATCAAAGGCATACGCCTTGAATTTTCAGACAAGACGATTTTTTAAAGTTTTTTTCACATATAAGGCTATATAAAAATTGGAATCCCTGAGGACAGTGCCACATGACGATGTTGACGTTATAATGAACAAACCAGGTCCGTCAGCAGATTCTCCAGTCCAGGATCTGATATTAGAAGACAATTTTCTTGCAGAGTTAGACGAGTTATTTGTAGAAGAAGAGGATGTTGCTGGGCCAATTAATGAAACGGTAGCAAGAATTGTCAACAAGTCCTTGAGGTCCACAAAGACTGACAAGGAGAAAATGCAAAAGGAATACAAAAGACCAGCAAATGTGGAAGCACTACAGGATCCAAAAATTGACAAGTTTCTCTGGAATCAACTGGATAATAATGTTAAATCCGTAGATATTGCAGGACAGAATTTAGTTGGTGAACTAAATAAAGCAGCAGCGCCTCTCATAAGTGCAATGAACAATTCATTCGATAGTGAGGAACCGGAGACAGGTTTTCTTAAAGAATGTATCGTGGACTCATTATGAGTATCTGCAGTATTATTGCAAAGATCAACACTCAAAGGCGGGAAACTATTAAACAAGATGGTCATGATGACCCTGAATCGCTCATCTGAGTAATATGAGCCACATGTTTAAAATGGTAAACTGATGCTAAAATATTTTAAAATATTTTAAAGTAGGTCAGAAGGTCATATTCATGGTCAAAGAAAGTCAGTTTCACAATCAGAGTACAAAACTGTACATATCATCCAAATTTCAAGGCTGTAACTTAGAAAACAAGAAAGTATGTCAGTAGGTCAAGGTCACAGTCTGGTGACCTCCTAATCACTAGGAGTCATCAGGTAATTATAATTAAACAGTCTACGAAAAATGATCTGAGAATTTTTAGGTATTCCTATATAACTCATAAAACAAATGACCCAAAGGGCGGGGCCTCTTTTGACCTCAGGGGAATAATTTGAAAAATCTTGTTGGAAATCCACTAGGCAACGCTACATGCCAAATATCAAAGGCCTAGGCCTTAAACATTCAGACAAGAAGATTTTTTCCCTATGTAAGTCTATGTTAAATTTAGGACCCCCAGGGCAGGGCTTTTAACCCAGGGGTACAATTTGAACAATTCTGGTAGAGAACCACTAGGCAATGCAACATACCACATACCAAAAGCATAGGCCTTGCAGGTTCAGGCAAGAATATTTTTAAAGTTTTTTTCCTATATAAGTCTATGTAAAACTTGAGACCCCCAGGGCAGGGCCTCTTTTCACCCAGGGATTATTACTTGAACCATTTTGGTAGAGGACCTCAAGGTAATGCTAGATACAAAATATGAAAGGCCTAGGTCTTGTGGTTTTAGACAAGAAGATTTTTAAAGTTTTTTCCTATATAAGACTATGTAAATCTTGGGACCCCTGGGGCGGGGCCTCTTTTCACCCCAGGGGCATAATTTGAATAATTTTCATAGAGGACCATTAGATGATGTCACATGCTAAATATCAAGGCTCTACACCTTGTGGTTTTTGATAAAAAGATTTTTAAAGTTTTTCCTTTCGGTTGCCATGGCAACCAGAGTTATGCATGGAGTTCATTTCTTTGAACAACTTTGAAAGGAGACTACCCAACGATCATCTCTGTAAAGTTTGATGTAATTCTGCCCAGTGGTTTTCAAGAAGAAGATTTTTTAGAAAATGTTGACGGACGGACGACGGACGACACACAAAGGACATTGAGCGTACATCGACTACAATGCAGCAAGCCAGTCAGATGTGCAGTATAAACACTATGTACAAAGCCAACAACTTTCACAACAAGAAATCCTCAAATCCTAAATCAGGGCATTACGGACAGAAATACAGTGCGAAGAAAACAGAAAATCAACAGAACAAGCACTACTAAAAGCAATAAGTAGCATCAATAATTACAAACTCATTAAAATATATCAAAAAACTTTAAAGCTGACAAAACAAGGTTAGCATTTAATAACTGGAGAAAGATAACACAAGATAATTGGATACTATAAATTGTCTGTGGTTACTCTGTAGAACTGGACACTAGACCCTATCAGGTTATTAGTCCACAACCAATAAAATTTAGTGAAATTGAAAGTAGAAAGATTGCCGAAAAAATTGAAAGATTCTTAAGCTGTAACATTATTAACCGGTACACACAGAAGATAAGGGGGAGTTTATTTCTAACATTTTTGCAAGACCAAATTAAGGATTGGTGCATCAGGATTATTTTTAACCTGAAACGGTTCAACAATCATATGCAGTATATTCATTTTAAAATGGAGACACTTAGAAATGCTGCTAATCTGATGGCTGAAGACTGTTATTTTGGGTCAGTCGATATTCTAACGCTTTTTACTCAATTCTTATTTGCCCAGGTGATCAATTATATTTTCGGTTTAGTCATAATAGACAAAAATATCAGTTTACCTCCCTTGTCATGGGGCTTACAACAGCCCCTAGAGTATTTACTAAGTCTCTGAAATCTGCGTTTGCATCGCTTAGGGTTAAGGGTCATATCAGTACCATATATATAGATGACTCATGTTTACAAAGTCAGACTCGTGAAGCTTGCAGTAAAAATATTTTGGACACAGTTTGTCTATTAGTTTGCCTTGGGCTAACCATCAACATTGAAAAGTCTAGTTTTGTGCCGTCCAAACAAATAACATTCGTAGGCTTTATTTTATATTCTAGCACAATGACAGTCAGATTAACACAACAAAAAATTGATGATATAACTGACCAGTGTCTAGAAATGTTGAATAAAAAATGGGTCTCCATTACAGAGTTTGCTCATTTGCTTGGCAAGTTAGTGGCCACTGAACCGGGCGTCGTATATGCACCTCTTTAAAAAAAATATAAACCGCTTAAGAGAATCAAGGAACTTAACCTTAAACTAATACATAGTAATTACAAGTCATATATGAAGGTAACTAAAGACATTAGATGGGGCCTCCGTGGCCGAGTGGTTAAGGTCGCTGACTTCAAATCACTTGCCCCTCATCGATGTGGGTTCGAGCCTCACTCGGAACGTTGAATTCTTCATGTGAGGAAGCCATCCAGCTGGCTTACGGAAGGTCAGTAGTTCTACCCAGATGCCCGCTCGTGATGAAATAATGCACGGAGGGGCACCTGGCGTCTTCCTCCACCATTAAAGCTGGAATGTCGCCATATGACCGCGACGTTAAAAAAAAAAAAAAAAATAGATATCATATTCAATGGTGGGTTGATAACCTAAAATTTTCAGTTAAGAGGGTTTCGCATGGGAATCCAGCCATTATTGTTCATACGGATGCAAGTCTAGTAGGATATGGCGGATGTATAAAAACATAAATGCTAAAACGAGTGGAGTATGGTCTGTTGAAGAACAAAAGTTACATATCAATATATTAGAACTCAAGGCTTGTAAACTGTCTTTGGCTGTGTTGTGTCCAGACCAAAGAAATATTCACATTCGAATCTACTCGGATAACACCACTTGCTGTGCCTATAGTAACAAATTCGGGGGTCGTAGCAAAGAATTAAATGAACTTGCAAGAGATATATGGTTCTGGTGTATAGAGCGTGGCATACACTTTAGTGCGGCACATGTGGCAGGTACTGCAAATATGGAAGCTTGACAGGCTATCCAGACAATTTCATGATGACCTGGAATGGTCTTTGAATGATGTAGTATTTCAGTCTATTTAGATATTGACATGTTTGCTTCTAGGCTTAATAGAAAATTAGAGTGTTTTGTATCAAGTTTACCGCAACCTGAAGCGTGGGCAATCGATGCTTTCTCTATAGAAGGAAATAAACTAATATATGTTTCCACCTTTCAGTTTGTTAGCGAGGATACTGCAGAAGGTTGTGCTGGACAAATACAGGAGTGTCGCAATTATGTAATGGTTTAACTTTCATACTTCATTTTTCATGCTGAAAGGCAATATTTAATCCGAAAAAAATGGTCCTACTTGGAATAGTGAAGCCAGTGACAGATAACTCTCCTAGAACTATTAAGTTCTCTGTATGCATAGATTCGGGTGTGTTTCCCAAAAATATAGTTTTCTTCAAGATCTATGAATAAATTTTCAAACAAAAAATTTGAGCATTATCTTTCATTTTCAAATAAACTTATTCATAGAAAATTTATTCTATTTATTACTGTCGATAACTTACAGGTATGGTATGATCATAGGAAAGAAAAGATTATTTGTGAGAGAAAAAAATATAAATAGACTATATGGAATTTACGTCATCGAATCCTTCAACATTTTACAAAACTTGTTTGCCAAGAAAAATCAAGGCTTAAAAAAGTACGAGTGTAGTGGTCGATGACCTTTTTAAGAGTGTTACACGGTACCGTACCGGGTAACGGGTTTTTTCTAGGGGATATTCGCTAAGTGTGTTTAGTACATATGCGTGTGTGATAAGTCCGCTGTTTAGGACGAGTTCTTAGCGAGTCTCGGCCGAGTTGAGTAGAAGCAAACCCTTAGGAGTCGCTTCATTGGCGCTGCGAGCAGGGCCAGATTCACTGTTGTGGTGGAGACGGTCGGTATGTTGCTCTAGTTAGCGGTTTGGTAGAGCATTTTTAGTACTGGTTAAACTTCCAAATGGCTGGGACTGCCCAGGGACGGAGTGCGTTGAACTGACCGCCACTGATTCTGGATTTCTTTTAACATAATGGCATACAAATTTCAACATTTCTCAAATTCATGGGATAAGTATTTTGGAGCTTTCTAGGCAGTGGGTTTCAAAATTCTAATATTTGGATGGCATATTGAGCCATAGGGTAGGCTTCACTCCTTTTGGGATAAAGTGGGGGTGGGGGTGGAGTGTAGTGGTCGATAACCTTTTTAAGAGTGTTATACGGTACCGTACCGGGGATATTCGCGAAGTCTGTGAGCCCGCCATCTTGTAGAATACACGTCTGTGATACGTCCGCTGTTTAGGAGGGGTTCTTAGCGGGTCTCCGGCCGAGTTGAGTAGAAGCAAACCCTTAGGAGTCGCTTCACGAGTTAAAAACAGAGCGATGTAAAAATGTATATTCTATCTGATGGTCACACCAAAACCATACCAAAAAATGTACCGAAAGAAGTTATTTCACTTTTTATGACACGCACCTTGTGTTTACAAATGGACCTAATTTGTATATTGACCGGGGCGTGCGGAATCACATTTACCTTGCGGAATCTACCGTTATAGAAACGACTGGTAATATAATGCAGACGTTTTTTAGTATAAATTAAATGGTTGTGTTTATTAAAAAGAAATGACAATCCACCAAAACAACGAAGCCAATGTCGCTGTCAAAAGTTCCCGTGCCTACTGCACGGTGCCGTGATAAAATAGTGCTAACGTGAGATAAGCGATTTGCGCTTCAGTTTTGCTCTTGATTTGTTGTTGTTGTCGTTGAATACGTAGCCTTAGGTACCATCTCTAAACAATGTCATTCAATTTCTAACAAGTCTTTTTCAACTTGAGCTCAGTTACAGTGCGATCGGAAACGGCAGGGCTGCTGTTAATGCTTTAACCACTCTTTGTGGGACAACGGACTACAGTTCCAGCACATTACTTCGGAAGTTTATGAAAGGTATTTTTCACAATAGACCGAATATTCCAAGAAACCCAGTCGTCTGAGATGTACAAATAGTTCTTGACTACCTAAGTGAGGAAGAGGATGAGTCATTAATGTTTTTGTCTGGGAAATTATGTGTTTTATTTCTACTTCTTAGTGCACAACGGTGTCAGACGCTTCATTTAATTGAGTTGAAAGATATTGTTATCAACGCTAAGCAGGTTACTGTTTTATTAACCAACCATTTACTAAAACAGTCAAGGCCAAGTTTTCATTTAGAACCTATCACTTTGTTAAGTTATCCAAAGAACAATAAGCTGTGCATAGTAAAGACATTTGATGAATATTTGATAAGAACAGAGTCATTGAGATTTCCTGAAGATCAAATCTTACTTATAAGCACTCAAAGCCCACATAAAGGGGTTTCAAGGGCAACTGTTGCTCGGTGGGTTAAGAGCATTTTAACAAAAGCTGGTATTGATCCTACATTTACTCCCCATAGCACAAGAGCAGTTGCAACTAGCACTGCTAAGTTGAAAGGTGTTTCGCTAGAAAAAAAATCACTAGAACTGCAGGCTGGTCAAATGTTAAGACATTCAGAAGGTTTTATGATAAACCATTACAAAAACATACTGTTCAATCAGCTATTCAGAACTGAATATGTTGATATTTTATTGTTACCAACAGAACTGAATATGTTGATATTTTTATTGTTACCAGACTGGTATCTTGTGCGCATAATATGATCACTCGCTATGGATTGTATTTTATATAGAAAATGTTTCTGAGGTTTTTAATAAATGTATCATATTGTTGGAAAAAATTGTCTATTTCCATAAAAATCAACTCTAAACTCTGTGTGATCCCTATAAGGAGTTAGGTAGAAGATAAAATTGTAAGATTAAACGAAACTTACGTTAAGTTGAAGTTTGATCGAGATTTTATCTTCTACCAACTCCTTTAGGGATCATACACCCTCCCTACCCTACCCTGTGGCTTGATTTTTATGCTCATTGCTGCCAATCAAGCATGAGCTGGTCATGCTTGATTTTACACTCTAAAGACTGATTTTCACGGAAACATGAGCTACGTCATCTCTGTATGATCCCTAAAGGAGTTGGTAGAAGATACAATCTGGATCAAACTTCAACTTAAGTTAAGTCTCGTTTAATCTTAAAATCAATGCAACATAATAAATATCAAAAGCCTAGGTCATGTGGTTTCAGACAAGACAATTTTTAAAGCTTTTTCCTATATAAGTCTATGTAAAACTTGAAACCCCACTAGGTGGGGCCTCCTTTCACCTCAGAAACATAATTTTAATAATCTTAGTAGAGGACCACTAGTAAATGCAGTACATCATAAATGAAAGGCCTGGGCTTGCAGTTTCAGACAAGAAGATTTTTAAAGATTTTTCCTATATAAGTGTATTTACAACTTTTCATCATAGGGTAATAATTTGAATAATCTTGGTTGAGGACTATAAGGCATGCTTCATACCAAATATCAAAGGATTAGGTCTTGTGGTTTCAAGATTTTGAAAGTTTTTCCTATACAAATTTATGTAAAAATTGGGATCCCAGGTGTGGGGCCTCCTTTCATCCCAGGGTTATTATTTTAAAATGCTTGATATAGGACCACAATGCAATGCTAAATACCAAATATCAAAGGCTTAGATCCTGTGGTTTCAGACAAGAAGATTTTTAAAGTATTTTCCTACATAAGTCTATGTAAAACTTGGGAACCCAGGGTCAGGGCCTCTTTTCACTCCAGGGGCATAATTTAAACAATTTTGTTAAAGGACCACTATCTGTACGCCTTGCAGTTTTGGACAAGAAGATTTTTGAAGTTTCAGTTGCCATGGAAAACAGAGTTCTGTGTAAAGTTCAATTCTTTGAACAATTTTGAAAGGGTTCCACCCAAGGATCATTCCTTAGAGGTTTAGAATAAATCATCCCAGTGGTTTTGAAGACGAAACTTTTTTTAGAAATTCTTGACGAACACACGACGGACAACTGACAACACTGAGCGGTCATAAACGCTCAACATAAGCCTTTGGCTCAGGTGAGCTAAAAAGGGGCAAAGTACAGCAATGGTTCTTGGACAGAATACTTTTTGTCTTATAGAATAGTATAGTGAAATGATTCAAAATGAGGCAAGCTTTAGTTATAATCCTAAGACAATGCACTTCCTCTCAATGTTATATGTCATTGTGTAAAATATGAACCAAATCCTATAGATAATTGCTGTCTAATCTAATAAATTCAGTACGTTTTTACAGTATTTACTTTGTAAGTCTTCTTGTTCCGATCCCTTTTGTACATTAAAATATTTTCCTATTTATGAAATAGAACTGCAATGTACTTTTACTTTTCTAAAAAGTTTTTTTTTTATATTATTATAACTAATTCAAAAAAGATTTATATTTCTCTTGTACAACAGGATGCAAAAATTTCTTTCTACACCAAGAAGACATAAAATTTTCTTTTGGCATATTTTCTGTCTTACTCCATATCTCTCAATAAAGTGTCTATATCATATCTTCTAAAAAAAATTTCAATACTAGGATGTAACAAAATGTTTTTCTTTACCCTTTCACTTTTACTCCGCATGGACAATACACTAAAATTGCTTACATGTACATGTAGGGACATTCGTCCACATGCCCTCCTTGTCACAAGTAGCATTCGGACCGCCGATGCTCATTTGGAATCCATCATTGCAGAAATATGTAGCTACTTCACTATAAGTAACTCCTGTAGCTGACTTAACACCACCATTCTGAATCTTTGTTGGAGGTCCACAGTGCACAACTACAAAATTAAATACAACATTTCAAATTTCTCTGAAGGTTTACTGTATATACTCTTAATACTGTAAGAAATTTCCTTTTTAGGGATCTACGGTACACATCTCCTAAATTGAATATTAGTCATTATTCTTTGTAGGTTTACTGTATACAACTGTATGGAAATTTCCAAATTTTCTCTTGAAGATTTACTGTCTACAACTGTAAGGAATTTTCAAACTTTCTCTGAAGATTTACTGTATACAACTGTAAGGAAGTTTTCAAACTTTCTCTGAATGTTTACTGTATACAACTCGAAGAAACTTCCAAATTTTCTCTGAGGATTTACTTTATACAACAAGCCCGCCCGCTTAGCTCAGTAGGTAGAGCGTTGGTCTACAGATCGCGGGGTCGTGAGTTCGATCCTCGGACGGGGCGTATGTTCTCCGTGACTATTTGATAAACGACATTGTGTCTGAAATCATTAGTCCTCCACCTCTGATTCATGTGGGGAAGTTGGCAGTTACATGCGGAGAACAGGTTAGTACTGGTACAGAATCCAGGACCACTGGTTAGGTTAACTGCCCGCCGTTACATGACTGAAATACTGTTGAAAAACGGCGTTAAACCCAAAACAAACAAAACAAAACTTTATACAACTGTAAATAAATTAACTTTCTCTGAAGGATTATGATATTGTATATAACTGTAAAGAAATTCCCCAATTCTTTCTAAAGGTTTATTGTATATTAATTGCTGTAAGAAATTTCTATGTTGGAGATCTACAGCACAAGACTTCAAAATCAAATACCAGTACTAAATATTGAATTTTTTTTTCTATAGGTTTACTGCATTTAACTATAAAAATGTTCAATGCTGGAGATCAGTACATTACACAAGTACTAAATTGCACTACTAAATCTATTTTTTATGATAGTCTACAGTAAACACAATGTATACCCGTAGTAAATAAAATACAACAACATAATTAAAGAACGACCTTTGTTGCTGAGTGGGTAAGGTCATTGACTTCAAATGAATTACCCCTCATCAAAACCTTTCTTTTGGTCTGTAGAATTCTTTCATGTGAGTAATCCATCCAGCTTGATCTATGATACAATTCACACTAACCCTGACATTCCGCAATAGCTCCTGGGTCTTCACCATCTATCTCCCACATCGAGTCACATCGAAGTGTCACAATTTCCATGTCAAAGTATTTTTCCATATGGAATTTATATCCAATCGGACAAGACAGCTCGACATTTTCCCAGAAGTATGTCATGTTGGTGCTTTTAATTGTCTCAGCTGATACGTCTAGGGCTTCGCAATCTTGAAACAGAGAAAGGAAAAAATAAATATAGGACATTTTTATTTCAACGTATGATCGAAATATATTTTATTGAATAAACACCAAACTTACTGTCATTTAAACCACATTATCCCTTTTAATGTGTGTATTTGTAATGGTTGTAACTGAACTCAACAATTTTAATCATGAAATCTCATTACCTCACAAGGCTTATATCGGAAAAGGTGAAAAACTTCTACCATTTGAAAATTTATGAAATCCGTAAGATCTTTTTGAAGCACATAGAATGAAAGTATGCAATGTCATAAAAGATTGTTCAATTCTGTTGACAAGAACATTACAGAATGTGCAACCAGGCCTCATGTTCCTACCACTGGCTTAAATAGATGTGACTTGATATAAATTATATTTGTAACATTGAAAAGGACCATACAAAATAAGAACACAGTACAAACACCTTTTTACCAAGACTGTAAAATGAAATCTTTGAAATATTTCTCTACAAACCTGTTCCAAAGCCAAAGATAAAACCTTGAGACATAATGGCAGCATCAGATTCAAAGTCCACCTTAAAATGTCCCCCAGGTGCATGTATTATATTGTCTAGGTTACCGTCATACAAAGCAACATCTGTTATAGCTGTTGCAGATCCGTCAGCATAAATCTGAGGGGGAAAAGTAACAACATTGTTGTCTGCAGTACAACATTACCCCTTACTCTGCTAAAATTCTATAATGAATTTGTTAATCTTTCAACTTGGACAGTTTACTATTTAAAGAGTTGCTAACTAAAAAGATACTGGTTGAATATGGAACAGTGCATATCCATGCAGTCTAATCATAATCTACACTGGTCACAGGGGCAGAATCAATAATGTCCAGCAATATAAGGGTTAATATTTCAGTGCAGGTCATGATCAGACTGAATGGATGTGCAGGCTGGTCATGATTTACACTGGTCACAGAGACAGAATCAATCGTGTCCAGCATGCTAATGGTTAATATTTCAGTGCAGGTTATGATCAGACTGCATGGATGTGAAGGCTGATCATGATCTATACTGGTCGCAAAGGCAGAATCAATTGTGTCCAAAATGGTAACGGTTACAGCAAAACAATTCTCTCTTTATCAGCATAACATTTGTTAACTGATTTGATGCCACAATTACTACATTAACCTCTCATGGATAAAACAAGCACATTCTAATGAAAGTGTGTTTGACTATTTGAAGCCCTTCCACCTAATACTAGCAAACATTCAAAAGCTATAACAATATTTTCTAAACTGAAAAAGGGGCATAACTAAGTGCAAGTCAGAGATAGTCATTTTATGATGCCCAAGACTTATGAAGCATTTTAAAACAAAACAACATTTCCTGAGAAACCACCTTGCAGATAAAAGAAGCTTTTTAAACTGAAACTAGATTTGGCAAGACCATGTTGGTTTTTCAACTTACATAATCATACACTGAACTGGAAATTTTCACAATCAGTTCATACAAGTATGTAAAAATATTTTAATACCATAAATTTATCCTCTAATTTTGTTCCTGGATTGGTTCCTATTGTATCTTCTTTCAACATAAGGCTATAGAATTTCAGAACCATTCCTCTAGAAGGAGACATATTTTGTCCAGCATTTAGAGTCCATGAGCATTTCAGACTGTTGGGTATTGGATGAGGTGAAACAATTATACCATACGTGTCTGTTATATCCATTCCACAACCTGGAAATATACAAACAAATTATTTGTGCTGGTGAAAGTAGAACAACAGAATTGCATGAATAGTCTTTTAACAGTGGAAAATGTCTTGCTGATGTATCTGACCAAAATTACTCTGAAAAATATAAGATTCTTTCACTGGTTGTCAGTGCAGATGTAAATTTCCGGTCTCAAGGGTAACTGCTAAGACTGTTACGAGACTCCTGCCAAGTTACCTCCCACATAGTTACACGAGAGCCATATATTTCCATCTGCACCTATAACCATTGACAGAATCTTTTTCTTGCATACCCATTTCAAGAAATAATAGTAAAAATGAAGTTAATCGAACGGCTTTCTTTTTAGAACTATTTCTTACGAGGGGTGTTCAATAAATACCCGGAAAAGTGCTATCAATTCTTCATGTATCATCAAAAATGAATGAAAATACTACAAAATGTAGACTAGGGAATACTGAGTTGATATGTCAAAATTAGATTGTCTTTGGATAAATAATAAGTAAATGCGAGTCCCCATGGCAACGTCATGTCACGTCATCCGGCCCAATTTTGTCTCTTTTTCTATTTTACAGTTGGTCGTATAGCAACGTATTCAAACAAAGCAAGGAACCCAACGTCTGTAAACAGGAAAGACGTCATGACGTTTCGAAGGCACATAAAGATGTTTAGTTCTGGTTTTGTTTTATTAGTTGCAGCGTAACGTTATGAATTTTTGATAAAATAACTTGATTTTAATCGAGAAATATACTATCAGAAACAAAGAGAAGTTGTCAAGGTATTGGGACTTTATTGCGTTTTTTAAATAAATATAAATTACTACATAAATCTTTTATATATATGTAGTTGGTAATACGTCATTTACAGTATGAGACTCATCTTACTCCTCTGGGTGTAAAATGGATTTTTCCAGCACCGGTAAAAAAAACCGAAATCCCTGTCTGGTATGCAAGAAAATGTTTTTATTTATCTCCACTTTTGTTCCATGTGGGGAAGCTGACATTAAGTAGAACAGAACATGTTCCCCTACCTCTATGCCATGTGGGAAAGTGGAGATACACTCTATACAGATCTTACCCTCCCCATGTGGTAAATGACCTGACAAAAATTATATACATATCTAAGGCCAGGTTCCCCTACCTCTATTCAATGTGGGGAAGCAGACATAAAGTAGTGGAAAATAACTCTGTATAGGTCAGAAATGCTGGAACAATATGGTATAAAATGGCAACAGAAAATAAAAATCTTCTAGTACCAAAGCACAAACTAGAACTGCTAGTGTATATAAATGTCTGCTTAAAATGCCCATAAAATGGAAATAAATAAACATGGCAAAAACATGTCCCTACTAACTTTTTGTATTTTATACACATGTTCAAATCCTTTACTTTATACTTTGCATATGGACTGAGCTCTGAATCAAATGTTGACTCAAAAGGTTTACAGATGGCTGTGCAGACGAGATAAAAACAAATCTACATGGTCTGTTCAATCACACTATTCTGAGTGAGGTGTTGGGGTGGGGCAGAATAGTTAAAACTGTTTTGACATTCCTCTGATCAATTTCACTACCAACTTTCTAGTTAGGTCTGTAACCATCTGCTTACCTGCTACAAAATATAACAAAAAGTCTAAATTGACACACTAACCTAATTTGTATCGCAATGTTACAGCACCGTTTTCGGGCACAAAATTAGACACTACGTGCATTTCATTAAATGCCCATGTGTAGTAATAGCGACACTTGAGAGAGTCTTCCATGCCATAGACCTTGATGTCAAAGTTTACATCATCTGCTGAATACCCTGTTTCGGGGTCAATCTGCACCTGAATTGGATAATAATTAAAATATTTGATTAAAGTAGTTCATTACAATCACTTTAAAATCGTACCTTGTCATTTCTCTGGATCTCTGATAATTGGAACTTCACCCTTTGCTTGAATGCATTGTTAAGTCACGAAAAATTCCTAAGTTGTATACTGTTTAATGACTAAAGTTGTACTTTGTTTAACGGCCCGAACCATTGATAGTTCAACTGATGGGCTGGTAAAACTCGAGCTTTTGACTTTACTTCTATTTCTACAACTTCCTCAAATGAACATGAACGTAATACCATTTTGTTTAATGTTGCCAGGGAAACAGAATGGCTTTCATTTTAATCAAATATTGATATGTTCAGATCTATCTCATTTTCTGGCTTATTTTGAAAAATCTTCAGAAATCATAAAAGATGGCAGAATTAACATTGGAGTAATTTGCATCCCTTTAAATTTACAACCTAATTCTTTTAACGATCGTGAGACATTTTCAACTCATACAAAACACAACTGGTAAGAATCTCTTTCTTGTGGTGGACATTATTTTGTGTTATAAACATGAAATATATTTTTCATCATTTCCTTATTTTTTACACAAACTGTTACCTTCAAATTAAAACCCCGCATATCATCATAGATGTGAATATATAATATTTACACAGTAGAAAGTATTAATGAATTCCTTAATCTTGTTTACCTCTATCATTAGACAACAAAATGCAAATGGTAATTACTTTCTTGCTAATGTAGCGAACATTATTATGTGTTATGAACATAAAATATATTTTTTACCATTTCCTTTGTTTTGACACAAATTGTTACCTTCAAATTAATACCCCACATATTATCATAGATGTGAATATATAATTAACACAGTAGAAAGTATAAATGAATTCCTTAATCTTGTTTACCTCCCTTTACCACTTGGACTGTCCGAGTTTATATGCAACATCAACAGTACTGCCTTTCTTACCATGTGCAATATTCCCTAATTTGACGCTTGATTAATATATTCTGACGTACATCTTAAAGCATCATGGATTTTCAATACTTACGTAGTATGTTATAAGCTGACCCTCTGGAGCATCGATACGCCACCAAAGCATAAGATTTTTTGGTTTCACTTCTTCAGATATAAACGGTATAGGAATGCCTTTCCATGTTGTTATTGCTGTTTCTACTTTTTCACCCATTGGTATTTGTGCTATATCTAGACAATAAAAACTCTTGCATTATTCATCACATACTATCCTTTCACTGATGTTTGTTCTTTTAACAGATAAGTAGTAAAACTGAAATCAACTGTGCACCTGCTCTAAAATAAGAAAAATATGATACTTAAATTTTGAAAGACGTTTTGAAGTTTGACTTTTTTTAAACAGGTATTGAATATAGACTAGTCATATGGCAAAAACTGTGGGCTGGCCGCTTAAGAATAAAGTCAATACAAGTAACTATTCAAATAAGTATATCTCTAATAATCACTCGATACAATTTTCATGGACTCAACAAAGATCATTTTTAAACACTATGAAGATTGAATAACATCCAGCCACTGCAGTTTTTTTCCTAATCATCATGCAGACAAGCCTTAAATGGCTGAAAAGATGCTCTTTCGGAAAATGAACATTCTTTTGAAGAATACACCAGATTTTATTTGTTTCTAAACCTCTCTGATGATAAACCATTGAGATGCATACAAAACGTCCCACGTAAAACTAATGAGAGTTTTCTATTTCCAGAACAAGAGCTTTCACTAATGGTGACAAATGCCCCCGCAGCGCCTTGACCTTTGACCTGGTGACCTTGACCTTTGACCTGGTGACCCCAAAGTCAGTAGGGGTCGTGTACGCAATAAGTACTATCAGCATGTGAAGTTTGAAGGTCCTGGATGAAGCGATTCGCGAGTAAAGTGCCTTCATGCAAAAAGTTAACGTTGTGACGAACTAACGAACGAACGGACAGACAGTTGAAAACTAATATGCCTCCCTTCGGGAGTATAAAAATATTTTTGCAATGATACCAGCTTTTTGATTTGGTAAATGTCTGAAGACCTGATTTTCCATAACAATAAAACAAATAAAACAGCCCTTCTCTGGTGATAGGGGATACAGTAAACCTCCCAAATTAAACACCCTAAGCTGGCACCTCGAATGTTATTACTCTTCTCAGTTTAACAATATCCCATATAACCCTCATCAGCCTGTGTCTCATATATATTGTAATCTGATTATTCTCTACGGAGGTGTTTCTATAAAGTTATAGCGGATAACTTACTTGTTGACCATCCGATGAGTAAGAAGCAGTGTTGCTGCTTACATCTATAGCATACAAACTTCTCTACTGAGGTGTTTTTTATAATGTTATAAAAGATAACTTGTTGACCATCCGAATGAGTATGAAGCAGTGTTGATTCTCTTAGCAACCCTGAGACATGCCAATACCTTGCCTCTTTCTCGTTTCTCTTCTACGTTTGACTTATTCTATCATTCAAAATTCACTTCCACTTTTATGTAAATATTTCTCTTCACCATGCATTGTCCTCCCCCCTTTTTTTTTCTTTTCACCAATAATGATTCATATTTTGTTTTTCTCTTACACATTTTAAGACTATATTCCTAGCCCCGTTACAGATTTTAGTTCGATATGCTCATATAGTTATATTTTGTCCGCTAAGGAGAATAATTCTATAAGACTTGTCTTTCATTCTTATCCTTTCCTGTTTTGCTTTCATCACAGTATGACATTTGTATCAATATATGCACTTCATTTTGGGAATAAATATGTTTAAACTAAACTAAGCAGTGTTGCTGCTTACATCTATAGCATACAAACTTCTCTACTGAGGTGTTTCTATAAAGTTAAAAGAAATAACTTACTTGTTGACCATCCGAATGAATATGAAGCAGTGTTGGTGCTTACATCTATAGCATACAAACGCACAATGAGGAAGTTGGTAGTTGAATACAGATATATGAAGCTATTATTTCCTGTAAAACGATGTAACATCTCCGAAGATTCAAATGTGGGCCCACCACTCCAAACCTCAACAAACACAACATTTGTTTGAAGATTCATTTGAGGTACCTGTTCGCAAACAGCACAACAACAGTAAACTGAGCTAAAAATACATTCAAAATGTGTGTGGTGTTCAATTACAATGAGTCTTAATCATATAAATAATCCAGCTTTAAGGGAAAGGCAATGTTTTTTTCATGTTAAATCTATCTGCTAGGATTTCCTAAATCATTTAAAGAAGTGAAAAAAATTCAAATTCGGTTTAAGAATGAGAATGTTATGAGCATTTATATGTATATATATTTTTTTAATGGCAGTCATTTTGTTTCCATGGCAACAAAAAACAAAATGGTGGATTTATTTAATTTCTTAGCACATATCTGAATTGCATTTACTTACATCTGTAAAATGATTTCAAGAAAAAATATGATATTAATCTATTTAATATAAGGTTATTTGCTAAAAAAAAAGAATTCAGCAATGTGTAAATGACGTCATAAACACACTTAAATGGCCGCCTTCATGATCAGCCATTTTTTCAAATTTCAAACTGCCATATCTTTTTCAATAATGGTCCGATTTTAAAAATTCTTTCAACGTTATGAAAAGTTTGAGGATGGCTTTCATACAAAATTAACTTACTGTCAGGCTTTCCTTGCCCTTTAAGTCATCGGGATAAGATATTTACTACACAGAGATGACATTTATGACATGTATGTATCACATGTATGTAAACTAGATATTGCCTTCAGCAAAAGCAGATGTCTCCCAATATATCGCTTCATTTACAGAAAGATGAATTGATATGCAATATGCGGCCTTATCACTAACCCTTACCCTGCTAAATTTCTATAATGAACTCAATCTTCCAATTTGGACAGTACGATTAACTGTTAAAGCGCTACTCTACGGCTATTCAAATTCTGTTGTGAGTATGCAATCCAGGATTACAACAGTTAACAGCCACGCGCCACACCTTATTACGCAAAACCACAGGTATTTTATATAGAATTTTATACAAAATACACTCTTTTGACAGGCGTCACTGTTCATAGTCCAGTTTTTCATGCTTTTTCAGTGACAATTTAAGGTTAAAAGGTAGGACTGGAGCAGGTCTTTAAAATGTGTGCTTACCAAAAAGGTACTGGCTGAATACCAAACAGTGCAGATCATGATGAGACTGCATGGCAGAATTAATTGTGCCCAGCATGGGAAAGGCTAAGATATATTTTTGGAAAAAAGAAAGTAAAACAAACAAAATTTTATAAGCAATTGTATGCAAATATAACTAACCAATAAATCTTTTTAAAAGAAGGTTGTTTGTTAAACATGTATACACCACAAGATAGATAGCCCATAACAGGAATATTGTATACTAACGTGTTAAGCCTTATCATGCTGGGCACAACTGATTCTGCCTTTGCGACCAGTATATATTATGATCAGCTGTGCAGTCTGATCATTATCTGCACTGTTTGTCAATCAATCAGTATCTTTTTGGAAAGCACCCCTTTTGACAGTTAATGGTATTGTCCAATTTGAAAAAAGTTCAGTATAGAAATTTAACAGGGTAAGGGTTTTTTAAGAATGCTGTCACCATGACAACCCATTCAAAACATGCAAAAGTTGCTAATTTCTCAAAACTTTTATAAAGAATATTAGATCCAAGAAAACATCTGTTCGTGTCAACATTGGGTCTTGGTTGGATTTTGGTCATCACGTCGGCGAACTATATCAAACATCTTACAAAATCATATCCAAAACATTTAGCAGATTTCAAATTTAGATTTTCCAATAAAGGGAGACATAATTCTAGCAAAAGAATTCTCTTATTGTCACTTTCAAGAGATGTTTTAACAGCAAAATAAAAATGTTGACAACACACCCTCTTATACTATGCACATTCAATGAATAAACATAAGCATATAAAGGCCCTGCAATGCATAAGCAAAATAAGTCAATGTATTTACTTTCGAGCGTAAATCTCAAGAAAACCAGGCGTAATCACAAAAAATACCAAAGTAAGACTTTGAATTTTTTTTTCTTTCTTAGCAAGAGATAAACAATAATGGTAAAGTTGCATTTACTTTGATTTGTTTTCATGAGCAATGCAAACACGGGTGGTAAACGCGCAATCCAATTCCCACTGGGAATACGCTTAAAATGGGTTGCGCGACTTCCGGTGCTGGTGTTGCGCATCAATATATACAAAATCGAGGTAGGTGGATTTTTGTTCACATTTACGAGTGTTTTCGAAAAAAAACAAATGCTATTCGACACAAAAATGAACAAAGATCATATGTTTGAAATACCAAATTATTAATTTAAGAATCAACCCTAATATCAAGAAAACTCTGCTGGCTGTAACTGTCAAAAAAGTATGGAATCATGAAAAATGCTAATTTTCTAACTCTTGTGCCTTCTTTCTGGAAATGTGACGCTTCTAATGATCAAACACGTGTAAAACAGTCATAAATATTACATACACTTGAATGAAATGTTGCTTTTGGGGAAAAAATTGGCAAAAAACAATCGGGAATGGGGTTGCGCCCCGGGAATGGAGTTGCGCGTATACATTATATTTATTATGATGTATACGAGCAACTCCATTCCCGGTGCGCAACCCCATTCCCGATAATTGTTTGTCAAATATGTCCACGTAAGCAGAATTTGAAGCAAATGATTTTGATATCCGTTACTTCATGACAGTTAAGTTATCATAAAAAGCATCAGATGTCCTCAGATTAGGCATATGAGGTCAGAAACTGCCATTTTTGTTGATTTCATACTTTTTTCACGAGTTTTTGTGATAATAGAGCCGAATCATAAATTACAAACCAGATATTTTACATATATGATGTATCATCATATTTGTGTCGAATAGCATTTTCCTTTTTTCGAGAAAAAATATTCTTGTCTCATACTAAGCAAAATCATAACTTCACATACCTTACTTTCGTCTTTTTTTACGCACAACACCAGCACCGGACGTTGCGTAACCCATTTTAAGCGTATTCCCAGCGGGAATTGGATTGCGCGTTTACCACCCGTGGCAAATGAAATCAGTGATATCACTGACAAGATCCAATGTTTGTTGATAACACAGGTAAACTTTATGGAGAGACATTAATGACTGAATTAATGAAATTTGTGTTTCGTGATAAAAATGTTGTTCTTATTTCTGAGCTACAAGAATATTTTTACTTACATAAAGCCTGATCCTCTTTCCAACATCGGCTTCAAAGATCCAGGTTTTCTCTGTGAAATCAGTAACTGATCCAGTCTGGAACGATCCTGCTTCTTCCTCAAGGTGTAGGTACCATTTTCCAAGGTCAGCTACATTTCAATAAAACATAGTGTTTAGTCTACCATTTGATGGCTTTAAAGTTGTTACACAATCAGGGATTCATGCTATAGTTTGAATTTGGATAGATACGGTATATGTTTAGGTTTACAAAATACTCATTCTCATGCAAAATATGAGAGAAAAGCTATTTTGAGTGAGCTGAACTTGCAGGGTACTAATGTCCTGGAGGTTGAATGCAATATTAAACCAAAGTATGATAAATTCATCTTAAACATAGCTCTGCAGAAGCTGGATAGCTAAATGATCTAAAAAAGAAGATGACATATTGTTTGTAACTCAACAATCTGTTCCATTCTATTATGTACTACAGTATGTGTTCTCGCATTAGCTAGATGCTTGATAGTCTAGCACAAAACTCCAAAATATACAAATTATAACATACCATAAAGTAAGCAGTTTTTAGAAAAAAAAAATTTTTCTTTGTGAAATTGTACAGGGTGAATGAAAAGTCAAGGCACTCTTATTGCAAGACAACTTCCTTTTAAAGAATTTGTCAAGCCCTGATTTGGCTTATACACATTAATTGGGCACATATTTGGTCAAACTTTGTTGTTATCATGCAATACATTACTTTCTTGATAATCCCTTGTTTGGAAAAAAGTTTATCTCAAATATTTGACATAGGCTTGTAAAGCTGGTTAACACAGTCAAAGATTTTATCAAATCCATTGCTTTTTCTTACCCCCCTTTATGGGTCTAACTGTATAAATTCAAGCACAACAATGAAAATAGAGGATGTTACATATTTTGGGCACTTTTTCATAGTTATTTGAATGCAAAAATAAAATTTGATGATCTGTAAAATTCAAGCAATATAAATGGTGAGATACTTACAGCAGTTGTTTTCATCTCTTTCATCTGTGCACTCAGGTAATCCATTACAGACCTGCTCACTTGGAATACATTTTGATGCTAAGTCACATGGAATATAACCTGGAAGAAAACACAGAATGGATGTGGAGGCTGATCATGATCTGCTCTGGTCGCAAAGGCATTATCAATCATGTCCAGCATGATAGGGGTTGGAGTCCATTCGACATATATGTTAAAGAGTTCCGCTTTAGTCGGTGCTGGAGGGCGTGAGAGGTGTTGCACATTTCATTACCTCTCATAAACAGACTCAATCAAACCGAGTCTGCTAATATTTTTTTGGTTGTATTCTTTGCTTCCAACGGATCTTTTTACAGATTTTATTAACTATCACAACAGCAATCTGTAAGTGCCGTGTGGCGGATGTAAAAGGTCTCCCCGTACATGGATTCAGAGTTGTTATATTTTCTGGTATTTTGGGATCATGGAGTTCATTCAACATGTGTAATAGAGTTCCGCTTAAGCCGGTGCTAGGGGGCGTGAGAGGTGTTGCACATTTCATTACCTCTCATAAACAAACTCAATCAAACCGAGTCTGCTATTATTCTTCTTGGCTGCATTTTTTGCTTCCAAAGGATCTTTTTACATATTTTATTTACTATCACAACAGCAATCTTTAAGTGCCGTGTGGCGGCTGTAAAAAGTATCCCCGTCCTTGGATTCAGTGTTGTTACATTTTCTGGTCCTTTGGGATCATGGAGTTCATTCAACATATGTGTAATAGAGTTCTGCTTAAGCCGGTGCTAGGGGGCGTGATAGGTGTTGCACATTTTATTACCTCTCATGAATAGACTCAATCAAACCGAGTCTGCTATTATTCTTCTTGGTTGCATTCTTTGCTTCCAAAGGATCTTTTACAGATTTTATTAAATGCCCTTTATTTCATGTTTTTCAGTGAACTACAGATATTTATGTTATTTTCAAAGTTAAAAATTATCAAATATATTTTTCAATGGTAAGAAACTATAAGATTTGTAAATTTAGTCAAAACATATAAAATAGAATAGAAAATTCTTCGTTTTAGATGCATGGTTGAAATATCTTTCACTCATGAAACTCCACATCTTATATTTTCACTCATGGCTACGCTACTCCTGAAAATACTGCATCTTGTGTTCACTCATGAAAGATATTTAAGTCTTTTTTTAGTAGCAAATATCTTCTTAATCCCTGTACTGTTTCACCTCTTGTAATAGACTTAGAAAGACTGTTAAGATTAAGAAATCTGTAATAATGTTTATTTCTTTCTTCATACCGACATTGACATTTTTCAAAATATCAGCTCATCTCAGAGTCTGAGGTATAAGATATTGCAATTTGTTTCAGAAAGTGCTATTATTTGAAAAGGATAATATCACAGAGATGTCTATTTTAAAGGAATCTACAGGTGGTGCACTGATGTGAGAGAATTGTGTGTGGTTTAATTTTTTCAAATAACCCAACATAGTTCGTCAGAGAGTTAAGGAGCAGAACCCATCAGCAAATATCTATAAAGAAAATTAACAGCAAACAGTTTGCTAGACAAACCATATCCCTCTAAAAGTTGTTTTCGTAACCCAAATTTACTTTTGTCTTATGTTTTTACTTTTTCCATAACCTTAACTGACCTCTTTTAACGCACAAAATATTCAGCTCTGCAAAAGAGATCTGGCAGTCCAAGAAAGATAGAATAAGAACTCAATGGAGCCAACAGCAAAACCTGATATAAAGATTAGAAAGACACTCTACAGTTTCCTACCTTCAATGCAGCAGAGATGAGATGTGACAGTCTTATTAAGATAGAATAAGAACTCAGTGGAGCCAACAACAACACCCGATGCAATGTTGAGAAAGACACCCTATACTTCCCTACCTTCCATGCAGGCTTAGCATCTGACAGTCTTAACAAGACAGAATACGAACGCAATAAAGCCAACAACAAAATCAGATGTAAAGATAAAAAAGTCACTCAACAGTTCCCTACCTTCAATGCAGCAGAGATTTGACAGTCTCACTAAGATAGAAAAAGAACTCAGTGGAGTTAACAACAAAACCTGATGCAAAGACGAGAAAGTCACTCTACAGTTCCCTACCTTCGATGCAGCAGAGATTTGACAGTCTCACTAAGATAGAAAAAGAACTCAGTGGAGTTAACAACAAAAACCTGATGCAAAGACGAGCAAGTCACTCTACAGTTCCCTACCTTCAATGCAGCAGAGATTTGACAGTCTCACTAAGATAGAAAAATAACTCAGTGGAGCCAACAACAAAACCTGATGCAAAGATGAAAAAGTCGCTCTACAGTTTCCTACCTTCAATGCAGCAGAGATGAGATGTGACAGTCTTATTAAGATAGAATAAGAACTCAATGGAGCCAACAACAACACCCGATGCAAAGATGAGAAAGACACCCTACAGTTCCCTACCTTCCATGCAGGCTCAGTATCTGACAGTCTTAACAAGACAGAATACAAACGCAATAAAGCCAACAACAAAATCAGATGTAAAGATAAAAAAGTCACTCAACAGTTCCCTACCTTCAATGCAGCAGAGATTTGACAGTCTCACTAAAATAGAATGCAAGCTCTGTTTTTTACTGTCTCACAATGACAGAATAAGAACTCAGTGGAGCCAACAACAAAACCTGATGCAAAGATGAGAAAGTCACTCTTGTAAAATAATCAAGGATTATTTTATTTGTTTAAGTTGCTTTAGGTCAGGAAGTATATCAATAAGCTTTCCACATCTGTCAAGTTGATATATGATGCATTTATGTAATTGTTTATTATATCAAACTCTCACGTTTTATACGTCAAATTGTCAGACAGTGCATATAACTGATGTTAGAGAATTGCTATATATTGCTGTTTTAGATATCTCGGATAGTCAAAAAGGGTCTAAGACAGACCAGGCTTAGGCCGGTTGTCCGGACTGAGACCTAGGAAATGGGTCTCGTAGATATTAAGATTAAGTTAGGTTTTAGATATGACACTTGTTAAAATCAGACTTAAGAAGTTACAAAATGAATTATGAAAGTTATGTACGAAATATTCTACTGTGTTAATAAACATCAAATACGTTCAAACTCGTGTTGTGTTACGTTACACTTTACAGTTTCCTACCTTCAATGCAGCAGAGATGTGACAGTCTTACTAAGATAGAATAAGAACTCAATGGAGCCAACAACAAAACTTGATGCAAAGATGACAAAGTCACTCTACAGCTCCCTGCCTTCAATGCAGCAGAGATTTGACAGTCTCACTAAGATAGAAAAAGAACTCAGTGGAGCCAACAACAAAACCTGATGCAAAGATGAGAAAGTCACTCTACAGTTTCCTACCTTCAATGCAGCAGAGATGTGACAGTCTTACTAAGATAGAATAAGAACTCAATGGAGCCAACAACAAAACCTGATGCAAAGATGAGAAAGTCACTCTACAGTTCCCTACCTTCAATCCAGGCTCTGTTTTTGACAGTCTTACAATGACAGAATAAGAACTCAGTGGATCCAACAGCAAATCCTGATGCAAAGATAGATGAGAAAGACACTCTACAGTTCTCTATCTTCAATGCAGGCTCTGTATTTGACAGTCTCACTAAGATAGAATAAGACCTCAATGGGTCCAACAGCAAAACCTGATGCAAAGATGAGAAAGTCACTCTACAGTTCCCTACCTTCAATGCAGGCTCTGTATTAGACAGTCTTACACTAAGATAGAATAAGAACTCAATGGAGCCAACAGCAAAATCTGATGCAAATATGAAAAAGACACTATAGTTCCCTACCTTCAATGCAGGCTCTGTATTTGACAGTCTTATACTAAGATAGAATAAGAACTCAATGGAGCCGACAGCAAAACCTGATGCAAAGATGAGTAAGACACTCGACAGTTCCCTACCTTCAATGCAGACTCTGCATTTGACAGTCTTATACAAAGATAGAATAAGAACTCAATGGAGCCAACAGCAAAATCTGATGCAAAGATGAGAAAGTCACTCTACAGTTCCCTTACTTCAATGCAGGCTCTGAATTTGACAGTCTATAAATGACAGAATACGAACTCAATGGAGCCAACAGCAAAACCTGATGCAAAGATGAGAAAGTCACTCCACAGTTCCCTACCTTCAATGCATGCTCTGTATTTGACAGTCTTATACTAAGATAGAATAAGAACTCAATGGGTCCAACAGCAAAACCTGATGTAAAGATGAGAAAGTCACTCTACAGTTCCCTACCTTCAATGCAGGCTCTGTATTTGACAGTCTTAACAAGACAGAATACGAACTCAATGGAGCCAACAGCAAAACCTGATGTAAAGATGAGAAAGACACCCTACAGTTCCTTACCTTCAATGCAGGCTCTGTATTTGACAGTCTTATACTAAGATAGAATAAGAACTCAATGGGTCCAACAGCAAAACCTGATGTAAAGATGAGAAAGACACCCTACAGTTCCTTACCTTCAATGCAGGCTCTGTATTTGCAAACAAATGGTAAATTCTCGTTTTCATCATATATCATTATTTCCGTCACCGGATGAACGGCAGTGGCATTACCGATGCTCTGATCTGGCTGTTTGGGACCCCATCTTGGAATGTTCTCCAAAGGTACTTCTATTTCTCCAATCTTCCATTTTCCATCCTCATTATCCTTATGTAACCCTGAAATGGAAAAGTAAGAAAATATAATAACTTTACCAGCTACATGCAAAAATTTAATGATGTCGCTGTGATATAGAATTCACTTCGTGCTATATTTTTGCTCTAGTATTTCATTCGTCTGTTTATAAACATTTTTTATCTGATGTTTTAATGTGTTTGTTAAACATATCAAATTTGAAAATCAAAGCAAATGACAGACAAATTCAGTCAAGTGAATATGCAAATTAAATCATGTGGCAGATATCATAGTTTACAAAATAAAATTCAAGAACCCCCCTTGTATTAATTCATTGGCAGATTTTAAAAATCTAAAAGATATCATCTAGAACTTTTTTCTATGGATATATTAAAAATATAAAATTGTGTAAATATGTACTCTATCATTTTCAGCGACCACAAAGATATGCCACCATGCCCACTTCCATGCTACCCAAAGGACAAAGTATGTATTCATCACTTTGTCTGTCTGTCTGTCCATCCAGCAATTTTAGTCCGCAGTCTTAGCAAACACTAGCTCAAATTTAGCGAACTTTCATATGAAGCTTCACTCAGGAGAGGTGCATTTTATCTTCATGTTCTGGTCGGGCGATTTTTTTCAACATTACTATATAATAGAAACCATTCCTTGTCAAGAGTATTCAATCGCTGGAAATCAGTGAAAGTTCATAGGAAGCTTCATTCCGAAAAAGAATTGGTCGACTCTTTCTTCTCTTTGCAATTTTATTATTCAAAATTAGTCTACTAAAGAATCATTTCTTTACCAGGGTATTCTTTAGCAACTCTTGGGTTGAGTTTAGTGAAAATACATCTCAGCAACATTTAGCTCAAATTCAGCAAAAGTTCACAGTTTGCTTCATCATGAAGATGAAATTAGCATATTATCCTCATATGCAAGTCTGACGAAGTAACTGCCCTTTTCATATTCAACTTTAGTACACTATAGCACCATTTCCTGTCAAGAGTATTCCTCAGAAATCTCTCATTTGAATTCAGTGGAACTTCATTGGAACCTTAATCTCTAACTAGAAGATGCTTTTGTAGAAAAGCACATATCTGCCAAAATGCATAGTAGTAAAAGAAAAGAAGTCAATACGGGACAGGGAGCGGAACTCATAGAGACAATAACGACTGGCTGCAATAAGGGTCATTTACGCGGAATGTCCAATCATCCCACTAAGTTTCAACATTCTGGGTCAGGTGGTTCTTAAGTTATAAATTGTAAATGGTTTTCCATGTTCTGGCCCCTGTGACCTCGAACTTTGAGTGATCCCAAAATAATTAGGGGTCATCAACTCTGCATATCCAATCATCCTATGAAGTTTCAACATTCTTGGTCTTGTGGTTCTCAAGCCATTGATTGGAAAGAGTTTTCGACAGGAGTGAAATTCAAAGAGGAACTTATGAACTGGATACGGTTTTCCATGTTAAGGACCCTGTGACCTTGACCTTTGCTCAAGTGACCCCCAAATAAAGTAAGGGTCATCAACTCAGTAAGTCCTACGAAGTTTGAAGGTTCAGGGTCAAATGGTACAAAGTTATTAATAGGAAACCGTTTTCCATGTTCTGGACCTTTTAAAATGATAAAAAAGTATCAATATGGGTCATCTACCCCTGTATTTCCAATCACCCCACGTAGTTTCAACATTCAAGGTCAAGTAGTTTTCATATTATTGATCAGAGGACACCCCCAAACCAAAATATTCACCTCCTTGGTACAGTCACGTGAAAAAAGAAGAGGTCTTCCTAGCATGAACGAATATAGTAAATGATAGAGCAATCTATTTTGCAGTTGAAATTTCTCTGTTCACAAAACCTGATTTCACTGGTTAAAATATTTGTGCCCAACTTCATTATATTTGCACATTGACCAATGAGAATAATTTAACGAATGTAGTAAAGTTCTTCAAAATTTTCTATTTGCCTAATATCGACACCCACTCTCCTATTACTGACACCTTTAGGATAATGTTAATTAAGTTTTTACTGACAAGTTTATTGATAATTTGTATTAGTTCTTTTAATATGTTTTATAATATCAAATGTGTCTTGCAACTATTACTATAATGTATCTGTTCTGGTTGTTAATAGCAAAGTAATAAATATATAAACCAGACCATGAGCAGTTCTTCCTATATGTCCTTTAATAAAGTAAATACACATGTATTTTTGTTTCTAAATACATAAATAAGGCACAATTTGTACACTATATTGACACAACATTCATATTACATTGTTTTCACTATAATTAAAACACCCAAAGCACTATAAAAGCTAGCTGCATTTGTAACCACTGCAGTATATTTCATTACCATTATCTAAGCTTGAAAGAATAAGATTTTACTCTTACGGTATCGCAGAGCTGAATGCCATTTAAAGTACATATGATATTTGCTTTGTTATTAAATTTTTTTATAATTACACCTTGTTTTAGGGTAGAAGTTTGAAATATTTCATCTGGGGGGGGGGGGGGGAGAGAAATCTGAAATAGCTCTGTAGGTTTCAGAAAAATGCAGTTATTTGACAGAGTTACAATACAAAACAATCGAATGAAAAAGCAGCCCCTGTTTGAAGTTAACTGGCTCAGAAATCAAGTACAGTACAACCTCTCCAGAGCGGCCCTCTCTTAAGCAAAAAGCTCTCTATAGCAACATATCAAAATTTCCCCAAGCTGAAATATACTATCAAATTTATCTCTCCGGAACAACAACCTCTAAATAACAGTTTTAAATGTACAGTATAGATTTTTTTACTCCTTTCCTTCTTTCAGAATAATGTATGCATGTGCATCAGTGTGTATGCCTAGATACCCCCTGCTTATAAATGCAATAGACTATATGTAATTTAAAGGTTTGGATTAGGTTTAATATAGCCTATATAATGAGAACTCGGGTAGACAGATCTTACATTCTGATATTTCACGTTATCGACAAGTCAAAAAATATAACGATATTCAACTCGAATACAATCATTTGGACTAGGTATATGGTACTTCACTGCCACCAATAACATCATTTCTGCCTTTAGCGCTTACCTCGTTAGTTTTAAAAATGACATGCATCAAAGGTACCATGCCAGTATAATAAAAATGGATATAATCGAATTTATAATTACGGTTACTCGTTATAAATCCGATTTTTGTAACAACTCACGGATAATTCGTACAAGCTTTACGAATAAGAAAATGGCGTAACTGCATACTGTAAGGGGAAATAACTGTAAGCAAATGTTATAAGTATCGTAGTACGTGTAAGTATAAAATTAATATTTTTTATCATTATTGTGATTATTTAAAGTTAATTTCAGACTTATTTTGGAACTCGAATTATAATCATTTAGAATCTATACGTCCATAAAATGTAGCGCGCCAACAAATCTTATCTTTTTCTGTTTCAAAAAAAAACGAGAAGAAATCCGAGAGGCCATTTAAAAATTTAAAATTATTACCTTTAGATAAAATTAGAGCTGTTAAACAGAGTTATGTGCACGTCTTCAGATGTTGTCTCTTGTATAAGTTAAAATTGATATGTTTTTAATTTTTTGACCAGGTACCGATTTGAAACTCCTTTCAGTCCAAAAGTCACTTGGTAGAGTGAATAAAGCCGTCTATAATCATCCTATGAAGTTTTGGAACAGCTCGCCTAAACATTCGCCTCGTAGGCCTACTAATTAAAAAGCGCTTTTAGTTGACAGTGACTTGGAGCTACGTACATTTACTGAAATCAAAATGACAAAGGCAATCTACTGACCACAGACAATCCTACAAAGATTTTTATTGTAATTTGCCCAAAGGTTCCCTTGGTATTGACCGGTACCGATTTGCAGTCTCACAATCACTGTAATATTCACTTTTGATCTACTCTTGAAATCCAAAACCTTTGGATGATCTGTTACGATATCATAACATCAAAGTTTGGCTGTGTTTGGCCCAATTTAACCATTCTCTAGTTTTTGATTCGGAACCATTCACTGTACATAGTATTGACCTGATGACCCAAAAAGCGGTCGGCATGAATTCTCTCGCATTGAGTGTACGCACGTCAGTTTATTGTACACTCAATACGTGCGTACATCCGAGCGATTTATTGTTTGCGCCCACAAAACAGAAGTGTAGTCATCTACCTTCCTAAAATGTAAAATGGCCTAATATTTCCTCAGTCCTAGGTCTACCAACAAATTCCCTTACCAAAATTTTAGGCTCTGGCGAACTTACGTTTTGTTTAATTTGCCGCAGGCACTTATGTTTTTGAAGATCAATGGAAGGGTCAGCAATATATTTTCAAGAAAATAGGCATATTTGTCTGTTTTTGCAAAAAATATCATGTACTGATAATGATTTATCTTTTCTAAATAATTAAACAGAAAGAAATACAAATGTACGAGATCATTATGATAAAGTATGTCTTTAGTAAATATGTTTTATGCTTACACGGTTTTGAACCTCTTTAAATATCTTAAAGGTTGTGAAATCTGATAACTGATTTGTAAAATATTTCCTCTGTGTGCAAATGTAATAATTAGTTTGCAGATGACCTAAATTATTTATTGCAATCTATTGTATCTAGGGGTCTTCAGGTAGGATAAGTCTACAATAAACAAAAGGTAACCGTTAAAAATCATTCAATTTTTTTTTTGATTGCGTCATAATGTGAGAACTAACCTTACATCGCAACATTTGTCCAAGAAATTCAACACAGTATACTTTCGTGATTTATCCATCTTTCTGTAAAGATTTTAGTTTAGTATGGAAACAAAAATATACATAGATGTTCAACGTTAATTACTGTTTGGCAGTTTGAAAAATGGAGCCAAACTGTACGCAGTCAATAAAACAAAGAAGAAGTCATGTGATACTGTTCTGGCAGTCCTCCGGCGAACTTTCACATCTTGTCAGACAATCAAAAGATTATGGCGAATTTTTTTAAGTTGAAAGTATAAATATAAAAGGATTCTGGTGATATTTTGGTGAACAAAATCATGTGATAAAGTTTCTGGCGATGTTACGGCAAACTCGTTATTCAGTAAAATCTGTTGTGAGTTTGCAGCAAAGTCATCGAAACGTTTGCCGAAAGATCGCCGCTACCGGCAAACACTGTAAACATGTATTACCCTGTTCTGGCGATCTAAAATGTTTGCGGCAAATATACTGCAAGTTTGCGGCATAATTTGCCGCAAACTTTTCATTTCTGTTATGGTTGACCAACACACGTGTATTAGCAAAGCAATAAAAATCCCGTTCTTTAAAAGACGCAAGGAGTAGGGTCATAAAAACGGGCATGCAAGAATCAAATATCCCAAATATGATATAATAGCACACTCTCGTATGTAAGGATCTGTGACGTCACCGATAAGGTCTGCTATCTAAAAATAGCATAAGACTCAATTTGCGGACAAACAACCAGAGCATTCATTGTACAACAGCATAAGTAAACCATCAATTTTGCCTTTATTTCGTTATTTTTGTTCAGGTTTCTAGCCTGCACATCGCAAACAAATGTTTTTCTTCAGTTTTTATTTCACTAAACTAGCCGAGAAACTCTTTATTTTATAATCATGTTAGAAATAACATACCGCTTTTTCATCAATATATATGTATGAATGGATGATGTTATTATATTATTCTGTTCATTTTGTGACACATCCAGCTTTAAAAAAGAATATTTAGAAAAAAATATAATAACTTGGAAAATGTATTAATACCAAAGAGAAAGCGTTATTTAAAAAAAAATGTATTCACAGATCCAAATTGTTCTTCCTAGTTACCGTCATAATTATATTAACGTTTTATTTTTGTAAAAAAAAAATCTTCCGTTTTAAGTGTTTATAAATTTAATAAGTAAACTGTCATACACATTATTATTTTCGGCCTAATATTCAGTTATTCGTTGAAACAATTAACACCTCTGTGATATACATATGATGTGTTTTATTACAAATGACCCCTTAGTGTGACATAATAAATTATAGATATTTGACTTTTGATAGTAATATTTAGATGTTATCTGATAATAAACATGTTCGAATCTAATGCAACACCATTATTTTCTTCCAAATCGTATAGGTATTTCAATACGGAAATGTTTGACGGGTCCACACCGACCACAGCTGACATCGGGGACCATAATCAAGTTTGCGTCTTGTGTTGTGTGAATCAGTTGTTTAAAAATGAAATACATGTAGTTATTGTAGTTATGATTTTAATTCTGCTGATACATTCTTTGAACGTCATAAATCAAAATGATTTAGCATTAAAAGTTTCAACCACAAGTGTTCTTCAGTGTGTCGCATTCGAAAATATTGTAATTTGTTATTAAGACTGTAAACCGTTTCTTCTGATGCAAGATTTTAATAGTATAATATGGGGTTATGTTCATGCTACATGCTTTTAAATAGTGCTCTTTATTTGCTTAGTAGGCCCGTTTTGAATCGTTTTGTTAAAATAATATGTCTGTATATTTTGTATTCCTTACATTCGTTCCAATATATTTCTTTAATTAGTTATTTATAGTTTCATCTCTTTTATTATTATGTTAACGGGTGCGACAATTTTATACAGGTGGCATGTTACTTTTTTTAATTCCCAGATAGTTGATGATTCGTTATATATAAAAAAAACGCTCCCTTGTCCGCAATTTGCGCATTGCATTATGGTATAACTGCTGTATGTTCTATTTATAGAACACGAGAGAGTGCTATTAAATAATCATAACATACCAAACCAAATTGTCTTAGGCAGCAAACCAGCAACAAAATCGTGGTACTCTAATTCATTTTCTGGATAATACAGAACACTTCCTTGTCTGAAATTGAAAACAAAATCGTTAGTTTATACATTTTTTACAGTGTGACTTCTGTCGTGCAACACTGCTGCGACTTTGGATGTAGCAGGAGGTATTCTGGTTGTGGTCATGGAGATATTAAAAACAATTACCTTCTTTGGAAAATGTTTAAATAAGTTGAAGAAAACATTTGCCTTTTATGTAGGTATTTACTTTTACGGAACTAAGATATATAGATATAAACTGAATATCAAATCTTTATAACTAAATCAGACGCATTCCAATGAGTACAGTATGGTTATTTTGAAAAACAACTGTCACCAAAGTAACAGACATGCTAGTTATTAAATGTAGTCAAACAAAGTTTTCTTTCTCTTATTTTGAATATAAATGACATGTAAGTACTTCCATGGCATTTTACTAAAACAATTAGGAAAATAACACCTTAAATCTATTTAAGATTCTGTATGTTGATTCTCAAGTAAGACCACAAAGATCCATCCTCTCCAGCCCTTGTTAAAATCCAGCGAGCATATATTTATTGAGACATTAGTCATGTCAGTTAAATTTTTGAATGTTTCCAGTTCCTTTAATAGGAAAATTTCATGTCAGTAAATATCATAAATACTGAAATGGGTATTGAGGACTGTCATATTAAAAAAGCTATCAACTAGGACATTAGGCCATATACATATATATTATTAAAACTATGCCAAACAATTATGTCAGATTGCACCATTTGAAGTATACTTGCCCAACCATTTCCACCGGGGCATACACCGAGACCCTCTAAAAGTCATAATATTATGTTCCCAATAAACCGATATCATGAATATGCCTTTCGTTAATAAAGGATAAAAAATATTCCATATAACAGTTGGCATCAGGGTAGAAGGCAAGAATTTTGCCCAAGTAAGGCTCAAACTCAAAACAGTAGTTAAAGACAATTCACTTACAACTTTCTTTAAACTTCCTCTTTCCCTGTCCCCACCCCTATCACTCACACGCACGTACACGCGCGCGCGCACGCACGCACGCACACACACACACACACACCATCCCCAGCCCTAGATAAAATAAATCAGACATCAAACATATTATTGTTAAGGAGTTCTGCATGTTTGATAACACTACTGGATGCACATACCATTAAACATGGTTTAAAACCCTGTAAAATATCCATTAAAATAGGAAAAACCATTAATTAACCCCATTAATTCTTGCATCACTTCATTTAACAGGTTTCACAATATTGATGGGTTAAATGTTAAAATACCATTAGAACACCCATTTTGACCATGAGTCATGCCGTTAAAAATTTAGTTTAGTAGCTAAAAAAAGTTAATGGCTTTGAAAAAATAGTAAAATTCTGTATATTTTGAATTTAACAGGATTATTCATAGCCCTTAAATTTGATTTAATGCCCATTAAATGTTCAGGTTCTGTACGATTTCATTTAAGTGTAAACTTAATGGCCCTTAACAGCAATTTGATGCCCATTAAATCCTACATTCTGTAAAATGTGATTCGTATATTTTCAGAAGCACAACTTTTTTTTGTTTTTGGCTTGCACTCATCCCATTGAATACTTATAATTCCAGTCCCATATTGTTCTAAAATGGACTTTAATCACAATAAATACATACTACGCACACATCGTCTATAATATATCATGATGTTATATTTAGTTGCATTAAAGTTATTTCCCCTTGATGCAGTTACGCCATTTTTTTTCAAATGTTTGCCTAATTGTGTTCCTACAAAAAATCGGATTTATTTCAATGAAAGTCGGATGAAAACATATTAATTTATTTGATAACATCAATCTACATTATTTTGCTAAGTGTAAATATATATTGATGCATGCCACTTTTTCTGGGTTTTTTTTTTTGTTGTTTTGTTTTGTTTTTCCTGTCCAAATAATCAGCATTTGTATAAGAGAATGGGTGGGGTAAGGAATTTACATTATAAAATGTGTTCAGACCAGTTTAGATTTTCAAATTAATTTTCCAATCCTTGAGTAGAAACTAAGGTTTATAGAGAAGTGAACAGTATCCATGATTGTGAAGATTTACAGTCTGATTTAAATTCATTTGGGGCATGAGCAGACCAATCGCTTCTTCATTCCAATGAATCAAAGAGTGTGGTACGCTTGATCGGGGAGGGGGGAAGCTACTTGTGATGCAATCCCTAAAACATTTGCTCTTAGCTGTTTAAGGCATCTCCTACAGTGGCAGCCATTTGACTCAAAAATTTACATGCAAATTTTCATAAAAATAAAAGATGACTAAGTGGTAACTATAAAGTCAATAAATTTGTCATAATTATGTTTTAAATATCTATGTGAACATATGCAAATAGAAGGATGTGCATTTCACTACCTGTATTATGCCTTTATTCGATATTTTTTATGACAAAATTTTGCAATTTTATCTGCAGTCAAACTCAATATATATTCAATACATTTCAAAGATAATTACAGCCAACTGTAAAGCAGACCGTGAAGAATAAAGTCTTCAGAAATTATTTTGAAATTTTACCTGATTACTGAATTATACACAAAAATCCCAACACCATCAATTTATCCAATTTGTGTTATATGTTCACACATAATTTACATGTATATAAACAGGTGATATTATAGGATTATGTACAGGTTTACCTGGCTACCTGTGGTCAGTAATGCATGTATAAACAACATTTTAAATTAAATTTACATGGGGTTGTCTTTTTGTGTCTAATGCAATAACCAGGAACAATTTCGACAAAAATCCGTAGGAGTTTGCAGTATACATATTGTACTATGAAATTAACTAAATTTTGTCTTTGTAATATTTTTTATATTGGAGTTCTACTGCACATAAAATTTCAATATTTTGTGGTAAATTTTCGGTCTAAACGAGACTCAAATATTTTACAAGCGGCATATGTACTATAAATCATCATATGCTTCTTATGCTGATGATAATTTGACCAGCTGTTAAGGCTTTAGTGCAATTTTCAAGAGAAAAATACTCGGCCTGAAAATATGACCTGATACTGAGTTGTGACTGTGGCGATGCCTTAAGTGCATGCACCTGAGCGCAAAGTACTGAAGTAGAGCTATGTTGTGATTGCCGATTGTGCGCTGACATTGCCATCAACAGCTGCTTTTTTAATACACCTGATGCCTAATGTCTGTACCAATAAAAACTTGGTCAGAATGTTTGTCAATATTATAATGTTGAATAGTTAAAAGTACCCACATGGTCACTTGATCTATTAAACCAGTACCTGTAAACCCTTCTCAGTACAACACAATACAATACAATATCCATTTATTTTCTCATTTCGTATGAACATATGACAGAATAAGGATACAATATGACAATATGTACGAGGCTGTTACATGTGTCTACATTACAAAATAATGAGAGAAAAAAGAAGAAACAAATATTCTTCTAGCATTTTACAAAACAGTACATATGTATAGATACTATTACACGTGTAGTAATATGTAGTTTAAATCAATACGGCAAATATAAATATGAAGTTGATTATCTTAAGATGTCTCATTCTGATGGCAAATTTTCATGGCCCTTAATTTGATATACCATTAAAATATTACGAACTCATTAAAATTGAATCTGGCATATTTAATGAGACCATTAATCAATTTTTTAATAATTAACGGCCATTAACAGAGTATTAAAAAATTAATGGCCCCATTAGTTCTTACTAATTAATGTGGAATTAAGGGGTATTTTTTAATGGCACATTAATTTCATGCCAATTAAAAAATTTCACGGAGTTTTAAGGAGCCTGTTAACTTACTTTAATGGTTTATTTTAAGCAGCTTTTCATGGCCATCAGTCATTTTAACAAGGTATATTTTACCAGGGTTTTAATATACTTATTTCATGGCTTTTTAATGTATGGCATTAAAACTATGGTCATGAAAATCCCATTAAAAAGTAAGAAGTAACGGGTGAAATTTAATGGTGACCTGTTAAAACTCTGTTAAAAACGTTTGAAAAAATTAAGGCCAATTTCATGACCCTTTTAATGGCATGTGCCTGCAGTAGTGTCAGTCTAGCAAATAATCAAGCCAAAGACACGTCGATTGTTTTCCAGATATCCTGAAGTTTACAATACATCAGGAACAATCAAATTCTACATTTTCGAAAAAGTCTGACCTTATCATGCATATTTCGCTTTGAATCTACATTATTCTTCAACAAAATTCTACAAGGAATTATTTTCTACGAGTGCCATGCCGTAATGGTCTTATCAAAGAGTTTATCGTTTATCTGGTATATATGACTTAAATCATGTCATTAATTGTACTAACAAAGTATTTACTGTAAATAATTTGGATACTTTAATAAAAAAAAACTGACCAGCTTTTAAGGAACAACATGTCTAAAGAGCAATATCTGTGCCGAGACATATGCATGTTTTCGTGCCTTTAATCACCAGTCTATATGTAAGACATTTTCTTGTGGCTTTTGAATACGGTTGAGTAAAGAGTGGTGCTTCGCGCTCAGTTAACTAGTAGTGTTTTCTCCAACTGACTGTTGCTTTTCTGTGGTTCTTACTCTGTGTTTTATGTTTTTGTTCTTGCAGTAAATTTGTTTATACAGTGTACATACATACACATCTGTGAGGTTTTGTTCTGGGGGCTGTTATGGGAGGCTGTATTCTAAGCACGTGGCTATTTCTATTGGATCCTTATCCTTATTTTTTACCACCAGCATTTTTTTCACAAATTCTTGTATTTATAATAAACCACAACAAAAAATGAACATATGATGTTAAGGTTAAAAGTTTAACAAAAACTCCGCGTGATTTCGGTCATTCACAAGCGGAATAGGACAGGTCAGTAAAATGGGCATAACAAATATAACAAATAGCAATTAATTAATTTGTAGTTGATGGGGTTAGGGGAGGGAGTGCATGATGCTGATGAGGGAAACTAAGACACAATAGCAAGAAGCCTTACAGACAGTAAAAACATAGAATCCCTTTGACATTGACCTGTAAGCCATCAACCCCGAAATCAACAGGGATCTCCTTCAAGTGCAAATAATCATAATATAAAGTCTGAAAGCAGTAGCTATTATACGTTCCGACTTAGAGCGCCTTAAAAAGAACATAAATACCCGGAATTAAGCCAGCTGCCTGTGTCACTGACCAAAATATCGATAGGGATCTTGGTCGCTGTGTAAAGATTTTAAGCCGTAGGTGTTTTACTAAGACATACAATTCGGAAACGATTTTCAGCCAACAGGAAATGCGATCTTTACCTTTGATCTATTGACCCCAAAACCATAGAAATTCTTTTTGATTGTGCCTGGACATTTTGTTAAGTTTGAAAGCTGTAGAGCCGAGAAATAAGAAAAAGCAGAAATTAAGCCAAGTCCCTGTGATCATGACTTTCGAATAAATGAGTCCAAAACAAGAGGGGTCATCAACCTCATTAACCTAATCTAGCTATCAAGTTTGAAAATACTGGATCAAGGGGTTTCAAAGGTAACAACTGGAAACTGTTTTTAAGGTTCGGGTCCCTGAAATATTGACCTTTGACTTACTGACACCAAAACAATACTTTTACTTCATTAAGCCTAATAGTGTTGCAAGATTGAAGATTCTTGGTGAAGTGATACTAAAAGTACCATTGAGAAATATTTTTCAATGTTCCAGTTCCTGTGACCTTAATTATTGTCCTATAAGCCCTAAAAACAGTACGAGTCATCCATTTAATAAGCCCAATCATGCTGTCAATTTGTAGGTTTTGAATCGAGTGGTTAAGGGGAAACTGCTTTCAATGTTAAGGTCCCTGGGACCTTGACTTTTGACGTACTGACACAAAACGTAAAATAATCATCTACTTTATAATCCCAGTTAACCTACTTCATTTCAAATTTTGGTTCAAGTGATTCTCAGGTTACTGAGCGGAGATCGTTTTTTTAATGTGCCATGCCCTGTGACCTTGACTTTTAACATACAAACCCAAAGAAAATAGGGGTCATCTACCTTATAAACCTGATCATGCTGCAAACTTTAAAGGTTCTAGGCTAATTGGTTCTCTTTTGGCAGAATCCGTTTTCAAGCTTCCGGCTTGTGTGACCTTGCAAAATGACCATGACCTATTGAACCTAAAGTCAATAGTTGTCAATTACTTTAAACAAGCTATTTATGATATGAAGTTGTTAAGAAAAAATCTAATTTTTGGCTCAAGCGACCCCTAAATGGGGTCAAGTACCCCCTTCTGATAGGACCTAGTAATGATGCTACGGATCAAGTTAAGTTAGACGGATATCCATCAAGCGGTTCAAGAAGAAAAGATTTTAAAGGTGTTTCTATTTTTAGCTCTGACGACCCTTTAAAGAAATCATTGAGAACCATTTGATGCCACTTGATAGAAGGTTATGCCAGGATGCTACTGACCAGGTTTGGTGTAAATCTTACTAGTAGTTTCAGAGCAGATGTTTAAGTGAAAATTTGGACGACAAACGACGGACCATCCACCTATAATACTGGCTCATCCTGAGCTTAAAACGTTACAGAATACAGAAAACAAATTTTATTTAAGAGACACTTACCCCAGACAAGTAAGGGATGCAAAAGCATACGTCATCGGGACATCTATAGCCTTGTAACAGTTGGCATTGTATATAGACCAGCCTAGAATTAAATAAATGTATGTTCTTATCAATGTCGACCTAAATTGTACTATAATACACAATAAAGATATATTTCTAAAATCCATATAATATAAACAAACCTGTCGTTCTTTTGCAACATTGCATTAAAAATAAAAGAAAAATGCAGACTGTATTTATCAGGAAGCAAATGACCACTATTATATGTGTTACGGTGAAAGAAGTGTCTTAGTTTCGTGTATGAGTGAAATTTTTGTTGAGGCAATATATGCATAAATCATTTACTCAATACCAGACTTATATCAGACTTTCGTAACAGAATAACACGAATACCATCCGTAAAAGCAGTATTGTGTTTTACGTTTCAACTTTATCAACCACACCTTTATGTAGTCAGTATCAAAATAATATGAGTTTCAGACACAGATTCAATATCAGAAAAACAGAACTGTGATTCACAGTATCTATATCGGAAAAAATAATAACATGTCAGTCATAGAGGCAATATCAAAATAACATATATCTGAGTTTGTCACGGAGTCAATAACAGAATGACATGTGTGTCAATCATGGACCTACACTGTGACTTCAGCAAATATACACTTAATAAATTGAGAATTGCTACATTGCGATTAAACACCTAAGAATTATTTTCATCGACCTCTGTATGGCAAATTGGGCTACTAGTATTTAGTGTTTGTATGACTTAAATGCATGGCAAACAATAAAGTCTTTCAACAAAAAGCTGTAAGTTCAGAGAAATAACCGCATCATCAAAGCGAAAAGAGAAAGCTCCTTTCAAGAAGTCATTTGTATTTTCATTTGACCCTACGTTACCTTTTCTGCACTCGAAAGTTACTTTTCCTAACTTTTCCGTCTCTATATGACCATCCGCGGCAGCCTTCAAAAGAAATAGAACCAAAGTTTAATTAAGGATCAAAATAACTTTGTTTGTTATGTAGCTTTCCACATTTTTGCGACGAACATGAAATATACCAATTTCTTGCTAAATTCTATTTCAAATAACTGTTTTCACAGAAGGCTTGAGAATTTGACTCACATAGAAGAAAGTATTGTTGTAGCTATATTTTATTACCTTCATTCGTGGCTCTGACCGTATCAGTTCACGTGTAATATCAACATTAGTGTTTTTCTTACCATGTAATTACTGGACAGCAGCTTTATCTGTTTTAACATAATTTATAAAATTATAAGATTTATGGATAGGAACGAAATAGTAAGGGCTATATTACCATTGCTAAGGGAATTCAGCTTCATTTATCTCGTATTTGGAATTCACCATCACTGGGTATTTTCAAAAGTAAATTCAATATCGCCTCTCTCCTAATATCTTGTTGGCAAAAGACATTATTTAGTATATTGTGCAAGAATAAGAAACAATTGTAGTTATTTAAACATAGACATTTCCTAAAAAGTATACTAGATTTGAAAACGTGACCAAATACTACAAATAGTTTATATCAACATAAAATTGACAGGTTTAGATGTATTTACAGTACTATACATTAGGTTAAGAATAGTGTACGTTGTATAATGTTTTTTTTAACAATCGACCCTTACTGCATGACATTTAATTATGAATGTAGCCGCACATACACAATTTATTTGCATATTCAATAAAGTTAAATATATTTCTACATTTGAAGTCAGTATCTAAATATAAAATATTTTAGTGAGAGATAGCCATTAGATATCCATTTAAATCGCCGTCAAAGTTCAAAATATCACTTTGGAGCCGTGTATAGGAAGAAGCTGTGAATAATTTTTTTCAATGTCCGGCTGTAAACGGCCAAAATGCATAAATCTATTTAAAGTGACTCAATGTTTTCATCCTTTGAACATGGACTTTTCGTTATTTGGTAATAACGTGATTTTACCAGAAGAAAACATAACTATTTATTGGAGTTCAAAATTATATAAAACAATCGTTTAAAATAGTACTTTTAATTTTTGTAGGGATAACGCATGCTTGTTGTCTGCAGAATCCCGAGGGATTCTGAAGATCTTATAACACAAAATGAACACATGCTAACGCTATTCTAGCATAAAACGAGAAACAAAACAAATAAATTAATGCATTATCCCTCATCGTCATTTAATTTCCATAAAATTCGCGGGAATATCTGAGTTGTTCTTTCACTTTGACGTCATTTCCTTTTGAATTATCCGTTTACGCTTTGCCACGGAACGAGCATATATAAAAAGATGTTTTAACAGAACGTGAGCGTGAGAATCTCTCTTCTCTACTGCTAAACACCCTGAAAAAGTGACAAGAACAGTAATTTTATGCTAGAATATCTAGCATAAAACTGTTGTCCTTGTCACTTTTCGGGAGTGTTTTGACAGGAGAGAAAACAGATTCTCATGAACACGTACTGTTAAAACTTATTTTTATACAGAATAATTGACAATCTATTATTTAAAAAACATGTAAACAATTTTCCTATCGCACTAAGTAAAGTGATACCTCTATAATTGTTAACGTCTTCAGTATTACCCTTTTAATGCACGGGAATAACATCCCTCTGACCAAGATTCTGGAAAATACCCAAGTGTAAATATTCTGTTAAATAACAATGATAAAGAGGGTAATAAAATATCACAACCATGAATCAAAGCCTTGAGATGTCTGGTGGTTGCGGGTTTTGCTAGATTTATTTTCATTTTAAATGCCAATCTCTAAATATACATGTATAAGAAACAAATACTAATGTGCCTCATATCTAAGATAAACTCTGCCTGACCTTACATGAACAGCTGGAAGTCAGTGATGTAACCATGGGCTGGAATACCTAATCATTAACAGGTCTTATATAAATAATCTAAATGGCCAGTGTGAAATGGATAGAGGATGAATAAGAACTGCTTAATCATTGATAATTCATCCGCATTGTTCATGAATGGGACTACTTTGTGTAGCACATGAACATCCTTTGGATGTGATTTGGAATCAAATAAAGATGCTTCATGATTGTCAGAATTACACTTAACTTTGGTAGCGGGATAAACCCGCAACCATTTAAAAATCGTTCAGATGAGCATCTGGTCCAGCGCTCTTTCCGGACTTTGTTTTATAGCTTTTCTAATATCATGTACAACATGTTTCAAATTCAATTCTCTCTCATGTCTCTAAAAGATACAAAACATCCTCATCTGGTGTGTAAAAACGATCATCAGGATTATTTATTACCTTAAAATACTGTTCGAGAGCATCCATAAGTATATTTGACCGTTTCACACGTGCGGCTTGCTTTAACATATTCCAATATAATTTGGCACTTTTATGTCTTGCTTGGTTAAGCTTTAGTGTTTCAGCTTTATCATATTCATATTTACATTTTCTAATACACCTTTTATACTGAGATCTGGCATTAACTTTTCGTCGCTATTACTCAGCCTATACACATTCAACTTTTTATCAAACATGCATTTCTTCTAGACATTCAGCATTAAACCATTTACTATTGTTACTATTATTATGGTTAACCATATCATTGTTCATTGCATCAGACTGTTTAATATGTACATTTCGTTTAAATAATGAAACTGAATATTTTCAGTTACCAGTTTAACTCGTATGGGTAGATATTATACAACTAACTTCGTTTCTTCCTGGTATAACTGTATATGTTGTAGCATGTCTGTTATCTGCAGCAGCGTTATTTTTGACAAGTTGGAGTTTTTAATAAACGAAAGACAAAAAGAATTGCGAGCAAATAATAGAAAAAGATATTCACCGCAGTTTGCTATTTGAAAGACTTTCAGAATAACAAAAGTGTTTTTAATAAAACACGTACATGACGTAGGCTAAGCATAAGTGTGGCTGTGACCACTGTACTAGAACTCTTAATGTTCTTGAACACTTAAAGACGTATTTTGTCTGCACAGTAGTATGATCTCTCTCTCTCTCTCTCTCTCTCTCTCTTAATATCTCACACACATACACGCGCGCACACACACACACACACACACGCGCACGCACATACACACGCACACGCACGCACAAACACACACACACTAAAATAGTTTCTATTCATATCATTCGACACATATTTACATATCAAAGTAAATGTAAAGCAGACATGGTGTTTGGACGTATAACTAAATATTATACTTTTAAAAGCGCTGATCAATAAGGTTCTATCGCCGGTAAAACAGGTCAAAGTTTTCTAGTCTTACAGCCGAGCGCTCTTCCTAAAGACAGGTTGTACATATTTCGTTATTTGCTTGCGTGTTGTTTTCCGTGTGTTCCTTTACTGTATCTTATTCACCGCTTTAATACGCTTTAATAACGTGTGCATAGTAACTTGATTGGAATACTAAGTAGTTGTTATGGCAAAGGTCGTAAAATGATGCCGAACGCGCATTTTAATCGGGACGTTTGACACAATGCGAACTGTATAAAATTAGACAACAATGTAATGAAATATTCGTTCATCCCATCAAGGAGGAAGAGAACTTACGTACAATCGCATAACCGAACCATTCGTGACACTCAGCTATACATGATGCATTGGAAGGCAGAATATCATGAATCGGCTCGGGACTGACCAGCAATAACATACTAGCACCAATTATCGACGAATTTTTAATTACCACAGACGAAAACATTTAAGTCTGGCAAAACGTTTTAACTCTATAATGGTTAATCTATTAATACACTTGAGACAGATCTCACTAGGGCGATAAAACTTAAAGAAAACATACTCCACCCGTCTTTAACTCTTTTTGTTACTTACTCTTACCTTTGCAGCTATGTATGCGCTTACTCTATGAAACGAGGCTGTGTTTTGTTTTTCAAAACACCTTCTAAATGATGGCTGAACAAGTTTGCTTACGCAAGGAAAACCTTCATAAATGATGTCACGGTGTCTCTCGTGTTAAGATACGAATACTTTTTGGATCAACAAAACACCATATCTGTACAACAACTTTAACAAATACCATTAAATTATATAATTAACGCTTTAGAGTGATTACTTATCCATTTAATCATTTCATAGTCGTTAATTTATTTTACTTTGCAAAGTGTACTGATGCATTTCTAATATATCATAGACAAGGCGAAATTTGAATTGTGAGGACGACACATTCCAAAACCGAGAATATTACGTATCTGTATACTCGTATATATAAATTTAGCCTAAAACGCTTGGACATGTAGCCTGGTGTGTACATTCATACGGCATACAACTTTCCTGGTCTTTTTTAACTGTCAAACTGATACAAAAGAGGTGATATGATGTCTTCCAAGCTTTAAAAATGATGGTGTTGGAAGAAGACACTGTCTCGGGTATAGATGGGCACTTTGGTTGAACTACCGCTCTTCCGCAAGCTATTTGAAAGAATAACACATCTCTGACAAGAAACCCACAGCAACGAGGGGCAAGTTATTCAAATCAACTCAACCGGCTTGGATCTCTTCACGACCCCGCTTCCAGATAATTTATATGCGTTACATAACATCGGGTACTAGAAGACTTTAACTCATGACTTTAAAGGAATGCATCATAGAAAAGAACTCTTTATTTCAAGTTCAGTTTTATGTAAACAATTATTTACTGAAACGCCATTTGAAATTCGTCTATTAAAGATCTGTATTGGTTTCCACTTGAGAATAAAGTAACGCTATAGTAAAGTTGATAGAAAGATAAGATATACATTATTTATCTCGCAAGTTAATTATAATACATGAAAAGTGCGTTCCTAAAACAGATTTACAATCCTGCAAGATCAGAATGTACAAATAAAAGATGAAGCGTTAAAACCCTAAAAAATAAAAAAAATAAAAAAATAAGTGCATGTAAAAGGCATATACACACAACTGTTTGTATTTACATTTTGAAATAATGTGTACTGAATCGCGAGAATAAGACATAACCTGATACAAATACTGGCACACACGTTTTCATTCTTATGTATATAACATAACCACTATATCAATATAAGTATTCACGATTTGTGTCAGTGCATTGAACAATGATAACTTTAATGTATAAATTGCTGAAACTATGCCTAATTCAGATATTTAACTTCATAATTTTATCTATTTTAAAACTAAACAGTGCTACGGTGTCCTGTCAGGCCCGTTGCAGAATATTGTGAGTTTGAAACAACGAAAGAACGATGGTACGATGTTGGAAATTCGAAGTAACGAAACTAGGATGGCTGAAAGTCAAAACGACGATGATGAAAACACGAAACTACGACGTTGAAATTATTTCGTGCTTTCATCATCGTACTGCCGATTTTCACCATCACGTTTCGTTGTTTCGAATTTGAACTACGTAGTTTCGACTTTTTATCAACATACTATTGATTTTGATCCATCGTACTTTCGACTTTTATGAACGTACTTTCGACTTTCAACATTGTAGTATCGCCTTTCTGTCGCCCATGCACACATATCTGTTTACCATTACAAGCGGTAGAACGTAGTCATGTGAAGGTACTATGTTACTCTTGTATTCGTCTAACACTACCATGGTGAAAAGTCGAAAGAACGATGGTGAAAAGTCTAAGTAACGAAGCAACGGTGTTGAAAAGTCAAAACAACGAAAGTACGAAATAATTCGACTTTTCAACATCGTAGTTTCGTTATTTTGACTCTTTAACATCGTAGTATCGCTCCTTCGTTGTTTCTAGCTTAAAATATGGGACATTGTACAGAACAGAGTCAGAATTAAACTTTTAGAAAACGAAGAGCAGTTTAGTGAGATTGATGGTTTCGCGAAAATGAAATAATTATGAGTATCCTAGCCATTCGCATCCCCCCTCCCTCTCCTGATTCGTTTGGAAAGGATTTCATGGACACCGGTTGGGTTTGGTTAACTGAACGCCATTTCACAACTAAATATTTTGAAATACGACCGCTTATATATAAATCAAACAATTAACATAATTACCTCAAATTTATGAAGACCTCTCCATAATAACAAAACTAAAAATAGTCCGAAAGTCGCCATTTAAAAATCTCAAACTAACTGCAATCCCTAGGTTTAAATGAATGCATATTCGGATTCATTGTTTTTTTACTTTTCTTTACATGAACGCACACACAAGAAAGAGGAAGTAAAGAATAAAACGCTGAAACATTTTGACTGAAATGTAATACATTTTTAATGGTACAATACACAGGTAAATATTAATTACTGATACCAACAAGCATAGCCAAACTGAGAGAATAAGAAGTCCTTTAGTATGCTCTGTGAGGGTTGGCTTTTCTTCCTCCGCAATTGGAATACGGAAGTTTTCCCAAATGTAAGATCAATTTGTTATCCACTTATCAAGCAATGATCAATTCAAGATCACGAGTATTGTCATTTCTGTCTGCTGATGTTTCTCGTGAAACATTTCCTCTAATAGGATTTTATAGGATATCACAAGAAAAAGCCGAAATGTTTTGCGAATAATACGAAATGTTTTAACTTTGCTTATCCCGATTGCAAAACTCCTTCTCGACTGGTCTTATTTTCACCAGCACCATTGATGGCAGAATCATCAGTATAGAGTGACACTATGTTCTTCGCCATCGAGGACATGCCATTCACGTAAATTAAGAATAATTAGAGACCAAAAATAGAACATTGTAGAATACTAAATGAAAAATTATGAGTAGATTGACAGATACCAGAGACACTAAGACATCTACCAATTGTTGTCTACATGATAAATATGACCTGCACCTGCAAAGTCCTAATTGAGCCGCATCATGAGAAAACTAACATAGTGCATTGCGACCAACATGGATCCAGACAAGCCTGCGCATCCGCGCAGTCTGATCTGGGTCCATGTTGTTCGCTTTCAAAACCTATTGCAATTAGAGAAACATGGATCCTGACCAGGCTGGTCGCAAATGCGGGTGCGGCTCAATTATCTAAGTTCGCTAGACTGATTTAATTATCCACAAACGTCTTCTGCGGGTCATTTTATAAGGGCTCGATGGGGGAGGTTTAACGTCGCACCGGCATAATAATATAGTCTGAGGCGAATTGTAATCTTGTGTATTTATTTCCTATATATATATATATATATATATATATATATATATATATATATATATATATATATATATATATATATATATCTAGAAAAAAACTTTCTTTTTTATGAAAGCTTATGTGTCACATATTAAGAATTTTATTGGTAATATTTTTCCGGTTGTCTGTATATGACGACCATTTTAACAATCAAAATGGCTTTCAAAACACAAATTAGATAGATTTTTATTTCCTTATACATCCAATTCTTAAATGGTAAAGTGCGGTCATTCTGTAAAAGAAATCGTTTATTTGTTCAGATACATGCTATAGACATTCGTCTTAAACACAGTATCAGTTAAATAACGTATACATGAACTATAAGTTACGAAGTTAGCAAAAATCCCTTGCAATTAAATACCTATTATAATGAAAGAAAACACGAACATGGTGATGCTATTAGAGATGTTATCAGATTTTCACTTTCATTTAAACAGCATCACTAAACTAGAATAGTTTTTGTATATTTCCTAAAAGCTAACTCAGAAAGTGTGCTACAGATAAAATATGACTGTCATAAATTGGTTGTAGAATATGACTGTCTAGCAAGCATTGTTAACGGTCAAATTTCATATATGAGTCACTTGGTTTAACATGCGTACATCTAGATTTGGAAATAAATACTAGTAAGTCCGCTTGTATAAATGTGAAGATTTCTACCCACCCCCTATTTCCCCCACACACTCAATGTATCTTAAATAACTCTTTCATTTTAAATGTAACAATAAAAGTCTCAGATATCTATATGAATTAAAAATCCATTATGCTTAAGCAGATACCAAGCGAACTGTTAATAATTACATGCAGTTTAACTACTAAATGATATCGTTTTCACACACACTAGCATTTGACACATGTTCTTTCGTGATGTGATGATTTCAATAACAATTGTTAAGTGTTAACATCTCAAAATGGAAACTTAAGTATCACAATTCAAATCACGGCCTTCCTACAATATTTGCAGGAGCCATGACAGCTGCATTGAACAAACGTTTGTTCCAAGGCTTGCCAACCGCAGATATGGCAGCAACATTGTTAGATCAGAGAATTATTCTTGATATCTACTTCTTTTCTATATTGTATCTACCAGTTTGATTTAATTATTTCTTTAATTGTCAACTTACGGATTAGACTAAAATTGAATATACAAAACGTCATGTTGCAGTACAATACTGAAGGGTCATTGAAGTGACGTCCATGACCTCTTGTGCTACCAAGAAAACTAAAAATGTTCTGAAATTCCAGAGATTAGGAACTATCATTTCTAGTTACAAGGAATCTGGTTTAGTATAACCTGAACTTACTTTGGTACTTGTCATACTCTTACCCAAATTCACCGCCCCTGGTCCTCTTTTGTTATCATGTTTCATTGGTCTAGTTGATGTTGAACTTTTCAAAATGATTTGATTGTCGTACCAATTGAATACCAGAGAGAAAAGTGGAAACTTCACAGGTCGCTCAACACGACAAAAACGAAAATACATGTAAATAGTTTATTACATGTATTACAAACTGGAAACCATTAAAGCATGTATCTTTTTAATAAATATTATATTACATAGCTCAGAAATCTAAAAGTTCCATTTTCAATCTATTTTTCAGTAAAGATTTATTATTTTACAATCTAACTGGTCATTTAGTATACTTAACAAGGTACCTGCGTGGTCAAGTCTTGAAGGTTGTTGGTATCAAGTCACTTGACCGTAGTGTCTGTTGGTTAGAGCCTTGCCGCGGTCGTCCTGTAAGTCATTCAGTCGAATTTCTGAAGGTCAATGGCTCTACTTAATGGCCACCCATGCGCAGGGGCACATTAACTTCTTCGAAGATCTGTTTTGTTTGGTTTATGTTCAACAAAATCAATTCAGGAATATGGCAGTTTTCCAGCTTTTAATAGTAAAAATAGGCCCAGGTTCCACTCCAAGCATTATCATAGGCATGGCCAGGTGCCTTTGTAGAACCAATAATCTTCGGTAAGCCAGTCGCATTTCTACCTCACATGAAAAAAATCTAGGTTACTTGATGGGTTTCATCCACACAGACGTGATGGGTAAGTAATTCGAAAGTCAACATTGCAGCCATTGAGTGAAAAAGTAAAACACCATGAAATGCACAATGATTTGATAGTTAGTGATAAAAATTGTGTTTCTATTTTCTATTTCATTAAAGTTTAAGTTTTAGAATATAAAGCATAGGGTATAACACAACCACAGTTGATTTATTAAGCTCAGCAATGGAGAAAAAAAGGTACAGTGTGAATGTTCATTCTAAATCATCTGGATATAGCTCTCACATTTTGCAGTTATCTCCCTTTGTGTCAAAACCTAAAAGATAAATACTGATGATAACACATAAAGTTTACCTTGACTTATTTTATATAGAAATGCAATCAAGTTGTTGATTATCAAATAATCTTAATAATATATCATTCCAAAAAGCAGATGTATTTTTTTAGCTTTTTTACCTTCCTTTATTTGTTTGTTTAGTTTCTTTTTTTTTTTTTTTTTTGTCATAATCTTATAGAATCGGATATGCTTAAAATAGTAAAAAATATTTTATAAGACAAACAGTATGGCTAATTTAGACATATTTTGTTTCAATGAATGTATTTTGTTTATGTCATATATGTTTTAGTATGTAAAAAGGTCAATATATTGAATGATCGTTTTAGTATGTACCGATTCGTGTTGTATGCAGTTATATAGAACACACGATGGTATTTATTTAGATAAACCGGGTGATGTTCTAAACACCGATTACTATACGCTCAGATAGAGAAGTTTATTATATAGAATATAAGACACATGACTTTATCAGATAAAATTCTCACAATGTAGATATGACTGTTGTATAGATTAGAGTGCGCTATATAATATGATGTAACTCACTCGGACCACTGGTGCCAGTGACTCGGACGGACGTATTTTAGTAAACTTTGCGGACGGACGGTAAAGAACAGTATGGCTGATACGGAATATTTGATAAATAGAAACAATTCAGTCTCGAGGGAATCTGAAGGGTCCTTTGATAGAATATGGAGGCCTATAATAGCGGAAATGGTTGGTGTGACACTGTTTGTGTTTGTTGGATGTTGTGCGTTGGTCAGTGGGAATATTACCAGCGCGGCCTTGGGACATGGACTCACTATTGCCCTACTTATCATGGGTTTGGGTGAAATAAGGTAAGTTGCATATCGGCGTCTAAAATGTACAACTTTATAACTGATGAATGAATGATTTAATATTTACATGAAGAATGTACATTGAATTTAACAGACCGTATGTCTGCAAAATATCTACATTGCAAAAGATCGGATTGGGTCTGAATACATTTATAAAAAATAGAAAGTAAAACAGTACTACGATATTGACATTACTAAGACATTTGAATTAGCATCAAATGAAATATTCATATATCTGACTTAGTATGCGTTGAAATACTCTTTAATCCGTTTAATTGTCGTTTTTTGGTTGAGCATAAACATATGAATCCGTGACTATCGAACGTATCAAGAGAAAGTAAAAAAAAGTATTAGTTGCATTATAGAGGAGCCAGTAATTAAATATGTTGTTTTTTTTACATGACAGTATTTTTTCAAGTTGAAACAATACTAATATATAGCTTATTCAAGTGTAAGCGATTTTCAATTTTTACCAACTTTACATATATAAAATATATAGATGTAACGCAAAAAAGTAAGAGATATAAAAATACGTTGCTTAAATTATGTATATGAGCTGACGCTGTTTATAGTTCGATTTACTTTTGTTACAGTGTTTCATGTTGGATATCTTTACTTCACAATTCAACACAATTGAGCCGCGCCATAAGAAAACCAACATAGTGCGTTTGCGACCAGCATGGATCCAGACCAGCCTGAAAATCAGCGCAGTCTGGTCAGGATCCATGCTGTTCACTAACGGTTTCTCTAATTGCAATAGGTTTTAAAAGTGAACAGCATGGATCCTGACCAGACTTGGATCCATGCTGGTCGCAAACACACTATGTTGGTTTTCTCATGGCGCGGCTCACATATTTATTGAAATCATAATTATTTTCAGTGGTGGACATTTCAATCCTGCCGTTACGTTAGGAGTTACATTGGCTGGTGGGCTACCAATATTCCTTGCTCCTGGTTACATTATTGCACAAATAGTGGGTGGGGTACTTGGAGCTTCTCTGGTCAGGGTTAGTATATTTACAAACATTTTTTTTTAATATTTTATTTCGAAAAATATTCTATTTTAATACCTATTATAGTTAAGAGTAGCATTGCAGTTCTGTGCTTAGACTTTAGAGACAGTGAAAAGCTTCTAACTTTTCTAATTGTTCTTTTTTGTAATGACAGAAAAAGGCTTTGGTTATAAAAGTTTGCATCAGTATAAGTTCTAGTGCAATAAAAAGGGTGTGTAATTTTCAAACAGCTAAAACTGCATGCAGTTTTGCCGGCCTACATGATTCGCAACAATTACTCTCTGTTTCAGGGTACTTTACCAAAAGGCGTGTATTCTATGATAGGGGGAGGGGTTCATCACCTTGGGAAGCTGGATGTCTCTGCTCCAGAAGCGTTACCGAAATTTGAAAGTGTAGAGCCAGGCTGGGGGTTGCTAATAGAAATGGTGTTGACTACAGTTCTTGTATTTACAGTGCTGATGTCAGCTGTAAATCCGAAAACCAAGACTTCGTTGGCGCCTCTGGCTATAGGGTTCGCCGTGGCTGTGGACATCATGGCCGGGTATGAATCTCTTAAAATTTAGTCACTGGATGGGTAATACAGCTTAAATGAAACTTTCTTCAGTTGCTGACCCAATTTTTATTGCAGTTTACTGTTTAATAATTTCAGTTAAATCAAACTAAAAGTAAGAAGAAATTTGATTATTAAAACTGGCTTCGTCCCATTTTGCGTATTGTTGCAATAATCTAACGTCTAGTTGTTTTACACGTGCTGCATAACTGCCGTAAAGAACGTTCAAATCAAAAGCAGTTTATTTATTTTCAGGGGTGTATTGACCGGAGCTTCAATGAACCCAGCTAGAGCCATAGGACCGGCAATAGTGGCAAGTGCGGTTTTAGACAATGCTTGGGAATACCATTATATATACTGGGTTGGTCCGATTCTCGGTGCCATTTTGGCAGCTTTATTATACAAGTAAGTTCGAACCGGAAACGCCTAAGTATCTAGGATCTTTGTCCTTTTTTTGTAAATGTGTTTGTTTATTTTTGTCGTTGTTTATTTTTTTGTGGACAGCCTGAACCCCATTAAAATTACGACATACATTGGCTTTATTATGATCTCTGAAAATATTGGTACTATTACTAAAATATTTAAAAGCATTTTCATTCGCATATTTATGAGCCTGCTTAGCTTTTGGACAGATTATATGCAAATTGCATTCAGTATAACAACATGTTACGGGCGTATACTTTTGTAAATTCAATCACTCACGTATTTTATAAGATGATTCACAAGATCATAAATTCACAATGATATATTTTGCGACTGGGGTTTCTACGGAATCCTGTTAGTGGCATCGTGATATCGAGTTTGAAAAAATACCTTCTGTCCAGCGTGTTTATTCAGTGATCTATATATTAAAGCAAAAACTTTTGATGCTAAATCAATAAAATTACATATTAATATTCTGTCATAGTATGCAAGCTTTCAGATGTATATATATTTCACAATATCGTATTTTCAAAGATATCCAATACCGACCTTTCACTGAAATATTTTATCATTAGATGCTTGCTTCAAATATAGAAAAATCTCATCATGTGTGTTTAACTTGGCTATATAAAAATAATGTATTCATTTTTAAGAGTTTTGCTGTAACAGTCACTTGTAAAAAAAAAACTCCCAGTTTTTAGTAGCAGTACACATTTATACTGTATTGATACATGTACTATTTTACACCTAACGCATAGTACTGTTAATGCATATATACACGTTAATTTTATGTGTAAATGTTCATATCTTCAAATTTGAAATTTGAGTCTAGTATACCTTTAAACATTTTTATTGTATTGAAAATAATAAGTCAAGTATGTTATCAGTATGGCTTAAACTACAACTAAATGTTTCTTATTTGACATATACATTAGTAGAGAGCTTTTCATCGTACCTGAATATTTGAGAGACTACTGGGGCGTTAATGCAAAGAACTTAATGAACTTGATTAAAAATTTATCCATAGAAAAGATACTAGCAGTAATACTTTCAAAACTTTAACAAAAATCTTGAAGTGCGTCATCAGTATTTAATTGGATTATTTATCATAGCACTTGAAAGTCTTTTATTTTTTATTGTCAATTTCAGACTTTTATTCACTACTGTGAATCAACGTTGGATAGCTCGGGCAGAATCTATGTGACAACAAAAAGATGTAAAGATATTTCATATATCTGGCCAGATTGATAATTAAATATTCATATGACGAGGACTTACTCTTCGGAAATGCATGTTTTTCGCATAATTCATGGCACATTTGCGTAGCTACGCTGAGACGCTCGGAGGCAGTTGTCTCAGGGTTTGGATTTTATGTGAAATGTGTATGTAGAGCAGGCCCTATGACCTCTCTTAAAGGGTCAGAACAATTGGTACATGTCTTAGGGGTAAGCCTCGGTGACTGTCTTGGTTCTAGCTATGTCTCTGTGTCATTAAGTACAAGATTAGTAAACTTACCAGTCAGCATAAAATTAAGTAACCTCAACAGTCGATATCTGTAATGTACTATGATAAACGTCATAAAACTTGCTTGTTGAATAAAACTGAGACATCGTGTGATTTTATTGAGAGAAAAAAAAAGAAATAGAACATCACAGGCAGCGACCTCGACTGCACGCGCCTCTTTGCCACGTGTCTACGCTTAATTTCACGTCAAACATTGTTCCTGTTCTTTAACCTTGACACTGAGTGTGACATGTTAAGTGATTATCGCTGCTTCTTTTTATATATTGATAACAAAAGTTTCAATAAAGTGGTTTGCTTTAGAAAATGTTTTTGTCCGACTTTCGATAGCTTATGAACATGCTGGGTTTCAGAGCAACTTCACCTTACCTTCTGTACAACTACGTGCTGTAGACAACTTCCCCACTTGACACGAGTAACTAGTACATGTGTTTTCGCGGGATCAAAGTTGTTTTAGAAAAGTTATCTCTCGGTCAAATACATATTTATTTCTATTCAAGTAATGCGTTAAAGTTTAAAGAGTAAACTATGGGAATACGGAATTCACTTCTTTAAGGAGCAAGTAAATGGACAATACCTTTATTTGAACAAATCCTTTTAATTAATAATTCAACCTAGCTTATTCAACATAATACTCAACATATTCTCCTCACTGAATCTTACGATGGCAAAAAAAGGCGAAGTGACCGAGTTGGCCATGTCAATTTAAAAAGAAAAAATAACGAAATTACCAGTGGTGTAATTTTTTTATTGGTGAAATTAAAAAAAAATCAAATCACATGTCTTTTCTAGATTAAGTACTCAAGTACGGAAGAGCATAAGTGCCAGGTGTGTGTTAGTTATTAAATCGAAACTTTGATATACTATCTCGAAAACCAGCCACCATATATAGATGTGTATGTATAGGTCAAGGCCACGATCAGGTACATTGGGTAGCCCTAGCGGATCATAGTTGACCAGTGTTTCCTTTTAATAATACCATTATTTAGAGTATTATTAAGTCTGAAACGTTGTCAACCCAGTTCGAACGCTACGGTAAGGAGTCATAGGACCTTGCTACCGTTCGAGACCTTCAGTAGAATTAAAAACTTAAAAAAAGTAAATTTAGGCAACTTTTGAAATAAACCTTTTACACAATATTTCCCCTGATTAGAGCAATTATTTGCAGTAAAAAACAGTCAATGCTTTCGATGTGATATGTAATGTAGAAAACAAAATCTATTCTGTGCATTTACCTCTTGTACATGTATTAATTCGTTAAGTAAATAAAACATTTATTCTGTACATTTACCTGATGGTATATATCTATTAATTCCTTATGTAGATAGAACTATTTGTTACGTGCATTTATCACTTGGTGATGTACATTCATTAGTTTGTTACGTTAAAAACACGAAGACAATTTATTCAGTTCATTTACTAGTTTGTGACGTAATTTTTATCAATACAAAAAAATTGTTCTGTACATTTACTCCAATTGTATAGGAACAACAGCGGTTTGTGCATTAAGATGTAATTACCTAATCTGCTGTAAATAAAGTTGACACACTGACCGCCAGCTGTGTTCTTCTCACCCTAAATGCACGGAAATATTGTCATATTTTGAAACATCTTATGATGGTGATGCTGTTAAATGAAATTTTGAGTCAGTTTTTTACAGTAAGACGCTAAGCTTTCCTGATGGGACAGGTGGAGGACTCAATGATAAGCAGTTTTCAAAGTCCACTGGGTTTGAATTGCTTTGAATATCTGTCTTCCCCTCTGTGTCTTCGGGCCTCTTATTCCTCCTTTGTGTCTTCGGGCCTCTTATCCCCCCTCTGTGTCTTCGGGCCTCTTATTCCTCCTCTGTGTCTTCGGGCGTCGTGTCTTTGGGCCTCTTATTCCTCCTCTGTGTCTTCGGACGTCGTGTCTTCGGGCCGCTTATTCCTCCTCTGTGTCTTCGGGCGTCGTGTCTTCGGGCCTCTTATTCCTCCTCTGTGTCTTCGGGCCACTTATTCCTCCTCTGTGTCTTCGGGCCTGTTATTCCTCCTTTTTGTCTTCGGGCCTTTTATTCCTCCTCTGTGTCTTCGGGCCTCTTTTTCTTCCGCCTGCTGCAAATGCATTAAAAGCTTTAGATCTTACTTTCATTAGCATTTCTGTGGTTTTGTATATCATTCCTTGTGTCACCATTATGTATGTTAGGGGTTTTCCTGGTTAACTTAATTAAATACTATCCGCATTGTGGGAACCGGTTTTAACTTCGCAGTGGTGTTTTGCCAATGGCCGTTCCAGGAAGATGACCAACGTTTTCCTCATTTGTTTGTCTTATTGTTTCTTTGTCAATGTTTTATATTATATATTTCATGTGTATACATATATACATGTATACACATCTATATGGTTTCGTTTTAGTAGAGGGATGTGTTGTTAAAACGTGACTGTTTCCACAGGATGTCTTCTAATGCTTTAATGATTTTTATAGCAAAAACACTGAATTAATTAATTAAACCAAACAATTTTAAACTGTATAATATTTGGAAAACAACTTATGTAGTTGCATTCCTTAAATGGATTTATTATATACATTCTAAGCCATGAACTAGGTATGAGAAACATTTCCACGGCACAAAGTTACGTTTCAAAAGTGTAGCATAGTGCATTTATATTCATTGTTTTTCTGAACTATTCTCATGCATATCATTGAGTAGCGACTTCGGTACCATTTGGAGGAAATAGCGAAATGGTAATTGTCTCCTTTGTTGCTGTGGACAAAAATATAACATATAAAATCCTCGAAACTGTTGTAAAAACACTATTTCTCTAATTCTTCTTACATGCTTAGATAGATATTTTTTCTTTTTTTTCACCCTCTGTATGCATAACTATCAGGCTTCCGCTAACTTGATCGGCGATATATGACCTTTTTGGGTCGGTTTACCGTAAAACCCAACTCATTCATTCATTCCGCTAACTTGACCTATGTATGTTAGTTAGGACGACACTTGGAAAGTGCTATGAAATGTAACATTCCATTTTTCTTTTCTGGAAAGAATACTAGAATACCCTTTTAAAGAGACCTATTTTTCAACTGGAAAGGCAAATATGAAAAACAGTAAGATCTCAAAATATTATGCAATATAACACTGGTTAGAAAAATCTGAGTCATGAAACAGCCTTATCAAGTGTCTTTTAGAGATATGAACTTTTAACAACAACAAAGGCCTTGTGAGTTCAGACTCCCATGAACACTACAATCTTCAAAAAACATTTTCTGGCAAATGTTGTAAACTGGATAATAATTCTTATTTGTTATGGTTATATATTTTAAGTGTTTATAGGCCCTGGAATTGTGAAATAAAAACAATAGGAAATAAGTTGTCTGCCACAGTGGAAATGTGGCGAACTGATTTGACATTCTAAGAAGCAGTTCACTGCAATGTCATAACTTTCGATTAACCATCTTTTGGTGAAATTTACTGTTACAGAATTATTACTTGAGCCGCGCCATGAGAAAACCAACATAGTGGCTTTGCGACCAGCATGAATCCAGACCAGCCTGCGCATTTGCGCAGTCTGGTCAGGATCCATGCTGGTCGCGCTAACAGTTTCTCTAATTGCAATAGGCTATGAAAGCAAACAGCATGTATCCAGACCGGACTGCGCGGATGCGCAGGCTGGTCTGGATCCATGCCGGTTGCAAAGCCACTATGTTGGTTTTCTCATGGCATGGCTCATTTATCACAATCATGTTTGATATTGTGGTAGTAAAAAGAAGCCATCATTTAATTCTGGTATAATATTTTTAGATTATTGTTTCCACTATTGCACACGATGGTCAAATTGACCTTTTAATGGGTAAAGAAATAAGAAATTTTGATGTTTCTGCTGGGAAAAGCTAACATGTGATAAAAAGAATATTACATTTTGTGTATTTCCACACTGAATAATTAAGCCTGTTGAATAAAACTGAATAATATACTCGGCATTTTATTTTTATTTATCTATTATTTTATTGAAATTGTCTAATAAAACAAAAGTAACAAGCAAATTCGATGAATTGGAATCCCCCGCCGAAAGGGTCAGAGTTGAGGAACGGCAAAAAAATATATCCTGCAAAAAGTTAAGAATGTTACCAAGAAGCAAATAATTTCATTAGTCAAATCAAATTAAAAGAAAATGAATGGTTTGTTTGGGTGGGTGGGTGGGGGGGGGGGGGGGGTGAGGATACAACAGTTTACATATTGATTATAAATATTGGTAGAAAACGAAAAATGAAAAAAAAAAAAAAAAAAAAAAAAATGGGGGGGGGGGGGTGAGAGGGAGGGGGGTGACCAATGTAAGGTGGTGACCAGGTGTAGGTACACAACATCACTGTTTATAATAAATGTGCATGGAAAAGAATGGAAGAAGTTTAATGAAATTCTTCCAATTGCTTGGTTTGTTATGTACAGATCTGTGGATTTTTAAACAATTAAAGGGCAATAACTAAATGGAAAATTGACCAATCGAAAAAAAACTTGAAGGGCATCGTCGCAGTATCTTGGTTCATGTCTATTTCAAGTTTGATGAAATTCTACCTGCTAGTTACTGAGAAATGGCTGCAGACGGACATTTTTCATTAAATCAAGGGCAATAACTCTGAGGGAAATTGACCTATCAAAAAAAAAACTTGACGGGCATCAGCGCAGTATCTTGGTTCATGTCTATTTCAAATTTGATGAAATTCTACCTGTTAGTTACTGAGAAATGGCTGCAGACAGACATTTTTTATTAAATCAAGGGCAATAACTCTGAGGGAAATTGACCAATCAAAAAAAAAACTTGACGGGCATCATCGCAGTATGTTGGTTCATGTTTATTTCAAGTTTCATGAAATTCTACCAAGTAGTTACTGAGAAATGGCTGCGGACGGACTGACAACGCCATTTCAATACCCCCCTCCCGATTTCATCGGCGGGGGATAATAAGGATTGCATAGTAAGATCCTACTAAAAGTATAGTGTCACCATGACCTATTGTCAGGTCAGACAAACAGAATGATGTCACAGTATCATTTACAAAATATTACATGAAATCTTCTGAACAACAGAACAATAACACAATGCTAGAAAACAAAATCCATAACAGAAACATTCCCCTGGGTACCTTTCAATGAAAACATTATACAAATACCTTCAACAGTAAACACAAAATATCCAAATAAGGCCTGATTATAGCCCAATAAGATACCCTGTTGAGGCCAATTACCTATCTTATCAATTATAACTAATTAGCCATCAATCTCTATTACCCTAAAACCATAATTAAGACCATTATTCAACATATTGATAGTGTTGGCCATTATTGTCTTTCCGTAGAGAGTTACATGTTTGGAGAACCGATTGTCTTGTTTGTTTTTTTTCCAATTCCAATATAAATGCTAAGAATAACTGAATCGCAACAATACCTAAAAGCATAGATCTCCAAATAAATCAAACAAAAAATATCAAATATCTGACATTTTCTTTCATTTTCACCGATATCTTTATTGATTTTGAGACTTTATTTAAGACCCTCTGTTGTCTTTCGAACTCATTTATCATCGCTATTATATGATCTGACAGCTGCACGAGCTGAGACGCCGTGTTTAAAATAACTGAGTAATACTGCCTGTATGATTCATTTGTGCAGCATGTGCACGTATTATAATGTCAACAGTAGATGACGCAACATATCTCAATGTCTAACTGCAGCACTTGTCTTAAAAATCGAAAGAAAAAATGACCAACATTTCTACAGAAAACAGTACTGTAGAGAAGATGTTGTACCACTACCTATTTTATCTGATGTGGGCGTATGCCTGGAAAGGGAGGTGTTCACTTTACTGAGGTGTCGGTTAAGAGAGGTTTTATTACACCATAACAGTTCTGTTCATCTGCATTGCTCTTAAAACTTTATTTTTCCTCCAGCACATTTGTTAGAAGATAGTTTGCAACTATTCCATTGCAAGATGACAAATGCCCCACATTCCGCAGATCGAAACAAGTGAAATATTAATGACCTGCAATGTCTTTAATCATCTCTAAACAAGTGCATCTGCTCAAGACCGAAAAAGTTTTTGCAATACAAAACGTGACAAAATGAATTAACAGTCCTGTATAACTACGTATATACCCAAGACTTTTTTCCTTTAAAGATAAATATGCTGTGCACAAACATGCACTTGAACAAACTTAAAGAGTTTCAAACTGACAATTTCTTGATGAGCTTAATGCAAAACAACCTAAATATTTTGGCAAACATAGAGAGCAATGAAAATGCAGAATTTAAAATTCAAAACCGTCTAATTTTAATAAAAAAACAAGGTTTGCAAATGGGTATAGATTTCAAATTCATGAATAATGCATTTCTCAATATGAATAATAGATAACCATGGTTTCCTGTATAAATGAGAATAAAAAATGATACACTGCACAAACATCAATCTTTCAGGGGTTTTTATGTGAACCTGCTAAGTAACATCGTAGTCAGAAGAATTAAAGAGTATGGATATAGAGGTTAGCAGGAGGGTTCTTAGAATGTGAGCCTGCTCAGTAACACCGTAGCTGGATATTGAGGATGGAAGGGGGTTCTAAGTGACCCTGCTCAGTAACATCAGTAGTCAAACAAGAGCTGTCACTACTGGTGACAAATGTCCCGGAGCATACTCCATACTTGGAGCTAGGGGTCTGGGTCTTGGACATGATAGTTAATCTCAATATAGGGATTATATATACCAAGTAATTTTAAAATCCCTTCATCAATGGCAGAGTTATGGACCGGACAAGAAACTGACCATGTTAACTTTTAACCTCTAAGTGCGACCTTGACCTTGGAGCTAGGGGTCTGAGTCTTGTGCATGATACGTTGTCTCATTATGGTTAATATTTATGTCAAGTTATTTCAAAATCCCTTCATGGATGGCAGAGTTACAGCCCAGACAAGAATTTACATGAACAGACACACGCACGCACTGCGATTTTAATATGCCCACCTTCAGGGGCATAAAAACAAGATTATGGATATAGAGGTTGGGAGAGGGAATCAATGTGAGACTGCACAGTAACTCCGTAGTCAGAAGAATAAGACTATGGATATAGAGGTTGGAAGGGGGGTTCCAAGTGACCCTGTTCAGTAACATATAGTAGTCAAAAAACAAGATTATGGATATAGAAGTTGGAAGGCAGATTCTGTGAGCCAGCACAGTAACACAGTAGTCAGATAACAAGACTACGGATAAACAGGTTGGAACAGGGTTCTATGTGAGCCTGTACAGTAACATAGTAGTCAGATAACAAGACTATGGATATACAAGTGGGGATGGTTTATGTGAGCCTGCTCAGCAACATCGTAGTCAGAAGAATAAGACTATGGATACAGAGGATGGAGTGGGTGGGAGGGGGGTTCTAAGTGACCCTGCTCAGTAACATAGTAGTCAGACAACAAGACTATGAATATAGAGGTTGGGAGGGGGGTTCTTACTCTACGTGAGACTGCACTGTAACATAGTAGTCAGATAACAAGACTATGGATATGGAGTTGGGAGGGGGGTTCTTACTCTACATGAGACTGCACTGTAACATAGTAGTCAGACAACAAGACTATGAATATAGAGGTTGGGAGGGGGGTTCTTACTCTACATGAGACTGCACTGTAACATAGTAGTCAGACAACAAGACTATGAATATAGAGGTTGGGAGGGGGGTTCTAACTCTACATGAGACTGCACAGTAAGACAGTAGTCAGATAACAAGTCTATGGATACAGAGGTTTGGAGGGGGTTCTTACTCTACGTGAGACTGCACACTAAGATAGTAGTCAGATAATAAGACTATGGATATAGAGGATGGGAGTTTGAGCCTTGATAGCGTTATCAATAATGTCCTCTGACCAAAAGGTAACACATGTGATGTCAATCAAAGGCTTCATCTCTAATTCATGTGGGGAAGTTGTCACTTGCATGTGGAGAACAAGTCAGTATTGGTATGAAATCCAGGAACACTGATGTTAACTGGACTGTTGATGGAAAATGATGTTATCTAAGAAACAAATAATTCATAGTATGACTAAACTGTAACTGAAGTAAAGAACATGCCTGTTGAATAATATGAATGAAATATATAAAAAAAATACTGTATATATTTCTTTTGGAAATGTTAATAATTTATTCCAATTTTGTAAACTTACAACAACAACAAACAAGAGGGCAAAGGTGGCCCTAGGTCGCTCACCTGAGAAACATACCATAACAGAGTAAACATGTTTGACCTAGTGATTTAATGGAAACAAATATTCTGACCAATTTTCATTAAGATTGGACCAAAAATGTGGACTCTTAAGTCTAAACAAGTATTTTCTTCAATTTGACCTAGTGACCTAGTTATTGAGCCAAGATGACCTACATTCGAACAATCATTCTGACCAAATTTCATCACCCTCAATTGAAAAATACAGCCTCTATCGCATACAAAACGTTCTTCTTTGATTTGTCCTAGCGACCTAGTTTTTGACCCCAGATGACCCATATTCATACTTGACCTTAATTTGATCAAAGCAATCATTCCTACCAAATTTCATGAAGATCAATTGAACAAGAGGACCATGATGGTCCTGAATCGCTCACCTGCCCCCACATGAACTGAGTATGACGTCGTTTTTTTCTATTATTTGACATAGTGACCTAGTTTTTGAGCTCATGACCTACTTCTGAACTTGACCTAGATATCATCAAGTTTAAAATTCTGACCAATTTTCATGAAGATCCATTGAAAAATATGGCCTCTAGAGAAGTCAAAAGGTCTTTCTATGTTGAGACCTAGTGACCTAGTTTTTGACCGCAGTTGACCCGGTTTCAAACTTGACCTAGATATCATCAAGATGAACATTCAGACCAACTTTCATACAGATCCCATGAAAACTATGGCCTCTAGAGAGGTCACAAGGTTTTTCTATTATTTGACCTACTGACCTAGTTTTGACCGCATGTGACCCAGTTTCAAACTTGACCTAGATATTATCAAGATAAACATTCTGACCAATTTTCATGCAGATTCCATGAAAAATATGGCCTCTACAAAGGTCACAAGGTTTTTCTATTATTTGACTTACTGACCTAGTTTTTGAACGCATGTGACCCAGTTTCGAACTTTACCTACATATCATCAAGATGAACATTCTGACCAATTTTCATACAGATCCCATGAAAAATATGACCTCCAGAGAGGTCACAAGGTTTCTCTATTATTTGACCTAATGACCTAGTTTTGGACCGCACGTGACCCAGTTTCAAACCTGATTTAGATATCGTCAAAGTAAACATTCTGACCAATTTTCATGAAGATCCCATGAAAAATATGGCCTGTACAGAGGTCACAAGAATTTTCTATTTTTAGACCTATTGACCGAGTTTTGGATCGCAGTTGACCCAGTTTTGAAACTGACCTAGATATCATCAAGATGAGCATTCTGACCAATTTTCATGCAGATCCCATGAAAAATATGGCCTCTAGAGAGGTCACAAGGTTTTTCTATTTTTAGACCTACTGACCTAGTTTTTGACCGCACATGGCCCTGTTTCGAATTTGACCTAGATATCATCAAGATGAACATTCAGACCAACTTTCATACAGATCCCATGAAAAATATGGCCTTTAGAGAGGTCACAAGGTTTTTCTATTATTTGACCTACTGACCTAGTTTTTGAGGGCACGTGACCCACTTTCGAACTTGACCTAGATATCATCAGGATGAACATTCAGACCAACTTTCATACAGATCCCATGAAAAATATGGCCTCTACAGAGGTCACAAGGTTTTTCTATTATTTGACCTACTGACCTAGTTTTTAACGGCATGTGACCCACTTTCGAACTTGACCTAGATATCATCAAGGTGAACATTCTGACCAATTTTCATGAAGATCTCATGCAATATATGGCCTTTAGAGAGGTCACAAGGTTTTTCTATTTTTAGACCTACTGACCTAGTTTTTCACCGCACGTGACCCAGTTTCGAACATGACCTAAATATCATCAAGATGAACATTCTGACCAATTTTCATGCAGATCCCATGAAAAATATGACCTCTAAAGAGGTCACAAGGATTTTCTATTATTTGACCTACTGACCTAGTTTTTGACTGCAGTTGACCCGGTTTCAAACTTGACCTAGATATTATCAAGATGAACATTCTGATCAATTTTCATGCGGATCCAATGAAAAATACGGCCTCTTCAGAGGTCACAAGGTTTTTCTATTATTTGACCTAATGACCTAGTTTTGGACTGGACATGACCCAGTTTCGAACTTGACCTAGATATCATCAAGGTAAACATTCTGACCAATTTTCATGCAGATCCCATGAAAAATATGACCTCCAGAGAGGTTACAAGGATTTTCTATTATTTGACCTACTGACCTAGTTTTTGATGGCATGGACCCAGTTTCGAACTTGACCTAGATATCATCAAGGTGAACATTCAGACCAACTTTCATGAAGATCTTGTGAAAAATATGGCCTCTAGAGAGGTCACAAGGTTTTTCTATTTTTAGACCTACTGACCTAGTTTTTGATGGCACGTGACCCAGTTTCGAACTTTACCTAGATATCATCAAGGTGAACATTCTGACCAACTTACATAAAGATCCCATTAAAAATGTGACCTCTAGAGTGGTCACAAGCAAAAGTTTAAGGACGGACGGACGGACGCACCCACGGATGGACGGACACAGCGCGATCACAAAAGCTCACCTTGTCACTTTGTGACAGGTGAGCTAAAAATACAGCCTCTATTGCATACACAAGGTTTTTCTTTGATTTGACCTAGTGACCTAATTTATGACCCTACATGACCCATTTTCGAACTTGGCCTACATTTCATCCAGGCAATCATTCTGATCAAAATTCATGAAGATCAATTGAAAAATCCAGCCTCTATCACATACACAAGGTTTTTCTTTGATTTGACCTAGTGACCTAGTTTTTGACCCCAGAAGACCCATTTTCAAACTTGGCCTAGATTACATCAAGGTTATCATTCTGACAAAATTTCATGAAGATCAATCAAAAAATACAGCCTGTATCGCATACACAAGCTAAATGTTGACAGACAGACGACAGACCTCGGACATCGAGCGATCACAAAAACTCGCCTGAGCTCAGGTGAGCTAAAAAACGTTGGAATTAATCCTGGACATAACTCAAAAACTGTGCAGACTCCAGAATAAAAATTGACATTTTCCCCAAATTTTGTTCTGGTAATCTCTCTCAAAATAATAATATTCATCTGTATTATATAACGATGTTACAAGCATGTTTCAATTACTTCTACGCCTCTTTACTAAGGACAACAATAATCTTGTCCAAGACAGTTCTTCCGAATCAATATGATGCTGCCGCTGGAAATAACCTATTACACGCATTGACAATTTATCATAGGTCTAACTGGACAGACACTTAGAGATGGATGGCTCATAAAATATCCACAGTAAAATACTTCTGGCACGATTTGTCAGTTCCTTGCCAAATAAGGAAAGACGTAATTGTCATATTTCCATATTAAGTTATTTTGAAGATAATCGTGTCCGATGTTTTCAGTATAATGTCTATTATCACAGGATCAGTTGCAGATGACAACCTGAATGTTGCTGAGGCTGACTGTTAAAGGCAGACAAATATTACATTATCTTTTTTTGCAGGAGATGAAATTAAAAGATGGTTAGTGCAATTTTCGATACGTTATGGATTTTTTTGTAATGTCTTCATCTATTTCTGCTCATACACTCCCATGAAGAACATTATCACTACTACAGAAGAAGAAAAACGGGTGTTAACTTTGATAAAAGAAAGCTATACACTTAATTCATTAAATACTCTGAATTCAGTCCTTTTTGCTTCTTTTTATGTCTCTTTTTGAGACAAAGTTTTCATGCTGCCATTTTTCACCTAGAATTGTGATAAAAACATGTTGATTTTGATAGAATGCTTCCCATACATATTGAAACACAGGGAAGGAAACAAATTAGGGACTATTTACATTTAGACTACTTGTGACTTGGACCTGCATAGGCTTACATTTGATTTGGTAGTAGTCAGCCTGCATATATTTTGCCAAAATCCATTAGAAATGCAAGTTTGTAAACTTTTAAGTAGTAACAAACCAAGGCAGACTGGAAGTTATCGAGTTCCTAAGCTATAAGCAGTTTTAAAACTAGAATTTTGGTTCAGATGGTTACAATATCTGTATATCTATCAAATACAAATGCAAAACTAGAAATCATACCGAAATCTTAAGAAATTAACTCAGCTTTTTAAATGACTTTCGTATTAAGAGCGGTAGAGGTAAGTATAATATTTTTATAAAGCAAGAACACAATATTCTGGTAAAAATCTAACTCTATGTAATGGGTCTTTTTGCTCCTTCAATAAATCTCTAACAGAATAAAAATTCACAAAATGTTGCTTTAAATGTTACTGACCATCTTTAACATCATTTTTCACCAGTTATTCAGTCACTTGAATGTCATTTAGTTAAGTGAGCTAGTATTCCCTGATTCTCTAGCAGTGGTGCTAACTTGTTCCCAAGCAAGCAGCTGATAACTTCCTCACATAAACCTACAATGCAGCACTATAAGTCTTCTGCCATCACTGAGAGCTTTTATCCTGATTGTGGATCAAACTTACCACCACTTAGTCAGGCAAATTTGTGAACTCAGATACAATACTGAATTGACCATGAGTATACAGAATATTGTTAAAACTGAAGCAGGCAACCCTGGTAATTAATGTAATTTTAAACACTAGTTTTAAACTTCAGAAATGTTTATCTAGCAAAAATTTTATAATCTTCTTGCATCAGTACATCATAGGCTCTGTGCGCACTCTTTTAAAATGTGATGCACAAATACAATATGTAAATCAGGTTACAAAGCAAAAGCATGAAACCTTACAATTTTAGCAGAGTATATCTTAAAATATGCAACTATGATTAAATTATATTCAACAGCATTTCTAATTACCTCCCTTTTTAAGGGTTAGGCAAAAGAAAAGAATTAGATTGTTTTAAAATTTCTATTGTCATGAACCAGAATTCCTTTAAGCATTTTGGGTATTTAAGCAGCTGCTTCTCTTTCTAGTAAATTAAATGCAAATTCCATGACAAAATTGACACACTTACCTTTAAAAATTTCAATAGGAGTTGTCTGCTGGCTACCAGGTGTGGTTGCCCCATTAGAACACAAACTCCCATCCACACAATTTGGAATACAAAATTTCATCCTACTTGATTTCTCAGTTCAGTTAATTTAACACTTCAATGAATGATAGTCCTTAAAATTGTCTGAATTCTTCCAACATAGCCACTTATATAATAACTAGTAAAATATTGCAGCAAACGGCACAAAAAAGTAATGTTACCAATAACGTTGAATACCCCAAACTTCCATCAAGATATCTTCATGAATACTTCTCAATTATCAACTTTTAAACATTTTTGAAATCGTCACATCTTAAACTATACACTCTTACACTAATGTTGCTTCCTTAAACTGTTTTTATACATTCACTTAACTAACTTTAAAACTAATTAGAGCTAACGATCTCCAACTATTATATTCAGTTTAAGGTTTTGAAAGACTTCAATCAGAATGTGCAACAAAAAGTATACAATATATACTTTTAACAACAGTGTAATTCACTGTTCTATCTAATTGTGTATTACCAAAACAACTGTTAATATAATATTAAATACCAACTGATGACGTCAGTAACAATTATACATTTTCATCTGCTATCATAAATTCCAATTCAGTTCAATAAAATTCCAGACAAAACTAATTACACCTATACACATCGCCAGATCAGCAGTATATTAAAAGCAAGGGAGACAACTTCCTAAACTGCTCCTTAAAAGTCGCCTAACCTTGTGGATAAAAATTTACCATTTTTGTACAATTACTGCCTTTTTCAATTCAATTTATAATCATTAAGAATCTTTACAGCGAAATTTCCAACTTCTAATTATGACCATAAAACAGTCAACAACATCCATTCGTTAATATTTTAACTGGCAGGAAACTTTTAATCCATCTAGTGTAAATCTAGAACAACCACTTCAGGTAAAAACGAGTGTTTTAGATGGAACAATATGTGATATAACAGTCACAAAGATCTCTGTAAATATTGATAATATAAAAATCACTGCAAACATTAGCATTGATCAGAAGTCCGGCTGAAACTATGATCAGGATATAACAATTTTCAGTCCCAATGATTTCTAGTGAATCATCTCACAGTATCCCATTTATCAACATCTATAATCAGTTTATTGAAAACAATACACATGGGACACTTTCATCTTCATTAAGCGATAATTCTATAATGTTTTGCTGGTTTTTAATCTCTTGATTAAAGAAAAAAGCAATTAATTATCGCATCCAGTTTATGCACTCCTCTAGCTGGTTTATATCTGTTATTAATAAAAAATCATTTTAAACTGTCATCTTCCTTCATCCAACAAAAACAAAATCTTTTGCTTTTTTGTCACAATGAAATCCAACTTTCTCATTTACTTTGGCAATATTCCACTACAATATTGGATGAATTTTTAACTGTTACAGTATCATTTTAAATTACTTGAATGGCATCCAAAGTTTGCATCCTTTTAATAGCCCAAGGTTTAATAGTTTTCCGAAACAATGAATCCACAGAGTTATTAACAAACAGTGAGCTCGGCTCATTTACATCAGTGTTCCTAAAACGCTGCGGATAATCGCCCAATTTTATTTCATCCTGAATATAAAGTCTAACTTCCAAAGTAAATTAAGTTCATAAAAAACGATTGCAAACAATGATATTATTTCGCCAAGTCTCGGAGTCTGCAAGAATTCCAATATTTTTGTCGCTATTTCTGTGCGACCTACGTTCGTAACAATTACTCAAGTTTCTTTCAATACGTCATATCTGCACAAAATTTCCCGGAGTTCATTTCCACAAGAGAAAATCGTCTATAAAAAGTGATATTCTGAGTCATCCCGCTACCTTTTTTAGGGGTGATTAAAAATATTCTACAATGCTCTGGCATACATTGAAAATCAATATTCAAACAGAGAACACGAAATACTCATAAAACACAGAAACAATGCTATCAAGCGTTTCTGCAAAATGAAAATTTGAGGAAAATTTCTGTATAAGATGAACATAGAGGTAAAAGCCAAATATATCAATCCCTTTGGTGCGGATTTTCTTAAAATATTCATTTCTAACATTATAAACCGGGGGACAATAAAGACAAAATTGTTCCCCGAGGTACCATTGAGCATACTGTATACTTCAGAAGTTTCTTCCCATATATAGCACAATATATTTCCACTATATAGATACATAAACTGTCTAACTCAGAAAAACCATTAATCTCACAGTTGCACAATTTAGTAACCAGTAAAACTGTATGTCCACTTAAAAATTCAAGGAAATTAAACACTCCTTTTGAGAGCACCTATATATATAACAATCTCTCTAATACTAAATGTAACTCATTCATTATGTTCTCATGCAAAATTCAGAATACTTTTTTTATCAAGTTACTTCCATATTTGGTATTCAAGTTGTTTCTATATCTAAATGAACAATATGTTTTTTTTTTAGTACATATTACTCTGAGCTTGTCCACTGATCCATGGCACCGGTCCTTCCGCCACTTTAATCCACTATCTGAATCACAGAAACCAGCAAAAGTAGGTAAAAGAATCCTTTGGGATAATAACATCTGACACAAGACTTGTTTGCTTTCAATATTCCAGAGAAAAGCCTTGCTTGCAAGAATCAACAGGTGAACTATTCTCTTGTCATAACTCCCTCATTAACAAACAAAATAATCTGTCACCCTGCCAAATCATCCTACAACTTTACAATAATTATGTTAACCTTCATGCACTATTTTTATCCATCTTACAAATTCATGATACATCATCTTAAGCATGTTTTATTGAAGAGGATTCAGCAACGGTTTATTATAAACATTATTACAAATGTTTTTTTTTGCTACGATGTATTAAGCGGGTACTTGACAACAAAGCATAGCAAACCCTACAAGATCTAGAACTCATTTTTTCAAAGAACTTTTTAAATAACCGCATTCAGTAGTACCATCTAATACTGACATCAGTCTAGATAAGTAAGAATATTAGAAAATATGCTAGAAAGCCAGGTGATCTGGAAACCAATAAAAGACCTCAGCTGGGCTTAATTAAACCAACACTATTTAACTGAATGACAATTTAGCAACTTTCACATAACTTAGCAGAATAGCAAGTCCATAACCTAATGAAAAATAGCAAAATCTGAACCACCCATCCAAAAAATAAAGTATCTTAAATATTTCTGCAGATTTTATGGTAAATTACACAAAACATCCTGGGAACCAGCAATCAAGTCCATAAAATGGATATAAAAGCATTTTGCCATTAAGCTGTAGGTATTATTTACCAACCATTAAAGAAGTAAATCTTCACTGGCAGTTAATGCGATTTCTACACTAAGATCTTATTTCTTTGCGATTCTCTTGGGACCCAGTGTGATAATCCAAAAGAAAATCAAAATGTCGAAACCATAGAGCAAAAAAAAAAAATCATGCAATACATACAACTGCCGCAATATTTGGTTCTGAGCCTTACAGTCAAGCCTGTAATACAACCAACTTCAGCAATACATTTGTATTTGGTTCTGAGCCTTGCAGTCGAACCTGTAATACACACAACTTCAGAACTATTTGGTTCTGAGTCTTGCAGTCGAGCCTGTTATACACATAACTTCAGCAATATTTGGTTCTGAGCCTTGAAGTCAAACCTGTATACACACAACTTCAGCAATATTTGGTTCTGAGTCTTGCAGTCGAGCCTGTTATACACATAACTTCAGCAATATTTGGTTCTGAGTCTTGCAGTCAAGCCTGTAATACACACAACTTCAGCAATATTTGGTTCTGAGCCATGAAGTCAAGCCCGTAATACACACAACTTCAACAATATTTGGTTCTGAGCCTTGCAGTCAAGCCCGCAGTACATACAACTCCTGCAATATTTGGTTCTGAGCCTTGCAGTCAAGCCTGTAATACACACAACTTCAGCAATATTTGGTCCTTGCAGTCAATCCTGTAATACATATATACAACTTCAGCAATATTTGGTTCTGAGCCTTGCAGTCAAGCCTGTAATACACACAACTTCAGCAATATTTGGTCCTTGCAGTCAATCCTGTAATACATATATACAACTTCAGCAATATTTGGTTCCAAGCCTTGCAGTCAAGCCTGTTATACAAACAACTTCAGCAATATTTGGTCCTTGCAGTCAATCCTGTTATACATGCAACTTCAGCAATATTTGGTTCTGAGCCTTGCAGTCAAGCCTGTAATACATGCAACTTCAGCAATATTTGGTTCTGAGCCTTGCAGTCAAGCCTGTAATACACACAACTTCAGCAATATTTGGTCCTTGCAGTCAATCCTGTAATACATACAACCAGCAATATTTGGTTCCGAGCCTTGCAGTCAAGCCTGTAATACATGCAACTTCAGCAATATTTGGTTCTGAGCCTTTCAGCCAAGCTTAGTTTAAACGTTTTTTTTCTTCCGACTCCCACGTCGGAATAAAGCCATACTTTAGGTACATGTCGCCCTGATGAGTTGCTGCACTTTGACGTATTTTGGGGCAAACAAGTATACTATTAGTGCGAACATTAGCGATAAAATTCAAATCACTGCAGATCAAAAAGCGACTGAGGCGGTTATGCGTGGCTATGGTAATAAAAAAGTTTGATGCGCTTCGCCTATCAGCAAAAATGTTACAAAAAATGTATGAACAAGTTACAGAAAGATTGCGAATTACAACAATATATTTCACATTACTTTTTACACAATATGCAACATTTGACAGCAAAAGTCTACGTTATTTTTGAACAGCCCTCGTACATAGTTACAACTTCAGCAATATTTGGTTCTGAGCCTTGCAGTCAAGCCTTAATACAATGTCATACAACTTCAGCAATATTTGGTTCTGAGCCTTGCAGCCAAGCCTGTAGTACATACAATGTCAACAATATTTGGTTCTGAGCCTTGCAGTCAAGCCTGTAATACATGCAACTTCAGCAATATTTGGTTCTGAGCAGTCAAGACTGTAATACATGCAACTTCAGCAATATTTGGTTCTGAGCCTTGCAGTCAAGCCTGTAATACATGCAATTTCAGCAATATTTGGTTCTGAGCCTTGCAGTTAAGCCTGTAATACATGCAACTTCAGCAATATTTGGTTCTGAGTCTTGCAGTCAAGCCTGTAATACATGCAACTTCAGCAATATTTGGTTCTGAGCAGTCAAGACTCATTCGTCCTCCACCTTTGATAATTCATGTGGGGAAGTTGGCAGTTACTTGCAGAGAACAGGTTTCTACTGGTACAGAATCCAGGAACATTGGTTAGGTTAACTGCCTGCCATTACATGACTGAAATACTGTTGAAAAACGGCGTTAAACCCAAAACAAACAGTATGTTACTGTAAATGGTAAATACACACTTTCAAAAGGACAATGTTAAAGGTAATATCAAGTAACAAATTCAAGTAGCTTAGAAACTGTACAATATTTGATCTTAAATAGACCCTACATCTTGTATAATCGTTATCAAAGAGCTCCTGTAAAAAGATACCATTTACACAAGAAGTGTCACAGAGATCCTGGAAACAAATCTGAACGTGCAATGCATACCAAAATTGATGAAACACAACATTTACAAACAACACTGATGAACAGTCACTTAAATTTTCTGCCAAGGAAATTATGCACTTATATAGTGCTATAAATTATATGTAACCGGTATCTAATTCTATAATAAATGACTAAGGACATTGTGATCTATCAAAACCTTGAAACTGTAGACTTTTTTGATTTATGAGGCATGCATTATGTTTTTATGGCAACAAGATAGAATAACTTTTCATACATTTTAAATTAATCTTTGCCGAAAATGCAAAAAAGAGTAATAAAAATGATAATACTTGAATTAAAGCGTGAACGGAACACAGTGTAAACTGATATAAAATCAGATACCTTTTAAGAACAGGAAATAAGTGAGAATAAGTCCTCATCTTAATCTCTTTTAAATGCCTTATGCAACTCAAAACTGGAATATTTTTTATCGTCAAGTACTTTTATTCCACAAAAGAGATTGTAATATGTTAAGTGGGTTAATTCTAAATTTGACCCGAGATAGAAACAAGTAAGATATAGAAAGCAAAAACCTTTTCATTTTCATTCTTTGCTTATAGAAAACTATAACTGAACTAAATTCACATGGGTCCTTTAAAGCATGGTGCCCTTGTTGTTTTCTTAGACAATACAAAAACAATCTATTTTTAACACTGTTTTATTGTTTTGACTGCTACACAATTAATTTTGTGCAATTTTTTTTCAGTGACTTAACAAACATTATACAATATTTCATTCATTCATTCACATAGTTTATGGTCTAGGGCACAGGGTCCAAAATTTGCAATTCTAATGAGCCAACTCACTAATTGCCACACAAAATTGTACCAACTGCATATATCATTAATACAAAAACTTGTGACAAAATGTGACATATTTAGACCAAATTTGGCTGGCAATACAGATTGTTTTTTGCTTATTTTTGGTTATTTTTCCTGCATTTTATAAATTTCAAAATCAAGTTCTTATGCGACTTAAAAATTCTGTTGGAAAAGTTTCAAGTGGCTGTACTTCTTCCACAGCTGCTCAGAATGGTAAAAATTTCCCCCATCTTAAAATATGGAACAGGTGAATCAGTATTGTTTAAAAAGGTAACAAGAGCACCGCCTTGCGGGTGCTGACGCTCATCTGATTTTTTTTGTGTAATAGAAATATTGTCCTACCCATGATTTTCTAAGTCTAAAAAGGGCCATCATTCTTGCAAAAAGCAGGATAGAGTTATGTTTCTTAATGTTCAGTGTCCACTTATGATGGTGAAAAACTGTTGCAAGTTTTAAAGCAATAGCTTTGATAGTTTATGAGAAAAGTTGACTTAAACATAATACTCAACCAAGAAAATGATTTTCTAAGTCCAAAAGGGGCAATAATTATTGCAAAAAGCCGGATGGAGTTATGTTGCTTGCTGTACAGGGTCAGCTTATGATGGTGAACAAGTGTTGCAAGTTTTAAAGCAATAGCTTTGATAGTTTAGGATAAAAGCTGACCTAAACATAAAACTTAACCATAAAAAAAAAAGTTTCTAAGTCCAAAAGGGGCAATAAATCTTGCAAAAGCAAGATGGAGTTATGTTTCTTGATGTACAGGGTCTGCTTATGATGGTGAACAAGTATTCCAAGTTTCAAAGCAATAGCTTTGATAGTTTAGGAGAAAAGTTGACCTAAACATAAAACTTAACCAAGAAATCTGATATTTTCTAAGTCCAAAAGGGGCCATAAATCTTGCAAAAAGCAGGATGGAGTTATGTTTCTTGCTGTACAGGGTCAACTTATGATGGTGAACAAGTGTTGCAAGTTTTAAAGCAATAGCTTTGATAGTTTAGGATAAAAGCTGACCTAAACATAAAACTTAACCATAAAAAAAAAAGTTTCTAAGTCCAAAAGGGGCAATAAATCTTGCAAAAAGCAAGACGGAGTTATGTTTCTTGATGTACAGGGTCTGCTTATGATGGTGAACAAGTATTCCAAGTTTCAAAGCAATAGCTTTGATAGTTTAGGAGAAAAGTTGACCTAAACATAAAACTTAACCAAGAAATCTGATATTTTCTAAGTACAAAAGGGGCCATAAATCTTGCAAAAAGCAAGATGGAGTTATGTTTCTTGATGTACAGGGTCTGCTTATGATGGTGAACAAGTATTCCAAGTTTCAAAGCAATAGCTTTAATAGTTTAGGAGAAAAGTTGACCTAAACATAAAACTTAACCAAGAAATCTGGTATTTTCTAAGTACAAAAGGGGCCATAAATCTTGCAAAAAGCGAGATGGAGTTCTGTTTCTTGCTATACAGGGTCAGCTTATGATGGTGAACAAGTATTTCAAGTTTCAAAGCAATAGCTTTGATAGTTTAGGAGAAAAGCTGACCTAAACATAAAACTTAACCAGGCAACGCCGACGCAGACGCCGACGCCGACGCCGACAACCGCTCAAGTGATGACAATAACTCATCATTTTTTTTCAAAAAATCAGATGAGCTAAAAACTGCTTTCGCTAAAAGTGCAATTTATGTTTCCACACCTCCCCAAACCCTCCCTCCCCTTTAAATCGTGAACTTTTAAGATCTTAAAAGAGCCCTGACAAACTCTTGCTATCTTACTTATGTCTTACTGGGATAATTTCTTTTTAAAAGTGTGTTACCAAATAATAAAAAACCCTGGCATACATAAATGTGAGATACTTTAACCTAAATAAATATGAAAAGATCATAAATTTTAATAAACTGATGCATCTGAGGGAAGGGTATTGGGTAGTTTTCTTACTTCACTATAAAAAGTGATCAGATTTTGAATAACAAATTCATGTACCTATCCATTAATGTTAAGGAAACTTTACATTATCTGTCTTTCTTGTAAATTAAATGTTCAACTGTAATGTTAACTTGTTTTCTTAATTCAGATGACACACAGCAACGAAACCCTGAAGATACTTTTGTATATAACAACTGTTTTCTGTAAGTCAAATTCCAATCATGCAGATGTAAAAAGACTCCAGTTCCGATCGAGCCTGTAGCAGCCATAGAGGTTTTAACGCTTTACACGCTGTATGAATATACCCGAGCTAAGATACTCTAAAGTTCCAGGGGAGACAATCTCAAAATCATTATTACGTATTTTTTTTATTTTCGTTTTTTTTTTTTTTTTTTAGTGCATACATGATAGGATGGATAAATGATGTCATTTTTCAGCATGAGCTAAAACTACAAATAGGAGAATCTGTCCAATTTATTCATCATTATATGTGATATTACATTAACCTTAATTAATATCAGGGTAACATCACCTTATGGGGATACCATGATCCACATGGAGGTAACATCACTTGCTGGCACCCCCTTGGATTATATTTGTAATTAAAATACTTGCGGTCTCGAGGGAATGGTTTGACAATTTAACTGTGACAATATTATGTATTAAGGAAGCCTATTTTGACAATTTAAGACACGAAGGTATCATTTATGAGAAAATATCTGATGTTATGTAAATCAGTGTATAAATTATTCAACAGTTTGCAATATCTTTCTTCAAAGATTATTCAATATAAAGTTTCTGCCTGTGGCTTTGGAATGGTAAAAGTCAAACATCAAGGGACTTCTAGTAATAAACATCAGCAGAGCATTGGACAGGAATGTTCAAACATGTTTAGACTGTCTGTTGCTACTATGCCTTCAGCAAATATCTTATGTGATGCATCAAAGTTCTGTTTTTCAGATATCTCACTGTGTTCTTTTTTGTTGATCCCCAGGTACGTAGCCTGAGTTTTGATCCAGAGGTTGCCAAAGTTTTGAACCAGATGTAGCCGAGTTTCGATCCAAAGATAGCCCGAGTCTCGATCCCAAGGTAGCCTGAGTATCGATCCCGAGGTAGCCTGAGTTTGGATCCCAAGGTAGCCTGAGTTTTGATCCAGATGTGGTCTGCTATCTCCAACTACCAAGTCTTCAGCATTATATTCCAAGTTGATCTGCTCAGATGGTTGTCTTCTGCTGCCATTGGGTTTAGTTGTAACTATACAGGACTTTAAAACATTAGACCTTTAAAAAGTTTTCACTGCATGGATGGATCTTACAAAGATTTCAAACTCAAGCTTAATTGAGATTGTGTTTAGAGTTTAAGCAGGTTCTGCATTTTAAAATTTTAACCCCTGTGGCCTGCAGAATAATTGTGTTTGATGCCCTATCCCTATACTATAATCCTTCCCTAAAGTATACATAATTAAAATATATAATTTGAATCAATAGTAGAAAAAAAATATATCTGATATTTCACAAAGTGATGAGTTTACAGCACACAATAATGTTATTAATCAATGAGAATTTTTTTCCTGATTATTAGAGTGCATCAGACTATCCTGTAATTCTTGCATGCATTGCATGTTTTATTCAACTGAGCTCAGTAATATCATTAACACCTAATAAATCCATAGCCAGGATGATCACAAAAATGTGCAACATCAAAAAGAACTGGCAAGCCTCCTGCTATGGCCCAAAGACTGGTTCCTGAGGTAATGTGCCTAGAGAGACATCTATATCATTGGAGCAGAGTCTCTGAAAGCAGAGATCTACCTAATTTACTCTCCAAATACAGTCTCTATTTTTTTATATTTATTTTGACATTAACATCTAAACAAAATATTTTCTCTAAAGAAATAACTACCTTTCAACCTTTGAAAAAAGTGATAATAGAACCAATATTACAGTCCTTTCGTGCAGTCGAGTCTAAATTAATATTCACAGTAGATAAGATGCATGGGCGGCATTCATAGACTTAAAAATGAAATATCTTTAATGTAAACATTACCTTTTTTCCCCTTTAATGATGAGAATAGCTTTATCTCCCGCATGTAGAATTAGTTAATCAAACGTAATCCACTTTATATGTCTCACTGCTTGCTTTATTCCATTTTAAATCACTGAATCATGTTTTAATCCTCTTTTGGCTAGTAAAATCCGAGAAAGAAAATTGATTAATTAAACGCTTTCCATTTTCTCTAGATCAAAACGTCATCAATTAATGTAATTTCCCCTTTTCCGTCAACACTATACAAAATCTCCAGAAGGCAAAAAAATCTTTTAAAACATCCTTTTTACAAGGCAAAAATAACACTGACACAAAAACACACTCCAGCTTCTTCCTTTAAAAGCAACAAAGAGGTCCATTCAGCTTTAAAATGATCCTGCCCGTCAAATCAGTTTACGGCTAATTAAACGATGAAGTATCATTATGCACCTTTTCAAACCATGTCCTTTAATGACTCCACACTGTTTCAAGTTTTTCAGGACTTTGAATAAAGTCACTCCGCAGTCAATGCCCGCGATGACGACTGTCAAGATCCTTTAAACTGTGACGACCCAAATATGCCCAGGTGGTCAAGTGTGTGACCAGATGACAGAGCAGATATCCAGTTGGTTTACACAGATGACTCAAAGAGAGATCTCACGTTTATATTTGGACAAGACTTCTCTGTGTATTAAATGAACAAGGACACTTAAGGACAAGCTGTGTTTATCTTTGACTTAAAGGTATACAGCGATCTATACGCCAGTTCAAAATCTCTAGATTTCGTAACAAATTTTCACTTATTAAATTTCATGACTTTCAACTTCAAAATTTGACCTTACTAGGATCTTTAGGAAATTTATATCTTCAAAACCTGTAGAGATTATATATCATATATTACAATTTATGTTTACAAAAAAATTCATAACGCTATATATTAATTCCAAGTACCTAATTCAATCTAAATATTTAAGCTTCTATACCAGTATGTGTTTTGTTTCATCTTTACTTCTGTTCCACATTTTCTACTGGATGAAGTCCCTTAACCCTTTACCACACAGAACAGAAGCCAAAGTAACCTCTTTTACATAACACTGATAAGTGATAATCAATAATCAATAATCGGTATATGGCTGATAAAGGTGACTGTCTTATCTGAACAGAGGTGTTGGCATTATTTTGTGATTACGCACACTCATGTTAAAAATGTCATTATTTTAATATTTTCTGTAAGTTTGACATTATTTTAGTCAATATAAAGTTTATAGCAATTTAAATTCTCTTTCCGATGATACAAAATTTATTGTACTTTCTCTTTGAGTTTCGAAGATATAAAGTGTTAAAGTACGGGAATATATATTTTTAGGCATAAAATTCTGTTTTGGATTACTTTCACATTGAAATTCATATACAATTTCATTTTGATGTTTGAAAGTTTGATTAATAGTTAATAGACTTATCTTCCGAATCGGAATCGGTAAGTATTTATATAAAAAACAACCATCAAACTGAATAACACTACAAAAATAACGGATCGTAAAATTTCTGAAAGTGCAAAAGATCGTGGAGGTCGAGACTCGTAACCGACTACAGTATTCTTGTACTAAAAATTAAATATTTTTAAGATAATATTACGTAATATTTTGATGATCAAACGGCGGTACATCACGGGTGACTTCCGCTGCAATTAACTCTTGGGGTGTCATAAAATATTTGAAAGCCGCGGTCCTTCTGTTTTGATTAACACTTCCCGTTATGTAAGGCCATAAATTCCAAGCCATCGTATACACAAATTGTTGTTTAGGGGAAATCTGCATGTATCACGCGTGACCTTCATGACCTAACACATTTAAAAATACTTTGATGTTAAATGGTTGTTATTTTTAGAACGAGGAAAGCCCCGCGAAACGGCTAGTTGCAAGCAGTTTTCTCAGTAATTTTCCATGACGTAGCGTCGTGCACATATAGGAAAAAACCCCGGTGTCTTTCTTTGCAAAGTACTCGATAAATTTAAATAGTAACCACATGATCTTTTACGTAAATAATGATGATGAAATCCCATATTTTGAGTGAGTAAACATCCGGCATTTGTTTCTATAGGAAAAGAACGAAAATAAAGCGATTGATTATGAGACACGGGATAAAACGATTCTGTTCAAATGGCCGTTAATCGGTATAATACGTTTCTATCGGGGAACCGATAGACACGGGTCAATACATTTCTGTTTGGTAATCGATAGATACGGTGATAAACGTATCCATGTGGGAAAGGGTTAATATTTCATAAGCAAATGCAAGGCATTATAAGACTTAATTACCTATTTCAAACTAAGTGGATCATTCTTTCAATTACTAGGGCATTAATCAATTCATCAGGATTATATGATGATGATGATGATGATGATGATGATGATGGTATAGTTAATGATGATAATGTTGTTGTTGTTGTTGATGATGATAAATATGATGTTGCTCTTGTCTATGATACTACACATATTTCACAGCTCATTTTCAAATGGCAAAATTTCAGTTTATGTTTCAGTTCTACAGTTTTAAAATCATCTCACTCCTGTATTTAGCAATTACCACTTCCATTAAAATTTATGTCAGATCTACCTAGAGATCCCTCTCAAAAACTGTCCTAAAATCAAAAAACTTCAAACATTTAACCAAAATATTTCATTTTTACGATATAAAGATTCATATGATGTAGACATAGTTATACGACATGTCCTGTACATTTAAAATTCACTTTTAAATACCTCCGGAGTACCATAAGTCTATCTCCATAAACCAAAATGAGTCATTTACGTCTTAAGGTAAAACACACTTACACTGAGGTATACAAATAGGTTCATGTCATTACCACAACATTACCATTTAAAAGAAATCATTAAACATTAATTTCCCCCAGAAACTTAGAACGCAGACCATTGCCCGATAACAAAGAAAGGTAATGTGCTGTGCTTGGGAAAACAAACCGAAACTGTCGGTCTGCTTGATAACCAAATTTGGCACCCATTTAGACCACAAGGAATATTTGCCCTTACAAAATTGACTTCATGGTTGTTAAAAATGTTAATATATTAATCAAGCACTACAAAAAGCTTACAAGAGAGAGCACCCATAATCATATTTTTGAGCCCATACAAAAATTTTATAAATAAAAATAATCTAGTTTTAGCTACAAAACCATTAGACTGACATGAAAATATTTCCAAGGTGGCCCTGCAAAGTCCATTCTACAATGAGGAGTGAAGCTGCAACAAGGTAAGATAAATTAAGACAATTTGGAACAATTTGGAACAAAAAAAAACAACACCTTTCTTTATAGCATTAATCTGTAACTTCATAATTTGTAACGTTTTGAACTTATTATTTTCTTTCAAATATAAATTCAATTTTCGGGCATATTGCATCATATATCAACGAAAAAAAAAAAAGAAAGAAAAAATTATTGTAGAGACAAGACTATCTTATTGCTGTTACAAATGCCATTATACATTTTAGCAACATGAAAATGTACTATTAACACTTTCATTTGTACCATAAAATCCTGTTTAAGATCTAATCTGACCTATCAGAACATAAATTTCTATTTCTGAATGAAAAGACGAAAATATACAAACAAGAGGACCTAAGTTACTGCATGACGCAAGTGTATTAAATTCTTCACACTGATTTACTCGCATTTCTTTACAAATGATAATAAAACATTGATGAACTTAAAATCCAAACGCAAATAAAGAAGAAAAAAGCAAAGTCCCGATTTGAACCATGTGATTAATGTCTACGAGTGTTGCCAAAACAACTTCCGTGAATTGCGACATTATCTGCTGTTACGTCACTCACACTTAATGAACTCCACACACTGGGAAATCAAATATTAAAATCAAACATTCATTTAATATCTTATCAGTAGTAAGGCTGAATTTCATGTTTTCAAATAGCTAGCAATCATTTTGTTAATTACCACAAGGCCAGCAGGAATTAAACCCCTAGTTTTCGAACTCTGTCTGTTGGGACTTATCTGGTCTGGCAAGGCTTTATCTAATTTAAAAAAAAAATTAATGATAAGGATTTTTTTTCTCTAGACTTTAAGATATCACAATATGTCCAAAATTTTTTGTTTAAAAAGCAGATCTTGATGAATATAAAGCTCAAATATCTATAATATCCTGATTAAAAAAAAATCCAAAGAAACTGCATTAACCAATATCACATACAATGTTGACATTCTTCCACTTCTATTTCAGAAGCGTTCCCAACTGTCAATGTCTAACCCAGATCTTGAACATCAGTTAGCATCTTAAAGATATGACAGAATGAGGAACACATTTTGTTTTAATATCACAATGCAAAAGCCTTGATATGTGGAGAAAACCAAGAAAACTGTTACTGTGAAATCATTTAAATTCACTGGCATGAAATTTCGCGCAAACGTGAGGAATGACTGTTTCGCGGGGGCTTTAATTCGCGCATTTTCAATTTTAGCAAAATGAAAAATATAATAAAAAATAATAATAGCGGTCTTAAATTCGCGAATCGGTCCTAGCGCGAAATACGTGAATAAAAATGATTTCACAGTAACTTGGGTAAATTCAAATATATTTTCTGAACATAATTCTGTGCCAACCTTCATCAGACCAGAATTCAAGTACTTTTTTTTAGCTGACTAATGCTTTGCAAGGTTTGTTAGTTTCATCCTGCACCTAGTGCTTGACCTAATCTACCACTTCACTTAATAATCACCGGATATTCAACTGTTCTTGGGCAATGTCAGATCTATTTCTTAGAATGAAATGACAACATGTGCATTACAAAGGATGTAGCAAATATCAGAAACCAGAAAACCTGCCTGCAGAGCCTCATGATAACCGTCTGTTTCATAAAGAGCCTAAATTCAGAACATGTTCAAAAAACTCCCTAAGCCTGAAAAATTTCATTTTTCATAAACACCGCAGATCTTTTTAAAATCTGTAATAAAATCTAATGAAATAAACCAAGATACATTCCTATACCTATCCTTCATTTGTCAGATTTTTGACACTGAAAATTGAACTATTAAATGAATTAAATGCTTTCTAACTACTCACTCCAGCCCAAATAATTGAAATAATATACGTTTTCATCAATAAATCAATTAAATGATATCATCTTACCATCAAATTACTCTGCCACAAATACACTCTCCTACTTGGATATGGTATTAATATTAACAAAACATTTTACAAATATTTCCTTAAAATAGAAACTTATCTCCTTCAAAAATCATTTCTATATTTTGAAAGTACAACTCTTAGCTTTTATTAAGAGTGTACCTATATAAGTAAACACCATATATGACACCTGCCCCCTGAAAAATAATTTAAATTCCAGAAACAAAAACGCCAGACAAAATAGACATGTTTAGGTTGATGATGATGATGTATTCCAAGTTTCATTTCAAAAGGATGAAAACAGTGTGGCAGGGGCCGGGAACACAATGTTTTGTTGCAGTTGTAATATTTCAGTCCCCAAAAAGGGCCATAACTCTAGAAAGGGCTTTACTCAAGAAAAAGGGTCTTTTTACATGTACTACAATAAGAAACAAATTTTGCAAACACTAGCCTACCACAGGATTGCCTTGCAGAAGTTACATCACTGTACCCTTGTCATGCTGGACACAATTTATTCTCCCTTTGCAACCAGTGTAGATTATGATCAGCTGCACATCTGTGCAGTCTGATCATGATCTGCACTGTTCGCTATTCAGTCAGTATCACTGACAAGTTCATTATAGAAATTTAGCAGGGTAAGGGTTAACAAATATTCGCACAAAATATCACCCAAATGTGCAACATCCCATGACTGTGAAATATGACTAAATATAAGTATGTACAATGACCGTGTATGTGTGATATACTGCAGTTATAAAATATATACTTACATAATTTCATGGACAATGATTTTACTGTAATAAACACTTTTATATCCAATTGCATATCAAATATTTTGTTACAACCCATCAGTTTATTGTAAAGTAACGTTTTATTTATGGACTACAATTTAACTGCAAAACCTTTAGAATTGTGAAAATTAAACTCTACCCATGGAAACCTATGATATTATATGAAAACAAGAGCTGTCTCCATAGGATGACACATGCCCCCGATGGCACTTTGAATGAATAGTTATGGCCGATGTTAGAGTTTAGGACCTTTGACCTATGGACCTGGGTCTTGCGCGCGACAAGTCGTCTTACTGTGGTACACATTCATGCCCAATAATTTTAAAATCCATGCATGAATGACAAAGATATGGACCGGACAAGCCCATCAATGCACTATCATGAAATATGACCTTTAATGTCTAAGTGTGACCTTGACCTTTGCGCTACGGACCTGGGTCTTGCGCGTGACACGTCGTCTTACTGTGGTACACATTCATGCCAAGTAATTTGAAAATCCATCCATGGATGACAAAGATATGGACCGGACACGAATGCACTATCATGAAAAATGACCTTTAACGTCTAAGTGTGACCTTGACCTTTGAGCTATGGACCTGGGTCTTGCGCGCGACACGTCGTCTTACTGTTACGTGGTACACATTCATGCCAAGTTATTTGAAAATCCATCCATCGATGACAAAGATAGACAGACTGACAGACGGACAGACGGTTCAAAAACTATATGCCTCCCTTCGGGGGCATAAAAAAAGTTTGCTAGCAAAAAAAAAAAAATGCATCCAGGATCTTACTAATCACATATACTTTAAAGCTTTTCATAATGGCTGAAATTCAGGGCACAGCTTGGTAATAGTAAGTGTGGACACCAATATTCAAGAAAAAAAGTGTACCATTTTGATGAAGTTCTTGACTTGGCTAAATTGTTCATGAATCAAAATAAAAGATGATTCTTTGATTACCTCCCTTTGATAGGTGCAATTTGGTCATTTTAAAAATTCTGACAGCATATTAGTATTATATTCTCACTTTATACAATAGCTTTTTATCTCTTTAAGATTTGAAATGTATCATGGCACCCTAACAGAAAAAAAATAAAAATATATATTTTATGTACTGACTAACATTAAGAATTGATTGACATGTTCAACCGGAGCAGAGAAATTAAGAAGATCTGGGAGATATAGAAACTCTAAATTTTGTAATCCTAAAGATAAGTCAATTCTCCTTTCCAATTTATTGGTACACAAAATGTCTGAGACTTCTAGAGATGCCAGACAAAATAATGAGATTCTGCCAGTAAGGAGCGCCATCCAATGCGACAAATCTCATCCAATCTCATCACAAGGTTTTTAATAATGTAACCATAAGAGCAATAATATAGATGCAGCAAAACATTGTATCAATTTTAGGAACAGATCAATTTGCAGAAATACACTATTTTCTACATACATTTATTGATTGAATGAATATATGAAATAATTTGCGCAGAAAATGCAAAGAATTTTTTCAGCTGCTCTATTTAAATGCCGAATCAAAAAGTGCAAATCAATAATATGTACTATTTCCAGATACTGTATACCAAATGTATACCATCTTTCAAAAAATAAAAGATTAAATGATCGAAAACTTGGCATAACGCTGCTATTTGAGATATGAAGGGAAAGATTATGTACATCCCCATAAATAATATCTTTCAGGTACCACACCTAAAGATAATATTCTGTTTAGTTGTACAATTTGCATAAATCTGACACACGGTTGTGCAGTCTGTCATGTAATTTGAGATCATTTTGCCTACATCTTGAACAGATCTAAAACTAAAACTGGCAACTTATTACAATGCTTACTAAATCTGATGGAAAACAGACCATAATGACATTTCTATGAATTAAAAAACAATCCGATGATTTGTGTGTGATCCCATGATTTGACAATGATCCAATGATTTGACAATGATCCCATGTTTTGACAATGATCCAATGACTTGGTGCACAAGCTGATTTGAAGAAGCTTAGTGATGGGTGAAGATTTTAATCATTTCATTTAGTTTGATGATTTAGGCATGAAAAACTCTGCTTGCTGTGTGTATTTTGACTGTTTTATTCCTATATTCTTTATCATAACTTAACTGACCTTTCAAAAGTTGTTTGATTTCTTTGGCAGCACGGTTGGTAGTAAACTTGTTCACAATGTCTAAGGCAGTCTGGTCATAGGAATTCACTTTATTCACATCAACTCCGCACTGAAAATAGAAAAAAAACAACATAATTATTACAGTATAAGAATTGTCATGCTTTATCATTTTTCTATAAATGTGTAACCAGGCTATAAAATTAGCCAAATTCTTTCATAAAATTTTAATGATAAATTTTAATTTCAATATTTTGTGAATTAAGTAAAAATCATTCAAAATTGATTTTTCTATTTTGTAACATTCTTTGCTTGGACAAGTGTTACTTAACTTATTATTTTTTTCCTGCTTAAACATGTCAGAAATTTTTATTTTATCACTTTCTAAACAATTTTGATTATAAAACAGATTTTGCTTTTAGCACTTTGCATTAGGTGCTATTGTTAACAAACACCTTGGCTTCCTTGGCTGATTAAGTGTGATTTGTTTTGTTTTGTTTTATTCATTCTTATTTGTTTACGCTGCGCTGCGTAGTTATGACTGTTTCCAGTCTAACTAATCAATCGTAGGCCCAGCGAGATTTGAATTTTGAGACCCGTTGCCAGATACAGGTCGGCGCCTGGATCGATTCCAAAGAATTAGATTCATATGATATAGTTAAAAAGGGACCTTAATTCAAGGCCCGGGTGTTATTTTTGAACATGTCTGGGTCTTGGCTGGAGTATTTATTGTTATTATATTGTTTTAAATGTTATACCCCCCTAAACTGTGTCATAATTTCCGAAATAATAAATAGGTTATAAAAGTATTTAAATTTATTAAATTTTGTCATCCAGGGTAAGAGCCGCGACTACCTTACTAACACTCCTGAAGCGCCTGAGAAAAACTGCCACTGACCATGAACTACATCTATACTCTTAAGCTTTATTTTATTAATATCAAAACTTTAAAAACATTAAAACTTTAAAAATTACGTTTAAACATAGCCTCTATATACGTCCGATTGTTGACAGTACACAGGTTATTTATAGATTACACGCCACGCCTACGCATAAATGTGTCATATCGATAAATATGCTTATTTTATATTCTCGTAAACATTCAATGTGCTCACCGATACCGTTTTACTATATTTTTAAAATGCTGTCCATTTTGTCATTTTTAATGTTTTTCAGTTCTGTTTTTGCACTTTATAGTCAAAGTCTAAATTTAATGATTATATGGGTATTAGTTACTTTACATATTATATGTAAAGATTTTTACGATCGCGCTGTATGAATTTTTGCGGTTGTTTTTATCAAAATTCGACCGTTTCTACGTGTTTTTGGGTCATTTTAATGAACTTATCTTCCTAAAAATGGTCTAGAAAATATAGCTCTATGTTTTTTCTTTAGCGATTCTGCAAATTTAAAGATAAAATATATTAATAAATGTTTTACACGCGAATCCTGGGGTCCCCGTCGCCTAAATTACGCGTAAGAATTTTTACTTAAAATTTACCTGTTTCCCTGTTGTTTGTTTACCGTTGTGTGTCGACGTCGTATGTTTCCGGTCATCATCACTACTGGAATTTTCCTATGGTGGCGTCTTTCTCGGGACTGGGTCAGCTTATGCATGCCACCATAGGTCCTTCACATATATACAGTGCTGACAATATTTATTTTTATTTTAAGCTTTATTTGATATTGGTTGCTTATGGTTTTATGATTTATTACTGTTATTATAGAATTTGTATAAAAAGTTAAAATTGAATAAAAGTTGGTTAAAAAGCTAGCTAAAATTTGATAAAATTTGAAAAAATCAGAGTCGACCTTTGCCGAAAAACGAAAACACAAAGACTCTTATTTCTGATTTTATTTTGCCAAAAGTTTTTAATAAATTAAGTTATAAAAATATATTTAAAACTAATTTAGTAAAAAACAGGTGACCATCCTTGCCGAAATGTAAAGTGTTTTGCAAGGATGTGTCTCCTATTTTTAAATCATTGTCTAAAATTAGCCTAGTCATGGCTTAAAATTACGTATATGTTTAAAATTAAAACAATTTAAAAGATACTGGTTGCTAAAAGAGTATTTGGCCTTTTGATTATTTATAAAACAATAAAAATAACTTTTTGTATATATACATTTTAACAACTAAAAGTAAAATCTATAATATAAATTATAATATTTAAAACCTCTTTCGGGCTTTTTTTGGTATGCTTCATATACGTCGGCTCCTGTTACTATGTTATTCTTGGATTTATTTCTAGCTGTTCATAGTTGAGGCCCGACCCTAGCAACTTTAATAGATAGCGCCTTTCACCCTGAGGAAATCGCCTGTATTGACCGCACCAGTGCGTTAAGCCTTACATGGTCCCCCCAGACGGGGTTGCATATACAAGCTCAGCCCCCCTGGTTATTGACGCCATTTTTTTTGAACGAAGTTTAGGATTTTTAACATGTTTATACACGTTTCCCCTGAGATTATATATCTTTTGACCGCACCAGTGCCTTTAAGCCTTACATGGTACCCCCAGACGGGGTGCATATAGAGATTCAAACCCCCTGGTACTTTGTGTATTTAAATTAAGGCCAAAGTTATAAAATCATTGTTAGGTCGGGGCCCCTCCTATTTTAAGTTTTTTGTTTTGTTTATTTTCTTTTCAAGTAGCCTATTTTGGTGTTTGAAATGTTTTAGGAGGGCTGTAGACCTGCTGCTCGATTCCTTCGGAGGGAAGAGGAGTGTCTTTCTGTCTATACAGACCAACCCGAGTTTTCAGGAGCCCACATTCAAGTTCCAATCTGTGTTCTGCTTTTTGTGTACACTCTTTGTGAAAGTCAAGAATACGTGGTTGAATGTTTCGTATTCTGTACAGTGTGGGCATAGATGTTTATCTGATAGTTCTCCCAGCCCAGACCGTTCCGCCCCAGCCTTAATCTGGTAATGATCTTATCATGGCCGGTGTCTGGCTATAAATTGCATTTTACTGGGGATATGTTCTGAGAAGGGCGCAGCGCATGTGTCTTGTTGTAGCCATCTCTGTCTAAAAACTCCTTTGATTTGGCCTTTATTATGCTATTAACTCAGATACTGCAAATTTTGACCTGTTTTGGGGCTCCATTTTCGGACCCTGCTTTGCTAGTTGATCGACCCTTTCGTTTCCCATAATGCCACATGACTCGGGACCCATATTAGGGAAACATGTATACTATTTTACTGAGAGGCTGATTTTATGAATAATGTCAACTATTAATCAGATCTTGATTGTGACCTGCCTGTATTTATTGTTTGTAATACAGACAAACTATCTGTAAATATAGCTAGTTTTGGGCCCATGTTTTCGGGTATCCATTTCAGTGCATGTTGGATGGCTGTTGCCTCACACGTGATTTATGGAGACCCTAGGGTTAATTTGAAAGCCGACGAGCAAATTTCTTTGCTATAGGGATCAAGACAAAAAAGGCCGCGCCGCTTTATTTTCGCTGGGATTTTTGCTCCCGTCTGTATTATATGGTAATGTGACCTATAATGCTTCATTATATGCTTTTTCTGTTATATGTTTGGCCTGGGTGGTATCTTCTGTTTTTTTAAATGAGCATTAAGGCTTAAGGTCGGGGTTGTGACCATGATCCCAGCATTAATGAAAACATCGGCTCTTGTATATTTACTTCATTTAAATTTGGTATTTATCTAGTAACTATTAACCTCTCGAGTGTACGGCTGGGTTCTAAGCTCTTTCCTACCAGTGTGACCGTTTTAACCTTTCGATGGTACTGGGGCATTCTTTCAGTGCTTTGATTTGTATTATTTATGGGCAGTTTTTCCCTAGGCCCCTGGATCTGGCCCAATATTTGAGCATATTGACCTCTCTTGTTATATTTTAATGGTAGCTGGGCCGTTCTACTATTACTGCCATTTTATTAGTTGTTTTATATGCTCCAGTGACTACTCTTAGGGCCTTACTTTGTATTACATCTAGCCTTTTTAACGTGATTTGCAGGCTGACGCATATGCTGTGCTACCATAATTAATTTGCTCAAAATTAAAGGAGTTATATAACATGAGTTATTTTTCTTATTAGCCCCCCAGTTTGTTCCAGATATTAGTCTCAAGGTTAATATTTTTTTTCACACCTATTAACTAGATTATTTATATGATGGTGCCACGTTAAATATTGATCAAAATACTTTTCCAAAGAATTTGGCGGTCGGTGCTATTTCAAGGGCTTTACCACATAATTTAATTTCCCGGCGTTCTTATTCGATTTGCTAGGACTTTAAGATATGGTTGCCGGCACACCATTAGCACTTGTGTTTTATTAGGGTTTGATGGTGAACCCCCATTCATTACCCCCATTTTTCTATTACCTCAAGGACCTTTTGGCCTTTTAGTAATGCACTATGTGGGTTTGGTGATGTTACCCATGTGGCCCCATCATCTACAAATTGGGCAGTTCGGTCCGGTCCCCGGGAGGGGACTGTTTGTTGTGTGCATCTATAGCCGTGTTTAGAGTGTTCATAATGAGATTAAAGATCAGTGGACTAATCACACTTCCCTGGGGTGTGCCATTGTCAGGTTCTACTGTATCGACAAATGGCCATTGACCTTTACCTTAATTTTCTGCCTTCCAGGAAATTTAGCGATCCATGTAAGCATTCTCCCCTTAATGCCTAGAGATATTAAATTCAAGAGAGACCCTTTATTCCAATGCCTATCAAATGCATTACTTAGATCTAAAAATATGCCTAGTGGGTTTATAACCTTTCCGATGGGCCTCTTTACAGTCTGATTCGAAGCGAAGGAGGTGATCTTCGCACGAATGGGCTTTCCTACATCCTGACTGATATGGGGAGAACAGATTATTATTTCAATATAAGTTTCAAGTTTTGGTTTTATCATTCTTTGCATGACCTTGGTGAGGGTTGGTCGTTAGGGAGATGGGGCGGTATGAAGCAGGGTTTGTTTTTTCCTTATTGGGCTTAAGTATTGGTAACTTAAGGGGCCTCGCCCAGCTTCTGGGTAGAGCCTTTTTTCCCAAGACTGTTTAAATATAGCTTTAAGAGTTTTTCTTTGGCATGTATTGGTAAATTTTTAATCATATCATAAGGGGATCGCATTCTTCGCCGGGGGCAGAACTTTACATTGATCAAGGGCCATGTTTAATTCAAGGAGGGAGAATGGTTTATTATACTCAATATCGTCATGTGGGGCTGTGTTATTTTCATTGTGGGAGATCGTATTCTTGCTCTTTATATTGTTTATTTGCCAAAAATTCACACTGTAATTGTCATTACTGCTGATTTTCTTATAGTGTTGCACTAGAAAAATTTGCCTTATCTTTTTCATAACCACCGGATCGTTGTCGTTCAGAAGTGTACCAATAGAGCTAGATGATTTCCCTCTAAATTTATTGACAACGCCCATACTTCTTTTGATGTTGTTTTATGGTTTATTTGGTTATGTACTTTTCAAGGCTGGTGCGTTTTGCTTTTTTAATGATCTCTACAGCCTTATTACGGAGTGACCTGTATTTTGCGATTTTCTATTCTTATTTCTGCTATAATTTTTTCCCTAGCATTCCCCCTTTTGTTTAACTGCATTTGCGCAATCCTCAGTCCCCCAGGGTATAACCTTTTTCCTATTGTTCTTGCCTTTGACCATTGGTATACTCTTTTACTATACTATAGTATCATTTATAAATTGTGTGTGATTTTCATCCACTGTCTTGCCCTCAGTGTATAATGGAAATGCCTGATTGCGAAGTCATGATATTGGTCCCAGTCTGCTTACCTATTTATATTTGCGGGTGGTATGAATCGCCTTGTTTTTATGAAAATTCTAACCCCCAGCAATTTTGGGAAAAATGGTCATGCCAAAAGTATTATTGATAACTCCAAAGAATGCATATTGTGCCATGTATGAGAAACTATTGCCAAATCTATTGCTGAGTTTTTTGATTTGGTAAATCACTTTACCCTTGTTATATTTCCATCATTTAATAAAACTAGATTTTTCTGTGATAATAGATTTAACATAGTCTCAGGGGGCCGGGAGTCACAACCTTGGATCGCCCGGGGGATTCCAGAGTGGGTTTTTAATGTTGAAATCCCCCAAAAATTACTGAGTGGTTTGTATGTTAGAGAACATTTTTTGATAGTGTTCTTCGGTGTTATGTTTTTCATATGCTACTAACAATTATAAATTGTTATGTTTTGCTTGACCATATATAGTTATGCCGTTAATTTCATATTCATTGTGAATTATTGACCTTTCAATTTGTGAATTTTGATGCCCTGTTTGACATATATTATTGTACCGCCTCCTTCTTGATCTGTGCGTTTTGATATGTTGCAATTTCATAGTCATAAAGCTTGGGGGTTTGTTATTTTTTTTCCATATCTAAACGTTTCCCTGAATACACACGGATGTATTGTATCTGGGGATGACTTAAGGAAGCTGTTTAATTCGGTGACCTTTGTATTTTTGTCCCCTGCAAACCCCCGGGCGTTCCAAGACATTATATTAAAGTTACGATTACATGCCGTCTTGGAATCTACACCGGACATTATTAATTAATTAATTGTATGGGGTTATTGTTAATTAATTTACAGGGAGTTAGATCCGATGTCACCAAAAGGGCCCATATCGGCATCCCCACTGGGGTGGTGGTGGGGGGTGGTGAGGTCCCCACCGAGGGGTCTGTGGCCCATTGTACCATGTGCCTTGCATGTCTATTGAACCTATTTGTTGGCGGGGTCCAGAAAACCTTCTGTTAGGGTATCTGGGTGCATTGCCTGTATGTGATTTGAAGTGGGTGGGGGTGGGGGTTTTCCTTGCCCCCGCGGTTTGTGTTTCTTCTTGCTGTTCTGGTGCGCTATTGCCCTGTGATATGGCTTCATCTATCTTTGTTAAAGTGCCTGGTCATTTATTTGTTGACCTTGTATCTTAGGGGGCTATGTTTTTGATTTTTTCCATAACCTTGGTCTTATGATATATTCTTTATTGTTGGAAAGTGTTTGTGTTGGTGTGTTTGCACGTGTTGTTTGACCAGATGTAAGGCCAGCATTTCCATCTGGCCTCATATCTGTTTTGATTGCGTCATTTTTCTTGTGAATTTTTTGTAAATAGTTTGTGTATGCCAAACACCCTTTGAATGCTGCACGGGTGTAAACCGTTGCAATTGCGCATTTTTGATGTTTCGGTATTGGCATTCATAATGCGGGTGTGGCCCTGCACAAGGGTGGGCAAATTGTTTTACCTGTGACTTGTTTGCTGAGTGTCCGTGCTTTTTGGGCATTTTTTAAACCCTTTTAGGGGAGATAACAAGGATGGATAAAATGGACTTGGGTGCCATCATTTAGTTTCCTTCAATGGTGCTTTTTTCAGAAACTAAACGTGAGTTTTTTGGGGTTGTAAAAGGCACTTTCTTCCATTGACTATTTTTCTTTAGCCGGTGGTAGACTTTAGGGTGTTCTCTGTGCGAATGTTTTAAACGTTATCATTTATTTGATGTCCTTTATGTAAATGACCCTTTAGACTCTATTTTCTTATTCGGGACTGAGCGTTTGTCTGTGTTTAGTGGCTCTAGAACGAAGTCTTATTTTTGATAAGTAAATTGCTTGGCCAGGTCCAATTTGTTTTTGCGAATCATGAAAGTGGGACATCCCCCTCGGTGGATGGGTCCTTGACAAATGATCCCCCTACATAGGCTATGAAACCCGAGGATTCTTTTGAATCCTCTGCTTCGGGAACACACATGACACTGAAACGCAGTGTCATTGCCACAAAGCACAGAGTGGTTGTGTTGGCCGCTGGCGATGCCCCTTTAAATCTCTTAGAGCTTTTTGTCCCCCATGTCCCTTCAGTGTCAGCCTGCACGACATGTTTGTCGACTGCTCACTATTGGCGCCGGGGGTTTACAGGGTGGTACACCGGTATATGGTGGTTACCTGTTCACCCTGGTGTTGATCGGCTTTGTTCATTAGCCGTGGCAATGATGGGGTGGCGGGTGTAACTGGGATGCCCAAGCTTGGATAGTTGACATCATCTAGTGCCGGTGCCCCAGGGTGGGCTTTGCCTGTTGTACAGGGTGGGGGTTCTGTTCATTAAATGGACAGGGTCTTGGTCCTGCCTTGGGTTAACCTTGGTAGGCTAGGGATCGGGGTTGTTTCAAATGTTCCATCACACTTGGGTGACGGTACACCGGTGTGGCTTTCACTAGGTGGTGTTGGGGATCACTATCAATAGTGAGCCTCCCAGGACTTAAACTTGAGTCCGTGTCATTAGGGTTGGCTCCCGGACTAGGGACAGGATATTGTCACCGTTACTCAAAGGGTGTAACCTAGTGGCAGACAGATCAAGGGATCCGTCGGCCGAGTCCGATATTGCCGGGGCCTTGTTTGCAGGACTTCCTGAAGAAGAGTTGAGAGAAGTTTCTCTCGTTCTTTTCTTCCCCTTTACCTTCCCCAGGGGATTGCATATTACTAACTGGTGTCGAGCCGCCCCCGGGGCGAAGTCGGCACACAAAAGCTTTCTAGCTGTCCCTTGGCTTTACTATGGGGTTGTACGGGTGATCCCCCATGTGATTTGGACTTTTTCCCTGATGATTTACCCATTGTTGTTATGGTTGCTTGTTAATTTAATTTTTCCTATTAAGTAACTATTTTAGATTTACGAATTTTATTCTTATACGAATTTATGATTTATCGTTAGTTTTATCTGAAAATCGTTATTTAAATTTTTGTTTTTTTTGGGGCGGGTTTTAATATCGTAAAAATATAATATATATATATTATGGGCTCTATGCAGTTATTTACTATATGCACATTGCCTTATTAATTGTTGTTTGTAATTTTTCATTTATATCAACCGTCAATTTTTATATTGTACACAGTCTAGTTACTGACCTTATAAGTCAGTAAAAAAACTTGTAATTTATCTACACTAACTGTAAAGTGCATGTGGTGTTAGTTAATCCTATTGTACCTATACGTCAGTTAATCTTATAACGCCTGCGGCCTAACAATGTAAAGCGACGCGCACGATTTTTATGTGAAAGTTTTGAATTTAACCTATTTTAAGGGGTTAGTTAAAGTGCTTACGATCAAGTATTTTGATCAAGGATAAAAATACCTTCACGTAGATAAATAGCCCTAAATACCTTAAAAGTGGCGGTTGTCCGGTGCCAACGTAGATTCCACGACGGCCAATTAATCGAGTGGTTCTATGAGCATACCGTTGTGAGGAATAAGTCACAGGACGAGCCTATTTGCCCTACTCGAGCACCACCGAAGCTAAGTATGACACTTGTCGATACTTTGCTATACCATACGTACGGTCAACGCACCGATAAAAATAACGTCTTATCGCTACGTAGCCAATATGGTTTATGAAAAATATGCTGATATTTCAGGGCTCGAACCCGGAACCCCTCGCTTACAATGCAAGTGGCCTACCGACTGAGCTAACCGGCCATGATTAAGTGTGAAGCCAGGCTGTTCTTAAGTAAACTTCTAAATTCTTAAGTAAATGATTTCACCTTTTTGTTACAATAATTTTCATTGGTTTAGATTAAAATTCTTTTAATTTTTATTGGCTAATAAGGTTACCTAGAGATTTTCCTTGGAAACTTATAATTTTGTTTTAGACTTAAAATCAGTCTTCTTTTTTAATTTCGAAAAAAGGGAAAAATCGCTAAACTAAATTGACAGTATAGAATACAATTTCGGTGCTTGTCTTGGATGTGTTTATTTTAACTGTATTTGAACATAGAACTTTGATAACATTTGGGAATACTGGACTATACTAAAATATTGAAATAACATTACATAAACTACACATTGGGTGTCCATCATTAAATAAAAGATTAATTACTGAACTGAAACATGGAGTTTATCATTTTGGCAACCATACAGGGGCAATGACCCCATCCAAAATATCTGTTGACTGATCGGTCTTCGGTGGTCAGTTACCACTTGAGCATAATTTCCCCCCACAACTATTTGGAGCTGCCGAACCGACGGTCACAGATTTGTGGTGAGAGAATCCGAAGTACGATCATTACATATGAGAAATGGACTAAACTTTGAAGAAGAATTACAACAACTTGTGAAAGTGCTATTGTGGACTTGAATGTCAAAATCAGAAGAAAACAAAAAAGTGCTGAAAGTAAAATCGGGGATCAAAATGTAATAAAATAAACTGCAACAGACAATCCTAGAATTGTTAATGTAATTGAGGATCAGAGCTAATAAAGCAGTATTTCATAAACACTAAAACAAAACCACCATAACCTAAAATTAGGAACCATGAAGTCAGGATGACGCATTTGAGCTGTTTCTTGAAGGGAAGAGCCCCTCTCCCGAGAGACCAGAAGAAGCCGAAAACAACAGATATGATGTGAATAAACATCAAGACAATTGAAAATTCTTAAAGGCTATATGTTGTAAGGAAATTTAACATTTAGGCTATTGTTTCCGTGTATTGAAACAGTTGATGTTAACCAATTGATTTGTTACTTTATTCTATTCAGAACGCTTTTGCCCCAATTCATCTACTTTTGTTGTATTTTCTGGTAGATAGTAGAAAATTTGAACACATTTAATCAAAGTTTTTCATTAAATTGTTGTTTCCAAGCTATATTCACAAATTTTCAGTAAAAATTTATTTAATAATCTTTACTTTGAGTACACATTTTTGCAAGTGCTGGAAAATTCTATTATTTTGTACAGTTTCGAACTTGATTACAAGTTTACAATTAAACTTAAATGTTTTAAAACAACTTAAAACCCAAATTGAGTATTTTCACTACCATTATTTCAACTAGTTCAACAATTATAACTTATTTTTACTAGACTAAGTAAATTTTTGTAAAGATTTTTTTTTTCCTTTGTATTAGTATTTTTAGGACTTTTAAGTGGTCTAGATAAAATGGCTTCTTATAAGGCTCCTTGGCAGTGCTCTAAACAAACCTGTGCTAACATTACCAATGATTGTGAGGTCAAACCCATTTTTTCTTTAGTTTCTTCTCTAGACCAAAACTGTAGGGCTTTATTCAAATCCATTCAAAACGGTACCAAACACTCTTTGATTCGGTGCTGGTATTTTGGTATTAGTGAACATATTGTCAGAAATTTTCTAAAGACCCTCAGTATGACCCTGCCCAAATTGCTCATATTTATGGTGTATGTGGTGAGATCCATTCAGTGCTAGGAACTATCAATCTTTCTTTTTTTATTGATGGTTTCCCCTTTTAACACACTTTCCATGTCTTCTCGAAATTTCATGAACCAGTCATTCTTGGAAGAGATTTTGAAGAAAGAAGGATTCCAGCTGAATTTCCAATCTAACAGTATAACAATTAACAAGGAAAAACACTAACCAAAACACTATTCCCTTTAATTTCACCAGATCTTGCTAAAATGATTTTGGTAAAACCCTAAAAATCGCATGTTATCCTCCACACTCAGAATTTATCCTTCCCTTAAAGACTAACAAATTTAAGGATGGTGAGATTGTGCTGTGTGAGCCGCCACAGAATCTAGTAAAAGATGAACTGGCAGGAGGCAAATGTCTTTCTACAGTTGTGGATGGGAAAATACAGTACCGTCTCATGAATCCAACTGCTCTTCCTGTCTTTCTAAAATCTAAATGCTAGAGTTTCTGTTCTTTCTGAAATTAACTGTGCTAATGTCACACAAGTTACTGATCTTTTCCCACTTCTGAAAATTCTGAAAGCTCCCGCATCTGTCAATTCTATTCACACGACACACTAACTGATGAGCACTATATTGAAATTGCAGAAGATTTGGAATCAACCTTATGACTCTGATCTCACCTCTGACCAGAAGAGAAGACTCTTAATATTCATTGGTAAAAACAGAAAAACTTTTGCAAAGGACTTTTCTGAATTAGGTTCACAAATCTATTCTCTCACAGAATTGAAAACAGGAAAAAGCTTAAGCCCATTAAGAAAGCTCCCTACAGACAAAGTCCTGAAAATGCGCGCGAAACTGAGCGGCAGGTCAAAGAAATGCTTGACCATGGTTTCATTGAAGAGTCTGACTCACCCTGGAATAGCCCTGTGGTGCTTGTTAAGAAAAGAATGGCGAATATCGCTTTACTATGATTACCGTGAGTTGAATAAGACCACGGAACCAATGTCTTTTCCCATTCCCCATATATCTGACGTCTTTGATACCATTGCTGATGCTAAGGCTGAAATTTTCTCTGTTCTTGACCTTAAAAAGTGGTTTTTGGCAAGTACCACTTGATCCAGAATGCTCACAAGGCCCCTTTTGTCACTCATCAATCTGTTTACACTTGGACTCGCTTACCTTTTGGCTTAATGAACTCTCCATCTACCTTTCAAAATTAATGTGCAAAGTTCTGAAAACATCTTAACTGGAAAATTGCTCTTGTTTACATCGACGACATTTCTGTCTTTTCTCACAACTTTGAAAAACACCTCGATCACTTATCTCAAGTCTTTTCTAATCTCAGCTCAGCAATCTCACTCTTCAGCCAGCAAAATGCAAAATTTGCAACCATGAGATTGAATATCTTGGGCATATCATCTCAAAACATGGTATCAAAGTCAACCCCGATAAAAAAAAAGCCATTGATGAGTATCCACCTCCCAAAAATGTGAAACAAGTCAAATCTTTTCTCGGTATGACTTCATACTACAGGAAATTCATTAAATTTATGCCAAAATTGCAAATCCCTTTCAGCACTTCTTAAAAAGGACTCTAAATTCAAATGGACACCTGAATGTGAAAATGCATTTTAAAACTTTAAAGAAAGCTCTTTCTTCTCCGCCTATTCTAGCCTTCCTAGATTTGACAGACCATTTATTCTAAGCAACAGACAGTTCTGATCATTCCATTGGTTACGTATTGTCACAATTGGATGATAATGGTCTTGAACATCTATTTCATACGGCGGAAGAACACTTTCATGGCCATGAGTTAAGATGGCACATCACAGATAAGGAGGGGTTGGCACTGGTAGAAGCTGTGAAACATTTCAGACCCTACCTTTCCAACAAATTCTTTACAGTGTACACAGATAAAGTTTTGTGAAGTGGTTGAAGCACATTAAGAACTGTCAAGGACGTTCTCGGGTAGATGGGCTCTGACACTTCAGGGCTACAACTTCGAGATTTTTCACAAGGCTTTCTAGTGCTAACGGAAATGCAGATGGACTCTCGCGTCGCCTTACAATGAAGCAAATGAGGGAAAAATGGGAAGGAACAAAGGACCCCAAATGAACTGTTTTGTCAGGTTCGGACACCAGTCTGAAGAATTTGGGAGCTGTGACACTTGTTTACAGTCACGACAATGTTCCCACTCCATCTGTAGCTCCAGCCACTGCCTGCACTGAGACAGCACCCAAAAAAAGAAGACTCCCAAACACAACAGGAAAATGGAAGACCCTATTACACAAAACATGGCCTAATATCCTACAAAAGGGGGTGAAAATTTTTTAGGAAAAATTTCAATTATAAATTAAACAGGAACTTCCAGATGCCCTAAGAAAGCTAAACAGGTAGTGGCTGAGGCAGAAAAAGTACGAACTTTCTGAACATGGTGTTTTACTACACTTATTACCCTAGGAAAAGGCGTCCCTAAGGACCAGAAAATCATTAAACAGGTGTGTGTCCATTAATTCTGCGTGATGATGTCTTGAAATCATATCACGACAGTCTGGCTGGTGGCATGCACCAGGGGTTTGAGCGCACATTTTGCTGCGCTCAGACAGATATTATTGGCCCACCATGTTCGGGGACTGCCGAAATACATCAGTCAAAGTGACCATGTCAGCAGGTGGAAGAGGGAAAATCCATGGCAAACCACCACCCTTCAACTTGCTGTTGTGACTTTTTCAGGATGGCACATTGACTTTTAGGAGGGCCCTTTCCAACAACAAAGACAAATTCAAATATGGGACTTCTTGTAGTGGATAGTACTCTAATTGGTGCGAAGGTTTCACTTCGCAACAGGAGGTATGAAGTGCAGTGTTCTTTTCAGGAGGTTATATGTGCTTTGGAGCCCCAATGTCCTTGTGTTGACAGAGGTCAGCCAGTTTTCCCTTTAAGCTTGTCAAGGCTCTTGTGAACTTTTCCAAATTACCGGTTTACACAAGTTTTACAGACATTCTTAATGGATCTTTTGGAGCGAATGAAGTGTAATCTTCAGTCTCTTCGCTTTACTGTAAGGGACAGCAGGATGATTGGCCAGAATTTTCTTCGATTTTTGATGGATTCGCATGACTCTGTACCAGTCAATCAACATTCTCCTTCTTTTACTTTTGGCCGTGGATGACTCTGCTAAGACCAGCCTCACTTCCAAAACTACTCTTTTGCTTCTTTCAAAAACATTTTTTCCAGATTCTGCATAACCTTGACATTGCCAAAGGAAATAGCGCAGAAAACATTAAACTTGCACAGGACAAGTATAAGGAACAATATGACAAGAGGGCTCAAGAACCAAAATACAAGCCAGCTGACAGAGTATGGTTATTTTGCACAAAGGTCCCCAGGTATGGCCCCTAAATTACATAAGAAAGGGTTGGACCATATTACATTGTATTCACTGGTCCGCACAACACATTTCAAGCTGAGGCGCTGTAGTAGACAACAAAGAAGTAAAGGTACTTGTTAATGCAACTCGCCTCAAGCCCTACCATGACCCTGAGTCCAGGCCAACAAATCCACCTGAAGGGTATGAACATCTTGAAGAACCTTTGAGTGCAGAAGAACTACACACAGATGATCACACACACACAGACACTAACACATCTAATGCACAGGAAAAGGTAAACGACCAGCAAATCCTAAATCAAAAGCAAAGGTTCAAACGGTCAAAATCATCAACAGTCAAGTCAAAAACGACACTAATCACAATCAGCAACAACATTTCACAAACACAGCAACGTCACCCAAAAACAGGAAACACTATCACAACCTCTGATTCCAGTCACACACAAGAAGATTCCTCAGCACAAACATCAAACATGCAAACTACTTCAACACCAAAACAGACAAACATCCACAACAGCACAAACACCAACACCCCAAATTTTCAGCAGAGGACATAGAAAAATCATTACATCAAACGCAGCAAGGATACTCTCTACTACAGAATCAAATGGAAGGCTCCAAACAAACCCAGCACCTGGGAATATGCATCTTCCATCCTGATGTCTTCATTAGAGAGTACCACAAACAACAAACTATGAGCGGAAAGAAACGAAAACGTCCCCTACTGAAGCAACACAGATTCTTTGACAGATGCCCACTCCAGTACACCGTATTAAACCTGTAAAGGATACTGTTGTAGGATCCCGTGAAACCTATGACTTATCCAACCAAGAAATTTTATTCTATTTATGGCAACAATCAAATTTCTCATCAAGGTTTACCCTTCAGAATATCCAAAACGAAAGAACTACTTCAACCATACCTAAACTCACTGGGTTTTCAGCCTACAAGAAATAGACCATGAATTGTGGCAGAGCACAACAGCTTTGTTGGATGACGGAAACCCGTCGAAGCCAAAAAGATCAGAGCTGTCATGACAAATGTGAAACAGATCCCATGATTCAACATACTTCAAGGTCTATCTGTCTTGACTCTCGTGAGCCAGTATGGCTTCCATTTTCTCGGGCCCAATCAAGTGTGTTAGACAGTTTTTGTTTAGAATGGCAGCAAGATCAAGCAGCCTGGTAAAATTTTCAAAGCAAACAAAGGTTCTAAATAATAATTCAGGTTTTACGTATAGTAATTAAGGTATATTTTTTTTGAGCTGAACTGTACTCGACAGTCAATTTTGTTGTTACCAGCACAAAATAAATACAGTTAAATTTTTGATAATAACAGTACTATTTACGGTAATGGGAGATGTTCTCAGAAAGTCGATGATATTTTCTCCAAGATATGTAAACATCTTAATTAATGTAAATTTTTACAATGTCTTATTTTATAATATACCAAACAGTAAATGGGCAATGCTGTTCTGATAGAAAAACAGGTTTCTTGCTGATAAATGGAGTTAACTGTTTCAATGTGCATGAGGCAATGTCCCATGAATGTTCAAATTTCACTTCACCAAGATAGATATTATTAATATGGACCAAAAAACACTATACCATGGGGTTCCAATATTAAAGTGTCAATGAACACAAATGAAAATATATAAAGCTGAAGGACAGTGAACAATACTTGAATCTTCATCTTCAGTTAGTGCAGGAGGACCAAAATTATGTTTCAAATGGATACTGGAAGTACTCACTGCCAATATACTACAAATATTTCAAACTGTTATAATTATGTTATTTGAAACAAACAGAATTAATGTAATTACACTTACTTATTGTGAAGACAAAATTTTTAAATTTTATGTCTACTTGCTGTCTCTCACAAATCAAAATGTTCAATACTGAAATTGTATAATTATGCAGTCATGAATTTATAAGATATTAATAGTGAACTAAAGATTCACTCATCTATACTAACTGTGGCTGAACAATTACTGTTCCATGACATACTTGCATCAGTCCACAACATGAAGTTACAAAACCCAAAATTATAATGCCATGTGCATACTACACAAAATTGAAACATTATTAAAGACTGCCAATGAGCAGATAACCATCTTCGTGGTAGATTATTATTAATGTTTTATATTATACTTAGAATCTATCACAACTAGACAAGTTGCAAAAGCAATCATACAGCGTAACGAATTAAATGTTAAATGTTTACTTTAGTGATTCCAAAATCACATGGCTATTCAATGTCAAGTTTTTTTGCCATACTTTCGATAAAGCCACAAACTATAGACAATTTTATGTATTTTGGAGGGTACAATAAACATTATTGTTGTTTTACTTTTAACTTCAATATTTTTTTGCATTTTATTGTTGTCCTTTCGACAACTGCAACGTTTTCTATAAACTGTTACTAGTTATTCCCCCAAAATACAAGTAATTTTTTAGAAAATTTGAAGTTAACTTGTTTTCCTTCATAGGCATACCATATATTTTCTAATTAAAAAAGCTCTAACTTGTTTTATTGATATTACATAATAATATTATACAAATAATAAAAAAAAAAAAATATACAAATAAAAAAAAAGATGTGTAAATGAATGAAATGTATGATGTATGAATTTGACGGTCACTGTATAAATGAGTTGTATGTTTATTATTGTCTTTATTTCATATTTGTATGCAATTTTTCTGTTACAGCAATAACATGCTATTTGCTAAATTTTTATATTTTGTTATTCAGTAAATATTATGATTGGGACAATCATTTTTAAGGGAGGGGTAATGTGTAACCAGGCTATAAAATTAGCCAAAAATTTTTTCATAAAATTTTAAAGATAAATTTTAATTTCAATATTTTGTGAATTAAGTAAAAATCATTCAAAATTGATTTTTTTATTTTGTAATTCTTTGCTTGGACAAGTGTTACTTAACTTATTATTTTTTTCCTGCTTAAACATGTCAGAATTTTTATTTTATCACTTTCTAAACAATTTTGATTATAAAACAGATTTTGCTTTTAGCACTTTGCATTAGGTGCTATTTTTAACAAACCTTGGCTTCCTTGGCTGATTAAGTGTGAAGCCCAGGCATGTTCTTAAGTAAACTTCTAAATTCTTAAGTAAATGATTTCACCTTTTTGTTACAATAATTTTCATTTGGGTTTTGATATAAAATTACTTTTAAATTTTTATTGGCTAATAAGGTTACCCCAGAGATTGGGCCTTGGAAACTTATAATTTTGTTTTAGAACTTAAAATCAGTCTTCTTTGTAAAATTTTGAACAAGCAACATCGCTAAACTAAATTGACAGTATAGAATACAATTTCGGTGTTGTTTTTTGGAGTGTTTATCTTTAACTGTATTTTGAACATAGAACTTTGATAACATTTGGAATACTGGGTATACTAAATATTGAAATAACATTACATAAACTACACATTGGTGTCCCTCATAAAATAAAAGAATTAATTACTGAACTGAAACATGGAGTTTATCATTTGTGCAACCAAAACAGGGGCAATGACCCCACTCCAAAATATCGTTGACTGATCGGTCTTCGGTGGTCAGTTACCACTTGAGCATAATTTCCCCCCACAACTATTTGGAGCTGCCGAACCGACGGTCACAAATATAACAAGAAAAGTAAATCTAATTTGATACAAAACATCAGTTATTGTATTATATATTGATTTAATAATGATCGGAAATATCTATAAATTTTGCAGAGCCGAGGCTGAAAACTAACTAAAACTAGCACCACTCTGCAAATACTAAGTTAAAAAAATGAATTCTTTCAGAAAAAATAAGTTAATACGAATACCAATTGACTTAATTACATGCCAATTTTCATTAATACACTTTTAAATTCTTTTCACCCGAAAGCAAAAGAAGCTTTTTATCCAAACATAAAACCTAAGGGATAATCATAACACTGTAAAACAGTAGTTAATCTTCAACAACCACAAAAAAAAAATATTTCAAAATTTATTGCCTAAACCTGGTGCATTATGAGTGTTTTATGAGTTGTTTGTAGCGCATTGTTTGTATGTGTAAACAATGATTATTGTATGGCCTTACGCCAATCAAAAGAATATAATAAGTGCAGCCAGATGTTTAACATTACTATGTTTCCTATATAAAAACTAAAGCATTTACTAGCATTTACATGTAACAGACATTTTTATTACATTCAATCATCAGGAATTATTACTATTAAGAAGGCAGCAGTTCTATTTTCAATGAAAAATATGCCAAAATAACGTGGAACTGCATGGAACAAAATTGTTACATTACCATGGTGTTGTATAATAAAATTGTACTTCATTTCTAAAAGCTTGTAACAAAATACCTAAATACATTATTTTTTTGTTTAGTATATCCAAAGAAGAACATGAATTTGCAAAAATCATCCTGTTGAGAAACAGTCATAAATTATGTCTTGTATCATCATCATTTGACATTTCATCTTTATTTGAAATAATACTGTCATGTCTTGCAATGTGACATGATAGACAGAAGAACTGTCATGTCTTGCAATGTGACATGATAGACAGAAGAAACAGTCATATGTCTTGAAATGTGATATGATAGACTGAAGAAACATTCATATGTCTTTCATCATCAATGTTTGACATTTCACCTTTATTTGAATCAATAGTGTCATGTTGTGCAATGTGACATGATAGACTGAAGAAACAGTCATATATCTTGCATTAACAATATTTGACATTTCATCTTTATTTGAGACAATACTTTCATGTCTTGCAATGTGATATGATAGACTGAAGAAACATTCATATGTCTTTCATCATCAATGTTTGACATTTCACCTTTATTTGAATCAATATTATCAATATTTGACATTTCATCTTTATTTGAAACAATACTTTCATGTCTTGCAATGTGACATGATAGACTGAAGAAACAGTCTTATGTCTTACCTCATCAATATCTGACATTTCACCTTTAGTCATGTCTTGCAATGTGACATGATAGACTGAAGAAATGTTCATATGTCTTTCATCATCAATGTTTGACATTTCACCTTTATTTGAATCAATACTGTCATGTCTTGCAATGTGACATGATAGACTGAAGAAACAGTCATATATCTTGCATTAACAATATTTGACATTTCATCTTTATTTGAGACAATACTTTCATGTCTTACAATGTGACATGCTAGACTGAAGAAACAGTCATATATCTTGCATGATCTGTTTGACATTTCATCTTTATTTGAAACAATCCTGTCATGTCTTGCAATGTGACATGATAGACTGAAGAAACATATGTTTTGTATCACCTATCTTTGGCATTTCATTCTTATTTGAAACAATACTGTCATGTCTTGCAACGTGACATGATAGACTGAAGAAACAGTCGTATGTCTTGCATCATCAATATTTGACATTTCACCTTTAGTCAGTTGTCTTGCAATGTGCATCATGATATGATAGACTGAAGAAACGTTCATATGTCTTGCATCATCAATATTTGACATTTCATCTTTATTTGAATCAATAGTGTCATGTCGTGCAATGTGACATGATAGACTGAAGAAACAGTCATTTATCTTGCATCATCAATATTTGACATTTCATCTTTATTTGAACTAATACTGTCATGTCTTGCAATGTGTGTGTGTGTTCGGGTTAAACGTCTTTTTCAACACTTTTTCAGTCATATAAACGACGGTGTCAACTTGTAGCAGTCAGCACAATGCCCAACTTTATAGTGCTGCCTCACTGGAATATCATGCCGTAGACATGTGGCATGATACCCCACCCGGTCACATTATACTGACACCGGGCTGACCAGTCCTAGCACTTTCCTCTTAATGCTGAGTGCCAAGCGAGGAAGCTACTAGTACCATTTTTTACATCTTTGGTATGACGGGGCCGGGGATCGAACCCACGACCTCCTGCACTCGAAGCGGACGCTCTACCACTAGGCTACCGAGGTGGTCTGTCTTGCAATGTGATATGATAGACAGATGAAACAGTCATTTATCTTGCATTATCAATATTTGACATTTCATCTTTATTTGAAACAATACTGTCATGTCTTGCAATGTGAGATGATAGACTGAAGAAACAGTCATATGTTTTGTATCATCTATCTTTGACATTTCATTCTTATTTGAAACAATACTGTCATGTCTTGCGATGTGATATGATAGACTGAAGAAAACTGTCATGTCTAAGCAAGTACTATTTTAAAGAATCACCTGTTGACTGGATGACAACATGCAACAAAATTAATGTCTGTGAGGAATCATATGTTATATCATTTAATTATATACTGGTACTGATGATAAACCCGAACAGAAAATGAGGTTTTTTACCTGTAACTTTTTTATTTCTGCAAATTGTAATCAATGGTCGGTATCAAAATAAAGCTTAACCTTTGCTGAAAACATTACATAATTCAAATTTATATTTAGTAAGCAAACTCACATGAAGTGAGGCCCTGAAAGGGGTATGCAAAATGGGGACTGTATGAACATTGACTGATGATAAATTCGAACACTTTGTCATTTACAATTTGTTTTTGGTATTATTATATTGAAACTTTCCCCAAAAAGCTGCAACAGTCATTCCTTATCAAGTAATGAAAACTAACCAAATGTCAGGCCTTCATGTTTCGACAGTGAGCATGCGCAAAAAACACCCTCTTCCCCAGTTATTTTGTATAAATATTTTTTATACAAATAAATGTAAGTCATTTATTTATACTGAATATTTACCAATTTTGTTTTTGTTTACACCAGTTGGTGTTGTAAATGGAAACTATTAAATGGTGTGTTCAATTTTATAAATAACCGATTGCAATCGAATATTTCCGAGGTGGTCGACTTTATCATCAGTACCAGTATATATTTCAATCATAATATGACATATATAATGAAAGGACATAACAATAAAAAAAACACTTAAAATTGGACGAATACTTAACTCACTTGATATAAACAACATTTATCGCCACTAGTTTTTACAGCACCTACCTCCATACTAACTCTTCGTGCATATTTATTTTCCACAACTAGGCACTCAGCATCCACAATATCCATTTTCAATAAAAAATCACATAAAATATGAAATAACTTCCTATAAGGTCCTCACAATTTCATTTATCATCAAAATGATTTCAAAAAATAAATTGTTTTGATTATTTTTTTTCTCCTTTCTTGTGCAAAATATCACATATTAAAAGTAAGTGTTTATAGCATATTTCTTATTTCTCCATACTATGATAATATCTTCCTTACTGTTTATTACATTATGCACTCTAAATGTTTTGTACATATGTTCTTGTTCAAAAATAAACTTGTAAATAAATTCCTGTTTTCTGTTGCTTTTTGCATCAAGGACGTCTGTAAAACTTTCACCCAATCCAGCTTTATTTCATAGTATATGATTATTCCAAAAAAAAAAAATCCGCAAAAACTTTCAAATTTTCTTCCTCATGAATTACACATCCTAGATAAGTTTTCAAAAATCCTACAAACAAATTCCTAAGGTAAATGTAGACTTTATTGCAATAATTTCACCATCTGTTGTTATAAAACACCTTTATACATTACAATTGGATCACAAATTTCCAAGCACATCCAAATATCTTCCATAAAAAAAAAAATCTCTCCAGAGGAAAAATCAGCAGGTACCAGAGATGATTCTCAGAACTCTCATATAAAGTTTGCTCACACTCACAACAGGAATTGATTTCAAAGATATAAAGATGTATCTTTCATTATCATCACAAAAATTACCATGTAGAAGAAAATAATATATCCAAATTTTACTTTCATTTTATCATGATAAAATGTAGATCTTGCCACTGCTTTTGATCTTTAGCTCAGAATAGCTACATACTGATGCAAAATATAAAACTGTCTTAGATCCATTTCAAGTCTCCTTAAAAACCCTGATAAGCCAAGAGGAGATAAGTCTTAAACTTCAATTTTTCTATTTTTTTTATATTCAACAGAGCTGATTACATAAGAGGTTAGTGCTTGATCTGTTACTTAATAATTCTGAAAAAATCAAGATGTCATCAAACTGCTTGTATATTACTCCTTCAAAAGAAATTTTAAGGAGATATTACAAAGAAAGTCAGCTGGTCATATCAAATTTTTACATAATTTATACATTAATAACACACTAAGATAAAACTGTAAGCATCACAGTTTATCTCTCTTTATCAAGGAAAAAACATACTTCAAGAATTAAAAGGTTCATTAAACAACATTAAAGCCTTATACATAACACTCCAATTATCACAAAATTTATTTCATGTTAATTCCAAGCTAAATTCTCAAAAGACAAGTCAACTGCAGATCACTGTTGCATGTTGTAGCAGGTATGTGGGCCTGTATTTTCAGTAACTACACCCCATTACTTACTATCAACTGCAGTAAATCTCCCAGTTGTTGTGAGGAATTCTGCCAGGTATCTATTTATGTCAAGCAATGTTCATAAATACTAAAAACCAATCACTGGATTAACCTCTCAACAATTCTTACTCTTCCAGAACAGTCGGACTTTTCATGTACATTCACTATCTGTCAATCTTCTGGAGGCATTATTATAAAAGATTTTGAACAGTAGTCTTCAATTTGGTATAGGTTCATGTGGATTTTTATTCAGCCAAAATGCAGGGGAACTTGCAATACTGCATGGATTTGATGTGAAAATCATAAGACAGTACACTGGCATTATTAAATGCTGTTGACCATTGACCTGCCATTGATTTATGTGTTATACAACCTTAGAATGTAAAAACAAGAACACATTTCAAATGACTCTAGCAGTGGACAGTACATTTAGTGAAGGGCAGTTTGTTAAATAATGTCAACTCGACAAACAGCAAACAAAAGCTCTCCAGAGAAGCAGAAAACATTATAACACATGACACTCAAAGTGACCCAATATTTTCTGTTATGTGACTGTCATGGTGAAACACAAGAGCAGTTTAATCAGAAGCCAAACATGTTGAAAACAAAGTGACAAATGCCTAGTGCTGTGACAACAAAGTCTCCACTATCTTACCTCTGCTTCTTTCTCACCATCTAAACCAGCTTCCTGTAATATAAGTCTAAATATGTTCACAAAACGTTGCAACATCCATGCTCTCAATTGGTGCATACCTCGTAACTTAAAAGTGCAACAAGCAATGGGAATTCTGAAATCTGTTTGTTGTACAGAAGTTGTAGCTATGTAGAGGATATATTGTGAAATTACTGAAATTCATGTAAGGTTCTTTTTTCACTGGTTGTAGGTGCAGATATCAGGTCTCAAGGGTAACTGTTTAGGCGGTAACAAGGCTCTGCCGAGTCAGATACTGTAAAACCATTTAATTTCGTGGGCATGAAATTTCGTGGTTTTGGTCAAAATGACAATTTCATGGGGATATGAATTCGTGGATTTCAACTTTTGAACATAAAATGAATGGGAAGTTTTCTTGTTCGTTGGGACTAAATTTCGTGGATTGACTCAAGCCCGAAATCCACGAAAATTAGTCCCTCACAAGTATTAATGATTTCACAGTATTCCCATCTGCACCTACAAACATAGTTGACAAATCAAACAAATGTCTTAATACTTACAGCACTTTTCGTACATTAGCGTATTAACAGGAAGTACATCATGACGTTTTACGTCATTTACAGCCCTGGAGTCATCTTATACCCAAGGGTGTAAGATGGAGTTTTCCAGCACTGATGAAATTATGAAATCACCGGTATTCCCAGTCCAGTATGCAAGAATTGAGGATTAATTTTCATGGATTCTATCGTTAGATAAGTCCGTACAATTAAATACCCAAAGAAAACACAACTGTCCCATTTGTTTAATGTTAACAATCTGAAAACCATGTCCTGATGAAACTGTTTTTCAGGACTAAATCACAGAATTTCATGCCCACAAAATTCAATAATTTTACAATAATTTACTTAGAATGTAAGGGAAAATACAATATATGACTTTGCAGAAAGGTGTCTGGTTTTTAGATGTCAATAACAGAACTTTTTAGTGAATATTCCTTCACTTTTTTGTAGTTCTTTGAGTACAGTCTAAATCAAACTGATTGACACTTTATCTGGGTCATAATCTACAAACAGATACCAGGATAACTGGTCTACAAACATAGCTTTTCTCTGTCATCACCAATGTCTTCAAGTCTACTACGAACAAACATCTGGGTGTTTCATCTGCAGTTCAAGGCCTTTTTTTCATAATTGTTTATATACATTAATATTTTGATGTATGAAAGAGTTACTGTTCTTTGCAAACTGATATAAGAAATGGTTAAGTGCATCTTGATGTTGCACTTATCATATTGGTAAACAATGTCTGCAAGAGAAAATGGTCTGCTTCAATGTCAATCAATCACAGGGTACCAGATACTGTTAATGGTATATACACTTAGCACAGGGCTTGAGTGAATACCTTTTTTGCTTTCTAACTTGTCTCTTAAAACTGAACTTGGTCTGCCATGGTTTACCATGTTTAAACTATGGTTATTATGTCCAACAACTTTCAAACCATGATGTGATCATAGTTAACTATGATTTGGTTCATTTATACCCCATCTATAAACTATGGTCAGATTTGGAAAAGCACCGCAAGGTGATGACTCCTGCCTATCTAAAAGGATTCAAGGGGCTTACTGCATCATTTAATTAAATATGTGAAAAACCACAAAAATGTTGTACAATAAGATTGTATATCTCAATGATCTTCTTCAACAGGTATTTTTTATGAGAAACTTACATTTTTGCAGAGATATTTTTCATTGTTCTGCCAAATGCATTATTCCTGCACATTTTTTATGGGTTTTGTTGATAGGTTTATCACATTTTAGCAGCATTTTTTCTCTCATTTACATACAAAAACAGCTTCATCAGTATCACAAGTTCACAAAGCTCTTTTTCTCACATCTTTTCTTGCTATCAAGGAAATGAAACTGAAAATCTATAGTTCTAAACATTTCTGAAATATCATTATGATTGTATATTCCCATTCTGCAAATATTCCTATCTCACATTCTTGTGCCTAAATTTTAAGCTGTTAATGTTACCTTCAACCTCCTTAAAGAAACCATAATCTAGAGCTATCACTGAAAAAAGTATCACTTTGCCAAAGGAAATATGACACTTTGTATTAGTTCAAGGGCAGTAACTCTGCAATACTTAGACCTATGATCAAACATCTATACTTCATGCTAATAATGTGCAGGAAGTTCAGTGGCAATCCCTGTAGAAGCATTTTCATTTCAATGATGACTGTGTGACAAAATGGTTGTAAAATTACTTTAATACATACCCCTCCCCTAAATGTCTGCAGGTGTTTTAGTAAGCATTTAACCCTTTTTTTGCTTTGCGACCTGCAGATATGATCAGCCTGCCACCATGCGTCTGATCATGATCTGCACTGTTTGCATTCAGCCCTTTTTGGTATGCACCCCTTTTAACAGTTAAGGGTTTACAGCCCAATTGAAAGAGACAATTTCATTTTAGAAATTTAGCAGATTGGGTTAAAACAATAAAAGTATCAATTACAATCATCAAAACCCAAAGGGAAACCTCACAGTCCCACAGGGCCCCAAGCCAAGAGAGCACTGCAGCTGCAAATTTCTTCAATGAGCTGTAAATCACAATGATACAATTTCAATTAACTACATGCCTCATAGACATTTAATTACTTGTTAGCCTAATTACAATAAACTGCCTATTCATCAAAGAAGGTGCCAAATTACACCTGGTTCTAATTGTAAAATGGATGTTTCCAAGTAAACAGGATACTGACATATTAAAAGGCGCACGCCTCCAACTTTATATCAATTATTTCCTAATATAAAATTACTTTTATCTGTCAGAAATTGTTAATTAGAGCTATCACTGAATGTGATTAATACCCCCTGAAATATAACTATATGTTTATTTCTAAATGCATCAACTGACCCTGTAAAGAATGTTATCAAGGTAAGCTACTCTTACATGATGAAATTTCATTGGAATCTATCACATGTATAACAAGAGCAATATACACCCAAAGGTATGACCTTTGACCCCTAGTTGTGACCCTGACCTTGAAACGAGCCATACGAAACATGCGCTCTGCACTTTGTCTCGATGTGGTGAACATTTGTGCCAAGTTCCTTTAAAATCCTTCAAGCAGTTCAAGAGTTACAGAGCAGACACAAAACAAAGTCATATGACCTTTTGACCCCTAAGTGTGACCTTGGCCTTGAAGTAGCCACCCAAAACATGCACTCTGCAAGTTGTCTCGATGTGGTGAACATTTGTGTGAAGTTTCTTCGAAATCCTTCAAGGGGTTCAAGAATTGCAGAGCGGACACGAAATTGCTAACAGACGGACAGACAGATGAATAGACGGACACTGGCATCATAACATAATATGTCTCTTTGGGCGTATAAAAACTATGACATTAAACTTCCATACTAAAAAATACAGACTGATTACATGGCTTTTTTAGTTCTGATTGATGCACAAATGAGTTCTGCCCCTTTAACAATTCAATTTTGATTAATGGACATCTTGAGTGATGCCCTCTATAATTTGTAAGTTTTGATTGGTGCACAACTGGAATTGTGCCCCTTTAATATTTTAGTTTTGATTGATGCAAGGTGCACCATGCATCATCCTGCATTATCTTACTGCACTTAAAGCTGTAAAACTTTGATTAAACACTTCATAAATGTAATTAATTTTGTTGCTGACAGGTGGATAGACAATTTACTACAATATTTTGATGCAATTACAAATCAGTTGTAAAAAGAAATGGTTTGCAGACAGGATTATCATGCTGGCAACCTGTCTACATACATAAGTAAGCTTGAAATGTAAACCCAGATTCAAGATTTGAAGGAATAAAGTAAAAGAAAATTGCCATCAGTTGAAATGAAGAAAAATTCAACTATTAAATAATATAAATCAATCTTTGAAGTTGCATTTGCTTATATCAAAACTTACTTGTTCGAAAGGGCCATCTTTATTTATTTTTTAAGTTTAAAAAACAAGCAGTTGTCCAAACAGACAATATACTTATACAGTTAGAGCCATAAAGAGAGGTAATAAAACAATCAATGCAATAATAATTATTTTCTTCAAAAAAAAAATACTATACAGTATGGTATAAACAAAGAATAAACAGAAATAGAAAATAACAAGAAATTGATATTTTCAAGTTCAAAAGAAAAAAAACAGGCAGCCACGTAATGAACAAGCCATTATTAGTACACTTGAATTGTTTAAATTGCTATGATTATGATTTGCCATATTGATTCCACAATATGTACAAACAGCTCAAAGTATCCTCATTTATATTTTCTATCTTTCAGTGTAATAGTTCCAGAAAGGTTTCCAAGATAAGTCTGCAATGTTTCTATCACTTCCTGTGATCAACATTTTTAATGGAGGAACCACTGTAGCTGGCACCACTTGTGCTGGGGAATATGCCTGGAACTTGTTCTCTTGCAACAATCAATCAATCTCATCAAAATGTGCCCGAGAACAGTGCCTGGAACATGTCCTCTTCTGTTAACAACAATCTAGGAAACATCATAAAAACGAAAATCAAACAGATTTCATGTCTTGTCTCTGAGTACCATGCCCTTCTATTTGTTCCATTTCTTCTGCAAAACGGGCAAACAGGGATAACTTTCTGAACATCTAGAGTGTCCTATCTGAATGTTCAACTTCAGCACTGGACCGACCTAAATGTCAAAAGGACCTAAATATCTGAGCATATCATATCTGTGTTTTCAAACATTTTGCAGTAGTTTTTAGAAAGCAAATTCTGGAAAATTACAAATCACCACAGCAATTATCTATTAAAATAGTTTTGTAAAGCATTTCAATTTGTAAAGAATTTCTGTATCTGATCAAACACACAGATGTTTGCCTGATAAATCAGATACTAGGCAATCACAAAACACATTAGTAAAACTCAAAATGAGAACAAACTTTCTCTAAAATCCAAGCGCTACCTTCTTCATCAAGAAATTTGGCTGCTACTCAAATTCTCTCTAATTCAGGGTACAAAACAAGTAAAATATAAATCCCTTTTTAATTAAGAGATTATAATGTTGTTGTTTTTTCTAATATTAACTGATCAACTGCTTTGTGGTAGGTCTATTAACTTCTATCACAATGGAATGGTGCTCAATTTGGAAAACATGGCTCCCGGGTTATAAAACTGATTTTCAAGACCAGTCTCAAAATGCAACAATGTCATTGGTCCATTTCAAAATTGAGCTCAAAATAAACCAATCAGATCATGGAGTTTTCAGACTCTATATTATCACCTTGGACCTAGAATATTAGAGGAGTCACTACTGGCAAAAGCAACTCTATATCCAGCATTTACTTTTGAAACATATTTTCTATTAGAGACCTATGTTAAAACGGGCATCCCAGGAACGTAACTGTGTATAGCACGAGTACCATTAATAAGAACTAGATTTTGTACCATTACCAACTTGTTCTTTGCAAGTAACATAGGGAACAGAGGTGGAGGAGGAATTATTTCAAACATTTCATCTTTTACCAAATCTTCATCCTCGTCCGGGGAACCAACTGTACAGTCCCATGATCCTTAGATATGCACTCACCTTACTGAGCTAAGCTGGCAGGCTCATTAATCATCTTTAAGGGGTACAACTACAATAATATACATCATGAAAAAAGCAAAACATGATCAAATACATCACTAAAAACAAAATTAGATGCTACTCAAAACTATAGATCTTGCGGGTTAATGTGTACATCCCAAAGTAAGCAAATTGGCACTATTCAATTTTCTTTGAAGTTTCAAAGAATGCATTAATTTCAAGAAAACAATTGTTTGTAGTGTAATATATATTGTGCGAGCAACTGTTAGGAATGCGCTTGCTGTAGGTAAATGTACAGAAAACTATTGCAAAAAATACCAAGCAAAAGTCAATACATCAATTGCCTGGAATAGCACTCTTTTCTTTTCTTAGATTTACAACTGTAGATAGTTTTTGTAAGAGTCTAAATACAGAGAGTAAGTGGAAAAACAGAGAGATACTGTATGATGGTGGGAAACAGCATTCCATGAGGGGGGACAAAGTTCCATGAGCAGAGCCTGGATGATGATAGGAAACAGCATTCCATGAGGGGGAGACAAAGTTCTATGAGCAGAGCCTAGGTGATGATGGGAAACAGCATTCCATGAGGGGGGACAAAGTTCTATGAGCAGATAAGAAACAGCATTCCATGAGGGGGGACAAAGTTCCATGAGCAGATAAGAAACAGCATTCCATGAGGATGTGGGGGAAAAAAGTTCCATGAGCAGAGCCTAGGTGATGATGGGAAACAGCATTCCATGAGCAGAGCCTGGATGATGATAGGAAACAGCATTCCATGAGGGGGAGACAAAGTTCTATGAGCAGAGCCTAGGTGATGATGGGAAACAGCATTCCATGAGGGGGGGACAAAGTTCAATGAGCAGAGCCTAGGTGATGATAGGAAACAGCATTCCATGAGGGGGAGACAAAGTTCCATGAGCAGAGCCTAGATGATGATTGGAAACAGCATTCCATGAGGGGGGACAAAGTTCCATGAGCAGAGCCTGGATGATGATAGGAAACAGCATTCAATGAGGGGGGACAAAGTTCCATGAGCAGAGCCTGGATGATGATAGGAAACAGCATTCCATGACGGGGAGACAAAGTTCTATGAGCAGAGCCTAGGTGATGATGGGAAACAGCATTCCATGAGGGGGGACAAAGTTCTATGAGCAGAAAAGAAACCATTCCATGAGGTGTGGGAGACAAAGTTCCAAGAGCAGAGATAGGTGATGGGAAAACAGCATTCCTGGGGCAGAGCTGATGATGATAGGAAAAAAGCATTCCCTGAGGGGGACAAAGTTCCATGAGCAGAGCCTGGGATATTGGAAACTGCATTCCATGAGGGGAGACAGAGTTCCACAAGTGGACCCTGGATGATGATGGGAACACTGAGGGGGGACAAAGTTCTATGAGCAGAGCCTGGATGATGATGGGAATCAGCATTCCATGAAGGGGGGCAAAGTTCCATGGGCAGAGCCTGGATGGTGATGGGAAACAGCATTCCATGAGGGATTACAGAGTTCCACAAGTGGAGCCTGGATGATGATGGGAAACAGCAGTCCATGAGGGAAGACAAAGTTCCACAAATGGAGCCTGGATGATGGGAAACAGCAGTCCATGAGGGAGGACAAAGTTCTATGAGCAGAGCCTGGATGATGATGGGAAACAGCATTCCATGAGGGAGGACAAAGTTCTATGAGCAGAGCCTGGATGATGATGGGAAACAGCATTTCATAAGGGGGGACAAAGTTCTATGAGCAGAGCCTGGATGATGATGAGAAACAGCATTCCATGAGAGGGGGACAAAGTTCTATGGGTAGAGCCTCATGATGTTGGAAACTGCATTCCATTGGGGGACAAAGTTCTATTAGCAAGCCCAGTTTATGATTGGAAAAAGAATCCGAGAAAGGGACAAGGTTTCTAGAGCAGGGGATGTGATGGAAACAGCATTCATCAATTTCCATGAGGGGGGCAAAGTTCCATGAATGGAGCCTGGATGATGATGGGACAAGCATTCCAAATGAGGAGGGGACAGAGCTCTATGGCGCAAAACACCAATAACACTATAAACTGTAAGGAAAACTGATGAGAGAGGGAAAACAGTTTAATTAGGGAAAAAGAATTCCGGATGGGTAACAGCATTTTAAAAAGGGGTAGTTCTATAAGAACCACTACTAAGGGATTGAGTTTATGTGAGAGAAGAAAGTTCATTAGGAAAACAGATTACAATGGGGAATAACAGCATTCTATAGGGGAGGGGGGGGGGGACAAAGTTCCATCCAGCAAACAACATTCCATGCAACAAAACAGATTACAATGAGGAATAACAGTGTTTTCATAGTCATGACAAAATATATCATTCCACCAAGCAAAACAGAGTTTCATGAAGTGCTGAACATTCCAAGTGCTAAAACAGAGTTCCATGAGAGGTCAGCAAAACTTAGCACTATGAGAATAAACAAACACAATGGACTGGAAGAGCAGCCTAATAAATAATTTTGTTTAAAAAGGCTGACCTTATTACAATACTAAATAACTATGAAAATAGCATACAGACTGACATCACACTTATAACCATCAGCCCATTTCATTGAAAGTGTAACAAGAATTAGAACTCTTACAACCAAAAAGCCATTTCCAAAGAAAGTGTAAATGAGAATTTGAACTCTTAGAATTTAGGGCCGAAGATTGGCAGAATTAGGGATTTTTAGGGCTTTTAATGCAAATTAGGGACTTTTAGGACAACATCCAGAATTCGAAGCCTTTTCAAGGCTGTGCGAACCATGATAACAAAAATTTGAACTCTTAGAACCATAAAACCATTTCCAAAGAAAGTGTAAATGAGAATTTGAACTTTTAGAACCACATAAGAAGGCATATTGTTTACCAACAAAACAACTATAAATATATGCTTATCAAGGAAAACTGTTCTGTGGAGAAGTTTCATGCAGTTAACAATGATATGGCCATCCAAGTTCTGCTTTATAGTCAATAATTGTGTGAAAAAGTTGATGATAAGAAGAGTGAATGATGGACAAGTGATGATACTGTTTCAATGATAATGCTTTTTATGATAAATAATGATTCCTCTGCCCTCCCAGATAGAGCCTGTAGTGAACTCCATTATATTTAAAGGGAGGTAAGTACTACCTCTTCACCAATTATGCTGCCTGAGTTGCTTTTCTTGGAATAATAAGCTGTCAGAAAAAAATACAGACATTATTGCTGTCCCGTAGTGGTTTAAATTTAAACCTAGTAATTCTTTAACTTTAAAACGCGTTCATTTCTATATCTTGGCATCAAATCATGCCAACAATGGCCAAGTTGTCCTAAATGAATTATATCAGTCAGTGATCTGTCCGGCTTGATGAACAAACCAGTTCAAACTGCCTGACAGGACTACCAATGGACAAACAAGCATCAACAACAGCTGTAATCAGTGTACAGTACTAACATACAATGTGACTGATTCATATATGTAATAAGACTGAGTAGCAGATTTTGCATAAAATTAAAATGTACGTTGGAAATTTTTTAAGCAACCGTCTAAATTTTTCAGTAACAGATTCTTCTTGTTGTGGGCCAAATTTGCAAATGCGTGGCTCTAGGCTGTGTTTGTGGTGCCCGTGCCTCTGAGAGATTACCTTACCATTATTTTTTATTATTTTTGAATCCATTCCTCACTTGCACCCTGTCGCAATGGCTATTTATATTATAATTATTGAATGGCTTTGGTCAATAGCAAAACATTGCCAAGGTCTGAGGACAATGGCAACAGCTTTTACTATTAACTGGCAAGCATTCATATGGTTTATTACATGCCATCAGAAATTTAAAATTCTTTTACATTTTTGACTGTAAGTCCAGAAAACATTGTTGATATAGATCAGGCACACAGCACTAAATAAGACTGGGATTTATATAAGAGTCATGTAAAAGATCAAATAACTTGCTACCACTGAAAGTCTATCTCTGGGAGACATTTTCCTCCCGATAAAAGTTATGATGGAAATCATCCTCACCCCTGATAATTGAGTGGAGTTGCAGTTGCAGGGAAAAAAAGTCTCTGCTGGTACTGATAGTCAGGCACCCCCTGACACAAACAGATATCTTATTGAAAAGATATGACAATTTGAAATATAAATTTTTAGCTTAAGAAATGGGAGAAGCAGAGTACACATTTTAGAGCCTTGCAAAACAATTACATTTCTTCACCACATAAATACAAAATTTTGTTATCCCACTATTGTAAACTTTTTATTCAAAAGAAAGCAACCGCTTGTCTGCTTGACCAATATACAGATTCCATACTTACAAGAGTTACCAGCCTTGACATGCTGCCACCTGGTGTTGTGAGAGTATTACAGACAAGAACTAAATGTACCAAAACATGTAAACTTAAAATATTACACATTCCAAGCTTCTGGAAAAGTACCCAGTCCTCTGCAATGATATTTTTTTTCTAAAGCAAGAGGGCCTGGGCGGTCCTTCATCATTCAAGAGTAATCTCTTTGAAAAAGCGTGTCAGCAATCAATGTCAGGGTGCTTAGTGCTACTAACCAGAATATGTGAAGATCCCTTGAGCAGCTTTACCACATGCACTGCAGCTGAACAGTGGATTAAATGGAGAGGGGGAAATCTTGATAAGAGTTTTTCTATTACAACACAAAGTGCAGTGCACCAAAACAGCTGAGTGAAATGGAGAGGAATTACTTGAAAAAGGGCCATGTAAGAATATTACCAACCCAAGTTTGATAAAGATCCATCAAGTAGTTCATTAGAAGTAGTCTTTTAATTTCATTTTTTCACTCTTGTGAGCCATTATGTGGCAGATAGTGCTCGTGGTATCAGTTAAACAAACAGTAGCAAGGTACATGCACTGATTTTAAAGACCATGTTTGGTGAAGAAAACTGGGAGGGGGAGGGGAGACTAATATTTAGAGGGGGGAGTGGGGACTAATATTTACTTAAACAGGTGAATATCAACAATTAAGACATTCTGAATATCAAAAGTGCATTTATGCACTTCCCCATCTGCTAACATTGCTTTTCTGTTAGTGTAAACAGTATGTCAACAAAGTTACATGTTCTGAGCCAGCAAATTTATAATACAAGATGCACAGCAAAAATGATCAGAAATTCAGAATTCCTGGAAAGAACACCTGGGAGGGACATATCTGTGCATTAAAATCTTTCAGGAAATGTCTAACACCCTAATTATAAGTATTGATTTATAATGAAACTTTTTTTTTATAACACAACTATTATATCATGGGACAAGACAAAAGATTCTATGGAAACAAAATCCGCTCCCCACCCATTTTGTAAGCTCTATAGGTCTTCTATACTGACAATCATTTGGACAAATCGGCACTTAAACTGAGAATTTCAAACACAAATGATTGAAATAATCTTGTTTTTGTCTGTGATCAAAGATAGATGACTGCAAAAAAGTGGAAAGTTTAAAAGCCATTTTGACAATGTGCTGAACTTTTCAACAAATGAAAACATACATCTTATTTTTTATCCTTCAATCAAACAAATGAAATGTTTTTAAAACATATTCAACCTTTCTGTATTATCTACATTGATTAATTTAACATCAGTCAAACCCTAACACAAGCCAGATCTATGATAAGCCACATACAGTAAACAAGCCAAAGATTCCAGGAAAATATTTTAATGAGATTGAGGTCCACTAGAGTACAATGAACTTTTTATGGAAGCCAAAACAAACAACGCAAAACCTCTACCCGCCCAAGGCCATCCAATTAAAATATGTAAAAAACATCCCAAATGCTTGATGAACTTCTGGCCACTCAGAAAACTTTCACTTTGGAAAGTTTCTTAATCACATCTATCCTATTTCATAAACATGGAACAAGTAACAACAAAACTCCTCATGATCATTCGTTTAACCTTCAATACCCTGCTGAATTTCTAAAATGAACTGGTCCATTGTTCAGTTTGGGCAGTACCACTTATTATTCAAAGGGATGTTCACTGAAAATTTACTGACTGAATAGCAAACAGTGCAGCCCATGATCAGCCTGCATGGATGTGCAGGCTGATCTTAGTCTGCACTGGTCACAAAGGCAGAATCACTTGCCACCAGTAGGCTAAAGGTTTAACTGTTTTACCTTATCTGTAGAAAGAGAAAAATACTATTCTGACAAACATGATATTTTGTAAATTTTTCAACATAAATTATTCTGTTATTACATTCTCTTGTAAGTACACACCAGCCAAAGCATTACTGGAAGCAGCAAAGTAACCAAATAATTTTAACCAGAAAATCTTTTTTCAGCAAAAAAGAAATGAGAAAATAAGAACAAAACAAAAAGTTTAAAAAGTATGCAAAAAGACCCTATTGCTTTTGAGCTTCAATTATTTTGAACTGGTTTTAAACCATGTCAAGTTGACATGAAAATTGCTCTTGTGCTTTCATTTTCTTGCTGTTATGAAAATCTCATAAACTAAAAGGCTTTTATGAAAACATATAATACTGCAAAAATTATATTGGAATAAAATAGAATTAAAACAAGAGCTGTCCGTAAGACAGCGCGCTAGACTTTTCTCAGTGCTTGACTCTGAATTAGAGCTTTGCCAGTAAAAAAAAATTCTAAGTTAAAAAGGGACATAACTCTGTCAAAATTCAAACCAGAGTTATGGGAATTGTGTCTCCTGGTGTAGACTTTGATAGTAAATAAATATTTTGAGTTTCAAGTCAAAAGCTTTAACAGTAACAGAGATATTTGACTTTAAACAAAAAATTCTAAGTTAAAAAGGGGCATAATTCTGTCAAAATTCAAATTAGAGTTATGGGATTTGTTTCTTCTGGTGTAACCTTTGATGGTAAATAAGTATTTTAAGTTTCAAGTCAAAAGCTTTGATAGTAACAGAGATATTTGACTTTATCAAAAACTTTAACCAACGGCAACGCCGACGCCGGGGCGAGTGCAATAGCTCTACTTTTTCTTCGAAAAGTCGAGCTAAAAATTATATTGCATTTATACAGAGACTGATATTTCTAATGAAATTAATACATAGACTTAAGCTGGTGAAATTCCATGATATTTCTATAACATTTTTTTCAGTTTTCTAGATTTTTTTTTTTACGAGCTAGTGATCATAGTGATGAAGAACTAAATAAATGAAGCCTCCAATTATCGGTATGATGCATCATCGTTATCCGAGATACAGATCTGGACATATCTAATTTTGTACTGCATTTAAGATTTTTTTCCCATCTTCAGTATTCTGCCTTCTTTGTATCCAGGTTGTACCATACTAGCCAGTAATATTATCATTTAATATGTATCTGAGTTTCTGAAATTCTAATCTTTCTATATGACCTACCCTTACCTTTAACTCTGATCACCACACACCGCAGTCTTGGCGGTTTATATCCTATTATGCCTAAAGACCTGCCAATTTTTTTCTTCTTTCTATGCTGTTACTTTCACAGTTACCCGTGACTGACTCCCATACAGGTATCCTACCTATGTGCAAGGTTAAAATATTACGAGTACTATATCTGCACTGAATTTGGTATATACATTTATAGACAAAACACTTACATCTAGGAGAAGTCTGACAACATCAGTTTTTCCAAATAAGGCAGCTTCATGAAGGCATGTTCCCTGTAAGGTAGTTCTGTTGATGTTCATTCCTCCCTGTAACAGCAGTCTGTAATCATACACAAATCATATATTGGTTAAAGTTGCCAGAAAACAAAGAAAAAATATGAGTAAAAGTACAGGTTACCCAAAATTGGTTACAGCCTATTATTCTGACAGAAGCCCATCAGACTGAAAACCCAATACTGGATAATAAGTTAACTCCAACTATATGCTGTCACATTTTGGAACTGCAGACATTTTGACTGCTGGGTTTATCTGCTTTCACTTACACAGCAGAGGGCCAGATCAGACTTGATTTTGTTTTTTCAGAATGACTGTAGTCCATTTAGCGCCACTTTCCAATGTTCATAGTTCTTATCTAAAAGACATAGCAGTCATTTTCTCCACCAGTGTACTTCGGATGTTAATGTTGACAAACAATGAAATAAGTCCAGATTGGATAGAATTCTGGACTGGTATTCCACAGCTTTCATTACTGACCTTATAGACCTGAGTTTGGAAACCAGTCACTAACTGCAGCTTTGCCATTGGTCAAATTCAAATTTGAGCTTGGAATCCACCAATCAGATACTGCATTTCCAAGACTGATCTCCAAAAACTCAGCTTTGTTACCTTGGATCCAGATATTTATCACAGATTTTTATATAAAAACAGCTTTTAATGTTTGCTAATCTTACATAAACATTTTCAAGCCTAAAAAAAAGATAGAAGAAACTCTGCAGCAAAGAAGCCAGTGCCAAAATTTTAACATCAATTACACCAGCATACAAAAAAGTGCTGGATATTTAGGATTTTTGATAATCTTTTTTTCTGATGAGTGGAATTAATTCCAAGCAGGTGCAAAACCAGCAACAATTTAACTGTTTAATTTCAGCAAAAAAACTCTGCGCCGCTGATTCTTTAGATATATGCCTCATCGCCCATGACAACTGATGATAATAACATGTATTTTACAGATACTTCACATTTGCAAAAAGTGTGTTATTATCATTATTACCTATTAATGGATTCAATGCTCACAAAAAATTCAAACAATTCTTGACACAAGTCACTTCTGTAAGAGAACAACAGTTTTGTGATTAACAGAAGCTCATAAAAACAAGAGCTGTCTGATGACAGTGTGCTCAACTTTTCTCAGTGCTTGACTCTGAATTAGAGCTTTGCCAGTAAAATCTTTATAAAACTTTAACCAAAAGATTCTAAGTTAAAAAGGGGCATAACTCTGTCAAAATTCAAATCAGAGCTATGGGGACTGTTTCTCCTGTTCTAGACTTTGATAGCAAATAACTATTTTAAGTTTCAAGTCAAAAGCTTTGATAGTAAGAGAGATATTTGACTTTATCAAAAACTTTAACAAAAATATTCTAAGTTAAAAAAGGGCATAACTCTGTCAAAATTCAATCAGAGCTATGGGGATTGTTCCTCCTGGTGTAGACTTTGATAGTGAATAACTACTTTAAGTTTCAAGTCAACAGCTTGATTATCAGAGATATTTGACTTTATCAAAAACTTTAACCAACAGCGACACTGACGCCGACGCCAAAGAAAACGTCAAGCTAAAAACAACAGCTGTCTATATTAAACGAAGTGCTCAACTATTATTCAAGAAATTATAACCAAATTCTTCAAAACTCATACGACTTTTACATCTCTGGTATGACGCAGCCAGGGAGCAAACTCATCCCCTCCAGCACTCAAACGAACGCTCTACCACTAGGCTACCGAGAGTAACCTTACTTTATCCCAAGTATATTTGATGACTGGAAAGCACTGCTGATACATATAGCTAATACTGAGGTTCAGCCTAATAGTTAGTCGCACACAAAACTTAACCAAAATTGTTCTAGGATGAAACAAGGAGCTGCGTTCAATAAATGCTTGATGCCCCCGGTGGCATCCTTGTCAATACAAAGCAGCCTAAGTCCAAAACGAGGTCAAGTTCAAGGTCAATGCCTCCCGCATCAGTAGATGCCGGGGGGCATAAAAAGGCCATAATTTACAATCAATTCAACCAAGAGTTATCTGATTTGATTATTTTAGTAGGTCTGGAAGCCTAGTGTGACTTTTAATACATTACATACAATGTTTATTGAGATATGACCTTGCACACAAATCTTAAACCAAGGTGCCACGCCCAAGCAATTGGCACTGCCAATGCTCCGGTGAGTAGAACAGCTCTCACATTTCTTTGAAAAGTTGAGCCAAAATGAGAGACAATGTTTAGTCATACGAAATAACACTTTTTTGGCTCTCAGGAACTCTTTCTCAAAAACAAATTAAGCATAAATCTTTTGGAGTATGAGTCTTTTGAAGTTGCGCAATAACACGTGAGTCCTTAATATTCACTTCATAACAAAAACCTATCACCATTGCATAGCTTCTAAAAGCATCACTTACTGGTGTAACTAAGTCAGAAAATGAAGGAAAACACTTTGTAAGACAGTAAGAATGTGATTATGACACAGTGTATAGATTTCCCTGTTTATAGTGACTTTTTCATTTCTGCCTCAAACTGTGATTAAAGAGTCTCTGATTCTGCAAAAGTGTCGAGGCCTCATGAAAGGAGTTAGCTTTTCAATATAACAACAAAAATTACTTTTGATAATTACAAATATTGAGTACAATGTTCTACCCAAAAGTGTTTCAAGAAATGACTTTACAGGATCTTATTAATTCAGTAAGCTCATTTATTAAAATACTATACAAAATATTTTATATATATTTAAAGTTTTGTCAGCCAAACTTCTGTTGCATGATGGCCAAACATGTCTACTCACTGATGCTTCCTTCCTAAATTAAGAAAGTAGACTACTGACTGCTCTTTCAGTCATTACTGTGAAATCATTAATTTTTGTGGGGGGGACTACTTTCTGTTCATTTCTTTGTTGTGTCAATTCATGAAACTAAATCCCAGTGATCTGTTCATTTTATTGTCAAGGTCGAAATCCACATCCACACACATATTCACATACCCACAAAATAGCTGTTTTTGCCCAATGCATGAAATTATTTTAAGAATTCACAGTATCTATTTTGTTATGCTTTTGCTGCTGTTATTCAGTAACAATGTCTTAAGACAACCTTAACTATTATTATAAACCTCTGTAAGTTTTTTATACAAACTAAATTTAAAGCAACAAAATTTTATATGAAAGTTAATAAAACATGCATTTCTAATACATCTAATAGGGGTCTAAGTATGGGTACTGGATGTTCCCCTAAACATTAGAATTCTGCGTTCTTGGCTATAGCCCTGTATGCCAATGCAATATATTGCAGCAGTAAGTATATATTATGGTATGTTTTTATCATTATACCACTGACCACTGTCAGGCTTTCCTCAAATAGAATTCTCTTGGAACATTTTTAAACATTAAGGGCTTGTATTTACTTATTTTGAAACAGGTATGTGTTAAGGAAGTGAAAATGCTTCAATTTTTTTTTTTTTTTTTTTTTTTTTAAATCTACCAGTCTTTGACTTGTATTATTACTTAGCAGCTAGCTATGGAAGTGACACAATCTGGCTGCTGATATAAACTGGCTGCACAAAGAGAAATTAGAACCCAAAAGGTGAATGGGGGAAGTTAGCTGTCTAGCTGAATAGTGCAGGTGACTACTAAGCCAAGTTCAGCTGTGATTTTAACCTTCTCTCCTATAACGTCCACATGCATGCCCCAGACACACCACTTTTTCAAAATCTTAATTCTGCATGTTTAAACATACATGTAAGATCTACCTTTTCTTCTTATTCCTCGGTGACAGTCGCTCCTTGAGTCCTGCTAGAGTCAGGTTCGGTAAACTGGGCATCCGAGGCAGACTTAACCGCTTACTGCGGCACATAGAGGGGCTCGAATTTGCACTTGCACCTTTGTTTTCCATTGTTTAATAAAATTGTAAATTTCACACCAATGCCATTAAGACAGTGATAGCAACTATTGATGCACTACTGTTAAAAGCATCACGAGAAAACAATTATTGCAAGAAAACAATTTCGCTAAAATCAGCATCTCTTAAAGCGTGCAAAAAAAAAAAATAGCACAGAATCTATTATTAAGCAAAATCCAATATATTTCTGCTTAATCCGCCATTCCTATTTCAGCAGAAATGGTTAAGATATTATTCATAACATATTCCATAAATGTACCAATGGACATATCACATCAGTCACACTGTGCACAATGATAACAGTCTATTAACTCCACTGAATTTAAATGAAACACAAGATAGCAAAAAAACTGACCCAAACAATTTAAAATACAAGCAACAGGTGTCGTCTGCTAGCCCTACTGTATAATATTTATACAACTCAGTGTATATATTGTTATCATCTTAATTCCATAATGTAAATATTTTTTTGGTCTTTCCAGTTTGTTAACCTCAATGATGGAAGCAAAAATAGGTAGCAACTGTAAACTGTGAAGAATCTATAACAGAGCCGTTATCTGTAACACATATCTTCTCGCATCATTATTTCCCTATCTCTCATAAGCCACGGGCAGGGGGAACTTACATGACACTTTGGCTACCACTCAATGAGAGGTCCAACTATCTACTCAGCGATTTTTTTTATTCAGTTTTTTTCTTCTTCCGCTTTCAGAATTCCTGTAACAATTGGTAAATCCATTCAACCTTACAGACAAATTAATATGGTGTCAGAAAATCTAGACAATAAATGCTATTCATTAACAGATACTTATTTTTTGCAGACATTTTTGTTGATAAAAATGAAACTGAAAACTTTCGCAATATTTTTCTCTTTAGGCAAAGGAAATTAATATATATAGGGTCCAGACAGCATTGAATCGCTCATCTACAAAAAACCAGAACCCTTCTCAACTTGTTTTTTAACCTATTATAAACATATATAAGTTTGTTTGTTTCCCTGCTGGTTTTAGTACCAATTTCAACAATATTTCAGATGTGTAACAGTGGACAGTTGTCCTAACCAGAATTGATTCTGTACCAGCAATAACTTGTTCTCTGCAAGTAACTGCCAACTTCCCCACATGAAGCAGAGGTGGAGCAGGAATGATTTCAGAAACAATGTCTTTTATCAATCATCCCGGAGACCGCAAATCTTCCTTGGGGTTCAAAGTCACAACCCTGTTATCTGTAGAGCTGTGCTCTCAATACTGAGCTAAGCTTGGGGACTAACTAAAATATGATATAACACAGATGGGTTTTAACCCTTACCCTGCTAAATTTCTATAAAGAACTTGTCCATCTTTCAATTTGGACAGTACCATTAACTGCAAGGATATCTTGTATGGAATTTAATGAAAGTTGGCAGGACTATGGCATACATACTACAATTAAAAGCTAAGAAAAGTTTCAGCGATATAGACTTATCTTGAATGAAGTTACAACAATTTGTCTTTATAGACATAGACATTTTTTAATTTAAGTCTAAATCTTTGACTTAAAACGTTGGTGAATATGGGCCGAAGTCAATTAGTTTAAGACTTAAAAGTTGATGAATAAAGGTCCAAGTCAATTAGTTTAAAATTTAAAATGTTGATGAATACAGGGCCAAAGTAAATTAGTTATAGACTTAAAACATTGATGAATACGGGCCCAAGTCAATTAGTTTAACAAGAGCTCGTAGAACACGAAATGCCCCCCTTGATGCATTCAGTAATTGCACAAGGAACAGAAATTATTTGGTCACTGTACACAAAAGTCCTACTTATTCGGGTCAATGTGACCTTGATCTTTGACCTACTGACCTCAAATCAAAATAGGGGTCATCTACTGGTCATGACCAACCTCCCTTCAACTTTCATGATCCTAGGCCCAAGCGTTCTTGAGTAATCATCCGGAAACCGTTTAACTGTTCTGGGTCATTGTGACCTTGACCTTCGGCCTACTTACCTTAAAATCAATAGGGGTCATCTGCTGATCATGATCAACCTCCCTATCAAGTTTCGTGATCCTAGGCCCAAGCGCTCTCAAGTTATCATCTGGAAACCGTTTATATGTTCCAGGTCACTGTAACCTTGATCTTTGACCTACTGATCTCAAAATCCGAAGGGGTCATCTGCTGGTCTTGACCAACCTCCCTATCAACTTTCCTGATCCTAGGCCCAAGCATTCTTGAGTAATCATCCGGAAGCCGTTTAATTAATCCTGGTCACTGTGACCTTGACCTTTGACCCACTGACCTCAAAATCAATAGGGGTCATCTGCTGGTCATGACCAACCTCTCTATCAATTTTCATGATCCTAGGCCTAAGCGTTCTTGAGTTATCATCCGGAAATTTAACTGTTCCTGATCACTGTGACCTTGACCTTTGACCTACTGACCTCAAAATCAGTAAGGGTCATCTGCTGGTGATGACCAACCTCCCTATCAACTTTCATGATCCTAGGCCCAAGTGTTCTTGAGTTATTATCCGGAAATGGATTGGTCTACATAACCGACCGACATCTGCAAAACAATATACCCCTCCTAAATCTTCGAAGGGGGGCATAATTAAGACTTAAAACGTTGATGAATATAGGCCTAAATAAATTAGTTTCAGACTTGAATCGTTGTTGAATACGTGCCGAAGTCAATTAGTTTAAGACGTAAAACATTGATGAATACAGGCCGAAGTCAATTAGTTTAAGACTTAAAACATTGTTGAATACAGGCCTAAGTAAATTAGTTTAAGACTTAAAATGTTAATGAAAATGGGCCCAAGTCCATTAGTTTCAGACTTAAAATGTTAATGAAAATGGGCCCAAGTCCATTAGTTTCAGACTTAAAACGTTAATGAAAAAGGGCCCAAGTCAATTAGTTTCTGATTTAAAACACTGATAAATAACGGCCTTCATCAATAAGTTTCGATAAAATATCTGCTCAGATTCCTCTAAATTCTACAGATCTGCATAACAAAAAAAGATGAGGTCAACAATAAAAGGCTTAAGCAATTATCATCTTACATAAACTTAAAGGAAGATGCTGATCTTCTACAATATCTGGTTAATGTAACAATAAATGACACTTGAGTGTATTGATATTATAATACAAATCCATAATATTACTCATGTTTCCCCTGCCGGCAGCCTCCCCAGGAAAAAACGCAGACAACTAGACCTGCGAACTTCATTTCCAGTCAGTAATATCAGTAAATTAGAAAGGACTTGCATTACTTGATTTTTTTCTTTTCAGCCGAGGGTAATTTGTGCCGATTATTTTCCCTGTGTTGTATAAGTCATTTTTTCCCTGAGACCAATCATTTACTTATATATATATGTGTATATATATATATTCCAGACAATAAAGTATTTTGTGAACGTTAGACATATCGTTCTTTTTTAAGTCATATATTCTATCATTAATTTATATAAAGAATAAAAGGACCTACTTAATAAAGTTAAGATGATTTTACAAACTGTAATTTGTAAGTAACACCCTTCCCCCACCCTTTACTATGAAATTATTGTCAAAGTATAATTTCTAGTTTTACATTTGCATTTAATAGAAAATGGGATGTTTCAACAACCTGAACTAAAAGGCAATTTTTAAAACTGTGAATCTAAGCTTCTGAATTCATTTATTTTTGGTTGCTCAAACAAGACTGGCAAAGGGACAAAGGGAGGTAATAATAACTTTACAAACTTGCATTTCTAATGAAGTATGGCTAACTATGAAATTGTTTATGTAAATCTTAAACAAATGTAATACAACAGTTCTTATATTCATATGATTCCAAAGACTAAGTGTGTTTATTCAATAAATATTAAATGCTAAAATATCTCTATCTTGGTATGTCAACCAAGGAAAATCAAATTTTAAAAATGTTTCAAGCGAAAAATGTAACATGTAATGTACGGTATTAAGCACTAATAGCCCATATATAAGTGTAAATAACCAGACGTTAAAAGTTTTGAACAAACCCATTACTGATTCACCACAAGTCTATGTTCAGACTCTGCGTTTTGTTCACAGGAGAATTTTGTATAATCATGTCCCTTTTCTTCTCAAAACACAGGATAATCAGAGCCAAGACTGATGAAAGAAGTCAGAATGTATAACAGAATTATTTAAAAAATAAAGATTATCTAGTCGGTAGCCAGATTAATTCACCACTTCCAACTGCAGAAAAATACACATAGCACAACTTGGGAACAAATATAGTATATAACCAGCTGTATCAGTAGTGCTGCTAACTTTTAAGTGCGGCTAAATTAATTGTCCAAATACACATTCATGCATTATAACATATGACTGAAATCTAAAATTAGAACTTGATGGAAAAATACATATTTTAGTGTATTTTTATATGAACTAGCGTCAACTGAACAGATAAATAACACTTGTTTGTTTATACCCATCGCTCTTTAAAGTTACATAACTGTTGAAGCAACTTCAAATTTTATGAACAAAAAAAATATTGCAAGCAGTACTTAAAACTAAGAAGATACCTTTAAAACAGCTATCAATTGCTTCTGTTTAAATACTTTGCAATCTATACTGGGAGTGTATTTCATTGTTTTTTCTTCACTTAAACAGCCTCATCTATCTTCATGAAATACAGTAAAAACTAGACTTCCCTTAAAAGCGTATCAGAATATCTGTGTCAGCATTAAAGCTCTATGCCTATAGATTTATATCAAGTTTTAAGAACTCACTTTCTTTATTTAGTAACTCCAACAGATCAGTTTTAAAAGAAACAAGAGCTGCTTTTGAGAAAAGCGCATGTCTCCCATAACTGCCGAATCATCTAGATTGGCATTTCTTCTCCATTATGTATATGAGTCAACCATGCACCAAGACCTGTATCACTGGCATCAGCATTTTCGGTAATTTAAGGGCCATAATTCCGAAGTGCCTGGGCCAATTTGGCTAGTTATCGAACTTGGCCGAGGACTTATTGGCAAACACATTTTGTTCACGTTTGGTGAAGATTGGATGAGAAATGTTTGACTTAGAGCGTGGACAAGATTTGTGACAGACAGACAAACGGACACACAGACAGGAGTAAATCTACATGTCTCCCATCACAGTGGTGTGGGAGACATAATGAAATTTTCACAAAGCATGTCCCTTTATTATGCTCAATCACAAATGAATATGGCAACAAGTCTGTTTAAAAAATGAGTGAAATTTAAAGTTGTAAAACTCTTAATGAGCACGTCAACAATAAAAGAGACCATTAAATAGTTTAAGCAGTACTGAATGCCTTGAAAACAGTGCCTTCCTACAAAATTACCATGCATTTTTGTACAACACTTCCCTTTTTTCATTACTCTCAGTGAATGATTTTCTGACGATAATGAATTTCGCTAGTTCTCCACTTAGAAAAATGGCAGCATAAAATTGAAATAAATATTTGCACATTGTCTTGATGGGGTAATCTTTTCCCCAAGTTTCATAAACCTTCGGGGGTTTTTAGGAAACAAGCAGACACAAATTGAAGGCAAAAAACATTAATTTTGACCTTGCATTGTGACCTTGACCTTAAGCCAACATGGCTGACTCATACGTTGTGCAGATTGTCTTGATGAGGTGATCATTTAACAAAAGTTTCATAAAAAAATCCTTCAAGGGGTTTAGGAGATATGGAGCAGAAAGTGTTACTGACGGACGGACGGAGACCATTCCTATAACCCCCCACTACTTGTGGTGATGGGATTAAACATAAAGATTTTAAACACTTTCCCTAAATCCTAGCAAGAGCTGCTTGTAAAACACATATATCCCCACAATGGCCTGTCTCATTTCCAATCTAAAGATCACAATGACCTTGACGTTTGACCTGAACACAATAGGGACAATCTACTTACCAAAAGCAATACCTATGAAGTTTGCCGGACGATGTTCGAAGTGTTTTAAAGCTGTTGAAAGGGAACTGTTGTTTTAAGTCTTGAGGTCACTGTGACCTAGACCTTTGACCTACTGATCCGTAAAACATTAGAAAATATCTGCTGACCACATCTAATTAAATGGTGATATTTGACAATTGCAGGTCAAAGCATTCTTTCGTTATTGAGCAGAGACCATTTTCAGTCTAAAGGTCACTATGACATTGACCTTTGACCTAAAACTCCACTAATCTACTACCCACTAAACAACAAAGGTCACCTACTGACTACAGGCAATCTTCCTATGAAATCTATGGACTATGAGACAAAGCATTCTCTAGTTACTGATTAGAAACCCAATGGTCAACCAAATGACTGACAGACATAAAGAGACTGTATTAAAATTTGAGCAAACATTAACCTGACTGATAGCAAATATTATCACTACATACACATCATTACTATTTCATTGTTGTACCATTTATAGAAAACCACTGATAACACAGGAAGCAGCTATATACTTTAAAACATAATCTGCAGCTAGAGTATACAAATATAGTCATACCACCTATTAGATGCTCTATCATAGACTTTTGCCCCTTCTTTAAAGAGCACAGGTTTACAAACTTTAATACAAGACCAGTTAGGTTGATTCGATATAAGAAGTTAGAGGAAACTTACGCAGACAGTCAGCCGATTTTTCAGTTCCAGTTGTCCTAGTATTCGTAATAAGTCCAGCTTTTACTGGACATGGCAGACATGTGTCAGTTGAAAAAGGAAATTCCTTTGGCTGGAAAGTGTTCATTTCACATTCCTTGCAACCATTCTCAGATGATATTGAACCAGCTGCACAGTTATCTGCAATAAAATTCATTTAACTCTAGTTTAACTACATACTGTTTGTCATGAAAAATATAGGTCTTCCTGCACTTAATATGCAGACATTGCCAAGTGCCACAAATTGAAAGCTGCGCGTCCAGTGAAAATCCCTGAATCATAACCTTCCAGAGACAAACACAACAAGGCTTGACATTGATCACACTTGTGGAATTTGGTGAAATTCAAACCAGTGGTATAGAAGTAGCAAAGACATCAAAGTATTTGACAAATTAGGGGTCATAACTCCACTTAAAACCATTTAACTGGAACATGCGGATGATATGTACAACTATGTTTCACACTGTTCACTTGAGATGTTTGGTGAAATTCAGCCCAATAGTATACTGCAAGTAGTATAAACACCATTAAATATGATAAATCAATGGCCATAACTCTGCGAAGATCACTGAATTGGAACAAGCCAATGATATGCATAACCAGGCTTGGCAATGATAACTCCTGTAAGTTTTGGTGGAAATCTGCAAAATGGTGTTGGAGAAGTACCCCAAAATAAGCCTAAACATCATTAAATTTGACAAGTAAAGGAACGTAACTCCAAAATTTGACAAGTAAAGGAACATAACTCCAAAATTTGATAAGTAAAGGAACATAACTGCACTGAAAATCACTGTACTGGAATATATCCATGATATGCAAATGATCAATTTTATGAAGTTTGCTGTAATTCCTCCTAGTGGTATTAGAGCAGTTGCACAGGCTACGTAAACTTTGACAAATAAAGGGCCATAACTCCACTGAAAATTACTGTACTGGAATATGTTGACTGCTTCGCACTGCTCATGCAAAATAAAATAACAGAAGTGGCTGAAATATCATGAAATTTGATGATTCAAAGATAATAATCAAAATGAAAATCACTGAACTGGAAAACACAAACAATATTTCAGGCCTTCCAGCATGACCTTCCAAAAAAGTAGGAGGTCCCTACACAAACAAGGCAGTCTGAAAGACAGCTATATCCTCCGCCACTGTTATGGACAGTCTTGATACGGGGAATATTATAGCCATGTCATATTAAAATCCTTCAAAGAGTTTAGGAGATACAGAGCAGACATAAAATGGAAGGCTAAAACTTTTGACCTTGAATTGTGACCTTGACCTTGAGCCAACATGACTGACTGATGAGTTCTGCACATCATCTTGATGAGGTGACCCATGTTTCATGAAAATCCTTGATAAGGTGACCCAAGTTTCATTAAAATCCTTCAAGGAGTTTAGAAGATATAGAGTGGACACAAAATTAAACGCTCAAACCTTTGACTTCAAGTTGTGACCTTGACCTTGAGCCAACATGGCTGACTCATGAGTTCTGCATATCGTCTTGATGAGGTGATCATTTGACCTAAGTTTCATGATTATCCTCCAAGGAGTTTAAGAGAAACAGAGCGGACACGAAATGGAAGGCTCAAACCTTTGACCTTGAGTTGTGACCTTGACCCTGAGCACCATGGTTTTTAGATACAAAATTAAAATGCTGCTACAGACCAATTTTGATGAAGAATCATCAAGCACTTCATAGACAGAAGTTGTTTATGTTTCTATTTCTAGTTCTGTAAAAGTGCTATGGTTAACAAGGGTCTATATTTCTAGCTATGGCAGCACCAAAAGGGATAGAGTGCACCCTATGATTTAATTTTGAAAAGGAGACCTTATAGAGATGTTACAGATCAAGTCTGATGAAGATCCATAAAGTGGTTCATGAGAAGATATTGTTTATTTGTTATCTATTTTTAATATCTGCGGCTCCTGCAAGGGGCCAAAAGCCTTTCTCTTGAAAAACAGTGAGAGAATACTTTATAACTATACTAAACCCAAGTTTGATGAAGATCTATCCAGAGGTGCATAAGACGAATCTATTTAAAGGTTTTCCTTTGTGGGCTTTAAAAGGGACAAAGCAACCCAAACTAGAACAATACTGGGAGAGGACCTCATCATGAGCGCTCAAAAATTCTACTTTAGTTTACCTGCCCAACATGGACCAAATACCTTCACTTCCACAAATTTTAGAGAAGACCTTACAATGGTTCTATAGATCAAGTTTGATGAAAATCATCAAGCAGTTTATTTTATGAATGTGGTCCATACTTAAATTCAAACACTAGTTTAAAGGTACATCAACTTTTCTTTAAAAAAGAAAAAAAAACAACAATAAAACCACACACATCTAAAAACAACTGTTTTGTTCTTATTTTCGCAAAAAAATAAATAATATAATAATGGCCTTACAAACACTGCATGCTTCCTGATCATCAGATCCAAGATCATCAGTTGTCGTTTCTTTACCATCTTTAAGGGGACATTTCGTACAGTTGTCAAATCGTGTATTTCCATCATTGTCCTTGTAATAGCCACGTGCACATGATTCACAGGTTTGTCCATTCAGGAACTTGCCGGCAACACAATACCCTAAAATTGAATCAAAACTATTGTAAACTATAGAAAGATACAATATAATCTGGCAGATCGAAGCCAAATGTTACATCACATACAAGTATGCCAACTGGCAGAAAGTCAGCCCACAAGCTGTCAAGTGTGACCTTGACCTTGGACCTAGGGACCTGGTTCTTGGGCATGACACTCCGTCTCATAATGGTGAACTTTCATGCCAAATTACATCAAAATCCCACCATGCATGAAGAAGAAATGTCCTTGACAAACTTCAATTGGACCTTTGACCTCCAACTGTGACCTTGACCTTTGAGATAGGAACATGAGGTTTGTGCATGACACTGACATGCCTTCTAATTGAGGTAAACATTCATGCCAAATATAAACAAGATTGGTCCATGCATGTCAAAGTTATGGCCCGGAAAAAATCGGATAGATGGACGGACGGACGAATGCACGCACGCATGGATGCACGCACAAACACACATACACCATAAGTGGCGACTATATTGAGCTCATCGCAAGAGGGCTCCAAAACTAGATGTAGAAAAAAGCATTCAGCGTCCATCTGAAATCAGATCTGCTGTCGTGGTAAAAAAAATTTAAGAAGATTTAAGTGGCTCCTTGAGACAAGTTGAAATTTTATTCTAACATGATCAGCAAATAACCTACATACATGTAGAGCAAAAGCCATCTCAGGTTATTATACACTTATTGACTTATGTTGAAGTCCGAGGTCAATATTAATTTTACAGGTCCGTAAATACGCATATTGACTGAAACATAAGTCTATAATTGTTATATTATATGCCCTTCTCAAATGCACCTTTTTTAACTGGCTCATATTTCATATATATAAAAAAAAAAAAAGAGGGCCAAGATGGCCCTAGGTCACTCACCTGAGAAACACACCATAACACATCATAACAGTGTAAACATGTTTGACCTAGTGATTTCATGGAAAAAAATATTCTGACCAATTATCATTAAAATTGGAGCAAAAAATCTTGAGCATAAATAAGTATTTTCTTTGATTTGACCTAGTGACCTAGTTTTTGACCCCAGATGACCCATATTCGAACTTGACCTAGATTTCATCAAGGCTATCATTCTGACCAAATTTCATGAAGATCAATTGAAAAATACAGCCTCTATCGCATACACAAGGTTTTTCTTTGATTTGACCTAGTGACCTAGTTTTTGACCCCAGATGACCCATATTCAAACTTGACCTAGATTTCATCAAGGCTATCATTCTGACCAAATTTCATGAAGATCAATTGAAAAATACAGCCTCTATCGCATACACAAGTGTTTTCTTTGATTTGACCTAGTGACCTAGTTTTTTGACCCCAGACTACATATATTCAAACTCGACCTTAATTTCATCAAGGCAACCATTCTGACCAAATTTTATGAAAATCCAGTGTAAAATGCAGCCCCTATTGCATACACAAGGTTTTTCCTTGATTTGACCCAGTGACCTACTTTCTGACCCAGATGACTCATAATCGAACTTGACCTAGATTTCATCAAGGCAATCATTCTGACCAAATTTCATGAAGATTAATTGAAAAATACAGACACTATAGTATACATAAGGATTTTCTTTGATTTGACCTAGTGATCTACTTTTTGACCCCAGATGACCCATAATCAAACTCAACATAGATTTTATCAAGGCATTCATTCTGACCAAATTTCATGAAGATCAATTGAAAAATACAGCCTCTATCCCATACACAAGGTTTTTCTTTGATTTGATCTAGTGACCTACTTTTTGATCCAAGATGATACATATTCAAACTTGACCTAGATTTCATCAAGGCAATCATTCTGACTTAATTTCAGGTAGATCAATTGAAAAATATAGCCTCTATCACATACACAAAGTTTTTCTTTGATTTGACCTAGTGACCTAATTTTTGACCTCAGATGACCCATATTCAAACCTGACCTAGATTTCATCAATGCAATCATTTTGACCAAATTTCATGAAGATCAATTGAAAAATACAGCCTCTTTCGCATACACACGGTTTTTCTTTGATTTGACCTAGTGACCTACTTTTTCCCTGCTTCTGATTTTGGAGGGGAACCCCAGGTGCCTCTCCGCATTGTTCAAGACGTGGGCGGGTACCTGGATAGAACACCGAAACTGCCTTAAGTCTGTTGTATGACTTCTTCACATGAAAAATTTAGCATTTGAAATTATATCCGTAACGGACAAGTAATTTGAAGTCAGCGGCAATGTCCCTTCGACAAAAAAAGTCTAACAGGTGAAACTAGTGTAGTTTTTGCCTGCTTACATCATTGACGGTAAACTCTCTGTTTCAGGGTACTTTACCAAAAGGCGTGTATTCAATGATAGGAGGAGGGGTTCATCACCTTGGGAAATTGACTGTCCCAGTCTCAGAAACAAAAATGGAAACTGTAAGTGTAGAGCCTGGCTGGGGACTGCTAATAGAAATGTTGCTGACTACAGTTCTTGTATTCACAGTGCTGATGTCAGCTGTAAATCCGAAAACCAAGACTTCGTTGGCGCCTCTGGCTATAGGGTTCGCCGTGGCTGTAGACATTATGGCCGGGTATGCATCTCTTTAAAACCTCGCAGTAAATATTGCGGAATCAAAACTAAATTAATTGCCAAATCCAGTTTAGTGGTAGTATCTTGGGCAAAAATGTTGAGGGTTTGTTTCAGTTATGGAAAATTAAATACATGAACTAAGTTATACATGCTGAATAACTGAAAAAAAACTGTCCAAACAAGATCGCAGTAAAACGTAAATGCCTATTCATTCATTTTCAGAGGTATGTTGACTGGAGCCTCTATGAACCCGGCTAGAGCCATCGGACCGGCAATTGTGGCAAGTGCGGTTTTAGACAATGCTTGGGAATACCATTATATATACTGGATAGGTCCTATCCTCGGTGCCATCTTGGCAGTTTTATTATACAGGTAATTCATCCCTAGAGAATCCTTTACAACACGACTCTTATTTTCGCACTACAGACAGCCAGTTTGTTGAAGCAGATAATAGATTAAATGGAAACAGCCAAATAAGTTGTTTTTTATCTAAAACGTTTTTGAAATTTCAAATACTGATATTCTTCCTTGCATATGAGATATGGAGAAATAACGTACTAGGTCGAAAACAATTGAGAACATATTGTGAAAATAGTGGTATGATAAACGCCAATTTCTTTCGCACATGACCCTATAGTTTAACTATACACGTCTACACCAACTTAATACTACTCCGAAGTTGACTAGGTAATTAAGCTGATTTTTGTTATTAGTTTATTTGTTCGAAACCCTTACATTTGTTCATTTACACTAATTTATGCTCAACGAGTGTTTGATGTATGTTTAGATCTTTACTGGAGGTGTTGTTAAAATTTGATTGCCCTACCCTGATTTCCTAACCAATGTAGACTTACTTAAATATAGTATGAACACACTGCATACGGAATAACATACTGTATTTTATTTGTCTAAGATTGGCATAATATTTAACTACATGTTGTTTGCAGGTGTTGTCAATATAAAGAGGTTGTGAGTTTGCTGGATTCTTATAACGGGAAATAAACGTTTTAGCCAAAAAATTGATATAAACTGTAAACGATTCTACTGCTACCCTGTGATACATCTGGAAAATGTGTGGCTTATATCTGGTTCTTGTAAAATAAAGCCGCAACTAATGAAAAACCATTACCGATTAGTGGATCAGATAGTAGTTTAACGCTGTGTTTTGTTTGTTTCAGATTTTTATTCACTTCTTCAAATCAGCATCGGGTAGCTCAAGCAGAAACGATGTGACAACAAAAATATATTAAGATATTTTATATATCTGGACAGATTGGTAATTAAAACTATGGCCAGTGTTATATCATATAGACTTATACGTCGAGCATGTATATTCTTCGCATTCAGGGAAATGCTGAGGCACTCAAAGGCATTTGCTATTTTTGTTAATGTTGTTGTTGTTATTTGTAAAAGAAAAGAGAAAGCGTTAAGTTGAAACGTACCTTAGATCCGCCTCAAATGGTCTGCCTAGTGGTAAAGGGTCCTAGGACCTCTCTCAAATGGTCTGCCTAGTGAAAAGGTTTCCTAGGACCTCTCTCAAATGGTCTGCCTAGTGGAAAAGGGCCCTAGGACCTCTCTCAAATGGTGTGTCTAGTGGAAAAGGGCCCTAGGACCTCACTCAAATGGTCTGCCTAGTGGAAAAGGGTCCTAGGACCTAGTGGAAAAGGGCCCTAGGACCTCTCTCAAATGGTCTGCCTAGAGGAAAAGGGCCCTAGGACCTAGTGGAAAAGGGCCGTAAGACCTCTCTCAAATGGTCTGCCTAGAGGAAAAGAACCCTAGGACCTAGTAAAAAAGGGCCCTAGGACCTATCTCAAATGGTCTGCCTAGTGAAAAATGGCCTTAGGACCTCTCTCAAGTGGTCTTTCTAGTAGGAAAAGGCCTTAGGACCTAGTGGAAAAGGGCCGTAAGACCTCTCTCAAAAGGTCCGTCTAGTGGAAAGAGCCCTAGGACCTCTCTCAAATGGTCTGCCTGATCTGCCTAGTGGAAAAGCGCCATAGGGCCTCTCTCAAATGATCTGCCTAGTGGAAAAGGGCCTTATGCCCTCTCTCAAATGGTCCGCCTATTGAAAAAGGGCCCTAGGACCTCTCTCCAATGGTCCACCTAGTGGAAAGGGGCCCTAGGACCTCCCTCAAATGGTCCGCCTAGTAGAAAAGCGCCATTGGGCCTCTCTCAAATGGTCCGCCTAGTGAAAAAGGGCCCTAGGACCTCTCTCAAATGGTCCGCCTAGTGAAAAAGGGCCCTAGGACCTCTCTCAAATTGTCCGCCCAGTGGAAAAGGGCCCTAGGACCTTTCTTAAATGGTCCGCGTAGTAGAAGAAGGCCCTAGGACCTCTCTCAAATGGTCCGCCTAGTGAAAAAGGGCCCTAGGATTTCTCTCAAATGGTCCGCCTAGAGGAAAAGGGCCCTAGGACCTCCCTCAAATGGTCCGTCTAGTGGAAAAGGGCCCTCGGACCTCTCTCAAATGGTCCGCCTAGTGAAAAACAAATGGTCTGCCTAATGAAAAAGGGCCCTAGGACCTCCCTCAAATGGTCCGCCTAGTGAAAAAGGGCCCTAGGACCTCTCTCAAATGGTTCGCCTAGTGAAACAGGGCCCTAGGACCTCTCTCAAATGGTCCGCCTAGTGAAAAAGGGCCCTAGGACCTCCCTCAAATGGTCCGCCTAGTGAAAAAGGGCCCTAGGACCTCCTCAAATGGTCCGCCTAGTGGAAAAGGGCCCTAGGACCTCTCTCAAATGGTCTGCCTAGTGGAAAATGGCCATAGGACCTCTCTCAAATGGTCCGCTTAGTGAAAAAGGCCCTAGGACCTCTCTCAAATGGTCCGCCTAGTGAAAAGGGCCCTAGGACCTCCTCAAAGGTTCGTAGGACCTCTCTCAGATGGTCTGCCTAGTGGAAAAGGGCCCTAGGACCTCTCTCAAATGGTCCGCCTAGTGAAAAAGGCCCTAGGACCTCTCTCAAATGGTCCGCCTAGTGAAAAGGGCCCTAGGACCTCTCTCAAATGGTCTGCCTAGTGATAAGGGCACAAGGACCTCCTGAAATGGTCCGCCTAGTGAAAAAGGGCCCTAGGACCTGTCTCAAATGGTCTGCCTAGTGGAAAAGGGCCACAGGACCTCTCTCAAATGGTCTGCCTAGTGGAAAAGGTTCGTAGGACCTCTCTCAAATGGTCTGCCTAGTGGAAAAGGGCCCTAGGACCTCTCTCAAATGGTCTGCCTAGTGGTAAAAGGTTTAGAACCTCTCAAAAACGGTCTGCCTGGTAAGAGTAGGACCACTTTCAAAAAGTCTGTCTCGGTGATTTTTTGTTTCTAGCTTTGTCCCTAAGACATAAGTTGCAAAATGAGAAACACTTTCTGTGACCAGGAAATACAGTAAGATGTGATAAATACAAAATGTATGTGTAAATAATTGCGGAAACATGCCCGTTAAATGACAAAGAACCTCAGACCTCAGAGCTTTCTACCTCTTTGTCGTATAACTACTCCAACAGTGTTCCGGTTCTCTGCTCGACATTGAGCGTGCAAAATGTACTAGACATGTTTAAAGTATTGCTGCTTCTTCATAAAACAATTTTTCAGTATAGTGGTAAACTTTAGACTTTTCGTTTTTGTACTACCGGTATTTTCGAAAGCTTTATTGGCACGTTGGGTTAAGAAAAATTTCTCATCACTTTCTGTATAACTACAAAAAAAACAACTTCCCCACTTGACACGAATAGACTGTCTTGTGGTTTTCATGGAATCAAGGTTGATATACAAAAAGTTAAAACTTGAACATATTCATATTTATTTTCAATCTAATAATTGAAAGCTGAACCTACAGTTTCTATTAAATCAAATAGAATTTTGTGTTCGTCAGCATCAACCAGACATGTGTATATTGCTGTACTTTTCTGTTAAGTCTTAAAGACGCGCCACAAAATAACTGTATTCTTTTGTGTTTCCATGCGGGTAATTATACATGATTTGGATTAAAACATTGAGAAATGCAAGTATCTAGTTACAAACAGGCCGTGACATATATAAGGCCAAGACAATGTGTTTAACTCAAAATATATTATTAATTAATGTAGCAGTATGCATAGTACATGTTAAATTAAGATCAAATTAGACCATACTTTATTTCTGCTGTGTAAGATAGTTCTTATTCTATGTTTTAAAACTATACTGATTCAGAAAAAAGGGATTGACTGAATAAGTTTGCAGATGAAGTTGTGAAAACAAATGAATTCAGGGAGGGCCTAAATTGTCCACATGTAACCTTGTAGAAATGTCGTATTGTACTAGTATTATCAAAATGATTTGCATGAAGTTCATGTGGGAGGAAAATGTAGGTCACTAGGTTGCGGTGGGTCTTTAATTTTAGTAAAAATATGTATACGGGTAGACAACGTACAAAAATCTTCATTAGGTCAATAAAGTCCGATGCATAACCATTTAAAAGTAGAATTCTAACTTTACTACCATCGCAGATCGAAGTATATATGCCATTTTAGAAATTGCCAAAATTAGGAAACTATCCTAAGCACTACAGTCAGAAAACAATTGTCGAAAATTCCAGACACACAATGAGCAATTTGTATGGTAAGTTGTTACTGTTGTTCATATATTTGGAAAAAAGGAATGAACAATAAGTGTTTGTAAAAGAACTAACTTTAAAAATCCAAACGAATTAATATTTTCGAAAGAAAAAACAAGAAACACGGAATATGATTTCGAAAATAAATTTCGTTGTAACGTATTAACATTTATAAATGGTGAAATAAAAAAGTATCGAGCATCTTATCTTAGGAGCTCCATAGTATTTTTTTTTTTTATTTATTTTTTTATTTTATTTATTTTTTTTATTTTTTTTTTTTTTTTGGTACGCTAATATCAAGCTTTTGTTGAGTTTTGCATTGTTGATAATATCATCATATTTACTTTTATGTCATATTGAATGACCATTAACTGGAGTCAATAAATTTTCTTCTTTAAGTTCTTCAGCATTGTCAAATTTTATAGATTACACATGTCGTTCAAGCCAACAACCTATAGCGTCTATCGGTCAACCCAACAGGCAGATATCGGGCCGATACGGTTTTCTATATCTGGCTGATTTTAAGTTTTGGTTATGTCGATCTTATATTGTTTGCAACATATATCAGTCCAATACCGGGTAATTGTCAGACAATAATATCATAAACAGATTAGTTTAACGATATTGGTTCGATATACCAACGATATAAGATTTCAGTTGTTGGATGATATATGGATTTCTCTGGAAAAAATCTGGCTTTCAAGTTGTGAAAACTTTCTGATTTTCACAAAAAAACCCTCCATTTCTTCCAAGTTAAAGTGACATTTTCATATTTTATGTAAGCCAGGTCCTGTTTTTATTTCATTGTGGACCTTTATCTGACATTTTGGTAGCATTTTCAAGGAGATCGTTAATGTAAACAAACCTAATCATACATGTGTTCATACCCACATTTTAGCTATCAGTTTGGAAGATATTCTATCGTGTTGACCTGTCAGACAAATAATCTCTCTTAGAAAATACATGCCCCACTACTTTTCTTGATGTTCTTTTGTGGTTTATTGCGGGTCATTTAAGAACATAAGGCTAGTAATCCTTTTTAAAATGGGTCTGGTTATGTGTTACAGCTCTCAGAAGATTGCTAATTTTATATAGAACGTATAGCAAACTTATTTACTTCTGTATACCTATAACAACAACATTGACCAGAATTAAAATTTATCAAGATGTATGTATAATTAGGCAATTTTGGTAAGATTTCGGTAGACTAAATGAATATTTCATTGCAATTTTGCTGTGAAATTTGTAAAAGAAATAATACATTATCACTATTTTGTGTGTGTTTTTTTTTCTCTCAAGAATTGCATATTTAGACCTTGAATTTTAACCATACATAGCTATCAGATTTGAAAGTTTGTATAGTTAACAGTGTTTATGTGTTATTTGCTTGCAGTCTGAGTACAAAATAGAACAGGTCAAAAATAAGCTCCAAGTAGGAGAATTGGTTAAAAGTAATGTCGCGACAACTATTTTTGAGGAAAATTACCGTATTGGCACACTTGGTATTTTTCATGCAATTAAGCTACTGTTACTACACAAATGAAACTAAAACTATTATAGAAAGCCACTGTTTTCTTAAAGATACAATATAGTGCGTTTTATTCGACCTGGAGGGGCGGAGTTGATCTCTGACTTGATCTAATGGCAATCTCAAAACACGAGCAAAATAGGTAGAGCAATATCTTCGGTAACCAACGACTAAAATTCAACGCTACATTGGTGACATGTACTACACACCCTGCACAATAATGTAGTGGACCGTCGCGAAACCCCGCCCCGCCAGGTCAAATAAAATGCACTATAGTACTAAATAGGTAATCGAGCAGCACTTCCGAGCTAGACGGAAAATGGCGGAAAGAAAAAATCCTCCATTTTTCCCAGGTAAAGCGGCATTTTCATGTTATACAAATCAGCAAATATTTGGTGGATGTCGTCAGAGATGAGATAGAAATCCTTGATATCTTGTCAGAATCGATATGTCTCAAACAATGATTTTTTTCTCGGATAAAATCATTGTTTTCGTGCAGATGTGTATTTTTTTTGTTGCAGATGTGTATTGTCGCAACTGCGCTCTCGTAATACAACTCCTCCGCGTCGGAACTCCAAAAAATGATTTTATTCAACGACAAATCAATGCTTCTTAAATAAAATGCTCTTAAGGTTTACATTACAATAACTGTATGCAGAGAAAGGGAAATATATTATATAGATTGTAGACACATGACTTTATCAGATACGACAGATGTTCATCTATAATATAGGTTATAACTTCGTTCGTAAGGATAATGGCCGATACGGAATACTTAATAAATAGAAACAATTCAGCCTCCAGGGAATCTGAAGGGTCCTTTGATAGGATATGGAGGCCTATAATAGCGGAAATGGTTGGTGTTACACTGTTCGTGTTTGTTGGATGTTGTGCGTTGGTCAGTGGGAATATTACCAGCGCGGCCTTGGGACATGGGCTCACTATTGCCCTACTTATTATGGGGTTAGGTGAAATAAGGTAAGTGATTAATGGCAGCTAGTTTATTCCAATAATATTATGATACATTTACACCTACCTACCCTTGCCTGGTCTGTGATAAATATCATGTTTGTAATACATTTGCGCGGATTTAAGTTTTTCGTGTACCCAAAATTTATTATTCAGCGTGAAATCTATACAAACAACTTCAAATTTCACGAATTCGGTACCTGACTGGATGTGAATAGCATCGTTTTAAAACACTTTTTTGCAACAAGGGTAATATAAATGATTCAAAGACTACATCATGACTCGTACCAGCACTTAAGACATCGGCCATTCTTGAATCGTTGACCACTTGGCTCACTTATATGAGGATGAAACATAAAACCTTAGGCCTACAATTTTCATGTACATAATGTTTACGATTTTTTCTTCAGTGGTGGACATTTTAATCCTGCTGTGACATTGGGAGTCACACTGGCTGGTGGACTACCAGTATTCCTAGCACCCGGGTACATTATTGGTCAAATTGTGGGTGGAGTTCTTGGAGCTGCGTTGGTCAGGGCAAGTTTACTAGATTATTTCGACCCAGTGCGGAAAAAATATCTACACAATGACCAGTTTTTATATATGAAACATGGTGATAGTAGACAAGTAGTTGAGTTTATAAGCCATTAAATTTTGCTTACTCAACAGAACTAGGTGTTATATACGAAACGACGACATCGGAAGTTTTAAAGAGTAATTTAACTATTGCGTTTTCTGTATGTTCATTAAAGAGTTTTGGTGACAGTTGGTACAGATATATACTGAACTAAAGAAACAAAAATAACAGACAAAACAAATTCATTATACACAGATAAAATAATGTTAACTTGAAATAAATTTAAAGTCGAATCTGAGCTTTGTACACACTGATTAGTAGGTCACAATACCATTTCAAAGCCATTATTTCAAATATTTCCGAAAAAAAACTTTCAAACGAGATTCCCCATTTTGTTGACTGCGTTTAGAAGTACTCGTAAGAAATCAAATTTGACATCTATAACCAAATGCGAGAAACCTTAATCTTTTTCTACGTTAACTCCGCAACTATAATGTGAGCTTCGTTTTTCGTTTTCGTTTTCATTTCAGTACCAAAACACTTGACGTTAAGGTATTGGACCCGTAATAGAGTACCTCCTTTTTGAAGAGTATTCAATTTCTACCATAAACCTACTTTGACTGCAATTTTCAGGAGGGCGTAGGTTCAAGCCCCACTGGGACCAAATTTTTTCTCTCCATATTTTCCTTTTTTCTAGTAAGTTTTTACTTTTTTTCCAGACTTATTATGGATTTATTGTACAAAAGTGAAAAAAATTCATTTTATAAGCAATTTTATGCTGTTCAAAGTGAATTTACCCCTGAATCAGGAGGGGTAGAGTTAGACATCTTGAAAAATATTGAGTTACATGCGGTAAAAGTTCTCTATTTTGCCTTCATTCTTTAGATTACATATTGTGAAAGAAATGCAGGTAGGTTTTACTTCTGCCCCAAGGTTATTTTTTAATAAAGTGAGCAAAATTCAAAACGGACCCACAGGATTCGACCTTAAATTTTCAATGTTGGAGTTAGAATTCTGTCTCATTAAATCTGTTTACTTGAGGCACCCTAGAAAAAAGGATATTTACAGTTTTATTTTGTGTTTTATAATTGTTTAACAATAGTTTGATGTTTCTTTTATCAACATTAATGCTGTAATGAATTATCTACAAACGTTTTAGACAGTGGCCATCTCATTGAAATTTGTCTCTGCTCGAGCTTGAGGAAATACCATAAATTATACAAAATTTACAAAAAACGGCACGGTAAAAGTTGTTTAAAATTTGCAACACAGTGCGAAACATGGTCAACTTGAAGAATATACCAAGCAAATGCCATTTTTTAAACATCACTATTAGGGGTCCAATACCTTAATATAGTGAATTATGGTCAAACTCGTGACTAACATATATGTTATCTCGGAGGAGTGTATTTTTACTAATCTAATTCATTTTGAGATATGATGCTTCAAGTGTAGTAAGTTTGATAAAACTTTTCTCATTGTAGATTACACTAATGCATCCTAGTTTAACTAAATTATGCACAGCGTCTGAACATTTTTTATCAATCTTTAAGGGTCTTGTCGTCATCATGTAAATATAGAATATTGCTGAAGCAATTCTATGAGGCTGAGCCCGGTAATCTGAATTCGAACATACTTGCCGAAACCTCAGCCCCGCGAATCCAGAGGTCGGCGAAATAATTTCTCCATAAATAACTGATTAAAAGTTGTCAAACAAATTATCGTCAAGTATCCTGTTTTCTCATATTCTCGCGGGGCTAAGGGGTTGTTTTTATTCCCAGTAACAGAAAACCATTTCATAAACAGCATTTGGATGTTATTTTGTAGAAAATTCACTTGTCTTCCAGATGGAATCATAAAATGTTACAGACATTATCCCATTTAATTATTTTGTTACAGTATTTGATACCACCCTCACCCGCAGAAATGGACCAAGAGTTTCTCGTATTCCCGTGGATTTAGATTTGACTTTTCATCACAAATAAGTTGTAGAATTTAAAACATTAAAATTACCATTGTAAAATAAAAAGATATATTCTGTAGTAAATACATCAAAAAATATGACAATTAATTGCATAATCAATAATTTATGGCAAATTTGCTAATACCACCAGATAAAAATAAGGATTTTTTTTTTTTTTTTTTTTTGAAAATTGAATAAAATGCTGGTAGTTTCGTCAAAATGCGTTCAAATCACTTGAAATTTTCAGTGTGTCAGTTTTGTACCATTCCTGTCTAGAAAATAACAAACATTAAATTACTTGACAACTTTAAGGCAAAAAAACGAGGATATGAGAAACCCTGAGAATACGAGAAACAGGGATAACTGATTTGTTCAAAACTTTTACTCTTTAATGTTCACTGAGCGTTCAATGCAGGTCATATTTACACTAAAGATCTCACAATTCGAATTTTCTGTCCTGATTGCCCAACGACGATAGCTTTAAACTCTGACTATGTAAGATATGAATATAAATACAGTTGTCACATTATATTTGCATAATAATATTATTTGCATTGACTAATATTGGTTTAGCCAAAGTTCATTAGTAATGTTTGTTAAATTATTATTACATTCCTTTGCTTATCTCTTTTGCGGTGCTCTTAACTAAAAGACTTTTATAGTTTCCCATGTACAGTATTAAATGTGCAATTTCTCTCTAATGCTAGTTTCCCCTTTACAGCATTGAATGCGATTTCTGTCTATTGCGATGCACTTTGCCAACAGACTTGTAGTAGTTTCCCCTTTACAGCATTGAATGCGATTTCTGTCTGTTGCGGGGCACTTTACCAAAAGACTTTTAGTAGTTTCCCCTTTACAGCACTGAATACGACTTCTGTCTATTGCGGTGCATTTCACCAAAAGACTTGTAGTAGTTTCCCCTTTACGGCATTGAATACGACTTCTGTCCCCGCTTACAGTATTAATGGCGACTTCTCTCTGTTGCGGGGCACTTTACCGAAAGACTTGTAGTAGTTTTCCCGCTTACAGTATTAATGGCGACTTCTCTCTGTTGCGGGGCACTTTACCGAAAGACTTGTAGTAGTTTCCCCGCTTACAGTATTAATGGCGACTTCTCTCTGTTGCAGGGCACTTAACTGAAAGACTTGTAGTAGTTTACCCGCTTACAGTATTAATGGCGACTTCTCTCTGTTGCAGGGCACTTAACCGAAAGACTTGTAGTAGTTTCCCCGCTTACAGTATTAATGGCGACTTCTGTCTGTTGCAGGGCACTTTACCGAAAGACTTGTAGTAGTTTCCCCGCTTACAGTATTAATGGCGACTTCTGTCCGTTGCGGGGCACTTTACCGAAAGACTTGTAGTAGTTTCCCCGCTTACAGTATTAATGGCGACTTCTCTCTGTTGCGGGGCACTTTACCGAAAGACTTGTAGTAGTTTCCCGCTTTCGGTATTAATGACAACTTCTCTCTGTTGCAGGGCACTTAACTGAAAGACTTGAAGTAGTTTCCCGCTTAACTAATTAATGACAACCTTTGTTACGGGGTACATTACCGGAAGGCAAGCAGTTTGTTTATCCTGTCTACAGAATTAAAGTTTAATTACAACTTCTGTCTGTTACAGGGTACTCTGCCATCGGGTGTGTATTCAATGATTAAGGGAGGGGTTCACCACCTTGGAAAGTATGACGTCCCAGACTCGGTATCAACAGAAAATGTAAAACCGGGTTGGGGATTGCTTATAGAAATGGTGTTGACAACAGTGCTCGTTTTCACGGTGCTGATGTCCGCTGTAAATCCGAGAACCAAAACGTCACTTGCGCCTCTGGCTATAGGTTTCGCTGTGGCTGTGGACATCATGGCGGGGTATGAATCTCCTCAAAATTAATTGCCGAATTAAGTTTCATTGCACTCCTTTGTTTAAAAAATTATATGTGTGTTATATAGTCATGGAAGATCGCAAATGTTACAATTTAAACTTTGTCCCAAGTAGGCTTTGTCACTTTACATTTAAAAGGTACAAGAATTTAAAGTAACAAAAATAAAACTCGAGATACCGCTGTTTTTAAAACTACGTTCCTTTACAGGTGGTACATAACTGAAAAAATATAAGCATATCATGTATAAAAATACCTTATCAGTAAATGACTTGTTCATTCCTTTTCAGGGGTATGTTGACTGGTGCCTCTATGAACCCGGCTAGAGCCATCGGACCGGCAATTGTGGCAAGTGCGGTTTTAGACAATGCGTGGGAATACCATTATATATACTGGATTGGTCCGATTCTCGGTGCCATCTTGGCAGCTTTATTATACAAGTAAGTTCGATCTCCGCGATCTACAATATTTCTTTTGAAAGTTTGGTTTAATTCAGCTCTGGCGAACCCTAAAAGGGGCAAAGTAGAACCAGTTGAGCAAGCTTGGGGGCGTAAGTCAGTAGGATGGCTTCGCCAAATGGAACAATTCTATACCCTAAGAGAGGTTTTCGAATCGAAAGCGGCGATGTGTAAGTGAATCAAAGTAAGCCACTTCAACCACTCGGGCACCTCAACCACTCGGGACCTCAACCACTCGTGCACCTCAACCACTCGGGCACCTCGACCACTCGGGCACCTCATTTCATGTTGATGTTGTTTGAGTTGGATGGAAACTCTACAGTTAAGAGTTGAGTACACAAGGAACATAAGTAGTTGAAGCATTGTCAAGTCCAAAAAGGGATCGTAAATGAACGTCTCGACATCAAGGACGGACGGACGAATGGAATGTGTTAGGTGTTTACTATTTTAAACTGTCAATTATGTTTACATAAATACTGTGAAGTAATTGTTCTTATTTTCAGATAAGGATTTGGGTCTAATATATCTTTAAAAGTCCATTAAAAAGGGTTGACTTAAATCTATAGCGAAAGTCGTTTTAAGATTCAAGGTTATATACATTAAGCCCATGTGGATAAAAGTAATAAAATGCAAATTTTATTCAGACACCATGTGACAGGCGTATGAACACATCCATTCACCTATTCCATAAGATGTATCATTAACACAATAAATGATATATTGCAATCATCCAAGTCATATGATGTTGGTCGCACAGGTGTTTCTATGGCATCCTGTTTGGGCCACCGCAGTTTCAAGTTTTAACATGTTATATAGTTCATTAAGCTACTAGTTAGGTTAGTATATAAGCCGGAAACTTCTTCTATCTCCTACTAGATTCTAGTTAAACATGCCTCGGAATGTACAGCTACTTCGCAATTACATACTAAATGGGAAACAATCGCGTTAAAGATAACGTTGAAGCTAAAAGAAAGTATATTCTCATAATTATGTATGATGTAAAGTACAAATGTAAAGACTTCTTTCAATTTTATATCATTTACACATTGCAGCGCTTTCAAACTGTTTAGACACGACCGAATGTTTATATATAAATACTGCCCAGAACTTATTGAACCGCTCGATTAAAAAAAATCTAAATATCCGCATAAATTTGGCGGCGTGTCCATCAATGAAAATATACCATATGTTTTAATCATTTAATAGCTACATTGGACTTTTTGGCGTGTCTTTAACACTGTTAATTTCGTTTCAGGCTTTTATTCACCTCCGCAAACCAACGCTGGATAGCCCGAGCAACAACGGTATCGGGCTTAACTGTCAATGATTAAACCAAGTGCAATTTTATATCACGTGAGCAGATTTCGTTGGGCATATTGTAAAATAACTTCTTCGCAAAATACTATAAATAGGCACTGGGAAATTATATGGCAATATTCTTCATCTGACTACAACTAGAGATGGTACCTGAAAAATTCAAACTGCATCTGCTGTTGCTTTCCGTGTGGAAACTGGATACCGGATACCTCAGTTCTATAGTGATTTAGCTGCCATACTTTGCTTTCATGCTGACATTGCAATATTTAATCCGAATAAAATCGGTCCTAAATGGAAAAGTGAAGCCAGTGATAGCTATATAACTCTTCTAGGACAATGTAGTTTTCTGGACCAATTGTACATAGATTGGGATTTGCTTCCCAAAATGTAGTTTACTTCAAGAGATAAAGGTTATTATTCAAACAAAAACACTTAACATTTTCTTTAATTAATTCAGTATAATAATAACTAACTATTTCACTCAAAAATAAGTTCTGACACCCTGATAAAGACTTCAAGATACCCAGCAAACACTCGATAGTCAGTTGTTGTTCTTTATTCTATATAAAATTGACCTATTTCCAATGACCGCAGCACACATCAGGACCCATTTTAAATGTCTGTAACTTACATTTTCTGGAAGAATATTGTTAGTGCTAACTAAAAATCAAAAGAAAAGTGGGGGTCATGTTTGATGCAAGAAAAACAATTTCAGTCAAACACACAAACTGCAAAATCATCTAAAAAATGAGACCCCAAATTATACTGGTGGTGTATGATCTAAGTTTCCATGAAAATTTTGGCATGTTGTTATTTCATTATGAAAATGCTACCTACATGTCAAGCATAGATCTGTCATGTGATTTTAGCAAAAATATTGCAAAGAAAATAAGGAAAATAGCTCTACAGAGCAAAACAACTGAGGACTATTTGTATCCGCCATTATGCGACTACCACTTTTTTTCGCGCCATTTTTCTGTTTAGTGTCTGTATGCCTTATGATATTAGCTTGACCACATGTGCCGTGCAGATAGACTGGTACTGTACGGCCAGCCTATGACAAATTACATTTTTATAACGGTTACCATGTTTCACAATAACATTTTCAGATCAAATGGGGCATTTTGTTATAATAATTCTACGTTGAATATATGTGAGTTCAGGCTGCCAGTTCATGACAGGTTTCCTATTAGCGTCGAAACACAAAAAGAAATTTTGAGTCCTTATCATAAAAAAAGCAAACAGGGTTAGCTATGAATTAAAAACGACATTTTATTGTATCAGTGATTATTATGTTAATATTTTGCACTCAAAAATGAATATAAGAGTAATCGTTCCTCTTATTTATAACCATGTACAGTGCATTTTAGATGCATTTGGTACAGAAATAGTGTTAATTCATGGGTAAGGAGCAATATGGTAGATGGTTGCAGTAAAAAAGCACATCATATTAAACACTAAAGAATTTGTTCCTGGAACAGGCTTTAATATGGAACGCCTTCGATGCTTCGTGTTTCCTCCATTGTTGGTGTCCTGTATTGCCACAATTATATTATGTACAAACGTTTTTATGTTGTGTACAAACGTTGTTATAATCTATATACCGTGTGTAATCGTTGTTAAATTGTGTACTTACGTCGTTTTACTGTGTACAAAATTAACACTGTTATATTGGGTATAAATGTCTTTATGTACTTACAAACAGCTATATGTTGTGTACAAATGTTGATAAAAACCTTGTTTTTATGTACATCCATGTTTTTATTGTGTACAAACATTGTATATTGCGTGCAAACGTCGTTAAGGGGACGCATATTGCTACATTCACAGTTCATACAGAAATGCGGATGGGGTGCATATTCAAGAAATCGATGGTGGGAAAATAAAAAACATATTCCTAAACTGATATAATACTGATGGACACCTGTAATATTCAGTTTTTTGTGGATAAGGATATGGTACTATGAATGTAATAGGAAAACAGAGGTCTTTGTGAAAGTACATTCAACACAAAATATTAAGCTTTTGTATAAGGAAAAAACAGGTTTTTTACAATAACAGTGTTCCAAATAATGTTGAAGGGATGAGATTTTCTTTCTAACACATCAGGTTTGCTTAAACATGTAAAAATTTAACGCCACGTCATTTCAGCTCGGGATGGACGCCATATTTCTCATTGATAAAAATGTAAACAAAAAAAATCAGAGTGGGATTAGCATTGCAAGGGCATAACATGACATTCTACACAATGAATACCTTAGAACAGATATCTAATATGCTACACAGGTCAGGCGGGTTAAATGCATAATGGCGATCACTTGAAATTCATCTTGAAAAGGTGGTTAATTTTAGTTTATTTACATGGTTTTTAATTTTCCCACGACTTCTCGGCGATTCACTACAAATGTATTACTGCGCCGGACGAAAGGTAACTCTAATAAACAACGAGAGACAACTTAGGTGTCAGCACGTGTACGATTTTTAAAAAAACATGTCGATGATTATAATTTCTTATCAAATAATGAATCCTATTCAGATATTCGTCTTTAATATTAGAAAATTATTAATTTCTGGGGACATTTGTCAAAAAATATTACTTACATTGGACTACTTTGCGCATCAAACTGGTTTCCGCTTCAGTTGTGAGGCACTTCCGTTATACTTTTTGACAACAATAACAAAACACAAAATGAATCAATAAAGTCACTTATAAACCGACTGCTACTTAAATCAGTGTAAGTAAAGTTGTTGTTACAACATTATACAAGTTCGTTACGTTATGAGATAAAGTTTATCTTGAACTGCATAATCCATTAATTACGTTTAGATGATATTGCATTTACAACTTATTTGACCCCATTTTTTTACGTGAATGACAGCATTCTCGTGCAACTCGTGCAAACAGAGTTATGAAAAGTATGGTGGAGAATTCAAGGACAAATTATAAATGACATTAAAGTGAGGTTAACTGTATATTCGTCCAGTTTTGATCATTGACATGCCTGCTGTGTATTAGTAACTTTTGTGAACAAGATTAGAATGTTACTTTTGCACATATACACATTGATTGGACCTCTCAACCAAATTTCATACCTTATTTTAGGGATTTTTAAGACAATACATTTTCAAAAGTTTGTTGAATGTGTTTGATATTTAAGTGCATTGTAGTTCATGAATACCAAGTTAAAAATTAATAATGGCAACATTTCTAGGCCCTTATTGTAAGCCACTAGACTTCTGTAACGATAAATGTTTAATGTATTAAGGGGAATATACTCTTTTAGTTTTGGAATGTGGCATTCCTTGACCACCGTATCTTTTCTTATGCACTACTTTGTAAACAAACTAAATAATGTGTTTTAGCTTACATATGCGAAATGAAAAGCAAGACAGTGACCATATTTCACATTCTTTCTTTAAATTAGAATCTGTAGGACATTGATAAATGTTTGGACAAGGTGTAGCACTATTATTTTCGCACCAAAAAGTCTTAATTGTTGACTTTGAATGTACACAATAAGTCTTATGTAATTCAACAATAACTTTCTTGTTTCAGTTTTCTCATTTTTATTTTAGTGAGCAATCCTTTGTGTACTTATAACAGTTGAAACAGTATCCATTTCATGTACCAAAACCTTGTACTTTTTTGCAGGTAAATTTTATCATACCCCACCCACTTTTTTCTAATTTCAAAGTATGCGTCCCCTTAAGTTATGAACAACAGCCTTGTAAGTGTGTATTCTCTTTGTGTTATCATAAATAGAGTGCACATGAAGATATATCACTTGCATATGTCATAAAAAGTTACATGTTGCATTCCATTTGCAGGGATATTGTACAAGTACTCATTACATCGAGACATTTGTTTGTTACATTATTTTCCTTGGAATACTAACTTGTGAAATGTTTAATGTTTTATCTTTGTAGAATTATTTACATACGTCTTAATTTTGTAAATGATGCTAATGTATTTAATGCAATATTTAATAAATCGTGAGTACACATATTTATGTCATTATGATGTGTGTGAATATTAATTTAACTTCAGATATATATCAGTCATACGGTATATTATAGATATACAACTTTGCGTCATGTCTGAATAGTACGTATAATGTTGTCCCGTTGTCCGTTTTGCCCAGATAAATCGTGTGAATGAGCTTTACATAATGTACATATCACGTATTTTTATCAAAATTTTCAGAAGTTTTAAACAAGATGGGGCTAGCCGCGTGCTTCACAAAATTTCGAGCTAATCAAGAATAAGAAACAGTAAAGATATGATGTAACTTCGTACTGCGTTGCCCTGAGAATAATAGTTAGAAACAGAATCTTGCACCTGCAATAACCAACATTTTTCAGTATTCTGTGGACAATGGATCACTACCTACAGACCGGAGAAATGCCAACATTAGTCCAGTGTTCAAAAACTGGGACAGACACCTTGCAGAAAATTACCGTCCTGTGAGCCTAACAACTGTTTTGTGTAAAGCATTAGAACACTTTATATGTGGTCATATACTAAAACATTTTGAACATTTTTCTATACTCACAGATAGAAATCACGGTTTTAGATCAGGGTACTCAACAGAAACAAAGTTATTAGTAACTATAAATAACTTATAAGTATCTTATGATAAAAAAAAATAGCAAGAAGATATAGCAATATTAGATTTTTCTAAAGCTTTCGTCACCGTCCCATACGATATATTATTACAAAAACTAGAAAATTACGGCGTTGGTGGAAATTTACTTCACTGGCTATCATCTTTTCTAAATGTTGTTGTAGAAGGAGAACACTCGGTGACGTTGATGTTAAATCCGGAGTACCTCAAGGAACAGTCCCAAGCCCCCTTATGTTTTTATACCATATAAACGATCTTACAACTTCTGAAAAATCTACAGTACGCCTGTTTGCTGATGATTGTTTATTATACAGATCCATCCGTTCACGGGACGACCATCTCCTACTACAGAATGATCTACATGAACTTGAAAAATGGGCGAATTTATGGGGTATGAAGTTTAATGCCAAGAAGTTTTATATTTTAAGCGTCCGCAAGAGGTCAAATTTCTTCTATGAACTAGATAAAACCATCTTATAGCAAGTGGACTCAAATTCCTACCTCGGATTGACTCTATCAAAGGATCTAACATGGGAAACACATAAAACCAGTATATGTGAAAAGAAAATTCAACTTTGGGATTTTTAAAAAGGAATCTTAGGAACTGTTCCCAAGACTGTATTTCTCTTGTTCGGTCTTCACTTGAGTATAGGTCGGTTATCTTAGGGTGGGGTCCCTACTACGTTAGGGATATCAACTCCCTGGAGAAAATTCAACGCCACTTGGCAATGTTGATTTGAAAGATTACCACTCCAAAGAAGAGGGGTGCGTGGTGGATATGTTATAAAGACTCAACCTGGACAGCTTACAGAAAAGAAGACAACAGGCAATACTAATATTTATTTCTGAAATTATTAGGAGTATGGTGCCGGCAATACCAGTATTAAACAGAAGACGAATACGTCCTAAATCATAATTGACAGTATTAGTTCAAACATTGTAAAAACAATTTTGTGTTGTGTGATCTGTCAAGTTGCCACTTACCTTGCAACATATTTATTTTATTGTGTTGTGTGATCTGTCAAGTTGCCACTTACCTTGCAACATATTCATTTTAGTACATATTCATTTTATTGTGTTGTGTGATCTGTCAAGTTGCCACTTACCTTGCAACATATTCATTTTATTGTGTTATGTGATCTGTCAAGTTGCCACTTACCTTGCAAAGTACTCATTTTATCGTTTTGTATGATCTGTCATGTTGTTACTTCTACTGTTTTGTTATCACGGCAGCGTATGTCTCTTTGTACATTCAGTCAGAATTGTTTTATTTCAATCTTTTCAGATTGTTCAGCAAGACATGTTGTGCTAATGGTACTGTTTACTTTTCCAGCTTGAAAATTTTAGCGTGGGCACTGGTGCCAATACTTAAGCATACATTTTTACTATTTTACTACCGCCAATCAAACCGAGCCCACAATATTTAATTTTCTGCCATTGAGGGCGACCTGCGGCTATTTCATTGATATAACGATCACTTCTCGAATTATTCAAACCGCCGTCTAACATTTACTGGTAAACAATTTTGTATCCGATAGTTCATTTTGATACAACAACATCAGATAAGAAACTCTAGAAATAATCTTCGGTCCGTGCATTTTACCATTACTGAAGCAGATATTGGATTCAAACTTCCGAGAGTGTACGAAAAGTGGTAAAATAATCAAGCATAGGAGATAATCGGAAGACAATGACTATATGATACTCCTCATAAAATAAACAAACGCGTTTGTTAAACATGGACAGTTCCAAACTGAAGGGGATCAATGCTCAAAAATAATGACAAAATACACTACATATCGCATATCCGTTGCCCTGACCAACCTATAAACCGAGCCAGTCTATTTTATAAGTACAACAACACTGCTGACCCATTTAAACGAGGAATAGTGTAGGGCTTCTTTAACTCGAAACACCGAGTGCACCGACACCCATTTTTTTCGTGCGACTATCATTTAATTACGTGATTCCCCGGAGTTATATTTACACATATCTACACATATCACTGTACATCTGTATTTTACATTCTGTTAGCTCGGTGGTCTAGCGGTAACACGCGCTGGTCTGGATCCATGCTGGCCGCAAATGCACTATGTTGGTTTTCTCATGGTACGGCTCATATTTGATATTGAAAAAACTTCTCTTAGAATAACCTTGATTCCGTGACACCACATGAACAGTTTACTCATTTAAAGTGGGGAAACGTTGCTCTGAAACCCAGTAGGCCTATGTCAATGAAGCTATTAAAAATATGACAAAAACGGAATTTTCAAAGCATACCACTTTATTGAAACATTGTTTTAACAATATATAAAGAAGAAGCAATATATACTTTCAACACGACTGCACTGAATTTTCAATTCTAATATATTTATCTCTGTTAAAACACACAGACTCTTACGCTAGAATGACGTCACGTAAATATGCGGTGACGCCATAGTTTTTGTTGCGACGAAGAAAGAGCGTTTCTATATTTTATCTACTGTTTTATATTAGAATCGAAATAATTTATAACAAAAGAGTGTTTTAACTATTTATACACTCGGGCTGTAATATGTCTTACAATTAATTTAACTCGGGCTGCGCCCGACGTATAAACGCCCATCATGCATAAATAGTGTTAAAGCACTCTTTTGCTATAAATTATTTCTTAAATGAAACACCGTCTTATCAATATATAAAGAAGCAGCGATATTCACTTACAACATGGCTGCACTGAATTTTCAAAAGAAACATTGTCTTTTCAATATATAAAGAAGCAGCGATATAAACTTTCAACATGGCTGCACTGAATTTTCAAATGAAACATTGTCTTATCAATATATAAAGAAGCAGCGATATACACTTTCAACATGACTGCACTGAATTTTCAAATGAAACATTGTCTTATCAATATATAAAGAAGCAGCGATATACACTTTCAACATGACTGCACTGCATTTTCAAATGAAACATTGTCTTATCAATATATAAAGAAGCAACGATATACACCTTCAGCATGTCTGGCATAGTTTGCAAAGATAATGTAGCGTTGATCACATTTTCATATACTATGCCAAAGAAGTATAAAACACCTTTTTATAGCTCTTTGACTATGCAAAATAAAAGAATAAATAATGTAGTGTTTACTTTTTTCCGTTCCGTATTTTACATTATTGAGAAACAGAATTAAACCAAGTTGATGACTATATTTGCTGTTGTTGTTTTACCGGTACTTAAAATTGGTGTAAAATAAATCACCCTTCCCACTACGTTTTTACAGTAGATCTCTAATCTATAATCCTTGCTTTTTTTATGATCGGCACCTCCCGTGATACGATAAGCGGAGATAGCCGAACCATAACGATCTGCAACACTCGCTAAAAAATATTCGACAGTGATCGATATTTAGCTAGACGGTCGAAGGGAGACAACAAGGTATAGCGTTGATCTCAATAAACAAGGAAAGATAATAGAATCGATTTTTGCCCAGTTCTTCAGTATGAAAGAAACAGCGATATCCACTTTCAACATGACTGCACTGAATTTTCAAATGAAACATTGTCTTATCAATATATAAAGAAGCAGCGATATACACTTTCAACATGACTGCACTGAATGTTCAAATGAAACATTGTCTTATCAGTATATAAAGAAGCAGCGATATACACTTTCAACATGACTGCACTGAATGTTCAAAAGAAACATTGTCTTATCAGTATATAAAGAAGCAGCGATATACACTTTCAACATGACTGCACTGAATGTTCAAATGAAACATTGTCTTATCAATATATAAAGAAGCAGCGATATACACTTTCAACATGACTGCACTGAATGCTCAAATGAAACATTGTCTTATCAATATATAAAGAAGCAGCGATATACACTTTCAACATGACTGCACTGAATTTTCAAATTAAACATTGTCTTATCAATATATAAAGAAGCAGCGATATACACTTTCAACATGACTGCACTGAATTTTCAAATTAAACATTGTCTTATCAATATATAAAGAAGCAACGATATACACTTTCAACATGACTGCACTGAATTTTCAAATTAAACATTGTCTTATCAATATATAAAGAAGCAACGATATACACCTTCAGCATGCCTGGCATAGTTTGCAAAGATAATAGCGTAGACAAGTGATGAAAAGGGACATGCATACGGGGTATCTGGCTCTGATGTTCTGTTCAATTCAATAGCACCATCTGATTTCGGCCGTCAGCTTTTACGGCGTTTATCGTATTACTTTAGAGATATTGAATGTTACGATTATACTGATATTATATGAGCATTAGATGTAGATTAGTACAATTTTCCGTCTGCTTAAAATAAAATAAATCATATGAGCCGCGCCATGAGAAAACCAACATAGTGCGTTTGCGACCAGCATGGATCCAGACCAGCCTGCGCATCCACACAGTCTGGTCAGGATCCATGCTGTTCGCTTCAAAGCCTATTGCAATTAGAGAAACCGTTAGCGAACAGCATGGATCCTTACCAGACTGCGCGGATGCACAGGCTGGTCTGGATCCATGCTGGTCGCAAACGCACTATGTTGGTTTGTTTTCTCATGGTGCGGCTCATATGATTTCTTTTATTTTATGCAGACGGAAAATTGTACTAATCTACATCTTATGTCGCAGTGGCATACACATTGTGGCTCAAAAGGCACCGAGGCTTATCACTGAAGTGCCGACCTTCTGACAGAGGTCCTAGTGCCTGTTCTAACTGTACGATTTGTTTCAGACAAGAATGCAAACACAGAGTCAACTTGCTTCGAGCGCCCGAAGGTAGCTATGTCAATGTGCCATGAATATGTGAATGATATACATTCCCGAAGAATAAGTCCTTGTGGTGCAAACTTTAATTATTACTAATCCAGCCAGATATATGAAATATCTTTACATCTTTTTCATATTACACCGTTTCTGCCCGGGCTATCCAACGTTGATTCGCAGAAGTGAAAAATAATCTGGAATATTAAACATGACAACATTTTAGTTATACATACATAATGGTACACGCATAAATTTTAAGATCTGAACTGTCAAAAGTTTTTTTTCAAAGTTTCATGTTCCAAAGTATTATCTCTTGTAGCATTCTGTTGCGCTTTACATGATACTAATCATATAATTAACATGTCAAGGCATTAAACTTCATTTATAATTTCCGGTATGTTATAATGCTTGCCGTCTTTACTTTTTCTTAAACATACACCTGGAGGCAGATATATCAAGGAATACACTTGCCGTACACAGTGGTATACGTTTTGTTGAATAAGAAGTATACTTTATTTCAAAACTGTATAATTTCGTCACAAATAGGACTCCGTAGAATCCAAAGTGCAAATAAAACATCATATGACTTTGGTGAATTTATCACTTTGAATTTATGTAAGTGTAACTGTGCAAGGTAACTATACACCTTTTAAACCATGAGTGGTTCTATTCATACGCCAATAGCGTGCTGTTATTCTAAATAAAATTTACATATTTATCTTCAAGCTACAGGTTCATGTGAGAATGAAAATGTTTTACAATTTATAGTTAATGTACAATTATTTTCAGAGAACATCTTAAAAGTTCCGTCTGTACATTTTTTAACTTTTACCCTGCTAAATTTTCAAAATGGACTAGTCTATCATTCAGTTTGGGCAGTACCATTTATTATTCGAAGGAGTGTTCACTGAAAATATACTGACTGAATAGCCACAGTGCGAACCATGATCAGCCTGCACTAATCGCAAAGGCAGAATCACTTGCCGCCAGCAGGCTAAAGGTTAATATTCATATTTTGCATATTGAAAGATGTTGACCTTTCCTTCATAAATAGGAAAATGTATTTGAAAGGTGAGCTTTTATTAAAAATAACGAATTAAATCTTTGAAACTAGAAGGTTCGAATGGAAGTTCGATGGAGTTCAGAATTTGCAAAAAAAAAAACCCAGAGCCATGCAGCTGTTTGAACTTACTTGTATAACAAAGCTGCCAAGATGGCACCGAGAATCGGACCAACCCAGTAAATATAATGGTATTCCCACGCATCGTCTAAAACCGCACTTGCCACAATGGCCGGTCCAATGGCTCTAGCCGGGTTCATGGAAGCTCCAGTCAACCGAACTCTGAACAAGAAATAACAGGTATTTACGTGTTTCTTTTGACTTAAAAGCTAATTGGAAAAGTTTGTTGTTTTATTTTTTCAGTTATAAAGCCTGGACCTAGCTGGATTCATAGATGCTCTCCTTAGAATAATCTGAGTTTGACTTGAAAGATATTTCTGACAGTTTTCAAATTTGGCAGCATATGTAAAATAAGTCAATGTCAAGTGGTAACTATAATCTCATGTTGTTGCATCAATATAACAAATGTGTCAAATCAAATTTCTTATTTCTAAGTTGTTGAACTAGAGACTACAATGAAACTTGTCCAGCACTACAATCTGACAAAGAATGTCCGTCAATTCCTTTATTCTATTCTGCTAAATTTTAAAGAGATTCATACCCGGCCATGATGTCCGCAGCCACGGCGAACCCTATAGCCAGGGGTGCCAACGAAGTCTTGGTTTTCGGATTTACAGCTGACATCAGCACTGTGAATACTAGAACTGTAGTCAACACCAGTTCTATCAGCAACCCCCAGCCTGGCTCAACACTTTCTGTTGCGACTGTTTCTGAGGCGGGGATATAAAACTTTCCAAGGTGGTGAACCCCTCCCCCTATCATAGAATATACGCCTTTAGGTAAAGTACCCTGAAACAGAGAGCTTTGATATAGCTAGGCAAAACATCATACTAATCAAACTGACTGTTGCACAATCTCTTTCTTGCTGCACATATACAACTAACTTTTATTGTATAGAAAACTTCCAATATCTTTTTGAAAAAAGCTAGTCATGACGTATTATAGCGGGTATAAAGATTTAATATTATATAAGGCACTCTTTTGTTTCTTTTAATATTTGAAAATATACGTACCCTGACCAGCGAAGCGCCAAGTATCCCACCCACTATTTGTGCAATGATATAAGCAGGAGCAAGGACTACCGGCAGTCCGCCAGCCAGTGTGACTCCCAACGTAACGGCAGGATTGAAATGTCCACCACTGAAGATAAAGTTATAACATAGTTTTATTGTTATGACAGTAACATAGAAAACATTGGCGACCTTGAAAATTTTAAGGGCAAACAGATCACATATTTGTAGCAAAAGGTATCACTTTAAAGGTTAAGAAACTGAGTACTGTGAAATTATTTTTATTCGCGTAGGACGAATTTTCGCGTATTTCGCGCTAGGACCGATGCGCGAATTAAAGACCGCGCTTTTATTATTTTTTAATTTTATATTCATTCCTAAAATTGAAAATGCGCGAATTAAAGCCTGCGCGAAACAGCTCTTTTTCACATTTGCGCGAAATTTCATGCTAGCGAATTTAAATGATTTTACAGTATTGTATGAATGCGCTTTTCGTGGGAACTACCCTCTTTAAGCAAGACATACATAAAACATCTCTTTCTGAAATGATTAAGATCCAGGTTACCATTGTTTTGTTGTAAACGACAGAACTTAGGTCAGAAACTCAGCTTGACAAAGTGATTAGCAACAATATCAGGGGCGTTCCAGGATGATTTTGAACTTACGCCAGATATGAGCAGAACAGCTTTAAACCAAGCAGAGATGCTGCGAGTGTGGGGTAGGTGAGAGAGGGCGAATCTGTCTCCTGGCGGACTGGGTTTTGGGGCCTCCCCCTTGAAAATGTTGAAAGGTTTTCGGCAAGAGATGCGCTCTCTTTCTATATCTATATTTCAGAGTTGATATATTTTGTTTATCACATATGTGCTACATATTACAAAGATTATCATTTAAATTCATAGTTTATTACTCCGCTCATGCTTACTGGCAGGGATCGTGAAGTAAAACTGCAACTGGAACAGCCCCGGATATTTTGAGGAATATAACCATTTTTCGTATAGAGTCCTATGTAACTTTATCTTGGTGTTTCTATCGCTCTGGCACGATACTTGGCCGTACTAGTATTCATTAATAATTTATCTAAGGCCACACCAAATTGAAAAGTTGTTCATCGGATTTTTTTCTGAAAAAAATTGAGGCGGCGAGCGAAAAAATAATTTAAATATTTGTTTTTGTTTTTGAGAAAATCAGGAGCGAGCGAAGAGCGAAGAAATATATTTGTCTTGTTTTGGCTCTCGATTAACTAATAAAAACCTAAAAATAGAATGTGTAGCCCTTTTACATTAGAAATAATTCACCAAGGATAGAGAAAACACGATACATTTTGGTTTGGGTACATTTTAACCCACAGACGCACAACAAAGCAAACTCATGGAAATGTAATAACACTGGCATACAGTTCAGTGTAATCAAATAATGTATGTGTTTGTCAATGCTGTTAGTAATAGAAAGAGCATTGAAACTCGAGGGTAAACGATTTGTACGAGGGGGCGTAGCCCCCGAGTATAAATCGTTTACCTGAGAGTTTTAATGTTCTTTCTGTTTTGTATCATAGCCATCCATATATGGTAGTTGTAGGCGTTCCACATTGCCATATACAGCAGTTCAGTGAGTACTTAAAATCCTTGCTTTACAAATGTGTAAAGCCCAGGTAAAATAAACCAATGCTAGAGCAGAAAATCAATAAAATACACTTCGCTGTCTACTGTTCCAGACACGCTGGCATACTTTCCTATCCAACAGTGCGGTAACTAGCGTGCGGGTATTAAATACCCGCACACTTTTAGTTACCGCACCCTGTACTCAGTGTATACGAATTACCTGCACCAAATTTGTTAAGAAAAAACACCGAGCTATGATACAAGAAAATATGTATCATACAACAATGCAGAAGTCTACACCAGAAGAAACTTTTCCCACAACTCTCATTTGAATTTTGACAGAGTTATGCCACTTTTTAACTTAGATTTTTTTGGTTAAAGTTTTATATAATGTCCAATATCTCTGTTACTTTCAAAGCTATTGACTGGTATGCCCCTTTCACTGGCAAAGCTCTAATTCAGTGTCAAGCACTGAGAAAATTCGAGCATGCTGTCTTACAGATCGACATCTCCTTCTTGTTCTAACTTTAAACTTTCTTAACAGATTGAATTTGTTGAAACAAAGTCTCAATTAAGGTTTGAAATGATGGTTAACGTGCATTAACATTATTCTACTCGAGGACTGAAAAAAACTAAAGCTCTAAATTGGTCTGAACACAATTCATAGTGTAAATTCCTTACCCCATCCACTTTCGTATAAAAATACTGATCATTTTGACAGGAAAAACAGAAAACAGAAATGCATCAATATGTATTTACCCTTACCAAAAAAATGTAGATTGATGTTATCAAATAAACTAGTGTGTATTTTCATCCAATTTTCAATGAAATAAGTCCGATTTTAGTAGCAAATTAATTTGGCAAACATTGGAAGAAAATGGCGTAACTGCGTAAGGGAAGATAACTTTAACACAACTGAATATATTATAAGTGCCCCGATGTATTATAGACGAAATGTATTATTTTTGATTATATTACATTTTAGAACAATCTGGGACTGGAATTATAAGCATTTGTACGCTGTTACGTCCGTAAAAAGTAGCGCACCAAAAAATTTTGCCTTGAATTTTTTTTGTGTGTCTGAAAATATACGAGCGGCAAATCCAATGAACAACTTTTTAATTTGGTGTGGCCTAAGATTTAAAATGTTTAATACCTAGTTTGCAGATTTTTCCTTGAATTTCTTCGATACAACAATAAATAACAAAATGAATTATGCTAGAAAAATCAAGAGTTACGCGAATTGCTCTATACAAAACTCTCCAGGATACAACAACTTGAAATAAACAGGTACAGTAGATATATATAGTTATGTTTCAAAATATTTGTGTCATTTTTCTATGACATATTTTATTTTGCAACTACAAGACCCGCTCAGGCATATTGTGTATGACCAAAGGGGCCTAACAATGAGGCTGTTAGGGTAAAACTTACTTAATCCAAACTGCTACACACGTGAACAAAAAAAAATCGCCTATTCGAACCGTGTGCAACTAGTTTTTTGTTGCTATCGTTTATGAAATCTTCGTCAATGTTTAATTTAACGCATGACTTCTGCATCCGCATTATAACAGGATTTTGATAAATTATCTACGGAAGGCCGTTAGTGCCAGGTGCGTTTCATATATTAACTCTAAATTTCGACTTATCTTGCCCTTTTATTCGTAAAATTTGAACGTCTGTCCGTCTGTCAAAGGCCAAAAATGTAATGGACGACTTTTGACTCTTCAAAATGGAATCATCTATCTACACATTCATATTTTACCGAACATGTAGCGACTTGAACATGTACAACTATACATCAATATATGACCTATCCCACAGTCTCTAGAGCTACTCCAGATTTCATCCTGTGTCGAAGATAAATACCAATTTTTTTCATTTACAGTATGTTCAGGTGGCAGGGGCTCGAACTAGGTCGAATACCTATCAGATAGGGGCAAAATAGGGAAATATTCTAAGTTTGAATACTTCCCGGTCACCTTCTTTGACTTCTCCTCAAAATCTAGATCTATCCAGACTCATTACAACACATTCATGTAGGGTATGTTAATATTTACTTGCCATATGGACTCAAACTAGGTCGAAAACCTTCCAGACTTAAACATGGTTTATACCCCAGTCACACATATGGCACGGATAGCTACATCTAGCCACGGATAGAAACGCAGTAATCCGTATCGATCTGCACCTGAGCCGTACCCTAAAGTAGTACTTCGTATCAATCCGTTCCAATCCGTACGCTCAGGTACGGATCGATACGGTTTACTACGTTTCTATCCGTGGCTAGTCGTATGGCTATCCGCGCCGTATGTGTGACTGGGGTATTAAACAGTGATACGGCTTTATGGGCAAACACTGTCCGGTCATCATAATCATATGACCCTGTAGGGCTACCCGATGGATACAAAAGGTACGTAATATTGACCAGGACCTATACATTAACGTAAACTATTGTAGTTAGTAACTCGAAATTTCGAAATACGTAACTCGAAATTTCGAGTCAGTAACCCGAAACTTCGTGTTAATAAATAACATACACCTGGCACTTATCAGGGTCGTATCTGGCATATGCCTGTGCGCACAATTCAATTACGTCACGTTGAAAACGAAAAGGCTTAAAGTACTAAAAACGTAATAAAATGAAAGCCTAATGAGGTTATAAACAATATAATCTTAATGAGATTATCAAATTCGTTATCGAAGTGTTAGACCGATATGTGCTTTTTAATAATCGTGAATAAAGAAAAACATAACAAGAGTGCAAGAATGTCACAATATACGCCCGTCACAGCAAATTTCTTTACTCTAGCACCCGTATTTGCAAATGGAATTTTAATTTTGTGGTTGTTTAGTAATAACTGTAAGTGTTTTGTTTTTCTAAGTCCACAAAAAAAATCCTTACCAGGTAGAGATACCTTAAAATACACCTAAAATTGGAAAGTAACATCTATGCTGTACCACAGAAAAGTGGTCTTAGTTTTTCCCTACGGTCAATTATAAAAAAGTTACAATATAAGTTATTTATAGTAACAACTAAGGGAAGTTAATCTTAAAAAAAAAAAAAAAAAAAAAAAAAAATTGTAAGTCCTCACAAAAATCTTTACCAGGTAGAGACTGGTCAAAATACACCTCAAAATTGGATGTAGCATGCATGTTGTACTACAGAAAAGTGGTCTCGATTTTTCCCTACGACTAGTAATGAAAAAGTTACAATATAAGCTATTTATAGTAACAACAAAGGGAAGTAATTCTACAGAAGGGAACTGCGCATGACACTTCGTCTCATGATGGTGTATAATTGTGTCAAGTTACATCATAATCCCTCCATGCATGAAGAAGAAATGCTTCGGACAAAGTCATTCTTGTATCTGACCTTTGGCCTCTAAGTGTGACCTTGACCTTAGACCTAGGGACCTGGTTCTTGCGCATGACACTACGTCTCGTGGTGGTGAACATTTGTGCCAAGTTATATCAAAATCCCTCTATGCATGAAGAAGAAATGCTCCGGACAAGGTTTTCATTCTTGTATCCTTTGACCTCTAAGTGTGACCTTGACCTTAGACCTAGAGACCTGGTTCTTGCGCATGACACTCCGCCTCATGGTGGTGAACATTTGTGCCAAGTTATATCAAAATCCCTCTATGCATGAAGAAGAAATGCTCCGGACAAAGTTTTCATTCTTGTATCCTTTGACCTCTAAGTGTGACCTTGACCTTAGACCTAGGGACCTGGTTCTTGCGCATGACACTCCTTCTCATGATGATGAACAATTGTGCTAACTTTCATCAAAATCCCTCTATGCATGAAGAAGATATGCTCCGGACAAAGTCATTCTTGAATTTGACCTTTGACCTCTAAGTGTGACCTTGACCTTAGACCTAGGGACCTGGTTCTTGCGCATGAGACTCCGTCTCATGATGGTGAACAACTGTGCCAAGTTTCATCAAAATCCCTTCATGCATGTAGAAGATATGCTCCGGACAAAGTCTGTGGACGCCGCCCGCCGACCCGCCCGCCAGGGGCGTTCCCATAATACGTCCCATTTTTCAAACGGGCGTATAAAAAGTAAGTGTAGATTTCATGAAAGCATAGAGCAGAGAAAACACAGCAAGAGACACAGATCGCCAATACGAAACACGTACGCTCGTACAAGTACACAAACTGACAGCAAGGACAATTCGAAAGGATAAATGAGCCTAGGAAAGGCAAGTGGCAAGACATCTGAACGATACATCTACTTATATCTTTCATCTTTCTAAATCATATGCTGCTTACAAAGAAGTAATTTTACAGATGAAAGCTGATCTTACTGACAGTGTTTACTTTTCTGTGTATCATGCTTTAATTTTGCAGTTCTCATAATCATCAATTGTCATGAGCAGAATCAATAGGCCTATTATTGTAACCAATAGCGCAAAAAGTGAACAAACCTCAAATAGTGAGTACGGACATAACAACTGGCGTCGATAACCTTTCATTAATTATTTCAAATATCGTATATTTTTAATTGAACTTGTTAAGGTTTTCAAAACCACGTCATAAGATGTTGATTACACATGTGTATATAGGGCATCACTTGGTTCAAGTTTTCTGTAGAAGAAATTTCGCACTGATATGAGCCGTGCCATGGGAAAACCAACAAAGTGGGTTTGCGACCAGCATGGATCCAGACCAGCCTGCGCATCCGCGCAGTCTGGTCAGGATCCATGCTGTTCGCTAACAGTATCTGTAATTCCAGTAGGCTTTGAAAGCGAACAGCATGGATCCTGACCAGACCGCGCGGATGCGCAGGCTGGTCTGGATCCATGCTGGTCGCAAACTCACTATGTTGGTTTTCTCATGGCGCGGCTCAATTATGTCTCACAAGCCCAAGTGGCAAACTTTGGAGGAAACAATTCCGACAATGTAAGTGAAGCAAGTGTATTAATGCCGTGGGAAAGATGCAGGTAATATTGTCAGTTAAAGTAAACTTGCAATATTTTACAAGATGTCTCAAAAGAACTATCCAGCATTTAATAGTGTTTAGTGCTGGGAGGAAGACCCCGGACGCATCCTTCGGTCATAACTTTAGCCATGAACTGGTAGCTGGATAAAGCCATGAATTGTTAACAAAGCCCTCTTATTAAAAAATAGACACCTCGTGAACATACAAAAATACGAGAGACCATATCTCAAAGCTATCCTAGATTTGAAAACATGAACAATTACTACATATAGTTTATGTAAACATACGATTAACAGTACTATACAATAGGTTAAAAATAAGACAAAATGCATGTTAACCTAAAACAGTACAAATATTTATTGCTAGTACAAGAAGTCTAGTCAATGACTTACATTTTTAAAATATACATGTATGCTAGTGGATGTTTTAGATTTAGAGCACCAATTCAGAGGATTCATTTTGTCACAAACACCAACTTGCGATACTCTGTCAAAAAAGAGATCTATTGTGCATATCATGTGAGGAAGCCATCGAGCTGGCTTATGAAAGGTCGGTGGTTCCACTTAGGTGGCCGCCCGTGGTGAAATAATGCACGGAGGGGCACCTGGGGCGTTTCTCCAGCATCAAAGCTTGAAAGTTCCCCTATGACCTAAATTTGTGTCGGTGCGTAGTTATACCCAACAAATCTATTGTCCATGCAAGTTTCTACGGCAACGACCAGGCGCTCGTTTCTATCAACATACCAACATAACACTATGTATGTCCACTGAACCTCGAATCCTCGATGTACTCATTTTGTGGATATCGGAAATTTCATTTGCCCCCCCCCCCCCCCCCCCCCCCCCAAAAAAAAAAAAAAAACACAAAAAAACAGGAAACCCATCTCACTCTGCTGTTCAAGTTTCAAATGACACGTGTTTTATTGGTAAATCAAGAGAGCAGCAGGAGAACAAAAATGATCGACCGATGTCTCAAGTAAGAAAAAAAAAGTTACTCTAAACATAACACCTTTACCAGTGTGTGTGTCTGTGTTCGGGTTTAACGTCTTTTTCAACAATTTTTCAGTCATATAAACGACGGCCCTTTGCCAGTATATTAAAATATTTTAATGGTTGCAATTAAATTTATCAATGTACATGTATATCCAAATCTGGATACCGAAATACCATTTAGCAATATACGCAGTTTGAATTTGCGTTGTTGTTTACGTTTACTGGGAAAAAAAAAATACGTTTCGCGTGAGAAAACTTGAAATATTTGCAATGTGTGGGTAGATACATACGGAAGATCATTAGTGTTAATATATTACCAATTATGATACTTTCATGCAACATAATTTTTCAATAATAAAAGTATATCTACCGATTCAGCTGGGTTTTTTTTCTATTTTCATTTTATAGAATGCATATTATCAAAAAAATATAGATCTAATAAAATATTTGTTGAATATCATATAAAGATAAAATGCGTATATCGAATGCGGATATTTAGTCAAAGGAAAATCATGAATGATAGATATATATTTTGACGCAGTTGTATAACATATATTAAAGTATATTATATAAAATTTGGACAGATATTCTATAGAATCTCTTATGCTTTGAATATGCTTTTGTCATCTCATCAAATTTTACTTCCTGCTGATATGAAGACATTGCGCGTTTTAGTAACAGTTCGGTACAGAAATATGCAATCGCACAAATAAGGAACGAGGGTATGGTCCTTCAGAAATTCTAATCGAACCAGTGGTGGAGCCATCTGATCTATTGGCGTAATAGAAGATAGGTTATTGAACACTATTTTTAAACTGGAGACTCACTACAGTGGTCAAAATCTAGGCAAATTTTTGTTTTACATTTCGTAGTGGATGTATTTTGGAAAAATGAGGGAATGTAGCCTCTGGTGAATTATATATTTTAGTATGAATAACAATACCAAGTCACATAGGTGAGATTTGAGTAAGCAAAACAAATACGACCCATAATTTTCTCTTCATTTGATACTCTGAAATGGGTCTTACTATATATGTGTAGGAGCTCTATGAAAACTGCCCATTTTATATATACATGTAATATATTAGGGAAAATATTAAGGATCGTCCACCCAAAAGCACAGATTTAGCCGTTTAAACGGAGGCTGAATCAGAATGTAATATTTCTTAACCTTTAGCCTGCTGGAGGCAATTGGTTGTGCCTTTGTGACCAGTGCAGACCAAGATCAGCCTGCACGGATCATGGTCTGCACTGTTCGCTATTCAGTCAGTAAATTTTCAGTGAACACCCCTTCGAATAATAAATGGTATTGCCCAAAGTGAATGATGGGCCAGTCCATTTCAGAAATTTAGCTGGGTAACGGTTAAACTGTTAAAAATTTTATTGAAATTAATATCCTGGTGATCCTTTTTACCAATAAATATGTAATAACGTTCATAGCCAGCATGAAGGTATAGGAGTAATTATCACCTTATCTTTCTTCAATCTTTAAATTTCTAAACTGTCTCTTTCAAACGTTCTTTTGCATTTTAAATATTTTGAAGCCATATTGTAAAATTGTGGTGTAAAATATATATATATACAAATTAAAAGAAAAAAACACACATTTATTTCGACACGTGAAGTATAGGTGCTTGTGTTTCAAAATTAAGTAAATTCAAGATTGCGTCAGACTGTAGCATTTATCTATATAATTTAAAGTAAATTAATAATTATAAATTTGTTCATTTTAGACACCGACATGAAACTTACCTTATTTCACCTAACCCCATGATAAGTAGAGCAAAAGTGAGCCCATGACCCAGGGCCACACTAGTAATTTCCCCACTGAGAAACGCACAACATCCAACAAACACGAACAGTGTCACACCAACCATTTCAGCTATTAAAGGCCTCCATATCCTATCAAAGGAGGACCTCTCGTGCTCACTGGCTACTAAATTGTCTCTCTTTATCAAATGGTCCGTTTCAGACATCGTCTTTATTGTGCGTCTGTAACATACAGTTTGCAAAATGAGTTAACACAGAAAAACAACTTGTCCAATCTACATGCTATAATCAATAAATAAACTACCTAGCGGTATATCCAATCTTTTCTTTATAATAACGCACATACTACACTTCGGTACATGTTAAAATTGAATTTTAAAGGTAGTCAGTCATATATAAGCAACATCTTTTAGAACAAAAATATCCATTGCATAGTGTTAGAATCCTGTTAAAAAGATATATATTTTGAAGGAACTGTGGGGGCGAGGGGAGGGGGTGTTAACGTCGCACCGACACAATAATAGGTCATATGGCGACTTTCCAGCTTTAATTGTGGCGGAAGATCATATGTGCCCCTCCGTCCTGTTATGATTCGAGGCTTCTGTTAAACCAGGGGCCCGGTTAGCTCAGTTGGTAGAGCACCTGACTTGCAAGCAGGGGGTCGTAGATTCGAGTCCTACTCTGGGTAGATGATTTTCACACCAAAATACAACATTGGCGACGAGGTAAATTGGAAAGTGCGGGCTACAGTGGCCAGTTTATGTAGAGCATGCGGTTTGCAGTGGCTATACTCTGTTGGAAGCTGAACAGTTGATGTCCCGCTCTGCAATTCCACTGTAAAGGTAGGCTACGTGGCCATTTATTTAGAGCATGCGGTATTTGCAGAGGCTATACTCTGTTGGGAGCTGAACAGTTGATGCCTCGCTCTCATAATGGTTCCACGATAAGGTTTAAGCCTTCAAAATTAAAGTGAGGAGGACTGTAGTGATTCGAGGCTTCTGGTCAACCAGGAGCCCCGTTAGCTCAGTTGGTAAAGCACCTGACTTGCAAGCAGGGGGTCGTAGGTTCGAGTCCTACACTGGGTAGATGATTTTCTCACCAAATCACAACAGTCCTTTATTTCAATACGGGCAGGCACTTGGGTAGAACTACCGACCTCCCGCTGGAGCTGGATATCTCCCTCACATGAACAATTCACGTGAGGCTCGAACCCACATTGGTGAGGGGTAATAATAATCTATAAGAAACTTGCATTTCTAATGAATTTTAGTTAAATACATGTACACAGTATTTTTATCAAATTTAAACTAATACTGAAATAACTATATCCTATGGAAGCCCTGGAGGGCCAATTGATTTCCGTACTTCCCACTTCTAACTTTTGCACTTCTCACATCCAACTTTTTGACTTCCTACTTCTAACTTCTGCACTTCTGACTTCTAACTTCCACACTTCTGACTTCCAACTTCCTGACTTTCGACCTCTGATTTCCAACTTCCACACTTCTTACTTCCGACTTCTTGACTTCATACTTCCTTCTTCTAACTTCCGCACTTCTGACTTCTAACTTCCGCACTTCTAATTTCCAACTTCCTGACTTTCGACTTCTGATTTCCAATTTCCACACTTCTTACTTCCGACTTTTTTTACTTCTTACTTCCCTCTTCTAACTTCCGCACTTCTGACTTCTAACTTCCGCTCTTCTAACTTCCTGACTTTCGACTTCTGATTTCCAGCTTCCACACTTCTTACTTCCGACTTCTTGACTTCTTACTTGCCACTTCTAACTTCTGCACTTCTGACTTCTAACTTCCACACATCTGACTTCTAACTTCCTGACTTATTACTTCCAACTTCCAACTTTCCCTCTTTGGAAGTCGGAAGTAAGAAGTGTGGAAGTTGGAAGTCGGAAGTAAGAAGTCAGGAGTGCGGAAGTTAGAAGTCAGAAGTGTGGAAGTTAGAAGTAGGAAGTAGGAAGTCAAGAAGTTGGAAGTGAGAAGTGCAAAAGATAGAAGTCAGAAGTGGGAAGTACGGGAATTAATTGTCCCTCCAGGGCTTCCATAATATCCAGATTTTAAAACATCTAAATTGTATTAGCGATGAATGAACACAAATACTGATTAAAACAAATCCGTTACTTACTCTGATTAACCACCTTTAAGTTCACTGATGCATACCTGTGTAGGACAGTAAATTATTTTGTCAGTGAAAAATCTTGGACATTTTTTTCACAATAATCTTATATATAGCACTTTAAAACACGGTTGTGATGTAATCCTTTGTTAGTTTTGTCCATTATATAGGTTATTGTACCGATACCGCTCAATGCACACGATTATTTTACTATACCTGTCCATTATTAACCTGTAACTGTCCATTCTTAAAATAATGGATACTTTAAGAATGGACAGGTACAGGTTAATAATGGACAGGTCTAGTAACAACCTTGTACGTTGAAAGGTGTGAGTACATCAGACTATGAAATTCGAAAGTTTCGAAATATAAACTGCAACGTTTTTTTCTTCTTCAGAATTTGTAGCTGCAATAAAAAAACCTGAAAGGGAAAGGATGATTTTAACCCAATGTGCCAAAAGTAATTACCGAATGTTAGTTTATTTGTTTGTTTTGGGTTTAACGCCGTTTTTTCAACAGTATTTCAGTCATGTAACGGCGGGCAGTTAACCTAACCAGTGTTCCTGGATTCTGTACCAGTACAACCTGTTCTCCGCAAGTAATGCCAACTTCCCCACATGAATCACAGGTGGAGGACTAATGATTTCAGACACAATGTCGTCTATCGAATAGCCACGGAGAACATACGTCCCACCCGAGGATCGAACTCACGACCCCGCGATCCGTAGACCGAAGCTCTACCTACACCGACGCTCTACCTACTGAGCTAAGCGGGCGGGCTGAATGTTACTTTAAATTTTAAACCGTTAGAAAGTAGTAAAGTCCTCTTTGTGTACTCCTGAATCGCAATAGAAAAGTATCGCAGATAAATAACCTGGTATGACATTTTCAGTAGAAAATATATGAAAATAGGCAACGTAATGTAAAAACAAGAGCTGTCGGGGGACAGCAGCGCTCGACTATTCAACAGCCTTGTCAAATGAATGAATATTAAAAGTCGAAAAGGGGGCATAATTCTGTAAAATTGCAAAAAGGGTTATGGAACCTGTGCAATGCATATCAGTACATGACAATGGACAATTGTATAAGTTTCAATCCATTCCCATTAGAGGGTACTGAGATACTAGCTTACATACAAAAATTTAACCAACAACTGCTTAGTCGAAAAAATAGCATAATTTTGTAAAAATGCAAAGTAGAGTTATAACACCTGAGCACTGCATATCAGATCATTACAGTGAACAAGAGTGTGGCGTTTCAATCCATTTCAATTAGTAGGTACTGAAATACCAGCTTACATATAAAACCTTAATCAAAAATTTCAAAGTTGTAAAAGGGGCACCCTCTAGCCCCGGGTTGAGCAGAACTCAACATTTACACATGTTATAAGTACCAGAATGTAATTTACAGACATTCGCAGATGTGTTTATACGGCGGTGCACATGGAACCTTCAATGATGCACAGAGTGCAATTCCATGAAAGCGGATAAAATAATAATTGGGCCCTAAACGAGAAAACAATGGGCAGAATTAAACAAACTGGAGTCCAAAAGCTCTACCTATTCTTTGAATAGTCGAGGTAAAAACCTAATTTTCCTTTCTTTTTCAAATGCTGCAGACCTATATTTCTCATGCAGTGTTCGTGTAAAATTGATTAAATTTTTGCCATAACTGACATTTGTTGCAGTCCTACCCAGAAATGTGCAATTTATTTTACCTTTCTACTGCAAAAAAAAACAAAAAAAAACAAAAACAAAAAACAACAACAACGACAAAAAGAAAGAAAAAGAAAAAGCGTCAAGTTCCCTAAAGTTTTACTGCATGTTTCGGTATTTCGGATTTCGGTATTACCGGAAAATTTGGCCGTAATGATCTTAATTTAACAATACATTTTTTTTTTTGCATTTTATTTTAATAACGATGTTTTTTTATGGTAATAACGAAATATTTTCTCGTAAAACGAGATACGAGACATAACTAGAAAAGATCTCATATGATACGTGTAATTTTCTTCTAATAAAATTGATAAAATACCTCGTAATTACGAGATAAGAACGATTGTTTTGTAATAATGATATAAAATACATACATACATTTCAGAATGTCTTCACCTGGACCCGTCATTTATATAAAACTGCAAACTCAGCACGAACAAAGCATGGACAACTATTTATACATCATACGGCCAAGTTAAATTTTACTTTTTGTAAAGGTACTTCAAATCATTCATAAATATTACACAACAAGATATGTTCGAAACTTTCCTAAGAATCAGCACTGAATATCCTTTTTGTTTAAAAAACTTAATTGCCAGAAATATTTATATGCAATCTAATTTAAACTCTATTTGACTTGGTATTTTTACTTAGCACAGAGACACAAATCGATGAATTGTCTTTGCCTCAAAGAGAACAATATTAGAGACATTATATAATATCACGACAATCTTGATTTTTTCGTGAGGACCGTGTTTTAAGTCAGAGAAAAGCCTCAAACTATCCATTATGTGAAAGAATGGACAATCTCGGCGCGTTGCGCCTCGATTTGTCCATTCTTTCACATAATGGACAGTTTTCGGCTTTTCTCCTTTACATACAATACATCTCTGTGATTCATAACACAAAATATCATGTTCACACACACTATTTCCGAAGATATTAAAATAATCCGCAGGAGATAAGCCAGAGGTTCTTAAAACATGTCTTTGAAGAGGAAATAATCACCAATTTTATCCAGTATGAAATGGCTAGCATAGAATATCATGTATTCTTGTATTAGAACATTAACTTGAGCATCATGTAAAAAATGATGTGTGTTCTATATTTTACGTAACACGTGTGATATACCCAAGGTCGTTGAACTATACTATATGCAGCTTTAATGTCAGCAGTGTTAACGGAACATACTAACGTTGTGTAGGCCTAAGTGACGTCACTTGCTCAATGTCGGTTATTTAGGTAATGTTTACAGTGGGACAATAATTAATTTAGCAGCGCCTTGGTAGTAAAGGTATAAATGAATTTTATTTCATAAATAAACTTACCTGACGTTACAGTCTGGATTTGTCTTTCCGTATACCGTGATCCGTATTATAGCCCTACCCGGAAGTGAACTGTTTACCTCGACACCGTTCACTTCCGACACATGGCTTGTATATTCAGTTTGTTCTTTCTTGCGAAAGTATTCGCATCGTATAAGCAACCGTGGTCGCATACTATTAAAAAATTTTCATATGTTAGTGTGAATATTTTATTATTTTACTTTTTCTTCGCAATGGCATCGAACAAATCGATGGAAGAGGGCGAGTGCCCCTCAGATAATAACGCGGAGGATAATTTTTCAGACGGGTCGGATGGGACAAACCTATCGGCGTCATTACCATTACAGGAAAGTGGGTCTGTAAAAACTAAAAAGAAATCTCACAAGTCGAGATATAGTACTTTAGAAAAAAGATTTACAGCAATGGAATCAATGTTACAAAAATTAATTGAAAGAGATCAAATGTTTCAGAAGGGAACACATCCCAGTTCTTGTCATTCGGACACTGATTTTTTGTCACAAAGACAACAAAGACATGACTCTGAGGTGGAGGATGATACAGTCTCAATCCATGCACCTAGAGAACAATTCTCACCAAGAGAACCTCGCCTGTCGGATGCTGAATCCGATTCAGATTCTCATTTTTCCCGTCACAAAGACGATTCTTCAAATGTTAACTGTTCTGCTGCCTTGGGTGAAAATTTGACAGAGGCTCAAAAGAAAGATCTTTATGAAATGTTTGGCGACGACGGCCTTGTCAAGAAAAGTGATAAAAAGGAGGGTCTTGTGCTAGACAGTTCTCAAATAGACGTTCTGAACAGTAGTTATAGATGTAAAGAACCAAATTTTTTAACATCTTTTTCAGAGGAAAATTTTGATTTATTCCCTGTGGACAGTGAGTCAGAAAAATTGCTTCAAGTACCCTCGCTTGATTCATTGATAGAGTGCTGTTTAACCAAAAAGTACGGTAACAAGGCATCTTTCACCAAAGGTACTAAAGGTAAAACTCTTTTCACTCAACCCGCTAAAATGGTTGAAAAGATAGGTTATAGAGGCCAACAGGCCGCAAGACTTGGACTGGTAATTCAAATGTACATACAGCAGAGCCTAGGAAACCTGTTACAGTTTCTGCAGTCGGACAAGTTCAGTAAAGATCAGGCTACACAGCAGGTGAAAGACATTTTTGCTATGTCGACAAAATGTCTTGATCAGATTGGTAGAGCAGGGGCATTTCACCACATTATAAGAAGATCTGTCGCTATATCAGACACTAGCCTCTACGAACAGCCAAATAATCTAGAATTCTCAAATCTGCCTCTTACAGGAGATGGTGTGTTTGGTGCAGAACTGGAGTCTTTGCTAAAATCACGTAAAGATAATAAGAAACAAGTTGAGGAGTTGATTCCCGACATTAAAAAGAAAGATTATTAACGCAAGTTTTCAGGAACTCTACCTGAAACGAACAAAAGACCTACACTTAATAAAGATGACAAGTCGTACAATTCTGGTTCTGCAAACTGGAACAATTTTCGGATCCCCAAGTTATCCCGGGACAGATTTGAAGGTAGACAGTCCTCTTTTCGGACAAGGGGTGGCTATGGAAACTACCACAAACGCTCCTCAACCTCAACTAGAGGAAGAGTGGGTAAAACAGATGAAAAATGACAATGTAAGTATTATTGCAAAAAACCCGGAGATACCCGTAGGGGGGAGACTGTCTCATTTCCTTACAGAGTGGGAGAAAATAACCACAGACAAATGGGTTTTAGAAATTATAAAGACAGGTTACAAGTTGGAATTTTTAAGAAAACCACCTTTTTTAGGAAAAAAACCTACCAATTTCCTTTAAAATTTCAAGAAATCATAAAACAGGAAATAAACAACCTTTTAAAGAAAAACGCTGTAGAAATAGTAGACCAAAAGAAAATACATTCAGGTTTCTACAGCACATTGTTTCTAGTGCCAAAAAAGAATGGGGAAATGAGACCAGTAATCAATTTGAAGCCCCTCAACGAGTATCTCCGCAAGCAACATTTCAAGATGGATACCTTGTCAAAAGTTCTAAATCTGGTAACCAAAAACGACTGGGCATTAACGATCGATTTAAAAGATGCATACTTCCATGTCAAAATTTTCAAAGGCCATCGTCAGTTTCTTCGGTTTCAATTTCAGGGAGTAGTCTATCAGTTTCGAGCTCTTTGCTTCGGCCCAACAAGTGCTCCCAGGGTATTTGTAAAAGTAACATCAGTTGTGGTAGCACATTTACGAAAGCACAATATTCGTCTAGCAAGTTACTTGGACGATTGGCTGGCAGCAAACAAACAAAGAAAGTATCTTTTGGAAGATCGATCGTCAATTCTCAGTCTCCTTTATCAGCTAGGATTCATTGTAAACAAAACAAAGTCACAATTAATCCCAGTTCAGAATCTAACTTACATAGGAAGCCGATTCGATCTAGACAAAGGCTTAGTTTATCCAACAGAAGTAAGATTGAAAAACTTAAAATTAGCTGTTCTAAATATGTTACAAGGACAAAACTCGGCGAGGCATTATCTGATCCTTCTAGGTATGATAGCGTCTTGTCTATAACTAGTCCCAAATGCACGATTGTTCATGAGACCAATCCAGCTTCATCTTCTGCAAAACTGGAGTCCTTCAAGGATGGAATTGTCTGTAAAAATTCCAGTTACACAGAAGATGACCTCACATCTGAATTGGTGGTTGTCGGATCACAACATATACTTGGGCAGATCTTTGCAGAAAGATCAGTTTCCAATTACACTGACCACCGATGCCAGCAGCAAATGGGGCTGGGGAGGTCACATGAACAATTTGACATGTCAAGGTCAATGGAGCAATTATCAGAAACTAATGCACATAAATTGTTTGGAAATGATGGCAGTTCAATTCAGTTTACAGCATTTCCCCTCCCACCTGAAGGGCTGCAATGTTCTGATCAGATCAGACAATGTGGCAGTGTGCCAATACATAAACCATCAAGGGGGGACAAAGTTTGTTCAACTGTGCAAATTAACAATGAAACTTTTGACATTAGCTTTGGAAAACAAGATATCATTAAAAGCAGTGCATGTTATGGGAAAAAAGAACATTCTGGCAGATACATTAAGCAGACAGAAAATCAGGGAAACAGAGTGGGCCTTGAACAGTGCAGTAGTCTGGAAAATTTTCAGTTGCTGGGGTCAACCAAATATAGACCTATTTGCAACTTTCCAGAACAAGAAGACGCCTCTATTCTGCTCATGGACTCCACATCCTCTAGCATATGCTATGGATGCCCTGTCAATTGTTTGGCAGAACATGTTTGTATATGCATTCCCACCTCTACAGTTAATACCCAGAGTTCTGAATCATTTCCAAACATTTCATTGTACAATGATCCTAATTGCTCCTCAGTGGCCACGACAGCATTGGTATCCAAAACTTCTAGATCTCTTGAAAGCATGTCCACTGAAACTACCATACAGTCAGGAATTGTTGACACAATGCAACGGGAGAATATCCCATCCTCATCCGGAAACACTTCATCTGACTGCATGGTTGCTATCGACTGACGTTTCTCTTCAACAGGATTTTCTAGCGACACAAGAAAGTTACTCGCTAAATCCTGGAGAAAAGGAACACAAAAGGATTATTTTGGGGGGTTCGTTTTGAGGAGTTTGCGCTTTTGGTGCGTTGCATTCCCTGTTTGATATTTTTCTTTGTTTTTATTGTCGTTCAAAAGAGATTGATCCGTATCTTGCCTCTTTAGCAGAATGTGCAGATTTTCTGACACACCTGTTTTAAAGCGTCTTAGTTATAAGACAATCAATGGTTACAGATCAATGCTTTCATCTGTTTTGGCCCCAGTTGAGAATATTCCTGTTGGTCAGCAACCTTTCGTCATTCGTTTACTTAAAGCAGTGTTTAACAAAAGACCTCCCATTAAAAAACTTATACCTGAATGGGATCTTTTACTCATTTTAGGATGTCTGAAGAAATCTCCATTCGAGCCGTTGAAGGATGCATCCTTGAAGTTTCTGACTTGGAAAACCTGCTTTCTCCTGGCGATAACAACATTTAGACGTTGCAGTGATCTTCAAGCGCTACAACTAGGAGAAGGATCGGTAAATGTTCAAAAACATGGGGTTACATTCTTAAGATCAGGATTATCTAAACAGGACAGACCTAGTCATTTTGGTCAAAGCATTTTTGTACCTGCTTTGCCGAATAACAAGCTTTTAAACCCTAAACGTTGTCTAGCCTATTACTTGAAACATACAGAACAGTTCAGACAAAGTGAAACAAGAGATGATGTTGTCAAGCTATTCTTAGCTTTAAACAAGCCACATAGACCAGTGTCTCCTCAAACAATCTCTAGATGGATAGTACAGTTGATAAAATTCTGTTATCAAGAAGAAAACAAACCTGTTGGGAAGGTCAGGGGACAATCTACACGTAATATAGGCCCATCTTGGGCATTGTTCAAGGGCGTATCTTTACAACGAATCATGGAGGCTGCTGATTGGTCAAGGGAGACCACTTTTACAAAGTATTATTTAAAACCTGTTTCAGTTGATTTTTTAAATGAGTAAACAACTCATATGTCTGGTTCATTCTTTCTTGCGGATCGCATCATGTGTACATATTATTGTGATTAATGAAACTATGTGTGAATTTGGTGATGTTTACCAATATAGATACGAGGGATATACAGTTGTCAATATATGTGTTGTTTAAACATGAAGTACAACAATATTAAACCAGTGGAAGTGTAACAGCAATTTATTAATTTATCACTTGTTGTACAGTGGATCCACCTATGATTATTAGGCGAGTAATGAATTTTTTATTATATAGTAAGCTATGATATATATGTTTGCTATTTTGGGAGGTTCTATGTTTAGAACTGTTAAAATGTCTCCCACCACCAAGGGGTACTGCTTTGTAATCATGATAAATCCAGACTGTAATGTCAGGTAAGTTCATTTATGAAATAAAAATGGAAAATTTGTAATCAAATTAGAGTTTTATGAATAAATAATACTTACCTGACATTACAGGTACCCCCCCCCCCCCCCCCCACTTCCTACCCCACATGCTAGTATAACAGTTCTAAGTAGGGCGAATACTTTCGCCAGAAAGGAAACTGAATATACAAGCCATGTGTCGGAAGAGAACGGTGTCGAGGTAAAAAGTTCACTTCCGGGTAGGGCTATAATACGGATCACCGTATACGGAAAGACAAATCCAGACTGTAATGTCAGGTAAGTATTATTTATTCATAAAACTCATAACAGTACTTGATTTATAACAAAATCAATAGCTGTGTATGTACAAATACAGGTAAGTTCGGTTTGAGGTCAGCAATGTTTTTGTACTTTTGAATCAGGTATATACTGGGCGCATTCGGCATACAAACCCGTGTAACTCTGACTAGATCACCCGAGTTTACCTGAGTGACACGAGTAACAATTGTAGTCCGAACGCTTTATCGAGTAACTTAAAATGATGGAGAACATTACCTATATCAGTATATGCTAACAATTCAAAGGCTTCTGAGCTGTAACAATAATAAAGAATGGTTACTACTTTTGACACATAAATGACTTCATTTTCCAAAATAAACAGCTGATCAGACGAGACAGAATCCCTCGTATCAGAAATTATGTTGAGTTAGTGGACTATATGTTTATGTATGCGATATAGTGCTGTTAGTTGCGTGTATCTTACATAATGTTTGCATTTTTAATGACAATGAAATAAATGATTTTTGTGAAGAACCGAACCTAACCTAATAAAGATATGTTTGATGACTCTAATGAGGACAGACTGTCTGGTATCGTTGTTAGAGATGAACTGGTACGACTTCTGTCAGAGTGAAAAATCAGACTGCATTATTATCAACCGACTTTTCAGATTCTTGGAACAAGTAACACTTGGAAGAATGTTCAGCCCATAATGTTTAATAGACTAGAAATTTCTATTTTATGTTAATTTATATACTTAAAATTATTTCAGAAGCAAGTGCTACAACTTATATTAGTCCTCTTATATCTACATATGACTCTACTAACCTGGGTTATTTCAAATTAAAGGGTATAATTATTTCTTTTTTTTATTGTTGTGACTGAAATTCATTTAAGGAAACGGTGGAGACCCTGATCACATGATCTGTTTTACGGTGTTCAATCTGCACTGTTTGCCAAGACCCGTTTATAGGAAGAAATATATTACGAAAATGAATAAGCTCAACTCTGCTGACTGTCTCTATTCGCCCATGCTAATGAATTTTTTCTTTTTTTAAATATGTCTTTGTTTAAAATGACATAACTGAATTCACCATGCTCACAAATAGCACATTACAAACAGTATGCTTTTTTCAAACTTTTTTACGTAGTACAGCCATGAAATGTGCTAAATGCTAGTTTGACTTTTAAAAGACCAAGTACCAGTTCTTGATGTTGGTCAATTGAATTACGTAAACTTTAAGGAGGACATGGAACTACTTGTTCTTCGGTTTCAGATAAGCATTTTGGCCGTAAATCAGTGGTCACGCTTCGCTGCCCACAAAAAATGATCTTAGGGATTTCGAACCCGTGGTAACGTGCGTAGAAGTCAGACACTTTACCTCTAACTTTATATGTTACTTTAGTAATGTAGATACTTTCAGGATACAAATATTGCGTAGTTGAACGAAAACGACCGAAAGATTAATAAGTGCCAGGTCAATTCTTACGGACAATACCAAATAATATTACCTAAATAACGGACCGTTCCATTATTTAAAGTACAAAAACATCGCTGACCTTAAAACCCGAACATCGCTGACTTTAAAACCCGATCAGTAATGTTTACAAATCAGTACGATTTAATGTCATTTATGCTGCCGATAATGATTAATTTGTACAATGCCCGAGTATGACCAGTGCATTATTGATAATATAACATTTCGTGCATGGGTATGTAGCAGATTCCAGTTTTAGGACTTTTCGCAAGCCGAGTGCAGGGCTCGAATCCACGACCACTGATTGCAATTCAGGTAACCTCAGATCACTGCTATGCTATGGAAAATCTATTGATACAGAGGTCATAGTGACATACCTAACCCTTACCCTGCCAAATTTATATATTGAACTTGTCCATATTTCAGTTAACTGTTAGAAGGGGTGTTTATGAAAAATATACTGACTGAATGTCGAACAGTGCAGATCTTGATCAGACTGCTTGGATGTGCAGGCTGATCATGATCTACACTTCTTTCAAAGGAAAATTCGTTCATGTTCAACATAGTAAGGGTAATGAAAGTAATATCTCAGTTTTGCCAAAAAAGGACTTACGGAATTGTGAAAATAAGGCGACGATTTGTCGGCATTTTTTTTCTGAGACAAATATACTCCTGTAATACATGACATAAAACAAAACAGTATACATGTGAATACAATGCCATGGTACATACTCATGGCAACCGCAACGCATAACAAACAATGCATAGTTTTTTGACGGATTGTCGAAGACAATTCCGTCCGGTGGTTTCCCGTCTCTTACTTGATTAATTGATCGCGGCCGAGCATATTGAATAGGACAAGTATATGCGCGCTGGGGAAAATATTTCATGATGGACCTGTGAATTCTTTACTTGTGGGTGAAACAGGTCTCATAAGCGTAAATACGACTAGCTTCTACTGATTATAAAACATACCGTACGATTTGTTGTGAATTAACTGTTGTTGTACTTTTAGTAGTTCAACCGCCACCCTTGTTTAAGAGCAACATTTAAAAAACACGTTTTTTCATCCTCAAGTAATAAGATAGTAGACTCGCCCAGTTTAATCAATCTAGACGCATAATCTAACTTTATACACAGAGCGCTTACTTCACCCGATTTACATTCGGAACATTTTCACGCGTTTCGGGCTTTATCGTATGTTTAACATGGGATTTTTGAACCGTCCAAAGATGTTGGAAATGTTTGTCTCATTGTTTATTTTTTTTAATAAAAATGTTACTGCTTTCATTTTCTACCACTTTTTTCCACCCTTGCATGAGTTTGTACACTGTTCAGACAATTGTGCTCTGTTGAAATTTAACCAAACACAAGTTTACCTGCATAAACAGAAAGCATGATATGTCACGCGGATCCAGAGTGGGGGGGAGGGGGGGGGGGGGGGGCGGGGGTCCGGACCCCCTCTGGAAAATCTTTAAAAAGGGAAAGAAGACAATAAGGAAAGAAAATGTTTTTCGAAAAAGACAACATTAGGACTGCATGTAAAGTATATGCGGCTGCTGCTACATACGACCCCGACATAATTCATATTATTTATCTAAAAGAAACTAAGAATTTTACCTTCAAGAAAGCTTGATTTTATCATTTTCCCAAATTTAACAGGTAAGTCCATAAAACTGTCCCAGAATGCAAAAAATGAAGTACTAAATTTCAAAATTTCCAGGGTGGAGGGGGTGGGGGCAGGGGATCGGACCCCCTCTGAGAAAATTGGCTGTGTCCGTGCATGGTCACTATACCTGTCCAGTACTGGTAAACGCTTCTTTCCTGCACAAATGACAATTTCGCAACTTCTGTCCGGTTTGTACAAATTTCTGGCCGCGATAAACCATTTGACTTGTTCTTATCTATTGTTCACTGTTCTTGGTCACAATGTTTATTGCCATAAGGTCTAGGCCAAGTTCGATTACTAGGTGGATAATCTTTGTTGCTCTGGATTAATGGCCCTTAAATTAGTCGCAGTTTAGAATACTGACAAATAGTTTGCTCAATAACTAGTGTTTTAAGAATACGGTGACGGACGTATATTGTGACAGTTTGGCTCTTGTTAAAAGTTACTTTAGCACGTTTACTCGACAATATCATATGTCAGTAAAGAACAACTTTACAAGAGATATCATATTTCAATAATGCACTTTTCGGAATAGGAAAATTTATATATCGTATACTATATTAGCCAACTTTCAAAAAGAATTGAAATCGTGACTTTTATGGTATGCAATGTAAAATTAGTATAGCATTAAACATTACGTGTCACGTTTACGATATTGAAAAGAAACAAGATTCGTGATACTATCTTATTTAAATAGAAATGACTTATTTTCGTTAACAAATAAAAAATAAAGATTTCAAAAGCGGCATTCTTTCGTGACGAAGCTATTTTACCTTATACGTTGAAAAAAAAATCGGTAATTAGATGCAAACATTTATTAAGGCGGTAGTGAAAAGTACAAGTGTCACTATCTAGAGTATTTAACAGTACTACTGAAACTACTGATCAATAACAACCTTTGTAAGCATCAGAGATTGAAGCTCACTGTCTGCATTTAAAAAGTCTCTGAAAACACACCATTTTCACACATGTTATATTAAATTACAAAAATCTGAAATGTTGTTGAAAAATGGCGAAACAAACAAACAAACAAAAATAACAAAATCATGACAGGTTTGTTTCGTGTTGAGAAAGGGATTGCTCTCCTTTAATAATGTAAGTAAGTAAGTAAGTAAAGTAAATGTTTATTTATTAACGTGACATGTGCAATTTACAAATAAATAATACAATTTTCATATAACAAATTATTTGCACCCGGCCCTGTGGGCCTATAAGTCACCTCATATTTTAACATATACAAAGATGTAGTATGAAAAGAGTTATCAATACATTTGTAGCAACTACAGTTTGACGCAGTCTTATCATGTTATAATATTATCATGTTATAATAATAAATAAAAACAATTCAAAGTGTAACGAGAACATCTTTCGTCATACATATAAAAGAAATGTTTCACATTTAATACACAAAAATAGAACACGAATTATCAGTGAAACAGACAATTTTTACGCTTTAAATATGTATGTAACGTGATTTTACGTTGAGCATAATTTAAGGATGATTTTGTTTTAATTACTATTTCTATTTCTTTTAATTTATACCAGTGTATTTGCATTTAGGCCTATGTATATATGTATGCATGTGTTCTTTAATGTCTTTGTAAGGCACTTTTGAATGCACATATTTTGTGCTAAAAAGTGCTATATAAATGTGGTATAATAATAATAATAATAATAATAATAATAACGTGGTGATAAGTAACGCTAATTTAATAAGCTTGATTCATAAACATAAAGTCAAAGTAACCGTGTAATGGATAACACAAGCAGTAAAGAGTAGTAACAGTTGTGTCAGTATAGTATTAGTGAACAATACTAATGATTCAATGAAAGAATTCTAATACTGTAACGAAAAGAAGTTCCAGTGTAATGAACAACGTCAACAACACGAACAGTCAAACACAGTCATGAAAAGTACCAAAATTGTCATCATGAACGGTACCAGTAAGGTCATAAACTGTAGCCAAAAAAAAATGCCATGAACGGTACTAGTGCTGTCATGAACAGTATCAAAAATTGCCATGAACGGTACCAGTACTGTCATGAAAAGGTCCAACATTGTCATGAACAGTACCAAAAATTGCCACGAACAGTACCAAAAATTGCCATGAACGGTACCAGTACTGCCATGAAAAGGTCCAATATAGTGATGATCAGTATCAATACCGTCAATACTGTCATGAGCAGTAATATCATCATTATGAAGAGCATCATGAGTACCAGCAAGGTCGAGAGAAGTACTGTGAAATGAACAGCAGCATTATGGCTATGGACAATACCAGCAACAAAATGATCATTCCCAACAGCAGTAACATTGTATAGCTTGACTCATATTTATGTATAGGCAAGTTGCTGAATGGCAATAGTGGAGAAAATGTATGTGTCGCATCAGTTGTGACACACCATATCCGTCTATATTAATACCATATATTACATTTTGTATATATATTATGATTTTACTATAAGCTGTTAGATGTAGTAGTTACTAACTGGCTGTAAAATTAGTCAGCCGAATACCTTTTTACGACTATTCTTCTTTTTAACCAGCTTTGGTATATATCAGTCCTAACAGAAGTGTTTCATAAAAATGTTCTTGATTGTTACTATACTGTTATATGTAACAAATTATTGCGATAAAATTACAAAAGCTAAATAACGCTTAAAAATGCGCCTGAACAGGAGGTATTCTAAAGCAATTTTGTTAGCCTTTCCCTAACATTGCGAAATTTAACATTTCAAAGTATTGAATAATATTATAATATTGTTTACGATATATCTTCAAACAGGTTTTATTAAGATATTTAAGTAGATCCTCTAATGATATCATATTGCACTGTTTTTGCGTGTTTTAAAGTCAACTACGCCCAGAATGAAGGTGTAACATAGTTTATTACTATTCTTATTAACAAACAAATTATATGATATAATTATAAAGCTCTGAAGGTGGGCAATCGTATTTAAGTTTACTTCCATTCAATTATGTTATTACCTCCCTTTAAGGATAACATTTTTTTAAATGTATTTTTTCGTTACACTTGACAGATTAAGGCGTCTGCAATCACACATTTTGTAGTATGTTTTAAACTTTAAAATTCAACGCTTTTTTGCGCGACCAAAATAGTTAAAATGGAGTTAACAACATTTTTAAAACTTTTTGCTTAAATTCGTTTCTTTTTTGCCTTTCAATGAAAATTGTAATTCAACTTTTTAATTAGTTCTAAAATTCTTCGTTTATTGATCTCTCAGTTAATTAGAAAAAAAATGGTTAACCAGTTAAGAAAAACCGGAAGTTTAGTACATTGCATAATTTCTGTTGGTATTTTTAAAACAATATTCAAATGCTTGAGGGAATTCGAATAAGTCAAAAAAAGTATCAAACAAATACAACTGACCTCTTTAATCTTAGAATGGCATCATGACAATTAATGAACAAAGACAGGCGGATAATCAAGGAACAACTTACCAAAATACACACTGCTGTCTTAACATATTCATGAAAGTTACACATTTATATTTGAATATTATTCTTGAAAATTTTTGTGTGTGTGTTCTTAAGAAAGATTTAGTGGATATAGGTCTAGGCTTCCTCTTGAAAGAACTCTTCTGACTCTGAATGCGAGAGTTAGTTACCTTCGGAACTTCTAAATGATTTATAAAAGCAACATTGGTTATTTTCTACCTCGACCAGTGAGTAGATCTTGGTATGAGTATGGTCTTAACAAATTGAAAATTGTAAACCGATATACTTACTTTGGTTTACTATTAAATTCGCATTTGATTCATAATGTAACAGCCAGAAATGTAGCACAGAGTGCTGGCAGGACTGCTGGACTGCTAATTACTAAATGCAGGGCTATTGGTGGTGTTCCTCATAATGTTTATGTGAAGCTGTATAAGAGTACAGTTTGTCCAGTAATTGCATATGACGCATCCATGTGGGGAACAAAATCATGTTCTTGTATAAGTGTATAAATGTCGAGTCATGCGCCTCTTTTTAGGTACTGGTAAATATTGCGTTGTATGGTGAATTTGCCAGGCAACCACTACATGTGAAACAATGGAGAGGCTGTTTCACAACAATGGTATAGATTCATGACGATGGCTAATACTAGAATTAAGTTTAGGATTTTTAATTTCTGTTTGTTTATAACTTTTAATAATTGTAAAAATTGGCTATATCAATATATGAAATATATATCAGAGATCGATCTTTCACAAGAGGCTAATATTTGTACTAGTATAACTTCTGAACAATATTGTGGAAATGTTGTAAAGAATTCAATAAGTTTTAGCTGAATGGAATAGAGACATTCATCGTGAGGATGGCCCAAGTTGAAGGGGAATAACTTGAGAACTTACAAATGAGCCGCACCATGAGAAAACCAACACAGTGCGTTTGCGACCAGCATGGATCCAGATCCGCGCAGTCTGGTCAGGATCCATGCTGTTCGCTTTCGAAGCCTATTGCAATTAGAGAAACCTTTAGCGAACAGCATGGGTCATGACCAGACTGCGCGGATGCGCAGGCTGGTCTGGATCCATGCTGGTCGCAAACGCACTATGTTGGTTTTCTCATGGCGCGACTCAAATTGTTTAAACAAAAGTTTTAGACTGAAGAGTATGTTAATGTCTTTTTACCAATTAAACAGCATTGACTAAGTTTAGACGTAGAGTAACCCTGATTCGATTAGAAACAGGAAGATATGAAAATATTCCAAAACAGGAAATATTTTGTCCAGTTTGTCATAATTCAGTTGGAAATGAAATGCATGTATTGTTATACTTTCATGCGTACCAGAGTTTCAGGGATGAGGTAATCAAGTTCTAAGGCTTTGACCATTGAAAACTCTTTTGATAATTTAACAGATGAGAATTAAAGTTAAAATTAAAGTTTTATCTCTGCAATAGGGAAACGATAACTATCACCGCCAAAACCTGTTGTCTGATGTACCTAAAACCAGAACAAAACTGTTATACATGAAAGTACCACGTTTTAATAACAAATTTAAAATTGTCTTAATATTTTAAAACACGTTTTGTTGTGATAGGTTTTGGTTAGCTTGTATAAGAGATGCTTTTTTATCCAGTTCCCTTTGAATGTAATTTAATATTTCATTTTTTAAAGTATTTAAATGAGTTATGTAAGTGTCTCATATCTCTTTGGTTAATCTCATCTACCTCTAAATTTTAAACATGGAAATGTATACACTTGAAGTATTAGATTAAGTGTAAAGATGAGAGCTCATCTCTTGATTTTAGAATGCATATAACATGTCAAGCGTATTTTTTTCTTTTTACTACTAGTCTTAGTCTATCTCTTATAAGTTATAACTCAAATGTATATGTCAATGTGCTTTTATATTACGCAATTGTTGTATGAATATTGATGAGACGAAAATAAATTATTCATCATATATTATAGATCTAAAGAAATGAAGAACGAAGAAGCAGATATGATAATGCATAGTCTAGCACTGAAAGAATGGATGGAAAGAGCAACAGATACCGACTTATTGTAACGTTTCCTCCATTTTCGATTGAACTCCATAATTATTCGCATCTGAATCAGCATATACCTGCTGATATAGCTTAACTGTCTCCGTCTCTCTTTATTATGCGGTTTGAGCAGAAAGTATTTCATGAATGATTTATTTTTATTCTAACAACTGAGCACAGATACCATTAAATTGTTTAATGATGTAAGAAATATAAGAGGATACAACTAACTGTACAACCATTAGTAAAATTTACAATTTTCAAAACGTCATGTTTTTGGAGCGGAAAGTAAACTTCTTACTATGTTTAAATTTTATAGAAGGATTGATTTTTTAAAATAAATGTCCAGGAATGTCATATTGGTTATGAATTCACGTATACTGCTGTCCTTTTAATGTTTATTTTCAGAAAACACAGAACTTTAAGATAAAATATGATAGTCATAAAAGCATATAATTCCATAAACGAATCTCAAAGTTGTTGTAACAGACACATATAATATCAAATATGTACCATATCTGCAAAATATGAGCCTGCTCTTAACCAAATTCTTTTCGAAATTGACTAAACGCAAGACTCCATCCAAAGAATTAGTATATAACCTTGGAGACAAGAACAATTTTTATTGCGATTGATGTTTCATGTTAATTAAAAACGTAATATTTGACTTATACAGACAATACAAACGAGTTTTAAGCCAAATTAAAGGATAGTGACTTTTTGGTATGATCTGTTCTCATTTATTGTACATTTTCTCGAAAAAGAAAATATGTTGGACATCAACATGGCTTAATAAATGGGCTTTACATATTCTTAAATAGCGTTAAACGTTGTGCATAATTTATACACAAAAACACTTTAAACTCCTTGGTTTATGTAACTAATACCCGTCATCATTGCGGGACAAGTGTACCTGCGCAAATTCTTCATACGCATCCTGTAATTATTTCGCATTTTTCCCTTTATTCACATTCAGTCATTTATAACATTCAACCAAACCAGATAGAGGGAAAAGAAATTTTTCACGGTCGCGGTGCGTCTATATATTGTGGGACAACCTATTGTCACCAGGCTATTTTTATTACGGGTGAATTGAACGAGAACGTCGACTTTACATGGCGATACCCGATACAATTACAATATACCACACCCGTACTTTGTTTCACAGTGTTTTAGCCGGGCTCCGGGTAGGATATGGAAATATGAAAGTTTCGGGATTGATTCTGTCCGTCTGTCTGCTTTTACTAGCAGAGCAGGTAAGAATTTTTGTTTATATTAAGAGAAAAAATGCTCTGACGCAGTTTCGTTAATAATGTATTGAAAGAGGAAGAATAATTGAGGTTTTGCGTTCTTCCTTATTGAATATATATAACAAAACTAGATCAGAAGTTAGCTCATACAACTTGACAAATAATTTAAACGATAAAGGTATAAAAGCGAAATTTTGCATTAAAATCTGGATAAAAGATTAATGATTTTGAAGATTAAACCAGAAAGTGATTTGGTATTATTTGATACATGTATGCAGAAGCGGATTAGCAGCTGTTCATTATATTCAATATAGCTTACCATAGTTTTGATTCTGGCTCTGCACTGTCGTATTTTGGAATAAATAGGAGTTTAAATGTCTTAATTAGGCCTAGCCTCAGCAATCAAAACATTGTTTGACTTTTGGTTCAATGGAACAATTTATATATACTCGCGAAATGGTATGATTGTATGAAACACTTTAATAATAAACCGGTTTTGTTGATATTTTCCTATACCAGAACTATAAATATAAACATAAGAATGAAAAACATTTGTGTCTGCAGTTGTATTGATCTTTGTGTATCCGATTACGTATCATTCACGCGATCAATACACACTAGTTAGCCATTTATAGATCGAAATACGAACAGATATATGGAAATGCCCTTTTTTGTGCTCTGCATGTTTTGAAGACTCTCGGTGTTTTTAACATTTCATCCGTCCAGTATACGTGAAGACTTCTTAAATTTCTACCACAGGTGACGTTGAAAATCAATCGACGCGTAAATGTTCTGGCTAAGTCGACGTTTACTCATCCGTCATAAGCTAATTAAGCTGGCGAAAATAGAAATGTCGACTTTATTTTCGTCTGTCAAAACTACTGCATCGGTCCCGATGTCTATAAGTTGTTTGGGAAGGGTTTCAGGCGTGTCCTTTCTGTTTTTGACCACTTATAAGGCAAAAGTATATTCTCCTAATATCCTTATAATGATCGACAGCAGGATGCCTATATATAAATACGGGAAAGAGATTTCCGATATAATTGTTGTTTTTACCTTGGAGAATCGCAGACCGGATAATAATAATAATAGTAACGCAGTCGGCAACAAAACGATCTTCCCTTTGAAAATTCCTTGTGAGAAGCTGCCCCCCGCCCCAACACACCTTACATCCTAATATACGTTTCTTTTTCCTTTTTCTGAAAAGTATAGCATCTATAAGTAAGTAAAGAGAATATACATTTAGCTTCTTAGCGTTTACATAACAGTAACAGCCGTTATACATGTGTTTGGGTGGGGTTTAAAATATTTCAGTACATAATTGCCGACATATTCAAATTTCAGTGTTATTTTTCTCTACCCTGGTACCCGTATTTGACATGCGGCCATTTTATACACATGGTATGTCAAGTGAATAAAACGAAAAGAATGAAACTTACGACACATTACACTGAATCAATTTTATTGGCTTTTAACAACTTTGTTCTTGCGTTAACCCTTTTTTCTTAACACAGTTCTTTTTTAATACGACCGACCGGAATAGAAAATTAAAAAAATTAAAAATGACTTTTTACTCTCCGTTTTTATTATTTCGACTTCAGTGCCGGTATCATGCATTCAATTAGATACATTATATGTAACGAGATAGCGAGAGAAGCTCAGTGACTTTCATCCGTGCAACAAATGTCTGTATTTTCTACTGTACTATATAATTATCTGCACAGTATCTACTAATTATCAAACTACCACAACTACAAGGATAATTAACTGCTTCAAATACATAAGGTTTAAAAGACCTGTTCCGAGATATACAAAATCCTATGAAAACAGTATATGAGAACGTGTAATTAAGTAACTGAAGAAACAATTCAAACATCGTAAGGCCGCTGATCTGACATTTGATGATAGGTCTATGTCAGGCAGGTAAGAAAAGAGCTCAACACATTTGGTATGTTGTAACAGCGTCGTGGAAAATGTACAGATGTTCTAAAAGTACATGAACGAAATATTTGTACTGAATAAAACGCCACAACGTCTGAAAGAAAGAAAAAAACCAGATCCGGTCGTGTTTAATCATGCAATGCTATGGGTAAATTTAGTATTTGTAGTTTTTAAAAGGCGGGTACATTTATAGCCGATTACTCATGTACAATACAAGGTAGAGTAAAACGTGACTTCCTTGTTCGTCTATGGTTAAATTAATCATAAACTGGAGGACATTTGAAGACACCTATTTCAAAAAATATATAAAAAAAGGTCTCTGGTATCATGATTATTGTTAAAGACATCTGCCTACCTATTCAAATTTTACCAGTGTAGTGTTTTCACCTGATTGAAATGGGGTAAAAGCAGCGCGTAATTTTGAGGCCCTGCATGACAAGTTTGCAATGTTATTGCATTGGCTAATAGTGATGGCTATAATAAAGCACTGGATATTTATTTTCAGTATTTAAAACTGTATATAGTCATCATTTCGGTTGAATATTTATCTTAAACTGAAGGTGAAACAAATTCTTCTTTATTGCAGATAATAAGGGACGAAAGCATTTATCTCTTTGAAGGCCTAAAACTGGTTTTAACAGTTTGAAACCTTGACACAAAAAACTGGCATACTTTTCTAGTTGCATAACATGATTACTGAAGTGTGATTGATAGATGTCTTTTATACTAGACCTGATAATGTACCCAATGTAAACACATATTATACCCTTAGATTAATATCTTATATCTTATTTTTAAGTTACGATTATTTGAAGTCTGCACCGTGAAATATGCGATACCCAGAATACCTGACACGCATGAATACGATTAAAGTTTCTGACACGGAATGTCCATAAAATATTGCAAATATGGAGCTTGGCTATTGTAAAATTAGCAAGTCTGTCCTTTGGCAAAATGCAGATATAATACCAGCTACGCAGGAGTGAAGTCATAAGAACTGCACGTGTACGCCAGAGCCTAAGACCGGCTAGATGCCTTTAAAATAGTTTTGTTATCGGTATACACAAAAAATAATTTTGAATAAAGATTTCTTTTTAAGGAAAGAATTCCTTTCAAATAAGTGAGTTATTATTTAAACATATATTAAGTTATCCGTATATTAAATCTGGGAAAAGGTTGGGGTGGGGTGGGTGGTATATTAAGTTATCCGTATATTAAATCTGGGAAAAGGTTGGGTTGGGGAGGCTGGGGGGGGGGGAGGGTGGAGTTACATGGTAAAATGATTAAGGTCTTTGGCTTAATTTGAATAACTTGTCCCTCGCAACCTCGCAACTGTTGGTTCCTTGTTTGAGATGTATTAATTTTTCATTTGAGGAAGCCGCTCAGATTCCCTGTGGATGATTAATGGCTCAACTAAGGTTGGTGTCTACATTTACCTGAGATAGTGACTGAAGAGAAATTAGATCTTCCTTCACCATTTCAAGGCTAGGATATCATCACTCCTCTCTTATGTCAGCATGACTTAAAACTTTTCAAAAAAATGTGGAGGAAATTTCAAACTGTGCAAAGACATATAGATTTACATAAAAAAAATGCATAAAACGCATGCGGTATGAATATTCACACCTGACGCATTATCAAGGCGTTTTAGGTATCAAATATATAGATATTTCAGATGAGCAAATGATATATAACATATGAAATATAATATTGTCAGATTTGAAATGTATCCAAACATCAACCTGACCCTCCGAATTCAATTTTCCTTATTTACAGTGCACGAGTACGCTTTGCTGTGTAAATAAGTAAAATGATTTTTAAAATATAGAAAAAGTAAGTAGATAACAAGGCGAATTTATCATTTCTCAGAGCTTTAATTACAGGCCCTGTGGTCACCGGGTCCTACTAGGGACGTGTGGGATCTTGAACATGTCATCACCTCCCATAAATAGACTATGCTAAACCTAGTGTTCTGTTGTTGTTTTTGTTGTTTTCAATTTTTTCTTCTTTGATGTTGTTGTTGTTGTTGTCGTCGTCTCTTTTAAAATATCTTTTTTATAGATTTAATTTAATGATCTGAAAACCCAGACAGTTTAATTTGGAGATGAACGTACTTGGTTAATTGCATATGAAAAAAACAGTTAACTGACATCTATCAAACATACAATCTTCTTAAAAGCTTTTGCTAATAAGATTTCACAAATTCTTCAACTTTTTTGGGGGCTCCTTATGTAATTACATAAACAGACTTAAATATCAAAGATGTGATACACCCTTCATTTCCGAGATATAGTGTCGCTATCAAGATGTCAGGATACACGATCTAGTGATCATTCTGATGCATTATTTAACATATCTGCATGTCATGCGCAAGTTGCGCAATCACTAAGTGATATTTAATTTAGAAACTTAGATCGGCATCAGTTCCTATATATTTGACACACCTATATAGGTGGTAAGTCACGTGTTGTCATATAAGGGAAAATGCTGTTGTGATACGTTGCGTAATACTAAGTGATATTTAATTTATCAACTTAGATCGGCATTTATATAGCAATATCAATTCTATATCTTGACACAAATACGTTGCCATAAGGGAAAATAATTCAACCCTTTTGTAATACGGGTAAAATATATTGGTATCAAAAAGCGAAGTTTATAAACAGTAATCGGAGTTTCATGCAGCCATACACGTGTTGTTCATTAAACCAGTATTGTGGAAATTGTTTCCCTGAAAAGATTTGAAGAAAAATCTAATGAACGGTAATTGTAAAACCGAAGTGAAAACATTTGAGCTGCACCATGAGAAAACCAACATAGTGCATTTGCGACCAGCATGGATCCAGCGCGGATGCGCAGTCTGGACTGGATCCATGCTGATCGCAAATTTTGGTTTTCTCATGGTACGGCTCATTTATATTTAGGTTTTATCTGAAAGGTTTACATTTAGTCCTTATGCAAAATAGTATTACTATAATCGTGACGGCAGTTGTCTTGCTTATGTAAATAGGTTTAGAATAGTTGGACATAATACTAGAGCCAAATATTTCCATGACACCGATCCAAAGCAACAGGGGGCGTGAGAGATGTTGCACATTTCTTTACCTCTCATGCACAGACTCAGTCAAACTAATTTTGCTATTGTGTTGCTTAGAAACGTTGAAGATATCTTCTTATATAAAGTGTAGTATGCTGCACTGCAGTCTAAGCTTCAGCTGAAATATGGTAGATATGATTTTTTTGGGACTTCGAAACAATTCTAACGCATGCAATAGGAATGCCAGTTTTTTGACCACCACATCACTCTCATATAAAGTCTTCCTGAACTAAACAGCTTATACTACTGGGGAATTCAAAATGAGAAAGTTAACGAATGCTGTTTAACATGCTTGAAAATATTCAATTGACTTATAATTGGCGATTTGGGAATTAGATAAGAAACTTAAGGAATCGCTCGTTAACATGTTTGAAAATATTTAAAAGACTTGGCGACAGGGGAATTTAATGAGAATTTTAATGAAAACTCTTTACCAAGCTTAGGAATGTTCAATGAAATTAGATTTGGGAGTGGTGGTGGTGGGTAGGAGACGGTTGGAGAAATATTAAATGGAAAATTTAAGTAAATGCCCTTTAATATGCCTTAAAGTATTCAGTCAATTTATTATCTATGATTGGGGAATTAAATGAGAATTTTAAGGAAATTCTCTTTAACATGCTTGGAAATATTCAGTCAGCATAAATGGCAATAGGGGAATTTATTGAGAAATTTACGGAAACCTCTTTAACATGCTTAAGAATATTTAATTAATTTATAATTGGCGATTGAGGTATCAAATTGGCAATTTAAGGAAATATCTTTTAACATCCTTGAAATATTCGATCAACTTATGAATAACGGTGAGGGAATTGTATGAGAAATGTAAGGAAATGCTCTTAAACATGCTTGAAAATATTTAGTCAATTATAGGGAATTACTTGAGTAATTTCCGGATATATTTCTTAACATGCTGTAACATGCTGTGTTATCTAAACTCGATCATTTATATTTGCGGTGGATCAGTTTTCGAAGGTTTTTCATTTCACGATCGACCAAATAAAGTATCTTCAGATTATGTCCCCACAAATTTAGTAACCGTTCTAACAAAATACACGGTGAAATAAAATTATATACGTATTTCCTTTTATCCTTAGCGTATGTTTTCTTTCCAAAATAATCGAAGGGCGATCGTGACAAGATTAAAGAAAGAAGTTGATACGCCTGTTTCGGTTTTACCCTATGAAATTATTGAATAGCTTAGAGTTAGGTGCGTATTAATCAACAAAACCTGTAAATAAGATTTTTAAGAGTACAACGTTGTGCAACCATGATGTATTGTCCATAAGTATTGACCTGGCACTCATTAATCTTCGCCAATATTTTCGGGCGTTTTCGTTAATTAACGCAAAATTTGTATCCTGAAAGTATCTACATTACTAAAGTAACATGAAAAGTACATCGATGACACGGTGGCGTAGAGGTAAGTTGTCTGACTTCAACGCACATAACTATGGGTTCGAAATCACTAAGAAATTTATATGTTTTTTTTTCAATTAAATGTATTGTAATGTCATCTTTAAAATTATTTTATGTATCATATTTCATGAATTTTAATTGTTTTCTCTTGTACTATTTATTTTCTGGAACGCTGGTGACAGGTAATTTGCCTTTTTATCTAAGATACCTTTAAAATAATCTTATTTCATATTTTTACAACGCGTCAATATGATTACTGTTAATAAATGAACCATAAATATCACGATACGTTTGATCAAATAAGTAGAAAGTCTGCATATAAATTTTGGGGAAAAAAGATATGGTCAGACGTAGGACTCGAACCCACAACCCTGATATTGGTAGCTAAACGCTTTGCCTGCATAGCTACCTGTACTTGCGACAGTATATCAATTAAGAATGATATATGAAATATTTAGTAGTAACGCTATTTAGGTTCAGAAACCGAAGATTAATTTACGGAAATATACGGAATATTCATGAGTGCCAGGTCAATACTTACAGACAATATATCAACATACATTAAATGTTGCGTAACAGTATATTATAACATGTTTTGTATTGAATTTTCTCTCGACATAAGTAGGCAAGTAGACTGTGTTTAACTGAATTTTCTCCTTACGCAAGTAGACTATGTTCAACTGTATTTTCCCCTTACGCAAGTAGACTGTTCAACTGAATTTTCTCCTTACGCAAGTAGACTGTTCAACTGAATTTTCTCCTTACGCAAGTAGACTGTGTTTAACTGAATTTTCTCCTTACGCAAGTAGACTGTGTTCAACTGAATTTTCTCCTTACGCAAGTAGACTGTTCAACTGAATTTTCTCCTTACGCAAGTAGACTGTATTTAACTGAATTTTCTCCTTACGCAAGTAGACTGTGTTCAACTGAATTTCTTCCTTACGCAAGTAGACTGTGTTCAACTGAATTTTCTCCTTACGCATATAGACTGTTCAACTGAATTTTCTCCTTACGCAAGTAGACTGTATTTAACTGAATTTCTTCCTTACGCAAGTAGACTGTGTTCAACTGAATTTCTTCCTTACGCAAGTAGACTGTGTTCAACTGAATTTCTTCCTTACGCAAGTAGACTGTGTTCAACTGAATTTTCTCCTTACGCATATAGACTGTTCAACTGAATTTTCTCCTTACGCAAGTAGACTGTGTTCAACTGAATTATTTTCTCCTTACGCACGTAGACTGTGTTCAACTGATTTTTCTCCTTACGCAAGTAGACTGTGTTCAACTGAATTTTCTCCTTATGCAAGTAGACTGTTCAACTGAATTTTCTCCTTATGCAAGTAGACTGTGTTCAACTGAATTTTCTCCTTATGCAAGTAGACTGTTCAACTGAATTTTCTCCTTACGCATATAGACTGTTCAACTGAATTTTCTCCTTACGCAAGTAGACTGTGTTCAACTGAATTATTTTCTCCTTACGCACGTAGACTGTGTTCAACTGAATTATTTTCTCCTTACGCACGTAGACTGTGTTCAACTGATTTTTCTCCTTACGCAAGTAGACTGTGTTCAACTGAATTTTCTCCTTATGCAAGTAGACTGTGTTTAACTGAATTTTCTCCTTATGCAAGTAGACTGTTCAACTGAATTTTCTCCTTATGCAAGTAGACTGTTCAACTGAATTTTCTCCTTACGCAAGTAGACTGTTCAACTGAATTTTCTCCTTACGCAAGTAGACTGTGTTCAACTGAATTTTCTCCTTACGCAAGTAGACTGTGTTCAACTGAATTTTCTCCTTACGTAAGTAGACTGTTCAACTGAAATTTTGCCTTACGCAAGTAGACTTGTTTAACTATCATAGCAAGGTGTTTAGAATAAAAACACAGACCTGCTTATATAATTCGTTTCTTTAGAGGTATAACCGCATACGCAGTTTCAAATGTAAGGGTAGGTAACAAAAACATGGTATCTGTTTAAAGTGACTATTTACCCAACGGGTGGAGTATGTTTTCTTTAAAGTTTCTCGCTTTGACGACACCTCTGTCTCAAGTGTTTTGATAATTTAACCATTACAGTTATAGAATTAATAAAGCTTTGCTAGACTTTTGGGGGTAATTATAAGTACGTCGATAAATGTTGATCAATTTTCATCCATAGTCCGGAGATACGCCTTTGGTTTGCAATGGATCTTCTGGTACTTACAACTGTGTATGCTGAAACCATTAAAAAATGGCACAGATAAATTGTTCATATTTTTAAAAGCAGTTCATCTTCAACGGTCTTGAAGTGGTATAGCTGAGTGTCACGAATTGTTCACATATTTATGTAACAACGTGATTTTATAATAACTTTCGTGATCAGGTGATCATATTACATTTTAGGGTGTATGTGTCTAATCATTTAATTCTGTTCTCATTGTGTCAAACAATACATGTCCCGATTTAATTGCTCTTTGGGCCTCATCTTGCCATTAGAACTTTTCTAATCAAGTTTCTGTCAACGTGTAAGGCTTATCAAATGTTAATAAAATGTTCTAACTAAACAAGAATGCTGGTGCGCCCCCATGCTCACTGACAAACATTTAATTCTAAATCCCAATTACTTTATGCCAAATTGCCAAGTACTTAATGCTAAATGCTACATACCAAATGCTATATGCTAAGTGCCAAGTGGTAAGTGATTAATGTCAAATTTGTCAAATTTTTGTGTAAATGATCTGTATCTCTTAACGGATGTAACTTTTATTCAGTTTTTAAAATATCGTGTTTTACCTGTCTGATCTGAAGCAACAACATGTTCTACGAGTCCTTGGAGCATGCAACCGAAATTGTTTAGTCTTAGATATTTAGAACAATGTTCTTTTTTATGTAACGAAGGCCACAGATATATTCAGCTCTTTGTCAGGAAGCACTAATGTTACTGTACCAATATTTTTACTTCAGCCAATGACCAACATCAGTAAATAAACTGTCATTTAATAGTATTCAGTTAGATTTATTTTATTTGCACATATTGAAATTGTATTAATAGCAGTAAGTTGTGCAACCAATATAAAGTAAATTTAATATTATTTAGTATGCAGCCTGCGTACTTTGAAATTAAATTCTTTAACTAGAGCTATTTTTTGTAATGATAAGATAAAAATGTACTGGAAAAGATAATGTACATGCAAAATTATTTGCATTTTCATGCACATTCTATGAAACGCGGTCTGTATTTCAATGTTGTATCATTTCAAACTTTGACACCTGCGGGATAACTAGTGGTTTTCTTATGTGTAGAGGCCTTAACCTTTACCCTGCTAAATTTCTGAAATGGACTGGTCCATCATTCAATTTGGGCAATACCATTTATTATTCGAAGGGGTGTTCACTGAAAATTTACTGACTGAATAGCGATCAGTGGATGTGCAGGCTGATCATGGTCTGCACTTGTCGCAAAGGCAGAATCACTTGCCGCCACCAGGCTAAAAACTAGAATTTGTTTTATCAACAGCTGGCACAAAGGCCTCTTAAGTCTAGAATATAGTTAGACGTCAAATTTCCTTTACATGTACATTCATAATTAATCAACAGAAATTATGTGTAAATATCGGCCCAGTGAAATGAACACAAACTATTAGAGGAAGTAGTTGCCGATCTCGACTGAGCAAAGCCTTGTATTTTTAAGTGTCATCAAGCACGAGACCCTGTTGACTGAAAGACGTAAGCGATCACAGCCACATTTTATATTTTAGCAAAATGTGGTGACTTTTTTCTTATTACTTATTCACAATTTGATCTTTCTTTCCGTTACTGAAATTTCACTTGTGTCTGCAGAGAATAGATTGAATAGCACATGCATCAGGAAGAAGCAAAATATAACTGGGGGCAATCCTAAAATGCAGTGATTGGCTGTAGAATATCTACCCATCCCCATCCCAGATCAGATAGCAGCTGGGAATATTTAATTTCATGCTGGGGCGCCTAAAGTTTACAGCGTCTTATTGTGAAAACCTAGTTTGATAGTTACATTAAAACTGATTACACGAACCTTCTTTATATTGAGGTCGGTATTAAAAGAGATAAGTTACATACTAGTCGGGTTCCGATTACAGTTATTCATATTATCAAAAAGAACGAAAAAAGATAATGTACGTTTTGTTAAATGAAAACTTGCTGTATGAATCTGTTGAGACTTCAGCTTTGAAAGACGCAGTCACATAATTTTGTTGTGGCAATGTCCGCCCGTTCGTCCTTTCTTCCGTTCAAAGTGTTGTTGCAATTTCCGGCCGTTCGTCCTTCCTTCCGTTCGAAGTGTTGTTGCAATGTCCACCCGTTCGTCCTCCCTTCCGTTCAAAGTGTTGTGGCAATGTCCACCCGTTTGTCCTTCCTTCCGTTCAAAGAGTTGTGGCAATGTCCGCCGTTCGTCCTTTCTTCCGTTCAAAGTGTTGTGGCAATGTCCGCCCGTTCGTCCTCCCTTCCGTTCAAAGTGTTGTGGCAATGTCCACCCGTTCGTCCTTCCTTCCGTTCAAAGTGTTGTGGCAATGTCCATCCGTTCGTCCTTCCTTCCGTTCAAAGTGTTGTGGCAATGTCCGCCCGTTTGTCAATCCTTCCGTTCAAAGTGTTGTGGCAATGTCCGCCCATTCATCCTTCCTTCCGTTCGAAGTGTTATTGCAATGTCCGCCCGTTTGTCCTTCCTTCCGTTCAAAGTGTTGTGGCAATGTTTGCCCGTTCGTCCTTCCTTCCTTTCGAAGTGTTGTTGCAATGTCCGCCCGTTCGTCCCTCCTTTCGTTCAAAGTGTTGTGGCAATGTCCACCCGTTCGTCCTTCCTTCCGGACTCTCACTGTTTCTGCATATTTATGCTCACCTTCGAAGAATGGGGATTATTGCTTTGCATATGTCGGTCGCGTCGGTCCGTCTGTCGGATTGAGAACAATTTGACTCAACGTTCAAATATAGTAGCATGATTGGGCTTATAAGGGATAGGAGCCTTGTAGTTTTAAGGGTCAATAGGTGAAAGGTCAATGTCATAGGGGCCTGAACCGTGAAAACAGTGTCCGCCAAATAACTTAAGGAACCTTTAAACTTGATAGCACGTTTGGGCTTGTAAAGTAGATGACCCCTATTGTTAATGTGAGATCATGTCACATGGACCTGAACCTTAAAAACAGTTTCCGCTAAAAAACTTGAGAACCACTTGATTCAGAACCCTCGAACTTGACTTAACTGGGCTTATAAAGTACATGATTCTTATTGTAATTGGGATCAATTGGTCAAAGGTCAAGGTTACAGGGACTTGAACTTTGAAAACTGTTTCTGCACGATAACCTGAGAAACACATGACCCAGAACCTTCAAATTTGAAAGCATGAATTGCTTTGAGATCAATAGGTCAAATGTTAAGGTCACAGGGGCGTGGACCGTGAAAACGGTTTCCGCTTAAAAAACTTGAGAACCACATGATCCAGAACCTTCAAACTTGATAGCATGATTGGACTTATTATGAGGTAGCTAACCCATATTGTTTTGGGGTCAGTAAGTCAAAGGTCAAAGTCACAGGAGCCGGAACCTTGAAAACAGTTTCCGCTCAATAACAGTATTCTAAAACTTGATGCATGACTGGGCTTATTTTTGGGGCTATTAGGTCAAAGGTCAAGGTCATTGTGATCACAGGACTGAAAATAGGACAACCCGTCACGGAGGCATACACGTTTTACAAACAACTCTTTCTAAGACCCCTCCGAAGAAGGAGGGGTATATTGTTTTTCAGATGTCGGTCGGTCGGTCCGTCCGTAGACCAATAGGTTTCCTGATGATAACTCACAACGCTTGGGTCTAGGATCATAAAAGTTGATAGGAAGGTTGGTCATGACCGGCAGATGACCCCTATCAGTTTTGAAATCAGTAGGTCAAAAGTCAAGGTCACAGTGATTCAGAACAATTAACCCGTTTCTCGACGATAACTTGAGAATGCTTTTGCATAGGATCACAAAACTTAATAGGGAGATTGATCATAACCAGCAGATGACCCCTATTGATTTTGAGATTAGTAGGTCTAAGGTCAAGGTAACAGTGATCCGAGAACAGTTAAACCGTTTCCGGGCGATAACTTGTGAACGCTGAGGCTTAGGATCATGAAACTTAATAGGGAGGTTGATCATGACCAGCAGATGACCCCCATTGATTTTGAGATCAGTAGATCAAATGTCAAGGTCACATTGACCCTGAACAGTAGAATTGTTTTCCCCAATAACTGAAGAATGCTTTGGTCTAAGATCACATTTGATACGGAGGTCACTTATGACTGGTAAATGACCCATAATTATTGATTTGAGGTCAGTGCGTCAAACGTCAAGCGCACACTGACCACATAATTTCTGTTCCTTGTGCAGTTACTGAATGCATCAAGGTGGGGCGAGGGGGGCGGGGGCATTTCGTCTGCATTTCAAGTTATACTTTCACAAAAATATTTATGAGTCGGTGCAAGGGGTGACCATGTCCCTACAAACACCTACACACAACACACATATTACGCGTTTTTCCTTTTTTCATTAATTTTATTTCTTTTGCAGGCTGCTGCGGGTGGTCATACAGAGACAGAAAAGTTAGGAAAAGTGACATTCGAGTGTAGTGAAGGTAACGTTTTTCTTCTCGCTTCTTTTAACATTCACATGGGCTTACTGTTCAAGTTAGCAGATGCCACTTTTTGGACTTTTCGCAACCCGGTCAGAGACCGGTTCCTTTAGATTTTTGTATGATTACGTAAGATCCATTTATAACATTTATAACCTCTCATTTATAAGACTCTGTAGTCTGTATATAGCTAAATCATAAATTCCAAAATATCACCATATTTGAGCTGGAGGCAAAAAACAAGGGGAAAAGCAGGAGTCCAACAATCATTACAATGCACTGTACATCGAACTCAAACCTCTGTTGATGGTGACTCTTTAATTGACATTCGCGGTATCTTTTACCTGTATACGTGTTATTTTGATAGTGTGATTTTTCCGATATTGACTATTTGATTGGCCATGACCGACACTGTGTTTTTTAAACTTGACACAATTTACTGGAGTGGCAGTCTGGATTTATATAAGGCTACATATATAGTTTATTGTCAAGGGTGGACCCAGAGGACGGCGTACCTCAATAATCTGGCGGACATATATATTTTATAGCCTAAAGTTGAGACGTCATTCAGCACATGAAATTTCCGGCGGTTTAGCAAGTTAACATGAAATTAAAAGCTCTCATTTGAATAAAATTGCTACTTCTTACTTTACAAATTTAGAACGTTTAAGCCCCATGTTTTTAAGTATATATGCTCTTGAACTATTTGTACATTTGCGAACAATTTTTTCGAAGGGACATATCCTCGGATCCCTGGCTAGAAATTCCGCTCTCGTTCTGAACCAGAATCTTGGATCCGCCCTTGATTGTAGTAATCTAGGTTCACCGTGTTATAAAACATTTCTGTTTTAATCTTAGGCTGGTCTATCTACAATGGCAACTGTTACAAGGCTATTGATGTCCCGATGCCGTATGCGTTTGCATCCCTTACTTGTTTGGGGTAAGTGTCTCTTAAATAAAACTTGTATTCTGTGACATTTCTTTTGTTGCCAATTAATCTGTTAAGGACATTCTGAATTCAGCGTACGGAAGTGACACGGCTGTGTAGAAACTTATTATTTTTATTCTACATAACTTCACCATACGTTCGTCCGTAAGATGCCAAATATATGGTCTTAAAGCTAAATTGGCATTTTCTACCCTAATCGGGTATGTCATACAAATGCATTTTATTTACGTTCAAATGTCAAACTTTTAACTGATAAAACTCGTGTCATTTTTGTGCCACTAATGATTAATTTGTTCATAATACGTTATCTTATTTCTTGTCTTTCATCATTACAGTCCTATGTTACATACTTAGGATGATGTTTTTTTTTACATTATTCTGTTAGAGGATAGTATGTGAGACTGGCCATCGCCAAATATGTTACACTCTTTGAATAAAGAAATTATTATTGTTGTTGTTGTTGAATGTATCTGAAAGCAAGTTGTAAATAACCTTTTCCAGATTTCTAACGTTACAATGTAGAAGTTCAAGCAATGATTCCGGAGTATAACGTCCGAACCAAACGTGTTAAGCTTGGTTACATGAAAGATATATGAGCCGCGCCATGAGAAAACCAACCTAGTGGCTTTGCGACCAGCATGGATCCAGACCAGCCTGCGCATCCGTGCAGTCTGGTCAGGATCCATGCTGTTCGCTTTCAAAGCCTATTGCAATTAGAGAAACTGTTAGCGAACAGCATGGATCCTGACCAGACTGGGCGGATGCGCAGGCTGGCCTGGGTCCATGCTGGTCGCAAAGCCACTATGTTGGTTTTCTCATGGCGCGGCTCATATTTCTTTCAATTAAAAAAGGCTAAGCTTTTAAGAATGTAGAATTTAGCGTTATAGTATCATATCTTTTTTTACATAACCCTGGATCATTCAGTCATGTACGGTTAAATATATTACCATTTATTCGTTTTTAAGAAAAATGTAAATGGCCCATTAAAGGTTGAAATAGGATGCTCCTGTGTCAATGAGCCAAAAACAAATCCCCTGATGGCTCATTAGCATTTTTTCACTTAACCATATATACGAGGAATCTTTCAAAATATATGCCATACTTAATTTACCCATCATACAAAACTTTTTTACTATGATAAAACAATTAAGTAAAGTAAAAACTGACTTTTAAGATCGATCGTAGAAATCTAGCGGTGTGCCGTAACCATGGAAACGGCTACAGAAGCTGGTAATTGCGGAAACTCAAAAAACTTTCTTTTGTCATATTTCAAAAGGTAGTAGTATTAGAAACTTGATTTTTTCAAATTTTCATTAAGTTATGAATACCTATTGTTTGCAGTGATTATATTCTAAATATCTTATTTAATTTCTTAATTGTCGTCAGCACGTGCAGTTTTAGTAATAAGCACGTGCATTCAATTGTAAACTAACAAGGTGTCTTTTTTTAAATCAGAAAATGTTTTCTGGACTTAATTACAACTATTGCTGATTTTTGGCTTGAAATTGCTATATAATACGCATGCAATTAAAATTCTAAAAAATTTGATACGTCAGTTTAACAGCATTTTAGATAATAATGCAGCGGATTGCATTCCATATAGGCTATTAATTCGCTTCCTTTTTCAATAAATATGGACAATGAAGTTAATTAATAATGCGTTAAGTATCGGCTTGGAATATTTATTAGATATTATATGAAAAACAACCATGTTTATTTAATTAATTGTTGGAAAACATGTGGATAAATTGTTTTTGTGGCATTGCCTTTTGTTAGCTGTCAGTATTGTATAGATACGCTTAACGTATTATAATGCAAGAAAATTGTTCCCTTTTTCGTTGATATTTTTACTATTACTGTTACGAAATCAAGTATTTTAGATTTGATACTTCTATTTCTTTAATAACTAATAATATTACCGGACTTTTCTCCATAATTCAGCGGAACCATTATGGGAGTAAACTAGGCCTAGAGTAAAGGCTTCCAGTGTGTGTAGAGCGGTTCTACCAAAGTGATGCTAATGTACATATAGAAAGAATGTACGATGAAATTTGCGAAAATATAATAATGTGTTTCGTATTTCTTATTTTCGGGGCGGGTCAGTTATTGTTACTCTGTTGAAATCTCGTATTATGCAATACACTTTCCGGAGATATCAACACCATCGATATGTTATCAAGTACTATAATAAAAATACGATGTTTTTGAAAGAGTATGTCTGTATTTCCTTCATGCACATTTGTAGTAGCAATATACATCCTTTGCATGCGGTTACAAAGAAAAAATACATATGTTAAAGTGACAGCTTGCAATGTTATCTTTATACATTTTCCGTATATTTTTCGGCTCCGTTGCTTCAATAAGACGCATATTTCTAGTTATTTAATATACAAAACACTTTACAGTTCATTGACAAATTGAAAAACAAAATGAAATCCAAAAGATCGTTTTGCTATGATGACTTACATTCTAAACATTGAAAAACACACACATACCATAATCTCGTTTTAAAAAGCAAACAGAACGTAAGTATAGGACTATGTTTAAGGACGAATTTCAAGTGTTAATGAATAACTGCGGATGGCCAAACCCCTGATCCCCCCACCCCCACGCACTACCACTTACTCAAATTGAGCAACTTAATTAAATCCTAGACGTCTCAGTGCTAGGATTTATTCTTTATTGCAATTTTGTACGACTGTTCCGGTACTTATCAATATGCACGCTATATTAGAATCAATTTGCTTATAGGGAAAATACCGAAATGGTACAAGGTTACATTCTTCATTTGTTTCATATAAACAATTAAATCTTGAGACCTCATTTTCAGTGCTTTACAGCGTTTCAATGATATAAAAACACATATATAGCCATTAAATATGACACGTCTTCTCACCAAAAATGAAAAATATATATATTGAGATGTTAGGTTACATATATTAAAGAAACATTATCTGTCTGAAAAACATCACCATCTGAAAATACTCCCATGAAAATTGTCATTTAGCGATAACCCGTATACATGTAGACATGGAAATTCACAGTGAAAGTGATCTAGATCTTTTCTCAATACAATAAGCAATACAGCTAAGCCAAAGCTATAACTGTGACATCCTTATCTGACTCATATACAAGATCTCATCAACAACATGGAGCTACATTTTGAATTGCAAAAACAGATCATCTAGCATCATCTTACATGTTTGGCGAACTTCTCTTTTCGTAACACTGGGGCTCATTGTCCCTGTGTAGTTAGTGGGGACCGATGCGCTATGCTAACTGCCAAATGCTAAATAAGAAGTTGTTAATGCTAAATGTCAATAGATAATGTTAATGTCACATACTTAATGCTAAATGCTACATACAAAATACTAAATGCCGTATACAAAACGCTGAATGTCATAAAAACTCTATATGCAGTCACAGGAAAACGGTGCAGCAATTACAAGGCAGAGACTGAAGCACTCATAAAGGCCGTCTCAATGGTTTGAAGACTCGGCAGAAAAAAGCTCCTCAGTCGTCTCTCTCACATATGCACTGTCTGTTATGGAAGCTCTGATCAACAATAAAGCTCCGCACTAGCCAGGAGAATGCAGAGCCTGAGTATAACCTGCAAAGTAGCACTTCAGTGGATTACATCCATTGTGGACTTGCAGGCAATGAAGAGGCAGACCAACTGGCTAAGCTAGAAGTTCAGTCAGAACAACCAACAAAACCTGTGAGTTACAAGAAGAAAGTCACCATCATCAAGGCACTAACGAGACCAAGGATAGAAAAAGATGATTTTCATCTCCTTGAACAAGTGATGTTGGCCAGGCTTCACTCGGGGCACATCAAGCTCAATGCTCACATTTACAAGAAATACAGACTGGCACCATCGCCAACTTGTTCATGTGGTGAGGAAGATCAGACTGCGGAGCATATACTTCGGAGATGTAAAAAAGCATGACTATGAACGAGCTGCGACTTGGCCGATAGATACCTCAATGCACCAGAAACTGTATTGGGGGCATTGAGGATCTGCGGCAAACCAGAAGTTTCGTCAAGGCTACTGGTCTGACAATGTAGTTGCGAACGAGAAAAAGAAGATAAGAACAAATTCTTTTTGTCAAATGATAAATGGTAATTCTCAAATTATCAATCTTCTTGATCTTTATCTCTTCAACTAATGAATGTAACTCTTACTCATTTGGAAATAAATGTGCTGCCTGTCTAATTTAAAGCTGTTACAGGGACATGGAACCAAAACATTTTGCTGTAAAATGTTTATCATATAATAGACTAAGATATGTAACAAAGAAAAAAGTTATGTAACGAAGGGCAATGATTATATAACTGATATATTCAGCAGTTTATTTTAATGGAAACTTAGCAGTGAGCATTTTGACATTTGTTGTTTTATCAAAAAAGCATTTATCATTGACAATTACCGTTCGAAAGCCAATATTTGAAGTTAAGCAGTTCGTAAATAGCATTTTTCATTTTGCATTAACATTTTGCTGTTACCATTGCGCATTGACCTTCCATAGGCATATCGCATTTGGTATGCTGCATTTTATATAAAGTATTTGGCATTTGGCATTAAGTGATTGGCATTTAGTATTAAGTATTTGGGGTTTAGCATAAAGTTATTGGCATTTTGCATTAAATAATTGTCATTTAACATTTGGCTATATTCATGGCGCACTGGCCTTCAGTACATATCAAATGCCATATGCCTTATCCTTTGTTCTAAATGCCTATAATTATTGCCAACTGACAAATACTACTCGTCAAATGCTTTAACTTTGTGAGTTAATAATCTGTATCCCTTACACTAATGACACGTGAAAAGATATGAAGTTCTATCAGCCTGATTTGAAGCTATAACATGTTCTTAGTGTTATGAGATGACATGATCGACACTTTTTTCTCTAAAATATTAAGAAATATTTTAATAGAGACAAAGTTATGTTACAAAGGCCAATGACTATTTACAGGATGCATTTATACACTGATATATTCAGCTTATTATCTGAATAAGTACTTAGCAATACGCATTTGGCATTTATTGTTTCGTATTTGCAATTAACAATTATCATTTATTGTTTGACAATTACAAATATACCATTTCATAGGCAATATTTCACATTAGGCATATAGCAAATAGCATTTTGCAATAATAGTTTGTCATTTAGCATTTGGCAATTAGCATGGCACACCGGCTTTCCATAGCCTTCCATAGTACTTAATAAATGTCATTTCGTTTTCAAAACATTTTGCATAAGGTGTCTGGCATTTAACATTGTTATCTGATATTTAGCAATTGACAAATAACATGGCGTACCAGGTTTCCATATAAGCATGTACGTTAGCATCACCTTGGTAGAACCGTTTTACACACACTGGAAGTCTTTACTCTAGGCCTAGTTAACTCCCATTATTGTACTAAATTATGGAGAGTGTTCTGCGGTAAATATTTGGTATATTTTATGAAATTCTTTATTAATTTTGATTTAAATAACTATAAGTAAGGGGATGTAAATTGTTGTTATATGGTATGAAATTCTTTTAATTTTGATTTCTAATAATTGTATATATTTGGGAGTCTAAGCAATTCGACATGTCCAGACATATAACATGTTAAGGTAGATCTAATCAAATAAAAGATAGATATATAATTGAATAACGGTATGTGTAAATTGGAAATCTTTTGCCTGAAGATGTCTAACGCTATATCCCTTTAATAATACATTACCTGCGATTACGCATAAGGGGGAGAGGTAGTGTTCTGCGGTAAATATTTGGTATATTTTATGAAATTCTTTATTAATTTTGATTTTAATAACTATAAGTAAGGGGATGTAAATTGTTGTTATATGGTATGAAATTCTTTTAATTTTGATTTCTAATAATTGTATATATTTGGGAGTCTAAGCAATTCGACATGTCCAGACATATAACATGTTAAGGTAGATCTAATCAAATAAAAGATAGATATATAATTGAATAACGGTATGTGTAAATTGGAAATCTCTTGCCTGAAGATGTCTAACGCTATATCCCTTTAATAATACATTACCTGCGATTACGCATAAGGACCTTTGAACAGAAATATCTAACTGAGATGTCAAACACATTTTACAATTAGCATACTAGTTACATGACTTTAATCAAACACATTTTTACAATTAGCACACTAGTTACATGACTTTTAATCAATAAATAGGGATTAGATTGTGTCATCAAAGATTTACTTGGACACCATTTTTCTGTATTACGGGCAGTTTTATGGCAGTTAATTTGCTTACTTGCCAAATCCTGTTTTAGGGTCCGAAACGAACCAATTTTTATGTACGCATTTTTCATTGGTCAGTTGAATTTGTAATAAGATTTTTAATTGGATAATTTCGAAGAAATCAACCGTTTATAAATCCTTTATAAGCACATCAGCTACCCCGAGAAAGCAAAAACTCTGGCTTCGTAGAAAATAAATGTTATTGGGAGCTGACAAGATTTTTATTCTTTTTATAGAGCTACAGAAATCTGGAAGCATCCCAGAGTATCGACAATTCCCCATTCTCAATAAGAGAGAAAACAGTGCAGAAAAAGAGAAGTCCGGTTATATGATAAATTATTAAAGTGATAGAAGTATGAAATCTAAAATACTTGAATTCGTAACAGTAATAATAAAAATATCAACAACAAAAAGAACAATTTTATGCATGCATTATATGTTAACCGTATCTGTTACAATACTGATAGGTAACAATGTCACAAAAAACAACATAATTTATTCACACGAATAAACCCGTAGGGCCCGTACACACGAAAGCTTCTTCAGATAATAATTCTAGGTCTTGCAATTGGTGGATTGTGTTTAAATGTGGCCTGTTGGATTGATTTAATGACTAATTCTAGTGTTCTAGATACAAAATTATCACAGCCGATATATAAGAGTACTTACACGTACTCTTATTCTATGGCCCATCTAAACATGGCCGTTGCCAGTCTAGTTAATAAACATTTAAAAATGCATCAATATTTTTTCATATAGATCTATTTACCTGTTTTTCAACAATTTAATATGGCATCGTAACGAACAGTATTTGCTGCGAACCCATTCCACTTGTGCCCGATATTGTACTACGTGTACCCGATTTTTGCCAGACATTTGAAACACTGTCAGCTTTAAGGGTAAAGTTGTTTAAAGAGTTTCAAGCAATATATATTACTTAACGAAGAGTGCTACATCCTCAAACACCCGATTCCCGACCACCTATCTGAACATTCTAAATGGTTATCAAAATATTATTAGGCTCTACCGGATATTGTCCATTCCATGTAGGTTGTCCAGTTTTCAAACAGGGGTGAAAAGGTCCCGGATTTTTTTTTTTTTTAAAAAAAGCTCCTAGGTTCAATTTTGAGATCGATGTAAATCCGTTGAGGACGGGAGGCACGACTGACATTGGGCGAAGGTCGCCAAAAACAGTCGGGAGTTATAGGACAACATTGGTGAATTGATTTCTTCTTTTTAGTTGCGGTCTATCATACAATGGTAAATGTTTTTCACAGAATATTACTGCATATTTCTGCCTAGCGACCGCTGATTTTGTGCATTTATTAACGTAAATAAGAACTTCTTTTTTATATAATCAATACAGTAATATGCTGCGGGAAACATTAAATCTGGAACGACTGATACGTATTGGACCTTCCTGATTGCTATAAAAATTGATGTTATTGTTGCTTTGAGGAGAGAACACGTGTATTCACATTTAGACTTTACGTGCTGTAAAATACATCAAATCGTTAACATACAACCTTACAAAGCATAATTAAAACCCATTGGAGAGAAGGGCGTATGTAATATTCCTATGATTTTATGTTTTACAGTCTAGATCTATACTTTTCCTAATGCACCGTCTGCAGAATCCTTCGGTTTTCGTTCCTTGGTAGCCTACTCCACGGAAAAATATGCGTTACCACTACAAAAGAAAGGCTTGTGCTTATAAGATTTTTGGCGGGCAAAAAGCACGTGAATCTCGAGGTTCAGTCGCCACTCGGTAGAAGGTGCGGATAGCTCTCGGGTAACTGTTACACGGTAACTCGGCTACTGAGTTACCGCGAATCAGTTACCCGAGAGCCAGATATTTCTATCGGCACCTTCAACTAGTGATAGTCTTTTAGATTCTCTTTCTTGCATACCGCCTTCTTCAATTAATAGATGAAATAAAATAAAAATAAATGATTTTCTTTTAAGGAGGAACCACACTATAACTTTTTTTCAGAGCCCACGTTATTGACTGGTACCAACAAAAACTGGAAGATATTTCCGATTTAGATCTGTGTATATTTATACGTTTAATGCATCAGTGACGTTTCCATGGCGTCGCAAACATGACCACTTCGCGCACTTTTGACGTCAGATATACGGGGACAAAATCTGCCTTGAAATTATTGTACCGGCAATATTTTTTAACGTAAACCCATAAATTATACATGAAATGAAAGCTGACATGAAACTCCAGACGATGATTTACTCGGAATTGCTCTACGTTTTCGCGTAATAAAATGAGAGCCAAAAAACGAGTTTTCTTTTTACTTAAATTTTCCACAAAAAATAGCTTCGCTCAGCATTAAAAAAAAATCCATCCGTAAGTTTTTTACCAAAATTGAATATGTTTTACACTAATACGTCCTGTAAATATGTAGTAAAAACCAGAAAGTTTTACCGTGCCGTTTTGTGGCTATAAGAACTTTTTAAGCATCACTACAGTAACAGTTTTCGACGCTGAAAAAAATGACGTGAATGTGAAGATATGGCCCTTAACTCATTCTGTCCTAAAGTGTTATCTCCACTTCTACCCTGGTGATATTTATCTTTCAGCCACCTAGGAAGCTGATAAGCCAATCTGCCCCTGAATACCTAGAGGTGTTTTGAGAGATAACATTGAATTTGTAGTTTTTTTGCTTGGGATATTGTTATTAATTAATGACATATCACATCAAATATGTGTTAATAGGTATGGAATTTGCACTCTTTGTAAGTAAATTGAAATAGCTACACAACAAAGCTAATTTCATGCAGCTGTGTAAGATTTTGTTTGGGCTAAACAACATTTATAAAATGCTAAATTTTATCATGCACAGATTTAAACAACAAATAAGAACAATTCTTAAAAATAATTTTAAATACATATTATTGTCATTTTCTAACACTGATTTTACTCAGTTATATGCACTAAGGCAATCAAAACGCATCAAAATAAAGTTATTTCTCATAAAAGTAGTGTATGTATTTGATATGAAGATGTAATAAAATGAAAATAAGTAAATATTTCAACTATTTTAGACAGAAACTACTAGCCTGAAAATGAGATTATTTTGGACTAATTTTTAGAAAACATGTACTTTATGAAAATTTGAATTTTGAAACAATTTTGTAGAGTTTCTATAGTGTCAAATTGATTGAGTTATTATTAACAGTTTATTCTATAGATCAAGAGACAGTTTTGAAGTTTAACAACAAATAAATAAATATTAAATAGATACCCACGAAGATGATTTTACTTTTTCGTACACACATGAGCATTGTCATATCGCATAGGTAAAAATGAAAGGTCTGGTGTGCATGAGTGCAAGATAGTTTAATCTTATATGTAAAAGAAAATATTTTAGTTCTTTTCCTTTCAATGTGCATCGTCACTTGACAAAGTTCACGCGGTATGAAAATATAAAATAATTTTATGAGATTTTCTTGCATTTTGATCGGTATGATGACTGCACGTTATTTTTGTGCAGTAATTATGTACGTCTGTCTTTACTGAAGTGTGTTTTATAACAATCCCCAATTATTTACATTTTTTTTTTCCGCACTCAAATGTTTAGATCCGTACTTATAAAGAATATACTCAACGCCTTTTCTAGCTCCGTAGCTGGGGTTTGTTTTTTATCTCCGCTAAATTTTGACAGATTTGAATGAAATGTTGGCACAATATTTAATGATTATTTTATTGTAATAAAACGTAAGAACGATATAGCCGTAAAATTGTTTAATCCCGCAGATGGCATTATTTGCCGCATAGCGGCGAGCGAAAAAGTTTATATTTTTGGGTTGCGTTAATTTCAATTGCCATTGCTCAGTGAATCTTCGTTGGTATCTATTTATTTATTCATCTTTTACTTATATTTTTCATGTTTCGATCATATAAAAAATCATCAGTAATTTTCAGGCTTCGAAAAAATAAACAAATTATAGCTTGAACGACGGTAGCTTTTACAGCTTTCTTCAGCGAAAGCATTCATTTTTTCACAATGTCCGGTTTTATTTATGTTCTAAAAATGTTACGCACCAAATATATTTTGATTGGTCCAATTTGTTAGAAAGAACCAAAAGATTTTGTTTAAGACCAATGAAATGTGACAACTGAAAGCGTTACGCAGAATTCAGAGCTATTACTGTAAGGGTTTTAACACACTAAATAGCCACCACTATATATTCTATATAAAATGACAAGTTTTCACAATGCTGCAATACACACCTAGACCCATTTTAAATTTCTTTAACTTATATTTTCTTGTAGAGCAACATTTATACTGTAAAAATATCCAAAGAAAAGTAGGGGTCATGTTTGATGCAAGAAAAATATTTCTGGTCAAACGGACACACCGTAATTTTTACACTGAAATGACAATCACAATTTAGGGTAGGGGTGTATGAATAAATTTCACATGTTAAATCAGTTTGGAGTCTTTTTTCAACATGCAAATGCTACCAGTATGTCAAGTATAGGCATGCAATATGATTTCAGCCAATATATAGCAATGATTTCAAGGAAAAATCCTTCTTACAGCAAAAAAAAACTGAGAACTATTTGAATCCGCCATTATGCTTAGGCTATTTAGTGTCTGTATACCTAAAGACACATGTATTCGGTGTGCGGTTTCCAGATGTAGATAACAACAATGCCTAGAAGCGGCACGCGGTGTACAGATAACAATCGGCCGACGCAATAATGCGTCGCGCGGGCAGAATGAGTTAAGGTTAGGCAATAAATGTCTGTTTCTGGTAACATGCTAAACAAATAGGGTAGGTAGCTAAAGTGCCGCCAGTTTTTATTTACACATTTACAATCAACTATAATAGATTTTTATTTGATGATGATTTAATCGGAATTGCTCTACGTTTTCGCTTAATAAAATGAGAGCCAAAAAACGAGTTTTGTTTTTACTTAAAATTTCCACAAAAATAGCTTCGCTCAGCATTAAAAAAATATCCATTCGCAATTTTTTTATTAAAACTGAATATGTTTTACATTAGTATGTTTTCTGAAAAACTGTCAAATTTTAGAAAGTTCTGCGGTGTCGTTTTTAGGTAAATAGCTGTTTTAATGCGTTGATACTAGGTCAACAAATTTACGTTTTCTCGACGTCACCGTTTCAAATTGTTTTTGAAGAATTGACAAGTTACGCAACGTTCAGATAAACGTGAAATTACATTAGTTATCCCATTTTTTTTTTTAGTAATTGTGGTAGCTTTTATGGAATGTGTAATCACACAGACGGTAACACTATCATTAGTTAACATACTGCCAGATCCGAATATCTACCGTTCAGACCAGAAAATACGGAAATATTAAGTTTCTGCGAGGATAAGTACTAATTAAAGAATAGGCTGAGACTATGGCATTCGTTTATAGTGATAAGAATAATTATCACATCAGTGGAAACACTAGTGTAAATTTCCTTTCAGTGACCTCATTATCTGCGTGGTCATATGCGAAGTTATGCAAGGTAATAAACATGTATTATTTGAAACTTCTAACATATACAAAATTATTGCTAATACATTTTCCGCAAAAGAGAGTTATAGACCTGAGCCTATTTAACAACGCAAATAGTTAACATATTTTATATACTTTGTATAAAGCGTACCATATTTATATAGTAATTTTACAGAAATGACCAAATTTGTCTATAATAGCATAAAATATTACACATTTGTTCAGAGCAAATTGGCCGATCGCGATCACGTGCTTGGTGTGGTCAAAAAGACATGTAGACTCAGATAATGGCGCAAGTTCTGCACGGATTTCTCGACGTATATTTTACGATTTTTATCGCTTCTTTATTACTAGGTATACAATATATTACTCTAGATATCTTAATGAAAGTTACATTCATTTGTAGAACTATTCAAGAACTATTTCATAAAGGTATAGCGCAAGGCTCAAACCCGACCCCAAGGGTCGTCCAGGCTCGAACATGGGTGCCATCGATATCGTAACATACCTGCTGCGGCGGGATAAGAATTACCACCTGACGTCGAAGAACATTATCTAACCTTATCATAATCACACTCGCATACAGTCAATTGAAATCATGCAGGGAAACATGATTAACTTGGGTGTAAACTGAAATATACATTGAAATTTTCACTTCGAAATTATTCATAATTTTAACACAGCTACTGCGTTTAATAGATATTTGAACATTAAATTCCCATAAATAGAAATGCATCATTAACACTGAATATTTACATCAGCATTACATAAATTAACACCCGTTTTTGTGTGAATATCAGTGGTTTATTTTGATGCATAATCTATTTCTAAACATGTACACAATTGTTGTGTGTCACGCGCTGAGACAGTTAAGTTGTAATATTTACATCCATCTTTGAATAATTATTAAAGTTACAAACATGCGTTTATTTACATATACTTTTTTGTATTTTATGAAACATGCTTTGTTGTGTTATTTTTTTATCCATTTGTATCGTATGTAATGTAAGTGTACCAATATTTCAGCCTTCTAAAACTTAACATTTTACGACCATTCATTTATCTGATAATGGAATCGCATCGTCGGAATCATCATCCGACGGAACTAATATTTCAGAATCAGCATAATAATAAATAAATATTTTCATCATTTTAAGAAAGATCTCTGGCCGACGACATTATTTTACTCTTTTGAAATACAGTATGAACGAAACACAGCGGAGATCGTCTTTTTATTTCATTAACATTACCGCATAGTTACAGACATTTATTTTAACAAGGGAACTAATTATTAGTACAACTAGTAATTATTACATCAAAGAAATAATAGCCAGTATGCAAAGTAATTTTTCTTTTGTCAAGATTATCAAAAATTAACAAGTACTTATCGCAATCATCATGATCTCGGTGCCGCGACTATACTCGTCAATCGCCGTCCTGGGGAGTCCTGATAACGCGCGTATAGTCGCATATCGACGCTACAGGGGTAGAAAATATAACGCCTATAGTCGCATTTCAGCCCCAGGGAGTTAAAAAGCAAAAACATTACGAGAATACACTTTATTTTTGTGAAGAAATATTTTACATCAACTAAGGCTCTTAAGTAACACGTTTTGGCGAATATCAATTATTTCTATGGAAATAAATAGTTTAAGGTAAGTTTTGTCCGTCAGTACGATCTGTAGACTTGCTATAGGGATCGTATAACGCTAATCTTGGTCGCATTTTTTTTCGAAAAATTCATCAATTTCTTTTTATTATAAAATGCGTTAAGAATAAGATATCAAACTGAAATTTCTTTTAAAAAGTAGCTGGAAATCTTGTCTAATCGAATATGAAAAACAATTGTCTTCTCCGATGAGCACGCCGTCGGGAACATTTGCTGAACTTTGCCATTTTTGGCTTAAAATATTTGCCGTAAAATAAGGAAAAAGTGCTTATAAAATATTTACTTTGGCGAAATAACTGCAAATTAAAACTTGTTTTGACAGAATGTGACAAAATTTGAAAGTTTGTGACAAAAAAGACAACATCTTTTCGTCCGTCTGTACGTAATATAGGATAAAAGCTGTATTTCCGTACTTTTCCGTACGGTAAAAGGCAGAGTTTTTCATTAACTTCACATAATTGTAGAATGTTCCAAACACAAGATATTTTAATGAATTAACTTTTATAAATTATATCTAAACATTGTCTGAGCAGATATGTAATTTGTATATTTTTATCGCCGACGGTTTCGTCGGAGGACCGTCTCAAAATGTATCATTTTTCGTGAAGATATGCATACTTCTTTCATATATTAAATAGAGGGGCTGGCCTTGTCAGAGGAGTCATAGCTTCATAACCTGATGTCCGATTATAATAAATGATACCTTGTTGCGAAGGGCAAGCAAGTACCTAGAGAAAACAGGCCACGTCAGGTTCGAACCCGGTCGACTAGGGGTCAAGGTCATAGGTCAAATTCTGGTAATATTCTCAAAATATGAACTTTTCAGAGCAGTCCTAAAAAATTCAAGCACTACCATCACTGAGTCCAATGACGCCATTGGAGCACCAATGACGCCATTGGAGCAATTCTCACGGCTCCCCGGGACGGGCGAGCTTAGGCTTGGCCAGCACCCTACTGCAAATAACAAGTTTGGTCATTTTCTGATACCTGTCCTGAGCTCTGATGGCATCAAATGAACTTGTAAGTAGATTAAATGTAAAGCTAAGACATTTACAAACATATTCATATATGGTATAGGTAGGTACCTGGGCTGTAGAGACTCGAACAAGGGTCAAAATCTTACATAGTGTCATTATCAGCTGAAATTCATATGTATGAATTTAATACAATACTATTCCTCCATGTATTACCTCCCCTGACACATATGGCTCACCCAGGTTTTCGAACATGGTCTTAATTCGTAGCCAGGACCCATACCTAGTCGACCATGTATTAAAAGGGTACAAGTTCAGGTCAAAAGGAACCCAACTGGGTTGAAAACCTTCCAGACATGGTCAGAAAAGCCACTTCGAACCTACTTCGTAGCCGTGACATGGCCTTATACCTAATAATAAATATATTACAGTTAATTGTAATTGTGTAAATAAAAACTGGCGGCACTTTAGCTACCTACCCTATGTTTTTAGCATGTTACCAGAAACAAACTTTTTTTGCCTAACATTAAGGGCCATATCTCCACATTCACGTCATTTTTTTCAGCGTCGAAAAATGTTACTGTAGTGATGTTTAAAAAGTTCTTATAGCCACAAAACGGCACGGGAAAACTTTCTGTTTTTTACTATATATTTACAGGACGTATTAATGTAAAACATATTCTATTTTGGTAAAAAAAATACGGATGGATATTTTTTAACGCTGAGCGAAGATATGCTTGTGAAAAAAATTTAAGTAAAAACAAAACTCGTTTTTTGGCTCTCATTTTATTACGCGAAAGCGTAGAGCAATTCCGATTAAATCATCATTAAATAAAAATTTATTATAGTTGATTGTAAACGTGTAAATAAAAACTGGCGGCACTTTAGCTACCTACCCTATTTGTTTAGCATGTTACCAGAAACAAACTTTTTTTGCCTAACCTTAAGGGCCATATCTTCACATTCACGTCATTTTTTTCAGCGTCGAAAACTGTTACTGTAGTGATGCTTAAAAATTTCTTATAGCCACAAAACGGCACGGTAAAACTTTCTGGTTTTTACTACATATTTACAGGACGTATTAGTGTAAAACATATTCAATTTTGGTAAAAAAATTACGGATGGATTTTTTTTAATGCTGAGCGAAGCTATTTTTTGTGGAAAATTTAAGTAAAAAGAAAACTCGTTTTTTGGCTCTCATTTTATTACGCGAAAACGTAGAGCAATTCCGATTAAATCATCGTCTGGAGTTTCATGTCAGCTTTCATTTCATGTATTATTCATGGGTTTACGTCAAAAAATATTGCCGGTACAATAATTTCAAGGCAGATTTTGTCCCCGTATATCTGACGTCAAAAGTGCGCGAAGTGGTCATGTTTGCGACGTCATGGAAACGTCACTGATACATTAAACGTAAAAATACACACAGATCTAAATCAGAAATATCCTCCAGTTTTTGTTGGTACCAGTCAATAACGTGGGCTCTGAAAAAAAGTTATAGTGTGGTTCCTCCTTAAGCACTATTTTATTATATAGTAGTGCATGAATTTACGCATTAATTCATTAATTCAAGCACGTGAGAAATGTAGTTCTGTCCGATCTTCCGGCACGGAATCTTCGTGACGAGTAGATTCTATAACATTCGGTAATAAAAAATATGCTGATAGCCCTAGTTCAATTTTGTCTGGAAAATGCACACGCAAGTGAGTAAACGTACGACCTCAATCTTTGAATATTAAATTAATAAACATACATAAAATGTAGATCTATACGGGAAAATTCGTTGACCATTAGACTGTCTAGACCTATTAGACAATATTCTGCTGCGATTTGGGCCAAGACGCAGACATTTCAATCTGCAATTTGTGCAGCCTCGACCGGGACTCGAACCTCGGACTTTTGGCTTACCGTGCCAACGCTCTACCAATTGAGCTACCGAGGCCACCCGATACGAGAACCGCTACACCAAATGGTACAAATAATTAACTTTAGGTTTAGCAGTATATCACCAAATTACAGAAATGTTTGGTAAATGAATTAATCCTACCTTTCCGTTACTTTTGGATACTCTCAAAATTTGTCCCCCTTTAATACAGAATGTCATTTGCAATGAAAAGTAAACAGTTGTTCAAAACGACGTTTAACCTAGTTATGCGAAGTTTAAGCACTGGGACATTATTGCAATTGCATCAAAACGAAGACATGTAACATTTCTTTAAAAATGGTGAGTTTTTAAGGCGTTGAACTGTCCAGAAGTGTGGCCCCTTCTTGCAGTCCCTTTCGAGAGTTCATATACATAAGTATGAGTAAATTGATGATGCTTTTATAGACTAATATACATGTTTTATATGCTGTTTAATATTCATGTAAAACAAATCTTTCTTTCTATGATTTGGTGGTGTTCAGTTTATTTTTCCAAAACCTGGACCTACAGGTAACTCTTAAATGAATTTTTAGCTCAACTATTAGAAAAATAGACCAATTAAGCTGTTGTACTCACTCTGGCGTCAGTGTCGGCGTCAAACCTTGGCTAAAGTTTTGCATGCAAGTACGTATATCAATCATTTAAAGGCATATAGCTTTGAAAGTTATTTATTCTTTTCCTGAGATCAATTACCAATTACCAACCTCACTGGGTCAAATCCCATAACTCTGATATGTATTTTGGCCAAATTATGTCCCACTTTGGTTAAAGTTTTGCATGCAAGTTGCAAGTTACTATCTCCAAAACTAATGCAGATATTGAATTGAAACTTCACAGGTGTCTTAGGGGTTATAAAACTAGGTGATAGCGTCAAGTCCCATACCTCAGACATGCATTTTGGCCAAATTATGCCCCCTTTTGGACTTAGAAAATCCTGGTTCAAGTTTTGCATGCAAGAACATATAGCTATTATTTAAAGCAGCTTTAAACTTTACTTTTTTCTTTTTCTAGGTCAATAACCAACCTCAAAGGATCAAGTCCCATATCTTATATAGTTAGGGCAAATTATGCCCCCTTTTGCACTTAGAAAAGCCTGGTTAAAGCTTTGCAAGCATGCAAGTTAATATCTCAAAAACTAATGCAAATATTGAATTGAAACTTCATAGGTTTCCTAGGGTTTATAAAACCAGGTTATGGGCTATGGCATCAAGTCCCATAACTCTGACTTGTATTTTGCAAAATTATGTCACGTTTTTAACTTAAAAAACTTCTGGTTAAAGTGTTACATGCAAGTTACTATCTCCAAAACTAATGCAGATACTGGATTGAAACTCTATAGATATTTTAACGTTTAGGATAATATTCCTGCTTTTTGGAAAACAATTCGAATAGTCGAGCATTAGCTGTCCTATGGACAGCTCTTTATAGATAGAATCTTTAGAAAAACATAAATGGAACATTAAAAATTTTGTAGATCGAATCGAGCTTAAAATGCATTTTGGTTAGGGTGCTTTTCCATTGCCCCATACAGGTACTCCTACCCTTGACCCAGCAGGGGTTCTGCGGCCCTAAAAACCCTTGCTTATTTTCAGGATTGTCACTTTGGCCCTATTGTCACCTCAAGTAAAAAAGAAACAAAAAAAATGTGGTGAAAAATACTAGTTACGTCTTCAACATGTAGTGGAGGTCACTGCTAAGTCAGTTAAGAATATTGTTGCAATGTTATGGTTCCTTCCCTCTAATCTTCGTAAATTGCAATTCTTTTTATTCATTGGCCTGTCTGGCCTGTGTCAGACAAGTGTCACCCAGTTGGTAGGCCCAAACACTCGAAATTTGGCTACTTACCCCTATTGGGCCTTAGTCTGCTGTAGAAAATTTACTTAACCTTTACCTTGCTAAATTTCTAAAATGGACTGGTCCATCATTCAATTTGGGCAGTTCCACTTATTATTCAAAGAATAATTTAATTTAAATAATAATAAAACTGAAAATTTACGGACTGAATAGCGAACGGTGTAGACCATGATCAGGCTGATCTTGGTCTGCACTGGTCGCAAAGGCAATATTACTTGCCGCCAACAGGCTAAAGGTTAAAATGATTTAAATCTTACATTGTACAGGAAATTTATTAACTAAAATACACCCTTAGGCAATTCACACACAAAGTGTCACTAATACACATATCTTTAAATGTATCAATTAAGATAAACATCAGTCTTGGTCCCTCCAGAGCTGGACATAACCTTTGACTAGGAACAAGTATACTTTAATTGAGCTTACTTACAAAACTCAATAAGTATACAAAGTAAGAAACTTGTATTAACTCAGTTTAATACATTTTTTGTAGATTATTCTAAACATGGATAGGGTTTTTGAGTTGCAAATGGCCTTTAGTTTATTACATAGTGCATATCTGTCATGTTTAGATAAAGCTTGAACATGGAAAAGTAAATAGTTAAATGATTTTTGCAATGAGGTGACAAAATTATTATGTTTATATGCTTGATTGAAAATTGATTCACTTCAGTGGCATTTATTAAAGTAGTAAAACTTCCTGCTTTGAACATTCAGCACTCCTTTCAAACTTCAACATTTAAGAGCACTTTTATTGATCTAACCTTTTGTTTGTCTCAAACAGTTGTGCATACAGTCCATAAAATAAACAAACGTGTTTATAAACATGGACGGATCCAAATGGAAGGGGAAGAAGCATTTTATAGAAATATTTCAATGGCAAAATACATTTGTACAATACATATTGTAGCCCTGACCAACCTATAAACCGGTCTATTTTATAAGTACTGTGCAACAACACATTTGACCCATTTAAACGAGCTGTACCTGCTGGTTGCTTGATTTTTTTCTCAAGCTATTTCCTATATCTTTAAAACATGAAGCTACTTTCCCACAGATGGGATGATTTTTTTTAACATGAACATTTCCACCAAGTTAGGTATTGAATGTTTATATGATACTGAAAAATGACCAAGGGGATGAAAATAAGTGTTAGATAATGTTAAAAAAGCAAGAAAAATGTTGTACATTATTTCAAAAGCATTGCAAAGGTTTACAACATGCTGCACAATATTTTTGGATATTTGAAAACAATGTGTTGTTGGTACAAATAAGTACAAAGATCCATTAGGATAAGCAACATTTACAGAATGCACCTTCCCAAAACAAAACTCTAGCCTATGCATGTTCATGTATAACAATGGGACAACAGTTACAAAAAAAACACAGTGATTATATGCCTTAAAACGGTCAATGACATAATATTACTTGGGAGCTTAAACCAGTTAATTTATGTGCAAACCCCCTCTCTTTCACCACACCATGTTCCAGAAGTTACAAGACAATATATATAAAAGTTATCCCCGCCAGGCGAAATGCCTTAAAGCTGCAGCAGCGTTGCATGACTGTGATGACGGAAGTCACACTGTTTGAAAGAAATGCATGAATTAACAACACATGTTTTTTTGTTTAATTTCAGACAAGGAGGTCTTCTGTATTATCCTGAGAATGAAATAGAGTACCACGATTTTGTTGCTGGTTTGCTGCCTAAGACAATTTGGTTTGGTATGTTTTGATTATTTGATATATGAGCCATGCCATGAGAAAACCAACATAGGGGCTTTGTGACCAGCATGGATCCAGACCAGCCTGCGCATCCGCGCAGTCTGGTCAGGATCCATGCTGTTCACTAAAGGTTTCTGTAATTGCAGTAGGCTATAAAAGCGAACAGCATGGATCCTGACCAGACTGCGCGGATGCGCAGGCTGGTCTGGATCCATGCTGGTCGCAAAGCCACTATGTTGGTTTTCCCATGGCGCAGCTGATATGGAATAAGTCTTGTATTCCTGTTTTGATGCCACACCCACCAACCCCAATCACCTTCCTTTAAGGTTGTTTATTGTTTTGCTTATGGCAGTTTGTTGGTCTGTCCAAACAGAAACAGCAGACCATTTTGTTTCCTATAAACAACTGTAATATTCTTAGGCCTTCATCTGTCAAACTTTATAGTAAGATTTTTCATTAGGTCAATATTACAGTTAGCCTTCATACTATGACGGATAACCTTATGGTTTTGAGTTCAATAGATCAAATATCAAGTTATCAGTGACTTTGAGACTTCAGATGGTCTCCAGTCAGTAACTTGAGAGCACATAGGCATATTACCATCAAAGTGCCTGTGGACTGTAGATGACCTGTATTATTTTTGTGTCAGTAGGTCAAAAGTTCATGGTGACAGGTCAGTGTGACCTTGAAGGGAAATCATTAAATTTGTGCAGGCAACTAATAAAAGTTAATAGGTTTTCTTATGTTTCCTTTTTCAGGATTACATAAGGATGATGATGATGGAAAATGGAAGATTGGAGAAGGAGAAGTACCACTGGAGAACATTCCAAGATGGGGTCTCAAACAGCCAGATCAGGGCATCGGTAATGCCAGTGCTGTTGATCCAGTGAAGGAAGTAATGATATATGATGAAAACAAGAACTTACCATTTGTTTGCAAATACAGAGCCTGCATGGAAGGTAGGGAACTGTAGAGTGTCTTTCTCATCTTTACATAAGGTTTTGCTGTTGACTTCATTGAGTTCTTATCCTGTCTTTCTGACACTCGGCAGCCAGATCTCTGCTGCAGAGCTGAATATTTTGTGCGTTAAAAAAGGTCAGTTAAGGTTATGAAAAAAGTAAAACGTTAAAATAAAAGTAAATTTGGGCTATGAAAACAACTTGTGGAGGGATATGTTTGGTCTTTCAAACTGCTTTTGCTGGAAATCTTTTTAATAGATAAGTGCTGGTGGGTTCTGCTCCTTTACTCTCTGACAAACTGTGTTGGCTTATTTGAAAGAAAAAAAAAACACACACCCTTCTGTCACAAGAGTAGACTGATATCAGTCATTAGAGTCCTTTAAGATAAATATCTCTGCAATATTATCCTCTTGAAATAATAGCAAGTTCTGAAAAAAAAAATTACAGTATCTCATATCTCTGACTCTGAGATGAGCCGAGATTCTGAAAAAATGTCAGTGTCAGTATGAAGAAAGAAATAAGCATTACTACAGATTTCTTAATCTCAATAGACTTTGTAAATCTATTACAAGAGGTGAAATGGCACAGGGATTTAGAGGATATTTGTTACTAAAAAAAAATATTTCAGTGTAAGACTTAAATATCTTTGATGAGTGAACACCAGATGCATAATTTTCACGAGTGGCATAGCCATGAGTGAAAATGTAAGATATGGAGTTTCTTGAGTGAAAGGTATTTTGATCTTGCGTCTAAAACAAACAAGTTTTCTTTTCTGTTGTATATGTTTTGACTAAATTTACCAATTTTATAGTTTCTTACCAGTGAAAAATATATCTGATAATTTTTCACTGTGACAATAACATATATATATCTCTGTAATATACCTGTAATTCACTGAAAAACATTAAATAAATGACGGGTTAATAAAGGGCTTTTAATCTCCTTGCATGAAGATTATCAGTTTGATTCTAGTAACTTCGATCCTCAGAATTAATACTGATTATAGATTTTAGTCATTTGATTGGATGTTTCACAGTACATGGAAAATTATATAACTGAGTATATGGAGCTCAGTCTGAATGCAGCACAAGCAGTGATTTGTTCTCTTTGTACACAATTTTGAATTTCGCTGTCTTGAAATTTACAAGTGGAAAATTGGATTCTGAAAGTCAGTTTTATAATTTCACAGCCACAAGTTTAAGAGAACTTTCTATTCATCAAATAAAAGTTTAAATTAAATAGAAAATTTCTTCAGAATACATATAGAAGCTGTCATAATGCAATAATATCATACACAATTATAACCAGTTATAACCAATGAATCTAAAAATAACTGAAGTATGAAATTGCTGATACTATCAGTATTCCAGTCATTTAAAAATTATAATGCATGACAAACTGTCATGTTTTTATATTTAATTTTGAAGATGGTGTGTTTTCAATTATTTTTAATGTTAAGTAACAAAATTCCTAAATGGTACTTGAACATGACACAGCATCTGTTTTATATAAATTCCTGCATCCTTTGCTATAATCAAAGAAGTATAAAATACACAGAATGGCAACTGGCTGTAATCTCGCGTGAGCTCGTGTCATAGCGTGATTCGGCGTTATCTTACTAAAAACAAACATCAGCGAGCATGGTGTTACAATGTGTACCTTTAAAACTACATTTAAAATACACGTTAACTTCTAAAACAAAATTAGTTTAATGTGAAACGGTACACGTTTTTTTTGCCATCGAAAGAAGCGTGGTCATACGGTGATAATTATTTTACCGATGAATAATTGCTTTCGCAAACAAAATGACGCGTGGAGAAAGCGCCACTTCCGGTAAACGAGATCTCGTTTTTTTGTCACGGGAGGTTGGCGAGATTTGCTCTATATGCCTTTCAAGTTGCCAATCTATTTATTTTTATAGCTCTTTGTTATAATTAACCTTAAGTGGTTTTGTGGCAACCAGTGCAAACCAAGATCAGCAGGGACATGCATGCACATCTGTGCAGGCTGATCATGGTCTGCACTATTCGGTATTCAGTCCAGAAATTTTCAGCAAACACCCCTTTGAATAAGAAGTAGTACTGCCCAAATTGAATGATGGACCAGTCCATTTTAGAAATTTAGCAGGGTAAAGGTTAAAAAAGTCAGGTGCATGTTTATGTATGACAACATACGCATTCCTGGGTTTGTTACTTCACTGATAAGCCTTATCCATTTGTAACCCCAATTTTGTTGAAGTGTAACCCAATTTAGTGATAAAAATTTCGGTTAACAATGAAATTTTATGTTGAATGTTCATGTATGAAGTTTTCTTCTTCCTTAATGGTTCTTATTAGTGATGATTATGCTGGTATTATAGAATCGATAATATCATTGATTTGAATCTAAACAAAAGTTCGAGAAAGTACATCATTAACAAAATTTTATTCTGACATCTTGACTCAAAATTAATCCAGCTGGCTAGATCTTGTGTCTTGAACCTATTCCAGTGACAGTACTGCAATCTTTATTTATTTTTGCACAAAATTGTTTTTAATTTGACCGATTATTACACCAAACTAGTCTCAGACCATTAAAATTTATTATTATAATATATCAAAGGTGGCTCGGTGATCTAGTGGTAACACTCTTGACTGTCAGTCCAGAGGTTCGGGGTTCCAATCCCAGTCCAGGCACTGGAAATTTCTGAGATACTCTTGAGTTTCTCCCATCTAACTAAGAGGCCTGTACTGGTTCTTCCCAGGAAAGACGGCTTTACATGTATGGGTGTTATACACCAGGCATGTTAAAGAACCAGACTGTCTATTTGCAAAGAGCTAAGCTAAGTTAGCCAGACAGGCTTGTATCTAAAAAGGATTTCTCTCTCTCTCTGGTCTGGAAAACTTTATCATATTCTGTCTCTCTGGTCAGATTGTTGTGTGTCTTTACTAGTAGAGGATGAATTTAGTGCCCTGAGCAGCTAAGTTTGCGCTATGTAAAGTGCTTTACATGTTTACATGAAAAGGGCGCTATGTAAATCTGGTATTATAATAATAAAGATCATTAAAATATCAGCATTATGGCATTCTTAAAATCCAAAATATCTGCTGGATCAGTTTGACACTATGCAATATATGCGATTATATATATATAAATCAAGGTCTTTGCATCATAGACTTATAATTTTATACTGATAATCAACTTGGAAATTTTTACTGATCCCGAACACCTAATTCTCATATAGCAAATTTGTACATATTTCAATGAGATACGTGTCATTTACATGTAGCAAGAATGATATGCTGGGTATATATACTTGATTCGGAGAACACTGGAAAAATATTCTCTAAATTTTCCTTGTCCTATGTTGTTTTTGTGACTGTTGACACAAGAGCCCTGTGGAAGTTGTCAGTTATAACTAAGTCCTAGTAGATGGAAATCAGTTGACTGCCAGTTCTGTAACAATAAACAAGATTGGAAAGTTTGTTGGTTTCTAAGGAGATCATGTTTTGTGCTTTTCTTCCAGGTTATACTCTATGTGACTTAGCAAAATGTATTCCAAGTGAGCAGGTCTGTAATGGATTACCTGAGTGCGCAGATGAAAGAGATGAAAACAACTGCCGTAAGTATCTCACTATTTATATTGTTTGAATTTTGCAGACACTTCCTCAAATTTTATTATTTCGTTCAATAACTATGAAAAAGTACTCAGAATATGTAATATCCTCTATTTTCATTGTTGTGCATGAATTTATACAGTTAGAGCTATAAAGGGAGGTAAGAAAGAGCAATGGATTAGATATAATCTTTGACTGTTAACCAGCTATACAAGCCTATGTCAAATATTTGAGATAATTTTATTTTCCAAATTAGGAATTGTCAAGAAAATAATATGATATTGACAAAAATTGACCATAATGTGCCCAATTAATCTGTATAAACCAGTTGATGTGTATAAGCCAAATCAAGGCTTGATTAATTCTTTAAAAGCAAGGCGTCTTGCAGAATGAGTGCCTTGACTTTTCATTCATCCTGCTATAATTTCACACACAAAAAAACAATTTTTATAGACAGCTTATATTTTATGGTCTGTTAAAATTAGTACATATTGGAGTTTAGTGCTAGACTATCAAGCATCTAGCTAATGCGATCATACTGCAGAACATAACAAAATGGAACAGATTGTTGAGTTGCAAACAATATGTCAACTTCATTTTTAGATCATTTAGCTATCCAGCTTCTGCACAGCTAAATAATGTTTAAAATGAATTTATTTTACTTCGGTCAAAAAATTGCATTTGTCCTGCTGGACAAGTACTCTACAAGTTCCACTCACTCAAAATAGCTTTCTACTCATATTTACAAAGGAATGAGTAATTTCTCAAGCCCCGCATAGACCATACCTATCCAAATTAATACTATAGCATGAATCCCTGGTTGTGTAACAACTTTCAAGCCATGAGACAGTAGATTAAACACTATGTTTTATTGAAATATAGCTGACCTTGGAAAATGGTACCTACACCTGGAGGAAGAAACAGGATCATTCCAGACTGGATCAGTTACTGATTTCACAGAGAAAACCTGGATCTTGGAAGCTGATGTTGGAAAGAGGATCAGACTTTATGTAAGTAAAAATGTTCTTGTAGCTAGACAGATCCTGCATTCATAAAACCCTCTTGTTAAGGCTTGAATCTGATAAAAAAAAAATCCAACCTCAAATTTTAAATGAGGATGTATGTTATAAAAGTGTGTCACATACTTAGGATTTAATGACCACTGCTGGTATTCTGCAAAATGTTCTATAACTTTTGGCAAGGTGTATTTAAAGAGAATTTTGGTTAGTTCTATAATTCACTATTCTTAAATCCTATTTTCTCAAGTTAGAATATAGGTCCTGCCTAAGAAATGGTGTTCAAAAGTAGGGACAGCACAGTTATGTCTCCCACCACACAGTGGTGTGGGAGACATATTGATTTACTCCTGTCTGTGTGTGTGTGTGTTTGTCTGTTTGTCTGTGTGTCTGTCACAAATCTTGTCTGCACTCTAAGTCAAACATTTCTCATCCGATCTTAACCAAACTTGAACAAAATGTGTTTGCCAATAAGTCCTCGACCAAGTTCGATAACTAGCCAAATCTGCCCAGGCACTTCGGAATTATGGCCCTTGAATTACTGATCTGAACCACTCATCCAAACCACTTTGAATCACTAAACCAAAACTTACTCCTGAAGTGTACTTTTTTTTACAGTTCAGTTGATTAGGCAGTTGTGGGAGACATGCGCTTTTCGCAGAAGCAGCTCTAGTTTTCTTTTGTTGTTATAACATCCCAAGGGATTCGTTTTTGCCTCAGGATGTCAGGCGAGGTTACCAATATATTGTGAGGGATTCTGCAGATACTGTAACCGGGAAAAACATGCTTAAATGCTATTCAGGCTTAAAATGTGTAAATAACCGATAATATTGCCTTTATATGTTTCTGTTTAGTCATGGAATGTGCATATCCTTTCTGCGGCCGTAACGTAATAAAACGTATTAGCGTCTGATGGCCCTTTCACGCTTCAGTTGAACCGACATTTATTACACGAAATTCATTTTGAAAATATTTCTGAAATGTCTAGGTCTGCATGCAGCTCTCAAATATGGAAATAGCTTACATCCGAGGCATATAATGACACATTCAGACAACATCAAAAAGGACCTTTTAATGCTTTGATGAAGTTCCAAAAATCTCCATATACCCTTCCTCCGTAACGGACCCCTGTGGGATTTGTGTTTATTCCGAGTTCAAATATTTTTTCAGTGAATTCACCATTTTTTCGGTGAATTCACCACTTTACCATTTTTTTCTGTGGGATATTCGGTGACAGTATATAAGGGCTGTTCACCGTCATTCTAGAGCTCCAACATCAAAATTTCGGCTGCCAACCGTATTTTGGTCGTTCTTCGAAATTTGCAATAATTTGGCTTGAAATCGAAATTATAAAGGTGTGCACCATTTTTATTAGCTCGACTATTCGAAGAATAGTCTAGACTAGCTATTCTACTCACCCTGGCGTCGGCGTCACACCTTGGTCAAGTTTTTGCATGCAAGTACATACAGCTATCATTTAAAGGCATATAGCTTTGAAATTTATTAGTCCCCTACTGGTTGAAAACCAGTTTCGGGGACTATAGGAATGCGCTTTTCCGTCATTCTGTCATTCCGTCATTCCGTCATTCTGTCATTCCGTCCGTCCGCAATTTCGTGTCCGGTCCATAACTCTTTTATCCATGAAGGGATTTTAATATTACTTGGCACAAATGTTCCCCATGATGAGACGACGTGTCATGTGCAAAACCCGGACCCCTAGCTTAAAGGTCAAGGTCACAATTGGAGGTCAAAGGTCAACAGGGCTTTTTTCCTGTCCGGTCCATAACTCTCCTATCCATGAAGGGATTTTAATATCACTTGGCACAATTGTACCTCATAATAAGATGATGTGTCATGCACAACTTTGAGACCCCTAGCTCAAAGGTCAAGGTCACACTTAGCAGTCAAATGTTAACATGGCATGAACAGAGTCTGTTTCATGTCCAGTCCGTATCTCTTTCATCCATGAAGGGATTTTAATGTTACTTGTCACAAATGTTCCCCATGATGAGACGACGTGTCATGCGCAAAACCTGCACCCCTAGCTCAAAGGTCAAGGTCACAATTTGAGGTCAAAGGTCAACAGGGCTTTTTTCCTGTCCGGTCCATAATTCTCCCATCTATGAAGGGATTTTAATATCAATTGGCACAATTGTACCTCATAATAAGACGATGTGTCTTGCACAACTTTCAGACCCCTAGCTCAAAGGTCAAGGTCACACTTAGCAGTCAAATGTTAACATGGCATTGAACAGGGTCTGTTTCCTGTCCGGTCCATAACTCTGTCATTCATTAAGGGATTTCAATATTACTTAGCACAGATGTTCCCCATGATGAGACAACATGTCCTGCACAAATGCCGGAGCCCTTGCTCAAAGGTCAAGGTCACCATTGGGGGACAAATGTCAATAGGGCTTTTTTCCTGTCCGGTCCATAACTCTGCCATCCATGAAGGGATTTTGATATTACTTAGCACAAATGTGCCTAATGATGAGGCAACATGTCATGCACAAAATCCGGACCCCTAGCTCAAATGTCAAGGTCACAATTGGAGGCCAAAGGTCAATAGGGGTTTTTTCCTGTCCGGTCCAGAACTTTGTCATCCATCAAGGGATTACAACATTACTTGGCATAAATGTTCCCCATGATGAGACGACGTGTCATGCACAACACCTAGAACCGTAGCTTAAAGGTCAAGGTCACACTTTGAGATCAAAGGTCAATAGGATTTTTTTCCTGTCCGGTGTATAACTTTGTCATGCAAAACAGGATTTGAATATCAGTTGGCACAAACATTTCCCTGGATGAGACAAGATGTTGAGCGCAAAGCCCCGGTTCTAGGTCTAAGGTCAAGGTCATACTTAGAGGTTAAAGGTCAAATTCAAGAATGACTTTGTCCGGAGCATTTCTTCTTCATGCATGGAGGGATTTTGATGTAACTTGGCAGAAATGTTCACCACTATGAGGCACACTTTTTTTAGAATTATGTCCCTTTGTTGTTACTATAAATAGATTATATTGTAACTTTTTTATTACAGGCCATAGGGAAAAATTGAGACCACTTTTCTGTGGTACAACATGCACGGTACATCCAAATTTTAGGTGTATTTTGATCTATCTCTACTGGTAAAGAGTTTCTTGTGGACTTATATTTTATAGATTTTTTTTTTTTTTTTTTAGGGTTTATTTCACTTTGTTGTTACTATAAATATCTTTTATGATAACTTTTTGTATAATCGGCCAAAAAAAAATCCAAATGAAAACAACTGTACGTTTTTATATATGCAAATTTTAATCCAAGTGCTTTGTTATATTTTATTGTATATATAGTACAATATTTTTCATACATCATTGACAGATATCAGTTCATTATGTTATACTGCAGAAGAGAAAGTTAGGTGCCTTCCAGTAGGGGACTTTGTATTGCATGGCAATACTTCATTCACTTGTTTTTTCTTTTTCTAGGTCAATTACCAACCTCACTGGGTCAAGTTCCATAACTCTGACATGTATTTTGAGCAAATTATGCCCCCTTTTGGACTTAGAAAGTTACTATCTCCAAAACTAATGCAGATATTGAATTGAAACTTCACATGTGTCTTCGGGGTTATAAAACTAGTTGATAGCACCAAGTCCCATAACTCTGACCTTTATTTTGGCCAAATTATGCCCCCTTTTGGACATAGAAAATTCTGGTTAAAGTTTAGCATGCAAGTACATACAGCTATTACCAAAAGGCATATAGATTTGAAACTTAACTTTTCTTTTTCTAGGTCAATTACAAACCTCACTGGGTCAAGTCCCATAACTCTGACATGTATTTTGGGCAAATTATGCCCCCTTTTGGACTAAGAAAATCCTGGTTAAAGTTTTACATGCAAGTTACTATCTCCAAAACTAATGCAGATATTGAATTGAAACTTCACATGTGTCTTCGGGGTTATAAAACTAGTTGATAGCATCAAGTCCCGTAACTCTGACCTTCATTTTAGCCAAATTATGCCCCCTTTGGACTGAGAAAATCCTGGTTAAAGTTTTGAGTACTTACAGCTTTTACTTAAAGGCATATAGATTTGAAACTTATTTTTTCATTTTCTAGATCAATTACCAACCTCACTAGGTCAAGTCCAATAACTCTGACATGTATTTTGGGCAAATTATGTCCCATTTTGGACTTAGAAAGTTCTGGTAAAAGTTTTACTTGCAAGTTACTATCTCCAAAACTAATGCAGATATTGAATTGAAACTTCTCATATGCCTTCGGGTTATAAAACTAGTTGATAGCAGCATGTCCCATAACTCTGATATGCATTTTGGTCAAATTATGTCCCCTTTTGAACTTTATTTAACATTTTGGGTAATATTTTTCTGCTTCTGGGACAATATTTCGAATAGTCGAGCTTGGCTGTCTTACGGACAGCTCTTGTTAGATTATTTTGGCATTCTAAGTTTTTTTTTAAAAGGAAGAATTATTTGCTGTATTTAAACTACTTTGCAGAAATTAAACTTTGACTTGAGAAACTGATAAATTAAGCTGCCTTGTGACTATTCCTTTAAGGTTTGATTCGATGTTCGATGATTTATTTATGAGAAACAAATATAATTAAAAATGGTTTTACTCACCTTCTTTGTGACCCACAAAATACGGCGGCAATTGAAAGAAAAGTTTGAAATTAATTAAAAATGAATAAATAATTATCGCAATTACCGTAAATATTATCTGAATAAGTTAATCTAGTAAAAAGAACCGAAAAATCATCGGGAAAACAGCGTGGAAAGCAGCCATTTAAAACAATGGGTCGCCGCTCTTTGATCAGTAAAATTGGTTGGGTCATCGATAATTGGATCAATTAAAATAAACAGTAGCGGATACTGTAAAATCATTTAATTTCGTGGGCATGAAATTTCGTGGTTTTGGTCAAAACGGCAGTTTCGTGGGGACATAAATTCGTGGATTTCAACTTTTGAACATAAAATGAATGGGAATTTTACTTGTTCGTTGGGATTAAATTTCGTGGATTGACTCAACCACGAAATCCACGAATATTAATGATTTCACAGTACTTCAAACATTTCCATTCAAAACTAGCTTTCTTTAATAATTGATTGCATCTGTCTCCCCCACTCTCTTCCAATTAACTCGCACGCGCGTGTCACAACAGTATGCAATATACACACCAGTCAAAACAATTGCGTCATCGCATCAGCTGATTACTTGCTATCATTTTTTTCTATGCGGGAGAATACCCGAGACGCGCGAAACGGGAACCACACTTCCGGATCAAATACACAATAACACACCGTGGGAAAAAAATGAAAATACATATGGAGCCATAATGTTTTGCCACTCGAGATTTTTTTGAGCCACTTTAGTCAAAGTTTGAGCCACTGGCTCCAAATGCGATAGGCAGCGGATGCCCTGAATATCCATTTATAAAATTTTTAAGATAAAACTACTTTTGCATATGTTGAATGAGTTGTCAAAAGTCAAGGTCAACGGTTATCTTGTGGTGTATACATGTTTAACAGCTCTTTTTAAAAAATTTATTGGTTAGTTATATTTGTAAATTCTTATAAAATTTTGTTTGTTCAACTTTCTTTTTTCCCCCCCAAAAAAAGAAACTTGTTTCACAATATGTCTTAGTGATATGGCCTGATATCCCTTACAGAAGCAAGCCTCTGTGGCGTACATGCTGCGTATTTGCTGTGTATATGCCGCGAACACAGTAGTACGCCAGAGGAGTACATTTTACATACACCGCATGCCGCGTACATGCCGCGTACTATTTCGACGAGTACACAGCATGTACGCAGGAGGTCACTAGTACACTTCAAGTACGCAGCACAGACTCTGAAAATTTAAGGAGTACACTGCATGTACGCAGGAGGGACTTGTACAAGAAAATAGTACACTGCATGTACACCGCAGATACTTCGAAATTTATAACACTTATATTTAGTTGCATTAAAGTTGTTTCCCCTTGATGCAGTTACGCCATTTTCTTCAGATGTTTACCAAATTACATGCTACAAAAATTGATTTATTTCATTGAAAAGTGGATGAAGAAAAGCATACTAATTTATTTGATAACATCAATCTACATTATTTTGGTAAGGGTAAATACTTATTAATGCATGTCACTTATCTTTTTTCTGTTTTTTTCTGTCCAAATGATCAGCATTTGCATAGTTGGTGGGGTAAGGAATTTACATTATCACAGCAGTTTCGCCATAAGAGTACACAGCATGTATGCAGCAGGAGTACACAGCATGTACGCAGCAGGACTCGGGCCAGGAGTACACAGAATGTACGCCACAGGAGTACACAGCATGTACGCCGCAGGGGTAGTACACCGCAGGCTCATTTGCATGTGAAAAGTGTATGTGCCGCGTACATGCTGCGTACTATTTCCCGCATACTAAATTCCTCCAACGTACATCCTGTGTACTATGTAGTCCACAGCATGTACGCAGCAAGTAGTACGCGGCAGAGCTCATTTGCATGTCAAAAGTGTACTACAAACGTACTATCGGTGTATGTGCGGTGTATATCCTGCGTACTATTTAAAGCCCTTGATTTCAGTACACATCATGTACGCATCATATACGCTGTATGTACACAGCAAGAGTACGCAGCAGGCCTTTTTCTTCTGTAAGGGATTGCATATATCAATTCATCTTTCTGTAAATGAAGCGATATAGAAAGACATGTGCTTTTGCTAAAAGCAATATCTAGTTTTCATACATGTGATACATGTCATAAATGTCATCTCTATGACTTTGTAATAAATATTTTATCCTGATGTCTTAAGCCAGATTTTTTATATGACCAAGATTCATTGTTGTTGATGGCCACAAACTTTTAAATGTATTTTCAGCTCTGTTTACTGTTGTTGTGCTTTTTGTGAACAGGTACCTCAAATGAATCTTCAGACAAATGTTGTGTTTGTTGAAGTTTGGAGTGGTGGGCCCACATTTGAATCTTCTGAGATGTTACATCGTTTTACAGGAAGTAATAGCTTCATATATCTGTATTCAACTACCAACTTCCTCATTGTGCGTTTGTATGCTATAGATGTAAGCACCAACACTGCTTCATATTCATTCGGATGGTCAACAAGTAAGTTATCCTCTGTAACTTTATAGAAACACCTGAGTAGAGAAGAATTAGATAACAGTATATAATTATGTAACACAGGATGATGAGCTTAATATGGGATATTGTCAACCTGAGAAGAGAAATAACATCTGAGGTGTCAGCTGAGGGTGATATATTTGGAAGGTTGACAGTATCCCCTATCACCAGAGAAGGTCTGTTTTATTTGTTTTATTGTTATGGAAAATCAGATCTTTAGACATTTGCCAAATGAATAAGCTTACAAATATTATTGTAACATTGTTTTCTGGAAGTAGAAAGCGCTCATTAGTTTTAGGCTGGATGTTTTGTAAGCATCTCAATGGCAGGATTTTAGAAACAAATGAAAAGAGTGTTCCTGGTGTTATTGGAAAGAGCATCTTCTTAGCCATTTAACGCTTGTCTGCATGGTGATTAGGAAACAAATTGCAGTGGCTGGATGATATACAAAACAATTGTCACATCTTTATAGTCTATGGAAATTTTACCGAGTGATTATTTGAGGTATAATAATTTGAATAATTACATGTATTGATGTTATTTTTAAGTTGCCAGTCCATAGTTTTTGCCATATGACCTGTCTACTTTCAATAACTGTTTAAAAAAAGTCAAAACTTCAGAACCTCTTTCAAAATTTATTTATCATAGTTTCTTATTTTAGAGCAGGTGAACAGTTGCTTTCAGCTTTACTGCTTATCTGTTAAAAGAACACAAATCAGTGAAAGATAAATTAAAATTCTGGTGAATAATTCAAGATTTTTTATTTGTCTAGATATAACACAAATACCACAGGGTGAAAAAAAAGAAACAGCAATGACGACTTGGAAAGGCATTCCTATACCGTTCACATCTGAAGAAGTGAAACCGAAAAATCTTATGCTTTGGTGGCGTATCGATGCTCCGGAGGGTGAGCTTATAACGTACTACGTAAGTATTGAAATTCCATGATGCTTTAAGTTGTACATCAGAATATATAAATGAAGCGTCAAATTAGGGAATATTGCACATAGTAAGAAAGGCAGTACAGTTGATGTTGCACATGAACTTGTTCAGTCAAAAGTCGTAAAGGGAGGTAATCAAGGATAAGGAATTCAATAATACTTTCTACTGTGTTAATTATATATTCACATCTATGATACATGTGTGGGATATCAATCTGAAGGTAACAGTTTGTGTAAAAATTTGGAAATGATAAAAAATATATATTTTGGTATGTTCATAACACAAAATAATATCTGCCACATTAGAAACAAAATAATTATTACCAATTATGTTTTGTGTTAGTAGAAAGAATTGTCTCATGATAGATAAAAACTGTTATGACGTAAATTTAAAGGGAAAGCAACATTATTCTAATGTAAATATTGTCGTCTTCTATCATTTCTGAAGAATTTTCAAAATTGGTCTGAAAATGAGATAGATCTGAACATATCAATATTTGATCAAAATGACAGCCATTCTGTTTCCATGGCAACATTAAGCAAAATGACATCCACTTATGTTTGAGTGTGTTAATGTTCATGTGAGGAAGTTGTAAAAATAGAGGTACAGTCAAAAGCTCAAACTTTACTGGCCCAGCAAAATTTGTTTGAATTATTAGAATACAACATGAGCCATCAAACAGAATACAACTTGAGCCATTAAACAGTTTACAACTTAGGGATTATTGTCCGTGACTTAACAATGCGTTCAAGCAAAGGTTGACGTTCCAATTATCAGAGTTAGAGGGGAACAACAAAGCACAATTGTAAAGTGATGGTAATGAACTACTTTATTCAAATACTTTCAGTATTATTCATTTCAGGTGCAGATTGACGCTAAAACAGGGTATTCAGCAGATGATGTAAAATTTGACATCAAGGTCTATGGCATGGAAGAATCTCTCGAGTATCGCTATTACTACACATGGGCATTTAACGAAATGCACATAGTGTCTAATTTTGTGCCTGAAAATGGCAATGTAACATTGCGATACAAATTAGGTTAGTATGTCAATTTAGACTTTTTGTATTATTTTGTAACAGATAAGCAAATAGTTGTAGACCTAACTGGGAGGAATTATTAGAGGAATGTCATAACAGTTTTTACTCTTCTCCCTCACCCCCAACACCTCAGTCAGAATGGTGTGGTTGAAGCAGAGTATGTAATTTTGTTTTTAGCTCGACAGGGTTAGCTTTTGTGATCGCCCTTTGTCCGTCCGTCGTCCGTCCACAATTTCTTGTCTGTACGATAGTGGTTTCATTTATGATTTTATTTTAACCAAACTTGCACACAACTTGTATCACCATAAGATCTTGGTTCCTTTCTTGAACTGGCCAGATCCCATTATTGGTTCCAGAGTTATGGCACCTGAAAGGGCCAAAATTAGCTATTTTGACCTTCTCTGCACAATACAGCTTCATTGTACCCCCCGACAACAAAGTTGTAAGTGGGTGTATACTGGTTTCAGGTTGTCTGCCTGTCTGTCTGTCTGTCTGTCCGTAGACACAATCATTTGTACCCCCCGACAACAAAGTTGTAAGGGGGGGTATACTGGTTTCAGGTTGTCTGTCCATCTGTCTGTCAGTATACTGGTTTCAGGTTGTCTGTCTGTTCGTCTGTCTGTCTGTCTGTCTGTCCGTCCGTAGACACAATCTTGTGCGCACCATCTCTCCTCATCCCCTTGACACAATTTAATGAAACTTCACTCAAGTGATCAGTAACAACAGTAGTTGTGCATGGGGCATGTTAGGTTAGTTTAGAAAAAAATTGCAGAGTTACGGGACTTTGTGTTTTGTTACTATACTATATACATAGACACAATATTGTGCGCACCATCTCTTCTCATCCCCTTGACACAATTTAATGAAACTTTACACAAGTGATCAGTAACAACAGTAGTTGTGCATGGGACATGTTAGGTTCTTTAAGAAAAAAAAAAATTGCAGAGTTACGGGACTTTGTTTTTTGTTACTATACTATATACATATACACAATCTTGTGCGCACCATCTCTCCTCATCCCCTTGACACAGTTTAATGAAGCTTTACACAAGTGATCAGTAACAACAGTAGTTGTGCATGGGACATGTTAGGTTCCTTCAGAAAAAAAAATTGCAGAGTTACAGGACTTTGTTTTTTGTTACTATACTATATACATATACACAATCTTGTGCGCACTATCTCTCCTCATCCCCTTGACACAATTTAATGAAACTTCACACAAGTGATCAGTAACAACAGTAGTTGTGCACTGGATGTGTTAGGTTCTTTCAGAAAAAAAATTTGCAGAGTTACGGGACTTTGTTTTTTGTTACTGTACTATATACAAAGACACAATCTTGTGCGCACCATCTCTCCTCATCCCCTTGACACAATTTAATGAAACTTCACACAAGTGATCAGTAACAACAGTAGTTGTGCATGGGGCATGTTAGGTTCTTTCAACGACAAAAATTGCAGAGTTATGGGACTTTGTTTCTTCTTAACATACTATGTACATACAGTCTGCATATGCAATCTTGTACGTGCCTAATCTTCCGAACCCTTGCACACAATTTAATAAAGCTTCACACAAGTGATCAGTACCAACCCTAGTTGTGCATGGTGCATGTTATGTTCTTTTAGATAAATATTCTGCATAGTTATGGGACTATGTTTTTTGTTACTATACTGTATACATACAGTCTATATACATACAGTCCACATAATTATGCAATCTTGTGTGCGTCAAATTGCAATGCACTGTGTCAGTGCATGCGGGGGGTACATTCATCACCTTTAGTGTTAGCTCTAGTTTATGATTTGAATTTAATCAAACTTGCACAAAACTTGTGTCACCATAAGATCTCTGTTCCTTTCTTGGTCTGACCAGATCCCTTAATGGGTTTCAGAGTTACGGCCCCTGATAGGGCCAAAATTAGCTATTTTGACCTTGTCTGCACAATAGCAGCTTCATTTATGATTTGATTTTAACCAAACTTGCACACAACTTGTATCACCACAAGATCTTGATACCTTTCTTGAACTAGCCAGATTTCTTTATGGGTTCCAGAGTTATGGCCCCTGATAGGGCCAAAATTAGCTATTTTGACCTTGTCTGCACAATAGCAGCTTCATTTACGATTTGATTTTAACCAAACTTGCACACAACTTGTATCACCATAAGATCTCGATTCCTTTTTATATGCCGTAAGGGATGTATTATGTTACCGCCTCCTTTGTCCTTCTGTTTGTCTGTCTGTCTTTTGGTTAGCAGTTTCCAGTCCGCTCTGTAACTCTTGAACCCCTTGAAGGATTTCAAAGAGACCTGACACAAATGTTCACCTCATGGAAACAATGTGCAGAGCGCATGTTTCGGATGGCTCACTTCAAGGTCAAGGTCACACTTAGGGGTCAAAGTTTTTAATTACTTCCCTTTTATTTTACTATATTTTCTCATGATTTTTAGCTCGACTATTCATAGAATAGTAGAGCTATTGGACTCGCCCTTGCGTCGGCGTCCTCATCCGCGTCCGCGTCCCGATTTGGTTAAGTTTGTGTATGTAAGCTGGTATCTCAGCAACCACTTGTGGGAATGGATTGAAACTTCACACACTTATTCACTGTGATAAACTGACTTACATTGCACAGGTTCCATAACTCTGTTTTGCTTTTTTACAAAATTATGCCCCTTTTTTGACTTAGAAATTTTTGGTAAAGGTTTTGTATGTAAGCTGGTATCTCAGTAACCACTTGTGGGAATGGATTGAAACTTCACACACTTATTAACTGTGATAAACTGACTTACATTGCACAGGTTCCATAACTCTATTTTGCTTTTTTACAAAATTATGCCCCTTTTTTGACTTAGAAATTTTTGGTTAAGGTTTTGTATGTAAGCTGGTATCTCAGTAACCACTTGTGGGAATGGATTGAAACTTCACACACTTATTAACTGTGATAAACTGACTTACATTGCACAGGTTCCATAACTCTATTTTGCTTTTTTACAAAATTATGCCCCTTTTTCTACTTAGAAATTTTTGGTTAAGGTTTTGTATGTAAGCTGGTATCTCGGTACTCACTAATGGGAATGGATTGAAACTTCACACACTTGTTCACTGTCATAATCTGACATGCACAAAGTAGGTCCCATAACTCTGTTTTGCTTTTTTACAAAATTATGCCCCTTTTTCTACATAGAAATTTTTGGTTAAGTTTTTGTATGTAAGCTGGTATCTCAGTATCCACTAATGGGAAAGGATTGAAACTTCACACACTTGTTCACTGTCATGATATGACATGCAGTGCAAAGGGTCAATAACTCAACTTCGCATTTTACAAAATTATGCCCCTTTTTCAACTTAGGATTTTTTGGTTAAATTCTTATATGTAAGCTGGTATCTCAGTACCCACTTACGGGAATGGATTGAAACTTCATACACTTGTCCACTGTCATGAGCTGATAAGCACTATGCAGGTTCCATAACCCTATTTTGCTTTTTTAGCTCAGCTGAGCAATGCTCAGCTGAGTTTTTCTGATCGCTCAATGTCCGGCATCTGTCGTCTGTCGTCTGTCGTCTGTCTGTCAACATTTAGCTTGTGTATGCGATAGAGGCTGTATTGTTCAACTGATCTTCATGAAAATTGGTCAGAATGATTACCTTGATGAAATCTAGGCCGAGTTTGAAAGTGGGTCATCTGGGATCAAAAACTAGGTCACTAGGTCAAATCAAAGAAAAACCTTGTGTATGCGATAGAGGCTGTATTTTTCAATTAATCTTCATGAATTTTGGTCAGAATGATTACCTTGATGAAATCTAGGCCGAGTTTGAAAATGGGTCATCTGGGGTCAAAAACTAGATCACTAGGTCAAATCAAAGAAAAACCTTGTGTATGTGATAGAGACTGTTTTTTTCAACTGATCTTTATGAAATTTGGTCAAAATGATAACCTTGATGAAATCTAGGCTGATTTTGAAAGTGGGTCATCTGGGGTCAAAAACTAGGTCACTAGGTCAAATCAAAGAAAAACCTTGTGTATGCGATAGAGGCTGTATTTTTCAATTAATCTTCATGAATTTTGGTCAGAATGATTACCTTGATGAAATCTAGGACGAGTTCGAAAATAGATCATCTGGGGTCAGAAACTAGGTCACTAGGTCAAATCAAGGAAAAACCTTGTGTATGCGATAGAGGCTGTATTTTTCAATTAATCTTCATGAATTTTGTCAGAGTGATTACCTTGATGAAATTTAGGCTGAGTTTGAAAATGGGTCATCTGGGGTCAAAAACTAGGTCACTAGGTCAAATCAAAGAAAAACCTTGTGTATGCGGTAGAGGCTGTATTTTTCAATTAATCTTGATGAATTTTGGTCAGAATGATTGCCTTGATGAAATCTAGGTCAAATTCGAATATGGGTCCTGTTGGGTCAAAACTTAGGTCACTAGGTCAGATCAAAGGAAAAGCTTGTATATGCGATAGAAGCTGTATTTTTCAATTGATCTTCCTGAAATTAAGTCCAAAATGATAACCTTAATGAAATCTAGGCCGAGTTTGAAAATGGATCATCTTGGGTCAAAAAGTAGGTCACTAGGTCAAATCAAATAAAAACCTTGTGTATGCGATAGAGGCTGTATTTTTCAATTGATCTTCATGAAATTTGGTCAGAATGATAGTCTTGATGAAATCTAGGTCAAGTTCGAATATGGGTCTCGTGCTCTGGGGTCAAAAATTAGGTCACAGGTCGAATCAAAGAAAATACTTATTTATACTCAAGATTTTTGTTCCAATTTTAATGATAATTGATCAGAATATTTATTTCCATGAAATCACTAGGTCAAACATGTTTACAACACTGTTATGGTGTGTTTCTCAGGTGAGCGACCTAGGGCCATCTTGGCCCTCTTGTTTTACTAAATTATGCCCCTTTTTCAACTTTCTTATTCATTCAGTCGACAAGGCTGTTGAATAGTCGAGCCTTGCTGTCCTCTGACAGCTCTTGTTTTTATTGATCTTGATTATGATTTTTTGACCTTCTTTTCCTTAAGTGCAGTGGTAACAGGTGAGCGATATAGGGCCACTGTGGCCCTCTTGTTTATCTTGTCTGCACAGCCATCTGTAAATCGTTTGAGTCAACACATGATTCAGAGCTGAATACATATGTACATGTACATATATAAATAAAGGATTTGTACATTTGTTTAAAAGACAAAACAGTTCATAGGGACTTGTTTTTTCCATGTTTATTTATTCCCCTTTTATGTACATTTTAAGGAGACACCAATATACACTGGCCACAATTCTAGTTTCTGCATGTTTACGCGAAGATTTTTATTTTCTGTTGCCAGTTTATACCTAGACTAGCCACTAGACTGATAATAATATTTTTCCTTTTTTGACGAATTTAATTTTATAGAGACAAAAGCCAGTCTATTTTAGAGATTTTCGCAGAGGAATGATGTTGAAATTATCATGATATTGGACATAGAATATAGACTGGCTCAGTTCACTACATTTAATCATAAAAATGTAAAAAATGTAAAAAAAGATATATCATAGTCTAGGAGCTAGTCTAGTTTATACCATACTGTTCCAGCATTTCTGACCTGTACTGGTTGGGAACCATTTTCCGGAAACATTTTCATATTTCGGCTCCATTATTCCCTAAAAAAATATTTGACATAAATGAAGCCCACACTGCACAAACTTCAGCTCCTTCCACATCCGATGTTGTAATCAGCATCGTGTTGTGACGTAAAATATGGGTTCTATGGGGCCTCAAATGGGGTCACTAAAATAAGTTATTTTTCCCGTCAGGTAAACCAGTATCCGGACAAATATTTTGACGGTGTTTTGTTGTTAATTTGATATCAAAATAAGTAATTAAACTATTTCTACACATTTCTTTATCATTCATCTCTTCAAATTTGCACATGAAACATAACCCGACGTTCAATAGCAGCTACGAAAGCAAACCGAGGTTGACTATAAAAAACTCAAATATCGTCTTATATGAATTCTTGATAATTCCAATAGATATAGAATATAATTAGTGCAAAAATCGACAGCCCTGCATCTTGCGTAACTTTTAGCATGAAATTAAAAGTAGAATATGTTATCAGCAGACAATCATTATGTAGTTTGATTATTTCTTCCCCACTTGATACCTCGGCATGTGTGAACTACTGCACATGCGCAATGCTATCTTCATGCCCCGTTAAGACAGAAAGTTGTTTTGTAAACGCGGGTGAGTTATCAAAAACCCAAACATTATACAGCCTTATAAAATAGTGGTTTGTTATGGACATGAAGAACAAACATCTGAATGGTCTAGATGAAACAATTACATGAATAACAACAAAATAAAGCGGATATTACATATGTCTGGAAACTGGTCCTGACCGGAAAATGGTTCCCAACCAGTACAGAAGTTGTTTTCCACTACTTAATGTCAGCTTCCCCATATTGAATAGAGGTATGGGAACCTGGCTTGAGATATGTATATGATTTTGGCCAGGTCATTTACCACATGGGGAGGGTAAGAGCTGTATAGAGTTGTTCTCCACTTCCCTACTTTGACAGATGTAGAAAAAAATGGCTTCAGATATATTTATAACTCTAGTCAGGTCCTTTACCACAAGGAGAGGGTATGCACAGAGTTATTCTCTTCTACTTAATGTCAGCTTCCCCACATGGAACAAAGGTGGAGATAAATAAAAACACTAGATTTGACTGTAATTTTGGTCAGATCCATCTGACAAGACATTTACCACTGTTAAAAGACTAGTCTTGCAGTTGTGTTGTTTCACTTTCACCAGAACAAACAATTTGTTTGTATATTTCCAGGTTGCGGAATGGATATTAATGACACGTATGGTATAATCGTTTCACCTCACCCAATACCCAATGATCTTAAATGCTCATGGACTCTAAATGCTGGACAAAATATGTCTCCTCCTAGAGGAATGGCTCTGAAATTCTATAGCCTGATGTTGAAAGAAGATACAAGAACCAATCCAGAAATGAAATTAGAGGATAAATTTATGGTATTGCATTATCCTTGCATACTTGTATGAAAACGGATCGTGAAAATTTCCAGTTCTGTTTATATTTATGATCATGTAAATTGAAAAACCAACATGGTCTTGTCAAAACTTGTTTCAGTTTAAAAAGCTTCTTCATTTCATATATTTGTTGAATGTGAACAGTAAGAAACAAGGTTAGAAATTTTGAGAAGTTTTTTAAGTACCAGTAAGGAGGTGTCTCAGGAAAGGTTGTATTGTTTCGAAATGCTTCATAAGTCTTGGGCATCGTAAAATGAGCCGTGCCATGGGAAAACCAACATAGTTTGGATGCGCAGGCTGGTCTGGATCCATGCTGTTCGCTTTCAAAGCCTATTGGAATTAGAGAAAATGTTAGCGAACAGCATGGATCCTGACCAGACTGCCCACTATGTTGGTTTTCCCATGGCACGGCTCAAATAATCATCTCTGACTTGCAGTTTACCTAGTTATGCCTCTTTTTCAGTTTAGAAAATTTTGCTTAAGCTTTTGAATATATGCTAGTATTAGGTGGAAGGGCATCAAATAGTCAAAGGCACTGCCATCTGAATGTGCTTGTTTTAGAGAGGTTAATTTAGTAATTGAAGCATCAAATCAGTTAACAAATGTTATGCTGTTTAAGAGAGAATTGTTTTGCTGTAACCCTTACCATTCTGGATTGATTGACTCTGCCTCTGCGACTAGTGTAGAACATGATCAGCCTGCACATCCATGCAGTCTGATCAAGATCTGCACTGTTTGCCATTCAGTCAGTATCTGTTTAGTTTGCACTCTTTTAAACAGTACTATCCAAATTGAAAGATGGACACATTCATTATAGAATTTTAGCAGGGTAAGGGGTAATGTAGTACTGCAGACAACAATGTTTTTCCTTTTTTTCCCTCAGATTTATGCTGATGGATCTGAAACAGCTATAACAGATGTTGCTTTGTATGAGGATAACCTAGACAATATAATACATGCACCTGGGGGACATTTCAAGGTGGACTTTGAATCAGATTATGCCTTCATGTCTCAGGGTTTCAGCATTGGCTTTGGAACAGGTTTGTAGAGAAATATTTCAAAGTCTTCATTTTACAGTCTTGGTAAAAAGTTGCACAGTGTTTGTAAGGTCCTTTTGGATGATGAAGTTCTTTGAATGTTACAAATATACTTTATAAGTGACTTCTGTTTAAGCCAGTGGTAGGAGCAAGAGGGGTTGCACATTCTGTATAAAACTTCTTGTAAATAGAATCAAACAATCTTATATTATATTGCATACTTTCTCATTCTATGTGCTTCAAAAAGATCTTATGGATTTCATACTTTTTTAGATAATTAAATCTTATGTTGAAACAAAAATGTACTGTGTTTATGTTTTCCTTTCTTTGTTTCAAGACTGCGTAGATCTAAACGTATCAGCTGAGACAATTAAAAGCACCAACATGACATACTTCTGGGAAAATGTCGAGCTGTCTTGTCCCACTGGATTTAGATATCACATGAAAAAATACTTTGACATGGATATAGTGACACTTCGATGTGACTCGATGTGGGAGATAGATGGTGAAGATCCAGGAGCTATACCTGAATGTCAGGGTTAGTGTGAATTGTATCCTAAATCAAGCTGGATGGATTACTCATATGAAAGAATTATACACCCCAGAGAAAGGTTTTGATAACCCCACCTCACTATGAGGGGTAGTTCATTGGAAGTCACTGACCTTATCTGCTCAGCCACCAAGTCCTTTCTTTAATTTTTTTGTTGCATAATATTTACTGTAGACTGTCATACAAAAACAGATTTAGTAGTGCAATTTTGTTTGTGTATACTGTAGATCTCTAACATGGAAATTTCTTAGACTTGAATACAGCACAGTAAACCTCACTTATAAGGAACTCGGATATAAGGAACATTCGGTTATAAGGAACAGTTTTCAATTCCCCGATTTAATTCCTTCTTTATTCAATGTAAAAATCCTCGGTTATAGGGAACTCGGTTATAAGGAACACTCGGTTATAAGGAACACTTTTTCCAGTCCCAAAGTACGATATTCAGTTGAAACCCCCTCCTTATAGGGAACAGACATAAAGAATAAAAATATTTGAAAACTGGAAATAATTAGGAGAACCGCTGATGATGTCGGAGTAACGTTGGCACTTACACATGAATAAACAGTAAATATTTTATTTCTATGATCTTTAGTTTGTTAATTCATGGATATGATAAAAAGAAAATATATAATATCATCATTAACATTTACAAAATACTAGACGATAGTAGACTTATATTTATTCAAGATTATGTTCAAGGGCTACTTGTATTAGGTATGTTATGTCAGCAATAGTGAATGAAAATCAATAATGGTCACCAAACACTGGGATGTTAATATTGGTCATTATTGTCTCATACTATCCTAAATAAATGTGCTAATTACGAGTGATTAACAGTGGTGATCAGTCCAGTTTACCAAGTTTTCAATTGTAAACATTATAGCAGATGCTAAAATGGACAATAGCAAAACTGTATGGGTATAATTTACACTTTAATCCATATGTATTGTTTTGTACGATTCCCTTGTACATGTACATGACAATGTGTGCAAAATTTGAACATTGATTTTATATTGATGCCTATTCTCGAGCAAGGTAAGGGGAGTAATTGCAACATATCTAATAGTCATAATGTAGCGCTCTCTAAAAAAGAAGAAAGAAATAGCCGAAAAAAATCAACGCAAATTTCTGTTGTTCTTACCAACATACATTTTGGCTTAGTTTAGGTTTAATGCCGTGTTTCAACACTATTTCAGTCATATACGTGCAGGCAGTTTACCTTCTCTCCAGGAAAGCACCGGTACTACTACTAGACTTACAACTTTCCCACATAAAGATTCATGGTCTGCCCGGAGTGTGAACACATAGCTCTTTTCAAATGTTAGTCAAATAGTGTTCCCTATACAAACTGTGTTCATTATACAAACCTTGGTTATAAGGAACTAGTTCGCTATATGGATATAAGGAACCTCGGTTATAAGGAACAATTTTTAGAGGTCCCAAGCTGTTCCTTATAAGCGAGGTTTGCTGTAAACCTTTTTAGAAAGTTTGGAAATATCCTAACAGTTGTATACAGTAAACCTTTAGAGAAAGCTTTCGAAATTTCCTTACAGTAATACACAGTAAACCTTTAGAGAAAGTTTGGATATTTCATTACAGTTATAAACAGTAAACTTTTAGAGAATGCTTGGACATATCTTTACAGTCATATACAGTAAACCTTTAGAGAAACCTTGGAGATTTCCTTACATTTATATAAGTAAACCTTTAGAGGAAGTTTTGGTACTTCCTTACAGTTATATACAGTACATGTAAATATTTAGAGAAAGCTTGGACATTTCCTTACAGTTATATACAGTAAACCTTCAGGACAATTTTAGAAATTTACTTACAGTTGTATATAGTAAACCTTAGAGAAAGTTTGGAAAAATCCTTACAGTTTTATGCAGTAAACTTTCAGAGAAAGTTTGGAAATATCCTCACTACTTCTGTACAGTTAACCTTTAAGGAAAGTTTGGAAATATCCTTACAGTTGTATACAGTAAACCTTAGATAGATAGATAGATTTATTTAAACATAAAATGGGCAAGTATGAAATCAATGCATACAACAAACAATAAAAAATTGTATGAGTTAATATAGCCATGTCGATCCACATTAGAGAATGTACACAGTAAACCTTTAGAGAAAGTTTTGAAATTTCCATACAGTTGTATACAGTAAACCTTCAGAGAAAGTTTTGAAATTTCCATACAGTTGTATACAGTAAACCTTCAGAGAAAGTTTTGAAATTTCCGTACAGTTGTACACAGTAAACCTTCAGAGAAAGTTTAGGGCCTCAGTGGCCAAGTGGTTAAGGTCTGACTTCAAATCACTTGCCTCTCATTGATGTGGGTTTGAACCTCGCTCGGGGTGTTGAATTCTTCATGTGAGGAAGCCATCCATCTGGCTTACAGAAGGTTCTACTCAGGGTCATGATGTCATATATAATGCATTGAGGGGCTCCTGGGGTATTCCTCCACCATCAAAGCTTGAAAGTCGCCATGTAACCTGTAATTGTGCTGGTGCAATGTTAAACCCAATAAAATTTTAAAAGAAAATCAGAGAAAGTTTGGAAATTTCCTTAGTAATACAGTTGTTCATAGTAAACCTTCAGAAAAAGTTTGTAAATTTCTTTGAAGTTGTATACAGTAAACCTTCAGAGAAAGTTTGGAAATTTCCTCACTGTTCTATACAGTAAACCTGTAGTGAAAATTTAGAATGACTAATATTCAATTTTGGAGTTGTTTACATAGATTCCTAAGAAAAAAAATTCTTACAGAATATACAGTACAGTTTTAGAAAAATTTGAAATGGTGTATTTGATTTTGTAGTTGTGCACTGTGGTCCTCCAACAAGGATTCAGAATGGTGGTGTTAAGTCAGCTACAGGAGTTACCTATAATGAAGTAGCTACATATTTCTGCAATGATGGATTCCAGATGAGCATTGGCGGTCCGAATGCTACTTGTGACAAGGATGGCATGTGGACAGATGTCCCTACATGTACATGTAAGTAGTTTGACTGTATTGTCCATGTGGAGTAAAAGTTTAAGTGTGAAGAAAAACATTTTTGTTCATCCTAGTATTGAATCTTCTTTTAAAAACATGATTTTAACACATTTCTAAGAGATATTGTAAACCTGGAAATGTTTTCGTGCTTTTTAAATTAGCGCCTTTTGCAGATAGAATATTTCCATGAAATTAAATAGCCGTGAAAAACTCTGATCTAACAAAAACGCGAAAGATTCTAGCTTAAGCTTAAATAGATCGCTACAAAATTGTTCTGTACTTAAACATACCTGGATATTAATGACTCAAATTCCAGTACCATAACTGTATAAAACGAGTGCACAAGTCCACATTAACTCAATTTATTGACAAGTTATTTCTGTAGATGTAACAGCCTTTTTAATATCGATCCATCATGCAAACAGGGGATAAAAACAGAAACAATATGCATCTATCGAACGACATATACATGTAATTTGTAGTCGGCAGCCAATGCGATATATTATTTGTAAATAAAATATTGTGTCTATTTCTGCTAAGAGTGGTTTAATCAAATAACAAATGATACTGCTTTATAGCCTTTAAATGGCAAACAAATGACAGTGTAACAACAGCAATTTACTGACTGTCAATAATCGGGTGTGTGAAAAAGTCCGTATCTAAAAAGAATTTCTCTCTATCTGTTCTGGGGGCTTTATCTCACGCTGTACCTCAGGTCAGATCGCTCTGTGTCTGTACTAGTAGAGGATGATTTTTGTGCCCTATGTGGCTACGTTTCCTATTTGTAAAGCGCCTTTGAACGTGTTTATCATGAAAAGGGCGCTATACAAATCTGGTATAATAATAACCGTTGATATGGATGAAAATGATTGGGGTACATTTATAATTAAAGGGTACAAAAACTGAACGTTTTCGAGAATACTATCAATGCAACTATGCCGTGACACTTACCCTAGTATACTAAATATGTTCACTTGCGACTTCATTTTCGCGGGATTCACGATGGATATGGTTTCGCGAATATTTGTATTCGCGAAAATGTCCACGTTTAGAAAAACGCGAAACATAGTATCCGCGAACATTTCTAGGTTTACAGTACAGAGTAAGACTAAAAATATATCAAAAGAAAAATTATGAATAGGAAAATATTTTACATGTGCGAAAGGCATTTAAATAAAAAGACTTACAAAGTAAATACTGTAAATACATATTGAATTTCTTAGATTATACAGCAACTATTCGAAGGATTTGGTTCATATTTTACACCATGAAGTATAACAGTGAAAGGAAGTGCATGTCTTAGAATCATAACTATAGCCTGTGTCATTTTGAATTATTTTCCTTTATTATTCTATGATATAAATGAAAAGGTATTGAAGGAATTTAACTGATTTTTCACAAAATGATAGAGGACATTTTGTTTAAGAACCATTACTTTACCTTGTCCCTTTTGTTATTATTTCCAAGTATTATGTTTTCAAACATGGAACATTAGAAAACCATTTTTATGCCCCCACTTTCTGGGGGGGCATATAGATTTGCCCTTGTCTGTCCGTCCGTCCTTCCTTCCATCCGTCCTCCGTCCATCCGTCCATCCATCCTTCCGAGAGTGTTGTGTCATGCCTAGCTCCAAAAATATTTGACCTAGAGTCACAAAACTTTACAGGTATGTTGGTCAGCATGTGTAGTTGTGCACCTGGGGTTTCGCGTCCGGATTCATTCAGTCATTTAGGAGTTATGGCCCCTGACTTTGTAAAAATTGGTCATTTTAGTGTTGTGTTGCACCTAGCTCCAAAAGTATTTGACGTAGAGTCACAAAACTTTACAGGAATGTTAGTCATCATGTGTAGTTTTGCACCTGGGGATTCGCGTCCGCTTTCATTCAGTTATGTAGGAGTTAAGGGACCTGACTTAGTTAAAAATTGGTCATTTTGACATTGTGATGCGTCTAAATTGATGAAATCTTGCACGAGTCTTTATCATGATATAAACTTGGGCACCTCCTATTTTTCGCCTGGCTCCTCCCGGTTTCCGAAGTTGTGGCCCCTGAAATAGTAGAAAATGCACATTTTCACCTAATGAAGTATTTGATATATGCATGAGTCTTTATCATGATGTGACCTTGCACACTTAGCATTCTTCTTGAGATTTTAGTGCTAATTACAGAATTACGGCCCTTGAAAGAAGTATATGATCTAGAAATGAGTCCTTTACACAAAATGTTTGTTGAGGCTATACCCCCTTTAGACTGCAAACATTTGAATTATTGCCCTTATTTGTGACAAATGTATCAGTGGGGGCACACCCTGTGTCCTACAGACACATTCTAGTTTACAGAATTATCTCCCTTTAGTTATCCATTGTAGCATACCTTGAAAAGTTTTTCTTTTACATGGAACATTGCCTGATTTTTACTACCTTTCTGTAAAAATTGCCTGATTTTTACCATCTTTTACATTGAAAGATTGCTGGATTTTTATGCCCCCGGAGGGAGGCATATTAGTTTTCGACTGTCCGTCCATTCATTCGTCACAGCGTTAACTTTTTGCATGAAGGCCAACGTTAACTTTAGCATGAAGGCACTTTGCTACGGCTGCACCCAGAACCTTCAAACTTCACATGCTGATAGTACTTATTGAGTTCACGACCCGTACTGACATTGGAGTCACCAGGTCAATGGTCAAGGTCACAGGGGCCAATGTTAACTTTTTGCATGAAGGCACTTTACTCGCGAACCACTGCACCCAGGACCCCCAAACTTCACATGATGATTGTGCTTATTGATCATGCTCGTCTGAACTGGATATTTCTGTTTCTTTGCTTTTGGTGCACTTACTGACTGCAGATGTCATTGTTTATTCCAAAACTGGAATAGACAAATCTATAGAAGCAAAGTTAGTGATTTCGGTGAAAAGCGGCAGTGATCACACTGAGCGTACTCTTCTGATAGAGTTATTGTCCCGGATGCCTTATCAGTCGGGTCGAATTTGGGGACTACTAATAAATGTATCTAGGTCACAGATGTATTCTGTTTGTAAAGGACTGGACAAAGTGAACATTTTCTCTTACAAACCTCATGTATCCAGGCATTATGGTAGCCCTTTCCATGTCGATTCATTCTTCGAAGCTGTAGTCTGATAGTACTTATTGAGTACATGACCCCTACTGACGGGGGCCACCAGGTCAAAGGTCAAGGTCACAGGGGCCAGTGTTAACTTTTTGCATGAAGGCACTTTACTCGCAAAACACTGCATGCAGGACCTTTAAACTTATTGAGTACACGACCCCTATTGACTTTGGGGGTCACCAGGTCAAAGGTCAAGGCGCTGCGGGGGCATTTTTTACCATTAGTGACAGCTCTTGTTTACTTCTTTTTGCATGAAACATTGCCTGATTTTTACTACCTTTCTGTAAAACATTGCCTGATTTTTGCCATATTTTAAATGAAAGAATGCCTGATTTTCACCACATTTAACACAAACATTTCCTTTCATTGAGGGATGGCCATAACCATTTTTTGCTGGTGTACCTATATAAATACATTTAACGTCAACTTAGTATGTTTTAAAGATGGCATCTTTTCATTCTTTGATGTGTAGATTGTACAGCGCTTTTGAACATTTATTTTATGGATGAAAAGAGTGCTATAAAAATCTGGTAAATAATAATTAGATTTGATTGGAAGGCTTGTCAGTTGAATTTTCACATAGGCTCAAACTGTTTTCTTTAATAACTTTATCTAAGTACCCTTATTAATCATTCTTGAAGAATAATAGTGAATCAATTGATGGAGAACTGAATTCCTGAAGTTTGAATTTAAAAGATGAAATTCATGTGAACGTTGATTTTTTTCTTGAATTTTACATTTCGCTTGGAATTTTACTGTATAGAAACGTAACAAAGAAGTCAGCAGAAATTACTTCGCTGATAAAAAGAATTGTTTCAGTGTATATTTAAATTACCTAATCCTTATAAAGAAAAGTCATGGCACAGGAAATTATGTAAACATGTATCACAATTTTTTCATAATTTTTTTTCAGCGTCGGTTTGTACAGTTCTCAGTGAAAATATCCTTCCAAATGGAAAGTTTGAGATTATTCGAGGAAATGACTTTTCTGGTAATAATGCAGACTTTAATACTGTGGTAGAGTTTTCATGTGATCCGGGATATGAAATTGTCGGTCCTACGATTTCGTTCTGTGATTCAGATGGATGGACGCATACAGATAATCCCCCAAGTTGTAAAAGTATGTATACATGTTCAGCTCTTTCAATCTTTATGCTGTATTTGAAAAATACTTAATTTAAAAGGCAAGTCCTCCCACTCTAGCTTTCTGCAAGCCTGCTAAAAGGATGCATTTTGGTTTCGGTCAGTATAATTATGCTGTTTGATGCTTGCAGCTAACTTACCTCAGGGTATTTTTAATTGCTTTTGAATGGGACTGACTGCTTTTCATTTGGATCAAAAGCAGACTTCTGAGGTAATAATGTTTTGATTGCTATGCTCCTGGTTCAAGTTAGATATGCTTCAGAATTTAATTTTGTAAAATTACTTATTTAAAATATTAAAAGTTATTGCATGAAATTTTATCTTTAAAAGTTACTTTATTCAAAGTATTTGAACACAAGAAGTATGTGAAAAGTGTGATCATTGCATTTATGAAAAATAGAGAGAACTGATGTAAATTTTTAGTAAATTCTAAAGTTGGGTATGAAAATTCAGTCGAGATTATCAAAAAATATAAAAAATAAATTGAGATATCGGTACTAGTATTTTAATAAATTAAGATGGAAAATGCGACCAGGAAATCCTTTGAGATGTTAAATATTGTAATTAACTGAAGTTGATATCGAGTATTTGACTGTATTGAACGATTTACTTATGATGACAGTATCTCTTTTGATACATGACACACAAAACTTTTTACATTTCTTTACGTTTTACATTTGATACATGACACACGAAACTGTTTACATTTCTTTACGTTTTACATTTGATACATGACACACAAAACTGTTTACATTTCTTTACGTCTTACATTTTGTACTGATCACCGAAACTGTTTACAATCTTTGTAGATTTACATTTGATTACATGGCACACAAAACTGTTTACATTTGACATCTTGGACACACAAAACTTTTTAGCTCACTGTCACGAAGTTGACAAGGTGAGTTTGTGATCGCCTGCATCTGTCGTCAGTCGTCCGTGCATGCGTCCGTGCGTAAACTTTTCCTTGTGACATCTCTAGAGGTCACAGTTTTCATGGGATCTTTATGAAAGTTGGTCAGAGTGTTCACCTTGATGATATCTAGGTCAGTTTCGAAACTGGGTCACATGCGGCCAAAAACTAGGTCAGTAGGTCTAAAAATAGAAAAACCTTGTGATCTCTCTAGAGGCCATACATTTCACAAGATCTTCATGAAAATTTGTCAGAATGTTTACCTTGATGATATCTAAGTCAATTTCGAAACTGGGTCACGTGCCTTCAAAAACTATGTCAGTAGGTCTAAAAATAGAAAAACCTTGTGACCTCTCTAGAGGCCATATATTTCAAAGATCTTCATGAAAATTGGTCAGAACGTTCACCTTGATAATATCTAGGTCAATTTCGAAAGTGGGTCACGTGCCTTCAAAAACTAGGTCAGTAGGTCTAAAAATAGAAAAACCTTGTGACCTCTCTAGAGGCCGTACTTTTCAATGGATCTTCATAAAAAATGGTCAGAATGTTCACCTTGATGATATCTAGGTCAAGTTCGAAACTGAATCAAGTGCCTTTAAAAACTAGGTCAGTAGGTCAAATAATAGAAAAACCTTGTGACCTCTCTAGAGGCCATATTTTTCATGGGATCTGTATGAAAATTGGTCTGAATGTTCATCTTGATGATATCTAGGTCAAGTTCGAAACTGGGTCAACTGCGGTCAAAAACTAGGTCAGTAGGTCTAAAAATAGAAAAACCTTGTGACCTCTCTAGAGGCCATATATTTCACAAGATCTTCATGAAAATTGGTCAGAATGTTCACCTTGATGATATCTAGGTCAGGTTCGAAACTGGGTTACATGTCAGTAGGTCAGTAGGTCAAATAAAAAGTTTAAAAACTAGGTCAGTAGGTCAAATAATAAAAAACCTTGTAACCTCCCTAGAGGCCATATTTTTCATGGGATCTGTATGAAAGTTGGTCTGATTATTCATCTTGATATTATCTAGGTCAAGTTCGTAACTGGGTCAACTGCGGTCAAAAACTAGGTCAGTAGGTCTAAAAATAGAAAAACCTTTTGACCACTTTAGAGGCCATATTTTTCAGTGGATCTTCATGAAAATTTGTCTGAATGTTCACCTTGATGATATCTAGATAAAATTTGAAACTGGGTCACGTGTAGTCAAAACTAGGTCAGTTGGTATAAAAATAGAAAAACCTTGTGACCTCTCTAGAGGCCATACTCTTCATGAGATCTTCATGAAAATTGGTGAGAATGTTCACCTTGATAATATCTAGGTCAGGTTCAAAACTGGGTCATGTGCCTTCAAAAACTAGGTCATTAGGTCAAATAATAGAAAAACCTTGTGACTTCCCTAGAAGCCATATTTTTCAATGGATCTTCATGAAAATTGGGTCATGTGGAGAAGGTGAGCGATTCAGGACCATCATGGTCCTCCTGTTACATTTCTTTACGTTTTACATTTGATACATGACACACAAAACTTTTTACATTTCTTTACGTTTTACATTTGATACATGACACACGAAACTGTTTACATTTCTTAACATTTTACAAATACAGTAAAACATTGCTCGCTCGAGGTTGCAAGGGGATGAGCAAAATGCTGAGTTATCCATGGTTATGAGCGACCCAAACATTGATCAGCATACACAGAAAAATGAAGTTTGTTTTATCAATTGTCATCGGGACTATTTGCAGAGCAAACGGTGATGTGTAATAATAACGTATATGTGACAATAAAAAAAAAGATATTACAAACATTATCTATGATAGACGATTCAGTATGAAATTTATAAATGGCACATGTCAAGAAACAAATCTTTTTTGTGTATAACCAATTGCATATCAAAATTATCATCTCAATATTATGAAGAGGCTATACCATTTCCTTCATTTGTATGCAAACAACTGTTGATAAAAATATTAGGATCTCATAACTATCTTCTCGATCCCACAGAAAAGATGTTCTAAGTTATAATTTATTGATCGATATTTGATCAATAAAACTTTTCTTCAACCTTTCACCAATAACTTATCACATTATCTAATCAAATATACGGGCAAACAAACATTTAAGATAGTCGGGGAACAGATCATACAATTCTCACGGCGTGTGAAAATTTTTAATTAAACGATATATTCTGACAGCTGAAGTTGTGAAAAATGTTGACACCTCTGCTCGAGTTTGCCAGAAGCTACAAAGAGTACATTAATACACAGGGACCAGATGTCATGCTCGAGCGATCGAGTTATCGATGCTCGACCTAGCCATGGTAATTTCACATAGAAAATAGAAGGAAATCGACCGGGACCACATGACTTGCTCGAGCGAGTCCGGGTGCTCGAGTGATCGATGCTCGAGCGAGCGGTGTTTCACTGTACAGCACTATGTAAAAATATGGTAGGTGGGGTAGCACTGATAGCAGTTTCATCTCAGAAAAATTGAGTTTCAAAGTTTCTGAAGCCCTGAAAATAAGATATTGTGAGAGAACGTAGGATATTGTTGTTATTAATATCTTTTTTTCTATCACACATTAGGAACACCCTGTGCTGTGCCTTTAATAGCAAACTCTAACGTTCCGTTGGATGGCCCTACTTCACCAACATTATCTGGAGACACATATCTTGTGAGCTGCAATGCAGGATATAAGTTCAGGTCCACTGATGCAGGATCTTTAAATATGCTCTGTCAAGCAAACAAAACATTTGATCAGACACCTGGATGTGAAGGTAAGTTCTAATCAGAACCTTCTAATGAAGATTTTACCTTTTCTGACTTTTTTGCCCCCCTATCATTGGTGCTGACATATAGATTTGGTAGTGTCTGTCTGTGCATGCATCGAAGTTTGCGACCCGCCTAGCTCTTAAAGTATTTGATATAAATTGATGAAACCTTGCATGAGTCTTTATAATGATATGAATTTGTACACCTCCTTTTTTTGTGTAGAAATAGTCAAAAAATGCACATTTTCAGCTTATTACAAGCCTAGCTCAAAAAGTTTTTAATATATATTTATTAAACCTTGCATGAGTCCTGCTAATGATATGAACTTGTGCACCTCCTATTTTTCATCTGACTCTGTCCCCTGTTTTCAGAGTTATGGCCCCTGAAAAAGTCAAAAATACATATTTTCACCTTGAGATGCGCCTAACTCAAAGTATTATATGAGCCGCGCCATGAGAAAATCAACATAGTGGGTTTGCGACCAGCATGGATCCAGACCAGCCTGCACATCTGCGCAGTCTGGTCAGGGTCCATGCTGTTCGCTTTTAAAGCCTACTGCAATTAGAGAAACCGTTAGCAAACAGCATGGATCCTGACCAGACTGCGCAGATGCGCAGGCTGGTCTGGATCCATGCTGGTCGCAAAGCCACTATGTTGATTTTCTCATGGCACGGCTCATATATAGACTGATTAAACCTTGAATAAGTCTTTATCATGATATGAACTTGCACACCTATTATTATGCCCCCGGCATCTACTGATGCGGGAGGCATATAGTGATTGCCCTGTCCGTTTGTCTGTCAGTCCATCCATACGAGGTTCAATTTAAAAAAGTTTTTAAATATTATGGATCCGTGGCCTATAAATGCATTTTACTTTACAATAATGTGAATTTGGATTTTGAACAGTAAGATAAATTATCAAAATTTATAACTCCATATACATAATTTAGATTTTAGCTTTAAAGTGTTTATGCAAGAGCCTTAATAATTGTCCCTTACGAGGTTAACCAAATGGGACCATTTCGTCTAGCGTCAATACCCCTTACAGAATGATTTGATACTAATGCAGATGTAACCTGTGACCATTCCTCATCTTTAGACATCATCTGACCTCAGTTTGACCTTGACCTTTACCTAGTTTTGGACTTAGGTTGCTTTGTATGGGCCATCTCTTCGTTAACCAAATAGGACCGTTCGTCTAGCATCAGTACCTCTTACTAGAATGACTTGATACTAATGCAGATGTAACCTGTGACCATTCCTCATCTTCAGACATCACCTGACCTCAGTTTGACATTGACCTTGTTTTGGACTTAAGTTGCTTTGTATCGACAAGGATGCCACTGGGGGCATCAAGCATTTATTGAAGCCAGCTTCTTGTTTTTTGTCTGCCTCTGCCCCGTATTTAAAGAGTTACTGCCCCTGAAATAGTAAAAAATACACATTTTCTCATTGTGACTGACATAGCTAAAAACGTATTTGATATAAATGGTTGAAAACTTGCATGAGTCTTTATCATGATATAAACTTGTGCACCTCCAGTTTTTTGGCCGGCTCCACCCCCTATTTTTAGCTCATCTGTCACGGAGTGACAAGGTGAGCTTTTGTGATCGCACTTCGTCCGTTGTCCGTCCGTAAACTGTTACTTTAAACGACATCTCCTCATAAACTTCACGGTAATGTTCCTTGGGTGAAGCTCTACAAAAATTGTTCAAAATTTTTAAAAAATCTTGTTCTCAAAATCCAGAAGGCCTAGAGCTTAGATATTTGACATGTAGCATTGCCTAGTGGACGGACCTGTACTAAAATTGTTCAAATCATGATCCTGGGGTCAAAATTGACCCCACCCCAAGGTTCACTTGATTTTACATAGATTTCTATAGGAAAATCTTCAAAAAAATTTAAAAAATAAATTGGTCTGCACTGTCCACTATTTAGTCACTTAATTTTCAGTGAACACGGATTTGCAGGCTAATCTTGGTCTGCTCTGATTGCAAAGGCAGAATAACTTGCTGTCAGCAGGCTAAAGGTTAATAATCATAGATTTCTAATTTTCATGGTTGAGTCAGTTCACGAAATATAAACCCAGTGTTAATTTTATGTTCAGAAGATGAAATCCACAAATTCATAATAATGCCACAAGAATGGCCTTTTTGGCAAAATGTTTAGCCCATATTTACTATTGGAAACTGTTAGACCCGAACAGGTTTCATGGCTGTGACTTTTGATTTATGTAGCTTACACCATTTCCAGTATGCCATCATGATTGTCAATTGTATTTCAACATACCCTTTATAATGCTCCATCTACCTTTGAGTCTTTGATCATATAGTTAGTAAGAAATTCTTCTTTAAAGCTTAATTTCCTTCTGACCTGTTTTTAATAATCAATGTTTAGATATATACAGTAAAATTCTGACTGCTTAAAACTGGTGGTGATTAGGAAAATGCTTTAGTTGTCTATGAATTGGAGCAATCTTAACATAGAAAGAAGACAGCCGAGACATATAAAGAAAAACACCCGAGTCCACATGGACTTCTGGAGCAGACACAGGTCCTAGAGTAATTGATGCTTGAGTGAGCTGTGTTTTACAGTACTTGATTCACAACCCACTTCTATTGTGCTAATCATTTTCCATTGCAGACATAGACGAGTGTGACACAAATACAGACCTGTGTCAGGATTCATCAACCATTTGTATGGATACAGATGGGTCATATATCTGTGAATGTAAACCAGGATATGAACGAGTAAATGATTATGCATGTGCAGGTAAAGATTTCTCTTTGCTAGTTAAAAAGGCAGTTCTGCTTCACAAGGAAATGCTATAGTTGCAACATTTCAATTTTAGCATTCCCATTTATGTTGCCTGGGGCGATATTGTCTTAATTAAAAATGCCTTAATAAGAATACTACTACTACTGTTAATAATATCTTTGTTTAAAGAAGGTTATAACACATTAAGAAGCTTGCAAACAATTATATATATATTTAAATGTTCCCTTCTGAAATTAAAATAAAAAGAAACAAATACTTAAATATCATGTGTACCATCAAAAAATAAATATCTGTAGTGACTGAAACACTTAAGGCAGCTTACATGCCATTACCGCTTAAACATTATTCAAACAAAACAAATAGAAATAAAAGAAAGTATTATTGTGCGACAGATTCATTCTACTGAAATCAAAAAAGAACAATCGTTTATTCTGTAAGATACTATTAAGATATGTATCGTACATTTAAGATCGTTTACGTTGAGAATAATTATAGGTATGTTCTTCCAACATTTATACCAGTACTATGATTAAAAAATTGATTTTTAACAGAGTTTGTGTTAGGTCTGGTGCATAATGCAATGTCTTAATGTGAACTTGATTTCAAATTGTACATTTTATTGATTAGAACAGTCATCAATATCGACATATATCTGGCGTTATATTATTTACTGTTTTGAAAACTACTACTGTTGTGTGGTATTAACATCTATCGAGGAATGGCAACATTAACTTCTCAACTCAAACTGATAACAACAGTTGTGGTCACTTTTTATTATTATCTGTTTAACTTTATATATCAAACATCCAGTAATTATCAGCAATTAGCATAAGTTTTGTTGTTCACAGTTTGATTTTGGTAAAGATTATAGTCAGTCTTATGTTTGTATCTTAATATTTACAATTTTTTATATTTCTTTCGTCGAAATACTATTAAATTTATATAAGATCAACCTTGTTAAGGAAAACTATACTGTCTACTCTTATATATTTCGGAACGTAATGTCAGTTGTACTTTTTAGCCTAGCCATTGCGGAGAGTAGTTTCTCTTTACAGAAATGGCAAAGATTGTAAACAAACTTTCGATTTGAATCTGGAAAATCATCTATATTCTGTGTTATGTTTATATATATCAAAGTATTTGTACTTACATTCTATAAAGAACAAAGTTTGGCTTTTTTTAAAGATATCAGAGAATGTGATGATGAGAAAGGAGGCTGCAGTACAAGATGTGTGGAGGAACCAGGACCTTACAAGTGTGAATGTGATCCAGGATTTGAACTGTTTGAAGGTGACGGATTTAATGGCTATGACGTTCCTGCAGGCGAGACTGGATTGCGGCGTGGAGATCGTTACCTGGTTAACCATACATGTGTCCGTAAGAAGCCTTATCTAAATTGATAAGTAATTTGTGATTAGAATCTGGCAAAAAATATAATACTGTGATGTCATTATTATTTATGGTAGATTAATTTTCCTGATGTTAAGGGTTCTTTCACAAAATCAGGTACCAAGGAACAGGTTAAATTCTATTCGTATTGTCTGCAAACTCAGAGTTGACTTTTTCATACCAAATTTTCACCTTTGGCAGGATTAGGTTTCACAAATTATAAATTGTAAATATCTTACAAGTGAGATATAATTTTAAAATTTGGCATAGTTTGAGAAAATACATTGCAACTGGCATGTCATATTGTTTTGCAAATCAAAACTTTTAATCATTTTGCAATTTCTTTTCACTTTGACAAGTCACTAAAACGGTGATTTATCGCATTATTTAAAAGAGCTATTTTCATAGCAGGAACACAAAATCATAACAAAAGCAGAAATACATCATTATTCTGCCAAAACACAAGGATATTAATGACAATATTTTGTGGTATTTGAGCACATTTGTAGTGAAAATGCTATATCTTGTGTGTCAGTCCTGAGCAGTGAGAAGGGCATGGCCTCAGACTGTAATTTCAATTAATATTTTGTGGTTTGCTGATGCATATAAAAAGCTGTCGGGGATATCTTTGCTGAAAAGACCTCATGTACTGCCAAAAGTCATCCTACAAGAGTTTTCCAGTGACGGATAATCAGACCAACTGTTTAATATTAAGGCCCATCATTGGCAGAGCAGAAATATGATTAGTAAATTTAGTAAAAAAGTTCTTTACTTGCATTTCAGAGAATATTTTCTGTTTGATGGTTACTGAATAACTTTTTGTATTCTAACTTATATTTTTCACAAAATAAAAAAAAGATAAAACTGTATTATGAAAGCTAGAACGTACCTACCAAAATAAAGTGGTGCCCTCAACAAGACCCATAAATTGATACCCTTTATTAAATAGGAAGTCTAACCATGCTGTGTTTATCTATGTAAATTCTTATTGGCTATAAAACATCCAATCAAAATTTCAGAATCTTAACATACACAATTTGCTTGTGCATTAACATGTTTTTCAGAAACGTATTTGGTCTTGCAGAATGCAATGGCTCATAACTCATTTTCTTAATTGAATAATGTGCAAAAGAAGAAAATACTTTCATTGTTGAAATTTATGAAAAAATCTTTAAAAACAAATATCTTATTTAAAAATGAAAAGTGTTGCATTAAAAAAATTTGTTTATGAATATAATAGAAACAACAGTTGTTTCATAATTGGTTATGGTATACAAAAGTCTTTCATGCTGTATTTTTTATAGATTAGATAATGTTTTAGTATTTCAATTATTCACAATCTTTTTATAGGTGTACAATGTCCAACCTTGCCACCAGTGTCGAATGGAAAGTATCTCACAAACAGAGACTCTAACTTATACTTTGAGGATACAGTTACATTACAATGTGCTGACGGGTACCAGGTGAATAAAACTGGCCTCTCGGGAACAACTTCTTTTGTATCTTCATGTAAAAATGATGGAACATGGGATGAACTATATAGCTGTGAAGGTAAGATGGCTACTTGTTTCAATTTTTAAAGTTTGTACTGTGAAACATGCATTCATGTACTATTATATGTTCCATACCTCATATATTTATTTCAATATAAATGAGATGTGAAACCAAAAATGTTTATAGTTCTGTTTGGCACCATGTAACTGTGTTGTTGCACCGAATACCCAGGTTGAATTAAATCAAATAAGACTTTATCTATTTTTGCAGTCTTTTTACATTGGTTGTTAAACCAAGATGGACAGAGTTGAGGAAATCATCCCTCCGGAATATTTTTGTTTCTATTGAATCATTTGATGCCAGTTTTGAAAAGTCCTGAAAAATGTCTAATGGTCCTGGAAAATTGTTTAAATTTATTCCTGACTCTTTTAAAATGCTACAGAAGACCTTAAATATTGTTTAAAAGTTATAAAATTGATTAAAGGTTTGTAATTTTTATTATCTGCTGTGATAGTTTATGTATAGCAGGAAAAAGAACTTATTTCTATCAGGGTCAGACTAATAATGGGAGGAAAACACTGGTTCCTGACTTTAGGATTAATCACAGCATGAATTTTGCATCCAGTCATTTTTTGTCTCGCTTTCCAGTTGTCAGATTGTTTTGATAAAAAAATGATTGATGAATTTGGAGCAGACTATTTTATTTTCAAGATTTGGATTTTGTCAGTGATGAAATAACCAAAATAATTTCTTACATCCTCACAGCTGACAAGTGATAATAAATTTTCTAACCTCTGAGAAATCTCACAAAGTGACATGCTGCTGTAAAAATATTCTGTGTAAAAATACATGAAAACTGGTCATGGTAAATAAGAAAAAGGTTCTTTAAAAACATTAAGGACAAAAAGGCAGACAAAATATCCCTTTTGATATATTTTATAAAAACTTTAAAATTAAACAAAGATGGCAGAAAATACCATTTTCAAGATGATGGTTATCAGTTATAAATGGAATGTAGTGAAAATTTGGATATAATAGGAAAAAAATGAAAGTTTAGATGGTCAACTTGAGCAAGTGGGGTTTTGTACAGGGAGCAGTTTGTCCGTATGCCTGTCTCCTAAAAAGTCATAAAATTCTTTTGGTTAGTCTGTATGCACCCTGTATAAATTTTTAATTCAAATCTTTCACATTTGTAATAAAAAACTTATATATATTCCTGTTACTTTTTATGCAAACCATGTTTATCAAATTTGTATTTTACTAGTACATGTGTACTGAAATACTCTATTCCAGTTGAGAAATTTGGTTATAATCTTTTTTTTAAAACCTCCATGGAATATGTAACAATAGCCGGTGAATGTAGACCAGTGTAAATGATAAGTCTTTAAAAGTAGTTAAAGTAGTTCAGTAGATGCTGAAACCATGAGCTGCTTTTTGACTTCCTTTTGTTTTCGCTCTGATTTTTCTCCTTATTTTGTATTCATCATATAACACATTTTGTATTCATCATATAACATAACACATTTTGTATTCATCATATAACACAATATTTATTTGTGTCTGCTCATATTTTCATAACCACTGAATGTATTTCTACAAAACTAGTTCAGGAATTAGGTAAAACTCATAATCATAACATTTTCTTTCCTTGTATCAAAGCAGTATCTTGTGGTATTAATCACTTTTAGTGATAGCTCTAGTTTTGTACATGTATTCCTGTGATACATGTGCTTCAGTCAGTGAACTTGACAGCAATTTGTTCTGTTTATTTACAGCTAGAAAATGCAGTTTACCAGCAACTCCTACATATGGCGTTTATGACAAGACAGAAGTTATGTTTGGTGAAACTGTTACCTTAACCTGTAACTTGACATCAATCAAGACAAAAGAACTGAAGGCTATGTGTATCTATGATGGAGGGAATGTAGGGTTTGCTGGAGCAGATATCACCAAATGCCCAGGTAAAATTGTGCAACTTGTGGTAAAGAAAATCTTGTTTGGCATCAGTTATTGAAGTGAACCTTAGTCTGTAGGTAATTTATAGCAATACTGGGGTTGATACTGCATGCTGGTAAAGTGGCAGGTAAAGTGGCATCAAGGTCAAGGTCACTGTTGCTAGAACTAGAAAAGAAACCTTGGATTAATATTTTGATAGCCAATATAAAAACTAAGGTTGGGATTATATATGGAGTCATTTGTGTGGCATTATTTGATTATTCTGCAAGATTGAAAAATTCCACCATTTACTGTACTTTCTGTAATGTAGAAGTTTGAAGGGCATTGGATAGACTTTTGCTTTACCTCAGGTCAAGGTCATTTTTTCTAAAATAGAAAAATGGTTTTTACAAATATTAAAAACAATGATTTCATGATGTTGCCACATTTCTCCCAGATCCATCAGTATCTTGCTTGGTCAGGAAATATGTAATTTCAGACACTATTTCAGGAAGTACTTGGAATTTAGAATTTTCTTTTATTTCTTCCTTTAGTTATTTTTATCTGTTGTGTTAAAAAATAACTATTTGCTGAGATTTCATTTTCATCAAACCTTTTCAACACATACAGTTGGCTAAACTTAAAAGTCAAGACTACACTTGTGTTAAATTGACATTATAGTTCTGAAAACTTAGATCTGAAAAATATACCAGGTAGTGTTTTTTGGTATTTTCTATGAATAAGTAGTTCCCAGTGGTAAAAACTGCTGCCTTCCACAAAGAATAAATGTTATTTCAATGTTTTTTGGTTTCCATGGCCCACAAATTTTAGGGGGCACATATATTTTCTCTTGTCAATTCCTCTGACATCATCGACTGAATTTGTAGCGTGCATATCTCTAAGAGATTTGACAAGGAATCATCAGACTACAATGGATTTTTGATCAGCTGGTCAAGTTGTACACATGAAGTTTTGTTTTAGATCTCACACAACCAGTCCAGAGTTATGGCACTTAATGTCAGCAAAAATAAGCAAACAAGGGCCTAAAAATATGTTTGTACCTTAAAAACTGTTTGACCAAGGGTCATAAATCATTAGATGAATATTATTCAGTATGTGACATTGTGCACCATGGGTTTTGATTGAGATATAACACTGCTAGCCCAGAGTTATGGCACTTGATTTGTAAAAAAATATGTCTTAACAGGATTTTTATTCAGTATATGAAGTTGTTCACCTGGGGTTTTGTTTTGGACTTCACTTGGTCAGTCTATAGTTATGGGCATTGATCTAGTCAAAAATATATGTAAATGGTATAAAAATTTGTGTAGTGTTTGACCTAGAATCATGAAATTTAAGGAATTACTATATAGCATTTGAAGTTGTGCATCTGAATACCAAAAGGCCTTATAAGTTTGTGTCATATATATCTCAAAGAGTATTTGACTTTGGGTCATGAAACTGTATAGGCATATGTTCAGCATGTGAATTTGTGCACCTGGCATTTTGTTTTTGATTTCACTCTGCAAGGCTAGAGTTATGGCCCTTGATTGATCAAAAATATGTATTAAGGTAAAAGTTTGTGTTGCATTAATCTCAAAAAGCATATGACCTGGAGTCATGATATCTTATAAGAATGTTGTTCTGTATGTGGAGATGCCCACCTGAGATGGACCAAAATATCATGATATATTGTGTTCTGAATGCAAGTCACAATATCCAACGTGCTAATTTAATAAAACAGGATAATAAGGAATAGATAAGCTAGTGAAAATCATACATGATATAGATCTACTCTTATGGGTTAAATTTTGATAGTTTTTTTTTTAAAAGCTGTAAAAAGATCCTTTGGAAGCATAGAAAGCAACAAAGCAGAATAATTGGAGACTTGGTTTGACTGAGTCTGTTCATGAGAAGTAATGAAATGTGCAACTGTTACACCTCTCACGCCCATAGCATCGCCTAAAGCTTGTCACATTTTCTTCAGCAGAAAAATTCAACACATGATGATGAGGTTTTCATTGATATAATCAGGATCTAAACAATTTGTTTATTTGAACCTAGCCACTAAGGACACAGCATTATTTTTATTCAGTAAAGGCTGTGTCAGTAAGAAATGGAGATAAGAATTGAATTTGGGGCTTTGGTTACAACCTATACCATTATCAAGTGGAAAGAAAATGAAAGCGGCAAGAATAATTTTAGGATACATTCAAATTTCATTCATTTGAACTCAACAGGAACAGCAAAATCTGTTTGAGTTATCCGTAGTTCGAGCCATTTAACAAAATTCATAAAAAGGGATATTGCTGGGACCTGACAACTAGTTCAAGCGAAGGGTGGTGTACAAATTATCCGAGTTCGAGAGAAACAAAGTTTGACTGTTTATGATTTTTAATTCTCATATCAGAGATTTGAAGAATTGTATAAAGACAGCAGCACATAGGCCAGTTGATGTATGGAACAACTTTATAATGTATATTCAATTTTCATTATGCAGAAATTGATTGTGGTGAGCCCGAGTTGGTAATGCCAGTGGGTGGAAAATTCTTTAACAACATAGGGCCTGCAACAAACACATATCTACCTTCCACCTCCAAGTTTATTTTCGACTGTGACAATGGTTTTGATGTCACTGGATTCTCGAATGATGATGAAGGTAACACTACTGTCAGGTGTAAGAAAAATGGCCGATGGAACTTTGGGACACTGGCTTGTGCTGGTAAGGATAAAGACTTTGAATATGTTTAATGTATTAAAGTATTTGCCACAATCTGTTGAATTCCATATAGGAACAAATTATAGACTGTATGTGAATTACCAAAACTATGCTAAAAACTACATGTGAACAAATCTACCTCTTTATAGGGACTACCAGTTTAAACATTTAAATTCTGTTTTACCATTTACCTAAAGACCATCTGCAGTTAAAAAAACAACAAAAAAAACAACATAATTTTTTTGCATTTTGTTTGAACAGTCTATGCACATACCACCTGTCTCTTATATTTCTAACACTGCTAGCTTAATGTTTTTCAAATTTAGACATTTAAATTTTATTGTTATTGAAGACCATCTGCAAAAAGAATGAACATTTTAACTCTCCATACATGATTATAAAAGAAAACCGACAAAATATCATTTTATTGATCTGTGTAGATATCTTTTTATTGTAAAGTTTGTAATGACATTGAAATATAATGCAGATTATTTTAACTTTGTACAAGTATGTAAGCTCCTGACTCTAACTGCTTTCTTCTTTTCTGAAGGAAAAATGTGCACAGACCCTGGTACTCCTGGAGATTCTAAACAGGTAGTTAATGGATATGAGATTGGCTCAGTTCTTTATTACACATGTGACAGAAATGGATTTACAATAACAAGTCCTACTAATTACACATGTGATTACATTGGTAATAATGCAGTGTGGTCTAACAATCTAGCTGGAAATCTTCCTGAATGTAGAGGTACATATCTTTGTATTTTGTTTATAAACTTGTTTTTAATGATGAAAAGTAAGTCTTGGAGAAACCTGTAATCTATGTAATTGGTAATCAGTTTTTCATCACCCAGTATGGCAGCATCAGATATGCAATATCTTCATGAGTGGTGCAGGAACAAGTGAAAATGTGAATTAAGGTGTTAGTGAAGGTCTTGTATGAGAATTCTAGTATGGTCCTCTCTCAAGAGGGGTAATGATGGGGTGTGAGAGTAAGAAATATGCTAAGAAAGGCCCAAATCATATGTGTCGCATGTATCTCAAAAAGTATCTAAACAGATTAAAATATGCTCAAAAGGGCATTGGTTTTTCTGTCATATGTTTCTTTAAATGTATTTAACCTATGGTCAACCTTGGGTTTTGTTTAGGATTTCTATCAGTTGGACCAGATTTCTGGCCCTTGATTAAGTCAAAAATATGCATGTAAGGCATCTATGTTTGTATTGCATGTTTCTCAAAAAGTTTTTGACTAAGACTCATAAAACATGAGAGGATTGTTATATAGCATGTGAGGTTGTGCACCAGGCTGATATATAATACTGTGCAAATGTTGTTTGTACCCATCATAACATTTAATCCTTAAACTGAACAGAATGTATTTGTATTGTATTTACTCTGTTTATAACTCTTGATCAAATTAATGATATTAGGTAGGACATTGTTTACAATACTTAAGTCCTAATATGTAAAGTATTTTGTGATGAACCTATCTCTGTTAATTCATGGTTCACAGAGACAGTAAAAAAGAACCTTCACTGATCAAGAATACATTGCTCAGCTAATTATTGTTTTACAGACACAGAAAATCCAACATTTAGTGGTAGCTGTGGAGAGACATACAACATTGATGCAGTTGATCAAGTGTTCTTCACACCTGGAACAGCCAGTGATAACTTTGCAGTGGCCTCATTCAGCAGGATTGATCCTTTACAGTCTGGTGACAGGCTGCTTGTTGATACCTCAGTAACTTACACTGCGAGAGATTTCCAAGGAAATGATGAAACATGTACAGTTACCTTTAATGTTATAGGTAGGTATTTTTGACATAGATGCATTAGAATTGAGCACTAGCTTAACTCCACATTGACACTGTAGGTCTTGGCCTCCACATAGACTTTAGGAGTGGTTTCTTCAGAACTTATCTTTGGTTTCTAGCTCAACTGAAGAATGCTCCTGTATATTAATCATAATTTTTATATTCTAGACAATTTTTTTTTAGGATTATGTGTCTAAACCCCCTCCCCCTTTATCAGATTTGGTCACACTACACCTCTGTTGGGTATTTGTGCCCCTATAACAGCCACCACCCACTTCCCTTTCCAAATTTCATTCCTCTGAATTTCTGTAGTGCATTTGTCAAAACTATTTGACTAAGATTCATTAAACATCGTACAATAATTATTCAGTTTGTGAAGTATTTTTGCCTGTAGTGCCCTGGACTGAAAATGGCTTCAAACTTGTAAGAACAGTATGTTTTGTCTGTCTGTCTTAATAAGATGATTGTCAGTAGTCAGTATATGACCCCTGTTGTATTTCATTTCAGCAAAGGTCAAAGCATGCAAAATTATATACCTACTTTCCTCAAACAGGCCACCGTGATGGCATATGTGTTTTACAAGATGCGTATTTTAACAAGTTTCCACCAATGATTTCAGTGAGAAAGAGATGGAATGAAACATACATATTAGAGTATTACAAACTTGCTTCAACCATTTAAAAATGAGTTGAAATAGGAAAAATTTCTAAGTGTTGCAGAAATATAACAAACTTGTGAATGGCTGCATATATATTTTTCTTCTATGAAAATGTTTGGATTTGAAGTTCTGTTGGTGTTATCAATGAACAAAAGAAGGGTTTAATATATATACTACTTGCAGTTAGGGATTCTGAAGTGAAAGAAATTCTGAATACTTGTATCTAATGTTATTTGCACTTAGGATTTTTGAACTCAACTAGATTCTGAATACATAAAATTTAATGTAACATCACTTGTAGTTAGGATTTCTGAAAGAACAAAGTTCTGAGTACCTATATTTAATGTTAACAGTAGTAAGAGTTTCTTCTTGTAGTTAGGGTTTCTGAACTGAGAGAAATTCTGAATATCTACATATATTTAATGTTTCAGATCGCACAGTTAAGCCAACACTTGGTTGTCCGCCATCAAAGACAATTTCTGTTTCTGGTAGAGATTCTGAGGCCTATAATACATCTAGTGAAATCTCAGTATCTGGTGGTACGCTTCAAGTGAGCCCATCATCACTTGCTGTGTCTGTTAGTAAAATTGGCACAGCTGACATTGTTACAGCTACTGCAGAAGATGAGTTTGGCAGGGAATCCATGTGCAAATTTATGGTTGATTATGTTGGTGAGTAAACAAAAACTTTTTATCTTAAGGTAATGGGCCCATTATGACAATCTGTAATTTCAGTTTTATTGAGTTTTCTCTGTATGAGCTTCATTTACCACTGAAGAAAAATTAAATAACAGACAAGAATATGAAAATATTTAGAAATTGAAATTTTATCACCAGGATCAACAACCTTAAGTTTATGTATTATTTTGACATGTTGTAACTGTTGACTGCTTAGTATACACCAGCAAAGGTTTTAAGTTCACAGCGGGAGGGGGATAACAATTTCCAAATTTGTGTTGTGTATGCATGTATCTCAGGAAGTATTTGGTCCAGACTCCAGAAGCATCAAACCTTAGAAGATTGTCATATCAAACCTTATAGGATTGTCGTTCAGCCTGTGAAGTTTTGCACCTGTTGTTTTAATTGGGTTCTCACATAGCCTGACCAGAGTTATGGCCCTTAACTTAGATAATACATGTATAAAAAGGGCCTAAAAGTTTGTCTCGTTTCTCTATAAGTATTTGACCTAAGATAAGATTATAATCAGCATGTGAGGGTTTTTTTATGCCCCCGGCATCTACTGATCTCAAGAATGAATTGATACTAATACAGATGTAACCAGTGACCATTCCTCATCATCAAACATCACCTGACCTCAGTTTGACCTTGACCTCGTTTTGGACTTAGGTTGCTTTATATGGGCCATCTCTTGGTTAACCAAATGGGACCGTTTTGTCTAACATCAATACCGCTTACAAGAATGAATTGATACTAATGCAGATGTAACCTGTGACCTTTCCTCATCTTTAAACATCACCTGACCTCAGTTTGACCTTGACCTCGTTTTGGACTTAAGTCGCTTTGTATCGACAAGGATGCCACCGGTGGCATCAGGCGTTTATTGAACGCAGCTCCTTGTTTAGCATTTTTCAGCCAGATCAGAATTATTGCCATTGACTATTTAAAAAAATTGCAGTAAAAAGTAATTGCCTTAGAGCCATACAGATTTAAGTTAATGTTATTTAGGTTGTGCATTTGTTGTTTTGTTTGGGATTTTACTCAGCCAGACCAGTTATGGTTCTTTGACATAGTGAAAAATATGCAAAAAGTGCTTATTAATAAAAGTTTGTGCTGCAAGTATCTTTATAAGAAGTGTTTCACCTAGAGTCATTCAATTATGTGCAGTGACAGAAAATGGGGGTACTCCTGTCCTGTGGATACACTTGTTCTTTTGATGAATGTTATTCACATAAGACAGTTTTATTTATTGAAACAATGTGTTATGACATATATTTAAGGTTAAGGTCAGCTGAATGCCTGGAGGGCAATTATATTCTTTTGGTATTTTGCAAGCTTAAATTGTAGTAACCTTTAAATGTAGATTTGCTTGTCAAATTATTTTCTAGCAAATGGAAGCACTGCAGAGTTATGTGCCCTAAGGCACAGAGAAAAATTTTAAATAAGGAGTTGTTGTCTACAATTTTGTTTAAAGTGTTCTTGATATATCCAACTGTTAGTCTTTGAGATGTTGAACAATTGTTGCTTAGTTGTGTTTGATTGCTAAAGATAGAATCCAAATTGGCTTTGAAGAATCTTCAAACTTGCTTGCACAGGTATAATTTTTACGCCCCTGCACATTAAAGTGGAGGGCTTTCAGTGTTGCTGCTGTCAGTGTGTATGTATGTCCATACATATTTACAAGCTTAAGTCCATCCGTTTGTACATTCTGAATCTTGTGTGTCCAACTCCTCTCACACTTACTAGCTCACCTGTCACGTAGTGACAGGGTGAGCTTTTGTGATCACCCGTCGTCCGTCCGTACGTCCACAATTTCCTTGTGAACATCATAGAGACCACATTTTGTATTTGATTTTTATCAAACTTGCACTCAACTTGTATGGGCATAATATCTCGGTTCTCTTCGAAAATTGGCCAGATCCCATCATGGGTTCAAGAGTTATGGCCCCTTAAAGGGCCAAAATTTGCTGTTTTTGGTTTGTGAACACGATAGAGACAACATTTCACAATCAACTTTAATAAAACTTGCACACAACTTGTATTGGCATAATATCTCGGTTCCTTTTGAAAACAAGGCAGATCCCATCATGGGTTTAAGAGTTATGGCCCCTTAAAGGGCCAAAATTTGCTATTTTTTGCTTGTGAACACGATAGAGACAATATTTTGAAATCAACTTTAATCAGACTTGCACACAACTTGTATTGGCATAATATCTCAGTTCCTTTCGAAAACAAGGCGGATCCCATCATCGGTTTAAGAGTTACCCCTTAAAGGGCCAAAATTTGCTATTTTTTGCTTGTGAACACAATAGAGACAATATTTTGCAATCAACTTTAATCAAACTTGCACACAACTTGTAATGGCTTAATATCTCGGTTTCTTTCGAAAACTGGCCATATCCCGTCATGGGTTCCAGAGTTATGGCCCGTTAAAAGTCCAAAATTTGCTATTTTTGGCTTGTGCAGTCATATAGAGACTTCATTTATTGTTTGATTTGATACAAACTTGCAAAATATCTTCAACAACAATAAATCTTGGATTCCATGATGAATCTGTCAGATCCAGTCATAGGTTCTAGAGTTATTTTATATCTGATTACCTCCCCTGATATTAATCAAAATGAATTTGTATCAGTAAGAACTTATAGGACTCATTTGAAATTTCATTATTGTCATAAGTTTGACTCAGACAATTAGGGTAGATAACTATGGACTGAATCTTATCATTAAGAGCAATGGTATTCAGGTGAGCGATATAGGGCCATCATGGCCCTCTTGTTGTCCGATTTGCCTCAATCTTAAAGCAGCATGCCTCCAGATTTGGCTAAAAAATAATCTTTCTTTCAAATTGAAGTTGTTTTTTTTTTATGAACATTAGAATATGAATTTTTATGCCCCCATATATAGATTTGCCCTTGTCCGTCCGTCCTTCCGAGAATGTTGTGTTGCGCCTAGCTCCAAAAGTATTTGATGTAGAGTCACAAAACTTTAAAGGAATGTTGGTCAGCATGTGTAGTTGTGCACCTGGGGTTTCGCATCTGGATTCAATCAGTCGTGTAGGAGTAATGACCCCTGACTTCGTGAAAATTGGTCATTTTAGTGTTGTGTCGCACCTAGCTCCAAAAGTATTTGACCTAGAGTCACAAAACTTTACAGGAATGTTGGTCAGCATGTGTAATTGTGCACCTGTGGTTTCGTGTCCGGATTCATTAAGTTGTGTAGGAGTTATGGCCCCTGACATAGTTAAAAATTGGTCATTTTAATGTTGTGTTGCGCGTAGCTCCAAAAGTATTTGACCTAGAGTCACCAAAGTTTACAGGAATGTTGGTCAGCATGTGCAGTTGTGCACCTGTGGTTTTTGCGTCCGGATTCATTCAGTATTGTAGGAGTTGTGGACCCTGACTTAGTTAAAAATTGTTCATTTTAATGTTGTGTCGCACTAATTAGTAGTATAGGGAACGTTTTAGGTGCACGAAAGCGCATGCGCAGGTAGTATAGGGTACATTTAGGGTATTTCGGAATGGTATCTTTCAAAATGACATGAGCTTCTCAATTCAAACTGATAACAAAAGGTGTGATAGTCTTTTTTGGCACAATCAAATGGCCAGTAATTACCGGCAATGAGCGTGTCACCTCCTGTCAATTTGGTTGTTAACAGTTGGATCTCGGTTAAAGATAATACTTCATCTTTAATTAGTATCATAATATTTGTGATTATTTAATATTTCTTTCATCAAAATACCTTAAAATTTATACGAAATTAATTTTGTTTGAAAGAAAAATAAACCACTTGATCTTTTACGGAACGTAACAGCTATCTTAGATTTTAGCGTTGACAGTTAGCATGGAGAGTAGTTTCCCTTTACCAAAATGGCGAAAATTGGAAACAAACTTTTGAAGTTCGAAAATGGTCTATAACTGTGTATAATGTGCACCAGGGGTGGTCCTGGGGGTGGGGGGGGGGGGGGTGAAAAAACTGCGCATTATACATGGGTATCTACATTATACTACTAAAAGTAGTATGTGGGTCCTTTTGGTGTTAAAAAAGTGCATGCGTATGTGCTCTAAGTAAACAGTATATAAAGACTGACTTACTATTTAGATGATTAGGCAGTTGTTGGAGAAATGCGCTTTTCTCAAAAGCATCTCTAGTTTGCTTAAAACTTCCACAGATGAACAAGCTAGATGCTCAAATGACCATAAAGAAAGGAATTTTTTCCTGTGATTATTTTTTACAGCCTTTAAGGCCATTTGATTGTTTTGCTGTAGAGAAAAATGTTGTGTGTTCAACTTCTTTTTGAAGGAATTGAATCAAAGTTACTCAGATGCACAGCCTTATCTGGATACATTTTTCTTCATTTTTTTTGTCAAGCATCCTTCTTAAGAGAATGGTCATGGCTAAAAATTTTCTATTTTGAGGACAGTGTGTGGGGGCATAATTCTAGATTTTGCTTGTGGAATTTTAAAGAGAATTTTATAAACCAATGATGTTTGTCATTCTGTGATCTATGTATCTTTTATTTCAACCAGTATTCTGTATCTTTCAGCGAATGCTTGTTTCCAAGAACAGATATTTGTTGACAATAATGCATTGAGAGACTGCAACGAAGTTGGTGGGAATCTTGTCTGCGAGTCCACCTGCAAAACAGGCTATATTTTCTCTGATAAAACCAGTGCCAAGAATTTCACATGTTCCGGGACAGGGAACTGGGATTATACCAGTACTTTACCTCATGATCGCTTCTGTCTATGTAAGTATTTATGTTGACTCAAATGCTTACAAACTGTAAAAGACTGTATAACTTCAAGTGTCTTGTGCTTTCTTGTTTTATCTTTATTTTGGATTTCATGTAATTAAAGCCTCTATTATAGAAGAAATGTTATCTCCTGCAGAATATTACATTTATGATATCTGCTACCTGTTAGCTTTATGTTAAAGATATTGGTTAATGTGGAATTATCATTCCTGTTTTGTTTGATGTGGTGATAAACAGAACTTCATGCCATGGGTCTATCATTCAAGTACAATCCTAGCTGGCACTACAAATGAGGTCAATGAGAATCAGTAGATTTCATAAGTATTTCAGAATATAGATAACTTCTAGACATCAGGTAGAAAAGCAAGAGGTCTTTGTAGGATTTTTGTCTTTTAAGGATATCTTTAATCATTTTTGTTTCATACAGTCTTAGGAATTTTAGTTTATACATATTTTGAGAAATGTTTTAACTTTGTTAAATTTTAGTCCCAACTGTTTGTTCCCATTGGAATATAGAGTGGTATAGTTTGAGTTTGTCTAATTTCATGTCCATTCCATATCTTTTTAACCAATTTAAAGATATTTATGAAACTTTCTGATATTGACAACATGCAGAACCTATGTTCTGATTGCAATGTTGCAATGAACTAAAAGTGTTGATCTGTTTTACTTTTTAGCTCACCTGAGCATGGCTCAGGGTGATCTATTGTGATCATGCTGTGTCCATTGTGTGTCTGTTTGTTGCCAACAATTGTGTTTAAAAGACATCTCCATAACCACTGAATAGATTTTGATGAAACTTGGCATGAATGTTCCTTGGATGGTCCTCGACCAAAGTTGCTCAAATGGTTGCACTTGGTTGCACAAAAGGGCCACCAGAGCTAAAATTAGAAAAATCTTCAAACAATATCTAAACTGATGGTCCAATTGAGAAATAATTTCACACAAATTATCCTTGTGGGAACCTCTACCAAGATTGTTCAAATTATATTGATTCCTCAGAAAAATGGCCGTCAGAGCATGTGGAAATTTTGAAAATCTTCTTGTGTGAAACTGCTGGCCTGATTTTAGAATAATTCCTACACATCTAAATGATCCTTTTGTGACCTTCTATCAAGATTGTTCAAATATTATTCCGATTCATCAAAAAACATGGCCACCAGACGGTGTGTTCACTTATCCCTATATGTATGTAGTGAAAACTTTCAAAATCTTCTTGTGTGAAGCTGCTGGCTCAATTTTAGAATAATTTTACACAAATGGTCCTTGTATGACCCTCTATAAAAGAAATGGTTCTTGTGAGCTATTTTGATCACGCTGTGTCTGTTGTGCCTCTGTGCATCCGTGTGTGAGTCTGTCCATCGTCAACAGTTGTGTTAAATAGACATCTCCATAACCACAGAATGGATTTTAATGAAACTTGGCATGGATGTTCCTTGGATGGTCCTCAGCTACAGTTGTTCAAACAGTCCTTGTGTGACCATCTACCAAGTTGTTCAAATTTTTTGATTTGTCAAAAAACATGGCCGCCAGAGGGCATGGTCACTCTTTCCTATATGTATATAGTGGAAACTTTAAAAATCTTCTTGTGTGAAATTGCTGGCCCAATTTTAGAATAGCTTTACACAAATGGACCTTGTGTGACCCTCTTCCAAGATTGTTCAGATTATTTTGATTTGTGAAAAAAAACAGTGCCAGAGGCGTCAAGGGTCACTTTTTCGTATATGTATTTAGTAGGGCTGGGAGGATTTCAAAATTTTGAAACTGGTTAATCATTTGTATGAAATCGAATCGAACCGGTTAACCTGACGACCCTATAAAGGTACCTCCAGCAGTTGACTTTATTAGGAACTTAAGAGCTTTATCATTTAGAAGAAGTGTGATAATTAATAAGTCATATTTTTGTGTATTTTATATTAGTTATATCACAACAAGCAAATCTGAGACTACTGATTATGTTCAAGTTGATGTGTTTTAGCGGAAATATACTGTGGATCTATTTGCTGGTCAAAGAAATGTATAAAATACCATTCGTGATGTTTATTGTTTAAGAGCGATCAGCGGTTTTGCAAAATTGAAACCGCTTTCACCTAGTAATCGAATCGGATCCGATTAACCGAGTAATCATCCCAGCCCTAGTATTTAGTGGAAACTTTAAATATCTTCTTGTGTGAAACTGCAAGCCCGATTTTAAAATAATTTTACACAAATGATCCTTTTGCGACCCACACCCAAGATAGTTCAATTTATTTTGATTTGTCAATAAACATTGCTGCCAGAGGGTATGTCACTTTTCCCTATATTTATATAGTGGAAACTTTAAAAATCTTCTTGTGTGAAACTGCTGTCCCAATTTTAGAATAATTCTACACAAATGGTTCTTGTGTGACCCTCTACCAAGATGTTCAAATTATTTTGATTTGTCAAAAAACACTGTGGTCAGAGGGCGTGGTCATTTTTCCCTATATACTTATACAAACACACTCAAACCCCCGTGAGCTTTTTATGGTCAATGATCCTCTTGTTTTCGTTTAATGAAAATGCCATAAGGACAAGGTCAAACTCATGACTTAAGTCAGGATGACATATGACAGAGGATTATTTTTGTTTGTGATATTTGTACAGAACATGATTGTATGATGTAAACTTCAAAATTTGAAGCTGTTTTTCATGGAATTTCTTGTTTCTTTTTGGAATTAGATAGATGCCATAACATGTTTTTCTTTGGTTGAAATTGGGTCAAGTTTCCTCCAAAATCATGTTTTTCTTCAATATGACTAAAATTTCTCTGTTAGATTTTTTATGCCCCCAAAGGGAGGCATATTAGTTTTCAACTGTCCGTCCATTAGTTCGTTCGTCACAACGTTAACTTTTTGCATGAAGGCACTTTACTCGCGAACCACTGCACCCAAACCTTCAAATGCTAATAGTACTTATTGAGTACACAACCCCTATTGACTTTGGGGGCACCAGGTCAAAGGTCAAGGCACTGCAGGGGCATTTGTCACCATTAGTGACAGCTCTTGTTTATATATCACTTGATAAAGGATTCTAGTTCATTGAATTGTTTTTTTTATATGCCTGGAGAAAAACAATGTGATAGCACAGGTATTCTCTCCTCTGCCCATCTGTTTGGTAGCTTAAAACTATAAAAGATCCTGAAAATTGACATGAAATTGGTGATGGGTAGAAGATCACTCCCCCCCGCCACTGATTTTTGAGCTCAGCTTATCAAAGGGAAGAGTTACAGTTACTTTTAATATAAAATAGTTTCTGCTCAAAGAGAAACCCTTTTCCAAGATCTTCAGATTTCGCAGGCACACTACCAAGGGGCAGTGGATGTCCCCATATAGATTTTGAGGTCATAGGGGCAAAGGTCAAGTTCATAGTGTCTGTTAGTACAAGAACTGTTTTTCTGCTCAGTATTTTAAGAATGCTTTGAAGACTGGGCACAAGCTTTCATCATAACAAAGAATGTGATGCATTCAATACCCATATCAGTCAAATATATTACCGGTAAGTCTTTTTTGTCCTATATTAACTTTTTATGCTTGCATGGATATTCAAGTAACTTAGCACAAACATTCACCTAACGAAAACTACCCAAGTAAAATTTGCTTTTAAGAGGTCATAGATTTTACATTTCTTTTTGTGTTTGGTCAACAATTTTTGTATGAATTGATTAATATTCACAATAAGTTGGTGCAAAAGTTCACCGAAACTAGACCATTTACATTTTAAGTTAAGTCTATAACTTCTGAATGAATGGAGGAATATTCATATATATAACTTGGTACAAACATATATACCATTTCTTCTTGATGTGTGTCATGTGAGATCTGTAGTTGTCACACTTTAAGGTGAAAGATTTTACTTCATTTTTCTTTTCAGGTCTAACTTTTTAGCTCACCTGTGCACAATGTGCTCATGGTAAGGTATTGTGATCACGCTGTGTCTGTCGTGCATCCGTGCTTGCATCCGTCAAGTCGTACGTCTGTCGTCAACATATGTGTTAAAACGGCATCTCCTCCAAAACCACTTAATAGATTTTGATGAAACTTGGCCATGATGTTTCTTGGGTGGTCCTCTACCAAAGTTGTTCAAACGGTTCCGCTTGGTTGCACATAGGGGCTGCCAGAGCTAAAAATAGAAAAAACTTCAAACAAAATCTCCTCCTAAACTGTTGGTCCAATTTTGAAATAATTCCACACAAATGGTCCTTATGTCACCCTGTACCAAGATTTTCAAATTATACTGATTCCTCAAAAAACATGGTCGCCAGAGGGCGTGGTCACTCTTTCCTATATATATTTAGTGGAAATTTGAAAATCTTCTTGTATGAAACTGCTGGCCCGATTTTGAAATAATTTTACACAAATGGGCCTTGTGTGACCCTCTACCAAGATTGTTCAAATTATTTTGATTCGTCGAAAAACATGGCCGCCAGAGGGCATGGTCACTTTTCCCTGTAAGTATGTAGTGGAAACTTTAAAAATCTTCTTGTGTGAAACTGCTGGCTCGAAAATCTTTGTGTCTAAAAGCACAGGGCCTAGTGCTAGATATTTGGTATGTAGAATCATCTAGTGTCCTCTACCAGGGTAAAATATGGCCCCGCCCCGGGAGTCTCATGGTTTAAATAGACTTATATAGGGAAAAACTTTGAAAATCTTTTGGTCCGAAACCACAGGGCCTAGGACTTTGATATGTTGCATGTGACATCATCTTGTGGTTCTCAAGTAAGATTGTTCAAATTACCCCCATAGGGTCAAAAATGCGTAGTTTTGTGTTCCGAAATGAAATTTGACCTTGATTTTGACTTAGTGACCTACTTTCACATTTCTGAAGCTACAGCCTTCAAATTTGGACCACATGCATAGTTTAATGTACTGAAATGAACTTTGACAATGATCTTTACTTAGTGACCTACTTTCTCATTTCTGTAGCTACAGCCTTTAAATTTGGACCACACACCAGGTGACATACTTTCACATGTTTGAATATACAGGCTTCAAACTTGGACTACATGCATCTTCTCCTCTGAATCAATAATACTAGTAGCTAGAGCCTTGACTGACTTTTGGTGTGTGATGTCAGAGTTGTTCTGTCTAACTATTGGCCTAGGCTAAAGAATGTGTGTGACGGCTTGTAAACACATTATGCAAACACGTTACGTTATGCAAACACACTTAAATCCTTATACTCAGGTGAGCACTATAGGGTCAATGACCTCTTGTTTATTTTTGGAATACAGGGATGGATATTCAAGTATTTTGGAGCGAACATTCACTACTGTAGGAAATTGTGTCTTTTAGCTTAGAGATCTAGAACAAACTTAGGGGTCAAAGATTTTATGTCTCTTTTTCTTGTCTAGTCTGTACCTTTTAAATGCATAGAAGGATATTTCTATAACTTGGTATAAAGTTTTACCACAAGACATGAATGTATCATTTATTTGTTCAATCTGAAATATACTGAACAGCAAAAGAAACTATCCAGTTTTATAACTGGGGTATTTTCATTAACAAACTTTAATTTATGAATCACTTGTGTTTTTCATATCACATTACACGTGTAAAATTTTAAAAAATCAATCAACCATGAAGTCAGTAGTTCCACAATAGCCGTTTTGCATGATATTCACGTGCGCCTGTAATTAACAATGTTCTTTGTGAAATTTTATTGTCATTGGAAATATTGATAATTGACAAATCGGAAAAACATCAAAAAGTTTTTAAAATATTGTTGGTTGCACTGCACGACTGAATCAAGTTTAGTGCGAGCGCCAAATTGGGATGTTACAATGCAACTGACGCGCAGAAGATATAGCCTTTCAAACAGCTATTGTGGCTCTATTGACTTCACGGTTGATTGATTTTTAAAAATTTATCACGTGAATTGTAATTTTGGTATGAAGAAATGATTCAAATTTAAAAAAATCAATTTTTATGCCCCCAAAGGGAGGCATATAGTTTTTGAACCGTCTGTCCGTCTGTCGGTCTGTCCGCAATTTTCGTGTCCGGTCCATATCTTTGTCATCCATGGATGGATTTTCAAATAACTTGGCATGAATGTGTACCACAATAAGACGACGTGTCGCGCGCAAGACCCAGGTCCGTAGCTCAAAGGTCAAGGTCACACTTAGACGTTACAGGTCATTTTTCATGATAGTGCATTGATGGGCGTGTCCGGTCCATATCTTTGTCATCCATGGATGGATTTTCAAGTAACTACCCATAAATGTGTGGCACAGTAAGACGACGTGTCGCGCGCAAGACCCAGGTCTGTAGCTCAAAGGTCAAGGTCACACTTAGACGTTAAAGGTCATATTTCATGATAGTGCATTGATGGGCGTGTCCGGTCCATATCTTTGTCATTCATGCATGGATTTTAAAATTATTGGACATGAATGTGTACCACAGTAAGACGACGTGTCGCGCGCTAGACCCAGGTCCGTAGCTCAAAAGGCAAGGTCACACTTAGACATTAAAGGTCATATTTCATGATAGTGCAATGATGGGCATGTCCGGTCCATATCTTTGTCATTCATGCATGGATTTTAAAATAACTACGCATGAATGTGTGGCACAGTAAGACGACGTGTCGCGCACAAGACCCAGGTCCGTAGGTCAAAGGTTCTAAACTCTAACATCGGCCATAACTATTCATTCAAAGTGCCATTAGGGGCATGTGTCATCCTATGGAGACAGCTCTTGTTTATTTCAAAATATACCAGTTATACATCTGGATAGTTTCTTTTGCTGTTCAGTATAGATAAATTACATTTTTTTTCCACTCTAATAAATCCAGTATATGTGTATCGTCACTGTGCCATCACTTACAAAACTCTCCTTTTTGTGTGATAACAGCAGATTTCTAGTTCAGGTTTTCCCATTTCAAATTTTGATTTATTGTTAAAGCTTTAATGCACTTTGGGGGTGCTACAGCTAAAGATAGAGAAAAAGTTGAAACCAATTTTACTCATTAACGGCTGTACAGATATTCACCAAATTTGAACAGAAACATCTCCGCTTGGACTTTTCAATATTTTAATCAAACGTTTTTGCTTGACTTCATTCGGGGATCACCAGTGTTAAAGATATATGTGAAAAGTTTTAAAATTAGGGTCATGAACATTTACTAAAATTGCTGACAAGCTAAGAAAAAAGGTGAAGGTCATCCTAAAAAACAGCTTAGACCTTCCAGTCCCTGGCGTCGGCGTGACCCTTCTTGGTTAAAGTTTTTCGGCAACCTTTGTTTTTCTGTCATATCTTTGTTACTATTGCTTATATCTTACTGTAACTTCACATAAACATTGACCAGTATACAAACAATATATGTATAGGGGCTGAGCCCATTATACCCAAGGTCAAGGTCACCAGGCTGTTCTACTTAGGTTATTTTTAAGGTTAAAGTTTTTCAGCAACCTTTGTTTTTTTTCAGTCATATCTTTGTTTCTCTTGCTTATATCTTACTGTAACTTCACATAAACATTGTCCAGTATACAAACAAAGTATGTGTAGGGGCTGAGCCCATTATATCCAAGGTCAAGGTCACCAGGGTCTTTATACTTAGGTTATTTTTCAGGTTAAAGTTTTTCGGCAACCTTTGTTTTTCTGTCATATCTTTGTTACTATTAAGGTTAAAGTTTTTTGGCAACCTTTCTTTTTTTGTCATATCTTTGTTACTATTGCTTATATCTTACTGTAACTTTACATAAACATTGTCCAGTATACAAACAAAGTATGTATAGGGGCTGAGCCCATTATACCCAAGGTCAAGGTCATCAAGGTCTTATACTTAGGTTATTTTTAAGGTTAAAGTTTTTCGGCAACCTTAAAGTTTGTTTTTCTATCATATCTTTGTTACTATTGCTTATATCTTACTGTAACTTTACATAAACATTGCCCAGCATGCAAACAAAGTATGTTTAGGGACTGGGCCCATTATACCCAAGGTCAAGGTCATCAAGGTCTTATACTTAGGTTATTTTTAATGTTAAAGTTTTTCGGCAACCTTTGTTTTTCTGTCATGTCTTTGTTACTCTTGCTTATATCATATCGTAAGTTCACATAAACATTGTCCAGCATACAAACAAAGTATGTGCAGGGGCTGGGCCCATTATACCCAAGATCAAGGTCACCATGAAGTTATACTTTGAATTATTTTCTTGTTTGATTTTTTCGAGAGCTTCGTTTATAGACATATCTTAGTACTTTGAAATAAAATCACTTGAAATTAAAAATATTTGTTTATAATCATCTACACGTGTGGCTACATACCCCATAACTCTAATTGTGTTTTTGACAGAATTATGCCCCTTTTGTTCTTAAACTTTTTTTGCAATCTTCGCTTTCTGGATATAACTTTAATGCTATATAAGATAAAGACTTGAAACTTAAAATGTATCTTTATCATCATCATCTGCATGTGTGGTAACAATCCCCATAACTCTGATTTGTGTTTTTGACCAAATTATGCTCCTTTTACACTTAAATTTTTACAACCTTCGTTTTCTGGACATAACTTTGGTACTATATAATATACGATAATGACTTGATACTCAAAATATATCTTTATCATCATCATCCTCATGTGTTGTAACAATCCTAATAACTCAGATTTGTGTATTTGATGGAATTATGCCCCTTGGTGTATCTTCCTTTTGAAGTAGAGGTTTCTTGTTCAGACATATATTCATTTTACTGTCAAATCCCTGAATATAGTGGAGCGCGCTGTCTTACGGACAGCTCTTGTTGTATTACCCAATTCCTAGACAAGGAATTATATACAATTTAGTCACAAAATATTACTTTGTCTATTTTCAGTGAAAGAGAACCCAGAGTATATAGTTTCTGTGGACTTGATACATACCTATGAGTACATTTCCGGTGATTGTTTGAATGAGTACGGAAACTCTTTAACGAATAATATACCTACCTTTGAACAAAACATTTTAAGCCTTTGCAACCAGCAGTGGGATGTCTCAGTAAACACAGCTGAAAAAGGAGGAAACTTTTTTGAGGTATGGCCCTCATTAAGATATCTTAGACAGAGGTATGACTCTCAGTAGAGGTATGATCCTCATTGAGGTATTTAAGATAGAGGTAATACCCTCATTGAGATATTTGAGATAAAGCTATACCCTAGGTAAGATAGGTAAGACCCTCTGAGGTATCTGAGATTGAGACTGAGATATGATACTTATTTAGGTCTCTAGGCTAGGGATATAGAGAATCTGTCATTGGTCTTCGGTTAAGATCAGAAAATCCCAAACCGAGGGTGCACCGCTCAAGTCTTAAACGATGCTGTGCCGAGTAAGACTTGAGCGGTGCGCCCGAGGGTTGGGATTTCCGATCTTCACCGAACACCAATGATGGATTCTATTTCTCACTTACCACAACAGAAACAATAAAAACAAGCATGAAAATATGAAACTATTTAAAACGCGGGAAATTGACGTCCGTAAGCAGAAGTGACGTCGTGACATTTCAGTGACGCACAATAACAAAGTTCCGCTTAAGTGTTATCGTTTGTATCGTAACGGTACGTTCTTATCATAAAGTAATGAATTTTGAATCGAGAAATACAGTATAAGGAACGGAGAGAAAAGATAAAGGTACCTGATTTTTAATTATTTTACATAAATAATATGTATATTCAGTGCATGAAGGAGTCCGTCACAGGAGTGTGGGATAACCCATGTGAGATAAGATTTTCCAGCACTTCTAAAAGTAGAGATTTTTCTGTCCGATAAGTGAGAAATTACCCCTCTCCTGAGATATTTGACCATGTCATGAGAAAACCAACATAGTGGCTTTGCGACCAGCATGGATCCAGACCAGCCTGCGCATCCGCACAGTCTGGTCAGGAGCCATGCTGTTCCCTAACAGTTTCTCTAATTGCAATAGACTTTGAAAGCGAACAGCATGGATCCTGACCAGACTGCACGGATGCGCAGGCTGGTCTGGATCCATGCAGGTCGGAAAGCCACTATGTTGGTTTCCTTATGGCGCGGCTCATTTGTGATTTACCAATCTCATAGAGATTCCACAGAAAGAGGTATGATTCCTCAGAGATATTTCAAGTGTATTACAACTTACTGAAATATCAGAGATGAAGATATGACTCTCATTGAGATATGTAAGAGGTATAAACTTTATAGGTATAAACCTGAGATAGTGTGAAATCATTAAATTTTATGGCTTAGGCCAAAATGGCTGTTATTTGGGGATATGTATTTATTTAACCACTTTGAATCACTATAGGAACCACTCACCCAAACCACTTTGAATCACTATAGGAACCACTCACCCAAACCACTTTGAATCTCTATAGGAACCACTCACTCAAACACTTTGAATTTCTATAGGAACCACACCCAAACCACTTTGAATCTCTATAGGAACTACTCACCCAAACCACTTTGAATCTCTATAGGAACCACTCACCCAAACCACTTTGAATCACTATAGGAACCGCTCACCAAATCAGTTTGAATCACTATAGGAACCGCTCACCCAAACCAGTTTGAATCACTATAGGAACCACCAAACCACTTTGAATCTCTATAGGAACTACTCACCAAAACGGTTTGAATCACTATAGGAACCACCAAACCACTTTGAATCTCTATAGGAACTACTCACCAAACCACTTTGAATCACTATAGGAACCGCTCACCAAATCAGTTTGAATCACTATAGGAACCGCTCACCCAAACCAGTTTGAATCACTATTGGAACCACCAAACCACTTTGAAACTCTATAGGAACTACTCACCAAACCCCTTTGAATCACTATAGGAACCGCTCACCAAAACAGTTTGAATCACTATAGGAACCGCTCACCCAAACCAGTTTGAATCACTATTGGAACCACCAAACCACTTTGAAACTCTATAGGAACTACTCACCAAACCACTTTGAATCACTAAATGATTAGGCAGTTGTAGGAGACATACAATTTTCTCAAAAGCAGCTCTAGTTCAAAGGGATGTTCAATGAAAATTTACTGTTTGAAGAGCAAACAGTGCAGACCATGATCAGCCTGCACAAATCATGGTCTGCACTGGTCGCAAAGACAGAATCACTTGTCATTTATATAAAGCTTTATGATTAACTCTGAAAGCAGTTTACCTTTAGTACCTATTGACATGACATTTTTCTAGGTAGTGCTTTAAATGTGGTCAGTGGCATTTAAGCAACATTCTATATGTTCTATAGAAACTTGTGATGTGTAAGTATCCCCCCAACACATGCTTTACTACAAAGGTATTGAAAAAAGCTTTAATCCGATTTCAATATAATTTCCTGTTTTACACATTTGCATTTGATAAAGCGACGGATGTTTTAACAACCTGAACTAAAAGACAAATCTAAAACTGTATGTGGCTTCTGAATTAATTATACCCCCCTTTGAAGAAGGAGGGGTATATTGTTTTGCAGATGTCTGTCGGTCAGTCGGTATGTAGAGCAATCTGTTTCCGGTCAAGGTCACAGTGACCCAGAACAGTTAAACCGTTTGCAAATGTTAACTTGAGAACACTTGGGCCTAGGATCATGAAACTTGATAAGGAGGTTGATCATGACCAGCAGATGACCCCTATTGATTTTGAGGTCAGTAGGTCAAGGGTCAAGGTCACAGTGATCCCGAACCTGAACAGTTAAACCATTTTCAGATGATAACTTGAGAATGCTTGGGCCTAGGATCACGAAACGTACTAGTAAGGTTGATCATAACCAGTAGGTTACCCCTATTGATTTTGAGGTCAGTAAATCAAAGGTCAAGGTCACATTGATGCAGAACAGTAGATATTTTATAATTATTGATTTGAGGTCAGTAGGTCAAAATGTCCAGTGCACAGTGACCAAATAATTTTTGTTCCTTGTGCAGTTACTGAATGTATCAGGGAGGGGGGTAGGGCATTTCGTGTTCTACAAGCTCTTGTTGAAACCTGACACTTAAATGTAGTTTCAGTACCAGGAAGATATGAGAAAATCTGCTGATTTGAAAGAAACTGCCAAATATGCTAAAAAATGCAGAACTTTCTTGTTAGGTATCCTATATTTGGACATTAAGTGAAAATCTACAGTTAGGTAAACACCTTAAATGGGACTAAAGTTAAAATAAAATTCTTTAGTTAGGTAAACACTTTACTTGGGACTTGAGTTAAAGCAAAATTCTACAGTCAGGTAAACATATTAATTGGGACATAAGTTAAAGCAAATTTCTATAGTTATGTACCGTAGATTCCCATGTATAATGCGCACCTATGTATAATGCACACACCCCGAGTTTAGCCCAAAATCCTGTGAAGAAAACATTTTGGTCAATTTTGAGGTGGATGGAAAAAGAAAGTAGAGTTTACATTGACACCAGTAATAAATTTTATCTCCGCTGCGGAATGCAGCATCGGTCTCGCAGTACTATCGATTTTTCTTTTCTCGAAAATAAAACCAGTAAAATACTATTATATTTGTTGTTTTACCTTTTTTATACGCCCGTTTGAAAAACGGGACATATTATGGGAACGCCCATGGCGGGCGGATGGGCGGGCGGGCGGCGTCCACAGACTTCTACATGCATGGAGGGACACAGTTGTTCACCATCATGAGACAGAGTGTCATGTGCAAGAACCAGGTCCCTAGGTCTAAGGTCAAGGTCACACTTAGAGGTCAAAGGATACAAGAATGAAAACCTTGTCCGGAGCATTTCTTCTTCATGCTTAGAGGGATTTTGATATAACTTGGCACAAATGTTCACCACCAGAGACGAAGTGTCATGCGCAAGAACCAGGTCCATAGGTCTAAGGTCAAGGTCACACTTAGAGGCCAAAGGTCAGATACAAGAATGACTTTGTCCGAAGCATTTCTTCTTCATGCATGGAGGGATTTTGATGTAACTTTGCACAATTATACACCATCATGAGAGGAAGTATCATGCGCAGTTCCTTTCTTTAGAATTACTTCCCTTTGTTGTTACTATAAATAGCTTATATTGTAACTTCTTCATTACTAGTCGTAGGGAAAAATCGAGACCACTTTTCTGTAGTACAACATGGCATGCTACATCCAATTTTGAGGTGTATTTTGATATTTAGATTAACTTCCCTTAGTTGTTACTATAAAAAACTTATATTGTAACTTTTTTATAATTGATCGTAGGGAAAAACCAAGACCACTTTTCTGTGGTAAAACATAGATGTTACTTTTAAATTTTAGGTGTATTTTAAGGTCTCTCTACCTGGTAAGGAGTTTTTTTGTGGACTTAGAAAAAGAAAAGTCTTACAATGATTACTAAACAACCACAAAATTAAAATTCATTTGCAATACAGCAGCTAGAGTAATGAAATTTGCTGTGACGGGCGTATATTGTGACAATCTGGCACTCTTGTTAATTAACTATTTTGAATAAATAAATAGCAGCTGATTCAGTATTTCGGAATGGTATCTTTCAAAATGACATGAGCTTCTCAATTCAAACCGATAACAAAAAGTGTGATAGTCTTTTTGTCATGATCAAATAGCCAGTAATTACCAGCAATTATGTTGTTCACAGTTTGATCTTGGTTAATGGTAATTCTCGATCTTTAATTAGTATCATAATTTTTGTGATTTGTTAACATTTCTTTCATCAAAATACTAATATATGAAATTAATTTTGTTTGAAAGAAAAATAAACCATTCGATCTTTTACGGAACGTAACGGCAATCTTAGATTTTAGCGGTGACAGTAAGTGCGGGGAGTAGTTTCCCTTTACCAAAATGGCGAACATCGGTAACAAACCTGTTTTGAAGTTGGAAAATTGTCTATACCTGTTTATTATGCACACCCACGATTCGGGGCTGGTTCCGGGGGTCAAAAAACAGCGCATTATACATGGGTATTTACGGTAAATACCTCAGTTTGAACATATATTAAAGCAAAATTCTACTGTCAGGTAAACATTTAATTTGGGACATAAGTTCAAAGCAGAAATCTACAGTTATGTAAATACCTAATTTCGACGTAAGTTAAAGCATAGTTCTACAGTCAGGTAAATGCCTTAATTGGGACTTCAGTTAAAGTGAAATTCTACAGTCAGGTAAATACCATAATTTGGATGTGAGTTAAAGCAAAATTCTACATTCAGTTAAATTAATTGCCACCTAAGTTCAAAGCAGAAATCTACAGTTATGTAATACCTTAATTTGAAGATAAGTTAAAGCGAAATTCTACAGTCAGGTAAATACCTTAATTTGGACGCGAGTTAAAGCAAAATTCTACATTCAGTTAAATTAATTGCCACATAAGTTCATAGCAGAATTCTACAGTTATGTAATACCTTAATTTGAAGATAAGTTAAAGCTTACTTCTACAGTCAGGTAAATACCTTAATTGAGACACAAGTTAAAAAGCAAAATTCTACAGTCATGTAAACACCTTAATTGGCACTTAAATTAAAGCAAAATTCTATAGTAAGTTAAATACCATAACTGGGACTTAAGGTAAATGCAGAAATCTATAGTGGGATAAATACAGTTGAAAACAAATTAGACTTAAAATGAAATTTTGTGCACATGTTTTCGGGATCGGACTTGAAAAAAATCTTTGAGATAGCTGGAATTTTGAGTTAAACGAGTTAAACAAGTTAAACGTGTTTGAGATATCGAGTTTCAACTGTACCTGAATTGGGACAGAAGTTAAAAGTAGAACAGTTAGGTAAGATCTTATCTGAACAGTTAACAAACATGTAGAACTCTTCAGGTGTCATACAAATGTTATTTGGTTATCTCTCCTGGAAAGTTGATAATTTATTATTAACATTGTGATCCACTGTGTGCACAGGCAAATGTGTAATATACATTGTACCACTTATCTTGTTGAAAAGTATACGTGTGTGTTATACATTATTAGCTGGGCTATCCAAAGAATAGGTAGAGCTATTGGACTCATTTGTGCGTTGGTGTCAGCATCCCGATTTGGTTAAGTTCTTGTACTCAGTAACCACTTAGGGGAATGTATTGAAACTTCACACACTTATTCACTGTGATAAACTGACTTGCATTGCACAGGTTCCATAACTCTATTTTGCTTTTTTAGAAAATTATGCTTCGAAATTTTTGGTAAAGGTTTTATATGTAATGTAAGCTGGTGTCTCAATACCCACTAATGGGAATGGATTGAAACTTAACATACTTGTTCACTGTCATGATCTGGCATGTAATGCACACGTTACATAACTCTACCTTGCATTTTTACAAAATTATGCCCCTTATTTGACTTAGTAGTTTTTGGTTAAGTTTTTTTATGTTAGCTGGTATCTCAGTACCTGCTAATGGGAATGGATTCATTGTCGTGAAATGATATGCATACTGGTTCCATAACCCTGTTTTGCAATTTTACAAACTTATTCACTTTTTACAACTTTTATTAGCTCACCTGAGCACAGAGTGCTCAAAGGTGAGCTTTAGTAATTGCTCTGTGTCTGCCGTCTGTCATCCGTCCGTCCATTGTCAACAATTTGACTGTTTACACTCTAGAGGTCACAGTTTTGGCCCAATCTTAATGAAACTTGGTCAGAATGTTACCCTCAATAAAATCTTGGACGAATTTGATATTGGGTCATCTAGGGTCAAAAACTAGGTCACTAGGTCAAATCAAAGGAAAAGCTTGTTAACACTCTAGAGGTCATAATTTTGACCCAGTCTTAATGAAACTTGATCAGAGTGTTATCCTCAATAAAATCTTGGAAGAATGTGATATTGGATCACCTGGGGTTAAAAACTAGGTCACCAGGTCAAATTAAAGGAAAAGCTTGTTAACACTGTAGAGGCCGCATTTATGACTTTATCTTCATGAAACTTGGTCAGAATGTTAATATTGATGATCTTAAGGTCCGGTTTGAATCTAAGTTATGTAGGTTTAAAAACTAGATCACCAGGTCAAATCAAAGGAAAAGCTAGTTTACACTGTATAGGCTATATTTATGATTGTATCTTCATGATACTTGGTCAGAATGTTAAACTTGATGATTTGTAGGACAGGTTCGAATCTGGGCCATGTTAAGTCAAAAACTAGGTCACCAGGTCAAATCAAAGGAGAAGCTAGTTAACACTTTAGAGGCCACATTTATGACCATATCTTAATGAAACTTAATCAGAACGTTAATCTTGATGATCTTTAGGTCAGGGTTAAATCTGGGTCAGGTAGTTTCAAAAACTAGGTCACTAGGTCATATCTTCATGAAACTTGGTCAGAATGCTAAACTTGATTATCTTTAGGTCAAGTTCGAATCTGGGTCATGTCGGGTCAGAAACTAGATCAAGGGGTCAGGTCAAATGAATAGCTAGTTAACACTTTAGAGGCCACATTTATGAACATATCTTAATGAAACTTAGTCAGAATTTTTATCTTGATGATCTCAAGGTCAATAGGTCAGGTGAGCAATACAGGGCCTTCATTGCCCCCTTGTTTTCATTCAACTGATAAGGCTGTTGAATAGTTGAGCATTGCTGTCCTTCCACAGCTCTTGTTAGCTCACCTGTCACAAAGTGACAAGGTGAGCTTTTGTGATTGCGTGGCATTCGTCGTCTGTGTGTGCGTAAACTTTTGCTTGTGACCACTCTAGAGGTCACATTTTTCATGGGATCTTTATGAAAGTTGGTCAGAATGTTCATCTTGAAGATGTCTAGGTCAAGTTTGAAACTGGGTCATGTGCGGTCCAAAACTAGGTCAGTAGGTCTAAAAATAGACAAACCTTGTGACCTCTCTAGAGACCATACTTTTAATGGGATCTGTATGAAAGTTGGTTTGAATGTTCACCTTGATGATATCTAGATCAAGTTTGAAACTGGGTCATGAGCTTCAAAAACTAGGTCAGTTGGTCAAATAATAAAAAACCTTGTCACCTCTCTAGAGGCCATATTTTTCATGGGATCTGTATGAAAGTTGGTCTGAATGTTCATCTTGATGATATCTAGGTCAAGTTCAAAACTGGGTCAACTGCAGGCAAAAACTAGGTCAGTAGGTCTAGAAATAGAAAAACCTTTTGACCTCCCTAGAGGCCATATTTTTCAATGGATCTTCATGAAAATTGGTCTGAATGTTCACCTTGATGATATCTAGATATAGTTAGACACTGGGTCACGTGCGGTCAAAAACTAGGTCAGTAGGTATTAAAATAGAAAAACTTTGTGACCTCTCTAGAGACCATACTTTTAATGAGATCTTCATTAAAATTGGTGAGAATGTTCACCTTGATGATATCTAGGTCAAGGTCAAAACTGGGTCATGTGCCTTTAAAAACTAGGTCATTAGGGCAAATAATAGAAAAACCTTGTGACCTCTCTAGAGGCCATATTTTCAAGTAATCTTCATGAAAATTGGTCAGAATTTTTATCTTGATGATATCTAGGTCAAGTTCAAAACTGGGGATCAAAAAATAGAAAAAATGACGTCATACTCAGTTCAAAACTGGGTCATGTGGAGAGACAGGTGAGCGATTCAGGACCATCATGGTCCTCTTGTTTTCTTGGGATCAAAAGCAGAATACTGCTGTAGCCACATTGTATATTTAAAATTTAGGATAATGTCTTTATTAGAATAATTTTCTTTTTTTTTCAGTTTGAAACAACTTTGGATCTCAAATTATTATCATCTGTTAGTGTGTCTGAAAGTGAAGACTGTATCAATAAAATTGTGAATACCACATACAATGTGTTTGATGTCACTGGAAGCGCTTTGTTTTGTACAGCAGCTGGTCAAAGCTACGATCTGACTGTGAAGGAAGATTCAGTTATATCAGGGACTGGGGCACTTAGCTGCTCAACTGTAGGTTACAGCTTGGTTGATGATATCTGCTGTAAGTATAACTAATGCACATGATACTGTGTGATTGACAGAATCTGATGAAAATACTTGTTGCATAGAGTACTGTGTGATTGATAGATGGAGAAACCTATTGCATAGGAAACTGTGTAATTGATAGATATATGAAAATAACTGTTACATAGGGTACTGTGTGATTGATTGATTGATTGATAGATGAAAAAAAAACCTGTTGCATAGGATACTGGGTAATTGATTGTTGAAAATACCAGTTGCTTAGAAAACTGTGCTATTGACAGACAAAATGATTGTGGCATAGAATAATTTTATGACTGATAGATGAAAAAAAACAGTTACATAGGATACTGTGTGGTTGATAGACAAACATACCTGTTGCGTAAGATACTTTGTTCTTGCATTGAGTACTATTTGATTGATTGATAAAAGTTCTTATGGCATAGAATACTGTGTGATTAATAGATGAAAGTGTCTTTTGCATGAAAATTTATATTAATTACTGTTTGATTGAACACAGAGTTTAACACACATGTTGTGTAGGAAACTATGTGTTTGACAGGTGAAAAATATCTGCTGTACCTATAACTGTAATTTATGGTTTTTAGCTCGATTATTCATAGAATAGTAAAGCTGTTGGACTTGCCTGTGCGTTGGCGTCCGCGTCGGTGTTGGCATCGGCGTCCTGATTTGGTTAAGGTTTTGTATGTAAGCTGGTATCTCAGTAACCACTTGTGGGAATGGATTGAAACTTCACACACTTATTCACTGTGATAAACAGCTTTACATTGCACAAGTTCCATAACTCTATTTTGCTTTTTTACAAAATTACCTATGCCACCTTTTTGACTCAGAAATTTTTTGGTTAAGGTTTTGAATGTAAGCTGGTATGACAGTAACCACTTGTGGGAATGGATTGAAACTTCACACACTTATGTACTGTGATAAACTGATTTACATTGCATGGGTTCCATAACTCTGTTTTGCTTTTTTACAAAATTATGCCCCTTTTTCGACTCAGAAATTTTTGGTTAAATATTTGTATGTAAGCTGGTATCTCAGTACTCACTAATGGGAATGTATTGAAACTTCACATACTTTTTCACTGTCATGATCTAACATGCACAACGCAGATCCCATAGCTCTACTCTGTTTGTTTGGTTTTTTTTTGGTTTTTTTCAAAATTATGCCCCATTTTAAACTTAGCATTTTTTTGTTAAATTCTTATATGTAAGCTGTTATCTCAGTACCCACTAATGGGAATGGATTGAAAGTTCACACACTTGTCCACTGTCATGGGATGATTAGAACTATACAGGTTCCATAACCCTGTTTTGTATTTTTACTAAATTATGCCACTTTTTCGACTTTTGTTGTCATTCAGTTGACAAGGCTGCTGAATAGTCATGCGTTGCTGTCCTCCGACAGCTCTCGTTAATATCTATTGTAAATGTTACTAGGTACTTAATTCTTTAAGATAATCAAACCTGACGTATGGTTTACAATATACCTATTAAGCAAAATAATTATGTAAATAATTAAATTTGTAATTGTGACGTCCAGGTAACTGATCTTGTGCAATTATAACCCTTTTGCTATGGATGTCACAGACACATGTGTGACACAAGCTGATTTTATTGGTTGTGCTGTATATATTTTCAAGCATATAATGTGTTACAGTGCCATGTGGACCTGCCCAGTTTTTCAACTTGGAAACAAATGCTGTAAATGCTTGCCCAGATGGACAGTACCAAGATGGTTTTGCTCAGACAAGTTGTAAAAATTGCTCTTTTGGACAGTATCCAAATAGTGATAAGACAGTCTGTCAAGGTAAGTTTAAATTGTAAACCATTTCCTTCAGGACAGTAGCCTGAAGGTGATCAGACAGGCTGTCAAGGTTAGTTTAAATCTTTAATCCTGCAATTCAGGATAGTAGCCAGAAGGTGATAAGACAGACTGTCAAGGTAAGTTTAAATCTTTAATCCTGTCATTCAGGATAGTAGTCTGAAGGTGATAAGACAGGCTGTCAAGGTAAATTTAAATTGTACATCATTTCCTTCAGGTCAGTTGCCTGATTGTGATCAGACAGGCTGTCAGTCTTTAATCATACCCTTCAGTACAGTAGCCAGATAGTAATCAGACAGGCTGTCAAGGTAAGTTTAAGTCTTAAACTACCCTTACCTATTATCTTTTTAGCTCACCTGTCGCATAGTGACAAGGTGAGCTTTTGTGATCACCCTTCGTCCGTCGTCAGTCCGTCCGTCTCGTGCGAGCTCACATCTGCTTACTTAGGTGGCTATAGGAACAATAGGTAACTGTACTTTTTCTTTGATGTCATTCATTCCGTAAGGCTTTTATGTGGCTATTTTTCTCTTACGTGGCTAAAAGAACAATAGAGAGAACAAAAGAGTAGCCACATAAGTATCCATATGTAGGAACGTCCGTCCGTCCGGGATCCGGACATTTGCCCCCCAGGACATTTGCCCCCCAATAAAAAAGTGGACTGCTGGACATTTGCCCCCCAGTTGAAATGATAGATAGGACATTTGCCCCCCAGTGCTTATTTCTGAAACGGACATTTGCCCCCCAATATTTTTGTCCCCCAGTGACTTTTTAGGAACTTCGTACAAGACATTCTTCATATTTTAGGGTACAATATCTTTGTTTTATACAATTTTGTAGTAGATAATAGCCAAATTAACAAGTCTGAGTGTTAAAACATTGCACTAATTAAGAAATTATAACGCTGTTATGAGCACTTTTATTACTCAATAATATGCTATTATTTACCTTAACACCTAAAAGTAATTAACATATTTATCAAATTATAATTAATAAAACAGTTTTTTTTTTACTGAAAATTGCCTTTTAGAGTAATTTTGATAATAAAACAACACCAAATACAGTTATATATACTGGCATACTGGACAAAAATATTGGGGGGCAAATGTCCATTCCAAAAATAAGCTATGGGGGGCAAATGTCCTATCTGCCATTTCAACTGGGGGGCAAATGTCCAGTAGTTCATTTTTTCATTGGGGGGCAAATGTCCTGGGGGGCAAATGTCCTACAATCGTCCGTCCGTCAACAATTTCTTGTCTGCACGGTAGTGGTTTCATTTATGATTTTATTTTAACCAAACTTGCACACAAGTTGTATCACCATATGATCTTGGTTCCTTTCTTGAACTGGCCAGATTCCATTATGGGTTCCAGAGTGATGGCCCATGAAAGGGCCAGAATTAGCTATTTTGACTTTGTCTGCACAATAGCAGCTTCATTTATGACTTGAATTTAATCAAACTTGCACAAAACTTGTGTCACCATAAGATCTCGGTTCCTTTCTTAAACCGGCCAGATCCCGTAATGGATTTCAGAGTTATGGCCCCTGAAAGGACCAAAATTAGCTATTTTGACCTTGTCTGCACAATAGCAGCTTCATTCATGACTTGAATTTAACCAAACTTGCACAAAACTTGTATCACCACAAGATCTTGGTTCCTTTCTTGAACTGGCCAGATTCCTTTATGGGTTCCAGAGTTATGGCCCCTTAAAGGTCCAAAATTGGCTATTTTGGCTTTTGCAGCCATATAGAGACTTCATTTATGGTTTGATTTGATACAAACTTCCAAAATATCTTCAACAACAATAAATCTTGGATTCCATGACAAATCAGATCCATTTGTAGGTTCCAGAATTATTTTATATCTGATTACCTCCCTTGATTGTAATCAAAGTAAGTACTTATAAAATTTATTAATAATTTCATTATTGTCATTAGTTGGACTGAGCCAATGAGGGTAGATAACTATGGACTGATTTTATGTCAAATTACCTCCCTTTATTTCAAATTAAAATGGGTATATCTCAGTAACTAATGTAGATACTGATCTGAAATTTCATTTATGTCAACAGATTTATTTAGCAGATCCTTCTTTTGTTAACTTACAATCTTTTTTTTTTTTTAATTACTTCCCTTTTACGTTACTATAAATAGCTTGTTTTTAGTAACTTTTTTATTATTGGCCGTAGGGAAAAACCGAGACCACTTTTCTGTAGTACAACATGGATGGTACCTCAAATTTTTAGGTGTATTTTGACATATCTCTACCTTGTAAGAATTTTTTTTTCTTTTTGGTTTAATTTCTTCCCTTTGTTGTTCCTGTCCTTTGGACTTAGATATTTTTTCTGAGGACCTTCTTGTCCTCAAGTGCAGTGACAACAGGTGAGCGATATAGGGCCATCGTGGCCCTCTTGTTTAAATCATAACCTTAGGACAGTAGCCAGATGGTTGTCAGACAGGCTGTCAAGGTATCTTCTTCAGGACAGTAGCCAAATGGTGGTCAGACAGGCTGTCAGTGTAAGTATCTCCATTAGGACAGTAGCAAGATGGTGGTCAGACATGCTGTCAGTGTAATTATCTCCCTCTGGACAGTAGCCAGAGTATCTCCTTCAGGACAGTAGCCAGATGGTGGTCAGACAGGCTGTCAGTGTAAGTATCTACTTCAGGATAGTAGCCAGATGGTGGTCAGACAGGCTGTCAGTGTGAGTATCTCCTTGGCTATAGATGAACTTGAGCATAAATATAAGTATCTCCTTCAGGACGGTAGCCTGATGGTGGTCAGACAGGCTGTTAGTGTGAGTATCTCCTTCAAGACAGTAGCCAGATGGTGGTCAGACAGGCTGTCAAGGTAAATATCTCCTTCAGGACAGTAGCCAGATGGTGGTCAGACAGGCTGTTAGTGTGAGTGTCTCCTTCAGGACAGTAGCCAGATGGTGGTCAGACAGGCTGTTAGTGTGAGTGTCTCCTTCAGGACAGTAGCCAGATGGTGGTCAGACAGGCTGTCAGTGTAAGTGTCTCCTTCAAGACAGTAGCCAGATGGTGGTCAGACAGGCTGTCAAGGTAAGTATCTCCTTCAGGACAGTAGCCAGATGGTGGTCATACAGGTTGTTAGTGTAAGTATCTCCTTCAGGACAGTAGCCAGATGGTGGTCAGACAGGCTGTCAGTGTAAGTATCTCCTTCAGGATAGTAGCCAGATGGTGGTCAGACAGGCTGTAAGTGTGAGTATCTCCTTTAAGACAGTAGCCAGATGGTGGTCAGACAGGCTGTTAGTGTGAGTATCTCCTTCAAGACAGTAGCCAGATGGTGGTCAAGGTAAGTGTCTCCTTCAGGATAGTAGACAAATGGTGGTCAGACAGGCTGTCAAGGTAAGTATCTCCTTCAGGAAAGTAGACAAATGGTGGTCAGACAGGCTGTCAAGGTAAGTATCTCCTTTAGGATAGTAGACAAATGGTGGTCAGACAGGCTGTCAAGGTAAGTATCTCCTTCAGGAAAGTAGACAAATGATGGTCAGACAGGCTGTCAAGGTAAGTATCTCCTTTAGGATAGTAGACAAATGGTGGTCAGACAGGCTGTCAAGGTAAGTATCTCCTTCAGGAAAGTAGACAAATGATGGTCAAACAGGCTGTCAAGGTAAGTATCTCCTTTAGGATAGTAGCCAGATGTTGATCATAAATGTGTCATTGAAGGTGTTTGTTGCTAATAGATTTCATGGATAAGCTGGTAGACCCCAGATGACAATTTGCAGTTTACATGTTTGTAGTACACAATTTTTGCATTCTTGGGCTTTCTTGACAAAAAATAGTTTGTATAATGGTCAAAGAATGTGGCAGTTTTATTAGGAGGATATGTAAATAAATAGAAATTGCTGATTGTCATTATGGATCAATTACGGTAAGGGACAAAGAATAATCTCTGGATTTTATCCCTGTGTGTTGTAAAACAGAATCTGTGAAATTATTTAATATCATGTGTATGGAGATTTTGGCCATAATTGCTGTTTCATAGGGATATGCATCTGCTCAACCTTTAAATGTGACTTGAAAAGGAAATTATTCCATTCTCTTGCATTAAATTTTATGGATTTACATTACAATTTGGTCCCACACAAATATTAATGTTTTCACAGTACTTGGCATGAGATAGGACACATGAAGTATATATAGTCTGCTGTTCTTTTATCAGGAGTTAATTTGAGATATATAGGAGTGAAAAAGATACTGGGTTTTGCACTAGTCTTCCTATTTTAGTTACTTGTTCATAGAGGATTCTTGTCTACCTTTGTATCCGAGGAAAAATATGTATTAATGGTGTAATGTTTTATACTTTGTATTTCAGTTACCTGTCCCAGAGGATTTCGATCAGATTCAGGATTCTACCCCTGTACTGCATGTGGCGTAGACACATATTGGACAGCCAAGGACACATGTACTCAGTGTCCAGGTGCCCAGTCAACTGTTGGCATTGAAGGAGCAGCTGATGAAACAAAGTGCATTGGTAAAATAATAACAAAATAATAACTTAAGCTACTTGTTTAACTTTTATAATTATCTACTCCCATTTTTGAGGAATACTTTAATTTGACTCTCAATTTTAGGTAAAATGAGTGTCTTTCAAAGAAAAATCAAAATCATGCTTTAACCCCAGTTTCGTTGCAGAATTTTGAAATTCAGCCAAACTTATAATTAAAAAATCTGAGAGTCACAAAATATTTTGATTTCAGCTGAATTTGAGTTTAAAAATTTCAGTATCAGTTCACTAAAACTTGAAGGGTAAATTCCAACTGAGACTGGCCAGTATACTGAATTGCCACTTGAAAATAGTTTTAACATAAATTCTAGTTTTTAACATGATATTTAAAAAATAAAAAGTTCCCAAATGTGGTTTATCATAGAATAACCCGAGTTTTGAGTTCTTATGCTAAAAATAATATAGGCCTGAGTGTTATATTGTTTCACATAAGAACGAAAAACTCTGGTTATTCTACAATAAATCACACTTGGGAACTTATTATTTCAATTCTAACAAGACATACTAGTATCAACAGTGTTAGAAAAAAATAGTAACTACTTTTTACAACAGTGCTACACACCTGGATCGAATGACGTCATTGCACGCGAGTGGTTTATTGCGGAATAACCCGAGATGAATTTTGATTTACATGTATGTAGGTTATTTGCTGGTCATGTTAGAATTTGATATAAATGACAGAGTTTTTAGCTCACCTGAGCCAAAAGCTCATGGTGAGCTTTTGTGACAGCTCAATGTCCATCGTCAGTTATGCGTCGTGTGTCCGTCAACATTTTCTAAACAGATCTTCTTCTTGAAAATCCTTGGGAAGAATTACACCAAACTTCACAGGAATGATCCTTGGGTGGTCCCCTTTCAAAATTGTTCAAAGAAATTAATTCTATATTGAACTGTCGTTGCCATGGCAACCAAGAGGAAAAACTTTAAAAAATCTTCTTGTTCAAAACCGCAAGACGTAGAGCCTTGATATTTGGCATGTGACATCATCTTATTGTCCTCTATCAAGATTATTCAAATTATGCCCCTGGGGTGAATAGAGGCCCCGCCCTGGGGTTCACAATTTTTTCATAGACGTATAGGAAATTTTTTTAAAAAATTCTTGTCTAAAACCACAAGACCTAGACCTTCGATGTTTTGTATGTAGCATTGCCTTATGGTTCTCTACCAAAAATGTTCAAGTTATTACCCTGGGGTTAAAAGAGGCTCCTCCCTGGGGGCCTCAAGTTTTACATAGACGTATAGGAGAAAACCTTAAAAATCTTCTTGTCTGAAAATATAAGACCTAGGCCTTTGATATTTTGTTTGTAGCATTGCCTTGTGGTCTTCCTTGTAGATTGTTCAAATTGTGCCCTAGGGGTGAAAAGAGGCCCCGCATCAGGGGTCCCAAGTTTTACATAGACTTATATAGGGAAAAACTTCAAAAATCTTCTTGTTTGAAACTGCAAGGCCTAGGCTTTTAATATTTGGTGTGTTGCATGGCCTTTTGGTCCTCTACCAAAATTGTTCAAATTATTACCTTGGGGTGAAAAGAGGCCCTGTCCCGGGGGTCCCAAGTTTAACATAGACTTATATAGGGGGAAAAAAAATGTTTGTCTGAAAGTTTAAGACCTATGCCCTTGATATTTGGTATGTATCATTGCCTAATTGACCTCTTAAAAGGATTATTCAAATTATGCCCCTGGGGTGAAAAGAGGCCATGCCCTGGTGGTCACTTGTTATATGAGTTATATAGGAAAAAATACTTCAAAAATCATCAGATCATATTTCCTAGACTGTTTAATTATATTTACCTGATGTACCCAAGTGATTACATGTCACCTTACTGTGACCTTGACCTACTGACCTACTTTCTTGTTGTTGTTTTTTGAGGTACAGCCTTGAAATTTGGATGACATTCAGTTTTGCATACAGATCTTAAAACTGACTTTCAGTTACTTTGAATGTGACCTACTGACCTACTTTCTAATATTTTAGCATCAGTTTGCCATTTAAAACATGTGGCTTATATTAATGAGGTGAGCAATTTAGGGTCATCATGACCCTCTTATATATATATATATCCCTCCCCCAGCTGGTAGTTTATGAAAACATGAACAATTTTATGTACTTTAACAGTTAAATGCATTAGGTTCATAATAAAACACACTTGATAAATACCTAGCTAAACATAGTATAAATTTGTTCTTCCTTTTAAAAAACAGTCTAAATGTGTTCTTTCTTTAAAAAACACAGTATAAATGTGTTCTTCCTTTAAAAAGCACAGTATAAAAGTGTTCTTCCTTTTAAAAAACACAGTATAAATGTGTTCTTCCTTTTAAAAAACACAGTATAAATGTGTTCTTCCTTTAAAAAGCACAGTATAAATGTGTTCTTCCTTTAAAAAGCACAGTATAAATGTGTTCTTCCTTTAAAAAGCACAGTATAAATGTGTTCTTCCTTTTAAAAAACACAGTATAAATGTGTTCTTCCTTTAAAAAACACAGTATAAATGTGTTCTTCCTTTAAAAAACACAGTATAAATGTGTTCTTTCTTTAAAAAAACACAGTGTAAATGTGTTCTTCCTTTAAAAAACGCAGTATAAATGTGTTCTTCCTTTAAAAAACAGTATAAATGTGTTCTTCGTTTAAAAAACAAAGTTGTTTTTTGGGTTTTTTTTTTTTGTAACATCTGATATCATACAATATTTTTAACTTGACTATACGAAGTATAAGGAGAGATATCCTACTCGACCCGACGCCGGCATCGGCGTCTTTCCATGTCCCCACCTTGGTTAAAGTTTTTTACACTTTCTCTTTTTTCAACTTATCTCTGTAATTACTTGATGGATTTGATTCAAACTTGAAATACTTATTCCTCATCATCATCCACATCATCTGACATAAGGGCCATAACTCTGGCACCAATATTTCATGAATTATTCCCCCTTTTCACTTAGATTTTCAGGTTAAAGTTTTGATGTACTTTCACTCTATCTCAGTTATTACTGAATGGATTTGATTCAAACTTAAACTAGTTGTTCAACATCATCACCCACATCATATGACACAAGGTGCATAACTCTGGCACCATTTTTTCATGAATTTTTCCCCTTTTTACTTAGAATTTCAGGTTAAAGTTTTGGTGCACTTCCACTCTACCTCTGTTATTTTACTATCTGAAATTATACACAAGAAACAACTGCAATATTCACAGTTTACTACATGTTTATTTGTACATTTTAGATATGATGACACTCACATAGGCTATACTGATTATAGGTGCATATGATACTGCAAGCAACAAGTCTAATATGTAATTCACATTTATATATAAAAGTTATTATAAATAGTTTGGCAAAGTTTGGCCACTCCATTGTTCGTAGTAACCCTGTCGACCGGGAGGAAACCAGACGCGCCCGTAAAGCACCACATCATTACTCCACGGTTGGCTGTGGAAGCAACAATCAGCACCACACGAACGCAATGGATACCACAGTACACCAGAGTAAATTAAACACCCCCCATAACTCGACGGTTGGCTGTCAAAGTAATGAGGAATATTTAGCGGACCAACGGAGCAAGGCAACGTACTGTGATTCTAAGCAAAGCGAGCAAGGCTACAGTACACCACAATATTTAGCGGACCAACGGAGCAAGGCAACGTACTGTAATTCTAAACAAGGCAAATACTATAATGAGCAAGGCTACAGTACACCACAGTAAATTAAACATTCCCCATAACTCGACGGTTGGCTGCCGAAGTAATGAAGGAATATTTAGCGGACCAACGGAGCAAGGCAACGTACTGTAATTCTAAGCAAGGCAACTATACTATAATGAGCAAGGCTATGACATAAGCAAGGCTATGACACATTTAAGCAAGGCTAGTCAGATATTGCCAAAGCACTAGAGCAATACCTTTTACACAGTAACATCCATACTATGACAACGTCCGAAAGCACGCCCGATCGCCCCCGCGGTCGACAGAATTTTTCCCGGCCCTTAATATATTAGGAGTGACATAAGTATAAAGATAAAATTGATTAACTGGATCACTATCTGTATAACTTAAAATGTCTATTAGTCCTCAATCCATAACTTGGTAAATTATCATCTAGGTTTCTCATCATCAACCATCTGGAAAAATGTTAATACCAAATTGGATTTGTCTGTTTCACGATTGATTTGTAGTCAAGGAATCTGTTCAGTTCCGTATCTATGTAAGGTGCCTGCATTCTGTTCACTTCCGATGTTAGCATCCAAATGGCAGCATATCATCTGTAACATAAGTACTTCACAGAACAGTCAGATTGCCATAGCAAAATTTAAAATGCAGTAATATAATTAATTTTAGCATAAAAACAGAAATTTTTATCATTGGGGTGTGGCGGGTGGGCAATTTAACATCGATCTGAAACGCTAGCCAGTACACCTTAAATTCAACTGTGAATATTGCACGTGATCTGAAGTTAATATAACGCTTGAGTGGTTCCCAGACGCTAAGGCGTTCATCATTACTCTATTGTGTTTAGACAGGTAACCAATAAATCACAAAACAAGATTACTTGACAACAACGATAGTTTCTAGTTTACACACCTAGCAACAAGATAGCTATTAATTTCGTGAGAAAATAAATGTAATTATTTTTAGGCAAAATAATTTTTATTATTACTGAATGGATTTGATTCAAACTTAAAATAGTTGTTCAGCAACATCACCCACATCATATAACACAAGATGCTTAACTCTGGCACAATTTTTCATGAATTATTCCCCTTTTTTCTTAGAATTTCAGGTTAAAGTTTTATGCACTTTCACTCTATCTCTGTTATTACTGAATGGATCTGATTCAAACTTAAACAATTGTTCAACATCATTACCCTTATCATATGACACAGGGTGCATAACTCTAGGACCAATTTTTCATGAATTATTTCCCCTTTTTACTTAGAATTTTAGGTTAAAGTTTTGATGCACTTTCACTCTGTCTCTGTTATTACTGAATGGATTTGATTCAAACTTAAAATAGTTGTTCAACATCATCACCCACACCATATGACACAAGGTGCATAACTCTGGCACCAATATTTAATGAATTATGCCCCTTTTTGCTTAGGATATACTTATATAGTGTTTTGATACATTTTATCTTTACCTCTCTTATTACTTTAAGTTGATATTTTTGACATAGACTCAGGCTATTGTGCAATATCTTCATCCGCAATTGGAGTTATTAAACACTCCAGTGACAGCTCTAGTTTCCTCAGATGTTCCCAGTTTCACTATCCACCATCGAAATAGTCGAGCGCGCTGTCTCCTGTGACAGCTCTTGTTAAAATTATGAATACAGTTCTACATTAATGAAACTTAACCAATAGGTTTACCTCAATAAATTCTCATGATCTGGGGTCAAAAAATAGGTCACTTGGTCAAATCATACTGCTCTAAATGCCACATCTTCAAACTGAGCAACATAAAAACTTAGAATGGTTGTATTGATAAAATACAGGTCAGGTTCAACACTAGGTCTTTAAGGGTTTAAAAAGGTCATTTGGTCATGTCATAGAAAACCCTATTGATGCATTTCCATTTTGTTCTACATGAAACTTAGTCAGAAATCTAGGCAGTCACTTTCATAGAATCATATGTCATTGAATACTTGCTGAAAGACTATAAGGCATATGTTTAACTTGCTCTTTGTAAAAGCTGGCTTAGGGGAACTCTGAATCAAGTTCAAAACTTGGTTGTCTAGAGTCAAAAACTAGGTAAACTATCAAATACTGTAATATCTTTATAGTTTATTCGGGCATTATTTTGGTTATTCTTTTTTATTTTTTTTGTTAATATGTTTTCATGATCTTTTCTAACTTTGAATTTCCCAACAGACAACTTAAATCCTATTCCTATGGTCTTTAAGTTAAAAAAAACAGGTCTCTAGGTATAAAATCTTACCACAGAAAGGAGTAAAAACAAAATATAGGTTGTTGATGTGAAATATGTTTGTTTATCAAACTTTGCTTCCTCAGACATAGATGATTTGAGCACTGCCTCTCTCTCTTGAACTCATCATTAGGTCCCAGCAAAATCCCTGTATAATGTAAATTGTTCAGTGACTTGAACTACTGGTAACTCAAAACAGATTTTGCCGGTCTGGTTGAGTTTGAATAACCAAATTCTGACTGTATAGTTATATATTGTTTCAGAGCCATGTCCTAAGGGTACATACTCAAAAACAGGATATAATGTAAATGGCTGCACTCCATGCCCAGTGAACTTTTACCAGGATGAAACAACACAAAGGACTTGCAAGCCGTGTAACAAAAACCAGAGGACATCTACAACAGGAAGCATCAACTCTAGTAATTGCACTGATGTTGTTGATGGTAAGTATACTGTAAATGGTTACAAAATGGTGTGTTACCTTTTAGAAAAAAGCAATCTCGAAATGAGCATTGTTGGAGCAAATTATAACCTCATGTGCTGCCTGGTTTTTGCACACTAAAAAAATGTTTTATCTCAAATGAAAAAGAAGAAAGCATATTCCAGCATTTCTGGGACCAAAAAAATACAAACATATATTAAGTGTTGTTAATGGAGTTACTTCAGTGAGACATTATGATAAATGTAATATGGAAATTATGTACAGCCCTGGACCTATAGTGCCTACATGTAGATAAACTATCGGCCATGAACCATTTGCCATGATAACTATTTTAAATTGCTGTCATATCAAGCTTTCATCTTTAAAAAAAATGCTGAACATGAATTACCTTATCAAACTTTCTTTTGTATTAAAGCCAAGTTAAAACAATAAATGCTCTTTTGTAAAACTTTTGATAGAAAACTGTTTATATTTTTTTTTAAATCTGTTTTGTTTCAGTATGTGACAGAACAACTTGCAATGATAATGGTGCTTGTTCATATGAACGTGGTTATAGGGAGTGTACATGTGGTACGTAATTTTTTGCACCCCCCCCCCCCCCCCCACCATGAGTGGTGGGGGCATATAGATTTGCTCTTGTCCATCCGTCCTTCTGTCCGTCCTTCAGAGAATATTGTGTCGCATCTAGCTCCAAAAGTATTTGACGTAGAGTCACAAAACTTTACAGGAATGTTGGTCAGCATGTGTAGTTGTGCAACTGGGGTTTCGCATCCGGATTCGTTCAGTCTTGTAGGAGTTATGGCCCCTGACTTCATAAAAATTGGTCATTTTAGTGTTGTGTCACACCTATCTCCAAAAGTATTTGACGTAGAGTCACAAAACTTTACAGGAATGTTGGTCTGCATGTACAGATGTGCACCTGGATTTCCGTCCAGATTTATTTAGTCATGTAGGAGTTATGGCCCCTGACTTGGTTAAAAATTGGTCATTTTAATGTTGAGCCGTGCGTAGCTCTAAAAGTATTTGACCTAGAGTCACCAGAGTTTACAGGAATGTTGGTCGGCATGTGCAGTTGTGCACCTGGGGTTTCGCGTCCGGATTCATTTAGTATTGTAGGAGTTATGGCCTCTGATCTTGGAAAAAATTGTCATTTTAATGTTTTGTCGCGCGTAGCTCCGAAAATATTTTACCTACAGTCATTATTTCACTACACAAGACCAGACTTCTTGTCCAGACTTACTCAAAAAAAGAAGTTTGTGAAACATGTATGTTAAAATGTACTTAACCTAGAATCATAAAACATTAGAGGATTGTTTTATAGCCTAAGAAGTGTTCTCTTTAGGATTTTACTCAGCTACACCAACTAAGTGAAAAATACACATAATTTTCTTAAAAGTTTGTGTTGCAAACATCTTAAAAATTGTTTAATCTGAGTCATTAAACCATGTTACAGTGGCAGGAGTGGGGGCACCTGTGGACACACATCTAGTTTAGTTTTGCTTTTGGTTGCGATTTGAGTCACACAGATACAGTGAAGGTCAAGAGCTTTATTCATCTGATGTATCATGCAGACAAGAGCTTTAAGTACATCTGGGGTTTCTTGCAGACAAGATGTTCTTTTATTTGGGGTTTCTTTCAGACAAGAGCTTTATTATGTCCTCCCCACCCCCAAACTGGTGGATACATTGTTTTTGCTTTTCCATCTGTCCACTACATTTCCTATCAATAACTGAAGAAACATATGACCTAAAACCTTCAAACTTCATAGGGCGGTAGGCCCCTATTGTTTTTTGGGTCACTCCGTCAAAGGTCAAGGTCAAGGTCACTAAACCACTTGACTAAAAATGTTGAAATAGCATAGGATGATTGGACATGCAGAGAAGATGACCCCTATTTATTTTGGGGTCACCCCATTAATGGTCAAGGTCAGAGAGACCAGAACATGGAAATCCATTTCCGGTGTAACGGTCAGTTTTTTCCCCAGTCAGTTCTTTCCCCGGGGAAAAAACTGACTGGTTAGTTTCTTCCCCGGGGGAAAGAATTGACTAGTCAGTTTTTTCCCCGGGGAAGAAACTGACTGGTCAGTTCTTTCCCCCCCTAGTCAATTTTTTCCCCCCAATCGCAACTGGTTACTCTTGATCATTCTTATGGGGGGAAAAAACTAACTAGTCAATTCTTTCCCCCCTCATCAATTTTCCTGGCTAGTCAATTATTTCCCCTGTTAGTGAATTGGAATTGGTTATTCTTGGTTATTCTTAACTAGCCTGTTTTTCATTTCCGATAGTCGGTTTTCATTTAAATATCATATAAAATAAGAAATATGTTTCATATTTTGTGTAAATTAAAGAAATGTTTTTAAATGAACTTATCTTAATTTCTGTTGTATATTTTTATTTGCCTTTTTCCTGTTTCAATTTCTTCTAAGGTAAGGAAATTACTGCTGGTCAGTTCTTTTCCCATGTAGCCAGTACTTGATCAGTAAGGGGAAGTAAATTGACCAGTCAGTTATTTTCCCCCTAGCCTGCACTTGCTCTGTTAGGTGGGGGAAGAAATTGACCGGCCTGTTCTTTCCCCCCTAGCCAGTACTTGACCTGTCAGGTGAGAAAATGAAATTGACCAGTCAGTTCTTTCCCCACTAGCCAGTACTTGCTTTGTCAGGTGGGGAAGAAATTGACCATCAGTTCTTTCCCCCAGCCAGTACTTGCTCTGTTAAGTGGAAGAAATTGACCGGTCCAGTTGTTTCCCCCCTACCCCCAAAATACTTGACCTGTCAGGTGGGGAAAGAAATTTACTGGTCAGTTCTTTCCCCTCTAGTCAGCACTTGCTAGAAAGAACTGACCGTTTCTTCCCCCTCTAGCCAGTACTTGCTCTGTTAGGTGGGCGAAGAAAATGTCTGGTCAGTTCTTTCCCCCCTAGCCAGTACTTGACTTGTCAGGTGGGGAGAAGAAATTGACTGGTCAGTTATTTCCCTGCTAGCCAGTACTTGCTCTGTCTGGTGGGAGAAGAAATTGACTGGTCAGTTCTTTCCCCCCAGCAAGTACTTGACCTGTCAGGGGGAGAAGAAATTAACCAGTCAGTTCTTTCCCCCTTAGCCAGTACTTGAACTGGCTAGGGGGGAAATGAATTTGACCCATCAGTTCTTTTCCCGCTAGCCAGTATTTGCTCTGTCTGGTGGGAGAAGAAATTGACTGGTCAGTTCTTTCCCCCCCAGCAAGTACTTGACCTGTCAGGGGGAGAAGAAATTGACTGGTCAGTTCTTTCCCCCCAGCAAGTACTTGACCTGTCAGGGGGAGAAGAAATTAACCAGTCAGTTCTTTCCCCCTTAGCCAGTACTTGAACTGGCTAGGGGGGAAATGAATTTGACCCATCAGTTCTTTTCCCGCTAGCCAGTATTTGCTCTGTCTGGTGGGGGAAGAAATTGACCAGTCAGTTCTTTCCCCCCAGCCAGTACTTGCTCTGTTAAGTGGGAAGAAATTGACCGGTCAGTTGTTTCCCCCCTATCAAATACTTGACCTGTCAGGTGGGGAAAGAAATTTACTGGTCAGTTCTTTCCCCTCTAGTCAGCACTTGCTAGAAAGAACTGACCGTTTCTTCCCCCTCTAGCCAGTACTTGCTCTGTTAGGTGGGCGAAGAAAATGTCTGGTCAGTTCTTTCCCCCCTAGCCAGTACTTGACTTGTCAGGTGGGGAGAAGAAATTGACTGGTCAGTTATTTCCCTGCTAGCCAGTACTTGCTCTGTCTGGTGGGAGAAGAAATTGACTGGTCAGTTCTTTCCCCCCAGCAAGTACTTGACCTGTCAGGGGGAGAAGAAATTAACCAGTCAGTTCTTTCCCCCTTAGCCAGTACTTGAACTGGCTAGGGGGGAAATGAATTTGACCCATCAGTGTTTTTCCCGCTAGCCAGTATTTGCTCTGTCTGGTGGGAGAAGAAATTGACTGGTCAGTTCTTTCCCCCCCAGCAAGTACTTGACCTGTCAGGGGGAGAAGAAATTAACCAGTCAGTTCTTTCCCCCCTAGCCAGTACTTGACCTATCAGGAGGGAGAAAAAATAGACAACTTAGTTATTTCCCCCCTAGCCAGTACTTGACCTGTCAGGTGGGGGAAGAAATTGACCAGTCAGTTCTTTCCCTCCTAGCCAGTACTTGTTTTGTCAGGTGGGGGAAGAAATTGACCAATCAGTTCTTTCCCCCCTAGCCAGTTCTTGACCTGTTGGTTGTGGAGAAGAAATTTACCAGTCAGTTCTTTACCCCCCTAGCCAGTGCTTGACCTGTCAGGTGGGGGAAGGTCAATAACTTGAGAACCATTTGATCTAGAACCTTCAAACTGCATAGGATGATAGGACTTACAAAGAAAATGACTCCTATTGTCTTTGGGATCACTCCATCAAAGGTCAAGGTCACAGGAGCCATCTGCCTGTCACACTTAATTTTTGATCAAACTAGATCTACCTAATATTTTTGGGGTTACTCAATCAAAAGTCAAGGTCACAGGAGTCTGAACATGGAAAAGTCTTCCTGCTTAATAACTCAAGAACCACTTAACCCAGAATGTTAAAACATCTAAGGATGATTGGACATTCAGAGTAAATGAACCCGATTGATGTTTGGGCCATTCAATCAGAGGTCAAGGTCATAGGGGCCAGAACATGGAAAACTATTTCCAGTCCATAATTTGAGAACCACTAGGCCCAAAAGTTAGAAACTTTTCGTGATGATTGGACATGCTGAGTTGATTTCTTGCTTACAACTACTATGCATTTAGGGAGACATGTGCTTTTCTACAAACGCATCATCTATTTCATTTGGGGAATCTTGCAGACAAGAGCTTTATTCATTTGGGGTATATTGCAGACAAGAGCTTTCTCTCTAACATGTATTGGTTGCCATTGTGATACCTCATCAAAGCAGAACTCTTTCTTTGGAAGTGCTGCTTCTTTCGTTACTGGTGTAAAAGATGCAGTGATTCTGTTAGAAAAATGCACATGCACTTATGTCCTGCTCTTTAATATGTTATAACAGTTCACATAATGGGTTTGTACATCCTATTTCACATCATGCTACAATTTATGATGCACTTGCATATGACCTGATAGACAATTTTAGATGTACATTTTGTATTTACAGTAACTATGCTTTTTAATTTGAGATGATTTACATTTACCATGATGTTTGATTTGAGATGTAATTAAATTTATCATAATGTTTGATTTCAGATACTGGATACTATGGTGATAGGTGTCAGAATATGTACCATATTTGTGATGGAAATCCTTGCACTAATGGGGCCACATGTGTAAGAGGGGCAACTCCAACAGATTACACTTGTACCTGTAGAACAGGTAATGTACATAGAATTCTTATTATAGCAAAGTAACATTTTACCACTGTAAACTTAAATTTTATCCCCCGACAAAAGTCGGAGGGATATAGTTTTGGCATTGTCCGTCCGTCCTTCCGTCCGTACGGAGCCATATCTCGGAAATGGTTGGGAAAATTTATTTAAAACTTCATATACATGTTCACCACTATGAGTTCTTGCGGCCTGTCAAGTTTCAGTCAGATTGCCCTAGTAATACCAGAGTTATGGCCCTTAGAAGTTTCTAGTGTTAACTATATAGGGTACTATAAATATGGCAATTTCTGCATCATCATTTCTGATATATTTGACCTAGAACTATGAAACCTAAACAGAATTTAGATCATCACAATGTGATTGTGTACACACAATTTCATTTGGATTTATTTGTAAATTAAGAGTTTGTAAATTAAGAGTTATTGTATAAAAATCCACATATTTGTACATAACAAACTTACCACTTGGTAGGATTTCATTAAATTTCTTTCATTCTTTTCCATGAACATTTATTGTAAACATGTGAAGTTTTGTACCCACACCTGGTCACCCCCTTACCTTGATCACATTCCCTCCCCCTCCCCAAAAAAAAAAAAATATTCCTTATTTTAGATTTTTTTCAAACAAACTTATATACATGTTTGCCACTATGAGGTTATGGGGCCCATCAAGTTTCAGTCAGATTGCCCAAGTAACACCAGAGTTATGGCCCTTAGAAGTTTCTAGTGTTAACTATGTAGAGTACTATAGATCTATATGGCCATTGCTGTTAACTTTTGATATATTTGATCTTGAACTATGAAACTTAAACAGAATTTAGAGCACTGTAACGTGGTTGTGCACACACCATTCTGTACGGATTTCTTTGTAACTTCAGAGTTATTGCCCTTTAATTGTCTAAAAATCCTCATATTTGTTCATAACAAACTTACCATTTGGCAGAATTTCATTAAATTTCTTTCATTCTTTTCTATGAACATTTATTATAAACATGTAAAGTTGCACACCCACACCTGGTCACCCACGTGTCTTGGTCACACCCCCTCCCAACCCCAACCCCCCCCCACCAAAAAGAAAAAATTATCATTCCTTATTTTAGATTTTTTTTCAAACCTTCCATGAATATTATCAACATGCAAGTTGTACCATTCCCCCACCTCGCTCCTCCACCCAGTCATGCCCATCACTGATCATGCATCCTATGCCCCCCCCCCCCCCCCCCCCCCCCCCCACCACCACCACCACCACCCATTTTTTTTTTTTTTTTTTTCATTTTTAATTTTCCATCAATATTTATAATCAACATGTGAAATTTTGTTTCCTCACCCTGTTCCCCCGCAGCCCCACCCCCTAAAAAATAAATATATACATATATCTATAGATATATATATATATTTCCATTCCTTTTTAGATCACCTGTCACATAGTGACAAGGTGAGCTTTTGCGATCACCCTTCGTCCGCCGTCAGTCCGTCCGTGCGTCAACAATTTCTTGTCTGCACGATAGTGGTTTCATTTATGATTTTATTTTAACCTAACTTGCACACAACTTGTATCGCCATAAGATCTTGGTTCCTTTCTTGAACTGGCGAGATTCCATTATGGGTTCCAGAGTTATGGCCCCTGAAAGGGCCAGAATTAGCTATTTTGACCTTGTCTGCACAATAGCATCTTCATTTATGATTTGAATTTAATCAAACTTGCACAAAACTTGTATCACCATAAGATCTCAGTTCGTTTCTTGAACCGGCCAGATCCCATAATAGGTTCCAGAGTTATGGCCCCTGAAAGGGTCAAAATTAGCTATTTTGACCTTGTCTGCACAATAGCAGCTTCATTTATGACTTGATTTTAACCAAATTTGCACATAACTTGTATCGCCATAAGATCTTGGTTCCTTTTTTGAACTGGCCAGATTCCATCATGGGTTCCAGAGTTATGGCCCCTTAAAGGTCCAAAATTGGCTATTTTGGCTTTTGCAGCCATATAGAGACTTCATTTATGGTTTTATTTGATACAAACTTCCAAAATATCTTCAACAACAATAAATCTTGGATTCCATGACAAATCAGATCCAATCATAGGTTCCAGAGTTATTTTATATCAGATTACCTCCCCTGATTGTAATCAAAATGGATTTATATCTGTAAGTACTTATAGGACTTATTTGAAATTTCATTATTGTCATTAGTTGGACTGAGCCAATCAGGGTAGATAACTATGGACTGATTTTATGTCAAATTACCTCCCTTTATTTCAAATTAAAATTGGTATATCTCCGTAACTAATGAAGATACTGATCTGAAATTTCATTTATGTCAACAGATTTATTTGGCAGATCCTTCTTTTGTTCACTTACAATAAATTTTTTTTAATTACTTCCCTTTTACATTACTATAAATAGCTTATTTTTAGTAACTTTTTTATCATTGGCCGTAGGGAAAAACCGAGACCACTTTTCTGTGGTACAACATGGATGGTACCTCAAATTTTTAGGTGTATTTTGACATATCTGTACCTTGAAAGAATTTTTTTTTCTTTTTGGTTAAATTTCTTCCCTACGATTGTTGTTCCTGTCCTTTGGACTTAGATATTTTTTCTGAGGACCTTCTTGTCCTCAAGTGCAATGATAACAGGTGAGCGATATAGGGCCATCATGGCCCTCTTGTTTCTTTTTTTTTCTTTTTTAATGTTCAAACCTTCAACATGTTAAGTTGTGACTGCACAAACCTTGCCCTCAGCCATGTTCAAGATATCTTACTTGATTGTGTTCTCTTAAGGACATCTGTTCTTTTAAGTTCAAATGTACATGTTAAACAGCAACACCTGGTGCCAAACCACTTAAAGACAATATTTCGTTCCAGTTAAACTTCAAGATCACATTTCAGTTAACTGCATTTAATTTTAAAAGCTAAGCTTATTACAGTAAGCATATCCCATTTAAAATAAATTCTTTAGTCAGGATCAAGGTATCATACATTTATTATGTACTCTTTAATTAAACATTTGTTTTCTGTTAAATTGATTTTGACTAATGAAATTATTTGCTTCTTATTAACATTGTTAACTTTTTGCTGGATATATTTTTTTGCCATTCCTCACCACAAACCGTTTCGGTGGGGGATACCAATTCATCAAATTTGCTTGTTGATTAAAGCATCCAACATCAAAACTTTGATACATTATCATAAACTTGCCATGCAATTGCTAAGAAATTTCTTTCATATCTTTCATAGTTCAGAATTTGCCTAATTTTTAGTTCACCAGAGCCAAAGGCTCAGTGTGAGCTATTCTGATCACTCACCATCCGGCATCCGTAAACTTTTACTTTAAACCACATCTCCTCATAAACCGCTAGGTCAATTTCATCCAAAGTTCACAGGAATGTTCCTTGGGTGAAGCTCTACAAAAATAATTCAAAGAATTGAATTCCATGCAGAACTCTGGTTGCAATGGCAACCGAAAGGAAAAACTTTAAAATTCTTCTTCTCAAAAACTAAAAGCGCTAGAGCTTAGATATTTGGTGTGAATTATTGCTTAGTGGACCTCTACCAAATTTGTTCAAATCATGACCCCAGGGCCAGAATTGACCCCACCCCAGGGGTTACTTGATTTTACATAGGAAAATCTTAAAAAATCTTCTTCTCAAAAACCAGAAGCCCTAGAGCTGAGATATTTGACATGTAGCATTGCCTAGTGGACCTCTACAAAATTTGTTCAAATCATGACCCCCGGGGTCAAAATTGACCCCGCCCCAGGGGTCACTTGATTTTACATAAGAAACTCTTCAAAATTTTTCTAAAAATAAACCAGAAGCCCTAGAGCTTAGATATTTCACATGTAGCATTGCCTAGTGGACCTTTACAAATTTTTTTCAAATCATGACCCCGGGTTCAAATTGATCCCGCCCCATGGGGTTACTTGATTGTACATAGAAAAACCTTCAAAATTTTCTAAAAATAAACCAAAAGGCCTAGAGCTTAGATATTTGACATGTAGCATGGCCTAGTGGACCTCTACAAGATTTGTTCAAATCATGACCCCCGGGGTCAAAATTGACCCTGTCCCAGGGTTCACTTGATTTTACATAGGATAATCTTTGAAAAAATTTCTAAAAATAACCCAGAAGGCCTAGATCTTAGATATTTGACATGTAGCATTGCCTAGTAGACTTTTACAAAATTTGTTCAAATCATGACCCCCGGGGTCAAAATTGACCCCGCCCCATGGGGTTACTTGATTGTACATAGGGAAATCTTCATAAATTTGCTAAAAATAAACCAGAAGGCCTAGATCTTAGATATTTGATATGTAACATTACCTAGTAGACTTCTACAAACATTTTTCAAATCATGATCCCTGGGGTAAAATTGGCCCCGCCCCAGGGGTTACTTGATTGTACATCTGAAAATCTTCCAAAAAAAATTTCTAAAAATCATCAGTTTGACATTTGAAACATGTAGCTCATATTACTCAGGTGAGTGATCCAGGGTCATCATGACCCTCTTGTTCAGAATTACCCTAATTATGACAGTATAGCCATTTATCTTTTCCTATGATTCCCACTGAAATATTTTCTGATTTATAATACAAAAATAATTATGCTCTTCCTTTTGAATTTCATCTTAAAGTTTGTAGCTTTGAACTTCTCTATTTTAAGACTTTAAAGAAAATATTGAAAAAAAAATGCACTTTATGTCGTTACGCGGCACAAAATTATCATAAAGGCATATGCATGCCCTACACTCAAGGTTATCAAAAGGAATGAAATAAACAAACCCTCATTTTAACTTATGTCTTCTGTCAATTCTACAGGCTAAATTTGATATTTTTCTAAGAAGTAGCTAATTATCATATATATTTCACTTGAAATGAATTTCTCATGTTTTCCATAATATGCGGTTACTATACTCAGTGTACAAAGCATACTGGAGCTATGTAGGAGTCAAGCATATCCATCTGTTTGTCTGTCCATATAAGTCATTCATGTTTGTTCTGCATGTTTTCAACGTCTAGAAAGTTTTGGTCAGACTTGTATCAATTTTAAACCTGACTAAGATAATGTACTGAGTACACATCCCAGGTCTGAAAGTCCAAGGTCAAGGTCAAGGTTACACTCTGTGGTCAAATAGCTTAAATTTTTGTCGGCTTGATATCTCTTCTAAACTGCTGGGAAGATTTTCATAAAACCTACATTAGGTATTTACCTCATCAAGAGGAAGTTTTCTTGCACAGTTCTTATTAAAAGGTTCAATATAAGGGTCTGACTGTTATAAGTCAGTTTTCAAACCTCCAAACTATGTCATTTCCATGTCTTCTAAATTGTTTCGAAATTGGTGTATTATCTCAAAACAACATGCAAAGAAGATTTAAGATGAAGTTTGCAAAATTTAGTGCCTTGAGTTCTTTGAATCTTTATCTCAACATCATAAACTTGATTAAACATACAAAGAAATTTGTATGTTTTTCGTGAATATAGAATATCTCACCTCCAAGTAAGAAAATGGTCACATATTCACTCGCACTACATACTCATGAAAATATTTGAATTTTCTTACTTCTCAGTGAGATATATTCCATATTCACTCAAAACAAACAAAAATAATATACTCTGTGGTATGGGTCTTTTTGTTCCTTAAATAAACCTCGCAACAGAATAATATGAAAACTGAAAAATGTCAGAAAATGTTGCTCAAATGTGATTGACCACCTTTAATTTCAGATTTGGACATCTGTGAAATGGACGTTCAGGAAGATGCAAAAGTTGGAAGTCAAGGTTTAGCTAGTCAGCTGAGAACTGTTCAAGTATCAAATTTGCAAGGGTGTAAATCTGAATGTTTGAATGATAATGAATGTAAAGAGGCTTCATTCTTATCTTCTAGTAACTTCTGTGTTCTGTTTAATGCCGAACTTTTAGCAAATGAGTTGAATGATGAGAGCAACACAGATGACCAGCACTTACGGAAAATTTGTAACATAGGTAAAAATATCTTTTCTCATTGCAAATTGGATTTTAATTATTACTTCTTCATAAATGCAGAGTAGATTTTCAGATTTGAATTTGTCCAACCTACTGAAATGTAGGTAGGTTTGTAAGATCCATGTTTATATATGTATATTGTTAAAGTCTCAGTCACACTAACGGTATAGCGTTAACGTACGTCCAGCGTATAACAAAATTTTCAATCTGTTCTTGTCCGTTTGCATGCGTTTCTTTTCTGTTTCTCATACAGCGCCTGCGATCTTTGTCCGGCGATGTTCATTCCAACCAGTGGAAGGTTTTGAGCATGTTCAGAATTTAGAATGTACACCACTGGACAAAGTTGTCTGTTAGATGTATGATAGCAATGAATAGGCTCCTCTGTTTTATCAGTGAATAAAATGTCGGCATAGGTTTTGATAGAATATAGAGAATAGAATATAAGAACACATTTGTTATTACACCCCCACCAAACAAAATTTTTGTGAGGGCTATATAGTAAGTTTTTTCGCGTCCCGAAATCTGTATCTTGGTTATTACTAAATGGATTTGATTCAGACTTAAAATAGCTGTTCCACCTTATCACCCATATGCGCCACAAGGTGCATTACTCTGACACCAATTTTTAGCTCCCACCTGAGCACAAAGTGCTCAAAGGTGAGCTTTAGTGAGCGCCCTGTGTCCGTCGTCAGTCAATCGTCCATCCGTCGTTGTCAACAATTTGACTGTTAACACTCTAGAGGTCACAGTTTTGGCCCAATCTTAATGAAACTTGGTCAGAATGTTACTCTAAATAAAATCTTGGATGAGTTTGATATTGGGTCATCTGGGGTTAAAAACTAGGTCACCAGGTCAAATCAAAGGAAAAGCTTGTTAACACTCTAGAAGTCACAATTTTGGCCCAATCTTAATTAAACTTGGTCAGAATGTTACCCTCAATAAAATCTTAGATGAGTTCGATATTGGGTCATCTGGGGTCAAAAACTAGGTCACCAGGTCAAACCAAAGGAATAGCTTGTTAACACTGTAGAGGCCACATTTATGACTGTATCTTCATAAAACCTGGTCAGAGTGTTAATCTTGATGACTTCAAGGTCCAGTTTGAATCTAGGTCATGTAAGGTCAGAAACTAGGTCTCCAGGTCAAATCAAAGGAAAAGCTAGTTAACACTGTAGAGGCCACATTTATGATCTTATCTTAAAGAAACTTGGTCAGAATGTTAATCTTGATGATCTATAGGTCACATTTAAATCCGGGTCAGATGGGGTTAAAAACTAGGTCACTGGGTCAAATCAAAGGAAAAGCTAGTTAACACTTTAGAGGCCACATTTATGACCATATCATAATGAAACTTGGTCAGAATGTTAATCTTGATGATCTTTAGGTCAGTAGTCAGGTGAGCGATACAGGGCCTTCGTGGCCCTCTTGTTCATGAATTATGCCCCCTTTTACTTAGAATTTAAGGTTAATTTTGATGCATTTTCACTATATCTCAGTTATTACTTAATGGATTTGATTCAAACTTAAAATAGGTGTTCCACCTTATCACTCACATCATGTGACACAAGGTGCATAACTCTGACACCAATTTTTCATGAATTATGCCCCGTTTTACTTAGAATTTAAAGTTAATTTTGATGCATTTTCACTATATCTCAGTTATTACGAAATGCATTTGTTTCAAACTTGAAGTAGTTGTTCCACATCATCACCCACATCATATGACACAAGGTGCATAACTCTTGCGCCAATATTTCCTGAATTATGCCCCCTTTTTGCTTAGAATTATACTTATATAGTGTGTTGGTACACTTTTTCTGTACCTCTCTTATTATTTGATATTTTTTAACACAGACTCAAGCTATTATGCAATATTCATCCAACATGGGAGTAATTAAACACTCTAGTGACAGTTCTTGACAGATTTAAATGTTTTTGGTACAAAGGTGTAACATCATAAAATACAGGTCAAGTTTGTTGGCTACAAACCACCAATTTTATATGTAGTTATGGCCCATTGCCAACTTAAAATTTGTCAAACTCATGGTTGCCGGACAATAACTCAAAATGCTTGACAGATTTAGATAAATTTTGGTACACATGTGTAACATCATAAAAAACAGGTCAAGTTCGGTTTAAATTGCACCTTCTTGTGGCCATGTTTTTCTTATGGTTGCCTTTCTTCAGTTTTAAGACTGTATTGTGGGGGTATTCGTCACTCCTGTGACATTTCTAGTTTTGATTTTAACCACGCAAAATTTTGTACTTACTTACCCTGGAGCTGATATGGAAACCATTGCATAATGTAATTTTCAGGTGTATTTATAAACCATCATTTGAATTATGTAAGGTATTTCTGCACATTTGGATTTTTGTGCCCCCACAACAGAGTGGAGGGAGCATATATATTTGGTTTTGTCTGTGCGTCCAAGCATCCAATGTTTGTGACACGCCTAGCTCAGAAAATATTTCATATAAATTTTTGAAACTTTGCATGAGTCTTTATCATGATATGAACTTGCGTGCCTTTTATTTTTCATATGGCTCTGCCCCCGTTTCCAGAGTTATGGCCCCTGATATAGTCAAAAAAGCAAATTTTTACCTTGCAATGCGACTTGCTAAGAAAGTATTTGATATAAATCGATGAAACATTGCATGAGTCTTTATCATGATATGAACTATGAACTTGAGCACCTCTTATTTTTCGTCTGGCTCCACCCCTATTTCTAGAGTCATGGCCCCTGAAATATTAAAAAGTGCACATTTTCACTTTGATGCGCCTAGCTCAAAAAGTATTTGACATAAACTGATAAAACCTTGCAGGAGTCTTAATCATAATATGAACTTGCACACCTCTTATTTTTCATCTGCTCCACCCCCTATTTTCAGAGTTAGACCCCTGAAATAGGCGAAAATGCACATTTTCACCTTGTGATGTGTCTAGCTCAAAAAGCATTTGATATAAATTTATGAAAAATTGCATAAGTCTTTATCATGATATAAACTTGCACACCTCCTATTTTTCATCTGGCTCCATCCGCCATTTCCAAAGTTATTGCCCCTGAAATAGTCAAATGCACATTTTCACATAATGATATGCGTAGCTCAAAAAGTTTTTGATGTTTATTTATGAAACCTTGCATGAGATTTCATCATGATATGACCTTGCACACTTGGCATATTTCTTGAGATTTTAGCACTAATTACAGAGTCATGGCCCTTGAAATAGTCAAAATGGTTGATTTTTTGTTTATGATGCTCATAGCTCAAAACGTATATGGCCTAGAATAATTAATCCTTTATATAAGATGTTTGTTGAGGCTATAACCCCTTTAAGACTGCAAACATTTGAATTATTTGTGACAAATTTACCAGTGGGGTACACCCTGTGTCCTACAGACACATTCCAGTTTTTAGCTCACCTGAACACGAAGTGCTCAAGGTGAGCTTTTCTGATCGCCCTGTGTCCGTTGTCCATTGTCGTCCGTCGTCGTCAACATTTTGACTGTTAACACTCTAGAGATCACAATTTTGACCTAATCTTAATGAAACTTGGTCAGAATGTCACCCTCAATAATATCTTGGAAAAATTTGAAATTGGGTCATCTGGGATCAAAAACTAGGTCACCAGCTCAAATCAAAGGAAAAGCTTGTTAACACTCTAGAGGTCACAATTTTGGCCCAATCTTAATGAAACCTGGTCAGAAAGTTACCCTCAATAAAATCTTGGATGAGTTCGATATTGGGTCATCTGGAATTAAAAACTAGGTCACCAGGTCAAATCAAAGGAAAAGCTTGTTAACACTCTATAGGTCACAATTTTGGCCCAATCTTAATGAAACTTGGTCAGAATGTTACCTTCAGTAAAATCTTGAATGAGTTTGATATTGGGTCATCTGGGGTTAAAAACTAGGTCACCAGGTCAAACCAAAGGAAAAGCTTATTAATGCTCTAGAAGTCACAATTTTGGCTTAATGAAACTTGGTCAGAATGTTACCCTCAATAAAATCTTAGATGATTTCGATATTGAGTCCTCTGTGGTCAAAAACTAGGTCACCAGGTCAAATCAAAGGAATAGCTTGTTAACACTGTAGAGGCCACATTTATGACTGTATCTTCATGAAACCTGGTCAGAATGTTAATCTTGATGACTTCAAGGTCCAGTTTGAGTCTAGGTCATGTAAGGTCAAAAACTAGGTCACCAAGTCAAATCAAAGGAAAAGCTAGTTAACACTGTAGAGGCAAAATTTATGACTGTATCTTCATGAAACCTGGTCAGAATGTTAATCTTGATGACTTCAAGGTCCAGTTTGAGTCTAGGTCATGTAAGATCAAAAACTAGGTCACCAAGTCAAATCAAAAGAAAAGCTTGTTAACACTGTAGAGGCCACATTTATGACCGTATCTTAAAGAAACTTGGTCAGAATGTTAATCTTGATGATCTATAGGTCACGTTTAAATCTGGGTCAGATGGGGGTTAAAACTATGTCACTGGGTCAAATCAAAGGAAAAGCTAGTTAACACAGGGTTCCCACGCTACCGGGAAAACGGGAAAAGTCTGTGAATTTCAAAAATTGACTCCCGGCTGTGAAAATACTGGGAATTTGGCGAGAAAACGGCAAAGGTACGGGAAAATACCGGGAATTATCCAATTTTGCTAAGGGAAGTAATTCATGATTCAAAATGGCGGACATGGATGTCATTTCAATTTCCTTTTTCGAAAATACCGATGTTTTTGTGGTTGATGGGCCTATATAGGTAGCTATGCTTGAATTTTTAGACAGTAATTTTAGGCTTTCGGTCATTTTTGTGTCGATTTTTAAGAAGCCCTGTGAAATTCCGATCATTTTTCGAGAACAATTGTGAAAATCGTGATTAGTGACATGCTTGAATTCAGTGATCAAACAACAACTTGACTGAAAATAATTTAATTGCTAGAAGTGTATCAAAGATTATATAAATAATGTAGGTGGCACCAGAGGTGTAGTTATTATGAAGGAGTTGATTAATTCTTCACAACATGCTAGACAAGTAAATGATTCATAGTTTCCTTGAGAAACAAAACTTGAGGACAGTAAGGAAACAAAAGAAAAAAAAAGAAAATTTGCAGAGCCTGTATTTATTAAGTAGAAATTTTTAAGCAATATCGGGCCATCATGGCCCCCTTGTTCTTATATTTTTACACTGAATCTAGAAAAATTGACTGGAACGTACAACCCAATATGTCGTACAGAGGTCCTTGAAAATCACAACAAGGTCCTGGAAAAGTCCTTAAATTTCATAGATGAAAAAGTGTGGGAACCCTGTTAACACTTTAGAGACCATATCTTAATGAAACTTGGTCAGAATGTTAATCTTTATGATCTTTAGGTCAGTAGGTCAGGGCTTTCATGGCCCTCTTGTTATAATACAGAACTTGATTAAACCATAAATTATAAGTTATATTGGACTTTTGAATCAAGTTTTAGCTCACCTGTCACAAAGTGACAAGGTGAGCTATTGTGTCCGCTTGATGTCCGTCGTGCGTCGTGCGTAGCGTGACGTGCGTCAACAATTTCTAAAAAAATCTTCTTCTTGAAAACCACTGGGCAGAATTACACCAAACTTCACAGGAATGATCCTTGGGTGGCCCCCTTTCAAAATTGTTCAAAGAATTGAATTCCATGCAGAACTCTGGTTGCCATGGCAACCAAAAGGAAAAACTTTAAAATTCTTCTTGCCCAAAACCACAGGGCCTAGGGCTTTGATATCTGGTGTGTAGCATCATCTAGTGGTCCTCTACCAAAATTGTTCAAATTATCCCCCTAGGGTCAAATATGGCCCCGCACCGGGGGTCACATGGTTTATATAGACTTATATAAGGAAAACTTTGAAAATCTTCTTGTACAAAACCACATGGCCTAGGGCTTTGATATATTGTATGTAGCATCATCTAGTGGTCCTCTACCAAGAGTGTTCAAATTATCCCCCTGGGGTCAAATATGGCCCCGCCCCGGGGGTCACATGGTTTATATAGACTTATATAGGGGAAACTTTGAAAATCTTCTTGTACAAAACCACATGGCCTAGGGCTTTGATATTTGGTATTTTGCATCATGTAGTGGTCCTCTACAAAGATTATTAAAATTATCCCCCTAGGGTCAAATATGGCCCCACCCCGGGGGTCCCAAGTTTTACATAGACTTATATAGGAAAAAAAGTTTAAAAATCTTCTTGTCTGAAACCACAACACTTAGACCTTTGATATTTGGTTTGTAGCATTGTCTTATGGTCCTCAACCAAAATTATTCAAATTGTACCCCTTGGAAGAAAAGAGGCCCTGCCCTGGGGGTCCCAAGTTTTATATAGACTTATATAGGAAAAAGCTTTAAAAATCATCTTGTCTGAAACCATACAACCTAGGCTTTTGATATTTGGTATGATGCATTGTCTAGTAGTCCTCTACCAAAGTTGTTTAAATTATGCCCCTGGGATTAAAAGAGGCCCCGCCCTGGGGTCACTTAGTTATTATGTAAGTTATAAAGGAAAAATACTTAAAAAAACATCTGATCCTATTTCCAAGACTGTTAAATTATAATTACCTGATGACCCCAAGTAATTTGTCACTTGACTGTGACCTTGACCTACTGACCTACTTTCTTGTTTTTTAAGATACAACCTTGAAATTTTGATGACATACAAAGTTTTGCACACAAATCGTAAAACTGAATTTTATTGACCATGAATGTGACCTACTGACTTTCTTAATATTTTATCATCAGTTTGACATTTGAAACATGTAGCTCATATTACTCAGGTGAGCAGTCCAGGGTCATCATGACCCTGTTGTTTTTATAATACAGAACTTGATAAAACCAGGATTTTTCAAATAATTGGAATAGAAATTAGAAATTTTTCTACTGCGCATAGACTTTAATCGAACTGTATTTGTACACTTCGGAGTTCTATATCTGATTATTTTGTCTTAAATTATCCACCTTGACTTTATATATAATTCCATCATGCATTATCATGAGGTGTATGTTATACACTGCTGACATCAGGCATGTTAAGAATACACTACAAATTTAATTTAAGGGTGTTGATGTGACCATGTTCTAGATATAGTTCAGGTGGTTTATGTATGCATGCTGTGGGGGATGTATGCATATTCTACATATATTTAGGAGGGTTGTTGTATGCATATTGACTGATTTACTTAAGGGAATTGATATGTGCAAATTGCACTTAAGGTGGCTGGTTGATGTATTCATCTTGTACTTACACAGATGTAATATGTTTGCAGCTTTTGGCGGAGACCGTTGTGAACAGGACACAAAGAATGACTGTGAAAATGCCGGTTGCCACGAAAACTCACAGTGTATGGATAAAATCAATGGCTTTGAGTGCATCTGCCCATCTGCTGGTGGATATACTGGAAATCTGTAAGTCTCTTGTCTTGTTGAGAGGGATCCTGATTGGGTTAATTCTCAGCTCAACTCTCTGTCCATCCTGTCTGATTCTCAGCTCAGCTCTCTGTCCATCCTGTCTAATTCTCAGCTCAGCTATCTTTTCATCCTGTCTAATTCTCAGCTCAACTATCTGTCCATCCTGTCTAATTCTCAGCTCAACTATTTGTTCATCCTGTCTAATTCTCAGCTCAACTATTTGTTCATCCTGACTAATTCTCAGCTCAACTATCTTTTCATCCTGTCTAATTCTCAGCTCAACTATTTGTTTATCCTGTCTTATTCTCAGCTCAACTATCTGTTCATCCTGTCTAATTCTCAGCTCAACTATCTTTCCATCCTGTCTAATTCTCAGCTCAACTATTTGTTCATCCTGTCTAATTTTCAGCTCAACTATTTGTTCATCCTGTCTAATTCTCAGCTCAACTATCTTTTCATCCTGTCTAATTCTCAGCTCAACTATTTGTTTATCCTGTCTTATTCTCAGCTCAACTATCTGTTCATCCTGTCTAATTCTCAGCTCAACTATCTTTCCATCCTGTCTAATTCTCAGCTCAACTATCTGTTCATCCTGTCTAATTCTCAGCTCAACTATCTTTCCATCCTGTCTAATTCTCAGCTCAACTATTTGTTCATCCTGTCTAATTCTCAGCTCAACTATTTGTTCATCCTGTCTAATTCTCAGCTCAACTATCTTTCCATCCTGTCTATTTCTCAGCTCAACTATTTGTTCATCCTGTCTAATTCTCAGCTCAACTATTTGTTCATCCTGTCTAATTCTCAGCTCAACTATCTTTCCATCCTGTCTAATTCTCAGCTCAACTATTTGTTCATCCTGTCTAATTCTCAGCTCAACTATCTTTCCATCCTGTCTAATTCTCAGCTCAACTATTTGTTCATCCTGTCTAATTCTCAGCTCAACTATTTGTTCATCCTGTCTAATTCTCAGCTCAACTATTTGTTCATCCTGTCTAATTCTCAGCTCGACTATCTTTCCATCCTGTCTAATTCTCAGCTCAACTATTTGTTCATCCTGTCTAATTCTCAGCTCAACTATTTGTTCATCCTGTCTAATTCTCAGCTCAACTATCTGTTCATCCTGTCTAATTCTCAGCTCAACTATTTGTTCATCCTGTCTAATTCTCAGCTCAACTATTTGTTCATCCTGTCTAATTCTCAGCTCAACTATTTGTTCATCCTGTCTAATTCTCAGCTCAACTATCTTTCCATCCTGTCTAATTCTCAGCTCAACTATTTGTTCATCCTGTCTAATTCTCAGCTCAACTATTTGTTCATCCTGTCTAATTCTCAGCTCAACTATCTTTCCATCCTGTCTAATTCTCAGCTCAACTATCTGTCCATCCTGTCTAATTCTCAGCTCAACTATTTGTTCATCCTGTCTAATTCTCAGCTCAACTATTTGTTCATCCTGTCTAATTCTCAGCTCAACTATCTTTCCATCCTGTCTAATTCTCAGCTCAACTATTTGTTCATCCTGTCTAATTCTCAGCTCAACTATCTTTCCATCCTGTCTAATTCTCAGCTCAACTATTTGTTCATCCTGTCTAATTCTCAGCTCAACTATTTGTTCATCCTGTCTAATTCTCAGCTCAACTATCTTTCCATCCAGTCTAATTCTCAGCTCAACTATTTGTTCATCCTGTCTAATTCTCAGCTCAACTATTTGTTCATCCTGTCTAATTCTCAGCTCAACTATCTTTCCATCCTGTCTAATTCTCAGCTCAACTATTTGTTCATCCTGTCTAATTCTCAGCTCAACTATTTGCTCATCCTGTCTAATTCTCAGCTCAACTATCTTTCCATCCTGTCTAATTCTCAACTCAGCTCTTTGTCCATCCTGTCTAATTCTCAGCTCAACTATCTTTCCATCCTGTCTAATGCTCAGCTCAACTATTTGTTCATCCTGTCTAATTCTCAGCTCAACTATCTTTTCATCCTGTCTAATTCTCAGCTCAACTACTTGTTTATCCTGTCTTATTCTCAGCTCTATCTGTTCATCCTGTCTAATTCTCAGCTCAACTATCTTTCCATCCTGTCTAATTCTCACCTCAACTATTTGTTCATCCTGTCTAGTTCTCAGCTCAGCTATCTGTTCATCCTGTCTAGTTCTCAGCTCAACTATTTGTTCATCCTGTCTATGACCTTTACTTCTTCTCAGGAACAATTTGATGGTCAAAAAACTCAGACTGTAGCCTTTCTCAAATATGTTCACATCACATGTCCCCTATAGAGGACCTCCAGAGCTTGGAACCACTTAATACAATTTCCCATGAACTACTTGATGGATCTTTACTGACCTTGTTCTGAAGTAGCCTTGTATAAACCCCTCTCAAATTTATCCGCTCATCCCCTTTAAGGGACTGCAGAGCTTTTCAACAAAGTTTGTCTGTAGTATCCTGTCAATATCCTTTCTCCATATTGTTCAAATGGGGGACACTTGAACTAACTTAGGGGTCACCATCTCTAAAAAATAACTAATCATGAAATCATAATTGAGCCATGCCATGAGAAAACCAACATCCGCGCAGTCTGGTCAGGATCCATGCTGTTCGCTTTCATAGCCTACTGTAATTAGAGAAACCGTTAGTGAACAGCATGGATCCTGACCAGACTGCGTGGATGCGCAGGCTGGTCTGGATCCATGCTGGTCGCAAAGTCACTATGTTGGTTTTCTCATGGCGCGGCTCATATGATATGACATGAAAGCTTAAACTCTAGCATTGTGTTACTTCACATTATGGGTAATATTCCTCACTGCCAACCTGTAAATTAGGCTGAATTTTAGATATTTGCAGCCAGAATGTAAAGTAGGTATAAACTTCCTAATATCTACATATTGTTCTTCTATTTCATAGGTGTACTATGGCGAACAATCCATGTAGTCCAAACCCCTGTGAACGAGGTACCTGCCGGGCGTTTGGTTCTGTAAGATATGAGTGTACATGTCCAAATGGATATAAAGGCCTCAACTGTGAAATCAACATTGGTAAGCTTCTAACCAATGCATGGATGATCAGAGAATCGAAATGCACTTTTTGATGGAGAAATATCAATAGCAAACAGTATAATTGAGCCGTGCCATGAGAAAACCAAAATAGTGGGTTTGTGACCAGCATAGATCCAGACCAGTCTGTGCATCTGCGCAGTCTGGTCAGGATCCATGCTGTTCGCTTTCAAAGCCTATTGCAGTTAGAGAAATCGTCAGCGAACAGCATGGATTCTGACCAGACTGCGCGGATGTGCAGGCTGGTCTGGATCCATGCTGGTCGCAAACGCACTATGTTGATTTTCTCATGGCACGGCTCAGTTTATGAAGCTGTCAGTCTTAGTCTGTAATTGTAGAATAAACGTTGGTTGACAAGCAGATCTCATGCTGTTAATGATCTTTTTAGCTCACTTGAGGCTAAAGCTCCAGTTGAGCTTTTGTGACCGCTCAATGACTGTTGTCCATCATGTGTCACAATTTATGAAAAAAAATCTTCTTCTTCAGAGCCACTGGGCAGATTCACACTAAACTTCACAGAAATGATCCTCTTGTGGCTCCCTTTCAAAATTGCCCAAAGAATTTAGTTCCATGCAAAGCTCTGGTTGACATGGCAACTGAAAGGAAAAACTTTGAAAATCTTCTTGTCAGAAACTGTAGACGATTTCAAAAATATTTTGTAGAAATGATTTCTAGGTGACCCTCTACCAAAATTGTCCAAATCATTCAGTTTTGGTTAAAAACATGGCCGCCAGGGGGCGGGGCTTATTTTCCCTATATGGCTTTAATGTATATTTCAAAAATTTACTCTAAACTTCACAGAAATGATCCTTGGTTGCCCTCTATCAAAATCGCCAAAAGAAATTAAATCCATGCAGAACTCTGGTTGCCATGGCAATTGAAAGGAAAAAAACTTATAAAATCTTCTTGTCCAAAATCACAGTAGCTAGGGCTTTGATATTTTGTATGTAACATCATCTAATGGTGCTCTACAAAGATTGTTCAAGTTATCCCCATTGGGTTAAATATGGCCCAGCCCCGGGTCACTTGGTTTATATAGACTTACATAGTGAAAAAGCTTTGAAAATCTTCTTGTCCAAAATAGCAATGCCTAGGGCTTTGATAATTGATATCTAGCATCATCAAATAGTCCTCTACCAATTTTGTTCGAACTATCCCCCAAGGGTCAAATATGGCCCTTACCCCTGGATTCATATGGTTAATATAGGCTTATATAGGAAAAAACTTTGAAAATCTTCTTGTCCAAAACCGCAGGGCCTAGGGCTTTGGTATTTGGTTTGTAGCATTATCTGTTGGTCCTTCCTTTACCAAGTCTGTTAAATTTATCCCCCTAGAGTCAAATATGTCCCCGTCCAGGCCCAGGTCACATGGTATAGACTTGTATAGGAAAAGTTTTTTAAAATCTTCTTGTCTGAAACCACAAGACATAGGCTTTTGATGTTTTGTATGTTACATTGCCTTATGGTCCTCTACCAAGATTTTTCAAATTCTTACCCTGGGGTGAAAAGAGGCCCTTCCCATGGGTCCATATTTTTACATATACTTATATAGGAAAAACTTTAAAAATCTTCTTGTCTGAATCTGAAAGGCCTGGGCTTTTGATATATGGTATGTTGCATTGCCTAGTGGTCCTCTACCAAGATTATTCAAATTAGTTGACCCTTAGTTGAAAAGAGGCCCCACCCAGGATGTCCCATGTTTTACATAGACTTATAATAAATTATAGGGAAAAAAAATCTTCTTGTCTAAAAGTTCAAGGCCTAGGCCTTTGATGTTTGGTATTTATCATTGCTTAGTTGATTTCTAACAAGATTGTTCGAATTATACCCCTGGGGTGAAAAGAGGCCAACCCGACCTACTTTCTTGTTTTTTAAGATACAGCCTTAAAATTTGGGTGACATTTATAGTTTTGCACAGTGATCTTAAAACTGACTTTCAGTGACCATGAGTTTGACCTACTGACCTACTTTCTTAATATTTTAGCATCAGTTTAACATTTGATACATGTAGCTCATATTACTTAGGTGAGTGATCCAGGGTCATTATGACACTCTTGTTAGCTCACCTGAGCACAAAGTGCTCAGGGTGAGGTATTGTGATCGCTCACCGTCCGGCGTCCGTCCGTCCGTCCGTTGTACGTCCGTCCGTTGTACGTCCGTCCACACTTTCCTTTAAACAACATCTCCTCCTAAACCAACAGGCCAATTTTGATGAAACTTCACAGGGATGTTCCTTGGATGGCCCCCTTTCAAAATTGTTCAAAGAATTGAATTCCATGCAGAACACTGGTTGCCATGGCAACCGAAAGGAAAAACTTTAAAAATCTTCTTCTCAAAAACCAGAAGCCCTAGAGCTTAGATATTTGGTGTGAAGCATTGCCTAGTGGACCTCTACCAAGTTTGTTCAAATCATGACCCCGGGGTCAAAATTGACCCCGCCCCAGGGGTCACTTGATTTTACATAAGAAAATCTTAAAAAATCTTCTTCTCAAAAACCAGAAGCCTTAGAGCTTAGATATTTGACATGTAGCATTGCCTAGTGGACCTCTACTAAAATTGTTCAAATCATGACCCCGGGGTCAAAATTGACCCCGCCCCAGGGGTCACTTAATTTTACATAGGAAAATCTTCAAAAAATTTCTAAAAATAAACCAGAAGGCCTAGAGCTTAGATATTTCACATGTAGCATTGCCTAGTGGACCTCTACAAAATTTGTTCAAATCATGGCCCCCGGGGTCAAAATTGACCCTGCCCCAGGGGTCACTTGATTTTACATAGGAAAATATTTAAAAAATCTTCTTCTCAAAAACCAGAAGCCCTAGAGCTTAGATATTTGACATGTAGCATTGCCTATTGGACCTCTACTAAAGTTGTTCAAATTATGACCCGGGGGTCAAAATTGACCCCGCCCTAGGGGTCACTTGACTTTACATAGGAAAATCTTCAAAAGTTTTCTAAAAATAAACCAGAAGGCCTAGAGCTTAGATATTTCACATGTAGCATTACCTAGTGGACCTCTACAAAATTTGTTCATATCATGACCCCCTGGGTCAAAATTGACCCCGCCCCAGGGGTCACTTGATTTTACATAGGAAAATCTTCAAAAATTTTCTAAAAATAAACTAGAAGGCCTAGAGACTAGATATTTGACATGTAGCATTGCCTAGTGGACCTCTACAAAATTTGTTCAAACCTTGTCCCCCGGGGTCAAAATTGACTCCGCCCTAGGGGTCACTTGATTTTACACAGGAAAATCTTAAAAAAAAATTCTAAAAATAAACCAGAAGGCCTAGATCTTAGATATTTGACATGTAGCATTGCCTATTAGACTTTTACAAAGTTTATTCAAATCATGACCCCTGGGGTCAAATTGACCATGCCCCATGGGGTTACTTGATTGTACATAGAAAAATCTTCAAAATTTTCTAAAAATAAACCAGAAGAGCTTAGATATTTGACATGTAGCATTGCCTAGTGGACCTCTACAAAAAGTTTTCAAATCTTGTTTTTAAAGTTACTTAAAGAAAATTTCAACTATATTTTCTCATAATTCTTTTGATTGATTTCTATTATGATCTTTTGACCTTGAAGACTTGTCCTTAAGTGCAATGATAACAGGTGAGCGATATAGGGCCATCATGGCCCTCTTGTTTTATGTTTATGTGTGCCACAGCAAAAAAATAACATTATGTCAGGCATATAATGCATAATTTGAATAAGTCTGAAAGGAACAGAAAGCATAATGACATAAAATTAACTACATTTGATGGTTTACATGTTTTATCCTTAAAATGGATGTTTGCTTCATGTTATAGCACTTGCAGAATCCCTCTGGGTACAGTATGTTGGTGGCTTCGCCTTTATAGATCTACACTAATCAGTGCCTTACTCACTGATCTCTGTAAGAACTTGCTCATCCAAAAGAAAAATCCAGGAATCATTTTTGTGTTTTAAAGAAATTCAAGTTGCCTTGTTATGTAGGAATTATGTTTTGTTGATATAAGGCCTAAAAAAAAAATATGTTTGTTTCCTGTAACCCGACCGACCGTAAGTTTTTACCGCCGACCGCAATTTTTTTATGGGCTGAAATTCGAGATTCTGATCATATCTTTATTGATTATAGGGATAATTTAGTTGTACCCGACCTCGTCGCGCATAGTCACGAACGTTCCTGGTTCTGTCGACATGAAACAACATGGCGAAAAGCCTGTTTGTCGGTAGACTCGAGGTTCCGGGTTTTCACCCGCGAAAATCGAGAAGTTTTCTTTGATGCATATCGAGTTCAAAAGTTCTGCCCCTTGTCAATCAAAATCTCGGTGAATTTCAATACTGTTCGCCACCTCAAGCGGAAGTATGGCAGTAGGCGGAGCGTCATATACTAATTAGCTACTGACAGATGTCAATCACGCCACGCGCCGACTGACACGTGGTTATCTCGCGGTTTGTATTTAGTACTTCATTATGAAAGGTGTTTATTGATCAAGGTGTAAACGTTAATTGATAAACAATTCGTAGAAGAGCAGTCTATTATCATGTTTGTACCACTTGTTCAGGGGTCACGCTGTCGGTTGCACTTGAGCCATTTGCGACAAAAGATAAATTGTGGCCCCGAAAATCTCTAATTGGCAAAAACGGCCCGAAGCTATGTCTGTCTGCAAAACTATGAACTTTGCCTGTTACACAATGTTTACTGAACAAAAGGAATCAGTGTAGAAAAAAAACTTGTATGAACAACATCTGTTATTGAAAGGCGGGAGCAAATTTTCAACAATTTTATTTGATTAGTAATTTAACAGGCCTCGACCTTAGCGGTGGACTGTTGGACCGACGCAACCAAAAATATCGGCAGGTCCACTATCAAAAGTTGGGTAGACCGACGGTCAACCAGTTTTCAGTCACGGTCTGCAAATAAAATAAAACCCTTAAAAGTGAAAAAATAGGGGTGGTGGGGGGTGGGGGATCGTACCCATATCGGCGAATTCACAAAACGAAAGTTGATTTTGCCTTAGTACGGCATTCTACAGTTATAAGCATTGGCGAGTTAAAGTCAGGATAGCACGAATGGACTACTCCACCGATCGGGTGAGTGGTTTTTACGTGGTAACTTTACCAAATTGAGTAATTACATCAGGCAAAATTACCTGGATTGACTGGAATTTACCCGCGAATCGTAAAAATATCAAAACGTCATGCTGGTAATTTTCTATTCCACAAGCACGTGCGCCATATCGTAATACTTAATTTACATCGCAGTTACTTTTGACACAAAAAACGCGCGTAGTGCATTCATTTTTTAATAAAATCGCTTCAGATATTCAACACCGCTTGAGAACTAATACAGTTTGAATTCTATAACAATTTTAATAAGATATCGACAGGAATGTAGGCAAAATTCTTTTAAAACGATCAAATTTTCATATAATGTTTTGTAAAATTTCAAACAGCGCGATCTTGATTATTCATTTCCTTTTTAAAGTAAATAAACGGTACATACTATGGTAATAAAATTCAGACTTTTGACCAGAAAGTACAAAAAACACAATTCAAAAATCTTAAATAATGAAAAAGCGGCAGCAATTTAAATACATGGAGTAAAACGATTTTTTGGCAAACAGATTTCTGTTAGCACGGCAGAATAGGTTACGTGACCTCATGAACGTAAATAGAAATGTGGTTTTAAAATGAGGCAGTATGATGTCGTTGCAATTTTTAATAAGTTTTAAATGAGTCTTCGTGCATATATTTTTTGACACAACACTTTGTTAGATATTCTTCTCAAACAATAATGTAAATTTTTTGAGGGCAAATAGGTCAGCATCGTTCACGGTCTGACACATTTACATGTCAGTTTATTCGGGATATTGCACATTCGCTTTTAAAAAATTAAAGAAAAAACTTTTTTACTGATTTCTTCTCAACAATTAAAGGAATCGAGAAAGTACGATCAGACAGTGATGTGTCACATGGCGCGAAAACATGACGTAATGCAATGACAATCTCGTGGAAACTATACCGCTTTGATCTCCACTGCAGATGCCACAATAACCGACACACTTCTTTTAGCTCTTTGAGGGGGTGTTAATTGATGATGAAAACGAGGCCAATTACTTAGTTTATCATCAGAATGATTACCGATAACTGTTGATGTTTTTGTTTTTTTTCACTTTCAACACTGGTGCTGATTGTGTCCATATTTTGGGACACTTTTCAAAATAATTATTTTTCGGGATAACAGATTGCTACAGTCTTCCATTTTTAATTATTTAGAAATAAGTCCTGTTTCTTTGAGTCATATGAAGTTATGACGTCTACAGCATCACAATTTATGAGATAGAATTGGAGGTCCACTAAAGTCTGAGCAGGTCTACTAGATTTTAGCAGTTGGTGAACCTGCTGGCAACTGCTGAAAAAAGTTAAGGTTGAGGCCTGTTTAGGCAGTTAATTGGCGATAATAAGGTTACTAAACACTGAAATGTTCTGACACCTACTAAAAAAAAATTTAAAAAAAAAAAAAAAATTCCCTACCTACCGACCCCCATTTTTTTCAGCATGTTACAGGAAACAAACATATTTTTTTTTTAGGCCTAAAAAGATAATTTATAAATGTTGTGTTTTCTTTAAAACAGTCAAATTTGTTAGTATACTGGACAAACTGACAACTATAATTCACTTAGGGTTGGTGTAAAGACACATTTGTATGACACTTTTTAAAAGCATTTTAAAAATACTTTTTCTCCATCCTGTAACCAAAAACTGCTTAGTTTGTATAAAAGCTAACATTCATTCATAATTTGCTAAGACCACATATTTTCATTGTTCTTTGATTGCAGATGAATGTGCCATGTACCCTGATGCCTGTCCGTATGGGGGTAAATGTATTGACCGGATAGATGATTACACATGTTCCTGTAGTAGTGGCTTCTCTGGTCCTTTCTGTGAAAACACGCCAAACTTCTGTAATAATCATGACTGCAGTGGTGATAATGTGTGTTATAACAGCTTAGACAGAATGGAAGGTGTTTGTGTGTGCGACACAGAACTGTTTGTACCTCGATACCGATGTGCAATGAATGTTGTTCAAAACGAGAGCGCTGTTGACCAACAGGCAAATACGGTCACTTCTTCAGTATTCTTGACCACCATTGATGAATGTGAAAACCTCTGTCAGAATAATCCTAATTGTAACATAGCTACATTCACTGATCTTCAAGATAGTACTGGTAGATTTATCTGTGCACAGTACAACAGCAGTTATGCATCAAAAACAGACAGTGCATCTGTTGCAATTTATAAAGATTGTAACGACAGACCAGGTAAGTAGCTTGATATGATTTAAATTCATTTATCGAAAAACTGTTATACATGTTGTGTAATATCAGATATTTACTTCTGACATTTAATTTATTTTTATGAGGTTGCACTGTGGAAACCCAAAAAACATTGAAATGAAGTTTTTCAGACTTTGTTTCTTTCAACATCTGTTCAAAACACTCATTTAGTAGTACATTTGGAGTGACAAAGTGATATATTTTTGAAATTGAATTGAGTTTTGAAATCTTCAACAACTTTTTTAGACATGTATATTTGATGTAACTTTAGTAACACAAGTACAAAATATTGCCAGTGTTTTTCCCCACTATAGAGTTACCTCTGGTAAAAGAAGGCAGTTGCTAAGTAAAAAAAAAAGAGTTTATTTTTCCCAGTTCTGAACAACTTCCAAAATTATTGATAAGTTTTAGGCTTTTAATAATTTTGCTTCTTTGTAAAGAGCACTTAGTTGAACAGTTACTAAATTGTCACCCAACATTGTAAATTTTGTCAAAAAATAAAATGCTATATATGGTTTCAGTTTTTAGCTCACCAGAGCACAAAGTGCTCAGGGTGAGCTATTGCGATCGCTCACCGTCCGGTGTCCGTCCGTCCGTCCATCGTCCGTCCGTCCGTCCATCCACACTTTCCTTTAAACAACATCTCCTCCTAAACCAACAGGCCAATTTTGATGAAACTTCACAGGGATGTTGCTTGGATGGTCTTCTTTAAAAATCGTTCAAAAAATTAAATTCCATGCAGAACTCTGGTTGCCATGGCAACAGAAAGGAAAAACTTTAAAAATCTTCTTCTCAAAAACCAGAAGCCCTAGAGCTTAGATATTTGGTGTGAAGTATTGCCTAGTGGACCTCTACCAGATTTGTTCAAATCATTACCCCGGGGTCAAAATTGACCCCGCCCTAGGGGTCACTTGATTTTACATAGGAAAATCTTAAAAAATCTTCGTCTCAAAAACCAGAAGCCCTAGAGCTTAGATATTTGACATGTAGCATTGCCTAGAGGACCTCTACTAAAATTGTTCAAATCATGACCCCGGGGTCAAAATTGACCCCGCCCCAGGTGTCACTTGATTTTACATAGGAAAATCTTCAAAAATTTTCTAAAAATAAACAGAAGGCCTAGAGCTTAGGTATTTCACGTGTAGCATTGCCTAGTGGACCTCTACAAAATTTGTTCAAATCATGACCCCCAGGGTCAAAATTGACCCCGCCCCAGAGGTTACTTGATTTTACTTAGGAAGATCTTCAAAATTTTTCTAAAAATAAAACAGAAGGCCTGGATCTTAGATATTTAACGTGTAGCATTGCCTAGTAGACTTCTACAAAATTTGTTCAAATCATGACCTCTGGGATCAAATTGACCCCGCCCAATGGGGTTACTTGATTGTACATAGAAAAATCTTCAAAATTTTCTAAAAATAAACCAGAAGGCCTACAGCTTAGATGTTTGACATGTAGCATTGCCTAATGGACCTCTACAAAATTTGTTCAAATCATGACCCCGGCCCAGGGGTCACTTGATTTTACATAGGAAAATCTTCAAAAATTTTCTAAAAATAAACCAGAAGGCCTACAGCTTAGATATTTCATGTGTAGCGTTGCCTAGTGGACCTCTACAAAATCTGTTCAAATCATGACCCCCGGGGTCAAAATTGACCCTGTCCCAGGGGTCACTTGATTTTACATAGGAAAATCTTCAAAAACTTTCTAAAAATAAACCAAAAGGCCTAGATCTTAGATATTTGACGTGTAGCATTGCCTAGTAGACTTCTACAAAATTTTTTCAAATCTTGACCCCGCCCCATGGGGTCACTTGATTTTACATAGGAAAATCTTCAAAAAATTTCTAAAAATAAACCAGAAGGCCTAGATCTTAGATATTTGACGTGTAGCATTGCCTAGTAGACTTCTACAAAAAAAATTCAAATCTGGACCCCCCAGGGTCAAATTTACCCAGCCCCAGGGGATACTTGATTGTATATAGGGAAATCTTCATAAATTTGCTAAAAATAAACCAGAAGGCCTAGATCTTAGATATTTGATATGTTACATTGCCTAGTAGACTTCTACAAACTTTGTTCCATTCATGACCCCCGGGGTAAACTTGGCCCCGCCCCAGGGGTTACTTGATTGTACATCAGAAATCTTCCAAAAAAATTCTAAAAATCATCAGTTTGACATTTGAAACATGTAGCTCATATTACTCTGGTGAGCGATCCAGGGTCATCATGACACTCTTGTTTCCAAATATAAAAATTTTCAGAGATGTTATCCCAGTTCTACCAGTATGGGTAGCATTTGATGGAAAAAGAGCTGATTGCAAATCCATTTTACAAATGACTCAAAGATTTTTGTCTCCCCCCCCCCCCCCCCCGGATGAGTGCTGGGTGGGGGCATACAGATTTGGTTTTGTCTGTGCGACCATCCATCCGAAGTTCATGACGCACCTAGCTCAAAAAGTATTTCATATAAATTGATGAAACCTTGCACGAGTCTTTACCATGATATGAACTTGTGCACCTCCTATTTTTCGTTTGGTTCCATCCCCTATTTTAAGAGTTATGGCCCCTAAAATAGTCAAAAATGCACATTTTCACCTTATGACATGCCTAGCTCAAAAAGTATTTGACATAGATTCATGAAACCTTGCATGAGTCTTAATCATGATTTGAACATGTGCACCTCCTATTTTTCTTCTGGGTCCGCCCCTATTTCAAGAGTTATGGCCACTGAAATAGTTAAAAATGCACATTTTCACCTTGTGACGTGCCTAGCTCAAAAAGTATTTAATATAAATTTATTAAACCTTGCATGAGTCTTTATCATGATATGAACTTGTGCACCTCCTATTTTTCATATGGGTCCATCCCCTCAAAAATGCACATTTTCACCTTGTAACTGCCTAACTCAAAAAGTATTACATATAAATTGATTAAACCTTGCTAAGTCTTTATCATGATATAAACTTACACACCTTTTATTTTTTGGCTGACTCCACCTGCTATTTTTAAAGTTATGGCCCCTGAAATAGTAAAAAGTGCACATTTTCACCTAATTATGTGCCTAGCTCCAAAAGTATTTGATGTAAATTTATGAAAACTTACTTGAGTCTTTATCATCATGTGACCTTGCACTCTTGGCATTCTTCTTGAGAATCTTAATACTTATTACAGAGTTATGGCCCTTGAAATAGCCAAATTGTAGATTTTTTATTTGTGATACTCATAGCTCACACAGTATATGGCCTGGAATAATGAATCCTTTTCATAAAATGTTTGTTGAGGCTATACCCCATTAAGATTGGAAACATTTGAATTATTTCCCCTTATTTGTGACAAATGTACCAGTGGGGGCACACCTTGTGTCTTACACATTCTAATTTACTTAAAATACATTTGATATCCTAATGTCTCCAAAGTCTTTGAAATGTCCAAATAAGTGAAAGTTTTATATATAACATGAAAATAGTTGTAGTTTCTTAAAAACTTAATGAATTATATCAGTTTTCTTTCAAGCTGAACTGTCAAATTCCTGTAAAGGTTCAGTATCCATTTTCTGTTTAGCGTGAATGTCAGTTTTGTGTTTGCTTGAATGTCAGTTTTTCTGTTAAGTCTACAATTTCAGTATTTTGTTTCAAGCTACAATTGAGTTTCCAGTTCATTAGCTGTAAATATCAATGTTTTCTGTGTAGCTTCTGTCTAGTCTTTTATATTAGTGTTTTCTGTTTAGCTTCTATCTTGTCTTTTATATCTGTGTTTTCTTTTTAGCCTGTTTCTGGCTCTTAATATCAGTGTTTTCTGTTTAGCTTCTATCTTGTCTTTTATATCTGTGTTTTCTGTTTAGCTTCTATCTTGTCTTTTATATCTGTGTTTTCTGTTTAGCTTCTATCTTGTCTTTTATATCTGTGTTTTCTGTTTAGCTTCTGTCTTGTCTTTTATATCTGTGTTTTCTGTTAAGCTTCTATCTTGTCTTTTATATCTGTGTTTTCTTTTTAGCCTGTTTCTGGCTCTTAATATCAGTGTTTTCTGTTTAGCTTCTATCTTGTCTTTTATATCTGTCAGGCGCGTAGCTACCTATACGCAAAAAACGCAGTTGCGTACACATGGTCCTCAAAAATTAAAAACACAAACAGTCTAAAAATGCAATAAAAACTGAAGAGGGAGAGGGTATATACCGATATATTTCCTTTCTTTCAGAAGAATTCTTAACAGCAATCTTTGTCTCGATTTCAATGTAATGAAGTACATATTAAGTATAGGGGAAGATTTATCTTTCTTGAAAAGTTTCTTCACCACCAAGTTTAAATATGACCGAATGCCAGTCAGATGGTCCGCCTTATCCAGATGTTTTACACGGGAACCTGAGCCTAAATGATAAAGTTAGATACAGCGTTCTCGGGGCATACACTTAACAAATTCTCTAACGCTACCAGAAGTCTTTTCGCTACAATGTTAAAACTACCGTCGTTCAAAGATAATTCCGTGAAAGTTTCAGGACAGTTAAAGGAGTATCAGGCATTGTTTGAAGGAAAACTAACTAACAACAAACATTTCCGTAATTTGAACCTTTTGTATTTTATTTGATGAAGCCCCGATGATTTGCAAAGTTGCAATTATCTCCAATAAATACAACTCATGACGTGAAAGTCAACATTCCTAATTTTAAAAAAAATCATTTGATTGCTACCAATATAGTTCTCAGTACATTTAATAAACATGTAAATTGTTATCATTATCTTTGGACATTAGGAAATATAAAATTTTCAACCACATGACACGTGATGTTCTGTCTCGTGAAACGATGTCGTGCGTGTATTAAAATTATCTATTCAAAAATCTCCAGTGTTTCAGTCACGTACTATCAGGATTCAATTTATTTTAAATTTGCAAGAATATTTCTAATGAAAACCAGTAACATTCGCGCTAGTAACTACTGTAGCATAATTATTGGCTATTTGCGACTTTGAAAAAACTAGGGTTAGTGATAAAATCTGCTATTTTAGCCTTATTTCATTGTTCATTTTGTATCAAACGTTATCTTATACATTGTTCTAAATTCCCTGGAAAATGTATTCAGTTCTTTTTGGCAGTTTTAAAGTTATTGCGAAAAGGCTACCGGTAGCGTAAGTAAAGTTAAGTGATACGAGGTTAATTTACGACAGTAGAAATTTCGAAATACAACATTCTACAGGACGGTTGATTTTATTTAACATGAAATGATATTTTATTTTGGTAAAATATTTCAAAGGATTCAAAATTTTACGCTGTTTTCCCAAATCTATAAAGAAATAGCCGTAAAGAGAGCCTTTTGGTTTACACCTGAAATTCAATGTTAATGTTTAATAGTTAATGACAAATGCATTTAAAACCATTTTGATGAAAAATATTCGCTGATTTGATCAGCATTTAAGGCAAAGTTCCTTACTTTTACGAATTTTGGGTCATCTTGTGACTTTCATTTTTTGTAGTGTGTGTCTTACTTATAATGCATACAATTCTATATAAGTGGGGCGTTTTGAAAGCGGTTCAGTGTATTAACTGGAAACATAATAATCTCGTTGAAATATTTAATCAAACACTGTTGCCACCTGATTTTCCATAGGTGGGCGGGCGCCATTGAGACAGATATTCCATTCAGCTTGCCAGATACCATTATTTAAAGCAGCACTGCAAGACCTATATCCTCTATCTATATTGTACTCTTATGTTAGTATTCCAGTATCAATGGCTACCGCTAAACGATCGTTCAGTATATTGAGACGAGTAAAGACATTGAACACAATGACCACTGACACGCTGTCGGGACTTGGGCTGTTAATCTTTTACCGGGAAAATGTACTGAACAGCGAGTCTGTTCTAGATAACTTCACTAGAAGGAAGAGTAGGAAATTGGCGCTTATTTTTTGAATGAACTGAAATATATTAATTTACATCCGTCAGTTCGATTTTCTACCATCAGAATAATATGCATATAATAATTTTACACGACTTTATACAAATTAAAGTTATACTACTAAATTTAAGTTAACATTATCAACCAGGCCGAAATATCATTTTTTGGTGAAATTAATTTTTAAAACATCATTATTGTTGGAGAAACGTCATTAGAAAGACATCGCGGAAGTGAGCATTTAAATGTTTTCTCTACATTTTTTGAAACGAAAAAGATTTAAATGACAATTTTCGCTTGTAATGTCAAAAAATCGACTTTGAAAAATAAGTGTTATTACACGAAGCACATGTATTTAACACGTTTTATTGACTCTATTTCTTGTGAAAATACTCCCAATTTGCACCAAAAACGTTCTAGCAAACGAAATTTTTTAGGGGGAGCATGCCCCCGAACCCCCTAGAATGCTTGCGTACACATTCTCTAAGGCCTAGCTACGCCCCTGTCTGTGTTTTCATTTTAGCCTGTTTCTGGCTCTTAATATCAGTGTTTTCTGTTTAGCTTCTATCTTGTCTTTTATATCAGTGTTTTCTGTTTAGCTTCTATCTTGTCTTTTATATCTGTGTTTTCTGTTTAGCTTCTATCTTGTCTTTTATATCAGTGTCTCCTGTCTAGCCTTTTATATCAGTGTTTTCTGTTTAGCCTGTTACTAGCCCTTAATATCAGTGTTTTCTGTTTAGACTCTGTCTAGCCCTTAATATCAGTATTTTCTGTTTAGTTTCTGTCTAGCCCCTAATATCAGTGTTTTCTTTATACGCTCTGTCTAACCTTTGATATTAGTCTAGCCTTTAATATCAATGTTTTCTGTATAGACTCTGTCTAGCCTTTGATGTCAATCTAGCCTTTAATATCAGTGTGTTCTGTTAAGCCTCTGTCTATTAGCAGTGTTTTCTGCATTGACTCTGTCTAGCCTTTGATGTTAGTCTAGCCTATAATACCAGTAAAGCCTTTAATATCAGTTTGTTATGTTAAAACTTTGTCTAGCCTTTAACATCACTCAGACTAACCTTTGAGATCAACAGTTTCTGTTTAGCCTCTCTTTAGCCTTGACTATCGATATCTTCTGTTTAGCCTCTCTCTAGCCTTGACTATCGATATCTTCTGTTTAGCCTCTCTCTAGCCTTGACTATCGATATCTTCTGTTTAGCCTCTCTCTAGCCTTGTCTATCGATATCTTCTGTTTAGCCTCTCTCTAGCCTTGACTATCGATATCTTCTGTTTAGCCTCTCTCTAGCCTTGACTATCGATATCTTCTGTTTAGGCCCTCTCCTACTCTTATTATCAGTGTTTTCTCTTCAGGTTTTAATATCAGTGTTTATTCAAGTTAGCACTTAATGAACTTATTTACAGCTGAAGCATATGCATGTGACCAAGAGAAAATGCCATGTGATAATGTGGACTGTAACAATGGGACATGTTTGAATATCAATAACAACCTTGACAGTTTCTGTGACTGTGATGAAGGCTTTACTGGTTTCCGTTGCCAACATAGTAGGGATGACTGTTTAGGGAACCAGTGTGAGAATGGAGCTGAATGCATTGATGGACATCTAACATACACATGTGACTGCAAACTGGGCTTTGATGGTATGCAATTATCAGTGTATTCTCTATTAACAAACTTCCTTGGAGCAATTTCTCAATAAAGGCGCTTTTTAAAAAAGACCCGTTTTTGTACCCCTACACAACGAAGTTGTATGTGGGAATATATGATGTCAGGTTGTCCCGCCTGACCATCTGTCTGTCTTTCATGCAAACATGTGGATACTTAGGTGGCTATAGGAACAATAGGTAACTGTAAGTTTTCTTTGATGTCATCATTCTATAAGCTCTTAAGTGGCTAAAAGAACAATGGTAGCCACATGTAAGTATCCATTTGTGAAGATGTCCATCTGTAGAAAAAGACTAATCTCCTGAACCCATGCAAACAATTTAATGGAACCAGTAGTAACCCTAGTTGTGCGTGGTGCATGTTACATTCTTTTAGATAAATATTCTGCAGAATTATTGGACTTAGTTTTTTGTTACTAAACTATATACATAGTCTGCATGCCTTATCACTGGAAGCATTGCACACAATTCAGTGAAATGTCACACCAACCTTACTTGTGCATGGTGCATGTTAGGTTCTTTCAGAAGAATATTCTGCAGAGTTATGGGATGTTTTTTTTTTTACTATGCTATATACATAAAGTCTACATACATATAGTCCCCATAACTGTGCAATCGTCTGTGCGTCAAATTCTGATGCACTGTGTTAGTGCATGCAGAGGGTACATATTGTTTTTGCCCTGTCCGTCGGTCCGTATGCCACACTTCATTTCCGATCAATAACTGGAGAACCATTTGACCTAGAACCTTCAAACTTCATAGGTTGGCAGGACTTATGGAGTAGACGACCGCTATTGTTTTTGGGGTCACTCCGCCAAAGGTCAAGGTCACAGGGGCCTGAACATGGAAAACCATTTCCGATCAATAACTTGAGAACCACTTGACCCAGAATGTTGAAACTTCATAGGATGATTGATCATGCAGAGTAGATTACCCCTATCGATTTTGGGGTCACTGCGTTAAAGGTCAAGGTCACGGAGCCCGAACAAGGAAAACCATTTCCGGGTCAGTAACTTGAGAACCACTTGACCCAGAATGTTGAAACTTCAAAGGATGATTGGTCATGCAAAGTAGATGACCCCTATTGATTTTGGGATCACTCTATTAAAGGTCAAGGTCACAGGGGCCTGAACATGAAAAACCATTTCCGATCAATAACTTGAGAACCACTTGACCAAGAATGTTGAAACTTCATAGGATGATTGGACATGCAGAGAAGATGACCCCTATTGATTTTGGGGTCACTCTTTAAAGTATAAGGTCACAGGGGTCTGAACATGGAAAACCATTTCCGGTCAGTAACTTGAGAACCACTTGACCAAGAATGTTGAAACTTCATAAGATGATTGGACATGCAGAGTAGATGACCCATATTAATTTTGGGGTCACTGCATTAAAGATCAAGGTCACAGGGGCCCGAACAAGGAAAACCATTTCCGATCAATAACTTGAGAACCACTTGACCCAGAATGTTGAAACTTCATAGGATGATTGGACATGCAGAGTAGATGACCCCTATTGATTTTTGGGTCACTTAGTTAAAGTTCAAGGTCACAGGAGTCTGAACATGGAAAACAGTTTCTGGTCAGTAACTTGAGAACCACCTGACCCAGAATGTTGAAACTTCATAGAATGATTGGTCATGCAGAGGAGATGACCCCTATTTATTTTAGGGTCACTCTATTAAAGGTCAAGGTCATAGGGGGCTGAACATGGAAAACCATTTCCGGTCAGTAACTTGAGAACCACTTGACCCAGAATGTTGAAACTTCGTAGGATGATTGGACATGCAGACTAGATTACCCTTATTTTTGGTGTCACTTGATCAAAGGTCAAGGTCACATGGGCCTGAACATGGAAAACAAATTCCATTCAGTAACTTGAGAACCACTTGACCCAGAATGTTGAAACTTCATAGGATGATTGGTCATGCAGAGGAGATGTCCCCTATTGATTTTGGGGTCACTCTGTTAAAGGTCAAGGTCGCAGTGGACAGAAAATGGAAATCCATTTCCAGTTTATAACTTCAGAACCATTTGACCTAGAACCTTCAAACTTCATAGGAATAACAGAGTAGGTGACCCCTATTGATTTTGGGGGTCACTTCTTCAAAGGTCAAGGTCACAGGGGACTGAACATAGAAAACTCTTTCCAATCAATAACTTGAGAACCACTTGACCCAGAATGTTGAAACTTAATAGGATAATTGGACATGCAGAGTAAATGATCCCAAATGATTTTGGGGTCACTTGATCAATGGTCAAGGTCACAGCAGCCTGAACATGGAAAACCATATCCAATTCATAACTTGAGAACCACTAGGCCCAGAACCATTTGACCTAGAACCTTCAAACTTCATAGGAATAACAGAGTAGGTGACCCCTATTGATTTTGGGGGTCACTTCTTCAGAGGTCAAGGTCACAGGGGACTGAACATAGAAAACTCTTTTCAATCAATAACTTGAGAACCACTTGACCCAGAATGTTGAAACTTAATAGGATAATTGGACATGCAGAGTAAATGATCCCAAATGATTTTGGGGTCACTTGATCAAAGGTCAAGGTCACAGCAGCCTGAACATGGAAAACCATATCCAATTCATAACTTGAGAACCACTAGGCCCAGAATGTTGAAACTTAGTGGGATGATTGGACATGCCAAATAGGTGATCCCTATTGCAGCCAACCATCAGTGTCTCTTTAACTTCCGCTCTTCTCCCTAATTGACTTCTTGCATATACGACTATGCAGTGGGGGAGACATGCACTTTTTTACAAAAGCATCGTCTAGTTTGTTTGAAATCTAATCGAACTTGTTAATCGGCTGCCATATTGAAAATGCTCTTTTCTTTCCTGACAGCCATATCAAGGTATTTCAAGCAGCTGACTTCATTAGAAACTTACTGACTTTATCGTTTGCAAGCAGTGTGACAATTAAAAAGTCATATTTTGGTAAATTTTATTCTAAATATATCGCGACAGGCAAATCCGAGACTATCGATTATGTTCAGTTGATGGGTTTTAGCAGAAATATACTGCGGATATATGTGCTGGTCAAAGAAATGTATAAAGATAAAGTATGACTCGTGATGTTTATTGTTTGAGAGTGATTACCAGTTTTGCAAAATTGTAACCGGTTTCACCTAGTAATGGAATCTGATCCGATTAACCGAGTAATTGTCCCAGTCCTAAACAAATCTTCCTTATTAATCGATTGATGGATATATTCAAATTGGTCTGTAACATTATAATAAGATCCTTCCCAAAGTTTATTCAAAGTTTCACTTAGTATACATCATCAAAACATGAAATGGAATTGCATAGTATTGTTTTGACTTTCATGTCTGACTATTTTTAGCTCCACTATTTGGAGAATAGGAGTGGGGTATTCTACTCGCCCCAGTGTCGGCGTGGGCGTGACCTTTCTTGGTTAAAGTTTTTCTGCAACCTTTGTTTTTCTGTCATATCTCTGTTACTATTGCTTATATCTTACTGTAACTTCACATAAACATTGCCCAGCATACAAACAAAGTATATGCAGGGGCTGGGCCCATTATACCCAAGGTCAAGGTCACCAAGGTGTATACTTTATTTTTTTCATGTTAAAGTTTTTCGGCAACCTTTGTTTTTCTTCCATATCTTTGTTACTATAGTTTATACTCAACTCCTCCTATAGTTTCCGTTTGTATACATCATGACGTCTGCATGCACATATTTTTGGGACTTTCATATCAGACTAATATTTCTTGGAGTATAGCCCTTTTGCCAAAATTATGGTTGCTTTGCGGATTTTCGAAACCCACAAACATGTCTAAAATAAAATCTTTGCTATTTAAATTCATTGTAACATTTTTGAAATTTCTCTGTATATTTTAGGTAAAATTATGCAATTTAGTAAGTCGGAACTTGTTTGATAGTTAAGCTAAAACTATGATAATATTTTGATACTCGTTGCTGCTCAAGATTACGATATCAGATCAAAACAGTTGTAAGAAGGAAATTGAGTGCTCCATGTGAAAACCAACATAGTGCGTTTGCGACCAGCATGGATCCAGACCAGGATGCGCAGTCTGGTCTGGTTCCATGCTGATCGCAAATGCACCATGTTGGTTTTCTCATGGTGCAGCTAAAATGTAAATTGTCATTTCATGTATAATGTTTACAGGCAACAGATGTGAAAATGATATCAACGATTGTCCAGGATCCTGTAATATTACCAATGGTAAATGTGAAGATGGAGTCAATGGATACAAATGTATATGTAATGATGGATATGTTGGCGATACTTGCAATGTAAGTTTATGCTTTATAAGAAGTTTTAAAAACATATTTCATATCTTTTCCTCAGAAGCGAAAATGAGAGATTGTGACAGCAGTCAGTTAATCACATCATGTTTGTTTGGCTTATAGGGAGGGCTGGGCAGGAGAGAGAGGTAGATAATATCCCATGCATGATTGCAAGGTGGACAAAGGTCAACAAAACTCTGGATATTTACAAACCTTCTTGAAATGATCTATTCTTTTTTTGTTGCAACTGATCGCACAATGATAACTTATTTTTAGGTTGACTATTCAAAGAATTGGTAGAGCTATTGGATTCACGTGTACATTTTACCTGAGGTATCACTGCTATTTATGTAGCAATAATTACATTTCCCAGAGGTATCACTGCCATCAGTGTAGCAGTAATTACATTTTCCCTGTGGTATTACTACCATTTTTGTAGCAATTATTACAATTTATCTGAGGTATCACTGCCATCTATGTAGTAAAAAGAACATTTTCCCTGAGGTATCACTGCCATCTATGTAGTATAATTACATTTTCCTTGAGGTATCACTGCCTTTTATGTAGCAGTAATTACATATTCCCTGAGGTATCACTACCATTTTTGTAGCAATTATTAATTTTCCCTGAGGTATCACTACCATTTATGTAGCAATTATTACATTTTACCTGAGGTATCACTGCCATCTATGTAGTAAAAATTACATTTTCCCAGAGGTATCACTGCCTTTTGATTTACACTGTCGCCGTATGTGGCAGATGTGTTTTCTTTGCTCTTGAATCTTACCATAATAACTCTGTTATTTGTGTTGAGATTGTGCTGAAAATTGGATATGATGGATATAAATGTACTTTGCATCTGTGTGTGCTTCTATGTTGCAGTAGCTTCAGTGATTCAGTGGCCGATTGCATCCAGTGAAATTTTTGATAATTTTATTCATGAATTTACATCAGACATTACCTGTCGTTCACCTGTAAAATATACATACACTAGAGATCAATTATTGGATATTGGATCTACGGTATCGAAAAATAGCGGATTAGGAAAACTAGACCCTGTGGCATATAGGATTATAAACTTACACAATTTATCCTGTAAAAAGAAAATGCATAGAAGTAAATGAGGTGGTAAAAGTAAAATAATTCCTAAGCAAAATGGTGTCAACTTTAAAAATTTGATATACCCTAAGAAATACAGTCAGTATAAAAATATACGCGAACATGTATCTTGCATTACGCTGAACTGTAGATCTGTTGTGAACAAAGATGATTGTGCGGGCCAATGACAGAATAGATTTCGCTCTTCTGAATGAAACTTGGTACTCGGACGAGAAACAGCATCAGTTTGAAACTTCCGACTTGAACCAGAATGGATATAAATTAAGCATAACTAATAGAAAAAATCAAAAAGGCGGTGGTGCGATCACATGTAGAAACACGATCAATATGCGAAGGGTAACTCAGGGCACTGTTCAAAGCTTTGAATATGGTATTTGGAAGCTCGTTTCCAAAAATTTAACTATACACATAGTGGGTGTATATAGACCCCCAGCTCTATCGACTTGTAACCAGTTCGTTGCTGAATTTTTTTATTTCATCGAAAATATTTTACCACATTATGACAATTTACTTATAATGGGAGATTTCAACTTGCATATAAACGATGACAACAGTTCTTTTACAAACTTCAAGAGGACTCCATAGTAGCAATGGGCCTGGAACAACACGTTGATTTCAGTACTCATACAGGAGGACATAGCTTGGATATAGTCATAACTGAGTCACTTAATGGTGTCCATGTAGAGAATTGTGAGCCTGGACCATTTTTATCTGATCACTGTGTTGTTAAGGTTCTCATAGATGTTGAAAAAGAGACTTTTACTAGTAGGAGCGTGACATTTAGAAACTTTAAAAATTTGAACGAATCAGAATTTTCCAATAAAAGTTGATTCACAGAATATAGACAAGTTTGTGAAAGAGTTTGAATCGGAAATAGAGGATGTCCTGAATAAGCATGCTCCCCTAAAAGAAAAAACTATAATTCAGAGAGCACCCAAACCTTGATTCAATAAAAAACTGCAACAACTAAAGCAACAAGTTAGAGAGTCTGAGCATACATGGAGATGTTATGATAAAACAGATCAGTTTGAGTCGTATAAAAAAGTAAGAAATGAATACAATTTTGAAATCAAACGTCAAAAGATAAACACACTCAGTGAAAAGATAGAGAACGCTAAAGGTGATTCTAAGACTCTCTATGGATTGGTATCTGAGCTAACTGGTACCAAATCTGAAAACCCACTGCCTCAAGGAGAGTCTAAAAATTCATTGGCCGAAAAATTTGCTGACTTTTTCATGGCCAAAATCTCAAAAATACGTGAATACCAAAACTTTGAACCTCAAGTAAAGGATATAAAAAATTTAAACAAATTTACTGAATTGACTCGAGATGAAGTGAAAAATCTCATCGATGAACTGAATACTACGTCTTCAGAGTTAGATATTTTGCTAACATGTATTCTGAAATCACATGTAGATGAACTTCTCTCTAGCATCACTAAATTGGTGAATCTCTCATTACAACAAGGTGTTTTCCCTGTGAAAAACAAACAAGCAGTTGTTAGACCTCTGCTCAAAAAAGTCGGTCTTGAACTAGAGCTTTCCAGTTATCGTCCTGTGAGTAATTTATCATTTCTATCAGACCTTATTGAGAAAGCTGTTCTTTACAGATTAAACAAACATGTAAATCAAAACAGTCTTTTGCCTAAGAACCAGTCTGCATACAGGAAATACTATTCCTGTGAATCTGCACTACCTCGGTTAGTCAATGATCTTCTAAGTGGTATGGAGAAAAAGGAAGTCACTGCCCTTACTGCGATTGACTTAAGTGCAGCATTTGACACTGTCGACCACGATATTCTTCTAGATGTCCTAAAAGCACAATATGGCATCTGTGATACAGCTCTTCAGTGGGTAGACTCCTATTTAAGGCCTTGTACTTGTAAGATTAATATCAACAATGTATATTCATCAGACCGCCATTTTGAATGCAGTGTGCCCCAGGGCAGTTGCCTTGGTCCTTGGCTGTATCTCACCTATGCTGGAACTCCTTTTGATGTCATTCCAAAATCCATATCAGTCTACGGTTTTGCTGATGATCATATAGCAAATAAAAGCTTTCGTCCTACATCTGTTTCCGTAGAATCACAAGTGATCGGAGACCTTGAAAGGTGCGCAGTTATAATCAACGACTGGATGAATAGAAACAAACTGAAAATGAACACTTCCAAAACTGAATTTATTATGTTTGGCAGCAGACCTCAATTGAACAAATGTTTTACAAATTCCATTTACATTGCTGGTGATAATGTCAAAGGTGAAAGCACAATTAGATATCTCGGTGCATTTCTTGACGAAACCTTGAACTTTAAAGATCATATAAATCGCAAATGTCGTACAGCCATGTTGAATTACCTACGAATTAAGAATATCTGAAAATACTTAACAAAAGCAGCCACTGAAATTTTAGTTTTGTCTCTAGTTATTTCACATCTGGATTATTGCAATGTCATACTGTATGGTGTAGCTAACTGTGAGGTGCGTAAGATGCAACATATTCAAAACATGTGCGCAAAACTTTTCCTTAACAGGAGGAAATTTGACAGTTCTAAACAAGCATTATACAACTTACATTGGTTGCCAGTGAAAGCAAGAATTGAGTTCAAGATACTCTCTTTCATGTATAGCTGTCACACTGGCAGAGCACCTCTGTACTTAACAGAATTGCTTACAGAGTATAATCCTAGTAGACACGGTTTGAGATCGTCTGAAAATTCTGATTGTCGTTATTTTGTTCGATACAACAAGTGCAAAACATTCAATGATAGAAGTTTCTGTACTATTGGTCCAAAACTTTGGAATGAACTGCCGTTAGAACTACGTAAAAGTAAATCACTTGACACATTTAAAAAAAATCTTAAGACACTGTATTTCAGAGATTTCGCGGCATTGTTTTAAATTTTTGTTAACTGTTTTTCATGCGAAAACAGCAGGTGATAGTTCTCAAATTTTTGTAAAAGGTTTTACATTTCAACATTTGTATCTCCAAGGTTTGTTTAATAAACACACTTGTTGGTAAGGCTCTATGGGTAGGGAAGTATTTCTTCCTTAAATAGTATATGGTGGCACCGTTAACCGGGGGGTTTGAACCTCTATATGCAGCCTGCTGGGCGTACCAGATGCTTTAAGCACTGGTATTGGCAATAGGGGTAAAATGACCTCAAGGGGAGGGGTGCGATCAGGACTGTTTATTACAATAAGGCTGTTATTATTATTATTGTCATTATTAATATTGTTATAATAACTATTATTATCATTATTATGTACAACACCATTGAATATATCATTGTATAAAGGCGTTTAATCAAATTATTCAGTTTCAGTTTCCTTTTATGTAGCAGTAATTACATTTTCCCTGAGGTATCCTTACCATTTTGTAGCAATTATTACATTTTACCCGAGGTATCACTACCATTTATGTAGCAGTTATTACATTTTACCTGAGGTATCACTGCCATCTATGTAGCAATTATTACATTTTACCTGAGGTATCACTGCAATCTATGTAGCAAATTGCATTTTCCCAGAGATATCACTGCCATTTATGTAGCAGTAATTACATTTTCCCTGAGGTATCACTGCTATCTATGTAGCAATTATTACATTTTACCTGAGGTATCACTGCCATCTATGTAGTAAATATTACATTTTCCCAGAGGTATCACATTCATTTATGTAGCAATAATTACATTTTCCCTGAGGTATCACTGCCATATATGTAGCAGTGATTACATTTTCCCTGAGGTATAACTGCCATTTTTGTCGAGCCCATAAGGGAGCGAAGACATAGTTGTCCAAATGGCTGTTTGGTGTATGTGCGTCTGTGCATCAGTGCGTCCATCTGGATTTCTTTGTCTGGACCATAAGTTTGTCATTGATTGTGGGATTTTAAAATAACTTGGCACAATTGTTCACCACCATAAGATGGCATGTCGCATGCAAACCCGTGTCAATATCTTAAAGGTCAAGGACACACTTGGAGTTTAAAGGTCAAATATGGCCATAATTGACCTTGTCCGGACAATAACTTCGTCATTGAATGTGGGATTATGAAATAACCTGACACAATTGTTTTATTTGGCACAAATGTTTGTCTCAGTGAGACAGAGATTCGTGTGCAACTCCCAGTCTTTTAGACAGCTGGCAGGCTCGACATGTAGCTCTTGGGCATCTAGTTATAGTTCTATCTAAGATATCTCTGAAGTTTGTTGGATGGCTCAGAATCTAATTTTTCACAAGCGATAACCTTTGATAAGTTGCTCTGCTGATTTTTTTCCCCCCAGAAAATAGAAATTGATTGCTGATGCAAGTGCATTTCATTTTTGTTGTGTGCATCTCTGTGTGGTCGCAAGAGGTCTTTTGGTTCATTGCATGTGTTTCCTACCTGAGAAGAAAAGTTGCAACATTTATATCTCAACAAATTTGAGCATAAAATATAAAGAAAATTTGTATGGTTTTTGTGTTGAGAACATTTTCACATTTTTCTCTCGTGACATGCCCCTGTAAAAATCTTTGAATTTTTCTCACTTATCAGTGTGATATAATATAAATTATATTCAGTATTTGATCCAAGAAAGAAATATTTTCTGTGTATTTCATTGTAACTTTAACTTTTTATTGACTAATCAAATGTCACAGGTGGAGATAAATGAATGCTCAAGCTACCCATGTGAACATGGTGGAACATGTACGGATGAAGTTAATGGATTTACTTGTGACTGTCCGGATGGCTGGGAAGGAGACAGATGTGAAATTCAGATAAACAACTGTGCTGGCCGCGCACCTTGTCTTAATGGAGGAGAATGTTTCAGTCTTCCAAATTCGGCACGGTGCAGGTAATGTTTGATGTATGGTTGACTCGTAGCTGGGAATTGTTGTCTGCTGACAAATCTGTTTTTTCAAACGGGAACTTTGACCAGTCAGTACTTTTCTACATTTTAAAAGATTGCAGTGCTCTGCAATTTTAGCTTTACCAACAGGGTAGCCAACCAGTGTGACTTCTCAGTATCAAACACACGGCAAAAATAAATTGTTTTGGGTAATATTTTTCTATGATATTTTTCTTTACTATTTGATGAGTTTTGATACATTGGAAAGTGTTGAAAACTCTTGCTTTCCTTAGAACAAGTGTCTGCCACACAATCTCAGTATTTTCTTCAAATACTTGTTTGCATGTTACCTACACATTTAGTCCCATGAAAAACATCTTTGCAAGTGTTTAAGAAAAATATTTCCTGAGTCAAGCATTGTCCCCCTGAGTACAATGCCAAATTGTCCCCCTGAGTACAATGCCAAAATGTCACTTTGGTTAGCCATGCTGTTTAACCTTTAGCCAGCTGGCGGCAGGTGATTTTGTCTTTGCAACCAGGGCAAATCAAGATCAGATGTGCAGGCTGATCATGGTCTACACTGTTTGCTATTCAGTCAGTAAATTTTCAGTAAACTTCCCTTCGAATAATAAATAGTCCAATTTAGAAATTTACCAGGGTAAATGTCTAACATTTGTTAAAATAATAACTAGCTTATCAGAAGATAGAACTATTTAGTAAATCAATTCTATAAACTGCACATTCCTCAATAAAAATATAGGCAGTTCAGATTTACAGGAATATAGCATTTTCTGTAGACAGTGGGTAGTTAACCTTTACTCTGCTTAATTTCTGAAATGGACTGGTCTATCATTCAATTTAGGCAGTATCAGTTATTATTGGAAGGCATGTTCACTAAAATTTACTGACTGAATAGTGAACAGCGCGGACCATGATCAGACTGCACAGATGTGTAGGCCAATCTAGGTCTGCACCTGCAGGTTAAATGTTAAACCAAAGTATGTTATGCAGCCAGACCTGCTAGGAGGATCCAGGGGTGTTCTTACATAATTGTTTCTTATGCCCCCAGCATCTACTGATGCAGGAGGCATATAGTGATTGTCCTATCCGTCCGTCTGTACGAGGTTAACCAAATGGGACTGTTTTGTCTAGCATCAATACCCCTTACTAGAATGACTTGATACTAATGCAGATGTAACCTGTGACCATTCCTCATCTTCAAACATCACCTGACCTCAGTTTGACCTTGACCTCGACCTCGTTTTGGACTTAGGTTGCTTTGTATGGGCCATCTCTTGGTTAACCAAATGGGACCGTTTTGTCTAGCATCAATACCACTTAAAAGAATGAATTGATATTAATACAGATGTAACCTGTGACCATTCCTCATCTTCAAACATCACCTGACCTCGGTTTGACCTTGACCTTGTTATGGAAAATCTATCAATAAGGATGCCATATCAGGCATTTATTGAATGCAGCTCCTTGTTTTTCCTTCTAGAATGCATGTTTGGGCATTTTTCAGGCTCATCCAGATCCAGTTCCTTTGTTTTAAAAACATCATTTTCTGAAAAATATTTGTAAGCCTTAGCCCTCAGTACCTTCATGGAAATTCTGCAGTGAAAAATTTGTAATTCCTGATGCCATGAAAAGTTTTATTCAAAAAATAAATTAGCAAAAAGTTTTATTCAAAGAATAAATTGACAAAAGTACATAGGAGAGATGACTTAAGGCGATGTCACAATGTAAATATATTAATATGGTTGCCTTTACACTTGAGTCTTAATATTTCATTACATGAAGCATATAAGAGAAGGTTTAGCAGGTAGTATGTTGCCTGTTAATGTAGCTTCTGGCCCCTCAAAGGTAAAATTTTACTGGATCTGAGTCAGAACACCAGACTGATAATGCCACCCTGCTGTTGGTCAGTTTCAAACTTGTGCTGTAGATTTTTGAGACTGGTTTCCAAATTAATTTCACAACCTTGGAATACATGTATATGTACCTGATTTAAAAATTATTAGTTGCATGTTGCAGTCCTCAAAGAAAAAAAATTGAAACATAATTGCATTGCTCCAGTTATAAATTAAATGCTTTACAAAGTTAATTCAGACTTGTACCTATGTCTTACCATGCAGATATTATCTTTTTAGATGTGAGGGTGGTGCTACTGGAGAGAATTGTGAAAATGCTACATTGCTGTGTGATACACTCTCTAACCTTAATGTGTGTATAAACGAGGGAGTTTGTGTCAATGGAGAGGGAACTGCCACATGTTCTTGTCCTGTAGGTCAGTATGTTTTGTTATTGGTGCATAAGCACATACTGAAATGTTGTCTGCTGTGAGTGTGAGTGGAATTAATTTTTCTTTCTCATGATATTTATTGTAATATTTAGTGTTCACAAGGTTTTACTGTGTATATAGAAGATAATTTTATCTTAAAAGGGAATACTTTATCACATGTGTAAAGATCTATTGTCAGTTAGGTTTACTGCATATATCTTTTATCTTTGGAACTCTTTAACAAGGGTTTTGCCTTAGACTCTTTCAGAACTGAATTAGCTAACTTATAGACTGATGTTATTGTTTATACTTTTGAACAATGCAGTAGGTGTGTATATAACTGCATAAAAACAATCACTCCAGAAATAAAGCATAGTGCAGTTATTTTTGGTGTCACTGCCACTGGCCATGCTTACAAATGGATACTTATGTGGCTATAAAGACAATAGATATCAGTTACCTTTTTCATTCAGTTGTTCCTTGATGGCTCTTCCTTCATGTAGACAGCTAAAAGGACAATAGAGTGGACAAAGAGATAGCCATCTAAGAACATCTATCTGTCCATAATGTCTTTTTTGTGATGAAATTTCAATGTAGTTGCAAATAGCTACTTAATAACGTAGGCCACACCAAATTGATAAGTTGTTCATCGGATTTTTTTCTGAAAAATTTGTGCCGGCGAGCGAAAAAATAATTCAAATATTTTTTTTTTGGTTTTTGAGAAAATCAGGAGTGAGCGAAGAGCGAAGAAATATATTTGTCTTCATTTGGCTCTCGACTGACTAATAAAAGCCTTAAAATAGAATGTATAGCCCTTTTAAATTAAAAAGTAAGTCCCCAGGGATTGAGAAAATCTGACCTGCAGACGCACAACAAAGCGAACTCGTGAAAAAAGGTAATAACATTGTCATACAGTACACTGTAATCAAATAATGCCTGCTTTTGAAAATGCTGTTAGAAAATAAACAACAATGCATAACCTTACACCATACTTATCACATACATATGTGACTTGAATATTTACTGCATTCTTAGCTGACTTTACAAAAAAAATTTATACATCAAATATCTATGTGAGTGTTACTAGATCTATTAAAGCTTCTGATTTGAAACTTAGAACAGTTATTTACTGTCAAAGTCTACACCAGGAGAAACAATACACTTAAATCTGACTCTAGACAGAGTTATGCCCCTTTTTAACATAGAATATTTTTAATTAAGTTTTATATAATGACCAATAGCTCTGTACTTTAATAGCTTCTGACTATTATGCCCCTTTTACTGATTCAGAAAGTCAAGCATGATGTCTTATGTACAGCTCTTTTTCTAACTTTAGTTTAAACTTTCATAACATATTAAATTTGTTGAAACAAAGTCTCAATTAAAGTCTGAAATGGAGATTTACGTGCATTAACATTAGTCTACTAAATGATTGGAAAATTTGAAAATCGAAACTGTTCTGAAAACAACTCGTAATGTAAATTTTTTACCCCACCAACTTTCGTATGCAAATGCTGATAATTTGGACAGGAAAAAACAGAAAACAGATAAGTGACATGCATCAATAAGTATTTACCCTTACCAATTTAATGTAGATTGATGTTATCAAATAAATTAGTATGTTTTTCTTCATCCAGCTTTCAATGAAATAAATCGATTTTTGTAGCATGTAATTTGGTAAACATTTGAAGAAACTGGCATAACTGCATAAAGGGGAAATAACTTTAATGCAACTAAATGTAAGTGTTATGATTTATTATAGACAACGTGTGCGTAGTATGTATTTATTTTGATTAAAATTCATTTGAGAACAATCTGGGACTGGAATTATAAGCATTTATACACTTTTACGTCCGTAAAAAGCAGCGCACCAAAAATTTTGGATTGATTTGTTTCAATGGGGCGAGAGCAAGCCAAAAACAAACAAAAAAATATTTTTTTTGTGTTTCTGAAAATATACGAGCGGCAAATCCGATGAACGACTTTTTAATTTGGTGAGGCCTTAGAACCATATCTTCATGGTTTCACTTCTGTTTGATCCATGTAATATGCAGAACATTTTTTTTTATGATGAGCAGCTATATTTTTTCAAGATCCAGATACAATACACCATGTTAAAGGTCCAATAATAGTAGAAGGATCTTTTAAAATTGTTTTGCCCCCATCCCCCCTAAAAAAATTTGAGCTAGGTCAAAGGTCAGGTTCACAATTTGAGGTCAATGATCAAATGGTGTAATTTGTGTATATGGTACAAAAATCATCTCAACAAGTGGAAGTACACAGTAGCATCAGTTGTTTACCTCATTAAGGTATTTCAAGACTTATTATGGATGTATAGTTCAAAAGTGGAAAATTTTCATTTTATAAGTGATTTCTTGCTGTTCAAAGTGAATTTACCCCTTAATCAGGAGGGGTAGAGTTAGACATGTTTAAAAATACTGAGAGTTCTCTATTTTGCCTCCATTCTTAAGATTACATATTGTGGAAGAAATGCAGGTAGATTTTACTTCTGCCCCAAGGTTATTATGTCTCCCAACACACAGTGGTGTGGGAGACATATTGATTTACTCCAGTCTGTGTGACTGTCTCTGTGTGTGTGTGTGTGTGTGTGTCTGTGTGTGTGTGTCTGTCTGTCTGTCTGTCACAAAGCTTGTCTGCACTCTAAGTCGAACATTTCTCATCTGATTTTCACCAAACTTTAACAAAATGTGTTTGACCATAAGAACTCGGCCAAGTTTGATAACTAGCCAAATCAGTCTGTGCGTATTGGAGTTATGGCCCTTGAATTACCAAGAATCAGTCTTTTTACCCTTGTCCGCACTTTAAGTCAAGTATTTCTCATCTGATCTTCACCAAACTTGAACAAAATGTGTTTCACCATGAGACCTTTGCCAGGTTTGATAACTAGTCAAATTGGTCCAGGCATTTTGGAGTTACGTCCCTTGAATTACCAAAAAATCTGCCTTTTTACTCTTGTCTGCACTCTAAGTCAAACATTTCTCATCCGATCTTCACTAAACTTGAACAAAATGTGTTTCACCATGAGACCTTGGCCAAGTTTGATAACAAGCCAGATCGGTCCAGGCATTTTGGAGTTACTGCCCTTGAATTACCGAAAAATCTGCCTTTTTACTCTTGTCCGTCTGTCTTAGAAGTCGGACATGCATTTCTCATCCAATCTTCACCAAACTTGAACAAAATGTGTTTGGCTGTAAGACCATAGCCAAGTTCGATAACTAGCCAAATCTACCCAGGCCCTTTTGATTTATGGCCTTTGAATTACTAACTGGATCCACTTGTCCAGACCATCTAATTGGATTCACTCATCTAAACCATCTAGAGAAACTAGACATGCATTTTTCATAGGGGCAGTTCAGACATCCCAACTTTTTCTGAATGCCAAGTGGGAGTTTTTGCTTTCCAAAGTGGGAGATTGAGGTGTTCAAGTGGGAGATTTTATACCGCAGTAATTATGTTCATGATAACGAAGCTTTTAACAAATCTAATGATAATATAAACTTATTTGCCCTTATAAAATCACTAGTCTTAAAAAAATTCACTTGTCTGTATCTTATTATTCATGCATTTTTAATGTTTTGGAACAATAATACATGAAGCCTTCTGTGCAAAATTGAATAGTTCTGGCACTTTAAGCACTATGTCTAAATTCAAAACACCACTAAAAATTAAACCTGCACTTTTATTTCTTTTGTTGGAAAGAAGACTCCCCAGGTGAATTTTACATGACAAACAGTGCAGCTGTTAGAACTGTGAAAACAAAATTAATGTATATAGCGAAAAGAATAAAAGTTCAAGCAATAGAAAATTTACTGTTTGATTCTCATCCATGTCAACCAATATTTCAAACCCCTAACTCAAATACTTTCATTGATCAAAATCCTGTTATCCAAAATTGAATGTCCGGACATTGTTACACTTTCGTAGATTTGCCTAAATCTCCAGTTTAATAAAAAGATGTGTTTGACAAATTGTGATGATGCAATGACAGTTTAACAGCATTTGATAGTAAGTGGTATTAAAATTTACCATGACATTTCCTCTTATCAAAATAATTTTAAGAGAAATGTTTTTTAAAACCTAGCAGGTTGACTCGGCGACCCTCTACTTTCGATTTCAAAAAGTTACAGAAAAAGGTAAAGCCAGTATAATTTCTAATCTAAATTTGATTGAATTTAATTAGATATCTAATGTCTGGATTTTAATTTCAATTGTGACACATTAATCAACACCTGGCATTGTTAAATCGTGTAATAAACAATAATCAGCAAGGGTAGAATAAGGTGCGAAAATATCTGAAAGCTGTTGTTTACAGACTCGTCAGCAGTGATACAGTATCAGATAGGCGCAAAGAAGTGGATTATTTCATAATTTTTGTTTTTGTTGTTTCTTTTAAATCGGGAGATTGAGACTTCTGATCGGGGTGATCGGGTTTTACAACCAGAATCGGGAGAAACCCGATCGGATCGGGAGAGTTGGGATGTCTGGCAGTTGTGGGAGACATGCACTTTTCTCAAAAGCATCTCTAGTTTTTGAATGAAGTAAGCAAAATTCAAAACAGACCCACAGGATTCAACCTTAATAATGATATTTACAGTTTTATTTTGTGTTTTATGATTGTTTAACAATAGTTTGATGTTTCTTTTATCAAAATAAATGCTGTAATGAATTCTCTGCAAATGTTTTAGATAGTTGCCATTACATTGAAATTTGTCTCTGTTTGAGCTTGAGGAAATTCCATAAATTATACAAAATTTATAAAAAATGACACAGTAAAGGTTGTTTAAAATTTGCAACACAGTGCGAAACATGGTCAACTTTAAGAATATACCAAGCAAATGCCACTTTTTAAACATTACTATTAGGGGTCCAAGCTAGCAAGACATTTCGACCCCAAGACATTTCAACCCCAAGAGACAATTCGACCCCAAGACATTTCAACCCCAACTCCTTGGACATTTCGACCCCATTCAATGATATGCCTGAAAAACATCTAAGAATGCCGTCATTATTATAATTAAGCTTTAATTTAAACTGAATTGAGCAATTTCAAGATGTAGTAACGCTTAATTACCTATTAAAATGTTAAAATACGATTATTTTCGCGAAAGTCAGATTTTTTTTTACGAAAATGAGCCATATTTGTCTAAATTTCTTTATTTTCTAAATTCTTTTCTTAATTTCTTAAAGACTATATTAGTACATGCCTTCATATGAAAAATGAGTGATTTTTATCTCACAATAACGAAATAATCATCAATTATAAATTATTTAAAAAAAAAAAAACGATTTTTAAATCATGGGCCGATTTCGCTGATTTTAATCATGAAAATAACTTTAATAAAGTCAAACCTTTAATACCTCTTTATATATTTATTTATTTTATTTTTTTATTTATTTATTTTTTTGGGGTGAAAGATTTTTTTTTTTTTTTTGGTGAAAGATATAATTGCATTTCATTTTTATGGGATTCAACCAAATATAAATAATTATAATCTAACTCAAAGAAGTTTAAGATGTCACCGTCTTCATTATATTGATATTTAAAATCATAATTAGAAAAACGTGATCTTTTGATTGGATTATCACACCTTGATTAATTGTTTGTTGATATAGTCAGCACGTGTATATTTATCTGCAGTGCGCATTGCAATTAACAATTAAGCGATTGTGGTGACATCGGATATTTATAAACAATCTTTGTATTGTATTGTATTGTATTGTATTTATAAACATGTGTCAACATTATCTTTAATTTGGGCGAAAATGTAAAGAAAACAATAGGAAATTAAACAACATATTGCTTATTTTCGCATTTAATGTTATTTTCGTAAGCGATTTTGACGCACACATTTTTTGCACAGTATTATTTTGCTTTACAGAATACAGAATATGATTTTTGTTATTTACAAACTGCTCTTTTCTTTTCTATGAACGACATTCCTTCCAGTTGTAAAATATCAAATCCCCGTTACTGCAAAATATAAGAATATGTGAGTACTGTTCTGTTAAAAACGGGGAAAAAATTATTATCATATTTCATATCTGTAAGGAAAATGTAGCAGCCGTATTACTTTTTTCTATATTAAATATTTTAGCAAATACACGTGATTTAAAGTATGATTTTAAAAGTATGATTTTAACAAACCGGAATCCACCTAAAAACCGGGATACACCGGAATTCATTTTCAATAACCGGAATACACCTGTTTTTTGTAAGTTAAAGGTATTTTTGAAGTTTTTTTTTTTTTAAATAATTCAATCATATATATCATGAATAAAATACGAAAGGAAAATAAAATACTGCCAATTTCAGAATAGCTCGCCGTTTCAGTGTTTGCATCATACACTTGTAGTCACTGAGTGATATCGATTTTCTTATCGTGAGTGGCTAATTTTGTAACCGTCATTTACATAAACTCCGCCCAAGTCGCGAGTCAAATTATATGGGTTTTTCCCATTAATTTGTCTTAACAACACATAAATTGTCAGTCCTACAATGTATTTAAGCCGTACCTCAGAATCAGTTTCAAATCAAACATTTTTACAATCTGTGACTGATTACAATTACGTAAAACTGTCCCGATTAGTGTCGCATTATCTAAAAGTACTTAATTTTTCTGTCACCGATGATAAAAATCGTTAATTCATTATAGCCTCACTACAAAATGCAAATTAAGTCAGCGCATAAAGTTTATACATGTAAAATTACACATGTGTTTTTACCACTTGGTCAGAGATCTAAGTTTACAATAGTAAATCATAGCCCGATTGGCATCACTTTTCATGTCAGAAAAGTAAAATATTTAATTTAAACATAAACTCCCTGTTTAAATACGTTACTCAAGCTATAAAGGCAATAAACAGTTCTGTGAGTTTGAGATTCTACCAAATATTGGCTTGAATTAACTGAAATATAGCCGTGGTACATGGGAAGAACCTCTGCAAGAAACGTCCAAATTTCTCAGATAAAGAGATATGACCGGTAGCAAGGCTCGAACCCATGCCCTCCCCACCCACCGAATTGACCAAATCAGAGATTACAGTGATTTCAAGTTAGCGACTAACCACTTGACTACGGGGATAGTCACATGATGAATGGATACTACAATTCCTAGTTTAGAAATCACACGGGCACATTATTGCAATAAAGCAGAAGTCAGCATTGACTTAGGGCGACGAGTTAGACTAACAGCTTATTTTTACATCTATTTTTTCCGTTTGACTAAAATGTTCATGACATCACATACTACACGGTTTCTGTATGCAGTAATAATTTGACGGATCTCTAAGAAAAATGTATAATTTTTGATATGGAAGACTTTTCCAACGAAATTTCAATCGATGACATCCTTTGTTTTAATATTTTACACATCACGCGTATATATACAGAACTTACGTGTCTCAAAAGTGGACTCGTTTGAGAGAAAATATCGGTAAAAGTATTTTATCTTTAATTTCATTTAAAACTGTGATAGCAGAATTTGAATTGTAAAAGGCGATCTTGCATAGACTTTATTCACCGTTAAATTGCCTGTCACAAATATTAGAATTTAACGACCGTACCATTTGACAATATGCAGTTAATCAGAGTCACATGTGCTTTTGAAAGTTTAAAATCATAACTATAGTTTTCTTATCATATCTTGTCCAACTTCTACAATTCTGGGCGTCGAACTTTGAAAAATCGAAATACATGTAGCATTTAGACACCAGACCCAGATAGACGTATAATTATACTAGTAGTGATCTCATCACATTGTATTTTACCGACGATCGGATTACATCTCATCATATGTAGCTTTTTACCATGTAGGAAAAGAAATATGTATTAGTTAAAAACATAATTGAGCCGCACCATGAGAAAACCAAAATAGTGCGTTTGCGACCAGCATGAATCCAGATCAACCTGCGCATCGGTGCACTCTACTCATGATTCTTACTGTTCGCTAATAGTTACTCCAATTGCAATTGGCGTTGAAAGCGAACAGCATAGATCCTGGCCAGACTACAGACGCACTATGTTGGTTTTCTCATGTCGCGGCTCATATTTTTTTTTTGTATAAGTAAATGTTTCCGTTGTCATTTAAACAATGAGATTTAACAATGATAGATTCTTTATGACATTTAATTTGACGGATTGTATATATTTCAATATAAATTAACGGATATCTAAGCTTGTGAAATGTAAATATTTATTACTACGTCGTTTGTTTCTGGGTGTGACTGATGAGCCCCGTTAGGCTAGGTTTCGTAATTGAATATTCGAACAGTCTTTTGATTTGCTGGGCGTTTTTTGTGTTTTCATCGTTCTCAACAACATGTATTAAAAAAGAACATATTATATTTTTCCAAAATACCTTGCACAAATATGAACTTCCGCTTTAACATGACACTGTTGTCTTACGTTCAAATTAATTCGATATTGAAAATTTATCATCTAAACTAATATTATGAGACCTTGGGAAACACTCAAGGGTCCCCAGGACCTCCCTAAACAGTCACACACTCTTGAGAATTGGCTCGACTGTCACTCACCTTTATGAATACAAATGGAATCTTTCCTGAGTAAAGACGTGACCGTTAGGCAATTTATTTGAGTGTACTCAATGAGTGGTGTTGGAGTATTGTATGTATCCTTGATAAGCCCATGGGTGTTGAAAGATATCCGTCATAAAATTACCTTGGGGCTATATTGCAACCTGTGTTTGAAAGTAAACGGTGTCGATTGTAAAGAGGTCAACTGCTACATTATCAAAGTTTATTAATAGTCATTAAATTTACAAATGATTGAAGTGATCGTTTACAAGAACTAGGAAAACAAATGATGAATTGTTTATGTTGGACTATATAAGGAGAGTTGTCATTCTACAATTTCGATACTTGAACTGTGCTTATCCTTATGTAATAAATTTGGAATGAACATTGAAAATGTTGACACATGATTAGATTGAAAGACACAAAGATCTAGTTTTTAACAGACTGAAAACTTTTTACACAAAACTTTGTTTTGTAACGATATAGTGACATTGCTACAGGTATAATTGTAAAGAAATATTGTTAAAGTATAATACACAATACGAGACTGTACCTACTCAATACATCACAGTGTTTGTTGTTATTCTCCGAATGATTTGGTTGGAAAGAATCGAACTAAGAAATAATAAGTTTTGTTGTATTTCGTTTAGTACATCAGTATCAATCATCAGACAGTTCAAATCTTTAATCTAAATAATTTTATGTGTATATGCTGCGGACGTGTCATGCACATGTATGTACGCATTATGCAGGATTATCTTGAAATAAATTCCCGCAATATTTTACTTTTGTACCTAACCCTTTACATCGTTCTTTTTTTTGTACATTTTAAACCACTGCGATCGATAGAAATACACTTTTGGGCGGAGCAAACTACACGCGTGATCCTCTCACGACAGCTACGTCATTTATTACATACGTTTGATGTAAACGCCCATTCGGCGAGCTTTTCTGAAATTGGCAGTAAGTTCACGCAAAATGACTTTATACGAGACTGAAATTCGGCGACCGCGCGGGAAATTTCCATTACCAAAATACACCCTTATTTTATTAATAAATGGTATTTTTTGTAGGGTTTATTGCAGAAATCATTCGTGTATAATATAAACAATAAGTTTAAGAAGGATAAATAAAATTACTTAACGCTAAACGATTTTATAAGACATTGAAATTCGGCGACCACGCGGGAAATTGCCATAACCGAAATACACCCGTATTTCTTCAACAAATTGTATTTTTGAAGTGATTTATGACAGAATTCAGACAAATATATCATAAATTATTATTTTTCAAAAGGAAATTAAAATTCTTTTGAGCGTTATGTCTTGTACCTGATTGAAAATCGGCGTGCGCACTGGAAATTTGTGCATTCGGAATTTCCATGTCCTAAAATTCTCTAATGTACACAGGTATTTCTTTAATAAATCGTATTTTTAGGGTTTATGATAGAATTCAATCATATCTCAAATAAATAATTAATTTACAAAAGGAAAATAAAATGCGCAAAGCGTTTTTATACGAAGTTGAAAATTTGTTGAGCGCACGGGAAATTTGTGCACTTGTGGATGAACCACAATCGCCATAATTTTGTTAGCTTTTAAATTAAATAAAAGCTTATCATATTCAACTGCACTTACCTTGTTAGACATTATTTGTCACATGTCACTTGTGTGTGCTTACAAATATACTGATTAATTGATGTAATCAATAGTGTGATAATCCAATCAAACTCTATCAGGACTAATCAGAGGCACATGTTTGTTACGCCGCATATATTCAAAGGACATTAATTGTGCTTTGGCAATAAATGCAGTAAACATTTTTATATTCATATATAAACATGATATAATTCTTTTAAAAACTGATTTTTCATAATATATTTTCTTCTTAAATTATCAAATTAAACATGAAGAAATAATTCAGTTAGTTCCAATAATAAACATACGGCCGGTCCTTTCCGGTCAGCGCGGTTTATTCACTGACATGTATTTTGTGTATGATTTATTTAAAAATAGAATATTTATATAGATCTATATATTCATATTTTGTAAAATATGCAAAATGGAGGAAATATAAAATGAAAACATACAACTATTTCTAAGGGGTCGAAATGTCTTGGGGTCGAAATGTCTTTGGGGTCGAATTGTCCAAGAAAATTAAATTTTGGGGTTGAAATGTCTTGGGGTCGAAATGTCTTGGGGTCGAAACGTCCAAGATTCGGGGTCCAATACCTTAAGATGACAAACAGAAAACATAACCCAGGTCACTTGGTCAGATATTAAAAACTTTATTTCAGACTACCTTATTTAAAATAACTACCTGTGCATGTTCAAGATTATAAAATGATGAAAGTAATGCATGATCTAGATCAAAGGTCAAGGTCTTGGAGGGTATGGTCAAATAACTGCATTTTGTGTCAGAAGTTACTAAAAGGATTCATATAAGTCAAGTGCACAACCCTTGTGCTAGTCAAACATAGAGGTCAGAGGTCATAGTCACAACCTTACACCTTACTGTAGTGTAGTCAACTGAAGTAATGGCTAATTTAGCATGTTGTGTCATATTATGTATTACACATCAAATTGACTAAAATACAGCAACTGATTGTCAAATTGTGAAATAAAACTGCTGCAAAGAAGACTCAATTTTGCTTACAATATATTCAATATTTACAATCTTTTCAGTGTATGATACGCAACGCTGTTTCATGCAGGAAGGAATGGTGAATAAACAGGGTGGAAACATTGCTGACGCTAAAATTAATCTTGATTCTGGATCACCTCTCACAGCAGAATACTGCAAAACCAGATGCTTAAATAACAGAATATGCCATGCTGTTTCATTTATTGATAACCCTGCCAGTCCAGTTAAGTTTTGTAGATATTACACAGTTGAAGAAGAAACCTTGACTGATTCTGAAAATTCAATACATTTCAGAAGATTTTGTCCAACTGGTATGTATTAAATGGTTAAATTCTTCAGCTGGTTGCAAATTGCACCTTTGTTTTGTATACTGTAAAATCAATAAATTTTGTTTGGCCTAAAAGTTTTATACAAATTTAAGTGCATAGTCAGATTTTATTGGAGGGATCAACCCTACTCTGTGGCCGAGTAGTTAAGGGTACCGACTGCAAAATACTTGGCCCCTCACTGATGTAGGTTCAAGCTTCACATATTTGCTAGAATTCTTTATGTGAGGAAGCCATCAAACAGTCTCAGGGAAGTTCAAAAGTTCTTAGCCTGGTAACCCAGTCCCTGATGCAATAATGCTCAGAGGGGCACCTGGGGACTTCCTCTAACACAAAATGCTCACAAAAGTCAGGATATAAAGTCACCATATGTTCTGTAATTTTGTTGGTGTGATGTTAAACCTTCCCTTTCCCCAACAGGCTCCTCTACCCCCATCCCTACTTCTAAAAAAATGGATTGATTCAGTTGTGATATCCACAGAAAACAGTCCCACTTTGATATAAATTATTTCACAGTACTCTGTTCATCTGGTCAGTCGGCTCTTAGAGATGTCATTGACTGAATAGAATCACCTGACAGCAACTGTTTTGGTTATGAAATCCACCCAAGGACCACAGAATGTTTCAAGTGAGGAAGCCAACTTCCTGGCCTTTGGAAGACTAACAGGTGTCTGCATCTGCCTAAAATAATGCTGTGAAAGGAACTTGGGGTATTTTTAATAAAATTTATGAACAGAACCACTGGAAGCATAGAATGCAGCTAGACGAAATAATTTATAGCAGAACATATCATCTAGCACTGGCTTGAGTACACTGCATTAACTCCCATGATCCCAAAGGACCAGAAAGTACAATAATACTGTTGAAGAATATGGAAACTCTTTACAGATCTCATCCCCCTTCCCTCTTCTGGCCCTTTTTCTAACAGAAGTTACAGCACTTACAGATAGCTGTTTTGATAATTAGTAAAATATGAGTAGAAGATAATGTTTGAAGCACAGTAGATAGCAACCAAGTAATATATTGATAGATTTTATTTGTTGTGCCCCCCCATGGGTGGTGGGGGCATATAGATTTGGTCTTGTCCGTGCGTGCGTCCGTCTGTCCGTCCGTCCGTCCGAAGTTTGTGACACGCCTAGCTCAAAAAGTATTTGATATAAATTCATGAAACCTTGCATGAGTCTTTATCATGATATGAACTTGCGCACCTCCTATTTTTCGTCTGGCTCCGCCCCCTATTTTTAGAGTTATGGCCCCTGAAATAGTCAAAAATGCACATTATCACCTTGTGACGCGCCTAGCTCAAAAACTATTTGATATAGATTCATGAAACCTTGCATGTGTATTAATCATGATATGAACTTGCGCACCTTCTATTTTTCATTTGGGTCCGCCCCCTATTTTCAGAGTTATGGCCCCTAAAATAGTCAAAAATGCACATTTTCACCTTGTGACACTCCTAGCTCAAAAAGTATTTCATATAAATTGATGAAACCTTGCATGAGTCTTTATCATGATATGAACTTGTGCACCTCCTATTTTTCATCTGGCTCTGCTCACTATTTTTAGAGTTATGGCCCCTGAAATAGTCAAAAATGCATATTTTCACCTTGTGACATGCCTAGCTCAAAAACTATTTGATATAGATTCATGAAACCTTGCATGTGTATTAATCATGATATGAACTTGCGCACCTCCTATTTTTCATTTGGGTCCGCCCCCTATTATCAGAGTTATGGCCCCTGAAATAGTCAAAAATGCACATTTTCACCTTGTGACACGCCTAGCTCAAAAAGTATTTCATATAAATTGATGAAACCTTGCATGATTCTTTATCATGATATGAACTTGCGCACCTCCAATTTTTCATTTGGCTTCGCTCCCTATTTTTTGAGTTATGGCCCCTGAAATAGTAAAAAATGCACATTTTCACCTTGTGACGCGCCTAGCTCAAAAAGTATTTGATATAGATTCATGAAACCTTGCATGTGTATTAATCATGATAAGAACTAGTGCACCTCCTGTTTTTCTTTGGGTCTGCCCCCTATTTTTAGAGTTATGGCCCCTGAAATAGTCAAAAATGCACATTTTCACCTTGTGACACCCCTAGCTAAAAAAGTATTTCATATAAATTGATGAAACCATGCATGAGTCTATATCAAGATATGAACTTGTGTACCTCCTATTTTTCGTCTGGCTATGCCCCCTATTTTTAGAGTTATGGCCCCTGAAATAGTAAAAAATGCACATTTTCACCTTGTGACGCGCCTAGCTCAAAAAGTATTTAATATAAATGGTTGAAAACTTGCATAAGTCTTTATCATGATATAAACTTGCACACCTCTAATTTTTTGGCAGGTTCCACCCCTATTTTTAAAGTTATGGCCCCTGAAATAGTAAAAAAATGCACTTTTTCACCTAATTATGTGCCTAGCTCAAGTATTAGATGTAAATTCAGGAAACCTCGCAGGAGTCTTTATCATGATGTGGCCTTGCACTCTTGGCATTCTTCTTGAGAATCTTACTCTTATTACAGAGTTATGGCCCTTGAAATAGCCAGAATAGTGGATTTTTTGTTTGTGATGCTCATAGCTCAAAAAGTATAGGGCCTAGAATAATGGACCATTTTCATAAAATGTTTGTTGAGGCTATACCCCATTAAGACTGCAAACATTTGAATTATTGCCCCTTATTTGTGACTAATGTACCTGTGGGGGGCACACCCTGTGTCTTACAGACACATTCTAGTTTAAGTCTGTTCTAAAGAGGTAATGCAAAGTATAACAGCTTAATGTCCTCTTACACAGGCTTAAGGACTGCAACAGGGGCAGTGTTTTTTGATTAATTTGTTTATTTTTGCGTAAGTATTTAACCTTTAGCCTGCTGGCGGCAAGTGATTCTGCCTTTGCGACCAGTGCAGACCAAGATCAGCCTGCACATCCGTGCAGTCTGATCATGGTCTGCACTGTTCGCTATTCAGTCAGTAAATTTTCAGTAAACACCCCTTCGAATAATAAATGGTATTGCCCAAATTGAATGATGGACCAGTCTGAGGGTTAAGGACTACATTTATGTTAGAAATATTGTATTACAGATTTCCAGGGAAAATCATGTGAGATAGTGAAGGACTGGTGTGCTGAAAACCCATGTAAAAATGAAGGAATATGTAAACCTGTGAACCCAGTAGGATACGAGTGTGAATGTATGCCAGGTAAGGTCATTTATTTAAAAGATTACCTTTTTACACCTTCTCCTGTTGTTAAATATATTTTAAAAATTGGCAAATATTGACACAAACCTTGCTCAGGAAGTATATATCAACTCCTGCTTCCTGAGCCAAAATTATAAAAAATAATTGAGCCGTGCCATGAGAAAACCAGCATAGTGGGTTTGTGGCCAGCATGGATCCAGACTAGCCTGCGCATCTGCACAGTCTGGTCAGGATCCATGCTGTTCGCTAACAGTTTCTGTAATTGCAATAGGCTTTGAAAACGGACAGCATGGATCCTGACCAGACTGCACGGATGCACAGGCTAGTCTGGATCCATGCTGGACGCAAACCAACAATGTTGGTTTTCTCATGGCGCGGCTCAATTCAGTATTTTATAAATGCTAAAGGTATCTTTGGATTTGAATTATTTAAAATATCATTCAATTTTTGAAGCTGAAGCATTCATCAAAATTTGATTGCCATTTTCCTGCTAGTTTATTGTTCCCTATTTTCCTGATGCTTTATGGTTCCCAAGTACATATCTGCCTGCTAGTATACAATTCTTATTTCCTGTTGGTCAACAGTTCCACATTTTCCAGTGTGTTTATGGATCCCCATTTGCCTGCTGCTTTACAGTTTTCCTTTCCTGTTGGTCAACAGTTCTCCATTTGCCTACATGTTTATGGTTCCTCTTTTACCTGCTGGTTTGCAGATCCCAAATTGTTTCCTGGTTTATTGTTCCTTGCTTGCTGGTTTATGATATCTTGTAACCTAAGTAAATAATGATCACAAGTCTCGGTTAAAAAATTATTATTAATATTTCTGTTATACTAAAAAGTCAGATGAGCATCAGCACCTGCAAGGCGGTGCTCTTGTTCTTGTATGCCATAGTCAATAAATAATCAAAATGATAGAATAAAAAAAAAAAACAACCTTAGGGCACATTCTTACAGTAGCATATTATCTAAGGGCACCAACTTTACATCTGTAACATAAAATATATTATGATGATGCAAAAATAAAAGCAATTATAATAGTACCAGTTTTGTTTATCATGTACAATGAAACATAATGTTTGCGGTTTTTTTTAGCTCACCTGAGCCAAAGGCTCATGGCGAGCTATTGTGACCGCTCAATGTCTGTCGTGCGTCGTGTATCCGTCAACATTTATTAAAAAAGTCTTCTTGAAAACCACTGGGAAGAATTACACCAAATTTCACAGGAATGATCCTTAGGTGGCCCCCTTTCAAAATTATTCAAAGAATTGAATTCCATGCAAAACTCTGCCATGGTTGCCATGGCAACCGAAAGGAAAAACTTTAAAAATCTTCTTCTCAAAAACCAGAAGCCCTAGAGCTTAGATATTTGGTATGAAGCATTGCCTAGTGGACCTCTAGCAAGTTTGTTCAAATCATGACCCCGGGGTCAAAATTGACCCCGCCCCAGGGGTTACTTGATTTTAAATAGGAAAATCTTAAAAAATCATCTTCTCAAAAAACCAGATGCCTTAGAGCTTAGATATTTGACATCTAGCATTGCCTAGTGGGCCTCTACTAAAATTGTTCAAATCATGACCCCGGGGTCAAAATTGACCCTGCCCCAGGGGTCACTTGATTTTACATAGGAAAATCTTCAAAAAATTTCTAAAAATAAACAAGAAGGCCTAGGGCTTAGATATTTCACATGTAGCATTGCCTAGTGGACCTCTACTAAAATTATTCAAATCATGACCCCAGGGTTAAAATTGACCCTGCCCCAGGGGTCACTTGGTTTTACATAGGAAAATCTTCAAAAAATTTCTAAAAATAAACGAGAAGGCCTAGGGCTTAGATATTTCACATGTAGCATTGCCTAGTGGACCTCTAAAAAAAATTTTCAAATCATGACCCTTGGGGTCAAAATTGACCCTGCCCCAGGGGTCACTTGATTTTACATAGGAAAATCTTCAAAAATTTTCTAAAAATAAACCAGAAGGCCTAGATCTTAGATATTTGACATGTAGCATTGCCTAGTGGACTTCTACAAAATTTGTTCAAATCATGACCCCTGGGGTCAAATTGGGCGGGCCATGGGGTTACTTGATTATACATAGAAAAATCTTCCAAATTTTCTAAAAATAAACCAGAAGGCCTAGATCTTAGATATTTGACTTGTAGCATTGCCTAGTGGACCTCAACAAAATTTGTTCAAATCATGACCCCCGGGGTCAAAATTGACCCTTCCCCACCCACTTTAATTTACATAGGAAAATCTTCAAAAATTTTCTAAAAATAAACCAAAAGGCCTAGATCTTAGATATTTGACGTGTAGCATTGCCTAGTAGACTTCTACAAAATTTGATCAAATCATGATACCTGGGTTCAAATTGACCCCGCCCCATTGGGTTACTTGATTGTACATAGAAAAATCTTCAGTTTCTTTTAAAAATAAACCAGAAGGCCTAGAGCTTATATATTTGACATGTAGCATTGCCTAGTGGACCTCTACAAAATTTATTGAAATCTTGACCCCCAAGGGTCAAATTGACCCAGCCCCAGGGGTTACTTGATTGTACATAGGGAAATCTTCATAAATTTTCTAAAAATAAACCAGAAGGCTTAGATCTTAGATATTTGATATGTAACATTGCCTAGTAGACTTCTACAAACTTTGTTCAAATCATGACCCCCGGGGTAAAATTGGCCCCGCCCCAGGGGTTACTTGATTGTACATTGGAAAATTTTCCAAAAAAGTTCTAAAAATCATCAGTTTGACATTTGAAACGTGTAGCTCATATTACTCAGGTGAGTGATCCAGGGTCAGTATGACCCTCATGTTTGTTTTTTTTCTTTGTAACATAACATTTTTTTTAATTGAATAATTTAAGGAACAAAGAGGAATTACAAAGGTGTTTAATTTTATCTGATTTAACATCAGCATGAATCTGCAAACTACATAGATGTAGTTTGTAATATGTTATTTAAAGAACCCATGGTGTAAGATGCACTTTTTCCTGCACCTGTAAAAGGGTTGGAAATACAAGTCTGGTATGCAAGATTACATGATTATCTTTGAAATAGTGAAAAATACACATAATGTACCTAAATATTTGTGTAGCGTAAGTCCCAAAAAGTAATTGAACTAGAGTCAGGAAAGCTATCATAGAGATAGCCAGATTTTTTAGATTAACAAGTTTGAGATGTGGAGTTTCAACTCTTTTTTTTTGTACACCTGACAGCAAAGTTGTAGGGGGGTTATACTGGTTTCAGATTGTCTATCTGTCCTTCTGTATGTTTCTCTCTCTGTTTGTCCATAGACAGTCTTGTGCGCACCAACTGTCCTCATTTGCTTGAAACAGTTTAATGAAACTTCACACAAGTGATCAGTAACAACATAGTTATGCATGGTGGATGTTTGATTCTTTCAGAGAAAAAAAAAATTGCAAGGTTACAGGAATTTTTTTGTTACTTTACTTTATTCATAGTGTCTGCATATGCAGTCTTATGCGCACATAATCTCCTGAACCCTTCCACACAATTTAATGAAACTTCACACAAGTCATCAGTACCAACCTTACTTGTGCATGGTGCATGCTAGGTTCTTTCAGAAAAAAATATTCTGCTCAGTTATGGGACTTTGTTTGTTGTTGTTTTTTTTTTTGCTATACTAAATACATAGAGGGACTTTGATTTTTTTTTACTATACTAAATACATAGAGACAATATACATACAGTCCACATAATTATCTTATCTTGTTGGCTTCAAATTGCAGATTGAATGTAGTGTATGCTAGTGGGTGGGGTACATTCAGTGATAGCTCTAGTTGAAATTTAGTTTACATGATTTACAGTATCACCACATCCACACAGAAAGGTTTCACAGAACATAATTATGACAGCAGAATTATATAAAATTCTTCACTTTGATCTAGGTTATAGTGGTCCAGTATGTGAGACAGCCGCAGACCCATGTAAAAGCGACCCATGTAGGGGACAAGCAAAGTGCCAGTCAACTCCAACAGAATATATCTGCCAGTGTGAAGGTGGTAAGGTTTGGACAGGAACATCTTGCAAAAGTAAGTTTACTTTCATTGAGTAAAGTAAATACAAGACAATCTACAAGACAATCTACAAGACCGTCTTGCAAAGTAAATGCACTATCATGTGGCCATTGTGTATCTCTCTGCTTGTATAGTTAAAGTGTGCTTAGGTCAAGAACAAGTGAGTACTTTTTTCATATGGCTATTGTGTAAATATATTTGTTTACAAGGTGTAAGTCAGGACAAGAAGAACTTGCAAAAGTAAATGTAACTCCACTGTTATGTATGCATATCTGTTTGAATAGTTAGAGTAAGAATAGTTGGGCACATTGTTGTCATGATTCAGCGTAATATGTTGGCTGAGAAATAAGCTCAGGTTTAGTTTGTTTGTTCTGTTTTTAAATTGATGCATTTTATAAGTTTAAAGGGACAAGAAACTGACTGAGTATTTGTTAATTTTCAGCATCAAGAACAGATTATACAATGTTAGTGAATGCCGCTATGGGCCAGCAGCCTCCAACCTTGCAGACAACCTTTAGATTAAGCACTAATGAACTTTCTGTCATGATGAAAGTCAAAATCCACCATGTTAATACGGAACTTCCACTAGCCACACTGTTTGCATTACTTGTGTAAGTAAAAAGTAAAATTCGCTTTTACTGTGTAACTAAGAAATGAACTTTTTATATTTTTACTTTGTTTGCATTTTCTATGCAAGTGAAATTTCATCTTACCATGTTTGCATCAAATTGACTCTTACTTTGTTTGCATTTCATGTTTAAGTAAAATCAACTTTTTCTCTGTTTTCATTAATCCAGTACTGTCAGTAAAGTCGCATTTTGCTCACATTCATTGTGGAAGTAAAACTGACTTTTGCTCTGTTAGCATTTCTTGTTTAAGTAAAATCAACTTTTGCTCTGTTCGCTGTAGGCTTGTCAGTAAACTCACATTTTGCTCACATTTATTGTGAAAGTAAAATCAACACTTGCTCTGTTTGCATTTCTTGTTTAAGTAAATGTTTACATTTATTATGTTGCTTTTTCCCTGATGGAGAAAGACTAGATGGGACTATAGGGAATGTCATCTGTTCGTCTGTCTGTCCTCAAATTTAGATCCTGCAATTACTCAAAAAGTATTCAAGCTAGGTTCATAAAACTTTGTATGTAAATAGAGTGATAATATGTGAATTTTGACATATATAACTTATGATTGTTGGTTAAAGGTCAAGGTCTCTGTTTAATGTCAAGTAAGAATCTGTTTCCACTCCAAAACTTTCAATTTCATTGAAGGATTTTTTTTATTAATACACAAAAATGTTCCCCATGATTATACTATGTGACACGCACATTACCCCTGGTTGTCATTTGAAGGTAAAAGGAGGTCACTATTGAAGGTCAATTTTGAATTTATATTTATTTCTATTTTCATTTCAGAACACCTGATTTGGAATTGCCTGATAGTATTGTATTTGACTTTTCCTTGACTGTCAGTATTTATGGAATTTATGTTACATACGGGCTTGAAGAAGCCAAGGGTATACCTTTTACTGAGGATTTTGGAAAATCTATATTTGATGGAGAATGGCATCACGTGGGTATTGCAATAGACAGTGAAGGAATGTTATCAGCAACCATTGACTCGTTACATGTAGAAGATCTAGTTGATACTGGTCGCAACTTGTCTCTTGATTACAAGTAAGTTATTGTTTCTATTTCAATATGACAGTTTACCTGGATTACATATTGGGGAATATTACCAGGGTTGGTAGGTAAGGGATTCATTGTGAAACTGTCTCAATGGTCTAGTGGAGCATAGTTTACTAGATTTAGGGTTGAATGAATTCTCACTGACTTAATGTACTGTCACTTTATCTCCAGACCTGCCTCTTGGATTTCAATAAAACTTCAAGGTAATCTTTGTTAAAAAGTGTAGATGAGCATACCCTAATGGTAGTTGACAAGATCATATAATTGAGAACTACCCATTCCAATGTTTTAACCCTTAGCCTGCTGCAGGCGAATTTAACAGCCTTTGCAAACAGCTTGGAACCACATCAGACGCCGATTAAATCGGCGTCTGATCAGGTTCCAAGCTGTTTGCTACTCTGACAATATTTCTTCCAATTTTGGAGCAAATTGAATGAACTTTACAATTTTAGCAGATGACATTTCCAGCAGACGACAATTTATTTAGCATGCTAAAGGTTAATGAACCTTTATTTATGACATATTCTATTTTATACAAAAACAATCATGTCTTATCAAGGTTAAGCTTAACTATGGAGAAATGTGTATTTCTGGTTAGATTTTGACTGAATTTGGTAGTTAGTCTTGTGGCAGCACATAGTACATTTCTTACCAGTTACTTTTATTTGAATTAAAGTTTGTTCAACACCTCACACTGAGCTAATGATATATTGTTTCATGTTATGCCATTTAGAATTGTTTTATCTTATGGGTCTTTGCCATTTTAGCTAGAGACCAAAGTGATGGGGTATTAAAAAAAGACAAACAAACAAACAAACTGTAGGACTGTCATGTTTAAGAGCAATAATGTTTTATGAAGTGGTCAAACCAATGAACAGAATTGTAGAATACAGTAAAACACCGTTCACTCAAGGTTGCAAGGAGATGAGCAAAATGCTCGAGATATCTATGGTTTCGAGCGACCCAAACATTGATTATCATACAAAAATTAAAGTTTGTTTTACCAATAGTCATTGAGACCATTTGCAGAAGAAACCGTGGTGCGTAATAATAACACACTCTTGACAATTTCAAAAAGTATTACAAATGTTATAGAAGTTTCAGTATGTAATTGCAAATGGTACATGTGAAGAAACAACTTGAGATGTTTTAAAATTTCTTTTTATGACCATTGCGATAAATCTTACACAGTCAGTTTTCTGGAGCCGGTCTTCAAAGATCAATTTTCTTCCCCAAATTAAGATCTCATAATTATTAACTTGATTTTAAGAAAAGGCTATTTTATTTTTTTTATTTGCATGCAAACAACTGCTGATTAAAAGGTAAAGATCTTTTTGATCCCACATAAAAGATGTAATAAGTAATTACCTACTTGCTTTAATCTAAAACAAACAATAATTGATCAGTGTTTGATTGATATAAAACTTTTCTATAATTAATTGAATTATCAGATAAAATATACCAACAAACAAACATTTTAGATAGTCATGTAGACTGGCATCAGTCATTAGAGTCATAAAATATAAAGCACTGGCCATAAAATCAATCCTCTCTGATACCACTTTCTGAAAAAATTTACAATGTCTCTTGGCTCTGTCTCTAACGTGTTGAGATGAGCCTTGAGAGAAAATGTTTTTCAGAGAAAATATCAGTGTCAGTATGAAGAAACAAATATTATTACAGGTTATTTGATCTCAACAGACTTTGTAAGTCTAATAGTTATGGAATAAACCACGCAATTCTCATGGCATGCACAAATTTTAAATTAACAAATATATTCTGACTGCCGGAAGGTGAAAAATATTGATACCTCTGCTTGAATTTGCCAGAAGCAACAAAGACTAAATCAATACACTTGGACCACATGTCATGCTCGAGCGATCGAGTTATCATAGTTCAACCCGGCCACGGTAATTAGGAAATTGGCCAGGACCACATGAATTGCTTGGGTGAGACTGGTGGCTCAAGTTGTCAATGCTTGAGCGAGCGTTATTTCACTGTAATATGATTTATATCAACGAAAAAAAGATATTTACTTTGGATATTCTTAGGATAATAATCACTTAAAAACTTTATTTTTAAAGGGTAAGGCAATTTTGTTTTGATGTTAATTCCATCTGCTGAGATTTCTTTCATTATTTAAATAAGTGAAACTTGAAAATAAGAAAGAAATAGACATTTAAACAATTTATCAAAGTGGCAGCCAATTTGTTTCCATGTCAACAAATGGTGGATTTATTAAATTTCTAGACACATATTTCAACTGTATTTACTTTTTTCTGTTAAAAAATTTCTATATTTTTTCCAGCTATAATGAAAGAAACTTCCATGTTTTACATCTTACACCCAAGAAACATATAAAATTAATCTATTTGAAAAGGTTTTCTGCTAAATGAAGAATTCAGCAGTGTGTAAATGAGGTCATAAACACACAAATTGACTGCTTCCATGATAAGCCATTTTGTCAAATTTCAAACTGCCATAATATTATCTCTTTCAATAGTGGTCTGATTTTAGAAATTCTTTCAGCATTATGAAAGGCTTCAGGGTGGCTTTCATATTAAATCAGTTTATTGTCAGACATTCCCTGCCCTTTAAGATTCCTTGTTTGCACAGTCTTATTAGATTCTCAGGGATATATTATGTCCGATATTATGTCATCCATCTGTCCATGGTCACAATTTTGGCCCAATCTTAATGAAACTTGGTCAGAATGTTACTCTCAATAAAATCTTGGACGAATTTGATATTGGGTCATCTGGGGTCAAAAACAAGGTCACAGGTCAAATCTAAGGAAAAGCTTGTTAACACTCTAGAGGCCACATTTATGACTGTATCTTCATGAAACTTGGTCAGAATGTTAATCTTGATGATCTTTAGGTCAAGTTTAAATGTTGGTCATATTGGGTTAAAAACTAGGTCACCAGGTCAAATCAAAGGAAAAGCTTGTTAACACTCTAGACGCCACATTTGTGACTGTATCTTCATGAAACTAAGTCAGAACGTTAATCTTGAGATATTTAGCTCAGGTTCTAATCTGAGTCAGGTGGGGTCAGAAACTAGGTCACCAAGTCAAATCAAAGGAAAAGCTACTTAACACTCTAGAGGCCACATTCATGACCATATCTTAATGAAACTTGGTCAGTATGTTAATCTTGATGATCTTCAGGCTGAGTTCAGCTCAGGTTCAAATCTAGGTCAAGTGGAGTCAGAAACTAGTTCACAAGGTTAAATCAAAGGTAAAGCTTGTTAACACTCTAGAGGCCTTATTTATGACTATATCTTAATGAAACTTAGTCAGAATGTAAATATTGATGATCTTTAGGTCAGGTTTGAATCTGGGTCATGTGGGGTTAAAAACTAGGCCACCAGGTCAAATCAGAGGAAAAGCTTGTTAACACTCTAGAGGCCACATGTATGACCATATCTTAATGAAACTTGGTCAGAATGTTAATCTTGAAGATCTTAAGGTTAAACTTCAATCTAGGTCAGGTGGGGTCAAAAACTAGGTCATCGGGTCAAAGCAAATGTAAAGCTTGTTAACACTCTAGAGACCTAATTTTAAGTTTGAAACTCATGGGATCAGAATGTATGTCCTGATGTTCTCTAGGTCAGGTTTGAATCTGGATCATGTGGGGTCAAAAACTAGGTCACCAGGTCAAATCAAAGGTAAAGCTTGTTAACAATCTAGAGGTCAAATTTATGACTGTATCTTCATGAAACTTGGTCAGAATGTTAATATTGATGATCTGTAGGCCAAATTGGAATCTGGGTCATGTGGGGTCAAAAACTAGGTCACCAGGTCAAATCAAAGGAAAAGCTAGTGAACACTCTAGAGGCCACATTTGTGACCATATCTTAATAAACTTGGTCAGAATGTTAATCTTGATGATCTTTAGGTCAATAGATCAGGTGAGCGATACAGGGCCTTCATGGCCCTCTTGTTTCTTTATTTGTCAATGAATATTTATATGTTTATAAATTTAAAAAAAGATCAGACAATTATGACCCTAAAATGGCAATCTTTGTTGTGTTTCTTTTCAGTGCACAGATAAGTCTTGGATATGGTTACATCATAGAGTATGAGAACGTTGAAGTGTATGACGTATACTTAGAACGAAAGGTCTTTTCCAATGCTTTGGCTGGCAATAAACCTTCTGAAAACCCTGTTCAGCGTTTTGATAACTTTAATTTTCCGCCTTCAGCAAAGTTTAGCATGGATCCCCTACAAACAAACATAATGAGTGAGTCTTCTCTTATTGTAACTCATTTATAAATTGAAATGATAGTTTTCTGTTAGGCTAATGAATTTTGCAATAGTAAATTAGACGTAATAGGTAAAACACAGCTGAGGTATGCAGTAACATGAGAATTGGTCATATGTAAGTCACCTGTAAAGCTCATGGAATAGGTCATACATATCTGAACCATACAGCAGCTCCTGAAATAGATCATACACTACTTATTTGTGTAGAAGCTCAAGGAATAGGTAATACACATCTGGTTGTATAGTTGGACATGGAATACAGGTCATACACAGCTGATAGTACTTTAGCTCATTAGATAGGTCTTACACAACTAAAAAGTGCAGAATAATGCATATTTGATGCAGTTGCTCACAGATAGGTCATAAGCAACTCAATTTTGCAATAGCTGATACAATACACAGCTGATTATGCATTAGCTCACTAAATTGGTCATACACAGCTGATTATGCATTAGCTCACTAAATTGGTCATACACAACTGATTGTGCATTAGCTCACTAAATAGGTCATACACAACTGATTGTGCATTAGCTCACTAAATAGGCCTATACAACTGATTGTGCATTAGCTCACTAAATCGGCCACACACAGCAGATTGTGCATTAGCTCACTAAATTGGTCATACACAACTGATTGTCAATTAGCTCACAAAATAGGTCATGCCAGGCTGATTGCTACACAACTGATTGTGCATTAGCTCACTATATAGGTCATACACAGCTGATTCTGCATAAGCTCACTAAACTGGTCATACACAACTGATTGTGCATTAGCTCACTAAATCAGTCATTCACAACTGATTGTGCATAAGCTCAATAAATTAGTCATACACAGCTGATTGTGCAATAGCTCACTAAATAGGTTATACACAAAACTGTAGTTACTCATGAAATAGATCATACACAGCTGACTGTGCATTAGCTCACTAAATAGGTTATACACAAAACTGTAGTTACTCATGAAATAGATCATACACAACTGATTGTGCATTAGCTCACCATATAAGTCATATACAACTGATTGTGCATTAGCTCACTAAATAGGTCATACACAACTGATTGTGCATTAGCTCACTAAATTAGTCATACACAACTGATTGTGCATTAGCTCACTAAATAGGTCATACACAACTGACTGTGCATTAGCTCACTAAATAGGTCATACACAACTGATTGTGCATTAGCTCACTAAATTAGTCATACACAACTGATTGTGCATAAGCTCACCATTTAGGTCATATACAACTGATTGTGCATTAGCTCAATAAATTAGTCATACACAACTGATTGTGCCTTAGCTCACTAAATTAGTCATACACAGCTGATTGTGCATTAGCTCATTAAATAGGTCATACACAACTGACTGTGCATTAGCTCACTAAATAGGTCATACACAACTGATTATGCATTAGCTCACTAAATTAGTCATACACAACTGATTGTGCATTAGCTCACTAAATTAGTCATACACAGCTGATTGTGCAATAGCTCACTAAATAGGTTATACACAAAACTGTAGTTACTCATGAAATAGATCATACACAACTGATTGTGCATTAGCTCACTAAGTAGGTTATACACAAAACTGTAGTTACTCATGAAATAGGTCATACACAACTGATTGTGCATTAGCTCACTAAATTAGTCATACACAGCTGATTGTGCAATAGCTCACTAAATAGGTTATACACAAAACTGTAGTTACTCATGAAATAGGTCATACACAACTGATTGTGCATTAGCTCACTAAATTAGTCATACACAGCTGATTGTGCAATAGCTCACTAAATAGGTTATACACAAAACTGTAGTTACTCATGAAATAGGTCATACACAACTGATTGTGCATTAGCTCACTAAATTAGTCATACACAGCTGATTGTGCAATAGCTTGCTAAATAGGTTATACACAAAGCTGTAGTTACTCATGAAATAGGTTATACACAACTGATTGTGCATTAGCTCACTAAATTAGTCATACACACCTAATTGTGCATTAGCTCACTAAATTAGTCATACACAGCTTATTGTGCAATAGCTCACTAAATAGGTTATACGCAAAACTGTAGTTACTCATGAAATAGGTTATACACAACTAATTGTGCATTAGCTCACTAAATTAGTCATACACAACTTAAAACTGTAGTTACTCATGAAATAGGTCATACACAACTTAAAACTGTAGTTACTCATGAAATAGGTCATACACAACTGATTGTGCATTAGCTCACTAAATTAGTCATACACAACTGATTGTGCATTAGCTCACTAAATTAGTCATACACAGCTGATTGTGCATTAGCTCACTGAATAGGTCATACACAACTGATTGTGCATTAGCTCACTAAATAGGTCATATACAACTGATTGTGCAATAGCTCACTAAATAGGTTATACACAAAACTGTAGTTACTCATGAAGTAGGTCACACACCACTGATTGTGCATTAGCTCATTAAATAGGTCATACACAACTTAAAACCGTAGTTACTCATGAAATAGGTCATACACAGCTGATTGTGCAGTTTATCATGCAATAAGACATGCACAGCTGATTGTACAGCACATTAATACATAAATCAGACACAGCTAAAAAGTGCAGTTGCTCATGAAATAGGTAACACTCGGCTTTCTGTGCAGTAGCTCCTGAAATAGGTAATACATGGGTAAATGTGCAGTATCACTATAAATGAGTCATACACAGCTAAGAAATCCTAAAATAGGTTATACATAGATAACTGTGCAGTTTCAGTATAAATAAGTCATACACAGCTAAAAAGTGCAGCAGGTTATGAAATACTTAATACACAACTGATTGAAGCACCTCACTAAATAAGTCATACTCAGTTAATATTGCAGTATCTTATTGATCGATTATACACAACAGATTGTGCCACAGCTCATTATATAAGTCACTCATAGCTGATTGTGCATAAGCTCATTAAACAAGTTATACAAAGTTAATTGTACAGTAGTTTGTGAAATGCATCATACACAACTAAAGTGTGCAGTACCTTGTGAATTAGATTATGCATAGCAAAAATGTACAGAAGCTTACCAAAGTGATACACAACTGAATTTTGCATTTTAAATACACGTAGGACATACAATCCTGATTGTGCAGTAGCTTGCAAAATAGGTTATACACAGCTGAATTTTGCAGTGTGCATGGAATCGGTCATTCACAGCCGATTGTGCAGTAATTCAATTAATAGGTCATACAATCCTAATTGTGCAGTTCTTTGCAAAATAGGTCATACACAACTGAATTTTGCATAGTGTATGAAATAGGTCATACACAGCTGATTGTGCAGTATTTCAATAAATAAGTCATACAATCCTGATAGTGCAGTACTTTGCAAAATAGGTCATACACAACTGAATTTTGCATAGTGTATGAAATAGGTCATACACAGTTAATTGTGCAGTAGGTTTTACAGAGCTTACTGTACAGTAGTTCATTAAGTAGGCCAAACATAGCATATTATGTAGTGGCTTATTAAAAAGGTGACACAACCAAATTGGGCAATAGCGCATGAATAAGTCATATGCAGTTAATTGTGCAGTATCTCATTAAATAGGTCATACAAAGCTAAATTTTAAATTAGCTTAAGAGATAGGTCATGTACCACTGAGTTATGCATGAATATATCTCTTTGCTCAAATTGTTTGAAATAAATTAAGTGTCAATTTTATATGTTAATATGAATTTAATTTCTTTGAATTGAAACATGCCAAAAGTGGTTTCTTACAATGAACTTGATATCTTTTCATGTCTTCAACTTTTTTTCTCTTTTATTATTTTTCCAGAAAATCCCAACTTGGTTATACCCGAACTAGACTGCAGTAAAATGGAGGACATTTATTATGCATCTGACATGAGATTGACGCTGTGCAGTTCAATACCCAAAATTGCCGATATGTATGACTCTGTCACATCGGTAGAAGGAGAAGATCTGACATATTATGATACTGTTGATTCAAGTTTGTATACCTATCTTAAGTTCTATTTTATGTTTAGCTGTTTATTAATTGGACTGAAATGCCACAAAATATTTGCAACTGATTCTTGATTTCTCCAAGATTGACTTACAGGGATACTGCATCTAGTTATTTATAATTTCCTGGCTTTTAATCCAATTTCTTGATGAAAAAATAGATACGTTAATATTACATTATGCCAAAAATGATATTTGTTGCAATAGCATGAGTACATAGCTTCGTTACTTTGATTTTTTTTCCCGAAGGGTGATATTTAGTAATCAAATTAAACACAAGTTTGTCCCTACTTTGCTTGTCTATAGTATAACTTAATTAAAAACTATGCACAAGATTGAATTCATACTTGGAATTTAGACCTGTGGTGACAGGGAGTACATTTAGCAGTAGCCGTAACTTGAGCGTCATTATTTATTAGTTATCCACCATTTTCATTTTTCCTTGTATTTTGCTTGTGTAGTGCATAGCTTGAAGGCCTGTATTGACTATGAAAGTGACCCACCCCAAACCAATATCAGGTCTACCTTGGGGCCTCTGTAACCAAGTAGTTTAGGTTTGCTGACTTGAAATCATTTGCCCCTCACCGATACTTCATGTGAGGAAGCCATCTAGCTTGCCTACAGAGGGTTGATGGTTCTATCCAAGGGCCCACCCGCGATGAAGTAATGTTCAGAGGGCCACCTGGGGCCTTCCTTCAACATCAAAAGCTGGGAAAGTCGTCATATGATGTTGATGTACATGTTAAATTATTTTACCTCAACTAAATTTTGGATTCTGTTTTACAGTGTATAATGAAATTGTATTTTAACTGTATGTAGGCTAAAGCATTAGTTTATTATTCCTTTTTGAATGAAGGAAATGTGAAGAGTAGAGGTTGTGAAATTGTTCAAATCCAGGTAGGAACTGGACTTGTATCATGATAAGAAAAGAGCCATTTAAATGTTATTCGGTCAGTGAAATCAAGGTCATATTTACTGAAAAGTGATCAGTAACTTCAGTTTGACTGACAAATTGTCAACAGTCTTGATTTGTAGCATGAAGACCTAGCTTTGGATTTTATTAGTGGGGTCAAGGTCAGGATCCTTATTTTTGAAAACAGAAGAATGATTCTGCTCAATAATTGTAAAAAAGGAATGAGACATTGTGATAAAACTTACTGATATTTAGGTATGCGGGTCAAAGGTCAAGGTCACAGTGATGTTTACCATGAGCCCTTTTGATTTTGAGGGCCCTTAGTCAAAGGTCATGGTCACTGCAATAATTCAATGTATTCAGCTGGACAAATAAGTGAAGGTTGTGGTGATCCATCTGTCTATTTTTTGCAATTTAGTTTCTCAGTAACTTCAGAATGCTTTAAATTATCATCCCTATACTTGATCTAGACACAAGTATCGGGTGTATTTGGCTCTGCACCAGCAGTATTGTTGTTATTGGATATGAAAAGAACAACCACACAATAATCAAATGAATTCTTATTGGCCTTTAATTTGTCCTCAGAAAGTCATATTGGTTCCCAGACTTTGGTCAATATGACTGGCCACGGGCAAATATGACCACTTTCTGGGCGATATGAAATCATTGTATTAGTAATATTATATTACAGTAACAGTAGATGTTATATATTCTTTTTTGTAGCATTGACACGAGGATATTATCCAGTAATATTCATTGGAAAAAATGAGACAACAAAAAACTATGGTCAGTGTAGATCTAACCTCTACGTAAGATGTAAGTAAAGTTTCTTTTATTCGTACTGTATACCTCCTCTCCCCCGCACACCAAAAAGGAAATAAATATATTTTATTTGTACCATGTATCCATCTTTTTTACGTACAAGTAGCCCAGTTATTAAACTAGAATGTAAAATATTGTGGCAGTATTCAATGATAGCTATTGGTGCTCTCTGTAACATTTCTTTAAACTGGAAATAGCTGGTACATTACATTTTTGTGTAGTCGGTTGTACTTCGTTACGTCATTTAAAAATATGAAAATATAGTTGAAAGTCTGTATCTTGAATTCCAGGAGATCAAACATATTGCTTTGAGATAAGCGAAGTGTGACTTAAAATGATATTTAATGGAAGTGTTTTTGGGATGGGACTTAAAAATATCTTTGAGATCGCCAGAATTTTGAGATAAACAAGTTTGAGATGTTTGAGTTTATATAGATAAAGGACCATAGCTGCCTAGGAAGTGAGATTATCATTTATAAGTTATAAAATGAAATTGGTTTTCAGTGATTGCATTTGCTTGGCTTGTTGGTGATTATTATTTTTCTGATTCCAGACAATTCTAAGTGTCCATCGATGGACGGACTGTTCAGTGCATCAGTAGAGTCGAGACCATGTTCTGATACTGTAGGTGGTTACTGTGATGTTAAGTGTGACTCTTCGCAAGCGGTGATATCAGCACCTACACCTTACTACATCACCTGTGGATCACTGGGTGTCTATGATTACAGGACACCTTTTGCTGAAACATACTATCCTGCTTGTGAAGGTGAGTGATGATTTTAGGTATCGTGCAGACATGTATCAACAGTGACAGGAATAAGTTTAAGTAGATATGGAAAAAGGAATTTTAAGGCTAATTGTAAATTTGAAAGTGTTACACTGGGTATTGCCTGAATTAAAGCCAGTATCATAATGTACAATAGCAGAAGAAATACTATGGATAAAATAATACTGGGATGTTGAATATTAAAATTGGTTGTTCAGTTTAAAAGTAGAAATGCTATTTTCAGAAACAGTCTTAGAATATGTTAAAAACATTTAATTACAAAATGTTTGTTCACAAAAATAGGCATGTAGCCTTATACTGAGGCAGGAAGATATTCATATAAAATTTGTAAACTTTATTTGACCATGAAATATGAGTAGGTCTTTCAAGTCTCTTGAAAATCTGTATACTTTATTAGTCCCCTACTGGTTGAAAACTAGTTTTGGGGACTATAGGATTGCATTTTCCCGTCCGTCCTACCATCTGTTATTCTGCCCATCCATTTGTCGGCAATTTTGTGTCCAATCGACACTATGTCATTCATCAAGAGATTTTAGTATTACTTGGCACAAATGTTCCCCATGATGAGACAATGTATCGTGTACATAACCTGGACCCCTAGCTTAAAGGTCAAGGTCACACTTGGAGGTCAAAGGTGAACATGACTTTTTTCCTGTCTGATAGCTCATGAAGGGATTTTAATATTACTTGACACAAATGTTCCCCATGTTAAGACAATGTATCATGCGCAACACCCAGAATCCTAGATTAAATGTCACACTTGAAGATCAAAGGTCAATAAGGGTTTTTAACTTTTCCATTCTATAACTTGTCACCCAAAACATTTTTTAAATATACATTCCCCTGGATTAGAGAATGTGCCATGCGCAGAACAGAGACCCTTAGCTGAAAGGTCAATGTCGCACTTGGAGATCAATTAAGGCCAAAAGGTCTTTTTTCTTGTCCGGTCTTAAACTCAACAATCCTTAAAGGGATTTTAATATTACCTTGCACAAATATACCCCATAATAAGACAATGTGTCATGCTCAAAACCCAGACCCCTTGCTCCAGAGGTCAAGGTCACACTTAGAGGTCAAATGTTGATAGGGTTTTTTTCATGTATGGTCAGTAACTCAGTCATCTATGAAGGGATTTTAATATTACCTAGCACAAATGTTTTCCATAATGAAACAACATGTATTAAGCAACCCCTTATCCCTAATTAAAAAATCAAGGTCACAGTCAGCGGTTAAAGGTTGATGGGATTTTTTTTTTTCAGTCTGGTCCATAACTCTGTCATCAATTAAGGGATTTTAATATCACTTGACAAATGTTCTCCATAATGAGATAATGTGTCATGTGCAATACCCAGACCCCTTGTGCAAAGGTCAAGGTCACACCAGTTCTGAAAGTCAAAAGTCAACATAGATCTTTTTCTGTCCAGTCTGTTAAATATTTTTATGTAAGTTCATGTGTCATATGGACCCAACTAAAAAATGGTGTATTTTCTTTAGAATTACTTCCCTTTAATATAATGATTTCTTACTTTTTTTCTCATATTTTCCCACCAATTTCAAAATGAAATGTTATATTAAATACTGTTTTTACAGATGTCATACAACAATCAATAATTGTTTGTTTTTTTCATATATGCAAGTTTTAATCCAAGTGTTGTGTTATTACATATTGTATATATAGTACAATATTGTTTACACATCATTGACAGATTTCAGTTCATTATGTTATACTGCAGTTACTAAGGAAAACTAGATGCCTTCCAGTAGAGGACTTTGTATTGCATGGCAATACTTCATTCACTTGTTTGTTTATGAAATACAGTTAAATTACAATTTTTTTGAATATCAGCATGTTTTATTACCCTGATTTTCAGAGAAAAATCTGGTTATTAGAATAGAGTACAACTTTGTCTAGGCAGGTTGGTTCAAACTGGTCAATTTTGCTTAATAAATTCAGTTTGGGTTGAGATATTAAAATGAAATTTGGCTTATAAATGGCTTAAAGTAAAACCAGAGTTGGGATTGCATTTGGATTCAGTGGAGCCATGGTCACTACAAGTTAAAGCATAGCATAAGTTCCTTCTAGGGCACATTTGTATAAATCTATAATGATCATCTTGTAAAATTTTGGTTGCAATGTCTCTTTTGATATCGGTCATCAGTGTGTGGAACCCCAGGATTGGACACAAGGACATGACCATTCTGCCTTATTGACATATATGCGCTTGATTTTTTTTCTGTTTAACATCCTAATATAGTGATTTGATGTGCTAACAGTCTATGTCCTTGCACACGACAAACTTGTCAGTGATTAAGTAATTCATGGCTGTAATTCAGTAGTATTGTCCTAAATCTCATGAGTGTGACATCTGGGCATTTGATGCGAGAATTTGTTAGGCATAATAAGAGGGTCCCAATGGGCATACATGCCATAATTTTTCAGGACATTTCCGGGATTCTGAGTTAAAATTTCCGGGATTTTTACCTTTTGTCCAGGACATACACTGTGACATTGGTATTCGTCTGTTTCATGCAACATAATATTACATGTAGTTTCCTGAGATAAACCTTGTTCACTCGTTTATAACTATAAGCATAATTTACTGCAAATGTCGTCTAGCTTTCTAAGGGAGGTAAATACAGGAAATACACATCTATAGCTTGGCATGTGAATTTATTGCATTCCTGAGGTGAACAGAATTAGGACACTTACTATATACGAAGAATTAACCTGGTCATCGTGTTTTAGATTCTAGCTAATTTGGTATCATTCTACAGCTTAAACGTTTATCTAATAATTAAATTGAATCCTTAAAGGAATAAAATAAATCTTGTAGATAAAATCAACAAGAAAAAATATTTGGCGTTGGGTCAATTTTCATGGGTCGGTCGGCACGGCATTCAACATTTTAATTTAGAATATGTGTGACAATCGATCTAGATGTTAATGATTACAACCGTTTAAAATAATTATCGTTTAATTGACCTACATGTAGCTTTACCGCCAGCGCGCTAAAAACAACGAGATTTTCGACTATTGTTCCTAATTTAAGTATCATAAAACTGTTATTGATTGTATAATCCTGTCATTTCTTAATCAGGGTCATCATAGTAACTGACTGTACCTTAATCAGTGTCATCAAAAGATTGTCGCATAATCAAAGCGGGCTTAATCAACACGTGTCCCGCTCGAGGGCATGAAACTGATATTGGATAATTAGGAATAAACAATGTGACACCGGGGACTATTTATTGCATAAAATTCAACAACTTATAGACAAAAAGCAAGTTTTATGGGGGATTATTTTTATCTGTTCCTGTATTTTTAGCTCCACTTTAGCTATACTACTCGCCCAGGCGTCGGCGTCGGCATGACCCTTCTTGGTTAAATTTTTTCGGGAACCTTTGTTTTTCTGTCATATCTTTGTTACTATTGCTTATATCTTACTGTAACTTCACATAAACATTGTCCAGTATACAAACAATGTATGTTTATGGGCTGAGCCCATAATACCCAAGGTCAAGGTCACCAAGCTGTTATACTTAGGTTATTTTTAAGGTTAAAGTTTTTCGGCAACCTTTGTTTTTCTGTCATATCTTTGTTACTATTGCTTATATCTTACTGTAACTTCACATAAACATTGTCCAGTATACAAACAAAGTATATATAGGGGCTGAGCCCATTATACCCAAGGTCAAGGTCACCAAGTTGTTATACTTAGGTTATTTTTAAGGTTAAAGTGTTTCGGCAACCTTTGTTTTTCTGTCATATCTTTGTTACTTATAATAATTGCTTATATCTTACTGTAACTTTGCATAAATATTGTCCAGCATACAAACAAAGTATGTATAGGGACTGGGCCCATTATACCCATGGTCAAGGTCACCAAGGTGTTATACTTAGGTTATTTTTAAGTAGGGATTGGAACGAATACTGAAATCAATATTCGAATATTCGGTTTGCCATCCATACTGTATGGAAAAAGCCTTTAAATTCTTATTGTGTTACATACCAAACGTATTTATGATGTTAAAGCGTGGTACTGCGTCAAGGCTAAACAGTAAACCCCGATCCTACACTAGCACAAACACCGACTAGTTTTTTAAAGTTTGTAGTTACACTTTTGACCATGCCAAATGATCAATGCCGATATATTGCTGCTTTTCAATGCATGGTACCATACATAGACGCCGTGATTACACGCTTTTAAAATTGTAAGTATGTCGGAAAAAACAGTAAAGCAGCATTAACTCCTGCACATAACTTTTCACAAAGCAAATAGTACTTCATTAACTACCCCTGCGGCGTACTGCGGTGGTTACTCCGTACGATATTGCTTGTAGTCCTGCGGGTACATGTTTGTACTCCTTGCGGGCTAATATGCAAAATAGTATCCTAGCCCGAATCCTAGCTGGTCGGTACATTTTTTCCTGTGTACATCTTTTGCATGCATCACATTGTGTTCACTTTTTAATTTTAAACCGTGGCCCCTGCCAAACTTTTTTGTTAAAAGGACATTTTGGACTCGAAAGAAACAGAAAAAAGATAATTACCCCTATCAATAAGTATTTGAAAATTACAATAATTTATGAATAGATGATTTTATCAATATTAAATTAGTATTTGTTTTTCGTTCATCCCTTTTTCAATGAATTAAATCAATTTTTGTGTCATTTGTTTCTTTGCTATATCATTGTAAGAAAGAACATGTCCGTAAAAAACATTGGGGCCCCAAGGTCAAAGTCAAGGAGAAACAATTTTATTTAATTAAAAAAAAAAAAAAAAAAAAAAAAAAAAAAATTTTTGACAAAATGCGTACTTTAAATTTTTAACCTGTTTCTGGGTTTCTTTATGCAGATGATGTGTGCTTAAAAGTATCTTTATCATTCAAATCCATCTGGAACAATCCAACTGATTATTTAGCAATTATGCACTTTTTTCTTAAATTTTTTACAAACTTCAATATTTTGGATTGATTTTTTACTAGATGATGACAGCGCTGTTGGGAACAAAAACTTTTGAATATTTTTACCGGAAATCCTATTCAACAAACTTCGTTATCTGGTGAGGACTATGTAATGACTTAAAATAAAATAGCATTAAAGCTTTGTAACAAACATGATAAATTGTGTATTTTGGGTTAAGCGGTATTCAAATAACAGGTTTTTTCAGCTATTAATTACTTCTCCCGAATTGGGCGCGCTGTTGAGGCACTTCTTTGTATTATTTCAGGTATTCAAAATGTAATGGGAACGAAGTTAAATGAAAGGCTTTTCAATTTATCCAAGTGAAAGCTCATATAAAAATTATTTTAACACTGCATGCAGTGAGTCAGAAATCACTAAGATTATTCACAAATGAACATTGCAAATAGTAAATTGGGAAATTTTCATTGTTCAGGAAAACCCAGTAATTGAACCATTTTATGCTATTAAGATAAAGTTACTCGAAATCAAGTTCTTGCTTCCAAAAAAAAAAAAAAATGTACAAAACCTTCCTGCATGAAGTTACTTCAGCTTTTTTTTCCTAAAAAATTCAAAGTAAAAACCCCAAAAAAAAAAAAAAACAAGTTTTTTCCCCCCATATTGAAGTTTTCTTCAGACTTCAACTTATAAAAAAAAAAATGAGTATAAATGCAAAAGAAATGTACAAATCTTTCCCCCCCGAATAAAATGTACTGCACAAATTTCAAAGTTCTGCGGGGTACTCAGTGTACTATTTTCTTGTAAGTCCCCCTGCGTACATGCATGTACCCTTAAAAATTTTAGAGTCTGTGCTGGTACTTGAAATGACTAGGAAACCCCCTGCGACATGCTGGTACTCGTCGAAAAAATCGCGGGATGTAGCGGCATGCGGTGTTTAAAAATACTCCTCTGGGGTACTGCGTTTTCGCGGCAAACACACAAATACCACTGTACGGCCACAGAGGCTTGCTTTTGTAAGGGGTATTTTGAATATTCGGTTTGTTTTTTTGGAAGCTTTAAATTCTTTTTAAGTGATTAGCATATACACAACGTATTTTATTTTTTAAAGCGTGGATCATCTGCGTAATAAGGGCCAAAAAATGTTGTTTTTGGGTAACCCGATCCCCAACCTACAAAACCCCCAATCCAGGTTTTTATTTCACTCTGTCAAAAATCATGAACAATTTTAAAAAATTCATGTTTTACTTCAAAAAAGATACAAAAAAAAAAAAAAATTATAATTTAGACCGTCGCAATTTTTTTCTAAAAAAAGCAGGTCTCCCTTTAAACAAAACCCGTTGTATTAAACCCCCCCATTTTTAAAATTTCAGTCGGCATGTAAAAAAGTCGTTATAAAGCAAGTAAGGCAGACTTAAACCCCTCAACATGAACTTTTGCATCAAACTATTTTTTTCTTTTTTATTATAAAATACTTCAAATTTAAATTTGAATACGGCCCTGGCGGATGAAAACCGATTCTGCGGATGGGCTGAAACGCGATGAAATATTTTTGGGAAAAAACCAATATCTCAATTTGGTATTGTTTTTGAAAAAAAAAATCTACAACTTGTTACATAAAACGGTGCCAATAAAAAAAGAAAAAAAGAAAAAAAAAAATCAAAATTTACGCCTAATACCCAACTGTTAACCGAACGAGGCTCCATAATTATGCATTTCAATTTTCTTGTTGATTGGCTCTTTTGACATGCACTGACCATTGACGCCCGTTTTCAAACTTTAATCTGTAAAAAGGCCCCCCCCAATTATGCATGCTATTTTTTTGTTAATTGGACATCTTTTTTATTCTCGATAAAAAACATGATTGGTTTTATTCTGTTAATTAGCATGCTCATTTACCCAAATAATGTCTTATTTAAAAAAAAATACAATAATTTATAAAATTCGAATTTGATTTTTTATGTCGAATATTCACCATTTTTTCGAATATTCGAATATTCTTCCCCCCCTATTTTTTAAAGGGTTAAAATTTTTTTGGGAAACCTTTTTTTTTTCTGCATATCTTTTTTTTTTTTGCTTAATTTATCTGTAAATCCATGAACTTGTCCAGCTCAAAAAAAGATGGTTTTGGGGGGGCCATTATACTCATGGTCAAAGTCACCAAGGGTTTTACTTTGAAAATTTTCAGTTAAATTTTTTCGAAAACTTTGTTTTAGACATACTTTGGGGACTTTAAAAGAAATGCTTGAAATTAAAAGTGTTTTTTTATAATCACTGCAAATTTTGGTACAACCCCCAACTCTAATTTTTTTTGACAGAATTATGCCCCCTTTTTTACTTAAAATTTTTGCATTCCTTTTTCCCTTTTTGGGTACTTCTTTTTGCAATATAAAATAAAAACTTGAAACAAAAAAGTATCTTTACATCATCATCTGCGTGGGTAACAATCCCCATAAATTTTGATTTGTATTTTTGACTGAATTAGCCCCTTTTTTACTTTAAAATTTTTTTCAAACTCTTTTTTTGGACATAACTTTTTATACAATAAAATAAAGACATCTGCATGTTGGTAAAAATCCCCCAAAAATCTGATTTGTATTTTTGACCGAATTATGCCCCTTTTTTACTTACATTTTTTACAAACTTCGTTTTCTGGACATAACTTTGGTACTATATAAGATAATGACTTGAAACTCAAAATATGTCTTTATCATCATCATCTGCATGTGTTGTAACAATCCTAATAACTCAAATTTGTGTATTTGATGGAATTATGCCCCTTCGTGTATCTTCCTTTTAAAGTAGAGGTCTCTTATTCAGACATATATTCATTTTACTGTCAAATCCCCGAATAGTGGAGCGCGCTGTCTTACGGACAGCTCTTGTTATTTTTCCGGGACATTTCAACACTGTCCGGGACACTGGGACGAGTATATAATTTCCAGGACAATCCGGGACATTTCACATTTATGCCAATGGGGTTTGTTTCACATATTGACCATGCATTTGAAGGTAACAACATATGTTAACCTTTGTGACAAATAATATGTTTGGCATGTTTCAACAACGACACTTTTCTATCCTTGGGTTTTCTAATATGTAATCCACGGAGCGCATCCGTACACAGAGTCGCATCAATTACGAAAGAATAATTCTAACATCAGGGATTATAAGTTGGTATTGTGTATAGGTTGACTATGGTCAAGTTCAAGGTCAGCATAACTTAATTAAAATCTGAAAATTACTCCATTATAGGTGCTATGGGATAAAGGGTTTGTTTGTTGTAGCTTTTTTTGTTGTGAATAATAACAGCATTTGAATTCCTGACACTTGAGACTAAAACCAGCATTTTCTCTAAAATAGCAGCCTATGAATTTAAGACAGTTGTGAATAACACACACACACAAAAAAAACAACATTTTCTTTAAAAAAAAAGAAAGAGCATTATGTGTATTAAAGACAGTTGTGAAGAAAATCAGTGTTTTCCTAAAAGAAGTTACGCATGAAATCGAGACAGCTGTGAATAAAATACAGCATTTTGTCCAAAGGAACAACCTGTGAATTTTACTTTAGAAGAAACCGTTGGATTGACAAGACATTGGTGAATAAAACTGTCATTTTCTCTGAAAGAGCAACCAATGAATTAAAGACAGTTGTTAATGAAAAACAACAAATTCTCAAAAAGTGCAACTTGTTAATTCAAGACAGTTGTGAGGCAAAATTTTTACAAAACGGAGAACTAGTTACAAGGTTTGAATTTTTTAAAGTGCATGGCTAGATAAAAGTGTCATGTAAATTACCAAGTTATCATTATAACAGACAAAAAAAGTTACTATTCCATAGCAGGGCTCCGGAAATTTTGAGAACTCAATCGGTCCGAAACGAAAATCATGACATCGGCGCTACCCCACCCACCGCATTACCAATATATAACATATTTGTAAAACATGATAGAGTAAAGAAATAAGCATGTCATGCATTAAAAATGATTTACCGGTCACCGCGAGTTACCATAAAATGAAGACAGTTATTCAGTGTAATGTGTGATCGTTACTTTTTTTAAATTTCGAATGATTGAACATAAACCAAACAAAACAGATCTTCGAAGAAGTTAATGTGCCCCTGCGCATGGGTGGCCATTAAGTACAGCCATTGACCTTCAGAAATCCGGCTGAATGACTCACAGGACGACCGCGGCAAGGCTCTAACCAACAGAGATTACGGTCAAGTGATTTGATACCAACACCCTTCAAGACTTGACCATGCAGGTACCTTGTTAAGTATACTAAAGACCAGTTAGATTGTAAAATAATAAATCCTTACTGAAAAATGGATTGAAAATGGAACTTTTAGATTTCTGAGCTATGTAATAAAAAAAAAAAAAAAAAAAAAAATATTTTTTACTATTTTAAGCATATCCGATTCTATAAGATTATGACAAAAAAAAAAAAAAAAAAAAAAAAAAAAAAAAAAAAAAAAAAAAAAAATAAATAAAGGAAGGTAAAAAAGCTAAAAAAATACAGCCATTGACCTTCAGAAATCCGGCTGAATGACTCACAGGACGACATAAGTATAGGAAATTTTGTATAAACACTATCCGACAATTTACTCGGTATGTTTGTTAAATCCGTTTAAAGGAATGTTATTTTTAATTAATTTAACATTGTAAATAATGTAGATCTAAACTTTGTATACATTTTACCGCCTTTTTACGCGACGTTGTTTAACGACGTCACGTCCGTTGTTTTTATTGTTATTATTCCCTGAGGAAGGCTTAACGCCGAAACGTTGGAAGTTAATAATTATCTATGAACAAACGCTACACGTGTTGTTGTTGATTTTTCTTATTTGAGCTATGTAATATAATATTCATTAAAAAGATACATGCTTTAATGGTTTCCAGTTTGTAATACATGTAATAAACTATTTACATGTAACCTGGTATTCAACTGGTACGACAATCAAATCATTTTGAAAAGTTCAACATCAACTAGACCAATGAAACATGATAACAAAAGAGGACCAGGGGCGGTGAATTTGGGTAAGAGTATGGTAATTTATAGAGTAAGTACCAAAGTAAGATCCGGTTATACTAAAAACAAAGAAAAATATCAAACAGGGAATGCCACGCACCAAAAGCGCAGCCTCCTCAAAACGAACCCCCAAGCACGCAAACGCGTGCACCACACACACAAACTATACTAAACCAGATTCATTTTAACTAGAAATGATAGTTCCTAATCTCTGGAATTTCAGAACATTTTTAGTTTTCTTGGTACCACAAAAGGTCATGGAAGTCACTTCAATGACCCTTCAGTATTGTATTGCAACATTACCTTTTGTATATTCAACTTTAGTCTAATCCGTAAGTTGACAATTAAAGTAATAATTAAATCAAACTGGTAGATACAATATAGAAATGAAGTAGATATCAAGAATAATTTCCCGATCTAACAATGTTGCTGCCATATCTGCGGTTTGCAACCTTGGAACGAACGTTTGTTCAATGCAGCTGTCATGGCTCCTGCAAATATTGTAGGAAGGCCGTGATTTGAATTGTGATACTTAAGTTTCCATTTTGAGATGTTAACACTTAGCAACTGTTATTGAAATCATCACATCACGAAAGAACAGGTGTCAAATGCTAGTGTGTGTGAAAACGATATCATTTAGTAGTTAAACTGCATGCAATTATTAACAGTTCGCTTGGTATCTGCTTAAGCATAATGGATTTTTATTCATATAGATATCTGAGACTTTTATCGTTACATTTAAAATGAAAGAGTTATTTAAGATACATTGAGTGTGTGGGGGAAATAGGGGGTGGGTAGAAATCTTCATATTTCATACAAGCAGACTTACTAGTATTTATTTTCAAATCTAGATGTACGCATGTTAAACCAAGTGACTCATTTTGATTTTTAAAATGGTCGTCATATACTGACAACCGGAAAAATATTACCAATAAAATTCTTAATATGTGACATATAAGCTTTCATAAGAAACAAAGTTTTTTTTCTAAAAATATATATAGGAAATAAATACACAAGATTACAATTCGCCTCAGACTATACTATTATGTCGGTGCGACGTTAAACCTCCCCCATCGAGCTCTTATGAAATGACGTTTGTGGATAATTCAATCATTCTAGCGAAATTAGATAATTTAGCCGCACCCGCATTTGCGACCAGCCTGGTCAGGATCCATGTTTCTCTAATTGCAATAGGCTTTGAAAGCGAACAACATGGATCCAGATCAGACTGCGCGGATGCGCATGCTTGTCTGGATCCATGTTGGTCGCAAATGCACTATGTTGGTTTTCTCTTGATGCGGCTCAATTAGGACTTTGCAGATAAAATCCTATCCGGGTGCAGGTCATATTTATCATGTAGACAACAATTGGTAGATTTCTTGGTGTCTCAGGTATCTATCAATCTTCTCATAATTTTTCATATAGTATTCTACAATGTTCTATTTTTGATCTCTAATTATTCTTAATTTACGTGAATGGCATGTCCTCGATGGTGAAGAACATAGTGTCACTCTTTACTGATGATTATGCCATCAGTGGTGCTGGTGAAAATAAGACCAGTCGAGAAGGAGTTAGCAAAAGATCTTGAATTGGTCATTGCTTGATAAGTGAATAACAAATTGATCTTACATTTGGGAAAACTTCCGTATTCCAATTGCGGAAGAAGAAAAGTCAACTCTCACAGAGCATACTAAAGGACTTTTTATTCTCTCAGTTTGGCTATGCTTGTTGGTATCAGTAATGAATATTTACAAGCGATGAACTGATTACCTGCTTGTAAAAGAGCGGAACAGATTACACTCTGTCATGCTTTTTAAAAAAAACATACCTACTCATTTTAAACAAGATCATCTTCTATTCCTTCGAAGGTGAAAGGTTTTGATAAAGTCCTTAACATTTATTGAAAGACTCTAGTAACCTTTCAGAGTTTAATGCTATTAAAGACCATATGCTAAAATAGCTGTTTAAAGGTAATGCTTTCATCTGTACATATTGTTTAGTAATTCAGTATTTTTTAGTATGATCTCATTTATGCGTTTGCATCTTTGCTTATTTTATTACAGTGATCAGTACTAATTTCAGTCAATAGTACTCGTATTTCAGTATAAATGTAATTCTTAAATTATCTACTCCTAAGTATGTGATCTCGTCATATTTCACGCCTGTCAATGTTAGACCATCATTAACAAAGATCAATAAATAATAAAAGAAATATTCCCTTCTTTGTGCTATCCTTGGTTTAAATATGACTGGTATGGGTTATTATGCATGCACATAGCCATTTAATAGTTTTATAAGCAACTGATACCAAGCCTTAAAGACCATGTTATGGCAAACCAATGTGTATTGTACCATTAAAAATGCATTACATTTCAGTCAAAATGTTTCAGTCGTTTTATTCTTTACTTCTTTTACTTCCTCTTTCTTCTGTGTGCGTTCATGTAAAGAAAAGTAAAATAAAAACACAATGAATCCGAATATGCATTCATTTAAACCTAGGGGATTGCAGATTAGTTTGAGATTTTTAAATGGCGTCTTTCCCGGACTATTTTTTGTTTTGTTATTATTGGAGAGGTCTTCATAAATTTGAGGTAATTATGTTAATTGTGATGATTTATATTTTAAGCGGCCGTATTTTAAAATATTTAGTTATGAAAATGGCGTTCAGTTAACCAAACCCAACCCGTGTCCATGAAATCCTTTCCAAACGAATCAGCGCGGGGATGGGGAGGAGTGGGGGTGTTGGGGTTGGGTGGAGTGCGAATAGCTAGGATACTCATAATTATTTTCATTCTCGCGAAACCATCGAACTCACGAAACTGCTCTTCATTTTATTTAGCATAATTTTCTAAAGTTTAATTCTGACTCTGTTCTGTACAGTGTCCCATTAGGGCCATAGCCGCACACTTAAGCTTGAAACAACGAAAGAGCGATACTACGATGTCAAAGAGTCAAAATAAACTACGATGTCTAAAAATCGAATTATTTCGTACTTTCGTTGTTTCAACTTTTCAACGATTCGTCTTCAGACGACATCGCTTGTAATTTTTACAGATATGTGTACATGGGCGACAGAAAGGCGATACTGCAATGTTGAAAGTCGAAAGTACGTTTGTAAAAATCGAAAGTACGATGGATCAAAGATGATGAAAAGTCGAACTACAAAGTTCAAATTCGAAACAACGAAACGTGATGGTGAAAAATCGTCAGTACGGTGATAAAAGAACGAAATAGTTTCAACATCGTAGTTTCGTGTTTTCATCATCGTCGTTTTGACTTTCAGCCATGGTAGTTTCGTTTCTTCGAATTTCCAACATCGTACCAGCGTTCTTTCGTTGTTTTAAACTCACAATTTTGGCAATGGGCGTAACAGGACACCGTATAACACTGTTAAATTTTAAAATAAATATGAGGTTTAATATCTTAATCAGGCACAGTTTCAGCAATTTATACATTATTAAAGTTGTCATAGTTCAATGACACAAAGCGTGAATACTTGCCGGATATTATTGTATAGAACCGTATAACAATAAAAGTGTACCGTTTGTTTCTTTTCAGTATTTTTATATTGAAATAGTGGTTATGTTACAAATATAAGAATGAAAACGTGTGTGCCAGTATTTGTACCAGGTTATGTCTTGTTCTCGGGATTCAATAAACAAAGGATGTAAATACGAACAGTTGTGTGGATATGCCTTTTTCATGCACTTAATGTTGTTTTTTAATTTAATATTCAGGGTTTTCATCTTTTATTTGTACATGTCTGATATTGCATACGTTAACACGATTGTAACCCTGTTTTAGCAACAAAAAATGTATCTTGAATTTCTTACACATTTTTTTATGTATTATAATTATCTTGCGAGATAAATAATTTCAATCCTATCTTTTTATCAATTTTACTATAGCGTTAACCCTTTATTCTCAAGTGAAAACCAATACAGATCTTGAACAGACGAATTTTTAAATGGTTTTTCAGTAAATAATTGTTTACATAAAACTGAATTTGAAATAAAGAGTTCTTTTCTATGATGCATTCCTTTAAAGGGATGAGTTAAAGTCTTCTAGTACCCGATGTTATATTAACGCATACTATGTATGTATGTATGTATGTATGTATACTGCTTGACGCCCCTTTCGGGTATAACTAGCAGGTGCGCGTCTGTGCCAGAATAAAAGTTTAGAAGATGACAGTAAGATGTCAAAGAAGGATTGTGCAAGATAAAAACTGTATTAACAAGAGTAAAATCAGGATAAAAACAGGGTGATAGTCACTTAATATGTAGTGGGATGCGTTAACAGCATGTCTGCAAATGTTCAGGATCAGCTTGGACTAACGGATCAGAGGGTGCCGTTGGTTCATTTAAGGTAACGGTTTGTATGGAACGAAAGAGAAATTAAAAACATTAATGTATGTATGGATCTGCTAAGGAGTGGTGTGCATATGGACGTGTCGTCTCAATGGCTGTTACTAGATACGGAGGGAGGGAATAGCTACGTATACCATTGAACGATTTTGTAAAAACCATTGAAAAGTCTAAGCAATTGTCGTCTGTCCTCGAGTGTCTGCCAACTGTGGATCATGTTTAACATGTTTGTTACACTATCATAATATGAATATTGACCCTTTACCCACATGGCAGCTCTTCTTTGCAGAAGAGTCTTGTAGGAGGTTTCTTTAATATTTTACTAAATTATCTGGAAGCGGGGTCGTGAAGAGATCCAAGCCGGTTGAGTTGATTTTAATAACGTGCCCCTCGTTGCTGTGGGTTTCTTGTCAGAGATGTGTTATTCTTTCAAATAGCTTGCGGAAGAGCGGTAGTTCAACCAAAGTGCCCATCTATACCCGAGACAGTGTCTTCTTCCAACACCATCATTTTTTTAAAGCTTGGAAGACATCATACCACCTCTTTTGTATCAGTTTCACAATTAAAAAAGACCAGGAAAATTGTATGCCGTATGAATGTACACACCAGGCTACATGTCCAAGCGTTTTAGGTATAAGATATACTGATATGTCAAATGAGCTAAATTTATAAATATGAGTATACGGATATGTAATATTCTCGGTTTTGGAATGTGTCGTCTCACAATTCAAATTTCGCTTGGCCTATGATATATTAGAAATTGCTGATCAGTACACTTTGCAAAGTAAAAATAATTTAACGACTATGAAATGATTAAATTGGATAAGTAATCACACTAAAAGCGTTAATTGTTTTTTTAATGATAATTTGTTAAAGATATTGTGCAGATATGGTGTTTTGTTGAACCAAAAAGTATTCATATCTGTCACAAATTGACATACGGGCCTTATTTTATCTGTAGTGTAAATGCAGGTATTGCATCATCTTTTTGTATATTTTTGGTTATATGAGGGTGTAAAAATGTCAGATTTCACGCATTGAAATCCTCTTATATTTTTCTGTATTTCATAACATAATTTCCATAGTAAATTTCCATTAAATTCTGTTCTGTAATTAAGAAGTTGATATTTTATAAACTTCAGTTATTTATGTTTTTATCCCCAAAACCACTATAATGGGCCTCAAATTGTCAATTTAAATTCGCGCCAAGTAGTTAGATTTCCCGGCTATATCGGGAATCCCGTGGAAAATGACAATAGTCATAGACTCCACGGTCTTAGCCGTGAAGCCCATGGAATTTTAGTATTTGGCGGGACATTATCCTTTAAATAGACTGGACTAGATTACTGCCTTTGCGCACACCACCTTCCGAATATAGACGAATCTTTGTCTGAATTATTTTTCTTGCTAGAAGTTCATGCTCGTCGAGGTATGAAATTTATTTTGTTAGATTTTTGTATGATTTTTGCATTACGATTTTTATTTGGTAATTTGTTCATTCTACGATTTCTGTACCATTTACTTTTCCGGCATATGATTTTGGCTAGTTTCGGTATGTCAGATAATTTATTAAATTTTTCAGACTTTTGTAAATTATTTAGAAAGAGAGTCTAATCGTTTTCGTTTATTAAGATGTTAGATTTTGTACTGAAATTTGTTAACAATGATATTAAAAAAGTACTTTGTGTTTCATAAAAAACTTTATGTCCAACATTTTGTTTAATTTTGGAACGCCATTACTGCATTGTTATATGGTTATGTATATTCTAATGGAAGTCTAGTGCCAGTTTGAAATATATTTTTGTAATATGAAATTGTGTGACAGTCTATTGACATACACATACATGTCCGTGTTTAGTGCTATGGCATTAATATTATATGGATGCCAAACTTCATATAACGTTTGAGTTACATTGAAGTTTGTTAATTTGTAGTTGTAAATAATGCTGCAGTTTATCATGTCAGTATCTATAATGTTTCATCATATACTTTTCATATCATGTCATACTATAACTTTAGTCTTTTATGTAAGTAATTTTTGTTAATAATGGAAGTAATATGGAGTATTTTTAATCATGTGACGTTTGAACTTAGTACCATATATTTTGTATAATATAAGTAGGCACGTATTATTTATGGGAGCCTACGGAGGAGTATGGTATACCCAAAGGAGCAGTTTTATGCCTGACTTATTTGTTTTGATATTGGTGCTTACCATATGTTATATATTTTAGCTTCTTCCGCCAAGACGATTTTTCCTGTGATGTCTAACCGGAAGTACAATGCCCGAGGTTACACTTGTCTTCACTCGCATGGATGTGATATTCACAGGCGCAGAGCTTTTCGTCCCAGGTTTGTGCAGTAAACCGCCAATGCGATGATTTGTGTTATCCTCTGAAGTCAGATCGGAGATCAATCACCTACCACATAGGGAGCCAATACGAATCAACTTATTCACGGTTTAAGGGACGCTGTATTTTGAATTTAGAAGCTGTTTTGTTTGTGCTACTCTATTGAAGTTCACAATTTACATTTAAGACCTGTGTCACGTCAGATTAGAATGGACTATAAGAATTTTGTATCTAAGATACTGAACTTTCTTTTTTTTCTTCTTCATAAATCACTTTTTTTTCTTGTCATATTCTATTCATTGTTAATAATCATCTTTGTAAATAAATTTGATAAAATATTGTAAGGTGTGGTGAATGTTCTGATGGTTACTGTCGCCGGTATACGGCCTTTCCTGTCACAATGGTGTCAGAAGTGTGGAATTGTTCGACCAGACACAGTAGCTATTCGAACATTATTAACACCCATTTAACTGCAGCCCAAAAATTTGTAAAGATTCCTCTTGTTTTGTTCTATTGAGTAACATATAATAGTTTTATTCATTTTTTTCAGAGTGCCGTCTTACCTCAGACAAGACAAAGACAGATCAATTGCTTCAGCTAACGCTTTAGTGGTCACAGATGATAGACAGTTGCATACGACACTTGGATTCTGGGAGAGTGCGTTACTTTTTTTTTCTTTTGGGTTATTTTGTCGTCACTCTTATGATTAAGACACACATATATCTGTGATCGAGATGATCGCCCTTTGACAAGGAGAGTTATCCTTCCTGCTCTTAATTGGCGTCGCCCTACTTCTTCCCAGTGATCCTATTTTGTATTAGTGTTACTGTATACATACCAGATACAGTATTTTTCTTTGTGTGTGGGTTAGCAAGATTGTTTACTTGCATTTACTTTTACCTACTTTTAAGTTTTAGTGCTACCACAGTTGTGTTATCCATACTTTATCTTAGAATAAACACTTTGATTTATGATTTGTTTATTTGTTACACTAAAGTGTTAACACTAGTTACAGTTGATTGATATTTGATAAGGTAGGGTTTTTGTTGCAGCCTTAATGTCCACTGTATTTGTTGCTTGTTGCCTATGCAACCTTGATTTGTACACATAGTACTTGTTGCGCAACTTAGTGTATTATTATTTTAGTGAGGACGTTTTTGTGTTTTGAAGTTATACGTAGTGTATAAGACTTTGTTTTGGCTTCAGTGGTTAACTGTTAGAGCCTTAGTGTAAAACTAGTGTTTTAGTCTAGTATTCCCTCACGAGATTTTTAATAGTTTCAGGTTGTTATAGTAGCTGTTGTACTGTAGTGTTATATAGTGTTAACGTAGTGTCATCATGATAGTGTAGTAGAAGTTAACGAAGGTAGGATAAGAGTTAGGTTATGAAGGAGAGGAGTTACGTAACTTTTGTTAAGGAAAGAGCAAGGCTAGGGAACGTGAGGAAAGACATTTGTAGATTAGAGGTCAGAGAAAGATAGATTTAGAGGCCAGAGAAAGATAGATTAGAGGCAGGAAGAGAAATTAAGTGCAGAGGCAGAGAAAAGATAGGTTAGAAGCAGAGATAGTAGATTAGAGGTAGAAGTAGGTTTCAGTAAAAGTAAAGAAATAGAATATGAAAAAAACAAAGTAGTTTAGATGCAGAGAGATTAAGAGTAAGAAACAGAGAGAGTAAGAGAGAAGGAAAGGTTAGAAGGGCAAGATTAGGGAAGATTAGAGTTTGAAGTTAGGTTGCAGAAGGAAAAAGATAGAATATGAACGACGGAGTAGCTTAGAGGTGAGAAGGAAAGTTAGAGTTAGAACGTACGTTAGAACTAGATAAGTTAGAAATGGGAAAAGGAGAAGTTAATGTTAGCTAGAAGTTAGAAACAGGAAAAAGGAGGAAGCAGTAAGTAGGAAAATTAGAAACAGAGCATAAGTTAAGACAGACTTAGAAAAGAAGAGTAAGAAAAGGTTAAAGGTTAAGATGTCTACCTTTGATGAGAGAGAGAAAATTGTTTCCTTGGATGCGTACTTGAATGTGTACGAATACGTACGCTGTTGCGCGGATTGGGATAAAGAGATATGGTCACTTAACTTACCGGTCTTCTAAAGGGACCGGCATGAGAGGTTTTTGATAGGCTTCGTTGGAAAGATAGGAAGGATTATGATAAATCTGAAAAGCCGCTTTGCTACGTCAGTTCGAACTCAATGACGTTGGCTATAAGAAAAAGTTTAGAAAACTTGATGAGGGCCTCGTGATAATGAGACCCTTTGTGATTTTTAGCCGATAAGTAGATTTTTAGTTGGTTGGCTTAGATTGAGTAAGGTAGATAAACGTTACGAAGGATTGTTAGATTTTATTCTTAGGGACCAATTTTTAGATGTATGTATAGAGAAACTATACCAGAATTTGAGTAGTAAGAAGTTAGTTATAGCTAGGGATGTAGCAGAAAGATGAGATTTGTTTTGCAAAGACTCGTGGAGGTCCCAAGTATGTAGTGAATCGAACAATAAGGGACCTCGGGTCACAAGACTTATAAACCATATGAAATACCTCAGAGGACAGTATCTTAGTAGTCGTAATGTAGGCACTAGTAATAGAGGTGTGTAGCAATGTTGCTAATGAGGTAGATGTTAGAAAAAAAAAAGTTTTCAAACCCTTTTTGTGATACTGAAGTGTAATAAGTGTGGTCGAATAGGGCATAAGCTCATATAAATGGTAGGAGTGGAAGTACCGGCGGTAATAGCTGCAATGCCAGCAGCAGAGTGAAGGTAGAGCAGGAAGTAGTAAAGGGGGAGAATAGAACATAGTAAGGAAGTAGAAATAAGAGGTAGAGGCCGTGACCGATCTAGGAGTAGAGGTAGAGGAAGAAATAGAGTTAGAGATAGGAGTAAGTCAAGTAGGTCTGAGAGTGGAAAAGCCTTATAGAACTAAGTGATGGTGAGGGGTTAGTTTTTGCTTAGTGTAAGTTACCATGTCCTACAAAACCGGTACTTGTAATGGTAGGGATGTAATCGCTATGCGGGATAAAGGTTGTACATGTTTTTGATAGTGAAAGGGACTTTAGTAGAAGCAAGTCAGTTTTTAGAGAAAACCCGTAGATGTAAGTACATAGATGGGAGTGAACATAGGCTAGATGTAGCTAGAATGATATTGATTTGTCCGTATTTCAGGGTACAGTAGAGGCGTTGGTTGTAGATAATTCTACCAATGATGTTATAATTGGTAATGGTAGAGGAGCTGTAGAACTCAGTTTAGTATAGTTTAGCGTCAGCAGTAGAAACCTACGGCGCAAGCCAAAGTTAAGAAGCAAGTTAAAGCTTAAAGTTCCGTCTATGATTTTAGATATATCTAGAGAGGAATTCTTAGAAAAGCAACAGAAGATAGCAGTTAGTTTGTGTAAGAAAAGAATGGCTGGGAAGGTACGATTAAGCAGTGTTGAGTAAAGGTTCAGTTAGGTTTGATATAGGAATAGATTGGGATTATATGAGAGTATACCGCCCAGAATTTCAGACAATTAGCAGTTGATTGTACCCTAAATGTCTTAGAGAAACTGTGATGAATGTTGCACATGATTCTTTATGTTCAGGACATTTAGGTGTAAGGAAAACGAGATTGTAGGGTATTAGGCGAATTTTACTGGTCCAGGAGTAATGGCAGAGGTTAGAGGTTCTGTCTGTCATGTAGTATTTGTCAACGTACTATAGCTAAGGGTATAGAGTAAGTTAAAGTTCCTTTAGGAAAATGCCTTTGATTGATTTTTTGTTTTTTTGTTTTTTTTACCTTTCCCGTTTAAGAGAGTTGCCGTCGATATCGTTGGTCGATCGCAACCTATGACTGATTGGAAAATTGGTACATTTTGACTATGGTTAGATTATGCTTACTAGATACCTCCAGAAGCAATAGCCTACCCCTAGTATTGAATCTGGAGAGAGTAGCAGAGGCATTAGTAGATATGTATAGTAGATTAGGAGTGCCGAGGAATGCTTACCGATTGTGGATCGCAGTTTACGTCAGACAGAAGTTAAGTCTATACCAGGATAAGGGGTATTTTAAGTATGGTGATTGGAGCAGTATTGTAGAGGAGGATCAGAGAGATTATGACAGATAGAATCCGAATGAAAAGAAGTGATGAGTTTTCAAGTAGAGAAGAAAAAGGATTTAGTTTTGTGTCCTATTAAAGCAGGGTAAAGAAACGTACAAAGATGTAGAGGTAAATCCAGAGTTACCAGTAGATGTCAACAGGAAAGTAGATTTGTTAGACAATTTCTTCAAATGTAATTGACAGCTATATATTTTGTATGTGTATTTTTATTGATATTTTTTAAGTTTATCTCAAATTTTGTCGCAATTGCAGTTCACTCACAGATTTGACGAAAAAGGGTCAGCCAAATCTTGTAGAGATGGGGTGAAAGTCAAGAGAAAGGCCTTTCCTGGACTTTGAACGGCTAGTTAATGGGTCCGCTATTTGAAGTTGCCAGATTTTAGATCAGATTTTATATTGAGATGTAGATGCTTCAGATTTAGGTTTAGGCTCAGTATTGCTTCAGGAAAGTGATGGATGAGAAATTAACCGTAGCGTATGCTAGTAGAAAATTGCTACCTAGGGAGCAAAGTACTCAGTGATAGAGAAGGAGTGTTTAGCGATAGTATGGGCTGTAGCTAAGTTTCACCGGTATTTGTTCGGTAAAGGAATTTGTTTAGAGACAGATCATCGCCGCTCACTTATTTGAAAAAAAGCGAAACTTAGATATTCCAGGCTGATGAGTATGGGCATTGTGCATTGCAGCATATAGGATCAGTATTAGAGCAATTACGGGTAGAGAAATGTAGGGCAGATTATTTAAGTAGAGTGTAGACAGGTGGCTATATTATATGAGGTACAGATAGTGAAGTGTGTGTTTTCTTTTCTGTGTATGCCTATTTTCAGTATGTCATTTTGCTTTCAATTAATGAAAAATTATAAATTTTTCTTTTTTAAGGGGGGACGTTGTGTGTCACCAAATTGCCCTAGACCATACGGGCCTTATTTCTATCTGTATAGTAAATTGCAGGTATTGCATCATCTTTTTGTAAATTTTTGAGTTATTGAGGTAAATGTCAGATTTTCACGCATGAATCACCTCTTATAGATTTTTCTGTATTCATAACATAAATTTTCCATGTTAAATTTTCATTAAATTCCTGTTCAGACTTAATAAGAAAGTTGGATTTTTTTTTAAAACTTCAGTAATTTATGTTTTTATCCCCAAAACCACTATAATGGGCCTCAAATTGTCATTTAATTTCGCGCCAAGTAGTTAGATTTCCCGGCTATATCGTGAATCCCTGAAATGACAATAGTCATAGCTCAGGCTTAGCCGTGGAATCCCATGAAAAATTTCAGTAATTGGGTGGGACATTTATCCTTTAATAGACTGGACTAGATGTGCCTTTGCGCACACCACCTTCCGACATTAGAGACGAATCTATGTTGAATTATTTTCTTGCTAGAAATTCATGCCTCGATCTGAGTAAGAATTTATTTGTTAGATTTTTTGTCATTGATTTTTGCATTACGATTTTTATTTGGTAAATTTTTTGTTCATTCTACGAATTCTGTAAACATTTACTTTTCGGATTTATGATTTTGGCTAGTTCGGATGTCAGGATATTTATTAAATTTTTCAGACTTTTTGTAAAATTATTTAGAAGAGGAGTCTAATCGTTTCGTTTATATAGATGTTAATTTGTACTGAAATTTGTAACATGAATTTTTATAAAGTACTTTGTTTCAAAAAACTTATGTCAAACATTTTTGTTAATTATGGAAAGCCATTACTGCATTGTATGTTATGTATAAATCTATATGGCATGTTCTAGTGCCATGTTTGTATATATTATTGTGTTGTAATATGGATATTTGTGTGACAGTCTATATTGCATACACATACAAAGTCCGTTTTGTGTATGGCATTAGATATTATATGGATGCCAACTATCATATATACGTTTGATTTACATTGAATTTTTGTTAATTTGTACGTTGTAAAATAATGGCTGCAGTTATATCATGTCGTATCTATAATGTTTCCTCATATACTTTTCATATCATTTCATACTTAACAATTTAGTCTTTTAAGTTAAGTAATTTTTGTAATATTGGAAGTAATATGGTGACGTATTTTAATCATGTGACGTTTTGAACTTAGTAGCACATATATTTTGTATCAAGTAGCACGTATATTATGGGAGCCTACGGAGGTATGGTTATACCCCAAAGGAGAAGTTTTATGCCCTGATCCTTATTTGTTTTGCTATGGTGCTCTTACCATATGTTATATATTTTAGCTTCTTCCGCCAGACGGATTTTTCCGGTGATGTCATAACCCGGAAGTACAATGCCGAGGTGTTCACTTTTCTTCACTCGCCGGGATGTGTATTCCCAGCGCAGAGCTATCGTCCCATGGTTGTGCCGTAAACCGCAAAGGGACGATGATTTGGTTATCCTCTGAAGTCAGCTCAGGGATGCCAATCCACCTAACCACCATAGGGAGCCAATAGGAATCAAACGTATTCACGGTTTAAAGGGACTGTATTTTGAATTTAGAAGCTGTTTTGTTTGTGCTACTTTAAAGTTTCACAATTACATTAAAGACCTGTGTCACGTCAGATTAGAATGGACTATAAGAACTTTTGTATCTAGAGATACTGAACTTTCTTTTTTTTCTTTCTTATAATCAGTTTTTTTTTCTTTTCATATCTATTCATTGTTAATAATCATCTTTTGTAAATAAATTTGTAAATATTGTAAAGGGTGTTGATTTGTTCTGATGGTTACTGTCGCCGGTACGGCCTTTCCTGTCACAATATCCTAACACGAGAGAGAACTATGTTCTCTCTCGTGTTAGGATATGAATAGTTCTCTCGTGTTAGGATATGAATACTTTTTGGTTCAACAAAACACCATATCTCATAGTTCTCTCTCGTGTTAGGATATGAATACTTTTTGGTTCAACAAAACACCATATCTGCACAACAACTTTAACAAATATCATTAAATTATACAGTAATATTGCTTTTATGCTTCGCTAATTGTTTCATAACTGTGACATCATTTATGAAGTGTTTTACTTGCGTAAGTAAACTTGTTCAGCCATCACTTAGAAGGTGTTTTGAAAAAAACAACACAGCCTCGTTTCATAGAGTATGCGCATACATAGCTGCAAAGGTAAGAGTAAGTAACAAAAAGAGTTAAAGACGGGTGGAGTATGTTTTCTTTAAGTTTTATCGCCCTAGTGAGATCTGTCTCAAGTGTATTAATAGATTAACCATTATAGAGTGTAAAAAAAAACGTTTTGCTAGACATAAATGTTTTCGTCTGTGGTAATTAAAAATCCGTCGATAATTGGTGCTAGTATGTTATTGCTGGTCAGTCCCGAGACGATTCATGATATTCTGCTTTCCAATCATCCTGTATAGCTGAGTGTCACGAATGGTTCGGTTATGCGATTGTACGTAAGTTCTCTTCCTCCTTGATGGGATGAACGAATATTTCATTACATTGTTGTCTAATTTTGTACAGTTTGTGTCAAACAACGTCCCGATTAAAATGCGCGTTCGGCATCATTTTACGACCTTTGCCATAACAACTACTTAGTATTCCAGTCAAGTTACTATGAACACGTTATTAAAGCGTATTAAAGCGGTGAATAAGATATCGTAAAGAAACACACGGAAAACAACACGCAAGCAAATAACGAAATATGTACAACCTGTCTTTAGGAAGAGCGCTCGGCTGTAAGACTAGAAAACTTTGACCTGTTTTACCGGCGATAGAACCTTATTGATCAGCGCCTTTAAAAGTATAATATATAGTTATACGTTCAAACACCACGTCTGCTTAACATGTACTTTGATATGTAAATATGTGTCGAATGATATGAATAGAACCTATTTTAGTGTGTGTGTTCGTGCGTGCGTGTGCGTGTGTGTATGTGTGTGCGCGTGTGTGTGTAAGTAAGTGCGCGTGTATGTGTGTGAGATATTAAGAGAGAGAGAGAGATCATACTACTGTGCAGACAAAATACGTCTTTAAGTGTTCAAGAACAGTAAGAGTTCTGGTACAGTGGTCACAACCACACTTATGCTTAGTCTACGCCATGTACGTGTTCTATTAAAAACACTTTTGTTATTCTGAAAGTCTTTCAGATATCAAACTGCGGCAAATATCTTTTTTCTATTATTTGCTCGCATTTCTTTTTGTCTTTCGTTTATTAAAAACTTCAACTTGTCAAATATAACACTGCTGCAGATAACAGACATGCTACAACATGTACAGTTATACCAGGAAGAAACGAAGTTAGTTGTATATTATCTACCCATACGAGTTAAACTGGTATCTGAAAATATTCAGTTTCATTATTTAAACGAAATGTACATATTAAACAGTCTGATGCACAATGATATGGTTAACCATAATAACAGTAACAATAGTAAATGGTTTAATGCTGAATGTCTAGAAGAAATGTATGCTTGATAAAAAATTGAATGTGTATAGGCTGAGTAATAGCGATGAAAAGTTAATGCCAGATCTCAGTATAAAAGGTGTATTAGAAAATGTAAATATGAATATGATAAAGCTGAAACACTAAAGCTTAACCAAGCAAGACATAAAAATGCCAAATTATATTGGAATATGTTAAAGCAAGCCGCACGTGTGAAACGGTCAAATATACCTATGGATGCTTTCGAACAGTATTTTAAAGTAATAAATAATCCTGATGATCGTTTTAACACACCAGATGAGGATGTTTTGTATCTTTTAGAGACATGAGAGAGGATTGAATTCAAGAAACATGTTGTACATGATATTAGAAAAGCTATAAAACAAAGCCCGGAAAGAACGCTGGACCAGATGCTCATCTGAACGATTTTTAATTGGTTGCGGGTTTATCAAAGTTAGGTGTAATTCTGACAATCATGTACCATCTTTATTTGATTCCAATTCACATCCAAAGGATGTTCATGTGCTACACAAAGTAGTCCCATTCATGAACAATGCGGATGAATTATCAATGATTAAGCAGTTCTTATTCATCCTCTATCCATTTCACACTGGCCGTTTAGATTATTTATATAAGACCTGTTAATGATTAGGTATTCCAGCCAAGGTTACATCACTGACTTCCAGCTGTTCATGTAAGGTCAGGCAGAGTTTATCTTAGATATGAGGCACATTAGTATTTGTTTCATATACATGTATATTTAGAGATTGGCATTTAAAATGAAAATATATCTAGCAAAACCCGCAACCACCAGACATCTCAAGGCTTTGATTCATGGTTGTGATATTTTATTACCCTCTTTATCATTGTTATTTAACAGAATATTTACACTTGGGTATTTTCCAGAATCTTGGGTCAGAGGGATATATTATTCCCGTGCATTAAAAGGGTAATACTGAAGACGTTAACAATTATAGAGGTATCACTTTACTTAGTGCGATAGGAAAATTGTTTACATGTTTTTTAAATAATAGATTGTCAACTATTATGTATAAAAATAAGTTTTAACAGCACGTGTTCATGAGAATCTGTTTTCTCCCCTGTCAAAACACTCCCGAAAAGTGACAAGGACAACAGTTTTATGCTAGAATAGATAGCATAAAATTACTGTTCTTGTCACTTTTTCAGGGTGTTTAGCAGTAGAGAAGAGAGATTCTCGCGCTCACGTTCTGTTAAAACATCTTTTTATATATACTCGTTCCGTGGCAAAGCGTAAACGGATAATTCAAAAGGAAATGACGTCAAAGTGAAAGAACAACTCAGATATTCCCGCGAATTTTATGGAAATTAAATGACGATGAGGGATAATGCACTAATTTATTTGTTTTGTTTCTCGTTTTATGCTAGGATAGCGTTAGCATGTATTCATTTTGTGTTATAAGATCTTCAGAATCCCTCGGGATTCTGCAGACAACAAGCATGCGTTATCCCTACAAACAATAATGTACTATTTTAAACGATTGTTTTATATAATTTTGAACTTCAATAAATAGTTATGTTTTCTTCTGGTAAAATGACGTTATTACCAAATAACGAAAAGTCCATGTTCAAAGGATGAAAACATTGAGTCACTTTAAATAGATTTATGCATTTTGGCCGTTTACAGTTAGACATTGAAAGAAATTATTCACAGCATCTTCCTATACACGGCTCCAAAGTGATATTTTGAACTTTGACGGTGATTTAAATGGATATCTAATGGCTATCTCTTACTAAAATATTTTATATTTAGATACTGACTTCAGATGTAGAAATATATTTAACTTTATTAAATATGCAAATAAACTGCGTATGTGCGACTACATTCATAATTAAATGTCATGCAGTAAGGGTCGATTGTTAAAAAAAAACAACACTATAGAGCGTACACTATTCTTAACCAAATATATAGTACTGTAAATACATATAAACCTGTCAATTTTATGTTTACATAAACTACATATAGTCTTTGTTCATGTTTTCAAATCTAGTATACTTTTTAAAAAATGTCTATGTTTAAATAACTACAATTGTTTCTTATTCTTGCATAATATACTAAATAATGTCTTTCACCAACAAGATATTAAAGAGAGGCGATATTGAATTTACTTTTGAAAACACCCAGTGATGGTGAATTCCAAATACGAGATAAATAAAGTTGAATTCCCTTAGCAATGGTAATATAGAAATTACTATTTCGTTCCTATCAATAAATCTTATAATTTTATAAATTATGTTAAAACAGATAAAACTGCTGTCCAATAATTACATGGTAAGAAAAACACTAATGTTGATAACACATGAACTGATACGGTCAGAGCCACGAATGAAGGTAACAAAATATTGATTCAACAATACTTTCGACTATGTGAATCAAGTTCTCAAGCCTTAAACATATATTTGAGAGAACAATTATTTGAAATAGAATTTAGCAAGAAATTGATAAATTTTATGTTCGCCGCAAAAATGTGGAAAGCAACATTATAAACAAAGTTAAATATTATGATCCTTTAAGCTTTCGTTCTATTTCTTTTGCAGGCAGCCGCGGATGGTCATATAGAAAAGGAAAAGTTAGGAACAGTAACATTCGAGTGCAGAGAAGGTTACGTAGTTTAAAAAAATACAAATGAGGTCTTAAAAGGCTTTCTCTTTTCACTTCAATGATGCGGTTATTACTCCCAGCTTATAGCATTTTGTTTAAAGACTGTAATGGTTGTCATGCATTTTAGGCAGACAAACACTAAATACAAATAGCCCAATCACTCTTGAAAGTTTGCCTTACAGAGGTCGATGGAAATAATTCTTAGTTGTTTTATCTGTATGTAGCAAGTCTCCTCAATTAAGTATATATTTGCTGAAATCACAGTGCAGATCCATGATTGAAACACATGTTATTCTGTTATTGACTCCATGACTGAATCATATTCATTTATTCTGATATTGCCTCTATGATTGACAGTCTTGTTATTCTGATATTAGTTCTGTTACTAAAACTCATATTATTTTGATACTGACTACAGAAAGGTGTGGTTGACAGACGAAAATCAGATATTGACTTTACGGATGACATTCGTGTTATACTGATACTGACTCTATAAGAGATAAGTCTGATATTAAGTCAATGATTTCAGCAAATATTGACTCAATGAACATTAAACTCATACTCGAATATCAGACATTGACATAACTACACAGCAGTCATACGTCATTCAATGTAACACAGACCGAATAGTGGTCATATGCTTAATAATAAATACGAGCTACTTTTTTTCTTTTATTTTTGACGTAATGCTGTAAAAGAATGGCAGTCTTGTTCATTTTATATGGATTTTAGAAATCTATCTTTATAGTATATTATAGCAATCTAGGTCGACCGTGATATAGAACATGCATTTATTTAATTCTAGGCTGGTCTATCTACAATGCCAACTGTTACAAGGCTATTGATGTCCCAATGCCGTATGCATTTGCATCCCTTACTTGTATTGGGTAAGTGTCTCTTAAATAAAGTTTGTATTCTGTATTCTGTAAGTTTTTTTTTTATTTCTTGTCATTGTTGCTAGGTAGAGAAATGGTTTTTTCACTATACTTTCCCCTTTCAGATGACAAAAATGCTTTCAAATGTTCAAATATAAATTCTATATTTGATGAAAACCATGGTCAGTTTCAAGTCATCTAAAAACAAATAGAAAAGGCGAAGTGCAAATAATCGAGAGCTTCACCTGAGTTTCAAAGCTGGCCTGAACAATTTTTGTAGAGGATCAACCGGAAACTCTCTGTGAAATTAATTCAAAATCAGTCCAGTATTTTTTGAGAATATTTTCGAAAATTTCCATGATTGTTATCATATAGAAAAACTAGTTCGGCCCATTTGACTAATAATCTGAGAGAATTTCATAAAGGGTCACTCAAGGACCATTGCTGTGAAGCTATTTCGAAATCAGACAAGCTTTTAAAATGTTTCCATGTAGGGAAAACTAGCCTCAGGGAAAACTCAAGAAACATTGTGACCTAGTTTTCTACCCAGGTTATCCTGACTTACATTTTTTAGAGGCAAATATTGTGACAAAGTGTTATGATAATCATGTAGAAAATATGGCTTTTAGAGAGTTAACAAGGTTTTTCAACATAAGCATATGTATACATCTCACACTCAGGTGTATCGCCATTTATGACCTTAGAACAAAAATTTGAACCACCACAACAAAGAGTCAAACCCAAATATCACAAGCCAAATATCAAGACTGTAGCTATTGTCGCTTCAGAGAAGAATGTTATTAAAGTTTGATATCTGAACATCTTTTTCTTACCAGAGTGACCCATATGTTTAATAAACCGGAACAATTTGAAAACTTTGAAAGAGGACTACCTAGATATAATTTGTATAAAGTTCCAACAAAATCCATTCAGTGGTTTTGAAGGAAATATCGTTTTAAATAAATGCTGACGACGGACGGACACCAGAGGCCGTTTTTTTGTGACGAAACAGAATAATTTGTACAACCTTTGCAAAAGGTCACCCAAGCATTAGTATAAAATTGTTGAAAATTGGGTCTGTTTCTGACAAGAACATTCTTACACTTTCTAATAGATAAATACATGGGAAAAGTGACAACTACCCCTGGCGGCCATGTTTAATGACAAATCAAAATAATTAGAATGACACCTATTGACTTTGGGGTCAGTAGATCAAAGATCAATTTGCAAGGTCACAAGGGCCAGAAGCTTGAAAACGGATTCTGCCAAAAAAATCTTCAGGACCAGTTGGTCCAGAACCTCCAAACTTTGTAGCATGATCGGGCTTATAAGGTAGACGGCTCCTGTTGTGTTTGGGTCTCTATGTTAAAAGTCAAGGTCACATGGAAGGGTACATTAGAAACGGTCTCCGCCCAATAACTTGAGAATCACTTGGACCAAAATTTAAAATGTAGTAGTATAACTGGGCTTATGAAGTAGATGACTCCTTTTACGTTTGGTGTCAGTAAGTCAAAAGGTCAAGTTCACAGGGACCTGACCATTGAGAAAAGGTTTCCCCTTACTAACCTTTGAACCACTCAACCCAGAATCTTCAAACTTGACAGCATGATTGGGCTTATTAAATGAATGACTCCTATTGTTTTAGGCTCAATACGACAATAATCAAGGTCACATGAACTGGAACATTGAAAACTATTTCTGCATGGTACTTTGAGAATCACTTCACTAAGAAACTTCAAACTTTCTAGCAATATCAGGCTTAAAGAAGTAGAAGTATTGTTTTTGGGGTCAGTAAGTCAAAGGTCAAGATCATTTGGGCGCGAACCTTGAAAAAAGTTTCCATTTAATAACTTGAGAACCTATTGATCCAGTATCTTCAAACTTGATAGCTAGAGTTTCTGTATTTTGGTTCTAGATACATTAGCCCTAGATCGATAGCAAAGAATTTTCCACCAAATTTCAGATTTTGTATTTTTTTATTTGATGTAAAAGTGATCATCTCTTACGAAATGGTCAAAAAGATGTGAACATGCCGCGAACATGCTGTGAAAATGCCGCGAACACTCTTGTTTGCAGGAAGTTTACGCGGGATATTCGCCGCTTGCCACAAACATGCCGCGACTGATTTTATATTAGTTAGCAGATATTCGCTGGAAGATCATGATCACGGTTTATTCGTCAGAAGAGCTTAGAAAATTGTATTGTAATCTTTTGGTAAACTATTCATGAAAGGCTTTGATTTTAGCAGGTAGTTGTAGATCAATTAATTTGTAACATTATCTGTAATGTCACAGTATGAGTCTTATTAATGAATACAACCACATATTTTGGACATGTTTAGAGGGAAAACTATGTATTACAGACATTTTCAAAGGAGAATGTTGATGTTCCTAGTGGATGATAGGAATATATTCTTACTTGTTGCAAGTCAGAACATTTATTTTTAATATCTATACTCAAGACAAAAATGTGAAGAATTTTGAAAACAAAAAGATGCTTTGCTGAAATATAAATGCCAATTTTAGCTATATAAGTTTGATAACCAAAATGTAAATTAAAAGTAAAATTGACTATATTTATTTATTTATTTTGTTGGGTTTAACGTCACACCGACACAATCTTAGGTCATATGGCGACTTTCCAGCTTTAATGGTGGAGGAAGACCCCAGATGCCCCTCCGTGCACTATTTCATCACGAGCGAAAATTGACTATAAGGGATACATATAACTTATAAGAAATGTGAATGAGAAATGTTATAGTAATGAAATAAATACATGTATTCAGACACTGTTGTTTAAAATGAAATTCACAATTAAAATTCGTACATATTGTTATCTTTAAAATTCAAAATAAACCTAGTATGTGTGTGTGTGGTGGGAGGAAGGGGGCGGGCGGGGAAGAGCAAGTTAAAGAGCAAGCTTGTAAGTGAATTGTCCCTTACTGCTGTCTGGGTTTGAGCCTTGCAAGAATAGAACTCTCCTGATGCCAACTGTTATATGGAATATTTTTATTCTTCATTAACGAAAGGAATATTCAAGATTTCGGTTTAGTGGGGACATAATATTATGACTTTTAGAGGGTCTGGGGGTATGCCCCTATGGAAAATGTTGGACAAGTATACTTCGAATGGTGCAATCTAACATATGCTTGGCATAGTTTTATCATATATATTTGACCTAATGTCATCTCTTAGATTTGCAAATATTCAAAAGAAGCAACTTGACCGAGTTGATAGCTTTTTAATATGACAGTCCTCAATACCCATTTCAGTTAATATGATAATTACTGATATAAAGTTTTGCTATTAAAGGCAATGGAAAAATTTGATTGACATGACTGATGTCTCAATAAATGTATACTCGCTGGTTTTTAACAAGGGTTGGAGAGGATGGAATTCTATGGTTTTAATTGAGATGAAACATAACAGATTTTTAAAAATAGATTTAAGATGTTATTTTCGTAATTGTTTTAATAAAATCCTATAAAACTACCTGTCATGTTTCTTCATGAAAAGAGAAAAAATATGTTTGACTACAGTTTACAATCAGCATGCTGTTACTTTGGTGATATTTGTTTTTCGAAATCACCATGCTGTACACATGGGAATGAGTCTGATTTAGATATAAAGACTTAATATTCAGTGTATATTTATTACTAGTATTAGTTCTGTAAATGCTTACATAAAAGGCAAATGTTTTCTTCATCTAACTTAAACATATTCCAAAGAAGTTAATTTTATTTAATATCTTCATAGCTACAACCAGAATACCTCAAACACATGTTACATACAAAGTCGCAGCAATGTTGCGCGACAGATGTCACACGGTAAAAATGTATAAGTTAACGTTTTTTTTTTTTGTTCATTTTCAGACAAGGAGGTGTTCTGTATTATCCCGAGAATGAAATAGAGTACCGCGGTTTTGTTGCTGGTTTGCTGCCAAAGACGATTTGGTTTGGTATGCTATGATTATTTGATTATTTCATATTTGGGATGATTCTTGTATCCCCGATTTTTTATGACCCTACTCGTGACGCTCTATGCCCCTTACTCTTTTAAAGAACATGGTGTTTATTGTTTTGCTCAAACATGTGTGTTGGTCAATCTGTTGGTAGACTCAGGACTGTGGAATTCTTAAGCTAGCAAAAAGAACAACATTAGCTTATGTGAGCTTTTCAACCATGGAATCTAGAGAATAACATACTTTATTTATATATATATATTGAAGCAAATGTATAAAAGCTGCAAAGTAATCTCAAGATTAATTGCATAATTTTAAACTTAATCTAGCCTATTCAACACCAGTGGCCTTCTTTAAGTCAAATTTGTTTATAATTTTACAAATTATGTTTCCATCAGTGGGGTAAAAATTAAATTAAGCAAGGCTGGGATGATTATAGTCAAGTTAAAAGTTTTAAGCTAGTCTTTCCAATATTCTTTGCAACATTTGTTAAAAAGTCATTGAAACTCTCAACAACTTCAACATTTTCAGTTACAATTTTATCTTCCTCATTTAAAATAATTTTACTATAGATCTAGTTGTTATTTGATTTTCTTGACAAATATGGCTTAATAGTACCTCAAAAATCAGAAGACTACATCCGCCAACACATCTGTCTTGGAAGTACTTATTTAAAGACCTTTTCTTTTTTCACTTGACTGTACCAAGGAGGTGAATATTTTGGTGGTGGGGATGTCTTCTGATCAATAATTTGAGAACTACTTGACCTTGAATGTTGAAACTAAATAGGATGATTGGAAATACAGAGTAGATGACCCCTACTGATTTTTTTTATCATTTGTCAAGGTCCAGAACATGTAAAACGGTTTCCGATTAATAACTTTGAACCGTTTGACCCAGAACCATCAAACTTCATAGGGTAATAGGACTTACAGAGTAGATGACCCTTATCATATTTGGGGTTCACTTTAGCAAAGGTCAAGGTCACAGGGACCTGAACATGGAAAACCGTTTCCAGTTCATCAGTGTCTCTTTAAGTTCCGCTCCTGTTGAAAACACTTCCCAATCAATGACCCAGAATGTTGAAACTTCATAAGATGATTTGACATGCAGAGTTAATGACCCCTATTGATTTTGGGGTTACTCAATCAAAGGTCAAGGTCACAGGGGTCAGAACATGGAAAACCATTTCCAATTCATAACTTAAGAACCACTAGGCCTAGAATGTTGAAACTTAATGGGATGATTGGACATTCCGCGTAGATGATCCCTATTACAGTCAGCCGTCAGTGTCTCTTTGAGTACCGCTTCCTGTCCCGTATTGACTTCTTTTTTATTACTACTATGCATTTTGGCAGATATGTGCTTTTCTACAAAAGCATCTCCTAGTTAGAGATTAAGGTTCCAATGAAGTTTCACTGAATTCAAATGAGTGGTTTCTGAGGAATACTCTGGACAAGACATGGTGCTATAGTATACTAAAGTTGAATATGAAAAGGGCAGTTACTTCATCAGACTACAGTATGAGGATAATATGCTAATTTCATCTTCATAATGAACCATCCTGTAAATTTTTGTTGAATTTCTGCTAATGGTTGCTGAGAAGTACTTAACGGACAAGGATGGTACTATACTAAACTTGAACAATCAAGATCAGAACAGGAAGATGATATATGCATTTCTTCTCCAGAGTGAAGCTTCCTATAAAGTTTCACTAAACTCAAGCCAAGAGTTGCTAAGGATTACTCTGGTAAAGAAATGATACTTTAGTAGACTAATTTTGAATAATCAAATGGCAAAGAGAAGAATCACTCGACCATCTCTTTTTGGAAATGAAGCTTCCTATGAAGTTTCACTGATTTTCAGCGATTGAATACTCTGGACAAGAAATGTTTTCTATAGTATACTAATGTTGAACAATCGTCCGACCAGAACATGAAGATAAAATGCACATCTCCTCTTATAAGTGAAGCAAGTGATAATAAAAACTGCGGACAAAAATTGCGGGATGGACAGACAGACAGACAAGCGATGACTACATACTTTGTCCTTTGGGTAGCATAATAGTGGGCATGGTGGCATATCTTTATGGTCGCTGAAAATGATAGAGTACATATTGAAGTAGATTCATGTAATTTTATTTTTTATCTATCCATAGAAAATAGTTATAGATGATATCTTTTAGTTTTTCAAAATCTGCCATTGAAATAATACGGGAGGGATTCTTGAATTTTATTTTGCAAACTATGATATCTGCCACTTGATTTAATTTGCATTTTCACTAGATTGAATTTGTCTGTCATTTGCTTTCACTGTCAAATTTTATATTTTTAACAAGCCCATTTAAACATCTGATAAAAAATGCTTATAAACAGATGCATGAAACACAAGAGCAAAAATATAGCACTCTTACTGAATTGAAGCGAATCACATATCACAGGGACATCACTGAATTTTTTATGCAGCTGATATAAGTAAATATATTTTCTTACTTTTCCTTTTCAGGATTACATAAGGATAGTAATGATGGAAAATGGAAGATTAGAGAAGGAGAAGTACCGCTGGAGAACATTCCAAGATGGGGTCTCAAACAGCCAGATCAGAGCATTGGTAATGCCACTGCTGTTGATCCGATGAAGGAAGTAATGATATATGATGAAAACGAGAACTTACCATTTGTTTGCAAATACAGAGCCTGCATGGAAGGTAGGGAACTGTAGAGTGTCTTTCTCATCTTTATATCCGGTTTTGCTGTTGGCTCCATTGAGTTCTTATCCTGTCTTTCTGACACTGCCAGATCTCTGCTGCAGAGCTCAATATTTTGTGCATTAAAAGAGGTCAGTTAAGGTTATGAAAAAAGTAAAAGGTTAAGATAAAAGTAAATTTGGGTTACGAAAACAACTTGTAGAGGGATATGGTTTGTCTATCAAACTGTTCTTGCTTTAAATCTTTTTAATAGATAAATGTTGGTTGGTTCTGCTCCTTAACTCTCTGACAAACTGTGTTGGGTTATTTGAGAAAAAAGACACCATTCTCTCACAAAAGTAGACTCGCATCAGTCGTTAGAGTCCTTTAAAATAGACATCTCTGTGATATTATCTTTTTCAAAAAATAGCACTTTCTGAAACAAATTCCAATATCTCATATCTCTGACTCTGAGATGAGCCCAGATTCTGTAAAATGTTAATGTCAGTATGAAGAAAGAAATAAACATTACTACAGATTTCTTAATCTCAATAGACTTTACAAGAGGTAAAATAGTCCAGGGATTTAGAGGATATTTGTTACTAAAAAATATTTTTCAGTATAAGACTTAAATATCTTTCATGAGTGAAAACCAGATGCAGTATTTTCACGAGTGGCATAGCCATGAGTGAAAATGTAAGATATGGAGTTTCATGAGTGAAAGGTATTTTGATCTTACATCTAAAACAAACAAGTTTTCTTTTCTGTTTTATACGGAAGGTCTTTTCACCCCAAGACACCCAAAGACACCTAGGATATTAATTTATTTGTATCATTTATTAAAAATATGTATCTTAAAGACATGCTTATACAGTTAAGATAACCTTCAGAGTAGATTTGTTCAAGGAAATACATCTAAGAACATCCGCTGAAACGAACTTGTTATTAATGTGAAAGGGAGGTAAAGCCAACGTTACTATGATTTATATGTTTTGACTTAATTTACCAATTTTATAGTTTCTTAACATTGAAAATTATAGTTGATAACTTTTAACTTTGAAAATAACATTTATAACTGTAGTTCACAGAAAAACATGTAATAAGGGGCATTTAACCGTTATCATGCTGGACATGATTGATAATACCTTTGCGACCAGTGCAGATCATGATCAGCCTGCACATCCGTTCTGTGCTTTTCTTCCAGGTTATATTCCATGTGACTTAGCATCAAAATGTATTCCAAGTGAGCAGGTCTGTAATGAATTACCTGAGTGCGCAGATGAAAGAGATGAAAACAACTGCCGTGAGTATCTTACTATTTATATTGCTTGAATTTTGCAGAGCCTCAAATTTTATTATTTCGTTCAAAATAACTGTGAAAAAGTGCTCAGTATATGTAACATCCTCTATTTTCATTGTTGTGCATGAATTTATACAGTTAAAGACATAAAGAGAGGTAAGAAAAAGCAGTAGATTTGATAAAATCTTTGACTGTGTTTACCAGCTATACAAGCCTATGTCAAATATTTGAGATCATTTTTTCCAAAAAAGGAATTGTCAAGATAGTAATGTATTGCATGATAACAACAAAAATTGACCATAATTTGCCCAGTTAATGTGTATAAGCCAAACCAGGGCTTGACAAATTCTTTAAAAGCAAGTTGTCTTGCAGATAGAGTGCCTTGACTTTTCATTCACCCTGTACAATTTCACAAAGAAAAAAGAATTTCTATAGACAGCTTATTTTATGGTTTGTTATAATTGGTACATATTGGAGTTTTGTGCTAGACTATCAAGCATCTAGCTAATGTGATCATACTGCAGTACATAACAGAATGGAACAGATTGTTGAGTTAATACAAACAATATGTCAACTTCATTTTTAGATCATTTAGCTATCCAGCTTCTGCAGAGCTATCTTTAAGATGAATTTATCATACTTTGGTCAAAAATTGCATTCAGCCTGCAGGACATTAGTACTCTGCAAGTTCAACTCACTCAAAATAGCTTTTCACTCATATTTTACATGAGAATGAGTATTTTGTAAAGCCAAACATATACCGTATCTATCCAAATTCAAACTATAGCATGAATCCCTGATTGTGTAACAACTTTAAAGCCATCAAGTGGTAGATTAAAAACTATGTTTTATTGAAATATAGCTGACCTTGGAAAATGGTACCTACACCTGGAGGTAGAAACAGGATCATTCCAGACTGGATTAGTTACTGATTTCACAGAGAAAACCTGGATCTTGGAAGCTGATGTTGGAAAGAGGATCAGACTTTATGTAAGTAAAAATATTCTTGTAGCTTAGAAATACTTAAGGATAACATTTTTATCAGGAAACACAAAATTCATTAATTCAATCATGAATGTCTCTCCATAAAGTTTATCTGCGTTATCAACAGAGATTGGCTCTTGTCAGCTAGTGATATCACTGATTTCATTTGCATTGCTCATGAAAAAAAATCAAAGTCAATGCAACTTTAGCATTATTGTTTACGCCTCTCAAAAGTGAAAAAAGATCTAAGTCAAACTTTACGCCTCCTTACTAGAAGTTAAAAAAATTCAAAGTCCAACTTTACACCTCTCGCTAAGAAACAAAAAATCAAAGTCTATCGTTGGTATTTTTTATGATTACGCCTGGTTTTCCTGAGATTACGCCCGAAAGTAAATTGGAATTACGTGTTTTACTCCTTTACGCATTGTTCTTGTCACATAACAATCCATTATGCCTGGTTTACGCCTCAAAACCAGGCGTATTATGCCTCATCAATTCATATTGATAGACACATCCTGCAGTAATAAAACCCTGTTAAGGCGTGAATCTGGTAAAAAAATCTGACCTTACATGGATGTATTTGTATGAAAGAAGGCAAATTTTAAATGAAAATATATGTTACAAAGGTGTGTCACATAAATAGGTTTTATAACCGCTGCTAGAATTCTGCAAACTTTTCTATACTTCTTGACAAGGTGTACATTAACAAGAATATAAGTTCTGTAATTCACAATTCTTCACAATTCATAGATACTATAACAGGAAACAATATATGCTAAATGCAATGGAAGCATAAAATGTGTAAAAAGCAAAATTTGATTATAACTATTATGTTAATAAATTCCTTCATTCAATTTGACTTATTTTGATTATGCATTACAGGGCCTTTATATGCTTATGTTTATTCAAGGAATGTGCATAGTATAAGAGAGTGTGTTGTCAACACTATTATTTTGCTGTTAAACATCTCTTAAAAGTGACAATAAGAGAATTCTTTTGCTAGAATTATGTCTCCCCTTATTGGGAAATCTAAATTTGAAATCTCTAAATGTTTTGGACATGATTTGCGTAAGATGTTTTGATATAGGTCGCCGATGTCATGACCAAAATCCAACCAAGACCCATTGTTGACACGAACAGATGTTTTCTAGGATCTAATATCCTTTATAAAAGTTTTGAGAAATTAGCAACGTTTGCATATGTTGAATGGGACAGCATACTTAAAAAACCCTTACCTTGCTAAACTTCTATACTGATATACTGAACTGGTATATTTTTCAATTTGGACAATACCATTAACTGTCAAAAGGAGTGCTTACCAAAAAGATACTGACTGATAGGCAAACAGTGCAGAACATGATCAGACTGCACAGCTGATCATAATATATATTGGTCGCAAAGGCAGAATCAGTCGTGATAAGGCTTAACACATTAGTATACAATATTCCTGTTATGGGATATCTATCTTGTGGTGTATACATGTTTAACAACCCTCTTTTAAAAAGATTTATTGATAAGTCATATTTGCATACAATTGCTTATAAAATTTTGTTTGTTTTACTTTCTTTTTTTATTGAAAAATATGTCTTAGCCTTTACCATGCTGGACACAATTCTGCCGTGCAGTCTTATCATGTTCGATATTCGGCCAGTACCTTTTTGTTAAGCACACCCTTTAAAGACCTGCTCCAGTCCTACCTTTTAACTTTAAATTGTCACTGAAAAAGCATGAAAATCCTGACTAAGAACAGTGACGCCTGTCAAAACAGAGTCTATTTTATATAAAATTCTATATGAAATACCTGTGGTTTTACGTAATAATGTGTGGTGCGTGGCCGTTAACTGTTGTAATCATGGGTTGCATACACACAATAGAATTTGTGTAAATGAAGCGATATATTGGGAGACATGTGCTTTTGCTAAAGGCAATATCTAGTTTACATACATGTGATACGTACATGTCATAAATGTCATATCTGTGACTTTGTAATAAATATTTTATCCCGATGTCTTAAAGGGCAAGGAAAGCCTGACAGTAAGTAAATTTTATATGAAAGCCATCCTCAAACCTTTCATAATGTTGAAAGAATTTTTAAAATCGGACCATTATTGAAAAAGATATGGCTGATCATGGAAACAAAATGGCCACCATTTAAAAAAAATATATAAATGCCCATAACATTCTCATTCTTAAACCGATATTGAAAATACTTTCACTTCTTTAACTGATTTAAGAAATCCCAGCAGATGGATTTAACATGAAAACAACATTGCCTTTCCCTTTAAGCCAGATTATTTATATGACTAAGATTCATTGTTATTGACCACCACAAACATTTTAAATGTATTTTTAGCTCTGTTTAATTTTAAATGTATTTTTAGCTCTGTTTACTGTTGTTATGCTGTTTGGGAACAGGTACCTCAAATGAATCTTCAAACAAATGTTGTGTTTGTTGAGGTCTGGAGTGGTGGGCCTACATTTGAATCTTCGGAGATGTTACATCGTTTTACAGGAAATAATAGCTTCATATATCTGTATTCAACTATCAACTTCCTCACTGTGCGTTTGTATGCTATAGATGTAAGCACCAACACTGCTTCATATTCGTTTGGATGGTCAACAAGTAAGTTATCCTCTATAACTTTAAAGAAACACCTCAGTAGAGAAGAATTAGGTAACAGTATATATGTAACAGAGGGTGATGAGCTTAATATGGGATATTGTCAACCTGAGAAGAGAAATAACATCTGAGGTGTCAGCTGAGGGTGATATATTTGGAAGGTTGACAGTATCCCCTATCACCAGAAAAGGTCTGTTTCATTTGTTTTATTGTTATGGAAAATCACATCTTTAGACATTTACCAAATGAATAAGCTTACAAGTATTATTGCAAATTGTTTTCTGGAAGTAGAAAGCACTCATTAGTTTTAGGTGGAATGTTTTGTAAGCATCTCAATGGCTTATCATCGCAAGATTTTAGAAACAAATAAAATCTGGTGTGTTATTGAAAAGAGTGTTCCTGGTGTAATTCGAAAGAGCATCTTCTCAGCCATTTAATGCTTGTCTGCATGGTGATTAGGAAATAAATTGCAGTGGCTGGATGATATACAAAACAATTGTCACATCTTTATAAAGTTTATGGAAATTTTACAGAGTGATTAACTGAGGTATAATAATTTGAATAATTACATGTATTGAAGTTATTTTTAAGTTGCCAGTCCATAGTTTTTGCCATATGACCTGTCTACATTCAATAACTGTTTAAAAAAGTCAGAACTTCAGACCGTCTTTTAAAATTTAATTATCATATTTTCTTATTTTAGAGCAGGTGAACAGTTGCTTTCAGCTTTACTGCTTATATGTTAAAAGAACACAAATCAGTGAAAGATAAATTAAAATTCTGGTGAATAATTCAAGATTTTTTATTTGTATAGATATAGCACAAATACCACAGGGTGAAAAAGAAGAAACAGCAATAACGACTTGGAAAGGCATTCCTATACCATTCACATCTGAAGAAGTGAAACCGAAAAATCTTATACTTTCGTGGCGTATCGATGCTCCGGAGGGTCAGCTTATAACGTACTACGTAAGTATTGAAATTTCATAATGCTTAGAGTTGTATGTCAAACATACGAATTAAGCCTCAAATTAGGGAATATTGTACATAGTAAGATAGGCAGTACTGTTGATGTTGCACATGAACTTGAGCAGTCAAAATCGTAAAGTGAGGTAATCAAGAATAAGGAATTCAATAATACTTTCTACGGTGTTAATTATATATTCACATCTATGATACATGTGTGGGATATCAATTTGAAGGTAACAATTTGTGTAAAAAATTGGAAATGATAAAAAAATATATTTTGGTATGTTCATAACACAAAATAATATCTGCCACATTAGAAACAAAATAATTATTAACAACTATGTTTTGTGTTAGTAGAAAGAATTGTCTCATGATAGATAAAAACTGTTATGACGTAAATTTAAAGGGAAAGCAACATTATTCTAATGTAAATATTGTCGTCTTCTATCATTTCTGAAGAATTTTCAAAATTGGCCGGAAAATGAGATAGATCTGAACATATTAATATTTTATCAAAATGACAGCCATTCTGTTTCCATGGCAACATTAAGCAAAATGGCATTCACTTAGTTTTGAGTGTGTTAACGTTCATGTGTTCATGTGAGGAAGTTGTAAAAATAGAGGTACAGTCAAAAGCTCGAACTTTACTGGCCCAGCAAAATTTCTTTGAATTATTAGAATACAACATGAGCGATCAAACAGAATACAACTTGAGCCATTAAACAGTATACAACCTAGGGATTATCGTCCGTGACTTAACAATGCGTTCAAGCAAAGGGTGACGTTCCAGTTATCAGAGTTAGAGGGAAACGACAAAGCACGATTGTAAAGTGATGGTAATGAACTACTTTATTCAAATACATTCAATATTATCCATTTCAGGTGCAGATTAGCCCTGAAACAGGGTATTCAGCAGATGATGTAAAGTTTGACATCAAGGTCTATGGCATGGAAGAATCTCTCAAGTATCGCTATTACTATACATGGGCATATAATGAAATGCATGTAGTGTCTAACTTTGTACCCGAAAATGGTGCTGTAACATTGCGATACAAATTAGGTTAGTGTATCAATTTAGACTTTTTGTATTATTTTGTAACAGGTAAGCAGATAGTTGTAGACCTAACTGGGAGGAATTATTAGAGGAATGTCATAACAGTTTTTACTCTTCTCCCTCAACCCCTACACCTCAGTCAGAATGGTGTGGTTGAAGCAGAGTATGTAATTTTGTTTTTTATCTTGTCTGCACAGCCATCTGTAAATCGTTTGAGTCAACACTTGATTCAGAGCTGAATACATATGTAAATATATAAATAAAGGATTTGTACATTTGTTTAAAAGACAAAACAGTTCATAGGGACTTGTTTTTTCCATGTTTATTTATTCCCCTTTTGTGTACATTTTAAGGAGACACCAATATACACTGGCCACAGTTCTAGTTTCTGCATGTTTTCTCGAAGATTTTTATATTCCTTTAGCCAGTTTTATCATACTGTTCCAGCATTTCTGACCTGTACAGGAGTTGTTTTCCATTACTTAATGTCAGCTTCCCAATATTGAATAGAGGTAGGGGAACATGAGATATGTATATGATTTTGGCCAGGTCATTTACCACATGGGGAGGGTAAGATCTGTATAGAGAAAAATGGCTTCAGATATGTTTATAATTTTAGTCAGGTCCTTTACCACAAGGAGAGGGTATGTACAGAATTATTCTCTTCTACTTAATGGCAGCTTCCCCACATGGAACAAAGGTGGAGATAAATAAAAACACTAGATTTGGCTGTAATTTTGGTCAGATCCATCTGACAAGACATTTACCACTGTTAAAAGACTAGTCTTACAGTTGTGTTGTTTCACTTTCACCAGAACAAACAATTTGTTTGTATATTTCCAGGTTGCGGAATGGATATAACAGACACGTATGGTAAAATCGTTTCACCTCACCCAATACCCAATGATCTTAAATGCTCATGGACTCTAAATGCTGGACAAAATATGTCTCCTCCTAGAGGAATGGCTCTGAAATTCTATAGCCTGATGTTGAAAGAAGATACAAGAACCAATCCAGAAATGAAATTAGAGGATAAATTTATGGTATTGCATTATTCTTGCATACTTGTATGAAAACGGATCGTGAAAATTTCCAGTTCTGTTTATATTGATGATTATGAAAATTGAAAAACCAACACGGTCTTGTCAAAACTTGTTTCAGTTTAAAAAGCTTCTTCATTTCATATATTTGTTGAATGTGAACAGTAAGAAACAAGGTTAGAAATTTTTAGAAGTTTTTTAAGTACCAGTAAGGAGGTGTCTCAGGAAAGGTTGTATTGTTTCGAAATGCTTCATAAGTCTTGGGCATCGTAAAATGAGCCGTGCCATGGGAAAACCAACATAGTGGGTTTGCGACCAGCATGGATCCAGACCAGCCTGCGCATCCACGCAGTCTGGTCAGGATCCATGCTGTTTGCTTTCAAAGCCTATTGGAATTAGAGAAAATGTTAGCGAACAGCATGGATCCTGACCAGACTGCGCGGATGCGCAGGTTGGTCTGGATCCATGCTGGTCGCAAACCCACTATGTTGGTTTTCCCATGGCACGGCTCAAATAATCATCTCTGACTTGCAGTTTACTTAGTTATGCCTCTTTTTCAGTTTAGAAAATTTTGCTTAAGCTTTTGAATATATGCTAGTATTAGGTGGAAGGGCATCAAATAGTCAAAGGCACTGCCATCTGAATGTGCTTGTTTTAGAGAGGTTCTTATCCTTGAGAGGTTAATTTAGTAATTGAAGCATCAAATCAGTTAACAAATGTTATGCTGTTAAAGAGAGAATTGTTTTGCTGTAACCCTTACCATGCTGGATTGATTGACTCTGCCTCTGCGACTAGTGTAGAACATGATCAGCCTGCACATCCATGCAGTCTAATCATGACCTGCACTGAAATATCAACCTTTATCATGCTGGACACTCTGCCTCTGCGACTAGTGTAGAACATGATCAGCCTGCACATCCATGCAGTCTAATCATGACCTGCACTGAAATATCAACCTTTATCATGCTTGACACTCTGCCTCTGCGACTAGTGTAGAACATGATTAGCCTGCACATCCATGCAGTCTGATCAAGATCTGCACTGTTTGCCATTCAGTCAGTATCTGTTTAGTTTGCACTCTTTTAAACAGTACTATCCAAATTGAAAGATGGACAAATTCATTATAGAATTTTAGCAGGGTAAGGGGTAGTGTAGTACTGCAGACAACAATGTTTTTCCTTTTTTCCCCCAGATTTATGCTGATGGATCTGAAACAGCTATAACAGATGTTGCTTTATATGAGGATAACCTAGACAATATAATACATGCACCTGGGGGACATTTCAAGGTGGACTTTGAATCAGATTATGCCTTCATGTCTCAAGGTTTCAGCATTGGCTTTGGAACAGGTTTGTAGAGAAATATTTCAGTCTTCATTTTACAGTCATGGTAAAAAGTTGCACAGTGTTTGGACTGTGTTCTTATTTTGTATGGTCCTTTTGGACGATGAAGTTCTTTGGATGTTACAAATATACTTTATAAGTGACTTCTGTTTAAGCCAGTGGTAGGAGCAGGAGGGGTTGCACATTCTATATATAACGTCTTGTAAATAGAATCAAACAATCTTTTATTATATTGCATACTTTCATTCTATGTGCTTCAAAAAGATCTTATGAATTTCATATTTTTTTTAGTTTTAAATGGTAGGAAGTTTTTCACTTTTTCTGATATAAATATTTTGAGGTAATGAGCTTTGTTAGGTAAAGTTGGTAAATTCAGTTAGAACCATTACAAATACACACATAAAATGAGATTATATGGTTTAGATTAAACTGACATTACTTTTGAGTGTTTATTTAATAAAAGATAATTAAATCTTATGTTGAAACAAAAATGTTCCGTGTTAATGTTTCCCTTTCTTTGTTTCAAGACTGCGTAGATCTAAACGTATCAGCTGAGACAGTTAAAAGCACCAACATGACATACTTCTGGGAAAATGTCGAGCTGTCTTGTCCCACCGGATTTAGATTCCACATGAAAAAATACTTTGACATGGATATTGTGACACTTCGATGTGACGTGATGTGGGAGATAGATGGTGAAGATCCAGGAGCTATACCTGAATGTCAGGGTTAGTGTGAATTGTATCCTAAATCAAGCTGGATGGATTACTCATATGAAAGGATTATACACCCCAGAGAAGGGTTTTGATAACCCCACCTCACTATGAGGGGTAATTCATTTGAAGTCAGTGACATCTGCTCAGCCACCAAGGCCTTTCTTTAATTTTTTTTTGCATAATATTTACTGTAGACTGTCATACAAAAATAGATTTAGTAGTGCAATTTTGTTTGTGTATACTGTAGATCTCTAACATGGAAATTTTTTAGACTTGAATACAGTAAACCTTTTTAGAAAGTTTGGAAATGATCCTAACAGTTGTATACAGTAAACCTTTAGAGAAAGCTTTCAAAATTTCCTTCAGTAATACACAGTAAACCTTAAGGTTACGAAGTAGGCCTTGAGAAACAAAAATCAAACAACACCAAATCGTAGAAAGTAAAATTTGTTTGACATGAAAATTGAACAGCATGTAAAAGATGTATATTACTTTACGAAACAAGTGTCAGTATACTGACATAAACATTGAATTCCAGAAAGTGACTGCCTATAGGGGCCCAACTTCCGGACAGTCAACCACCTTTAAAAACTCACCATTTTCAAAGAACTGTTACACATGTTCGTTTTGATGCATTTGCAATAGCGTGCGTGTGGTGAAATTTCACATAACAAGGTGGAACACAGTTTTCAGCAAGTGTTTATCTTAATTGTCTCCCTTTGAAAATGAATGCCAATTGTACTTAAAGTATTCCGAAAAAGTTGTCTCCCTTTGAAAATGAATACCATTTGTAAGGAAATAAAGATAAAGAATTGCTGAAAACTGTGTTCCACATTGTTATGCGAAATTTCACCACTCGCACGCTATTGCAAATGCATCAAAATGAACATGTGTAACTATTCTTTAAAAATGGTGAGTTTTTAAAGGCGTTTAACTGCCCGGAAGTGGAGCCCCTTTAGGCAGTCCTTTTCCGGAATTCAATGTTTTTATAAGTATACTGACACTTGTTTCGTAAAGTAATATATATGTTTTACATGCTGTTCAATTTTCATGTCAAACAAGTCTTTCTTTCTATGATTTGGTGTTGTTTAAGTTTTGTTTCTCAAGGCCTGAATCTCATCCTTAAGAGAAAGTTTGGATATTTCATTACAGTTATAAACAGTAAACTTTAGAGAAAGCTTCGACATTTCTTTACAGTTATATACAGTAAACCTTTCGAGAAACCTTGGAGATTTCTTTACATTTATATAAGTAAACCTTTAGAGAAAGTTTTGGAACTTCCTTACAGTTATATACAGTAAATATTTAGAGAAATCTTGGACATTTCCTTACAGTTATATACAGTAAACCTTCAGAGAAAGTTTGAAAATTTCTTTATAGTTGTATGCAGTTAACCTTCAGAGAAAGTTTCAAAATTTCCTTACAGTTATATACAGTAAACCTTCAGAGCAGGTTTTGAAATTTACTTACAGTTGTATATAGTAAACCTTCAAAGAAAGTTTGGAAATATCCTCACTACTTCTATACAGTTAACCTTTAAGGAAAGTTTGGAAAAATCTTTACAGTTTTATGCAGTAAATCTTCAAGGAAAGTTTGGAAATATCCTCACTACCTGTGTACAGTAAATCTTCAAGGAAAGTTTGAAAATATCCTTACTATTTCTATACAGTTAACCTTTAAGGAAAATTTGAAAATATCCTTACAGTTGTATACAGTAAACCTTCAAAGAAAGTTTTTAAATATCCTCACTACTTCTATACAGTTAACCTTTAAGGAAAGTTTGGAAATATCCTTACAGTTGTATACAGTAAACCTTAGATAGATAGATAGTTTTATTTAAACATAAAATGTCCAATTACCGGGCAAGTATGAAATCAATGCATACAGCAAACAATAAAAAATGTATGAATTAATATAGCCATGTCGATCCACGTTAGAGAATGCACACAGTAAACCTTTAGAGAAAGTTTGGAAATATCCTTAGAGTTGTATACAGTAAACCTTCAGAGAAAGTTTTGAAATTTCCGTACAGTTGTATACAGTAAACCTTCAGAGAAAGTTTTGAAATTTCCGTACAGTTGTATACAGTAAACCTTCAGAGAAAGTTTTGAAATGTCCGTACAGTTGTACACAGTAAACCTTCAGATTAAGTTTAGGGCCTCAGTGGCCAAGTGGTTAAGGTCACTGACTTCAAATCACTTGCCTCTCATTGATGTGGGTTCGAACCTCAATCAGGGTGTTGAATTCTTCATATGAGGAAGCCATCCAGCTGGCTTACAGAAGGTTCTACTCAGGGTCATGATGATATAATGCATTGAGGTGCTCCTGGGGTATTCCTCCACCATCAAAGCTTGAAAGTTGCCATGTAACCTGTAATTGTGCTGGTGCAATGTTAAACCCAATAAAATTTTAAAAGAAAATCAGAGAAAGTTTGGAAATTTCCTTAGTAATACAGTTGTTCACAGTAAACCTTCAGAAAAAGTTTGTAAATTTCTTTGAAGTTGTATACAGTAAACCTTCAGAGAAAGTTTGGAAATTTCCTCACTGTTCTATACAGTAAACCTGTAGTGAAAATTTAGAATGACTAATATTCAATTTTGGAGTTGTTTACATAGATTCCTAAGAAAACAATTCTTACAGAATATACAGTACAGTTTTAGAAATATTTGAAATGGTGTATTTGATTTTGTAGTTGTGCACTGTGGTCCTCCAACAAGGATTCAGAATGGTGGTGTTAAGTCAGCTACAGGAGTTACCTATAGTGAAGTAGCTACATATTTCTGCAATGACGGATTCCAGATAAGCATCGGCGGTCCAAATGCTACTTGTGACAAGGATGGCATGTGGACAAATGTCCCTACATGTACATGTAAGTAATTTGACTGTATTGTCCATGTGAAGTAAAAGTTTAAGTGTTAAAAAAGCATTTTTGTTCATCCTAGTATTGAATCTTCTTTTAAAAATATGATTTTAACACATTTCTAAGAGATATAGTAAACCTAGAAATGTTTTCGTGCTTTTTAAATTAGCGCCTTTTGCAGATAGAATATTTCCATGAAATTAAATAGCCCTGAAAAATTGTTCTGTACTTAAACATACCTGGATATTAATGACTCCAATTCGAGAACCATAACTGTATAAAACGAGTGCACAAGTCCACATTAACTCAATTTATTGACAAGTTATTTCTGTAGATGTAACAGCCTTTTCAATATCGATCCATCAGGCAAGCAGGGGATAAAAACAGAAACAATATGCATCTATCTAACGACATATACATGTAATTTGTAGTCGGCAGCCAATGGATATATTATTTGTAAGTAAAATATTGTGTCTATTTCTGCTAAGAGTGGTTTAATCGCCTAACAAATGATACTGCTTTATAGCCTTTAAATGGCAAACAAATGACAGTGTAACAACAGCAATTTACTGACTGTAAATAATCGGGTGTGTGAAAAAGTCCGAAAAAGAAAGAAATTCTCTCTATCTGTTCTGGGGGCTTTATCTCACACTGTACCTCTGGTCAGATCGCTCTGTGTCTGTACTAGTAGAGGATGATTTTTGTGCCCTGTGTGGCTACGTTTCCTATTTGTAATGCGCCTTTGAACGTGTTTTTCATGAAAAGGGCGCTATATAAATCTGGTATAATAATAACCGTTGATATGGATGAAAATGATTGGGGTACATTTATAATTAAAGGGTACAAAAACTGAATGTTTTCGAGAATACTATCAATGCAACTATGCCGTGACACTTACTCTAGTATACTAAATATTTTCACTTGCGACTTCATTTTCGCGGGATTCACGATAGATATGGTTTCGCGAATATTTGTATCCGCGAAAATGTCCACATTTAGAAAAACGCGAAACATAGTATCCGCGAACATTTCTAGGTTTACAGTACAGAGTAAGACTAAAAATATATCAAAAGAAAAATTATGAATAGGAAAATATTTTACATGTGCGAAAGGGATTTAAGTAAAAAGACTTACAAAGTAAATACTGTAAATACATATTGAATTTCTTAGATTATACAGCAACTATTCGAAGGTTTTGGTTCATATTTTACACCATGAAGTATAACATTGAAAGGAAGTGCATGTCTTAGAATCATAACTATAGCCTGTGTCATTTTGAATTATTTTTCTTTATTATTCTATGATATAAATGAAAAGGTATTGAAGGAATTTAACTGATTTTTCACAAAATGATAGACAGTATGTTTAAGAACCATTACTTTACCTTGTCCATTTTGTTATTATTTCCAAGTATCATGTTTTCAAACATGGAACATTAGAAAACCATTTTGGGGGGGGGGGGGATATAGATTTGCCCTTGTCTGTCTGTCCGTTCTTCCTTCCGTCCATCCTCCGTCCATCCATCCTTCCGAGAGTGTTGTGTCATGCCTAGCTCCAAAAATATTTGACCTAGAGTCACAAAACTTTACAGGTATGTTGGTCAGCATGTGTAGTTGTGCACCTGGGGTTTCGCGTCCGGATTCATTCAGTCATTTAGGAGTTATGGCCCCTGACTTTGTAAAAATTGGTCATTTTAGTGTTGTGTTGCGCCTAGCTCCAAAAGTATTTGACGTAGAGTCACAAAACTTTACAGGAATGTTAGTCATCATGTGTAGTTTTGCACCTGGGGATTCGCGTCCGCTTTCATTCAGTTATGTAGGAGTTATGGCCCCTGACTTAGTTAAAAATTGGTCATTTTGACATTGTGATGCGTCTAAATTGATGAAATCTTGCACGAGTCTTTATCATGATATAAACTTGGGCACCTCCTATTTTTCGCCTGGCTCCTCCCGGTTTCTGAAGTTGTGGCCCCTGAAATAGTAGAAAATGCACATTTTCACCTAATGAAGTATTTGATATATGCATGAGTCTTTATCATGATGTGACCTTGCACACTTAGCATTCTTCTTGAGATTTTAGTGCTAATTACAGAATTACGGCCCTTGAAAGAAGTATATGATCTAGAAATGAGTCCTTTACACAAAATGTTTGTTGAGGCTATACCCCCTTTAGACTGCAAACATTTGAATTATTGCCCTTATTTGTGACAAATGTATCAGTGGGGGCATACCCTGTGTCCTACAGACACATTCTAGTTTACAGAATTATCTCCCTTTAGTTATCCATTGTAGCATACCTTGAAAAGTTTTTCTTTTACATGGAACATTGCCAGATTTTTACTACATTTCTGTAAAAATTGATTGATTTTTACCATCTTTTACATTGAAAGATTGCTGGATTTTTACGCCCCCAAAGGGAGGCATATTAGTTTTCAACTGTCTGTCCGTTCGTTTGTCACAGCATTAACTTTTTGCATGAAGACCAACGTTAACTTTAGCATGAAGGCACTTTACTTGTAAACGGCTGCACCCAGGACCTTCAAACTTCACATGCTGATAGTACTTATTGAGTTCACGACCTGTACTGACATTGGAGTCACCAGGTCAAAGGTCAAGGTCACAGGGGCCAATGTTAACTTTTTGCATGAAGGCACTTTACTCGCGAACCACTGCACCCAGGACCTCCAAACTTCACATGCTGATTGTACTAATTGATCATGCTTGTCTGTTTCTGTTTCTTTGCTTTTGGTGCACTTACTATCTGCTGATGTCATTGTTTATTCCAAAACTGGAATAGACAAATCTATAGAAGCAAAGTTAGTGATTTCGGTGAAAAGCGGCAGTGATCACACTGAGCGTACTCTTCTGATAAAGTTATTGTCCCGGCTGCCTTATCAGTCGGGTCGAATTTGGGGACTACTAATAAATGCATCTAGATCACAGATGTATTCTGTTTGTAAAGGACTGGACAAAGTGAACATTTTCTCTTACAAACCTCATGTATCCAGGCATTATGGTAGCCCTTTCCATGTCGATTCGTTCTTCGAAGCTATAGTCTGATAGTACTTATTGAGTACATGACCCCTACTGACTGAGGCCACCAGGTCAAAGGTCAAGGTCACAGGGGCCAGTGTTAACTTTTTACATGAAGGCACTTTACTCGCAAAACACTGCATGCAGGACCTTTAAACTTATTGAGTACACGACCCCTATTGACTTTGGGGGTCACCAGGTCAAAGGTCAAGGTCACCAGGTCAAAGGTCAAGGCGCTGCGGGGGCATTTGTCACCATTAGTGACAGCTCTTGTTTACTTCTTTTTACATGAAACATTGCCTGATTTTTACTACCTTTCTGTAAAACATTGCCTGATTTTTGCCATATTTTAAATGATAGAATGCCTGATTTTCACCACATTTAACACAAACATTTCCTTTCATTGAGGGATGGCCATAACCATTATTTGCTGGTGTACCTATATAAATACATTTAACGTCAACTTAGTATGTTTTGAAGGTGACATCTTTTCATTCTTTGAAGTGTAGATTGTACAGCGCTTTTGAAAATTTATTTTATGGATGAAAAGAGTGCTATAAAAATCTGGTAAATAATAATTAGATTTGATTGGAAGGCTTGTCAGTTGAATTTTCACATAGGCTCAAACTGTTTTCTTTAATAACTTTATCTAAGTACCCTTATTGATCATTCTTGAAGAATAATAGTGAATCAATTGATGGAGAACTGAATTCCTGAAGTTTGAATTTAAAAGATGAAATTCATGTGAACGTTGATTTTTTTCTTGAATTTTACATTTCGCTTGGAATTTTACTGTATAGAAACGTAACAAAGAAGTCAGCAGAAATTACTTCGCTGATAAAAAGAATTGTTTCAGTGTATATTTAATTTACCTAATCCTTATAAAGAAAAGTCATGGCACAGGAAATTATGTAAACATGTATCAGAATTTTTTCATAATTTTTTTTCAGCGTCGGTTTGTACAGTTCCGAATGAAAATATCCTTCCAAAAGGAAAGTTTGAGATTATTCGAGGAAATGACTTTTCTGGTAGTAATGCAGACTTTAATACTGTGGTAGAGTTTTCATGTGATCCAGGATATGAAATTGTCGGTCCTACGATTTCGTTTTGTGATTCAGATGGATGGACGCATACAGATAATACCCCAAGTTGTAAAAGTATGTATACATGTTCAGCTCTTTCAATCTTTATGTTGTATTTAAAAAATACTTCATTTAAAAGGCAAGTCCTCCAACTCTAGCTATCTGCAAGCCTGCTAAAAGGATGCATTTTGGTTTCGGCCAGTATAATTATGCTGTTTGATGCTTGCACCTAACTTACCTGTGTTTTTTTAATTGCTTTTGAATGGGACGGACTGCTTTTCATTTGGATCAAAAGCAGACTTCTGAGGTTATAAATGTTTTGATTGCTACTGTCCTGGTTCAAGTGTGATATGCTACAACAATTTTGTAAGAACATTTAAAAAATTAAAAGTTATTTCATGAAATTTTATCTGTTAAAAGTTACTTTTACTTCAAAGATATTTGAAAACAAGAAGTATACTGAAAAGTGCGATCATTGCATTTATGAAGAATAGAGAGAACTGATGTCAAATTATAGTGAATTCTGAAGTTGGGGATTGAAAATTTAGTCGAGATATCAAAAAAAAATATAAAAAAATAAATTGAGATATCTGTAGTAGATTTATATAAAATAAGAAGGAAAAAATCATGACCAGGAAAATCCACTTGAAATGTTGAAATATCTAAATAACTGAAGTTGAGATATCGAGATTTGACTGTATTGTACGATTACTTATGATGATCGGTAAATCTCTTTTGATACATGACACACAAAACTTTTTACATTTCTTTATGTTTTACATTTGATACATGACACACAAAACTGTTTACATTTCTTAACATTTTACAAATACAGCACTGTGTAAAAATATGGTAGGTGGGGTAGCACTGATAGCAGTTTCATCTCAGAAAAATTGAGTTTCAAAGTTTCTGAAGCCCTGAAAATAAGATATTGTGAGAGAACGTAGGATATTGTTGTTATTAATATCTTTTTTTCTGTCACACATTAGAAACACCCTGTGCTGTACCTTCAATAGCAAACTCTGACGTTCCGTTGGCTGGCCCTACTTCACCAACATTATCTGGAGACACATATCTTGTGAGCTGCAATGCAGGATATAAGTTCAGGTCCACTGATGCAGGATCTATAAATATGCTCTGTCAGGCAAACAAAACATTTGATCAGACACCTGGATGTGAAGGTAAGTTCTAATCAGAACCTTCTAATGAAGTTTTTACCTTTTCTGATTTTTGTACCCCCCTATGATTGGTGTGGGCATATAGATTTGGTCGTGTCTGTCTGTGCATCTGAATCGAAATTTGTGACCCGCCTAGCTCTAAAAGTGTTTGATATAAATTGATGAAACCTTGCATGAGTCTTTATAATGATATGAACTTGCCCACCTCCTTTTTTTTTGTCTGGCTCTGGCCCCCCCCCCCCACACACCCCCCATTTTGAGAGTCATGGCCCCTGAAATAGTCAAAAATGCACATTTACCCCTTATGACAAGACTAGCTTGATATTAATTTATTAAAACTTGCATGAGTCCTGCTAATGATATGAACTTGCGCACCTCCTATTTTTCATCTGGCTCTGTCCCCTATTTTCAGAGTTATGGCCCCTGAAAAAGTCAAAAATACACATTTTCACCTTGTGATGCGCCTAACTCAAAGTATTACATATAGATTGATTAAACCTTGAATAAGTCATGATATGAACTTGCACACCTCTTATTTTTTGTCTGCCTCTGCCCCATATTTAAAGAGTTACTGCCCCTGAAATAGTAAAAAAATGCACATTTTCTCATTGTGACTGACATAGCTAAAAAAGTATTTGATATAAATGGTTGAAAACTTGCATGAGTCTTTATCATTATATAAACTTGTGCACCTCTAATTTTTTGACTGGCTCCACCCCCTATTTTTTTAATGTTATGGCCCTTGAAATAGTAATAAAGTGCACATTTTCACCTAATTATGTGCCTAGCTCAAAAAGTATTTGATGTACATTCATGAAATCAGCTTTAGGTCTTTTTCATGATGTGACCTTGCACACTTTGCATTCTTGAGAATCTTAGTGCTTATTACAGAGTTATTGCCCATCCGCGCAGTCTAGTCAAGATCCATGCCGCTCCCGTTTTTGCAATCAGAGAAACAATTAGTGAACAGCATGGATCCTGACCATGCTGGGCGCAAATGCAAATGTTGGTTTTCTCATGGTGCGGCTCATTGATCTACTGTTCTTGAATACTTTAAGAGCAGTAGTGTAGAAACTCAGCAGACTAGTTTATCATTGTAGTTGAGTTCTCTTGTTTTCATTGTATTAGAATTTTGAATTAATGTACTTAGAAATTTGGAATTTCTTGATTAACTTTTTTGTTTAGGTTCATTTTTCATGAAAACTTTGAAACACATGTTTATGATCAGTAGATTAAAAAGTAGGTCAGGAACCATAACCCATATCTTGAATATTACCATATGTCAAGTACTTTCAGATGAGCATTGGCACCTACAGACTATGCTGTTATTATTACTTTTAAACTTAGTTTATACCAATATTTTTGCTTCATTGTTAAGGAAGTTTGAGACCTGTTTAAATTGATAATTCTGCTTAATCATTAACACTTACCCTGCTAAGCTTCTAAAATGGGCTGGTCCATCACTCAATTTGGGCAAAACTATTTATTATTTGAAGGGGTGTTCACTGAAAATTTACTGACTGAATAGCAAACAGTGCTGACCAAGATTAGCCTGCACGGATGTGCAGGCTAATCTTGGTCAGCACTGGATGCAAAGGCAGAATAACTTGCTGTCAGCAGGCTAAAGGTTAATAATCATAGATTTCTAATTTTCATATTTGAGTCAGTTTACGAAATATAATCCCAGTGGTAAATTTATGTTCAGAAGTTGAAATCCACAAATTCATAATTATGCCATAAGAATGGCCTTTTTGACCAGACCCACAAAATGTTTAGCCCATATTTACTGTTGGAAGCGATTAGACCCTAACAGGTTTCAAGGCTGTGACTTCTGATTTATGTAGCTTACACCATTTCCAGTATGCCATCATGATTGTCAATTGTATTTCAACATACCCTTTATAATGCTCCATTTGCCTTTGAGTCTTTGATTATATAGTTAGTAGAAATTCTTCTTTAAAGCTTAATTTCCTTCTGACCTGTTTTTAATAATCAATGTTTAGATATATACAGTACAACTCTGACTGCTTAAAACTGGTGGTGACTTGGAAAATGCTTTAGTTGTCTACGATTTTGAGCAATCTTAACATAGAAAGAAGATAGCCAAGACATATAAAGAAAAACACCCGAGTCCACATTGACTCCTGGAGCAGACACAGGTCCTTGAGTAATTGGTGCTTGAGTGAGCTGTGTTTTACAGTACTTTATTCACAACCCACTTCTATTGTACTAATCAATTTCCATTGTAGACATAGATGAGTGTGACACAAATAAAGACCAGTGTCAGGATTCATCAACCATTTGTATGGATACAGATGGGTCATATATCTGTGAATGTAAACCAGGATACAAACGAGTAAATGACTTTTCATGTACAGGTAAAGATTACTCTTTGCTCGTTAAAAAAGGCAGTTCTGCTTCACTAGGAAATGCTATAGTTGCAACCATTTCAATTTTAGCATACCTATTTATGTTGCCTGGGGCGATATTGTCTTAATTAAAAATGTCTTAACAAGAATACTACTACTACTATTAATAATATCTTTGTTTAAAGAATGTTATAATACATTAAGAAGTTTACAAACGATTATATATATATTTAAATGTTCTCTTCTGAAATTAAAATAAAAAGAAACAAATACTTAAATATCATGTGTACCATCAAAAAATAAATATCTGTAGTGACTTAAACACTTAAGGCAGCTTACATGCCATCACCACTTAAACATTATATAGTCAAATGCTGACTCATTTATACATTTGCGACAGACATGCCTTTTTCAAACAAAACAAATAAAAAAAAAAAGAAAGTATTATTGTGCGACAGATTCATTCTACTGATATCAAAAAAGAACAATCATTTATTCTGTAAGATACTATTAAGATATGTCTCTTACATTTCTTTAAAACATTTAAGATGGTTTACGTTGAGAATAATTAAAGGTATGTTCTTCCAACATTTATACCAGTACTATGATTTAAAAACTTGATTTTTAACATAGTTTGTGTTAGGTCTGGTACATAATGCATTGTCTTTATGTGAACTTGATCTCAAATTGTACATTTTATTGATTAGAACAGTCATCAATATCGACATATATCTGGTGTTATATTATTTACTGTTTTGAAAACTACTACTGTTGTGTGGTATTAACATCTATCGAGGAATGGCAACATTAATTTCTCAATTCAAACTGATAACAACAGTTGTGGTCACTTTTTATTATTATCTGTTTAACTTTATATATCAAACATCCAGTAATTATCAGCAATTAGCATAAATTTTGTTGTTTACAGTTTGATTTTGGTAAATATTATAGTCAGTCTTATGTTTGTCTCTTAATATTTACAACTTTTTATATTTCTTTCTTCGAAATACTATTAAATTTATATAATATCAAAACTATACTGTCTACTCTATTATATTTCGGAACGTAATGTCAATTGTACTTTATAGCCTGGCCATTGCAGAGAGTAGTTTCTCTTTACAGGAATGGCAAAGATTGTAAACAAACTTTCGATTTGAAGCTGGAAAATCATCTATATTCTGTGTTATGTTTATATATATCAAAGTATTTGTACTTAAATTCTATAAAGAACAAAGTTTGGCTTTTTTAAAGATATCAGAGAATGTGATGATGAAAATGGAGGCTGCAGTACAAGATGTGTAGAGGGACAAGGATCTTACATGTGTGTATGCGATCCAGGATTTGAACTGTTTGAAGGTGACGGATTTAATGGCTATAAAGTTCCTCCAGGCGAGACTGGATTACGGCGTGGAGATCGTTACCTGGTTAACCATACATGTGTCCGTAAGAAGACTTATCTAAATTGATAAGTAATTTGTGATTAGAATCGGGCAAAAAAAATGTAATACTGTGATGCCATTATTATTTATGGTAGATTAATTCTCCTGGTGTTAAGGGTTCTTTCACAAAATCAGGTACCAAGGAACAGGTTAAATTCTATTCGTATTGTCTACAAACTCAGAGTAGACTTTTTCATACCAAATATTCACCTTTGGCAGGATTAGGCTTCACAAATGATAAATTGTAAATATCTTACAAGTGAGATATAATTTTAAAATTTGGCATAGTTTGAGAAAATACATTGCAACTGGTATGTCATATTGTTTTGCAAATCAAAACTTTTAATCATTTTGCAATTTCTTTTCACTTTGACAAGTCACTAAAAAGGTGATTTATCGCATTATTTAAAAGAGCTATTTTCATAGCAGGAACACAAAATCATAACAAAAGCAGAAAGACATCATTATTCAGCCAAAACACAAGGATTTAATGACAATATTTTGTGGTATTTGAGCACATTTGTAGTGAATATATGTAGTGCTATATCTTGTGTGTCAGTCCTGAGCAGTGAGAAGGGCATGGCCTCAGACTGTAATTTCAATTAATATTTTGTGGTTTGCTGATGCGTATAAAAAGCTGTCTGGGATATCTTTGCTGAAAAGACCTCATGTACTGCCAGAAGTCATCCTACAAGAGTTTTCCAGTGACGGATAATCAGACCAACTGTTTAATATTAAGGCCCATTATTGGCAGAGCAGAAATATGCTTTTAGTAAAAAAGTTCTTTACTTGCATTTCACAGAATATTTTCTGTTTGATGGTTACTGAATAACTTTTTGTATTCTAACTTACACTTTTCACAAAATATAAAAAACGATAAAACTGTATTATGAAAGCTAGAACGTACCTACCAAAATAAAGTGGTGCCCTCAACAAGACCCATAAATTGATACCCTTTATTAAATAGGAAGTCTAACCATGCTGTGTTTATCTATGTAAATTCTTATTGGCTATAAAACATCCAGTCAAAATTTCGGAATTTTAACGTACACAATTTGCTTGTGTGCATTAACATGTTTTTCAGAAACGTATTTGGTCTTGCAGAATGCGATGGCTCATAACTCATTTTCTTACTTGAATAATGTGCAAAAGAAGAAAATACATTAATTGTTGAAATTTATGAAAAAATCTTTAAACTTAAAAACAAATACCTTATTTAAAAATGAAACAAAGTGTTGCATTAAAAAAAAATTGTTTATGAATATAATAAAAACAGTTGTTTCATAATTGGTTATGGTATACAAAAGTCTTTCGTGCTGTATTTTCATCCCCAACTTTGAGCGTGAAATATACGAGAACCGCAACTCTTGTCGGTATTGATTTTTTGCCTTGTGTGCCGTTGTAGTTGTTTCCCTTTACACTAAATTATCGATAAACCTGCTGTTTGGCATTTATAGGTAAACTCGGCTCTACATTTTTGAGCAACGCATCTTGGTTATACAGAATTATTGAAGTATGCAAATTAAAGCAGAATATAACACATCTTTAAGCTACTGTAATTAATTGTATTTTATGGACTTTGCTAGATACCGACATTGTTCCATGAGTTATAAATAATTATATTATATTAAACAATAAGTAAAATGTACAATTTTACAGTAAAAATACTTGTTTATCATGCGTATGTAATGTTGATTTTCTGTCCTGTATATGCTGAGTGAAGTTATGAGTTTCGTTGAATGCATGGACCGAAAATATAAAAATAAAAAATGCCACTTTCCAGTGGTAAAGGATATACATAAAACATCACACAAAACGATTTCCTTTCTTTCAGATCCCTTTTGAAAGCCTCACCCCTTTTTGCTGTGAAACGTAATGTTGTAAAATTATGTTCTCGAGTTATTTTTTTTTTAATTGATCGCCCTGAAAATTTCGATTTTGACAGTTACTGCATATTGACTGTAAGTGTTTTACCCGTGATGTTTTATGGACCTTTGCGAATACACCGGATAGAGACAAGATAAACACCCCAGGCTATGCTAATTACCCCCAAAATACGTCTGTAATAAAAATCATCAGCTGAGACATAAAGTATAGATGTTCTGCCATATATATCTTCTTATAGCTTAAACGATAAAACAGATATTTATTTATTAAATTATTTATCGGCAAATTGATCTTAGATGTACTTTTTTTCGGCGACGCCGTCTGAATTCGTTTTCGTTACATATGCCACGTGACTTCAGTTTGCAAATCAAACTACTTGATAACGCATTATAGATAATTTATCAAAATGGAAGATTTATGCAACACTCTGCCTGATTGGACGAGAGTGTCAATTTCTTTCACTCTGTTGATTGTGCTACGCTGAGTGAAATGTAGACAAAACGTTTATCCTAAACGACGCTGTTCACAGTTTTAAAGCTAACTTTGGCTCAGTATATTTAGCAAGAATATTGATATATCTCAAAATGATAAGTAAGTTTAATAAATATGATAAAAACCTGTTAAAATACCAACATATATCAAATTAAAGAAAGAGCTGAATACGGTCTGCGTATCACATGAATAAGGGTGTGATAAGAGTCTTTTATGTAGAGAAGTGCTTTTTAAAAGATTTTCCTTGTTACAATTGTCGTCTGTATATGAAAAGGCTTCTTGCTTTTGTGACTTATTCAGATTGCATATTAAAATGAGTACTTGTTTGCTTTGATATATTTGTTATAAATTATTTAACTGATTTATTATATATGAATATTTTTCTTTAGTATGGTATGCAAATATTGAACTCAGTTGAAATCTGTTTTATTATATATATGCTATATAATGACTGAATCTCATTACACTGAAATGAAGGTACGCTGCATACAGTTTATCTATGTGATATGACTACGGTCAAACTTTGCTTATGAAACAGAAATATTGAAATAATTACAATTGTATGTTTTGCTTGCCCTTCACTTTTTTATAGGTGTGACGTCATTGTCCAAAGATTCATGAATAGCGAATATGCTATTTGTTAAAGCGGGATCAGTTGGCCTATTTTAGAAATAAATAAAAATAATAAATAAAAAAATCCTTTAATTGATTTTTTCTCATGTATTCTAATCAAACTTGATTTGTAGCATCTTTATTAGGCCCGCAGCCAACTTTGTTCAGCTGGGACATTTGATCCCTTTTAGGGGCTGCTAGAGCTAAAACTAGAAATGCCTTTATACAGCGTCTCATGAACAGCTTGGTGGATCTTTGTCATACTTGGTCTGGAGCATCATTATAAGGTCCTCTTCCAAATTTATTTATATAGAAACTTGGGCCCTATTAGGGACCACTGTAGCTAAGAGTAGATATGCCTTTCTTCGCATTAACCACTAAATGTAATGGGTTTTTATCAAACTCGATGTGTAACAATATCGTAAGGTCTCCTGCTATTTTGTTACAAATGGGGATAGGGACCAATTTAGCTAAAATATAAACACGTTTAATGACTTCTTCTCATGAACCGCTTCATGAATCTTCATCAAACTACTGCTGTAATTATTCGTCTAAGGATAAACGAAACTAAATTGCAACCCTACGAAACCTTTGCGAAAAATTAAAAGAGAACCATTTAAATTGTTAAAGTGCGGTGTTTAGTTTTGCAATTTGAAAAATGTTAGATGAAAGATGAATGTTAGATGAAAAATTCATAAACTTCTTTCCTTATTACAATTCGCCGACCATCATTTTTGAAGATATTTCTTGTTTACTTATTATACTTTTTTGCATAAAAGTTTAGATGGGTGTAGAAAATTATAAAAGAAATTTAGGTGTTTTAGCAGTTTGTTTCAGAATAGTTTCGAACAGCTGGACAATACAACCTAAACTGAATTAAACACAGATATAAATTTTGGCAATTCCTAGTGTCATGTGTGTTTTTAAATGCCTAGATCCACTACTATATAAGTTCAACATTTCATTTGAGTTATCTTTGTGCACATTTATATTATACATACATTTAAAAAAAAAACAACAACACATTTTATAATTGTCTAAAACACATACTATCTTACACATTTTACAATTAACCTAAAGTATCTATTTGCTATTAAAAATTATTGTATTACAATAAAACTTCACTGTTTCACAATATTCGCAGTAAGGCCATAAAACATTTGTGAAGAGGTGTCCTACAAGATAAACCAATCTAAAATCCCCGTCTTATCTGCTGCTTATCATTAATTTTCATCAATGATATGTATACTTATGTGATGACTGATACAGTAGATTTTTTTAATGTAGAAGAATTAAAATTGTTTCTTTTGTTATTAGCTGATGACACAGTTTTATTTTCATATACTGTTGAGGGTTTACAACATTTGTTAGATAAGTTGAATGCTTATTGTAAATCATGGGGTATAACTGTGAACACCGATAAAACTGTTGTTATCCTTTTTAAACCAGGCAATGGATCTGAAAATTTTGATATATTTTACGAAAATCAAAAATTGCAAATAGTTAAAACGTTTACATACCTTGGAGTAACTATTTCTTCTAATGGTCGTTATTTTCAAGCACAGAAAGCATTATCAAATCAAGCACTTAGAGCGTTGTTTTCACTTAATACGTTATTTGATACAGTTTCGTTACAATTACAAGATAAGCTAAAACTGTTTGATTCTATGGTTTTACCTATATTAAATTATGGCTCGGAAATATGGGGTCTACACAAAGCACCAGATATTGAGCGAGTGCATATGAAATTTATGAAACAGTTGTTAGGTGTTAGACAACAAACAGTAAATGCCACTGTGTACGGCGAACTAGGAAGATTCCCTTTATATGTTTACAGAAAAATAAGAATAATAAAATATTGGTATAGATTACAAACAAATAAAGATCCACTGGTGTATAGGATTTATAATATGAAGAATAATAATGGTATTATATCAAATAAGTGGTCTGATGATGTCAGGTGTATGTTAAATGAACTTGGATTTGCGTATTTATGGAATGATCAAAATATTACAAATGTAGAACTGAATCAAATACTTCAGCGCATAAAAGACCAATACTTACAACAATGGTATAATGAAATCAATAACTTGCCTAAACTAGACACTTATTGTATAATTAAAGGTTATTTTGTAATAGAAAAGTATTTATGTTGTGTAAGTAATGTAAATCATCGAAAAGCTGTGAGTAGATTTAGATGCTCAGCTCACAAATTGTTGATAGAAGAAGGTAGATACAGAAATATTGAAAGACAGAATAGGATATGTATTCACTGTAATATGAATGTAGTTGAGAACGAATTTCACTTTTTACTAGTTTGTCCGTTTTACAGAGATATAAGATATAGCTATTTACCACATTATTATTATTCTTGGCCTAGCTTACATAAGTTTAAACATATTATGAAATCGAACCAAAAAAGTATGATAAATAAATTAGCAAAATATATGTATTTAGCAAACTGTAAAAGAGAAAATGTTCCATAATTGTATAAAGTTTTTTCATTTTACGACTATCTTCATAGTAGTTTGTCATACATTAATTGTATGTAGCTTATACCCTGTTAATCATTATTTTCATACTTTTCTCATATATTAACTTTTTGAAACCTTGTTTTGTACCGTCATATTACAATGTTATATTCCATGTTCGGCAATGAGCATATTGTATGTTTTTGCCTAAATAAACTATCTTGAAATCTTGAAATCTATCAGCGATTATGTAATAGTCGCTAATTGATGGGCAATTTTGCACAACAGGGGTCCCCTTGGACCATGAAGATTTGTGGAGTAGGAATTAATTTTCCTTTATGGAATGTAGAATAATAATATAGTTATACAAATGTCTTTGTTTTCATAAAAGATTTCTGCCAATATCATGATAATGAAAAAGGTCATATACCGGTGAAAGTGATTATTGTATTTGATAAATATATACTTGTTTGTTTTTTTTTCAATTTGAATAATAAGTTTCGTAAAGTGTACCTTTTTTCATCTTCTACTGAAATGCACGCACGGGTAAATAAATCAAATTATCACCACAGTTAAGATGACCATCATTCATTAATTTGTAATTTATACTTTTACGTTCGCGCAGTGATCAGTGAACGTAAAGAAGCCATGGTTGTATGTAATATTTTAGGCCCATACATAACAAAATTTTCGCGAAATGTTTCAATTATTGAACAGTTTATTGTAATATCGTCAAAAATTATACCGGCACACAGTTTGTAAAGCAATTACATAGAATTAATTCTAATTGCCTTTTTAATTTAATGCGGACTTTTTAAGACCAATTAAAGATGTGACTTAAAGTTTGCCAATTCAAAAAAGTTTTACTTTTAATAATAAATATTATAAATAAATAAATAAATAAATAAATAAATAAATAAATAAATAAAATGCTCGAACAGATATGCAACACATTGATAAGCATTGCCTTGTGCCGTCGTACCGTCAAGTAAATATTTGTGAAAAGCGTGCCCAATATTGCGATTACTTCATTTTCAAATTAAAATGGAAGCAATTTGTTATTTTTCAATTTTAAAATAAAAAATACCCAGACAAGGTTCAGACAATGGAGAATACTTCACGAGGTTATAAAATAATGTCATTTCGATAGAAAATGTTTTTATAGCCTTTTAAAACCTGACATAACCGATCTTTTCAAAATTTCTATATAGAAATACATAGAAACCATAGTCATCAACTTCAAACAAAAATGGAAGCAGTAAGTTTTTGTATCACATCGATAAAAAATATATTGAAATAAAGGGCAAATAATGAAGATTACTTCACAATGTTATAAAATTTTGTTAAATAACGATAAAAATACGTTTTTAATGTTTGAAATATATTTTCCTATACAAATCTGTAGTAAAACTGTTTATCGATAAACGTTATCGGGTCCGCGATCCGTGTATATTCAAGGGAGACTACTTTTGTCAAAACTACTGGTCAGTGTATTGGAATGTTGGCCATGTTATAGATTAAATAATGTTTTAATATTTCAATTATTCACAATCTTTTTATAGGTGTACAATGTCCAACCTTGCCACCAGTGTCGAATGGAAAGTATCTCACAAACAGAGACTCTAACTTCCACTTTGAGGATACAGTTACATTACAATGTGCTGACGGGTACCAGGTGAATAAAACCGGCCTCTCGGGAACAACTTCTTTTGTATCTACATGTAAAAATGATGGAACATGGGATGAACTATATAGCTGTGAAGGTAAGATGGCTACTTGTTTCAATTTTTAGTTTGTACTGTGAAACATGCATTCATATACTATTATATGCTCCATACCTCATATATTTATTTCAATATAAATGGGATGTGAAACCAAAAATGTTTATAGTTCTGTTTGGCACCATGTGCAATAAATGTGTTGTTGCACTGAATACCCAGGTTGAATTAAATCAAATAAGACTTTATCTCTATTTTTGCAGTCTTTTTACATTGGTTGTACAACCAAGATGGACAGAGTTGAGGAAATCATCCCTCCGGAATATTTTTTATTTCTATCGAATCATTTGATGCCAGTTTTTAATAAGTCCCGAAAAATGTCTAAAGGTCCTGGAAAATTGTTTAAATTTATTCCTGACTCTTTTAAAATGCTAAAGAAGACATTAAATATCGTTTTAAAAGTTATAAAATTGATTAAAGGTTTGTAATTTTTATTATCTGCTGTGATAGTTTATGTATAGCAGGAAAAAAACTTATTATGATCAGGGTTAGACTTACAATGGGAGGAAAACACTGGTTCCTGACTTTTGGATTAATCACAGCATGAAGTTTGCATCCAGTAATTTTTGGTCTTGCTTTCCAGTTGTCAGATTGTTTTGATAAAAAAATGATTGATGAATTTGGAGCAGACTATTTTGTTTTCAAGATTTGGATTTTGTCAGTGATGAAATAACCAAAATAATTTCTTACTTCCTCACAGCTGACAAGTGATAATAAATTTTCTAACCTCTGAGAAATCTCACGAAGTGACATGCTGCTCGTAAAAATATTCTGTGTAGAAATACATGAAAACTGGTCATGGTAAATAAGGAAAAGGTTCTTTAACAACATTTAGGACAAAAACCTCCTTGCTCAGATTCACAAAGGCAGACAAAATATCCCTTTTGATATATTTAATAAAAACTTTAAAATTAAACAAAGATGGCAGAAAATACCATTTTCAAGATGATGGTTATCAGTTATAAATGGAATGTAGTGAAAATTTGGATATAATTGGAAAAAAAAGTTGGGATGGTCAGATTGAGCAAGTGGGGTTTTGTACAGGGAGCAGTTTGTCCGTATGCCTGTCTCCTAAAAAGACATTTTTATTGGTTAGTCTGTATGCACCCTGTATAAATTTTTAATTCAAATCTTTGACATTTGTAATAAAAAACTTACATATATTCCTGTTACTTTTTATGCAAACCATGTTTATCAAATTTGTATTTTACTAGTACATGTGTACTGAAATACTCTATTCCAGTTGAGAAATTTGGTTAGAATTTTTTTTTTAAACCTCCATGGAATATGTAACAATAGCCGGTGAATATAGATCAGGGTAAATGATAAGTCTTAAAAGTAGCTCAGTAGATGCTGAAGCCGTGAGCTGCTTATTGACTTCCTTTCGTTTTCGCTCTGATTTTCTTCTTATTTTGTATTCATCATATAGCACAAAATTTATTTGTGTCTACTCATATCTTCATAACCATTGAATTGATTTCTATAAATTTAGTTCAGTAATTAGGTAAAAAATCATGATCATAACGTTTTATTTCCTTCTATCAAAGCAGTATCTTTGGGTATTAATCACCTTTAGTGATAGCTCTAGTTTTGTATTCCTGTAACACTTCAGTCAATGTACTTGACAGCAATTTACTCTGTTCATTTACAGCTAGAAAATGCAATTTACAACCAACTCCTACATATGGCATTTATGACAAGACAGAAGTTATGTTTGGTGAAACTGTTACCTTAACCTGTAACCTGACATCGACCAAGACAAAAGAACTGAAGGCAATGTGTATCTATGATGGAGGGAATGTACGTTTTGCTGGAGAAGATATCACAAAATGCCCAGGTAAAATTATGCAACTTGTGGTAAAGAAAATCTTTAGTTTGGCATCAGTTATTGAAGTGAACCTTAGTCTGTAGGTAATTTATAGCAATACTGGGGTTGGTACTGCATGCCGGTAAAGTGGCAGGTAAAGTAGCATCAAGGTCAAGGTCACTGTTGCTAGAACTGGAAAAAAACCTTGGATTAATATTTTGATAGCCAATATAAAAACTAAGGTTGGGATTATATATGGAGTCAATTGGGCGGCATTATTTGCTTATTCTGCAAGATTGAAACATTCCACCATTTACTGTACCTTCTGTAATGTAGAAGTTTGAAGGGCATTGGATAGACGTTTGCTTTACCTCAGGTCAAGGTCATTTTTTCTAAAATAGAAAAATGGTTTTTACGAATATTGAAAACAATGATTTCATGATGTTGCCACATTTCTCCCAGATCCATCAGTATCCTGCTTGGTCAGGAAATATGTAATTTCAGACACTATTTCAGGAAGTACTTGGAATTTAGAATTTTCTTTTATTTCTTCCTTTAGTTATTTTTATCTGTTATGTTAAAAAAAACTGTTTGCTGAGATTACATTTTCATCAGACATTTTCAACACATAGAGTTGGCTAAACTTAAAAGTCAAGACTACACTTTTGTTAAATTGACATTATAGTTATGTAAACTTAGATCTGAAAAATATACCAGGTATGAATAAAGTAGTTCCCAATGGTAAAAACTGCTGCCTTCCACAAAGAATAAATGTTATTTCAATGTTTTTTTTGGTTTCCATGGCCCACGAATTTTAGGGAGCACATATATTTTCTCTTGTCAATTCCTCTGACATTATCGACTGAATTTGTAGCGTGCATATCTCTAAGAGATTTTGACCAGGAATCATCAGACTACAATGGATTTTTGATCAGCTGGTCAAGTTGTACACATGAAGTTTTGTTTTGGATCTCACACAACCAGTCCAGAGTTATGGCACTTAACGTCATAAAAAATAAGCAAACATGGGCCTAAAAATATGTCTGTACCTTAAAAACTGTTTGACCAAGGGTCATAAATCATTAGAGGAATATTATTCAGTATGTGACATTGTGCACCATGGGTTTTGATTGAGATATAACACTGTTAGCCCAGAGTTATGGCCCTTGATTTGTAAAGAAATATGTCTTTACAGGATTTTTATTCGGTATATGGAGTTGTGCACCTGGGGTTTTGTTTGGGATTTCACTTGGTCAGTCTATTGTTATGGGCATTGATCTAGTCAAAATATATGTAAATGGCATAAAAATTTGTATAGTGTTTGACCTAGAATCATGAAATTTAGGGAACTGTTATATAGCATTTGAAGTTGTGCATCTGAATACCAAAAGGCCTTATAAGTTTGTGTCGTATATATCTCAAAGAGTATTTGACTTTGGGTCATGAAACTGTATAGGCATATGTTCAGCATGTGAATTTGTGCACCTGGCATTTTGTTTTTGATTTCACTCTGCAAGGCCAGAGTTATGACCCTTGATTGATCAAAAATATGTATTAAGGTAAAAGTTTGTGTTGCATTAATCTCAAAAAGCATATGACCTGGAGTCATGATATCTTATAAGAATGTTGTTCTGCATGTGGAGATGCCCACCTGAGATGGACCAAAATATCATGATATATTATGTTCTGAATGCAAGTCACAATATCCAACCTACTAATGTAATAAAACAGGATAATAAGGAATAGATGAGCTAGTGAAAATCATACAGGATATAGATGTACTCCTATGAGTTAAAGTTTGATTTTTTTTAAAAACACTGTAAAAAGATCCTTTGGAAGTATAGAAAGCAACAAAGCAGAATTATAGGAGACTTGGTATGACTGAGCCTGTTCATGAGAGGTAATGAAATGTGCAACTGTTACACCTCTCACGCCCCTAGCATCGGCTAAAGCTTGTCACATTTTCTTCTGCAAAAAAAATCAACACATGGTGATGAGGTTTTCATTGATATAATCAGGATCTAAACAATTTGTTTATTTGGACCTAGCCATAGGACACAGCCTTATTTTTATTCAGTTAAGGCTGTGTCAGTAAGTAATGGAGATAAGAGTTGAATTTGGGGCTTTGGTTACAAGCTATACCATAATCAAGTGGAAAGAAAATGAAAGCTGCAAGAAAAATTTTAGGATACATTCAAATTTCATTCATTTGAACTCAACAGGGCCTGCAAAATATGTTTGAGTTATCCCTAGTTCGAGCCATTTAACAAAATTCATTAAAGAGGGATATTGCTGGGACCTTACAACTTGTTCAAGCGAAGGGTGGTGTACAAATTATCCGATTTCGAGCGAAACAAAGTTTGACTGTTTATGATTTTTATTTCTCATATCATAGATTTGAAGAATTGTATAAAGACAGCGGCACATAGGCCAGTTGATATATGGAACAACTTTATAATGTATATTCAATTTTCATGATGCAGAAATTGATTGTGGCGACCCCGAGTTTGGTAATGCCAGTGGGTGGAAAATTCTTAAACAACATAGGGCCTTCAACAAATACATTTCTACCTTCTACCTCCAAGTTTATTTTCGACTGTGACAATGGTTTTGATGTCACTGGATTCTCGAATGATGATGAAGGTAACACGGCTGTCAGGTGTAAGGAAAATGGCCGATGGAACTTTGGGACACTGGCTTGTGCTGGTAAGGATAAAGAATTTGAATATGTTTTATGTACTAAAGTATTTGCCACAATCTGTTGAATTCCATATAGGAACAAATTATAGACTGTATGTGAATAACCAAAAACTATGCTAAAAACTATATGTGAACAAATCCACCTCTTTATAGGGACTACCAGTTTAAACATTTAAATTCTGTTTTACCATTTACCTAAAGACCATCTGCAGTTAAAAAACAAAAACAAAAAAAAAACATAATTTTTTTGCATTTTGTTTGAACAGTCTATGCACATACCATCTGTCTATTATATTTTTAACACTGCTAGCTTAATGTTTCTCAAATTTAGACATTTGAATTTTATTGTTATTGAAGACCATCTGCAAAAAGAATGAACATTTTAACTCTCCATACATGATTATAAAAGAAAGCTGACAAAATATCATTTTATTGATCTGTGTAGATATCTTTTTATTGTAAAGTTTGTAATGACATTGAAATATAATGCAGATTATTTTAACTTTGTACAAGTATGTAAGCTCCTGACTCTAACTGCTTTCTTCTTTTCTGAAGGAAAAATGTGCACAGACCCTGGTACTCCTGGAGATTCTAAACAGATAGCTAATGGATATGAGATTGGCTCGGTTCTTTATTACACGTGTGACAGAAATGGATTTACAATAACAAGCTCTACTAATTACACATGTGATTACATTGGTAATAATGCAGTGTGGTCTAACAATCTAGCTGAAAATCTTCCTGAATGTAGAGGTATATATCTTTGTATTCTGTTTATAAACTTGTTTTTAATGATGAAAAGTAAGTCTTGGAGAAACCTGTAATCTATGTAATTGGTAATCAGTGTTTTATCACCCAGTATGGCAGCATCAGATATGCAATATCTTCATGAGTGGTGCAGGAACAAGTGAAAACGTGAATTAAGGTGTTAATGAAGGTCTTGTATGAGAATTCTGGTATGGTCCTCTCTCAAGGGGTTGGGGATGGGGTGTGAGAAATATGCTAAGAAAGGGCCTAATCGTATATGTCACATGTATCTCAAAAAGTATTTAAATTAGGATTAAAATATGCTCGAAAGGGCATTGGTTTTTCTGTCAAATGTTTCTTTAAATGTATTTAACCTATGGTCAAGCTGGAGTTTTGGTTAGGATTTCTATCAGTTGGACCAGACATCTGTACCTTGATTAAGTCAAGACTAAGCATGTAAGGCATCTATGTTTGTATTGCATGTTTCTCAAAAAGTTTTTGACTAAGACTCATAAAACATGACAGGATTGTTATATAGCATGTGAGGTTGTGCACCAGGCTGATATATATAATACTGTGCAAATGTACCCATCAAAAAATTTAATCCGTAAGCTGAACAGAATGCATTTGTATTGCATTTACTCTGTTTATAACTCGTGATCAAATAAATGATGGTAGGTAGAATATTGTCTACAATACATAAGTCCTAATATGTAAAGTATTTTGTGATGAAAGAGGTCCTGTATTAAATTTAATGGACCATGGATTCAGTGTCAATGTTCTCATTCAGTATGTGTGTAATATTTATACAGTGAATTACATCAAGGAAAGGTATCTCTGTTAATTCATGTTTGACAGAGACTGTAAAAAACAATCTTCACAGATCAAGAATACATTGCTCAGCTAATTATTGTTTTACAGACACAGAAAATCCAACATTTAGTGGTAGCTGTGGACAGACATACAACATTGATGCAGCTGATCAAGTGTCCTTCACACCTGGAACAGCCAGTGATAACTTTGCAGTGGCCTCATTCAGTAGGACTGATCCTTTACAGTCTGGTAACAGGCTGCTTGTCAGTACCCTAGTAACTTACACTGCGAGAGATTTCCAAGGAAATGTTGAAACATGTACAGTTACCTTTAATGTTATAGGTATGTATTTTTGACATAGATGCATAAGAATTGAGCACTAGCTTAACTCCACATTGACACTGTAGGTCTTGGCCTCCACATAGACTTTAGGAGTGATTTCTTCAAAACTTATCTTTGGTTTCTAGCTGAACTGAACAATGCTCCTGTATATTAATTATAACTTTTATATTCCAGACAATTCTTTTTAAGGATTATGTATCTAGCCCCCCCCCCTTTATCAGATTTGGTCACACTACACCTCTGTAGGGTATTTTGCCCCTAAAACAGCCACCACCCACTTCCCTCTCCAAATTTCATCCCACTGAATTTCTGTAGTGCATTTGTCAATAACTATTTCACTTAGATTCATTAAACATCATACAGTGATTATTAGTCCCCTACTGGTTGAAAACCAGTTTCGGGGATTATAGGAATGCGCTTTTCCGTCATTCCGTCATTCTGTCATTCTGTCTTTCCGTCATTCTGTCATTCCGTCTGTCCGCAATTTCGTTTCCGGTCCATAACTCTTTTATCCCTGAAAGGATTTTATTATTATTTGGCACAAATGTTCCCCATGATGAGACGATGTGTCCTGTGCAAAACCCGGACCCCTAGCTTAAAGGTCAAGGTCACAATTGGAGGTCAAAGGTCAACAGGGCTTTTTTCCTGTCCGGTCCATAACTCTCCCATTCATGAAGGGATTTTAATATCAATTGGCAAAATTGTACGTCATAATAAGACGACGTGTCATGCACAACTTTCAGACCACTAGCTAAAAGGTCAAGGTCACACTTAGTAGTCAAATATTAACATGGCATGAACAGGGTCTGTTTCGTGTCCGGTCCATAACTCTTTCATCAATAAAGGGATTTTAATATTACTTGACACAAATGTTCCCCATGATGTGACGACGTGTCGTGCGCAAAACCAGTACCCCTAACTCAAAGGTCAAGGTCACAATTGGAGGTCAAAGGTCAACAGGGCTTTTTTTCCTGTCCGGTCCATAACTCTCTTATCCATGCAGGGATATATATAGATAAATCTATAAATAGATTACATTGTAATTTTTTTATTACTGGCCGTAGGGAAAAATCGAGACCACTTTTCTGTGGTACAACATGCATGTTACATCCAATATTTAGATGTATTTTGATCTATCTCTACCTGGTTAAGATTTTCTTGTTGACTTACATTTTATAGATTTTTTTTTAGAATTAATTTCACTTTGTTGTTACTATAAATAACTTTTATGATAACTTTTTGTATAATCGGCCAAAAAAATTCCAAATGAAAACAATTGTATATTTTTATATATGCAAATTTTAATCCAAGTGCTTTGTTATATTATATTGTATAGTACAATATTGTTTATACATCATTGACAGATATCAGTTCATTATGTTGTACTGCAGTAGAGAAAATTAGGTGCCTTCCAGTAGGGGACCTTGTATTGCATGGCAATACTTCATTCACTTGTTCAGTTTGTGAAGTTTTTTTGCCTGTAGTGCCCTGGACTGAAAGCGGCTTCTTGTCAGAACAGTATGTTTTGTCTGTCTGTCTTAATAAGATGATTGTCAGTAGTCAGTATATGACCCCTGTTGTATTTCATTTCAGCGAAGGTCAAAGCATGCAAAATTATTTACCTATTTTCCTCAATCAGGCCATTGTGATGGCATATGTGTTTTAAAAAAATGCATATTTCAAAACATCTCCACCAATGATTTCAGTGAGAAAGAGATGGAATGAAACGTACATATTAGAGCATTTCAAACTTGCTTAACCATTTAAAAATGAGTTGAAAAAGGAAAGATTTCTAAGTGTTGCAGAAATATAACAAACTTATGAATGGCTGCGTATATATTTTTCTTCTGTGAAAATGTTTGGATTTGAATTTCTGTTGGTGTTATCAATGAACAAAAGAAGGATTTAATATATACTACTTGCAGTTAGGGTTTCTGAATTGAAAGAAATTCTGAATACTTGTATCTAATATTGTTTGCACTTAGGATTTCTGAACTCAGCAAAATTCTGAATACATAAATGTAACGACACTTGTAGTTATGATTTCTGAAAGAACTAAGTTCTGAATACCTATATTTAATGTTAACAGTAGTAAGAGTTTCTTCTTGTGGTAAGGGTTTCTGAACTGAGTGAAATTCTGAATATCTACCTATATTTAATGTTTCAGATCGCACAGTCAAGCCATCACTTAATTGTCCGCCCTCAAAGACAATTTTTGTTTCTGATAGAGATTCTGTATTCTATAATACAGCTAGTGAAATCTTAGTGTCTGGTGGTACGCTTCTAGTGAGCCCAGCATCACTTGCCGTGTCTGTTAGTAAAATCGGCTCAGCTGACATTGTTACAGCTACAGCAGAAGATCAGTTTGGCAGGGAATCCTCATGCACATTTATGGTTGATTATGTTGGTGTGTATACAAAAACTTTTTATCTTAAGGTAGTGGTCCCGTTATGACAATCTGTAATTTCGGTTTTATTGAGTTTAATCTTCATGTGATACCAGTACTTTCTCTGGTTGATACAGAAACTTGTATGTATGAGCTTCATTTATGACTGAAGAAAACTGAAATAACAGACAAGAATATGAAAATATTTGGAAATTGACATTTTATCATCAGAATCCACTACCTTAAGTTTATGAATTGTTGGGACATGTTGTAACTGTTGACTGCTTAGTATATCCCAGCAAAGATTATAAGTTCACAGTGGGAGGGGGAAAACAAATTCCAAATTTGTGTTGTGCATATCTCAAGAAGTATTTGGTCACAGGACGGTCATATCAGTCCTTACAGGATTGTCATGTCAAACCTCACAGGATTGTCGTTCAGCATGTGAAGTTTTTCAGTCGGTGTTTTCATTGGGACCTCACACAGCCTGACCACAGTTATGGCCGTTTACTTAGTCAAAAACATGTGTAAAAAGGACCTATAAGTTTGTCATATATCTCAATAAGTAATTGATCTAAGATAAAATTATACTCAGCATGTGAGATTTTTTTAGATTTTTTTTTCAGCCAGATCAGAGTTATAGCCATTGACTGTGTAAAAAATGCAGTAAAAAGTAACTGACTTAGATTCATACAGATTTAAGTTAATATTATTTAAGTTGTGCACCTGTTGTTTTGTTTGGGAATTTACTCAGCCAGACCAGAGTTACGGTCCTTTGACATTGTGAAAAATATGCAAAAACGTGCTTACAGTCTAACCTGTCTTAAGCAGCCAGCCAGGGGAAGCAGACAATTTGGCCGCTTAAGCCAGTTGACCGTTGATCGGAGGTGCAGCCAGTATATGTATTTTTCAGACTTCTGACAAGTTTAGCCTTTAGGCCAATTTCTTTTTCGGTTTTCTAGTATTATTTAACCGGGATACATTGACGTGCATTTGCCTTCGCAATATGAATGGTCATTTTAGCAATTTATAACTCCAGCGTTATCTTTTTTATGCCCCCGGCATCTACTGATGCGGGAGGCATATAGTGATTGTCCTGTCCGTCCGTCCGTTCGTCGGTCCGTCCATACGAGGTTAACAAAATGGGACCGTTTCTTCTAGCATCAATACCGCTTACTAGAATGACTTGTTACTAATGCAGATGTAACCTGTGACCATTCCTCATCTTCACACATCACCTGACCTCTCAGTTTGACCTTGACCTTGACCTCATTTTGGACTTAGGTTGCTTTATATGGGCCATCTCTTGGTTAACCAAATGGGACCGTTCTTCTAGCATCAATATCCCTTACTAGAATGACTTGATACTAATGCAGATGTAACCTGTGACTATTCCTCATCTTCAGACATCACCTGACCTCAGTTTGACCTTGACCTTCACCTCATTTTGGACTTAGGTTGCTTTATATGGGCCATCTTTTGGTTAACCAAATGTGACAGTTGCGTCTAGCATCATGATTACCCCTTACTAGAATGACCGGGAGGCATTTCGGTGGCCGCTGTCCGCAGACAGGAGATGGACGCTGAATAAAGTGATGAAATGGATGATATGGCTAAAATCTGGAGGTTGCTACATACCCTAGTATTTTTAATCCCATGAACTATATGTCTGTATGGTTCTGATGTTACATTTTGTTACTAAGACACAGAACGTTTGTTACTGGTAACAAAAATACTAGAGTATGTAGCAACCTCCAGATTTGAGCCATTGAAATGGAAGAAAAGGAAACATTGCAGTTATGTGCCCTAAGGCACCAACAAAAATTTTAAACAAGGAGTTGTTGTCTAAAACTTTGTTTAGTGTTCTTAAAATATCCAATTGTTAGTCTCTGAGTGAAAATTATGACATGTTAGACAATTGTTGCTTAGTTGTGTTCGATTCTTAAAGATAAAATCCAAATTGGCTTTAAGGAATCTTCAAACCTGCTTGCACTGGTATAATTTTTACGCCCCCACACATTTAAGTGGAGGGCTTTCAGTGTAGCTGCTGTCAGTGTGTAAGTATGTCCGTACATACATATGACCTTAAGTCCATCCGTTCGTACATTCTGCATCTTGTGTGTCCAACTCCTCTCACTTTTTGTCTGATTTGCTTTAATCTTTTACAGATGAATACGCTTAATGTGCAGATGACTATAAAGGAAGGAATTTATTCTATGACGTCTTTTACCGAAATTATGGTCCTTTGGTAGTTTTGCTATAATATAAAATATTGAAAAAAATATTGTGTGTCCAATTTATCCCACACTATTAGCCTGGCTTGCTTAAAATATTCAAAGATGAACATGCTAGATGCTCAAATGACCATAAAGGAAGGAATTTTTTCTGTGATTATTTTTACAGCCTTTAAGGCCATTTGATTGTTTTGCTATAGATCAAATGTTGTGTGTTCAACTCCTCATACTGTTTTTGAAAGAATGGATTGAAAGTTACCCAGATGCACAGCCTTATCCGGATACAATTTTCTTCAATTTTTTTAGTCAAGCAAGATGGTCTTTGCTTAATATTTTCTATTTTGAGGACAGTATGTGGGGGGCATCCGTGTCCAGTAAACGGACACAATTCTAGGTTTTCCTTGTGGAATGTTAAAGATAATTTTGTAAACCAATGATGTTTGTCATTCTGTGATCTATGTTTCTTTTATTTCAACCAGTATTCTATATCTTTCAGCAAATGCTTGTTTCCAAGAACAGATATTTGTTGACAATAATGCTGTGAGATACTGCAATGAAGTTGGTGGGAATCTTGTCTGTGAGTCCACCTGCAAAAGAGGGTATATTTTCTCTGATAAAACGAGTGCCAAGAACTTCAAATGTTCCGGAACAGGGAACTGGGATTATACCAGTACTTTACCTCATGCTCGCTTCTGTCTATGTAAGTAAGAGTTTTATAGCTTTAAACCTTTTGCGTAAATCTTTATCAGCCTTGCATAAAAAATTTACTGCATAGCTGGAAAGATAAGAGTTCAAGGATTCAGGAAATAATTGCATTAGTCACATTAAAAATGAGGAATTGGCACAGGAGGGCTTTGTAATATTTTATGATAACTGAAACAAGTTATGACAATATAAGCAATAACTCAAATGCGTTATAAACTGCGATAACTTGAAACAGTTACATCCCTGACTGCTTATATAGGGAAAACTTTGAAAATCTTCTTGTACAAAACCACATGGCCTAGGGCTTTGATATTTGATATGTAGCATCATCTAGTGGTCCTCTACCGAGATTTTTCAAATTATCCCCCTAGGGTCAAATATGGCCCCGCCCCGGGGGTTACATGGTTTATATAGACTTATATAAGAAAAACAGTTAAAAAATCTTGTCTGAAACCACAACACTTAGACCTTTGATATTTGGTTTGTAGCATATTCTTATGGTCCTCAACCAAAATTGTTTAAATTGTACCCCTTGATTGAAAAGTGGCCCTGCCCCGGGGGTCTCAGGTTTTACATAGACTTATATAGGAAAAAATCTTTAAAAATCTTCTTGCCTGAAATTGCAATGCCTAGGCTTTTGATATTTGTTATGTTGCATAACCTAGCGATCCTCTACCGTAATTGTTCAAACTATGTCCCTTGGGTGAAAAGAGGCCCTGCCCTGGGGTCCTAGGTTTTATATTATATATTATTAAAGGGGCCCCAACCCAGGGGATCACTTTATATATGAGTTATGTAGGAATAGATAGTTAAGAAATTATCATATTTGGTAGACTGTTTAATTATAACTACCTGATGACCCCAAGTGATTAGGGGTCACTTGACTGTGCCCTTGACCTACTGACCTACTTTCTTGTTTTTTAAGATACAGCCTTGAAATTTGGATGACAAGTACAGTTTTGCACACTGATCTTAAAACTGACTTTCATTGACCATGAATGTGACCTACTGACCTACTTTCTAATATGTTAACGTAAGTTTCCAATTTTAAACATATGGCTCATATACCTCAGGTGAGCGATTCAGGGTCATGATGACCCTCTTCTTTGATGTTGCAATAAACAGAACTTCGTGTCATGGTGCAGATTCAGTCCTAGCTGACACTTCAAGTGAGGTCAACAAGTCAAATGGTTTATCGCGGCCAGAAATTTGTACAAACCGGACAGAAGTTGCGAAATTGTCATTTGTGCAGGAATGAAGCGTTTACCATAATGTCCAGTACTGGACAGGTATAGTGACCATGCACGGACACAGCCAATTTTCTCAGAGGGGGTCCGCCTCCCACCCGCCCTGGAAATTTTGCAATTTGGCACTTCATTTTTTGCATTCTGGGACAGTTTTATGGACTAACCTGTTAAATTTGCGAAAATGATAAAATCAAGCTTTCTTGAAGGTAAAATTCTTAGTTTCTTTTAGATAAATAATATGAATTATGTCGGGGTCGTATGTAGCAGCAGCCGCATATACTTTACATGCAGTCCTAATGTTGCCTTTTTCGAAAAACATTTTCTTTCCTTCTTGTTGTCTTTTCTTTTTTAAAGATTTTCCAGAGGGGGTCCGGAACCCCCGGTTCCCACCCCCATCTGGATCCGCGCATGGTGACATATCATGCTTTCTGTTTATGCAGGTAAACTTGTGTTTGGTTAAATTTCAACAGAGCACAATTGTCTGAACAGTGTACAAACTCATTACTGTTTTTTCAGGCAAGGGTGGAAAAAAAGTGGTAGAAAATGAAAGCAGTAACATTTTTATTAAAAAAAAATAAACAATGAGACAAACATTTCCAACATCTTTGGACGGTTAAAAAATCCCATGTTAAACATACGATAAAGCCCGAAACGCGTGAAAATGTTCCAAATGTAAATCGGGTGAAGTAAACGCTCTATGTAGATTATCATTATGCGTCTAGATTGATTAAACTGGGCGAGTCTACTTACTTATTACTCGAGGATGAAAAAAAACGTGTTTTTTAAATGTTGACAGGTCCATCATGAAAAATTTTCCCCATCGTGCAAATACTTGTCCTATTCAATATGATCGCGGCGATCAATGAGAATCGGCAGATATCATCAGTATTTTAGCATATAGATAGGTGTTATTATGTCTCCCACCACACAGTGGTGTCGGAGACATATTGATTTACTCCTTTCTGTGTATGTGTCTGTCTTGTCTGTCTGTCACAAATCTTGTCCGGACTCTAAGTCGAACATTTCACATCCGATCTTCACCAAACTTGAATAAAATGTGTTTGCCAATATTTCCTCAGCCGCCAGTTTCGATAACTAGCCAGATCGGCCTAGGCACTTAGGAATTATGGCCCTTGAAACTTGTTTTTGATAATCAAAGACCTCAAAGTCTGGTTAGGCAGTTGAGGTCTTGGTGCATAGTTAACTAATATACTACTATTCAGATGATTAGGCAGTTGTGGGAGACATGTGCTTTTCTCAAAAGCAGCTCTAGTTTGTCTTTTGATTTTTTTTCTAAGGATATCCATAATCATTTTGGTTTCATGCTGTCTTGGTAAAATTTTAAGTTTGTAAATATTTTGAGAAATGTTTTAACTTTACAAAATTTTAGTCCTAACTTTTTTGTTCCCAGTTGAATATAGAGTGGTATAGTTTTAGTCTTCATTCCATATTTTTGTTACCATTTTAAAGATGTTTATGAAACTTTTATTGAATGTTCATCTCATCATGACAACATGCAGAACTTATGTTCTAATTGTAACCTACCAAAGTCAAGGACAGCTGTTTGAACCTTGGATTTCATGTCTGTGCAGTATCCTCTAAGTCCCCTGAAAGATATTTCTTTACAAATGGCTTTCATTTTCAAAGGGAAACAACTTTTCCTCGACGATTACTTAAAATAAAAAAAGTTGTCTCCCTTTGAAAATGAATGCCATTTGTACTTAGAATAATCGGAAAAAGTTGTCTTCTTTTGAAAATGAATACCATTTGTAAAGAAATAAAGATAAACAATTGCTGAAAACTGTATTCCACCTTGTTATGCGAAATTTCACCACTCGCAAACTATTGAAAATGCATCAAAACGAACATGTGTAACTGTTCTTTGAAAATGGTGAGATTTTAAAGGCGTTTAACTGTCCGGAAGTGGAGCCCCTTTAGGCAGTCCTTTTCCGGAATTTAATGTTATATCTGTATACTGACACTTGTTTCGTAAAGTAATATACATGTTTTACATGCTGTTCAATTTTCATGTCAAACAACTCTTTCTTTCTATGATTTGATGTTGTTTGAGTTTTGTTTCTCAAGGCCTTATTCTCAACCTTAATCAATCTTCAATAACTTAATTAATCAGGAAACTGAAAGTTCTATCAATGGTGCATTGGGCTAAAGCATTGATTTGTTTTACTTTTTAGCTCACTAGAGCACAAAGTGCTCAAGGTGAGCTATTGTGACCGGTCATTGTCCGGTGTCCGTCGTGAGTCATCCGGCATTCGTCGTCCGTCAACATTTGCCTTGTGAACACTCTTGATGCCACATTTGTGATCCAATCTTTAAGAAACTTTGCTGATGATCTCTAGGTCAAGTTCGAAACTGGGTCATGTGGTTTAAAAACTAGGTCAGTAGGTCAGATCAAAGGAAAAGCTTGTGAACACTCTAGAGGCCACATTTGTAATCCAGTCTTAATGAAACATGGTCAGAATGTTTGTCTTGATGATCTCTAGGCCAAGTTTGAAACTTGGTCATGTGGGGTCAAAAACTAGGTCATTAGGCCAGATCAAAGGAACAGTTTGTGAATACTCTAGAGGTTACATTTATGACCCAATCTTTATGAAACTTGGCCAGAATGTTTGTCTTGATGATCTCTAGGTCAAGTTCGAAACTGGGTCACGTGGGGTCAAAAATTAGGTCAGTAGAGCAGATCAAAGGAAAAGCTTGTGAACACTTCAGAGGCCACATTTGTGACCTGATTTTTAGCTCACCAGAGCACAAAGTGCTCAAGGTGAATTATTGTGGCCGGTCATTGTCAGGCGTCCGTCATGCGTCGTGCGTCGTCCGTCAACATTTGCCTTGTGAACACTCTAGAGGCCACATTTGTGACCCAATCTTTATGAAACTTAGTCAGAATGTTAATCTTGATGATCTCTAGGTCAAGTTCAAAACTGGGTTATGTTGGATTTAAAACTAGGCCAGTAGGTCAGATCAAAGGAAAATCTTGTGAAAACTCTAGAGACCACATTTGTAACTCAATCTTTATTAAAATTGGTCAGAATGTTAGTCTTGATGATCTCTAGGTCAAGTTTAAAACTGGGTCATGTGGGGTCAAAAATAGGTCAGTAAGTCATATCAAAGGAAAAGTTTGTGAACACTCTAGAGACCAAATTTTTGACCCAATCTTTATGAACCTTAGTCAGAATGTAAGTCTTGATGATTTCTAGGTCAAGTTCAAAACTGGGTTATGTTGGATTTAAAACTAGGCCAGTAGGTCAGATCAAAGGAAAATCTTGTGAAAACTCTAGAGACCACATTTGTAACTCAATCTTTATTAAAACTGGTCAGAATGTTAGTCTTGATGATCTCTAGGTCAAGTTTAAAACTGGGTCATGTGGGGTCAAAAATAGGTCAGTAAGTCATATCAAAGGAAAAGTTTGTGAACACTCTAGAGACCACATTTTTGACCCAATCTTTATGAACCTTAGTCAGAATGTAAGTCTTGATGATTTCTAGGTCAAGTTTTAAACTGGGTTATGTTGGTTTAAAAACTAGGTCACCCGGTAAAATCAAATGAAAAGATAGTCACTCTAGAGACCACATTTTTGACTTTATCTTTATGAAACTTTGTCAGAATGTTGATCTTGATGATCTCTAGGTCAAGTTTGAAACTGGGTCAAAAACTAGGTCAGTAAATCAGATCAAAGGAATAGCTTGTGAACACTGTAGAGACCACATTTGTGCCCCAATCGTTATGGAATATGATCAGAATGTTAGTATTGATAATATCTAGGTCAAGTATGAATCTGGGTCATGTTGGGCCAAAAACTTGATGAGTAGGTCAGATCAATGCAAAAGCTTGTGAACACGCTAGAGACCACATTTGTGACCCAATCTTTATGAAACTTGATTAGAATGTTAGTCTTGATGATCTCTAGATCAAGTTTGAAACTGGATCATGTTGGATTTAAAACTAGGTCACCTTGTTAAATCAAAGGAAAAGCTTGTGAGCACTCTGGAGGCCACAATTGTTACTCGGTCTTTATGAAACTTTGTCAGAAAGTTTGGCTTAATGATTTCTAGGTCAAGTTTGAACCTGGGTCATGTGGGGTCAAAACTAGGTCACCTGGTCAAATCAAAGGTAAAACTTGTGAACAATCTAAAATCCACAGTTGTGACCCAATATTTATGAAACTTAGTCAGAAAGTTTGGCTTGATGATTTATAGGTCAGGTTTGAATCTGGATCATGCTGGGTCAAAAACTAGGTCACCTGGTCAAATCAAAGGAAAAGCTTGTGAACACTTTAGAGGCCACATTTGTGACTCAATCTTTATGAAACTTGGTCAGATTGATTTTCTTAATCATTTCTAGGTCAAGTTTAAATCTTGGTCATGTGTGGTCAAAAGCTAGGTCACTAGGCCAGATCAAAGGAAAATCTTTTCAACACTCTAGAGACCACAATTTAAGTTTGAAACTCAGGAGAATTAGTCAGAATGTTTGTTTTTGATAATCTATAGGTCAAGTTCGAATCTTGGTCATGTGAGGTCAAAAACTAGGTCACCGGTCAAATCAAAGGAAAAGCTTGTGAACACTCTAGAGGCCACAGTTGTAACCAAATTTTTATGAAATTTAGTCAGAATGTTCGTCTTGATGAATTTTAGGTCAGTTCAACTCTTGATCATGTGGGGTCAAAACTAGGTCAGTAGGCCAGATCAACTCTGGTGAGCGCTATAGGGCCATGATGGCCCTCTTGTTGTAATGATGAATGGATAGGTTTAAATTATTTATTTTTGTACTGAAAAAGCCATAAGGTCAAGGTCAATCTAATGACTTTAGTCAGGAATGACATATGACAGAGGACCATGTATGTTTATTGTACTTTTACAGAACAAGATGGCATGATGCAAACTTTGAAAACCTGATTTTCGTGGAATTTCCTTGTTTCTTGTTGAACTTAGATGTCATTTAATGTTTAGGCTTTTCTTGGGGTGAAATCGGGTCCAGTGCCATCCAAAAGCATGTTTTTCCTTCAATTTGATTAAATTTTCTTTGTAAAATTTTATTATATATCATTTGATAAGGGATTCCAGTTCAGGGAATTAATTCATTATATGCCTGGAGGGACAAATTATGTGATGACACAGGTATTCTGTCCTCTCTGTCCATCTGTCTGGTAGCCATTTTGTTTCTGCTCAAAACCTTTTGAGCTCAGTGGATCGAAGGTCAATGTTACAGTGATTGTTAATATAAAATAGTTTCTGCTCAAAGAGAAACCCTTTTCTAAGATCATCAAACTTGAAAGGCACATTACCTAGGGGCAGTAGATGTTCCCTTATAGATTTTGAGGTCATATGGGCAACGGTCAAGGTAATATTTGTTAGTACAAAATCTGTTTCTGCTCAGTACATTTGTATTTTGAGAATGCCTTGAACACTGGGCACACATTTTCGTCCTAACAAAGGAATGTGATGCATTCAAGACCAGTATCCTTAAAGTTCAAGGTCAATAATATTAAGCCTTTTTTGCCCTCTGTAAACTTTTTATGCTTGCATGGATATTCAAGTATCTTTATACAAACATTCACCATAACCATTCTACCTTATAAGTCAAATGTGCTGTAAAGAGGTCAGAGATTTTACATCATTTTTTAGCTCACCTGAGCACGAAGTGCTCAACGTAAGCTTTTGTGATCGCCCTGTGTCCGTCGTCCGCCGTCAGTCGTCCGTCGTCTGTCCGTCCGTCGTCCGTCGCCAACAGTTTGACTGTTAACACTCTAGAGGTCACAATTTTGGCCTAATCTTAATGAAACTTGGACAGAATGTTACCCTCAGTTCGATACTGGGTCATCTGGGGTCAAAAACTAGGTCACCAGGTCAAATCAAAGGAAAAGCTTGTTAGCACTGTAGAGGTCACAATTTTGGCCCAATCTTAATGAAACTTGGTCAGAATGTTACCCTAATAGAATCTTGGATGAGATTAATATTGGGTCATCTGGGGTCAAAAACTAGGTCAACGGGTCAAATCAAAGGAAAAGCTTGTTAACTCTTTAGAGGTCACAATCTTGACCCAATCTTAATGAAACTTTGTCAGAATGTCACCCATAATAAAATCTTGGATTAGTTTGATATTGGGTCATCTGGGGTTAAAAACTAGGTCACCAGGTCAAATCAATGGAAAAGCTTGTTAACACTCTAGAGGTGACAATTTTGGCCTAATCTTAATGAAACTTGGTCAGAATGTTACCCTTAATAAAATCTTGGACGAATTTTATATTGGGTCATCTGGGTTTAAAAACAAGGTCACCAGGTCAAATCAAAGGAAAAGCTTGTTAACACTGTAGAGGTCACATTTATGACTGTATCTTTATGAAACTTTGTCAGAATGTTACTTATGATAACCTTAAAGTCCAGTTTGAATCTGGGTCATGTAGGGTCAAAAACTAGCTCACCGGGTCGAATCAACGGAAAAGCTAGTGAACACTCTAGAGGCCACATTTATGAACATATCTCAATGAAACTTGTTCAAAATATTAATCTTGATGATCTTTAGGTCATGTTTTATTCTGGGTCAGTCGGGTTCAAAAACTAGGTCACTGGGTCAACTCAAAGGAAAAGCTTGTTAACACTCTAGAGGCCACATTTATGTCTGTATCTTCATGAAACTAAGTTAGAATGTTAATATTGATAATTTTGAGGTCAAGTTCGAATCAGGGTCATGTAGGGTCAAAAACTAGGTCACCGGGTCAAATCAAAGGAAAAAAATTTTAACACCGTAGAGGCCACATTTATGACTGTATTCTCATGAAACTTAGTCAGAATGTTTATCTTGATGATCTTTAGGTCAAGTTCGAATCTGAGTCATATGGGGTCAAAAACTAGGTCACCAGGTCAAATCAAAGGAAAAGTTAGTAACACTTTAGAGGCCGCATTTATGACCATATCTTAATGAAACTATCTTGATGATCTTTAGGTCAGTAGGTCAAGTGAGCGATACAGGGCCTTCATGGCCCTCTTGTTGTATATATTGATTAATATTCACAATAAGTTGGTGCAAAAGTTCACCAAAACTAGACCAGTTACATTTTAGTTATATCTATAACTTCTGAATGAATGGAACAAAATTCATACACTAGGACCCCTTTATAACGCTGTCGTTGGGGTCCAAGGTTCGAGACCCGCGGATCTTGCGGGGTTAACTTTATAACGTGGGTTGGCCGTATGTGCCGTGTATGCAATACCCCACTCACTCGTAACGCATTAGACGTATTTTGAATGCTGCTTCATGTTATATAAGAAATTCTAAGCATATAAATGGGACATTTATTTACCTTATATGCTACTAGAAAATACATTTAAAAATTATAACACTGTGTCATTTTCCCATTTCGTCGTAATTCTAAAAGGAAATTGAATTTTTGAATCCCGGAAGTAAAAATATATAACGCTGTGTGAGAAGCGTGCAGTCGTGGAAATTACAATAGCGCGGGGTTTTTAAAAGTGGAAAATAAATAAAAGTATATGAAAGAGAAAAACGCACACAGTTTTACAAAATGAATAAAATAAGATAAGAAAATGGTAAAATAAACTTGATCTACGATAATAAAAAGTGAGAATGGGATGATTACGAAAAAATGGCTGCATTTTATTACAAAACTGGGCATGTTGTTTGATTTTTTTATTGACTTAAATTGTCAAGTCGTCCGCTAAAAATAATTGATGCAAACTTAAACCGTTTGATAGTTGACTGACTAATGTTACACGCTTGTTATCAATGCAAACAATCTAATTTTTGCCTAATTGTCACATGTCTGCATGTATTCAAAATTTAACAAAGACGTTAGGCAGACAAGTAAGCTAGCAGACAATTATTGATTTTTTGTCGCAGTTGTCATGGCAAAGGTGTTAAAGTACACAGGTACATGCAGTTTTATGCATGATCAAATTAAATAACATCCGTGGACTTGGGTTTTTTTGTTGTTGAAAATTTGGGAGCCAAGAACGTACCGTGGTATACCGAATACCGCGGTATATCGAATAGCGTTATAGCATTATAAAGGGTTTCGAATGTATTTATAACTTGGTACAATCATTTATCATTTCTTCGTGATGTACGTCATGTGAGATCTGTGGTGGTCACACTTAGAGGTGAAAGATTTTATTTGATTTTTCTTGTACGGTGTAACTTTTTAGCTCACCAGAGCCAAAGGCTCATGGTGATCTTTTGTGACCGCTCAATGTCCGTCGTGTGCCATGTGTCGTGTGTCCGTCAACATTTTCTAAAAAAATCTTCTTCTTGAAAACCACTTGGCAGAATTACACCAAACGTCACAGGAATGATCCTTGGGTGGCCCCCTTTCAAAATTATTCAAAGAATTGAATTCCATGCAGAACTCTGGTTGCCATGGCAACTGAAATGTAAAACCTTAAAATTCTTCTTGTCCAAAACCACAGGGCCTAGGGCTTTCATATCTGGTGTGTAGTATCATCTAGGGGTCCTCTACCAACATTGTTCAAATTATCCCCCTAGGATCAAATATGGCCCCGCCCCGGGGGGTCACATGGTTTATATAGACTTATATAAGGAAAACTTTAAAAATCTTCTTGTACAAAACCACACGGCCTAGGGCTTTGATGTTTGGTATGTAGCATCATTATTATTATTATTATTATTATACCAGATTTATATAGCGCCCTTTTCATGATCAATTTCACGTTCAAAGGTGCTTTACATAGTTCAAATGCAGCCACACAGGGCGCATAATTCATCCTCTACTAGTACAGACACAGAGCGATCTGACCAGAGGGACAGAGTGAGACAAAGCCCCTACGACAGAGAGATCAGAAATCAGATACAGGCTTGTCCGGCTAACTTAGCCTAGCTCGTTTCGAATAGACAGCCTGGTTCTTTAACGTGCCCAGTGTATAGCACTGATACACGCAAGGATTGCCTGGGTTCCTGACCAGTACACCTCTAGTTGGGTGGGAAACAATGAAAAGCGTTTCTGAAAATTCCCGAGGAGCTGCCGGGGATCGAACCCCCGACCTCAGGATTGGAAGGCCAGTGTGCAAACCACTGAGCTATCCGTCCACCCATCTAGTGGTCCTCTACCAAGATTATTCAAATTATCCCCCTAAGGTTAAATATGGCCCCACCCCGGGGGTCCCAAATTTTACATAGACTTATATAGGAAAAAAGTTTAAAAATCTTCTTGTCTGAAACCACAACACTTAGACCTTTGATATTTGGTTTGTAGCATTGTCTTATGGTCCTCAACCAAAATTGTTCAAATTGTATCCCTGGGGTGAAAAGAGGCCCTGCCCTGGGGGTCCCAAGTTTTATATAGACTTATATTGGAAAAAAAATTAAAAATCTTCTTGTCTGAAACTGTAAGACCAAGGCTTTTGATATTTGGTATGGTGCATTGTCTAGTAGTCCTCTACCTAAATTGTTCAAATTATTCCCCTGGGGTTAAAAGAGGCCCCGCCCTGGGGTCACTTAGTTATTATGTGAGTTATATAGGAAAAATACTTAAAAAATCACTTGAACCTATTTCCAAGACTGTTTAATTATAATTACCTGATGTCCCAAAGTAATATGATGTCACTTGACTGTGACCTTGACCTACCGACCTACTTTCTTGTTTTTAAAGATACAGCCTTGAAATTTTTATGATATACACAGTTTTGCACACCAGTCGTAAAACTGAATTTCATTGACCATGGATGTGACCTACTGACTTTCTTAATATTTTATCATCAGTTTGACATTTGAAACATGTAGCTCATATTACTCAGGTGAGCGATCCAGAATCATCATGACCCTCTTGTTTATTTTTGGATTGAAATGGGTATTCAGATATCTTGGAACTAACATTCACTATAACAAGAATCTAAATCAAACTTAGGGGTCAAAGATTTTATGTCTCTTTTTCTTATCTAATCTGTAACTTTTAAATGCATAGGAGGATATTTATATAACTTGGTACAAACTTTCAACACAACAAGACATGAATGTAACATTTGCTTGTTAAAGGTGAAATCAATATTTACATTCTTTTTCTTAGCGCGACTATTCGAAGAATAGGGGGGCTATCCTATTTGCCCCGGCGTCAGCGTGAGCGTGAGTGTCACACAAATGTTAAAGTTTGCGTACCAGCCCAAATATTTTCTAAGTCCATTGAGATATTGCTTTGATAGTTTGCATACTTGCTTACCATCATGACTTCAGTCTGTAAAAAGGAGGAGGCAACTCTATCAAGCATTTTGACTGAATTATGGCCCCTTTTCGACTTAGAATATGCTTATTGTAATGTTAAAGTTTGCGAACCACCCCAAAAATTTTCAAAGTCCATTGAGATATCGCTTTGATATTTTTCATACTTGTTGACCATCATGACCCCAGTCTGTAAAAAGGAGGAGGCAACTTTATCAAGCATTTGACCGATTTATGGCCCCTTTTCGACTTAGAATATGCTTATTGTAATGTTAAAGTTTTACTGATAGCTTATATTATACTATCAAGCACTGAGAATAGTCAAGTGCGCTGTCCACTGACAGCTCTTGTTTCCACTCCATAAATCCAGTATATATGTTCTATTGTCACTGTGTCATTACTTGCAGGACTCACCTTTTTTTGCGATAACGGCAGATTTCTAGTTCTGTATTCCTTTTTTCAAATTTCAATTAATTGTTAAGCTTTATTGCATTTTGGGGGTGTTACAAGTAAAGATAGAAAGAAATGAAGTTCTCATTAATGGCTGTACATATATTCACCAAATCTGAACAGAAACATTCTCACTTGGACTTTTCTATAATTTAATCAAAAGTTTTTGCTTGACTTTATCCAGACACCAGCAGTGTTAAAGATATATCAGACTTTTGGAAAAAAGAGTCATGAACATTCAGGAAACTTGCTGACAAGCTAAGTCAAAAGGTGAAGGTTGTCCTCAGAAAAAAACAGCTTAGACCTTCCAGTTCTTTTTTGTATAACCCAATACCTAGACAAAAAATATATACAATTTAGTCACTAAATATTACTTTATCTATTTTCAGTGAAAGAGAACCCAGAGTATATAGTTTCTATGGACTTGATACATACCTATGAGTACATTGCTGGTGATTGTTTGAATGAGTACAAAAACTCTTTAGAGACTAATATGCCTACCTTTGAACAAAACATTTTAAACCGTTGCAACCAGCAGTGGGATGTCTCAGTAAACACAGCTGAAAAAGGAGGAAACTTTTTTGAGGTATGACCCTCATTAAGATATCTTAGACAGCGGTATGACTCTCAGTAGAAGTATGATCCTCATTGACGTATTTAAGATAGAGGTAATACCCTCATTGAGATGTTTGAGATAAAGCTATACCCTAGGTAAGATAGGTAAGACCCTCTGAGGTATCTGAGATTGAGAATGAGATATGATACTTATTTAGGTATCTAGGCTAGGGATATTACCCCTCTCTTGAGATATTTGTGATTTATCAATCACATGGGGATTCCACAGAAAGAGTTATGATTCCTCAGAGATATTTCAAGTGTATTACAACTTACTGAAATATCAGAGTTGAAGATATGACTCTTATTGAGATATGTAAGTCAGAGGTATAAACCTTATTGAGTGTGAAATTATTAAATTTTATGGCTAGGGCCAAAAAGGCTGTTATTTGGGGATATGTATTTACTTCAAATTTTATTTAGTTAATGGTAATGTTACTTTTTCATTGGTATTTCATCCTGTTGGTTCATGCAAATCCATGAAATTAGCCTTTATGGCTGTAGGTGATTTCACAATAAGTTCTTCATTCAAAAACTTGTGAAGAAAGCTGAAATAAAGATATTACCTGCGGTGATATATTTGAGATCAATATATGACTTTCATTCAGATATCAAATAGAGGTATGTCCTTCATGGAAGATACAGGAGATAGAGGTTTATAACCTTCAATGAGATATCTAATTTGAAGGTTAGAACTCAGTGAGGTATCTGAAATAAAGGTATGACCTTCATTGAGATATGTGAACCTTCATTGAGATATATGATATGGAGATAAGACCCTCATTGAGATATCTGAAATGAACTTTATTTGTGATATCATGAGCATTGGAACATGTTTTTCTAAACAACCTAAAAGAATGCTTAATTAGGAAAGAACATCATGGCAATGAGAATTGTCCTGCCATCTTGTTGAATACACAGGGAGGTATTCATATTTAACCTTTGCCCTGTTAAAGTTCTAAAATGGACTAGTTCATCATTCAGTTCGGGCAGTACCATTTATTATTATGTCTCTATCACACAGTAGTGTGGGAGACATATTGATTTCAATGATTTACTTCTGTCTATGTGTATATGTGTGTGTGTGTGTGTGTGTGTGTGTGTGTGTGTAACAAAACTTGCCCACACTCTTAAGTAAAACATTTCTCATCCGATCTTCACCAAACTTGAACAAAATGTGTTTGCCAATAAGTCCTCGGCCAAGTTAGATAACTAGCCAGATCGGCCCAGGCACTTTTGAATTATGGCCTTTGAATTACTAATCAGAACCATTCACCCAAACCACCCAAAAATACAGATCAGCTCACGCGGAAAACCCACTTTCCGTTTTTCCTCGAAGGAAAAATCTTGTATAGCGAGGAATTCCTCCGAGTACTGCCTAATTCTGACTCGGAGTACCGACTGTTATAGTTTTATTACTTTAGCGGAATTTCGTCGAGTCACTCCGAGAAATTACTTGACGGAACTCCGAGTCGAAATTATACAGGTAACACTATAATGATTTCCGGTATTTTATGGCCACTCCGCGCGACTCCGAGTCTGTAATAAACAATAAATCTGTCATTTCGAGTGCCGCGAGATGATTTGACGAAACTTCGAGGCAGTATTTCCTTACTTGGACGGATTTTTTTTTATATACTTAGCTTGTTCTTTTAATTGTATGAAATTGGTGTGAATTTTGATATTGAAATAGTTTCTGACCATGCGAATTAGATTAAGAAGTACATTTATGTATAATGAACTAAATTATTAATCAAACGAAAGTAAACAAACTTTCATATCACCGCCGTTAAAGGAAAGTGATTTGTTAAATTTTGATATTTAATTAATTTCTGAGTTTGCGAATTAAATTTAGGAAAAAAGTCGTGTAATAATTTATGCACTAAATTAAGAATAATTTATAACTAGATAAACTTTAAAATAACACTCGCTAAAAGTAAATTGTTTAGTATGATATTGAAATATATGCGAATTAGATTTAGAAGTAAGTTTATGTAGAACGGACTAATTATTAATCATATATGATTAAACAAACTTCCAAATGACCGCCGTTAAAGGAAACTGCTTCGTTAAATTTTGATATAGGAACAATTTCTGATTTCGCGAATTTAATTTAGAAATAAAGTCATAAAAATGCACTAAATTACTTAATTATGAATATTTTATAACTAGATAAACTTTAAAAATACACCCGCTAGAAAGTATTAAGAATTATATAAGACTAAGCAAACTTTCAAATAATGGCCGTTAAAGAATAGTGATTGTTAAATATTATGTTGAAATAGTTTCTGACAGTGCAAATTAAATTTAGAAATAAACTGATGTAAAATGGACAAAATTATAAACTATATAAAACTAGATAAACGTTAAAATAATGGCCGTTGAAGAAAAGTTACTTTTATAAATTAATAAAAATTATAGGAGAAATGATTTATTTTATTCATTTTGAAGGAATTATAAATGGGATAAGAAATACTACTGCCGTATAAAGTGATAAAATATCATAAGTAAACAGAAAAATTTACTTTATTTTAAAGTAAGATAAAAATACTACAGTATTATTTTTATTTATAAATACTGTGTTATTTCGCGTATCACTATCATAATGTAAAATATAATCACCCTGAGTAATCTGAAATCTGTCCTCGAAGTTACTCGAAGGCCCATTAAAATTTGTATAGGTAATTATTTATTCGTCTCGGAGTCACTCGAAGGAATTCCGTCAAGTGACTCGGAAACAAAAGAAAGCAATATAGTTGTGTATTCCGTTAATTGGATTTCATCTCGAGTCATTTCGAGGATTTCCTTCGAGTGACTTCGCATAAATCCTCGGAGTCAGATAGCGAAATTCCTTGACGGAAAATGGCTGACTCGAAGAAACTTCGAGTCGGAGCCTTGGTACTCGTTTTGGCCATCCTCCGAGGATCGAGTAGAATGGGTTTTCCGCGTGAGCTGATCTGTAACTGATCGGAACCATTCACCCAAACCACCTAAATCACTTTGAATCACTATAGGAACCACTCACCCAAACCACTTTGAATCACTAAATGATTAGGCAGTTGTGGGAGACATGCGCTTTTCTCAAAAGCAGCTCTAGTTCAAAGGGGTCTTCAATGAAAATTTACTGATTGAAGAGCGACCAGTGCAGACCATGATCAGCCTGCACATATCTTGGTCTGCACTGGTCGCAAAGACAGAATCACTTGTCATTTATATAAAGCTTTATGATTAACTCTAAAAGCAGTTAACCTTTAGTAACTATTGACATGACATTTTTCTAGGTAGTGCTTTAAATGTAGTCAGTCGCATTTAAGCAACATTCTATATGTTCTATAGAAACTTGTGTAAGTATCCCCCAACACATGCTTTACTACAAAGGATTTGAAAAAGCTTTATTCTGATTTCAATATAATTTCTTGTTTTATACATTTGCATTTCTATAAAGCTATGTTTCAACAACCTGAACCAAAAGACAAATCTAAAACTTTATGTGGCTTCTGAATTAATTATACCCCCTTCGAAGAAGGAGGGGTATATTGTTTTGTAGATGTCTGTCGGTCAGTCGGTATGTAGAGCAATCTGTTTTCGGACGATAACTCCAGAAAGGTCAAGGTCACAATGACACAGAATAGTTAAATTGTTCCGGATGATAACTCAAGAACTCTTGGACCTAGGGTAATGAAAGTTGATAGAAAGTTTGGTCATGACCAGCAGATGACCCCTATTGATTTTGAGATTAGTAGGTCAAAGGTCAAGGTCACAGTGACCTGGAACAGTTAAACGGTTTCCGGATGGCAACTCAAGAATGCTTGATAGGAAGGTTCGTCATGGCCAGCAGATGACCCCTAATTATTTTAAGATAAGTTAGTCAAGGGTCAAGGTCACAGTGACCTGGAAAATTTTAAAAGGTTTCCGGATGATAATTCAAGAAAGCTTGAGTCTAGCATCATGAAAGTTTATAGGGAGGTTGGACATGTCCGGCAAATGACCTCTATTGATTTCGAGGTCAGTAGGTCAAAAGTCAAGGTCACAGTGACCAGGAATAGTTAAACTGTTTCTGGATGGTCACTCAAGAAAGCTTGGGCCTAGGGTCATCAAACCTAATAGGGAGGTTGGTCATGACCAGCAGATGATCCCTTTTGACTTTGAGGTCAAAGGTCAAGGGCACAGTGACCCAGAACAGTTAAACCATTTGCGGACGATAACTTGAGAACGCTTGGGCCTAGGGTCATGAAACTTGATATGAAGGTTGATCATGACCAGCAGATGACCCCTATTGATTTTGAGACCAGTAGGTCAAAGATCAAGGTCACAGTGATCCTGAACAGTTAAACCATTTCCAGACGATAACTTGAGAATGCTTGGGCCTAGGATCACGAAACTTACTAGTGAGGTTGATCATGACCAGCAGGTGACCCCTATTGATTTTGAGGTCAGTAAGTCAAAGGTCAAGGTCACATTGATGCAGAACAGTAGAAATTTTATAATTATTGATTTGAGGTCAGTACGTCAAATGTCCAGTGCACAGTGACCAAATAATTTTTGTTCATTGTGCAGTTACTGAATGTATCAAAGGGGGCATTTTGTGTTCTACAAGCTCTTGTTGAAACCTGACACTTAAATGTAGTTTCAGTACCAGGAAGATCATAATTAAATCTGCTGATTTGAAAGAAACTGCCAAATATGCTAAAAAGCGCAGAACTCTCTTGTTAGGTATCTCCTATATTTGGACATTAAGTGGAAATCTACAGTTAGGTAAACACCTTAAATTGGACTAAAGTTAAAACAAAATTCTTTAGTTTGGTAAACACTTTACTTGGGACTTGAGTTAAAGCAAAATTCTACAGTCAGGTAAACACATTAATTGGGACATAAGTTAAAGCAAATTTCTACAGTTAGGTACCGTAGATTCCCATGTATAATGCGCACACATGTATAATGCACACCCTCGATTTTAGCCTAAAATCCTGTGAAAAAAACATTTTGGTCAATTTTAAGGTGGATGGAAAACGAAAGTAGAGTTTACATCGACACCGGTAATAAATTTTATCTCCGCGGCGGAAGGCAGCGTCGGTCTCGCGGTACTATCGATCTTTTTTCGAAAATAAAACCAGTAAAATACTATTATATTTGTTGTTTTATCTTTTTAATTCACTATTTTGAATAAATAAATAGCAGCTGATTCAACATTTCGGAATGGTATCTTTCAAAATGACACGAGCTTCTCAAATCAAACCGGGATGGTCCCGGGGAGCAAAAAACTGCGCATTATACATGGGTTTCTAAGGTGAATACCTTAATTTGAACATAAATTAAAGCAAAATTCTACTGTCAGGTAAACGCTTAATTTGGGACATAAGTTTAAAGCAGAAATCTACAGTTATGTAAATACCTAATTTAAACGTAAGTTAAAGCATAATTCTACAGTCAGAAATCTATACTGAGGTAAATACAGTTGAAACGGGGTATCTCGAATTAGACTTAAAATGATTTTTTGTGCACGTGTTTTCGGGATGAGACTTGAAAAAAATCTTTGAGATAGCTGGAATTTTGAGTTAAACGAGTTAAACGAAATAGAAATATCGAGTTTTAACTGTACCTGAATTGGGACAGAAGTTAAAAGTAGAACAGTTAGGTAAGATCTTATTTGAATGGTTAACAAACATAAAGAACTCTTCTGGTGGGAATGATCTACAGATATTATTTTATTAATTCTCCTGGAAAGTTGATAATTTATTATTAACATTGTGATCTACTGTGTGCACAGGTAAATGTGTAATATATATTGTACCACTTATCTTGTTGAAAATTTTACATGTGTGTTATACATTATTAGCTTGACTATCCAAAGAATAGAGAGAGCAATTGGACTCATCGGTGTCGGCATCCCGATTTGGTTAAGTTTTTGTACTCATTAACCACTTAGTGGAATGTATTGAAACTTCACACACTTATTCAGTGTGATAAACTGACTTGCATTGCACTAGTTCCATAACTCTATTTTGCTTTTTTTGCAAAATTATGCTTCGAAATTTTTGGTGAGGGTTTTATATGATTTGTAAGCTGGTATCTCAATACCCACTAATGGGAATGGATTGAAACTTAACATACTTGTTTACTATCATGATCTGACATGTAATGCACAGGTTACATAATTTTACTTTGCATTTTTACAAAATTATGCTCCTTTTTAGCTCACCTGTCACATAGTGACAAGGTGAGCTTTTGTGATCACCCTTCGTCCGTCGTCAGTCCGTCCGTGCGTCCGTCCGTGCGTCAACAATTCCTTGTCTGCACGATAGTGGTTTCGTTTATGATTTTATTTTAACTAAACTTGCACACAACTTGTATCACCATAAGGTCACGGTTCCTTTCTTGAACTGGCCAGATCCCATTATATGTTCCAGAGTTATGGCCCCTGAAAGGGCCATTATTAGCTATTTTGACCTTGTCTGCACAATAGCAGCTTTATTTATGATTTGATTTTTACCAAACTGGCACACAACTTGTATCACCACGAGATCTTGGTTTTTTTCTTGAACTGGCTAGATTCCTTATGGGTTCCAGAGTTATGGCCCCTTAAAGGGCCAGAATTAGCTATTTTGACCTTGTCTGCACAATAGCAGCTTCATTTATGATTTGAATTTAACCAAACTTGCACACAACTTGTATCACCGTAAAATCTTGGTTCTTTTTTGAACTGGCGAGATTCCAATACGGGTTCCAGAGTGATAGCCCCTGAAAGGTCCAAAATTAGCTATTTTGACCTTGTCTGCACAATAGCAGCTTCATTTATGATTTGAATTTAATCAAACTTGCACAAAACTTGTGTCACCATAAGATCTCGGTTTCTTTATTGATCGGGCCAGATTCCACATTGGATTCCAGAGTTATGGCCCCTGAAAGGACCAAAATTAGCTATTTTGACCTTGTCTGCACAACAGCAGCTTAATTTATGATTTGATTTAAACCAAACTTGCACACAACTTGTATCACCACGAAATCTTGCTTCCTTTCTTCAACTGGCCAGATTCCATCATGGGTTCCAGAGTTATGGCCCCTTAAAGGTTCTAAATTGGCTATTTTGGCTTTTGCAGCCACATAGAGACTTCATTTATGGTTTTATTTGATACAAACTTCCAAAATATCTTCAACAACAATAAATCTTGGATTCCATGACAAATCAGATCCAATCGTAGGTTCCAGAGTCATTTTATATCTGATTACCTCCCCTGATTGTAATCAAAATGGATTTATATCAGTAAGTACTTATAGGACTTATTTGAAATTTCATTATTGTTATTAGTTGGACAGAGACAATCAGGGTAGATAACTATGGACTGGTTTTATGTCAAATTACCTCCCTTTATTTCAAATTAAAATGGTTATATCTCCATAACTAATGAAGATACTGATCTGAAATTTCATTTATGTCAACAGATTTATTTGGAAGATCCTTCTTTTGTTCACTTACAGTATTTATTTTTTAATTACTTCCCTTTTACGTTACTATAAATAGCTTATTTTTAGAAACTTTTTTATTATTGGCCGTAGGGAAAAACCGAGACCACTTTTCTGTGGTACAACATGGAAAGTACCTCCAATTTTTAGGTATATTTTGACATATCTATACCTTGTAAGAATTTATTTCTTTTTGATTAAATTTCTTCCCTTTGTTGTTCCTGTCCTTTGGACTTTGATATTTCACTGAGGACCTTCTTGTCCTCAAGTGCAATGATAACAGGTGATCGATATGCCATCATGGCCCTCTTGTTTGACTTAGCAAGTTTTTATATGTAAGCTTGTATCTCAGTACCCACTAATGGGAATGGATTGAAACTTCACACACTTGTTCACTGTCATAATCTGACATGTAATGCACAGGTTACATAACTCTACTTTGCATTATTACAAAATTATGCCCCTTTTTTGACTTAGCAGTTTTTGGTTAAGTTTTTGTATGTAAGCTGGTATCTCAATATCCACTAATGGGAATGGATTGAAACTTAACATACTTATTCACTGTCATGATCTGACATGTAATGCACAGGTTACATAACTCTACTTCGCATTTTTACAAAATTATGCCCCTTTTTTGACTTAGCAGTTTTTGGTTAAGTTTTTGTATGTAAGCTGGTATCTCAGTACCTACTAATGGGAATGGATTGAAACTTCACACAATTGTCCATTGTCATGAAATGATATACACTGTACTGGTTCCATTACCCTGTTTTGCAAATTTAAAAACTTATTCGCCTTTTACGACTTTAATTTTCATTCAACTGACAAGGCTGTTGAATAGTCAAGCATTATTGTCTTTCGACAGCTCTTGTTTTCGTTTGATACACAGCAGAATACTGCAGTAGCCACATTGGATATTTAAAATTTAGGATAATGTCTTTATTAGAATAATTTTCTTTTTTTTTCAGTTTGAAACAACTTTGGATCTCAAATTAATATCATCTGTTAGTGTGTCTGAAAGTAAAGACTGTATCAAAATAATTTTGAATACCACAAACAGTGTGTTTGATGTCACTGAAAGGGCTTTGTTTTGTACAGCAGCTGGTCAAAGCTACGATCTGACTGTGGAGGAAGATTCAGTCATATCAGGGACTGGGGCACTTAGCTGCTCAACTGTAGGTTATAGCTTGGTTGATGATATCTGCTGTAAGTATAACTAATGCATATGATACTGTGTAATTGATAGAATCTGATGAAAATACTTGTTGCATAGAGTAATGTGTGATTGATAGATGAAGAAAACCTATTGCATAGGAAACTGTGTAATTGATAGATATATGAATATATCTGTTGCATAGGATACTATGTGATTGATTGATAGATGAAAAAAAACCTGTTGCAAAGGAAACTGTGTAATTGATAGATATATGAAAATAATTGTTGCATAGGATACTATGTGTTTGATTGATAGATGAAAAAAACAACTGTTGCATAGGATACTGTGTAATTGATTGTTGAAAATACCAGTTGCTTAGAAAACTGTGCTATTGACAGACGAAATGATTGTGGCATAGAATAATTTTATGATTGATAGGTGAAAAAACAGTTACATAGGATACTGTATAGTTGATAGATAAACATACCTGTCGCGTAAGATACTTTGCTCTTGCATTGAGTACTATTTGATTGATTGATACAAGTTCTTATGGCATAGAATACTGTGTGATTAATAGATGAAAGTGTCTTTTGCATGAAAATTTATATTAATTACTGATTGAAAATACCAGTCCGTACGAGTATTAATTACTGTTTGATTGAAAATACCAGTCCGATAGATTGGTGTGCTCAAGAGTTGAACACACATGTTGTGTAGGAAACTATGTGTTTGACAGGTGAAAAATATCTGCTGTACCTATAACTGTAATTTATGGTTTTTAGCTCGATTATTCATAGAATAGTAGAGCTGTTGGACTTGCCTGTACGTTGGCGTCCGCGTCGGTGTTGGCATCGGCGTCCCGATTTGGTTAAGGTTTTGTATGTAAGCTGCTATCTCAGTAACCACTTGTGGGAATGGATTGAAACTTCACACACTTATTCACTGTGATAAACAGATTTACATCGCACAGGTTCCATAACTCTATTTTGCTGTTTTACAAAATACCTATGCCACTTTTTTGATTTAGAAATTTTTGGTTAAGGTTTTGTATGCAAGCTGGTATGACAGTAACCACTTGTGGGAATGGATTGAAACTTCACATACTTATTACTGTGATAAACTGATTTACATTGCATGGGTTTCATAACTCTGCTTTGCTTTCTTTTACAAAATTACTTATGCCCCTTTTTCGACTCAGAAATTGGTTAAGGTTTTGTATGTAAGCAGGTATCTCAGTACTCACTAATGGGAATGTATTGAAACTTCACAAACTTTTTCACTGTCATTATCAAACATGCACAAAGTAGATCCCATAGCTCTACTCTTTTTTTTCTTTCAAAATTTTGCCCCTTTTGAAACTTAGCATTTTGTTTGTTAAATTCTTATATGTAAGCTGTTATCTCAGTACCCACTTATGGGAATGGATTGAAAGTTCACACACTTGTCAACTGTCATGAGATGATTAGAACTATACAGGTTCCATAACCCTGTTTTTGTATTTTTGCTAAATCATGCCGCTTTTTCGACTTTTGCTGTCATTCAGTTGACAAGGCTGTTGAATAGTCAAGCGTTGCTGTCCTCTGACAGCTCTTGTTAATATCTGTTGAAAATGTTACTAGGTACTTAATTCTTTATGACAATCAAACCTGACATATGGTTTACAATATACCTATTAAACGAAATAATTATGTAAATAATTAAATTTGTAATTGTGACGTCCAGGTAACTGATTTTGTGCAATTATAACCCTTTTGCTATACTGTAGACTTACTTAATTTAGCGGTGTACTAATAACAGCACTTTTAGCACTATCGCACGTGCGCTAATTCATATCCGCGCATTAATTTGTTCAAGCATTTTCATGTACATTTTCATTTGATGATGTTTTCTTCGAACTTTTGGGAAATAAATATTCTTGAGAGTTTGCACTAGTTACACTGCTTGCTAATATTTTAAGGTTCGTATGATATTCCTGTTTATTGTTCATATTATTATTTTAGATATTTGATCATACAAAATAGAATATTTAAGCTTGTAGTTCGTGTTTTTTTCTTATTTGATCAAGTTGTTATCGATTTCCATATCACCTTCGGTCATGTCCGTTGTTGCAGTCGCTCGTTTACGGAAAGGTGTGAACGTTTGTATTAAGACTCAATGCATGTAAGACAAAGGGGATTCAATGATTAAAATGTGTGACAATCTCGTTTTATTTCAGCAATTATAACTAATATACAGAATATTAAACACGCAGATTATTATAATTAAATACAAGAAGAGATTTATGGTATAACACATAAGTAAATAATTTCAAATAAATCGTACTTTCTTTAGCCCGCTTACAGTGAAAAAAAAGTTGATTTTATAATCAGTATGACGTATAATTACAGTAGAAACACATTACATAAATAATTTCGTGAATCGCCGTAAATCTCCGTGAGCCTCATCTCGGACAGCGCTAAAATTAGAACTTAGCAGTCTCGCGAGAGCGCTAATTCACTTCCACGCATTAATTAGATATTTCACCAAAAATTGCATTTGCGCTAAATTTTTGCCGCGCTAATAAATGTACACCTACAGTAGATGTCACAGACACGTGTGACACAAACTGATTTTATTGTTTGTGCTGTATATATTTTCAAGCATACAATGTGTTACAGTGCCATGTGGACCTGCCCAGTTTTTCAACTCGGAAACAAATGCTGTAAATGCTTGCCCAGATGGACAGTACCAGGATGGTTTTGCTCAGACAAGTTGTAAAAGTTGCTCTTCTGGACAGTACCCAAACAGTGATAAGACAGGCTGTCAAGGTAAGTTTAAATTGTAAACCATTTCCTTCAGGATAGTAGTCTGAAGGTGATAAGACAGGCTGTCAAGGCAAGTTTAAATCCTCAGTCTTGTCATTCAGGATAGTAGTCTGAATGTGATAAGACAGGCTGTCAAGGCAAATTTAAATTGTAAATCATTTTCTTCTGGTCAGTAGCCTGATTGTGATCAGACATGCTGTCAGTCTTAAATCATGCCCTTCAGTACAGTAGCTAAATAGTGATCAGACAGGCTGTCAAGGTAAGTTTAAACTACTAGTACCCTTACCAATTATCTTTTTTAAATCATAACCTTAGGACAGTAGCCATATGGTGGTCAGACAGGCTGTCAAGGTATCTTCTTCAGGACAGTAGCTAAATGGTGGTCAGACAGGTTGTCAGTGTAAATATCTCCATCAGGACAGTAGCAAAATGGTGGTCAGACAGGCTGTCAGCGTAAGTATCTCCCTCTGGACAGTAGCCAAACGGTGGTCAGACAGGCTGTCAGTGTAAGTATCCCCTTCAGGACAGTAGCAAGATGGTGGACAGACAGGCTGTCAAGGTAAGTATTTCATTTAGGACAGTAGTCAGATGGTAGACAGACAGGCTGTCAGTATATCTATCTCCTTCAAGACAGTAGTCATATGGTGGTCAGACAGGCTGTCAAGGTAAGTATCTCCTTCAGGACAGTAGCCAGATGGTGGTCAGACAGTCTGTCGGTGTAAGTATCTCCGTAGTTTAAACTAATTTATATATTTAGCTCGATTGCGATGAAAGTTTTTAGCTTATTTGAACCACGCTCGAGTCCGTTTCCATGAAAAACAGTTCTGGTGCCATATGTAAAGTCATGGTTGTGACCCCTGTGGGGCTCGAACTCATGACCCACGGGTGGAGAGGCCTTCACCTTAACTACTAGACCACTGCTCTTTCTAAAGTATCTCCTTCAGGAGAGCAACCAGATGGTGGTCAGACAGGCTGTCAAGGTAAGTTTCTCCTTTAGGACAGTAGTCAAATGGTGGTCAGACAGGCTGTCAGTATCAGTATCTCCTTCAAGACAGTAGCCAGATGGTGGTCAGACAGTCTGTCAAGGTAAGTATCTCCTTCAGGACAGTAGTCAGATGGTGGTCAGACAGGCTGTCAGTATAAGTATCTCCTTCAGGACAGTAGCCAGATGGTGGTCAGACAGGCTGTCAGTATAAGTATCTCCTTCAGGACAGTAGCCAGATGGTGGTCAGACAGGCTGTCAAGGTAAGTATCTCCTTCAGGACAGTAGCCAGATGGTGGTCAGACAGGCTGTCAGTATAAGTATCTCCTTCAGGACAGTAGCGCAAGATTGTGGTCAGGCAGTCTGTCAAGGTAAGTATCTCCTCCAGGACAGTAGTCAGATGGTGGTCAGACAGGCTGTTAGTATAAGTATCTCCTTCAGGACAGTAGCCAGATGGTGGTCAGACAGGCTGTCAGTATAAGTATCTCCTTCAGGACGGTAGTCAGATGGTGGTGAGACAGGCTGTCAAGGTAAGTATCTCCTTAAGGACAGTAGCCAGATGGTGGCCAGACAGGCTTTCAAAGTAAGTATCTCCTTCAGGACAGTAGCCAGATGGTGGTCAGACAGGCTGTCAAGGTAAGTATCTCCTTCAGGACAGTAGCCAGATGGGGGTCAAACAGTCTGTCAAGGTAAGTATCTCCTTCAGGACAGTAGTCAGATGATGGTCAGACAGGCTGTTAGTGTAAGTATCTCCTTCAAGACAGTAGCCAGAGGTTGGTCAGACAGGCTGTCAAGGTAAGTATATCCTCCAGGACAGTAGTCAGATGGTGGTCAGACAGTCTGTCAAGGTAAGTATTTCCTTAAGGACAGTAGTCAGATGGTGGTCAGACAGTCTGTCAAGGTAAATATCTCCTTCAGGACAGTAGTCACATGGTGGTCAGACAGGCTGTCAAGGTAAGTATCTCCTTTAGCACAGTAGCCAGATGGTGGTCAGACAGTCTGTCAAGGTAAGTATCTCATTCAGGACAGTAGCCAGATGGTGATCAGACAGGCTGTCAAAGTAAGTATCTCCTTTAGGACAGTAGTCAGATAATGGTCAGGCAGTCTGTCAAGGTAAGTATCTCCTTCACGACAGTAGCCAGATGGTTGTCAGACAGCCGGTCAAGGTAAGTATCTCCTTCCGGACAGTAGTCAGATGGTGGTCAGACAGGCTGTCAGTATAATTATCTCCTTCAAGACAGTAGCCAGATGGTGGTCAGACAGGCTGTCAGTATAAGTATCTCCTTTAGGACAGTAGCGCTAGATGGTGTTCAGATAGGCTGTTAGTATATCTATCTCCTTCAGGACAGTAGTCAGATGGTGGTCAGACAGTCTTTCAAGGTAAGTATCTCCTTCAGGACAGTAGTCAGATGGTGGTCAGACAGGCTGTCAGTTTATCTATCTCCTTCAGGACAGTAGCCAGACGGTGGTCAGACAGTCTGTCAAGGTAAGTATCCCCTTCAGGACAGTAGCCAGATGGTGGTCAGACAGGCTGTCAAGGTAAGTATCTCCTTCAGGACAGTAGTCAGGTGGTGGTCAGAGAGGTTGTCAGTATATCTATCACCTTCAGGACAGTAGCCAAATGGTTGTCAGACAGGCTGTCAGTATAAGTATCTCCTTCAGGACAGTAGCGCCAGATGGTGGTCAGGCAGTCTGTCAAGGTAAGTATCTCCTCCAGGACAGTAGTCAGGTGGTGGTCATACAGGCTGTCAGTATAAGTATCTCCTTCAAGACAGTAGCCAGATGGTGGTCAGACAGTCTGTCAAGGTAAGTATCTCCTCCAGGACAGTAGCCAGATGGTGGTCAGACAGGCTGTCAGTATAAGTATCTTCTTCAGGACAGTAGCCAGACGGTGGTCAGACAGGCTGTCAGTATAAGTATCTCCTTCAGGACAGTAGCCAGATGGTGGTCAGACAGTCTGTCAAGGTAAGTTTCTCCTTCAGGACAGTAGCCAGATGGTGGTCAGACAGGCTGTCAGTTAAAAGTATCTCCTTCAGGACAGTAGCCAGATGGTGGTCAACAGGCTGTCAAGGAAGTATCTCCTTCAGGACAGTAGCCAGGGATGGTCAGACAGTCTGTCAATATAAGTATCTCCTTTAGGACAGTAGCATGATGATGGTCAGACAGGCTGTCAGTATAAGTATCTCCTTCAGGACAGTAGGCAGATGGTTGTCAGACAGGCTGTCAAGGTAAGTATCTCCTTCAGGACAGTAGCCAGATAATGGTCAGACAGGCTGTCAAGGTAAGTATTTCCTTCAGGACAGTAGCCAGATGGTGGTCAGACAGGCTGTCAGTATAAGTATCTTCTTCAGGACAGTATCCAGATGGTGGTCAGACAGGCTGTTAGTATAAGTATCTCCTTCAGGACAGTAGCCAGATGGTAGTCAGACAGGCTGTCAAGGTAAGTATATCCTCCAGGATAGTAGCCAGATGGTGGTCAGACAGGCTGTCAAGGTAAGTATTTCCTTCAGGACAATAGCCAGATGATGGTCAGACAGGCTGTCAGTATAAGTATCTTCTTCAGGACAGTAGCCAGATGGTGGTCAGACAGGCTGTCAGTATAAGTATCTCCTTTAGGACAGTAGCCAGATGGTGGTCAGACAGGCTGTCAAGGTAAGTATATCCTCCAGGACAGTAGCTAGATGGTGGTCAGACAGAATGTCAGTATAAGTATCTCCTTCAGGACAGTAGGCAGATGATTGTCAGACAGGCTGTCAAGGTAAGTATCTCCTTTAGGACAGTAACCAGATGGTGGCTAGACAGGCTGTCAGTATATCTATCTCCTTCAGGACGGTAGTCAGATGGTGGTGAGACAGGCTGTCAAGGTAAGTATCTCCTTAAGGACAGTAGCCAGATGGTGGTCAGACAGGCTGGCAGTATAAGTATCTTCTTCAGGACAGTATCCAGATGGTGGTCAGACAGGCTGTTAGTATAAGTATCTCCTTCAGGACAGTAGCCAGATGGTAGTCAGACAGGCTGTCAAGGTAAGTATATCCTCCAGGATAGTAGCCAGATGGTGGTCAGACAGGCTGTCAAGGTAAGTATTTCCTTCAGGACAATAGCCAGATGATGGTCAGACAGGCTGTCAGTATAAGTATCTTCTTCAGGACAGTAGCCAGATGGTGGTCAGACAGGCTGTCAGTATAAGTATCTCCTTTAGGACAGTAGCCAGAGGTGGTCAGACAGGCTGTAAAGTAAGTATATCCTCCAGGCCCAGTAGCTAGATGGTTGGTCAGACAGAATGCCCCGTATAAGTATCTCCTTCAGGACAGTAGGCAGATGATTGTCAGACAGGCTGTCAAGGTAAGTATCTCCTTTAGGACAGTAACCAGATGGTGGCTAGACAGGCTGTCAGTATATCTATCTCCTTCAGGACGGTAGTCAGATGGTGGTGAGACAGGCTGTCAAGGTAAGTATCTCCTTAAGGACAGTAGCCAGATGGTGGTCAGACAGGCTTTCAAAGTAAGTATCTCCTTCAGGACAGTAGCCAGATGGGGGTCAAACAGTCTGTCTGGGTAAGTATCTCCTTCAGGACAGTAGTCAGATGATGGTCAGACAGGCTGTTAGTGTAAGTATCTCCTTCAAGACAGTAGCCAGAGGTTGGTCAGACAGGCTCTCAGTATAAGTATCTCCTTCAGGACAGTAGCGCCAGATGGTGGTCAGGCAGTCTGTTAATGTAAGTATCTCCTTCAGGACAGCAGTCAGATGGTGGTCAGACAGGCTGTTAGTGTAAGTATCTCTCTCAAGACAGTAGCCAGATGGTGGTCAGGCAGGCTGTCAAGGTAAGTATCTCCTTCAGGATAGTAGCCAGATGTTGATCATAAATGTGTCATTGAAGCTGTTTGTTGGAAATAGATTTCATGTATAAGCTGATAGACCCCAGATGACAATTTGCAATTTACATTTTTTGTAGTATACAATCTGTGCATTCTTGGGTTTTCTTGACAAAAACAGTTTGTATAATGGTAAAAAGATGTGGCAGTTGCATTAAGGAGGATAGTAAAAAATAGAAATTGCTGATTGTTTTTATGGATCAAATACTTTAAGGGACAAAAAATACTCTCTGGTTTTTTTTCCCTGTGTGTTGTACAACATAGTCTGTAAAATGATTTAATATCATTTGTATGGAGGTTTTGGCCATAATTGCTGTTTCATAGGGATATACATCTGCTCAACCTTTAAATGTGACTTTAAAACGAAATTATTCCATTTTCTTGCATTAGATTTTATGGATTTACTTTACAATTTGGTCCTACACAAATATTAATATTTTCACAGTACTTGGCATGAGATAGGACACATGGAGTATATATATAGTCTACTGTTCTTTTATCAGGAGTTAATTTGAGAAATATAGGAGTGCACTAGTCTTCCTATTTTAGTTACTTGTTCAGAGAGGATTCTTGTCTACCTCTGTTTCCGAGTATATCATGCACAGTGATATAAACACGACTTGGCAGCTTGAAACATGTAACTATAGGGTTTTACTTCTGTTGTCAAAGTTAAAATGTGGATCAACTAAATTTGAAAAATATATTAATGGTGTAATGTTTTATACTTTGTTTTCATTTACCTGCCCAAAGGATTCCGATCAGATTCAGGAAATTCTACTCCTGTACGATGTGGCGTAGACACAATTGGACGCCAAGGACACATGTACTCCGTGTCCAGGTGCCCCGGTCAACTGTTGGCATTGAAGGAGCAACTGATAAAACAAAGTGCATTGGTAAAATAATAACAAAATAATAAACTTAAGTACTTCCCTTAAACTTTTTAATTATCTACTCCCATTTTTGAGGAATACTTTAATTTGACTCTCAATTTTAGGTAAAATGAGTGTCTTTCAAAGAAATATCAAAATCATATTTTAACCCCAGTTTCGTTGCAGAACTTTGAAATTCAGTCAAACTTGTAATTAAAAAATCTGAGAGTCAGGCCCCGTGTTCACAAAATATTTTGATTTCATCTGAATTTGAGTTTAAAATTTCAGTATCAGTTTACTAAAACTTGAAGGGTGAATTCCAACTGAGACTGGCCAGTATACTGAATTGCCACTTGAAAATAGTTTTAACATAAATTCTAGGTTTTAACATAATACATGAAAAAATAAGTTCCCAAATGTGGTTTATCATAGAATAACCCGAGTTTTGGGTTCTTATGTTAAAAAATATAGGCCTGAGTGTTATATTGTTTCACATAAGAACGAAAAACTCCGGTTATTCTACAATAAATCACACTTGGGAACTTACTATTTTAATTCTAACACGACATACTAGTATCAACAGTGTTAGAAAAAAAATGGTAACTATTTTTTACAACAGTGCTACACATCTGGATCGTATAACGTCATTGTGCCCTAGGGGTGAAAAGAGGCCCCGCATCGGAGGTCCCAAGTTTTACATAGACTTATACAGGGAAAAACTTCAAAAATCTTCTTGTTTGAAACTGCAAGGCTTAGGCTTTTGATATTTGGTGTGTTGCATTGTCCTGTGGTCCTCTACCAAAATTGTTCAAATTATTACCTTGGGGTGAAAAGAGGCCCTGTCCCGGGGGTCCCAAGTTTAACATACACTTATATAGGGGGAAAAATCTTTTTGCCTGAAAATGAAAGGCCTATGGCCTTGATATTTGGTATGTATCATTGCCTAATTGAATATAAGTGTTCTTCTTTTAAAAACACAGTATAAATGTGTTCTTCTTTTAAAAAAACACAGTTTACAGTATAAATATGTTCTTTCTTTAAAAATACAGTATAAATGTGTTCTTCCTTCAAAAAAACACAGTATACAGTATAATTATGTTCTTTCTTTAAAAACACAGTATAAATGTGTTCTTCCTTTAAAAAATACAGTATACAGTATAAATATGTTCTTTCTTTAAAAACACAGTAAAAATGTGTTCTTCCTTTAAAAAACACAGTATAAATATGTTCGTTCTTTGCTTCCTCAGACATAGATGATTTGAGCACTGCCCCTCTCTCTTGAACTCGTCATTAGTCCCAGCAAAGTCCCTGTATAATGTAAATTGTTCAATGACTTGAACTACTGAAAACTCAGAACAGATTTTGCCGGTCTGGCTGAGTTTGAATAACTGAAGTGTGACTGTATAGTTATATATTGTTTCAGAGCCATGTCCTACGGGTACATACTCAAAAACAGGATATAATGTAAATGGCTGCACATCATGCCCAGTGAACTTTTACCAGGATCAAACAACACAAAGGACTTGCAAGCGTTGTCTTGACAACCAGAGGACATCTACAACAGGAAGCATCAGCTTTAGTAATTGCACTGATGTCGCTGATGGTAAGTGTATCGTAAGTGGTTATTGTTTCAAAATGGTGTGTTACATTTTTTAAAAAAAAAAAACTCAAATTGAGCAAATTATATCCTCATGACCTGTTTTTTGCACACTAAACAATTATGTTTTATCTCAAATGAAAAAGAAGAAAGCATATTCCAGCATTTCTGAGACCAAAAAGAATACAAAAAACATATATTAAGTGTTATTAAAGGAGTTGAAACTCCAGTGAGACATTATGATAAATGTAATATGGAAATTATGTACAGCCCTGGACCTACAGTGCCTACATGTAGATACACTATCGGCCATGAACCATTTGCCATGATAACTATTTTAAATTGCTGTCATATCAAGCTTTCATCTTTAAAAAAAGAATGCTGAACATGAATTACCTTATCAAACTTTCTTTTGTATCAAAGCCAAGTTAAAACAATAAATGCTCTTTTGTAAAACTTTTGATAGAAGACTGTTTATATATTTTTTTCAAATCTGTTTTATTTCAGTATGTGACAGAACAAGTTGCAATGATAATGGTGCTTGTTCATATGAACGCGGTTATAGGGAGTGTACATGTGGTACGTAATTTAGACTTGCTCTTGTCCATCTGTCCTTTCGTCCGTCCTTCCGAGAATATTGTGTCGCATCTAGCTCCAAAAGTATTTGACGTAGGGTCACAAAACTTTACAGGAATGTTGGTCAGCATGTGTTGTTGTGCAACTGGGGTTTCGCGTCCGGATTCGTTCAGTCATGTAGGAGTTATGGCCCCTGACTTCGTAAAAATTGGTCATTTTAGTGTTGTGTCACACCTATCTCCAAAAGTATTTGACGTAGAGTCACAAAACTTTACAGGAATGTTGGTCAGCATGTACAGATGTGCACCTGGGGTTTCGCGTCCAGATTTATTTAGTCATGTAGGAGTTATGGCCCCTGACTTAGTTAAAAATTGGCCATTTTAATGTTGTGCCGCGCGTAGCTCCAAAAGTATTTGACCTAAAGTCACCAAAGTTTACAGGAATGTTGGTTAGCATGTGCAGTTGTGCACCTGGGGTTTTGCATCCGGATTCATTTAGTGTTGTAGGAGTTATGGCCTAGGAAAAAATTGTCATTTTAATGTTTTGTCGCGCGTAGCTCCGAAAATATTTGACCTAAGTCATTATTTTACTACAAAAGACCAGACTTCTTGTCCAGACTTGCTCAAAAAAAGAAGTTTGTGAAACATGTATGTTAACCTTGACCTAGAATCATAAAACATTAGAGGATTGTTTTATAGCCTAAGAAGTTTTCTCTTTAGGATTTTACTCAGCTAGGCCAACTAAGTGAAAAATACACATAAGGTTCTTAAAAGTTTGTGTTGCAAACATCTTAAAAATTGTTTAATCTGAGTCATTAAACCATGTTACAGTGGCAGGAGTGGGGGCACCTGTGTCGTATGGACACACATCTAGTTTATTTTTGCTTTTGGTTGCAGTTTGAGTCACACAGATACAGTGAAGGTCAAGAGCATTATTCATCTGATGTATCATGCAGAGAAGAGCTTTAATTACATCTGGGGTTTCTTGCAGACAAGATGTTCTTTTATTTGGGGTTTCTTTCAGACAATAGCTTTATTATGTCGTTCCCACCCCCAAACTGGTGGATACATTGTTTTTGCTTTTCCATCTGTCCACTGCATTTCCGATCAATAACTGAAGAAACATATGATCTAAAACCTTCAAACTTCGTAGGGTGGTAGGCACCTATTGTTTTTTGGGTCACTCCGTCAAAGGTCAAGGTCAAGGTCACTAAACCACTTGACTAAAAATGTTGAAATAGCATAGGATGATTGGACATGCAGAGAAGATGACCCCTATTTATTTTGGGGTCACCCCATTAAAGGTCAAGGTCAGAGAGACCAGAACATGGAAATCCATTTCCGGTCAATAACTTGAGAACCATTTGATCTAGAACCTTCAAACTGCATAGGATGATAGGACTTACAATGAAAATGACTCCTATTGTCTTTGGGAATCACTCCATCAAAGGTCAAGGTCACAGGAGCCATCTGCCTGTCACACTTCATTTTTGATCAAACTAGATCTACCTAATATTTTTGGGGTTACTCGATCAAAAGTCAAGGTCACAGGAGTCTGAACATGGAAAAGTCTTCCTGCTTAATAACTCAAGAACCACTTAACCCAGAATGTTAAAACATCTTAGGATGATTGGACATTCAGAGTAGATGAAGCCGATTGATGTTTGGGCCATTCAATCAAAGGTCAAGGTCATAGGGGCCAGAACATGGAAAAATATTGCCAGTCCATAATTTGAGAACCACTAGGCCCAAAAGTTAGAAACTTTTTGGGATGATTGGACATGCTGAGTTGATTTCTGGCTTACAACTACTATGCATTTAGGGAGACACGTGCTTTTCTACAAACGCATCATCTACTTCATTTGGGGAATCTTGCAGACAAGAGCTTTATTCATTTGGGGTATATTGCAGACAAGAGCTTTCTCTCTAGCATATGTTGGTTGCCATTGTGATACCTCATCAAAGCAGAACTCTTTCTTTGAAAGTGCTGCTTCTTTCGTTATTAGTGTAAAAGATGCAGTGATTCTGTTAGAAAAATGCATATGCACTTATGTCCTGCTCTTTAATAAGTTATAACAGTTAACATAACGGGTTTGTACATCCTATTTCACATCATGCTTCAATTTATGATGCACATGCATACGACCTGATAGATAATTTTAGATGTACATTTTGTATTTACATTAACTATGCTTTTTAATTTGAGATGTATTTACATTTACTGTGATGTTTGATTTCAGATGTACATGTATTTACATTTACCATGATGTTTGATTGGAGATTTATTTACATTTATTGTGATGATTGATTTGAGATGTATTTACATTTACCATGATGTTTGATTTGAGATGTAATTAAATTTATCATAATGTTTGATTTCAGATACTGGATACTATGGTGATAGATGTCAGCACATGTACCATATTTGTGATGGAAATCCTTGCACTAATAGGGCCGCATGTGTTAGAGGAGCAACTCCAACAGATTACTCTTGTACCTGCAGAATAGGTAATGTACATAGAATTTATAGCAAAGTAACATTTTACCACTGTAAACTTTTTAAATTTTTTAGTTAAAGCATCCAACATCAACAACTTTGATACAATATCATATACTTGCCCTGCAAATTTTCATTCATTGGTCTTTATAATTGTTAAGAAATTTCTTTCATAGTTCAGAATTTGCCTAATTTTTACAGTATAGCCTTCAAAATGGCAATGCTTCTCGAAAGTAAACAGTAAACATCCATTCATTCAATTTTTAGCTCACCTAAGCCAAAGGCTCATGGTGAGCTTTTGTGACCGCTCAGTGTCCATCGTGTGTCCGTCAACATTTTATAACAAATCTACTTGAAAACCACTGGGCAAAATTACAACAAACTTCACAGGAATGATCCTTGGGTGGCCCGCTTTCAAAATTGTTCAAAGAATTGAATTCCATGCAGAACTCTGGTTGCTATGGCAACAGAAAGGAAAAACTTTAAAAATCTTCTTGTCCAAAACCACAGGGCCTAGGGCTTTGATATATGGTGTGTAGCATCATCTAGTGGCCCTCTACCAAAATTGTTCAAATTATTCCCCTAGAGTCAAATATGGTCCCACCCGGGGGTCACATGGTTTGTTTAGACTTATATAGGGAAAAAATTTAAAAATCTTCTTGTACATTTGATATTTGGTATGTAGCATCATCTAATGGTCCTCTACCAAGAATGTTCAAATTATCCCCCTAAGGTCAAATATGGCCCCGCCCTGGGGTCACATGATTTATATAGACTTATATAGGGAAAATCTTCTTGTACAAAACCACATGGCCTAGGGTTTTGATATTTTGTATGTAGCATCATCTAGTGGTCCTTTACCAAGATTGCTCAACTGATCCCCCTAGGAACAAATATGGCCCCGCCCCTGGGGTCCCAAGTTTTACATAGACTTATATAGGAAAAAGCTTAGACACTTAGACCTTTGATATTTGGTTTGTAGCATTGTCTTTTGGTCCTCAACCAAAACTATTCAAATTGTACCCCTTGGTTGAAAAGAGGCCCTGTCCTGGGGGTCTTAAGTTTAAAAGCTTTAAAAATCTTCTAGTCTGAAACCATACGACCTAGGCTTTTGATATTTGGTATAACGCATTGTCTAGTAGTCCTCTACCAAAATTGTATAAATTATGCCCCTGGGGTTAAAAGAGGCCCCGCCCTGGGGTCACTTAGTTATTTTGTGAGTTATATAGGAAAAATATTTCAATAATCATCTGATCCTATTTCCAAGACTGTTTAATTGTAATTACCTGATGACTGTGACCTTGAGCTACTGTCCTGCTTTCTTGTTGTTTAAGATACAGGCTTGAAATTTTGATAACATACTCAGTTTTGCACACAAATCGTAAAACTGAATTTCATTGACCATGAATGTGACCTACTGACTTTCTTAATATTTTATCATCAGTTTGACATTTGAAAATGTGGCTCATAATACTCGGGTGGTCATCATGACCCTCTTGTTAAGAATTACCCTAATTATGACAGTATAGCCATTTATCTTTTCCTATGATTCCCACTGAAATATTTTTTGATTTATAATACAAGTAAAGAATATGCTTTTCTTTTTAAATTTCATCTTAAAGTTTGTAACTTTGAACTTTTTTATTTTAAGACTTAAGAAATGCATTAGAAACGCTATATGTTGATGATGATATGTGACATAAAATTATCATAAAATGCTTATGCATGCCTTACACTCAACATTGACAAAAGAAATAGTGAAACAAACAAACAATAATTTTTATCTTATGACTTTTCTCAATTTTATGGGCAAAATTTGCCATTTCCCATGAGGTAGCAAATTATATATTTCACTTATCATATTCTCCAAAATATGCAGTTACTATACGCAATCTACAAAGCGTATTGGAGCTATGTTGGAGTCAAGCATATCTGTGTTTGTCCTTCCATATAAGTAATTCATATTTGTTATGCCCTCGGCATCTACTGATGCGGGAGGCATATAGTGATCGTCCTGTCCGTTCGTCCGTTCGTACGAGGTTAACCAAATGGGACCGTTTCGTCTAGCGAAATCTAATACCCCTAACTAGAATGACTTGATACTAATGCAGATGTAACATGTGACCATTCCTCATCTTCAGACATCACCTGACCTCAGTTTGACCTTGACATTGACCTCATTTTGGACTTAGGTTGCTTTAAATGCGCCATCTCTTGGTTGACCAAATGGGACCGTTTCGTCTAGCATCAATACCGCTTACAAGAATTAATTCATACTAATACAGATGTAACCTGTGACCATTCCTCATCTTCAAACGTCACCTGACCTCAGTATTGACAAGGATGCCACCGGGGGCATCAAGCATTTATTGAACGCAGCTTTTTGTTCAGTTTATCTTCATAAATTTTTGTCAGAATGACCACCTTGATGAAATCTAGACCGAGTTTGAAAATGGGTTATCCGGGGAAAACATCTAGGTCAGTAGGTCTAAAAATAGAAAAACCTTGTGACCTATCTAGAGGCCACATTTTTCATGAGATCTTCATGAAAATTGGTCAGAATGTTTATCTTGATGATATCTAAATTAAGTTTGAAACTTGGTTACGTGCGGTCAAAAACTAGGTCAGTAGGTGTAAAAATAGAAAAACTTTGTGACCTCTCTAGAGGCCATATTTTTCATGGGATCTTTATGAAAATTGGTTAGAATGTTCATCTTAATGATATCTAGGTCAAGTTCGAAACTATATTACGTGCGGTCAATAACTTGGTCAGTAGGTCTAAAAATAGAAAAACGTTGTGACCTCTCTTGAGGCCATATTTTTCATGAGATCTTCATGAAATTTGATCAGAATATTCACCTTGATGATATCTAGGTCAAGTTTGAAACTGGGTCACGTGCGGTTAAAAACTAGGTCAGTAGATCTAAAAATAGAAAAAAATTTCGACCTCTCTAGAGGCCATATTTCTCAATGGATCTTCATGAAAATTGGCGATAGTGTTAAACTTGATGATACATGTATCTAGGTCAAGTTTGAAACTGGGTTACGTGCGGTCAAAAACTAGGTCAGTAGGTCTAAAAATAGAGAAACCTTGTGACCTCCCTAGAGGCCATATTTTTCAGTGGATCTTCATGAAAATTGGTGAGAATGTTCACCTTGATGATATCTAGCTAGGTCAAGTTCGAAACTGGGTCACGTGCTGTCAGAACCTAGGTCAGTAGGTCTAAAAATAGGAAAACTTTGTGACCTCTCTAGAGGCCATATTTTTCTTAAGATGTTCATGAAAATTGGTGAGAATGTTCACCTTGATGATATCTAGGTCAAGATCAAAAGTGTGTCACGTGCCTTCAAAAACTAGGTCATTAGGTCAAATAATAGAAAAACCTTGTGACCACTCTAGAGGTCATATTTTTAAATGGATATTCATGAAAATTGGTCAGAATTTTTATCTTGATAATATCCAGGTCAAGTTCAAAACTAGGTCACATGTGCTCAAAAACTAGGTCACTATGTGAAATAATAGAAGAAACGACGTCATACTCAGTTCAAAACTTGGTCATGTGAGGACAGGTGAGGCATTCAGGACCATCATGGTCCTCTTGTTCAATTAATCTTCATGAATTTTGGTTAGATTAATTGCCTAGATGAAATCTAGGTCAACTTTGAATATGGGGTCATCTGGGGTCAAAAATTAGGTCACTAGGTTAAATCAAAGAAAAACCTTGTGCATGCGATAGAGGCTGTATTTTTTAATTGATCTTCATGAAATTGGTCAGAATGATTGCATTGATGAAATCTAGGTCAAGTTTGAATATGGGTATTCTGGGGTCAAAAAGTAGGTCATTAGGTCAAATCAAATAAAAACTTTGTGTGTGCGATAGCGGCTGTATTTTTCAATTGATCTTTATGAAATTAAATCAGAATAATTGTTGTGCCCCCCATGAGTGGATGGGGCATATAGATTTGGTCTTGTCCGTGCGTCCATGCGTCCGTCCGTCCGTCCGTCCGTCCGAAGATCGTGACACGCCTAGCTCGAAATGTATTTGATATAAATTGATGAAACCTTGCATGAGTCTTTATCATGATATGAACTTGCGCACCTCCTATTTTTCGTCTGGCTCCGCCCCCTATTTTCAGAGTTATGGCTCCTGAAATAGTCAAAAATGCACATTTTCACCTTGTGACATGCCTAGCTCAAAAACTATTTGATATAGATTCATGAAACCTTGCATGAGTCTTAATCTTGATATGAACTTGCGCACCTCCTATTTTTCATCTAGCTCCGCCCCCTATTTTCAGAGTTATGGCCCCTGAAATAGTCAAAAATGCACATTTTCACCTTGTGACATGCCTAGCTCAAAAAGTATTTGATATAGATTCATGAAACCTTGTGTGAGTCTTAATCATGATATGAACTTGCGCACCTCCTATTTTTCCTCTGGCTCCGGCCCCTATTTTCAGAGTTATGCCCAATGAAATAGTAAAAAATGCACATATTTACCTTGTGACACGCCTAGCTCAAAAGTATTTGATATAGATTCATGAAACCTTGCATGAGTCTTAATCATAATATGAACTTGCGCACCTCCTATTTTTCGTCTGGCTCCGCCCCCTATTTTCAGAATTATGGCTCCTGAAATAGTCAAAAATGCACATTTTTACCTTGTGACACACCTAGCTCAAAAACTATTTGATATAGATTCATGAAACCTTGCATGAGTCTTAATCATAATATGAACTTGCGCACCTCCTATTTTTCATCTGACTCCGCCCCCTATTTTTATAGTTATGGCCCCTGAAATAGTCAAAAATGCACATTTTCTCCTTGTGACATGCCAAGCTCAAAAAGTATTTGATATAAATTGATGAAACCTTGCATGAGTCTTAATTATGATATGAACTTGCGCACCTCCTATTTTTCATTTGGGTCTGCCCCCTATTTTTGGAGTTATGGCCCCTGAAATAGTCAAAAATGTACATTTTCACCTTGTGACGCACCTAGCTCAAAAAGTATTTAATATAAATGGTTGAAAACTTGCATAAGTCTTAATCATGATATAAACTTGCACACCTCTAATTTTTTTGCTGGCTCCACCCCCTATTTTTTAAGTTATGGCCCCTGAAATAGTAAAAATTTGCACTTTTTCACCTAATTATGTGCCTAGCTCAAAAAGTGTTAGATGTAAATTCATGAAACCTTGCTGGAGTCTTTATCGTGATGTGAACTTGCACACTTGGCATTCTTCTTGAGAATCTTAGCTCTTATTACAGAGTTATGGCCCTTGAAATAGCCAAAATAGTGGATTTTTTGTTTGTGATGCTAATAGCTCAGAAAGTATATGGCCTAGAATAATGAATCCTTTTCATAAAATGTTTGTTGAGGCTATACCCTCAAACTGAGACTGCAAACATTTGAATTATTGCCCCTTATTTGTTACAAATATACCAGTGGGGGGGGGGGGGGGGGGGGGGGGGGCACACCCTGTATCCTACAGGCACATTCTAGTTTTGATGAAATCTAGGTCAAGTTTGAATATGAATTATCTTGGATCAAAAAGTAGGTCACTAGGTTAAATCAAAGGAAAACCTTGTGTATGTAATAGAGCCTGTATTTTTCAATTGATCTTCATGAAATTTTGTCAGAATGATTGTCTTGATGAAATCTAGGTTAAGTTTGATTATGTTTTATCTGTGGTCAAAAAGTAGGTCACTAGGTTAAATCATATACAAACGTCGTGTATGTGATAGAGGCTGTATTTTCAACTGATCTTCATGAAATTTGGTCAGAATGCTAGCCTTGATGAAATCTAGGTCAAGTTTGAATATTGGTTATCTGGGTTTGAAAACTAGGTCACTAGGTCAAATCAAGGTAAAACCTTGTGTATGCAATATGAGTTGCATTTTACACTGGATTTTCATGAAATTTAGTGAAAATGGTTGCCTTGATAAAACCTAGTTCAAGTTCGAATATGGTTTGTCTATGGTCAAAAACTAGGTCACTAGGTCAAATCAAAGACAGAATGCTGGCCTTAATGAAATCTAGGTCAAGTTCGAATATGGCTTATCTTGGGTCAAAAGCTAGGTCACTAGGTCAATTAAAATATACTTGTTGATACTCAAGGTTTTTGCTCCAATTTTAATGATAACTGGTCAGAATATTGTTTTCATGAAATCACTAGGTCAAACATGTTTACACTGTTATGGTGTGTTATGGTGTGTTTTTTAGGTGAGCGACCTAGGGTCATCTTGTTATAAAACCAACATTGAGTATTTACTTCATCAAGAAGAAGTGCGTAGTGCACAATTCATATTAAAAGATTCAACATACAGGTCTAAGACATATTGTTTTTGCCCTGTTCGTCCATCCATCCTTCCATACACCACACTTCATTCCCAGTCAATAAATGGAAAACCATTTGACCTATAACCATCAAACTTTATAGGTTGGTAGGACTTCTGGAGTAGACAACCCCTATTGGTTTTTGGGTCACTCCATCAAAGGTCAAGGTCACAGGGGACTGAACATTGAAAACCTTTTCCGATCAATAACTTGAGAAACACTTGACCCAGAATGTTAAAACTTCATACTTATAAGGAAGATTGTTCATGCAGGGTAGACAGCCCCTATTGATTTTGGAGTCACTCTGTTAAAGGCCAAGGTTTCAGCGGCCTGAACATGGAAAACCATTTCTGGTCAATTACTTAAGAACCACTTGACACAGAACGTTTCAAGAAAATTCATAGGATGATTGGACCTGCAGAGTAGATGAAATCTATTGATTTCAGAGTCACTTTATTAAAGGTCAGGGTCGCAACGGCTTCTGTTTAGTAACTTGAGCACCACTTGACACAGTATGTTGAAACTTCAAAGGATGATTGGTTGTGCAGAGAAGATTACCCCTTAGTTTTTTGGGCGACTTTGTTAAAGGTCATGGTCACTTGGGCCTGAATATGGAAAACCATTTCCAATCAGTAACTTGAGAACCACTTAAACCAGAATGTTCTTCATAGGATGATTGGACATGCAGAGTAGATGACCCCTCCCCTCCACTTATTGAATTTTGGGTCAGTCTATCAAAGGTCAAATTCACAGGAGCCTGATTATGTAACGTCATTTCCAATCAGTCACTTGGGAACCACTTTACTCAGTATGTTAAAACTTCAGAGGATGATTGCTCTTGCAGAGTAGCTGACCCCTATCGATTTTGGGGTCATTTTATTAAAGGTCAGGGTCACCTGGGCCTAAACATGGAAACCAATTTCCACTCAATAACTTTAGAACCACTTGACCCCGAATGTTGAAACTTCAAAGGATAATTGGACATGCAGAGTAAATGATCCCTATTGAGTTTTGGGTCACTCTATTGAAGGTCAAGGTCAGAGCAGACTAAAAATGGAAATCCATTTCTGGTAAATAACTTAAGAACCATTTGACCAAGAATCTTCAAACTTCATAGATTGATGGGACTTACAGAGTAGATGACTCCTATTGATTTTGGAGATACTTGATTAAAGATCAAGGTCACAGGGGCCTGAGCATAGAAAACCATTTCCAGTTCATTACTTGAGAACCACTAGGCCAAGAATGTTGAAACTTAGTGGTATAACTGGACATGCCAAATAGATGATCTTTATTGCATCCAACCATCAGTGTCTCCTTGACTTTCGCTCCTGTCCTCTATTGACTTCCGGGGCCTCCGTGGCCGAGTGGTTAGAGTCGTTGACTTCAAACCATTTGCCCCTCATCGATGTGGGTTCGAAACCTCATTTGGGGCGTAGAATTCTTCACGTGAGGAAGCCATCCACCTGGCTTACGGAAGGTCGGTGGTTCTACCCAGGTGCCCGCTCGTGATGAAATAGTGCACGGAGGGGCACCTGGGGTCTTCCTCCACCATTAAAGCTGGAAAGTCGCCATATGACCTAAAATTGTGTCGGTGCGACGTTAAACCCAACAAAATAAAATAAATAAATAAATCTATTGACTTCCTGACTGTACGACTATGCATTTGGAGAGACATGTGCTTTTCTACAAAAGCATTTTCTAGTTTAAGATCAGCCCATCAAATGTAAGATCAGCCCATCAAATTTTTGCAAAAGTTTGCAACATGTGTCTTGAAACTATTTAAGATCTTTCTTAGGATTGTACAAACATTCACTCAATATTAACAAAGTCAAAATTGAAGTTTATTTAGAAGATGAATGCAGCAGATTACTAGAAAACATTATTTAATTTGTCGTATTACTGTGTAAGATCTCAAGATATTTAAGATCAAATATAGAGAAGAAATGCCATTTTACGAACATTTCAGGAAAGACCTTTATTTTGTCTTCATTTCAGGAAATACCTTTATTTTGTCTTCAACATGTAGTGGCAAATAAATATTCGTAGCTAGGTGCCTGTCCACTTAGCTCTGTAGGTAGAGCATTGGTCTACGGATTGAGTATGTTGTCTGTGACTATCTGATACACAACAAAGTGTCTAAAGTCCTTAATCCTCCGCCTCTTATTCATGAGGAGAAGTTGGTAGTTACTTGTAAGGAACAGGTTTTTACTGTGTTTAAAATATAGGAACACGGGTTAGCTTAACTGCCATCATTACATGACTGAAATACTGTTGAAAAATGGTGTTAAACCTAAAACAAGCAATAAAATGGGCTCATGATCGTAGAAAAACAGACCTTGAAAATTATGAACTGAACTTGCCATCTTTTTCTTGATTCATTATAATGTTTAGGTTTTTAATATGTATACATGTTATTCTTGTGGGATTACCCTGTTTAAGGTTTAGGCGTTTATGGTCAAAATACAGAAATACTTGATAAATAAACAACATCTTTACTAATATTTAACCTGAACGTTCTGCCATACTGTCCCGTAACAGATACTTAAAATATTCTGAAAAAGTTGTCCCCTTTTGAAAATGAATGTCATTTGTAAAGAAATGAAAATAAACAATTGCTAAAAACTGTGTTACACTTAGTTATGTGAAATTTCAATATTTCTATATTATTGCAAATGCATCAAAACAAACATATGTAACAGTTCTTTGTAAATGGTGAGTTTTTAAAGACGAAAGGCATTTAACTGTCCAGAAGTGTGGTCTCTTTGGGCCACTTTTTTTTATTTTTTGGTTCTCTGGAGAATTTTGCCAGGATCTTGGGTAGGAGGAGAAAATAAAAATAAAAATAAAAGTGTTCAAATCCTCGAGTCGAGATGAAAAAAAAAGCACCAAAATGGAATTTATTTTTATGCCCCCGGCATCTACTGATACGGAGGCATATAGTGATCGTCCTGTCCGTCCGTCCGTACGAGGTTAACCAAATGGGACCGTTTCGTCTATCATCAGTACCCCTTACTAGAATGACTTGATACTAATGCAGATATAACCTGTGACCATTCCTCATCTTCAGACATCACCTGACCTCAGTTTGACCTTGACCTCATTTTGGACTTAGGTTGCTTTATATTGGCCATATCTTGGTTAACCAAATGGGACCGTTTCGTCTAGCATCAATACCCCTTACTAGAATGACTTGATACTAATGCTGATGTAACCTCTGACCATTCCTCACTTTCAGACATCACCTGACCTCAGTTTGACCTTGAACTTGACCTCGTTTTGGACTTAGGTTGCTTTGTATCGACAAGGATGCCACCGGGGGCATCAAGCGTTTATTGAACGCAGCTTCTTGTTTATTTTTAAGTGCCCCAAATATCGGCATATTTCTTTAAGAAATGTTCTTTTTTACAGTTTCTGCTCGCTTCTCTTCATATTTATTTTCTACAATTTTATTTTTTCCTTTTTTGGATAAGTTTTGGAGCATTTGTAGTGATGACTTGCTTCGTCTAGGTTGGAGGTTTGTTACTCAATCTCCTGCTACTTCAAGAATATAATATGCACCTATGCACCCAAATACATGGGTATCGAGTTCAATTATCAAAATTATCCCTGGGAACCCGTCCGATTAGTACATGTTTATCTTCTAAAAATTTGCCAAGATAACGCCCTATCGAATAATGTAATGGTATCTTGCATATTTGGTTCTTTTCCAAACACTGTTAACAGACTTTACAGAGACTCTGAAGTATGCCGCTGAATCCATATTTGATCTCGATCATGCAGATGCACAATGAAAATTATCGACAGAACAGACTCTTTTAAATGGAAAGATGTGCATTTATAGGGATTTTTCTAGAGCTTTAAAAAGGGGCAGGGTGCATTTTGCACATTGTACACCTTTGTCTGCATAATCAAAAGGTAGATTTCCATGTTTTTTTGGTTATAAATGTCTATTTTGTAAGTTACTACATTGTATATTAGGGTGTGCAATACAATCATTTTGCAGAACTTAACATTTTATGATATTTCTAATCAAGAAAACTTGCAAGACAAAAATAATAAATGCAATCATAAAACAAACAGTATGTATTTAGTATGTATTTATTAAACAAACAGGAATAATGTTTCGTTGCTTTTTTTTTCATTCGAATTCATTGCAAGTTTCATCATATTACTGAACATACCGTTGATACTCGTGTAAAATGTGCAGATTTATGACCCCAGGACCATCCCTGTGTCGTGAGTGGGTAGTATTCACGGGTATAGACGACTTTTCAACTTCAAAATAAGTTTATTTACGTACGATTTTCGCCATTTCGGTAAAAGGAAACTACTCTCAGTGCTAACTCTCTACGCTAAAATCTAAGATTGCCGTTACATACCGTAAAAGATCGAGTGTTTTTTTTCTTAAAAAATTTCAATTTCATATAAATTAAATATTATTTTGATGAAAGAAATATAAAATATCATAGATATTATGATACCTATTAAAGAGCGAGTATTATCTCCAACCGAGATCAAACTGTGAACAACAAAACTGACACGAGGTGTCACACTAATTGCCGATAATTACTGGTCATTTAATAAACAGCAGACTGTGTTCTAAATTATGTTTTCTCTCCCTTTTTATTCTGTTTTCCAGTTTGCTTTGATTGCAGACCTCTCTAATTGTTGTTTTTGCGCTTCAGTTGGTCATCGTCTCTTAATCGTTTTAATTACCGTTACTCTGCATGCATGCCTCGGGCAAATACATAGCACCTGTGTGAAGTCGCAGAGTGTCATGTCTGCATATCGGGTGCCAGTTTTTTGGGACGTCTGCTATTTTGACAAATGATTGGCGGGTAATTCAAAGGGGCGGTGCTGAAAGGGCAAAAGGGCACTGAAGATAGGCAAAAGGACGACGATTCGGGCAGAAGGGTGGCGCTAAAACACGGCAAACGAAACGAACGAAATGGCTGTTTACAATTTTATTTTTGCTTGTATTCACTCTGGACTATCGGCAGGGAAAAATAAAAATAAAATTAGTGAAAATCACTTTTATTTTTATTTCAAAATCGAAAAATTCGGTCGGCGCTCCCAAGAACCAGAAAAATAAAAAATTCTGGCCTTATGCAGTCCTTTTCATGTTTTACATGCTGTTCAATTTTCATGTAAAACAACTCTTTCTTTCTGTGATTTGGTGTTTATTGAAGTTTTTTTTCTCAACGTAAGGTTAAGTGTTAACAACAACAAAAAAACAGAAAAAAAAAAAAAAAAAAAAAAAAAACAGATCAAGGTTACCTTTTATGGTCAAAGGTCATGATCACAACAACTGACTTGCCATTTATGAAAGCAGCATCTTGGGTATTAACCACCTTCAGTGATAGCTCTAGTTTGTGTCATCTTATTCAACATCTACGTGCTAAAATGAATTCTACTTTTTAAGTTGGGTAATTGTCAATTAATGGGATTTTTCAAAAACTTTACAAACTGATTAGTTACACCTTTTTGTGTTCATCGATTTCTAAATACACATCAGGTTTTAACTGGAAGTGTTTTTAAACTTTGATTTTCTTATCCTGGTTGCCCAACAAAGATAGTGTTAATATTTTTAGCAGAAGTATGAATTTAATAAACACATTTTGCCAAACAAATGTTATGAATATAAGCACTACTGCATTAGAATTGTCAAAGATTTGCATTGACAAGAACATATTTTTCCAAAATTCATCTGAAATGCAAGTTCATAAAGTTATTATTTGGGTACCTCCTTTTGTCTGTCTTGGTTGCTCAGCTAACTTAAAGATTGATTAAAAATTAATTATTCCGAAACTACGTGCTGTTTCAAAACTTGCCTTTTATTTCAGTTAGTTAGAATATTCCAAGATAAATTAAAAGCAAATGTAGAGGTACAAGTAGAAGTACATTTGATAAATCATACATTTCTAATAAGGATCTAACTCTATTTTTTTATGCGAACTGATGAAATACTGTGTTTAATCAGTGAAATATAAACCATATCACTCACTCCATATCACTCATGGTAAATGCTATAGCTTTGCTGATCTACTTAGTATAAGTTTTAAATTATTTGATTAAAAATTGTTGCAAAATGCATAATAATATCTTAGCGTCATTAACTTGATGAAACATATAGAGAAAGTTCGTTTGTGTTCGTGAATATAGAATATCTCACCTCAAAGTGAGAAAATGTTCACATTTTCACTCGCGCTATGTGCTCATGAAAATATTTGAATTCTCTTACTTCTCAGAGAGATATATTCCATATTCACTCAAAACAAACAAATATCCTCTATTTTATAAGTAATTTTGTTCCTTAAATAAACCTCCGAATATATAAAAACTGAAAAATGTCAGAAAATGTTGCTCAAATGTGATTGACCACCTTTAATTTCAGATTTGGACATCTGTGGAATGGACGTTCAGGTAGAAGACAAAGTTGGAAGTCCAGGTTTAACTAGTCAGCTGAGAGCTGTTCAAGTATCAAATTTGCAAGGGTGTAAATCTGCATGTTTGAATGATAATGAATGTAAAGAGGCTTCATTCTTATCTTCTACTAACTTCTGTGTTCTGTTTAATGATGAACTTTCAGCAGATGATTTGAATGATGAAAGCAGCACAGATGACCAGCACTTACGGAAAAGTTGTAACAAAGGTAAAAATATCTTTTCTCATTGCAAACTTGATTTTAACTATTATTTCTTCATAAATTCATAGTAGACTTTCAGATCCTTAATTGGGACTTGTCCAAGCTACTGAAATGTAAGTAGGTTTGTAAGATCTATGTTTATGTATACATATTGTTAAAACTAATGAATATGCTCCTATGTTTTATCAGAGAATAAAATATAGCCATAGGTTTGACTTTTAAGGTATATTGAACATTTGAATCATTTTTTTGTAGTACAGATCTTCATTTAACCATGATTTTTCATATACTTATAGAGTATGCTTAGAAAACTAGGCCAATAAAAACATTGTTGTTTGATTGATATTTTGCTAGACTGTTCCAGTAATCACACCTCACACATGTTCTGATAATGGACATCTATGGGATATTCATAATTTCGATAATATTTTATCTAATAGAAGTTGTCCTTCTGCATAGATTTTAATCGAACTGTAACCCAAGGTCAGAAATAAACATAAGGTTTACAGTTTGGCGAAATAAAAATGTATATGTCTGTGTGCTAGTTTAAAAGATATTTGTGCATGATTAAATAGATAGCACTTTACAGGCTGATCTTATATAGGCATTATTTGGACTTATTGACGGTGTCAGAGTTACTGAAATCATGTTTTATTTTTAGGAAAACAGTGATATAACAGTTAAATATAAGTTCAGACTTTATTCTACATTATCTGTATTAATGAATTATGCTATTACCTCTGGATTCTGAGACATGCAGAACTACCTCATCAGCTGGGTTTTTCATGAGTTGTGGCTCCATTTTGCAAGAACAAGATATAAGCTTTTTTCTGATTATTTTGTCTTGTGTTATCCCCCTTTGACTTTATTAGCTCACCTGTCACGAAGTGACAAAGTGAGCTATTGTGACAGCTTGATGTCTGTTGTGCGTCGTGTGTCCTGCGTCGTCCGTCAACAGTTTCTAAAAAAATCTTCTTCCTGAAAACCACTGGGCAGAATTACTCCAAACTTCACAGGAATGATCCTTGGATGGCCCCCTTTCAAAATTATTCAAAAAATTAAATTCCATTCAGAACTCTAGTTGCCATGGCAACCGAAAGGAAAAACTTTAAAAATATCCTTGTCCAAAACCACAGGGCCTAGGGCTTCGATATCTGGTATGTAGCATCATCTAGTAGTCCTCTACCAAGATTGTTCAAATTATCCCCCTAGGGTCAAATATGGCCCCGGCCCGGGTCACATGGTTTATACAGACTTACTGGCCGCGTCATACCAAAGACGTAAATAATGGTACTAGTAGCTTCCTCGCTTGGCGCTCAGCATTAAGAGGATAGTACTAGGACTGGTCAGCCCGGTGTCAGTATAATGTGACTGGGTGGGGTATCATGTCATGTGTCTACGGCGTGATATTCCAGTGAGGCAGCACTATAAAGTTGGGCATTGTGCTCACTGCTACAAGTAGACACCGTCGTTCATATGACTGAAAAACTGTTGAGAAAGACGTTAAACCCGAACACACACACACACATATATACAGACTTACATAGGGAAAATTTTGAAAACCTTCTTGTACAAAACCATATGGCCTAGGGCTTTGATATTTGGTATGTAGCATCATCTAGTGGTCCTCTACCAAGATTATTCAAATTATCCCCCTAGGGTCAAATATGGCCTCACCCCAGGGTCACATGGTTTATATAGACTTATATAGGTAAAACTTTGAAAATCTTCTTGTACAAAACCACATGGCATAGGTCTTTGATATTTGGTATGTAGCATCATCTAGAAGTCCTCTACCAAGGTTGTTCAAATTATCCCCCTAGGATCAAATGTGGCCCCGCCCCGGGGTTCCCAAATTTAACATAGTTTAAACATCTTCTTATCTGAAACCACAACATTTAGACCTTTGATAATTGGTTTGTAGCATTGTCTTATGGTCCTCAACCAAAATTGTTCAAATTGTACCCTTTTAGCGAAAAGAGGCCCTGTTCTGAGGGTCCCAAGTTTTATAAAGATTTACATAGGAAAAAGCTTTAAAAATCTTCTTGTCTGAAACCATACCACCTTGGCTTTTGATATTTGGTATGATGCATTGTCTAGTAATCCTCTACCAAATTTGTTCAAATTATGCCCCTGGGGTTAAAAGGGGCCCTGCCCTGGGGCCACCTAGTTATTATGTGAGTTTTATTTATGAAAAATACTTAAAAAATCATTTGATCCTATTTCCAAGACTGTTTAATTATAATTTCCTGATGACTCCAAGTAATATAATGTCACTTGACTGTGACCTTGGCCTACTGAACTACTTTCTGGTTTTTTAAGATACAGTCTTTAAATTTTGATGACATACACAGTTTTGCACACAAATTGTAAAACTGAATTACATTGACCATGAATGTGACCTACTGACTTTCTTAATATTTTATCATCAGTTTGCTTTTGAAACATATAGCTCATATTACCCAGGTGAGCGATCCAGGGTCATCATGACCCTCTTGTATATATATATATATATATATATATATCATGAGGCGTGTTGACATCATTCTTTTTGAGAATTTCATTACAAATTTAATTTTAGAGTGTTGATGTGACCATATTCTAGATATAGTTAAGGTGGTTGATTTATGCATGCGTACATGTAATTATTGGGGTTGTATGCATATTCTACATAATATTTAAAAGGGTTGTTACATATCGTATGATTTACTTAAGGGGACTGAACTATGCAAATTGCATGTATTTTATAAGTTGATGTATTCATCTTGTACTTACATGAATGTAATATGTTTGCAGCTTTTGGTGGAGACCGTTGTGAACAGGATACAAAGAACGACTGTGAAAATGCTGGTTGCCACAAAAACTCGCAGTGCATGGATAAAATCAATGAGTTTGAGTGCATCTGCCCATCTGCTGGTGGATATACTGGAGATTTGTAAGCCTCTTGTCTCCTTGAAAGGAATCCTGATTTGGTTAATTCTCAGCTCAACTGTCTGTCTCTCCTGTCTAATTCTCAGCTCAACTCTCTGTTCATCCTGTCTATGACCTTGACTTCTTGTCAGGAACAATTTGATGGTTAAAATACTCAGTCTATAGCCTTTCTCAAACTTGTTTTTATCATACGTCCCCTTTAGAGGGCCTCCAGACTTTATACAATTTCTCATTACTGAACTTGTTCATAAGCAGCCTAGTATAAACCTCTCTCAAATTGTTCCTCTCAGCCCCTTCAAGGGACAGCAGAGCTTTTCAACAAAGTTTGTATGTAGAATCCTTTTGAGATTCTTTCTCCACAATACTCAAATGGATACACTTGAACCCACTTAGCTGTCGCCATCTCTTAAAAACAACTTCCAATCATAATCATAAAATTTGACATGAAAGCTCAAACTCTAACATTGTGTAGTTTCTTATTATGGATAATATTCTTCGCTGCCAACTTACAAATTAGGCTGTGTGTTTTTAGCTCTTCTGTCACATAGTGATAATGTGAGCTTTTGTGATCACTCTTCATCCGTTGTCTGTAATTTGTGCGTCAATGCGTCCGTCAACAATTTCTTGTGTGCAAAATAGTGGTTTCATTTATGATTTTACTGTACCCCCACCAAACATGTTTGAGGGGGGCTATATAGGAGTCAGTTTTGTCCAGTCCCGTCCCGTCCCGTACCATCCCATCGCGTCGCGTCGCATCGCGTCCCGTCCCGTCCCGTCCCGTCCCTCCCATCGCGAAATCTATTATCTCAGTTACTGTGAAATGGATTTGATTTTTCATGAATTATGCTCCCCTTTTATTTAGAATTATGTCTCCCACCACACAGTGGTGTGGGAGACATATTGATTTACTCCAGTCTGTGTGTGTGTGTCTGTCTGTCACAAAGCTTGTCCGCACTCTAAGTCGAACATTTCTCATCCAGTTTTCACCAAACTTAAACAAAATGTGCTCGACCATAAGACCTCGGCCAAGTTCGATAACTAGCTAAATCGGTCCAGGCGTCTTGGAGTTGTGGCCCTTGAATTATCAAAAATCGGCCTTTTTAGCTCACCTGAGCACGATGTGCTTAAAGGTGAGCTTTTGAGATCGCCCTGTGTCCGTCGTCCGTCGTCGTCGGCATCGGCGTCAACAATTTGACTCTAGAGGTCACAATTTTAAACCAATCTTTATGAAACTTGGTCAGAATGTTACAATAAAATCTTGGACGAGTTCGATATTGGGTCATCTGGGATCAAAAACTAGGTCACCAGGTCAAATCAAAGGAAAAACTTGTTAACACTCTACAGGGTCAAAATTTTGGGCCAGTCTTAATGAAACTTAGTCAGAATGTAACCTTCAATAAAGTCTTGGACGAGTTCGACATTGGGTTATCTGGGGTAAAAAACTAGGTCACCAGGTCAAATCAAAGGAAAAGCTTGTTAACACTCTAGAGGTCACAGTTTTGGCCCAATCTTATGAAACTTGGTCAGAATGTTAACCTCAATAAAGTCTTGGACGAGTTTGATATTGGGTCATCTTGGTTCAAAAACTAGGTCACTAGGTCAAATTAAAGGAAAAGCTCGTTAACACTGTAGAGGCCACATTTATGACTGTATCTTCATGAAACTTGGTCAGAATGTTAATCTTGATGATCTCAAGGTCCAGTTTGAATGTGGGTTATGTAAGATCAAAAACTAGGTCACCAGATCAAATTAAAGGAAAAGCAAGTTTAAACTGTAGAGGCCACATTTATGACCATATCTTAATAAAACTTGGTCAGAATGTAAATCTTGATGATCTATAGGTCATGTTCAGATCTGGGTCAGGTGGGTTGAAAAATTAGGTTACCAGGTCATCAAAGGGAAAGCTTGTTAACAGTCTTTATGAAACTTGGTCAGAATGGTATTCTTGATGATCTCAAGGTCAGTTTGAACCTGGGTCATGTCAGGTGAAAAACTAGGTCACCAGGTCAAATCAGTGAAAAGCTAGTTTACACTTTAGAGGCCACATTTATGACCATATCTTAATGAAACTTGGTCAAAATGTTAATCTTGATGATCTTTAGGCCAGTAGGTCAGGTGAGCGATACAGGGCCTTCATGGCCCTCTTGTTACTCTTGTCTGCACTAATTCAAATATTTCTCATCCAATCTTCACCAAACTTGAATAAAATGTGTTTGACCATAAGACCTTAGCCAAGTTCAGTAACTGGTCAAATCCGCCCAGGCACTTTTGATTTATGACCCTTGAATTACTGATTGGATCCACTCGTCTAAACCATCTAGAGAAACTAGACATTTTTCATAGGGGCAGTTGTGGGAGACATGCGCTTTTCTAAAAAGCATCTCTAGTTTAAGGTTAATTTTGATGCATTTTCACTATATCTCAGTTATACCTAAATGGATTTGATTAAAACTTAAAATAGATGTTCCTACCTATCACCCACATCATGTGACACAAGGTGCATGACTCTGACACCAATTTTTCATGAATTATGCCCCCTTTTATTTAGAATTTAAGGTTAATGTTGATGCATTTTCACTGCATCTCAGTTATTGCTAAATAGATACGATTCAAACTTAAAATAGATGTTCCACCTTATCCGATCTTGTGACACAAGGTGCATAACTCTCAAGTCTCCTTTTCATGAATTATGCCCCTTTTCCTTAGAATTTAATGTAAAGGACGGTATATGATAAGATATGCGAAATGGCCCCCTAAATAATTAGAATATGAAAAGTCCATAATTGAATTTTTAACTGTCTAAAACAAAAAAGAAGATCATAATCGTTAAAACTATGACTTTTAAAAACTATAAAACCAAGTTATTTGTACGCCTCAGACCTTTAAAATAGTCGAGGTCCGTGACTTTTACCAATTTTACACGCGATTTACCCACTATATGCTCGATTTTCATTGTGAGCGGGACCTGGTGTCAAGCTGAACTTTTGCTGAGAAAATATGGTTACTAAAATATACATTTTCAGAAAAAATCAGATTGACACCCGCTCCGGCTCATATTGAATTTCCACTTATTTCGCAATTTTAAGCCTCACTTTTATTTGAAGGAAACACACCGTGTCCAACGTATACGTCACATTTACGGCGGGTACGCTACATACTCGGTATATTGTACGCTCCATTACCGGCGTTTCCTGTTGATTTTGTCAACATCCTGTATGGTGAGGTAAGAAAAACTACTTATTTTCATTGAAGTTCAACGTGTTTAAAGAAGTGATATAGTCAGTACGAGCTGCAGATCATTCACGCTCCCAATGGTAGTGTTGTTTTGGCCAGTCATTCTCTAGTTTCTTCAAACATTCGAGTAAACTGACGTGTGAAGTCGGTTTCAAACTCGGACGCTCACTTTCAGGCTCATTTTCTGTCTCTCAAAATCATTCTGTTGACTTTTCATCTGTTTAACGCGAGAATAGTATAACAAGTTACAAATAAACATAGATTTCATGGCGTAAATGCGTGTTTTAAGAGAGATTTATGCCAAAATTAGCGATGTACGCCGCATAAAACGGCGCGTCTACAGAAGTACGCCACATAAAAAGGCCGCTATCTTTAAAGCAACTGATTTCATATGTCTTCACTCGCATCTATTCTTTCATTTTATTTACATTTTTTAACATTTATAAACGGTTATGGAATTACATGATGTAATAACAGTAATATTAATCATTCGAATACCGCATGTGTTTGTTTTTTTTTTCTTCAGATAAAACATGAAGAAAAAAGTAAAGTTGTCAATTGGTCAATCAAAAAACAAAAGACGGAGAACCTTCCCACTGAAAATTGCAAAAAGGACTTTCACAACTCCAGATAAAACAAAAAACAAGTATTCGATTAAAAGTTCTCCTAAAAGAGTATCTCCCCATAAATTTGTTTTCACGGATAAAAAAAGGAAAACCATATGCTCTACACCATTTTCGAAAACACCAAAGAAAACACGTACTGATGATAATGATGACTAAGAGGACGATTATGATGATTTTATGTGGGAAATTGTAAGCCATGAATCAAACAATGTAAGATACTTTTCTGATGCCACGACTCAAACATTGCCTGAAGGAAATATAGAACTTTAAGACTCGTTAAATTGCCAATCTATAGCAACTGTAAATGAACATATCTGCTGGGAATCAGTTTTAGATAAATACGGTCTGAAACAAGCATTCTGTGATTTCTTTAAGCTACTTGATGATGGAAAATATCCAGTGGACAATATATCGCTGATACTGTTTTTGGACACTGTAAGATTTTATGGACTGTCCAATACCTCTGGAATGTTTTATTCGGACGAGTCAAAAAGATTTTGGAAAACGGGATATAGGCTTTTTCATGCCAAGTTTCTTTATTTCATGGGCGGTCCAAAGAATTGGTAATGTATATGATGGAAATCAGATTGGGCACTGTAATTCACAAGACGCACGGATTAATTTTGTAGTGCCCAGTTTGAATATAATAAGTAACTTTCAATTAAGCGAAATTGAATTGCCTAAAATATTTCCAACTGGTGTTATTCCTCAAATTTTGGACACTATATCAAAAGCTGACAGCCAGCGCAAATACATGCTTTGTGCTGATGGAAAAAAAAGTTACAGTAGGTATAGATAAGGTGGGGGGGGGGGGATGTTGATATGTTCGGATTTGAAGATGGAGAAAATCTCACTCAAAAGAGAAACAGATTAGAACAAGAGCTTAGAACATTTAATGATCTTATTCTAGATATTAAAGATGGAATTGTTGACCTTTCAGACGATGATCAGTCCAATGCAACGGTAGCAAAATTATAGATTTTTTGTAAAATTATAAGCTCAAGAATCCATGACGCAAGGGATTTGAAAAAACGTCAAAAATAAGGCTTGGATAAATTTATTTCACTTGGGGGCGAGAAGTGGCGGGAATCAAAATACGTGTATGCCATCAGCGCATTGCAAACATCTATTTATCAGCTCAATGAATACATTACAAGTGCACTTAATGTTGTTAGAGGGCTGTGTAAGTGTGGAAGTTATTTGAAATCTTCAGTATATGAGGTAACAGACTCCAGAGAGGTTGATTTCTCATACCAAGACAATATGCTACGATTAAAATCTGAAAATGAAAACAAAGATCTGGAACCCAGGTTTATAAAACAGCGATCTGAACAGTGGTTTAATATCCGTGCAGTGGCAGCGGTTACCGGAAGTGGACTTCACAACTCACTTGGGTTTCGAGGACTGAAAGAACAGAAAAAAATGTTGAATAAAGATAAGCAAGAGAATTTCGATACACATAGCGACGAAGTAAAAGCAAAACTTGAACATGGTACAAAAAATGAGATCAACACCGTAGCTTCCATTGTAGGTATTGTTTTACCGATGTACTTTCCAGGTTGCTCTTTTGTAGAAGAGGGCTGTTACAAAATAGCTGGAAACACTAATGAAAGTCTGACGGTTGTTTCATCGGATGGAAGCATTAGACGTGTTGAATCTGGTAACGAATCCATTAAAGTTGGCCCTGCTTTAGCAGCCGTTGAAATAAAATGTCCCTATCCGAGATCTGACACACTTCCAGTCCACTATATAGTTCCAGAGTATTACGTTTCCCAGTGTTTGGCTGAAATGGTTGCTTTAGATACTTCTCGGCTTATTTATGTAAGTTACTCAGCCGAATCTAGTACAGTTTTTGAAATGACTTTTGATGAATCTCTTTGGAACGATATGTGGTCTATAGTAAGTGAAATATTTGACAAAAAAGTTCCAGTAATTACGAGTAGTGTAAGAGAAGCTGCAAAGACTTTAAAACCACGACTAAAATCATTCGTTGAAAAAATGTAGTATTTCTGGCTGAGGTGCCTTCAATGACTGCAGTTGATAGTGGACTTTGTCAGACCGCGCCAAATACCCCTTTCTTATCTGCTTGGCCAAGGCAAAACATGGACACATCTGAATTCAATGTAGCTGAAGCCATAGTACAAAATAGTATATCATGTAAGGCTACGACAGAGACATGTTATAATCTGATGCGACGAAAAGCAGCTGAAGTAATGGTTTGGGTTCTGACAAATATCGATAGAAATTCTAAAGTGGAGATTCCATGTTATTTTGCCAGTGGCATTTGGTTTAAAAGACTATAAATTGAACTCTGCCGCGATGCGGAAAGCTACAAATTATATGATAGATAAATGCATTGAAAGTGGAATTCGGGTATGTTCCTTTGCTACTGATGGTCAGTGGATTCAGTTAATGAATCGCGATTCAAATGGAAAACCAATGACAGTTTATCAACTTCAAAACGATATCTGGACAAAAGTCAAAGCTATTAGCAAGTCTACTATGGCAAATACTATAGGCAATCTCAATAAGGTGAAAAACTCATCAGGAAATCTGGAAGACTCGTAAATATCCATACGGTTGGAAAACGGTTGTCTTTATGTTAGTAGCAAAACCCTAGCGTTTCAAAAGATAAAGACATGCACTGAGAAGTGATTATGGTCAGGAAAAACTAAGTCAAAGAGTAATGACGCACCAATATTATCTACAAACAGTGAAGATGAAAACGACGACACATTTGAATTGAATGGAATTACTCGAATACCTGAAGGAGATGTATCTTCTTTTGAAGAAATTATGACACCAGCTGTGATAACAGATGAATTAGAACAAAACCTCCAGGAAGCAATCTCAAAGACAATAAGCTGTGAAATAAATGAATTATTACATGAAAGCAGTCATGCAGCTGATGAAAACGTGTCTGCATTAGATGGTGTGCTGACGCAAAAAGTACTTGCAAACGACGATGAGGTAAACGAAATTAATTCAATAAACAGTGATTTGTTCGAAGATAATAATTCCAGTTTTCAATTAGTACATGAAAATGATAATGATTATGTCAACTCTGACAGAAGCTCTTAGTTGCTTACACCAGATACTCTTTCAAACATATTGACAATTTTAAAGACAAATCCTAGGACATCTAAAAATTGGGTAAATTGTACTATTCATGATCTTAAAAATACTCTAACAACAAAGTCATTAATGGAAAAACTGACACACAAAGAATTAGATGTTATAGCAGAGAACCTGTTGCAATGCGTTTCGCAATTCCCAGTCGCAAGAGTGTCGTGGAAAAAGGAGAAAAATAGAATATTTGACGTTGTTAATAGCTAGAAGAGTAACAGAAATCGCAAAATTTAACATTTGGAAGAAAAAGTTGAAGAGTCCGGATTCCCTGGCTCAATTATGTTTAAAGAAGATTCAGTCAAAGGCAGTTCCGAAAGGCGTACTTAATGTTGCATATGCTAGCTACATCTACCCACGAGAATTCGAAACATGGCAAGAAAGTATGAACTTAAAAACAGATATGAAGATAAGTGGCTATGAAGAAGAAATTTCATTTTGGTTTGCTTATCCCGAAAAGTATGGATCTAAGGAAGAACTTATTGGCAAAAGTATTGACTGTTTGCATAATTATACTCATTTGCGTGTACGATCCTGTACCGCTGGAATTGGAAATGTAACCGCGGATGCATGGAAGGCAGTAGCAAAATCCAATGAAACCCGCTTAAACGTTGCAATGATTGAAGATCTTCTCGATAAACAGAGTGTTCCTAATGCGCAAACGAACTTTTCGGAGGAAGTTGAAATGTGGATGAGAGATCATAACTTTGTTGATGCTGCAAATTTAACGAAAATCATTAGGGAATGGTATGAGGCATCTGATGCCCCAGGGATCTCAGTCCACGAGAGAGTGAAACGACTGATCAGTATGCTGAACAGTGTTGACTTTGGGCAGTTTCCACCGTGTGGAAGATATTTCAACAAGATACCATTTGTTACATTTGAGGGCATTCTAATAGATATTGACACAAAACTACAGTTGCATGGTTTTATTGGGCCGTACAATATTCGTAGCGTCGGTAGTCTTGCTGCAGAAACAACAGTTGGCATTCTTCAAGAACTCAGCCCATCAAACACCAGTTCAATAAAAGCACGGGATGTACCAGCCCTGGTATCTAACGTGGTGGAAATTATGACGTGCAAAATTAATACAAACCGGTAAGTATTAGCATCATCCTGTCAATATTTTGTATTTCCAAAACTACATTCATTTTCTTTGATTCGTGAAAAAAAACATTAAAGCTGTCACACACGGATATCAACCAATGTATATAATATGGATTTTAGTCATATAGTATACCACGAATATGATTTCCTAAGCTGAGAAAAATGTATATCTATTTGCAAAAATCATCCTCAGTTTAACTGATCATATTTTAACTTTCTCAAAATATTTCAGTGGATTTTTTATGAGGACGGCTAGATCCAGCGAAGTGTATCCGATCCATGAAACGGACGACACAAACAGCAAGAACCAGGACTGTAGCCAAAATACTTGTATTTCTGAAGGATGCATATTGCTAAGGTAAATTGAATATTAAACATTGGCTACTTTCTGACATGACTCCTTTCGTAAATCGCCAGTCCATATCCTCAATATTATGTAGTTCAGGGAAAATGTATTAATTAATTCGTTTTTTGTCGCGTTTTATGCTAGGCTAGCGTTAGTGCATGTTATTTTCGTGTTATAACATCTTCAGAATTCCTTGGGATACTTTGGTTTCCTCACTCTGCGAGCACGGGCACCAACTAATCCCTCGGGATTCGTCAAATGTTATAACACGAAAGAAAAACATGCGTTATCCCTACTGTTAAAATCACATTTTTAATGCGCGTTTCATGGCAAAGCGTTAACATGTAACGGCCAAAAAACCCGGATAATTCAAAGAATTCAAGCAATAACAATAACATGTTCATTTCGTGTTATAACATTTCATAATCCCTCGGGATACGTTGTTACCCTCGCCTTGATTGCCTCGGACAACAACGAATCCCTTTGGATTCAGCAGATGTAAATAATACGAGAAAAAAAAGACGCACGCACGTTTAACTTCTTCATATGTTACTTTTTTACTACAATTTAATATGATAAAACAACTAAGAATCTTTTAAGCGGTCAAGGCAAATAAATAATTTATTTATTATTTATTCAGCCTTATTGTTGTACATTTTTACCGTCTAACCGAAGGCAAGCAATCACATGTCTGTAATAAGATACCTACTATTATTTAAAAAAAATTTCAGAAATCATCCATTTGATCAGCCCAAGAGAAAGAGAGTGGCGAGGAAAATTCGCTTTGGTACAGTGTCTGGTCCATCGGTTCCAGCGCGGGGAGCTCAGTCTGTGCGCCAGTGGCACCGGAAGGATGAATCTAAAATTCTGCAATCGAAAAGACTTGGAATTGACATTGATACAAATGTCCTTTGAAATATATATTGACATAATTTCAGGAAACCTAGCACTTCCGGCTTTCAGTCAAATGCAGTTCCAATACTTTTTGTATATTCGTCATTTGATATAATACAAATACGGATTTCGTGAGAAGATAAAAAATAGTTGTTTAGCTTGAAAGGCTTGAATAGTGACCAAGGCCTATTCGGGGTAGGATCTTTTCTGTCGAGCATACGCAACTTTAAACAGGAAATGTAAAAAATAGCACCGGAGAAAAGTAAAATGTGTTTTTGAGCATGAGATATCAAATTATTGTGAGATATATGTATCATAATTGTATATTATTCTTGATGAAATAATGGAAATTGTTTGCATTGAGTACTTACGTTTGTGTATTAACAAATATCTTAGAATGCAATGCATAAAATACAGGTTAATATCTTGACATGTAAATCTGTGTATTTCTGTCAAAAGATCTGTATAATTTCTGTATTTGATATGTATATGTTACTGGAGAAAATTATCTCTTGACAAATTATATACTTCAGCAAACTGGTTAGCTCTTTTTTATCCCGTTATTTCGGTAACATAGTTTACACTGATTGAATAGCGATTATCCAAGGTTCAAGGACCGAGGGTCAATAGTTTAGACTATTTACTGGCAATCCATTCAATAATCGAATTATTATGTGACATAAGAGGTAAAAGTTCATATTATTTTCTCTTCAGGCTTTAGCACAGAAAAAATGTAGGAGAACTATAGACTGGTCAATAGCACAAACTTCTTTTTGTTGTGGTCTTACTTTGCAAATGCGTGGCTCTGGGGTTGTGTTTTTTTGTGCTCTGTGCTTCCGAGAAGTCTACCTTTACATATTATTTTTGAGACAAGCGACCACACTAGTGACGGACCGTTAGATTGACAGTCAACTCATTGTTCATTGTTGTTGTAACATGTGGCTAAAACGTTAGTTATATAATCTGTTAATAACACAGTTGAAAGAAACAGCTCAATATTTATCTTTTATTTATCATAAAACATAAACTACTCTCCTGTTGTCAATCACATGAAATCATATTGCACTTCGATAATTGGAGATAACAAAACAATATTCAATCATTACATAATTAACACAAGTGTGTTTTCGATCGCTCACTGCTTAAAAAATGTAGTCCCATCAACTTGTGGGTATAATACTAGTATATTCATGACATAAATTGTACTCTGTACAAACGTTTTACACATTAGTATTTATGAAATAACGATCAAGAAAATCAAGGTGATTTATCAATTGGTGCCTACCAAACTTGATATAAAAATATATTTTACTATTACACTGGGATTAAGTTTCAATTTTCTTTCCGTTACAAGTCAGCTCGGGTGTAATTGAAATATTCGTTTGATGACAGGTTTAACACTAAACCAAAAAAAAAAAAAAATCTTATAAACTGCCTTTTGTAATATGTAATATGCAGATTTATTCGACTTAGCATTGTGCTTTAAGAACTTAATTAGGTCTTATTGATAAATTAAAATTAAGATTTTAATAAAAGAAAACATTCTTAGTTGCTGATAAATGACATGCCATTAAAACTCAAAATTATTCCCAAAGTCTTGACATGCACGTCAGACACTTTTATCTTTCTTCAAATGTAATAAAACCAGTTCCAGTACCAGTTGAAAGACGTGTGCATAAGGGTCTTTTAAACTGTTGGTCGAACATTTTTCACAACGAGTCAAGGTCTGGATACATTATTTTCTAAAAAATGTATTCCAAGTATATTTTATCATTCCATGCGATTAAATTATACGGTTGAGTATATAGCCCTGGAGGGACAATTGATTTCCATACTTCCCACCTATTCTAACTTTTGGACTTCTCACTTCCATCTTTTTGACTTCCTACTTCAAACTTCCACACTTCCAACTTCCGCACTTCTGACTTATTACTTCCTGACTTCTTACTTCCACACTTCTTACTTCCGACTTCCAAGGAGAGAAAGTTTGAAGTCAGACGTGCGGAAGTTGGAAGTCAGGAAGTTAGATGTTAGAAGTAAGGAAAGTTAGAAGAGTGAAGTAAGAAGGCGGAAGTAAGAAGTGTGGAAGTTGGAAATCAGAAGTCGAAAGTCAAGAAGTCAGAAGTTCGTAAGTTAGAAGTCAGAAGTAAGAAGTCGGAAGTAAGCAGTGTGGAAGTTGGAAATCAGAAGTGTGGAAGTTAGAAGTAGGAAGTAGGAAGTCAAGACGTTGGAAGTGAGAAGTGCAAAAGTTAGAAGTCAGAAGTGGGAAGTACGGAAATCAATTGTCCCTCCAATACTCCAGGGCTTCCATACTGATTGAAACTGGTCTTGTTCAGCGCAGAAAATTTCTATGTATACTTGTATTCAGGACTGTAATCAACACTTTTCACTAACCTCGTACTATTGAATAATTGATATAATGATAGACGAATGTATTATTGTTACATTTAGGACATCATTGGAAGTTTGAACTAAAGTTCAGTTTCATTTTATCAATCAAGTTATGATTACTAAATTATTCTTTTGTGCCCTTAAAACATTTCGAACAGCATAAACATGTGTATCTAATTAAAGTACAAAAACGTTAACAAGCAACGATTTTCAAAAGTGTCATTTTTTGCATTTCGCCTTATGGTTTCTAAGTCCACTCCTGTATGCAATAGACGCTGGGCATAAAGGGCATGTGTATCTATGAGGCCCATGTTTACTGTTACAATGTTCACGCAGGTACCTCGGTTCGGCAAATTTCATGCCACACGTGACACATTCGTAACCTTTTTTTCAGCTGGTTTGTGGCATCTCTTTTGGTGTTTTCGAAATGTATGAAAACTTTCTGGCAGAAGTTACATTTGGACTTCTCCTGATGGGATTTTTCGTGTACACTTTTGTTCTGCTTGTTTGAAAACTGCTTATCACAGACAGAGCACTTGTATTTAATGTGCAAATGCAATAAGTTCTTATGGTTGCGGAGGCTTGCCCTTAACTTAAAGCGAAATCCGCATTCATCACATACATGAGGTGTCTCGTCCGAGTGAGTCCCGTGAATGTGTTGTGGCAACTCATCTTTCCTAAAAAACGGCTTTCCGCAAATGTCACACGACAATGTTTTTGTTCCATGCCTTTTGGAGTGCCGCTTTAGCGCATTTCTATTTCTAAATGTTTTTCTGCAAATATCACACTCAGTCTGGTCTTCTCTGTCCATTTTTCTGAAAATATATGAAATCATAAATGGTAAATTAGACTCAAATTGATATGAAAATAGTAACGGTTACCCCATGCTCTTGTTTGATTTGTACAAACAGCACAGTATAGAATTGTCCGTTAAATTTTTAATCTGTGACTCATGAATATTTAGTATATTTTCGTAAATTTATCTTCGGTGTCTGAACCTAAAACGAATTAAAAACTGAAAATGTATTTGAAAAGTAACATATTGTCACCTTTACAGGTAGCTGTGCGGACAAAATATTTCTCATTCCTAGTTGAGCAAATTGTTTTTGGCGCTTACATCTGATCATATCTTTTTTTTCTTCAAATTTTATCTGCAAACTTAATAGGAATGAAAATTTTCATACTTATATGATAAAAAAAACTAATAATTATCATTTCTTGTTCATTTCCTAATAAAAAGCACCTGTATTCAAGATAAACGTCGAAGAAATTGTCGATTTTTCTTTTATAGAATCAAAGAAAAAGAGAGAAAGATTTCCTGTCATAAGTGTTTCCAGAAAATAAAATAATTGAGCTGCGCCATGAGAAAATCAACATAGTGGCCTTGCCACCAGCATGGATCCAGACCAGCTTGCGCATCTGCGCAATCTGGTAAGGATCCGTGCTGTTCGCTTTCAAAGCATTTTGCAATTAATGAAACCTTTAGACATGCACAGCTGGTCTGGATCTATGCTGGTCGCAAGGCAACTTTGTTGGTTTTCTCATGGCGCGGCTTATTTTATTTTCTGTATGGGAAATGTGTTTTTCTTTTCTTCTAAGATACTTTAAAAGAAAAATCAACAATTTCTTCGAAGGTTATCTCATGGCGCGGCTCAAATCTTCAATAAAGACAACTAAAATTCGTTTAATATGTTATATGTACGTGAAAAAAATATAAGAATAAAATCAATGTCGATAGCATTGCGTTATACTGAATTAAAATGAAATGGTGTACGGTAATTTGGAACCCGTGGTATGGAGAGTAGACACCACTACGCCATGTAATGTGTTTCCTACATATGTAAGACAGGATTCTTTTGTAAGCTAACGTAAACGCCCGGAAATATCTGGCGAAGTTTAATGGGTGTCAGGTAAATACTTATGGACAACTGACTGACATTATATTCGATATATAATTGTGAATGTAGCTCTACAAATACAGTAATTTCATATATTTACTCAAGTCGACATTAACATTGATATTTCAAAAGAAACTATTTGCTAGGAATTTATCACTGTACGTAGTGGTGGGGTTTAGGTATCCTCCCTGGAAATTTCTTACAATAATGACAGTAACTGTTGCATTTTAGCGTATATTCTTATTAAAGGCAAGTAACGAAAATCTAGCTTTTATATAGCGCGTATACAGCATGCATTTTACTATATATTTAAATGCATTTGAATGTAGGTTAAACGTGCAAATACTGCTATACTACAAGAAGATAGGTGGACAATTTAGCCCCGGTCTTGATAGATATGTTTTCACAACTTTATCTGCAAAAAACTGCACTATATAGCTTTTAGAACACAGAAAAATAACTATTTTACGTGTGATCTAAACTTAATTTGATATATCCAGTACTGTGCATACTGCTTCACAAATTTAACAAACAAATGTCACTTTCAGTTTGTAGGCTTATGCTTTTATTTTCCAAATTTCTACATGCAAATCATGTATAGTTGCCATCACGAAAATACAAAAGAATACAGTTATTCTATGGCGCGTTTCTAAGATAGACGTCATTAATCTATAACAATAAAAATCTTATGCCATAGTTTATCATTTATAAGTGATCTATACAAAACATGTATCATAAAGTCAAAAATACTACATCAAATCAGCTATCAAATGAAAAATACAGTAAGTACTAGTTGAATGGCATAAGATAGCGGCCTTTTTATGTGGCGTACTTCTGTAGACGCGCCGTTTTATGGGGCGTACATCGCTAATTTGGGCATAAATCCCTCTATTCTCGCGTTAAACAGGTGAAAAGTCAATAGAATGATTTTGAGAGACAGAAAATGAGCCTGAAAATGAGCGTCCGAGTTTGAAACCGACTTCACACGTCAGTTTACTCGAATGTTTGAAGAAACTAGAGAATTACTGGCCAAAACCACACTACCATTGGGAGCGTGAATGATCTGCAGCTCATACTGACTATATCGCTTCTTTAAACACGTTGAACTTCAATGAAAATAAGTAGTTTTTCTTACCTCACCATACACGATGTTGACAAAATCAACAGGAAACGCCGGTAATCGAGCGTACAATATACCGAGTATGTAGCGTACCCGCCGTAAATGCGACGTATACGTTGGACACGGTGAAACAGGATAACGTGCTCATCTCTAAGCAACCGAGCATCAAACAGATACGCGGGAGTATTGTTCTAATCATGAAACTGATAACCAAAAGTTTTTTTTTATAAGAAAATTAAATGTTTAGAGCCAAGTTTAATACAAAAGTGAAGCTGAAAGTAGATCTAGACATTTTAATGATCAGTTATGTGTTTTAGATCTACGTGAACTGCATTTCGGGATTATATTCAAGTTGATTTTGTTTAAGCGACATTTTTAAAGAAAGAATAAAGTGTTAAAGTTGTTTAAAAAGAAAATTGTTATTGTTTATATAATGTTATAGAGACAAGAAAGATAACTCGTGCACACCACCACTAGTAGACACATATAGATAGTTCTTTTATGTAAAAAATATGACGTAACTCATGCACACCACCACTAGTAGACACATGTAGATAGTTCTTTTATGTAAAAAATATGACGTAGTTAGTACAGAAGTCTCTGCGACGCAATCGGTACGCACGGCGGCTGAAATGAAATCTTATGCCTGGTGTCAGTGGTATGCGAGATCGATTTCCAAAAAATCCTGTAAAACTTTTTTTTTCTGTCAAAAAAGACAGAAAGTACTATTCTTTGATGATTGCAAACCATATTTAGATTTTATGTTTTTAGCAGCGGGTTAAAACATTTTAAACCATTTAACCGCGTTATTTCTATAATCAGTCAATTATCCTACTGTATGTCTGTGATAAAGTTATAAACATGTGTTTTTAGCTCACCTGAGCCAAAGGCTCATGGTGAGCTTTTGTTACCGCTCAGTGTCCGTCGTCCGTCGTGCGTTGTGTGTCGTGCGTCGTGCGTCCGTCAACATTTTCTAAAAAAATCTTCTTGAAAACCACTTGACAGAATTACATCAAACTTCACAGGAATGATCCTTGGGTTGTCCCCTTTCAAACTTTTTCAAAGAATTGAATTCCATGAAGAACTCTGGTTGCCATGGCAACCAAAAGGAAAAACTTTAAAAATCTTCTTGTCCAAAACCGCTATACGTAGAGCCTTGATATTTTGCGTGTGACATCAGCTAATGATCCTCTATGAAGATTGTTCAAATTATTCCCCTGGGGTGAAAAGAGGTCCCACCCCAGGGGTCCCAAGTTTTACATAGACATATAGGAAAAAACTCTAAAAACCTTCTTGTCTAAAACCACAAGACCTAGGCCTTTGATATTTGGTATGTAGCATTACCTTGAGGTCCTCTACCAAAATTGTTCAAATTATAACCCTGGGGTGAAAAGAGGCCCTGCCCTCGGGGGTCTCAAGTTATACATAGACTTATATAGGAAAAAGCTTCAAAAATCTTCTTGTCTCAAATTATGCCCCTGGGGTGAAAAGAGGTCCCACCCCAGGGGTCCCAAGTTTTACATAGACATATAGGAAAAAACTCTAAAAACCTTCTTGTCTAAAACCACAAGACCTAGGCCTTTGATATTTGGTATGTTGCATTGCCTTGTGGTCTTCTACCAAAATTGTTCAAATTATGCCCCTGTGGTGAAAAGAGGCCCTTCCCTGTGGGTCCCAAATTTATCATAGACTTATATAGGGAAAAAATCTTCTTGTCTGAAAGTTCAAGGCCTAGGCCTTTGATACTTGGTATGTAGCGTTGCCTAGTGGATTTCTAACAAGAATGTTCAAATTATTTCCCTTGGGTGAAGAGGCCCCCACCCTGGGGGGGGGGGGGGGGGTGGGGTCACTTGTCATATGAGTTACATAGGAATAAATACCACAAAAAATATCAGATCATATTTCCTAGACTGTTTGATTATAATTACCTGATGACTCCAAATGGTTAGGGGGTCACCTGACTGTGACCTTGACCTACTGACCTACTATCTTGTTTTATAAGATACAGCCTTGTTTGGATGACATGTACAGTTTTGCACACCAATCGTAAAACTGACTTTCATTGACCATGAATATGACCTTCTGACCTACGTTCTAATATTTTAACATCAGTTTGCCATTTTAAGCATGTGGCTCATATTACTCAGATGAGCGATTCAGGGTCATCATGACCCTCTTGTTATATGTCTTTTTTTGACATATGAAAAATAGTATGTCAACAACTCAGAATTCTTTCATCAATTTTAAAATACTCCGTTTCATCGCCGTACAAAGTTTCATAAATAAATGTATGTTAAGTCAATTAATGTCACTGACATGCCGTTTCCGGTGTGAAATATTTTATTTTATGAATAAAGATAAAACCCCTATAGATTCTATAACCATTTTTAAAACAAAATAGCTAAGCTATATATTTGTGTTTAAAGAATATCTAAATATCGAAAGACGCGTCAGATTATTGTTTTTGAGAATTTATTGTAGGTTGATTCTGACTTGTTTTGTTTTGCGTTTTAATGCCGGTTTTCAACAATAACGGACAATTAACTTAACCAGAGTTCCTGGATTCCGTACCAGTAAAAACCTGATGTCCGCAAGTAATTGTCAACTTCCCCACATGATTATGAGATGGAGGACGAATGATTATAGTCACAATAGCCCTTATCAAAACCTCGCCCGGAGATCGCACTCGCACCCCCTCCCCCACTCCCCCTCCCCGCCCCACGTATTGAAGCGGGCATGGACAAGCTAGGCACTCTGCACTTTTAAAGAATATGCTTTTAAAATGAAGGCACATATGCAGGTTCTTTATCGCTGCAGCCGTTTCGTCTCGAATCTGTCTGTCTTTCTATCTGAGGAAAGGAAAAGCGGTAATCCAGAGGCAAGTCGGGTTATCTGCTTCTCACTGTGCAACCATGACCTATTTTTATTTTGTAAACAACTTACACCTATCGCTCTGATGAATGCAGTGTTTAATATCATTAGAATAAAATGAAATGTCTTCATGCGCGCATACAAATGTTACTACTTGGATATATCCCAGGGTATATCCCAGGTCGTCTTGTAAACTGATTTTAATATAAACGCAATATATAATATAAATGCAACAGTTGTAATTGGAATATAACATAATGGAGTAAAATTAAATAATTTTCTTTCATCTTTAACCCAGAATCTTTTGCAGGAAATCGGAAGCATTTTACGTTATACATATAAGGGCATTTTGGCGGGAAACTGCACGTGCCTTTCATGTAACTCCTTCCGTAATGATCTTACATACGCTAATGTATATTTCGTGCTTCTCATATCGATATTATTGTTTCGTGTCAAAGGAAACGTTTTTGATTTAATCCAAGAAATCAAGTTGAATAAACTACATAGATATGCTTCCATAGTTGTAATATCGATCTAACTCGGTTCCGGCGACGTTTCTGCGCGTGCGTGTTTTAATTATGTGGTAAGGATTTAATAATATTCAACTCGTACATTATTTATTCAAGTAAAATGAACACTGTCGTTTTTTCCAGCTTACTTGATGAAAATACTTCATTACATATTTAAATAAAAAAATCACTGAAAATATGAAAAAAATGGAAACTTGTAAGACAAAGTCCTGCCTCCTGATTTATTCGACGAAGATTTTGTTTTATACGAATGTCACACAACACGAAGAACATTCCGTATACGAAACAAAAAATCCCTCTAAATATGTAAGGAGATACAGAAGCAAAATTGTTTTTTAAAAAGTTAATATTTCATCAAGTATGTGAAATAACTTGCTAAAATACTATAAATCCAAAAAATGCAAATCTGCTTCTATGTTGCAATAGTAACGCCTATGAAATGAAAGTTTTGAATTTTAGTTTTAGAAATTTTCTTGATACGAAATAAAACGAAACAGACATTATAGTTAGAGAATAAGCCTATGCAGATGTATAAAATTAAAAAAAAATCTTATTTCTTAAAAGAGTTTCCGGTCGTCCCTACATGAAAGAGTTATCTCCCTTGTTTTGGCACGATCGTTCTGCCTTAGAATACAAAATAAAAATTCGTTTCAAGAAGTTGGATTACTGTGTATTGTGACGACATACAATAAGGGTTCAGCAATATAAACTAAAATATATTGCAAAATAGTTTTCTATACCCCCATTTTAAATGATCAAATATCTTTTCAGCAGAAGTCTTAGATAGATGTAATAATCAATTATTTTTGGTTCATGACCGACGTCTGGTCGTTATATCGTAGTGGATTTTGAAAAATATAGTTAATTTCCAATGGAATGGTATTGTTTTACATGCATATTTTAGTGGGGCCATATTTGGTCCTTATCATATCCCGTCCTTTTGATGTATTTTCACTATATCTCAGTTATTACTAAATGGAATTGATTCAAACTAAAAATAGATGTTCCACCCCATCACCCACATCATGTGACACAAGATGCATAACTCTGACACCAATATTTCATGAATTATGCCCCCTTTTACTTAGAATTTAAGTCTAATTTTGATGCATTTTCTCTACATATCATTCTGATTGGCTTAGAGCCAAAGGGTCATTACCTTTTTATGCCACCGAAGGGAGCTTTTAGTTTTCAACTGTCCGTCCATTCGTTAATTCATTAGTTGGTTTGTTCGTTCGTCACAATGTTAACTTTTGCATGAAGGCACATTTCTCGCGAACCACTGCACCCAGAACCTTCAAACTTCACATGCTGATTGTACTGATTGAGTAAATGGCCCCTACTAACATTTGGGTAACCAGGTCAAAGGTCAAGGTCACAGGGGCCAATGTTAACTTTTTGCATGAAGGCAATTTACTTGCGAACGAACCACTGTACCCAGGACCTTCAAACTTCACATGCTGATAGTGCTTATTGAGTACACAACCCCTATTGACATTGGGGTCTCCAGGTCAAAGGTCACGGCTCTTTACTCGCGAACCACTGCACCCAGGACCTTCAAACTTCACGTGCTGATAGTACTTATTTAGTACACAATCTCTACTGACTTTGGAGTCACCAGTTCAAAGGTCTAGGTCACAGGGACCAATGTTAACTTTTTTTATGAAGGCACTTTACTTGAGAACCACTGCACCCAGGACCTTCAAACTTTACATGCTGATAGTACTTATTTAGTACACGACCCCTACTGACTTTGGTGTCACCAGGTCAAAGGTCAAGGCGCGGTGGGGGCATTTGTCACCATTAGTGACAGCTCTTGTTTTAACTTTTGTACTGAGTTACATCCCCTTAAATTCCAAGAATAGTCTATTTTTAGAAATTCTATTTTAAGACTTTCATTATTTTAGGTATTTTTCTAACTTTTAAGCTCATCTGAACCAAAGGCTCAGGGTGAGCTATTGTGATCACTCACTGTCCGGCGTCCGTCGTCTAGCGTCCGGTGTCCGTCGTTCGTCCATAAACTTTTACTTTTAGGCCTTTTCATCTAAACTTCACAGGAATATTCCTTTGGTGAAGCTCTACAAAAATTATTCAAAGAATTGTTTTCCATGCAGAACTCTGGTTGCCATGGCAACGGAAAGGAAAAAGTTTGTTCAAATCATGACCCCGGGATCAAAATTGACCCCGCCGAGGCCTAGAGGTAAGATATTTTACATGTAACATTTCCTAGTGGACCTCAACTAAAATTGTTCAAATCATGACCCCCGGGGTCAAAATTGACCCCGCCCCAAGGGTCACTTGATTTTACATAGATTTCTATAGGAAAACCTTTTAATTAAAAAAAAAAATAGACCAGAAGCCCTAGAGCTTAGATATTTGACATGTACCATTGCCTAGTGGACCTCTACAAAATTTGTTCAAATCTGGACCTCCCTAGGGTCAAATTGACCCAGCCACAGGGGTTACTTGATTGAACATAGTTAAATCTATATAAATTTGCTAAAAATAAACCAGAAGGCCTAGATCTTGGATATTTATATGAAACATTGCCAAGTAGACTTCTACAAACTTTGTTCAAATCATGACCCACGGGGTAAAATTGACTCCGCCCCAGCGGTAACTTAATTGTACATAGTAAAATTAAAAAAAAATCTAAAAATAAACCTGAAGGCCTAGAGCTTAGATATTTGACATGTAGCATTGCCTAGAGGACCTGTACAAAATTTGTTCAAATCATGACCCCCGGCATCAAATTGGCCCCGCCCCAGGGGTTACTTTATTGTACATAGGAAAATCTTCCAAAAAATGTCTGTTTTTTTAAGATAGAGCCTTTTTAGATCTGGTAGATCTACTATATGACGTATTTTAGATATCACTCTTAAAAAGGTTTGATCTTTTTTTTAAAGATGATACAATAATTGGCTAAAATTCTAATTATCCTTCTGTATGCATCCCAATCTTATTAAGTATCATAATGCTAAATTACAACTATGCGTTTCGATGAGGTGCTAAATGGGTTGATTATGGTTTAGCGGGGTGCGGAATGGGGACATGCCCCCTTCGAAAAAAAATACGCAAATGCACCCTGATGGTTCAATCCAGCGTATACTTCGCACACATGGGGCCTAAATATTTGACACAATCATCGTGAGCTTTTAAATTTGTAAAAAAAGAAGGTTATTAAAACTTGACTTTCGTTCAATACCTAGCAGTTATGATTACTATTTACATGTATATTTTTTACGAGCGAAACTAGCCGAAAATTTTATGTGTTGAATTACTGATGTTTCAACTTTATGTAATAAAAATGTATACCCGCAAAGTTTTAAAGAGGTCGCCCCCTCATGATCCTTCCTTGATTTCTGCTGACTAATTCGAATGTTGTACCTATCTACTAAAATGAATAATTATTTTTGTACCCCCCGACAACAAAGTTGTAAGGGGGGTGGGGTATACTGGTTTCAGGTTGTCTGTCTGTCTGTCTATCTGTCTGTCCGTCTGTCTATCTGTCCGTAGACGCAATTTTGTGCGCACCATCTCTCCTTATCCCCTTGACAGAATTTAATGAAACTTCACACAAGTGATCAGTACCAAAAGTAGTTGTGAATGGGACATGTTAGGTTCTTTTAGAAAAAAAAATTGCAGAGTTATGGGACTTTGTTTTTTTGTTACTATACTATATACATAGACACAATCTTGTGCGCACCATCTCTCCTCATCCCCTTGATACAATTTAATGAATTTTCACACAAGTGATCAGTACCAACTGTAGTTGTGCATGGGGCATGTTAGGTTCTTTTAGAAAAAAAAATTGCAGAGTTATGGGACTTTGTTTTTTTTGTTACTATACTATATACATAGACACAATCTTGTGCGCACCGTCTCTCCTCATCCCCTTGACACAATTTAATGAAACTTAACACAAGTGATCAGTACCAACAGTACTTGTGCATGGGGCATGTTAGGTTCTTTTAGAAAAAAATTGCAGAGTTATGGGACTTTGTTTTTTTGTTACTATACTATATACATAGACACAATCTTGTGCGCACCGTCTCTCCTCATCCACTTGACACAATTTAATGAAACTTCACACAAAAGATCAGTAACAACAGTAGTTGTGCATGGGGCATGTTAGGTTCTTTCAGCGACAAAAATTGCAGAGTTATGGGACTTTGTTTCTTGTTAACATACTATGAACATACAGTCTGCATATGCAATCTTGTGCGTGCCTAATCTACCAAACCCTTGCACACAATTTAATGAAACTTCACACAAGTGATAAGTACCAACCCTAGTTGTGCATGGTGCATGTTACATTCTTTTAGATAAATATTCTGCATAGTTATGGGACTTTGTTTTTTGTTAGTATACTGTATACATACAGTCAATATACATACAGTCCACATAATTATGCAATCTTGTGTGCGTCAAATTGCAATGTACTGTGTCAGTGCATGCGGGGGTGGGGGTGGGGGGTGGGGAGGGGGCGGGTACATTCATCACCTTTAGTGATAGCTCTAGTTATTTTTATTCTACATTATTGTAAAACAGGTTGACCTTTTAAATTATTTAAGGTTTTTGATTCTAGTTCAAGAAACAAACGTTGATATTTAGCATAAAACAAGCAAAATTCCTGTAAATGGGATTCATTTAAGGAGCTGGGGAATAAAATTGTAATCCAGAGTTTCTAAGTCCGACTTCTTGATACCAGACCACTGATCCGAGGTCATGACTGTCATCGTTTGAATTTGGTATTCTGTGTTATACCTTAAATATCTTTTGCCGTACCTTGGAGATACGAGCCCCTCGTACGTATTCTTGTAAACTTGTTGTTTGTTTGCAGGGAAATGTTACTGCATTTCAGTTTTAATACAGATACGTTTAGTCTGAAGTTTGACCTTTTTATATGAAATTCTTTATTGTCAGGAAATATGACATTCTGTCTTAAAAACAAAATTTAGAGGATAGGCACGTTAACATGCATTGCACCTGCGTTCGTTCTACTTTGCAACATGTATAAACGACTGTCATAACCTGTATAAGTTCATAATTAGATTTGTATTTACAATGCATAATATGGATCTAATTTTTATTCAGTAGGCAAAATTTCGATATAATTTTGGCGATTTGTATTATTTATATGTAACTATGTTACTGATTTTCTAAAAAGAATCTGCACTTTTTAAGAACAATTTTAATATGTCTTAATTTTGTTTCCGTCTTTGGTCAATATGTAAGGAATGCTGAAACTATTCAAGATTTCCATGTTCCGATTTACGATATTACCAATTCTTGCTCATCGTAACTATATTTTACTCGGTCTTTTTGCTGACGCCGGAAAAAGAACTTGTAATGGTTGTTAAAATGTAATAAACTTCAGACACACTGTTGTTTATTCTGTTATTTTTTAAAATTTCTTTTATAATATTTCTTTTCTTCTTTGTTGAATATGTTGGTTTGCAGGAAAAAGAATACAGCATTTGGTGTAGGGCCGGATGATACTTTTGGTAGTTTGCTCAATACATTAAGCCGAATATTCCCAACTTCACCTACAAGCAGTGAACGATCACATTTATGATGATAATTATCATTATAGTGAATTCGTTTTAAAAGAGGTACGAAATTAGAATAGTCATATAATGAACGAAACAAAATCCTCTACATTATCATAATAGCGATTGTGTTACATTTTATTCCCGGACATAGGTAGTCTCGAAAAGAAGGTTTATTTTTTTTTTTTACTTTGAGGTCGCGCAGATTCTGGCTTCGTATTCACAAAACATTTTTCGGTCTCAGCCGAGTTTAAGCTTGAAATTTCAATATCAATTTTTCTAAAACTTCAAGACTTAATTCCAACTGAAACTGAGTATCAATACTGAAAAGTCATTTGAAAATAGTTATTAACTTAAAGCTGGTTTTAAACACTCTATTAAGATGTAAATGACAAATAAAGTTTCATTATCAAACTGAGCCAAAACTGAAAATGTTTTGTGAACACGAGGCCTGACCTACTTATGGTAGGTTGGGATAACACCTGAAAATGGTAGAAAACATCATATTTCACTTTCCATTTCAACTTTACTGATTTTTGTGACGGGTAAAGTATTATAATTACAGTTTTATGAGTGGTTCTCGAATTGTCAGTTTGTCACATGTTTTTGCGACTAAGCATATTGTCATATGGCTGACATGTAATTGAAAGCAATAAAAATGTGAATAACGGTCTTTGTCTGTTGGATATTAAGAGTTCATGCACAAACTCCAAATAAAATGCGTAATACTTTACGTGTTTTGTACAACGACATAACGTTAAATAAAATCAGACTTAATGACGTCAAAAGTGTGTTTGGGTAGGTGTGATAAAAAGCCCGGAAGAAAAGAAAAGACCTACTTTCTTAATATTTTAGCATCAGTTTGATATTTGAAACATGTAGCTCATATTACTCAGGTGAGCGATCCAGGGTCATCATGACTCTCTTGTTTATTAATAATCCTGTGTAAAAAGTAAAACCATTTTTCTGTGGTAACATGTGTCGGTAAGACATTTTTTGTATTCACTTTTAGTGTATCTCTTTCATTTTGAGATTTTATATTTATCTTATCCCTCATCCTGGGCACATATAATAGTATTACTTATATGTGCAGAGGAAGCCCAGGATGAAGTACTTCAAAGACAAGTAAAATTTTGTTTTAAGTATTAAGTTTTTATTTTACGTTTTTCATTAATCTTAGTATTTTTAACATTTCTTATGGTTGATGATTGCAATTCTTCTGTGACAAGAACATATGGTGGGTACAAGTCACTTCTGTGACAGTTCTAGTTTTAAACAAACTTGCACACAACTTGTATCACCATAAGCTCTTGGTTTCTTTCTTGAAATGGCCAGATCCCATTATGAGTTCCAGAGTTATGGCCCCTAAAAGGGTCAAAATTAGCTATTTTGACCATGTCTAGACAATAGCAGCTTCATTCATGATTTGATTTTTACCAAATGTGCACGCAACTTGTATCACCATCCAGCTGGCTTACGGAAGGTCGGTGGTTCTACCCAGGTGCCCGCTCGTGATGAAATAATGCAAGGAGGAGCACATGGGGTCTTCCTCCACCGTTAAAGCTGGAAAGTCGTCATATGACCTATCATGTGTCGGTGCGACGTTAAAACCAATATAAATAAATAAATAAATAAATTAAAAAAATAAGGTCTTAGTTCCATTCTTGAACTGGCCAGATTCCATTATGGGTTCCAGAGCTATGGTCCCTGAAAGGGTCAAAATGAGCTATTTTTACCTTGTCTACACAATAGCAGCTTTATTTATGATTTATGATCAAACCTGCACACAGTTTATATCTCCATCCAGCTGGCTCACGGAAGGTCGGTGATTGTACCCAGGTGGTTCTTCCTCCACCATTAAAACTGGAAAGACGCCATATGACCTATCATGTGTCGGTGCGACGTTAAATACAAAAAGAACAAAAAAAGATAATATAAAAAAAATAAGGTCTTGGTTCCATTCTTGAACTGGCCAGATTCCATTATGGGTTCCCGAGCTATGGCCTCTTAAAGGGCCAGAATTAGCTATTTTGACATTGTCTGCACAATAGCAGCTTTATTTATGATTTGATTTTTTACTTAACTTGCACACCACTTGTATCACCACAAGATATTGGTTTCTTTCTTGAACTGGCCAGATTCCGCTATATGTTCTAGAGTTATGGCCCCTGAAAGGGCCGAAATTAGTTATTTTGACCTTGTCTGCACAATAGCAGCTTCCGAATACTGATTGGGGAGCGTATTGTCAGGTTTTATTAAGACTGTATAGAGCTTTGATTAGATCCAAGTTAGATTACGGTTGTGTTGTTTATGGTTCAGCAAGAAAATCTTATTTACAAATGTTAGATACCATCCATAATCAAGGTCTTCGTATTGCTCTCGGTGCATTTAGAACATCACCTGTTGAAAGCTTGTATGTTGAGGCAAACGAACCCTCTCTTTACAGACGCCGAGAAAAAACTTTCATTACAATATGCTTTAAGGGTGGCTGCCAACAAATCCAACCCTGCTCATAAAATCATTTTTTTAAGTCCAAATACCTTGATTCATATGAGAATAAACCAAAACAAATCAAACCGTTTGGATATCGCATAAACTCTTCTATGAATGAAACTGACTTTGAATTCGAAGATATCAAAGAAAATTCAATTCCGGATACGCCACCATAGACTACAGTTCTTTTTGATTTGAAAACAGCCTTTAAAAAGTCAGAAACAAATCCTGAAATATTTAAATCCAAATATAATGAGATCAAGTCACTTTACAAGGATTATTTTCCAATTTACACTGAAGGTTCGAAAGATGATTCGGGGGTTGGCTGTGCGACCATCAGCTACCTTCATCAGTCAAAATTACGTTTACCAAATAACTCAACAATATTTTCAGCCAAGGCAAAAGCTATTGATTTGACCCTAAATTTTATATCAAAATATAGTGAAGAAAAGTTTATTATTTTTTCCGACTGGCTTTCTGTTTTACAGTAAATTCACAACCGAAACATGTAAAATCCTTCCATTCAAAATATTCTCAGGGTTCATGCACTATCTTTCAAAAAGTCTATCATATTCTGTTGGATTCCTATTCATGTTGGTATTGATGAAAACGAGGATGGTGTATACTGCAGCAAAGAAATCCGTTTTATTATCACAATCTAATATGAAATTACCATTTACTGATTTAGGCCAAATGTGAAGAAATACATTTTATTTAAATGGCAATAAAGGGAACAGATCTGTTCGCAGTGAGGAAGTTGTTCTTTCTTGTTGTCGAATAGGTCATACCAGTTTGACTCATTCTTATCTTCTGAACAAAGAAGAACAACCTGAATGTGTACCATGTCAGACACCGCTTACTATTAAACATATTTTAGTTGACTGTGTGGTGTGGACTTCATTCCACAGCGCAGTACATACTATGACGTTCAATCTTTGAAAGAGTTGTTTGAAAACATTTCAGTCAGCAATATCTTGTCCTTTCTAAAGCAAATAGGCATTTATCACAAAATCTGAAACCATATATTTTTCTTTACACATTTTGCAATATTGTTGTTTGTCACTAATATTTTAACCCTTTATATACGTTTTCGCATAAATGTTTTTAAACGTGATTTACAATTAACTTTACATTTTATATGTTTATACATTTTTACATAATTGTTTTTTAGAGATGTTTTACAATTTACGTTTTCAAAGCGCTTGTTTTTGGCGATTTATGGTCTTTTTGTGTCGGTTCGCCGTAAATTCTAACTCACTCACTCACTTATTTATGATTTGATTTTTTAGCAAACTTGCACACCGAGAGCTCCAGATAAGCTGCGTATTTGCGTATTTACGCAATTAAAATTGCAGAAAACCCAATTGAATTCAAATAGTGTGCGTACTAAAAGTAATTAAATTTCGTAATACCCAATTCATAAAAAATCGCTTGCATATCGCATTTTCCTTATTTCTAGAATGGGTACGAGACTTTAACGCTAGAAAACTGACTGGTTATACGCTACCGCAAAACAGGTTGCAATTTATCTGAAAAATCATAGGACCATTCCATCAGCTGATCAGTGTTATTTGGACACTTTATAAACAATTTTCTTTACGCCGATAAAATGTAAAAGAGAGCAGAGAAAAACATTGTTGCTACATAGACAAACAAATTAGTGGGTATTTTTGCTGTTCAACAATGGCAGGTATCTCTTTGTGACAATGTAATGTCACCGATACTGGATGACATCTTATGGGAGAACGCATATTGCGGTGAACGCATTGTTCGGGATATTGATGAATTGATCTCCGACTGCATTAAAAGTGAAAAAGAAAACAACAGTATGGAACAAAAGTATCTCAGAATACATTAAATGATTGGAGAAAAATATCTTTGGTAACATGAACTAAAATACACATGTTTACATTGATCACAGGCATGTAAGAAGACAATACTGTTTTAATTAAGCACATTTCATTACAATTTTAAATACGTTTTTGTATTAAAAATTGAAGGGTGCTATTATAGTACTTCAATGTAGTTAGTCAGTTCTGGCTAATGATATATACCATGTATACTGTAAGCAAAAAATACTCAGTTGTTTGTGCGAGATTGGTGATATACCAAGTTCCATCTGAAAAGGCTGGGTAATGATTATTTTTACCCAATTCAGATCTCCAGTACCCAATTGAAACAAAAAGTGATACCCAATTGCACCAAAAGCTTATCTGGGCTCTGACACCAATTGTATCACTATAACATCTTGATTCTTTTTTATACGTCCGAAGGGCCGTATAATGTTATCGCCTCGGTGTCTGTCTGTTAGTAAGCAATTTCCCTTCCGCTCTGTAACTCTTGAACCCCTTGGAGGATTTCAAAGAAACCTGACACAAATGTTAACCGCATTGAAACTACGTGCAGAGCGCATGTTTCGGATGGCTCACTTCAAGGCCAAGGTCACACTTAGGAGTCAAAGGTCATATGACTTTGTTTTGTGTGTATATTGCTCTGCATTTGCGTAACATTGCAGTGCTCTTGTTTTTATTTGGCAGGTCCTTCTTTTGTTCACTTGCAATATTTCTTTAATTACTTCCCTTCTAAGCTACTATAAATAGCTTATTTAGTAACATTTTTGTGCCCCCCCTCCCCATGAGTGGTGGGGGCATATAGATTTGGTCTTGTTCGTGCGTCCGTCCGTCCGAAGTTCGTGACGCATCTAGCTAAAAAAGTATTTGATATAAATTGACGAAACCTTGTAGGAGTCTTTATCATGATATGAACTTGCGCACCTCCTATTTTTCGTCTGGCTCTGCCCCCTGTTTTTAGAGTTATGGCCCCTGAAATAGTAAAAAATGCACATTTTCACATTATGACACGCCTAGCTCAAAAAGTATTTGATATATTTTCATGAAACCTTGCAGGAGTCTTGATCATGATGTAAACTTGCGCACCTCCTATTTTTCATCGGGCCCCGTCCCCTATTTTTAGAGTTATGGCCCCTGAAATAGTCAAAAATGCACATTTTCACCTTGTGACACGCCTAGCTCAAAAAGTATTTGATATAGATTCATGAAACCTTGCATGAGTCTTAATCATGATGTGAACTTGCGCACCTCCTATTTTTCATTTGGGTCCGCCCCCTATTTTTAGTGTTATGGCCCTTGAAAAAGTTAAAAATGCACATTTCCACCTTGTCACACGCCTAGCTCAAAAAGTATTTGATATGGATTCATGAAACCTTGCATGAGTTTTAATCATGATATGAACTTGCGCGCCTCTTCTTTTTCGTCTGACTTTGCCCCACTGATTTTAGGGTTATGGTCCCTGAAATAGTCAAAAATGCACATTTTCACCTTGGGACCCACCTAGCTCAAAAAGTGTCATATAAGTTGATTAAACCTTGCATGAGTCTTTATCATGATATGAACTTGTGCACTTCCTATTTTTCGTCTAAGTCTGCCCCTTATTTTCAGAGTTATAGCCCCTGAAATAGTCAAAAATGCACATTTTCACCTTGAGACAGGCATCGCTTAAAAGTATTTGATATAGATTCATGAAACCTTGCATAGGTCTTAATCATGATATAAACTTGTGTACCTCATATTGTTCATTTGTGTCCGCCCCCTATATGCAGAGTAATGGCCCCTGAAATAGTAAAAAATGCACATTTTCACCTTGTGACACAACTAGCTCAAAAAGCATTTAATATAAATTATTGAAAACTTGTATAAGTCTTTATCATGAAATAAACTTGCACATCTCTTATTTTCTTGGCTGGCTCTACCTCCTTTTTAGCTCACCAGAGCCAAAGGCTCAGAGTGAGCTTTTCTGATCAGTAACCGTCTGTCCGTCGGCCATTGTCCGGCGTCCGTAAACTTTTACTTTAAACGATATCTCCTCATAAACCGCTAGGCCAATTTCATCCAAACTTCGAAGGAATGTTCCTTGGGTGAAGCTCTACAAAAATTATTCAAATAATTGAATTCCATGCAGAACTCTGGTTGCCATGGCAACAGAAAGGAAAAACTTTAAAAATTTTCTTCTCATAAACCAGAAGCCCTAGAGCTTAGATATTTGATATGTAGCATTGCCTAGTGGCAGTGATTTTTTTCCCTTTTGAGAAAACGTCCGGTACCGGAAAAATTGGGAAAAATAGCGGGGTTTTTACTTAGATTGGGAATTTTTATTGTTTTTAAAATAATAAGATTTAATATGCTTCTTCCTTTAAATTCCATGTAAATAGCATCAAACAAACTGTTTAAATGGTTAAATCATGGTGAATGTCAATGTAAGTAAGTTTTCCTTCTGCAATCATCAAAATGCAAACTTAATTTGGTCATTTGGGGAATTTTTGGATGATAATTGGAAAAAAAGATTGCATTTTTCAGTTGGGAAAAGATCCTTTTAGGGGTACTTTATAAAGAAGGAAAAATCTCGCTGAGTGGACCTCTACTAAAGTTGTTCAAATCACAACCCCGGGGTCAAAATTGACCCCGCCCCAGGGGTCACTTGATTTAACGTAGGAAAATCTTCAAAATTTTTCTAAAAATAAACCAGAAGGCCTAGAGCTTAGATATTTAACGTGAAGCATTGCCTAGTGGACCTCTACAAAATTTGTTCAAATCATGATCCCCGGGGTCAAAATCGACCCCGCCCTAGGGCTCACTTGAGTTTTACATAGGAAAATTTTTAGAAAATTTCTTAAAATAAACAAGAAGCCCAAGAGCTTAGATATTTGACATGTTGCATTGCCTAGTAGACTTTTACATAATTTGTTCAAATCATGACCCCCGAGGTCAAATTGACCCAGCCCCATGGGGTTACTTGATTGTACATAGAAAAAATATTCAAAATTTACTTAAAATAAATCAGAAGGCCTAGAGCTTAGATATTTGACATGTAGCATTGCCTAGTGGACCTCTACAAAAAATGTTCAAATCATGACCCCCGGGGTCAAAATGGACCCCACCCCAGGCGTCTCTTGATTTTACATAGGAAAATCTTTAAAAAAATTCTAAAAATAAACCAGAAGGACTAGAGCTTGGATAATTTACATGTAGCATTGCCTAGTAGACCTCTACAAAATTTGTTCAAATCATGACCCCCGGGGTCGAAATTGACCCGGCCCCTGGGGTCACTTGCTTTTACATAGGAAAATCTTCAAACATTTTCTAAAAATAAACCGGAAGGCCTAGACTTAGATATTCGACATGTAGCATTGCCTAGTGGACCTCTACAAAAGTTGTTCAAATCTTGACCCTCAAGGGTCAAATTGACCCAGCCCCAGGGGTTACTTGATTGTACATAGGGAAATCTTCATAAATTTGCTAAAAATAAATCAGAAGGCCTAGATCTTAGATATTTGATATGTAACATTTCCTAGTAGACTTCTACAAACTTTATTCAATTCATGACCCCCGGAGTAAAATTGGCCCAGCCCCAGGGGTTACTTGATTGTACATAGGAAAATCTTCCAAAAAATTTCTAAAAATCATCAGTTTGACATTGGAAACATATTACTCTGGTGAGCGATCCAAGGTCATCATGACCCTCTTGTTTTAAAATTATGGCCCCTGAAATTGTAAATAAAGGACAGTTTTACCTAATTATGTGCCCAGCTCAAAAAATATTTGATGTAAATTCATGAAACCTTGCTTGAGTCTTTATCATGATGTGACCTTGCACACTTGGCATTTTATTTGAGAATCTTAGTGCTAATTACAGAGTTATACCCTTTGAAATAGCCAAAATAGTGGATTTTTTGTTTGTGATGCTCATAGCTCAAAAGTATATGGCCTAGAATAATGAATCCTTTTCATAAAATGTTTGTTGAGGCTATACCCTATTAAGACTGCAAGCATTTGAATTATTGCCCCTTATTTGTGACAAATGTACCAGTGGGGGCCACATCCTGTGTCCTATAGACACTTTCTAGTTATTATTGGCCTTAGGGAAATACCGAGACACTTTTCTGTGGAACAACATGGATGGTTACCTCCAATTTTTAGGTGTATTTTGACATATCTGTACCTTGTAAGATTTTTGTTTTCTTTTTGGTTAAATATCTTTCCTTTGTTAGCTCACCTGAGCAATGCTCAGGTGAGTTTTTCTGATCACTCAATGTCACTCAATGTCCGGCGCCCGTTGTCTGTCAGCTGTTGTCTGTCGTCTGTTTGTGCTCTGTCAACATTTAGCTTGTGTATGCGATAGAGGCTGTATTTTTCAATTAATCTTTTGATCAAAATGATAACCTTGATGAAATCCAGGCCGAGTTCGAAAAGGGGTCATCTGGGATCAAAAACTAGGTCACTAGGTCAAATCAAAGAAAAACTTTGTGTATGTTATAGAGGCTGTATATTTCAACTAATCTTCATGCATTTTTTTCAGAATGATAACTTTGATAAGATCTAGGCTGAGTTCGAAAAAGGGTCATCTGGGGTAAAAATCTAGGTCACTAGGTCAAATCAAAGAGAAACCCTTGTGTATGCGATAGAGGCTGTAGTTTACGTTTGATCTTCATGAAATTTGGTCAGAATAATTGCATTGATTAAATCTAGGTCAAGTTTGAAAATTGGTCATCTGGGTTAAAAATTAGGTCACTAGGTCAAATAAAAGTAAACAATTTGTGTATGCGATAGAGGCTATATTTTTCAGTTGATCTTCCTGAAGTTAGGATAAAAAGATTGCCTTGATGAAATCTAGGTCGGATTTTAATATGGATTATCTGGGGTCAAAAAGTAAGTCACTAGGTCAAATCAAAGAAAAACATTGTGTATGCAATAGAGTCTGTATTTTCCAATTGATCTTCATGAAATTTGATCAGGATGATTGCATTGATAAAATCTAGGAAAATTCTGAATATGGGTCATCTGGAGTCAAAAATCAAAGAATCACTAGGTCAAATCAAAGAAAAACTTTGTGTTTGTGATAGAGGCTGTATTTTTCAATTGATCTTCCTGAAATTTTGTCACAAGGATTGCCTTGATAAAATCTAGGTCAAGTTTGAATGTAGGTCAATTTGGATCATAAAAGTAGGTCACTAAGTCAAATCAAAGAAAACCTTGTGTATGCGATAGAGGCTGTATTTTATAATTGATCTTCATGAAATTTGGTCAGAATGATTTCTTTTATAAAATCTAGGTCAATTTTGAATATGGGTCAGCTAGGTCAAAAAGTAGGTCACTAGGTCAAATCAAAGAAAAACCTTGTGTATGCAATAGAGGCTGTATTTTTCAACTAATCTTCATTTAATTTTATCAGAATGATAGCCTTGATGAATTCAAGGTCAAGTTTGAATATGGGTCATCTGGGTTTAAAAACTAGGTCACTAGGTCAAGTCATAGAAAACCCTTGTGTATGCAATTGGGGCTTCATTTTACATTGGCTTTTCATAAAATTTGGTCAGAATGGTTGCCTTGATGATATCTAGGTTAGGTTTGAATATCGGTTATCTGGGGTCAAAAACTAGGTCACTAGTTCAAATCAAAGAAAAACCTTTTGTATGCGATAGAGGCTGTATTTTTGAATTGATCTTCATGAAATTTAATCAGAATGATAGCCTTGATGAAATCTATGTCAGATTGGAAAATGGGTCATCTGGGGTCAAAAACTGGGTCACTAGGTCATATCAAAGAAATTACTTATTTATACTCAAGATTTTTTGCCCCAATTTTAATGATAATTGGTCAGAATATTTTTTTTTCCATTAAATCACTGGGTCAAACATGTTTACACTGGTATGGTATGTTATGGTGTGTTTCTCAGGTGAGTGACCTAGGGCCATCTTGGCCCTCTTGTTGTTTGACCTATTTGTCCTTTCGTGCAATGATAGCAGGTGATTGATATAGAGCCATAATGGTTCTCTTGTGTAAATGATTAAATGTAGTTTAATTCTGAAAGGGTAAGGAATAGTCATGCTAGTACAAAATACAGAATTTGAGCCTTGGACCCTCAAACTTTGTATGGAGATTGGCCTTGACTAGTTTGTGACCCGTAGGTCAAAAGTGACTGTTGCAAGAAAATATTTATCCTGATGATAGTTTAATGTGTATGCCTATGTGGTCTTTGTCAAACCTTGATCTTATCATTAAGATTAATTCAACTTAGGTGGGCGATATAGGGCCATCATTGCCCTCTTGTGTATTTTTTCATCTTTAAATCGCAGTGTTTGTAGTTTCGTGCATGTGTCAATGTAAATGCACTGAGGTTGAGGAAAATGGCTATCCAGATGTTTGCAGCCAGTATGTAAAGTAGATATAAACTGCCTAATATTGTGAAATCATTTAATTTTGTTGGCACGAAATTTCGTGGTTTAGCCCAAAACGGCTGTTTCGTGGGGACGTAAATTCGTGGATTTTCAATTTTTGTAAAAAAGAAACATATATATAATTTCCACAGGAATAGATCTAGTACTTCTGTCCTAACATGTGCAACCTACACGTGTCAAACAGCGCTACCATGGTTACCGAAATTGCAATCTACGCCGCGGGAGATTAGGGAGATATCATGTGCTAATTAACGACCGCGTTATCTATAATTATACGACCCCTAATTTGCAAAACTTTTAAAAATTGTGAAATATTTAATAAGAAAAGTCGGCGCCAATTAAAAAGTGTCAAAACCGTAGCACCTTGTACAATTAGCATTCATAATAGAAACAAATATACAAGTTGATCAATGATTATTTGATTGTGTTTTAAACAAGAACTAGTAATTGTACTGCAAATTAGAACAAACTATTAAAGATTTAGATCATGTTGTTTTTATTCCGTAGTACTAGTATAACCCAAGTAATATTTACATAAACTATTATAAACTGGTCCGGTTTTTATTTATTTTTTTGTTCGTTTTGTTTTTGCTAACTGAATGGCGCGTCTGCATCTACTCGATAAAATTACAAGCTGTTGAACATGTGCATTTGTTATTTCCTGCCAAGAAACGTGTAATGTGAACTAAATATTAATGCATCGGACGCAAATCTAGCAATTAGATTCTCTAATTTAATAGCTCCAAAGTCGTAGTATTTTACTACAAAATAAAGGTTAGCGTATAAACATTGCCTAGCGGGGCCGGAAAAAAATCAAAGAACAATTGTATTATAGTACGGTTAGCACGTGGCACTACGTCAAACTGCTATTTTTTGTATCTACTTTTACTTTGACAAGCATGTCATAAACAAACCACTGGTACATTTCTAAATGAAATAGTCTGTTTTGATTCCACGCATGCCTATGTTTATCGTTGATGGATCCTCCATAAACTACACGAAAGCTGCAGGTTAGTGACTGCTGCATGCATACAACTACGGATCAGATCGAATGGCTATGGTGTTGTTTTTTTTGGCGATTTTGCGTTCAAATAAAATTATCGTGGGCACAATTTGTTCGTTGGGACTTAAATTCGTTGTTGAGCTCATCCATGAAATCAACGAAAATTAATCCCCCACGAATAATAATGATTTCACAGTATCTATATATTTGTTCTTCTGTTTCATAGCTGTACTGTGGCAAACAATCCATGTAGTCCAAACCCCTGTGAACGAGGCACCTGCCGGGCGTTTGGTTCTGTAAGATATGAATGTACATGTCCAGATGGGTATGAAGGTCTCAACTGTGAACTCAACACTGGTAAGCTTCTAACTAATGCATGGATGATCAGAGAATTGAAATGCACTTTTTGATGGAGAAATATCAATAGCGAAAAGTATATGAAGCTGTCAGTCAGGCTGTAATTGTAGAATTAACTTTGGTTGACAAGCAGATCACAATCTGTTAATGTAACCAATGCATGGATGATCAAAGAATTGAGATACAGTTTGAGATGGGGAAAGATCAGTACCTAGTAGTGTACAAAACTGCCATTGTTATTGTTTTCAAGGAGTGTTTTAAGGTTAATACTCTTATAAAAATCCAGGAATCATTTTGTGTTTTAAAAAAAAATATTTCAAGTTGCCTTATTATGTAGGATTTTTGTTTTGTTGATATAAAAAGATAATTTATGAATGTTGTGTTTTCTTTAGAGAAACCAAATTTTCTATTAGTATATTGGACAAGCTTACAACTATAATTCAGTTAGGATTGGTGTAAAGACACATTTATATGACACTTTTTATAAAGCATTTCAAAAATACTTTTTCTCCATCTTGTAACCAAAAACTGCTTCAGTTTGTATAAAAGCTAGCATTCATTCATCATTCACTAAGACCACATATTTTCATTGTTCTTGTTCTTTGATTGCAGTTGAATGTGCCCTGTACCCTGATGCCTGTCCGTATGGAGGTGAATGTATCGACCAGATAGATGATTACATATGCTCCTGTAGTAGTGGCTTCTCTGGTCCTTTCTGTGAAAACACGCCAAACTTCTGTAATAATCACGATTGCAGTGGTGATAATGTGTGTTATAACAGCTTAGACAGAATGGAAGGTGTTTGTGTGTGCGACACAGAGCTGTTTGTACCTCGGTACCGATGTGCAATGAATGTTGTTCAAAACGAGAGCACTATTGACCAACAGGCAAATACGGTCACTTCTTCAGTATTTTTGACCACCATTGATGCATGTAAAGACCTCTGTCAGAATAATCCTGATTGTATCGTAGCTACATTCACTGATCTTCAAGATAATACTGGTAGATTTATCTGTGCACAGTACAACAGCAGTTATACATCAAAAACAGACAGTGCATCTGTTGCAATTTATAAAAATTGTAACGACAGACCAGGTAAGTGGCTTGGTATGATTTAAATTCATTTATCGAAAAACTGCTATACATGTTGTGTAATATCAGATATTTACTTCTGACATTTCATTTATTTTTATGAGGTTGCACTGTGGAAACCCAAGAAACATTGAAATGAAGTATTTCAGACTTTGTTTCTTTCAACATTTGTTCAAAACACTCATTCATTAGTACATTTGGAACGACAAAGTGAGATAGTTTTGAAATTAAATTGAGTTTTGAAATCTTTTTTAGACATGTATATTTGATGTGACTTTAGTAACACAAGTACAAAATACCCCAAAATATTGCCACGGCTTTTCCACTATAGAGTTACCTCTGGTAAAAGGAGGTAGTTGCAAAGTAAAAAAAGTATATTTTTCCGAGTTCTGGACCTAAGTTTCAAAATGATTGTTAGTTTTTAGGCTTTTAATGATTTTGTTTCTTTGTAAATAGCATTTACTTGAACAGTTACTAAATTGTCACCCAACATTGTAAATTTTATCAAATAATAAATGCTATATATAGTTTCAATTTTTCACAAATTAGAAAATTTTCATAGATTTTCCCCAGTTCTACCAGTAAGGGTAGCATTTGATGGAAAAAGGCCTGATTGCAATTCAGTTTTACAAAGGCTGAAAGATTTTTACTAGCTCACCTGTCACATAGTGACAAGGTGGGCTTTTGTGATCACCCTTCGTCCGTCATCTGTCCGTGCGTCGGTCCGTCAACAATTTCTTGTCTGCACAATAGTGGTTTCATTTATGATTTTATTTTAACCAAACTTGCACACAACTTTTATCACCATAAGATCTCGGTTCCTTTCTCGAACTGGCCAGATCCCATTTTGGGTTCTAGAGTTATGGCCTCTGAAAGGGCCAAAATTAGCTATTTTGACATTGTCTGCACAATAGCAGCTTTATTTATGAATTGATTATTACCAAACTTGCACACAACTTGTATCACCATAAGATCTTGGTTTCTTTCTTGCACTGGCCAAATTCCTTTATGGGTTCCAGAGTGATGGCCCCTGAAAGGACCAGAATTAGCTATTTTGACCTTGTCTGCACAATAGCAGCTTCATTTATAATTTGATTTTAACCAAACTTGCACACAACTTGTATCACCATAAGATCTTGGTTCCTTTCTTGAACTGGCCAGATTCCGTTATGGGTTCCAGAGTTATGGCCCCTGATAGGGCCAGAATTAGCTATTTTGACCTTGTCTGCACAATAACAGCTTCATTTATGGTGGACGGATAGCTCAGTGGTTTGCACATTGGCCTTCCAATCCTGAGGTTCGGGGTTTGATCCCCGGCAGCTACTCGGGAATTTTCAGAAACGCTTTTCAGTGTTTCCTACCCAACTAGAGGTGTACTGGTCAGGAACCCAGGCAATCCTTGTGTGCATCAGTGTTATACACTGGGCACGTTAAAGAACCAGGCTGTCTATTTGCGACGAGCTAGGCTAAGTTAGCCGGACAAGCCTGTATCTGATTTCTGATCTCTCTGTCGTGGGGACTTTGTCTCACTCTGTCACTCTGGTCAGATCGCTCTGTGTATGTACTAGTAGAGGATGAATTATGCACCCTGTGTGGTTGCATTTGAACTATGTAAAGCGCCTTTGAAGGTGAAATTGATCATGAAAAGGGCGCTATATAAATCTGGTATAATAATAAAATAATAATAATTTATGATTTGAATTTAATCAATCTTGCACAAAACTTGTGTCACCATAAGATCTTGGTTCCTTTCTTGAGCCGGCCAGATCCCGTAATGGATTCCAGAATTATGGCCCCTGAAATGGGTCAAAATTAGCTATTTTGACCTTGTCTGCACAATAGCAGCTTCATTTTTGATTTGATTTTAACCAAACTTGCACACAACTTGTTTCACCATAAGATCTCGGTTCCTCTTTATACGCCCGAAGGGACGTATCATGTTATCGCCTCGGTGTCCGTCTGTCTGTCTGTCTGTTGGTTAGCAATTTCCCTTCCGCTCTGTAACTCTTGAACCCCTTGAAGGATTTCAAAGAAACCTGACACAAACGTTTACCTCATCGAAACGACGTACAGAGCGCATGTTTTAGATGGCTCACTTCAAGGTCAAGGTCACACTTAGGGGTCAAAGGTCATATGACTTTGTTTTGTGTGTATATTGCTCTGCATTTGCGTAACATTACAGTGCTCTTGTTTTTATTTGGCAGATACTTCTTTTGTTCACTTACAATATTTGTTTTAATTACTTCCCTTTAACATTACTATAAATAGCTTATTTTTAGTAACTTTTTTTATTATTGGCCATAGGGAAAAACTGATACCACTTTTCTGTGGTACAACATGGATGGTACCTCCAATTGTTTGGTGTATTTTGACATATCTGTACCTTGTAAGATTTTTTTTCTTCTTTTTGGTTAAACTTCTTCCCTTTGTTGTTCCTGTCCTTTGGACTTACATATTTTTTCTGAGGACCTTCTTGTCCTTAAGTGCAATGATAACAGGTGAGCGATATAGGGATATTTTGGCCCTCTTGTTTTTCCACAGAAGTGTTTATTAATGTGCTTGATTATTTTAGGATAGAACATTATTCTGAATAGCATAAAGTTAATTTTTGAGACACCAAAATTTATTTCAGCAGCATAAATTTACTTGAAATACATTCGATATCTTGATGTCTCCAAAGTCTTTTAAATGTCCAGACGAGTGAACGTTCACTATATCCCTGACTTTATGAAAATATTTGTAGTTTCTTTAAAACTTAATAATGAATTATGTCAGTTTTCTTTCTAGCTTAAATGTCAATTTCCAATTCAGGTTCAATATCCATTTTCTGTTTGCTTGAATGTCAGTTTTGTGTTTGCTTGAATGTCAGTATTTCTGTTTAGTCTAAAATGTCAGTACTTTTATGCCCCCCCCCCCCCCCCCCCCCCAAGGGAGGCATATTAGTTTTCAACTGTCTGTCCGTTCGTTCGTTCGTTCGTCACAATGTTAACTTTTTGCATGAAGGCACTTTACTCGCGAACGACTGCACCCAGGACCTTCAAACTTTACATGCTGATAGTTCTTATTGAGTACACGACCCCTGCTGACTTTGGAGTCACCAGGTCAAAGGTCAAGGTCACTAGATCAAAGTTCAAGGTGCTACGGGGGCATTTGTCACCATTAGTGACAGCTCTTGCGTTGAGTCTACAATTGAGTTTCCAGATCATCAGCCGTAAATATCAGGGTTTTCTGTTTAGCTTCTATCTAGTATTTTATATCAGTGTTTTCTGTTTAGCTTCTATCTAGTCTTTTATATCAGTGTTTTCTGTTTAGCTTCTATCCAGTCTTTTATATCAGTGTTTTCTTAATAACCTGTTTCTAGCCCTTAATATCAGTGTTTTCTATTTAGCTTCCATCTAGTCTTTTATACCAGTGTTTTATTTTTAGCCTGCTTCTAGTCTTTTATATCAGTGGTTTCTGTTTAGCTTCTGTCTAGTCTTTTATATCAGTGTTTTCTGTTTAGCCTCTGTCTAAACCTTAATATCAGTGTTTTCTGTTCAGCCTGTTTCTAGCCCCATAATATCAGTGTTTTTCTGTTAAGCCTCTGTCTAACCCTTAATATCAGTATTTTCTGTTTAGCTTCTGTCTAGCTCATAATATCAGTGTTTTCTTTATAAGCTCTGTCTAACCTTTGATATCAGTCCAGCCTTTAATATCAGTGTTTTTTTGCACCGACTCTGTCTAGTCTTTGATATCAACCTAGCCTTAAATATCGGTGTGTTCTGTTAAGCCTCTGTCTATTATCAGTGTTTTCTGCATTGACTCTTTCTAGCCTTTAATACCAGTATAGCCTTTAATATCAGTGTGTTATGTTAAACCTTTGTCTAGCCTTTAATATCAGTCTAACCTTTGATATCAGCATTTTCTGTTTAACCTCTATCTAGCCTTGAATATCAGTGTCTTCTGCTTAGGCCCACTCCTAGTCTTTATTATTGAGTCAGCTAAACGCTGAAAGCGTTTGACGAGTCCTTGCTATCGCCCGATTTCTCATTCACATTAAATGGCTTCACAACACAGCGAATCGATGTAGTTCCATTAGATTGTCTCTAATTTCAAAGAGTTCTTTGATCGGATGTAGTTCAGTTATGTCAATCCCAATTGCTATGACCAATATACGCTGTAATCTGTCAAATTTATGAAGTGTAATTGTGCAATACCCGAAATAAAGCCACGTATTTTCTTCCGCGGTAACTCATTAAGCATAAACACGCATAACGATTCTGCGGGATTTGGTAATGCATTTGCGCATATGATTATGGTGACTAATTTTATGCTCATTTGTCACGAAATAGCAAATATGATGTTCACAAATTCAAATAAAAACTGCATATTAACATATTAGCCAAACTATCCATTTGTTACCCTGTCAGTTTCAAAAAAAGCTTTAAAATCATTGCGCAAATAACAAATTTATTGCGCTAGGCATTTCATGGATTGCGCAGGCTGACCAAGCTTGCGTAACATCCAGCGAAATACAAAATATAGTTCCAGAACATACTGCTAGTATTTTATTGAGTCGGGTACCTCTGAAAGCATTGGAATGTCTCTTATCAAAGAGTTTACCACATCGATGAAATTAAATTATGACAGCTTCATTTTAATTGACCCGAATAAGATATGTGCAGTATGTTAATTCTTCCGCGAGACTTCGCGGATGAATCCTACTACATTCTGGGCACTTGTCGGCGAACACACGTGACCTGTTTATAACAACGCTTCTACGACTTTGCGTTTGAAAATACGAACTTCGGTTTAAAGAAAAAAATACTACGAAGATCGGCCAGATAAAAATGATGCAAAATCGCGAGTGGCGAAAATGCAAACGTCTACATACAACTTCGTTCTAAATCTTAATCTTTCTGGAATTTTGACTGGTTCGGATAATTTGCTTACGTTTCAGGTCGCAAAAAAATGAAACCGTCACCCATTCATGATGACACATGGGTTGAATTTTGCAGTCAGTAAGCGGATATATTATCGGGAGAAGAAGCTCTTACTGGTTTGTTTAATTACTACTGATTTGAAAAATGATTTCATTTTTCGAGAAATAAACAATCGGCGAAACATTAAATTGTATTTTCTTGTAGTTTTTGAAATCGAAAGTAGATCGTCTATGTTAGGCTGCATTGACGAAACGAAACAACTTGTTTATGAAATGATTTAAATAAGAGGTAATTTCACCGTAAACTTCAATGTCAGATACTGCCAATTGCTGCTAAACTGTCTTCGTATCATCACAATTTGTAAAATATATATCGTTGAAACTGGAGATTTTGGCGGTATTAAGAAAAGTGTAATCGTATCCGGATATAATATTTTGTGTAAATATCGAGCTGTGTTATGAAATTTTAACATTCAAGTAACAGACATAGATATTATTGTAACAGAAATGATTCTAGAATTTATTTTTTATAACACATACATATATAGAATCTATATCAGACTAGTCCTGAGGCATGACCTGAAATTAAAAATATGAAGTGACAGTCATTCATACTTTGGATATTGTAATACTAAAAAGAATCTAGGTAATATTTACAAATTGAAACATAAAATTTTCAGTTAGAAATCGCACCAAAGGCTGTATCAAGGGTATACATTTTCAACATTTTCTTGTGGTGATACCCAAAACCCTACTTGCAGGAGGGGGTATCCTCCCACACCCTCCCCCCCCCCCCCCCCCCCCCATATTGCCACTTTACAGTTTGATACATTTGCGCTTTTACCAGCTGCCACAATGCCCATTTCAAAATCTGACTGCAATTCAAAGGAACACCCCTCCCCACACCCACCCTGCTACCGACCACGTAAAAATGGCTCAAATATTTTTCAGCCCAGTCTGGGCCTGTCTGTCTACATGAATCAAAATGGATAATTGAAAGTGCATGGACTTGGGGACTACTGACATGGTTTTGAAGGGGTTAACAGGTCTGAAACAGACACCATATATTGACACTCAGCAACATTTACATATCTTTAAACGTAGAAAGAAGTATACCTTAAATTCACATCACTTATAATATGATTGAACAATACCTAATGTATGACACGGTTATCGCCAGGCCGTTATCTGTAAAATATCTGGACAGTTCTTTCGTCCATCCGTTACAAATTGTATGTGGCAATCCGCACTATAAAATTTCAATATATAAATTGTCATACCGGTATTCAAATTTTATCACGTGCGAATATATCCCAGCCGATAATTACCTGTTTTAGTAATGCCGGAGGAAAATGTTTCCTGGAAAAATATATATAGTCATGAACAGTAGCTTAGTGTCAGCTGTCTAATTGTAGTTTGTACTTTCAACATTTTTATTTTTGCGAACCACTCTTCAATTTTAGAGAAATATATTGGGTTTAAATACTTGTATAATGTCAATAAAAGTATTACTAGGTATCGATTCAATGTCCATTTCATCTGTTGTAACAAAATTTCTGTTCTGTTGGGAAAAAACTAAAAACAAACTGAAACTGGTGGACTATACTACCAGTACATCAATCATTAGCCGACTCTCAGGCCATTCAGGCCTTTGATTAGTGTTTTCTGTTTAGCTTCTATCTAGTCTTTTATATCAGTGTTTTCTTTTTAGTATGTTTCTAGCCTTTAATATCAGTGTTTTTGCACAGACTCTGTCTAGCCTTTGATATCAACCTAGCCTTAAATATCAGTGAGTTCTGTTAAGCCTCTGTCTATTTTCAGTGTTTCCTGCATTGACTCTTTCTAGACTTTCATACCAGTATAGCCTTTATTATCAGTGTGTTATGTTAAACCTTTGTCTAGCCTTTAATATCAGTCTAACCTTTGATGTTAGCATTTTCTGTTTAACCTCTCTCTAGCCTTGAATATCAGTGTCTTCTGTTTAGGCCCACTCCTAGTCTTTATTATCAGTGTTTTCTGTTTAGCTTCAATCTTGTCTTTTATATCAGTGTTTTCTGTTTAGCCTGATTTTAGCCCTTAATATCAGTGTTTTCTGTTTAGCTCCTATCTAGTCTTTAATATCAGTGTTTTCTGTTAAACTTCTATCTAGTCTTTTATATCAGTGTTTTCGTTATGCCTGTTTAGCCCTTAATATCAGTGTTTTCTCTTTAGCTTCTATCTTGTCTTAGTCTATCTTCTATCTTATCAGTGTTTTCTGTTTAGCTTCTATCTAGTCTTTTATATCAGTGTTTTCTTTTTAGCCTGTTTCTAGCCCTTAATATCAGTGTTTTCTGTTTAGCTTCTATCTAGTCTTTTATATCAGTGTTTTCTGTTTAGCTTCTATCTAGTCTTTTATCTAGTCTTTTATATCAGTGTTTTCTGTTTAGCTTCTATCTAGTCTTTTATATCAGTGTTTTCTTTTTAGGCTGTTTCTTGCCCTTAATATCAGTGTTTTCTGTTTAGCTTCTGTCTAGTCTTTTATATCAGTGTTTTCTTTTTAGGCTGTTTCTAGTCTTTTATATCAGTGTTTTCTGTTTAGCTTCTATCTAGTCTTTTTATATCAGTGTTTTCCGTTTAGCCTCTGTCTGGTCCTTAATATCAGTGTTTTCTGTTAAGCCTGTTACTAGCCCTTAATATCAATGTTTCTGTTTAGCCTCTGTCTAGCCCTTAATATCAGTTTTTTCTGTTTAGCTTCTGTCTAGCCCCTAATATCAGTGTTTTCTTTATATGCTCTGTCTAACCTTTGGTATCAGTCTAGCCTTTAATATCAGTGTTTTTTTGCACAGACCCTGTCTAGCCTTTGATATAAACCTAGCCTTTAATATCAGTGTGTTCTGTTTAGACTCTGTCTATTATCAGTGTTTTCTGCATTGACTCTGTCTAGTCTTTATTATCAGTGTTTTCTCTTTAGCTTCTATCTAGTCTTTTATATCAGTGTTTTCTTTTTAGCATGTTTCTAGCCCTTAATAACAGTGTTTTCTGTTTAGCTTCTATCTAGTCTTTTATATCAGTATTTTCTGTTTAGCTTATGTCTAATCTTTTATATTAGTGTTTTCTGTTTAGCTTCTATCTAGTCTTTTATATCAATGTTTTCTGTTTAGCTTCTGTCTAATCTTTTATATTAGTGTTTTCTACAGAGCTTTCATCTAGTCCGTTATATCTGTGTTTTCATTTTAGCCTGTTTCTAGCCCTTAATATCAGTGTTTTCTGTTTAGCTTCTATCTAGTCATTTATACCCATGTTTTCTGTTTAGCTTCTATCTAGTCCTTTATATCTGTGTTTTCTTTTTAGCCAGTTTTAGCCCTTAATATCAGTGTTTTCTGTTTAGCTTCTATCTAGTCTTTTATACCAGTGTTTTCTGTTTAGCTTCTATCTAGTCTTTTAAATCAGTGTTTACTTTTAGCCTGTTTCTAGCCGTTGGTATCAGTGTTTTCTGTTTCACTTGTATCTAGTCTTTTATATCAGTGTTTTCTGTTTAGCTTCTATCTAGTCTTTTATATCAGTGTTTTCTGCTTAGCTTCTATCTAGTCTTTTATATCAGTGTTTACTGTTTAGCTTCTATCTGGTCTTTTATATGAGTGTTTTCTTTTTAGCCTGTTTCTAGCCTTTACTATCAGTGTTTTCTGTTCAGCTTCTATCTAGTCTCTTATATCAGTGTTTTCTGTTTAGCTTCTGTCTAGCCATTTCTTTCAGTGCTTTCTTTTTAGCTTCTGTCTAGTCTTTTATATCAGTGTTTTCTGTTTAGTTTCTATCTAGTCTTTTATACCAGCGTTTTCTGTTTAGCTTCTATCTAGTCTTTTATATCAGTGTTTTCTGTTTAGCTTCTATCTAGTCTTTTATATCAGTGTTTTCTGTTTAGCTTCTATCTAGTCTTTTAAATCAGTGTTTTCTCTTTAGCTTCTATCTCGTCTTTTATATGAGTGTTTTCTTTTTAGCATGTTTTTATCCATTAATAACAGTGTTTTTTGTTTAGCTTCTATCTAGTCTTTTATATCAATGTTTTCTGTTTATCTTCTATCTAGTCTATTATATCAGTGTTTTCTGTTTAGCTTCTATCTAGACTTTTATATCAGTGTTTTCTGTTTAGCTTCTATCTGGTCTTTTATATGAGTGTTTTCTTTTTAGCCTGTTTCTAGCCCTTAATATCAGTGTTTTCTGTTCAGCTTCTATCTAGTCTCTTATATCAGTGTTTTCTGTTTAGCTTCTGTCTAGCCCTTTATTTCAGTGCTTTCTTTTTAGCTTCTGTCTAGTCTTTTATATCAGTGTTTTCTGTTCAGCTTCTATCTAGTCTTTTATACCAGTGTTTTTTGTTTAGCTTCTGTCTAGTCTTTTAAATCAGTGTTTTCATTTAGCCTGTTTCTAGCCCTTGGTATCAGTGTTTTCTGTTTCACTTCTATCTAGTCTTTTATATCAGTGTTTTCTGTTTAGCTTCTATCTAGTCTTTTATATCAGTGTTTCCCGTTTAGCTTCTATCTAGTCTTTTATATCAGTGTTTTCTGTTTAGTTTCTGTCTGGTCTTTTATATCAGTCTTTTCTGTTTAGCTTCTATCTAGTCTTTTATATCAGTGTTTTCTGTTTAGGTTCTATCTAGTCTTTTATATCAGTGTTTTCTGTTTAGCTTCTGTCTAGCCCTTTATACCAGTGTTTTCTGTTTAGCTTCTATCTAGACTTTTATATCAGTGTTTTCTGTTTAGCTTCTGTCTAGTCTTTTATACCAGTGTTTTCTGTTTAGCTTCTATCTAGTCTTTTATATCAGTGTTTTCTGTTTAGCTTCTATCTAGTCTTTTATATCAGTGTTTTCTGTTTAGCTTCTGTCTAGTCTTTTATATCAGTGTTTTCTGTTTAGCTTCTGTCTAGTCTTTTATGTCAGTGTTTTCTGTTTAGCCTCTGTCTAGCCCTTTATATCAGTGCTTTCTTTTTAGCTTCTGTATAGTCTTTTATATCAGTGTTTTCTCAGTGTTTTCTGTTTAGCCTCTGTCTAGCCCTTTATATCTGTGCTTTCTTTTTAGCTTCTGTCTAGTCTTTTATATCATTGTTTTCTGTTTAGCTTCTCTCTGGTCTTTTATATCAGTGTTTTCTCAGTGTTTTCTGTTTAGCCTCTGTCTAGCCCTTTATATCTCTGCTTTCTTTTTAGCTTCTATCTAGTCTTTTATATATGTGTTTTCTGTTTAGCCTCTGTCTAGCCCTTTATATCTGTGCTTTCTTTTTAGCTTCTGTCTAGTCTTTTATATCATTGTTTTCTGTTTAGCTTCTCTCTAGTCTTTTATATCAGTGTTTTCTGTTTAGCTTCTATCCAGTCTTTTATATCAGTGTTTTCTGTTTAACCTCTGTCTAGCCCTTTATATCTGTGCTTTCATATTAGCTTCTTTCTAGTCTTTTGTATCAGTTTTTTTTTCTTTTTAGCTTCTATCTTGTCTTTTATACCAGTGCTTTCTTTTCAGCTTCTGTCTAGTCTGTTATATCAGTGTTTTCCTTTTAGCCTGTTTCTAGTCTTTTATATAAATGTTTTTTGTTTAGCTTCTATCTAGTCTTTTATATCAGTGTTTTTTGTTTAGCTTCTGTCTAGTCTTTTATATCAGTGTTTTCTTTTCAGCCTCCGTCTAGCCCTTAATATCAGTGTTTTCTGTTTAGCCTGTTACTAGCCCTTAATATCAGTGTTTTCTGTTGAGACTCTGTCTAGCCCTTAATATCAGTATTTTCTGTTTAGTTTCTGTCTAGCCCCTAATATCAGTGTTTTCTTTATATGCTCTGTCTAACCTTTGGTATCAGTCTAGCCTTTAATAGCAATGTTTTTTGCACCGACTCTATCTAGCCTTTGATATCATACAAGCCTTTGATATCAGTATGTTCTGTTAAGCCTCTGTCTATTATCAGTGTTTTCTGCATTTACATTGTCTAGTCTTTATTAGTCCCCTACTGGTTGAAAACCAGTTTCGGGGACTATAGGAATGCACTTTTCCGTCATTCCGTCTTTCCGTCATTCAGTCATTCCGTCATTCCGTCCGTCCGCAATTTCGTGTCCGGTCCATAACTCTTTTATCCATGAAGGGATTTTATTATTACTTGGCACAAATGTTCCCCATGATGAGACGACGTGTCATGTGCAAAACCCGGACCCCTAGCTTAAAGGTCAAGGTCACAATTTGAGGTCAAAGGTCAACAGGGCTTTATTCCTGTCCGGTCCATAACTCTCTCATCCATGAAGGGATTTTAATATCACTTGGCACAATTGTATCTCATAATAAGACGATGTGTCATGCACAACTTTCAGACCCCTAGCTCAAAGGTCAAAGTCACACTTAGTAGTCAAATGTTAACATGGCATATACAGGGTCTGTTTCGTGTCCGGTCCATAACTGTTTCATCCATGAAGGGATTTTAATATTACTTGACACAAATGTTCCCCATGATGTGACGACGTGTCGTGCGCAAAACCTGCACCCCTAACTCAAAGGTCAAGGTCACAGTTGGAGGTCAAAGGTCAGCAGGGCCTTTTTCCTGTCCGGTCCATAACTCTCTCATCCATGAAGGGATTTTGATATCACTTGGCACAATTGTACCTCATAATAAGACGATGTGTCGTGCTCAACTTTCAGACCTCTAGCTCAAAGGTCAAGGTCACACTTAGTAGTCAAATGTTAACATGGCATGAACAGGGTCTGTTTCGTGTCCGGTCCATAACTGTTTCATCCATGAAGGGATTTTAATATTACTTGACACAAATGTTCCCCATGATGTGACGACATGTCATGCGCCAAACCTGCACCCCTAACTCAAAGGTCAAGGTCACAGTTGGAGGTCAAAGGTCAACATTGCTTTTTTTCCTGTCCGGTCCATAACTCTCTCATCCATGAAGGGATTTTAATATCACTTGGCACAATTGTACCTCATAATAAGAGGATGTGTCATGCACAACTTTCAGACCCCTAGCTCAAAGGTCAAGGTCACACTTAGTAGTCAAATGTTAACATGGCATGAACAGGGTCTGTTTCGTGTCCGGTCCATAACTCTGTCATTCATTAAGGGATTTCAATATTACTTGGCACAGATGTTCTCCATAATGAGACAACGTGTCATGCGCAAATCCCGGAGCCCTTGCTCAAAGGTCAAGGTCATACTTAGAGGTCAAATGTCTAATTCAAGAAGGACTTTGTCTGGAGCATTTCTTCTTTATGCATTGAGGGATTTTAATGTATCTTGGCACAAATGTTCACCACCATAAGACAAACCAGGTCGCTAGGTCTAAGGTCAAGGTCATACTTAGAGGTCAAAGGTCAAATTCAAGAATGATTTTGTCCGGAGCATTTCTTCTTCATGCATGGAGAGATTTTGATGTTACTTGGCACAAATGTTCACCACCATGAGGCACACTTTTTTAGAATTACGTCCCTTTGTTGTTACTATAAATAGATTACATTGTAACTTTTTGATTACTGGCCGTAGGGAAAAATCAGACCACTTTTCTGTGGTACAACATGCATGTTATATCCAATATTTAGGTGTATTTTGATCTATCTCTACCTGGTAAAGATTTTCTTGTGGACTTCCATTTTATAGATTGTTTTTGTTTTTTTTTTTTTGAAGGATTAATTTCACTTTGTTGTTACTATAAATAACTTTTATGATAACTTTTTGTATAATCGGCCAAAAAAATTCCAAATGACAACAACTGTACGTTTTTATATATGCAAATTTTAATCCAAGTGCTTTGTTATATTATATTGTATAGATAGTACAATATTGTTTATACATCATTGACAAATATCAGTTCATAATGTTATACTGCAGTAGAGAAAATTAGGTGCCTTCCAGTAGGGGACTTTGTATTGCATGGCAATACTTCATTCACTTGTTATCAGTGTTTTCTCTTTAGCTTCTATCTAGTCTTTTATATCAGTGTTTTCTTTTTAGCATTTTTTTATCCCTTAATAACAGTGTTTTCTGTTTAGCTTCTATCTAGTCTTTTATATCAATGTTTTCTGTCTAGCTTCTATCTAATCTTCTATATCAGTGTTTTCTGTTTAGCTTCTATCTAGTCCTTTATAACTGTGTTTTCTTTTTAGCCTCTTTCTAGCCCTTAATATCAGTGTTTTCCGTTTAGCTTCTATCTAGTCTTTTATACCAGTGTTTTCTGTTTGGATTCTATCTAGTTATTTTTTATGTCAATGTTTTCTGTTTAGCCTCTGTCTAGCCCTTTATATCAGTGCTTTCTTTTTAGCTTCTGTCTAGTCTTTTATATCAGTTTTTTTTCTTTTAGCCTCTATCTAGTCTTTTATATCCGTGCTTTCTTTTAAGCTTCTGTCTAGTCTGTTATATCATAGTTTTCTTTGTAGCCTGTTTCTAGTCTTTTATATCAGTATTTTCTGTTTAGCTTCTGTCTAGTCTGTTATATTAGTGTTTTCCTTTTAGCCTGTTTCTAGTCTTTTATATCAGTGTTTTTTGTTTAGCTTCTATCTAGTCTTTTATATCAGTGTTTTCTGTTTTGCTTCTGTCTAGTCTTTTATATCAGTGTTTTCTTTTTAGCCTCCGTCTAGCCCTTAATATCAGTGTTTTCTGTTTAGCCTGTTACTAGCCCTTAATATCAGTGTTTTCTGTTGAGACTCTGTCTAGCCCTTAATATCAGTATTTTCTGTTTAGTTTCTGTCTAGCCCCTAATATCAGTGTTTTCTTTATATGCTCTGTCTAACCTTTGGTATCAGTCTAGCCTTAAATATCAATGTTTTTTGCACCGATTCTATCTAGCCTTTGATATCATACTAGCCTTTGATATCAGAATGTTCTGTTAAGCCTCTGTCTATTATCAGTGTCTTCTGCATTTACATTGTCTAGTCTTTATTATCAGTGTTTTCTCTTTAGCTTCTATCTAGTCTTTTATATCAGTGTTTTCTTTTTAGCATGTTTTATCCCTTAATTACAGTGTTTTCTGTTTAGCTTCTATCTAGTCTTTTATATCAATGCTTTCTGTTTAGCTTCTATCTAATCTTCTATATCAGTGTTTTCTGTTTAGCTTCTATCTAGTCCTTTATAACTGTGTTTTCTTTTTAGCCTCTTTCTAGCCCTTAATATCAGTGTGTTCCGTTTAGCTTCTATCTAGTCTTTTATACCAGTGTTTTCTGTTTGGATTCTATCTAGATTTTGTTTTATGTCAATGTTTTCTGTTTAGCCTCTGCCTAGCCCTTTATATCAATGCTTTCTTTTTAGCTTCTGTCTAGTCTTTTATATCAGTTTTTTTTTCTTTTAGCTTCTATCTAGTCTTTTATATCAGTGCTTTCTTTTAAGCTTCTGTCTAGTCTGTTATATCAGTGTTTTCTTTGTAGCCTGTTTCTAGTCTTTTATATCAGTGTTTTCTGTTTAGCTTCTGTTTTCTTTTTAGCCTCTGCCTAGCCCTTAATATCAGTGTTTTCTATTTAGCCTGTTACTAGCCCTTAATATCAATGTTTTCTGTTTAGTCTCTGTCTAGCCCTTAATATCAGTATTTTCTGTTTAGTTTCTGTCTATCCCCTTATATCAGTGTTTTCTTTACATGCTCTGTGTAACCTTTGATATAGTCTAGCCTTTAATATCAGTGTTTTTGCACCGACTCTATCTAGCCTTTGATATCAACCTAGCCTTTAATATCAGTATGTTCTGTTAAGCCTCTGTCTATTATCAGTGTTTTCTGCATTGACTCTGTCTAGTTTTTAATACCAGTATAGCCTTTAATTTTAGTGTGCTATGTTAAACCTTTGACTAGCCTTTAATATCAGTCTAACCTTTGATATCAGCATTTTCTTTTTAACCTCTCTTTAGCCTTGACTATCAATGTCTTCTTTTTAGGCCCACTCCTAGTCTTTATTATCATTGTTTTCTCTTCAGGTTATAAAATCAGTGTTAGTTTTGATGTACTTATTTACAGCTGAAGCATATGCTTGTGACCAAGAGAAAATGCCATGTGATAATGTGGACTGTAACAACGGGACATGTTTGAATATCAATAACAACCTTGACAGTTTCTGTGACTGTGATGAAGGTTTTACTGGTTTCCGATGCCAACTCAGTAGGGATGACTGTTTAGGGAACCAGTGTGAGAATGAAGCTGAATGCATTGATTGGCATCTTACATACACATGTAACTGCAAACTAGGCTTTGATGGTATGCAATTTTCAGTGTATTCTCTATTAGCAAACCTCCTTTGAGCAATAAAGGCACTTTTTTAAAAAGACCTGTTTTTGTACCCCTGCACAGCGAAGTTATAAGGGGTGGGGGAGGGTATATGGTTTCAGGTTGTCCATCTGTCCATCTGTCTGTCTTTCCATGCTAACATGTGGATACTTAGGTGGCTATAGGAGCAATAGGTAACTGTAATTTTTCTTTGATGTCATTCATTCCATAAGCTCTTATGTGGCTATTTTTAGCTCATCTGTGCCAAAGGCTCAGGGTGAGCTATTGTGATCGCTCACCGTCCAGCGTTCGTTGTCCGTCCGTCCACACTGTCCTTTAAACAAAATCTCCTCCTAAGCCATCAGGCAAATTTTGATGAAACTTCACAGGGATGTTCCTTGGATGGTCTTCTTTTAAAATTGTTCAAAGAATTGAATTCCATATAAAACTCTGGTTGCCATGGCAAGAGAAAAGAAAATTTTTAAGAATCTTCTTGTCCAAAACCACAGGTCATAGGGCTTTTATATTTGGTATGTAGCATCATTTAGTGGGCCTCTACCAAGATTGTTCAAATTATTCCCCTAGGGTCAAATATGGCCCCGCCCTGGGTGTCACATGGTTTACATAGACTTATATAGGAAAAACTTTGAAAATCGTCTTGTCAAAAACCACAATGCATAGAGCCTCAATATTTGGCATGGGACAACAAACTTCTAAAGATCTTCTTGTCTAAAACCAAAAGACCTAGGCCTTTGATATTTGGTATGTAACATTGCCTTTTCGTTCCCTACCAAAATTTTTCAAATTGGTGAAAAGAGGCCTCGCCCTTGGGGTCTCAATTTTTAAAAAGACTTAAATAGGATTTTTTAAAAAAAAATCTTCTTGTCTGAAACGACAAGACCTAGGCCTTTGATGTTTGGTATGTAGCATTGCCTTGTGGTTCTCTACCAAGATGGTTCAAATTATGCCCCAGGGGTGAAAAAAGACCCCGTCCCGGGGGTCCCAAATTTTACATAGACTTATATAGGGAAAAAAATCTTGTCTGAAACTGCAAGGCCTAGGCTTTTTATTTTTGGTATGTTGCATTGCCTATTGGTCCTTTACCAAGATTGTTCAAATTATGCCTCTGGGGTAAAAAGAGGCCCTGCATTGGGGGTTCCAAGTTTTACATAGACTTACATAGGAAAAAACTTTTAAACATCTTCTAGACTGAAAGTGCAAGGCCTAGACTTTTGATATTCAGTATGTAGCATTGCCTAGTGGCTCTCTAACAAGATTGTTCAAATTATGCCCCTGGGGTGAAAAGAGGCCCCGCCCTGACTGTCAGATTGTGTCAGAGTGTTTTTATATGAGTTATATAGGTAAGAATACTTCAAAAATTATCTGATCATATTTCCTAGTCTGTTAGATTATAATTACCTTATGACCCCAAGTAATTAGGGGTCACTTGACTGTAACCTTGACCTACTGACGAACTTTCTTGTTTTTAGCTCACCTGAGCAATGCTCAGATGAGTTTTTCTGATTGCTCGATGTCCGGCGTCCGTCTGTCGTCTGTCATCTGTCTGTCCGTCAACATAAAGCGTGTGTATGCGATAAATTTAGGTCAGAATGATAACCTGGATGAGATCTAGGCCGAGTTCGAAAATGGGTCATCTGGGGTCAAAAATTAGGTTACTAGGTCAAATAAAAAAAACCTTGTGTATGGAATTGAGGTTGTATTTTTCAATTTATCTTCATGCATTTTGACCAGAATGATTGCCTTGATGAAATCTAGGTCAAGTTCAGATATGGATTATCTGGGGTCAAAAAGTAGGTCACTAGGTCAAATCAAAGGAAAACCATATGTATATGATAGAAGCTGTATTGTTCAATTGATCTCATGAAATTTTGTCAGAATGATTGCCTTGATAGAATAAAGGTTGAGTTTGATTATTGGTCTTTTGGGGTCAAAAAGTATGTCACATGGTCAAATCAAAGAAAGACTTTGTGTATGCGATAGTGGTTGTATTTTTCAATTGATCGTCATGAAATTTTGTCAGAATGATTGCCTTGATAAAATCTAGTTCTAGTTTGAATATGGGTTATCTTGGATCAAAAAGTAGGTCACTGGTCAAATCAAAGGAAAATCTTGTGTATGCGATAGAGGCTGTATTTTTCAATTGATCTGCCTGAAAATAAGTCAGAATTATTTCCTCGATGAAATCTAGGTAGAATTTGAATATGGGTCTTCTAGGGTCAAAAAGTAGGTCACTTGGTTAAATCAAAGAATTACCTTGCGTATTCGATAGAGGCTGATCTTCATGAAATTTTGAGAAAATGATAGCCCTGATGAAATCTAGATCAAGTTCAAATATGGGTCATCTGTGTTCAAAACTAGGTCACTAGGGAAAATCAAGGAAAAACCTTGTGTATGCAAGAGGGGCTGCATTTTACACTAGATTTTCATAAAATTTGGTCAGAATGGTTGCCTTGATGAAATCTAGATCAAGTTCGAATTATTATTATTATTATTATTATACCAGATTTATATAGCGCCCTTTTCATGATCAATTTCACGTTCAAAGGTGCTTTACATAGTTCAAATGCAGCCACACAGGGCGCATAATTCATCCTGTACTAGTACAGAAACAGAGCGATCTGACCAGAGGGACAGAGTGAGACAAAACCCCCACGACAGAAAGATCAGAAATCAGATACAAGCTTGTCCGGCTAACTTAGCCTAGCTCGTTGCGAATAGACAGCCTGGTTCTTTAACGTGCCCAGTCTATAGCACTGATACACGCAAGGATTGCCTGGGTTCCTGACCAGTACACCTCTAGTTAGATGGGAAACACTGAAAAGCGTTTCTGAAAATTCCCGAGTAGCTGCCGGGGATCGAACCCCCGGCCTCAGGATTGGAAAGCCAGTGTGCAAACCACTGAGCTATCCGTCCACCTTAAACATATATGTAACATTGCCTAGTACACTTCTACAAACTTTGTTCAAATCATGACCCCCTGGGTAAAATTGGCCCCGCCGCATGGGGTTACTTGATTGTACATCGGAAAATCTTCCAAAAAAATTATCAAAAATCATCAGTTTGGTGATATTTGATATGTAAAATTGCGTAGTAGACTTCTACAAACCTTGTTCAAATCATAACCCCGGGGTAAAATTGGCCCCGCCCCAGGGTTCACTTGATTTGACTTAGCAGTTTTTGGTTAAGTTTTTGTATGTAAGCTGGTATCTCAGTACCCACTAATGGGAATGGATTGAAACTTCTCACAGTTGTCCATTGTCATAAACTGATATGCATTTTACAGTTACCATGACCCTATTTTGCAATTTTACAAAATTATTCCCGTTTTTTAACTTTTATTTTCATTCAGCATACAAGGCTCGTGAATGGTTGAGCGTTGCTGTCCTCTGACAGCTCTTGTTTTTGAAGCTTTAGCAAAGAAGTTTGTTCAAGTAAGCAATTAAACTCAGGTGAGCAATATAAGGCCACCATGGCCCTCTTGTTTCTCTTACGTGGCTAAAAGATCAATAGAGAGAACAAAAGGGTAGCCACATATAAATACCCATTTGTAAAGATGTCCGTCTCTAGACATAATATTTTGCGCACCAGATCTCCTCATCCCCTTGTCACAGTTTAATGGAACTTCACACAAGTGATCAGTTGTAACTCTAGTTGTGCATGGTGCATGTAAGTTTCTTTCAGAAAAAGAATTTGCAGAGTTATGGGACTTTGTTTTTTTGTGTACGTATTATGCTATATACTAAGAGTCTGCATAATAATATGCAATTGTGCGCGCCTAATCTGCTGAACCCATGCACACAATTTAATGAAACTTTAAACAGGTGATCATTTGTGTCCCTAGTTGTGCGTGGTGCATGTTAGGTTCTTTCACAAGAATATTCTGCAGAGTTATGGGTCTTTGTTTTTGGTTACTATACCATATACATTGAGTCTGCATATGCAATCTTGTGCACGCCTAATCTCCTTAACCCTTGCACACAGTTTAATTGAACTTCACATAAGTGATCAGTAGCAACCCTAGTTGTGCATGGTGCATGTTATGTTCTTTTAGATAAATTTTCTGCAGAGTTATGGAACTTTTTGTTGTTTGTTACTAAACTATATACATAGTGTCTGCATTATGCAATCTTGTGCACGCCTGATCTCCGGAACCATTGCACACAATGCAATGAAACTTCAAACAAGTGATCAATATAAGCCTTACGTGTGCATGGTGCATGTTAGGTTCTTTCAGAAGAATATTCTGCAGACGGGATTTTTATGCCCCCGGCATCTACAGATGCGGGAGGTATATAGTGAGTGTCTTGTCCATTTGTCCGTACGAGGTTAACCAAATGGGACCGTTTCGTCTAGCATCAATACCCCTTACTAGAATTACTTGATACTAATGCAAATGTAACCTGTGACCATTCCTCATCTTCAGACATCACCTGACCTCAGTTTGACCTTGACCTTGACCTCATTTTGGACTTAGGTTGCTTTATATGGGCCATCTTTTGTTTAACCAAATGGGACCGTTTCGTCTAGCATCAATACTGCTTACAGGCATGAATTTATTCTAAAACAGATGCAACCTGTGACCATTCCTCATCTTCAGACATCACCTGACTTCAGTTTGACCTTGACCTCGTTTTGGACTTAGGTTGCTTTATATGGGCCATCTCTTGGTTAACCAAATGGGACCGTTTCGTCTAGCATCAATACCGCGTACAAGAATGAATTGATACTAATACAGCTGTAACCTGTGACCATTCCTCATCTTTAAACATCACCTGAGCTCAGTTTGACCTTGACCTCGTTTTGTACTTAGGTTGCTTTGTATCGACAAGGATGCTACTAGAGGCATCAAGCGTTTATTGAACGCAGCTCCTTGTTTGTTACTATACTATATACATAGAGTCTGTATACATATAGTCCACATAATTATGCAATCTTGTGTGCGTCAAATTCTAATGCACTGTATCTGTGCATGTGGGGGATACATTCATCACCTTCAGTGGTAGGTCTAGTTTTCTCAGATGTTTTAGTTGGCCCCTATAAGAGCTAAAAATGGAAAATTCTTTGAACAAATTTTCTTCATGAATCGATTGAGGGATAAATTCAACTTGGTCTGTAACATTATAATAAGTCTTTCCCAAAGTTTATTTAACGTTTTACTAAGTATACATCATGAAATGGAATTGCATAATATTGTTTTGACTTTCATCTGGAGTTATGGCCATTTTTGGTTACAATATTAGATCAAAACAGTTGTATAATGGAAAATGTAAATTTTCATTTCGTTTATAATGTTTACAGGCAACAGATGTGAAAATGATATCAACGATTGTCCAGGATCCTGTAAAATTACAAATGGTAGATGTGAAGATAGAGTCAATGGATACGAATGTATATGTAAAGATGGATATGTTGGCGATACTTGCGAGGTAAGTTTATGCTTTGTAAGAAGTTTTAAAAACTTCTTTCAGATCTCTTCTTCTGACGAGAAAATGAGAGACTGTGACAGTGATGAGTACATTAAACCATGTTTGTTTGACTTGTAGGGAGGGCTGGGCAGGAGAGAGAGGTAGATAATATCCCGTGCATGATTAAAAGTTGGACAAAGGTCTCCAAAACTCTGGATATTTACAGAAAACATTCTTGAAATGATCCCTTCTTTTTGTGTGCAACATATTGTACAGTGATAACTGTTTTTTTCCAGACCAGTAGCACATATCATTTCCAAGTGATCAAAGACATAAAGTATAAGGATGAAAACATTAGGACTTAGAATTAGGAGAAAATTTTCAAAGGGATGAGAATTTTTACAATGTCTTTTAGTTTTAAGAACATTGCAATTGCAGTAAGCTTTTAAAATTATTCTAATATAGAACTACTGGTATTGTTGTTTTATGGAGCACTTTAATGGGAGACTAAACATATCATATGCCGTTTAAAGTCGTTTAAAGCTATGTCGAAACGTAAATGTATTACATTCATATAGCGCATGGTTAAAATATGTTTGAAATGATGACATACTAAATATTCACTGTTTTTATGCCCTCGGCATCTGCTGATGCGGGAGGCATATAGTGATTGTCTTGTCCATTCGTCCGTCCGTTCGTCCGTCCGTCCGTACGAGGTTAACCAAATGGGACCGTTTCGTCTAGCATCAATACCCCATACTAGAATGACTTGATACTAATGCAGGTGTAACCTGTGACCATTCCTCACCTTCAGAAATCACCTGACCTCTGTTTGACCTTGACCTTGACCTCATTTTGGACTTAGGTTGCTTTATATGGGCCATCTCTTGGTTGTAATTACATTTTACCTGAGGTATCACTGCCATTTATGTATCAATAATTACCTTTTTACCTGAGGTATCACTGCCATTTGTATAACAATAATTACATTTGACCTGAGGTATCACTGCCATTTATGTAGATTTATCTAAGAATTCTCTGAAGTTTGTTGGACGGCTCAGAATCTACTTGTAATCTAATTCTTCATGACAAGTGATAACCTTTGATAAGATGCTTTGCTGATTGTTCTCTGATTTTTTCCCCCAGAAAATAGAAATTGATTGCGGATGCAAGTGCATTTCATTTTTACTGTGTGCATCTTTGTGCGGTCGCAAGAGGTGTTTTGGTTTATGTGCATGTGTTTCCTAGATGAGAATAAAAGAAGTTGCAACATTTGTATCTCAACAAAATTGAGCATAAAATATAAAGAAAATTTGTATGGTGTTTGTGTTTGAAAACATTTTCACATTTTCTTTTGCGACATGCCCCAGTGAAAATCTTTGAAATTTTCTCATTTCTCGATGAGATATATATTCAGTATTTGGTCCAAGCAAAGAAATATTTTCTGTGTATTTCATTGTAACTTTAACTTTTTATTGACTTATCCATTGCCACAGGTGGAGATAAATGAATGCTCAAGCTACCCATGTGAACATGGTGGAACATGTACGGATGAAGTTAATGGATTTACTTGTGAATGTCCGGATGGCTGGGAAGGAGACAGATGTGAAATTCAGATAAATAACTGTGCTGGCCGCGCACCTTGTCTTAATGGAGGCGAATGTTTTAGTCTTCCAACTTCGGCACGATGCAGGTAATGTTTGTTGTATGGTTGACTCATTGCTTGGAACTTCAATCTTTGCAAAATTGAGATGTATGATTCTGAGGTAATTGATTTAAGAAATCGTATGCCTATTTATGAATGATTAGAACTTACGCAGTAAATAATAATGAAATCTCTGATCTGTTCACAAATTCATCTTTTGTAATGTTGGCTGATTTAAAATTGTCCATATTTTGCATGGGGTAGCTTTTGGGGGTTCCCTATTCATCATCTTCATAGAACTAACATCAGTTGTTTACCTCATCAAGACTACCTCTACAGCACATGACCAAGGTCACTAAGTTCAAGATCAAGATCACATTTCGAGATCAAAGATGAAGTAGCTTAAATATATGTCTACTCCATGTCTTCTGAAACACTAGAAAAAATTTCATAAATAAGCAACATTTGGTAACCCCATCCTGGTGACATGTGCACAACCCAGGTCATTATGTCTAAGGTCAAGGCCACACTTATAAGTCAAAGATCAAACTTTCTATCACTTAATATAAAACAATAAATAAAATCACAATGAGAATTAATACAAGCATAAGGAAGCTTGTGAACATAGAAAGAAAAAGTTTTCATTCACTATACTGGAAAAGAAGTGAATGCAAAATTATCAAGTATGTGTTTTTCTGTATAAAATAAAATATATAAGATTTAGTGTAATGTTAGTTAAGAAATTAAGAAACATTTAAAAAGGCTAGACTTACCTGGTAAAAACTGTGCAGTTCACAAGTTGAACACTGGACAAATGCAAAATAACTGATAAAGCTAAAAAGTGATTGACTGTGCTATATGTGTTTTAGGTTGATAATAATCTCATCATAATAAAATATTGTCCCTTTGTATCCAGTTTCCCCCAGTATCCGGTGCATACTTTGATATATTTTTTTATTGTGTTTCTCAGTACTGGTTTTAATGACAACCAACCGCAACTCACCAAACATTCCACTGTCAAAAGTAATATGTAGAATATGGTCTTTTTATATTTTCTATTTTTTGTAGGGAGCTAAAAAATTGTTGTCTGCTGACACATTCTGCTTTTTTTTCAAATGAGCACTTAGACCAATCAGAACTGTTTTACATTTTAAAAGATTGCAAGCCATTAATTGTATATTTTTACATGACTTGTTGTTTGCACTATTGAACGGCCTATCACCCAAACACACATTTACTAGACTACAGTGAAAAAAAAATAGAAAAAAAAAATGATATATACTAGTACTTCTGATGTCATGTAATACAGACGTCAGACAACAGTTTAAACTATTGACTGGCAAGAAACTAAGTACAAAACATCTATACAGCAATTACAAAGGATACTCATCTTTATATATATATTTTTTTTACACTAACTCCTGTTTGGGCATTTTTCGGCTCATCTAGATTCAGTACATTTGTTTTGAAAATACCATTTCTGAAAAATATGTGCAGGCCTTGGCCCTTAGTACCTTTGTGGAAATTAAGCAGTGGCAGATTTGTAATTCTTGATGCCATGAAAAGTTTTATTATGCCCCTGAAGGGAGGCATATTAGTTTTCAACTGTCCATCCGTTCATTTGTTAGTTCGTTAGTCACTACGTTAACTTTTTGCATGAAGGCACTTAACCTGCGAACCGCTGCACACAGGACCTTCAAACTTTACATGCTGATAGTACTTATTGAGAACACAACTCCTACTGACTTAAGGGTCACCAGGTCAAAGGTCAAGGTCACAGGGGCCAATGTTAACTTTTTGCATGAAGACACTTTACTCGCGAACCACTGCACCCAGGACCTTCAGACTTCACGTGCTGATAGTACTTATTGAGTACACGACCCTACTGACTTTGGGGTCATCAGGTCAAAGGTCAAGGTCATAGGGGCCAACGTTAATTTTTTGCATGAAGGCACTTTACTCGCGAACCACTGCACCCAGGACCTTCAAACTTCACATGCTGATAGTACTTATTGAATACACGACCCCAACTGACATTGGGATCATCAGGTCAAAGGTCAAGGCCAAAGGGGCCAATGTTAACTTTTTGCATGAAGGCACTTTACTTGCGAATCACTGCACCCAGGACCTTCAAACTTCACATGCTAATAGTACTTATTGAGTAAACAACTCCTACTGACTTTAGGGCACCAGGTCAAAGATCAAGGTCACCAGGTCAAAGGTCAAGAGTGCTGCGGGGGCATTTGTCAGCATTAGTGACAGCTCTTGTACAAAGAATAAATTTAGAAAAGTACAGAGGAGAGATGACAATATTAACTATGGCTGCCTTTACCCTTAAGTCTTAATATTTCATTTCATGTAGTACATACAAGTCATAAGATTTCCTGCGACCAGAATTTATACAGACCAGAAATTGTTATGGATGTATGTGTGACCACTCAGCCTAAAAAGTAACTTATTGGTGAATAGCGTGCTTGTTTTTTTGTGTCCCCACCCCATGAGTGGTGGGGGCATATAGATTTGCTCTTGTCGGTGCGTCTGTCCGTCCGTCCGAAGTTCGTGACGCGCCTAGCTCAAAAAGTATATGATATAAATTGATGAAACCTTGCATGAGTCTTTATCATGATATAAACTTGCGCACCTTCTATTTTTGTCTGGCCCCGCCCCCTTATTTTAGAGTTATGGCCCCTGAAATAGTCAAAAATGCACATTTTCACCTTTTGACACGCCTTGCTCAAAAAGTATGTGATATAAATTGATGACACCTTGCGTGAGTCTTTATCATGATATGAACTTGCACACCTTCTATTTTTCGTCTGGCTCCGCCCCTATTTTTATAGTTATGGCCCCTGAAATAGACAAAAATGCACATTTTCACCTTGTGACACGCCTAGCTCAAAAAGTATTTGATATAAATGGATGAAACCTTGCATGTGTCTTTATCATGATATGAACTTACGCACCTACTATTTTTCATCTGGCTCCGCTCCTTATTTTTAGAGTTATGGTCTCTGAAATAGTCAAAAATGCACATTTTCACCTTGTGACATGCCTAGCCCAAAAAGTATTTGATAAAGACTCATGAAACCTTGCATGAGTCTTAATCATGATATGAACTTGCGCATCTCCTATTTTTAATCTTGTTATGGCCCCTGAAATAGTCAAAAATGCACATTTTCACATTGTGACATGCCTAGCTCAGATAGAATTTGATATAAATTGATGAAACCTTGAATGAGTCTTTATCATGATAACGTCGCACCGACACAATCATAGGACAGGTCATATGGCAACTTTCCAGCTTTAATGGTGGAGGAAGACCCTAGGTGTCCCCCCGTGCAATATTTCATCACGAGCGGGTAGAACCACCGACTTTCCGTAAGCCAGCTGGATGGCTTCCTCACATGAAGAATTCAGCACCCCGAGTGAGGCTCAAACCCACATCGGTGAGGGGCAAGTGATTTGAAGTCAGCGACCTTAACTACTCGGCCACGGAGGCTCTCCAGGAAATTAAAGAGCAAATAAAAAGTTCCTTTATGCACAACTAGATATCAATATTGCTCATTGCTGAAAGTTTGAATAAATTATATGAAATAATGAAGGAGGAATTCAGGTCGCAAGCATTTCTCTATATATCATAATTATAGAGGAAAAACAATGAAGGCCATAATCCAGGAAATTAAAGAGTATTTACAAAAGTCCCTCTTGCACAATTAGGCATCAATATTGGTCATTGCTGAAAGTTTGAAGAAATTCTGTCAAATAATGAATGAGGAGTTCATGTGACATGCATTTTCCAGCTATATTGCAAAAGCAACGTTCCATAAATCCGATAAGCCAATCTCATGTCTGTAAAAGATCACGTGAAAACACCTATATGCTACACTACTTCTTGCTTTCCATCCAGGCCACAGGTAATAAGAGAAGGGCCTGCGCTGAAGCTTGATCACTTTCAGATTTAGTTTCAGCAAACTGAAGGTTTAGCAGGTAGAATGTTGCCTGTTAACGTAGTTTCTGGTCCTTCAAATGTAAAATTTTACTGGATCTGAGTTTTTAAAACTGAGTAAGAATACCAGACTGAGAATGCCTCCCTGCTATTGTTCAGTTTCAAACTTTTGTTCAGGAAACAACCAGTCAGGTTCAGATTTTTGAGACTGGTTTCCAAATCAGTCTCACAACCTTGGGATACATGTACTTGACATGAAAACTATTCAAAGTAGTTGCAAGTTGCAGTCATCAAAGCAAAAAAAAAAAAAAAAAAAAAAAGAAACATAATAACATTGCTCCATTTATAAAGTAAATGCTTTACAAAGTTATTTCAGACTTGTACCTATGTATATCCATGCAGATATTATCTTTTTAGATGTGAGGGTGGTGCTATCGGAGAGAATTGTGAAAACGCTACATTACTTTGTGATACACTCTCTAGCCTTAATGTGTGTATTAAGAAGGGAGTTTGTGTCAATGGAGAGGGAACTGCCACATGTTCTTGTCCTGTAGGTCAGTAGATTTTGTTTTTGGTGCATAAGCACATACTGAAATGTCGTCTGCTATGAGTGTGAATGGAATTTTTTTTTCCCATGATATTTATTGCAATATTAAGTGTTCACAAGGTTGTACTGTAATGTATATTGAAGATAATTGTGCCACCCCATGAGTGATGGGGGCATATAGATTTGGTCTTGTCCGTGCGTCCGTCCGTGCGTGCGTCCGTCCGTCCGAAGTTCGTGACGCGCCTAGCTCGAAAAGTATTTGATGTAAATTGATGAAACCTTGCACGAGTCTTTATCATGATATGAACTTGCGCACCTCCTATTTTTCGTCTGGCTCCACCCCCTATTTTCAGAGTTATGGCCCCTGAAATAGTCAAGAATGCATATTTTCACCTTGTGACACGCCTAGCTCAAACAGTATTTGATATAGATTCATGAAACCTTGCATGAGTCTTAATCATGATATGAACTTGCGCACCGCCTATTTTTCATCGGCTCCGCCCTTTATTTTCAGAGTTATGGCCCCTGAAATAGTCAAAAATGCACATTTTCACCTTGTGACATGCCTAGCTCAAAAAGTATTTGATATAGATTCATGAAACCTTGCATGAGTCTTAATCATGATATGAACTTGCGCATCTCCTATTTTTCATTTGGGTCTGCCCCCAATTTTCAGAGTTATGGCCCCTGAAGTAGTCAAAAATGTACATTTTCACTTTCTGACATGCCTAGCTCAAAAAGTATTTGATATAGATTCATGAAACCTTGCATGAGTCTTAATCATGATATGAACTTGCGCACCTCCTATTTTTCATCTGGCTCCGCCCTCTATTTTCAGAGTTATGGCCCCTGAAATAGTCAAAATCACATTTTCACCTTTTGACATGCCTAGCTCAAAAAGTATTTGATAAAGAGTCATGAAACCTTGCATGAGTCTTAATCATTATATGAACTTGCGCACCTCCTACTTTTTATCTGGCTCCACCCCCTATTTTCAGAGTTATGGCCCTTGAAATACTCAAAAGTACACATTTTCACCTTGTGATACGCCTAGCTCAAAAAATATTTGATATAGATTCATGAAACCTTGCATTAGTCATAATCATGATATGAACTTGCGCATCTCCTATTTTTCATTTGGGTCTGCCCCCAATTTTCAGAGTTATGGCCCCTGAAGTAGTCAAAAATGCACATTTTCACTTTCTGACATGCCTAGCTCAAAAAGTATTTGATATAGATTCATGAAACCTTGCATGAGTCTTAATCATGATATGAACTTGTGCACCTTTTATTTTTCATTTGGGTCCGCCCCCTATTTTTAGAGTTATGTTCCCTGAAATAGTCAAAAATGTACATTTTCACCTTGTGACACACCTAGCTCAAAAAGTATTTAATATAAATGGTTGAAAACTCGCATAAGTCTTTATCATGATATAAACTTGCACACCTCTAATTTTTTGGCTGGCTCCACCCCTTATTTTTAAAGGTATGGCCCCTAAAATAGTAAAAAAATGCACTTTTTCACCTAATTATATACCTAGCTCAAAAAGTATTTGATGTAAATTCAGAAAACCTTGATGGAGTCTTTATCTTGATGTGACCTTGCACACTTAGCATTCTTCTTGAGAATCTTAGCTCTTATTACAGAGTTATGGCCCTAGAAATAGCCAAAATAGTGGATTTTTTGTTTGTGATGCTCATAGCTCAAAAAGTTTAGCGCCTAGAATAATGAATCATTTTCATAATATGTTTGTTGAGGCTATACCCGATTAAGACCGCAAACATTTGAATTTTTGCCACTTATTTGTGACAAACGTACCAACGGGGGGCGGGGGGGGGGGGGCACACCCTGTGTCCTACAGACACATTCTAGTTTTATCTTTAAAATGAATACATTAAGCCCGGCTTATAAGTCATCCGATCTTGCACTTTTTCGTAGAGACAAGTCTTGAAAATAAAATGATTGAAAGTTATGTCAAATAGAAATCTGGATATGGAACACTGACTTTTCGCACCTTCTCTTGTCAGGGGCAGACAACTCATATAAAGGATATTTTCAGCAAATTTCTTTTTAAATCGTTTTATTTCGCTCGATTTTTAATGAATATTTACGATTTTTGGGATTTAAGTGTTTTGTGTTAATACCTTTCTATTTATAGTATCAAAAGCAGGCTTACTCTCAAGCTTATTCGTGCGCAACGACTTCCGTTATTTTTATAAAAATGCTCTTAGTAGTTATATTTTAAACGAATCCTGACAAAATTGTTATATAATTTATCTTATAGGAATGCAAAATTGAAATAATAATATGAAATAAGGCAAAGCCTCAAAGCGAGCTCAAAGAAATCGAATTAAGCTGAAAAATATATGCATCATTGTCACAAAGAAACTATTCACTACTCACAAGAATTCAGGATAACCTATTCACTTGAAAAAGTCTACATTTAGTGTCACCATACCTATAACAGTGAATGTCATACGTTGCAAAATTAATGGGAAGCCGGTGTCACGGTGACGTCATTATCGCGTTCCATTTTCTTTCTGCTTATTAATGACATTTTTTCCATTTTCTGACCGATGTTTGATCTTTTAAATTAAAATAATATTTTTTTTAAACAACTTGAAATCATTCTATCATTGTTGTTGAGTGATGAATAATTTTTAGCAATTGAGTGAAGTTCTGTATTCACTCCGGAAAGAAGTACTTCCTGTGAGCACCTATCCGCTAGGGTGCGCTTTTTAAAAACTTCCGACGAAACTTTTCAAATCCATCACCAAGTGTGCAAGTATACTTGCGTTACCGTAAAGCTCGATTCTCGAGCAGGCCCTTCGGGCCTGCTCTTCGAGCTCGCTATAAATGAATAATATATTTCAGAAAAAGAAAAAAATATTCATTGTGGTTTATAAACAGTCACCGTTCATTCTTTTTTATTAAAATTACCGTAAAATGTTTGTAATATAATACTCATTTTTCAATACAAAACCCATAAAACAACACTTATTACACTTTTGTGACATTATCTGCGAACGAATATATAATTTTCCTGAAAAATAATCAGTTAACGCAATTAAAAGGGAGGTAATCAGTAAATTGAAATATATTGTGCATATTTGTCGCATTACCGTGATTTATGTGTTATAATGTTGGTATTGGTAAGTTACAAGTATCCAGGCACTTATGTATTTAGATTAAAAGGTTCGTGGTTGTAAAGAATAATTAAGTGGAATCATTCATGGCGATTTACCGTTACATAAATTGCACATTCTGCCCTAGCTGGATTTGGTTGCAATTAAACAAAGAAAGAAGTAGTTAATATCTGTATATTTAAGAAATAACAATTAATATCACATGGGCGTAGCTCGAGTGATATAATAATACGAATTAGATGACAAACAATGAAGAGCACATCACTAAATTTGATATATTATTTCGATTCTTACACGTTACGAAGGACTTTAAAGTACGCTTCGGTAGCCTAGTGGTAGAGCGTCCGCTTCGGGTGCGGGAGGTCGTGGGTTCGATCCCCGGCCGCGCCATACCAAAAACGTAACAACAATGGTACCAGCAGCTTCCTCGCTTTGTGCTCAGCATTGAGGGGATAGTGCTAGGACTAGTCAGCCAGGTATCAGTATAATGTGACTTGGTGTTTTTTTTTGTTGGGTCTAACGTCGCACCGACACAGTTATAGGTCATATGGTGACTTTCTAGCTTTGATGGTGGAGGAAGACCGTGCATTATTTCATCACGAGCGGGCACCTGGGTTGAACCACCGACCTTCCGTAAGTCAGCTGGATGGCTTCCTCGCATGAAGAATTGAACGCCCCGAGTGAGGCTCGAACCGACTTGGCGGGGTATCATGTCACGTGTCTACGGTGTGATATGCCAGTGTGGCAGCACTATAAAGTTGGGGATTGTGCTCACTGCTACAAGTAGACACCGTCGTATATAAGACTGAAAAATTGTTGAAAAAGACGTTAAACCCGAACACACAAACAGCCTTGACGACATCCATCAAGTGCTAGTATTTGCCTATTTTCTATTTTGTGTTGATTTCCTTTCCTGTGTGACTGACGTAATAATTGTGACGTCAGGAAATTAAAATGTATTGATATATAAAAATACACAATAATCAGATAGGAAAATGAATTCGGTTTTGTTAGAATCTGCGATAAAGAATGGTTGACGCGCGGACCGGTATGACAGCATTATGAAGTCCATTATGACGTCAATAGGTGACATGACGTCCGGTTTATTACTACTTGGATAAATGAAGCCCAGCAAAATTTTATCATGAAATTTCAATGACCATGTAAGAATAAAAATAAAGAAGGCCGTCAAGTGTTTTTCACCTGATTTATCACAGTTCAGAGCTCAGATGCGCAGTAATTGAACCAAAATGTTTTAATATATCTAATTAAAATGCCACATTTTTAACAGCGTGATATATATAAAGACATGGGTGTGATATTTTAAATGAAATATTTCTATAAATCTAACAAACCTGTTTTACTCTTTTTGTACCGGCACGATGTGTCTATCATTCTTTATATTTTTGCAAACTAACGTTATTAAAGATATACTCAGATGAACAGTACTTAAGTCGCATTTATTTCTTACGTTAACCAAACTATATTTATATGTGACAAATAAACATTTTAGTTTGAAAGAAAATTGACATGAGAACATAATTTAATCACACAAAGCATGAAAACGTCTTACAGAGTTGTTATTGACCTATCGTCTTACAAAGTTGTTACTGACCTATTATCCTAAAGGTCTATGGCTATAGTGTAAAACAGAAATCAGCTAAATATAATCGTGTTTTAAATGTTAAAGGGGTTTGTATTTCGAACGCGTCAATGTAGTACATACCAAAATGGAAACTGCTAATTTGCTATTTATATCATATAAGCACATTTTTTTTTGTCTTTCTTTAATATTGTTTACACTGATTCAGTTTTGCATTACTTTAACTGTTTTTTAGCTCACCTGTTACATAGTGACAAGGTGAGCTTTTGTGATCACCTTCGTCCGTCGTCCGTCGTCAGTCCGTCAGTGCGTCCGTGCGTGCGTCAACAATTTCTTGTCTGCACGATAGTGGTTTCATTTATGATTTTATTTTAACCAAACTTGCACACAACTTGTATCACCATAAGATCTCGGTTCCTTTCTTGAACTGGCCAGATCCCATTATGGGTTCCAGAGTTATGGCCCCTGAAAGGGCCAAAATTAGCTATTTTGACCTTGTCTGCACAATAGCAGCTTTATTTATGATTTGATTTTTACCAACCTTGCACACAACTTGTATCACCATAAGATCTTGGTTCCTCTCTTAAACTGGCCAGATTCCGTTATGCGTTCCAGAGTTATGCCTCCTGAAAGGGCCAAAATTAGCTATTTTGACCTTGTCTGCACAATAGCAGCTTCATTTTTGATTTGAATTTAATCAAACTTGCACAAAACTTGTATCACCATAAGGTCTCGGTTCCTTTCCTAAACCGGCCAGATCCTTTAATGGGTTCCAGAGTTATTGCCCCTGAAAGGGCCAAAACTAGCTATTTTGACCTTGTTTGCAAATAGCAGCTTCATTTATGATTTGATTTTAACTAAACTTGCACACAACTTGTATCATCACAAGATCTTGGTTCCTTTCTTGAACTGGCCAGATTTCATCATGGGTTCCAGAGTTATGGCCCCTTAAAGGTCCATAATTGGCTATTTTGGCTTTTGCAGCCATATAGAGACTTCATTTATGGTTTTATTTGACACAAATTTCCAAAATATCTTCAACAACAATAAATCTTGGATTCCATGACAAATCAGATCCAATCGTAGGTTCCAGAGTTATTTTATATCTGATTACCTCCCCTGATTGTAATCAAAATGAATTTATATCAGTAAGTACTTATAGGACTTATTTGAAATTTCATTATTGTCATTAGTTGGACTGAACCAATCAGGGTAGATAACTATGGACTGATTTTATGTCAAATTACCTCCCTTTATCTCAAATTAAAATGGGTATATCTCCGTAACTAATGAAGATACTGATCTGAAATTTCATTTATGTCAACAGATTTATTTGGCAGATCCTTCTTTTGTTCACTTACAATTTTTTTTTATTACTTCCCTTTTACGTTACTATAAATAGCTTATTTTTAGTAACTTTTTTATTATTGGCCGTAGGGGAAAACCGAGACCACTTTTCTGTGGTACAACATGGATGGTACCTCCAATTTTTAGGTGTATTTTGACATATCTGTACCTTGTAAGAATTTTTTTTCTTTTTGGTTAAATTTCTTCCCTTTGTTGTTCCTGTCCTTTGGACTTAGATATTTTTTCTGAGGACCTTCTTGTCCTCAAGTGCAATGATAACAGGTGAGCGATATAGGGCCATCATGGCCCTCTTGTATAGATAAACTTTTCAACTTACGGCATATATTTATACAAGCATGCAACATCATGAAAGTGTCTTATGACTAAAATCTAGTGTAATCACAAAAGAATGACGACACGACGTCTGTAAGCAATCGTACATCCAAACGTTTTGATATTTGTAGTCCCGTTTTGGAAAGTCAATTAACTTCGGTAGAACTATTTATTTCATTTCATTTCATCAAATGCAATCGTTTTACAGTACTAAGATGTGTAGAAATGCTTATGTTCATCTTACACTCCCCTTTATTAAGAAATAGACTGTGGTTTAGTGGTTTACATCTGGGTATGAAACATATGGACGTGTTTAGCTTACAGACGGCGGTAGTCTTCACCATAGGCCCCATCTAACGGTATCCTTATGGTATAGCATTATATAGTAAGTATATTTACTATATAAATGCTATACCATAAGGAAACCGTTAGGTGGGGCCTATGGTCTTCACACGCGCTTTAAATAAAAATCATGTATTTCATACCAAAATGGTGATGTGTATCTTATAACTACTACTTGAAATATTCAGTCTAATTTTACATATTTTGGGAGTTATACTTCTCGGGAACCCTACAGCAAATGTATTAATGTGGTGTCACAATGCAGTTTTCCCATTGATCACATCCGGTAACATACACATTTACCATACCGCAATTGTTCCAGCTTTACGTAAAGTCATAGTAATGGTACATAGGGTTATCATTTATAATGCAGAAGCAATTTTAACATATCCTAATGAGGTAGCCCGTCCAAATTGTAATGTTCTTTGTTGACTTAGAAACCTATGTAGAAGTACATTTATAAATTTTGAATTTTAGTTTGATATAAATATATTAGATCAAAGTCGCAATAATAAGAAGCAATCAAAATTTTTATTTTTCTCATTAATTTATATAATAGAATAATGTATCTCTGACAGGTAAAAACACCCCCAAAATGAAATTGAGTAAGGAAATAAATCGTTTCAAACATGTGCAAATGTTCAGTTTTATTCATTAGTTAAAAAGTATATTCGGATGAGTATCCCCCCTCTAACCCCCCCCCCCCCCGCCCACCAACCAGACACACACATACAACATTCACCTTCTTTCCGGATAGTTTACCTTATCAGGATCAAGTTGCATTAGTTCGTGTCAAAATATTATCTCACATACCACTTTTAACATTGTAGTTCTAAACAAATGTTTTAAATGACTACAATAAACATTAAAATATGAGCTAGGTACTTAGATATATAAAGTTTTTTATTGAGCCGCTTCTAAAAGTATTTGATATTGCATGTTTCAATTAGCTGTAATGATGACATTTTACTAACAATATACTTTTCTAAATGAGTAAAAATATGTGCATGTAGTAATTTGAAAGGTATTTGAAAAAGTCTAAGTATGACGCTAAAAGATTTGGTAAGTGCATGTTGTCATACAGTTTACAACTGTATGAAACATCGCGGTACTGATAAAATCTCTCAGACCTATCACTATAAATATTCTTTAAGGGAATATTTCTTCTTTCAGTTTATATACATTTCTTGCTTTTTAACAGTTAGAAAGGGTTTGCTTTTCTTAGTATTGTATATGCCATCCCTTAGCCTAGCTCTGTTGCGAAATAGTCATGAAATTAACCATTCTACACTGTTCTTCATTATGTTATATCAAGTTATATATCGCTGCAAAAGTATAGGAAAGTATTTAATTCAATTTAAGATCTATGCATGAATTGATTATTACATAAACACGAGATTTAGTTCGTATCCAAAAGAAAGAAATATACAACATTTAGAATGAGCAAAATATGAGGCGCCTCTCCCGTATGTGTGGACAAGTTTAAAATGACCCGAAAAGGCATCTATAGTCGGAACAATTCTAAAGCGATATAATCTAATTATGAACACATGTTTCCTCTTTTTTATAACACTTATTTATAAAAAATTTGTCATTGTTTGAAAACAGGATGTAAAGTTTAAGAAATGTGATACGTCGTTTTAGATAATTTATCCCTGTTCATACAAATTATTCCAAAAGTAACCTTTCTTTGATATTTCTTAAAATAATCTAACTTTGAGAAGCTCTACATAGCCCAATTGTTTTGTGACCAGATTATTAGAAATTTCGAAAATGACTATAAAATTTTAAACGTTGCTGAACATGATCAAATTATTTTTACAAATTCAATAGTCCTAAAGATGACGTCATAAAACAGTTTGCCCAGGCTTTCATGGTTGACTGATTCGAGTGTTCCATATCAAGAATTTATCTTCTGGTATTGTTCTTTAAGAAATGTATTATCTTAAGTCTCTACTAAAATGTGCAAGGTTCGGCTATATTTTAGGATTTATAAGCCGGGCTAATTATCACATGACTTGTGTAAAGATTTATTGTCACTTGGGTTAACTGCGTATCTTTTGTCTTTGGAACTCTTTAACAAGTGTTGTGTTTTTAGACTTGTTCAGAACTGAATTAGGTAACTTTTATAATGGTGATTTTGTTTATACTTATGAAAAATGCAGTAGGTATGTATATTACTGCATAACAAATATCACTCCAGAAATAAAGTATAGTGCAATATGTTTGGTGTCACTGGCATCAGCCTGTCCATGCTTACAAATGGATACTAATGTGGCTATAAAGACAATAGATATCTGAAACCTTTTTATGCCCCGGCATCTACTGATGCGGGAGGCATATAGTGATCGTCCTGTCCGTCCGTTCGTCCGTCCATCCGTACGAGGTTAACCAAATGGGACCGTTTCATCTAGCATCAATACCCCTTACTAGAATGACTTGATACTAATGCAGATGTAACCTGTGACCTTTCCTCATCTTCAGACATCACCTGACCTCAGTTTGACCTTGACCTTATTTTTGACTTAGGTTGCTTTATATGGGCCATCTCTTGGTTAACCAAATGGGACCGTTTTGTCTAGCATCAACACCGCTTACAAGAATGAATTGATATTAATGCAGATGTAACCTGTGACCATTCCTCATCTTCAAACATCACCTGACCTCAGTTTGACCTTGACCTTGACCTCATTTTGGACTTGGGTTGCTTTATATGGGCCATCTCTTGGTTAACCAATTGGGACCGTTTCGTCTAGCATTAATACCTCTTACAAGAATGAATTGATACTAATACAGATGTAACCTGTGACCATTCCTCATCTTCAAACATCACCTGACCTCAGTTTGACCTTGACCTCATTTTGGTTGCTTTGTATCGGCAAGGATGCTACCGGGGGCATCAAGCGTTTATTGAACGCAGCTCCTTGTTCATTCAGTTGTTATACGCCCGAAGGGACGTATTATGTTATGACGCTGGTGTCCGTCTGTCCGTCTGTCTGTCCGTCCGTCTGTCTGTCCGTTAGCAATTTCGTGTCCGCTCTGTAACTCTTGAACCCCTTGAAGGATTTCACGGAAACTTCACACAAATGTTCACCACACCGAGACGACGTGCAGAGCGCATGTTTTGGATGTCTCGCTTCAAGGTCAAGGTCACACAGGAGTCAAAGGTCATATCAGTTCACCACAACAAGACGACCTGCAGAGCGCATGTTCCGGATGACTCGCTTCAAGGTCAAGGTCACACTTAGGGGTCAAAAGTCATATCAGATTGTTTCGTGTCCGCTCTGTAACACTTGAACTGCTGGAAGGATTTCAAAGAAACTTGGCAGAAATATTCACCACACTGAGACGACGTGCAGAGTGCATGTTCCGGATGACTTGCTTCAAGGTCAAGGTCACACTTAAGGGTCAAAGGTCATATATGACTTTGCTTTGTGTATATTGCTCTGCATTGCAGTGCTCTTGTTTTAATTTGGCAGATCTCTTTTTTTGTTCACTTACAATAATATTTTTTTTAATTACTTCCCTTTATGTTACTATAAATAGCTTATTTTGAAACTTTTTTATTGTTGGCCGTAGGGAAAAACCAAGACCACTTTTCTGTGGTACAACATGGATGGTACATCCAATTTTTAGGTGTATTTTGACATACCTGTACCTGATAAGGATTTTTTTTGTGGACATTGAATTTTTTGAAGTTTTCCTTTTGTTGTTCCAGTCCTTTGGGCATCAACAGTCAAGTTCTTTAAATTTTGCTCCCATCCTATGGTGTAATCCTTCGGGCGTATATTACCCCGCTTGGCGTAGCTCTTGTTCCTCAATGGCTCTACCTTCTCTTAGCCAGCTAGAAGGACAATAGAGAGGACAAAAAGTTAGCCATCTAAGTCCCAGTTTAAAGAGACGTCTGTCTGTCCGTAATTTCTTTTTGGACAGTATCTTAGAAACAATTGAAATTTCAATGTTTTTGCAAATGACTACATTATAATGCTGAACTATATCTTCATAGTACAATAGTAGAAGGATCTTTTAAATGTTTGTGCCCTTCAAAATGTTGGAACTAGATCAGTAGATTAAATGTTCAAGGTCACAATTAGAGGTCAATGATCAAATGGTGTATCTGTATATGGTACAAATCATCTTAACAAGTGGAAGAATTTTCATTACACTAGAATCTGTTGTTTACCTCATTAAGATGACAAACAGAAGACATAACCAAGGTCACTTGGTCAGAAAAAGTTAATTTCAGACTGCCTTATTCAAAATAATTACCTGTACGTTTTCAAGATAAAATAGCAGAACTGGTTTGATGAAATATGCAACACCACTCATATCATCTCTCGCTAACTTGAGTGGAACCAATACACTGCATGAACTCCAATGAGCGAAAGGACCAGAAAATACAACAACACTGTTGGAGAATATGGAAACTCTGTACAAATCTCATCCCCTTCCCTGCCCTGGCCCCTCTTCTAACAGCACTTACAGATAAGTGTTGTGATAATTAGTAAAATATAAATAGAAGATAATGTTTGAAGCACAGTAGACAGCAATCGAGTAATATATTGAGAGATTTGATTAGATTTGATCTGTTCTTAAGAGGTAATTTGATTTGATCTGTTCTTAAGAGGTAATGAAAAGTGTCACACCTTGATGTCCTCTAGCACAGGCTGAAGGAAAGCCACAGGTGTCAGTGTTTCTTAATTATTTTTATTACTAAGTTTTTAAGTTAGTGCTACTTAAATATGTCAGAAATATTATATTTCAGATTTCCAGGGAAAATCATGTGAGATAGTGAAAGACTGGTGTGTTGAAAACACATGTAAAAATGATGGAAGATGTAAACCTGTAAACCCAGTAGGGTATGAGTGTGAATGTATACCAGGTAAGGTCATTTATTTAAAAGATTACCTTTTACATCTTCTCCTCTTGTTAAATATTCTTAAAATCGGCAAATTTTGGACACAAACCTTGTTCAGGAAGTATATATATTAACTATTGCTTCCTGAGCCAAAATTAAAAATGATTTAGTATTTTATTTACTGTGAAATCATTTAATTTCGTGGGCATGAAATTTCGTGGTTTTGGTCAAAATGGCAATTTCGTGGGGATATGAATTCGTGGATTTCAACTTTAAACATAAAATGAATGGGAACTTGTTCGTTGGGATTAAATTTTGCGGATTGACTCAACCACGAAATCCACGAAACTTAGTCCCCCATGAATATTAATGATTTCACAGTATGATAAAGGTTTCTTTTGATGTGAAGTATTTAAAATATTTTTAAAATTTTGAAGCTGAAGCATTCAGCAAAGTTTTGATTGCCATTTGCTGGTTTATGTTTCCTCATTTTCCTGCTTGTTTTTTGTTGCCCATTTGCCTGCTGCTTTCCCTATTTGCCTGCTGCTTTAAAATTCCCAATTTCCTGCTGGTCAACAGTTCTCCATTTGCCTATGTATTTATGGATCCCCGTTTTCCTGCTGGTTTACAGTTTTCCATTTCCTGCTTGTTTTTTGTTCCCAATTTGCCTGCTGCTTTCCCCCATTTGCCTGCTGCTTTATGGTTCCCCATTACCTATCTGCCTGCTGGTTTACAGTTTTCCATTTCCTGTAGGTCAACAGTTCCCAATTTGCCGTTGTATTTATGAATCCCCATTTTCCTGCTGGTTTACAGTTTTCCATTTCCTGTAGGTCAGCAGTTCCGCATTTGCCTAAGCTTTTGCCTGCTGGTTTACAGTTTCCAAATTGTTTCCAGGTTTATGGTTCCTTGTTTGCTGATTTATGGTTCCTCGCTTTCTGGTTTATGGTTCATTGTTTGCTAGTTTATGGTTCCTTGCCTACTGGTTTATGATGCCTTCCTTGCTGGTTTATGATTCATCACTTTCTAGTTTATGGTTCCTTGCTTGCTGATTGATGGTTCCTTGCTTGCTGGTTTATGGTTCCTCATTTGCTGGTTTGTTGTTCCTTGCTTGCTGATTGATGGTTCATTGCTTGCTGGTTTATGGTTCCTCGCTTGCTGGTTTATGGTTCCATACTTGCTTGTTTATGGTTCCTTGCTTTCTGGTTTATTTTTCCTCACTTGCTGCTTTACAGTTTCCCATTACCCATCTGCCTGCTGGTTTAAAATTCCCAATTTCTTGCTGGTCAACAGTTACCCATTTGCCTATATTTATGGATCCGCATCAGCCTGCTGGTTTACAGTTTTCTATTTCCTGTAGGTCAACAGTTCCACATTTGCCTATGTGTTTATGTTTATATTTGCATACTTAGGTGGCTATAGGAAACATTTGAAACTGTACTTTTTCTTTGATGACATTTATTCCGTAAGCCTTTATGTGGCTATTTTCTTTTACGTGGCTAAAAGAACAATAGAGAGAACAAAAGAGTAACCACATAAATACCCATATGTATGAACATCCGTCTGTCCTTCTGCAAATCTGGATCCTGCGATTACTCCAAAAGTATTCAAGCTATGATCATAAAACTTTGTATGTATATAGAAATCAATATGTAGATTATGCTCATGTATTACATATGCTTGATGGTCAAAGGTCACTATTGAAGGTCAAGAAAAAATTGTTTTTGCTCAATAACATTTATATGCATTGATGGATTCATTTAATACTACACAGAAATATTCCACATGATTAGACTATATGACGAAAACATGACCCATGGTTGTTGGTCAAAGGTCAAGGTCACTAATGAAGGTCAAGTAAAAATTTGTTTGTTCTCCATTTATTATACCCCCACAAAATGAAGTTTTGCGGGGTATAGTGTTTTGTAGGGTATATAGGAGTGAGCTTGTCGGTCAGTCCATCCGTTGGTTTTCATGGTTTCCGAACAATAATTCATGAAAGGCTTGACATATTCAAATAATATTTGTACACAGGTGTAACATCATAAAATACAGGTCAAGTTCAACTTTGAGGTCAGTAGGTCAGATGTCAAGGTCACAATGATCCGGAACAGTTAAACCGTTTCTGGAAATAAAACTTGAGAACGCTTGGGCCAAGGACCATAATTTTTTGTACGTAGGTGTTACATCATAAAATACAGGTTAAGGTCAACTTTGAGGTCAGAAGATCAAAGGTCGATGTCACAATGACACGTAAAAGTGGAACAGTGTATGTATGAAAAATTGAGAATATTTGCACCTAGAGTAATATATTTTGGAACACAGGTGTAACATCATAAAATACAAGTCAAGTTCGACTTTGAGGTCAGTAGGTCAAATGTCAAGGTCACATTGATCTGGAACAGTTAAACAGTTTCCAGATGAAAACTTGAGAACTCTTGGGTCAAGGATCATAAATTTTGATAGATAGGTGTAACATTATAAAATACAGGTCAAGTTCGACTTTGAGGTCAGTTGGTCAAAAGTCAAGGTCACATTGACCCGGAACAGTGAAACGGTTTCCAGATGATAAATTGAGAATATTTGCACCTAGGATAATAAATTTTGGTACCCTGGTGTAACATATAATACAGGTCAAGTTGACTTTGAGGACAGTAGCTCAGTCAGGTCAGGGTCTCAATGACCTTGAACAGTTAAACAGGTTCTGGATGCTAACTTGAGAAGGCTCTGGCCTAGGATCAGGAAAGTTGAAAGGGAGGTTGATCATGACCAGTAGACGCCTCCTATTGGTTTTTAGGTCAGTTGGCTAAAGGTCAAGGTCACAGTGATCGGAACAATTAAACCATTTCCGAATGATAACTTGAGAATGCTTAGGCCTAGGATCATATAAGTTGATAGGGAGATTACTCATGACGAGCACATAACACCTATTGATTTTGAGGTGAGTAGGTCATGGGTCAAGGTTACAGTGACCCGGAACAGTTAAATCTTTTCCAGACAATAACTTGAGAACACTTGGGCCTAGGAAACTTAATAGGGAGGTTGATCATGAACAGCAGATGACGCTTATTGATTTTGAGGTTGGACATTGGCTTACTTCTGAGACAAAGCCGTATGGTTGGGGTATTATTTGTCACTCCTGTGCCAGCTCTAGTTTTAATTGCATTGAAAGATTTGTTTTGTACTACACAGAAATGTTCCCATGATTAGACTATGTGTCGTGCACATGAACCATGGTTGTAGGTCAAAGATCAAAGTCACTATTGAAGGTCAAGTAAAATTGTTTTTTACTGGAAGGGGACTTCTGTATTGCCACTGCAATATTCGGTCACTTGTTTTTTTTTTTTTGTTTTTTTCGTAACATAACATTTTTAGCCCGACTATTCAAAGAATAGTCTAGCTATTTTACTCACCCTGGCGTTGGCATCGGCGTCACACCTTTAAAGGCATATAGCTCTGAAACTGATTTTTTTCTTTTTCTAGGTCAATTGCCAACCTCACTGGGTCAAGTCATGTATTTTGGCCAAATTATAGCCCTTTTAGACTTAGAAAACCCTGGTTAAAGTTTTAAATGCAAGTTACTACCTCCAAAACTAATGCAGATAACGAATTGAAACTTCACATGTGTCTTCAGGATCATAAAACTAGGTGATATCATCAAGAGCGATAACTCTGACATGCATTTTGGCCAAATTATGCCCCATTTTGGACTTAGAAAATTCTAGTTAAAGTTTTGCGTTCAAGTACATATAGCTTTCCATTTAAAAGCATATAGCTTTGAAACTTATTTTTTCTTTTCCAGGTCAATTACCAACCTCACTGGGTCAAGTCCCATAACTTTGACATGTATATTTGGCAAATTATGCCTCTTTCTGGACTTAGAAAATCCTGGTTAAAGTTTTGCATGCAAGTGACTGTCTCCAAATCAAATGCAGATATTGTATTGAAACTTTACTGTATATTCAGGGTTATAAAACGAGGTTATATCATCAAGGCCCATAACTCTGACATGCATTTTGGCCAAATTATGTCCCCTGTGAACTGAAAACTTCTCGTTTAAGTTTTGCATGCAATTTACTATCTCCAAAACTAATGCAGGTACTGGATTGAAACTCTATAGATACTCTAACATTAAGAGTAATATTTCTGCTTCTGGGACAACAATTCGAATAGCCGAGCATTTGTAGGTCAAAGATCAAAGTCACTATTGAAGGTCAAGTATTTTTTTTTTTACTGGTAGGGGACTTCTGTATTGCCACTGCAATACTCGGTCACTTGTTGTTGTTTTTTTTTACGTAACATAACATTTTTTGTTGGTAATTGAGAAATGTATTATAAGGAACAAAGGAATTAAAAGGTATTGGATTATTTTCCAATTTATCATGCATGTATCTACTACATTGATGTAGTTTGTAATATGTTATTTACAGCTCGAGAGAGTTATCTTATGGCCCAAGATTTAAGAGGCACTTTTTCCAGCACCCATGAAAGGGCTTGAAATCCTAGTCTGGTATTCAAGAATACATAATCATCCTTGAAATAGTGAAAATTACACATCAAGTGCTTAAATGTTTATGTTCCAAAAAGTAATTGACCTAGAGTCATGAAAGCATGTAGGAATATTATTCAGCATGAATTTGTGCACGAGGTTATTTTTATGCCCCTCTTCGAAGAAGGAAGGGTATATTGTTTTGCAGGTCGGTCTGTATGTAGACCAATCCGTTTCCGGATGATAACTCAAGAACGCTTTGGCCTAGGGTCATGAAAGTTGATAAGGAGGTTGGCCATAACCATCATGATTAGCAGATGACCCTTGTTGATTTTGAGGTTAATAGGTTAAAGGTCAAGGTCACATTGACCCAGAACAGTAGAAATTTTGTGTACAGTGACCAAATAATTTCTGTTCCTTGTGCAATTACTGAATGTGTCAAAGGGGCATTTCGTGTTCTACGAGATCTTGTTTAACTTTGAAAGTCTAGAGTTATGGCCCTTGACTAAGTAAACAATATGCATGAATTGCCAGAAAAAAAAACATGTTGAAAAGAGAAAAAACACATGTCAAAAAGTTTTTGACCTGGAGCCAGGAATATTGATCATCTTTTGAAGTTATGAAACTGAAATTTTATATTTAATCTATTTTTATGCCCAGTCTTTCTCCAAAATTTGTTTTACTTTTTCAGTTTCTTTTATTTTGTGTTTCTTGATGATGTTTTGCAGTAACCTGCCCTCTCCCCAGTTGACTTGCATCCCCTACGAACAGTTATATAAAACTTTACTTAGTCTTGTTATGTCAAGAAGTAACATGTGACAATACAGCAAGAGGAAGTGGTGACACCAGTGTAATATTGAAACACATCTAGCTAACTTTATTTTAAAATTGTACAAGTTATCGGAAATGTTGCTTTTATTATAACCTAACTAAGATACCCTAAATGATTATAATTATCCATTTACAGGTAAAGTAAAACTTCAATTCTAATGAAATAATTGTGGCGTCCAAATTTGCTGAAATTTACAGCGGAATGTACCTTATGAAAATTGTCTGTCTGGTGATAGATTCAGAACTAAACAATATATATCTCAAATTATAAGGAATCGAGAGATTCATCTTAACCCTTATCATGTGAGAAAGTTGGCAGTTACTTGCGGAGAACAGGTTTGTATACTGGAACATAATCCAGAAACACTGGTTAAGTTAACTGCCCGCCGTTACATGACTGAAATACTGTTGAAAAACGGCGTTATATTAAACCCAAAAACAAACAAACAAATAAACCTTATCATGCTGGAAATTTCTGCCTTTTGCGACCAGTGTAGATCATGATCAGCCTTCACATCCGCTACAGTCTGATCAAGATCTGCACTGTTCCCCATTCAGTCAGTATCTTTTTGAAAAGCAGCCCTTTTAACAAGTAATGGTACTGTCTTAATTGAAAGCTGGATAAGTTCATTATAGAAATTTAGCAGGGTAAGGGTTAAAATGATATTTTGTGCAGAGGTTTTCAGGACAAGACTTATGGATACCTAAGAGATAGCCAGAATGTTTATATGAACGAGTCCCACATGTTGTATCGGGTTTCAAAAGTATTATGAAAATTTAAAAAAAGTTCCCTTTTACTACCCTCATTGTTCTCTAGTATGATATATAATATGAGTGGTATTTTTCAAGAGCATTGTAATGAAAAATGCAGATGAAACAGTAGTTTTGCTTACATTTCACTTTGCAGTTTGTTTACTCAAAATCAGCTTTTTTAAGAGAACAGGAAACAAAAACTTTATTTGTACTTTAGATGTACTTTTTTATATTGACAGTATCACCAGATCGACTTTAAATGGTTTCACGGAACGTCTGACAATATTGGATTATCTAAAAAAAATATTAAAAAAAATTGATATAGGTTATAGTGGTCCTGTATGTGAGACAGTCACTGACCCATGTAAAAGTGACCCGTGTAGGGGACAAGCGAAGTGCCGGTCAACTCCAACAGAATATATCTGTCAATGTGATGGTGGTGGGGTTTGGACAGGAATGTCTTGCAAAAGTAAGTTTACTTTCATTGAGTAAAGTAAATACAAGACAATCTACAAGACCGTCTTGCAAAGTAAGTGTATTATAATGTGGCCATTGTTTATCTATCTGCTTGTTTAGCTGAAGTAAGCTCAGGTCAAGAACAAGTGAGTACTTTTTTTGATATGGCCATTATGTAAATATATCTGTTTGTTTACAAGGTGTAAGTCAGGATAAGAAGATCTTGCAATAGAAAAAGTAACTCCAAGTGACTGTTTTTTATACATGTGTATCTGTAAGAATAGTTGGGCACATTGTTGTCAAGATGTAGCAGAATATATTTGCTGAGAAATAAGCTCAAATTTAGTTAGTTTTTTTTTAATTTGATGCATTTTTTAAATTCAAAGGAAAAAGAAATTTACTGAGTAATTGTTAATTTTTAGCATCAAGAATAGATTATACAATGTTCGTGAATGCAGCTATGGGCCAGCAGCCTCCAACCTTGCAGACAACCTTTAGATTAAGCACTAATGAACTGTCTGTAATGATGAAAGTCAAAATCCACCATGTTAATACGGAACTTCCACTAGCCACACTGTTTGCATTACTTGTGTAAGTAAAAAGTAAAATTCACTTTTACTGTGTAACCAGGAAATGAAATCTTTATAATTTTACTTTGTTTGCATTTTCTGTGCCAGTGAAATTTCATCTTGCTATGTTTGCATCTCTTATATAAGTCAAATTGACTCTTACTTTGCTTGCATTTCTTGTTTAAGTAAAACCAGCATAACGTTAAACCTGATACCCAAGATTCAAAATTTTACTAACTGTTTAAAACAATGGGAACATAGAAAACTAACACTACTTGGAAAAGTAACTGTTATAAAATCATTAGCTTTACCAAAACTAATTTACCCTCTTACAGTGTTACCAAACCCATCAAATGAAGTAATGAAAGAGATTAAAACACAATTGTTTAAATTCTTGTGGGATAATAAACCAGATAAAATTAATAGGGAGATTATTATACTGGACTACAAAATGGGTGGTATAAAAATGATAAATCTAGATTACTTCATAAATGCTATAAAAGCTTGTTGGATCAGAAGGATAATAGATAAAAGTAACCAAGGACAATGGAAGATCTTTTATAGTACATTATTATCTAATGTTGGAGGAGAACTTTTATTTGAATGTAATTATTCTCAGAAAGAAATTGAAACTATATGTAAATCCAACATTTTTATGAAAGATTTATTGACAGCTTGGGTAAATATTAATACACAGGACAACAATAAGAGCATAAGTAAACAGGTAATATGGAATAACACAAGCATAAAACTTGAAAATAAAACATTTTTCTATAAAGACTGGTACGAAAAGGGAATAAAGCATTTGGAACATTTATTTGATTACAGAACAAAAGCTTTCTATACTTTTGACGAATTTAAATTTTTATATAATATAGAAAACAATCAATTCTTGAAGTACTACAATCTTATAGCAAGCATTCCACAAACTGTTAAACAGGTGCTTAAGCAAGAGAATATATCTTATGCACGAAATGAATTACTTATAGATAAATTAAGAAAGACAAAAGAACCAAATAAACTACTTTACGACACGCAAAGAAGAAACAGACCAAAACCAATAATTAAGTCGGAAATGAAATGGTCAGCGATTATATCAGAGAACCCCTCTTGTTGGTCAAACATATACATGCAAACACAGAAAGCAACAATAGATACAAAAATACGAAGTTTTCAAACAAACATCTGATGAGAATTCTCCCAACAAACAAATCATTATTTAAATACAAATTAACAGAATCAAATTTATGTTATTTCTGCAATATGCATGTTGAAACATTAGAACATATGTTTTGGGAATGTAACTGTGTACAACAACTATGGAACAAATTACATATGTACCTTGACAAGAAAAATCTCAAAACACAATTTAGCTTAGAGGTAGTCAGTTTTGGTATCGCTGAAAGGAACGTAAAACGAAAAAATGTGATAAACTTTATAATATTTCTAATGAAATCTTACATTTTTCAAATCAAAAATAGAAAACAAACACTCAGTTTTGACAGTTTCATATCATATCTTAAAATCAGGATAAAACTTGAAAAAGAAATTGCATTATCAAACGACAAAATAAACCAACATAATATCAAATGGTCTGGTTTTGAGGTATGAATGTAGATGCTGTTGGCTATAATAATAATAAAAAAAAAAAGAAAATATCTTACATATTTTATTCTTCATCTATATAATAAAATGATACTTTCTAGACAGTGTGCCTACAAATTGATTTTTACATGATTGTAGCATAAATAACCATTACAATTTTTAGACAATTATATGAGTTTGGAGACGATCTAAACATCCAATAATATCTACTCTTTTTAACTTTTTTCTCTCTTAGATGTTTTGTTCTCTAATTTTTTTCATCTAAAAATATATATATAGAAAAAGTCTTCTTGTGACATCCATTACTACAAATGTTTGTTTAATTAGATGACCATAAAATACATGTTTTGTATCTATTGTTAAAAACATTTGTCCAAGTCATCATATTTTGTAAATGTATGAAGATTGAAAAATAAATTATAAAAAAAAAAAAAAAAAACCATTTTTTGCTCTGTTAGCATTTCTTGTGTAAGTAAAATCAATTTTTACTCTGTGGATTAGCAATGCCAGTAAAATAAGGAGAGGACAACTGTAAGCTAATATAGCTTTCTGTCCAATTCCTGAAATGTTGTATTGTAAATATTTCATGCATTTCGGAATAAAAATATGTTTAAACTAATGCCAGTAAAATCAACTCTTTCTCTGTTTTGCATTTCATGTGTAAGTAAATAATTACATTTCTTATGTAATTAGGCCCCTATTGGTGGAAGGCCAGATGGAACTTTAGGAATGCTTTCCGTCCGTCTGTTTGTCGTCAAATCTGGATCCTATAAGTACTCAAAAAAAGTATTCAAGCTAGGTTTATAAAACTTGGTATGTAAATAGAGAATAATATGTGAATTATGATATATATAACTTATGATTGTTGGGTAAAGGTCAAGGGCACCGTTTAAGGTCAAGTAAAAATTTGTTTTTTTTTTAATAATATACAAAAATGTTCCCCATGAATATACTACGTGACACGCACATAACCCATAGTTGACGGTCAATGGTAAAAAAAAGGTCTTTATTGAAGGTCAGTTATTATTAATATTTTTTTCTTTTTCCATTTCAGAACACCTGATTTGGAACTACCTGATAGTATTGTATTTGATTTTTCATTGACTGTCAGTATTTATGGAATTTATGTTACATACGGGTTTGAACCAGCCAAGGGTATTTATTTTACTGAGGATTTTGGAAGATCTATATTTGATGGAGAATGGCATCACGTGGGTATTGCAATAGACAGTGAAGGAATGTTATCAGCAACCATTGACTCGTTACATGTAGAAGATCCAGTTGATACTGGTCGCAACTTGTCTCTTGATTACAAGTAAGTTCAACCATTGACTCGTTACATGTAGAAGATCCATTATATATTGGCCGCAACTTGTCTCTTGATTACAAGTAAGTTCAATTATTGACTCGTTACATGTAGAAGATCCAGTCGATACTGGCCGCAGCTTGTCGCTTGATTACAAGTAAGTTATTTTTTCTGTTTCATTCTTGCATACCAGACGGGGATTTCCGCTATTTTAACCGGTGCTGGAAAAATCCACCTTACACCCTCTCGTGCTGTAAATGACGTATTACAAACTACATATATGTAGAAGATTTATGTAGTAATTATGCCCTCCCTTCGAAGAAGGAGGGGTATATTGTTTTGAAGATGTCGGTCGGTCGGTTGGTATGTAGACCAATCCGTTTACAGATGATAACTTGAGAACACTTAGGTCTAGGATCATGAAAGTTGATAGGGAGGTTGATCATCACCAGCAGATGATCCCTATTGATTTTGAGGTTAGTAGGTCAAAGGTCAAGGTCACAGTGACCCGGAACAGTTAAACTGTTTCCGGATGATAATTTAAAAATGCTTGGGTCTAGGATCATGAAAGTTGATAGGGAGGTTGGTCATAACCAGCAGATGACACCTATTGATTTTGAGGTCAGTAGGTCAAAGGTCTTGGTCACAGTGACCAGGAACAGTTAAACGGTTTCCAGACGATAACTCAAGAATGCTTTGGCCTAGGATTAGGAAATATGATAAGGAGGTTGGTCATGACCAGCAAATGACCCCTATTGATTTTTAGGTCACTTGGTCAAAGTTACAGTGACCCGGAACATTTAAATGGTTTCCGGACAATAACTTGAGAACGCTTCGGCCTAGGATCATGAAACTTGATAAGAAGGTTGATCATGGTCAGCTGATGACCCCTATTAAATTTAAGCTCAGTAGGTCAAAGATCAAGGTCACAGTGACCCGGAATAGTTAACCGGTTCTGAGTGATTACTCAAGAACGCTTGGGCCTCTAGGGTCATGAAAGTTGACAGAAGGTTGGTCAGCAGATGACCTCTATTTTGATTTTGAGGTCAATATGTCAAAGATAAAGGTCACATTGACCCAGGACAGTAGAACTTTTGTGTACAGTGACCATATAATGCCTGTTCCTTGTGCAATTACTGAATGCATCAAGGGGGGCATTTTCTGTTCTACGAACTCTTGTTTACATTTTATTTCACAGAACGGAATTAAAATCCAATACCTTGACAGTTCCTCTTTGATCCTGATAGTATTTTTCTCGATTCAAAACATTGTTGTTTGTCTTTGAAACGTCATGACGTCTTTTCTGTTTACGGACATTGGTGTCCCGTGCTTAGTTTAAATACTCTGTTATAAGAAATAGTTCTAAAAAGAAAGCCGCTTGATTGATTTTATTTCTATTTTTATTTCTTGAATATGGTATGCAAGAAAAAGATTCTATCACTGGTTGTGGGTGCAGATAGGAATATCCGGCTCTCGGGTAACTGTTTAGGCGGTAACTCGGCAAGAGCCTCGTTACTGCCTTAACAGTACCCTCGAGGCTGGACATTCACATCTGCACCTACAACCAGTGAAAGAATCTTATAATATGACATTTTACCTGGATTACATATTGGGGAATATTACCAGGGTTGGTGGATAATGGATTCATTGTTAAGCTGTCTCAATCGTCTGGTGGAGCATAGTTAACTGGATTTAGGGTTGAATGAATTCTCGTTGACTTAATATATCCTGACTTCATCTCCAGACCTGCCTCTTGGATTTCAATAAAACTTCGAGGTAGTCATTGTTATAAAGTGTAGATGAGCATACCACCGTAATGGCAGTTGACAAGGTCATATAATTGAGAACTACCCATTCGTATGTTTAAGTGAACCTTTATGTATGACATACTCTATTTTCTACAAATACAGTCAGCCCGCCAGCTTAGCTCAATAGGGAGAGCGCTGATCTACGGATCATGGGGTCGTGAGTTCAATCCCCGGGCAGTGCGTATGTTCTCCGTGATGATTTGATAAAAGACACTGTGTCTGACATCATTCGTCCTCCACCTCTGATTCATGTTTGGAAGTTGGCAGTTACTTATGGAGATCAGATTAGTACTGGTACAGAATCCAGTAACACTGGTAAGGTTAACTGCCTGCCGTTACGTAACTGAAATACTGTTGAAAAACAGCGTTAACCAAACACAAACACAAACAATGAAAAACAGTCATGTCTTATCAGGGTTAAATGTATGGAGAAATGTGTATTTCTGGTTAGATTTTGACAGAATTTGGTATTTAATCTTGTGGGAGCACATGTTACATTTTTTTCCAATTATTAGTTCCCTACTAGTTGAAAACCAGTTTCGGGGACTATAGGAATGCGCTTTTCCGTCATTCTGTCATTCCGTCCATCCGCAAGTTCGTGTCCGGTCCATAACTGTCATCCATGAAGGGATTTTAATATTACCTGGCACAAATATTCACCATGATGAGACGACGTGTCATGCGCAAAACCTGGACCCCTAGCTTAAAGGTCAAGGTTACAGTTGGAGGTCAAACGTCAACAGGGCTTTTTTCCTGTCCGGTCCATTACTATGCCATCCATGAAGCGATTTTAATATTACTTGGCACAAATGTACCTCATAATAAGACGATGTGTCATGCACAAATTTCAGACCCCTAGCTCAAAGGTCAAGGTCACACTTGACAGTCAAATGTTAACATGGCATGAACAGGGTCTGTTTCGTGTCCGGTCCAAAACACTGTCATTCATTAAGGGATTTTAATTATGTCTTCCCCCTCTGGGGGAGACATATTGTTTTGCCCTGTCCGTCCGTCCATCCGTCCGTTCTTATGTCACACTTCATTTCCGATAAATAACCGGAGAACCATTTGACTTAGAACCTTCAAACTTCATAGAGTGATAGAGCTGCTAGAGTAGACGACCCCTATTGTTTTGGGGCACTCCATCTATAGGTCAAGTTCACAGGGGCCTGAACATTGAAAACCATTTCCGATCAATAACTTGAGACCCAGAATGTTGAAATTTCATAGGATGATTGATCATGCAAAGTAAATGGCCCCTATTGATTTTTTGGACACTCTGTTTAAGGTCAAGGTCACAGGGGCCTGAACATGGATAACCGTTTCCGGTCAGTAACTTAAGAACCACTTGACCCAGAATGTTGGAACTTAAAAGGATGATTGTTCATGCAGAGTAGATGACCACTATCGATTTTTGGGTCACTCTGTTAAAGATCAAGGTCACAGGGGCCTGAACATGGTAAACCACTTCCAATCAATAACTTGAGAACCACTTGACCCAGAATGTTGAAACTTCATAGAATGATTGAACATGCAGAGTAGATGACCCCTATTGATTTTTGGGTCACTCTATTTAAGGTCAAGGTCATATAGGCCTGGTCATATAAATCATTTCCGGACAGTAACTTGAGAACCACTTGACCCAGAATGTTGAAACTTCATAGGATGATTGGACATACAGAGTAGATGACCTCTATTGATTTTGGTGTCAGTTTGTTAAAGATTAAGGTTACAGCGGACATAAAATGGAAATCCATTTCTGGTCAATAACTTGAGAACACTTTGACCTAGAACCTTCAGACTTCATAGGGTGATAGGACTTACAGAGTAGATGCATGGCCCCTATAGTTATTTGGGTCAGTCCATCAAAGGTCAGGGTCACTGGGGGCTGAACATACAAAACTCTTTCCCATCAGTAACTTTAGAACCACGACCCAGAATGTTGAAACTTAATATGATGATTGGACATGCAGAGTAAATGACCTCTATTGATTTTGGGGTCACTTGGTCAAAGGTCAAGGTCACAGGAGCCTGAACAATAACTTGAGAACCACTAGGCCTACAATGTTGAAACTTAGTGGTATGACTGGACATGCCAAGTAGATGATCCCTATTGCAGCCAACCATCAATGTCTCTTTGACTTTCGCTCCTTTCCCCTATTGACTTCTTGCCTGTACGACTATGTATTGGGGGAGACATGCGCTTTTTTACAAAAGCATCTTCTAGTATCATTTGGCACAAATGTTCCCCATGATGAGATGACATGTCATGCGCAAAACCCGGACCCCTAGCTCAAAGGTCAAGGTCACAGTTTGAGGTCAAAGGTCAATAGGGTTTTTTCCCTGTCCGGTCCAGAACTCTGTCTTCCATCAAGGGCTTTTAATATTACTTGGCATAAATGTTCCCAATGATGAAACGATGTCATGCGCAACACCCAGAACCCTAGCTTAAAGGTCAAGGTCACACTTGGAGATCAAAGGTCAATGGGACAATTTTCCTGTCCGGTGCATAACTTTGACATTCAAATTGTATTGAATATTACTTGGCACAAATGTTCACCATTATGAGATGGAGTGTCATGCGCAATAACTAGGTCAAAATGACTTTGTCCGGAGCATTTCTTCTTCATGCTTGAAGGGATTTTGATGTAACTTGGCACAAATGTTCACCACCATTATGCACCCTTGCTTTTAGAATTAAGTCCCTTTGTTGTTACTATAGATAGCTTATATTGTAACTTAATTATTACAGGCCGTAGGGAAAAATCGATACCAGTTTTCTGTTGTACAACATGCATGTTATATCCAATTTTTTAGGTGTGTTTTGACGTATCTCTACCTGGTAAAGAGTTTTGAGTTTTGAGTGGACTTATATAGCACTTTTTTATACTATTAATAACTTATATGATACCTTTTTGATAATCGACCAAAAAATGCTTTATGAAAACAACTTTAGGTTTTTACATATGCAAATTTTAATCCAAGTTTTTTGTTATAACATATTGTATATATAGTACAATATTGTTTATACGATATTGACAGATATCAGTTCATTATGTTAAACTGTAGTAGAGAAAATTAGGTGCCTTGCAGTGGGGGACTTTGTATTGCATGGCAATACTTTAATCACTTTTTTTATTGGAATTAAAGTTTGTTCAATACTCACACTGAGCTGATGATGTATTGTTTCATGTCATGCCAATTAAAATTGTTTTATCTTACAAGTCTTTGCCATTTTGGCTAGACACAAAAGTGACGGAATATTTAAAAAAGACAGACAAACAAACTGTAGGACTGTCATGTTCAAAAGCAATAACAATGCTTTATGATGTGGTCAAATCAATGAACAGAATTGTAGAATATAAATTATATCAACAAAAAAGATACTCTCTGTGGATTTTCGTAGGATAATAATTACTGTAAAACTTCATTTTTAAGATTGCTTGTTGTTTGCACAGCCTTATTAGATTCTAAAGGATAAATTATATCTGGTTGTTTCTTTATTATGCTCCCTTTGAAGAAGGAGGGGTATATTGTCTTGCAGATGTAGGTCAGTCGGTATGCCGGTCAGTCAGTATGTCGGCCGGTCCATAAACCAGTTCATTTCCGGATGATATCTCAAGAACGCTTGGGCCTAGGATCATGAAAGTTGATAGGGAGGTATCATGGAGGCATGATTAGCAGATGACCCCTATTGATTTTGAGGTCAGTAGGTCAAAGTTCAAGGTCACAGTGACAGGAACAGTTAACCAGTTTCCGGATGATAACTTGAGGGGCATTTCGTGTTCTACGAGCTGTCTTTTGTCAATGAATATTTAGATGTTGTCAACATTTGTTCCTTGTTATATTAATTAAAAAAAAAGATCAGACAATTATGGCTCTAAAACTTTGTTGTGTTTCTTTTCAGTGCACAGATAAGTCTTGGAAATGGTTATATCATAGAGTATGAGGACGTTGAAGTGTATAACGTATACTTAGAACGGAAGGTCTTTTCTAATGCTTTGACTGGCAAAAAGCCTGCTGAAAACCCTATTCAGCGTTTTGCTAACTTTAATTTTCCGCCTTCAGCAAAATTTTGCAAGGATCCCCTACAAACAAACATAATGAGTGAGTCTTCTCTTATTCTAACTCATTTATAAATTGATATGATAGCTTCCTGTAGGGCTAATGTGTTTTTCAATAGTAAATTAGATGTAATAGGTCAAACACAGCTGAGGTATGCAGAACATGAGAATTGGGCATACGTAAGTCACATGTCTTGTGTAGCTCATGGAATAGGTCATACATGTCTCTAGATTTGCCATGGTAATAAGGCTTTTGCAATGGAATTCCATGAAGTTCCGTGGAAATTAGCATGGAAATCCGTGGAATATTGAAATTTTCCATTGACATTGAACAGAACAGTCAGTTTGCCGTAGATTTCCACGGATTACAGCTGAAATATTGATCAATTTCCACGGTAACAGGAGCTTTTGCCAAGGAAAGTTGGACTTAGTAAATTTTTCGGATGGAAAATAGAATGGAAAATAACTTAGAAATTTTTTTGATGGAAATTGATGGAAACTGTGGACTTAGAATTTTTGGAAGGTATTCTTGTGAACATAGAATATTTTAATGGATAAGTATGTTTTATAACCAATAACTACAATTAACTTAATTAGATAGATAACAAAACGAATGGGATTACAGTAAAACCTGTCTTAATAAGCCATCCAAGGCAGTAGGAAAAAGTGGCTGCTTATGGCAGGTTGCTGCTAAATGCAGGTAATTCATATATAGCTAAAGCAGGTTTTATTGTAAAACATTTATTGTAATGCAACTTGTCATATAAACTCACCTTGCAGATAGATTCATTTTGAACTAATCTTTAAAACATTATTGAAATATCATGACTTTTTCTCCTAGAATAACACCAAAAAGGACAGCATTAACAGCAGTTGCATAAATAATATTACAATTATTTTCACCAAAATTCATTAACTACCTGGCTTAGGGATTTTTAGTTCTTCAAGTGATAAATCATTTGGGTCTTTTAATCTTCTGCAGTGTACCTGTTGCTTGTCTCACAACAGGAGATTATCCCAGACTGCATGATAAGATCTTATCTGCTTTATATTTAGAAACTCATAACAAGAGATCAACCAATGAAAATAAAGTATGTGACTCACTTCTTGGGGCTGTACATGTACCTCAAAAAGTAATCCTGAACTTTTTTCTGTTTAATATCAGGGTAAACTTCAAAATAATGAGTATGTAAATGGAATAAAACCTTCCCCTAATACATAAATATTTTTTAACATCCTAGATGTATCCTCCAATAGCTGACTGTAAATGACACATTTGCCCAAGAATATCAAAATTTCAAATCTACACAGGAAGTTCTTTGTTTGAGAGCAGGGTGGGGTTATTTTACTATGTTTATATGCAGCTTGGAAGTTAACAATAACTAACAGAATACACCAGGTGAGTTCATAAAATTTATTATCCCCCGCCGATGAAATCGGGAGGGGTGGTGTTGAAATGGCGTTGTCCGTCAGTCAGTCCGTCCGTCCGTCCGTCCACAGCCATTTCTCAGTAACTACCTGGTAGAATTTCATGAAACTTGAAATAAACATGAACCAACATACTGCAATGATGCCCGTCAAGTTTTTGTTTGATTGGTCAATTTCCCTTAGAGTTATTGCCCTTGATTTAATGAAAAATACACGTCTGCAGTCATTTCTCAGTAACAAGTTGTAGAATTTCATGAAACTTGAAATAGATATGAACCAACATACTTTAATGATGCCCGTAATTTTCTTTTTTTATTGGTCAATTTTCCATACAGTTATTGCCCTTTAATTGTTTAAAAGTCCACAGATTTGTACATAACAAACCAACCAATTGGAAGAATTACATTAAACTTCTTTCATTCTTTTCCATGAACATTTATTATAAACATGTGAAGTTGCGTACCCACACATGGGGTCGCCACCTTGCCTTGGTCACACCCCCTCCCCCTCACAACTCCCCCACCCCCCGAATTTTTTTAAAAAAAAATTCATTTTTAATTTTCCATCAATATTTATAATCAACATGTAAAGTTTTGTACCCTAACCCCTCCCCCCCCCACCCCCCACCCCCGAAAAAAGCATTCATTTTATATTAATTTGATTTTGACTAATGAAATTATTTGCTTCTTTGTAACATTCTTAACTTTTTGCTGGATGTATTTTTTTGCCGTTCCTCACCACAGACCCTTTCGGCGGGGGATTCCATCGAATTTACTTGTTCATTTTCCAACAGTAATGTAGAGTACCTATAGCAATGTAACAAAACTAGTAAATGGATTCAAACTGGAAGCAGGTGGCTTAGCTGTCACTGTGTTATGCAACAAATGATTTTGCTTCATATATATTTTTGTTCATTTGCTTAACAGCTTTATTTGTTGTACCCCCCGACAACAAAGTTGTAAGGGGGGTATACTGGTTTCAGGTTGTCTGTCTGTCTGTCTGTCCGTCTGTCCGTAGATACAATCTTGTGCGCACCATCTCTCCTCATCCCTTTGACACAATGTAATGAAACTTCACACAAGTAATCAGTAACAACAGTAGTTGTGTATAGGTCATGTAAGGTTCTTTCAGAAAAAAGAATTGCAGAGTTACGGGACTTTGTTTTTTGTTACTATACTATATACATAGACACAATCTTGTGCGCACCATCTCTCCTCATCCCCTTGACACAGTTTAATGAAATTTCACACAAGTGATCAGTAACAACAGTAGTTGTGCATGGTGCATGTTAGGTTCTTTCAGAAAAAAAATTGCAGAGTTACAGGACTTTGTTTTTGAGTCGGCTAAACGCTGAAAGCGTTTGACGAGTCCTTGCTATCGCCCGATTTCTCGTTCTCATTAAATGGCCTCACAACACAGCGAATCGATGTAGTTCCATTAGATTGTCTCTAATTTCAAAGTGTTCATTGATCGGATGAAGTTCAGTTATGTCAATCCCATTTGCTTTGACCAATATACGATGTAATCTGTCAAATTTATGACTTGTAATTGTGCAATACTCGAATAAAGCCACGTATTTTCTTCCAAGGTAACTCATTAAGCATAAACACGCATAACGATTCTGCGGGATTTGGTAATACATTTGCGCATATAATTATGATGACTAATTTTATGCCCTTTTGTCACAAAATAGCAAATATGATGTTCACAAATTCAAATAAAAACTGCATATTAACTTATTAGCCAAATTATCCATTTGTTACCCTGTCCGTTTCAAAAATAATCTTTAAAATCATTGCGCAAATAACAAATTTATTGCGCTGTGCGTTTTATGAATTGCGCAGGCTTACCAAGCTTGCGTAACATCCAGCGAAAGACAAAATATAGTTCCAGAACATACTGCTAGTATTTTATTGAGTCGGGTACCTCTGAAAGCATTGGAATGTCTCTTACCAAAGAGTTTACCACATCGATGAAATTAAATTATGACAGCTTCATTTTAAATGACCCGAAAAAGATATGTGCGGTACGTCAATTCTTCCGCGAGACTTCGCGGATGAATCCTAATTACATTCTGGACAGTTGTCGGCGAATATGCGTGACCTGTTTATAACAATGCTTCTACGGCTTTACGTGGGTTGAATTTTGCAGTCAGTAAGCGGATAAATTATCGGGAGAAGAAGCTCTTACTGGTTTGTTTAATTACTACTGATTTATAAAAATGATTTTATTTCTCATTTTTCGAGAAATAAACAAATCGGCGAAACATTAAATTGTATTTTCTTGTAGTTTTTGAAATCGAAAGTAGATCGTCTATGTTTGACTGCTTTGACGAAACGAAACAACTTTTTTTATGAAATGATTTAAATAAGAGGTACTTTCACCGTAAACTTCAATGTCAGATACTGCCAATTGCTGCTAAACTGTCTTCGTACCATCACAATTTGTAAAACATATTGTTGAAACTGGAGATTTAGGAAAGTGTAATCGTATCCGGATATAATATTTTGGGTAAATATCGAGCTGTGTTATGAAATTTTAACATGATAGATATTATTGTAACAGAAATATTTCTAGAATTTGTTTTTATAACACATACATAGAATCAATACCAGACTCATATTCTAGTCCTGAGGCATGATCTGAAAGTAAAAATATGAAGTGACAGTCATTCATACTTTGGATATTGTAATACTAAAATAGAATCTAGGTAATATTTAGAAATTGAAACATAAAATTTTCAGTTAGAAATCGCACCAACGGCTGTATCAAGGGTCTACATATTCAAAAATTTCTTTCTTGTGGTGATGCCCCAAACCCTACTTGCAAGAGGGGATATCCACACACTCTCCCCATATTGCCACTTTACAGTTTGATACATTTGCCCTTTTACCACCTGCCACAAAGCCCATTTCAAAATCTGACTGCAATTCAAAGCGGGAAGGAACACCCCTCCACACACCCAACCTGCTACCGACCACGTAAAATGGCTCAAACATTTTTCAGCCCAGTCTGGGCCTGTCTGTCTACATGAATCAAAATGGATAATTGAAAGTGCATGGACTTGGGGATTATTGACATGGTTTTGAAGATAGGTCTGAAATAAAATAAATGATGGTTTTAACTAAAAAAGAACTGTATTTATTAATATCGGTTATCTTTTCTGAAATTGGTAGCTAGTCCGAGTAACTTTCCTTAGTTTCGAATGCGCAATTTTCCTGTCAGTGTAAACATTCGTGACACTATATATTGACACTCAGCAACATTTACATATCTCTAAACGCAAAAGGAAGTATACTTTAAATTCACATCACTTATAATATGATTAAACAATACTTAATATATGACACGGTTATCGCCAGGCCCGTTATCTGTAAAATATCTGAACAGTTTTTTCGTCCATCCGTTACAAATTGTATGTGGCAATCCGCACTGTAAAATTTTAATATATAAATTGTCATATTCAAATTTTATCATGTGCGAATATATACCAACCGATAATTGCCTCTTTTGGCAATGCCGGAGGCAAATGTTTACTGGAAAAATATATATAGTCATGGGCAGTATCTTAGTGTCAGCTGTCAAATTGTAGTTTGTATTTTCAACATTTTTATTTCTGCGAACCACTCTTCAATTTTAGAGAAATATATTGGGTTTAAATACTTGTATAATGTCAATCAAAGTTTTACTAGGCATCGATTGAATGTTCATTTCATTTATTGTAACAAAATTTCTGTATAGTTGGGGAAAAAAACTAAAAACAAACCTAAACTGGTAGACTATACTACCAGTACATCAATCATTAGCCGACTCTCAGGCCATTCAGGCCTTTGATTTGTTACTATACTATATACATAGACACAATCTTGTGCTCACCATCTCTCCTCATCCCCTTGACACAATTTAATGAAACTTCACACAAGTGCTCAGTAACAACAGTAGTTGTGCATGGGGTATGTTAGGTTCTTTCAACGACAAAAATTGCAGAGTTATGGGACTTTGTTTCTTGTTAACATACTATGTACATACAGTCTGCATATGCAATCTTGTGCGCGCCTAATCTTTCGAAACCCTTGCACATAATTTAATGAAACTTCACACAAGTGATCAGTACCAACCCTAGTTGTGCATGGTGCATGTTACGTTCTTTTAGATAAATATTCTGCATAGTTATGGGACTTTGTTTTTTATAACTATACTGTATACATACAGTCTATATACATACAGTCCACATAATTATGCAATCTTGTGTGCGTCAAATTGGAATGTACAGTGTCAGTGCATGCGGGGGTACATTCATCACCTTTAGTGATATCTCTAGTTTTGCTAAGTTCTATTAAGCAGCTGCAATTTCTAGTTTATCATGCTTTTAATTTACTAAAAGGAAAATTGGATACTTTTTAAATGAAATTACTCAATGGGGTCAATAAAATTTAAGCCAGTAGAGTTATCTCCATAGGTGGCACTGCTGTAATATAATGGGTTAACAATGCTACCAGTCAGCTGACCACTGTTTTCTTAGTAAATTCAGAGAATTATAATATGTGTTTTAACCTGTTATTAAATTAGTTTATTGGTGTTGCACACATTTATGTTAAGGTAATGGAACTTATTTTTAGTAGAAAGAAATGTTTATGGATTATTTACTTGTTATATACTAATTGATGATTATGCTCTGTGCTGAAAGTGTTTAACATTGTTTCGAATATTTAGCAATAATACACATATTAAGCAGCTATTTGTTATCTAGGTACTGTTACTTTTTCTTTTGAATTCTGATATATTCAACTTGCTAGTTATTTTCAATATTAATATGATTTTTAATTTTACAAAAAAATATGATAGAATCTTTCAGAGAAGTTGATGTCTAGTCCCTTGGCTCCAACATTAAATTATTAAGGAGCCTACTTATGAAAATCTTTGTCTAACATTTACTCTTTTCAACACTATATAAACTGGAATGTACAAGTAAATGAAAATTGGTTATAACGTACAGATGTATGTGTTCATTTTAGAGGAGTCTTACAGAATACTAGAACATACATATTTATGCTGTTCAGGGAGATTATTTAAAAAAAAAATGTTTTTGTACCCCCCGACAACAAAGTTGTAAGGGATGTATACTGGTTTCAGGTTGTCCGTCTGTCTGTCTGTCCGTAGACACAAACTTGTGCGCACCAACTCTCCTCATCCCCTTGACACAATTTAATGAAACTTCACACAAGTGTTCAGTAACAACTGCAGTTGTGCATGGTGCATGTTAGGATCTTTCAGAAAAAAAAATTGCAGAGTTACGGGACTTTGATTTTTGTTACTATACTATAAACATACAGTCTGCATATGCAATCTTGTGCGCACCAACTCTCCTCATGCCCTTGACACAATTTAATGAAACTTCACAAAGGTAATCAGTAACAACAGTAGTTGTGCATGATGCATGTTAGGTTCTTTCAGAATTTTTTTTGCAGAGTTATGGGACTTTGTTTTTTGTTACTTTACTATATACATAGACACAATCTTGTGCGCACCAACTCTCCTCATCCCCTTGACACAATTTAATGAAACTTCACAAAAGTGATCAGTAACAACAGTAGTTGTGCAAGATGCACGTAAGGTTCTTTCAGAAAACAAATTTGCAGAGTTACAAGACTTTGTTTTTTGTTAATATACTATATATATACAGTCTGCATATGCAATCTTGTGCACACATAATCTCCTGAACCCATGCACACAGTTTAATGAAACTTAACACAAGGGATCAGTAGTAACCCTAGTTGTGCATGGTGCATGTTAGGTTCTTTCAGAAAAAAATTCTGCACAGTTATGGGACTTTGTTTTTTGTTAATATACTATATACATACAGTCTGCATATGCAGTCTTGTGCGCGCCTAATCTCCTGAACCCAGGCACACAATTTAATGAAACTTAATACAAGGGATCAGTACTAACCCTACTTGTGCATGGTGCATGTTAAGTTCTTTTAGATAAATACTCTGCAGAGTTATGGGACTTTGTTTTTTGTTACTATACTATATACATAGAGTCTTTATACTTACAGTCCACATAATTATGCAGTCTTGTGTGCGTCAGATTGCAATGTACTGTGTCAGTGCGTGCGGGGGGTACATTCATCACCTTCAGTGATAGCCTGATAGGTCTAGTTGTTAATGTAATACCAAACTTTCCATGAAATTAAATAAAAAGTTGACATTATACACTTAAATTATATTACAAAATTTGTAAGTTTTAAATGTGTGCCAAAATTCAAAAACAATATTTTTATATAATCTTATCCAAGGGTAATGTTAGAAATTTTGTTACATGTGCAGGTATTTATGCTAATTAATGTAACCCTCAATTTGCCACATCTGGAAGATTTAGCTGCTGATAAGATGTTTTGGCCCCATTATTCATCATGATGTATAGTTTTAATTTCAGGTCATTGACATACCTAATAATATTAAACCAAACTTTTTTTATGGACATCTAGGTTTTAAACTATATCTATTTTTCAGGTGTATATAAACAGCAGACATGAATGAATGAATGGAGATAAATCAGTTTAGTGATTCAATGTATTGTGTTCAAAGGAGACTCCATCCAACGGTTCAAAGACATGTAAGTAATTACTATAGTATTATAAATACATGTACAAACTACCATCGTTCTATGTTTGATTGAAAGTGGGCAACTGACAATTTCCCCCGAACATGACTGAATGGATCAACCGTATAATTTCCAGCAGAACACACGGCAGGATTTATAATTATCTCCCTTATATCAAGTCCATACCAATATTATATATAATGATTAAGAAGTACCAAATAAAATTATCACTTTAGGCGTTAGTGCAGGTAACTGGTAGAATTTAAACTAGGTCACCATTTATACAATAATAGCAATGCATTAAAGTTGAACCTATTGATCACTACCCCAAAAGATTGAATATCTGCCTGCATGCCTTTTTTGGAACCTTATTCTACCAACATTTGAAATCAAATTGAAAAATACAGTTTCTTGAAAATATGATAATTAATGTTATTACTAGCTTAAATCGGCAGTGTTGCCTGTATCATAAAGATGCGCACTACTTTGAATACCATTTAATTTTGAAATTATGTATTAGGACAAAACTAATGAAAAAAACTGCTTTTATGGTTTAATATCTCTTGGTTTATTATTTCAACAGGTTAATGCAGGGAGGCAACTTGTGGCAAATGATGGCTTTGTGGCGGTTAATGAAAACTACATGGCATTTTACACTGATGGTGGCAAACAGTGACAGAAAATTTCTCAACCAATAGTTATATTCAGTTGAAAATAATGGCATATCTTATACTGACTATACTGCAGAAGTAATTGTTGAATTTCTTTTTTGAAAAACATTATGGCAAACAGTGGAAAACATTGATATACTACAATGACAGTGGAACTGAGTAGAAACTGGTGACTTTTAGCTCCATATTGTTTTGACTATTTTCTGTCACCTAGTGAAGAAATGTCAAAATTCATAAGCAGTTTTGTTATACTACAGACTGTTATAAAATTATAAATTAAGATGTGACATGCATATTGGTTTCTGATTTTCATTTAAGTCCAGTTCTGTCACCAACAAGTTTCCATGGTAATTTCGTGGATTTCCAAAGTTATTTGCCATGACATGCCGTCCGAATACTCCACGGATTGCCATGGAATTTCGCTGGTTTCCGCGGTCATCTTTGGTGTACCACGGAAAACCGTGGATTTCCATGGAAAGCCATGGATTTCCACGGAACTCTGTGGCATTCCACTGAAATCCATGAAGCTCCACGGATTTTTTTCTTATTTTTGTTTCATAAAATAAAGATGTAAAATACTAGTCCGAAAACTCCATGGAATATTTTCCATGGATTTCCGTAGAAGTCCATGGCAAATCTAGAGACAGGTATATATCTGAATCATACAGCAGCTCCTGAATTAGATCATACACTACGTATTTGTTTAGTAGCTCACGGAATAGGTAATACGCAGCTGGTTGTATACAGTTGCACATGGAAAATAGGTCATACACAGCAGATAGTACTTTAGCTCATAAGATAGGTCATACATAACTAAAAAGTGCAGAAGCATACATATTTGATTTTGCAGTTGCTCAAAGATAGGTAATGTGCAATTGAAGTTTGCAATCATTATTATAGCTGATACAATACACAGCTGCTTGTGCATTAGCTCACTCAATAGGTCATACACAACTGATTGTGCATTAGCTCACTAAATAGGTCATACACAACTGATTGTGCATTAGCTCACTAAATAGGCCGTACACAACTGATTGTGCATTAGCTCACTAAATTGGCCATACACAACTGAGTGTGCTTTAGCTCACAACTGATTGTGCATTAGCTCATTAAATAGGTCATACACAACTGATTTGCATTACCTCACTAAATAGGTCATACACAACTGATTGTGCATTAGCTCATAACTGATTGTGCATTAGCTCATTAAATAGGTCATCCACATTTTGTTTTAAAAGTGGGTGGGGGGAGAATTTTATTTTTTGTTTTCAAAGCAACTATACAGGGGTACAGCTGGTTTCGCCACCATCATTCGGCGCTTTATGATCGAGACTGACGGAAATAAAGTCATTGTATAGGTCCAGTAACGAGTTAGCGTCAGAATAATTGCACCCAAACCAGTCTTTGAGAGTTATTTCACATCAAAAAAGCGCTACAATTTTTACACCAATGCTCTTCAATCGGAGGCATAAGTTTTATTTGCGACATGCTTTATCATGTTTATTTTGTTTTGCGGCAGCAGTAAAACAAATATACGGGACCCTTCGCAGTTCGTACATCATTTTGCTTCCTTTTCTTGGGGGGGGGGGGGGATAAAAAAAGTCAGGGCGGCATAAAAACGTGGGGGCGGGCGGGGATGATAATCTAGGAATTAATTTGTTATGGCTTTAGCTCATTAAATAGGTTATACACAACCAATTGTGCATTAGCTCCATAAGTAGGTCATACACAACTTAAAACTGTAGTTACACATGAAATAGGTCATACACAGCTGACTGTGCAGTTTATCATGCAATAAAACATGCACAGCTGATTGAACAGCACTTCAATATATATAATGTCATACACAGATAAAAAGTGCAGTAGCTCATGAAATAGGTAATACATAGATTACTGGGCAGTATCACTTCACTATAAATAAGTCATTCACAGCTCATTGTGCAGTAGCTTATGAAATAGATCATATACAACTGATTGAAGCACCAGTCTTTAAATCAGTCATACAAAGATGACTGTGCATTTTCTCATGAAATGCATCATACACAACTGAATTGTGCAGTACCTCTTGAATAAGGTACATAGCAAAATGTGCAATAGCTTATTAAAGAAAACATACACAAATGAATTTTGCAGTAATTCAATAATTAAGACATACAAACCTGATTGTGCAGTAGCATGCAAAATAAGTCATACACAACTGAATTTTGCAGTAATTCAATAAATATGTCATACAGACCTGATTGTGCAGTAGCTTGCAAAATAGGCCATACACAACTGAATATTGCAGTAATTCAATAAATATGTCATACAGACCTGATTGTGCAGTAGCTTGCAAAATAGGTCATACACAACTGAATATTGCAGTAATTCAATAAATAGGACATACAAACCTGATTGTATAGTAGCTTGCAAAATAGGTCATACACAACTGAATTTTGCATAGTGCATAAAATAGGTCATACAGACCTGATTGTGTAGTAGCTCATTATATAGGCCAAACATTCGGCTCATTAAAAAGGTGACACACAACCAAATTTCGCAATAGCACATGAATAGGTCATTAGCAGTTTATTGTGCAGTATCTCATTAAAAAGGTCATGCACAACTGAATTTTGAAGTAGTTTAAGGATATGTTATGTACCACTGACTTGTGCATGAATGCATCTTTTTCTTGAATGATTTAAAATATTTTAGATAAAATATGTCAGTTTTATATGTTAATATGAATTCTAATACGCTAATACAGTCTTACGCTAGAATGACGTCACGTTAATGTGCGGTGACATCAATGTTTTTTGCGACCAAGAAAGAGCGCTACTATATTTTATCTACTGTTTTAGATTGAGAGCGTATTAGAATCGAAAAAATTTATAGCAAAATCGTGTTTTAACACTATTTATACTCTCGGGTAGTTATTATTATTATTATAATTATTATTATTTACCAGATTTCTGTAGCGCTCTTTTCATCTATAAAATAAACGTTCAAAAGCGCTGTACAAACTACATATCACAGTACAACACAAAAATATATTTAGAAATAGTTCAACATTAAAAGGTAGTTAGCTAGAATCAGGTTTGACTCTACATATTAATTACACTAGATATTTTAAAGAACAATAAACAACAGTAAATAACTTCTATTGCGCAGTCATACAACAGCTTGTTTTTCAGTACAAAGTTAGTTTCAATAGACCTTGTGTTTTTAATGATCTTTTGAAAGCATCCAAACGTTTAGCATCTTTAATGGTAGCCGGAAGAGTATTCCATAACTTTGGTGCAGCTGATGAAAAACTACGATCACCGTGCCTCACAATTTCACATTTTGGAACAACTAGTTGTTTTGAGCTGTTCTTGGATCTCAAATTCCTTGCTGGCTGATAGAGTTCTAGCAAGTTTTTAACATAGATCGTGATTGGTCATGCATTTGTATGTGTGAACTAGAATCTTAAAGTCCACTCTGTGAGTAACTGGTATCCAATGCAGTTCTTTTAAGACCGATGTACTATGATCATAATGCAATATTCTCATTATGACTCAAGCTGCAGTTTTCGGAAGATTCTGAAGTCTATTTATCAAGAACTTCGGAACACTATACAAGAGCGCATTGCAATAATCAAGGCATGAAGTGACGAGTGAATTTACTAGCGTTTTTGTGGCATCCGTATTTAGATATTTCCTGATGTGGCCTATTTAATGCAACTGTCCTTATCCTGATCTACAAACTGAGTTAATATGTTTTTCCATGCTCATTTTTGGAGTCTAGAAAAGCACCAAGATTCGTTACACATTTAGATGGTTTTATGTTCTCTTCTCAAATGTTCACAGAAACCGATTTAGTATGTTTTTCATTTCTTTGAGAGGTAAATACAACGACTTCAGTTTTATCGGCATTGATTTTCATCATGTTGTTGTTCATCCACGATACAATCTCGATGAGACAGTTTTCAACACAGCGTAAAGCATCATTCTGAGAGACTGGATTTATTGTTTTGAAAGATAAATAAATCTGCCCATCGTCGGCGTAAAAATGATGATTTAATCTATGTTTCTTGCATATTGTACCAGCTGGTTTAGTGTACATTGGGAAAAATTTTGGTTCGAGAACGTACCCCTGTGAAACACTGTATTTCATTTGCACTGGTTTTGACAATTCACTATCTATGGTCTCAGGTTGGTAGCGGTCGCTCAGATATGAAGTTATCCATTTGAGTGGTTTCCCTGCTATACCAAAGTGGTCATGGAGGCAGTGCAAAAGTGTCTTGTGGTCGATGGTATCGAAAGCCGCTGATCAAGCATCACTAATATTGTTACATCATTTTGGTCAAGGGAGTTGAGAATGTCATTTTGAACCTTCAGTAATGCAGTCTCAATGGAGTGAAATTTTCTGTATGCAGACTGGTGTTCTTCGTGGAGACTGTTCAAAGACAAGTGGTTTTCCAAATGAGCATAGACTACCTTTTCAAGTATTTTAGACACGTACGGTAAACTAGAGACAGGTCTATAGTTCTTCAGAACATCTGCATCTAGATCTGACTTTTTGATGAGTGGTCTGATCAACGAACGTTTGAAGGATTGCGGTACATATGCTTTCCTTAAAGAACCATTGTTTATTTTAGTGAGAAATGGTAGCAGTTCTTCTAAGCATTCTTTCAAAAGCCATGTTGGAATTGGATCTAGCTCACATGATTTACTTGCTGAGCCCTCGTGAAATTATTACGTCCAACGTATAACCGCCCATCGTGCATAGATAGTGTTAAAACACTCTTTTGCTATAAATTATTTCTTAATTTTTCTTAATTTAGTTTCTTTAAATTGAAACATGCCAAAAGTAATTTCTAAAATCAATGAACTTGCTAACTTTTCATGTTTTCAACGTACGTTTTATCTCTTTCATTTTTCCCCAGAAAATCCCAACTTGATTATACCAGAACTAGACTGCAGTAAAATGGAGGATATTTATTATGCCTCTGACAAGAGATTGACGCTGGTCAGTTCAATAACCAGTCTTCAAGAAATGTATGACTCTGTCACGTCATTAGAAGGACTAGATCTAACATATTATGATACTGTTGATTCAAGTTAGTATACCTATTTTAAATTATATGTTATGTTTAGCTGTTTTAAATTGGCCTGAAGTGCCACAACATATTTGCAAATGATTCTTGATTACTGCAAGATTGACTTACCGGGATACTGAATCTAGTTATTTATAATTTCCTGGCTTTTAATCCAGTTTCGTGATAATAACTCTTGAAAATAAAGATAAGTTAATATTATATTATGCCTAAAATGATATTTGTTGCTTTGTAGCATGAGTACATAGCTTCGTTACTTTGTTTTTTTTTTGTTCTCCGAAGGGTGATATATAGTAATCAAATTGACCATGCGTCTGTCCCTACTTTGCTTGTTCATAGTATAACTTTATTAAAAATTCTGCACAAGATTTAATTCATACTTGGAATTATGTCGCCCACCGCACAGTGGTGTGGGAGACATATTGATTTACTCATGTCTGTGTGTGTCTGTCTGTCTGTATGTCTGTCTGTCACAAAGCTTGTCCGCACTCTAAGTCGAACATTTCTCATCCAATCTTCACCAAACTTGAACAAAATGTGTTTGACAATAAGTCGTTGGCCAAGTTCGATAACTAGCCAAATCGGCCCAGGCACTTCGGAATTATATCCTTAAATTAAAGAAAAACGCTCAGATCTTGTGACCTAAAATGACCAGGTACATTTCTAATCATTAGTAGTGTATAAGTCATTTTAGGGCACTTTATGTGCGCGTTAAGTGCCAGCTTCACCAAACTGGAACAAAATGTGTTTGTTAATAACTCTTTGGCCAAGTTTGTTAACTAGCCAAATCGGCCAAGGTTTTTCGGAATTATGGCCCTTGAATTACCGAAAATCGGCGTTTTTACTCTTGCCTGTGCTTTAAGTCGAATATTTCTCATCCGATCTTCACCAAACTTGAACAAAATGTGTTTGACCATAACTCCTCGGCCAAGTTTGATAACTAGCCAAATCGGCCTAGGCACTTCAGAATCATGGCTCTTGAATTACCGAAAATCGGCCTTTTAACTCTTGTCCGCACTCTAAGTCGAACAGTTTTAATCCGATCTTCACCAAACTTGAACCAAATGTTTTTTACCATAACTCCTCAGCCAAGTTAATTAACTAGCCAAATTGCCTGAGGCACTTCAGAATTATGGCCCTTGAATTACCCAAAATCAGTCTTTTTACTCTTCAAAGGTATATTTATAGTGAGTAAACAGTATGTAAAGACTGACTTACAATTTAGATGATTAGGCAGTAGTGGGAGACATGTGCTTTTCTCAAAAGCAGCTCTAGTTTCGACTTGTGGTGACAAGGAGTGCATTTAGCAGTAGGCTGAGTAGCCATAAATTAAGCATCATTATTTATTAGTTATCCCCCTTTTTAGTTTTTCGCATTTTGCTTGTGTAGTGCATAGCTTGAAGGCCTGGATTTACTATGAAAGTGACCCGCCCAAAACCAATATACAGTCTACCTTTGTAACTTCAGTTTGATTGACGAATTGTCAACAGTCTTGGTTTTAGCATAAAGACCTATGTTTGGATTTTATTAGTGGGGTCAAGGTCAAGATCCTTATTTTGAAAAACCCCAGAAGATTCTGCTCAATAATTGTAGAAAGGAATGAGATATTATGATAAAATTTACTTATATTTAGGTCTGTGGGTCAAATATCATGGCCACAGTGATGTTTACCATGAGCCCTTTTGATTTTGAGGACCCTTAGTCAACGGTCATGGTCTCTGCAATGTTTCAATGTATTCAGCCAGACAAATGTGTGAAGGTTGTGGTGATCCGTCTGTCTATTTTTTCAATTTAGTTTCCACTCAGTAACTTCAGAATGCTTTATATCAATATGATCGCTATACTTGATAAGCACAAGTATCAGGTGTATTTGGCTCTGCACCAGCAGTATTGTAGTTATTGGACATGAAAAAAAAGTACAAAGTTGCATCGTAAGATTACCAATAATCAAATGAATTCTTATTGGCCTTTTATTTGTCCTCAGAAAGTCATATTGGTTCCCAGACTTTGGTCAATATGACAGGTTACAGACAAATTTGTCCACTTTCTGGCCGATATGAAATCATTTTATTAGACTTATTAGTAATATTATATTACGGTAACAGTAGATTTTGCATATTCTTTTTTTTGTAGCATTGACACGAGGTAACTATCCAGTAATATTTATCGGAAAAAATGAGACAACAAAAAACTATGGTCAGTGTAGATCTAACCTCTACGTAAGATGTAAGTAAAGTTTCTTTATGCGTACTGTATACCTCCTCTCCCCCGTACACCAAAAAGAAAATAGATATATTTTATTTGTACCATGTATCCATCTTTTTTAGGTACAAGTAGCCCAGTTATTGAACCGGAATGCAAATAATAATAAAAATATTGAGGCAGTATTGAATGATAGGAATTGGTGTTCTCTGTAAACTTTCTTTACTTTTTAGCAAACTGGAAATAGCTGGTCTACATTACATTTTTGTTTAGTCAGTTGTACTTTGTTACGTCACGTAAAAATATAAAAATACAGTTGAAACCAGGTATCTCGTATTCGAAGAGATTGAGCGTTTTACTTCAAGATAAGTTAAGTTTGATTTAAAATGATATATATGTCTCCCATCTCTAGGGGAGACATATTGTTTTTGCCCTGTCATTCCGTCCGTCCGTACGTCACACTTATTTCCTTCAATAACTGGAGAACCATTTGACCTAGAACCTTCAAACTTCGTAGGGCTGCTGGAGTACCGGTAGACGACCCCTATTTTTTTTGGGTCACTCCATCAAAGGTCAGGGTCACAGGGGCTTGAACATTGAAAACCATTTCCGATCAATAACTTGAGAACCACTTGACCCAGAATGTTGAAACTTCATAGGATGATTGGTTATGCAGAGTAGATGACCCCTTTTGTTTTTGAGGGTCACTCCATCAAAGGTCAAGGGGCCTGAACATTGAAAACCATTTCTGATCAATAACTTGAGAACCACTTGACCCAGAATGTTGAAACTTCATAGGATGATTGAACATGCAGAGTAGATGACCCCTATTGATTTTGGGTCTCTCTATTAAAGGTCAATGTCACAGGGGCCTGGCCATGTAAAATCATTTATGGACAGTAACTTGAGAACCACTTGACCCAGAATGTTGAAACTTAATAGGATAATTGGGCATGCAGAGTAGATGACCCCTATTGATTTTGGGATCACTTGATCAAAGGTCAAGGTCACAGGAGCCTGAGCAGTAACTTGAGAACCACTAGGCCCAGAATGTTGAAACTTATTGGGATGACTGGACATGCCAGGTAGATGATACCTATTGCAGCCAACCATCTGTCTCTTTGACTTTCGCTCCTGATCCCTATTGACTTCTTGCCTATACGACTATGCATTGGGGAGACAGGCGCTTTTTTACAAAAGCATCATCTAGTTTGTGCAAATGTTATTGGGAAGGACTTTGAAATGGATGGAATTTCGAGATAAACTAGTTTGAGATGTTAGGGTTTTAACTATATGTAGGAAAGACCATAGCTGCCTAGGAAGATGGATTATCAAATGAAATTGTTTTTTATTGACTGCCTTGGCTTGGCTTGTGTGTAAATATTGAGCATTATAATGTTCGTTTGTTTGGGTTTTTAGCTCACCTGTCACGTAGTGACAGGGTGAGCTTTTGTGATCGCCATTCGTCCGTCCGTCCACAATTTCTTGTGAACACGATAGAGACCAAATTTTGCAAGTAATTTTGATCAAACTTGTACAAAACTTGTATTGGCATGATATCTCAATTCCTTTCGAAAACTGTCCAGATCTCGTCATTGGTTCTAGAGTTATTGTCCCTTAAAGGGCCAGAATCTGCTATTGTGCATGCATCAACAATTTCTTGTCTGCACGGTAGTGGTTTCATTTATGATTTTATTTTAACCGAACTTGCACACAACTTGTATCACCGTAAGATCTTGGTTTCTTTCTTGAACTGGCTAGATCCCGTTATGGGTTCCAGAGTTATGGCCAAAATTAGCTATTTTGACCTTGTCTGCACAATAGCAGCTTCATTTATGATTTGATTTTAACCAAACTTACAAACAACTTGTATCATTATAAGATCTTGGTTCCTTTCTTGAACTGGACAGATTCTTTTATGGGTTCCAGAGTAATGGCCCCTGAAATGGCCAGAATAAGCTATTTTGACCTTGTCTGCACAATAGTAGCTTCATTTATGATTTGAATTTAATCAAACTTGCACAAAACTTGTGTCACCATAAGATCTCGGTTCCTTTCTTAAACCGGTCAGATCCCATAATGGGTTCCAGAGTTAGGGCCCCTGAAAGGGCCAAAATTAGCTATTTTGACCTTGTCTGCACAATAGCAGCTTCATTTATGATTTGATTTTAACTAAACTTACACACAACGTGTATCACCACAAGAGCTTGGTTCCTGTCTTGAACTGGCCAGATTCCTTTATCGGTTCCAGAGTTATGGCCCCTGATAGGGCCAGATTTAGCTATTTTGACATTGTCTGCACAATAGTAGCTTCACTTATGATTTGAATTTAATCAAACTTGCACACAACTTGTATCACCATAAGATCTTGGTTCCTTTCTTGAACCGGTCAGTTCCCATAATGGGTTCCTGAGTTCCGGGGGTCACATAGTTTATGTAGACTTATATAGGAAAAAATCTTTGAAAAACCTCTTGTCCAAAACCACAGGGCCTAGGGCTTTGAATTTTGTATATGACATCATCTAGTAGTCCTCTACTAAGATTGTTCAAATTATTTCCTAGGGTCAACTATGGCTGCGCCCTGTGGGTCACATGGTTTACATAGACTTATATAGGGAAAAACTTTGAAAATCTTCTTGTCCAAACCACAAAGACAATGGATTTGATATTTTGTAATGTAGCATCATTTAGTGGTTCTCAACCAAGTTTGTTCAAATTATCCCTCTAGGGTCAAATGTGACCCCGCCCCAAGGGTCATATGGTTCATAAAGACTTATATAGGGAAAAACTTAGAACCCTCATGTCCATAACTTACATCATTCAAATTTGGACCACATGTATAGTTTTGAGTGGCAAGATGAACCTTGACATGAGTTGACCTTGATCTTGACCTAGTGACCTACTTTTTTACATTTCTGTAGCTACAGCCTTCAACTTTGGACCACATGCATAGGTTTGTGTACTGAAAAAAACTTTGACCTTGTTATTGACCTAGTGACCTACTTTCACATTTTTGAAGTCAGGCTTCAAATTTGGACCACATGCATGGTTTTTTGTTCCAAAATAAAATTTGACCTTGATTTTGACCTAGTGACCTACTTTCACATTTCTCAAGCTACAGCCTTCAAATTTGAACCACATGCATAGTTTTGTATACTGACATGAACTTTGATCTTGAGATTGACCTAGTGACCTACTTTCACATTTCTGAAGGAACAGGCTTCAAATTTGGACCGCTTGCATAGTTTTGTGTTCCGAAATAAAATTTGACCTTAATTTTGACCTAGTGACCTTCTTTCACATTTCTCAAGCTACAGCCTTCAAATTTGAACCACATGCATAGTTTTGTGTACCGAAATGAACTTTGATCTTAAGATTGACATAGTGACCTACTTTCACATTCCTGAAGCTACAGGCTTCAAATTTGGACCGCTTGCATATTTTTGTGTTCTGAATTCAAATTTGACATTGATTTTTACCTATGACCTGCTTTCACATTTCTCAAGCCACAGCTTTCAAATTTGGACCACATACACATTGTTTTGTACTGAAATTAAATTTGACATTGATTTTGACCTTGAGCTAGTCTTGAAATTTTGAACATTCAAAAATGGCTCAGTGGATGGCGCCAAGATCACTCTATAATCTCTTGTTAGGTTCATAGGTTAAAGGTCAAGGTCAGATTAAACCAGAAAGGAGAACTTTTGTTTACAGTGAGCATATAATTTCTGTTCCTTGTGCAATTACTGAATGCATCAAGGGGGGCATTTCGTGTTCGACGAGCTCTTGTTTATTATTGGCTGTGAGGAAAAACCGAGACCACTTTTCTGTGGTACAACATGGATGTTACCTCCAACTTTTAGGTGTATTTTGACTTATCTGTACCTTGTAAGATTGTTTTTCTTTTTGGTTAAATTTCTTCCCTTTGTTGTTCCTGTCCTTTGGACTTATGGCTATATAGAAAACTGATTTCAAAACAATTTTACACAAGACTAGTGTTCCTTGGGTGACCCTCTACTATATTCCTTCAAATAATTTTGATTCAGCGAAAAACATTGCCCCCAAGGGGATTTGCTTATTTTCCCTATATGCCTATATAGAACTTTGAAAATCTTTTTGTCAGAAACTGCTGGTCCGTTTTCAAATAATTTTACACAAATATTTCTTGGGTGACCCTCTACCAAATTCCTTCAAATAATTTTGATTCATTGAAAAAGTGGCCGCCTGGAGGAGGGGCTCATTTTCCAATATGGCTATACAGAAATCTTCTTGTATGGAACTACTGGCCTGATTTGAAAAGAATTTTATTTGAAGTAACTTTAAGACAATTTCAACTATATTTTCTCATAATTCTTTTGATTGATCTTGATTATGATTTTTTGACCTTCTTGTCTTTAAGTGCAATGATAACAGGTGAGCGATATAGGGCCATGAAGGCCCTCTTGTTTGATAATTCATTGGGATGATTATTATTTTTCTGATTCCAGAAAATGCTAAGTGTCCATCATTGGACGAACTGTTCCGTGAATCAGTAGAGTCGAGACCCTGTTCCGATACTGTAGGTGGTTACTGTGACGTTAAGTGTAACTCTTCGCAAGCGGTGATATCTGCACCTACACCTTACTATATCACCTGTGGATCACTAGGTGTCTATGATTACAGAGCACCTTTTGCTGAAACGTACTATCCTGCTTGCGAAGGTGAGTGGTGATTTTAGGTGTTTATTATGCAGACATGTATCAACAGTGACAGGAATAAGTTTAAGCAGAATATGGGGAAAGGAATTTTATGGCTAAGTATTGTTTCATTGGGTATTGCCTGCATTAAAGCCAGTATCATATGTACAGTAGTGTACAGTAGCATAAGAAATACTAAGGATAAAATGATACTGGGATCTTAAATAATATAATAACAGTCTTAGAATATATTAATAAAAGCTAATTACAAAAGGTTTGCTCGCAGGTTTGAAGAAAATCTGTAAATTTATTTTACCATTAAATATCAATAGGTATTTCATGTCTCATGAAAATCTGTATACTTCATTAGTCCCCTGCTGGTTGAAAACCTGTTTCGGGGACTATAGGATTGCTCTTTCCTGGCCATCCTACCATCCATTATTCTGTCTGTCCATTCACCTGCAATTTCGTGTCCTTCCTTCCATTTTAATAATACTTGGTACAAATGTTTCCCATGATGAGACAATGTGTCATACACAAAGTCCGGACCCCTAGCTCAAAGGTCAAGGTCACACTTGGAGGTCAAAGGTCAACAGGACTTTATTTCCTGTCGGGTGCATAACTCTGCCATCCATGAAGGGATTTTAATATTACTGTGCACAAATGTACCCCATAATAAGACAATGTTTCATACACAACTTTCAGACCCAAGCTCAAAGGTCAAGTTCACACTTGACAGTCAAATGTTAACATGGCATGAACAGTGTTTGTTTCATGTCCAGTTCAGTCCAGAACTATCATCCATCAAGGTATTACAATATTACATAGCATAAATTTCCCCTATAATCAGACATGTCATGCGCAACACCCAGAATCCTAGCTTAAAGGTCAAGGTCACACTTGAAGATCAAAGGAGAAAAGGGTTTTTTAGCTCGATAATACGAAGTATGGAAAGCTGTCCTATTCAACCTGGCGTCGGCGTCCTTCCACGTTCGCACTTTGGTTAAAGTTTTGATGCTGTTACACTTTATCTCTGTAATTACTTGATGGATTTGTTTAAAACTTAAAATAGTTATTCCTCATCATCACCCACATCATATGGCACAAGGGCCATAACACTTACACCATTATTTCATGAATTATCCTCCCTTTTACTTAGAATTATGTCTCCCACCACACAGTGGTGTGGGCGACATATTGATTTACTCCAGTCTGTGTGTGTGTGTTGGTGTGTGTGTGTTTGTGTGTGCGTGTGTGTGTGTGTGTGTGTTTGTGTGCGCGCGCGCGCGCGTGCGTGTATGTATGTGTGTGTGTGTGTCACAAAGCTTGTCCGCACTCTAAGTCGAACATTTCTCATCCGATCTTCACCAAACTTCAACAAAATGTGTCTGCCAATAAGTGCTCAGCCAAGTTTGATAACTAGCAAAATCGGCCTAGGCACTTCGGAATTATGGCCCTTGAATTACCAAAAACACTCGGATTTCTTGCGCATTTTTGCCCCCAAACCGGCGACTATACTACTAGTAGTTGGTGTCAAGAAAGCGCATGCACATGTGGATTAAGTAAACAGTAAATAAAGACTGACTTACTATTTAGATAATTAGGCAGTTGTGGGAGACATGCGCTTTTCTCAAAAGCATCTCTAGTTTCAGGTTAAAGTCTTGATGCACTTTCACTCTATCTCAGTTATTATTGAATGGATTTGATTCAAACTTAAAATAGTTGTTCCATCTTACCACCCATATCATATGACACAAGGTCCATAACTCTGGTACCAATATTTCATAAATTATGCCCCCTTCTTACTTAGATTTTCAGGTTAATTTTGATGCATTTTCGCTATGTCTCAGTTATTACTAAATGGATTTGATTCAAACTTGAGGTTGTTATTCCACATCATCACCTACATCTTAAGGTGCAAAAATCACGCTTGCACTGATTTCATGAATTACCCCCCTTTTTGCTTAGAATTATACTTATTTAATGTTTTTTTATCTCTCTTATTACTTAATACTTTAGACACACTCAAGCTATTGTCCATTATCTTCATTCTTATTGGAGTCATTAAACACTCTAGTGACAGCACCAGCTTTCTCAGATGTGCCCAGTTTCACTATCCGGCATTGAAATAGCTGAGCGTGCTGTCTCCTGTGACAGCTCTTGTTTACCTTTCTGTCATCAAAAACATGATTTAAATATCAGTTGACACAAACATTCCCCTGGATGAGACAATGTGCCATGCGCAAAACACAGACCCTTAGCTTAAAGGTCAACGTCAAACTTGGAAGTCAAAAGCCAAAATGGCTTCTTTCCTGTCTGGTCTGTAACTCAACAATCCTTGAAGGGATTTTAAAATTACCTGGTACAAATGTACCCCATATAAGACAATGTGTCATGCGCAACAGCTAAACCCCTTGCTCAAAGGTCAAGGTCATACTTAGAGGTCAAAGGTTGACCTGTCCAGTCTGAAAATACTTTATATAAGCTCATGTGTCATGTGGGCACAATTAAAACAATGTTGTATTTTCTTTAGAATACTTCCCTTTAATATGATGGTTTCTTACATTTTTTTCTCATATTTCTCCCACCAATTTCAATACTTATTTTTGCAAAATTAATGTTATAAAACAATCAACAATTGTATTTTTTTCATATATGCAAGTTTTAATCAAAGTATTGTGTTATAACATATTGTATATATAGTACAATATTGTTTACACATCATTGACAGATATCAGTTCATTATGTCATAATTTAGTAGAGAAAATTAGGTGCCTTCCAGTAGGAGACTTTCTATTGCATAGCAATACTTTATTCACTTGTTTGGTTACGAAATAAAACGAACCTAACTTACATTTATTTTTGAATATCACTATGTTTTATTTACGTGATTTTCAGAAAGAAACCTGGTTATTAGAATAGGGTACATCTTTGTCTAGGCAGGTCAGTTGGCAGACAGCATCAAACTGATCACTTCTGCTTAGTTACTTCAGTGGAGGTTCGAGATATTAAAATCAAACTTGGCTAATAGGTAGTTTATAGTAAGACCAAAGTTGGGATTGCATTTGGGTTCAGTGGAGTCAAGGTCACTATTATAAAAATAGTAAGCACAGTTCCCACAGAATATTTTTTAAGGATAGATGTAATGAAATGGTCAGCATAGTGGTATAAAGAGTTGGTTTATTGTACTTTTATTGTAATGCACAAATTTTGGAGGGAAGCAAACAAATAGTGGTTCTAATATATGTCCAGATCTTATATTTTAATTTTTGTACAAAAAGACAGAGCCATTTAGATGTCATAGGTTCAGTGTCTAGGTTACAGTTACTTAAATTAGAAAAAAAACAAGTCACTGGGATCATCAGAAAGATAGTTTCTGGTTTATAATTATATGCCAAAAGGGACGTATTATGTTATATTCCCGGTGTCCGTCCGTCCGTTAGCAATTTCGTGTCCGCTCTGTAACTCTTGAACCCCTTGAAGGATTTCAAAGAAACTTGACACAAATATTCACCACACCGAGATGACATGCAGAGCGTATGTTTTGGATGTCCCGCTTCAAGGTCAAGGTCATACTTAAGAGTCAAAGGTCATATCAGTTTGTTTCATTTCCGCTCTGTAACTCTTGAACTGCTTGAAGGATTTCAAAGAAACTTGGCACAAATGTTCACCACACTGAGACGACATGCAGAGCGCATGTTTCGGATGACTTGCTTCACGGTCAAGGTCACACTTAAGGGTCAAAATTCATATATGACTTTGCTTTGTGTATATTGCTCTGCATTGGAGTGCTCTTGTTTTTATTTGGCAGATCCCTTTTTTATTCACTTACAATAAAAAATATTTGAATTACTTCCCTTTTATGTTACTATAAATAGCTTATTTTGAAACTTTTTTATTATTGGCCGTAGAGGAAAACCGAGACCACTTTTCTGTGGTACAACATGGATGGTATCTCCAATGTTTAGGTGTACCTGTACCTGGTGTGGATATTTTTTGGAATTTCTTTTCTTCTCCTGTCCTTTGGACTTCAACAGTCAAGTTCTTTAAATTTTGCTTCCATCCTCTGATGTAACCCTTCGGGCGTATATTGCCCCGCTTGGTGGAGCTCTTGTTTTAGTTAGGACTGACATTTGGAATTGCGGTCACTGCTACTAAAAATAGAAAATGGTTTCTGCTCAGTATCTTCAGTTTTGCACAGACCTGTTGTCAACAAACTTGGTGTTTAGAAAGCTTTTCTGAAAGTAAGGGTCTAGGTGACTGTTACTAGAATAGATTTATTTATTTATTTATTTATTTATTTATTTTATTGAGTTTAAAATCGAACCGACACTATTATAGGTCATATGGCGACTTTCCAGCTTTGATGGTGGAGGAAGACCCCAGGTGCCCTTCAGTGCATTATTTCATCACAGGCGGCCACCTGAGTAGAGCCACCAGCCTTCATGGCTTCCTGACAGTCACATGAGGAATTCAGCACCCCGAGTGAGGCTTGAACCCACATCGGTGAGGGGCAAGTGATTTGAAGTCAGTGACCTTAAACACTTGGTCACAGACGCCCCTATTACTATAATAAAAGAACTGTTTCTGTAAATGTTGAAAACCTGGTTTTGTGGCAGTTTTATCATCTTAGGTAGGACTCTATTAATCTACATGTTTAATGATTCATCTGTATAGTTTCATCATAAAAAAGGTCTTGGTTAAATGTTTGAGTTCATAATTTTTTCTCATTCAGAAGAAAATAAATAACTTGACAAGCTTCATGAAAAGATAAATTGAAAAGCATTTGTAAATGAAAGAGAAGCTTTTAATTGATCCTCTTTTAAGAATCAGGCCTGTTAATTGCACGGATTTTACATGCTGCATAGATATACAGCCTTGAATTTATAACTTGAGGTAATTGGGTTATGCTCAGTCTTGAAGGAAGCTTAATTGTATCTCCCTTGAGCCTGATTTCTTAGAAAATAGCCAGAACTGATGACTAACAAGAAGGCACTGTCTCTTACAAGTTGGTCTAAATTCATTATCAGCTACTTTTGGTCAATATTATGTAGGGTTTTCTTTCTTTAATGTTTGTAAAAAGAGCTTTCCAGGAATTCAAAATAGTTATGAATAAAAGCCAGCATTTTCTTAGAAAGGGCATCCTGTGAATTCAAGACAGTTATAAATAAAAGCCAGCATTTTCTTAGAAAAGGCATCCTTTGAATTCAAGACAGTTATGAATAAAAGCCAGCGTTTTCTTAGAAAATGCATCTTGTGACTTCAAGACAGTTATGAAAAAAAAGCCAGCATTTTCTTAGAAAAGGCATCCTGTGAATTCAAGACAGTTTGGAATAAAAGCCAGCATTTTCTTAGAAAAAGCATCCTGTGAATTCAAGACAGTTATGAATAAAAGCCAGCGTTTTCTTAGAAAAGGCATCCTGTGAATTAAAGACAGTTTGGAATAAAAGCCAGCATTTTCTTAGAAAGGGCATCCTGTGGATTCAAGACAGTTATGAAAAAAAGCCAGCATTTTCTTAGAAAAAGCATCCTGTGAATTCAAGACAGTTTGGAATAAAAGCCAGCATTTTCTTAGAAAAGGCATCCTGTTAGTTCAAGACAGTTATGAAAAAAGCCAGCATTTTCTTAGAAAAGGCATCCTGTGAATTCAAGACAGTTATGAATAAAAGCCAGCATTTTCTTAGAAAACGCATCTTGTGCATTCAAGACAGTTATGAATAAAAGCCAGCATTTTCTTAGAAAAGGCATCTTGTGAATTCAAGACAGTTATGATAAAAAGCCAGCATTTTCTTAGAAAACGCATCTTGTGCATTTAAGACAGTTATGAATAAAAGCCAGCATTTTCTTAGAAAACGCATCTTGTGAATTCAAGACAGTTATGAAAAAAAGCCAGCATTTTCTTAGAAAAGGCATCCTGTGAATTCAAGACAGTTAAAAAATAAAAGCCAGCATTTTCTTAGAAAAAGCATCCTGTGAATTCAAGACAGTTATGAATAAAAGCCAGCGTTTTCTTAGAAAAGGCATCCTGTGAATTAAAGACAGTTTGGAATAAAAGCCAGCATTTTCTTAGAAAGGGCATCCTGTGGATTCAAGACAGTTATGAAAAAAAAGCCAGCATTTTCTTAGAAAAAGCATCCTGTGAATTCAAGACAGTTTGGAATAAAAGCCAGCATTTTCTTAGAAAAGGCATCCTGTTAGTTCAAGACAGTTATGAAAAAAGCCAGCATTTTCTTAGAAAAGGCATCCTGTGAATTCAAGACAGTTATGAATAAAAGCCAGCATTTTCTTAGAAAACGCATCTTGTGCATTCAAGACAGTTATGAATAAAAGCCAGCATTTTCTTAGAAAAGGCATCTTGTGAATTCAAGACAGTTATGAAAAAAAGCCAGCATTTTCTTAGAAAACGCATCTCGTGCATTTAAGACAGTTATGAATAAAAGCCAGCATTTTCTTAGAAAACGCATCTTGTGCATTCAAGACAGTTTGGAATAAAAGCTAGCATTTTCTTAGAAAATGCATCCTGTGAATTCAAGACAGTTATGAAAAAAAACCAGCATTTTCTTAGAAAAGGCATCCTTTGAATTCAAGACAGTTATGAATAAAAGCCAGCATTTTCTTAGAAAACGCATCTTGTGCATTCAAGACAGTTATGAATAAAAGCCAGCATTTTCTTAGAAAATGCATCTTGTGAATTCAAGACAGTTATGAATAAAAGCCAGCATTTTCTTAGAAAAGGCATCCTGTGAATTCAAGACAGTTATGAATAAAAGCCAGCATTTTCTTAGAAAACGCATCTTGTGCATTCAAGACAGTTTGGAATAAAAGCCAGCATTTTCTTAGAAAATGCATCTTGTGAATTCAAGACAGTTATGAAAAAAAAGCCAGCATTTTCTTAGAAAAAGCATCCTGTGAATTCAAGACAGTTACGAATATTAAAAAGCAAAACATTTTCTAAAACAGAGCATCTTGAGAATTAAAGATAGTTGGGAAAAAACAATATGTTTTGAAAAAAGAACATCTTAAAGATTAAAGACAGTTGGGAATAATAACAGCATTTCATAAAAAAGAGTAGCCTGTGGATTCCTGACACTTATGACTTAAAAACAGCATTGTCCCCATGAAGTTTAGACAGTAGTGAATGACAAGAAAAGCAACATGTTCTAGAAAAAAAGGAGCATCATTTTTATTAAAGACAATTAGTAATAAAAATAACATTTTCCCTATATATAAAAACAGCATTTTCTCCATTGAATTTTTAAAAAAAAAATTGAGAAGAAAAACCAGCATTTAACCCTAGAATTCAAGACATCTGTAAATAAAAATGTCATTTTCTGTAAAAGAGCAACCAATGAATTAAAGGCATGAACTGTTGTTATTGAAAAAACACTTTGTTTTAAAGAAAGTGCAACTTGTTAATCCAGACAGTTGTGAGGCAAAATTCTGAGTTTTAAAAGTGGTCTATCAAAGGGCTAGATAAAAGTGTCATGTAAATTACCAAATCATCATTGTAACAGAATTTTTTTTAACTATTTCATAGTACCTTAAAATTGATCAGTGCCAGTCTCATTAATATTTTCATCTAACTTTACTTTTCTTATTTATCATTTATAACTTTAATTTTTTTGTTCATTCAAGCCGCGGTACTAGCAAAATTTATAGATTTAACATCTTTGTTCATTCCAGCCGCGGTACCAGCAAAATTTATAGCTTTAATATTTTTGTTCATTTCAGCCGCAATACAAGCAAAATTGATAGCTTTAAAATTTTTGTTCATTCCAGCCAAGGTACCAGCAAAATTTATAGCTTTAATATTTTTGTTCAATCCAGCCGCGGAAACAGCAAAAGTAAGAGATTTAATATTTTTGTTAATTCCAGCCGCGATACCAGTAAAATTTATAGATTTAATATTTTTGTTCATTCCAGCCGCGGTACCAGCAACATTTATAGCTTTAATATGTTTGTTCATTCCAGCCGCTGTACCAGCAAAATTTATAGATTTAATATTTTTGTTCATTCCAGCCGCAGTACCAGCTAAATTTATAGATTAATATTTTTGTACATTCCAGCCGCTGTACCATCAAAATTTATTGATTTAATATTTTTGTTCATTTCAGCCGCTGTACCAGCAAAATTTATAGCTTTAATATTTTTGTTCATTCCAGCCGCTATACCAGCAAAATATCAGCTTGATGTTTCCATGCAGTTTATGTTGGAAATAACCTGTACTAACATCCCAGATTCTACTCTCAGTAGAATGGATGAAGAAGTACGGAGCAAATTTGTGGAAAACATAAAACCAAGATGGAATAACATTTGTGAGGGTGATTGCACTAACCTGATAGATGTACAGTACAAGTGCGGGAATGCAGACAATGTATTTGTGGAGTTTTCCCTTGTTTTAACAAGGTGCAGTTATTCTTTTGGTTTGAATATAGGAAATTTGGCTCCAAGGCAGACCGAGTGTTTGTGTTTTTTAGCTTACCTAAACGTAAGGTTCAGGGTGAGCTATTAGTACAATTGGATGATCCAGCGTTCATCATCTGTCATCCACAATTTACATAAACGGCTTCTTTTTGGATGCTTCTAGTCAGAATTGTAGCAAACTTAGTCTGTAGCATCTTGCCAAGGTTGTCTCATGGGTTTGTTCAAACCATTTCATTTGATCTCTGTAAAGAGATATTTGATCTAAAATACTACCTTGGTAGCCTAGTAGTAAATCATGTGCTTCAAGTGTGATAGGTCATGGATTCACTCCCTGGCCACGTCATACCAACGACATGAAAAATGTTACCACTAGCTTCCTTTCTTGGCACTCAGAATTATGGGGATAGTTCTAGAACTTGTTCCCCCCAGTGTTTGTATAATTTGATTGGGTGGTGTATCATGTCACATGTTAACTGTGTGATTTTCCAGTGAGGCAGCACTATATAGGTGGGGATTGTGCCCACTGCTACAAGTAGACAAAAATGTTGATATATTAACTGAAAAATTGTTGAACACCCCCTCCACACACACAGAGAGCTAAAAAAAGAAAAACCTTTAAATGACTTCTTCTCATGAAATGCGGGATGGATCTTTGTCAAACTTGGTTTGTAGCATCATTATTAGTTTTTTTTAATACGGGACTGCTTGCTTTGTCTCTTAAAGGGGCTGCTAGAGATAAAATAGAAAAAAGTCTAAAACTTACTTCTCATGTTCTGAATGGTTCTTCATCAAACTTGGTTTGTAGCATCATTGCAAGATTCTCTCCCAAATGTGTTCAAGTGGGGCACCCAACCTCTTTTAGGAGCTGCTAGAACTAAAACAGAAAACCTTTAATGTGAGTCGATACCTTATTCGTCAAATATGACATTCCCGCCGAATTTGATGAAACTTTGTCCAACTGTAGCACTATGGTTCTAAACTATTTTTCCGTCGTCTTGGCAACAATGCGTTATCAGTGATGACGTCACGAACGTCACAACTAAGGGCGCCAAAATGTCGAAATACTGCTGTTTTGAGTCCTCTAAAATGCCTAATTATGATTTAAAATCAGCGAAACTGTATATTTTGAAACTTTATTTAATTTATATTAGGACTAGCGTGTTTGTAAGTGGTATCGCACCATATTACCACGGACACTTATCATTTGATAAAGCAAACCATGTTCCTTCTGATATAAAATTTTTACAAAAAATCGGCAAATATACGCAAAAATGACATCTTTAAAAATCTACAGACCCATTAAAAGTCTGAATTTCGGCACAAGTGATCAATTTGCAAATGAAATATCAAATAAAAAAGGGAACTTTACGTTTTCAGTTTTTCACAATATTGTGTTGAAGACAAACTGTCCTTCCGATTTTTGGACGTACAACTCAACGTTTTGACGTTATATACCATGTACGTAAAGCGCGCCATAGCAATTTGATATCTATACATGTGTTTGTTCTTCGATCTACGAGGAGGTCACATAATAAGCGAATATAATTAAGGGTAAATTAATTGTAAACTTTGATATCGTATCGTGCGTAGTTGATAAAAGTAAATGAATGTTATAAGGACAGTTCCAGAATTAATTGTATTGGAGGGTCGGAAGGCACTTCTTGAAAAAAAAAAAACAAGAAAAAAAAAAACAACAACATCCATACTTTTTAATTTTCCTCCAACCCCACTTCCCATGATTTTTTATTTTCCTCCACCACACTACCTATAATTATGAATTTTCTACTAACTCCTACCACCTACAATTACTAAATGTACAACAATCGAAACATGGAGAGAGTCTGTGGAATTTACCGTTTTCCCTTTATACATCTCAAAAACGTCTAAGAGTCACCAAATTGCTTCATTCCGCTTTGAAAATTTGCCGTTAGAATGGAAAAATGTCTAAACCCCATCCATCTGATTTATTATAAGCTCACCCGTAAAACATGTTCGTTTACAGCTTCCAACCCAGCACTTCAAGAAGTGAGTCACAAGAACAAGTGAATCAATCGTCATTACATACCTGTTAGTGTTTAAACGTTAACATCCTTTCTTATTTTTTGAAACCATGAATATAATATTAAATACTCGAATAAAAAATCATAAGAGCCTGTGACGAGAAATATAACGCCAAAACCTAATTTTCTATAAGCATTCGGTCATTACCGAAGGAACATCATGGAAGGCACATGCTGTTTTCCCGCCAAAATACAAAGAAGAAACGTCTGCTTCCCTATCTGTCAAGAAGACCCGATATTTACGCATATTCAAGCCGAATTTCAATTACGTTTCCAGCTTGACGTTTACATCTTCCGAACAGTGTACGAAAATGTATATAGTGATCTAACACAGTTCCTACTGAAATATGGTACATGTATCGGAAGAATCATGTTGTGTCATTAAAACATACATGTATCATGCCTTCATGCTCTGACGCCGACAAGACTTGTGATTTATTTGAACAGTCATGATTCATGGAAATTCACTCATCCGTTTTTAAAATAATGATTTCACGCAGTACATGTTTTAGTAAACTTCTTTTAAAGGCATTGACCTCTAGATCCTACGACAACAAAAAAGAAAAAACATAGATATCAAAAGATTATTGCTATATTTTTTAAGGTTTTAAAACTACTCTCTTGATTTGGTAGTTTAAGACAGATTAGAAACAAAAAATCGTGTTCTAATGGTCAAAACATGACTGAACTTCAAGCGAAAATCTGGAGGCCAGTGCCTTTAAATGGCTAAACGTGAAAGTATCTTGTGATTTTTTGTCTACATACTGTTTAACCTATAATGGAAATAATGTAAGACTGGTTATATTTAGGAAAAGATGTGAAATATTTCGCATGTCACATTTTTTTTTTACTTTAGCGTAATATAGGTTTTTAAAAAGTTTTCTTTTTACGATGCTGGCTTTGTCATTAATACTTCTAACTACTTTTATGATAGGTCTGTCTATTATTTACATTAATCTGGGGGCAAAATATGATTGGAAACTAACAGAAGATAAGTTCATATTGCAAATCAGATAAGCATGCAGGTATTTTAAAGAAACCGATGTTCGCGATTTTTTACAGTTTAACTTTGCAGTGATGTATAAGCAATTTTTCTGAAAAAATATAGTTCAAATACATGTTAAGCCACGTATTAAAAGAGAAAACATTTGCGTAACTCTGTAGTAAATATAATCGTAGGCAACATTAGTGACTTCACATAATTATAAACGAGAATGAATGCTTGGAATATTATACTGCTGGTTTTCTTAGAGATTTACATTTTGCTGTGGAAAAAAAGGTTTCCGAATCGACTAGTGCTTCACAAGTATATCAAAATACCTGAGGCAGATATGTCCTTAATATCGATGATGACGATATAAAAATTCCGTCGGCATTGGATAATAAAATCGGTAGCATTGATTTATCAACATACGATTTTGCAATGTGTGGAATTGCACGATGAATCTGTACGCCTGTTTTAAGTAGTCGTGCAGCATGTAAAAATTCGACTGATATTAGGGAAATGTGATTTACATGCAAGAAAAAAAATCTACTCAATTCACGCATGTTTTCGTTTCGGCCTGCCTCGATTTCATTTAGCTATATTCTATTTCTTTTTCCCCGGTTCAGTTTTTGGTGCGTATGCGAAACAGCCATTACTAAGATAATAATACGCCCGACGTGACAGACAGAATACACGTGCGAATGAGGGGCGGGATTAAGGACGCTGACTGCAAATTCAGCGGGAACGAGACAAAAAAAAGAAATATTAAATGAACATAAATAAAAGGAAAGATCATATTTCCTAGATCGGTGATGTCAAAATTACGTTCCGTGTATCGCGGTCAGTTAAGTAGCGACTTGTAGTTAAAAGGGAAGGAAAATGTTCTTGCGTGAAACCCAGATAGCTGGTAGTGCGTCAGTATTAGAAAGACTGTTGCATAATAATTTCCCAAAGTTGTTGGCTCATGAATAGAGTTGAAATGGACCTAAGATATAATGCAAACGTCCTAAGTGCAACGATGCAAACAATAGGCAACGTCGATAAAACGTTGCGTTTTACGTCCAAAAATCGGATGGACAGTTTGTCTTCAACACAATATTGTGAAAAACTGAAAACGTAAAGTTCCCTTTTTTATCTGACATTTCATTTGCAAATTGATCACTTGTGCTGAAAATCAGACTTTTAATGGGCTTGTAGTTTTTTAAAGATGTCATTTTTGCGTATATTTGCCAATTTTTTGTCAAAATTTTATATCCGAAGGAAATGGGTTGCTCAATAAAATTATGAATGTCCGTTGTAATGTGGTGCGATACCACTTAAAAACACACAAGTCCATATGTGAATTAGATAACTTATCATATTGTGAAGTTTCGCTTATTTTAAATCTTGATTAGATATTTTAGAAGACCTATTACGGCGGATTTTGGGCATTTTGGCGCCCTACGTTGCGACGTTCGTGACGTCATCACTGATTATTTATTGTTGCCAAGACGACTGAAAAACAAAAAAGGAACCATAGCGCTATAATTGGACCAAGTTTCATCAAAATCGGAAGGAATGTCATATTTGACGAATAAGGTATCGAACCACCTTAAATAAAGATCTTCATCATATTTAGTCAGTAGCATAATTATAAGGTCCTCTTTGAATTCTGTTTAAATGGGGGTAATTTGCCTCCTTCTAGGGGCAGCTTCAAGGTCTGCCACTAGGCTAAAGATAAGAGAAATATTAAAATGACTTCCTAGCATGAGCTGGTTGATGGATCTTCATCAAAGTTGATCTGCAACATCATTGTAAGGTTCTCTCTAAAACCTGTTCAATCAGGGAACTTGGCCCCTTTTATGGGCAGTTAGAGGTAAAAATAGAATTACCTTTGAATAACCTCTTTTGAAGAACAGCTCAATGAATCTTCATCAAATATGATATATCGACTCTTGTATATGTCCTCTCCCAAATTGATTCAACTGAGGACACTTGGACAGTTTTTGGAGTTGGTAGTGCTAAAATTTGAAGAAAAGAAATAACTTCTTCACATGAACCACTTGATGTTTCATTAAAGTTGGTCTGGAACATTACTGTAAGGTCCTCTCCCAAATTCTTTCATATACTTAGCCACCTTTAGGGGCCCCTAATGCAAAAACTAGATATAATTGTAAACAACTTCTCTTGAAAGGCTTGATAGATCTTCATCAAACTTGGTTTGGTGTAGCATCATTATAAGGTCCTCTCTTCATTTTAATCAACAGGGGAATAGCAATATCTGTCAACAACCTTTTTTATTGCATTGCTTGATTGGGCTTAATCAAATTTGGTCTGTAACATTCTCCTAAAGTTGTCTGTCTAATCTCCTCCATTGAAGCACTGGGCCCCTTTAAGTGCTCGCTAGAGCAAAATGTTGAAATATCTTTAAATGACTTTTCTTTTGATCTTCTTGATGGATCTTCATTAAATTTGGTCTGTAGCATCCTTGTAAGGTCCTTTTTAAGATTTGTTTAAGTTTGGGGCACTTGACCAATTTTATGGGTTTTATTATACATAACACGTACAGTTGTTACCAATCATGATTCAATGTGTCCTGCATTCAAGGTCAAAGATTCAAGTTCAGGTGAGTAACATAGGGTCACTATGATCCTCCTGTCTTGTGTAAGTTTAGTTTATACCACTTTATTTTAGCTTGATTGTGATGAAAGTTTTGAGCTTATTTGAACCACTCTGGAGTCTGCTTTCTGGAAAAAAACAGTACTGATATCATATGAGAAGACGTGAATAGGGCTCGAACCTATGATCCCTGTGAAGAGCGCCAACACCTTAATGACTACACCACAGCTCTCCTGTCTTGTGTTAGCAAGGAGCATTTATCCCATTGGTTTGAATATAGAAAAATTAGTTCTGATATAACTAGAGCTTGGCAGACAGTTCTTCAGTTGTACAATCTAGGTTTCTACCAGCTTTTGAATATATAGCAGTAAGGTGCAATTAACAAAATTTTAATCACCGATAATCGCTGATTATATGTGAAGCATAGACTCCCAAATGCTGTCTGCTTTGCTGCTATAGTGGGCATATTTATAAAAGCATACAATTTTATTTAGGTGTACATGTTGCTATTGTCCACTTTTGCATCTTTGGCTTTTCATAATTTAATGTTTGGATGATTAAAATCAGTGGCTATCTTGTAAACTACAGTTGATTTGATCTTTAGCCACGGTATAACAATACGTTTGAGTTTTTCTTCAGATTTATTTAAGCATCTTTTACATTGACTGTTCATCCGCAAGTCCTGTTATCATCACATATGTAGCAGATATTAGGCTGATAAAGGGTGTGAATTGACCCATTAATTGAGGTTAGAATATACCTTTTGTAGTAAAATCAATTGAATGACAAAGTCGTGTGACCATTAAATGCAGTAACATGTAAAATATAATTTTTATTTATTAAATTTTCAGCTTGAGGTTAGAGGAAGTAGGCGGTGGTTCCGCTGATGTAGAGGATGTTCTCAAAATTGTTATTAAGATCGAAAATCTGCTGGATATATCTGTAAGTATTCTCTTCTTAGTCAAGACTTGGAATAAATCTCTGTTATTAGTTCCCAATAGTAAATTTTATTTTGTGAAATACATATTTTATTGGCTGGCCCACCTTTAGTGGGAGCGGTGGTCTAGTGGATAAGGTGTCAGTCGCTCAATCCAGGGGTCGAGGGTTCGAGACCCATTTGTCACAACCATGATTTATCATACCATACCAGTACTGTTATTTCCAGGAAGCGGACTCGAGAGTGGTTCCAATTACCTTGAAGCTTTCATCACTATCGAGCTAAAACAAATTAGTATAAACTAAACTTTTAGTGGAAGCGAGACTAAGCAATCCAAATTCCGGTGGCGGAAGCGGGCGACGGCGTCAACAGTTAAAAATAATTAGATAGATTTATTTCGGTAAGGAGTGCACATACATGGACAATTAAAAAACAACATGTATAGTAATTACAACATAATAACATAATGCATACATGAAATTAAAAATAGCTATGACACGCACACCATCACCAAGGATTACACAAAAAAGAGAAAACTCTTATTTCCATTGTGGTCCTTTGTGTTGGTGGCATGACATAGAGAGGCATAACAGAGTTTACAGAATTATGTGACTAGATGGAAATTGAAGTATGTGACTAGATGGAAATTACACAGCTATATCAAATAAAGAATTATGTGACTAGTTGGAAATTGTACAACTATATCAAAAAGTAAATGCGAGCTTAAATTAAAATGTACATACATCGAAGGCCATAAGAATAGTTATTAAAACACATTAAATAGTTATTAAAACACATTAAAGTAATTATGCTAAACTGTCTAGTAAATAATTCTTTACTAACGTTTTAAAAACAGGTAATTTCTCAGTCTGTGCTATACTAGCAGGCAACTTATTCCATAGGGAAATACCAGAAAAGAAACCTTTGACCTTTGGAACAGCAAAAGCACCTTTGTGACTTAACCTTGTCCTATATGAATGAACAGTATCCTGTGGGATAAAATTTTCTCCCATGTAGTCCGGGGCTAACCCATTTTTTATCTTAAAAACATGACACAGGATAATCTGGTCTACACGTTTGTTGACTGGTAACCAGTTGAGCGATTTAAAGTGCTCTGGGCCAATGTGCGAGCTAGCATCAAGGTCCAGAACAAACCTCATTAACTTATTCTGTGTGGTTTGGAGCTTGGATTTAAGTAACTGAGTCAGACTATGGTACCATATAGAACAGGCATAATCAAAATGACATTGGATTAGGGCCATGACAACAAGTTTCTTGGTGTGTTGAGTAAGATAACGTTTCTTCCGATATAGATATTTTAACCTTGCGTTAGCCTTTTTTAATTTTGAATCGGAAGATAGGTACTGATCAAGGGATGCACCAAGATATTTGACGGTAGAAGTTGGTTCAATAGTTGTACCATTACATGTAATATCAAGCGTTGGATTTGACCTTATTCTATGTTTAGATCCAAATAAGATTGACTCAGTTTTACCTAAATGAAGTGACAACTTATTATCTACCAACCATTGACTGACAAGATGCAGGTCATCTTTCAAAGATTTTTCTACAGATGACTTGCATTTACCTGAAACAAGTATACAAGAATCATCTGCATATAACAAAAGCTTGTTTTTAACCACAGCTGACATTTCGTTGACGTAAATTAAAAATAAAAGAGGGCCTAGTATGGACCCCTGTGGAACTCCACATGTAATGGGAGCAGAAGCAGAATGAGTACCAGAGACATCCACCAGCTGTTGTCTTCCTGAAAGATATGACTGAAACCATCTTAAAGTGTCATCACCAAGTCCCGCTGAACGAAGCTTCATAAGAAGAATGGAATGGTCTACTGTGTCGGAAGCCTTTTGGAGATCTAACAGAATCATACCTACTATATGACCTTTATCCATCTCCATCCTTATATAATCTGTTAAATGAATTAGACATGTGTCTGTTGAGAAACCACTTCTGAACCCAGACTGAAATTTGTACAATAATTTGTTTACCTTGAAGTATGATTCAACTTGGTCGTATACAACCCTTTCATAAATCTTGGATACAATACTCAGAATTGAAACTGGGCGATAGTTACCTACAGAAGTTTTGTCATTCTTCTTAAAAATGGGAACAACCCTGGCTAATTTGAGATCATCTGGTACCACACCTTGAATGAGGGACAAATTTATGACATGAGCAAGAGGTTCAGCAATAATGCAAGCTCCATCTTTTACAAAACGGGAAGGTATACCATCTAAACCTGTAGCTTTATCAGCACCTAGCTGAGTTAAGTATTTCAATACCTGATTTTCAGAAACTAGTGAAAAAGAGTAGTTATTCAAAAGCACACCTTAACTGGCATAAAATTTTGTCACAAAAGATTTACCAAACTTATTAACCCTAGCCGGCAATTTTTCAACAAGTTTTGAGGCAACTGAAGTGTAGAATGTATTGAAAGAGTCAGCAATAGTTTCCTTATCAAAACAAATATTACCATCAATATTCAGACATATGTCGGAGTTTGGAGAAGATAACCATTTCTTAGAAGGTAAGCCAAGATTTTCAAGGATAGCCCACAGTGATTTGGAATCATTTTTATTTTCTTCAAGACTCTCGGTAAAAAAGCTTCTCTTTGCCGAATCAATCAAATATTGTGTTTTGTTACGTAAAGATTTAAAAGTACAATAGTTCTCATCACTTCTGACTTTTCTATATTGCTTAAAAGCTAAATCTCTCTGGTTTATTGCATCTAATATATTAGCATCCATCCATGGCTCTGTTCTTTGTTTGATACGCAGTTGCTTAACTGGTGCAATATTGTTAACAACGGACATAAAAATGTTCTTAAGCTTCAGATGCATTGTCACAAGTAATAATACTCTTCCAATCCACAGCTAACAAGTTTGCTTGAAAATCTTCACTACTATAGTTATTGTAGTAACTATAGTAATTATAGTAATTGTTACATATATTTCTTTGAAACCTTTTGGGATGTTTTAGAAACTAATGTTACACCCCCATGGTGAGTCCTGGCCCAATCGTGACCTTGATCATGAATAAATTAGCTTTTTTTAGATTTTTTGAAGCCTTCTGAAAATTCACAAAAGTGACAATTTTTTAATAACCGTTACATATATCGCTTGAAACCTTATAGAATGGCTCAAAAACTAATTTTACACCCAAATGGTGAGTCCTGGCCCCTAGTGACATTGATCTTTAATAAATTAGCATTATTAGATTTTTTACACCTTTGAAAACTCACAAAAATGACAATTTCTCAAAATCCGTGCGTTGAAACCTTGTACGATAGTACAAAAACTTATTTTATTCCCCATGGTGTATCCTGACCTCTAGTGACCTTGACCTTGAAGATATTAGCATTTAAAAAAAAAATGAAAACCATTACACATATTGCCTGGAAACCTTGCAACTTTGCTGGATGGTTCAAAACAAATTTATTCCCTCATGTTGAGTCCTGGTCCCCTAGTGACCTTGATCTTGACCTTGAAAAAATTAGATATTTTTATGGCTTTAAAAGTTCACAAAAATGACAATTTCTCAAAAACCTTTAAATATGTTGCTTTGAAACCTTGTAGGATGGTTCAAAATCTCATTCCTGGTCCCCTGGTGACCTTGACTTTAAAGAAATTAACATTGTTTTTTTAAAGATTTTTTGACGCCTTTGAAAATTTACGAAAATGGCAATTTCTTAAAACCGTTACATATTTTGCTTTGAAACTATTGTAGGATGATTCTAAAATTCATTTTACATCAAAATGATGAGTCCTTGCCCCCTAGTGACCTTGACTTTGAAGGAATCACCCTTACAAAATTCACAAAAATGACAGTTTTTCAAAAGTAGCACTACGTGGAGTTGTTTGGAATATTTAAATAAAACTTCATATACATGTTTACCACTATAAGGAAATGCGGCATGTCAGGTTTCAGTCAGATTGCCGGAGTAACACCAAAGTTATGGCCCTTAGTAATTTCTGTTGTTAACTATATATGTACAATTAATATGGCAATTTCTGCTTTAGAACTTGTGACATATTTGAACAAGAACTATGAAGCTTAATTTGAATTTAGACCACCATAATGTGGTAGTGCACACACAATTTCGTCAGGATTTCTTTAGTAACTTCAAGAGTCATTTCCCTTTAATTGTTTAAAACTCAACGGATTTGTACATAAAAACTAATCAATTGGTAAACTTGCAGTAAACTTCTTCCATTTTTTCCCATGAACATTTATTATTAACAAGTGAAGTTGTGTACCCACACCAGGTCATCCCCACCACCCTGGTCACAACCCCGACCCCCACCCCACATTATTTTCATCTCTTCTTTTTTATCCCCCGCCAAAGGCGGAAGGATATAGTTTTGGCATTGTCCGTCCGTCCTCCCGGAGCCATATCTAGGAAGTGGTTGGGAATATTTAAATAAAACTTCATATACATTTTCACCACAATATGGAAATGTGGCTCGTCAAGTTTCAGTCAGATTTCCTTAGTAACACCAGAGTTATGACCCTTAGAAATTTCTAGTGTTAACTATATAGGATACTATAAATATGGCGATTTCTGCTTCATAACTTGTGACATATTTGACCTAGAACTATGAAACTTATATTGAATTTCGAGCACCATAATGTGGTAGTGCACACACAATTTCGTCAGGATCTCAATTGTAACTTCATAGTTATTGCCCTTTAGTTGTTTAGAAATCCACATATTTGTACATTACACACTAACAAATTGGTAGAATTTCATTAAACTTCTTTCATATATTTCCATGAACAATTATTATCAACATGTGAAGTTGTGTACCCACACCCAGTCACCTCCACCGCCCTGGTCATGGCAGTTCTTATTACTCAAACCCGTGATCACAATGTCCTTGGCTTACTAACCAGATTTGGACAATGCCCTATGTGGTTCTAGGACGATCTGTGTATGAAAAGAATTGGAACCACTGCCTTACCCTTGCATGATCGTAAGAGGCGACTAATAGGGTCTTAACACTTGGTTTTGCTGTAACTCTGTGATTCCAGCAGGTATGCAAATTTTGATTCCATACCTCATGTTTTTATTTCGATGTAAATGAGATGTGAAACCAAAATTTGTAGTCTTGTTTGGCGCCATATAACCTATACTGTGTTGGTGCGCCGTAAAACCCAAATAAATAAATAAGATTTGGACAAAACTGGTTATTAGATTGCCGAATGTCATTGTCTGGGTGGGCAGGCGGTCGGACGGAAGGGCGGATGGCGTCAGCTTTTAGTTTCCGCTCAGTAACTTGAGTTAGGAGTGACCGATTCAAATGAAATTTGTATATTGATGGCTTGCATAAAGATGGAGTTTGGCATTGCATACGGGGTCACTTAATTTAAGGTCAAGGTCACTGTTGCTAACAATAGTATAAAATGGTCTCCCCTCAGTAACTTTAGCTTGCATTGATGTATTGAAATTAAACTTGGCCTATAGATATCTTATAGAAAAAGCAAGTTTGGGAGTATATGTGAGTTCATTGTGGTCAAGTTTAAGGTCAGGATAACCAATTTATTTCTATTATGCTACCCTCCGACAAACTGAAAATATTGTCAGAATTTCCATCATGGCCCAAACCTTCCACTTTACATCTTTCTATCTGCATGTAATGAAGCGGAGCTTCCAAAATTGCATAGAAAGCGTTTTTGACTGACAATTTGAAAGAAGCTAGATCATGGACACAAACTTCTTGTCTTTCAAATTGTTTTTTACCTTTTAAAGCAAGAGCGTCATGATGACCCTATATCGCTCATCTGATAAACTTAACCTTGGAATCATCAAGATAAACATTTTTACCAAGTTTCGTGAAGATAGGATCATAAATATGGCCCATAGAATGTTAACAAGCTTTTCCTTTGATTTGAGCGGGTGACCTAGTTTTTGAACCCGCATGACCCAGTTTGAAACTTGGTCTAGGAATCATCAAGATAACCATTCTGACTATGTTTCTTGAAGATAGGGTCATAAATGTGGCATCAAGAGTGTTAACAAGCATTTCCTTTGATTTGACCGGGTGACCTAGTTTTTGACCCCCATGTCTCAGTTTCAAACTTGATCTAGGAAATCAAACCATAAATGAAGTACCGGTATCTATATTGCTGCAAAAGCCAAAATAGCAAATTTTGGCCCTTTAAGGGGCCATAACTCTAGAACTCATGATGGGATCTGGCCAGTTTTCGAAAGGAACCGAGATATTATGCCAATACATGTTGTTTGCAAGATTGATTCAAATTGATTGCAAACCTTGTTCTCTATCGTGTTCACAACGAAAAGTTGACGGACTACGGACAAAATGCGATCACAAAAGCTCACATTTTCACTACTTGACAGGTGTGCGAATAATCTTTTCGATCTTTTGTTCTGTCAAAAACACCTTAAACAATAACTGTCCAATAAAACCCCCTAAGATATAGTTCTGTGACTAGCTACGAGCATTGATTTCTTCTCATTTACCACATACCGTATAAGTACTTATTTCTGCGGGCTTAATATTCTGCGATATTTTCAAAAATGAGGTGGTATTAAATTTCTGCGTACCTTATTTCTGCGGTGTCTTCCTTCTCACGTTGATTGGATTTATTTCAGCGGTTCTGTATTCACCGGTTGTTTCATTAATTTCAAATAGGCAGGTACGTATTTTGTTGTTATTTTGACAATAAAAGTTGACAAATACTAATGTGACATCGTTGAATGTTAAATATAAACTCAAGGAAAACAGTCTTTTTATAAATACATTCATGCCAAACAGACACAAAAAACTTGAATCTGTATTTTGCAAACATTCTCATCTGTGCATTGTAACGGTGTAATAACTTTTGGTAATCACGCCTTTTTCAAGTCCCATACAAATAACGGTAAATATGACCATCACCAGACGGATCGGTTAACAATAGACACAAAGGATACAATGAATTTTGTTTGTGACATAATTTAAGAAAATTGAAACTGGCAGCTGACTGCTCAATAATGAACGAAAATCAAAACAAATTTGATGTTTTTATTATGTTTATTCAACAGCAAGACAATAATGAAACAGTTCTATTACATGTGGGACAAAAGCCGATAACACTATCGGACATTGTCTTATTATACTTAACCGGATTATAATGGCGGCTTGTATCATCGTATCGCGGCATGTCAGGACAAAATTTTCTGCGGATTTTAAATCTGCGGTCTTGTTGTCTTCCGCAGAAAACGCAGAAATAAAGTTCCCGCAGAATAAGTACTTATACGGTATCTGAAGATTTGACTGTATTGCTAAAGGTCATAGCATCTTTTTCACAAATTGACTTGTCTTTGTTCATGTTTAGTGAATCATCTATGTAGTAAGCACATCTGATTAACTGTGACCTAAACCAGGCATAGATTGGTTTCAGTAATTTTGTAAACAGCCTTGGTGCAGCGCTCTAACCGAAAGGTAGTACTACAAAGGTATAGAGAAAAATTCGATAATAGAATTTCAGTATTCACGTATGCTAAGGTTGTATTGGACCTGACCAAATAATGTGATACAGAATTAAATCAAGTGCTTAGCGTCTTGTTTGTTCATAATGGCTGGTTTCAGAATTTTTGCTGATTTAAGAACTGGCACCAACCCGGCAGCCAGCAGTACTTGAATATCTTGAAAAAGCCTGTCATAAGAGCGAGACTTTCTGTCAATTTCTTTGTTCACAGTAGGCAAATTCAGCATCTCGCAATTTTCTGGGACAGGATGCTTTTCTAGCAAAAAATCAATCTCATAATTATGGGGTAGTGCATGCAAAATTAATAGCTTTTGCAAATAAAGGTAAAATGCCCTAATTTTTTTCTTTGATTAAACCTTGGGTAGCGCCAATCATCTTCATCTTCTGATTCGGCATCAGATTCTCCACACAGATATTTGATTAATTTTTAAGTCATGTCCGTTCTCTTGACTTTCTGACTAGTATCGATAGAACTATCATCATCAGGAACATCGTTCTCAAGCTGAATATGCATATTTGGTGCACTGTTAATATCCACATACTGTTTCTCAAGATCTTCATCTTCATCCACCATTTGATTAAAGTCTTGCTTTTACAAAGGGCGAGTCTCATAATGGGGTACACCAAAGCTCAATATCGTCTTGAGATAAATTAATCAAATCAGTCAAATTTTGTTTTGTTTTAGGACTAGAAGCTTTCACTTTGGCACGACCCTTCAACGAGACTTAACCTTTTTTCCACTTTGTTTTTGTTTTTAATGTTAGCAAGTGCGGGTTCCACGACCACTGTGGACAACTACCGCGGATTTCACACGCGACTGAGAATTATTTTCGTAGAGTGTTTCAGCCTCTGAAAATCCCGAAAATTCAGAGTCGCTAGCAGAAACTTTGAGATCATCGTTCCCAACTTGGCTCGTAATGAAAATTGCAAAGTAAGATCTGGACAACTTCCTAGATCGAGCCCAAACATAATAATGAAAATAATTCTTACCAAAAGTCACAATACTTTCCAAAGAATAAAAAAACAATCCTGAACTTGCACAAATAAATTAAGTACGACACGTTTTCTAATCTTTTTGTTCTGTTTTTCCTATCCGTTTTTAATTATGTTCTCTTGTTGATGGTTTCTATGTGCATATATGTCTTTATAAAACATATGTTCATTATTCGTTTTGTATTTATGTGTTTAGCACATGCATTTAATTAATATCACATAACTTTCCTCAGCTGCCATATCGGTCTCAGATATTTTTCTGTCATTGTGTCATAGTGAAAAAGGAGGAATCTTTTTATGCAAAAATGAAAAGAAAATTAACTGCCATGTGTTTCGAACCCACACGGCAAAAGATCTGATGAACATAATCAGTATGCTTTACACTGAGCTAATTTGTAATTGGTATGCAAGCAAATATTTACATTTTGACAAGTTACAAAAATGTTGAAGTCCCTATGCTATGTTTATAAACATCACGTTATCGTTGGGGCATATGATATATTTTGCATCTATTTATAAATTATAGCCTCGTTTTTGAGCATTCTTCCGGAAAAATCCGAAGATGCGCGACGGGTCCGTAAGCAATCGGAAAACATACTTCCGCTTTGAAATAGGCAAAAGGTTTTTGTTTATTTGTTTGTTATTCTTAAACATATTAACGACTATTTGGTCAGGTCCAATGCAGTGGGTCATATTTTCAGTAAATATGAAGTCTCAGTTTTCATATAATACTCGTTCGGGCGTTAGTAGCGGAACTTTAAATAATTGAATCTTATTAATGTGTTAAAAACAGTAGCCCCGATGAAATATGTTTGTGATGTTAAACTCAGGTGAATGTTCTAGGACCATCATGGCCTGTGTGTTGTTATGCGGACAGAAAGTCTTATGCTTTTTAGCTCATCTGATTTTTTAGAAAAAAAATCTACAAGGTATTGTCATCACTTGATCATCAACGTCAGCGTTGGTTACAATTTTGTTTAGGTCCGCCTTTTCTCAAAAACTGTAAAAGCTACAGCATTGAAACTTTACACACTTGTTTATCATCATTAGGGGACTATGTAGGCCGAGACATACATTTTGTCAGAATTATGGCCCTTTTATACTTAGAAATTTTGAGGGGTTTTTTTTGGTTAAAATGTTTATTCAGGTCCACCTTTTCTTAAAAACTAAGTCTTATAATAGGAGCTTCAGCTTTGAACTTTGCACACTTATTTACCATCATTAGGGGACTATGTAGGGCAAGAACCATAACTCTGGTATGCATTTTGAACCATAACTGTAACCTGCATTTTGTCAGAATTATGGCCCTTTTTGTACTAAGAAAATCTGAACTATAGCTTTTCTTACATATTGTCCAGCACTTGCAGACGAGCGATGGCGCCCGCAGGCGATGCCCTTACTTAACATAACAGCAAAACTCCTTGCAATAAAATTTCAAAGTGGATGAAACCCTTCCAAAAAAGACTTAACAGCAAACCCAGCTCTTTATATGATTTTTATCAAGAAGGACAAAACCTCTCCTATAAGAACAGATAATTTTACAGAGCAAAGAAATAATATCTGGTTCACTTTTGAGGAGGATTAGCTCTAAATATCTTTTTAGCTCACCTGAGCCAAAGGCTCAGAGTGAGCTATTGTGATCGCTCACCGTCCGGCATCCGTCCACACTTTCTTTTAAACAACATCTCCTCCTAAATCACCAAGCCAATTTTGATGAAACTGTACAGAACTCTGGTTGCCATGGCAGCCGAAAGGAAAAACTTTAAAAATATTGTCCAAAACCACAAGGCCTAAGGCTTTGATATTTGGTATGTAGCATCATCTAGTGGGTCTCTACCAAGATTGTTCAAATTATCCCCCTAGGGTCAAATATGGCCCCACTCCGGGGGTCACATGGTTTATAAAGACTTGTATAGGAAAAAAATTTAAAAATCTTCTTGTCTGAAACCACAAGACCTAGGCTTTTGATATCTGGTATGTAGCATTGCCTTGTGGTCCTCTACCACGATTGTTCAAATTATTCCCCTGGGGTGAAAAGAGGCCCTGCCACAGGGTTCCCTAGTTTTACATAGAGATATATAGGAAAAAGCTTTAAAAATCTTCTTGCCTGAAACTACAAGGCATATGCTTTTGATATTTGGTATGTTGCATTGCCTAGTGGTCTAATACAAAAATGATTCAAATAATGCCCCTGGGGTGAAAGAGGCCCTGTCCTGGGTCCCAAGTTTTACATAGACTTATATAGAAAAAAGCTTTAAAAATCCTCTTGTCTGAAAGTTCAAGGCCTATGCCTTTGACATTTTGTATGTATCATTGCCTAGTTGTTCTCTAACAAGATTGTTCGAATTATGCCCCTGAGATGAAAAGAGGCCCCACCCCAGGGGTCACTTGATATATGAGTTATATAGAAAAAAATACTTCAAAATTTATCAGATCATATTTCCTAGACTGTTTAATTATATTTATCTGATGACCTCAAGTGATAACGGTCACCCGACTGCGACCTTGACCTGCTGACCTACTTTCTTGCTTTTTAAGATACAGCCTTGAAATTCGGATGACATGTAGAGTTTAGCACACTGATCTTAAAACATACTTTCAGTGACCATGAATATGACCTACTTACCTACTTTCTTGTTTTTTATGATACAGCCTTGAAATTTGGATGACATGTACAGTTTTGCACACTAATAATTGTAAAACTGACTTTCAGTGACCATGAATATGACCTACTGGCCCTCATGTTAACCTTTAGCCTGCTGGCGGCAAGTGATTTTGCCTTTGGGACGAGTGCAGACCAAGATAAGCCTGCACATAAGTGCAGGATGGTCATGCTCTGGACTGTTCACTATTCAGTCAGTAAATTTTCAGTGAGCATCCCTTAAAATAATAAGTGGTCCTGTCCAATTTTCTATCAAAAAGTAGCATTTGGAATTATTCTAGATTGGAATTTTTCTTATACTCCAGCTCTGTTAGTATTGTGATCTTATGTTCTTGTGTTTCTGTTCTTTTCAGAAAGCCAACACGAATGAGCATTAAATATTACATGGTTAATTGCTTCCATGGCTGACTTTGAGTCTTTTGTACCTCAATAACATGGGTTCCTCACTTTGGGTGTGCAATTCGTTATGCGAGAAGACGTTAAGTTGGCTTACACAATGTCTGTGGTTTTAACCAAAGCACAGCTATGCCAGAAACATTGCCCAGAGGGGCACTTGGGCTGCTCTTCCAAAAGCTGGAAAAATCATAATATGACCAAAATGTGCCAGTGTGACTCTGTACCCAACAAGATTACAATAAAACAGCTAGAGGGTCAGATTTGATGATGGGAAAAAGTTAAAATCTAGCAAAAAGTGATTTGTTTGTTTGATTGATGGATATGTTTTGTATTTTTAGACAATATCAGGTGCAACCTTAGTTGTGGACAGTGTGGTTATAAATAGATTGACTGTGTGTGGAACAGGACATAGACAAGAAAGCAGAGACGATGCACCAATTTGTGGTATGTAGGTTGATAGTCCTAAAACAGAGTTGGTGCTATGAAATTTAAAATAGCTAAATAATGTTATTTCTTTCAAATTTAAACCTTGAAATAATTACGATTTTCTCCAGAGTATAAAAGTTGATCGACATATACTACATATTTGAAAGCACTTTTATTGTTTTCAAGATAAATTTTATATTGGAGTGTGTCTAGCTGTACCGTTTCCTCTTCAGGTCCACTTTGCCATGTACATCTGCATTTTGTATAGCTCTACCACTCCTTTTTAATCCGTTAGATATTTTTCTTATGAAGTAAAATTTCAGCTTTTGTGAATATGAAAATGCAAACAATCCTTATACTGATGATAAAGTTGGTACCAAAATGTTCATTATTTTAAGTAGAAGATGACAGTTGTAAATGGAAGTTTAAATTATGTTATTTAAATCTATATTTTAGAAAATTGATATATTTAGACTGGTAAATTTTATCATAATGTAAAAACGTTATATTGTAATTCTCATATACTGCTAAGTAACTTTAAGCCTCTTTTTTACAATCTACTAAAAAAAAACACTTTGTTTCTTGTTTATTATTAAGCCAGATCATTTATTTATACTTTGATTTGACATCCTTTCTCAAACAACAAATTTCTAACTCAAGGCTTTCCCAGGTTGACAAATTATCACTTTTTTTTAAATTTTGCTTTGTTATTTATTGAGAGTTACTTTTTATTAGCTCACCAGAGCACAAAGTGCTCAAGGTGAGCTATTGTGACCAGTCATTGTCCGGCGTCCGTCAGCGTCCGGCGCCCGTCAACATTTGCCTTGTGAACACTCTTAAGGCCACATTTGTGACTCAATCTTTATGAAACTTGGTCAGAATGTTAGTCTTGATGATCTCTAGGTCAGATTTGAAACTGGGTCATGTGGGGTCAAAAACTAGGTCAGTAGGCCAGATCAAAGGAAAAACTTGTGAACACTCTAGAGGCCACAGTTGTGACCTAATATTTATGAAACTTGGTCAGAATGATTGTCTTGATGATTTCTAGGTCAAGCTCGAATCTGGGTCATGTAGGGTCAAAAACTAGGTAACTTGATCAATTCAAAGGAAAAGCTTGTGAACACTCTAGAGGTCACAGTTTTGACTCAGTCTTAATGAAATAGAGAAAGTGGAAACTTCACAGGTCGCTCAACACGACTAAAACGAAAATGTTGCAAGGCTCGGTTTGATTGAGCCTGTTCATGGACGGTAGTGGAAATGCATGCTACCGTCCACGCCCTCTAGCCCCGGGTTGAGCAGAACTCAACATTTACACATGATAAAAGTACAAAAAGCAATTTAGAGACATCCGCAGATGTATTCAAACGGCGGTGAACAAAGGAACCTTCAATGATACACGTGTTGAGGCGTGTAATTCCATGAAGAGCGGCGTTTGGTCCCCAGATAAAGTAAAGGGTTTGTAAAGGAAACTTGGTCATATTGTTTGTCTTGATGATCTCTAGGTCAAGTTTGAAACTGTGTCATATGGGGTTAAAAACTATGTCGGTAGTCTAGATCAAAGGAAAATCTTGTGAACACTCTAAATACCACAATTTAAGTTTGAAACTCATGAGAATTTATCAGAATGTTTGCCTTGATAATTTATAGGTCATGTTCGAATCTGGGTCATGTGGGGTCAAAAACTAGGTCACACGGTCCAATCAAAGGAAAAGCTTGTGAACACTCTAGAGGCCACAGTTGTGACCCAGTCTTTATGATTTGTGTGTGTTGAGTTTGTTTACCCTCGCCACCGGTTAAGACCATTTGGGCGAGCATAGCTTCAATTATATAACAACACTTTATAGGCTACGTGTAGAGTGTGTACCATAATTCACAGTCTAAAGTAGGTCAAAGTGACCTCCAGTGGACTGTGAATAAGATGGGAACTTAATCCCATACATTTATCATAAAAACTACAGTTAGAAGAAAAGACTAACTTGTATCATAGCTCGGTGTTTTTTCTTAACAAATTTGGTGCAGGTAATTCGTATACTCTGAGTACAGAGTGCGGTAACTAAAAGTGTGCAGGTATTTAATACCTGCACGCTAGTTACCGCACTGTTGGAAAGAAAAGTATGCCAGCGTGTCTGGAACAGTAGACTGCGAAGTGTATTTTATTGATTTTCTGCTCTAGCATTGTTTTATTTTACCTGGGCTTTACACATTTGTAAAGCAAGGATTTAAGTACTCACTGAACTGCTGTATATGGCAATGTGGAACGCCTACAACTACCATATATGGATGGCTATGATACAAAACAGAAAGAACATTAAAACTCTCGGGTAAACGATTTATACTCGGGGGCTACGCCCCCTCGTACAAATCGTTTACCCTCGAGTTTCAATGCTCTTTCTATTACTTATTTCACCTCTTCATTTTTATATGTGTGTCTTCTTTCATGTACCTCATATAGTGTGTCAAGGCATTTTGTTTTCCCCAATTTATACTATATTAATTATTAAAACATATTTTATATTTAAAACTATATTTATAAGTCTGACAGAGACAGCAAAGTCCTAAATTTATTGAAAAACTTCTGTTTGTTTACATTTTTCAGCCGAACCACGGTTTTGGCAGGCCAACGCTGATTGGTTAAAACCGCGTTGTCTGCTTTGTCGTGATTGGCTGTCCTAAAGTTGTTTACAAATCAAGTAGGTCAATCCGATTTTTCTGAAAAACCAGAAAAAACGAAAATAACCACCTTATTGTTACTGTAAATAGAAAATAAATCATTTTTGATGTTAAATAATATGTTTTTACATAAACCATAATCATTTTTATATACTGCCTCTGTCATTTTGCCTAAATTTTATTTTGGCATACTTAACTATTATCTGGACCTTATTATTACTGAATATTGATGATGACCATATAAGAATAACAATGTTGCCAGATATCATATTGAGATTCTAACAACTCTGAAAAATCTGAGTTGTAGACTAAAGCCCCATTTAGCTATCAGTAATGTCTGTATTGCCTGGTATGTGGTGAAACTATCTTGTTGAACATATATAAGATAGTTTCACTCTTGAATGGGCTCATGATGACTTTTGCTCCATATTATTTACATTGAGCCCATTTCTGCAGTAAACTGCTAAAATTACTTATACTATAAAAGAAAAATAGTATATATTTATGTACAATATGGAGACTTTTTTAACATATCAGGCAACATGTAGCTCCCTTCCTCCCATATGAATAATAATGGTCATCAATCAAACAATATTTAAGACAATGCCTTTCATGTGACCCTGTTTAAGATATGAATATTAAAAACAATCCAATATATAGAAAACACCGTTTCATGGCTTACTTTTTAGGGCCACTGTTAAAAAATATCAATTTATATAAAATAATTACATTTGGCATATATACAGATAAAACATGAGGATCACATGATATGGCAACAATTAAAACCTACACAGTTATAGTATATGTATTCGTGTACACCATGGCGTCTGTACTGTATTATTGGGTGGATAGGACAAGAAGCAACAAATATAGTTTTTTATTGTTATTATTCTTTCTTTAAGTTTATTGCTGTCTTTATCTCCTTTACTGCTTACCCAACTTTGTGTTCTATATTATCAAAGTAAAATAATGAATATCTGACACAATCTTTATGATTCTTGGCCAGAGTGTTTATCTTAATAATTTCTAGGTCAAACTTGAAACTGGGTCATATGGGGTCAAAAACTAGGTCAGTAGGCCAGATCAAAGGAAAAGCTTGTGAACACTCGAGGTTACAGTTGTGACTCAATCTTTATGAAATTTTATCTGTCAGAATGTTTGTCTTGATGATCTCTAGGTCAGGTTTGAATCTGGGTCATGTGGGTTTAAAAACTAGGTCAGTAGGCTAGAACAAAGGAAAAACTTGTGAACACTCTAGAGGCCACGTTTATGACTCAAGCTTTATGAAATTTTGTAAGAATGTTTGTCTTGGTGATTTCTAGGTCAATTTTGAATCAGGATCATGTGCAGTTAAAAAGTAGGTCAGTAGGCTAGATCAAAGGAAAAGCTTGTGAACACACTATAGAGGCCACAATTTTGACCCAATATTTATGAAACTCTGTCAGAATGTTTGTCAAGTTGATCTCTAGGTCTATTTTGTAACTGGATTATGTGGGGTCAAAAACAAGGTCAGTAGGCCAGATCAAAGGAAAAGCTTGTGAACACTGTAGAGGCCACAATTTTGAATTAGTCTTTATGAAACTTGGTCAGATTGTTTGTCTTGATGGTCTCTAGGTCCAGTTTTAATCTGGGTCATTTGGGGTCAAAAACTAGGTCACATGATCAAATCAAAGGAAAAGTTAAGTGAACACACTAAAGGCAACTGTTGTGACTCAATCTATATGAAACTTGGTCAGAATGTTTGTCTTGATGATCTTTAAATTAAATTTGAAACTGGTTCATTTAGGGTCAACAACTAGGTCAGTAGGCCAGACCAACTCTGGTGAGCGATATAGGCCCATCATGGCCCTCTTGTTAAATATATAAAAAGGTGTAAAATAATTTCCTTGAGCAACAGATGTTGTCTCTTAAAATTAATGTATATAAACCCAAAACTTTTAAGGAGCCAGTAGATAAAATTTCATTTCAACTCCGTGTATAATATTGACTTTGTGATATTTTTCTTGTTAACAAGTTTCTCAGTGATAACTAGACATTTTATATCCTTGTGAATCTTTCGACTTTGTGAACAAATGAATACTTTGTGACTGTTGATCTGTGTGACTATTTCATTATCCCCCGACGAAAGTAAGTTGGAGGGATATAATTTTGGCGTTGTCCGTCCGTCGGTCTTCCGTCCGTTTGTCTGTCCGTCCGGAGCCATATCTAGGAAGGGGTTGGGAATATTTAAGTAAAACTTCATATGCATGTTCACCACTATGAGGTTATGCGTCCCGTCAAGTTACAGTCAGATTGCCCAAGTAGCACTAGAGTTATGGCCCTTAGAATTTTCTAGTGTTAACTATATAGGGTACTATAAATATGGCAATTTCGGCGTCATAGCTTTTGATATATTTGACCTAGAACTATGAAACTTAAACTGAATTTAGATCACCATAATGTGGTTGTGCACACACAATTTCGTTCGGATTTCCTTTGAAACTTCAGAGTTATTGCTCTTTAATTGTATAAATATCCACATATTTGTACATAACAAACTTACCATTTGGTAGAATTTCATTAAATTTCTTTCATTCTTTTCAATGAACATTTAGTATATGTGAAGTTGTGTACCCGCACCTGGTCACCCCCTTGCCTTGGTCACACACCCTTCTCCTCCCAACCTCCCACCCCCGCCCTAAAACATGTCCAAACCTTCAACATGTGAAATTGTAACCGCACCCACCTTGCCCCCAGCCATGTTCAAGATATCTTACTTGATTGTGTTCTCTTAAGGACATCTGACTTCTTTTAAGTTCAAATGTACATGTTAAACAGCAACACTTGGTGCCAATCCACTAAAGACAATATTTCGTTCCAGTTAAACATCAAGCTCACATTTCAAATAACACCATTTAACTTTAAAAGCTAAGCTTATTGCAGTAAGCATATTCATTTAAAATAATTTCTTTAGTCAGGATCAACGTATCATACATTTACTATGTACACTTTAAACATTTGTTATCCCCCGACGAAAGTCGGAGGGATATAGTTTTGGCGTTGTCCATCCGTCCGGGGCCATATCTAGGAAATGGTTGGGAATATTTATATAAAACTTCAAATACATGTTCACCACTATGAGTTTTTGCGGCCCGTCAAGTTTCAGTCAGATTGCCCTAGTAACACCAGAGTTATGACCCTTAAAAGTTCCTAGTGTTAGCTATATAGGGTACTATAAATATGGCAATATCTGCATCATAACTTTTGATATATTTAACCTAAAACTATTAAACTTAAATAGAATTTAGATCACCATAATGTGGTTGTGTACACACAATTTTGTTTGGATTTATTATGTAAATTAAGAGACATTGCCTTTTAATTGTATAAAAATCCACATATTTGTACATAACAAACTTACCATTTGGTAGAATCTCATTAAACTTATTTCATTCTTTTCCATTAACATTTATTGTAAACATGTGAAGTTGTGTACCCACACCTGGTCACCCCCTTACCTTGATCACACCCCCTTCCCCTCCCGACCCCCTTCCCCCCCCCCCCCCCAAAAAAAAAATTCCTTATTTCCTTATTTTTGGTTATTTAGATTTGTTTCAACCCTTCCATGAATATTTTTTAACATGCAAGTTGTACCATTCCCCCACCTCGCTCCTCCACCCAGTCATGCCCACCACTGATCATGCATCCTCTGCCCCCCCACCCCCCTCCCACTTCACCCATTATTTTTTTTTTCATTCTTAATTTTCCATCAATATTTATAATCAACATGTGAAATTTTGTTTCCTCACCCGTTCCCCCTCACCATATATATATATATATATATATATATATATATATATATATATATATATATATATATATATATATATATATATATATACAGTACAATCGCGATCCTACGAAAAGCCAAGGGACCGGCCGTTTTTTTCGTAATATCGCATTTTCGTTCGAGCGCAGCATAGGAAATTTCGCTACACAGTACCTTGATATCTGTACGTCATAACCCGTGATATTTAAACATGTAAATTTCGTATCGGAGAACATGTACATGTATACAAATTTTATATGTACATCTGGGTCTACTACAGATCTTATTCGAATCCGAAGTGTAAAACGGGTTAGTTTTTTTTCTTCACTTTTTTGTTCACTGTATATAAAACATAAACTTGGTACATTGTTGCACGAGAACAAAAATAGCAATTGCCTATTCCGATTCAGCTACCCTTAACTGAATTGTTCGGAATAATAAAACGACAATTTAGAGACGATCAGGACTTGAATATTTTTATCTTTTTATGCAGTGATTGTTTCAGACGTATAGATACCGAAACAAGTGTGACTGATGTGCCATTCGATCCGATAGTTAGAGAAGAAAAAAATAACCACTAACACAGCGTATGTGTTTCGAATCTTATTAAGTTTTCACACTTTAATAACTGTTTACGCCTAGCTGACTGAACGTGACACTTTACACTCTAAAGCATTTTTCACGCCGTTATGGAAGGTGTGAAAACTTAGACAATACAGGTATTCGTAAAATCGCAATTAAAACAAGCTCAAAACAGGCTTTAAGGGCATAAAAATGCATTCGTAGTAGCGCATTTTTCGTAAAATTGCATTTTCGTAAAACCGCGACTTTGTAACATAGAAATAAGAAGGAAAACAGTCGGGACCACAACATTTTTTCGTAGTATACCGGTATTTCGTTAAATTGCGATTCGTAGCACCGCGAATGCACTGTATATATATATATATCAGTTAAAAAGACTAAAATGTCACTACTGATTTGTGAGACATGAAAACAGAGATTTGAGTATATATTGCAAATACTGAACCAGTACGAATGTGTAGTACAATTCGGGCTCGTATATAAAGCAGCACCGAAACTAATATTATTGGGTTAGTGGACTTGCTGTGGCATGTGCGAGTTCGTTTGAACTGCTAGGCGCTTTGCCGTAATTGGTCTGGTAAATTGTGGTGGTGATTCAGTTCGTATAAATTCTCTCTACTATATAATAATTTATAATGCGAACTTGTATCCTAGCGGATCTCACGTATGGGAAAGTCAACTGTTCTGAATATAATTATTTCCCTTAATGCAAACTATCTCTATATATTCAATGTATCCTCGAGATCCAGTTAACTTTCAGAGAGAGAAAATATAGCTTCTATGGTCCCAATCAGTTAAAAAGACTAAAATGTCACTACTGATTTGTGAGACATGAAAACAGAGATTTGAGTATATATATGCAAATATTGAACCAGTACGAATGTGTAGTACAATTCGGGCTCGTATATAAAGCAGCACCGAAACTAATCTTATTGGGTTAGTGGACTTGCTGTGGCATGTGCGAGTTCGTTTGTACTGCTAGGCACTTTGCCGTAATTGGTCTGGTAAATTGTGGTGGTGATTTAGTTCGTATAAATTCTCTCTACTATATATATAGCCATTCTTTTTTTTTAAAATGTTCAGACCTTCAACATGTTAAGTTGTGACTGCACAAACCTTGCCCTCAGCCATGTTCAAGATATCTTACTTGATTGTGTTCTCTTAAGGACATCTGTTCTTTTAAGTTCAAATGTACATGAACTTGTTAAACAGTAACACCTGGTGCCAAACCACTCAAAGATAATATTTCGTTCCAGTTAAACTTCAAGCTCACATTTCAATTAACTGTATTTAATTTTAAAAGCTAAGCTTATTACATTCAAAATAAATGCTTTAGTCAGGATCAAAGTATCGTACATTTATTATGTACTCTTTAATTAAACATTTGTTTTCTGTTAAATTGATTTTGACTAATGAAATTATTTGCTTCTTGTTAACATCCTTAACTTTTTGCCGGATATATTTTTTGCAATTCCTCACCACAAACCCTTTCGGCGGGGAATACCAATTCATCGAATTTGCTTGTTCTTACAACATGTACATTGAATAAATAATTGCTAAAATCTCCGAAGTTTGCTTCTTAATATTTTTATGAACAATTATGATATATTTTAGTTCCATGTTCAGAGGGCTATTATTTAACAAATCATCGCGAGTGCAAACCCTGTGATTATGGGTACTATCAAGATAACAAAGCACAAACAGAGTGTAAGAAATGTGACAATGACAAAACAACGTATCGGAAAGGTGTCCGTGATGCTCTTGAATGCAAAGGTTTGTATTTTTTTGTTTTAATAATTTCGGGATGGGGTCACTTAGAGTTGCCCTTGTCCCTCCATCTGTTAATCCATCAGCCAGTCAGATTTTATGTTGTGCATATCTTGAAAAGTATTTTACCCAGAGTTTTCAAACCTCAGAAGATTGTCATTCAGCATGTGAAGTTATGCACTTGGTGTTCTGTTTGGGATTTTAATCAACACATCCAGAATTATGGTCCTTGACTTAGATAAAGATACATGTGAAGTGCTTAAAAGTTTATGCAAAAAATATTTTTATATTATTACATGGAGGCATATACAATCCTAGGAATGAGAGGCACCAGTTTCCTATGTTGTTTATTAAAGTTTTTTGGCATAAACTGTTTTTGCACTATTCTTTATATACGTATCTACAAAACGTCACAAAAGCTAAAAATAAAATTACCTTTAAACACCTCATGAACTACTTGGTGAATCTTCATTACACTTGATCTATATAGCATCATTATAAGGTCCTCTCCTAGATTAGTTTAAATTGAGTCATCCGGCCTTTTTTAGCTCGACTTTCCGAAGAAAAAGTAGAGCTATTGCACTCGCCCCTGTGTCGGCGTCGGCGTCGCCGTTGGTTAAAGTTTTTGATAAAGTCAGATATCTCTGTTACTATCAAAGCTATTGACTTGAAACTTAAAATAGTTATTTACTATTAAATTCTACACCAGGAGAAACAATTCCCATAACTCTGATTAGAATTTTGACAGAGTTGTGCTCCTTTTTAACTTAGAATTTTCGGTTAAAATTTTTGATAAAGTCAAATATCTCTGTTACTATCAAAGCTATTGAAATAGTTATTTACTATCAAAGTATTCACCATGAGAAACAATCCCCATAACTCTAATTTGAATTGTGATACAGTGATGCCCTTTTTTGACTTAGAATTTTTTGTTGAAGTTTCTGTTTAAGTCAAATATCTATGTTACTATCAAAGCTATTGATTTGAAACTTAAAACAGTTATTAACTATCAAAGTGAAAACTTGGAGAACCAATCCCCATAACTTTGATTTGAATGTTGTCAGAGTTATGCCCCTTTTTTAGCTCACCAGAGTGAGCTATTGTGACCGGTCATTGTCCGGCGTCCGTCGGTGTGCGGTGTGCGTCGTGCGTCAACATTTGCCTTGTTAACACTCTAGAAGCCACATTTGTGACCCAATCTTAATGAAACTTGGTCAGAATGTTACCTTTAATAACATCTTGGACGGGTTCGATATTGGATCATCTGGGGTTAAAAACTAGGTCACCAGGTCAAATCAAAAGAAAAGCTTAGAGGTCACAATTTTAGCCCAATCTTAATGAAACTTTGTCAGAATATTCCCCTCAATAAAATCTTGGACGAGTTGGATATTGGGTCATCTGGGGTCAAAAACTAGGTCACCAGGTCAAATCAAAGGAAAAACTTGTTAACACTCTAGAGGTCACAGTGTTGGCCCAATCTTAGAGAAACTTGGTCAGAACGTTCCCCTCAATAAAATCTTGGACGAGTTTGATATTGGGTCATCTGGGGTCAAAAACTAGGTCACCAAGTCAAATCAAAGGAAAAGCTAGTTAACACTGTAGAGGCCACATTTATGACCCTAATTCATGAAACCTGGTCAGAATGTTGATCTTGATGATCTATAGGTCAAGTTCAAATCTGGGTCAGGTGGGGTCAAAAACTAGGTCACTAGGTCAAATCAAAGGAAAAGCTTGTTAACACTCTAGAGGTCACAATTTTGGCCCAATCTTAATGAAACTTGGTAAGAATCTTTGACGAGTTCGACATTGGGTTATCTGGGGTCAAAATCTAGGTCACCAGGTCAAATCAAAGGAAAAGCTTGTTAACACTCTAGAGGTCGCAATTTTGGACCAGTCTTCATGACACTTGGTCAGAATGTTCCCCTCAGTAAAATCTTGGACATATTCGATATTGCGTCATCTGGGGTCAAAAACTAGGTCACCAGGTCAAGTCAACGGAAAAGCTAGTTAACACTAGAGGCCACATTTATGACTTTATCTTAATGAAACTTGGTCAAAATGATGATCTTTATGATCTATAGGTCAAGTTCAAATCTTGGTCAGGTGGAGTCAAAAACTAGGTCACTAGATCAGATCCAAGGAAAAGCTTTTTAACACTCTAGAGGTCACAATTTTGGCATAATCTTAATGAAATTTGGTCAGAATCTTTCCCTTAATAAAATCTTAAAGTTGTTTGATATTGGGTCATCTGGGGTCAAAAACTAGGTCACCAGGTCAAATCAAAGGAAAAGCTTGTTAACACTCTAGAGGTCACAATTTTAGCCCAATCGTAATGAAACTTGGTCAGAATGTTACCCCCAATACAATTCTGGACGAGTTCGATATTGGGTCACCTGGGCTCAAAAGCTAGGTCACCAGGTCAGATCAAAGGAAAAGCTTGCTGACACTGTAGAAGCCACATTTATGATATATCTTCATGAATCTTGGTCAGAATGTTAATATTGATGGTTTCAAGGTCCAGTTTGAATCTGTGTCATGTAGGCTAAGAAACTAGGTCACCAGGTCAAATCAAAGGAAAAGCTAGTTAACACTGTAGAGGCCACAGTTATGATCATATCTTAATGAAACTTGGTCAGAATGTTGATCTTGATGATTTATAGGTCAAGTTTAAATCTGGGTCAGGTGGGGTCAAAAACTAGGTCACTAGGTCAGATCAAAGGAAAAGCTTGTTAACATTCTAGAGGTCACATTTATGACTGTATTTTCATGAAACTTAGTCAGAATGTTAATCTTGATAATCTTTAGGTCAAATTCGAATCTGGGTCATGTGGGGTCAAAACTTAGGTCACCGGGTCAAATCAAAGGAAAAGCTAGTTTACACTTTAGAGACCACATTTATGACCATATCTTAATGAGACTTGGTTAGAATGTTATTCTTGATGATCTTTAGGTCAATAGGTCAGGTGAGCGATACAGGGCCTTCATGGCCCTCTTGTAATTTAGAATGTTTGTTTAAAGTTTGATAAAGTTTTTACTGGCAAAGCTCTAATTTTGAGTCAAGCACTGAGAAAAGTCGAGCGTGCTGTCTTACGGACAGCTCCTGTTGATGTTTCCTAAAGCTAAAATAGAACTTTCTCTAAACTAATGGTGTGTTTTGCAAAACTTTAAGTACTTGAATCCTGTAATCATTCAAGATGAAGCATTTGTTCTTTATTTGTGATTAAGGTCAAGAGGTGCCAAAAGGTTGTTAGTCAGTTATATCATCTTGATAGCATAGATGTGTGTCACTTACTTTTTTCTTGGGGGACTGAGGTCGCAGGGCACCCAATTCTCCATTACATCCACAGTATTCTGATCGGTGATAGGCATATAGACAAAAATTGTACCAGAAAAATGTTCTGCTTCATTTGGGGTCACCTGGGTCCCAAGTTTGTGGAGCAAACTACTTCCTATTTTTTAAATGGTTATACCAGAATAATATTTCACTGACTGAAGGTTTAGATAGTATTGAGACTCTGCTGAGATGTAATTTGTTATGTGTCATTACAGCACGAGAATCGTTTACTCCCGGGATGTAATATTGAATTTTTAGTACCAGCTAAAACGTCAGAAACTGTTCTGTATGCATGGATTGGTATTATAGGTACTATTGAATTTTTTGTGCGTGTTTTGATGTTTTTCAGTGTACTGTCCACTTGGTTATGAAAAAAATGGCACTGATGAAGTCTGTCTTCCATGTAAAAGAGGGTTTTATAAAGATATTGTATGGGATGATAAGTTTGGATCTTGCAGACAGTGTCCAAGGGATACAACAGATATGATGGGAGCAATTTCAGTTGATAATTGTTCTATACGTATGTTTTAAACTCTTTATTGCTTTGTACATACGTGTTAAACTCTTCTATTGTAATTTCTCTATACATACTTCTTAACCTCTTCCATTGTATCTACTTTATGCGTACGTGTTTAACTGCCCTAAACAACAACAGAAAAGCAACAAAAATCACACCTCCTTTATTACAGCTCTATATGTACGTGTTAATCCCCTTTCATTATAATTGCAGTATATGTACCCGTTAAACTCATTCATTATAATTGCTCTGTGCAAAGCTGCTAAGTCGCCATATGACCTATAATGTGTCGGTGCGACGTTAATCCATTAAGATAAATTAATATCTTTTGGTAACTATTGTTTTCTTATTACATTGGACAGTAACTTCAAATTGACATAACTTGATAACATTATTTATGAAGTTGTCTGGTAGAAATAAAAAATAGCATGTTTTACATTGGATGTCATGGATGATATTGTGAAGTAAGTATTGCAGTATGCTTTAATACATTCCTTATTGTTGCCAAATTTTAGCTGTCTGCAGCAAAGGAGAGTATATAGATGAGGGTGTTTGTAAGCCTTGTCCTAAAGATTCTTACTCAGATGTTGAGCTACCAAATACAAAAACGACATGTATTACATGTGGAACATTGAGGGGAACATTAGTTGAAGGCTCAACATCAGATGAGTGCATGAGTAAGTCACATGTGTATGGTGTTGTATATTGTGTATATAAACTTTTCAACTGATGGATTTTATTTGTTGGTTTTTGTATGTAAGCTTTTTTGTCAAATACTATGATTTAATGGACAAATATTTTGCTCTATATTGAAATTGAAGGGTAGTTTCTTACAGAACAAAGCAATACCGCAAATGAAATTGGATTCTGAGTATTTTCTTAAATATTCTAGATTTCTCTTTACAGCCAATGTCTTTATAGATATGGATGGTTTACACTTAGTTGATCATGTATTTAATTAATTTTGTAGTGCAAGCATTTGCCTGAAATTAAGTTTTGTTTGTGCCATGTGGCGGCCGTAAAAAGTCTCCCCGTACATTCAGTCAGGGCTGTTATATTTCAATCTTCTCAGATCGTTCAGACTTTTATGTAGTCTTATTGGTACTGTTTAGTTTCTCAGCTTGAACATTTTGGCCTGGGTGGTTCAAATACTCCCGCTTTCATAGCTTTGGGTATTGTATAATCACCCCTTGGAAATGGTGCCTGCTTTTTAAGTTTGTCTTTTGTCATTTCCTATGATATGCAGGCTCCATAACGTCAGATCCCCTTTCTAAATTCCAGTTTGTTTAGTTCTGCTCATTGTTTTCTTGTTTAGGGCAAACCCGTTATTTTAACTGGGGACCATCCGCCGCTTTTCATGGAATTACATGCAAGTGTACCATTGGAGGTTCCATGTGCACTGCCGATGAACACTTCTGTGGATGTTGAGTTCTGCTCAACCCGGGGCTAGAGGGCGTGGACGGTAGCATGCATTTCCACTACCGTCAATGAACAGGTCCAAGGTCACACTTACAAGTTAAAGATTAACATGGGTATTTTTCTTGTCTGGTCCATAACTCTTTCATTTATCAAGGAATTTGAAAAATAATTTGAAACAAATAATAATCATATTGAGAATGTGTGTCGTGCTTATGACCCGGCTCTCTCAGGTCAAGTCAAGGTCACAAATGTATTTAACTTTACTATATAGTGGACGCAACTTGACCCCGATGGTTGACATATTATTATACATAATGAGGCACAACCTATTATTTAAGTATTATTGAAATTAAAAACGTTTCATCTCTTTGCATTCAGCAATTTAAAATTGTCGTAGATTTATCGCGATATAGATTTACTACAGTGGTGAAAGCACTTGAATTCAAATACTTGTTTTGTTAGCTCACTTGTCACGTAGTGACAGGGTGAGCTTTTGTGAATGCCCTTCGTCCGTCGTCCGTCCGTCCACAATTTCTTGTGAACACGATAGAGACCACACTTTGCAAGCAATTTTGATCAAACATGTATAAAACTTGTATTGGCATGATATCTCGGTTTCTTTCGAAAACTAGCCAGATCCCATCATGGGTTCTAGAGTTATTGCCCCCTCAAAGGCCCAGAATTTGCTATTGTGCGTGCGTCAACAATTTCTTGTCTGCACGATAGTGGTTTCATTCATGATTTTATTTTAATCAAACTTGCACACAACTTGTATCACCATAAGATTTTGATTCCTTTCTTGAACTGTTTAGATCCCATTCTAGATTCCAGAGTTATGGCCCCTGAAAGGGTCAGAATTAGCTATTTTGACCTTGTCTGCACGATAGCAGCTTCATGTATGATTTGATTTTAACCAACCTTGCACACAACTTGTATCACCACAAGATCTTGGTTCGTTTCTTGAACTGGCCAGATTCCTTTATTGGTTCCAGAGTGATGGCCCCTGAAAGGGCCAGAATTAGCTATTTTGACCTTGTCTGTGCAATAGCAGCTTCATTTATGATTGGAATTTAATCAAACTTGCACAAAACTTGTGTCACCATAAAAACTCGATTCCTTTCTTGAACCAGCCAGATCCCGTAATGGGTGCCAGAGTTATGGTCCCTGAAGGGCCAAAATTAGCTATTTTGACCTTGTCTGCACGATAGCAGATTCCTTTATGATTTGATTTTAACCAAACTTGCACACAACTTGTATCACCACAAGGTCCTGGTTCCTTTCTTGAACTGGCCAGATTCCAATATGGGTTCCAGAGTTATGGTCTCTGAAAGGACCAAAATTAGCTATTTTGACCTTGTCTGCACAATAGCAGCTTCATTTATGATTTAATTTTAACCAAACTTGCACACAACTTGTATCACCATAAGATCTCGATTCCTTTTTATACGCCTGAAGGGACGTATTATGTTATCGCCTCAGTGTCCGTCTGTCTGTCTGTCTGTTGGTTAGCATTTCTCTTCTGCTCTGTGACTCTTGAACCCCTTGAATGATTTCAAAGAAACCTGACACAAATGTTTACCTGATCGAAACGACGTGCAGGGCGCATGTTTCGGATGGCTCACTTCAAGTTCAAGGTAACACTTAGGGGTCAAAAGTCATATGACTTTGTGGAGTTTCCACTTTTTCCATTTTTGTTTTGTGTTTAAATTGCTCTACATATGCATTGCATTGCAGTGCTCTTGTTTTTATTTGGCAGATCATTCTTTTGTTCACTTACAATATTTTTTAATTACTTCCCTTTTATTTTACTAAAAATAGCTCATTTAGTAACTTTTATATTATTAGCCGTAGGGAAAAACCGAGACCACTTTTCTTTGGTACAACATGGATGGTACCTCCAATTTTTAGGTGTATTTTGACATATCTGTACCTTGTAAGATTGTTTTTTTCTTTTTGGTTAAATTTCTTCCCTTTGTTCTTCTTGTCCTTTGGACTTATGGCTATATAGAAAACTGATTTCAAAACAATTTTACACAAGCCTAGTGTTCCTTGGGTGACCCTCTACTATATTCCTTCAAATAATTTTGATTCAGCGAAAAACATGGCCCCAAGGGGTTTTGCTTATTTTCCCTATATGCCTATATAGAACTTTTAAAATCTTTTTGTCAGAAACTAGTGCTCCGTTTTCAAAATCATTTTACACAAATGTTTCTTGGGTGACTCTCTACCAAATTCCTTCAATAACTTTGATTCATTGAAAAAGTTGCCGCCTCGAGGAGGGGCTCATTTTCCCATATGGCTATACAGAAAACGTCTTGTATGAAACTACTGGCCCGATTTGAAAATAATCTTATTTGAAGCAACTTTAAGGAACTTTCAACTATATATTCTCAGAATCATTTTGATTGATCTTGATTATGATTTTTTGACCTTCTGGTCCATAAGTGCAATGATAACAGGTGAGCGATGTTACGTTATATATAGAGTTATAGGTTCGAGCCCTGTGGGGGATGTTTTTAATTTATTTTATCTCTTTCAGCTTTTGTCTGTTTTTAAAATTTTGCTATTTCATTTTTATTATATTTTGTGTTTTTATTTTTTTAATTTTATGTTTTATTCAAATGACAATAATGTATGGTAACGCTACGTATATACACCTAAGCACCCCTTATTTCTACATAGAAATAATCGATATGAATATCAGCCTAAGGTCAACCATCGCGGTCAAGTTGCGACTACTGTATATATGTATAAGATAAGTTTGCATAGAAAACAACATACATAACTAAATGCCATGCAGTAACAGTTGATTGTTAAACAAACAGACAGGTTATTAGTGGCAACGCACATCTATACTGTGTATATACATACATACGAATTGAACTATTTTTAACTTAATGCATAGTATTGTAAATATACATAAACGTGGTAATTTTCATGTTAAAACATGAAACACGGACATGAAATTTGATCTAAATCAAGGGTGTTTCGGGACTTTAGATAGAGCTTTAAATAAATGTAAATTTTAAATTATACTAATAGCTTCCTCCCTTGGTGCTCAGCATTAAGAGGATAGTGCTAGGACTGGTCAGCCCGGTGTCAGTATAATGTGACTGGATGGGGTATCATGCCACGTGTCTATGGTGTGATATTCCAGTGAGGCAGCTCTATAAAGTTGGGCATTGTGCTCACTGCTACAAGTAGACACCGTCGTTTATATGACTGAAAAATTGTTGAAAAAGACGTTAAACCCGAACACACACACACACACACACACACACACACACACACACACACACACACACAAATTTTAAATTACATAATATCTGCTAACAAAACCTCAAAAGAGCAAACACGCGGGCAGAAGTAGATGCTTTCTTTCCCTTCATATAAAACCTTAGTGCCAGATGAACAGACTATGAGCAACAAACTCTTATGTATTACATTCATATTTTACATTTCAACAAAAACTTGTTGCTCTAGAGACATTGCAGTTCTGTAACATTGTGTAATTACCTGTTCAACTTTATAATATTGTGTTAATCGTTCCGAGGGACATATTGTAATTCCCACGGTTTTACATTTCAATGTATTTTAGATTGTACTTAGGTTTTGAATTAGCTACACAGAAATAGCTAAAGCATCCAAATCAACGTAAAATATTATCTAGATTAATATCATGTGCACCGCGCATCTTTATAAAGAATGTCCTTATAAGCAGTACTACAATATTCCCTCTACAACATATCTGTCATATAGGATCAGCGTGTCTAACTGTAAAATAAAATGCATATCGTCGTTCCATATCTTACTATTGCGTAATATTGTTAAAAATGATCACAATTTTGTTTAAATCTTGAGAATTGAAAATATGGCGGTGCGGAAGATATCATTTGACGTGATTATTGCCACGCACTTACTGAAAATATAGAAGACGATTTTCAACAAAAGTCTTTAGTCTGTCCTCGTGATGTACAACTCACAAACTCGGGAAAGACAACACGAGTTCCAGTGAAAAAAATACACATATCTTCCAATTCCATGTAACAAATCTGGAAATTCCAGTTAGATCTGAAATCTGTCAACTAAATACAGTAAAAGTTATTAGACACGCAGTCATCAGCGGTGATAAATCAGTACCTGAAAAAGGAAACAAAAGCAACATTAGTGAAAACTACTTACCTGGTCTCACAGACTATCCAATGTCATATCAGCAGACTGTACCTGAAAAAAAAAGAAAACACATTAACTAAAGAATACAATATCAGACATGCTTATGGTGTAGACAAAAAAAATCTGAACTTTCAATTCAACAGAAACAAAAGATTTATAACCTCTTCAATAAATGGGAATCATTATTTCCAAAAGGTCCGCATAATCTTGGACATGCTACAGCCATCCGTCACAAAATCGAGCTAACAGAATATACCCCATTCAATGAGGCTTTTAGACGAGTCCCACCAGCAATTTACAATAAAGTTCGAGAACATCTTCAAGCAATGTTGAAAATCGTTGCAATACAAGAGTCAAATAGCCCTTGGTCCTCGAACTTAGTAATCATTAATAGGAAATATGGAACCATCCGATTTTGTATCGACTACAGAAAACTGAATGCCAGAACTAAGAAAGACGCATATCCTATTCCCAGAGTTGACGATACACTACATCTTTTGGCAGGCTCACAATACTTTTAAAAACTCGATTTAAAGTCTGGGTACTGGCAAGTCGAAATGGAAGAGTCAGATAAAGAGAAGACCACCTTTCAAGTTTGGGGAATTGGATTTTACAAATGCAATAGAATGCCATTTGGGCTACTTTCCAACGCGTCATGGAGTGATACATGGGTGACCTAAACTTGAGAGACTGCCTAATCTACCTGGACGACATAGAAATTTTCTCCAAGGATATAGAAACACACATCGATCGCGTAGATGCCGTATTTCAACTCTTGTCAACGAACAACTTGACAATAAATTCTTGGAAATGCCAGTTCTTCGAGGACAGAATTACTTACCTGGGTCATGTAGTTTCTAAACAAGGCATACAGACAGATTCAGGAAAGAATAAAATCGAAAATCTGTTAAAGAAGTGAGAAAATGTTTAGGATTCTATATTTTAGAAGATTCATCTAGGGATTTGTTGTCATTGTTTGAACATTGAACAACTTATTGACAACTGACAAACTATCTAAAAGAAAACCAAAAAGACAACAATTTGTGTTGGCAAAAGAACAACAATCAGCATTTGATGAACTGAAAGCCAAACTGATCAATCCACCAATTCTTGCATATGCCGATCAGGGTTGTGCCTAATTATTTTATAAAATAATTAATTAATTACAATTATTTTGGCAATCTTCTTAATTAAATTACAATTAATTACTTCGTTTTTGGGACAAGTAATTTATTAATTATAATTATTCAGGACAAGTAATTCATTATCATTAATGTTTTCATCTAATCCTGCCTTAAAATGTCCACTTGTATATTTCAGCAAAATAAAATGTTTCAAGGCAGCCAAGTTTATGGTGTGCCTTTAAGCAAACCAGACTAATAATGTATATCCTACAAGTTGGCCTGTGTATATGTAGTGAGACGACTGTATTCACTAAGAAATCACTCTTCATATTATATTGATACACAGTACTGGACATAACATTTTCCTGCTAACTTTTCAATACATGTAGATTGAAAAAAGGTCAGAGCAAATTACTATCAGATACATTATTTTCATCAATTATACAATATTTTCTAAAGAAAAATGCAAATGACAGCTTTTGTGTGGCAAACACAATTAAAATTATTACCCACCAGAAATTGTGTGTACCTTATAAAGCTGTAAGTGAGGAAAGAATACAAAAGGTGTTGACACCCTATTATTTACAGCACAATAGGTATAATACTACAACTATTACAGTGTGACATTTCACCTCAGCACTAATAGATGAGGCACAGTAATTAAGAATATTTAGATTTAATTGACAATTACGGGTCAAATCTGAGTTTGTAATTAATTATTAGTCCCCTACTGGTTGAAAACCAGTTTCGGGGACTATACGAGTGCGCTTTTCCGTCATTCCGTCCGTCCGTCTGTCCGTCCGTCCGCAATTTCGTGTCCGGTCCATAACTCTGTCATCCATTAAGGGATTTTAATATTACTTGGCACAAATGTTCCCCATGATGAGACGACGTGTCATGCGCAAAACACGGACCCTAGCTCAAAGGTCAAGGTCACAATTGGAGGTCAAATGTCAACAGAGCTTTTTTCCTGTCCGGTCCATAACTCTCCCTTGAAGGTATTTTACTGTTACTTGGCACAAATGTTCCCCATGATGAGATGACGTGTCATGCACAAATCCAGGACACCTAGCTCAAATCTCACAATTTGAGGTCAAAGGTCAACAGGGCTTTTTAGCTCGACTATACGAAATATAAGGAGAGCTATCCTACTCGCCCTGGCGTCGGCGTCGGCGTCTTTCCGCGTCCCCACCTTGGTTAAAGTTTTGGTGCACTTTCTCTTTTTTCAACTTATTTCTGTAATTACTTGATGGATTTAATTCAAACTTAAAATACTTATTCCTCATCATCATCCACTTCATCTGACATAAGGGCCATAACTCTGGCACCAATATTTCAAAAATTATCCCCCTTTTCACTTAGATTTTCAGGTTAAAGTTTTGATGCACTTTTACTCTATCTCTGTAATTTCTGAATGGATTTGATTCAAACTTAAAATAGTTGTTCAACATCATCACCCACATCATACGACACAAGGTGCATAACTCTGGCACCATTTTTTCATGAATTATGCCCCCTTTTTACTTAGAATTTCAGGTTAAAGTTTTGGTGCACTTTCACTCTACCTTTGTTATTACTGAATGGATTTGATTCAAACTTAAAATAGTTGTTCAGCATCATCACCCACATCATATGACACAAGATGCATAACTCTGGCACAATTTTTCATGAATTATTCCACTTTTTACTTAGAATTTCAGGTTAAAGTTTAATGCACTTTCACTCTACCTCTGTTATTACTAAATAGATCTGATTCAAACTTAAACAATTGTTCAACATCATTACCCTTATCATATGACACAAGGTGCATAACTCTGGGACCATTTTTTCATGAATTATTTCCCCTTTTAACTTAGAATTTTAGGTTAAAGATTTGATGCACTTTCACTCTACCTCTGTTATTACTGAATGGATTTGATTCAAACTTAAAATAGTTTTTCAACATCATCACCCACACCATATGACACAAGGTGCATAGCTCTGGCACCAATTTTTCATTAATTATTCCCCCTTTTTACTTAGAATTTTAGGTTAAAGTTTTGATGCACTTTGACTCTGTCTCTGTTATTACTGAATGGATTTGATACTCTTATCATATGACACAAGGTGCATAACTCTGGGACCAATTTTTCATGAATTATTTCCCCTTTTACTTAGAATTTTAGGTTAAAGTTTTGATGCACTTTCACTCTATCTCTGTTATTACTGAATGGATTTGATTCAAACTTAAAATAGTTGTTCAACATCATCACCCACACTATATGACACAAGCTGCATAACTCTGGCACCAATATTTAATGAATTACGCCCCTTTTGCTTAGGACATACTTATATAGTGTTTTGGTACATTTAACTTTACCTCTCTTATTACTTTAAGCTGATATTTTTTACATAGACTCAGGCTATTGTGCAATATCTTCATCCACAATTGGAGTCATTAAACACTCCAGTGACAGCTCTAGTTTCCTCAGATGTGCCCAGTTTCACTATCCAGCATCGAAATAGTCGAGCACGCTGTCTCCTGTGACAGCTCTTGTTTCTTGTCCGGTCCATAACTCCCCCATCCATGAAGGGATTTTAATATTACTTGGCACAAATGTACCTCATAATAAGACAATGTGTCATGCACAACTTTCAGACCCCTAGCTCAAAGATCAAGGACACACTTAGCAGTCAAATGTTAACATAGCATGAACAGTGTCTGTTTCGTGTCCGGTCCATAACTCTGACATTTATAAAGGGATTTTAATATAACTTGGCACAAGTGTTCCCCATGATGAGTCGACGTGTCGTGCGCAATCCCGGAACCCTAGCTCAAAGGTCAAGGTCACAATTGGGGGTCAACTGAGTTTTTTTCCTATCCCGTCCATAACTCTGCCATCCATGAAGGGATTTTAATATTACTTGGCACAGATGTTCCCCATGATGAGACAACATGTCATGCGCAAAACCCAGACCCTTAGCTCAAAGGTCAAAGTTATAATTGGAAGTCAAATGTCAATAAGGTTTTTTCCTGTCCAATCCAGAACTATGTCATCCATCAAGGAATTACAATATTACTTGGCATAAATGTTCCCCATGATGAGATGACGTGTCGTGCACAACACCCAGTACCCTAGCTAAAAGGTCAAGGTCACATTTTGAGATCAAAGGTCAAGAGGATTTTTTTCCTGTCCGGTCTATAAATTTGTCATGCAAAACAGGATTTCGATATCAGTTGGCACAAATATTCCCCAACATGTCAAGTGCAAAACCCAGGCCCAAGGTCTAATGTCAATGTCACACTTAGAGACCAAAGGTCAGACACAAGAATGACTTTGTCTGGAGCATTTCTTCTTCATGCATGGAGGGATTGTGATGTAACTTGGCACATATGTTCGCCAACATAAGACGATTGTCATGTGCAAGAACCAGGTCCCTAGGTCTAAGGTCAAGGTCATATTTAGAGGTCAAAAGTCAAATTCAAGAATGATTTTGTACGGAGCGTTTCTTCTTCATGCATGGAGGGATTTTGATGTTACTTGGACCAAATGTTCACCACCATGAGGCACCCTTATTTTTAGAATTACGTCCCTTTTTTTTAACTATAAATAGATTTTATTGTAACTTTTTTATTACTGGCGGTAGAGAAAAATCGAGACAACTTTTCTATGGTACAACATGGATGTAACATCCAAGTTTTAGGTGTATTTTGACCTATCTCTACCTGGTAAAGAGTTTCTTGTGGACTTATATAGATTTTTTTTAAGATTAATTTCCCTTTGTTGTTACTATAAATAACTTTATGATAACTTTTTTATAATCAGCCAAAACAATTCAATATGAAAACAACTGTGGGTTTTTATATATGCACATTTTAATCCAAGTGTGTTGTTATAACATGTTGTATATATAGTACAATATTTGTTTATACATCATTGACAGATATCAGTTCATTATGTTATATTGCAGTAGAGAAAATTAGGTACCTTCCAGTAGGGGACTTTGTATAGCATGTCAATACTTCATTCACTTGTTTACTATTGTTTTTATTGACTTTTGTCTCAGTTAATAATAAGTTTAATTATTTCAAATTTGTTAATTAATTATAATTAATTAATTAAATTACAATTATAATTAGACACAACCCTGATGCCGAAAACGACCTCCAATTTAAACTTTATATAGACGCTAGACGCCTTATAGAAAGGCATTGGAGCAGTCTTGTATCAGCGTCGAGAGGGAATCGATCGTGTCTTCGCCTATACTATCAGAAGACTCAAACCGTCAGAGAAGAACTATCCTGCACTCAAACTGGAATACCTTGCTTTAAAATGGTCTGTCATCGAAAAGTTTCACAACTATCTTTATGGCGCTGTAATCGAGGTTGTTGCAGACAATAATCCTTTAACGTATGTCACCACCTCAGCCAAATTGGACGCAACAGGACATAGACGGCTGGCAGCATTTTTTTCCAATTATAACTTCAAGACGACATACAGATCAGGAAAGAAAAAAGCAGACGCTGATGGCCTTTCAAGAATTACACAGAGTGAGCCAAACGAAAAGAGCATTAATTCTAAAATCATATCAGCAATGTCAACAGCAGCAACTTCTCCACATCTGAAACACCACTTGCTTTCTCTGTCATCCATCCAGACTCAATAGAAACAGTTGACTCTGTAACATCTCATAAGATTCCATCTGACGTATTAGAATCTGAATCACTGGGTTCAAAAGAATGCATAAAAGCTCAACATGATGACCCAGTCCTGTCTCAACTTATCGATCACATGGAGAAAGGCACTAGACCGTCAGCTAAGCGGGTCGGCGGAAGCATAAGTCCAGCGGTCAAATACTTGAGAGATTGGGACAATCCTTAACTCAGATATGGTATCCTCTACAGATTCTCTCAGTACAAAAGTCAACATTATAAACAGTTGCTTTTACCGGAGGCAATCAGAAATGAAGTGTTTCAGGCCTTACATGATGACCTAGGTCATCAGGGCCGGGACAGGACGACGTCGCTTTTCAAACAAAGATTTTTCTGGTCTGGTATGGACGTCTACATCGAAGACAAGGTCCGCAATTGTTCATGTTGCATCGCCAGAAAGACACAACCATCCGTAATCCCTCACCCCCCCCCCCACCTCCATCCCCCCTCTTAGTGAACATCTCTTCCAGTGCGCCGATTGAAATTATACATGTTGACTTTCTCAGCCTTGAGCGGTCCAATGGTGGGTTTGAACATTTCTTGGTCGTAACAGATCACTTCACCAGATATTCACATGCCTACCCCACCAAGAACCAAACAGCCAAAACGACTGCAAGAGTGCTGTTCGACCAATTTATAGTCCACTATGGGTTTCCATCCAGAATACACAGCGATCAAATGCCAACTTCGAATCTGGACTAATAAAAGAGCTGTGCAAATAAGAAGACACAACTGAGTCAAACACAACGCCATATCATGGGCAACGGTATGACAGAACGATTTAATCAGACCCTGTTAAAGATGCTCGGGATATTGGAAGAGAACAAGAAAAGTGATTGGAAGTCATATGTTGCACAATTCTTAAAAGAGAGGATACTTACCTCCGGAAGCTCTCCAAGAATTTAATGAATGAAAAACAAAACCATTGATCATAAATATATGACTCAGTAAGTCCGGTTGAAATATATTAGGTGTATGTACCGTTTTATATACATGATAACTAATATGATTTTACTTATTTTTGATTGATGCTACAAACAGACAACACGAATATTTTACTTACATCGTAATTTTTATTTTCAGCTGCACCTTGTTACTCATCTGAAGATGTCGGGAAGACATTTTTAGCCGGGGGGGGGGGGGGGGGGGGGGGGGGGGGCGGGATATGTCATAGGGTAAATCTATAACAATGTTTTAACATATATGCTTTGTGTACTTTAAATTCAGTTTCAGAAATACATAAATATATATATATATATATATCACTATTGATAACAATACATAACTATAAAAAAGTAAATCTGAACACCAATTATACAGACCGTAGGCTGAGAAGTTATAGTTGTAGTCGTAGGTCGTATCAGTTATTCATCAATATTTGCTTCCCTTACACCATCTAACATAATTATTGATTTTCCCCGCACGAGATATTAACCAATCACATTCGATCGATTGATATCCGCCATATTTTGAAACATAAACGAGCCGATTTTGTGCTGAAAGCTACAATCAACCATTTGTATAGTTATATATAAATTTATCTACAGGTAATCATGTTCATTTAAAACTTAAATATGTATTGTTTGTCATGCACTGCTTTTGACATGATGTGTATTGTTAAACCTCTATTTTGACATTGTATCTGTGATTCCAGCAGGTATGCAAATTTTGATTCCATACCTCATGTTTTTATTTCGATGTAAATGAGATGTGGAACCAAAATTTGTAGTCCTGTTTGGCGCCATATAACCTATACTGTGTTGGTGCGCCGTAAAACCCAAATAAATAAATAAAATAAATAAATAAATCTAAAGTAAACCCTGGGAGAGAAAATACCAAGGTTCCTACTGGGGCTCGAACCACGGACCTTGTGATCTGTAGACGGACACTCTAACCACGTCGCTAAAGGGTTAACCCAACAGAAAGGCTGTTGGAAGTGGCCTTTAAACCTACTGTCACTACACATCTCCCCCTTTACTCTTCACGGCTTACCAGCTCTCCTGAATGACACTCCATGCCCATCACATAAGTCCGTCAAACACTTCTGACACCATTAAAGTAAAGCTTGTGAGAGAAAATACCAAGGTTCCTACTGGGGCTCGAACCACGGACCTTGTGATCTGTATGCGGACACTAACCGCGTCGCTAAAGGGTTAACCCAACAGCAAGGCTGTTGGAAGTGGCCTATAAACCTACTATCACTACATATCGTTTTGTTTATATCCTGTATTACAGGAGCATATCTGTCCCTGACAATAAACCGAAAATCGACCCTTGTTGTTATCACTACAAGTGAACAGCCCGGCGACACTAGTATGCTATTCGCGTTTGGCCATCGGTAGATCTCATATTTTGCAAACTTTTCCAAGTGTGTTCTTGTTAAAATTGCAAGGCCGATTTTATGCAACTTTTTGTATAAAGTTTCTGCGATCATATTCTTTTGCACAGTATTATTTTATTTTGCAAAAAGTTCCAAGGTCAAAACTCAGCCTGATTAGCCAAATAGACCAATGCTTTATACCACAGTGTCCAGTGGGATTTTCAAAACAAGGTGGGAGATCGCGGGTTGGATCCCCGGACGCGTCATACCAAAGGCATGAAACATGATACCAGCAGTTCCCTTGCTTGGCGCTAAGCAATACAAGGGAAACTGGCCTCTTATATCATACCCTTGTGGCGATAGATTTCAGAAATGGGGATGTTGAAAGTGATTAACATAAGTCTCTATTTTTGATGTGGGTAACACATTTATATGCTTTACTATTTATTTCAGAATATGTTAAGTTTTTTTTATCAGGCACATACTTCAGTCTATTGCCGAATTGTTTTACTGAAAATTTGACTGTTTCTTAACTTTATACTCCTAAGCATACTTGTTGGTCGCAAATTATACACATATCAGGCACAGACTGACTTCCTTCAAATGTTCATGGAAGACTGTGACATGTTGAGGTGGTAGCCAACAAATTGGTTTAAACATATCTTATTTTGAATTATTTTCGCAACATGAAAAGGATTTGGCAGGAAGGTTTATAAGCTTAAGGTTGCCCTCTCCCGCCAACAGATTGAGAGATCGTTTAACATATCTGTCATTAACTATTGTGATATACGATTTAAAAAAATCAGAATATGACACATTTTCGCATTTTCTTGGATATTTAGGACTTCTTACTACTTTAATTTAAAGCTTGGATCAAAACTGCATTTTTGCCACCAACAGTTATTTAGATAATGATTCAGGCATTATTGCAGATACAACCAGGAATGGTATCAGCAATAGAATTTTGCTGCTGCATGATTGGTTGTAGAAATTTAAACTTAGGTATGGGGTATGAACATGCAGATTCTAATCGTTCATTTACATACCTACAAAATGTCTGTGTGAAATGCAGCATCCCTGTGTTCAACTAACTCCAATCGGACATGGAAAAATATTGTAACATTACAAATAACGTAATGATTGCGTCTCAAAGTCATGGTTTCAAAGGAACTTTATTTCGGATTTATCTAAAATTATAGTCAGTTTTTACTGATAAAACACTAGAAATAGCTAAATGTATATAATAAAACGGTCATTAAAACAGTACCTTGATCTGCATTTATGCGTTCTCCTCTTGGGAATTTTGCCAGGCCGGATCACTCTATTATATAATTTGACAATAAATACTGATTATCCATTGTCAGGATTTTATATTGAATTAAATAATTTATCAAAAGTGATTAACAATTCTTAACTTTGTCAGAAAGCTAAGGAAATCCATTTATTTTACCAGGTACATCAATAATGTAAACTATTTGAAATAAATAAAAGTGTTCGGCTTAAAACACACATTTCTTTTTTGTATAAAATAAAATTAGAAATATCATACTTGTCAACGTTAACAAATATGCTTTCATAGCTCTCTATTTCCTGTACCAGCAGCAACAGAAAGAACAAGCACAACACAGAAGACACCCGAGGAAGATGTTTCTGTTGGAACTAAATGTAGGTTACCTTTATATCAGACATTACTTAAGCTCATGAAACGATCATATTCTAACACTGTGTGCGACTTTGTCAAATCAAATTTTAAACAGTTTCAGATTTGAAAGATGAAGTTAAAAAAATTGGTGTTGTAATTATGTTATATTTATAAGACATACAGTGATTGGACTCCTTTCTTACTAGGAATATATCCGTACATAAAGTGTGTCTTAGAAAATGTGTAAAAGTCTTATAAAATGTGGCTAACACAAATTTTATTTAAGATTTTTATAATTTCATTGTAAAATATTTTATTATTGTTCACTTAATTTTTAGCTGAGGTGAGCTTTTAGGAACATTGGACTTTAATCTTTCTGTCGTCCTTCTGTCATACATACGTTCTTTAAAGAACATCTCCTAAATCACTCTGCCAGATTCAGACAAACTTCCAAGGAATGTTTCTTAGGTGGTCGCCTTTAAATTTCCTTCAGCTCTAGGTTATGAATGCTGAATTCTGGTTGACATGGCAACTGAAAAGAAAAAGTTTTAAAATCTCAGAAACCGCTGGCCCTATTTTGAAATAATTATGTCCCCCATCCCCGCCCCCCCCCCCCTCTCAGGGGAAGACATATTGTGTTTGCCCTGTCCGTCCATCCGTCCGTACGTCACACTTCATTTTCGATCAATAACTGGAGAACCATTTGCTCTAGAACCTTCAAACTTGATAGGATTGTAGGGCTGCTGGAGTAGACGACCCCTATTGTTTTTGGGGTCACTCCGTCAAAGGTCAAGGTCACAGGGGCCTGAACATTGAAAAACCATTTCAGATCAATAAGTAGAGAACCACTTGACCCAGAATGTTGAAACTTCGCAGGGTGATGTAGAGTAGATGACCCCTATTGTTTTTGGGGTCACTCCGTCAAAAGTCAAGGTCACAGGGGCCTGAAAATTGAAAACCATTTCCGATCAATAACTTGAGTACCACTTGCCCCAGAATGTTGAAACTTCATAGGATGATTGGTCATGTAGAATAGATGACTCCTATTGATTTTGGGGTCACTCCATTAAAGGTCAAGGTCACAGGGGCCTGAACATTGAAAACCATTTCTGGTCAGTAACTTGGGAACCACATGACCCAGAATGTTGAAACTTAATAAGATTATTGGTCATGCAGAGTAGATGACCCCTATCGATTTTGGGATCACTCTGTTAAAGGTCAAGGTCACAGGGGCCTGAACATCGAAAACCGTTTCTGATCAATAACTTGAGAACCTCTCGACCCAAAATGTTGAAACTTCATAGGATGTTTGTTCATGCAGAGTAAATGGCCCCTATGGTTTTGGGGTCACTCCGTTAAAGGTCAAGGTCACAGGGGCCTGAACATTGATAACCATTTCCGATCAATAACTTGAGAATCTCTTGATCCAGAATGTTGAAACTTCATAGGATGATTGTAAATGCAGAGTAGATAACCCCTGTTTATTTTGGGGTCACTTGATCAAAGGTCAAGGTCACAGGAGCCTGAATAGTGACTTGAGAACCACTAGGCCAAGAGTGTTGAAACTTAGCGGGATGATCCCTATTGCAGCCAACCATCAGTGTCTCTTTGACTTTCGCTCCAGACCCCTATTTACTTCTTGCCTGTAGGACATTGGGGGAGACATGCGCTTTTTTACAAAAGCAATTTCTAGTTTTGAAGCCGTGTTCCTGAAGTTACTATCTACCAAATTCCTTCAAATAGATCATTAAAAAACATGGTCACCATGCAGTGGGTTAGTTTTCTCTATATTGTTATATGTAAAAGTTTAAAAATCATCTCTGATACTGAACTTCACAGGTATGTTCTTTGGGTGACACTGTATCAGATTCCTTCAAATCATTCTGTTTCCTTGAAAAATATGGCCACTAGGTATCAGATTCCTTCAAATCAGTCTGTATCCTTAAAAAATATGGCCACTATGTTGTTGGCGTATAATTCCTTGTATGAAAACTTTTGAAAATCTCTCTAAATGCTGCTTTGATTTCAAATAATTTGTCAGCATTGTTCGTTGGGCTAGTTTTCTTTATATGGTTACATCAAAAAACCATTACCTACTCATATTTACTTAGTGAAAACTTTAAAGAATTTACTTGTCAGAAAACACTGGCACTATTTTAAAATAATTTTTGCAGATATTTTTCTTGTGTGACCATCTACCAGAACTATTTTAGAAAGCTGTGTAACGCAAATGAGGGATCTGGGGCCGTGACGGCCTTTTTATTAATACATCTTTTCTTTATATTCTAACAGTGTATTCAATTATTGGAGGAGCAGTTGCTGGAGTGGTACTTCTGGTCATTCTTGTTGTTATAGGTGTATGTTTCTATAAAAGAAGACAACATGTATCTAGGAAACCAGAGAGCAGCGTAAGATTGCTGTTAATTTATTATCATTCTGAAACAAATACATATCACATAATATATTATATGGTTCCAACAACAATTTATCATAATGTTAGCATTAGACAAGTAGAAAATGCATATACTTGCAATTGACATTTTTGGCTCAGAAGTATTTATAATTACCCTTAATCAGGTGATTTAGTTTTTGTATTTTAAGTATTTACCTCTATGACAAAACATTCTTTGTCATTTATTTAGACTTTCAGACTATAGGCAATATACATGATATACAGTAAAAACAAACCATATACACTTAACAAATCTTTTGATCAACATTTGTTATTTTACCTATATCTTTAAAACCATAAAAATAAATTACAATTAAATGTCTAGTGTGAGCTGTTACTATAGGTCGATTGTCTGGCATCCCTAAATAACAATTAACAGGAACATCTTCCTGAAACTATACTGCTCAGATATACTCATATTTAGTCGGGCATTGTTTTCTGTCGAGTTTGTTCAAATGATACTACATGAACCATTTTAGGGGCCACAGCAGTTAAAAATAGGAAAACCTTGAATGAACCACTAGATGAATCTCCATTAAGCTTTGTCTGTAGAATAGTTATAAGGTCCCCTTTTTAAAAAACGCATGCTTCTTCTGACGAGCTGCTTGATGATTCTTCATTAAACTTAGTCTGTAGCACCATTGTAAGCTCCTCTTTCATATTTGTTCAAGTTGTGGCTCTAAGCCCCTTTAGTTCCTTTCATGAACTGCTGGATGAATCTTCATCAAACTTGGTCTGAAGCCTCATAATAAGGTTTACTCCCAATTATTGAAATTGGGGTACTTGGCCTCTTTTTGGAACTGCTACAGCTAACATAGAAAAAAAACTTTAAATGACTTCTTTGAACTGCTTGATTGATCTTCTTCACACTCTGTCTATAATATTAAGGTCCTCTGCCAAACTTGTTCAGGTACATGCACGTGGCTCCTTTCAATGACTGCTATATGTAAAGATAGAAAAAACTTTCCAACCTTTTCTGCTCATGGGCCATGTTATGGTTCTTCATCAAACCTGGTCTGTAGCATAATTGTAGAGTCCTCTCTTAGATTTAGTTAAGGATTTAGAGACACTTGGTCCATTTTATGGGCCACTTGTGCTAAAAACATCAGATTTCGTCTGTATCATTTAATGTCCTCTCTAAAATTTGTTCCACAAGGGCCTGTTTTTAGGATTCGCTAGCACTGAAAGTGGAAATACATCTAAGCAACTTATTTTCAAGTTTAGCTTGATAGATCTCCATCGAACTTTGTCTGTAGCATTATTATACTCTTTGGGCCACCAGAGGAAAAAATATTGATCTTCATCGAACTTGGTCTCTACCATTCTTGTGAAGTCCTCTGTAAAAATGTTTCAAATGGGGGTATTTTTCCCTCTATAAGGGGGGACTGGAGCTGAAAATAGAATCATCTTTCATTAACTTTCCTTTGAACCGCTTGGTAGAACTTCACTAAACTTGGTCCATAGGATTCTTGTATGGTCCTCTCTCAAACTTGTTCACTGGGGTCACTTTATTTGTTTTATACTAAACACAGTCATTTATATAATCCCGGTCAAATATAGTCAAGTCCAGGTGAGCGACTTAGAGCCACTATGTCCTTCTTGTATAATTTTGCGTATGTTTGGGAAAATATATATTGTATTTTGAAATTTCAGTTAAATCAAACAGTGACCTTATTGTTTTTATCATTTAACAGCATTAAATCAGTGAAAAGAAGTTACAGAAATACACATGAATATCTATAGTATTGAACCTTCCTTATGAGGCAGAAGAATCATGACAAAAACAAAATGACATTTTGACCTGCCATATCTTTAAAATGAATAGAACTTTTGTGTGACAGTATTTCAGTTAAGAGTCAATATTCTTCAACGACCCGATTCATTTTACTATTAAACAAAGAAGACTTAAAATTGTGTGTTATTACACAGCAATACATTTTTCTGACTTCACAATTATTACGTCATAGCGTCAAACGGCATTGCGGCGCGTGGAAAAAACCCCAATATAATACAGGCAAATATTTGATGCCGCCAGGGATGTACTTACATATCATTGGTAACGTGTTATAATCGAAATAATATATCTTATTTAGTGATTTGGTCTTGAAAGAATCTTTGTTTGTTGTTCAGATGCATATTATTATATCACTTGGGCTGCGCCCTCGTGAAATAGAACCTAATTCCTTTGCATCTGAACAACAAATATTATTTCTTAATTTAAATATCACATCTGTTTCTTTATTAGTGATATATATGTCATTAAATAAATAGAATTAATGTGCACGCCAGTATTGTTAAAATTTTGATATGTTTGAAACATATTAGAAGTTTCATGAATTAATTCTATGAATCATATAGTTAGTTTTGCATGAAGAAGATTTGTTCAATGTTATGTCTACATATAATTGGTAAAATGTTACAAGACGACTTTTCTTTTTTACTGTAAAACAAATTTGTGAGTGAGGGTATGGTTTTGTATATGAAATTTGCAATGTTATTGTACCCTCCGACAACAAAGTTGTAAGGGGGGGGGGGGGGTATACTGGTTTCAGGTTGTCTGTCTGTCTGTCTGTCCGTCCGTCCGTCTGTCCGTAGACACAGTTTTGTGCGCACCATCTCTCCTCATCCCCTTGACACAATTTAATGAAACTTCACACAAGTGATCAGTAACAACATAGTTGTGCATGGGGCGTGTTAGGTTCTTTCAGAAAAAAAATTGCAGAGTTATGGGACTTTGTTTTTTATGCCCCCACTTTGGGGGGGGCATATAGATTTGCTCTTGTCCGTCCGAAAATGTTGTGTCGCGCGTAGCTCTGAAAGTATTTGACGTAGAGTCACAAAACTTTACAGGAATGTTGGTCAGCATGTGTAGTTGTGCACCTGGGGTTTCGCGTCCAGATTCATCCAGTCATGTAGGAGTTATGGCCATTGACATAGTAAAAAATTGGTCATTTTAATGTTGTGTCGCGCAAAGCTCCAAAAGTATTTGACCTAGAATCACCAAAGTTTACAGGAATGTTGGTCAGCATGTGTAGTTGTGCACCTGGGGTTTCGCGTCCGGATTCATTCAGTCATGTAGAAGTTATGGCCCCTGACTTTGTAAAAATTGGTCATTTTAATGTTGTGTCGTGGCTAGCTCCAAAAGTATATGACCTAGAGTCACAAAACTTTACAGTCATGTTGGTCAGCATGTGTAGTTGTGCACCTGGGGTTTCGCGTCCGGATTCATCCAGTCATGTAGGAGTTATGGCCCCTGACTTACTAAAATATTGGTAATTTTAATGTTGTGTCGCGCATAGCTCCAAAAGTATTTGACCTAGAATCACCAAAGTTTACAGGAATGTTGGTCAGCATGTGTAGTTGTGCACCTGGGGATTCGCGTCCGGATTCATTCAGTCATGTAGAAGTTATGGCCCCTGACTTCGTAAAAATTGGTCATTTTAATGTTGTGTCATGCCTAGCTCCAAAAGTATATGACCTAGAGTCACAAAACTTTACAGGCATGTTGGTCAGCATGTGTAGTTGTGCACCTGGGGTTTCGCGTCCGGATTCATCCAGTCATGTAGGAGTTATGGCCCCTGACTTACTAAAATATTGGTAATTTTAATGTTGTGTCGCGCATAGCTCCAAAAGTATTTGACCTAGAATCACCAAAGTTTACAGGAATGTTGGTCAGCATGTGTAGTTGTGCACCTGGGGATTCGCGTCCGGATTCATTCAGTCATGTAGAAGTTATGGCCCCTGACTTCGTAAAAATTGGTCATTTTAATGTTGTGTCGCACGTAGCTCCAAAAGTATTTGACCTAGAATCACCAAAGTTTACAGGCATGTTGGTCAGCATGTGCAGTTGTGCACCTGGGGTTTCGCATCCGGATTCATTCAGTATTGTAGGAGTTCTGGCCCCTGACCTGGGAAAAAATTGTCATTTTAATGTCATGTAGTAGGGGCATCTGTGTCCCATGGACACATTTCTAGTTGTTACTATACTATATATATAGACACAGTCTTGTGCACACAATCTCTCCTGATCCTCTTGACACAATTTAACGAAACTTCAGACATGTGATCAGTAACAACAGTAGTTGTGCATGGGTCATGTTTGATTCTTTCAGAATGTTTTTTTGCAGAGTTACGGGACTTTGTTTTTTTTTACTATACTATATACATAGACACAATCTTGTGCGCACCATCTCACCACATCCCCTTGACACAGTTTAATGAAACTTCACACAAGTAATCAGTAACAATAGTAGTTGTACATGGGGCATGTTAGGTTCTTTCAGAAAAAAAAATTGCAGAGTTACGGGACTTTGTTTTTTGTTACTATACTATATACATAGACACAATTTTGTGCGCACCATCTCTCCTGATCCCCTTGACACAATTTAATGAAACTTCACACAAGTGATCAGTAACAACAGTAGTTGTGCATGGGGCATGTTTGGTTCTTTCAGAATTTTTTTGCAGAGTTACGGGACTTTGTATTTTTGTTACTATACTATATACATAGACACAATTTTGTGCGCACCATCTCTCCTCACCCCCTTGACACAATTTAATGAAACTTCACACAAGTGATCAGAAACAACAGTAATTGTGCATGGGGCATGTTAGGTTCTTTCAACAACAAAAATTGCAGAGTTTTGGGACTTTGTTTCTTGTTAACATACTATGTACATACAGTCTGCATATGCAATCTTGTGCGCGCCTAATCTTCCAAACCCTTGTACACAACTTAATGAAACTTCACACAAGTGATCAGTACCAACCCTAGTTGTGCAAGGTGCATGTTACGTTCTTTTAGATAAATATTCTGCATAGTTATAGGACTTTGTTTTTTGTTACTATACTGTATACATACAGTCTATATACATAAAGTCCACATAATTATGCAATCTTGTGTGCGTCAAATTGCAATGTACTGTGTCAGTGCATGCAGGGGGTACATTCATCACCTTTAGTGATAGCTCTAGTTATTATTATCATATTAGGTTAATACAGCAAACGTTACCGATGATAATGAAGACGGGGTCCACTACCTAAGCCTCGATGATATGCGGTACATACACGGATGAATATTAATTTATAGTCAAACTTGTATAAGTATTCCTTTTTCACAAGCTTCCTAAACCCTCTGCTTGTTCATAAAATTGTATTGCATCACCGTTAGCGGAATAAAGATATTTTCATACTTTGTTGTAAACACTATTTTCACAATATTCACCATGTTTAATTTTTGTGCCCCCTTGAGTGGTGGAGGCATATAGATTTGGTCTTGTCCGTGCGTCCGTCCGTCCGTCCGAAGTTCGTGACGCGCCTAGCTCAAAAAGTATTTGATATAAATTGATGAAACCTTGCATGAGTCTTTATCGTGATATGAACTTGCGCACCTCCTATTTTTCGTCTGGCTCCACCCCCTATTTTCAGAGTTATGGCCCCTGAAATAGTCAAAAATGCACATTTTATACGTCCGAAGGGACGTATTATGTTCTGTCTGTCTGTCTGTCCGTCCGTCTGTCTGTCTGTCCGTGCCCGCGAAATGATGGTTAAGTGACTGCATAACGGTACTTTCTCTTTGATGTCATTCATTCCGTTCTGTTTATGTGACCTTTTTCTTTTTATGTGACTGTTAGAACAATAGAGAGAACAATTGGGGTGTCACATAAATACCGTTTCGTTAGAACGTCCGTGCGTCCGTCCGTTAGCAATTTCGTGTCCGCTCTGTAACTCTTGAACCCCTTGAAGGATTTCAAAGAAACTTGACACAAATGTTCACCACACCAAGATGACGCGCAGAGTGCATGTTTTGGGTGTCTCATTTCAAGGTCAAGGTCACAGTTAGAGGTCAAAGGTCATATGAGTGTGTTTTGTGTCCGCTCTGTAATTCTTGGACTGCTTGAAGGATTTCAAAGAAACTTGGCACAAATGTTCATTACACTGATACGACATGCAGAGCGCTTGTTTCGGATGACTAGCTTCAAGGTCAAGATCACACTTAGGAGTGAAAAGTCATATATGACTTTGCTGTGTCCGCTCTGTATCTCTTGAACTGCTTGAAGGATTTCAAAGAAACTTGGCACAAATGTTCACCACACTGAGGTGACGTGCAGAGCGCATGTTTTGGCTTCAAGGTCAAGATCATTCTTAGGGGTCAAAGGTCATATATGACTTTGCTTTGTGTATATTGCTCTGCATTGCACTTGTTTTCATTTGGCAAAATACCTTTTGTGTTCTCTTACAATAATTTATTTTGAATTGCTTCCCTTTTTTGTTACTATAAATAGCCTATAAATAGCTTATTTTGAAACCTTTTTATTATTGGCAGTAGGGAAAAACCACTTTTCTATGATACAACAGGGATGGTACATCTAGTTTTTAGATGTATTTTGACATAACTTTACCTAGTAAGAATTTTTTCTTGGACTTGGACATTTTTTTTTGGAATTTCTTCTTTTTGTTGTTCCTGTCCTTTGGGCTTCAACAATCAAGTTCTTTAAATTTTGCTCCCATTCTCTGATTTAACCCTTCGGACGTATATTGCCCCGCTTGGCGGTGCTCTTGTCACCTTGTGACACGCTTAGCTCAAAAAGTATTTGATATAGATTCATAAAACCTTGCATGAGTCTTAATCATGATATGAACTTGCGCACCTCCTATTTTTTGTCTGGCTCCGCCCCCTATTTTTAGAGTTATGGCCCCTGAAATAGTCAAAAATGCACAATTTCACCTTGGGACGCGCCTAGCTCAAAAAGTATTTGATATAAATTGATGAAACCTTGCATGAGTCTTTATCTTGATATGAACTTGCGCACCTTCTATTTTTCGTCTCGCTCCTCCCCCGATTTTCTGAGTTATGGCCCCTGAAATAGTCAAAAATGCACATTTTCACCTTGTGGCGCGCCTAGCTCAAAAAGTATTTGATATAAATTGATAAAACCTTGCATGAGTCTTTATCATGATATAAAATTGAGCACCTCCTATTTTTTGTCTGGCTCCGCCCCCTATTTTCAGAGATATGGCCCCTGAAATACCTAGCTCAAAAAGTGTTTGATATAGATTTATGAAACCTTGCATGAGTCTTAATCATGATATGAACTTGCGCATCTCCTATTTTTCATTTTGATCCGCCCACTATTTTCAGAGTTATGGCCCCTGAAATAGTAAAAAAATGCACATTTTCACCTTGTGATGCACCTAGTTCAAAAAGTATTTAATATAAATTATTGAAAAATTGCATAAGTCTTTATCATGATAAAAACTTGCACACTTTTTATTTTTTGGCTGGCTCCACCCCCTATTTTTAAATTTATGGCCCCTGAAACAGTAAAAAAAATGCACATTTTCACCTAATTATGTGCCTAGCTCAAAAAGTATTTGATGTAAATTTTTGAAACCTTGCTTGGGTCCTTATCATGATGTGTCCTTGCACACTTGGCATTCTTCCTGAGAATCTTGGCATTTATTACAAAGTTATGGCCCTTGAAATAGCCAGAATAGTGGATTTTTTGTTTGTGATGCTCATAGCTCAAAAAGTATAGCGCCTAGAATAATGAATCCTTTTCATAAAATGTTTGTTGAGGCTATACCACATTAAGACTGCAAACATTTGAATTATTTCCCCTTATTTGTGACAAATGTACCAGTGGGGGCACACCCTGTGTCCTACAGACACATTCTAGTTAAATATAATATTTAAACTCTATATTCTTTGAAATTCAAACAGACTTGTTTAAATGCATTATTGATAATTCTATGCTATTTTTTCTGTACCAAGCTTTTTTAATAACTATGTATAGAGGTTCTAAGTCATAGCTACAAATCTTTTACAAAAAGGCATTTTGATTCAGTAAATGCAAACCCAGTTATGAAAATCAAATGCTTTTACTTTTTTTATTCTCCAGGATATCGATGTCAGACACAGATGATGTGCACTTAAGAAGGCCTTCTTTGCCACTTAGACAAGCCCAAGATGACACAACCTCTTATATGGCGCCTATAAGCCGAAATGTCAGTCATGATGTTTCCTATCCAGGACAAAACAGGTGTGAATAAGTCTTTAAGTAGATCATTTGGAAGCATAGAACGCAACCTAGCAACTTACTAGACTCGTTTTTACTGAGCCAGTTCACGAGATTTAATGAAATGTGCAAAACCACTCAAGCTACATCAGAAAATACAAAAGATTACTGGTTTCTGCATTATTTTACATTTCACGATTTCATGATTTGTTTTGAAATTTCATAAAACGTGAAATTGTGAAGTACGAAATCATATGGCCTCATAGAAGTCTGTGTGAATCATAATTTAATGACTGTGCAAAATAACTATATATCTTTTATTTTGATCAGTAGATCAAACTTAATGGGCAAATCCTTCATTAGATATCATTGGAACAAAAATTTATTAACTTTCTGAAACTTTTGCTGTCTTTATACAATTTTAAATTATCAAGGCTTTACGTTAAACCTCAAAATTTCTGGAAACAATATTCTACATTTGTTAATAGTAACAATATTTTTTGTGCTTATGTGTTAAATTGTCTAAACGATGGAACAATACTTGTAGAAGTGAGGCGACTGTTACAGTTGATGCTAGCCAACAAGAGGCAGGATACCATTCCCTACAATCTGTCAGAGACAAAAATGCTTTGTATACAAGGCTAGTGATAGGAGATAAATCAACCACTAGGTAAAAGTCTGTCAGTTGGTATCACTTCCATATTCATTAGCTCAACTGAACCAAGGGCTCAGGGTGAACTATGAGTATAGGCGGGTGGTCTGGCATCTTGCATCTGTTCTCAACAATTTACTTAAACATCTCCTCTGAAACTGCTGATCAGAATTACACCAAACTTGGTCTGTAGCATCCTGTAAAAGGGTCCTCTAAGTTTGTTCAAATAGGGGCACTTGGTCCCTTTTAGGGACAGCTAGAGCTAAAAAATAGAAACATCTTTAAACCACTTGTCATGAACAACTAGACGCATCTTCGTTGAACTTGGTCTGTAGTATCACTGTAAGGTCCTCCCTCAATTTTTTTCAAATGGGACATTTAGTCCCTTTTAGAGGACACTAGAGCCAAAAATAGAAATACCTTAAAACGACTTCTTCTCATGAACAGCTTAATGGATCTTCCATCATTCTGGATATGTAGCATCATTGTAAGGTTCTCTCTCAAGTTTGTTCAAATGGGGAACTTGGCTGCTAGAGCTAGAAATACACCACCTTCCAAAGACTCATGAGCTACCTGATGAATTTTCATCAGACTTGGTTTGCAACATCTCATATTCGTTCGAATGGGTCCTTGGGATGGATGTTCATAAAAAAAATTTCAGGGCCCTTGACGACGCTTAATGGCCGCTAGAACAACTGCTTCTCACGAACAGCCTGGATCCTCATCAACGTTGGTCTGTTGCATGATTGTAATGTTCTCTCATAATTTTTAGCTTAACTTTAAGAAATCCTACTCGCCCTGGCGTCGGCGTCCTTCCGCGTCCTTCCGCGTCCGCAGCTTGGTTAAAGTTTTTATGCACTTTCTCGTTTTTCTTTTTTTCTCTGTAATTACTTGATGGATTTGCTTCAAACTTAAAACAATTATTCCTCATCATCACCCACATCATATGGTGCAAGGATCATAACTATTTCACCGGGGACACCTGGTCCCTTTTAGGGGTAAAACTAGAAATACCTTTAACAACTTCTAATGAATGGCTAGATGGATTTTCATCAGATTTGGTTTGTAGGATCATTATAAGGTTCTCTATCAAATTTGTTGGGGGAGGGGAGGGGGTGCGGGGGGGGGGGGCAGTTGAGTTTGCTCTTTTAAGGGGTTGCTAGTGCTAAAAGTAAAAATACATTTTAATGACTATTTATCGTGAACCATTCAGTGGATCTTCAAAAAAGCTGGTCTGTGGCCTTAATTTAAGGCACTCTCATAAATTTGTTCAGTTTGGGATATTTGGCCCCTTTTAGGGTCAGATGGTTAAGGTCCTCTTCAGGTGAGCGACTTGGGCCAATTTTGGCATCTTGTTACTTAAATTTTTCTGTTAATTTTGATGCATTTTCACTATATATCTCTTATTACAGTAGGGATTTGATTCACAGTTAAAACAATTATTCCACATCATCACCCACATCATTTTTACAAAAGGGCCATAACTCTGGCACCAATATTTGATGTATTATGAACCCTTTTACGTAAAATTTCATGTTAAAGGTTTGATGCACTTTCACTCTGTAACTGTTGTTACCATAGAGATTTACTACTTCTTATTCACATCATATGGCACAAGGGCCACAACTCTTGCACCAATGTTCCATGAATTATGTCCCGCTTTTTACTTAGAACATCAGGTTAATGTTGGTGCTCTTATACTTTATCTTTGTTATTCCTTAATAAAATAGTTCTTCCACAACAATGTCCTCGTCGTAGGACACAAGTTCAATAACCATCGCACAAAAATTGTGTGAATCATGTCTCCATTTTACACAGAATTTCAGTTTAATTTTGATGCTTTTTTACAATATCTCTGTTGTTTCTCAATGGATTTGATTCAAATAGTTGTTAAACATTGTCACCCGCATCATATGACAGAAGATATATAATACTGGCATCAAAATGCTATGAGTTACGTCCCCTTTTTACTAGAATTTCAGGTTCAAGTTGTGATGCACTTTTGCTCTATCTCAATTATTACTGAATAGATTTGATTCAAACTTTAAAAATTAGTTGTTCCACATTATTAGCCACATAACTTAATTTGCAAACACTTGAAACAGCATATATTGAAATTATTGAAAGTATTCCTGCATTTTCTGCTGTCTGCAAATGAATTTGTCATCATATAGCCTTCAATGTTTACTTTAGCAGTCAACTTATCATAATTTAGTACTTCAATTGAAACATTCTTGAATTGATGTTGTACATCTATTTTGTCCCTATTTGTTGTTATCATTAAATTCTTCACATAAAACTGTATTAACCAAAACTGTTTGTACTCATGCGTAATGGAGCAATACTTGTAGAAGTAGGGCGACTGGGACAGTTGACGCTGGACAACATGAGGCAGGATACCATTCTCTACAAAAATGTTTTGTATACAAGTCTAGAAATAGCAGATAAATCAATATCTAAGAAGCACCTTTTTTATCAGTTTTTATAACATTTGAATAAATATGTAAGTCGACAGTATAGGTAGAAGATTAAGGTTGCAGTTACCCTTAAGACCATGTCTCTGTTGCACACTCAGTGTGACCTGTTGTGATCACTTGCCATCTGTCGAGCAAAATCTCCTCTAAAACTGTTTGTTGAAACGTTGATGAAACGTGATCTTGGTCCAAATGGTTCTGCTAGTAGTATAAGTATTGGTTGTGCGAAGTCAATCTGACCCCAGTTGACCTTTTGAACCTGGTCGGACTGACCAATACCGGACAATTTAAAATCCACAGGTTTTAAACCCAGTTGAAAAACCCTTAAGAAGTTTAAATACATATGATATATGATTTACAAATAAAAAATATTGTTTGAAAGAAGAAGATTACTGATAATATAAACCCCATTATGTTATAACCAAAAAATGGAGAGAAAAATGATAAAGCTAAACCTGTTCGTCTTGTGGGAAAATAAAGCACAATTGTAAAAAGACTATTAAAGCAGGGTAATTTAGATATTCCTAAGCAAGTTTACCTTTAGTACCTAAAAAGGTTTACACTTCCAGGATAATAACTATTGTGGACCAGGAATCCTTAGATAACGGACCTCCTGTAACGAACTGGATCAGTCGGTATGGACCATGAATTTTGTTTATGACAGTGGTGTAAAAAGAGTAAATGTGATTAAGCAAAGCTTTCAATTTAAATCACACTAATCAAAAAGTTTGGAGAAAGATTGCAAAACATTTCGTTGTAAAACCAGCTATTCAAAACGAAAATAACAAACTTGGGTTGGGACAGGAACAACAGTTCCCTATGGCGTTAAACACCCAGACAAAAATCAAAACAAGTACTTGTAACCGTTATTGATATCATTTAGAAATATGTTGGGTATTCCATTAACGAATAAAACGGAGAATCTGTACGAAGCATTTGAAAAAAATATTTAAAAGGGCGATACCAATAGTTTATGGGGATGAAGGAAAGATTTTATAATAAAAGTTTGAATCATTTTGATAAAAATAAGATTAATATGTCTACATTTAAATAAGGTAAAGCTGTTGTTAGTAATTGAAAGTTCAATAGACTTTAAAAAGAATAATGTGGAAATATTTTACAGCAAATAATACTTATACTTATTTAGATAATTTGCAGGATATGGTTGATAAATATAACAAACACACAACATTCTAGTATAAAAATGACACCATGAAGCTGTAAAACGTCAATAAGAGTACGGTATTTACTTTTAATTTATCTGGGGATTTAAAGATCCTAAAGCGCAACGCAAAATTTTAAAAATTGTGATCGAGTCCGCTTAAGCAAATGAAAAGACATTTTGAAAAAAGATATACACCAAAAATGGACAGAGGGAATATTTTATTATTTATAAAATTAATCATTACAATCGACCAGAAACATACTCTATTAAGATTTAAATAATGAAATAGTTCAAGGTTCATTTACGGACAAGAACTTTACCTTACTACACAAGAAGCTTTTAGAATTGAAAAGTTATTAGACGAGACTATAAGAAAAAACAAGCTTTAGTAACAAGGAAAGGTTTAGCCGAAAAATGTAAGAGTTGGTTCCGTTTAGTGAATGGAAGAAATTTATTTAAAATATATATTATATAAATGGTCCATAAAATAAAAATCTAATTTCATAATAATGGAATAGAAACAATAGATCAGTTAATCATTCACTTAACTAAAACAGTTGCTGCTTACAGAAAAACGTTATTAATGTTGTGGGAGGAGTAAGTACTGGGCTATATATTACAGCAGGTGTGTCTTGTGTGCAGCTGCATTAGCACTGTTCCAGCTATTCGGATTTGTAGCAGTTGTGGTGCTGTTCCATCAGTAATTACCATTATTACTAACAGACTAAAACTTGACGACAAGAAATTATTTTAAAAACACAGCATCACAAAATAAAAACAACTTATAACAACAAAAAGCAACGGATTGGAAACAGTAATAAAGAAGATCCAAATAAAGTTATTCAGGATTTTTTACAATCTATTAGAAATGCATGGAAGAAAAAAATTATTATTCAAAACTCTTGAAATGCATATGGAAGGAATTTAAATAAACGATATAAAAAGTAAAAAGAAGAAGAGCTTGTATAACGTGAACTTTAAAAGATTTTTTGAAAGTAGTTTATCTAAATGAGAAAAATATATCCGTTGAAGGTAATATTGCATCAGAAAAAGTAGTTTTAGAGATTATTAAAGAATATAATCCTAATTTGAATTAATACAGAACCAATTCACGAAATGGCCAAAATGTTATGGACTCTGATTATAATCATTAAACCTTTTTGAACCTGCTGCTCAAGAACATTCCAAATATTTATTTCCTTGTCAGCTAACAACTTTAAACAGTCATCATAAAATGTTATCTCTGATAAAACAGTCTTAGTTTGATGGGGTTTCTGTCCTGAACGTTGTTAGTTAACAACAGTAAAAACATATCACGACAGCGGCGTTTATAAGACCCCGGTGGGCCGTATACATCTTTTCTTAACTGAATCATATTATAAAACCATATGGAAAAACTATTGATGGATTTGTTTATGTTAAAAAACCGACCAGGAAAGATGTTTTAAGACTGCAAAAAAAGAAAAGAACGGAGAGAAAACAAAGTTGGTGTAGATTATTTAGAAAAAACTACAAAATTCACGAAGAATGGTTAACAGATGTTTCAAGACGGTATTAAAATTTTTTAACAGTTGATAACAATTTAGAAAAATGACTTTAAAATTCTTATTTCAAAAGGGATAGAGAAATATAAACAAATTTTCTCAAATCAATATACTTTCATTAGGTGTGTTTTTAAAGATTTTTTCTATAAGTAGTTATATATAGATGGTTTAATAGAAGAAAGGTTAGATGAATGATTATGCCAAAATTATATAGCACTTTAGGAGAAATAATGAATCCAGATAAAAATATTTAAGCAATCTTAAAAGAAGAAATGTTATTAAATCAACATGATCACATCGTTAGCGAGGAATATAAAAAAAATAAGTCATTGATAAATTACAAAAAATGTTATGATCCTGATCTTTTTAAAAAATTAATTTATTTGAAGGAAAAACGTGGTGCTATTAACTGAAGAGAAATGCTGAATTGAAAGATTATGTGATGTCCAGGACCAAAGATATCGAAAACAATCCTAAAAAGTTATGTACCGATGTGATACTAATGAAGAAAAAAACATATAAAAGCAAATTTATTGCAGCGTCTAAAAGACCTTGGTATTAATTCTGGGTAATAACATTGCGCGAAGCGAGAAAAACCGAGTAAAATGTGGAATATCAAAAAACTAATGGAAAAAGGATTAGATTTAAGTTTAATATTTTACTCTTCTCTTAAAGATAAATTTAAAAAGCTTATTATTTTATTATTTTTTTAATATTTTTTTAATTTTTTTTTAATCCTTTTTGCTGAACGCATGTATTTCTAAATAGCATATATAGATGGAAATCGAGAGATCTACAACAATATTATAAGAAATTTGAAATAAAATTACATATAGCAAGGATCCAACGAATAAATATATTTAACTATAAAACGCTCTTATGAAATACTTAAATCTGAACTAACTTTAAAGGTATTATAAAAAAAAGTGTTTAAAAATAACTTTGCCCAAAAAAAAAATGGATAAAACTGATACCAATATATAAATCAGCTATTTAAGTCCAGGCTTTAGAAATTATTAACACCAAATGAAATAAAAAAACTTTTACGTCAAAGCTTTTGAGAAATAATAAATAGAATGGTAAGGGATTTCTGAAGGAAGTGGCTGGAGAATAGAGTCAGTTGAGGCTTCATTATATAAATAGTTAGATATAAGTATAGTCCATGGCTGCTTCAAGGTATTTAGAATACCAAACCATACAAATTAATGAAAAGGATTAATAAATAAATAGAACGATGATAATGAATGTTTAGATGGTGTCATTTAGCTTATAAATTTCCGTACAAAACTTATGAAAGAGTTTCAAAATTATAAAAAAATATAAACGATTCTGATTAACTGGACTTAAAGTTCTGTACATTAAATAAAATACTAACTGAAGTTTTTTAAATGAAATATCATTAATATATTTGGTATGAAGAAACTACGGATTTATCCATTGTACATATCAAAAATATCATAGATAGAAAAACGGTGACATGTTGCTAATTACTAATGATAAATAATGATGATGACGGTAAGAGGGTTAAAACCACAATGAGTACCCACATTATGTTTGGATAAAAGACTAATAGATAAGAAGAACAAAACAACAATACAAACAAGGAAACATTTTTGTAAGAGGTTGATTACACCATTTTACTCAAGAAGAAATATTAAATGAAACACTACCAAATTGTTTTAGCTATTAATGGTACCCAAGGCGTAAAATGCAAAGAGGGAAGTAAAGTACAATTTAAAAAAATTATATAAAGGTTTGCAGACCCTTTTGTAATTATGCTGATTTGAATCAATAATAAAAAAGTTTAAATGCTTTACCATTCAATGAATCTTCATTGAAAGGAACCATATCAAAATCAATGATTGTGGTAAGGTTATAAAGTTGTTTGTTTGTTACGATGACCAAATATACTAAACAACCCGATTACAGAGTCCTAATGCAGTTATAAGTTTATAAAAAAGGCTTGAGGAAGAGGAATATGTAAAGGAAAATATTTAAAGAACATTTTTTAACAAAGAACCTAAGAAATGTCTAAAAAGATGAAAGTGATTAAAAAACAAAAGTTTTTCCTATCTGTGAAAAAGGATATATCGAAGGTGAAGTGCCGTTCCGGATGAAAAACAAGGTTTTCCAACGGACAAAGGTCGGGATCATTGTCATATACAGGAAAATCCGAGGACGTGCTCACTCAGATGTAATATTAATTTTAGACTAACACACAAAAAATTCCTGTTATTGTTCAAAATTACGAGGTTATGACGTCATTTTATATGCACCAAATAGGAAATTCAAAAAGAAATTAATGTTATCCTAAAATATGGAAAGATATATGACATTTATGATTTTCTGACTTGGTCTTCTTGTTCATTCCAGTTTGTCTCCTCATTGGAAAATGAGTAAAAAATTTCCAGCAGTAAATTTTATATCAAGATTGATTGTGAAAGCATTTAATTTATAAAACAAAAGGTTTGTTACCATATTGTTACATGGATTCATTTCAAAATTCAAAGAACAGAATACCTTCTAAAGAAGCGTTTTATCAATTTTAAATGAAACACAATAGCAGACAAACGAATATGAACATGTAAAATGTTTGGAAGAAATTTAAATTAAACAATGGGGAGAGAATATCATATCTATATTTAAAAACTGACGTATACTTTTAGTGATGTATTCGAAATTTTAGAAAACTATGTTTGGAGTACTACAATTAGATTCTTGTCATTATTTTAGATAGTCCTGGCGTTAGGCTTGGGATTTGCAATGTAAACATGAATGGACTTAGTTCGATTTAATAACTTGATATTGCATGTAATCTTTTATTGAAAAGGGGACTGAGAGGAGGAATAAGTTATAGTTTCAAACCCAGATGACAGTAAAGCAAACATTAAATATATGAAAAAGATTATGAATCCTAAATTGACAGAAATACATATGGACCTTTGATGCCATAACCTTTACGGTGGGCAAGGTGGTCAACCTTTGCCCTCTGGAAACTTTAAATTTATATCTGAAACACAACTTCAAGAAATTGATTGCAAAGGTTTTTAAACTAAACTTTATAGTGAATGTGATCTTGAATATCCAACAAGAATTACATCAAAACCACAACGATTATCCTTTTAGACCCTGAAAAATTAAATACCAGGACGAGGCTTCCAATTATGTAAAACTATTAAAGAAAAAATGAATAGGGAAAAAAGTAATGTAAAAAAATATAGTTCCAACTTTAATGAAAAAAACAAAATTATGTAGTTCATTATAAAAATGCTTGAACTATATACACAATAGGGTTAAAGTACACAAAAATACACAAAGTATTAACTTTGTGATTATCTCCTTGTTAAAAAGTATATTGATTTTACTACTCAAAAAAGATTAAAGCAAAAACATTCATTGAAAAAGACTTTTTTAAGTTAATGAACAATTCTGTATCGGTAAGACGACGGAGGAATTTACGAAAGAATATAATATTGAATTAACTCAGGATGAAAACCTTTTATTAAAATATATAGCCCAAACCTTCATTGTTAGTTCAACGATGTTTTGAACAAGATTGTTGGTATTCAAGAAGAAAAGAAAGTTGTTATTTAACAGACCTTGTTATGTTGGAAATGTGCATTTTCGATGTATCAAATATTTAATTGTTGATTTTCATTATAATTACAGTAAGGAAAAAAGTACGAGGGTTAATGTAAATTATTATTCCGGACATGATTCAAATATGTTAAAATTAAACAAGATGCATATGGGATTTTATAAGGACAGATTTATTGATAATAGTGATTACGATAACAACTCAAAATGTATTTCGATAAGAATAAACAAGTAATTAGAAAATTTAAGATTGAAGCTGCCGGCATTCCCATTGTGGAATTTGTCGGATAAGAAAGTAAATGTAGTAATTATTTATTAGAAAACGAAGTTAATATTAAAAAATGTAAAGGAATTAAAAAACTTGTTGTAAGCAAACAATAGGTCATAAAAATTACAAAGATACTTGTTTCATTCCACCCAACTCATTAACTTTTAAGTTATTCGTTCTAATAAACACATCTTTCCAGCTCTGCGTATAAATAAACATCTATTCATGTGATGATGATAAAAGATATATTCTGATAATGTATGAGACAGTGCTATTCTTAATACCTCGTAAATTAACTCTTAAATTATAGAACCATTAAATTGTTAATGATATTTGTAAACGTTTAAAGAATCATATAAATACACATCATTTATTTTAAATATTAGCATAATTAATAGAAATAGAGTCATTTGTTTCTGTATTTTTTAATCGTTAACTTTGAAGAATTACATTTCTTTATTTTGTAGTTGTATTTAGCTTCTCCTTTATCTAAATTTAATGATCAACAAGAATAATTAAAATGCAATTAAAAATAATTCTTACATTATGCCATTTTGAACTAAACCAGGCTAGCATTACCGTTTTCCATGGAAATAAATTCACTATCAGTAATCTTCAGTAAACATGTACGAACAACGGCGGTGTTCTTATATAATCGTGCGAGATTCAGCTCTCAAGGACTGAAGTCCATCTTGATATTTTATTTACTTTTCATGTATATTATTGAATATCCCATTATATTAATTATTCCAGTTAAATTAAAAACATAGTTTAAGAAGTTTTATTAAAACATTGTTTTACCTTTTTTATTAAACTAATTTACTCTAATAGTTTGTCCACTTTATCTTTGATTGTAACTGTTAGTATTTCACAAAATCATACAACGGTACTTTATCCTGAACATTTTAATGCAAAATAAACAATAAATATCCACAAAGTGTACGGTTTTGTTTGATATTGAACATTGTTGTATTGTCATTTGGTAATTTTGTAATCTCTTTCGGCGGAGGAAGTCCAAATGGATCGAAATTACATAGATTAAGTAACAAACCCAGTGTGTTCCAGGCCAGCGAGTCATTCTAATTGATTATTCCGCACTCGTCCTTTGCTTTTGATTTTAATAATTTAATAATTATTTCTACTAAATAACCCTGAAAGTTTAATTTTGAATTGTTTTACCCATTGTTAATTTCATCACAAAGTTAGAAATTTGTTGGTTATAATTTATTTTTTTTGTAAATATTAGGAATTCGTCTGGAAGGTCTCCGTGAGAATCAATATGTATGCCATGGCCAGATCGGTGTTGCAACCCCGTGGAATGTGGTCCTCCTTACCGACTTAACAAGATGTAATCAAAGGGATCCCTAGCCTAGCAGCAAAATACATAAAACCCACGTCTTTTTTCTGTTTTTGGTTAATTTATCACTCCAATCTACTAGTTGATTCTTTGATTAGGTGTAGAATGGTGAATCATATTCTCTTATTCATAGCTACTGAAATCAACAATTCCCAAGTAACTTACGGACACCAGACTGGACTTAAACCCAGGAAAGGGCTCCAATACTAGAGGGGCAGATATTTTTGGAGCTATTTGCTTGCCATTGGAGAAGTGTTTTTCCTAACAAAAAAGCCAAAGACCCCTAAAAAGCCAACCATTTTGACCGGAATGGGAAATTTGTTTTTGAACTTTTATTCTAATCCCTATTATTTACAAAAGCTTTTTTAATTTGATTAGTTGGTGTTTTTGTTACTAGTTTACAAGGAAGTTTCCATGTATGTTTATTCATGTTTTAATCTAAAAGGATGGGAAGTTTATTATTTGAGTTTGTGCTAAATTTTTCTTTTGTCCATCTGTTAGGTTGTTAACTTATATCAATATAATTTGAATGCCATTATATATAATGATATTTATTTTATTTAAAACAATAACAAGTTCATTTCCAATAGTATTGATTTCAACTGTTTCCTCATATAATACAATTGGGTAAACACGAATATGAGCTGCGGTGGGAATATTTAATTTAGCTGTTAATGTAATATGCGTAGGATCTCTGTTATTACTTCCCTTTTATATCAAGTTAAAATGAACAAATCCAAATAAATTAGCAAAAATTGGATCTATTAGCAGGACTTCCAGTAGTTCTATTATTTTGTTTATAATAATAATTAATTACTCCTCATATATTCTTGATATACTTGGGTATTTGTTTTGGATTAAAAAACACCATTACCAAACTTCAAGACGACAAGATACCAATGTACCATTATAATTATTAGCATTTACCTTCAATGTATCCAACATGGTGTGGGTTTTATGTTGTTGTGAATAATTTGGTCAGGTCGTTGTAAATAACAAATAATGTTGTGGTTTTGTTACACCAGCCGTTATTCTAAGGTTATATATTTTGTGGTGTATCGTTGATGAGTCACCATTTCCGTAGGTATGACCATCTTGCCTTTTGTAAATCTTGCCAGAAATAAATTAAGTCAAATTCATGAAAATTAAAACGTGGAACCATAGAATAATTTTGTTACAATTACTCTACCGCTCCGCAGCATTAGCTCATAAAAATTAATTCATACATATGTCAGATGACAGTGTTATTTGAATTTGACTTGGAAGGTATTATAAGATGAGTTCTAACCATGACAAAATGAAATAATTATTTAATGGAAGTTTAGCATTTACTCATTACCACCTTGGATTAATAACTCATTAGTAGCAAAAACCGTATTATATCCAGCTGGTCATCCCTACTTCAGCAACAGCGTAGTATCTAAAGAGATAATGCATTTGTTACAGTTGTGATTCTCTGCCATAATCATTAGATAGTTCAAACTAATTTTTTTACACTTATTGCCTTGTATAATTATTACAATATAAACAATTTTTTCCATTTTGTTAACCACTAAATGATCAATTAGTGAAGCTGCATATTAATTAGAGCAATTTGGTCTCCATCAGCATAATTATACCATTAGCAAGCTTATTTACTTTAAAACTTACTTCAAAATAACCATTAAACAATCAAAAATATGAACTTATATCATTAATTGTAAAGTGATAATAGTGATATCCGTTGTTTGGGTTGCTTAACATTATTCCCAAGACAGATTTAAAGCTGATATCTAATTGATGAGGAGTTAATTATATCTTTCACAATATTGTTTGTTCTAAACATGTATATATTATATATTTTTATTTTTTATGAAGTAATCTGTTAATACGTTTGTGTCGGCTGAAGTTCCAAGATCTGAAATATTCTATTTATTCTCATAGGAATATCCTCCTCCTTACTATTTTTATGTATTCTTTGCTTTTGTAATTCCTAGCAATAAATTACCAACTGCCGGAGCAGTTTCTTTTTATACCATTTGTCAACAATTTATTAGCAGATAAATTTCCAACTTCTGTTCCACCTTGTTCAATTTCTAACGCAGCTTTCTGCTGTTTACCAAAGCTTTTTTCCAGCGTGCTAATGAAGATGCAACTCCGCTACTGAAAACAATTCGTTTTAAAAGGTCAAAGATACTGTCCATGTATGATTTTTCTGTGTGGGCATCAACATAAAAAATATCATTTATTTTGTCATAACTGTCTTGTAAATTATATAAAAACTAAAATTATACTTCATATTTCTTTTAAATTAGTGTGTTGTAAAACTTGTTTCGCCCCATCACCATTTAAATTAATTATCTACCAAAATACATTGTAATATATATTCTAATGAATTTATAATGATTATGAATTTCAGAATATCCGACTCTGTTTGGTTCTTTGTATTGTAAAGATAAGCTTTGTTAAATCTGCAGTACTTAAAGCATTAGATAATATCACTCGCACATTACCATCAACAAGTGAATTATCAAGAAAGATCAAATGAATATAAATTGTATCATACAGAGTTAGTCTATTTGGTGTTGTAGTTCCCCATTCCGTATTTCCAATTTTTTTCTAAATCAAAGCAATGTCTGAAAATTTGACATTCTTAAATCCAAATAAAATTATCTGTAATGAAATCAAAACTCTTAAAATACTTAAACAAATTCCAAACTTATTGGAGCAACGTCTGATTTATCAATTCATATCATCATTACTTAATATGTTCCTAATATAATTATTAATCTCTGTGTAACGTAAGAACCATTGTTAAATATAAGTATCTTTCAATCCTTTACCCATTTATAATACCGAATTCTTTTATTTGTCAGATTCAGTCACTAATATTATGCAAGAATAGGTCTAGTGTTAATATATCAAACCAACAACATAAGTTTTATTTTTATCTAAAATTAAGAAGACTAAATCTAATTGTAAAATCATAGGAGTATTTGGTTATCATCTTTAATGTTTCAGAAATTAATACTATTTTTTGTTCCATTTATATATTCAAGAAAAAAAATTTTGTATATAACATTTCATGTTGTATCTGTAAAAGTGAATTCATTTTAATAATGATCTCTATACCTAATACCTTCATTTTTTAGTTCTTCATTATTATTTCCAGCATTAATTGAACCACAGCTTAACTACCACTTCATTAACCATTCTTGGGATTACATGGACAAACGTCAAACCTTGTCCTCTAATACTTTTTTAATTTAATAGATCTTTTCGAATAGGTAATCTGACTTTCTGTTATTTGAATATTTTTCTAGAATGAATTGAGTGGTTTTTTATATGTTAGCTCTTTTATTAATCAATCAATCAAATCTATCTACTTTAGTGTTCAAGTACTTCTTTCACAGTCTTTGATCTTAGCAATTATTGTTTTGGACTATAAAGTTATTTTTCCGTTAATAATAAATTCGCCAAATGTCCCCTTTGGTGCTGAAACTTTTATATGGGTTATGATATCTTATTACCTTTGCCCATATATTTTCCTTTTGTTTTAGAATATCATGATACTTCTCTATATTTTTATAATATCGACATTAGTATAATTGCTTCCTGTTGCTTTAAATCAAGATCTGTGGGATTTTTCTTCTGGTTATGCACCCGATTCATACCCAATTTTTTATTTTCTTTGTTACCTTTTCTCTGATATCTCTACCTTCCATAGTCCTTTTTTCATCAGGATTTCAGATTCGTGTGAAAAATTCAACACTTCTTGCGGCGTTTCCATATTGTTTTAAATATAAAAGATCTAAATCAATTCTTTATTTATACCTCCGGACAATTCTTTTGATCTTGCTCCCAATTACTTCTTCTTAATTCTTCTGATTCTTCGGTTATTCTCTCTTCTCTTCCATAATCTTCTAATATTTTAAGTTCATCTTAGGAGGAACCCATCCGCAGATTCAGCTGTTGTTTTTTATTCTTCTGCATTCCTTTAGTTAATCAGCAATACTGTGTCAAGATCTTCTGATATACTTTTTGGAAAGTAGCGCTAATTGCTCTTAATCCAGGTAATGCTTTAATGATGATAATTGTTTTTTTGACTTTCTATGTTTCAGTTAATTGGATTATAAATTTCAGTGTACATATCATAGATGTCGTAGCTTTATAATTTTCTCTCTAATTATTTCTTCTCTAGATCTCTCATCTTTTGCCCGACTAAGGTTTTTCTGATTCTTATTTCATTAAGTTTTGTTTTGCATTATATAATAACATAGATACTGTAGATAATGTAAGATAACGTAAGATAAGGTGTAATGTAAATAATGGTGTTTATTATATATAATGGAAAGTCCAAATTATGATACAAAAAGTGATAAATCCAATACCTTAAAACCGGTATTCCTTTTATGCCAGATTCATGTGTTAGAATGTTAAATGTGGATTCTTCTGGATCTGGAGAAAAACAAATACATAATGCATATACTTCGAAAAACCCTTATATATTATGATAAAATTATACGTATATGCTAAACAAGCCTAGAACAATCTAAATATCCCAATGTTTAATTAATCAATTAAGTCAAATTGCAAAAAAAAATTAAAGTAGATCAACTGAAATACTTGAATATTCACGCTTGTGATCCAACCAAATTGAACCTGGGAGAATCTGAATCAGAAAAACCAAAAAGTAGTAATATGTGATGATCGATTTTTGTTATGTTGAAGAGATAAAAGGTTTCAAAAGAAAATAACAAACTACTTTATTCAAGGAGTAACAAAAGCTGTTGTGTATTTTTACGGCCAGTCTTACTATAAACAACAAAAGACGATCCAAATTAACTGTTCACATTATATTATTTGAAAGTCCAGGTAGGTAAACGAAGAAAATGATATGATTGGTAATGAACAATATTAACCCTAAATCTGTGCTAATGCAAACAAATCAAAAAATATGATTTTTAATATTTGACAAACCAAGGATGTTTTTTAGAAAAAAACTTTACATGGTAAGATTAATAATTCTATAATGGGAGTTTAAGTTTTTAATAATATAGAACAAATAAGTGAACCTGGAGTATAAGCTAAAGTAAGTTAAATTGATATTATTTAGTGATTATGCTTACTTAAAAAACAATTCAAAAAAACTTAAAAGGCAAACGGAATCGTATTTCACAGAAAAATAGGAATTGATAACACAATGAAACAGAGGGCATTAGATATGGGAGGGGGTAATAATCTTATAAACCTAGGAGATCACGATAAACCCAACGATGCAGTTTCAAGACGATTTATGTAAAAAAGTTCAAAGTTGTAATAGATGACTATAATCTTGAAGATTATTAAAGATAAAACAGACATTAGGAAGAAAGAAAGTAAAGAATAAGTGAAGAATTAACAAAAGATTTAAAAAGAATTTCATTTTAATAGTGAATTACAAGATTTAAAATTGAAAAAAGAAATGAAAGCTATGGTTGATTCTATAAAGGAACTGAGAGACATCTGATTTGACAGATGACAACATAAAAGACGTATTTCGCGTTAATTTAAACATTTATTCACTCAAAATTCAAGACTTAAAAAGATAGTATGATAAACATGAAGAACTAAAGACAAGATTATGAGGCTGAGAAAAAGTTACAAAATATGTATCCGTTTTAGGAAATAAGACAGAAATAAATAAACTAAAACGGAAACTGAAATAAACATAAAGATTTATTAGAATTAATTTCAAATAAACTTGCTGCAGATATAAATGAACTGAAAGGCCAGCTTCAAAAAGAGGTGATGATCATGACCACAGAGTTAGATAACTTAAAAGAAGTAATTCTAAAATAGATGACTTTAAAAAAAAATTCGAAAATAATTGGGATTTAGTATTGTTGACAACGTCATAATTAAAAGTAGGCAGGACTTAGTAATATTACAAAAAAAAAATACAAGAAGATATTAATGAATTTAAGCTAAAGTAAAACATAAAGTGCAATGGACTTTTGTAGTTGAAAATCGTAAAAACAGGAGAATCAATCACTGCTAAGCTAAAGCAATGAAAACAATCATGCTCAGCTAGGAAAAAATTTAAGAAACAATTCGGACCGTGATTAGTACGTGACAAAACGTCACAATGTAAAGTATGCGGAATTAAATTAAGTACAACTTACAGGTTTATTACAAAAAGATTATAATGAATTTAAGATAAATTTAATGAAAAAATTAATGATGATGAAATAAAAAAATTATACTGATCTGGACTTGTAGTTGAAATATCAGCTAAACAAGGAGAATCAATCACTGTGCTAATACCCAAGTAATTTCTACTAATACCCAAGAATTACAAAAGTAAATAAAAATGTTTTCTTAAACAAGAAACACAATTAGCTAGAACAAAGGAATACGTGACACTCTATCTGCTTCTGAAAGTTGCGACAAACACAAAACGATTGATGATTAGCTGACATTAATCTCAACTTAAAAAGAAAAGATAAAACCAATAAAAGAAGAATTGGAAAAAGAAATAAGAAAAAAGGAAAACATGAAGTGTTTTTTGAATTACCTTTAATAAAAGTTTGTATGATCCGAAAAATGACAAAGTATTTTGACCGTCGGGGTGCCTGATATATCAAATATGAAGATATGAGGTTTTGAAACTATTTAAATGCATTTGAATTAAAACCGGAATATTGAAGATTATTAAAGATTTTTTTACACATAGACCAGAATATAAACTCACTGTACAAGATTTGTACTTTTGATAGGGTGTTTTAGTCGAAAAAACTGGAATGGAATTATATATAGTAGTATATTTATTAAAGGGGAACCAGGCCTAGAGGTTGAAACGGGGAATTTTCACACCGATTAAAGCCTCCAAATCCATTTAGTTTAGATGGCGGAATGATTTGGAGCGATTTAATATCCATTTTAAGTTTATTGGTGGTAGATTTGAAAATGTAAATATAGCAGCTGAGGACTTGACACTGATCGTTAATATCTATGTATAAGAAAAAAATTAAAATACTATGAACAACAAGGGACAGGTGTTCACATCCATCCTTATCAACGATTCATCATCTACAAAAGTAATATTTCGCTTTTGGCGGATAGTTGCATAGATTCTACATATCGGAGAATATGCCTTTTTATGCTAGAAACAAAATTTTTGACGTTACAACTTAATGAAAACTTCATTATTACGGTTTGTTTGTATTTAACTGGAATAATTAAGATAATGGGAATATTTAATAATATAAATGGAAAGGCGTAGTTCCAATCATACATATGCCTATGGTATACTCAAACCATTGAGTGATTTCTAAAAATAACAGTATATGATATTCAATCATGTGTTTACCTATAGCTACTCAACGGTTTGAGTGATTTCAGAGTGTTTGTACTTAATCTTGTAATACTTGTTTAATAGTTGTAAAAAATGCAAAAAGCAGTGTCTCTGGACATTATTTTAACCCGACGCAGGTAGAATTTACACGTGACACACCCGACAGCCGGGGGAACCATAGGTCTTCCTACAGAGACTTCATCTGTAGGCTGCACCATACAGTGGGTTTTCCTAAATATTCAAACCTGCCCGGTTTGCAGCAGAATCAACTTCAACCCCATTGTTCTTGCCTCCCGAAACCTTCGAAACTAGAGACAAGAACGAAGTAAGGCAAGCGATGCTATTACAACATGGACGAAGAATTAGAATCTTCATGTGCACAACCAGTCAATGTTTAACAGAGGGCTCAACCGTAACAGACAAGGCGCCCAGTACACAAACCCATACTGCAAGCTACTTTAAAACAGAAAGAAACGTAGAATTGACTTCCGGAACTAAGAATAACAGAACACGACTCAATGATATAAAAGTTTGAAAAAAGGTTAATATATGTTATATTCTGTATTAAATAGTGTTATGGTTTTGAAATTATCTAAGTTATTGTTATGTGTATAATTATTCAAATACTTTTTGTTTCTAAATTAATACACAAAATCCTAAAGTAATTTTATTTCTTCCAATATAATTAAGATAATGTATGCATTCAATTATTCAAGGGAGATTCTCTTGTTTTTAATAAAAAGAGGGATTAGATTTGTAAATAACTGACCTTATATATTTGTATATTTAGCATTTGGTTCCCGGTCTGTGTTATTTTTAGGTGTTATATTTAGATTTGGTTTCCCGGTCTGTGGTTATTTTTAGTTTGTTGAAATTTCTTGTTTCATGGATAATTATTAATTGGATTTATTGGTATTGTGTACATTTTGTGTCTTTCTAATGTCTTTTAACAGTTGGTTATTATGTAGAAGGATTTGACAAAACAAGGAAGTAAAAGAGTATTTAAACAGAAAAAAAAGTGGTCTAAAATTCAACCAAATTCATATTTTACTCCTGAGGTTATATTAGGCCAAACTTATTTCCTTTGTCTCTCGGTTTTTGTAGTGTTTCAAGTTTTTAAGTGGAACTACTTTTAAATGAAAAATATGTTTCTCATTGAAATCATCTTTAAGTAAATCATCTTTAGTAAATCAGAGGTTGTTACTGGGTTTAAAACTGTGGAAATTTTAAATTGTCCGGCATGACCAGTCCGGACCAGGGTCAAGAGTTCAATGAGGTTAGATTGACTTCGCACGAACAATTCTTATACTACTTCTGCTTATTTACACACACTGACTCTGAGCTGTTAAAATAGAAAATTTGTCAAATGACATATCTAGTCTGGATGAAAATACTTTTACAAAAATGGATGACCGTCAGGTCAGATTTCCAAGTAATTTTACATAAATTATATTATGACTTCTTAATCGAAACCTGCCTGAGCTGTGAATTTTGGATGAGCCATTTAGAGATTTCGGTCCTTTCTGATGTTTATACCACCACCAAACATGTTTGTGTGTGTTGGGGAGTGGGTGGAGGGAGGGGGTCTATATAGGAGTCAGTTCCGTCGCGTTGCGTCCCGTCGCGTCCCGAAATCTATGCCTGGAAGGATTTTTTAATAATTTCACATTCACCACATTATCGTCAAACCAGAGGACATGTGAACAACCTCCCTATGTATGATAGTCAAGGGTCAAAGGTCCCCAATTAAAGGTCAAAGGTTTCAGATATTTGCCTCGAGAAGGGTTTTTTTATTAGTACCCCTAACTGAGTTGAAACCAGTTTTGGGGACTATAGGAATCTCTTGTCGTCATCCGTCATTCTGTCATTGCCGTCCGTCCGCAGTTCGTGTCCGGTCCCATAACTCTGTCATCCCATGAAGAGAATTTAATATTACTTGCACAAATGTTTCCCCATGATGAGACGATCGGGTAGCATGCAGCAAAACCGGACCCCTAGCCTTTTCAAAGGTCAAGGTCCCAATAGGAGGTCAAAGGTCGTCAACGGGCTTTTTCCTGTACAGGTCCACCTCTCCCATCCTTGAAGGGATTTTAGTATTACTTGGCACAAATGTTCCCCCATGATGAGATGATGTGTCATGCGCAAATCCCGGACCCCTAGCTCAAAGGTCAAGGGTCAAAATTTGGAGGTCAAATGTCAACAGGGCTTTTTCCAGCCCGGGTCCATAACTCTCCCATCCATGAAGAGATTTTAATATTACTTGGCACAAATGTTCCCCATGAGGAGAGGGAGTGTCATGCGCAAACCTGGACCCCTAGCTTAAAGGTCAAGGTCACAATTTGGAGGTGAAAGGTCAACAAGGCTTTTTCCTGCCCGGGTCATAACTCTCCCATCTATGAAGGGATTTAATTTTTACTTGGCACAAATGTACCTCATAATAAGACGATGTGTCATGCACAACTTTTAGACCCCTAGCTCAGAGGTCAAGGTCACACTTAGCAGTCCCAAAAGTTAACATAAACATGAACAGGGTCTGTTTCGTGTCCGGTCCATAACTCTGACATTCATTAAGGGATTTTAATATCACTTTGCACAAGTGTTCCCCATGATGAGACGACGTGTCATGCGCAAATCCTGGACCCCCAGCTCAAAGGTCAAGGTCACAATTGGGGGTCAAAGGTCAACAGAGTTTTTTTTCCTGTCCCGTCCATAACTCTGCATCCATGAAGGGATTTTAATATTACTTGGCACAAATGGTTCCCATATAGACGACGTGTCATGCGCAAACACCCAGTACCCTAGGCTAAAGGTCAAGGTCACACTTTGAGATCAAAGGGCAAGAGGATTTTTTTTTTCCTGTCCGGTCTATAACTTGTCATGCAAAGCAGGATTTAGATATCAGTTGGCACAAATATTCCCCTGGATGAGACAACATGTCATGCGCCAGAACCAGTTCCCTAGTCTAAGGTCAAGGTCATATTTAGAGGTCAAAGGTCAAATTCAAGAATGACTTTGTACGGAACATTTCTTCTTCATGCATGGAGGGGTTTTGATGTAACTTGGACCAAATGTTCACCACCATGAGGCACCCCCTTTTTTTTAGAATTACGTCCCTTTTTTTTACTATAAATAGATTTTATTGTAACTTATTTATTACTGGCGGTAGAGAAAAATCGAGACCACTTTTCTGTGGTACAGCATGCATGTTACATCCAATTTTTAGGTGTATTTTGACCTATCTCTACCTGGTAAATAGTTTCTTATGGACATATTATTATTATTATTTTTTTTTTTTTAAAGATTAATTTCCCTTTGTTGTTACTATAAATGACTTACATGATAACATTTTTATAATCACCCAAAAAATTCAATATGAAAAAAAACTGTGGGTTTTTATTTTGCACATTTTAATCCAAGTGTGTTGTTATAATGTTATAACATATTGTATATGTAGTACAATTTTGTTTAAAACATCATTGACAGATATCAGTTCATTATGTTATACTGCAGTAGAAAAAATTAGGTGCCTTCCAGTAGGGGACTTTGTATTGCATGGCAATACTTCATTCACTTGTTACTAAATGGATTCGATTCAAACTTAAAATAGGCGTTCAACATCATCACCCATATCATATGACACAAGGGCCATAATTCTTGCACCAATATTTCATAAATTATGCCCTCTTTTTACTTAGAATTTCAGGTTAAAGTTTTGATACACTTTTACTCTATCTCAGTTATTACTAAATGGATTTGATTCAAACTTAAAATAGATGTTCAACCTTATCACCCGAATCATGTGACATAAGGTGCATAACTCTGACACCAATCTTTCATGAATTATGCCCCCTTTTACTTAGAAGAAAAGGTTAATTTTGATGCATTTTCACTATATCTCAGTTATTACGAAATTCATTTGATTCAAACTTGAAGTAGTTGTTCCACATCATCACCCACATCATATGACACAATGTGCATAACTCTTGCACTAATATTTCTAATATTTCCTGAATTATGCCCCATTTTTGTAATGTGTTTTGATACATTTTATCTGTAACTCTCTTATTATTTGATATTTTTAACACAGACTCGAGCTATTGTACAATATTCATCCACCATTGGAGTCATTAAACACTCCAATGACAGTTCTTGGCAGATGTAAATGTTTTTGGTACTTTGGTACACAGGTTTAACATCATAAAATACAGGTAAAGTTCGACTTTGGCCACAAACCACCAATTTGTTATGTAGTTATGGCCCCTTTCCAACTTAAAATTTGCCAAACTCATGGTTGCCGGACAATAACTCACGAAAGGCTTGACAGATTTAGATAATTTTGGTACACAGTTGTAATATCATTAAAATACAGGTGAAGTTCGATTTAAATTGCACCTTCTTGTGGCCATGTCTTTCTTATAGTTGACATTCTTCTGGCCTAACTATACTAAAGGAACCAGCGTGGGAGCCATCTGGTCTAGTCGCGTAATGGCTGCCAGGTATTTGAACACTAATTTTTCACTTGGCATGGCAACAGAGGTCTAAATTGAGGCTAGTTTCTGTTTAAATTTGATTGTGGATGTATTTTTGACATTTTGGTAGGAAAAATGGGAGAGCAGGTTGTATTTGGTGAAGTCAAGCTCAATTTTAGTATGAGTAGTACTTCCAGGTCACAGCAGTGTGATTTTGATGTCAGTTTACAGTAAGCAAATGTGACCAGAGAAATCTCTCTTAGAAGATACATGACCCCTACTTTTCTCTTCATTTTATATCAGTTTTATCATAACTCTTTAAAATGAGGTAAGGATTTGTTCTCTGAAATGGGTCTAGCTATGTTTGGTAGCTCTTTGAAAAAGGTCAGTTTTATATAGAATATATAGGGAAAACTATTTAGGCTGTTGTGACCTTCTGTGACAAGACCGTATTGTGGGGGTATTCGTCACTCCTGTGAAGTTCTAGTTTGTTTTGGTGTTGTAATTGTGGATGTACCATGAAATGTCAAAATAAACAAATAATGTGATACTTTAACCTTTTAGATACATTAATTTTTTTCAAATGTAAGAGCATTAAAATACCAAGATGAATGCAATAGTTTTTATTTTTTAAACAGGTAACTTTCTTGTAAGAAATTTGAATAACGTCTATAAACGGTCTGTTCGCAAAGAACATAATATAAAACTAGTGCTAAAGACAAAGGACTTGCCCTTGGCAACTTTTCAGGAGATCATAATAATGTACATCTTTACCGTCTCCTCGAAAGTATCGGGGGACTGGCACCGCCGATATGCAAATTAGTTTCGATTTGTAAATTACGCTCAATTACGAAGAAAGAAAAACAACAAAACCTAAAATGTAGAAAAATATTAAAGGTGCACTGTACCTATATTTTGTATGCGTATAACATTACTACGCATTAGTTAGGGTTTAAACAGTACACACTTAAAAAAATATCTATAGTAAGTAAACACAGTATAAATGTGTTTTACCACAAAAAAGATTGATCTTTCAAGAAACGGCGGTTACTGTATGCCATTTAATTGTTAATATATCTCTATATACGCAATTTATGTATTAATACATTTGATGCTGACTGCCATTTTAGAGATAAAATATGGGCAGTTGATTTCTTTGAGCTTATTTATCAGACTTATTTAAAATATTTATAAAGTCCGAAGTATGTTACATTTTACACTGTCGCTTTCAATCATCGCTTTATCAGCTAAAATCTTCTGTTCCTTTTTTAATCTATGATTTTTAGCCTTTGCATGTTACATGATTCATATCTTTTATTTTTGTTTTCTAGACAAATTTATGAGAATCAAGAAAGACCCAAAACCAACGATGGAATTATACAGCTTCGTAGATCAGGCTATAACAATGCTGAACGTGATTATTACAATAAAATGTCACTGAACATGGAACAACATCAGCAGCAACAAGCTTATGAAAGGTTAAGGAAAGGTTCGTTACACAAACTTTTTTATGATCAGCAATTTTAGGGATTTCATTCACTAGCGCGAAAATTCAGTTAATTCTGCTGTAAAAAGGTAGATGAATTCACCAAAAGCATTCTCTAATGTTGAGGTCTTAAAATGTTGTAACAGTACTAGGGTAGATTTTACTCAGTTTTCTTAATTTAATACAAACTTAGCAAAGTTAGCAGTCAGTCTCACATGCCATTTTCCCTTTTCATATATTTTTAGAGGTGTATTTAAGGATAACAAAAAAGAGTTAGATTCCTATTACAAGTGTATGTTTCATTGACATTTTAGCTCGACTATTCAAAGAATAGGTACAGCTATTAGACTCGCCTATTTGTCGGCGTCACGATTTGGTTAAGTTTTTGTATGTAAGGTCGTATCCCAGTATTTACTAGTGGGGCTAGATTGACACTTTACAGACTTGTTGACTATGATACACTGACTTACACTGCACAGGTTACATAACTCTCTTTTGCTTTTTCGACTTGTGTTTTATGTATGTAAGCTGGTATCTCAGTACCCACTAATAAAAATAGATTGAAACCATGAGCCATATGTCGGAAGTGGTTTGGAATATTTAAATAAAACTTCATATACATGTTCATCACTATAATGAAATTCGGTACGTCAAGTTTCAGTCAGATTGCCCAAGTAACACCAGAGTTATGGCCCTTCATAGTTTCCAGCGCAATTTCTGCTTCATAACTTGTGACGTATTTGATCTAGAACTATGAAACTTTAATTGAGTTTGGATCACCATAATGCGGAAAAGCACACACAATTTCGTGAGGATCTCTTTAGTTACTTTAGAATTATTGCCCTTAAATTGTTTAAAACTCCGCATATTTGTACATAACAAACTAACCAATTGATAGAATGTTATTAAAATTCTTTCATTTGTTTTTGAACATTTATTATTAACTTGTGAAGTTGTGTACCCACACCCGGTCACGCACCCTCCCCCTCCACTCACACCCACAATATTTTTTCTTTTTTTTTTAAAAATTAAACCTTTCAAGAATATTCATCAGCATGTACAGTTGTACCCTCCCTCAACAAGTCACGTCACCCCCACCATCCCGATCATGCACACATATCCCCGAACATTTTTTTTCCATCAATATTTATTATTAACATGTGAAGTTTCGTACCCTCACTGGTCCTACCCCGCGCCGTCAACACCCACGTTCCAGATTTCTTACTTGATTGCGCTCAATTCAAATATAATGAACTATTTGCTTCTTTGCTTCTTAGTCAAATCATAAACTTTCTGCCGGATATATTTCTGTGCCATTCCTCACCTCACCACAAACCCAATACCAATTAATCGAATTCGCTTGTTTCAAAGTAGTTTCTATATGGTAGATATTCGGTTAAACCTAAAGGCAAGATTTCAAACTGTCTTTGGCTTCCGAATTCATTTATTTCCGACCAGCCAGGATAGTCGGGAGGAAAGCGGTATCAAGAACTTAACAAACTTCCATTTCTGTAATGGATAATTTAGTGTTTACAGTTTACAAAACTAATGTAACATAATTGTTCTTATTTTCATGTAATTCCATAGCCAAAGTGTGTTTAGCAGTTTATATTTATACTAGGAATCTCATCTTTGTTTGAAAAGAATAACAGAAACAAATCGAATTTTAAAATAACGTCGTTACCTCCAATTACAATCTAACATACATTAAGCAACCACGAACAAAAAGATTTGTAAATGATCAGGGGTTCGCGTTTCGAACAAATCCATTAATTCACCAATATAAGAACACGTTGAACCTAACGTTGCTTTCTGTCAATAATTCCTGGAATAAACACGGAGGAGCACCTAGGTCCTTTCTCCGTCGTTCAAAGCTGGAAAAGTTGCTATATAACCACCTAAATTGTGTTGTTGTGACTCTAATCCTAACAAACATGAGTAAAGACAGTTCTATTGAATAGTATCTAATTATCTTTTTAACAAGGCCTCAGTGGCTGAGTTGTTTATGTCGCTGACTGCGAATCACTTGCCCCTTACCCATTTGCGTTTGAATCCTCACTCAGGGTGTAGAATTCTTTATGTCAAGAAAGCCATTCAGCTTGCTTACAGAATAAAATAAGTTCGTCGGTCCGACAGTGACTAAATAATTCCAGGAGGGGCACGCGAGGCCTTTCTCCATCGCCCAAAGCTAGAAATGTTGCTATAAGATCTAAATTGCATTGGTGTGACCCAAAACCTAACAAAAACAAAAAACAAACTCATTTTTCTAGCTCTGTGTAGTCAGTGGATTTTTTTTTGCAATGTTTAATTAAAATTTAGAAATGAAATCTGTGAATTTCAATTTTATTTTCTTCTTTCTTTTCCTGCAGATGCACAGGGAGACCAACACAATTATGAACATCTATGAACCAACATGACAAACAACACGTGCTTTGAAACAGTCTATTGAAGTGATATTCATTTGTTATATTGTGCCCCCCCCCCCTCCCCACAGTATTTTTTTCACATGGTGTTTCCCTTGTCTGATTGATACCTTAGGTGGTAGGAGGTAAGGCCTATGACAATGGGAAATCATTGTATTCATTCTATAACCACTTAATATAATCCGTTTCCTATGGACACATATCTATAGACTATAGTAATCATTACTTTTTATGTAGTTGTTAAAATGACATCTAAATTGTTCAATAGCTAATCATTACTTTTTATGTAGTTGTTAAAATGACATCTAAATTGTTCAATAGCTAAATAGTAAATATGATAAATCACTAATTAAGAATAAATTTAATCCTAGAAAAAATATAGTTAAGAAAAAGTGCTAGATTTTTTCATAGCTAATTTAAGTTGATGTTTTACAGTTAAATATGCAAGTTGCATATATATGTCATCAAAATAGATTAAGGTTGTGCTTTGTTGTATATTACATTTTTCATAATAACATTTTCAAGCAAATACATTATTTGATAACACTGCAAACTAATATTATAACCTTTTTTCACCCGCACAACGAGTGCCTGCAAGTCAAAACTTACCCAAACCAAAATGTACACACGTTTGCCCAATTCCTGGTGAATTCGTGTTTATGTGTGTACCTTCTATTTTATGGGTTTCTACCAAAACAAGAAAATTATATTTCTTCGCTCTTCGCTGGCTCCTGTTTTCCTACAGAACAAAAACAAATATTTAAATTATTTTTCACTCGCTGCCTCAATTTATCAAGTGTGTTGAACAATTTTTCAATTTGAGGTGGACTTAGATATATAAAAATGTATTGAATATATTCGGTTACACATATTTTTATGCTTACGGAAGACTTTGCTGTGTAAATACCTAAAGAATGTCATATTATTGTATAAATCATGAACTTTGTTTAATGCAACTGCCATCATCTTCTTTTAAATAACTGTGCTTTCTTTGATCATATAAGTGCTCTTTCTTGTTTATCTCGTGTATATAATTATTGTATATTTTATAATCAGAGAAAAGTGAAAACAGAAACAGTAAATATTTTTATATTTTGTCCAGTTTGAATTGCATACATGTATTTCCGTAGCTTATCTTCGCTGGCTCCTGTTTTCCTAAAAAACAAAAACAAATATTTAAATTATTTTTCACTCGCTGCCTCAATTTATCTCAGAAAAAAAATGCAATGAAAATCTTTTCAATTTGGGATGGCCTTAGATATATAAAAATGTTTTAAATATATTCGGTTACACATATTTTTATGTTTGCCGGTGACTTTGCCATATTATTTTGTATAAATTACGAACTTTGTTTAGGTAATGCAACTGCCATCACCTTCAGTAAACTAACTGTGTTTTCTTTGATTATGTAAGTGTTTTTTCTTGTTATCTCGTGTATAAAAATATTGTATATCTTATACTCGGAGAAAAGTGAAAATAGAAATAAATAGTAAATATGTATATGTGTTCCAATTTTAATTCCATACATGTATTTCCATAGCAATGTAGCTAGTCTTCGCTGGCTCCTGTTTTCCGGAGGGAAAAAAAAACAAATATTTAAATTATTTTTCACTGGCTTACTCAATTTATCTCAGAAAAAAATGCGATGGACAACTTTTCACTTTTGGATGGCCTTAGATATATAAACATGTATTAAATATATTCGGTTACACATATTTTTATGTTTGCAGATGACATTGCTATATTCTTTTGTATAAATCATGAACTTTGTTTAATGCAACTGCTGTCACCTTCTATAAACTAACTGTGTTTTCTTTTAAAAAATAACTGTGTTTTCTTTGATAATGTAGCCCCATGTGGTTTTGGGACGATTTGTGTATGAAAAGAATTGGAACCACTGCCTTACCCTTGCATGATCGTAAGAGGCGACTAATAGGGTCTTAACATTTGGTTTTGCAGTAACTCTGTGATTCCAGCAGGTATGCAAATTTTGATTCCATACCTCATGATTTTATTTCGATGTAAATGAGATCTGGAACCAAAATTTGTAGTCCTGTTTGGCGCCATATAACCTATACTGTGTTGGTGCGCCGTAAAACCCCAAAAAATCAATAAATTTGATTATGTAAGTGTTTTTCTTGTTATCTCGTGTATATAAATATTGTATATCTTATAATCGGAGAAAAGTGAAAATAATAATAAATAGTAAATATGTATATGTGTTCCAATTTTAATTGCATACATGTATTTCCATAGCAATGTAGCTAGTCTTCGCTGGCTCCTGTTTTCCGGAGGGAAAAAATACAGATATTTAAATTATTTTTCACTCGCTTGCTCAGTTTATCTAAAAAAAAATGCGATGAACAGTTTTTCACTTTGGGGTGGTCTTAGATATATAAACATGTATGAAATATATTCGGTTACACATATTTTTATGTTTGCAGATGACATTGCCATATTATTTTGTATAAATCATGAACTTTGTTTAATGCAACTGTCGTCAGCTTCTGAAAACTATATATTTATAACTGTGTTTTCTTTTAAAAAATAACTGTGTTTTCTTTGATAATATAGCCCCATGAGGTTTTGGGACGATTTGTGTATGAAAAGAATTGGAACCACTGCCTTACCCTTGCGTGATCGTAAGAGGCGACTAATAGGGTCTTAACATTTGGTTTTGCAGTAAATCTGTGATTCCAGCGGGTATGCAAATTTTGATTCTATACCTCGTGATTTTATTTCGATGTAAATGAGATCCGGAACCAAAATTTGTAGTCCTGTTTGGCGCCATATAACCTATACTGTGTTGGTGCCGCGTAAAAATGGTATAAAGGGAAACAATCAAATTTAACCAATCTGGCTTAATAATCAAGGGACAATACTCTTCAAAACACGGTCTCATTTCTGGACATGGCCGTAAAACCCCAAAAAATCAATAAATTTGATCATGTTAGTGTTTTTCTTGTTGTCTCGTGTATATAAATATTGTATATCTTATAATCGGAGAAAAGTGAAAATAATAATAAATAGTAAATATGTATATGTGTTCCAATTTTAATTGCATACATGTATTTCCATAGCAATGTAGCTAATCTTCGCTGGCTCCAGTTTTCCGGAAAAAATACAGATATTTAAATTATTTTTCACTCGCTTTAACTAAGATTATATAAGTGTTGTTCTTGTTATCTCGTGTATATAAATATTGTATATTTTATAACCAGAGAAAAGTGAAAATAGAAGTAGATAGTAAATACCCTGAAATCCCGAAAATAAGCCGGTCTCGAAAATAAGCCACCATTCCCACTACAGGCAAAAAGGACCTATAAATGAGCGCACTGAAAAAACCGTCCTGTTTTCTGTATCAGTAATAGTATCAACACCATATAAGATAGCAAATGTTACCAACGTGTACATAAAAAATTTTTATTTCCACATGTCATAACAATAAAACATACTTAGGAACAAAACACTTAAAACAATGCAATTTTGTGCCGTTTTTTGAAAACCCTGGACAAATTAAAACTTTAAAAGCAATAAAATTCCTGTCTCAAACACTTCTTGTCACGTAAGTTTTACTAATTAACATGACCGGTCTTTATAACACAATGCAGTGTTTATCACGTATTGTCTAAGTTATTCATACCCGTCAGCCGATTAAATCATCGGTATATTTGTTTGTTAGGCCAGACAAAACATTTTAATGGGTAATTATCTGTTAGCATCGGATTATTTTCATTAAGAAATTAAATCAAAACTGGTATGTCAGAATTGTAAATATTTACCGACGTCGATGTTTCTACTTAAAAGCAAAATACATGATATCCATATCTTCAGTATTTCGGTACTCGAAAATTCGCCGTTTTTAAACGGTTACTGAATATATGTACTCAAAAGTTCGCCGGACTCATAAATAAGCCGTCTCGATAATAAGCCACCATACCCTTACGAAAATTTAAATAAGCCGCGGCTATTTTCGGGACTGCAGGGTATGTATATTTTTTCCAATTTTACCCTATTTTAGCATGTTTCCGGAAACAAAGAATTTTTTAGGTCTAAGCTGACAGGGAAAAACCTGTTTGCCTTTGACTTCAAGTTTGGCTCATTTCAACGGTTATAACAAGTTCATACAAGTTCTGTGTAATTTTCATGCAGAATGCTCCAAAACTATGGTCCCTATTGTGTTCACAATGTGAACTATCCCAATTTGGATTCCATACAGTGACCACAACGCTAGTGCTATTTCAACAACTTTGACCATTATCAAAATTCCCGCAATTTTGGTGGAATATATATCACGAGTAAGTTCCATGAAAATTGCTCAACAAATATAACTGCAAAATGTGTAAACAATATGAAATAAGTTCAGTGACCATATGGGTCCGATCTAACTGTAACGGTGTGTCCATTGTCCACCGTCTTGTGGCTATTTTGTGTTAGTTATAAGAAGATTGCGCATGAATTGAGACTGGTAGTGTGTTAAAAATGTTGACAAATTCAGTTGTCATAATCATGAGGTAACCTGAGCACAGTCGTGTGCTAGAACCCGTGTTAATACACATTTTTTGTGTGTAACTTTCAGGTATGTTACCTCTAATGTGTCAACACTGTGCAGTATAACAATTTTGACTTATCCAAGGACCATAATAATTGCCCATTATTGAATTTACCCGAGAGCTAGTTTCTATATACATAAGTGTACGTTACATGAAAATTGCTAAAATACTGAAGCTGGAAAAGTGTCAACAATAAGCAGCAAAGGCAAATTCAACTAGTCCAAGGGCCATAACTCCGGTGTTACCTCAACAATCTAATTTATTATCAAACTGGCCCGAGACTTAACGGCCATATACATTTATTGTATACAAGAAATATGGCATCTAAAGAGCATTCGAGAGCTTGATACAATATACAACACATGCTGTCAATAAAGAAAGGTCGGTAAATTTTTGTGGACGGATAGACGAAACCTGACTACAATAACTCACGATAAGCTGCTAAAATTATCATATGTTCATATCTGTGAAGAAGCAACAGTTCAAAGTAACAGGCAAATTAAGAGAATTAACTTAGGAGGGTGTGTTAGCATAACTCTGAATATTGGTGCCAGACATTGGGACTTTGCCAAATAGGATGTGTGTGGTGATGACGTGGAACAGTTTTGTAAAGAACAGAAAAACAAATCTACAATATAAAGTATTGGTGCCAGAGTTATAGACCTTGTCATATATGATGTGGACTAAGTTTAGAGTAAATCCACATACTGAATTCAATGTTACTGTGGAAAAAAGAGAAAACTATAAAGGAGGTACGGACGGTAGGGAATGGAATTAGTTAAAGCATTGTCACACATAGGTATATATTGTTGATGCAATAACAAATATTACATGTAAGGACATACTATAGAAGAGCACCGTCCAAAGTTTGAACTGATCCCACCTGAGGCTGATACCTATGAATATGTCAGGTAAAGACAACGAAAAAAACAAGGATAAACTATAGCCAACAGGGAAAGCCACGTTCCAAAAACGCAATCTCCCTAAAGTCGAACTCACAGCATAAGGAAGTGCACACACACACGCGCACGCACGCATGCACACAGCAAACACATGAGGAACACAATGGGACACCGCTTTGGAACGTTCAGTGGGGAATGGGGAAAAAACACTACTGGGGAGTTTAAACCGGTCAATTATGCACCGAACCTCACTCTTCTTACCCACAACATGTTTCAAAGTCTCAGAACAGTGTAAATAAAGGTTATCCCCGCCAGGTGAATCTGACAACAGAAGGCAAATTATGTAAAAGTCAAAAATATTCTTTTAATTTATATAAAAAGCATTACATCAGAACCAAAAACACGTGTACCCCAATGCCTTTGCAGAAGACAGAGCAACAAGAGAAACGCCTTCAAGAGCCCGCCCAAAAACAGACCAGAAGACAGATATCAAAATAGACCCAGTCCCGGGGATTCATGATTACCCGAAATTTTAAACGAAGTTTGTAAACAACATCCCCAAAAGAATGGGTTTTAATATAGCATCTCACAGAAGGGAAGGACAGTCTCTAATGTTGTCAGAACTTGTTGTCCGACCCTTTTGCCTTTTGATTATGTATTTAGAATTGTTATTGTAATAACTTCATATCAAAGAGTAATAAAATATGATTAAATCGCTAAAGCTTCCAAACCCCCTCCAGTACGAAAAACTGTGTCGTACAGGAAATTACGTTCGATCGACATTGACTCATTTCGAGAAGACATACGAAGAATAGATTTCTTTAACACACAATGCACTCCATCTGATACTGATATCGAGGAATTTGTGGAGGAATATTCAAATCAGTTAATTTCTATAGTAGACAAACACGCCCATTTGACTACCAAGACTATTGTGTTAAGACCTTCATGTCCTTGGTATACCGAGCAACTCCACAAAGCAAAACATCAGAAACGAAAATTAGAACGGAAATGGCGTGAAAGTAAGCTCACAATCGATCACCAAATTTACCGAACACAGTGTGCTGAAGTGAGTAAGATGCTAAAACAAGCTCGTGTTGAATACTATACAGGCAAAATTGACTCATGTGGCAGTGATCATAAGAGTTTATCAAAGATTACCAAAAATCTTCTTGGCGATACAAATGAGGTGATTTTACCATCACATTCATCTCCACAGCATCTCGCACAAGATTTCAGTGACTTCTTTATTGGAAAGATCGAAACAATCAGAAATGATATAGCATCGCAAACACAATCTGTATCTGATTTAGATGACATAGAAACTGAATACACAGGTGTCAATTATGTAGAGTTTACTCAAACCTCAGAAGACGAAGTGAAATCAATTATCAAAAAGTCAGCGAACAAATCATGTGAACTAGATCCGATCCCAACATGGTTATTAAAAGAATGTCTTGACGAACTAACACCAGTGATAACAAAAATTATTAATGCATCTCTAGATGCTGCGTATGTGCCCAAAGCGTTCAAACATTCACGAATAAGACCTCTTCTAAAAAAGCCAAGCCTAGATTCTAATGTCCAAAAAAACTATAGACCTGTGTCAAACTTGCCGTTTCTGTCTAAAATCTTAGAAAAAGTGGTAGATGTTCGAATTGAAAATCATCTGAGGAACAACGAACTCCACGAAGTTAATCAATCTGCTTATAAAAAATTCCACTCAACCGAAACCGCCCTATTAAAAGGCCAAAATGACATTCTTCAATCGTTGGATAAGAACAATGTGACTATTCTTGTGATACTTGATCTCTCTGCTGCATTTGACACTATTGACCACACCACGGGACGCTGATTCATCGCCTTGAACGTCACTTTGGTGTTACAGGCAAGCCACTCGCATGGATGATGTCATACCTTAGTGACCGCTACCAGTCCGTATGCATAGATGGCGAGCTATCACAACCAGTTCTAATGAAGTACAGTGTACCCTAAGGGTCTGTCCTGGGGCCAAAGAACTACACAAAGTACACAAAACCAGTCGGAGCTATCTGCAGAAAGCACGGACTGAACCATCACTTCTATGCGGACGATTCGCAGTTATATCAATCCTTCAAACCAATAAATAAAATGTCTATTGAAGAGACCATTCATCGCGTTGAAAGTTGTTTAAAGGATATAGTAAGTTGGATGAATACTAACATGTTGAAACTCAATGCTGAAAAAACAGAATTAATCATATTTTCATCTAAACACAAGACACAATCTGTTTCAAACATATCTGTGAAAGTGGACGGCTCTGAAATCAAACAATCAGGCAGTGTCAGGAACCTCGATGCTTTCCTGGATTCGAACATGAGGATGGAGCAGCATGTGAATAGTGTGTGTAGGAATTCCTATGCACAGTTGCGGCAAATTAGTCAACATCAGACATATATAAACCGCAAACGCAACCAAATCTCTAATCAACTCTCTTGTTACATCACGTTTGGATTATTGCAACTCTCTTCTATATGGAATTCCAAAACAGTCAATGAACAAACTGCAATATGTCCAAAACACGGCAGCTAGAATCGTAACCGGAACATTCAGATACGACCATATAACGCCTGTTCTGCGTGAACTCCATTGGCTTCCTGTGCAATGTAGGGTAGAATACAAAATTATAACACATACATATAAGCCACTCAAAGATCAATCACCAGCTTATGTAGCGAACATGCTAGAAATATATACACCATCCAGAAATCTGAGATCGCAGAATAATGCATTAAAACTAGTGGTGCCCAAATGTCGAACAATACGATTTGGTGACAGGAGCTTTCAGACAGCTGCTGCGAGGTTATGGAATGCCCTCCCATCTGGCATAAGAGAGTACAAGACCGTGCAAAGTTTCAAAAAAGCGCTAAAGACGCATTATTTCATACAATTCTTTGGCAACTAACATCTCACTGATTACCTGATTTATAATGTAGGTACTTTGCCGGCCAATTAATTACTTTAATTAAGACCTCCAGTGTTACAGAATAATGTTGGCGGTGTTTTTTCTGTGGGATGTATTATGGATGTTCTCCGGACCGTTTAGGTGGGGATTGACCCAATAATCCGGGACGGTTTGCATGCTGTGATGCATTTCGCAGACACCATACCGTTTAATTCTGTCTGTTCAAAATGTAAGATATCTTCTGTTCTATTCTGCTCTGACCTGTGTCTTTGATAGGTCAGTTAATGTTTTATGATATTGTATTTTTGTTTCATGTTTTGATCTGCCTACCATTCCAATTTTAAAATGCTTGGTATCTTATTACCGTAATGTAATTTAATTTATTCTATAATAGTTCAATTGCCATTTTTTATTGAACATTAATATAAATGTTTTATGTAAAGCACTTTTGAACGTATTTTTATATGAAAAGAGTGCTATATAAATGTGGTATATAATAATAATAATAATAATAATAAAATCAAAATCTCGCTGAAGTGTCTTTAAAATACTATTAAAATTCAAAACAAAATCTGAATAACGATAGGAAAATTTCACAAGGTATTTACGTAATTTATAATGACGGTAGCAAAACTGAAACTGAGACTGATTAACTTGATTAAACGCCTATTTCTATAAAATGACAATATTCAATTTATAATAATAATACTAATGACTTTATCTTTATTTAAACAAACAGTCATGACCGCGCCCTGTCCCCAGAGGCCATTTTATCACCATTGCCAAATACCAGTGCTTAGAGCCTTACATGGTACGCCCAGACGGGCTGCATATGGAGGTTCAAACCCCCAGGTTAATGGTGTCATCACTAATTTTGAAAAAAAAAAAAAATAAGAAAGAAATACTACACGCTACCCTACCCATAAAGCCTGTACCACCAAGTATATTTAATTTATCAGACCTTGAAAATATATAGATTATGCTGAAATGTGAAAACTTACAAAAATTAAAAAACCTATCACCTGCTGTTATCGAATATATAATTTAATATAAAACAATCATTAAAAAATTTAAAACAATGCCATGAAGTCTCATAAATACAGTGTCTTTAGATTTTTTAAAGGTATCATGTGATTTACTTTTGCGAAGTTCTGACGGCAGCTCATTCTACAGTTTTGGACCAATAGTACAGACACTTCTATCATTAAATGTTTTGCACTTGTATGGAACAACATAGCGACATTCAGAGTTTTCTAACGATCTCAAACCTTGTCTACTAGGAACATACCCTGTAAGCAATTCTATTAGATACATAGGTGCTCTGCGAAGGTGACAGCTATACATGAAAGAAAGTATTCTAAACTCAATCCTTGCGTTCACTGGCAACCAATGTAAGTCCAGTATAATGCTTGTTTGGAACTGTCAAATTTCACAAGAGTGATATTTCCTTTATGCAGATTGGTTCTTAGGCAAAAGATGCGGAGCAGCTCACGTTTGAAAAATCAAGATTACAAGAGTAACATAGCAAAAGTGGAAAATACACAGGTCGCCTAACACCACAAAAGAATGAATATGTTGCAGACTCGGTTGATTGCGCGTGGAATAGACGGTAGTGGAAATGCGTTCTACCTCCCCTCTAGCCCGAGTTTAGCAAACTCAACATTTGCACATGTTACAAGTACCAGCAAACAATTTAGAGGCATCCACAGAAGTGTAAGTGAGAACAAACAATACAGGGAAGTTGGTACTAGGCAACTGAAAGACCCCAACAAAAACAGAACTTCGCAGTGACGCTGCAGTATTTGAAGATTTCAAGGTGAGGCGGCATTGCGGAATGTTTAAAACGGAGAAGACTTGTGCGAAAAAATTTTACAGGAAGCGGATGAAAGAAATCCACCTTGAAAAAAAAAATAATAGACCAACACCTGGAGAAAACGGGCGGGAGGACTAAGAGGCGCTTTTCATCGACATAGGCATTCCCACAACAGACAGACCTACTTATAATTCTAAAGTAGTTCAACATAGCTATTAACATACTCTTTGAAATTTAGCGTGCATCTATTTCAGAGTTTATGTTACCACCTAGACTTACAAAGTCTGTTGAGATCAAATAATCTGTAATAATATTAATTTCTTCATACTGACACTGATATTTTCTCAGAAAAACATGTTCTCTCTAGGCTCATCTCAACAGACAGAGGCAAGAGATATTGTAATTTTTTTCAGAAAGTGGTATCAGAGAGGATTGATTTTATGGCCAGTGTTTTACATTTTATGACTCTAACGACCGATGCCAGTCTAGTTACCACCGTGCACCTTGCAGGGTGTACTGCTTATCGCGTTCTCACTATATATAAGAAAATGTGGAACTCCGTGTAAAGGGAGACTACTCGTACAGGCATGTAGTGAAATAGTGATACAGGCATGTAGTGAAATAGTGACACAAATCATTTTACGGAATATTCACTCCTGAGGACAATAACAGAAAACTCAGAATGAGACATTACTCATATAGCAATCGTAAAGTCTCTCGTTTGAAAAATAGAATCTAAATCTACCAAACATTAGACCTAGATTTCTATTCACTTAAAATTCATGTGGCTCTTTTTGTCAAAATGTATATTTAACATTTAAAACTGTGTTTCCTCATAGTAGATAGATCTACTACTATTTACCACCAGGACTTTACTATGAAATTATTATTTCACCGTGGCCGTAACACACGGGTCACACTGTAGGTTGCTGAGACTGAAATTCCCGCTAAATGGAGCGAGCGATTTAAAGTGTGTTTTAATTGGCTGAACGAGTACAGTCGTAAAATTTGATTGGTTCGTTCTGTACGCACGCGCAGGTAATGTATATTGTTTACCTAGAGGGTGTTATGGCCAGGTGCACACAGTTTTATGAAATCGTGTATTTTATTGTATTGTAGTTCGTCTGTGCGTTATTTATTGATTTACAGCTTGGAGTATATTGGATATATTTTAGTGTTTATTCAGATATTGGTGTTCAGGATTTAATTGTTACTTTCATTTTAAGGAAAAGTTGGAATTATTGTCATTAGAAGCCAGTGATAAGTTATGTGACGTCGGTTCGGATAGTTGACAAATTGCGGACTATGGGGAAAGACCAAGATATTATTTTAGCAGTTCGGAACCAAGACGTACATTTCCTGAATAAATTGCTTCAAAAATCTCACAGGTCTTCATCCAAATTAAGTAAGTTACTAAGTATCCGTTGGCAATGGACTTATTCAATTACACGTACTTGCATGAAGTGTCATTAATTTGGTGACCCCATGCTTAATCGCCCGAGGACCTACATAATTGTCCATTGTTCGTACAGGTATGGGTGGTCGGATACACAATATATGTATCTGTAATTTTATTACAGTTAAATTGCGTAATTGAAATTAAAGTGTATTTTCCTCCCGTTGCTATAATTGTTTTGATATTTTATTATTTAAAAAAAATTCTCAAAATCAAACAAAAAAAATTACCAGTTGTAGATTAAAAAGAACTTGAGAGTCCATTGAATGGATGATGTAGCAGGTAAGCATGGGCATCATATAGTATAGTTCTGGCTACCATAACTTAACTGACGCTGTTGTTTTCTGTTGATCGCGTCAAAGATCCGTAACAGCATATAAAACATCTCTGAGCTGAAATTTTTTAGCTGCATATATAGTCTGTCTATATGAATAAAGTTCAGTGAACAAAAGTAATTTGGTAAAACAGTAAAATGGTACATATTCATGTTAAAAAATGGAAGTGGTGGTCTATCTTTTTGATCATATACTTTAACTAGTCCAGTTTATTGTACGCCAGTCCCGATATTGTGATAATTTTGGCACAGGTCAATATCTCTCCTCCACGGATGTAGAGGGACATAGGGGCAAACACACGATAAATGTCAGTCTGTAAAATCGGTCTGCCTTGCAGTCGAAAAATTGAGACTATTACTTGAACCTGTATCTAATTTGCATTAAAAACCGCAAGTCTTACCACAAAATCCTCTGCAAACAAGTTTGTTTCCCAGTATTGTTTAAAAACATTTTGAATTCACAAAAAATTGATCCCCAACAATCCAGAAATTCATAGATCTGCATTGAACTTCATAATTTGATCTAACACTCTAACTGATAAAATTTGCGAATGTGCAAGTAAATCAGTAATTGTTTAATGAAGTTCAATTAACATACACAAATTAAGGTGCCTGATAACTTAATTAAATGATGGTGCACGCCTTTCTTAATACATTGTCAATTTTCAGTTGTATGTGGTGTGGCGATAAATTGTTGCAAAGCATTAAGTCTTAGGAGTTTACTTTTTTTGACTGAAATTGCGGATTGATTTTATTCTTGAAAAATGACTTATTATTGTCTGACAATGTTTTTAAAGTCAGGTAAGGCAAGCAGTCATTTTGATTTTGCATGCATGATTTAATTGGTGGTCTTATGTCCAAGTTGAGCTGTTACAAGTATAGGTGGGGACTTGCGTTTGTATTTTGTCAACATTTTGCAATGATTGTTATTAACATCCAGTTATAAAATTATAATTTTCTAAAAGAGTTTTGCATATAAATATATGTTTATTTGTCTTTGTTAATCTTGTTGTTATCTTTTTACAGTGTTAAGATAGGTTTATCTTTGAAACATGGTTGGAACATCACAATATGTCTATTAACATTGGGTATTCATAATTTATGTTAAGAGACTGTATTGTTTTACTGCATGTAGCCAATTGGTCTGGCGTTCTTTTAACAACTGTGACAATCGATCAGCAAAATTAAGATCTATAGCTTTTTGTAACCTAACCTTTCCGGTATCTGATTACCACCACTACCTTTTTGATCATTTGTAAGTGAATGGTTAGAATTCAAGTGTTATTCTGATACAACATGTAATAGTTGAGTATTCAACACTTTAACTGAAAGAAGAGATTGTCTAAATGTCCCCGTATCATTAAGTGCATTTGAAAAATGGTTACAAAGCATTGCAGTGTTTAAAAATTATACAAACATGTAAAATAATTAATATTGCTGGTAAAGTTCACTAGCGATCCCTTTGGAAAAATCATCATTCTTTATTCTTTAAAAGAAGGAAGGCGACAATGATAATATCTGTCAGGAAAAAGTAGTTGATGCACTGACCAACTGTTGAGGAGAGAACATTAAAACTTCAGTTTAGTTACATACATCGTATGATCAGAAATTGCAGCATGACAACTGGAAATTAATTCCAGGGTAATTTCTATCACAATATTTAATGATCATGTTAGAATGATCATGCACAAGACATTCTTGTTGTTTATCATCTGATTTACCATGGTTCAGAATTCATATGTGCAGGATTTGAACCTTGACCTGAATTTCTGATGCGGACATCTTCCTGTTATTAGTGTTTACTTATATGTAGGTACATATGTCAGTGCTTTACTAGTGATTAGGCCTCAGGGTTGTTTACAATTGAGAACTTAATTACTTATGTCATAAAACATCTAGTTTTGGAATTTTGTTAAAAAGTGATTTTTTTTAGTAAAATGTTACACTTTTTTAAAAGAAAAAAAGTCATAAATGCATTCAGTTTGGAATTGCCTTGTGTTTCAAATGTTTTCATAGGTAAAGTCTTGGTTGAAAAAAAAATTAGATAAACTTCGGTAATTGTAAAGCACTGCAGCTTTGAATTTGAGAAAAAAAAACTATTGTTTGCCATTGGGATCCCAAATAGGCCTGTTAAAAATCACTGTGTACCAGAAGTGCTCGGCATAGACTGGTGTTTTTTATTTTAATTCTGTAAATCATTATGTAGAAAGACACAAAAACTACTGGTGAAAATTCATTTTCAGTCAACTTTTACTAAATGCATCCAAGACATACAGCATATGTTTTCATCCCCTGGGAAGATCTGGTTTCTCTGGCAATCAGTAAAATACAAGTAAATTGGTTGAAGTCATTATTTTTTTGCTCCCAGGAAAATTCCAGGTAGAGTTATAATCAGCTGATATAAACCATCTGTTGCTATATTTTCTTTGAATTATGATGGTTAGAGAGAAATGGGTAAAAACAAAACAGAAATTAGGCAATAAAATATGCTTTGGCATCTGATAGATCCACTTTATTATTTTACTAAATAGTATAGATATAGTCAAGATATTAATACCTGCCCTGTGTGATGTTCCTATCATGCGATTAATTAGGATTTTTTCTTTGTTTCAGATTGAGTTTATCAAGTACTTGCAACATACTTACTTGTTGTTCAAAGCTGTTATATTTGTACTTTTACTCTCATATTTTGCTGAAACTGCCCATGCTTTGTTCACATGAGATAGCTCCATGGATGGACAGACTGTTCAAATTTTGTATAATTGTGCTCCTTTTCTTCTCAAAACATAAGTACACTGTGTGTTTGGTACGATTCAACCTTGTGTGTGTGTGTGTGTGTTCGGGTTTAACGTCTTTCTCAACAATTTTTCAGTCATATGAACGACGGTGTCTACTTGTAGCAGTGAGCACAATGCCCAACTTTATAGTGCTGCCTCACTGGAATATCTTGCCGTAGACACATGACATGATATCCCACCCAGTCACATTATACTGACACCGGGCTGACCAGTCCTAGTACTATCCTCTTAATGCTGAGCGCCAAGTGAGGAAGCTACTAGTACCATTTTTTACGTCTTTGGTATGACGTGGCCAGGGATCGAACCCATGACCTCCCGCACTCGAAGTGGACGCTCTACCACTAGGGTGACTAGGCTGGAGGTCAAATTCTCTCACATTAAAGAGGAATGAGTCCACTCAAATTCTTCCGCCAAATCTAAAAAGACTGAACAACAAATCTTTAAAATCACCCTCAAATCTGGAAAAATTTGAAGAAAAAATGTCGAAATTGAATGGCGGACCATTCCATTTTAGAAACTTAGCAGGGTAAGGGTTAAAATCACCATGACCTTAGCTGTTGATGGGACAAAGTATTTAAAGGTTTGTTTAGAAAAAAACTCCCATTGGGTTAAAAAAACCCCTTGGGGAATTTTTCATCCTTTGATTTCATAGTTCTTCAAACCCAAATTTTTACAGGGGGTTTTAATTAAGAATTGGAAAAACTAATTTTTCTTACAAGACGTTCCAGTTTTTTAGTTAAGTCTAGACTAATATTTGTAAAAAATTTTATTATTAAAAAAAATGGTTTTGGGTTTATAACAAGGTTCAAATTTTTTACAAAAAAAAAATGTAAAAGAAAATTTCTAAAAAATCTGAGAGATTTGAATTTAAGTCCTGAACTAATTTATAACCAAATTTTTTTTAAAACCTGTCTGTCTGTAAAAGCCTTTTTTTTATAAGGTTTTTCTTAAAAATATTTCATTGGCCAGAAATCCCCATTTTTTCTAGCCCATTAAAAATCAATTTTAACGGCCCTTTATAAAATTGTGGAAGCTTTAAATAAAATCAAAAAAAAAAATGTTCTTTCTAATGCTACAACCGCAAGGGTCAAAGGTTTTTACTTATAAAAAACGGTTAAAATTTTTTGGCCGGGCTTCCCCTTTCCCGTTTTTTTCCGCTTTTTTCAAAAAAATTTGTTTTTTGGGACTGGGTTATAAAATGTTGGGCTCGTTGGGTTTGTCCCATCTTTCTTTATGAAAACCTTTAAAATTTTAACATCTGAAAGGAAAACCCCTGTCCTTTTTGCGGCAGAAATCTCTGTCTTTTAAATTTTAAATACGTTAATTTTGATAGCAAAAAAATACATACTGTAAACCCTTAACAATGAAATGATGTGATACATTTATGAATTGTTCGACCCACCCCCCACCCCCCCCCCTCTCTGTTTGTATATTTTTTCTGACTTAATTGACTTTTGATTACTCTATTCAAATGCTAAAAGTTTAATAAATGATTGAATTTTAGTTTTTTTTTTTTTCTTAAATGATTTTTAATTTTTAAAAATACTAGTTGACAAATTGTTACCTGTTTATTTCAGAGCACAAGAATTCCTCAAAGAAAGTAAATGTCAACTACCAAGATGGAGATGGGTAAAAATTTTATTCTCAAATATATCTAAATGTATCTGTACATAATTAAATGCTGGATCGTAAAGGGTTTTTTATTTCTTTTTATGGGAAAATGTTGGAAAACTAAGTAAAGTGTTTTGACACAGGATTGAATAATCATGGGATATTTTTGTTATTTCCAACAATTTTTTGATGTTTAAGCTTTATTAAGACAGCCTTTGAAGACGTATGAAAAAACAAATTTGCATTCTCGGAAAAATTTTATTTTTATGGCTTTAAAAAATGTAATTTATACCTTTGGGAAAAAAATTCATATTACACAAGTGTGCTTGAAATGGAGCGAGAAAGGAGCCATTACAGTTTATTATTTTAAAATAGATTGTGTGGTTTCTAAAACAAAGAAATTTCAGTATACTTTAAAACACTTTGGAACGGGAAAACCCCTGATGTAACTTAAATAACCCCTTTTTTAAAAGTGGTATATTCATTTTTTTTTTCTGCACTATAAGTACTTTGTTAAAATTATAATAAATTTCTTATTTGTAGGCGATAGCATGCAGAACTCAAAGTGAAAAGATTTTTTTCAAGATAGATGAACCCGACTCCATGCATTTTAAATTAAATTAGGTGTTAATAAAAGAGCTCTTGTTATTTAACCCTTGTTTTTTTGGCTTTGGGGTCAAAAGTTGGAATTACTGTTCACAGACAAAATGTATTCAATTTATTTTTTTTTTTTTTTAAAAAAACACCCCTTTTTTGGGATACTTCAAAGTTTCCAATGTTTTTCTAAAAGCTTCCTTATGTGTTTTGAATTTTTAAAAAAAATTTCCATTCAGAAAATTGTATTTGCCCTTCCCCCTTGGCAACTGTATTTAAATTTTAAGTTATACCTCCAATTGAAAAGAAATTTAGCCAGATCAAAAAAAAAAAAAGATGTTTTCATGCTAACCCATCCAATTCATTTTCACATGAATGATTTCAAAATTAAACATTAGAAATTGTGCATAATAGGTCTAAAGGCATCTAGTTATAAACAATTATTCAAAAAAATTCCCAATCAATTTTGGGGAACCCAAAAAATTTTTGGGGTTTTAAAACAGTCAGTTTAAAACCCAAAACCTTGTAATAAATAGATTTAAAAAGTTACCTTTAAAAAATTGCTTTATCATTTTTTTTTTAAAAATTTATAACAGGGGTAATCTTTGACACTCGGTTTTTTTGATGGAAATATTTGGTATACTTTATTTTGGGTTTATTGTGAAAAAATTCACAACTTTTTTAATCACTCCCGAACCCCATTTTTCCCGATTGAATCCATTGCCCCAAGGGGTTTGGGGAAAGGCAGTTTCCCTTTTTAAAGTGAGGCCCGCAAGGGGGTTTGGGGGACCGTTTTTGCCTTTGGTATGACGCAGCCAGGGATCGAACCCACAACCCCCCCACTCGAAGCGGGCGCTTACACAGGGTTTTGGTTCTTTTTATTGTAATTTTTATATTTTTTTAGAATCAAGCAACCGTTTTCAAAGGCATTAAAAAATATGTTGAATTTTAGAAAATTGGTCGTCAAAATACCCATTTGCTGAATTTCGGGACTTGTAATGCTATGTTCCCGAAGTTAAGTAATTTTTTTTGATTTGAAAGTCCTGTTTCAGCATGTTGGACTACACCAAGCCCCTCATGGGTCATACAGAGATCATGGAACTGTTACTGGAGAACGGAGCCTCCGTCAACTTGAAAGATAATAAAGGTGAGAGTTGCAAGAAGAGTTGCCAAACATCCAGATTCAATGTAACAAAATTTAGTTTGGAGACCAGTCTAAAAAATGCCAGCATCTGATTGGTTGTTTCTCAGTGCACTTTTGAAATTGACCAATGGCAAGGCTGCATTTTGAGACTGGTCTCCAAACTGACTTTAATTACTCAGAATCTTGCGAGTATGATTTGAATTGGTAGTTATTTCTGTAGGATTTTATTGTTAGCTTTAAAAAACTTTGTTTTTTTTGATAAAATCGATCTCTGTATCCTTTTCTAGAAGATTTGTTTCCGTTTTCATGTTTTTACTAAAAAGCATGTTTCAAATTTTTATCTTTTAGGAGACTGTGAAGAAGTTTTACAACTTGTATAATTTATCACAAAATTGGGATCTTTCTGTGGTATCCATTACATATAATAAGAGTAGACCCTATAGAGAAAGAAAGCCATTTCCCTTTTAATGTTTATGTAAAGCAAAAAAAACTTCTGGGTCCCTTTTTAAAGTTTTTGTATACACAGCGTAACTAACCCAGACCCCTTCCCCCCGGGGAGTTGAGGCGGTTCCTACAAGCATATGACCAAATTAAAAATAATTCTGATTTTATTGTTCAGTATGTAGCAATTTTTGAGTCAATTACAAATTTTTTGAAAATTTTAAAGATGATGCTAGCAGTTAAGGGCAAGGATGGGAATATCTCCATTAACCTAGTAGAAATTTAATTGGTCAAAACAGAGGGGCTGTATTTCTATCTAAAAATGGCAGTCCCGGGGCACTTAAAAAATAATTTCGAAAATACTGGGATTTACAAAAGACAGTAGATAGGGTTAATTTTTTTTATTGGATTTTCCAAAGTCTTGGTTTGACCTCACTTTATTTCGTTTTCAAAATTTTTAATGCCCCTTAATTTATTTAAGGTGTGCTCATCCCTTTTAAAATGGATTTTTGACCAGGGGAATGATGGAAATGGGAAAAAAAACAGATTTACTCAATTTTACATTTTTCAATAATTGTTTCAAAAGAATGCATTTAAAATTTAGGGGCCTGTTGGGGTCAAAATGATTTTGCCTTTTCACCCCGTGCAGAAAAATCACTGCTCACTCCGTGCAGGTGCTCTATGGTCTGCACAACGCTATTTCAGTGAACACCCCCCGGACTACCCCAATTGAAGGATGGACCCGTTTTTTAGAATTTTGCGAGGGAAAGGGTTAAATTTGGGTACATTTTTCAAAAACATGATTAGGTAAACTTGGGAGAGCAGTGATGGTTATGCAAAGGGGGACTTTGAGGGGAGGTTGTGGGTTCAAGCCATGGCAGGGTCTTGACAGCTTTAATTTGGGTTTAATGTATTAAAAGGTGTTAATGATGGATGACCCCTTTGGGTTTATTCAAAAATGTGTACATTTGCATTGCAAGAGCTCAGAAAGAAAAAGTGAACCCTTTTTAAAAAAAATTTAATATGATTGGGCATTTTAGTTTAGCACGATAATGGGTATTGACTTGTCTCACCATTCAGTCTGATTAAATAATTCAAACAGTAGTATTGTATTTTCTATAGTTGTAGAATGATAAAAGTTGAAAGGTCATTAAAAGAATTTACAGTTCGTCTTAAGACTTGCCTGTTAGTGCCATATTTGGAGTTGTGTTCTATTATACATATTAATGATATCTGTGACCACTAAATGAAGAGATAAGTTGTAATTAAATATTTGAGTATGCTACAATCAGATATGTCAGAAAGTCATTACTTTGTACTGTTATACTCTGTAAGAATGAAGAAGTTTATATAACAGAAGAATGAATTGGAAATGAATGTGTTATGTAAAAATGTAAAAATGTTAGCTCTGGATGAGACCAGATAATCAGATACCACCCCTTGATCGATGTATAGTATTAACCCTAACCCTGCTAAATTTCTAGAATAAACTTGTCCATCTTTCAATTTGGACAATACCATTAACTGTTAAAAGGGGTGCTTACCAAAAAGATACTGACCGAATGGCAAACAGTGCAGATCATAATCAGACTGCACAGATGTGTCAAGATCGACACTGGTCGCAAAGGCAGAATAGTGTCCAGCACGAGAAGGGTTAAAACACCATTATGTTAGCAAAGCACCACTATAATATACAGAGAAGCTTCACATGATGTCAAGACAACAAAATCATGGAACAAATTGAAATAAAATTGTTTCAGGGTGACAATGCATATTAAGCTGGGTACTCACAGGAATTGTTCAATGATGATAAAAGAAATTTTATGGTCTAGGAATTACTTTTTGGCTATTGTTACATGTTTTTGCAACCAGTTTTATTACTTGAGCATAACAGGGTTGTTGAAAGGCAATGAAAAATTACTTTGAATGATGAGTGTTCATCGGGTTATAATTAATTATTATTCTGCTCATCAGGATATTGGTGCCAGAGATACAGTTGGGGTATTCGGTAAGCCTTTTTTCTCTGATGGCACCAGGTAATAGGCCTCCTGCTATGGTAATTAGCTCAAGTGGATAAGCTGTGCTTGTTATTTTTTACCTGTCAGAGCCAATAACTGTATCTGTCTATAAACATGTATCTTTGCAAGTTAGTCCAACATTTTTACAAGTTATGTTATGATCTCAAAAGTTGAACAGATAGTTGGGCCAAAGAAAATCAAGGGTCATGGAGACCAGCATTCAAGTCAGCTTTCACAGAAGTTTGAACCTGGACTTTCAATTTAGCAGTCATATGCTGTAACCTTTAAACTTCTGTGATGAGAAGAATCTGTTCTCCTATGAAAACACTTGATAATTAAAGATATTTATGGCATTTATGTATACGTATGGTTAAAGCCACATGCAGAAAAATTCAGTGCATTTTTATTCCTATAACCAGATACACTACCTGTGTACAAACTTCCCGGTATCATGGCTTTTTAATTTTCAAGAATTACTGAAGAATTTTTGTTTGTATTGTTTTTGCCAAAATATTTTTTTTTGAGCTTTTGGCATTATATCTCACCTGTTTTAGGCTCTTGCTTGCCTGTGCCGAGTAGGAAGACAGTACAATGCTTTGATGTTTTTACGGTTAAAATTATGAAAAAGGAAAAATTTTGTATTTCTTCATAAATCAAAATCATTTGTTATATAAATGGTATTGATGAAAGACAAGTTAATGTTACGCGAAGGATGTAATGTTGATACTGCGTGTGGATATATGTCAATTAAGAAACTTAATGCTGAGGGTAGATATACAATCTTGGTCATTTATCTTGAATTTCATTGACCCTTATAAAAGTTATGGTTGTAAATAGAATCAGATGAAGATTTAGTGACTGTTTTGACAGCCATGCTCTAATTGTCTACCTCCACACCTGGGGGCATTGTAGTAAATCAAAACAATAGGATAAACTTCTGTTTGAAGCCAACAATTACCAATGAATACAAAATGTTCATTCACTGTATATTAGTATTTTGTATGTTGGTGGGCCACACTCTCTCAGTATTTTCCTCATAGAACATTTTATAGAAATTCATGAATCTTGGCAGTGACTTTTATTATGTTCCTTGTCCAAATTCCCTCAAACTGCATTGTTGTACATACTGAAATGCCACCTAAGATGAAAATAAAAAAAATCTTCAAAAGCATTGTCAGACTGGTCTAATTTACAAATGAGCCTTGCCATGAGAAAGCCAACATAGTGGGTTTGCGACCAGCATGGATCCAGACCATCCTGCGCATCCGCGCAGTCTGGTCAGGATCCATGCTGTACTGTATCAATACCTATTGCAATTATAGAAACCGTTAGCAAACAGCATGGATCCTGACCAGACTGCGCAGATGCGCAGGCAGGTCTGGATCCATGCTGGTCGCAAACCCACTATGTTTGTTTTCTCATGGCGCAGCTCACATGGCCCAAAGGTGCATGGTCTCTGCTCAGAATTTATTTTTGTTAACTAATAACTATACTGGTAACTATTGATTTAAAGAAGAAAAAAATGAATGAATGTATAATAAATGTTACCAAATGTATGATAACGTTCCTGTTTAGTTGTTTTAATGATGGATGGACATCTTAAAGGTAGGGAGGATAATGTAATTAGACAAGCACTGCCTTTAACTTCACTGCTAATTGGTGTGTAATTAATGAACATAAAAACATGTTGCCCTTTAGCTATAAATGTTCAAACTTAAACATGTTTGTAGTTATTCGGAAGTTGCTTGTTTCATCTCTGGTTCATGTTGAGCTCAGAATTAAAAATTTGAGAAAGAAAATATCTGAACGTTTTGCTTTCACTTTTAAATGAGGTTTAAGTGGTTAAGTGTAAGTTTTAAAGTAAAAGTTAAATTGACTAGAAATGAGTTGAAACACTGATTTATCTTAGGCTATCTTTATGTACTGGTTAATAGATATGTTGTTTATTACCATGGTTCCAAATTGAATCAAGTTCTAATGTGTCTTGTATCACATCTTTCAAGTCTTTTTTTCTGTTCTTTCAAGCTGATGCCTGTATATTTCTTCTTTAGTAAAAGCCTATCAGTTAAATGTTTATAAACAGAAAGGGGGCCTCCGTGGCCAAGGGGTTACGGTCGCTGACTTCAAATCACTTGCCCCTCATCGATGTGGGTTCGAGCCTCACTCGGGGCGTCGAATTCTTCATGTGAGGAAGCCATCCGGCTGGCTTACGGAAGTTCTGTGATTCTACCCAGGTGCCTGCTCGTGATGAAATAATGCACGGATGGGCACCTGGGGTCTTCCCCCCACCATCAAAAGCTGGAAAGTCGCCATATGACCTATAATTGTGTCGGTGCGACGTTAAACCCAGCGTAAAAAAAAAAGACTTAAGAAAATTCAACCGTGCACCTTACTGCTACAATCTGTGGTGGGGGCCTCTGTGGCTGAGTGTTTAAGGTTGCTGACTTTGATTGCTTGGTTCTCATCAGTGTGGGTTTGAAACCTTCCTTGAGATGTGGAACTCTTAATGTGAGGAAGTTATTCAGCTGGCTTTTGGAGGATCGGTCAGGTTCTACCTAGGATCATGCCTGTACTGGAAAACAATGCTTGGAGGGAACCTGTACCATCAAAAGTGTGTCACCATAAGATCTAAATTGCAGGAGCTTCTTTAGTTATTGAAGTAGAAGGTGGAAGTTTCAGTGTAAAGAGGAGTGGTTAGGGTCTGGGGGTCCTTCCACTTAGACCTTTATTTGCTATGTACAGGAAAATTAGTTGGCTCCTCATACAACTATAGCTGGGCGAAATCCCTGTCCACGGAAACCCCAGAAATTGTGTTAGCATGACTCTTAAAGTTAAAACCCCATGAAAACCGAAAGGAAAAACAGTCATTGGTGAATAGGTGGATAGTTAAATTCTTTGTCTAGGTGACTCTTTATCAAAAGGTGATCATCCTTCAGCTGGTGGGGAAGTTGAATACTGGCATGTTAGAAATTATAGAAAATTAAAAGGAAGATCTAGACTATGCACAAAATCCTATGTACAAACAACGTATGATATTACATAATGGAAATGATGTAATTAACTATTGATACCATCAAATCATTCATCAGTATTAATGCAAATTGATTTTGGGCCAGATGACACTATTGAAAATGATGAGTAAAATATGATATTGGATAGGATGGTGATCTGATATGGTGTGACAGCCTGACCATATATCACCAGACTAACACATATATATAATAATATAGTGTGGGACAACATAGATCACAGCTGTCACGGCACACATGTTATTGACTTCATCATACAGAAATAGTGTAGATTTAGACTGAGTCAGTGTCAGATATGTTTCTATTTCTTTCATATTTGCAATAATAATTGCCATGATTCATAATATTATGTGTCTCCTTCACATTTAAGTTTCTATGAAATTTAGCTTCGACTTGTATGGCATAGTTTCTGTGAAATAAACTTTAATAAACTTGAATTGCATGGTTTTGTGAAATTTATCTTAAACTTGATTTGCATATTTGCCATGACTCATAATATTATGTCTCCTTCACATTTAAGTTTCTGTGAAATTTAGATTTAACTTATATTGCATAAAAGAAATTATAGTGTCTGTGAAATTAACTTTGATCAACTTGAATTAGATGGATTGTGTGAAATTTAACTTAACTTGAATTGCATAATTTCTGTGAATTGCAAGTATCTAGCTAAGGACATTAACTTTGTATCTCTGGAAAACATTTTGTTTGAAAGCATAAAGCATTTTCATGAAGTCCTAAAGGAATTGGACTATGCGATTGAAATGAAACATTGTATTTTAATATTTTACGATAAAAAATGTATCCAGTCAAAATAAAGCAAATAACTGTTTACTTTATAAAGAGTGAATTAAGGTCCTTGCATGCCAGTAAGCTGCTACAATGAATTCCAATGAATTTGATCGTTAAGCACATCATAATGCAAACTGTACAGATTGAGTAGATTTGCTTTCTGTTCTCAGGGTGCAAAAAAAAGTTATTATCTACTGAAGTCTTAATACAATTTTATGCAGAACATAAAATTACACCAAGAAAAAAGATCATCTCTCAGATTGTGCGAAATTGCAAGGAAAGAGAGAAGACTGATTCACAGCTCCCTGATGGGCAATGATAAGGTGATATGTGAAGATTTCCATGTTGTTTAGAGATTGCGCAATAACCATTCTGTGCATTTATTATGATAGATTATTCGCTTAAACAACTTGCCTTAGATTAAATCAGTAGGAGTCTAATTATTTTGCCAGGTTTCATGCCAGTTTCAATTGCTGATGTTTAACGGGTGGAAAATATTTTTAATATTTTTATATGATAAGTGAATAGCTGTCTTGCGGTTTGTTACAAAATGAATTACATTGCCCGCAGTGAAATCTGCATGTTATTGAAAATTTTATTATAAGGAAAAGTTTTAACAAGAGATATTACAAATTATAATTCAGATCAGGTGTAAAACTTTAGCTGTAATATGGATTTGCCATTCAGTCATTACAAGATAAATAGTTCATTTACAATAATTTGTTTAACTTGAATATCGTTGCATATTTTGCAGACAGGTATTGTGTTTGTATTGATGGGTTCAATGCTTTTTTTCAGCAGTATTTCATGTATATATTATTGTCATCAATTATGGTTGTTTTCTTACAGAAACTGGCAACTTGAATCAAAGTTCCAGGATGATTGTCTGTAGACGTACTGTAAAACGTAACTTTAATATAAACCTGACTGACGCCCTCTTAGACTAGAATCTCTGCCTGGTGAGATAGAGCAGACTGTATTCTTATTAGGGATGGGAACGAATACTGAAATCAATATTCGAATATTCGGTTTGCCATATTCGAATATATTCGAATATTCGGTTAGTTTTAATGGAAGCTTTAAATTCTTATTAAGTGATTGGCATATACACAACGTATTCATTTGTTTAAAGCGTGGATCATCGTAAATAAGGCCAAAAAAATGTTTGTTTCGGGTAACCCGATCCTACATAGGGAAACCCGCCGATCCTAGCGTTTTACTTCACGATTCTGTCAGTATAATCATGAACATATTTAACTAATTCAGTGTTTTAGCTTCAAAATGATACAAAAAATCAAAACGATTATAATTTAGACCGTCGCAATTTTATCTAAAAATAGCAGGTCGTCCCATTTAAACACGTGACGCGCTGTTGTATTACCGCCGCCATTTTGAAAAATTTCAATCGGCGTGTAAAAATCGTCGTGTAAAATGCAAGTAAGGCAGACTTAAAAGCTCCTTCAACATGAACTTGTGCATAAATTATACGTTTTTCTTGATTTTATTATTAACTACTTCAAAATTTAATTCGAATACGGCCGATTGCGGGTGAAAACCGATTCTGCGGATGGCCTGAAACGTCGTACAAAATATTGTGAAAAGATCGACAATATCTACACGTTTGATATTGTTTTCGAAAAAAAAAATTCTACAACTTGTTGCATAAAACAGGCGCCAATAAAAATGAACAAAAGATAAAAAGATATCACATTTACGCCTAACACAAACTGTTAATCCGTAGCGATGACCCCAGGTAATTATGCATTGCAATTTTCTTGTTAATTGGACATCTTTTGACATGCATCTGACACATTGACGCCTGTTGCAAACTGTTAATAAGTAACGATGGCCCCTGTCAGTTATGCATTGCTATTTTCTTGTTAATTGGACATCTTTTGATACGTGATAAACTAACATGACATGGTTTTATTCTGTAAAATTAGCATGCTCATATTGTCCAAAATCAATGATACTTATTTTGAAAAAAAAAATACAATAATTTACGAATATTCGAATTTGATTTTCATATTCGAATATTCGACTGATTTTCGAATATTCGAATATTCGAACATTCGTTCCCATCCCTAATTCTTATATAAATGAAAACGTAATCATTATTATACAAAATTCATACAGAATTTACCAGTACAACATACTGCCGCTGAGAGATCTACACAAAGATACTGCCAGCAATAGGGCCAGTACTTACACAAGCTTATACTGCAATCATTTGAGGGAGAGCTTGCAGTAGAAGCAGACCTTACACAAGCTTGTACTGACATCGTTAGAGGGAGAGCTTGCAGTACAAGCAGACCTTACACAAGCCTGTACTGACATCGTTAGAGTGAGAGCTTGCAGTAGAAGTAGACCTTACAAAAGCTTGTTCTGACATCATTAGAGGGAGAGCTTGCAGCAGAAGCAGACCTTACACAAGCTTGTACTGACATCGTTAGAGGGAGAGCTTGCAGCAGAAGCAGACCTTACACAAGCTTGTAATGACATCGTTAGAGGGAGAGCTTGCAGCAGAAGCAGACCTTACAAAAGCTTGTACTGACATCGTTAGAGGGAGGGCTTGCAGCAGAAGCAGACCTTACACAAGCTTGTACTGACATCGTTAGAGGGAAAGCTTGCAGTACAAGCAGACCTTACACAAGCTTGTACTGACATCGTTAGAGGGAGAGCTTGCAGCAGAAGCAGACCTTACACAAACTTTATACTGACATCGTTAGAGGGAGAGCTTGCAGCAGAAGCAGACCTTACACAAGCTTGTAATGACATCGTTAGAGGGAGAGCTTGCAGCAGAAGCAGACCTTACAAAAGCTTGTACTGACATCGTTAGAGGGAGAGCTTGCAGCAGAAGCAGACCTTACACAAGCTTGTACTGACATCGTTAGAGGGAAAGCTTGCAGTACAAGCAGACCTTACACAAGCTTGTACTGACATCGTTAGAGGGAGAGCTTGCAGCAGAAGCAGTCCTTTCACAAGCTTGTACTGACATCGTTAGAGGGAGAGCTTGCAGCAGAAGCAGACCTTACACAAGCTTGTAATGACATCGATAGAGGGAGAGCTTGCAGCAGAAGCAGACCTTACACAAGCTTGTACTGACATCGTTAGAGGGAGAGCTTGCAGCAGAAGCAGACCTTACACAAGCTTGTACTGACATCGTTAGAGGGAGAGCTTGCAGCAGAAGCAGACCTTACACAAGCTTGTAATGACATCGATAGAGGGAGAGCTTGCAGCAGAAGCAGACCTTACACAAGCTTGTAATGACATCGATAGAGGGAGAGCTTGCAGCAGAAGCAGACCTTACACAAGCTTGTACTGACATCGTTAGAGGGAGAGCTTGCAGCAGAAGCAGACCTTACACAAGCTTGTAATGACATCGTTAGAGGGAGAGCTTGCAGCAGAAGCAGACCTTACACAAGCTTGTACTGACATCGTTAGAGGGAGAGCTTGCAGCAGAAGCAGACCTTACACAAGCTTGTACTGACATCGTTAGAGTGAGAGCTTGCAGCAGAAGTAGACCTTACAAAAGCTTGTTCTGACATCGTTAGAGGGAGAGCTTGCAGCAGAAGCAGACCTTACACAAGCTTGTACTGACATCGTTAGAGGGAGAGCTTGCAGCAGAAGCAGACCTTACACAAGCTTTATACTGACATCGTTAGAGGGAGAGCTTGCAGCAGAAGCAGACCTTACACAAGCTTGTAATGACATCGTTAGAGGGAGAGCTTGCAGCAGAAGCAGACCTTACACAAGCTTGTACTGACATCGTTAGAGGGAGAGCTTGCAGTACAAGCAGACCTTACACAAGCTTGTAGTGACATCGTTAGAGGGGGAGCTTGCAGCAGAAGCAGACCTTACAAAAGCTTGTAATGACATCGATAGAGGGAGAGCTTGCAGCAGAAGCAGACCTTACACAAGCTTGTACTGACATCGTTAGAGGGAGAGCTTGCAGCAGAAGCAGACCTTACACAAGCTTGTACTGACATCGTTAGAGGGAGAGCTTGCAGCAGAAGCAGACCTAACAAAAGCTTGTAATGACATCGTTAGAGGGAGAGCTTGCAGCAGAAGCAGACCTTACACAAGCTTGTACTGACATCGTTAGAGGGAGAGCTTGCAGCAGAAGCAGACCTTACACAAGCTTTATACTGACATTGTTAGAGGGAGAGCTTGCAGCAGAAGCAGACCTTACACAAGTTTGTACTGACATCGTTAGAGGGAGAGCTTGCAATACAAGCATACCTTACACAAGCTTGTACTGACATCGTTAGAGGGAGAGCTTGCAGCAGAAGCAGACCTTACACAAGCTTGTACTGACATCGTTAGAGGGAGAGCTTGCAGCAGAAGCAGACCTTACACAAGCTTATACTGACATCGTTAGAGGGAGAGCTTGCAGCAGAAGCAGACCTTACACAAGCTAGTACTGACAATGTAGAGGGAGAGCTTGCAGCAGAAGCAGACCTTTCACAAGCTTGTTGCAGCAGAAGCAGACCTTTCACAAGCTTGTACTGACATCGTTAGAGGGAGAGCTTGCAGCAGTAGCAGACCTTACAGTACTGACATCGTTAGAGGGAGAGCTTGCAGCAGAAGCAGACCTTACACAAGCTTGTACTGACATCGTTAGAGGGAGAGCTTGCAGCAGAAGCAGACCTTTCACAAGCTTGTACTGACAATGTTAGAGGGAGAGCTTGCAGCAGAAGCAGACCTTACACAAGCTTGTACTGACATCGTTAGAGGGAGAGCTTGCAGCAGAAGCAGACCTTACACAAGCTTTTACTGACATCACATCGTTAGAGGGAGAGCTTGCAGTACAAGCAGACCTTACACAAGCTTGTACTGACATCATTAGAGGGAGAGTTTGCAGCAGAAGCAGACCTTACACAAGCTTGTACTGACATCGTTAGAGGGAGAGCTTGCAGCAGTAGCAGACCTTACAGTACTAACATCGTTAGAGGGAGAGCTTGCAGCAGAAGCAGACCTTACACAAGCTTGTACTGACATCGTTAGAGGGAGAGCTTGCAGCAGAAGCAGACCTTACACAAGCTTGTACCGACATCGTTAGAGAGAGAGCTTGCAGTACAAGCAGACCTTACACAAGCTTGTACTGACATCGTTAGAGGTAGAGCTTGCAGCACAAGCAGACCTTACACAAGCTTGTACTGACATTGTTAGAGGGAGAGCTTGCAGTACAAGCAGACCTTACACAAGCTTTATACTGACATCGTTAGAGGGAGAGCTTTTAGTAGAAGCAGACCTTTTACAAGCTTGTACTGACATCGTTAGAGGGAGAGCTTGTAGTAGAAACAGACCTTACACAAGCTTGTACTGACATCGTTAGAGGGAGAGCTTGCAGCAGAAGCAGACCTTACACAAGCTTGTACTGTACTGACATCGTTATAGGGAGAGCTTGCAGCAGAAGCAGACCTTACACAAGCTTGTACTGACATCGTTAGAGGGAGAGCTTGTAGTAGAAGCAGACCTTACACAAGCTTGTACTGACATCGTTAGAGGGAGAGCTTGCAGCAGAAGCAGACCTTACACAAGCTTGTACTGACATCGTTAGAGGGAGAGCTTGCAGCAGAAGCAGAGTTTGTACTGACATCGTTAGAGGGAAAGCTTGCAGCAGAAGCAGACCTTACACAAGCTTGTACTGACATCGTTAGAGGGAAAGCTTGCAGGAGATGCAGACCTTACACAAGCTTGTACTGACATCGTTAGAGGGAGAGCTTGCAGCAGAAGCAGACCTTACAAAAGCTTGTACTGACATCGTTAGAGGGAAAGCTTGCAGCAGAAGCAGACCTTACACAAGCTTGTACTGACATCGTTAGAGGGAAAGCTTGCAGCAGAAGTAGACCTTACACAAGCCTGTACTGACATCGTTAGAGGGAAAGCTTGCAGCAGAAGTAGACCTTACACAAGCCTGTACTGACATCGTTAGAGGGAAAGCTTGCAGCAGAAGCAGACCTTACACAAGCCTGTACTGACATCGTTAGAGGGAGAGTTTGCAGTACAAGCAGACCTTACACAAGCTTGTACTAACATCGTTAGAGGGAGAGCTTGCAGCAGAAGCAGACCTTACACAAGCTTGTACTGACATCGTTAGAGGGAGAGCTTGCAGCAGAAGCAGACCTTACACAAGCTTGTACTGACATCGTTAGAGGGAGAGCTTGCAGCAGAAGCAGACCTTACACAAGCTTGTACTGACATCATTAGAGGGAGAGCTTGCAGTACAAGCAGACCTTACACAAGCTTGTACTGACATCGTTAGAGGGAGAGTTTGCAGTACAAGCATACCTTACACAAGCTTGTACTGACATCGTTAGAGGGAGAGCTTGCAGCAGAAGCAGACCTTACACAAGCTTGTACTGACATCGTTAGAGGGAGAGCTTGCAGCACAAGCAGACCTTACACAAGCTTGTACTGACATCATTGGAGGGAGAGCTTGCAGCAAAAGCAGAGTTTGTACTGACATCGTTAGAGGGAGAACTTGCAGCAGAAGCAGACCTTACACAAGCAGATGGTGACAGTAGATACATTCATTTGGCCTACCACAATTTCAGAAGAGAACATTTCGCACTGAATGGTTTGCACAATTAAAATATTTTTAATTTAGATTTACTACAAGAGTTCATTAAGTGTGGTCAGGTAAGGAAGATTTAAAAGAAATTTTATGAGAAGACTAGTGGTAAAGTTCACACCTGGTCAAGATGACTGTGCAAATGTTTAAGTTTTATTGAAATTACAGATTGCATTTTACACTTGTCTGCATGTGGGCAGGATGGACAATATTCAGTTTTAATAGCATTGTGGACACTCTACTATACCAGACAGGATTTTAGTACACATATTGTGTGCTCAGAGCAAATAAAGGACACCCCAAAGCGTGAAATAGTGCCATATATGTCCGTTTATAGGGATTATATGGTTATGAGATGGTCTTTGGTACGTACATGTGGTATTAGGTTTTAGTTGATGTCATTGTTTGTTGACCCATTTGAAATGTTAGCAGCGGTGTTTGAGTACGTTAGATATATTTACCATAATAATGTCCTGTACAGTGGGTTACTAGACAGTCTTGCTTCATTTATTGTGGACAGATTGTACCAGTCCTGTCCAGTCACTGCCTGGTAAATCCTATAAAATTCTTTCAGATGGCTATCTTTTTCATGAACTTTTGTAGACTATAATAATAATTACATTTTTCTAATTAATATTGTACTAGTTTGCTTATTACGTTTTCTGTTGGTTGCTTATTTTATTATGCTTTAATAAAACCTTTATCCAGCAAAGGGATAGACTTTTATCATTGAAGTATTATCATTATATAAATCTTTAAAATCATTTTTTTGTGTTAGAAAATAACCTTAAGAAATTTATATTGATGATTCATGAGGTTAAATTTAAATAATTTCAAGTGGTCAGTTAAGCGGTCTTTATCCAAATCAACGATCTTGTTTAATTGTTTATTGATCTAACATTATGGTATAAAAACATTTTTTCAGGGATTGATCGGATTACGCCTCTAATATTATGCCCTCGTAAACTGTTGTATTCAAGGGAAGTGTTAAAATAAATGTTTAAGCAAGTTAAAGTGTATGTAAAAAGTCCCTTCATACTTGGTTTTTATCGGGCCAAAGATCAGAATTTTAATCCTGTATAGGACTTCATGTTTGAACGGCTGCTTCTTACGTTACAGAGCCTTTTGACTTATTTTTACCAATTTTCATAGTTCAAAAATGCTTGTAATTTTATGCTTAATTTTTCAAGATAATAATCTGCAGAATTGTGTTGTTCAAGAAACACTACTTTTGTCACTAACACAGGGCTATAACTAAAAGGGAGGTGATCACAAACAGTGGATTTGATAATACTTTCTGCTGTGTTGATTGAAATATATTAACTAGTTATAAATGTCACAGATAACTATATGAAATAAGCCGAAATAATGCAAAACACAGTATTTATGATCATAGTCCAGCTTGTATGTAGCAACATTCATTTGATTGACAAAGACCTTTTTTCACTGCTTCTGCTTCAGCAAAAGAGTTTTTACCTCCACTTGCAGGCAGAAAACTCTTTCTGGAGAAGAAATGTATGGGTATTTAGGTGGTAGGTGTTAGAGGGAGTAAGGACAGAAAAAATTGACCGGTAACACCTAGAACACAAATTTTTTCCGTACAGTTATATTATCACCTCCAACATCTTGTACGGTTTCTCTGCAATTACCTGTTCCAGCATGTGATTTCAGCTTAATCTGGCCTTTAATCATAATGGTTGTCCATAGCAACTGGAACATACTGAAATCTTATACAGAGATTATATTGCTAAACTCAAAATTGTCTTTTACTGCAATTTGATAACATACAGGGTTTCAGGAAAATGTAGGGAAAATATTGCAATTTATTCAAAGATCAGCTCTCAGGGTTTTGATATTGTTGATGTTGAAGGTTTATTAGAAGACAGTACCGTTGTGGATATATGATAGATTTACATGGCTTTCATCTGACAAATTCTAGTATCTGTACCAGAAGAGATAAGGTACCTGATCCAGTTGGTGAAAATGAATGCATTTTCTGTCCTCCCTATCTCATAAATTTCAGATTTTGTATTGATGAAACAAAACGTTCCATCTGTTACATTTGCTATATGGGAATTTCTGCACCAGATGGGACATGAGTGAGTTTTCAAATTTTATTAGGAAAGTGTTTTTCTTCCTGTATTTTCCTCTGGGGGAATCAAGACATAAAGTTTGTCTGTTTCATTTTTTGTATCATTACCAACAATTATTTCTTGCTTCAGTGATTTAATGATGATAAGTTTTGTAAATGTTTCAAATGAAATCAAACATATTTAAAACATATCACTTGGAAAGGAAGCATATGGCCAATTTAATGAGATTTATGCCATGAAAACACATTATTAATGGGGGAGTAAAAAGTTAACAAGATGTTCGCTGTCAAAACCATCCGACTTTCTTTAAAAGTACATTCCCAAGGGTTGTGCAATATGGTTTCACTGTCATTCTATAACTATGAGTTACAGCCATTTAATATATAAATAAAGAAGCAGATAGACTAGTTTGACAGTGAGCCCTCAAATTAATGTAATTTACTGTTTATTTAATTGTAATTATTATATCTAATATAATGGAATTTACTTTTGTGCTTCATAAATCTTTTAAGGGGCAACCATGGCAGAGTGGTTGAGATTGCTGACTTCAGATCACTTACCTCTGCCTATGTTGGCTAGAGCCTCTCTCGAGGTGTAGAATTCTATATGTGATGAGGCCACCATGCTTGGTCACAGATTCAGAATGTTGATAGTTCTACACAGGTGCCTGCCTGTGATGAAATTAAATGCCAGGAGGGGCACCTGGGGTCTTCTTCCTCCATGAAAAACTGGAAAGTGGCTGTATATCCACTCCTATAATTTCGTCGGTGTGATTTTAAACCCAACAAATACAAATATTCATATATCTTTTAAATGATCATCTTTATGATTTGGTATAACAGAAAGGCTTCCTATCTTTCCAGGAATGATTCCACTGCACTATGCTGCCTGGCAGGGAAAGTCTGAGCCCGTGCATATCTTACTACACTGGAAGTCGCCAAGCAACGAGCAAGCCCTGGGTGGGGAAACACCTCTCCATTTAGCTTGTCAACATGGCCATTTTGATGTGGTAAGTTATATTAGGGTGAGGTAGAGTATGCGATAGAGTGTGTTTTATGCCTTGAGTCTTCATTTACTTATAATGTCAGGACAGCTATTATCACTAATCTCAGTGCTGCTTTTGGCAAAACTTTTGAAGTGTCTGAGGTTATACATACATTTGGATTAGTAAATGGCCTCATTTTCTTGTGCAAGATCAGTTCTTGACTTTAGGCCTGAGTTATTTTGTTTTGAGGCATGCCATGTTAAATCAGGACTGGTATGACAAGCCTAGGGCATAAAGTCTTAGTTTTTAAATTCAAGGGGACTTACTAATTGACAATTTATTGACATTGGGTACCCCAAACAGCAGTACCCTTGTCATAGAATAGATGTAGTGTCGTACCTTGCCTTACTGAGTGCATCACCTGCCTAAAGCTTGGACACTGAACTATTTCATTTATCATTCATCTACCAAATTAGGCATTAAATTAGTCAATAATTATTTCCGTTTATGCTCAATAAATGCGCATAGTAATGCCCCGAATAGCCACGGTCAATTCAGTGATCAATATTTTTCCCTAACAAATGTTTGTCTCATGTAATTAAACACCTTAATTACGATACTAGCCCAGTTTAGGGGGGTCAATATACTTGTTTGTTCATGTTGATTGACAGTTTTATTTTGTCAGTCAGCAAAATTTATTTACATTGGCCCTGTACAAAGAAACATTGCATTCTTCTGTTTCTGTTTTGATAACTGTTGCTGTATATACGATTATTTTTGGCAGAGTTTTATTGTAACTTAACATTCTTGAAAAAAATAATCTACACACGTACAACATTGACATCTTTTAACTGCAAGAAAAGTAATGAATTTAATGTCCTATGATCTCCTTGTTCACATGTGTTTAATTAGATTTATTTCAGAAATTGGAATGATTATGCACCCCCTTGTACCTGCATCATCATCATCATCATTCATCACCATTATTTTTATCATCATCAGGATCACCACCATCCATTATCATCATAACTTCTTAATTATTTTCTGTTGTGTGTTTGTTTTTATGGAAAAAAACAAAACTTCCAGGAGCAAGGTTATAATACATGTGTAAAGGCTTGGAGACCAATCTCAGAATACAGCCAAGCCATTGGTCAGTTTCAAAAATATGTGTTCAGAGATGACCAATCAGATTCTTTATTATGAAACTGGTCTTCAAACTATTATTTCCTTTAAGTCAAACATTTTGTAAACCAATATTTCTTAGAGATTGATATTGCAAACCAGATGTAACGTCAATAGTTTACCCTAAACTGAAAGAAAAAATAAATATGTACTGTATAGTTGTTAGAGAAAAGACAGTTATGTATCTAAGTCATCATCTGGGACAGAAATTAATTAAACTAAATACTGGAAGTTGAAATTGTGTGCAGCGACTGTCATCAAAATTTTGCCTTTTCAAAAATATTTGAAAAATTCATATGAAAATATGCTATTTATCAATGATTGACTAGATCAGTTTATGACTGACTGAGCCTATTTAATGGCGGTTTAAAATTATCTATTTGTTAAGGTGAAAATCTGGTCCCTTTTGATGTATTGATACATAGTTTAAAGGACAAATTTTATCTCTTTAAATATGCACATTGAAATAAGAAATATAGTGGAATGTGCCAAAGTTTGCAGCTGATGTTTTTGAATGGTGTATTTTGAGGTTCTGTACAATGTTGGCAGAAACTAGTAAAGTAGTTAATGAATCATTTGACAAATTGTTAAGTAACTAGGAGCTAAAATGACTGTGTGAAGAGGTATTATACAGTATAAATTTGGTTTGCTATGGGTTTAATACTTCTTTAAGCAGTTTTACTTGACTGTGAACCATTACCATAAGTAAATGATGGCTTTCCCTTAATTTATTAAACATAATGTATATCGGGCATATTGTCGTCTGTGAAACCATGATGGAGAACATTAAATTTTGTTTGGACAAGGAATTCACTACTCTTTGGCTCTATCTACTGCCTTAATTAATAAGGAACAAGGTGGGCCGATAGGGTAACTACGGTAAATTATTCCAGCTAGTCTTGTTACTATGTCCCAGATTTTTTTATACTACATTAAAACAGATTTTGGGTATGTTGGGTCAAGTTTGATGTTAAAGATTATCTGATTGGCTGATGGTAATTTTAGATTACGACAATACAATGTTTCAGTATCTATATAATTGTCAATTATTTCTAGGTCACACAGGTACACAAAAACGTATCGATACTTTGTACGTCTTTGTAGTAGAATGAATAATGAACAGGTTTTAAAAATTTGTCATTCGGGAAACCTGATCGTACCTCTACAATTTTTTGTTAATATTAAAAATTGAAGATTGTGAGATTTGATCGATAACTTGAGATATTTGTTGTATTTGATATATAACGACAGAAACTTGATCGTCAAATTAAACGTGGTCGGTATTTAAGTAAGACTCCTCCTATTGTAACAGTACACGTCCAATTTTGAATGGACTACTCTGACATCGATCATTTAAAACTATACCATTGATAGTGTGACGACCACACAGAGAATAAAAGAAGATTAAAAAAAAAATTTCAGATCTATGTAATTTTGATACTTTTATAAGATTGTTGTACTCACATTTAAACAACATTTAATGACATTTTTTACTTTTTGTATATTCTGGTAGAGAATTATTTAAGGAACAAAAAGACCAATTACATAGAGTTAGATTCCTATTTGAAATGTATATTTTATTATTTTTATAAAATTTTGTAATTACTCCCCTTTAATATGGAAGTATATAAAAAGCTGGGTATTTCTTTTTATTTCGATACAATGTCTAGTTTTACATTTGCATTTGATAGACATATCAACTATTGAACAATCTGAACCAAAATGCAAGTTTAAAAGCTGTGTGTAGCTTCTGAATTCATTTATTTCCAATCTATCTTGGTTGCGCAACCAAGATAAGCAATGGGAGGTAATAATAATTTTTCAAACTTGCGTTTCTAATGAATTCCATCTAAATACATAATTTTTAATGCAAATATTTTACAAATATATTACAATATGTCTAATATTTATACATTTCCTTAGGCAAAGTATGTTTATCAAATTTATACTTATGATAAAATAACTCTATCTTGGTTGGGCAACCAGGATAGGAAAATGAAATTTTAAAAATACCTCCAGTGAAAATCTTATTTGTATTAAGTGTTAAGTGAACATAAATGAGTGTAAATGATCAGATGCTAAAGTTTCGAACAAATCCGTTACATGGCCAAAATCTGATTATCCACCTTTAAGTGAAATTAGTCATTAACTATTTTTACTTTTACGCTTTTTTTTCTGTATATCTAGCGAAATCATTGTACACTAAATTTGTAATTTAATGCTATCTGTGGTTTATATATGATACAAAATAAATACATTGTAGTTCTATTTGAGTAACCAGATTAGTTCACGTCTGCTTACAAATCATAAACGATTAATATAATTACTTCTACATGTTTTATCCTCTTAAAAAGAAAGGTGAAATGATCTGGTTCTGATTTGTACGCATTAACCTTAAAAGTGTGTTATTTTCATAGGAGCATTATATTTGCCAACTGTTCTGTCAATTTTTGTATACTGGTTTGCTTTACCAAGTACTTTGGTTCAAAAATTATAGCTTCTTGGTATTTCATGGTAGTAAGCACTGGAATTTTCACTGACTAGCTGTTCCAATAGCTTTGGTTTAGAGATTAGCTTGTGAAAATAATCTCTAAGTCATGTGACCACCCATGGAGCAACAATTTGAAAAAACACTTAATCTTTTTACTGTTGAAATATTGTATTAGTTTTTTTGTAAAGTTTATTAAAATTCTATGATAAATTATGACAATTTCAAGGAGATATGGCAAATATTGTGTGAGCATTACATCATAGATGCAATAAAAAATGATAAAGTTTGATTTGTGATACACAGTTTGTATTGAAATGTTTGATTAGCCATTCTTTTAAGATTATAAATTTAAAGGGTTCACTCTATTTTCTGTCCACCCACATTCCAATTAGTGCATTCTTGCATCTTTTCCTAAGAGATGAGGGTTAAAATAATTACTGTCAATTAAAATATAATTATCTCTCTTCACATCGAAACAATGAAATCAAGCATTGTCGTTTGATGTCTCCTATTGATGTATCTTCTTTGAAGATGACCCCCTTAAGGCAGACGTGGCCTTGTTTACATCAGTCTTAAAAGATGTAAAGGACATGTTACTAGAAAACTAAATAGTAATCCCTCGGGCAGTCGAGTTTAGTTATAAGATGAATGATTTAGCAATGAATCCTAAATGTATCATTGTACATGTAAGATTTTGTTCTTTTGATGATACAGTGCTCTATATTTTTGCAATTTGTCTGTATGTGTACTGAATTTATTCTGTATGTTGTTGTTCGTCAGTTCTTTAAAGGCGTACGCTAGAATTCCCTGTATATGAGATGGGTGAAATTTTTCCCAATAACAGAATTTCTTCAAACTTTGGATATTTATGGACAATCATCTAAGAAATAAAATTATGCAATAAAAATTACCCGTATTGAAAAAAGTTATCTGCCCTTAAAAATGTCATTTTTGGGGGAAATGAGGGGAAATTTCGCCCCAAATTCTAGCATACGTCCTTAAGGGAAGTTCTGCCAATCAACTTTAAACTGTTTATCGACAAGTTCTCATGCTTTTATAAGATATATGGAGCCATTTGCAATATTCAAACCTAGGACAGCTTTGTTGGATCCTTTGAACCACTTTGAACCACTCCACCCGAACCTCTCGACTTTCCCAATTTAGATGTATTCTCAGTTTGATGATTATTATAAAAAAGATTTGATAGATTCGCAACAAAAAAATCTGGTCAAAAAGCTCATATGGGTAGTAATAATCTATCTAGGAAATTTTAAATGTATAGTTATAGAATGATTTCATTCAGGCAATTGTAAAAATCAAATTATTTTATCCTTAATGTCAATACAATGTCATGTTTCATTTCTAAACCACTTGACCTGTGAATATCTCAATCAGGCTTTCGAATTGAAAAATTTAGAAGTGAAATTTCTTTAAATGTTTTTAAATGAATGATAGGCCTGAGTCAAGTAGTATATATAAACCATTAAAGTTGAGAATTGTTATTTTTTGTTGACATTTCACTGATATCACAGCCTTTCATGAGAAGTACTTCCACTGTGTCGGAAGTCAGGCTTTAAATAGTTTTGAAGTGCTGGTCACTTTAAGGTCATCAATATTTAGTGTGTTGAAGTGTTGAGTTATTTTATTGTAAGACATTATAATGAAAAAAAAATGTGTAATCCAAATATATGAGAACTTCGTTCACACTTTCTTTTTTCACAGAAATTTATTATAACTGTTGTTTTTTTTTCAAATGGCCTTTTATAGAAATTTGTTATAACTTTTTTTTTTCAAATGGCCTTTCATAGAAATTTGTTATAACTTTTTCTTTTTCAAATGGCCTTTCATAGAAATTTGTTATAACTTCTTTAGCTCACCTGAGCCAAAGGCTCAGGGTGATCTGTTGTGATCACTCAACGTCCGGCATCCGTCGTCCGTTAACTTTTACTTTAAACGACATCTCCTCATAAACCGCTAGGCCGATTTCATCCAAACTTCACAGGAATGTTCCTTGGGTGAAGCTCTACAAAATTTTTTCAAAGAATTGAATTCCATGCAGAACTCTGGTTGCCATGGCAACCGAAAGGAAAAACTTAAAAAATCTTCTTCTCAAAAACCAGAAGCCCTAGAGCTTAGATATTTAGTGTGAAGCATTGCCTAGTAGATCCCTACCAATTTTGTTCAAATCATGACCCCGGGGTCAAAATTGTCCCTGCCTAAGGGGTCACTTGATTTTACATAGGAAAATCTTCAAAATTTTTCTAAAAAAAACCCAGAAGGCCTAGATCTTAGATGTTTGACATGTAGCATTGCCTAATATTTTCTACAAAATTTGTTCAAATCATGACCCCGCCCCATGGGGTTACTTGATTGTACTTCTCAAAAACCAGAAGCCCTAGAGCTTAGATATTTGGTGTGAAGCATTGCCTAGTGGACCCCTACCAAGTTTGTTCAAATCATGACCCCGGGGTCAAAATTGACCCCGCCCAAGGGGTCACTTGATTTTACCTAGGAAAATCTTAAAAAATCTTCTTCTCAAAAACCAGAAGCATTAGGGCTTAGATATTTGACATGTAGCATTGCCTAGTGGACCTCTACTAAAGTTGTTCAAATCATGACCCCGGGGTCATAATTGACACCGCTCCAGGGGTCACTTGATTTTACATAGGAAAATCTTCAAATTTTTTCTAAAAATAAACCCAGAAGGCTTAGATCTTAGATGTTTGGCATGTAACATTGCCTAATAATTTCTACAAAATTTATTCAAATCATGACCCCTGGGGTCAAATTGACCCCGCCCCATGGGGTTACTTGATTGTACATAGAAAAATCTTCAAAATTTTCTAAAAATAAAGTAGAAGGCCTAGAGCTTAGATATTTGACATGTAGCATTGCCTAGTGGACCTCTACAAAATTTGTTCTAATCTTGACCCCCCCAGGGTCAAATTGACCGAGCCCCAGGGGTTACTTGATTGTACATAGGGAAATCTTTATAAATTTGCTAAAAATAAACCAGAAGGCCTAGATCTTAGATATTTGATATGTAACATTGCCTAGTAGACTTCTACAAACTTAGTTCAAATCATGACCCCCAGGGTAAAATTGGCCCCGCCCCAGGGGTTACTTGATTGTACATCGGAAAATCTTCCAAATAAATTCTAAAAATCATCAGTTTGACATTTGAAACATGTAGCTCATATTACTCAGGTGAGCGATCCAGGGTCATCATAACCCTCTTGTTTATCAAATGGCCTTTGCTATTAAGTTTTTGACCTTCATTTTTTTAATAGTAACTATAAATTAACATTGAAAATTAAAAAAACAACAGTGATTTCAAAAAGGAGTGAATCGATGATTGAAATCTACAGTCTACCAGTTTTACAAATGTGTAATACCAGACTATCAATTTTCACTTAAGTTTGTATTTCCTTAAGTTTTATAACATGAAAATTGATATTTAGTTCCCCTTCTCTTCACTCCATGTAAAAACAATTATATTTCAAGCTGGCAGCTGTACGTAGGAAAGAGATGAGCTCTCGTATGCGCTCTGTACATTTTCATGGAACCGTTGGTTTAAGCTTAGTAGTAAGAGCTGGAGACACGAGTTGAGAGGTTTTCAGTTCAATTCCTGAACAAAGGGAAAGTACTCAGTGACAGTTTGAAGTAGGCGATGTGTTTCAAGGCATTTCGTCACCATTGTAGATCCATGTGGGGAAGTTGTCCTGTTACTTCTTAAACAAAGTTTCAGGTTGAATGAACCCAAGTTAACTAAAATGAGCCGTGCCATGAGAAAATCAACATAGTGGCTTTGTGGCCAGCATGGATCCAGACCAGTCTGCGCATCCGCGCAGTCTGGTCAGGATCCATGCTGTTCGCTGTCAAAGCCAATTGCCATTAGAGAAACTGTTAGCGAACAGCATGGATCCTGACCAGACTGCGCGGATGCGCAGGCTGGTCTGGATCCATGCTGGTCATAAAGCCACTATGTTGATTTTCTCATGGCACGGCTCATTTCAGTAAACTTGGGGTCATTCAACCTGAAACTTTGTTTAAGAAGTAACAGGACAACTTCCCCACATGGATCTACAATGGTGACGAAATGCCTTGAAATGGCGCGGCTCAAATACTGTTAACAATGATGTTTCAGCCATATCAAACAATCTTACAAATATTTTTATCATAAGTATAGTTTAGATTGTTATTGCTGTTTTGTAGAAGTTACATTAAGTTAGATATTTTTTATGACCTGCTTAAATGTTATAAAAAAGGAAGACTGTGTGATATTTTAGTGATGTATCACAATGTAAGCAGTGCTGTGTATCCATCCTGAAATTATATGGTTCAGTATATTAGGTAAAGAATGTGTTACACCATTATAAACAAAGTATGACACTGTATACAGATTAAAGGTTCAGCCCAGTGTCATGTTTTCCTAGGGTGTTATAATCTAGGTAATGTGGTTGACCATTAAGTGTCAGTAAAGGCCGATCATGACACATGGGTTATCATGCCTCAGTTGTGAAATATAGAGACACATAATTATTGGTGCGAGACTTTGTTGGTTTTAGAAATATTGACCTAATATGAGATAGTCTTCAAACAATTAGCCGGTGTTTGGTCCGTAACATTGTGATGACCAAGACATGGAGGTTAAATGAGGGTAATTTATGATCTGAAATCTCAAAAAATAGATTACGGCTTTAAATCATTAACTCAATCCAGCCATGATGAAAAGTTGCAATTTTTCATTTTTTTAAAACAAATTGTGTCATTCAGTAGATTCTTCTTTTGTTTATTGTTCATATACAAACTTTTTCTTCCATGATTGCAATGGAAGAATATTTAAAGCTTCTTGGAACAGGCAGTACTGATGTCATATCAGGACAGCTGTCTAGAAAAGGTTTATTAAATTGTATCAATTGTCAATGATTCATCAAAAAAAATACATATATCCCATTATGATACTGTACTGTAATTTATACATGAACTGTCAGTTACATCTTTTATATGAGCCATGCCATGAGAAAACCAACATAGTGGGTTTGCGACCAGCATGGATCCAGACCAGCCTGCGCATCTGCGCAGTCTGGTCAGGATCCATGCTGTTCGCTTTCAAAGACTATTGTTATTAGAGAAACCATTAGCAAACAGCATGGATCCTGACCAGACTGCGCGGATGCGCAGGCTGGTCTGGATCCATGCTGGTCGCAAACCCACTATGTTGGTTTTCTCATGGTATGGCTCATTTGATTTTCCGCCATTATTATTAATTTAACATCATCATTTAAGACTGATGTTAACTTTTTTCTTTTCATTAAGTAAACTTTGTTTTTACGATTCGGTCAAATTTCGTTGCAAAGTCCCGGCCGGGTTGAACTTTTTCAGCTTAGAAATGTATGTAATTGTCATTCCGATTACAAATAATGACAGGACACGGCTAAAGCATTCCGCCAGTTTTTATGCAGGAACTATGTTATTAAATTATTTTGGAATTTGCACAATTTGTTACAAAACATAGAGGATAATGATTTCACCCATTATTAAATGGTTCACTAGATCGTGTCAAAATTGATAGAAGTCTTGGCATTACAAGTATTAACAGCTGCAATTTGGCTGCATTTCTCATATCATTATCTCTTTTCCTGGCTGAATCATTCACATCTCTCCTATCTACAAATCATTATCCTGAACATTGTTGTAACTTGTGCAAGGGAGTTAAATCAGAATATTCATAACTGTTGTGATTGTGCAAGTTGTTTCCCCTTCCCCTTAATCATTATCAAGGGGGAATATACTGTTTTTGCTCTATTGCTATGGATTGTTTTAAGTTATTGCCCATCCTTTGTAATTCAGAATGAAATAACTATAATTTTTGTCTTGTTGCAGGAAAAGAGCAGCATAGATGTATCAGATGCCTGTCCTGTTAATACAAAGTCATTTAACGGATGTGCTGGCTGATCTTGGTCTGCACTGGTCACAAAACCAGGCAAAATCACTTGCCGCCAGCAGGCTAAAGGTTAATATGCTCAAAATGATTTTATGCTAGTTGCTACTGTATATTTTCAGACAAACCTTCTGCTGTTACACCAGGCCAGTCCTATAACACTGAACAAGGACAAGAAATCACCTCTAGATCTTGCTTGTGAATTTGGCAGATACAGGGTAAGCTCTTCCTTATTAAACAATATAATATTTAATAATTATATTAATGTTAGAATGGGGAGAAATAAATTTATATCTTGAATAAACGCATTAACTTAAATTTCTTGCTTCTGATTTTTATATGCCCACTTTTAATATATCGGATTTTGTCATGTTTATGTCTGTTGAATGGACAGTCCATCATTGTCTATCTGGAATTGAAGAATACTTGAGCCTATTTCACCTTACTTTATCAGATGATTTACTGCTGGCTGTAGACCCTGATTGTTAAAGGAGTCAGAAGGTCAAAGGCTATTGTCACATTTGCCAAAAGACTGAAAATTGTTTCCTTACAATAACTTGAAATCTCTTGGACTCAAGGCTTTAAAACCTCATTTTTTAAGATCATTGGATGACACCTGTCATTTCCAGGGCCAGAAGGTCGAAGGTGAAGGTTGCAGTGATCTTGAAACTAAAAACTGTTTCGGATAAATATCTTTGCTTAGACCTACAATCATCAAACACCATAGCATGTGCATCAGTGAAGAACCCCAGTTTGTTATGGGGTCAAAGGTTAAGGTTAGCCCGGTACTGAAGTTTTCTGGTTTGTAACTGGATATTGTTATGGCAATCAAATTACATAGAAAGATTGGACAGGAACCTAGAATGATTGGACAGGAATCAGTTGTGGATTAGTTACATTCAACTATGGTCAGACTGGGTTATTGCCTGTTTTCAGTAGATGGTCCTGTTGTTTTGGGGTTCATGTTGTTAAAAGGTTACTACACATGTGCATTGATAGTGAAAAATGTATTAGAAATATTTATTTCTTTAAGTATATAAAGTGCATCAACTAATCTTAAATAGTAAACTCGTGAGGGGTGTCATTTTTTCAATGCTTAAAATAAGAATGCTTATTTAAATATTTCCAAAGACATGTTGGGTTTTAAGTCTTCAATTAGCCAGTCCATGTGAAACTTGTATGCAATTTATACTTGTTTTAGGTAGTAGATTTGTTACTGAGGAGTAACTTATGTTCCCCACTGCTTGTTGGTAACCTCAATGACATGACAGAGGGAAAATCTACGTGCCTTCATCTAGCTGCCAAAAATGGTCATAGTGATATTATAAGGTAAGATAATACAAGAGATGCTATAGCAAATAATTGTCCTTTCAACATGGTAGTGGCTTGTTTGAACTGCTGTCGTCACAACTATATATAAATTGTATATATTTATAAGACACCAGTATGTGTTATTATGTTCTGGAAGGGATGCATAATATTACATGTGACCGTATTATCCATGAGTTAAGTACTTCACTAGTCAATTCTGTCCATCCAAGATGTCATTCTTGGCTATAGTTTTACTGATTCAAGGGATTTTGATGAAATTTAACACATTGTAAACGTTATAAAGCATGTCACCTATCAGAGCTAAGCCTGTATCCATAAGGTTTAAGGTTGCAGGCAAGGACCCTTTCTCTTATCCAAAGCCCTAACCCTTACCCTCAGGCAAGGGTGTAGGCAAGGACACTGATCTCTGGTTGAGTATATAACAGTGCTCACTATTCTTCTGCTTTGAGGGTGGGGTGGGGGAGGGCGCTTCCTTTTTATAAGTGACAACTCTGTTGTGATGGTGTACTCAGAAATTTCTTCTACCTGTAAAATGAGGTAAATTTTAAATCACTTTTGAAAAACAACAACAACAATAACTTCTAGAGCCAGCAATCCTGTATGCATCACATCTGATAATCCTTGTTGCAAGTAAAAACAGAATTAATCTTCACACTAGCAGCCATAAAATGCTGCCAAAATGATAAACTTTAATACTATTTGAAGTAGATATTTTAGTATAGAAACACACTTGTAAGAACTTATGAGGGAATTGGATAGTTATGAAGATTTGATATGCACATAAATTGTTGAGAATCTAGCTATCCTATCTTTTATAGGAATTTTTCAGTAAAACAAATCTGGTAGGAATATAGATATTTTAATAAGTGCACCCCTTTTTAATAACTTTTGCCTACTGAAAAGCAGGAGTTGATTGCCTTGAAATTTTTGAATGGATTGAGCAAAAATGGTAGTGAGATCCTCAGTTAGCTCAGGCTCAGGTGGTAGGATAGAGGAACAAATCTAATGGTGGTGAGATCCTCAGTAAGCTCAGGTGGTAGGAGAGAAGGTAGTGAGCTCCTCCATAAGCTCAGGTGGTAGGAGAGAAGGTAGTGAGATCCTCAGTGAGCTCAGGTGGTAGGAGAGAAGGTAGTGAGATCCTCAGTAAGCTCAGGTGGTAGGAGAGAAGGTAGTGAGATCCTCAGTATGCTCAGGTGGTAGGAGAGAAGGTAGTCAGATCCTCAGTATGCACAGGTGGTAGGAGAGAAGGGAGTGAGCTCCTCAGTTAGCTCAGGTGCTGGGTGAGAAGTTAGTGAGATCCTCAGTATGCACAGGTGGTAGGAGAGAAGGAAATGAGCTCCTCAGTAAGCTCAAGTGGTAGGAGAGAAGTTAGTGAGATCCTCAGTATGCACAGGTGGTAGGAGAGAAGGAAGTGAGCTCCTCAGTTAGCTCAAGTGTTAGGAGAGAAAGTGGTGAGATCCTCAGTGAGCTCAGGTGGTAGGAGAGAAGGTAGTGAGATCCTCAGTAAGCTCAGGTGGTAGGAGAGAAGGTGGTGAGGTCCTCAGTACGCTCAAGTGATAGGAAAGAAGGTGGTGAGATCCTCAGTGAGCTCAGGTGGTAGGATAGAGGAACAAATCTAAAGGGGGTGAGATCCTCAGTGAGCTCAGGTGGTAGGACAGGAGTTTTGAGATCACCAGTTAGCTGAGAGTGATTACTGTAGACTGAAAATTTTAACAATCATGGTTTAATTTTCATAAATAATTGCAAACAGTAATTCAGAGCATGCATAAATAAAGTATGCAACATTATCTTCAAAAGTATAACAAGGTACGAAGTGTGAATTCTTTATAACATACAAAAAGACCTAACTACAAAGTATAAGGGACATGAAACACACACACTGTACAGTACTGAGCATTGCTTCCTACAGAACAAGTGGCAGATAAGTTTTTGCACAGTGCTTACAAGAAGATAAGGTAGGTATAAACGAGGTCAGGGTGTCTTCCTTGATCTTTTATTTATCTTCTCGACCTTGGTAAGATGGTCTGATACTGTAATCAGGGTTGGAAACCTGACTTCCTCTCATATCACCTATGATATAATGATGTTAATTACAGTTTAATATTTTTTACTTTGAGGCAGTATAGATGTTCAACTGATATTAAAAGATAAATAAAAAATATCTTTTTTGACTGGTATTACAACTGTGAAGTAGTTTTACATTTACTTTATATTTTTCCTGCTTGATCTCTACAAAATCCATGGTCATTGCAGTCATGATTAATGACCATGGCTAAATTTAATTCCATGGTCATTGCAGTCAAATTAAAGCAATTTACAAGTTTGTCAGGAAAATATATGTTTACAGATTGAAAAAGTTTTCACTTCAGTATTTTATTTCAATTTTATGCTGCCATTTTTCTAAGAGGAGAACTAGCGAAATTCATTATCGTCAGAAAATCATTCACTGAGAGTAATGAAAAAAGGGAAGTGTTGTACAAAAATGCATGGTAATTTTGTAGGAAGGCACTGTTTTCAAGGCATTCAGTACTGCTTAAACTATTTTAAGATGTTCGAAAATGGTCTCTTTTATTGTTGACGTGCTCATTAAGAGTTTTACAGCTTAAAATTTCACTCATTTTTTAAACAAACTTGTTGCCGTATTCATTTGTGATTGAGCATAATAAAGGGACATGCTTTGTGAAAATTTCATTATGTCTCCCACACCACTGTGATGGGAGACATATAGATTTACTCCTGTCTGTGTGTCCGTTTGTCTGTCTGTCACAAATCTTGTCCACGCTCTAAGTCAAACATTTCTCATCCAATCTTCACCAAACTTGAACAAAATGTGTTTGAATAAGTCCTCGGCCAAGTTCGATAACTAGCCAAATTGGCCCAGGCACTTCGGAATTATGGCCCTTGAATTACCGAAAATACTGATGCTAATGATACAGGTCTTGGTGCATGGTTGACTCATATACATAATGGAGAAGAAATGCCAATCTAGATGATTTGGCAGTTGTGGGAGACATGCGCTTTTCTCAAAAGCAGCTCTTGTTTCTTTTAAAACTGATCTGTTGGAGTTACTAAATAAAGAAAGTGACTTCTTAAAACTCAATGATATAAATCTATAGGCATGGAGCTTTAATGCTGACACAGATATTCTGATACGCTTTTAAGGGAAGACTAGTTTTTACTGTATTTCATGAAGATAGATGAGGCTGTTTAAGTGAAGAAAAAAAACAAATGCATTGTTCCCTTGATGAAATACACTCCCAGTATAGATTGCAAAGTATTTAAACAGAAGCAATTGATAGCTGTTTTAAAGATATCCTCTTAGTTTTAAGTACTGGTTGCAAATTTTATTTTTGTTCATAAAATTTAAAGTTGTTTCAACAGTTATGTAACTTTAAAGAGCGATGGTTATAAACAATCAAGTCTTATTTATCTGTTCAGTTGATGCTAGTTCATATAAAAATACACTAAAATATGTATCTTTCCATTAAGTTCTAATTTTAAATTTCAGTTATATGTTATAATGCATGAATGTGTATTTGGACAATTTATTTAGCCACACTTAAAAGTTAGCAGCACTACTGGTACAACTGGTTATACTATATTTGTTCCCAAGTTGTGCTATATGTATTTTTCTGCAGTTGAAAGTGGTGAATTAATCTGGCTACCGACTAGATAATTTTTATTTTTAACCTATACTGTGTTGGTGCGCCGTAAAACCCAAATAAATAAATAAATAATTCTGTTATACATTCTGACTTCTTTCATCAGTCTTGGCTCTGATTATCCCGTGTTTTGAGAAGAAAAGGGACATAATTATACAAAATTTGAAAAGCCTAAGGAGTTATCTCCTGTGAACAAAACACAGAGTCTGAGTTATCTCCTGTGAACAAAACGCTGAGTCTGAACATAAACTTGTGGTAAATCAGTAATGGGTTTGTTCAAAACTTTTAACGTCTGGTTATTTACACTTATATAATGGGCTATTAGTGCTTGATACATTACATGTTACATTTTCGCTTGAAACATTTTTAGCTCATCTGATTTTTTGAAAAAAAGTGATAAGTTATTGTCATCACTTGATCGGTGTCGGCATTGCCTGGTTAAGTTTTATGTTTAGGTCAGCTTTTCTCCTAAACTATCAAAGGTATTGCGTTGAAACTTGCAACACTTGTTCACCATCAATAGCTGACCCTGTACAGCAAGAAACATAACTCCATCCTGCTTTTTGCAAGAATTATGGCCCCTTTTTGACTTAGAAAATATCAGATTTCTTGGTTAAGTTATATGTTTAGGTCAACTTTTCTCCTAAACTATCAAAGCTATTGCTTTGAAACTTGCAACAGTTGTTCACCATCATAAGTTGACCCTGTACATTAAGAAACATAACTCTGTCCTGCTTTTTGCAAGAATTATTGCCCCTTTTGGACTTAGAAAATCAGATTTCTTGGTTAAGTTTTATGTTGAGGTAAACTTTTCTCCTAAACTATCAAAGCTATTGCTTTGAAACTTGCAACTGTTGTTCACCATCATAAGCTGACTCTGTACATCAAGAAACATTACTCCATCCTGCTTTTTGCAAAAATTACGGCCCTTTTTGGACTTAGAAAATCATGGGTAGGACAATTTTTCAATTATACAAAAAAATCAGATGAGCGTCAGCACCCGCAAGGCGTTGCTCTTGTTAAAATTTGATTTTTCTTGGTTGACATACCAAGATAGAGATATTTTAGCATTTAGTATTTATTGAATAAACACATTTAGCCTTTGGAATCATATGAATATAAGAACGGTTGTATTACATTTTGTTTAAGATTTACATTAACAATTTCATAGTTAGCCATACTTCATTAGAAATGCAAGTTTGTAAAGTTATTATTACCTCCCTTTGTCCCTTTGCCTGTCTTGTTTGAGCAACCAAAAATAAATGAATTCAGAAGCTTAGATACACAGTTTTAAAGATTGCCTTTTAGTTCAGGTTGTTGAAACATTCCATTTTCTATTAAATGCAAATGTAAAACTAGAAATTATACTTTGACAATAATTTCATAGTAAACGGTGGGGGAAGGGTGTTACTTACAAATTACAGTTTGTAAAATCATCTAACTTTATTAAGTAGGTCCTTTTATTCTTTATATAAATTAATGATAGAATATATGACTTAAAAAAGAACAATATGCCTAACGTTCACAAAATACTGAATTGTCTGGAATATATATATATACACATCTGAAAAATTGTTGAAAAACACGTTAAACCCGAACATACACACATATATACACATATATATTTAAGTAAATGATTGGTCTCGAGGAAAAAATGACTTATACAACACAGGGAAAATAATTGGCACAAATTACCCTCGGCTGAAAAGAAAAAAATCAAGTAATGCAAGTCCTTTCTAATTTACTGATATTACTGACTGGAAATGAAGTTCGCAGGTCTAGTTGTCTGCGTTTTTTCCTCGGGAGGCTGCCGGCAGGGGAAACATGAGTAATATTATGGATTTGTATTATAATATCAATACACTCAAGTGTCATTTATTGTTACATTAACCAGATATTGTAGAAGATCAGCATCTTCCTTTATGTTTATGTAAGATGATAATTGCTTAAGCCTTTTATTGTTGACCTCATCTTTTTTAGCTCACCTGTCACAAAGTGACAAGGTGAGCTTTTGTGATCGCGCGGTGTCCGTCGTCCGTCCGTCCGTCCGTGCGTGCGTCCGTAAACTTTTGCTTGTGACTACTCTAGAGGTCACATTTTTCATGGGATCTTTCTGAAAATGGGTCAGAATGTTCATCTTGGTAAATTCTAGGTCAAGTTCGAAACTGGATCACGTGCCGTCCAAAACTAGGTCAGTAGGTCTAAAAATAGAAAAACTTTGTGACCTCTCTAGAGGCCATAATTTTCAATGGATCTTCATGAAAATTGGTCAGAATGTTCACCTTGATGATATCTAGGTCAAGTTTGAAACTGGGTCACGTGCGGTCAAAAACTAGGTCAGTAGGTCTAAAAATAGAAAAACCTTGTGACCTCTCTAGAGGCAGTATATTTCATAAAATCTTCATGAAAATTGGTCAGAATGTTCACCTTGATGATATCTAGGACAAGTTCGAAACTGGGTCACGTGCAGTCAAAAACTAGGTCAGTAAGTCTAAAAATAGAAAAACCTTGTGACCTTTCTAGAGGCCATATATTTTACAAGATCTTCATGAAAATTAGTCAGAATGTTCACCTTGATGATATCTAGGTCAAGTTCGAAACTGGGTCATGTGCCGTCAAAAACTAGGTCGGTAGGTCAAATAATAGAAAAACCTTGTGACCTCTCTAGAGGCCATATTTTTCATGGGATCTGTATGAAAGTTTTTCTGAATGTTCATCTTGATGATATCTAGGTCAAGTTCGAAACTGGGTCACGTGCCTTCAAAAACTAGGTCAGTAGGTCTAAAAATAGAAAAACCTTGTGACCTCTCTAGAGGCCATATTTTCCATGGGATCTGTATGAAAGTTGGTCTGAATGTTCATCTTGATGATATCTAGGTCAAGTTCGAAAGTGGGTCATGTGCTGTCAAAAACTAGGTCAGTAGGTCAAATAATAGAAAAACCTTGTGACCTCTCTAAAGGCCATATTTTTCAATGGATCTTCATGAAAGTTGGTCTGAATGTTCATCTTGATGATATCTAGGTCAAGTTCGAAACAGGGTCATGTGCATCAAAAACTAGGTCAGTAGGCCTAAAAATAGAAAAACCTTGTGACCTCTCTAGAGGCCATACTTGTGAATTGATCTCCATAAAAATTTGTCTCTGCTCAATAACGAAAGAATGCTTTGACCTGCAATTGTCAAATACCACCATTTAATTAGATGTGGTCAGCAGATATTTTCTAATGTTTTTACGGATCAGTAGGTCAAAGGTCTAGGTCACAGTGACCTCAAGACTTAAAACAACAGTTTCCTTTCAACAGCTTTAAAACACTTTGAACATCGTCCTGCAAGCTTCATAGGATAATTGCTTTTGGTAAGTAGATTGTCCCTGTTGTGTTTAGGTCAAAGGTCAAGGTCATTGTGATATTTAGATTGGAAATGAGACAGGCCATTGTGGGGATATATGTGTTTTACAAGCAGCTCTTGCTAGGTTTTAGGGAAAGTGTTTAAAATCTTTATGTTTAATCCCATCACCACAAGTAGTGGGGGGTTATAGGAATGGTCTCCGTCCGTCCGTCAGTAACACTTTCTGCTCCATATCTCCTAAACCCCTTAAAGGATTTTTAGCTCACCTGTCACATAGTGACAAGGTGAGCTTTTGTGATCACCCTTCGTCTGTCGTGCATCCGTCCGTCCGTCCGTCAACAATTTCTTGTCTGCACGATAGTGGTTTCATTTATGATTTTATTTTAACCAAACTTGCACACAACTTGTATCACCATAAGATCTCGGTTCCTTTCTTGAACTGGCCAGATCCCATTATGGGTTCCAGAGTTATGGCCCCTGAAAGGGCCAAAATCAGCTATTTTGACCTTGTCTGCACAATAGCAGCTTTATTTATGATTTGATTTTTACCAAACTGGCACACAACTTGTATCACCATAAGATCTTGGTTCCTTTCTTGAACTGGCCAGATTCCATTATGGGTTCCAGAGTTATGGCCCCTGAAAGGGCCAGAATTAGCTATTTTGACCTTGTCTGCACAATAGCAGCTTCATTTATGATTTGATTTTAACCAAACTTGCACACAACTTGTATCACTATAAGATCTTGGTTCCTTTCTTGAACTGGCTAGATTCCATTATGGGTTCCAGAGTTATGGCCCCTGAAAGGGCCAGAATTAGCTATTTTGACCTTGTCTGCACAATAGCAGCTTCATTTATGATTTGAATTTAATCAAACTTGCACAAAACTTGTGTTGCCATAAGATCTCAGTTCCTTTGTTGAACCGGCCAGATCCCATAATGGGTTCCAGAGTTACGGCCCCTGAAAGGGCCAAAATTAGCTATTTTGACCTTGTCTGCACAATAGCAACTTCATTTATGATTTGATTTTAACCAAACTTGCACACAACTTGTATCACCACAAGATCTTGGTTCCTTTCTTGAACTGGCCAGATTCCATCATGGGTTCCAGAGTTATGGCCCCTTGAAGGTCCAAAATTGGCTATTTTGGCTTTTGCAGCCATAAAGAGACTTCATTTATGGTTTTATTTGATACAAACTTCCAAAATATCTTCAACAACAATAAATCTTGAATTCCATGACAAATCAGATCCAATCGTAGGTTCCAGAGTTATTTTATATCTGATTACCTCCCCTGATTGTAGTCAAAATGGATTTATATCAGTAAGTACTTATAGGACTTATTTGAAATTTCATTATTATCATTAGTTGGACTGAGTCAATCTTTTGTTCACTTACAATAATTTTCTTTTGAATTACTTCCCTTTTACGTTAATATAAATAGCTTATTTTTAGTAACTTTTTTATTATTGGCAGTAGGGAAAAACCGAGACAACTTTTCTGTGGTACAACATGGATGGTACCTCCAATTTTTTGGTGTATTTTGACATATCTGTACCTTGTAAGAATTTGTTTTTCTTTTTGGTTAAATTTCTTTCCTTTGTTGTTCCTGTCCTTTGGACTTAGATATTTTTTCTGAGGACCTTCTTGTCCTCAAGTGCATTGATAACAGGTGAGCGATATAGGGCCATCATGGCCCTCTTGTTATGAAACTTTTGTTAAATGATCACCTCATCAAGACAATCTGCACAACATATGAGTCAGCCATGTTGGCTTAAGGTCAAGGTCACAATGCAAGGTCAAAATTAATGTTTTAGCCTTCAATTTCGTGTCTGCTCTGTATCTCCTAAACCCCTTGAAGGATTTTCATGAAACTTGGGTAAAATGATTACCTCATCAAGACAATGTGCAAAACTTATGAGTCAGCTCAAGGTCAAGGTCACAACTCAGGGTCAAAATTTTGAGCCTTCCATTTTGTGTCCGCTCTGTATCTCATAATCCCCTTGAAGGATTTTTATGAAACCTGGGTCAAATGATTACCTCATCAAGACAATGGACAGAACTCATGAGTCAGCCATGCCGGCTCAAGGACAAGGTCACAACTTAGAGTCAAAGCTTTGAGCCTTCCATTTTGTGTCTGCTCTGTATCTCCTAAACCCCTTGAAGGATTTTCATGAAAGTTAGGCCAAATGATCACCTCATCAAGATAATGTGCAGAATTTATGAGTCAGCCATGTCAGTTCAAGGTCAAGGTCACAGCTTAAGGTCAAAGGTTTACTCTTTCACTATCCATAACATTGGTGGGGGATTTAGCTGTCTTTCAGATTGCCTTGTTCTTTGAAAGTTCTACTACAATTATAAAAGCTGAAATAGAGATAAAAAATGATGTCTGTAGTTTAATCCCTAGATTTGGTAATATTTCCCTTTGACAAAAAAAGGAAGCCAAAACCAAAGTTACAAATTAAGATCAGGTTTTGGGTTTAGTCTCACGGGTATTTAGTAGTGGTCTATTTTGTGTCTCCAAAACCATAAAAAGAAAGGAATACTTTTGATTCAGTTGTTTATTTATACTGGTCAGCTTCTTAAACAGTTTTAAGTCAGTGTGTTATGGTGCAGTGGTTATGAAACAGTGTTTAGTTGCATACTCAGTATCTGTAGATGGGAATATCTTGTTCACATTTCTATGTTGCCATGGTTTCAAAAGTTGATGTTTGTCAAAAGATTTTAGCCTATTTTAATGAAGTCTTTTATATTAAATAGCAGTTTACATTTTAATTTTGTTGCTCTTGCCAGTTTTCATAGAAGTAAGATAGATCCAACCACAATGTAATAGAACACTGTTCGTGTATGTCTAGATGACATCATTTTGGTCAGCACTTACACTAGTGACAGTATTTAGAAAAACCATATTATTTGAATTTTATGTTATGAAACATTTTGAATTTCTTTGTAATATCAAGGTATAATTTATGAAATATGTTTTATTGCCTTCTAAGCAGTAAGTAAGTACATAGAACCCCCATTGTGTACTATTTTTATGTTCTTTCACTTACATAGTTTCAGTAATAAAAAATAACTAAGATCTTGCCTACATTTTGAATAATTTATCATGCCAGTGAAGGGTGGATTAAAGCAATTACTCTGTCCTTAAGTTTGTTCATTCTTTTTTTCTGTCAATCTGAAATACTTTGGTTTCAGGGTCAAGGTCTTAATTTTAACTATAGAGCACTTTCATTGAAACTTCACACAAATGTTAGACATAATTAGAAAGAAAGTTGATCAGTAGAATGTGGTCTATACTACCAGGTCATTGCCACAGGCAAAGGCACTTTTTGTGTGTCAGGCTTAACTTTTAAACAAATGGAATGACTCCAATGAAACATAGTACAAATATTGAGCATGATTAGAAGACGTGTCATGAACAAGAGAGTACCCCCAAGGTCAAGGTCATGAAACAAGGTCACTTTGTGTTTTATTTAATATTGATTAATGGTTTTTGATACTCCATAGACTAAAATGTTTTTAAAACTATGAGATATTCTGGAATTCATCTTTAAATAAGTACCTTTAAAATGTAAATGTCTGCCTCAGGGTACATTTACAAAAATATTTTATCTTACTGTGCAGAATTTCCTTTTATAACTTGCAAAGTAGGCTTTTTGTCAGAGGTTGCAGATTTTACTGTCTAACTTGAAGTCTTAATCACTGGTTTTGACACAAACTTTTATAAATTTTTTCCTAATTACCGGACCTGACATTTAGGTTCTGATTTTAAACGACAAAATTTTTAACTGTTTTCAGCTATATGTGATGCAGGAAAGTATTTGTTGGGTACGTCATGTATGCCATGTGCACGAGGAACATACAAAGAGAACGTTGGCGATGCCAGGTTTGGTAACTGTTCAGATTGTCCAGGGGCAAATACAACTGAGAGTACCGGGGCAGATCGCAGTGCTCTTTGTAATATACGTAAGATATATTTATGACTTTTAGCATACAATATTTACGGGCATTCAAAAATCACGGTTTTCACACACCTGGAAATGTCATCGGAAACAGTTTCTTCTGGTAACAGCAGCAAATTTTGTCAAGAAAAACTCTGGGAAGTCCTCAGTTACCACCTTAAATTTGAAACTGCTTCCTCGAAAATTACAGTAGATAATAAATAGGTAATATTTTGAACCATTGCATTCAAAACAAGGAAGCTTCATAAAATATGGAAAATTCAGTTTTAGATGCAGTACTAAATTGGATCTGTTCAAAGAAAATTTTGAAAACCACTGAGCCATGCACCATTTACAGTATTTGAAAGTGATCAAGATGTTTCATTTTAAGCTACCTTTCTGTTTGCAAAGTGTCATGGAAAACTAAAAATGTCCATGAGAAAACATACAATTTTATCAGAAAATTCCGAATTAACCTTAAAAAAAAAAATGAAAGTAGTCAGTAAGATGAAGCATGAAAGACTTAAAACATAACTTTGTCTTACATAATTATTGATTTATCTCCCCTCTTCGTACTAAATTTTACATTTTTTCAGCTGACTTTTAGTTGAAAAGAACATTTTTTTTCTTCAAAAGGAAAGATTGTAAGTAGAGTTTCTACTATAAAATTATACTGACCTATAAGAAGTCTTGTTTTGTTTTGTTTTGTAGAGAAATGTGAAGCTGGGGAATACCTTGAGAATAAAGCGTGTAAAAAATGTGAACTGGACACCTACTCAGAGGTTGTTTATCCAGACTCTAGTGTTAAATGCATCGCATGTGGAACTATCAATGGCGTTGTTTATGGAACTGAAAACACAGGGGCAGATAACTCTTCCCTTTGTAAACGTGTGTACACCAGTTTGTTTATTTCAATTAATAATCGTATACAATATAATTATATTTATTTCCATTCTTCAAGTATACTTTTTGCAATTCACAATCATTAAAATTTTATGAACAGTCTGCCGATTTAAGGGCAGTGCTAGGTAATAAAATTTAAGAAAACATATACTCATCTTTTAATATCTCATCTTAAGGTATTGATAAAATTCTAGAAAATATATTTATCTTAACTGAATATGGTTATATAGACTGACTGTGCATGTAAAGCTGTAGTCAGAATTAAAACATCTTATTTAGTAACTATCATTTTACATTTTTTCTGGCAGTACATTTTTATGCTGTGTTTACCAAGTTATTTATCTGATTGGCGACATAGGCCAACCTCCACAGTAACATAGTCATTCTGTATATAGTTGTACTTGTAAGCATTATTATATGTCTGTGAAATGGTACATATATTTAAGGGAATAACTGTGGTGGGTGGGCAGCATCCACTGAAGTTGTCAGCCCTCTAACCTGAGTAGCTCTTATCCAGTGTTCACCAAACTTGGTTACTATGTTTATGGGCATAATGTCTCGGCCAAGTTCAAAAACCAGCAGGATTGTCCCAGAGGCTTTGAACTTATGTCCCTTGAATAACTCAAACTTACAAAATAGACAGTGTACACCCTGTAACTTGAGTATTTCTGATCCAATGTTCACTAAACTCTGTCAGAATATTTATTTGCATAATATCTCAGCCAAGTGTGATAAGCAGCTAGATCCTCCAAAGTTTTTCTGGAGATATGGTCCTTGAATTGCTCAACATTGTAAAAATTGACAGCATCAGCAGTTCTAATAAACTGTTCACCAGATTTGGTCAATAATTTGATAACAGCCAGATACTCAGTCACTCTTGAGTTATGGCCTTTAAATTACAGTCAAACCTGCTCTAACAACCACCTGTATTTAGCAACTACCTGTTGTGTGCGACCGGAATTGAGACCACTCAATACATTTCCCTATACAAAATCACTTAATTAAGCAACCACCTGTCTTGGCTGTACAGTCAAACCTGTACTAACGGTCACCTTCGGTCAGCAGTCACCTCCGTTCAGCGGTCATTTTGTGACTCCTCCCACGGATTTTTCTCTATTTCATCACTTTATTCAGCGTCCACCTCCCATCCGCGGTCAGCGGCCACCGGAATTGCCTCCCAACCGCCATATTTGACCCCTTTCAGCAGCCATGTTTCTTCCCAAAACCAATTTTTAGTCGAGAATCGCCGAAGATACCCGATTTTTGAGAAATACATGATTGCTAAGTTTCACGTGACTTCACCACAAAAACGACAAAATGACATGAGCTTCTCCATTCAGACTGATGACCAAAGGTGTGATCCTCTTTTTGTTACGATCAAATGGCCAATAATCATCGGCAATTAACGTGTCACCTCGTGTCAATTTTGTTGTTCACAGTTTGATCTCGTTAAAGATACTCGATCTTTTATTAGTATCATAATATTTGTGATTTTTTTATATTTCTTTCATCAAAATACTATTAAATTTATATGAAATTAATTTTGTTTAAAAGAAATATAAATCAATAATCATCGGCAATTAACATGTCACCTCAGGTCAATTTTGTTGTTCACAGTTTGATCTCGGTTAAAGATACTCGATCTTTTATTAGTATCATAATATTTGTGATTTTTTTTATATTTCTTTCATGAAAATACTATTAAATTTATATGAAATTAATTTTGTTTAAAAGAAATATAAACCACTTGCTTATTTACAGAACGTATCGGCAATCTTAGATTTTAGCATAGACAGTAAGCGCAGAGAGTAGCTTCCCTTTACCAAAATGGCGAAAAACGTAAACAAACTTGTTTTGGTTTGAAGTTGTTGATTGCTAAGAAGACAATTCGTATTGCGAAAGTAAAACGAAAAAGAAATGGGCCTAAAGGCCAAAGTCATGATTGAACACTGGTCAGAAGTCTAAAATAAATATATACTGGCTGCCCCTCTGATCAGCGGCCACCTGGCTTAAGCAGCCAAGTTGTCTGTTTCCCCTGGCTGGCTGCTTAAGACAGGTTAGACTGTACTTAAAATTGAAAAACTTGGCAGTGTTCACTGAATTACTTAAGCAGTTCTTATCCAATGTTCACCAAACTTAGTAGGAATGTTTAATGGCATATTATCTTTGCAAAGATTGATAGCCAGTCAGATAGCTTTGTTGCTCTTGAATTAGGTGAATACGTTGAAATTAAGAAAATTGACAACTTGTCTACTCAGTAAGTACAGTATTTATAAAAAACGAAAGTAATTTGTTATGACAGACATATCATGTGCCTTTTGCAAGCAGGTTGATTAAACTTTCTGGCAATTTTTAGTAGACACGCATTACAATGTACAGGAATGTATTACACATATGTATATGCATACAGGTATGAAATTACAACCTCTCAAGTGTAAGTTGATTTATTTTATATTAAAGTAGTTTAAAGTTGTATTTTTACCTTGTTGAATTTTAACAGCAACTTGTCTCGGAGGGAAGCAATTTGATTCAGCAACAAATAGATGTACAGATTGCCCAATAGAATCATTCAAAGGAGATGATGATAGGTTTGGTTCATGTACATTGTGTGAGACAGTGAAACCTGGATATGTATCAAGTGTTGCTGGAGCTAAAACCAGTGATCAGTGCGACTTACGTAAGACATTTTATGACGTATAATGAGACTTCATGCAATGACTTTTTAAAAGAATTTTTCTGAACATTGATAATACTGCTCTGCTAGTTGTTATATTTCTACTGCAGAATTCATGCATGCTTCTCGATAAGTTGGAATATTTTTGCTGCAGAGCTCATGCATATTTCTTGATAAGTCATAGTATTTCTGTTGCAGAACTCGTTCATATTTCTCGATAAGTTGCAATGTTTCTGCTGAAGAACTGATTCAGTTCATATTTCTTGATAAGTCGCAATATTTCTGCTGCAGAACTGATTCATATTTCCCGATAAGTTGCATCATTTCTGCTGCAGAACTCACGCATATTTCTCGATTAGTTGCAATATTTCTGCTGCAGAACTGATTCATATTTCTCGATAAGTTGCATCATTTCTGCTGCAGAACTCGTGCATATTTCTCGATTAGTTGCAATATTTCTGCTGCAGAACTGGTGCATATTTCTCGATAAGTCGCATCATTTCTGCTGCAGAACTCGTGCATATTTCTCGATTAACTCGTGCATATTTCTTGATAAGTCACTGTATTTCTGCTGCAGAACTCATGCATATTTCTTGATAAGTTGCAATATTTCTGCTGCAGAACTCGTGCATATTTCTTGATAAGTTGCTGTATTTCTGCTGCAGAACTCGTGCATATTTCTTGATAAGTTGCAATATTTCTGCTGCAGAACTCCTGCATATTTCTTGATAAGTTACTGTATTTCTGCTGCAGAACAGGTGCATATTTCTCGATAAGTTACTGTATTTCTGCTGCAGAACTCGTGCATTTTTCTCGATACAAAAGCTAACAACCTATAAGTATTAGACAAGGGGAAGGGAGTCAGTGATATTTATGTTTTCTTTGTACCCACTATCCAATTTTCTCATGGAACAAAAAGCACTAAAGGCCGTATAGTCAAATATATGGTATCTTTCCGCCATTGATATGCATTTAAAGTAAGTCCTTCACAGTTTTTTTATTTATTTGAAACAATAAGTATTGTTTGTATCTGAAATGGTACAAGTTGAATAATGTTATGTTGGAAATGGATGTTAATATTGTTAAAGATACAAAGAGCTTTTGGCTTACAACTACAATAATATCTTTGTATCTAAAAGGTAATTGTCTAGCTGGTGAAAAGATTGTTGGTTCAAGCTGCGTGAAATGTGAAGTTGGAACATACCAAAGTGAACCAAGGAAAACAACATGCACAGATTGCGGAGAAAACCTCAGCACTGATGGAGAGGGGAAAACCAGTAAGGATGATTGTCAGAGTAAGTTGTTTTACAGCTTTTCTTATTGTGCCTGAAGTCTATATCAACCAGTATCAAATTTTAGTCAAAATTTTAGATTTAGCTTGTACTGTCAAAACAGTGTGAAAGTTATCCCATTGAATAGATACAATCTGGCTATAAAGACCATAATTATGTCTGTCTCCCCCCCCCCCCACCCCCCACCACCACTGGGGGAGACATATTGTTTTTGCCCTTCCCATCTGTCCTGTCCATCACACTTCATTATGATCAATAACTTGACCTAGGACCTTCAAACTTCATAGGGTGGCAGGGCTTATGGAGTAGATGACCCCTATTGTTTTTGGGGTCACCCCATCAAAGGTCAAGGTCAAGGTCACAGGGGCCTGAACATGGAAAACCGTTTCTGATCAATAACTTGAGAACCACTTGACCCAGAATGTTGAAACTTCATAGGATGATTGGTTATGCAAAGCAGATGGCTCCTATTGATTTTGGGGTTACTCTGTTAAAGGTCAAGGTCACAGGGGCCTGAACATGGAAAACCGTTTCCGATCAATAACTTGAGAACCACTTGACCCAGAATGTTGAAACTTCATAGGATGATTGGTTATGCAAAGCAGATGGCTCCTATTGATTTTGGGGTTACTCTGTTAAAGGTCAAGGTCACAGGGGCCTGAACATGGAAAACCATTTCCGATCAATAACTTCAGAACCACTTGACCCAGAAAGTTGAAACTTCATAGGATGAGTGGACATGCAGAGTAGATGGCCCCTATTGATTTTGGGGTCACTTTATTAAAGGTCAAGGTCACAGGGGCCTGAACTTGGAAAGCCATTTCCAGTCAGTAACTTGAGAACCACTTGAACCAGAATGTTGAAACTTAATAGGATGATTGGACATGCAGAGAAGATGACCCCTATTGATTTTTGGGTCACTCTATTAAAGGTCAAGGTTGCAGCGGACAGAACATGGAAATCCATTTCTGGTCAATAACTTGAGAACCATTTGACCTAGAACCTTCAAACTTCATTGGATGATAGGACTTGCAGAATAGATGACCCCTATAGTTTATGGGATCACTCCATCAAAGGTCAAGGTCACAGGGGCCATCTGTCCGTCACACTTCATTTTTGATCAATAACTGGAGAACCATTTGACCTAAAGCCTTCAAACTTCATAGGGTGATAGGGCTTACAAAGGAGATTACCCCTATTGTTTTTGTGGTTAGTAGATCAAAGGTCAAGGTCACAGGGGCCTGAACATGGAAAATCGTTTTTGATCAATAACTCGAGAACCACTTGACCCAGAATGTTGAAACTTCATATGATGATGATTAAACATGTAAAGTAGATGACCCCTATTGCCTTTTGGGTCAATTGATCAAAGTAAAGGTTTCAGGGACCAGAACATGGAAAACCGTTTCCGATCAATAACTTGAGAACCATTTGGCCCAGAACCATCAGACTTCATAGGATGATAGGACTTACAAAGTAGATGACCCTTACCGGTTTTGGGGTCACTTGAGCTAAGGTCAAGGTCACAGGGGCCTGAACATAGAAAACTCTTTCCAATCAATAACTTGAGAACCACTTGACCCAGAATGTTGAAACTTAATAGGATGATTGGACATGCAGAGTAGATGACCCCTACTGATTTTGGGGTCACTTGATCAAAGGTCACAGGGACCTGAACATGGAAAACTGTTTCCATTTCACAACTTGAGAACCACTAGGCCCAGAATGTTGAAACTTAGTGGGATGATTGGACATGCCAAGTAGTAGTAATCCCTTTTGCAGCCAATCATCAGTGTCTCTTTGACTTACGCTCCTGTCCCCTATTGACTTCTTGCGTATACGACTATGCATTGGGGGAGACATGCCCTTTTCTATAAAAGCATCTTCTAGTTCTTGGGTGGTTCTATACCAAAGTTGTTCAAACGGTTCCGCTACATTGCACATAGGTGCCGCCATCTCCTCCGAATCTGTTGGTCCAATTTTGAAATAATTTCCTAGAAATGGTCCTTTTGTAACTTTCTACCAAATTCGTTCAGATTATTCAGATTCATCAAAAAACATGGCCGCTTGGGTGAATGGTCACTTTTCCCTATATGTATGTAGTGGAATCTTTAAAAATCTTCTTGTGTCATTGCTAGCTTGATTTTGAAATAATTTCACACAAATGGTCCTTAAGTAACTTTCTACCAATTGTTCTCAAACTAAGAAAATGTCTTTTGTACTAAGCATGTCAATAAAATCTGAGAAATACTGTTTATCCAATAAATAAAAAGATTTTAGTTTTTCCTCCAACATTTCACCTTTGTCTCCCTTTAAGACTTGCTTATAAAGGCTAGTATTGTCTCTTCCTGTTTAACCGTAAATAGTGTTAATTTACCTGTATTCAGAGACCACCTGTCAATAAAGACCATCTTCCATTTCTCACAGTGGTCTTTACAGACTGGTTCGACTGTATATTTTACAGAAAATTGCTAGGTTTAAGTAATTCTGAATTTTTAACAAATAGTCAGGCCCTTTAGTTAGAAAATTAACTGATATCATTCTAATGAGTGTTTGTGAATTTGTTTTACTTTATAACAATTTGAAAACCACTTGCGGAAGTCTGATGAAAATGGGGGAATATAGTAAAAAAAATAAGATTTGGAAATGTGGTACAGAAATGCATTGAAGCAGTGTGGTAAAGAATTGTATTGTGGAAATTTGGTAGAGCATTGTGATGTTAGAATGCTATGATAAGCCTCACAGTGCAAAGCTGGTAAACATTGTATGCGTGGAGATAGGAGCATCAGAGAAGGATAGTGGAAAGTTTAATCGGGGTTAGAGTAAAGATACTTTTGGCAAAAGGATGGTTTAAGCAGTAAGACATGAATAGAAGTTGCAAGAAGTTTTTATTCAAGAGAAGACCTTTGCATAGTTTTTCAAGGAAAATAGCTTTGTAAATTCCACTATGGAAAGTTGAGTGACTGTTTGAATACAAGTGACAAAAAGCAATAATACCGTATTTTGGTGCATATAGGTCGCACTTTTTCTACCCATTTTGCTGCCTGAAAAAGTTCCTGCGACCTATACGACAACATTGCCAGCAGAGTTGTTTTTTTCGGGCCAATTTTCTGACTGTAGCTCTCGCAAAATTACGTGCATCTGTTACGAACGAACAAAATGGATAAAAAATATCAATATCGGCGGCTTTTCAACCAATATATCGTAAATAACCAATACAGACTATTAAAATTACGAATGACTTTTATTCAAAGATGTTTTTGCAGTTTGAATTACGTTTGTTTCCACTTTCGTTTTACTGGACGCCATTGACATGTACTCCGGGTTGGATAAAATCTGGACAGATCCGTCCTCCATTCCAAACATTGTTTATACTAATTCTTAGCGTATTTAAAAACTTGAAAGATAATTTTTTACTTTTGATTTTTAAACAAAAGAAAAAAATCTAAAAAGAAATATTTTGTTATTTTTTTAAATCTTTTTACTCAGAATCAAAAGAACGCGATTAATTACATGACACGGAAAGGTGTTATAATTGCTGTGCAAACAATTCACACTTAAACTTGCATGATTACAGAAAGTAAACGCAAACCGTCTGCTGCCAATTAGTGTCAAAAAGCCGCTTTTCTTTGATGTAGTCTGTTACCGATACTACTGTTGGTACGAAACGGTTGGGAACGAAAATAACACTGTCCGATTTCCACCAATCAGGTTCTGATAATAATTCAGTCCGCAGCATCAATATGGCCGGTAAATATTACATATTGCTGGGGAAAAAATCCGAAAATTAACTGCGACTAATACGCTAGAACTTAAATTTTCCGTCCATTTCTAGAGCAAAAATTAGATGCGGACTATACATTACCGCGACCTATACACACCAAAATATGGTAAGCATATTAAAAGTATAAATGATAAGAAAATGGATGTATTTTGGCAGTTGAATGTGGTCCTGGCCTTCAAGGAAGTGATAGCTGCATACCATGCCCACTTGGAACATTCAAGACTGTGAGTGGATACGCTAACTGCCAAGACTGTCCTTTAGATTTTACATCAAATGAAGCCCGAACAGAATGTGATGTTGGTAAGTTTTCTTCTATAATATAGGCGAGTTACATAATGTAGTTAAGTTGCCTTCTTCTGTGATATAGGTAAGTTGCCTTCTACTATATTATGTAAGTTGCCTTCTACTAAATATAGGTAAGTTGTTTTCAACTGTGATATAGGTAAGCTGCCTTCTACTATAATATATGTAAGTTGCCTTCTACTAAATATAGGTAAGTTGTCTTCTACTGTGATATAGGTAAGTTGCCTTCTACTATAATATATGTAAGTTGCCTTCTACTAAATATAGGTAAGTTGTCTTCTACTGTGATATAGGTAAGTTGCCTTCTACTATAATATATGAAAGTTGCCTTCTGCTAATTATAGGTAAGTTGCCTTCTACTTTTATATAGGTAAGGTGCCTTATACTAAATATAGGTAAGTTGTGTTCTACTGTGATATAGGTAAGTTGTCTTCTACAATAATATATGAAAGTTGCCTTCTGCTAATTACAGGTAAGTTGCCTTCTACTGTTATATAGGTACTAGTGATGATAATCGGACAGCATAAGGATAATCGATTAATCGGATATAATCGGAAGGCCTTCCGAGCGATTAATCAGAAAATAATCGGACTTTTACACTGCACCTACAGAAACTTACTAACCATTAGCTCACTTGACTAAGTGTATTAGCAATTTATCAGGAGTGATGTGTGTGAAGTTTTAGCCCTTGTATGTAGATCTATCAATGTGGCTAATTAAAAAGTATCATTTATTTATTGAGGTATAATGTGGCATGTTTATATTATTTACACCCAAACATCTGTGGGACTATCAGGAGTCCCTGAGGAATATCAGGAGTCCCTGAGAAACTGACCATGCTGACAGACCTAAAACCCCTCAATAAAAATGCTATTTGTGTACGTATTTGTACATATCATTATAATGATTATTATTGGTCCAAACTTCAATGCCCTCCAATTTTTTATTTCTAATTTTCTATTTATAACTGTTTCTTGTTTATAAAAAATTACACATCTATATAGCTGTATACTGGAAAAATCTAAAAGCACAATGCTGAATGAAATCATGAAGTAAATCAACCCACATTACGAAAGTGGGTGGGGTATCATTATTTGCTGTCTTTACGGCATAATCAGCAAACCGCACTCCCCATTTTTAGCTCACCTGTCACAAAGTGACAAGGTGAGCTTTTGTGATCGCGCGGTGTCCGTCGTCCGTCCGTGCATGCGTCCGTAAACTTTTGCTTGTGACCACTCTAGAGGTCACATTTTTCATGGGATCTTTATGAAAGTTGGTCAGAATGTTCATCTTGATGATATCTAGGTCAAGTTCGAAACTGGGTCACGTGCGGTCAAAAACTAGGTCAGTAGGTCTAAAAATAGAAAAACCTTGTGACCTCTCTAGAGGCCATATATTTCAAAAGATCTTCATGAAAATTGGTCAGAATGTTCACCTTGATGATATCTAGGTCAATTTCGAAACTGGGTCACGTGCCTTCAAAAACTAGGTCAGTAGGTCTAAAAATAGAAAAACCTTGTGACCTCTCTAGAGGCCATATATTTCACAAGATCTTCATGAAAATTGGTCAGAACGTTCACCTTGATGATATCTAGGTCAAGTTCGAAACTCAGTCACGTGCCTTCAAAAACTAGGTCAGTAGGTCAAATAATAGAAAAACCTTGTGACCTCTCTAAAGGCCATATTTTTCATGGGATCTGTATGAAATTTGGTCTGAATGTTCATCTTGATGATATCTAGATCAAGTTCGAAACTGGGTCACGTGCTATCAAAATCTAGGCCAGTAGGTCTAAAAATAGAAAAACCTTGTGACCTCTCTAGAGGCCATATATTTCATGACATCTTCATGAAAATTGGTCAGAACGTTCACCTTGATGATATCTAGGTCAAGTTGGAAAGTGGGTCACATGCCATCAAAAACTAGGTCAGTAGGTCAAATAATAGAAAAACCTTGTGACCTCTCTAGAGGCCATATTTTTCATGGGATCTGTATGAATGTTAATCTGAATGTTCATCTTGATGATATCTAGGTCAAGTTCGAAAGTGGGTCACGTGCCGTCAAAAACTAGGTCAGTAGGTCAGATAATAGAAAAACCTTGTGACCTCTCTAAAGGCCATATTTTTCATTGGATCTGTATGAAAATTGGTCTGAATATTCATCTTGATGATATCTAGGTCAAGTTCGAAACAGGGTCATGTGCGGTCAAAAACTAGGTCAGTAGGTCTAAAAATAGAAAAACCTTGTGACCTCTCTAGAGGCCATACTTGTGAATGGTTCTCCATAAAAATTGGTCAGAATGTTCACCTTGATGATATCTAGGTCAAGTTTTAAACTGGGTCACGTGCTATAAAAAACTAGGTCAGAAGGTCAAATAATAAAAAAACCTTGTGACTTCTCTAGAGGCCATACTTTTCATGGGATCTATATGAAAGTTGGTCTGAATGTTCATCTTGATGTTATCTAACTGGGTCAACTGCGGTCAAAAACTAGGTCAGTAGGTCTAAAATTATTTAAATCTTTTGACCTCTCTAGAGGCCATATTTTTCAATGGATCTTCATGAAAATTGATCTGAATGTTCACCTTGATGATATCTAGATCAGTTTCGAAACTGGGTCACGTCCGGTCAAAAACTAGGTCAGTAGGTATAAAAATAGAAAAACCTTGTGACCTCTCTAGAGGCCATATTTTTCATGAGATCTTCATGAAAATTAGTGAGAATGTTCACCTTGATGATATCTAGGTAAAATTCAAAACAGGGTCACGTACCTTCGAAAACTAGGTCCATTGGTCAAATAATAGAAAAACCTTGTGACCTCTTTAGAGACCATATTTTTCAATGGATCTTCATGAAAATTGGTCAGAATTTTTATCTTGATAATATCTAGGTCAAGTTCAAAACTGGGTCACATGAGCTCAAAAACTAGGTCACTATTGTCAAATAATAGAAAAAACGACGTCATACTCAAAACTGGGTCATGTGGGAAGAGGTGAGCGATTCAGGACCATCATGGTCCTCTTGTTTAATTTTCTTTCACTGTTGCACCTTCACATATCTTGTAGAATCCAAAGTTATTTCACACTGGTGATATAGTCTTCCCTGGATAGCTTTGATTGCATTATTATTTTGATCGTATGTTTTGCCTCCGTTTTGAAGAGTGGAAAAGAAATGAGCATAAAGACGAAATACTGCTAAAAAGACGCATAACTCCCAGATAGGCTTTAAACTCCCCTAAGCATCAAATAATCGATTATGCAAGTTCATAATCGATGTCGGCGACTTTGGCTCGTTTAGCGATCAACAATCGATTGTCGGTGACAATCGGAACATCACTAATAGGTACTAAACATACCTTTCCTTAAACTATAATATAGATAAGATGCCTTTTATAAAATATAGGTTAGTTGCCTTCTGCTATAAATAGATAAATTGTCCTCTACTACAGTAAAGGTAAATTGTTCTCTGGTAATTCATATAGTTAATAGCAATTGTGCGAGTATTTATTATGTTGAATATAGACAGCAAATATAGAGATAATAAATCTATGATGAAAACTTTTAATTTTACAGTTTTTTGTAAAATCATTAATACACATGGTGGGCTATTTTTTTGTGGATTTGATGGTCGAGATCCCATGGAATGAATAAACTTCCCATTCTTTTCATGTTCAAAAATTGAAATCTACAAGTTCTTATACACACAACATAGTAATCATTTTGGTTCAAACCATTGAATTTCATGCTAAATAAAGAAGGAACATAAAAATTTGTTAGTTTTTAATGTTTTTTAATTCTTGTTTTTTCAGTTTTCTGTAGTGAAGGTAAGGAGCATACTGTTAGTGGATCAACAGAAAGTTGCAAGGAATGTCAAGGGGGCTTCTTCAAGGATCAGACTGGAAACAACATGAAATGCACACAGTGTCCAACAGGTTCCACAACAAACGGCACAGGACAAACAGCGTGTGATCTATGTAAGCTTATTCAGCATAAATATTAATGTGATATTTGTAATGCCGAAATCAATTCCTTTGATAAACGCTTATTTAACTTGCTTCCCAGTCAATTATGTCACTTTGGTCGTTCATACAATGTCACACCTGATTCCTTAAAGTATTAGAGGGTGTTTGTCAGGGTTTGTTGTGACACAGGAAGAAGCAAATTATTTAAGGTTGTATGATTTGTCTTCGAAAGTTTTGCAATTTTATACTTAATTTTGTTAACTCTTTTTTCATCTTTTTATAAATGTCTATGATGATTTTTTCAGTGAACTGTGTACCAGGAAAATACAAACTAGGATCCAAATGTGAAGTTTGTCCAGTTGGAACATACAAGAGTGATCCTGGAAACCAGGAGTGTACTGATTGCGCAGATAAGACAACCACCGGTGACGTGACTGGTGCAATATCAAGCACACAGTGTGACACTGGTAAACATAAATATTATTTCTGATTTGACTGTATGTGTTTTTAGGAATTTTTCATGTCTTATAGATATTGATATTCACAGTGAAGAATGGCTTAAATAGTTCTTAATGGTTGGCATTTTTAAATTTAAAAAGACTGAGTGACTGAGAAAAAACAAATTTGTCAATAGGGCCACAGTCAGACTTCTTCCAAACATATCAATAATGTTTGGGCCTTTTTATAGAAAGTGTACATATTCTGCAGCATTTTAAGAAGTTTTTAATCAGAGTTACCATTCAGACTACCAAGATTTTCCATATTTTTGGTGAGTTTTTGTGATCGCTTGATGTCTGTCTGTCTGTAAAATTTTAGCTTGTGTATGCGATAAAGGCTGTATTTTTCAATTGAACTTCATGAATTTTGGTCAGAGTGATAACCTTGACAAAATCTAGGACAAGTTTGAAAATGGGTCATCTGGGTTCAAAAACAAGGTCACTAGGTCAAATCAGAGAAAAACATTGTGTACGCAATAGAGGCTGTATTTTTCAATTGATCTTCATGAATTTTGGTCAGAATAAAAACCTTGATGAAATCTAGGCCACGTTTAAAAATGGGTCATCTTGGTTCAAAAACTAAGTCACTAGGTCAAATTGTAGAAAAACCTTGTGTATGCGATAGAGGCTGTATTTTTCAACTGATCTTCAGGGAATTTTGTCAGAATGAATGCCTTGATGAAATCTAGGTTCAGTTTGAATATGGGTCATCTGAGGTCAAAACCTAGGTCACTAGGTCAAACTATAGAAAAGTCTTGTGTATGAGATAGAGGCTTTATTTTTCTATTGATTTTCATGAAATTTGGTCAGAATGATTGCCTTGGTAAAATCTAGGTTGAATTTGAATATGGGTCATCTAGGGTCAAAAACTAGGTCACTAGGTCAGAATAAAGAAAAATCGTGTATATGTGATACAGACTGTATTTTTCAATTGATTTTCATGAATTTTTTTCAGAATGATTGCCTTGATGAAATCTAGGTTGACTTTGAATATGGTGGGGTCAAAAAGTAGATCACAAGGTCAAATGAAATAAAAACCTTGTATATGAGATAGAGACTGTATTTTTCAATTGATCTTTATGAAATTTGGTCAGAATGATTGCCTGGATAAAATCTAGGTAAAGTTTGAATATGGGTCATCTTGGATCAAAAACTAGGTCACCAGGATATATTTAAGAAAATGCTTATTAGAATTTAAGAGACCACATTTTTGGTCCAGTCTTAATGAAAATTGTCCAGAATATTTGTTTCCATGAAATCACTAGGTCAAACAAGCTTACACTGTTATGGTGTGTTTCTCAGGTGAGCGACAAAGGGCCATCTTGGCGCTCTTGTTTTAAGTGTTGAAGCAGAATGTTCTTTTCTTTTTAACTGCATTAGAATCTTTGATGGCTTGTCAAGTTACTCCATATTAGAAAAGTACCTAGCTGAATGGAACCCAGGATTTACTAACACTTTAAGTACAGCTCTTAACCTTTCTTGTCTGTCTGGCTGGGAAAATATACATTTATTTTGTCATCCACCAGAGACATTAATTCCTGTCTTTTGAAAGGGATAAAACTGATTTAAATAGCATGATGTCACATAGTACAAGCACTGTTATGACATCAAAGTCTATATGTAATGCAAGGAAATACCCTGATCTATTTCTCTTGCCCACATACATGTATGTCATGTTTTCAAGATTCAGGCTTATAATAAAGCAAAATTATGCCCCTTTTTCAACAATTCAAAATTTTGCTAAAATTTTTGTCTGTAAGCTCTTTTTACATTAAATGGAAGGACTTCGTATATTCAAGCACACTCTCATTAGATGTCATTCCCAGTGAGTTGACATTCACAACTGTAAGAGAGCATTATAACGTCTAATTGCCAAGTGGTTCATAATGCTACTAATACTGTTCCGAGTATTAAACGTTTCTCATCACAGAATATGCAGAGCTTGACATTCTTCTTTGTTTATCTGGCAGTCATTTTACTTCTTAAATTCTGTTGTCCCAGATGTAGAAAATGTATATGATTTTCAGTGATTTGTGATCCTGGATCATACAGACAAAAAGATCAGAAGTTATTATGTACACCATGTGAGATTGGCAAATACCAGCCTTCTTCTGGAGAAACTAGCTGTTTGGACTGTCCAAATGATGAAATAACTCTTGGAACTGGAAAATCCAGTATGGATGCTTGTGTCCGTAAGTATGGTATTTGATTACCTTATTATCACCACAAGGGTAACATTAAGTAAGGCCATCAGTTTTTCTCTATTTTTCTCAGTTTTATTCTTTATCAGTGTGCAACTCTGAGAATAAATACTTAAATGGTATTATTATGACATATATCTGTAAGGGAATCACAAGTTGGCCATATCTCAAAATTGTTCTACAACACTGACCAGTTTCAGCTTTGAACAAAGCAGACTTTTATTATTGCAAAAACGATTAATTTTATAGTTTGAAGAATTTGGTTTTTCTTTCAGCCGAGTGCGAGGCAGGTCAGGAATACAACTCCACTACTAAACAATGTTTCCTTTGTCCAACTGGAACATTCAAGGTGTCTGTTGGTAACACAGACTCTTGTCAAATGTGTCCCAAAGACAAGACTACAGCAGGACCAGGTGGTAAAGCTGAGGCTGAATGTTCACAGAGTAAGTTCCTAGCACAAAACATTAAGTGGTTTTTAGCTTGACTTTTCAAAGAATAGGTAGAGTTTAATTGGACTCACTCATGTACACGGTGCACAATCACGTAACTTGTGATGTTTCAATATGGGTATCATGCCAAGCAGAGTTTGTAAACAAAACAGTGTTTTTGAAGGTAAAGTTTTTAAAGATATATTTTTGTGAAATGACACCTAGCAGGTGCAAGTCCTTATATCAATGCATACCTCCGTATCTTCATGAAACTTAGTCAGAATGTTAATCTTGATGATCTTTAGGTCAGGTTTGAATCTGGGTCATATGGGGGTCAAAAACTAGGTCACAGGGACAAATCAAAGGAAAAACTAGTTAACACTTTACAGGCCACATTTATGACCATATCTTAATGAAACTTGGTCAGAATGTTAATCTTGATGATCTTAAGGTCAATAGGTCAGGTGAGCGATACAGGGCCTTCATGATCCTCTTGTTTTACTACATTGTAAAATATCTGGCTTTGTCAATAATAGTTCAAAGCAAAAAAAAATGCCGGACTACATATCATTAGCTTTAATCAGGCGACGAACTAACAGAAGGTAAATTCACCTCGCAAATCAATCAATCATAGAATTATAATATTTTCTTCACATAAATATTTGAGAGAAAAATGATATTCTAGAATTTTAGGGTTTAACATTGTACTGATACATATCCTTATTAATCCTTATTGATTTTGGTAATCTAACCCAACAATTCGACAGAAAGAAAAAAGAGACAGACAAAACTTGTGCGCAACAGCTTAAATACATTTTGGGCTAGCAATTTCATATTACAGCTTGGCACAGAAAAAGAGTGTAAAAACTGCAGTCAGTAAGTTAAACGAAGACTGTCGGGAATCATTGTGATACCGGGTTTCCTAGCGACTTACATATTTTCTTATAAAAATGTTTCGGAAGAGGCTAGTGTTTTCAGAAATGTATTAGAAACTTCTGTCTATGGATGGCGATGATATTTTTGTTACTGCTATTGTATTCAATCATGCAAAGGCACTTCTTGCCGCCGGATAATAAAATGGGTACATTCACAATGGTAAGAGAGCATTATAATGTCTGATTGCCAAATGGTTCATAATACTACTACTACTGTTCCGAGTATTAAACGTTTCTCATCACAGAATATGTAGAGCTTGATGTTCTTCTTTGTTTATCTGGCAGTCATATTAGAAGCTCCAGCTATAAACGTCATTTCCAAGAGTAAATTCTGTGTTTTCTTGCTGTTTTCATTCTCCTACTTAGTTTAGGGATGTTAAGTTAGTTGTGAGAAGCAGGACTAGAAGAACGATATCTCTGTATGTGAGACACGACCATTGAAATCTTGGTTTAAGTTAAATCACTGTAAAGCAAAGGAATTAACATATTTGTAACTCAGCAGTTTGTTGTAGGATCATTTAATCTACGTGCAAGATAAAGGATTTAACAGGAAATTGAGTCAAAGTTGAAGTTTCAAGAAATTTCTGACCTTGAAATCTGATATGAGTTTTGAAAGGATGGAACAGAAAGATTTTGTTTAGCTGGACCATTCAAAGAATAGTTTAGCTATTATACACATCCAGGAGTCAGTGTCACACCTGGGTTAAAGTTTTGTATGCAAGTACATATGGCTATCATTTAAATTTAAAGGCATATAGCTTTGAATCTTATTTATAGGTCAATTACCAGCCTCACTGGGTCAAAGCCCATAACTCTAACATGTATTTTGACCATATTATGCCCCTTTTTGAAAATCCTGGTTGAAATTTCATATGGAAGTTACTATCTTCAAAACTACTGGAGATGTTGAATTGAAACTTCATAAGTGTCTTTGGGACAATAAAACAAGGTGATAGCATGAAGTCCAATAACTCTGACATGCATTTTGGCTAAATTATGTCCCCTTTTGTACTAAGGAAATCCTGGTTAAAGTTTTGCTTGCAAGTGCTATCTCCAAAACTGATGTAGATACTGGATTGAAATCTATGGACATTTTAACATATAGGGTAATATTCTTACTTCTGGGACAACAATTTGAGTAGTCGAGCATTGGCTGTCTTGCAGACGGTTCTTGTTTGTGTTTCTGGTCAAAACCAGTTCATAATCTGTATAAATGAGCTTTTGTGTTTCAGTCAAAATACAGTTTTATTGTGCATTTTATGAACAAAACATGATGACCTTTCAGTCTGCACTGTAAGTAGCTTTGTTAATGTACAAAATGTGTCGATTATAGCATGGAAGTAAAGGTTAGTCGACAAAAAAAATATTGTTACACAGCTTGTTGACAGGATACAGGATATACGCTGTCTCTTGTTTGTATGTGTAATTATTTTTTTCAGACAAATGTCCACCAGGCAAGTACTTTAAAGTTTCGGCCGACAAGATTGTTGAATGTTTCGATTGCGAAATAGGGACATACAGTGACCGGGAGATGCAGGCGAGCTGCACAGATTGTCCAAATCAAGGAACAACTCAAAGGAATGGTACTGACTCTGAAGAAATGTGTATAAGTACGTACTATCTTCTTAATTATTAAGGAAGAAATTTGCTTATCTCAGGTGTGATTCACATTTATTTTGAAAATCTGGTTTGAACAATAACATATACATGTATCAGAGAGAAATTATCCAACTGATTTCCAGCAAAACAAACTAAAAAAAAACACGTTTTCATGTTACCTGGTTGCCTAGCAACTAAAAACCTTTTCTAAAGGTTTGATTTGTCAAGGGCCAGACATCTGATAGTAATGGGTTAGGTTGTTTAAGTGCCAGTTAACATCTGAAATTTTACTATACTTGTGTCTCTCTTATCATCAAACCTCACTTAAGAATTGATCTTGGCAAGGCGTAGACATCTTTTAGTCAAGGGCCAGGTACCTCAAAGGCCAAGGTCACTTACGTCAAAATTTAATTTTGTAATTGTGCTGGTTAAAAGTTTATAGCAAGCTTTTTGAATATCACTAAACTTACGCCTCTGTATTCATCAAAACTCACATAAGGGTTGATTTTAGCTCAATTTTGTATAGTATTTTAAGCATTCATGATTTTATATACTTCCCTTTTGCCAAGATTATAATTTTGAAACTGCTGGAGGGAAGATAATGATACACACTATAATTATAGATGACATTGAGGGGAATTTCAGAGCAAAAAAAAACGGAAACAGCAGAACTTCATTAATTTTTATCCCCCGCTGATGAAATCGGGAGGGGGGTATTGAAATGGCGTTGTCCGTCCGTCAGTCCGTCCGTCCGCAGCCATTTCTCAGTAACTACTTGGTAGAATTTCATGAAACTTGAAATAAACATGAACCAACATACTGCGATGATGCCCATCAAGTTTTTTGTTTGATTGGTCAGTTTCCCTCAGAGTTATTGCCCTTGATTTAATAAAAAATGTCCGTCTGCAGCCATTGCTCAGTAACTAACAGGTAGAATTTCATCAAATTTGAAATAGACATGAACCAAGATACTGCGCTGATGCCCGTCAAGTTTTTTTTTTGATAGGTCCATTTCCCTCAGAGTTATTGCCCTTGATTTAATGAAAAATGTCCGTCTGCAGCCATTTCTCAGTAACTAGCAGGTAGAATTTCATCAAACTTGAAGTAGACATGAACCAAGATACTGCGACAATGCCCTTCAAGTTTTTTTTTCGATTGGTCAATTTTCCATATAGTTATTGCCCTTTAATTGTTTAAAAATCCACAGATCTGTACATAACAAACCAACCAATTGGAAGAATTTCATTAAACTTCTTCCATTCTTTTCCATGAACATTTATTATAAACATGTGATGTTGTGTACCTACACCTGGTCACCCACCTGTCACCTGCTCACCCCACCCCCCCCCCCCACCCCCCCCCCCCCCCCCCCCCCCCCCCCCCCCCCCCCCCCCCCCATTTTTTTTTTTTTTTTTTTTTTTTTTTTTTTTCATTTTTCGTTTTCTATCAATATTTATAATCAACATGAAAACTGTTGTATCCTCACCCCACCCAAACAAACCATTCATTTTCTTTTAATTTGATTTTGACTAATGGAATTATTTGCTTCTTGGTAACATTCTTAACTTTTTGCTGGATATATTTTTTTGCCGTTCCTCAATTCAAACCCTTTCGGCGGGGATTCCAATTCATCGAATTTGCTTGTTTTTTTTTTTAAACTCTCTTCTTGTTTCTAATTTTATCTGGAGGATAACCACTGTAGGAAATATAGTGGCAGATGACGCTAGGACAATGCAAAGTTTAAGAACCATAACTCTGTCTTGAATAATTTTCAAATTATCTCCCTTTTTGAACATAACTTTTTTTACAATAACTTTAGAATTGTTGAAGGAAATATAATGAAACAGGATATAGTCAGTTGAATTTCAGAGCAAAAAGAACCATAACTGTGTCTTGAAGAATAATTTTGGAACTTTTTTCCATTTTTTAGCTTGACTATACAAAGTATACGAAGAGCTCTCCTACTCACCCCAGTGTTGGCGTCGGCTTGGCCCTAGAGAAGTTTGATATGTGAACGTAGGGGATAATGATGTTTTGACTGTGGATCTGGGAAATTATTATGTGTTGACCTTTGGAATAGCCAAGGCTGCTTAAAAATTTTAACTTCCATCAATAGCATCATATCCTTAGTTACAAGTACTTGCATGATACAAAAAAAACACTGTTCATTTTCACTGTTTGTTGCCAGTTACTACATCTTCAGCTAACCACAACCACCATACAAAAATTTAAAAATCACAGCTAAAAAATGAAGAGAAGAAAAACTGTGTGAGTCTTTCTAAACTGAAAATGACAATGTAGTTTTAACTTTTTTCAGAGGCTTGTGCTGCTGGATATGGTTACAGAACAGATATTGGTGATTGTGAGATCTGTCCAAAAGGACAGTACAATGATAAAAAGGGACAGAATCCAAACAGCTGCAAGCAGTGTCCTTTCGGAAAAACTAATTCTCAGTCTGGATCAGGTTCATGCAATTTTCTTGGTAAGGGAATGTTGGTGGAATAATTGCTATAATTTTGGTAATAATAAAACTCTTGGTGGTAGACAAAGGTCCCTGTAGTGCCTTGGACTGTGTTGATTTATGTATGAACACCAGGGTAGAACCATTTGATCTCCTTCAATTAATCATTTGGATGGCTTCAGCCCATTTGGAACGTCAACACCCACTTTGCCACAGAAGCCCAGCGATTGATAAAATGAAACAGGAAGTCATATAATGTTCATTAACAAAGTAGATTTTTAAATCTGCTTATAACATAATGCAGCATTGTGTACATACAAGAAAATCTTAAATTTGCTTTATATTATAAAGGATTCAAGATAAGGGTTTTCCTTTTGGATCAGATTTGAATGTAATACTGTGAAATCATGTAATACCATGGATGAAATTTTGGAATTCTGGCCAAAAAGTTAAGTTGAAACTTCATAGGATGATTGGAAATGTGGAGTAGAAAACCTATTGATTTTTTGGTCACTTGATCAAAGTTCAAGGTCACAGGGGTCAGAAATTGGAAAACCATTTCTGATCAATAACTTGAAAACTTCATAGAGTGATATATAGGGACTTCTACAGTTGATGGCCCCAATTGGTTTTTTTGGTCACTTGAGTGAAGGATAGTGTCACAGGGGCCTAACATGGAAAACTCTTTCTGATCAATAACTTGAGATTCACTTGGCCCAGAATGTTGAACCTTCTTGGAATTATTGGACATGCTGAGTAGATGATCCCTATTGCAGCCAACCATTGGTGTCTCTTGGACTTTTGCTCCTGTCCCCAATTGACTTCTTGCCTATTACTATTTAGGGAGACATGCGCTTTCTAAATCAGTACAACCAACAATCGATTTCCGATTATGACTGGTCAGCAATCTACAGTAGCATCTTCTAGTTTGTTTATATGATTCTACTTTACTCATTTTAAGGGTCCTTGGAACAGCATTCATTTATTCAAGTGTATGAAGTTATTTTTTTCTAAACTTAGTCTGTTTGATCCTTGGGTAGAGCTTTCTCTATTTCATTTGTATGTTTCTTTGGCATGTTGCTTTGTGCAGTGGTCTTTTACCAGATTTGTTCAAATCAGGCTTCTGGATTTAAAATTGTCTCTGCCCTAGGTCACTGGCTTTACAGAGGCATATAAGAAAAACATCAAAGATCTTCTTGCCTGAAGTTGCAAGACCCAGAGCATAGATGTTTGATATGTAGCAGATTGTCTAGGGCTTCCCTACTGAGTTCTCACCTAGGGTCAAAATTGGCGCAGCCCACTATAGTAACTTATTTTACATAGACCTATGTAGGAAAGCTATAGAAAATATTCCTGTCTAAAACCCCAAGGCATAGAGGTTAGTTGTTTGGCATATAGCACTGTGTAAAGGTTCTCTACTCAGAAATTAAGTACCCACTTGAGACAGTTGAGTGATATAGGGTTGTTTAAATTGAAATTTTCACTTTTTAATATTTTTAAGAACAGTAATTCTGACTTTTATAATGGGAATTGGATGGGACTTAATATCAAAGGAAATTTGTTCTATTTATACTTACGTAATACAATTACAAGGGGTTCAGAAATAAGTATAAAACAAGAACTGTAAACAACAATATGATATTGTATCCTTTTTAATTATTATCATGCTGGACAAAATTGATTCTGCCTTTGTGATAAGCATAGATCATGATCAGCCTGCACATCCATGCAGTCTGATCAAGATCTACACTGTTTGCCATTCGATCAGTACCTTTTCGGTAAGTAGCCCTTTAAACATGGTAAGTAGCCCTTTAAGCAGTTAATGGGGCTGTAGGAATTGCAAGATGGACAAGTTCTAACAGAAATTTAGCATGGTATGGGTTATATTATATTTCTCATTTTTGTCCAGTTTAATTGCAATGGAACTTAATGCAGTAGTTTTCATGATTAGTCTGTTTATTAAGCAAATGCCGGCCACCAGTTTATATATCCAGGGTTGAAGGCAGTACTGATACAAGTACTTCTTTTAATAGGAGTTACCACAGTGTTCTACCCTTGATATGCTAGAAGGTGTAGATATAAAAAAGATGTTCATTTATTTCAACCAGTGAATGTTTTATGATTTTTTGCTATTGCAGATATTAAACCTCCTGTTGATCAACGTATAAATCTGATAGTTGTAACCACAGTCAGAGTTGCCTTAGATACGTGTGACACTACAGCAGCAATTGATCTGATCAAGGAAAACTTTTTAAAGCTCGTGCGAAATGTGTTCCTAATGTTAACCAATCAGTGCTACAATGGGTCACAGAGATATTGCAGAGGAACGAATTGTGACAATATTGTCTTTGCATCATTAAATCCAACTTGTCAACAAATAACTGGAGGCAAACGGGACATATCTCATGAACTTTCATTCGAGCTTCATTTACAAAATATTAGGTCAGTATCTTTATCAGCTCATGAACTTTCGTTGGAACTTCATTTTGAAAATATTAGGTCAGTATATTTATCAGCTCATGAACTTTCGTTGGAGATTCATTTAGAAAATATTAGGTCAGTATATTTATCAGCTGTTTTGATACCTACTTTACTAGCTCTGCGTAAAATAAATAGCTTTTTCTGCTTTATCATAATTATGATATATGATATTTGGCATATATCATTATATAGTCATCATTGGTCAAATTTATTGAATCTATGCCCCGTGGGCCAATTGACCCCAGCCATGGAGTCATTTGTCATATTGTCTTAAAGATTAAAGCCTAGAGCTTACCAAGCAATCATGTACACATATGAGTAAAATGAGCATTTAAGGGCCATCATGGCCCTCTTGTTTATCAAGTATAAAGATATTTCATATTAGTATTTTTGTGATACTAAATTTGTGCTTATTATGACTCAGAGTTAGAGAAATGTATCAGTTTTGTTTGAAATTAGCAAAATACATTAATATAAAAGTTCAGTGTAAATTTGTACAGTTTTAGAAGTGGAAATCTAAACTGCAACTAGCCATTATAACTTGTTTTCTTGTCTTCGTCAATGTTTACATTATTAAAAGCAGTCAAGGACTATGGAAATTATAAGCAAAAATATTGCCTAAATTGTATGATAAATTGTATGTGTATGATATTGAAATATCATGTGGGATATGTGGGGGGAGACATACTGTTTTTTTGCACTGTCCGTCCGTCACATTTCATTTCCAATCAATATCTGGAGAACCATTTGACCTAGACCCTTCAAACTTCATAGGGTGGAAGGGCTTATAAAGTTTTGGGGTCATTCCATCAAAGGTCAAAATTACAGTGGCCTGAACATGGAAAGCTATTTCTGATAACTTGAGAACCACTTGACCTATAATGTTAAAACTTCTCAGGATGATTGGAAACTTCACAGGATGATTGGTCATGCAAAGTTGATGACCCCTATTTATTTTATGGTCACTCTGTTAAAGGTCAAGGTCACAGGGTCCTAAACACATACCTGTCAAGTCTGTCCCTTAAATCATGATTCTCACTTCTCAATTCAAGGTTTGATCATGATTTAACGAATTTGGAGCATTTTCTCATGCTTTCTAAAAAAATCAGACAAAAAAAATGTGGACCACTTATTTTCTCTAATTTGCCATCTGGCATCGTTATTTTAAGACAGGATGAGACAACAATAAACAGAAAACACATGTCAAGTGTCATTTTTAATGTACTGATTACATAACAGACCTGCCGAAACTGGTTCTGGCCAGTTTTTGCTTTAACCGAAGCTTCCCGAGAAAGATTGTACCAATCAAATTGATGCGTTAATTTCCGTATGACTACGAGCCAATTACGCAAATCATCGATATTGACTGACTCAGGTTACTATTTATGCTATTCGTGGACGTTGCATTGTCGGAAAAGTATTAGAACCATTCGCGCACTTGACCTTGACCGACACTAATAAAACATGAAGATGCCAAAAAAAAGAATTATTCATCAAAATAAAACAATGCGTGGGAACTGGAATTTCCTTGGCTTAGAAAAGCAAACAATGTACCTAGTTTTGCTTTCTGCAAGCTATGCAGGAAGTAAGTTGTATGCACAACCGTTTTTCCGGTGCAGGTTCAAACTGAAAGTACATTTCAAATCGAAAGTAGAATATGTAGATGTTTGTATTAAACATTTAGGTCCATAGATATCACAGCTGTAATAAAAACTCAAAACAGTTTTACTGACAAAATCAGTTATAAAATTTGCATTATTAATTTTATTTGTTTTTTAGAAAAATAAAGTTTCTTGTAGATCCATCATGAAATAAAAAAACCCAAAAAAATCAGGTCAGATGTGTTTTCCATATAGACTGTGTTAAAGCAAGGCAAAAAAGAGTGGACAAGAATTCATATTAATGATCTCAGAAAGCACCAGAATGCATATTTTCATATATACTTTAAAAAAAAATTCTTGGGGGGAGGGAACAATCCCCCAAACCCCCACACCAGAGGGAGGGAAAGACCCCTCCAGCACCCACCTCCATTTGTCACGCGCTGCGACTCGCACAAATCTCACTCTTTCATATTTTGGAAACTTGACAGGTATGCTAAACATGGAAAAACCATTTCTGGTTGATAACATGAGAAATGTTGACTCAGATTGTTGATACTTCATAGGATGATTGGCCATGCAGAGTAGATGACCCCTATTAATTTTGGGTCACTTCATCAAAGGTCAAGGTCACAGTGGCCAGAACATAAAAAACCATTTGTGATCAATAAATTGAGAACCACTTGACACAGAATGATAAAATTTCATAGGATGGTTGGTCATGCCAAGTAGATGATCTCTATTTATTTTGGGGTCATTCTGTTAAAGGTCAAAGTCACTGAGCTTGAACATGGAAAACCATTTCTGATCAATAACTCGAGAAGCGTTTGACCCAGAATGTTGAAACTTCATAGGGTGATTGGACATGCAGAGTAGATGACCTTTATTGATTTAGAGTCACTCTATTCAAGGTCAAGGTCACAGGGGCCTGAACATGGAAACACATTTCAGGTCAGTTACTTGAGAACCACCTAGCCCAGAATGTTGAAACTTCATAGGATGATTGGACTTGCAGAATAGATGACCCCATTGAGTTTGGGATCACTCTGTTAAAGGTCAAGGCTGCAGCGGACAGAACATGGAACTCCATTTCCGGTCAATAAGACCCATTTGACCTACAACCTTCAAACTGCATAGGGTGATTGGACATGCAGAGAAGATGACCTCTATTGATTTTGGGGCCACTCAATCAACGGTCATGGCCACAGGGGTCTGGACATGGAAAACTGTTTCCAATTCATTACTTAAGAACCACAGGGCCTAGAATGTTGAAACTTCATAAGATGATCGGACATGCAAAGTAGATGATCCCTATTGCAGCCAACCATCAGTGTCTCTTTGACTCTTGCGGTCAGAAACTAGGTCACTAAGTGAAATCAAAGGAAAAGTTTTTATGTACGCTACAGGCCACTATTTGCTTCAATCTTCCTGAAACTTTGTCAGTATGTTCGTTTTTATATAATGTTGGACAAGTTTGAATCTGGGTCATGTGGGGTGAAAAATTAAGTCAGATCAAAAAAAACACTTGTGTACCATCAAGAGGCCACATTTTTGGTCCAATGTTATAAAAATTGGTTAGAATATTTTTCTCCATGAAACCACTAGGTGAAACATGTTTACACTGTTCTAGTTTGTTACTCAGGTGAGCATCCTAGGGCAATCTCTGCACTCTTGTTTAAAGTTTCACAGCATGTGTATAGCTATAACTTACACCTAGATATTTGCTTCCAGTGAATTTATAACAGATGAATGTGATGGTAATGCAAACGTCACTGCTGTAGAAGTTATTAGCCAGATCTTAACACTTTACAAAGAAGAGTTAACTGACATTGTGAGTATTTTGTACTTGAATTTGCCATTAAAATGATATCTTTATTAAGTAAACTTCATTAGTGTGTGCTCATGTGCCAGAAGTCATTGGTATTACATACTCGGATGAAAACTTGGTTAAGCTTCGATGGAGTCTGAAACTATTTGTCCCATATTAGTGCATTCAAATTTCATATTTAGTGTTTGTTATTTGTAATATGTTATTGCATTTAAAGTTCTTGAATGACAGTGTTTTAAATTTTACATAGGACAAGTTTATGTCATTTATATATAAAGCATATGTAATAAAAAAAAAATTCAGTTAGCTCTGCATTTTTGATAAACCAGAAGTGATGGCGTCAGGTCATTTATCCGGAAAACATAAAATATAGCCTGGAATCGGAGTACCGAAATGAAAATCATTTTATGAATTAATATCAACCTGTATGTAAATTTATTATTATTAAAATGGCACTGTTACTATCTAAAGTTAAAATATATTATAAAAACATCTGCCGCTCTAAGTAATTCAATATGATGTCTTAAAGCTGGCTTGAAATAGGCAGTCGACTTTAATCTAATAAGCACATGGATCTACACATTTTATTGCACCACATTATAGGCTGTACGTTCATTTACAACTGTGAGAAAGTTCATTAAAATCTACGTTGTAGAACATTTCTATTCGTGAAAATGTTATGAAAGTTATGATTTCCCCATAGACTCCCATTATGAAAAAATACCTGAGGCCCAAATTTTTCGAATCAGTCTAACAAATTGTCAAGCACACAACCCTATCTTTGTTATTTGCTGAATTTTCTTAGTATATTCCAAAGTTTAAAAAAAAAAACAGAGTTTAATCAAATTCCAGGTTGTAGAAAAAATTTTGATTTGAATGTGCAAAACTACTTTAAAATTGATAGATTTTCATTGAGAATTATGCACTTGTTGTTTCGTGGGATGAAATCCTAAATTTGAGCAGAATTAAGGCTATTTTTCAATTCAAATAAAAGTATTCAGATTGATTTATAAATGATTTTCACAATTCTTATTTTTAGCTTGACTATACGAAATATGGAGAGCTTCTTGACCAGGCGTCCCTCCGCTTCCGCACCTTTGTTAATGTTTTGATGCACTTTCTCCTTATCTCCATAATTCCTTGATGGATTTGTTTCAAACTTAAAAATGTTATCCTGCATTATCACCCACATCAAATGGCACAAGGGACATAACTCTCACATGAACATTTCATGAATTATCCACCTTTTTACTCCACTATTCGGAGAATAGGGGGACTATACTACTCATGTCGGCGTCGGCGTGACCCTTCTTGGTTAAAGTTTTTCGGCAACCTTTGCTTTTCTGTCATATCTTTGTTACTATTGCTTATATCTTACTGTAACTTCACATTAACATTGTACAGTATACAAACAATGTATGTGCATGGGCTGAGCCCATTATACCCAAGGTCAAGGTCACCAAAGTCTTATACTTAGATTATTTTTAAGGTTAAAGTTTTTCGGCAACCTTTGTATTTCTGTCATATCTTTGTTACTGTTGCTTATATCTTACTGTAATTGTACCCACCGACAACAAAGTTGTAAGGGGGGGTATACTGGTTTCAGGTTGTCTGTCCATCCGTCCATCTGTCCGTCTGTCCATAGACGCAATCTGGTGCGCACCATCTCTCCTTATCCCCTTGACAGAATTTAATGAAACTTCACACAAGTGATCAGTACCAACAGTAGTTGTGCATGGGGCATGTTAGGTTATGTTAGAAAAAAAAATTTGTAGAGTTATGGGACTTTGTTTTTTTGTTACTATACTATATACATAGACACAATCTTGTGCACACCATCTCTCCTCATCCCCTTGACACAATTTAATGAAACTTCACACATGTGATCAGTACCAACAGTAGTTGTGCATGGGGCATGTTAGGTTCTTTTAGAAAAAAAATTTGCAGAGTTATGGGACTTTGTTTTTTTTTGTTAGTATACTTTATACATAGACACAATCATGTGCGCACCATCTCTCCTCATCCCCTTGACACAATTTAATGAAACTTCACACAAGTGATCAGTAACAACAGTAGTTGTGCATGGGGCATGTTAGGTTCTTTCAGTGACAAAAATTGCAGAGTTATGGGACTTTGTTTCTTGTTAACATACTATGTACATACAGTCTGCATATGCAATCTTGTGTGTGCCTAATCTACCAAACCCTTACACACAATTTAATGAAACTTCACACAAGTGATCAGTACCAACCCTAGTTGTGCATGCTGCATGTTACATTCTTTTAGATAAATATTCTGCATAGTTATGGGACTTTGTTTTTTGTTACTATACTGTATACATACAGTCTATATACATACAGTCCACATAATTATGCAATCTTGTGTGCGTCAAATTGCAATGTACTGTGTCAGTGCATGCGGGGGGTACATTCATCACCTTTAGTGATAGCTCTAGTTTCACATAAACATTGTCCAGTATACAAACAAAGTATGTGTAGGGACTGAGCCCATTACACCCAAGGTCAAGGTCACCAAGCTATTATACTTAGGTTATTTTTAAGGTTAAAGTTTTTCGGCAACCTTTGTTTTTCAGTCATATCTTTGTTACTATTGCTTATATCTTACTGTACCTTTACATAAACATTGTCCAGCATACAAACAAGGTATGTGTAGGGACTGGGCCCATTATACTTAAGGTCAAGGTCACCAAGGTCTTATACTTAGGTTATTTTTAAGGTTTTTCGGCAACATTTGTTTTTCTGTTATATCTTTGTTACTTTTGCTTATATCATACTGTAAGTTTACATAAACATTGTCCATTATACTTGCAATGTATGTGTAGAGGCTGGGCCCATTATACCCAAGGTCAAGGTCACCAAGGGGTTATACTTTGAATTATTTTCATGTTAAATTTTTTCAAAAGCTTCGTTTATAGACATATCTTTGGTACTTTAAAAGATAATGACTTGAAATTAAAAGTATTTGTTTATAATCGTCTGCATGTGTGGCTACATACACCATAACTCTAATTGTGTTTTTGACAGAATTATGCCCCTTTTATACTTAAACTTTTTTGCAATCTTGGCTTTCTGGATATTACCTTAATGCAATATAAGATAAAGACTTGAAACTTAAAATGTATCTTTATCGTCATCATCTGCATGTATGGTAACAATCCCCATAACACTGGTTTTTATTTTTGACCAAATTATGCCCCTTTTATACTTAAATGTTTTACAAACTTGGTTTTCTGGACATAACTTTGGTACTATATAAGATAATGACTTGAAACTCAAAATATGTCTTTATCATCATCATCTGCATGCGTTGTAACAATCCTAATAACTCAAATTTGTATATTTGATGGAATTATACCCCTTGGTATATCTTCCTTTTATAGTAGAGGTTTCTTATTCAGACATATATTTATTTTACTGTCAAACCCCGAATAGTGGAGCGCGCTGTCTTACGGACAGCTCTTGTTAGCTCACCTGTCACATAGTGACAAGTTAACAGAGTTCGTTTAAGCTTGCATACTTGCAAAATGCGTGTACATTTTGAAAAAAAATTAGGGTGACTTGCCCAAGCTTGTAAAATTTTGCGACTGCAAAACCTCAAATAGATACGAAGCATTGATTTCTTAACTTTCAGTTTTGATCAGCTGTAAATCGTGGGCTGAGTGCGAAACTATTGTAACTGTATATAAATAAAGAAAAAGATACAATAGTTTCGTGCTCAACCCTCGAAATACGTATTTAATGATGATATTTTGCAGGGTACTCACTGATTGATGATGTTTCTATATAGTGCTTGAATTGTTTGCAGATTTTGATTACACTGCATGGTAACTACCTGTATGCGCGCACAATATTTAATTGAAAAACCATGTTTTGCACTACACTTGCTTACCGATCAGAGCCTTGTTTCTGCCTAAAACTGTTGGAACAAAATTTTAAATAAAGTTGATAAATAACAAGTTGAAATTTTAATTCTAACCTTGGATGAGCTTTTGTGGGTCCGTCCATCTGCCAACCGTGCATCATCGGTCTGTCCACAATTTCTTGTGAACATGATAGCTACCATATTTGCAATCAATTTTAATCAGACATGCACACAACTTGTATTAGCATAATATCTCAGTTCCTTTCGAAAACTAGCAAGATCCCATCATAGGTTTTAGAGTTATGCCCCCTTAAAGGGCAAAAATTTGCTACTTTTGGCTTGTGAACACGATAAAGACCACATTTTGCAATCAACTTAAATCAGACTTGCACACAATTTGTATTAATATCTTGGTTCCTTGTGTGAACTGGCTAGACCCACCATGGGTTCTAGAGTTATGGCCCCTTATAGGTCCAAAATTTGTACTTTTTGGTTCGTGAACATGATACAGACCACATTTTGCAATCAACTGTAATCAAACTTTCACACAACTTGTATTGGTATAAGATCTGTATTCCTTTGAAAATTGGCTAGATTCCATCATGGGTTTCAGAGTTTTGGCCCCTCAAAGGGCCAAAATTTGCTATTTTGGCTTTTGCAGCCATAAAGAGACTCTGTGTTAGTTTGATTTGATGCAAACTTGCAAAATATTTTCAGCAACAATAAATGTTGGATTCCATGGTGAATTTGTCATATCCAGTTATAGGTCCTTAAGTTACAGCTTCTGATTGACCCCTGGAAAAGCCAAAATTTGTTAATTTTTACCTTGTGAACAAGATAGAAGTGACATTTTATATTTGATTTTAATCACACTTGCACAGACCTCAAGTCATAATACGGTCTTGGTTCCTTTTGAAAGTTGGCTAGATTCCTTCATGGGTTTTAGAGTTACTGCTCTTGAAAGGGGCAAATTGTTTCATTTTGGCCTGTTTAGCCATATAGAGGTTTAATTTATGCCTTGATTTGATACAATCTTGCACAGAATGATTATTTTGATGATCTCTATCAAAACTGTGTCATGTCAGGTCAAAAACTAGGTCATCAGGTCAAATCAAAGGAAAAGCTAGTTAACAATCTAGAGGCCACATTTATGACCCTGTCTTCATGAAAATTGGTCAGAATGTATATATTTATCATTTCTAGGCCAAGTTCGAAACTGCGTCATATGGTGTCAAAAGCTAGATCACCCAATCAAATCAAAGCAAGCTTGTTAACACTGTTGTTCATTTGAAAAGCATGAAACTTGGTCAGAATGTTTTTCTGCATGAAATATTGCATGAATTTTTATCTGGGTCATGTAGGGTCAAAAAAAAGGTCACCAGGTCAAATAAAAGAGTATGCTTGTTTACACCTTATGGGCCATATTTTTATTCAATCTTCATAGAATTTGGTCAGAATATTTGTTATCATGAAGTCCTGGATGATTTAAAATCTGGGTCATATTGGATCAAAAACTAGGTCAAATTAAAGAAAAAGCTTGTATACCCTGTAGAGGCCAATTTTTTGCTCCAATCTTCCTGAACCATTTCAAAATGTTTGTTTTTATGAATATTTAGACAGGTTTGAATCTAGGTCATGTTGGATAAAAAAATAGGTCACTAGGTCAATTAAAAGAAAACACTTGTTTACACTCAAAAGGCCACATTTTGTGGTCCAGTCTTAATGAAAATTGGTGAGAATATTTTGTCTCCATGAAATCACTAGGTAAAACATGTTTACATTGTTATGGTGTGTTATTCAGGTGAGCAACCTAGGGCCATCTTGGCCTTCTTGTTACTTAGAATTTTCGGTTAAAGTTTTGCTGCCCTTTCAATGTGTATCAGTTATAACTAAATGGAATTGATTCAAACTTTAAATAATTGTTCCACATTATCACCCACATCATATGACACAAGGTCCATAACTCTAGCACCAACTTTTCATGAATTATGCTCCTTTTTATGTACAATTTCAAGTTAAAGTTTTGGTGTAGTTTCACTCTATCTCAGTTATTACTAACTTTATTTGATTCAAACTTAAAATGTTTGTTCCACCTGATTGCCCACATCATATGACACAAGGTGCATCATTCTTGTTCCAATATTTCATAAATTGTGCCCCCTTTTTGCTTAGAATTATACTTAATTAATGTGAGTTAGTGCTTTACGCATGGTGTTGAATTCTTCATGTGAGGAAGCCATCTAGGTTGCTTACAGAAGGATGGTGGTTCTAACTAGGTGCCCGCTTGTAATGAAATAATGCACAAAGGGGCATCTGGGGTCTTCCTCCACTACCAAAGCTAGAAAGTTGCCATATGACCTATAATTATGTTGGTGCGACATTAAACCAAATAAAAATACTTTATTTTAATGTTTTGAGACACTTTTATCTTTAACTCTCTTATTACGTAATACTTTTGACACAGACCCACGCTATTGCCCAATATCTTCATCCACATTGGAGTCATTAAATACTCCAGTAACAGCTCTATCTTCCTCAGATTTGCCAAGTTTCAATATCCAGCATCGAAATAGTTGAACCCACTGTCTCCTTTGACAGTTTCTGTTATCCTTACCCATACAGTTGATTCCTGCTCACATTCCTGTCAAGGACTTAATGAGTATGTTTTTACGCCAGTTTAAGAATGCAACCTTGCCATCGGTCAGCTTCAAATTTGATATCAGGAATAACCAATCAGATTCCAGAGCTCCTAGACTGGTTTTCAAACATTGTTTTATAACTTATCATCAGCCTGAAACTTCTGGGTCAGGATTCTCAATTTTTTCTGTTTCACTGTACACACGTCATCAATTGGGATTTTTGAGACAGTAGTCAGTTATCTCTCTGTCAGTGTAGTCAAATGTCACTACATCAGTATAATGAAATATCACTACTTCAGAGTAATGAAATGTTACTACTTCAGTGTAGTCAAATGTCACTACTTTATTGTAGTCAGATGTCATGACGTCATTGTGGTCGAATGTCTCTACTTCACTGTAGTCATTTGTCACTACTTAGTGTAGTCAAATGTTTCTACTAGAGTTTAGCCAGATCTCACTACTTCAGTTAGGTCAAAAGTCACTTCTTCAGTGTGGTTAGGTCGCAACTTCAGTTTAGTCAAATGTCATTTCTTCAATGTAGCCAGATGTCAAAAAAAATTAAATGTAGTCAAAACTCAACGTCCCTACTTCAGTGTAGTTAAATGTCACTACTTCATTGTAGTAATATGAGGAAGCCATCCAGCTGGGTTACGGAAAGTTTGTGGTTTTACCCAGGTGCCCCCTCATGATGAGATAATGCAAGGAGAGGCACCTAGGGTCTTCCTTCACCATCAAAACTGCAGTCACCATATGACCTATAATTGTGTCTGTGTGTCATCAAACCCAACAAATAGATAAATGAATAAAATGTCATGCATACATGTGATACATCCCGGATTGTCCGGGATTGTCCCGGAAATTACATACTCATCCCGGTGTCCCGGACAGGGTTGAAATGTCCCGGAAAAATAAAAATACAGGAACAAATAATAATAATCCCCCAAAAACTTGTTTTTTGTCTATAAACTGTTGAATTTTACACAATAAACAGTCCGCGGTGTCACATTGTTTATTCCTAATCAGTTTCATGCCCTCGAGCGGGACACGTGTTGATTAAGCCCGCTTTGATCACGCGACGATCTTTTGATGACACTGATTAAATTACAGTCAGTTATTATGATGACCCTGATTAAGAACTGACAGGATTATGCAATCAAGAACTGTTTTATGATACTTAAATTAGGAACAAAGTCGTAAATTTCTTTGTTTTTAGCACGTTGGCAATAAAGCTACATGTAGCCTTTATGGAAGAGATTATTGAAAACGGTCAATCAAACGATAATTATTTTAAACGGTTGTAATCATTTAAGATCTAGATCGATTGTCACATATATTCTAAATTAAAATGTTGAATGCCTTTGCCGACCGACCCATGAAAATTGACCCGACTCCAAATATTTTATATTGTCGATTTTATCTACAAGATTTATTTTATTCCTTTAAGGATTCAATTTAATTATTAGATGAGTGTTTAAGCTTTAGAATGATACCAAATTAGCTAGAATCTAAATCACGATGACCAGGTTGATTCTTCGTATATAGTAAGCCTATAGTCTGTTACACTGATCTGTCTTATCTAACGCGTGGAAGAGTCTAAGTAAGCCTCCTAATTCTGTTCACCTTGGGAACGCAGTAAATTCACGTGCAGAACTATAGATGTGTATTACCTGTACATGTATTTACCTCCCTTAGAAATCTAGACGACAGTTGCAGCACATAAATACAAGCGAGTGAACATTGTTGATCTCGGGAAACTACATGTAATATCATGATATTTTTGCATGAAACAAATGAATACCAGTGTCACGGTGTATGTCCCGGACAAAAGGTAAAAATCCCGGAAATTTTAACTCAGAATCTCGGAAACGTTCTGAAAAATTATGGCATGTGTCATGACTTCAGTGTAATGAAATGTCACTACTCCAGTAGTGTCAAATGTCACTACTTCAGTGTCCAAATGTCACTTCCTCAATGTGGTCAGTTTCACTGCTTGAATGTGGTCAAAAGATACTACATCAATGTGGTCAAATGTTACTACGTCAGGGTAGTCAAATGTCACTTTTTCAATGTGGTCAAATGATACTACTTCAGTGTTATCCAGTGTCATTACTTCAGTGTAATCTAATGTCATTACATAAGTATAGTCAGTTGTCACTACTTCAGTGCAGTCACTACTTCAGAATAGTCAAATGTCACTACTTATGGGTGCAGACCTGCAACACTGACATTCTGCCCTTGTCTCAATTCACACTGAATAAAAAATCAAGTCATATTCTGTAGCATATTATTACTGATCTTTGTATGAATTATAATTTTAAATTTGTTTATGTGGGCCTCAATAGTAGAGTGATTAAGGTTGCTGACTTCAAATCACTTGCCCCCCACCCCCTCTCCTCCCCAACCCCCAACACCATAACAGTGGAGACTTAACCCTACCAGTATCTTGGATTCTGTATGAGTAATAGCCTGTTCTCCACAAGTAACTGCCAGCTTATCTATAGGAATCAGAGTTGGAGGAGGAATGGTTTCAGACTCAGTGTCTTTTATCAAATCTTGAAAGTGAACAAACACCTCTCTTACAAATTATACTCACAATTTTGTGATGCATAGATCTATACTCGCCCTGTTGAACTAAGCATGCAAGCTTTCTTAGGGTGTAAGATTTATTCATGTGACAAGGCTATTCAGCTAGGTCATTCAAGTGGCACCTGGGGTCTTTCTCCAGCATCAGAAGCTTCAAGTTGCCATGTGACCTATAATTGTGTCAGTGTGATGTAAGCAAATAATAGATAGATTCTATATCTAACGTGTTTATCATCCTTAGGGTCTTAAAAGTGAATAGTTTCTATTTTTACCTTTCACAGGATTTGGAGATTATCTTCATGAGCTTTGAAAATGTCACAACAGTAGACTTGTGTGGTTTGGGAGAAGAGCTTGTAAATGGGATATGTAGTAAGTCTTTTATGTTTTATCAAGTCTTTTTCTGTCTACTATTATACGAGGGACAAATGAACAAGGTTGAAATTTTGTTCAAGTTGTTCAGAAATTGAAATGGTCATAATCAGGTCACACTTAAACATTTGCATATAATTCTGATAAAAGAGATTATTAACTGACTTTTTCTTGTTACTTGTTAGTTACATTTGGTTAAAATGACAAATAAGAAGTATTTTTGTGCCCCCCATGATCGTGCATCCGTCCGTCCATCCGCAGTTTGCTCAAAAAGTATTTCATATAGATTGATGAAATCTTGCATGAGTCTTTATCATGATATGAGCTTGCACACCTCCTATTTTTCATCTGGCTCCGCCCCCTATTTTTAGAGTAACCACCCCTGAAATAGCAAAAAATGCACATTTTAACCTTGTGACAAGCTCAAAAAGTATTTGATATAGATTCATGAAACTTTGCATCAGTCTTAATCATGATATGAACTTGCGCACCTCCTATTTTTTGTTTTTGTCTGCCCCCTATTTTCAGAGTTATGGCCCCAGAAATCGTCAAAAATACACATTTTCATTTTCTTGTGACGCGCCTAGCTCAAAAAGTGTTTCATATAAATTGATTAAACCTGTATGAGTCTTTATCGTGATATGAACTTGCGCACCTCCTATTTTTTGTGTGGCTACGCCCCCTATTTTCAGAGTTATTGCCCCTGAAATAATAAAAAATGCACATTTTCACTTTGTCATGCACCTAGCTCAAAAAGTATTGAATATAAATGGTTGAAAACTTGCATAAGGTTTATCATGATATAAACTTGCACACTTCTTATTTTTTGGCTGGCTCCACCCCCGATTTTTTTATGTTATGGCCCCTGAAATAGTAAAAAATTGCACATTTTCACCTAATTATGTGCCTAGCTCAAAAAGTATTTAATGTGAATTCATGAAACTTTGCTTGAGTCTTTATCATGATGTGTCTTTGCACACTTGGCATTCTTCTTGAGAATCTTTGTGATGCACCTAGCTTATTACAGAGTTATGGCCCTTGAAATAGCAAAAATAGTGGATTTTTTGTTTGTGATGCTCATGGCTCAAAAATATGTGGCATAGAATAATGAATCCTTTTCATAAAATGTTAGTTTAGGCTAAAACCCATTAACACTGCAAACATTTGAATTATTGCCCCTTATTTGTGACAAATGTACCAGTGGGGGTCACACCCTGTGTCCTACAGACACATTCTAGTTTCTCTGTGTGGTGGGTGCTTAAATAAAGCATGGGCCCATGCCATGGGCACTAATGAGAATATTTATGAACTTGGGTAATTTAAATGGCTTCTAAATTTTGAATCAAAGCTGGTATACTAAATAATTACTTGCATAGTTATAAAAAAAACTTCAAATCAGTTCTTTTTTTCAAGAAATATTGCTGTAAATGCTGTGAACTGTTCCTAATTTTATGTCCTTGTTTGAAACTACTTTGTCAGCATCCTTGTAAAGGAACATTTGGGAAAGTACAGACCTTTGTGATTATTTGTCCTGATTCTTTTATCCAGCATCGTGTCCAGCAGGCAAGTATGGATCCTCTGTTGGAACTTGTACAGCATGTGCAGCCAACACTTACCAGGATATGACCGGCAAGACAGAGTGTAAAGATTGTCCAGACAAATCATTCACAGAATCCACAGGCTCTACATCTGATTCTCAGTGTATACGTAAGTGTTGTAGTTTTTTTCAGGTCAAGGGAGGTGTTTTAGTTCTTTCAGGTCATAGAAACTTTATAAAGGTCAAAGTTAGGGTATCGTTTTTCAGGTGTTTCATGTTTTTAAGGTCAAAGTCGATTTAGTACTGTAGTTTTTCAGGTCAAAATGATGTGTAGTTTAAGTTCAAAGTTAGTACTGTAGTTTTTCAGCTCAAAAATGTTGTGTAGTTTTTCAAGTCATAGTGGATGTTGCAGTTCTTAAGGTCAAAGTTAGTGTGATATAGTTTTTCAGGTAGAAGTAAGTATTGTAATTTTTTCAGGTCAAAGAAGGTTTTGCAGTTCTTTTTAAGGTTAATGTTGAGTTTTTTTCAGGTAATAATCATGCAGATTTACCTTGAACAGTTAGCAAGTATAAGATTTATACTTTTAAAAAGACAAGGCCATTTGTACTTATAATGTTTTTGTTTACTCTAAACAGTACATTTATTTCATCTATTTTCTCTTCATATCTGGTTCAGAACTTTCATTCACATGGAACTTTCATTCATTTGGTTTTAATGAAGGTCATACTAGATATTGCAGTTTATAATTATGAACTGAGCATATTACTGGAAAAAAAATCAACAAAATTCATTTTTTAGCAATCTGCCAGGCAGGAAATGAGTTTGACGGTGCAACAAAGACCTGTTCTGAATGCAAGATTGGATTTTTCAAGGTGGAGGAAGGAAATGATCAGGCATGCACAGCGTGCATCTCTGGTAAAACCACTGCACGTAAAGGTTCCACTTCAGCTGATGATTGTTCTGAAAGTAAGTTTGGCTTTAAAAGATTACTTCTGATATTATTTAATTATTTATTAATATTTAACTTTAGGCTGCTAAATTTCTAAAATGGACTGAACCATCATTCAGTTTAAGCAATACTATATATTATTCATAGGGGTGTTCCCTGAATTTTTATACGACCGTCTCTGAAAGAGCGGGGCTTTATATGTGAACACCTGTGGGGGGCGGCGGGCAATCGGCATCAGAAAGCATGTCCGCTCCCTAAGTCAAACAGTTCTCATCCAATCTTCACCAAACATGGTGACAGTGTTTGTGGGCATAATATCTCGGCCATGTTTGATAACCAGCAAGATTGCCTCAGGCAGTCTTGAGTTATGGCCCTTGAATTACTAGAAATCTGCAAATTAGCCTTGTCCACCATCTAAGTCAAATAGTTTTCATTCAGTCTTCAAAGAGCCATTTTATAAAGTGATGTCCAGCGGATCTGGACAAAATCCCCTGCAGACAAAACCCCCTTTACTCATTTTTGCATAGGCGGACAAAATCCCCTTCATCATTTTTACAAGGAGGAAAAAAACCCCTTTGCTGTATTTTACAAGGCAGGCAAAACCTCCATGTTTTTTTTAGTAATGCCGCTCCCTAAGTCAAACAGTTCTCATCAAATCTTCACCAAACATGGTGACAATGTTTGTGGGCATAATATCTCGGCCATGTTTGATAACCAGCAAGATTGCCTCAGGCAGTCTTGAGTTATGGCCCTTGAATTACTTGAAATCTGCAAATTAGCCTTGTCCACCATCTAAGTCAAATAGTTTTCATTCAGTCTTCAAAGAGCCATTTTATAAAGTGATGTCCAGCGGATCTGGACAAAATCCCCTGCAGACAAAACCCCCTTTACTCATTTTTGCATAGGCGGACAAAATCCCCTTCATCATTTTTACAAGGAGGAAAAAAAACCCTTTGCTGTATTTTACAAGGCAGACAAAACCTCCATGTTTTTTTAGAAAGGCTGACAAAACCCCCTTCGCATTTTCTTTTTCACCCTTGTGAAAAAAGCAAAGGGGGTTTTGTCCTCCCTTTAAAAAACTTGAAGGGTTTTTTGTCCTCCTTGCAAACTTCATCATGGGGATTTTGTCCTCCTTGTAAAAACGATGAAGGGGGTTTTGTCCACCTATGCAAAAATGAGCGAAGGGGATTTTGTCCGCAGGGGATTTTGTCCTACACACAATGTCCAGTATCATTGTTCTGATATTCACATCTGCAATATACACATTATATGCATATGCAATTTACACATAAACATTATACACATGCTTCTTTAAAAATAAAATTAACAATTCCCCACATTTGAAGAAACGCCTTCAAATTTGAACCCAATGATTTATTGACCCTATGAAATGAAGCTGTTGTGTCTAAAACCTTAAGAATTTATTCCACACCTCGTATGTTTTTCTGATACAATTAGTATAATAACTAATCATTTCATTACTTAATGTTCTTTTATGAATATGTCATATTTTTTTAGCTCTTTGTCCACCTGGACAGTATTTTATCACTGACGCAGACACAGGAGTTGTCAGCTGTAACTCATGTGAGATTGGCAAATACAACCCTAATGTAATGGCAGATTCATGTATACAGTGTGATAGTGGTAAAACAACACAAGAGACTGGCAGAAAATTTAAGAGTGATTGCATAAGTAAGTACATTTTAACTTTTATTGTACACCCTGACAGTGAAGTGGTAAGGGGGTTATACTGGTTTCAGGTTGTCTGTCTCTCCATCTGCCCGTCCATAGACACAGTCTTGTGCGCACCAGCTCTACTCATCACCTTGACACAATTTAATGAAACTTCACACAAGTGATCAGTAACAACAGTAGTTGTGCAAGGTGCATGTTAGGTACTTTCAGAAGAAAAAATTGCAGAGTTAAGGGACATTTTTTTTTATGCTCCCACTTTTGGTGGGTGGGGAGGGGGGCATATAGATTTGCTCTTGTCCATCCGTCCGTCCATCCTTCCGAGAATGTTGTGTCGCGCCTAGCTCCAAAAGTATTTGACGTAGAGTCACAAAACTTTACAGGAATGTTGGTCAGCATGTGTAGTTGTGCATCTGGGGTTTCGCGTCCTGATTCATTCAGTCATGTAGGAGTTATGGCCCCTGACTTTGTAAAAATTGGTCATTTTAGTGTTGTGTCGCACGTAGCTCCAAAAGTATTTGATAGAGAGTCACAAAACTTTACAGGAATGTTGATCAGCATGTATAGTTGTGCACCTGGGGTTTCGCGTCCGGATTCATTAAGTCATGTAGGAGTTATGGCCCCTGACTTGGTAAAAAATTAGTCATTTTAATGTTGTGTCGCGCCTAGCTCCAAAAGTATTTGACGTAGAGTCATCAGATTTTACAGGAATGTTGGTCAGCATGTGCAGTTATGCACTTGGGGTTTCGCTTCCGGATTAATTCAGTCTTGTAGGAGTTATGGCCCCTGACTTACGGTAGTTAAAAATTGATCATTTTAATGTTGTGTCGCGCATAGCTCCAAAAGTATTTGTCCTAGAGTCACCAAAGTTTAAAGGAATGTTGGTCAGTATGTGCAGTTGCGCATCTGGGGTTTCGCATCCAGATTCATTCAGTATTGTAGGAGTTATGTTCCCTGACCTAGGAAAAAATTTGTGTCCTTTATCATGAAGTGGTGGCATCTGCGTCCCGTGGACACATTTCTTGTTAAAACTTTGTTACTATACTACATAATTATAGAGTCTGCATATGCAATCTTGTGCGTGCCTAATCATCCGAACCCATGCACACAGTTGAATGAAACTTTACACAGGTGTTTAGTAGTCATCCTAGTCAAATCAAAGGAAAAGCTTGTTAACACTAAACAAAAAAGAGGCCACTTTTATGATCCTATCTTCATGAAACTTAGTCAGAATGTTTGTCTTGATGATTTCTAGGTAATATTCGAAACTGAATTATGTGGGGTCAAAAACTAGGTCACAGGCCAAATCAAAGGAAAATCTCTAGAAACCACATGTTATGTTTGAAACTCATGAGAATCAGTCAGAATGTTTGACTTGATGAACACTAGGCCAGGTTTGAATCTGGATAATTTGGGGTCAGAAATTTGGTCAGTCAATCAAATCAAAGTGAAAGATTGTTAACACACTAGAGGTCACATTTACCACTCTATCTTCATGAGACTTGGTTAGAATGTTTGTCTTTAGGACCTTTAGGTCAGACTTAATCTGGGTCATGTGGGGTCTAAAACTAGGTCACCTGATCAAATCAAAGTTAGCTTGTTAACACTCTACAGGCCACTTTTATGACCATATAATATTCATGAAACATAGTGAGAATGTTTATACTAGGTCAAGGCTGAAACTGGGCCATGTAGGGTCAAAAACTAAGTCATGGGCTGAAATCAAAAGCTTGTTAACATTGAAACGGCCACTTGTATGGCCCTTTCTTGATGAAACTTGTCATAATGTTTTTTTGATGATCCCTAGGTCATGTTCGAATGTGGGTCATGTGGGATCAAAAATTTGGTCATGTGCTCAAATCACATGAAAAGCTTGTTAATACTCCTGAAGCCAGATTTATGATCTTATCTTCATGAAACTTGGTCAGAATGTTTGTCTTGATGATTGCTAGGTCAAGTCTGAAACTAGGTAATGGGGGGTCAAAAACTAGGCCAGTAGGTCAGATCAAGTCTGGTAAGCGATATAGGGCCATCATGGCCCTCATGTTTAGTTAACCCTTTACCACACATAACATACATACCCGTTATACCACAGTCACACATACGGTGCAAATAGCTACGTTGAGCTACGGATAGAAACGTAGTAACCCATATCGATCCGTACCTGAGCCGTACGAATTGGTATGAATTGATACGGCTTACTACATTAAGGTATGTCTCAGGTACGTTTCAATACGGGTCGATACGGATTACTACGTTTTTATCCGTGGCTAGACTTAGCTTTCCGCACCGTATGTGTGACTGGGGTATTATATCCACCCACCTATACACCAACACTTCTCTAAGATAGTTGGATTGTTTTGTTCCTGTTATAATGAGACAATTCATGCGCAAGAATTTTGTAAAGATTTTCTAAGTATTTTTATACTGTTTTCCAGAAATTTGTCCATCTGGTAGTGGGTATGATACAGATGCAGGAGATTGTTTGAATTGTCCAAAGGGACAGTACAATGATGGGCTTCAACCTCGTCCAACTATGTGTAAATATTGTCCAGACAACACCACCACATTTAAAGCTGGAGAGTCTTCCTGCACTACTGGTGAGTATTGTAACTGTGGAATGTAGTTGCTTGTGAATCTGCTACTGGACATTTCTGTTGTTAATTGAAGTTGAAATGTTATAGGCAAGTATAGAACTTTGTATGGATTGTGGTCCAAGTAATTGTGCATCTGTTATTTGACATTTCTGTTGTTAATAGAAGTAGAAGTGTTATGGGTGAGTATAGAACATTTCATGGATAGTGGTCCAAATAATTATTTATCTATTACTGGACATTTCTGTTGTTAATTGAAGTAGAAATGTTATGGACGAGTATAGAACTGTATATGCATTGTGGTCCAAATATTTGTGTATCATAATAACCAAATAGTAATTAAGGGTATGAATGGTAACCAAATAGTAATTAAGGGTGTGAATGGTAACCAAATAGTAATTAAGGGTGTGAATGGTAACCAAATAGTAATTAAGGGTTGAATGGTAAACAAGTAGTATTTAAGTGTGTAAATAATAACCAAATAGTAATTAAGGGTATGAATGGTAACCAAATAGTAATTAAGGGTGTGAATGGTAACCAAATAGTATTTAAGGACCCCTACCTCGAAGGTCAAGGTCACAATTGGAGGTCAAAGGTCAACAGGGCTTTTCTCCTGTCTGGTCCATAACTCTCCCACCCATGAAGGGATTTAATATTACTTGGCACAAATGAACCTCATAATAAGACAATGTGTCATGCCCAACTTTCAGACCCCTAGCTCAAAGGTCAAGGTCACAATTAGCTGTCAATGTTAGCATGGCATGAACAGGGTCTGCTTCGTGTCCGTCCATAACTCTTGTCATTCATTAAGGGATTTTAATATCACTTGGCACAATGCACAAATGTTCCCCATTATGAGACGACGTGTCATGCGCAAGACCCAGACCCCTGACTCAAAGGTCAAGGTCACAATTGGAGGTCAAATGTCAACATGGCTTTTTTCCTGTCTGGTCTATAACTCTGCCATCCATAAAGGGATTTTAATATTACTTGGTGCAAATGCTCCCCATGATGAGACAAAGTGTCATGCGCAACACCCAGAACCCTGGCTTAAAGGTCAAGGTCACACTTTGAGATCAAAGATCAATTGGATTTTTTTCCTGTCCGGTCTATAACTTTGTCATGCAAGGCAGGATTTAAATATCTGATGGTACAAATATTTCCCTGGATGAGACAACATGTCATGCGCAAAACCCGGGCCCTAAGTCTAATGTCAAGGTCACTCTTAGAGGCCAAAGGTCAGATACAAAAATTACTTTGTTGGGAGCATTTCTTCTTCATGCATAGAGGGATTTTGATGAAACTTGGCACAAATGTTCACCACTATGAGACGGATTGTTGTGTGCAAGAACCAGGTCTCTACGTTAAGGTCAAGGTCAAAGGTTAAATGTAAGAATGACTTTTCAAGAGCATTTCTTCCCCATGCTTGGACGGATTTTGATGTAACTTGGCACAAATGTTCATTGCCATGAGGCATCCTTGTTTTAAGAATTACCTCCCTTTGTTATTACTATAAATAGGTTATATTGTTACTTTTTAGCTCACCTGTCACAAAGTGACAAGGTGAGCTTTTGTGATCGCGCGGCATCCGTCGTCCGTCCTTGCGTGCATAAACTTTTGCTTGTGACCACTCTAGAGGTCACATTTTTCATGGGATCTTTATGAAAATGGGTCAGAATGTTCGTCTTGATGATATCTAGGTCAGGTTCGAAATTGGGTCACATGCCTTCAAAAACTAGGTCAGTAGGTCTAAAAATAGAAAAAGCTTGTGACCTCTCTAGATGCCATATATTTCACAAGATCTTCATGAAAATTGGTCAGAATGTTCAACTTGATGATATCTAGGTCAAGTTCAAAACTGGGTCACGTGCCATCAAAAACTAGGTCAGTAGGTCTAAAAATAGAAAAACCTTGTGACCTCTCTAGAGGCCATATATTTCAAAGATCTTCATGAAAATTGGTCAGAACGTTCACCTTGATGATATCTAGATCAAGTTCGTAACTGGGTCACATGCCATCGAAACTAGGTCAGTAGGTCAAATAATAGAAAAACCTTATGACCTCTCTAAAGGCCATATTTTTCATGGGATCTGTACGAAAGTTGGTCTGAATGTTCATCTTGATGATATCTAGGTCAAGTTCGAAACTGGGTCACGTGCGGTCAAAAACTAGGTCAGTAGGTCTAAAAATAGAAAAACCTTGTGACCTCTCTAGAGGCCATATATTTCATTGGATCTGTATGAAAATTTGTCAGAATGTTCATCTTGATGATATCTAGGTCAGTTTCGAAAGTGGGTCATGTGCCATCAAAAACTAGGTCAGTAGGTCAAATAATAGAAAAACCTTGTGACCTTTTCTAGAGGCCATATTTTTCAGGGATCTGTATGAAAGTTGGTCTGAATGTTCATCTTGATGATATCTAGGTCAAGTTCGAAAGTGGATCACGTGCCATCAAAAACTAGGTCAGTAGGTCAAATAATAGAAAAACCTTGTGACCTCTCTAAAGGCCATATTTTTCATTGGATCTGTATGAAAGTTGGTCTGAATGTTCATCTTGATGATATCTAGGTATATTTCGAAACAGGGTCATGTGCGATCAAAAGCTAGGTCAGTAGGTCTAAAAATAGAAAAACCTTATGACCTCTCTAGAGGCCATACTTATGAATGGATCTCCATAAAAATTGATCAGAATGTTCGTCTTGATGATATCTAGGTCATGTTCGAAAGTGGGTCATGTGCCATTCAAAAAAGTAGGTCAGTAGGTCAAATAATGAAAAAACGTTGTGACCTCTCTAGAGGCCATATTTTTCATGGGATCTGTATGAAAGTTGGTCTGAATGTTTATCTTGATGATATAAAGGTCAAATTTGAAACCAGGTCAACTGCGATCAAAAACTAGGTCAGTAGGTCTTAAAATAGAAAAAACCTTTTGACCTCTCTAGAGGCCATACCCTTGAATGGATCTTCATGAAAGTAGGTCAGAATGTTCACCTTGATGGTATGTAGATCAAGTTTGAAACTGGGTCACGTGCCTTAAAAAACTAGGTCAGTAGGTCAAATAATTAAAAACCTTGTGACCTCTAGAAGGCCATACTTTTTATGGGATCTGTATGAAAGTTGGTCTGAACGTTCATCTTGATGATATCTAGGTCAGGTTTGAAACTGGGTCAACTGCGGTCAAAAACTAGGTCAGTAGGTTTAAAATTAGAAAAATCTTTTAACCTCTCTAGAGGCCATATTTTTCAATGGATCTTCATGAAAATTTATCTGAATGTTCACCTTGATGTTATCTAGGTCAGTTTCGAAACTGGGTCATGTGCGGTCAAAAACTAGGCCAGTAGGTATAAAAATAGAAAAACCTTGTGACCTCTCTAGAGGCCATATTTTTCATGAGATCTTCATGAAAATTAGTGAGAATGTTCACCTTGATGATATCTTGGTAAAGTTCAAAACTGGGTCACATGAGCTCAAAAACTAGGTCACTATGTCAAATAATAGAAAAAGACGACGTCATACTCAAAACTGGGTCATGTGGGAACAGGTGAGTGATTCAGGACCATCATGGTCCCCTTATTTTATTACTGGCCAATGGGGAGAAATTGAGACCACTTTTCTTAAGTACAACATGCGTGCTACATTGCATTTTTAGATGTTTTTTTTACCTATTTCTACCTGGTAAAGAGTTTTGTGTAGACTTATAATATATTTTTTCTAATAGATTTTTTTTTTTTTTTTTTTTTTTTTTTTTAGTAATTTCCCTTTGTTGTTACTATAGATAACATATATGATAACTTTTTCATAATTTGCCAAAATAAATACATAATGAAAGTAACTATAGGTTTTTAAGTATGCAAATTTTAATCCAAGTGTTTTGTCATAATATATTGTATATATAGTACAATATTGTTTATACATGATTGTCATATATCAATTCATTATGTTACACCACAGTAGAAACAATAAGGTGCCTTCCAGTAGGGGACTTTGTACTGCATGGCAATACTTCATTCACTTGTTGTTTTAAATTCTACGGGTTATTTGTGATGAAGAGTCAAATCTAAATACACAGGAATACGAGAAACTGTTGGTCCATTTCTGTGGTTGAGGGTTGTATCAAATACTGTAAAAAAATTATTAAATGGGATGATTTCTGTAACATATCATGGCTCCATCTGAAAGACAAGTGACCTTTCTACAAAATAACACCCAAATACTGTTTATGAAATGGTTAATCTGTTACTGCAAATAAAAAAACCCCTTTGAAACCTTATAATATGAGAAAACAGGATATGGCCTAGAATAATGAATCCTCTATATAAAATGTTTGTTGAGGCTATAAATCCTTAAGACTGCACACATTTGAATTATTGCCCCTTATTTGTGACAAATATCCAGTGGGGGCACCCTGTGTCCTACAGACACATTCTAGTTATGAATTCAGGCAAGAATATTACTGGTAATACTGTGAAATCATTATTATTTGTGGGGGATTATTTTTAGCTCACCTGTCACAAAGTGACAAGGTGAGCTTTTGTGATCGCGCGGTGTCCGTCGTCCGTCGTCCGTCCGTCCGTCAGTCAGTCCGTGCGTCCGTGCGTCCGTCCGTAAACTTTTGCTTGTGACCACTCTAGAGGTCACATTTTTCATGGGATCTTTATGAAAGTTGGTCAGAATGTTCATCTTGATGATATCTAGGTCAAGTTCGAAACTGGGTCACGTGCGGTCAAAAACTAGGTCAGTAGGTCTAAAAATAGAAAAACCTTGTGACCTCTCTAGAGGCCATATATTTCACAAGATCTTCATGAAAATTGGTCAGAATGTTCACCTTGATGATATCTAGGTCAAGTTCGAAACTGGGTAACGTGCCGTCAAAAACTAGGTCAGTAGGTCTAAAAATAGAAAAACCTTGTGACCTCTCTAGAGGCCATATATTTCATAAGATCTTCATGAAAATTGGTCAGAACGTTCACCTTGATGATATCTAGGTCAAGTTCGAAAGTGGGTCACATGCCTTCAAAAACTAGGTCAGGAGGTCAAATAATAGAAAAACCTTGTGACCTCTCTAAAGGCCATATTTTTCATGGGATCTGTATGAAAGTTGGTCTGAACGTTCATCTTGATGATATCTAGGTCAAGTTCGAAACTGGGTCACGTGCGGTCAAAAACTAGGTCAGTAGGTCTAAAAATAGAAAAACCTTGTGACCTCTCTAGAGGCCATATATTTCATGAGATCTTCATGAAAATTGGTCAGAACGTTCACCTTGATGATATCTAGGTCAGATTCGAAAATGGGTCATGTGCTTTCAAAAACTAGGTCAGTAGGTCAAATAATAGAAAAACCTTGTGACCTCTCTAGAGGCCATATTTTTCATGGGATCTGTATGAAAGTTGGTCTGAATGTTCATCTTGATGATATCTACGTCAAGTTTGAAAGTGGGTCACGTGCCTTCAAAAACTAGGTCAGTAGGTCAAATAATATAAAAACCTTGTGACCTCTCTAAAGGCCATATTTTTCATGGGATCTGTATGAAAATTGGTCTGAATGTTCATCTTGATGATATCTAGGTCAAGTTCGAAACAGGGTCATGTGCGATCAAAAACTAGGTCAGTAGGTCTAAAAATAGAAAAACCTTGTGACCTCTCTAGAGGCCATACTTATGAATGGATCTCCATAAAAATTGGTCAGAATGTTCACCTTGATGATATCTAGGTCAAGTTCGAAACTGGGTCACGTGCCTTGAAAAAACTAGATCAGTAGATCAAATAATAAAAAAACCTTGTGACCTCTCTTGAGGCCATACTTTTCATGGGATCTGTATGGAAGTTGGTCTGAATGTTCGTCTTGATGATATCTAGGTCAAGTTCGAAACTGGGTCAACTGCGGTCAAAAACTAGGTCAGTAGGTCTAAAATTATTAAAATCTTTTGACCTCTCTAGAGGCCATATTTTTCAATGGATCTTCATGAAAATTGATCTGAATGTTCACCTTGATGATATCTAGGTCATTTTCAAAACTGGGTCACGTGCGGTCAAAAACTAGGCCAGTAGGTATAAAAATAGAAAAACCTTGTGACCTCTCTAGAGGCCATATTTTTCATGAGATCTTCATGAAAATTAGTGAGAATGTTCACCTTGATGATATCTAGGTAAAGTTCAAAACAGGGTCACGTACCTTCGAAAACTAGGTCAATAGGTCAAATAATAGAAAAACCTTGTGACCTCTCTAGAGACCATATTTTTCAATGGATTTTCATGAAAATTGGTCAGAATTTTTATCTTTATAATATCTAGGTCAGGTTCAGAACTGGGTCACATGAGCTCAAAAACTAGGTCACTATGTCAAATAATAGAAAAAAACGACGTCATACTCAAAACTGGGTCATGTGGGAAGAGGTGAGCGATTCAGGACCATCATGGTCCTCTTGTTTGTGGATTTCGTGGTTCAGATCAACCACCAAATTAAGTCCCAGTGAATAAATTATGCCCACGATAATGTAAATTGTACTCAATGTTGCCAAAAAGACACCATAACCATCCGATCTGGTCCGTAGTTATGTGCATGCGGCAGTACTGACCTGCAGCTTTAGTGTAGTTTATGGAGGCTCCATCATCAATAAACAGAGGTATGCGTCAGAATAAAACCAAATATTTCATTCAGACATTTAGAATCTACCCATGGATTGTTCATGAAATATTTGTCAAAGTAAAAGTATAGATACTAAAAATAGAAGTTTGACATAGCGTCACATGCCGACCACACTGCTGCAGCATTTATTTGATTTTTTCAGCCCCGCTCTGCTGTTTATATTTACTGACACAATATATAGTAAACTACTACTACTTTGGAACTATTTAATATTATAAATTAGTTGCTAGATTTGCGTCCGTTGGATGCATTATTACCCAATTCACGTAACATGTTTCTTGGCAGCAAATAACACGTGCAAAAGTTGGAAAGCTTACAATTTTAGATGCAGACGCGCATTTAGCAACAGGCATGTACAGAACTGTTTGTCATGATTCTAAACCATTTAATATTTATGGGATCCGGACAAAATCCCCTGCGGACAAAACCCCCTTCGCTCATTTTTGCATAGGCGGACAAAACCCCCTTCATGTTTTTTACAAGGAGGACAAAACCCCCTTCACATTTTTTACAAGGAGGACAAAACCCCCTTTGCTTTTTATAAGGATTCAAAAGAGAAAACATCATAATACACTTTAAGATTTATCATTGTATTTATAGAAAAAAGTGTCTTGAATATAATTATAATTAATGATTATAATTATGGATAATTGATGTACTTACTCTATTATATACAATTATTACAGTTTATTCCATAATGACTTTGAGATTAATCAGACTATACATATACAATTATTGTAGTTTGTTGAAAAAAGGTGTGAAATATCTCTTAATTAATTGACATGTTTATTGTTAATTGTATGTTTTTTCTCACTGAACTGTTCATAAGTAAATTGTTAAATAACTCTCAGATAGTTTGATTAATTAGATATTATTATATAATTTGCCCTTTTCATTCTAGGATGGAGGGATATTTGTCCTCCCTGTAAAAAACGCGAAGGGGATTTTGTCCTCCTTGAAAAAAGTGCGAATGGGGTTTTGTCCTCCTTGTAAAAAACATGAAGGGTGTTTTGTCCGCCTATGCAAAAATGAACAAAGGGGGTTTTGTCCGCAGGGGATTTTGTCCTACACTCAATATTTATCAGTTGTGTGCAAAAACATTCTTAGCAAGATAAAATCGGGAAGTCTTTAATAGCGTTTTTTTTTATTTTTTTATTTGCATTCTTTGTTTGAAACCCAATCAAATGATCAATGTGATGAACTTTATATTTGTTTCAATTATGAATGCTAATCTTGCAAGACTATATCCCAAGTGCTAAGGTTTTGACACTTAATTGGTGCTAGCTGACTTTTCTTATTGAATATTTCACAGTTTCATTGTTTTGCAATTTAGTGGTCATATAATTATAGATAAATCAGTCGTTAATTGGCACATGATCACTTGCTAATATCCCACAGCGTAGATTGCAAATTCAGTAACCATGGTAGTGCTGTTTGACACATGCAGGTTTCACATGTTAGAACAAAATGATATACTAGATCTATTCCTGTTGAAATTATGATTTTTTTTTTTATTGATTTTTTTTTTCAAAAAATTGTAAATCCACGAATTTACATCCACACAAAACAGTAGTTTTGGCTAAAACCGCGAAATTTTGTGCCGACAAAATTAAATGATTTCACAGTAGCCTATAATTATCTCACCTTTTCATTGAATAAAAAATTGTTTTTATTTTCTTTTTTAGTGGTTACACCAGTTCCTAGGAAATTAGTGATTATCAGAAAGATTATGATCTTTGCTATTAGCATTGACAATTGTGGCAGCACTGATTCGTTAAATCTGATCTTAACAGGCATTTCAAGCACTATAAAGCAGTTGTTTATCAGAAATCGAAATGAAAAATACAATGCTTTACAGTCCTTCTGTGTTGGCGACTGCATTAACTTGTCTGTAAGGTTCCCAAATAATAACCCAGCTTTAGCGTGTAGACTGAAGGGCTCTGGACGTAGGAAACGAGCAACAACACATGAAGTGGATGTAGAGCTTGAATTCAATAATGTAAGGTAAGTGAGATTTTTTATATGTAAAGTGGTAAACGTAATAATGTGCATAGTTGAAAAGTCAGTTTTAATTATTATTTTTGTTAATATTGTTTGTGCATTTTTAATCCCTTGTGCACAGGGCTTCGGAAATTTGCCGGTTTGTCGGTTTTGGACCGATTTTTGACTTTTCGGACCGATTCATGAAGTGAAAAAACGAAAAAAATCGGTCCCATAAAAATGGAGAAAAGTATAAATTTCAGTCTGATATCTCAATACACCATCTACTGCCAAGCAGGAAATTGTTGGTCGCACCCTCAGATAATCAATAAACGTGTCAAACGGTCTGATTGTCACTTTGATAATCGGTCCGTAATTAGCATGTGACGCAATCGGTGCTCGCGCGGCACATCCTTTAATGTTTGCAGACAGCCGACTGCAATGTATTAAATATTTTTGACTGGTTTCCAAATAAAGTCGACATTGTACTTGCGACCACCTCTATTAAGCGATTTTTAGCTCACATGTCACTTTGTGACAAGGTGAGCTTTTGTGATCGTGCAGCGTCCATCGTCCGTCCGTCCGTCCGTCCGTCAGTCCGTCCGTGCCCGCGAAATGATGGTTAAGTGACTTCATAACGGTACTTTCTCTTTGATGTCATTCATTCCGTTCTGTTTATGTGACCTTTTTCTTTTTATGTGACTGATAGAACAATAGAGAGAACAATGGGGGTGTCACATAAATACCGTTTCGTTAGAACGTCCGTCCGTGCGTCCATAAACTTTTGCTTGTGACCTCTCTAGAGGTCACATTTTTCATGGGATCTTTATGAAAGTTGGTCTGAATGTTCATCTTGATGATATCTAGGTCAAGTTTGAAACTGGATCACGTGCGTTCCAAAACTATGTCAGTAGGTCTAAAAATAGAAAAACCTTGTGACCTCTCTAGAGGCCATACTTTTCAATGGATCTTCATGATAGTTGTTCAGAATGTTCAACTTGATGATATCTAGGTCAAGTTCGAAACTGGGTCACATGCCTTCAGTAACTAGGTCAGTAGGTCAAATAATAGAAAAACCTTGTGACCTCTCTAGAGGCCATATTTTTCATGGGATCTGTATGAAAATTGGTCTGAATGTTCATCTTGATGATATCTAGGTCAAGTTTGAAACTGGGTCAACTGCGTTCAAAAACTAGGTCAGTAGGTCTAAAAATAGAAAAACCTTGTGACCTCTCTAGAGGCCATACTTTTGAATGGATCTTCATGAAATTTGGTCAGAATGTTCACATAAATGATATCTAGGCCAAATTCGAAATTAGGTCACGTGCTATCAATAACTAGGTCAGTAGGTCAAATAATAAAAAACATTGTGACCTCTCTAGAGGCCATATTTTTCAATGGATCTTCATGAAAATCGGTCAGAATTTTCATCTTGATGACATCTAGGTCAGGTTCAAAACTGGGTCACATGAGCTCAAAAACTAGGTCACTATGTCAAATAATAGAAAAAATGACGTCATACTCAGTTCAAAACTGGGTCATGTGGGGACAGGTGAGCGATTCAGGACCATCATGGTCCTCTTGTTGTATTAAACGACCGGTTAAAATCCCTCCCGAGCATTTTCAGTATATAAGTTCATTCCATTAAACAACTTTTTTATTAAACGACTAACGACCACATTAATGTAGTCTCGACAGGTAAAATATTCGACAAAAGTATCTATTAAGCGACCGGGTACCAAATTTCTACCGGGCATTTCTTCATCTGTGTAATTAGCGAATACGTTTTGCACGTGTCTGAATGCAATTGACCTTTGTATCAGTCGAACTGACAAACAATCTAGCCATAATTTTCAAAGTTTGTGTACTTGGAAAAGTGTTCACGATGTTTAAACAGATTTTGAAACCATACATGTTTGTTCATAATAAATACAGTTTAACAGTTAAAATAACTTTTCTTTTCATCTGACTGAAATTCATTAAGAGACCATTCCATTAAGAGACCACTTCTTTGCAGTCCCTTGAGTGGTCTCTTAATACAATGTCGTCTGTATGTCTGACTGGATCCAAATCATTTTGACAGGGATCCACTTCTTTTATTTAGAATCAGATGGATGGTTTATGTTTGATCACGGTACAAAACAAATGGTCACTGCATTTAATCAAAGAGCTATAATTGTACATTATAGGTCTTTGATTTAATGAGACATCACACGGAAAACCGATCAAAATATTTTTTATAATTACTTGATTTGAAAAAATTACAAGATTCATTTGTTGGGGCTCCAGTTGAAACAAGTGCAGAAAATCGTCTTTGCAACCTGACTGTGCAAAAAAGAAAAAGAAAAAAAATGGACTGGCAAACACGAATGATAAAGAAAACTGGAGTGGCGCTGTTTATCAAATCGGTCTTTTAAAAAATGTTTCAAAATGAAATTTTGTTTACATCAGAAGAGAACATATAACTTTATAAAATGTAGTTGCTTATTGAAGTACAACATAAGTGAAATGAAATATCCGTGGCCAACACGCGTGACCTTTTGGTACTATTACATGCGGGAAATTCGATCTCAGCGTTCATATAACGTACACATTCGGTCCGCGGCAGAGTATTCTTAATAAAAAAATGAGACTGTTTAGCAGAGAATATGTGTCGTGTAATTCACTTTGACGCATTGTATTTTATAGAATTCCGTCAAAGAATGAGGAAACATCACAAAGTATCTGCCGTGTATATGGTACCGGTCACGTGCGTTGGCTTTTAGACTAGTTACGTACACGGTGTCAATGCCTCAGTAATTTTATCCTTACAAGTATTTTCTCGGAAAAACATCGAAATTTAAACAAAGTAACGATCACACATAACACTGAATAACTGTCTTCATTGTATGGAAACACGTGGTGACCGGTAACTCAGTTTTAATGCATGACATGCTTATTTCTTTACTCTATCACGTTTTACAAAATATGTTATATTGGGAATGCGGTGGGTGGGGTAGCGCCGATGTCAGGATTTTCGTTTCGGACTGATCGAGTTATCAAAATTTCCGGAGCCCTGCTTGTGCATATCTGTTTATGTGCTTAAAACAGTCTCCGATGTATACAATGTATAACACATGTATCAGATTATGTATAACTTGGCACAAATTACCACCATATTAATGCAAAATGTTGTTTGCTAAGTCTAGACCCCTAGCTTAAAGCTCAATATCACTCTTAGAGGTAAATTTTCCTATCCTGTCCTATCCTGTGTATACAGTGTATCCATATCTTAAAGGTCAAGGTCACATAAGATTTAAAGTCTTTTTTTTTACTGTCAGCTTGAACTTCTTTCATGCATACATGGCTATTGAAATAATTTGACACATACCACTATAACAAAACAGTTTGTCATATTCAATACATATACCCAAATTCAATATTGAAGGTCAAAGTCACACTTAAGAGGTCCAAGGTATAAGGTCCCTTTTCAGGTGTAAGGTCACTTTTCAGGTCCGGTCTTTAACATTTTTATTCATGCATTGATATTCAAATAACTTGGTACAGATATTCATTAAAGACTCGACCTGCCTTTAAAGGTCATGGACACAGAGGTCAAAAATTTTACATTTCTTTTCGTGTGCTGGATAAGTTATAAAATTAATGGACCTTCGCACAAGAAAATGTGTTACACACAAGACCTTTGCTCGTAGTTAAAAGGTCAAGGTCATCCATAGACATCAACATTTTTACTGCTGTAGCTTTTTTATGAATTAATGAATTTTAATGTTACTTGGCACAAACACTCGCTATAATTAGATGGCCCCCATATATAAATCTGGGATGACAACCTGAGCATTAAAAGAACTGGAACCACTGCCTTACACTTGCATGATTGTAAGAGGTAACAAGTAGGGTATAAGCACAAGGTTTTGCTGTATCTCTATGATTCTGGCAGGTATAAAGTTTTGATTCGTACCTCATCTTTATTTTGATTGTGGAACCCAATTTTTCAATCCTGTTTGGCACTATATAAACTGCGCTGTCTTGGTGCCAGGTAATACCCAAAGCAAATCAAAATCAAAATCAAACCATAGAAAGACAGTTAATCAAAAGTAGTTTAAATAGAATAACCAAACTTAAGCTAACTGTTCATGCCCTTTACCAGAAGCTGTTAACCGCTGCCCACATCAGTCCTCTCAGTGCTTTGATTTAAATATGATGGCTTTTCTTTACTAAAGAAAGTGGGAAATTGAATGAGTTATTATTGGTTTGGTTTTTTAGTGAGAGTACTGTGGACACACAGAATAATGCTGCCTTGTCAACCAAAGAAGTCATCAATCAGATTATTAATAACAACAAAGACGAGCTTTCACCGGAAGTAAGTAAAAACACATTGATACTTTTCTAAGTCATTGCTTACAGATACCTTAAGACCAGGCATGACTGTGAGAGTATTTTAGGTCTGGATACTGGCATCAGACTGGAAAAAAATTGCCATGATTTTATATCATATCACTATGTATACAATGAGAACCAGTGTAACCAACTAGAAAATGCATTACCTTATTTCAATCACACATTTCTGATCTAAAAACACAACTTGGCAAATATGTATTATGCATGTTGTCCAATTGGTACTTTATCTTCCCGTCTGTGTAATTTATATTTTTGTCAGTGTTACAGAAAAGTTGGATAACCTTCCTTTCCAGTCTAGATGATAAAAGATATTCTGACTGGCAGATGTGAAAAAGTCTGTCAAACATTATTCCAACTTCATGTAGTTAAGATGTGTATATTGAGGGCTGAGCACAAAACTGTTGTTTATAAATGAAGAACAACATAAAATTGTAATTTTAATTTTTTTAGATTGAACAAACAAAACAATTTTGTACGACTGTATGATGTCACATTCAGAATCATTAAATTTGTAAGAATGTTGAATGTTTACATTTCACCTACATATGTGCATACAGCCATGTTGTCTTGACAGGAAGCTTATCAAAATTTTGTTCTGCAACATTGGTGCCTATGTTGAAGTGCTAACCTTCTGACAGAATTCTGCATCCTGCAGTGGTATAGAACCAGCAACAGTGACCACATAGCCATGAAGTTCCCATGCTTTAAATGCATTATATAGATGTGATGAATGTATCATATTATCTGTAAGCAGTGGCATTGAGTCATGAGTCAACAAAAAAACCATTCATTACTGGAAATTTTTTCTTTCTAGATTTTTAGTTGAGTGTTGTATATTTAAGTAATAAATTGTGGTTATATAATTGCCATAATGGAAATGAAATACATTTGCCTGTTTAAGGTACACCTTAAAATTCTCTCGTCAGGCCTAGCTAGGTCCAATTTTTTTGGAGAAGTCACTTCTCTTTCAAGCTAATTTAAGGAGAAGTGGCGAGACTTTGGGGAGAAGTGGGAAGACTTTTCCTACTGCTATGCTGTTGAGTGGTTTGAAAGGTGGCTGTAATTTTCTTGTTTCTAGGTAAAAATTATTGATGTGACCATTCATTTTCTTAGTTAGATCATTATTTTCCCATACAGTGGTTATTGTTTCATTACAAATTTCTAAAAAAAAGTCGTTTTCAAAGTTCAAGCCAATGCTGTAAATGTTACCTGCCGAATTTTGGTTATATCTTGTATGAAGTGTTGATTATTATCACCGAGTCACCACCTCGGTGAATGTCAGTATCTCACTCGAAAGTTGAATAAAACTGAAAGTAGATCTAAACTGTGTAAACTAGAAATACATATTCAAATCAATTCATCGATGGAAGTCAATGTAGTTAAAACATTACATGTCATTCTTTTATCATAGATAACAAGTAATTGTGTACATCATGATTCCAATCAATCGCATGGTTTATCAGCAGTTTCTTTATAAAACATTGTTTTTTTGCACTTGAACATTTTGACAATTAAACGCGAAATGTCAAAGACTTAACCGTGGCGCTAATTGGCTGAACACAATCGACCCTGGTGTATCAGATAAATTGATTCGCTTTCACACTTCTCAGCGGAAATCTCACTAGTACCTGAAGTAGGCGGAGCTTTAATTATGCTATCAGCGTGTGTTTGTGTATTCAACACTCGTTATGTCACCGTGCAAATTGCCAACATTCCTGGTCACAGTAATTAGCGAGTGCGGAAATCAAAGAAAATCTGGTGACCTGCATTTCGCTTTGAGGTTAGATTTGAGTGAAGTTGGAAGTTCCAAAGCCACGGCAAAGCGTCTGTTTTGCTCAAGTCCCCCACTCACGAGAGCCCTGCTTATGGATACCTATGTTTGTTTGATATATGTATTTTGAAATAAAATTTTATTATAGGACAATGCTTTTACCCATTCTAAAATACATATTGGATGAGCAGATAGGCAGGACCAATTTAATTTTTGGATGGTTACAAATCTAGATTATATATCCCGTATTACACAGGACAATATTAAATAATTTTATTGTTGTATGCTTATTTTTTCAATGAAAAAGGAAAGCAATGTAAAAGTTTCATCTATAAAACAGAATCATCACATGAAATGTTTATTGGTGTCGAATTGCATATGGATATTTTGGTTAGTTTTTGTTTTTAGCTCATCTGAGCCAAAGGCTCATGGTGAGCTTTTGTGACTGCTCAATGTTTGGCGTCAATCGTCCGTCATGTGTCGTGTGTTGTCCGTTGTGTGTCCGTCAACATTTTCTAAAAAAAATCTTCTACTTGAAAACCACTGGGCAGAATTACACCAAACTTCACAGGAATGATCCTTGGGCGGCTCCCTTTCAAAACTATTCAAAGAATTGATTTCCATGCAGAACTCTGGTTGCCATGGCAACCAAAAGGAAAAACTTTAAAAATCTTCTTGTCCAAAACCGCAAGGCATAGACCCTTGATATTTGGCATGGGACATTTATATAATTTATCTTATAGTTCTCTTTGAGGATTGTACAAATTGTGCCCCTTGGGTGAAAAGAGGCCTGGCCCCAGGGGTCCCAAGTTTTACATAGACTTGTATAGGAAAAAACTTGGAAAATCTTCTTGCCTGAAACCGCAAGACCTAGGCCTTTGATATTTGGTATGAAGCATTGCCTTATGATCCTCTACCAAGATTGTTTAAATTATGCCCTGGGGTGAAAAGAGGCCCGTCCCGGGGTGTGGGGGTGGTCTCAGGTTTTACATAGGCTTATATGGGGAAAAGCTGTAAATAAACTTCTTGCCTGAAACTGCAAGGCCTAGGCTTTTGATATTTGGTATGCTTCATTGCCTTGTGGTCAAATTGTTCAAATCATTCCCCTGGGGGTGAAAAGAGGCCCTGCCCTAGGGGTCCCAAATTTAACATTGACTTATATAGGGAAAAAAATCTTCTTTCCTGAAAGTTCAAGGCCTAGGCCTTTCATATTTGGTATGTAGCATTGCCTAGTGGATCTATAACAAGATTGTTCAAATTATGCCCCTGGGGTAAAGAGAGGCCGTGCCCTGGGGGTCACTTGTTATATGATTTATATAGGAATAAATACTTCAAAAATTATCAGATCATATTTCCTAGACTGTTTAATTATAATTACCTGATGACCCCAAGCAATAAGGAGTCACTTGACTGTGACCTTGACCTATTGACCTACTTGTTTTTTTGAGATACAGCCTTGAAATTTGGATGACGTGTACTGTTTTGCACACCAGTCTTAAAACTGACTTTCAGTGACCATGAATGTGACCTACTGACCTACTTTCTAATATTTTAGCATCAATTTGCCATTTGAAACATGTGGCTCATATTACCAAGGTGAGCGATTCAGGGTCATCATGACCCTCTTGTTTGCTTTTGGGTTTAACGCCATTTTTCAACAGTTTCAGTCATGTAACGGCAGGCAGTTAACCTAATCAGTGTTCCTGGATTCTGTACCAGTACAAACCTGTTCTTTGCAAGTAACTGCCAACTTCCTCACATCTCGAATATAACAAATGCAAGTAACTAATTGAAAGGGAAAAATATTTATGAAATATCTTTAAATGAAGGATTTTGTTTTTATAATTACAGCAAGACCAGATAGAATACCAAAGTGATGCTCCATCTGTGGTCAGTGTACTGTGCAGTGCTGGTGAAGAATCTGTAAATAATGAGTGTGGTCAGTATTGTTTTTTTGTGCCCATCAAAATAAGTGGACATGATAAATTTTATATTAATCAGATTCTATCTATCTGAAAAAGAAATTAACTTCACGCACTGGATATAAAATTCAGATACGAACTTAAGGAGAATAATGAGTATGTAATAATCTGCAATGTTTGTGTTATCCAACAATCAAACATAAATAATGTAAGAAAAAACATTAAGGATCACATGTATTGCTCAAGTTAGCTGCCATGGTACTGGTAGCATCAATACTCAATGAAGTGTTGTTTCCCTGTATAAGGTAGAAAGAGTAGCACACATTTTCAGAGTGAAAAGTGTGTGTCAAAAACATTAGGAATCAAGTCATTCAGTAATGCCAAAAATGTTCTTGTTTCTTTTAGTCTTAATGACAGGCAGAAAACCAAATACAGAAATGGAATAAAAGCCCTTTATACAGGACATGCCAAAATGATGATCTTATCTTAGTACATTCATTTTGTATAATTTCAGTTAAATGCAGTGCTGGTCGGTATGGTACGGATGGAGTGAGTTGTGAGTTGTGTCCAGGAGACACATACCAAGATGAGTCAGGCCAGTCCTCTTGCAAGAATTGTCCAGCAAAAACATTCAATGATGCTGAAGGGGCAACCAGCTCTTCACAGTGTAAATGTAAGTTGTTGTATACCAGGACCATGTATTTGACTACATTTGTATAACAGTTACAAATAACACAGGCCATCAAGGGTGATATGGCATTTTTCAAAGGTAGACTTTCACAATATCCCATATTACCTGAGCAGGCCTGTGTTATTTGTTTTATTATTTATTTTTTATCATTTGAAGTTGTGTCTGCTGGACAAGAATTAGTAAATAAGATGACCATAGTAATTCACATGAATCACTATAGTGATGTTTCTTGTCTGCAAAATGATAAATATTACACTGTAATAACCAGATTTCAGTTGAAGTATCACTGAAAACTATAAAGAAAAAAAAGAAAAATTCTGTAATATATTTTCTTTTTCTGTAAACAGTACACTTTGAAATGATACCAGAATTATAATTTATGAGCTTACCAAGCATCCATTTTTGATATACGAGCCATGCCATGAGAAAACCAACATAATGGCTTTGCAACCAGCATGGATCCAGACCAGCCTGCGCAGTCTGGTCAGGATCCATGCTGTTTGCTTTCAAACCCTATTGCAATTAGAGAAACCGTTAGCGAACAGCATGGCTCCTGACCAGACTGCGCGGATGCGCAGGCTGGTCTGGATCCATGCTGGTCGCAAACCCACTATGTTGGTTTTCTCATGACGCGTCTCATATTTTAATAGCATTGTTATATAGAATTTGCATATTTGTGGACCGGATACCTTCCTATAATACATTATTAAAACATGGTTCTGCTATAAATTGTTCATAAATCTTAGTATGTTAGTTTCCATTAGTTTTGAAGATAAGGAACTGCTTATGATGAAGTCGTATTATCATTATTGATAAAGCATTTTTCCGTGTTCTCACACATGAAAATGATAAACTTGCACTGTTTCAGCATGGTGTGTTAACAACCCTGGTTACTGTAACAATAGAGGTATATGCTCAGACACCGGTCGACGTACAGCATCCTGTAGTTGTTATGACAATTATGAGGGGGCACAGTGTGCATCTAAAAAAGGTACGGTATCTCTCATATCTTATCTGATATTCTAACATGATCCGCAGCAGTTGCTGTATGAACATATAGCAAAATCGCCTATACATGAATCTATGATAAAATATAGCTGTTCCATTCCACCCTACGATTCTAACATGACTGTGAGATTCTACTCTGCTTCCGTTATATGCCTCTACTAATACTTTGCTAATACAGTGCTAAGTAGTAGTAATAAAAAGTACATCAAATTTTCTGAAACAAACAATTTCTAAATGATGAATTTATTTGTTTGTATTTTTACCGTTAGAAAATGTTTCAGCTCGGTATGTTTCAACATAATGCATCTATATCTATATAGTGGTTGTGTGGGTAGTTTACAATTTCTGCATTACAGGTACCACAAATGTCAACTAGATTCTACTTTGACAGTAAATAAATTATAATTCATGTTCCAATTGTCCAGACTCAAGTGGTTACGTGTTTATATGCCACAATGTTCTGTGGCATGTATGTTTCAGTGCCATCATGTAGATGACGTGTACTATTTTTAGAAACTGCATATGTAAATTTTGAATGAAGTATTAACTTTCGATTTCTGTATCTCTGTATAACCCTAAATGTTATTGAAAATAACATTTTCACAAGAGTAACTTCTTAATACTTTAATTAAAATTTACTGAATATCGAAAAATTCCGTTTTATGCGACGCTTTCCATTTGTGGGGAGGTTTTTATAATAGCATATGACCAGTTGAATGATGTATCAAACTAAAATGTAATGCTGTAAAATGCAAAGACTTTGCTTAAGTAGAATCGAAATAATAAATATGTTCCAATAATTTTGTCAGTTAATAAAATATGGGCAGTCGTTCGGATGCGAATATTAAATCACTCGTGCTACATACTAGTGATTTAATATTACGCATCCGAACTCCTGTCCATGTTTTATTAACTGATGAAATATTGGGACATATTTATCATTTCTTAAATATAACATTCAAATAATAGGTCGGAAGTTTGAATTACTGGAAAATCTTCATGTGCCTTCATCTTACAAAAAATTGAAAAAATTGACTCCTTACTGTTTCATAGTACAAATTCATCCCCACATTACCAACCCCTTCCCCTCCTTCCCATGTACTCATGAACATAAAAAACTGTTCAATTTATTTCTTGTGTTCAGTGTTTTCTGTAATTTTTACTTTTTGGAACATTTTCAGATATTTCACCTTTTTTATTGTTTATATTACTGATTGCTTAGTATAAGTGATAATCATGTATATGTATCATTATGCATTTCACATGTTTAACTTTAATACATACATTTTCCAGAACCAACTTCAAACATGCCAGCCATTTTGGGTGGAGCTATTGGTGGAGGCGGAGCTCTACTCATCATAATTCTTATAATTGTGGGAGTATTCATGAGATGCTCAAGGTAAGGCATTTCTACATATGTATACTGTGAAATCATTAAATTTTGTGGGCATGAAATTTCGTTTTTGGTCAAAACGGCGATTTCGAGGGGATATGAATTCGTGGATTTCAACTTTGAACATAAAATGAATGGGAATTCTAATTGTTTGTTGGGATTAAATTTTGTGGATTGGCTCAACCATGAAATCAACAAAAATTAGTCCCCACGAATATTAATGATTTAACAGTAATATTAAACTTATAACAGAGATGTTTGTTTTGAGTGAATATGGAATTTATCTCACTGAGAAGTGAGAAAATTTCAGATATCTTAAGCATGTTGAAAAGTGAAAAAAAGAAAACATTCTTGCTTTGAGGTGAGATATATCCTATATTCACAAAGAACAAACTATTTTCTATTTTTATTTTATGCTTTACTACATTGAACTATACATTTTGAAATGAATTTTAATCACAGTAAGAGAAGTCTACACACCTAAATTAATATGACATTAGACATCTTGCACGATGCATACAAGATAAAGTTCCATTTCATTTAAGTTTTGCTGCACAGCATAATGACATTCTCTTTATTTCAAGTAATATACTATAAAGCAAAAAGTGTCACTAAAGTTTCATCCAATTTCACACAAAAGTTAGAAATGAATTAACAGTTTACAAGCAAGTCTGCAAAGCTTAGAACTCAGTGAGTGATAATTCTGTGAGGCTGCAGATATTCAGATTATGAAAAATGGTTGATGCAAATAATATCCAGTGTACAAAATGTTTGTCAGTCAACAAAAATGTTTGTTATCCTGAGTCTACTCTTCAAGGTTGAGCCAGTATAAATTCTAAACTATTTGGTAGGTACATTCTGGAATTCTCTTTTTTATTTACATCGTTCAGTGCTCAACATAATAAGGTCTGACTATGGACAACGATTCATAATTTGAAAGAAATTTCTGAAGTTCCGCGGCAATCTGTTTATGGACAGACTGCCATTTTCAGATGGCATGCTGTAAGGGTGCTGCATGTTTAATTACCTCTCAGGAACAGCTTGGATCTGCTGTTATTTTGTTTAGTTGCATTCTCTGCTTCTAAAGGATCTTTTTATAGATTATGTTCCATGTTTGTTAGATTCATGGCTTGTTATTTATTTTGATACATTGTAATTTGCAGAGATTCGGCTTCAGAAAGGAAAACGAAGCAATATTATGATCCTGAATATATCCACAATGGCGCATATGATGGAACGTATGATAACTTCGGATACCATGGGGGTCAGGCACGTCCAGTTGCTCCATACCCATCAGTTGGTTACCCAGCATTGGGGTACAAGCCAGACCAGAGTTTCGAAGAAGGGACATATAGCCGACCATACAAATACCGCCCAAGCATTGAGGGAGATGACATGGGTCGACCAAATGATGATTCTCACTTTGTATGGACTGCTTAGAAACTGTGAAAGATAGAAACTTGAAAATCCTTGTTGTGCACTATTTGATGTTGAAACAACAAGTGTAAAACCTTCCTTACATTACGATAAAAGTTGTAAATACACTAATATTATCATTTTAACTTACAAAGATCAAAAATTATTATCAAAAATATTACTATGTATGTTGAATGAGGATGTATTTTGTTACAATTTTTGTGCAGCACACAAGTTAAGTTTGAAATTGAACATAAAGTTTTTAACCAGATGCTGTTAAACATTAAAAATGGAGCATTATGCTAAAGAATTTCTAGATGTGAACATTTTTATTTTGTGAATGCAATAAGAACAATTAGAAGATTGTATTATTGAAGATGACAGCTTGATCATAAGAAACTTTTTTGGAAGGGATGAGTGTAAACTCTTAACAATTTCACTTCAAGAACAACATAATATGTGCAGGTAGCTTGCAGAATCGTTCATTTTGCCAAATAATCATATTCTACTTGGGGCACAGCTTCAAGATGCATGTATATTAAAAGAGCTTTTCTCTAAGGCTGTTTGCTTAGTTTGCAGAAGAATTCTTGAAAGAAAGGATTGTTAAACAAATTCATCCTGAAAGTTATATATCTATAAATTTATGTATAAAGTGTCATAAATTGTATATTTTCTAGCCATTACTTTTTCATACAAGCATATTTCAGGGCACCAGCAATAAAAAGGATTTCACAATTTTGGATGTTATTTTTAAATTGTTTAAATGTAACAAATAATTATAGTTTTGAATTTGGCATAAAAGTGGCTATGAGTGATAATTCAATTGTGCCATAGTTCTTAAAATCATTGTGAAGTTTTTCAAAGTTTTGGGAATTTTACCTTTCAAGGAACTGTAGATTTTGTTTATTTTTACTTTTAGCAAAGCAGTTCCAATGTCCCTGAAATCTGTTTGTACCTAGTACATGTATACTCGACTGATCTATGAAATGTTAGTATGATTTATGAAGTATGTTTGCATATGTTTGTTATTTTATTTTCCTTCTTAAAAAAAACTGCACATTTTACACTCCCTACTTTAAGGCAGTGAGTAAAACTTAAGGCTTATCTAGTACTATCTACACACACATAAATTGTCTTTACACTCAAAATGTCAAGATTTTTGTGCACATTTGGCAGCACAAGCAATATGTGTCATGGTTTAATGAATGTCACATTATTAATGTCAACAATACTGAAGATTGTCAAAATGGTAATGCAGCACTGTTGATGAATGTCAAATGACTTATGGCAGCAGTCCCTGTAATTGTCAAATGGTTAATCCCAGCAGTACCAATGGATGTCAAACAATTAGTTTCAACAGTACTGATGAATGTCAAATGATTAATGCTATCAGTGCCCATGAATGTCAAATGACAAATAATTAATGCCAATAGGACTGAGTCACTGATGAATGTCAAATGATCTACAATATCAGAACTGATGACTGTTAGATCCAGTCAACTTGTGACATACATAAAACATGTACGTGATCATTGATGAACGGTGAACATAATTTATGTTTGTGTACAATTGGGTAAAGATGAGATATATATTTTTTAAAGAAATATATGTTTTATTTATTAGACAATGATTTTACCATTAATATACCCAGATATGTCTGTAATATTTGCTTCTTTTAGAAAAATCTGTATGGCTGAATCTTGCAGAAACCAAATAATTCAGATATGAGGCAGCAGAAAATAACTGTTGGATACTAGATTTATTTGTTCACAAATTGTCATTAAAAAGTCATTATCTTAAAATGATAAAGGGTTTTTCCATAGTTATTTACAAATTTAATATGGACAATAATTGCTTATTTTGATGAAAAAGGGATTGTTTCAAAAGGATGTAAATGACAGGTTTTCTGTTGCCTGGTTTAATGGTAAAGTTGCAGAATTTATTTTGTTTGACTGACTGGTGGTTGATATAAAAGTTTTGTTTTTAACAGTTTTAAATGTCTACTTACTGTTACTATAGCTCTGTGTTCACAAATTCTAATCTAGATTCTCAAAAATATTGTACAAATTTTACTATGTTTTTACCATATAAAATAAAATGTATATTTTAGTACTCTGTGGATTGTATTGTTGTAACTTCAGTCCTTATATATTCAGGAGTTGGACACTTATCTTGGTGCTAAAGTCTTGGACCACTAGAATGTACTGAAGAGATCTGTTACGTAGATGAGCAGTCTTTCCCTTTTTTAGAGACGGTCATCTTACTGAGATTTGATAGCACTCTCCAACAGCATTTTAAAACAGTATTTTAGTTATGTAATGTAATTGGTGATCTGACAAGTGTTCCTGGATCCTTTACTAGTAATGTAACTTGTTGACATACAAGAAAACTGACAACTTTCCCACATGAATGATTAGTGGAGAACAAATCTGGTACACTGCCTTCAGTCAATCATAGAGAGCATATATTGCATCAAGGATTCACGCTTACTTTGTTTGGTCCAAAGTCTTTTGTGTTAGTCCAATTACATGGTAAAACAGTTAATCAAATTTCACTAAAAATATTCATTAAATTACACATATATTTCAAAATAGTTTAAAAATCACCTTCATATCATGAATGTATTAAATTATTTAGTAAACGTACCATTTTTTTTTTTTCAAGTTTTTAGACCCCTCGAGTAGGTGTGTTTTTTCTCAGCACCAGTGTTTGGCACTAAATAATATGTTGAGGTGATGTCAATACTGCCATGTTTAAATTAAATTAAAAGCGGTGTTTCATATTAGAATTAAATACTGCCGTGTTTTAATGAAGTTAAACATGATATTTCATATTAGAATTAAACTTCTTGCATACCGACTAAAATTTCCAGTTTGTTATAAAGTGTACTGGTCTCTGATAACTGCTTCTACAGAAATCAGGCAGAGCCTCTGTAATGCTCGAGTCTGTTGTTCCGAACAGTACATACAACCAGTGAAAGAATCTTACTGTCTATCTACCTATTATGAGCCTTTAGAGACCTTAATAATAGGACTGTTTTTGGGGATGAACAAGAAATGGAAATGTACTCAAATTTCAGATTGTCAATACCAGTATTTGTGTCTTTCATCTTGAAAAAGAACTCTTTTGAGAAAAATATATTTGCTGAAATATGGTTACTTCAAGCATGTAGTTGCAATATTTATAACCTTAATTTACATAATTTTGTAAGAAATATCCACATGAAAATCTGTCATTATTCCCTGCAAAACATTAAACCTTCCATCTACATGTCTGAAAACTTGTTAAGTCTTAACAAGCAAATTTATTGAATTGATATCCCCCTGTCGAAGTATGCACAGTGTCAAAGTAACTAAAGGGCAATTGCTGATGAAATCTTAAAAAAAGCTGCACATGCACCACCACAAAATGCTATCATATATTTGTTCAAGTATAATGAAGTTCTAGCATTGGCTATTTCATAATGAGTATAGACCGAAGAGATCCTGAAAGAAGTTGATTGTTCTTCACTGTATTATTTTATAATTCGAAATATAGAACTAAAACAAACGTTTAGAAATAACCATTTATTTCCTAAAATCGCAGGGTGCCCTGCAAAGAAAGTTATAGAACATTGATCATCTATACCATTTCTGACGTAACAATAATAAGTATGCAATAAGTACACGGAGTCATACCAGAACTTTCAGTAAACTTTAAGCATATTCTGACTTATTATCACTAAAGAAATGGCATGTTGTGGCCACTCAGAAGGTAAGATTTTTCAGTCGACCGGAAGGAGACCGGACGCACCTGTTTAATATGGAATACCCGTATAAGCAAAATTTATCAAGGCAAGATATAGCACACACCGCCGTCTATGTAAAGGCTACAACGGACGCAAGGCAAAATTTACATTGGTTAACGCTAAGCAAATCCATTTTTTCAGTCGGGAAAGTTATCTAAGCGAGACTACGACGGACGCAAGGCAAGATAGACAAGAGCAAGGCTATGTAGGTATTACCTCAGTACTAGGACAATACCTATGCGATTACACCGACTTATTTGAAAGCTGAAATCTATATACAGACAATCCGTTAACCGCAACAGACGACACTTGCCACTGACCCGAACAATTTCTATTGCCCCGAGTTCCAGTTTCCGTTCTGCTCGGGTGCCCGAACTTTTACCGAAACCGGACTTCGAGTTTTTAAATAATAAAAACGTTAAAAGTGCATGTAAATATTTACCATTAAGTTTACGACTGATAAAGTACGTCCGATCACCTCCCGAGTCGACAGAATTTTCGGCCACAGTAAATTGCATTTCAATTTATCCACCAAAATTCTGGCAAGCCTTTTATAAATATATAATAGAGACCTAGGTGTTTGGTTGCTATACATGTATCCGAAAAAACAAAACGAGAAACGTTAATCAGATGTTACTTCTGTTTTTAATGAAGTTGAACAGTGTTTAGAAATGACATCTTTAATGTAATCGAGGAAGAACTCCAATCCGACATCATTTAAATGTACACCGTCACTGCGATAGAAGTTGGTGCTACTGTCGATGTCAGGCATTATGACATCACCATTTCCGGACTCGAGTACAATTCTACGGCCCAAACGATTTAGACGCTTTCTTTTTTGTTCTAAAGTTTTATGCCCATCCCTTGCCCCATGCCATACATGCCGTTGAAGGATATCCATCCAGACAATCACTGTATTCGGAAGAGCATCCCTTAGATAGGAAACCTCCGTTTGGATAATTTCTCTTATTCCGGGGGTTTTAATGCTAGTTAAATCATTCCCACCTAGGCTTACTATTATCATTTTTGGTGGCAGGCACAGGAGAACTTGGGCTTCCACCTGATGTCTGAATCCTTGCCAACCCAGTCCTCGCACACCCCACAAGCCTATCTGTACATTCTGAAGTCTCAGGTTGGGTTTTCCGGTTTTCTGGGCACGGACACGTACCGGCCCAGTAGGGAATAGAATCCTCTAAAACCCATACGTCTAAAATGTAAGATTTTAATGTATTTTAACTTGAATCGAGGTGATATTATATGAATACGAGTAGCTAATTGGACCAATTAAACATAAAGAGAGCGAGGGCAATGCATTGAACCAAGGAAAGTCTAAACAGGAATATTGCGTATGTATAATTTGTAACAATCGGATGACCATCTGCCCATTTTCATAATAACCTCGGACGGGAGACCTAAGATTGCGAGGTCAGTCGCTCTGCCAATCCTAAAACTGTGTGACCTTAGATTTAGTGTACTATAGCCTGCCATGTATATAGCTTTTGTCAAGACATGCTTAAATTGCGATCTCGTGACTGCCGTTCCATTCTGGTGACAGAAAAGAACATATTGGCTTTCCGACCGTACTTGTACAAATTCAAGCAGTTTACGAACTGGACATATATGTATAGCATCATTTTGCTTTGGTATTTTAAATAAAACGGGGTTTCCTCGTTGGTTTGTTTTATAGCGCCTAAGTTTGATGAAGATATAACTATCGTTTTGAGTTAGGCAAACATCGTCCCGTAGCAGTGCATTACTCCGCTGATGAGCGCGATTTGCTACTAATTCGCTGACCCGAAAAAGACCAAATTATGCTAGAGTGAATAATGATGTAAACAGCTTAGTTTCATAGATATAATAACAAACGGAGGGCAATGCGTTACATACTGCTTCAAGTACGTGTTTTCTTAACGGAGCGCGCTTGTCACGGGTTTTTTTCTATTTCTGTGGCAACCTTCGATAAGTTTTTTTATTATAAATACATGAGTAAGATCCGGATATCCTTGTAATTTATGAAAATAGTTGATGCCCGCCAAATATGTTGTGATAGACTTTGGTGAGAGACCTTTCTCGAAACAATTTGTTAAAAATAGCACAATCTGCGATACAGGTATTGGCCAAGATCACGGTGAGGATGCGTACACCGGATATTGCCATTAAGTGATAAGGTATTTTCCGAAAAAGTGATTATTTTTCGCCAACAAGGTAAGTAAAACCCTGATTTACTATTGTATTATACTACTACAGAAGAAAAGAGCATTACTTTTCATAACTAGATACTGCGTATATGCTCTTCCAAGCGTAAAATGAGTCAATCTTAAGTAGAAATGCTAAATTTTGTGATAAAATGACAAGTTTATCATTTGATAAATGCATGCCGTAAACACATTAGTCCCGATACCATAACCTATTTGCATTGTGGGGAAAATCTGAATCGAACGATTTATTTAGTTACAGACAAAGAAAAAATGTGCAAGATTTCAGCTTTGTACATGTTCAAATCACGGAGAAATCGGTGATAAATGAGCGTCGATGGTGTACTGTGTATTGAGTTTTCAAAGTAATATTTGTACTGTGTATTGCAGTTTGGTGTACTGAGTATTGATATTGAAAAACGTGCATATTTTCAGTATTTATGGTCATTAGGTAGACAAAGCATGTAGTTCCATGGGCCTAAATGATGGAATTTCTTTTTCTGTTTGCAGATGGCATTAGTCTTCACAGCGAAAATTACAAGCACCAGTTTGAACACTGATATTACAACTTACAATTACAGCGGCATGCCAATAGTCACTCCGAGAAACTGTCTAAAGAGTAGCCATTGCCGATAAAAGGCACAGCCACAAGTTCAACCGTGAAGTTTTATAATAATGTAACGCAGGATATGATGACGATAAGAGTGGAAAAGGTCTCTCCGTATAAGAAGAGCAAACATGAAAATATGTTATCCTTTTACCTTCATACTACAAAGATACATAAACCTTGGTCAATAGACGACCTTTATCGATTATGGTGTCAATAGGTCAAAGGTCAAGGTCGTAAGGGCTTTGAGTTTATAAAGTGGTTTCTCCTCAATAACCTTAGACTCATTTGACGTAGAACCCTCGAACTAGTTTCACTTGAAATTTTCTTAAAATAATATAGTCGAAGCTATTTTTATTGTTCTAAATACATTGTTCTGAAAGGTAATTAGCTCACCACTTCCTTCATACGAAACAAAATGGGTGCCATATGCACTGAGCAATTTGTTTTAGAAGTAGGAGGAAACAGTGCCATGTGTTATTCTTGCACACTTCTTTTGCAAGATATATGTCATTTCTATGCAAACAGTTCGTTATCATTGTTATGTGATCAACTTCCCTGTTAACCAAAATAGTATATTTGTATTTGTGTCAAGGTCAACTTCAAACTATAACAAACGATCGGGAACTGACTTGAAGATCATTCCGATTTTTTCATGTATTCAAACTGTTGAATGTAAAATGTTTATGATCTTTGGTTTAAACATATTTATTCCCAACAATATACTTAACTATATTTATATACTAGCATTACAAGCACAGATGGTGGAAAGGATTAGAAAGAAAGACAAATCTCACAGAGTTCTTCTACTATCTTATCATGATCTTTGCAATTTTATGAATTTGTGTTTAGGTTTCAAGTTTGTTTAATAAATATTACAATGTACATGACTATTTGTTCTTTATCAAAGTAAAACTTGGCTTTTACAATATTGCTTGTCAAATAATGTTTGGTAAAATAAATATGTCACAACAGAACCTATTTCAGTATCAATGCCCACTCTTATGTGAACTCTATTGTACACTCATCACATTTATGCAGTAACTAGCTACTTCTTATAATGTCAATAAGTATTTGTCTGTTTGCTTTTCTCTTTCCTCTTAATTTAGCGTCAGAAATGCAGTCTCTGTTATGCAAGCAGTTGTATAATTGTAAAGTCATTGGAAGAGTTACAAGTCTGCTCTTCAAAACAACTTGCAGTCTTCACTATACCTCATATGAACCAAGTTGTCGATGAAAACATTTTGCGACGTCAAAAAATATAGGAAACTATAAAATCACTTAAAGAAAACGTTTCTTGGCAAACAAAGTAATTAAAGCTATTTATTCATTCATCTATTTTGTCACATTCTTTCATAGACTGTGTAACAATACTCTCCGAAGACCTTGTCTGTCCATGGAATTGCACTCTGTGTAACATTGAAAGTTCAATGTACACTGCCGTGTATGTGTCTCTAGATTATATTTTTGTACTGGTAGCATTGTGTAAATGTTTTAAAGCTAGATGGCGTGGTAGGTAGCATGCATCTGTCCATGGAATTGCACTCTGTGTAACATTGAAAGTTCAATGTAAACTGCCGTGTATGTGTCTCTAGATTATATTTTTGTACTGGTAGCATTGTGTAAATGTTAAGCTAGATGGCGTGGTAGGTAGCATACATTTCCACAACCGTCAGTGAACAGGCTCCCCATCATTTTCCCAAATCAAAGGTTTCTTTCTGTTCTGTTTCATATTGGTCCCTTTTGTAATCGGGTTCCTTTTTAAAACATGTATGTTAATATTTTCTGAATCGACAGTATTTTTTCTGCTTTTTTTCACTGCATATGTCTGATGCTATTCTGTAATTTACTTTTTTTTGCGGTTTTGGTCGTTAGCACACGAAAATATTCTTGTCATGTTGGTGGTGTTCAACAAAGTGACATACAGTGGCCTTAAATTCGTTCGTCGAGCCAGTCATAAACACACATACACAAGTTGAATCTGCAACCAAAAAAATATCACAATATAATATTTATTAGTAGGACCGGGATGTCTGCAAGATATTGAGAGTAAGTCTAAGTGGCATCCCAATGCAAAATTTTAAAAGATACATGTACCTTTAACTGTTTTTGAGATAATTCATTTAATATCAACTTAAACAATGCTCAATGGAAGAACAGAATGTATCTATACATTTACAACTAGTAAGCATAACAAAAAATATTGCCCACTGTTGCACTATGGTGTAGACTGTGAGTTACGTTTAGAGCTTATTACATGCATTACAACAGAGTAAACGCTAGAAATGTCAAAGTAAAACATCACGCATCTTCAGGGCTAAAGAAAATACTGTTTTGTACTTTGAAAAGGAAATGATAATGTACATTTTGTAAGATTTATTCTATATTTAACGCAGCGATAATGTAAACAATACACAGTACAGTAAAACGTGATACAGGTCAATACACAGTACATATATCTGCAATACACAGTACACCATCGACGCTCATTTATCATTGATTTCTCTGTCATTTGAACATTTACAAAGCTGAAATTTTGCATATGTTTTCTTTGTATGTAACTAAATAAATCATACGATTCAAAATTTTTATCATAAGACAATAAGTGACGATATCGGGAGAAATGTGTCCCTGACCTGCAATTATCAGATGATAAAGTTGCCATTTTATCATAAATTTTAGCGTTCCTTCATAAGATTGACTCATTTCACGCTTGTGAGAGCATATACACAGCATCTAGTTATTAAAAGTAATGCTCTTTTCTTCCATAGTAGTATAATACAATAGTAAATAGGTGTTTTACTTACCTTGTTGACGAAAAATAAACACGTTTTCGGAAAGTACCTTATCACTAAATGGCAATATCCGGTGTACGCATCCTCACCGTGAAGATTTAGGTAGGTTATAATCAGACCTAAATGTTTCGAACGCGTTTAATGCCGTATGATATGTTGTTAAAGTATTTGATGCGATCGCTGTATTAAGGAGCTGTCTAGCTCTGTGCTGAAGACGTGCCACAGGAATTCGGGTACCTGACAAGGTTCGGGGTCCGCCTCTGGCGCCAGCTCTCTGAATCTCCGCATCGTTCTGCAGCAGCGGATGTTCCGTGACGTCATCCGGCTCCAGCTCATCTCGCCCTCGTTTCCGGCCCTGTCTGGGTTGCTCGGCGTTCGCAGCAGGCGGGGTGCCCCGCCTGTTGCCCCTCTGTTCATCAACTTCATCCCTTCGTGGATCATCTGCCTGTTCGTCAGCCCCATCTGCTCGCAGATTTTCCGGCTCGAATCCTTGAGCAATATTTGCTTGTGGTTGTACCGGTGGCGGAACGTGAAGGCGTGCCCTATTGCCTCTCAAAACTCTGTCTGGTTCCTGTCTGTCGTCGTCACGTGCCGGGGCCTGAACAGGCGCCCTGTTCGGTAAACGGGCTCTGTTTCCTCTGTTGTTAGCAGGCGGTTGTGGTTGAGCTCTTACCTGTCTGTTTGGGATACGACGGTGAAGTCTCCCTCTTACACCACGTGGCATATTTTAATAACGTTGCAATTAACAAAAAGAATTGTAGACGTGTAACTGCTAGAAGCTAGTGTACTTGTCGAATGTAGTTTCTCAACTGAAAAGATTGCACGTGAATTGGATTTACTTGATTGCATGCCTGGTTCCCGTTTCTGTTTGTATAAAGTAGCATTGTATAAACCGGGAAACAAATCTGAATTTGCGGCCAGCCGGGCGTGAATAAGCTGACCGCTTGACCGCATATCTCGGTATATTTCTCCAAAAATAAACGGAATTATTTTTATGCAAAATAATTTTTATTATTGTGCTCCTCTTTGAAGAAGTGGGGTATTGCTTTGCAGCTGTCGGTCGGTCGGTCGGTCCATCGGTAGAGCAAATAGTTTCCGCCCAATAACTTTAGATCCACTTGACCCAGAACATTAAAACTTGGTAGCATTATTGGGCTTATGAAGTAGATGACCCCTATTTTAGGCCAAAGGTCAAGGTCACAGGGACCTGAACCTCGAAAACTGTTTCTGCTTAATAACTTGAGAACTGCTGCACCAAGTATCTTCAAGCTTAAAAGTGTGATTGGGCTTATGAATTAGGTGACCGGCCTTAGATGACCCCCATTGTTTTAGTGGTCAATAGGTCAAGGTCACAGGGACCTGAACATTGAAAACAGGTTTCCGCTCAATAACTTGATAACCACTCGATCCAGAATCTTCAATCTTGATAGCATAGATTGGGGCGTATGAAGTAGATGATCCCTATTGTTTTTGTGGTCAGTAAGACAAAGGTCAAGGTCACAGGGGCCTGAACATTGAAAACCATTTCCACTCAATATCATGAGAACCAAGCATGATTGGGCTTATGAAGTTGATGACTTCTTCTGTTTTAGTGGTTAGTAAGTCAAAGGTCAAGGTCAGTCATTACGTGACTGAAAGTGAGATGTTTTACAAACAGCTGTTGTATATTTGAGTATAATCAATTTCTTTTAATTGGTTACTTCATTAATATGTTGGAATTATAAAGATTTTAAAACAATTTAAGGGCAATAACTCTCAGGTTACTCAGATATCCTGATGAAAATTGCACGTGCATGACCACACTATGCTGCTGTTTATTTAATTTCAATATGTTGCATTTCTATCTGTTGGCTTCTTCATTATATAGGTATTAGTGCTTTGTGGAACAATTAAAGGTCAACAAATTATGAAGGTATTCTGACAATCTGTATGTGCACGATTCCCCTACATTAATGTATATTTGTATTAGGTTTCATGAAGATCTGTCAATGGGTATCTTTGTTATGTGGGAATTTGTCAAAAAAATTTAACTGGCAATAACTGCAGTTGCTGAAGAGATCCTGATAAAATATGCGCATGCACCTTTCCCCCCCCCCCCCATCCCCCCTTTAGCGATCTATATTTGTCTTCAGTTTCATGAAGAGCCATCCACAGATTACTTCGTTAAGTGGTAATTTGTGGATTTTAAAATAATTTAAGAGCAACAATTGTTAAGTTACAGAAGAGATCCTTACAACAGTTGCCTGTGCACCAGTGCCCTATGGTGATCTACATCTGTGTAAAGTTTCATGAAGTTCCATATATAGGTTTCATAGATACAGTCAAAAATCCCTATTTTTTGCCAAATCAATTGGGGGGAAACTCGGCAGCTTTTACTGGGACAAGGGGGATAACACTATACAAGAGCAAAGCTCATTAGCTAATTAATAATTACTTGAGGTTTGATGATACTACCTAAAATGCTTCTTGAATTATAAGCGTTTTAAATTTTGGAAGAACGTACAGCTGGATGGACATCGCCAAAATTATATTCCTCTGCCTTCAGAAGGGAGTGGGGAAAGGGTGATAAGATAAATCTATTAATAGGTCCTTGTAAAACTTGGTTTGATTTAGACTGTTTTGACAGTTAATGAAATTGGAAAGACCCCTCAATCCTTTTAGCACCTGCTTAAGCGGAAGTCTATTATAACTGATATATTGAAGGAATTCCAAAATTCTCAAGGACCAAAACAAAAAAACATTCAGTCCAAGTATAGTTCTTTTTTTTCTTTTTTTTTTTTTTTTTTGGATTTAACGTCGCACCGACACATGATAGGTCATATGGCGACTTTCCAGCTTTAGTGGTGGAGGAAGACCCCAGGTGCCCCTCCGTGCATTATTTCATCACGAGCGGGCACCTGGGTAGAACCACCGACCTTCCGTAAGCCAGCTGGATGGCTTCCTCACATGAAGAATTCAACGCCCCGAGTTCTGGTGCCATATGAGGTATTGGTGTATCCTTTGATCCAATTGATGGTATACACCTTTACCAATGTTGCCAACACTCCTCTTTTATGTGTAGACACCTCTGTAGTAGACACCTATCTAATGTAATCAAAAACTAATTTTCATGTTTTTGCAATAACGTTACAAAACTTCGAGCATGGACTGAGAAGGGGGAATCCAACTTAATACAGGGCCAGTCAACTGACTGATTTAAGTTTAATTACGGTCCATCCGCCCTTTCAGATACAATGAAGCATATATATGCCACGTAGAGTATAGACCACGTAGGGCCAGTCAAAGAATTTCAGTGGGTTTTTATCCAGGCACTAATTAAACAACTGCAGGACTGGTCCTCTCCAGATTAGAGGCCTGAGACAAGTCTGCAGAATTTACACAATGACTATTTCAAAAATATTGAAACTCACAATAACACTTTATATCTCCAATTTATTTTCAGTCTTAATGTACAGTTATATATATTTATAGTGTAAGACAATTCTATCACAGATATACAACACAATACTGACCCAGGCATTCAGTATCCTCCAGCTTTGATCTACAAACACTGGTTGTCTCATTCAACAAAATTTCTAAATTCAAATAATATATTGTTTATTATATGCAACATCTTTGATTATAGGTTTGATAATCTTTCTAGTGGTTTTACTTACTCTTAACTTAATACTTGGGATCAGCACTTCACAAATTCAAACAAAAAGTAAAACTAATCTTACTTGCAACATTTACAACTATTTTCTGTAAAAGGATCATTTACGCTTGCAAAATTTATAAATTGTGTCTGGGTGTGATAACTTTTTCTGCATCTGAACTAGATTTATATTGAATGAATAAACCAGTGTTGCAGTCCAAATGATTACCATAACAAAAATACACTTAAATAATGATGAAAACAGAAATAATTCAATTTGAACCCTGTTTTTATATTCTGATGTTTTTTTCCCCTTGTTTCAATATTGTTACTTACTACTTCAGTAGATCTGAAGAGTATAAGATCAGTAGCAATTCCAGGTTTTCACTTGTCTCTTAGTAAAAGACAACAGAAAGACACATTTTGATGTTTTATGTGTATTTTGTCATTACAAATCCTGGTAAATTGTAAAAAAATCTCTTAAAAATATGGTTTTCATCAGTCTTTAACCTTTAGCCTGCTGGCGGCAAGTGATTCTGCCTTTGCGGCCAGTGCAGACCAAGATCAGCCTGCACTGTTCGCTTAGTGATTCAGTCAGTAAATTTTCAGTGAACACCCCTTTGAATAAGAAGTGGTACTGACCAAATTGAATGGTGGATTAGTCCATTTTAAAAATCTAGCAGGGTAAAAGTTAAGACAAAAGGGTTTAGGCATCAGTCACAGTGTGTCCCTATAATTGCATAGGATATGATTATGCTGTGTATATATTTAGCTTTTTAAATAAATAAAAGCAACAGTATCATCATAAGCTAAATTAAGAATTTGCTTTATACAAAGTTACTTGTACATCACAAAAAATAACATTAAACAAATACTATTAGTAAAACTCTGTTAATACTGACATACGGACATGGACCGCTAGACATAATACTATCTGTAGACATAAATTCTTTGACACTCTTTCTATGTAGACATAACAACATAATACTTTCAACATAATGATATGACATAACAAAATCTCTGTTATATAACATAACTTTTATACACTAGTTTAAATAAAACAAGATTCTGGATTAAAAAAAAAGCCTTCATTTTTAACAAGTTTTCTGTAAACTCTGTTACATTTTATACATTTAATGGCATAACATCCCAGAAATTCAAATGTAAGAACTTTAATACTCATGCATAGATGCATAAAAAATCATTTTTTGTCAGATTTTGTACCATAATAATAATATTTGTGCAGGTACTTAAAGGAGTTACGATTGTATGATTCACATGCATTATGGTTAATGAAAACTAATGAAATGACTGTTTTGATTTTTATACAGCTTCATGTTAAAATATGTAAAAAAAATCTTAATACTTTTAAAACAGCAGTAAAATATAACAGCTTTGAAATACTTTTCAAGTTGTAAGATAAAAAACATAATTAACAAATATAAAAAGTAACATGAAAAAAAATATTTTCATAAAAAGTAGGCTCCAAGGCTATGAAAATGCTCGTTTAAAAATCAAATTTCCAATTTGGCTCCAGAATTTTGCCCTACATTATAAAACTGTTTTGGAACCAGTCTCAAAATTTCAGCATCAGACTGGTTAATTTTTAGCTTGGTCTTGAAACTGACCAATGGCAAGGCTGTATTCTTAGCCTGGTCTCAAATCTCTATTTTATAGTTTTAGAAACTTTACAGTAACATATGAAATCTGCATGACTAAAATATCCAAGAAATATCAACAATAAAGAAGAAAATGTAAATGTTTCAAATGTTTTTGATTAATACACACTCGTACTGGTTTCTGTGTAAAATTAACTGCATAAATACATGTATATTATTCAAAGTATGCAAAAGAGGATTTTGTCAAACCACAGACGTAACTTAATAAAATATATATTGTCACTATTAAGATGCAGGTTTGCAAAACAAAAATGGCCATGATCATGCAGACATTTGACAGCTCATTATTAAAGCCATATTTAACAATAGGTAAATATGTGTCAATTTACTTTTAAACAATTCAATAAGCTGCAATGTGTTATGGCAAACTTACTTACTTCCGCCAAAGCCTGCATGGGCGCATTTCATTGACACTTTTTTGATTATTCAACAAAGATAAAAGCAAAAATAACAATTTTTTGTTTTCTTAGGGACAAAGTATGATAATATGCATTTGTACACAAAGACAAATCAGTTTCTGAATATTCTGAAAAATCACTCATAATGATTAATAAAACGCTTTAATGAAAATGAAAAACATTAAAGCTTACTAAATTTTATTTTAACATACTATTTTTTTTGAGAGATGTAATGATGAGAAAGTGTCTTTGCATGAAATACAATAAACATTTTTTAACTCTTTTATGGTTTTCTCACTTCAAAATTTGCCAATTTATAGATCATATCACAAAATGCTATATAGCTGACGTCATCTTTTCCACCAATCTTTACATCAAACTGTTGCCAGAGCAGTTCAAAATCTTGCTGGCTTACTAGGCCTCCAAGTTCAAGCTCGGTAAGTACGCGTCTGAACTGTGACCTTGAAACTGTACCGTTGTGAACTCTGTCGTAATCTTCAAACAATGGAAATAATTGCATCTGGTGCTTCCGGACCTGAAATTTTTTATTTTTATTTGAATAAAAACAGGATACAATTAACAAAAATTGCAGATTTTTACTGGGTTTAGACGTTATTGGCAGCTACACATAGTTTTCAAAACACGTAATGAAAATATTTTCCTACAGAAACTATAGTACTTTTTCACTCATTTCATGTTCAGTAAAACACTGCTTGCCTCCAGCATCAACAGCTTACACATATCAGCTGACTTATGCAATTTATGTATTCCCAAGCCATTTTCCTTGTATTTTCTACATTTTGATTGATCCTTGATGACTCAAGCATTTCACTCATCCTCTGGGGGCTTTATATGATTAGTGTTTTACTGTATTTACAGTTTTGTTTTCACTTTCATTTCAATCTGCCCACTTAGCTCAATAGGGAGAGCGCAGATCTACGGATCGCAGGGTCGCGAGTTCGAGCTCTGGGCAAGGCGTATGTTCTCCGTAATGATTTGATAAAAGACATTGTGTCTGAAATCATTCGTCCTCCACTGCTGATTCATGTGGGGAAGTTGGCAGTTACTTGCTGAGAACAGGTATGTACTGGTACAGAATCCAGAAACACTGGTTAGGTTAACTGCCCGCCATAACATTTAACTGAAATACTGTTGAAAAATGGTGTTAAACCCAAAACAACCAACAAACCAACCTTTCATTTCAATCATTTGAATTTAGTCTGTGTTATGAATTTTTAAATTCTTTTTAAATCTTTCAAATGACCACTTTAATTTTTTTAGCAGTTGTTAGTTCTAAAAGACACCTGTCAGTTAAAATGATATTACACAGTCAAGAGAAACTGGTCTTGAGATCAACATAACTTCGAATATTTTATGCAAAAACAGCCAACAACATTTTTTTCCTGAAATAAACAACAACTACTTTAATAAGAATGTTGAAGAAAACATATTTATGTAGCCTGTAAAACGTTTTAGCTTGGTACAGTGCATTCAAACTGAGAATGGCTATGAATAACGAGAGCTGTCCGTAAGACAGCACACTCTACTTTCCTCAGTGCCTGACTCTGAATTTGAGCTTTGCCAGTAAAAGGGGCGAGTGCAATAGTTCTACTTTTTCTTCAAAAAGTCAAGCTGAAAAGGAACTGGTCAACCGATTAAAATCTTTCCAACATTTTTTTGGGCAATGTTACAATGCAAATCTGATAGCAATATTTTCAGGTTACTTTGAAAGATTAAATCAACACACCTTTTCACTTAGTCGTTCCATGCAGGATTTGAATCTGTTCTGCTGGTCGACAGGCAGTTTGTTCCTCTCCCATTCCTCTGGAGGTTTGAACTGTACAACATCCTCCAGGGGGCGCTTCTCCAACTCTTTAGTGGTGAAGATAGATTCAACCTCATCACAGAACTTCAGGTAGTCAACATAATCAATGTCTTGTGTAGACTGATATCTGTGTGTACAAACACAAAAGCAGTTAATACAATTACAGGGCTGTCATACTTCTGAAAAAATATCCTGACTGCATTTTTTTTTCCAGTTAATATTTGGATACAGATTTAAGTTCAACTATCTGACATATACCATACTAAAAGTTCAACTATTTGACAAACCATACTAAATGTTCAACTATTTGACAAACCATACTAAAAGTTCAACTATCTGACATACCATACTAAAAGTTCAACTATCTGACATACCATACTAAATGTTCAACTATTTGACATACCATACTAAAAGTTCAACTATCTGACATACCATACTAAAAGTTCAACTATCTGACATACCATACTAAATGTTCAACTATCTGACATACCACACTAAAAGTTCAACTATCTGACATACCATACTAAATGTTCAACTATTTGACAAACCATACTAAATGTTCAACTATCTGACATACCACACTAAAAGTTCAACTATCTGACATACCATACTAAAAGTTCAACTATCTGACATACCATACTAAAAGTTCAACTATCTGACATACCATACTAAAAGTTCGACTATTTGACATACCATACTAAAAGTTCAACTATTTGACAAACCATACTAAATGTTCAACTATTTGACATACCATACTAAAAGTTCAACTATCTGACAAACCATACTAAAAGTTCAACTATCTGACATACCATACTAAATGTTCAACTATTTGACATACCATACTAAAAGTTCAACTATCTGACAAACCATACTAAAAGTTCAACTATCTGACATACCATACTAAATGTTCAACTATTTGACATACCATACTAAAAGTTCAACTATCTGACAAACCATACTAAAAGTTCAACTATCTGACATACCATACTAAAAGTTCAACTATCTGACAAACCATACTAAAAGTTCAACTATCTGACATACCATACTAAAAGTTCAACTATCTGACATACCATACTAAATGTTCAACTATTTGACATACCATACTAAATGTTCAACTATTTGACATACCATACTAAACTTGTCATTGACTGAAAGCAATGGTGGTAAAGGTTCAATTTCTCCTTATTGTTTTTCCTTATTTGATTTCCTAATTGCCTGCATGCCTGGTATTCTTTGAAATACTGATTTGAATGTACTAGTAATTAGATAATTACTTACTCGATGATTTGCATTACATCATTTTTATTCAACATGTTTAAGAAGTTCAATACAAAAAGACATAAATGTAAGATTCTTCTATATTAACACATGTAAGCTTGTTTTGCTAAATTTCTTCTTTTTTTAACTGGTTATAATGAAGTAAACTGGACTAGTGTCCTCTACACTTGAACAACGTTAATGTTAAAATGTCATTACATAGTATAATTCCAAAAATATGATGTGGTGTTCAATTTCACACCCATGATGTCAAATATGTGCTAAAAAGATCATGTCCTTTTTATGCTAAGAAATGTTGGTATAATATCTCAGCTATAATGAAAGTTTCTGCTTTGTAATTTCAATATGAATGAAATGCATCAGAATAACAGAATTTTTGTGCAAGGTCCAGCTAATCTAGGTGATAAACAGAAATACCAAGAAAGCCATACCTATCTTCAAGGATGGACACCTCTGACTGCCGGAGCTCGAACCTGCATAAGTCTAGAGCTCTACGGAATGATGTTTTCAACATTCTTCCTGATCGTAACTTGTCATAATCTCTCATGAACTCCAGCACTCGCATCCTTTCTCGGCTTACCTGCAAAACAGAAATTGACAATCTGTATTTTTTTCATACTGAATGTGAATAACAATTTGAAACAATTGCTTTAGCAAGAAATATTAATACAGTTTCTGCCAGGTCTGGTCAGTCTACTAACAAACAGAACTGATTTGTGCATTCCATGTAAATTATTGAAGGGAAAAAAAAAAGATTTGTAAAAATAGATAAGAGAGCCATGATGATGCTATGCCGCTCACCAAAGTTCCACAGCTTAAGCTGGTATGTAAGAAACCTTTTCTGCTAAATCAGTTTGAAAACTGGCCTAGAGATTCTCAGGAGAGTTTCCAAGCTTTTCATAAAGCCATATTGGAAAAACTAGACCAAACTCTGGCAGCCATGTTTTCTTTTTCTGAGAAATCTAGATGGCTTTTCCCAACTGTGGTAGATGTTATGGTTTAAGAGGAGAATAATAATGTTTGAAGCAAGGATTTCAATGAATGATAAGAAGCAACAGATTAACCTTTAAACGGTATGGATTATTATTTATCCATAAGCATTTGCGAACACCTGTTTCATCAACTTGATTCACTTAGCAACAGAGTACAATGCATACCTCCCCCCACCATTTTATTTTCAAATTCTTCCAAAAAATGTCGGAATCAATCTGTTTCATTTACAGTGGTTTTTGCAACTTTTCGAGGTAATTGCCTTTCATGTAAGTGAAAGAAACAAAGCATTTAGCTGAAATGGACACCAATTTTCATATTTTTTTTAAACAGAGTGAATTGTGCTACAAAATACAAACATAAATAAAATTTACTTTCCAATAAAAGTGAAACGTCTTCCTTTTAATGATAGCATTGATTCAATAGCAAATGTACCACACTAAATGTCAGCAAGTTTTACCGATTCGGCTTGTATTGCCATTATGGCCAATACATTGTTATCTTGTGAAATCTCGCATTTCCTGACCGTTCGCATGTTACTTTTAAATTGAATAAATAGAAAGCTTCAAATCTTTTCATCAAAGTCCTTGCTTGAAGACTTTTTGATTTTAGCTCTGGCAGAACAATTTGTACAAATATGGAACAGGACCACCCAAGGAACATCAAGGTCAAGTTTTAACAATTTCAAACTTACTATGGGTCTGAGTGAGCTAAAAGCATAGTATGACAATGGTATTTTAAAATTAATCTAAATGAAAAAAGAAGGTTAATAAAAATACCACATAACCAGAAAACACAAATATGTATCAATATTCTTTTTTGATATCTGCATATAGTTTTTTTTTCAAATGACAAAATGTTAATATGTTTATTTTGAATATTGGAGAGAGATATATTATGTGGTATTTTCCATGTTAGAAACTGGTTAAAAAGAAAGAGCCAAACTTTCATACTTTGTCTAATGGATGGTCTTACAAGGAAGTCATTTGAGCCACGCCATGAGAAAACCAATATAATGCGTTTGCGACCAGCATGGATCCAGACCAGCCTGCGCATCCACGCAATCTGGTCAGGATCCATGCTGTTCGCTTTCAAAGCCTATTGCAATTAGAGAAACTGTTAGCAAACAGCATGGATCCTGACCAGGCTGTGTGGATGTGCAGGCTGGTCTGGATCTATGCTGGTCACAAATGCACTATGTTGGTTTTCTCATGACGCAGCTCATTTTATCTTCAAATTTGTTTTAAGTCAGACTAAAGCTGCCTGGTATTTAGATTCTATGGTGACCAATAGAAAACCAAGAGGTGTGCCCGCCTGCCATTTTAAGGCACAAACTCCTGGGTAGAACCTCATTCTTCAATAAACATTCTCAGCTGAAAGATTTCTACATCCTAAGTAGGATTTCATACAACATTGTGGTCAGTGGTTTTAAGTGAGTGACTTTAATCACTTCGCTACAAAAGCCTTATCTTCAAAACATGTGGAATATTTCCTCCAACCTTTGTTTTCACTTTCAGTAGAATGCTCTCAAGGTCTTTTTGAGCATTTAACTCTGGCAGTGTTTTCTTTGCATTTGTATTTCTGAGCTCCTCAAGTCTAGATCTGTACATGAACTGTGGCGGTTCCTCTGGCATGAGCTCTGACAGGAAAGCCAAATAGTTAAAGCCTGTGTCGTTATGGAATTTTGCTTCCAAGGCAATCATTTCCGGCTCTGTACAATGAAGCTCCAGCATTGTTAAGCACTGACGGAACTGTGACATGGTCACATGACCATTATTATGCCTGAAAGCATAGATTGTTTGCATGTTTTAATTAATTACAATTATGCTTATGAAAATCTATCATAAAACTGAAACACTTCTAGCATAAAACTGCCATTATTTCCATTTTCAGGTGTAGTTTTAACAGGAGAAGAGACGTGTGTTAAGGATACCGCATGCTGTTAACACACCTTGAAGGTTTTTATATATGCACATTCTACAGTGAAATGTAAAGGCATAAAGGTCCTTTAATGCATGCCGGTAGTTAAAAACAAATTTAAATGGAAATGAGCACATGTCAACATTATTTTATGCTAGAGCAGAGATAAGCATGTTTGTTTCCCCGTTACAGAATCTGCAGAATCCCTCGGGATATGTTGGTGCCCTCGCCCGAGAAAAAACACCCCTGTAGTCTGTATACTATACACAAAAACAATGACATTTACTATTTTTTGTATTACAATGAAGTTGCTGCCTATTTCAAAACAATCTTTTTATGATTTTAGATTTTGAGGCATGTCCTTTTTAGTTATAACTTAGAGAAATTTGTTCCAATACTTACCTGTCGAAGTCCTGAAATACAGGTTTAGCTAGCACTCTTCTCTGTTCAGTCCTTTGTCTAAGGCGGTCCATTGTTGCATTATACAGTGACATATGGTCTTCTGAAGCATTTTCCCAGTTCACGGTTCCTGGCTTTGGTACTCTGAATATCTCCTGAGGTGGTACTCTGGTCTCCGGGTCCTTTTCAAGGTTTGGTTGAGTAAACACTAAAAAATATAAATTTGACAACAGCTGACAACCTGGCAGACTTCAAGGAACTGGTCTTTCTATCTCTCAGGAAAACTTCAAGATTTTCATGACTTTCTGATTATAGATACCAGTTGTAATTCAAATTTTCCTAAAATAATTTGAGAATAGTTTATATCACATGTTATTGTACTCCTCTTACTTGTTGACTTATTTTAGCGCTATAACTTACCGGTATCTCATTTTTACAGCAATTTATAACATTTCTACAGACCTTATATACCGTCTATTGGGAGCTTTTGAACACAGTGAAATTGGAGCGTCATAACTCTCTGGTCTTTACTAACATCCAGTTATGATTTCATTAATTCAACTCTTGTCATGCTGGACACGATTGAGTCTGCCTTTGCGACCAGTGTAGATCATAGTGCAGTCTGATCATGATCTGCACTGTTCACCATTCAGTCAGTATCTTTTTGGTAAGCACCCCTTTTAACAGTTAATGATACTGCCCAAATTGAAAGATGGCCAAGTTCATTATAGAAATTTAGCAGGGTAAAGGTTAATCAAGTCTTACCTGTTTCAACATCCCAGAGGAACCTTGTCCACAGAGCTTGGTCCTCTTTCTGTGGGTTTGTGTACACATCACACAGAAGTTTGTATTGACCCTCAGTCATATCATGTGAGCCTAACTTACTCATTCCCAACAGGCCCAGGCCTCGTCTGAACTGTGATTTACTAATCGACCCACTTCGCAGGGGATCGTAATCTTCAAAGAACTCGCCAACCTTGAGAAAGAAAGAAAAAAAATATGTTTACTATTTTCCACATTCTTTTAAAAACCATTACTTTCAGTACACTCCATTTTTAACAGATTTTGAGTGGTTACTTCAACAAAAAGGAAATACTTCAACAAAAAGGAAATACTAAAATTTACAAAAGAAAACAAAGACATTTCTAAAGTGAAAATAGAAAACACTACAGAAAATTTAGGGTAGAAATAAAATTTTGCAAGATTCCTTTGTTTTGTCTAACATTATACCATACACATATGTATTTCCAAGAGAATTTTGAATATTTCTTTCACAAACTCGGAACAATGTTATGTTGTAATATTCATTATATCTACTTGTTCTGGATGTGAAAATAAAGCATTTACCCTTAATCTGTTTGTCAGGACAATATGTCTGATTCTTGACATCAAGTCCTCGTAACTAACGTTGCTGTCGGCAGCTGTTGCTACACGCTCCTTCACTGGTGTGTTTGTCCGGCCTTTCTGACTCAAGTCAGCATCATCCATTGTATGACCAACAAATTCTGGAGAAAAAACATTAAAAAAAGATATATTTTTACTCCACGTGTACCATGCGGTCTATTGTTTATATATGTAAAACATTAAAAGTAAAATGTCACTTTTTCTTTCAACTCAAACAAATGCTGGTTTGTTTTACTATAACAAAACAATTTCTGAAACAATTATGAAATTTTACTTGTATGTCTCTCAAAAACTCCTCCTTGTTATCTTTTGTGCCCAAGGTAAATTCTACACACTGACAGTTTGTCTCGATTTTGGAAATTATTTCACCATTTTACCAAAAGTTTTAGTTGTTTCATTAGGGAATATTGTTTTTATTAATTCCCTTGACATGAGTGACACTGAATTCATTCTAAACTTTGGAATATATAAAAATATCCATAATTTATGGATATAACCAGTTTTGTTCCTTTTGAACATTAAAGTTAAAAAAATCACTAGTGTTACTAACAACAACAACAACAAACCTTGATCAACTGCCTGTACAAAAGCTGGATAATTGACATCTCCAGTTGCTGGATCTTCAAACTTCCTCAACAATAATTTCAGATCCTCTGGTGACACATTCAGGGACAGGAAATGAAGAATTCGACCAAACTGTGTTGGTGTAACAACTCTTGTGTAAGAGACACCCTAAAATAATGGTAAAACAAGTTTAAATATAAAATATAAAGCTTATAATGAGCCGAGCCGTGAGAAAACCAACATAGTGGGTTTGCGACCAGCATGGATCCAGACCAGCCTGCGCATCCGCGCAGTCTGGTCAGGATCCATGCTGTTCGCTAACAGTTTCTCTAATTACTATAGGCTTTGAAAGTGAACAGCATGGATCCTGACCAGACTGCGCAGATGCGCAGGCTGGTCTGGATCCATGCTGGTCGCAAACCCACTATGTTGGTTTTCTCATGGCGTGGCTCATATATCAATTTCAAGTTGGTCAAAGAATTCAGGACATTTCCTTGAAAATTTTGTCAAACCCACTTAGCAAGTAAAGCATGTAAATCTACCATAACCTTAGTGTTATGGACACACCATGTAAATTATTGTAATGAAAATTGTACCTATCATAACACTAGTGTTATAGAGATATCATGTAAATTATTTTAATGTAAACAGTACCTATCATATTCTTAGTGTTATGGATACACCATGTAAATTATTGTAATGTAAACTGTACCTATCATAATCTTAGTGTTATGGATACACCAAGTAAACCATTCTAATGTGAATGGTACCCAATCATAAAACTGGTGTGATGGATACACCATGTAAATCAGTGTAGCCCTAGCCCTAAATTAGTGTAATGTAAATATTACCCGATCATAAACTTAGTGTCATTGATACACCATGTAAATCAGTGTAATGTAAATATAACCCAGTCATAATCTAAGTGTTATTGATACACCATGTAAATTAGTGTAATGTAAATATTTCCCAGTCATAAACTTAGTGTCATTGATACACCATGTAAATCAGTGTAATGTAAATATTTCCCAGTCATAAACTTAGTGTCATTGATACACCATGTAAATCAGTGTAATGTAAAATTGTAAATATTACCCAGTCATAAACTTAGTGTCATTGATACACCATGTAAATCAGTGTAATGTAAATATTACCCGGTCATAACCCAGTGTTATTTATACACCATGTAAATCAAGATAATGTAAACTATACCCTGTCATAGTCCTTGAAGTACGGGTACATCATGAGTCTCCGTCGCCGTACATTGTCTGAGATCTGGCTGATAATCTCCTGGATTCTCCTCTCCTCTGCCTCTGTTAGTGGCTTCAAACCCTGTAAATGTTAGAATTACATCAATCTAATAAGAACATCTACACTAATTCATTTTAGCTTGACACTGTAACCACACTGCCACTGCAATTTGAAGCTCTGTTTTTGGATTGAATAAATGTCAATCTCTGCCTGGTTGGGACTGAACATACACCTTATGGATCAGTGTATGATTTTTTTTTTGTTGGGTTTAACATCACATCTACATATTTCATATGAAGACTTAGGACAAGTGTATGATGCTCTCCCTACTGAGCTAGATAAACAGGGTAACACGTACAGTTGCAAAAAAAAACACATGTCCTCTATTTCTCTCTGGTTGAGAAGTTTATTTATAAAACACGACTCACTCTTGATAGTGCTCCTTTAACTGGTCGTACAACATTCTGCAGGGGTTTCTTTTCCAGATCAGGTATTGTGAATGCTGAAAATAAATATCTCAAACATTGTACATAAAACTGATTATTTATTTTCACAGCAAGAGAACTTTATTATACCCTTGCAGAAACCTAACATTTTAATCAAGGAGAGATTTAGTATCTGATTACACACTTAACGAAAATGTGCATAAATCTCAGTACTTGTACACACTGTTAAACTGGCTTTAGCAGCCACTTGTATTAAACAGCCACTTTTTTTAAGCAGCCAATCAGCTTAACTCCCAAAACAGACATTTTGTTCCAATTTAAACTTGTCATAAACAGCCACTTGCCTTAAGCAACCAGACGGAGTCACTCCCTTGACCGGCTGCTTAGCACAGGTTTAACTGTAGACAATTAATCTCCAGGAAAGAAACTTAACGAAGAACTTAACAAGACCAATATAACCGTATTTAGACATTGATCTGTTTAATATAAATTCAAGTTCTTGTACATAAAAAATAATCTTGAAGAAAGTTCAGTCAAAAATTTGAGAAAAAAAAGCACGACTAACTTCCCCTTGAAAGTGCATGGTATTTATATTTGTATTTCAGCTATAATTTTGGAAATTTGGTAGTTTCCTTTTATTTTGAAATAACAAAATGACTGGCAAATTATGTTCTATTCCAATACGAATACATGCAGTATTAACTTTTATTATTACCTCCCTTTAAAGAGAAAATATTTAACAGAATTTTCTGTTTTGCAGATGCATTTGATATCACCTGGTTCTTGTGAATTTCAACAGTTTTCAGACTTCAGAATTCATTCAAGTTTGTCTATCTTGAAATGAGTTAGAGAGGTGGTAAAATGTTTGAAAAGTTGTCCCTGTACTAAAATCAGGTAGAACCTTCTTAAGAAACTAACTGGTTAACATATCATAACTTTTCTCCTAGTTCCGAGAATATCTACAAAGGGAAATAAAATTTTGTTACATGTTCATCCCCTTTTCAATGAAATCCTTGACCACAATGACTAGTAAAAAATCTAGTCAAACACCTTCAGGTTTTACCAGAATCAAATTTGGAAAAAAATATATAGAAAATGCACATTTGTTTCAGTTTAAGGTCAAAATTTCTTTTACCAGATGCAATATTTTCATCAAATGGTGAAGAGTAAAAATGTAAGATCTGGTATTCACATCTAAAATATTTTTATATTACATGCAAAACACACAGATTTTCTTTCTATTTCATGTTTTTCAATGGTTTTAACTAAATTTTGTACACAAGATATTTTTCAGCCAATGAAAACTATTTTTGCTATTTTTCATTATTAAAATATCTAACGTGTCTCACTCAAATATCTCAATAATTCAGCGAAAAATGGGTAATAAACCAGGATTATTTTTATGTATTTCAAGCTCATTTATATAAGTTATCTATCTTTTGTAAATACCATTTTCCATTATATCGCAAAACTCCTTATATTTCACTCGTCCATCTGGTTGCCGGTAATATTCAACAATCTTTTGTATTTCAGCTCTAGATAGCTGAGCCTCCTTGCCAACTGCCAAGGCCAGACCACATACAAATTGGTTTTCTGTTATAATCCCGCTGCGAAGTTTGTCGTGATCTTTGAAAAACTCTGTAGTTCTGATTCCGTTCTTGAATACTGCCATGCGTATCTTGTCAAATATTGTGTTCAGATCTGGGTCAGGGGTTAGCTGCAAGAAAAAACAGATTTCTTTTTTAAATATTTTTTTAGTATGGAACATGAAATATATAAAACACCATCAATATGTTTCAGCATATGTCATGTTGACATATGTCAGCATATGTTTCTGATGGAGAAAATACTTTGAAAACTTTTTACATGTGCAATAGCTTCATCTGTTTAGATTACAAAACTTTGAGATATGAAAATGGCATTACCTACTAAAATAATATATTAAACTGCTGCATTAGAAAAAAAATCACTGACTTATGTATTTGTGCACATCAGAAGTACTAGATAGTTAAAAACACTCACTGTTCTTAAAATTCTTGTTGTCAATCATGTGTTCTCTTTCAACTTGTCTGATATCAATTTAACAAGAACATAATATGTATTCCTATATAAAAACATACCATTACACGTGTATTATCAACTTGTGTACATGGAGCCTCAATCAACTCCTTGTCTTTGGCCATTTGTTCCCCGATGGCTACAATATCATGGTGAAGGTTGAGATAGTTGAGAAGACCTGGTCGATCAGGATCGCGGTACTTCTGTACTAAAATTGTCATGTCGGCCTCACTGACATCAGGGGGACCAGGGAAAGTGCGATAAAACTGAAAGAACATAAAAACATTTAACATTGCAATAGTTTAAACACTTTTTCAAAATCACTGCTCAAAATGTTGTTTTCTTGACACTATAACCTAAACTCACTTTGTGATAATATTTTTTATCTACTGTGAAAAAATTTAACTTCCTATCAATTTGCAAAACCGGTATTTTGTTAGGATATGAATTTGTGGATTTCAACGATCAGGAGATATGGCAGAATCCATCAGTTGTGACAGACAGATGGACAGACTATCATTGGACAGACAAATGGAAAAAATATAGCATTAATGTCCTCCATATTGTCTTCTACCTAAGTACCATGAAAAAATCTCTTGTACTTTCCTTTAAGTCAACACAAAATCCACTTTTTGTCATATTCTTAAATAACTATTTGTTGCCATAGCAACAACATAAAATAAAAAGGTGTGCACAGTTTCCATATTTCCACCATTTCATGTACCAAGATTCAAAAAGGATACTTTTAGTTATCGCAGGATCCTGTGTCACTGATAGACTGATAGACAAGGGCAAACCATGAGTGCTCTCTAGTGAAACACAAGTATGGGACTGAAAAAATTACTCCACCCTGGCTTTATATATAAAATGCTCACCTGACTTTCAGTAACGACACCCATATGATGCCTGTCAAAATCCTCGTAGCATGTTCGCAGATTGATACCATGGTAGCTGTAGAATTGTTCTATGTGCTGTAGGAGCTTAATCAATCTTCTTTCCGCCCCTGGACTCATCGGCCGTACAGTTCTCAATGTTCCAAGACTAAAAAAGTGATTTTTTTTCTTAACGAAAATCATGCTAAATAAAATTGACCCAGCTCTTACACTTATTTATTTGTTACTCAATTAACATAATGTGGTATTAATGAATACCTTATAAGATACTATCACTGGTTGAAGGTGCAGATGGGAATCTCTGGCTCAAGGGTAACTGTTTAGACAGTAACAAGGCTCTACTGAGCTCAGTAACCATGTAAACTGTAACCAGAGAGCTGGATATTCTCATCCACACATACAACCAGTGATAGAATCTTTTTCTTGTGTCATATTCAACAAATAACAGTAAAAATCAAATCATCAAACAAATGACTTTCTTATAGCAGTGCTTATATATCACCTGCAGTGTAACATTACGTTTCTTCATAAAACAATGTGTTTTGGAATCAAAAAATATATATTATTTAAAGGAATAAAAAGGAACTATCAAGGTGTTTCATTTTTGTCCAGTTTTACTTAAAAAATAATAAACACTGCACATAGTCTTTAGATATAGTTGGTTAAACTAGGGCGACATCTTACAACCCTGAGGCTGTAAGATGGGATTTTCCAGCTAGAAACTCAGTCCAGGATGTAAGATACAGCTGTGTTGTACAGAGTTGTTTTATGCATCATAGCTTTGAGGTAGTTTTGTGGGCTTATATGAAAACTGAATCAATTTCCAAGTCCAAAAAGGGCCTAATTCAGCCACAATACTTGACAGAGTTATGTACTCTTGCTTACAGGTAGAGACTCTTATAATAAACAAGTGATAAAAGTTCCAAAGCCACAAGTCAGACAGTTTACATAAAATATGAACTGGTACGAAAAACTTAACCAAGATTTCTAAGTTAAAAGGGACCACAGTTCAGATAAAATGCTTGACAGAGCTATGAAACTAAAACTGGACACGGTGATGGTACACAAGTGTTGAAAGTTTCAAAGCCACATGTAAGAAGGTTTTGTCAAAATGTGGACTGGTACGAAAACTAAACCAAGGTGTGACGCCAACGCCGTTGTGAGTAGTACAGCTCTACTTATTCTTTGTATAGTCAAGCTAAAAATGATTTTATTTCTATATGCTGGTACAGGTGTAATAGGTCCATGCATTATTCTATGTTATCCAGAAAAAAAATGTTACGCCATTACTTCCTGTTTATCAAATGTGCAGGACTACCTTAAACTGTCTACAAAAAAAGATAACAATACTGTCTGCTGGTAAAACTTTAAAATTATAGAATTATATAACTTGTATCTTTCAATCATGTGAAGATAAACATATCTGACAGCAGACATAGTTTGTTTTTTTGCACCTTTCATGATATAATGTCTTTAACAAGAATGTACTTTAGTAAGTTTGCAATTTTTTGAGCAAATTCTGTACTAAAAAAATCAAACTACCATACAATATGAGATTCATCACCTTTCCAGACACTGAAGTAAAACGCCAAAATCAAACCACATAATATAGTACAGGAAATGTCAAGTATGACAACACATCAATGTAAACTTACAACTCTTGTGGTACAATCTTTTGTGACTCAGGATTTTTTGCGAGATCTCTTGCATTAAAATTTTGGTCAATGATATCACAGAACAGCTTGTAATTGATCTGTCCATTCCCTTTAAGATCATAGTTCGTTTTCACTAATTCCTCCTGGGCTGGTGTGAGCTGCAACCCCAATGTCTGCCATAAACATCTTGAAAACTGTGGTGCTAAAATAAAAAAACTTATTTTGTAAAATCTTACACTAAAGAAATAATATTGTACATTATATCAGGATACTGTGAAATAATTTGATTCCAATGAAATGAATTTCATGGTTTAACCCTTACCCTGCTAAATTTCTATAATGAACTTGTCCACCTTTCAGTTTGGACAGTACCATTAACTGTTAAAAGGGGTGCTTACCAAAAAAAGTACTGACTGAACAGCAACACAGCGTACAAACTGATCTGATATTTTGTTTGGTCTCTTGGCTACTGATTTATAGAATTTATTCATTTGACTAAAAAGACAATGTACAAACGTAATCTTAATAAAGTTAAAATACGACATTGGTTCATAATATAAATATGCTTTTATATCTGTATATTAAAATAAAACTGCATGCACCTAGTAAATCCATCTTTAAAAGACAGGACAGCTAGTTTTATGCACCTAGTAAATCCATCTTTAAAAGACAGGACAGCTAGTTTTCAACTGTTTTCAAAACTTGCTGTCTTACTGTTTTACCCTTTTATTTTTCTACCTAGCTTATTGTTGTAATAACTGAATACCAAAGAGAAATAAAAATATATGATTAAAACTCTCTGTTAAAATAATGAAATGCTACATTGTAGTACTTCTGAATTTTAATTCATTTATCAAAATCTTTTTCCATGATTTTTAACTGGCATGACATAAATTTTAAACTATATGGACCAAAAACCCTATATCAGCAACTTGCCGTTTACTGGGTACTGCTATTTATTGTCACTAAATTCCCTGACTCCTACAAGTAAGGCTATCACATACATAATGTACCTGTTACAAAACCAGATCGTAGTTTGTCGAAATCTTGGAAAAATTCTGTAACTCTGATTCTCTTGGTTTGCGCCAAAGTTCTTATAGAATTATGGAAGTTGTCTATTGCTGCTGTTGCAGCCATTCTGCTTCTTGCCTATGATTTGATCTCTGGAACAAAAAAGATGTCAAAATTAATACACATTTTATGGTGAATATCAACTGTATATAATTATGAAAATTACAGCACAAGTCAGTTGCAATATCTGGGAAAAGTACATCTTAATTTTAGGTTTCTCATAAATGACCCTAAATGCATATTTTGCTCTTTTAGGCATTATTATTAGATGATGTATAAACAGCAGTTGACACATGAACTGGTAAGAGAGCATTATGATGTAAATTATGATATCAAATTGCCACATGATGTCTAGTTCATTACCACTTGCATACATGGAGTCATACAGTCATGTAAGTCTGAAAACAATCACAGCCTTCTTGTGGTTTATCATCTAATTTACCAGGGTTCATCTGATGATTCAGATGCTTAGATATTTAACTACTCAGGCTAACGCCCTCATTGTTCAATTCCTATGCATCAGTCTAAGTACTAGTTCCGCTTTAGTATCGGGATCGCTCAATCTATGATCTGATATTTTATAGTTGCCAACCCTCTAAGCCTTACCTGTATCTGCATTTTACTGTTAGGAAATTGAATACATTCAAAAATAAAAAAAGTCACAAAATACTAGTTAGAATTAATTGCTCCAATAAATTAAATATCAATATTCTTGTAGAAACTTCAAATGAGTTGAAAATATAACTCATAATTTTAAATATTAAGAGACTTAAATTTAAATCTTCGGAATTTGTTGTGAACAGGTGCGAGGTTAAATATCTACCCTTGCACTGGTTTCAATACACAGTGGAAAATTGATAACACAAAATATACATTTAAAAAAGGTCAGTGGTGCAATTTCATGTTTTAATTTCAACAAAAATTCATGATCAGAGATGTAGTCTTAACAAATACATTGTACACTGATTCCAGAAAACATTCCCAATGGATTTCATTGGGGATTTCCAAACAGAAATATGCAGAATAAGTTTAGACTTTATATCACAGGAAAGCGGCAGTCAAAATTTATCACCCTATCCAAAAACGTCTGATTATTTGGACTACATCAGAACTATGAACAGTCATAAATATGGGGACAAACCATTCGGAGGCCTTGACTATTTGATAATCAAAATTCAACAGTTTTTTCTCAAAGCCAGGTAAAACATGTCATTGTAAAAAATGGAAAGCTAGATTTCATCAAATCTCCTGGATTTTCAACTGAAATCTCCTGGAAAATTGTCCACAGAACTTGACATGTATGGGACCTCTAGACAACCTGTATAGGGAATAATGAATAAGGTATTTTATGAGAGGAGACTGTAAATTGCTGTTAATATTTCATAGTAAATTTGATGATTAAAACAATAAGAGTAGTTTCCATTTTAGCGGTCCCCTCTGACTTTGACTTTATTTTAGGAGGGTTGTGTTTAAATTCTTGTTAAAATAACATAGCGTTGGAATGGGGCTAGTAGCACTAATAGAAAAAGCAGGGGTGAGGGGGCGGCAGCCCCCAAAGTAACGTGACGTCATGACATATTTCCGACCGGAGACCGCTAAACTGGAAGTGTCCCAACAATAAGAAAGGAGAGCAATTTTTTGAAATCATCACCTATTTTTTGTAGATAAATGAAAGTTTCCTCCATGCAAATAACATTAAAAGTATTCGTATTGATTACCGGACTTCTAGACGGGTTGTCTGCAGGTCCGGTAACCAGATCTCAATACTACAGGTGTAGAAACTAGAGGTCCGCAGCCGCTGCCATATCTAGATAGCAAAAAATCTAGACATTGGCCATATGTCAACGTGTAGATTTTACTAGAAGTGGTGCTACATATAATGCTAGTTAAGCGTGTAATGATAATCATGTGATTCATAATATTTCATCAGATTCTACTTACTTTTTAAATGAAATAATGCGCCAACTTCTTACCAACACGAAAAGTAGTGGTGTAGCTATGTTGCCTAGAAACGGACAACTTCCTGTTTTGAACTTCCTATAGCGAGACTATTCCCCCCCGTGAATATAAGTGATTAGGCCACTAAATATTTTCCATGGACACCTCCATTTCTACTTCCAATACTACCAGGTACTGGCCAACATCGACTATTCGATTAATTTGCCTTAGAGGTATGCGCGAGAAGAAGAAAAATAATTAAAAGTGAGTAGCCTATACTCGTATACAATGCAAAGTTAAAACAGAATTACTTAGGGTTCCAGAGAAAGTGCTTTGCCACTTGAGCCTTGGAATATGACTCCTTATGGTACTGGAAACGGCACGATGGAACTGGATAGTAGCTTTGGTGTCCAGATCTAACATTGTCCATACTTGATAATTGTACAATTCTTTCATATTTGCTTATCGCCACCATTTCATTTTCAATTTTGTAGAATATACAAAATCTAGCTTTTTTTCCTCGCCTTTCAAGTGATTTTAATTCAAGATATATTAACATATCACTTACACTGGATCTATTGCCATGTCTGTTCATTATATATCTCACTGCGTTGGACCTTTTCAATTTTATCTATATTATTTCGCTGATAGAGGTCCCACACTGAGCATACATAATCAAAAGTTGGTCGTACGAGACTTATACTATCTACTTTCCAGATTTTATTATATGCAAGCTGATCCAATATTTAAGTTTCTTTTCAAGAAGTCGATGGTCTTGTTTGCTTTATTACATATGTCATTAACACTGTCATTCCGTTTAAGGTCGTTTGATACATTACAACGCAAATATTTCACAGATGTTACATCTAGTTCTAGAATGTGCCTGCATATTGAAATTTCACAGTTGTTTTTCTTGATATTGAGGTTACGTTAATTAAATGCTCTCTCAAGAAAGAAAAACAAAATTATCCAATAAATATTGATTAGGTTAAATAAAGATCATGATTTATTATATGTACTAATATATACTAACCAAATGAGTAGTACAGTTCTCATATAAAAGGTTAGTTATCAGTCACTACTGACTTATGTCAACTAGAAAGTAACCGTGACAAAGCAAAAACGTAGTAGTAAGACCCTATAACAGGTAATTCAAAAGGAAACAGTATCGGCATGAACAAACAAATCTGACATATCCGTGCATTTCACAAATACTAAATGACGCTGATTGACAATGTGTTCATTTTACGCTTTACACTTTTAAATTTGAACATTAATGCATGTCCTGGAATGTGTCAGAACATCCACAAAATCTCATAGGCTAGGTTTGTTCCTTTACCCTACCGGGCTCGGGCACCAACCAGTCCCTCGGGATTTTGCAGGTATTATTTATACCACGAAAAACATGCATTATTCCTGTATTCGTAGACATAGTACTTTCCCCCGAGCGACATCATACTGTGTCTATGTTTCACAACATATTCGTTTTGCAAGAGTTTGCTCAATGTTAGAGGATTTTAATGACAGAAATCTTCATATCACCAAAAAGTTATTACATCGTTATCATAAACTACGGAAAGCTTTCACCAAATTTTACTACAGTTCATTCGACATTTTATAGAAATATAACAGAAGCCGTAAAACACTTTTAAAACATGGTCTTACACACCCGGTATAGTATGGAGATGTAGTTTATAGAATTCGGAAAATTAAACATAATGCTTATCTTAATCAAATAGAGACATTTTTTCTTCTTCTTCAAATCCTACTTATAATTTAGTAAAAAGAGATGTACTAATATATACTAGAAAATTGGCATTGGAAAACCCTGACTTTACGAACACATGGTTCACTAGTAAACCTCTTGGCCAGAGACAGTTCTCAAGTTTCATGTCTGATATTTGTGATTTATTCCCCACTTGGTCAGTATTTTGTTTTGTCTTGGGTAGGGGTGTAACGATACATTGAAATATCGATGCATTGCAATCGTGAGTGTCCTGATAGTATGCATCGATAGAATAGTCACGATCCAAAAAAAATCGCCGATAGTTCATTCAACAATCGGTAGTTTCGATTGTTTTGAAATTTTAGTAAATACAAAAATGTTTAAATAACCTGTTAATCTTAAATGACAAAAAGTTCTATGGACATGGAAAAAGTAGGCTACTCGTATGATATAGCCAACTTTTCGGTAGAGCACTTCATTTAGTACTGGTACACCTTAGTGAAATTAGTCTGATCCGTCAGTTTTCGTCTTTTTCAATGCGTTGGGTTATTAAACACGTTGACATTCGCAACAAAATGGCCAGTTCGATGAGTATACCTTGCATAGGTTTTTTGTTTTACCTATTGTTTCAAAGCCAAGGAAGGCAAGAAATAGAAAAAAAATGTTAAAAATATTCAATGTTAGATTTATTTCTGTGCGTTTCAGTTATACAAACATTTCAATGTGTATTAACAGCAATTATAAACAGTGCTCGAAAGGGAAGTATGTTAAACGAAGGAAGTGTCGGAAGTTATAAAAAGAGTTTAACTACGGTGGCACAGTTTTGCCATAGATGTTTTAATATTTATACACGTATTTAACACATGCACATGTATTAGTCCATGTATCGCAATAGTAACCTGCAATAGAATAGATCGCATCTGGAACAACTGATACGTTCCTGATCGCATTAAGTTTTTCAGCAATACTGTATCAATAGTATTAATAGTCAAAATTTGCCTCAATAGTCACCCCTAGTCTTTGGGGTATATTTGTTCTCTTTGATTTTTTCAATTTCTCCTGGTGACAAGTTTTGAAATCTGAGAGGAGCAGCAGTTTGTGTTACATGTATAGATTTAGCTTCAACATATAACATTTTCTAGTTGTTCTGCATCCCCACCTCTCAAAAAAAGGACTTCACTTTCACTTTCATCTTTGGTGACAGCTGTAGACTCCAGGTTGTTAGTGGTTTCACTTTCAGTTTTAGTTTTACTTTCGATTTCAAGTTCATCATCGAAGGGCCTGAATTTCCTCGTGAATTTCTTCTTGACTACTTTCATTTGGCTCATACAAAGTGCCAAATAATTGCTTAAACAAAACAAAATCTGATTGTTGTTGTTGTGCAGACGAAGTTTACAGAACGTTAGATGCGGCAGTAATTATCTATGTTTATATAAATGTTTAATAAAAGATTAAAAGGGAGTAAATAAAAACAAATAATTCTTATTATATTTGTTCCATGATTTATGGTCAGAAAATGTACTAAATCGGCGAATTGAAACTGAAAGTGCGTGACCCAGAAACGAAAAAAAAAGTCCGTAGAAATATGAATATTAATTAGATCTAATGAATACGTGATGACTTCATTGAGAAATGAAAGTTGGTCACGTGTGCTGAAGCAGCCAATCAGAAACGCGCAAATCTATGAATTAAGTAATAGTTGTTATTATAAGAAAATACAGATACAATGTGAAAATCGTTAGGCACAGTGCATGTTTGGTGATTGACCTTTCTACAGTTAGTCGCTACGCTTTCCTATTTGATGGTGCGATGACTAATAAAGTGTAAGAATCATTGATGCTTTTCTCCTAAATCCTATAAAAAACGGACGATGGGAGTGGCATTTTGTCTTACAGCTTGCTTAGTCGTGCCCCAAAAAGCTGGTTCTTTGTGCTCTGACTTCGGACAAATTGTTGAGTACAATGGTGTCATTATGCCTTAGATTGACCCTATTTTTGTTATTTACTTTATATGATCTGGTCTTTTGTCACTAATGTTAGAGTCTTTCTTAACGGGGAGTGATTTTATTTATACCGCCCTGTCTAACTTGTTGGAAATACGGTAAAAGCGAAGTTGGCATGCCCTAAACGCGTTAAAACCCCCAGTTTCCTTTATGTATAGTTACCCTCTACTACATATCGCCTCCTCCTTCTCCCTTGCATTAACACTTCTTTACATTTGCACCCCCTTTTCTTTTACTATGAGTGAGTTATCGTGCCCACTATAATTTTTGCCGCCTTGGGTGCCACTGTTGTTTTTTTTCCCTCTTTTTGTGTATATATATCTTTGGTGGGGTGTTGTCTTTTTGTTTATCTGTGTATGTTAGTTATGTGTGTATGCGAGGGTTTGTCTGCGCACCATAAACCGGTTTAAGCTCCCCAGTGGTGTTTTTGCCACTGACCGTTCCAAGGCGGTGCCCCACTGTGTTCCTTTGTTTGTTCGTTTTGTCCTCTTGTGTAGGCTTTGTGTGTGTGTGTGTGTGTGTGTGTGTGTGTGTGTGTGTGTGTTCCTTTGTTCGTTTTGTCCTCGTGTGTTGGCTTTGTGTGTGTGCACGTGTATGTGTGTGTGTTTGTGGTGTGCACGTCTGCGTGCTGTAGGTTTCGTTTTGGGGAGGCTGCGATTTTGGTACGTGGCATTCCCTGTTTGATATTTGTCTTTGTTTTTGTGTAAGTGCTTGTCTGCAGTTGTGGTTTACGGTGTAGGGAGACTGCGTTTTAGGAATGTGGCGTTCCCTGAATAATATTCATCCTTCCCTTTTCCACTTTCCCCCAACACCCGACCCTTTTATCACCATCACTTGCCTTAAAGATATCTGGTTATCCTGTATGGCTATTTGGAGACTTTAACCTCCTTGACATTGATTGGGTAAATGAGTCACCTAAACAAACTTGTACAAATAGATCCTTTTATGAAGAATTTATGGAAAAGTCTTCCCACTACAATCTTGAGCAAATAGTTCAGATCCCAACTAGGCTGTCCAATACCCTAGATCTCTTTTTCACAAACCACCCATCCCATGTCCATCTTGTTAAATCCCTACTGAGTCTAGCCACCTCAGATCATGACATAATATTCCATGAACTGAAACTTAATAAGTGCCGCCCAACCCAAACTAGACGCCCAATTAATCTCTACAAGAAAGCTAATTGGGAAGGGCTAAATTCAGACATGAAGGTTTTCGGTGATAGCTTTCTTGCCGAAAACCATTCAGTGGAACTCGTTCAAGAACTGCCTTAGTGGGTCCCAGTCAAAACACATCCCATCCAAAATGTCAAAACCCCGTGCCGACTTGCCATGGTTAACTCCTAGAATTATTAGGCTTATACACAAGCGTGATAAGCTATACCAGAAACTGCACAAATCTCCCAACCCGGCCCCGTCAACAGAGATTCATATCCCTTAAGTCTTCTATCTAGAAGCAAATTAGAGCCTAATACTGGTCATATATGGAAAGTATCATATTTGATCATGATTCACAACAAAAAAATGTAAGCAGAGTAAGATAAAGGTTACCAAAGAAGGTGTGGAAAAACTGCTCCATGGCCTATCCCCACATAAAACCTAAGGACCTGACGAATTATCCCCACGCATCCTGAAAGAACTCCACCATGAAATTGCTCCAGTACTTGTCCATATATGTTATCTCCTGAATCTCGCCTTCGTTTTGTCCTGATGTGTAAGCTTTGAGTGTGCGTGTGTGTGTGTGTGTGTGTGTGTGTGTGTGTGGTGCACGCGTTTGCGTGCTGGGGGGTTCGTTTTGAGGAGGCTGCGCTTTTGGTGCGTGGCATTCCCTGTTTGATATTTTTCTTTGTTTTTTTTTAACCCAGTAACTGGAATAACCAATTGTAGCTCCCGTATTTAAAAATAGATCCAATTGTCTTAACTTGCATTGCTTCTAGATTCCTTAAACATATGTATTGTTGTTGCCAATCTTATGACTTATTTTGATAAGCATAAGCTACTTAGCCAGTTCAAACCAGGCTTTAGGTCAGGTCGCTGTTGTGAGGCTCAGTTATTAATTTTACACAGGAACTTTACAATAACACTGAACAGGGTCAACAAACAGATGTTGTTGTCATGGACTTCTCCAATGCATTTGATAAGGCCGATCTTATTAGGTTAATTTATAAGCTACAACGCCTTGGAGTCAACCCACAAGTCACCACATAGGTCAAATCCTTCCTGTCAAACCGATCCCAGAAAGTCGCTGTTGATTGTCATTTTTCCAGTGAACTTCCTATATTGTCAGGGGTTTCCCAGGGGTCTGTTCTTGGACCTTGTCTTTTTTTTATTGCATATATTAATGACTTACCAGACTCAGTCAAATGTAATGCAAGAATGTTTGCAAATGATACCATAATATACCTTTCCATCAACTCCATTTCAGATAGTTCAATCCTGACAAATGTGAAATTCTTAGAATCTTTAGAAAGAAAAATCATGTAGTTTACGCCTACAGTATTCATAACATAGAGCTAAAACATATGAGGCAGCTAAATACTTAGGCATAACCTCCAAAGATTTAAACTGGTATAAACACATTGACAATATTACTTCCAAAGCAACTTCCAATCTTCGCTTCATACAACGAAATGTCAAAACTGACAATAAAAAGGTTAAAATTGCTACCTATGTTCGTCCACAATTGGAGTACTGTTCAAGCGTCTGGCATCCATGGCAAAAAAACTCACATGCAAGTAAAGTCGAAAATGTTCTAAGGTCACCTGCCAGGTACGTCACGTACGACTACAGTTACACCAGTAGCGATACCCACATGTTGAACACCTTAAAATGGAATGCACTCCAATGCAGAAGGTCATTCAACTTATTAGTAATGTTTTACAAGTAATGGCCTAGACAGTTGCAGTCGACCAATCTGATCTTATCCCCACTAGAAAACGAAATTACTTAATCCCCCGGTCTCACACTCAGTACTTTTACCCCTTAACCCCCCCCCCCCCCCCCCCTACACACACACACACACACACACACTCCCTTTTTCTGTGTTTTGCATATAATTAAAATGTACTTGTTGTTGGATTTTTGAAGCAACCCGTCTACAATATTATTCCGTCACAGCTTCCTTTTATTGTGGGCAAAGTTTGTGATGCATGGTTCTATGGCTGTGTTTACCTTAGCTTATTACATCTTTTTGAAATTATTAAATATGTTTATCATAATACTGCAATCTTTTACAGAACGTGGTTGTAGAAATCTTTTATTTATAGAAGAAGGCGAATTCTTGTTTCATTATCATGATGAAGGATTTTCTAACATTCTGAACCAAACACTCTAGTGGAGAACTTCAACTTTGCTATCATTGAACTCTTCAGCAAGATGAATTACCATTTCCAGTCCTGGTGTGTATTAACAAACAGCGCACTCTTGAAATTATAATGCCCGACGTATAACTGTTTATCGTGTTATGTATAAATAGTGTTAAAACACGGTTTTGCTATAAATTATTTCTTAAATAAACATGTAATCAACAGACAACATGAGCTACGTGGTCAACACGTACCTCCCCCAACACAAACACCAAAGCTGATGTCTAAAAACAATCAAAGAGCTATAAAAATAATTTTATACTTCCTTGAAACAATACAGCTCTAGCTAAAGCTTGTAAAAATAAGATAGTACTATTTATTACATATTTTTATTGAAATTTCGTATTAACTTTTACAAAAGTAAAATAACAGTTTTATCAAACATAAAACCATCTTGTATTTGTTGCCATTTGACAATCATCTATATCAGGGTCATTCAAAAATGTGCAGGAAGCGTAATTCTGAATTATGCGATAAATACATTGAAAATTTGTAGGGTTGTTATTTGAAAACTTCAAGCTGATACCAGACTGTAGCTTTCTTCTTTATTCTATATAAAATTGACATATTTCCAATGGTCGCAGCACACATCAGGACCCATTCTAAAATTCTGCAACTTACATTTTCTTGAAAAATATTGTCAGTGCTGAATAAAAATCAAAAGAAAAGTAGGAGTCATTTTGATGCAAGAAAAATATTTTCAGTCAGACACACAAACTGCAAAATCAGCTAAAAAAATGAGACTCCAAATTGTAGTGGTAGTGTATGATCTAAGTTTCCATGAAAAATGCTGTCATGTTGTTATTTCAGTATGAAAGTGCTACCTGCGTGTCAAGCATAGATCTGTCATGTGATTTCAGCAAAAAAAACTGAGCTTAAAAAATGAGGACTATTTGAAACTCCATTATGCGACTACCATTTTTTTCGCGCCATTTTCCTATTTAGTGTCTGTATGCCTCCAGACCCTGGATGCAATTTAGTAATATTAAGCCTACAAATTAGTAACATTAAACCTACAAATCAATTATGTACCACGTGCCACATTTATCCAATCAGAGGTTTACTAAAGCGCGTGCGTACGGCCGACATCTTGGAAAAAGAGAGACAGTAATTTAGTAAAAATAATCATGTCTGAAGAACAAAACTACGAACAGAGTGGACAAAATGAAGAAGCAATGGATGCACAACAGGTTGATCTTGCAGGCGGTGATGGAACAGCCAACGGAGAAGGTGGACAAGGCGACAGTGATGACGACAGGTATCGGTAATTTTCTTTTTGCTACCGGCTTTTCAGGGAATAATTTTAACAATTAAATGTGGATCAAGGGCTCCTGTTTCCTTATCTTCATGTCATTGAAATTATGCATTTTCACTAGGTTAATTCTGTTTTCTGAAGTTGATTATTTAAATGAACATTTTGGAAAGACGATCGGCCAACATAATTTCGCTGCTAAGTTATGGCGGATCGTGTCACGTGGTTTCCAATTTTTCGGTATGACTGAATAGCGAAATCTAGTAGATTTCGCGAAATCTAATCAAATTAGTGAAATCTAGACATGAAATTCAAACTAATGAATATTTTTAAAAATCGTTTAATGCTTTTATTAAAGATATAAATTTACGTGTGTATGCCAATTTTCAAGAAAAAATATTTATATTTAAGGTGTTTTTGAAGCGGAAAACGTATACGGGTCTAGATTTCGTCCGATTCTACGTGCGCGGAAATCTCAAGTGTCAGGCAAAATCAAGATATAAAATCTAAAGTGATGAAATTTCTTTCTAAATCTTTTTAGGTCTTTATTAAGAATATATTTATAAGTTTGCATGTCAATTTTCAAGAAAAAATATTTATACATAAGGTGGTTTTGAAACGAAAAACTTATACGGGTGATGATTTCGCCAGAGTTTATATGGGCAGAAATTTCAAGTGACAAGTAAAATCAAGACATAAAATTTAAAGTGATGATTTTAAAACAAAATCCTTTAAAGCTTTTATTCAGAATATATTTCTACGTGTGCATGTCAATTTTCAAGAAAAAATATTTATATAAAGTTTGGTTTTAAAACGAAAACGTATACGGATGTTGATTTCGCCAGATTTTATATGCGAAGAAATCTCAAATGACAGGCAAAATCAAGACATAAAATCTAAAGTGATGAAAACTTTTTAAAATCCTTTTATGCTTTTATTAAGAATATATTTCTACGTGTGCATGTCAATTTTCAAGAAATTTTTTTTATACTAAGTATTAATTAGAAAAGAAAAATATATACGGATGTTGATTTTGCCAGATGGTCAGTGACATGCAAAATCAAGTCATAAAATTTAAAGTAGTGAATAATTTTTAAAATCCTATTAAGCTTTTATCAGGAATAAAAATATACATTTGCATGTCAATTTTCAAGAAAAAATATTTATATTTAGGGTGGTGTTGAAGCGAAAAACGTATACGGGTGTTGATTTCGCCAGATTTTATATGCGAAGAAATCTCAAGTGACAGGCAAAATCAAGACATTAAATCTAAAGTGATGAATACTTTTTAAAATCCTTTTAAGCTTTTATTAAGAATACATTTCTACATGTGCATGTCAGTTTTCAAGAAAAAATATTTATATTTAGCAAGGTTCTGAAAAGAATATCCTATGCGAGTGTTGATTTCGTCCTATTCTGCGCGAAAGAAAAAAAATCAACTCGAAAAATTAAAAGTTTGTATTATTTATTAAAATAGTGTTGAGCCGTTATTGAGAATATAATTATGTTTGCACGTGTCATATTTATCAATCATCATCTAAATTTTTTAATACCTGAAAGAGATTGTATTCAACAATGATTGGAGAAAGAATGCATATATGAATGACATTAAGAAAATGGGCCATATCCTAAACATTTAACTTCAATTTAATTCTTAGAAAGACGTTTTCATATGGAAAAAGTGTTAATGAAAAATAAATTGCAAATCTAAATAATTACTGTTTGTTATATAATAAACTAATAATTGTCGGATGATATAAATCGGCACAATTTTGACCGAATGATTACCTGCTGCATTTCGCACCTCTTTAAACGCGTGAGAAAACCACCTTTAATTAAATTATCGGTTACCCCCACTTAACTAATTGGATTAAATTTAATTTGATTAACTAATCAACTGTATGTGCCGACCAGTGTGACGACCGTTGTATCTTCTGTGAGGTGAGATTAGAAATATTTAACTTAAGAAATCAAATTTTTGTAGAAAATTATAGTCTCTGTATATCAACGGATTGCAGTTCCGTGAAAATTGTTGGAACGAGCGTAAAACACAATCGCATTATTTCGATACATCTGGGATTATTTTCGTCATGTTGAAATCTTAATTTCAAATCCAAGTGATGTTTAAATATTAGTGTACTGATCATACACTCATAGACTTTTAAAATCGGTCACGACTATAACTGCGATATTTTAAATAATATTTAAATTACACGACTGAAATTTCATTCCTTAAAATTTAAAGAGTTGATTTTGCCTCTCAGTTGAGATTTTAGCGCATATAAATTCTGGCGAAATCAACATCCGTATAAGTTTTTCGTTTATTAATCATACTAAATATAAATACTTTTTCCTGAAAATTGCGCACATAGAAATATATTCTTGACAAAAGCTTAGAAGGATTTTCAAAGAATATCCATCACTTTAAATTTTATGACCTGTCACTTGAGATTTCCGCGCATATAGAATCGGGCGAAATCTAGGCCCGTATAATTGTGTTTTTCGCTTCAAAACCACCCGAAATATAAATATTTTCTCTTGAAAATTGACATGCTAACGTATATTTATATTCCTGATAAAAGCTTTGTGTATTGTGTTGTATATTGCCACCGCGTGCATTGCATGTAACACTGTCCCACTGCAACACGGTCCAATTATTATCACACCTTCCTTATTTGATTAAATTACCAGATTATTATGAAAATAAGTAACAACTTTAAAACCCAATTTAGATTTAATATTGGAATAATGCATCAAGATACACCCGTATACGTTATACAAAACAATACTATTTTTCGACATATAAATGTGGAATTATATAATAAATAATACAAACTTATAATTAACGATTTGATTTTGCTTCCGCGCAGAATAGGATGAAAGGAACACTCTTATAGGATTTTCTTTTCGAAACCATGCTAAATATTAATATTTTTTCTTTAAATTTGACTTGGACAGGTAGAAATACATTCCGAATAAAAGCTCAAAAGGAGGTTTAAAATATTCATTACCTAAGAATACATGTCTCGATTCTGTCTGACACTTGAGAGTTTTGCGCATATAGAATCAGGCAAATTCATAGGCTTTCTTTTCAAAGCCACACTAATTATTATTATTTCTTGAAACTTAAAATGAACACGTAGAAATATATTCCTAATAAAAGCTCACAAGGATTTTTTAAAAAAAACTCTCATTCCTTAAAATTTTAAGATTTGATTTTGCCTCTCAGTTGAGATTTCAGCGCACATAAAATCGGGCGAAATCAACATCAGTATATGTTATTAATCATACTAAATATAAATATTTTTTTCCTGAAAATAGACATGCACACGTAGAAATTTATTTTGAATAAAACCTTTAAATGATTTTCAAAAAATATCCATCACTTTCAATTTTATGTCTTGATTTTGCCTGCCACTTGAAATTTCTGCGCATATAAACTCTGGCGAAATCATCGCCCGTATACGTTTTTCGTTTCAAAACCACCTTATATATAAATATTTTTTCTTGAAAAATGACATGCAAACTTATAAATATATTCTTAATAAAAACCTAAAAAGATTTAGAAAGAAAATTCATCACTTTAGATTTTATATCTTGATTTTGCCCGACACTTGAGATTTCCGCACATGTAGAATCGGGCGAAATCTAGACCAGAATACGTTTTCGCTTAAAAAAACGCTAAATATAAATATTTTTTTCTTGAAAATTGACATGCACACGTAAATTTATATTTTTAATAAAAGCTTAAAATGATTTTTAAAAATATTCATTAGTTTAAATTTTATGTCTAGATTTTGCCTGCCACTTGAAATTTCTGCCCAAATAAACTCTGGCGAAATCATCACCCGTATACGTTTTTCGTTTCAAAACCACCTTATATATAAATATTTTTTCTTGAAAATTGACATGCAAACTTAAAAATATATTCTTAATAAAAACCTAAAAAGATTTAGAAAGAAAATTCATCACTTTAGATTTTTTATCTTGATTTTGCCTGACACTTGAGATTTCCGCGCATGTAGAATCGGGCGAAATCTAGACCCGTATACGTTTTTCGCTTCAAAACCACCCTAAATATAAATATTTTTTCTTGAAAATTGGCATGCAAACGTAGATTTACACTTTTAACAAAAGCTTAAAGGGATTTTAAAAAATATTCATTAGTTTACATTTTATGTCTAGATTTCGCTAATTTGATTAGATTTCGCGAAATCTACTAGATTTCGCTATTCAGTCATACCCCCAATTTTTTATTCTTTCAGATCACAAATTTATCCGTTTTAAATTGTACTGTAACTAGTTTTGCATAGGTTTTTTGTACTATGTTGATTTTAAAACACAATTCTTTTCAGGAAATTGTTTGTTGGAGGTCTTAGCTGGGAAACAACAGAATGTAAGTTTTAAATCCTTGAACAGGGACAGAGGGTATTGGTATTTATTGCAGAAATTGTTCAGTTAAAAAGGCAAAGGTCTGTCATACAAATCATTGCATGCTTGGAATGTATGATTTAAAGTGAAACTGGCTTTAAGGGATTTTAAAGATAACTGCAAATTTCTGTGATTTTTTTTTTTTTTGCTTATATAAGTTAGTGGTATACTGGGTATACCAATTACCATGAGTCTTATATTCAGTGGACTCTATTTATAACAAAATGATTGTATGAAAGGATAAGTTTTATTCTGTTTAATTAATTCTTTATATTTTAGTTTTAGACTTTTGGCAAAAAAATAATCGAAACACCAGGTAAAAGTTCCACTTCTGTCATTGATCATTCAAAGAACAGAGGTGGGGAATTTTAGCATTTTCTGGCATATACCTATTACCGTGAATTTCAACTTCCAATCTAAAGAAGTTGTTAAATTGATCTAAGACAAAGAAAGCATTTCTGTTCAACAATGAGCCAAACTAAATATGAAACAGATATGGCAGAAATAAGCAACTTCATTGAACTTTAAACCCGCCCGCTTAGCTCAGTAGGTAGAGTGTTGGTCTACAGATCGCGGGGTCGCGAGTTAGATCCTCGGGCGGGGCATATGTTCTCCGTGACTTTTTGATAATCAACATTGTGTCTGAAATCATTAGTCCTCCACCTCTGATACATGTGGGGAAGTTGGCAGTTACTTGCAGAGAACAGGTTTGTACTGGTACAGAATCCAGGAACACTGGTTAGGTTAACTGCCCGCCGTTATATGCAGACTGAAATACTGTTGAAAAACGGCGTTAAACCCAAATCAAACAAACAAAATCATTGAAATTTTGAAGAGTAAATTGCAAAGATTAACCATAATGACCAGTCACTTAGCTAAATTCCTTAATTTCTGGGATCAGTGTGAAATAAAAAGAAAGACACTCCAAATTTCAAAAATAGTTTTGCTGAAAATCTAAGCACATTGAGCATGATTAATGAGAGAAAAATTGTAAAGCAATTTTCATGTTAAGTGTCAAAATGGGACATTCACGGTAATATGTATATCCCGGTAATTGGTATACCCAGTATACCGAATATCAGACCCATTCACAAATTGCATACTGGCTTGCACAGTTTTCAAATTTGGTCAGCCGGACCCATTCACAAATGATGTGAAAATCTCAAAAAATATTTAAAAAAAAAACATTGGGAAGAAGTTCTTTAATCTACTTTTGCAAGGAAAAGCATCTGATTGATCAAGATTCGTTAAGTTCGTCAACCTATATTATCAACCCTTGAACTTTAACCCATTCCCACATAGACATGTGGCCTTATCAGCTATCTATTATGCATGCTTATGACAGGTTATCAGTAATCAATAATCAATACAGTCTTATCAGTTTATCTGCACTGTGTGCATAGGGGTATTTAGTGGAATTTAATAAATTTGACACCTATGTTAGAAATGCTATTATTATAACATTTTCTATACATTTGACAGTTTTTATGTCAATGTATGAAATGTTGCTTATAAAACTGGCTTTTTAATGATGTTTTTCTTCTTTTTCTGCCTGGTATAGTTTTTTCAAAATGATGGGGAAAAGTTACAGAAACACCAAATTTACCAAGAAAAACTAATTTAAATTAATTTTTTTGGAATAAAAATATTAATTTACAAGTTAAATAATTGTACACCTATATAAATAAATCATCCCAACAATATGTGTAATTTATAAAAATATTTAATGACAAATGTGGTTTCAACAGCTATTTAGAAAATGCTAGTGCACTGAACTTTTCATAAAAAAAAAATCATGGCGGACATGTACATTTTTTGCACCCGAGAACTTACATCTTACATCAAAATGGACAGATCATAACACCCTGAGACAGACCAGAATAAATTTAAGAATCATTAAATTACCATTTTTATATTTTACACGGTAGATTTATGCATAAAGCATATATCATACATGTATATACGTCATGTAGATAGTAAAAAATGTCACCGTGGGGCAGACGTTGCATAATTTTTGATACCGTTCAAATTGAATATATATTTTTTTACGTGATAAAACATTTCAACTATATTGCCAATGCTAAAAAAATCATCGTCAACCTTATTTTTTGTAAGTACGTATCGTTATGCAGGGTTCCCGCTGTCGGTCACCAATGGCGCCAAATGCGACAAAATTCTGGCGCTAAAAATCTTCAATTGGCGAATTTCATTGGCGCTTATAAGATAATCGTCGATCTGATCTGATCTTTCTCAATGACGCAATAACGGATTATCCGATATTTAACACTGCACGAAGACAATACATAACGTGTCAATATCGATTTACACCTCGGGGCATAAGTTAAAACTTCGCCGAGTCACTAGAGCGTTCCTCCACGCAAGAACGATTATCAGTCAATCTGATTCGTCAAATTTAGCCCCGCCTACTTACACGAAAGCAAATGAAACGAAATATTAGCTGCGTGCTTCGTCTAATGCACCACCTTTTTTATGATGCAAAAAAAACGCGAGATAAATTTACAGGTTATTTTAATGACAATCTGATTCGCCGAAGTAATTGAGACCGAGAAAATGCCGGAAATAATGACACGTCAAAGCGCGATCAAAAGATACACATATTCTCCGATCTTAAATAGATCAATTTTGCACAAGCGTTGTTAAATAAATCTACTCGTTCGTAAATTTCAGTCGCGGTCGTATAATTTCAATTGGAGAATTTTTGAGATACAAATGAACTAAGCAGTTCTTTTGGTTCTTTTACGTGCCCAACGTAAAGCATTGATACATGGGGGATGATTTTAAAAACCCCAGAGCTTCAAAACAAAGTGCTAATAATACCTGTAGGTGGTATTTTCGCTATACATTAGTATGTATGAAAGGAAATAGAAATTTAGGTATATATATATAATGAAACTTGAGCATTTTAAAAAGCTTTTCAAAAGTTATAAAATAATATAAAACAACATTGTTTTTGATAAATGACCTAAATTAATTTTGAAATAAAAAGTTAAAAGAATAAAGAGATAAATATTCATGTTTTAAAAACATCTATTTAGTGAAAATGACCATTAAAGGGAGATAATTAAAAATGGCAAACTATATAAAGGGATAATTTTATAGATTGAGCAATTACTTTTGTTTAGAAAATGTTCTTGAAAATGGTTGAGAAGATTAAAAACTATTTTTGATTCAATGTGATATTAGGATAAATATTCATGTTTTAAAAACATCTATTTAGTGAAAATGACCCTTAAAGGGAGATAATTAAAAATGGCAAACTATATAAAGGGATAATTTTATAGATTGAGCAATTACTTTTGTTTAGAACATGTTCTTGAAAATGGTTGAGAAGATTAAAAACTATTTTTGATTTAATGTGATATTAGGATAGACTGGTTCAAGAGCAAATTGCATGGTTACTGTAAAGAATCAAATGAAAAAGAGATTGAAAAGAAAATGGTATGTCGCCCATCACAGACTATTGGCTCCAACTTGAGAGCCACTGGCGCAAACTTTTCCTGATTGGCGAATTTGCTGGCGCAAAGTGAAATTGACCCAGAGGAAACCCTGTTTATGGGGGTGATTCTCCTCGTCCATTCATAAAAAACAGAACGATCTCGAGATCCGAGTCAGCGACGTTAAATTTAAAATCAGACAGTCTTGAGGCAACACTACTGTCGGACTCCGACGAAAAGGCATCAAATTTAAATTCATATTTAACTGAATCTGTTTGACTGTTAACAAATTCTTTGATTGTTATGTTACGTGATGCAGCCATTTTGTTTAGATACATAAACGGACTACTTCAAGGCCGAGCACCTGGCCGCATGCTTTATGGGTTATGTAATTGGCTGAATCGTGGGCCTAGTATTCAAATTACCTGTTACGTCACGTCATCCGGGACATCGGCCTACATATCAATGCGCAATTTCAAACTATATTTTTCAGCGGGCGCTCAATAAAACATTTATATTGACCAATGATTTTGGGGAAATACCAGCGCATGTGACTTATGGGTCCTGCGATTGGATGTCATTTAAGGCCTAACTTTAAATAGAAACAGGTATTTTTTACTCCTGGAAATTGGAGATAACATGTGAATGCACAAAGTGTACCATTATTTGTATGGACCATTTGTTCGGAAATATAAACAAATCGATGTCAAAAATGAACGCGCTCTATGGCGCTTGCATGCGGAGATCGATAATGGCGCTTATCGGCGCTTCTATGCGGAGATCGATAGCGGCGCTCTTAGGCCTTCCATGCGGTAATAGATAGAGGCGCTTGTAAGCGAGAATGGGTTAATTCTTGGTGTGTTTCGGTACGAATCATTTTAATGTTTTCGTTCCACAGTTGTTTAGTACACCCCATTGAATAACAGTATATCAGGGGCAAATTGAAAGTGTACTGAAACAGTAGGACAAACTATTTCGTAATCGAGCGTCTTGATAAGGGATCACAACATTTTGATTCACAGAGTATTTAAAAAATTCTCAATTAAGGGGGGGAAATCACAATTTTGTGAAAAACTACACTAATTTTCACAATTTTTCTGGTACCAGACATTCACAACTTTAAAAAAAAAATCACTGAATTTAATGGTAAGCTACATGGCCCAGATTAAATCTTATACAGGCCATGTGCTAGCAATGCAAAATATGGCTAAATCAGATGCAGAATAGTCTTCATGCATCCCAAGTGTTTAATATGAATAGACATAATCACATAAAACAAGCTCTGCAGTCACATTCTCTAGTCCTCCATTGGGATTTTATCTATCCAGTATTATTTTTTACATGTATGTCCTTACTTAGCACAGTCCATGATTACATAGATCCCGATTTAGTTTATGGAATAATAAATTCATAAAGTGACATTTTTATTCCTTTTCTAAAATTTTATTTAAGTTACACTACTTGCTGCTATTTTCGGTTACATCCCATCTTGTGTTACCTGAATTTTGTGCAGTGGTACCAACAAGATACAGATTTGACCTGCTTTGAAAGCTGATTATGACTTGTCTCTTCTTGCTCTGGGTTTGAAATCGCTCTTAGTGTAGAATTTTTTGTCAGGAAACCATCCAACAAGGTGATGGATGATGGTTCTACTGGGTGCCTGCTCGTGGTGAAATAATGCTCTTAAGAGCACTCAGAATCTTCCTCCACCATCAGAGATGGGAATGCTCTACAATTTATATGACTTAAAATTGTGCGAAGTTAAACAAATATTCCAACACGATCCAATTCATTTTCTTATTAGCTTGACTATTTGAAGAATAGTCTAGCTGTTCTACTCACCCTGGCGTCAGCGTCACACCTTGGTTAAGTTTTGCGTGCAAGTACATACAGCTATCATTTAAAGGCATATAGCTTTGAAACGTATTTATTCTTTTTCTAGGTCAATTACCAACCTCACTGGGCCAAGTTCCATAACTCTAACATGTATTTTGAGCAATGATGCCCCCTTTTGGACTTAGAAAATTCTGGTTAAAGTTTTACATGCAAGTTACTATCTCCAAAACTAAGATATTGAATTGAAACTTCACATGTGTCTTCAGGGTTATAAAACTAGTTGATAGCAGCAAGTCCCATAACTCTGACATTCATTTTGGCCAAATTATGCCCCCTTTTGGACTTGGAAAATTCTGGTTAAAGTTTTGCCTGCAAGTACATACAGCTATTACTAAAAGGCATATAGATTTGAAACTTATTTTTTCTTTTTCTAGATCAATTACCTACCTCACTGGGTCAAGTCCCATAACTCTGACATGTATTTTGGCCAAATTATGCCCCCTTTTGGACTTAGAAAATTCTGGTTAAAGTTTTGCGTGCAAGTACATATAGCTATTACTAAAAGGCATATAGATTTGAAACTTAGTTTTTCTTTTTCTAGATCAATTACCTACCTCACTGGGTCAAGTCCCATAACTCTGACATGTATTTTGGGCAAATTATGCCCCCTTTTGGACTTATAAAATTCTGGTTAAAGTTTCACATGCAAGTTACTATCTCCAAAACTAATGCAGATATTGAATTGAAACTTCACATGTTTCTTCGGGGTTATAAAACTAGTTGATAGCATCAAGTTCCATAACTCTGATATGCATTTTGGTCAAATTATGTCCCCTTTTGGACTTATAAAATTCTGGTTAAAGTTTCACATGCAAGTTACTATCTCCAAAACTAATGCAGATATTGAATTGAAACTTCACATGTGTCTTCGAGGTTATAAAACTAGTTGATAGCATCAAGTCCCATAACTCTGATATGCATTTTGGTCAAATTATGTCCCCTTTCGAACGTAAAACTCTTTTGATATTTAACATTTTGGGTAATAATTTCTTGCTTCTGTGACAATATTTCGAATAGTCAAGCTTGGCTGTCTTACGGACAACTCTTGTTAAACAAAGAAGACGGAAAACTGAATATTTGTACAACAGTTCATTTTTCTGACGTCACAATTATTACGTTGTAGTGTCAACCAGCACAGCGGCCCGCTGGAAAAGAAAACAGTTGGAAAACAAGCAGTTACTTGCGGAGAACAGGTTTGTACTGGTACAGAATCCAGGAACACTGGTTAGGCTAACTGCCCGCCGTTACATGACTTAAATACTGTTGAAAAACGGCGTTAAACCCAAAACAAACAAACAAACTTTAAAATCCTTTGTAGCATGTTAGAATCAAAATAATATGTCTCATGTAGTGCTCTTGTATAAAATCATTGTTTGTCATTCAGATGCGTATTATTATATCACTCGGGCTGCGCCCTTGTGATATAATCTTTCGCATCTGAACTCCAAACAATGATTTATTCAGCGACAAATCACTAAATGAGATGTATTGTTTTAAGTAATTTTTAGTAAAGGGTATTGTTTGTTCCTTTTGATGCATATATCTTGTGTGCAGCAGAGTGGCATCTGTTTAATAGAAAAAGTTGTTCTTTTTTCCAGCTAATTTACAAGAATACATGTCAAAATTTGGAAAAGTGGTCAGTTGCAATTTGAAGAAGGATCTTGAAACAAACAGATCAAGAGGGTTCGGTTTTGTTGTGTTTGAAGACTCAGAGTCATTAGAAAAGGTAAGCAGAAAATAGACCAATAAATGCTTGAATGTGAAGACCTAGTGCATTTTGATTTAGTCAGGTGTATTTAATTGGGTCAGTCAGTTACTAGATAGTGGTTTAATATTGTTCAAATGCAGTTGCATTGCAGAGATATCAGGTGAGGGGGTTAGTTTCAGACATTGGTGTTCTCGTTATGTATTATATTGTGGCTTTCAGAATGAATAGCTACACATTGGCATATTTTTTTGATTCTTTGCACTCCAGGAATATAACCGGAGGTTGTTTTTAAATATTAGTTTGATTACTGGAAGTTCTGAATCTTCATGTGTTGCTTGGGAATTTAAGTTGGTCATTGATATCAGCAAGTTTTGACTATTAGCATTCTAAGTGTTGATGAAATTGATTTCAGGTTTTAGCAGAAAAAGAACACAAACTTCAGGGGAAAACTATAGACCCAAAAAGAGCAAATCCAAAAGGCAAATGGCAGGAACCACCAATTAAAAAGATCTATGTAGCCAAAGTCAGCCCCACCACATCAGAGGACCAAATTAAAGAATACTTTTCACAGTGGGGAAAGGTAACAGTTAATGGAATAAATAAATATGTCGAGATGAATGAGAGAAAAATTCAGTACATTTCTCTCACTCTCTCTCTCTCTCTCTCTCTCTCTCTCTCTCTCTCTATATATATATATATTGTACATGTACTCAATAAAATAGAATTTAAAAGAAAAAAGGACTTTATTTCAAATTTAAGCGGTTTTGCCAAACAATTCAGGTTAAATATTTCACATGATTTCATGGCTGTACATATCAAACATTTATAAACTGCTTATAAAGGGACCTTATTCAGATTTTGGCTTAAAATTAACACCGGAACACAAGTTTTGTCTTAAGTCAGAATAGTCTGTTTATAGAAAGCTTTATAATTCAGGCAGTTGACCTTTCATATCCCATCACAAACACGTAAAATTTTCAATGGAAAGTTTAGTAAAAACGACTACGTCTCGTGTGTTTCCCTAAATATGTGACCTCGCTTAGCTCAGTAAGAGCACAGATCTATGGATCATGGTGTCCTGAGTTTGATCCCTAGGCTAGGCATAATGATAGATTAAAGACCTTTTGTCTGAAATCATTCGTTCTCCACATCTGATTCATGTGGGAAGGTTGTCAGTGAACAGGTAAATACTAACTAGTGCAATAATCCAGGAAAACTGGTTTAGGTTGGGTTAAATGCTGCGGGTAAATAACTGAAATACTGTAGGAAACTAGTTCTAAACCCAAAGCAAACAAACATGATCTGTCATACAGCCCTTTTAAAAAAAGTAATATACCGTCAAAGGATTCAGTATTTGGAAATGATTCTGTTACTGACTTTGAGAGGTATTTGTTTCTGACTTTAAGGTAGTGATTGTAATCTGGAGTATTTGTTGTAGGTTGAGAAAATAGAAGCACCCTTTGACAAAGAAAAGGAAACAAGACGGAACTTTGTGTTTGTTGAATTTGATTCTGAAGAGACTGTAAATAAAGTATTAAACCATACAACAGAGAATCCGGACTATCAGCACAAAATAGCTTCTGACGAGGTAAGGCTAAAATGCTCCGTGCAAAAGTGATGACGGCTGTTTGCAAATGATTTCTTTAAAAATATAAACATTTGTTTCAGTTCCTGCTTAATGGGTAAATAAGGTAATTGTTTAGAAATACTTTTGAAATCATATCCCTCATATCTATTTCTGCACTAGCTTTTGTTACAGTGAATCAGTTTTTGCATCTTTGTTTTAAGTATACGAGTTGGGTAATTGTGGTAATTAAGTAAGTAATCCTGGTCAAGTAACGGTAAAAGCTCGTCAGCTGGTGCTCTTTAAGTAGAGTTTAAAAATTAAGTAAACAAGGCTCCACTGCTTGATTGTGATTGTGACCGAGCTTTCTTATTACACTTCCAGCAGTCTACAAAGACAAATGAGTGGAGACATAGGAGCAGAAATCTGGCGTCGCGAGGTCTCACAAGGAGGTGCCTCCGCTTGATGTAATACACGAAATGAATTATTAAAAAAAGTCCAGAATTTCTATATTGATCTGTTTATAATCTTTATAACTTAGCATTGTTATTTCATGGTATGGGTCATGCTAAATATCTTTCCGCTTTCATTTTGTAGCATAAAATGTTTTAACTTGTATTTTCTGTTTTCAACAGGTTAAGTAAATACAATGTGTACGTTGTAAATGGTTTCGTGAGCTTTCACCTTGGATTTGTTCATTATAATGTAATTCGTTCCATGGGATATGATTCCTGTTACAGTAGAATAAAGATTGTTTTACTTACTGCAGTATGCGTATGCTTCCAGATAGAAATAAAGAAGGCAACCCCTGGAAACCGTGGTCGAGGACGAGGAGGATTTGGTGACCGAGGAGGTCGTGGCGGACGAGGACGTGGAGGTATGATACACATAAATTTTAGTTTTTATGCCCCCAAAGGGAGGCATATAGTTTTTGAACCGTCTGTCGGTCTGTCCGCAATTTTCGTGTCCGGTCCATATCTTTGTCATTGATGGATGGATTTTCAAATAACTTGGCATGAATGTGTACCACAGTAAGACGACGTGTCGCGCGCAAGACCCAGGTTCGTAGCTCAAAGGTCAAGGTCACAGACGTTAAAGGTCATTTTTCATGGTAGTGCATTCGTGTCCGGTCCATATCTTTGTCATCCATGGATGGATTTTCAAATAACTTGGCATGAATGTGTACCACAGTAAGATGACGTGTCGCACGCAAGACCCAGGTCTGTAGCTCAAAGGTCAAGGTCACACTTAGACGTTAAAGGTCATTTTTCATGATAGTGCATTCGTGTCCGGTCCATATCTTTGTCATCCATGGATGGATATTCAAATAACTTGGCATGAATGTGTACCACAGTAAGACGACGTGTCACGCGCAAGACCCAGGTCGGTAGCTCAAAGGTCAAGGTCACAGACGTTAAAGGTCATATTTCATGATAGTGCATTGATGGGCGTGTCCGGTCCATATCTTTGTCATTCATGCATGGATTTTAAAATTATTGGGCATGAATGTGTACCACAGTAAGACGACGTGTCGCGCGCAAGACCCAGGTCCGTAGGTCAAAGGTCCTAAACGCTAACATCGGCCATAACTATTCATTCAAAGTGCCATCGGGGGCATGTGTCATCCTATGGAGACAGCTCTTGTTTGTTCATGAAAATAACTGGTTGTATCTTTCAGCTGTAGTATTTTCATCTTTAAACTTTGTTTAGAATAGTTATGCTTAAGTCTCTCTCATGCAAGTCCTAAAGGTAGTGGGAACTTGTAATAAAATCGTAAATGAGTCGGAAATTGTTTTGAAACATTTACTGTTATCAATATTTTAGGTTATGGAGGATATGGAGGTTGGAATGACTATAATCAGGGTTATGGTGGATACGGAAATGGCTATGGAGGATATGGGAATTACGGTTATGGTGGTTATGGTTATGGAGGATATGATCCCAACTACGCTTATGGAGGCGGATGGGGAGGTTACGACCAGAGTGGATATTATGGTTATGGAGGTTACGGAAGTGAGTTCTTGCTTCAACAGTACAGTTGTTTTAGAACATGTATTAAACATGTTTATGTTAAGGTGTGATAACAAAGCAAGTTAAGTTACAGAAATGTAGATTGTGCACCACAGCTTTTGTCTTACTTATTTAGGCCTGAAGAGGTGAAGGTAGAATGGTGGTTGGACTTTTCAAATTTAATTTTAAAGAAAAATGGTCCGTTTCCTGATTAAAAGAAAATAATTTAGAATTGCTTTAGAAAGTTGAAGTATTTGTGTAGTATTTTCCCCATCATAGTACTTATTAAAGCATTGTCCCATTGTATTTCTCAGGTGGCTATGACTACAGTGGTGGCTGGGGTGGATATGACCAATCAGGTGATTTTGTATTATTATGCTGATGTATGTTACATTGGAAATGCTCATTAGTTTCAATGTCGAAAGTTGTGCATGTATGAAAACGGATCCGATTCTGTAAAAAAACATCCTGATACAGTTTAGAGCTGGTGAAGGGTTGTTAAACTGATGGATCGAAGATTTGACTTCTAATAATTTATTTGTTACAGATAAATTGCTGGGTGCCACTCTAGGTTTAATCCTTATTTGCAATATAGAATCCTTTCATGCGATTAAGACAGTCAACTATTCTGGCTTGATGTCGTCGATAAATTATTGTGCCTACAATTTTAAAACTACTTGCCTGTAGTTTATCTTACTTTGGGTTAATATTGATAGTTTTCAAGTATCTCTCTACATAGATCAAAATGGAGAAACGAAAATGTGTTGTTGGAGATATTAATTTGCAAGACGTTTCACCCAAATAGAAGAAACCTTGCCAGCGCTATCTGGACACTTACACTGTGTATTTTACTGTCACTTGCTAGTCATTTATAGTACTAGTCATTAATAAATGTGTGTTTATACTAAGAGACTATTAATTTTAGGTAAAAAGAATTTAAAAAAAAAGAAATTTGTTTTCTACAACGTTAATTAGCAATGACATTCAGCAATGAATAAGTGTAGCTTTATTTAAAGAAATTTAAGACATGATAAGTATGTTGCAAACAAGTGGTCATTGATCTCAAATAAAAGGTATATATGTTTAAAACTTTGTGTTTAAAGCATCAATCAGGAATACATTAGTTGCTAAATAAGCATGTACAGATCATAAAAGGGAAGTTGCATAAGACTTGCAATTAATTGTAAGACATATGAACAATTATCTTCGTTTTAATACTTAACACGACTTGATACGCTATTACTACTGACAGATGGTCAAAACTACTGATAAATCACTTAGGAACTACTGACATGGTTTCGAAGGGGTAAACAGGTCTGGGTCTAAATTAAAGCTGGATAGAGAAGTGTGAATGTGTGACAGTAAAATATCGGCAAAAACCTATGAATGTTTTTTTGAGCACACTGATTTCTTAAGTATACAAGAAAAGTGCTTATATCAAAAATGATGTTATTGTAGGTCAACAAGGTGGCGGGGGATATGGCAAGGCACCAAAAAGTAACAGAGGAGGTACAAACAGCGGATACCGACCTTACTAGTCCAAACACAGTAAGTACAAAATTGGTATTAGAAGAAAGGTATTTTTATGCCCCCCTTCAAAGGTGGGGTATATTGTTTTGCAGATGTCGGTCCATAGACCAATTGGATTCTGGATGGTAACTCAAAAACGTTTGGGCCTAGGATCATGAAAGTTGATAGGGAGGTTGGTTACGACCAGCAGATGACCCCTATTGATTTTGAGGTTAGTTGCTCAAAGGTCAAGGTCACAGTGACCCGGAACAGTTTTAACAGTTTCCGGATGATAACTCGAGAACACTTGGGCCTAGGATCTTGAAAGTTGATAGGGAGGTTGTTAATGACCAGCTGATGACCTCTATTGATTTTGAGGTCAGTAGGACAAAGGTCAAGAACACATTGACCCAGAACAGTAGAACATTTTTTTGCCAAGTAACTGGAGAATGCTTTGGTACGTCAACAGCCAGTGCATAGTGACCAAATAATTTCTGTTCCTTGTGCAATTATTGAATGCTTCGTGTTCTACGAGCTCTTGTTAAAATGATACTGATGGACATACACAGTGTGTAGGAACAAGTTACAATCGGGTCTGTCTAGTTCGAGTCATTGAAGGCTTACAAGTTAAGGTCTTTGTGTGGAAAAATTGGCAGTTGCTTTCATGGAACAGGTTGAATGCAGAGCACTGGTTTGGTAAACTGTAGAACGGAATGCAACAACAGAACATTTTGCAATAATTTTTAGCTCGACTATTCATAGAATAGTGAGCTATTGCACTCGCCCATGCGTCGGCGTCCGCATCGGCGTCCGCGTCCGCGTCCCGATTTTGGTTAAGGTTTTGTATGTAAGCTGGTATCTCAGTAACCACTTGTGGGAATGGATTGAAACTTCACACACTTATTCACTGTGACAAACTGACTTACATTGCACAGGTTCCATAACTCTATTTTGCTTTTTTACAAAATTATGCCCCTTTTTCGACTTAGAAATTTTTGGTTAAGGTTTTGTATGTAAGCCGGTAACTCAGTAACCACTTGTGGGAATGGATTGAAACTTCACACACTTATTCACTGTGATGAACTGATCTACATTGCACAGGTTCCATAACTCTGTTTTGCTTTTTTACAAAATTATGCCCCTTTTTCGACTTAGAAGTTTTTGGTTAAGGTTTTGTATGTAAGCTGGTATCTCAGTACTTACTAATGGGAATGGATTGAAACTTCACATACTTGTTCACTGTCATGATCTGACATGCACTAAGCAAGTCCCATAACTCTACTCTCTTTTTTTTCAAAATTATGCCCCTTTTTCGACTTAGCAGTTTTTGGTTAAATTTTTGTATGTAATCTGATATCTCAGTATCCGCCAATTGGAATGGATTGAAACTTCACACACTTGTTCACTGTCATGATCTAACATGCACTGGGATGGTCCCATAACTCTACTTGGCATTTTTACAAAATTATGCCCCTTGAGCAGTTTTTTGTTAAGTTTTTGTATGTAAGCTGGTATCTCAGTATCCACAAATTGGAAAGGGTTGAAACTTCACATACTTGTTCACTGTCATGATATGACATGCAGTACAGAGGTTCAATACCTCTACATTGCATTTTACAAAATTATGCCCCTTTTTCAACTTTTGTATTCATTCAATTGACAAGGCTGTTGAATAGTCGAGCGTTGCTGTCCTCCGACAGCTCTTGTTGTAATTATTCTTATTAAAGGTGCATATATACATGATTATAAATGAATATGAAGCCATGTTGTTTTAACTGTTGTTTTTTTGTTTACTTTCAGGATGCAAGAAAGTACCTTGATGTAAATAGGCCGAATCATCATCATCATTGTTGTCATTCATTGTGTCATTCATACTGCACGTGCAGAAAACAACAGGAAAATAGACATTCTTAACTAGTGATCTTAATCATACATGCCATCTAATTTGTTTTTATAAAATGTTGTCTCTCATTGTATAATTATTGACTAAATAAACAGCTAGTGTTTTTACATCTGAGTGAACTTATATTGTTACTATACCAGATTTATGTCCAACTTTGGCAGGCATATGATAAAAATTTAAGTATGTGGGATATGATAAAATTTAAGTATGTCTCCCACACCACTGTGTGGTGGGAGACATTGATTTACTCCTGTCTGTGTGTGTGTCTGTTCTTCTGTCACAAATCTTGTCTGCACTCTTTTCAGTCCAACATTTCTTATTCGATCTTTACCAAAATTGAACAAAATGCGTTTGACAACCTGATCGTTATTCAAACAGACAAATATTGGAGAAAAGAGTTGATGATTTTTTGGTGAAACAAAAAGTAGAGGGCTCAACGCGAAACTAAGTGTATATATACAAATAGAAGCAGATAGACTAGTTTCGCGTTGAACCCTTGAAGTGAGTAAATGGCTGAGCTGCATAAAGGCATTATGAGCCTGAAAATTCTACTGTTGTAAGTCTTGCGTTCTTCGTGTCTGCATGAAAAGTACATCATTTTAAGACCAGCAGTCCACGTGTTGCCAATAAGTCGTTGAAATCGAAACAGTTTTTCAAACAAAATTTTAATCATGATTTTGCAACTTCAGAGTAAGTCTGCTAATGCCTTTAAAGTTGCTTGTAAGTTAGGTTTTGAAAAGTCATTTTATGACTACTTAGTTGTTGTAATGTTTTAAATGGTGGGCATTTTGTGTACTTCCAACTTCCTAAGAAAAAAGGTTAGTCAATGTCTAGGATTTGTGTGCATTTTGGGGTATGATGGATTTAAGGAATATTTGAATAGCAAAATTAAACTGTTGGCGAACATTGTTCAATCTGCAGTAATTTATGCCCAGTTTGATGTTAAAATACATTTTTTATCATGAAACACTGCAAGATAATTACCTATAAATTTTTTGGAAACGATATTTGAAAAGAAAACGGCAGCATGTTTGTATCTAAGTTCACAAATGTTTAATATGAAGTGCTGAAGCCTTTTGGAAAGTTGACTGTTGACAAAAACTACTATCTGTCGATGTATCTCGGTGCTGGTGCATAAATTCTTCCAACATGAGTTGTTTTAAATTCCTAAGATGTGTATTATCCAAGGATTCCCTTTTCCGGCTGGTTATTTAACTTTTAGGGTTGAACTTGCTCCAAAAACTTTTTGACGTGGAATAGGTGGTATGTAAAGTAAATAAAACCCGAAAAAGTCCGGAAATATCATGACACATTTTTGAAATACTGCAGCTTTAATACTGAAGAGGTGTCTTGATACGTATTGTTGCTGTAACTGTGAACAGGCGCTGTACTGGTATATACTTGTTTTAATATAAAAAAGATGTTTTAAGATTAGTATTTTACCATATTTGTCAAAAAGCGTCAGAGGGTGTCAAAATTCAGAACTGCTGTCAAAAATTTTAACCCAATTTTATAAAGGGTATAAGGAAAATTCGTGCCTAGTGGAAAAGAAAATCAGCCTATCAAAAATATGGAAAGTAAGTCCTCGTATGCTTATATGTTTACGTATTGCTGGTAATGAAATTTTAATTTCAGCTTTTATTACTGGAGAAAAATATTTTGTTCATGCACCTAGTTCTGAAATTTTCAACTTTTGAAAATAAGCTTGATTACAACAAACATTTTATGTCAGATCTGAATTATTTGTGTAAAGTATGATAGTAGCCTACCCATAAATTTTTTAGTGAAAATGCCTTTTTCTACAAAAATTTATGTAAGGGAACATTTTCACCAAATGTACATTAATCTCAGTTCAACAAATAGTAAAACCCTAAACATGGTCATAGCTAGGTAGTCTTTCAGTGAATGGAATGAACCTTTCCCTGTAAAAGGCTGTTTTCTCTTGCATACGGTCCTTTGCTTAACCGGAACGAATCTTCTTTACACCATTCACATACATATTTCTAAACGTGGTTAACGACAATTACTAGTATTTGATCTCGGTCAGAAACAAGAAAAAGAAGGATTTGTTAAACAAAAATGTATCCACAAATGTTACTGCAGATGAATGGGATACTTTATAGCATCAACATATGCTGGAAGTTTCAGTTACAGTAATTATATATAATATGTTTCGTAAACTCATTTATTATGTAATGCATGTATTTGAATAAAGAAATTATTCTAATATTTCGTTTCAATTGATCTTATTTTAGATAAATTTGCAGTATTTTAGTTAATTTCAATCTATTTAGATGAAGCTGCATATCTCCTAATGTTCATAGTTTGGCTTTGACTTCCCTTGGGGACTTCTTTTTCTGTATTGCAATTTGTTAAAGATTATGAATCATCAATAATACTTTAATGTTGGGATTAGTTTAAAGCTCTGGCATTATTTTTAGTGATATAACCGGTCTATTTCTGTGTGAGGTAAGGGCAGTGTTCTGTAATGGCACGTTTGAATATTTTTGCTGAACTATAAGGTGTACGCACGTATAGAGTGGACAATATACTAACTTGAGGTTAGGAGTTTATGCGTGCGTTTGGAGAATTCATGCCGACCACAAAGTGCAACAGTGCTAGTGATAAAAATGTCTGGTAAAACGAATGTTTTACAGCTAAAAAGTACCAAATGTACATAGTTGTAAAAAAATAAATGGGCTTAGACCAGCAAACATTTTTGCCAAAAAAAACAACAACTAGGTTTTAAAACAAGTTTGTACAAGGGAGATTTTGCTTTGCAATATGTGGCAACAGTTTAATTACAATTTGTGCCAATTGACCAGTAATTTTTTAGGAGAGCGAGGAAAAAGCATTTCGAAGTCGGTCAGTATCGTGGATACCACCATTATTATGAATTCCGGTAGTCTAAATAATTTGACGCCAGAACTGATTCTGAGATATTTTCGTGACTGGGCAGAATCCCTCTTATTGATACTGACCTGTGCAAAAATTATCATATCTGGACTAGAATTAACAGTAGTCCCAACTAATTGTACGCTAGTCACCTTATTGTGACAATTTTTGCTCGGGTCAAAATAGGCAGAAATCGCTAAATATCAGTCTGTGAAATCGGTCTGCTTTACAGTAAAAAAATGACTAGAATTCCAGAGGCCATGTCACGTACATATCGGTTGGATAGTTCTGTCGAGTTTATATCTCATACGTGGAGCTTTTACCTTGGAACTGGTTCATTTTAGCTCCATATATAGGCCTAGTGATGAAAGCTTCACGCTTAAGGTATAGGTCCATGTTTCGGAGAAAAAAAGTTCGAACGTCATCAAATCATAGAAAGAAAGCATTGTTTTACATGAAAATATAACAGCATATAAAACATATATTATTGTACAAAACCATTGTCAATTTATTCATATATGTATTGAATTCCGGAAAGGGACTACATGAAGGGGCCACACTTCTGGACAGTCCAGCGCCTTTAAAAACCATTTTAAAAAAGCTGTTACATGTCTTCGTTTTGATGCATTTGCAACATCGTGCGAGTGTTTAAACTTTACATAACTATGTAAAACATCGACAATTACATTTATTTCTTTACAAATGGCATTCTTATTTAAAGGGGGACAACTCATTTACAATATTTTAGGTATCCAACTCCGTGGGACAGAACAGGAAAACATGTATTGGACAGATAAGTTGTGTGTCAAGATGCTGTTCATTCGCTAAAAAAATCTGTTGTTTTGTGATATACTGCTAAACCTTAATTGCATTAGTCGCGAGTTTACTTCATGGAGAAAATGCTGCCGTATAACTTGTGTGACCTGAATAGGGCCCGAACCCATGAGTCAAAGACACACTAGTTTTGCCTTAGAATCGAATCAGTCTTGCATTTTTCCTCGTGCAAACTGAGAATACGAGTCTCTGACAAGCTCAAGTTAGAACAGTTGCCCAAGAGCCGGATATTTCCATCCACACATACAATCACCGAGAAACGCACTGTCTTCGACCCTTTTTTAATTCATTAAAATCAAGTAATAAGGAAATTGTATGCATAAATGTTACCTGAATCTAACGAGCGGTGGTTCCAACGCCGCGGCGGTGGAGGATTCGTCGCAGAAGCGGCGGATAAATATAGCCGGCTGACTGCATTACGGTAAGTTTTCTGAGGAGTATTTCCATATTATTCACGTTTGAATAAAAACAACCAGTGAGACAGGAGTCCACATGTGTACACTTCCAGCTACAAATACTTGTTCAGTGCAATTCTTTGTCATTAATGTAAACACTTCTGTACAGTTTGACGAGGGACTGCCGTTTTTGTAGAATTTCCATCAAAAATGGTAAAATATTGTACAAAGCGACCCCTGCGAAAGCTATGGCCAGTGTGGATTTTGAACTTATGTACGACACGGAAAATTCGCGTGAAAGTGTAAGACGAATTATTTCGAGACCGGCGAAAAACCCCCTGGAAAATACTGTACGGCATGCAAGAAACATGCATGTATATATCCATCACAAATTTATGTCAATTTAAGATAAATGTATGATTTAATTAAATATCCAGTGCATGACTGTGAACGCCGCTACATTCATGTAGAAGAATGCATCAATGTCGAGTTAAACAAAAATACTAATAAAACATATTAATTGGGTCTCAAAATCGTGATTTGGTTTTATCTACTCATTGGAGAAGCATAAATTTATTTATAATGTATATATTATTTGAATAAACAGTAAGGAGTAGACAGATAAATTGCATGACTCCATGTTTCCAAGGGACCAGAAATCACTCAGAGAAGACAGCTAGGGCTTGCCCCAAATGTGCATCCTATAAATAAAGTTACGATATCGTTTGTACAGGGTCACTCAAAATGACCTCATTTTTGAAAGACCCTGTGCAGCTTGAACACTGGATTGTATATAAAACACCATGTATTTAAAACCGCCAATCTGCGGCAATAACGCATGAAACACTAGTCTAAGAAAAGTGCAGGTGAGACATGTTCTACGTACTCTGGGTTAATACAAATATGTATATGCATACTGCTGCCTACTTTCAAAGTCTTTCGCGAACATGACGACTGACAATCTGCTTTGAAGGCGATTGTTGTGTATCGTCGATTTTCATTTGTACAGTAATGCATATTTAACTTTATTTTATCGGGCGTCTTTTATCAGTGACATGCAGTACTTTAATAATTTTCGAGAACATATTAAATGTGTTCCATGCACTTTTTATGAGGTAACATCGGGGTGTGAGTGAGAATGCGGCCCCTGTACGTTTCTGTCTTCATAAAATAGAAAATGTGGAAAACCACAGCTCGCCCAACACTACATAAACGAAAATGTTGGAGGGTCGGTTTGATTGAGCCTGTTCATGGACGGTAGTGGAAATGCAAGCTACCGTCCACGCCCTCTAGCACCGGGTTGAGCAGAACTCAACATTTACACATGTTTTATTTACCAGAATATAATTTAGAGACACCCGAAGATGTATTCATACGGAGAAGCACACGAAACCTTCAATGATGCACAGTACGTTTATGATTTCAAGATTTGATGAAAAATCATGACAAAAGAGAATAAGACCATAAACTTTTTGACCGGTCATTGGGACATCAATTATTATCATTATCAGTATGATCCAATGCTTGTATGAAATCAAACCTGGAGTGTCATTCAGTTATCACATATTCTTGAGATACGTGTTATACCGCGGCTGTCACTTACAGTGATGCATGTAATTCAGAAACCGTTTAAACACAATACTTACGTATATATGTAAACAAAACAGTAAAACAAGAAAAGGTTGTTTGGGATGGAAGAATGGAACATACTCACTTTCCAGATCAGAGATATTGGTCGGTAATTTTTACAGTTGAAATTTAACCTTAGGACTATGCGAGGGACAATCCCTGGTGAAGATTTCACAAGGTCTTTGAGAACACAATTTAAGGTATTGGACCCCTAATAGTAATGTTTTAAAAATGGCATTTGCTTGGTATATTCTTAAAGTTGACCATGTTTGACACTATGTTGCAAATTTTAAACAACTTTCACCGTGCCGTTTTTTGTAAAAATTGTATAATAAATGGTATTTCCTCACGCTCAAGAAGAGACAAAATTCAATGTGATGGCCACTATCTAAAACGCTTGCAGAGAATTCATTACAACATTAATTTTGATAAAAGAAACATGAAACTATTGTTAAACAATTATAAAACACAAAATAAAACTTTAAAAATCATTTTTGTCTAGGGTGCCTCAAGTAAACAGATTTAATGAGACAGAATTCTAACTCCAACATTGAAAAATTAAGGTCGAATCCGGTGGGTCTGTTTTGAATTTCGCTCACTTCATTCAAAAATAACCTTGGGGCAATAGTAAAACCTACCTGCATTTCTTCCACAACATGTAATCTAACGAATGAAGGCAAAATAGAGAACTTTTACCGCACGTAACTCAGTATTTTTAAAGATGTCTAACTCTACCCCTTATGATTCAGAGGTAAATTCACATTAAACAGCAAAAAATCGCTTATAAAATGAAAATTTTCCACTTTTGTACAATTCATCAATAATTAGTCTTGAAAGAAGTAAAATCTTGCTAGAAAAAAGGAAAACATGGAGAAAAAAAATTTGGTCCCAGTTGGATTTGAACCTACGCCCCCCTGAAAATTGCAGTCAAAGTAGGTTTATGGTAGGAATTGAATACTCTTCAAAAAGGAGATACTCTATTACGGGTCCAATACCTTAAGGTGGTATCTACTTTAGGCCTAATGCTTTGTTTGTACGGAGACCACTTAGGAATTTACTAGCACTAACTTGAGGCATGGTTGTTTATTGCTGTTCTGAAACCAGTCAAAATAGCCGATTCTAAGTATGACCAGTGCGAGTTATATATATTATATATGTAATCAGACACTACATTTGAAATTAGGAAAATGACCACCACTTTTCTTTTGAGTTTTATTCAGCCCTGACAATGTTCTTAAGAAAATGTAAGATACAGTCATTTAGAATGGGCCCTACAGTGTGTGCTGCAGCCATTGGAAAGGTCTCAATTTTATTGGAATAAAGAAGTCCAGCTATTTATAAAGCTGTTTGGAAACTGTTACAAGATATACAGAGACTAAATAGGAAAGTGGTGCAAAATTGGGTTTTCTTGCTCTCATTATTTTGTTTGCATGCTTTTTGTTGAAATCACATGGCAGATGTATACTTGACATTTTAGTAGCATTTTCATAAATGAATCGATAGCATTACAGAATGTGCCATGACCTAAATAAGTCATACACCATCACTACAATTTAATCTACATCTACTGCGTACTGCACAACAATCATGCTGGTTATAACTGGGAGGCCCTTGTCTCGGACAAACTGTTAAAAGATGAGTTAGTTCATTAGGTGTAAAGTTAAAAAGAACTACAGTTTCTAAGATTAAAAACATTGATATATATATTAGAAGGTTACAGTTGCTAGCCTCTCAGTGAATAGAATCAGACTGGAGCTGTACTGTATGTGTAGGGGGAGATCATTCCAGGAAGAATTGTTTTGGGAAAAACCAGGATTTTAAAAGGGGTTATTGTGTATGAGATTTTTGGGTAAAGTAGTGCAATTTCCCTTGTAGGTGTGAGGGGGGTTAGGGTTCAATTTGAAAATAAGACTGTACTTTTTTTTTTAAAAAATAAAATATATAAAAAGGGGTTTTTTTTAAATGTGGTGGTGTTCAAGGGTTGGGTCTTTGAGATCGGGTAAGCTTTTGATTTTCCATGTTGTCGGCCCATGGGTTTTTAAACACCGTTTTGATTTGCAGTCGTTGAATTTGGTGAGTGATTTTTCCCATGGGTGTCAAAAATTGGAGGAACAGTTTTCCCAAGTTTGGTGGGGGGGACTTAGGTTTTTAAGCTGTTTCTTTTATACTTTTCTGTTGTTTGTTTTGACTTTTTTTTTAAAGGGAAAGTGAGTTTTTTTGCTTTCGATTGTTTGTTTTTAAATTGTGCTTAAAAACCAAGGGAAAATTTTTTCTTAGTGTAACCCCCAAAGGTTTTAGCAGCTAATGTATTTCTTTATGGAGCGTATAATTTGGTTATGGGGGCGTATAATTCGTAAAATGATATGTTTTTCCTTTCGATAATCCTAAATACCTCGCACTTTCCGGACTAAAACCCCGTTGCCGGTCCTTTTCCTTTGCTTCTAGGGGAATATGGAAAACTTTTTGTAGGGTGGTTTTAACGTCAGAAGCAATTTTGGGGGTACCTTTGGGGTCAAAAATCCCGTTTTAGTTTTAAGAAAATTCGATTTTGTTGACCAGGTGGGACATTTTCCCAATTTAGTATGACCCTGGTTGAGAATTAGTTTAAAAAGCTAGTTCTTTTAGTAGGGCCCCAGGGTAAATCTGACTGAAGTACATTCCTATTGGGCTAGCATAGGATTGAGAAGACCTATTCATACCCTTTTTGTTCTGACAAACCCTTTCGTAGCCAATCAGGCCAAAATTTAAAAACATTTTGAAAAATCAAACATGTAGCCTTGACTTTTGATATTTAAAAAATTTTTTATGTGTAATGAATCAGATACCCGGCTGTCAGTCGGTAGGCCACTTGCTTTGTAAGCGAGGGGCCCACGGGTTCGACCCCTTTGAAGGACGCACTTTTTTTTTTTTTTCTCTTTGACATTCGAAAAAGTGTTGATTGGAAAAAAAAAAAAATAGAAATACGGGAAAACCAAAATATACAAAAAGACAAATGTGAATGGGTCGTTTCAGATCTTCTTTTTAAAAAATAAAAGTACTTTGTCAGATTGGCCCCGGGGTCGGAAAACGTTTTTTAGTTTTAAAACCCAGGTTGGGGAATTAGCTTAAAGCTATTTAATATTTAGTAGATCGGGTCAGACAAAATCGGAATTGTCCCCCCCGGGTCATACTTTTGTAAATTTGTCCGCCCGGGTATGGCGTCCGTTAGGGGTGGGAAAAATGCCGTTTTGTTTAAAACCCTTCGATTTAGTAGGACCCAGGGTGGGACTTTTCCCCAATTAGTATCCCCCTGGTTGTGTTAGTTAAAAAGCTATTTTTTTTAGTACGGCCATGGTGGGGGACTTATCATATTTAGTATGACCCTTTGGAAAAGGTCATTTTCCCATAGAATAAAAAAAAAAAACAACTATTTAGTGTGTTATAACCTAGAGAAAGTGATTATGCATATATATGGACATATATTCTGCAGACTAATGCAGCACGTTATAATAGTGTAAAAACATCTCCAATTTGTCTTTTGTCCCAAAACAAAAAATAAAAATTTTAGAACATTTTATATTAAGATGCACGAGTTACACTCTTTACCGTCAAAACCTTTAAATACTATTGAAGTGATATGTATAACATTAAGTCAGGAAGTACAATGAAATCTTGAAAAAAAGGGACTACTCTACAATTATATTAGATGTCCTAAAGTAAAGTACAAAATGTCATATTTCCCAAAAGGGAAGCAGATCTTAAAAAACTTAGAAGGATCCCCAAAATATGGTATATAAATTGCATTTTAAAAAAGGACTGCAATTATTAAAAAAAGGCATTTAAAAAAAGCAGACAGTATAAAAAAAGGGGAAAATTTTAAATACCCTTTTTAAAAATAAATACCAGTGTTTAAAAAATTGAACAGTTTAACCCTGAACCATAAAAAGTTATTTTAGGACCCTCTAAGGTGTGGGAATTGTTTTAACATAGTGTGTGTGTATATAGAGTGACCTTTTATTCATGAATATTTTGGGTTTTTTAAAAGGTCCGGGGTTTTTAAAAAATACCCTTTGTTGGAGGGGCCTCGATACGGAGGGGGGGAAATTTTACAAGAACGAACGAAAATTAGAGCGTGACGTAACACACCCTTTTCTGTGGTTCGTGCCAAATTTTAGCTTTGCGTGTCACAACTTTCTCGGTGTTTTAAGTTGGGGACAATAAAAGAGAAAAAACCGGGAAGTAGGAAATCAACCATGAGTGAACAAAATTTGATTGGATGTGGGGGGGTTTAAACCCTTTTCTTTTCGGCCCCTCTTTTCCCAAAAATTCTATGCCTTTTTGGGCCACAAAGTTAAAAAGGGCTGTCAGTATAAAAACAAACTCGCCCTTGAACGGGTAAAAGAAAAAAAATATGGTGGAAAAAATTGTTCTTTGAAACCTTTTCCCCCCCTTTTTACCCCCCAATCTTGGAAAAAGGATTATCCCGTAAATTTGAAATTTATAACAAATTTTGATTTTGGGTGCCCCCCTGGTTTTAAGTCCCCAAAAAGGAAATTCGCAAAAAAAACGGCCCCCCAAAATTGTTTAAAAAAATTTAGGAAACTTCAAAAAGGGCTGATCCGGTCCCCCCGGGTAGTTTACATTATTCTTTGGACCCTTCACTTACTTGATACTGATTTTGATTTATAAACTCAGACAAAGGGAAAACCCAAGGTAGATAGTTGTCTTTTGGACAGAAATTGTCTTTTAAAATTTGAATAAAAAAATTCATTTTCCCATAAAAATTATGGGTATGGGGGGACCCTATACAGCTGATTTGTTTTTAAAGTCTCACTATAGCTAGGGCCATTTTGGGGGTTCATTGAAAAAAAGGGGGACCTAGTTTTTATTTTGACCATTTATATGTACCTTGGCATGCCCAACAGCCTTTGGGAAAACCCGGGGTGGTCTAGTGGATATGGTTTTGGCCAGCTAAACCCAGGGGTCTGGGTTTCGACCCCTTTACGGGGGGTCAGACTAGGACTTCTAATAGGACACCATTTACGGGTTTTTCTACGGGTTTTTTCCGGGGGAAGCGGACTCGGAGGGGGTTTCCCAATAAGTTTTAAAGCTTTCATCACAATCGACCCTAAAAAAAATTTGTATAAAAAATTTTTAAACTAACAGCTTTCCCTGTTTTTTGACCCGGGGCAGCCCCACCAAATACTGAAGATCCCATTCACCGTCCCATGTGTGCAGTATCAGTTTTTATTATTGCAGAGTGCTTATTTAGAATCTTCTTCTCTTCTTCTAAAAAATACACTCCTTCAAAACTTTGAAGTTTGGTGAAAAGCACTGAAAAAATTTTTTTTTTTTGGTTTTTTTAATATTTTAAAGTTTTTTACATGTAAAAAAACCCAAAAAAACCCTTTCCCAAATTTTACATTCTTAAAACTTTTTTCACTGGTAGTCTTTAAAAAATTAAAGGGGAAGATTTTTAAAACCCAGGCAAAGTGACAAAAGTTTAAAGGAGTAACGGTGGCTGCTTTTTGTGCGACAATGGGCAACATGTTCTGACCTTCTGTTCTAGTTAAAAATGAATTTTTATAGGAATTTTGGATGTGTCTAAAGTGTACATTTACCATTTTACATGCCTTGTTCTTGAATCAGGGGGTTTTTAATAAATTTTTTTCTGGTATACGGGTTCAAAAGGGTTGGAAAATTTTTTAAAGATTTTGAACATTTTTTAAAACAATTAAGCTCTAGTTTTTTTTTATTTTAAATGTTTGGCCCAATTTTTAAATTTTTTAAACGTATTAGAAACTGAGCTTGTAAAATGAAGCTTTTAGTGCCAAATCTCTGAATTTTTTTCAGTTTGTTTCTATAGGGGTTTTTTGTATGTGCCTGGGTCCCAAATGAAGATTGAATATTTAACTTTGGTCTTACTATAATTTTTATTTTGCATGTTCTTTCATTAAAGATTTTAATTTTTTAAATTTTTTTGGCCCGGAAGCCATTTGTTTTTTTCCCTGAGTTTAGGTTTAAATCCCATTTCAAGTTGTTTTTAAGGGGCCGCTAGATACTTTGATCATTTGAACTTTTTCTAGGTATGATGGTTTTTGTTTATAATTAAATTAAATGGGGTTCTTTTTTGTGTGATCCCAAGGGTGTTGGGGAAAAGCATCTTGGGTCAACCAATCCTGTTCCCATTTTCCAGCAGCTTCCAAATCCGACTCGGAAGTTTTGAGTTATTTAACTCCCCTTTGGGGGCCCAAAAATGCGACTAAAGGCGCCCATATTTTTACCCCTGTAGGGGTCGATATCCGACATAACGGTTTCAGTACTCCCCAGGACGGCGATTGACGGTAAGTCGCGGGACCGAGTCAAGCTGAAATGTGTCAATAAATTGTTAAATTTTGATAATCCTGATTTTAAAACAAAATTTTTTTGCATAAGGCAAATTTTTTCTTAGGGTGTTAAAAATTGTTAATTATGCTAATAATTAAATTTCCCTTGTTAAAATAAATGTTTGCAAAAAATTCGGGGAAAGGAAAAATTTTGCCCCAAAATTTTTTGTGTTTTGTTCATACTGTATTTCAAAAGATTTTTAAAAAAATGTCGGCTGCCCCCGGGGTTTTTCTTACATTGAAAAATATTCAAATTTTCATGCTGTTTTTTTTGTATCGTCCGTCGGTTTATGATTCCGGGCGATGAAATTTTTATTATCAGAGAAAAAGAATGGTCGAAGAAAGCTGGAAAAATTCGTACACTTACATTGCCCTTAAAATTCAAAGGTTTAAAAAAAACCCCAGCAAAAACATGTTTCATAATAAAAAAGTTTTGAAATAAAGTTTTTGTAAATTTAATAATTTTTTCAAAGAATTTTTGGTTTTAAAAATTACAATTAACTGTTCAGTGGGGGTGTCACATTTGGGGTTTTTGTACTTTTTTAGAAATAAAAATTTTACATTTAAAATAAAACCCTCTTAAATATATTTATTCAAAAATGGGTGTTAATTTTGAGCAATGCTGATGTAAATATCTGTGGGTTTAAAAATGTATTTTTGTGTAATTGGGAAATTAAAAATGTTTCCCTTGAAAAAGGGAAAATCGGAAATGTTCAAATTTTTTATTAAAAACCCCAAAAGGTTTTGTAAAAATTTATGAATGTTTTTTTGAAATGAAAATTTTAATTCTATTTGGATTTTAAATTTCGAACGAAAGTGGATAAATATATATATTTGTTCAAACTTGGAAAAATTTTATAAGTTATTTAATTTACACCCATGTTAATAAATTTCTCTGCTTTATTTTAATTGACTGCCTGCGAGTGTGTTTTTTAGGGGAAAATCAGATAATGTTTTTTCGAAAGGTTTGGTGGTTTAAATTTTTATCTCGCCGGCTGTATTTTATGATATCGGCCCAGGGAGTTTTTTAAATTTTTTAATTTTTTAATTAAAATTTCTATCACCCTCAAAGGGTTTAAAGTATGTGTTTTATAGGTTTGGGAAAATCATTTATGTAGATTAAAAAGGGAAAAAGGGCCCTTTAACGGTTTCCCCGGGGACCCAGAGGTTACAAAATACAATTTTCTTCCCGGGGTACTGGGGTGGGTTTTTGTCCTCCAGAAAATCAGAAATCCCCGTTGAGGGGCATTACAAGATAGTCAGTAATATCTTAATTTATACCCGTTTTGGTGTTTATGAGACCCCTTTGTCAAAAGCATTTTGGCCCCAAAAACCCTGATGATTATTTTCTGTCTGGATGTTTTGTTTTGAGGGCTTACTAATGTTTTGGATGAAAGAAATGAGTTTCACAAGAACATGTGATCAAAAACATGTTTTCAAAAAAAATATTTAGATGTTGTTACTTTCCCCAAAAAAACCCTAAGATTGCTAGAGATAAAATGTTTTGGAGATTTTGGGCTGGAGTTGATGGGATTTTAAAAGTTTTTCTCCCTTTTTAAAGATGGGGCAAATTTTTCATTTTTCCCATTTAAATGTGTTTTAGCCTCTGGCAAAAGTTATTAAAAAATTTTTTGGGAAATTTTTGGTATATTTCTTTCAAGATTTGCAAAGTTATTATCTGAGCCGGGAAACTTTTGAGATTTTTAAATTTTCCCAAAAATTTTGAAATTCCTTTTTGGGAGAGGGGTTTTGTTGGCATTTTTTGGGTGAGGATAGGACCTTTGTTGGTTTTTTTCTTGTGCTGTTTCGGGGGTAAATGCTTTTTTAAATTGATTATTTAAATTATTAGTTTTTCGGTTTTATTGCTTTTAGTTTACACCATTTTCACGAAGTGGAGGTGTGGCGGATAATTCATTTTTTTGTGTTCTTATGTAGGAAAATAAGTTCTGTGTTACTATTTAAAAGAAATTTGGAAAAAAATGCTATAGTATAGGGTTTGTGCTCGGGCTTTTGAAAAAAGGGGGAGAACTATTGCACTCGCCCCCCGGGTGGCATTTTGGGGTGGGGGGCCGGGGGGGTTGGTTTTAAAATTTTTGATAAGTCAAATATCTCGGTTTCTTTTCCCAAAACTATTTACTTTAAACTTAAAATAGTTTTAACTTTAAAATCTACACCAGGAGAAAAAAAAAAAACCCCATAACTCCCCGATTTGAAATTTTTACAGAATTTTGCCCCCTTTTTTAAATTTGAAATTTTTTTGGGTTAAAATTTTGATAAAAATCAAATATCTCTGTTATTATCAAAGCTATTTTACTTGAAACCCTTAAAAAACTTATTTCCATCAAAATTACCCAGGAGAAACAAAACCCCATAACTCTGATTTTTTAATTTTGACAGAATTATGCCCCTTTTTAAATTTTGAATTTATGTTAAAAAGGTTTTATAAAAATCAGATATCTTGTTACCCAAAGCTTTTTTAACCCCTTTAACTCAAAATGTTATTTTCTATCAAAATTACACCAGGAGGGGCACAATTTCCCCTAAAATTAGATTTTAAAACTTGACAGAGGTTTTGTCCTTTTTAACTTGGATTTTTTTTTTCTGGCCCAAAACTTAATTCAGAGTCAAGCACTGGGGAAAAGTCGGGGCGGCCCGTCTTAGGACAGTCTTGGAAAAATTGGGTTTACGTTGAGTGACTCATATATGGTTTTTTTTTTTTTTGGTAAACACTGCGCATTGTGCTTTATAGATGAAAAATTTTTTATTAAGTTCATCCCGAGTTCAATTTTTTGATATTTGGTGGATAAATAAAAGGGAAAAATTTGGGGACAGGTCTCTTTTTTTTTTGTGTAAAGCGGTTGGGGTTTGTTCTTTAAACACTTGAAAAAATTTCAAAGAAAATTGCCTCATTGACAAATGTCAGGTGTGTCACTGTGTCTGTCTGTAGATTGCAATATTAAATAAAAATTTTTAAAGAAAAAACCGGGAAAAGTTAAAATTGTAGATAGGTTGAATTTTTAAAATTCTTTCAAAAAAAAAAATTTGGGAGTTTTTTTTTTCTGAAATACCCGTTTTTGGGAAAACTTTAAAATGAGACTTTTAAATTTTCATCATTGTAAAAAGGACATACCGTTTCCCTTATATTTTTAACTGTATATAAATAAAGAAAAAAGATCAATTTGTTTCGCGCTCGGCCCTCAAAATTTTTTACCTTTTTTATTTCTTTGGGGTAATAAATACATTTTCCAACCCAAAATAATTTTTTTCAAAATTTAAGGTCATTTCCGTATGATTATTGAAGTTGCCCGATTTGCCAGCATAAACAAAATAGGGACAGCTAAATCTGCTGGGCTGGGACAAAAGTCCCACCACTTATTTTACCAAAAGGGAGTTCTCTGTTAAACCTTTAGCCTGTCTGGCTGCAAGTGATTCTGACCTTTGCGACCATGCATTACCAAGATCCACCTACCCTCTGTGCATTGACATGGTCTGGTCAATGTTCGCCTCATCCTGTCCGTAAATTTTCAGAGAACAACCCTCTAATAAAAAGGGTATGCCCAAATTGAATTACGGACCAGTCCACTTTTAGAAATTTATGCAAAGTATTTCAACGTGTCTTTTTTAAAGACTTTCCACTTATTATGTCCTTAATTATTATAATGTACTAAGTTTAACTATACGTGTGTTTCATGTTGTACATATGAGCCGCGCCATGAGAAAACCACTAGTGCGTTTGCGACCAGCAATGATCCAGACCAGCCTGCGCAGTCTGGTCCAGATCCATGCTGTTTGCTACTGTTTCTCAATTGCATAGCTTTTGAAAAGCGAACAGCATGGATCCTGGCCAGACTTGGCGGTAGTGCAGGCTGGTCGGATCCATGCTGGTCGTAAAAGCACTATGTTGGTTTTCTCATGGTGCGGCTCAATTATAGCAGACATGAATTGCTTCCTGTATTCATCACTATCAATGGGCTTGTTTTCTTATACAGGGAACATTTTAGTTGATTGGAATAGGATGTAATTTTGAGGAAATTTAAATATTGATATTGCAGCTTTATTGTAATTGAAAGTACATTGTTATGTGGTTATTTTTACATTTTTCTAGTTTTCCCTATTGCTTTGCAAGAATCTTTATGACCTTCATATTAAACTAATAAATGGGTTTTTATATAAATAGTTTTATGCCAACAGTGGTTTATACCCATAAAAAGAGTCTTAATGTGACTAAAAGAGATATAGTTTTATTTTATAATGCTAAGTTCACTCTGGTCTGGTGTGAAGTCATTTTCTCATTAAGATACCTTCCCTTTTAAAAGATACTGGAAATGATTACGGAGTTTGATAATTGATGTATTTTGATCCTTTGAAAATGCTTAAATTCAGTATCATTCAAAATCCTGTGATTCCCCTGCAATATGAAACCTTTACATAGCGGTAAATTTTATGTACTGTCCTTTTGTGAAACTATGAACATATTCGTCTGTAGAGCTTTTCAGAGACTCCTATTTTAATAACAATTAAGACCAATGATACCTTACACCAAGCAATTTGCTTGTACCCTATTTATGGCTGGGGTCTACTGATGCAATTGCAATAAATCCTGTCCAGGATCATCCGGCAATGGGGGTCACAAATTGTACCCTGTGGCCTTCACCTCAGTAGGATAGTGACCTAGCTGTCCTGACAGTCGTCCACAAAATTCAGTCACACAAAGCCTGCAACCTGTGTATTATATAAATTTGTCATTTTTCACAATAAGCAAACACACCTCTACAAAAGAATAAGGTAATTAAAAGATAACATGTAAGTGTGTGGTTATTTATTGTGATTCATCTCATAAAACACTCTCTATATCGGAGAGAATTGTTATTAGTCGGTGGTTCTTCCCATCTATAAAGATGCAAATGTATAAGTATTGAATTGTAGAAAAGAGAAAATACCTGAGACTTTTCTTTGTTAGTTTGGATTTAATTACATGTAGGTGGATTGACACATCGAGAAATTTCTAGAAAAACAGTCCCCCATAAGTAGTTATCATGTCACAGTATTTTTTTTTTTCTTTTCAGACTTGACCGACTGTTTCTACTTCTGGACACAGGCTCACTTCTTTGATTGAAAATCTGCAGCAGAACCTATGATATTCCAAAAACTTCATCCTTATGAGGCTTAATAATCTCTTACAAAGGTATAGTATAAGATTTTGTCTTTATCTGGATGTAGTTGTTGGGCCGAAAATAAAATATTGTTTGTTTCACCTCCCCTCCCCTACTACCAGTGCAAATGGGCCCTACCCAAACGATGTTATTGCCAAACCAACACAAAATATTTTTTTTAATAACTTTGGCAATTGTTTAAGAATAAGTATCAATCATGGTAAAGAGTCTTTTAAAAGAATCTGCATAACTGATATTTATATATGTATGTCAGATTGTGGTATTTTTTGAAGTTTTTTCTTCTACAATTTTTTTTGTGTGGAGCAAATATTGACGAATTTAAAAAAAAAGAATCTTCATTCTGCCTACCTACCTACCCGAACTTCGTCAGCTAGGGTCGGGATGGGGAAACAAAGAATATTTTAAGTTCGGCCTGGTTTATTATCCAAAAACTTGAAAACCTTACTACTATGCCAAGGTATAAAGGCAGTAAATTTATTTTCAATTTTTTCCATAAACTTGAAAGATTACAGAAGTAAAGTAATAGATTTAGAGTCTTAAAACTTCCTTTGCATGAATTTGATAATCTAACCAGGGTGGTGGTGTTAGTTTTTCATGTAACACTTCATGTACCTTAAACCCTTACCCTGCTCAATTTCTATACTTAACTTTTCATTTTCAATGTTGGACGTACCATTACTGTTGGGATGCTTCCACAAGTACGGCTGAATATCGAACAGTGCAGATCCTGATCAGACTGCCCAAAGTGCAGGCTGATCTGATCTATACACTGCCGGCAAAGGCAGAATCAATTGTTCCAGCATAGGTAAGGGTTACCATAAAGTGACTTTAATCAAGGTAAAGAGGTAGGAACTTAATAATTATATAGTACAGGTCTAAAAGTACCAACATATAATCCATAGATAAGAAGCCTTCAATCCCTCTGCATGGATAAAAACTGGCCTTACCAAGGTATAGTTGTAGTAGGCTTATAAGCTCTGGCAAAAGGTACTTATTAAAACATGTACCTAGGCATGGAGGAAGATATATAGTCTTTAATGGATAATTGTCAAAATCGATGTATGATGTTATGCTATTGAAAGAAAAGGGTACGAGATGTCGGCCAAGTACTTAGTTGTTTTTTCACGCTGTAGAAGGATTCCAATGTTCTCTATTCTGTTCATCTATGTAAGTAAAATCATCATACTTGATTTATTGTTTAAATTTGTTAATAACAGCGTTTTTATCTGTCAGGTCAATTTCTATCTGAGAAGCAGTAATTGGGACACAAGAATAGCTGCTGCACAGGCTGTCCATGCCATAGCAAAGAATGTGCCGCAGTGGGAACCGAGAGGTGCTCCAAAACAAGGTAAGGCTGTCAGTACTAAAGCAAAGAATGTTCCTCAGTGGGAACTGAGAGACACTCCAAAACAAGGTAAGACTGTCTGTACTAAAGCAAAGAAAGTTCCTCAGTGGGAACTGAGAGACACTCCAAAACAAGGTAAGGCTGTCCATACCATAGCGAAGAATGTTCCTCAGTGATAACTTAGAGATGCTCAAAAACCAGGTAAGGCTGTCTGTACAAAAGCAAAGAATGTTCCTCTGAGTTGGAACTGATAGACACTCCAAAACAATGCAGGTTGTCCAACCATATCCAAGATGTTCCTCAGTGATAACTTAGATGATGCTTAACACCAGTAGGCTGTCTGTACTAAAGCAAATGAATGTTCCGCAGCGGAACCGAGAGACCCAAAACAAGGTAAGGCCTGTCTGTACGAAAGCAAAGAATGTTCCGCAGTGGGAACCGAGAGACACTCCAAAACAAGGTAAGGCTGTCTGTACTAAAGCAAAGAATGTTCCTCAGTGGGAAACTGAACCCACTCCAAAACACAGGTAATGCTTCCATACCATAGTGAAGAATGTCCCCGTGATAATTAGAGATTCTCAAAAACCAGGTAATGCTGTTGTACTAAAGCAAAGAATTTTCCTCTGAAGTTGGAACTGATAGACCTCCCAACAGGCAGGTTGTCCATCCATAGCCAAGAATGTTCCTCAGTGGGAACTTAGAGATGCTCAAAAACAAGGTAAGGTCTGTTCTAAAGCAAAGAATGTTCCCCTGAGTGGGAACTGAGAGACACTCCAAAACGAGGTAAGGCTGTCAGTGCCATAGTGAAGAATATTCCTTAGTGGGGACTAAAAGACACTCCAAAACAGGGTACGGCTGTCAGTACTATAGTGAAGAATGTCCCTCAGTTGGGACCAAGAGGTCTTACTGATCTCCCAGCTTGGCAAGGTTTTCATTTATTTAATTAAAGACAACATATCCTGTGTCATTTTGTCTTTCACTGCTCATTTATGTTAAAGAAGTTGTCTGTTTCTGATTGAGAAATATGACAGATGTTGCCTATTACCTATTAGTGTTGAAACTGCATTACATTTGATCCATATGTAAACTTGAAAAATGGCATTTAAATAATCCTTATGACACTTGAACAATGGCATTAATTTAACCCTATGAAACATGGAAAACATAAGCATTAACCCTATGAAACATTGGAAAATTGCATTTAACTCATATGTAACATTGAAAAATGGCATTTAACCCATATGAAACTAACATTTCTTGCCACAGTGATTTTAATTTGTTCATATTCAGAATTGTGGAGAGAGTCTTCCAGAACAGAGGGGAAGTGTTTTCTCCAAGTTTTGATCTAAAAAATGTACTGACAGAAGAACATCTTTACTGGGTCTGAAAGGGGCGCATTTTATCCGGATGCAAATTTGCAGGTACTTACATGTTTAAAAATTTATACAGTTTTCCTGCTATAATTTCCTAGTCAAAATACTTTTGATTAAGTTTGGTACATTGATAGACCTTGTACCATGAAAAATGATTCAATCTGGTTAAAGTAACCAATAAAGATATGTAATGATTTGACACACTTTGGCTCAATTTTGGTTCAGTTTGCGCGAGTGAGATCTTGTAAATTGTTACATTATCTCCTAATTGTAACAATGTTAAAGTCAGTGCACTGGAAAATTAGGTCAAAAGTTCAGGTAGATCTATGGGATGATGACTGCTGAACCCAAAGGTCCCAGGTTTAAACTGCTATGGGGTCAAAATTGCTTCTGTTCATATTACATCAGTATTGATTTTCTAGGAAATAGGTTATTCATATATTAGTAAACTGAAACTTCATTAACAATGGAGCTAGAGTAAACTGGTGTACCAGTAAACATGCAGCAGCCAGAGTAAACTGGTGTACCAGTAAACATGCAGCAGCCAGCATAAACTGGTGTACCAGTAAACATGCAGCAGCCAGAGTAAACTGGTGTACCAGTAAACATGCAGCAGCCAGAGTAAACTGGTGTACCAGTAAACATGCAGCAAGCCGCATAAACTGGTGTACCAGTAAACATGCAGCAGCCAGCATAAACTGGTGTACCAGTAAACATGCAGCAGCCAGCATAAACTGGTGTACCAGTAAACATGCAGCAGCCAGCATAAACTGGTGTACCAGTAAACATGCAAGCAGCCCATCATAAACGGGTGTACGAGTAAACAGCAGCAAGCCCCAGCATACACTGGTGTACCAGGAAAATGGCACAGCGCGATAAACTGGTGTACGCAGAAACAGGCAGGCATTCCAGATAAAAAAAACTTTGGGGTGTAGGCCGTAAACATGCACACCATCATAAACTGTGACCAGTACACTGCCCACCAGCATAGAACTGGTGTCCAGTAAACATTCATCAGCCACAAAACTGTGTACTTCAGTAACTGCAGCAGCTAGAGTAAACTGTGTCCAAAACATGCAGCAGCAGCGTAATTGGTGTACCGTAAACATGCAGCAGCCAGAGTAAACTGGCGTACCAGTAAACATGCAGCAGCCAGTGTAAACTGGTGTACCAGTAAACATGCAGCAGCCAGCATAAACTGGTGTACCAGTAAACATGCAGCAGCTAGAGTAAAATGGTGTACCAGTAAGCATACAGCATTTTCTCTGTAATCAGGGTCAAGAACTCCACATGATGGACCTTACAATTAATTTGCTTGTTAGTGATTCCCAGACAACAGAGCTCTTCTTCCTTGCTTGAAAGACCCGGAGGGCATATATTGTATAACTGTTTGTCCTTCCGTTCCTCTGCACAGGATGGAGAGTAGTTAATTGGCCTATGAGAACAATAGATAAGTTTGATTCAGGTGACTGTAATTTTTACGTAGCTAAATGAACAAATTAAGGAGAAAGGCAAGCCCCCATAACTACTCTCCTATAGGAATCGTCAGTTCATCAATCGCATCCCCCCTTGTGTACTGCTTCTCTACAGATTTTTAATCCAGTTGAAGTAAACCTATTATAGGTCATCAGGATCAAGAAGACATGTACAAATTGTTGGGACTTTCATGTCTGATTGCTTTATATTCTGTCAAGTAATTTCAAGGAGAATGTGTCATACAATGATGACAGCATTCTTGCATCTTGTATAACAATAAAGACTGTTTTATACTTAGGTCTGGATGACCGCGATAGACTGTTGATTCAAAGACAGATGTTGAATAAACGTCTTGGTCTAGATATGGCAGGAAATCTGAAACTTGACATCGACAAGGATTTATTTTCTGACGAGGATTTACTCACAGGAATGAAAAAAGACGTCACAGTCAAACAAGACTCGGTAATTTTCACTTGTATAGGCAGTAGTACTTTTTCTTCTTCTGTTAATAAGCACTACTTATGATCTAGTGGGTAATTTGTTTGATTGCAATAATGTTACTAAAAGTCGACAGTAGATATTTGTCTTCAGATTGAGATTTTCTTCCTCAAACACTGTAAAATCATTTATTTCATGGGCATGAATTCGTGGTTTGTTTGAATGCAATTTCGTAGGATATGAATCCATGGATTTATTTCAACTTTTGAACAAAAATTAATTGGCATTTTACCTTGTTGGGATTAATTTCATGTTTACTTTATCGAAATCCAACTGAAAAGTAGTCCTCCACAATATTAATGATTTCACAGTATATCAATATATCGTGTATCAGTGATTGACTTTCAGAAATATGCACTTTATTGATTTCATCTTTTGTTTCATTTTTTGTCTGAATAAAAAAGAAATACAGCTTATGTTTTGTATTAGTCCTACTGGTTGAAAACAGTTTCGGGTACTATAGGAATGCCTTTCGTCATTCCGTCATTCTGGTCATTCCGTCCGTTCCGCAATTTCTTGGTCCGCATAACTCTTTTTTATCCTGACGGATTTTTACTATTACTTGGCACAAAATGTTCCCCATGATGAACGAAGTGTCATGCGCAAACCCCGTGACCCCTAGCTTAAAGGAGGTCAAGTCCAATTGGAGGTCCAGGTCAACAGGGCTTTTTCCTCCTGTCCGGGTCATAACTCTCCCATCCAGGAAGGATTGTAATATCACATTGGCACAGTTGTACCTCATAATAAGAATAATGTGTCATGCACCACCTTTGAGACCTCTAGCTCAAAGGTCAAGGTCACACTTAGTCAGTGCAATGTTACATGGCATTAACAGGTCTGTTTCGTGTCCGTCCCCTACTCTTTCGATTTCATTCAATGGGGATTTTAATGTTACTTGCACAAATTGCCCCATGATGAGACCTTCATGCGCAAAACTGTCACCCCTTCTCAAGGTCAAGGTCACCATTTAGTTCACAGTCAACAGGGCTTTTTTCTGTCCGTCCAAAATTTCTCCCATCTATTTGAAGATTTGTAAAGAGTAATCTCACTCAGCTGGCACAATTGTTACCTCATAATAAGACGTTGTGTTCGTTTCCCAACTTTCATACACCCCGAGCTCAAATGTCAAGGTCACACTTAGCAGTAAATGTTTAACATGACATTGAAACAGGGTCTGATCCTTCGGGTCATAACTCTGGGTCATTCAGTAAGGGATTTCCAATATCCTTAGCACAGATGTAAATTTCCCATGATGAGCCACATGTCCTCTTCGAAATGCCGAGCCCTTGCTCAACTTCAAGGTCCCATTGGGGGACAAATGTCCAATAGGGTTTTTTTTCCTGTTCCGGGCCATAACTCTGCCGATCCCTAAGGGATTGATATTACTTAACCAAATTGTGCCTATTGATGAGGCAACATGTCATGGGTCGCAAAATCTCAAGACCCCTACTCAAGGTGGAGGCCAAAGGCAAAAGATGGAGTGTTTTTTTTTTCCTGTCCGATGATAGGAAAAAAAAGATAGATCTCACATACGAACGATGGTTGAGAGGCATTGGGACTCATCCAGAGGCGTCTATCTCTGGACATAGGACTTGGTCAGTAGATGGGGCCCATGATGGAGAGGACGAACGTGGCAGAATGCGGGGCAAAAACCTAGAACACTAGCTTCAGTCAGGGTCACCTGTGGAGCTGAGACAAAGGGCATAGGATTTAGTGTTTCGTTGTCCGGTGAACCTTTGGCAGGCAAACAGGATTTGAGAGATAGATGACAGCTGAGCACAAAACCTAATTCAACCGGGATTAAGAGCAGAAGAGAGTGTTGTTTCGCAAGCAAAAACACACGAATAATGCTCTAGGTCTAAGACTCGGAAGGTCATAAAAAAAGACGTAAGTTAAGGTATCAAAGTCACCAAAGAGAAAAGGGACTTAGGTCCGGGGGGAGGCATTTCTTCTCATTGCATGGGGAGGGGTGTATTGATGCATTGGGCACAGTGGCGTAAAGGTGCACGGGGTCGGAGCGAGCATATGAAGGCAAAAAACACAAATTATTGTTGAGAAAAGGTTATGGTTCCTTTGTTGTTTCTATAAATAGTTTATATGATGTACTTGTTGATTACTCGGCCACATCAGGGCAAAGTGGAAGTGAGGACCGGCGGGCGTGGAACTGTTCTGTGGTACACATGACGTACTCCAAATTTAGGTTGTAGTTTGCATCTATCTCCAATACCATGATAAATGAGTTTCTTCTTATGGACTGTATATTACTCATTTTTTTTTTTGTTTGTTTGTTTTTAGTGTGTTATTTCCTTTGTTGTTACTAATCACTCTCTTTATGATAACGGTTTTTGTATAACGGCCCAAAAAAACATCCAATAAACAACTGTACTTTTTCTCTTGCAAAGGTTTAATAATCCCATGGCTTTAGTTTTATATATTTTATTTTATGAATATACGTACAAATTTTTCATGGACAGTCATGACAGATATTCATGTCATTATGTTATACTGTCAGAAGAGAAATCTAGTGGCCTTCCAGTAGGGGACTTTATATTGCATGGCAATACTCATTCACTTTTTTTCTTCATAGAAACATGTAGCAGTATTTGGGGTGGTGGAAGCAGCAATTGGTTCCAGCTCAGTTTCCAAGAGAGGAACCGGGCTAACCGAAAAGCAAAATGCTGACCACAACGGCCATTCAAGAGATTCTCCAAAGGTAAGTTGATGGATTTAACTAGATTTGGTTCGGCCAGATAGAATAAATTTCCTTGATACTATAGGGGAGAATGCTAGTGGTGTTTTGAGAAATTATTTACTGTAGATAATTTTTTATCTTGACTATGCAAGTTGAGAGCTGTCCGACTTGACCCTGCGATCGGTTTCAGTGTTGGCGTCTTTCAGCGTCCGCACTTTGGTTAAAGTTTTGATGCACTTTCTCTTTATCTCTGTACCAATATCAATAATTGCAATAGTGTTCTCCACAAGTATTAATAGTATTGTAATAGATTTCTCCACCAGTATAAGTAGTATTGCAGTAATCATCATCATCAATAACAATAGTATTGCAATAGTCTTGTCCACTAGTATGAATAATACAGCAATTTTTATTAGCTGGACTATTGAAAGAGTAGTTGGAGATATTTTAATCACCTTGGCGTCGGCGTCCACCATTGGTTAAACGTTTTGATGCAGTCCCTATATCGCTTTTTTAAAGGCTCGAGCTTGAAACTTTTTTTTTTTTTTCAAAGTCAATAACCTAACTATAATACCCAAACTCTGGGTCAATCTCATACTCTGCATTGTATTTTGGCCAAGTTTGCCCCTTTTAGGGTTAAAGAAAGTTTTGCATGCAAGTTACTATCTCCAAAACTAATGCAGATATTGATTTGAAACTTCACATATGTCTTCAGTGTTATAAACTAGGTGAAAGCATTGAGTCCCATAGCTCTGACATTTATTTTGGCCAAATTATGCCCTCTTTTTGACTTATTGACAATCCTGGTGAAAGTTTTGCATGCAAGTTACTATGCAGATACTGGTTTGAAACTCTATAGATATTTTTACATTTAGGGTAATATTCCTGCTTCTGGAGAACGATTCGATTAGTTGAGCATTTGCTGTCTTACAGCCAGCTCGTAACGTCTTTTCTGCAATATCTGTACTATGAATAACAGTAAAAGTAAACCTCAACAGTCACCTAGATTTGTATTGTAGCCCTGACATGATAGTGAGCAACCATTGAAGAGATCAAGTCAGAAAATGATAAGAACAGTGGCTAATCAGTGACATGACAGAGGGTATGTTAGATTATAACTTGATCTTCAACTGGTATGAAACTATATTGAATGTGAAAGAATTCAGGTATATAAAATATAAGATGGCATTTTGTCCATCTACAGTACTTTAATTATGCCCCCACTTCAAGAATGAGGGTATATTGTTTTGGGGCGATGTCCGTCGGTATGTCCGGTCGTCCTTAGACCAATCCGTTTCCGGATGATACTCAAGAACCGCTAGGCCTAGGTCAGAAAGTTTGATATGGAGGTTTGTCAGACAAGCAGAATGACCCTTTGAGCTGAGGTCATGTAGTGAAAGGTCAAGGTTACAGTGACCCCGGACAGTTAAACGGTTTCCGATGATAACTCGAGAACGCCTTGGGCCTAGGATCATGAAAGTTGATAGGAGGTTTTGGCCAGGAGCATCAGATGCCCCTAGTTGATTTCTAGGGTCGTATATCGAAAGGTCAAGGTCACCCAGTGACTCAAACAGTTAAACAGCTTCCGTACAATAATCTTGAGAACATTTAGACCTAGGATCACGGAACTTAGCAGGGAAGTTGGTCATGACCAGCAGATGACCCCCATTGATATTGATGTCAGTTGGTCAAGGTCAATGTCACAGTGCCAGTACCGTTGAACCATTTTTGGATATAACCTTGAAAAATGCTTGGCTAGGATTATGAAATTAATAAGAGGTTATCATGAACATCAATGACCCCTATTGATTTTTCGTGTCAGTAGGCCCAAGGTCCAGCGCCACAGTACTCAGAAAGTTTTAAACCATTTTGCGGACGATAACTCAAGAACGTTGGTGCAAGGTCACGAAACTTTATAGGGAGGTTGGTCATACGCAGCATACAAACCCTATTGATTTGAGGTCATAGGTCAAAGGGCAAGTCCATTGACCGCAGGACAGTAGAACTTTTGTGTAAAGGACTAAATTATTTCTGTCTTGTGCAAGTAACTACAATGCTCAAGTGGGGGTCATTTCCGTGTTCTACGAGCTCTGTTAATTCTTCCTTTTACATACGATAATCAGATTTTTGTTGAACGTCTCATAAGGACATAAGTGTTCTTTATTACCATGAAATACCCTCGTCTTATAACAGTAAGACAAATTCTATAACCCATTTGTAAACATTTTTCGCAAGATAAACCTCTTTGATATCATACTTTTTGCGAAGACATGGGTATTTTGTGATAAAATGTTGTTAAAAAATTCCTTTGAAAAAGACTAAGTAAAATGGAAATTTTTTTTTTTTTTGCTTCATCTAAATCACTTTCATTTGTAGAACATCTGGTCTGTTTTTCGCAAAGATAATAAATTTCACTGTTCTCTCTCTCCCTCTCCAAATTTTTAAAAACACATTCATTAGGTAAAAAAAACTGTATCTTTTCATAAGAATGTCGTTATAATCATTTTTGGATACACTGGACCTCATTTTTGTTTGGCTCAGATTTTAAGTTAGCCAAATATTTAGGTTGAATCTGCTAATTAAAGATCATGTTTGTGAAACACCTTACCTGGAGTTTACACTTTTTTCTTAAGAGGGCTTCGTTTAAACAGGCTCCTGGTTTTAACGTTTTTATGCCCCCGAAGGGGAGGCATAAAGTTTTTTGAACCGTCTGTCGTCTGTCAGTTTTGTCTGTCGGTCTGTCAGTCTTCCGCAATTTTCGTGCCGGTGCATATCTTTGACATCGATGGATGGATTTAAATAACTTGTCATGATTTGTACCACAGTAAACGACTTTCGCGCGCCAAGACCAGGTCCGTAGCTCAAAGGTCAAGTCACACTTAGAACGTAAAGGTAGTGCAATTGATGGGCGTGTCCTGTCCGCATTCTTTTGTCATCGATGTATGGATTTTCAAATAACTTGCATGAAATGTAGCCTACATAAAACGACTTGTCGCGCGCCCCCCCCAGACCCAGGTCGTAGCTCAAAGGTAAAGGTCACACTTTAGACGTTAAAGATAGTGCATTTATGGGCTTTCCTCAGATCTTTGTCATCGATGGATGGATTTTCAAATACTTGGCATGAATTTTACCACAGTAATACGACGTGTCGCAACGCAAGACCCAGGTCCGTAGCTCAAAGGTCAAGGGCACACTTAGACATTAAAGTTCATTTTCATGATAGTGCATTGAGGGCTTGTCCGTCCATCATCATTGTCATTCAGGCATGGATTTTAAAATAACTACGCATAATTTGTGACACGTAAGCGACTTGTCGCGGCGCTAGACCCCAGCTCCGTAGGTCAAAGGTCCTAAACAACTCTTGACAATCGTCCATAAACTATTCATTCAAAGAAAGTACCAATCGTTGGATGTGTCACCTATGGAGACAGCTCTTGTTACTCCTAGCTTTTGTCGCATTTGAAAATATTCAGTTGCATCTTTTGTTAACTTGGTGAAAGATATTTTGATCTTTCTCTGAAAACACACAAATACCCTCTACATTTTCAGCTCACCTTTCACATAGTGACAAGGTGAGCTTTTGGGATCACCCTCGCGTCGTGTGTCCTGCGTCCGTCCGTCAACAATTCTTGTCTGCACGATGTGGTTTCATTTATGATTTTATTTTAACCAAACTTGCACACAGACTTGTATCCCATAAGATTCTTGGTTCCTTTCTTGAACTGGCCAGATCCCGTACAGGTTCCAGAGTTATGGCCCTGAAAGGGCCAGAATTAGCTATTTGGACCTTGTCTGCACAATAGACAACTTTATTTATACTTGATTTTTCCAACTGGCCCAAACTTTTATCACACCATAAGATCTCGGTTTCCTTTCGTGAACTGGTCAGATTCCATATGTGTTCCATATTATGCCCCTGAAAGGCCAAAATTACATTTTGACCTTGTCGGCACAATGCAGCTTCATTTCTGATTTATTTAACCAAACTTGCACACAACTTGTTCACCATATGAATCTTGGTTCTTTTCTTGAACGGCCAGATTCATTATTGTTCCAGAATGAATGCCGCCTGAAAGGCAGATAGATATTTTGACCTTGTCCTGCACAAAGCAGCTTCCATTTCATTTACGATTTGAATTTAATCAAACTTGCAGACAGATTTGTTGTCACCATAAGATCTTCTGGTTCCCTTTCCTTGAACCGGCCAGATCCCCATAAATGGATTCCAGAGTTATGGTGCCCTGAAAGGGCCAAATTGGGCTATTTATGACCTTGTCTCACAATACACTTCATTTATGATTTGATTTTAACCAAACTTGCACAAAACTTGGATCAACCACCAAGATCTTGGTTCCTTTCTTTAACTGCTAGATTCCTTCATGTGTTCCGAGTTATGGCCCCTTAAGTCAAATTGGCTATTTTGGTGCTTTTGCAGGCCATATATAAGACTTTCATTTATGGTTTTATTGATACAACTTCAAACTATCTTCACTTCAACAACAATAATCTTGGATTCCATGACAAGATCAGATCCATTTGTGTAGGTTCCAGAGTTATTTTTATATCTGATTAACTCCCCTATGTAATCAAAATGGATTATATCAGTAAGTACGTACAGGATTACTTTTGAACATTTCATTATTGTCATTATTTGGACTGAGCAATTAGGGTAGATACTATGGAACTGCTTTTTGTCAAATTACCTCCCTTTATTTCCAATTAAAATGGGTATATCTCCAATACTAATGAAGATCCTGATCTGAATTTCATTATGCAACAGATTTATTTGGCAATTCGTCTTTTTTTAACTTACCACATTTTTTTTTTAATTACTATTTCCCTTTTTTTGTACGGTTACTATAATATCGCTTGTTTTTGAGTAACTTTTATTTTGGCGTATGAAAAACGAGGACCACTTTTCTGTGGTACAACAACATGGATGGTACCCCCACCTTACCGTCCAATGTTTTAGGTGTAGTTTGACAATCGTACCTTGTAAGATTTTTTTTTCTTTTTGGTTTAATTTCTTCTTCCTCTTTGTTGTTCCTGTCCTTTGGACTTAGATATTTTTTTCGAGGAGCTTCTTGGTCCTCATTGCAAATGATAACAGGTGAGCGATATCGGGCCCATCATGGACCCTCCCTCTTGTCTGATTTTATTTTTTAAATGTAACAAAATCTTTAAGTCAAAAACTTGTGTTTTTAACTGCACTTAATAATTTCATCCTTGATTTCTAACCATTATTTAATCTAAAGCAAGATTTATAGAGCTATGAGATTAAATTCTGTTTTGAACAGGGTTCAAGCCCACAACATATGGGTTAGGGGTCATATTTTGCACTTTACAAATATTTTGAAAAAGTTATCATTTTTTTAAGAATAAGGTCTGGTCGGGCACACATCCACAAAATTACTTCAACAACAACCACATTTACAGTTATTTTTTATCACATGATCGTGGAACTTGACCAAGTTCTTATTTATGGTACAGATGTAACGGCATTGGACAAAATTGTTAAAATTTGAAATTTATGCAGATTTAATTACAGTCGAGCTTCATTTGCTGGAACTCAGATAAACTGGAAACCACCCTTTGCTTGAACGCATTGTGAGGTCCCAGAAAAAATCAAAATAATCTGTCTTGTTTGATGGCTTGAGATAAATATAACTAGAACAAATTTAGCCCATCTCGTCAGGTTCCGAGCGAATGATTTCAGCTGTACATGATAGTTTCACAGTAATGGCTTTAAGTCTAAAGAGATGACCACCCCACATGCCTTTAGTATATCCAGAGTTTCTAGTGGTCCCAAACAAAAACGTAAGGACAACTTTAGGGAACTACAAAGTGCTCGAGTCATCCATGCTAAAATATAGGACTTAAGTTGTCTGTACTGTTAAAAGAAGCTTGCAGCTATGGAGTTATGTAAATGTTGAGTTTACAGATGACCTTTTTTACAGGAGACTGCCTTTATGTTTTCTTTCTGTGAGTTGAATGTCTGAACCCTGTTCCACTGCTGGAACTCGCCATGGAGCTGCCACTCTATGGGAAAGTAATCAAGTTGCATTGCAGAGGGGCGGTCAAGTCCCCCAGGATACTCCTCTGATCAGGTTTGTCCCATTTATTATTTTTACCTTTTTTTTTCTGTTTATTCTTTGACATGATTTGTTTCCTGTTGGATGGTAGATTGATACATGTTGCTAAGGACCTTTTTTGAATGCAGTCATCCATTAGATTATTAAAAACTATTTCATAGATTTTTAAAAGGTTATCCAAAAAAAGTGGTTATTAGATTGGCTAATGTCGTTAGTACTCTGCTGTTAGTTTAGAATGTCATGATACTTTGAAATGTCTGACACAGGTACTATGTGAAGTACTAAAATCATATTGGGAGTCACGGAATGTCACAGGATGTTTATGGTTAAAGACGTTATCTTGGTTGTATATATGTTTGTATTTGTAGATGTTGGCAGTTAACCAGTTATGGTTATCAGATTTAGCACTCAGGTTACTATCTGTGATAGCACTAGACAGGTTCGGGGATTACGTCTCAGACGAGGTAAGTGACATGTGGAAGTCGGACCTCTATTCCAGGGTGACATGTGGAAGTCAGGCCTCTATGCCAGGTTCCAGCTGTCTAGACTCTACGATAATCATTTTGAACTGAGTTTGTTAAGAAAAAATTATAGTTATTTGTGTTTTGACAAGGTGTGATAATGATGTCACCAGTGTTCCAGTCTTGTGATTAAAATATATCTGTACGAAAGTAATCAAGTTCAGTTTGATTAAGAAGTGTATTGGTTGGAAAAGTTTGATATTTCCACCATCAAAACCTGGACAGTTGCCATATGACCTATAATTGTGTTGGTGTGAAGTTAAACCCAACAAAAACTAAACAAAAAACTAAATAAATGGAAAGTGTGACAAGTTGAGTTAAAGATCTGATTTACGGCTTATCCATGTCTGTATACACTTAAGATAATTATATCAAATGACCTTTTTGCCCTTGCAGGTTGTTGCTCCTGTACGAGAAACTTGTGCTCAAACTCTTGGAGTAGTGATAAAGTTTCTTGAAGCTGATGGTGTACAAGGTGTACTTTGTATACTGTTACAACTGTTGACTCAAAAACAGTGGGAGGTTCGGCATGGGGGATTGCTGGGAATGAAGTACCTCCTGGCTGTAAGAAAGGTAAGATTGTAGGCAGTGTTGCAGCAGAAGTCACATTGACAATTGTTCGAATTTTTCAGTAGCTTCTTGGAATATAAACCTGTGGTACTCCTTTCAATGTGGGACATATTTTTGAAAATTTGGTTCTAAACAATTGTATACATGTAAATGGTTTTAAATTCTGTTAATTTTATTGATCACTTTAAATAGTGTCATGTTTTACAGCTTTTAAATAGTCAGGACTGATTGTTTTTAATGTTTCTTATTTATTTATTTTTTCAGGACATGACTGCAGATTTCATTGCCAAAGTGTTGCATTTATATACCAGGGCCTGCAAGATGCTGATGATGATAACAGAGCTGTTGCAGCAAGTGCTTTAATCCCAGTTACTGATGAACTAGTGCAGATACTTCCTCAACAGGTAGAGTTTATTGTTGATAAAACATGTGTTTCAGAGATGTCCCCCCCCCTTAATCTCAGTTGCTGAGGACTAATCAGTCAACCTCAACAGGTAGAGTTTTTAAGTTGATAAGACAGATGTTGCAGCAAGTGCTTTAATCCCAGTTACTGATGAACTAGTGCAGATACAACCTCAACAGGTAGAGTTTTTAAGTTGATAAGACAGATGTTGCAGAGAGTGCCTTAATCTCAGTTGCTGATGAACTAATGCAGATACAACCTCAACAGGTAGAGTTTTTAAGTTGATAAGACAGATGTTTCAGTGAGTGCCTTAATCTCAGTTGCTGATGAACTAATGCAGATACAACCTCAACAGGTAGAGTTTTTAAGTTGATAAGACAGATGTTGCAGAGAGTGCCTTAATCTCAGTTGCTGATGAACTAATGCAGATACTTTCTCAACAGGTAGAGTTTTATCACATGATAATGGAGCTGTTGTAACTGGTGCTATAATCCCAGTTGCCAATGAACTGCTGTCAGATATTCCTCAAAAATATATTTTATCACAGATAACTGAACTGTTTGCAGTAGTGTTTTAATCTCAGTTGGCAAATGAACTTGCAATACTTCCTTACCGGTCTGTTATCACATATTTAAAAATGCTGTTGTAGCTGCAGCTTTAATCTCAGTCACTGATGAACTAGTGCAGATACTTCCTCAACAGGTAGATTATATGTTGATAAGACAGATGTTGCAGAGAGTGCTTTAATCTCAGTTGCTAATGAACTAGTGCAGATACTTCCTCAATTGGTAGAGTTATCACATGTTTGAAAAGCTATTGTACCTAGTGCTTTAGTCCCAGTTACAGATGTACTTGTGTAGATACTTCCACAACAGGTATAGTTTATCAATTGATAACACAGCTGTTGCAGCTAGTGGTTTAATCTCAGTTGCCTAGTGTAGATACTTCCTCAACAGGTATATTTTATACAGTCATAAATGCTTTTGTGTTACCTTTAGAGCTTTGTGTATTATATCATGTTACACATGCCTACTGAAGTATCCTTATTTTTTCCACAGGTTCCTGTAACAGTTTTATGCTAATTGATTTAGATGACTGAAGTATGTTTATTTGTTTATGGCAGTCCCTTGATCGTTTTAAGCCTGTGGAAGATCCTACTGGATTTAGATGATCCTTACAGCCTCCCTAACGGTAGCATTAATGACTCTGCTTTCAGCTTTGATAGCACATCCAAAAGCTAATGTTATAGACATGTGAGTGAAAGATATATGGACTTTGCATTGATAAAAGATACAGAGTATTCATACTTAATGAAAAATCCATGGAATTTGTACTTTATAAAAGATACAGGGTATTCATACTTCATGAAAAATCCATGGAATTTGTACTTTATAAAAGATACAGGGTATTCATACTTCATGAAAAATCCATGGAATTTGTACTTTATAAAAGATACAGGGTATTCATACTTCATGAAAAATCCATGGAATTTGTACTTTATAAAAGATACAGGGTATTCATACTTCATGAAAAATCCATGGAATTTGTACTTTATAAAAGATACAGGGTATTCATACTTCATGAAAAATCCATGGAATTTGTACTTTATAAAAGATACAGGGTATTCATACTTCATGAAAAATCCATGGAATTTGTACCTTACCATGGTATTCATACTTCATGAAAAATCCATGGAATTTGTACTTCATAAAAGTTACAGGGTATTCATACTGCATGAAAAATCCATGTAATTTGTACTTTATAAAAGATACAGAGTATTCATACTGCATGAAAAATCCATGGAATTTGAACTTGATAAAAAATACAGGGTTTTCATACTTCATGAAAAAAACATGGAATTTGAACTTGATAAAAGATACAGGGTATTCATACTTCATGAAAAATCTAAGGAATTTGAACTTTATAAAAAATACAGGATCAAACAGTTATGTCAGAAAACATGGCTACCAGTGGGAATGGTTACCGGTACTTATACTAAGAATGTTCAGATTAGTCGATTCACGTAAACATGGCCAGATTTCCTGTGGATGTGGTCACATTTCTTATTTGTATAGAATGATTGTCAGAAATGCTGACTCCAACTTTAAATAATTCCATACCAAATTACGCCTTTTGTGACCTGCTACTTAGGTTGTTCAAATAAATATGATTTATTTTAAGCCATGTCCGGCAGTTGTCTTATATATTGCTATATTCAGCTGGAACTTTAAAAATTCTTATCAGAAACTGCCACCTGAGTGATTTTGAAGTTGACACACAAGTTCCTTTATTGACCCTTTACAAGGGTTACTAAAATCAATTGAATTTGTCCAAAAAAAAACATGCTGCCATACAGAGTGATCACCTTTCACATTTTGGCCTCCTAAAACAAATGTTTCTTAGAGACCCTTTTACCAAGATGTTTCAATTGTTCCAATTCCCTAGCTAAAATAATTCATCAAACATCTTCTAAACCTTCAGTCTGATTCAGAAATGTCTTGGATTACTGCCCACCAAGAATTTTTATATTATTCAGATTCATTAAAAATAGGACTGCAAGAGCGAAAAATAGAAAAAACCTTCAAATGCCATCGTCAGCGTCTGCATCGACATTTGTTAAAATTTTTTGTTAAGGTCTCACCTTTCTCAAACTATAAGAGCTACAGCTTGAAACTTGCACATTTGTTTATCATCGTTTAGATGACTTGTAGGCAAGAACGCATAACTTTAACCAGCATTTTGTTAGAATTATGACCTTTTGTCTTACAAAAAAAAAAAAAAACTATTTTCTTACGTAAAAAAACAACTCTTTTCTTACATATTGTCCAGCACTTGCAGACAAGCGATGGCTCCTGGAGGCAGTGCTCTAGTTTTTAGCTCATCTGATTTTTTGAGAAAAAAAATGATGAGTTATTGTCATCGCTTGATCAGTGTCGGCATTGGCTGATTAAGGTTATGTTTAGGTTCAGCTTTTCTCTAAACCTATCAAAGCTGCTTGCTTTGTGAAACTTGACGGCCCTGTTCCAACCAAAAGCTGATTCGTACAACAAGTAAGTACTCCATCCGCTTTTTTGTCAGAATGAATGACCCCTTTTGGACTAGAAATATCCGATTTCTTGGTTAAGTTTATGTTTAGGTGACTTTTTCTCCGTAACTATCTAATCTACTGCTTGAAACCTGGCCCACTTTTTACCATCAAAAGCTTACACCTGTACACAGAATTCAAACTCCACCTCCTTTTTGCAAGCATTATGGCCTCTTTGACTTAGAAAATCCGATTTCTTGGTGAAGTTTTGCGTTAGGTAAGCTTTTCTCCTTAACAGTCAAAGCTAGTGCTTTAAAACTTGGAGCATTTATTCACCATTAAACGCTGACTCTGCACAGCCATGTGCTTACTCTATATTGCTTTTTTGGCATGAATTATGGCCCCCCCCCCCCCCCCCCCCCCCCCCCCCCCCCCCCCCAAAAAAAAACCCCCCCCCCCTTTTGGCCTTGAGAAAATCATGTTGACCATTTTTTATTATACAGAGACGAAAAAATCCAGATGAGCACCGCCATCCGCAAGGCAGTGCTCTTGTATAAAGTTTTGAAGTAAAATATTTTCTAATATTACTTTAGGACCGCAAAACCATTAACAGAGCTTGTACCCAGATTGTTACCATTTCTGCGACACAACATTCCTTCTGTTAGAAAAGCAGCACTGGAAACATTGAAGACACTGTTAACTATGCAATCTACAAAGGTTTATATTATTATTATACATGTCAGGTAAAAGATATGATAATTATGTCTCCCCCCCTCTGGGGGAGACATATGTTTTTGCCCTGTCCGTCCGTCCGTCCGTACGTCCACTTCTTTCCGATCACTAACTGGAGAATCATTTTGACCTAGAACCTTCAAACTTCATAGGGTTGTAAGGGCGGCTGGAGTAGACGACCCCATATTGTTTTTGGGTCACTCTGTTAAAGGTCAAGGTCCAGGGGCCTGACATTGAAAACCATTTCCGATCAATACTAGAGAACCACTTGAAAGAATGTGAAACTTAATAGGAGAATTGGTCTGAAGATTAGATGACCCCTATTGACCCTTGACCCAGAATGTTGAAACTTAATATGATGATTGGTCATGAAGAGTAGATGACCACCCCCCCCCGCCCCCTATGATTTTGGGTCACTCCATCAAAGGTCAAGTCCCGGGGCCTGAACTTGAAAAACGCATTTCCGAGCATAACTATAGAACCACTTGACCCAGATGTTTGAAACTTAATAGGATGATTGGTCATGAACTAGTAGATGACCCCTATTGGGGATTTTGGGGTCACTCCGCCGAGATAAGGTCACAGGAGCCTGAACATTGAAACCATTTCCGATCAATACTATAGAACCAATTGACCAGATTGTTGAACTTCATAGGATGATTGAACCTTAGAGTGATACCCCTATTGTTTGGGGTCACTCTGTTTAAAAGTCAAGGTCACATGGCCTGAAACATTGAAAACGCATTTCATCAATACTTGAGTACCACTTGACCCAGAATGTTGAAACTTCATAAGATGATTGTACAGGAAAGTAATATGACACCCTATCGATTTTTGGGTCATTCTGTTAAAGGTCAAGGGTTTTTCCACGGGGGCCTAACATTGAAAAACATTTCCGTCAGAATAACTGAAGAACAAATGACCGTCAGACAGTTGAAACTTAATAAGGATGATTGGTCATGCAGAGTAGATGACCCCTCTCGCATCTTGGGGTCACTCTGTTGGTCTAAACATATTTTATTTTGCAATATTTTACAACATGATTACAAATATACAATAAAGGATTGGACAGGAACTTTATAAGCTTAAGGTTGTCCTCTCCCAAGGTCACAGGGGCCTGACATGATAACCATTTCCAATCAATAACTTGAGAACCCTTGAATCAGAATGTTGAAATTCATAGGATCATTGAACCTGCAGAGTAGATGCCCCTTTGATTTTTTGGTCATCTATTAAAGGTTCCAGGCACAGGGGCCTGGTATGTGAAATCATTTCGCGGAAAATACTTTGAGAACATGCATAGTATATGACCCCTATTTATTTGGGGTCCTTGATCAAAGTCAGGTCATCAAGGAGCCTACATGACTTGAGAACCCTAGGCAAAGAGTTTTGAAACTTTAGCAAATATACTGGCATGCCAAGTAGATGATCCCTATTAAAGCCCAACCATCTGGCCTCTTTTACTTTCCTCCTGACCCTCTTGACGTCTTGTCCTTACCCTTTGCCTTGGGGAGACATGCGTCTTTTTGCAAAGCATCTTCTAGTTCTTTTTTTTTTTGTACATGTAAAGAGTTCCACTTTTAACACTTTAACCTTTATTGTTAAAGGCTTTACATGTGGAACTGACTAAAGCCTGTCAGATAAACAAAAACTTGTTTCGTATTCTGTAGTTAATTCTGGGAATGCCTTCAAATTAAGGAGTTGATTTTTATACGCCCGAAGGGACGTATTATGTTATGACGCTGTTGTCCGTCGTCCGTTAGCAATTTGTGTCCTGTCCGTTAGCAATGTTGTGTCCGCTCTGTAACTCTTGAACCCCTTGAAGGCTTTTAAGGAAACTTTACCAATGTTACCACATGAGACGATGTGTCCGAGCGCCTGTTTTGATGTCTTGCTTCAAGGTCAAAGTCCACTTAGGAGTCAAGGTCATATTCAGTTTGTTTTCCGTGTCCGCTGCTGTAACTCTTGACCCCTTGAGGATTTCAAAGAAACTTGACACAAATGTTCTCCATCACCAAGACGACTTGCAGAGCGCATGTTCCGGATACTTGCTTCACGGTCAAGGTCATACTTAGGGGTCAAAATTCATATCAGTTTTGTTTCATGTCCGCTCTGTACTCTTGACCCCCTTGACGGTTTCAAACTTGATACTGTTCACCACACCAGACGACCGTGCATAGCTCCCCCCGCATGTTCGGAATACTTGCTTCAAGGTCAAGGTCACACTTAGGGGTCAAAAGTCATATCAGTTTTTGTTTCGTGGTCCGCCTGTAACCTTGAACGCTGGCAGGATTTCAAAGAAACTTTGCAGAATGTTCACCACATTGTAACATGTTGCAAGCGAGGCTCCGTATGACTTGGCTTCAAGCAAGGTCACACTTAAGGTTCAAGGTCCTATATACTTTGCTTTGGTATATGGCTTCTGCATTGCAGTGCTCTTGTTTTTATTTGGGCAGGTCTCATTTTTGTACTTACAATATTTTTTTTTTTTTTGAATTACTTCCCTTTTATTTACTATAAATAGCTTATTTTAAACTTTTTTATTATTGGGCCGTCAGGGAAAAACCGAGACTCACTTTTCTGGTACACCTGGATGGTACCGGGCTAATTTTAAGGTGTAGTCTTTCATACTGTAGCCTGATAAGGATTTGTTTGTAGACTTTGAATCTTTTTTTGTGGACTTAGATTTGTTTTTTGAGTTTGCCTTTTGTTTTCTCAGTCCTTTGGGGCTACAACGTCAATCTCTTAAAATTTTGCGCCATCCTATGCTGTAAGGCTTCGGGCGTATATTGCCCCGCTTGGCGGCGCTCTTGGTTGTTTTGTTTTAAAATCAATGTTCTTGTTTGACTTTATTTCTGTCTTTAGCAATCTGTGAATACCTGGTTACCACATCTTCTGCAACCATTATTGTGCCATATATACCAGAGATCCCTGTTAGAAACCCAGCCAGATATTCTCTCAGTAGTGACAGAGGTTTGGTCCTGTATGCTGAGCCGGTCACCTCCTGAGTTCCTGGTTGCAGCAGCCACACCATGGATGGGTGTGTGGTTGTCCCTGGCAATGCGCCTCAAAATATCCATATGATTCACACTATCTTGAGAGGCCAACCTCCTGCGGTAACTACTTGTCCAGTATTTTTTATTTTGTGCAGGATTTTTAATTACAAATCATATATGTTATAAAACTGTTTTGGCAATACATTGCAAAAAAATGAATAATTGTGATATTGTCGTCAAGATCGCTCTCATATTACACAATATAAGGATCTTATATGCCTATGTAAGACAGGGTTTTCCCCAAACCCTAGGGATAGCGTGAAATGAAGAACCAAGCACAGAGTTTTCCCCCCCCCCCCTCAGTGTCGGGAGGTTTAGGGAAACGCGTGCCTTTCTCAGGAGGGCATGTTAGATCATCCACTATTAATACTACAGCAACATTTTCAAAGATATTATAAATCAAAAATGGCTTACACGTCAATTATGACATTGATATGCGCACATGTTGCTAAGGTGATCTTTAGTCTGGATAACCTTGTCCTTCCCCTGTGGTTCTGGGACGATCTGTGTATGAAAAGAATTGTAACCACTGCCTTACCTTGCATGATCGTAAGAGGCGACTAATAGGGTCTTAACCTTGGTTGGGCAGTAACTCCTGTGATTCCATCAGGTAGGCAAATTTGGATCCATACCTCGTGTTTTTATTTCGATGTAAATGAGATGTGGAACCCAAATTTTTAGTCGCTTTTGGCACCATAAAACTATACAGTGTTGGTTACGCCGTAAACTCCAAATAAAAAATAAAAAATATTGTCTTTTCCCCACGAGGAAGGCAAGAATATTCTCCTACAACCAATATTTAGTTTTATTTCTGAAATAAAAAGGAATTAGCTTTTATGGCTTAATGTTCATATTTAGATGCAGAAAATTGCTCTCAACCCAAAACACAGAATTTTACTCTTGCTTAACAACTTGTAGTATATGTAACTGGAATTCATTGCTAATTCAGATTTGGTTTTAAATTGATAGGGACACAGTATTTTCATGGATTATTAATGTTGCACAGAATAAGTGGTATGGTCATTTGTTTTGTGTGAGTCCCATTTTTTGTTGTACTAGGCAGGTCGATGCTCTCGCATAGAGGGGGGGGTCGACAAGTTTCAGATAGTGAAGACAAGTCATCTGTGGAGACCAAAGATAGACCGGAATATATAGCCGGATACGAGTCGGTTAACTCCACCGTGCAAGACAGAGATGTTTACGTAATGAGGGCAAGAACGACGGCAGCACAGTGAGTGACTGATATTGAATACTTTGTTAAAGAATTCGATATTTTTGAAAATATTTTTTTTTTGCTTATGGATGATTAATATTAAAAAAGAACAGTCATAAAACATATTTTATCTTGATCTGCGAATTTTCAAAACTAAAGTGTCTTTATAATAGATTGACTGTAGCTGAAATTTGACTGAATTGAAACTACTCATATTTTGAGAATTAAATGTGTCTGATTTCCATACAGGTATAGCTTTTTAGCTCACCATAGCACAACATACTCTAGATGAGCTGTTGTGATGTCTCACTGTCGTCAGTCCGTCTGGGTTTATAATTTCTTCAAACAATATCAACTCTAAAACCACTTGGTGAAAGTTGATGAACTTGACATAAATGTTTTTTGGGTGGACCTCTTTCAGAATTGCCATGACAACCAAAAACTTTTGAAAAACCTTCATGTTTACTAGAAATATACCTTGGAAATTCCTTGACCATAATTGTTAAAAGAACAGCGACCAGGGAGCACAGCCAATTTAGCCTGTAATTATAAAATGTGTTTGTCAGAAACTGCTGGCTTGATTTTAAAATAACTTCACACTGGTGATCATCGAGTAGCCCTCTACCAACATTGTTCAAACTAATCTGAATCTTATCAAAAAAACATGGCTGGCAGAGTTAAAAATATAAAATTTTCCAAACGCTTTAACCATTTATCTGATTCTGGTATAATTTTGTAGAAATGTTCATTGAATGAACAAATACTAAGAATGTTTTTATTCTTCTTAAATGTTCAAAGGTATGCTTGCCAGAGCTAAAAATAGAAATATCATATCTCATTTACCATTGATTAGATTTTGAAATTATTTCACAAAATATTCCTTTTGTTGCTGTCGGCTTAATAAAATCAGAAATATGTCTTCAAGGGGTAGGTCTAGGTTTTCCTGTAAAGGTCAATAGAAAACTTTCAAAACAAGCTTTTAGCTAGTTTTCATAGTAATTTGGCAGAAATATCCTTGTAATACCTGAATGAGCTGTGGAACTCTTGATGAGTGGAATAGGGCCATCATTGCCTTCTTGTTAGTAGTCTTAATATTGCTAGTGATGGATGTTATACCTGTCTTTAAACAGTCAATTTCATTCATTATATACATGTACCTATTTCTACTGTTAAATCAGCCAAAATGGACTTTAATCTTTAAACAAATAAGGCTGAAAACCTGCTAGAAACAGAGAGTTTTTTATGCAAGAATGTCACAACTAAAACAAGTAGTCCTACCATTGAATCTTTTTTTCGTATCCGATGGGAATTGAATTCAGAGTTTGCATTCATTCGTGAAATACAGGCTGAATGAAAATTGTTAGGTATATATTAAAATGCATGAATCACTGGCTTACAGTCTGTCATATGTGTTATATGATTTATTTCATTTTCTAATCAAGTGATTAATTTCATTATAACAAAACTTAAAAAAGTCTGGAAGCAACACATTATGCCTGATATGCCTTCAAAAAATACTGCAAAATAATTCAGTAAAATACTGCTTGTCTGAAGAGAAATAGTATAATATGATATGCAGTTGTGAAAGGATAACATGTTCATATAAATGTGGTTCTTAGAGAAATTAATTTCCATTTAAATTGTATTTTGCTGATGTGAATGTTAATCACAGTGAAAAAAATCAGGCTTTTGAAGGTGTGTGAAGGAAACTTTTTGTATTTAAAACGACATCAAAATTTATTAATGATGAAGAAATCTTGAAGAATGTTCTTTCAACATAAACCCTTTTCATTCATTCTTTAGGCTGCTAGGAAGTTTATGTAGCAAGATTACCCAGCCTGTTTTGGGTCTTCCCGAGAATTGTGAGAAACCATCCGAGTCCCTGGCCAAACTTCTAGTCTTCCATCTTAACACAAAATCGGCAGTACAGAGGATTGTTATAGCGGAGGTTGTACATATCTGGGCAGCTACAGGGGTAAGTCGGTACATCGGATTTGTATTTGCGGCGGTTTTGTTATGATTTTTTGCGATCAGAGGGACACTAGAATTCAAAATATCATGGGTTATAAAAAGCATTTATGTCTGTGACAAAGAGTGAAAATTCTTAATTCAAGTAAGTTTTTTGTCTTTCAAATCGTGAAACGAAAGTGATGCAAAAATTACCTAATTTATAGTTGTGTAAGGAGCAAGTTAAACTGATCGATTAGTCATTGATTTTCTGTCATGTTTGTAGGGAAGTCAGTTTTCAATTACTTTAATAATTTGTTAACCATTAAATCTTCGAAATGGTTAACCAGATAAAATGTGATGCATATATTTATCTGAACACTAGTGAAACTATACTTATAATTGGACCTCATTATTTCAGATGTCCGCTGTTGTTACCGCAATCAATATTTTCTGTTCTGGAAAAAATCAGTTAATGTCTCTGTCTTTATTTTATTGGCTCACCTGTCACATAGTGACAAGGTGAGCTTTTGTGATCACCCGTCGTCTGTCGTCAGTCCTTCCGTGCGTCAACAATTTCTTGTCTGCACGATAGAAGTTTCATATATGATTTTATTTTAACCAAACTTTGCACACAACTTGTATCACCATAAGATCTCAGTTCCTTTCTTGAATTGGCCAGATCCCATTATGGGTTCCAGAGTTATGACCCCTGAAAGGGCCAAAATAGCTATTTTGACCTTGTCTGCACAATAGCAGCTTCATTTATGATTTGATTTTAACCAAACTTGCACACAACTTGTATCACCACAAGATCTTGGTTCCTTTCTTGAACTGGCCAGATTCCATCATGGTTTCCAGAGTTATGGCCCCTTAAAGGTCCAAAATTTGCTTCATTTATGGTTTGATTTGATACAAACTTACAAAATATCTTCAACAATATTAAATCTTGGATTCCATGACGAATCTGTCAAATCCAGCTGTAGGTTCCAGAGTTATTTTGTATCTGATTACCTCATTTGTGTCAACAGATGGACTTGGACAATCAGTGAAGATACATATTGACTGAATTTATGACAAATTTCCTCCCTGTATTTTTTATCTAAATGAATACACCTTAGCAGCTTCTAATGAGATTGGTTTGAAACGTTATTTATGTCTTCCATGGTAAGAAATAGTCATATTAGATAACTCTTGATTGAACATTTATCGATATGAATACTTTACTAATATATTGTTGTATAGGCTTGTACTCTGTATCTTCTACATGCATATACCAATGCATGATTACCTCCCCTAATTTTAATAAAAATGGATTTATCTCGGTAAATATTTATAGAACTCATTTGAAATTTCATTATTGTCCTTAGTTGGACTGAGGCAATCAGGGTAGATAGCTATCAATCAGGGAAGATGGCTATTGACTGATTTTATGTCAAATAACTTCCCTTTGTTTCAAGTTAAAATGGGTGTATCTCAGTAACCAATGGAGATACTGATTTGAAATGTCATTTATGCCATCAGATGGACTTGGACAATCAGGGTAGATAACTTTTGACTGAATTTACGACAAATTACCTCCCTATTATGTAAACGAATATATATCAGCAGCATCAAATGAGATTGGTTTTATATGTTATTTAAGTCTTCCAGGGTAAGGAATAGTCATGTTAGTACAAAAATGCAGCATTTGAGCCTAGGACCCTCAAACTTGGTATGGAAATTGGCCCTGATTAGGTCAAAAGGGACTGTTACAAGAAAATGTTTATCCTGATGATATTTAATGTGTATGCCTATGTGCTCTATGGCAAAACTTGATCATATCATTTTGAGCAATGGTACTCAGGTGAGCGACATAGGGCCATCATGGCCCTCTTGTGTTATAAAGTATTTCCAAATGATTGACAAAAGAGAATATCTTTAATTGATGTAAAATAGAAAAGTTTGACCCTACAATGTAACAGAGCAGTATTTCAAAGTAACACATTAATTCATACACTGTTTTGTTTAACAGTTGTGTGAATGTCCAGAGGAAGTGAAATCCAAATTGTTAGAAACACTGACAGAGAGTATTTATTATGATGAAATAGCTCTGGGGTTTACACGTTTACAAACAGAGTGCAGGGACTTCATCGCCTCTCTCAAACAACAGGGCATCAACATGGATCAGATTATCCTGCCTGGGTAAACATGAATATTTTGTTTAGTTTTAACCCATATATTTTACCTCACTTGGAGAGAAAGCTCTCACAATTTCAGTTATGCTTCTTGGGCTTCTTATGTTCTTGGGCCTTGTTAAAGGATTGTTTCATCCATTTTCAAGTCTTGTTATTAAAGTGGTTGTTTTGTCCATGTTCAAATTTCATTCAGTTGGATTCAAAGCTGCAACCTCCAGATCTGGATTCTAACGCTGCTGTTGCACCATTATGCCTGTCTAATATTTTATGTTCTGTGTATATTCTTCAATAACTTGAGTGGTGTTTAAAGGAAAAAAGTATTGCTTATTATGACTGTGTAATGTTTTGAATTAGAAACAGAACTTGAAATGTTTTGTTTAGTGGGTAGTTCTTATTCAGTTTCCTAAATGGCAACTTTTATATAATTTCATTTTCAATATTTTAGAACGATACTATCACTGGATCAAGCACAGATGCTTGTCACTCAGGTGTACGAACAAGTGAAGCCTGCCATTAAACCTCGTAGTCTACAAACTTTAGAAGATCGAAGGTCACAGTTACACGTCTCAGTATCTCAGATAACTGCTGATCAACAAACACTGGCTGTCAGGTACGTGGGCGACATGTCTTTAATATATAGATTGTGATAGTCAATAGATGCATTTGGGGAACATTCAAGGCTAAGACAAATGTAATTTCAAAGAAAAATACTAGACATGCCTTGAGTATACAGGATAAATGGGCAGCTTGCAATAGTCAACTGAAATACTTTTGAGATTATTTGGTTGCTGTTTTTTAAGGAGTTTAAGTAATTAATCCCCCGCCGTGGCGGAGGGATTATAGGAATGGTCTGCATCCGTCCTTCCGTCCGTCCGTCCGTCCGTCCTTCCGTCCGTAACAAAATCGTGTCCGGTCCATATCCTAAACCCCTTGAAGGATTTTCATGAAACTTGGGTCAAATGATCACCTCATCAAGACAATGTGGGAACCCATGAGTCAACTTTGTCGGTTCAAGGTCAAGGTCACAACTCAAGGTCAAAGGTTTGAGCCTGCCATTTTGTGTCCGCTCTATATCTCCTAAACCCCTTGAAGGAATTTTATAAAACTTGGGTCAAACGATCACCTCATCAAGACGATGTGCAGAACCCATGAGTCAGCTATGTCGGCTCAAGGTCAAGGTCACAACTTAGGGTCAAAGGTTTGAGCCTTCCATTTCGTGTCCGCTCTATATCTCTTAAACCCCTTGAATGAATTTTATAAAACTTGGGTCAAACGATCACCTCATCAAGACGATGTGCAGAACCCATGAGTCAGTCATGCTGGCTCAAGGTCAAGGTCACAACTTAGGGTCAAAGGTTTGAGCCTTCAATTTTGTGTCCGCTCTATATCTCCTAAACCCCTTGCAGGATTTTCATCAAACTTGGGTCAAACGATCACCTCATCAAAGCGATGTGCAGAACTTATGAGTCAGCCATGTCAGCTCAAGGTTAAGGTCACAACTTAGGGTCAAAGGTTTGAGCCTTCCATTTCGTGTCCGCTATATATCTCCTAAACCCTTTGAAGGAATTTTATAAAACTTGGGTCAAATGATTGCCTCATCAGAATGATGTGCAGAAATTATGAGTCAACCATGCCAGCTCAAGGTCAAGGTCACAACTAAGGGTCGAAGGTTTGAGCCTTCCATTTGGTGTCCACTCTGTATCTCCTTAACCCCTTGAAGGATTTTCATCAAACTTGGGTCAAATGATCACCTCATCAAGAACTTATGAGTCAGCCATGTCAACTCAAGGTCAAGGTCACAACTGAAGGTCAAAGGTTTCAGCTCTGTATCTCCTAAACCCCTTGAAGGATTTTCATGAAACTTTGGTCAAATGATCACCTCATCAAGACGTTGTGCAGAATTCATGAGTCAGCCATGTCAGTTCAAGGTCAAGGTCACAGCTAAAATCAAAGGTTTACCCTTTCACTATCCATAGCAGTGGCGGGGGATTTAGCTGTCTTTCAGACTGCCTTGTTTGAAAATGGATTTAGACAGTGCATTTTGATGGTCAGTTTAAACAATGTAAGAAACAAGAGTTAGAAAACAAAAAAAATATTGGCAACATTAGAGCTGTTGGTTGACTGGTTCTGTAATGTGTACAGTGAAACACTGTTCCAGGAATGATGGCTCAAGTATCTGAGCTGACTCAACCAAATCATGTTTTCCTCATATTTTCTGTTTGGATAGCTCAAAAGCACAGATTATTTGAGCTATTACTTATCCTTCTGCTCTTTCCAGTGATCACTGTTTTAGTTCAGGGTGAACTATTAGTATAGAACTATAAGTATAGGTGGTTGGTTGGGTGTCATCGTCTTGTTGTCCATCAACTGCAATTTGCATAAACATTTTAGAACTGTTGGTCCAAATTACACCAAACTTGGTCTGTAGCATCCTGGCTATTTTAAGATTTGTTCAAATGGCTCTGCTTGACCCCTTTAAGGGGCATCTAGAGCTAAAAATAGAAAAAACCTTCAAATAATTTCTTCTAATGAACTGCTTGTTGGGTCTCCATCAGACTTGATCTGTGTGTCATTATAAGGCCCTCCCACAGTTTTGTTCAGCTGGAAGCACTATCATAATGGCCCCTTTGAGGGTTCATTAGAGCTAGAAATACAAATATTTTTAAACAACTTCTTCAAATGGGGATGCTTCTTTGTTTTTTTAGGGGCAGCTGGCACTAAAAATAGAAATACTTTGAAATGACTTTTGCTTCTTCTTTTGGACTGATTGATAAATCAAACTGTTCATAGCATCATTATAAGGTATTCTCTTCCTTATGTTGAATTGGGGCTTCTTTGCCCCTTTTTGGGTCCACAAGAGCTAAAATGAGAAATACCTTTAAACAACTTTTTATCTTGAAGCTTTTGATGGACCTTCATCACACTTGGTCCAGAGCATTCTTATAAAGTCCTCCTTTAAATTTCATGAAATGGGAGCATTTTGCTCTTTCAAAAGGACACAAGAAATTGAAATATCTATAAATGACTTTTTCTGTTGAACTGCTAGGCAGAACTTCATTAAACTTGGTCAGAAGCATCCATGTAAGATCCTCACTCAGACTAAAAATGGGGGCACTTGACTTGTTATATGTTTTTAAAATGTTTTTTTTTAGAAGGTTGGCAGTTTCTGACTGGTTTGATTCCTGTATTTACTTTTGACAGGGTGCAGTCTAGTTTAGCAAAGGCTGTTGTGTCTTTAGATGCCATTCCAGAAAAGTTAAATCCAGTTATCCGCCCCTTGATGGACTGTATCAAGAAAGAAGAAAATGTTTATATACAGGTGAGAACATTGCTACTTGCTACTATTGTTTGAAAGGAATAATTATTGTCTTTAGCAGAAATCTGAAATGAATTTATTCTTTATTTTTTGATTTGACAAAAAACTTCTTAATTAAACACTTGATTACTTGAAAACATTGCATGGGTAAACTATTTATGAAATCGTAAGCAGAAAATTTAAGATATGTTACTAGGGTATGTGTTCCTAGTTCTGAGAATTCATTTCTGAATTTGCAAGGTAAAATATCATCGTAACCTTGGAATATTTTGGAGAAATTTTTTTTTATTTGACTTCTCTGTTTTTATTTGCCAAATTTTAGTACAAGTGCTCAATTGACAAGAGTATGACCATTTTGCCATCTTATTTAATGTTGCTGTGTTTCCTTTGAAAAGATATGTAGTAGTCAAGGTAAATGATATATCATCTAGAGGTAAGGGACCTCTGTGAGCAAGTGGTTAAGGTCATTGACTGAACCACTTGCCCTTCAACTCACTACGTTTGTAGAATCCTTCCATGTGAGGAAGCCCTCCATCTGGCTTACTGAAGGTTTGCAGTTCTACCCAAGTAGTGAATGGAGGGGCACCTGGGGTCCTAGGGTGTTCATGCACCATAAAAATGCTGGAAAGTCACCATAGGACCTATAATTGTTTGGTGTGCTGTAAGGCCCAATAAAGCAATAGCCTAGAGGAACACCAAAATGATTTCTGATTACAGCAACAAAATGATAGATAAAGTTTTTTTTATCTTCTAACCTTAAGTGTTTTCTGTTATTTCAAGTGGATACTTAAGAAAAAAATGTATTTATATATTTATTACAGCGGGAAGGTTCCAAGTGTTTGAGCAGACTGTTGAGGAAATGTTTGTCCAGAGATCCGTGTCCAAACAACAAAGTGATAAAGAACTTATGTGGCTTTTTATGCTGTGATCCCTGTGTAACCCCTGTTTGTGCACAGATAAACAACAACTCTACTTCAGGTAGGTTTTTAAAGTCACGCATTTTGTAGCTGTTTTTGTAGTGATAAAGGAATTCAAAATGCCTATGTTTATGTTTTGATCTGTATAACAATTTTTAAAGTCTCTCATTTTGTAGCTGTTTTTGTAGTGATAAAGGCATTCAGAATGCCCATGTTTACTTTTTGAGTTCTATAACAGTTTTGCTATAGGGTGTTCGTTCCTTACTGACCTGTGTATGTTTGAACCCCACTAGGGCTCTAGGGGTCAAGTTCCTACTTATGAAGAGGCCACAAAGGGATATGTCAGGCAGTGGCAGCTTAACAGCTTGCACATTACCCTATGACTATGTTGCTAGAATATTTATTCCTGAATTGTCAAATGTTGACAACAAATTGCTAAGGGGGTTTGCGGGTGTCCGACCACAGCTGATGGTTCAGAATGCCTCATAAGGGCCCCGTGCAAAGTTTGAGGTAACCTCATGGGTTTAATCTCACCCAACTCTTTAACGTGTATTTTAATAATCAGGGATCATCCTAGGTCAAAATTTTAGGGAGAAGTGACTTCTCTCTCCGCAGAATTTAGGGAGAAATCGAGGAATTTAAGGAGAAGAATCGGCATAGTATTCAGTTTCCAGCCTATAATTATATATTTCAACTTTCTGTGTGTCTTGCTATAACTTATTAGCAGTAATTATTTAAGGAAATTGATTATTATATTGCATCATTATTTTCATGAATTTATAAATAAAGTATTAATTTAGCTATGAAAAAGTCGCCTTAAAAATTTTATCCGAAATTTACACGTCCGAAACGCGTAAGTTTAACAGGTGCACGATCGAAACGCCATGGAAATTTTCATTCATGTTTTGATTCTCGTGCTTTAATAATGCCCGATTCTTGCATCAAATTGTGCAGATTTATACTTTTAATTGATATTTTTATTAATCTTTTCTAAAATAGTACCAAACTCGTAGATATTGGCGATCTTTTTACAATAATTTTGTACGACAGTTCAGACGTCCGCCGTATTGTATTTTTTTTTATCCACAGCGCCCGGGCAATTCATTTTTAGAAATTGGCCGTATTTGAAATATTTTTTGAAGTTTTGATAAAATTAATAAATAATATACTATTGATGCATAAGATCGTACACTCGTTAATTATTGGCTTTTAACACGCCGATTGAAAATTTTCAAAATGGCGACGGCTTACAATATTATTGATTAACACTGTGGGATATTAACGATACGATTGGCTGAAGTTTGATAGGCGAGTAGGCGGAGTTGACTATGGATTTATCGGTAATTTAATCTAGAATATGCATCAAGTTTTACAACTTTAAGTAAACAGATTACAACACTCAGAAAAACTCGGCGATTCGGATTTCGCCTGGAGGCGATAATTAGGCGAAGTGGCCGACTTTACAGCGACAATATCGCTCAAATCGCCTTGTAGGATGATCCCTTATAAAAATATCCCTGTATGTATGCATACCGCTGACACGTTATTATATATTGTAATTTAAATTTTTGCGGTATTTGCATTGTCAGGTAATGACGTATTTTTTGTCAATTACTGACGTATTTTTCCATAGTATGAGCAGTTGTATCATTTTATAATTGATACAGAGGTATAGGATTGGAAGATTTTATCAGGAAAAAATATCCTGATGCAACTTTCAAACTACAAAAAGTCTTGAAAGTTGCTGCTTTTTACAAAGGTGGCTGATTGTGCAAGACATGCCAGGAAGGTCATGTTTGATCGTCCTCCACTATTATAACTGGCATGTTGCCATTTATCCTAAACTGAATTGATGCTAATATAATTAAAGACCAAACAAAAAAAGTAAAGCAAGAAGACATATGTTTTGTTTTGTTACTTATCCTCTTCAAAGAGAGTGACTGTAATAATTCAAGTTATATAGAAATTCAGAAAGTACTGTTGTCTAAAATGAATAAAATTATTTTATAGGTCTTGGTTTGATTTGATCATGCCAAAGTGGTATGTCCTGATGTTTTACACAGCTGTAAAAATTAATGTGGTATTTTATTTTTTCAGAAATTAGCTGTGATATGTACAAAGGAAATCTCACTCTTGCCAAATTGAATAAAGTAAGAACACTAGTTAATATGTCTTACTCTGGATGAAAATCTTATTAACCTTTACCCTGCTAAATTTCTAAAATGGACTGGTCTATGATTCAATTTTGGCAGTACCATTTATTATTCGAAGGGGTGTTTGCTGAAAATTTACTGACTGAATATCAAAACAGTGCAGACCATGATCCCATATAACATTTAATTGTGTTGATATGATTTTAAAGCAAAAAAAACCAAAAAACAAAAAAAACCAACAAACATTGTTAAGTCAGTAGATATTTCCTTTCTTAAGTGTTTTTAGATATGACATGAAAAAAAGAACGTCAGTTTTAAGCTACATGGGTGTGTCACACATTTTTGTAACCAGTGCATCTGAATATGTTTTACCTTCATCAGATCCCAGACACTGACAGAAAACGTTTACAGAGGTCATCGAGTGTGAATGTCACTGTTACACCAGAGATGCTCAAAGATGATGAACAGGTATGTTGCAGAAACAGTTCGTTCCCAGTGTCATATTTTAGCTCACTGAGCTCATGGTGAGCTTTTAGGAACTTTGCATGTCTGACGTCCATCCGTCTGTCGTTTGTCATCCACAGTTTCTTTAAAGAACTTTTCCTAAACCACTAAGTCAGTTTCAACTAAATCCTTTGATGGTACCCTTTCAGATTCTTTTAAATATAGGTCATCAATGTAGAATTCTGGTTGCCATGGCAACTGAAAGGAAAAACTTTAAAAATTTTCTCTGAAATTGCTGGCCTGATTTCAAAATAATTTCACAGCAGTGTTCCTTAGGTGACCCTCTACTAATTTTCTTCAAATTATTCTGTTCCATTAAAAAACATGGCCACAAGGAAGCAAGGTTAGTTTTCCATATGACTTTATGGAAAATTTTCATCCAAATCACTGATGTGACTTTAAAATAATTTCACTGCAATGTTTCTTAAGTGACCATTGCCATCATCTTCATCCCGCAGCATACACATATTTCCTGCCTGTATTTAGTATAAACTTGTAAAATCTAGTCCAGAAATGTTGGTCTATTTCAAAATAATTTTCACATATATTTTCCTTCTGTGACCTTCTACTAGAAATGTCCAAGCAAGCTATGAAAAGATAACTGAAATGATACTTGTAAAATTTGATATTTGCTTGTATGCTTAACTTAGTGCTTTCATTTTCTGTAGCATTCAAAAATGTTATCAATCCAGAGACGAGGAGGGGAGATTACTCTGAATACACTTACCTCAGATTTTAGCGAGAAAGTTCCTCAGGAACTGCCTGCTTTGTGGGAAACTGCTACTAAATGTCTCAATGAAAACCAAGGTGAGTGAATATTTTTACTGTGAAATCATTTATATTTCCTGGAGATACATTTTCGTTGATTTGAACTAACGAAATTTCCATTCATTTCATCTTCGAAACAAGATGTTATCAAATGTATGCCCCCATGGAATAGACATATAAGCAGAAACTGCAAACTTGAACTTAATGGGACCAACAAACTCTGTTCGAGATATTGAGCCATCGAACAAAATACATTATGTATGGATTTTGCTGGGACCTAATGATGAGTTTAAGCTAAGGGTGGTGTTCGAATTATCCAAGTTCAAGGGAAAAAGTTTTGCTTTATATGCAAAGATGCTTTTTGAATCCTTGAAATTCTTTTCTTCCATAAAAATAAGAGTATGTTTGTAAATGTATATCAAACCTGACATTAGTTATTTTATGTAATACAGAATTTTTAAGCATGTAAACCTTTTATCTCTAAGAATTACCAGCAGGTACCATTTCTTACGATGCTACATTTTTTCAGATTCAGAGGTAGACATGACAGATTCCTCAGCCCAGGAAACAGTCAGTTGTCTACAAGTTCTTGAATCTATAGGTCCATCTGTACATACTTCCCTGCTGCCAAAGGTAAGTGCTTGTTATAATTGAGCCACACCATGAGAAAACCAACATAGTGCGTTTGCAACCAGCATAGATCCAGACCAGCCTGCGCATCCACGCAGTCTGGTCAGGATCCATACTGTTCGCTAACAGTTTCTCTAATTGCAATAGGCTTTGAAAGCGAACAGCATGGATCCTGACCAGATTGCACGGATGCGCAGGCTGGTCTGGATCCATGCTGATTGCAGATACACTATGTTGGTTTTCTCATGATGCGGCTCAATTATATATATCAGTCAGACTGTAAACCAGTTCTAACCTGTACGTTTTAGAAATGTCGAATATTTGTTGGCACAACCAGTCCTGTTGTCAGAATAGAATTGTGCTAGCTGACATAATATAATGTCTTTCACTATTAATTGAATATCTTCTGTAGCTACTTCAGTATAAAATAGCATTATTAGTTATAATTTACCCTTGTGTAAGTATTATAACGTTTGTCATACAGTGTCAGTTAGCCAGCTCTGTTTAGTTACACTATGTTGTCATTGGTTATGTGAGGTCACTATTACAGTCGGCTTGGCATATGTTTCCATTCGAATAATGGTGAAAAGAGAAAGATGATTAAAAGTTGGAATTGTGTGAACACAAGTCTGCCGTGCCACATATGGCATGATATTAAGTAAATCCTATCTATAATTAATATAAATGTAAGAGCTAGATAGAGCCTCGTTTGTGAAATGTGAGAACTAGGTTGAGCCTCGTTTGTGGACAAAATCTGATCCTTCTTAATGCCCGTGGAAATTACCACTGGAAGGAAGTTAGAGGTTAGACTACATTTCTCAAAATGAGTATTTTGAATCAGCTTATTATAGAAAACGAAGAAAAGCTTGACAACTGTTGACATTTCAGTTTGTTGATAGTTTGCCGTGCCTTCAGTGTTACCTACAGAACAAGTATACAGGCATCCGGCACATGTCGGCTAGATGTGTGGGTATGTTATCGAGACTGTCGACAGCGGAGGTCATGCTGTTCCTTATAGAGAAAGTGTTACCTATGTTTGAAGCCTCACACAATGATATACAGAGGCAAGGGGCTTCTGAAGCCATTGCCAGTATCCTTTATATCTACTTGGTGTGGACAGGAAGGGTGGTCTGCTGGATAAAGTATCTGCCACTCATCCAGGAGGTTATGGCTTCTAACTCATATAGAGTTTATTACACAAGTACGAAGTAGTATTGCATGTTAGAATCAGATTCAAAAGTTACTTATTTACGCTGAAATGTTTCTTAACGTGGCAGCTAAAATAATTTAAGATATGGTGATCTAGTTGACTGAGAGTTAATTTAATTAACCTTTAGCCTGCTGGCGGCAAGTGATTCTGCCTTTGCAACTAGTGCAGACCAAGATCAGCCTGCATGTCCATCATGGTCTGCACTGTTCGCTATTCAGTCACTAAATTTTCAGTGAAAACCTCTTTGAATAATAAATAGTATTGCCCATATTGGATGAGGGACCAGTCCATTTTAGAAATTTAAAGGTTAAGAGTTTGGAAATGTGCTCTAATTTCAGTAGGTACTTGAAGGGGTCATGTTAAGAAAAATAATCAAAAAGAAATAAAAATCAGGTATACATGTACAAAATTTCCAGGAATAAGACCTAGATTGCCCCTCGAAAAACCATTTTTAGGATTTTACAGCTGACTGCATTAACAGTCTCTATAAATACACTTTACATAATTAATTGTTCATATAAGTGAATAAAGTATGATATGAAATGAATTTCGAGCTCCTTAATGACTGTACAGATGTGATTGAGGTGTTGGGGATGGATATTATACCCTATATTGTATTGCTGATAGTTCCTGTGTTGGGGAGAATGACTGATCAACACGAGGATGTTAGAACTGTAGCTACACACTGCTTCGCTTCCCTCATACGCTTACTGCCATTAGAGGTATGTATGCACATCATAAAATGTTGATATTTATAAGAAGAGTTGATGTATTATCTTACTTTATGTTACATTTATACATCCTTTGTAGAAGAGAAATTGTTTTGTCTATGTCAGGTATGTCTGTCTGTCAGATGGTTTTAGATCTGTAACTTGAAGACTGTAAAACTGTGGCTAGGTTAAGGTCAGTGTGACTTTGAGACTGAAAATGAGCCATGCCATGAGAAAACCAACATAGTGGGTTTGCGACCAGCATGGATCAAGACCAGCCTGCGCATCCGCGCAGTCTGGTCAGGATCCATGCTGTTCGCTTTCAAAGCCTATTACAATTAGAGAAACTGTTAGCGAACAGCATGGATCCTGACCAGACTGTGCGGATGCGCAGGCTGGTCTGGATCCATGCTGGTCGCAAAGCCACTATGTTGGTTTTCTCATGGTGTGGCTCAAATGGTTTCCAATCAATACCTTGAGAACAACATTAAAGTACGGTACATAGCATTTTTGTCTGGTGTCAATAAATTTTTGGCACCATAAAGTCAACTATGTGTCTTTCATTCTTATCCTTCCCTTCTTATATGTTCAAACTATGATTATGTATTTATTTTGTACATGTATTACTAGGAATAAAATATGTTTAAACCAAAGGTCAGCATCATAGCGTACTTAAAGCTTAAAATTGCACACCCAGTTTCCACAGATAGGCAGTCATGAGAGCATATGTGTTTTACATACAGTTCTTATTTACTTAAGTGAGTATAGTAGATTTAACTTTGTTTATTATGCAGTATGTTGTACAACATATAGTCCCTGTGTACAGGGTTATGCCAGTGTTCATGTAAAGCTTCGTCTTCACAAAATTCCAGTGTAATTCACAAACCCTTTCAATGATCATAAATTCTGTGCAAATGGCAAAAAATACAGATTTCCAAGAAAAATTCAGAAGAAATACCAGTAATCTGATACCAGAGAGGTTCATGATATATTTTAACTGTAAAGCAAGCTAGTAAGAATAAGAATCATTACAGATATCAAGTGTTGTACATGTCTCGGTCTCAGTGCCAAAGAGCATTTTATGCATTGAAATTCCAAGACTGTTTAAGACCATTTAAGGAGGTAGGTTACCTTCATATTTGTATGTGCGCATGCCCAACCGGAAGCTAACGTGACGATTTACGACGACGTTTACGACAAACTAAATGTGTTTGTATATTCATTCTTCTGAAAACAAATCATGAACCTGTCTTCGTTCTGATACTTTATGGTTTAGTAATGCAGAAATAATGAATAAATTGTCGCAGAAACGCTTCAAAACAATGTTGTCTTAAAATGACGTCATTGACATCATGACGTTACGTGTCAGTTACCGCGCAAAATTAATAGCTTTTATCTTGAAAGTACGTAATTCTGTGCATTTTCTTTATTTTTACTATTTTCAAATAACCATTATTTGCTGAAATATTTTTTATGAGTCTTTTGTTCTAAATAATAATCAATATTTTGCTTCTTTTATGTAGTTATATCGAAATGTTATGCGGAATGTAAGAAAATGGATGATGGTAACCAATGTTATTTGGAATATAGTTGGGTGAAAGGTTACTTGTTACGGCCATTTTCAAATAAAAAATCTCGCAGTTTGATTTGTAATACCTATTTTTCAGGCTCCGTTGATAATTTGTTACTTATATACTAAAACTAAGATCTAAAATTGTTCAGATTTCAGTAGAAAATTGTAGTTTCTTGAATTGAATTGATGTTACAATGGAAACGAAGCCCGTGACCTATGTATCTAAATGTAAAATTCAAAAGCGTTGACACCGGTCTATTTAAGAAACACAGCTTCGGCTTTTTATTTTCATTTCAACAATATCTATGAGAATAATAGCAGCATGCTGAACGATTTTTCCATGAAAAATGCCAGACGAGGGGTACTGCTGTAAGTATACTAAGCTGTGAAATTTGTTTAAATAAATGCAAATAACACGAAAATATAACTTACGTTAGATATAATATGTTTTAAAGCTAAATCAACTAGAAAGATAATCTTATTCAATATTTTTATAAGAAATTACGACAAAAAGCAAGATATAAGCTATTTTAAACATCTCTGTTGCCATGGTTACTTTAAACTTTAAGAAAAATAGGGTACCATGTAAAGTGCTTGGTATTTTGCTAATAATATTACCCAAATATTCCATGTTGGTCATTAACAGAATGGCACTGAAGCCGTCGAAAACCCCTATTTTTATACATAGTTGTTTAAAAATGAAAGACAATGCGTTACCATGGAAACACGAGCCCCGCGACATATACATTTTAAGCTTATATTAGAAAGCTAACGTGCATACTAGTAAAATTATCAATTATGCAGACTTCTACGGATATCAATGAAACTAAAATACACTGAAAAGTGTTAAATATCCGTATTTTCCTTCTTCTTTCAATATGAAATACCTTTGGAGGGTCATGTTCTTTAAACCTGGATAAAAATTGAACTTGAAGGGACAGAGACAAACGAAATTGAAATTGTAGCAGTTAAAACTTCATATTACACAAAATACAAAATAATGCTGCGTTTCAACTAATTTGAATTTACCCTTGTAACAAGGTAACCTACCTCCTTAACTGGCAACATTTTCATGAATTCTTAAACCAAGAAACTAAATTATTGGCTGATGTTAAAGCCCTAGCAACACTATAATTTAGGGATTTTATCATGAGAGCACAGTCAAAGTAATAAAATAATATGCATCAGAGTAATAAACAATGATTTTAATATTCAGTTACTGTCTGAGATATATTATTTCGATTCTAACACATTGTCAAGTATTATTTTGTCTCCCACCACACAGTGGTGAGGGAGACATATTGATTTACTCCAGTCTGTGTGTGTGTCTGTCTGTCTGTCACAAAGCTTGTCCGCACTCTTAAGTCGAACATTTCTCATCCGATTTTCACCAAACTTGAACAAAATGTGTTTTACTACAAGACCTCAGCCAAGTTCGATAACTAGCCAAATCGGTCCAGTCCGGGTGTCTTGGAGTTATGGCCCTTGAATTACCAAAAATCTGCCTTTTTTGCTCTTGTCCGCACTCTAATTCGAACATTTCTCATCCAGTCTTCACCAGACTTGAACAAAATGTGTTTGACCATGAGACCTTGGCCAAGATTGATAACTAGCCAAATCGGTACAGGCATTTTGGAGTTACAGCCCTTGAATTATCGAAAAATCTGCCTTTTTACTCTTGTCTACTCTCTAAGTTGAACATTTCTCATCCGATCTTCACTAAACTTTAACAAAATGTGTTTGGCCATAAGACTTTAGCCAAGTTCGATAACTAGCCAAATCCGCCCAGGCACTTTTGATTTATGGCCCTTGAATTACTGATTGGATCCACTCATCCAGACCATCTAATCGGATCCACTCGTCTAAACCATCTAGAGAAACTAGACATTTTTCATAGGGGCAGTTGTGGGAGACATGCACTTTTCTCAAAAGCATCTCTAGTTATCTAGATCTTTGAAGACATCCACAAAATAGTTGCTTGTTTTGTGTGGTTTTCTTTTCTTGCGTTTGATGTGTGCATAATTACACCCAGTTTCAGTCTTCCTTTTAAAGAGGAAATGAAATCTTGTTGTGTTAGGCTGAAATTTGGAATCTGGAAAAGTGCTTGTTCTCTGGTGGAAAAAAAAAAACCCTGACAATTTATCAAAAATTTACATAATACTCCTAAGTGCATTAAGTGAAGTTGTCCGTGTAAATATTTTCCTCTCTGTTTTAGAGAAGGACTTGTGGCCAAAATTGCTATCTCTTCTTACTGATCTTACTGTGTTTGCACAATCTGTTTTCTAAACAAATGCTGTAATTTTGCAGGCAGGTGTAGCGGACCCTCCTGATATTAAGTCAAGTCTGGTAGAGAGGAAAGTAGAGGAAAGAGCATTTCTGGAACAACTTCTTGATGGATCCAAGTTAGAAAATTATAAAATTGATGTTCCAATTAAAGCAGAACTTAGGAAATATCAGCAGGTTTGTATGTTAAATACTGTGACAGAATAAAATTCCGTATGCATAAAATGCTGTGTGTTTGTATTTTAGATAATTAGATAATTATCAGATGTTAAAAAAGTTGTCTTTTTATGGTTTAGTATTCAATATTCTCTTATTTTACATTTTTGCTATCAATGCAAAGTACGAAATAAAAATTGTAAAATACCAATTTAAAACAAAAGTAAATTTTAAAGTGGATATGTTACGTCTGGTCTTATATTTAGAACTATATGTATTTGGTAAAAGTTGCTATTTCTTGGGGACGTGAATGAGTTAAAAAAGTTATTTATGCATTGGAATTTAATTTCAGTAATTGGAGCAAATTCAAAGTTGTCAAATTAAGTTCCTTACAAATTTTAAGGTTTCCACAATATATGTTCTTTGCCAGATGTACATTCAGTCATTAAATGATAGTTAGTATTGTTTACAGGAAGATAAACTTGGCCGCACACAGATATGACACTAAGTGTCATGTTTTTAGTTTCATATTTCTTCATATAGGTTTAAATGCCCACAGCCTTGTTTTCTTGAAAGTTATGCTTTGGGAAAATTTTATTGATTTTTCTGAAAAGGAAAAAAATAACTTTTTAGCTCACCTGAGCCAAAGGCTCATGGTGAGCTTTTGTGACCGCTCAATGTCCGTCATGCGTCGTGTGTCGTGTGTCCGTCAACATTTTATAAAAAAATCTTCTTCTAGGAAACCACAGGGCAGAATTACACTAAACTTCACAGGAATGATCCTTAGGTGTCCCCTTTCAAAATTGTTCAAAGAATTGAATTCCATGCAGAACTCTGGTTGCCATGGCAATCGAAAGGAAAAACTTATTATTATTATATTTCTTACACTGTTTTAAAGTAATTACCTGATGATCCCAAGCGATTAGGGATCACTTGACTGCGACCTTGACCTACTGACCTACTTTCTTGTGTTTTTTTTTAAGATACAGCCTTGAAATTTGGATGACATGTACAGTTTTGCACACCAATCTTAAAACTGACTTTCAGTTACCATTAATCTGACCTACTGACCTACCTTCTTAATATTTTAGCATCAGTTTGCCATTCGAAACATGTGGCTCATATTACTCAGGTAAGCGATACAGGGTCATCATGAAGCTCTTGTTTAATATACCCAGTTTTGGTATGTAAGCAGAAATGAACATTTTCCTATGTTTCGCTTATAGGATGGTGTGAATTGGCTCGGTTTCCTCAACAAATACAAACTACATGGTATATTATGTGATGATATGGGACTGGGGAAAACTTTACAGTCTATCTGTATCATAGCTTCTGACCATTACAGGAGGGAGCAGAAGTACAAGGTATTTCTCATTGATTTTTTAACTGCATGTTCATTGTGACACAGTGTTATAAGATTTACTGTCCAAAAGCTGCTGTTAGCATTTATAACTTCAACATTATTCAGGCTTTGATAAAGTTTACTTTGATAGTGATGAAATAAAGTTGATTTTTAGCTCGACTATTCGAAGAATAGTCTAGCTATTCTACTCACCCTGGCGTCGGCGTCGGCGTCACACCTTGGTTAAGTTTTTGCATGCAAGTACATACAGCTATCATTTAAAGGCATATAGCTTTGAAACTTATTTATTCTTTTTCTAGGTCAATTACCAACCTCACTGGGTCAAGTTCCATAACTCTAACATGTATTTTGAGCAAATTAAGCCCCCTTTTGGACTTAGAAAATTCTGGTTAAAGTTTTACATGCAAGTTACTATCTCCAAAACTAATGCAGATATTGAATTGAATCTTCACATGTGTCTTCGGGGTTATAAAACTAGTTGATAGCACCAAGTCCCATAACTCTGACCTTCATTTTGGCCAAATTATGCCCCCTTTTGGACTTAGAAAATTCTGGTTAAAGTTTTGCGTGCAAGTACATACAGCTATTACTAAAAGGCATATAGATTTGAAACTTATTTTTTCTTTTTCTAGATCAATTACCTACCTCACTGGGTCAAGTCCCATAACTCTGACATGTATTTTGGCCAAATTATGCCCCCTTTTGGACTTAGAAAATTCTGGTTAAAGTTTTGCGTGCAAGTACATACAGCTATTACTAAAAGGCTTATAGATTTGAAACTTATTTTTTCTTTTTCTAGATCAATTACCTACCTCACTGGGTCAAGTCCCACAACTCTGACATGTATTTTGGCCAAATTATGCCCCCTTTTGGACTTAGAAAATCCTGGTTAAAGTTTTACATACAAGTAACTATCTCCAAAACTACTACAGGTATTGAATTGAAACTTCACATGTGTCCTCCAGGTTATAAAACTAGTTGATAGCACCAAGTCCCATAACTCTGACATGTATTTTGGGCAAATTATGCCCCCTTTTGGACTTAGAAAATCCTGGTTAAAGTTTTGCATGCAAGTACATACAGCTATTACCAAAAGGCATATAGCTTTGAAACTTATTTATTCTTTTTCTAGGTCAATTACCAACCTCACTGGGTCAAGTTCCATTACTCTTAACATGTATTTTGAGCAAATTATGCCCCCTTTTGGACTTAGAAAATTCTGGTTAAAGTTTTACATGCAAGTTACTATCCCCAAAACTAATGCAGATATTGAATTGAAACTTAACATGTTCCTTCGGGGTTATAAAACTAGTTGATAGCATCAAGTCCCATAACTCTGATATGTATTTTGGTCAAATTATGTCCCCTTTCGAACTTAAAACTCTTTTGATATTTAACATTTTGGGTAATAATTTCCTGCTTCTGTGACAATATTTCGAATAGTCGAGCTTGGCTGTCTTATGGACAGCTCTTGTTATTTTATTTCTTTTTTTTGCAGGAATCAGAAAATCCAGACTGTAAACCATTGCCATCCATAGTTGTCTGCCCACCGACATTGATTGGACATTGGGTGTATGAAGTGAATAAGTTTATCGACAAAGAATACCTCAACCCTCTCATGTATGCTGGACCTCCGATGGAAAGACTGAAGTAGGTTTTGTGTATTGAAAACAGTCTGCTAGTACTTTTTAGCTCACATGTCACAAAGTGACAAGGTGAGCTTTTGTGATTGCGCAGCGTCCGTCGTCCGTCCGTCCGTCTGTGCGTCCATAAACTTTTGCTTGTGACCACTCTAGAGGTCACATTTTTCATGGGATCTTTATGAAAGTTGGTCAGAATGTTCATCTTGATGATACCTAGATCAAGTTCGAAACTGGGTCACGTGCGGTAGAGGTGCGCGGTATTACCGGTATACCGGTAACCATGGTATCATTTTCCCGTGGTACGATACCGCGGTACCATCGGGGAATACCGGTATTTTATCAACATTATCCCTACTTCTGTTTATTTTAATTTACATTATCTATGTAGACTTCCGTAACAGCAATTAACACCATGCATGATTTTCTGATTTATATCTCTGGAATTCCCATGCTACTATTATTAGTTTCCAAAAATAACCACCCAGTGGTGCAATTGAACATGTATGATCGACCGCGTGATCCCCAATCAAAACCTTCAAAAACCTCCAGATTATTCCGTATAGATGGATGACGTCACGGGCGCACTTGTTTTTACTTTGAGTCTTGTAAATTCGGCGAGTCCCGACTTCTTGTTTAAATGACGATAGTTTAAAATATCCCTGTATGTATTTGCATGTATTAAAAAAGAAATAAATAGTATGGAAAATGTTGAGTCGAAATTTATTATTTTTTGTTTGAAAACAATTTAATGAAGCCTTCATACTATTTGTAAATGTTACTGGTTTATCAAACGGGTGCACGAATCGAACTTCAAACAAGCGCGACCTATATACATGTGACCCAGTGCTTCCCTAGAGACATTATGGCATCTTCCGATGAATACACGCTGGTAAAAAATACTAAGGGTCAATAATCTAACTAGTCATTAGTCAAGTTAATATTACAGTGTATTTTTTTCTTTAATTCTAGTCAAGTAACTAGTCTTCGTTGTTGCTCATGATAAATTAAGTATTTCTGAGAGTTTTTCAATATTTTTATGACTACTACCATAGCTGTAAGTCTTACGATAAATATGGTGGTATACCGTGGTATGTACCGCGGTAATTAGGAAAAAACCGTGGTATACCACGGTATTTTTTTCAAGGCGGTACCCAGCCCTAACGTGCGGTCCAAAACTAAGTCAGTAAGTCTAAAAATAGAAAAACCTTGTGACCTCTCTAGAGGCCATACTTTTCAATGGATCTTCATGAAACTTAGAATGTTCACCTTGATTATATCTAGGTCAAGTTCGAAACTGGGTCACATGCCATCAAAAACTAGGTCAGTAGGTCAAATAATAAAAAAACCTTGTGACCACTCTAGAGGCCATATTTTTCATGGGATCTGTATGAAAGTTGGTCTGAATATTCATCTTGATGATATCTAGGTCAGGTTCGAAACTGGGTCAACTGCGGTCAAAAACTAGGTCACTAGGTCTAAAAATAGAAAAACCTTTTGACCTCTCTAGAGGCGATATTTTTCAATGGATCTTCATGAAAATTGGTCTGAATGTTCACCTTGATGATATCTAGGTAATATTCGAAACTGGGTCAGGTGCGGTCAAAAACTAGGTCAGTAGGTATAAAACTAGAAAAACCTTGTAATTTCTCTAGAGGCCATATTTTTCATGAGATCTTCATGAAAATTAGTGAGAATGTTCAACTTGATGATATCTAGGTCAGGTTCAAAACTGGGTCACGTGCCTTCAAAAACTAGGTCATTAGATCAAATAATAGAAAAACCTTGTGACCTCTCTAGAGGCCATATTTTTCAATGGATCTTCATGAAATTTGTCAGAATTTTTATCTTGATGATATCTAGGTCAAGTTCAAAACTGGGTCACATGAGCTCAAAAACTAGGTCACTATGTCAAATAATAGAAAAAACAACATCATACTCAGTTCAAAACTGGGTTATGTGGGGCCAGGTGAGTGATTCAAGACCATCATGGTCCTCTTGTTTGTTATGCCACTGTGCTAACTGAATAGCTAATTAGCAAGGGTCTCTGTAGCTGAGTGGTTAGTGTTGCTGACTTCAGATCACATGGATGTAGGTTCAAAACCACACATTGAGTATGGAAATTTTTATGTGAAGAAGCCACTACCCATGTGTTCGCCAGTGCCTGAAACAATGCCTTGAGGCACACTTGGTACTTTCTTTTGCCTTCAATAGCTGGAAAACATTTCTACAACTAATTGGTGTGACTCTAAACCCAACTGAAAAATAGCAACAGCTTTTGACTGTCCTGGGCCTTGTTTTCTAAAGTTAAAGTTTTTAGACCAGTCTATTGATTGGCAAGCTTGTGTTCCAAGACTGGTCTCCACGCTTTTATTACCTTGGATCGAGGCTTTTGAATTTTATCCTCGTGTGTTAATAGGTATTTTTGAAAGTTTGACTGCTTTTCAGCTTGGTCACTCTTTCACTAGCTGTATAGCTTTTGTTGATGCTTTCTTACTCAGTTTAGAGCCGATTGAAAACCTGATTGAAACTTTTTATTACATTGTATAACCAAGTATGATATACTTATATTTCATTAAATATGAGAACCCCTTTGGTTGAGTGGGTAGAGTTTCTGACTTTGAATAACTTGCCCTTCACTACTGTAATGGAGTGTGCAATTCTTTCTTGTGAGAGAGCTATCCAGTAGGTTTACGGAAGATTGATGGTTCTACCCATTCTACACGTGAGGTTGGCCAATATAGAGTTAGGGTGATACCCCACATTTATATTTATACCCCTGTCAGTAATTCTACTCAATGGAGGAAGTAAGGAATTTTCCACAATTGTAGAAAAGAACAAAGAAACCCACCTAATTTCTGGTTCGGTTTGTCATTTAGGCCAACTTAAGTATCATTGACATCACTGCTGAGGAGCATTTGGGGTCTTACTCTAAGCTGCAAAGTCACCAAATGACCCATGGTATTTGGAAATTTTTAACCCCACAAAACTATTAAGCAAAAAAATGTTGCCATAAATGTGTTGGTAGATGTATGAATATTTAAATTTTTGCATTATATACCTTTAGGTTACAGAAGAAGGCAAAAAAATACAACATGATTGTAGCATCCTATGATGTTGTAAGAAATGATATTGAATTTTTCAGGTAAATTAGCTTTTATCTGTTTTAGTTTCTAAACTTCTTTATATACACTATGAATTTATGCATTAACAAGTTGAACATTCTTGTGTGTACCGGTGAGCTGTGAGGCTGTTGGCACAAACTGGTCACATGCAGCAAATTCTGTGTATAAAGCACCATTTCTTAAGTAATTTTCTTATTTTCATTTATTAAATTATTTAACTTAAATAATTGTTAAATGAAGATATTATACAATGGGCCATAAAAAAAATTATTTATAATTTTACATCCAAAATTGACTTCGAGGAAATTGCACAGTTAAAAAAAGTGTTGTTTTTTTTAAGATTATTTTAGGTTTATCAAAATTCTCTGTAGGTTTATGTTACAGATGTTATTCTTGTACCTGAAACTTTGTTTCCCTGACTTCAATTAATATGTATGCATATTTCATGCGTATATTTCAGTTCTTTCAGTTGGAATTATTGTGTTTTGGATGAAGGTCACATCATCAAAAATGGCAAAACTAAGGTCAGTGAAAGTTTTATTGTTTATTCTAGCATAAACTGCCATCATTTGGAAAGGATGTTTTAAGAAAACGTGTTAACAAGGAGACCACATGCTATTGAAACACCTTTTTACCTCATCTGAGAATGAAGCACTCATTGGTAGCTTTTAGAATTGCTAGATGTGTGTCATCTGTTTGTCCATTGTTGTCAGTGTCCACAATTTCATTAAAGAACATACCAAGCCAGTTTAAACCAAACTTTCTTCCTGAAGAGAGTGGCCTTATTATGTCTCCCACCACACAGTGTTGTGGGAGACATATTGATTTACGCCTGTCTGTATGTGTGTCCATGTGTATGTGTGTGTCTGATTTCTCATCCGATCTTCACCAAACTTGACCAAAATGTGTTTGGCAATAAGTCCACAGCCAAGTTTGATAACTAGCCAAATCAGCCCAGGCACTTCAGAATTATGGCCCTTGAATGACCGAAAATACTGATGCTAGTGTTACAGCTCTTGGTGCATGGTTGACTCAAATACATAATGGAGAAGAAATGCCAGTCTAGATGATTAGACAGTTGTGGGAAACATGCACTTTCTTCAAGATTCTGCCAAGGTCATAACATGAAAATCATGTGTTATCCTTGCAGTCACAATTTTAATTATTCTGACTACTGGTATGTTACTGTGACCTTAGACTCCTGTTGCAAAACCCTTGCTCACTGTTGTGTTGTGTGTTTTTATTTTGATAAACTTTGACAGATCATTGAATTAAATCTGAAGGAATCTGTTCCATTTTACAGCTACAACTTAAAGTAGGACTTAGACCCGCCCACTTAGCTCAATAGGGAGAGCGCAGATCTACGGATCTTGGGTTCGTGTGTTCGAGCCCTAGACGAGGCATATGTTCTTCATGACAATTTGATAAAAGACATTGTGTCTGAAATCAGTGACTGTCGTCATCCACCTCTGATACATGTGGGGAAGTTGGCATTTACTTGCGGAGAATAGGTTTGTACTGGTACAGAATCAAGAAACAGGTTAGATTAACTGCCTGCCGTTACATAATTGAAATACTGTTGAGAAACGGCGTTAAACTCTAAACAAACAAACAAAATAAAGTAAAGTTTCGTAAGCAAGACGAGCTTCAGTTTTTTGTTATTAGCTCAACTATTCAAAGATCAAACTCAACCTGGCATCGGCATCACACCTTAGTTAAAGTTTTGCATGCAAGTACATATGGCTATCATTTAAAGGCATATAGCTTTGAAACTTATTTTTACTTTTTCTAGGTCAAATACCAACCTCACTGGGTCAAGTCCCATAACTCTGACATGTATTTTGAGCAAATTATGCTGGTTAAAGTTTTACATGCAAGTTACTATCTCCAAAACTAATGCAGATATTGAATTGAAACTTACATGTGCCTTTGGGGTTATAAAACTAGTTGATAGCATCAAGTCCCATAACTCTGACATGCATTTTGGTCAAATTATGTCCCTTTTTGAACTTAAAACAGTTACTTCTGGTTAAAATTTTGCAATGCAGGCACTGGATTGAAACTCTTTAGATATTTTAACATTTTGGGTAATATTTTCCTGCTTCTGGGACAATATTTCGAATAGTTCAATATTTGCTGTCTTATGGACAGCTCTTGTTATATATAGAACTTAAGTTTGAAAGGCTTGGCTTTGATTTACATAATCATCCTCCATTTCAACTGAAAATTGTGAAAGTTGATATTAAAACATTTTTTACTACTGTAAAATTATTATTATTAGTGGGGGACAAACATTCATGGATTTCGTGTTTGTGTAAAGAAAGAAAAATTAGCAGATAAAACTTTCTTTTATTTTGCCTTAATTATTTAAAATCCATCAATTTGTACCTGCAGCAATGCTGTTTAGGTTGAAATAACAATTTTTTATTATTCCCAAGAAGTTTTAATTAATGATTTCACAGTCTTTTATTTGAAGTACTAAAGAAACTAACTAAAGATGCTCACAATTCTTGATCTTGCAATTAATATTTTTCAGATCTCAAAAGCAGTGAAGCAGTTAAACTGTAACCACCGATTGATTCTGTCTGGTACACCAATTCAAAACAATGTCCTTGACCTCTGGTCTCTCTTTGACTTCCTGGTACCAGGTTTCTTGGGTACAGAAAGGCAATTCCAGGCAAGATACGGGAAACCAATCTTAGCCAGCAGAGAGGCAAAAAGCTCTTCTAAAGAGCAAGAAGCAGGTTTGTGAAGTTTTTCTTTCATTTACAGTCAAACACATCTGTAATGCCCACCTGTGGGAAATGAGAAAAAAAGTCTTTGCGGACAGGGGGTTTCTCAACACAGATAAATTTACACTATTTATGGTTAAATGGGAAGACACAATAGTGGCCATTTTAATTAGGCTTTATAGTAGTGGGCATTATTTGGAGGTGGCCTTTAGCACAGGCTCAATGTTTGTTTTTAGATATATTTTCACTAGACTATAGACAACATAATGAAATTATTCGAAGGAAGATATGACTAAGATATGAATTTTTGAAGCTCCATAGATTGAAGTTTCATAACCGTGTAAGATTCATTTGAAAGGTTTTCATTGGACGAATTAGCTTAGTGTGTTGCACGCTGGCTTTCCAATCCCGAGGTCTTGGGATCGATCCCCGACAGATGCCTCGGGAATTTTTAGAAATGCTTTTCAGGGTTTCCCACACAGCTAGAGGTGTACTGGTCAGAAACCCAAGCAATCCTTGCGTATATCGGTTCTTTACACCGGGCACGTTAAAGAACCAAGGGGTCTATTAAAAAAGAGCTATGGTCTGGTACCCGGATTCCCTTGTATCTGAATAACTGTCCCTTCTACTAGTCTGCACCTGTCAGACACTTGTATATATGCACGTAGAGTGCACTTGTAAATAATAGCACTTAGTGAGCACAGTTCATATAAAGAAAAATACCTCACTAGAGGGTGCGCCTATCCAAGACGTGGAAATTACCTGTACAATACAATAATGCCCAGGGCAACACCTTGGCTCCTCCTTCACTATTAGGACTGTAAAATCACCGTATAACTTAAACTGTGTCATTGTGATTTAAATTGAACCCAATTAAACTATAACAAAATAAAAGCATTTTTAAACCTTTATTAGACTGCAGTTATAATATATTTCAGTAAAGTATAAAGCTCAGTGAATTTTATTTCAAGGTGCTCTAGCTATGGAGACATTACATCGACAGGTGCTTCCGTTTATATTGAGACGTTTGAAAGAAGACGTTCTAAAAGATCTACCTCCAAAAATTATCCAGGACTACTACTGTGATCTTAGCCCACTACAGGTTTGTTCAAATGTTTGTTCCTTTGTGATATGATGGTTTGTACATCTGTCTGTTTGTAAAGACCATCTATGAGTTTTATTTGCAAGTGTGAAATTATTTGACTTAATTTGGAGAAATGTAAAAGGTATGTGATTTATTCCCTCTATTTCAGGTAAAACTGTATGAAGACTTCTCCAAATCTCAGGCACAGAAAGGTGTAGAAGATTGTGTCACCTCTACAAAGGCAGTAGAACAGAAGAAAGGATCAACACATGTCTTTCAGGTGTGTTTCTGCCTAAATGGCTTTGATATTGTATGAGGCTAGCTCTTGCAGACAGGTAGATTTCTGCCTAAAGGGCTTTGATATTGTATGAGGCTAGCTCTTGCAGACAGGTAGATTTCTGCCTAAAGGGCTTTGATATTGTATGAGGCTAGCTCTTGCATACAGGTAGGTTTCTGCCTTCAGGTCTTTGATATTGTATGAGCCTTGGACTTGCATACAGGTAGGTTTCTGCCTAAAGGTCTTTGATATTGTATGAGGCTAGCTCTTGCATACAGGTAGGTTTCTGCCTTCAGGTCTTTGATATTGTATGAGCCTTAGACTTGCATACAGGTAGGTTTCTGCCTAAAGGTCTTTGATATTGTATGAGCCTTGGACTTGCATACAGAAAGTTATTTGGATATAGGTGGTTTTGATATTGTATGAGCATTGGACATGCATACAGGAAGGTTTTTGTCTATAAGGGGTTTGATATTGTACGAGTCTCGCACTTGCATACACATACTGTACTTAGAGATATGTAATTTAATTGTTTAAGATATTAGTTTTAAGATTTGATTATAAAGTTGTCATTTATATTTGAATGGTCAATATGGATTTATTTCAGGCTTTACAGTATTTACGTAAAGTATGCAATCATCCGGCATTGGTACTGAACTCGAGTCACCCTAAGTACACAGAGTTCATGGGCATGTTGAAGACACAATACTCGAATCTTCATGATATTTCTCATGCACCTAAACTTACAGCTTTAAAGTAAGTCAGTACTGAGTGATTAAATAAGATATATATTGTTTGACTGCTCTTAAAGTGTCTTTTATCTGACAGTTTTAAGAATAGGCATTGTCTTTCCGTTTGAAATTCATGTTAACATATGAATTTCAAAATAAACTAACTGAGAGTTTTGTTTTTATGAGAGTCATCTTGATGCTTCTTTCTGTTAATGTACAGTAGAATTTTGATCACTGATGATAGTTTCTTTTGTTAAGTTAAATCCTAATTGTTGTCAGAGTCTAGTTAACAAACCCTGTTAATCTTTCTTTATTTGCATCCCTTCAGCCACTCCAACATCAATTCCATTTTACATGTCTTCAATATTACACATGCCACTTTTGAAACTGCTATGGTTAACAGGTCAACAGGGAATAAGTTATAACCCAGTGTTTCTGTTGCATTTGTTATAAGGGGCCTCCTTGGGCGAGTGATGAAGGTATCTTACTTCAAATCACTTGCCTCTCACAGATGTGGGTTTGCAACCTTGCTAGAGGTGTAGAACCCAGCTGGCTTATGGAAGGTCTGTTGGTGTACCCAGGTGCTTGCCAATGATAAGGTAATGGGCAGAGGGGCACTTTGGGTCTTCCTCCACCAAAAGCTGGAAAAGTTGTCATATGACCTAAATTGTGTTGGTGTTACTCTAAACTCTATAAAAAAATTGATGCATTAATTTTGTTTAAATGTGTTTAGGCAACTGTTGTTGGACTGTGGTATTGGAGTGGAGGAGTCAAGTGGACAGCCAGGTACGGATGCACCAGTGGTCAACCAGCACAGGGTCCTCTTGTTCTGTCAGCTCAAGGGAATGCTGGATATTGTAGAGAAAGATCTTCTCAAGTAAGTTTGTGTTAGGGTTGGGCCAGTTGTCGCTATTAGAGATAAGGTATTAAATTTTAAGAATGAAATTATTCATATTTTGTAAAAGCAAATGAAAGTTTTATATGATTAGCATTTGGAAAGTTTTCTCTCTCTCTTTCTATTAGCAAATGTGAGAAAGCATTTGAATTGTTAACCAGGTTTTCAACGAAAACCAGAGTTATTAGATTGGGGTAGATGTCGGTCGGGCGGGCGGGCGGCGGCGGCGGCGGTGGCGGCAGCGGCGGCGGCGTCAAACTGGTGTTTCCGGTCAATAACTTTTGTTTCGGTAAAGATATTTGAATAAAACTTGGTATGTATGTAACTTATATCAAGACAAAGGCTGGGATTGATTTTGGGGGTTTTGGGATCAAGGTCAAGGTCACTGTTACTTAAAATAGAAAAAGGGTTTCCGGTCAATAACTTAACTTAGGAATGAGCTATCATGATGAAACTTGGTGTATAGAAAACTTATATAAAGTTGTAGCTTGGGATTGATTTTGGGGTTTCTGGGATCAAGGTCAAGGTCATTGTTACTAAAAATAGGGTTAGGGTTAGGTTAGGGTTAGGGTTAGCATATCTTCTACATGCATGGAGGGATTTTGATGAAAGTTGGCACAATTGTTCACCATCATGAGACGGAGTGTCATGCACAAGAACCAGGTCCCTAGGTCTAAGGTCAAGGTCACACTTAGAGGTCAAAGGATACAAGAATGAAAACTTTGTCCGGAGCATATCTTCTTCATGCATAGAGGGATTTTGATGTAACTTGGCACAATTATACACCATCATGAGACGAAGTGTCTTGCGCAGTTCCCTTCTTTAGAAATACTTCCCTTTGTTGTTACTATAAATAGCTTATATTGTAACTTTTTCATTACTAGACGTAGGGAAAAATCGAGACCACTTTTCTGTAGTACAACATGCATGTTACATCCAATTTTGAGGTGTATTTTGACCAATCTCTACCTGGTAAGGATTTCTGTGTGGACTTACAATTTTTTTTTTTTGTATTTTTTTTTTTTTTTTTTTTTTTTTTTTTTTTAAGATTAACTTTCCTTAGTTGTTACTATAAATAACTTATATTGTAACTTTTTTATAATTGACAGTAGGGAAAAACCATGACCACTTTTCTGTGGTACAACATAGTTGTTACTTTCTAATTTTAGGTGTATTTTAAGGTATCTCTACCTGGTAAGGAGTTTTTTTGTGGACGTAGAAAAACAAAAGAATTACAATGATTACTAAACAACCACAAAATTAAAATTACATCTGCAAATACAGGTGCTAGAGTAAAGAAATTTGCTGTGACGGGCGTATATTGTGACATTCTGGCACTCTTGTTTATTCTTATGAAAAGTGTTGAAAACCTGGTTTCGTGGCATTGCCGCGTTTCTTGTTTCCAATAATGAAGTTGCTGTCGTTTTGTTTAAAATATGTAATTCTATTTCACTATTGAAATACATTTCTCCAATTTCTTCTGTACAGAGCTCAGATGCCCTCGGTGACATTCCTCAGAATGGATGGGTCAGTCCCAGCTGGGTCCAGACATGATATTGTTAACAGGTAAGTGATACCTCAAACATGATAATATAGTGGTATGTAACTGTTATGAGCAGCTTAATTGGGATGTTACAATTTTAAACTTAACATTTACCATCATTGAAGACTTAAATGCTTTGGGTTTTTTGCTCAAGGAACAGGATTCATGCCTGACTGAAGAAACTTTTGACTTGCGTTATAAACTGAAACAGATTAAAGAAGAACACGCTGATGTAATATGTGATGAACATACTAGTACTGTTTCATTCAGAGATGAGAACAGATGGTGAGCTTTTAGGTAACTGAACCTGTTAGGGTGTTGGAGAAGCTTTACAGTGTATGCTTTCCTTGATTATAACCATAGCAGATAGATGTAAACATAAATTGCTTACTATCACTAAATGTTTGTTTCTGTTTTTGGATGGAGAATGTGATACAGCTGAAATTATCATTAGCTTGTCTGAATTTTGAAAAAATCTACGAGGTAGTGTTGTCACTTGATCGTCGGCGTTGGTTAAAATTTTTGTTTAGGTTCACCTTTTCTCAAAAACTATAAGAGCTACAGCTTTGAAACTTTACCCACTTGTTTATCATCATTAAGTGACCTATGTAGGCAAAGAAACATAACTCTAACCTGCATTTTTGTTAGAATTATGACCCTTTTTGTACTTAGAAAATCTGAACTATAACTCTATTCTTAGATATTGTCCAGCACTTGCAGACGACCGATGGCACCCGCAGACTGTACTCTTGTGTTGGTCTTAGTTAAAAGTAAAAGAAAATCAACGTAAACAAATGTCACAAATGGAACCAGTAATTTCTGAAAAGCACTGGAACCCAGTGAAAAATCTGCAGGCAGTGGACAGTCTCATAATTCAGCTGTTTGATGTTGAAAGAAAATATACTTTATGCTAGTAGAAGCAGCAGGTATTTGTTAAAATTAGAAGAGTTAAAAATGGTTTGGTTTATAGGATCCTTGTTAAGTCCTTTCTCAGATTTGTTCAGATGGTTTGGCTTGGCCACTACAGCTAAAGATAGAAGAAAAAAACTTCCAACAACACTCCTCATGAACCAGATCATAAATCTTGACCAAACTTGGTCTGTAGCATCCTTGAGTAAAAATTTGCTGTTCTTGTTGATTTACCAAGCTATTCTTTGTTTAACCTGTTCAATATTACTATGACAATTTATTACAGATTTAACAACGATCCGTCCATTGACATCCTTCTGCTTACAACACACGTGGGTGGACTGGGTCTCAACTTGACTGGTGCTGATACTGTGATATTTGTTGAGCATGATTGGAACCCAATGAAAGATCTACAGGCAATGGACCGAGCTCACAGAATTGGACAGAAGAAAGTTGTAAATGTTTATAGACTTATCACAAGAGGAACTTTGGAAGAGAAAATTATGGGGTAAGTTATGTTTTCTTTGCTGAAGCCATTCTTTTGATACTTTGCTTCAACTGAAGTGTATTTCTTTGTTTTTATTGAAATCAGGCAGTTATAAGACAGACTTGACATCTGTTTTTGTTGACATATTTCTACTTTGCATATTTCTCTTAACACTTACCCTGCCAAATTTCTATAATGAACACGTAGATCTTTCAATTTCGACAGTACCATTAACTGTTAAAAGGGGTGCTTATGAAAAAAATACTGACTGAATGGCGAACAGTGCAGATCATGATCTACACTGGTCACAAAGGCAGAATCAGTCATGTTTACTGGTTTCCCAGTAGTTTCCGGACCGAAATCGCTATTTTTTGCTAGTAACTTTCAAACAAAACATAGTAGAAACATAAAATGTTCACAGAAAATAAGCTAGGTTCTTCGTTAACACCATGCAGAATTCGTATTACACTTGCGTTCATAACACAAATGGAGATGAGGCCTCAAACGGGGCAATTAATTCCATTGATATCTCAGTTAGTCCGAGTAGTTTTCCGGACCTTTCATTGTAACAGCTGTAACCTTTCTGTAAAAGCAAACATTTCCGATTTCAATATAGATATATATTCAAAATTAAAACATAATTCTAAGGCGTGATGATGATTTGAAAAGTATATTTCAAGATTTTAACAAATACTAGATTTATAATACGCCCATTACAGTTACGTTTAATTACGTTTGAATGACGTTTGCAACGTCACGCTAAAATGACGGGACGTATTTAGCGGACTGGTAATAATACAAGAAATAACTTAAGAACTTTTAATATATTAACAGCTAAAAAAAAAAAAAAGAAGACCGGTCTCAAAACTGGTAGTCTAACGCCCTGACCACTCGGGCATGGACACTGCTGGTAAACATTTGATTGATAGACGGCATCGTAGGTAAATCCCTGTCTATTTTGGTTCCTATTTTTAATCGAAAATTTAATGCCGTAGTATAGTGAATAGGTCGATTTTTTCTGATTTCATTGTTTTATTTTATTACTATCGGAATGTTTTTACAGTATCGTCTGTAAATAGGAGCATCACTTGACTGATGTTTACCTTCAAGGGGCCTCAGTTTCTGCGCATGCGCTCTGTAACTGGAATTCCCCTGCAGTTGACAATCTCTTGTGTAAACATTACACCGAAGTAAGTTAAAACAACCGGGATATTCAAATAATAAATAAGTTCTGTAATGCTAGGTTTCGCTGCTATGTAAAGGCAATAAAGGTCTAGATGGTATGATATTGTTACCCAGATGCTTTACGACGGGGTAAAGTCTACACAGCATGAAATGTAAAAGGTCCGGAAAACTACTTGGGTCCGGAAACTACTGGGAAACCAGTAGCATGATAATGGTGAAAGTGTAGAATGAAGTTTGAAATGCTTATTCAGTTTCACAAGTTCTATCTTGGATTATTTTATTTAAAGTCAGCAGAAACTGAAGCTGTTATCAGGTTCATTTTGTTTGACAGCCTGTATTTTTTCGTGATATATACAGATGAAAAATGATTTAAATCATAAGCAGTAATTTGACTTTCATTTTCATGAAAATTGATCCTTTCAAAGCACATATCACCATTTAGCATTTGTTTGCATTGATATTAAAGCTCATTTTTCTTTTCAAAGTGACATTGATAATATTTCAAAGATAATATCATTTTTGTTTACTATAAGAGACTTTTCATTACACTTGTAATAATATCTTTAAGATTCATTACACATTATGCTTTAAAACCCATTTCATAATTGTAGTCATTTCAGTTGCTATTGATATCTGTTATGTCCATTACATACTGATATAGTACATGCACAACTTGTAACTTACACATGAAATAATTATTAATAATTAATAAATTAATATGTAATTATCATAAAACATGTTCCTGTAAAACACAGCTTACTTAAGCATCAATAGATCCAGCTTCTGGGCTCACTTGATCATCAGTAGATCAAGCTTCTACACTCACTTGAGCAATTAGGGCCTATTGTGTTCCCCAGTCATTTTTCATATGTAGATATATATCATAAAATTTTGTATAGCTGCACTGTTTCCGAGTGACTAGAAGTTACCGCCAGAGTTTTACTTTTGTTGTTATAGCAACAGTTGTGAGACTTTGACCTATGACCTCACCTTAGAAATGGGATCACATCCTCTCGTTCGGGTGGTATCCAATAAAAACAAGCATTTGTAATGACATAGATGTTGTTCTTCTTATCGACAGTCAGTCCCAGAGGTTCTTGAATAGATGTAATGTTAAAAAGTCCTTCTCCGGTGATAATATTGAAACCCTGAATTGTCTCACTGGTCTTGTCAGACACATAAATTTCTCCTTTTCTTGTTGACCCACTAACAAACACTTTACCATGGAACAGTGTCTGCCCAGTGTTGTCATAAAATAACATTTTCTTAACTTCCCCATTAAAATTCATAATATGAACTTGATAACGTTTTGTGTAATATGTTGATGAAAATGTCATGCCAGCCACCAAGCCGTAAGAAAAATAGGATAGTCTGCACACAGCTATACTGTCACAATATCCATCTGTTTTGATAATTTCCTTTCTCTCTAATTTTCTGCCAAAACACAGAACTGGCAAGGTGACATTTAATTTCTCTAACTTACACTTGTTTTCAATGGATACAAATATATCAGAGCCATGTGAGCATATATCAATTGGACTGCATCCTTCAAGTTTTATGTAAGATGAACAATTAAATTTGCTGTCAAAAAGTTTTACTTGCTCATTCAAGTAATCAGCGACAGCGATGTAGCCGCCAGGTAGAAATGTACAAGCAGTATTAATGGCAGCTGCCTGTGTCACGTATCGTTTTGGGCAGCAACGACCTTTAACAATCGGCAGTAAACACTCGCCTCGCTCATATTCTTGTCCGTCTGACCGGTTCCAGTGATCTTCATGATGTGTCTCTACATAATGAAGATCAGCTTTTGAATCAAAGTTGGCAATGAGCAGCGCTTGTTTTGACTTCCTTTCTTGCTCCCAAGCTGGTTTCAGTGGTTTGGGTTTCGGAAGAGAGGAAGCGGGTACCAGGTAGTGGGACTTTGTTTGTGCAACATTAGAATGGTTCCAGGCACAGTAGTTACAGATACACTGTTGGCAGTCCTCACACCACCATGTAGCTACCTTACGTTGGCTGTCTATACCACATTGCGCACATATATCATGGTTACGAGCTCTTGAACTTCCTGGCTGGGAACCTCTAGAGAAAGTAGTTGGTGCAACTTTACCTTGGCTACACCCGCAGCCCATACTGGCTCTAAAACTGAAATATAAATACTTAATAATACTAAATAAACACACAGAGATGTACATATAAAGCAGCAGGAAAACCCAGTTGGGAGATTTGTTGTTGAATATGCACACTTGTCTTTACTACTAGGTGCTTTGTCATTATTGAGCTGTTGTATTGTGGTGATGATTTGTTCATATAAATGCCCTGTATCTGTTTATATATTATATACAATGTATATATGAAACCTATCTTAAAAATGATAAATATATTTATAAATATATCTGCTATGTTGTAAGCATTTACAGAAAATTATGTATGTACATTAGTAATACTTTTAAGATAAATTTTACAACTACATTGTTACCTTTAAATTAGCATGCAATGTATATCCATATTTTTTATATGCTATATTAAGCACACATAAACTAGATACACTGTTTAAAAAAAGTCACGTTACACTGTAAAGAAATGAAAGTTCACATGCAGAACAATGACGCTACAAGATGTAACTGTAATATTCTGTTTGTGCTGTACCTGCTCCTGCATTTATGAAAGCTCCAAGTCTGAAGTTTAGACACTAAAGTTCCAAATTTCCCCATTGCCATAACATTGTTCATATGGCCATCGTTGATAATTGTTCGCTTGCTTTGCTCTGACTTACCAAAATCCAAAATTTAGTTTTGACCTTCAAACGTTTTTATTCATTATAAAAGTCAAGTGTCATATTTCCACCTTTTAAATCACCATGACTGAAGCCCAGTGCTGTTAGGGATTAACTTACCAGTATGTAAAATGTCATATAGAATGTTGTTAGCCAAATTTTATTTCTTATTGCTCTATCTGTATTGAATTAGCCATGTATTTTGTCTTTGAGCAAAGAAAAGGAACATGTGTTAAGGATGGCTTAATGCACATGCTCTGCTGACATTTTGCATAGCTGTTTCAAACATGGCTGTGCAAGTTTCATTGAAATATGTACTGACCTAAAAAGGCTAAAATAGCATTTTAAAATCCGAGTCCAAATTTTAGGATGTAGAAAGTTGAGGAAATTTTCTATGACATCCTTAGTATTTACTGTGTGGGAAATCTTTAGAAATTGTTCAACAGTAGGGATAGATGGCTTAGGAGCATAAAGTGATACATGAATTGTTATGGAATTGGAAGCATAAAGAGATACAATAACTTTTAGGAAATTGGGAGCATTTTTAGGGAAATTGGAGCATAAAGAGTTGGGAGCATAAAGAGATGCAACAATTTTAGGGAATTGGGAGTAACAAGAGATACAATAACTTTTAGGGAATTGGGAGCATAAAGAGATATAACAATTTTTAGGGAATTGGAAGCAAAAAAGAGATAAAACAGTTTTAATGAGTTAAATGAATAGAAATTTGTTGAACATAGAAGATGATTTTACATCTTTTTTCCATATGTTAGACATTGTGGGAATGAAGTAAAGCCATGTCATATTTTTGGTATTACACAGACATAATCATTTCAAATGGAATAAAGAAATTTCAATATTAGCTAAAAAAGCTGACATGTGATAAAAAACGATGTTTGTTTCTTTCCACATTGAATTCATTAAACTGGTTAAATAAAAATGATAAAGTGCTCAGCATAGCCTCATTTCATAAGATTTTATGTAAGATCCTCTGTGAAAATTAGAACTGTATGGGAATGGGTTCAATAAAAACTCCTCATACAAGCTACTCTTTGTATAATCTATTTTTTTTGTACTGAGTTTATTTTATAACTGACTTGCCTAAGCGTAATTTGATATTTGAAAAAAGAGAGATTTAATGAAACAAAGGAACATGTTTTCATTGAACCTTTTGTTTTAGATAGGAATGGGTGGTTAAACATAGAATTTAGGACTTTTTAAAGTAGTCCTCTGTCATAATTTTGTATTTTCTGCTTACAAGTAATTAATAGCATTGTTTTTCTTTGCTGGCCATCTTATTGTAGGAATAAATGAAATAGAACTCAGTCTAACCTGGTTAATGACAAATTTGTTGCTTCTTCTTTCTTGTCATTATACATTTAATAAACAGGAACTTGCATTATGTTGTCATTAAATTCACAGTTTGCTGGACTAACAAGTGCTATAATAATAAAATAATTATTGTACTTTTATTTTAATTGGTTATTACAGAGTTCCTGTATTTGTTAAAGATGTACTAAGTTCACCTTTCACTTAAAGATATCCAATGGCTATTGTTCACTAAAATATTTTTTCTTCAGGTATTTACTTCAAATGTAGAAAATCCTCATCAGATATATTTAACTTTACTGCATATATAAATTACCGGTAGTTGTCTGTGTAGAGCTACATTCATGATTAAATGCCATGCAATAACAGTCAATTGTTAAAAAAAAAAAGTTGTGTAGTGGCTGTACACATTAATATTGTGTTTAGATATACATGTATACACAGTGTGAACTGTTTTATTAATAAACCTTAAAAATAGTTCTATTAATACACATAAACTGAAATCATGTTTACTGTACATTAAGATCATGGATGCTACATACTGAGATCTTGGCTGTTATATATTCAGATGATGGATGTCTATACTGAGATAATAGATAATATAAAACAAAATTTATACAATTACATATTTTATATATTTTCAGACTCCAGAAGTTTAAGATGACCATTGCCAATACAGTAATCAGTCAGGACAATGCTAGCTTGACAACCATGGGTACAGATCAACTATTAGACTTGTTCGCTTTAGAAGACAAGAAGAAAGGAGAGAGTTCTGCACCAGGGGATAGTAAAACTGTTGAGAAAAAGGAGACTGTTAAATCAATTCTGGAAGGACTGGGTGATCTTTGGGAAGATGACCAGTACCAGTCAGAATATGACATGAAAAATTTTATGAAGTCTCTGGTGTAAACTATCAATACTGTTTTGTACATGTAATATTGACATTCTAGAATATCACATATTAAGATGTTTCAAATTGAGAAAAAAATACATATGCTACAGTCATTAGCATTTTCGTATGAGAAATGTCTTAGGTCAAATTTTTGAACAGCTGAGTTTATATTTTAGACTAGAAAAATCAAAATCTAGAACAGTGATGTTATTTTTTGTTTATTTTAGATTTGATTTCGTTCCACCATGATGGACCTTACTTTTTTGTACATAATGAATTATAAGTTGAGTTATAAGTTGTTGATACACTGCAAATTTATGTTACAGTCTTCTGTTTTCACTGGGTAGTTGTTCAAGAAGAATTGGGGTGGGTGGGAATGGTTATCATTCATTTTCTATATACTTTTATCTGTGGAATGTATGTGTGTGCTTATGTTGAAAATTGTTAAGGATGAATGTTGTGTTTTAAATGAACATGTTTCAATCAGTATGTACTTCTGAACCTATTGTGTTCAAAATATTACCGGTATATAAAGGTAAGGTTTAGCCTGTTTTGTCTTTTGTGCTAAGAAAAAAAATGTATGAATTGGAGAAGAATGTTTTGTATGAAGAAATAGGTACAATACAACTTCTGATAATGACCTTATTGATGGTCAAAGTCCTCCTTGCTGAAGCAGACCGTTTTTAGCACACAAAAAAAAGACAGACCAGGTCATAAAAACTGCTGACCTTTAGCACTTCATGCTCCGATTTAAACAAAACTAGGCTACTAGGTCAAATCATAGAAAAACTGATCTAGACTGTATAGGAAACATTTTCTTCCTTTATATCTACCTAAACATAGAAAATTGTTTGTCAGTGCATGGCAGTCTTGCTTATTTTATCTGTTACTTTAAGTTACTGTTGTGTATACTGTATATTGGTTTGGAAATTCAAATTATTTACAATATGTCATAATAAATGGCTTGTAATATTTATGATAATATAAAATTGTTAGGTATCTTAATCAAATATATAATGGCATTTTGCTCTCATGTTTTAGGGTCACTCTGGTGTCGTTTGTCCAGCATTCACATTTTTATTAAACATCTTATCCTTTTGAAATTATTGGTCAGAATTATGCCAAACCTGGTCATGACCTTGACCTTTATATGATCATCACCTTCAAACTTCACCTTAAAAAAAACAACATTTTACTTACCCAGGTTTTACCATTTTGCCTACAGCCCACACAATTTAGTTCATACTCACACTCAATAAACCTTGTGGCAAGACTTACAAATAGACCTATATATAGATGACCTTGACCTTCATATGATATTGACCTTTAAACTTAAAACCTCGAACATCTTTGGTCATACACCCGGTGGCATGATTTTGTGTTTTGATTAGGCAGCTCCTTGTTATTTTGTACAGTTGTTCAATTTTGCTTGTTTATATTTTGCGTATTTTGACTTAAACTAAATACTGTTAAACTGACTATGTTAGGAACTTGTTGATCTAATTCAGGGGAACAAGAACCTTGTTATCATGTTACTTGTTAATTAAACATAATGGAGATATCTATGATTTAATCTTTTGTGTTAATTATATTGGAGAGACAATGTTGTTTAATTGATTCTAACTTAAAATTTGTTTCTGTCAAACTGAAAAAAAAAAAAATAAAACAAAATTAATCGTTGGTTACCAAGGCTAGAAAATTTGAAAGCAGTGAGCTAAATTAACAAAATTAATGGTTGACTGACCAAGGCTAGAAAATTTGAAAGCAGTGAGCTAAATTAACAAAATTAATGGTTGGTTTACCAGGGCTAGAAAATTTGAAAGCAGTGAGCTAAATTTTAGGAAAATGGTAATCTATATCATGATGCTAATACTATGCTTGAAGCAACTTCTAAGGTTGGATGTTGGTCGGAAGAACTTGTCAAGTCAAATTTATTTGAAAAAGTTGTTGTTGAATGCACTTCAGCCTAACATTGGCAAAACTTCAATTTGGACACTGAAAGCGAAATTATTTGTATAGCTAAATTCTTCATTCTGTTGAAAATTTATTTTATTCATGGATAATAGAATTCTGTCATGTACAGTATAGTAAGGTATATAGTGTAACGTCCGAATACCGCACACTACCAGGACCAGAAAAAAAATTTTTTGTTTAAGTTTCCGTAAGCCATTCTTTGTGATTTGGAGCAAGTTCAGACTGGCAAATTATTTAAATTTTATCCTGTAGGGTAAACAGAAATTCCCAGATTTCAAGTTTTAAAGAGAATTTGAGAATTTTTTTATGTTCATATGGGTCAGCACAAACCCAGAAGTCATTAGGTTTTGTCATCTGCAAATATTTCACAGCATAATGGTACAGTTATATTATTGTAATTGTATACATTGTTACACAATGTTATGCCCTTATTATCAGTGCATTGGTTAATGTTCTAACACGTCCCAGTTTGTTTTCCTATTATACAAAGAAGGCAGGAAATTGTGTGTGCAACAATTCATTTTTCTGATGTCTCAATAATTACATCATAGCGTCAAACGGCATAGTGGTGTGCTGGAAAAGAAACCAACAGAAAACGGGCAAATATTTGGTGGATGAAGTAAAGGATGTACAAAATAATCATTGATAACGTGTTAGAATCCAAATAATATATCTCATATAGTGATTTGCTCTTGCATAAAATCATTGTTTGTCGTTTGGATGCGTATTATTATATCACTCAGGCTGCGCCGTCATGATATAATTTCTTTCGCATCTGAACACCAATTTTATTCAACAACAAGTCACTAAATGAGATATATTATTTCATAAGTATGATACAGTATAATGTTCTCATTGTCAGTGCATTGGATAATACTCGAGTATAATTACAAAATAATATATAGTAGAAACATGTTTTAACATACTGAAACAATACGATGAGGTTATATGCTCTAGGGTTAGCCTGCCCGCTTAGCTCAGTAGGTAGAGCGTTGGTCTAAAGATTGCGAGGTCGTGAGTTTGATCCCTGGGCAGGGCGTATATTCTCCATGACGATTTGATTACGGTAAAGACATTTTGTCTGAAATCATTTGTCCTGCACCTCTGATTCATATGGGGAAATTGGCAGTTACTAGCGGAGAACAGGTTTGTACTGGTACAGAATCCAGGAACACTGATTAGGTTAACTGCCCGCCGTTACCTGACTGAAATACTGTTGAAAAAGGGCATTAAACCCAAAACAAACACATATATGCTCTGGGATTAATTTTTCGAGGACGTACTCCAAATAAATTATACACGCACAGTATGACCGATTCGTATTGTTGCAATATATTAAAACATGGCTGTGCTTAATATTATTTTGATTCTGTTATGACTTTGTATGTTAACAAGTAGATAAAACAGGGAAGCACTATTTTGAGTGCATGTATGGTGCTAGATATGATAGGTCATCATGACATCAACTAGAAATTCTGTTTTAACAGTGTTTAAATGTGGGATGTAACACATTCCGCGAAATAGCATAGCAGTACGTAGACATCCCATATCATATATAATGATAACCCTATTTTATTAGGAAAATTGTCTTCAGAAATCCAGTTTGATTCTTACTCTTTAAATCATTTATTATTGTACATTAGTCAAACAAGAGTAAAGAAAAATAAAAGGAATACTGTGAAATCATTGATATTCGTGTGGGACCAATTTTTGTGGTTGAGTCAATAAACGAAATCTAATCCCAATGAACAAGTAAAATTCCCATTCATTTTTTTTCAAAACTTGAAATCCACGAATTCATATCCCCACAAAATTGCCGTTTCGACTAAAACCACGAAATTTCATGCCCACGATATAAAATTATTTTACAGTATGCCGTAAGTATATTCTGTTGATTTTCTTTTTTGTCCAGTTTTATGTCAACAATTTTTGTCAAGCCTGCTTGCAGAAGGGAAGACATGGTTGTCCAAATGGCTGTACAGTGTATGTGCATGCGTGCGTGCATTCGGATTTGTTTTTCCGGACCATAACTTTGACATGCATGGAGCAGTCTCGTTTATATTTGGCATGAATGTTAACCTCAGTGAGATGGAGTGTCACGCGCAAACCGCAGGTTCTTATCTCAAAGGTCAAGGTCACACTTGGAGGTCAAAGGTTAAATTCAATGACTGTCCGGAGCATTTCTTCTTCATGCATGGAGGGATTTTGATGTAACTTGGCACAAATGTTCACAACAATGTGACGGAGTGTCATGCGCAAGAACCAGGACCCTAGGTCTAAGGTCAAGGTCACACTTAGAGGTCAAAGGTCAGATACAAGAATGACTGTACAGAGTATTTCTTTTTCATGCATGGAGGGATTTTGTTGTAACTTGGCACAATTGTTCACCATCATGAGACGGAGTGTCATGTGCAAGAACCTAGAATTATTTCCCTTTGTTGTTACTATAAATAGCTTATATTGTAACATTTTTATTACTGGTCGTAGAGAAAAATCAATACCGCTTTTCTGTAGTACAATATGCATGTTACATCCAATTCTGAGGTGTATTTTGACCTATTTCTGCTGGTAAGGATTTTTGTTACGGACTTAGATTTTTTTAAGGATTTACTTCCCTTTGTTGTTACTATAAATAACTTGTATTGTAACTTTTTGCAATGATTTTTTATTTGGCATAAATGTTTGCCTCAATGAGACAGGGTGTCATGTGCAACTCCTAGTCCTTTTGACTGCTGGCGGGCTCGACATGTTGCCCTTGGGCATCTAGTTTATCTTGTTTGCTGTCAATAAGTTTAGTTATGACTAAAAATATTTTTCGAAAGTGAATGTTGCACTATTTCTAAAGAGTTAAGTTTGTGCTATATTCTTTAAAAGAAATAAAATTGAAAAAAAGTGTTGGTTGGTTGATAAATTCAGTTTCAAGTGTTTAATTGTAGAATGTATCTGTTTTGTTTGGAAATGTTAAACTTAGGAAGCCGAGCTGTGTGGAAAGAGTCGGAGTTTACTCTGTGTGCAGATACTGTAAAATCATAAATATTCGTGGAGGACTACTTTTTGTTTGATTTTATGGTTGTGTCAATCCAGGAAGTTCAATCACAATGCACAAACAAAATTTCTGTTCATTTTATCTTCAGAAGTTGTAATCTAGAAATTCGAATCCCCACCAAATAACCATTTTGGCCAAAACCACAAAATCTAATGCCCACTAAATTAATTGATTTCAAAGTGTATTGTTTTAAGTTTGGCCCCCTGTTGGTCAGTCAGTGTAACTTCCAAAGAATTAGTTATTTTTTTTCATGAAAGGCAGTATCTAGAATGTCAATTTAAGTCCTTGTTCAACTGTAACTTGTGGTTTCGATGGCAACAAAAGTTAAAAATGTAACAATATCCAAGGTTATCTCTTCCAGTAGGTGATAGGTGACTTCTGTTGCTTAGCAAGTCTTGTTTATGATAAAACGGGTGTTGTTATAGATACCTAATACACATCAACAACATTTCTATCCTCTAAGAAAGAGTTGTTTTCTGACATCTTAGATCTTCCTGTTTAATACATGCAGGGTATATAGATTCATTTTACATCAGTGGAATCTGTATATTTGATCATGTTTATAAATTGTAGTTTTATTTTTATGCCCCCGACATCTACTGATGCGGGAGGCATATAGTGATTGTCCTGTCCGTCCGTCCGTACGAGGTTAACCAAATGGGACCGTTTCTTCTAGCATCAATACCCCTCACTGGAATGACTCGATACTAATGCAGATGTAACCTGTGACCATTCCTCATCTTCAAACATCACCTGACCTCAGTTTGACCTTGACCTCGTTTTGGACTTAGGTTGCTTTGTATGAGCCATCTCTTAGTTAACCAAATGGGACCGTTTCCTCTAGCATCAATACCACTTACTAGAATGACTTGATACTAATGCAGGTGTAACCTGTGACCATTCCAAACATCACCTGACCTCAGTTTGACCTGGACCTTGTTTTGGACTTAGGTTGCTTTGTATCGACAAGGATGCCACCAGGGGCATCAAGCGTTTATTGCTTGTTTAAACAGCAATAAAATGATAATGAAACATTGAAGCATCTATTTATTCACGGCTGATATTGAATCACTTTCCCTCTCACCACTTGGATTCGGACTCTAGCCTTACAAGTTACAAAATTAAAATTTTCTCCAGTGAGGAAAGCATCCAGCTGTCCTATACTACTCAGATGCCTGTATGAGCACCTGGGGTTTTCATCTTATGAATTGACTTCACATCTTCAGTTCCGCATATCATCTTGGTGAGATAAATATCCAGTGTTAAATTCATGAATATCTTCCAAGTAGAAGTGGACATGAAGTTAAGCTATTTGCGCCTCTGCCTCCAAATTTGACCCTGATCTTGGACCTATTTACCTGGGTTGCACAGTCTGCATTTGGTCTTTACAAGGATAACAATTGATGCTTGTTTGATGAAACATTTCAGAATCTTCATAAAAACTCATTTTATTGAGAAAAACAAGAGGGTCATGATGACCCTGTGTATCGCTCACCTGTTAAACTTGGCCTTGGAATCATCAAGATAAATATTCTGACCAAGTTTCATGAAGATAGGGTCATAAATGGTGTTAACAAGCTTTTCCTTTGATTTGACTTAGTGACCTAGTTTTTGACCCCACATGACCCAGTTTCTAGCATGGCCTTAAGATTATGAAGATAAACATTCTATGCAAGTTTAAATCATTTCAGGGGCAGTAACTCTAGAACCCATGACACAGTCTAGCATTTTTTCGAAAGGTGCTAAGATCTTATTGTGACTTAAGTTGTTTGTACGTGTGGTTAAAATCAAATGTAAATTGTCACTTCTGTGTTCACAAGGTAAAAATTAACAAATTTTGATTCTTTCAGGGGCCATTACTCCGGAACTAATTCACTGAGAGGCTGGCAACTCTAACCCTAATCTATATCTATGTTTTTAATCTTAGTTATTGTAGTTCTTTTTAATTTTGCACCTAATGAGTTTGCTAATCTTTTAAGTCAGTCCCAGACAAGCACCTCCCAGTTATAATCCGTATTGTTGGGCAGTACACCACAGACCCATAATGAGATCTGGTCAGTTTTTGAGAGGAACTGAGATATTATACCAATACAAGTTGTATGAAAACTTAGTAGTCTGTGACCTTAAAAATTTAATGGACTCTGACTTTAAAAACTGGTGGTTTCTGTCTGTAGAGAATGTAGTAGTCTGTGACCTTAAAAGTTGGTGGTCTCTGACCATAGAAGATTTAGTAGTCTGTGACCTTAAAAATTAAATGGACTCTGACCTTAATAATTGGTGGTCTCTGACCATAGAAAATTTAGTAGTCTGCGACCTTAAAATTAATGGACTGACCCTATAAAAATTGGTGGTCTCTGACCATAGAGGATTTAGTAGTCTGTGACCTTAAAAATTTAATGGACTCCGACCTTTCAAAAATTGGTGGTCTCTGACCACATAAAATTTAGTAGTCTGTGACCTTAAAAAATTAGTGGACTGTGACCTGAAAAATTGGTGGTCTCTAACCTTAGGAAATTTAGTTGTCTGTGACCTTAAAAAAATAGTGGACTCGGACCTTAAAGAAATCTTAGAAAATTTAGTAGTCTGTGACCTCAAAAAAATTAGTGGACTCTGACCTTATAAAAATTGGTGGTTTCTGACCTTAGGAAATTTAGTAGTCTGTGACCTCAAAAAAAATAGTGGACTCTGACCTTATAAAAATTGGTGGTGTCTGACCTTAGGAAATTTAGTAGTCTGTGACCTTAAAAAAATTAGCAGTCTGTGACCTTAAAAAATTAGTGGACTCTGACCTTAGAAAAATTGGTGGTGTCAGACCTTAGGAAATTTAGTAGTCTGTGACCTCTAGTGTCCTTTGAATTGAACGGGTGACCTAGTTTTTGACACATGACCCAGATTTGAACTTGACCTAGAGGTCATCAAATAAAATCTGAACAGTAGATCCCTTGGAAGCACTGAGAACAAGGCAAAGTCTGTTCATGAGCCAGTTTTTAAAGTAATTTGGCAAAAATAATCCTTATAAAGTTTCAAGCCGACACTTCGCAGGTCATTATGGCCCTCTTGTGTTTATATACAAAGTGAACAAAAAAGGCATCTGCCAAAAAAAAATAAGAGCACTGCAATGCAGAGCAATATACAAAAAGCAGTCACATAATGACCTTTGACCCCTAAGTGTGACCTTGACCTTGAAGCAAGTCATCCAAAACATGCACTCTGCATGTCGTCTCGGTGTGGTGAACATTTGTGCCAAGTTTCTTTGAAATCCTTCAAGCAGTTCAAGAGTTACAGAGCAGATAGGAAACAAACTGATATGACCTTTGACCCCTAAGTGTGACCTTGACCTTGAGGCGAGAGATCCGAAACATGCGCTCTGCACGTCGTCTGTGTGGTGAACATTTGTGTCAAGTTTCTTTGAAATCCTTCAAGGGAATAATATTTTTCATCTAAACAACACAAAAATTCACTTACTATTTGACGGTTTTGACCTCAGCTGAGGCCGTCATCAGAATGCCGAACTTTGCGAGATCAGTTATGCTCGATGATTTCCGTCACTTTTCGTGACGAAAACCGAATCATAGACTCGTGAGAGCTGGTTGGCCCCCCCTTGTCCCTGTTCATGACCTCTGTATGGACTCTTTTAATCACCCTGGTCTTGTAATCCAACTCCGGACCAATTACTGTTGCCCCCTCCCAGTCTATTTCGTGGTTATTTAGATTAGCATGGTCTGTGATTGCACTTTTGTTTAGTTCAGTTAAAGATAGCTTTCTTGTTGATCTTGTGTAAGCCCATTTGCTATTTTGTTCCACATCCTTTGCATGTTCTTTAATTCTAGTTCCAAATTTCCTTCCTGTTTCTCCAATGTATACTTTATTAAAACATTTGCAAGGAATCTTGTACACTAAGTTTTTTCTAATTTATCCTGCTTGTCCTTCAGATGTACCAAGATGTTGCTTATTGTCTGCTTGTGTTTTATCGCGGTTGCTATATGATGTTTTCTTAGCACTCTTGTGACTCCCTCTGTTAAGCCTTTTACATAAGGTAGGATGACTAAACCTTTGGAATTGTCCTTGTCTTTGGGTTTTCCTTTTTTCTTTGTGTTCAGGTCTTTCTTTCTTTCTATCTGCTTTTTCACTTTTTGAAATAACCACTTTGGATATCCACATTTCCCCAGAGCCTCCACTATATGAGCTTCCTCTTTCTTTCTGTCATCTTCATCCATGACAATATCGTTGCACCTGTCAAACAACGTTCTTATGACGCCAAGTTTAAGTTGCAACAGATGGTGGGAGGAGAAGTGGAGATATCAGTCCATGTGTGTTTTCTTTCTGTACACAAGTAACACTTCCATCTGGCCTTCTGACAATCAGTGTGTCGAGCATGAAGTTCGGCATTCTGATGATGGCCTCAGCTGAGGTCGAAACCATCAAATAGTAAGTGAATTTTTATGTTGTGTTTAGATGAAAAATATGATTCTCAAATTGGATTATTACCAACACGATGAACTCATTCAAGAATCCTTCAAGGGGTTGAAGAGTTATAGAGTGGACATGAAATTGCTTACGGACGGACAGACAGACAGATGGACACTGGGGGTTTAACATAATACGTCCCTTTGGGCGTATAAAAATGGCTGAGACCACATGCTTAAGCCATTGGTGCTCAAGTGAGTGGTGTTTCACTGTATGTCTGTAATAGGTATAAAGAAACTTGAAAACATTTTTTATTGTTATAAAAAGTGTCAACAGAATCGCCATCAACACTATGCACATAAAACATAACCAGACCAACTCAATTGGACACCTATTAATAAACACTCTTAACTGAAAGATAGCTCGGTGCCTATTTAAGAATTTTAGAAACAGATGAAGAACTACCAACTGTCTTTTGTCTACATGGCTAAGCAAAGGCATGGCTCATTTCAAGAGTAATCAAGAGGACCATGATGGCCCAAGATTGCTCATCAGACATTCACAGCTGGATTGAATAGTTCTGGTACAAGGAACAATGCTGTAAATTATTTCAAAATCGAGTCGGCAGTTTCAGCAGAGATTTTTAAAGTTTTCAAAATAGTAATATAAGAATAAAAATGGGTGGCAATGCTTTTGAACAAAAGAGAATGACTTGAAGGAATTGAGAAGAAGGTCACTCGAGGAACATCGATGTAAAATTATTTTCAAATCACACCAGCTGTTTCAGAAGAGAATACTTTTGAAGTTTTTTTTCCCCCATATACTCCAATACATCAGAGCCCATTAAAATAAGATCATTCTTGGAGGGGGGTGGGGAGGAAAAGCAAGAAACTGTTGTACATATAAATAAGACATTTTAATTCATAAAGTTTGAGTCTAAAATAGGAGACCAAATTTTGATTGCAATTTGCGAAGTGATGATATATAGTAAAGGGTGATACAAAAAGTACAATGTTTTACCTCAAATTTCTTTTTCAAAATGCAGCTACAAAGTTTCTGATTGAGAATATGAAAAATATCTACAAATGTATGAGCAAATTGTTACATTTAAGCAGAATGAAAACACATGCATCACCTTAAATCCTTATAAATTGCCTTATTTCACTAATACACTATCTTATTGCTGACCTTTTTAGTCATACCTGAAAAATATATTTGTCCGACAGAAACAGAGCTTGATAAATTATGTAAGTATTAATATATGCCGAAGACATTGCAGTAAAAATGAACACAAGTTTTGTTAGCACAGCAATTCAAGAACAAGCACAGTATGAAAAATTGCTTAGCATTATATATGCCATAAACAAGAAAATAGATAGGTATCAAATAAAACTACAAGTAAAGTTAATTCAACACTTCAAAATCTTGTCCTAAAAATTATAAACTAATATGCATTTCTAATTATTAGAACAGCAGACAAATAGCTCCACAAAATATACCCTTCAACCAGCTATACCTACAAACTATCAACACATTCATCGCTATGGAAACTTAACTGTCGGTAGACTATGGTATACACTTACTGGCTGGCTTGCCAGCCAACAGTCAATATTATAGTATTGATTATTGAACTGCATGCCATTCAATATGTGTTTTATTACATGACACCATACATTAATTTTCAGAGTTATTTTTTCTAATTTTTGACTTGTGAGACCAGTAAGCGTGTGCTCAATATAAACTGGTCATGTAGCACAAATTATGGACCAGTGTTTAATATAACAAGTTATGTAACAATACACTATACCATCATTTTTGTTTTCAACATTAACTACATATATGAATATATTGTAAAAAAAACAAGAGCTGTCTCCGTAGGATGACACATGCCCCCGATGGCACTTTGAATGAATAGTTATGGCCGATGTTAGAGTTTAGGACCTTTGACCTACGGAGCTGGGTCATGCGCACGACACATCGTCTTACTGTGTCACACATTCATGCATAGTTATTTTAAAATCCATGCATGAATGACAAAGATATGGACCGGACATGCCCATCAATGCACTATCATGAAAAATGATCTTTAACGTCTAAGTGTGACCTTGACCTTTCAGCTACGGACCTGGTCTTGTGTGTGACACGTCGTCTTATTGTGGTACACATTCATGCCAAGTTATTTGAAAATCCATCCATCGATGACAAAGATATGGACCGGACACGCCCATCAATGCACTATCCTTTAACATCTAAGTGTGACCTACTGACCTAGTTTTTGACCGCACGTGACCCACTTTCGAACTTGACCTAGATATCATCAAGGTGAACATTCTCACCAATTTTCATGAAGATCTCATGAAATATATGGCCTCTAGAGAGGTCACAAGGTTTTTCTATTTTTAGACCTACTGACCTAGTTTTTGACCGCACATGACCCAGTTTCGAACTTGACCTAGATATCATCAAGTTGAACATTCAGACCAACTTTCATACAGATCCCATGAAAAATATGGCCTCTAGAGAGGTCACAAGGTTTTTCTATTATTTGACCTACTGACCTAGTTTTTGAAGGCACATGACCCAGTTTCGAACTTGACCTCGATATTATCAAAATGAACGTTCTGACTAATTTTCATGAAGATCTTGTGAAATATATAGCCTCTAGAGAGGTCACAAGGTTTTTCTATTTTTAGACCTACTGACCTAGTTTTTGATGGCACGTGACCCAGTTTCGAACTTGACCTAGATATTATCAAGGTGAACGTTCTGACTAATTTTCATGAAGATCTTATGAAATATATAGCCTCTAGAGAGGTCACAAGGTTTTTCTATTTTTAGACCTACTGACCTAGTTTTTGATGGCACGTGACCCAGTTTCGAACTTGACCTAGATATCATCAAGGTGAACATTCTGACCAATTGTCATGAAGATCTTTTGAAATATATGGCCTCTAGAGAGGTCACAAGGTTTTTCTATTTTTAGACCTACTGACCTAGTTTTTGAAGGCACGTGACCCAGTTTCGAACTTGACCTAGATATCATCAAGATGAACATTCTGACCAACTTTCATAAAAATCCCATGAAAAATGTGACCTCTAGAGTGGTCACAAGCAAAAGTTTATGGACGGACGCACGCACGGACGGACTCACGACGGACACCGCGCGATCACAAAAGCTCACCTTGTCACTTTGTGACAGATGAGCTAACAAGAGCACTGCAATGCAGAGCAATATACAAAAAGCAGTCATATAATGACCTTTGACCCCTGTGACCTTGACCTTGAAGCGAGTCATCCAAGACATGCACTCTGCACGTCGTCTCGGTGTTGTGAACATTTGTGCAAAGTTTCTTTGAAATCCTTCAAGCAGTTCAAGAGTTACAGAGCAGATAGGAAACAAACTGATATGACCTTTGACCCCTAAGTGTGACCTTGACCTTGAGGTGAGACATCCGAAACATGTGCTCTGCATGTCGTCTCAGTGTAGTGAACATTTGTGTCAAGTTTCTTTGAAATCCTTCAAGGGTAAAATATTTTTCATCTAAACACAAAAATTCACTATTTGACGGCTTTGACCTCAGCTGAGGCCATCATCAGAATGCCGAACTTTGCAAGATCAGTTATGCTCGATGATTTCCGTCACTTTTCGTGACGAAAACTGAATCATAGACTCGTGAGAGCTGGTTGGCCCCCTAGTCCCTGTTCATGACCTCTCTATGGACTCTTTAATCACCCTGGTCTTGTAATCCGACTCCGGATCAATTACTGCCGCCCGCTCCCAGTCTATCTCATGGTTATTTGATTAGCATGGTCTGTGATTGCACTTTGTTTAGTTCAGTTAAAGATAGCTTTCTTGTTGATCTTGTGTAAGCCCCTTTGCTATTTTGTTCCACATCCTTTAATTCTAGTTCCAAATTTCCTTCCTGTTTCTCCAATGTATACTTTGTTACAACATTTGCAAGGAATCTTGTACACTATTTCAGTTTTTTCTAATTTATCCTGCTTGTCCTTCAGATGTACCAGATGTGTCTGCTTGGGTTTTATCGCAGTTGCTATATGATGTTTTCTTAGCACTCTTGTGACTCCCTCTGTTAAGCCTTTTACTTAAGGTAGGATGACTAAACCTTTGGAATTGTCCTCGTCTTTGGGTTTTCCTTTTTTCTTTGTGTTCAGGTCTTTCTTTCTATCTGCTTTTTCACTTTTTGAAAAGACCACTTTGGATATCCACATTTCCCCAGAGCCTCCACTATATGAGCTTCCTCTTTCTTTCTGTCATCTTCATCCGTGACAATATCGTTGCACCTGTCAAACAATGTTCTTATGACGCCAAGTTTATGTTGCAACAGATGGTGGGAGAAGAGGAGATATTGGTCCGTGTGTGTTTTCTTTCTGTACACTAGTAATTTCACACTTCCATCTGGCCTTCTGACAATCAGTGTGTCGAGCATGAAGTTCGGCATTCTGATGATGGCCTCAGCTGAGGTCGAAACCATCAAATAGTAAGTGAATTTTTGTGTTGCATTTAGATGAAAAATATGATTCTCAAATTGGATTATTACCAACACGATGAACTCATTCAAGAATCCTTCAAGGGGTTGAAGAGTTATAGAGTGGACATGAAATTGCTAACGGACGGACAGACAGACAGATGGACACTGGGGGTTTAACATAATACGTCCCTTTGGGCGTATAAAAATGGCTGAGACCACATGCTTAAGCCATTGGTGCTCAAGTGAGTGGTGTTTCACTGTATGTCTGTAATAGGTATAAAGAAACTTGAAAACATTTTTTATTGTTATAAAATGTGTCAACAGAATCGCCATCAACACTATGCACATAAAACATAACCAGACCAACTCAATTGGACACCTATTAATAAACACTCTTAACTGAAAGATAGCTCGGTGCCTATTTAAGAATTTTAGAAACAGATGAAGAACTACCAACTGTCTTTTGTCTACATGGCTAAGCAAAGGCATGGCTCATTTCAAGAGTAATCAAGAGGACCATGATGGCCCAAGATTGCTCATCAGACATTCACAGCTGGATTGAATAGTTCTGGTACAAGGAACAATGCTTTAAATTATTTTAAAATCGAGTCAGCAGTTGCCGCAGAGATTTTTAAAGTTTTCAAAATAGTAATATAAGAATAACAAGAGGACCATGATGGTCCTGAATCGCTCACCTCTTCCCAGTTTTGAGTATGACGTTGTTTTTTCTATTATTTGACATAGTGACCTAGTTTTTGAGCTCATGTGACCCAGTTTTGAACTTGACCTAGATATTATCAAGATATAAATTCTGACCAATTTTCAAGAAGATCCATTGAAAAATATGGTCTCTAGAGAGGTCACAAGGTTTTTCTATTATTTGACCTATTGACCTAGTTTTCGAAGGTACGTGACCCTGTTTTGAATTTTACCTAGATATCATCAAGGTGAACATTCTCACTAATTTTCATGAAGATCTCATGAAAAATATGGCCTCTAGAGAGGTCACAAGGTTTTTCTATTTTCATACCTACTGGCCTAGTTTTTGACCGCATGTGACCCAGTTTCGAAAGTGACCTAGATATCATCAAGGTGAACAATCAGATCAATTTTCATGAAGATCCATTGAAAAATATGGCCTCTAGAGAGGTCAAAAGATTTTAATAATTTTAGACCTACTGACCTAGTTTTTGACCGCAGTTGACCCAGTTTCAAACTTGACCTAGATATCATCAAGATGAACATTCAGACCAACTTTCATACAGATCTCATGAAAAGTATGGCCTCTAGAGAGGTCACAAGGTTTTTTTATTATTTGACCTAGTTTTTTAAGGCACGTGACCCAGTTTCTAACTTGACCTAGATATCATCAAGGTGAACATTCTGACCAATTTTTATGGAGATCCATTCACAAGTATGGCCTCTAGAGAGGTCACAAGGTTTTTCTATTTTGAGACCTACTGACCTAGTTTTTGACCGCACATGACCCTGTTTCGAACCTGACCTAGATATCATCAAGATGAACATTCAGACCAACTTTCATACAGATCCCATGAAAAATATGGCCTCTAGAGAGGTCACAAGGTTTTTCTATTATTTGACCTACTGACCTAGTTTTTGAAGGCACGTGACCCACTTTCGAACTTGGTCTAGATATCATCAAGGTGAACATTCTGACCAATTTTGATGAAGATCTCATGAAATATATGGCCTCTAGAGAGGTCACAAAGTTTTTCTATTTTTAGACCTACTGACCTAGTTTTTGACCGCACGTGATCCAGTTTCGCACTTGACCTAGATATCATCAAGATGAACATTCAGACCAACTTTCATACAGATCCCATGAAAAATGTGGCCTTTAAAGAGGTCACAAGGTTTTTCTATTATTTGACCTACTGACCTAGTTTTTGATGTCACGTGACCCAGTTTCGAACTTGACCTAGATATCATCAAGGTGAACGTTCTGACCAATTTTCATGAAGATCTTGTGAAATATATGGCCTCTAGAGAGGTCACAAGGTTTTTCTATTTTTAGACATACTGACCTAGTTTTTGATGGCACGTGACCCAGTTTCAAACTTGACCTAGATATCATCAAGGTGAACATTCTGACCAATTTTCATGAAGATCTTGTGAAATATATGGCCTCTAGAGAGGTCACAAGGTTTTTCTATTTTTAGACCTACTGACCTAGTTTTTGACCGCACGTGACCCAGTTTCGAACTTGACCTAGATATCATCAAGGTGAACGTTCTGACCAATGTTCATAAAGATCCCATGAAAAATGTGACCTCTAGAGTGGTCACAAGCAAATGTTTACGGACGCATGCACGCACGGACGGACGACAGACACCGCGCGATCACAAAAGCTCACCTTGTCACTTTGTGACAGGTGAGCTAAAAATGGGTGGCAATGCTTTTGAACAAAAGAGAATGACTTGAGAGAATTGAGAAGGTCACTCGAGGAACATCGATGTAAAATTATTTTCAAATCACACCAGCTGTTTCAGAAGAGAATATTTTTGAAGTTTTTTTTCCCCATATACTCCAATACATCAGAGCCCATTAAAATAAGATCATTCTTGGAGGGGGGTGGGGAGGAAAAGCAAGAAACTGTTGTACATATAAATAAGACATTTTAATTCATAAAGTTTGAGTCTAAAATAGGAGACCAAATTTTGATTGCAATTTGCGAAGTGATGATATATAGTAAATGGTGATACAAAAAGTACAATGTTTTACCTCAAATTTCTTTTTCAAAATGCAGCTACAAAGTTTCTGATTGAGAATATGAAAAATATCTACAAATGTATGAGCAAATTGTTACATTTAAGCAGAATGAAAATACATGCATCACCTTAAATCCTTATAAATTGCCTTATTTCACTAATACACTATCTTATTGCTGACCTTTTTAGTCATACCTGAAAAATATATTTGTCCGACAGAAACAGAGCTTGATAAATTATGTAAGTATTAATATATGCCGAAGACATTGCAGTAAAAATGAACACAAGTTTTGTTAGCACAGCAATTCAAGAACAAGCACAGTATGAAAAATTGCTTAGCATTATATATGCCATAAACAAGAAAATAGATAGGTATCAAATAAAACTACAAGTAAAGTTAATTCAACACTTCAAAATCTTGTCCTAAAAATTATAAACTAATATGCATTTCTAATTATTAGAACAGCAGACAAATAGCTCCACAAAATATACCCTTCAACCAGCTATACCTACAAACTATCAACACATTCATCGCTATGGAAACTTAACTGTCGGTAGACTATGGTATACACTTACTGGCTGGCTTGCCAGCCAACAGTCAATATTATAGTATTGATTATTGAACTGCATGCCATTCAATATGTGTTTTATTACATGACACCATACATTAATTTTCAGAGTTCTATTTTCAAATTTCTGACTTGTGAGACCAGTAAGCGTGTGTTCAATATAACCTGGTCATGTAGCACAAATTATGGACCAGTGTTTAATATAACAAGTTATGTAACAATACACTATACCATCATTTTTGTTTTCAACATTAACTACATATATGAATATATTGTAAAAAAAACAAGAGCTGTCTCCGTAGGATGACACATGCCCCCGATGGCACTTTGAATGAATAGTTATGGCCGATGTTAGAGTTTAGGACCTTTGACCTACGGAGCTGGGTCATGCGCACGACACATCGTCTTACTGTGTCACACATTCATGCATAGTTATTTTAAAATCCATGCATGAATGACAAAGATATGGACCGGACATGCCCATCAATGCACTATCATGAAAAATGATCTTTAACGTCTAAGTGTGACCTTGACCTTTGAGCTACGGACCTGGTCTTGTGTGTGACACGTCGTCTTATTGTGGTACACATTCATGCCAAGTTATTTGAAAATCCATCCATCGATGACAAAGATATGGACCGGACACGCCCATCAATGCACTATCCTTTAACATCTAAGTGTGACCTTGACCTTTGAGCTACGAACCTGTGTCTTGCGCAGGACATGTTGTCTTACTGTGGTACACATTAATGCCAAGTTATTTGAAAATCCATCCATCGATGACAAAGATATGGACCGGACATGCCCATCAATGCACTATCCTTTAACGTCTAAGTGTGACCTTGACCTTTGAGCTACGGACCTGAGTCTTGCGCACTGCATGTCGTCTTAGTGTGGTACACATTCATGCCAAGTTATTTGAAAATCCATCCATCGATGACAAAGATATGGACCGGACACGCCCATCAATGCACTATCCTTTAACGTCTAAGTGTGACCTTGACCTTTGAGCTATGGACCTGGGTCTTGGGCACTGCACGTCGTCTTACTGTGGTACACATTCATGCCAAGTTATTTGAAAATCCATCCATCGATGACAAAGATATGGACCGGACACGAAAATTGCGGACAGACCGACAGACAGACAGACGGTTCAAAAACTATATGCCTCCCTTCGGGGGCATAAAAATGAGAAGTTAGACTTCAAACAAGACGGTTATGCTTCCATTAACAAAAAAACTTTTCTCTTTATGCACAATTATGTCAAATGATACATCTAATCTTGAAATTAATATTAAGGCAATGAGACAGAGTCCATGACTACCTAGTAAGCACACTGAAAAAAAGAATGCATAACAAAGCAAAGCAACACAGTCATTTGAACATTTGCAGTAAATTACAATTTTTAAAAAAGTCCCAGAACAGTAGACATTAAAGAGGTTGTGGTTACATGTATGTAAATATAGTAAATCCCTAGAATACATTTGATTAAAATTGCTTGCTACAGGTAAACCTACATGTTTAAAACTTGTAAGTTTGTTTCTACATGTACAGGTGAATATGTAAGGCTGTATTGTGTGTTCTGAATTTTGACACCTCATACAACTATGAAATCGCAACTGCTTATGTTTGTGCAGCAGTCCTAGTACAAAAAGGGTTTGTCATTCTTCTATTCATTGCTTACCACACATGCTTCTGCAAAAGGTGTATCATTTAATTTCTGCCGGAAATTTTCATTGCACTAAGAAAACAAGACCAATGATAAATGAAATTATATCTTGCCATTAAAGTTCGGAAATCTGACAAAACATACTGACACTGCCATTATTTCACAGCAAAAGCACATTTATGCTTACAATCTAGAATGGCTTGTTTTTGAAATATGAAAGGATGTAATAAAGAGCAAATGCTGGAGAAAGTAGATTTTGTTAAACATGCTGCGTGTGTTTATTTTCTTTGTAGTGTCATGAAAAAATCCATGCTGGATTATAGTACCATATAGTGTATTTTATTGTGTGTTGTTTAATCTACCACTTTATATCTGCTGTAAAAAACATTAGATGGCTACTACACTAATGCTGTTTTAATCATTTGATAAGAAAAAGAGAAAAACCAATGGCACATTCTCAGAGTTATCTATATAAATATGTTCATTAGTAAAGCAAACATATTACGTTACTTTTTTAAAATTAAAAAAAAAATGTTAAAATAATTCTTGTGCGATAAAGGGATTACTTTATAAAAACATCCTCACAACTAGAGCTATCACTAAAGGTGATGAATGTACCCCCCACATGAACTGACACAGTACATTGCAATTTGACGCACACAATATTGCATAATTATGTGGACTGTATGTATATAGACTGTATGTATACAGTATAGTAACAAAAAACAAAGTCCCATAACTATGCAGAATATTTATCTAAAAGAACGTAACATGCACCATGCACAACTAGGGTTGGTACTGATCACTTGTGTGAAGTTTCATTAAATTGTGTGCAAGGGTTCGGAAGATTAGGCGCGCACAAGATTGCATATGCAGACTGTATGCACATAGTATGTTAACAAGAAACAAAGTCCCATAACTCTGCAATTTTTGTTGTTGAAAGAACCTAACATGCCCCATGCACAACTACTGTTGTTACTGATCACTTGTGTGAAGTTTCATTAAATTGTGTCAAGGGGATGAGGAGAGATGGTGCGCACAAGATTGTGTCTATGTATATAGTATAGTAACAAAAAACAAAGTCCCGTAACTCTGCAAATTTTTTTTCTGAAACAACCTAACATGCCCCATGCACAGCTTCTGTTGTTACTGATCACTTGTGTGAAGTTTCATTAAATTGTTTCAAGGGGATGAGGAGAGATGGTACGCACAAGATTGTGTCTATGTATATAGTATAGTAACAAAAAACAAAGTCCTGTAACTCTGCAATTTTTTTTCTGAAACAACCTAACATGCCCCATGCACAACTACTGTTGTTACTGATCACTTGTGTGAAGTTTTATTAAATTGTGTCAAGGGGATGAGGAGAGATGGTGCGCACAAGATTGTGTCTATGTATATAGTATAGTAACAAAAAACAAAGTCCCGTAACTCTGCAAATTTTTTTTCTGAAAAAACCTAACATGCCTCATGCACAACTACTTTTGTTACTGATCACTTGTGTGAAGTTTTATTAAATTGTATCAAGGGGATGAGGAGAGATGGTGCGCACAAGATTGTGTCTATGTATATAGTATAGTAACAAAAAATAAAGTCCGTAACTCTGCAATTTTTTTTTCTGAAAGAACCTAACATGCCCCATGCTCAACTACTGTTGTTACTGATCACTTGTGTGAAGTTTCATTAAATTGTGTCAAGGGGATGAGGAGAGATGGTGCGCACAAGACTGTGTCTACGGACAGACAGACAGACAACCTGAAACCAGTATACCCCCTTATAACTTTGTTGTCGGGGGTACAATTACAACAGATGCATCTTTTTTTTTTCTCAGAATTTTTTAATTATTATTTTATCAGAGAAATTTATCGCAGTCCCCCCTCCCCATCCTGCAACCCTTCCAGGACAAAATATAGAGCACTCTATAGACTACCAAATAATGAAACAAACTGTTAGTTGTAAAACACAATCAAGACAAAAAATAGGTCAAACATGTCTATCTAAATTGTCAGTACCATATAAAACTTGACATATCTCCTTTTCCCATAATTCCCTGTTCTCTTCCAACTCCCACATCATACATTAACACATTTTATTAATAAAAATTGAAATAAAACAACAATCACTTTTTTCGTAAAGTAAACTTTTTTCTAAGATATATATACAACAGATATGCTGTCAGAGATATGCCTTGTACCTTCTTAGTGTATACTGGTAACTAAACTGCGAATTCCAGTGTTCTATGTAATTACCAACTAGGAAGATATGGTGATTACAAGTAATTAGGATTCAACCAACTTAACACTCGTAAATGAAGACCAAACAATTCGTAAGTAGTTACTCATCACTTTTATGAACTTACTGATTAAAATGATTTTACAAGAAGCCAAACACTTTGGAATGTCTAAAAATTTATCTGTCACGCCTTCCAACCATTTTACTATGATTAGCTATAAATGCATATTAAAATTAAACTCTCTAAAATCCTGCAAGAATCACACTATTTAAATGTAAGCACATCACATTATATGTGAATAAATGCAAACATGACAATAATTCATATTAGACAATGTATAACATGTGAAATGCATAAGACAAGGCACCTTTGGGTCAGAATAATATAATTTCTCATTAAACATGAGTAATATTACCATAAAAAAAAACGAAAAAACTCTCACTGCTCTTCAGTAGGTATACTGTATTCAGGCCCGTGTGCAGGATTTGTTTGCTGGGGGGGCCCAACCTGGGGTGGGTTCGGGAGGGGTATCCCCTCCCGACTGCGATTTTTTTTTAATATGGCACATGAAAAGATGCATTTTCCTGCTACCTGAAACACCTTTAAGGATGCATGAATGTATTATATATTTAAGGAAAAGTCTACTTTTTAATTATTTCATCAAGCCTTTTCAATGTATGTATGATTGTACAGTCACAGTGTATGGACTTATTTTTCTGTATGATACCCAATTGAAAAAAATATTGAAGTTTTAAGATGATTATTAAGTAGACTAGCTCCTAGACTATGATAATTTTTTCACATTTTTATGATTTCATGTAGTGAACTGAGCCAGTCTATATACTATGTCCAATATTACAATTTTAACATCTCTAGAATAGACTGGCCTTTGTCTCTATGAACATAAAAAAGAAAAAAAATCATAGAAATATCGTAATTATCAGTCTAGTGGCTAGTCTAACTATTAAGGGTATCCTATTTGCAAAATGGCCGAATGTTTTTATACTTCTTTGACTACAAACTGTAACATCACAGCACATATTAAATGATATTTTTATGTATAAAACCCCTCATAAGTAACGAGTTTTAGATGCGTTTTGTAAGATTTACTGAGAAACTACTTTTAAAATTACGAGAGTTTTTAAGTAAGGTTATTGGACCCAAAAGAGTAAAATTGATACAGTAGTTTCAAATTCATAATTGTTGTAAAATAAAAAGATAGGATAAATATCTATCAATTTAATAAATTTGGGGAATGTGCCTTAATGTAAAAACAAAATACAACCATCATGTTTCAATTTTCAGATTCATTTTAAGATTTACTTAACAAAACCAACAATGTTCTGATCATTTTATAACACTTCAAAAGAGTAAAAAACATAATTATAATAGTTTCTCCACTACCCAATCAAGTACCGATCAAGCGATCAATGAAGCATGCACAGATAAACTTTTACCTGTGACATGCCTGGGGCCAATTTCCACTACTGGACACGGTTTTATGGCTCTTTAGCCTGTGTATTGCTGTCAAATCAAGCCAGCTGTGCTGGTGTATAAATTTGTTAATTGAGGGGCCCATAGTAATAAAAATCGTAACTTGCCAGCCAGCTGGGGGGGCCCGGGCCCCATGGCCCCCCACCTGGACACGTGCCTGGTATTAGAAAGTAGTTCCAAAGCCACTGTCAAGCATGGGATTACTACAGACAGTAAAACTTAAAGACCTGGATTAAGCCCCTTTCAACTGAGGAAAGTTTTCTATTGCCAAGACTGTCTTGATTTGTTAATCTACTAATGGATAATATTTACAAGATCAATGCTTGCAAGGCGAAGGGTCCTCAATAGTGAAAAATAAACCCTCATGAATATTTCTGCTTTTACAGTAGCATATAAAGCAGATGTTCCTTTCCTCTGTAACTGACAGCTTTCTTTTGGTGGTCACCGCAAAAATCATTTAAAAACTATCAGGGCCCAAAAAAATCATTAATTTTTAAAACAGAAATAAACCTTACATTCTGCTCTGTTCTGTTCAACTATCACCAGTACAGTAATAAAACTTAAACAAAAGCTTAAATTGTTACAAAATTACAGTACCACATTCTCAAACTTTTTTAAATAAATCAAGTACTAAATCAAAAATTAAAAAAAAAATCTGTTTCATATTACTTTTTACAGGTACAAATTTTGCCAAAGTAGTAATTTTGTTAAACAAGATCTTTCCATCATTCGAAGATGAATCCTTAATGTGAAAACAATACAGCAAGTAAACTATTTTGCTAATTCCTCTGTGTGAATTTTGCGAGGAAATGTATAAAAATTTCACAAAAGACAAACACTTTTAAAAAGTTAAAAACATCACAACATTGCAAACAGTAAAACGCTTTATAAAGCAAGTTAAATAACAGGAATCAAGTATAGATCAAACTGTAAAATCAGCTATTTTTGTGAGGCTGAAAATTTATAATTTCTATACTCGGAACAAGTTCCATAGGTAAAACATTTGTGATGTAGGTGAAATACACTGAACTATCTGTAACAGTAACAGCACTTCTGTAAGTATTTATTTTTGCAAACATTGTTAGTTTGTGAACATAGTGAAAATTAATCTCTCACAAAAACTTCTAATTTTACAGTTATGTGCTTTATATGAAACAATTTCTTAAAAAAAAAAACAAAAAAAACTAACACAACCACTGCATCATCTCTTCCCTGAATTTCACAGCAAAGAGCAATTTACAACAATGCCTTGTATTAAAATGAAACTGACATTTAATGGGAACATGATGAGAAAAGATTTTATTTGTGAAAGACTGCGAACTTTCTCGTTTTCAGCAAAAATGCTTATTCACAGTGAAGTATGTATGTACCTAAATTATCAAATGTCTTCTTAGAAACAAGCTCTGAAATGGTACTTATTATGTTTTATGACTAAAATTCACCACGAGTTTATCAATTCTGCTATATGACATCATTTTTTTTATTTCCATTTTTTTTTGGGGTGGGGTTAAATCTGAACATTGCTATTTTCCTTTATACAATACATGTGTATTTTCAGATATTAACATGCTTGTGTTCTAAATCCTTTGGTAAGAAAACCAGATAAAAAATCTAAACAGTACATCATTTTTATCAAATGTTGATTTCTTCAAATATATGGAAAAACTATTGTATAGGCAATAATTTTCATAACCAAACAAAGCACATTTTAACTACTGTTATCACTCAGCCAGAGGGACCTGTTTCTATAACACTGCCTGATTCCTTTATACTTTATGAGCAAATGCTTTTGAACAAACAAAAATATTGTTATTCTCATCTGTGCCTTAAAATTTTGCTAAATACAAAGCCTGGTCAGAGAAGGAGCATGGGTCCAAGGCTGTAAACTTAAGTTTGAAAACAAATCTCAAAACTCTAGCATCTGATATGTTATTTCTGGTCACAATTTTTTAATTAGCCAATGGCAAGGCTGCATATTGCAACTGGTTTCAAAATTAAAATTTACACTCTTGGAACCAGTTTACATACAAGATTTTTAAATACAAATGGCACTGCTGTGAAGTTAATTTAAATGCTTGATATGTGATCTAGAATCTACTTTACCATTTTCTATCCCCACAGTGTTCAATGTAAAAACATTTGTCTAAATACTTGTACATGTAAAAATAGGATATGTTTTCTATCACCACAGTGTTCAATATAAAAACATTTGACTGTCTAAATACTCATACATGTAAAAACAGGATATGTCAACAGAAAAAATAAAATTTAGATGTATTTTGATAAATGCATTCACAAGTGGATTCTATGTAAGTAGATTGGAATGTTTCTATACAGAAGTGAGGAATGTTCAGCTAGACTTCTACAGGATCAGTAGCATCGTTGAGACGAAACGGAAACCCATCGCCATCTTGTATTTGATTATCAAAAGCTTCCTCTTCTGCTCCATCCTGCTTGCTAGTACTGTAACATAAATGTTTACATTATACACTCATAGTGTCTTCTCTACACAGGTGATACAAGCTCAGCTAGCCCCATAATTAACATCAAATTGAGTAAAATGTCCTAACAAAATATAATATTTTCTGTCTTATGGAAACTGTAAGACATTTATTATCATTTCTACAACTTATAAACCTTTTTTCTTCTAAATCACTGCATCTATATACCGAGCTGTACTGGTAAATAGCTGTAAAGTAAATATTTCTGTCACTGGTTTTATTGAAGTTTGAACTAAATGAATATGATCACCAATATTTTGGAGATAACACAATTTACACATAACTATTCTGTAACATTTTCATAAAATACAAAGAAAACTTTAGTTTGTTAGTCAACTGACATCTTTATCCTTTGGGAAATTTCACCTCATCTTTGTTGGAGAAAGATGATTGATGTCAGCAAATGGAAGGATAGCTAAAGATTATATTCTACGTCAGAAATTTAGCCTTAGCCTAAAGATCATAAAATGTAGAGTGGACGGTTATTGAGGTTAAAATATATTCAATATACATATAGTCACATCCTAAATTTGCTCATGCAATACTAATACACATATGAGTAAATCTGATACAAAAATATTATTCAAAGGTATCCTTTAGACGTGTTTAGCTTATAAACTGTCAGTTTTGCATGCATTTCTGTAAATTACATACCACATATGTAGATATATTTAGCTTCTGTTTTTACACTTTCTGCAACACATTAAGAAATTATTGACAATTCTGATATTGACCAAGATATTTTTTGTCACTGTTTTTAAAAATATGTCCATTGCTGTACCTTCTGGATGGACAAGTTTTGGCAAGTAAAATGAAACACACAGACTCGAAAACTAACAGTTTTAAAGGGACCTGCCTCCAGAATAAAGTTTGAATAACATACTTTCAAAACATTGAAAAAAAGAGAATTTGCCATCATAAATCAATGTTAGTTTCACCTTGATATCTTACAAGTACAGTAAAACTGCAGCGAAATTACTGCTACATTCTGTCAAATTTTCACGATGAGATTAACATAGGTTACATACCAGATTTTTACAATGTATTGCAAAGAACTCATTAAATCACTTTTAATACTTTAAAAATTTTCATTCACAGGAATTAACAGATATATGTTCTAAATGTTTAAAAAAAATTACCTGAAGGCATGCCCCAATGAGGTGCAGCATGATTTAAGTGTATAAAGCAATACATACTTGGATGAGGACGAAGTATGGGAGGAAAAGGATTGATTACGGGGAACTCCACCAGCGAATGTTGAAAAAATTGGAGGATTACTTCTGTCGCTGTATGAACTAACTGGAGCATAGATCTCCGCCTTCTTCTCTATTTTCGCACTCTGTTGACGAGGCGTTGGATCGTAAAATCTCCCATTTGCAAAATATCCCATAGTCAAGTCAGATCCGGAACAATTCAATGTAGAATAGCTGTCACTAACTTTCTTTAAATCCCACGGAATCTCATACTGCCGTTTCAGATTTTCTTTTGACGCTGATTTCATTGTGCTATTCTGCGAGACAGACACGAGATTTGTATACGTGTTGTCCATATCAACCGGAACTGGAACACTGCTATAATAACTTGTGTTCGATAAATTGGACATGTTTAACTGTGAATTGCGTTTATTGAGTGTAGCATAGGGATTGGGTTTCTTTATAACCGGGGTAGCGTAAGGGTTACTATGGGATTTAGGTGGGACATCAATGTAAGAAATTCTGTTTACAGGATTTGTCTCTAATGAATCTTCAGCCTGTAATTAGAGAAATTATAAATTTTATACATGTATAGAAAACTAAACATTGCATTCTGTAACTCGAAATCTCACCAAAACCAGTGAAAAATTTGAAAGATTTCTTAAACCGCAAATTAATAAGACTTGCTAATTTACTAATAAAGAATTTTACATAAAGACTTTGAGCCAATCAAATTTATTAAATAACAGTAAAGAACACAGAATTCACTTTAATTACAATATAATAATATGAAAACATGAGCTTCAACAACCTTGATCACTTCACTGACAAAAGTGTTTGTTTTTTGTTGGAAATTTACGCAGTTACATATGATAATCAGTAAAACTATAATTTACAGCTGTTTGTAAAATCATTTACTTACAGGCTCAACATCTAATTGTTTATCTTCTATCATCTGATGTGCCCACTCCATAAGCCCCAGGGCATCTGATGGTATACTAGCCCCAGGGTCCTTCTTGTGTATCAGCACCAGAACTCTACATAACTGATGGATTACACCTCTGTTCAAATAAAGTACAAATTTTATCTCAAATTATCAACAAATTCAAACTGCATATTATCACACGAAAGCTGGTATTGTTCTATTCAGTTTTATCCTTAAATCAGGTCAATGTCAGTATGTTATGGACATACTGTGCATCTGAAAGAAATTGTTATATTTGTTGCAGATGATCATCTTTTGATAGAATGATTTCTATTCTTGTTACTCTATAAAATGTTGAGATACTTTTAGTTCTTAGCATACTAGCAGCAGTTGTGCCTTTGCGACCAGTGCAGATAAAGATCAGCCTGCACATCCGTGCAGTCTGATCATCACTTGCACTATTCGCTGTTCAGTCAGTAATTCTTCAGTGAATACCCCTATGAACTATAAATGGTAATGTCCAAATTGAAAGAATGAAACATTTTAGAAACTTAGCAGGGTAAGTGTTAATTGCCTCTAGTCAACATGTTTTTTGTCCTTCTTTGCTCCATTAACATTACTTTCAAGCCCGCCCACTTATCAAGCGCAGATCTACGGATCTCGGGGTCGTGATTTCGAGCCCTGGGCGAGGCGTATGTGATGATTTGATGTAAGACATTGTGTCTAAATTCATTCGTCCTCCACCACTAATTGATTTATGTGGGGAAGTTGGCAGTAACTTGCAAAGAACAGATTTGTACCAGTACATAATCCAGGAACACTGGTAAGGTTAACTGCCTGCCGATACATGACTGAAATAATGTTGAAAAATTGCATTAAATCCAAAACAAACAAACATTACTTTCAATAACTCTTTGCACATGAGCTTGCAACTGCAACTGTTCCATAATGCTAACATTTAATCATGAAGATATACAACGATAAAAGCTTACTTGTATGTGGGAACCCTGGGATCTGAGTTATCCATGGCCCTGAGCTTGTGTCGTATTTCATTGAGCATAGTAAGCAAAGTTTGAGCATGAGGTCTTAACCTCTCTAACTCTCGTAGGTAAACATTACGGTCTATCACATTGTGTACAAGTGATGCTTCATTATCAACATCTGTAAAAACATTTTTTGCTTGAGACAAGTCTAATGTATCTGTACAGTTATTTCACAAGTAGACAACATTATTCAAAATTAACTGTGTCATATTTCATTAAGCATGGCCAGCAGAACTGCAGCATAGGATCACAATATCTAATTTTCTAGGCATCTATCATTCATAACATCTAGACAACGTCTATCATAATTTTTACCAAAGAGGATGCACCATCAGCATCGTTATCAAATATAACTATGCTTGACACATGCATGAGGATTTTTGGGAGGGGGTTGAAAGAGAGATCTATAGCATTCTTTTAAAGTATTAATCTGCGCCTTTAGATCGATACTCAGTTAAGCTTCTAGCAAAATCAAATTAACATTCACCATTTCTACAGTAATCAGTAACATGTATGCAATACTTGAGGAACAGTAAAATAAATATACATGTACTAGCTTTTTTTTTATCAAACCAGTTTTACAGAAAATAATATGGCATTCCTTATGCTAGTGTTAGTTTATACTTATGTGTTTTAGCTCGACTGTGATGAAAGCTTCAAGCTTATTTGAACCACTCTTGAGTCCACTTCCTGGAAAAACCAGTACCAGTGTCATATGAGAAGACTTGGTCATGACCCCTGTGGGGCTCAAACCCATGATCCCTGGACTTAGCAGCCAACACCTTATCGACTAGACCGCCGTTCCCCTTATGTTACAAGTAAAGAACATAGAAAGACATAATAGTTCCTCTAAATAAACGCCAGATTTGTCATAAATTAAAGATGGGTTCATTTTCACAGCTCTTGGTAAACTAGCACAGAAATAACTTTTTTTTGTTGGATTTAACGTCGCACCGACACATGATAACTGGTTCTACCTGCATCTCATTTACCTTCAGAAAGTGTTTGTATTATTACTGGTGGCAAAAAATTAAGGAATGAGAGATGTTCTTTCAACGGCACTAATGTTTTTTGTGTAATAATGCAATGTAGAAATAACTGAAATCAGTTTGTGTGCATTTTATCACATGCATATGTATCAGTTTAAGTGAATATTTGTCAATAAAAGAACTATGATACTGTGTGCTTGGTTGTTGCCCCATTGAAATTGTAACTGAATAATTTATGATTAAAAACACTTGCAATTCAATTGTAATTTTAATTAATTACATTTCTTAAATTGATGTAACTATAATTTACTTGACCATTTCACAATGTAATTGCGATTTCTTTAATTACATTCTAAAACAACTGACCCCAGGTCTGTTGTAAATACTGCAGGAAAGTATACAGTACACTTCCTAATTTCCAAATGGTGTGCATGTCAAATTTTAAAATGCACAAAAAATTACAAATGATTTGTAGTACAAAAATAACTTTTCCACTTACCAAAACCCTGGTTATCATACATAGGGACTTTTTTCACATTCCCTGTCTGCATGTTGCCTGCAGCATAATTTGTCTGATTGAGGTCGACCTTACGTCTGCAACACAATAAACAATATAAACAGTTCATCATGTCACAGCAGTCACAATGCATGTAGCTGTTAATATGTCCTAATTACACATAATCATGTGACTGTCCATCACTTCATCTCAACTTCAACAGAACATTCTCATTTTTTCCCCAAATACAGCCAGCCACTTAACAAAGAAAAACATTAGCACCTTGATTTCAAATTTTTTGCTAAGAAGAAAACAGCTCTCCCTGTAATTCCAAAGACTGAATAAATTCAGTGCATACTAAGAAACTAGTTAATTCCTTTAGTTACCAGTTCCAGCAAAGTACTATATTTATCCTTGAGAAATATTCTTGTAATAAAATGTTCAAACTAAATTAATTCTACACAATATCCTGTTTCACTTTGTAGATGAATATTCAAGCTTATAAATAAAAATATTTTGAGATGATTTTCATGAAAACTGGTACACTGTATATAATCTGTTCTACTGTTTACAGAACAAATTCATAAAACAAAAAAGTAGTCCATTAATAAACTAACGAGGTCGCGGTAATAAAAGTTTCATGAGCTCAGATCTATATATACATGGCAGTTTAACTGTTGACCAATTATTATTCAATCAATATACAGTCAAGATAAACTCATAAATAATTCCGCAATGTGACCTGTACATGGCCGTATATATTCGTACAGTTACCGTTAAATGACAAAATTTGCCCCTGAGCATCTAGATGTTTATCTAACACCTTCAAACAGGGCGATATATAATATGTACCTTTAATGACATTTACAGTCTGATAATTATTTTAATGCCTGCACAATTAATATTATTTAGACATTATCTCTCAGGATAATTATATATCTCATCTTTGATCTTGCATGATTAAATCAGCATTTATACACCACGGGAACATCTATTTTACCTTGAAGCACACATACACTGCAAGTTCATGGCGATTTAAATGATAGTTTCACAACAAAATTATTGCTTACTACAATGCAAAAATATGGAGAAAAGAATCCTCATTCAACGTTTAAACAGGAATGTGCATACACAAACTTATTTCAGCGTGTACTGTGCAACAGCTTTTTATAACTCACTTATCACAAACACATCTACAATCTTGGTAGTTCTTCTAAATTACTGTCACTGCTTTCAAACTCAAACTTATATAATACAGGTTTACCTCCTACTCCTATTTTTAAATTACTTTCTGATCAATTCTTATACTGTTTCCATTCTAGAAGCCTTGAGAATCACTTGTATTAGTCCCTACGCACAAAGCTTTGAACAGTACACACCTGTTCATCTAGGACTACCAACAAAATATACTGAAAGTAACAAACATTTCCCATGTATACTCAATAAGAAACTAACCTTGTTCTGCGATAGTAGATACACAATATGACGAGCACAATTATACACAGCAACAACGCAGCTGATACCCCAGCTATAATACCAATCACTACATCAGTACTTAATCCTTCATCTTCACCACCTGAAAGTACAGTAAACAACAAACATTACAGAACATCAGTACTTAATCCTTCATCTTCACCACCTGAAAGTACAGTAAACAAAAAACATTACAGAACATCAGTACTTAATCCTTCATCTTCACCACCTGAAAGTACAGTAAACAACAAACAATACTGAACATCAGTACTTAATCCTTCATCTTCGTCACCTGAAAGTACAGTAAACGATAAACAATACTGAACATTAGTACTTAATCCTTCATCTTCATCACCTAAAGTACAGTAAACAACAAACAATACTGAACATCAGTACTTAATCCTTCATCTTCACCACCTGAAAGTACAGCAAACAACAAACAATACTGAACATTAGCACTTAATCCTTCATCTTCATCACCTGAAAGTACAGTAAACAACAAACAATACTGAACATCAGTACTTAATCCTTCATCTTCATCACCTGAAAGTACAGTAAACAATAAACAATACTGAACATCAGTACTTAATCCTTCATCTTCACCACCTGAAAGTACAGTAAACAACAATAAACTTTCTACAACATCTGCACTTATTCCTTTGTCTTCACCACCTGAAAGTAAAGTAAACAACAAACATTATAGAAAATCAGTACTTAATCCTTCATCTTCACCACCTGGAAGTACAGTAAACAACAAAAAATACTGAATGTCAGTATTTCATCATTTTAAAGTACATTCTAACAAGACCCGATTCATTTTCCTACTAAACAAAGAAGGCTGAAGACTGTGCGTTATTATGCAACAATTCATTTTCCTACTAAACAAAGAAGGCTGAAGACTGTGTGTTATTATGCAACAATTCATTTTCCTACTAAACAAAGAAGGCTGAAGACTGTGTGTTATTATGCAACAATTCATTTTCCTACTAAACAAAGACGGCTGAAGACTGTGTGTTATTATGCAACAATTCATGTTCTGATGTCACAATTATTACGTCATAGCGTCAAATGGCATATCCAATGGAAAACAGGCAAATATTTAATGAATGTTGTCCAGGATGTACTTTAAAATCCTTGGTAAAGTGTTACAATTGAAATAAAATATCACATTTAGTGATTTGCTTTTGAATAAAATCATTGTTTGTCGTTCAGATGCGTATTATTATACCCTCGTGATATAATTCCTTTGCATCTGATCTCCAAACAATGATTTTATTCAGCAACAAATTACTAAATGAGATATATTATTTCTTAAGACAACAACAAACATGAGAGAACACTAGTACTTCATATTCACCGCCTGAAAGTAGAGTAAATAACAAACATTATAGATGTCATAAGAATCTAACTCTTCATCTTCACCACCTTGAAGTACAGTAAACAACAAACATGATAGAAAAGCAGTACTTAATCTTTCATTTTCATACCTTAATGTACAGTAAACCTCTGACATTTTAGAACATTGGTACTTAAACCTACATCTTCACCATATTTATAGAAGGTTGAACTGTTATACTAAAATATTGTCACTGAAAATCATTGTCATGTAAACTGAAATTTCATAAATAAATATAATGAAAACATCAATATTCATTGGGCACTATTTTTGTGGATTTCACTGTGGATAATCAAACAAAATTGAATCCCAAAGACCAATAAAAATGTCCATTTAATATCTAATGTTTTCAATACTGCTGTGGTTCAAGACATTGTTACAGTTCATGAATAAATACTAAGGTATCACAGGTGAAGTGTGCAAAAGACAATGTTACAGTTATTTATCAGACAACTGATGTAATACAGGTTATGAGTGAGGATGTGGTGTTTAGCTAGGATACAGTTTAAGCTTATAGAAAATCTGAACAATACCAGGATATATGTAACATCAAACAACTGGGAAAACTGACATGAATGGAATGACAAGATTCAAGTGACAGGGATCCTGGAAAAATCTGTTATTCTTGTATTAAGCATGGGTTAGTGTAATGACAGATTGTATGGAATACATGAAAAACAAGTAAGGTCAAGAAGGGATTACTTTGAATGAACAGGGTAAAGACATACCCACTCTCACTGTTGTACAGCCCTGTATATCTGAATATAAAATCACCTTAAAGTCAACAATGAGTAGACAATGCATGTTATTTCAATGTTCATCCTGATATCCATTTCACTAGAATGTTGGAATTTGACACCCGAGTATATAGAGGGAATGCATAATACTACCAGTTCACTATTTAATCCCAGAGTACAGCAAATATTCTACAAGGCAATCTGAATGTAGAGAGGTTGTGTGTTACTACAGCTGTTGGTGACTTACAGAGGGAAGTTGTCAGTTACTTGTGGTGTGAAGTTATCGGCTACATGTGTAGGGAAGTTGTCAGTTACTTTTGGAAGGAAGTTGTCAGTTACTTAATAATGGAAGTTGTCAGTTACTTTTGGAGAACTGGTTCGAACTGATTCATTACCATGTACCTAAGAATACTGGGTAGTTTTAATGATGGCCAGTACAAAACTGAAATCCTGATAACTGGATGTAACAAATTAATCTTCATTCAATCAAACAAACTTCAGAGCCTACCGGCCTTTGTGAATACATTGAATAATCTTAGACAACATACTGGTAAAATACTATTAAAATACTGTAGGACTTGTACCTTTAAGCACCGTTTTTCTCATATCTTACCTGGTATACATATAGGTCCATTATCATTTTCGTCATATGTTGTATGTGAGTGGCACTCTGACAGACATTGCTTTCGTCCCTCTGCTAAATAATGTACACACTTCAAACATAATGTGCCTGTTTCACATTCCAAACAGTCTGTGATATTACACGAGTCTGAAAATATTATATATTAATTATTACAACACTGCATGAAGAAAATGCCAAAACGAATTTTTTAAATGGGTTTCATGAGATCTGCCGGCTGTACTATTTCACACCAATCAAAAAGTCAGGGAGTTGGCAAATAGTTGCATACAAACAAAAACAGACCATATTAAATCAACAACAAAAAAATCAACCTTATTTACTGGACACTTCTAAATGTCAAAAAACCTCATCACTGATTCTGTGCCTATGGAGAACTGTTTTGAGTGTACATGTAAGCTCTTTTAATAACTGTTAAATTTTATTCCTCATACAAACAAAGCCATGGTCATTTCAAATTTACATACTTCACTGGCTGAAATAAAGCCATGTTCATATCTATTAAGCATTGCACTTTGCAAAACTGGTTTTTTAAATATCAAATACAAACCATCCCTGCAATTTAGTACTGATAAACTTAATGCTCTTATGTTCTTAAAGGAGAAAAACATTTAAGACAAATTCAATATGATGGAAAAAATCAACATTCCACATACATGTAGGTTTTTACAAATCTACCAACATTCCACAGTTTTGCAAATCTTTAATCCTGGTGCGAACTTCTTTCTGTTACATTTTACATCTCTAATCTCAGATATAATTATTTTCTTTTGTTACAGATTTGTATTTTTCAATCTCAGATACACAGTTTACATCAAAGGCAAACTGTATTTAAACCTTAGCCTGCTATATTTCTAAAATGGACTGGTCCATCTTCCAATTTGGGCAGTACCATTTATCATTTGAAGGGGTGTTTACTAAAAATTTACTGACTGAATAGCGAACAGTGCAGACCATGATCAGACTGCACGGATGTGCAGGCTGATCTTGGTCTGCACTGGTCGCAAAGGCAGAATCACTTGCCGCCAGCAAGCTAAGGGTTAAATGAAGAAATGATGATATTTAGTCTACCTTTCACATCCAATGTGAACCTGAAGTCTAATAAAAGAGCAGTAAAACTAATTCAAGTATCAAGATCTTACCCTGCTTGCAATCTCTGCCATTATCATGTACACTGTAATCACTGGGACATGTACATGTCTCGTTTATGCAGTCTGATTTGTAGCCTACACAGTCACATGTACATTCTGAAAGAAAAAAAAACATACACTGGCTGTCTGCAAAACACATGATTCCCATGATGACCTGTTGATGGCCTGTTTGAAGTAATTACGTATGTAGTTTTTTGTGTCCAGTGTGTTCTGACATTAACCTCTGACCTAATGGCATCATGACCAATATTGTCAAAACAATATTTAGTCACACTGTGACCTTGACCTTTGACCTACTTATCCCAAAAGCAAAAGGGATCATCACCTAGTGACCACATCCTTTGAAAATTGATTATTGTAGGCACAAATATTCTCCAGTTACTGATCAGATGTTTTCAGGCTCTAGGTCATTGTGACTTGCCTTTTGACCTACTGACCCTAGATAAAGGGATCATCTACTAATTATAGGCAATCATCCTATAATCCCCGGCAGCTACTCGGGAATTTTCAGAAACGCTTTTCAGTGTTTCCCACCCAGCTAGAGGTGTACTGGTCAGGAACCCAGGCAATCCTTGCGTGTATCAGTGCTATACACTGGGCACGTTAAAGAACCAGGCTGTCTATTCGCAACGAGCTAGGCTAAGTTAGCCGGACAAGCCTGTATCTGATCTCTGATCTCTCTGTGGGGGCTTTGTCTCACTCTGTCCCTCTGGTCAGATCGCTCTGTGTCTGTACTAGTAGAGGATGATTTCGCGCCCTGTGTGGCTGCAGTTGCTGTAAAGCGCCTTTGAATGTGTTTATCATGAAAAGGGCGCTATATAAATCTGGTATAATATATAATATATATAAAGTTTGATTATTGTAGGCGCAAACATTCTCAAGTAATTGATCGGAAGCCATTTTCCTTCAAAGTCAAATGGACTTTGAGGCTTGACCATCAGGGTTTTTTCTCTCCCTTCTATAAAAGGGACCATTAACAGGCCCCTTCCCCTCAGAAAATTTCTTTTAAATCATGCAGTTTTCACCAAAAATTGACTTTACATCAGGTTTTTTTATTCCTCCTTGCCCAAATACCGAGCTATTTTTCCCCCAAATCACAAGCCTGTGCCCCTTCTCCTCTTGGTAAACAAAAACCCCTGACCTACTGACTCCAAAAACAAATATAGTTAATCTGCTGACCATACACAATCATCTCATGAATTTTGACTACTGTAAGCCAAAGCATTCCGTGGTTCTTAATTTCAAACTGTTTTCAGTTTCATGGTCACCTTTAACCTGCTGATCCCAAAAAATATTTGTATTATCTACTGAGCACAGGCAATCATCCTGACCTGACTAATTTTCTTGTTATTGATCTATTCAGAAACAATTTTCAGTCTAAAGGTCAATTTGACCATGAATAATTACCTATACTGACCCCAAAAACAATTTAGTACACAATGGCAGACAGCATTCTTTAGTTAATGTCATTCCCAAGGTCAGTATGATGACTTTGACCTATATGTACTAAACCAAAAACAACTGGGATCATCTACTGTCATCACAACTAGGTAAAAGCACTCTCTAGTAATGCTAGTTAACCGAGATGAAACCATTTACAGCCTCAATGTGACTGTGACCTTGACCTTTGACCAAATAACCCCAAACCCATGAGGATCATCTTTTGATCACAGGAAATCATCCTGTGTCTGACAATTATATGCTGAAGCATTCATTGCTTATAATATTGCCCAGAAACCGAAAGTGTCTACCAACTGACCTATGGACAGACCATCTGCCATTAGCAAAAACAATATATAATCCCTTCTCCTCTCCTAAGTTGGGCATAATACTACAGCTAAGACATTGTGTGGTCCGAATGATCAAGAGGCTGGAGTTAGAACCTTTGCATATCTTGCCCCAACCATAAATGTTTTGAAATCCCTTCCTAGTCAAATCGTATTTTATGTCAGACTGATTCCTTTTCTGAAATGTGGATAAAGGGGTAACATGGGGGCAATCATAAAACAAGAGGACCATGATGGTCCTGAATCACTCACCTCTTCCTACATGACCCAGTTTTGAGTATGACGCCGTTTTTTTCTATTATTTGACATAGTGACCTAGTTTTTGAGCTCTGTGACCCGTTTGAACTTGACCTAGATATTATCAAGATAACATTCTGACCAATTTCATGAAGATCCATTGAAAATATGGTCTCTAGAGAGTAACAAGGTTTTCTATTATTTGACCTATTGACCTAGTTTTCGAAGGTACGTGACCCTGTTTTGAATTTACCTAGATATCATCAAGTGAACATTCTCACTATTTTCATGAAGGTCTCTAAAAATAGGCCTCTAAGAGTACACAAGGTTTTTTTATTTTTATACCTACTGGCCTAGTTTTTGACCGCATCGTGACCCAGTTTCGAAACTTGACCTAGATATCATCAAGGTGAACATTCAGATCAATTTTCATGAAGATCCATTGAAAATATGGCCTCTAGGAGGTCAAAAGTTTTTATAATTTTTAGACCTACTGACCTAGTTTTTGACCGCAGTTGACCCAGTTTCAAACTTGACCTAGATACATCAAGATGAACATTCAGACCAACTTTCATACAGATCCCATGAAAAGTATGGCCTCTAGAGAGGTCACAAGTTTTTTTTATTAATTTTGACCTACTGACCTAGTTTTTTAGGCAGTGACCCAGTTTCAAACTTGACCTAGATATCATCAAGGTGAACATTCTGACCAATTTTTCATGAAGATCCATTCACAAGTATGGCCTCTAGAGAGGTCAAAGGTTTTTTTATTTTTCGACCTACTGACCTAGTTTTTTTATGCAGTGACCCAGTTTCAAACGGACCTAGATATCATCAAGGAAACATTCTGACCAATTTTATAGATCCATGAAAGTATGGCCTCTAGAGAGGTCAAAAGGTTTTTCTTTTTGACCACTGCCCTTTTTGACCGCACATGACCCTGTTTCGAACTTGACCTAGATATCATCAAGATGAACATTCAGACCAATTTTCATAGAGATCCCATGAAAAATATGGCCTCTAGAGAGGTCACAAGGTTTTTCTTTTAACCTACTGACCTTTTTTAGCACTGACCCACTTCACTTGACAGATGGAACATTCAGACCAATTTTCATAAGATCCTCATGAAAAATATGGCCTCTAGAGAGGTCACAAGGTTTTTCTATTATTTAACCTACTGACCTAGTTTTTGAGGCACATGACCCATTTTCGAACTTACCTAGATATCATCAAGTGAACATTCAGACCAACTTCTACAGATCCCATGAAAAATATGGCCTCTAGAGAGGTCACAAGTTTTTCTATTATTTGACCTACTGACCTAGTTTTTGAAGGCACATGACCCAGTTTCGAACTTGACCTAGATATCATCAAGGTGAACTTCGACCAATTTTCATAGAAGATCTTTGAAATATATGGCCTCTAGAGAGGTCACAAGGTTTTTCTATTTTTAGACCTACTGACCTAGTTTTGAAGGCACGTGACCCAGTTTTCGAACTTGACCTAGATATCATCAAGGTGAACATTCTGACCAACTTTCATAAGATCTTGAAATATATGGCCTCTAGAGGGTCACAAGTTTCAAATTTTAGACTACTGACCTAGTTTGAAGGACGTGAACCCAGTTGAACTTGATCCTAAACATCAGTGACTTGTACCACTTTCATAAAGATCCCATAAAAAACCTCAGAGTGTCACAAGCAAAGTTTAGAACGAAGATGACGAATGACACGACACGCGCGATCACAAAAGCTCACTTGTCACTTTGAACAGGTCAAACATCTAACCAAAACTATAAACAAATGATAAATGTTCAGCTTGAGGTTAAATATTGCTTGATTACTTAAAGGCAAACTTAACCAACTTAGAATCTAGATAATGAAACGAAGTTGTATACTACCTAATGCAAACTGTCAGAGAATGAAAGAAGTTATAGACAATTCGGACAGATCCCTTACACATTGCACTATCTCAAGACATTTCTGAAATGAGAATTGATTTTTGATATTAAAATCATACATAGTATCACGTAGTATATGCAATACAATTATACATAGATATTGAAGTACATGTATATATTTTGCTTACAAATGTATGACATTATTAATCTTCAGCCTGCTAGCAGAAGATGGTTTTGCCTTTGCGACCAGTGCAGACCAAGATCAGCCTGCACATCCATGCTATTTTGTCAGTAAATTTTCATTGAACATCCCTTCAAATAATAAATAGTACTGACCAAACTGAACGATGGACCAGTCTAATTTAGAAATTTAGCAGGCTTTTGTTAACCTGACTTCCTCAATCATTTTGATAACTGATTTTCTTCAGCAAAATCTCATTATCTTACTCTAATACTTCAGAAGATAAAAAGGATTTTTTTCTGCTAATTTAATAGCCGTTATCTGGTCATATTCCCTATTTAAAGTATCTTTTCTTCCAAAATATGAAATAACATTCCTAATTGCAGCCAACAAAAGACCCAAGGTAACAAATTGAACTTTTAGTGCAACAAAGTACAGAAAAATAATATTTTTTGCTCAGAAATATAATATGGAAGGTCATCAAAAATGCAAATCATTCTAAAGAAACAGATATACCTGTGCTATGTTATGTGAAGGACTGGATCTTTTCCACAGTTTTGACCAAAATACTGATAAAATTCCCAAAGCAAATGAGAAAAGTCGTCTTCTCAAACTGCTGGAAAAAAACCTTCAGCAAGTACCGGTAATCATTTTTCCTTGGCCATTCTTAAATTCTTATAAACGTTTTCTGTGCTCCCTCTGACTGTTGGATTTTATTGTTGAAATAGTCTAGTGTTATGATTCTTTAATAAATACAATTTTAGATTAATTATAGGTTCTTTTTACATTATACGTTCAGAGCTTTATTTATAGTTTTTATAAATGTCTAACTAAATACAGTCAAAAGGTTATTATGCTGTCCAAAAGAACACCTGTACATTTCACCTAGATTCGCTGTGCAACTGCCAGTGTAGCGAGTGCCAGGGGTAGAGCTTGAACATGTCAGTCATTATCAACCATTTAATCTGCCTTACATATCTCTATCTATGCTAAATATGTGTCCAACAGAGGCCTTAAGATTCCAACACATTGTAGCACTTTAAGGTCTTGCATATAACTCAAAAACTTCTTGACTTTCTATGGATGGACAAAAAACAGACCATGTTAACCTTTAACCTCTAAGTATGACCTTGACCTTGGAGCTAGGGGTCTGGATCTTGCGCATGTCAAATCGTCTCATTATGAGGAACATGCATTTGTATGCCAAGTAATATTAAAATCCCTTGATGATTGGCAGAGTTACGAGCCAAACACAAAACAGACCCTTTTAGCATTTGACGTCTAAGCGTGACCTTGATCTTGGAGCTAAGTAGGATCTGGGTCTTGCACAAGACAAATCGTCTTACAGGGCACTCGTTTGGCCATTTTTGGGGCCGAATATGGGTACCATTCCCCTCCTAAAATAATATGTTTTTTTCCCCTTTCTCAGAAGAAAATTCCCCTGATGATAGGTTTTTGACACAAATAGATATGAACTCTTTCTTTTAATATTATATAGTGCCTCTAAGGAAGATTACTGTTGCAATATAGTCATATCAGTTAGGAATGATCGAAAACAGTATTAATAAGTGTGAAAAGTAGTTACATATACATGGCTTAAACTTCCCCTTTTCGTCTTAAAATGTTGAAAAATTCCCCTTCCTGAGGATATGGGTACCAGTCCCCAAAAGTTGTCTAGTGCCCTGTCTTATTGTAGTAAACATTTATGGCAATCAAGTTATTTCAAAATCCCTTTATGGATGGCAGAGTTACAAAGCCAGGAAAAAAATATAGTCACAGGGTCGCATGCACATCCACAGACAGACAGTGTGACCTTCAGGGGCCATGAAAACAATGTTTCACTATGATCTATATACATTGTATACTGTATTCTAAATTATAATTCAAGTAAGCAAATCTCACCTGGAAAATTAATTAGTCCTCAGGTAGATTAAATTATTGTTTTGTATATTACATGTATTATAAATACTATTTTTGTCATGACAATCAAACCAACATATAAATAATTACAACATGTTTATCATGACATTGGGCTAAACAAATTTCAAAACACTCATTTTGCAAACATTTCAATATGCAATACACACACACACCCAGCTTTATGTTTTTGTTGACTTTCCAATATTTGCTGTTCCAACATGCGGTCGGTCTGCAAAAATGTTATTTAAAACTACTCTATGATTTTGTTAAGTAATCAGATGGTGAATTTTCTTTTAAACGTATATATTTTTACCTACATATTTCAAGCAAATATTGGCAACAAAATCATGCAGAGTAAATTTACAGGTTGGTTTAGGCTGTTGTCTTTCCCTCCCATGTACAAATGATGACTAACCGGAAGTAGATATTCGCCATTTCTGAGATTGGTCAGTTTCCTGTGTATTAAAAAGTTTTTGTTGTCCATTCTTTGCCAGTTTTTTTGTATCATATTTAAAAGTCGAAAATTTAACAGTAAGTTCCGAAAAAAGGTAACTTTACATTTGAACGAATTACTGATAAATTAACTAGATTTGATGTAAAGATGTTCAGAATGAACTGAATAAAGAGTTATCACGGCCAAGAGGAGCGGGTGGGGTACACTATAAAAGTGTCAAAACTAGAAGGCATAAAATGACACATCATATTGTTGAAGTACTCACCAGGCACCCTTTTAAATGTATGTTACTGACACTTTCTTTAAGAACATTGTCATTGTTTAATGTTGAATAGCAAATTAGCAATCCAAAGGCACGACATCAGGAATGCCAGGAGTTGATTCGTCTGTTTTGGATGGCCAGTTCAATTTTCCTTTATTTTTAGCAGAACTATTTGAAGAATAGGTAGAGCTATTGAACTCACCAGCATCCTACTTTTGACTTTGTTAAGTTTTTATGTAAACTGGTATCTCAGTAACTGCTTGTTGGATTGAAATGAACTGACTTACCTTGCACAAGTTCCATCTAAAACTATTTTGCTCTTTCAGGCCTAAAAAAAATATTTCTGTTTCTGGTGGCCTGATCCGACTGTAAATTCTTACTGCGGACCATAATTTTTTCAGCTTAGATTGATGAATGCATGACCACAGTAGCGTGGCGTTGTGACTTTACAATCAAAGAAAAGTGCTGAGCTATTGAACCATCTATGGCATTACAGTTTACTTGATAATTATGTCATGTAGAAGTGAGTTTGATTCTTTTAGGTTCTGACATGTCGCTTCTTAGAAAGAAGTCAAATACACAGCGGATGGTGGGTTTATGATTGCCTAATTTTATTTCGAGCTTTCAAAAGACCACAGCTTTATTTTGATAGGATTGTGTGCCTAAAAACACTTAAATAAAACAATGAAAATTAAGACACAGACAACATTGCACATCTGAGGACTTCTTGTATGACATGGGCTAGTGAACTGGTACCAGTTCTCTAGAAGGCCGTTCTAGAAAATCAATATGCTGTTAAGCCTGTATGTCCTTTACTTGGCTTAAAATTTCAGTTTTAGCGTCATGTTATACTTTTCATACAATATTAACAATGTTCACCCGAGAAAGTCGCTAACATTGCTATAATAATATGCCACTTTCTGAACGTGTGTTCTGTTAAGTGTCATTTTATTTGATTTGGCAAGTGTCAGTTCTGAGATTTTCCCACATCAATTTTTACATTTCAATTCACAATGTAATATCAATATCAGCATAATGATTGTACATAGTATATAAATGTTTCAAGTGTTCCTGTCAATTATTAAGTGTTTTAGGTTTAATAAATAATGTGTTCTATTATCTGTAATGGTTGTTCAACTAGTTTGCTGTGTATTTAAAAACTAAGATATTGGCTAAACGGAAAAAAAATGTTTTCGAATAAAATATCCAGGACTAGCTTGACACAAATTAAATTTTCCGGGAGCTTATAAATTGTTTGTCATATCATATTTTTAGGCCAACTACCGGTATTTGCAGAGTAGCACTAGTCCATTCCTAGGCATCAAAATTTGGTTAAGTTTTTGTTTGCAAGATCATGAAATTGGTATCTCAGATGTTGGAATGGATTGAAACTTCACACACATCTTCATTGTGATAAACTGATTTGCACTACACAGGACCTGGTGCCATAACTCTTATTTTGCTTTTTTACAAAATTATGATCCTTTTTTGACTTGGAAAATTTTGGTTAAGTTTTTGTATATAAGCTGGTATCTCAGTAAGCACTTCCCAATCTAGGAATGGAACTAAGTCTTGTATGTTGTTATGATCTGACATCCATTGCACAGGTCAAAATTATGCCCCCTTTTTGACTGAGAAATTTTGTTTGATTTTTTATATAAGTAATCTTCACACTTGTCCACTGTGATGAGCTGACATGCATTGTACAGTTTCCCTAATTATGTTTTGCATTTTTTTTGCATTTGTCTCCTTTTCGACTTTTATTCATTCAATTAACTTTCATTATTAATGACAAGGGTGGCTTGAAGGCTGTTGAATAGTTGAACATAGCTGTCCTTGGTTGGTATTATAATAACAAAAAGTTACCAATGTTTTTCAGCATGATTTTTACCTAGTCACCTGTTATATTAAGGACCCCTCCTTACTCCCACCACCCAACTCTCTATTTACTTACAAAATATTAGTAATCCTACATACATTATCAATTCATAGATTTGTTCATAGTGTTTTGTCTTAAAATGTGATGTCTTAAGCCTACTTGTATAGAGCATTATAAATTAATGAAATCCTATTTGGCCTTAGGCAAATAGAATATCTGTCTCCCAGCAGAATTGACGCTTGTCCATCTGAATACACAGCACAAAATAATGCATATTATGCTTTGGACATGTAGTAAACTACAACAGCAGTTATGGATCCACAAACAATTACTACACAAAAGATCTGTTACAAGGTGTTTAAATGTGGAGAATATGTCATTAGTAATATACATGTATTAAACAATCTATTCAGCAAATCCTGCATTTTCCTGATAATAATGCTTCAAAAAAAAAATGACCGACCTATTGACCCTACTTTTTTTGTCCATGCCACCAGAAACACATTTTTTTCCCCTTTAAGAGCTACAGCTTTGAAACTGCACACTTGTTTATCATCATTAGATGAGTAAGTAGACCAAGAACTATAACTCTACCTGCATTTTGTCAAAATTACAGCCCTTTTTGTACTTAGCAAATCTGAACTAAACTCTTTCCTTATATATTGTCCAGCACTTGCAGAAGAGCGATGGCACCCGCAGGCAGTGCGCTTCAGAACTTTAAAATTGGCCAAGAAACAAAAAAAAATACAAGTACAACATAGATGTTACTTCCAATTTTTAGGTGTATTTTAACGTATCTCCACCTGGTAAGGATTTTTCTGGTGGACTCAGAAAATTAAACAAAAAAAATATGGACTTGCTTCCCTTTGTTGCTACTGTAAATAGCTTATTCTTGAAACTTTTTAACCTGGTTGTTAGAATTTGGTATGTGGTTGTTTGGGCTTGTGGTCTACCAAACTTATACAGAATATGTTTTACTGTAACATCTACATGTACATCAAGTTCAATAAGTAGTTACTTTGGGCCAGTGTTTTTAGAGTTACGGCTCTTGAATCATTGAAAATTGCCAGAGTTTGAATCATATGATAGTAATTTATTTCCGAGTTAGCCATTTCAAATGATGCTCTTCAAGAATTACAACACAACCACTGTGATTAAAATTCCATTTACAAATACAGGGGCTAATGTATAAATAGTAATTTGCTATGACAGGTGTATATTGTGACCTTCTGGAGTGACCTAGGATTTAATTGGCTCTCTTGTTTAACCTAAGCTTTCAAGCTTCTGAATACATATATATTATATTGTAGCTCATAAAGTTTTAGATATCTATATCTTCGTGTATTACATAAGATGTCCCAAATGTCCTATTAGTCACTAACTTATAAATTACTTTTGTATTTTCAGTTAATTCCCAAAGACAGGGGGAAGACATGCGTTGACTTACTTTTAACTGCTGGAACATTTTAATAAACTAGATTTACTTCATATTAATTACGTAGTGCTTCAAAATGCCAATGAGAAGAACATTAAAAAATGTAGTCAAGAACTACACTGACGCTCAAGTAAAAGTACGAGAAGCTACATCCAATGATCCTTGGGGTCCTTCAAGTACTTTGATGACAGAAATTGCAGATTTGACTTACAATGTTGTAGCATTTACTGAAATTATGCAAATGTTGTGGAAGAGGTTAAACGATCACGGAAAAAATTGGCGGCATGTTTATAAATCTCTAGTGGTGCTGGATTACATCATAAAAACTGGAAGTGAAAAAGTGGCTCAACAGTGCAAGGAAAACATCTTTGCTATACAGACGCTGAAGGACTTTCAGTATACTGAGGACAATAGGGATCAGGGCATGAATGTCAGAGAAAAAGCTAAACAGTTAGTGGCGTTGCTTAAGGATGATGAGAGGTTGCGTAATGAGAGAGCAAAAGCCCTCAAGGCAAAAGAAAGATTTGCACAGAATTCTCAAGGAGTTGGGAGCCAACCAGTAAGTTTGATGGAAAGGAAGTTTATATACAGAAAAAATTATATAGATTTATATTTCCTGGTAATTTAGCCAATATTGTATCAATGAGATAGGTAAGAAATACTCTCTATGTGAATATAGGGGAAGTTAAATACTTTTGTGTATGTGCAGATGCATCAGTTAAGAAAGTACTGGTGCTCGATGGTTTGAGCCTCTTCCTAGTCATGTTCTACAGCAATAATACAGTCATAGTTAGGTTCTGTCTGCCCTCCCGTTCACTGGTCAGTGAATCATTTATCAATAATGATTACCATAACGATGATAAACATAATTTATAAACAATAAATTATAAGGATAATATGAAAAGAGTCGGGTGCAACATGAAAAGTCGGAGAGGGCAGGGATGATAAGCAATTGATATATGGCCTTAGTATTAAATATTCGTATTTTGTTTAGTCATTGAGAGATGTTTAAGGGAAGTTGAAATATATCACAATAATTGAATTGTTTCCTATTATTTAGTCATGAAATGTGATTAATACTGGTACAGTTTTGTTACTTAACCTTTTTGAGTTTTATCAATAGTGTTATGTTGCAAGTTCTGATGGGAACTGATTTTCTTTCAATAATGGACATTTTATATTGTTGCTGGGCGAAAAACTATGAAGGAAATCTTTCAAAATGACATTATGAACAATGTTTTATACATACGCACATGTCTGTTTTATAGCCTTTTAGCGGTACTGAATTTGCATTAGAAATTGTGTTATAAATTTTCTGAACTCATTATAGGATAAAAAAAAAATGAATTATTATTTAAATCTAGTCTCATATTTATGACTAGTTAAATTAACAGACAGACAGACAGACAGACAAATTCTTTATTTCATCTCAGGTACATATGTACAACATGAGGAAATACAAATATTCTGCAAAGAACAGTTATGCTTCCAATAGTGAAAATATTATAGCCAACAATGTACATTAAAGGTTGAAGCAAGATAACAGCATTTTTTTTTTGTCATCTATGGGGGAACTCAAGTATGTTCAAACGATTTGCAATTGATGTCAAGATAATTTAGATATGTGCATTTCAGCTTATGGTATAATTTATATAAATAACGGGAATTCGGCAATGAGACATGCAGAGAAAAGATCACGTCTCCCACGATCAAACATGGTTCTAGATCCAACGAGCTGTGACCCACTTTACACATAACATGGATTTAGTGATGACTAAGCGCTAGTAGGTTATTCCAAAAACCGGTTACTATAATTAGTGCATATATTTATAGGACACTATTTTTGGCTATTCGACACGCGCATATAATTATAAGATAGGATTTTGTAAATTTGATATGTCTTTTGCATTTTAATCACATTTGTGAAACAAATCTATTTTAACTAATTAAAAGAGTAGAATTTTATTCCAGATAATTTATAAAGGAAAAGTAGTTCCATTTGCGGATATATTTAGTGTATTTAATGTAATAAGGCTCTGCACGTTTTGACCCAGTAATTCAAGTGTGCTTTACTTTTTTTTTTTTTTTTTTTTTAAGTAAAAGTTGTAATATTTCTTGGAATAACCTGCTTAGTAATCAAAAAAGTGCATATATAATATACATGGATTAGTTGCTGCATAAAACATGTAAGTTGCAATAAATTATAGTACATAATGAACGCTGTTGAGAGATTTTCTATGTAAGCTAATCAAAACTTACTTAAGATTATTCTTATGAAATTGCATATTCTAATTAAACTATTCTCGTTCGAGCTAGACATGAGCCGAGCAAAACAGTGCTCATTATCAACAATGTTTGCATCCTGAAGAAATGATTGTCGTTCATGGTTAAAATATGTACATTTAAGCAAATAATGCTGTTCCGAGCCTATAAGGCCGGAGTCACAGAGCCTGCAAATATTATCAAGGAAAGCTGTCCCACCCCAGCGGGCTGTTTCAATTGGAAGGCGGTGGTTACATGTTCTATACTTAAACATTCTAATAAAGTGTTCTTTTGGAAGAATTTTAAGGTACGGCTCCAATTCAATTTGTTTTTTAAAAGATGAGTAGATCTTGCCTTTATTGGATAATTGAAGCTGGGCTTGCCATTGTTGTTTATATTGATCTTGAAGTATTTGCTTTACTAATTTACATGTATTTTTATTGACAATTTGGTTTTGCTGATGCCAAATATCTGGTCTACCTATGCTCTGGAGAATTCTCTTATCTTATTAATCCATTTGAAATTTAAATCGGGACGATTCAGCATGTAGGTATAAATTTTGTGTGATAACTTGTCTTCCTTGCCCAAAACTAAGCGAGACCAGAATGAAATCATTTTAGTATATACATCAATATATATGGGATATCTCCCGAATTCTCCATAAAGCATATATTTAGGGGTACTTTTACGAGAGAATGATATTCTCCTAAGAAAGCTATTTTGAATTCTTTCTAACAAATCAAGGTTTTCATAACCAAATATTTCAGATCCATATGTCAAAATTGGTGCAACTGTATGGTCGAAAAGTTTAATGGTTAAGTCTGTTGGCAAATCAGCATTATTTGTTTTAGTAAAGAGGAGATAAAGGGCCTTTTCAGCCTGTTGGCTCACATGTTGTCGAGCTTTTAGAAACGATCCTGATGCAGAGAAAGTTAGTCCAAGGTAATGATACTTATCGGTTTTCTCGATAACGTTATTTCCTAATGAAAATTGAAAGCGTGCAACATTTCTGGCACCAAAAATGATAATTTTTGTTTTGTTTGGATTCACAACAAGTTTCCACTGATTACAATAATTATTAAAACAGTTAAGACAATTTTGAAAATCTACAGCGTTATTTGAAACTAAAATGGTGTCGTCTGCGTAGAGTAAAATAAGCAGTCTAAGCCAAGTTTGATCATTGAAAATATCATCCAGCTCTATACCTACGGCACCGTTTTCCTCCAGATATGTCTGGAGATCATTCAAATAAAGAGAAAAAAGAATTGGACTAAGATTTTCACCTTGTCTTACACCAATTTCGGATGTGAAGAATTCGGATGTACCATTGAGCTTTACACAAGACTTGATGTTTTGATACATATTAAACACTACTCTAAATAGCTTTCCATCAATCAAATTATATGTTAATTTTCTCCAAAGACCATATCTCCATATTTTATCAAAGCACTGAGAAAAATCTACGAACAGATGAACTTAAGCATAACAATGTAAACATGCAGACAAAATCCTCTTGTCTGTGAGCATGTGCAGTAATGAATATTTTTTGTGTAGTATTTGTAAAAAAAATTGCCTGATAAGGATTTTAGCAATATTTCAGTTATTATTACCTATCATACTGAAAGCTTTCCTTTAATTTGAAAAATAAATATTCTAACGCGACCCAATTTGTTTTCCTATTAAACAAAGGAGGCTGAAAATTGCATGTTATTATGCAATAATTCATTTTTCTGAAAACACAATTATTCTGTTATTGCGCAACACAGCAGAAAAGAAACCAACAGAAAACAGGCGAATATTTTGTGGACGTCATCAAGGACGTATGTAAAAATCCTTGATAATGTGTTAGAATCTAAATAATGTATCTGATAATCTCAAACAGTGATTTACTGTTGAATAAAATCATTGTTTATTGTTTAGATGCATATATGATACACATCTATCACTCGGGCTGTGCCATTTTGATATTATAATTGCTTCCGTAAGTTCGCATCTTAACCCTTAATATCATGCTGGACACGACTGATTCTGCCTTTGCGATCAGTGCAGATTGTGATCAGCCTGCACATCAATGCAGTCTGATCATGACCTGCACTATTCGCCATTCAGTCAGCATCCTTTTTGGTATACACCCCTTTTAACAGTTAATGGCACTGTCCAAATTGTAGAAATTCAGCAGGGTAAGGGTTAACTGAGAGTAAACTTCAAACACTGATTTTATTTAGTGACAAATCACTGTTTAGAGTATATTATTTCTTAATTCAAAACGTTGGCAAAATGTTACTGTTTTTGCTTGCATGTTGTATTTCTTGTAAATAATGATCTGAAATCGAAACTAAAATATTTCTAAAATGTAGAAAGAACAGCACAAGATTACTATAAAAGTAGTTGTAGAAGCCAGTAAGAAATTTACTTGAAATATATATTTATATATCAGGAATTTGCTTTTCTTAAATGAAAGGTAAAGAAATGAGAGTCTAACGCACAGGTTTATGAACTGTATTAGTTGTTTCTATCCATGACTCGATTTTTTCCATACAAAAATTAAACCTTTAGCCTGCTAGCAACAAGTGATTCTGCCCATGCGACAAGTGCAGACCAAGATCAGCCTAAAGGTTAAGGTCATCAGAAAGTTATTTCAGTATCCTTTGTACTCAGTATTGAGTGGTTAAATTCTTAAAACAGTGATTTTATACAAAATTCCTTTCAGAATTGTTAGCTTCCTTTAATTAAATAGCTCTTATTTTCTGCTGAATAAGATTAAATTAGTTTTTATGTAAGCAGAGAAAGTAAAGGCAAAATGTTTTCTAAATGAACCATTTAAAGTACAAAACCAATTAAAATCAAAAGGCAAGACATAGTGACTTAGTTCTTACAGTTTTAAGTCTGTATTGCCTTTATCTGGACTGTTAATGTGTAACATGATGTCATTGGTTACATCATAAAGCAATTATGTCAATACACCATATTGACTTATTAGGGTAATACAACATAATCAATAGTTACCAGCTGTCATAAAAATATTACATGTTCTTTTGACAGGTTTAAGATACATTTAACATGATACTGTCAGATAGTATTAAAAGAAATGGCAAACATATATGTCACAATGTTGTAGGGGCGTTTTGGTACAGAGAGTTCAGATCATAAAGGGAGTTGTGGATTCAGAGATTGCCATCAAGACACTGTACTTTGGTTTTCTGGCCATGTTACTAGTTAGAATTTCTCTGATTGATACATGTATGTTTCTCAGTTTTGAAGATGTATAGATTGCATTTGCTAAAGAAATTATGAAGTTTATCTTCATATGACTAGAAAGTTTCTTCATGTATTTTGTAATGTACTTAGTATAAGCACTTTTAAAAATTGTAGATAATTTAAATCGTTTTTTTTTTATTATTATTATTAATAAGAAAAAAAATGGGAAAAAAATGCTATTGTTTTTCACACGTTTAAAAGATTTAAATTAAAATTGTTTTCAAGGTTTGAAAAAATAACTATCCTAAGATTTCTTTGTAACCAGATTATTCTTATGTGTAGTTTATGAATTGTCAGCCATAATTTAACTCACTGAACTGTATTCAGCAAGATAGAAAAAACACCCAATAACATCAGACTCGATAATGCTGGTTTTGGCTGAGGTCATTTTACATTAGTTAAGAAACAAATGTCATGCTGATGTCCAAAGATTGCTGTTCTACAAGTTAAGAATATACAGTAAATATAATTATGGTTACAGAATAGTATGGCCATATAACAGTTATTATTGGAGAGATATTGTCAGTATGGCCCAGACAGATGTTGGGTAATAACACAGTAAGGCAACTAGGTGTGCCATAATATTGCTGATTTCTTTGTCACAGGATAATTCAATATACAGACATACTGCAGTATAGAGTTAATTATTTCGCCACCCTTTAATTTGATTTTACAAAATGTCATCAGTCTGTTGTTGTGATTAAAACATATCTGCTTCTGTGTTTCTGGAAATGTGTGATTTTTTAACAGTTTTTGTTTTTTTTTGCTATTTTAATATTTCAGATTTAATATCATCTATTGAAAATTTGGAATACTGAAATCAGTAAAATTAGTTTCTAATTTGTAGATTGATTTCACACAAACAAAATTTGCTAAAGGGTATACACTTAAATATTTATTTGCTAAAAAAACAATTATCACCTTTGTTGCTATGTTGTTTCAATGAAGTGTTTCAAATATTTAAAATAAAGAAACATTCTTTGTTTTTACAGGAATCTAATTGTTTTTAGAATCAGTTTGCTGATAATATTCTATAGAAAGTAATTTTTGTTTAGATATATGTTGCAGTAATTCCAAATCTCTGATAACAGATCTATTTTTAACACTGTCAAAGCCCGTATTTGTGTGGTTTTTGCAGCGTCTTTGTGTCTTTGTTCCGAGATGCATATGTGATGGTTTATTGATGGAATGTGATCAGCTGTGACTTTCTGCCAGCTGACTGTAACTTTAACGACTTTTTACCAGTGGTTCATGCACAAAGAATCTTAGGTCATATTGGTGAATATAGGCTATTTCGTCAAAATTGATGCGCATTTAATGTTTACAGTGGAATGTAAATAAGATTTTTTAGGATATATAAAAAAATCTGGATGACATTTTAAATCACATTTTATATTTAACTTTCTTTGTGATTTTCACGGAGTTATTTCTACAAGTGATACAGTGCCGGATATTTTAATTACAACCAGATTTTTGTGAGCTGTAAAATTGATAAAAAAATGCAATTTTTAAATAAGAAAACGCAGAGATTTGTTCAGGAGAAAATTCCTTGGGATGTAAGAATTCCATACACAAAGCAAACCAGTCCTAAAAAGTTGTTACAGGTATTTTGTAATTATTTCAGCATTTTCTAACATATCAGTTTACTAACTAGTGTTATTTATATTGGTAAAAAATCATGTAATGCTGCCTTATTTAGTGCCTTGCTGTGTTTTGAAAAAAAAGTAGAAATTCAATCTGACTAAAGTACATCTCCTATTACGCTACGCATAGGATCTGACAACGAGCTATTGATGGCCTCGTTCTGACAACCCTTCCGCTAGCCAATCAAAAGCTACCTTACAACATCCTGCAAGCTTTAAAACGCCTTGGGTTTTGATATCAACAATTTTTATGTCAAAAGATGTCAGATAGCCGATTAGCTCAGTCGGTAGGGCACTAGCTTTGTAAACGAGAGGTCCCGGGTTCGAACCCTGGATTAACTGTAAATTTTTCTTACTCTTTGACATTCGAACAAGTTGTCTGATTGGTTCAAACAAAAATAGATTTGCGAAAATAAATATAGCAATATTGGAAATCCAAAATATACAGAAGACGAATGTGAATGGGTCGTTCTCAGATCTTCGTTTAGAAGATCAAGTACTTTAGTCAGATTGGTAGAAATTAAAACAAACTGTTATACATTGTAATAATATGTGTAGACCTATTGCTAAGCCTTACCCATTTGTCTTATAGGGATGACTTATTTTATGATCTGATATTTTATAGTTGCCATCCCTCAGATGGAACACTAAACTATCAAGTTGTACTAGATATACTGGCACACAACATTCTTCTGATCAAACTTATTTCTGTACTCAAGTTAGAGAACTCTTGTTTGAAATTAATTCTAATTATAGCCCTTATTATATTATAAATTTGTTTTATTTTGTTTTGCATTGAAGTTCTTATTGCCGTATTAGAATTTTAATTTGTTATAAATTGTTATAATATTATATAACTCAGTTACAAAAAGTCTTGCCAAGGGCCCAAGGTATGCCCTTGTTAGACTAAATAGTTGTTGTGCTGTAGATAACTCTTTTACAATTATAATGTAGCAGATTATTATATAGGATACTAATTTATTATTAAAGTTATAAAAATGCTGGAGTTTTCAAAATAGTCACTAAAGGCTGCATTCTAAACTAGGATTTTAAAATAGTTTTTAGAATGTGATTGTTTTATTTCAGTCGCGGAGTGCCAGTGCAGAGAGCCCTACGTTCCAAGGAGGTTCCGGTGGGTATTCTGATTCTGCTCTAGATGGTTACGATACTGGAAGTAAGAATTTTTCACATAAAAACAACAACAGATTTATAGCACTTTTCTGGGAAATAATATTTGTCTATTGAGACATTAAATTACTAATGTAGCCGTTATTTTGACATTTAATGGAGTTAACTTGCAAAAAAGGCTTTTGTTTGAATGCTTTTAGCATGCTTTCCTTTAAATATTAAATTACTAGTGCTTCTGTGGATATTATTGTATATTCAGTTCATTTTCGCAAGCTCTTTGATAAAAGCAAAAAGTGCAAGATTTGTTTGTGAAGAAATACATTAAAGCTACATCTGAAAATGTATTGCATGTTTAACATTTAAATCTAATTGTCATGTTCTCACTAATTAATACTATTTTCTTCATCATATAGTACTAAACCTCTTCCTTAAGATGTAATTATACAGCTAATAGCATGTGTGTGACATTCTCAGTTCTTTAATAATATTTGTTTCTCTTAGAATGAAAGCTTTGTAGTACTAACATACTGTAAGATATATTCTGTATCATGTTACTAAGGTAAGCTGTTTTTCTATCAGATTCACCAGTACGAAGAAGACGTCACTCCAATGAAATTGAGGCAGTGCGTCCCTCTTCGATCGGGGAGGAGGAGCTACAGTTACAACTGGCATTGGCGATGAGTCGGGAAGAACATGAAGAAGAAGTTAGGAAACAGAAATCAGATGATATTAAACTGCAACTGGCGCTGGACGAAAGTCGCAGACAACAAGAAGAGGAGGTTTGTATTATAAAACTGGTTTTAAAAAGGCAAGCAGAAAAAGACTGGTTGAAATAGACCAGTGAAAAGGGGCATGGCAGCATAGACATGAAATTTAATAGTTTTTAATGGGGTCATAGAGTCAATATCTATGTAATAGAATTTTGCTTAAGCAGGTTCTTGGGGGCATGAATGGTGTTGCACTATTCATTACCCGTCATGAAAAGAACCAGTCAAACAAGGTCTTGGGGGTTGCATTACAGGCTTGCAAAAGTCAGGTTGGGCACTGGTATGTAATACAGTAATGTTAACTGTAGAATGTATTGTGAAATCATAATTATTGAAAAAGCTTCCTTCAGTTGAGATGATAGGCACTTAACATTCACATATTATACATGCTTAATTAGTCACGATTTTTATTTCCTTCACACTCACTGGAACAATTTTTTTCAAACTGTTGACACAGAAATTAAGTGGACTATAAAATGCAACACTTCTGTGCAACCAAAACCCTTCTCTAGACATTTAGATAGGTCAAACCACCTCTTGAAATTTTCTATAAATTACTTATAAAAAAAAAATCAAAAATTATTTTACATTTTATTCATAGATAAACGTAAGTTGAAACTAGACTTTAATAGGAGTGTATCCATACAGATTGGAGATGGGTTTCATGTATAAAAAAAGTCATGGGTTGAACATTGCTTTTTGTGGAAACTTCAGCTTGGAAGTTTTTTGTTTAGTACCAAAGAAAAATGTGTTTTCCTTAACATATGGTATTTCACGAACACTGGTGATGGATTTATGTTGTAAAAATGTTGTTTACTGTAACCAAGTTCATATATACACCAAATTTCAATTTTCATTTCAAGAAAATAACAGATTTTGATTAGAAAGTATTCATAAATGATAATAAATTTATCAGAGGAAAAATTAGTGTAATGTGAAATTTTGTGGTTTGGCCAAAACGGCTATTTCATTGGTATATGAATTCATTCAAACATCTTCCATAGGGAAGTAGATATAATAATTCTTGTTAAATATCACTCTTTATTATTTTGTGATATTTAACAAGAATTATGAATTCATTAGTTTTAACTTCAGAAGATGAAATTACTGGTTAGTTTCATGAATTGCCATAACTGTGAAATCTACGAGAAGAAGTCCCCCATCAGTTATAATGATTTCACAGTGTTTGGAGCAGATTGAACATGTATGACTGTAATATACATGTATTAAGGGTGTTATATTTCAGATTAGTTTATTTTTTACCAGTTTATATTGTCATTATTTTTATGCCCCTGAAGGGAGGCATATTAGTTTTCAACAGTCCGTCCGTTCGTTAGTTCATTCGTTCATTCGTCACAACGTTAACTTTTTGCATGAAGGCACTTTACTCGCGAACCACTGCACCCAGGACCTTCAAACTTCACATGCTGATAGTACTTATTGAGTACACCACCCCTACTGACTTTGGGGTCACCAGGTCAAAGGTCAAGGTCACAGGGGCCAACGTTAACTTTTTGCATGAAGGCACGTTACTCGCGAACCACTGCATCCAGGACCTTCAAACTTCACTTGCTGACAGTACTTACTGAGTACACCACTCCTACTGACTTTGGGGTCACCAGGTCAAAGGTCAAGGTCACAGGGGCCAACATTAACTTTTTGCATGAAGGCACTTTACTCGCGAACCACTTCACCCAGGACCTTCAAACTTTACATGCTGATAGTATTTTATGAGTACACCAACCCTACTGACTTTGGGGTCACCAGGTCAAAGGTCAAGGTCACAGGGGCCAACGTTAACTTTTTGCATGAAGGCACTTTACATGCGAACCACTTCACCCAGGACCTTCAAACTTCGCATGCTGATAGTACTTATTGAGTACACCACCCCTACTGACTTTGGGGTCACCAGGTCAAAGGTCAAGGTGCTGCGGGGGCATTTGTCACCATTAGTGACAGCTCTTGTTTGTACATTTAATTTTAGTTCTCAATTGCAGATACACAAAGATTCTGATTTAATGACTTTATTTCCATTATTTTTTATTTTCTCTAGGAGCGGACACGAGTAAGGACCTTACCGGTACTTTTAATTTGTGTACAGCATTAGTTTGCTTGTATTTTCTCTGTCCCTCGTGTTGATTACCCGAAATATCCCTCTCAACATGCTGCACTTAGTTCCTCTGTTTTCATGCAAGAGTTCTGTGAGAGTAGGGCGAAATCTACCATAAGCAAAATCCACTGTAAGCAAAGTCCATACATATGAATACAACATCTCATTTGAACATTGTTTAAAAAGATACAAAGCAGTTTGGTAATTGATAAGTTAATGCTAAAAAAGTTTAATGTTCCACTATCTTTTTTAACTGACTTGAATTTTTCGTAATTTATAAAGAAATCAAGGGGGATTTTGTCTGCCTATGCAAAATGAGGCATTGTGTTTTATCTGAATATGGAGTCAGTTATGTGAAGGAACAATCTGACAACATTTAGGCAAACATTTTGACATAAAGAGGTACCGTTACGCAATACTGGTATTTAATCTGATACCAAGCAGCCGTCTAACATTGCAAATCGCCTGAAAGTGTTGCTAGATATTGTAAGGGTTATAGCAGCTGTAGAAAGTCTTTGTTACATTTCTTTATGTTATATTACATTTAATTTCATGTAATTAAATGTTCATAATCACCCTTTATATTTTTTAGACCTTTCTCGGCTAGTACTTACTTTAGTTTTATAATTATGTTGATTGGCAATTAATACAGTTACTCCAAAGAAATGAAGAATTTGTAACAGCAGCATAGAAGTTATGCTTTTGACATTCTTATAGTTAATCACTCACTGTACAGTTGTTACATTTTAAAGGCAGTTGTGCTAATTAGGAACAGTAAGTCTTTTGGACAATGTTTGATGGCTTCAGTGAGTGACCTTTATATCTGGAAACTGTGTTCAACTTTGCACCACAAAATATGATGAGACATATGGTGGTAGTCTGGTTGCTTGAGCTCACTCTAACAGAATTATCTCCCTTTGCTGAGTGGACTCTTAAGAGTTTGAAATGATTTCTGAACGTTTCGTTCAGTATTGATAACCTTTGAACTCTAAAATGTAAATGCTTCTGGTATTTTCTAATACATAACATTTTCAATGTATGGTTTATCTAAAGCATCATGTTTTTGGCCAGAGACAAATTTTTTTAAAGCATATGTTTGCCAATAACTGATACAGAATAACTACTTGGATGAGAACCTACTTAGTAATATCGTGTTTATATGATAGACAGATATATTTACTTACTTTAAAAGCGTAGTGGGGTGTTCTTGTGCAGTTTTTTACCAATAAATGAGAAGTTGTCATATTTATGATCAAGAAATTCCCATAAACTTGAATGACAGTGTTTCACTCACAAATGTAATGGCCTTTTCAGAACTGTATTTTCTGTTTGTGATAATAATATTTTAATTTGATAGACAAATTGTTATAAAATCTTTTGAGGGTCAACATAAAAGTCATGGGAAAATTAACAAATCTAAAACAGTATGTTGTTGTAATTGTGTATGCATGTGTTTTGAGTTATAGAACAGTTGTTAACTGTTGTGAGAGGTATGATGATTGTCTCCCTTGTTATTTAGGTTCTCACAATGATTGTCTCCCTTGTTATTTAGGTAACAGCATTCTTTTTTTGGAGCAATTCTAACGTAGTGTGTGTAGTCTAAAGAAGTCCGAAGTGCAAAGATCTTAATCTTCCAAGTTTTGAGCAATTTTGTGTAGAATGGGTGTTTTAATCACACTTTTTCACTGCTAAAAAGCATTCTGAATGAAATGAGAGCATTTTCTTGTTTATCCAGTGATGGCAGGTTTTCAGATTGAAATCAAATGTAGAGGTTTAATGTGTGGACAAGAGAAAATATACATCTTTTTTAGGGTAGCAGACCATTAGTGACTTTTTCAGCCCCTATTTTCTTCCTTTTGTTTGGTCAATTTATGATAGAACTTTCATGAAATAAGGATGTAGGAAAGAGTGATTATCTATAATTATAGGTAAATAAGATCTGAAGTGGATGTTTTTTCAATGGAACAAAGTTGGATTTTAATTAGTGACCTTTAATCTGTTATTACCTATGATTGTGTCCCTTTGACGTTAAACCCAACAAAATAAAATAAATTAAACTGTTACACTTTGAGATGTTTTGTGCAGTTTTTCGTAGACTGTTGGTATTAAATTATATTTTTCTAGTGCAAGTAATTTTCAGTTGATTTATTTTGTTTACTAACTTGCACCCTAACTTAATATTCTTACAAGTCTATTTCAAATGACTAAGGTAGGGCATCAAGATATGAAACATTTCTTTTATTAGTATTAGTTCCAGTATTCATAAAGCATTCATTAGGAAGAAATGGTGTGCTCTCTTTCTCCTTTTTGATATCACATACTTCAGCTTCTTTAGCAATTGTAATTTTTGTAAAAATTATGAATAAGCCCATGATAGCAGCTTAGAGCCTTTGTGCTAGTTGTTCTCCACTTATTTATAATCTGCCTGCTTACCCAGAAGTGTTTTTCCTTTCAGATAATTATATGTTTATTTATTCCAAACATGTAATTTTGGAAAGTATGTAAGTTTTATTAAAGTTTTCTAAAATTTTGAATATTTCAGAGTTTGGCTCCATTTCTAAAAATAGTTTCACCATTTTCTCTCCTCCCTAATGAAGAGTAGTTTTCAGTAGACCAATAAAACTGTTTTTGTTTTCAGGGGGGTCAAGGTCAGCAGACCCTAGCTGGACTTGCAGACCAGTCAAAGCAGAAACAACAGACTGATCCCTGGGGAGCCCCAGTAAATAAACCAGCCAGTGACCCTTGGGGAGCTGCTTTACCTGCACCACCTGGTAACACTTTTTCTTTTTAACTATATTTAACTGGCTTTTATCTGCCAACCATTACATAACTGAAATACTGTTGAAAAATGGTGCTTAACCAAAAACAAATAAATGCGAAAGAAATGTGTCTGCCTGTTTCCTCTTTGGAGATGTTGTTACATGGTTATACTGTAATCCCAAAAATTAAACATGGTCGTCTGCCTTCATACATGGAAAAGTTTCATTCAGACTTACAGTTACAATGCTGCAGATCTAATTCCCATTTTATTGAATTGATCTAATCTTTCAGTCTGGATAATATATAGAAGTGTTATTGCCAAAGGAAGCAAAGAAATTTACCAGACAAATCAGAAGTCTGGGGCATATAAGATTACGAAAGCAATATGGAAACAGTTTTCCTGTATCTATGGCTGAATTTATTTCCTTATAGACTGTATGGAAGATTAGTCATGTTTTGATATTTGGATTTAGTAATGGAAGTATTTTTTTCAGAATTTGAATATAGAAATATGAAAGAGTATGAGTTTTTACCCATATTTTTTTATTGATAACAGGTTCTCATAAACATCAAGCTCCACCCCCAGCAAATGACCCCTGGGCATCACCAGCTCACCAGCCTGCCCCTCAAGCACAGGCTGACCCATGGTCATCTCCAGCAATGTCCAGTCCTGCACAACAAAGTAAGTATAAGATAGATACATGAATGTTGGAATGTTTGCCTATACAACCTTACCTTCCTCCTTGCCCAGGCTCATCCTAAATTATCCCTGCATTACCTTGACAGACGTAGAAACTGTTTATACAGAGAACAGGCTTGAAGTCCCATCTTGGCAGCTCAGTAGGTTAAGCTATGACTACCAGTTCAAGGGTTGACGAGTGGGGATCCCATGGAGTAGATGTTTTCTTTGACAGTTTGCAATCATTTTGTCTTCTGTCTAATATATATTCATGTACAGAAGTTGACCTTAAAATGTGAAGAACAGATGAGGTCTCGTTAGACGTCAAGTAAACTGACCGCAATGTTTTTACTTAAAATGTCAGTAAGGGAAACTTCCCTTTTGGGAAACTATGGATTTTTCAGTACTTCCCAGATGGGAAAATTGATCAATATTGTAACATGCTTCATGATTGGGATGCAAAATTACCAGATTTACAAGATTCTTCAAAAGGCCTGGTGCATAAGGATGTACATGGTAAATGAAATACACAAAGTGTGAACCTGAGAGATTTTTCTAAATTTCTACTGTTAAATATTTTTTTTATTTTCCAATAAAATAAAATTTAATTGAACTTAATTTCCTTATTTCACAAGCTTCTCAAATTGGAAACTTAACTTCACAATAGAGAAACTAAGATATTTTAAACATTTACATTAAATTGCATGTAAAGTTATTGGGACGTCAGTTTATTGAAGTATATCTTGAATGAATTTGTACAATGTATCAACCATTTTGCATTGTAGGGGATGTATCTCCATGTAACTGCTAGCATTTGCTTTAATTTGTATATCTCCCATTTGCTTTAGAACCATCAAGTGATCCATGGGGCACACCATCATCACAACAGGGACCCTGGGATGCTCCAACAGCAGCAGGCGAGTCCCCGTATGATCCTTTTCAGTCCAATGGAACAACCAACGGCACAGGAAATAATCTGGATGATGATTTTGATGTGCTCAGCTCTCGAATGTCTCCTGCCAAGCCCACGGAAACCTCTGGTCAGAACTTAGACATGTTTGATCCACTGGCAGGTACCTGGCTCAGTGCCCACGCCGTTTGTGCAGTAGCATGTGTGTGTGTGTGCCTGACGTGGTTGCCTTGCTTCATATATTAGTCTCTTTTTCTTCATATAGTATTTTAATGTTTTGAATAGTTACACAGATTCTATTTAAATTAACTCTTAAGCTAGTCAGTATTAAACAGAAATATGATTGCATCATATATATCTCAGTTCTACAGTTTGAAGATGTTTTTACCAATAATATAGTTCAGTTAAAAATCTTGATAATCAAAATATGCAAGGGTTTTGTCACTAAGAGATGTAATTAGCTTGCCAGTATTTGTTGTAGTAGGAAGTTGAGACAGGCTAAAATAGAGTCCTGCTGTAAATGTTTATGCAAAAATAAAAAGATGACTACTAATGAAACTTTACGAAACATTAGTGTGCTGCATCATTCTGTGGCAAATCTGTGTTCAAATAATCAAATGCTAAGTTTAGTCATAGCAGTGTGTGCCTGTGCATCATTCTTGCATGGCAATACTCTGTATGATTTCAACAACAATTAAATCAAATTGCTAAAAGTGTTTTTAACAAATTTGGAAAGGAGGTGTTTTAACTGTGCATGAGCAGAACTCACTGACTACCCTTGTAAAACACCTACTGAAACTATAAAAACAGCAGTTTTATTTTAGACCCGTTAAGTTCTTCTGAACTTTGTTCAAGGTGAGCTGTTTGTTTGGATGGATAATCCGATGTCCACAACATGTTTAGCTCACCTGAGAACAAAGTGCTCATGGTGAGGTATTATGATCATGCTGTGTGCGTCGTCTGTCATCAACAATAATGTTTAAATGACCTCTCCAAAACCAGTGAATTGATTTTGATGAAACTTGGCCTGGATGTTCCTTGAGTGGTCCTCTTCCAAAGTTTTTCAAACGGTTCTGCTTGTTTGCACATAGGGGCCGCAAGAGCTAAAAATAAAAAAATCTTCAAACGACATCTTCTCCTAAACCAGTGGTCCGATTTTGAAATAATTTTACACCAATGGTCCTTCTGTCACCCTCTACCAAGATTCTTCAGTTTATACTGATTAGTAAAAAACATGGCCACCAGGGGGCATGGTCACTTTTCCCTATATGTATATAGTGGAAACTAAAAAAATCTTGTGTGAAACTGCTGGCCCAATTATAAAATAATTTCAAACAAATGGTCCTTGTGTGACCCTCTACCAAAGAATGTTCAAATTATTTTAATTTGTCAAAAAATATGGCTTCCAGGAGGCGTGATCACTTTTCCCTATATGTATATAGTGGAAGTTTAAAAAACCTTCTTGTGTGAAACTGCTGGCCCGATTTTAAAATAATTTTGCACAAATGGGCCTTGTGTGACCCTTTACCAATATTGTTCAAATTATTCCGTTAAAAAACATGGCCGCCAGAGGGCGTGGTCACTTTCCATCAACAATTTCTTTAAACAACATCTCCAAAACCACTGAACGGGTTTTGATGAAACTATACACAAATGATCTCTGGGTACCCATCTTTCAAATTTGTTCAAATGGTTCCGGTTCATTGAACATGTGGGTCTTTTTGGTTAAAAATAGGTTTTCAGCTGTCACACTTCAAAAATCTTTTTCTCTTGAGCTTTGATATTTGGCATGTGATATAAGGGTTTAACTCTCTACCATAATTGACTAAATTATTGCCCTAAGGTCAAAAATGGCCACGCCTCTGTATGTGACATGTACTTGCTAAAGGCTTTTATGTAAGAAACTTTGAAGGCGTATGATTGTTGTACTGTCTAACTATTACCCTAGGTTAAAGAATGTGAGTGATGGACCTATCAATACTTGTACCATTACGTTATACAAACACACTTAAAGCCTTATACACAGGTGAGCGCTTTAGGGTCAATGACTCTCTTGTTACTTAACATATCCTTTGTTGGACCACTCTCAAGTTTGCTCTGATGGTTATACATTTTGGGGCCTTTGCAGCTTGAAATTTACTACTTAGTGGATGCTCATATGCAAGATCTTAAGTCCGCTTTGGTTGAGCCGTTAACTGTGTAATTAGGTCAACATGTAGAGCAAATGATTAGGTACTAGGTTTTAATCAAGGGTGTAGAATACTGTTCTCCATGATGAACTGCTGAAGGTTATTCCTCTGATTCATGTCTAGGCGATATCTTAACTTCTTTGTGTCAAATGGCCATGAAATTTATTCCTTTTAATTTATGTTGGGAAGTTATTTACTAGCTGAGAACTGGTCAATAGTGGTTAGGTATCCAGCAGAATTGGTAAGGTTGACTCACTTCATAACCGAAATATTGTAGAAAAATTAGCTTTAACCCTGCAAAACAAGCATCAATACTAAATATTCAGAGTCAAAGAAGTTTTGAAGGTAATTGATTTTCTGATTGTATGTAATTGCAACATTGTGTTATGCAGTGCACAATGCCTAGAAGATCTTTCATCGTTTATAATATAAAAATGAATTTATTATAATTGTACCTAAAAATTTTCTGTATAAATGCAGCCTTAATTTCATTGATGAATACAAAACCCTGTATTCATCTAGGATATGGAAAAAATATTCATTGGTGCGACCACTAGGTTTAGTTATGATGTTTCATGCGTCAAAAAACACAGTTCCAAGGAGGTTTTCTGCCTTATTTTTCTAAAATTTTAGTCCAGTCTGATGTAACAGTAGAAATAGGTGTATTTAAATAATAAAAACCTTGATCTGCAATGATGTATTCAGCTCTCATAGATTTTGCAAGACTGGATCACACACAGTGCAAGCAACTTTTTGGATCAAGGCCTGGCAAAATCCCCTCAAGCCAAATACAACATTGCAGATCAATATATTACAGCTACTGTCTGGACACCCCTTTGTCCAAACTTTATTCTAGGTCCTTGGCTACCCTGGTATTATGAAGCAATGAGTCCTTGGCAGCTCATTTTACTTCAGACGTATATATATAGAATGCATGGCTTGTTAAATTGTTCTCTGATTTTTCTGATTTATTGTTGCTTGTATTATGTAACAAGAAGGGCATTTTCATCAACAATGTTAAATGTTTTGCATAACAGTACTGACAAATAAAAGTGGATTTTCTGATAATTTACTGTGCCTAATTTTGTTTTTAGTAAGCTTTTTGTAAGAATAACTTTATAATCCCTTTGCATGAACAGAGATTTTTTCAGGCTTTTTAGCTCACCTGAGCGCATAGTGCTCAAGGTAAGCAATTGTGATCACCCTGTGTCTGTCATTATGGATTGTCAACAATTTGTCTGTTTTACTCTAAAAGCCCACAATTTTAGCCCAATCTTAATGAAACTTAGTCAGACTATTATCCTCAATAAAATCGTGGATGAGAGCTTCTTTACTTGGTCTTCTGGGGTCAAAAACTAGGTCACTAAGCAATTAATGGAAAACCTTGTTAACAGTCTAGAGGCCACATTTTCTACCTCGTCTTTATGAAACTTTGTCAGAATGTTTGTGTCTGTGAAATCTAGGTCAAATTTATAACTGGCTTACCAGACGTCAATAGCTAGGTCACTAGATTAAATCATAGAAAAAACCTTGTTGAGAGGCCACATTTATTATATGCTCTTCATAAAACTCTGTCAGAATAATTTTCTCTAAATCAGGTTCAAAACTGTGTTACCTGAGGTCTTAAACTAGGTCACTAAAACTCCGGAAAGGCCACATTTTCTACCTGATCTTCATGAGTCTTGATAGAATGTTTGTCTGTTTAAAATCTATGAACAATTTGTAACTGGGTTATTTTGGGGGGAAAACTAGATCAAATCATAGAAAAACTTTTTTAATACTTTAGAGGCCACTTTTTCAACTTGGTCATCAAAATTCTTTGTCAGAATGTTTGTCTGTATGAAATATAGGTCAAGTTTAAAAGTGGGGTACCTGAGGTCAAAAACTATGACACTATGTCAAAACATTTAAAAAACTTCGTCACTGATCTACTGAATTTACGTAAAACATGGTCAAAATATTTGTCTGTGGAATCTATTCCAAATTAGATACTAGGTTTTCTGGGGTAAGAACAAGATCAGGTGAGCAATACAGGGTATTCGGAACCTTCTTGTTTTTAATGGAGCATGCTTTAACCTTTCAAATTAAAAAAGGGCTTATTAAGATTTTTTTTATTCCAATCAGAACACTTTAATAGTACATGTGTATAATTATGTAAACTGTAAACCATACAATTTAAAACACAAGAAAGTGCGTTTATAAGTCATTTTCTTTTCCTCTGTAACATACTTATTAAATTGTTGTTTTTATTACGATGTAATTTTCCCCAGCTTTAAGCCATTGTAGCATATTTCCCCTCCTGATAGGTTGTGCCACCATTCCCCCACAAAAAAAAACTGGGTGAAAAAAATCAGTGAAAAAGAGATTATCTTACTTGATTTTGACTGAATCAAGATAGATAAAGATAGATAAAGATAGATCTTTCATAGTCATGTACTGCTTGATACTTTCTATTTAGTTTCCTCTCTTATCAATTAAGTACTTAAAAGGACATGATTATGCATTCAATACTACATCAGACCTTACAGTGAATATTCATCTTAAAGTTAGTTTCAGTAAAATTGAAAACATTAATGTTTTACCAGTGTTTTGTTCTTATACTAACTGGCTGAAGTGAACAAGTCTACACAGTACTTAAAATTTATATTTTGTTCCTATGTATCTTGTATGAACTACCATTAGGAATTTTACAGACTTGGTTGCAAAATTTTGTAATAAATTAGATTACACATTGTATGACAAATCTCAGTTAAATTACACATTGCATTAGAAATACTGTGCAATTTGAAGTAAGTTACACATTGCATTAGAAATACTGTGCAATTAGAAGTAAATTACACATTGCATTAGAAATATTGAACAGTCTCAGTTTAATGACACATTGCGTAATAAATATTGAGCAATGTAGTTAATTAAATAAATTACACATTACATTTAGGGAACATATCTTGTTTTAACGTCATAATTTGTACATTAAACAGTGGCAGCCTTTGTATTGTCTAACATGGAATATATAATGCTGATTTTTGTTCCAGATGGAGGAGCTAGTACAGATCCGTGGAACATGTCTGGTATGCAGTCATCTATAGCCAATGAGCAGCCAAAGAGGAACAAAACTCCGCAGGAATTCCTTGGCACACATTCTGGCCTTGTCAATCTAGATGAACTTGTTAAATCAGATCAAAAAAGTAAAAAAGGTACAGCTTTTCTGTGTGTTGTGCCCGCCTTTGAATCTTATGTTTGTTTTAGCAAAGTAATAGCTCAGCAGAATTTCTTTTGCCAAGCATCAAACAGCAATGAAAAATCCTTTAATATAGCCTTTTCCAAAAAATTGTATTTTTCAGTGGTATTGAACTAAAACAAGGAATCGGTAAAACTGAATGATGTTCCCCGATGCATTTGCTTGTCCTAATATGGGGAATAACATTTTTTAAGAAGAAAAAATGGAGAATAAAAAGAAGAAAATTGAATAAAGGGAGATAATTAAAGCAAGGGACATATCATTAAGTGTAATTTTTGCCTCTATCATTTCGTGAAGTTTCAATGAAATGCCATTAATACTTTTCAAGTAATGCACCGGACAAGCTTTATTTTGTATAATAAGGGAGATAATTAAAAAGCTAGGTAAAGTAGAGTTATGGTTCTTTGACACTGCACTTCCCGTCAGTGGTGAAGTTTCAATGAAATGCCATTAATACTTTTTAAAGTATTGCTTCGGACAAGCCTTATTTTGTATAATAATTGGAGATAATTCAAAACTAGGTAAGGTAGAGTTATGATTCTTTGACACTGCACTTTCCGCCAATTGCCTCTATCATTTTGTGAAATTTCAATGAAATGCCGTTAATACTTTTCAAGTATTGCTCCAGACAAGCCTTATTTTGTAAAATAAAGGGAGATAATTCAAAACTAGGTAAGGTAGAGTTATGATTCTTTGACACTGCACTTTGTCTCAGTGGCCGCTATGATTATGTGAAGTTTCAATCAAATGCCATTAATACTTTTCAAGTTATACTCCAGATGAATGGAAGGACGGACAAAATGGCAACTGTATGCTCGTCCTTCGGGGAGCATAAAAATTTAAAATCTGGTCAGAAACATGGTTAAACATGAAATTAAAAGAAATTTTTTAGATTAACCTGTAAGATCAAAAATGATTTTCATTTGTATGGGATATATGCTTAGGCTATGAGAGATATTAGTATGTTACACTGAAACGAAAGAAAATATGAAAATCATATGCTGTTCTTGCAAAATTGAAAAGGAAATGTCACTTGAAGTGATGTTGTGCATATTACCTGGGATCTTCCATCTCAGCGTTTACCATAGATGTTTTTTTAGCTCACCTGTCACAAAGTGACAAGGTGAGCTTTTGTGATCGCGCGGTGTCCGTCGTCCGTCGTCCGTGCGTGCCATCAAAAACTAGGTCAGTAGGTCTAAAAATAGAAAAACCTTGTGACCTCTCTAGAGGCCATATATTTCATAAGATCTTCATGAAAATTGGTCAGAATATTCACCTTGATGATATCTAGGTCAAGTTCGAAACTGGGTCACGTGCCATCAAAAACTAGGTCAGTAGGTCAAATAATAGAAAAACCTTGTGACCTCTCTAAAGGCCATATTTTTCATGGGATCTGTATGAAAGTTGGTCTGAATGTTCATCTTTATGATATCTAGGTCAAGTTTGAAACTGGGTCACTTGCGGTCAAAAACTAGGTCAGTAGGTCTAAAAATAGAAAAACCTTGCAACCTCTCTAGAGGCCATATATTTCAAGAGATCTTCATGAAAATTGGTCAGAATGTTCACCCTGATGATATCTAGGTCAAGTTCGAAAGTGGGTCACATGCCGTCAAAAACTAGGTCAATAGGTCAAATAATAGAAAAACCTTGTGACCTCTCTAGAGGCCATATTTTTGATGGGATCTGTATGAAAGTTGGTCTGAATGTTCATCTTGATGATATCTAGGTCAAGTTTGAAAGTGGATCAAGTGCTATCAAAAACTAGGTCAGTAGGTCAAATAATAGAAAAACCTTGTGACCTCTCTAAAGGCCATATTTTTCATGGGATCTGTATGAAAGTTGGTCTGAATGTTCATCTTGATGATTTCCAGGTCAACTTTGAAACTGGGTCACGTGCCTTAAAAAACTAGGTCAGTAGGTCTAAAAATAGAAAAACCTTGTGACCTCTCTAAAGGCCATACTTGTGAATGGATCTCCATAAAAATTGGTCAGAATGTTCACCTGGATGATGTCCAGGTCAAGTTTGAAACTGGGTCACGTGCCTTAAAAAACTAGGTCAGTAGGTCAAATAATCAAAAAACCTTGTGACCTCTCTAGAGGCCATACTTTTCATGGGATCTGTATGAAAGTTGGTCTGAATGTTCATCTTGATGATATCTAGGTCAAGTTTGAAACTGGGTTAACTGCGGTCAAAAACTAGGTCAGTAGGTCTAAAATTATTAAAATCTTTTGACCTCTCTAGAGGCCATATTTTTCAATGGATCTTCATAAAAATTGATCTGAATGTTCACCTTGATGATATCTAAGTCAGTTTCGAAACTGGGTCACGTGCGGTCAAAAACTAGGCCAGTAGGTATAAAAATAGAAAAACCTTGTGACCTCTTTAGAGGCCATATTTTTCATGAGATTTTCATGAAAATTAGTGAGAATGTTCACCTTGATGATATCTAGTTAAAATTCAAAACAGGGTCACATACCTTCGAAAACTAGGTCAATATGTCAAATAATAAAAAAACCTTGTGACTTCTCTAGAGACCATATTTTTCAATGGATCTTCATGAAAATTGGTCAGAATTTTTATCTTGATAATATCTAGGTCAGGTTCAAAACTGGGTCACATGAGCTCAAAAACTAGGTCACTATGTCAAATAATAGAAAAAACAACGTCATACTCAAAACTGGGTCATGTGGGAAGAGGTGAGCGATTCAGGACCATCATGGTCCTCTTGTTTTGTTTTGTTTTTTAGCTCACCTGAGCAATGCTCAGGTGAGTTTTTCTGATCACTCGATGTCCGGCATCTGTCTGTCTGTCGTCTGTCCGTCAACATTTAGCTTGTGTATGCAATAGAGGCTGTATTTTTCAACTGATCTTCATGAAATTTGGTCAGAATGATTGTCTTGATGAAATCTAGGCTGAGTTCGAAAATGGGTCATCTGGGGTCAAAAACTAGGTCACTAGGTCAAATCAAAGAAAAACCTTGTGTATGCGATAGAGGCTGTATTTTTCAATTAATCTTCATGAATTTTGGTCAGAATGATTACTTTGATAAAATCTAGGCCGAGTTCAAAAATGGGTCATCTGGGATCAAAAACTAGGTCACTAGGTCAAATCAAAGAAAAACCTTGTGTATGTGATAGAGGCTGTATTTTTCAATTAATCTTCATAAATTTTGGTCAGAATGATAACCTTGATGAAATCTAGGCCGATTTCAAAAATTGGTCATCTGAGGTTAAAAACTAGGTCACTAGGTCAAATCAAAGAAAAACCTTGTGTATGCGATAGAGGCTGTATTTTTCAATTAATCTTCATGAATTTTGGTCAGAACGATTGCCTTGATGATCTAGGTCAGCTTTGAATATGGGTCATCTGGGGTCAAAAAGTAGGTCATTAGGTCAAATAAAAAAAACCCTTGTGTATGCGATAGAGGCTATATTTTTCAACTGATCTTCATGAAATTCAGTCTGAATGATCGCCTTGATAAAATCTTGATCAAGTTTGAATATGGGTCATCTTGGTTCAAAAATTAGATCACTAGATCAAATCAAAGAAAAACCTTGTGTATGCGATAGAGGCTGTATTTTTCAATTGATCTTTATGAAATTTGGTCAGAATTATTGCCTTGATAAAATCTAGGTTGAATTTGGTTATTGGTCATCTGTGGTCAAAAACAAGGCCACTAGGTCAAATCAAAGAAAAACCTTGTGTATGCAATAGAGGCTGTATTTTTCAATTGATCTTCATGAAATTTGGTCAGAATGATTGCCTTGATGAAATCTAGTTCAAGTTTGAATATGGGTCATCTGGGGTCAAAAACTAGGTCACTAGGTCAAATCAAAGGAAAATCTTGTATATGTGATAGAGGCTGTATTTTTCAGTTGATCTTCATGAAATTTGGTCAGAATGATTGCCTTGGTAAAATCTAGGTCAAGTTCGAATATGGGTCATCTCGGGTCAAAAACTAGGTCACTAGGTCAAATAAAAAAAATTCTTGTGTTTGCACCACAAATACTTGGTCAGAATATTTTTTTCCATGCAATCACTAGGTCTATGTTTACACTGTTATGGTGTATCATGGTGTGTTTCTCAGGTGAGCGACCTAGGGCCATCTTGGCCCTCTTGTTTTTTAATTTTATTATTTTCCAAATACTTTCAGTTATACTAACATTGTATTTGTTTTCCAGCCAACAATCCTTTTGCGAGTGCACAGTCTACCAACCCATTTGAACAACAAGCTCCAGTGCGTGTTCCAATGAGCCAGTTACAAGCTAACGCGTACAGTAGCGGATTTACTCAGCCCAGCAGCGCTGGGCTTCTACCCGCACCCATGATGCCAATGTCCACACCCGTGCAGCCACAGCAACAGAGTTCAAACCCTTTCTTATGAGGTTAAGCCAGAATAAGAACAAAAGAATTATGTATGAATTTTAATGTGAAAAAAATTATACACATCATAGTGCATTGCAGTAAACAATTTCAGCAGGCTGGTCTGTTACTTGAAAAATCATTACATGAAAAATAATCTAAGACTGAAAACATTACACCAGTGAAGAAATTAGCTGAAGCGTTTTATCTACATTTCAGTGTGTAAACTTATTTCTTTGTAATGAATCGGAGTACCTCTGCATCTAGAGACATTTTTCATCATCAGCTGTCATTGTTTACTGTATAGAAACACGTCTACATCAGAATCTATTTTACTTTATCAGTCTTCTAAAGCCTGTTTGCCTGAAGTTGAAATAGACTTAAATGTTTGATGTTCTTGAATAGTCATAAACGTTTAAGGTTCTAAACACAGTCCAGGAGACTACTTTGCTTGAAATAGAGAAACAGGTTTAAGTTTCCTTGTTATCGTTCAGTTTGGTAGACAACAAAATCTTGATCCTGTTTCCTTTTCAGATTATAGGTATCACAAAAATGGTACTTGTTCTATCAAAAACCGTACTTGTTCTATCAAAAACGGTACTTGTTCTATCAAATGAACAGAAATAGAGACAATCATATCTAAAAGATCTGAAAGGTTTGTTTCAGACTGTCTGGGATCAGATGGGCTGTGCTGCACATGTGCAGGATTGGAGGGGCTGAAATTGACTGCAGTGATTATTTGGAAGAATAAATGGAAAATTTTAATGTGATATTTTTGTGCTTAACTTTGATTTGAATTATAAATTCATAAATAATATGTAAACATATAACATATTTTCAGTTATAAATCCAACAGAAAATTTTTAGATTATTTTTGATCTTTTTAAACGTGATTAATTGAAGAAACAAGGTAATTTAAAAGAATATAAACTCTTTAGTTCTCAGTGTGACACTGAGTTGTCACCTATTTAGAGTGTTTAGTTTTTTGTTAATTTTTTTTAAGATATAGAATATGCAAATCTTACAAGGTCATAATATTTAGTTGATGATCTGTTTCATAACATGGTGCATAGATTTGATCTTTACCATGACTAAAACAGTTTTTGAAGCCGAGTTATTGGTTATGCTGTAACAACAGAATATGTAAATTGAAGTAATGCAGATTTTAAGTTTTAAAGGTGGACATATTCAAGGTCAAGAATAACTACATGGTACATGATCTAATTGTGTTATGAATTTTTAGTGTAAAATATAGCTAAGTTAGTAGATACATACATAATAAAATGACATTTCTAGTACAAGACTATGCTAAGGTTAAGGATGTATACTGGGTAGGGGCTGATGTTATATATACGGGAAAATAATGCGCGATTGTTGTTGTTGTTGTAATTGATTTGTGTGTTTACTGTGATATTAAACTTGACACTGGCACCAGTTCCAGGATATATTGTCATACAGGAAGTGTTTGAAGTTATAAACAAACACCTATCCTAGATTTAAATTTTTAAAACTATTCACTATATATTTTTACTGTACTGTATACAGCTCCAGCCATATTGTTATGCTGTTTTGTATGTGATACAGGCATCTGATCTGTTTCTAAACAAATTGAACCAGAGAACTAATTTTAGGGTAGCCATCCATTGGCAGATAGAGTTCTGCTAGATCTACATTTAAGAAAAGTGAATTTTTTTTTTTTAAATTGCTGCATCTATGAAAGAAACAGTTAGGAAAAGTGTTCCTTCTTTTGACAAGGAGCTGGTGGAAATGGTGCCATTGTTATTGTATAACTCTTTATAAGAATTTTTATCAGCTGCTTCAGTATCAGAATGTCTAAATGTCTGTTGAATTTTTGTATAAGTATCAAAGGTAATTTATACTTTACCTGCTGCAGATTTCTTTATATGCATTCAGATGATGTGAAAAGTAATCAGTTGATAATTTAAACACTTTAACCACATATTATATGCAGCAAAAAAAAAAGTTAAAATTCAGATCTGAATAGTGACTTACATTACATATACTGTGCATTTTGCTATCAGACGTAGCAAAATTAGGTTTATTTAGAGTCCTTCGAAACATTTCTACATCTTTGATGCAAAGGCCAATTTGAAAGTTTTCCTCTAAGCTAGGAATGGAGTAAGGTTTCTATAAATGTGTTCAATTATTTTCAGTTTTATGTTTTGACGGTACTCCGGCTTACAGTCTATGTCTAAATGGAAGCTTTATATATGGCTTCACGTTTGTATGTCTTGGGCCATGAACAGAAAAGAGTGTAAAATGTATCGAGACAGGAAAATAGAAAATAATCTCTCTTTTGAAGATTTGTTACAGGTCATTAAACAAGATTTTCATTGATATTTGGTCTGTTTCTCTTGGTGAAACCTTGATTCATCAGTATCATCATCTCTTCAATTTCTTTCATCATTTTCTTTCATCATCACACAGGTCTTTATTCTAGACACATTGTCCGTATTTGATAGGAGTGATAAATTTAGATCTGAAAATTGTTGACTAAATAAAATTAAATCATTCACAGGGTGCACATTATTCAGTCACAGTTGTCATATTATATCCATCTAAATTGTTTATTAGGATATCAAGGAGATACTTTATGTTTTGTGCTGCCAGTGAGAATATAGAGATGCTTGTTCTTTATATCTTTTATGCCAGTAATTATGCAGTCTGATAAAATTTATAACCTTCTATTTAGTGGGGAGTTTTTTTTTTCTTGGGGCTCATGAAATATAACTTTTATATAAGACTTAAAAGATGTTTACAGTATACTGCATACATACACATGTATTCATTCAAGAATGTGGATGTTGATGAGGCAATAGGTTTGAACAACTTTGTAAACTTATACTTGAAATATTTATAATAATAGCAATATTAATAAAGTTTTAAACTTTAATTTTACAAGGATTACATAATTGACTATAACCAGTTCAGCATATGGTCCTCTGAGCACAGTGGTTTTAAAATTCAATCTTTAACATAGAGTAAAGATGTTGACATGAAAGACATGAATAAAAATAATGTGTGAACAAATTAATCTCTACTAGCATGAAAACACTGTTTCAACAGTATGTAGTTTAAAAAAAATATATATCATTAGCAGCATCAGAAGCTAAAAGTATTGACAGAAGTTAGTTCATGTTTTATTCTCAAATAATACACTGTCTCTGGCCTTAACCTCTTCCTCCATTGTATAAGCTGCATTGTGAAACATGTTAAATTATTACATGTAGAACTACTACTGTTCTGCAAGAGTCATCAAGCAAAAGAGGGTTCAGAATTTCACAACCATATCTGTGATTAGTTAGCATGTCAGATAAGTAGAACCTATGAAGTATGTGAAAATTTTCTTCAAAAAGCTGCTTTCCATTTTGAAATGGAAGCTCAAGAACCTTTTATTTTCGTTGTTAACATAAATATTTTTACACAAATGCAGTTAAATTATTCTAGCATGCTTGTTGAAAGTCAGCGATTATACTGACATGTCTGCTAATGCCTGAAATAATGCCCAGTGCACCTCTTACACAACTTGAGATGAAAAAATTCCGAAGTGAAAAGTGTCATTGTAGCAACAATAAGGTAGTAGACCAGTAGTGACAATCGACAACTATGTGAATATGTATTCTCCGCAAGCAGTTTTGGCATCCTTCGATTCTTCTTCATAATACCAGGAGAATGCTGAAATGGCATAGGGGGAATTTGTAATCAGATGGAAAATGCCAGTTGTCATTACAGATTCACTACCAGTACATTTACTGCTACACATGGGTGTAACTGTGATATAAAATATAAGGGATTTAGCTTGACATGATTATTCATACCAAAAATGTCAAGTAGATAGTAATAAGATTTTGTTTTTAAAGTATTTGTAAACATTTCTGTTGTTAACTAAAAACAAAACAATCTGACCCTGATCAGAAGTTAAGCAGCTCTATGTACAGTCTGCCAAATTTTAATTTTGTATAAATTTATTTGTTACAATTTATACAAATCACAATAGTGTCCAAAATATCAAATTCTGATACTATTAAAAAGAATAAATTGACTGGTAGGATGGTAGAGAGAATTGCGTGTTCATTTATAGCAATAAACAAATTGGAAATTTAGGATTCATTATGTTATAAATGATTTTCTATGTATGTAAAAGCACTGATTATATGTATATACATATGTATGTATATACATGAAACAAGATTAAAGAAATATCATATAAGTCATATTTTGTTGTGTAATAATAAAATGTGTAAACATTTAGCTTTTGATGTATTTATTTAAATCATAGTATTTTATTTTTGTACTTGTAATTTTAATGTGTGTTATAAAAACATATGTGTCCACTGTTTGTCCTCTACAGAGAAATAGATGGTGATAAGCCGTGCTGTACAATAGAATCTCGCAAAATTTCTAATTCATGATATTGTTGTGTTAACTGCTGCAGTGTGTGTAAGTATTTTCAGTTAACCTTTACCCTGATAAATTTCTAAAATGGACTGGTCCAGCATTCACTTTGGGCAGTACCACTTATTATTCAAATGTATGTTCACTGAAAATTTTCTGACTGAATAGAAAACAGTTCAGACCATGATCAGCATCCATGCATGCTGATCTTGGTCTGCACTGGTAGCAAAGGCAAAATCACTTGCCTCCGGTAGGCTAAAGGCATTTGAGTATGGAGTGTTTTTTACTCATTTATGTGTAAAAGGACATGCTCACACAATGAGGATATTTTCTTAAATTTGGAACAAAAGAACTGTATTGGAATTAAGGAGACTGTGATACTAAGAATTGCAACTGGGGAATAATTAGTAAATTGTACCACATGGTGGACTTAAAAGTTGTTTATTGTAAAAAAAAGAAATGAAAATCTCAGTTTCATACAAAGTGTACTGTAATGTTATATTGGTACTGAAGATTCATGATTTGTGTGGTTATTGGAAGTATTTGGTGTCACAGTTTACATCTTTGCTACCCATTAGAATGCACAGTCCTTTCACATATTACAGCGAATAGCAAATTAAGGACACTTCAGTCATGTCAATAAAAAGCATAAAATGAAGTTTAGATTTTACATCTTGCAATTCATCTCTCTTAATTACAGAAAATGCCTTATACAAAGATAATTTATCTTTACTTTTCATAAATGGCAACAAGAATGGCTGTTCGTTCTGAAAGTTTTTTTCCAAGAAAGTGGTAGTCCCTTGATGACAGTGGGCAATATTTGTTTGATTAGTTGTTCTCCATTTGCTACATCAGCATTTCTTGGCAGGTACAGAAGCTTGTATTAGCTACCTTAAAGAGGAGGTAGGAAACAGAGAATGCATCATCACACTGAAATTGCCCAGAGTCCATGTGGGTGCAGTACCTTAACTAGAAAATCCTGCTTGATAAGGATATTTAGTACATAGGTTCTGAAGTCTGAATGATATGATGCTGGTTGCAGAAAGAACAGAAAAAATATCTATATATGTAATGCAGCTAAACATTTTTATTTTTGTCTCATGCAGATATGTGTAACATAGCCAGGAATCTATTTTACTTTGTGTTTTTAAGTATAAATGTATGACTGAGAACTAGAGAGATTTGTGTGGTTATCTGTTAACAATTCTTGTATTCTCCTACATGAAAAACATGTATCTGCCGAAGTCTTAATAAACTAAGTAATATACTGTGTGTTTGTTTAATTTTAGCCCATTTTAAGTTGAGGGTTTTGATTCCATACCTCGGGTTTTTATTTCGATGTTAATGAGATATGAAACCAAAATTTGTAGTCCTGTTTGGCACCATATAACCTATACTGTGTTGGTGTGCCGTAAAACCCAAATAAAAAAAAAATAGAGGGGCAGGATGCCTGTCCATATAGGATGCAGACATTATTTAAGTTCAATGTAAAAGTGTGCATTATCATCAACAGTTCTAGTATATTCATTAATATTCAAACTTTTGACAAGTATTGGAGAAAACAATTATCAGAAATAGAATTTAACATGCAATAAAAATGTTCATAGAAAATGTGGCAACTACATTTTAAAGAAAGGCATTAGGAGCCTTTGATGAAACTTGGTCATAATGTCTACCTCAATAAAATCTGATAAGATACTACATGATTGATACTGGGTCATCTGTTCTAAAAAAACTAAATCACTAGGCTAATTCATTGAAAATCCTTGTTGCCACACTAACGGCCACATTTTCTACCTGATGTACATGAAACTTTGAACGGTTGTGAAATCTAGATTTAAAAAAAAAATCATAGTAAATCTGATTGCCCTAACAGCCACATTTTACACTTGATGCATGTTCATAATGTATGTCTGTATAAAGTCTAGGTTAATTTTGTAAACTGAATTATCTTTGGACAAAACTAGGTCACTAAATTAGATGAAATCATAGAAAAACTTTGTGAGCGCAGCAAGAGGCCACATTTTTTTTCTGATCTTTATAAAATTTGGTCATGTTTGGGATAAGTAGGTCAAAGGTTAATGCCACAATGACTGAAACTGAAAAAGGTTTTTGCCCATGAAATAAAGTACCCCTTTGCCTACAGTCTTAAACTTCATAGGATGATTGCCTATGGTTAGTAAAAGGACCGATACATATATTTTTTGGTGTGGCGATGGGGGTAGGGTCAGTAGGTTAAAGGTCCAGATCAATATGACCTTGAGTCTAAAAAACAGTTTCCGCTCAATAACTAAAGATCAGATCAAACTTGATAGTGCACGTGGTCAGTAGATGACCGTCAGCATGTCTAAGGTCAAGGCCATAATGATACTGAGACTGAAAATGTAAAGTAGAGGACCCTTATTATATTGGAGAACAATAAGGAAAAGGACTACATTATAACTTAAGTGATCTGGGAACTGAAAATGGGACAGACCATCATGGGGACATTCATGCGTTCCCTTCTTGCATACTCTGTAGAGATTCATCTAGACCCTTGCATAGAGTGTAAGGTAGTGTTAGCCCATTACAAATGTCTATGTTTTATTGATTTACAACTGTTATTTCAGAAGCTGAGCATTTGTTTTCTACTTTTACATTTGCATTTCAACAGATTGTGGGAATTTCAACAATTTGTCCTTCAACCAAACGGCAAGCTTTAAAACTTTGTCTAGCTTCCAAATTCATTTCTTGGTTGTGGAAAAACAGGCAAAGGAGGTTACAATATTTTTTCAAACTTGCATTTCTTATAAATTTTAGTGAAATATATATATATATATATATATATATATATATATAAGTGAGATATTAAAGAAAAAACATCAACGAAATGCCTTTCAAACACACTAGATTCCGGAAGGATACAAGAACATAAAGATAAAATTATAGAGTATGAGAAAATATATGTTCAAACAGTGTCAAAAGTTTAATTATAAACCCGAGCGCTTTTGGCTTTTTAAAAAAAATTTTTTTATCAATCAACCTGTTATCAATTCACCTGATCTGATCGATATGTTCATTTAACATTTATATATCGAACTATACAGGCGGTATTTACGCCGTCATTGTGTTGTTTTGATTTATGCTACCCTTGAAAAAGGCTTTTTTAAAAAGCTGAAAGTGCTCGGGTTTATAATTAAACTTTTGACACTGTTTGAACATATATTTTCTCATACTCTCTCTCTCTCTCTCTCTCTATATATATATACATATAGTACAATAGATCTTGCATTTATAGCATAAAGTAGGTTTTACCAAATTTATACTTTTGCTGAAATAACTCGGTTTTGCAACAAATTTTAAAATCACAGCCAGTGAAAACTCATGTTAAGTGCTAAGTGAAAATGATCATAGGTTTAAATTACTTGACCAGGACTAAAGTTTCACTAAACCCCTTCACATTTCCATCAATCCAGAGGTACATCTCACGTAGGGAATCCCGGTTGAATATATTGACATGATTGAAAAACTAGTAAAAGGACCGTTATATTGGTGTGGCGAGGTGGTAGGGTCAGTAGGTTAAACGTCAAAACTATTAAAATGCTCCCAAAACGCGAGCTATGTATGTTTCGTTTTATGGTTAGTCCGTACCCAAATGCCTTACGCATGCGCACCCGGATGTTTTAGTTGTTCACGAAAACGAAGCATTTTCCAAAAAGATACTGATATTTTCCGTTTACAGTATTTTCAAAGACTTTGACAGCTCTTGCATTTTCTAATATTGACATTCACCTTCTTGTTTTCAAATAACATTTTAATATGTTTTCCCGCATTAATACACAATGCGGATTTGAACTGTGGGTCCGGTCTACCCCACCCACCACCCATGCGTTGATTTAGTAGAGGCACATTGTGTATAACGTGTCTGACACGGAACTATCGTCTGATAATTAAAACATGTGTAGATTTTATTGATTAATACATGCTACTGATCTGATTTAAATCGGAAAAAGAGGTTGGGAAAACCAGTGACAGCCGTACATGTTTGCAAAAATATTCACATTAATTTGTTGTGATGTGATACTAATGAAACTATGTGACAGTTTGCTTTATTAAGTTTTTGAGTTAACTAAAAATGAGCGAAGACAATCCACCTCCTCTGCCTCCAAGATCTATCATAAGACAACATATTCCTGGGCATACTGATCATGCATCTGCCTTGCAACAACAGGATCTGCAATTATGGCAGCATGTGTCACTGTCTCAGCCTCAGCAAGCTGCTGGTGTGCAAGCAATGCCAGTCGGAATTGGGTTTAATAATAGACCACAGCAGCAAATATGGGCAGAACATTCTTCAGCTTTTTCTCAAAGAGGCTGGCAACCATTTCCTCAAGCACATGCACAACAAAGTCCCCAAGAATCACAAGATTTAAACCCTCAAGTTGTCCGATCTCAGCAACAAAATTGGCCTGGTGAAATGAACCAGCTGCAACTTCAGCAGTTACAACAGCTGATTTGGTTGCAACAGCAGCAACAGCTTCAGTTACAGCAGCAACATCAGCCAACTGAGCAGAACATTCATCATCTTGAACCAATAGGTCATGGTCATCGGGATGATCAGTCTCACGAAAAATTCACAAAATCACCATCACCACAGATTGAGGAAAATAGAAACTCTCCAGCTGTTGGAAGACCATTTATGCATAATGTCACAAGTCCACAACAGCAGTTGTGGCAACATCCTCAAGTGATGCACCAGTATGACATGCAGCATGGGGAACCTCAGCATTCCCAAGCTTTTCACCAAACTCCAGTCTCCCATCATCAGCCATTGTTTGCTCAGCAGCAGTATGTGCAACCAGCAGTGTGGCAACATCATTCACCATACAGCCAAGTACAGATGCAGCATTTAAGACAAAGTACACCACCTATACAGCAGCATGTTTTATGGCACCAACAACAGCAGCAACAACTTCACCAGCATCAGCTCCAACAGCAGCAACAACAGCAGCAGCAGCATCACCATCCTGTTGAACCACCACCTCCCTATTCACCTCCTACAAATAGTTTCTTGGAAAGATCTCCTGTAAAAAAAGAGATGGAAGTAAGAAATGAAAATGTTAGTTTATTTAATAATAATCGATTGCCAAGCGAGCCTACAGTGAGTAGAAATGACACTATAAGTAAAGTAGAAACTAATGTGTCTACTGTGCATACTGTAGGGATCACTCCATCTGCACCTCCATTATCACTGACCAGTCAACCTGTAACAGAAAGTACCAAACAGATACGAATACTTAGTAAATCTAATCAGAACAATGAGGAAAAAAATAGTTTCACATTGCCGTCACAGAGATCACAAGATACAGAATTTCCAAATGTTTCATCTGCACCACAGTCAACACCTCAGCCATTGGCACAGAGACCTATCCAAGGGGTTACAGCAAACAGTAATGTTTCTAAGCCACAGAGTTTCAATCCAAATCCGAATATAAATCCATATCAAAATTTAAACCCACATAGTGTTATAAACAAAAATCTTCAGGGGTTGTATGGGAGTCAGAACGCCAGGTACTCTGCTCCATTTAAAGACGGAGGTTTTGGTCAGGGTCCAAATATGCAACAGTTCAAAGCAAGATCACCAGGCTCTATGGTAAGGAACCAAGCGCCAAACCCAGCATTAGCCAGTAACGCTTTTCAGAGGAATGCACAAGTATCAGGTGTGTGGTATTTGAACTTGCATTTTGTTATGGTTACGTTTTACAATTATTTTTTATGCCCCCGAAGGGAGGCATATTAGTTTTCAACTGTCCGTTCGTTCGTTCGTTAGTTAGTTAGTTCGTTAGTCACAACGTTAACTTTTTGCATGAAGGCACTTTACTCGTGAACCACTGCACCCAGGACCTTCAAACTTCACATGCTGATAGTACTTATTGAGTACATTACCCCTACTGACTTTGGGGTCACCAGGTCAAAGGTCAAGGTCACAGGGGCCAACGTTAATTTTTTGCATGAAGGCTTTTTACTCGCGAACCACTGCACCCAGGACCTTCAAACTTCACATGCTGATAGTACTTATTGAGTACACCACCCCTACTGACTTTAGGGTCACCAGGTCAAAGGTCAAGGTCACAGGGGCCAACGTTAACTTTTTGCATGAAGGCACTTTACTCGCGAACCACTGCATCCAGGACCTTCAAACTTCACGTGCTGATAGTACTTATTGAGTATACCACCCCTACTGACTTTGGGGTCACCAGGTCAAAGGTCAAGGTCACAGGGGCCAACGTTAACTTTTTGCATGAAGGCACTTTACTCGCGAACCACTGCACCCAGGACCTTCAAACTTCATATGCTGATAGTACTTATTGAGTACACCACCCCTACTGACTTTGGGGTCACCAGGTCAAAGGTCAAGGTCACAGGGGCCAACGTTAACTTTTTGCATGAAGGCACTTTACTCGCGAACCACTGCACCCAGGATCTTCAAACTTCACGTGCTGATAGTACTTATTGAGTACACCACTCCTACTGACTTTGGGTCACCAGGTCAAAGGTCAAGGTCACAGGGGCCAACGTTAACTTTTTGCATGAAGGCACTTTACTCGCGAACCACTTCACCCGGGACCTTCAAACTTTACATGCTGATAGTACTTTATGAGTACACCAACCCCACTGACTTTGGGGTCACCAGGTCAAAGGTCAAGGTGCTGCAGGGGCATTTGTCACCATTAGTGACATCTCTTGTTTTTTAGATTTAATGTAAATTCTCTGCTGAGTTCAGAATCAGTTTTGCGTCTTTTAAAAATTAAAGGACAAAATTCTGTAAACAAATTGGGGCATTTTATCAAGATCAACATGAAAGTAGTCTTACAGGAAGTAAAAGTTAATCCTTTTCACAAAATTCAGGCTGTAGTAAAATGTAACATTATTAAAATTTTGAATGTACTCATATTGTCTGCCACTGTCAGAAGACTATCATTTTATTAGTTAAATGCTGTTTTCTTATTTTCCATGTAGCATCAAATTTACATCATGTGGAGAACGTTGAAGTCAGCATATTTGTGCAAGGACTGAATCCTCGCACACGGGCAGAGAGTATACAGAACTATTTTGAAGCTATTGGGCGACCAGCCACAGTTAAAGACGGCATACTGTTTAATTTGGAACATACAGAGGCACTTGTCATCTTTCAGCAAAAGCCTGGTAGGATTTCATTTTCCAAATGATTAGGTTAAAGTGATGTTGGAGCTGTCTAAGCAATAGTTAAGCACTAGGGCCAGAATATAGGATCAAATGTCTGAATATGTAAGTCATCTCTGTGAATGTATAATAAAGATGGTATATGCTATATAGCAGACTAGCAGCTGTTTTATGTTCTGGAAGCTCTTGTTAGCACATCTCTTTGTTGGATATTGATATACCGGAAATTTTTATCAACAAAAGCATTGGTAGCTTGGCTGTTTACAATTTTTCAGATAGCCTAGGCTTTTTCGTAACCCATATGTGTTGGTGTCCATGTTACAAATTTTGCTTGTAAATAGGTTTCTCAGCAACTACTGGACAGAATGCATCATGAAATGACCTCACAGTTTGATTTTCAGCTTTACTGGTAATAACAAAACGATGTAACTCATTACAGACTTGGAGCGGTCTTCTGTGCATGCCCGAAAGTGATTATCAATTGTAGCGCACGGCAAAAATATGCAAATTTTTGCATGTCCGCATGCATTTAGTGTACAATATGCATAAAATACTGACTAAAGGTTAGGGTTAGTATCACCATGGTTACAAAATATATCCACTTTTAACTCTCTTTTTTTTTTGACAAAAAGTTTGCATGTAGTAACAGAGAATGTTTACTAGCAGTATTTGTTCCAAAACATTTATATTTAATGCCATTGATGTATTTTCATAGAATTTCCGAAATATAGTTTTAAATACATGTTTTAATGTTTTGTTTATAAATGCATTGATATTGTAAGAACACTTTTTTATTGCAGATATGATAAAATTAAGACAGACTGTAAAGGCCAGGAAACTAGATGGATTTGGTCTTGAAATCTGTGAAGTACCACCTCCAAAAGCTATTGTAGTAAGTAGTGATGGTCATATACGTAGCAGGGAGACACTTGTCTATTATTTTGAGCGAGAATCCATTGGTGGTGGCCATCTTAAGAAGAATGGGGATGTAGAAACTGAGGACGGTTGCTGCCTGTTGGAGTTTGAAGACTATAGAGGTATATACAACACTTTTCTGTTCATAAGACTACTGATAAAATATGATATGTCAGTGCTTTTTAAAGCAGTGATTACCCATTACCAATGCATATATCATACGCTGCATCATGTCTGAATGTTGATATTGAGAAATTTATATTTATGTAGTTTTTTAACAAGAGCAGTGCAATTTTGTTAACCCTTATCATGCAGCTGGTCACAATTGATTCTGCCTTTGCGACCAGTGTAGATCATGATCAGCCTGCACATCCATGCAGTCTGATCATGATCTGCACTGTTCGCCATTCAGTCTGTATCTTTTTTGGTAAGTACCCCTTTTAATAGTTAATGGTACTGTCCAAGTTGAAAGATGTACAAGTTCATTATAGAAATTCAGCAGGGTAAGAGTTAAGAAGGGATCTGTAACCCTATGTTCTGCTATGAAAATATATTCACACAGATAGAAAATGTCAGTATTGTTGGTATCCTGACACAACAAAATCTTTGAAAGCCAAAACAGCGAGTTTGCTAGGATATGTGCTATTTCAAACTTCCATTAAAAACACTGAAAAGTATTAAGTTAATTACACGAAATTCAAAATTGGAACTGTAAATATTTATTTTTGATGCTATCTTGAAATTGCTTTACTTGAATTTTTTTTATCTCTGTACCAAAGGTCTTCTAAATGTAATTAAAGGAAAGAAAGTGTAATACTAAATATGCTCTGAATTTTATTATCAACTGTTCAATATCCAGCGTACCAAACGTCTTCTAAATGTAATTAAAATAAAACTAAAGTGTAGTACATGTACTAAATATGTTCTGAATTTTTATTATCAACATTTGTCCAGCGTACCAAACATCTTCTAAATGTAATTAAAATAAAACAAAGTGTAGTACTAAATATGCTCTGAATTTCTATTATCAACAGTTGTCCAGCGTTTGTGTTCAGGGAAAAGGCAACATCGTGTAGATGGGATGCTTTTACGATTGTCACCATATTACCAATGTGAAAATGGAGCTATCTGGGATATGGGCTTACATATTGTTCCAGTACCTAAACCCGTCAATATTCAAATTCTTCCAGATCAGTTAGAATTTGTTAAGAAGTAAGCAAAACATGATCATTGTTCGTTTTAGCGGAGGTGACCAGTGTTAACAAAGAAAATTTCATATTTGTGGAAAAAAGTCTTTTGAGATGCGGAGCAGAAAATTAATCACCTTTATTACATTGTCAGTTTGCAGGGGTCAAATTAAACAATAGTTTGTACTAGCTGAAATTAGCTAGTGCCCTTTTTGATCACTAGCTAAAATCAAAAGCTACAGGCTTAAGTTAATAATATTTAATTACTATATATATATTTTACTGGCCAAAACTTACTGATTGATCTCTGTTAGTAGCCAGTCACAAACAAAAATACTTTCTATTAGCTTAAAATAGCTTGTGCCATTTTTGTTGAAAAATAAAATATCATAAACATAAATGATAACATTCCCATGGTTCACACAGGCCATGAAAAGTCCTTGAATTTGATGCCTACTCCTTGAAAACTACTTGAATTTTGTAACAGTCAGAAACTACTTGAAAACTACTTGAATTTAGGAAAAAACGTACAAAAGGTGGCAAATAGTCCTTAAATTCGTCGGGTGCGAAGTGAAAACGGACAGACATTATAAACGGACCAAAATAAACTAAAAAGCGACGAGAGAAAAAACAACCATTACCGCCATTAGGGCCTGTCACGGAGTCAGCGATAGTACGGTATGGTACTGTACTTTACGGGTTTTATGCTCTTTCAAGTAATTTTCACACTGTGTAATTTATCCGCGATGCGTTGAAGGTAAATCTTGTGTTACATTGTTTAATTTTGTCCTAAATTGGATTTAAATTGGTTATTTCATGTCTCAGCAACAGTGACATTGCGCCCATTTTAGTCCTTGAAAATGGAGGAAAACTACTTGAAAACTCCTTGAAAACTACTTGAATTTTTTTTGGGAAGGTCTGTATGAACCATGATTCCTTTCATGAAGAAAAATGTGTACCTTCAAAACAAACTTTATTAAAGCTCTTTAGACATTTGCTTGTTATATTATTGACTAGCTGAAATTAGCTAGTACATTTCAAACCCACTAGCTATTTTAAAATTCCACTAGCATTTAGCTTGTATGCTTGTCTAAATTTGAACCCTGGTTTGTTTGCATATATATCAATGAGTTTTATGGATGTCCTGAAATAAGAAAAAAGCAATTTTTTTCAACATTGAAGTAGCACACGGCTATTCATGGCAATGCAAAGCATATGGAAAGCTATCCTACTCACTCCAGCATCTGCATCCACAGATTGGTTAGAGTTTCCATGCACTTTCACTGTATCTCAGTATTACTTGATAGATTTGCTTCAAATCAAACTTTTTGTTTGTTTGTGTTGGGTTTAATGGCAACTTTTGGCTTTGATGGTGGAGGAAGACCTCAGGGGCCCCTCCGTGCATTATTTTATGGCGGGCAGGCACCTGACCTTCAGTAAGCCAGCTGCTTCGAACTTAAAATAGTTGTTCCCCATCATCACACATATGACACAGGGGCCTTAACTCTTGCATCAAAATGAATTATGCCCACTTTTTAGAATTTCAGGTTAAAGTTTTGATTTTCACTAACTTTAAAATAGTTGTCATATATCATCACCACCACCATGTGACACAAGGTCCATAACAGGCTCAAAAATTCCATGAATAATGTCTTCTTTTTATGTCCAAGGTGTCAGTGACTTACAGTTTTCATCCAATTCAGGTAAAACTGGGTATACATCATCAGCATAAAGTGGACATATGCATATTTTCAGGACTTTTGTGTCTAATTATAATTTTTTGTTAAGCCCCTTTCTGAAGCATAACAGTGTTACAACTACATCCGTCCCTTGTGTACACAGCTCCTCCTACATCTACTGTCCAGCTTAAATGAAACTTGATAAACATTCTGTCTAGGTAGCCTTTGGCAGGTATCACTTGATAAAGGAATTATTGACGATCGTCAAAATCCATTATCCAATTTTCCCTTTTTGAAGAGTGGATAATTGACAATTGTACATTGAATTTTAAGCACTTTGAAATAATTAGTAGCCCAAAAGAATTGTTTTGGTAGCCGCCTGGCTCCGTACATGTTTTTTTTAGCTCACCTGTCACGTTTTTGTGATCACCCTTCGTCAGTCCATCCGTCTTCCGTCCGTCCGTCCACAATTTCCTTGTGAACACGATAGAGACCACATTTTGTATTTGATTTTAATTAAACTTGCACTCAACTTGTATGGGCGTAATATCTCGGTTCCTTTTGAAAACTGGCCAGATCCCATCATGGGTTCCAGAGTTATGGCCCCTTAAAGGGCCAAAATTTGCAATTTTTGGCTTGTGAACACAATAGAGACAACATTTTGCAATCAACTTTAATCAAACTTGCACACAACTTGTATTGGCGTAATATCTCGGTTCCTCTCGAAAACTGTCCAAATCCCATCATGGGTTCCAGAGTTATGGCCCCTTAAAGGGCCAAAATTTGCCATTTTTGGTTTGTGAAAATGATAGATACCACATTTTGCAATCAACTTTAATAAAACTTGCACACAAGTTGTATTGGCATAATAACTCGGTTCCTTTCGAAAACTGGCCGGATCCCATCATGGGTTTCAGAGTTATGGCCCCTTAAAGGGCCGAAATTTGCTATTTTTTGCTTGTGAACACGATAGAGACAATATTTTGCAATCAACTTTAATCAAACTTGCACACAACTTGTATTGGCATAATATCTCAGTTCCTTTCGAAAACTGGCCAGATCCTATCATGGGTTCCAGAGTTATGGCCCCTTAAAGGGCCAAAATTTGCTATGTTTGGCTTGTGCAGTCATATAGAGACTTCATTTATGGTTTGATTTGATACAAACTTGCAAAATATCTTCAACAACAATAAATTTTGGATTCCATGATGAATCTGTCAGATCCAATCATAGGTTCTGGAGTTACTTTATATTTGATTACCTCCCCTGATTTTAATCAAAATGAATTTGTATCAGTAAGTACTTATAGGACTCATTTGAAATTTCATTATTGTCATTAGTTGGACTGAGACAATCAGGGTAGATAACTATGGACTGATTTTATGTCAAATGACCTCCCTTTGTTTCAAATTAAAATGGGTGTATCTCCATAACCAATGAAGATACTGATTTGAAATGTCTTTTATGCCATCAGATGGACTCGAACAATCAGGGTAGATAACTTTTGACTGAATTTATGACAAATTAACTTCCTTTATTTTATGTAAATGAATATACCTCAGCAGCATCTAATGAGATTTGTTTTAAATGTTATTTCAGTCTTCCAGGGTAAGGAATAGACATGCTAGTACAAAAATGCAGCATTTGAGCCTAGGACCCTCAAACTTGGTATGGAGATTGGCTATGACTAGTATGTGACCCATAGGTCAAAAGGGACTGTTACAAGAAAATATTTATCCTGATGATATTTAAAGTGTATGCCTATGCGATCTATGTCAAAACTTGATCTTATCATTAAGAGCAATGGTACTCAGGTGAGCGATATAGGGCCATCATGGCCCTCTTGTTTTTTTAAACTGTGCTACTCAAGTATCGTCTTTATATGCAGAACGGGACTGATGTCATTGAGCTGTGCTCTTTTAAAGTATAAGCAACACTGTTAAGATTGGCTAGCTATATATATATTATATAATTGATGTTTTCCCTTACTTGTAGACACTGTCAACCTCAGTTCACTGCCCGTCTTCGTGACAAATACGCAGACATGACTTTTTCCAAGGATCATGTTACAGTAAAGTGCACTCTGAGGCAGAACATGCCCAATTACCGAACATTAGTAAGGGGCTGGGAAACTGGTGTCCAGGAGGCTGTAGCTAAATTCCTAGCTGGAAATATTGACCAAGCCGATATTGGTGTTCCAGAACTTATTTGGGATAAATTGATGGAGTTTCTCAATTCAGGTATGCCTCTTTGTGTTGTTATTGTAATGTAAATTTTAAATACCGAAAACAAATTAATGATAACCTGCTTCTCTCCTCTATATTTCACTAAAACACGCAGAAAATAGTGAAACTTTATTCATTTTCTTAGGGAGATCAGGGTGTCATTTTGTCCTACTTACTTGTTTACTTTGAATCATAATCTAATAGCATGCAGAATGGCATGTTACAGAGGTTGCATAAATATCATATGATAAAATGTTAAGATGTTTTTATTTTAGCTCACCTGTCACTTTGTGACAAGGTGAGCTTTTGTGATCGCGCAGCGTCCATCGTGCGTCCGTGCGTAAACTTTTGCTTGTGACCACTCTAGAGGTCACATTTTTCATGGAATCTTTATGAAAGTTGGTCAGAATGTTCATCTTGATGATATCTAGGTCTAGTTCGAAACTGGGTCACATGCGGTGAAAAACTAGGTCAGTAGGTCTAAAAATAGAAAAACCTTGTGACCTCTCAAGAAGCCATATTTTTCATGAGATCTTCATGAAAATTGGTCAGAATGTTCACCTTGATGATATCTAGGTCAAGTTCGAAACTGGGTCACGTGGGGTCAAAAACAAGGTCAGTAGGTCTAAAAATAGAAAAACCTTGTGACCTCTGTAGAGGCCATATTTCTCAATGGATCTTCATGAAAATTGGTCAGAATGTTCACCTTGATGATATCTAGGTCAAGTTCGAAACTGGGTCACGTGCGATCAAAAATCTAGGTCAGTAGGTCTGAAAATAGAAAAACTTTGTGACCTCTCTAGAGGCCATATTTTTCATGGGAACTTTATGAAAATTAGTCAGAATGTTCACCTTGATGATATCTAGGTCAAGTTCGAAACTGGATCACGTATGGTCAATACCTAGGTCAGTAGGTCTAAAAATAGAAAAACTTTGTGACCTCTCAAGAAGCCATATTTTTCATGAGATCTTCATGAAAATTGGTCAGAATGTTCACCTTGATGATATCTAGGTCAAGTTCGAAACTGGGTCACGTGCGGTCAAAAAATAGGTCAGTAGGTCTAAAAATAGAAAAACCTTGTGACGTCTCTAGAGGCCATATTTCTCAATGGTTCTTATGAAAATTGGTGAGAGTGTTCAGCTTGATGATACAGTAAACATCACTTATAAGGAACACGGATATAAGGAACACTCGGTTATAAGGAACAGTTTTCAATTCCCCGATCTAATTCCTTCTTTATTCAATGTAAAAATCCTCGGTTATAGGGAACTCGGTTATAAGGAACACTCGGTTATAAGGAACACTTTTTCTAGTCCCAAAGTACGAAATTCAATGGAAAACCCCTCGGTTATAGCGAACAGACATAAAGAATAAAAATTATTGAAAACTGGAAATATTTGAGAGCTACATGTATTATGTATTTCATGTTAACAATTATAGTGAACGAAAATTTGTCGCGGACAGGGTCATGTCATACTATCCTAAATAAATGTGTTAATTACGCATGATTAACAATGGCAAACAGTCCAGTTTACCAAATTTTCAATTGTAAAAATTATAGCAGGTGCTAAAATGGACAATAGCGAAACTATAGGTATAATTTACACTTTAGACCGTATGTATGGCGCCGTTGTCTATTCGTAATGCACTGTATGTCATAAACACCCTACTTTTAAATTTTAATTGGTAGTCTAATTTAATATTTCACAAACCACGTCATTCTTACCGACGTACATTTTGACTTAGTTTAGGTTTTAACGCCGTGTTTCAACACTATTTCAGTCATATAAACGCAGTCAGTTTACCTTACCATCTCTCTAGGAAAGGACCGGTACTAGACTCACAACTTTCTCACATAAAGATTCATGGTCGACCCGGAGCCCTTTTCAAACGTCAGTCAATAGTGTTCGCTATACAAATTGTGTTCGTTATAAAACTCGGTTACAAGGAACTAGTCCGCTATACGGATATAAGGAACCTCGGTTATAAGGAACAATTTTCAGAGGTCCCAAGCTGTTCCTTATAAGCGAGGTTTACTGTATCTAGGTCAAGTTCATAACTGGGTCACGTGCGGTCAAAAACTAGGTCAGTAGGTTGAAAAATAGAAAAACCTTGTGACCTCTCCAGAGGCCATATTTTTCATGAGATCTTTATGAAAATTGGTGAGAATGTTCACCTTGATGATATCTAGGTCAAGTTCAAAAGTGGGTCACGTGCCTTCATAAACTAGGTCAGTAGGTCTAAAAATAGAAAACTCTTGTGACCTCTCTAGAGGCCATATTTCTCAATGGATCTTCATGAAAATTGGTGCGAGTGTTCAGCTTGATGATATCTAGGTCAAGTTCGAAACTGGATCATGTGCGGTCAAAAACTAGGTCAGTAGGTCGAAAAATAGAAAAACCTTGTGACCTCTCTAGAGGCCATATTTTTCATGAGATCTTCATGAAAATTGGTTAGAATGTTCACCTTGATGATATCTAGGTCAGGTTAAAAAGTGGGTCACATGCCTTCAAAAACTAGGTCATTAGGTCAAATAATAGAAAAACCTTGTGACCTCTCTAGAGGTCATATTTTCAATGGATCTTCATGAAAATTGGTCAGAATTTTTTATTTTGATGATATCTATGTCACATGTGTTCAAAAACTAGGTCACTATGTCAAATAATAGAAATAACGACGTCATACTCGGTTCAACACTGGGTCATTTGGGGATAGGTGAGCGATTCAGGACCATCATGGTCCTCTTGTTTTAATTATCTTCATTCTGAAGAATTGTAAAAAAAAAAAATGAAATGGCCTGCTCTCAAATTGAAGATCCACAATTGAAATGTTCTACTTTCGATTTAAATTATCAATTGTATACCCAGGTGATGTATCGTTTGTTATGTTTATACATGGTTTCTGTAAGTGCACAGTATGTGTCAAGATTTAATTCAGTGAAAATTTATAAACTACTGTAAGATGAAAAAAGAAATTGGAATTGTATAACATGAGTATCATATATATATATAGTATGATTATCAGCATCGAATGGAGAAACTTGCATAAGTTCAGTTCTGCAGCATAGACATTGTGCAACATTAGGGGCAGGTTATGACTATGTGAAAGAACAAATGCATATTTTCTATGCATTTTATTACATAGACATCAACTCTTATTAATATTATATAACTTGTGTTTAAAAAAATTATTGCTGTTATTTACCTTTTTAAAGCAAGAACACATTAAATGGACATCTCAATTGACATTGAGCAGCAGGTATTAAATTTGCAGCATGAAAAAATATTATCTCATGTCCTGCTGTAAGTACACGAAAATTGAAAATTTGTATGTAATGAATTGCAATATATGGCATTGGGTTTACCAGTTTGGCTATATTTTTATCCCATGTAATATTTGATTTTACTAACATTTCTTAACTTAAAATCTTGACATTTTGTTTCATTTTAAAGGGAGGCCAGAATTTAAGGACCTGCTAATGAAACCAGATAGGGAGAGAAGATCAATCAAATTGGTTGGCTATAAGGTTAATGTGAAACTTGCTCATCAGGTTCTCAGTGACAAGGTGGAAACACTTTCTCGAGAAGCTAGGAGGAAGACTGAGACGAGGAAAGTCAAGTCCATAGAGAAGCTTACAGTGCTGGAGATTCAGGGAACGTTTAGTGCAATATGTAGAAAATACGGGGACATGAAAATTCATGTTGACGGAAATGAGGTTACCGTTGAAGGTGACCCTGCTGACATTCCTAATGCTTTTATTGAAATGTACAGTGAATGTGATAAAATTGAACCTGTAGAATTTAAACATTTGAAGACTAGAGAATGGGTACAGTTTGCGAAAAAAGAAACTTCAGTTAAATATGTTCAGAAAAAACTTGACCAGAAACGCACTCGCGGAAGCTGGGAAATCACTGGAACATTGATTAACGTTTATGTCGCCAGTGATGGTAACGGTACCGCTATAAAAGATACTATTCTTGAGTCGGTTTTAGAAGAATCAGTACAGGTAGACCGATCTTCCACGGATTTGCTGAACTCTGAAGTTTGGGGAGATTTCTTGTTAGATAATAAAAGGAAATTTCGAGATAAAATGGAAGTGTTTACAAAGAAACAACAGATTGTTGTTGTAGTGGGTACAGACGACATAGTGCCTCATATTGTTAAACTTATAAAAGAGTTCCTTGATTCAAAAACAGTGAAGACAGTGACGGTTCATTGTGACCAGGTAGTGGCAGATTTTATTTCCGAGTGTTGGACAGAGAGCGACTTCGCAGAGATACAGAATAATGATGTTGTTATCAAAACAAAAGGTAAATCACGGAGATACGAATTTTGTAAGCCTCTTTCCCCTGTAAATATTTCTTTTAAATCATGCAGTTTTTTCTCCCAAATTGACTATAATGGGAATTTATTCCCCTTTGCACAAGTACTGACAAGTGTTTTTTCCCAAAACAACAAGCCTATGTTGCTTCTCCTTTTAGTAAAAAAAGCCCTTAAATGATGAACGATTTTAAAACTTGTCAAATTGATGTATCTGATGATTCTCATGTTCAGGTATCACATCTGCATGTATGTTTTGGTATGTTGCTGTATTATAAACAAAGTGTGATTTATTCTTACATGATTAGATAATTAAGCAACAGTTGTAATAATATATTGTAATTTATATTTATAATATTTGTGAATGTCAGTCACTAAGCAACTGATTATAGATGTCTCGGTAATTTAGTGACATTTATACTAAAGCCATTGTTGAAATTACCTGTAATTTAGGTCACCAGTGAGTACACAGGGTTTTACATTTTGCACAGATGCTATGGAAAGAGTTATATCAGAACATGAAAAAAAAGCAGTGAAAATATCACAATTTCTTATTCTACTTAAGTTTTAGTCAGACATAAATTTATCATTTAGCTCTCCATCCCAAAAGAAACATTCCAAATATTTTTTTGTGTCAGAAATTCTTTTTAGTGTTACATGCAAACTGTATGGCAGAAAACTAATTATATTATTGTTTTGTTTCAGCTAATGGTATAGAGTTGACAGGGTTGTCAGAGAACCTGATTAAAGGAAAACAGAAACTAGACATGAAGTTAAAACGAATGTGTAGTAAAAGACATTTCCTGAAACGAACTGGAATCCATGCGGTTTTAGAAGCTGCCAAACACTCTGGTACAATCAGTGCCATTGAGAAGGAGAATAAGTGTATTATCAAGCTTCCACAGGACATTGATGAAAGCATCTCTGTGATGTTGAGTGATTTTGAAGTTATTGAACCTGAAATGTTAGAAGGTCAGGCCATGTTCTGTTTTTAGCTCACCTGTCACAAAGTGACAAGGTGAGCTTTTGTGATCGCGCAGTGTCCGTCGTCCGTCCGTCCGTCCGTGCGTCTGTCCGTCCGTAAACTTTTTGCTTGTGACCACTCTAGAGGTCACATTTTTCATGGGATCTTTATGAAAATTGGTCAGAATGTTCATCTTGATGATATCTAGGTCAAGTTCGAAACTGGGTCACGTGCGGTCAAAAACTAGGTCAGTAGGTCTAAAAATAGAAAAACCTTGTGACCACTCTAGAGGTCACATTTTTCATGTGATCTTCATGAAAGTTGGTCAGAATGTTCATCTTGATGATATCTAGGTCAAGTTTGAAACTGGGTCACTTGCAGTCAAAAACTAGGTCAGTAGGTCTAAAAATAGAAAAACCTTGTGACCACTCTAGAGGTCACATTTTTCATGGGATCTTCATGAAAGTTGGTCAGAATGTTCATCTTGATGATATCTAGGTCAAGTTCGAAACTGGGTCACGTGCGTTCAAAAACTAGGTCAGTAGGTCTAAAAATAGAAAAACCTTGTGACCACTCTAGAGGTCACATTTTTCATGGGATCTTCATGAAAGTTGGTCAGATTGTTCATCTTGATGATATCTAGGTCAAGTTCGAAACTGGGTCATGTGCGGTCAAAAACTAGGTCAGTAGGTCTAAAAATAGAAAAACCTTGTGACCACTCTAGAGGTCACATTTTTCATGGGATCTTCATGAAAGTTGGTCAGAATGTTCATCTTGATGATATCTAGGTCAAGTTCGAAACTGGGTCACGTGGAGTCAAAAACTAGGTCAGTAGGTCTAAAAATAGAAAAACCTTGTGACCACTCTAGAGGTCACATTTTTCATGGGATCTTCATGAAAGTTGGTCAGAATGTTCATCTTGATGATATCTAGGTCAAGTTCGAAACTGGGTCACGTGGAGTCAAAAACTAGGTCAGTAGGTCTAAAAATAGAAAAACCTTGTGACCACTCTAGAGGTCACATTTTTCATGGGATCTTCATGAAAGTTGGTCAGAATGTTCATCTTGATGATATCTAGGTCAAGTTCGAAACTGGGTTACGTGCGGTCAAAAACTAGGTCAGTAGGTCTAAAAATAGAAAAACCTTGTGACCACTCTAGAGGTCACATTTTTCATGGGATCTTTATGAAAGTTGGTCAGAATGTTCATCTTGATGATATCTAGGTCAAGTTCGAAACTTGGTCACGTGCCTTCAAAAACTAGGTCAGTAGGTCTAAAAATAGAACAACCTTGTGACCTCTCTAGAGGTCACATTTTTCATGGGATCTTCATGAAAGTTGGTCAGAATGTTCATCTTGATGATATCTAGGTCAAGTTCGAAACTGGGTCACGTGCAGTCAAAAACTAGGTCAGTAGGTCTAAAAATAGAAAAACCTTGTGACCACTCTAGAGGTCACATTTTTCATGGGATCTTTATGAAAGTTGGTCAGAATGTTCATCTTGATGATATCTAGGTCAGGTTCGAAACTGGGTCACGTGCCTTCAAAAACTAGGTCAGTAGGTCTAAAAATAGAAAAACCTTGTGACCACTCTAGAGGTCACATTTTTCATGGGATCTTCATGAAAGTTGGTCAAAAACGATGTCATACTCAAAACTGGGTCATGTGGGAAGAGGTGAGCGATTCAGGACCATCATGGTCCTCTTGTTTTTAGCTCAGGGTGAGCTATTGTGATCACTCCTCGTCCGGCGTTCGTAAACTTTTACTTTAAACGACATCTCATAAACCACTAGGCCAATTTCATCTAAACTTCACAGCAATGTTCCTTGGGTGAAGCTCTACAAAAATTGTTCAAAGAATTGAATTCCATGCAGAACTCTGGTTGCCATGTCAACCGAAAGGAAAAACTTTAAAAATCTTCTTCTCAAAAACCAGAAGCACTAGAACTTAGATATTTGGTATGAAGCATTGCCTAGTGGACCTCTACCTAGTTTGTTCAAATCATGACCCCGGCGGGGGTCATATGATTTTACATAGGAAAATCTTAAAAAGTCTTCTTCTCAAAAACCAGAAGCCCTAGAGCTTAGATATTTGACATGTAGCATTGCCTAGTGGACCTCTACTAAAGTTGTTCAAATCATGACCCAGGGGTCAAAATTGACGATGCCCCAGGGGTCACTTGATTTTACATGATTTCTATAGGAAAATCTTCAAATTTTTTTAAAAAAATAAGCCAGAAGGCCTAGAGCTTAGATATTTGACATGTAGCATTGCCTAGTGGACCTCTACAAAATTTGTTCAAATCATGATCCCTGGGGTCAAAATTGACCCCGCCTCAGGGGTCACTTGATTTTACATAGGAAAATCTTCAAAAAAATTCTAAAAATAAAACAGCAGGCCTAGATCGTAGAGATTTGACATGTAGCATTGCCTAGTATGCATGCAAAATTGACCCCACCCCAGGGGTCACTTGATTTTACATCTATAGGAAAATCTTCAAAAAATTTCTAAAAATAAACCAGAAGGTCTAGAGCTTAGATATTCAACACATAGCATTGCCTAGTGGACCTCTACAAAATCTGTTCAAATCATGATCCCCGGGGTCAAAATTGACCCCGCCCCCAGGGGTCACTTGATTTTACATAGGAAAATCTTCAAAAAATCTCTAAAAATAAACCAGAAGGCCTAGAGCTTAGATATTTAACACATAGCATTGCCTAGTGGACCTCTACAAAATTTGTTCAAATCATGACCCCCCGGGGTCAAATGGGGTTTCTTGATTGTACATAGAAAAATCTTCAAAATTTTCTTAAAATAAACCAGAAGGCCTATAGCCTAGATATTTGACATGTAGCATTGCCTAGAGGACCTCTACAAATTTTGTTCAAATCTTTACCCCCCCCCCCCCCCCCCAGGGTCAAATTGACCCAGCCCCAGGGGTTACTTGATTGAAAATAGGGAAATCTTCATAAATTTGCTAAAAATAAACCAGAAGGCCTAGAGCTTAGATATTTGATATGTAACATTGCCTAGCAGACTTCTACAAACTTTGTTCAAATCATGACCCCAGGGATAAAATTGACGCCGCCCCAGCAGTAACTTAATTGAACAACGGAAAATCTTCAAAGAATTTCTAAAAATTAGCAAGAAGGCCTAGAGCTTAGATATTTGACATATAGCATTGCCTAGAGGACCTCTACAAAATTTGACCCCCGGCGTCAAATTGGCCCCGCCCCAGGAGTTACTTGATTGTACATAGGAAAATCTTCAAAAAATGTCTAGAAATAAACTAGAAGGCCTAGAGCTTAGATATTTGGTGTGTAGCATTGCTAAGTGGATCTCTGCCAAGTTTGTTCAAATCATGACCCTGGGGTTAAACTTAAATGCAAATCTTCATAGCAACCATTTAACCAGGTGAGCCATATAGGGCCATCATGGCCCTCTTGTTTTGTTTGTTCTATTTGTTTGATTTAACTCCATTTTTCTCGGCAGGTTGTCAGTTATATATTTTGGTTAATTTACCCAAGTAGTATTTCCAAGTACTTTATCTGTTCTTTTAAAGTAAAAGTGCTCTACTTTCAGGCTTTTTATTAAAAACAAAATTTCCTTTCTGTTCTTACAATTAATTCAATGAGTAATTAATTTTAGCTTTTATAATTCTACATGTTTTAAGTTTGTCACTTGTTGGGTTCTTTTTTTTTTTTTTTTTTTTTTTCAAAATTTTTCCAGTGAAAATGACATTTTAGAGGTATCTTTCCTGAGTGATGTATCCCAATTGTACAAGTGTTCATTTTGATTATGATTGTGTTCATATTTCAGAAGATGCTCAGACATCAAGTTCAGTGTCAGCCCCAAAGTGCTTCCAGACAAAGAAACACAAGATCAAGATACACCTGGTACATGGAGAAATGGGACATCAGAAGGTTAGATATTGAGAATGTGTTTTGCTAGACTCCAGTAAGTAAGAACAGGTCCAGATTTTTGTCCTGTTGCTGTTAGTGAGCTAGGTGTTTCATTTTCATGACAATTTAAATGCATCTATTTGAGAGAGAGTCTGTGGTTCAGTGGTTAGCAGATTAGTCCACAACCTGTGCAGTCCAGATTCCCTTCCCAGTTGCTGTTGATATCCCAACTAGTGTTCACTGATGGGTGATTTAGTCAAATCATAGCTGTTTCTTGCAATCTCAGCCTAGACTTGATGCTGAAAAGGTAAATACATGACATGCCGGTTCCATTCAAAACATGGGGATCATATACCGATGCAAAATAAATAATTTTTACCTTTAACTTTTTCAGTGCCAATACTGTTCTGATTTTGTATGCTCTTCTGAAGTAGTCTGGTTTAAGTAGAATCAACCTTTAATTAATTAATATCAGTTTACCTTTTAAGGTAGAGTGAAACTAAATGTATTGCTATATTTGTAGGCTGATGTAATTGTAGCAAGTGCAGCTAGCAATCTGAATCTGAGGAGTGGCTCGGCTTCATACTCCTTGGTCAAACAAGGAGGGGCCCAGCTACAGACAGACTGTAACAGACTGTACCCTAACGGCATTAAAGATGGCGAGGTTGCCGTCATTGACTCAGGAAATCTTAACTGTGATAAAGTCTATCTCACCTCACTACCCTCATGGAAGGAGGCTGGAAATAATGGTGGAAAGGTTTGTTTTCTAGAAACAATATTCCAATTCTGAATGATGATTTTGTGTAATTTAAGTTTGTTCAATCCTTTGTCACTAGTTTTTCAAATGCTTTTGTTCTCTTTCAATATGGCATTATTACTGGTTTAGAAAAACATGACAGTAACAAAAATTTAAATTTGTCCCCAAAACCACACAGTGGTGTGGAAGACATTGTTTTTACTTCTTCGGTGTGTTTTCCCCGGCCCAAAAATCTTGCCCCGCATTTTCTTTGAAGCGGGGAAAATTTTTCACCCAATCTTCACCCCCCTTGTACAAAATGTTTTTTGCCAATAAGTCCTGGGAAATTTTTCGATAACTCATATACTATTTATTCAAATGATTAGGTTTTAGGGGAGACATGCGTTTTTTCCCCAAAACACTCTATTTTTTAAAATGCTTTTGCTGAATTTTTTCTCTTTCAGTGTAGCATTTTTTACTGGTAAAGTACATGACAGAAAACAAAGAATTTTTTCAAAAATTGTAATTTTATGTTTATTTTTTTAAAAAGGGAAAATACATTTTTCCCTTTTTTTAAATTTTTTTTAAAAGTCTGTAAAATTTGTGCTGATTTTAAAACCCCTATCGTTACAGGTTTTCAGAAATGTTATGCGTGAATGTTTACGACGGGCGGACCTCCACCCCAAAAAAAAACAATGGCGATTAGTGAAATTTGGGAACTGGGGGTTACCTCGGCTACCCTGGGGATGTGGTTGAAAGTATTTTTTTGGGGCATGGTGGAGTTTGACAGTAGCTCCCAGTAAAACAAGTCTGGGGAAGACTTTTTCCAATAATACTGAAATAACAAAGACAGGGAAAAAGTAAAAGGGCGTTTGAAGAGCATGAGCACATGAGAATCTATGGTAGTGCCAGCCTCGGCTCCCTCTCTACAGGTAATGTCAGTTTTGTAGTACTCAGCATACGATTATACTAAGTCTTAGAGAATTCCTTTCTGTGCTTGGTAGAAGCTACTGTGCAGCAGTTACCTGTATCATTATGTAACAGAATTGGTCTTACAATTTTATGGTTTACCACAGAAATGCAATCTTAAGTCAGTTATCTTCTGTTTCAGAAAATGGTTAGTTGGAACACTTAAAAAAACCATCAAAATTTACTCAAAAAAAAAGGAAAATTAAAAAAAAATTTTGAAAAAATTTGGCCACCAAGCAGATAATAGCCCCCGGGAAAACTCGACTACAAAATTTTTCCCGCCTTTACGAAAAAAAATAATGTAAATTTTAGGAAAAAAAACCACAATTTTTTGGGGTTTGGGTGTTTTAACACCTGTTTCCCCCTGAAAAACCCGGGGATTTTTCTGGAATTGAAGTGGCTTCTACATTTTGCACTTTTCTTCATCTGACATAATTAACAAACTTCTAGGGGAGTCACCCATATGTGTTACCAATTGTGACTGCAAATAAGCTTAAATACAAGCAAACACCAATCTCCTATTAAGAATTTATAGACATAGGAAACTGCATGAGGTACAATTGGCTTCTAAAATTTGAAATACAATTTCAGAAGCAAAAAGGGCCCTTTTGGGTAATGTTGTTCTAAAATCAGTTTAAGAGCCCCCTTGTAACTGAGTGGCTGCGACTGAATAAAATTTGCCCCTTGGGGTTTAAAACCCTTTCTTGGGGTTTTAGAATTTTATGCCCCCCCTTCAAAGAAGGGGGGGTATTTTGGGTTTTGCACATTTTTTGGGGGGGTGGGTTTGGGCCCTGTAGTTAGACCCAATCCGTTTCCGGATGATAACTCAAGAACGTTTGGGGCCTAGAATCATGAAATTTTATATGAAGGTTGGTAAACCCCGCAAATACCCCTATTGATTTTGAATCTGAAATTCCCAAAGGGGTCAAGGTCAAAATGACCCTAAACCAGTTAAAGGGTTTTCCCAAATTTGAAAAACTCAAAAACGTTTTGGGCCCCCCTAGGATCATGAAATTTTTATAGGGATTTGACCCTTTGACCAGCAATAAACCCTATTGTTTTTTGGGGTCAAAAGTAAAATTTAAAAGGTCACAGTGACCGGGAAAAATTTAAAAAAGGGTTTTTCCCGGATATAACTCAAATTGTTTTGGGACTGGGATGGGTAAATTTTTTGATGGGGGAGGTTGGTCATGACCACCCCGAGGGCCCCCCTATTGTTTTTAGGTCGGGAAGGTCAAAGGCCCAAGGCACGTGCCCCGGGAAAAAAACCTTTTTAAAAAAGGGTTTCCCGGGGCGATAACTGAAAAAACCCTTGGGCCTGGGATCGGGAAAAAATTGATAAGGGGTTTGGATCATGACTAGAAAGAAAACCCCTATAGTTTTTGGGGTCTTTTGGGTCAAAGTTCAAGGTCAATTGGCCAGGAACATTAAAATTTTCTGGAGGGATAACTTGAAAAACCCTTAAAGGCCAAGGGCCCAGAAAGATGATAAGGGGTTTAAACCCTGACCAGCAGATAAACCCCTATAATTTTAAAGGTCAGTGGGTCAAAGGTAAAGGTTACAGGGCCCCCGGGAACTTTTAAAAACCTTTTTCCCAGACAATAACTTGAGAAGGGCTTGGGCCTGGGAAATCATGAAACCTGATAGGGGGTTGGTCCTGGCCTGTAGATGACCCCAATAGATTTTTAGGCCTGGGGTTTAAAAGGGTAAAGGGTCACATTAAACCCGGGAAAAGAAAAACCCCTTTCCCGGGACGATACCTTAAAAAAAGCTTGGGGCCCGGTATCACTAAAATTTTTAAGGGGGGTTGAATCATGACCAGCAGATGACAGCTGTTGAATTTTTAGGCAAAGGTCCCAAAAGCCCCATTGAACCAAAAATTAAAAAATTTTGTTTTTCAATGAGCAAAAATTTTTTGTTCCTTGTGCAATTTCTGAATGCATCAAGGGGGGGATTTCAAAGTTTGACGAGCCTTGTCATGTTAGGAACTATCAAGGTAACTTACAGGAGTCCATATTTTTTACCCCGGTGCAAGGGGCCCCTGCCCCGAAACTTAAAGTACTTTGGGCCCTTTCCCCCCCATTAAAAATAGGGAACATTGCCATGTAACCTTTAAAATTTTGTTGGTGTCACAATTGAATGAATTTTTATTACCAACAAATTTCCCCAAAATGCCTTTGGTGGGAAACCCAAAAACAGGGGAAGGCCGTAAACCTCTAACCCCCCTTTAAACCAAAGAGGTTTGACTCCCCCGATGCAGTTGTCCCAAGGGTTATTTTTAAACGTACAAGTTTAATTTCTTAAAAAACCGTAAAAAAAAAAAAGAACAATTAAGTTGTTTTTTTAAAAGTGTTTTATATATATTTGTGTGCTAAAAAAATTTTCCCTTTCCCCCCATAAAAAAGAGAACAGACTTACTAGAATCAGAAATTTTAAAAATTTTTTTTCCCTTGCCCTTTACAGATTTCACATTTGGGAAAAACAAAATAGAACTAAAACACGGGGTGGGTCTGCCATACAGAAGGAAATAGTCCGAATTATAAACAAGTATTCTTTTAAGAAAACAGTGGGAAAAAGTACTTGGGCTTCAATTATACCAGAAGGAAAACAAATAACTCTTTTTCCCTAAAATTTTTTGCTTACAGAATCGAAGTAATTACCCAAGGTGCAATGAAGAGCTGGAGGGGTTTATTTCAAAAAATATGTTAAAAAAAACAACTTTCCCCTAGAAATTAAAAAAGAAAAAAATTTTGAAAAAAAAAGAGTGACTGTACCCTTTTCTTTTTAAATTTAAAAACAACAAAATGTCCACCCCCAATTTCAAATTAAAGATTTTCGTACTTTACTTGCAGGCATCTGTCAATGTTAAGTTCTGCAAAGTTATGTACTATATAAAACTTGTGCTTTGTTTTAAATATAACAGGTAGATGCCTTATTGTGTAGTGTGTCATCAGACATGAATCTTACTCGCAGTGCAATTTTGTAAATCCCCTTGTTCAGTGGAGGAATTTATTTACTTTTAAGCAAAACTTAATTATTTATAATGAAAAAATTTTCAGTTTTCAGGGGGAAATAATTTTCGCAAAAGGGGTTGTGTCAGTCCACAAAATTTTATCTTCAAAACACCCGAAAAGTCCTTTATATTTTTTTTTTAAAAATTTTTCCGGGAAATATATAATTTTTATTTTTTTTTCTCTGAAAAAAATTTTTGGTTAATGTTTTTTTTCAATAATTCCCGTAATTCACTAAAAAATAAATAAAAAGTGCTGTGATCCCTTTTTAAAGTTTTGAAAGTATTTGTCCCCAATTTTTTAGTTTGAATTAAAAATGAACAAGATGCTGAAAAAAGTTTACTGGAAAATACATCTTGTTTTTTTGTGCCGGGATTTCTAGTATTTCATTTTTTAAACTCATCTGATTTTTGGGGGAAAAAAAAAAGAATTGTCACAAATTTATCGCGTTTGCCTGGGTTAAAATTTTTTGTTTTGGTCATTTTTCCCCCCTAAACTTAAACAAAGCTATTTCTTTAAAAAAAATTGCAAAATTGTTCAAACCCTCAAAAGCTGACCCCTGAACCGCAAGAAAAAATAAAAATCCATCTTGCTTTTTTTCAAGAAAATTTTGGCCCCCCTTTTTGGGCTTAGAAAAAAAACAGATTTCTTGCTTAAGTTTTATGTTTTTGGTCAACTTTTCCCCAAACTATCAAAGTTATTGCTTTAAAACCCTTCAAAACCTGCTCACCATCAAAAACTGAACCCATGTACAAACAAAAAAATAAAATCCATTTTTGCTTTTTTTCAAAGAAATATGGCCCCTTTTGGACTTAAAAATATCAATTTCTTGGTTTTAAGTTTTTTTCGTTTTTGGTGATCCTTTTTTTCCTTTTTAAAGGTCAAAACTATTGCCCTTTAAAAAATTGCAGCAATTATTCCCCCATTTAAAAACCCGACTCTGCCCAGCAAGTTTATTTCTTTTTTTTTTTTTTTTTCAAGAATTATGGCCCCCTTTTTGGGCTTTGGGAAAAACATGGGGAAAGAAAAAAATTTTCTTTATACAGAAAAAAAAAAAATCAACCCAAATTGGTTGCAAACCCCCGAGGCAGTGCCTTTTCCATAAAAGTAAATTTTTTAGTTGCAGTTTTGGGCAGTCCTTTAAAAGATTTTTCATTCATCCTCCACCTTGGGTCATTTGGGGGAATTTTGGGAGTTACTTGCAGAGAACAGGTTTGTACTGGTACGAAAATAGAAAAAAAACTGGTTGGGAATTTAAATGCCCCCCCAAATTTCATGTCTGAAAAAACGGGGGAAAAACAGCATTAAACCCAAAACAAAATTAAATTTAGTTAATCTTAACCTTATACTGTTTTGAACCACCTAACCAAACAGGGTTTTTTCTTTAAAATAGCCCGATCCAAATTTTGACAAAATATCCTTCTAAAGGTCCCCCTTTTGGGTTTATAGGATTTTTTTTACCACCATTTCCCAAAAAAAAATTGGGGGGCTATTCCCAAAAAACTCTGGCCCTCCGGGTTTCCCTCGTCCTTTTTCCCCCGTCCGTCAGTTCCCTCCGTCCTTCCCTCCGTTTAAAAATTTTTCCCTTTCGCATCTCCTCAGAAACTACCCGGGGGGGTTTTGACCAAACTTTTTCAGAAGATGTATTTGGGAAACCCCAGTTTTTGGGCTCCCCCCAAAAACAACCGGGGTTTCAACAATTTTTTTGTAAATTTTTAGGCCCTTTTTTTATTTCTATAATTTACATAAGATTTATATAGGGGAAAAAAAATTTAAAACTTCTTGTCCAAAACCACAAAAGCCCCAGGGGTTTGATATTTTATATAAGCATCATCAAATGGTCCTCTACCAAAATGGGTTTTAAAAAAATTTTCCCTTTGGGGGCCCAATATGGCCCCGCCCTGGGGGGGACAAGGTTTATATAGGCTTATATAGGGAAAAAAAAAAAAAAAATTTTTTTTAAAAAAAAAACCCCTTGTTCCCAAAAAAACAGGGGTAGGGGTTTGGGTATTTTTTTTAAGACATCAACTAGGGTCTTTTACTAAGGGTTGTTCAAATTATCCCCCCAGGGTCAAATATGGCCCCGCCCCGGGGGTCACAGGGTTTTTACATAGACTTACATAGGGAAAAACTTTGAAAATTTTCTTGTCCAAACCACAAAGCCTAGGGCTTTGGCATTTGTAATGTAGCATCATCTAGTGGTTCTCTACCAAGTTTGTTCAAATTATCCCCTAGAGTCAAATATGGCCCCGCCCTGGGGGTCACATGGTTCATATAGACTTATATAGGGAAAAGATTTTAAAATCTTCTTGTCAATAACCTACAAATTCAAATTGGACCACATGTATGGTTTTGAGTGGCAAGATGAACCTTGACATGAGTTGACCCCTTTATTTTGACCTAGTGACCTACTTTCACATTTCTGTAGCTACAGCCTTCAAATTTGGACCACTTGCATAGTTTTGTGCACTGAAAAAAACTTTGACCTTGACTTTGACCTAGTGACCTACTTTCACATTTTTGAAGGTACAGGCTTCAAATTTGGACCACATGCATAGTTTCGTGTTCCGAAATGAAATTTGACCTTGATTTTGACCTACTGACCTACTTTCACATTTCTCAAGCTACAGCCTTCAAATTTGGACCGCATGCGTAGTTTTGTGTACCGAAATAAACTTTGACCTTTACATTGACCTAGTGACCTACTTTCACATTTTGAAGGTACAGGCTTCAAATTTGGAACACATGCATAGTTCTGTGGGTTTTGAAATAAAATTTGACCTTGATTTTGACCTAGTGACCTACTTTCACATTTCTCGAGCTACAGCTTTCAAATTTGGACCACATGCATAGTTTTGTGTACCGAAATGAACTTTGACCTTAAGATTGACCTAGTGACCTACTTTCACATTTCTGTAGCTACAGGCTTCAAATTTAGACCACATGCATAGGATTGTGTACCGAAACAAACTTTGACCTTGACATTGACCTAGTGACCTACTTTCACATTTTTGAAGGTACAGGCTTTAAATTTGGACCACATGCATAAATTTGTGTTCTGAAGTGTAATTTGACCTTGATTTTGACCTAGTGACCTACTTTCACATTTCGTCCTTGAAATTGATCTAGTGACCTACTTTCACATTTCTCAAGCTACAGCTTTCGAATTTGGACCACATGCAAAGTGTTGTGTACGGAAATGAAATTTGACCTTGAGCTAGTCAGTAAGTCTTGAAATTTGGAACACTCAAAAATGGCACATTGGTGGGCGCCAAGATCACTCTGTGATCTCTTGTTTAATTTTCAAAAACATCTTTAGGGGCCTAGGCGTCTGAGTGGTTAAGGGTACTGACTTCGAATCACTTGCAACTGTTATGGGTTTGAGCCTCGCTTAGGGTGTAGAATTCTTCATGTTAGGAAGTCATCCAGCTGAATTACGGAAGGTCGGTGCACATGGTCTCGTGATGAAATAATGCCTTGAGGGGCTCTTGGGGTCTTCCTCCACCATGAAAAGCTGAGAAGTCTTCATTATGGCCTATAATTGTGTATGTTTGTCATTAAACCTAACAAAAAAATAAAAGGTGAAACATCATTAAGAATGTCAGTTTTATGGCCAAGAATGTGTTTTTCCCATTGTAAAAGTCTGGTAAAATTTCAATTTTGAAAAATATTTTACAAAATTTTTGCATTGAAATGTAGTTTGTATGTTAGCTAAGATATCCTAAAAGTTTTATAACAGTCCATCTACAAATAAAGCCAAAATTTAACTTAAGAAAATTGTTGATATCTAAAGTGACTGAAATTTAGGTGGAAAATATCCCACCAAAAGTTTTTATTCTTAATGATAAATTTGAAAATCAAGGTATTTTGAATATTAAAAAAAACTATCGTCATCCTCAGAGTTCTATAAAATGATGTATAATATCAATGGTATTGCCTTATTATTTAAAAGGAAATCAAGGAAGACTCAAGTTACAAAAAAAGGTGGATTTCAAAAAGCAATATCCATATCAAAGCTAATTAATAGAACTAGAGAATGGATAGGTTAACATCTTATTATAACTCTCTGGTAGAAAAGAAAAAACTCCAAACATTTGCTTTTTATATAATATTTTATCTGTTTTATAGGATGAATGTAAACAGAAGCATGGTAATGAACTGTCTGTAGGAAAGGTGGTTGACATATCAGGAGGAAAGTTGCCATGTAAAACTGTCTATCTCACTGTGTTACCTACATATACAGAGAGCAGTACAGCCGAACAGGTTGGTTTTCTCACTGTGTTGCCTACATATACAGAGAGTAGTACAGCCGAACAGGTTGGTTTTCTCCCTGTGTTGCCTACATATACAGAGAGTAGTACAGCCGAACAGGTTGGTTATCTCGCCATGTTACCTACATATACAGAGAGTAGTACAGCCGAACAGGTTGGTTATCTCCCTGTGTTACCTACATATACAGAGAGTAGTACAGCCGAACAGGTTGGTTATCTCGCCGTGTTACCTACATGTACCGAGAGTAGTACAGCCGAACAGGTTGGTTATCTCGCCGTGTTACCTACATGTACCGAGAGTAGTACAGCCGAACAGGTTGGTTATCTCGCCGTGTTACCTACATGTACCGAGAGCAGTACAGCCGAACAGGTTGGTTATCTCGCCGTGTTACCTACATGTACCGAGAGGAGTACAGCCGAACAGGTTGGTTATCTCACCGTGTTACCTACATATACAGAGAGGAGTACAGCCGAACAGGTTGGTTATCTCACCGTGTTACCTACATATACAGAGAGTAGTACAGCCGAACAGGTTGGTTATCTCACCGTGTTACCTACATATACAGAGAGTAGTACAGCCGAACAGGTTGGTTATCTCACTGTGTTACCTACATATACAGAGAGTAGTACAGCCGAACAGGTTGGTTATCTCCCTGTGTTACCTACATATACAGAGAGTACTACAGCCGAACAGGTTGGTTATCTTGCCATGTAACCTACATATGCAGAGAGTAGTACAGCCGAACAGGTTGGTTATCTTACTGTGTTACCTACATATGCAGAGAGTAGTACAGCCGAACAGGTTGGTTATCTCGCTGTGTTACCTACATATGCAGAGAGAAGTACAGCCGAACAGGTTGGTTATCTCGCTGTGTTACCGACATATGCAGAGAGAAGTACAGCCGAACAGGTTGGTTATCTCGCTGTGTTACCTACATATACAGAGAGTAGTACAGCCGAACAGGTTGGTTATCTCGCTGTGTTACCTACATATACAGAGAGTAGTACAGCCGAACAGGTTGGTTATCTCGCCGTGTTACTACATATACAGAGAGTAGTACAGCCGAACAGGTTGGTTATCTCGCCGTGTTACCTACATATACAGAGAGTAGTCAGCCGAACAGGTTGGTATCTCGCCGTTTTAACATACATATACAGAGAGAAGTACAGTCGAACAGGTTGGTTATCTCACCGTGTTACCTACATATGCAGAGAGTAGTACAGCCGAACAGGTTGGTTATCTCGCCATGTAACATACATATACAGAGAGAAGTACAGTCGAACAGGTTGGTTATCTCACCGTGTTACCTACATATACAGAGAGTAGTACAGCCAAACAGGTTGGTTATCTCACCGTGTTACCTACATATACAGAGAGTAGTACAGCCGAACAGGTTGGTTATCTTGCCATGTAACCTACATATACAGAGAGTAGTACAGCCGAACAGGTTGGTTATCTCACTGTGTTACCTACATATACAGAGAGCAGTACAGCCGAACAGGTTGGTTATCTTGCCATGTAACCTACATATACAGAGAGTAGTACAGCCGAACAGGTTGGTTATCTCACTGTGTTACCTACATATACAGAGAGTAGTACAGCCGAACAGGTTGGTTATCTCACTGTGTTACCTACATATACAGAGAGTAGTACAGCCGAACAGGTTGGTTATCTCGCCATGTAACATACATATACAGAGAGAAGTACAGTCGAACAGGTTGGTTATCTCACCGTGTTACCTACATATACAGAGAGTAGTACAGCCGAACAGGTTGGTTATCTCACCGTGTTACCTACATATACAGAGAGTAGTACAGCCGAACAGGTTGGTTATCTCGCCGTGTTACCTACATATACAGAGAGTAGTACAGCCGAACAGGTTGGTTATCTTGCCATGTAACCTACATATACAGAGAGTAGTACAGCCGAACAGGTTGGTTATCTTGCCGTGTTACCTACATATACAGAGAGTAGTACAGCCGAACAGGTTGGTTATCTCACTGTGTTACCTACATATACAGAGAGTAGTACAGCCGAACAGGTTGGTTATCTCACTGTGTTACCTACATATACAGAGAGTAGTACAGCCGAACAGGTTGGTTATCTCGCCCTGTAACATACATATACAGAGAGAAGTACAGTCGAACAGGTTGGTTATCTCACCGTGTTACCTACATATGCAGAGAGTAGTACAGCCGAACAGGTTGGTTATCTCCCTGTGTTACCTACATATGCAGAGAGTAGTCAGCCGAACAGGTTCGTTATCTTGCTGTGTTACCTACATATGCAGAGAGTAGTACAGCCGAACAGGTTGGTTATCTCGCCGTGTTACCTACATATGCAGAGAGTAGTACAGCCGAACAGGTTGGTTATCTCGCCGTGTTACCTACATATACAGAGAGTAGTACAGCCGAACAGGTTGGTTATCTCGCCGTGTTACATACATATGCAGAGAGTAGTACAGCCGAACAGGTTGGTTATCTCGCCGTGTTACCTACATATGCAGAGAGTAGTACAGCCGAACAGGTTGGTTATCTCGCCGTGTTACCTACATATACAGAGAGTAGTACAGCCGAACAGGTTGGTTATCTCGCCGTGTTACATACATATACAGAGAGTAGTACAGCCGAACAGGTTCGTTATCTCCCTGTGTTACCTACATATGCAGAGAGTAGTCAGCCGAACAGGTTCGTTATCTTGCTGTGTTACCTACATATGCAGAGAGTAGTACAGCCGAACAGGTTGGTTATCTCGCCGTGTTACCTACATATACAGAGAGTAGTACAGCCGAACAGGTTGGTTATCTCGCCGTGTTACATACATATACAGAGAGTAGTACAGCCGAACAGGTTGGTTATCTCGCCGTGTTACATACATATACAGAGAGTAGTACAGCCGAACAGGTTGGTTATCTCGCAGTGTTACATACATATACAGAGAGTAGTACAGCCGAACAGGTTGGTTATCTCGCCGTGTTACATACATATACAGAGAGTAGTACAGCCGAACAGGTTGGTTATCTCGCCGTGTTACATACATATACAGAGAGTAGTACAGCCGAACAGGTTGGTTATCTCACTGTGTTACCTACATATAAAGAGAGCAGTACAACCGAACAGGTTGGTTATCTCACTGTGTTACATACATATACAGAGAGTAGTACAGCCGAACAGGTTGGTTTTCTTGCCATGTTACATACATATACAGAGAGTAGTACAGCCGAACAGGTTGGTTTTCTCACTGTGTTACCTGCATATACAGAGAGTAGTACAGCCGAACAGGTTGGTTATCTCACTGTGTTACCTGCATATACAGAGAGTAGTACAGCCGAACAGGCTGGTTTTCTCATTGTGTTACCTACATATGCAGAGAGTAGTACAGCCGAACAGGTTGGTTATCTCGCCGTGTTACCTACATATGCAGAGAGTAGTACAGCCGAACAGGTTCGTTATCTCGCTGTGTTACCTACATATGCAGAGAGTAGTACAGCCGAACAGGTTGGTTATCTCGCCGTGTTACCTACATATACAGAGAGTAGTACAGCCGAACAGGTTGGTTATGTCGCCGTGTTACCTACATATACAGAGAGTAGTACAGCCGAACAGGTTGGTTATCTCGCCGTTTTACCTACATATACAGAGAGTAGTACAGCCGAACAGGTTGGTTATCTCACTGTGTTACTTACATATACAGAGAGTAGTACAGCCGAACAGGTTGGTTATCTCACTGTGTTACTTACATATACAGAGAGTAGTACACCTGAACAGGTTGGTTATCTCACTGTGTTACTTACATATACAGAGAGTAGTACAGCCGAACAGGTTGGTTATCTCACTGTGTTACCTTCATATACAGAGAGCAGTACAGCCGAACAGGTTGGTTATCTTGCCATGTTACCTACATATACAGAGAGCAGTACAGCCGAACAGGTTGGTTATCTCACTGTGTTACATACATATACAGAGAGCAGTACAGCCGAACAGGTTGGTTATCTCACTGTGTTAAATACATATACAGAGAGTAGTACAGCCGAACAGGTTGGTTTTCTCGCCATGTTACCTACATATACAGAGAGTAGTACAGCCGAACAGATTGGTTTTCTCGCCATGTTACATACATATACAGAGAGTAGTACAACCGAACAGGTTGGTTTTCTCACTGTGTTACCTACATATACAGAGAGTAGTACAGCCGAACAGGTTGGTTATCTCACTGTGTTACCTACATATACAGAGAGCAGTACAGCCCAACAGGTTGGTTATCTTGCCATGTTACCTACATATACAGAGTGCAGTACAGCCGAACAGGTTGGTTATCTCACTGTGTTACATACATATACAGAGAGTAGTACAGCCGAACAGGTTGGTTATCTCACTGTGTTACCTACATATACAGAGAGTAGTACAGCCGAACAGGTTGGTTTTCTTGCCATGTTACATACATATACAGAGAGTAGTACAGCCGAACAGATTGGTTATCTCACTGTGTTACCTACATATACAGAGAGTAGTACAGCCGAACAGGTTGGTTATCTCGCCATGTTACCTACATATACAGAGAGCAGTACAACCGAACAGGTTGGTTATCTGGCCATGTTACCTACATATACAGAGAGTAGTACAGCCGAACAGGTTGGCTTTCTCACTGTGTTACTTACATATACAGAGAGTAGTACAGCCGAACAGGTTGGTTATCTCGCCATGTTACCTACATATACAGAGAGTAGTACAGCCGAACAGGTTGGTTATCTGGCCATGTTACCTACATATACAGAGAGTAGTACAGCCGAACAGGTTGGTTATCTTGCCATGTTATCTACATATACAGAGAGTAGTACGCCGAACAGGTTGGTTATCTCACTGTGTTACATATACAGAGAGTAGTACAGCCGAACAGGCTGGTTATCTTGCCATGTTACCTACATATACAGAGAGTAGTACAGCCGAACAGGTTGGTTATCTCACTGTGTTACCTACATATACAGAGAGTAGTACAGCCGAACAGGTTGGTTATCTCACTGTGTTACATACATATACAGAGAGTAGTACAGCCGAACAGGTTGGTTTTCTTGCCATGTTACATACATATACAGAGAGTAGTACAGCCGAACAGGTTGGTTATCTTGCCATGTTACCTACATATACAGAGAGCAGTACAGCCGAACAGGTTGGTTATCTCACTGTGTTACATACATATACAGAGAGCAGTACAGCCGAATAGGTTGGTTATCTTGCCATGTTACCTACATATACAGAGAGCAGTACAGCCGAACAGGTTGGTTATCTTGCCATGTTACCTACATATACAGAGAGCAGTACAGCCGAACAGGTTGGTTATAACACTGTGTTACATACATATACAGAGAGTAGTACAGTCGAACAGGTTGGTTTTCTCACTGTGTTACCTATATATACAGAGAGCAGTACAGCCGAACAGGTTGGTTTTCTCACTGAGTTGCCTACATATACAGAGAGTAGTACAGCCGAACAGGTTGGTTATCTCGCCATGTTACCTACATACACAGAGAGTAGTACAGCCGAACAGGTTGGTTATCTCACTGTGTTACCTACATATACAGAGAGTAGTACAGCCGAACAGGTTGGTTATCTCACCATGTTACCTACATATACAGAGAGTAGTACAGCTGAACAGGTTGGTTATCTCACTGTGTTACCTACATATACAGAGAGCAGTACAGCCGAACAGGTTGGTTATCTCACTGTGCATATACAGAGAGTAGTACAGCTAGAAAAGTCAGGGAAAAATGAAATTCTTGGTCGATTTTGAAAATGTTTGGTGGCTATGGCAGTCTTCAAGCAATATTTATATGTATTTCCAAACACATTTTGGTGTAATTGTGTATAAACATAATTTAAATGTGTTTGAATCAATTTCCTTTTTATGTTAACTTTGAAATTTTTGTATTTGTTAATGAAAGTTTGTTATATCTGATGCAAAATAAATATAAAAGCGTGGATTGGATGGCTGTAGGGGAGGATGAGGCTGAAAAAACATGGTGGTATTGGTCAGTGAAAAGTACGGTTTAGTCAGTGAAAAGTCAGGGAATTTCATTTTCTCAACTAAGTGGCAACCCTGTACAGAGAGTAGTACAGCTGAACAGATTGGTTATCTTGCCATGTTACCTACATATACAGAGAGTAGTACAGCCGAACAGGTTGGTTTTCTCACCATGTTACCTACATACAATGAGATAGTGAAAGTAGTACAACCAAACAGGTTGGTCATCTTGCTATGTTACCTACATATAGTTAGAGTAGTACAGCTGAACAGGTTGGTTATCTCACTACATATACCCAGAGAAGTACAGAGGAACAGCTTGGTTATCTCACCATGTTACTTATAAAGTATATATGATATACCAAGAGTGGTACAGCCGAATAGGCTAGTTATCTTACCGTGTTACCTACATATACAGAGAGTAGTGCAGCGGAACAGGTTGATTATCTTGCCGTGTTACCTACATATACCAAGGTATATAATAGAAGTACAGTACAGTTTATGTTGCCATGTTACCTACACATACCGAGAGTAGTGCAGCCGAACAAGTTAGTTAAATTGCCTACATATGCCTCAAACAATTTCGAGGTCAAGGTCACAGTGACCATTATTTCAAAAAGAAAATTCACCATGGACCCCTCTTGACTTAGAGGTCTCAAGATCATGGGAAGTGATCAGATGGATGTTTTATGTGATGGTGATGGTCATCTGTTTGTTTGCAATAAAGTTCTGCTCAATTTCTTCAGAATGATTTGATGTATAATAATAATAATAATAATAATAATAAAGACTTTATTTAAAGAGGCAACACAGTCAGGTAACCCGATCTTCCCTGTGAGCCTCATCATATATACAATATTTACAACAGTGTAGACTTTCAAATTAACATAGTAATAAAATACATAATTACAGTCATGACAAAAAGTTATATAATAAAATAAATAATTTGAAATATATGCACACAGGCACTCACACACATACACTCACACATGCGCACACACATACAAAATGCACAATTATAAACTTCAAACATGATAGGTACACTGGGACCCCGTTATAATGCTGTCGTCGGGGTCCGAGGTTAGAGACCCATGGATCTGGCGGGGTTAAATTTATAAAGCGGGTTGATCGTATAAGCAGTATATACAATACCCCACCCACCAGTAATGTATTAGACGTATTTTGGACGCTGTTTTATGTTAATAAGAAATAAGAATAGTATAAATGGGACATTTATTTACCTTTATTGCTACATGTTGTGTCATCTTCTCATTTTGTCGTGATTCTAAAAGAAATTTGGAATTGTGTATCCCGGAAGTAAACATATATAACGCTGTGCAGACAATTATTGATTTTTGTCACAGTTGTCATGGAAAAGGTGTTAATGTACACAGGTACATGTAATTTTAACGCTGGTTATGATCAAATTAAATAACATCCGCGGACTCGTTTTTTTTTTTTGGTTTTTAACTCATCTGATTTTTTGAAGTTTTATGTTGAGGTCAGCTTTTCTCCTAAACTATCAAAGCTATTGCTTTGAAACTTGGAATACTTGTTCACCATCATAAGTTGACCCTGTATAGCAAGAAACATAACTCCATCTTGCTTTTTGCAAGATTTATGGCCCCTTTTGTACTTAGAAAATATCAGATTTCTTGGTTAAGTTTTATATTTAGGTCAGCTTTTCTCCTAAACTATCAAAGCTATTGCTTTGAAACTTGGAATACTTGTTCACCATGATAAGCAGACCCTGTACATCAAGAAACATAACTCCATCTTGCTTTTTGCAAGAATTATTGCCCATTTTGGACTTAGAAAATCAGTTTTCTTGGTTATGTTTTATGTTTAGGTCAGCTTTTATCCTAAACTATCAAAGCTATTGCTTTAAAACTTGCAACACTTGTTCACCATCATAAGTTGGCCCTGTACAGCAAGAAACATAACTTTATCCTGCTTTTTGCAAGATTTATGGCCTCTTTTGGACTTAGAAAATATCAGATTTCTTGGTTAAGTTTTATGTTTAGGTCAACTTTTTCTCTTAAACTATCAAAGCTATTGCTTTGAAACTTGCAACACTTGTTCACCATCATAAGCTGACCCTGTACAGCAACTCCATCCTGCTTTTTGCAATAATTATTGCCCCTTTTGGACTTAAAAAATCATTTTCTTGGTTGAGTATTATGTTTAAGTCAACTTTTCTCATAAACTATCAAAGCTATTGCTTTAAAACTTGCAACAGTTTTTCACCATCATAAGTGGACACTGTACATCAAGAAACATAACTCTATCCTGCTTTTTGTAAGAATGATGGCCCTTTTTAGACTTAGAAAATCATGGGTAGGACAATATTTCTATTACACAAAAAAAATCAGATGAGCGTCAGCACCAGCAAGGCGGTGCTCTTGTTTTTACCTCCGAAAATTCCGGAGCCAAGAGCCTACTGCATTATAACGAATACCACGGTATATCGAGTAGCGTTATAACGGGTTTCGAGTGTACTTTCTTTCTGTTGTATTTTGCTCCATGCAATACTGCAAGTCCTGTTAGTCATACCTATGGCAACCAGCATTCTAGTTTTTTCTTAAAGAAATGTTTACAGTAATATACTTGTAATTCAGAACAATTAGTCAGTGATCTAAGATTTACTGCACAAATGGCAGATACAAACATGCAATGAAAGCATTCCAACAGGCAAACAATGTATTACCAATTTATACTGTTTACAGAGTTTGATCAACACCCTCCAGACAGTATTCCAGCTGGCAAACCTGAAGGGGTACAAGTCTCTGGCAATGCCTGCACTTGGCACTGGCTACCTCAATTATCCAAAGACAACTGCAGCCAAGTGTATGTACGATGCTGCTCTTGACTGGGCATCCAAAAATCCCAAGGCATCCCTTAAGTTGATAAGATTTGTGATGTACAGTAAGGACACAGAAGCTCAGCAGGTTGGTATAGTTGTATTTTTTACAAGGAGGGGAGACATTGTTTATACAACTTCAGGTTTCAGGTGGAAATATTCTTGATAAAAGTTTTTGAATTTATAGTTGTGGGAATACAGAATGGAGATGCAATCTTGAAATAGGGGGAAGGCAAATAGATTGAATTTCTTCTTACTCTTGGTTTGCTTACCATTTACCTCATACAGTTGTTACATTTATGTTTTGCTGTTAAATATATGTTTTTCCTGCATTTACTTGTATGGTCAGTAATGTGTCATCCTGTTAAATTAGCATTCAAAGTTTTATAATTCTTTAAAATCTCCATGCTGTAAATGAGATCATTTTATTCTGAATAAAAATATTTTTCATGCGAGTATGAAAATGATGCAGTGATTATAGGAGGTATAGTAATAGTGATAATTGTATGTATGATTATCTCTGCAGGCTTACAGAATGTGTCACTTGAAGTGCCAGGGGAGAGAAGTGAGATCAAACAGAAAATTTGTAGGGGATGGAACTGTTATACTGAAGTCCGACGACAATGCAAAATACAGAATGATCAGAGATGGTCAGTAATGCTTTCAGTGTTGTCTTAGCTTGTTCTGTCTGCAAGTAAAAGGTGTCTGTGGCCAGGTGGTTGCAGGCACTGATTGCAAATCACTTGCCATTCACCTCTATGGGTTTGAGGCTCTGCTTGGGTTGTCATGAAAGAAAATCATGCAGCTAACTTTGCAGAAAGTCATTGTTTTACCTAGGTGCCCACCTGTGCCTTGAATGATGCCGGGGGGCCCCCGTGGCCGAGTGGTTAAGGTCGCTGACTTCAAACCACTTGCCCCTCATCGATGTGGGTTCGAGCCTCACTCGGGGCGTTGAATTCTTCAAGTGAGGAAGCCATCCAGCTGGCTTACGGAAGGTTGGTGGTTCTACCCAGGTGCCCTCTCGTGATGAAATAATGCATGAAGGGGCACCTGGGGTCTTCCTTCACCATCAAAGTTGGAAAGTCGCCATATGACCTATCATGTGTCGGTGCGACGTTAAATCCAAAAAAAAAAAAAAAAAAAAAAAAAAAAATGAATGATGCCCATAGGGGCATTTGGGGTATTTATCCACCGTTGAAGCAGAAAGACATGTGACTAAACTATGCCAGTATGACTTAAATCGAACCAAAACAAATGCAAATAACCAGATTTTTATGCCCCCGGCATCTACTGATGCGGCAGGCATATAGGGATTGTCCTGTCTATTCGTTCGTCCGGCCGGCCGTGTCTGTCTGTACGAGTTTAACCAAATGGGACCATTTCGTCTAGCATCAATACCCTTTTCTAGAATGACTTGATACTAATGTAGATGTAACCTGTGACCATTCCTCATCTTCAGACATCACCTGACCTCAGTTTGACCTTGACTTTGACCTCATTTTGGACTTGGGTTGCTTTATATGGGCCATCTTTTGGTTATCCAAATGGGACCGTTTCGTCTAGCATCAATACCCCTTACAAGAATGAATTGATACTAATGCAGATGTAACCTGTGACCATTCCTCATCTTCAGACATCACCTGACTTCAGTTTGACCTTGACCTTGACCTCGTTTTGGACTTAGGTTGCTTTGTATCGACAAGGATGCCACAGGGGGCATCAAGCGTTTATTGAACACAGCTTCTTGGTTTTGCTTTAATTTTTAGCTCACCTGTCACATAGTGACAAGGTGAACTTTTGTGATCACGCAGCGTCCGTCGTCCGTGCGTGCGTAAACTTTTGCTTGTGACCACTCTAGAGGTCACATATTTTGTGGGATCTGTATGAAAGTTGGTCAGAATGTTCATCTTGATGATATCTAGGTCAAGTTCGAAACTGGGTCACGTGCCTTCAAAAACTAGGTCAGTAGGTCTAAAAATAGAAAAACCTTGTGACCTCTCTAGAGGCCATATATTTCACAAGGTCTTCATGAAAATTGGTCAGAACGTTCGCCTTGATAATATCTAGATCAAGTTCGAAACTGGGTCACGTGCCATCGAAAACTAGGTCAGTAGGTCTAAAAATAGAAAAACCTTGTGACCTCTCTAGAGGCCATATATTTCACAAGATCTTCATGAAAATTGGTCAGAACGTTAACCTTGATGGTATCTAGATCAAGTTCGAAACTGGGTCTCGTGCCATCAAAAACTAGGTCAGTAGGTCAAATAATAGAAAAACCTTGTGACCTCTCTAAAGGCCATATTTTTCATGGGATCTGTATGAAAGTTGGTCTGAATGTTCATCTTGATGATATCTAGGTCAAATTTGAAACTGGGTCAGGTGCGGTCAAAAACTAGGTCAGTAGGTCTAAAAATAGAAAAACCTTGTGACCTCTCTAGAGGTCATATATTTCATGAGATCTTCATGAAAATTGGTGAGAATGTTCACCTTGATGATATCTAGGTCAAGTTCGAAAGTGGGTCATGTGCCTTCAAAAACTAGGTCAGTAGGTTAAATAATAGAAAAACCTTGTGACCTCTCTAAAGGCCATATTTTTCATGGGATCTGTATGAAAGTTGGTCTGAATGTTCATCTTGATGATATCTAGGTCAAGTTCGAAAGTGGGTCAACTGCGGTCAAAAACTAGGTCAGTAGGTCAAATAATAGAAAAACCTTGTGACCTCTCTAAAGGCCATATTTTTCATGGGATTTGTATGAAAGTTGGTCTGAATGTTCATCTTGATGATATCTAGGTCAGGTTCGAAAGTGGGTCACGTGCCGTCAAAAACTAGGTCAGTAGGTCAAATAATAGAAAAGCCTTGTGACCTCTCTAAAAACCATATTTTTCATGGGATCTGTATGAAAGTTGGTCTGAATATTCATCTTGATGATATCTAGATCAAGTTCGAAACAGGGTCATGTGCGATCAAAAACTAGGTCAGTAGGTCTAAAAATAGAAAAACCTTGTGACCTCTCTAGAGGCCATACTTGTGAATGGATCTCCATAAAAATTGGTCAGAATGTTCATCTTGATGATATCTAGGTCAAGTTCGAAAGTGGGTCACGTGCCATCAAAAAGTAGGTCAGTAGGTCAAATAATGAAAAAACGTTGTGACCTCTCTAGAGGCCATATTTTTCATGGGATCTGTATGAAAGTTGGTCTGAATGTTCATCTTGATGATATCTAGGTCAGGTTCGAAACAGGGTCATGTGCGATCAAAAACTAGGTCAGTAGGTCTAAAAATAGAAAAACCTTGTGACCTCTCTAGAGGCCATACTTGTGAATGGATCTCCATAAAAATTGGTCAGAATGTTCATCTTGATGATATCTAAGTCAAGTTCGAAAGTGGGTCACGTGCCGTCAAAAAGTAGGTCAGAGGGTCAAATAATGAAAAAACGTTGTGACCTCTCTAGAGGCCATATTTTTCATGGGATCTGTAAGAAAGTTGGTCTGAATGTTCATCTTGATGATATATAGGTCAAGTTTGAAACTGGGTCAACTGCGATCAAAAACCAGGTCAGTAAGTCTTGAAATAGAAAAACCTTGTGACCTCTCTAGAGGCCATACCCTTGAATTGATCTTCATGAAAATTGGTCAGAATGTTCACCTTGATGATATCTAGGTCAGTTTTGAAAATGGGTTATGTGCCTTAAAAAACTAGGTCAGTAGGTCAAATTATAAAAAAACCTTGTGACCTCTCTAAAGGCCATACTTTTCATGGGATCTGTATGAAAGTTGGTCTGAATGTTCATCTTGATGATATCTAGATCAAGTTTGAAACTGGGTCAACTGCGGTCAAAAACTAGGTCAGTAGGTCTAAAATTATTAAAATCTTTTGACCTTTCTAGAGGCCATATTTTTCAATGGATCTTCATGAAAATTGATTTGAATTTCACCTTGATGATATCTAGGTCAGTTTCGAAACTGGGTCACGTGCGGTCAAAAACTAATAGGAAAACCTTGTGATCTCTCTAGAGACCATATTTTTCATGAGATCTTCATGAAAATTAGTGAGAATGTTCACCTTGATGATATCTAGGTCAAGTTCAAAACAGGGTCACGTACCTTCGAAAACTAGGTCAATAGGTCATATAATAGAAAAACCTTGTGACCTCTCTAGAGACCATATTTTTCAATGGATCTTCATGAAAATTAGTCAGAATTTTTATCTTGATAATATCTAGGTCAAGTTCAAAACTGGGTCACATGAGCTGAAAAACTAGCTCACTATGTCAAATAATAGAAAAAATGACGTCATACTCAAAACTGGGTCATGTGGGAAGAGGTGAGCGATTCAGGACCATCATGGTCCTCTTGTTCAAAATTATGACAGCTACGAGTGAAATTAATAAAATTAAACAATAGGAAAGGCATGAATAGTTACTGTTCTTGTAGAAAGAATTTTAACATAAGAGTTGGAGACATTGTTATTAGATAACATCAGTAAATTTCTTCTGTCTGTTGTTTCTCTTTAGAAAAATGATCAGAATGAAGAAAGTAAAAATCATATATGTTGATGATTTATACAAATTTTGCTGGCACCATTTGAAATGCAGATTTGTTTTCATTTTAGCCAGAAGATACACTAATGAGTTACCATATTGTGTGAACTATATTATTTTGAATTTAATAGTTTAACGTGTGTTTGTGTTGTACAGGTTGTGTTATAGGCCCTGTACAGTTACTGGTCCAAGTTGGGGACTTGCTCAATAATAAAGCTGATGCCATAGTAAATGGAGTTGGTGCTAACTTTGATATGAAAGGTAATCTTTTTCTTGGGTAAAAATGCAAAAGTACAATGTTATTCAAAGTAGTCCTTTGACCATAGACTTCATACCTAGCTATCCAAGGACAGGGGAGAGAACTTCAGAATATCACTCCTTTGGGTTTGAGTTTAATATAGCTTTTTACCATCAAAGCAGAATAGTTGACTTAGCACAAATACATAGTGCAAAATTATTATTTATTGGGGTCGGATTTTTGTGGATTTTATAGTAGTAACGATCAGTAAAATTAAATCCAATCAAACAAGAATTCTAACCTATATTTTCCTTAAATTTTGTAATCCAAGAATTCACGTCTCTAATGTGAAATACAAAATGTAGCCATTTCGATAGAAACCATGAAATTGTATTTTTGTATGCAAAATTAAGTAATTTCACAATGCTTTACGACTCGTACATAGTTGAAAAAAAAAAAATTTGATACTGTGATTTTCACGGAAACTGCTTGGATCCCAGTTCTGTGATATGTATGCTGTGCAGATGTTTTAAGAGGATTGAACTTTTTCAGGTGCTATTGCTCAAGCATTGGTGAAGAAATGTCCAAATATTCTTCCAGAGTGCCAACAGAAAAGTAAGTTATATTTATCTGATTGAGCAGAAGTGATAATTTCCTGTAGTTGTAAAACAGATGCACACTTTTGTGAAATTCAAAACGCAGCCTGTCAGAAACTTTATTTGTTTAAAAGTCTTTGTATAAACACATAAAGTGTGCATAAAGCTACATCAGATTCAAATTCTCTTACAATTTTAACAACCCAATATCAAAATGATTGATTTTATAGTATGTTTTTAATGCCTATGAAGAAAATGAGCGCAGAAACAAATGGGTAAGACTATCAGGTCAAATGTATTATTCTAACATGATCCACATCAATAGCTGTATAAACATATAGCGAAATCGCCTATACATGAATCTACGATAAAATATGGTTGGCTGTTACATTTCACCCCCTATGATTGTGACATAAGAGGTTCTACTTCAGTTCCATTACAAATGAACTATTTAAGGGCAAAACGGTTGAAAACAGCATTTCAAAAACATAAATATGATACAAAGTCATACTGACTTATGTGTAGGACCGTAAAATACGTTCTGATCTCTACGAGCGAATTCAATTAGCTCAAGTATGATTCAGTGGTGACGTCATAAATGTATGACATAAAGTATGACGTCATAATGATGTGACGTCATATAAAAGTTAAGCTCGTAACATAGGGTCAACTTGCCTAATTTGATGATTCTGTTCATAATTAGTTTGCGAGCTGTTAGATTCTAATTTATAAATACTTCTCAAAATTCTGAAAAAAAAGAAACAAATACCTGTACGTTCCATTGGCTATGCAACACTTTCCAACCATAGGGGGTAAATTGTAACAGGATATGACCCGAATGACGTATTACGCTGAAAATGTAGTACTGTAAAATGCGAATTATTTGCGGTGTTAGAATCGAAATAATAAATCTGTTCCAATAGTCGTTTGGATGCGAATAATTAAATCACTTGTGCTACGCACTCGTGATTTAATTATTACGCATCCAAACTCCAGCCCATATTTTATTAACTGATAAAATATAGAAACAGATTTATTATTTCTTAAACCGTTTCAACATTCTGAATAAAAACCGCCTTGGTAGCCTAATGGTAGAGCGCTTGTTGAGGAGGTTGTAGGTTCGTTCCCTGGCCACCTCGTACTAGAGACGTGAAAAATTATGATACTAGTAGCTTCCTCACCTGGCACTTGGTATTAAGAGGATAGTGCTGGGACTGATTAGCTCGGTGCCAGTATTATGTGACTGGATGGGTTATCGTGTCCTGTATCTATGGCATGAATTCCTGTGAGGCAGCACTATAAAATTGGGAATGGCATTTATTGCTACAAGTAGACACTGCCGTTTATGACTGAAAGTTTGTTGAAAAAGACAGTAAACCTTAATACACACACAACACACACACAAACACACATTTTGAAGGAAAACAGACCACTTTTTGTGCCCCCCCCCCCCCCATGAGTGGTGGGGGCATATAGATTTGCTCTTGTCCGTGTGTCCGTGAGTCCGTCGGAAGTTCGTGACACGCCTAGCTCAAAAAGTATTAGATATAAATTAATGAAACCTTGCATGAGTCTTTATCATGATATGAACTTGCACACCTTCTATTTTTTGTCTGGCTTTGCTCCCTAATTGTTGAAAACCTGAGTTATTAGATTGGGGTATGTCGTTGGTCGGGCGGGGGGCGGCGTCAAACTGGTGTTTCCGGTCAATAACTTTTGTTTCGGTAAAGATATTTGAATAAAACTTGGTTGTATGTAGCTTATATCAAGACAAAGGCTGGGATTGATTTTGGGGTTTCTAGGGTCAAGGTCAAGGTCACTGTTACTTGAAATAGAAAAAGGGTTTCCGGTCAATAACTTTTGTTTCGGTAAAGATATTTGAATAAAACTTGGTATGTATGTAGCTTATATCAAGACAAAGGCTGGGCTTGATTTTGGGGTTTCTGGGGTCAAGGTCAAGGTCACTGTTACTTAGAATAGAAAAAGGGTTTCTGGTCAATAACTTAACTTAGGAATGAGCTATCATGATGAAACTTGGTGTATAGAAAACTTATATAAAGTTGTAGCTTGGGATTGATTTTGGGGTTTCTGGGATCAAGGTCAAGGTCATTGTTACTAAAAATAGGGTTAGGTTAGGGTTAGGGTTGTGCTTTAAAGTGGTGCACTGTGATTCAGTGTACTTTTTTATTCTTATGAAAAGTGTTGAAAACCTGGTTTCGTGGCATTGCCGCGTTTCTTGTTTTAGAGTTATGGCCCCTGAAATAGTCAAAAATGCACATTTTCACCTTGTTACAAGCCTAGCTCAAAAAGTATTTGATATAAATTGATGAAACCTTGCATGAGTCTTTATCGTGGTATGAACTTGCGCACCTCCTGTTTTTTCGTCTGGCTCCGCCCCCTATTTTTAGAGTTATGGCCCCTGAAATAGTCAAAAATGCACATTTTCACATTGTGAAACGCCTAGCTCAAAAAGTATTTGATATAGATTCATGAAACCTTGCATGAGTCTTAATCATGATATGAACTTGCGCACCTCCTATTTTTCATCTGGGTCCGCCCCCTGTTTCTAGAGTTATGGCCCCTGAAATAGTCAAAAATGCGCATTTTCACCTTGTGACATGCCTAGCTCTAGAAGTATTTGATATAAATTGATGAAACCTTGCATGAATCTTTATCATGATATGAACTTGCGCACCTCCTATTTTTCATCTGGGTCCGCCCCCTATTTCCAGAGTTATGGCCCCTGAAATAGTCATAAAATGCACATTTTCACCTAATTATGTGCCTCACTCAAAAAGTATTTAATGTTAATTCATGAAACCTTGCTTGAGTCTTTATCATAATGTGACCTTGCACACTTGGCATTCTTCTTGAGAATTTTAGCATTTATTACAGAGTTATGGCCCTTGAAATAGCCAAAATAGTGGATTTTTTGTTTGTGATGCTCATAGCTCAAAAAGTATATGGTATAGAATAATGAATCCATTTCATAATTTTTTTTAAGGCTATACCCCATTAAGACTGCAAACATTTGAATGATTTCCCCTTATTTGTGAAAAATGTACCAGTGGGGGTGGGGGGCACACCCTGTGTCCTACAGACACATTCTAGTTGCATATAGATTTATTTGTGTAGAACTAATGTTGCTCTATTTTATACAGAAACAGAATTGAAGAAAGATGGTGTAGTAACAACAAGCAGTGCTGGACTACAGTCAACCTATGTGATACATGTACTGTTCCAGGACACACTAGCAGGCTGGAGGAATAAGATGGTAGCATGTCTTGAAGAGGCAAACAGAAAACTGATCAAGTCTGTAGCTTTCCCTGTACTTGGTGCAGGTGAGTTCTAAAATCTATATCTTTTTCTGTACATGTGGATGTTCGAGTCTATAGCTTTCTCTGTAGATGGATCACACAATGTTAACATGTATGGTTTTCTATGTATTTTGTTCATGTGAATGTTCAAGTCTTAGCTTTCTCTGTATTTGGATCAAGTTGTTTACAAGTATTGCTTTCTCAGTACTTAGTTCATGTGAGTGTTCAAATATAGAGCTTTCCCTGTACTTGGTTCTGTTTTTAGTAACATTGTCCTTGACCTTGATCCCAGCCACCCCAAATACATTCTTAAGGAAGGTCTCTATTAGAGCATGCAGTATACCAAGTTTTGTGACAATATTTGAATCAGATTTCCCTTTACATTTTTTTCATTTTTAAAGGAGTTGGACCTAAGAGTTTTCCACCAGATGGTATAGCAGAATGCCTGTTTGCAGCCATAGATGACTTCTGTAGTCAGAATTCCAAATCTTCAATAACAGAGGTCAGATTAGTCATCCATGACAGTAATGTATCATGTAAACCAGCCATTATGTCAGCATTACAGAGTAAAACCACTGCTTCCTCATCACAATCTTCATTCGGGAAATTTCTCGGTATGTGTATATTAACTTAGCATTATATGCCATTTACAACGTAAGAGCAGACTTACACCTTAGAGTGTAAGATGGAGTTTTCCAGCACAGATGAAAATACTGGAAACTCCAGTCCAGTATGGACAAAAATATTTTACCCGTTATATATTTACTAATTTTTTTCACTACAGTCATTATCTACAGCTTGCAGTTTATGAATTGGGCTCTCCTCATAGCCTTCGCTTTTAAGTAAAACTAAATAAGTTTGGAGAGTCGCACTGTTAAAATATTTTCTTTCATTGCTTTTGCTGATAATCAAGAAGTGTAGATTTTAAACAAACAAAAGAAAAAACACGCTGCCATATCTTTATAAGATCATATCTATAGATAAACATGTGTTTATAGGGTATATGGCCGACAAACTAGGTTTCAATGCAAAGCCAGTCAACGGAAATGCAACACCAGCTCGTAACCAGGGAAAGGAGTCATCAGTTGTTGTTGTTGTTCATTCTGACGCCATCATCAACATTGATCGATGTATCAAAACTATAGATGACAGAATAGGGCTGGAATATGCAAAGAAGTCAGTAGATGCCGACATGGATGTCATTAAAAATCTTACAGATAAAGAGGTGAACCAAAATTTTGATATCTTTCTTAATATCATGTTGCAATTTTATACAGAGTCTTCTTTATATTGTTTAATGTGTAGGGCAGATATTGTTTGTAAATGGTTCAGACCTCTGAGGTCATTTTCTATAAATTACACTGTCCTCATTGCTGTTTGTTTTAAGCACCATTAAGTAGGGCTGTCATCGATAGAAACGATATCGATGTATCAACGATTTTTTTTGGTCGATCGATTATCGATTCCCATTTTCAAACATCGATATTTTACAGGGAGAAAAAACTACCCAAATAAACACTCGGACCCTAAAAAACAACGTAAGTTCACAAAGTTGTAAATTTGGATGAATGCAAAAAAGGAGTGAAGGCAAAATAAAAATGAAAGATGTTATTAATTTTTATGTATTTCTTTATTTCATAAATACAAATACAACACAATCAAACAGAAATATGGAAAGTAGGCAATAAAACTTAAAATAGCATTTACAGGAAGGTATATAGTATTATATGAACAAATAGGTCGTTAATCTAACTTAATAATCAATATATCGATGTATCGTCGATATTTGTCTTCTGATATATCGGTATCGTTGATACGCCTAAGACCCAATCAATGACAGCCCTACCATTAAGGGTCATCATTACATTTCAAGTGAAGAAGAACTGGCTTTGAAGTTCTGTTAATTGTCCTGTCCAAGTTTTAATAATGTTCAAATAGGTGTCTTTTTTGCTGTAAATTTGCTGTATAATAGCAGTCGTTATGAAATCAAACCAGTTGAAAAAGAGTTGTATTTTTTTAGCTCACCTGTCACAAAGTGACAAGGTGAGCTTTTGTGATCGGGCAGTGTCCATCGTCCGTCAATGCTTGCGTCCGTCCGTCCGTCTGTCCGTAAACGTTTGCTTGTGACCACTCTAGAGGTCACATTTTTCATGGGATCTTTATGAAAGTTGGTCAGAATGTTCATCTTGATGATATCTAGGTCAAGTTCGAAACTGGGTCACGTGCCATCAAAAACAAGTCAGTAGGTCAAATAATAGAAAAACCTTGTGACCTCTCTAAAGGCCATATTTTTCATGGGATCTGTATGAAAGTTGGTCTGAATGTTCATTTTGATGATATCTAGGTCAAGTTCGAAACTGGGTCACATGCGGTCAAAAACTAGTTCAGTAGGTCTAAAAATAGAAAAACATTGTGACCTCTCTAGAGGCCATATATGTCATGAGATCTTCATGAAAATTGGTCAGAATGTTCACCTTGATGATATCTAGGTCAGTTTCAAAACTGGGTCACGTGCCATCAAAAACTAGGTCAGTAGGTCAAATAATAGAAAAACCTTGTGACCTCTCTAGAGGCCATATTTTTCATGGGATCTGTATGAAAATTAGTCTGAATGTTCATCTTGATGATATCTAGGTCAAGTTCGAAACAGGATCATGTGCGGTCAAAAACTAGGTCAGTAGGTCTAAAAACAGAAAAACCTTGTGCCTCTCTAGAGGCCATACTTGTGAATGGATCTCCATAAAAATTGGTCAGAATGTTCACCTTGATGATATCTAAGTCAAATTTGAAACTGGGTCACGTGCCTTAAAAAACTAGTTCAGTAGGTCAAATAATAAAAAAAACCTTGTGACCTCTCTAGAGGCCATACTTTTCATGGGATCTGTATGAAAGTTGGTCTGAATGTTCATCTTGATGATATCTAGGTCAGTAGGTCTAAAACTATTAAAATCTTTTGACTTCTCTAGAGGCCATATTTTTCAATGGATCTTCATGAAAATTGATCTGAAAGTTCACCTTGATGATATCTAGGTCAGTTTCGAAACTGGGTCACGTGCGGTCAAAAAACTAGGCCAGTAGGTATAAAAATAGAAAAACCTTGTGACCTCTCTAGAGGTCATATTTTTCATGAGATCTTCATGAAAATTAGTGAGAATGTTCACCTTGATGATATCTAGGTCAAGTTCAAAACTGGGTCACATGAGCTCAAAAACTAGGTCACTATGTCAAATAATAGAAAAAACGACATCATACTCAAAACTGGGTCATGTGGGAAGAGGTGAGCGATTCAGGACCATCATGGTCCTCTTGTTTGTATGAAATAACAATCATGTACAGATATGGTAACTTAATGCATATAAGGGTTCATATTCATCTGTGTTTCAAGTCTGAAACATAAAATTTGAAGTGCTAAAGTTACTTTTGCCCAATATTTATGTGTCCTGTGCAGATTGTAGTGAAACTTGCCATGAGTATAGAAGATAATGTAATAAAGAACTCTGCTTAGTTTCAGCAGTATCTACTCATTACAAGTGAAGTTAAGAAAAATTGAAATTTTAGAGATTTAAATAATATTAAAGAATGTTGATGAATAGTTGCTGGGATGTTTTTCGAATGACAGTAAAAAATTATAATCCAGAATTATTTTTTTTTATGTCCCCAAAGGGAGGCATATTAGTTTTCAACTGTCCGTCCGTTAGTTTGTTCGTTCGTTCGTTAGTCACAACGTTAACTTTTTGCATGAAGGCACTTTACTCGCGAACCACTGCACCCAGGACCATCAAACTTCACATGCTGATAGTACTTATTGAATACACCATCCCTACTGACTTTGGGGTCACCAGGTTAAAGGTCAAGGTCACAGGGGCCAACGTTAACTTTTTGCATGAAGGCACTTTACTCGCGAACCAATGCATCCAGGACCTTCAAACTTCACATGCTGATAGTACTTATTGAGTACACCACCCCTACTGACTTTGGGGTCACCAGGTCAAAGATCAAGGTCACTGGGGCCAACGTTAACTTTTTGCATGAAGGCACTTTACTCGCGAACCACTGCACTCAGGACCTTCAAACTTCACATGCTGATAGTACTTATTGAGTACACCACCTCTACTGACTTTGCGGTCACCAGGTAGAAGGTCACGGTCACAGGGGCCAATGTTAACTTTTTGCATGAAGGCACTTTACTCGCGAACCACTGCACCCAGGACCTTCGAACTTCACATGCTGATAGTACTTATTGAGTACACCACTCCTACTAACTTTGGGGTCACTAGGTCAAAGATCAAGGTCACAGGGGCCAATGTTAATTTTTTGCATGAAGGCACTTTTCTTGCGAACCACTTCACCCAGGACCTTCAAACTTTACATGCTGATAGTACTTATTGAGTACAACAGCCCTTCTGACTTTGGGGTCACCAGGTCAAAGTTCAAGGTCACAGGGGCCAACGTTAACTTTTTGCATGAAGGCACATTACATGCAAACCACTTCATTCAGGACCTTCAAACTTCACATGCTGATAGTACTTATTGAGTACACCACCTCTACTGACTTTGGGGTCACCAGGTCAAAGGTCAAGGTGCTGCAGCGACATTTGTCACCATTAGTGACATCTCTTGTTTTACATAAAACCAGTACTTAACCTTTACTTTTCAGATTGACAGCTTTGTGGATGCAAATATTGTGGTGGATGTAAAGTTTGACAAGAAGGCAGGGAAATTCAACATCAGTGGACCATCACGTAATGTACTGGCAGCAATAGACTGTATACACAATAAAATGAGACAGGTCAAGCGACAAGAGAACAACAGAAGTGCTGCAGAGGTATTATACAGTCAGATACAGTGGCACTGGCTGAAGGAGGACAGAACCGCTTCAGATGCAAAGGAAATTCCATACGAAATGAAGCCAAATTTTGTGATTGAGACTGCTTATAAAGATGGAAAACAAAATATGGAGTTGATGGCCTCAGGAGGGCGAGTCTATGTGATAGATTTTCAGAAACTTGTGGAATATCCTAAAACAAATATTAGTGATACAGTCAGGGTGATAAGAAAAGATATTCTGAAAGGTAAGACTATTAAGCCAGTTCTGAATTTTATTAATAAAGGAAGTGCTAGGCTTTTATGTAATCAAATACTTGAATTATGTGATAATCCTTTTCTTACCTAATTTGCAGATTTTTTTTTAGTATCTCTCCACTTGTAAGAAGGTACCTAGCCTGTCAGTATATGCCTCTTTCTCGTAATTCCAAGCCTTTTATTGATTCGAGTCTTTGGGAAATTTGCAGTTGCACCTAGCCAAATTTGCAGTTGCACCTATTTCCTAATTCTGAATGTTATGCATGTTGTGGCAAACAATGTGACAGTTGAAAAAAACGTAAAAAGAAAATAGCATTTTTCACATTAAAAGTGAAATGCTCGTCTGAAAATTTTAGCACATTATTTGTTTATTTAAAATCACTGGGGTAATGTTTTACTTTCTTATAGGAAATAGTAAGGACTTATTGTAAATCATTCTTGTTTACAGACCAATTGTATGCTTAGTTTTTGAGAGCTAGTTCAAATAATCACAAGTCTAGGTTCAACAAGAATGCATCTGGCTGTTTGAGAGGGTGGTATAGACAACAATTCTTAGAATATTTCTTCTTGGAGATATTTTAAGTTTATTGAGTATGAAAATGTAGCAAAAAATCTTTGGCAACCAACATCTATCATTGACAAGAGCAGTTAGGGGCTCACAATAACGAGAAAACAGCATATAATGCAGTGATGATACAACAAAAATGAAAAATAAGTACAAAATATGAATTCTTATTCAATTAAACTTCTTTTAACGAAACAAGGGTTATTCCACGATAAATGTTATTAGATACTTATTATTTCGATTCTAACAGAACTTACTCCAACTAACGTTAGATGAGAATCAGAGAATCAAATGTAAATTACAGCTGCGTGCTATGCGCCGCAGCATTTAGCCAAAACACCGTGCGCGCGCAGCATAATTCAAGGCCGGTTTATTGCAGAATAACCCAAGATAGATTTTGCTCTACAAGTATGTAGGTTATTAGATGGTCGTGTTAGTATATCAAGTAATCAATAATAATGTCAGATAAACTTGGCCTGGCTTCTGCTAGAATTATTTCAGTTTTCCTATATATATCACCAGTATAATCAGCATTTAATTAGAAAGTGATCTTTTTGAAGGTGGTCAGATTCCACTGCCTACAACCTGGATGTCGATGAGTAACAACGAATATGTGAAACGTGTCACTTTGAACAGTGGTGCTGAATACCAGAGAGTTGAGAAATTATTTCTTGGTCAAGTGAGGAACGGTCTGTACTCACGGAAGGTGAAAAACAGTGGTGGAGTACAAGTTGTCAAGGTAAAGTCGCATTGAAATGCTAACACCAGTGTTAAGAAATTATATCCTGGTCAAGTAAGGAATGGTTTGTAGTCTAGGAAAGTGAAGAACAGTGTTGGAGTCCAAGGTGTTAGGTATGTTTACAATGAATGATGGGTGCTACTGTTATCAAAGAGTTGCAAAAGTTTTTTTTGTAAAGGAATGGACTATCTCAGGAAGGTGAGGAATTATGCCATAAGAAATTTTCCAAGTAATGAGATAATAGATGATATTTGGTGGGCAGAGGTTTAAAGGGCCTATTTTGTGTCTTGTCCATATATCTACCTTCACTTGGAATCAGGGTCATACTTAGAGGTCAAAGCGGCTATTTTATTGACATACAGTCAATAGCTGCAGTTAATATCAAGGAAAATAAGTGTGACTTTGCTGAAGCCAGTTGCTCTAAAGTCGGGGTTGTACATAAGAGTGTTTCAGGTTTCCTCCATATCTGCAAGATAAGGTCCAAAAGTTGAACTTTATCAGATCAATAACATATGTTTTACAAAATGTTTTTAGAATGGGGATATTGGTGAATCTGTCACATTGTTGTATTGTGATACGTGACCTTAATCAGGAGTTGTCTATGTATTGAAAATTGCACTGTTCTTCTGCTAAGATCTGTTACTATTTTGTCTTAAATTTACGTCATATTATGGTGTTTAGTTTAGAAGTTCAATTTCAATTTTGTTTGTAGATTGAACGTATTCAGAATCGCACACTGTATCAGCAGTACGCTGCCAAGAAGAAATTGATGGAACAACAGAAATCTGGTAACAAGCAGGTAGAGCGACAGCTCTGGCACGGTACCATGGAGACTAACCTGCCTAGTATCATCAACAATGGCTTCAACAGAAGTTACTGTGGAGTAAATGGTATGTTACAAAAGCTCACAGCAGTACAATTTTGGATTGAGTGTTCATCTTCCTTTTTCAACCAAATACATGCTGCGGTCCCTCCTTTTGAGTTTCTTCATGCGGAAGATTTCACTTCATGGCCTCTTAATCCCTTACCCTGCTAAATTTCTATAATGAACTTGTCCATCATTCAATTTGGGCAGTACCATTTATTAATTGAAGGGGTGTTCACTGAAAATTTACTGGCTGAATAGCAAACAGTGCAGACTATGGTCTACACTGGTCGCAAAGGCAAAATCACTTGCCACCAGCAGGCTAAGGGTTAATTCATCGAGTCAAATGTTTTCATTTTTAGCTCAACTATTCAAAGAATAGTCTAGCTATTCTACTCACTATGGTTAAAGTTTTGCATGCAAGTACATACAGCTATCATTTAAAGGCATACAGCTTTGAAACTTATTTTTTCTTTTTCTAGGTCAATTACCAACCTCACTGGGTCAAGTTCCATAACTCTGACATGTATTTTGAGCAAATTATGCCCCCTTTTGGACTTAGAAAATCCTGGTTAAGGTTTTACATGCAAGTTACTATCTCCAAAACTAATGAAGATATTGAATTGAAACTTCACATGTGTCTTCGGGGTTATAAAACTTGTTGATAGCATCAAGTCCCATAACTCTGGCCTGCATTTTGGCCAAATTATTGCACCTTTTGGACTTAGAAAATCCTGGTTAAAGTTTTGCGTGCAAGTACATACAGCTATTACTTAAAGGCATATATATTTGAAACTTATTTTTTATTTTTCTAGATCAATTACCAACCTCACTGGGTCAAGTCCCATAACTCTGACATGTATTTTGGGCAAATTATGCCCCCCTTTTAGACTTAGAAAATTCTAGTTAAAGTTTTGCGTGCAAGTTACTATCTGTAGAACAAATGCAGATGTTAAATTGAAACTTCACATGTGCCTTCGGGGTTATAAAACTAGTTGATTGCATCAAGTCCCATAACTCTGACATGCATTTTGGTCAAATTATGTCCCCGTTTTAACATAAAACTTCTGGTTAAAGTTTTGCATGCAAGTTACTATCTCCAAAACTAATGCAGATACTGGATTGAAACTCCATAGATATTTTAACATTTAGGGTAACATTTTCCTGCTTCTGGGACAATAATTCGAATAGTCAAGCATTGGCTGTCTTACAGACAGCTCTTGTCCGTCCTTCCGTCCGTCCGTCCGTACGTCACACTTCATTTCTGAGCAATAACTGGAGAACCATTTGACCAAAAACCTTCAAACTTCATAGGGTTGTAGGGCTGCTGGAGTAGACGACCCCTATTGTTTTTGGGGTCACTCCGTCAAAGGTCAAGGTCACAGGGGCCTGAACATTGAAAACTATTTCCGATCAATAACTAGAGAACCACTTCACCCAGAATGTTGAAACTTCATAGGATGATTGTACATGCAGAGTAGATGACCCCTATCGATTTTGGGGTCACTCCATTTAAGGTCAAGGTCACAGGGGCCTGAACATTGAAAACCATTTCCGGTCAGTAACTTGAGAACCACTTGACCCAGAATGTTGAAACTTAATAGGATGATTGGTCATGCAGAGTAGATGACCCCTAACTATTTTGGGGTCACTCTGTGAAAGATCAAGGTCACAGGGGCCTGAACATTGAAAACCATTTCCGGTCAGTAACTTGAGAACCACTTGACCCAGAATGATGAAACTTCATAGGATGATTGGCCATGCAGAGTAGATGACCCCTAACGATTTTTGGGTCACTCTGTTAAAGGTCAAGGCCACAGGGGCCTGAACATGGAAAACCATTTCCAATCAATAACTTGAGAACCTCTCGACCCAGAATGTTGAAACTTCATAGGATGATTGGTCATGCAGAGTAGATGACCCCTAACTATTTTGGGGTCACTCTGTGAAAGATCAAGGTCACAGGGGCCTGAACATTGAAAACCATTTCCGGTCAGTAACTTGAGAACCACTTGACCCAGAATGATGAAACTTCATAGGATGATTGGCCATGCAGAGTAGATGACCCCTAACGATTTTTGGGTCACTCTGTTAAAGGTCAAGGCCACAGGGGCCTGAACATGGAAAACCATTTCCAATCAATAACTTGAGAACCTCTCGACCCAGAATGTTGAAACTTCATAGGATGATTGTTCATGCAGAGTAAATGACCCCTATTGGTTTTTGGATCACTCCGTTAAAGGTCAAGGACACAGAGGCCTGAACATTGATAACCAGTTCCGATCAATAACTTGAGAACCACTTGTCCCAGAATGTTGAAACTTCATAGGATGATTGAAGATGCAGAGTAGATGACCCCTATTGATTTTGGGGTCAGTCTATTAAAGGTCAAGGTCACAGTGGCCTGTTCATGTAAAAAATTTTTGGAAATAACTTGAGAACCACTTGACCTACAATGTTGAAACTTTATAGGATGATTGGACATGCAGAGTAGATGACCCCTATTTATTTTGAGGTCACTTGATCAAAGGTCAAGGTCACAGGAGCCTGAACAGTGACTTGAGAACCACTAGGCCAAGAGTGTTGAAACTTAGCGGGATGACTGGACATGCCAAGTAGATGATCCCTATTGCAGCCAACCATCAGTGTCTCTTTGACTTTCGCTCCTGACCCCTATTGACTTCTTGCCTATAGGACTTTGCATTGGGGGAGACATGCGCTTTTTTACAAAAGCATTTTCTAGTTCCAACTTTGAGTTTAATGAATGCCACCGGAAATATGTTAAGTTGAAAAGGTGAAGAAATGTGTTAAGCAGAGCTGTTAGACATGTGTAATGTTAGTCTAACCTTGCTGGCCTCGAATGACTTGCCCCAAACCAGTGTGGGTTTGAAACCTCAATTAAGATGTAGAATTTTCATGCGGGGAAGCCATTCAGCTTAATATGGAAGATCGATTGTTCTACCCAGATGCCTATAATGAATTAGTGCCTGGAAGGGCAGCTATGGTATCCCTTCACCATGAAAATTTGAAAGTGCTATATGACCTATAATTAATTATGCAGGAGGAAGCTAAAAATAAACTTGCTTAAACACACACACCCAATCTAGTTTTAACTTGTATTGCATTGATTATTTTAGGTGTGCTATATGGCCAGGGTGTGTACTTCGCTGCAGACGCTTCATATTCGGCTCAGTCATACCTGACTGGGTATAAGCCTGGTGTGAAGCGCTACATGCTCCTGGTGAAGGCGCTAACGGGAGAGTTAGTTAAGGGCAATCCCAGCATGAGAGTACTGCCAGCTGTGAAACCCTCACAACCCACAGTATTATATGACTGTGCCGTAGATGACGTCAACAATCCAATGGAGTTTGTGATATTCCATGATACTCAGGCATACCCTGAGTATCTCATTACATATACTTCATAGCCGTTAAGAAAGACTTGACATATAGATACACTGTGTGATAAAAACACATACGCATATACAGAATATCCAGCCTCATACCATAGTCATTAGCTACTCATTTCATATAACATAAGTCCATAAACCATTGTTACACAGTTTACATACACACGAGAAACACGAGCTTAGCAACCACAGTCCCATTACACACTTGTCATAGACATGTAGAAAATCATGATAGATTATCTCAACTATATCATTGTTAATAGCCATTTTAGTCCTAGGGATATACATAAATGTGTAACTGATCGTTTTTGTACCAGGAACACTTGCAAATTGTTATATGCATGTAATAGTCACATAGAAGAGTTAGTAAGATAACTGTTTTTCATTTACTTGATCACACGCGCAATGCACCATAAGTAGTATGCCTACACGTTAGAAATTGTAAATAGGAAATTTGTGTTACCTGAACAGTATATTATCTAGTCTTAAAGTATTACTCACATATTGTCTGTATAATAGAAAATGTTTTCTGTTATTAGCGTTGTGTAACACAGTTATCACATTGTTTTCAGTTATTGTTACATCATGTTCTCTGTGGTGTTTTTGACAGACTTGTTATGTGATTATGTCACTTTTTTTTTAAAGTGTCAGATTGCTATGTGGCCATTTCAGCTGTTTGATTGTTATGTGGCCATTTCAGATTTTTATGTGACCCTTGCACTATCAGATTGTTATGTGATGATGTCACATGTTTATGTGACACTGTCAGATTGTTTTGAGACCTTGACATTGTCAGATTGTTATGTGATGGTGTCACATGTTTGTGACACTGTCAGATTGTTTTCTGACAGTGACATTGTCAGATTGTTATGTGATGCTGTCACATGTGTATGTGGCACTGTCAGATTGTTTTGTATAACACTGTCATTGCCAGATTGTTATTCGCTTTCCATTCGTTTTGTGAGACTTTAGACTGTTCTGCATCTATGTTTGTTATGTGACACTGGTTATTATATGAGTTGGATGCTTTGTTAAGCAGTGCTGTAGGGAAATAGTTAGATTTTGCAAACCTAATGAAATACTGAGCTAGATTTGTATATAGTGAAGAAAATTGTGAATGATTGTAGAAAATGTTGTACAGTTCATGCTAGTATTATATCGGGTGTAAATAACGTGTATAAAATATATCTAGGTGTTTACAATAAGAATATGGCATGTAAAGTATTCAATGTGACTATAAGTGTATGCAATACACACATATATTACAGATAGTGCTGGAGTATATATGAAAAATTGTAAAAACAAATCAATATAGTTCCAACAGGTCATAGAAAACGTAAAGACGATTGTGTATTACTGTTTATATTTGTACATAGAATCATTCTTACAAAATTAGCATGCAGAAAATAATAGAAATAATGAATTGAATGTCTTGTAATAGTAATACACATTCAAAATTATGGACATTTATGTGCTTTTGCTCGATTTCTAGATATGTATGAATTTTGCATTTGTGGTTGCAGAAAATGATGGATGGTCTTCTAAGAAGTACATTTGGAACATACAGAGATGCCTTAAATATTTTGCTGTGTATTTTAAGGCTAAGTACGTTGCTGTGCTGGGGAAGTGTTACTAAATATAGTTCACTGTGTTCATGGACAATACTTAGGGTATTGATGTAATATTGAAAATACTACATATACCAGTATTAGTGGAAACAAGAAAACTGACTTTAATGGAGGAGAATGTGTTAAAAGTGATTACAAAATTGAAACTGAAAAACATGCATGTTGAAAATGCAGAGCTGTCAAATTTTATCCCTAAAAGGTGTGTTATCGGACAACAAGAAATTTTTCCGGCGGGAATATGTTTTGAGAATACTGAGAATTAAGTGATTAATTCATATCTTGAGAACCTTGGAATAATTTCTCGAGAACCTTGGAAAAATATTTTGAGAACCTTGGAAAAATATTTTGTGAACCTGAACTTAAGGTTTGCCTGAGAAAGGCAAGTTTATTAAGGATGCGCATAATGTAAAAGAAGAATTATTGTTATAACGTTAATCCAGTTTATGTCTGAATTTTATGTCTTAATTTTTATGTCTATCTTGAATTGTCAGAGTAAGGCTAATGTTATGAGAGAACTAATGTTTCAGCAAAGTGTTAACCATTGTCAACCTTTTTGTATGAGTTTTAATAAAATTAGATTTTGTAGATTGGCAGCTGTATTATTCACAGTGGTTTTTATTTCACAAAATTCGAGAATGCCGGTCTTTAATTCAGAATATTTGTGAATATGAATCTGCTTATGAAACACAAACACCAACATTTCACTGATTCTTAACAACATGAATGAGGATACTCACCATGAATTTACTAAATAAAGCCTGTGTGAGAATTACCCAATTTACAGTAATTAAAGAAAAATAGTTTCTAGAGATTACAGTTTTAATGAGAAGATTAATTTAGAGGTACATGGCCGTACAATGCATATATGTATTACATAACTTGATGAATGAGCCATGTCTAACACAGCAGTATTGGGAAGTACAACAGTAGAGAAGTGCTTGCTTTATTCTGACATTTTAAGAACTTAAAGAGTTCAGTCAGAATATATTTGCCAATGTGATACAAGCATTGTTAACTATTAAGAGTGAATACAGTTATACATTTGTATTTTGTTATACATAAAGAAACATAATAAAAACCACCATGAAAAGAATGTCCTCAGTTTATGAATTTGCATGACATATCGCATCTGATTACATGTTTAACCTTAAATGGTGAGTTGTGACGTATGCAGGTCTTGAACAAAAAAATGGAAATAGTTAATCGAGTTATCACAGAGGAAATGCATTCTGACTGAATTTGAATGATGAAACATTGTACATGTATTTTCAGAGTGTTCTTAAATGCACTGGACAAAGATCATTTAGTTTGTATTAATTTGGCATTCAGAGTTGAAAGGGTTCATGCTACAGACTATTGGTAATTAACCACGTCCTTTGAATAAAATAATGAGCTTCATTTGTTTTTACAGGTTGTTTTATCATCCTAAGTCGAAGGGGATCAAAATATCATTAATTTTGAAGAATGAAGGTATAGATATTCTCTGAAAGTAGATGTGCAGTGTCCAACAGAGGTTATAACCTCTAAGAATTTGATGAAAATAGTCCCAGAATTGTGATGGAGAAACACAACTTTAAACCAACAGATTTATGAAAAACCTCTTGTAAGCAGCAGAAGGTAAAAAATATAAAAATTAGGTATTATTTGATAAAACCTTTGTGGATGCAAAGTTAAAAAAAAAATAGATGAAAAAGTACTGGTTTAGAATGTGTTTATCATAATTCTGGTACTTTTTTCATTACGCCTAGGCTTAGAATTATTTCATTCAATAATGCCTGTGGCATTTTAATCTGTTATTGCATATATACTAAATCCAGAGATAGAGTATGTATGGAATACAAAAAAATATTCTGAGGGTGGAACAAAGAAATTCGTCACTACCCTCATATCAAGATCTCTGAAGTGAAGGTTTTGTTTGTTCAACCATCAGACCCATACAGTCCTTTTTGATGTTTGTATATTACATAAACATACCATGTGTTAGAAACTATTTGATTTTTTTTTTTTTAATATTTATGATTTTGAAGAAGAATTGGAGTTGTTTGATCTTAGTTTTTATACTGTTTAAATGCTGTCATGTGGGAAAACAAGTGTCTGGTTTTCGGTCAGTGAAATATGAACCTGTTAATGTGGTCAGTGTTTTTAAAAACCTTTTTGGAACAGGTCTGACACCAGTCGGGGTGGGAATTTTGAGTCTTGCAATTTAGGGAAAAGCAAGTCATGAAAACATATATATTGGGAATTTTTGGCAATTGGAAAAGGGTCCTGTAAAGTGCCTGTCCAAAGAAAATAGAGGAAAAATACTGATGAATACCTGCTTGTGGCTTGCATCAGATGCAAAAACAAAAACAAAAAACTAAAAATAAAACTTGCCTGATGTCTAACTTAAGCAGTTCTTATAGAGAGTTCAATAAATTGGGTCACTATATTTATGGGCTTAATATCTTCTTACAAAAGTAAAGTTGTCACACATAATTTAAAGTAACTGTACATGGTAATATTATGTAGTCTGCATGCATCAAGGGGAACTGTTCTATCAGCACAAACATTAAATGTGCTGTGCTTATGTTTGGTCTATGACCAAAGAAGTAGAGCTGAAGTTTCTTATCAAACTTTTTGAGTTGGGATTATTTCATTTTCTTATAAGTAACAATAAGTATTTTGTGTACGTTCTTGAAAGTGGTTATAGTTCATGAAAATTTCAAGTTACACTTAATTAATATTTTTAAGATAACATAACCTAAAATTTTTGTTGGTTTATTTTCTTTAATAGAAATTGTACATTTCCATTATTTTCTAATGTTGAAAGAATAACAGAATTAACAAGTTTAGAGGAAATAAATATTTTTAGCTTTATAATATTAGCAAATCTGATTTAGAGAAAACAGCTATTCATTATTAATAATATAAAGTACTGAATTAAATCTAACATTATATCTAAGACAATAAACAGTAGGATACAGTATTTTTATCTCTAAGGCGTAATAAGTTCTATTTGTGAAGAATAAAAACTACAGTAAAGAATAAATCGCTTAGATTTGAGCCTTGTGATAAAAGGTGTCTTACAATATTTAGATTTATATGGATTTGAAAAATGATGAGACGTCAAATAAATAAAATTCCAATAAAGATTATTGTAAAAAATTCTTCATTTTACATCATGGATGATTTAGTATGATTTTATTAAACAAACCTTATTTGTCATGATTTGAAGATTAATATTTTGTCCACATTTTCATTTTCATTCTGCATTTACTTCAGAGCAGTTTTGTTAAAATTTTGAGAGAGAAAAAATCATGTTTTAAGTATCAAATGATGTCTGCATTTAATGAAACTTTTATTTGTTATTCATTCAATCCAGATTACTAGGAACTTTGTTACACTGGTTTAGGTAATTGTAGAAAAACATTTTTTTTTTCAATCATATATATTAATTTTATGTATTGCTTTTTATAGAACACGCTGTCTAATCATAGATTATATAAGCTTCAGTCATATAGTATATTAGTTTATTAAGTGTGTTATTACTCCGTGATTTTTATACATTAATTTTCTTTAAGACATTCACATTCCAACTATATGTTCATGTGGGGAATATTGTGGAGGTTTTTATAGATCTCTCTCTAACTCATGCTGACTTATTTCTGCAGTAGTTTTATAATATACTATAATATACTTATTAAATGATGATCATGTGTTTTAAGTTGTTTTTAGCAGGACTAAACCTATATTTGCATGAGGGTATAGCCCGAGTGCCAGTATAGGTTTAGGTTACCTAAACAGTTAGGATAAAAAATACAAATTATTGATCATAAAACATATTACCATGAAGCATTTGATGATTTCAGTCATTTAATCATTTCAGTTTCAAATTAAAAGTATTGATGTTAATGAACATTTTAACATGATGACAGAGTAAAATTATGTCACAAATAATGTCGAACAGCAGTGGCGTGACATTAAACTGTTAATCATACAGGCTTCCAGGCGGTTCTGCCTAGGTGCATGTCTGTGATGAAATAATGCATGGAGGGGCGCATGGGGTTTTCCTTCACCACTAAATCTGGAAAGTTGCCATATGACACAACTGTGTCTGTGCTACGGTAAATCTCCCCCCCCCCCCCCCCCCCAAAAAAAAAATCCCCTTGAAGAATGTTAGTCATTGTAGGGTTTTTAGAGGATAGTGCAAGATACTGAAGATGCTCAAATTCCAGAAGCTTCCCTTATCCATACAGTGTGTAAATCAGGTGATGTCCTACATCTTACGGTCACATCCAAAAAGGACTGAGTAGTCTTAGAAGGAATAGTGGGGGATCAAACTTGACACCTTTTCTTTTGTATATAGGCATCTTGCTACTGCATTTTGCGTTTAAGTGATCAGAAATCTCTATAAAATTGACTACCTGTGATACAAATCATACATGTAAGTATTGAAATAAACCGTAAGTCAGTTCCCATTGTTACTTCTAAATGATACTTGGAAAATGAGGTGATGCACACTTGTAGCTTAGACTTGCCATAGATTAACAAGTGTGGGATGAACTGAAAAATGCAAATTCACTGTAGATGATATTTAAGAAGTATTTATTAAAATGTATTTCCTGTGTTGGCATGGTTTACCAGAGAGAATATGTACATTTCACAAAATTACTCCACATGGATGTGTTTTTGAAATGTGAGAAATATTGTACAGAAGAAGTTATATCTTACAAGAAAATGTGTTGCATAATGAAAGGTTTTATGCGTCATAAATTATGTAAATTAGAAGTTGGCTAATTGAGTGGATCACACTTGAATTTGCACTTGTAAAATATATCTTGTAATGAAACTTCATTAAGTAGAAACTAGTTGGAGAATGACTCTTGTAAAAATATGGGGGAATTACCTAATTCTCTCATGATTATTTCTTAATACACATGAATTGACTTCCTTATTTGGAACTCATTTAATACTGTGAAATCATTAATATTCATGAGGAACTAATTTTTTTGTGGATTTCTTGGTTGTATCAATGCACAAAATTAAATCCCAGCAAATTAGCACATTTTCCAGTAATTCTGTCTTAAAGTTTTGAAATCAAAGAATTCATGTCTCCATAAAGGGAGGTGATTTTGCCTAAACTACAAAATATAATGGCCAAACTACAAAATATCATGTCCATGAAATAAAATGATTTTACAATATCCTTTCCAGAGAGTTGAATTAATGAAAAGATAAGTGGCTCTAAAATTGTTATGAGTAATTTCTTGATAAGCAATCCAGTAACTAGCATAAAATTGTTGACAAAGTATTGTTAACATTGAAGAAATTCATTCCATTTATCAAAAGTTTATTGTTTTAAGTCCCTAGTGAATTATATATACAGACTTGAATTAAGTGAAAAAAAGATTATTGATTAAAGTCAAATTTGTTTCAAAAGGAACTTTTTGCAGTTTTTGTTGCGCAAGTTTTTCACTGAACTTCTTGAGGCAAATATATTATCAGTCTGAAAGAAAGGCTACTTTTCTTAACTTACTGGTAAGGAGGGAAATTGAGCCATTCTTTGTTGGTATGAATATTTTATATTTCGTGTTTGTGTGAAAACCTTTCAAGACATTTTCTTGTAATTATATTGCTTTTTGTATGAAATGAACTACTGCATTTTCCTCCAGGAAAAGACACATGTAAAACACAAAACTACGATTTCTTTGTTATGATGTTGTTTGCAGAGAAACAGGTTATCTCTATATACATAAAGTTTTCATGATCATATTTTAAAATTTGAATTTCAGAGTATCATTCTAGCTTAATTTTTGATACATTGTAATTCTTGTTTTGATACTTTGTTTAATTCTATGCAGTCAGTTAGACCACAGAGGGTCTCTGTAGTCTTGTGGTTGTGGTTGCTTCAGATCACTTGTCCCATACCACTGTGGGTCTGAAACGTAGCTTTAGGTGTAGATTTTTTTTTTATGCGAGAAAGCCATCCAGCTGCCTTCAGAAAGGTCTGTGATTTTACCCAGATTCTCCACCCCAACCCCCATGCCTGAAATAATGCTTGGATGGCAGCTTAACCCTTACCATGCTGGACACAACTTATTCTGCCTTTGCGACCAGTGTAGATCATGATCCGCCTGCACATCTTTTTGGCAAGCATCCCTTTTAACAGTTAATGGTACTGTCCAAATTTAAAGATGGACAAGTTCATTATAGAAATTTAGCAGAGAAAGGGTTGAGTCTTCTTCCACCATCTAAAGCTCGAAAGTAGCCATAACGATTTGCCCTTTCGTTATGTCAGTGTGACGTAAAATCTTCAACAATGATACTTCGGGAGATAGCTTAGAATATCTGAAGACTGACCTATTTCAACGCCTAAAGGAAAACGACCGTTGTATAAAAAAGTAGTTAAAGAAAAATCTAACTTTCTCGCTCTACTGTGTGCTTCAGAATGTACGTGATACTAGGGTCTAATTTGACCTATCTGTTTGATGAATTGAAGGTTTATCCTCAAGTTTATCATAAACAGTATGTAGTCCATTGACTGTCCCATTTTGATAAAAGTTACCCAAGTTAAATTGCATAATTATATAAGGCTGTCTTACAATTTATTTGTAGCTCACCTTAACTCAAAATGGTGTTGTCACCTTCCCTCGGATATCTATCAGAATTTTCATTATTAACACAACAGAGACCTTCACTAACAGAAGAATGTATTTGGCCTCAAGTTTTTTAATGTGCAAGATCATCTAATAATGGCCTGTGAAATTACCACATTTCATGTTAAGTCATATCTGGAGCAGTCATTGTAAGATTAACAATGAATGTATATGACAGTGTCTAAACAAGCACTAGACTTGATAGTTCCATTAAAGGCAAGATTGCTGCAGAAACAACATATTTATGGCCCTTGAATGATTCAAAATTGCCATACAAATTACTAGAGTCCAATTTTCTACCTTTCTGATACATAGTGAAAAAAAAAATCTCTATAAAAATTTGTTCAATTTCAAAACTTGGTTACTTTTGGTCAAAAACTAGGTCAATATATCATAGAAAACCTCTTGTTCATTTTTTTACCAAATAAGTAGGAAACCTAGTCATCCTTTGTCAAAACTAGGTCACAATGTCAAATCATAGAAAAAGCTTTTTTAATAGGAGAGGTCACATTTTTCCACCACAGACTATAATAATTGTTTTTTATGAAATTATGTCTAGTTGTAAACTGGGTCAATTGGGGTCAAAAATGAGATAATATGATAGAAAACGTTTCTGCAGATGCCATATTTTAGCTTTATGAAATCTAGGTCAAGTTTGATACCGGGTCATCTGGAGTAGAAAACAAGGTAACTAGGTCAATTCATAGATCAACTTTGTGAACACTCATCATGAACACTCAAGTTTCATAAACTCCTTAAAGGATGTACATCAAACGTGAACTACAGTATCCTTGTCCCAGTTGTGTTGAAATGCTTCCTCGCCAAACTTGCTCCATAGAGTTTCAGGTCAAGGTCAGATGTTAATTTACATTTGATAAGACATATCATCTGCTCAGGGACATGTACATCAAACTCTGGAAAAATAAAGAAAAAGAAAATTCAGGAATACATTTTTGTGGGCATTTTTGATATTTAAAAGATGGAAGAATCTTGCACTATCAATTCGTTCCAGCTAGTTAGGAATTCTTTCATAAAAACATACCAGTTACATGTATATGTGACTCATATGGACCAGTTAGTTCAATTACTTCTTTGTTGTATGTAATGTGTAGTTGATTATATCGATCAATATTGTTCTGGAGCAGCTTAGCTGTTTTATATATGCCCTGTTTAATAGTACATACTAATCAAGTCTGTCTTGTCTTGTCTGTCTATGGGATATTCCGGGATCCTGTTTGACAATTTTATACCAGTAAAGCTAAGTTCAGTAACGAGAATTGTTTCAGTACCAGACTTGTCAATATATTACATCAAAGTTAACAGCAGTACAGACTGATTCACGATTGATCAAGAATTTTCAAACATACAGACTTGCAAGTGCCAGTCAAATTATTGGGAAACTTGAGAAATTCTTTCACAGCTTTGGAGATATCTTCTTTCTCAAGAGGCATCTTTGCTATTTTCTCAAGTTAATACAACAAAGGGTTAAAAACAAACAGATAATTAAATTAAATTCTTCTTATGATATTCATTGTTAAATCTTAACGTGGTGTACATGTAATAGACTACATATTGATCTACATGTATATTATTATACATGTGGGTATATTTAGAGTACAGATGCCAAACAAAATTTTTCCATTATGGCATATAATATTTATGATACAGGAGAAAACTTCTGTCGAGTTCCTGTTGTTGAATATTAACTGATGGGTCACCAGAGTTTTTTCTGCTGGATTTGGTATCATAGAAACCTCAAAAGTATTATTCCACAAGTCAGTTCTTGTCAGTATGTAGAGCCTTATACCATTCCTTCAATAAATGAATTCCTTTGAGAATATAAGAGGCCATCTAAAAACCACTTCTAATGTGATATCAAGAATTACTGAGAAAAGCTTAAGATGGTATGTGGAATCTCTGCTTGCTATTTGTTTGTCCAGACATCATTTTGATTCCCTGCCAGAAATAGTTTCAGTAATGTTGATAATATGGCAACCTCTCAGTAATATTTATTTATGATTGTGAATATAGACAAAACGTAAGGATTTCAGTATTTAAACTTTAATTGGTATTCAGTGTGGGTTTGGTAGATATTTTCTTTCATGAGAAGTTTCCTCATAAATGAGGGAAATGCAATAGTTCATTATGTAGATTATATTTTCCCCGCTTGTTTTTCCTCCTTATACATGTATCAGGTTGTTCATAAATGTTACTGAAGGTGATAGTACATGTACAATCTAGGTAGAAAATTGTATTTCTTTACTCATTGATTTGATTGGGGAGATCAATATGAAGATGTCTAATTTGCTCCAAAAAATTGATTAATTATGGTGTACATGCAAAGTTTATCAAAGTATTAAATAACTTCAGAGCGAGTAATAAATTGCTTTTAAGAAATTTTGATATATTGAGATTGTTGAGATTTACTCTTGTCAGTTTGTAACTTGTAACATTTTTTTTAAATTTTAAAATGCAGAAATATCCCTTATAAACGGAGGAATAAGTTTGCATTTTAGTTTTCCTTAATTCCAACTTGGGTCAAGTACAAAAGTCATTTTTGTGTAGATTTCTATAATGTTGTATAGGATAGTGTACTTGTAAAGCTTAGATACATTAATAGTCGATGGTTAAAACTTCTTTATGTCAGATATGTCATTTAATGGGCCGCTGCTTCTTAATAAAGAAATGTTAGGGTTAAAAAAGAAATGCTGAATGGGTTAAAAAAGATCAATAGATAAAAGCTCACAGTTTATTTAATAATCTACGGTCATATATACTTGTAAATTGGTAAACAAATACATAAAATTTATCAATGTCATGAACTTATTCAATATGACAAATAGTAGATGGATACTTGTTAGGGAAATACCCATTAACTTTTTCTGCATATTTCTTCCCAACTTAACTGATAAAATAATTGAGTTGCTAAAATAATTGAAGTGTTTTAATGTAAAAAAAGGAAAGAAGCTCATTTATGAACAGCCTGATTTTGTAGTCATGTATTATTTTGGGAAGTCAGTTATTTCTCAAATGGATCTTTGTGATTTCTTTGTTGTCTTCGAGTTTGCAATGATAAAATAAAATATGATGATGCAACACTGTGTCTATCTTGTCTTTTTAGCTCACCAGAGTCAAAGGCTCGGGGTGATATACATAGGAAAATCTTTAAAAAAATTCTAAAAATAAACCATGCAGAAGGCCTAGATCTTAGATATTTGACATGTAGCATTGCCTAGTAGACTTCTACAAAATTTGTTCAAATCATGACCCCCAGGGTCAAATTGACCCCGCCCCATAGGGTTACTTGATTGTACATAGAAAAATCTTCAAAATTTTCTAAAAATAAACCAGAAGGCCTAGAGCTTAGTATTGCCTAGTGGACCTCTACAAAATTTGTTCAAATTGACCTAGCCCCAGGGGTTACTTGATTGTACATAGGGAAATCTTCATAAATTTGCTTAAAATAAACCTGAAGGCCTAGATCTTAGATATTTGATATGTAACATTGCCTAGTAGACTTCTACAAACTTTGTTCAAATCATGACCCCCGGGGTAAAATTGGCCCCAGGGGTCACTTGATTTTACATAAAATCTTCAAAATTTTTCTAAAAATAAACCAGAAGGCCTAGATCTTAGATATATGACATGTAGCATTGCCTAGTAGACCTCTACTAAAATTGTTCAAATCATGACCCTGGGGTCAAAATTGACCCCATCCCAGGGGTCACTTGTTTTTACATAGGAAAATCTTCAAAAAATTTCTAAAAATAAACCAGAAGGCCTAGAGCTTAGATATTTGACATGTAGCATTGCCTAGTGGACCTCTACAAAATTTGTTCAAATCATGACCCCCAGGGTCAAATTGACCCAGCCCCATGGGGTTACTTGCTTGTACATAGGAAAATTTCAGAATTTTTCTAAAAATAAACCATGCAGAAGGCCTAGAGCTTAGATATTTGACATGTAGCATTGCCTAGTGGACCTCTACAAAATTCGTTCAAATCATGATCCCGCGGGGTCACTTGATTTTACATAGGAAAATCTTCAAAAAAATTTCTAAAAATAAACCAGAACGCCTAGATCTTAGATATTTGACATGTAGCATTACCTAGTAGACTTCTACAAAATTTGTTCAAATCATGACCCCCGGGGTTAAATTGACCCCGCCCCATAGGTTTACTTGATTGTACATAGAAAAATCTTCAAAATTTTCTAAAAATAAACCAGAAGGCCTAGAGCTTAGATATTTGACATGTAGCATTGTCTAGTGGACCTCTACAAAATTTGTTCAAATCTTGACCCCCCCACCATGGTCAAATTGACCCAGGCCCAGGGGTTACTTGATTGTACATAGGGAAATCTCATAAATTTGCTAAAAATAAACCAGAAGGCCTAGATCTTAGATATTTTATATGTTACATTGCCTAGTAGACTTGTACAACTTTGTTCAAATCATGACCCCCCGCCCCAGGGGTTACTTGACTGTACATCGGAAAATCTTCCAAAAAATTTCTAAAAATCATCAGTTTGACATTTGAAACATGTAGCTCATATTAATCAGGTGAGCCATCTAGGGTCATCATGACCCTCTTGTTTTGTATTATCTTTGTATTTTACAAATCTCATTCATCAAAGGTTCGGTCTAGTTCCAAGATTTACTGTTTTATCCAGGCTACCAGAATATTCATGGACCTCCGGTATGCAAGAATGGCAGAAATATTCCACGGATTATGTCCGTTATGTTTTGTCAAAAAAAAATGCATTTCATTTCTTATATTTACATTATATTTCCATTCCATTTGTAAACAAGATTATATAATAAATTGCTCACATTTTGTTGCATTTAATATTAAAATCAGCTCCCCGGTCATTCTGTTCACCAGATGGAACAACTGCCATGTCATCTAAGGAACATTCTCCCCGACTATACGCGGATGTTGTCAAAACAGCAGCTCGTTATCATTAAGCAGTGTTGATGTAACTTCCGCGCCTTTCCTTTAGCTGTTCATACAAAATGAACGTCAATTTTTCAATGGAAAAGAATAGGGCGAATGTAAATATATTGCAAAGATTATCATTTAAATTGATGGTTTATCGCACCACTCGTGTTTACTGGCAGGAATTGTGACAGTGTCTAAACTAGCAACTAGAGCAGCCCCGGATATTTTGAGGAATAAACCATTTTTAGTATAGAGTCTGTAATTTTACCCTGGAAAGTGTGTGCTTCAATAGCTCGATCGCTCTGGCACGATACTTGGCCCGTACTAGATTTTAAAATGTTTAATAACTTTTTCGCAGATTTTTCCTTGAATTACTTCGATACAACGACAAAAACAAAATGAATTATGCCAGACTTAGCTGCATCTAAACTCTAACCTATGTTGGCTGATTTCTGCCAACTTCGCCTTTTCGCTTTGTTGCGGTCGCCAGGCAAGATTTCTGCTTTTGGCGTGTTGTCGTCTTTTTGCTTTGTCGCGGTGCCAGAGCGAAAAGGGGAGATTTAGAACTCAACAAGCGAACCACAACGTGACAAGGCGCAATAGTGAGATTTTTAACGCACTGTCAATGGCGCGTAAGAATCTCACTGTTTCAAAAATATGTTTTAAAAAAAGGGGGCCGAAAAAAGGGGGACGAAATGACCAATTTGAAATCACCAAGAGGGACGAAATGACCAAATCGGGAATGAGTTGACTGTAAATCGACATAACCTGAATACAAATGATCTAGTTTGCTTATTATTGTAAAATCTGAATAGTTGGCAAGATGGAAATGTTCACGAATTCAAGACTTACGATCAGAATTACACCAAACTTCATCTGTAGCATCGTGGCAAGGTCCTTTTTCAAGTTCATTCAAATGAGGCCAATTTAAGGGGCTGCTAGAGCTAGAGCTGAAAATAGAAAAACCTTTTAATACTTCTCTTGAACCACTTGATGTATATGTATTTTCATCAAACTTGGTATGTAGCATCATTTAGGGTCAACTCCAAATTTGTTTCATTGGGCACACAGGGCCCCCTTTCATAAGACAGCTATAGCTAAAAATAGAAATACCATTAAACAACTTCTCATGAACTGCTTCACAGATCTTCATCAAACTTTTGTCTGTAGCATTATTATAAGGTCCTCTCCAATGTTTGTCTAGAGGGGATGCTTGAGCTAAAAATAGAAATCTGTAAAGGACTTCTTTTCATGAAGGCTTGATGGATCTTCATTAAATTAGTCTGTAGCATCATTATAAGGCCCTCTCTCAAATTAATTTAGGAGCCTCTAGAGCTTCAAACTGGGATACTTGGCCCTTTTAAGGGGACACTTTAGCTAAAAATAGAAATATAAAATTTATCTTTAAATCACTTATTTCCAGTAGATTTTCCTTAAATTAGGCTTGAGCATCCTTGTAAGGTCCTCCCAGATTTCTCAAATTAGGGCTCTTAAACTGTTTTATGTTACCATTCATGATTCAGTGTGTCATACATATATTCAAGATCAAGTAGTCAGGTGAGCTACTTAGGGCCATTATGGTTATCTTGTTCTTATTATCTAATTTTGATAAACTATGTATTCAGAAGTCTTGGTAACACAACATAGCTTACTTGTTTCAACCTAAATTTTCATTATATAATTTCAATAAACTTTATATAATCAGTCTAGAGATTGCTCATGATAACCTGAACTGACTGGTCTAGTTCAGTAAGTTCAATATCATAAGAAGGAAGAAGCTGTAATTCAGTTTATTGCCGAGGTGGTTTGAAAAAAACCACAATTTTGGTCTGTGTTTATGCTGCTTGTCTGTCGGCAGACAATTTGATTTTGGTCTACAATTGTCATATTGTTTTGGTTTGATGACCCCTTTTGTTTTGCAAAACAGTCATTACAATTATCTTGAGACAAAAACTGTTTCACCTCAATGACTGCAGAACACTTGGATCTACATCGGTCAGACTTCATAGGACGATTGCCAGTAGTCACTAGATGAGCACTACTGAACTAAGAGGTCAGTAGGTGAAAGGACAAGGTTATAGTGACCTTGAGATTGAAAAGTATTTTCTGTTCAGAAACCAGAGAATGTTTTGACATATAATAGACAAACTAAATGTGATGATTGCCTGTGGCCATTTGTTTAAGTCATCTGTAGGTGAAAGGTCAAGGTTACAGTGACCTTGAGACTAAAAAAATGACACTCAAAAATTAGAGAATGTTTGGGCCTCGGTATGATCAAACTTCATGATGATTACTTGTGCTCATTACATAACTTATTGTTTAAGTGTCAGTAAGTCAAAGGTTACGGCTGCAGTGAAATGGTCTCTGGTTAAGAGCTGGAGAATGCTTGGACCTATGGTCACCATACTTCGTGATATTATCTGGTGGTAGGCAAAACAAATGTTTTTAAATCGTTTGTGTATGGGAATTGAATTTTTAATTTTTAATAACTTTTTCGCTCATTTATGAATTTTCAAAATTCAAAAAGTTTTGAAATACTTACAATTTTCATATTTTCGTATTCAAATATCTTTTTCTCAGTAGATGATTCTATTGTTTGAAGGGTCAGGTTAAAGGTCATGGTCACACTCACTAAAACTAAAAATGTTTATGATTTTTATCTGGAGAATGCTTTAGCCTGTTGCCATCAAACTTCATAGCATGTTCATTTATGGTTAGTAAATAAGCTGACTTACTTCAGACTGAAATTTCCAAACCTTGTTGCCTCAGACAGGCTATTATGGAAATGCACAAATTTTATCCCACCCAGGGATCGATTGCTCAGTAGAGAAAAGTCAAAAGTCATGACAACCTATCTGAAGAGGATAAGTTCAGTCCCAGTTCAAGGAGAATGTTCTCTATCACAAGAAGACAATGCATGCATACAAAGTCAATTATACCTCAACTCCGTTTGATTTGGGAAAGGCGTCGGCTATTGGAAGTACAGAATGCAGAAATACTAGAGTGGTCAACTGACTGCCGTTATATTATTATTAGACACAGTTATTTGCAAATATTGGAATTAAACCCCTATCAATCAAACAAATTGCTTAAATTATCTATAGGATCAAAAGTGTAATACAATTAATGAATATGGTAATAAGCAACCATTGACACATATTATATCTCTGTTCCCGCTGGAATAACAGAAAAACAGTGAGATCATCAAGTGATAACATATTGTCATAATATTGATCAGGAATGTTATGTACAAACAACAGAATTTGCTCTAAATTACTCTAAACAAGAGTGCAAGAATGTCACAATATACGCCCGTCACAGCAAATTTCTTTACTCTAGCACCTGTATTTGCAAATGGAATTTTAATTTTGTGGTTGTTTAGTAATAACTAAGTGTTTTGTTTTTCTAAGTCCACAAAAAAACTCCTTACCAGGTAGAGATACCTTAAAATACACCTAAAATTGGAAAGTAACATCTATCTTGTACCACAGAAAAGTGGTCTTGGTTTTTCCCTATGGTCAGTTATAAAAAAGTTACAATATAAGTTATTTGTAGTAACAACTAAGGGAAGTTAATCTTAAAAAAAAAAAAAAAAAAAAAAAAAAAAAAAAAAAAAAAAATTGTAAGTCCACACAAAAATCTTTACCAGGTAGAGACTGGTCAAAATACACCTCAAAATTGGATGTAGCATGCATGTTGTACTACAGAAAAGTGGTCTCGATTTTTCCCTACGACTAGTAATGAAAAAGTTACAATATAAGCTATTTATAGTAACAACAAAGGGAAGTAATTCTAAAGAAGGGAACTGCGCATGACACTTCGTCTCATGATGGTGTATAATTGTGTCAAGTTACATCAAAATCCCTCCATGCATGAAGAAGAAATGCTTCGGACAAAGTCATTCTTGTATCTGACCTTTGGCCTCTAAGTGAGACCTTGACCTTAGACCTAGGGACCTGGTTCTTGCGCATGACACTACGTCTTGTGGTGGTGAACATTTGTGCCAAGTTATATCAAAATCCCTCTATGCATGAAGAAGAAATGCTCCGGACAAGGTTTTCATTCTTGTATCCTTTGACCTCTAAGTGTGACCTTGACCTTAGACCTAGAGACCTGGTTCTTGCGCATGACACTCCGCCTCATGGTGGTGAACATTTGTGCCAAGTTATATCAAAATCCCTCTATGCATGAAGAAGAAATGCTCCGGACAAAGTTTTCATTCTTGTATCCTTTGACCTCTAAGTGTGACCTTGACCTTAGACCTAGGGATCTGGTTCTTGCGCATGACACTCCTTCTCATGATGATGAACAATTGTGCCAACTTTCATCAAAATCCCTCTATGCATGAAGAAGATATGCTCCGGACAAAGTCATTCTTGAATTTGACCTTTGACCTCCAAGTGTGACCTTGACCTTAGACCTAGGGACCTGGTTCTTGCGCATGACACTCCGTCTCATGATGGTGAACAACTGTGCCAAGTTTCATCAAAATCCCTTCATGCATGTAGAAGATATGCTCCGGACAAGGTCTGTGGACGCCGCCCGCCCGCCCGCCCGCCCGGGGCGTTCCCATAATACGTCCCGTTTTTCAAACGGGCGTATAAAAATTGCTGTTAATTTAATTCACAATTAGCTAGTGGCTTTTAAATGATCCCTGCTCCAACTACAATTTTTTAAAAGTTCTGTATGATACCTCTGCCACTCTTAAAGACCATCAACCTGAATACTACCAGGCAGAACATGACCTGAACATGCGAAACTGACTTACAAACCAGCCTCAGTTATTCAAATTACTATAATTTACATTTTGTGACAGTGTCTGTTTCAAATTTTGCAGATTAATTGTCATTAGCATAGATATATCCTTAACCATATCAATGTCAGTTCAAGTTCAAACATAGTGTAGCTATCTGTAATATCATATATTATCAACATATAATGTCATAACCTTCTTCAGTTAAAGTTCACTGAGTGTCCCTTTCACTGTCCCATATAGATTATTCACTGAATTTACTGTGAAACTGTTATTATTCATGTGTCAATTTTAAGGTTTAAATTTAACCGCAAAAACAAAACTATAACATATTTCACAATATTTTTCAGTTTACTAAAGTGAAAATAAAAAGTAGATATGAAATGGTGTCGTGTGTGGAAGGGGAAGGGTGGGCACTGGGGATGTGTAGTGATGTAGTAACTGAAAAACTAACTCTGTTACAATCACAGACACAAATGGCTAATACAAACAAGGGCAAAATTTCATCAACACAATAGCAAGAGTTATGGAACCTATTATGGAAAGGAAGTGTGTGAAGTTTCGTTCAGTTGTGATGTGTACCAGTACTACAAAAAGTGACATAATTTCATCTAATTACAAGAGTTATTTAAACATAATTGAGCCGCACCATAAGAAAACCAACATAGTTGGTTTACGACCAGCATGGATCGAGACCAGCCTGCACATCTGCGCAGTCTGGTCAGGGTCCATGCTGTTCGCTTTAAAAGCCTATTGGAATTGGAGAAACTGTTAGCGAACAGCATGGATCCTGACCAGACTGCGCGGATGCTGGTTGCAAACCCACTATGTTGGTTTTCTCATGGCACGGCTCATTATGTAATTCATTTGATATTATTAAGAAGGCTTAAGTTAAGTTTTGTTCAGTTGTGTCAAGTAACCTTGAAAGTGTTTGAAGATATACTTCAGGGGTATAGCAATAACTCTAGTTACATTTGCCATGGCAGGCTAAGAAGTTGCAGATGATACTTTCCCTTCACCCAAAATTCTGAATGTGTATTCATAAATATCTTCTCCATTTCATTATTATATAGTAAATAATCTTCAAGAAAAAATTATGCAAACTGGGTGGAAATAGATAAAGTTGTTCCTCAAACCTTGAAAAATGTGAAGTATCAGTGAGGTAACAGAATACATAATTAATGTATCAAAATAGGAAGAATTTTAGTTTACCAAAAATTTTAATTCAAAATGGTAGAAAAATCTTCAATTTAGGCAAAAAGGTGAAAGTAAAGTAATTAGTGTACCAATGTTGTTACAATTAATGCACTTTTACTGCTTTGACTGGATACGCAGTATTACTTTTTATCGTGCTGAGTGAGCTACAATAGATGTGTGAAAAAATGTATCAAATTTGGGAACTTGGGACATCTAGCCCATTCTTGACCTTGGTTTATAAGCATGGCCTATTCTTGACCTTTGACAAGTGTTTAATTTTAGGGGCTAAATTTCAATAAAAAGTTCAAGGCTCCTTCTATCATTTGGTCTGTCCAGTAAGTTGATTGAGCCTTTCAATAACTGCTGTGTTTATTCTATCTGAAATAATCAATGCATTATTTAACCATTGACATTTTCCATATTTTAGTAAGTATAATTTGTACAATTGAATCTTTGTAAAGCTTCGCTCAATGATAATACAAAAAGATGGTCAGAAGACCTATTAGATTTATTGAAGTTCAATCTATTTCTCAAGGTCTCGAGTTACAATTTGGCAAGACCACTTCTGGGGTATTTGTATGGTGGCTGATTTAGGAAATTTCATCACGTCTAATTGGTGTGCATGCAGGTTATGTAGCACATTTTGTTTTTGCGCATGTGCCAACACGACATTACAAAACTTAGAACCAACAGAACAAAACATTTATTTTGTGCCGGCGTGCAGGCCATCAACAAACATGGCAAGATGAACGAAATGTTTCGTTCTGTCACACTCGCGCGTGCATGCCAACCCGAAATAAAATGTAGCAAAGAGGGGCATAATTTTGCTAAAAAATGTAAGCAAGAGTTATGAAACTTGCTATTTGATATATTCCATGATGCCGAAGACACACTGAGAATCTGAAAACATTTGGACAAGTAATTCCTATGAAACATCTTAAAATGCAAAATTGTCACAAAATTTCTATGCTAAAAAGGGGCACAATTTTGACAAAATAACAGCTAGAGTTACATAACTTGCCACATGAGGTCATCTTATGATACCAAAGACAAGAGTAAAGTTTCAACAAAGTCTGTCAGAAGCAAGGTTAACAAGATGGCCCTATATCACTCACCAGAGTTGATCTGGCCTGCTGACCTAGTTTTTGCCCTACATGACCCACTTTCGAATTTAATCTAGAGATCACCAAGAAAAACATTCTGATCAAGTTTCATAAAGATTGAGTCACAACTGTTGCCTTTAATGTGTTCACAAACTTTTCCTTTGATTTGACCATGTGACCTAGTTTTTGACCCCAAATGACCCAGATTAAAACTTGATCTAAAGATCATCAAGACAAATATTCTTACCAAGTTTTATAAAGATTGAGTCACAACTGTGGCCTCAAAAGCATTCACAAGCTTTTCCTTTGATCTCACTTCTGACCTAGTTTTTGACCCCACATGACCCAGTATCAAAACTGGCCTAGAGATCATCAAGGCAAACATTCTGACAAAGTTTTATAAACATTGGGTCACAACTGTGGCATCTAGAGTGTTCACAAGCTTTTCCTTTGATCTGGCCTTCTGACCTAGTTTTTGACCGCACATGACCCAGATTCGAACTTGACCTAGAAATCACCAAGATAAACATTCGTACCAAATTTCATAAAGGTCGAGTGTTCACAAGCTTTTCCTTTATTTCACGGGGTGACCTAGTCTTTGACCCCACATGACAAAGATTCGAACTTGACCTAGAGATCATGAAGACAAACATTCTGATCAAATTTCATAAAGATTGAGTCACAACTGTGGCCTCTAGAGTGTTCACAAGCTAATCCTTTGATCTGGCCTAGTGACCTAGTTTTTGATCCAGTATGACCCAGTTTCAAAATTGACCTAGAAATCAATAAGACAAACATTCTGACCCAGTTTCATAAAGATTGGGTCAAAACTGTGGCCTCTAAAGTGTTCACAAGCTTTTCCTTTGATTTGACTGGGTGACCTAGTTTTTGACCCCACATGACCCAGATTAAAACTTGGTCTAGAAATCATCAAGACAAACATTCTGACCAAGTTTCATAAATATTGGGCCACAACTGTGGCCTCTAGTGTTCACAAGCTTTTCCTTTGATCTGACCTACTGGCCTAGTTTTTGTCCCAACATGACCCAGTTTCGAACTTGACCTAGAGATCATCAAGACTAACATTCTGACAATGTTTCATAAAGATTGGGTCACAAATGTGGCCTCTAGAGTGTTCACGAGCTTTTCTTTTGATCTGGCCTACTGACCTAGTTTTTGTCCCAACATGACCTAGTTTCGAACTTGACCTAGAGATCATCAAGACTAACATTCTGACCAAGTTTCATAAAGATTGGGTCACAATTGTGGCCTCTAGAGTGTTCACAAGGAAAATGTTGACCAACGCCGAACGCCGCACGCCGCACAATGACCAGTCACAATAGCTCACCTTGAGCACTTTGTGCTCTGGTGAACTAAAAAGTCAAGGTCTGCCTCAGTATTTTTGTTTGTTTTTATGTTAGGTTTTATACTACACTGACGCAATTATAGGTCATATGCCAACTTTCCAGCTTTTGGTGGCAAAGGAAGGTCCTAGGAGCCACTGTGTACATTATTGCAAAAAACAAGCGGGCACCTGGGTTGAATAACCAACCTTCCACCTACATAAAAGAATTCTACATCCCAAGTGAGGATTTAAACCTACAGCAGTCAGAGGCAAGTGATTGGAAATCAGCCTAATAATCACTTTGTCACAGATTTGTAATACAGTTCAACTTCCTTTGCTTGAACTCTTAATAATTCATACACCAACTCATCATCAGGTCAGTGCAAAATATCTGTATTCTTTTTTGATGGCTGGAAGCACCGGAAGCATGAACAAATCATGCTTGTCCCGCCAAGTTGGAGTGAACAAAGTTCAACTGTATTCGTCTCAGTGTTTTTTTAAAACTTGATTGTGTTCTAAATGGCATCATAGCACAATTTTACAGCAGCCTTTCTGGTAAAGGTTGTCATATTCGTGAAAGAGCAAAATAACATAGGAAAATGGAGACAGCTTGCATTATAATATTGCTACATTTTACATTTGCCCCCTGAATTTGCGTAAATATTCACCTTGACCTTGTTCAGAAATATCATTTTGAATCCTTCTGTACAACAGAGGTGAAGCTAAGAAAACCATAACTATAACTAATGACTTGCAAAACCAAAGCATACACAAAAATTATGCTTTGCCAACTGACTGATCAAAAGTGTTTTAAGCAGCCTTTTTTAATAGACATTGAAATGGCTGCCATATTACTAAGAAGTCACACACTGAAGGTTGTTTGTTAAAATTGTTGTATCTGCATTTAAATTGATAAAGGTTATACATTTATTTCCCAGATAACCCTCATAAGGTTTTTAAAGTTGACAAACAAAAATTATTGTTTAAATAACTTTCAATTATCATAATGACAAAATTCAAAATAAAAAACATCAATTTTAACTAACTTTTTTATTTCACCAATACAAAATAATGTATAGTGTTCATAATAATATCAAAGAAATACAAATTAATAAATCAAATATAATAATTATACAAAAACAATTTAAAACAAGTATTCTTTTAGTTCATAATGAAATACAATTTACCTGAACAAACATGGACAGAAAAAAAAATCAATTGGTATTAATACAACACACTTAATGCCTAACTGCATGTACATTAGTGTTAATGGATCAAAATATTTTTGTTGATTTGTCTGTCTGTGACCAGGTTACTACATGTACAAATATTGTGCGTAAAAATTGTACAAATTCCTCTTATAACACGTCAAATTCCCTGACCACTGGACAAATGTTTGGCAAATTTAGGTGACATCTGATTTGTATCCTAAAGAGTTTTTGTCCCTTAAAGATTAAACCATTTGTTTAATTAACACAGCTCTCGTAATATTATTTACTTGAGCTTACCTCCTTATATATTCTTGATGGGAAATAATTCTCTCCAATAAATCTTGTATCCTTTTTAGCTAAGGGTAAAATGCTTTATATCAGTATTTAACAAATCTACTGTGAAATCAAACATATTGGTGAGGTATTAGTTGTTGCTTATTTAGCAGTTTTGATTACTGTTAAATCATTTAATTTTACTGGCCTGAAATTTCAAAGTTTTAGCCGAAATAGCTGTTTTGCTGAGATAAGTTCATTTTGTTTGTTTATGTTGGGTTTAATGTTGCACTGACACAGTTATTGGTCATATGGCGACTTTCCAGCTTTGATGGTGGAGGAAGACCCCATGTGCCCCTCTATGCATTATTTTATCACCAGCGGGCACCTGGGTAGAACCACCGACCTTCTGTAAGCAAGCTGGATGGCTTCCTCACATGAAGAATTCAACAACCGGACTAAGGCTTGAACCAACATCAGTGAAGAGCTAGTGATTTGAAGTCAGTGACCTTAACCACTCGGCCACGGAGGCCCCCGTATATTCATGGATTTCAACTTTTGAAGAGAAAATGTATAGGAATTTTACTCATTTGTTTTGGGTTTAACGCCGTTTTTCAACAGTATTTCAGTCATGTAACGGCGGCCAGTTAACCTAACCAGTGTTCCTGGATTCTGTACCAGTACAAACCTGTTCTCCACAAGTAACTGCCAACTTCCCCACATGAATCAGAGGTGGAGGACTAATGATTTCAGACACAATGTCGTTTATCAAATAGTCACGGAGAACATACGCCCAGCCCGAAGATCGAACTCACGACCCCGCGATCCGTAGACCGACGCTCTACTGAGCTAAGCAGGCGGGTCGAATTTTACTCGTTCCTTGGGACCGAATTAAACGGATTGATGCTACAATGATATCCATAAAAATTAGTCCCCCAACAAATATTCAACTGGATTTCAATTAATTTAAAACTTTACGAAAAATAGGCATTATATATGAATATATACCTCCCATTTTTAGACTATACATGTACCTGAAGTTCACAAAATCTTAATCACATAAAATCTTTCAGATTTTACGGTAATTTTTTTCAACTACCCTCTCTGTAAAACTGACATTCTAGACAAGCCCATCTGTTAGTGGGTTTAAATTATTCTTATTTTACATGTCAGTAAAGATGTATTGACCTTATCAGCATAAAATACCACCATCTAATAAAAGATTTATACAATTCATCTCCAAATAACTACAAACTTGTATCGATTATCCACTTAATGCAATAGCTAGCTGACATGGGACAAAATTAACCACCATAGCCTGCTAAGATACTGAATTTGAAATATATAGTTTCCCTGCACAAACTGTTGGTGATCCGCATAAAAAAGTACCATATAATGAAGACTATATAATTATTAAAATCTACACCTCTGATCTTCTTATAGACTTAAAACAAAACTTAAAAAAAAAGTTTCATTAAGTATATTCAAGAATTAAATTTGAGCAGCATCATGAGAAAACCAACATAGTGCATTTGCGACCAGCATGGATCCAGACCAGCCTGCGCATCCGTGCAGTCTGGTCAGGATCCATGCTGTTCCCTAATGGTTTTTCTAATTGCAATAGGCTTTGAAAGCGAACAGCATGAATCCTGACCAGACTGTGCAGATGCACAGGCTGGTCTGGATCCATGCTGGTCGCAAATGCACTACGTTGGTTTTTCTCATGTTGCAGCTCATTTCATTTATCAGAATCTTACAACATTAATTCTAATAATACAAGGCAGTTGGAAAGACAGCTAAATCCCCCGCCACTGCTATGGATAGTGAAAAGGTAAAACCTTTGATTTTAGCTGTGACCTTGACCTTGAACTGACATGGCTGACTCATGAATTCTGCACAACGTCTTGATGAGGTGATCATTTGACCAAAGTTTCATGAAAATCCTTCAAGGGGTTTAGGAGATACAGAGCTGAAACCTTTGACCTTCAGTTGTGACCTTGAGTTGACATGGCTGACTCATGAGTTCTTGATGAGGTAATCATTTGACCCAAGTTTGATGAAAATCCTTCAAGGGGTTAAGAAGATACAGAGTGGACACCAAATGGAAGGCTCAAACCTTCGACCCTTAGTTGTGACCTTGACCTTGAGCTGGCATGGCTGACTCATAATTTCTGCACATCGTTCTGATGAGGTAATCATTTGACCCAAGTTTTATAAAATTCCTTCAAGGGGTTTAGGAGATATAGAGCAGACAGGAAATTGAAGGCTCAAACCTTTGACCTTCAGTTGTGACCTTGACCTTGACCCGACAAGGCTGACTCATAAGTTCTGCACATCGCCTTGATGAGGTGATTGTTTGACCCAAGTTTGATGAAAATCCTTCACGGGGTTTAGGAGATATAGAGCGGACACAAAATGGAAGGTTCAAACCTTTGACCCTAAGTTGTGACCTTGACCTTGAGTAGGCATGACTGACTCAAGGGTTCTGCACATCGTCTTGATGAGGTGATCATTTGACCCAAGTTTTATAAAATTCCTTCAAGGGGTTTAAGAGATATAGAGCGGACACAAAATGAAGGCTCAAACCTTTGACCTTGAGTTGTGACCTTGACCTTGAGCCGGCATGACTGACTCATGGGTTCTGCAAATCGTCTTGATGAGGTGATCATTTGACCCAAGTTTTATAAAATTCCTTCAAGGAGTTCAGGAGATATAGAGCGGACACAAAATGGCAGGCTCAAACCTTTGACCTTGAGTTGTGACCTTGACCTTGAACCGACAAGACTGACTCATGGGTTCTGCACATCGTCTTGATGAGGTGATCATTTGACCCAAGTTTCATGAAAATCCTTCAAGGGGTTTAGGAGATATGGACCGGACACGATTTTGTTACGGACGGAAGGACGGACGCAGACCATTCCTATAATCCCTCCGCCACGGCGGGGGATTAAAAAAGTCACAATGGAAAAAAAAAGTAAAAAATTCCACAGTATCTATGAACAGAGCGAACACTGAAGCAATTTAGCCCCTATATATGAGCAGGCTGTGTTTATTTAAACATTCATTTGCAATATTTATGAGAACTGAAAAATATATATTATAACACTCAAGCCAGAAGGCCATGCACTCTAATCAGTTCATAAATGACTATATAAAAACAACAGCTGGGTTCTCAACAAAAACACCTTCTCATTTCGCACATTTTAAATATTGCAACATTTCTTTCACAATAAAATAATGTAAAATCAGCTATGTCACATGTTTTGGATGTTTTGAATACATCATCTATTTTTTGAATTTTATGTGTTTTCAGTTCCTGAGGCAATATCTAAGTACTAAGAGACAATGTAGCACAGAAGAAAGCTTTTACATTTGAAACGCATTTTTATCACATAAGTAAATGACATACTACCTTGCCTGTAACAAATGGAGGTGATTTCTTGAAAAAGGAAAAATGTCATCCTCTTACAAATACTCAGAAGCCTAAAAATGGTAAAAGTACAACAGTTGTAAGAACATTATTAAGGTCAGGTGTAGCATTGTATAAGCCACTTAAACTTTAACCACAAAATGAAGTGACTGAAATTAATATCAGTTAAAGTGCTCTTCAACCAGGAAGTATAACCCACTTTGCATTAACTAAACAATAGTTTTATATCCCGATAGCATTCCAGTCACACGGTTTACTAAAACCTACTATCAGCCTTTATAGATGTGATTAAAGCTTAAGTCCAGCTAATTACAATGCAAACGATACAATGTATTAATAAGAAATAACGCTCAACAGGTTCATAGTATGTGTCACAATAAAATGACATGCAGGGGCGTACCGAGGCATACGCCTATACGCCTGTGCGTACAATTCAAATTCGACTCTAGAAAAACGAAAAAGCTTAACGTGTGAGAAAATGCAATAAAATGTAAACCCCAAAGGGGGTAAGGTGGCTATTTCAAGTTCTTTGTTTAACAAAATCATCTGAATAAGATCAAATTCATTTTTGAAATAGTAGATTTATTTGTTCTTGTAATAATCTTGGAAAGATTTCTTGAAAGCATAAGGCACAGCAAATACAGTCAGAGTCAAACATCGGCCCTTCACAAACAGAAGCACAGACGCACACATGCACCCACACAAACAGACAGCGATGACAAAAAGAACACTGTAGGCACCGCTCTAGAACAAGTGGTAACACCTTTGATATTTTTCTTCATTCTAAATAATATTTCGCTTACAAAGAAACAATTTCATTTATGAAAGTTTGTCCAACTGACAGTGCAATTGACAGTATTTCATTCAAATCTTTTTTTGGTCACCAGGTTATTGTATCACAGCGGGCACCTGGGTAGAACCACCAACCTTCGTAAGACAGCTGGATGGTTCCCTCGCATAAAGAATTCAACGTCCTAAGTGAGGTTCAAACCCACATCGGTGAGGTGAAAGTGATTCAAAATCAGCAACATTATCAACTCGGCCATGAAGCTCCCAAGTAAAACATTGGTATTCAAGCATGCACGAGAAGAACAAAAATGCTTGAGTCATCCGAGGTCTCGAATAAAAAAAAAACCTGCCCTTAATATTACATTTCTAGTGAATATTGATGTATAATTCAATCTATCAATCTATATCCACATCTGTATAACAAAAATAGAAAAAGAAATTTACACAGTTTAAATTTTTGTTTGCAAAAATTAGATGTTGTTTAAGTTGTCTAGAAAAAGTTTATTTTTGTGTCAATGATTATTTCATAAAACCTGACACATTCGCAATGTGCGGGCAGTTAACGTAACCAGTGTTCCTGGATTCTGTACCAGTACAAACCTCCGCAAGTAACTGCCAACTTCCCCACATGAATCAGAGGTGGAGGACTAATGATATCAGACACAATGTCCTTTATCAAATAGTCACGGAGAACATACGCCACCAGGAAATAGAGACTCTCACCTACCCCATACTCGCAGCAACGCTGCTTTGTTCATAGTTATGCTGCTCGTGTATCTTGTGTACAGTTCAAAATCATCCAGGTACGCCCCGACATGCTGATTATGACTATATTGATGGTTAATGCCCACTACCTCAATACAACATCATTCATTGCAAGCTGTATTTAATAGGCTCGCACAAATTTTTGTGTTTGTTTTTTTTTTACATAAAACTGGATAGACTAAATGAATATATCTACTCTTTATTCCTTACAGTATTTTTCTCCATTCAGAGTTATTTTACAAAAAAGCATAAGATATTCTATAGTTAATAAAATTAAACTGCAACTCTTATGTTGTTAACATTACGTGTATGATGTCTTTTCTGTTTAATGACAAATTTTTCTCACTATTGGAATATGGGATTTACTGCCCTGAAAACAAACACTCACATACTGGTACTTCAAGTAACCAGTACAGTAGCCATCTTCTTGAAATACGATGATAATTTAATATCTGCAATATAAGGGTTACTATATCTTCTAAAATAAACTGATACATTTGTATATTTTAACATCTAACCCGTCTGCAACTTAAGTCAAATATATCTGATTATGCAATGTCTTGTTACATATTTGGTTTTGCAGACAGTAACATTCATTCTGTACATCATCTATACTAGCACTCTCATGTCGGCATATTGATTCCCGGGAACACACTCTTAATGGAAAATGCATCTCCGGAATAAATATACCCAAATCAATGGACTTTAGGCGAATAATGGCTGAAAAACACAGTCTGATGGCTGATCAAACATCGTTTACGTTTGTCACAATTTTGTGTAGTCAACATGATTGCTCCGATTTCGATTAGTCTTGCACTAAATGGCAATGTGTGACCATGATGGCAAATATGTTAAGTTATATGTTAGGCAAAATATGGTCTTGTATGAAAAATTTAACTAATTTCCAAGTCCAAAAAGGGTCATAATTCAGTCAAAATAGTTGACAGAGTTATGTACACTTGCCTACAGATGGAAATCATGTTGATAAACTAGTGTTAAAAGTTTCAAAGCCACAGTTCAAATAGTTTTTGACAAAAATTTCAAAGTCCAAAAAGGGCCATAATTCAGCCAAAATAGTTGTCAGAGTTTGTACTCTTGCCTACAGATGGAAATCATAATGATAAACAAGTGTTAAAGTTAAAGCCATATGTCAAATAGTTTTGACAAAACATGGACATACACGAAAACAAACCAATTTCCAATTCAAAAAGGGCCATAATTCAGCCAAAAAAGTGACAGAGTTACGTACTCTTGCCTATTTATAGAGACTATATACTGAACAAGATATAAAAGTTCAAAGCCATATGTCAAACACTTTACACAAAATATAAACTGGTACGAAAAACTAACCAAGATTTCTAAGTCAGAAGGGGCCATAATTCAGCCAAAATGCTTAATGAGTTATTACTCTTGCCTACAACTGGACATGTGATGGTAACAAGTGTTGAAAGTTTCAAAGCTTTATCTCAAAGACTTTGTCAAAATGTAGACTGGTACGAAAAACCAAGATTCTAAGTCAAAAAGAGGCAATAATTCAACCAAAATGCTTGATGGAGTTTATTACTCTTGCCTACAACTGGACATGTGATGGTAAACAAGTGTTGAAAGTTTCAAGCTTTATCTCAAAAGACTTTGTCAAAATATAACTGTACGAAAACTTAACCAAGATTTCTAAGTCAAAGGGCTATAATTCAGTCAAATGCTTGAAAGAGTTATGTACTCTTGCCTATAACTGGACATGGTGATGGTGAACAAGTGTTGAAAGTTTCAAAGCTTTATCTCAAAAGACTTTGTCAAAATGTGGACTGGTACGAAAAACTTAACCAGGGTGTGACGCTGACGCCGACGCCGACGCCGTGGTGAGTAGGATAGCTCTACTTATTCTTCGAATAGTCAAGCTAAAAACCGGTGTGCTTATAAAACTGATGTGTAATAGATTCTGTGTATAAAAAATATTAAATATGTAAACTCTGGTAAAATGTGGGCAATGAGTTTGTATTAATAAAATAAATATGCTGAATTCTTTACAAACTATACATCAAACAATTATGCCTGAATTCTATGGACTATAGACCCTATGACTACTCATACCTCGTAGAAAAGAATCTTTATATGGAAGATATAGCCAGAAATGTATCTAGACAAATGAGGAAAATGGAATTCATCTGTGATCACTTGTTGTAACATTTACAAATAACAAGAGCTGTCTGTTGACAGCGCGCTCGACTATTCGAAGAATTGATTGAAAATGGGGTCAAAATATTTCCACGGATATTCAGACAAAAGAAATAAATAGATTAGGCAAACAATGTTCCTGTATTACTTTGATTTCATTGTCTTGCACTTATTGGCAATATATGAGGCAATTTACAAAATTTGCAAAAAGGGCCATAATTCAGTCAAAATAGTTATGTACTCTTGCCTACAGATGGAAATCATAATGATAAACAAGTGTTCAAAGTTTAAAAGCCATATGTCAAATAGTTTTGACAAAACATGGACTTGTAACCAATTTCAAAGTCCAAAAAGGGCCATAATTCAGCCAAAATAGATGACAGAGTTATTTTCTCTTTCCTTAAGATAGAGACTATTATACTAAACAAGTGATAAAAGTTTAAAAGCCATATGTCAAACACTTTACAAAAAATATGAACTGGTACGAAAAACTTAACCAAGATTTCTAAGTCAAAAGGGGCCATAATTCAGCCAAAATCCTTGATGGAGTTATGTACTCTTGCCTATAACTGGACATGGTGATGGTAAACAGGTGTTGAAAGTTTCAAAGCTTTATCTCAAAAGACTTTGTCAAAATATGAACTGGTATGAAATATTAACCAAGATTTCTATGTCAAAAGGGGCCATAATTCAGCCAAAATCCCTGATGGAGTTATGTACTCTTGCCTATAACTGGCCATGGTGATGGTAAACAAGTGTTGAAAGTTTCAAAGCTTTATCTTAAAAGACTTTGTCAAAATATGAACTGGTACGAAAAACTTAACCATGATTTCTAAGTCAAAAGGGGCCATAATTCAGCCAAAATCCTTGATGGAGTTATGTACTCTTGCCTATAACTGGCCATGGTGATGGTAAACAAGTGTTGAAAGTTTCAAAGCTTTATCTTAAAAGACTTTGTCAAAATATGAACAGGTACGAAAAACTTAACCATGATTTCTAAGTCAAAAGGGGCCATAATTCAGCCAAAATCCTTGATGGAGTTAAGTGCTCTTGCCCATAACTGGCCATGATGATGGTAAACAAGTGTTGAAAGTTTCAAAGTTTTATCTCAAAAGACTTTGTCAAAATGTGGACTGGTACGAAAAACTTAACCAAGGTGTGACGCCGACGCCGTGGTGAGTAGGATAGCTCTACTTATTCTTCGAATAGTCGAGCTAAAAATATCAAATAGTCAGGATACAATTTTAAACCTTGCATTTCTTATCAAAGAACAAAGGGATTTAGGTAAACACGTTAACCATGTAGGGTCTATGCTATCAAGGTGACCGAGTTCAACATTTGGGTACATATAAACTGATTATAAATTCTTTGGTTTTTCTTACTTCAACAGCTAAAATTTTCCATTTCACCGTAGAAACGCCCTCTCCCCAAAACACCTTCCCTAGCTCAGCTTTTGTAAAAAAAAAAATCTATGGCTGATTCATGACCATGTTATTACATGTCAATGATCATGTCAGTATGAAACAACCTGATTTAAAACTATCAGATGCATGCACTTTGTCAGGTTAGTAAACCTTTTATCAGGACACTTGCATGTACTTGGTTGAGTAAATACTGAAACTATTTCATGACAGATGTATTAAGTATAGTCAGTTATAGTAAAAGTGTAGAAGACCAAGAGTTTAAAAGGTCAAAGAGCGGGTCAGGACCTAGCCAGTCTAGTCAGAACCTATCTGCTCCTGAAAACTTTTATATAAAGCTGTAAGAAAAGTGTTAAAATTTACATTAAAGCTTATGTAGTGGTATTGTGAAACAAAAATGAATAAAATTTAAGTAATTAAACATGTTCTGGTATATAGTGTGGTTTTAAGAGTATTCAGGTGCATAAAACATAAATGTATGATGTAAAGAAGTAAATTAAAAAGGTAACAATTACAATAAATACACAACCAGATTAAAATGCATACAAGGTCAGCCTTTAAAATTGTAGTTTGTAGTGCTCCTGCTCAATGAAATTGCCACCCTCTCCCAAAAGGCATAACAAATTAAATATTTTGACATCTGAAAATCATTTTCATTTATTTTTGAACAAAGGTAAACTATCAAATTCCAATCATGCGGACTGAAGTCCATTGCAGTAAATGCTTCAATTTTATCTTCTGAAATTGTCACGTGAACAGTGCAAGTAAGCAATTTCTCTTTGTCTCTGTGTGTTTTGCTGTTTTGGGTTTAAGCACTGTTTTTCAAAAGAATTTCAATTATGTAATGGCGGGCAGTTAACCTAGCCAGTATTTCTGGATTCTGTACAATAACTAACCAGTTCTCCACAAGTAGTGCGAAACTGCCAACTTCTCCATATGAGTAATAGATGACCGATAGGATTTCAGACCCATTGTCTTAGAACTATGAAATTGTCACAGGGAGCATACACTTGCACAGGGACTGAATTATTAAGTTTAAAATTCTGAGTCAGAGCCCAACAAACCATTTTCAAAGCTGACCTAACCTTGACATAAATTATGGGCTTTCATTACATGTACACTGGAGTATGAAAGTAGCACTTGTCATGCATCATTGATCAAGGTAACAGGTATATGTATATTATTATTCATCTTCTTTTCACATATTTTACTTTTAAATATACAAATACAGCTTAACTGCAAAAATGTAAAGTGCTTTACAAAGCTTGCAACATACATGTACTTCATACAAAAAATCATTTAGATGTGTTTGAAAAATGTACATGTTCATTCTTGCAAAAATATGACCTACTGGGTATATGTATGGGTGCAATGTTCAGTTACAGGGTTCTCGGAAACGCCGAAATCGGCGTCCCTGTACGCATAATTGGTCCCGGTATACGCGTGTTTATTGCAGCTTGGGAGTCCCCGGACGCACGTTTCTGCAGTAAGACGCAATGAAAATTAATTGATTACGTAAACCTGCGAATACACAAGGTTTTGACTCGAAAACAAAATATGTGGGCGGAGTTACTCGCTTGTCACCGATAGCCGCGTATAGCCAATCAGCGTTGCCCGTTTCCACTACACCGCGAGATAGCATGTGTATGATCAACTCGAATATACATGTGATTGTCGGCATGATTGCATAGGTGACAATTTCTAATTGTTTACGACGGATTACGTAGTATTTGAAGTAACTTCGATTGTTTTCTCACGTACTAATTACCAAGCAGTTTTCAAGATGTTTTTTTTTTTAGAAAATGTGATAATTACGCTTAATTATGAATGTCCAAGTAATTTTAAGATGCTGTCGATGTCGGTCTTAGTAACGTGATTATTTTTTTGCAAAATCGCTGATGTTACTGAAGTAGCATTTATCAATTCATAATTTTAACATGTCCAAAACATTGCAAAATGATACCAGTTTCACTTGGGTATTGATTACATTTTACTCGGACTTTATCATAGACTCCCTGTTTAAAATCTCAAACTTTAAACTAAAATAAAGGTATTAAATCCATATAATATTTCAATGAAACTTCAACGTTTTGTTGTTTGTAGCAACATCTGGGGCATGTGCAGTGAAAAATCTAAATTTAATTGCTAAAATAGTGTGATATTTATTTCTGAAGTCACTATATTTTCATTGTAAATATACTTCGTTATACCCAAGTGGAAACTGGCAGGTACTCGAAAATGCAGCTCTCTGATTGGTCAGTTAGAACCCCTTATGTATGGTGATGTCATGATAAAGTTATGAATATGTTGATCATAGACATACTGTGCATTCTTAATGTATTTTAGACCGAATGTTTTATCGTTATGCTCTTAATAAGCATTAAAATATAAGAATAATTGTTCATATATTTTCTTTTCACTGTATGTTTATATACGTTTCCATTCTGAAATAAAAAGGTTAAGAAAAAGTTATCACGAGGCATTTTGTCCAACTTGATATTTTCACAAGGGGGATTTTGTCCACCTTGATAATTTCACAGGAGATTTCGTCCAGGAAGACCAAAAACATCAGGGATGGGGGGGGGGGGGGGGGGGGGGGGGGGGGGAGGTTGTCCAACATTAATTTTTGACTACATTTTACTTATTTTACCTTTACCTTTTTATCTCATCTTAACAATATTTTGGTGAAGAATTGTGATTACAAAATGTCTGTCGGTCTACATTTAATCTGACAGTACAAATTAGAGGCCTGTGTTTTGACGAAAAGTCTAGTCAGTAGTTGGGACTGCAACTTTTTCAGCTTTGGGAGTCCCAGGACTGCAACTTGAAATTGCTAGTGAAAACCCTGAGTTATGAAAAAGGTCTTAACACATAGTACAATGTTATTTACAGTGTATAAACTATAAAGCACACAATATACATGTTTGCAAATTGTGTACCCTGCTTGGCTAACAACGCCATAAATTTTTTTTAATGATTCTGAATAACTTGCAACTACATGACTGTAGAGAGTAGTAAAAATCATTTAAAGCTATAACGAAATAACCATATATGATGTAAGGAATAACATATGAATGAACACAGTCAATGTATATGTTATCATAAAGCATTCCATTCTTCTCCCACTCATAAAAAAATGCAAAAAATAAACCATCAACATAGTTCATAACTTGGAACAATGAAACTTAAAATTCTCAAAACATGTTATTTTAATTTAAAAAAAAAAACCAACAAAAGAATAACTTATCTTTCAGAATCTATATACTGCTAAACCTTTAATAGTATACTAAGTCTTGCTGGTGACTAATTTTCATGGATTTCATATATGCAGCAATCCATAAATTTAATTTTAAATTTCAATAAATAAAGTTCCCTTTTATGTTAATATCTCCAAATACTGAAATCCTTAAATTCATATCATCACAAAATAGCTGTATTGACCAAAATCCCAAAACTTCACACCCAAGAAATTAAATGGCTTCACAGTATATATTTTCAAAATATAAAAAATGAAAAAAAAAAGACACTGACATGAGTCATGACTGTGGGGTTACTTATGAAATAAATAAAATGGTTAAGGTGAATGACTCTGTACAAAATGTATGTACTACAATATGTGCAGAAGATGTGTCTAAGATATACAAAGAATGTTATAATTGTAAACATGTCTCTAAATATATAAAGCAAACAAGAGGCCCGCAATGCGGAGCAATATACGCCCGAAGGTAAGACCTTTGACCCCTAAGTGTGACCTTGACTTTGAAGCGAGCCATCCGAAACATGCACTCTGCACGTCATTGTGCCAAGTTTCTTTAAAATCCTTCAAGCTGTTCAAGAGTTACAGAGTCATATGAGCCACGCCATGAGAAAACCAACATAGTGGCTTTGCGACCAGCATGGATCCAGACCAGCCTGCGCATCCACGCAGTCTGGTCAGGATCCATGCTGTTCGCTAACGGTTTCTCTGATTGTAGTAGGTTTTAAAAGCGAACAGCATGGATCCTGACCAGACTGCGCGGATGCGCAGGCTGGTCTGGATCCATGCTGGTCGCAAAGCCACTATGTTGGTTTTCCCATGGCGCGGCTCATATGACCTTTAGCCCCTAAGTGGAGTTACAGAGCAGATACGAAATTGCTAATGGATGGATGGACGTACAGACAGACGGACACCAGCGTCATAACATAATACGTCCCTTCAGGCGCATAAAAACACTTGTAGGATTAAGTCATGCATGTTCAAAAATTTCGAAAACATACTAATCTGAAGTTCTTAACATTATACATTAATTGTTAAATTCCCTGGTTATAACTCATTCTCTTTCTGGACCCTGAACCAACCACAAATAGATTCTCATACAATGAATGGAAGTTTTACACTATTGTAAATATTCCGAGTTTTGTGTAGACAATCTGATAACTGGACCTCCATAGAATGCCACATCCTGTGCGTAGTTTTTCCCCTTTGATATTGATAAGCAAAGTATCAGTGAATAAGTGAAGTCTTCTATTCTTAAAGGGAATCCATATCACACTTTTATTTGGTTAAAAATTGAGCACTTTAAAACTGCACAGTTATCTTTACTGGTTTTCTTACATGCAAGGTGTGATCTTCATCAGACTCAGTTGTGACTGCGTAACTTACTGTAACAAGTCTATTACAATACCATTGATCATAAGTATGGTGAAGCACAATGTTAATTTAACATATCCAGCAAAATCTAATAAAAGCTATCATCAATGTTTCTTTTCATGAACTGCTGGCTTCTTTACAATGTAGGTTGTGTAGAAAAAATGTGAAAATAGTACTAGATAACTGAAATACATTATCATGCAATACTTAATATTTTGGTAACTACTATCGCATTCTCGACCAGACTTGAGTGCGTTAAAAGCCACAATATTGACAACAATCCCAACCATCATTTGAACAAGCTGAAGCGATGTAATAGCCATGTTCACCCACTTAGGAAATTGGTATTTCATAGCTCGAAGCGCGTAATAGCTGTACATCATGGAATGAACTGTATAATTCATTACGATGAACCATCTGCCTGTGGAAATTCTTTCACTGTAACTATACCAAGAATACACAAGTACACTCATGTGATGGTACCAGTGAAGAAATATTAATGGCTGCTTTCTTAGAACTATGAATATTGTATCGCCAAGTTCAAAAACTTTTGACACCACAAAAAGGTATGTCCAGAAGCTGGTCACCTTCCCTTGTCCCATATAGGAACTGCTACAACAGGAATATTCGAAGCCAAGCGACAACGACCAGATCAGTTCTGGCACAGTACGAATTGCACCGACAATACTAAATATTGCAAGAACACCGCTCCAAAATGCTAAATATGGTCTCAGTTCGAACCTCTTTCGGTGTGCCATATAAAGCTGGCAGCCAAACACCACAATCAAATAAACACAGGAATACACAAAACTGTCTGCCCAGTGCTGGTGCATGTAATCATCAAATGCACGTTCGTCATGGGTTTTCTCGAAAGGAAAGAAGTAAGTCATATTCGCTGGATCAAGATGTGAGTTATCCATTTTAATCTTCACAGATAAGCAGCTAAAATATCACAAAAAATCACTAATTCAATCCAGCGGGTGTGTTATCTTCCCCGGTGTCTCCAAACACATGTGTTTGGTTGTCAAAACCGTCACGAAATCAATGATTGGTTCTTCCCATGAACTGATGTTAGTGGACCAATCACAATTGTCAATGCAAAACAATGTTTGGCTCGATATTCAACATGGCCGCGACCTGCGAGTGAAAAATGGGGACAATTTACATTCTTGCGAAATATAGTGAGATTATCTCATCTTTATTTTTCTGTCCCTTTGAGTTGTTTGAATGTCTTACTATACGGAATTTTTCATACATAATTTTTACAGATAAAGCAGAACAAAACGATTTTTTCAAGATCAGTTAGGCTGTTGAAAGTATAGCGAAAATGGCCTTCGCTATACAGGAGTTGACACTCCTATTAGAGGCAGAAGAAGTTCCTAACCCTAACAGGCAGATATAACTACAATACAGGTCACTTACTACCCAGATGGCCCTGGATTTCGGTGGATCAACATATTATGCAACTTGATACAATGGAGTCTGGTCGTGAAGCCATGCTGCTCGTCGGTGATTGGTCCTCCTGGCCATGTGATAGGAATCATCCTCTCCGATTGGCTGGTTCTCCTGTGACCTCTTACTGTGACCTAACTAACCCCAACTACGTTCCCACTACACCCCCCCCCCCCCCCCCCGTTCTATAAAGTTGGTCACCAGGGTCCGTGTGAATCACACAGAGAAGAGATGGCCTGGGAGGCTATAGATGGGTTCCTCGTAGAGACAGGCATAACAGGGATACCCTGCTTAATAATAATCATGGAGGTTTCACCATTAACGATTTTACATCTCGTGCAAAACAGACCAGACAACAAGGACTTCTGAAATCATCTATCTACATCTACATCTACATCTTTCACCCAACCGTCGATTTCCGACTATCACTGGGCGGCGCTGTCAGAGAAACAGTTGTTAAAGAACTGATATGTTACAATGTTAAAAGAATAAAAGCTAAAAAAGACAGTATGCTACAGTTAAAATGGGACAGAGGCAACAGAATTACATACTGACCACCGCCAGCCTGTCTCTAAAGATACTGAGACTGGGGCTAGATTTAACATGAGTTGGTAGGGAGTTCCAGAGTCGGATGGTCCTAGGGAAGTAGGAGTTAGAAAAGTACTGAGTGTGAGACATGGGGATTAAGTAATTTAGGTTTCTAGTTGGAATAAGATGAGATTGGTCGACTGCAACTGTCTGGGTCCTTATTTTATAAAACATTACTAATGAATTGTGTAACCTTCTATATTGGAGTGTATTCCATTCTAAGGTTTTCAGCATTTGTGTAACACTACTGGTGTAACTGTAGTCATACATGACGTACCTAGCAGCTGACCTTTGGACATTTTCGACTTTGCTAGTGAGGGTTTTTTGCCAAGGATGCCAGACGCTTGAACAGTATTCAAGTTGAGGGCGGACATAGGTGTTATAGGCAGCAATTTTGACCTTTTTATTATCAGTTTTGACATTTCGTTGTATGAAGCGAAGAGTGGAAGTTGCTTTGGAAGTGATACTGTCAATGTGTTTGGACCAGTTTAGATCTTTGGAAATGGTTATGCCTAAGTATTTAGCTGCCTCACAAGTTTTTAACTCTATGTTGTGAAGTTTGTAGGGGTAGACTACAGGATTTTTCTTTCTAAAAATTCTAAGGACTTCACACTTGTCCGGGTTGAACTCCATGGACCATGTCTTCTCCCAGGTTTCTAAGCTAATCAGGTCTTGTTGCAGAGATATACTATCTGAAATGGAGTTGATGGTAAGGTATATTATGGTGTCATCTGCAAACATTCTTGCGTTACATTTGACGGAATCTGGTAAGTCATTGATATATACCAGGAAGAGACATGGCCCAAGAACAGACCCCTGGGGAACTCCAGACAGTACAGGAAGTTCACTGGAAAAATGACCATCAACAGCGACTTTCTGGGAGCGGTTGGACAGGAAAGATTTGACCCATTTGGTAATTTGTGGGTTGACACCAAGGCTTTGTAGTTTATAAATTAGTCTAATGTGATCGACCTTGTCAAACGCCTTGGAGAAGTCCATGACAATAACATCTGTTTGTTGACCCTGTTCAGTGTTATTGTAAAGTTCCTGAGTGAAATTAATGAGCTGAGTCTCACAACTGTGACCTGATCTAAAGCCGTGCTGGAACTGGCTAAGTAGCTTATGCTTGTCAAAATAGGTCATAAGATTGGAAACAACAATGTGTTCAAGGAGTTTGGAAGCAATGCAAGTTAGGGAAATTGGGCGATAGTTACTAGGTTTAGACTTGGGACCTTTTTTAAATACGGGGGCTACGGTGGCTTTTTTCCAATCACTGGGTACTAGGCCAGATTCGAGAGATAACCTGTATATATGGGCAAGTACAGGAGCAATTTCATGGTGGAGTTCTTTTAGGATGCGTGGGGATAATTCATCAGGTCCTGAGGCTTTATGTGGGGATAGGCCATAGAGCAGTTTTTCCACACCTTCAGTGGTGACCTGGATCTTATTCATCATGGAGACTGGGGATGAGAGGACGTTGGAACATATATGCTTCAGACTAAGGGGCTGGGGAGGGGAAAAGACAGATTCAAATTGTTTGTTTAAGATAGTAGCCTTTTGGATGGGGTCTGTGTAGGTAAGACCATCTGATTTAAGGGGGGCAATGCCGACATTTTCTTTTTTGTTGTGCTTGATGAAGCTGTAAAACTTTTTGTTTTTACCAGGTTGTGAGTCATGGTCAAATATGACACTTTCCATATATGACCAGTATTGGGCTCTTATTTGCTTCTGGATAGAAGACTTAAGGGATTTGAATCTTTGTTGGCGGGCTGAGGAGGGAGATTTGTGTAGTTTCTGGTACAGTTTATCACGCTTATGTATAAGCCTGATAATTCTCGGGGTTAACCATGGCAAGTCGGCACGGGTTTAGACATTTTAGATGGAATGTGTTTTGACTGGGATTCATTAAGGCAGTCCTTGAATGAATTCCACGCTACTTCAGGGTCTGAATGGTTTTCGGTGAGAAAGCTAGCACCAAAAGCCTTCATGTCAGATTTTAGCCCTTCCCAATTAGCCTTCGTGTAGAGTTTTATAGGGCGTCTAGGTTGGGTTGGGCGGCCCCTATTAAGATTCAATTCATGAAATATAATATCATGATCCGAGGTGGCTAGACTCGGTAGGGATTTAACCAAGTGAACATGGGATGGATGGTTTGTAAAGAAGAGATCAAGGGTGTTGGATAACCTAGTTGGGATCTTAACTATTTGTTCAAGATTATAATGGGAATATCTTTCAATAAATTCTTCATAAAAGGATCTGTTTTTACAAGTTTGTTTAGGGGACTCTTTTGACCAGTCAATGTCGGGGAGATTGAAGTCTCCAAGTAGCCATACTATACTGCCCTTGGGTATTTTACTAAGGGATAACCAGAGTTGGGATAGGGAGTCGGCATCTAATTCTTGGGGTTTATAGTAGGCTCCGACAAAGATATCTTTAAGGCCAGTGATGGTAATTTTGGCCCAGGTTATGTTACATGAAGTCTTGAGGTCTGGTTGTTCTTGGCTGATCAGTGAGTTAGATATGTCGAGTGCTAAACTTGGATCATGGATGGGATTCCCCCATAGGAGATTAATTGTCATTTAGAACATTTAGAAGTGGTTGTTCTAAACATCTCTTTTAATAACTGGAATTAAGGTCATGGGATCCCCATACTGACCTAAGTTCATAATTTTCTGGGTAACCCAGATAAACATATCAAATTATTAAGGTCCTGGGAAACCCAGGGGAAGAACTAATACCGATACTAATGCATACCAGGAACTACACATACTTACATCAATTTATAACTTTAAGGTTACCCAAAAGGGCATAATAAATCATTAAGGCGCTGGGATACCCTGCGGAACAATATGTCTTATCAAAGTGTATCATGGGATACCCATACTGCAGTACACCAGGACATACCATAAAATGTACCTAGCAAAACATTCAGATCTGAGAACTCCCCAGTCATTGAAATACCTCATTTAAGATCATGGGACCCCCATATTGATCTTAAGAAGCAAAGCTGTCTAAAGTTTGGACCATTCTGCATTAAGGTTTAAAGAGACCCAGTAGAATTTATAGTCTATGGAAATAGTTTAGCACTCGACAGTATCAGGATAAGTTATCCCAATGATAAACCTGGGATGCCCATGAGGCTTGGGGTGCACTGAGCAGATGGACAATTTCTACATCTAGAACAAGGATAAACCCGGGATACCAGGAGGCTGGGGAGACCCCAAGAAGATGGACACAGTTTCTGCGTCTATTGAAGGACGAGGCATTGCCTCTACTGATCCGTATAGGAAAAAGGATCTGAAGTAGGCGATCCGTGACCCGGAGTCCCTTTCCCCAGGCCCTTAGCCCAAGGATCTCTATTGCTAAGACCAGACCGGTCCTGTGACAGATCCCGGAATCCCCATCCCCATCTGGAAGAGGTTTTTGCTACAGCCCAAAGGATGCTGTGGTTAAATAAAGGCTGCACAGACTTTGGTCTCACACTAGGAATGTTAGCAGGTGATACCAAAATACAATCAGACCCACAAGTGAGACTCTGGCACACCATGCCCCTACTGTTCTGTCCATCTGAACAGGAGACCTGAACACATCCCAGAGACCCTACACCAACAACCTCTCTTTCAGTATCTCCACAATGATGTGAAACTGTTGCGGCAGAGGCAATGAGGCCCTGACTGAACCTGTCAGAATTCAACATTATTACCCTGGACTGTGAACGGAAAGTGTAGTACAAACTTTCTACCTCTAAACGAAGGGGCGAGTAAAACGGATTCCCAGACAAGGACACTATACTTTGTGACCGAGAGCAAGAATCACTAAACCCATACTTGTTCCATAGTTGCTGCCCTGGAGAATGACATAATGTACAGGCACTCTGGTTGATTACCGGAGAAGGGAACCCTGAGGGAGGGAGTGGTACAGAGTACAATGACAAGGTTGCTGGTGGCGGCAACCCCCAAGCAAGTGAACCTTTGTGGGCAAAGTCATATAGGAATAAACTAACTGTTGGTTCTCCAACGTGATAAGGCGGCAATTTCCCAGAATGATTGAAGGGCAATACCCTACCATGCTCTTGATATTGAACATAGCTGCTAGTATCAGGTCCGCAAACCTTTGGAATACAATGGCCTCTGAGCTTTCCACCGGTGCCTTGACCTTTAGTAACAAGATTCCCTACTATTTCCGATTCATCTATGACCTTACGTTCCCCAGATGCCACTTGAGGTCCAGATGACTTTGTATTGAACTGGGCTTTAGTTTGGCATAAACTTGGCGAGGAGTTTAGTGGAAGACATTGGTCATGGCCTTCATCCCTAGAGTCTGAAGTCCCAGATTTGCTGTCAAAAGAGTTACTCTTGTAAAAACCAGTCTCCGAGTTGGGCAAATCTGACGTACCATTTTGCCTATTTCCTTTAGCCACCAGAGATACATCAATTTCACTTATAGGATATCTTATTGTAAGGCAGTTCCTATAATTATCTTCTTGAATTACCATTAAAATATACAGGCCAGTATTAAAAAGAGTCACAGTGTTGTGCTCAAGAACATTATTGGATAACTGCTCCCTAAAAGCAGTATCTTTGTTATTGTCACAATCTGCAGGGCACTCGGATACTGGAGCTAATTGAGTACCCATAGTGTTTAATTTGCACAGGGTTGTTGCAACCAGGGTATTTGCAATGTTCATGCTTCGGTGCAAAGCTAACTGGACATTAGGATCAGGAGAGAATACGGTTTCCGTATTGTTTAAATTGAACAAGGCCCTTGGGGGATAAGAAGATACTGTATCAGTATTAATGTGTAAATCACATGGGGTGCTAGAGCTGGGGATGACTGTAGCATCCATGTTGTCTATAGCACACATGGAACTAGAAGAGTGTTACATACATTATCTGCTTATTGTACAGAGCACGTGGAGCACTAGAGACAGGAGTGACTAGGGTAACCATACTTTCTGGGGCATCCAAAGATATGGTAAGTACGGTATCTGCTTTATGGTATAGGGCGCTAGCGTTTGTGGCTGATACGGTACCGGTGTTATTAATAGTGCACATGGCGTTGGAAGGAAAGGTAAGTACTGTATCCGTAACACCATCCAATTCATATGGGGTGCTAGACTGGTGGTCTACTACGGTATCCGCATTGTCTATATTGCATGTGGCATTGGACAGAATGGTAGTTACAGTATTTGTATTACTGTCCATATTGCACTGGGTGCTGGCATTAAGGGTTAATACGGTAGCCGTATTTTCTAAATTACTGGGGGCGCTCAGAGAAAGGTTAAGTACGGTATCTGAACCAACACACATAGTGCGAAGATCATGAGTGGGTACAGTCTCTGATTGTGAATGGTCTCCTTTACTAATTAACTTGTTGGGAATCAGTAATTTAGTGGTGTCAGCAAAATTACTCCCACCATAATCTGATGCAGAGTTATCAAACTGGCTACTGGTCAGTCTACTGCTCCTCTGCAGAGACTCATCACTGACTCCCTCAAGACTGGAATCTGGACTCAATAAAGAACTAACAACCCCAGAGCTATTTGCCTGCTCTCCCCAAGGTTTCAGACATGCTCCCCACATGAGAGCACTACTATCATTTCCCCCACACTCTCCCCACTTCTAAGAGAGCTTGATGATTTGCATTCAGTAACTTGGGACAAATCTCGCTCTGCAAAGTCCAGAAAGTTAAAGAACTGTTCAAGGTCTTCATCTGATTTTATTGGAACCCGGGGGACACAAGGCACACTACCCTGATCCTTAACTAGAGTATCACAGAACAAATCCCCAATTCCGTTGAGGTACTTACCTCACACATTTCCAGGGAAATCTCGGATTTGGAGAAGTGTGAGGAGGCTTCCTCCCTTAGCACACTCTCCCTTAGGAGATTAATTTCTGACTTGAGGGCTCCTATGATTTGTTCAAGGTCATCATCTGATTTTAGTGGAACCCGGGGGGACACATGGACACACTACCCTGATCCTTAACTGGAGTATCACAGGACAAACCCCCCAATCCGTTGAGGTACTTACCTCACACATTTCAGGGGAAATCTCGGATTTGGAGAAGTGTGAGGAGGCTTCCTCCCTTAGCACACTCTCATTCAGGAGATTAATTCTGACTTAAGGGCTCCTATGACTCAACATCTTCCTTAAATTTCTTTAAACTAGACTCAACAATTTCGTCGGAGTAGTTCTTCCACCACGATGACTTGTCATTCAGGGACTTATTTTTATTTCTTAGAATTCGTGTACAAGTCATCAGATACTCCACACAAACACAATATATGTCGCATTTCTCTGTCAATGTATCTACTTTCTTTTGGAGGCGATCCCTCTGGTATTTTAGTTCTTGATTTTCACCCTCCAGAACTTGTATTCTCTGTGATAAACTTTTATTACGTATTGGCGAATTGTAGGAACAGTTAGCCCCATGGGGAGTTACAGGAAAAGTCACGGGATACCCGACATGTGTTTCCGAGAGATACGGGAGGTTATTAGCATGACCTTGGCTCAAGACCTTTACCGGAGATGCAGCCGGCACTGGTGTCACAGGCGGCGTATCATAGGTCGTCTTACATGGTGTGTGGGGGACTACTGTTTTTGGTGAAGACCACCCATGCCCCTCTTCTGCCGTCATGCCTAGTGTGTGAGGGGATACCACCTCAGGGGGAAAATATTCTAATTGTCTATTGGCTGTAATGCCTGGTGTGAACGGGGATAACGCCCCTGGGGACCAATATCCAAACCCCCAATTGGCCCTCATGTCCGGTGTGTGAGGGGCTACCCCTCCCGGTGAAGGCCACCCATATCCCCACATAGGCGGGTAACATCCCAAATGAGGCCCAGTCCCACCCGAGTTACCTGGGGATTTTGTATTGCTGCAAGTACTTACTTTCTCAGCCATAACCTTAGATATAAAGTATAAAGCTGATATATCTGCTATAAATTAAAATACTTGATAATTTGCTATTTGTTTTCTTGAACCTCAATACAGACAATATCCTTACACCCTCTCTAATTTTTATTCTTTTTGGCCTTTGATGTAAAAGCAGTAAGATAATACATGTACAGTAACAGGGAAGGATACCTTCCACAAATTTACCAAAAGAAACAGTACACTTACCGTCTTTCTATCCGTGAATTGAATAGAATGGAATGAAATAACTTTTTGAATAATTTTGAAAAATTCCAAGTCACCGGTTGTTGTTGTTACCGGAACTTCCGGCGTAAAATGAAAGTACTTTCGGTTTGGCACGTTTTCCGTGCGTGAGGCCTAAACTTCTGAAAAATATGACAAAACAATTTCTTTTGACGAAGAAAATTTAATCCACTAAAAGAATGTTCAAACCAAATCGATATAACCCCAAAAGAATAACCGTTAGAGCCTTACGGCGATTTTCCCAGTTTTTTGACAGTCCGCAGGCTGTATAAACCGGGCTAGAAATTATAGAAATAACCCTTACTAATCTTACACAGGAATCCTGTTCAGAAAAAACCTGGCCGAAGGGACAGTTCAAAGGCTTTCGCCTTCTACTACGTAACGGACAGGGACCTACTAGGGAATTTCCAGGCGAGATGTTCGCGATTACTTCTGACACCAATATAGCGAAAATGGCCTTCGCTATACAGGAGTTGACACTCCTATTAGAGGCAGAAGAAGTTCCTAACCCTAACAGGCAGATATAACTACAATACAGGTCACTTACTACCCAGATGGCCCTGGATTTCGGTGGATCAACATATTATGCAACTTGATACAATGGAGTCTGGTCGTGAAGCCATGCTGCTCGTCGGTGATTGGTCCTCCTGGCCATGTGATAGGAATCATCCTCTCCGATTGGCTGGTTCTCCTGTGACCTCTTACTGTGACCTAACTAACCCCAACTACGTTCCCACTACAAAAGAATTACCAGATAACTTCCCTTTGATTTTTGCTCTTTTTATGAGTAGAAAAAAATGAAATAAGGCAAAGTGAGTTGGAGGAAATCGATTTGGCAGTGGCTAGGGGGAAGGTAACTGGACCTCTACTACCATAGGCTTTAGAGCCGGAGTTTAGAGGTCCTGTTACTGGAGCAAAGGGCTGTCTATACTGATTTGGCTTATTGGGATGACTTATAGGATACAAGATACAAATTTTATTTAAAGTCAGTGTTAATATACAGACAACATTTCGCGTGACGTCACGCATTAACACATGTTATAAATCTGGTGGTTGGCAAAACAATTGTTTTACATTGTTTCTGTATGGGATCAGAATTTTTAATAACTTTTTCCTTTATTTTACAGTTTAAGGATTTTAAAAATTCATATGCTTACGATTTTCATATTTTCTTATGCAGTTATCTTTTTAAAATGAATTACCATTTTAAATGACATGATTTTAATAGCAGTGTAGCGATGTTCAGTACTTTTAGAAAAATACTAAGTTAAGTGTTCATGAATTATATTTCGAAATAATAATTACAAGTTATTAATAAATTGCTTGTTTTATGACCTTTCTATTGATCAAAAAATTATTCATATAATTTGTGTTTTAAGGAAGTTGAAGCTGTTAGAAAAAACATCACTGTTTACAAATAACATGGACGCTCAGCATCTGCCCACCCAATGTCTGTCTTATCAATGCTAAAAATAGAAAATACAACGGATTTGTATACAAACAACAAAAAACGATCTCTCCTATATTATAATTTGATATTTCTATTTGTCATCCCTTTAAGCCTTACCCGTATCTGCATTTTACTGTTAGGAAAATGATGACATGAAAAAATCCAAAAAAGTCATTATATACAGGTCAGACTTACTTTATTATATCTATAATTAAACATTAATATTCATGTAGAAACTTCATATGAGTTGAATTTAATCCATTATTTTAAATAATTATTATTATTATTATTATATCAGATTTATATAGCGCCCTTTTCATGATATTAAAACACGTTCAAAGGTGCTTTACATATAGCGAACACAGCCACACAGGGTGCAAAATTCATCCTGTACTAATACAGACACAGAGCGATCTGACCAGAGGGCCAGAGTGAGATAAAGCCCCCAGAACAGATGGAGAGAACCTCTTTTAGATACAGGCCTGTCCGGCTAACTTAGCCTAGCTCTTTGCGGATAGACAGTCTGGTTCTTTAACGTGCCCGGTGTATAGTACCGATACACGCGAAGCCGTCTTTCCTGGGAAGAACCAGTACAGGCCTCTTGGTTAGGTGTGAGACACTCTAGAGCATCTCATTCTTATAATATAATAATATACAGCTATACTACAAGTACAAGTTTTTGGGTGGATAATGTAGGCCCTTCCTGAATAGATGTGTTTTCACAACTTGATCTGTAAACTTATTTAGTCAATCTTTTTTTAGAATAGTTGTAAGAATATAGATGAATAGCTGTCTTACACTGTAGAAACAAAATGTGATTGAAATTTACCTACATACACTGATTTATGTACATATTACTTCATTACCGGTAATTAAAAAAAAAATATACATTCAACACATTGTCTTGGCCTAATATATATGTCACTGTCAATTTAAAACTAAAAGCTTGTATATGCTATATCTCATATTTTTCATGCAAATCATGTATAATTACTATCATGGAAATAAAAAAATACATTTATTTTGTGGCGCCTCTTTTAACAGACATTCGTTTGAATTAACTATAAAATCACATTCCCCAGAAGAATTTCCGATCGGTTGCGGAAAAACGATAAACACGAAAGTAAGACGAAATGACCACCCATGTCAGTCTAAGAAAATAGGAAAAAAATCATTCGTTTCTCTGCACATGTTTTGACTTGAAGGGAATATTGCACGGCTATCATAATGTTTAGATGTATATTTCAAAATGTGTAGCCTTTTTTTAAGATTTATGCTTTTTTATTTGTCTTTATTTGGTACCTTTAAGAAATAATTTATAGCAAAAGAGTGCTTTAACACTATTTATGCATGATGGGTGGTTATACATCGTGCGTAATAATTTCACGTGGGCACAATGTTCGTGAAATGATGTCTTCAACGCATTACCGCCCGAGTGTTTAAATAGTGTTAAAACACGGTTTTGCTATAAATTATTTCAATTCTAATATGCCTTTAATCAAAAACAGTAGATAAAATATAGTAGCGCTCTTTCTTGGTCGCAACAAAAACATTTACGTCACCGCACGTTAACGTGACATCATTCTAGCATAAGTGTGTTTTAACAGACAAGCATATTAGAATTATAAATACAGTGAAACACAGTTTTAACCAGAACCCTTGTATGTCAGAAACCCTTCTAAACTGAAAAAATTCATCAGTCTTGAAATTTAACCGTCTTATTTCATTAGAAATTAAAACCTTTGAAATAGAACCCCTTTATTCCAGAAACTGAACAGTGGCAGCCAGAAGTGTGTTTGAAATTTAGTCTTTTCTTGCTTATAGTTCACTGGCTTGCTTTTATACTAAATAACAACCTATGATGATGACATTGTCCATGCCATCGTGTTGCTATTTTACATGTAGTCTTAAAGATGTGTATGGACTAAGTCACTTGCAAGCAAGCATCTATTTCATCGGTTTAACATCAACATATTCTTAAGAGTTAACTACTGTTAGGTCCATGTTTCGGAGAAAAAAGTTCGAACATCTGACATCAAATCATAGTAAGAAAGAATTGTTTTACATGAAAATTACACAGCATATAAAATAAAGCATAAAATTTATATTATTCTTCAATACCATGTCAGTTTACTTTTATATGTATTAATTCCAAAAGGGACTGCTTGAATGGGCCACACGTCTGGACAGTTCAATGCCTTTAAAAACTCGAGTTTAAAACTCTCCGTTTTGATGCATTTGCAACAATGTACCAGTGCTTAAGCTTCACATAACTAGGTTAAACATCGTTTTTGACGATTTATTTCTTTACAAATGGCATTCCTTTTTAAAGGGGGACAACTCTTTTAGAAAATTTTAAGTATACATTTCTATGGGACAGAATGGTAAAAATATATTGGACAGAGAGGTTGTTTTTAAAGATGTTGTTCGTTTTCTAAAAATGTCTGTAGTTTTGTGATATACTGTACTGCTAAACTTTAAAAAGAATCTCTTCTGCTTATGTCTTGGTGTCTGATTAAAGAGAAAGTGGAGGGAAAAAATATTTGAACGCTTACTTGATTTTTCACGTCAGCAGTAGGTAGATCAGTTTTTAGCTGGACTATACGAAGACCCTGGCGTCGGCGTCAGCGTCACACCTTGGTTAAGTTTTTGCATGCAAGTACATACAGCCATCAATTAAAGGCATATAGCTTTGAAACTTATTTTTTCTTTTTCTAGGTCAATTAACAACCTTTCTGGGTCAAGTCCCATAACTCTGACATGTATTTTGAGCAAATTATGCCCCCTTTTGGACTTAAAAATTTTGGTTAAAGTTTTACATGCAAGTTACTATTTCCAAAACTAATGCAGATATTGATTTGAAACTTCACATGTGTCTTCGGGGTTATAAAACTAGTTGATAGCAGCACATCCCATAACCCTGACTTTCATTTTGGCCAAATTATGCCCCCTTTTGGACTTAGAAAATTCTGGTTAAAGTTTTGCGTGCAAGTACACACAGCTATTTCTAAAAGGCATATAGATTTAAAACTTATTTTTTCTTTTTCTAGATCAATTACCAACCTCACTGGGTCAAGTTCCATAACTCTGACATGTTTTTTGAGCAAATTATGCCCCCTTTTAGACTTAGAAAATTTTGGTTGAAGTTTTACATGCAAGTTATTATCTCCAAAACTAATGCAGATATTGATTTGAAACTTCACATGTGTCTTCGGGGTTATAAAATTAGTTGATAGCAGCAAGTCCCATAACTCTGACCTTCATTTTGGCCAAATTATGCCCCCTTTTGGACTTAGCAAATTCTGGTTAAAGTTTTGGGTGCAAGTACATACAGCTATTACTAAAAGGCATATAGATTTGAAACTTACTTTTTCTTTTTCCAGATCAATTACTAACCTCACTGGCTCAAGTTCCATAACTCTGGCGTGTATTTTGGGCAAATTATGCCCCCTTTTGGACTTTGAAAATTCTGGTTAAAGTTTTACATGCGAGTTTCTTTCTCCAAAACTAATGCAGATATTGAATTGAAACTTCACATGTGCCTTAGGGGTTATAAAACTAGTTGATAGCAGCAAGTCCCATAACTGATATGCTTTTTGGTCAAATTAATCCCCTTTTTGAACTTTAAACTCTTTTGATATTTAACCTTTTTAGGTAATATTTTCCTGCCTCTGGGACAATATTTCGAATAGTCGAGCTTGGCTGTCTTACGGACAGCTCTTGTTATTTTGGTTATAGATATGAGCTGCACCATGAGAAAACCAACATAGTGGCTTTGCGACTAGCATGGATCCAGACCAGCCTGCGCCTCCACGCAGTCTGGTCAGGATCCATGCTGTTTGCTAACAGTTTCTCTAATTGCAATAGGCTTTGAAAGCAAACAGCATGGATCCTGACCAGACTGCGCAGATGTGCAGGCTGGTCTGGATCCATGCTGGTAGCAAAGCCACTATGTTGGTTTCCTCATGGTGCAGCTCATATGTATTTTTCATATACCTATGTGTTGACTATTGAGAGCTGTGCATGGATGAAATGTTAGGGTTAAGATTATTAGTAAAACTATTGTGATGTCCGCTGTGAAATTATTTTGGCCTGCAAATGCAAAAACCTATAAAAGGTTAGGCTGTAGACAGTATTTATTTATCTGATCAGCATGCATCTCTTTGATTACAGTATTTTACCTTGACTGAGGTAACATAAGTAATAGAAGGACAATAGAATAGTACAATTTAGATGGAAATAATCTGTGGGGATGCTTCAACTTTCTTTTTCCATTTTTTTCCCCAAAGAATGACCCAGTGAAACATTTTAGCTGTGATAATTCTTTACTTATAAAAAAAATAATGTATACAGGCTTAAGACATGTTGAATAAATGCAAATGCAAGGAAAAGTGGTTATTTGATGGACATCTCAAAACTGAAATATTTATTTCCATTTTAGGTGTCATACTGCTGTTGCTTACAAATGTGAGAATTCATTGTGAAACACAGGAGGCAGATGGACATCACAGTCAGGAGGACACAAGCAACCTAAATGGACAAATAAGTAACAAAGTTGATGATGAAAGCATTAAGAACACTCTTACTAAACATTCGAAAGAATTTCCTGATAGTGACGTCTGTGATAAAGAAAACGAAGATTGCAATGCAGGTGCAAGAAGTACATCTGTAAAAAAGGAAGCAGTTTTAGAGGCTCCACATGACAAAAATGAGCCAAAAACTGAGGATCAGCAAGAGATTGATTCAATTTCTGAAAAACAGCCAGCTGGAAAAGGTAAAGAATTTGAGAATGTTTTGCAGGAAAATGAAGAGATAACTGAAGGAGCTGAACAAGGTGAAGACAGTTCAAACAAAGATGAAGAGAGGACGAGAACAAGTAACACAGAATCAACAGTGACTGAAACTGGAAAAGATATTGTAGATGAAACCTCTGACAACCCTCACACATTTAATAATGAATTAGTAAAAAACACATCCACTTCTGAATCAAATTCCACTATTTATCAATGGCTCAAATTCATATTAGACCCCTTCATCGAAGAATTCAAGGATGGAATTTATCCAAAGTTGTCAGATAAAACAAATAATACATTGTCTAATGTTTCAGTTATTACTGAAAATGCTACAGTAGAAACAGAAAAAGTGAATGTGACTGTAACAGAGCCTGTAAATGTTACTGTAAGTAACACTACAGATTCTGGTAAAAAAGTGAAGTTTCAGTGTACAGGTAAAAATGTTACTGACAACGTAAATGCTACAGTGAAACTCATTACAACAGCTCAACTTCTTCAACTCTTAAACTTTGATAAAAACGATACAGAAAATGTGACAGACTGTCTGCTTGTGATGTTTTACGCACCCTGGTGCCACTTCTGTGCAAAGGTGGCGCCACACTACAATGCATTAGCTAGGGCATTCCCACAATTAGACTTTGTTGCCGTGGATACAGCTCAATTTAGCAAGTAAGAATATGCCTATGTATCATCTATACTGTACATAAGCAAGTAAAATGGCTCCAGGATTTTCTTCAGTAATTAATGAAAGAGTTCACCAGTGGTCTCTAGCTCAACTGAACATGAAGTGTTCATGGTTAGCTTTTTGGATCATTGGATGACAATCTGTCTGTCATACACAATTTCTTTTAAAGAACAACTCTTAAACTAACCTTACTTTTCAGGAATGTTGTGCCAGATTCATTTAAGTTATTATGATTTATCTAAAACACGGATGCCAAGGACTGGGCTAGTTTTCTCTGTACAGGAATATGGAGAACTTTGAAAATCTCCCCAGAAACTTCTGCTGCCTGATTTCAGAATAATTTCACTGCAATTTTGTTTAGGTTACCCTCTACCAAAGTGATTCTGAAACATGGCCACCAGGGTGCAAACTTGTTTAGCCTGTATAACTGTTAGAAAGACTTTGAAAAAACAACAACAACAACACTGGCCCAGTTTCAAAATAAATTCACACAGCAATGTTCTTTAGGTTACTCTCTGCCAGATTTGTAAAGAATTTTATGAGTTGTCAAAAACAGGCCATCAGGGGCTGGTCTTAATTTTCTGCGTACAGTTACTTAGAAAGCTTTGAAAATTTGTCCTCATTCCACCCCCACCCCCACCACCCCACACACAAAAAACAAAAAAACTGCAATGTCCCATGTGCCTTGGTTGGTCCTCTACTTAAATTGTGAAATCCAGGGCAGCCCTTTTATTACATAAATTTAAAGTGGCATTTGTATTTCCATGTACATGTAGCAGTGAGGATGTAAAATGATCTTGTAAAAATAGAGTTTATGCATGGTGTTTACTAATAAGTATACACTTGCTTGTTATTGCTTACTGCTTGTTATTGCTTACTGCATGCAAAACAACCTTAGATCCTTAAAATTTGTTATCTGGAAAAACACATTTTTGTACTGCTTACTTATAATTATAGAAGCTACAGATGGCAGTAGAGATGGAAAAAATTTGGTTTCTGTCAATTTTAAGGTTACATGTAGTTTTTGCATGCTTCTAGAATCTTATTATTTGTAATTCAGTTATTCTGATAATTTTTTTTCATTCAGGTGCTGATAAGTTTATTTGATAAATATTTGTGTATTCTTGTTTCAGTTTGTTGGCAAGATTTGGCACAGTGTCGGTCCCAAATATCCTAGTCTTTCACCAGTCAAGAGCAGCAGTCAAATTTAACCAGACAGAGAGAACTTTTGTAAACTTTGTTACATTTGTAACAAACGCAACAGGTAAATTAAGTTATATTTTAAGATAAGTTGTAATGTTTAAAGTCGACATCATGTCATTAACCCATGACAGTGACCCAAGAGTGGCATTGAAAATTTTGAAAGGACTTATTTTAGAAAGATGTAGATAATAATGTGGTGGCCATGTTTATGCTCCCATGTTCCCACTCCAAAGAAGAGCAAGTTTATTGCTTTGCTGTCTTTTGGTAAGCCATTTGGTTTATACCAGGATTGCCTGTGGTCAGCAGATGGCCCCTATATGTTTGGGGGTCATTAGGCCAATGGGCAAGGTTACAGTGACCTTCAGACTTTAAATACATGTAGTCTGATATCAATATATGGAGGAAATTTAGGCCATACAGAGGTCACGCTTCACAAGGTGTTTGCCTGTATTGGTTAGATGACCCCTATCCTTTGGGTCGAAAGATTAAAAGTGGCTATCACAATGACCTTCAGACTAATGTCTATCAAATTTCATAGCCTTATTGTGTTTGGTCGCCAGAGGACTCATTTGTTTAAAGGGGTCATAAGGTTAAAGTTCAAGGTAACAGTGACCTTGAGGCTTGAATATGTGTACAATGATCAATGGGCCTAATACTGTCAAGCTTTGCAGGATGATTGCCTGTGGTCAGTAGATAGAGTAACTGTTGTAGTTTGGGTTCAGGGGGTCAAAGGTCATAGTAAAATTGACATTGAGACTTACCATGTTTTGTCATTAGTAGATTGAGAATACTTGTTACCATCAGACATCCTGCTGTGATTGTCTATGGTCAGTAGAAGACCTATATCTGTAAGGGTCAGGTCAGAGGTCAATCAGTACATGTTACAGTGACATTGAGATTGTGATTTATTAGGATCTGTATCTGGAGAATGCTTTTGTCTAGGGCTGTCAAACAGAATGGCATGATTGCATGTGGTTAGTGAATGATCCCATTATTTTTAAAAGTCATTAGGTCAAGGTCACAGAATACAGAAAAATACCCACCAAATTACCACACACATTCACTGCAAATTATTTCTCTCAAGCAAGGTGTTCAATTTTATGGACATGTTCAGTTATTCTGTATATTGAACATGGTATTGAATGTTTTGAAACCTTTGAAAACATATGAAACAAATAGTAAATACATGTGAACATCAGATATTTTAGATTTTCATATTCTGATAGTGCTACAGAAAAACTTGCGTCTGGTGTTCTCTAGGTGCCTTGGTATTTCTGGTGTTCACTAGATGCCATAATATTTCTGGTGTTTGTTAGGTGCCTTGGTATTTCTGGTGTTCACTAGATGCCATAATATTTCTGGTGTTCATTAAGTGCCTTGGTATTTATGGTGTTTGCTAGGTGCCTTGAAATTTCTTGTGTTCACTAAATGCCATGATATTTCTGGTGTTCATTAGGTGCCTTGGTATTTCTTGGGTTTGTTAGGTGCTTTGAAATTTCTTGTGTTCACTAGATGCCATAATATTTCTGGTGTTCATTATGTGCCTTGGTATTTCTGGTGTTCACTAGGTGCCTTGAAATTTCTCGTGTTCACTAGATACCATAATGTTTCTGGTGTTCATTATGTGCCTTGGTATTTCTGGTGTTCGCTAGGTGTCTTGGTATTTCTTGGGTTCTCTAGTTGTCTTGATATTTCTTGTGTTTGCCAGGTGCCTTGGTATTTCTTGGGTTCTTTAGTTGTCTTGATATTTCTCGTGTTCATTAGGTTCCTTGATATTTCTTGTGTTTACTAGGGGCCTTGGTATTTCTGATGTTTACTAGGTGTTTTGATATTTCTGGTGTTTAATTAGGTGCCTTGATATTTCTGGTGTTCTCTAGGTGCCTTGAAATTTCTGGGTTTTTTTCCAGGTGTTTGATATTTTGGTGGTCTCCAATTGCCTTGATATTTCTGGTATTCATTAGGTGCCTTGATATTTCTGGTGTTGGCTAGGTGGAAGATATTACTATCTTACACTGAAATAAACAAACAGCTTTTATTTATGTCCAAAGATACCATGCAAAATAAGGTAAATGATAGCAGCAGAATTTAGAGATAATAAAGGTCTTGTGAGAAAATGTTAGATGCTGAATTCATATGAATTTCTAGTATAAACTCTTGAGTGTGCAAATTTTAGGTCAGTCAAACAGGTCTTAAGATTTTTAACTTTGAGAGCAGAGACAACTTCACTCAAAAGCCACTTAGTTCAGTTTCAATTTAACTGGAGTGAATTTTAATCTGCGAATAAAGACTGAAGCTTACTCATATTTAACCTTGTAAGCATGGTCTATCCTTACAGGTTTGGTGATATAAATATTGTCAGTTACCTGATGTTCTGTACCTTTTTAAACTAAATTCTTTTACCATTTTTAGGTCTGGAGGCAAACAGCACAGTTAATGTAACAGATGCCGATTACTTAGGTCCCGTACCAAGCGTGCCGACAGATGAACCTGATTATCTCCTCCTGATCTCTTGGATATTTGTGATATTCTGTAGCTCATGTATGTTCATCAAGTCAAACAAGGGACAGCAATGGATCAACAGGGTTAGAATTCTGTGGCAGGAACATCAGCATATTGACTGAGAGGCTCTGTGTCCAGACTGGGCTTCAGAGAGATAAAACTTAAGATTGGAGACCTGAATGCAAGATTTTCATTGGTCAATTTCAAAAGTAAGCTCAGTAACAGCCAATCAGATGCTGGTTTTTGTGACTGGTCCTCAGAAGTCAGTTTTATAAACTTGGATCTGGTCAAGACTGATAAATAGATGGAAGTGATAAGGTGTAGTCATTCAGCACTGTGATATGTCTGCTATGCTATTTAAAACACCAAAAGACACACACACATAAATATTTGCGTCTGCTAAAAGAAGTTGTTGTATTTTTGGCGAAAATCAGTCTCATTAATGAAAACTTGATTCTGTATCTCAGAAATTTTAAAGTATTGATGTGTATAATTTAAAGTAATTTTTATACGCCAGAAGGGACGTATTATGTTATGATGCTGGTGTTCGTCCGTCCGTCTGTCCGTTAGCAATTTCGTGTCCTATCAGTTTGTTACGTGTCCGCTCTGTAACTCTTGAACCCCTTCAAGGATTTCAAAAAGACTTGACACAAATGTTCACCACACTAAGACGACATGCAGAGCCCATGTTCCAGATGACTTGCTTCAGGTCAAGGTCACACTTAGGGGTCAAAAGTCATATCAGTTTGTTTCGTGTCCGCTCTGTAGCTCTTGAACTGCTGGAAGGATTTCAAAGAAACTTGGCAGAAATGTTCACCACATTGTAACGATATGCAGAACGCATGTTCCGGATGACTCGCTTCAAGGTCAAGGTCACACTTAAGGGTCAAAGGTCATATATGACTGCTTTGTGTATATTGCTCTGCATTGCAGTGCTCTTCTTTTATTTTGGCAGATCTCTTTTTTGTACTTACAATATTTTTTTTTGAATTACTTCCCTTTTATGTTACTATAAATAGCTTATTTTGAAACTTTTTTATTATTGGCCGTAGGGAAAAACCGAGACCACTTTTTTGTGGTACAACATGGATGGTACCTCCAATTTTTAGGTGTTTTTTTACATACCTGTACCTGATAAGGATTTTTTTGTAGACTTTGAATATTTTTTTTGTGGACTTAGATTTATTTTTTGAAGTTTTCCTTTTGTTGTTCCAGTCTTTTGGGGCTACAACAGTCAAGTTCTTAAAATTTTGCTCCCATCCTATGATGTAAGCCTTCGGGCGTATATTGCCCCCCTTGTTAAAGGTCTCTTTTTAATACTCTCCAAGAAGCTCAGTTGTTGGTGGCTTTAATCTATCAAGGTCCATGTTCAGCAAATGTTAAATGGTTGCACATGTTTCTAAAGAGCAAGTGGTTAATTATGTCTCCCACCACACAGTGGTGTGGGAGACATATTGATTTACTCCAGTCTGTGTGTGTGTCTGTCTGTCACAAAGCTTGTCCGCACTCTAAGTCAAACATTTCTCATCCGATTGTCACCAAACTTGAACAAAATGTGTCTGACCATAAGACCTTGGCCAAGTTCAATAACTAGCCAAATCGGCCCAGGCACTCCGGAATTATGGCCCTTGAATCACCGAAAAATCCTCGGGGCGCATGCGCTTTCGTGCACCCATACCGTACCCTATACTACTTTTATTAGTAGTATAGGGTACTTTTAGGTGCAAGAAAGCGCATGCACAAGTAGTATAGGGTACATTTTGGGTCCAAGAAAGCGCAGACTGACTTACTATTTAGATGATTAGGCAGTTGTGGCAGACATGTGCTTTTCTCAAAAGCATCTCTAGTTACTTTTGGAGAAGTAGTTTTTGCTTTTTCCATATGCAGAAACACATTAACTCTTATCATGCTGGACACGATTGATTCTGCCTTTGCGACCAGTGTAGATCATGATCAGCCTGCACATCTGTGCATGGTAAGAGAAATCCATCTAGGTTATACATTTATGCTCTGTGACTGTATATTATTGTCATTGCATAGTATTTTGATCTTGTATTTGAGTTTTAGAATATGAATCTTGATTTAAAATCATGTATTGAAAAGCACTGTCAGTGTGAATGAAAATATTTGATATTTTATTAAATTCTATTATTTTAATTATTCAGTGATACTTTTATGACTTATAGTGACAATAACACAGGTACTAAACAGTGCCTGCGGTAGCACCTATGCCGACGAGGAATGAAGGCACTTTGCTTCCGGTACCACAGGTACTTCGCCAATGTTTACAAATCAAGCGAGATCAGTGAGTGATTTTTATACGCCCGAAGGGACGTATTATGTTATGACGCTGGTGTCCGTCCGTCTGTCCGTCCGTCAGCAATTTCGTGTCCGCTCTGTAGCTCTTGAACCCCTTGAAGGATTTCAAGGAAACTTGACACAAATGTTCACCACACCGAGACGATGTGCAGAGCGCATGTTTTGGATGTCTCGCTTCAAGGTCAAGGTCACAATTAGGGAGTCAAATGTCATATCAGTTTGTTTCGTGTCCGCTCTGTAACCCTTGAACCCCTTGAAGGATTTCAAAGAAACTTGACACAAATGTTCACCACACCAAGACAACGTGCAGAGCACATGTTCCGGACGACTCGCTTCAAGGTCAAGGTCACACTTAGGGGTCAAAAGTCATATCAGTTTGTTTCGTGTCCGCTCTGTAACTCTTGAACGGCTGGAAGGATTTCAAAGAAACTTGGCAGAAATGTTCACCACACTGAGACGATGTGCAGAGTGCATGTTCCGGATGACTTGCTTCAATGTCAAGGTCACACTTAAGGGTCAAAGGTCATATATGACTTTACTTGGTGTATATTGCTCTGCATTGCAGTGCTGTTTTTTTTATTTGGCAGATCTCTTTTTTTGTTCACTTACAATAATTTTTTTATGCCTCCAAAGGGAGGCATATTAGTTTTCAACTTTCCATTCGTTCGTTAGTCACAATGTTAACTTTTTGCATGAAGGCACTTTACTCGTGAACCACTGCACCCAGGACCTTCAAACTTCACATGCTGATAGTACTCATTGAGTACACGACCCCTACTGACTTTGGGGTCACCAGGTCAAAGGTCAAGGTCACAGGGACCAATGTTAACTTTTTGCATGAAGGCTTTTTACTCACCAACCACTGCACCCAGGACCTTCAAACTTCACCTGATGATAGTACTTATTGAGTACACGACCCCTACTGATTTTGGGGTCATCAGGTCAAAGGTCGAGGACACAGGGGCCAACGTTAACTTTATGCATGAAGGCACTTTACTCGTGAACCACTGCACCCAGGACCTTCAAACTTCACCTGATGATAGTACTTATTGATTACACGACCCCTACTGACTTTGGGGGTCAAGGTCACAGGGGTCAACGTTAACTTTTTGCATGAAGGCACATTACTCGCGAACCACTGCACCCAGGACCTTCAAACTTCACATGCTGATAGTACTCATTGAGTACACGACCCCTACTGACTTTGGGGTCAAAGGTCAAGGTCATAGGGGCCAACGTTAACTTTATGCATGAAGGCACTTTACTCGCGAACCACTGCACCCAGGACCTTTAAACTTCACATGCTGATAGTACTCATTGAGTACACGACCCCTACTGTCTTTGGAGTCACCAGGTCAAAGGTCAAGGTCACGGGCCAATGTTAATTTTTTGCATGAAGGCACTTTACTCGCGAACCACTGCACCCAGGACCTTCAAACTTCACCTGCTGATAGTACTCATTGAATACACGCCCCCTACTGACTTTGGGGTCACCAGGTCAAAGGTCAAGGTCACAAGAGCCAATGTTAACTTTTTGCATGAAGGCACTTTACTCGCGAACCACTGCACCCAGGACCTTCAAATTTCACTTGCTGATAGTACTCATTCAGTACACGACTCCTACTGACTTTGGGGTCACCAGGTCAAAGGTCAAGGTCACAGGGACCAATGTTAACTTTTTGCATGAAGGCACTTTACACGCGAACCACTGCACCCAGGACCTTCAAACTTCACATGCTGATAGTACTTATTGAGTACACAACCCCTACTGACTTTGGGGTCACCAGGTCAAAGGTCAAGGTCACCAGGTCAAAGGTCAAGGCACTGCGAGGGCATTTGTCACCATTAGTGACAGCTCTTGTTTTGAATTACTTCCCTTTTATTAACCAGGTTTTCAACGAAAGAGTTATTAGATTGGGGTATGTCGGGCGGGCGGATGGGCGGCGTCAAACTGGTGTTTCCGATCAATAACTTTTTTTCGGTAAAGATATTTGAATAAAACTTGGTATGTATGTAGCTTATATCAAGACAAAGGCTGGGATTGATTTTTGGGTTTCTGGGGTCAAGGTCAAGGTCACTGTTACTTAAAATAGAAAAAGGGTTTCCGGTCAATAACTTAACTTAGGAATGAGCTATCATGATGAAACTTGGTGTTAGAAAACTTATATAAAGTTGTAGCTTGGGATTGATTTTGGGGTTTCTGAAATCAAGGTCAAGGTCATTGTTACTAAAAATAGGGTTAGGTTAGGGTTAGGGTTAGGGTTGTGCTTTAAAGTGGTGCACTGTGATTCAGTATACTTTTTTATTCTTATGAAAAGTGTTCAAGGTCATTGTTACTAAAAATAGGGTTAGGGTTAGGTTAGGTTAGGGTTAGGGTTAGGGTTGTGCTTTAAAGTGGTGCACTGTGATTCAGTATACTTTTTTATTCTTATGAAAAGTGTTGAAAACCTGGTTTCGTGGCATTGCCGCGTTTCTTGTGTTACTATAAATAGCTTATTTTGAAACTTTTTTATTATTGGCCGTAGGGAAAAACCGAGACCACTTTTCTGTGGTACAACATGGATGGTACCTCTAATTTTTAGGTGTATTTTTACAAACCTGTACCTGATAAGGATTTTTTATGCCCCCGAAGGGAGGCATATAGTTTTTGAACCGTCTGTCCGTCTGTCAGTCTGTCCGCAATTTTCGTGTCCGGTCTATATCTTTGTCATCGATGGATGGATTTTCAAATAACTTGGCATGAATATGTACCACAGTAAGACGACGTGTCGCGCGCAAGACCCAGGTCCGTAGCTCAAAGGTCAAGGTCACACTTAGACATTAAAGGATAGTGCATTGATGGGCGTATCCGGTCCATATCTTTGTCATCCATGGATGGATTTTCAAATAACTTAGCATGAATGTGTACCACAGTAAGACGACGTGTCGCGTGCAAGACCCAGGTCCGTAGCTCAAAGGTCAAGGTCACACTTAGACTTTAAAGTATAGTGCATTGATGGGCGTGTCCGGTCCATATCTTTGTCATCGATGGATGGATTTTCAAATAACTTGGCATGAATGTCTACCACAGTAAGACGACGTGTCGTGCGCAAGACCCAGGTCCGTAGATCAAAGGTCAAGGTCGCACTTAGACGTTAAAGGATAGTGCATTGATGGGCGTGTCCGGTCCATATCTTTGTCATCGATGGATGGATTTTCAAATAACTTGGCATGAATGTGTACCACAGTAAGACGACGTGTCGTGCGCAAGACCCAGGTCCGTAGCTCAAAGGTCAAGGTCACACTTAGACGTTAAAGGTCATTTTTCATGATAGTGCATTGATGGGTGTATCCGGTCCATATCTTTGTCATTCATGCATGGATTTTAAAATAACTACGCATGAATGTGTGACACAGTAAGACGACGTGTCGCGCGCAAGACCCAGCTCCGTAGGTCAAAGGTTCTAAACTCTAACATCGGCCATAACTATTCATTCAAAGTGCCATCGGGGGCATGTGTCATCCTATGGAGACAGCTCTTGTTTTTTGTGGACTTTGAATATTTTTTTTGTGGACTTAGATTTGTTTTTTGAAGTTTTCCTTTTGTTGTTCTACTTCTTTGGGCTACAACAGTGAAGTTCTTTAAATTTTGCTCCCATCCTATGATGTAATCCTTTGGGCGTATATTGCCCCGCTTGGCGGAGCTCTTGTTGTCATTTTGTTACTGCATGTAGCAGTTTTCCAAAGAGCGGGGAATGGATGTATCTTATGTACATATCCATGCTAAATTTTGTGGCAAATGATCCATTTCCTAGAATGCAAGGACAAATAAGTTAAGAATGAAACGTGAATTTTTTCACATCAGTGATTGTTTAGACTCGTTTCTTTTCACTGACCCAAACCATATCGTCTCTGCCGTTGTAAATTATATTTATAAATGACAATGTGATCTGCCAAAACATAAAATGTGTCCAGAAATTTCCGAATTTGAACGTAATGCCAATTTTGGAAAAATGCCGCAGGCATTTCAACGATGCCGCAGCCCCTTCAAGGTGCCACAGGCACTTCTAAAAGTACCGGGGCATAAATTTGGCCCACAACTAGACAGACAAATGGAAGAACAAAGAAACAGAATGGCAAAAACTAAATGCCCTCATGATACTGTAATAATTTGACTTTATAGTATTGTAAAATAAAAGGGACCAAACCTTTCTTACGCTTTAAATATCCATCCATTATGGTGGCATATTTCTGCCACGAGATAGGTAGGTAACTCACGATACTTCAAGAAATTATCGTGATAAAGCGAAGTTTTCTAACAAGAGTCTCAATAGTCAAAAGTTTCCTGTAAATATTATTGTGATGATTTATATTATAATCTCGATACTATTTGTGTAAGTGCCCGTTGTGGACAGCTGCCATTTACTAGCAAGACAGTTATTTCGAAATGAAGTCAGCAACTATCTTGATAGTTCGAAATTTTCTGTAGACATTTTAATAGCCTAACGTTTCCTGGAAATATGAAGCATATCTACAAAAAATAGTTTATTGTGAAAATGTTTTCAGAAAAATGGAGAACTTAGAAAGTATAGCTCATAAACGATCAAATAGGAGGATTTTAATAATTCTTATATGTATGTAAAAACCTATATTTTTTTGGCAAACAAAGCTTTGAAAAAAAAAAAACATATCGAGCAGCATAGAACGGACAGAAAATGCAATTTTCAAAAGCATAATGTTTGGGAAATACAATTTGCTTCAATTGACCAGAACAGTCGTGTACTAGAGTTTAAGATAGATAAACCGATTGCTAAACTATTTGATCTTTGTGAATATAAAATATAACCGTACGAATGTAAGTTATTGGGGATTTGGTTAGTTATGGGCCAAACATATGTCCTGATACTTTTAGAAGTGCCTGCGGCACCTCGAAGCGGCTGCGGCATCGTCGAAATGCCTGCGGCACTTTTCCAAAATTGTAATAACATTCAAATTTGGAATTTTCTTGACACATTTTATGTTTTAGCAGATCACATGTCATTTATAAATATAATTTACGATGGCAGAGACGACATTGTTTGGGTCAGCGAAAAGAAATGAGTCTAAACAGTCGCTGATGTGAAAAAATTCACGTTTCATTCTTAACTTATTTGTCCTTGCGTTTCTAGGAAATTGATCATTTGCCACAAAATTTAACATGGATATGTACATAAGATACATCTACACCCCGCTACATTCCCCGATTTTTGAAAAAATGCTCCATGCAGTAACAAAATGACAAAAATCACTCACCGATCTCGCTTGTTTTGTAAACATTGGCGAAGTACCTGCAGTACTGGGAACGAAGTGCCTTCATTCCTCGTCGGCACAGGCTGTACTGCAGGCACTGTTTAGTACCCGTGAATAATGAATACTATATTTTATGAGGTAACATCTGTTTAATGTGGAAATGATAATATGATGTAGTCAGATTTAAAAGTGCAATACACTATGTTTTATTGTTACTAATCAGGAAACTATCTTTCAGAGGAAACAAATAAACAACTGAATTTCATCTGTGACTTTGTACATATGTAAATGTATAAGAAGCTGTTGGTAATGTGTTTTTATAAGTAATGAGCCGCACCATAAGAAAACCAACATAGTGCATTTTCGACCAGCATGGATCCAGACCAGCCTGCGCATCCGTGCAGTCTGGTCAGGATTCATGCTGTTTGCTAATTGTTTCTCTAATTGCAATAGGCTTTGAAAGCTGGTCTGGATCCATGCTGGTCGCAAATGCACTATGTTGGTTTTCTCATGGTGCGGCTCAGTTATAGCACATTGCACCATAATGTAGATGGAATAATTATGCCAGTAACTTAAAATAGACATTGTAAAACTCCATGGTACAATTTACTGCAGGTTAAAGCAACAGAGGGATATACAGATTTTTTCACAAACCTGGAGCTAACATCAAAATTTCACTGCTTTAAGGTTTAGCAGTATATCACAAAACAACAGAAATTATTAGTAAACGAACAACATCTTGACAGACAACTTATCTGTGCAATACATGTTTTACTGTTCTGTCCCATAGAATTGGATACATAAAATATTCTAAAGGAGTTGTCCCCCTTTAAAAAGGAATGCCATTTGTAAAGAAATAAATGTAAACAATTGTCAAAAACGATGTTTTACCTAGTTATGTTAAGTTTAAACACTGGTACATTGTTGCAAATGCATCAAAACGAAGACATGTAACAGCTTTTTAAAAACGGTGAGTTTTTAAAGGTGCTGAACTGTACAGAAGTGTGACCCCTTCTTGCAGTCCCTTTACAGAATTCAATATATATACGAGTAAATTGACAATGGTTTTGTTGAAAAATACACATTTTTTAAAAAATTTATCTGTTTAATTTTCGTGTAAAACAATGCTTTCTTTCCATGATTTGGTGATGTTCAAACTTTTTTTTTAGCTCACCTGTCACAAAGTGACAAGGTGAGCTTTTGTGATCGCGCAGCGTCCGTCGCCCGTGCGTGCGTGTGTCAGTCCGTAAACTTTTGCTTGTGACCACTATAGAGGTCACATTTTTCATGGGATCTTTATAAAAGTTGGTCAGAATGTTCATCTTGATGATATCTAGATCAAGTTCGGAACTGGGTCACATGCCATCAAAAACTATGTCAGTAGGTCTAAAAATAGAAAAACCTTGTGACCACTCTAGAGGCCATATATTTCACAAGATCTTCATGAAAATTGGTCAGAATGTTCACCTTGATGATATCTAGGTCAAGTTCGAAACTGGGTCACGTGCCGTCAAAAACTAGGTCAGTAGGTCTAAAAATAGAAAAACCTTGTGACCTCTCTAGAGGCCATATATTTCAAAAGATCTTCATGAAAATTAGTTAGAACGTTCACCTTGATGATATCTAGGTCAAGTTCGAAACTGGGTCACATGACGTCAAAAACTAGGTCAGTAGGTCAAATAATAAAAAAACCTTGTGACCTCTCTAAAGGCCATATTTTACATGGTATCTATATGAAAGTTGGTCTGAATGTTCATCTTGATGATATCTAGGTCAAGTTCGAAACTGGGTCACTTGGTCACTTGCGGTCAAAAACTAGGTCAGTAGGTCTAAAAATAGAAAAACCTTGTGACCTCTTTAGAGGCCATATATGTCATGAGATCTTCATGAAAATTGGTCAGAATGTTCACCTTGATGATATCTAGGTCAAGTTTGAAAGTGGGTCACGTGCCTTTAAAAACTAGGTCAGTAGGTCAAATAATAGAGAAACCTTGTGACCTCTCTAGAGGCCATATTTTTTATGGGATCTGTATGAAAGTTGGTCTGAATGTTCATCTTGATGATATTTAGGTCAAGTTCGAAAGTGGGTCACGTGCCCTCAAAAACTAGGTCAGTAGGTCAAATAATAGAAAAACCTTGTGACCTCTCTAAATGCCATATTTTTCATGGGATCTGTATGAAAGTTGGTCTGAATGCTTATCTTGATGATATCTAGGTCAAGTTCGAAACAGAGTCATGTGCGGTCAAAAACTAGGTCAGTAGGTCTAAAAATAGAAAAACCTTGTGACCTCTCTAGAGGCCATACCCTTGAATGGATCTTCATGAAAATTGTTTAGAATATTCACCTTGATGATATCTAGGTCAAGTTTGAAACTGGGTCACGTGCCTTAAAAAACTAGGTCAGTAGGTCAAATAATAAAAAAACCTTGTGACCTCTCTAGAGGCCATACTTTTCATGGGATCTGTATGAAAGTTGGTCTGAATGTTCATCTTGATGATATCTAGGTCAAGTTTGAAACTGGGTCAACTACGGTCAAAAACTAGGTCAGTAGGTCTAAAATTAGAAAAACCTTGTGACCTCTCTAGAGGCCATATTTTTTCAATGGATCTTCATGAAAATTGATCTGAATGTTCACCTTGATGATATCTAGGTCAATTTTGAAACTGGGTCATGTGCGGTCAAAAACTAGGCCAGTAGGTATAAAAATAGAAAAACCTTGTGACCTCTCTAGAGGCCATATTTTTCATGAGATCTTCATGAAATTTAGTGAGAATGTTCACCTTGATGATATCTAGGTAAAATTCAAAACAGGGTCACGTTCCTTCGAAAACTAGGTCAATAGGTCAAATAATAGAAAAACCTTGTGACCTCTCTAGAGACCATATTTTTCATGGGATCTGTATGAAAGTTGGTCTGAATGTTCCATCTTGATGATATCTAGGTCAAGTTTGAAACTGGGTCACATGAGCTCTAAAACTAGGTCACTATGTCAAATAATAGAAAAAACGACATCATACTCAAAACTGGGTCATGTGGGAAGAGGTGAGCGATTCAGGACCATCATGGTCCTCTTGTTCCGAAATGTGGACCTAACTCTTGGCTTGTTGCAAATAAAAGAAGAATAGTTAACTAAGAGATAGGACCATAATTGTTCTTTAAGTTGACAAAATGCTAAGAAACTTGTAACTTAGCAGTTCAGATTAGTAGAGGTTAATTGTAAGCTTGAATTTTGTCAGTGGACTATAATTCTTGCCTTGGGTGGATATTTATAAGGTAAAAATGCCATAATGTGCTGTTGACTCGTTTAATTTTGTGGTTTTTACCAAAATAGCCTTTTCTTTGGGATGCAACTTTGTAGATTTCAATTTTTGAACATAACATAATGGGCATTTTACCTGTAAGTTGGGGTTAAATTTTGTGGATGAACCTCGAAATCAATGAAACTCGTTCCTCCTTGAATATCACCAATTTCACAGTAAGTTAATAGTGCAAGGGAGATAATTATTTAGAAAAAGAAATGCTTTCTATATTGTTTTTCAACCTCCACAGGTGGGATATATTTGACCAAGTATAAATTATCTTTGCACCCCAGAGGAGCTTTTTCATTTGGACAATTTTTCAAAAATGAAATGAATAATTATGCTGGTAATATATTGTTGCTTTGAAACAGTGTCACTGTATTTACAGCTGTTCTGTGGAATGATGTATTTGAAAAGTATTGTTATAATTTTTTTCTATATTGCTTCTGCTATATAACATTGAAAATTAAAGTTTTAAGCTAACCAAAACTGTACTTTGTGAAGTTTGGTATTTTCAGCATTAATTTCAACACAGTAATATCACATACACCAAAGAAAGAAGGCCCGAGTTATATCACAAGAGAATACATGAAAATCGCTAGAACTTGAAAGCTCACATAAAAGAGTAGTGAGTTTATACATGTTCAGCAAAGTCAGTCTCCCAAACCACCTAAAGCCGAGTTTCCAAAAGAGAGTCCTCAAAAACACTAAATATTAATTTAAATTTTAGCTAAATGCTCTTTTCAGCTGAAAAATAAGATTTCACCTTAAGGAATATATTTTGCTGCAGAATTTCATAGTCCGAGTGTATTTTAAGTTTACATCATTTGAAAGATTGTTACAGTTGATAGTAAGGCATTGGATTAGTAAGACAATAAACTTATTTAAAAATAATTTTAGTAAACTGGAACGGAAAATATGAAATTAAACCCTAACAGATAGGCAGATTTTCTGTATATCTTCTCTTTAAAATATTCAGTATAGAATTGTTGTAAATACTAGATGTATCTAAATTTAACAAGCGACTCTGGCATTCCATGGAAAAAGCAGCGTTATATAATATAATAATGTATAGTATTTAATTTATTTTGATACATTTTTGGTACTTTGTTGAATAGTTCAGAATTTATGTTTTGCAAAATGGTACAGAATTGATTGACTGCCTTAATGTTACTGATACAGGATAAGTATGTATTTTATTTCAAGAAGTACAGCGATAATTATAAAATAAATTATCATTCCTTTTACAAACACACACAAAAAAGGAACAAAAAAAGCACATTAAAAAACACATACATACAAACCACCAGTGGAAAAATGCTTATCAGAAAATTTAAAAGTAGATTAGCAGAGTTTGGTCAATTAATGGTTTGTTTGATACAAAATAATAAAACACATTTCTAATTAAGAAATAATTTATCTCCTGTAGTGATTTGTTGCCAAATATAATCATTGTTTGGAGTTCAGATGCGAAGGAATTAGATCTATATCACAAGAGCGAACCCTGAGTGATATAATAATACGCATCTGAACAACAAAAAATCATTTTATTCAAGAGCAAATCACTAAATGAGATATATTATTTCGATTCTAACACGTTATAAATGATTCTAAAGTACATACTTGACGGCATTCATGAAATATTTGCCGGTTTTCCATGTTGGTTTCTTTTCCAGAGCACCACTATGCCGTTATGCCGTTTAACGCTATGACATAATAATTGTGACGTCAGAAGTGAATGAATTGTATATTATTACACCTCTCTTTTGTCTACAATGATAAAATCCCATTACTCGAGAAAGAGATATTTTGACTATCAAAAACGTTTCAACCTTTTTTGACACGTGACCAAGCGAAAGTGACTGTCAGGTCATGTGACCGCGCTAATATTTTGAATGTCATATAAGGGCAGTTAACTGCTTCAATTGTTTAGCCAAATGATTGTCTCCCTTGTACACATATAGTAATGACGTCACTTTTTATTGTGTACACGGGCGATTACCGCGCTATTTAAAGATGAAAATGTTAAATAAAATGAGTTAAAAACATTTTTAAACATTTTTATACACTAAATTTTGTTCGGTATAATAAAATAAATATCATATGACAGCGTGTTTGACATTGATATTGTCAACCCTCGAAACAGAATGTCACCACTCGGCTTTCGCCTCGGGTGACATTCTGCCCTCGGGTTGACAATATCAATGTCAAACACGCTGCCATATGATATTTATATAATAACACACAGTTTACAGCCTTCTTTGTTTAATAGGAAAAATGAATCAAGTCGTGTTAGAATTATTCTAATTATTCAATAGGGATTTAACTATGTGTCATGGGTCTTTATCCTCCACCAAAGGCAGGGGGCTACCAATAAATTTGAAAATTTCTCAAACCCTGCAGATGATCTTTGCTCATAGAATCTATATTGTATTATACCCATTGACCCAGTAAAAGCGGAGTCATTTCTTTTGATTCATTAAAAAATACAGAATTTTGACTGTATCTAAGTAACCTTTTGATGGATCTTCGTGAAACTTTACACTAGGGCGATGGTGTCTGCACAGTTCTGTCAGGATCACATCATTAACGAGATTTATTGCCCTTTAATTATGCCTCCCACCACACAGTGGTGTGGGAGACATATTGATTTACTCCTGTTTGTCTGTGTGTCTGTTTGTCACAAAGCTTGTCCGCACTCTAAGTCGAACATTTCTCATCCGATCTTCACCAAACTTGAACAAAATGAGTTTGCCAGTAATTGCTCGGCCAAGTTCAATAACTAGCCAGATCAGCCCAGGCACTTCGGAAATATGGCCCTTGAATTACCAAAACAGTATGACTGACTTACTATTAAGATGATTAGGCAGTTGTGGGAGACATGCGCTTTTCTCAAAAGCATCTCTAGTTTTTTTACAATCCATAAATTCCCACATAATAAAGTAATCAATTGATGGATCTTTATGACATTTAATACAAATATAGATCACTATATGGTAGTGATGCATGCATATCTATCATCAGGATTCCTTCAGTAATTGCAGAGTAGTTGCCCTTTAATTGTTTTAAAACTCATAAATTCCAACATAACTAAGTAACCCATTGATGGATTTTCATGAACTTAATACAAATATAGAAAACTATAAGACAGAGCTTTTCCCCTTGATTTTGTAAAAAATAGGAACCAGCAAACAAGCTTAAGGCCATGTCCTGTGTATATGTGGAAATAAAATATCTTTCAAAATAAAGTCCCTTCATTCACAAAACAACTTATTCAGTGGGGGATATAAATTCACTGAATTTGTTGTTCTTTGAATAAATCCCGAACAAAAAAATAAATGAAAAGTGAAAATGTGTGGTACATTGATGTTTAAATGTTATTTGTCAGTTAAATTTTAAATAAAGTAATATCAGACTTCATTTACTTATGTTTATAACAATACCAACATTATTTTACTTTTCTTTCAGTTTTATCTGACTTGGGCCGCTTTGAGTATGCCTTGAAGTAGAAGTTTGAGAACAGAATTATCATGGCCATACAGTAAAATATTCCAAATATACAGTAACTATGGTACATGTAGCCAATTGTTGCATGTATAAGATCAATGACAAACTGAATGATCTGAAACTGAGTTAAAAATTTCTTCCACTGTGGCGGGTTGTCAGGACGCAGCGCGCTCAATCCATAATATAAGTACAGTAAAACATGCACGGCAGAATTCAGTCCTAAATACGAAGTTATGGCAGCATAGGGGTAAAAATGGTACGATATGTCACTAAGAATTAGCATACTTCCGTGATGATACACATGTAAAAACGAAATCTGTCGTTGTTTATGTCTAAGCACCATAAACACTGTATCCAACAGTTCAAATGCCTTGGCAAACCAGTAGATTTTGTAAACAAACTTCAGCTGTTCCGAAGTTTGTCGTCCAAAGGATGACTCGGCATGGTACAGTGCGATTCCAAATCCGAACAGTGTATAGAGACTGATGGCACTTGCACTGAGGTTGTAGATCACCAAAATCTGTAGAAGAGAAAATATGGATAAATATATCAGCAGAAATCTATACCTGGTTAATAAGGGTGCAAATATCACAGTGGAAAGTAATGCTTGACTCACCGATAGCACTTTCAAACCAAGGGGTCACAATTGGCTCTGTGTTGCTCATCTCATGTAGTTTAGTATAAAAAATTCCTATTAATTATTGTAAAAGGAGAACAAAGATAAAGGAACTAAAGCATGGATATGTTAAGCAGATGGTATGGTTTTAATAAAATCAGAAGTTGTTATCTAGTTTCAATCTAGTGCTACTTACAGGCCTGAGACTGAGTGGTTTGGTAAATCTCTTCCATTGCCCGGCTAGTAGAATCATCAACAAATACCCAAAGAAGATAGGGAAGGAATCCAGCCGAGATACATATTTTGCTCCAAAATATATGTATTCAGGTATCGACCCCATTCTTTGCCTATTTGATAAAAAAAAAAAAACAATAAATAATCGCAATTTAAGTCGACCATATTCTTCGCCTATTTAATATTCTTCGCCTGTTTGATATAAAACAATAAAAATCATAATTTAAATCGATCCTATTCTTTGCCTGTTTGATATAAAACCATAAATAATCACAACTTAGATCGATCCTGTTCTTCACATTTTAAATATAAATCGCAATTTAAGTCACCCCGTCCCCTCCCCTGCAGAGCCTCGTTACCACCTAAACAGTTACACTCGAGGACGGAAATACCCATCTGCACTTACAACAAGTGAAAGAATCTTATAATTCCACCATGTTTCTCAAATATGTGTTATTTTTGTTGTCATGACAACTGAAATTCCAAACACAGCCATGCATCCTGAGAAACCAGAGGTGTTTAGGTACTATAGGCCCGTGATTAAACCAAAAATATACGGTTAACATATTTTTCAGTTCTGTACTTTCAAACAGTCCCAAAATAGTTACATGTACAGTGGTATACATAATATGAAGCATAAATGGCATGAAATATAGCCGCTATGCACGACAACGTAACGCTGCTCTCAGGACATCACGGTCTCTGCGTTCGGTGACTGACTTAATTTCTTAACATTTGAAAGATAAAAGAATGTTCTTTTTAATTATCATGTTGTCACCTCAATTTTGATTTTTTCGACACTAATGCGGGTTTTGTCAGGGAACGGCCCATGTAAAAACATATTTCTTTATTATTTCCAGCTTCACATTTGATAGATATTTGGTTAGATACACACAGTATGTTCGCGCTGCACTTAAACTCATATACACATTTTTTTTTTTTTTTTTGTAACGACCATTAATTGATTAACCACGCTGTCGGATTAATTTTTCAGAAAAGCGCTTGAGTTCAGGGTCGCGATGAGCATTCAACATTTTTTAAAGGTTTCAAAATAGCTTCTTTTAGACTTTATCAGATTACGTCTTCCGTTTCCTGTTTCAGTTTAAAATTTACGATTGTATTGGTGGCGATGCCGAGCTTTATATGTGTTCCAGCTAGCTCTTTGGTTTGTGCATGAGGATTGCGGGTGGGGGAGTGAAAATAGGTATATAACAGTTGGTGGTACCCTATTCATTCCCCCCGGCCTCCCGCGAGGCATTTTCTCCATTAACAGTTTTAACGTAGTTCGCACTTGTATATTCGATCAAAATTTAAAGAAAATGTTTAATATACTATAACAGTAGGTGTCACATGATTTAAGTATACGAATTATACTCATTAAATTACTATCAGGATGTCACGCATACATACATTTTGTACTTGTTCATGAAGAGCATTAAACCGGAACGAATCTATCAAATATTCTCATTTAAACTTTGATTAGCCATTGAAATGCATAAGATTTAGAATTTTATTGATTTTTCTTTGCCTTGAATTAAAAGAACTTGCTCACATGTGTCAGCAGTAGGACTGTTTATATTTCAAAAGATTCCATTATCCTACGATTTACATATAGACAAAAGTAGATTGTAGATGAAATAAAGGTTTTACCTTCAATATTATTAGTCGCTGATTGATAATGTCTGCACTTGGAACCGTAACCACACTCACAAGATGTAAACTAATTTGTGTGTTATCTTACACGCCATGCGGTAAATTTGTTCTTCAACGTACAGATGGTGTTTTATTATAATCTAGTTCAAGCTAAGTTATTTTTGTAAAAATACTTTCTCGTACACGGTCTTTATTATTTATTTCCCCTGACGCTCTGCATGGAATTGAATTTAGTGTGTAGAGTGCATAGCAGACTTATTTCAAATGAAAAGTTCATTGACGCCCCTTTGTACATTCTGCGGGAATTAACCGAATGCTCGGGCAACATTGTGGCCAGGGGACGTCTGTCAAACATTTAAGCTCATCTGAACGGCAAGCTGTTAGTAAATGAACTTGAATGTCCCGTTTAAATTTACATTTGTAAATCTGTTAGCAAAGGAAGATTTCCGACGTCCACAATTTTACTTAAACAGCTTTTTTTCTCTGCAACTACTGTTTAGAATAACACCAAACTCGATAGCATTCTGGCATGAAGTTCAAATTGTTCCAATGGATTTGCACTTAGGAGTCGTCTGAGCTTATTTAAGAAGGAAACAACTGTCTCACATGTACCTGTGATGGGTCCTTTGTCCTCCTCAAACTTACTCTTTTCGATGTGTTTTCAAGTTGGCTGTTCCGCTTGATTGCACTGGTGTCCGTCAAAGCTAAAGTCGATAAAAAACAACAACATTATATATGAACTACTGAATGATTTTTCATCCAACTTAGTCTCTAGCAATCTTAGGTGGACTTTTCTCAAAAAGGACTTTCACTTGAAACTATTCACGCGGTCTATGCGGACAAATATAAGCTTGTAAAAATGATATACATCAATGTATTTAGTAATGTATATTTTTGAGAAGTATTTCCGATCATTGATGATAAATATTCTTCAGCGTACACTCGTAGTTCCGTACTCGGTTCATTTATACTTTAACAACTTCAGCCATTATTCACCGTTATATATCAATTACTGGCCAAAAATGCAATCTTCACATTGACCATTGGCCTATTGTTTTACTGCATTTTCAATTTTCTGCTACAGTGTCTCTATCGTTCTATCGCTATTGGTAACGCCATTCGCCACATCTTCTCTATTGTTCTTTCGTATATCATCGTTGGTAACGCCATTTACTACTGTAACAGTTTCTCTACCGCTCTTTAATATATCACCCTCGTCAGTTGCTACAGTTTTCTCTATTGTTCTTTCGTATATCACCATTTGTAACGTCATTTGCTACAGTTTCTCTACCGCTGTTTAATAAATGACCATTGGTAAAGTCAGTTGCTACAGTTTCTCTGTCTCGTTATCACCATTGGTAAGGCCATTTGCCACAGCTTCCCTATTATTCTTTCGTATATTGTCATTAATAAAGCATTTTTCTACGGTTTCTCTATCACTGTTCTGTGTATCACCATTGGTAACGCTTTTTGCCACAGCTTCTCTAATGTTCTTTGGTATATCACCATTGGTAACATCATTTGCTACAGTTTCTGTATCTCTGTCTCGTGTATAACCATTGGTAACGTCATTTGTTACAGTTTCTCTATCCCTGTCTCGTTATCACCATTGGTAACGCTATTTGCCACAACTTCTCTAATGTTCTTTGTAATATCACAATTGGTAACGTCATTTGCTACAGTTTCTGTATCTATGTCTCGTGTATAACCATTGGGAACGTCATTTGTTACCGTTCCCCTATCTCTGTCTCGGTATTACCATTGGTAACGCCATTTGCCACAGCTTCTCTATTGTTCTTTCGTATATTACCATTAATAAAGCAATTTTCTACGGTTTCTCTATTACTGTTTTGTGTATCACCATTGGTAACGCCATTTTCCACAGCTTCTCTAATGTTCTTTGGTATATCACTATTAGTAACGTCATTTGTTACAATTTCTCTATCGCTCTTTCATATATCACCATTGGTAACGTCATTTGTTACAGTTTCTCTATCGCTCTTTCATATATCACCATTGGTAGCGTCATTTGTTACCTTTTCTCTATCTCTGTCTCGGTATCACCATTGGTAACGTCATTTGTTACAATTTCTCTATCGCTCTTTCATATATCACCATTGGTAGCGTCATTTGTTACAGTTTCTCTATCTCTGTCTGGTATATCAGCATTGATAACGTCATTTGCTACAGTTTCTGTATCTCTGTCTCGTGTATAACCATTGGTAACGTCATTTGTTACAGTTTCTCTATCCCTGTCTCGTTATCACCATTGGTAACGCTATTTGCCACAGCTTCTCTAATGTTCTTTGATACATCACAATTGGTAACGTCATTTGCTACAGTTTCTGTATCTCTGTCTCGTGTATAACCATTGGGAACGTCAGTTGTTACCGTTTCCCTATCTCTGTCTCGGTATCACCATTGGTAACGCCATTTGCCACAGCTTCTCTATTGTTCTTTCGTATATTACCATTAATAAAGCATTTTTCTACGGTTTTTCTATCACTGTTTTGTGTATCACCATTGGTAACGCCATTTTCCACAGCTTCTCCAATGTTCTTTGGTATATCACCATTGGTAACGTCATTTGCTACAGTTTCTCTATCGCTCTTTCATATATCACCATTGGTAACGTCATTTGTTACCTTTTCTCTATCTCTGTCTCGGTATCACCATTGGTAACGTCATTTGTTAAAGTTTCTCTATCGCTCTTTCATATATCACCATTGGTAACGCCGTTTGTTACAGTTTCTCTATCTCTGTCTGGTATATCACCATTGATAACGTCATTTGCTACAGTTTCTCTATCACTGTCTCGGGTGTCACCATTGTTCTAGCCAATGTGAAGCACAAACCCATGTCTAGACAGTAGTCATAGTAGCATGACTGTTTTGCTCTAGGACACAAAAGTAAATCATTAAACACAATGCAACCATGAGCCGGACCCAATGTGTGACACTCTATACGGCGGTGATGGTGATAAATCACTAGGTATCGATGGTTGGCTTCCAGCTCCTCTATTTTTAGTCACAACCAGTTGTACGCCCATTCAGTTTAAAACCAAGTTTTTTTGACAGTTCTCTTTCTCTCGCCTCCACTGTTACCCGTGACACTAAACATTGTACACAGCGACTGTGCTTAAGAAAAACGTCTAGCGAAACTAGCCAGTGCTTTCACAAGGAGGAGCCGCGTCCGCCATCCATGTATTCTATTTTGTCCCGGAGCTCAGCATACTTGATCCGTTTACAGGCACATACACAGGATAATCTCATCGGGATTCAGTAGATTCAAAAAGGTTTTTATTTCTACCCGTACTGATACATACTCGATCGATACCCGACTGATTCAAGAATGTATGTAAATCATGTGATCCTTTTAAACCAAATTATTGAAACACTGAATTTATATAGTCTTATTCCTGCCACTAACTCTAACAGAAAGATCCCTGTCTAAGCACATTTTACGTTTGTCTTTTTTTATGGTAACAATTTACCTTCAACAAATATATAATAGCAAACAAGTAAAAATACCACTACTGGGACAAACTACGGCATTCAGCATTGCGTTTACATTAAAAAAAGTTATTTTTGCAAATGGTCGAAGCAGTTTCCAACACTAATGAGTAACACCACAGTGAGCATGCCCGTATTGGATACATATCGGTAAGTGGTCGGAATATCGGCAGATAGGTATCGACAATGACCCAGTTTCTGCCCGATAAAAAAGATATGAAACACGCCATTTCTTTTGTAATGATTAGTGCTATGTGTGTAAAATAGGAATGCCTTCAGCCAGTATCTAACCATTTATATACGTTTTAAACATATCAAATTTGACTCACATTAAACTAGATCATACATTCATATTAAATGCCCACAGAAAACAATTGAAACGTTCAAATTTGACCCAAATTAAACTAGATCATTCATTCTTATTAAATGCCCATAGAAAGAAACAATTGAAACTTTCAACTGTGAACATAAGGTCTATGTGAGGAAAGTCTGCTGACCTTCTCCAGCACATATTGGAGGAGGGTATAGACCTCTGTGTGATCACTGAATCTTGGCTACAGCCGGATGGTGATGACGTCGTCAGGGAAGAATTGTCTCAGGATGGTTACTGCTTTGATGATGTCCCGAGACCCGACCGTAAAGGTGGCGGACTTGCCCTATTATATAGAAATAATCTCAGAGTGTCAAAATGCCCAGCGAAAACCTTTCAGTCCTTTGAATGTGCTGAATGGAAAATATATAGTCAATCGTTCATCCTCTACATCTTTGGAATATATAGACCGCCGTATTCGGAGAGACACCCAGTGACTCAGGCTATGTTTATGACAGAATTCACTGAGGTTCTTGAACAAATAACGACCAGATCTGAGTCTCTGGTGATGTTAGGTTACTTTAGCATCCACATGGACAATAAGTCAGATTGCTACACCAAACAATTCCAGCAGTGTTTGAAATCTTTTGGACTGGTTCAATATGTTAATGCTCCAACTCATTCTGGTGGTCATATTCTTGACCTGATGATCACATCGCTAGAAGACAAACGTGTGAATGTCTCAGAACCTTTGTCAGACTATTACATCTCTGACCACTGCTTTGTTAGTTGTAACATTGAACAGTGCCGTCCTCCCTTGATCAGGAAATAAATCAAATCTCGCAATTAAATCTGTATCCAGTGACATATATTACTTTATTTATTTTTTTTTTTTTTTTTGGCTTTCTAAATTCCACTTTGTTTAGTTCTGCCCATTGTTTGGGGCAAACCCTTTACTTTTTGTGGGGAGCAAACGCCGCTTCTCATGGAATTACACGCCTCAACACGTGTATCATTGAAGGTTCCATGTTCACCGCCGTTTGAATACATCTGCGGATGTCTCTAAGTTACTGTTTGTACTTTTAACATGTGTGAATGTTGAGTTCTGCTCAACCCAGGGCTAGAGGGCGTGGACTGTAGCATGCATTTCCACTACCGTCCATGAACAGGCTCAATCAAACCGAGTCTGCAACAGTTTCGTTTTTGCCGTGTTGGGCGACCTGTGAAGTTTCCACTTTTCTCTATTTAACATCGCACCGACACAATTATAAGTCATATGGCGACTTTCCAGCATTGATGGTGGAGGAAGACCCCAGGTGCCACTCCGTGCATTATTTCATCACGAGCGGGCACCTGGGTAGAACCACCGACCTTCTGTAAGCCAGCTGGATGGCTTCCTCACATGAAGAATTCAACGCCCCGAGTGAGGCTCGAACCCACCTCGGTGAGGGGCAAGTGATTTGAAATTAGCGACCTTAACCACACGGCCACCGAGGCCCCACAAGCAGAATTCGGACAACTAAACAACATTGTAGTGAACTCGTCCAATGTCATTGATCTCTGAATTCACAAGAATCACGTCAGACATTGTTCAGAAACATGCCCTTCCAAAGGAAAGAACTATTCTCTGTAGACCGACAGTTCCTTGGTACTCAGGATACCTAAACAGCTTAAATAGTACAAACGATCAATAGAGAAAACCTTTATGAATGACAAATCTGACCTGTCAATAAAAGTATATAGTGGTTTAAGAAACATATATAGTGCTGAACTTTCTAGGGCCAAGGATGAGTACTACCAGAACAAGATTGGAAAAGGAAACATCGAAAGCTATATGCTTTTACATCACATTTACTGGGAAGGTCGAAGGACAATCCACTCCCATTACACACAAGTTGGCAAATGACTTCCTACGATACTTTGCCGATAAAATAATCACGTTGAGAAATGATCTTGACAACATACCAATTGAAACACCCAGCAATGGTAGTTCTTCCTACTCGAATCCACCTGTGATTATGAATACATTTACTGCGTTCAAACCACTTTCCGAAAATGATATTTTGAAACTTGTATATGCATCAAAATCTACAACATGTGAATTTAATGTGATTCGAACTAAAAATATGAAGGAGCATTTTTCACAACTTGCTCCCGTTGTGACAGAAATTGTAAATCAATCCCTGCTATCTGGTGTGTTCCCTGAGCTCAGAGTAGAAAAGTGCTGTGATTAAACCTTTGTTGAAGAAGAAAGGTCTGCAGCTGGAACTGCAAAAACTATCGTCCGGTGTCAAATTTAACATTCCTCTCCAAAATCCTTGAAAAAGCTGCACTAAACCAAATCAATAAGCAAATTGATATCACGGGGTTGAAACAGCGATGATCAAAATGTATAATGATCTTTTGGAAACCATGGATAAAATCAAGTAACAATCGTGGTTATGATCGACTTGAGTGCAGCGTTCGATATTATCGATATCCCGATACTGATTCAAATCCTTCAAGATGAATTTGGTCTTGAAATGGATCGAATTTTATCTCACGAACAGAACAATCAATGTCTTAGTCGAACAATCAGTATCTGAAACGGATCCACTGAGGTTCGGTGTCCCGCAGGGTTCTTGTGCCAGACCTGTGATCTTTACCCTGTATATATCGGCTCTCAATCGAGTGGTGCAGAAATATCCAGCCGATCTCTATGGATACGCGGATGACCACAAGATTGCGTTAAAAATTCAAGCGGGAAGTTCTCAACTGTTCTTCAACAACTTGACAGTTGTCTCGATGAAATCATAAAATGGATGGCAACCTTCAAACTGTAAATGAATCAGTCTAAAACTGAAATAATTAGGGTATGTATGGAACCAGACAAAAGTTATCGAAATTGAACATCACAAGTGTAAACGTTGATTGGTGTGACGTAAAATGCGTCGATCATGTCAGAGACCTGGGTGTAACCATGACCAATGCACTCAACTTTGACCACATCCAGAAAAAGTGTCAGGTTACGAAACCTTAGAGCTATACGGAAACATCAATTGAATCATTAGTGCATGGACTGGTTCATTCCCACATTGACTTCTGCAACGGTTTATTTACTGAAATTACCAAACCAACCTACCAAGTCAACAAACTACAGCGAGTCATGCCGTTAGAGTAGTCCTGAATGCTTCCTATGAACAACCAAGCGCTGAACTCCTGAAAGAATTACACTCGCTTCCAGTTAAGGCTAGAATCATGTTCTAAGTCCTAGTAATAGTCTTCCGTGTCATCAATGGTACAGCTCCAGTATATCTGAGGGAAATGTTTGTACCTACTCGACAGCTCACAAAGTGACACTAACTTTAACATCCCTAGACGGCGGACAAAAATAGCAGACAGATATGGCCGTCGTGGTCCAAAATGGTGGAACGATCTACCTAGCTATCTGAAAGACATTCAGTCTGAAGCCAGCTTTAGATCAAAACTGAAAACACATTTGTTTAGGCAGTTTCATGAACAATGAGTGTACTCTTGTTAAATACAAAATATCAGTAGTGGTATAAAATAGTATTGATATATGTCTAAATCTAAGTTCTAGAATCCTGTTCGTATTTTAAATGTATATGTTTTAAATGTATGTTATGTAATTGTAAAGCGCAGTAGAATATTTTATAATTTTTGCCCTATATAAATGCCATGTATTTGTATTTGTATCAAAAACAACAAAAGTCCAATGTAAGAAATCCAGTGAATAAAAAACATTGCCATAGCCTTGCTATAGCGTTACGATATCGTGGAGAGTCATATTTATCACCTGAATAAATTGATAATTCTGCCAATAAGCAACATTTCAGTACTCATACAAGAGGACATAACTTGGATCTAGTCATAACAGAGTCACTTAATGGTGTCCATGTAGAGAAATGTGGGCCTGGACCATTTTTATCTGATCACTGTGTTGTTAAGGTTCTCATAGATGTTAAAAAGAGACTATTACTAGTAGAAGCATGTCATTTAGAAACTTTAAAAATTTGGACGAATCAGAATTTTCTAGCGATCTAAGTGCAATAAACGTTGATTCACAGAATATAGACAAGTTTGTAAAAGAGTTTGAATCGGAAATAGAGGATGGCATGAATAAGCACGCTCCCCTAAAAGAAAAAACTATAATTCAGAGAGCACCCAAACCGTGGTTCAACAAAACATTACAACATCTAAAGCAACAAGTTAGAAAACCCGAGCGTACATGGAAGCGTTATGGTAAAACAGATCAAGTTGGGTCGTATAAACAAGTAAGAAATGAATACAATTTTGAAACCAAACGTCAAAAGAGAAACACACTCAGTGAAAAGATCGCTAAAGGTAATTCCAAGACTCTGTATGGATTGGTATCTGAACTAACTGGTACCAAATCTGAAAATCTACTGCCTCAAGGAGAGTTTAATAATTCATTGGCCGAAATATTTGCTGACCTTTTCATGGCAAAAATCTCAAAAATACGTCAATCCCTAAGTGAATACCAAAACTTTGAACCTCAAGTAAAGGATATACAAAATTTAAACAAATTTACTGAATTGACTCAAGATGAAGTGAAAAATCTCATCAATAAATTGAATACTACGTCTTCAGAGTAAGATACTTTGCAAACACGTATTCTGAAATCACATGTAGATGAACTTCTCTCTAGTATCACTAAATTGGTGAATCTCTCATTACAACAAGGTGTTTTCCCTGTGAAATACAAACAAGCAGTTGTTAGACCTCTGCTAAAAGCAGGTATTGAACTAGAGCTTTCCAATTATCGTCCTGTGAGTAATTTATCATTTCTATCAAAACTTATTGAGAAAGCTCTTCTTTACAGATTAAACAAACATGTAAATCAAAACAGTCTTTTGCCTAAGAACCAGTCTGCATATAGGAAATACCACTCCTGTGAATCTGCGCTACTTCGGTTGGTCAATGATCTTCTAAGTGGTATGGAGAAAAAGGAAGTCACGGCCCTTATTGCGATTGACTTAAGTGCGGCATTTGACACTGCCGACCGCGACATTCTTCTAGATGTCCTAAAAGCACAATATGGCGTCTGTGATACAGCTCTTCAATGGGTAGACTCCTGTTTAAAGCCTCGTACTTATAAGATTAATATCAACAATGTATATTCATCAGACTGCCATCTGAATTTAGTGTGCCCAAGGGCAGTTGCCTTGGTCCATGACTGTATCTCACCTATGCTGGAACTCTTTTTGATGTCATTCCAAAATCCATATCAGTCTACGGTTTTGCTGATGATCATGTAGCAAATAAAGGCTTTCGTCCTACATCTGTTTCCGTAGAATCACAAGCGATCGGAGACCTTGAAAGGTGCGCAGTTAAAATCAATGACTGGATGAATAGAAACAAACTGAAAATGAACACTTCCAAAACTGTATTTGTTATGTCTGGTAGCTGACCTCATTTGAACAAATGTTTTACAAATTCCATTAACATTACTGGTGATGACGTCAAACGTGAAAGCACAATTAGATATCTCGGTGCATTTCTGACGAAACCTTGAATTTTAAAGATAATGTAAATCGCAAATGTCGTACAGCCATGTACGAATTACATCCGAAAATACTTAACAAAAGCAACCACTGAACTTTTAGTTTTGTCTCCAGTTATATTGCAATAACATACTGTATGGTGTAGCTAACTGTAAGGTGCGTAAGATGCAACGTATTCAAAATGTGCGCAAAACGTGTCCTTAACAGGAGGAAGTTTGACAGTTCTGAACAAGCATTGTATCACTTACATTGGTTGCCGGTGAAAGCAAGAATTGAGTTCAAGATACTTTCTTTTATGTATAGCTGTCACACTGGCAGAGCACCTCTGTATTTAACAGAATTGCTTACAGAGTATATTCATAGTAGACAAGGTTGAAGTCGTCTGAAAATTCTGAATGTCGTTATGTTGTTCCATACAACAAGCGCAAAACATTCAATGATAGAAGCTTTTGTACTATTGGTCCAAAACTTTGGAATGATCTGCCTTTAGAACAACGCAAAAGTAAATCAAAAAAAAAAAATCTTAAGACACTGTATTCCAGAGATTTCGCGGCATTGTTTTAAATTTTTTGATAACTGTTTATTATGCGAAAACAGCAGGTGATAGTTCTTAATTTTTTGTAAAAGGTTTTACAATTCAACATTTATATTTCCAAGGTGTGTTTAATTAAACGCACTTGTAGGTAAGGCTCTATGGGTAAGGTAGTGTGTAGTATTTCTTTCTTAAATAGTATATGATGGCACCAGTAACCGGGGGGTTTGAACCTCTATATGCAGCTCGTCTGGGCATACCATGCGATGCTTTAAGCACTGGTATTCGCAACAGGGGTAAAATGACCTCAAGGGGAGGGGTGCTGTCAGGACTGTTTGTTACAATAAGGCTGTTGTTATTATTATTATTATTGTCATTATTAATATTGTTATAATGATAATAATTATTATTATTATTATGTACAACGCCTTGAATATATCATTGTATAAAATAGGTGTTTGATCAAACTATTCAGTTTCAGTTTCAGTTTCAACATATCGCTTCTTTTTGTAAACTTTTATGCATGCAATCACAGGCAATCGGCGTGTGACTTTGACCCCTTATGAATGATGGACCCCCACCCTGTTCTCTACAACCCAGATCACCAACTCTACAACCCCCATAGCATTTTAAACTATCAGACCAACAAACATAATAACAGAAAAACACACAAAATGTGTTTTTCTGTTATTATGTTTGTTGCTATGATGGTTTATAATGCTATGGGGGGGGGGGGGGGGGGGGGGGGGCAGAGTTTGGGATCTGGGTTGTAGAGAACAGGGTGGGGGTCCATCATTCATAAGGGGTCAAAGTCATACCCTGATTGCCTGTGCATGCAATTCATACCTATATCCAAGAATTTGTCGAAACTGTTCATTACGTTTACAATTTTAAAGCATTCAAAACTCATGAAAAAATGTATAAAGGGCTTGCATTTAGGATGAGGGCAAAATATGTAAGTAGGTCGGCATGCTGATTTCAATCAGGAGATATCTTGAAGCCAGTAACATTGACCCGCATATAAGACATAGTACACGGTATTAATACACCGTTAAAGGAAAATAGTTTCAAACAATTTCGGACCAACGATGGATAGACGATTTAACGGTGGCACCTGTCCAATGTCGACCGAAGTGTAGGCGACAAGATATCGGTCCGACTTAAAAGCTGGTTACTACAGTATTGGTTATCAAGAAGTCTTCAATTTGAAGAATCCAAAGCTCTGTAATTTTGTTAAAAATGCTAATGTATCCGAATTCCGTATATTGCCAGCATGACATAGCAAATTAATAGAATACATCACATTTATATATATTATATTAAAATTCACTGTAATATTGCCGTACAATAACCGCTTACATTATACATCACTTGTATAGTTACATAAATATGAATTATTGTAAACATATGGATACAATATATCTTATTGATGATATGAATGTATAGATGAAACATAATGAATATGATTTTATCACATTATGTTATACTCCAATAACAGTGGTTGTTAAAATCAATTTGCACATTATATTTATAATGACAATGGCGGCTATTATTTTTGTCAGCTAAATCACATTGTCGAGTTTTCACTATAACTTGATGTTTATTTGATCCTTCATCTTGTTACTTTAAAAGAGCTGAACAATATGATCAATATGAAACCTCTATGTTCATAAACTTTTAAAAAATGGTTTCTTAAAAGCATGTATATTTCAGGTTTCACAACTCCTGGTGATTTTTTGCGACTATAATACGTAGCACTGAGTGTTTATTCAGACGGTACGTTGGATTGACGATAATAAATATTCGATCTCTGTGTGCAACTGGTTTGGAACCAACAGCCGTTAAGGCAATTATTGTCTGACTTCTAGTTATGGTTCATTAATTGATTAAGCTACTGTACTTATTTATTATACCTTGATTTTAAAGTCAGGTTCTTACAATTATAATTAACTACACTGAGAACTGCTTCCTGGAGTTCTCACCAGTACTGGCAAGTCAGAGGAAGGGATTGTTAAAGTCTCGTCATATTCCACTGACTGGATTCGAACCCGCGACCACCGTAACTCCAAAACGCCTTGACTGATTTGGCTAGTTATCGAACTCGGCTGAGGTCTCATGCATGATGCTAATACACATTTTGTTCAAGTTTGGTGAAGATTGGATGTGAAATGTTTGACTTAGAGTGCGGACAAGAGTAAAAAGGCTGATTTTTCGGTAATTCGAAGAGTGTTACTCCAAAATGCCTTGACCGATTAGGCAATTTATCGAACTTGGCTGAGGTCTCATGCTCAAATACATTTTGTTCAAATTTTGTGAAGATCGGATGAGAAATGTTCCACTTAGAGTGCGGACAAGAGTAAAAAGGCCAGTTTTTGGTAATTCAAGGGCCATAACTCAAAATATGCCTGGACCGATTTGGCTAGTTATAGAACCAGGCCGAGGTTTTATGGTAAAACACATTTTGTTCAAGTCTGATGAAGATCGGATGAGAAATGTTCGTATCAGCGTGCGGGCAAACTTTGTGACTGACACACAGACTGGAGTAAATCAGTTTGTCTCCCACACCCCTGTAATAATTTGGTCAATTTAACCTGCTTTTTTTCTAAACTGAAAAAATGAAGCAAGCCACATGGGATAGTTATGATGAATGTATATCATACCAAAAATGAAGTGTTCATTTCATTGCATCTTTTATTATACAATAAGAACTCTGCTTCAATGCTTTTCAGTGAATCTTTTTTATTACTTCATGATTTTTCTAATAAATAAAAAGCAAACCTACCAATGTGGATAATGTTCTTTTAATAAAAACACATTTCAAGTCGTATTTAGTTACAGTAATACTGAATTTACTATCATCTTACAACAATGAATATACACACACTTGTGCATTGAGGGAATCTGTTTTGGCTTATCAGCAGTAATTAATTGCTCTCACACTGGGTGATTTATTGCTCTCACACTGGGTCAGGTCACCAGTGGCTATCAATGCAATTAACACCATGAAGGCCATAAAGTAGTTTCTACTCAGATCTTGGGGAAAGTCTCTAAAGTGTGTTTGTGTGTGTGTGTGTGTGTGTATGCAAAGCGCACCATACGCTCATTTACCCGATCGAGGTTATGCTTTAAAATCGCACTGATATTAGCCTCAAATATGGTTTGTATAATAGCGGATAGCTATAGGATAAATGCATTTGATCAATGCGTTTTCTCATTCTTTCTAGTGTGTTTTATAACATACTGATTGCAAATGAACCAATTAACATGATAACAAATGATTAGAATGCATTATACTTTTGTCAATTCTAATACCTCATAGCATGCATGTATAAAGGATAAAATTCTACCTTAGGCACTGTAGTATAATATATATTTACCATTTCATTTGTGTAAACAGGAAAAACTTTCACTTAACATACCAAAAGTGTTCACAACAACAAGTTTAACAAGTTTATTTCATATATCCATTAGGTCATAGACCCATGTGGCAATTTTAGTACAAATAATATGAATAATATAATTTCATATTTGCACTGAATTATACAATTCTAATAAATATAATTGTATGAAACATTACGTTGTCACAATATGCCGGCATAAATCAAAATTTGCAGTAAACCTAATGTACACATACTTGTAACGTTACAACAGTCGTATATTATATGTGCGTGAAATTAGCCAGAGTAGCCAGAGTTCAGCCAGAGTTTAGCCAGAGTAGCCAGAGTTCGGCCAGAGTTTAGCCAGAGTAGCCAGAGAAGTCAGAACTCTGGTTACTCTGGCTAGCCAGAGTAGCCAGAGTTCAGCCAGAGAAGTCATAACTCTGGTTACTCTGGCTGGCCAGAGTAGCCAGAGTTCAGCCAGAGAAATCATAACTCTGGTTACTCTGGCTGGCCAGAGTAACCAGAGTTCAGCCAGAGAAGCCAGAACTTTGGTTACTCTGGCTGGTCAGAGTAGCCAGAGTTCAGCAAGAAAAGCCAGAGTTTCTAGGATGTTTAAATTTTCTGGCTACTCTGGTCAACCATAGTATCCAGAATAGCCCGAGTCGCCTGGATTTTATCTGCTTTGGTTAGTCTGGCTGGCCAAAGTAGCCAGAGTTTCCAGGATTTTAAGATAGCCAGAGTAACCTGGTTCACAAAACATTTTCCGTCTTAGCTGAATTTGATTATGAAACTTAATATGTTATTTCTATCTACATGTAAATAGCATGCTTAAACTGAATTTCAAGTTAATTAATATTTTCAAGTGGCTATTTAGACTCTTGTTACTCTGACTGGCTGGCCAGAGTAGCCACAGTTCAACCAGAGGAGCCAGAGTTCAGCCAAAGTTCAGCCACAATAGCAAGAATTTTTAGGATTTTAACATGTTCTGACTATTCTGGTCAGCCAGGGTATCCGGAGTAGCCCGAGTCACCAGGATTTCATTTGCTCTGGTTACTTTGGCTGGCCAGAGTAGCCAGTTTATAAGATTTTAACATGTTTTTGCAAATCTGGTCAGCCAGAGTAGCCAGAGTAACCAGGTCCCATGTTCACAAAAGTTTTTCAGTCTTAGCTGAATTTGATTATGAATTTTAATAATTGAGCCGCGCCATGAGAAAACAAACATAGTGGCTTTACGACCAGCATGGATCCAGAACAGGCTGCGCATCCGCGCAGTCTGGTCAGAATCCATGTTGTTCGCTTTTAAAGCATATTGGACTTGGAGAATCTGTTAGTGAACAGCATGGATTCTGACGCGCAGGCTGGTCTGGATGCATTCTGGTCTCAAACCCACCATGTTGGTTTTCTCATGGCGCGACTCATATGTCATTTCTATCTAAATAGCATCTTTAAAACTAAATTTCAAGTCAATAACTATTTTCAAGTGGCTATTTAGAGTAGCCAGAGTAGCCAGAACTCTGGTCACTATGGCTGGCCAGAGTTCAGCCAGAGTTTAGCCAGAGTAGCAAGAGTTCAGCCAGAAACCTGGTTACTCTGGCTGGCCAGAGTAGCCGATTGACTAGGATGTCAGTTGCTCTGGCTACTTTGGCTAGCCAGAACAGCCAGAATTTCCGAGATGTCCATCGGTTCTAGCTACCAAGGCTAGCCCGAATAGCCAGAGAAAATACTGTAATACCTATTGCGAAATGACCCTTTTGGTTCTCTTCTCTCAGGTTTGATTTTTTAGTGTTTTATATGTATCAAGTGATTCATAAAACGGACTTCAAAAATTATTTTTCAGACAACAGCCAGAGTAGTCAGACGTTCTAGGATCTTAATATGTTCTAGCTACTCTGGTCAGCCAGAGTAGTCAGAGTGACCATGATTTCATTTGCTCTGGCTACTCTGGCTGGCCAAAACAGCCAGAATTTCCGAGATGGCCATTGGTACTAGCTACACTGCTAGTAATCAGAACTCTGGTTACTTTGGTTGACCAGGACAGCCTGTTTCATAATTTTTATATAGTCTGGCTACTCTGGCTGGCCAGAGTAACCAGGAATAACTGAAATGCGCACGGGTTCTGGTTACTCTGGTTGGCCAGAACAGCCAGAGAAAATACAGACAAACATGTAAACTAGAGCCATTTTTTAAAATGTATGACCCTTTTTCATACAAATCATATTATACATGATTAGGTTGCACTAACCTAACTGTTGTATATAATTATAATGTAAATAAAAAGTTAGACCTGTTGCGTGTTGTGTGTGTGGTATATCAAGGCTGAAATTCACAAAGATTAAAGCGAACAGGTCTATATATTTCTGGTAGATTGAAAATCTTTAAAACAAGCCTAAAATATCAAATAAAACAACAACAACAACAACAACAACAAAGAAACAGTAGAACGGCATGATTTTCGAACAAAGTTAAGAGAAACACGAATCAGAAAATGACACTTTCAAAAAGAATATAAATAAACGGGTATATGCAAAGGCTGTTTGTTTATATGCATGTACATTGTAAATAATGCTAAGGTATGTTTTCTTTTTATATAAGTTGTAATTTTACAAAGTAGCCTGTCTCCCACGAAGGGTAGACACGACGAAGCGTCATCGATCCATCCTGGATCTTCAGTACTTATACGGCTGTATGCCATACCACACTGGACTGTGATTTAGTGCAGTGCTGCCTGGCTGTCATGGTCTTTTGTTTTGCATTGACCCATTCTGGACCTTATTCATGGCATATTTTATCCCCAGTGTATTGTCTCATATTCCTTCTGTTGAAAAAAATGGCACCAAATTGAAAGTAAAAAACACATGTACCATTAAGATAGAAATGACATATTAAGTTTCATAATTTAACTTAGCTAAGACTGAAACTATTTTGCGAACATGGTACCTGGTTACTCTGACTACTCTGGCTACTGGATGAAACCTGGTTACTCTTGCTGAACTCTGGCTACTCTGGCCAGCCGGAGTAACTAACCAGAGTTCTGACTACTCTTGCTGAACTCTGGCTACTCTGGCCAGCCTGAGTATCCAGAATTCTAGCTACTCTGGCTGAACTCTGACTACTCTGACCAGTTGGAGTAACCAGAGCTATGACTTCTCTGGCTGAACTCTGGCTACTCTGGCCAGCCAGAGTAACCAGAGTTATGACTTCTCTGGCTGAACTCTGGCTACTCTGTCTAGCCAGAGTAACCAGAGTTCTGCTCTGGCTACTCTGGCTGAACTCTGGCTACTCTGGCTGCTCCGGCTAATTTCACTCACATGTACATTATACATATTAATTAAGCCGCACCATGAGAAAACCAACATAGTGCATTTGCGACCAGCATATGGATCCAGACCAGCCTGCGCATCCGCGCAGTCTGGTCAGGATCCATGCTGTTCGCTTTCAAAACCTATTGCAATTAGAGAAACCGTCAGCGAACAGCATGGATCCTGACCAGACTGCATGCTGGTCGTCTTTAAAAATCTATAATGTGATCAATACTATACCACTGCGTAGTAAACCTTGTAAGTAAGATTCACAAGTGTTTTTTGATAAACATCTTTAATAGTATTTGATTATTATAAAATATGTAACATCACATTATCAATACATATATTAATCAAACGATCATTTTAATATAAAGTTATTCAAAAGCACGTTCCAGTTTGATGTCTATCTTGTTCGAACATGCATATGGTGGCCTAGTCACACCTGAGCTGCCACAACCATCGCTAAAATTGTTGGTTTATCAGGTGACACAACTAACTCAGTTAATATCTCATCCAAGAATAAAGAACAAGTAACAATATCGGAAATTATTTTAGAATTAAGATAATTTAATTTATTTTTTTCTCAAATTGTTGCTTATTAATTACCGTCTGCTAGTACTACTAGTAGGTTAAATTGTCGTCTGTTTTTGCTAGATAAACGCGTCATGGATATTGTTACACTTGGCTGATCTGAACTGGTTCCTATTGATACTGGTACCCAGTCGATATATTATAAATACCAATAATCTCGTGCAGTTCTCTCACATTTAGCTAGCTACACCGCCGGTAACGTCAAAACTATTTACCCGCCCGCCACACCCTGTATTTATAGGAAACTTTCGAAATATTATAGAGTTTTGCATCTTCAATTTCGGGCTAGTATTATAGTTTTAACAATTTACTAGAATACTCTGTCAGTGTTTTATACACACATTACTGATCTATTCATGTTGATCTTGCATCATCTGTGGAATGTTTTATGAAATTGGTTCAAAGTTATAAAGGAAATTTACCTCAAAGTCTGTCTATTTAACAATAGCTAACGTTGATGTTCTTGTTCAAGTAAATTCTTATTGTCCACCCGGTCTTGACGACTGAGTTGTATTAGATACTGTCGTCTTTCTACTTACAATTGCAGGGATGAGCCGTGCCAAAGTAAATTGATGGTGATATACCGGAGAGCAATAACACTACTTTCTTGCATACCAGACGGGGATTTCCGGTATCTTTACCGGTGCTGGAAAAATCCATCTTACACCCCGGGGTGTAAGATGACTCTCGTGCTGTAAATGACGTATTACGAACTACATATGTAGAATATTTATGTACTAATATATATTTTATTTAAAAAACGGAATAAAAATTCAATACCTTGACAATTCCTATTGGTTCCTGATAGTATATTTCTCGATTCAAATCACGTTATTTTATCAAAAATTCATAACGTTACGCTGCAACTGATAAAACAAAACCGGAACTAAACATTGTTATTTGTTTTGAAACGTCATGACGTCTTTCCTGTTTGGCTGTGACTAAATACAGAGTTGGTGCGCCCGTGATATATTACAGACTCCGGTATATACCGGATTAACTAAATTTGAACAAAAATACCTTAAATGTATATATTTTGTAACCATGGTGATTCTAACCCTAACCTTTAGTCAATATATTATGCACATTATAATTAAATGCATGCGGACATGCAAATAAAATGAGTATTTTTGCCGTGCGTTCCATTTGATAATAATTCCGCGCATGCGCCGAACGGCTGCACCAACTCTGCAATGTGAAACATTCTTCCTGTTTACGGACGTTGGTTTCCCGCGCTTTGTTTAAATACACTGCCATATGAAATAGTTCTAAAAAGAAAGCCGTTCGATTGATTTTATTTTTATTATTATTTCTTGAAATCGGTATGCAAGAAAAAGATTCTGTCACTGGTTATAGGTGCAGATGGGAATATGGCGCCTCGGTCAATATTCATATATCTCGCGGTGAACATTTTTCATATCACCCTCTCAGGAATGCAATATTTATATAATGTGACCAAGGACTTCTGAATGTTAGTTGTTCATACAGTGTAATGAAGAAAAAACTGAGATCGTTTGATACAGAGTATATAAATTTTGTTATTCAAGAAAACGGTTTAGCACGGACGTGACTAAATTTTGTTAGAAGACTCTCCAGTATAATTTGAAAGATTTTATAGTTCTTTTAAAGAGGCACGGGATAATTGATTGATATTAATATACGTATTTCTAGTAAATATATAAACTAAATGTGCAAGAAGACAATAGTGAAGTAATCACATTATTAGAACAGTTTCGCTTTCTTAAGTTAAATGCGTCGTATGGAGAGGAAATTCAATGACGGGAAAATAATTATAAGGAAGTATTGAGTGTCGCAAATATCATTTCATGTGAACTTTAAACTTTGTGATCACAGTTAGATATCACTAAGAAAGTTTTGCTATTATTGGTGGTAACAATTATTATGTAGGACACTGGCTTTTTAACTTTGAAATTTGATACGACCTTAATATTAGTTTTGTTCATCTTGTCACAATACTATAAGTCAAAGGTTTTTATTTGCAATACTGGTCTGATGGATATTGTCGCTCATAATTTGTGTGCGGTAAAATTCTGTCGGCCGTGAGGTGAGCGGATACGGTGTCTGTGTGTTTGCTTTCAAGTTGCGTACTTTGTGGTATCATATGTTTACCAGTTTGTGTTAACTGGATAGTAAAAGGTTTTGCCCTAGTACTTGGCAATTCCTATCTAGCGTTCTGCGTATGTTGCGTTGCACTCAGTGGTGTCACTTTGCCTTGCCTTTCATTGACTCGTGTTGCGGTTTCGCTCATTACACGGTGAAACCCGAAATGGGAGGAATGGTAGCTCGACGTTCAATTGAAATTGCTGTGTGTTTGCATTTGAGTAATACCTGTTACAAAGTACAAAGTGTCTTGCGTTGCTTTGCCTTTGTGTGATACCTGTCACAAAGTACAAAGTGTCTTGCGTTACTTTGCGTTTGAGTGATACCTGTTACAAAGTACAAAGTGTCTTGCATTGCTTTGCCTTGCGGTTCGTTGTGTTATATTGCCTCGCTCTACATTGGCTCAGGTTGTGCATTTGACCACATCCCGGTGACACCCGGGCTTGGTTGGATTCACAGTTCGAATTTCGATGGATTGCGCAGTTGCATTGTTACAGTAAGTGATGTTTGCAAGCCTTGGGTTGGTGCGTCTGTTCTCCTCTCGGTCGACGGATTTTGCTGTGCTTTTAACGACTCTACACGGTGAGACCCTTGTTGAGTCATGAGCGGCCGATCAACTCCCAATATTGTCAATATACATACTTTTACCTAATTTAATTAAATTATTATCATGCGTATGTTTAACTATCGTTATAAGTATCAATGCATATTCTTGATGAATAAAAGTGTGTTGTATGAGTTATTTGGTTTTTATTTTGAGTAATAAAATAAACAGTACAGTAACATCTGTAGTGTTTATAATTTATCTAATTTGTAAAACTAAATGTTATAGATTGAAATCCCAAATAATCAATAAAAAGGATATAGGAAACATAACTTACATACTATAGTAGCGCCATGCACAAGCTCATCTCAGCCAGTGTAGGAATAAAAAGGTTCGTTTCTCAGGTGGAGCTGAAACTATGATGTTTAGGTCTATTGAATTAAAGGCTAAGATCAAGACTGTGTCTAGGTCTTTATGATTCTTTTATTTTTTATTTTTGCATAAATTTCCTCATTAACAAAAAAGAATATAAACAACTGACATAAAATGTTATGTGAGTAATAACACGTGTAGTATTAAAGATCGTTTGGCCTGCCATTTACGAGTCTCCGCAAAAATATAATAGGTAACAAGCCCTCTGTTCTAGTTTAGTAAGATATGTATTCTAATATGAATGACATGGCTGATGCCCAGCGTTGATATACCAGCACCCAATAACGAGCAGCAAGCATGTCCTAATTTAGCAGCTTTTTAGCATTATATATAAAATCAATTTCGCTACCATGGCGATAATACATATTAGTGCTATATATACATGTATTATTTTTCTTTCCTAATATGTGTTTCATGTGCACAGCTCTTCACGGGTTCATAAACACGTTACAGTGAAAATATGACAGTATTGTGATACAGACTCGTATACTATAGTCATCCGGAGCCGTTACCATTAGCACCCAAAAACATCAGACTTAGTTTCTTCTAATTGTTGTAAACATTGTGTTAAACGAAACTGAAAGTTCTAAATCACTCAAACGTGTGTTTTAGATTTGAACTCTTTTACATTTAATCAAAAGTGATATTGCTTCCAGTGTTAGGAATTTATATTAAGTATATTTTGTGCGTTTTTAGATTTAGAAGATTTAACTTGTTTTGCATGCATTTAATAACGGCATTGAATATTGAAAATGTACTTAGCTTGGAGTTACCAATATCAGTGGGATTCATCTCTTGTACATTTGAAAGATAATAAAGTTAATAATAAACTTTAATTTTGTAAATTATTTACTTGCCCATGCTTTTATTAACATGACCCCAAAAGCAGAATATCCAAATCCTTTCTGGTCCTGAATAGGTATTTAACTATTTATAATATTTTGTAAAGTAACAGAAAGAGACTCTCCGCCCTTTCACGCAGTGGTATAAGTGGCATCTTAGTTGTTACACTGGGCCAGAGCAGACGCAGTGGTCCAGTCGTAACACTGTCTGACTACAATACTTGGGGCCGTGAGTTCGAGCCCTCGCTTCTCCAACTAAAATTACAAACATTGGGATAAGAGTCCAGTGTATGGGTGCTTTACACTTTGCACGCTAAAGAATCAGGGAAGCTTCTGAAACTGGAGCGTCTTCTGTATCTTGCACTATCCTCCGGCTAACACTCCTCTGGAGGAGTCGCCCATATGTGTTACCGGTGGCGACTTTAAATAAATTTATATACAAACAAACAATATATTCCAATCGTGTGAAAGCATTTGAGAGACATCTTCTCAGTTCTGGCCAAAAACAGGATTACTCGTTCATATATAAATGCAGAAAAAAATAGTTGAAGGCTTTGTTTTGTTCAACGTAAAGAAGAATAGCGGTAAAACATGGCTTTAATAAGGAAATGAACATTCGGGAATACCCTGTAGGTACGTTATGTCTCGATAATGCATGCATGTCTATTTATATATACAGCAGGCGGTGACACAACATCCTATAATTTTCATTCCAACTGGCTGAAGAAATGGAGAAACTGGATGGGATTTTCTAATGAGAAATGTATTTAAATTGACATGTTATGGAAGGCCGGTACGTCATGCTAAATGCCAAATGCTTTAAATGACAAATGACAAATAGTTAGCGCAAAGTGTTATTTGCTAAATGCTTACTGTCGAATGGTAATTGTCAAACGATAAATGCTAATTGTTATAATTGTGAAATGTGAAATCAATACATGCCGAATGCGTTTTAATTTTGCTAAGTGCTCTTTTCAAATAAAGGGCTGATAGTAGGGTGACTTCGGCCAAGAAAGTCCACTATTTCTAGGGGTAACCCGGACCCAATTTTTAACAAGGCATGTTATATATACTGAAATGTTCGTAAAAGTTTGTAAGGTCTGAAATTGCCGGCATAAATTGGCATAAATGGTGGCGATCTGAGAAATCCAAGATGGCGTCCAAAATGGCAGCATAAAATGAAAAAGGTGCTTTTGTAAAAAATAAGGTTTTCTTCATTCACTTTTGATGAAATAAACTGCTGGCATACATTGTTTTGTAGAATTATTGCAACACACCTTTCACGGATTGTAAAATATTTAAATTGTTACATTTAAAGGTGAAACAATATGTCAAAAGGTAAAATTTTACCCATTCATTATCACTAATTTGTAGTTTTGAAAATTAGAATTTATAAATCCTTTTGACAGAATTCAAAGAATGGCACAAAAACATTATCTGCTACAAGGAATGACAATTATTAATGTTTTACCGTAAAAACGTTGTTAGAGGTACTCATACTAATGTGACTTTATATGCACATTACAAGCATGTAAACAGAAAAGTATTTGAAGAAGTTGATACATATTGATACACATGTCTAATTTTCTTCCTCAAGTTATGCAGGTACGAAAAACACATTTTGTGGTCAGTTTCTAGTTCTACTTTATGTTTTGTGTTCCCCTAAGGATATGGATTTTTTTATCCATTATGATTTTGGGGTCAGAACATCAAAATAGCTACATATTTGGTTCATTTACGGTAATTGTTTTAAATTCTGTATATTAGTACATTTATTTATATTTGTTATCATGGACACGGATAATGTCTTATTATCCGTAGATAATTCAATGCTACTCAATTATTGTGCGCATATTGCCCCAAGCAAAGATTTGCATACAAAAATAGAGTATATTTTTGCATAACTTGAAATACAATGTATATGCACCTTGATAGAACATTATAAAACGTTTTTAAAACGTTTCGACGATGTCATTGAAATAATTAAAAGTCTTATAAATAAGTTTTAAAGGAGCTGAACAAATAATCATCGTCATATTTTCCAAAAAATATAATCAAATTCGGTTTTAAATGTCGAAACTAAAAATAAATTTACACTATTACCCTGCTTAAACGTAAGAAAGATGCCATATATAAACTATTTCTTCAAACCCCTTGTTTAATAGTTGACTGCCCTTGTTTAATAGTTGACTGATAACCTATCCCAAAAGGGGATATGGTAGGTTGACAAAAAATGTCTCCCCTTTTTCGTTAGAAAAGGGGGCATCGATCCTGTGATGCGTGTATGTGGTCGCACGGTCACATTTTTTTTACAACTGTGTCCCTTTTTAGTGTAGTGAGAAATGTTCAGTGGGAAGGACTCTAAGCGTGCTACGGTTACAATTAAATGATCAGTGCTAATCAGTCTGGAGTGATCACAGCTCCGAGTAATTTTCATAGAACATTGATCATCTAGTAGTACTGTGAGTACTGATCACTGAGTAGTATTCATGATACTGCGAGTACTGCTCACCACTGAGTAGTATTCACGGTACTGCGAGTACTGCTCACTGTGTAGCATTCACGGTACTATGAGTACTGCTCACCGAGAATGAACTAAAGGACATGTTTTTGCATAAACACTTTTGAAATCTGAAAATTTTCCTGAAATCATATGCTCAATATATACTTTTATCTATCTGATATTTGAGTTTTATGATTAATTGACTTTTTGACTGTTAATCTGCATAATAATTTTAGGCAATTTATGTTAAAAAGATTCTCATAAAATCTGACATATTGTAGTAAAATATTAAACGGAAAAATAACTAAAATTTATATGAAAATGTAGACATGATGGTGTGTTTAAACACTGTAGTCATCATTACTTTTGTGGCGGCCATCTTGGACGTCATCTTGGATTTCTCAGACCGCCACCATTTATGCCAGTTAATGCCGGCAGCCTAATAAACTTCAGACCTTTACGAACATTTTGGTATATAACTTGCCTTGTTAAAAATCGGGTCCGGGTTCAACTTTTTGAATGGCCCTACCATTAGATAGCCATTGGCCTTTGTATACCTTTGTCCATATTGAAAAATATTTAACAAACATTTTAGAGTAAACAGTTTCAGTCCCATGTTCCTACGACTGGTATAGCATGTTATTGCTTAGAATCAGTCTGCTAGAACATTACATGTTTCCACATAATTGAACGTATCATTTATTAATTTAAGTATACAAATCATTATCTCATTAGCTTAAAGAATTTGACAATTAGCATTTACCATTTAGTAATTTGACATTAAGCATTTGCAATTTAGCATTACATATAGGGTATATAGCATTTGGTATGTAACATTTAGCATAAGGTATTTAGCATTTAGCATTAAGTTATTGGCATTTGGCTTTTTTCTATTTAGCAGTTGGCAATTAGCATGTTGCACCGGCCTTCCATAACATGTGGATGTTTTAAATCATCGTTTCTTAAAGATTTTTGAAGAAGTTTGCAAATTTTGCAAGTTGTGGTGCAGTTTGTAGTTAGTAAGCGTACACAACTGACGCATAAATAAAAGATGTTTGTCAAGGGTCGGGCAATGCGCGTACGTAAACAAAATACGGTGATTCTGGTGCCCCACTGATTCTGGAAACTAGACGAAACTGAACAAAAATATCATGTTGGCTACATGTAATTCTATAAAGTTTACATAGCAGTCTCGCACGATAAAGAGTTCAGGCAACTTGACGGCGAACAGTTTCAAATATCAATGTAAAATCACATAATAAAACGCAATAGAAAATCACCTAAATTTCTGAAAATAAAACTATATAAGCATATATTCCTAGTGCCTCTTTCGTATATCACTATAGGCAACGCCATTCCGAACATCACCATTGGTAACGCCATTTCTGATAATATCACCCTTGGTAACGCCATTTCGTATTTCACCATTGTTAATGTCATTTGTCACTGGTTCCCCATTGGTTTCGGGTTTGGATACTGGTGCACGTTTCTTCACATATGCCTTGTAGTAGAAGTTGGAAAATAAAGTGACCATCGTTAACCCATAAAGTATCCCATAAATGCAGTAGTTATGATACAGGTATCCTATCGTTGCATGTATCAAGTCTATGAAAAATTGAATGATCTGAAACTGGGTTAGAAATTTCTTCCACTGTGGAGGGTTGTCCGGATAAAGTGCACTCAATCCGTAGTAAAAATACAATAGCACGTGCACAGCGGAATTCAGTCCTAAATACGTAGCAAAAGCTGTGTACGGGTAAAAATGGAAAGCTATATCTCCCAGAATGAGCATGCTCCCATGGTGATATATATGTAAGAACGAAATCTGCCGTTGTTTATGTCGTAGTACCATGAAAACTGTATCCAGAAGTTCAAATATTTTCATGAACCAATACAGTTTATAAACAGGTACAAGGAGTTCAGAAGGTCGTCCGTCAAAGGTTGATTCGGCATGGTACAAGCCGTAGCCAAAACCATACAACGTGTAGAGGCTGATAACACTGGCCGTGAAGTTGTACGCTACTAATATCTGCAAACAAAAATATGTTATAAAAATAAAGACAAGATTATTTTCTTTCCGTGGGTTTTTTCTAGATCTTTTGATCTACCGATGAAAAAAGCCTAATATTTATTAAATAGATCTACAAGAAGATCCTTTGAAGACTACAACAGTCCACTAACATTGGTTTCAGCGGAACTCTATTACAAATGACCATTAGATTGGCTCCATGACTCCAAAGCCGGAACCGGAAATGAGAGCAAAGCTGATAAGTTACTGAAAGTAACATTCTTTATTCAGAAAAATAGCGTTGGCCTTTTAAAAGCATCCGAGCATACACATGAAAATCCTTTCCCTAAAGACGAAAATATGCAAGTTAAATCCACATTATCCAAAAGGTCAACTTAGGCATAAAAGAAAAATGTTTATAGTTATACATATGTTAGGGCGTACGTATACCGTCAGTAACATGCAAATATGTTTAGTAAACTGTATAATTTACTGTTATTGCAGTATTGTGAAAATGCAAATATGTGTTAGTAATTTGTACATACGTAATTTACTAATATATGTATTACAGTACTACAAAAACAGTGTACTTTACATCAAAAGGAAAACCGCACATTCTAAGGCTACATTACATAACCTTCCATAGTAGTTCTTAAAAAATGAATGAAATTAAAAATCTTATTACATATAAGAAGGAATAAAATACACTAGTAAAACAATTAATACTTACAGGCCTGAGACTGAGCGGCTTAGTAAATCTCTTCCATTGTCCAGCAAGTAGAATCATCAGCATATAACCACAAAATATAGGGAATGAATCCAGCCTGTGCACAAGATGGGCTCCTGCAAGGATCTTCTCAGCTGTCAAACCCATGCTGTGTAGTCTGTTAGAAATAAAATAGCTATAAACTCGAAGTTTGTATTAAAAATTTCACGAGTACTTCACAAGCTATAGACTGAAGTACTTTCAGCTGCTTTAAATTCCTTCAAGCCTAATTGTGTATCCCTTGACAACAGTATACAAGTACCAAACTTTAAAATGGCATTTATTTTCTTCCATCCTATTTACTTCCTGAATGAACCAGTTTCGAGAAACTGTATTTAGGACTTTTTACGGTTTATTTTACCACAAGAATATATCAACTTGATATTCTGTTCGTGCATACAGGATTATATTAATGAAAATTGTCAGGCATATATGTCTATAAAATGATTAAATGCATGCGCAGGTTCTCAAAAAACAAAACAAAACAGAAAACGAAAATTTTGAATCCAGAAAAGACAGACACTTCAGGCGGTGTACGCGTTCGCTTAAATATATCCTTAAATATATCCTTAATATATCCATAATGGTGACAGAACTTTTAACAGTTAAATAATAATATATGTGAATGAATATGACATTTCAGTTCAATTTAATGACCCAAAAGTTGAAATTAAAGAGGTACCTACGGGTGTTCTTAAAACAATTCGAAATCTGATTTTAAATTTACAATCTTTCACGAAGAATATTTATATTAATCAGAAGAACGTAGAAATTTAGCGGACTTTAATACAATTTGTCAATTCATGGTACCTGCATTTGATCTGAGGTAGTTAAAAACTGAAGTCAGTGATATAATACAGATTATTGAGAAAAAAAACCCAGACATTTCCCTTTTAGTAATCAGATACATGTACATCTAGAGTTACCTGAATTATTCTATTTTTTAAGTTTAAGTGTGAACTAAAACGTTTTCACTAATTAATTGATGAAATCAATAAGTAACTAACCGTTGGCAAGCGCGTATACTGTGTTAACACTCCGTGGTTTAATGTAAAAATATTAAAGAATCGACAGAGTTTGACCGTGCTTTGTGTTGTATTTTGTCTGAAACATGTTTAAGTACTTCAGTTCTATTTTTATGGTAACACTATTTTATTACAAGACAGTTATTAATCCCACTCCCCGTATAGATTAGAGTTCTGTGACTCTTTGTGCCAAGTGTTTATTCTAAATTCGCCGGGGTCCTCCACCGTCCGGTGGCGCTGCTAAAAGCATTTATTAATTCAGGGATAGCCACCCGGTTTATCATTGCAGGAAAAAAATCATTCAGTATCAGTAACATATACACAGTATCAAACATGTCAGAATGAAATAAATTAACTTACCTGACAAAATCTGTACGTAATGTACACTATATAAAATAGATCTGAGTGAAATTAACAATATATTCCGTTAATATTCAGTATTAAACTAGGTTTTGTAAAGACTATCAAATACACATTACCTTACGTATTATATCCTATTCAAAAATCATGCAAACCACACTATATTATGGCATGATATTTACCATGAATTTATTGGTACTCGTGTAGCCGTAAAATGAACTTGTAATATTAGCTGCATGTCTAAATAAGGATCTACATGTATAAATACACGAGGAAGCGTTCTATAGTGATACTTGACTACAGCTTGTAGGAAGTGTTTCATAAAAACCAATACTCGTCATGAAAAAACAAAACAATACCCATATATGCACAATATTGACCGAATTTGTAGAAGCTTTTCATTGTGTGTCGGTTTTAAATTTCATATCTCACGCATGGAGACATGCACGGTATTACTGAGTGGTAATTCGGACCAGGTTGGACTTGGGCGAAAGTAGGCCTTTGATATTCATGTGCTTCTGTTACCATATATGGATTCAGACCAACAGCCTCCAGTTCCTAGGCGGGTTCAAACCAATAGTTACCAGTTCCAAACAGAGATTTGAACCTGGGTTCGAACCGACATAATGGTCTCCCTTACACAAGCTTGCTGTTAGTAACATGCAAATATTGATTGACTTTTAATTAAGATTCCACAATGTTATTGTTATTTTAGCTGCTGTATTGATATCACGCTAATTGTCAATATATCATTGTTTGTGTACATTTCCCCCAATTCACTCAGTCTCTCTTTTCAATGGAAGCATAGAAGCGACATGGAAATCTTTTTATATAAACTGAAGGATTTTTATTTTCAAAAATTATTTTCCCTGTTTTATCTCGCGGCGGATAAACTGAAAGAAAATAGTTTTTGAAAAACAATTTATCTCGTGGCCACAAGACAAAGTGGCTGAAATTATTTTTGGAAACGTGGCAACTAGATATTTTTTTGAAAATAAAAATTTCTCTGTTCAGATATACAAAATAAAGATTTCCCACCCCCTCTGTATGCTTCCGTACATTACGGATGGGATGTCTGACTTATTTAATACAGACCTGTATACGTGTGAATAGGACTAGCTACATGTATTTGCCGATCATATCATCCAATCATCCGGCGATATGCACATTGAAACAATGCAAGAAAATCGTACTGATATCTGACTTCAATACAACATATTTTATAGCGAAATGCATGTGATCGATACATTTTACAAACAGTGCTCGGGATAAATCTTGCAACATGGCACTCTGTATCCTTTATGTAATCAGTTTATTACTTTTACAGTTGGTTGGAATAACAGTATGATAGAACAGAACAGAACAGAACACCTTTTATTTTGTAGACTTGTACATAGTCTATTACGCTGAGCACTGGTCCCTTATCAACTTTTCATTGTGCATCCCCGGGATCCCGATCAGTTTGTATTTTCCAATGCAGTGATGTGTAAAGAGTAGGTTATGAGTACAAATATCAAAAGAAAAATCTGTGTCAGTTTTATAAAATCAAGTTTCTTTGTAGAGTCATTCAGCAAGAAAATACGCCAAGCATTGAGAATATATTGCCTATAGTATATATACAGTCTATTCAACTGTACACGCACTAATAAATACTGTAACTTGAATCTAAATAATCTAAAAATCGGTATTTTGGTTGGAAAAATATAGCTAATGATTCTGTATACTTCTTGCATGTCATTGCCAAGAAGAAAAAATATTCTATTTATAGCAATTAAGATTTTTTATGATATAGGCCTAAGCGTTCTTTGTCCTCTTACATAACACAGGTTCTTAATTTACATTTGTATAGTTATATAAATAACTATTATATTACATTATATACGACGGTATTTTAATAACATAAATGCAACCTGATATCAGTTTGTTTGCCGTTTATCTAAAGTATTTCCGTTATGCAACAACAGACAGGTATTTAACCTAACCAGTGTTCATGAATTATGTACAAATACTTGCCTGTTCTCCGTAAGTAACTGCCAACTTCCCCACATGAATCAGAGGTGGAGGACGAATGATTTTAGACACAATGCCTTCTATCCATCGTCATGAAGAACATATGCGCCACCTCGGGGTCGAACTCACGACCCCGCGATCCGTAGATCTGCACTTTTCCTATTGAGCTAAGCTAGCGGATATCAGCATTTACTCGTTCCGACAAAGAGGTATACAGTGTAAAACTTCTTTGAAAATTTTTCCGCCTAAAGTTCAGCCAAAGACATTATGCCAATCGAACCTCTAAAAATAGCCAGTGTTTTTGAATAGAAATACTTGACGGACATTCCGCTTGGCCTTAATCAGATTCATCTAAAGTTTATTCATTATTATCTGTATGGATATGCTGACGGCTGGTTTAGTAAAATACTTCAGTTTTACTGACGCAGCAAAACTTATTGGTGCGGTAACACTTACGACTTTATTGATGCGGTTACACTGATGGTATCATACATAACATTTTACAAAAACAAGAGCTGTCGGAGGACAGCAACGCTCGACTATTCAAGAGCCTTGTCAATTGAATAAATGTAAAAGTCGAAAAAGGTGCATAGTTTTGCAGAAAAAGGGTTATGGAACCAGTACAATGCATATCAGCTCAGTGTGACAAGTGTTTGAAGTTTTAATCCATTCTCATAAGTGGGTATTGAGATACCAGCTTACATACAAAAAAATGACCGAAAACTGCTAAGTCGAAAAAGGGGCATAAGTTTGTAAAAATGCCAAGTAGAGTTATGGAACCTGTGCATAGCATGTCAGATCATGAAAGTGAACAAGTGTGTAAAGTTTCAATCGATTCCCGTTAGTGGTATTCCCAATAGAGATAGCAGCTTACATACATAACCTTCAGCGAAAATTTCTAAGTCGAAAAAAGGGGCATAATTTTGTAAAAAAGCAAGATAGAGTTATGGAACCTGTGCAGTGTAAGTCAGTTTATCACTGTGAATAAGTGTGTGAAGTTTCAATCCATTCCCGCCAGTAGGTACTGAGATGCCACCTTACATACAAAAACTTAACCAAACACTGCTAAGTCGAAAAAGGGGCATTATTTTGTAATAATGCAAAATTGAGTTATGGAACCTGTGCAGTGAATGTCAGATCATGAAAGTGAACAAGTGTGTGAAGTTTCAATCCATTCCCATGAAAGGATCGTGACTGAGATAGCAGATTAAATACAAAACCTAAACCCAAAATTTCTAAGTCGAAGAAAGGGCATAATTTTGTAAAAAAGCAAAACAGAGTTATGGAACCTGTGCAGTGTAAGTCAGTTTATCACTGTGAATAAGTGTGTGAAGTTTCAATCCATTCCCCCAGCGGTTACTGAGATACCAGCTTAAATACCAAAACTTAACCAAGTCGGGACGCGGACGCCGACGAGGACGCGGATGCCGACACATGGGTGAGTCCAATAGTTCTACATATTCTTTGAATAGTCGAGCTAAAAATCCATTCTTCATAGATTATGGTGTTTCAGACTTTTCGTTTTCTTTCGTTGCATTGTTATTAAGAATGTTTAACTTGTCACAGATTAGTCGCTGTGGGAGGGGCTCCAAAAGCATGTCGCAAGCATTGCAGTAAAGATTTTTTCATTATGCAGTAGCACTATAAGTCATTAGGTAATACTATCATTAAATTGCAACTTTCAACCAGGTAATTACTGCAGGAAAAATATAACTTTATCATTACACTAGTACACGATATCAAATAGGTCTGAATGAAAGTAACTTGCTTACCAGAAATAAATATTCCATGAAAATTCCTTAGTACAGATGTTAAGTAACAATTATCAGATATGCCTGGACCTGCATGATTTTGTTTCTGTTCAGAGATCGTTCAATTTATTGATACTCATGAAGCCGTAGCATATTCACATGTCTAAATCTGCATGTATAATAATAATTAATATCGGAAAACTAGGTAGCTTGGAACAGGAACCTAAATCAAATATTATAGGATACGGGGAGGCTACTGTAGCAGTTATCGCTGTGGTTGGACATGTGCCTCTGGTACCCTAACTTTGTTCGAACCAAAAGCCGTTTGGGCAATTAGTATAGTCCACCATGTAAAATATTAATTTTTAGCTGTTGTATGCAAATATTTTCATTAAAAGCACACTATATATAGGATTAGTTAATTATAAATCATAAACCGCTGTTTTGTCTAGCCTTACTTACTGAGCTTATCGCATAGTGCGGCAATTTTCCTTTGATCTTTGCAGCATGTTATACATAGTAACACACATTATTACTACAAAACTGTGCTGATATCTTACAAAACTGTTGCGATATATATCAACACGGAAATCTCTATGGAGTTTCATAAGAAAAAAAGTGTTCCGATATATATCAGCACAGTAAAACTGTTCCGATATATATCAGAACACTTTTTCTCTATTGAGGTCCTATCAAGGGAGTATAATTTTTTCCTTTCAAAGAAAAGATGATTTTAGCTCCAATTTACAGTTCACAGAGAAAGAATTGTCACAAACACCTACATTTATAAAGTAAAAGAATAAATAAACTAGAATATTTCAAAAACTTGATAGTTATTGCCAAATTCAGAAATACATGAAATATATGAAATTCTGAGATTTCTCAAATGTTTCTTTTTCTTTGATTATTTTTACAAACAAAACAACAAGTTTTACAATATGTCTGGCCAATGAAATGCAAAGATTTAAAACCAATGCAGAAATTTGTTGGGTACTTTTATCTGGGGAACACATTTTCTAAGACAGAAGTTTTAGTGTTTCAGTCAGCAAGGCGCAGAACTGGAATCAAAATAGTAAAAATAATAATAAACAAATTTAAATGAAAATAATATATAAAATTTAATAATAAACTATGCGATAAAACAGTTATAATATGTAATGCTCGTGTGTTACCAGGATATATCAGAGCTAGGGGTACATCTCGTTATTTTTCTCTTCACATATCTGTCTCGGCCTAACGGCCTCGACGATATGTGCAGAGAAAAATACCCTCGATGTACCCCTAGCTCTGATATATCCTGGTAACACACTCTCACACATATTAGCAATTAGGAGTGACCTGTCGCTTTTATTTTTAGATTTGGATTTTCCAGATTTTTCCATTTATTAAATAAGGGTTTGAAAGATATTTGACGTTTTAAAAACTATAAATATATTTTAAATTATGTACAGATTAAAACTGCATCGGTAGCTCAGTTGGTACAATTGAGGAATCTTGTTAGTGATTTAACTTTTGCGATTAGGAGGCTGTGAGTTCGAATCCCACACAGGGCGATATGTTTTATGATTGGATTTGTTTTACTTACATTTTTCATGTTTTTTTTTTATTTCATTTTATTTCATCATTTCATTTTTAATTTCATTCGTACAATTTCAATAAATTCAATACATTTCAAACACACGCGTCCAATGAAGCATCTTCACACTCGCTGGCGGTGTTAGTTTCTTCCGAATCAGTGTCATCAGCTAGTTGAAATGACCGAATTTTCAAGTGCTGTATCAACCATGTTTAATAATTCACAATCAAGAAGATATTTGAAAATCTATGTTATATGCGAAAATAGCAAAGAATACAAGTAATGCGACTCAAATACATGTTTAACATTATCATCATTTTAAAGTGTATGTTAGCAAAATATTACTTGAAAAAAAATAAAATGAAAAGAATATATTGATCTCCGTTGGAATTCGAACTCACAAAAGTTAGGTTCTACAGCCGTCACGCTTACCACTGCACCACTGCGTCTAATTGTCGAAGAAGGCAGTCATTTAAATATTTATTATAAAAATAAGTTATAAAAAGGTAGGGTACCCCTTTACTGAAGTGGTTTATTCCAGTAACCTTTCAAATCTATTAATAAAAGCGACAGGTCACTCCTAAATGCTAGTACTATAACTATTACTTATCGGGATGACTTATTTACTTATTTTATAATTTGAGGACAACGACAGCCGTTCGTCGACAGCTGCACCTTTATCTCCTAGTTTAATTTCTATTTCATTTCTTTTCATCAATATGCATACACGTGAAGAGAAAAAACAAACTGTTTTACAGATCATATCATTCCGTAACCCGAGGATATAGACTTATAACATACATTAAAAATTGTACGATATTTGACTTAAACAGGATGTGATTTCATAATAGCGGACAAAAGGCTAAATTTGATCACTATACGGTCCCTATTATTCAAATATGAAACGATGTTTTGGTTGTGTAGTTTATATCTCAATGCATGCATATTAACTCTCACTAAAAATAAAATATTAAATCCTACCTCGAGCACTGCAGTTTAATATCCTACTAAATATGTGTATATATCACTATTTCACTTAACATACTAATTAATACTGTACACATGTGTGTAGTAACCTAGTCACACCTGAGCTACCACAGACTAGAGAAAGAGTGTTTTGTTTCTCTGGTACATTTAACCCTATACCATCTTCAAATATGTACGTTTCTACGTTAACACTACCATCTTTGTTAATATATTAGTCTGTCTAGGATTTTAAGTTATCTGCTTCTAAGGTAACAGCTTACGCAGCAAATATAGTAAGTTGTAAACCTAGACGTTACAGTATAACATAACACTCGACTGATAAAAGAAGACAGAAATCAGCACTGTATATATCATTTTTACAAAAAGCGGAAAAAAAAATATTGAAACCCCAGGAAATATATCAATCAACCGCAAATGAATGTGTCGGATGTACCATGTATCCCCTGATCTGTATCACTTAACACTGGAGTACCAATTACCTTTAAAAATAAAGAATAAAATGCCCGTCATTTTCTCAAAATCGGCCGCCATCTGCCAGGATACTTTGTGCTTTGATAGTCATATTTCATCTACCTGTTACCATAGGAGCATTATTGTTTGATTGTCAACTAGATAAAATACCTGCATATTATCCAAAACCTATACAAAAGTTTTTAGTCAGTATGCCGACCAAAAAACCCAAAGTTGCAGTATGCACAAAATATTTTTACATGAAAAGGTTCTATAACATGTAACTTCATAGAACTGAATGATGCAACTTTGTCATCTTTGAGCATACTGAAATATTCAAGATAGCCACCAAGATGGCTGCCAAAAATCCAAAGAGGCATATCTCCTAAATTATAGGATACTAGGACAGGATTGCAACGTATATATTAGTTTTATTGCTAGAGGTAACATGATAAACATCAAATGTTCAATTCAAAGAAATTCATTTGAAAAATCCAAAATGGAGGTCAAAATGGCCGCCAAAAGGGAAAATCCCTATATATTTCATTAAACACTCTAAATATGCAGATTTTTCCCCACCGTATATGGGTACTTCTAATAATTAGAAATGTTTATAACACTTTAAATATTTCTTCAGTAATTTTATAACAAAGAGGTCAGTCTTTCAAGTTGCCCTAAAAGTCCTAAAAATCCTATTTTTAGGCCTCCCTTAAATTCCTGAAGAAGAAAAAACACTCCAAAGTCCTTAAAAAAGCCCTTATTTTTAAAAATTATCCATAATTATTTTGTAATTTCTGTCCGAACTTAAAGAAAAATTTGCACTAAGTCATGCATATAATGAACAAATTAATTTATTGAAGTTAATATTCTTTAAGATTCATTTACAGAGGATGCTTCTGTCGGTTTCCATGAGTTCCTAGGCTACAGCTTCATGAAACATAGTTATGCTCTAATTCGTTTCACTCAAACGAGCAAAAATTATAACCTTCAAACATACACCTTTAAATAAACAACAAACAACAGCATATATTTAGGCCTGAGGTCGCCCGGGAGCCATTATTTTTGGCAAAAATAGCCCTAATTTTCGCCCTATTTTTTTGCCAAATAGTGCTTGAAAACCTGAGAGGTTTCTTATTCAAAAGCATAACAACTGGAACTTAAAATGTTTATAAGAAGTAGGTATGATTTGCGATAAATTTGCTGTAAATGCCAGTAATGATATATCAAGTATCATTACAATGTTCTTGACAGCTGCTTCATTTGGTACAAATTGATGTCATAATTTGACGTCGTATTATGACGTTATAGTGTCAGGAGCAGTAATATCACCAGTAGGCAAGAAAAATGACCTAACATGGCTGCCTGAGTAAGGCAGGTGATTTCCCAACCCTCGGAACAGCGTAGTGCTCGGTTGTCCATTCCACACTGTCCCTCGGGTTTGGGAAGACTTAGACTTAAGACTTCCTTATAGACTTACATGTTGCTACAATATCCACTATTGTCTACTGAGCATAAATTCCTCCATCAGCAGAGAGCATGACACATCACTGAGTGCAGAAAAGTGCACCAACAAAACATAGAAGTGCATCAACAGAACAAATCTGAATGTGTCATCACATGTCACTGTCACAAATTCTGCTCACACACCAACTGCTTTTGACAAACACAGGCTGCAGGGAGCAGAAATGAATGCTAGTGGAAGAAACTGGCGCTCAGTGGACGATAGTGGAATTTTGCAGCACCATGTAAGGTACATAAAAATGCAACTGTTATATGCCACAGATGTCTGTCTGGATGCGATAATGTATCCAAGCTAAGTGGCATTAGAATGACAGTCGTTGCCAAACAGCTGACAATAGAGTTCAATTTGGACAAATATGGATATGTCGATGCAGATACCAACAAGATTTTTGAAGAAGCTGTTTCATTGCAGCCTGTTTGGGTAAGAAAGGAGCTGAAAATATATCAGATATGACGTTTGGGTATCAAATATGGGAAAGATGACCTTTCAAAAGATGTGCAGACTACAATCATTCCTCTTTCTATGAGAATGTCAAAGGAGCATACATACAGACACGCATAATGGAGAACTGTTTTTGACCCAGATCCTTCAAGTTTTGATGCCACCAGTTTTTGACAGAGCAAGGATAAAAACTTTTAGAGGCTTCTACCGACGATAATAACGGAAAACAACATCCCTCCCCCTTATCTGTTGTGATTGTGCATCAGAATAACAATTTGTAACATCCCGGGGGTGTCATTCTGTAGCTCACCTAGCTTGCACAATATTATGTAACTGCCATAAAACATGTACCTCTCAATATAAATAGATGTAGAGTAGGCTATTGGTGAAATATTCAGTGATGCAGATGATGATTCTAGTGATTCTGACAGCGACTTCGAAAACTGAAGTGCTAAACATGTCAATCGTCCAATAGCAATTTGGAAAGTCAAACTGGATATAAGGTATTTGAATAATAGTTCTAATAATAAGACAGCACAAGGATAAGTTAATTTAATACAGTAACATTGAGATAACACTTGACTTCAGAAACGCTCATCCATATATGGCAATTATTTCAGCTCATAAGCAACGTTTTCATCAAACTTTCCCGACTTTTATTTAAAGGCGTTTTTCAAAACCTTTTTTGAAACGCTATCAAACGGTATCAAATTTATAGTGGACAGGCTGCGGCTTTAGGGTTTCTTGTTTAACACCACCATGTTAACGTTTTACATTACGTCAACGTCACCTACTTTAGCGTATTGCATCGTAAAAAACAACAACTAATCTTTTTATCTTTGGACAAAATGGTAATTTTGTTTATCTTTTAACAATGTAAAGACAAACGGATGTTTGCTGTTCCTGTACAGCGACGGCAACCGATATCCGAATAAAACTTATCTGAATATGAGGTAGCAGGGTACACTTTCGAATTTTGGCTCCCGCCGTCAATATTTGTTATAAAGAGAACATCGTGATTTTGGATGTCTGTAAATTAAGGTGAGAGATAATGATTATTAATTCTTTAGAAAATTTATACAGCCGATACATGTAAAATTCTGATGTCAGTTGGAAAACTAACTGCTGGTAGCTTTGTATGATCAATGAGACACCATTTCGCGGAAAATTCAATTCACGGAAGGGTTCTGTGCTTGTTGATTGATACTCAGGAACATTTTCGTTATTTTCCGAAAAAAACGAGCTGGATGGGTCCCCATTCCGTTTATGTCCTGACGTTCAGTAAGGACTATTAAATTAAGAAATGCAATAAAATTGGACAGTGTTCTTGCAGCGGGATCATTGTAGACTGTTCAAAAGGTGCAAAATTGATGATTTTGGCAGGCTATTTTTCATGGATGATGTAAACCTTTCGCTTTGATAACTTTCTTTATTCTTGTATGAGAATCCCGATCTTGCCATTAATTAAAAGCACAAAACATGCACGCAATTTATAAAATAGCCACCCAAATTTTGCTCACAGGGGAAGTGCAATATTGCGACGCGCTACATGTAAGACCGTCCGTGCCCAAAATTTTCGCATCTAAGTGTACCTTGCTACCTGAGCTTCATGAACAGCAGTCTGCTTCGTTTAGCACAGACAAATTTTCATAATTGTACCTTTATCTGTTACGCATATGCGTTACGATTATCTCCTCGAATCAAATATTACAAATGCTCAGATGGTGCATTTTAAAATCCTTGAGTGTATTCTTACTGTTATTTGTATCAAACTGATCACAAATCATACCATATGTTCTTATATATGTTTTTTGTTCAAATTGTAATGCTTCTGAATAAGAACATCCATTTTATCCATCTCTTTGTTATAAATTTACTGGAGAAATATGTAAAGTGTTATAAACATTTCCAGTTATTAGAGGTAATCGTATACGGTAGGAAAACCTGTACATTTAGAGTGTCTAATGCAAAATATAGGGATTTTCCGTTTTGGCGGCCACTTTGACAGCCATCTCGGATTTTTCAAATGCTTTTCTTCTTTGAAATATGCATTTAATGTTTATCTTGTTACCTCTAGCAACAAAAATATTATATACATTAATAATCCTGTCCAAATCTTCTATTACTAGTACTTAGGAAATGTCAATTTTGCATTTGGTGGCCATCTTGAATATTTCAAAATGCTCAATGATGACAAAATTGCATCATCCAGTTTCTATGAAGGTACATGTTGTAGAACCTTTTTATGCAAAAATATTTTGTGCATACTGTAGTTTTAATTTAGGTGGCTAATTGGCATTTGGCATACTGACTATTTCTTGATAAAATCTCGTTTAGCTATTGAAAGATAACATTTCTATACCACATTTATTCATGGAGCAGTAAAACGAATAGCGTGCATATTCTCCATATTAACTTCTATCTGTGTACCAAGTGTCATGAAAAAATCTGAAGTTATCGCAGGATCCGCCCATTGTGACTGACTGACGGATTAACAGACACACTTCTATCAAATACATGTACATATGTATTTTGGAAAGATAGACAGAACCTAGACAGTACAGGTGGCGAAAGTGTTGTAGGTATAGTAAAGCTTGTTTCCGTGATGACTGAAGTCTGTTATTAAAGTGCAGTAGTGACATAAAGTTAGGAAAAACTAAAAATCTTAATTGATGAAAGGCACAAAAAATGATCAATTTCACCCTTCTGGGATCTTAAGATTATATATATGTGAAGAAGGTTATGAAGAATAATCTCTCCTGTCCCAGTCAGATTTAAAGAACTAAATGTCAGGCCAGGGGTCAGCATTGATGAAGTGTAGAACAGAGTTAAATATATATATCTATATGGGAAAACAAGAACTTTTGTTCTTCATTTAACAGTTCAGGAGCACTGGTTTGGCTTCATCCAACAATCCCATTAACTTCTTTCATTCCTGATTTTGAAGCAGGTGGTATTATTCATGTAGTAGGCTCCTTTATATATGTATAGTTGCTTTGTAAATAATAAGCATTGAGCCAGCCTTATGGCGAGGTAAAGTGCTTGCCTTGTGAATGTGGGTTCAAATCCCTGTCCTGGCGTTATATGTTTCTTTGTGGATTTTTCACATCTGCTACATTGGTGCCGTGGCGTATGTAAAAAACACCTGAGCTCTTTCTAGCAAAGCAAAGGCTCTGCTATATAACAACTCCCGGAGGTTTCTCTTAAGAGATGAATGTAGTAGGCTCCCTTATATACATGTAGTTGCCTTGTAAATAGTATACATATGATTAGTGGCATTCCTAAGTCCTTGCCATTGAGCTAACTTTTAGCGCAACATGGTAGAGTGCTCACCTTGAGAGTATATAAGAGGATGTGGGTTCTAGCTATTCCTTGTCCCTGTGTTGTGTTTCATTGTGGATTTTTCACATTTGTTACATTCATATAAATAATCATTACAAACATTCTGTGGGTTATAATTATAGATATTCCAATAATTCAGGTGAGAATAATGAGAAAAAATATTACATTAAATACATTTCATTTCATTTTGCATTGTATACACTATGAGGACACTCTTGTTCCACGCATGTTTTCAGATCTATCTGTAGATATGACAATGAAATTTTACGTTCATGAATTCTGTAGATAAAATGTTCTGTTCTGTTGGAAAAAGGAAGTAATGAGTGTTCAGATACTTTTTCTAATTCTGTCTTAAAATCCAATAATTCTGGATTTTAACTTGGGTTCAAATAAAATAATCTACTGTAGTGAAATACAACAGGTTTAAACTTGATCTTGGAAATGAATGCCGATTGTTTTGAATGAAAATGTCTGCCAAAATCTAGCTATTAAAAACGGATTAGTTTTGCTGACAACATCATAAGATATAGTGACCAGTTATGAGGGAAATACCTTGGAGAATTACCAGCCATACTGCAATGATCTTATTTTCGAAATATATACATTTAAAACTTTGCCTTTACTTTGCTTTTGTATTTTGTTTTCTTTTAAAATAAATTTACGCAAGATTTATATGTTCAGAAAATGCACTTTATGCTAATTTCTAAAAATATATTTTACCATCATTTACACATAGTTTTATCAAGCAACGTATTTCTTTAACATCCCCCGGTCATACATATTCTTACTACTTCTCAAAATATGGCCTAAGCGCAGTAAGGCAGTAAGAACTTGTACAGCGTGGCAGGAAATGATCTCCATGGTCTTGGAGTGGCCATGTTTTTTTGGAAATGTTCAAAAAAAAGGTGGCGGCTCCACGTTCTGATTAACATGCATTAAGGACTTACTGCAGACACAGCAAAAACGGCATTGACCATTTAACGACATAACTGAACCTCGTACCTAAGGACTCCCTTGACGTACAACAAAAGCTGTGTGAATGGGGAAAATGTGGCGCAATATTTATAGCAAAATTTGTCTGAGACTCGGCAGCTTCAAACACATCCGATTGGCTGAAACTGACTTTGGAGTTTAACGCTCTGATTCAACTTTTTTTTTCTCAGTCATATCAAGGCGGTTAGTTTAGTGACATACCGTTTCTGGACAAGCTACCGCAGTTTACCAGTACTTGATACACAATTTCCCATACGAAGTAATTTCCCTTATTGGAACAGAGGTAGGGGGTGATAGCCATAGAAGAAATTTCCTGACTAAACGCCATGGGAAATGCTCCGACCCTAATTCGGGATCGAACCCAGGTCCCCCGCATGAGGGACCAGCGCTCGAAATGAATATCAGAATAAATAACATGGCCATATGTTTCAACGTTTCAAAGCAAAACAAATAAACCATTCTGATATCACTCCCTATCCCCCTCCCCCCCTCTTCCTCCTTAATCAAATAAAATCAGACCCAAAAGGAATCTAATGACCTTGTTATTCCTGGCAAAACAACAATAATATAATTTCAAATATAAGGCATACAGACACTAAATAGAAAGATGGCGCCAAAAAATGGTATCGCATAACGGCGGATACAAATAGTCTTCAGTTTTTTTACTCTGTAGAGCTATTTTCCTTATTTTCTTTGCAAGTTTTTTGCTAAAATCACATGACAGATCTATGCTTGACATGTAGGTAGCATTTTCATCATGAAATAACAACATGACAGAATTTTTCATGAAAACTTAGATCATACACCACCACTATAATTTTGGGTTTCATTTTTAGCTGATTTTGCAGTTTGTGTGTTTGACTGAAAATATTTTTCTTGCATCAAACATGACACCCACTTTTCTGTTGATTTTCATTTAGCACTGACAATATTCTTCAAGAAAATGTAAGTTACAGACATTTAAAATGAGTCCTGATATATGCTGCGGTCATTGGAAATAGGTGAATTTTATACAGAATAAAGAAGAACAGCTATTTAGTGTGTTATAACCTACAACAATAACATAACTGTGAGATAAGTGTCTGCAAGTCATATCCCTGGAGTTGTCTAACAGTTCAATGAAACAATTCAGTCTACCTGAAGTTGAACTTTGGTTTGGCAATCTGTTACAAAGGTCAATGAGATATGACCTAAAGATGTAAACAAATCAGTAAGTTTTGGAACGGAATGGAATGGAATGAGATACTGGAATGGAATGGAGTGGAATAAGTATCTCATTCCATTCCACAAATAAGTGTATGCCATCTATGCGTACCGATTTTAATCAGACTGACACATGGATGAACACAGGACACTTTTAAAATTTTAAATTCTTTAATAAACTTACATTTTAAAATGTTTCCACGACGAGGTTTCATTTCTTCAATGATTTTCTCTACATGCGTACCGATTTTAATCAGACTGACACATGAATAAACACCGGAAACTTTTGTAAATTCTTTAATAAACTTCCATTTTAACATGTTTCCGCGACGAGTTTTCATTTCTTCAATGCTTTTCTCACCAAGTCAGAAATCTGAACATTTTTTGATACAATGATTATAACACAATTGACTCTCGTTGGCTCGAACTCGAAGGGTCCGTGAAAACGAGTTAGAGAGATCGGTAGTTCGAACCATCAGTATGGCGGCCATCTTTGTTTATACACGGAGCACGTACATGGCGTGTATGACATAGTTGATCCATATTTAAGCTGGAAATGTATCTTAAATTGTCAGATTTCGTTCTAAGAAAGAGGAAATAAAACAACATAATTTAAATACCATTTTTATAAAATAATTTTATGCACGCATATTAACATCTTTCATTAATAACAAATACTGTATACGATTATAAAATAAATACACATGATAGACGAGCACATTTAACTTCAAACCACATTTGACATTGTAGCATCTAAAGAAAGAAACAAACACACATGTACACACATGTACAGAATACAACACATAAAACGTACATTTTACACAGAAATAACAAATATACGAGTATGAAACAAATACAAATGATAACGTCGTAGCATTTAAAACTGTACACATTCAGAATGTTCAGAACACAATACATAAATCGTACAATATACATTTTAAACAAAGTTCTTTCATTGTTCCGGTTAATTTCTGAAAAAGTCTTTGATTGACGTTAATACTGCCGTTTGCCTGTTAAACTGAAATTTCATAAGAGATTTGTATACACTGCACATGACTGAAAGTTCGTTATCTGTGCTTTCCTGGCATTCGAAGAACTGCCTGAGAGTTTCACAGGCGTTCATGGCGTCAGACACCGACGGCGGTGGTGTAGGAGCTGGTTCCTCATCGTCGTCGTCGACCTCCGTGATCTCGTTCGTTGTTTCTCGCCATTAATAAATCACTCACAATGTCAGAATCACTATAGTTTCGCGCACACTGGAATTTCTAAGTCAATGTCAATATATGACGTCACATCGTCTTTTTTTTATTTTGAACATTTCCACAAGTCGTGCGATAGGAATGTCATCGTCCTCATCATCGGAAACATCCATGGTTGATTGTGTTTCATGTTTAAAGCCGGCGTGGGCATAACAGTTTTCAATTGTTTCTGGTTTTACTAGTCTCAAAGCCTCAATCAAAGTCAACTGAAATTCTTCCTTATTATCAATAGCACTGATTTGTTTGCTGATCACCTGCTTGCGGTATTTAACTGTGAGATTTTTGATGATTCCCTGGTCCATGGGTTGTGTTTTGCTTGTTGTATTCGGCTGCAGAAACACTAACTCTATGTTAAAAAGTCCCTTGACTTTAGTGGGATGTGCTGGACAGTTGTCCACTACCATAGCGATCTTTCTGTTTTCTTTCTGGAACCGTTTGTCGAGACCTAACAACCGCTTACTGAAGAGTTCGCCTGTCATCCATGCCTTAGTATTGTTTTCGTAACCAGTTGGGAGTGTTTTAATGTTTTTGAAGCACCGCGGATTTTTAGATTTGCCTATCACAAGAAGTGGGATTTTGTCGTCGCCGGTCATATTGGCACAAAGTAACACAGTTATTCTCTTACGTTCTTAAATTCTAGAGTCTTATCTGGAGTAAGTTTGTAGAAGAGAGCAGTTTCATCAGAATTGTAAATGTCACTCACTAGGTTCGTACCGATTCAAGAGAGATTCTAATTTCACTGACCAATCTTCTACGTCCTTTGAATTAACAGATTTAGCTTCACCACATATTTTCTTAAAGGTAATTCCGTGTCTGTCTTTGAACCGCTCTAACCATCCCGAAGATTGTTGAAAGTCTTCTATTCACAGCTGTTCAGCGAAGAACTGTACCTTCGCTAGAAGAACGGGGCCTGATATAGCGATGTCGCGATTACGAGCTTATATGAACCATCGGAGTACGGTTATCTCTAACTCCCCGTAATTTCCCTGAAAATATAAAAAGAAAACATAATGAGCACTCTAAAACAAGTTTATTACAAAGTGCAAATCATGCAATGATTATAATACATTGTAATGATGTCGATATTAAGTGAATGAAGTATTGCCATGCAGTACAAATTTTTCTTTTTAAATTGGTGGGAAACTAATGTAAGTCGTACTTCAACATATTAAAGGGGAGTAATTTTAAAGAAAGTACACCCACAATTCTTTTTAGCTGGGTTTTGTTGACACACTTGTTATGTTGAATATTTAGACAAAGTTATTTAAATACCCGTATATGGATGAAAGAGCTACAGACAGGACAAGAAAAAAGACCTAGAATATTTTACAGGCATGACAAGAAAAGATAAATGTTGACTTTTGACCTTCAAATGTGACCCTGGCTTTTGAGTTAGGGATCTGGGTGTTTGGTATGACACATTATCTCATTATTGGGAACATTCGTACCAAGTAATAGAAAAATCCCATTGATGGATGAAAGAGTGATGGATCGGGCATGAACGGAGGTACCTCAAACGTCATATACATGTACTAGATAGAAATTAAGACAATATGCTATTATTAGTCTGTGGAAATAGCTTTAAATGCAAATTAAGACGATATAGTGTCAAGTAAATAACAAAAGACATTGCTGTCTACATCCGCCCCTTGGTCACAACTGCAAACTAAAACAAAGAAAACTTATTATTGATAACTAATCAATATAAAACACTTTGCAACTATTTTTATTTCTTATACTGGGACATAATGTAATCTTATTGCGTTCATTACATTTGTAAAATAATCAATTGAAATTGAACGTATGGTAAACACACTAATTTCATGCAAAACTTAGTATTTGTCTTTATTAGACAATGAATATTCATGCTTTGTATCGTCTGTATGCAAGCGGATATGAGACGGATCACGATCAGCTGATTTCTAATTTCATCCAGAATCATTATAATATTATGATTTATCATTTTTATATACGACTTAGAAACCGCTTTCCATACTTGCCATGGTATTAATGTTCAGTGCGTATAGAGATGGTTATTACAGTTCGCGTGAACTATTTTTATTAAAATACGTTATCAATCCTACAATTTTAACAAAATTCACGCTGAAACATTACAATTATATATATTATTGATCAAAATGTTTAATGAGCTTCATAAATAAAAAAGAAACACATCTCATATTCTGTCTTTACCGAGCGCACACGAATATGATACTGTTACATGTAGTTTAGTTTAAAAGTATTTTATTGTATTTGTTATTAGGCATATAAACAAGAATAAGAACACAAACGTAACATATACAAATGGATTGGGCCACGATTGGGCCAGTGGTAATCTTTTTTTCAGTGCCAGGATACAAAGTACATAGAAGAGACAGAAACTCCAGAGGCGGAGGACTTATGACTTGTCAGAGGAGACCTCCCTATAAAACACAGACCAGACTTAGAATGCAAAGGTTTGGAGTGTTTATGTTTTGAATTGAACCTCCAAAAAAGATAATGAGGGTATTGTATGTCTATAGACCCCCATCACAGTATTGAAAACCCGTCAATAATAGACCTTATTTTAACAAACTCACCGACTCTACTTTGTAATACTACAGTAATAAATTCAAGTATAAGCGATTGCCATAGCATGATTCTCAATAGCCATAAAGAACAAGGGCCTCCGCGACCGAGTGGTTAAGGTCGCTGACTTCAAATCACTTGCCCCTCATCGATGTGGGTTCGAGCCTCACTCGGGGCGTTGAATTCTTCATGTGAGGAAGCCATCCAGCTGGCTTACGGAAGGTCAGTGGTTCTACCCAGGTGCCCGCTCGTGATGAAATAATGCACGGAGGTGCACCTGGGGTCTTTCTCCACGATCAAAAGCTGATGGGAAGTCGCCACATGACCTATAATTGTGTCGTTGCGACGTCAGTCTGACTACAGTACATCTCCTATTACGCTACGCTTAGGATCTGAGAACGAGCTATTGATAGCCTCGTTCTGACGACCCTTTCGCTAGCCAATCAGATCTTAACTTACAACATTTTGCAAATCTACAGTAACACTTGATTTTTGATATTTACAATTCTTATGTCGTAATATGTCAGATCGCCGGTTAGCTCAGTCGGTAAGCCACTTGCTCTGTAAACGTGGGGTCCCGGGTTCGAGCCCTGGATTGAATGTACATTTTTCTTACTCTTTGACATTCGAACAAGTCGTCTGATTGGTTCAAATAAAAATAGATTTGCGAAAATAAAAATAGCAATATGGGAAATCCAGAATATACAGAAGACGAATGTGAATGGGTCGTTCTCAGATCTTCGTTTAGAAGATCAAGTACTTCAGACGTTAAACCCAACAGAATAAAATAAATAACTTAAAGAACAAGTAAAAACAGTTCCTAATCAAAAAGTTATTTTCCGTAGCTACGAAACTTTTGATGAAACAGTCTTTAATAATGATCTATCTCAAGTCCCATTTCACGTTGCACATGCCTTTGATGACGTAGATGATATACATTGGGCAAACAACACCATTTTGTAGACATCTTAAATGAACACGCACCCATAAAAAACAAAATACCCTAAAAAGACGCACTACCATGTATGAACTCACAATACAAAAAGATTATATACATTTATTTACTTATTTATTTGTTTTGGGTTTAACGCCGTTTTTCAACAGTATTTCAGTTATGTAACGGCAGGCAGTTAACCTAACCAGTGTTCCTGGATTCTGTACCTGTACAAACCTGTTCCCCGCAAGTCAGATTATATACAGGACACGTCAGGCACATAACAGATACTTAAAAACCAAAAGCACAAACGATTGGGAAAATTACAGGAAACTAAGAAACCGTAAAATATCTATAAAAAGAAATTCAATAAAAGTATACTTTGAGGAAAAAGTGGCGGTGGACCAAAGTTTAAGGACTTCTGGCATACAGTCAAACCTTTCCTGTCAAAGAAATCTATAGATAAAAACAGCTGTGATAAAATTATAAAGGAAAATGACACACTTATATCAGATCAATCAAAAGTATGTGAATCATTTAATGATTTCTGTGTAAACATCGCAAAAATATTGGTATACTGTCGAACTCAGATATAGACCAAAACCATAGAAGCATTCAAGAAATACATGAAAACATCCCCAACCCTGTCAACTTTAATTTCAACGAAGTGAAAACCAGAGAAAATCGAAAAACATTTAAAATCTATCGACCCAAAAAAAGCTATTGGGTATGACACAATACCACGTAAAATATTTAAGTGCTCAGCAAATGTAATTTCAAAACCGGCCATCAGTATTGTAACATAATAAACTCAATGATAATAACAAATAATTTCCCATTTTTTTTTTAAAGATGACCCGTTTACTCTAAAACTACTGCCCTGTTAGTATACATCCCACAATGTCAAAAGTTTTTGAAAAGGTTATAAATGAACAGTTAAGTGAACATTTCGAACAAATTTTTCATGATTTTCTTAACGCTTTTCGAAGAAATTATGGTTGCCAGACAACACTTTTACGTCTTGTGGAGGTCTGGAAGGAGGCTTTTGATAGAAATGAGTATGCAGCAGCCCTGATGGATCTGTCCAAGGCCTTCGACTGTCTCCCACATGACCTCATAATAACAAAACTAGAAGCATATGGCCTTTCACAAGATGCATGCTCTCTAATAAACAGCTACCTTAAAAATAGGAAACAAAGGGTAAAAATTGGTCAAAATTATAGCGGAGGTAGGTTACCTTCATATTTGTATGTGCGCATGTCCAACTGGAAGCTAACGTGACGATTTACGACGGCGTTTACGACAAACTAAATGTGTCTGTATATTCATTCTTCTGAAAATTAATCATGAACCTGTCTTCGATCTGATGCTTTATGGTTTGATAATGCAGAAATTATGAATAAATTGCCGCAGAAACGCTTCAAAACAATGTTGCCTTAAAATGACGTCATGGACGTCATGACGTTACGTGTCAGTTACCGCGCAAAATTAATAGCTTTTATCTTGAAAGTACGTAATTCTGTGCATTTTCTTTACTTTAACTATTTTCAAATAACCATTATTTGCTGAAATATTTTTTATGAGTCTTTTGCTCTGAATAATAATCAATATTTTGCTTCTTTTATGTAGATATGTTGAAATGTTATGCGGAATGTAAGAAAATGGATGATGATAAGCAATGTTATTTGGAATATAGTTAGGTGAAAGGTTACTTGTTACGGCCATTTTCAAATAAAAAATCTAGCGGTTTGATTTCTAATACCTATTTTTCAGGTTCCGTTGATAAATTGTACTTATGTACTAAAACTAAGATCTAAAATTGTTGCAATTTCAGTAGAAAATTGTGGTATCTTGAATTAAATTGATGTTACCATGGAAACGAAGCCCGTGACCTATGTATCTAAATGTAAAATTTATAAGCGTTGACACTGGTCTATTTAAGAAACACAGCTTCGGCTTTTTATTTTCATTTCAACAATATCCATGAGAATAAACGCAGCATGCTGAACGATTTTTCCATGAAAAATTCCAGACGAGGGGTACTGCTGTAAGTATTCTAAGCTGTGAAATTTGTTTGAATAAATGCAAATAACACTAAAATATAACTTACGTTAGAAATAATATGTTTTAAAGCTACATCAAGTAGAAAGATAATCTTATTCAATACTTTTTATAAAAAATTAGGACAAAAAGCAAGATATAAGCTATTTGAACATCTCTGTTGCCATGGTTACTTTAAACTTTAAGAAAAATAGGGTACCATGTAAAGTGCTTAGTATTTTGCTAATAATATTACCCAAATATTCCATGTTGGTCATTAACAGAATGGCACTGAGGCCGTCGAAAACCCCTATTTTTATACATAGTTGTTTAAAAATGAGAGAAAATGCGTTGCCACGGAAACACGAGCCCCGCGACATATACATTTTAAGCATATATTAGAAAGCTAACGTGCATATTAGTAAAATTATCAATTATGCAGACTTCTACGGATATCGATGAAACTAAAATACACTGAAAAGTGTTAAATATCCGTATTTTCCTTCTTCTTTCAATATGAAATACCTTTGGAGGGTCATGTTCTTCAAACCTGGATAAACATTTAACTTGAAGGGACAGAGACAAACGAAATTGAGATTGTAGCAGTTAAAACTTCATATTACACGAAATACAAAAGAATGCTGCGGTTCAACTAACTTGAATTTACCCTTGTAACAAGGTAACCTACCTCCTTAAGAAAAAACAACCCAAAATAAAGATTCTTGTTTCTTGCATACCAGACGGGGATTTCCGGTATTTTTACCGGTGCTGGAAAAGTCCATCTTACACCCCAGGGTGTAAGATGGCTCTCGTGCTTTAAATGACGTATTACGAACTACATATATGTAGAAGATTTATGTAGTTATTTATACTTTATTTCGAAAAACGGAATAAAAACCCAATACCTTGACAGTTCCTCTTTTTCCTGATAGTATATTTCTCAATTCAAAACACGTTATTTTATCAAAAATTCATAACGTTACGCTGCAATTGATAAAACAAAACCGGAACTAAACATTGTTATATGTCTTTGAAACGTCATGACGTATTTCCTGTTTACGGACGTTGGTTTCCCGCGCTTTGTTTAAATACGCTGCTATAAGAAATAGTTCTAAAAAGAAAGCCGTTTGACTGACTTTATTTTTATTATTATATCTTGATATCGGTATGCAAGAAAAAGATTCTGTCACTGGTTATAGGTGCATATGGAAATATCCGGCTCTCTGGTAACTGTTTAGGCGGTAACTCGGTAGGAACCTCGTTACCGCCTAAACAGTTACCCTCGAGGCCGGAAATTCCCATATGCACCTATAACCAGTGAAAGAATCTTATAATCTTGTATCACAGGCGCTTGAAGCTCTATCAATAAATGGCTGTGACTAAATACAGAGTTGGTGCACCTGTGATATATTACAGACTCCGGTATATACCGGATTAACTAAATTTGAAAGAAAATATCTTAAATGTATATATTTTGTAACCATGGTGATACTAACCCTAACCTCTAGTCAGTATATTATGCATTTGATACTCTAAATGCGTGCGGACATGCAAAAAAATGAGTAATTTTGCCGTGTGCTCCAATGGATAATAATTCCGCGCAGGCGCAGAACGGCTGCACCAACTCTGCAATGAGAAACATTCTCAATTAAATATATGCATTACCATATCCCACCCACCTAATATACTATGATAGAGCTTCAAGCACCTGGGGCTCTACGAGGACTCGAAATCATTATAGACAATCCTCAAGGCTCTGTTGTAGTTTCACTGAATTATCTGTATTAGTTTTACAAAAGATTTTTATATATTAGTAATTTGCATGCAAAGTTTAAAAATTTGCTTAAAGTCCGAGTATTACATTTAGTTGATTAGCGGCTTTCTGGTACATTTTTTTTATCTGGTGGTCGAAATTTAGGCTGTAATCTAAATCAATTCCTAGTAGCTTTACTGATTCTTCACAGATAGGCCTAATATTATTACTTCCATTGCTGATAGTTGATAATTTAGCATGTACAAAAGATTTAAAGTTTTATAGTACTACTTTGTCGCCACTGTTCAATAGAGCTCTGTGAAAATTTGACAGCATTTGGATTTAAATAATAGTACTCTTTTAAATATTTTCTTCTTTAACTGTATTTAAAGTGATTACACTAACACAAGACAGGGGTATATTGGTGTTTTTGGGAAGTCTTTGGGTAAAAAAAAAGACCTTCCGGCATATTGCCACGTCGCTGCGCATGCGTTACAGATCCAAAATGGATTACTTCCGTAAATATTTGGGCACACAGCCTGGAGAAGGGCAGCCCACTGGCGCGGAGACGGTAGGTTTTGTGACAATAAAAGGACGAAAACAATATTCATTCACGATATTCCATATTTGAATAAATTTTGAAGTCATATGCGATGATACTTAGGTCAAAATCCGAAGCCGGTTGCAAGTGAGATGTTTACGTGTACGTAAACGGTGGGTGGGGTAGGGAATATTGTTATTTTTAGCTCGACTATCGAAGAATAAGTAGAGCTATCCTACTCACCACGGCGTCGGCGTCGGCGTCACACCTTGGTTAAGTTTTTCGTACCAGTCCACATTTTGACAAAGTCTTTTGAGATAAAGCTTTGAAACTTTCAACACTTGTTTACCATCATCATGGCCAGTTATAGGCAAGAGCACATAACTCCATCAAGGATTTTGGCTGAATTATGGCCCCTTTTGACTTAGAAATCATGGTTAAATTTTTCGTACCAGTTCATATTTTGACAAAGTCTTTTAAGATAAAGCTTTGAAACTTTCAACACTTGTTTACCATCACCATAGCCAGTTATAGGCAAGGGTACATAACTCCATCAGGAATTTTGGCTGAATTATGGCCCCTTTCAACTTAGAAATCTTGGTTAAGTTTTTCGTACCAGTTCATATTTAGACAAAGTCTTTTGAGATAAAGCTTTGAAACTTTCAACACTTGTTTACCATCACCATGGCCAGTTATAGGCAAGAGTACGTAACTCCATCAGGGATTTTGGCTGAATTATGGCCCCTTTCGACTTAGAAATCTTGGTTAAGTTTTTCGTACCAGTTCATATTTAGACAAAGTCTTTTGAGATAAAGCTTTGAAACTTTCAACACTTGTTTACCATCACCATGTCCAGTTATACGCAAGAGCACATAACTCCATCAAGGATTTTGGCTGAATTATGGCCCTTTTTGACTTAGAAATCTGGGTTAATATTTCGTACCAGTTCATATTTTGACAAAGTCTTTTGAGAAAAAGCTTTGAAACTTTCAACACCTGTTTACCATCACCATGTCCAGTTATACGCAAGAGCACATAACTCCATCAAAGATTTTGGCTGAATTATGGCCCCTTTTGACTTAGAAATCTTGGTTAATTTTTACGTACCAGTTCATATTTTTTGTGAAGTGTTTGACATATGGCTTTTAAACTTTTATCACTTGTTTAGTATAATAGTTTCTATCTGTAGGAAAGAGAACATAACTCTGTAATCTATTTTGGCTGAGTTATGGCCCTTTTTGGACTTTGAAATTGGTTCTGTTTACATACAAGTCCATGTTTTGTCAAAACTATTTGACATATGGCTTTTAAACTTTGAACACTTGTTTATCATTATGATTTCCATCTGTAGGCAAGAGTACATAACTATTTTGGCTGAATTATGGCCCTTTTTGGACTTTGAAATTGGCTCATATATTGCCATTTAGTGCAAGACTTATCGAAATCAAAGTAATACAGGAACATTGTTTGTCTAATCTATTTATTTCTTTTGTCTGAATATCCGTGGAAATATTTTGACCCCATTCTTCAATCAGTTCTTCGAATAGTCGAGCGCGCTGTCATCAGACAGCTCTTGTTGTGATTTCTTGAAAGTCTTATCGTCAATAACAGTACTGGCATGTAAAATTTCCGCCTACAAGCCCGTAGTTTATTATTCTGTCACTCAACACAATCATGAATATTATCAGTGAACTTGGTAAAATGGCAAACAAATGTTTTAACTGTGTCTAGATGGGAAGTGTCTATCGGCACGACCGTCGTGCCAGTTATTTTTCTTATCCGCTTGACGGTCGTGCCGATTAGTATTCCTATCCGCACGACTGGTGTTTCGGTAGCATTTCTAATTTTGGCGTAAGGTATATCTCAGTTAAAAATACTAGCTGCAATAGCATCACATTCATTGTTTTAGATATCATATTCATATCAATAGACTTTGACTGGATATTAAAACAACCATTATTAGTAAAAATAATTAAATAAATCATCCATTGCAAATAAATCAAAAGAATGCGAAGAACACATATTCTTGCATAATTGATCATAGTTAGCATGCCTTTATTTTACTTGTCATATTATGTTTTTAATTCAGTAAATTGTGCGTAAGTGATTCAACATAATGCGGGTAGGTGCATGCTAAAATTATACTTTATGGAGATCTGAAAAGGCTTTTAAAAATTGTTTCCGGTAACATGCTTAAAAAATTAGGGTAGGTAAATCTAGATTGGATATTTTTAAGTGAGACTTTTCGGAAATTATTTTTGTGTCAAAAATGAATACAAATAAGGGGGTTATATCTTTAGAGTGTCAGTACATGGATTTCTAACATCACTGACCATGTTTAAAGCATAAAAATGGTAGCTTTGCAACTTTTTGTTAGAAAGTTGAAAAAAAAATCTCCAAGGAAAAAAGGGAAAACCTCAAAAAAGATTAATTAAATTTCACATATGTATACATTATGTTTAGTTGTATCAGTAACAAAAATAATCGATATGACTTTCCAGTTATGTCAACAGATCGTTGTGCGAATAACGAAAATAATTGGCATGACCGTTGTGCAAATAACGAACATAATCAACACGACGGTCGTGTGGATAAGGAAAATTATCGGCACGACCGTCATGCGGATAGCCTCAGCTGTCTAGATGAACAGCATTTGGAAATCTACCAAGCATTCTACACTTAAGGTAACCAGATGCAAGCCTGTCCCCAATGCTATGAAAACTGTAACATGTGTAATGAATTGATTTGCATTATCATATTTTTCACCAGAGTCATGAAACCATAAAGAGTAGGTGGGCTCGGTTGTGTTCACTGCTTTTGCCCAGTACACCTAGCTAAAAAAATTCAGCTCAGAGATGTTTATATGTTGTTGTGAATCTCTGAGCTGGAATGAATCCCATACTGAAACCTAACCAGGAATCGTGCCAGAAGTCTGTCCCGCTGTATTTTCATCAAATGAAATACAATGGACTCACCTTTCAATTTAAAATATTTCGAATCCATTTTTCTTTTGATCTGGCATAAAATAACCCATGCAACATAATTTTAACACAAGTTATACACATAAGTTTCAAATTGGTACCCCTGTCTGCAATATTTTGTCCGCCATTGCAGTTGTCACCTGATAGAGTACTCTTCATTTTGAAAACCAATAGGCAGTATAGAATCGTTATTTAATGACCTTTTCTGAGAACTTAAACATGTTAAACATTCTAAAGTATGTTTTTAATAATTTTATCGAAAATGGTTATGTTTATGATTAAATTCAATTATAAAATAGGTATAATTTTGATCTTGATTTTCAAAAATAACCATGTGCTCTGAACTGTTGTATGACTTCATCAGCTTCTCATGGGAGACTGTGCGAGATGCTGCGGTTTGATACTGGTTAGTTAACCAAATGGGGTTTCGCCATCACTTTATTGATGCGACCATCAGAAAATAAAAATATGGTAGCCAGAACTACAGTACACCAATTTCTCCCAATGTGTTGTTGTTTCAGTTGTGCTAGTTGCATGCAAATCAATTTCATTCACAAGTGGGACATGCCAAATAGCCTAATCAAATGTTATGTGACATGGGTCGTGCTGTCAGTTGCCAATGGCGCCAAAATCTAACGTTAATTAATACGTTGGTTCAGTTGGCAAAAGACATTTTTTTCAATGACATCAAGGATCATCCTACATCGTCACTGTAAAGTCGGCCACTTTGCCTAATATTATCGCCACCGGGCGAAATCTGAATCCCATAGTTTTTCACACTGTTGTTATCTGTTTACTTAAATGTAAACAGCATAATACAATAGATGTAGATTATCAATAATCCATGGTTAACTCTGTCTACTCGCCTGTGAAACTTCAACCAATCATAGCGTTAATAGTGTTTCCAGCAGACTCTAAAAGGGGCATGGTGCTTCCCTTGAAAAAGGGCACTTTTAACGTGCGGTTTGGCATTGAAAGAGCATTCGTCCAAGTATGCTTGAAGGCATCATTTTACATACTAATTTCACATTGCATTTGAGAATCTTTCATATCTCATGGTAGATATTTTCTATTATTCTTTAGATAATGCTTACCATGTTGTGAAAGAACTCTCGTTTCTTTTGTTCAAAGATGACACTGATGATTCATACTTTCAAACATTCTTATTCTGTTACTCTCATGAAGTGTTGGCTTGCATTTTCTGAGACAAGTAACAGCTGATAATTAATAAGCAAGAAGTTTTATTGAACAACTGTCAATGAGCAAGTTTATTTTGTCAATCATCACCTTCACAATTGATTTACGTTAAGAGCATAGGCAGTTCGTCAAATCTACATGTAATCAATGACTTTTGACATATATCGCTGATTAAATCCATTGTTCTTCGTTGTTAGTAAGATTTAAGATGACAAATCCACATGGAAAGTTTTATTTTTCTAGTGTTTTGGGCATGCGAAAAAACGAAAGTAGAATGCGACGTAAAAAGTACATGCTGTGAAATTTGCTAGATTAGATCATCTGCCTAGTCCTGTGATTTGGCAAAGGGTGTCAAAAACCTGACAGAAATTCAACCTTTGGAGAAAACAGCATGATTCGAAAGAAATTTATTGTCTGAGACCAAAATAGGCCTGTAAACGGCCTATTTCTGAAGCTACAGGCTTCAAATTTGGACCGCACACATATTTTTGTGTTCTGAATTGAAATTTGACATTATTTTTTACCTATTACCTACTTTCACATTTCTCAAGCTACAGCCTTCAAATTTGAAGCACATGCATAGTTCTGTTACCAAAATGAACTTTGACCTTGAAATTGATCTAGTGACCTACTTTCACATTTCTCAAGCCACAGCTTTCAAAATTGGACCACATACACATTGTTTTGTACCGAAATGAAATTTGACCTTGATTTTGACCTTGAGGTAGTCTTGAAATTTGGAACATTAAAAAATGGCTCAGTGGATGGCATCAAGATCACTCTGTAATCTCTTGTTAGGTTAATAAGTTTAAGGTCAAGGTCAGATTAAACCAGAATGGTAGAAATTTTGTTTACAGTGAGCATATAATTTCTGTTCCTTGTGCAATTACTGAATGCATCAAGGGGGGCATTTCGTGTTCGACGAGCTCTTGTCTCATTCTGTGACTTTGATGTATGTTATAAAGACATATGAGCTTAGAGTAGTTGTATTTTAAATCCAGGTTGAGAGACTTGTTGATAGGGCATCTTCATCCACACTCCTTGAAGATCGTAGAGATGCTGTCAGGGCCATCAAGGCATTGTCACGGGTAAGGGTTGATCATAATCTTCTCATTTTAAATGTTTTTGAATTGTCATTTTGTTTTGTAATAAGCTTGTATGCTGTGAAATCTTAAAGAAGTATTCATTCAGACAACCTTACTTGATGTTTGCTAGTGAGAAAATGGGAGATACTGAACTAGCCTCATTTATAAGACCATATTTTTTTCCCAGGAAAATGAAGAGAATACTTTTTCGAAGTTCCCTTTTTGTCTGTCAGTCTAAATCGGTTTTCAGCTGTTAATTTAACAAGCAGCAGAAATATTGCCCAGTTTCAAGTAAGAAGCAGCTGGTAAGAAGTACTTTCCTTTTTGACAGAAATTCAGGCTTGAAGTTGGAACACAGGCGATGGAGACACTCCTTCATGTGTTGGAAACAGACAGGTCAGACTCTGAGATAACAGGATATGCATTGGATGCACTTTGTAATGTCATGTCTAATGAACCTACAGATGATGGTAAGATAATATGCTCTGCTTCTTGTACACATAGCCTGTTTCAGAATGTCTAGGAATTTTTTGTGTTTAAACTTTTCAAGCATTAATGAGTGAAATGCATGTATGGATGATCAATTAAAGACAATTTCTGACAGTAATATAAAGAGGATCAATTTGCTATATGCAGAATATGTCCTTTTCAGAACAGTGATATATGTCACAGGGCTTGACAGCAGATTACATACTTATTTCACATGTACGAAGATACTACAAAAGCTTGTTGCAGATTTATATTTTGATAAGTATTTTGTTGACTTACAGAGGAGGAAGTACATGACTATGGACCAGATGATCTTGGTGCACAGTTCACAGAAATCTTTATAAAGAAACCTGATAATGTTGGACTTCTACTCTCTTTGTTAGAGGTGATATATAATTTTTTTGTAAAAAAAAAAAAGATCTGATTCATGTAGTGTTTCTTTGTTGAAGAACTTGATGGTCTCCATTTGCAGTGAACATATTTTTATGCCCCCGCCATCTACTGTTGCGGGAGGCATATAGTGATTATCCTGTCCGTTTGTTCGTCCATCCATCCGTCCATTTGAGGTTAACCAAATGGGACTGTTTCGTCTAGCATCAATACCCCTTACTAGAATGACTTGGTACTAATGCAGATGTAACCTGTGACCATTCCTCATCTTCAGACATCACCTGACCTCAGTTTGACCTTGAACTTGACCTCGTTTTGGACTTGGGTTGCTTTGTATCGATAAGGATGCCACCGGGGGCATCAAGCGTTTATTGAACGCAGCTTCTTGTTTGATGTTGATTTTTGAATATTGACTAAAAGGATGGTTTGCGATTGAAGAATAGATGTAAAAAATCCGCGATATGAACTGATGTTTTTTTTGTAACTGTCATTTTAAAATAAAAATGTCATCTCTAAGTCTAACAAGATCTTTATTACAGTCAGACTTTGTTTGCTTGAACTTGGGTATTTCGAACATCACCCTTCACTCAAACTCATCATAAGGTCCAGGCAAAATTCCTAAATAATGTACGTTGCTCAATGGCCTGAACTGCTGATAACTCTAACAAATATTTTCTGGTCCCATTGTGTGCAAGTGAACAAAGTGCCAAAGTATATTCAAATAATTTCTAATACAAGTTTACAACATCCTGAAACTTGACAAAATAATTTAACAAATTGATTGAAATCATGAAGAGAAGAAAAAACCTATAAAGAAACTGATGTTAGATCTTCATGGCAATTATTGATAGCATGCTCTTTTATATAATGGAAAGGGTTTGTTTGATTCATCGTTCAAATTTAAGATTTTATAACCCTTTGTTTCTTTATTAGGAATATGATTTCCATGTGAGATGGCCTACTGTGAAGTTGATCACTGTATTATTGACAAACAAATGTAAAGATCTGCAAGAGTGTATACTGGTACATCCTATGGGCGTTTCAAAGTTGATGGACCTGCTCTCTGATAGTAGAGAAATTGTTAGGAATGATGTAAGTGTTGTATACAGTTTGCTGGGTAGAGAAATATACTTGTGGTTTAACACACAATCTTTGGCTGTTTCTCAAAGATTACTGACAAAATAAGAGAAAAAGGTAATAGTTTCATTTAAATTATCTTTACTGGGTGTGTTTGCCATATTAATTTAAATATTTAATATAAGAATGCTTTCTTATGTTTTTTGCAGTGATAAGAGCCCAGTGCAAAATGTCAAGGTAATGCACAATGATATGCAATATGCACATTTTAAGACAAAATTTTGTGCAGTCTTGAAAAAAAACCGTAAGGTTTACTGCTTTGTAGAAATAATTTAAACCTTCAAAACTTTTGTTATTTATGATGCTATTTGAATGAAATTATTTGACATCTTTTAGAACTGCTTAGATGTCTTTCGGAATTTCATTTGTGACACATACACCTTGATTAAAAAGATGAATTGATATTAATGCCTTGTTTGATTTTAGGCTCTGTTACTGTTAAACCAGTTGACAAAGAGTAATGCCAATATACAGAAGATTGTGGCATTTGAAAACGCCTTTGAAAGACTTCTTGACATTATTCATGAAGAAGGTGGAATAGATGGAGGTAAGATATTTTATTTTAAAAGTAATGCTATTTCTCAGTATCTTGATGGGGCCTCCGTGGCCGAGGAGTTAAGGTCGCAGACATTGAATCACTTGCCCCTCACCAATGTGAGCCTTACTTGGGGCATTGAATTCTTCATGTGAAGAAACCATCTAGCTGGCTTACAGAAGGTCAGTGGTTCTACCCAGGTGTCCGTCCATGATGAAATAAGGCACGGAGGGCACCTTGGATCTTCCTCCACTGTCAAAGCTGCAAAGTCGCCATATGACTTATACTTGTGTTTGTGTGACGTTAAACCCAACAAAACAAACAAACATCTTGATAGTGAATGTTAGACTTTAAAAATACTTTGTTATCAGCATCACTGATGTTGTTGTACCACCTGACAACAAAGTTCTAAGGGGGGTATATTGGTTTCAGGTTGTCTGTCTGTCCATCTGTCCGTCTGTCTGTCTGTAGACACAGTCTTGTGAGCACCAACTCTCCTCATCCCCTTGACACAATTTAATGAAACTTCACAAAAGTGATCAATAACAACAGTAGTTGTGCATGATGCATGTTAGGTTTTTTTAGAAAATTTTTTGCAGAGTTATGGGAATTTTGTTACTATACTATATACATAGACACAATTTTGTGCGCACCAGCTCTCCTCATCCCCTTGACACAATTTAATGAAACTTCACACAAGTGTTCAGTAACAACAGTAGTTGTGCATGGTGCATGTTAGGTTCTTTCAGAAAAAAAATGCAGAGTTACGGGACTTTGATTTTTGTTACTATACTATATACATACAGTCTGCATATGCAACTTGTGCGCGCATAATCTTCTGAACCCATGCATACAATTTAATGAAACTTCACACAAGTGAACAGTAGTAACCCTAGTTGTGCATGGTGCATGTTAGGTTCTTTCAGAAAAAAACTCTGCACAGTTATGGGACTTTGTTTTTTGTTAATATACTATATACATACAGTCTGCATATGCAATCTTGTGCGCACCTAATCTCCCGAACCCTTGCACACAATTTATGTAACTTCACACAAGTGATCAGTACCAACCCTACTTGTGCATGGTGCATGTTACGTTCTTTTAAATAAATATTCTGCAGAGTTATGGGACTTTGTTTTTTGTTACTATACTATATACATGGAGTCTTTATACTTACAGTCCACATAATTATGCAGTCTTATGTGTGTCAAATTGCAATGGACTGTCAGTGCATGTGGTGGGGTGGGGGGGGGGGGTGTACATTCATCACCTTCAGTGATAGCTTTGGTTTAAAATGATAAAACTAGAGTTTGTTTGAACCTTCACAGCACTGATTTTAACACTTGTTATTGATACAGAGGTTTCTACTTCCTTTCCAGGAATAGTCGTTGAAGACTGTTTACTCCTGTTGTTAAACCTACTGAAGAATAATTCCTCAAATCAAAACTTCTTCCGAGAGGGCAGTCATGTTAAATATTTGACACCATTCTTTGACCTTGATCAAGATCAACAAAGGTCACAGGTTGGCTGGTCTGCGCAGAAAGTTACAAACATACATCTTGTATTACAGGTACAGTACTGTTTCTAGTCTCTATATTTCTATTGCAGTTTTTGTTGATATGACCTTTAATGCGAAAACATCTATACTTACGTATGCTTCACAAAACAAATTTAGGACCGAAAACTGTGACAGGGAATATGCTAAGATATCTTCAGCACACTTGCAGCTCCTAAGTACATGTATAGAGAAATTATTCAGTAGTTTTTTAGTAGTCCTTAAATCATTTAAAAGGCTTTAGTTGAATGATGACCTTAACTTAAGAAATTGTGCATGATGTATTCACAGAATGCTCTATGCAAGTGCACACGTTATGTCAGCTTTTAAATATCTTGACAGATTTAATACACAAATGACATATACTTAGAAAAGAAGGACACCGAAAATAGAAACTTGTTTAAAATTTGCAGCTTGTGAGATCACTGGTATCTCCTAGTAACCCACAACAGTTAACCAGTAACTGTCAGAAGACGATGTATACATGTGGTTTGGTGCAGCAGTTATGTACAATATTGATGGCCAGTGGTGTACCTGCAGATGTTCTTACAGAGGTAAGTCAATATAATCAACACATACTCCATACTGTTTTATCACTCAAGTCACAAAAGTTCATAAACACATTGCATATAATTATGACTGTGACATACAACATGTTTTATTACATTTCCTTAGTAACTTTCCATACAAGGTAAAAATCCCACTTTTCTAAGAATCTTGTACAACCACTGACACTTAAGGCAGTATCACATTCCAACTTGGTGGTTGTTATAAGAACTACTGACATGAATTATCAAAATTCAAATTTACAAAATATTTCAAAAAATATTCTATCTCAGTGAACAAGTAGAGTCCAGTATAAGCGTAAATTATTATCTGGAACTGTGCTGTTCAGAGTGTCTGGCTATTTCAGATATTGCTAGTTTCAATTCTTGAATTAGTATTTATGATTTTAGACCATTAACACAGTGGCTGAAGTTATTCGAGGAAATCTTCAGAACCAGGAGTACTTTGCCTCGGTTATGGCTCCATCAAACCCACCCAGGTATGTTTTGAATTCCTTATAGTTCTGTTTTATTTTAGAATGTGCAAAGTAGATACTTGAAATTTAATTTCATATTCTTAGTCACAGAATAATATTGTCAAACATTTAGTGTGGTTCTAGAGCCACTTCATTGATGTTTCAGTGAATCCTTTTATTGAATGTAAAAGAAAAAGGTTTATCTTGGGGGAAGAAATGAAGAATTCTTGCTTATAGAATGTTAGAGGTTCTACCCAGATGCCTGAAACAATGTACCTGGGGTCTTTCTCCATCATCAAAAGCTATAAAAGTCACCATATGACCTAATTGTTAGCTCTAGCTATTCTAATTGTGGCGTCGATGTCATCTTTGGTTAAAGTTTTGCATGCAAGTACATATAATGACTGTCATTTAAAGGCATATAGCTTTGAAACTTATTTCTTCTTTTTCTAGGTCAATTACCAGCCTCACTGGGTAAAATCCTGGTTAAAGTTTTGTATGCAAGAACATATAGCTAACACTTAAAGGCATATAGCTCTGTTACTTATTTTTTCTTTTCTAGGTCAATTACCAACCTCACTGGGTCAAGTCCTATAACTTTGACATGTATTTTGGGCAAATAATGCCTCCTTTTGGACTTAGAAAATCCTGGTTAAAGTTTTACATGCAAATTACTATCTCCAAATCAAATGCAGATATTGAACTGAAACTTTACTTTATCTTCATGGTTATAAAACTAGGTTATAGCATCAAGAGCCATAACTCTGACATGCGTTTTGGCCGAATTATGTCCCCTGTGAACTTAAAGCTTCTGGTTAAAGTTTTGCATGCAAGTTACTATCTCCAAACCTAATGCAGATACTGGATTGAAACTCTATAGATATTCTAACATTAAGGGTAATATTCCTGCTTCTGGGACAACAATTCGAATAGTCGAGCATTTTTGCTGTCTTACAGACAGCTCTTGTTGTTGTTGTGATCCTAAACCCAACAAAAACAGAGAGGATTCAGTTTCATTTGAATTTGCATTGATACTTGCTTATGTGAACCAACTGATGAAAATACGTTATACAATGTATGTTTTTCTGCAGTAGAGTTGATTTGTAGAAAACTAAGTGTTGTAGAATTTTTCTCTAGAAATTTATATAATTATGTTAGAAATTATTTTAAAGCTACCCAAGTCTGATGTATGTATGCTTATTTCATTGGAGTGGGAATCGTGTTATTAGTCATAAATTGTTGAATTAATTTGTATATTTATCATTGGGTTGTCTGCTTGTTTGTTCAATTTGAGTTGAATTACTTTTGATTCTGTTCCGTTACAAAGCTCAGTTTCTTTGACATAGACATTTTTGTTTAGATATCACTCAAATAATTATAGTTATCCTCTGTTACTACACATATTACAAATATATAGATTTCTTTGTTCAGTTAAGTTATACGTCTAGCATAAGAGAAAATGAAAATAATGTATAGTTTTGGTAAAATTGTGCAAGTTCACTGCTTTCAAATTTGTTTGAGACATTGATGATAAGGTAACATTATTTACCTCTGTACCTACATAACCTGACTGAGAGATATTTATTTTTCATTGGTTATATTTGATACATGATATAAGAAATATGTACACAGGTTGATGTTGTATTAAAAGTTTTATATTAGTTAAAACTATTGTATCATGGGTGGGTGTTTATTACAAGGCAGTTTTGGAACTAATATGTATTGAAATAACACCATCATGGGAATGTACATGTTACATAATTGTACCCCCCGACAACAAAGTTGTAAGGGGGGGTATACTGGTTTCAGGTTGTCTGTCTGTCTGTCTGTCCGTCTGTCTGTCTGTCCGTCTGTCCGTAGACGCAATCTTGTGCGCACCATCTCTCCTTATCCCCTTGACAGAATTTAATGAAACTTCACACAAGTGATCAGTACCAACAGTAGTTGTGCATGGGGCATGTTAGGTTCTTTTAGAAAAAAAATTTGCAGAGTTATGGGACTTTGTTTTTTTGTTACTATACTATATACATAGGCACAATCTTGTGCGCACCATCTCTCCTCATCCCCTTGACACAATTTAATGAAACTTCACACAAGTGATCAGTATCAACAGTAGTTGTGCATGGGGCATGTTAGGTTCTTTTAGAAAAAGAATTTGCAGAGTTATGGGACTTTGTTTTTTTGTTACTATACTATATACATAGACACAATCTTGTGACGCAATCTTGTGCGCACCATCTCTCCTGATCCCCTTGACAGAATTTAATGAAACTTCACACAAGTGATCAATACCAACAGTAGTTGTGCATGGGGCATGTTAGGTTCTTTTAGAAAATAAATTTGCACAGTTATGGGACTTCGTTTTTTTGTTACTATACTATATACATAGACACAATCTTGTGCGCACCATCTCTCCTCATCCCCTTGACACAATTTAGTGAAACTTCACACAAGTGATCAGTATCAACAGTAGTTGTGCATGGGGCATGTTAGGTTCTTTCAGAAAAAGAAAAATTGCAGAGTTATGGGACTTTGTTTTTTTGTTACTATACTATATACATAGACACAATCTTGTGCGCACCATCTCTCCTCATCCCCTTGACACAATTTAATGAAACTTCACACAAGTGATCAGTAACAACAGTAGTTATGCATGGGGCATGTTAGGTTCTTTCAGCGACAAAAATTGCAGAGTTATGGGACTCTGTTTCTTGTTAACATACTATGTACATACAGTCTGCATATGCAATCTTGTGCGTGCCTAATCTACCAAACCCTTACACACAATTTTATGAAACTTCACACAAGTGATCAGTACCAACCCTAGTTGTGCATGGTGCATGTTACATTCTTTTAGATAAATATTCTGCATAGTTATGGGACTTTGTATGTATACAGTTTAGTAACAAAAAACAGTCTATATACATACAGTCCACATAATTATGCAATCTTGTGTGCGTCAAATTGCAATGTACTGTGTCAGTGCATGCGGGGGGTACATTCATCACCTTTAGTGATAGCTCTAGTTTTAATTGTTTCATTAAATTGAGTAGTTTATGCATCAACTGATTTAAATTCTTGTGACTGGACAGAAAAATACCTTATCAAGCTAACAAATAATGATGAATTCAAGTATGATAGAATAAGTGAAAACATATTGAGGAATTTATGTAACGTTTGAATTTGTTAGAAAATACAAACTAATGTAGATTAACACCAGATTGATCCTGTGACGATTTGAGTTCACATGTCTTCTGTTCTTAGATTCTGTTCATGAACTGACAAGAATTATAGGATAGTATATGTCAGCTATGTCTTTTGGTGCATTAATGTTAATTTGGAATACTTTGACATCACTTAATGAAATTCAGCCAATCTGTTTCAGACCATGATGTCACTTAATGAAATTCAGCCTGATATTTGTTTCAGACCATGATGTCTTTTAATGAAATTCAGCCTGATACCTTTGTCTGAGACCATGATATCACTTACTGAAATTCAGCCTGATATCTATTTCAGACCATGGTATCACTTACTGAAATTCAGACATTTATCTGTTTCAGACCAGCTATTGTTGTGCTTCTTATGTCCATGGTGAATGAGAAACAACCTTTTACACTCCGATGTGCAGTCCTTTACTGTTTCCAGTCATTTCTGTATAAAAATGAAGTTGGCCAGTCACAGATTGTTCAGACTTTATTACCTACTTCTGCTGATGGTATGTAAAACTTTCTTGTTATTTATAAGTGACACAAGAATAGAATTAGTTGCAGCTTACAGGCTCTGAAAAATATTCTTTTTTATTTTTTTTTTCAGAAATAGTAGTTTAAGTATGTAAATTAGGCCTGTTTTTGTCTAAATTACCATGTTTGAAAGTCCTGGCAGTTTTAAGAATCCTCCCATTTGGCAAATGCCAAAGAAAGTTCTGAGATTTACTTCCACAGAATATAATGTTTATTTTCTAGCACTTGTACATAAAAAGCAATGTAGGTGCTTTCTTACAGTGAACTTTCCAAATTGACTCCTATCAGATGCTCAACTTCCCTTGTCACTTGTCTCTAACTTAATTAGTAACTTTAGTTCTCTTTATTTTGAATATGATGATCAGTTGATTATTCTGTATTAAATGCATTGAGGTTTACACTGTTTATGAAAAAAAAAACCTATGTAAGTATAGACACAGGAGGATTACACTGAATATGGAAAAAACATTGTGTACTGTTGCCATTTGATAGCAAGCTTTACAGATTTTTTTTTGGTATTTGGTATAATTGATTAAACTCACGGCATGTATTGAAAATTTTAACAGTTACTCTAAAAAGTACATGAATGTTATTACAGATTGTGCCACAAAAAAGGTAACTTCATAATTCATATCAAGTTTTATAAAGAAAAAGCACATGGTTTCATTAACTGGTTTTTTTGTTCATATCTATTCTTGTCTGTTTACAGTGAACACAATATCAGCAGGACAGCTATTGTGTGGGGGATTATTCAGTACAGACTCCCTGTCAAACTGGTTTGCTGCAGTTGCCATGTTAAATGCCATATCGGACAATGCAACACAGAAAGAACAGTTATTACGTGTACAACTAGCCACTAGTCTCGGCAATCCACCTGTCTCACTGTTACAACAGTGTTGTAATATAGTTGCTCAGGTACTCATTACAAAGTTGTTTGAATCTGTATAGCCTATTTTCCACAAATTATTAGATATTTTCAAACTTTCCAATAAAATGACTGAAAAATTGTTGAAAAAGACCTTAAACCTGAACACACACACACAATAAAATGAAGTGATTCTTGACTCCGAAAATTTCCTGTTTTCATCTTTGTGTTCGAAAGTACACTAATGCTTGTAATTCATTTAATAAATGATGACAAAATGTAAAAATATATACACGTGTACATGTAAGATGTGGATTTAAATAAATGATTTTTAGCTCACCTGTCACATAGTGACAAGGTGAGCTTTTGTGATCACGCAGCGTCCGTCGTCCGTGCGTCCGTCCGTAAACTTTTGCTTGTGACCACTCTAGAGGTCACATTTTTTGTGGGATCTTTATGAAAGTTGGTCAGAATGTTCACCTTGATGATATCTAGGTCAAGTTCGAAACTGGGTCACGTGCCATCAAAAACTAGGTCAGTAGGTCTAAAATTAGAAAAACCTTGTGACCTCTCTAGAGGCCATATATTTCACACGATCTTCATGAAAATTGGTCAGAATGTTCACCTTGATGATATCTAGGTCCAGTTCGAAACTGGGTCAGGTGCCTTCAAAAACTAGGTCAGTAGGTCTAAAAATAGAAAAACCTTGTGACCTCTCTAGAGGCCATATATTTCTCAAGATCTTCATGAAAACTGGTCAGAACGTTCATCTTGATGATATCTAGGTCAAGTTCGAAACTGGGTCACGTGCCTTCAAAAACTAGGTCAGTAGGTCAAATAATAGAAAAACCTTGTGACCTCTCTAGAGGCCATATATGTCATGAGATCTTCATGAAAATTGGTCAGAATGTTCACCTTGATGATATCTAGGTCAAGTTCGAAAGTGAGTCACGTGCCATCAAAAACTAGGTCAGTAGGTCAAATAATAGAAAAACCTTGTGACCTCTCTAGAGGCCATATTTTTCATGGGATGTGTATGAAAGTTGGTCTGAATGTTCATCTTGATGATATCTAGGTCAAGTTCGAAAGTGGGTCACGTGCCTTCAAAAACTAGGTCAGTAGTTCAAATAATAGAAAAACCTTGTGACCTCTCTAAAGGCCATATTTCTCATGGGATCTGTATGGAAGTTGGTCTGAATGTTCATCTTGATGATATCTAGGTCAAGTTCGAAACAGGGTCATATGCGGTCAAAAACTAGGTCAGTAGGTCAAATAATAGAAAAACCTTGTGACCTCTCTAGAGGCCATACTTGTGAATGCATCTCCATAAAAATTGGTCAGAATGTTCATCTTGATGATATCTAGGTCAAGTTCAAAAGTGGGTCACATGCCGTCAAAAAGTAGGTCAGTAGGTCAAATAATGAAAAAACGTTGTGACCTCTCTAGAGACCATATTTTTCAATGGATCTTCATGAAAATTTATCTGAATGTTCACCTTGATGATATCTAGGTCAGTTTCGAAACTGGGTCACGTGCGGTCAAAAACTAGGCCAGTAGGTATAAAAATAGAAAAACCTTGTGACCTCTCTAGAGGCCATACTTTTCATGAGATCTTCATGAAAATTAGTGAGAATGTTCACCTTGATGATATCTAGGTAAAGTTCAAAACAGGGTCACGACCTTCGAAAACTAGGTCAATAGGTCAAATAATAGAAAAACCTTGTGACCTCTAGAGACCATATTTTTCAATGGATCTTCATGAAAATTGGTCAGAATTTTTATCTTGATAAATCTAGGTCAAGTTCAAAACTGGGTCACATGAGCTCAAAAACTAGGTCACTATGTCAAATAATAGAAAAAACGACGTCATACTCAAAACTGGGTCATGTGGGAAGAGGTGAGCGATTCAGGACCATCATGGTGCTCTTGTTTCAGTAAGTAAGGAGAAAATGTAAAGTATTATGTCTATTTGAACAGGGTGGTCGTGTACAGACTCGGCTAGGTATCCTGATGTTGCTGGCAACCTGGATGGCAGATTGTACAACGGCTGTCGCACATTTTCTCTTCAACACTGCAAATGTTCCTTATGTATCCTTTACACACTTCACTTTCATATATATATATATATATGTGTACCTGGCTTTACTAACATTCTTAAAGTAGCTCAGTATGTAGAGTAAAGCTGTTAAGTTAGATCCTAGGAAGAGGTCTGTTTTTGTTGTAAAATGCAAAGACTGTTAACATTTAAGATAGTTGTATTTTGTTTAAATATGTCAAGACATTCCATTTAATTATTACTTTAAGCAGTGTAACCTGAAAAGCTGAGTAAAAATGGCGGAATCTTTAGTGAAAGTGTGGCAAGATTCATTCTTTACGCCACTGAAGTGTTAACATGATGTGTGTTATTGTGTAATTGTTGCAATTTACATAGAATTATGTCCTTTTTCAATATATATAGATTTGGTCAGTTGGAGAACTAAATAAAACTTTTGCTGAAACAAACAGAATAATACTGATGTTAGACGTTACCATGGAAACAGTCCTTAACAATATTGTAGCTGATCTCGCAGGTGTCTTCATCAGATGGAGATGAAAATGAACAGAATGTTCAGGGTTTATGTGCCTTCCTTCTCGGTATATGTTTACTGTGTAATGATGACCAGAATGAAACATTCACAACGTAAGTCAGATGTTAAAACCTCTTATATTTCAGAAATAATTCACAGTATTATAGCATAGTTTCAGGGGAGGAGAACTTAAAGGAAATTTAAAGGTTCTTTATTCTGAGTCTATAGTTGTGTAAAACATTGGCTGTGTAATTATGCTTGATGTGTAATGGCTTGTGTTGAAGTTGACTGATTGTGACACTCTTCAACGAATAATTTAGAGACTAAGATAATGGACTTTTGTTTTACTAATCTATATTCGTGTCACATATTTCTTTGTAAATTTGATTCATAAGATAAAAATTTCATCAACTGTAAGTCGGATGAAATAAATATCCAGCCTACTTGAATAAACGGATAAAAGGTATAAACTGAAATGAAAAGTCTTTCAGTCTGTTTTGTGATGATGTTCTTAGTTGATTATAACAAAGTCATTCATACAATATCTTTAATTTGAAAATTAAAACATTTGCAGGAAAGTGAGTTTGTTCCTAAATGAAATCCTACTTTTAGTTATAGCTGAGTTTGGAAACCAGTGTTTAAATGTCAGCATGTGATTTAGTTTGATTTAGACTGAACTCAGAAATGTTGTAACTCAGAAAAAAATATTGTGCCCAGTCCAAGCAGAGAAACATTGTTATATTTTCAGTACATCATTGTGGCAGATCATTGAGAAGAGGATTGGTCTGGAGGCATTTACAGACAAACTCACACAGGTCACCAAGTCTGAGAGTTACACACGAGCCATGAAGAAACCTCACATAAACTATAAACAAGCCAATGAAGTTGTCTTTGACTATGAGTTTTGTAGATTGTTTAAAAGTGTAGAACGTAAGTTTTCATTGTTTTGTTTTGTTTGAACTTGTTTTAAATTTCCTGATTTTTTTAAAAAATGTTTGAAGAGTATTTATTCATTTGCATTAAAACATTCAGTTTGATCAATTTGTACTTTATACTACCTGTCATTAGAACATAAAACAATTTGTTTCATGAACAATGAAGAAGTCATTTAGATATTAAATTTTGAGATCAAGGTATCTCTGATAAATACATGCACAAGACTTTGATAATACAGGTCCTTTAAAATGATGGCTGCAGGGGCTTTATCTCAAATTTATGGTTTTGCATCTTATGTTTATTCACGTAGGCTTCATTACACAAAGTTGTTGTTCATATCTTATGTCTTTGTCTTATCTATGTGCTAATCTGTAATACTGAACTGGAGGAAAAAGCATTACTGTTGTTTTCTGCTGTTGTTATAAAGTTTTCTTTATGAATATTTTCAGATGATATTTTGAAAGCTTTATCATCAAATAACAGAGAAGAAAGCAAAAAGCAGCTAGCCAATTTAAAAGAACATGAAAGTATTGTAACACAGTATAAAGATTTAATCCAAGAACAGGTTGGTTTATATCTTATATTTAACTGTACATGAAGAAATATGCACTCGTTCTTTTGCTTAATGATATTGTGTTCCTATAGTCTGCAGTATGTCTACTGTAGAACTCTGGCATATTTTTTATACAAATCTTAGCATAAAACTGTTGCAACTGGGTATCAATATTATGAAGACGCAATGTAATAGCCTGTAAATATGAGTCCGCTTCATGTCCAAATCATTTTTGTTGTGTTTCTGTATTGCTTAGTAACTGTTTCTACAACTTCAGGATGGAAGGTTACGAGAAGCACAGGGTCAGTTAGAGAATATTCAAAGTGAATATAACAAAGCTAGAAAACAGATAGAAGATTATGCTCAACAAATACAACAGCTTAAAGACCAGAATGCTCTATTAAAAGCTACTAAAGGTACAGTCTCATAGACTTTTGTGTTGATACTCTGTAATTTTAGTATTTTGAAATATAAAAATATTTATTATGTGGCACAAGGGGCCCGAATGACGGAACAGGTGAGGTCTCAGGTTACTTGCAACATTTCCTTGTGGTTTTCAGCCCTGCTAGGGTCAGTTAATGAGGAAGCACTCCAACTGGCTGGCAGAACGTTGGCCCTAGAGGGGCAGCTGGGGTTTTCACCCATTGTTTTCAAAAAAATGTTGGGACAGTTGCCACTGTAACAGTGTGGCTTAATTATAATAGTAAAACAAAACAAACAAGTATATATTTTTTCACAACCAACCTAGCTAGTTAAGAACAAGGGACTGTAAATTGAGAGCTCGCAAGTTTGATCCCAAGGTGAGGTGAATGTTTTCTGTGACACTTTTATTACTGAAGACAATAATTTTGTCTGAAAACATTTGTCCTGTACCTCTGTTTCATGTAGAGAAGTGATGAAATGACAATCATTATGTTACCCCACTTCTTTCGAAAAACATTTGTGTTGTACTTGGCATGTTGCCAGCAAGTTGTTCCCTGACCCTTAAAGTTTCACATTATGTGGTCAAGAACATCGATGAAAATGTCCCCATATTGTCATTAAGTTACAGAGGTAGTCATTTTCAATCATTACCAGATTCATCATTTTAGGTAACTTATTTATACATTGTATGTTATATAGTAATAAAAAAAAGAAAAGGTCATCTTTTATATTAAGAACCCTTAAAAAAAAAAGACATGAGTGGGGAAATTATTAACGCTGTTTTTAGCGGACATGTGGTAAAAGTAGATTTTTCTGTTTTCAGGTTCTAAATCCTCCGATAGTGATAAAGAAGAGGAAGTTAGGAGTTTAAATGATAGATTACAAAGTCTTAGTTTACAGTTAACAGAAAAACAATCACATATAGATAAATTAGTAAGTATCCTCCAAAACTAGATTGTAACATGATTTAGACAAGAGAGATTTCTTTGCAAGACGTAGTCTGGAAAATTGATTCAAGATATGTCTTACATCAATTAAATGCATTCGCAAACAAATCTTATTTAAATCCTGTCATAGTACAGTCAGATCTATGTCAGTTTTCCCGGCAGAGGTAATTACCATTGTTGTAAACGATTGAAGTCAGTACAACAGATATTTAATTTTGATCAATAAAAATCGATCATACTTAAATTTAGATCAGAAATTATATTGGCTTTCTGAGAGAATTTTTAAACGAAAATTGGTTGCCAGAATGTCTGCTTGTGATGTCAAACTGCCATTTTTCATGAACATTTATCCTAATTTATTAGCTCACCTGTCACAAAGTGACAAGGTGAGCTTTTGTGACCGCGCGGTGTCCGTCGTCCGTGCGTGCGTGCGTCCGTAAACTTTTGCTTGTGACCACTCTAGAGGTCACATTTTTCATGGGATCTTTATGAAAGTTGGTCAGATTGTTCATCTTGATAATAATTAGGTCAGATTCGAAACTGGGTCACGTGCCGTCAAAAACTAGGTCAGTAGGTCTAAAAATAGAAAAACCTTGTGACCTCTCTAGAGGCCATATATTTCACCAGATCTTCATGAAAATTGGTCAGAATGTTCACCTTGATGATATCTAGGCCAAGTTCGAAACTGGGTCACGTGCCGTCAAAAACTAGGTCAGTAGGTCTAAAAATAGAAAAACCTTGTGACCTCTCTAGAGGCCATATATTTCACAAGATCTTCATGAAAATTGGTCTGAATGTTCACCTTGATAATATCTAGGTCAAGTTCGAAACTGGGTCACGTGCCATCAAAAACTAGTTCAGTAGGTCAAATAATAGAAAAACGTTGTGACCTCTCTAGAGGCCATATTTTTCATGGGATCTGTATGAAAGTTGGTCAGAATGTTCATCTTGATGATATCTAGGTCAAGTTCGAAACAGGGTCATGTGCGGTCAAAAACTAGGTCAGTAGGTCTTAAAATAGAAAAACCTTGTGACCTCTCTAGAGACCATACTTGTGAATGGATCTCCATAAAAATTGGTCAGAATGTTCACCTTGATATCTAGGTCAAGTTTGAAACTGGGCCACGTGCCTTAAAAAACTAGGTCAGTAGGTCAAATGATAAAAAAACCTTGTGACCTCTCTAGAGGCCATACTTTTCATGGGATCTGTATGAAAGTTGGTCTGAATGTTCATCTTGATGATATCTAGGTCAGTTTTGAAACTGGGTCAACTGCGGTCAAAAACTAGGTCAGTAGGTCTAAAAATAGAAAAACCTTGTGACCTCTCTAGAGGCCATATATTTCACAAGATCTTCATGAAAATTGGTCTGAATGTTCACCTTGATAATATCTAGGTCAAGTTCGAAACTGGGTCACATGCCATCAAAAACTAGGTCAGTAAGTCAAATAATAGAAAAACGTTGTGACCTCTCTAGAGGCCATATTTTTCATGGGATCTGTATGAAAGTTGGTCAGAATGTTCATCTTGATGATATCTAGGTCAAGTTCGAAACAGGGTCATGTGCGGTCAAAAACTAGGTCAGTAGGTCTTAAAATAGAAAAACCTTGTGACCTCTCTAGAGGCCATATATTTCATGAGATCTTCATGAAAATTGGTCAGAATGTTCACCTTGATGATATCTAGGTCAAGTTCGAAAGTGGGTCACGTGCGTACAAAAACTAGGTCATTAGGTCAAATAATAGAAAAACCTTGTGACCTGTCTAGAGGCCATATTTTTGATGGGATCTGTATGAAAATTGGTCTGAATGTTCATCTTGATGATATCTAGGTCAGATTTGAAAGTGGGTCACGTGCCATCAAAAACTAGGTCAGTAGGTCAAATAATAGAAAAACCTTGTGATTTCTCTAAAGGCCATATTTTTCATGGGATCTGTATGAAAATTGGTCTAAATGTTCACCTTGATGATATCTAGGTCAAGTTCGAAAGTGGGTCGCGTGCGGTCAAAAACTAGGTCAGTAGGTCAAATAATAGAAAGACCTTGTGACCTCTCTAGAGGCCATATTTTTCATGGGATCTGTATGAAAATTGGTCTGAATGTTCATCTTGATGATATCTAGGTCAAATTTGAAAGTGGGTCACGTGCCGTCAAAAACTAGGTCAGTAGGTCAAATAATAGAAAAACCTTGTGACCTCTCTAAAGGCCATATTTTTCATGGGATCTGTATGAAAATTGGTCTGAATGTTCATCTTGATGATATCTAGGTCAAATTCGAAACAGGGTCATGTGCGGTCAAAAACTAGGTCATTAGGTCTAAAAATAGAAAAACCTTGTGACCTCTCTAGAGACCATACTTGTGAATGGATCTCCATAAAAATTGGTCAGAATGTTCACCTTGATGATATCTAGGTCAAGTTTGAAACTGGGCCACGTGCCTTAAAAAACTAGGTCAGTAGGTCAAATGATAAAAAAACCTTGTGACCTCTCTAGAGGCCATACTTTTCATGGGATCTGTATGAAAGTTGGTCTGAATGTTCATCTTGATGATATCTAGGTCAGTTTTGAAACTGGGTCAACTGCGGTCAAAAACTAGGTCAGTAGGTCTAAAGTTATTAAAATCTTTTGACATCTCTAGAGACCATATTTTTCAATGGATCTTCATGAAAATTGGTCAGAATTTTTATCTTGATAATATCTAGGTCAAGTTCGAAACTGGGTCACATGAGCTCAAAAACTAGGTCACTATGTCAAATAATAGAAAAAACGACGTCATACTCAAAACTGGGTCATGTGGAAAGAGGTGAGCGATTCAGGACCATCATGGTCCTCTTGTTTTAATAGGTAAAGCTTCATATCTGATACTGTCAAATGATGTCAAACTGTCCTTGCATCATCACAATTTGTCAATCATATTCTTTAAACTGGAGATTTAGGCGATTTCGTGAAAGTGTTGCAGTATCAAAATAAATTTTGGATAACTGGAATATGTTCTATTATTTTTGACTAATAAAAAATTGGGGGCTGTGGTTTTAGACAGGTGGCTGGGATGAGAATCGGAACACTTACTTTTCTGTTGCCTAAGTGATAGTTTTAACTATGTAAGTGTTGTTTTATTGACAGAATGGTTAACTTCTTTTTCTTGTTTATCACAGAAAACAGATTTATCTGTAGCGGAGGCGAGGGTTGTTGCCCAGGACCTGGGAGAGGAGGATAAAGAAAATAATCCTAGTGAAACGGCAGTGTTACAACAAACTGTGAATAGATTAAATACTGATTTACATGAACTGCGTGTTGAAGTGTCTAGTAAAGACGCAGAAATTCATAGACTTAATTCAGAGTGTAGTCAGTTACAAACTCAATTACAACAAGTGGTAAGTAAACATTGAACTATCTTTTGGCAGGTTTAATGACCATGATTAACTTCTTTCCCAGAAAATAGAATTATAAATACATCGAGGCCATGTTTAAAGGTGATTTTTACAGGCTAAATTTATATACACTTTTATTGAAAGTTACTTTGTATAGAAATACTTCCAGAGCCTCAAAGCATGGTCAATAGTAACATCAAGCAAATTTTGTTTTCACCAGAATCCTTATGAAAAATAATAAGACTGTTTCTGAATGAAATGTACTTATTCCTTATAAAGAAAATTAACTGAAATGAGTTAAATGTTACTGTAAAATTATTCTTAAAAACCTGAAGAAATGTATAACTGGCACATATCTGAAGTGATCTGTTCTGTATTTTTCACAGCAATCAATACCAAATACCAGTCAAGAATCAGATGCCAAAGCAGCCTCACTCTCCGAGGAAGTTACAAAACTTATGGACGAGAGAAATACATTACAAGACAGGGTTAAAAAGGCAAATGAAGAAAATTTAAACCTTATTGACAAAGTTCATGTAAGTTAGCTGGTTTCTATATTGTAACTAAGTATTTTTTTATGTTAACCAAATTTAGAAATCTTTATCTTTTGTTATATTGTTGTGACAACTTGTTATGTTTCTTGAGTGTGGAGGCTGCAAGATCCTGGCAGGTAGACCATTCTTCTGGGTGATGTTACAAAAACACCAACTGACACTGAATACTTCAAGGTTAAATAAGTGCCTTATTAAATTGTGCAAAAAATTTGTTTCATATTCAGCAAAGTGAACAACCCACTTAACTCATTCTGCCCTAAAGCGTTATCTCCACTTCTGCCCTGCTGATATTTATCTTTCAGCCACCTAGCAGGCTGATAAGCCAATCTACCCTGAATACCGAGAGATGTTTAGAGAGATAACATTGATTTCGTAGTTTTTTGCTTCGGATATTGTTGTTAATTAGTGACATATGACATCAAATATGTGCTAATAAGTATGGAATTTGCACTCTGTAAGTAAATTGAAGTAGCTACGCAACAAAGTTAATTTCATGCAGCTTTGTAGTACAGTCATTTCAACAGACTGTTGAATTAAAGACACAAAATAAATGACCGTATTCTCTCATCAGATATTGTTTTGGCTAAACAACATTTATAAAATGCTAAATTTTATCATGCACATATTTAAACAACAAATATGAACAATTCTTAAAAATAATTTTATAAATACATATTATTGTCATTTTCTAACACTGGTTTTACTCATTTATACGCATACAGGCAATCAAAACGCATAAAAAAAGTTATTTCTCATAAAAAATAGCGTATGTGTTTAGTATGAAGATGTAATAAAATGAATATCTAAGCTATTTTAGACAGAAACTATTGTGCTGAAAATGAGATTATTTTGGGCTAATTTTCAGAAAACATGTACATGTACTTTATGAAAATTTGAATTTTGAAACAATTTTGTGGAGTTTCTAAAGTATCACAAACTAGCTGTCGAAATAATTGAGTTATTATTAACACTTTATTCTATAGATCAAGAGACAGTCTCGAAGTTTAACAACACAATAAATAGATGAATAAATAAATAAATAAATAAATAAACAAATAGACAGATACCAACGAAGATGTTTTTACTTTTTTATACGCACATGAGCATTGTTATATCGCATACGTAAGAATCAAAGATCTGGTGTGCATGAGTTGAAGATAGTTTAAGCTTACATGTAAAAGAAAATATTTTAGTTCTTTTCTTTTCAATGATATAATCCACAATTCTACCAGTTTTGTTCAGGCAGTGTTGTGTGCGTTCACGGTCACGACGCAAAGATGTGACAATATTCACGCGGTATGAAAGTGTAAAATAATTCTAATGAATTTTTTGTTTTGCGTTTCGGTATGATACTTACACGTAATTTTTGTGCGGTAATTAGGTACGTCTGTCTTTACTGAAGTGTATTTTTATAGCAGTACCCGATCATTTATAATTCAATTTTTTTCCGCACTCAAATGTTTAGAACCGTACTTATAAAGAATATACTCAACGCCCTTTATAGCTCCATAGCTATGTTTTTAGCTCACCTGTCACAAAGTGACAAGGTGAGCTTTTGTGATCGCGCGGTGTCCGTCGTCCGTCCGTGTGTGCGTCCGTAAACTTTTGCTTGTGACCACTCTAGAGGTCACATTTTTCATGGGATCTTTATGAAAGTTGTTCAGAATGTTCATCTTGATGATATCTAGGTCAAGTTCGAAACTGGGTCACGTGCCTTCAAAAACTAGGTCAGTAGGTTTAAAAATAGAAAAACCTTGTGACCTCGCTAGAGGCCATATATTTCACAAGATCTTCATGAAAATTGGTCAGAATAATCACCTTGATGATATCTAGGTCAAGTTTGAAACTGGGTCACGTGCCGTCAAAAACTAGGTCAGTAGGTCTAAAAATAGAAAAACCTTCTGACCTCTATAGAGGTCATATATTTCACAATATCTTCATGAAAATTGGTCAGAACATTTACCTTGATGTTATCTAGGTCAGGTTCGAAACTGGGTCACGTGCCATCAAAAACTAGGTGAGTAGGTCAAATAATAGAAAAACCTTGTGACTTCTCTAAAGGCCATATTTTTCATGGGATCTGTATGAAAGTTGGTCTGAATGTTCATCTTGATGATATCTAGGTCAAGTTTGAAACTGGGTCACATGTGGTCAAAAACTAGGTCAGTAGGTCTAAAAATAGAAAAACCTTGTGACCTCTCTAGAGGCCATATATTTCCTGAGATCTTCATGAAAATTGGTCAGAATGTTCAACCTGATGATATCTAGATCAGGTTCAAAAGTGGGTCACATGCCTTCAAAAACTAGGTCAGTAGGTCAAATAATAGAAAAACCTTGTGACCTCTCTAGAGGCCATATTTTTCATGGGATCTGTATGAAAGTTGGTCTGAGTGTCCATCTTGATGATATCTAGATCAAGTTCGAAAGTGGGTCACGTGCCATCAAAAACTAGGTCAGTAGGTCAAATAATAGAAAAACCTTGTGACCTTTCTAAAGGCCATATTTTTCATGGGATCTGTATGAAAATTGGTCTGAATGTTCATCTTGATGATATCTAGTTCAGGTTTAACAGGGTCATGTGCAGTCAAAAACTAGGTCAGTAGGTCTAAAAATAGAAAAACCTTGTGACCTCTCTAGAGGCCATACTTGTGAATGGATCTCCATAAAAATTGGTCAGAATGTTCACCTTGCTGATATCTAGATCAGGTTTGAAACTGGGTCACATGCCTTAAAAAACTAGGTCAGTAGGTCAAATAATAAAAAAACCTTGTGACCTCTCTAGAGGCCATACTTTTCATGGGATCTGTATGAAAGTTGGTCTGAATGTTCATCTTGATGATATCTAGGTCAGATTAGAAACTGGGTCAACTGCGGTCAAAAACTAGGTCAGTAGGTCTAAAATTATTAAAATCTTTTGACCTCTCTAGAGGCCATATTTTTCAATGGATCTTCATGAAAATTGATCTGAATGTTCACCTTGATGATAGCTAGGTCAGTTTTGAAACTGGGTCACGTGCGGTAAAAACTAGGCCAGTAGGTATAAAAATAGAAAAACCTTGTGACCTCTCTAGAGGCCATATTTTTCATGAGATCTTCATGAAAATTAGTGAGAATGTTGACCTTGATGATATCTAAGTAAAGTTTAAAACAGGGTCACGTACCTTTGAAAACTAGGTCAATAGGTCAAATAATAGAAAAACCTTGTGACCTCTCTAGAGACCATATTTTTCAATGCATCTTCATGAAAATTGGTCAGAATTTTTATCTTGATAATATCTAGGTCAAGTTCAAAACTGGGTCACATGAGCTCAAAAACTAGGTCACTTTGTCAAATAATAGAAAAAACGATGTCATACTCAAAACTGGGTCATATGAGAAGAGGTGAACGATTCAGGACCATCATGGTCCTCTTGTTATATTTATCTCTGTTAAATTTTGACAGATTTAAATGAAATTCTGGCACAATGTTTTATGATAATTTTATTGTTATAAAACGTAAGAATGATAATAATGAGAATAAACTCAATTAGTCGTAAAAATGTTTGATCCCGCAGATGGCATTATTTGCCGCATAGCGACGAGCGAAAAAGTATATACTTTTGGGTTGCATTATTTCAACTGTCATTTCTCAATGAATATTTGTTGGTATCTATTTATTTATTTATTCATTTTTTTAATGTTTCGATCATATAAAGAATCATCCGTAATTTTCAGGCTTCGAGAAATCAAAAATTATAACTCGAACGACGCTCGCTTTTACAGCTTTTTTCAACGAAAGCATTTATTTTTTTCACAACATCCGGTTTTATTTATGTTTTAAAAATGTTACGCAACAAAAAAATTGATTGGTCCAACTTGTTAGAAAGAACTAAAAGATTTTATTTAAGACCATTGAAATGTGACGACTGAATGCGTCATGCGGAATTCAGGGCTGTTACTGTAAAGACGCATGTACGCGGCGTGCGGTTTCCAGATGTAGATAACAACACCGCCTAGAAGCGGCACGCGGTATTCAGATAACAATTGGTCGACGCATTAATGCGTCGCGCGGGCAGAATGAGTTAATAGACTGAAATTAAATCTTTTTAAGAATATTAAAGAAAATATGAATGTGCATTGCTATCAAATATATGTACATGTTCTTTGAGTATATGATGGGGGCCCGGTGAGGTTAAGATGGCTGACTTTGAATTACTTGCCCCTAACTGATTTGGGTTCAAGCCTCACTTGGGGTTTTGAATACTTCTTGTGAGGAAGGCATCCAGCTTGGTTATGGAAAGTCAGTGGTATTCTACCCCAGGTGCCTGCCAGTGATGATATAATGCAGTTTTACTCAGGTGCGCACCCTTGATGAAATAATGCATGAAGGCGCACCTTGGGCCTTCCTCTACCATCAAAGCTGGAAAGTTAATATATGACCTATAATTGTGACAGTGTGATGTTAAATTAAACAAGAACAAAAGAAAACAGTAGATTAAATGTAACTAAAGATATTCTAATTTTCTCAGAAAATGGAAGAAGAATTGTCTAGAAAAGATGGAGAGAAAGATTCAGTAAAGGAAGAATTGGAAACACTGAAGAAAGAACAAGAAGATTTATTGGTGTTGTTGGCAGACCAAGATACAAAAATTGATAAATATAAACAGAAATTGAAGGAGCTTGGTCAGGAGGTATGTATCACATTGGAGGGAATTAATGGGTAAAGGGTACATAAACTGCATAATACATACATATACATCTACAAGTGGTTATGGCTTATATAAGAAAAAGTGTTAAGGTCTTTAATGAATTTGATCATTCTTCTGTAAATTTAGGTATAATTATGTGTCAAATAACTATATCTATTGTATAATACCTGTATATACTATAATTATAATATATATTAAAGCAAAATGTTAACTTGGTTCTGCTTAGTTTCTGCCATTCACATATGAATAACTCCAGTAATATTCATGTATTTCTTGTATATTTATCATAGGTTGAAGAGGTAAAAATTAATTTATATCTCTAGTTCTCCATTTGTTTTGTTTTTAGCTCACCTGTCACGAAGTGACAAGGTGAGCTATTGTGACCGCTTGATGTCCGTCGTGCGTCAACAATTTGTAAAAAAATCTTCTTCTTGAAAACCACTGGGCAGAATTACACCAAACTTCACAGGAATGATCCTTGATGGCCCCCTTTCAAAATTGTTCAAAGAATTGAATTCCATCGAGAACTCTGGTTGCCATGGCAACCGAAAGGAAAAACTTGAAAAATCTTCTTCTCAAAAACCAGAAGCCCTACAGCTTAGATATTTGGTGTGAAGCATTGCCTAGTGGACCTCTACAAAATTGTTCAAATCATGACCCCGGGGTCAAAATTGACCCCACCCAGGGGTCACTTGATTTTACATAGGAAAATCTTAAAAAATCTTTCTCAAAAAGCAGAAGCCCTAGAGCTTAGAAAATTTGACATGTAGCATTGCCTAGGGACCTCTACTAAAGTTGTTTAAAATCATGACCTCCGGTCAAAATTGACCCCCCCCAGGGGTCACTTGATTTACATATGAAAATCTTCAAAAAATTTCTAAAAATAAACCAGAAGGCCTAGAGCTTAGATATTTGACATGTAGCATTGCCTAGTGGACCTCTACATAATTTGTTTGAACCATGACCCCCAGGGTCAAAATTGACCCCACCCAAGGGGTCACTTGATTTTACATAGGAAAATCTTAAAAAATCTTCTTCTCAAAAACCAGAAGCCCTAGAGCTTAGATATTTGGTGTGAAGCATTGTCTAGTGGACCTCTACCAAGTTTTTTCAAATCATGAACCCGGGATCAAAATTGACCCCACCCCAGGGGTTACTTGATTGTACATAGGAAAATCTTCTTCTCAAAAAACATAAGCCCTGGAGCTTAGATATTTGACATGCAGCATTGCCTAGTGGACCTCTACTAAATTTGTTCAAATCATGACCCCGGGTCAAAATTGACCCCGCCCCCAGGGTCTCTTGATTTTACATATGAAAATCTTCAAAAAAATTCTAAAAATAAACCAGAAGGCTTAGAGCTTAGATATTTCACATGTAGCATGGCCTAGTTGACCTCTACAACATTTGTTTAAATCATGACCCTCAGGGTCAAAATTGACCCCGCCTCAGGGGTCACTTGATTTTACATATGAAAATCTTCAAAAAAAATTTTAAAAATAAACCAGAAGGCCTTGATCTTAGATATTTGACATGTAGCATTTCCTAGTAGACTTCTACAAAATTTATTCAAATCATGACCCCTGGGGTCAAATTGGCTTCGCCCCATGGGGCTACTTGATTGTACATAGAAAAATCTTCAAAAATTTCCAAAAAAAAACCCCAGAAGGCCTAGAGCTTAGATATTTGACATGTAGCATTGCCTAGTGGACCTCTACAAAATTTGTCCAAATCTTGACCCAACCCCAGGGTTACTTGATTGTGCATAGGGAAATCTTCATAAATTTGCTAAAAATAAACCAGAAGGCCTAGATCTTAAAGCTTTAGCTAAGAAATTTGTTCAAGCAAGCAACTCTACTCAGGTGAGCAATATTCTAGTTCCATTTTCCCCCAGAAACCTGCTTTATTGTAATATTCAATACTATATTTATTTGGGATTGAGATATTTGCAACCTTTTTTACTGCCTTCAGAGAAGAGGGAAGTTCTTCTTTTGCTCATGTCTGTCAGTAGACTGTTTGATATTTAGTCAATAACTAGAGAACGTTTGGTCCCATAATAGTCAAACTTCAAAAGACTAAGGTCACTGAACTTGAAGCTGAAAAGTTAACAGCCAGTAACTGCAGAACATTTGCATCTACAGTTGCCAAAATCAATAGGATGATTGTCTGTGGTCAGCAGATGACTTCTTGTTTTGGGGATAATTAGGTCAATAGTCAGGGTCACAACGACCTTTGAGTTGAAAACTGTTTCTGAACATTTAGTGCCTAAAGCTGACTAAACTTGATTGCCTGTAGTAATTAGATGATAAATATCTGTAGGTTACAAACTGAAAATGGTTTATCATCAATGAGAGCTATGGCTGTCAAACTTTAAAGGATGGTTGCCAGAAGTTAATAGATGGCCTCTATTGTTTAGACGTCAAAGTCACAGTTTTTGGTTCCTGGATATCAATAACTGGATAATGCTTGGAAACTTAGATCAGAGGATGATTGCCTGTGGTCAGTTAACAGTCTTTTCTGATTTCTGGGTCATTGGGTCAAGTTCGCACCATACATAAATACCCAGTAACATTCCACAGGCTGTCATCAGGGCATGTGTTTTACAGACAGCTCTTGTTTGCTTTGTGTTCTTGAAGTTAAATAGACAAGTTTATAAGTTTTTCTTAAGTATGCTATTTTTATAGCTTGACTATTCAAAGAACAAGGAGGACTACTGTACTCTTCCCTGCATCAGTATTGCTTTCAGGTTGAAGTTTTATGACACTCCCCTCCCACCCACCCCCACACTACACTCAACCTCTAGATATTTTATATCCTGCCCTCTTAGATTTTTTTCTATCTCATATCCCCTTCCCCTACCTCAACACATACATGTACACACATTCATGTGTACTACCATCTCCATTATTATTTTACATTTCAATGACTTAGATATATCTTATATAAGTTCCTCAGTTTCCCTCAAAAATATACCCCAACACTCCAACCCCTTTCAAAATTTCTTTAAAAAAATTCTAACATATTTCTTATGCTGTTTTTAGCTCACCTGAGCCAAAGGTTCATGGTGAGCTTTTGTGACCGCTCAATGTCCGTTGTGCGGTGAGCGTCGTCAGTCGTCCGTCCGTCAACAATTTCTAACAAAATCTTCTTCTTCAATACCACTGGGCAGAATTACACCAAACTTTATAGGAATGATCCTTGGGTGGCCCCCTTTCAAAATTGTTCAAAGAATTGAATTCCATTTAGAACTCTGGTTGCCATGGCAACCGAAAGGAAAAACTTAAAAACTCTTCTTATCTAAAACCACAGGTCATAGGGCTTTGATATTTGGTATGTAGCATCATCTAGTGGTCCTCTACCAAGATTGTTCAAAATATCCCCTAGGGTCAAATATGGCCTCGCCCTTGGGGTCACATGGTTTACATAGACTTATATAGGGAAACGTTTGAAAATCTTCTTGTCCAAATCCTCAAGGCATAGAGCCTTGATATTTGGCATGTGACATCATCTAATGGTCCTCTATATAGTTTGTTCAAATTATGCCCCTGGGGTGAAAAGAGGTCCTGCCCTGGGGGGTCCCAAGTTTTACATAGACTTATACAGGAAAAAAACTTTTAAAATCTTATTGTCTGAAAGTTCAAGGCCTAGGCCTTTGACATTTGGTATGTAGCATTGCCTAGTGGTCCTCTACCATGGTTATTCAAATTATGCCCCTGGGGTGAAAAGAGGCCCCGCCGGGGTCACTTGTTGTACCCCCCAACAACAAAGTTGTAAGGGGGGGTATACTGGTTTCAGGTTGTCTGTCTGTCCGTCTGTCCGTAGACGCAATCTTGTGCGCTCCATCTCTCCTTATCCCCTTGACAGAATTTAATGAAACTTCACACAAGTGATCAGTACCAACAGTAGTTGTGCATGGGGCATGTTAGGTTCTTTTAGAAAAAAAATTTGCAGAGTTATGGGACTTTGTTTTTTTGTTACTATACTATATACATAGACACAATCTTGTACGCACCATCTCTCCTCATCCCTGTAACACAATTTAATGAAACTTCACACAAGTGATCAGTACCAACAGTAGTTGTGCATGGGGCATGTTAGGTTCTTTTAGAAAAAAAATTTGCAGAGTTATGGGACTTTGTTTTTTTGTTACTATACTATATACATAGACACAATCTTGTGCGCACCATCTCTCCTGATCCCCTTGACACAATTAATGAAACTTCACACAAGTGATCAGTAACAACAGTAGTTGTGCATGGGGCATGTTAGGTTCTTTCAGAAAAAAAATTTGCAGAGTTATGGGACTTTGTTTTTTTGTTACTATACTATATACATAGACACAATCTTGTGCGCACCATCTCTCCTCATCCCCTTGACACAATTTAATGAAACTTCACACAAGTGATTAGTATTAACAGTAGTTGTGCATGGGGCATGTTAGGTTCTTTCAGCGACAAAAATTGCAGAGTTATTGGACTTTGTTTCTTGTTAACATACTATGTACATACAGTCTACATATGCAATCTTGTGCATGCCTAATCTACCAAACCCTTACACACAATTTAATGAAACTTCACACAAGTGATCAGTACCAACCCTAGTTGTGCATGGTGCATGTTACATTCTTTTAGATAAATATTCTGCATAGTTATGGGACTTTGTTTTTTGTTACTTTACTGTATACATACAGTCTATATACATACAGTCCACATAATTATGCAATCTTGTGTGCGTCAAATTGCAATGTACTATGTCAGTGCATGCGGGGGGTACATTCATCACCTTTAGTGATAGCTCTAGTTATGTGAGTTATATAGGAAAAAATACTTCAAAAATTATCTGATCATATTTCCTAGACTGTTTAATTATAATTACCTGATGGCCCAAAGTAGGGATTATTTGACTGTGACCTTGACCTACTGACCTACTTTCTTGTTTTTAGCTCACCTGTCACAAAGTGACAAGGTGAGCTTTTGTGATCGCGCAGCGTCCGTCGTCCGTCCGTCCGTGCGTGCGTCCGTGCGTAAACTCTTGCTTGTGACCACTCTAGAGGTCACATTTTTCATGGGGTCTTTATGAAAATTGGTCAGAATGTTTATCTTGATGATATCTAGGTCAAGTTCGAAACTGGGTCACGTGCGGTCAAAAACTAGGTCAGTAGGTCTAAAAATAGAAAAACCTTGTGACCTCTCTAGAGGCCATATATTTCACAAGATCTTCATGAAAATTGGTCAGAATGTTTATCTTGATGATATCTAGGTCAAGTTCGAAACTTGGTTACGTGCCTTCAAAAACTTGGTCAGTAGGTCAAATAATAGAAAAACCTTGTGACCACTTTAGAGGTCACATTTTTCATGGGGTCTTTATGAAAATTGGTCAGAATGTTCACCTTGATGATATCTAGGTCAAGTTCGAAACTGGGTCACGTGCGGTCAAAAACTAGGTCAGTAGGTCTAAAAATAGAAAAACCTTGTGACCTCTCTAGAGGCCATATATTTCACAAGATCTTCATGAAAATTAGTCAGAATGTTCACCTTGATGATATCTAGGTCAAGTTTGAAACTGGGTTATGTGCCATCAAAAACTAGGTCAGTAGGTCAAATAATAGAAAAACCTTGTGACCACTTTAGAGGTCACATTTTCATGGGGTCTTTATGAAAATTGGTCAGAATGTTCACCTTGATGATATCTAGGTCAAGTTCGAAACTGGGTTACGTGCGGTCAAAAACTGGTCAGTAGGTCTAAAAGTAGAAAAACCTTGTGACCTCTCTAGAGGCCATATATTTCACAAGATCTTCATGAAAATTGGTCAGAATGTTCACCTTGATGATATCTAGGTCAAGTTAGAAACTGGGTCATGTGCCATCAAAAACAAGGCCAGTAAGTCAAATAATAGAAAAACCTTGTGACCTCTCTAAAGGCCATATTTTTCATGGGATCTGTATGAAAGTTGGTCTGAATGTTCATCTTGGTGATATCTAGGTCAAGTTCGAAACTGGGTCACATGCGGTCAAAAACTAGGTCAGTAGGTCTAAAAATAGAAAAACCTTGTGACCTCTTTAGAGGCCATACTTTCAAATGGATCTTCATGAAAATTGGTCAGAATGTTCATCATGATGATATCTAGGTCAAGCTCAAAACTGGGTCACGTGCCATCAAAATGTAGGTCAGTAGGTCAAATAATGAAAAAACCTTGTGACCTCTCTAGAGGCCATATTTTTCATGGGATGTGTATGAAAGTTGGTCTGACTGTTCATCTTGATGATGTATAGGTCAAGTTTGAAACTGGGTCAACTGCGGTCAAAAACTAGGTCAGAAGGTCTAAAATTAGAAAAATCCTTTGACCTCTTTAGAGGCCATATTTTTCAATAGATCTTCATGAAAATTGGTCTGAATGTTCACCTTGATGGTATCTAGGTCTTTTTCAAAACTGGGTCACATGCGGTCAAAAACTAGGCCAGTAGGTATAAAAATAGAAAAACCTTGTGACCTCTCTAGAGGCCATATTTTTCATGAGATCTTCATGAAAATTGGTCAGAATGTTCACCTTGATGATATCTAGGTCAAGTTCAAAACAGGGTCACGTACCTTTGAAAACTAGGTCAATAGGTCAAATAATAGAAAAACCTTGTGATCTCTCTAGAGGCCATATTTTTCAATGGATCTTCATGAAAATTGGTCAGAATTTTTATCTTGATGATATCTAGATCAAATTCAAAACTGGTCCACATGAGCTTAAAAACTAGGTCACTATGTGAAATAATAGAAAAAACGACTTCATACTGAAAACTGGGTCATGTGGGAACAGGTGAGCGATTCAGGACCATCATGGTCCTCTTGTTTAAGATACAGCCTTGAAATTTGGATGACATACACAGTTTTGCACACCAATCTTAGAACTGACTTTCAGTGACTGTGAATATGACCTACTGACCTACTTTCTTAATGTTTTAACATCAGTTTGACATTTGAAATATGTAGCTCATATTACTCAGGTGAGCGATCCAGGGTCATCATGACCCTCTTGTTTACTGCAGTATCTCCCCCTCCCCCCTCCTCCCACAACACACATACAAATACACATCTTTTTCAGTGGTTTGTGTTTCATCATACTGTTTCATAGTATTACACATCACCCAAACACACACTAAATGAAAAAAAACTGTACAATTTTTCAATTGTATTGACAGTTATCTGTTACTTTCACTTTACTCTTCATAAATATTTTCAAATAGTTGAGCGTGTTGTCCATCCATCAGCTCTTGTACTTTGTGCATGCTTTCCTTCATCACTTATAAAGATTTATATTTTGTACTTGGACTTTGTATGAAAGTACATATTTTTCTGTCGAAACTGTTTTTTGCATCTGTTTATTGGGGAATACTGGTTAAAATGTTGTTGCCAATGTATGTGTATTACCCCAGCTTTTCCAGTTCCAGTGTAAATAAAACTCCCACCAGGGTCTCTGTGTAACCAGGATTCAAAATGACATACCATGTTTCAAGACAGTGAAACTGAAAATAATGTTGAAATTTAAAGAAATAAAATCATTTATTTACAAACTGCGTCTTTCAATAGGGGAAGGTTAAAGTAAAAGTTATAAATAAGAATGCAATAAAATATACGACAGGAACTTTACAATTTTACAATTTATGACAGGAACTTAACAGTATGTTGGAAGCAATGCTGGTAATTAAATAAATCTCAAACAGAATATTCAAAACCTACAAAATATGCCAAAACTACAAAATGTGATAAAATGTTTTTTTTCCCCCTTAGGATATCATCAGCTTTGAAATTTCAGTGCATATTTTAATGCATGTTAATATTGTATTTGTTCATCATGGATAGAAAATACTGGTATATATCTTACGCTGTTTCACAATAATGCTAGGAAGTGCTTGCTTATGGCTTATATCATCACAAATGTATTTTATAAAAATTCATTTAGTACTGGTACTGAATTATGTTGCTGTTCTTATTTTCTGTTCAATTTGTTATGTAAAAATATCTGATTTCAGGTTGAGGACGATGATGATGACGATGATTTTGATGATGAAGATGTTGATGACGAAAGTTGAGAATATGATATCCTAGTTGTCATGAAGATTTCCCCTATATTTGAACTGAAGATAACCGAGTCAAAACTGTGATTTATTTTGAATAAACAATGGGTCAAACTGGTGCATAGGATCTGAATCAGAGCTTATTTATTGGACATGGTCCATTGTTGAAATTACACCTTGATTTTTCTAAAACTAGCAATTTTATAATAATTGGTATTACTTCAGAAATTAAAGGTTTTTTCTTTCTAATTTATATATTTCTTAAGTTGCTGAATCAATTGCATTATCATAGTGATTTTATTGATTTGAAATAAATGGGAATTTTATATTATGATACATTTTTGTACACCAAAAATATGGTTAAAGATTGAAATAGTAAAACCAAAGTTGTTTACCATTTGGTTTATTTCGCTACAATTTTCAAAACCACGCAGGATGATCAATGGCAGCTATTAAATCTGATTGTTGTAGTCTAACCATTCCATGTGGTTTCTGTCTTGGCCTCCTCCCCTGTCTTTTAAACCACTGTAAAAACTTAAAATATTGCTTTTAATTGTGTCAGTGTACAATACTGTTAAATGTATGATATGTTATATTAACTTATTTCACCTGGTAGATTAATTATTAGGAAAATGTGAAGCTGTATGAATACTTCAGCTAATTCCTATGACACCGGTGCCAGGTGAACTGGTGTCATAGAGGATGTGATTGTGATAGTGGGATTTGAAATTTTAGGTAACCCAAACCAATTGCAGAAACATCCCCTCCCCTGCTACATTACTGTTGATATAATCACAGTATGATTAGATTCTTATTACAAATGATTACATGATCTGTTAAAGAAATAATCATGATCTGCTAAAAAATAATTTTTATGAATTTTTCCAAATTATGATATACAGTTGAATTTCGGTATCTTGAATTCAAAAGAATCGAGCGTTTCATTTGTCATAGCCGAAATTCAACTCAAAACCTTATTTTGGGCAATCAGTTTTCTTGTTCGAACTTGAAAATGTCTTCGAGATGGTTGAATTTTGAGATTAAAAGTTCAACATACTGAGTTTCAACTGTAATTTATAATATGAAATATAAATATGTATTCCTCTGTTGCAAAATGCTACGGTCGAATTATGAGGTACTCTAATTGCAACATACATTTAAGGTCGTGGATTGATATTAACCCTCGGCAAATGTAGCTCAACCCCCGCACGACTACATTAAAGCCGAAAAATTGAGAAGTCATAAACAAAGAATACCAAATCTGCTGATAATTACATTAAATCATCATTTTGGGAATGCAGTTTTGAAAGATATTCTTGATAATCTTTATTGAGTGAAGCAATTTTAAATGGAATATGTTAATTCAGTTGACTGAATGAATCATGCATGAGCTTTATTTTAGTTGGGAACACTGGTGCCTATTGTCTGCTGAAACAGCCAAACGCTTCATTTTTTGTACCCAGCATTTTGTCTGTATATTGACTGGAATAAAGTTGTATTTATTTTCGTTACCATATTGTAAATTGTATATACAAGTGTCTTGTTGCTGACAAGATTGTTATTATGTATAAACAAATTAAAGATGATAAAAATGAAACGTGGAACCAAAATTCTTCTGTTTTTCTTTTTAATCCATTAATGTGCTCTCAGTTGACAATGGATTTGAATGTGATGGAAGTTTAAATACAGGCAGTTTTCATATTCCCACATAACAGGACATTGTTGGTGGCCCAGTAAATAGTTTGATTGTTCATGCTCCCCCTCCCCTCCCCTCCCCTCCCCACTTTTTGAAGAAGCAGGTGGAATATTTGCACCGGTCTCGGTCCAATAACTGGAGAACCTCTTGACCCAGTACCTGATGGCAAAATTGAACTTCTGAAGTGTCCTAGTGTTCAGTAGGTCAAAGGTCAGGGTAATAGGGGCATGAACCTTGAAAACGGTTTCTGCCCAGTAACTTGAGAAACGTTTGACACAGAATTTTTAAACTTGATAGCATGATTCGGCTTAAAGAGGTAGGTTACCTTGTTACCAGGGTAAATTCAAATTAGTTGAACCGCAGCAATTTTTAGCTCGACTGTTCGAAGAAAAGGGGAGCTATCCTACTCGCCCCGGCGTCTGCGTGAGCGTCACACAAATGTTAAAAGTATGCGTACCACCCCAAATATTTTCAAAGTCCATTGAGATATTGCTTTCATATTTTGCATACTTGTTTACCATCATGACCCCAGTCTGAAAAGGAGAAGGCAACTCTATCAAGCATTTTGACTGAATTATGGCCCCTTTCCAACTTAGAATAAATGTTAAAGTTTGCGTACCACCCCAAATATTTTCAAAGTCCATTGAGATATTGCTTTCATATTTTGCATACTTGTTTACCATCATGACCCCAGTCTGTGAAAAGGAGGAGGCAACTCTATCAAGCATTTTGACTGAATTATGCCCCCTTTTCGACTTAAAATAAGCTGATTGTAATGTTAAAGTTTTACTCATTGCTTATATTATACTATCAAGCACTGAGAATAGTTGAGCGCGCTGTCCACTGACAGCTCTTGTTTGTATTTCGTGTAATATGATGTTTTAACTGCTATAATCTCAATTTCGTTTATCTCTGTCCCTTCAAGTACAATTTTTATCCAGGTTTGAAGAACATGACCCTCCAAAAGTATTTTATATTGAAAGAAGAAGGAAAATACAGATATTTAACACTTTTTAGTGTATTTTAGTTTCATTGATATCCGTAGAAGACTGCATAATTGATAATTTTACTAGGATGCACGTTAGCTTTCTAATATAAACTTAAATGTATATGTCGCGGGGCTCGTGTTTCCATGGTAACGCATTTTCTCTCTCTTTTTTTTTTTTTAAACTACTATGTATAAAAACGGTGTTTTTGACGGCTTCAGTGCCATTTTGTTAATGACCAACAGGGAATATTTGGGTAATACTAAATACCAGGCACTTTACATGGTACCCTGTTTTTCTTAAAGTTTAAAGTAACCATGGCAACAGAGATGCTTAAAATAGCTGATATCTTGCTTTTTGTCGTAATTTCTTATAAAAAAAAAATATTGAATAATATTATCTTTCTCGTTAATAGAGCTTTAAAACATATTATTTCTAACGTAAGTTATATTTTTGTGTTATTTGCATTTATTCAAACAAATTTCACAGCTTAAAATACTTACAGCAGTACCCTTCGTCTGGCATTTTTCGTGGTAAAATCGTTCAGCATGCTGCTATTAATCTCATGGATATTGTTGAAATGAAAATAAAAAGCCGAAGCTGTGTTCCTTAAATAGACCAGTGTCAACGCTTTTGAATTTTACATTTAGATATATAGGTCACGGGCTTCGTTTCCATGGTAACATCAATTCAGTTCAAGAAACCACAATTTTCTACTGAAATTTGAACAATTTTAGAGCTTAGTTTTAGTATATAAGTAACAAATTATCAATGGAAACTGAAAATAGGTATTACAAATCAAACTGCCAGCCTTTGTTTTGAAAATGGCGGTAACAAGTAACCTTTCACCCAACTATATTCCAAATAACATTGGTTACCATCATCCATTTTCTTACATTCCGCAGAACATTTCAATATAACTACATAAAAGAAGCAAAATACTCATAAAAAATTATTTCAGCAAATAATGGCTGTTGTTCAAATAAAGAAAATGCACAGAGTTACATACTTTCAAAATAAAAGCTATTAATTTTGTGCGGTATCCGACAGGTAATGTCATGACGTCATTTTAAAGCAACATTGTTTTTATAATAAGTGTTTCTGCAGCAATTTATTCATTATTTTTGCATTATTAAACCATAGAGCATCAGAGCGGAGAGAGGTTCATGATTTGTTTTCAGAAGAATGGATATACAAACATTTAGTTTGTCGTAAACGTCGTCGTAAATCGTCACGTCAGCTTCCGGTTGGACATGCGCACATTAAGGTAACCTACCTCCTTAAGTGGATGACACAACTCTTGTTTTAGTGTCAATAGGTCAGTCATGGAAACATGAACATTGAAAACGGTTCACCCGCAATAACTTGAGAACCCACTTCACCAAGAACCTTCAGACTTCATAGCATGATTAGGCTTAGAAAGTAGATTACCCCTTTTGATTTTTGGGGGTCAAGGTCACAGGGACTTTAACTTTGTAAAATGTTTCCATTCAATAACTTTAGAAGTCGCCATATGACCTAAAATTGTGTCGGTGCGACGTTAAACCCAACAAAATAAATAAATCAATAACTTTAGACCAACTTTACTCAGTATCTTCAAACTGGATAGCATGATTGGGCTTATGAATTGATGACCTCTATTGTTTTTGGGGGTAAGTAGGTCAAAGGGCAAGGTCACAGTGATCACAGTACTGAAAATAGGATAAACAATTGCTGAAAACTGTGTTCCACCTTATGTGAAATTTCACCACTCGCAAGCTATTGCAAATGCATCAAAACGAACATGTGTAACAGTTCTTTGAAAATGTCCTCGGAGTTTGCACATGTATGTTAGTTTAGTAAATGTAGTCTTAAATCTTTTTGATTTTAACATATCTGCGCAAAATTGGCAGTTAAGGGTTGGACAGTCTTCTACAAAGTTTAAATGCGTATGTCCTGTGGTGGATGGCAATCTGTTTGTGAATGTTGCACATACTAGATTGTGGCTGATTTGGCAGCCTATGCAGTGTGCAAATACAGATTTGTCGCTGAAGATGTTAGGGAGTGTCTGGCTCAGGATTGGCCAGTAGCGTAGAATCGTTCGTTTTATAAAGCTATTGTCTTTGTCAAAATCTAGTACTACAGGGATTTTCTGTACCCTTTGTCTGGTGTTTTTAGGTTGTAGTAGGTCTTTTCTGTTCTTGGGGAGTACTTTGTTCATGCATTCATTTAGTAGCTGTTCTGGGTATCCCTGTTTTGCAAAGAAAGCTATAATGCTTTTTGTGTGTTTCTGAAAATCTGCGTTAAGCGTGCATATTCTTTTGATTCTCGGCATTTGGCTGTAGGGGCTGGATTTTTTAATGCAGGCTGGGTGATTTGAGCTGTATTCTAAATAACAGTGTTTGTCAGTTGGTTTACAGTAGAGGTCAAATATAATCTTGCCGTCTGTGCTGCGTTTTGTTATGGTATCCAGGAAAGTGATGCTTTTGTCTGAAAATTCCATCGTGAATTTGATGGTTTTGTGAAAGTTGTTGCAGTGCTCGAAGAATCAATGTAGCATACCTTATTATTGTAGACAATCTACTGATACCATCCTAATATTTACATAAATGTTGTCAAATATATGATGGTATTATTTCTCACAATTCCTTCAAATTTACACTGTAGAGGACACATTTTCTGAAATTTGGGCTGTGTGGAGAAAGAACAAAGATGGTAGCAACAAAAAATTTATTACAAAACTTAACAGTAACTTGTTACAATTTCATTATCAATTAAAAGACAAAATAACAACCGACACACTACCAAATTTACAAAGTATGATAAAATTATGAATTTACATTTGTATAAGCTCATTTTCTGTCTATGAAAGAATAACTGAATGAAATATCATGGAAATTCTTATATAATGAAGTCTATAACTCTTAAAAATCAACATACTTACCATCACAGTCAACAACTTAAAAACATGAAATGTGTACCACTGTTATCACATGCCTTAAATAAGGCCACATCATATTCTTGTAATTAAACTAAGGCAGCAACATTTTACCAGTGTCTCCATTTCAACAAGACATTGGTCAACTTGACTTTGTCTTTAATAAGCAAGGAAGAAAGAAATTTCCATGTTTCAGCAGGAAAGTTAACATGCGATAAAAAAAAGAGAATCTTATGTTAGTGTCTTTCCACATTTATGATTGACAAATGCTCGGCAGAGCCTCATTTTGTTTTATAAAACTTGACACTGATGTAAGATCATCTATTCATTACAAGCTTTCAGTGAATTATTAAATAAAACAATGAAATGTAGTTTACAATTTCACAGCAAAAATATCAAATATACTTTTATCCAGTACAAAATTAGTTCAATTACACTTGAACACGGAAGAATATGAAAAATAAATAGTCTAGAATTCCTTTTAAAAAAGAGACCCATAAGTCAAAAGGTATAAATTATTGTACCCTCCTCTGACAACGAAGTTGTAAAGGGAGGAGGGGGGTATACTGGTTTCAGGTTGTCTGTCTGTCCGTCCGTAGACGCAATCTTGTGCACACCATCTCTCCTCATCCCCTTGACACAATTTAATGAAACTTCACACAAGTGATCAGTACCAACAGTAGTTGTGCATGGGACATGTTAGGTTCTTTTAGAAAAAAAATTGCAGAGTTATGGGACTTTGTTTTTTTGTTACTATACTATATACATAGACACAATCTTGTGCGCACCATCTCTCCTCATCCCCTTGACACAATTTAATGAAACTTCACACAAGTGATCAGTACCAACAGTAGTTGTGCATGGGGCATGTTAGGTTCTTTTAGGAAAAAAATTTGCAGAGTTATGGGACTTTGTTTTTTTGTTACTATACTATATACATAGACACAATCTTGTGCGCACCATCTCTCCTCATCCCCTTGACACAATTTAATGAAACTTCACACAAGTGATCAGTACCAACAGTAGTTGTGCATGGGGCATGTTAGGTTCTTTTAGAAAAAAAATTTGCAGAGTTATGGGACTTTGTTTTTTCGTTACTATACTATATACATAGACACAATCTTGTGCGCACCATCTCTCCTCATCCCCTTGACACAATTTAATGAAACTTCACACAAGTGATCAGTAACAACAGTAGTTGTGCATGGGGCATGTTAGGTTCTTTCAGAAAAAAAATTTGCAGAGTTAAGGGACTTTGTTTTTTTGTTACTATACTATAAACATAGACACAATCTTGTGCGCACCATCTCTCCTCATCCCCTTGACACAATTTAATGAAACTTCACACAAGTGATCAGTAACAACAGTAGTTGTGCATGGGGCATGTTAGGTTCTTTCAGCAACAAAAATTGCAGAGTTATGGGACTTTGTTTCTTGTTAACATACTATGTACATACAGTCTGCATATGCAATCTTGTGCATGCCTAATCTACCAAACCCTTGCACACAATTTAATGAAACTTCACACAAGTGATCAGTACTAACCCTAGTTGTGCATGGTGCATGTTACATTCTTTTAGATAAATATTCTGCATAGTTATGGGACTTTGTTTTTTGTTATTATACTGTATACATACAGTCTATATACATACAGTCCACATAATTATGCAATCTTGTGTGCGTCAAATTGCAATGTACTGTGTCAGTGCATGCGGGGGGTACATTCATCACCTTAAGTGATAGCTCTAGTTCCTAATATGAACATAAAAATTTTAATTCCATATCCATGTCCAAATTTCCCTGACTTTTCCCGAATTTCCAAATTTCCCTGACCAACTACAAAATTCCCTGACCTTGAAAAAAATATGTTTTTCCCTGACCGTGGGAACCCTGAAAATGTATGCACATCAATACTAAAATATAACGGAAATCTATAAATGTCCTATAAATATCTCCAACATTAACACAGTAATGGTTACACAATGATGTTCAGGATGTCACACGACACTGTGCATTAACTTTGTTAAAAGCTTTGAGAAAACACATTTGTTTCATATACAAGATCAAAGATACTTTCACAAATGAGCCGCACCATGAGAAAACCAACATAGTGCATTTGCGACCTGCATGGATCCAGACCAGCCTGCGCATCCGTGCAGTCTGGTCAGGATCCATGCTGTTCGCCGACGGTTTCTCTAATTGCTATAGGCTTTGAAAGCGAACAGCATGGATCCTGACTGGACTGCCTAGATGCGCAGGCTGGTCTGGATCCATGCTGGTAGCAAATGCATTATGTTGGTTTTCTCATGGTGTGGCTCAAATGAACACCTGATTTTACTTTTTCATCAGCTTACACTTCAAACTCGCTCTGTAAACTTTTATCCATTTTCTTAATAAAGACGTTTGTTTTCCCATGTATAACTGTCATGCAATGTGATATTTTGAAAGAAGCTGACAAATGACCACCATAAGACAATGTATTACATGAGAAAATCATGCACCAGATCAAAGGTCAAGGTCATGACTGAGCACTTAACTTGGTCCATTTTCTTAACTACATAAACTATACTGATAACAGTTTTTAATGTCTAGCTATGAATTTTGTGCAGCATCTCAGAATTATGAAATAACTATACAACTGATTATCATAACAAAACATTAGAATTGTGTTGCATACAGAAACCATTTCAAATGTTAAGGTGCTAGACTGAACTTATAAATCCAATCATTTAAGTCCCATTATTCACAGGACAAACACTTCTATGTCTTTACATTACATCATAGAAACTTTTCTGTTCTATGGACACATCTGGTCTATTTTTACAGCTGATTTTGTTTTCTATAGTAGTTGCTCAAACACTTTCTGCGGCAAATTATCCGACATTTCCAACAGCAGTATTGCTTTTTGGTATTTAAATTTATGGTACTTTTTGTTGTTCATCAGCCGGTTTGTTCGTGTATCTAAAATCATTTATAGCAACCAAATAATTAGCAACCCAAGGTTAGTCATACAGGTGACTCTTGAAGAAGAGATTATGTTCTTTATCATTTCTTTGAAAAGTTCAAGATAAGTAAATGCATTCTGAAACAGTCTGAAAGAATATCCATAATTCTAGGTGGAGGAGCAACCCTTGAACTCCAGACCAGTCATTGAATTCAGTTCGGGTGTCCTACTATTACAACAGAATCATGAGATGACTGGTTCCATAGTCTGGTGTCTAGATCCTCAAGACCGCTAGTTCCATGGCCTGATTACTACTAGTCAAACAGCTTCACTAATTCCATTTACACTAACAGAGATGGCTGTTTTCAACAATACACTTTGGAATTATTTTTCTTTTTAAATGCCAGGATTTGGTTGATAAGCAGCAAGTTTCTGTACGTGCAGCCATTTTGCAACTGCTGTTTTTGTTGTTAATCAGCAAAAGTTTTGTTAGTGCTTGTCTTTCAGTCGTTTTTCTGCATACTTTAGGCCATTTGTCAGCCCTTTTTCTCTACTAAGGGTTTTTTTATCAGCTATTTTTTTCCGAATCCATAAGCTGTTTATCAGCCGTTTTCAACATTACCAAAAGTGTTGCTATCTAAATTTGTTACAGCAGCAATAAGTTCATCGTCGGCACCATCATCAAGTTCTGACACACCTGAAATACAGAATGCACTAACTGATACCAGTACACTTCTCTCTTTAGTCCCTTTATTGAATTTGAATATACTTGTCTTTTGTTTTCTTTAAATATCTTCCATTTGCACTGCTACAAATCACCTACAATATCAGATTAAACAATAAGATGGTCAGTTATTTTCACCAATTTGCTGTTAACAATGAATAACTGGCTAGTAACAATTTCAGGTTCCTGACATGACAAGGTTGATTTTAAATGAGAGTAAGTAATAGGTTTGTTAGTGGATAAAAACTGTAAAGTCATCATGTGACCTAAGATACTTTAAACAAAACAAATCCATGTCATGACTCTCGGAAGGTTAGCGAAAATTGAAACCTGAGCAGTCTGCCTGTTGCTCCATGTACTGTTTCTCTAATTCTGCTGTTGTATTCAACAATTCATCATCATCCATTTCAAGGTCAAGGTCATCCTCAAAGTAACTAGCTGGTAATAGATTCCTTGGTAATGGCCATTCTGTGTAAAAAAAAATCGAACTTAAAATTTATGACCACTTCCTATAACCATACAGCATGAGCTACTTAAACTGTTACAGAAGCTTTGAATAGCATGTTTCTAAAAAAGAAGTCAGTGCATGTTGTGAATCATTTTTAAAATCATGGGTATAAAATTTCATGGTTTTGGCAAAAATGCCTATATTGTTGGGACATGGATTTTAAATGTTAAAATAAATAGGATTTTTTATTTATCGCGATTAATTTTTATGGATGCAATCAAATATGTGAAAAGTAGTCCCCCACTAGTATTAACGATTTCACAGTAAGTTTCCATATTTGAAGTGTTATATTACATCTGATTCATCAAATCTGCAATATTTGCAAAATAAAATTCAACATGACACATCATTAAAAGTGAAGTACAACATCGATGCATAAATTTGAAGTTTCAAATTATTTCTGCAATATTTTCATTAAGATACAGTCAAGCCTGTGTATAAAGTCTATATTTACAGGTTGAAATGTACTTAAAATGATTAATTTGGAAATTACACGTGTTCTTTGGAGCCAGGTGGTCTCTGCTTACAGGTGGTCAATCACATACTGACTGTAAATTTATTCATACATTTATTTGTACTTCAACATTGAAATACATCTTCACATTCTTCAAAACACTAACACATTCAGATACTTTTCTCTGCATTTTTTTTTTATACTAATATAGCACTCTGGCAGTGATTTGGCAGTGAAACAATTCCTCAAGCTGAAATATGAATGAATTACCTGGAGACTTGTAGTTCTGCATATGACAATCTGGATCATGACATTTCTGGTACCATACACCTTTGTGTAAATCCACAACTAACCTGACAAGTAGTAAAAATTATGCATTTCAGTTAATAAGGCAAGAAATTACTAAAATAGCTGTAAGTATTGTTGCAACAGTTGTCTAGGACTGATTATACAATATTTTTACATTGATAAGAGGTCTATGTCATTCAGAGGCAGGAATACCAAAAACAATATTGCAGATGAAGTAGGTTACAGAAAACAAGAAATCAACAGATTTTATACAATAACTGAGTCACTACATTCTTTTTAACTAGACCAGGTTGCTTCTCAGTAAAATTCTTCAGTCTCCACAAAACTTCATTGTATCTTAAAAAGACAAATGAAGCAATCTACATGACAATAAAGAAAGACCATTTGAACTTGAGTGTATGACTATGACCTTGAACCAGAATAGCAGCCCATTTGACCTTTGAGTTTATGACCATACCATGACCTTGAATCGAAACATCAGAAAGATGCACTGGGCATATTTCCTCATTGTGGCAAATGGTAGTATGTGTGCAATGAAAAAAGCCCTACAAATGGTTAAAAGCATGTTGAGCAGGCGTAGCTTCATATCTTCATGACCTTTGGCCTAACTACAACCTTGACCTTGAATCAATTCGGCAAAAAGTTTTGTCCTATACACCTTGTTATCTCAGGCCTCGATCTTGGCGGTAGCCCGAGGCTACCAGTTTTTCAGACGGACTACCGAATTTCCCAAGCTGGGTAGTCTGTCGGGCTACTAAGTTTTCAAACTTGTTAATAATAAAAGCGTGAAATTTCACCGATTTATTTGATGTTTCCTTTTAAATGACAACGATATTTTCGGTCCGCATAACACGAAAATTACCTGGATTGACTGGAATTTATCCGCGAATCGTAAAGATATCAAAACGTCATGCTAGTAATTTTCCATTCCACGAGCACGTGCGACCTGTCGTATCGCTGTTACTTAAATGTTATCGACACGTACACACAAAACGCTTATAGTGCATTCATTTTTTAATATAATCGCTTCAAACTTTCAGCCCCACTTTACCTGTCAGTTTATACGGGATATTGCACATTCCCTTTAAAAAAACTAGAGCTATCACTAAAGGTGATGAATGTACCCCCCGCATGCACTGACACAGTACATTGCAATTTGACGCACACAAGATTGCATAATTATGTGGACTGTATGTATATAGACTGTATGTATACAGTATAGTAACAAACAACAAAGTCCCATAACTATGCAGAATATTTATCTAAAAGAATGTAACATGCATCATGCACAACTACTGTTGGTACTGATCACTTGTGTGAAGTTTCATTAAATTGCGTGCAAGGGTTTGGTAGATTAGGCATGCACAAGATTGCATATGCAGACTGTATGTACATAGTATGTTAACAAAAAACAAAGTCCAATAACTCTGCAATTTTTTTTTTCTAAAAGAACCTAACATGCCCCATGCACAACTACTGTTGGTACTGATCACTTGTATGAAGTTTCATTAAATTGTGTCAAGGGGATGAGGAGAGATGGTGTGCACAAGATTGTGTCTATGTATATAGTATAGTAACAAAAAAACAAAGTCCTATAACTCTGCAAATTTTTTTTCTAAAAGAACTTAACATGTCCTATGCACAACTACTGTTGTTACTGATCACTTGTGTGAAGTTTCATTAAATTGTGTCAAGGGGATGAGGAGAGATGGTGCGCACAAGATTGTGTCTATGTATATTTAGTATAGTAACAAAAAAACAAAGTCCCATAACTCTGCAAATTTTTTTTCTAAAAGAACCTTACATGCCCCATGCACAACTACTGTTGGTACTGATCACTTGTGTGAAGTTTCATTAAATTGTGTCAAGGGGATGAGGAGAGATGGTGTGCACAAGATTGTGTCTATGTATATAGTATAGTAACAAAAAAAAACAAAGTCCCATAACTCTGCAATTTTTTTTCCTAAAGGAACCTAACATGCCCCATGCACAACTACTGTTGGTACTGATCAATTGTGTGAAGTTTCATTAAATTGTGTCAAGGGGATAAGGAGAGATGGTGCGCACAAGATTGCGTCTACGGACAGACGGACAGACAGACAGACAGACAGACAGTCAGACAACCTGAAACCAGTATACCCCCCCCTTACAACTTTGTTGTCGGGGGTACAATAAAGAAGAAACCTTTTTTACTGATTTCTTCTCAGCAATTTAAAGAACCGAGGCCGTACGATCAGACAGTGATGTGTCACATGGCGCGAAAGCATGACGTAATGCCATGACAATCTCAGGCAATTATACCACTTTGATCTCCACTTCAGATGCCATGATACCGACACACTTCTTTTAGCTCTTTGAGAGGGTTTTAATTGAAAATGAAAACAAGGCCAGTTACTAGTTTAACAACAGAATTATTACCGAAAATTGTTAATGTTGTTTTTTTTTTTCGCTTTAAACGGGTTGACGATGATTATTGACATATTATTGTGTCCACGTCGCCCCGGGCTGTAGTAATAGGCTACATTTACTTGATAATAGTGCTTAAAAAAAGAAAATACTGACCTACCGACCCTACTTTTTTTGGGCCATGCCACCAGAAACACAACATTTTTTTTTGGGGGGGGGGGGGGGGGGAGGCATTATTGCAGTTAAATTTGAACAGCTACACTATATTTTAAAGGCCCTGGCTAAAAAAGTAAGTTTTAGAAGGGTAGTGCAAATTTGAACCCCATGCCTGGCATATAACTAGATACTGGTATAGGTCTTACTTTTTTTCTACAGTTTTCTCCCATAATTTCTGTCTGCTAGTTACTTGAATATTGCAACATGTTATCTACTTTTTTTTGCTTAGCCTGCCCATGGATGGTGTGGGTAGGTTAGTTGCCTACCATTTAAATAAATGAATGTTGAATCAAGCATAAACTAAAATACATCATATTTATAAACAAAATGATTTCGGGCAATTAAAAATGTTTTCGGGCAAGTGGTTTTCTTAACTTACTTGCCCGAAAGGACAAGTGCTGAAAAAAAATAAGGCGAAGACTGCAATATATTTTTCTCTTTTCCAAAACAGGACTACCAGAAACCTGGTCGGGCTACTTGATTTCACAAGTTGGTAGTCCTGCTGGCTACCAGCAAAAGTAGATTAAGATCGAGGCCTGTATCTATTAGACTTTTTGGAGAGATGCCCTTGTATAAAAGTGTCTTACATTATATTATTGCTGCGGTGATGTCTGCCAATATTATGACAATATCTGTATTTTGCTATCTCATAAACAAGTAGTTCTCCCTGGTGAAAGTAGGTCCAATGCCTAATCACACCTTTCCCAGAATCCTTAGTTATAATGTTACTAATGTATTCATCTACTTCTGGATAGGGTGACTTGCTGTAACCATCAATACATTCAGCTTCTGTAAAAAATTTAAAGAAAGTTTTAATCCCTTGCTGACAGGTGACTATGATGAATGGTTCATAGGTATTTTAAAAAGTTGCACTAAATAATGCTGCAATACTCCCTACAACTAACATAAAATTTGAAGAAAAAAAACTTTTTAATTTGTTTCAGTTTTAAACAAATCAGGAGTAAAAATGGAGACAAAACTTACGGTATGGAAAAGTTTCAACAGACTGGCAGTAAAAAGTGACAAACTCCAGGTAGGAACCATTTAAACATTCAGCAAACTGGTAAAGACCCACCAAATGAACAGTTTATAACTGATGACACTTGATGGACAGTTGTGTATTGTTGCAAACTGTGTTTACAATGTTTTTTATCAATCATCTGTTGAAGCTGTACCAACCAACTTGACCAGGATCAAAGCAAACCCTGAATGTCTGCTGTCCAAAGATGCCTGAAGGCTCTACAATGATTATAGGACATGCTGTTTAATACAGTTAAATTAAAACTGCTGTGAGCTTCTTTTTGATTCAAAAAAATATTTCAATTTGTATACTTTGGGTTAAGTGCTGTCTTTTTTTTCAACAGTTATTTCAGTTATGTACAGGTGGGCATTAGATAAACCAGCATTCCTGGATTCTGTACCAATATTAACCTGTTCTCCATATTAAGTAGTTGTCAACTTCTCAGGAATCCTGAAACTCAGACCCCACCATTCATAGGCATTTGCTCTCCCTTTTGAGCTAAATGGGTTAAAAGAATGACTTCATGAAGATATCAATTATAAATACCTTTTGAAGTTTTTTCTCTTTTCCTTCCAGGCAAGCCAATCATATGCCCAGACAAGTTTTCACCATCAAATGAGAGAATTCTCATACTATCACAGTATCTGTAAAACAAATGAAAAAAATGTGATTACCTTAAGAGAGTACTCTTAACTCTTTCCTTATCCCATTTTTTGTACTACATTTATTTGATTGGGTTTTTGGTAAGGAATTTCCATATATTGTGATATAATTTATGGAAGAGAATCATGATGTATTTTTGCGAATTTTCAAAGAATTAATTCCAGTAAATTGTTGCAGTTCTTCTAAAACCTTATATGTCAGTTTTGGTCCTCTTCAGCAGATGAAAATAACAAAACAACAACTGATTTCTTTTTATGTGCATATAACAAAAAAATTCCAAATATTTCCACAGGATCATTTAGCAATTGTCTGTTTGGGTTACCAATTCTGGCCCAAATTTCACGAAAAAACTTAAGTAATTACTAAGTTAAGTCTGTTATTTTAAAATCATGCTATTGCTTAGGCTATTGTTATCTAATGTTTTTCTATATCAATGTATTTATAGCCAAATCAAACTATGGTTAGTGGTATTTGTCTGCAGTATTTATTTCAGTCACCAAAATATGATATTTCTATTTAAGCACGATATAACAAACTTAAGTATTTCTTATTTTCATACTTCATTTTCTGTAAAATTCAGAACTGTTGTGCTTTGATCTGTGAAATAGTCATGTACGGGTCTGATATAGATGAAAAATCAATACTGAACACACATAAAGGGCAAAAACAAGCATTTGATATAACAGACTTAGCTAAGCAATAACTTAAGTTTTTTCGTGAAATTGGGGCCTGGTATTTTTTCAGACTGATATTGGAATGAGGTATAGGCACTGAAATTAGAGTATGAAACTCTATAAATCTCTCTAAACATACAAGCTTTTCAAAGACTATGAACAAGAAATCAAAAAACACACCAATTTATGTGGACATTAAGAATTTTTTCTGGCAGAACCTTCCGAGCATGCATACAAACTACCTGTGAGATAGTTAACACACTTTATTTTCTAAGTTTAACAATTCTATGGAATAAAAACTGATGTGCTTTTTGTTCTAAAACCTTGTTTCGAGTTCTTAATTCGGAGAAAAAAGTACTTGTTTACTTACTCTACATTCGCAACAAGTGAATCATAGAATATGTTCTCAAGTTTTGACTGCTGTGAATCTCCTTTACTGTAGAACTCATTCTGTGCTGCTACAACCAGTGGATTCTTCTTCCCAAGTTTCGATGCCAGGAATAATCGGAAGTTACGGTTCTTTGTGTAAACACCTGCAGGAAATATACAATTTATCCGTGTAATATCAAATTTGTTCTATCGTGAAATCTAACAGTAGTTGTGTTCCTAAAAGTAATATTTCTAAATACATGTATATATGTTGTTTATAAAAACTTGTGAATTATCTGGGAAAAAAACAGTCCTTTTTATTACAGTTTTAGAATTCTGTTTTGTGCTCATCAAATGGTGACTTTCTGGCCTTACTGACTTGGTTGTCCAAACCTTGCTTCAATTACTAGGTTATAATACCCTAAATACTATTCCCTATATATTCCACATTAAATATACCATATTCACAGTGTTGTCACATATAGACAGGCCAATATCAGGTTGCGATTTCTTATTTTGAAGAATTATCTTAAAATTGACAAAAGTAGTAGTCACATATATCTTTTAACAGACTTTTCCTGTCACATCTGCTTACTGCGAAGTTACATGAAAATCACACTGCTGTGATCTGGTAATACTACTCATACAAATATAACATTTCTATCCCAGCTCATATTTTCTACCAAAATGTCACAAATGCATCCACAATGAAACTTAAGCAAACACTTGTCTTAATTTTTACATCTATGGCCATCTTATGTGAAAAATTTGTCATTTATAACTTGCACACCATTATATGACTAGAGCAGAAGGCTACAGCTTAGGTTCCTTTACTATTATTAGGCATTTAGTTTACACTGAAATACATTAAAAGTGGTTTCAAAGTACTAATAAACTCTTCAAAGCAAAACTTACACTGACTTGTAAACGACACAAGTGCAGTTATAATTTACTGAATACAAGTTTTCAATGAAAACATTAATACCTGTGTCGCAAAAGGGAATATCCTCTCCATTCTTGTTCTTAACCATCAGACTGTGCAAGTCTTCCATTGCAAATGATTCTATGACTTCTTTCAGTTTATCTACTTTTTCTTCTAACCTGCATTTGTCTTCATCAATTGTCTGGTCATGAATGTCTTTTTCTACCCTAACATACTCTCTCTCCTTAGTTACTTGTGCTGTATGATGGACTGACCTACTGTCTGTCCCTGTATTATATGCTGTATAAATTTTCTCCACAAGTCTGGACATAATACTGCAGACAAACCTCCCTGTAAGGAATGAACAAAATGTAATACCAGTAATGCTTCTGAAGGACTAAACATTTCCAGAAACCAAAGATAAGGACTTCCATAGAAGATTCATCTATTCTTAAAAGTACATTTTCAAATTTCATGTATTTCTTTTAAATATGCTTGAAATCAAAGAACTTTTTAAACTCCAGACAATTTTCCATTTCATTTCCTGTTAAAATCCACAAACCTGTGCCAACAAGACAACAGCTTTAGCTCAAACCATCAAATTTTATAATTTCACAACAATATTACATCCTGTTTTTATGATCAGTTTCATTTAAACAGGGTTCCCACAAAAGCAGAAAAAACAAAATTCCCTGACTTTTCACTGACCAAACTCCAATTTTCCCTGACTAAAACTTTCGCATTCTGGGACGCTTACCTGGTCATCTATTAGTAAATGTGGCCTCCATTCCCCCCCATCAGCCAACCCTTACCATGTTTCTTGACATATTGATAACTAAAGTGTGTAAAGATAGTTTGTTCTAGTTTAACAGATTGCTATATTATTTTAGTGTGATGTAAGAGACAACAAGAAAGGTCCATACTATTCACTAAAAGACTACTTATGAACAAGTTTTGGATTTTTCTACTGTGTTCAGACAAATGTACAACATTCTATGAAAATTTGCCTTTATTCATAATTATATTTTTGTAGAAAATGGCATTTTTTACATAATTAATAAATGTAGTCTATTTGAGACTTAATTCTGTACCACTACTAACCTATACTACCTAAGTATCTGCCAATTTCTCCATATGAATACTGGTAAGTGATGGAGGATGAAATGATTTCAGACACAATGTCATTTATCAAACTGTCATAGTAGAGAACATACACCTCACACAGGAATCAAACTTACAACCAGTGTCAGATCTTTAGATCTGCACTCTCCCCAATGAGCTAAGTAGGTAGGACTGAAGTCAGTGACCTTAACCACTCTATAATGGAAGCTGTTTCATTACATTGTGCATGTAGCAATACCTACCTGCATGTATGTTATCTTTAAAGACAGCTTTCTTCATCTGGAATATCAGATGTCTGCTGAATTTTCTCTCGGTGCTGAAAAAATAAAATTACTAAGCATTTACTCCCATACCCTGTATCTTACCTTCCAGTCATCTACCTGTGTGCATTATCTTACACGCAATACAGTAGTATACAAAATGCTAAAATGTGCCAAAAAACAACAAAATGTTTGAGTCCTAATTTTGATTATCTCTTACAAGTAATACAGTTGGTTTCAAACAACAAATCTATACATAATATCAATGTAAATTTGTGTGTAATGAGTAAAATTATGATGATTTTCAAACTGCTCATTAATCAAATGAAACAATGATGTATTGAAGGGGGAATTCTGGGTAAAACTGTTGTGAATATTTACCTAGCTTGTAAGTCAAGAACATCTTTTCTAGTACATGTCACTCTGAATGTTGCTTGCAAAGCCTTGCATACATACTGAAAATTTAGCAGTCATTGTCAATACATATCATAAAGCGAGAATTCTCGCTTCTTTAAAGGTGTATTTCGACTCACTGACTACCAGGATTGAAACTGCAACCACACCCCTTGTAAATAACTCTTAATAATTTACACTTCAGTCAAACCATGTGTGCTATTATTTCTTCTATAGACTTTACATTTGAACACCATGATCAAGCAACAGAATATTAAGACAAGGATTCTGACCTGAATAAATATATCCACCATGTGATTGCCATCACAACCTGGGTTCACAGTTTTGTCATACTCCAGATCAAAATATAACTTGCATACTGCACCTACAAAATAAAACCATTTTCAAGTGTACACGTGACAGACTTTATACATTAACAATACACTATAAGCAAGCGTCTGACTCAATTATAAAGTAATGCTTAATGTTTTACGATATTGTATTTTTGTTTCATGTTTTGATCTGCCTACCTTTAATTTAAAATGCTTGGTATCTTATTACCGTAATGTAATTTTAAGTTCTTCATTTACATTTTTTATTGAACATTATATAAATGTTTTTATGTAAAGCACTTTTGAACGTATTTTTATATGAAAAGAGTGCTATATAAATGTGGTATATAATAATAATAAAATAATAATGCAAAAAAAAATATTTGAAAGGTTGAACTTTAGTCATCATACAAATATTACACAGAATACATGTGTATTTAGAGTTTACCTTCAGGTATAACTTCATAATGTAGCCTTTTGTCATCATCAAGTTGACTGCAACAGAAAACATATCATTTATAGTGACATGTTTAAATATTTAGTGAAACTGAAGTCCTCATAAGACTTTTATACTTAAAAGTGACCATTTGACGTTTGTCTGAGATGTTATTACAATACTTTACAATATCAACATTCTGCTGGGGCATCACTTTGTCATTTCTTCATGTAACATGCACATTTCATACCAAACTTTGTGAAAAAGAATTAAACTAAATGTGTGTCCATAGGACACAGGTGCCCCCAACTCCTGCCACTGTGACATGGTTTAATGACTCCAGTAAAACAATTTTTAAGATGTTTGCAACACAAACTTTTAAGAACTTTATGTGTATTTTTCACTTAGTTAGCCATAACTCTGGCCTAGCTCAGTAAAATCCTAAAAAGAACACTTCATAGGCTATAAAACAATCCTCTTAATGTTTTATGATTCTAGGTCAAATACATTTTAACATACATGTTTCACAAACTCTTTTTTTTTTTGAGTAAATCTGGACAAGAAGTCTGGTCTTGTGTAGTGAAATAATGACTGTAGGTAAAATATTTTCAGAGCTACGCGAGACACATTAAAATGACAATTTTTTCCTCTGTGTGTGTGTGTGTGTTCGGGTTTAACGTCTTTTTCAACAATTTTTCAGTCATATAAACGACGGTGTCTACTTGTAGCAGTGAGCACAATGCCTATCTTTATAGTGCTGCCTCACTAGAATATCACGCCGTAGACACGTGGCATGATACCCCACCCAGTCACATTATACTGACACTGGGTTGACCAGTTCTAGCACTATCACCTTAATGCTGAGCGCCAAGCGAGGAAGCTGCTAGTATTTTTTTTTACGTCTTCGGTATGATGTGGCCGGGGATTGAACCCGCGACCTCCCGCACTCGAAGTGGACGCTCTACCATTAGGCTATCGAGACGGTAGGTCAGGGGCCATAACTCCTATAATACTGAATGAATCCGGACGCGAAAACCCAGGTGCACAATTGCACATGTTGACCAACATTCCTGTAAACTTTGGTGACTCTAGGTCAAATATTTTTGGAGCTACGCGCAACACAACATTAAAATGACCAATTATTTACTAAGTCAGGGGCCATAACACCTACAATACTGAATGAATCCGGACAAGAAACCTCAGGTGCACAATTACACATGCTGACCAACATTCCTGTAAAGTTTTGTGACTCTACGTCAAATACTTTTGGAGCTAGGCGCGACACAACACTAAAATGACAAATTTTTACAAAGTCAGGGGCCATAACTCCTACTCGACTGAATGGATCCGGACGCGAAACCCCAGGTGCACAACTACACATGCTGACCAGCATTCCTGTAAAGTTTTGTAACTCTACGTCAAATACTTTTGGAGCTGCGCGTGACACAACACTAAAATGACAAATTTTTACAGTCAGGGGCCATAACTCCTACACGACTGAATGAATCCGGACGGGAAACCCCAGGTGCACAACAACACATGCTGAACAACATTCCTGTAAAGTTTTGTGACTACGTCAAATACTTTTGGAGCTAGACGCGACACAACATTCTCGGAAGGATGGACGGACAAGAGCAAATCTATATGTCCCCACCACTCTAAGCTTAATTTTGGAAAATGTTTATATAGGGATTATTTCTGTTATATGTCATCAATGAAACCATCTATAAACAATCACAACTAAAAAGATTTATCCAAGATCCATTATTACTATTATAAGTCTGCACATCACTCGCTAAAACTTGTCAGAATAATCTAAATAATCTTTCATTTCACAGCAAAAAGAAATCCACAAGATCAAATGCACTACAAAAGAAAAGAACACTAGAAACCTACCGGTATTTACCTATACCAGTATGAAACCCATGTAAGGGATAAATGACTTTACACTACAATACATATGTACACAAATAGCTATGCAATGAATATGCCTTGCAAGCCCTGGACTGGTCATCCAAAGTTCTCTCGGAGGAGCTAGGTAAGTGCATTAAATAGTACACTGTTAAAAGAAATGATGAAACACAAGTTTTCCCTGTAGCTTACCTGTAGTAGTGCCAGAAGACAGGATAGCTTGCAGAAAGATACAATCTCTGTCCTGTGTTTCCCTCAAAGCTTTCACTCTCAAATGCAAACACATGCAAGTCCTGCAGAATGTGAATAAATAGTATTCTGTGAAATCAGTAAATTTGAGGGTATTAGATTTCATGGTTTTGACCCTGAACCAATATTTCATGGGGATATGAATTCAACTTTTGAAGATAAAATACCTTGGAATTCTATTTGTTCAAAGATATTTAATTTCTGAAATGGAGGCAACCATGAAAATTACTCCTCCATGAAATCACACCCTAGCTGTTCTTTTGAAAAAATCATGCTATACTTTCTCTTAAGTCATAGTTTAGCACAAAACTTTCATCCAATAGCTTTACTGTTAGTGAAATTATACCTAACCTGTACTTTTAGTTAACTCCTACCTTAGTTGTACTTCCAGTGAACACCTACCTTAGCTGTACTTTTAGTCAACTCCTATCTCAGCTGTACTTTGTCAACTCCTACTTTAGCTGTAGTTTTAGCAAACTCCTACCTTAGCTGTACTTATAGTGACCTCTTAGCTGTACTTTTAGTCAACTCCTACTTTAGCTGTAGTTTTAGCAAACTCCTACCTTAGCTGTACTTATAGTGACCTCTTAGCTGTACTTTTAGTCAACTCCTACTTTAGCTGTAGTTTTAGCAAACTCCTACCTTAGCTGTACTTATAGTGACCTCTTAGCTGTACTTTTAGTCAACTCCTACTTTAGCTGTAGTTTTAGCAAACTCCTACCTTAGCTGTACTTATAGTGACCTCTTAGCTGTACTTTTAGTCAACTCCTACTTTAGCTGTAGTTTTAGCAAACTCCTACCTTAGCTGTACTTATAGTGACCTCTTAGCTTACTTTTAGTCAACTCCTACTTTGCTGTAGTTTAGCAAACTCCTACCTAGCTGTACTATAGTGACCTCTTAGCTGTACTTTAGTCAACTCCTACTTTAGCTGTAGTTTTAGGAAACTCCTACCTTAGCTGTACTTATAGTGAACTCTTAGCTGTACTTTTAGTGAACTATTTTAGCTGTACTTTCAGTGAACTCCTCTCAGCTGTACTTTTAGTGAACTCCTACCTTAGCTGTACTTTTAGTGAACTGGAATGCTTCCTGCTGTCTATAAAATATCTGCCATGTGGAGTTAGGTCCAAGAATCCTATCAAATGAATCACACATAGAGCTGTTGTATTTCAGATGTTTATGCACAAATATGGATATGACCTGCTGGTGTACAGTGCATACTATTTTAAACCTAATGCATAGTACTGTTAATACATGTAAACTACATACAATATAATTATAAACTAATTGTTCATGTTTTTAAATATAAAATTTAGATCTAATATACCTTTGCATCTTACTTTTTCTACATTTTCTGTCAAATAAAACAAATATCAGATCGTTTTTCTTCAAACTTATACGGTCAAAATTCAGAGCACTACTGTCAGTATTGGTGCCATTTCGGTTAACAACCTTCTACTTGCACTGACAATATTTACTGTCCCATTCAAACGCTTTATTCATTTATATACCTAGATGGAAAAGACTTTGGTATTTTCTCCTTTTGGTGCTTCTTCACAACACTGTTTATAGAGTTTTCCAAACCTATCCACTTCCTGCAAAAAACAACAACACAAAATCGGTCTAATCTAAATTATTTGAAATGGGAAATATGTTTTAAACTGCTTTGTATACAAATAATGCATTATACATAACCATCTCTAAAATCTCTTTGAATAATACTAACCCTTACCCTGCTAAATTTCTATAATGAACATGTTCTTCTTTCAATTTGGACAGTACCATTAACTCTTGAAAGGGGTGCTTAACAAAAAAATATGCTGACTGAATAGCGAACAGTGCAGATCATGATCAGACTGCACAGATGTGCAGCTGCTCATGATCTGCACTGGTCGCAAAGGCAGAATCAGTCATGTCCAGCATGATAACGGCTAATCATCTAATACCCTGAAAGATAAATACAAAACACAACAGTGTAACAACAGATTTATCTCGACTGCTGAATTCAAACAGAATTTTTCCAGGTCTGGTGCAATCCACAGTAGCAAATTACATCACAGATCAAGCAAAGGATTTAATGACCCATTAATTATATACTGGTACCTCCACCTATTTTGCATTCTTTTTTTAAAGTGACTATTAAACTTCTCAAAAACAATTAAGTATTTATTTACGGACTCATGAATATTAATGAATGATAAGTCAAGGCAAATGCAAGGCATGGATTCTGATTTCTGTCAGTCAGTTTGTATTTATTTGTGAAATACAAACCATATATTTTCATACTATTAATAAGTACTTACCTCTTATTTTTCTTGCCATAAAATCCACCAGTGCTAAGGCATCCCTCTGATTTTGACATTTTTTTTTCTCTCTCTGACACTACAGTTCTTCAAATACTTTATAGCCAATGCTGCTATGCTACTGCGAAGCTATCTGTTACAAGAAAATTCTTGTTGCATGAGAGTTTATTTTCAAAAAGATACTAGTCCAGTGGAAAACCTTGTTCTTGTGTGTCTCTGTTCTTCATCATGCCTACAGTATATATATGTGTCTACCTACAATACAAAAATAAATGTTGGCCACTCATTTATCAGTTCAACAATAAAATGATAGTACACAAGTGGACGGGTAAGGGATTTTAAAAACTGAAAAATGATGTTAAATTTCTTCTATGTGGATGCATTGGTCGGGAGGGCTAAGACACTTTCCTACGGAAGTGAAGGCCTCAGGTTCTATTCCTGGCTCCTCCTGTTGCGGTGTATCCTTGGGCAAAGCACTTTATCACAATTGCCTCAGTCGACCCCGCTGTAAATGGGTACCCGCAAATTGCTGGGGGTAAGGTTCAACTGGTTTTAACTGTTATTTAAATAGGCTACACAGCTTATGTTCATTGTTTCACAGTAAAATTTACCTTTACCTCTAATTTTCTACTTCATCTAGTGTAACAAGTATTGGTAGCAATTCAGTTTATAGGATCATAGATCAATCCAAGCTGGACCAAGCATACTTTAAATGTTTTGGGTAAAATGATTCACCCAGAATTTCATTCTGCTCTTTGGTCCTTGTTAACTACATATTTGTGTCTGCAAAATAACAAGCCAAAACATTTTCCTTGTGCTGATAACTTATATTTATTAAACCTTATCTTTTTCTTTTTTTCCTTTTAATTAAGTATTTAGTCTAAATGTATTTTGTCAAGTATACTTTTCTTAGCCCTGTAATATTCTTACATATATTATAAAGCTGAAAACCTTAGTAATTAAAAGATAATTAAGCAGGTTGTTATTACTAATTAAGAATGGAGGAGAATCAAGTAAATAGTGTGAGATAAATGTTGTCCTCACATGCAATTGATGAACTGATTTTTCTTGAAAAGATAAGGAAACTGTAAAACTTGAAAGAACAAGAGCTGTCACAGGAGACAGCGTGCTCGACTATTTCGATGCTGGATAGTGAAACTGGGCACATCTGAGGAAACTGGAGCTGTCACTGGAGTGTTTATTAACTCCTATGGTGAATGAAGATATTGCACAATTGCCTGAGTCTATGTTAAAAATATTAAGTAATAAGAGAGGTACAGATAAAGTGTATCAAAACATTATATAAGTATAGCTTAAGCAAAAAGGGGGCATAATTAATAAAATATTGGTGCAAGAGTTATGCATCTTGTGTCATATGATGTTGGTGATAATGTGGAACAACTACTTCAAGTCTGAATCAAACGCATTTCATAATAACCGAGATATAGTGAAAATACATCAAGATTAACCTTTAATTCTAAGTAAAAGGGGGCATAATTCATGAACAAGAGCACCGCCTTGCGGGTGCTGACGCTCATCTGATTTTTTTTGTATAATAGAAATATTGTCATACCCATGATTTTCTAAGTCTAAAAAGGGCCATCATTCTTGCAAAAAGCAGGATAGAGTTATGTTTCTTGATGTACAGTGTCCATTTATGATGGTGAAAAACTGTTGCAAGTTTTAAAGCAATAGCTTTGATAGTTTATGAGAAAAGTTGACTTAAACATAATACTCAACCAAGAAAATGATTTTCTAAGTCCAAAAGGGGCAATAATTATTGCAAAAAGCAGGATGGAGTTATGTTGCTTGCTGTACAGGGTCAGCTTATGATGGTGAACAAGTGTTGCAAGTTACAAAGCAATAGCTTTGATAGTTTAAGAGAAAAAGTTGACCTAAACATAAAACTTAACCAAGAAATCTGATATTTTCTAAGTCCAAAAGGGGCCATAAACCTTGCTAAAAGCAGGATGGAGTTATGTTTCTTGCTGTACAGGGTCAGCTTATGATGGTGAACAAGTGTTGCAAGTTTTAAAGCAATAGCTTTGATAGTATAGGATAAAAATTGACCTAACATAAAACTTAACCAAGAAAACTGATTTTCTAAGTCCAAAAGGGGCAATAATTCTTGCAAAAAGCAAGATGGAGTTATGTTTCTTGATGTACAGGGTCTGCTTATGATGGTGAACAAGTATTCCAAGTTTCAAAGCAATAGCTCTGATAGTTTAGGAGAAAAGCTGACCTAAACATAAAACTTAACCAAGAAATCTGATATTTTCTAAGTACAAAAGGGGCCATAAATCTTGCAAAAAGCATGATGGAGAACAAGTATTTTAAGTTTCAAAGCAATAGCTTTGATAGTTTAGGAGAAAAGCTGACCTAAACATAAAACTTAACCAGGCAACGCCGACGCAGACGCCGACAACCGCTCAAGTGATGACAATAACTCATCATTTTTTTTTTTCAAAAAATCAGATGAGCTAAAAATTGGTGCCAGAGTTATGCACCTTGTGTTAAATGGTGTGGGTGATGATGCTGAACAACTATTTTAAAGTTGAATCAAATCCATTCTGTAATAACAGTGACAGAGTGAAAGTGCATCAAAACTTTAACCTGAAATTCTAAGTAAAAAGGGGGCAAAAATTCATGAAAAATTGGTGCCAGAGTTATGCATCTTGTGTCAAATGATGTGGGTGATGTTGTTGAACAACTATTTTAAGCCTGAATCAAATCCATTCAGTAATAACAGTGATAGAGCGAAAGTGCATCAAAACTTTAACCTGAAATTCTAAGTAAAAAGGGGGAATAATTCATGAAAAATTGGTGCCAGAGTTATGCACCTTGTGTCATATGGCATCGGTGATGATGCTGAACAACTATTTTAGTTTGAATCGAATCCATTCAGTAAAAACAGAGATCGAGTGAAAGTGCATCAAAACTTTAACCTGAAATTCTAAGTAAAAAGGGGGAATAATTCATGAAAAATTTGTGCCAGAGTTATGCATCTTGTGTCATATGATGTGGGTGATGATGTTGAACGATTATTTTAAGTTTGAATCAAATCCATTCAGTAATAACAGAGATAGAGTGAAAGTGCATCAAAACTTTAACCTTAAAAACTAAGTGGAAAGGGAAGATAAATCTTGAAATATTGGTGCCAGAGTTATGGCCCTTATGCCAGATGATGTGGGTGATGATGAGGAATAACTATTTCAAGTTTGAATCAAATCCATCAAGTAATTACAGAGATAAGTTGAAAAAAAGCGAAAGTGTAAGAAAACTTTAACCAAGGTGGGGACGTGGGAAGACGCCGACGCCGGGTCGAGTAGGATAGCTCTCCTTATACTTTGTATAGTTGAGCTAAAAATGGTTGAGAAATGCATGCTTTATAAAGGCTAAGACAATTCATAAACTAGATGTGTGTCCATATAGGGAACAGCAGCCCATCACTCCTGTCAGTGTATGCGGTTTCATGACTCTAGATAAAATATTTTCTAATTTGTTTGCAACTCAAACTTTTAAGAGATTAATGTGTATTTTTCACTAATATGTGAAGGACCATAACTCTGAGTCTAGCTGAGTGAAATGATTTATGACTCTAGGTGAAGTGCATTTTGATATACATGGGACACAAATTTTCCACTAATTATGTAAGTCAAGGGCCATAACTCTGTTCTTGCAAAGAGAAACAAGAGCTGTTTGTACGACAGTCAAACTCGACTATTCGAAATATTGTCCCAGAGGCAGGAAAATATTACCCAAAATGTATTAAATATCAAAAGAAATTTAAGTTCAAAAGGGGACATAATTTGACCAAAATACATATCAGAGTTATGGGACTTGATGCTATCAGCTAGTTTTATAACTCTTAAGGCACATGTGAAGTTTCAATTCAATATCTACATTAGTTTTGGAGATAGTAACTTGCATGTAAAACTTTAACTAGAATTTTCCAAGTCCAAAAGGGGCCATAATTTGCCCAAAATACATGTCAGAGTTATGGAATTTGACCCAGTGAGGTTGGTAATTGATCTAGAAAAAGAAAAAATAAGTTTCAAATCTATATGCCTTTTGGTAATAGCTGTATGTACATGCACGCAAAACTTTAACCAGGATTTTCTAAGTCCAAAGGGGGCATAATTTGGCTAAAATGCAGGTCAGAGTTATGGGACTTGATGCTATCAACTAGTTTTTTACCCCAAAGACACATGTGAAGTTTCAATTCATTATCTGCATTAGTTTTGGAGATAGTAACTTGCATGTAAAACTTTAACCAGAATTTTCCAAGTCCAAAAGGGGGCTTTATTTGCCCAAAATACATGTCAGAGTTATGGGACTTGACCCAGTAAGGTTGGTAGTTGATCTAGAAAAAGAAAAAATAAGTTTCAAATCTATATGTCTTTTGGTAATAGCTGTATTTACTTGCACGCAAAACTTTAACATGGATTTTCTAAGTCCAAAACGGGGCAGAATTTGCCCAAAATACATGTCAGAGTTATGGGACTTGACCCAGTGAGGTTGCTTATTGATCTAGAAAAAGAAAAAATAAGTTTCAAATCTATACGCCTTTTGGTAATAGCTGTATTTACTTGCACGCAAAACTTTAACCAGGATTTTCTAAGTCCAAAAGGGGGCATAATTTGGTCAAAATGAAGGTCAGAGTTATGGGACTTGGAGCTATCAACTAGTTTTATAAACCCGAAGACACATGTGAAGTTTCAATTCAGTAACTGCATTAGTTTTGGAGATAGTAACTTGTATGTAAAACTTAACCAGAATTTTCTAAGTCAAAAAGGGGGCATAATTTGCTCAAAATACATGTCAGAGTTATGGAACTTGACCCAGTGACGTTGGTAATTGACCTAGAAAAAGAAAAAATAAGTTTCAAAGCAATATGCCTTTAAATAGTATCTGTATATACTTGCATGCAAAAACTTAACCTATGTGTGATGCCAACGCCAGGGTGAGTAGAATAGCTAGACTATTCTTTGAATAGTCGAGCTACAAACAATTGTTATAAAAACTAAGGTGCAAAAATTCACATACTGGATAATATTCCTACATGGTCTCATGACTTTAGGTGAAATTTTTTTTTAAATAAATGCAATACAAACTTTTAAGTCCTTCATTTGTATTTTTCACTAAGTCAATGACCATAACTCTGGTCTGGTTGTGTAAAATCCCAAAGAGAACACCAGGTGCCCAACTTCACATGCTACATAACAATCCTCTAATGTGTTATGACTCTTCATCTACATCTAATGCCAAACAATCAATTCTGATTACAACTTGGAGGCGCTTGTCTGGGACAGCTCATTAGGTGCACACCTGGGGTTTTGTTATAGAGGTAAGACCAAAAAGGCATAAAAGTTGTCGCACATAATATTATCTCAAAAATTATTTGACCTAGGATCATGAAATATCTTAAGTCAAATACTTTTTTAAATACATAAGACACAAACTTGTATCCCATTTATACATATTTTTGACAACCAAGGGCCATAACTCTGGTTAGCCTTGTAATGGTCAAACTTATACGTCACTGGGGATTTCCTAACAGAAATATGCAGAATATGTTTGGACTTGAAGGGACAGCGACAGTCAAAAGTTATCACGCTGTCCTGAAACGTCCTATTATTTGGACTAAACTCTGGTCTGACAGAAGAAATCTGGAACAATTCCCAGGTGCACAACTTCACATGCTGAACAATATTCCTATGTTTCGTGATCCTAGATCATATTTTTTGAGACATGTGCGACACAACTTTTATGCCTTTTTGGTATGTGTTAGCTCTATTAACAAAACCCAAGGTGTACAACTTCACATGCTGAAAAACATTCCTATGTTTCACAATACTGGATCAAATTCTTTCAGAAATACATGCAACACAAACTTAAGCCCTTTTTATGCATACTTTTGACTGTCAAGGGCCAGAACTCTTGTCTGGCTATGCAATATTTATTAATCAAAACCTGTGCTGAATAACAATCCTGTGAAGCTAGTCCAAATAACAGGACGTTTCGGGACTGCGTGCTAACTTTTGACTGTCGTTGTCTCCATCACATCACGGTCTAAACTTATTCTGCATATTTCTGTCAGGAAATCCCCACTGAAATCCGTTTGGAATGTTTTCTTGTACATGTACAAAGTATCTGTAATGATTACATCTCTGATAATGAATTTATGTTGACATTAAAGCATAAAGTTGCCTCGCTGACATTTTATGAATGTATATTTTGTGTTTTGTTTCTGTAATTTAGTGTCATCGGCAGTCTGCAGTTTATTGAAACCGGTGTCAGGGTAGATATCTCCTCGCACCTGTCGTATCATATTTTTGAAGATTTAAGTCTCTTATTTAAAATAATGAATTAAATTCAACCCATTTGAAGTTTCTACATGAATATTAACCCTTTGCCTGCTGGCGGCAGTAATTCTGCCTTTGCGACCAGTGCAGACCAAGATCAGCCTGCACATCCGTGCAGTCTGATCATGGTCTGCACTGTTCGCTATTCAGTCAGTAAATTTTCAGTAAACACCCCTTCGAATAATAAATGCTATTGCCCAAATTGAATGATGGACCAGTCCATTATAGAAATTTAGCAGGCTAAGGGTTAATGTTTAATAAGTGTGACCAGTATATTATGACCTTTTGTTGGATTTTTTAATATATGTCTTCATTTTTCCTAAAACAGTAAAATGCAGATTCATGTAAGGTTTAGCAGGATGACATACAGATGGACCGACAAGGGCGAGTCCACAAAAAACATTTCATACAGATGTGTCTATATATATCCGATTCCTTATGCAGTTAGGAGTAGCGAACTATGACAGGCTCGCATTGTCATTGTTCTTTTAAAGAAAGGAAGTGTCTAGCCGTCCGGTAACCGGACGCTTAGCCTGTGTCTTAGCCGTCTGGTTACCGGACGGCTAGCAAATCCTCAGGGGATTTTCTAGCCTTCCGGTAATGGATTTCCTAATGAATAAGTATTTACTGATGATATCGTTACTTCTCTGCAAACAAAAACTTGTGATTACAAACTAAAGATTTACTTTTAAATAATCGTCTTGAATAAGTCAATGCATTATTCAGCTGAAATAAAAGAAAATCTGCCGAAATCAATAATGGCGATATCGCCGTGACGTCACTCATTAAAATCTGTTGCAAAACAATGTCTTTACTGGATCGGAATTATTTTTATTTTTAACTTCTTTTTTCACTGGATTTTCAAAGTTTAAACAGTTTTGAAATACTTACAATTTTCATATTTTAGTATTCAATCTTTTTTAATGAATAACTGTTTTAAATGAAATTTAATTTCACAAAATAACATGCATACCTGTCAAGACACACGCACTGCGCGTGTGTCACACACAATTCGGCCCTAGATCACGCTCACATACCTACTTTTCCAAGTCACACGCATTTTAAAGAATAAAACAAGCAAACGTTGTTTCGTAGAAAATCATTGAATCAAACATCAGCACCTGGCGATGTTAATAGGGTGTTTTCATACCGTTTCATACCGTGTAGTACAGCTTTTACATTCACCGGTGCAACGTGTATTCTCTACCGCATAAATAAACATCACAAAAAGTAAATATGGAGGGAGACGATTCAAAACCAAGTCTATTTTGTGTTGAAAAAGCTAAATTGTCTATGTGAGGTTGTCTCAGGCTTCTAGGGGGCTTCGGCTCCCAGACCCCCCAAACCCTCCCCCCACCCACCCCATGACGGTCAACTGACCCTTTAAAACCTGATTACACTCGTGGCCTTTGTAGAGCCTTGACAGCTATGTAACATGGATGGTTTGCGATCAGTGTTTCATCATCTTTCTAAAAATACAGTACGTCCAAAATGAAAAGTTCCAATGGACACCCATTACCGTGATACCAGACTATCGTGTTCAAAGAAATTTGATCACCCAGCTTGGTGATTTCACTGCAAATCGCAGTAAACAGCGTGTCCGGACACGGTGCTCGCCGAACACGCTGTTTTGCGGTGAAATCGCGGCGAATCGCGGTGTTCATGATATTGTTTTAAAATATGCTATTTTTCATCTTATTTTAACCAAAAATTAAAAGATATATTTATGTGTATGTTAACACAAAATATCATCGTAATTTTTCAGTTTCAATGTTCGTCTGCAAGGTAATTTTGGAAACTTTTCGTATTTTGCAGGTACAGCGCTTGACACGAAGCATATACGACGAGACAGTGCTTAATAAACAATAAAACTTGTAAATTCAGTTGTTTTATTTAGAGTTCACTTTTGCAGTTGTTGCAAACTTCTGTTGTTATACTAACAATTACATTAATACGATTACGTTATTTAAAACCCTAACGATTAATCTTCGTTCACAGTTTGGCATGGAGTTTGATAATTATTTAAGAGGTAAGTTACCAGTTAAAATTAATAGTTTTTGAATAACTTGTTAAATTGTAACGATTTTATTTGCTTTTGTAAATATCAAAAAAGAATTTGAAATTTAATTTTAATACAATATAGAATATCGGCATTAAAGTTTTCGCTCGGGAAAGAAAACAGTGGTATTCACTTAAAGTGAACAAAGTAATTATCCGTTTAAACATTTAGATGCATGTCTACATGTCTGAAACAACAAATTAATCGAATTATATCACATGATATTTCAAATTTCAGGAAACTATTAATGTGTAACATACAGCTGTTAAAAATTATGTTTTATCTGCTTTTTTTTTCTGGCCAAGATTACGAAAAATAGTGCTGAGTAAGAGCCTTGGAAGCAACAACTTACAATTTAATATTTTTTTATTTTTCTTTGTAAACATAATTTTATTAGCATTAAATGTCATATATGTTTATAGCCTCATATAAAACAAAAACCTGTGTATCGATAATGCTTACAAAAAATATTTTGTGTTTATTATATAATTCATATTATGTATTCACTACTGACAAAAATTGTTTATTCTCCATTCTGTATTATTTTCGGCAAGATTAAGATACTTTCATATTCATAATATTTGCATATTCGTAATAACGTATATGATCTTTTTCATAAAATTTTGTCTGTGTAATAGACTAAAGGGAACAGAAACAAATAGAATTATACTGTTTAGTTTTAACAACTGCACGTGTATTTGTCACGTTATGTGTGTGATCATTACATGATGATTTATAGAATATGTCTGTCTGTCTGTCTGTATTTTGTGTAAATAATCTTCGATTGTTGGTATCGTTTGTATCTATGTACATGTTATGAATAAGAAATAAAATCAAATGGAAGCATTGTATGAGAACGCAATATAGCAAAATATTTTTTTCTATCTAGTGTAAATCATTCTTGGCTTTATCTGTTTGAATTGTTTGTGCTTCCTAATAAAAATTATATTCCGTTAAATTTCGTATTGAAAAAAAAAGGGAATTAATAAAAGATATAGAAGCCCGATTTTCGTTTTCTGCTTCTTCCCTCCTCTGGTGTTGTGCTGTAATTTTCACTCTTGTTGAAAGTTTCTACCAGTACCCGTAAGTATAGATAACAACTACTTTACGCTTTCATTATTTATTATAAACCATATGGAAATGATACATATTTATTAGTGGCTTTAAAACATCCTGTAGTGAACAGTCCTGCACGACGGCCAAAAATCTAGTCGTATGTGATTATCACTACTCTTGTAGTCCAAGCAAGACTGTCTAGCTGAACGTGCCTCACGTATGACTAGCTTTAGGACCACGCGGGACCGTATTACAAGCCACAACCACGTCTTGCTTCATTGTAAATTTTACGATAATAAATCATTGCAAATTGAAAATAAACGAGACTACATGTACAAGTGAAAATGATATTGATTTAAACATCGAACAATTTTCATGACTTAAAGTTAAAATTAACTGTTTGAAACTGCATTTTATAGAAAGAAGTTTTACTCGAAAACTATAAAATTTAAATACTCTTTATTGATGTCGACAATTATCTACCCAGTAAACACCTGACGTCGTACCGACTTTGGTCAGTCGTTGGATTTTGGTCGCGACATCGGTGACCTGAATCCAACGTCTAACCACGACGTCTAATAGACGTCAGACTTAGGCGTGTAGGAGATGTTGGAATCAAGTTGGATAGAAAGTCTGTTTAAATGTTTTCATTTATGAAATTAACAGGTGTAATTTTGCTATTATAGTTTAAAGATAGTTATGCCTGAACATGCGCTTATAAATAACAGTTCATTAGCACATCAAACATCATCATGAATTATGTTACAAAATCGCATGATATTGTCTATTTTTGGAAACGGATTTCTTTTTTACCAATTTAAAACTGTTCAGGAAAAAAATGCATTCTATACACATGTATAAATTATTCTAAATTCACCTAAGGATCTTCTTCTACACACGTTGTTTATTAGTCATGCCTTCGCAAGATAAGCCTGCATTGGTTTACACAAGTCTTCCGGTAATTTGATATTTGTGTGATAAGATAGAGGAAGTTTATAAATACTTTACACAAAGGGATCCGCAACTGAGTAGCAGATTTTTTAAAGTTGTACTTAGTTTAATAGTTATTCTTTTTAATGTTACCTATTCTTTCAAAAATTGATGCATTATGTTTATTACTTTAAAAATCAATTGCGTTTAACATAAAACTTCATTACATTTTATGAGGTAATAGAGATTTCTTTTAGAATTTAAAATATAACATGTCCCTTACAGAAGCAAGCCTCTGTGGCGTACATGCTGCGTATTTGCTGTGTATATGCCGCGAACACAGTAGTATGCCAGAGGAGTACATTTTACATACACCGCATGCCGCGTACTATTTCGACGAGTACACAGCATGTACGCAGGAGGTCACTAGTACACTTCAAGTACGCAGCACAGACTCTGAAAATTTAAGGAGTACACTGCATGTACACCGCAGATACTTTGAAATTTGTGCAGTACACTTCATATACGCGGGAAAGACTTGTATAATTTCTTTTGGCATTTATACTTAGTTTTTTTTTTATAAGTTAAAGTCTGAAGTAAACTTCATATACGCGGGAGGGACTTCATGCAGGAAGGATTTGTACATTTTTTTTTTTTTTTTGGAAGCAAGAACTTGATTTCCGAGTAACTTTTATCTTAATAGCATAGAATAGTTCAGATTACCGGTATTCTGAACAATAAAAATTTGCCAAACTATTTGCAATGTTCATTTGTGAAGCTTACATCTTAGTGATTTCTGAGCTGCACCTTGCATGCAGTGTAAAAATATATTCTTTTTCATTTTGAATTAATCCTGGAGCTTTCTAACTTGGATAATTGAAAAGCCTTATTTGAACTTCGTTGCATTACATTTTGTAATACATGAAATAATTACAAAGATAATGCCTCAACAGCGCCCAAATGAGAAGAATTAATAGCTCTCACTGTTATTTGAATACTCTTAAGCAAAACACCACTCTATCATGTTTTATAAAGGCTTTAATGCTCATTATGTTAACTCATTAAGGCCTCACCAAATTAAAAAGTTGTTAATCGGATTTGCCGCTCGTATATTTTCAGAACGTTTTTGGCTAATTGCGCTCGCCCCATTGGAAAAAATCAATCCAAAATTTTTTGGTGCACTACTTTTTACGGACGTAAAAGTGTATAAATGCTTATATAATTCCAGTCCTAGATTGTTCTCAGATGGATTTTAATCAAAATAAATACATACTACGCACACATCGTCTGAACTAAATCATAACACTTATATTTAGTTGCATTAAAGTTGTTTCCCCTTGATGCAGTTACGCCATTTTCTCAAATGTTTACCAAATTACATGCTACAAAAATTGATTTATTTCATTGAAAAGTGGATGGAGAAAAGCATACTAATATATTTGATAACATCAATCTACATTATTTTGGTAAGGGTAAATACTTATTGATGCATGTCACTTATCTTTTTTCTGTTTTTTTCTGTCCAAATGATCAGCATTTGCATACGAAAGTTGGTGGGGTAAGGAATTTACATTATCACAGCAGTTTCGCCACAAGAGTACACAGCATGTATGCAGCAGGAGTACACAGCATGTACGCCGCAGGACTCGGGCCAGGAGTACACAGCATGTACGCCGCAGGAGTACACAGCATGTACGCCGCAGGAGTACACAGCATGTACGCCGCAGGGGTAGTACACCGCAGGCTCATTTGAATGTGAAAAGTGTATGTGCCGCGTACATGCTGCGTACTATTTCTCGCATACTAAATTCCTCCAGCGTACATCCTGTGTACTATGTAGTCCACAGCATGTACGCAGCAAGTAGTACGCGGCAGAGCTCATTTGCATGTCAAAAGTGTACTACAAACGTACTATCGGTGTATGTGCAGTGTATATCCTGCGTACTATTGATTTCAGTACACATCATGTACGCATCATATACGCTGTATGTACACAGCAAGAGTACGCAGCAGGCCTTTTTCTTCTGTAAGGGGTTTGTTTTGCACGTAGTAATTATGTTCTTTAGTAATAGCTCTAGCATACTTGTATAAGTTTTCAAATGTTATGAAATGATGAAACTGTCAAATTTTATACATTTCAGATGGGAATTTTAGCGGAGTTGAAGAATCATGCAGACATGACTCAACTTGAAAGTTTCAATTACTGGATTACCTTTTTTGGATTTATGATATTAGACTTACGTCGCTATCATGTGAAATAAAGATGATAAAATACATGTGTTGATTACTTGTTTGATTGCAAATTCTGTTGAAAATTTGGTCAGATTTTGGTTGGAAAGTGGTTAGATTCTGGTTGGAAAATGGTCGGATTACGATGTCTAGCCAACGTCAGGATCCAACGTCTTAACGGTTTGCAAATCCAACCAAATTCCAACGTTAATCCGACGTCGGGGTCTGATGTCTATACGACGTCTAACCGACGTCAAATGTCTACTGGGTAATTAGCACTTGTTATACCAACATGAACTTATTAACCATAAGTAACTTACCAAATAATTTCGCAACATGTGAAAACGGGACACCACAAAAGGACACAGTCAATCGTACCGTGCCAACGCTCTACCAACTGAGCTACCGAAGCTACCCGATACAAGAACCACTACACATCTTCCCTCTTATTGTGAGACATTGGCACTCCTGGCCAATGTCTGCCGCAGACTGTTAACGGAATTCAGATGCACACCCCAGCCAAACTGCTTCGCCCGCATGGGCTCCAAGGGTGAGCATCCCGGACGAGCCCCCAAATGTAACAGTCTCAGGAAAAATGTGCAGCCTCGACCGGGATTCGAACCTCGGACCTTCGGCTTACCGTGCCAACCCTCTACCAATTGAGCTACAGAGGCTATACGAGAACCCCTACAATACTTTGGTATGTATTCATACAATATTTTGTTTACAGAAAAGTACAGTGCTTTAGGGTATAGCGGATTTTAGGGTATAGAGGATAGATTGATAAATTTTATATTTATACTTGAATTATTGTATAAATTTTCATATCATTCTTTTACTGGCACGCAAACAGATATTCTGACATACATTTTAAATATTTGCTTGTTGTGTTATTTTTCATATGTCATCAAATGTAAAATAAAGCTATCCCCTATAGACTAAATTGGTGTATATGTAAAAAACGTCAGTGAATGAAAAGTATTTGACAGATATTTAAAAAGCTGCATGTTTTGGAAAAGAAAATACATTATTATTCTGATTTATTTTAAAGAAAGCTTGGTAAGTTTGTTAAGATGTGGATTTTAAACTAATAATGTAAAAAATGACCAAAGCTATCCTGTACACCCTAAATCAGCTCATATGTGAACAATGGCGTGGAGAGAAAAAACATATGAATTTCTATGAAAAGCTGACTGTTTTAAGAAGAATAGATGTTTTCTGTCTAATATACTGAATAAAAACTACTATTTTCATTTCTTTGAATTGGAATGCAGGAAAAATTAGTTAGCTATCCGCTATACCCTACGGCGGCATGAAATACCCAAATCTACCCAAATCTTACCCAAATCTACCCAAATCTTACCCAAATCTACCCAAATCTTGATAGGAATGATCAAATCTTCATAGATTATGGATATTTATAATATATTTCAACATAAATATATCATTTTGATGTAATATAACGATAATTAACTAGAAAAATCGGCGTTGAATTGAAATCGCTCAATATTTGTAAATATCACAGTCAAGTATTATTACATAGGTGCTGTACGTAAGAATAATTAATTGACTGTGATATTTACAAATTTCCCCATTTGGAAATATCACAGTCAAGTATTATTACATAGGTGCTGTACGTAAGAATAATTGACTGTGATATTTACAAATTTCCCCATTTGGAGATCTGTGAATCTCTTAATTTCATTTACTTCAAAACTATGGAAAAAAATTAAAAGAAAATCTTTATCATTATTTTACTATCATTGTTTTGGATGATAAGCCCGAAGAGAGGCAACATTCATTTTCTGGAGTTCAGGATTTAAATTTTCTGTATTTCAAGTCGTGAAACGTGATATTCTAAGCTATTTTATTACAAAACATACCATATATTGATGAACTTTGTGCGGTTACGTCAAATAAAAATGGCGGCATCCATCATGTTTTCGGTTGCAGCGCCTACGAATTTAATTGGAAGAGATGTTTTTGAATGAATAACAATATTATTCTCAGGATCAGAAAGGGACAGGAAATATTAGTTCCCGCTTTTGATCTATTTTTGGACCCCAAAAGAGACTGGAGTAGCCCTTCCGCAGACACAATATCCGTCATGGAATGCACGTGATTCTTTCCCGCCAAAATGCTAATAACGTGTCCACAACGTAATTGTTTTCACAAGCGTGCACAATAAGCGACGTTACTAACGTCATGTTTTTGTATGCTATACCAGAGTAATGGCTGATTAAACTTGTAACTATGAACTTTGTTATTTAATCATTAGACATAACAACGGAGTTATTCTTTGCCCATGCGCATTAGTTGCACGTGAAATCCCCCATGTGCGGAATGTAAACAAAACAATTATGGAATGAACAATTCGAGTTTTCTTGGAAAGTTTTTACCCTTTGTTGCTGAAATTTGACAGAGCTCTGGATTGCAGGGTAGCGTTATGGAAACAATCTCGACTTCATTGTGAAGAACGTCATGAAACGTAAAATAACGCGTTGACGGATACTACTAGCCGACGGGAACTGCTTCGAAACCAGTACGCCTACTTATTCATTAAGAAATCAATAACCGGACGGCAAGAAAAATTATCTCCCGAGGATTTGCTAGCCGTCCGGTAGAACGCAGTAACATTTAATTAATATACATGTGATTACCTGCTTTGTTTTTAGATTGGAAAATTAGAAAATTGAGCGAAAATTATTCCGCTATTGTCGATGTGTTTGATTTTCGTTTTGGCCTAAATTTATTTTAATCGAGCTTCGAGTTTGTCCAAAGAAATAGAGGTACTTGGTTTGACTGATGTGTAGATTATTGACGTACATAATATCATTTCACACATTTTGAGAAGTCTTGATATCTTTAAATGATTTATTAATGCCATAGAATGTATTTTTAGATATCGAATATCAATAAATGAACTAGAAGATGATTTTGTAGAAAAGTGCATGTCTCCGCGAATGCATAGTAATTATAATAGGCTCTCCAATTATTGATCAAAAATGAAGTGTGACAGATGGATGACCCCTGCGACCTTGACCTATAAAGGAGTGACCCAAAAGTTACTGATCGGAAATGGATTTCAATGTTCTGGCCCCTGCATCCCTTACTTTTAAAGAGTGATCCCAAAATCAATAGGGGTCATTCACTCTGCATGTTCAATCATCCTATGAAGTTTCAACATTCTGGGTCAAGTGGTTCTCAAGTTATTTTTCGGAAATGGTTTTCCATGTTCAGGCCCCTGTGACCTTGACCTTTAATGGAGTAACTCCAAAAACAATAGTCGTCTACTCAGTCCTGCCACTCTATGAAGTTTAAAGGTTTTAGGTCTAATGGTTCCAGTTATTGACCGGAAATGAAGTGTGACGGACGGACTGGCTGACGGATGGACGGACAAGGCAAAAACAATGTCTCCTCCATAACATTAATTAAATAAAATTCAAAAATAATTTAAAATAATTGCATTTAAACATCCATTATAACTTAATGAATTTATTGATTTCATAAAGGTATCATGAAATTATTCCAATAGCCTCAAAGTGGAAAAGGCCACAGGCCTAAATAAGACAAAGGCCCTTTAGCCTGGTTCCTGGCGTGTAGAAATAGTACCACTGCGTAGCAGTTAAGGGGCAGGTGATCCAGACTAAAGGCGCTTGTCCTAAAAGAGCTCTGCATTAGATCCTATACCTAGTATCATTGATATAATTTAGGTCAACTCCCATCCGACTAAATGAAGGTAAAAAGTATTGTTTTCCTACAATAAAAAAAAAAGATGATACTAGTAAGTGACCTAGAAAATTATAGGTTCATACCCAGTAGCATGTATTCTGTGCGAAGTCCTAACACATTACTGCATCTAGCCATATTCACGCATTTGTCAGAACATAACATATCCAAGGATTCCTTGAAGACGGTCCTGTGAGACCTGACTCATCGAATTAGTAGATGAATATTCAAATGAAAATTTAAACAGATAAGCAAACCGACCTCGTCATTCTTAATTTAAGTAAAGCCTTAGTAAAACTCAGCCAAAAAGACTATTATACCAGCTTCAAAAACATGTTACTTCTGGCCAAACTGTATTTTGGAAGCACCAATGCATAATGGGTAGATCCCAGTTGGTAGAAATTGATGGAATAGCATCTGATAAAGTTCCTATAGCATCCAGTGTCCCAAGGAATCTGTTCTGGGGTCCATCCTCTTCCTTCTTTATATAACCATCCTCCTTGACTTGGTCACTTCCCAGGTGCGGTGCATGTCATGATAATTTAACTCGCTGAAACGTCCTGCATGGGCTGCACAAGGCTATACAATGTTTTCCTCAAGTTAGGAAAATGGGGAAAATATGTTGGATATGGAATTTGATCAAAGTAAATGTCAGGTCTTTCACATAACCCGCACGTAATTGATGTCTACACCAGTCGTTACCTTATCTTGAACAAACATACATCAAGAATTACAACAACTTCAAACAGAACATAATTTCATCTCAAAGACAACACCAAAACGTCACAGGAAAAGGTAAAATCACGTATAACAAAACATCAGTTACACATCAACTAGAATATGCCTTATCTGTACGGTCTGACATAGTCCAACAGCATACAATCATATGGGCCAAAATAACTATTGACGTTAAACTTGATTAACGTAATTGCATAACACTCTCGATTAGTGTACCATTGAGAACAGGCGTTTACATTCAAATATTTCATGTTCTACAAGATACACCATCATGTTGTAGCAACCTCCCTTCCAGTATATCTAGAAGCTCCACCAGGTTAATCAGATATATGCATCCCCTTAATCTCCGTCAAGTCATGTCAGTTCAAATTATTTCAAGTATTGTTTTTCCCGACACAACATTCTTTTTGACAATACAAAATGCATATACAAAGGAACATCTACATGTTACGCCCAAGCAATCGTTCATTATTATAATTGGGAGGCGCTAGTCTAGAAAATAGTGTTTCAGTTTCAGTTTACAATGGCTATAAGCAAGGTTAAGACACTTATGTTTAAAAGAAATAGAACAGCATACAGTATACTAAAATCATGAGTAGACTAAGACTGCCGCCAGCCTAACTATATGCGAGAAGAGCATTCTACATTCTGATGGTATGGATCTGTGGAAGAAAGAATTTTAGTAATACTTGATGCATGACAGGGGTATGAAAAAAAATCTTTGTTGATATTTTGTGACTATGGTCAACAAAGACAAATTCATAACATTTTAGTTGCATTATCAATAAAATCGCAGTTTTACAAACCATATCTAGCAGCAACATGTTGGACACTCAATTTTACTTGTTGGATATTTCTGTCAGTTTTGCCAGACAATGGAGTAGTATTCTATCTGGGGTCTTAAATAGGTGTTAAAAGACGTTTGTTTCAACTGTTAAAGTCCATGCCTCAGTCTTTTTCCAAGATTCCACAGCCCGTTTTGTAATTGTTCAGCGTCTGTCCGAGAGTAAATGGAAGACGTTAAACACGAACACACACACACACACACACACACACACACACACACACACACACACATTATCATCATCTTCATAATTATCATCGTCATCATCTTCAGTAATCGCCTCACTCTAGAAGAATATACTCGTCATTTGATTAAAATATTGTACATGTGAAACAGTAACATCTATATTAGACTTAAATTCTCTCCTCGTTTTGGAAAACTGATAAAATAAAGTTTGGCGTTCAGAATGTGTTAATGTATCCTAAAATAGCCTTCAAGGCCTCATTCGTAGACTGATTTACGGCATGCTGAAGCAGGCGGTACCACAGGACTGCAGTGGCCTGAAAAAAGCCGTGCTGCCCCCTAAATATATTGCTATACAGCCTGACCTTGAGTCCTATAGGAAGGGAGTGCTACAGCTCAGCTGCTTATTAATGGCAATTGTTTTTATCCTGCTTTCGCTCTTTCTTATCATTGACATTTTAACAATCCTGTCAGGTCTCAGGCTCTGCCTTTCAGTTTCTATAATTTTGCCTTTGCTAACAGCTGACAAGATACAAGAAGCTTTACTTTACGTTGGATAGAATATAACAAATTAGCTCATGAGCTATTTTCTGATAAACCATATAAAACAGAGATTAACCATGATCAAGCAGCTAAAAAGGAAGACATAATAACATGTTTAAGCATATTTAAAACATATATGTTAAGTTAAATATTAAGAAATTTATATTAAGCTACTAGCATGTATGACAAGGTTTAAAATAAACATAAGAGAAGCTTAAAACTCATAAAGCATAAAAATAATAGTAACTATTAATACTTATAATAAATAGTTGGAATAGCATGGTGCTTATAAAATAGAGACACTGACTAACCTATTGCTAAAGCAAACATATTTACAGTGTACATGCTAAGAAATTTCCTTATAGAAATAGAAGAGAAGCAACAGCATCATGAACACAAACAAACACAGTGAACAAATACTCCAAAGTAATCAAAACTCCTGTCTCTTACTGACGTTTGAATGTCTTATCTGTCCAGCCAGTCTACTTGTCCGGTTGAGTGTCTTTGTAAAAGGGTGGTAGTGAGGGGAAAGCGAAAGGAAACGCAAACAACAAACAAGACAACCTACCAAACACAAGGTACGAGACGGACAGAAAACAAGTTGAAAATAGGGGCACCGCCTTGGAACGGTCAGTAACCTATAGAGGAAACTAGGGGTTTAAACGCGTTTAAGGCATACCAACCTCGCACTTACCCTATTTTCAACAAGTTAGACCAGGCAGTGTAAATAAAATCACTCCCCGCAGAGAAAGGCTCTAACAATAGTGACAAAATACCAGATCATATTAGGTAAAACATAAAAATAGGGTCAATCTAAGGTATAGATACACCAATGTATTCAACAATTTGTCCGAAATCAGAGCACCAAGAGCCTAACTTTTAATGGCACGATTAAACAAGCTGCAAGACAAAATTCCACTCCCTCCCTCCGTTTTTATAGGATTTAGGAGAGGAGCATCAAAGAGTCTTACACTTAATTAGTCACCGCACCATCAAACAGGAAAGCGTAGCGATTATAACTGCAGAGGGGTCAATCACCAAACACGCACTGTGCTTAACGATTTTCTAGCAAGAATGTTAAACGATCAAAAAAGTAGTAGTAAAAAGCAAGACGGAGAATGGTTAAAAACAGGTTAAAAACAGGGCAGGTGTATTTAAGGTGAGATGTGCTCAATCTGCCTTACAGCCTGACTGAACACTGGCCCAGACGAGTTGACAACATCTGAAGGCAAGGCATTCCAATGATATACTGTACGAGGGAAGAATGAAAATTTATGATAGTTGGATGAGGGTGAAACTTGAACGAATGCCTGGGAATGAGTGGTTCTGGTTCTGGAAGATCTAGTGTTTGGTGTTAGTTGGTCCGGTAGTGGGATGTCGACCTGGTTATGCAAGATGTTATAAAACATAACCAGGCGCTTGTCAATGCGATGGAGTGCAAGGCGTCGCCAATTTAGGGAAGTCAGCATGTTGTCCACACTGGATGTACGGCCGTAATCACGCTTGGCCCAGCGTGCAGCCCTGCGCTGCACAGACTCAAGCTGATCAATCAGAGTATCAGAGTGGGGGACCACACAGTGGAACGTACTGTACTCCAGCTGGGGCCGTACAAGTGTTTTGTATGCTTGTGATTTTAACCCTTCTGAGTGCACTTTGATGTTACGTCTTATGAAACCCAATGTTTGATTTGCTTTTTTGGTGATGTTGTTAATGTGGTCATTCCATGTAAGGTTGTGTGATATAGTTATGCCAAGGTATTTTGCAGATGGTACTGTTTGTAAGATAGTTTTGTGTAAAAGGTACTGTGTTGGTATAGGTGTTTTACGCTTAGTGATCTGTAATACTTGTCAGTTAGACGGATTGAATTTCATGTCCCATTTTGTTTCCCAGAGTTCCAGTTGCTGTAAGTCTTGTTGTAGTAGGCTTGAATGGGAAGAGACAGTCAGAGAAAGGTAGATGGCCGTGTCATCGACAAAGAGTCGAACTTTAGAGTGTTTAATAAAGTCAGGTAGATGGTTGATATAGATAAGAAATAAAAGAGGTCCGAGGACCGAACCCTGGGGAACACCTGAGGAGACTGGTATGATGCCTGATGTGGACCCGTTAACTTCCACTGACTGTGACCTGTTATCAAAGAAAGCTTTAATCCATTTAAGAGTTTGACCCCTTACACCATAGAAATGCAGCTGTAGAGTAGATTTTCATGGTTGACCATATCGAATGCCTTTGAAAAGTCAAGGAGTATGAGGTCAACTTGACTTTTCAGGTTCAAGAATTGAAGGATATCTTCTACTAACATTAGTAACTGAGTTTGACAAGACCTCTTTTCTCGGAAACCATGCTGCAATTCATAGAACATATTGTTCTTTGTGAAGTGTTTTGTTATGCTAGAGGATACAACGTGTTCCAGGGTTTTACACAAGATACAGGTAAGAGATATTGGGCGATAGTTGGCTGGGTGTGACCTAGAGCCTTTCTTAAAGATGGGAGCGACATTTGCCATTTTCCATATATCTGACAGAGAACTGGACTGCATGGATTTTTGGAAGAGTTTTGTAAGGATAGGGGAGATCACTTGGCTAATATTCTTAAGTACGGCCGGTCTAATTTGGTCGGGCCCTGCAGCTTTATGGGGATTAAGGTTGCTAAGAAGTTTTTCGATACCTTGTGTTGAAATTTCAATATCAGGCATATGTTTGTGTGGGCTGTACGTTTCTTTTCCTGGGATCTCTTTACCTGTATCTGCGATATCCTGGACCTTCATATCAGCCAAAGATTTCAGAGAGAGAGAGGAGATTTTGAAGTAAAAACTGACTGAAATTGCTTATTGAGTACTGTGGCTTTGTCAGGGTCCTATGTGTGAAGTTTGTTGTCATGTTTGAGTGTGTCAATGCCAGTGGAATCTTGTTTTAAGTGCTTGAGAAGGCTGTATAATTTCTTGGTATTTGGTCTGTTATGTTGTGTTTGCATTTGATCAGTTTCGACGTTCACATTAAGGATGTCTTCAAGGTACTCTCCATATGCTAATTTAGGTTTCTTTCCTACATTGATGTTTGAGACTAAGGAAAGTTTCCTTGGGAATTTTGTTTGTCTTATATTTCCTAAAGGCTTTATCCCGTCTTCTGTAGAGTCGTTTTAGGTTAACCTTGATCCAAGGGAATTTATCTTTGGTTGATGACATTTTAGACGGGATAAATTTCTTAATTCCTTCTTCAATAGAGCTGGCGATGGTCTTCCAAAGAGATTCTACTGATAAATTTTCATGGGAGTTTGACATTGTAAGGGAGTTGTGGAGTTCTGATACATGTGACCTAAGACCATCCCAGTCAGCCTTTTTATAGAGGTGGATTTGTCTAGGTTTTTATACGCCCGAAGGGACGTATCATGTTATGGTCCCGGTGTCCGTCTGTCCGTCCGTCCGTCCGTCCGTTAGCAATTTCGTGTCCGCTCTGTAACTCTTGAACCTCTTGAAGGATTTCAAAGAAACTTGACACAAATGTTCACTACACCAAGACGACGTGCAGAGCGCATGTTTTGGATGTGTCATTTCAAGGTCAAGGTCACACTTAGGGGTCAAAGGTCATATGAGTGTGTTTTGTGTCCGCTCTGTAACTCTTGAACTACCACAAGGCAACTGAGCTGACTAACTGCTTGAATTATTTCAAAGAAACTTGGCACAAATGTTCACCACACTGAGGCGACGTGTAGAGTGCATGTTTTGGATGACTTGCTTCAAGGTCAAGGTCACACTTAGGGGTCAAAGGTCATATATGACTTTGCTTTGTGTATATTGCTCTGCATAGCAGTGCTCTTGTTTTTATTATGCAGATCCTTTTTTGTTCGCTTACAATAATTTTTGTTTTTGAATTCCTTCCCATTTTTGTTACTATAAATAGCTTATTTTGAAACTTCTTTATTATTGGCCATACGGAAAAACCGAGACCACTTTTCTGTGGTACAATATGGATGGTACATCCAATTTTTAGATGTATTTTGACATGACTTTACCTGGTAAGAATTTTTTTATGGACTTAGAATTTTTTTTTTCTGAAATTTCTTCTTTTTTGTTGTTCCTATCCTTTGGGTTTCAACAATCAAGTTCTTTAAATTTTGCTCCCATCCTCTGATGCAACCCTTCGGGCGTATATTGCCCCGCTTGGCGGTGCTCTTGTTGGGGCTTTCTTTGGGCAGATGCGTTTGACTGTACCAGGACAGCATCATGATCACTGATACCTGGAATTACACTGGTTCGTTTGACAATTGACGGGTTACTCGTCATGAATAGATCTAGGATGTGACTTTCACGAGTTATTGATAACATCTCCAGAATTCTTGATGGACTAAAACATATTACCTTCTAGTTCTCATAAAGATCTACCTTGGAGCAATACTTCTGCACGTAGTCTTTAATTGCAGTTAGACAAGTCAAATATAGAGATTTGTTTATGGTGTTTTCTTTCACAAGAATCTCATGAAAACCACAGCTTTCTGATAAGGACTAAATCAGTGTGTATATAATTAATGGCAAGCACTGTCCAAAAGCTTTCTAAAGATAGAAATCTTAAAAGCTGAATGAGATGGAAAAAGGCTTATATTATTTATTTAAAGTAAAAACACCGCCGATGTAATTTATGTTGTAGTTTTCGTCACAAATAATCAAAAAGGACCAAAACTATTCGTTAAAGACTGAATCAGTGTGTATGTAAACAATGACTGGCATTGAAAAGGGATTAATTTTGAAACACAAGCTGAATATTTTGCAAAAAAAGTTCTTCTGGTTTATATTAGAATTGCTCAGATGTCACTTTCTTTCCAATACATTGATTAGCAGCCACCATCAGCGCGTTGAGCGCTTTGATTCTTTTATGAGATTATGTGGTAAATTGGTATAAAGAGTTGAAAAATCATAAGTACTTAAAGTCGAACATTTGTAGTGTTTGTTTATTACCTTATTGATACCATCTCCAGAATTCTTGATGGACCAAAACATATTACCTTCTAGTTCTCATATAGATCTACCTTGGAGCAATACTTCTGCACGTGGTCTTTAATTGCAGTTTAGACAAGTAAAAAAATAGAGATTTTTTTTTGTATAGAGTCAGGAAGGTCTAATACGCATATATGGAGACATATCTACTAATAGGTTAAAGGTCAGTAATTCAAATCCTTCTTTGTTTCATATTAAAAACGACAACTTCATGTCGTCTTTACGTATCTTTAGAGAACATCACCTTTTCCTACACCAATTTTTCATGAAAGTTCTATCACAAATTAACGAAAAAATGAAAAGAAAATAGGGGGTTGAATAGTTCCTAGTGAAATGCCAGTCAGTTGTGGTCTGCTACCCTAAAAATGGCGCATATTTGCTCTCCTCCGCGCAATAAACACCGACTTCCGGTTTCGATCTGCAAAACTTGCCATGTGGGTTGTATGAACATGAAAACCATCTCATTTCATGCAGAATGTATTCTAGTAGCGAAAAAGTGTGATTAAAGCACTCGTTCTACACGAATTTGCGCAGAAAATGGGAAAATTAGGATCTATTTATTATGGACTTCTTTCGACTACACCACGGAAGCACATTTTCGACCGAATTACTGACCTTATTCCTAATACGTATCAGTTGTTCCAGACAGAGTTGAACTTGCAATGAATCGAGCTTTATACGGAGTTTTGTGTAGACTCTTCCACGCGTTTATACTACATATCAACATCTGTACAGTATTGCTAGATAGATCAGTGGAACAAAGTTTTGTGTAATTTAGCGATCCAATACAGTAGAGTAATTACAATCAAGCTGACATTCAATAAACAATAAATATGGCTGCGCCCATCGAAAGTGTCAAAGCTAAATTTGTTGAACTAATTGAATTTGTAAAAGAAACTTTAAAAGAAACAACCGCAAAAACCGTGGAATCGGTTCCACAAGATGACTATGTAAAAATCTTGACCACCCAGCCAGCACAAGAAACAGCTGAGGCGGTAGCAAGGCGCGAAATGATTGCCAAATTGATTTCATCAGCTCTCGGTCTGGCAGCTTCGATAGGACTGACATATTTTGCAGTGAATTATATGACAAATGCGATGGATCCTACAAGAAAAGAGAAACAGAAAGCCAGAGAAAGGGTTCGTTATCTCAATTTCACAAGATACTTTTTCTGCATCACATTATGATTATAATTTATACCTGCAAGTGCTACATTCAAGGTCAAAAACTGGGGTTAAGCATGAACTGATCCTACAGTGTCATCATCATCTTGAGTAATTGCCTTACTGTAGAAGAGAATATGTATAGCTATGCAGTTAGCTGAAATAATAGAATGTTAACTTAATAAGTAACAGTGTGATAACTTTTGACCAAACATGTCCCATCCCTATAAAATATCAAATCTTAGGTACTTTTAAAGTCTTGAAACCTCTCCTCGTGTGAATTTTTTGTTTTTGTTTTTTACGCCACAAAAGTAGGCCTTAGTTTACCAGAAAGAATACACCAAACTGTTCATAAAAGGTAGAATAAACTTTTCATACAGTTTATTCACTTTTGAACAACACATTTTGTACAATATCACATGTACGTTGGATATTCACATTCTATTTTGTAGAAGATATCAAGTTTCTTTTTCAAAAGTATTTTGTCATAACTTTTATGATTATTGTGTGTCTAATATATTGCTCCAGGTACTCCAGGAGTTGAAATTGTTACAAACCATATGCATTTTAAAAAAATACAAAAATTGCAAAATGAAAGTGAAAGTAGATCTTTCAAAATTTACAGATAAAATATGTTTGAAAAAGAAGTTTGATATTTTCTACAAAATGCAATGTGGACAGTTTTCTACTTCGTCTGAACACATATATATAGATGTTATGAATATTATGGGTCTGTTAGGTTTCATTTCCAAAATGAAAATTTACCAAGAACCGCAAAATCTCGGACAGCACATCAAAATGGTGTCACTGACATATTATACCAGGGGCAGAACTGGGAAAGAAATGTAAATTAATGCCCGACAATCGTAGTGAAAAAGAAATACGGTATGTACGAAAATAAGAGGGTTGACTTGACATTTAACGAGAAATGGACTAAAAATTGCACCTAGCTCATATATAATGAAAAAAAAAACAACATAATTATGCAGTGCACAGACATTTTTTTCGGTCAGGCATATTGTTTTTTCGGTGTTGCAGATTTTTAAGCATTGCTGGACCGAATGTCCAGCCATTTTTTCCAACAGTCCTGAAGTCTGTAGGCATTTAATTACCATTGATCATTTAGAATGTGTTATTATTTCCTAGAACAGCCTCAGTATATGTTGCATATAATTGTGTTTTTAAGAAGAAAAAAATACAGACCTGAATAAGTCATGAGCTCTACCATAAATTTGTAATACACTCAAGTTTTCTTCAGTCTAGTAGCTACTTCACTATTGAAAAGTAAGGGAGTGGAGTGGGGGATAGGGGAGAGTATGTTCTATGACAAGGTAGGGTGAATTTTGGCCTCAAAAGCATGAAATGAGGGCACTTTACACAATGTAACTAACAAAAAAACTGTCAGAAGAAGAGATGGAAAGATTACTGGGTATGAGAAACACCTGACATGCATTCTCCAAAATTTGAATAATTGTAAATTTGATGTTTCTGCTGTTTCTGAAACTGAAGAAAATATCACAAATCTGACGTCTTTCAGGTATTAATAGGTAATGCAAAATTACATCATGACTGAAACTACTGGTACGACCCAACAAACAAAACAAATAAAGTTATTTGCTTTTCTTTTCAGGCTGAAGCAATGCTAAAGAAGTTGGGTGTGGGGAATGTGAAGGTTTGTGCACCATTAAACTTGTTTATTAAATATTAAATTGAAATATAATGGACAAAAGTCATAAAGACTTAATTAAAGTCAGTGTTTCAAAATCTAATAGCATTTTTTGGAGTTCTACTTTCCTTTAAAGACTTGTATATTATAATATTGTACTTAAACTAGCCATTTATTCAAGCAGTATGATCATTGAATGTTATACCATATACAGGACATGTTGCTGGCTTACTCAGATGGGGTATTATATAATTGTACATTGTAAATCATGTCAGTGGGTGTTGTTAACAACATTATATAACTTGGGGCCAGCTCTACAGCTTCAATTTCCATCTACCCAACAAGCATTTTAATTTCGGTGTAACAGAAATTTCAGATGTTGATTTTTCCTTTATGTAAAAAAAACGCAATTTTAGATTTATACTTAGTTAAGACTAAAGGTAGTGTACCTCTAATGACAATGGCAATTTCCATTCTATATAATGTGCATGTTACATATTCTACACTTGCAATTTCAGCATTACCTGTGTGGCCTAATAATGCAGAAGTAGCATACAAGAAAAAAATGTTTTTGCTCAGAAATTGCCAAGAATTTTTATCTTTTTATGTACAAGTTTTCAAGCTAATACATAGCTCTGTCTAAAATGTACGTGAAAATGAAATTATCTTTTTGAAAGCACAAGACTTGCAACATCCAATCGGGTGATTGTATGTTTGAATGCCACTGGAATGTTGTTCTCATATTTATCTAAGACAATATGTCTATAATCATTTTTTGTGGGTGAGTTCTCAATTACCCTTGAAAACTCAAGGCAGAATGATAAAAACAACAACAAAAAAAACCCCAACAATATACATGTATATCCAGTCTCACTCATGAAATTGTTTGAAAAATTAACATTCTGAATGCAGTTACAACATGTACCCATAGCAGGCTCAAGAACTTGTTGAATAAGCTTTGTTTCGAAATACTAGTAGTCAAGCATTGAAGTCATTTGGAAATAGTCAAGCACTGCAGTCATTCTGTGTACATTTTTACTGAATGGATCAACTATCATTTCAGTCAGCTCAGTTGCCTAGTGGTAGAGCATCCGCTTTGAGTGCGGGAGGTCGTGGGTTCAATCCCCGGCCGCGTCATACCAAAGACGTAAAAAAATGGTACTAGTAGCTTCCTCGCTTGGCATAAAGTTGGGCATTGTGCTCACTGCTACAAGTAGACACCGTCGTTTATATGACTGAAAAATTGTTGAAAAAGACGTTAAACCCGAACACACACACACACACACACAGTTAAGAGAAAACAAAATTTCCAATCAAGTTGTCTTTGGTTCTACCCATATTTTAGGTATGTATTCTTTGTGATAATTACTGGAACTCCCCTTCATGAATATCAGATACTGCTTTGTGAAAAATTTTCCCCCAGGAATATCATGATTTAACAGTTTTTTGAAAGATTGGGATAAACACAGTTAACAAATAAAGCATTAAGATCCCATTGCTTTTTATGTTATCAGAATTAGAAATACAATATCTGTTCCAGCTTACAGATTATGAGTTGTGTATAGCAGCAAATCTTGTGGATCCCCTATCAATGACTGTATCATGGGAGGACATCGGTGGTCTCGAGGATACTATTGAACAAATACAAGACATGGTTATCTTCCCATTCAGAAGAAGAGATTTGTTTCCAAGGTCACAACTAGTCCAACCACCTAAAGGTAGGCTTTTACAGTACTTCTGTTGCACCTGTCACTTATACCATTGCTCCCATAGTTCTCAGGAAACGAGAGGGGCTTTGAGCTTTATTTTATAGTTATGAAGGCTTCATCCTTTTTGGGGAATGGTTGATAAAGGAATGAAAGGAATTTAAGTCACAGCCATTACACGTTTGACATTTTACCGTTATATCAAAAGAAGCAAGTCACAATAATTTTGCCAACACTCTTGATAGAAAATAGGGAGATGTCATGTCTAGTCCAACCACTTTTGTGGCACATTAAGTCCAACCATCTTTATGCTGCATCTAATCTAATCACCTTCATATCAGATCTATCCCAAATTACCTTGATGTCACATCTAGTCCAATGAACTTCATGTCACATCTAGTCTAGTCACCTTTATGCCACATCTAGTCCAACCACCTCTATGTCATGTCCAGTCCAACCACCTTAATGGAACATCCAGACTTCTATAAAATATATCATCCTTGGCACCTGTCATTTATTCACCATCTACCTTGATGTAAGGAAAGAATGTACATTTATTCTTATATCACAGTAAAGATAGAAAATGTTGTACCTTGCTGTGAGAGTTTCTTACTTGCCAGCTGTTATAATATGATATTATTGTATCTTTACATAATGTTCAGTCTAAGTATCTACTAAATTGTTTACAGTGAACTTTTTATTAGGCATATGGGCATTTCTGACAAAATTTGATTTTTCACTAAACGATGTATTTGATCCGGACTATATTCTCAAATATATATGGAGGTGGAACCAGTACTGGGTGTATTCAAGTGATTTGTTTGGCACATTTCCATAATATCTGTTTATCTTTTTTTAAGTAATCAAATTATTCGTTTTACAATAAGTTTGCATAACACTTAATTTTACAGTAGGAAGAGTTATCATTAACTTTATGTGAGTTTTACACTTCATATGGCTTCAGCTTATCTCTTTTACAAAAAATAAAAAATAAAAAAAAAAAAATGTAGATTGTGTTTGACAATCCATCTTATACATTTAGTATGCTAAGCACAGGTTCTCTTTCTGCCAGTATGCAACAGATAATTATGTGTGTTCCAAAAAAGACTGCTTGCTGAAAAAATGTTGTTTTATCTTGTACCAGTGCTGAGATATATGAAAACTGGTTTTAGATAAAAGTATCAAAAGAAAATTCTTTTTATGCTTAGTTTTATTGTAGAGAATCATTCATCATTCAAAATACATCAAGCACTGGTTCATTGCCGTAGCTCTATAAACATATTGATAAATCTTATCATTTGTTGACCGAGACTGGCAGAAGGAAAGACACTAACATGATTGAGCCGCACCATGAGAAAACCAACATAGTGCATTTGCGACCAGCATGGATCCAGACCAGCCTGCACATCTGCGCAGTCTGGTCAGGATCCATACTGTTCCTTTTCATTGCATGGTCTGGATCCATGCTGGTCGTAAATGCACTATGTTGGTTTTCTTATGGTGCGGCTCATATATCTTTTTGGGAAATAGGTTATTAGTTGATGTAATGCATGTGTTTTACATTCTATCAATAATGAGCATAATCTTTACCAAAAATTCAAAATATTATCATTCTTATGGAATTTGTTGCTTATAACTCAAGTCTAGATCAGAAAACAAAGTAAATATACAATCATTATTATATATCCTTCCTGTTAAATTTCACATCTGGTATGCTTTCCCATATGATAATCAGATTATTTAACCTGTTATATTTTGCTGATATAACATAAAAATACTGTAATATTATGCTGATATTACATCCAAAACACCGCTTTTGCAGTTATACTTCGACAGTTATAAAATATCAGATGAGATGGACTGATAATATTGCAGATATTTTGGCATCATTTTGACATGCAGACACAATGATAAGACTTAGAGCATTCAGCATTCAAAAGTTTATGTTCTTTTTGTTAAGAAACATTTGTCATCATTAGTTTACATATTGCAGCCTCTACTCCAACATTTTCCTATATTTTTGTAGAGATTGTGTATAGCTCTAGGGCCTGATAAAATGTCTGTATTTTAAGATAACCAAGCCTTCAAGGTTGTTTAATAGAAAAACAGTTAAATTTATAAACATTTACTCCATTTGAAATCAGAATATTATAACAAGAATTGTATGATTTTTTGCAGGTGTATTATTGTATGGGCCACCAGGATGTGGGAAAACCATGATCGCTAAAGCTACAGCAAAAGCTGCAGGTCAGTATTTACATAATATTTAGCACATAAACCATATACATTGGAAACTGCCTTAGAGCCTGTCTGTGTTAAACAGCCACTTTCCTTTGCTACCAGTCAGCTAACTTCCTAAACTGACTTTTTTTCCTAATTTCATCTTTACCTAAGCAGCTATCTGTCTTAAGCAGTCGGATTGTGTCTCTCCATCGGCTGACTGCTTAATATATATATTGACTGTACTCTCATGTTATAAGTGGGTCATAGCATGGTGCATATCTCTTGGAAAAAAGCAGAGATTTGTTAGTATTCTCTTTCAGCTGTCTATGTTTTATTAACAGGGTCATTAACATTGGATAATTGTTAGGTCATGAATGAATATCATAATGTAGAAATTGGTTTGGTTTGTAGGTGCTTATTCATTAAGAAAGATTTCGGATGATTGAAACATTTCTATTAATTATTATAGGAGCAAGATTCATCAACCTGCAGGTGTCCTCCCTAGTTGACAAATGGTACGGTGAATCACAGAAAAGAGCTGAGGCTGTCTTCTCATTGGTAAGTTACGCTTGAGGTATCCAGGGTTTAATGCGATCCAAACATAAAGAATATATGGAGCGTAGTGGGTTAGCCAAGCTGTTGCTCTGTTTCATTGTTTGGGACAAATGAGCCGCGCCATGAGAAAATCAACATAGTGGTTTTGTGACCAGCATGGATCCAGACCAGCCTGCGCATCCGCGCAGTCTGGTCAGGATCCATGCTGTTCGCTTTCAAAGCCTATTGTAATGAGAGAAGCCAATAGCGAACAGCATGGATCCTGACCAGACTGCGCGGATGCGCAGTCTGGTCTGGATCCATGCTGGTCGCAAAGCCACTGTGTTGGTTTTCTCATGGCACGGCTCAAATAGTATCTGTCTGAAAATACAGTTGAAACTCGGTGTGGTTCAATGTTTTACTTTGAGATAACTGAAACTCTACTTAAAATGATGTATTGTGCATGTGTTTTCGGGACGGGACTTGAAAATGTCTTCTATATAGCCGAAATGTTGAGAGAAGCGAGTTCGAGATATCGAGTTTTGACTGTGGTTTCTTTCTTCTCACATATTTAAATACATCTCCAAAGTGAAAATTACAGTTTTCAAACCCATACATGAAAATAGTTCATCTTACATGTAATTAAAGGTGATTTGTTGAAAATGTTGAATGTTATTTATGCTCTCGGTATATTTAGGAGTATTATAGAAATTGTTCTTTCCATTTTGCAGGCATTGAAACTTCAGCCATCCATTATATTCATTGATGAGATTGGTAAGTAGTAATTTTATTTCACTGAAAATTACTGTAACTGCTGTATGCATGTAGCATCATTTGCTCTGGATGGTAATGAACTGTCTTATATATATGAGCCGCGCCATGAGAAAACCAACATAGTGGCTTTGTGACCAGCATGGATCCAGACCTGGTCAGGATCCATGCTGTTCACTAACGGTTTCTCTAATTGTAATAGGCTTTGAAAGCGAACAGCATGGATCCTGACCAGACTGCGCAAATGCGCAGGCTGGTCTTGATCCATGCTGGTTGCAAAGCCACTGTGTTGGTTTTCTCATGGCACGGCTCATATAAGAAATCTATATTTGAGTCACTTCTTGGGTGGGGGCTTCCAAAGCCAAGTGGTTAAGATCTCCATTTTCAAGTCTCTTACTCCACAATGCTTTAGGTTTAAAATTGGCTAACCAGTGGACGGTTTTCCCAGGTACCCACAGGTGCCTGAAATATTGCCCAGAGGGGCACTTTAGCTATTTCTCCACCATCTAAAGCTGGGAAATTGCTGTATGACCTAAAATTATGTTGTTTAGACTTTTAATAAAAATACATACAAACATTTTTGAGCCATTTGAAATGGGTTAGCAAACTTTTAATGACTTTTTTAAACACACCTTTCCAGTGTTATGAAAGAGTTAATTTTAAGTATAGAAATATATTCTCTTTAAAAGTTGCAAGAATTGGTTTTTTTTATCCAGGTTAACTTATAAAACAACACCCAACATTTTTTAGTATCATGGTGGCTAGTGCAAGCCTAAAAAATCCAAATTTGATGTTCTTCTGTCTGCCCTTCATTAGTAATATTTATATGACTGTAAACATTCATCAGGAGATCCTTTACTCTTTGTCAGAAGTTGACAACATTTTAATGTGTTGCAGATTCATTTCTGAGGTCTAGATCTACAAATGATCATGAAGCCACCTTGATGATCAAAACACAGTTCATGAGTTTCTGGGACGGTCTAATAACTGACCCATCCTGCCAGGTTATCATCATGGGAGCTACAAACAGACCACAGGATGTAGATGCTGCTATACTGAGAAGGATGCCATGTACTTTCAAGATTGGAATGCCTGTAAGACATTGCGAAATTTTGTTATCTGTAACATAGCTTTGTATCAATTCTGTTAATAAAAAGAATCCTATCTGGACTCCTGTATGATAATCAACGAAGGAGGTCTTTCATAGCCTAGTGGTTAAGGTTGCTAATTTTAAATCACTTGACCCTCACTGCTATAGGTTTGAAACCTTGCTTGGAATCTAGAACTTCTTTATGTGAGGAAGTCGTCCAGCTGGCTTATAGAAGGTTGATCGTTCTACCCAGGTGCCCATATGAACGTGAAATACCGGTAATACACCTGGGGGCACCTGTGGTCTTTCACTACTATCAAAATCTGGAGTCGCCATAGGACCTAAAATTGTGTTTGTGTGACTTGAAACCAAGCAAAAACTAAAATGAAGAAGGATGACATGAAGAGTAACTGTTACTTAATCTTGAGCTTTGAAATAGTTTGAGTGTCAACAAAAAAGCTTGATTAACTGTTTTGTTGATGGTAAATGTATATTATTCAGTTTTGATTACTGGGATTATTAAGATTAGCATATGATGGCTGTTCAGTAACACTTTGCATTATCAATTTACAAAGTCAGGGTTGGGGGAGAGGGGGGTGGGAATTTTGGGGTGGGATGGGGAAATTTTGTATCGGAGCATACCAGGCAGACTGCGATACAGGAAACCTTGTGTGATATCAACTTCTAAATTACATAAACATCACATACCAAAGCATTTTGCAACATGAAAATTAACTCAGACTTCCATAACTGAACAACTTGGTCAATTTATTATCATTTATCAGTGTCGTAAGTTTATCTGACTTTCGATATTTCTTACTGGCTGTCAAATTTCTGTATACATTTGTATTCAGATAAAACTAGCCTGAATTCAAGTTTCATGGGTAGCAGTCACACTTCAAATTAAGCAGAAAAGTTGCTATTGATACCTACGTTTATTGTACAAGGATGATAATTTTACAAATTAAGAAAATTCTGGAACATGTCTTCTTGATGTTGAATTTGTAAATTTCTCAAGTGTAGTTTTATTAATCCCCCGCTGTGGCGGAGGGATTATAGGAATGGTCTGCGTCCGTCCTTCCGTCCGTCACAAAATCGTGTCCGGTCCATATCTCCTAAACCCCTTGAAGGGTTTTCATGAAACTTGGGTCAAATGATCACCTCATCAAGACGATGTGCAGAACCCATGAGTCAGTCTTGTCGGTTCAAGGTCAAGGTCACAACTCAAGGTCAAAGGTTTGAGCCTGCCATTTTGTGTCCGCTCTATATCTCCTAAACCCTTGAAGGAATTTTATAAAACTTGGGTCAAATGATCACCTCATCAAGACGATGTGCAGAACCCATGAGTCAGCAATGCCAGCTCAAGGTCAAGGTCACAACTCAAGGTCAAAGGTTTGAGCCTTCCATTTTGTGTCCGCTCCATATCTCTTAAACCCCTTGAAGGAATTTTATAAAACTTGGGTCAAATGATCACCTCATCAAGACAATGTGCAGAACCCATGAGTCAGTCATGCCGGCTCAAGGTCAAGGTCACAACTTAGAGTCAAAGGTTTAAGCCTTCTATTTTGTGTCCGCTCTATATTTCCTAAACCCCTTGAAGGATTTTCATCAAACTTGGGTCAAACGATCACCTCATCAAGGCGATATGCAGAACTTATGAGTCAGTCATGTCGGCTCAAGGTCAAGGTCACAACTGAAGGTCAAAGGTTTGAGCCTTCCATTTCGTGTCCGCTCTATATCTCCTAAACCCCTTGAAGGAATTTTATAAAACTTGGGTCAAATGATTACCTCATCAGAACGATATGCAGAAATTATGAGTCAACCATGCCAGCTCAAGGTCAAGGTCACAACTAAGGTTCGAAGGTTTTAGCCTTCCATTTGGTGTCCACTCTGTATCTCCTAAACCCCTTGAAGGATTTTCATCAAACTTGGGTCAAATGATCACCTCATCAAGAACTGATGAGTAAGCCATGTCAACTCAAGGTCAAGGTCACAACTGAAGGTGTCAAAGGTTTCAGCTCTTTATCTCCTAAATCCCTTGAAGGATTTTCATGAAACTTGGGTCAGATGATCACCTCATCAAGACGTTGTGCAGAATTCATGAGTCAGCCATGTCAGTTCAAGGTCAAGGTCACAGCTTAAATCAAAGGTTTAACCTTTCACTATCCATAGCAGTGGCGGGGGATTTAGCTGTCTTTCAGACTACCTTGTTTCATTTGTTTGAGTATTCAGCATAACTGTTTTTCATTTATCTCTGTGCTTTTTTAGTGACAAGGTGAGCTTTTGTGATCACCCTTCGTTCGTCGTCTGTGTGTCCCGTCCGTGCGAGCTCACATTCGCATACTTAGGTGGCTATAGGAACAATAGGTAACTGTACTTTTTCTTTGATGTCATTCATTCCGTAAGGCTTTTATGTGGCTATTTTTCTCTTACGTGGCTAAAAGAACAATAGAGAGAACAAAAGAGTAGCCACATAAGTATCCATATGTAGGAATGACGGTGCGTCCGTCCGTCAACAATTTTTTGTCTGCACGATAGAGGTTTCATTTATGATTTTATTTTAACCAAACTTGCACACAACTTGTATCACCATAAGATCTTGGTTCCTTTCTTGAACTGGCCAGATCCCTTTATGGGTTCCAGACTTATGGCCCCTGAAAGGGCCAAAATAAGCTATTTTGACCTTGTCTGCACAATAGCAGCTTTATTTATGATTTGATTTTTAGCTCACCTGTCACATAGTGACAAGGTGAGCTTTTGTGATCACCCTTCGTCCGTCGTCCGTCGTCAGTCCATGCGTGCGTCAACAATTTCTTGTCTGCACGATAGTGGTTTCATTTATGATTTTATTTTAACTAAACTTGCACACAACTTGTATCACCATAAGATCTCGATTCCTTTCTTGAACTGGCCAGATCCCATTATTCCCGAGTTATGGCCCCTGAAAGGGCCAAAATTAGCTATTTTGACCTTGTCTGCACAATAGCAGCTTCATTTATGATTTTATTTTAACCAAACTTGCACACAACTTGTATCACCATAAGATCTTGGTTCCTTTCTTCAGCTTGCGAAATTCCTTAATGGGTTCCAGAGTTATGGCCCCTGAAAGGGCCAAAATTAGCTATTTTGACCTTGTCTGCACAAAAGCAGCTTCATTTATGATTTGATTTTAACCAAACTTGCACACAACTTGTATTACCACAAGATCTTGGTTCCTTTGAACTCGCCAGATTCCATCATGGGTTCCAGAGTTATGGCCCCTTAAAGGTCCAAAATTGGCTATTTTGGCTTTTGCAGCCATATAGATACCTCATTTATGGTTTTATTTGATACAAACTTCCAAAATATCTTCAACAACAATAAATCTTGGATTCAATGACAAATCAGATCCAATCGTAGGTTCCAGAGTTATTTTATATCTGATTACCTCCCCTGATTGTAATCAAAATGGATTTATATCAGTAAGTAATTATAGGACTTATTTGAAATTTCATTATTGTCATTAGTTGGACTGAGCCAATCAGGGTAGATAACTATGGACTGATTTTATGTCAAATTACCTCCCTTTATTTCAAATTAAAATGGGTATATCTCCATAACTAATGAAGATACTGATCTGAAATTTCATTTATGTCAACAGATTTATTTGGCAGATCCTTCTTTTGTTCACTTACAATAATTTTTTTTTAATTACTTCCCTTTTACGTTACTATAAATAGCTTATTTTTAGTAACTTTTTTATTATTGGCCGTAGGGAAATACCGAGACCACTTTTCTGTGGTACAACATGGATGGTACCTCCAATTTTTAGGTGTATTTTGACATATCTGTACCTTGTAAGAATTTTTTTTTCTTTTTGGTTAAATTTCTTCCCTTTGTTGTTCCCGTCCTTTAGACTTAGATATTTTTTCTGAGGACCTTCTTGTCCTAAAGTGCAATGATAACAGGTGAGCGATATAGGGCCATCATGGCCCTCTTGTTACCAAACTTGCACACAACTTGTATCACCATAAGATCTTGGTTCCTTTCTTGAACTGGCCAGATTCCATTATGGGTTCCAGAGTGATGGCCCACGAAAGGGCCAGAATTAGCTATTTTGACCTTGTCTGCACAATAGCAGCTTCATTTATGATTTGAATTTAATCAGACTTGCACAAAACTTGTGTGACTATAAGATCTCAGTTCCTTTCTTGAACTGGCCAGATCCCATTATGGGTTCCAGAGTTATGGCCCCTGAAAGGGCCAAAATTAGCTATTTTGACCTTGTCTGCACAATAGCAGCTTCATTTATGATTTGATTTTAACCAAACTTGCACATAACTTGTATCACCAGAAGGTCTTGGTTTCTTTCTTGAAATGGCCAGATTCCATCATTGGTTCCAGAGTTATGGCCCCTTAAAGGTCCAAAATTGGCTATTTTTTGCTTTTGCAGCCATATAGAGACTTCATATATGGTTTGATTTGATACAAACTCCAAAAATATCTTCAACAACAATAAATCTTGGATTCCATGACGAATCTGTCAGATCCAGTTATAGGTTCCAGAGTTATTTAATATCTGATTACCACTCCTGATTGTAATCAAAATGGATTTATATCAGTAAGTTCTTCTAGGACTTATATGAAATTTCATTATTGTCATTAGTTGGACTGAGACAATCAGGGTAGATAACTATGGACAGATTTTATGTCAAATTACCTCCCTTTATTTCAAATTAAAATGGGTATATCTCTGAAAATAATGAAGATACTGATCTGAAATTTCATTTATGTCAACAGATGGACTTGGACAATCAGTGAAGATACATATTGACTGAATTTATGATAAATTACCTCCCTTTATTTTTTATCTAAATGAATACACCTTAGCAGCTTCTGATGAGATTAGTTTGAAACGTTATTTATGTCTTCCATGGTAAGAAATAGTCATATTAGATAACTCTTGATTGAACATTTATCGATATGAATACTTTACTAATATATTGTTGTATAGGCTTGTACTTTGTATCTTCTACATGCATATACCAATGCATGATTACCTCCCCTGATTTTAATAAAAATGGATTTATCTCGGTAAATATTTATAGAACTCATTTGAAATTTCATTATTGTCTTTAGTTGGACTGAGGCAATCAGGGTAGTTAGCTATGGACTGATTTCATGTCAAATTACCTCCCTTTGTTTAAAATTAAAATGGGTTTATCTCAGTAACCAATGAAGATACTGATTTGAAATGTCATTTGTGCCATCAGATTGACTCGGACAATCAGGGAAGATAACTTTTGACTGAATTTATGACAGATTACGTCCCTTTATTTTATGTAAACGAATATATATCAGCAGCATCTAATGAGATTGGTTTTAAATGTTATTTAAGTCTTCCAAGGTAAGGAATAGTCATGTTAGTACAAAAATGCAGCATTTCACACTAGGACCCTCAAACTTGTTATGAAAATTGGCCCTGACTAGGTCAAAAGGGACTGTTACAAGAAAATGTTTATCCTGATGATATTTAATGTGTATGCCTATGTGCTCTATGTCAAAACTTGATCATATCATTTTGAGCAATGGTACTCAGTGTTTTACAGGGTATGTTGCAGTGGTGTGGTATTCTTTCATTCCAATATTTAATTCAATTTTGTATTTTACAGGGTAGATTACAGAGATGTGGAATTCTTTCCCTCCTCATGGAAGATGAAGAGGTTTGTTCTGTTTTTAGAGTATGTTTCAGTAAAAGCTTGAACCAATCAGAAATTCTGAATTTCCAAAATTCATATATGAGGAATTTCTTGGTTACGAAAAGCAGGAATTGAGAAATCGGTTATCTCAACAAGCCAGCAATTGACTCTTAACTGAAATTTGTTCTGTTTTAAAACATCATCTTTATATAAACAGTAAAGAAATCAAACAGAGAGTTTATATTTCATATTAAATTTTCATTTAATTTTCTGTAAACACATGTTATTCAAGGACATTTATGTTCAACATCAGATCACTGATACAGTTTCAAAACTGTTATTCTTAAACCTAGATTTTTTCTGGAAATACAACTGCTAGATTTTGGTAACAACTTTAACAAATTATATACCTCTGCATTGTAGATTGATGAAGATATAGATTATGGAAGACTAGGGGACATAACTGAGGGATTTTCTGGCAGCGATCTGAAGGAGGCATGTAGAATAGCGGCCCTTAATAGAGTTCATAGTTACGTGAGTGCAGCCAGGAGAGAGTACGGAGAAGATTACTGGTAGGTTAAACTTCCTTGTGTTTTTGTTCAAATTTATTTACCAGTACTGGTATTTCACATTTACAGGTATTAGCTCGGCTGTCCCAAAAGTAGGTAGATCTATTGCATTTGCCCATTTATCAGTGTTTGCATCTGTGTCTGCATCCTGATCTGATAAGTGTTTTGTATGTAAGCTGATCGTTTTTTGTATGTAAGCTGGTATCTCAGCAACTTCTAGTGGGAATAGATTGAAACTTCACACACTTGCTTCCTGTAAAATCTGACAAGTGTTTGTTTCCCATCAGGTATGCAATATACAGAGTCATAATACATTGACCAATTTGACCTATCTCCATGGAATGTGCACATCAAAAAGTTGTGTTAACAGTACATGCCCTCCTTGTTAAAACACCTTTACTCTTCGGTTTAAAAAAAAAACCCTTGAAAATGACAATAACAGCAGTTTTATGCTAGAATGTCATATAAAGTGCAATAAAACATTTATGTGAACTAAAACATGTTGAACTGAGTGCTACTGTGCAAACACTAATGTTAGGGGCTGTTAGGGGCTTTGTGACCATCAGCCTGCACATCCTTGCAGTCTGACCTGGATCCATACTGTTGGCTTATCAGTTGTATACAAGTGTCGTAATTGATAAACAAACAGTATTGTTATGGGAATAAAGGAACGGTACAGATGTGCACAGATTTGGATCCGCCATTGGTTTTCTTACAGTGGTGCTCAAATGAACATGTAATATATTTTAAAAACTAGAATTTATGATGGTTGTGTTTTAGTTCTAGGCAATATTCACCCCTTTAATGTGATGTTTGTCTTCAACCTGACCATCTGTGTACTAAAGATAATAATTATATCCTGATTTTCTTACATAGCACCATTCTGTTTTCCTCTGTTACAGTGATAGAGTACAAGGACACATGAGAACGATAAATCTACAGGATCTAGAGACTGGGATCAACAAGATACGTGTATCGAAACAGACAATGACAGACTCTATATCTAACATACAGCTAGATTAACACTCGACTAAATAGTGTGTGAGAAAACTTGGAAGCTTGACTGGTTTTCAGCATTAGAGACATATTTGTGCCAGTCAGAAATGGAATAAAATTTAAGGTGGACATCATTTTTATATGCTTGCTATTGTTATTTAATGCAATAGTGTACAATTAAAGATCAGTCTGTTTTTAGCTCAACTATTCAAAGAAGAGTGCGAGCTATTCTACTCACCCAAACAGAGTTGTTTATGACTCACATTGTTTAAAGTTTTGCGTACAAGTCATATCTCAGAAACCAATGCATGTATTGGCTCGAGTCTTTTACACATCAGACCTACTGAAATAACCAAGTTACATAACTCTTAGTTGGATTTTATATGAATTATGGCCCATTTTACTAAGAAAACTTTGTTTAAGTTTTGGGTGTGACTATAAAATTTTATCTCCGTAACAAGTCTATGTATTGTATTGAAACTACACACATTGCTAACCAAGTTAAATACTTCTTGGGTGAATTTGAATAAAATTTTGGCCATATATTGGACTGAAATTTCACACAAGACATCCTTCTCATCAATCTTCAGTTGGTAACCAAGTTATAGAACTTATATGGTTGAAGAGAGTTCAGATTATGATCCTTATTTGACTTAGGAAGTTTTGTTGGAGTTTACATGCAAGTTGCTTTCATTGCCATGATAAAATTATAATTTGTAATGAATTGTAATTATATAACTCAGTACATAAGTCTTATAAAGATATGACTCTTGTTTGACTTAGAAGTTTTTGGATAGTCAAGTGTGTTATCTTATGGACAACTCTTATTGGTACATGTTCTGACTTAATGATAATAGGAATTTTGAAAACCTGGGTGGCATATAGTGTTTGAAGTGTCTTTCGGTACGTCCGAGAAACTTTCTTGTGTACTCGACTCCTCCCACAGCTTCCATACAATTGAAATAAAACTTGTTGTACAACATCAACATGAAGTTGATATGCACATATTCTTGGAACACTTATCTGTCGACTAGAATAGTCTGCAAGAATATATATGTCAATACGTGTTGTATATGTATTTCTGATGGATGTATTAAAAAGGTAGCAAAGCTACAGAATTGAATGGGCAAAAGGTTAGACTCTCAATTTTTGTATGTGTGTAGTTCCTTGAAATATGTTGGAAGATAAATAGTAGAAAAAAATATATTGTTAAGTTTAATTGACTGTTTGACAGTATTATTTGAATTTACAGTTGTTTTAATATGAAATGATTTGATACGAGTATGAAATATGATTTTTGCAAACGCAATGCCTGTATAGATGCAATTTCAATTTTTCCCGTAATTTGGCTGTTAATGTTTGTTGCTGTTGTTTCTGGGGTATAAAACCAACTTTTTGGCCTCTGTAAAATCAGCCACAGATCTTCTCACCATGGCAACAGTTGCTGTCAAAATTGAGCATCAACATAACTTCCTTTATTTTCATATTGATATGTAAAAGTTGTGCTTTTAACCTTTAGCCTGCTGGTGGCAAATGATTCTGCCTCTGCGACCAGTGCAGACCAAGTGCAGGCTGATCATGGTCTGCACTGTTCGCTGTTCAGTCAATAAATTTTCAGTGAACACCCCTTTGAATAATAAATGGTAATGTCCAAATTGAATGATGAACCAGTCCATTTTAGAAATTTAGCAGGCTTAAGGTTAATGGTGTTCAGCACATAATTTTGCAACATTCCATTTATAATACCAGTAATGAAGGGTGAGCACTTTCCTTATACTAACTATGTGTTCTCCTTTAAATATGTATTGTGCCATAACTCTTAAAAATTTTTCAGTTGAATATTAAACAGATATGTGTACTTTAATAGCTCTTGGTTAGAGTTTCCTAACATTTTATATAGATGCTCATTAAATAAATTGTAGCGGATGGTTTTGTCAACAAACTATCAATTTCATTTTAGCCTCATTTTTGGAAATTTGTAAATCAGATGTAAGATGTGGAGATTTTGTAGATTTTAAGATTTTAGATATGTTAATATGGAAGTAGTCTGATTGATATATCACATCCATTTTTTATATGTTTGCATTATTTGTATGTTGCAAGTTGAATTATAAACAAACTTGTTTTTATTGCTTTATTTATTATGTCTCCCACCACACAGTGGTGTGGGAGACATATTGATTTACTCTTATCTGTGTGTCCGTCTGTGTGTCTGTCTGTCACAAAGCTTGTCTGAACTCGTAAGTTGAACATTTCTCATCTGATCTTCACCAAACTTAAACACAATGTGTTTGCCGATAAGTCCTCAGCCAAGTTCGATAACTAGTCAAATCGGCCCAGGCACCGGAATTATGGCCCTTGAAACTTGTTTTTGATAATCAAAGCATTCAAAGTCTGATAAGGCAGTTGAGGTCTTGGTGCATAATTGACTCATATACTACTATTCAGATGATCAGGCAGTTGTGGGAGACATGTGCTTTTCTCAGAAGCAGCTCTATTTTATAGATGAAGATAATTTGTTGTAAATTAAATTTGATTCAAACTTGTATGTATTTATTTTCTTCTGCACATCTATATACATGTAATTATGTGTCCTTTTTGGGAGATGTATTGTTTTTGGTCCTGTCATCAGTCTGTCTTTCTATCCATCTGTTTGGGCATATGTCTGTCAATCTGTTGCAAAAATTGTGTTCCGTGCACATCTTTCTAACCATGAAAAGATTTTTAAATGACTATGCACACATGATCATAATGAGACAAGGTACAGAACACGTACAACTTTCAGCCACGTCAGTTCACGGTTTGTATCATATTGTGAGGTCAAATTGGCAGATTTTTAATATGTTCTGAATCTTTTTGCCCATTTGAAAGATTTTCAAGTAACTTTGCCTAAATTCATTAGGAGACAACATGCAGAATGCAACTTTAAATCATGTCAGTTCATGGTCAGCACCTCTTTGTGCTATGGTCAGATATATCCATTCAACCATCCATTTAAATGATCTGGTTTGGAGGGACGTGGTGGGTTTTGAGCTTGACAGTATGAAATATATTGAGAGCTATCCTACTCGCACCAGTGTCAGTGTCTGTGTTCACACCTTGGTTAAAGTTTTGATGCTCTTTTCACTTTTTCGCTGTTATTTTGTGATGGATTTGCTTAAAACTCAAAGTTGTTATTTCTCATCATTACTCATATCATATAACACAAGAGCTATAACTCTCTTATAAATATTTCATGAATTATCCCCCTTTTTACTTAGAATTTCAGGTTGAAATTCCACTATATATCTGTTACTACTAAATGGATTTTGTTCAAATTTAAGATAATTGTTGCATATCATCACTCACATCATTTTACAAAAGATCCATACACCAATCTTTCAAGAATTATACCCCCTTTTATTTAGAATCTTATGTTAATTTTGATGTACTTCCTATGTCTCTGTGATAACAGAAGGGATTTGATTCAAAGTTAAAATAGTTCTTCATCATTATAACCCACTTCATATGGTATAAGGGCCATAACTCATACATTAACATATGCTTCTCTGAAACTACTTGTCAGAATTACACTAAATATGGTCTGTAGCATCCTGACAACGTTCTCTCTCAATTTTATTAAAATGAGGTCATTTGACCCATTTTAGGGGCTGCAAGAGCCAGAATTAGAAAAACATTTAAAGAACTTCTTCATGTGAACCACATTATGGATCTTCATCAAACTTTGTCTATAGCAACACTTTTTCAATGCTAGAATGCATAACGAGCATGAAGTGAGATAGCTTCCATGTTTGAGTTTCCATGTTTGTATTTCAAAGAAGACAAGTATTGCAGATGCAGATCAAAATCGAAATTAGGGATGAGGGTTGTGTGGACAAGAACAAGGATGCATTATTTTAACCATTACCCTGCTACATTTCTATAATGAACATGTCCATCTTTCAATTTGGACAGTACCATTCACTGTTAAAAGGGGTGCTTACTAAAAATATACTGACTGAATGGCGAACAGTGCAGATCTTGAACAGACTGCATGGATGATGTGCAGGCTGATCATGATCTATGCTGGTCGCTAAAGCAGAATCAGTGGTGTCCAGCATGATAAGGGTTAAAGGTAGCAGGTAACCACTGAGTGGCATTTTGCCAGGAGCTGTTCAACCCCAACTTTCCTTCCCATTTACTTCTTCGGTTTTGATAGAACTTTCATGAAAGAAAGTTGTAGGAAAAAGTTAAGTTCTATAAAGATAATGTAAAATTAGGTCTGAAGTGGTTGTTTGTTATATAATACCATGAAAGATTTAATTTATTGATCTTTAACCTTGACTGATTACTTATAGTAAACAGATGCCCATTTAATGGACAGGCTATCATAGGGGCATACCATTTCTTGCTTTTTTAAACAACTCTGTTTTTGAACAAACAAACGCTGTTGTGGAAAGATTAACTGAGAATGATGGTCTTCCCCATAGATAAGAGCTTTTTTTATATGCCCGTTTGAAAAACGGGACGTATTATGGGAACGCCCCTGGTGTGCGGGCGGCGTCCACAGACTTTGTCCGGAGCATATCTTCTTTCATGGAGGGATTTTGATCAAACTTGGCACAATTGTTCACCTTCATGAGATGGAGTGTCATGCTGCGCAAGAACCAGGTCCCTAGGTCAAGGTCATACATAGAGGTCAAAGGTCAAATTCAAGAATGACTTTGTCCAGAGCATATCTTCTTCATCCATGGAGGGATTTTGATGTTACTTTGCACAATTGTTCACCATCATGAGACGGAGTGTCAAGCACAAGAACCAGGTCCCTAGGTCTAAGGTCAAGGTCACACTTAGAGGTCAAAGGATACAAGAATGAAAACTTTGTCCGGAGCATTTCTTCTTCATGCATGGAGGGATTTTGATATAACTTGGCACAAATGTTCACCACCACAAGACGGAGTGTCTTGCCAAGAACCAGGTCCCTAGGTCTAAGGTCAAGGTCACACTTAGAGGCCAAAGGTCAGATACAAGAATGACTGTCCAGAGCATTTCTTCTTCATGCATGGAGGGATTTTGATGTAACTTGGCACAATTGTACACCATCATGAGACGGAGTGTCATGCGCAGGTCCCTTCTTTAGAATTACTTCCCTTTGTTGTTACTATATATAGCTTATATTGTAACTTTTTTATTTCTAGTCATAGGGAAAAATCGAGATCACCTTTCTGTAGTACAACATGCACGTTACATCCAATTTTGAGGTGTATTTTGACCTATCTCTACCTGGTAAGGATTTTTGTGTGGATTTACAATTTTTTTTTTTTTTTTATTTTTTTTTTTTTTTTTTTTTTAAGATTAACTTCCCTTAGTTGTTACTATAAATAACTTCTTTTGTAACTTTTTTATAATTGACCGTAGGGAAAAACCAAGACCACTTTTCTGTGGTACAGCATAGATGTTACTTTCAAATTTTAGGTGTATTTTAAGGTATCTCTACCTGGGTAGGAGTTTTTTTGTGGACTTAGAAAAACAAAAGAATTACAATAATTACTAAACAACCACAAAATTAAAATTCCATTTGCAAATACAGGTGCTATTTGCTAATTTGCTGTGACAGGCGTATATTGTGACATTCTGGCACTCTTGTTTCAGGTTGAAAGTATATGAGCCGCAACATGAGAAAACCAACATAGTGCGTTTGCGACCAGCATGGATCCAGACCAGCCTGCGCATCCGCGCAGTCTGGTCAGGATCCATGCTGTTCGCTTTCAAAGCCTATTGCAATTAGAGAAACTACTAGCGAACAGCATGTATCCTGACAAGACTGTGCGGATGTGCAGGCTGGTCTGGATCCATGCTGGTCACAAACGCACTGTTGGTTTTCTCATGGCATGGCTCAATTATCTTTAAAGTTTAGCATTTGCATCAGTTTCTTTCATTTAAATGCATTGTATATATTTCACATGTCCTCAAAAATTAACAGCAGTGTGTAACTTTATAGTGTGTTTCTATTTGATGAGGATTATTTTCTGTTTTAAATTTAAAATAACATAAATGTAGTTATTAGATACATATAAATTACCTTTAAAGATATCCATTAGCCTGTAATTTACATCTGTCAGGGTGTCCAAGTTTTGTAGTGTCAAAATACACTACTGTCATTTAAATGGGAAGAAAAGACATGGGGAAATATCTATTTGTTGTTCAAACTGTCCGTTTTAACAATAATCTGGCCATCTAGCTCAGTAGGGAGGGCTTTTACATGCTAACATATGACTATGACAAATAGCATAGTGTCGAAGTTCTTCACATATGGCGGTTTGTTGGTACTTTAAACCACTTAGAATAATGTTGTTGAAAATGAGCATGACTATGGGAAACAAAATTAAATCAAATTTATGGAAATTAGCTAAAGACTTGGTGGGTGGAAAATGCTCAAGAGCATTAGATTTAAATGGGTGGAAAATGTTGGCATAAGCTTTGGTGTGTAGAAAATGCTTAAGGATATAATGCTTGGTCTTTAGAAAATGCTAAAGGGCATGAGATTTGGGGGGTGGAAAATGTTTAAGTGTACAAGGCTTGGTGGATGGAAAATGCTAGAGGGTGCAAGATTTGGTGGGTGGAAAATGTTTGGCTTGGTGGGTTGAAAATGTTCACAGATACAAGGCTTGGTGGGTGTGAAATGTTCGCAGATACATGACTTGGTGGGTGGAAAATGTTCGCAGATACAAGACTTGGTGGGTGGAAAATGTTAAAGGGTGCAAGGTATGGTGGATGGAAAATGTTTGGCTTGGTGGGTGGAAAATGTTCGCAGATACAAGACTTGGTGGGTGGAAAATGCTAAAGGGTGCAAGGTATGGTGGGTGGAAAATGTTTGGCTTGGCGGGTGGAAAATGTTTGAGAGTACAGGATTTAGTGAGTATAAAATGCTAAAGGGCATGAGACTTGGTGGTTGGAAAATGTTTAAGAGCATAAGACTCTGTTTGTGAAAGACAAGTTAAGGAGATAGGAAATGTTTAACATTGAAGGGCTTGAGATTTGGTCGGTGGAAAATATCCAAGGGCATATGACATTGTTATGGGGAACGCTAAAGAACACAGTATTGGAGGTCTATGCTGAAAATACTTTCAGATAAACTATTTGGTTGGTTGAAAATGACACAAAACTTGGACAGTAGAAAATGTTGCTCAAGGGCACTAGACTTGGCATACAAAAATGATTAAGGGCACAAATCTTAGAAAGTAAAGTATTACTAAAGTATTCATTCATATAATGCAAATTGTTAAATGCAATACAAAATATATTACTAATAAGCTTTGATAATGTGGCAGTTGAGTCCAATAAGTCCAGGGGTTTTCAAAGATAATCCATCACAGATCTATCATAAAGCAACTATTGGATTTACCTGTATTGGAAAATAAACAGTGTCGATTGTATTGAGTTCAACTGCCACATTATCAAAGTTTATTAGTACATTGTAAAATATGGACACAATCGCGTTGATATTTTCATTATTTTATTTGAGTCACATCAAAATACAGTATTGAAACAATACATGGTAGCAAACTCATGGAACTTTCCATTTCTATATCAACAAAACGGTCATAACTCTGATATATATATTAGAAGGAAAGTTACGTCTAACAGAATCTCACACAGCATTTGGCAGAGACAAGTTCTTTAATGTAGTTACTGGTAAGCAAGAAAACAATTAGTAAAATAATGTACTCGGTTTTATCTGTACAATAACTGCTAGTTCAATTAATGATCAATCAATAGAAGCAGAAGTTTTTGGTGGTTGGACTCTGCTTTTGGGTCCATTTTGTCATGAATATACCAATTGTTTCTGCATTTTCACTCCATCAAAAGAACATGTCCCCAGCCCTATGGTTGTACAAGAACTTAAGACCCATGGAAACCTACTTATGAAATAAATGTAACAAAGAATAATACACAAAATTTACATCTTAAAAAAAAAAAACAAATCTCTATACATTGTACTGTATAAATTGATAGATTAACAAAAATCAATTAGCTGTCATAGAACCAAATAAAAACCAATTAAATTATGAGATAAATAAACAAAAGCTACTTTTAACACAGTCAAACCAGCACTACATGTGAAGCAGCCATTTATATTCAACTGTTCTATCCTCATCTGGTAATATTCATTTTATTACCATCAGTAACAATATAATATTGTTTTTAGGCCAGAATTTTTATCATTTGTTTCTTAGGCTGTATTAGGTTAACAACTTAAACTAAAGTGTGTTACAGGTACATTAAGTCATAAAAATATACTAAAGAGAAATGTGTAAAAAAGACTTGTTTGTTTATTAAGATCATTTTTTAAAGATTTAACATATTTTTCGAGACATTCTAATAGACTCTCATAAGAAGAAATATATTTTATCCCAATATCTAGCACTAGAGCATTTTGCACAATGAGTCCTTAGAAACAAATGATATAAAAACTAGGCCTAATGTCGTAATATATGAGTGATTATGTGTACGACGACATATAAACATACATCTAACAGTACCTTGGTAACATTGCTACTGCATGAGATTTTGTTAATTGGTAACAATGTTTTTCATTACGTCTGTAATCACTTTATGGCCAGCAAAACATTATGAACTCTGTTCAATGTATACCCATGTACCAGTAACTATCCCCACCTCAGATTTCCCCTTTTTTTGTTTTCAGTGTAAATAACATTCTAAAAAATATTTGTTTTTTTAAGCTGTCTGACAAAAAGAGGATATTACAAATTAATACTGACATGGCTTCCTATATCAGGCACATGTCTACATTTTTTTTCTTGGGTAGCTGAGGTAAGCAGCCAAAAGTTTTCAGGGGTAGGGATGGATTAGAACATGTTCCGTCCTGATATATAACAGCCCTCGTAATGCAAAGTTTATGTAATATCTCACAATGATGTCTGTGTAAAATGAACATCCTGGTTTGTATAAAAAAATGTTTAATTACTGAAATTCTTGGCAAATAGTTTACATTTTGTGCCAATTTTGTAAAAAGGCAATTCATTTGTGATAATACAATTTGTTTAACCTAAAAGTTAGCCTGCTGTTGGCAAGTGGTTCTGCCTATGTGACAGGTAAAGACCAAGATCGGCCTGCACATCCATGTCAGTAAATTTTCATTGAATATCCCTTCAGATAATAAGTGGTACTGCCCCAATTGAATTATAGACCAGTCCATTTTAGAAATTTAGCAGGGTCAGGGGTAATTATGAAGCCCTTTGTACCTACTCTGACCATGTACAGCAGAATGTATGTCATCTAAATTCAGAGAACTTGTTATAGAAAAAGAAAAGTTTCATGAAAATACTCTAATGAACAGTTTTACTTAATTACTAATAATTAGTTATATTGAAGTGGCAGACAGTCATTGAGAAATGTACCAATTAACAAAACAACATACCATAGCAAGTTAATTACATTTCATATATAATATAGAACAAGTATAACAACATGTGGTAGCTATCTATCTATCTCTCTGTGGAATAACAGTTCTCAGGAATGGATTGTGATTATGACATATATACAAAAGCATCATCATATAGTATACCAGCGTCAATCCATATGCACATAATAGACATAACATAAAACAACCTTTAATATTTTGTTACAAAACAGCTTTTAAACATTACAATGTACATAATATATTTTCAGTATGTGTGTTTTATTATGTATTAAAAATAATTCTGCAACAATTTATACTTCTTTTCACATGAAAATTTTGCTATGTAGAATTTGGAGAACTGAGTATGTTACGTTAACTAAATAATTTTAGTGCCTTTATGTATCAAAATTTGAGGTACTACTTGCAAAAATATCAAATAATTTTGTATTGAACCATCCAATTATATTTAAAAGCATGTATATTCTTACACCATTTTTACATGCAGACATCATAGGCAATAAGCTAAATTTTATAAAAGAAATGACTTTCTGCGTTGACTGAGGAATAAACTAAACCGTACAAAAAAATTATATATATATATACCCTATATTTAACAAATACATACATATAATACTGGCCTTTTTATGTACAGCTAAATTTAAGTTACCAGCTCTGTGTTTTATAAATTACCAGCCATATAATGACTTTATTGATGTATTGTACTACAGCCAAATTGTTGACTGAAATGTCATCATCTTTTAAACCATATATTTATCTGGTTTGTGCAAAATGTCAGTAATATATATGTAAACTGCTGAAAACTAGAAAGGATATTATAATATATACTTAAGTGAAATAAGAAGCTGCCTGAGTTATTAGCAGGGTCAGGGGTAACAGTCTAAATGATCTTAAAGAAATACTTTCATCAAATAATTACAAACATTGACTTGTTGCATGTTGATTAAAGATATTAGAACACAAATGGTAAACTAGAATTTTGAATTTTAAAGGGGCATGCCACCAGAATGATGAACATCAAAATTTCTGTTTTAAACAAATATTGATCTGTATAAAGTATAAAAAACTCAATCCTTGAGATAACTAAATGAGTATAATAAATAAATACTATTAAATTTCTTCATAACTGTTGCTTGACTAAATATTAAAAGAGAGGTTTTTGACATTGTAATATATACTGTACAATTGTACTTCTTTGACCCCACTAAACTATATTATCTTTTACCTTTAATTTACGATTACAATGCAAATAAATGAATGTACCTTTGAACTTTCAAAAAAAAATAATGCATAAACTGATAGGCTTGCCCCTTTAAATGTATTACATGTACAATTGGATTCATTGAGAAAAAAATTGCTATGTGCTTTTATAAATGGCTCTTTAAATAATTAAGTAACTATCTATTTCTCACATTATTGAAAACATATTTTCATCACAGCAGAACTCTCATCAATAATACTGAAATTCAAAACTGCATAATTATGAATTTTCAGTAACAGAATATTTAATGCATGTTCTTCAATTTTCATGCCAACATAACAAACATATGTTATAATACAAAATATTACAGAGGCTGCAATTTCATACTTGTACATGTAGTAAATCTCTTTAGGCCTCATAATTTGTGTCTGATGAATTTATTAGAATTGTTTGTTTCATGTAAATCTACACGTTTTGACCTTCAGTTTTAAGTTTTACAAGTCAATTTTGAATGTGTATGTCAAAAATAAGTGAAAATTGTAATGTTCTTAATTTTGTCACCCGAGGTTTGTATTGGTATATAGAATGAAATCCTACACTTACACAACATAACCCTGCAAGTATGAAACTGAAACCTCTCTAACAACTACAGAATTTAAATCTTTAATGAATATTTCATACAATTTTCTTCTTTTTTTTCAAAAATAATTTGCACAGTCTATTCTTGACTTTAGAGAAATGATTATATGATACTGAACATAATTTTGTAGCCTTGCTCCATAATCAAAAGGAAAATAAAACTAAAAAGTAAAGTCTAGGAGCCAGTCTAGGAACAAAATGTTACAGACTGGTATACCACTGAGATAATTATGATTATCCCCATTATCTGTTACTTGTTCCATACAGCTCTTTGCTGGCAAGATTTACACTAAGATTTGTCAGCCTGCCAGTCCTGTATGCTCACATCTTATGTAGATAATTAATATGTTGGTACAACCTTCACCTTGATGCCAACCAACTTACAGAAACATTTTTTACTGATATTCATGATTTCGTTGGTATTCATAATATTTGCAACATTCTATAGTTATTTTTGAGTATTTTCTTTTCTCTGAACATTAAATTGTATTATTTTCATAAACAATATAGTTTAAAGTTCAGCTATAATACATTTGCATACTTGTACTATCATAATGTATATCATAAAATGAGATTTAATACAAGATTACACCATTAAAAACTCTTGTTGGATATAACATCAAATTAAATGAATTAGTCATGCTAATATGGTAATTAAAAAAAAATATACTCCAAAAAGTTCATTATTTTTTTAGAAAAATGAAACAGTCAGACGGTTACAGAGTTTTACTATGTTTTCAAGGTGAAAAATAAAGAAGAAGTTTCACATACAAGATAAGAAAAGAACTTAAACATTATAAAAAAAGATGCATATACAATGTTATTATGAATATTGTCTCTTAAATACAAACTTCCATTGTTACATTTAGATTACGACACAACAACCACAGTTTTATGATGAGATGACAATATTTATTCTTGAACAAACAACTGCTGGGTGCAATTTTCAGTAAGTCTTAAAGATAGTAATTTACAGATAGCTATAACGTTTTGCTGATCATGCAGTTCCATTCTGCAGTGATTTCATTGTAATTTTTCCAACAGCACAATCTTTTACCATATCTTGATAGTCAAAACAGAAAGACGAAATAGCTTAACACAACTCGAAAAATACTTTAAGCATTTCTGAAAAGGTAAATATGATAAACCTTTTCTGTGTGAGAAATATTGCTCTTGCATACTTCATACAGAAGTTTTGCCTGCAGATAATATTTACCATAAATAATAAATAAACGTAACACACTAAATTAAAAAATTGTATGGTAATGCCATGTATTTTACAGACACACAGAACAATACTTTCACGTTGGATTCGATAAACACACATTTTTTTTATAACACAAACGATGTAATATATGACCTTAACATTTATCAATATCTAGATATATCTGGTTAAAATATTAGTAGTTGGGTTTTAGGAACAGATATTTGCACAAAACATTCAAACAAACAAAAAAGTGGACACACATAAGAAAATATAAATCATCAAATAAATTAATGCACATTAAACTCAAAGAAAACTCACACCAGCAAACAAAAAATTGCACATTAGAGAAGTTGCTGGTTAATATTTCACACACCCCATACAGCCTGATGTATACAATAAAATTTTGATTCATACTGTACTTGTATCACTAAAAACTGTTAAAAATCAAGCCTGTCTAATTCAGTGCATTTACCTCTTACTTAGGGTTTCTTTTTGTTCAACTTTCAGTGTAATTTCGGTTAATTCAATATAGAGGTAACCAAAATTGATTTTTTCACTCTCTAATCAACATCATCACAGATAGCTTTTGAAACAGGAACAACCCAATCTCCCTGGTGTACATCTAAAGACAAACGAAAACAGACATATACAGAACAATACCAGTGGACATACTCTCAGTTTGGTTAAAGCAGGGATACAGACAAAGCCACAGCTTTATCGTCCAACCTGTAAAGGTGTACCAATATCATGTCATTGTCACACACTTTTCAGCCAAAAACAAACTGGCCGTCAACGTTTCCCCTCCAAAACTGTTGTTGCAATAATGTGTAAAACACCCAGCCTTTTCATTCAGTTACCTGTTAGAAAAACAAAAGCAAACAAGTTCAATCTTCACTCATTTTCATTTAAAGACAGCATCATTCATTTGTTTTAAATGCACACAAAATCAAAAGTAATAAAATTTCATGTTCACTTCTAAAACAACATGCAAAACCAATTTAAGAATAAGGATTGATTCAGTAACAAAAGTGGGGTAAATTATCTATAGAAATAATTAAAATAGCTCTCAAAATTGAGAAAATTCAATACTTATATAAGCCAGGAATAAAATTAACTAAAATTAATTAATGCAAAATGGTATGATAAAATGCCTGTATATATGAAATGATTTCAAACAGGAACTATCTGTGCATTAAAATCACCAATAATATCGTAACTGAGGTGAGGAGGAAGTGCAAGGAGCATTGTGTCAGGTTCAGAACAAATTCTTGAAATAGCATTCCCACTTCAATCCAAGGCATGTTAGATATAAGACACATGAGCGTACGTCAACAAATTCACTGATCCATATTGAGCCACATTTATCTGTACAAACGAGTATACTTCTCTCATTGTCTTGTTTTGCTGGCGCATTCTCTTCATCAGCTTTGTTACTGATCATGTTCTCCTAAACCATAGCAGTAATTTCAACAGTTTTCTTCATTCCAATGTGAAAGTCCACTGCGAGGATAGCTATGAATGTATTAATGACATGATAATGTGTATAATATTGATCAGACACTGATATGATGTCAAGTATATGCTAATCAGAATTGAGTCTGTGGTCGCATTTACCTTAAGAGGTAAATTAATACATGTACAGATTGCTTATTTTTGTTTAAATCTCGCCAGTCTAGCAGCCACTCCACCTTGGCTGTCCACGAATTTGGCTCTCGTAGGCTTTGAATTATTTTGTCCATTTTGTTTTGGTTCAGGTTCCTTTACGGGTTTACTTACCTCAGTGGTATCGTTTTCCACTTCTTCTGTTACAGATATCGTAAACTCTGTACTGTCGGATTCTTTAGCAGCTGGTTCAAGTGAAAGTGTAACAGCAGCATCGGATTCTGCATTTGCATCAGTGATTACATCGGTACTTACAGTTGTGACGTTGATGTCACTTGAAACATCCATGCTTACATCAGCATCAGTTGATATCTCGAATGCTACACTACTCTCTGAAACCATTTCATTTGTATCTACTGTCAAGTCCACAGTTTCAGATGTTTCTTCAGTTTGATCTACTGAAATGGTGAAAGACTGTTCTTCGGCCTGCGCATCTGTGGCTATGTTTATTGTTTGATCATTACTTTGCACAACATTTTGATCGGATGAAATCACTGTCTCTATCTGCGTGGTCTGTTCAACTTCCGCACTTTTACTCTCTGTTTCAACACTTTCTTCTTTTCCTTCTTCAACTGTAACCGATACTTGTTCATCTGTGTTATGTAATGATACATTGATTTCAGTGTCTGTTTCAGGTACTTGAAGTGATGGACGTCTCTCTCTTTCTGATATAGGTGTTAATGGTTCTTCAATTACTTCTTTTTCCTCTTTCAGTTCCTCTACAACAGCAATTGGAATGGTTTCTGATGGTTTGTCATGTCCAGATTTACTTCCTTCTATATCAACAGTAGACTCATGCGTTACTACACTATCTTCTGTTCCAACTGGTAGTTTACCCAATTCTTCCTCAGCAGGTTTTGATTCTACTTCCGTCACCTCCTTCTGTTGTACTTGTTCTGAAACAGGCTGTGACTCTTGTTCAGTATGTACATCAACTTTTTCTTCAACTGACTGGGCAGGTGATTCTTTAGATACCATACATCCATCTACGTTGGTAGATGTGTTTTTCTCAGTTTCTAATGTTGTCTGAAGTGATTGTTGCGCAGATGCTACAACAGAAGCACTAAATTGTTCAGCAAATTTATTTACAGTTTCGTCTGTTTGTGCTTCAACTGTCTCTATTTGTTTGTTAGTTTCAGGTGTTTCAGACTGTACTTCAGCAGTCTGTATCGGATTTTCGTGCATGACCTTACCTGTATCTTCTGGTGGTTTAATAATTTGTTTTTCAGGTTTGACTATTTCCTCTGCTGACACAACGGTTTGCACTGTCTGTGTGACATCTTGTTCCACCGGTTTATCAATTTGTTCTTCTGGCTTAGCAACTTGTTCTGCCGGTTTAACAGTTGGTTCTACAGGCTTAGCAACTTCTTCTTTCGGTTTAATAGTTTGTTCCTCTGGCTTAGCTACTTGCTGTGCCGGTTTAACAATTGGTTCTGTTGGCTGAGCAACTTGTTCTGCTACTTTGATAGTTGGTTCAACTGGCTTAGCTACTTGCTGTGCCGGTTTAGTAACTTGTGCTGTCGGTTTTGTAGTCTGTTCTGCCAGCCTAACTGTCTGCACAACTTGTTTGACGACTTGTCTTTCTGCTGGCCTCGAAACCTGTTTTACCTCGATAGTTTGTTGAGGCGCGACACCTGGTGCGACAATTTTCAGATCTAAATCAGCTGCTACCGAAGATACTGTCTCAGTGGCGGGAATGAAATCATTAGACTTCTGTGGTGAAACAACAGCTTTCTGTCTGTTTGTCTGTACAATCTGAGTGTGCTGCTGTGTTTGAACAGAACTGGGTTCCCTCCTTAAATGAGAATACTGCTCGTCAAATTGATAATTGACCAGTTTCAAAGGTTTCTCTTGTGGCTTTTGTTGATGAACAACAGCATGCTGAGCTGGTCTTGTTTGGTGTTGCGGTCGAGATTCTAATTTGGTTTGATAGTGCTCCTGTGCTTGATGGAGATACTGTTGTTGGCCTGCAGCAGGAGAAAGAACAGACGATTGCGCTATATTTACTGTTGGTCGAGATTCTAGTTTGGTTTGATAATGCTCATGTGCTTGCTGGAGATACTGTTGTTGGCCAGCAGCAGGAGAAAGAACAGATGATTGCGCTATATTAACTGTTGGTCGTTTCCTTTGCCGTGGTTCGGAACCATCGTATACTTTTGCCGCTACAACTGTGACAGTGGGGTCATACTCCCCACTTTGTTTAGGCTCACTGATTACACTTTCGTCTCTGGTGTTGTAATGCTCAGACACCCTGTATGGAGACTGACCTTCCTCTGTAAAATTTCTAGGGTTTATTTCAGACAGTTCCTCCAACCTCCTCCTCCCCTCAGAATATGCCTTACGGACTATACCCTCCCCCGGGGTGTTGCCCGTGGGGAGTACTATACCTTCTTCATTGGCCTCGGAGTAACTGAGAGATTCCTGCAGGATTTTGAAAGACCTTGACTGTACATTTGGATTGGTATAGCCTCTGTACTCTGTCGGTTCTTCCACAAGTTCTGTCCTCTGAGGCTGCGACCTATAGGCCTGTCGGCTATCTGGTTGGTCAATAACCGCTGACGCACTCCTGAAAAAAATACACATGCTGGATACATACACGGATATACTTTCAATAACAATGGAGATAACAATAATAAATGTAAATTAGCTCCTGCCTGAGGTGAACAAGTTATCTTAGATAAAATGAAACTGTTTAAGTCTCGTCATATATACATAATTTTTTACCATTACAATTTCATTTACTTGCGACACTGTTTCAATATTGGATTGTATAAAAAAAAATCTTTTTTTTTTCCAGTTTGTTATTTTTGACAAGTTGTATAGATACATTGAATATAGTCATCAATATTCTACGATGTATGGTGGCTGATTTCTGCCATTTCGTGTGTTCGTGTCGGCAAGGCGAAATGCCGAAGTAACGAAAACACGAAAGGTCGAAATAATGCATATTATATCCTTTTGAAACCTTTAGATCTAAATTCGAGTTTGAAAATAGATAATATAAATACAAACATCATATGTATACATACGTCATAGGTAGAAAGGTACTGTACAAGAGTATGTAAAAAAAATAGTATTACATTATGTTAACATCTCTAAATTCAAAATTATAAACGTTAGTACGTATACACTTCCAAACAAGGCACAGACAGACCAAAAAATATTTTTTTTTTTGTAAAGGAATAGTACGTATGCACATCATAAACAGGGCATAGACAGACATAAAAAAAATCAATCGTTACCTAAATATACTCGTGCATAACACTCGTATAGAAATGTTATGCATAATCTTACGCTGCACAAAATTAGCTGACTTTATGGCAATGGCGGGCAAATTCTCTGTAATGTTTTCAAATAATCGGCTGGGGAATCCCTACAATGTTGTTAAATAATCAGCTAATTTGAGATACTGAAATGTTATTAGGATAACATTTTCCGTAATTGGCCTTATTTAGTTTTGAGAAATTTCACTTTTGCTATGATATTATCTGGTATGGATAGTTTTCGCAGACAGCTTTACTTTATGGTACAAGTTTTGTATTCTGCAGGAGTAACGTTCAGAATAATTGTTTGTTTCTTTGTTTGTTTTGGGTTTAACGCCGTTTTTCAACAGTATTTCAGTCATGTAACGGCGGGCAGTTAACCTAACCAGTGTTCCTTGATTCTGTACCAGTACAAACCTGTTGTCCGCAAGTAACTGCCAACTTCCCCACATGAATTATCAGAGGTGGAGGACGAATGATTTCAGACACAATGACTTTTATCAAATCGTCACAGAGAACATACACCCCCGCCCGGGGATCGAACTCGCGACCCCGTGTTCCGTAGACCAACGCTCTCCCTACTGACCTAAGCGGGCGCGCTCTGAACTATAGTAGTTATCGCAATGCATTCCAGCTGAACGCATACAGTATATTTTAGACGGCAAACACGCGCAAAATAGAGAACAGATTACTACGCGGAGGAAACTACTTGTTTTCTTGCAAATGTATCTGAAATTTGACATTTCCACGATTCGATATCTGCTCCGCGATCTTGTCGAGTTTCTGCAAGAACAAAGTGGGGTACTCAGCTATGATAATCATAATTAATCAAAACTCGTGCTTACAAAAACCTATCAGTCTAACTTCTTGGCACGATTCCGCCAGCGATCATGTATAAAACATCAATGAACAGCTCACTGACTGACTATTATTTTTTCTTAGTTGTTCCTATAATAACGTGATGGAAGAATCAAACGTGCCATTTACTTAATGACACATGGGTGGAACATGTTCAAATATGGGTGGATTGAGGGTAATGACTTATTTTTATGTCTTAGAACCAAAACTATTATGAAAACACACATTTTATACTACGACTACTCCCTGGACTCGGACAGCATCCACATTTAGACAAAATCCACCCATGTGCCTGACATTACAACTATATAGCTGTTCAGGCTTCAGTTTCGTTTTCGATCCTTGAATGGCAGAAATGTTTAAACCAAGTATGTTTAAACATTCCTTAAAAAAATAACATAAAACGTGTTTTCGTAAACACCATATATGATTTTTCATAAAGGTGCATATGCACAGATTAAAATTGTATATTGCAACTATAAAAGTAATAGCTGGCCGATACGGTAATACATACGGTCACTGGTTTTCATAAGCACTAATATGATACTTACAAAATGTTGATAATTGTGCAGTTTCCGTGTGACTTTCAGTCGTTCGTGTAACAACTATTACTAAATATACAGTACTAATACCTCTCTGCTATTTTGGCAATATTTTTATACATGTATTACGATGTTTATATTACTACACTTATGAAATTAATCGCACGTTAATAAAGACATGTGATGATAACATACACATTTCAAAGAAATTCAGTCAAGTTATGATATCATGATTTTTCTCATTTGAAATCCAACCAATTTCAGGAAGTCAAAACATTATACATGAATGCCTAGAATATAAACAAGCCAATCTTTAAGACGGGAAAATTATGTCAAAAACAAAATTGCTTCTTGGTCTTGCCATAACTCAGAAACAAATATAAATTTGATTTGAAATGTGACTGTATGTCAGTAAAAGTTCATTATTATCTACATACATGCGTACTCTGTGTGCTTATATATGGTACTTACACATTTAATATATATTTAAAGGTCCAATACTAAGGAAAGTGAACATTTTAATTTCTTTTAAAAAGCACAGAAACTATTTCATTTTATTGGAAAATGAAAGTTGGTATGTAGAAATTCGAAATAAATCGCAGTATATGTACAATTATTTTTCTATGAAGTATGAAGAAAGTTAAAAAGACCTGGGGGGGTCATTCTGTCGATTCATTGAAATTTCAACATAATACACATACATTTCTTTGAGTTCCAAAGACCTTCTGTAAATTTTGACCTGCCAATCTTCATTATTTAGTGTCTTGCAGAAGTCTATGCACTGGCTATGAAAAAAATTGCCAACTCACTTCCCCTTAGTAATGGACCTTTAATTTATATAGTAGTTACACAATAAAGCAGCACAGTAATACACCAGACCACAATAAATCCACCAACTCATAAAGTTGGTTACAATCCTGCTTTAGATATGCGACACATCCATTTAGTGACTTTTTAAAATGAATAAAAGTAATAAATGAATTTAATGACATCATTTCATTACTTGAATGTGTTGAAATTTAAATAAGTTTTAAGAAACATGTTTTGCTTAAATTTTTTAGAAGTTTAGCATTTGAAATGTGAAAGATACTGCCAAAATATAGTGAGAGCATTAGAAATTTCGTTCGGTGTCTTACTGGATAAAGCTGACATTCTTTATACAATCACTGTTCAATGGCAGATTATATATATATATCCAGCTCACAAACTGCATTACGCATAACAGCCGATGTGATTGCTACTATTTTTTCAACAGCAACACTTATACAGTTGAAATCTACGATGATTAACACCTTATGCAGGATTTTTTTCTACTACGTTGGATGAATGACACCACTACGAAAAGCGGAAGTATTTTTAAGTCAGTCATTTCTGACAACTCAAGGTTATTAGCAATTGTGCTCGACGTCAGTTCCAGACAATTTACAAATTTCAAGGGGAGAAAGTCCTAGTTGGCACTAACCCAATAGTTTGTCAAAACAAAACAGCAGCAGCAAGCTACATTTTCATAACAATTTCAAGTAGATGGTAGGAAATATGTCAGAGGTTCCAATTAGCGGGAAATCAGCGTTTAACCAAAAAGATTCGATTATTGTTTGATATAACTTTTTTCTCTCGAAACAATACAGCTTCCAAGTCTTTTTGACGAGGATGGTTATGATCGCTGAATGGATTCGGGTCTCAAAAAAATGCTAGAATCCGTTTATATGCTATAATGTTACGACAATTTACTATGTTTAGTTGGTTAAATGTCAAATATACACAAATCAAGCTGAAATAGTTATTGTAATTCATCTCTTACTCTCGGATAACAAAAAGTGAATAATATCTATAATATTATCTACATAAAACATTGTAATATAATCATAATTTACCTGACAGAATTCTGCTATACTGCATGATTAAAAAAACACTCGCAGATACAATGCAGAGACAGGGAGATTCGAGATTCATACGTAAATGGTCCATGACCATTACAAATTTGCACATACCTTTGGACGATGAGATCTAATTCATTTCCAGCTCGGATAATTTCCATTTTGGCCTGCTCATGGCTCATATTATGGGCCTGAACTGAGCCGATGGCGAGAAGCCGGTCTCCAACCCGCAACCCGAGCCGGTGTGACAGACTCTTTGGATTTACCTGGAAAAAAAATATAAAAAATAATCTCCAAATATCCTTTCTCATTACATCTTGCTAACCATTGTCGAACCTCTGATGTATGAAAATGGCCAAATATCCGATATTACATCAGAATATTGTTGACCCAAGGAATATCAATGACATTTACTTATTTGTTGGGAAAGCTTTATTATCCAAGTAATGTAATATCTAAATGTTGTCAAAATGAATCTTGGTTAGTAATAACTAATAGGTTTTCTGTCAAATCCAGGGAAATAATGGAACAAAATATGGAAAACATATATGGGTTATTATTTTAACAACACTATGATTTATTGCTAACTTCAAACAGATGCGCGCACCCAGGCATAAAAGCAGCACCTCACCCACGCAAGTTTTACAGTAGCAAGTGGAGTTCTCAAGTATTATTTTATTATCAGAAAAGAAGATCATAACTTATATACTCAGGTACAACAGAATTCGTTATCTATAAAGCTTCCGTTTTCACAGTTGGAAGTTGCCGGCAACATTTGTTTTTATTAACGTTAATAATTACTGCAAGAACCTGTATACCATTTTGCTGAGCCTCAAAGATTACTAAATGTGTGCCCGTGTTAAAACAAATATACCGTAATATAACGTCTAGGGAGAACTTTAAGTGAGATTATTTGTAGGTTCTTATTCAAAGTTTTAATATACAGTAAGATCTTTAGAGCCATTTCGTCTCAGTAATCTTAAAATATCAATATACTGTCCCTTAAAGATGTTTTATAGGAACAGATGTCTTCGCACAATGACACCAAAACGTTTAATATATATACGACTCCCTCAATCTACATGATATCATTTTCGTAACTATTTTTTCTTTCTTCATATTTTGCATGACTTGTAGGAGATTCTACCAACGTTTGTACTATGACGCTGTTAGAAACCAAACATATTTTGCAATTTGTGTTGACACTATTATTACTCTAGCAGTCTATAATAACCATAGTCTAGACAGATACGACAACTTACAACAGGTTACGATCGGCTACGACTGGAAATAGTTAGGAATCGCAGGAATGTCCTGCCACAAGTCCTGGCTAGTCACGACCGAATGCGGTCGTGGGAAGGCCATCGATCATGTTCAAAAACTTGTCTGCGACCAAATGAGTTTAAGGTAGGTATTATTCAACTGTGATTGTTGTGCTACATGTCTACGTGGATGTACATTGTCATGGCTGATAGTAGGACTCTCCAGAAGTACATCGATCGCATGACAATGTACGCCTGACTATTCGCACGACATAGTCTGAAAAATCGTATGACAGTCGTGCAATTAGTCATAACTGAGAGATACACAAATTAGGATATAAAGTTTGAAAACGAAGCTAGAATTTATTACAAACCCTGCTTGACTAGCTAGCCGCATTACCATTGGTAACCAGTCACGAATAGACGTGACTAGTACTAGTAAATCACTCAAGGGTTTGCGACTACTCATGCTGATAGGCTGTTGAAAGTCGCAGTCTAGTCGGAGACAGGTCTAACTGTGTGACTGCTAGGATGCCATCGCAGAAAAATAACGACCAGACCAAGACTGCCCGAGGAGGTCGCACGACTAACATGGTCGTGCACAAGATGAAAATATTAGAAGTATACCATAGTTCAATTATAGATTACTAAAACGGAATATGACAATGTACTAAAAGGAAGAGCATTACATTGAAACTAGCATATTCTGTATGCATTCATTTTTTTACCACAACGTTTTATAAGAAACAGGTTCAGGAGATCAAGGCTTTGTGAGAAAAGAATGGCTGAGACTTAGGCTTATCAATGAATGACCTGATACTAATTTGTCAAAAAAAAATTTGCTTCTCTGTTAAACGATTAATTTCAATAGTTGTTTTAATATTAAATATGTTTGTTGGTCCATTTTTATTAAACAATATTAAAATTATTCCACCAAAGTGGTCACAGGCGCACCATGGCAGTCAAACATTTGCGTACATGATGATCCAGGATTAATGTCATATCGTATGACACTGGCGTTAATTGGCAGCAGCTAGAAGTTTGATATTGAAACGTGAAATTATAATAGCCTTAGATATAAAGCAGTCAAATTACCCCAGTTGAAGTGGGCTATAACGAGAAATCATCGTTTATTTAATCGATGTCACCCAATCGTTCAATAATACATGAAGATACATGTATACAATTCATACTGGTTCAGTTGTGAAGAAAGGGAGTCACTAGCTACAGAGCAATCCGGGTTATATACGACCACTCCTGTTGAGAAAACTTCAAAAATAAAATGTAGCTAGCACTCATTAATATATGCTGGTTCGATTTAAAAGTCATTTTTAGATTTTTGAAATACTGAGCTTGATTACTTAATCAACCAAACTGTTTTAGTGTCATAAAAGGATGCAGCCGTGCCTTCAGCTGGATTCGAACCTCCCGGCGGCCGTTCACAGCTCACCTTTTAAACGTTAATATCTTTAACGATATGCTGTGGAATGTTCACCATTTAACAGGGAACATCCGAAAAAAATATGATTATACTGTTTACTGTCTATGAATATGTAGTAGCCCCAAAATCGTTTTAAACATGAATTACTCTAGATTGTACTTTATTCAAATATTTAAATTAGCTCTAATTTCAGACTCTGTTGATACGAGATTATAGATAATGTTTTATTTTTTTGTTAGAGAATTTCCATGTCGATTTGTAAGAACATAGATCTACAAACTGTTTAGTAAAGATATAACTCAAGCTATTCCAGACCACCCGTAGATAGGTTCCTGGAGTGTGACAGAGATTTTAGTGCCTAACAGCAAGTAAACATAATGTCCAGAAGTGGATAAGCCAGAGTCCAAAGTTATCAGACCAATATGAAACGCCATACTGCTTACTGGCTCATTCTTAGCATACTCTGGAAATTCCTATAATCAGGCACCACGGAGTGCAAGTGGACTCTCTAGTCAGTAAACCCACATCTAGCCACCAATGACCGGATTTCGTGGTGGACTCTCCAGCCAGTAAACCCACATCTAGCCACCTATGACCGGATATCGTGGTGGACTTTCTAGCCAGTAAACCCACATCTAGCCACCAATGACCGGATTTCGTGATGAACTCTCTAGCCAGTAAACCCACACCTAGCCACCAATGACCGGATTTCATGGTGGACTCTCTTGCCAGTAAACCCACATCTAGCCACCAATGACCGGATTTCGTGGTGGACGCTCTAGCTAGTAAACCCACATCTAGCCACCAATGATCGGATTTCGTGGTGGACTCTAGCCAGTAAACCCACATCTAGCCACCAATGACCAGATTCCGTGGTTGACTCTCTAGCCAGTAAACCCACATCTAGCCACCAATGACCGGATTTCGTGGTGGACTCTCTAGCCAGTAAACCCACATCTAGCCACCAACGGCCGGATATCATTTGTGTATCGCACAGATATCGTTTTGCCCACCAGACTTTTCTTTTACTTCATACGAATGTTAACATGGGCTGATTTTTAGCTGATATGTATTTAGATATATTTGTGAATTAATGTTAAGGCGGGTGTTTAGACAAACTAATGGAATAAGTGTGTTGTAAATACGCTTGTGATAAAAACACAGGTGAACATCAAGGTTACCTCTGATATACATCTTGTTTCTATTTCTTAGACTTAATAATATTTGATGTAATAGAAGCAGTCTGCGCCAAACTATTCATGAAATTGCTAACTTGTTAAGCTGTATGGAAAGAACAAGGACAAGTACTGGTTCTTTTAGAAGATATGCTTTCATTTTTTTCCCACAAATAGAATACATAATAACTATTATAGTGAGTTCACTTGTAGTAAACTTTAAATACGACGAAATTCCATAAATTCCTTGAAGTACATGTATATATTTAATGATTATAATAAATACTCGCCGTGTGTAAAATATATAGTGAAACGCATTCTACTGCGTTAGATGCGCATTAAGATGGGACAGTAATTAAATTTGTATCATAATTAATTACTCAGAAAATAATGACATAAACCTATTTGACTTATGATTGTTAAAATTATATTATTTTTTATACATTGAAGTGTTGATGTAAATCTGGAGGTAAATCCCTTTAAAAGGGGGTTTAGAAATGCACATAATTACAGCTTCTATTTGTACATGTAACTTTAATTGTGTCAGTGAAACTGTATCTCAAATAATCACAAGCTGCAAGCTATACATACTACTACTTAATGTTTTTCTCCGGGTGCGTCCGTTCCGTGAGGGCAAATACTAGAATATGAATTAATTAGACTGTAAGGTGAGATGTCATGAGATGGCTGAAAAATACATTAGTGAAGAATAGGCCATCTAAAAAGCTCTATTTATTGCACAAAGTACACCAAATAAATCAAACTTTTGACATAACCTTGGTATTTTGTAAATGAAAAGGACCAACTTGATGTTTTTCTTTTGACTTGCATAGAAAATGGAAAAAAATGACGAAAGTTTTTTAAACAAATATATATCAATTTTCTTTGACATTTCCAGTTCATCTATTAAGGTGCATTATATCCGATGTGAGCAAACTGGCGGCTTGAGTTACGCAAAAACATGCAATACTGAAAGTCATACATTTTTAATTTTGAATATATATTTACTGCGATATCGTACATTTGAAATTATATAACATGAAAACGAAGTGCAAAGTGTATGTTTTGAAACAGTGACATATTTTGAAAGAAACAAACCTGTTGTATATAAAGTGGTGATCCATACTCGTGGCCCCCTTGCATTCGAAATCCCCAAGGGGTGCTTGTAGTGTTTCTCCTTAAACGTACGGAAACCACTTGATCCTGCGACATTTTTGCACTTAAAATATCAAATAAATCCTTGAAAAATTATATTTTAATTCCGCACAATCTATTGCACTACACTAGATCCAATTGTATGTCCGTCTGACCGTACGTCCAAACTGAGGCGCACTCAATGTTGTATTTTTATACGAAAAATGCTACCTGCGCGTACGTTAAAACGCAAGTTACTGGTAGGACAAGAAAGTCTGCGAGAGATATCAATACATCTACATATCACACAGACCGGTGTAGGTGTACAAACTATTGGATATATACAAAAACCTGGCAAAATACTCTATGTATATACGATACACGGTGTGCTACCTATAACGTTAGATATGTTGTTTGTTATTGTACGAGTCAAAACTTCCTACTTAATCTTATACGTGGACCTACTTATTAATCTCATACGAAGTAGTAATTTAAGTGTGACGTTGAAACTGTTAGTAGAAGTAAGTGTTTCAAGTACGTATAATTTAAGAAACAAAGAATTCGTCATCTTCTAAGTTATAGGGATTACCACGATGTACTTTAAACCCGCTCCATGAACTAAAAATGTCACAAAAATGTGTCTAAATCATCTGCCTGGTATGCATGCACGCAGTTTTTGAGAATGAATTCTTAAAGACAATCTAACATTACAAAATATACCATTTATCATTTTCTTTTTTAGAGGTTACGCCTTTTCTTCATAAAAAGATCCTTCAGAAAATATTGCAGCTATTTGAACAAGAGTGAGCATGTAATCATGCTGAAAACGATTCCTGTATCACAGTCATTTAAAAAGACAACAACATTCAATTTAGCATTTCCAATTCCTAACTGAAACATGGATTACTGCCATAGCATTATTCACAAGCATAGACTGGACTATGTCCGACATCGGAACATTTTTTACGTTGTGTAATTATGCCTCACCGCCCTATCAACCGCAAAAAGTTTTTAGAACGGTATTCCGTTAGGACCATCGTTGCTTCGCCCCTTGCATACTAGACCATTATAAGCTCTTGGGCCAATACTTCTTGTATTTCAGTATCGCCAGTGGCTCTGTAAAATAACCTCAAACCAAGTGGCTCTGTAAAATAACTTCAAGGTTTTCACGTCTCAGTTCATTCGGCCTGCGTGCGGAGGTGCGAAAACATGTTGTGATGATCGTGGCACGATGAGAAATACAAAAGCGTAATATAAATATCATACTTATCGTTATATCATCGAAGCGGCGATGGAACGATAACCCAATGCTAATGTCGAATGCACTAAAGGAATCGCATAATATCGCCCTAATGTCGAATGAGCGAAGCAGCATAACAAGACCCTTTTGTGTACATTCGCGTCGTGTTCTGTTATGATGCCATCAGCCCTTCGATGTTAGATATAAACATATCTCGCCTTCGCTTCGTAGTATAGTCATTTGGTCGAAAGTGTTAAGACTCTGGGATACTTCCTATAAAACACAATTAACCCAGCCCCTAAGCCAGGGGTCGTGAGTTCGCTCTTCCAACCAAAACCCAAAAAGTACTAACATAGGGATAAGAGTCTTTACACCTGGCTCGCTAAATAACCAGGGAAGCTTCTGGAATTGGAGCGTCTTCTGTATCTTGCACTATCCGCCCGCTGACATCACTATAACAGTCCGGAGGAGTCGTCTAAATGGGTTACCTATGGCGACTATAGATAGCATACAACCCCCCCCCCCCCCACACTCACACCCTCAGATTTTAGCGAATGGGCTTTCATCGGACGCAATTCCATTGATACCTTCTCGAGTGTTAGGGCAGAAGTTTAAGCCAGTATTGCCCACGTGTATCACAGGTAGTTGGCTTATCAGCAGATTAAATGAAACAAGGCAGATAATCATTAGTGCTAATGGCTTTAATCTCCCGGAGGCTCCCGTGTAAATAGACCATAGTAAACGATTTTATTTTAATGAGATATTATTGGCGCGCATGATTGGGTTGCTAATATATTTGTTTGATCTATTATTAGTGATATTGATATGGGCATTACGTCTAAATGTCCTAAGGTTGCAACCGTCCATTAAAAACTAATTAATCTAAAATGAATCCCCAAAAATGCTCATAAAAATCAGGTACACACGAAATACAGTTTAATCTGCTTGTCGCGAGAACTTTAATTATTCTTGTTGTTGAAGAATTGTTAATATCAAAAATCTTAAAATATATGTAAGATTGGCAATAAAGAGTGTGCAAGTATATTATACAGTAGACATATATTCATGATTTATGAAATATGTGTTGTTAGAAAATGTCTTAGTTCATTGAAGAATTCAAATAAAATGCTAACAAACTTATTCATCAAAGTTTGAATTGAAAGACGAAGAATATGTAAGTAATATTTCAGTTGATAGCATATGGCAAGTTTACTTGTTAAACTTTTTTGACTCATTATTTTTTTCCAAGCAAACTTTGTATGGTACTTGAGAATATAGTGTTAAAGTGGTCCAGGAGAACGTTTAAGAGGTCTAAGCGTTTCAATTTACAAATCTGTAGCGGTTCAATGGATTCACTGCAGACTTATCACGTACATATACTTACCGGGCACAGACTGTAAGTATTCTTAATACTGTAGACTTACTGTACTCATTACAGACTTACCGGATTTACTGAGATTTACTACAGACTTACTGGATTTACTGCAGACTAACCGACTTTTCTACATACTTATCGGACTTACTGCAGACTAACCGAATTTACTACAGACTTATCTGATTTACTGCATACTAACCGAATTTACTAGAGTTGTCGAATTTATCTCAGACTAACAGGATTTACTGCAGACTTACCGAATTTACTACAGACTTACCCGATTTACTTCAGACTTACTGGATTTACTTCATACTTACTGTATGTACTACAGACTTACTGGATTCACTGCAGACATTATTGCAGACTAATAGGATTTACTACAGATTAACCGGGTTCTCTACAGACTTATGCAATTAGCTGCAGACTTACTTATGTACTGCAGACGTACAGGATTCACTACAGACTTTATTGCAGACTAACAGGATTTACTGCAGACTAACCGAATTCAATACTGACTTACCGGGTTTACTTCAGACTTACTGGATTTACTTCATACTTACTGTATGTACTACAGACTTACTGAATTCACTACAGACTGTATTGCAGACTTATAGGATTTACTACAGATTTACTGGATTCACTGCAGACTTATGCAATTTACTGCAGACATACCGCAGACTAACAGAATTTTACTACAGACTTACCGAAAGTTTACTTCAGACTCAAGGCAGACTAGCAAAATTTACTACAGACTTACGCAACTTACTGCAGACTAACAGGACTTACTCCAGACTTACTGGATTTACTACAGACTTACTAGATTTACTGCAGAGAAACAGGATTTCCTACAGACTTACCAGAATTACAACAGACTTACAAGATTTACTGCAGAGTAACAAGATCTCCTACAGACTTACCATATTTACTGCAGACTTACTGCGCAGACTGGCTGCAGAGTAACAGGATTTCATACAAAGTTACTGAATGACTACAGATTTACCGACGAACTGCAGAGCAACAGGACTTACTACATACTTACAGGATTTACTTCAGACTTACAAGATTACTGCAGACTTACCAGATTTGCTGCAGACTTAGATTATTTACTAAAGACTTGCCAGATTTACTGCTGAGTAACAGGATTTACGACAGACATATTGCAGTCTTACTGCCAATAGGATTTACTACAGACTTATTCCATTTACTACAGACTTACAGGATTAACTATGCACTTAGTGGATTTACAACTGAATTCTACAGACTTACCTGATTTACTACAGACTTACTGCTTACTTATTTTTAAATATACTAACAGGATTTACTGCAAACTATACTTACCGGATTTAATATAGACTTACCGGATAAAAAATACAGACTTACTGGATTTACTACAGACTTACCATATTTACTGCAGACTTACAACAAATTTACAAGATACACGTTTTATTTTACAACTTTGCGCATATGGGCATCAGCATTATACATTACATGTATAATAACATTTACATAACAAAGTATCATAGCAATTCACACGAACTTAACACATGAGCATGAATGTATAACATCCGTAATTAGACACACATATCCAAATATTGCATGCATCTCAATTCAATGATCGTGCCAGCACCCAAAAACCTCTTAATAGTCTGTGCTCAAAGAGAACAGATTCCAGTGCAGGTACCAAAGGCATGACTTACTGCAATGATTTACTGCAGTTTTACTCGATTTATTTCAGATGTACTGCAAAGTAACATCAGATTAATCAGATTTACTCCATACTTATAGTTTCTATTACAGACTTACTGCAGAGTTACCAGACACTGGACTAACTGCCAAGTTATGGGTTAAGCAACAGAGTTACAGAAGACAAGACTTGTCGGATGTACCACAGACTTATCGGATTTTCTGCAGGCTTTCGAACATTTGAGTGGACTAATAGGAGACTTATCAGACCATACTGAGGATTTTCTGGTTTTACAGACTCAAACCAGGCACTATTCACCATGCTGTAGACTTCCTCGATGAGTTGCTGACTTAATTTCGACTCTCGGCAAACTTCCCGCTTACCTGGTAGCCTGGGTTGCCTGTCCATATCACTTTTACTAATATAGAACGCCTAAAAAAACGGACTTGTTGCAAAACGTGATGTCTACAGTTCTGGCTAACCAAGGTTATCATTCACGTACAGTGTTCGGTTATAGTTCAGTTTCAGTTTCATCACGGTGTTATTGAGTGTTTTTACTAAAGTTTGGTGTTGCAGTCTCTGCAAGGTGCCAAAATGGTGTATGTTATCACCTAACTATCAAGTTAAATTCCAATTCTTTGTTTCTTTTGTTTTATTTTCATGTTTTAATTTTGTTTCTTTCATCCGTCTCTTCTTCAGATATTTCGACCAGCTGATAACACGTTGACTTTTTTTAAAAGTTGAGCATTTTTCAATAACGAAATTCTTTATTAATTAGCAGGTCACTGATTCTTAAAACTTTGCAGGAAAGTTGGTCTTGACGGTCTTGGTGATTACATCGAACATTTTGAAAGTTTATTATTTGTTGCCGTTCCAGGCCCATTGGCCGGGTTTTGAAAAGGGGTATGATATCGATCCTCGAAGAGGCAAAGTTGGTAGGTGTAGGAAGGGTGTCCCCAGTCAGTCAGGGGTAGGGTCTCTCCAAGAAATTTATACATCAGATCGTATAATCTGACGAGTTCTACAGGTGGTCTTGTATCATTTTTCTTGGTTTCTTTTCCAAATGACACTTCTAATACAAGAGGGTCATGATGACCTTATATCGCTCATCTGTTAAACTTGGCCTTGGAATCATCAAAATACACATTCTGATCCAGTTTCATGAAGACAGGGTCATAAATGTCGCTTCTACAGTGTTAACAAGCTGTTCCTTTGCTTTGAGTGGTGACCTAGTTTTTGACCCCACATGACCCAGTTTCGGATTTGGCAAAGGAATCATCAATATAAACATTCTTACCAAGCTTCATGAAGATAGGGTCAAAGATATGTCCCCTAGGATTAACAAGCATTTCCTTTGATTTAAGCGGGTGACCTAGATTTTAACCTCCACATGACCCAGTTTCGAACTTGGCCTAGAAATCATCAAGATGAACATTCTGACCAAGTTTCGTGGCCTCAAGAGTGTTAAAAAGCTTTTCCTTTCATTTGACTGGGTGACCTAGTTTTTGACCTCATATGACCCAGTTTTAAACCTGGCATAGGAATCATCAAGATAAACACTCTGACCAAGTTTCATGAAGATAGGGTCATAAATATGGCCTCTAGAGAGTTAACAAGCACTTCATTCGATTTGAGAGGGTGACCTAGTTTTTTAACCCACATGACCCAGTTTCGAACTTGGCCTAGGAATCATCAAGATGAACATTCTGACCAAGTTTCATGAAGATATGGTCATAAATGTGGCCTCTAGGATGTTAACAAGCTTCTCCTTCGATTTGACCTTGTGACCTAGTTTTTGACCCCACATGACCCAGTTTCGAACTTGGCCAAGAGATCATCAAGATAAACATTTTGTGCAAGTTTGTATCAAAGCATAGCATAAATCAAACCTCTATATGGCTGAAAGGGCCAATATAAATTTTTTTGCCCCTTTCAGGAGCAGTAACTCGAGAACCCATGAAGGAATTTCGCCAGTTTTCGCAAGGGACCGGAAAAACATTGTGACTTAAGTTGTATGTAAGTCTGGTTAAAATCGAATGTAAAATGTCACTTCTATCATATTCACAAGGTAAAATTAACAAATTTTGGCTCTTTCAAGGGTCAATCAGGGGCCGCAACTCCAGAACCTATGATTGGATCTGCTGGATTCATCATGGAATCCAAGTTTTATTGTTGTTAAAGATATTATGCAAGTTTGTATCAAATCAAACCATAAATGAAGTCTCTATATGGCTGCAAAAGCCAAAATAGCAATTTTTGGCTCTTCAAGGGGCCATAACTCTGGAACCCATGATGGGATCTGGCCAGTTTTCAAAAGGAACCGGGATATTATGCCAATACAAGTTGTGTGCAAGTTTTATTAAAATCAATTGCATAATGTGGTCTCTATTTTGTTCACAAGCCAAAAATAGCAAATTTTGGCCCTTTAAAGGGCCATAAATCTAAAACCCACGATGGGATTTGGCCACCGAGATATTATGCCAATACAAATTGTGTGCAAGTTTGATTAAAATCGGTTGCAAAATGTGGTCTCTATCGTGTTCATAAGAAATTGTGAATGAATGGATGACAGACAAAGGACGATCACAAAAGCTCACCCTGTCACTATCTTACAGGTAAGCTCATAAATAGTAAAATACGGAAGTCAATAAAATGTCTTTGAATAAAGCAAAGGAATTGGTACAGGAGAGGTGGAAGTAGAGGATGTCCCAAAGGAAATGGTGAGTATGACTTCAAATCCTTCAATCTGGCAAATTCTGTGTACGATTGTTAGCGGACACAAAGTACTAGCAGTCTGACCTTTATATGCCCAAATGAAGTCTATGGGGTGGAATGATGTAGTTCCCATTTCACCTTTATTTCCATTGTATATAACCTTTAACTGACACGGGTAAAATACCACTGCAGTTACTTCGAAATTCTTTGGGATAAAGTGAACCTAGATAAACCAGTTTCAAACTTGAACTAGATTCCACAGACCTTCTGATCAGGTTTCATGTAGTCTTTTTGTTAACCAAGTTTGTGTATAATTTGACCAAATGACTTAGTTTTTGACTGACTCAAGATTACTTAGTTTCAAACATCTTAGAATTCATAATGATCCATGCAATCAAGAAGAAAGATTTGTCCTAAGGCGTGTAAATTAGTTTTGTTTATGAGTCAGCCTAGTGACAAATATTTTGACTCACCTAGGTTCAGTCTCGACCTAGATTTTATAAAACAAACATTCTGACCTAGTCTTCTGTAGATCGAGTAGAAAATGTGGTCTCTAAACTTGGTGTCAACAGTTTTTTCTCCATTATTACACTAGTGGACTATATATAAGTCAAGATAATCAGTTCTGAACTTGACCGAGATTTCATAGACAAATGTGGTCCTTAGCTAATTCTTGACCACAGATAACCAAGTATCGAACTTGCCAATATGTAACCGAGGCAAACATTCTGGCCAAGTTTCATCAAAACTGTAACCTGGTAACAGATTTTTGTATGCCCTCAACTGACATATGGCAATGAAAATTGTTCATCTGAGCACTTCTGCTCTAGTGAATTAATAACACTGGTCATTGTGACAAGCCTCTAATTTAGTACCAGGGTCCTGGCTTGAACTAATTTGACAGGTGACCAAAGCAAATGCTCCTTGTAAAATACCACAGGTTTTTTCATATTAACTCTATGTATAAACACCAATCCCTGTGAGAAGTTTGTTTTAAGCACACATTCATTTGAACAAACTTTGGAGAGGTTGGAAGGTAATTTCTAGTTTCAGCTTGAGATAGGTCCTGCAAGGATACTTCTTGCCAAATTTGGTAGAAATCATGAGAAGGTTTTTGTTGTGTTTAGAGCAACACCAAAGCAGAGAATAGGTCATAATTCACGGGATAATGCGAAAAGGTACAATTAACCTTTTTTCTAATTACTAGCACTTGGTACATTTTTGCCTTAACCCTGTGATTTATGGTCACTTTCCATCTTTTGCTGTTGAAATATGACCCTAGGTCCCCCGCCGAGCATTATTTCAAACATGTGCGGACACCTTGGTAGAACCGCCTACTGGCTGCAAGCATGGAAGAATGTATGATCAGTATGGACAAAAGACAATGGAAGTCAGAGGATCCACATACCTTTAACCTCTGGAAAATATCTCTGAGGGTAATAATGGAATTTGGCCATTTCAAGAAAATCTGACAATGCATGAAAAAGCTAGTGTCTACACCTTTAAGACTATTGTTTACAGATATTACTGAGTATTGGCTTAGGTGAGCTAAAAATACAAAAACACAGTAGTTGGTCATTATTTTCATTTTTAAATTATCAGTCAATAACAAAACACATAACTGTGAATATTCCTCACAAAGGAAAATTATGCTTACAGTGTATGAATCTTTCTTAATGATCTTAATGGAATGAAAACTCATGGTGACACAGATGTTTATGATGCCAAGCATAAATAAGAGTAAAACGGCATTACATACACATGTATACATATGACCCTGTATAATGAAATATAATGAAACATAAGAGGGATGGCCCAAATTTTCCAGGAATTATTCTCTGTAAGTTGTCATATAGAAACAAATCTAATGATTTTTATTTTACAAAGAAATAATACCCAAAGATAATAAAGAATGCTAGGTACATATTAACATCAATGAAGTCTAGCTACAATGAAAGGTAAAAAATATTTTACGAATACAACATATTTGTACTTGGGCAAATTGAAAAATTGAAATTGTGCAGGGTTCACTTACATAATAATTAATATCACTATAGTTACCAGCACTCAAAATTCCATTTCTTTTTACCATTCAAAGCCTTTGTGTAATTTCTTATCGAGTTCTGTTCAATACATATTATACAAGATTTAATGTTTCTTAATTATAAAGAACTTTTCCTGGAACTTCTTCACCACCCCTCACATATGTGTCTATAAGGTATCAGTTTTAACAGATGAAAAACATGTTCATGCACATACATTAGCCTGCATATCAAAATACTATGTAACATGTATGATGCGAATGTTGGATAATAACCTAGATATACAGCTATAAATCTACAACAAGCTATTAATACAAATCAATCTGACTAAATTATGTAATCTTAGTAAGGTAATGCGTAGCATTTTCATGACATGATATTAATCAAACTTAATTATAAATAAAGAGCTGTTTGTAGAACACATATGCCTCCACCCCACCCTTATGGTGGTCAGTCTTATTTCCATTGTCAAGTTCACTATGACCTTGTCCTTTGACCAACTGATTCCCAAAACAATACAGGTCATCTACTGACCACAGGCAATAATCCAATGAAGTTTGAGAATTGTAGACCAAAATTTTCTTTAATAATTGAAAAGAACCCGTTTTCAGTCTCAATGTCAATGTGACCTTGACCTTTGACCTACTGGCCCCAGAAGTAATAAGGGTCATCTACTGACCTTAGGCAATCATGGTATTTAGTTTCATGACTGCTGGCCAGTGCACCTCTATTCATTGACTTTTCAGTCACAAAATCACTGTCACCTTGACCTTTAAACTACCAACCCCCAAATAGGGGTAATCTTAAGAAATTTGATCATTGTGAGACCCAGCTTTGTCTAGTTATTGCTCTGAAACCAAAAGGTTTACCTACATACAATAAGCAAAACAATATTACCCCTTTTCTTCAAGTGGGTAGTGTGGGGTGCATAAGTTATTTTTTCAGCTGTCTTCTAGTCCTAAGCACAGCATACTGTTTCACAACTATTCCCATAGGACTCTGAATAAGGACAACTTATCAAAGTGATTTTGATACAATTATTTGGAAATGCTTTCAAATGTCCTGTTTAAACTAGAACTGTCACAAGAGTGACTTATACCCCCACCATACAGTCTTGTCACAGAGGAATGGCAACCATAAGAAATTTTAAAAATACTTAGAATAATATAAAACGTAAAAAAAAAACCTTAATACTAAAAAAAATAAATAGTTACTCGTCTTTGGAGTACTTCATCCTGGGTTTCTGTGGCACATATAAGGAATACTAGTATATGTGCCCAGGATGAGGGATGAGGTAAACAGAAAAATCTTTAATATTAGAGATACACTAAATATGAATACAAAAATATGTCTTACCGACACATGTTACCACAAGAAAATGTCTTTACTTTTTACATAGGACTAATAATAAAAAAATTAGAAAAATACCTAAAATTTTGAAAATCTAAAAATAGAATTTCTAAAAATAGACTTATTCTTGGAATTTAAGGGGACGCAACTCAGTGCAAAACTTAAAAAAAGGTTACTTCCCTTTGGCTCTAAGCCAATCAGAATGATATAAAGTGAAAATGCATCAAAATTAACCTGAAATTCTAAGTAAAAGGGGGCATTATTAATGAAAAGTTGGTGTCAGAGTTATGCACCTTGTGTCACATGATGTGGGTGATAAGGTGGAACACCTATTTAAAGTTTGAATCAAATCCATTTAGTAATAACTGAGATATAGTGAAAATGTATCAAAATTAACCTAAAATTCTAAGTAAAAGGGGGCATAATTCATGAAAAGTTGGTGTCAGAGTTATGCACCTTGAGTAACAGGATGTGGGTGATAAAGTGAAACATCTATTTTAAGTTTGAATCAAATCCATTTAGTATTAACTGAGATAATAATTTCGTGACGGGACGGGACGCGACAAAACTGACTCCTATATAGCACACCCCCCCCCCCAACATGTTTGGTGGGGGTATAATTAACAGCAAGTAGTCTCAATGGAGTTCAGTTGAGTCATATTTTATTCCAAAGAGACTACAAACAAACTCTGATTCTGTTCCATCCATGGTAGAAAATGTTGCCTATGAATTGTAAACATTGAAGGTTTTTCTATGATTTGACATTGTGTCCTAGTTTTGACCAAACATGACCAAGACTTAATTTCTTAAATACAAACATCCGAAAGTGTGTGGTCATATACAGTCTGACTAAAACTGGTCATGATTTGCAAAAGAAACAAGTCATAGATAGTAACTGTGAACAGATGGACAAAAAGACAGACAAATGATAATCACAATAGCTCAGCTCCAGCCTGTGGCTCCAGTAAGCTTAATATATAAAGTTTTATGAAAGTAGTATTTGTTTGGTTCAAGCTTGCTGAAATCTAACCCTGAGTAGTTTTAAAGGTCTATAAAACATCAAAATGTGAGATTAATGATCAAAATCAACTTTATACGTTGATATTTAGTATTTACAAAAAATGTACATATACATGTATGTGACAATTCTGTTTTTGTTATGTTGCTATAACAATCTAACTTTGTGTTAAACTGATTACATAAGGTAACACTGTAATATTAAGATTTCAGACGCATTATCTTTTATCAAATTTTCACAGAGAACATACGCCCTGCCTGGGGATTGAACTCAAGACCCTGAGTTCCGTAAATCAGTGATCTCCCTATTGAGCTAAAAAGGCGGACTTATTTAGAAGAGATATCTCCTTTATACCAGTCACACATACGATGCGGATAGCTACGTTTAGCTACGGATAGAAACGTAGTAATCCGTATCGATCCGTACCTGAGTCGTACAGACTGGTATGGATTGATACGGGTTACTACTTTAAAGTACGGCTCAGTTACGGATCGATACGGATTACTACGTTTCTATCCGTGGCTAGACGTAGTTATCCGCGCCGTATGTGTGACTGGGGTATAACATAGAGGTAGCAGCTCCTTTGAGGCGACTTTATAAGAGTTGCTGTACAATCATAAATTTTAGCAAGGGATTTTTTCCCATTTTTACTACCTATATTCATTAAGTGATTGTATTCATGAAAATAAATACTTGTGAAAGTGTTATTACTATTACAAATAACCTGTATCTCTAACAAGTTGGCTATAAATCATATTATACAATGACAACCAATTCCAGTTTTAAGTATACTTTAAGCATCTCAAAAATTACTGATTTAACAGCATAGTGTAGTGTAAAACAATTCAAATGTACAATGAAATATGACAAGTGTAAACTTGACATATTTTGTTGTGAAGAGCATTAGGATTTCATAAAACAAATTGTACATATTGATTAAAACATGTGTGAAATTCAAACCCATTTTTTGGTGTTTCTCTTTCAAAAATGATAACTTTCGAAACAAAACGTGTAAAGAAATGAAACTGACTTTGCCTCTTACAAGCCTTTTACCTGTTTGCCATTTGACATTTCAAAACGATTCACAAATGCGAATAAGTTCATGGATAAAATTGTCTGGAAGAGTGCGTTCTAGTGAACTGTAGCACATATAAATAAAAGTAATACACATAATATTATCACAGCCTGGAGAATAAGACATAACATCATCTGAACTGGTACACAGATATACTTCTTTCTGGAACATGGGTAAGATTTAAAGACTGGTACCTGAAATGGAAAAAAAAGTACCTATATGTAAGAAATAACTCATACCGTCATGTTTGACATTGTGGGAGTATAATAAAGCCATGTACTATTTTTGGTATTACACTGATGAAATAACAATTTGATGTTTATGTCATTTCAAGTATAGAAGATGTTGGTCTATAACTCATAGTGAAAAAAGGAATTTCAATGTTTTGTGTTTTTCCACATTGAATTTATTACACTGATAAAATGTGAGGATACACTATTTTATTGAACTTTTTTATTAATATAATACATTCAGTACGAAAAGACAGGCGTGTAATATCCTCTATGTACTAGTCAAGACTACAAAATGATTTTACAATAACATAAAGAGACAAAAATTCTACTTTTAGATCTAGTCAGGAATTTCTTAAGTGATATACAAGGGAATTACATGTGAAGACAGTGGATCACATGACAAAGTCTCTATCAAAACTATAAGATATAAACAAGCCCATATACTTAAAAGATATTTTCTCTTCTCTTTTAAAAATAACAGTAACTCAGTCTGTTCTATATTCAATCTCATTTTTATTTCATTGTTGTGCTTATCCAGCAAGATCAGGTTCAAAACAGATAAACAGTGACAATTTCTAAATCATAAAATAGGTCCTAAAAACTTATTTTCACAGTTTGTGAAAAAAACACCATTAATCTAGACTGTGCCTTTCACAACTTAAACAAGAGGGCCATGATGGCCCTATATCGCTCACCTCTTATCATTGCACTTGAGGACAAGAAGGTCCTCAGAAAAATGATCTAAGTCCAAAGGACAGTAACAACAAAGGGAAGAAATTTAACCAAAAAGAAAAAAAAATTCTTACAAGGTACAGATATGTCAAAACACACCTACAAATTGGGGGAACCATCCATGTTGTACCACAGAAAAGTGGTCTCGGTTTTTCCCTACGGCCAATAATAAAAAAGTTACTAAATATAAGCTATTTATAGTAACGTAAAAGGGAAGTAATTAAGAAAAAAAAATTATTGTAAGTGAAGAAAAGAAGGCTCTGCCAAATAAATCTGTTGACATAAATGAAATTTCAGATCAGTATCTTCATTAGTTACGGAGATATACCCATTTTAATTTGAAATAAAGGGAGGTAATTTGACATAAAATCAGTTCATAGTTATCTACCCTGACTGTCTCAGTCCAACTAATAACAATAATAAAATTTCAAATAAGTCCTATAAGTACTTACTGATATAAATCCATTTTGATTACAATCAGGGGAGGGTATCAGATATAAAATAACTCTGAACCTATGCTTGGATCTGATTTGTCATGGAATCCAAGAATTATTGTTGTTGAAGTTATTTTGGAAGTTTGTATCAAATAAAACCATAAATGAAGTCTCTATATGGCTGCAAAAGCAAAAATAGCCAATTTTGGACCTTTAAGGGGCCATAACTCTGGAACCCATGAAGAAATCTGGCCAGTTCAAGAAAGGAACCAAGGTCTTGTGGTGATACAAGTTGTGTGCAAGTTTGGTTAAAATCGAATCATAAATGAAGCTGCCATTGTGCAGACAAGGTCAAAATAGCTAATTTTGGCCTTTTCAGGGGCCATAACTCTGGAACCCATAATGGGATCTGGCCAGTTCAAGAAAGGAACCGGGATCTTATGGTGATACAAGTTGTGTGCAAGTTTGGTAAAAATCAAATCATAAATAAAGCTGCTACTGTGCAGACAAGGTCAAAATAGCTAATTTTGGCCCTTTCAGGGGCCATAACTCTAGAACCCATAGTGGAATCTCGCCAGTTCCAAAAAGGAACCAAGATCTTATGGTGATACAAGTTGTATGCCAGTTTGGTTAAAATCAAATCATAAATGAAGCTGCTATTGTGCAGACAAGGTCAAAATAGCTAATTTTGGCCTTTTCAGGGGCCATAACTCTGGAACCCATAATGGAATCTCACCAGTTCAAGAAAGGAACCAAGATCTTATGGTGATACAAGTTGTGTGCCAGTTTGGTAAAAATCAAATCATAAATAAAGCTGCTACTGTGCAGACAAGGTCAAAATAGCTAATTTTGGCCTTTTCAGGGGCCATAACTCTGGAACCCATAATGGAGTCTGGCCAGTTCAAGAAAGGAACCGAGATCTTATGGTGATACAAGTTGTATGCAAGTTTGGTAAAAATCAAATCATAAATAAAGTTGCTATTGTGCAGACAAGGTCAAAATAGCTAATTTTGGCCCTTTCAGGGGCCATAACTCTGGAACCCATAATGGGATCTGGCCAGTTCAAGAAAGGAACCGAGATCTTATGGTGATACAAGTTGTGTGCAAGTTTGGTTAAAATAAAATCATAAATGAAACCTCTATCGTGCAGACAAGAAATTGTGGAGGGACGACGGACTGACGACGGACAGACGACGGACGAAGGGCGATCACAAAAGCTCACCCTGTCACTATGTGACAGGTGAGCTAAAAATGCAAAATGAATATTTTCATGAAATTCTTAATATCATGAAAAGGGAACACAAATGCTCAGTTGTATATTTGAGTTCAAGGTCTTTTTAACAATTTTTCATTCATAGAACGGCAGTGTCTACTTGTAGCAATGAGCACAATGCCCAACTGTATAGTGCTGCCTACTGATATATAGGTAATTTTTCTATTAATTCATTTCAAATAATGTAAACCATTAGCCCAAAGCGTTTATTTTCTCTTGTCTATACATATCCATGATTCCTACTTATAACATGAATTGAACAGCAGTAAAAATTACCATTCAGAGCTCCTATGGTAGTAGAACCCTTCTATAGTTGCTGTAGATTTTTGGAAACAAATATAGTAAAACCCGGCAAACGATGCACCATTTATATCCTTAATTGTGTGATCAGGCACCAGAAAATGTTCCTGAAAAAAAAACAACAACAACATTTTTATGTCTTTATCTAGCAAAATTATCTAAATATTTTCAGAACCTTGAATTTTAAACATGGATGCAAAAAGCTGACTGTTGTCAAAATTGAATTTAGCTAGATGCACAGTATTAGGCCAATCAGGTTTTTAGAGGTTACATGCTGACAGGGTAGATCTAAACTTAACCCTTATCATACTGAACACGATTGATTCTGCCTTTGCGACCAGTGCAGAACATGATCAGCCTGCACATCCGTGAGGTCTAATCATGATCTGCACTGTTTGCCATTCTGTCAGTAACTTTTTTGGTGTGCACCCCTTTTAACAGTTAATGGCACTGTCCAAATTGAAAGATGGACAAGTTCATTATAAGAAATTTAGCAGGGTAAGGGTTAATATGTATGCAGCATTCTTTATTATACCATAAATAAAACCCAAAATGATCCAAACTAACAATCTGAAAACACCTGCAGGACCATAATCTTGATTCTTATACTATCTCAGATAATTTGACAGTAATCTTTTTTTTAATCACTAACGGAAAAATGTAATCTTAATTCGGACAGAAACCAATACTGTATATTTCTAATATTTTCAGTGCCTTCATCAAATTTACTCACTTCTTGTAAAATAATTTTACAACAAATTAACCTACCTTCCATCTCATAAATACAAAGTCTGTAGTTTTTAAATCTTCATAATCAAATTTATCGGAATTAAAATTTTTAAACTGGTAAAATGACAGAAACTTCCCCTGAAACAGAAACAAAATGTTTACTTATTTTATAAACATGTCGAAAAAAACATTTTAGCATTAAAATAAAACTGTTGTTTTTAGGGTTGTTTTAACAACAGAGTAAATGTGTGATAACCAGAACATATGATTGTTAAAACAACTCTTTATATAACTATGCAAGCGACATGGCGAAATGTAAGCAGATGACTGAAACATTTGGAAATTTGTACAATCACATTTGTATCTGACACATCAATCTTTTGTAATTTTTAAGGCTGTGACACATTACAATGTAATTTATTCATTCATGTATGAACAGCTTTAATAAACAGTGATAAAAACTGTTTGATATGCAGGGCATAGTTAGTCTACGTAAAAAGTATTAAAGTGGTTAATAGCATGGGAAGTAACTAAATTTTACCCAATGTTTTCTATCCACTTCTTCATCCGCATCCCATTTACGAGTTAAAAACGGATGTTTTTCACTAATTATTTCTCCATCAAAAAATGTTGTTAGGGTAGGATACTCCTCAGTGAGACCTTTTATCTTTAAATAACCACACAGGTAGGATGTGTTCATATCAACATTCTGAAAAATGAAAAAAATAATGTATAATGTTTTAAAATTCTTACACAGTAACCATGTCATCAGTTAATAGCCTAGTTAGAATAGCAGGAACTATTTTGTAGGAAGTGGCTAGAGACCTCTAGACCCAGTGTTTAAAGGATACTCAGATTTTATTGCTTTTAACCTATGTACATATTTGCGCCACATTTTAACCTAAATTGTACGACGATGCCCCAGAGGGGATTTTGTACTGTATTGGAAGAAGAAGAAGGAGGTCAGACAATCAATATATCAACTCTGCATTATATGGAACTGGAGGGAGAATGTTATAATTGACTAGTTATCATAAACTTCTGTTTCAAACTCTTAACACTTTCAATCATTTTGTATAAATATTTATGACATTATATAAAACTACAATAACTAAAAAATAAGGATTTTTGTTAGTCACTGTTAGTGTTATTTACTATAACAGTAAAACAAATCAAGAATTTATAAGAAAAATTTACAAGTGCAAAACATACTACCCCGGTAAATAAAATTTATATAAATTAGAGCTTTGTTTGGTGTAATGGATACTTAAACTTATGCAATATTGTGTTTTTTTCTGGGGATTGAAGGATTATAATAACTTTCGGTTTCTATCATGTGCGAGATACTAACATACTATAAACAATGAAAGAACCGACGGTCTGGATAATGTTTTTAAAAAAAACTTTATAAACATTAATTTCATTTTGGAAATAATAAAATTAAACTGTTTTGATAGCTAATACCCTAGGCAGTGGCTAGGGTTACGGTACCGTAATCCTAGCCTCCGATTCTAGGATTACGGAAGTTCCATATTTCTAGACAACCCTACGAGAATAGGCTAGGATTACGGAAGTATTTAAGAGGAATCAAATATATATGTTAGGACATGCATAAATGATGTTGTTAACTTACTTGTTTCACTTAAAATAGCGATTTTTTCATGTCTGCCATATTATTTCGTGTTATCGATCCGCCATTTTGGGTTAGTAAAATATAGATGGACAATTATTTATGCACTGTTGATGAATGATTATGAATGATAAAAGTTAAAATCTTCTTAATGAAAATAGTAATGTTTCAATGTTTACATAATTGTCCAACTATATCTGGGTTACATCACGAGGAGGTGCTCAGTTCATGGCCCATTTCTTTTCCTTTTCAATTTCCATAATAAATAATCGTTGTTTTTTTTTTGTTATTGTTTTTTTTTTAAATATTGTTGTAATTTTGTTTTTGTTTTCGAGTACGTTATTATTTCATAGTCGTGATTTTGCATTTTTTTCTTTCATTTTTAATTGTTCTTCTCTATTTTTTTTTCTTTTCTCTTTCTTCTTTTACTAACCCAAAATGGCGGATCGATAACACGAAATAATACGACAGGCATAAAAAGTCGCTATTAAGTTTAAAACATCATTTATGCATGTCCTAATATATATATTTGACTCCTCTTAAATACTTCCGTAATCCTAGCCTATTCTCACAGGGTTGTCTAGAAATACGGAACTTCCGTAATCCTAGAATCGGAGGCTAGGATTACGGTACCGTAACCCTAGCCACTGCCATGTTCATATCCCCTCTGTAAGTGCCATCTGCAGTAACCATATTGATTACCAGACCCCTAGAAAACACAAATATTGGTTGGGTATAAATCAGGTAACCAGACCTCAAGCCCGATGTCTACAGATCCTTTAGCAGACCCCTTGCCACTGCCTACTTCATAAGACTCTTAAGTATTAAGACCCTTCAAATTTGAACTCAAAGGGCACTACTGTACTGAATGTACAACATGTTTTTCAGAAGTGAATAAGTTTTTTTGCTATCTTGGCAAAAATGTTTATGAAATATTATAAGCATATGTTAAGCAAAAATAACCAATCTGCGTCATGATTTACCAAACGCGCTGTGCATATAACAAATCTAAGTCCGTTGGTTATCTGCGCGCAGATTTACAAATTGTTACACAGGACAGATCCGCCCTGTGCGATTTACCAAATGTGCAGCACAAATAACAGATGTAACTATAAATATCTGCGTGCAGATAGTGAACTGAGAAGTGTCAATGTTATAGGGAGATATATCGTCCATATACAGGGCTTGCCAAATCCACCCGTCCACTCGTAAATACATTATTCCTGGATCTATCAAAGGCTTCGGGTTTACCAAGTTTAGATTGGTTGCATGTAGCACATAACACTTACTGTGTTATGCTATAAAAGCATATGCCCCATTCCAAAGGATTTTAATTAATCGAAATTTTTAACACTTTAAAACGGGTAAGTTAAAACTGGCAAGCACCAATTGGGTGGGGTATCTTACCTGTAAAATAACTTCAACGTCGTAACAATTCCCTTTGCTTTTCTGATGTCCTTGAAACCTTGAACCGTTGTATAACAATGAGGTTGCAATGCCTGGTTGTTCTGCATTCAATGGTTGCGGTGGGTCAATTCTTACCGGCATTTTGGCATAAAAATACGCAAACTTTCTAGCTGTCAAGCTATCTGTTGATGCGGATATATAACGACTCCGTCCATTGGTCTAGAATTGGGACTGTCTAATTTAAGCCAATCAGAATACTCCAGACAATGTCAATTTCCAATATGGCTGCGCCCATTAGGCAGTGTTTTTTGACTTTCTGTAGAGGTTCAACAAATAAGATTTTAAGGCATTCATTGCAAAATAAACACAATGATTTCTGCCTCAGAAGACTTCTCAGTACTAGGGGTTTGTCTTTTAAAATTTCTTTTGTTTCTAATCAAAGTCGCTGCTGTGTAGCTGTTTTATGTTTGACTTTGACATTGACAATAAATTTGGAAATTGTTGGGGCTGAGTGATTGGCACACTTACAGTTCAAAGATACTTAGATGAACAAAGAAGTAGGGAGGTCAGATAGGCATAATGACACTCAAGTTTTATTCTATTTCGCATTACTACGCTTTTCAGAATTGGTAAGAGTTTGGGAAGTTTCATGCATGCAGTTGCAATCGAGATAATGTGATCTAAAAATAGTTTACCTGTAACGTCCAAAGTACAATGACAGCGACTGAAAGTAATATCTCAACAATTTCTTGTCTGCACGATAGTGGTTTCATTTATGATTTTATTTTAACCAAACCTGCACACAACTTGTATCACCATAAGATCTCGGTTCCTTTCTTGAACTGGCCAGATCCCATTATAGTTTTCAGAGTTATGGTCCCTGAAAGGGCCAAATTAGCTATTTTGACCTTGTCTGCACAATAGCAGCTTTATTTATGATTTGATTTTTACCAAACTGGCACACAACTTGTATCACCATAAGATCTTGGTTCCTTTCTACTGGCCAGATTCCGTTATGGGTTCCAGAGTTATGGCCCCTGAAAGGGCCAGAATTAGATATTTTGACCTTGTCTGCACAATAGCAGCTTCATTTATGATTTTGTTTTAACCAAACTTGCACACAGCTTGTATCACCATAAGATCTTGGTTCCTCTCTTGAACTGGCGAGATTCCTTTATGGGTTCTAAAGTTATGGCCCCTGAAATGGCCAAAATTAGCTATTTTAACCTTGTCTGCACAATAGCAGCTTCATTTATGATTTGATTTTAACCAATTTTGCACACAACTTGTATCACCACAAGGTCTTGGTTCCTTTCTTGAACTGGTCAAATTCCTTAATGGGTTCCAGAGTTATGGCCCCTTAAAGGTCCAAAATTGGCTATTTTGGCTTTTGCAGCCATATAGAGACTTCATTTATGGTTTTTCATTTATGGTTTTATTTGATAAAAACTTTCAAAATATCTTCAACAACAATAAATCTTAGATTCCATGACAAATCAGATCCAATCGTAGGTTCCAGAGTTTTATATGTGATTACCTCCCCTGATTGTAATCAAAATGGATTTATATCAGTAAGTACTTATAGGACTTATTTGAAATTTCATAATTGTCATTAGTTGGACTGAGACAATCAGGGTAGATAACTAATGACTGATTTTATGTCAAATTACCTCCCTTTATTTCAAATTAAAATGGGTATATCTCCGTAACTAATGAAGATACTGATCTGAAATTTCATTTATGTCAACAGATTTATTTGGCAGAGCCTTCTTTTGTTCACTCACAATATTTTTTTTTAATTACTTCCCTTTTGCATTACTATAAATAGTTTAATTTTAGTAACTTTTTTATTATTGGCCGTAGGGAAAAACCGAGACCACTTTTCTGTGGTACAACATGGATGGTACCTTCATAGCGAGTAAGATATGGAACAAAAAATGGCAAAGATGTTCCCCTTTGTGAAGAAAGCACCAAAGTTTGCATGAAATTACTTTAAGGTATCCCAAATCCTACAAGAGGAGGAGACACGGTATATCTGCACTTGAACCTCCTTTTAAATCAGTTTAAAAAAGGGAGGTAAAAATGTCTTGAAAATAATAATATTTTTTCCTTTAAATTGAAATTTATCTATAAAGTAATGTTTCATATGATCTAAACATGGATAACATATCACTAGCATAGCCAAACAACCATTTGGTATTGACAATATACAAAGTTTACTACAAAATACTTTTATTTCTCAAGATACATACTAAAAAGGGAGGCAATCAGATTTTACTGTATGTTTAATTTCATAACTGCGTGTGAAAAGATGTTTCTTATGAAGAAAGAATGAAAGTTTTATTATAAAGTGTTACTGGATCGGAAATGGACTACATATACGATTTGTTGACTTGAATAGACCGAAACATGAGGCCCCAAAGGGGAACTACCTTTTATTTATTTCAATTAAATATATCTACAACAATTTCAAAAATGTTAATTCATTACCTTTAACCAATTATAAACCTTGACACAATTTATTCAATTACATTTTATACACACTCAATATACATGACTCAGGAAAAATAGCATGAGGTCCTTAAAGGGGAAATTGTTAAAAATCACATTTTAAGGGCAAATTAATTTATTTCAATCGTTTAAATATCATATTTCTGAACTTAACATAAGTAAAAAACAGAATCCATGGATCAAATGTATAACATATCAAAAAAAAAGTAAAAAATATTCACATGTTTAGGTCCATGAGTTAACCTATATATCTGTATTTTTATTAGGGCAATGGATTTATATAAAAAGAGAGGCCCTTCAATTGATCATTTTTGTATGTTACATAACAGTATAATATGACATAATCAAGTTTTCAAATCAAACGACTCATCCAAAGACCCATACAATAAAAGAAACTGATATTTACACCCATTCATTAGATATCTAAGAATTGTAACAGGTTTCCCAGTACTTCTCTAATACATTTGTTTGACAAATTTATATTTCTTATACATGAATGTGTTATTGCACTGGCATTTAATTGGTTCAATGAAGTGTACATAGTGATGAAAGTCAAGTGTCATTACTGGTCAATCCAGATTCAACAGAATTAAGCAATGCAAGGGTCACAATTAAGGTATACAGACACAAAAGAGAAAACTGGCACGGAAAAAATCATGGTAGTTGCAAAATGGCGCATTCAAAGAGTCCTCCTTCTTTGCTCTGTAGAGCTTTTTTCCATCCTTTTTTACATTTTGTTTGCTGAAATCACATAACAGATCTATCCTTGACATGTAGGAAGCATTTTTGCAATAATATGATAGCATGACAGATTTATTATGGAAATGTAGGTCATACAATTTGGGGTATCATTTTTAGTTGATATTGTAGTTGGTTTGTTTGACTGAAGTACATGACTCCCATTCAGGGTTGTAGTAATGCTAATGCTAATGGTAATGCATTAGTAATGCATTATTTTTTTCAAATAATGCCAAGTAATGATTAATGCCACAATTTTAGCATTGAAAATAATGCTAATTTAATGCCAAAGTAAGTAATGCTAATGCTAATGCTTAGCATTACTTAGGCATTATTTTTTGTATCACTGGAAAAAAAATAATACACATGTATGCTGTTATTTATACAGGTTATAGCAGTTCTCTAATAGATTTTTGTTTGATTTTAATAAACTGTCTGATGATATAATTACCTTTGTCAATGTACACCTGAAAGATTTTGAAAAATACATTTAAAACCTTGGTCAACTCCAAGGTGCATATTTATAATAGCCATAGAAGTGTGACATAATTAGATTTGTCACCCAAAATATCAAACAGAATCTATTATCTTTTACACCTTTTTATCAATTAACACTATGCCACTGATAGTGATGTTTAAGACCTGTTTAAGGCAGCTAGCTTTTACATGTCATGTTAAATTAGGCTGTTAGGGAGCCATTAAACAGGTACTTGACTTTCTCTAACAATTTAAATGCTCATGCATGTTGTACTTCCAACATTAGGTATTTTTTTTTTTTATAAAGTAATGGTAAAAGAAAAAAATCAGATATAATACAAGGAAGTCATACACGTATTTAACTACTCATGTAGACGACCTAGACCTAGGTAAACTAAAATGATTTAATGAAAAACAGTGTATGTGATAATAACATGCAATGATTCTCAAAAAGTAATGGTAATGCTAATGCTAATGCACCCTATGTAATGCTAATTTAATGCATTATTTTGATAAAAATGAGTAATGCTGATGCTAATTTAATGCCATCTTTTTCCAAGTAATGCTAATTTAATGCATTACTATTGCAAGTAATTATTAACAACCCTGCTCCCATTTGATGTTTTTTCAGCACTGACAATATTCTTTAAGAAAATGTAAAAATGTAAGCTACAGACATTTAAAACGGGTCCTGCTCTGTGCTGTAGCCATTTGAAATTTGTCAACTTTATCTAGAATAAAGAAGGCCAGCTATTTAGTATGTCCATACCTTAATGTCTCTCCACAAACATGGCTTTATATATAAATATTAGAAATGTGAACATCAGGTAATTTAGATGTTTTCATGCTGTCTATTTCCTTTAGGAACTTGAATTTTATCTGGCACCATTTACTGACTTACAGCTTGCTACCTTTGTCCATAACACGACCATGTATTGTTCCAAAAGTTTGAAGTCACAACATGTGGTGCAGTAACTGGTATGCGAAATGGTACACATTTGTTTATCGTAAATGCATAAAAACAAAACCACAAAGGCATATGTTACGAGCAACCAACACTGATACACACTGCTACTTTCTATAGTAAAACAGTTTGCTAGTTGTTAGCTGTAGCTTCATTTGGCCGTTTCAAACAGTTCTGGTACATGCTGACTAATTCCGTAGTAAGCCGTCTTTTTGGCATAAAAACAAGGACAAAAATCCAACAGGAAAAGACACATGAAAGAACGTAGACTTAAAGCTAACATTCTTTATAATGCATTATCTGGTTGTGATACAGTCTTAATACGTTTGCAGAAATATCAAAATGAAGCCAGAGAATATATTTTCTTAAGCAATTAGACGTACTGAAAGCACCCCCTGAGAGATGTTCACGTATGTAGCAAACATCATTGTATCAAGCAGGTTGTAGACAGGCATTTATAGCATACATTGACATTGCTAATCCTGTCAACTAGAAATGGTCAAGAGAACTGGTACTTTGCTTTAATTATGTAATACACTTCATAATTAGCTGCTATAAGTTAAAGGAAACTGATCAATGCAACTACAAGAATACATACAAAGGCAGATATAAATGTATCAAGCCAATCCTGTGTACTTAGACATTTTGAAGACATATGTGCTTGAGAGTGAAATACTGGCAAACCTATTACAGTTTTAGTTAAATATTGAAAGGGTTGTTTAGGGTAACCTGATTTCAACTTTTGTAAGTTCACAAAAAATGTTTGGGACATTACCTTAAACAAGCAATTATTCTAGGACTTATAACTGCACTACTGAGAGGTATTCCTAACACTGTACTGGACAAAGAGCACATATCAGCTATGATTATAACTAGGACGGCTAGTATATTTTAAGGAGACATTGTTTATAAACTAATCAATTAATCTTTACCTTAAAAAAATTACGTCTAACTCTATTTGGTATGACCCTCTTTATTTCTGTATCATATTTTCATCTTAAACTATTTTTATATGTAACTATTTGCGTTCTTGGGGTGTCTGCAGTAAATCACTGCACTTTAGAAATGTTTATAGTTATAAGCTCTGTAGAGGGGTTCAGTGAGAGAGACCGTCTAGTGGTAAAGGTGTTGTCAGATTAATAGGAAGGTCATTGGTTCAAACCGTACAAAGGTTAATCTATCCTACAATACCAGTGCTATTTTCAAGAAATCGGAATTTAGACTGATTCTACAACTTGAAATCTTTATCTAATTCAAATAAATTAGTATTGAATATAGTATAAATTACTAATAAATACAACAATACATTTAGTTCACATTCCATTTTCTTTTGTTGTAAAGAAAGCATTAGGATGATCGTATGCTTTAGCTTGAAGTCATTAATTGTCTTGAAAAACATATAAATTATGTTTTGTATAATACGTTTTACATGAATTTAAATTAGGTATTGAATTACAAGAAAAACACAAAATAACCCCTTCTATAGCTGCTCTTTTGAATGCTTAATAATATGCATAGGGAAATCAAACTATCGGTACCCTATGTAAGTATAAGTACTGTAAAATCGATTATATGAATTACAGTATATAGTACTACGTATATGTGAACTTGTTTTATAAAATACCCTTAATGAACCTCAAAATGTAAAGAATGTTTGAATAATATTTTGATATAATTAAATACTAAAATTAGTTTTGTTTACCTGAGTGATATAATATTCACACTTAAAAATAAAGTCATCCTGTAAATGAAATTTTTAAACAATTTTCCCCCTTTTAGGGCCTCACCTATGTCATTTTTTAGTGTCCTATATATCAAATGTGTATAAAATGTAACTAAATAAATATTATGTTAATAATAGTTACTTATTTTGGTTTTAAATTAACCTTTTGGACATTGCTTTCAAAAATATATGATTAAAATAAATAAAATATAGGTCCTTTTTTGGGGCCTCATTTTAAGCTAATTGAGGTTAGCGAACTGTGTGTCTCCTCCTTTTTTTGAATTCAGCATACTTCAGAATAGTTACATACAAAGTTTGGTGCTTTCTTCACAAAAGGAAACATTTTTTTCCTATAACCTACTCACTATCAAGTTTAAGGTGCATTTTGACATACCTGTACCTTGTAAGAATTGTTTTTTCTTTTTAATTAAATTTCTTCCCTTTGTTGTTCCTGTCCTTTGGACTTAAATATTTTTACTGAGGACCTTCTTGTCCTCAAGTGCAATGATAATAGGTGAGCGATATAGGGCCATCATGGCCCTCTTGTTTGTATTTGTAATATTTTGCTACATTGGCAAATGGCAGAGGAAGCCCTGCAACATTTTCAGTTAGTAAATGACAGAAGTACAAAATCATGTATGTACAATATATGCAAGTATTTCACCAATTCACATTAAAAAAAGGATGGAGCCAGGCTAGGCATTGATGACTAAAAATAATTAAAAAAGCTATCATTTTGGTCGAATTGCTCTTTTAATATTTACATTTATCAGATGACATTGTGTCAAATATTCATGCTAGAACTATGTCAGATATATATATCAGATTGCACTACTGAAGTATACTTCCCACACACCCTCTAAAAATTTTGGGTTTCCCCAAATGTAAAATTTTGGCTCTGCCCTGGTAAGATAGTTTCTTTCACTATAAAAGCACACAGTCACAGTAATTAAAAAAAATCTTTGAAGTAAAAATTTTTTTGTTCAAACCAAAGATCTATAAAAATAAGTATACTTAATTCTTTGTTCAAACTGTATGTATGATTTCATCAGAAAGTACTTGTAATAAATGTATAAAGGTTTTATGTCCATATCTTTGTCGTACCAAGGACATTAAAATGGCACTTGGCACCCAGTATTTAAAAGTTGTATCAGAGGTAAACATTTGTTGCTAGATACCTAGTTGGCAGCACATTAGAGTAAAAGAAGCAAATATCTCTGATTGCTGCTACCTATATATTGACCATCTGTTTCAGTAAGTTTATTAGGGTTGAAAGATTGATTGTATCATTTCATCTTTTCATTGTCTTAAAATTCTGTTAAGTTGAATAGTCATTTTTAGCTCGACTATTCGAAGAATAGGGGAGCTATCCTACTCGCGTCAGCCTGAGCTTAAGCGTTAGCGTGAGCGTCACACAAATGTTAAAGTTTGCGTACCACCCCAAATATTTTCAAAGTCCATTGAGATATTGCTTTCATATTTTGCATACTTGTTTACCATCATGACCCCAGTCTGTAAAAAGAAGGAGGCAAATCTATCAAGCATTTTGACTGAATTATGGCCCCTTTTGACTTAGAATATGCTTATTGTAATGTTAAAATTTGCGTACCACCCCAAATATTTTCAAAGTCCATTGAGATATTGCTTTCGTATTTTGCATACTTGTTTACAATCATGACCCCAGTCTGTAAAAAGGAGGAGGCAACTCTATCAAGCAATTTAACTGAATTATGGCCCCTTTTCGACTTAGAATATGCTTATTGTAATGTTAAAGTTTTGCTCATAGCTTATATTATTCTATCAAGCACTGAGAATAGTCGAGCGCGCTGTCAACTGACAGCTCTTGTATTTTTATATTTTTACAGAACTGAAAAAGTTTTACAAGAACGCAACAGTATCTCAGTACGAAGGTATGTTTAATTTATAAACAACAATAATATATACCAAAGTGTACGTGAATAATTTTCTACACTTGATTGATGCATAATTTCAGTGCATATGCATGCATGAATGTCTGTTTTTGTAAACATAAACAGACTGTACAATATGATATCACTCATAATATTTCTAGATGTAAAAGAAGTTCAAATTTCATATACAATTAAATGTTACACTGCCTCGGATGCATTCCGGTTAAATTGTACATAATTAAGAACTGTTTTGAAATTATGTTGATTGTGACAGGATGGTTTGAAATCAACTTGGATCAGAGAAAATTACGCACACCAGGAGGGAATCTTTTCCGAGTACCGAATGAAGAGCTTGCTTTAGCTGTTGCCACAGAATGGAATGGACAAAAGAAAGTTGTACAGAGACATAGCATGCATTTGGTACAACTGCTTTGAACTATCCTTTTTTTCTTCTCTGAATTATGTTATTGTAAAAGGTCTAGCAACCCAGGTTTTGAAAAAATACATGAATACAACATCTCCAACCCCACTACACTGCTCAGTTTGACTTATGAAACAAAGTCCTCCCTTTGATTTTTTTTAAAACATATTCTCTCAAATGGATAATTATCTCCTCAAAAATTATCAATTTATATGCCATTGGTGAAGACCCCAGTGGTCGCGTAGTGTTTGAATTGTCCATCTGTCTGTCCCTGTCAGTTTGTCTTCTTTCGTACTCAGCTCCTCCTACAGTTTCCATCCAATTGGAATGAAACTTAGTATACATCATTACCGGTAACTGATTCCATCCAGTTGAAATGAAACTTGGTGTACATCATCAACATGAAGTAGACATGTGTATATTTTTGGAACTGTCAAATCCAGTTACTTTTTCTGTAGTTATGGTCCTTTCATTGACTTTATCATATGCCTTTTTTGGAAATACAGATGTATCATGTGATTGTGCATGTGTCCATCCATCTGTCTGTAAATCCATCATATTTCTTGTCTGGAGCATAACTTAATAACAATTCAAGGTATTAACTGGTATTGACTTCAAACTTGGCATATTGGTAGGTGGCAATGAGACGATGTGGAGAGCGCATTTACTTGGTCAATAGGTCAATAGTCTGGGTCAAAAATGAGTTTAAAAGTCGAATTTGTCCTTTTTTGTGTCCCAAGCACAATTTCTAAACAATTTAAGAGTACAATGTTAGTGTAGAAATACAGACATTTAGTATTATTGAATACAATGAGAATGGAAAAGACAGAATTCACACATTCACTGTAATATGTAATTTTGAAAAGAAAAATAAAAAACAAAAAAAAATTTGTAGAACTTTTATATAAGAATTTGTGTGACTTTCAGACATCGCTATGCAACACAGCTCTAGACAACCCGATGCATAAATCTCGTGATGATCTGATCAGAGGTATCATTCACTTCTTGGAAACAGACACAGTCAGGTATTCTCTTTCAATCATTTATTGGCCCTTGGTTTAAGGTAATGACACAAAGTTTGTAGACCAGTCTCAAAATGGGATCCTGCAATTGGTGCTGATTGGTAGATTTTATGACTGAGCTCAGAATCAACCAATCATATGCTAGAATATCAAGACTGGTCCCTTAATTTGGTTTATAATTTCCTAATTTGGATAAATTTTAGAATTTAAATTTTTGTTTTAAACTTTGAACTTGGAGTATAAAACAGTTCAAGCTAATTCTTGGGAATGGAATTACAACTTCTGGGCATGAAAACAAATTTAGGAAAGTCAAATTTATGATTTTCTATGCATTGCATTATCAGTTCAATGGTTTATGAAGAACCTGAATTTGATACAAAGATCAAATTCACAGTTTAATATCATTTAAAGGTATTCTGGTACTTAATACAGATCTAGTTTACTATTTAAATTTTTGAGAATTTTGTTATTTATCTTGGGTCAGCCCCTTTAAAATTTGATTTACAGGTAATGTACAGGAAAGCAATAACTATGTTAACTGTTTTGTTATGTTCATGTTGCAGTTACAGAGTGACAGAACCTGAGGCATTGTATGCTTTACAGAATAAAGAATGGGATCCAGTTATACAATGGGTAGAAAATAGGTATGTAAGTATAGAATAGACTATATGTGTGAACATGTCTAATTGATGTATACCCAAGCACAGCCAGGATATATGATATCAAACAGATCCAGCCACAAGTTTGTCTATCCAGCTTAGCTCATGTGACATAAAAACTAATATAAAAATATCACTCAAAACTGTTTCGTGCATTCTACAGAAATTAAGGTTTTATTGTTATCTGCTATTTTTGTAAGAGAAATATTTCATTTTTGTACTGTTAGCATTTATTTGCCAGTAGCTGATATGAAAGTATGCATGTTTGTATGATTTGCCAAAATTTGCTGGTAATATTGGATTTACTAATGTATACATAACATCTGCAGAGTTTTTTTTTCTCTGTTCTTTTAAATGCAACCTTTTAATTTTAACATATTACAAAGATAAGAAATTTTATCAGTATATATAAAAGTGACTCATTCACACATTTAGCTGAAATTTTCTTTCATAAATTGACAAAATATGGGTATGGTAAAGCTGGTCAGTGGTAGAAACTGCTTGACAATAGATATTTGCAAGGTATTTGAGTGAATAACCAAACACTTTGTGCAAAAGAAGCCATTGTAACATTATTAGAATAATGGAGAAAATCAACATTCCTCTTGTCATTTTACCAAAATCTTAAAACTAATTTTCACTAACTTTATCATTTTCAGTGTCATACATACATTCTATGCCAAACTTGACGGAAATTAGCATGTTGAAATTCACCCCAAATGTGTATGAGAAGCTTTAAAATGTACTGATAACAATATATTTTGAATATGCCAGTACTGATGTATTTGTAACTTTAATAACTTTATAAAATGTTATTTTATGCTGTATATTTGATGAGACTTGAATAAATTCCACATTTGACATGTATATTTATTATAAACCTGATGTACTGCAGGTATGAGATAGAGGTACCAGTAGCCGAAAGTATTATGTCCAGTCCAGACCTTGCTCCTGACACAGTACACAAGTTGACACGACATATGCAGTCACAGAATGACTGGGCTCTTTTCGGTAATCTTTTGGATCTGATTTGTTAATACTGGTACCTGTATAAAGTGGTTGAACAAAATTTATTATACCCTCAGCTACAAAGTATATGGGGCTATAGTGGAGTCATGCATGTTTGTTGGTTCGTCAGTAATTCCTGCCCGCTCAGTATTTTCTAAACAGCAGGAAAGTTTTTCATAAAACTTGCATCAAATATTTACCTCATCAAGAATACATGCAGAGCCCATAACCCAGGTCATTAGGTCACACCTGGAGGTCAAAGATCAAATGATAGTTTTAAATCATGTCTACTCTATATCTCATAAATTGATTGGAAGATTTTTCTTAAAACTAGAATCAATTCATTCCCTCATCAAGATGACATGCAGAGTGCACAACCCATGTCAGTCAGTCCAAGCTCAAGGTCACACTTGGCGATCAAAGCTTAACTTCGTGTCAGCTCCTTATATTCTTAACTGCTAAGAAGATTGTCATAAAACTAGCATCAAGTATTTACCTCATCCAGACGATTTGCAAATTGCACAACCAAGATCACTAAGTCCAAGGTCAAGGTCATACTTGGAGGTCGTGATCCAGGTCACTTTAGACCTAGTTCACTGTCACACATAGTGGCCAAAGATTAAATAGCTTAAATTTGTGTCTATTCCATATTTTCTAAACCACAAGAATGAATTTCATAAACTCAGTTGCTTACTTCAAGATGAAACGCAGAGTGCATAAGCCAGGTAAGTTGGTTCAAGATCAAGGTCACATTTGAAGGTCAAAGGCCATGGTAACAAGATTTTACTTTTCTTGTATCAAAGCAGCCTTTTGGGGTATCAATCACCTTAGTGACAGCTCTAGTTATCATCAGAATTACAATATGACTGGATTTTAATTTTTGAAGATACACTGAATGGGAATTTTATTTGTTAAGTAAAATTTGATTTTGTGGATTGATGCAACCATAACATCTACAAACATAGTTCCCTACAGATATTAATGTATTCAAAATATTAAGTGGATGTTTGTTTTTTATGCTCGAGTCTCTTCATCAGCCAATAAATATGTGGACTCTATTAGATTATTCTTTTCATCCTAACATTTTAGCTCACCTGAATCTTAGGGTGCATAGGGTGGACCACTTACTGTCTGTTCATGGAAATTTTAAAAATCTTCTTGCTGAAAGTGCTTGCCCAGTTTAAAAACAATTCTGCACAAATACAGCTTTGGTGCCAGGATTGTCCATATTATTGGATTTGTCCTAAAATATGGTCATTTGTGCTAAAAATAGATAAATCTTCAAACAACGTCTCCTGAGCCATTGGTCTGATTTTAAAATGATTTCACAGAAATGTTCCTTGGGTGACCCTCGTCCAAGATTGCTCAAATTATTTTGATTCATAAAAAGACATGGCCGCTAAGGAACATGGTAAGTTTTTCTTATATGTATAATAGAATTATGGATAAAACTTCAAAAATCTTCACATAAGAAACTGCTGGCTGATTTTGAAATAATTTCACAGGGATATTCTTTGGATGACCATCTGTCAAGGGACAAGGGTTTCTCAATTTAAACTTAAAACAAATGATCTTGGTAGAACTTTACCAAGATTGTTCAAATTATTCCAATTTATTGAACAAAAATGGCAGCTAGAGCATGTAACAGAAAATCAAAACAACATCTACCCCTTAACTGTTTGGATTTTGAAATGAATTGTTACAGCCATTGATCTTTAAAAAAAACTTGGCTTCCTGGGTGGGTCTCATTTTCCCTATATGGCTCTATAGAAAACTTTGTCAATCTAGTCCTCTGAATCAATAGTCAGTTTTCAAATTAATTTTGCAAAAATGTTCCATTGATGACATGTGAAATGCAGGTGAGCTGAGCAAATAAGAGTCATCATGCCCCTCTTGTTCTTTCTATGTACAAATGTACATGTATTTCTAAAATATTTCAACTGTAAGGGATTTTAGAATTTGTAATATCTGAATATTTCCAAAATGAGATCTTACAGTTTTCCCGATTATCATAATTTGGTGCAACTTGAACATGATCTTTTAAAATCATCAACATAATTTTCAGGTTACAGTTATGCTACAGAAGCAATTAAGTCTTTAGTGTTAGTGCTTGCCCTGATGGACAAATGTATATCAGTAGAACGGTGTGTTGAATTGTCCAGGCTGGAACAAGATTTTCAGGTAAATTTTGCAGCAATCTGAATAATGTTTACAGTACCGACATACTTAAGCTCTATTTTCATTGAATACTGTAAAATCATTTAATTTCATGGGCATGAAATTTCGTGGTTCTGGTCAAAATGGTAATTTCGTGAGGATATGAATTCGTGGATTTCAACATTAAAACATAAAATGAATGGGAATTTTACTTGTTCATTGGGATTAAATTTTATGGATTGACTCAACCATAAAATCCACGAAAATTAGTCCCCCACGAATATTAATGATTTCACAGTAATCTGAATTAAAGACAGTGGTTTGAATCAAATATGACTATGTTCATTGGATTAAACTTGTATCTACCAGTATTTTGTTTTTAGCACATAGTGTTCAAGGATGAGTACATCTGTCCTCATCCTGTCAACAATTCCAGTATTCTAACACAGTCAACAGCAGTTGCTATATAAACATACAGCAAACAACTTATGTGTCATTCTATGATAAAATGCTAAGCACTTATGATTTAATTATTATGCATCCAAACTTCTGTCAATATATTAATAACTGATAAATCTTTAGAGCGTAGTTCTTATTTCTCAGTAAAGATATTTGTGTTCAAACCTTATGAGGAATATTCATGAAACTTTGTATATGGCTGCAATGCCTCCATCGAGATTGATTATAGGCAAGAAGGCTAAGGTTACACCAGGGTTAGAGTCATTGAATTAGTTATATAAAGATCAAGATTGATTTTATGCAAGAAGGTTAAGGTTACACCAGAGTTAGGGTCCTTGAATTAGTTATATAAAGATCAAGATTGATTTTATGCAAGAAGGCTAAGGTTACACCAGAGTTAGGGTCCTTGAATTAGTTATATAAAGATCAAGATTGATTTTATGCAAGAAGGCTAAGGTTACACCAGAGTTAGGGTCCTTGAATTAGTTATATAAAGATCAAGATTGATTTTATGCAAGAAGGTTAAGGTTACACCAGAGTTAGGGTCCTTGAATTAGTTATATAAAGATCAAGATTGATTTTATGCAAGAAGGCTAAGGTTACACCAGAGTTAGGGTCCTTGAATTAGTTATATAAAGATCAAGATTGATTTTATGCAAGAAGGTTAAGGTTACACCAGAGTTAGGGTCCTTGAATTAGTTAATAAAGATCAAGATTGATTTTATGCAAGAAGGCTAAGGTTACACCAGAGTTAGGGTCCTTGAATTAGTTATATAAAGATCAAGATTGATTTTATGCAAGAAGGTTAAGGTTACACCAGAGTTAGGGTCCTTGAATTAGTTATATAAAGATCAAGATTGATTTTATGTAAGAAGGCTAAGGTTACACCAGAGTTAGGGTCCTTGAATTAGTTATATAAAGATCAAGATTGATTTTATGCAAGAAGGCTAAGGTTACACCAGAGTTAGGGTCCTTGAATTAGTTATATAAAGATCAAGATTGATTTTATGCAAAAGGGTAAGGTTACACTACAGTTTGGGCCCTTGAATTAGTTATAAAGATCAATGTTGATTTTAGGTAAGAAGTTTAAGGTTACACTACAATCAGGGCCCTTTAATTAGTGACAAAGTTTGTCATTTTTAGCTCCACTGTTCTAAATTTTTCAGATAGTAGAGCTATTGTAATCACCTTTTTATCACTGTTGGCGTCAGCTTCACAAAGTTTTGCATGTAAGCAGGTTTCTCAGAAATAACTAGGCCAAACGCTTTCAAACTTCACATGTCTTTGGCATCATGACCGCCCAGGACAGGTTACATAGCTCTAGCTTTTATTTTATCTAAATTATGTCCCTTTTTAACTTAGAATTTCAGGTTTAAGTTTTGCATGTAAGCAGGTTTATAATATCCAGTCACAATATCTTTGACAAGTAGTAAAGCTATTGTCCTTGAAATTGTCATAATTGCCAGATTTCACATTTTTAACACTTTAGTAGCCATATTTCTTGAGTAGTGTTCATAGTCGCTAAATCTCAGATTTAAAAATGGGCAAGATTCCTGAAGTAAAAGTTACTATCTTATTTCATATTGTAAACCTATGAGAGGCCATATTTCTAGAGCAATTTTTATGAAACTTGCATAGAATATATATGGACACAAGATCTCTGACAGCTGAGAAAACTGGGAAGATTGCTTGGAAGCAATAGAATTGTATCCCTTGAATTTGTGAATATTGCTATTTCAACACCTTAAACACATTTCTTGACGAGTTATCACAAAACATTATGTATATGCCCAAAAGATCTCTGATGAAAATTTAAATGGGCCATATTACTTCAGTTACAGTAGAGTTATGACACTTAGTCAAAATTACCATATTTTTATATCGTTTTCACATAAGAGACCACTTATGTATGCAACTCATATTGAACTGTCACAATTGGATTAAAGAAATTAGTATTAAGGTGAGCAATAGCGGGCATCTTTACCTTCTTGTTCTATTGTGTTTCTTAGAATTTAAATTCAGCATTCTTAACATATTACTACTAACATGTTACATACAGTTAAGGTAAAAACCTTTTCTGAAAGAATCAGTAGCAGAATATTTTAATGAGGAAGAGAAAATTCCTATGCTTATTTATTTATCTATATAAATGTTCATTTCAGATTGAGAAATGGGGTAATGTAGAATGGTACCATGATATCGATATTCTAGAACTGAGAGGCAGACTGGCAGCATCGGCATTGTTCGTCCACTGGTCAAATGAAACTGCATCTAAAAGAAGCCATGCAAAATTAACTTCTAAATTGTTCTGAATAAATATTTATATGTCCTGTGAGGCTTTGCTTTTCCTTTGAAAATGATATGCCTAGGATAATATACACAGAATAGTCTTAAATGAGCAACTTTATCCTTGAACTCAAATATAGCAAGCCTTGCTAAGCACATGTTGCATAGGTGGAGAATGAATGTCTGGTTTGAGAATTAAAATAGTAACCACTTGATGACAGTTTAGAGCTTTCTCTGCTAATGAAGTAAGTCTGTTTTGTTCAGTAATAAGTTTTTATCAGTCTGTTAATTACCTTGATGCATGGAAAGGGGCATGACCAGCCTTCATGTTATTAAAAGGTCATTCTTGTAGTTAAAAGGGGGTAGAAATACCAGCTTTAAAAAAAAAAAAAAGACAAGGAGACAATCTCAAAGAATTTACACACTGATGAGATTTTTACTGACTGCAAGAGGTCAGAAGTCCATAACCTAAACCATTTCGTTAAGGAGGGGTTTCAGTTTATTTATTTGGGTTTTACGGCGCACCAACACAGTATAGGTTATATGGCGCCAAACAGGACTACAAATTTTGGTTCCACATCTCATTTACATCGAAATAAAAACATGAGGTATGGAATCAAAATTTGCATACCTGCTGGAATCACACAGTTTCTGCAAAAGCAAGTGTTAAGACCCTATTAGTCGCCTCTTACGATCACAAAGGGTAAGGCAGTGGTTCCACTTCTTTTCATACACAGATCGTCCCAGAACCACATGGGGCAGGAGGGGTTTCAGCATCCAAGTAGTTGCTACCAAGTAGCAAGGCTAAATTCAGGGACCAGTTTCCAGTCTCAAACATCTGACTGTTTGTATAGGAACAATCTTGAATATTGACTAATGGCAAGGTTGCCATCTTTTTATATGACCATTTTGATAAAAAAAATCGGACATATTATGTGATTGCGCGTGTGTGTCTGTCGGTCTGTCTGCCATAATTCGTGTCCGTAGCATAACCATTAAAGGTATTGGCAATGTGCAGACTGCAACAGTCTACTTAACACCTCCCTCCTCAAAAAAAAAGTCCATTTTCTTGCCCTTTAGTATCCTGTCACCACCACACCCATTTCACCTCCCTCCCCCACAAAAAAACAAAAACCAGATGTCCCTCTGTGCATCATTTCACCTGGGTAAAATCACCAATCTTCGTAGCTGGATAGCTTCCTCAGTGCCCTGAGTGAGGCTTGAATCCACAACATCGGTTAGAGCTGCAATCTAAGACTGACTTCCAAACCCGTTTATATCCTTGGAACATGTTCTTTACAATCTGGCCAAGTCTCAAGAAATAAGCCAGGCTTGTATTTCCAGTACAGGCATTGGGTAAAGTTATATTCTTCTATTCATGTAGTGGATTTAAAATTAGAAAAGGCAGTAACAACCATTCAATATAACTTAAATTACGTTTAATCTGTTCAGAAATAAACATAAATCAATTTCATTTGTAAATAAAAACAATACTTTACTTTCTGTACAAAAATAAATAGCATTGGTGAAGTACTTTCAGTGTAAATGCAGAACTCACAAAAAGCATTTGATTTGACATATTTTATTAAAGTAACATTTTAAGAAACCGTACCTTAGCAAACAAGCACAATTTCATATTTTATCTAGCATTCAGTATATGATCACAGACGGGCAACATCTTTCACATTATTATATATATATATCTGGTTAAGATCATGTGCTGGGCATCACAAAATATCTGGGAAACCATACCTATGGTGCATAACTTTACCAAACTGGAAGGCATTTTACAAAATGATACAGACAAGCACTGAAATAAAGAAATTTTGATAACTGACAAGAATTTATGAAATTTTATACCATTTTACCCTCATTCTATGAAGTGACATACATGTGGATAGGCAGCTTTTATAGCGCTTATTTTCTGACCTGGCGGAGATATTTATAGAAAGGTCATAAATGGGTCATTCTATCATTGAGTTTAGGGTAATCGGCTATATCATTAGATTTCGTTTTATTACGTCGGATAAATCCGACATGCACAAAGTTACCTATTGATTTTAGTGCTAAAGCCTGTACTAAAAATATCTCGGCCAGGTCAGAAAATACGCACTATACTTCTTTAACCCTTACCCTTCTAAATTTCTATAATGAACTTGTCCATCTTTTAACTTGGAGAGTACCATTAACTGTTAAAGGGGAGCTTTCAAAAAAGATACTGAATGGGGAACAGTGCAGACCATGATCAGACTTCACGGATGTGCAGGCTGATCTTGGTCTGCACTGGTCGCAAAGGCAGAATCACTTGCCACCAGCAGGCTAAGGGTTAATATTAGATACCAAAACTGTGATGGCAGTGTATATATATCTAATTTTCAGTTTGCCCTGTCTTATGAACAGTTTTGACAGGCACATAAATTTCCTCACATACTGGGATAACCAGGAACCTCATTTGCCTTTTTTCATGTAGATTGGTCAGCATTGTTTTTGTTTTTAGAATGCCCTGTGGTATCTATCAAAGTGCAAATATTTACTGTGAAATATGGATGGACAGTGAATGTCAGCATATGATAGTAGTTACAGACACTCAATTGAGTATGTCACTCTTCAACAGTAAAAATTGATGACTAAAACTTTTTTACCAAAAAATCAACACACAAAATGAACTTTTCAAGTGCTTTTTCCATTTAATCTTGTGAATTTCCGTCTTGTTTAGGACTGATCATACACAATGAAACCTCAGTTTAACAGCTGTAACACACTGCAGTTTGAAATATGAAGAATTTTAGAAATTTAAAAGAAACTGAAAATCAAATTTTATATAAAAAATGATGAAAAACTGGAAACTGCAGTTATTAATGCCAAGTGCTGCTAAAACCAACAGCATAATTATGATCTATCCTCATATTCCAGTTTGTTCTGCTCAACTGTTAAGAACTTTGTACATTTACACATGCTCAATATCCAGCACCCTGAAGCACTTCCAAGCTGTCTATTTCATCACGTAAATGGTCAATTGTATTGTTAATTTCAGAGACTCGTTCCCGATTGCGTTTCACTTCCTGTTCGTAATGAATTTTTTCAATGGAATTTTTCATCCAGCCATTGATACGAGTAACTATATCATCCTCTTTGTTGTCTATTTTTAGCAAGTGGACATCGTGTGAAGACGTCACTGCATTGATGATTGTGTCTTTGTCCACAAACAACTGTGTAAAGAAAATAGACTTCCGTTAGTGTAAAACAAGAGCACCGCCTTGCGGGTGCTGACGCTCATCTGATTTTTTTTGTATAATAGAAATATTGTCCTACCCATGATTTTCTAAGTCTAAAAAGGGCCATCATTCTTGCAAAAAGCAGGATAGAGATATGTTTCTTGATGTACAGTGTCCACTTATGATGGTGAAAAACTGTTGCAAGTTTTAAAGCAATAGCTTTGATAGTTTATGAGAAAAGTTGACTTAAACATAATACTCAACCAAGAAAATGATTTTCTAAGTCCAAAAGGGGCAATAATTATTGCAAAAAGCAGGATGGAGTTATGTTGCTTGCTGTACAGGGTCAGCTTATGATGGTGAACAAGTGTTGCAAGTTTCAAAGCAATAGCTTTGATAGTTTAAGAGAAAAAGTTGACCTAAACATAAAACTTAACCAAGAAATCTGATATTTTCTAAGTCCAAAAGGGGCCATAAATCTTGCAAAAAGCAGGATGGAGTTACGTTTCTTGCTGTACAGGGTCAGCTTCTGATGGTGAACAAGTGTTGCAAGTTTTAAAGCCATAGCTTTGATAGTTTAGGATAAAAGCTGACCTAAACATAAAACTTAACCAAGAAAACTGATTTTCTAAGTCCAAAAGGGGCAATAATTCTTGCAAAAAGAAAGATGGAGTTATGTTTCTTGATGTACAGGGTCTGCTTATGATGGTGAACTAGTATTCCAAGTTTCAAAGCAATAGCTTTGATAGTTTAGGAGAAAAGTTGACCTAAACATAAAACTTAACCAAGAAATCTGATATTTTCTAAGTACAAAGGGGGCCATAAATCTTGCAAAAAGCAAGATGGAGTTATGTTTCTTGCTATACAGGGTCAGCTTATGATGGTGAACAAGTATTCCAAGTTTCAAAGCAATAGCTTTGATAGTTTAGGAGAAAAGCTGACCTAAACATAAAACTTAACCAGGCAACGCCGACGCCGACGCCGACAACCGCTCAAGTGATGACAATAACTCATCATTTTTTTTCAAAAATTAGATGAGCTAAAAATCATGTAAACATAAACAGACATAACTGCTGGCCCCAATTTCACGAAAAAACTTAAGTAAATACTTAGTTAAGTCTGCTATTTTAAAATCGTGCTACTGCTTAAGCTATTGTTATTTAATGTTGATTTTTTTCTATACCAATGTATTTATAGCTAAATTAAACTATAGTTAGAAGTATTTATCTGCAGTCCTTATTTAAGTTACCCAAATATGATATTTCTACTTAAGCACGATATAACGAACTTAAGTATTTGCTTAAGTATATTTCTTATTTTTATACTTCATTTTCTGTAAAATTCAGAACTGTTGTGCTTTGATCTATAAAATAGTCATGTACGGGTCTGATATAGATGAAAAAGTCAACACTCAAGACGCATAAAGGGCAAAAACAAGCATTTGAAATAACAGACTTAGCTAAGCAATTACTTAAGTTTTTTTCGTGAAATTGGGGCCTGAATTTTAAGATGGTAGATAACATCAGTAACATATGAGCCGTGCCATGAGAAAACCAACATAATGGGTTTGCGACCAGCATGGATCCAGACCAGCCTGCGCATACGCGCAGTCTGGTCAGGATCCATGCTGTTCGCTTTTATAGCATATTGGAATTGGAGAAACTGTAAGCGAACAGCATGGATCCTGACCAGACTGCGCGGATGCGCAGGCTGGTCTGGATCCATGCTGGTCGCAAACCCACTATGTTGGTTTTCTCATGACACGGCTCATATTATTATCCAATGCTCCTTAGGCAACAACGCCCTTATAAACACTAAACATCGCTCAACTGGTCAAAGAAGAAGCAATGTTGAAAAAATATGTATTAAATAAAAAGGATTTATAAAACTCAAGAACCAAAGTGCACAATAATTTTAAACAATCCAAAATACAGTTCAGCTTTGTTTGCCTGAACTCTGATAATTTCAACACCACCATCCTTTGAACTCATAGTCAGGTCTTTGCTCAATCCTTGTATAATATTTATTGCCTGATGCCTCTAACAATGATAAATTGAACAAATTTTCCCAGTCCTGTGAGTTAAGAGTTCAAGCGTACGAGGTCCAACAATACTTAACAATTTACTGTAATATCTTAATGTCCTAAAATATTGTTTTACATAATATTTAGGTTCCAAAATGTCTTCAAGTTCATTTTTCTTCATTTCAAAGCAATTTTACTGTATTCATTCTCAACATTAATGAAGAGTGTGGAGGGCAGTGACTATTCAAAAACCATCACTAAGCTGCATGTCGGATTATCATGGAGAACAAATGTGTGAAGTTTAAATCAATTCTCACAAGTATTTACTGAGATACCAGTTAAATATTCGAAAAAGGTGCATAATTTAGTAAAAATGAAAAACATTTATTGATCTGATCATGCCAGTTCAGAGTGATAAATTTTCAATCCATTCCTACAAGTGGCTACTGGCTTAATACAAAAACTTGACCAAATTGGGATGCTGCCATGGATGCAGATGCGTGTAATTATTTATTATAGCTCTACCCATCTATATCTGAGCTAAAGAAAACTTACGTTTCTCAGGTCCTCAGAAATTTCATCATCAAGTTCATTTTTCACAAACTTCTCTAACGTAATGATGGCAATCTCAAGCATGCGTTCATGATGAGCGTTCTCAAGGTCACGACACTGGGACAGGTAGCCTTGTACATTTTCAATGAAAGTGGATCCCATGTCCTGCAGATTCCTCTCAAAGTCTTTGATAATTTCCTTTAAACAAGGCAGAAAACAATTTAAACACACTTGAAAGAAATTTTTTTAATAATTATCATAATGAATTATAGAATATTTTGGTTAGAATTCATAAATTTGAATTCAAAATTATTTAATCAGTATCTATGCATGGTAATTTTGGATCTTTGCAATTCTGATTAAAGTGTAAGTAAAAGGAAAAAAAATCATGATCAACACAACACAAACTGTATATTTAATTATTTATATGTCTTGACTTCAAGTTCAGACATCCTAATTTTAGTGAAAGTGCAAGGATAAGTAGATAAGCTACTACATAATGCTACTAGTCCTGTGAAATCACTTAAATCTGTAAAATTTTTGGTTTTGTCCAAAATGACTATTTCATTTGGATATCCATTTACCAAGATAAAAGAATAGGTACTTTGTTCATTCACTGGGATTGAATTTTGTGAACTGACCTATCCATGAAATCAACAAAAACTAGTCCGCCATGAATATTAATGATTTCACAGTATTTTAAAGTCTTCTTTGGAAAAAAGTTAACACTTGAAATTTTACCTCAAACTGGTCGACAAGTTGGAGTTCCAGTGCCATGAGTTTATCCCAGAGTTCCGTGACCTCCTTGTTGTATTCTTTAACTTTCTGGTCCAACAGATTGTTGTCTGTGATATGGTTCATCTCGGCAAATATCTGAAAAAAGTTCTTTTTATTTATCCGCTATCAATAGACACCTGAAATCTCTGCTATGTTATATTATACCACATTTATATAGCACTCTTTTCATACAAAATATGTGCGTTCAAGTGTATGTTATATCCTAATTTTTATTCTGTGTTACTAAATGCTGATCTTTGTTATTCATTAATATGTAAAACAATAGTCAATACATGAAAGATCAATTAACTCAGTCAGGTAAGACATAATTAAACAATTATTCAAGAAAGAGATATAGCTTCTTTGCTAGATGTACTCTGTTTCATTGCCATCTATTATATCATGTTACATTACATTCCTTTCGGTGGTTCTGAAGTGATAACCCAGACAAAATTAATGGGAGAAAACTCAAAAAATTATTTATCTATTTTGCTCTGCACTGTCTCATTGCCATCTATTGTAAAATGATGTTTCACTGCATTAACTTCAGCAGTTTTAAAGTTATAGCAAGGACAAAAAATAAAGTATAAAAAGGAACATAATTTGAAAATTATTCAGGATAGAGTTATGGTCCTTTTGCTATGCACTTTCTCTTACTGCTGTCTATCAATATATACAGCTTCATTTTATTTCCTTTGGTGGTATTTCCAGACAACAAAACTTTATCTTATTTCTATGACAGGGGAAAATAAGAAAGATATTTTGAGCAAACATTACTGAATAACAACAACAGTAAAATGAAAGTTCACAAAGTTGTTTTGATATGTTGAAAACCATAGTTTGTAAAAATGTATTTTATTGTAAGCCCCCTTGATCTGTTTCATTTAAATTCTAAATGTTAATTACTCATCTGTTTGTTTATAAAAGTAAAATCTGAATGTAAAAGTGCATTTATCAAAGTTCAACTTCTTGCCTTTACTACTCCTCCTCCATTTCACATTTTACACACTACATACCTTTTTCTTCATGTTCATGAAGTTTTCAATATGTGTCATGCCAGTCTCTTTATTTTCTGTTTTGGCTTCTTCTACACACTCCCAGAACTGGTTAACCTCCTCTTCTCTTTTCTCGTGTTCTTGAAGGCCATAGTCAAATATCTGTTTGCAAATATTTACAAACTTCTCACGGAATGTACAAAGGGGTTAAGGAAGAACGTAGTTATAGTCAGTGACATGATTAACTCAATTCACTTTCTTTAGCAAGTTTTATTACATTGGGGGGAAATAAAATATCTTTATTATGAGGGATATGTTAGTAGCTATAAATAACCTCTCTTTTACCATCCTTTCTCAGAGAAATTAATACATACTTGAACTATGCAGTCTTCAAACACAATGTGGCTGTTAAAGACAAGATAGAATTGGATCAATATTTTATTTGGGAAGTTAACTGATTGTCTGCTTCAGGCAAGTGCTAGGGTAATTTAAACTGTAACTTGCTACTGTCTAAAATAAAATTAGCTATTCAATGGGTACTTAACATTCTATATTTCAATAATCTGTAAGTTAAAAAGACAATTTTGTTGATTACATTTTGTTCCCAAGGATTAACACAGTCACAAATCTATGCAAAATATGTCCCCTATAATCATGTCACAGTACACAGTGCAGCAAGAGAATATTATTTTCCACTGTAAAGGATATGTCATGACAAGTTCATCGACTCCTGGCATCTCCTTCAGTTTCTTGCCCTCAGTATCATCAGCATACATGCCCTCAAACAAGTCTGGTCCATTCAAACCATCTACATATGCTTCCTGTTATGGTTATAAACTCTTTATTATTTCTAAAATTTACATCATACAGTAACATATTAATTCATTCAATACAGGCAACGCAAAGTCGAAAGAGTTGTTATGATTTATGACAGGGAAAAACATTTTTTTTTTGTAATTTTGATCAAAATATATTAATACAAGTGTAACAGGTGTATACAAAGCTTGGGTGTGTCTCCTTGCCATTATGGCACACCTAGTGTCATAACTGCCTGAGGGTTTTAGCCAGAAGGCCATTATAAAACTGGGGGCGCCATTATGGCTAGAAGGCACAACCAGCTGTTAACTGACCTTTTTATTATATGATGTTGCTACATGACATCGCGGTTACCCAGGGCCATCATGGATATGGCGCATGAGGCACACTGTGTTATTATAGATCTGTCATCAGCAGCCAGAATGACTGTTTTAACAACTTTTTTGCTACTAATTACATTACGGGTATATAATCAACTAAGATTCAACTATAAAGTCAGACTTCCTAAAGGTAACTGCAGTTCTTTTTTCTTTATTTTTTATGTTGAGTATAATGCCATATACTTTCAAAAACAAATTTCAGTTACAGTAACTGTGAAATTGTTTAATTTTGTGGGGCACAAAATCTTGTAGCTTTGGTAAAAAAAATACTGTTTTGTAGGGATATAAAGTTGTAGATTGTGACCTTCAAATGAGCCGTGCCATGGGAAAACCAACATACTGGCTTTGCGACCAGCATGGATCCAGACCAGCCTGCGCATCCGCGCAGTCTGGTCAGGATCCATGCTGTTCGCTTTTAAAGCCTACTGCAATTAGAGAAACCATTAGCGAACAGCATGGATCCTGACCAGACTGCGCGGATGCGCAGGCTGGTCTGGATCCATGCTGGTTGCAAACCCACTATGTTGATTTTCTCATGGCACGGCTCAAATATAAAATGAATAGGAATTTCATTGCTCTGTTGGCATAAAATTTTGTGGATTGAAAGTATCCATGAAAATTAGTACGCCATAAAAATTGAAGATTTCACAGTAAATGCTGTCAGCTCAACTTCAAGTGATCTTGACCTTCGCATTTGGTCCAGTACTTGGGTTTCTCTCCACAAACAGCTTTCAACTCTCACACCGCTGTGAAACAGAGATGGAGAATGAATGGCTTTTTGAAAACTATATGGACAGCAATTGCTTTACTGGAAAGGATTGGAATGGTAAGTTCCCTAAATATGTCAAATTGTCCGAGTCTTGTAACATTTTAATGGTCGGTTAAAAAAAAGGAGCTTTTTTCCTAGTCTGCTAACAGCTAGAATAGGTGTGCAACTCAAGACTGCAAAGTGTGTACTTGTATCTGGAAGTGACTCATACTGAGCAAGTGAATACAGTTTATATGCTAAAAACAATGGAATGTTACCCTGTGTGTGCCTTCTTCTGTTTCTCTCTGTTTTTCTTCAGCCTGTCTAAGCTCAGCTTGCCTCTCATTATGTAACATCTCCTCAATGGACAGGTGATACTTCTCTGTGGCGGCTGCTCTCTGAAAACATATACCATAAATACCCTCTCATAGCTGCAAGACAAGGATTTGCTACTGGCATCTGAACCTAGAAAATTTGTTTCTTTGATAAACTTCCCATGTTTTACTGCTATAATGAAGCATCATTGCTATGTACAGTTTTAAGGTTTTAACATTCCTCTGAAGGTAAACAGGTGCTGATTTATGAAGCATATTGAAGCCTGAAGCCTAATCTTTCAATATTATGTACTTCACTTATAACAAATCATAATATTCCAACATTTCAGTATAGGTGGATAAAAGAATTAAAACAGTAAACTTGTAAGAATGATTATACAATGCTTATCTTAGAATACTTCTTGAATGTCTTTACTCAAATTTTCATACCACTTGAAAAGTTTTATGTTAATTGTTTTCATTGAGTACATTCAGTTTTACTATAACAGAATTCTGCAGTGCTATGGGGGCAGGAGGGGTGTTGCATACTTCATTACCTCTCATGGACAGACTTAATAAAACCAAGTCTGCTATTATTTTGCTTGGTTGTATTCTTTGCTTCCAGAGGGTCTTCTTATAGATTTTATTGAAATAATATTCTAGCCAAGTCAAACAAAGCAAATCACACGTATTTTCTACTTACCTGAATGATTGATCACCTTTTTTAATTAATGTAGCTTGGTAAAGTAGTATCTTAACCTTTAACCTGCTGGCAGCAAGTGATTTTGCCTTTAATGCAACCAGTGCAAACCAAGATCAGCATGCAGTAAATTTTCAGTGAACACCCCTTTGAATAATAAGTGGTACTGCCCACAGTGAATGATGGACTAGTCCATTTTAGAAATTTAGCAGGGTAAAGGTTAAAATCATACTTACAGATTGTTCATCAATGAGTCTGTAATCGAGGAAATCAATGGAGGAGATGTAAGCTATCACATATTGTTTGTAGTCTGCCTGCTCACAGAATGGGTTACCATTTAAGTTTAACGTTCTCAACTTCTTAAATCTTCGCAAATATACTACCTGAAAATACAATTGAAGTTTTTTTCTTCTACTGGTTTGATTAAAAAAACAGCTACCAGCTAGTAGATGTCTCACACAAAGTAATATGATTTAAGAGATTTAAGTATTAAATTTCCAGTCAAGCTTTACTTAGAAAAGTCATCTTCCAGTATTTCACTGAGTTTACCATCATATTTCAATATTATTACAATTAATGGAAGCAAAAAATGTTGATGTTGACAAAAGGGGCAATTACAAAAGCTGTTTTACTTTGAAAATTTAAAACAATCCTGCTAAAATATGGTTGGTACCACAAAATAACTTTGCACTTACATTTTCCAGATCTGTGAGGTTATTATTTCCAATAGAGAATACATGTAGGTCAGTTAGTTTCTCCATGTTTTCTATCCGTGAAATGCGATTGTTGTATAAAGTTAAATCTTGAAGTTTTGTTAGTTTGTCCAAACCTTCTATCATCTCAATGTTGTTGAAAGACAGGTCTGAATAAATCATGTGGACAATGTATATATATTATTACATATAATATTCATAATTATGTATAATAATTGTTTTGAATTAAATCTAGTTTTTAAGTATTATAGTTATAGTTGCAAGACATAATAAATGAACACCCTAGCTTAGTTTTACTCTTACATTGTTCTTTGTATTTTTAGTTCCTGTTTATTAGATCAAATTTTCAGTGATGATAAAACACGATTTGTTGACATTTTGAAGAATATTTTTTTGTGTGTACCACATTAACTTAAATGTATCTCTATCTGCAACGCTTCTTTATATAGATCTGATAATACAATGATTTGACTGTACATTGAATATATATTACCTAGCCATATAAGGTTGACCAGCTCGTCCAAGCCTTTGATTTTTTCAATGATGTTGTTATCTAGCTGTAATTTGGTTAGACAAGAAAAACTCCACAAATTGTCAATTTCCAAGATATCTGCAAAGGAAACACATATAACATATAGAGCATACATATTATCTTTAAACCAAGCCGAACCTATTTTAAGTGCTAAGAGCTTATAAATTATAGTTTGGACAGAATTTTTTATTTCATGAGCATGTTAGAAAACGACATGCAATAAATATCACAAAAAGAATTTCTATAAAATATCTGGAAACAAAACCAAATGATCACAGAAAGCTTAATTTTCTGCTTTTGGAGGTGAACCTTTATAATACAAAATTTCTAAAAATTCTAACTACCGTATCACATTTAGACCTATATATAAGTGATTTTCTAGTTGTTATTTTTAAAAGACCATCTATGACTTATAACATATTGTAAGCCTGTTAGTTATGACATGACAATTGTCTATTTTTGAGGCCATAAGCAGTTTTTTTTATAAAGGTACAATAAATGTCATACTTTTGAACTCCAGTCTGAGTGATGAAACATCTCCAAAGTCAATACCCTCAGCTTTGGCAATTTTTCCTGCTTCATCCTTTGGTCCTTGCTCTTCTACTGCTTTCTGGAGCATGTCCTCATCAATGACAGAGGGCTCCACAGTGTCGTATAGACGACTCATGACTGCAGATTACCTGTTCATGATTGAAATTAAAAAACAATATTACAATAAATGTGCAAGATTCAAGGCAAATATATAGCATAACTTAAGGCGGGGACTTTACTTATATCAAAAGCTAGATAAGTAAAAATTTTTCAATTATAAATACGGATTAAGCTACTATTAACATCTATAGTTAACATAGTTATGGTTAATCACTATTTTATAAGTGATGCATTATGTAAGATACTACATAGGCCATTGTATACAAAATTTCAAATGCAAAAAAAAAAAAATCATAGAAAAGCTTGCGTAATTTTCATTTGTTTTTGTTAAGAGAGATTGAATTAAAATTCTCCGTTCAAACTAAATTACCCAGATGAGGATCTGCACTTAAGTTTGTATGTGTTGTTGTTTTTCTATAAGTATAATGTTGTTTCTATAAAGGCTGAGGCTATATATACAGGTGAATGTCAGCCATGTCTCAAAAAATTATTAATGGTGTAGGCTAGAATTCAGGGCGAAATTTTTCCCAATAATAGAATTACTTTAAACTTTGTATATTGAAGAGAAATAATCTAAGAAACAAAAATATGCAATAAAAATCATAGGTCACTGCTACTGGAAAAGAGTTACCTGCTCCTGAAAACTTCATTTCCCCCAAAAAATGCTGTTTTCAAGGGCAGAAAACTCTTTTTTTCAATACCGGTGACCTGTGATTTTTACTGCATATTTTTGTTTCTTAGATGATTGTCCTCTTCAATATCAAAAGTTTGAAGAAATTCTATTATTGGGGAAAATTTCACCTATCTCATATACAGGGAATTCTAGAGTATGTCCTTTGCCATATGTCCTTAACATGGCAGTCTTGTCTTAAAGAAATAATTCACAGGACAGAAAGGCCTTCTTTTAGTATTGTATGTCTATGCAGATTCCCAGTACTTTTGCTGTTGTAGAAACGTCTACAGAATATTTAACATTTATGTTATTAATGCCCACAAGTTACCAAAAAAAAAAAAAAAAAAAATATAATTAGGTAAGGCAAGATATTGTTAACTTAATCTATTAATAATTTGCAAACTTAATTATACAGACTTGTTATAAACCTTAAATACTATAAATATAAACAAAACTGCATAGGACAAAATTCTATAACCCTGGCAATTAACAAGAAACAGGCACAAATGATTGGCAATCTAACTGTAAAAACTTCAAAGGACCAAAATAATGGAGGATCAATCACATATATAAATCAGATATTTGAATTTATCACATATATTCGCAACAAAATCAGCATTTAAACCCACTTTGGCAGCAATGAAAATTTCATCGGAAATTTCCTCCACTAATTTGGTCTTATGAGTGTTTGACATGAGTGGAGATATTGCCAATAAATAAGAAAAAGAACTCAATATTTCCTAGGATCGCATCAAATTAGTTGGACTTATGTATAAACTATACTGAATGTCCAACTAGTCAAAATAATTCGACGTTCAGATTGTTTTATATTTGTGACGGGCAATCTAAATGTCAAAACTTTAAAGGACCAAAATAATGGAGGATAAATCACAATACACAGTCATGATTGTAAAGTTATTAGTTTTATCGCTTGCGCATATTTGCGTATATAGACATGGTAAACGTTAATTGTGTACAGTACAAACATAGGTTTAAATCACAAGAAAATTCGTAAGTTTAGATATTATTTGATAATTTTTACATAAATCAATGAGGAATTGAATCCCCTTTCAATAGATGTAAGTTTTATTTGAATTTTTGGCCAATTCGTGAAATAATTGGTATTTAAACCTATAGCATGTAAAGCGTTGGCAGCGATTAAAATTTCATCGGAAATTGCTTCAACTATTTTGGTCTTTCGAGTGTTTGACACCAGTGGGGATACTGGATATGAAAAAATTATCTCGATATTTCCTAGGATCGCCTCAAATTAGTTGGACTAAATTTCCAACATGTAATACTTTATTTCATTGGTTAAAATAATGCAGACTATGGTTTGATAAAATACATCAACAATGTGGATTTAAATTAAAGTCCCTCAACACTTTCCCTATGAAGGCAGCCAAAAAAAAACAACAGGTGCGTGGATTGTCAACGAATTCTCCGACGAAGAGACCAGTAAGTCGAGTAACTTGTAAGAAATTTCGAATCAGAATACACGCAATGTCTTCCTTAAGTTTGGTGGAAGAAAGTAGACAAAAAATGTCTAAACTCATAAATACCTTTTTCAAAAAACTGCAGTCGAGTGTTGTTGCTTGGGCAATGTAAACTTCCGGATTAGAATAACTTCCATTCCAAACGGTACAAAATCCGTATAGGTTAGACGGAATTTATCATCGAAAAATATGTTCTAAACATTTTTATATTTTTAAAAATTAAGATATCAATACTGTGTTGATGAAAGATTTGTTTTACAAAAGATACAAAATCAACATAAACTAATCATTTTAAAAATAAAAACAAAAGGGGAATGACCTTGTTTTCTAAATTTAGATGACAGATGCGTATGACGTCATGATTTAAAAATGGCTGCTCTCTTCGGACACGGGAACCCTCTTGCAACTCCGGTTGGACAATTAATCGGTAATTATAGTCAAAATAAGATATATAGAAGGTATAAGACAACAGTGATATACAAAACAGTCCAGCTGTCATCTCAAAATTATAGTTGAGTCGTTGTGTTTTCATGAAATGGGTGTTGCCTGTCATTTTTACCTGACAAAACGTAAACAAAAAAACAAAAAATGGCAAATACAGTCAGAATCATATGATGTAGATTCACAGGCGTAGCCAGGATAAATGAAAGGCATAGAAAAAACGGTATTGAACCACAAATCTGCAAGTTGCACATGTGTTGAAGTGGGGTGCATGTCTTATTGACGCTCATTAGGAATGTTTGAAAATCTGATTGTTTCTGTTAATGAAAGGCTTCAAAGGGACATCTTCATCATGTCATGATCAGCTGTTATTTCTAATGGTTTAAGTAAAGCATGATTTCAGTTGCTTTTGTATAACTCTCATTTATAAAATTAGGACTAATGTCAAATTTTACAAAAATAAACATGATAAACAGTTCATAATTTTAACATGCTAGAAACATTGCGAAATGGTGTTAGTTTCACTTTGGTAGTGGTTACATAAATTTGGTACAGATCATATCCAAACGAGGTCGCAATGATTATAGACATAACATACTGGACAAAATTGATTATCTGGTAGATAAACCAAGTCAATCTTAAGTTATAGCCCTTGAATTTCTCTCCGTTTTAGGGCCTCTTCTATTTCTTCTCTACATAAACGACCTCCCTGCCAGTGTTCGTTCGGATGTGAGACTGTTTGCTGATGACTGTATCATCTATAGAGTAATACGCTCAGCTGTGGACTCACATACCCTTCAAGCAGATCTGGACAGACTGGCAGGGTGGGAGAGGAAGTGGAGGATGGCCTTCAACGTAGACAAATGCCACATCATGCACATTACCCCACCTAGATCTAAACCAGTCATGACTGACTACTTTCTACACAGCCAACCCTTGTCTGAGGTCAAACAAGCTACCTATCTCGGTGTGGAACTTTCATCTAATCTCTCTTGGTCTCCACACATTAGCAAAATAACAAATAAGGCCAGTCAAAATCTTGGGTTCTTAAAACGAAATCTACATTCTGCCAAACCTGAAACTAAAGCAGCAGCCTACAAATCAATAGTCAGACCTTCCTTGGAATACTGTGCTTCTGTTTGGGACCCTTATCAATTAAATGACAAGCAGAAATTAGAAAATGTACAAAAGAGGGCCGCTAGGTTTGTTACCAACAACTATTCAAAGTCGCCGGGTACTGTAACACAATTACTACAGCAATTACAATGGGAGTCCTTAGAGCGCAGAAGACAGAACATCCGTCTTAGCCTCTTCCATAAAATACATTATGGGCTTGTTGACATAATACCTTTACAATATATGGATCCACTATTAAGAACATCCAGACATCACCATCAACTAGCATATCATATACCACACTCATCAGTTGACTACATAAAGTACTCATTTTTCCCTAGGACAATAGTTGAATGGAACTCACTGCCGGTGCACTTAGTCAGTGCTGACTCAAACGCTGTGTTTAAGTCGGGACTGACTGTGTTACCACACATCCCCTAGACAGTACATATATGCTTTTATCTTTTAACAGTACTAACTCTCTTGTTTCTTCACCATGTACATAGTAGATTATGCAATGTATAGGCTTTAAGGGCTTGAGTAGGTTTTTGCACTATTTTTTATCACATTGTCAATGTCCTCCTGGGTGGATTGAGTAGCTTGGGAGGCTTGATAATCTTTCACTTTACTAACCCCCACGCATGGCCATTATAGTCCAACAGGACTGCTTGCCATTATCAAAGATGATGATGATGAAATTATAAAAATTAACAGTTCCTGTCTAGAATGTTCAGCAAAGGTAATTTTTTTCATTTACCTTCACTTTGTGAAACAATGAACATAAGCAACAAAAGAGACAGAGGTACTGAGTAAGCAGTTCTTGTCAGTGTTTACAAATGAGGGAGACGCACCACTACCAGACCTCGGAGAATCCCCCTACAGTCTAAGGAATCTTGGTCAGATACAGAAAATATCTGTGGTTTGCTGCCCAGCATGTTGTCCCATTATCACTGACAAGCTAACTGACCACAGTGAATTATGACCCAACACTGGAGGCTGATATAATGTTGAACATCTTGGTAAATTGTAATCTAAAAATCTGTAACACATTAACTTTCTATTTTTTTCTGGATCAAAACTTGAAACTCTTTGCCTGAAGAAAAATTAAAATGGTGATGTGTACCACTTTAGTCCAGATGCACATTTTACAATATCAGTGAGCTTTCAAGCATGTCTAAAAAGCACAAAAACACAGCATTCATGAGAGCACCGCACAAAAAGGTCTCAGACGGAAGCAACCTCTGAATTAACCCCTAAGTCAATCAAATATAATGTAAATTGATTATGGAAGTGCAGGTTACACTGACACTACAATTTATGTGCAAATATAGTAAATGTATCATTTATTGGACATACTAGACAGAGGAAAGGGAGTAGGGCATCAGACCAGGGCTTGGGAGAGTGTGTAGTTTGCCCCCACCTCCAACAAGTTTAGTGTTGATATGATGTAAGCTCAGGATCTAAACTGTTTATACTAATTTCATCTGTGGATATATTTAATTTTATTATAAGTTCGAACCCAAACTTCCAGACTCATATTTATGTCCTCCCTGATCCCCATGATAATAGGACCCCGCCCTCCTTGTTGAAATGGCTTCTACATGGGTATGTATGTAATTAACATATTACATATTTATACATGTAGAAATTGTATACATGTAATTGTTAGGTTTTATTAATGTATTTTAGCTCGATTGGGAAGAAAGCTTGTAACTAAATTATTGTTCAAGCAAGGTCAAAAGTTCAAAACTATGTACTTTTAATAATTTTTAACTCTAAATATTATGCTAGCGGCAATTGCAGTGGCAATAGTATTTGCCTCTGGGACCATTGCAGATCAAGATCATAATCTACACTGTTGCAATTCAGTTAGTAAGTTTTCAATAATACCCCTATAAACTTTAAAAGGTACTGTCAAAATTGAAAGATGGGCAAGTTTATATTGCAGAAACTCAACACAAGGTACATAGTAGGAGTTAAAGCTTCAAAAGATTCGAATAAAAAATTTAAGAAATCATGATCATTAATATTCTACAGTTGAATATAGAAAACAAGAGCTGTCTCCATAGGATGACACATGCCCCCGATGGCACTTTGAATGAATAGTTATGGCCGATGTTAGAGTTTAGGACCTTTGACCTACGGAGCTGGGACTTGCGCGCGACACATCGTCTTACTGTGTCACACGTTCATGCGTAGTTATTTTAAAATCCATGCATGAATGTCAAAGATATGGACCGGACACGCCCATCAGTGCACTATCATGAAAAATGACCTTTAACGTCTAAGTGTGCCCTTGACCTTTGAGCTACGGACCTGGGTCTTGCGCGCGACACGTCGTCTTACTGTGGTACACATTCATGCCAAGTTATTTGAAAATCCATCCATCGATGACAAAGATATGGACCGGACACGCCCATCAATGCACTATCGTTTAATGTCTAAGTGTGACCTTGACCTTTGAGCTACGGACCTGGATCTTGCGCGCGACACGTCGTCTTACTGTGGTACACATTCATGCCAAGTTATTTGAAAATCCATCCATCGATGACAAAGATATGGACCGGACACGCCCATCAATGCACTATCGTTTATGTCTAAGTGTGACCTTGACCTTTGAGCTACGGACCTGGGTCTTGCGCGCGACACGTCGTCTTACTGTGGTACACATTCATGCCAAGTTATTTGAAAATCCATCCATCGATGACAAAGATATGGACCGGACACGCCCATCAATGCACTATCCTTTAATGTCTAAGTGTGACCTTGACCTTTGAGCTACGGACCTGGGTCTTGCACGTGACACGTCGTCTTACTGTGGTACACATTCATGCCAAGTTATTTGAAAATCCATCCATCGATGACAAAGATATGGACCGGACACGAAAATTGCGGACAGACTGACAGACCGACAGACGGACAGACGGTTCAAAAACTATATGCCTCCCTTCGGGGGCATAAAAATGTATTTTTTGTTGGCTAAATTTAAAACATACTTTTAATTATCATTGTTACTTATTTTTACTTTTTTGTTTTAAAAACATGAAAAAAGTTTTTTTGTTGTAAAAGCATAAAATGTTTGAGGTCAGGATGTTTAAATTAATGTCCACCAGAAGACTCAAGAACACCAAATTCATTTCTTTCCCGTCTGACGTTATACATGTAGTAAGACATTATAAGACATGTACATCCTTCTTATCAAATGTCAGACTGGTCTGGATCCATGCTGATCGCAAAGCCACTATGTTGGTTTTTTCATGGCGCGGCTCATATTTTGTTTCCTTTTCATAAAATGTTACTAATTATTATCAATATATATTTTGTTACAGCCTGACTCTGCATATTATAATTTAAAACTATAACTATTTAGGGCCTTTGATTGTTAGCAATGTTTTACCTATATCTGACATTGAAAAAAAAACTGAAATTAAAATATAACAGAATTTAGAATGATAATTTAAAATTATACTTTAATTTTGACACCCTATTTTTAAGCAGCAAAATCATTTATTAGCAATAACTGTATATACAAAAGCAATCTTCAAATAAAGAAACCATGAGATAATTATTGCTAAACTGATGTATAAATTATGCCCATAGGTCTTCTTTAATATTGTTTAGCTTCTGCTGTGTGCTTGTAATTTTTATCAGCCCCACTCTATCCCTTTGATTGCTGACCACCAGCTGACTGTCACGGTATATTAGATCAAAGGGTCTGTAGAGTAATTATAACTGTATTCCTGCTGAGGTGTTACTGCTCAGAGCTGAGCAGTTTCTTGTCAAGATTCCTTAGACTGCCTACCCAGATCAGCGATTTTTTTCCTTATATAAATAGTACCGAATATTGGACCTGTTCACAATTGCAGACGGTCTTTCACAACTTTCAAATTGGGTCTGCTGGACCCATTCACAATGGCTGTGAAAAACCTTTAGAAATAGTAGATAAACATTAGAAGAACATTCAGTGGACCTGAGGTTCCGGTTCCGACCCGCGAAAACTGAGAAAAACGCATATTTGACCTGTATATAATATGCCCTGTGCCTCTGCTTGACTCGAGGTAATTCTTTTTGATGCGTCACAAGTTTGAAAGTTCTGCCCCCTGTCAATCGAAATCCAAGTGAACTTCAATATTGTTTGTCGACACACGCGGAAGTCTGGCAGTAGGCGGAGCATCGTATATTAATTAGCTACTGACAGATGTCAATCATGCCACGCGCCGACTGACACATGGTCATCATCAATGTGTAATAGTTGATTGATAAACAATGTGGCATTAGATTATTGTGTTATAAATATGTGTTACCAATGAAAAATAATTATTTTGTGTGCTTGATTTGATTAAATAAGCCGGTTGGTCGTTACGCAAATTTATTATCTTTGCCGAGGTATTTTGCTAGGGCAAAATAAAATATAAATGTTTTAAATAAGCAGATATTAGAAGTATTGAACAGGTCTGGTGAAAAGATGAAATTTAAAACAAGTATTTATCAAGAATTTTGAATGTTTGCTTTCGTTTTTTATGCCCCCGAAGGGAGGCATATTAGTTTTCAACTCTCCGTTCGTTTGTTAGTTCGTTCATCACAACGTTAACTTTTTGCATGCAGGCACTTTACTCACAAACCACTGCACCCAGGACCTTCAAACTTCACCTGCTGATAGTACTTATTGAGTACACCACCCCTACTGACTTTGGGGTCACCAGATCAAAGTCCAAGGTCACAGGGGCCAACGTTAACTTATTGCATGAAGGCACTTTACTCGCAAACCACTGCACCCAGCACCTTCAAACTTCACATGCTGATAGTACTTATTGAGTACACCACCCCTACTGACTTTGGGGACACCAGGTCAAAGGTCAAGGTCACAGGGGCCAACGTTAACTTTTTGCATGAAGGCACTTTACTTGTGGACCACTGCGTCCAGGACCTTCAAACATTACATGCTGATAGTACTTATTGAGTACACGACCCCTACTGACTTTGGGGTCACCAGGTCAAGGTCACAGGGGCCAACGTTAACTTTTTGCATGAAGGCACTTTACTCGTGAACCACTGCACCCAGGACCTTCAAACTTTACATGCTGATAGTACTTATTGAGTACACCACCCCTACTGACTTTGGGGTCACCAGGTCAAAGGTAACAAGGTCAAAGGTCAAGGTGCTGCGGGGGCATTTGTCACCATTAGTGACAGCTCTTGTTCATATTTGTCACCCGTTTTTCGCGACCGTGATTTTCGGACATTTTTATCATTTCTTACAAGTTTTTATGCCCCCGAAGGGAGGCATATAGTTTTTGAACCGTCTGTCTGTCTGTCAGTCTGTCGGTCTGTCGGTCTGTCCGCAATTTTCGTGTCCGGTCCATATCTTTGTCATCGATGGATGGATTTTCAAATAACTTGGCATGAATGTGTACCACAGTAAGATGACGTGCAGTGCGCAAGACCCAGGTCCGTAGCTCAAAGGTCAAGGTCACACTTGGACGTTAAAGGATAGTGCATTGATGGGCGTGTCCGGTCCATATCTTTGTCATCGATGGATGGATTTTCAAATAACTATGCATGAATGTGTACTACAGTAAGACGACGTGCAGTGCTCAAGACCCAGGTTCGTAGCTCAAAGGTCAAGGTCACACTTAGACATTAAAGGATAGTGCATTGATGGGCGTGTCCGGTCCATATCTTTGTCATCGATGGATGGATTTTCAAATAACTTGGCATGAATGTGTACCACAGTAAGACGACGTGCAGTGCGCAAGACCCAGGTCCGTAGCTCAAAGGTCAAGGTCACACTTAGACGTTAAAGGATAGTGCATTGATGGGCGTGTCCGGTCCATATCTTTGTCATCGATGGATGGATTTTCAAATAACTTGGCATGAATGTGTACCACAATAAGACGACATGTCACACGCAAGACCCAGGTCCGTAGCTCAAAGGTCAAGGTCACACTTAGACGTTAAAGATCATTTTTCATGATAGTGCATTGATGGGCATGTCCGGACCATATCTTTGTCATTCATGCATGGATTTTAAAATAACTATGCATGAATGTGTGACACAGTAAGACGATGTGTCGCACGCAAGACCCAGCTCCGTAGGTCAAAGGTCCTAAACTCTAACATCGGCCATAACTATTCATTCAAAGTGCCATCGGGGGCATGTGTCATCCTACGGAGACAGCTCTTGTTTTTAATACAAGCGAAATAAAAAGCCAATAAAAATCTGCATTTAGTAATAATATGATTACTCCTGCCAAAGCAACTTTTATTTTGAAGCATTTTTTGGGAATAAAAACATGCAAATGTACCAAACCCCACCCACTTTCAGGCTATGTACAAAATAAGACCGCTAAAATATGAATGGCTTAAAAAATTCTGTTATGATTAATATGGACTTGTTTTAGATAAAGTCTGTGGAAGTTACATTTATAGCAGTATATCATTATCACTTTGTTGATTTTGGACATAAAATGGTTGAAGCAGAAGTATAGCTTGATCCCCTGAAAAGCTGATCTTGACTCTTGAAAATCTGATTTTGACCCTTGAAAATTTATTTTGTTTTGGAATAAAAATATGAATGTAAGTTTTAAATACCCATATTTTTACACCCATATATTCATATCCAATCATTGAACATTTTGATTCACCAAGTATTAATAAATTCACAAGTTGGCAAAAATTCACAATTTTGAGAAAAACAACGCTAATTTTCACAATTTTTCTGGTACCGGACCCATTCACAATATTGAGAAAAAAATCACTGCAGATGCTCCACCAATCCATGTTACCATCAATGGTGTCCTGAAACTACTTCAGGGACTTAACCCGCACAAAGCTACTGGGCCTGACTTGATATTGTCTCGCTTCCTAAGAGAAATGGCACACCCTCTTGCACCAGCCCATTCGGAGTTTCCCTTATCTTCCAGGCCTCTCCAGACCAAGGCAAAGTTCCAAACGACTGGAAAACAGCTAATGTTTCACCTATCTTTAAAAAAGTGGACAAGAGCAAACCTTCAAACTACAGACCAGTCTCTCTTACTCAATCACCTACAAGTTCCTCGAGCACATCATCCATAGCAACTTGATGCAGTTTTTCAATTCAATGCTACAACACCATAAGCCAGTACCAACAAGGCTTCCAGAAAAGGCATTCATGTGAGCCACAGCTGATCACAACCATCAACAAAGTAGCAACAAGTTTTGACAATGTGGAACAGGTTGACGCCATTCTATTGGATTTCTCCAAAGTGTTTGACAAAGTTCCTCATAAGCGCTTTACTCTTAAGCTGAACCACTACGGTGTATGAGGGAGTCTGCTCGACTAGATCCAAATCTTGAGCCAGCGGGTAACACTTGAGGGTTAATCTTCTCAGTCTGCACCAGTAACATCGGGTGACCCCCAGGGTACAGTTCTTTGGCCCCCTCCTGTTCTTGGTTAATATCAATGACATGCCCCAGTGTGTCCAGTCTACTGCTAGGCTCTTCGCAGATGACTCCCTGATGTATCTGATCATCAAGTCCACTGAGGATGCACAGGTCCTACAAGAAGACCTCAACAAACTACAGGAATAGGAAAAGAAATGGCTAATGGAATTCATCTTTGACAAGTGCGAAGTACACTGAATCTCAAACAAGTGAAAGAACATCAATGCTGACTGCATGATCCATGGCAAACAGCTACACCAAACCAAACAGTCAAAATATGTAGGGGCCGTTCTAACTGACATTCTATCCTGGAATGCTCACATCAACATGATCACCAAAAAGGCCAACAACACCACAGCTTTTCTCAGTCGCAACCTCTCATTTTGTCAAGTTGAAATATGCTGCTACTGTATAGACCACACAGGCCAACATCACAAAAGTTGAAGTGGTGCAACCCAGAGCTGCCAGATTCGTTCTAGGGGATTGCTCGTGTAAAAGCATCATCACCGCAATGCTCAACACTCTTGGCTGGGTGAGTCTCCAGCAGCAAAGAAAAGAGGCCAGAGCAGTGATGTTTTATAAAATAATTCACAACCTCATCGCCATACCAAGTAGCATGCTTCAACCACAGGTAGTGTCAATGAGAGGCCACTCAATGAGATATAGGACACCATACTGCAGGATATCAGTACTGAAGGAGTAGTTTTTTTCTACCACCCTTGTCCTATGGAACCAGCTCCCACAGAACCTCATCGCAGTACCCACCTTGGAAGCCTTCAAGGACTGGATTGCGGATACCATGTAACTTCACCACTAATTGTTTTTATCCTGCTTTTAATTTGGCACTTGGGACCCTCCCGCACTTTTGTATATAGTCACCACAATGCGACAATGTCAGCCATTTGGCCCTGCATCGATACCGGAAGAAGAAGAAGCTCTGTAGAGTTTTTGAGCGACCCTATTTTAAGAACAGTTAAAACAAATTTATACCATCCCCCCAGTAATTTGCTGGTACCCATTTACAGCTGGGTCGACTAAGGCAATCATGAATGATAAAGTGCCTTGCCCAATGACACCCCGCAATGGGAGTAGCCTGAGGTATCAAACTATGGGTCTTCACCTCTGTAGGAAAGCATCGTAGCCCTCTTGACCAATGCATCCACCTAACCAAATTTAGTGAGATTTTTTATGGCCATAACCAGACAGTGTTTGTCACTGTGGAGTTATGGCCCTTGAATTAGATGAAATTACAAAGCAAGACTAGCTTGAAATTAGCTTGTGATCATAAGTTTTATGTTGAAAAGATTATGTTTTTTTCTCCTACATGTCAGATACTATTGCCTGTGACATATCATTACGTATTTTGATTGCTGAATGCTGTACAGTAATGGTTTGATGTGTTATTTGATGTTTAATTAAACTTTACTTTTTAGCTTGACTTTTCGAAGAAAATGTAGAGCTATTGCACTCGCCCCGGCGTCGGCGTCGCCGTTGGTTAAAGTTTTTGATGAAGTCAAATATCTCTGTTACTATCAAAGCTATTGACTTGAAACTTAAAATAGATATTTACTATCAAAGTCTACCCCAGGAGAAACAATCCCCATAAATCTGATTGAATTTTGACAGAATTATGCCCCTTTATAACTTAGAATTTTTGGTTAAAGTTTTTGATAAAGTCAAATATCTCTGTTACTGTCAAAGCTATTGACTTGAAACTTAAAATACTTATTTACCATCAAAATCTACACCAGAAGAAACAATCCCCATAACTCTGATTGAATTTTGACAGAATTACCGGTATGCCCCTTTTTAACTTAGAATTTTTGGTTAAAATTTTTGATAAAGTCAAATATCTCTGTTACTATCAAAGCTTTCGACTTGAAACTTAAAATACTTATTAACCATCAGAGTCTACACCAGGAGACACAATTCCCATAACTCTGATTTAAATTTTGACAGAATTATGCCCCTTTTTAACTTAGAATTTTTTAAAAAAAAATTGATAAAGTCAAATATCTCTGTTACTATTAAAGCTTTTGACTTGAAACTCAAAACAGTTATTTTCTATCAAAGTCTACACCAGGAGACACAGTTCCCATAACTCTGATTTTAATTTTGACAGAATTATGTCCCTTTTTAACTTGGATTTTTTTTACTGACAAGGCTCTAATACAGTCATGCACTGAGAAAAGTTAAGCGCGCTGTCTTACGGACAGCTCTTGTTTATTAAGCCTCCCCCTTGTTGGGGTGCCGCATAGTAAATGCAGTGTCCGCAGTGTCCATCTTGTTTGTTTGTTAATCCCCCGCCACAAGTGGTGGGGTTTATAGGAATGGTCTCCGTCTGTTTGTGCTTCCGTCCATAACAGTTGTGTCCGCTCCATCTAACTTAAACCCCTTGAAGTATTTTCATCAAACTTGGGTCAAATGATCATCTCATGAAGACGATGTGCAGAACTCATGAGTCAGCCATGTTGGAACAAGGTCAAGGTCACAACTCAAGGTCAAAGGTTTGAGGACTATAAAATATACTTAAAAACGTCAATGCTTCCAGCCAATACCATCAACCCTTTCACTATCAATAGCAGCAGTGGGAGATGTAGCTGTCTTTCAGACTGCCTTGTTTGTCCCTATTTCTTATTGGGTCTGAAACTTTCTCATCCATTAAGGGATTTTGATATTACTTGGCACAAATATTCCCTATAATCAAAGGATGTGTCATGAGCATGACCCTAGCCCCTGGCTCAAAGGTCAAGGTCACCCTTGAAGGTCGTCAAGCCATTTTTTCTATCCAGTCCATAACTCCCTCATGGTTGAAGTGATTTTAATATTACTAGGTACAAATGTATCCCATAATGAGAAGATGATATGTCCTGTGCAACACACAGTCTAGTAGCTCAAAAGTCAAGTTCCTACCTGGAGGTCAAATTTCAGTAGTGATTTTTCCTGTCTGGTCCATAACAAAGTGATTTTAATATTTTAAGGCACAGTGCTTCCTAGAATAAGACACCACCCAGATCCCTAGCTCTAAGATCAAGGTCACAATTTGTGGTCAAAGGTGAATATTAGGGCTTTTTCCCTTTCTGGGCCATAACAGTCATATACATGTAGGTTAAAAATTTGACCAAAAATTTATTCAGATATTACATATCAGTTACCACTTCCATTCAAATGAAGCTGTAAATTGCATTTTAATTTAATACTATGTAAAACCCAAATTTAATTTATTCTAGATTTCAATGTTTCTTGGTCAATGTATGTTTCCAGATTATTATATATATTGTAACTATTTATTTCATGATCATAAGTGTAATTTTTATACGCCCGTTTGAAAAACGGGACGTATTATGGGAACGCCCCTGGTGGGCGGGCGGCGTCCACAGACCTTGTCCGGAGCATATCTTCTACATGCATGGAGGGATTTTGATGAAACTTGGCACAGTTGTTCACCATCATGAGACGGAGTGTCATACGTAAGAACCAGGTCCCTAGGTCAAAGGTCAAGGTCACACTTAGAGGTCAAAGGTCAAATTCAAGTATGACTTTGTCCGGAGCATATCTTCTTCATGCATAGAGGGATTTTGATGAAAGTTGGCACAATTGTTTATCATCATGAGACGGAGTGTCATGCGCAAGAACCAGGTCCCTAGGTCTAAGGTCAAGGTCACACTTAGAGGTCAAAGGATACAAGAATGAAAACTTTGTCCGGAGCATTATCTTCTTCATGCATAGAGGGATTTTGATGAAAGTTTGCACAATTGTTCATCATCATGAGACGGAGTGTCATGCACAAGAACCAGGTCCCTAGGTCTAAGGTCAAGGTCACACTTAGAGGTCAAAGGATACAAGAATGAAAACTTTGTCCGGAGCATTTCTTCTTCATGCATAGAGGGATTTTGATATAACTTGGCACAAATGTTCACCACTACAAGACGGAGTGTCATGCGCAAGAACCAGGTCCCTAGGTCTAAGGTCAAGGTCACACTTAGAGGCAAAGGTCAGATACAAGAATGACTGTCCGAAGCATTTCTTCTTCATGCGTAGAGGGATTTTGATGTAACTTGGCACAATTATACACCATCATGAGATGAAGTGTCATGCGCAGTTCCCTTCTTTAGAATTACTTCCCTTTGTTGTTACTATAAATAGCTTATATTGTAACTTTTTCATTACTAGACGTAGGGAAAAATCGAGACCACTTTTCTGTAGTACAACATGCATGTTACATCCAATTTTGAGGTGATTTTTGACCAATCTCTACCTGGTAAGGATTTTTGTGTGGACTTAAAAAAAATTTTTTTTGTATTTTTTTTTTTTTTTTTTTTTATAAGATTAACTTCCCTTAGTTGTTACTATAAATAACTTATATTGTAACTTTTTTATAATTGACCGTAGGGAAAAACCAAGACCACTTTTCTGTGGTACAACATAGTTGTTACTTTCTAATTTTAGGTGTATTTTAAGGTATCTCTACCTGGTAAGGAGGTTTTTTTTTGTGGACTTAGAAAAACAATAGAAATACAATGATTACTAAACAACCACAAAATTAAAATTACATCTGCAAATACAGGTGCTAGAGTAAATAAATTTGCTGTGACGGGCGTATATTGTGACATTCTGGCACTCTTGTTTCAGATAAATTGAAATGATTTTCTATCAGAAATATGCTGCTTAAGGCCATACCAAATTGATATGTCGTTCGTCGGAACTACCGCATCAATAATTTCATTCCCGAGAAAAAAAAATAAAAATCACCCGCCCGCACGTACATAAAAATCTCCGAAAAAAAATTTTTTCCCGATTACGCGGTCCGGAATAATAACGGCAAAGCAGGTTTTATCGCTGTTTTAATGCGTCAAAGTGATATTGATCGGATTTCATGCATCCGTAATACATGTTACTGATGACCAAAACACAAAAAGTCAGGAATTATGGTGTTGTTCATCATTTGTTTTAAATCTGGAGTGTCTGTGCTAGTGCCACACATGACTTTCGATGTGTCGGTAGGTAATGAAGTAGGCACGTTCTACTTTTGTTCAATACAGTGAAAGGAACGAAGCACGACTTGTAAGACGTGCACGGGGATGCAGTTAAAAATATTTGGCAATATTGTTCAGATATAGTTTTCAAACCATTTGTTATCAGTTGTTTAGTTCAGTATGTTATATCTAGAGCCCAAAGCTGAGGCCGACTACTATCTTAAAAAAATGTTTGTTCACAGATCCTGACCGACCTATCACATTGTCTAGGCCAAATCTTTTTGAACGTAACTTCTTTAGTACAGCAGTCAGATATTCTATCGAAACGCATTTAGTCAATTTAAAAATTGTTTAGCTTTTCAAATAAGTAGTGTAGATATAAAATCTGTCCTTTTGTAACCCCAATTTTGCCTGTTTGTCTATAACTTGGCTGTGAATTGATAGAACGAAAAAAAAACTGGAAAAAACAGACCTCCCCAACTCTAAATTTCTAGTTCAGTCAAAGCAAAACAAACAACACTTTAAGGGTGGCCATATAACACTTTAAGGGTGGCCATATTGGGATCATTCTTTGTCAGTCTTGTTATCATTTTTGCCTGAAATGAATCTCCACCACAAAAACATAAGCTAGCCTGATCTGTTAAGAAATTATTCCAAAGGGATTCGAGCAATGTCGAAGCATCTGTATGACCAACTCTGTTTGGTCTCACTGGTCAAGTGGTTTGTTACTTCCCTTCACCTCTATGGGTTGGAGTTCCACTAGGGGCACAAAGTTGTTCATGTGCCGAAGCCATCTAACTGTGCTTCAGAAGAAATGTTATTCCACACATGTGCCTGTATTGTCTTAAATATTCCTCATGCTGTGCCGTTAAATAGGCAGGCCTTCAGATTAATGTAGAAAAATCAAAATTAAAAATAAGACACTCATCCCTTAGAAATTATAACTAAAAAAAAAAAAAGTGTTTCAGTGAGGTTTGGCAAGAATTTATTTGCAAAATCATTCATGTAGTCTTTAAAACATAATAGAAAAGCTATATACTGTGTTACCCACACTGTAAATGTTTGATTTCTGTGTTATTTCTAAAGAAATGTTAACTTCATGTATAATCATAACCGCCTCCTCAAGGGTCCAAGCTGGGAAAAAAAATAAAAAAAGCCCGCTCGTTCCATGTAAAATCTACCCGCCTCTGAAAAAATCAAAATTGAGAAAAAAAAAATAAAATAAAAATTTCGCTCGCCCGCTCCAATTTTTTTTTTAAATTTTCCGAAGAACTATTAATCAATTTGGTATGGCCTAAACATAAAAGACTAAGCAAGGGATATGCCTTACTTTACTATACCGGTAGTTCCATTGCAGCATTCTACAATAAGAGAGTTTTTTGCTAATGATTAGTTTATACATGAACAAATAGGCAACCTCTAAAATAAAAGAAGCATTTGAAGGCAAGTCATTTTAAAACAAATGTAAAATTTATGGTTCTAAAGGAAAACGAAATTATTGGGAACAGTACTGCTGAAGTTTGAGGTGGCAAAGATATAAACTTTACAAATACACAATGTCATGTTCATGTATTGGACAAACTTGATTATTTATGATGGTCATTTATAGAAATAAGGTTTTGATTACATGATAAAGACATCATCGGGTGTTTCTGACTTTGTCATGTAGTATAATAGTGTCTAATTCTCAATATCAGACTGCCGTCGTTAACCAATAATTACCTGTAGACATTTATGTTTTATATTGTTAATATCTTTCCCCTAATAGTTTAAGTGAAAAATTATGCCTTTCAGCACATTTCAGAAAATTTGAATTGTCTTTGAACACTAATCTAAAGATGAGTGCTTGAAATTTGTTTATGTTCCGTTTAACTTGCAGGAAGCTTATTTTAAGGAATAGAAAATGCTTTTGTGTTAAGGTCAAAGGGATTTTAACTGAATAATCGGTCAACTGACCGAAATGTACTCTGATGAAAAGTAAGATTTTTTGTTTTTCGATGTTTTAAACAAAAATCCAAATGGTCAAATCAGTAAGAGGATTTTTATTTTCAATTCTTATAGAAAAAGCTACAGATGGAACCCAGCCTTCAGAGAACTGGGCTCTGTACATGGAAGTATGTGACAGAATTAATGAAACAGATGAAGGGTGAGTAAAACTAGAGGCTTTCTGTGTAACAGGACCAACCTTTTGTTCTCAGTGTATTAACCTTTAGCCTGCTAAATTTCTAAATTGGACTGGTCCGTCATTCAATTTGAGCAATACCATAATTTATTATTCAAAGGGGTGTTCACTGAAAATTTACTGAATGAACAGTGCAGACCATGATGTGCAGGTTGATCTTAGTCTGCACTGGTCGCAAAGGCAAAATCACTTGCCGCCAGCAGGCTAAAGGTTAAGTAAATTCCCAGTATTTTTTTTTTGTAAATTATTCCTAATTAAGCCAATTTGAGTAAGATTGTGTTTCTAATTTAAGCATTCAGCTATGTCGAAAAGTTTGCCTATTTTATCAACAAAGCAGAATGATGGAAGGGGTAATGTTATAAAGATATATGGATAGGCTAGAGGCACTTTTAATAGGGCTAAAAAAATTCTTTGTTTTCGGTAACATGCTCAAAAAAATTAGGGTTGGTAGGTCGGAAAATTTTTTTTTTTGGAATTTTTTTTATTGAGACTTTTCAGAAATTATTTTTGTGTCAAAAAATGAATACAAATAAGGGGGTTATGCCTTTAGAGCATCAGTAAGTTGATTTCTAACATCACTCATTCACTGACCAATTTTTGTTTAAAGTGTAAGAAGTGCAATTTTGCACCTTTTTGTTAAAAAGTTGAAAAAAATATTCTCCAAGGCATGAAAACATGTAGGGTCGGGCCAAAAATTTAGGGTAGGTCGCGATACCAGAATCAAACAATTTTTTTATGCCTAGTTTCAAAAGAACACTGTTAAAAGAAGAACAGATGTAAGGTGAACATTTTGTTTAAAATAAAGTACATGAGGTTCAGGATTATGACAAAATTTGAGTAAGATGTTAAAAAGTTGAAATGTTAAAGATGCTGAAGTAAAAGACTTTCAGGATTTTATATTGCACTAAACTATAGTGACTCGTTATTTTGTTTCAGACCAAAAGATGCAGGCAAGGCATTTAGGAAAAGACTATCACAGAATATGGGCAAAAACCATACTGCTGTTCTCTACACATTAACTGTACGTATAAGGACATTCTGTAGCTGTTGTAATACCAGTTTGTTGATGATGTTAGGCAAAAGCCACTATACACTCACATATTGTTATGAGCATATCTTAAGGGGAAAAAAAGTTTGTTGTAAATATATGGTTAATGCTAATCAATTCTACCTAATGTATTTTAATGCTGACCATTTGTACACTAACATGCATATAAAGCCCTTTTATAAGTAATTATTTAGTATTCATTTTATCAGCATTTAAGTCCTGCTGAGAATTTAATTAAATGCGAGTAAAAGGCTGTTGCATGTAGAAGAATGAACACATTATGAGGAAAAGATGGCAGAACAATGAAAAAGAATTTTTACTAATTTAGCCAATTATACACAGTTTTTACCACACACTGTATATGCGTATTCAGATACATATGTATTAGCAATATAGAGCTAGTTATAGAAAGCCTCAACTTTGTCTGTAGTGTTAAATTACTGTTAAGTGTGTCTGAGAAGTTTAGTGTTTTATGCCAGCAGACGGAAACAGCCAATTCTGTATAGCATTTTGATCATTCAGTGCTTTAAGTTGTTCTCAGTCACTTTCCACTTGCTTATTTTTGTCCTTCTGTCTTTATCTGTTATAGATGATCAATGATAGTTCAATGCACTTGAATCTTTTCCTATACAATATCATGCTCAAGAATTACTGTGAAATCATTTTATTTCGTGGGCATGTAATTTCATGGTTTTGTCATTCGTGATTTTTCTTGGGGATATGAATCATGGATTTCAACTTTTGAAAAAAAAAAGTAATTGGAATTCGATTTGTTTGTTGGGATTAAATTTCATGGATTGACTAAATCATGAAATCCACAAAAATTATTCCCCACGAATGTCTGACTCAGTGATTTCACAGTACATGTATTATTAAAGGTCAAAACTTACTGGCTAAAAATAATTTCTGTAATGTCTGCTGTTCTTTTTATTCACAGTGTTTAGAGACATGTGTAAAGAACTGTGGGCGTAGATTTCATATCCAAATAGCTAATAAAGATTTCCTTAATGATATGGTTAAAGTGATAGGACCGAAGTATGACCCACCACAAGCCCTGCAGGAGAAGGTTCTCAGTATGATACAGGTAATATAATGTTGGCAGTTTATCTAATTATTGTTAAAAACTTTCAGCAGTTTTAAATTATAAACTTACCAATGTATTTTCAGATATTTTCATGCAACCAAAAAATTTGTGAATTTTAGAAACAGCTTGGTTAGTAAATTTCAATCTTATTATCTGATCGCTCGATGTCCGGCGTCCGTCGTCTGTCGTCTGTCGTCAACATTTAGCTTGTGTATGCGATAGAGGCTGTATTTTTCGACTGATCTTCATGAAATTTTGTCAGAATGATTACCTTGAAGAAATCTAGGCCGAGTTCGAAAATGGGTCATCTGGGGTCAAAAACTAGGTCACTAGGTCAAATCAAGGAAAAACCTTGTGTATGCAATAGAGGCTGTATTTTTCAATTGATCTTCATGAATATTGGTCAGAATGATTACCTTGATGAAATCTAGGTCGAGTTCGAAAATGGGTCATCCGGGGTCAAAAACTATGTCACTAGGTCAAATCAAGGAAAAACCTTGTGTATGCGATAGAGGCTGTATTTTTCAATTGATCTTCATGAATATTGGTCAGAATGTTTACCTTGATGAAATCTAGGCCGTGTTCGAAAATGGGTCATCTGGGGTCAAAAACTAGGTCACTAGGTCAAATCAAAGAAAAACCTTGTGTATGCGATAGAGGCTGTAGTTTTCAATTGATCTTCATGAATATTGGTCAGAATGATTATTTTGATGAAATCTAGGCCGAGTTCGAAAATGGGTCATCTGGGGTCAAAAACTAGGTCACTAGGTCAAATCAAGTAAAAACCTTGTGTATGCGATAGAGGCTGTATTTTTCAATTGATCCTCATGAATATTGGTCAGAATGATTACCTTGATGAAATCTAGGCCATGTTCGAAAATCAAAGAAAAACCTTGTGTATGCGATAGAGGCTGTATTCTTTAATTGATCTTCATGAATATTGGTCAGAATGATTTCTTTAATGAAATCTAGGCCGAGTTCGAAAATGGGTCATCTGGGGTCAAAAACTAGGTCACTAGGTCATATCTAAGAAAATACTTGTTTAAACTCAAGAGAACACATTTTTAGTCCAATCTTAATGAAAACTGACCAAAATACACTGTTATAGTGTGTTTCTCAGGTGAGCAGCCTAGGGCCATCTTGGCCCTCTTGTTTTGTAAATTGTCTCAAATATAAAATTATAAATAGTTTTAGCGGTAACTTATTTACATGAAATAATTCTAAAAGGCTAAATTTTCAGAATCAATATCTCACTATTTATTGTGATTTTATGATACTATATGTTAGGTGTTTTAGTGGTGCTTTTATTTTGCTATTCAATGATCTGCAGACTTGACTTGCTGTGTTAAGAACTAGGGACTTGCAGCTTATATTATTTGACTTGGTGCTGGTGTTATATTAGATACTTGTTCTATGTTATAATATGCACACTAAGCAAAAACGACTGCAAATGAAACCATCACCAAGTGTGTTACCTGATGTACAGTATTACTCTGCAAGAGGAAATTAAACCTGAAATATGATAGTGTGGATCTGTTTAGTTACTTGTATAAAGCAGAAACAAATTAGCTTCTGTTAGAAGTAAAAGCACACTTACCACAATCCATCATTTGATTTGTTATTACTAAATGTGTGTCATTATGCATAATGACTCGCGTTCTTTCAAAATCATTTTCTTTATACATTAAAATCTTTTTCTTTATGCTTTTTTAATGTGAAAAAGTTGTTACTACACCCACAGATAAAAAGTTTTTGGGGGCTTTATTAGAGTCCCACATGTCCATCTATTGGTCCGTCCATTGTGTCAGCTTCATATCTTTTTAACTGCCAGAAAGATTGTCATATAACTAGCCGATATGAAGAGCTCACAATCAAGGTCAGTAGGGTCAAGGTCACACTTTGAGGTCAAGGGCTACTGTTTGAACTACTTGGAAAATTTTCATAAAACTTACATATATTGTTAACCTCACCAAGACGATGTACAGAGCACACTGCCCAACTCACTTGGTCCAAGGTCAATGTCACATTTGGAGGTAACAAATCAAAAAGCTTAACATTGTGTTTGGTCCCATATACTTAACTGCTGGGAAGTTTTCATAAAACTAACATCAATTGTTAGCCTCGTCTAGATTACATGCAGTTTCATAAGGTCCTAGGTCAAGGCCACACTTAGAAGTCAAAATATCAAAGAGCTATATTCTTTGTTTCTGCTCCATATCTTCATAACCACTGGAAGGATTTACGTAGAACTTATATCAGTTGTTAACCTCATCAAGACAACTTGCATAGTGTACAACCAAGGTCACCAGGTCCAAGGTCAAGGTGTCACTTGATTATCAAAGGTCAAGATCACAATATTTTACTTTCTCCATGTCAGAGTGGCACCTGAGGGTATTAATCACCTTTTTTGTTAGGTTTATTTATTTTATTATTTTTTTTTACTGGATACTAGTTAAAACTTTTTAGGAAACTGGTAAAGCAAATGAAGATTATTGTCACAATTACATATTTGCAACATTATGTTTGATATGTTGATAATGTAGCAACAGGTAACATATTTTGAATTACTTAGTTGTTGATATTGATCTGTTTATCAATGTTTCTGTTTAAATTTGTTACATGCAGACATGGGCAGATGCATTTAGAGGATCTCCAGACATGAAAGATGTAGAGAAAGTCTATCAAGATTTGAAGGCAAAAGGAATAGAGTTCCCAATGACTGATCTAGATAACTTAGCACCAATACACACTCCAGCCAGGGTAGGTACACAGTGTCAAACTTGTATTTAGGAAGGATAATTGTCATGAGAGGAACTGTTTCATTTAGCTTCTGTAATCTCTTTGTAAGACAAAACTTGAGGAAAATATGTCTTCTATTAAACATTGAACCTATAGGAATAGAAGGAAGTTTATAAAATTACACAGATTTATAACTGAATAGATTTTACATGACTGTACTACTACTAAGTATAGTGCTATTAAGGTCATGTGCAAAGTACGAATGAGTTGCGACTTTGCACTCGTTTAAATGTTTAGAAACATTTCTAACTTACATTAGATTATTACAGACTTACATAAGATTATTACAGACATGATAGTTAACATGAGAAACCTGTTCTGAAGGTTATAATGATGGTTCTGTGCTGGTTTGTTGAATATTTTACTTTATTGCATGTACATGTATATGTATGTTTGTACATAGATAATTTTACCTTCACATTTTGTGAGTGCCCTTACACCTTAAAAGTCTGGATGTTTTTGTGAAAAACTTTTGTTTGATATAATTATATAGTAGTCAGTTTAGAGATTTTGTCAGTTTTAATCTTATATTTACTATAATTTAGCTGGATTTACAATATTACAAATCATTTAAACTTCTTTTGCAAAGTAATGGGTAATTCATCAGGAGATGGTGTATTAGAATGCTTTGAAACCATTAAATTATGTGAGCATAAAATTTTGTTGGTTCAGCTGACAGCTATGTCATTGGGACATGAATCTGAATTTCATTGTTTTAGTTATCAGCTACATCATGGGGACATGACTCTGAATTTCTGTTTTGAAATTAAGGTAGATGAGAATTTCATCGGTTTGTTCATGTTTAATTTTGTTGAATGATGCATTTATGAAATTCTTAACAAAAAATAATGCTACAGTACAGTAGTATATTGTAAAAACATTAATTTTTGGGAGGTACAGAATTTTGTGGTTTTGAACAAAATGCCTATTTCATGGGAATATCATTTGTGGATTTCAAATTTTGAAGATGAAATGAATGGATATTGGGAATCCATGAAAATTACTCCCCTTGGAATGTTAGTGATTTTTATGGTGTACAAACTAGATATTTTACAAAGGTGTGCTCTTAAGCAAGATGCATTTTCACAAAAATATCCAGTATTCTGTAATTGTTCCAAAATTCAGTTTATATTTTGTTTACTCAGTGAAATATTTACTTGTCCTCATTTGATAGAAGTTAGATTGTTTGTATTTTTGTTTTAATAGTTATCACTTTATGATTGATTATTGATTATAGACACAGGGTGGTGTGGACCCAGAACCACTTAGTAGGAGTAGAGGCAGTACCACAAATAGAGCAGTTAGTATCTTTTTATTTTGTTCACTTTTTTTATTCTTTACAAACACAGAAAATTGGTACATCACACTATGCTTTGATTATATTTCTTTAATCTTTGATTTATGCACTGTGAATTTGTAATATTTCAGACATTCTGAGTTGTAAGATATTTTATGGGGAAAGTAGACAAATGAAGTAAGCAGATGTTAAGATAACTCTTGGTGGCAGCTTTTAGAATCATGACATTGTCATACTTGGAAGTATGAGGGTGACTAATTGAACGTTATTAATCGTTAACTGCTGGTCACTACTGGACCATAATGTAAAATCAATTAATTTTGTTTGCTTGAAATTCATGGTTTTTGACCAAGACTACATATATTCATTGGAATTTTATTCTAAAGATAAAATAGATGGGAATTTAATTGTTTGCTTGGTTTCAATTTTGTGGATTTGGCGGTTTCCCCAAAAAATAGAATAGTCCTTCATTAGTTAATGATTTCATAGTATTTTAATGTAAGAAAAGATTTACATTACTTTAGGTACTTGTTTCAGTTTTTCCAGAATGGAGTTGATACTTAATAGATGGAATTTTTATTTTAAAGATTTTACTTTTTATTGCACATGCACATAGCATTTTATAATTCAACTTCCTTGTTTTATACATTGTATGATAATGTTTTTGTCACCAGTCAGCATATGTTGTTGAAGACGAGGAGGAAGTGATGGAGGTGCTGTAGTTTATATTGTTGTATTATCATTGTGAGGCCCAGATAGGGTTCTGTGATATAATATTTTATGTTGTATAATACGTTTCTCATGTGTCAACTTTTTTTGCTAAAGACAATATAATTAAGGTGATATGTTATACTGAAGGAAATTTTTTCTACTTTCTTAAAAAAGATCTTTGAAAAAAACCCCGAACAAAATCTAAAATGTATTGCAAAAAATGTGAAGAAATATTAACAGATGGTGATCTCAAGATAGTGTACATGGTTTTGAATTTCTGCCATGTATTAAACTCATTTTAATGTCTTTTTTTTTTCAAAAATGAAATTGGGATGAAACCAAAATAAACCCTTACATGTATAATAAATCATTGTACTTCCCATTCATTTTACATTTGTCTCTAAATTTTGATAGAAGAATGTTAACGTTGAGCTTGAGAAAACTGTCAAAAAAATTATGATCAAAAAGGTAATTTGCCATGTGCAGGTGTTGGATATATTTTTGTAAATTTTGTGTGTAAATTCATAGTGTATAAGTGTATTATTGTTGTTATTTTTATGCAAACAGTTGTGTCATAATAATTGTTTCATACATTTATTTATTAGTCCCCTACTGGTTGAAAATCAGTTTCGGGGACTATAGGAATGCACTATTCTGCCCAACATTCCGTCCTTCCGCCCGTCTGTCTGCAATTTCTTGTCCGGTCCATAACTCTGTCATCCATAAAGGGATTTTAATATTACTTGACAAAATGTTCCCCATAATGAGACAACGTGTCATACGCAAAACCCAGACCCCTAGCTTAAAGATCAAGGTCACAGTTGGTGGTTAAAGGTCAACAGGGCTTTTTTCCTGTCCGGTCCATAACTATGCCATCCATCAAGGAATTTTAATATTACTTGGCACAAATGTACTTCCAAATAGGACGATGTGTCGTGCACAACTTTCAGACCCCTAGCTCAAAGGTCATGGTCACACTTGGCAGTCAAATGTTAACATAGCATGAACAGGGTCTGTTTCATGTCCAGTCCATAACTCATTCATTAAGGGATTTTAATATCACTTGCCACAAATGTTCCCTATGATGAGACGACATGTTCTGCACAAATCCCGGACCCCTGGCTCAAAGGTCAGGGTCACAATTGGAGGTCAAAGGTCAACAGGGCTTTTCTCCTGTCCAGTCCAAAACTCTGCCATCCATGAAGGGATTTTAATATTACTTGGCACAAATGTTCCCCTTGATGAGACGACATGTCATGCGCAAAATCCGTACCCCTAACTCAAAAGTCAAGGTCACAATTGGAGGTCAAAGGTTAATAAGGTTTTTTTCCGGTCCGGTCCAGAACACTGTCATCCATCAAGGGATTTTAATATTACTTGGCATAAATGTTCCCCATGATGAGACAACGTGTCATGCGCAACACTCAGAATCCTAGACTAAAGGTCAAGGTCACACTTTGAGATCAAAGGTCAATGGGACTTTTTCCCCTCCGGTCTATAACTTTGTCATGCAAAACAGGATTTAAATATCAGTTTGCACAAATATTCCCCTGTATGAGACAATGTGTTGTACGCAATACCATTTTGACCTATCTCTACCTGGTAAAGAGTTTCTTGTGGACTTATTTTATATAGAATTTTTTTTTCTTTTTTTTTTTAAAGGATTAATTTCCCTTTCTTGTTACTATAAATAACTTATGACACCTTTTTAGCTCACCTGCTCAGGTGAGTTTTTCTGATCGCTCGATGTCCGGCATCCGTCGTCCGTCGTCTGTCGTCTGGCATCTGTCGTCTGTCAACATTTAGCTTGTGTATGCGATAGAGGCTGTATTTTTCAATTAATCTTCATGAATATTGGTCAGAATGATAACCTTGATAAAATCTAGGCCGAGTTCGAAAATGGGTCATCTCGGGTCAAAAACTAGGTCACTAGGTCAAATCAAAGGAAAACCTTGTGTATGCGATAGAGGCTGTATTTTTCAGTCAATCTTCATGAATATTGGTCAGAATGATAACCTTGATGAAATCTAGGCCGAGTTCGAAAATGGGTCATCTCGGGTCAAAAACTAGGTCACTAGGTGAAATCAAAGAAAAACTTTGTGTATGCGATTGAGGCTGTATTTTTCAATTGATCTTCATGAATATTGGTCAGAATGATTGCCTTGATGAAATCTAGGCCGAGTTCGAAAATGGGTCATCTCGGGTCAAAAACTAGGTCACTAGGTCAAATCAAAGAAAAACCTTATGTATGTGATAGAGGCTGTATTTTTCAATTATTCTTCATGAATATTGGTCAGAATGATAATCTTGATGAAATCTAGGCCGAGTTCGAAAATGGGTCATCTGGGGTCAAAAACTAGGTCACTAGGTCAAATCAAAGAAAAACCTTGTGTATGCGATAGAGGCTGTATTTTTCAATTGATCTTCATGAATATTGGTCAGAATGATTGCCTTGATGAAATCTAGGCCGAGTTCGAAAATGGGTCATCTGGGGTCAAAAACTAGGTCACTAGGTGAAATCAAAGAAAAACCTTGTGTATGCGATAGAGGCTGTATTTTTCAATTGATCTTCATGAATTTTGGTCAGAATGATTACCTTGATGAAATCTAGGCCGTGTTTGAAAATGGGTCATCTCGGGTCAAAAACTAGGTCACTAGGTCAAATCAAGGAAAAACCTTGTGTATGCGTTAGAGGCTGTATTTTTCAACTGATCTTCATGAAATTTAGCCAGAATGATTACCTTGATAAAATCTAGGCTGAGTTCAAAAATGGGTCATCTCGGGTCAAAAACTAGGTCACTAGGTCAAATCGAAGAAAAACATTGTGTATGCAATAGAGGATGGAGTTTTCAATTGATCTTCATGAAATTTGGTCTGAGTGATTGCCTTGATGAAATCTAGGTTGAGTTTGAATATGGGTTATCTGAGGTCAAAAACTAGGTCACTAGGTCAAATTAAAGAAAAATCTTGTGTATGCGATAGAGACTGTTTTTTTCAATTGATTTTTATGAAATTTGGTCAGGATGATTGCCTTAATGAAATCTAGATCGAATTTGAATATGGGTCATCTGAGTTCAAAAACTAGGTCACTTGGTCAAATCAAAGAAAAAACTTGTGTATGTGATAGAGGCTGTATTTTTTAATTGATCTTCATGAATTTTGTACAGAATGATTGCCTTGATAAAATCTAGGTCGAGTTTGAACATGGGTCATCTAGGGTCAAAAACTATGTCATATCTAAGAAAATGCTTGTTTTATCGCAAGAGACCAATTTTTTGGTCCAATCTTAATGAAAATTGGTCAGAATATTTGTTTCCATGAAATCACTAGGTCAAACATGTTTTACACTGTTATGGTGTGTTTCTTAGGTGAGGGACCTAGGGCCATCTTGGCCCTCTTGTTTGATAATCGGCCAAAAAATGCCATATGAAAACAACTGTAGGTTTTATATATACAATGGATAAATTTTAATCCAAGTGTTTTGTTATAACATATTGTATATATAGTACAATATTGTTTATACAGCATTGGCAGATATCAGTTCATTATGTTATACTGCAGTAGAGAAAATTAGGTGCCTTCCAGTAGGGGACTTTGTATTGCATGGCAATACTTCATTCACTTGTTTTATTCTATGTTTACAATGAGTTTTATGTTCCAAGTTTAACCAATTGCATTTAAGTTATTACTGGTATCACAGTATTCATCATTAATTTTTGTATGTTTAATATTAGAAGTAATTTGGTTAATATATGCAGTTTTTTATGTTTATATTTCGTTCCTGTAGTACCATTACCTCGTAATTAGCAAGAATAAATTCCTCTGAAATTAATAAGAGATAATGTCATACTGGATAATTTCTTTGCAGACTTCAGTTCGTAACACTGGCCAGGTTTTGTCTCCTGCTCCGGTACCTGTTGTTCCACAGCCGTCCGGTGGACCGGTCATACCGTCCCAGGAACAGCTGGCAAAACTCCGCAGTGAACTGGACGTGGTACAGGGCAACGTAAGAGTGATGAGTGAAATGTTAACAGAATTATCACCTAGCAACGTAGATTCCTCAGATTTAGAATTATTACAGGTAAATAGTGGTATTCAAATTGTTACCTCTGTCATTCATTGAGCTGGGATGATCATATTTTTCTGTGCCATCTCAAAATGTAGTTCACCGTTCCTTATTACTACACATTATTTAAACACTTCACAAATAGAGTTAAAAATGATAATTTTCTATATCCTGGTCAAAGAAATTGAAATGTTAATATAAATAGATCTGATAGCAGTTATTTTAAAATATAGGGATTTATGGCTTATTCAAATAGTAAAAGCTCTATTGCTTACCAAGAATTTGTAATGATTTTCATGATAAAAGGGCTTTGCATATGCTTTCAATTGAACATCATAAATTTTTGTTTTGGAATGTGGACATGTTGTATGTAGATGGTACAAGTTTTTTGAACTGATTTGAATGATTACAGGAATTAAACAGAACAAACAGACAAATGCAACAAAGAATTGTAGAACTTTTAGATGGAATTCCAAATGAAGAAGTTACAAGTAAGTAGTCATGGATTTTTTTAATTTTAAAAGAGTAATGGTTAACAAGATAAAGTTCTGGTACTTTTTGTCATAAGCTGTATATTGCAGAAATATATATGAGCCGTGCCATGAGAAAACCAACATAGTGGGTTTGCGACCAGCATGGATCCAGACCAGACTGCGCGTATGCGTGGGCTGGTCTGGATACGCAAACGCGTAGTCTGGTCAGGATCCATGCTGTTCGCTTTCAAAGTCTATTGCAATTAGAGGAACTGTTTGCGAACGGCATGGATCCTGACCAGACTGGGCGGATGCGCAGGCTGGTCTGGATCCATGCTGGTTGCAAACCTACTATGTTGGTTTTCCCATGGCACAGCTCATATTCCTGTATATAGAGAAATGATAAATGAGGTCATTTTACATTTTATTACACAGTGAAATATTGCTTGCTCTTGCATTAGTGGCTTCTTGAGCAATTTATTTAGTTCCAGCCATTTTCCTTTTATTTGACTATGTTAAAATAGCTTGAAAGCCTTGAAAATTTGAGCATTTTTCTCATACCCTAGTTACACTGAGCGATCATTGTTTTATGGCAAATAGAAAAAGACTCAGTAAATATACTTATTTCAAAGTGCTTACATTTTTCTAGTTGCCTGATAAAGTTGATAAGCAGTTACATTAATATCTGATGTCCTTCTGGTGAAAATTAACCCAAAGTGGATTATGTATTCGAAATTTCTGTAGTTATTATGCCCCCCTTGGAAGAATGAGGGGTATATTGTTTTGCAGATGTTGGTTGGTCGGTTGGTCAGTCTATATGTAGACCAATCCGTTTCCGGATGATAACTCAAGAACGCTTGGGCCTAGGATCATGAAAGTTGATAAGAAGGTTGGTCATCACCTGCAGATGACCCCTATTGATTTTGAGATCTTTATGTCAAAGGTCAAGGTCACAGTGACCCTGAACGGTTAAACAGTTTCTGGATGATAACTCAAGAACGCTTGGGCTTAGGATCATGAAAGTTGATAGGGAGGTTAGTCATGACCTGCGGATGACCCCTATTTATTTTGAGGTCAGTATGTCAAAGATCAAGGTCACAGTGACCCGGAACAGTTAAAACGGTTTCCAGATGATAACTCAAGATTGCTTGGGCCTAATATCGTGAAAGGTGATAATGAGGTTGGTCATGACAGCAGATGGCACATATTAATTTGAGATCAGTAGGTCAAAGGTCACAGTGACCAGGAACAGTAAAACAGTTTCCGGGCGTTACTCAAGAATGCTTGGGCCTAGGATCAAGAAAGTTGATAGGGAGATTGATCATGACCAGCAGATGACTCCTATTGATTTTGAGGTCATTAGGTCCAAGTTCAAGGTCACATTGGCCAGGAACAGTTGAACGGTTTCTGGACGATAACTTGAGAACGTTTGGGCCAAGGGTTATGAAAGATGATAGAGGATTCATCATGACCAGCAGATGACCCCTATTGATTTTGAGGTCAGTAGGTCAAAGGTCAAGGTTACAGTGACCCGGAACATTTAAACCATTTCCAGACAATAACTTGAGAAGGCTAGGGCCTAGGATCATGAAACTTGATAGGGAGGTTGGTCATGACCTGTAGATGACCCCTATAGATTTTGAGGTCAGTAGGCTAAAGATCAAGGTCACATTGACCCGGAACAGTTAAACCCTTTCCGGAAGATACCTTGAGAATGCTTGGGCCTAGGATCACTAAACTTAAAAGGGAGGTTGATCATGGCCAGCAGATGACCCCTGTTGATTTTGAAGTCAATAGGTCAAAGGTCAATGTCACATTAAACCAGAACAGTAGAACGTTTGTTTTCAGTGAGCAAATAATTTCTGTTCCTTGTGCAATTACTGAATGCATCAAGGGGGGCATTTAGTGTTTGACAAGCTCTCTCTTGTTGTAGTTATTCTGATGGAGAATGATTGATGAATATACATGTTTCAGATGAATTATTACGAGTCAATGATGATCTGAACAATGTGTTCTTACGTTATGAAAGATTCGAGCGATACAGAACTGGTCAGACAGGACAGACACAGGATGTGGAACCAGCCTCTGCTGACTCTGTCCACCCACCCTCTTATAATGATATTGTAAGTTAATCACTTCCTTACAAATGCATGAAATATGTCCCAGCAAAAGGGGCATTAAAGCATTTTTAGAATATTTTTTATTAATACATGTATATGAATTAACAGTGAATTTATGAATATGCTGTGCCTCATTTCTTTCATATTTTAATGATAGAAGTTCGTAAGACTCTTTTACTGGTAGAAGTTGCAAGTTGGAGCATCCGACTTGAAGATAACTATTCTTATGGTAATGAGGCTCAACCAAGTCATTAATGAAACAGTTACCAGGGAGCCAGATAATCCTGTTCACACCTACAGCTGGCAATGGACGGTAGACTCTTTTTCTTGCGTCCTGTATTCTACAGATTTAAAATAAAACTTAATAGTACTATTTTCTTGCAGTAGTATATATTTAAACAAAGCTTGGAAACTTGAAGCACAGAACAAGTTGAAATTTGGTTTAAGCATGGATCTACTACAGTTGAACCTACCTTTATTAAGCAGTCATTTACCTTAAGCATCGAGTGAGATAACTTCACTTGAGCCGTGCCATGAGAAAACCAACATAGTGGCTTTGTGACCAGCATGGATCCAGACCAGCCTGCGCATCAGCGCAGTCTGGTCAGAATCCATGCTGTTCACTTTCAAAGCCTATTGCAAGTAGAGAAACCATTAGCGAACAGGGGATGCACAGGCTGGTCTGGATTCATGCTGGTCGCAAAGCCACTATATTGGTTTTCTCATGCCACGGCTCACTTGTCTTAAGCAGCCAGATATTGTTGCTGCTTTTGCTGCCTGCTTAATACAGGTTTTATTGTATATAACTGTAGTCTGGAATAATTATTTGACATCATTCAGAGCACAATAATCATAGAGCTTTCCAGCAGTAGTGATAACATCTAGAATTAATTTTATATGCATGAAATAAGTGTTGGCCTTAGAACCCTGAGGTTACAGTTTAAACTCCCCAGTGGTCGTAACTTCATTAAGCTGTTAATTTATTTTATAGTTTTCAATGATACTTCAACAGAAATCCAGTTATTACAGTGTAGGATCATTTTCAGGTCAAAATTCATGACTGTAGTGATTCTTTCATATTATTTATGGTCATCTTATTTATTAATTCTTGTTCAACAGACACAACTCTTTCAAATGATATCCAAAAAACATGGGGTCACCAGGCATCAAAATGTTATCTATTTATGGATTATATACCTTAAAGAAACACCTAACAGTAATGTTTAACCCAGGACTAACATATTGCTCTGAACACACAGGTACAACCTGAAAATAATGTACAGGTACCACCTGAAAATGCCAGTGTTGGTAACTTGATAGATTTGGGAGATGATACCACAACAACTACCACACAAGTCGCTGATCAAATGGCTAAAATGAGTAAGTTCTTTGTCTTACAGTGTCGATTATAGTGAGTGACACTGACAAACTTCTGATGACATTGAGCTATAGCCTGATTCATATACCATAACTGAAATATGTGAAATGAAACTTTCCGATGTCTTTTTTCACAGGTTTGAAACCTAATGTGATAATTATGCTGCAATTTTATAAAAATATTTTATGTGCGTGCAGGATACCTCCCAAAAAGTATTCTCTGTGGCAGTAGAATTCTGATCAGTTACATTAATATGAATCAAGAAAGAATATAAAATCTTTGAAAAATCATTGAGAATATATCGGGTATTTTTTAAGTTATTTTGTAGTAAAGTATTTTGTGTATTTTTACAGATGTAAATGGGGCCCACGATGATTTTGACATGTTTGCTCAATCGAGGAAGTCATTTGACCAGAATAAAGAAAACATGGGGTATGTTATCAACATTCCTGGTTTACTTGTCAGTGAGAAAGAAAACAGAATTGAAGTTACTGGTATTGCTAAAGTTGATCCGTAGCTTTTATCTGTTGCCAGTACTATTTAATATATCTTACATCTGCATATAATGTTCACCTTTTGGAGTTAAGCTTGATAAATTCAGACAACTTTACTGTCACTGCCATGGGTTCAGAATCCCACTTGGGATAGAGAACTGTTCCTTGTGAGGGAGGAATCTATCTGTTTGGATTTCTGAAGACCAATTATTTTATTCAGGTGGTCCATCTGTGCCTGAAGTAATTTTTTTGAATCACCTGGGGTCTGCCTCCACAATTGAATTGGGAAGTAGCCAAAAGATCGTAATTGTATCAGCATGAACTAAGACAGACAAACACATTTTGCCTGTTCTAGTTATAATTTCTAAAATATTATTTTCATTGTCAAATTGACACGAGGTTGTTGCTTTTGACAAAAGCATATAATTCTTTTTACTTGATATTGTTGATATATATATATATATATATATATATATTGTATCCCACAGATCTGGTACCAATTATGTAAATGAGGACCAGTTTGGTCAGGGTACAGGTGTTGGTCAGGCTGTAAACATGAAGGCACAAACACAGGTAAGTTGAATTTAGGTTTTTCAAACAAACAAAAATTAATGAATGAAGAAACAGTGAAGTTTCTGTCTGAGATGAAAATAAAGACAAAGGTGCTAAATATCTTCTTCAATAAAAGTGTACTACAAACATCCCTTGGGCAATTGAGAGGTTGGCTATGCTATTTACATGTATGAGTGATGATGAATAAAAGGTTTATTATTGCTTCAAGCAATATCAATGACATCATTTCTCTTTGCATATTTCTTACTGTTACATGTTTCATTTTATGTGAAAGTCTGCAAGGGGTCCTCCATGATTGAGAGGTTAAGGTGGCATACTTGGAACCACTTGCTTGTCACCTAAGTTTGTTTAAGCCATTACTTTTCAAGTGAGGAAGATATCAAAATTGGCTTCCTCACCTCATGGGTCAAGCCCTTAATTGCCACAAGAAGAAGACATCAGATTGGCATACAGAAAGTTGATGGTTCTACCAGTTTGCTGACTAGTGCCAGAAAGAATGCCCAGATGAGCATGTGGCCTTGTCACCCTCCTTGAGACCTGAAATGTCGCCATAACACCTGAACTGCATTAGTTTGACTTAAAACTTAACAAAGCAAAAACAAAATCTGCATGATTATTACGTAGATATATACTTTTAATGAGAGCCTGGTTGGAATATCAAGATTTTAATGAATGTATTGCCACTTTTTAGCCAAGTGAGGAGGAAATCCTACAGGTAATTGTGTTTTGGTGTAAAATTAGTGTTTTGTGCACGTGCATCTTGTGCAGTGAAATCTTTAGCTGATATCTTCTTGCTTGTATTTTATTCACAATGCAGTTACTTGGTTTCTTCTAATAATTATATAATATTGTCTGCACATGCATGTCTCGGTGAATTTGATATAGTGCTATAGAAAGATGATTTTATAAAGTGATGTTGGTGGGGTGGTGGTAGGTGAGGGAGTGATGTCAAGGAAAGACTATTTTATAGTTTTACAAGGGAAAAATGATTTTAAACAGTGATGTCAGAGAAAGATGATTTTATGTACTGATATCATAGAAAAGTGATTTTATACAGTGATATCAGGGAAAGATGAATATATACAGTGATATAGGGAGAGACATGGACATATATAGTTCATTCTGGGTTAAGGTAGCTGGTTAGTGTTTCCCAAGAAGCTAGTTATGTCTCCCACCATACAGTGGTGTGGGAGACATATTGATTTACTCCTGTTTATCTGTCACAAAGCTTGTCCGCACTCTAAGTCGAACATTTCTCATCCGATCTTCACCAAACTTGAACAAAATGTGTTTGCCAATAAGTCCTCAGCCAAGTTCGATAACTAGCCAAATCGGCCCAGGCACTTTGAAATTATGGCCCTTGAATTACCGAAAAACGCTCAGGTCTAGGGCTCATAAATCACTCCAAAAGGACTACTAATCATTAGTAGTATAGCAGTCCTTTTGAGGTCCTTTATGTGCATGCGCTCTAATTCCAGTCTTCACCAAACTTGAACAAAATGTGTTTGACCATAAGTCCTCGGCCAAATTCAATAACTAGCCAAATCAGCCTAGGCCTTTCAGAATTATGGCCCTTGAATTACCGAAAATCGGTCTTTTTACTCTTGTCCGCACTCTAAGTCGTACATTTCTCATTTGATCTTCACCAAACTTGAACAAAATGTGTTTGTCTATAAGTCCACAGCCAAGTTCGATAACTAGCCAAATCGGAAAGTTTCATTACCCATAAATTTTGCTAAATTCCAGCAAGAAGAAGTAAATAAACACAGAGATCTTTAAGACTGTACTAAACAATCACCAGTAATTAGAATATACTAAATGGTTTGAAATGCTGTTATTGAAGTTGTGAGCAATTTGTTGACGTAAACATTTTTAGAAAAGTATGGAACCTGTTGATAAATTAGTGTTAAAAGCTCTTGAGAATTCTATACAGAAATAGAGATGACTTTTTTGTAATGCTAAAATGCTTATTTCTGTAAAAGTGCCTTTCCTTTTGTGCTTTATAATTTGTAAATTTTGTAGCACTACGTCATTCTTTCTGGTTTTACTATAGAAAAAATAGTTTTAAATGCTTCTTAACTGTTTAGAACTGGAAATAATCTCTTTACTTATGCTTTGTCTGCGAACGCTTATATTATTAACAAGTCACCAGTTTGAATTAAAAACAATCTCTTGTGATGAAATACACTAAAAAACTTGCAGCATTTCATGCAATTTTATTGTGATGGCCATCATTCCGTACATCATGAGAATTTATCAATGTTTGTTATATTGTTAGCACAGCAGGGCTCACTTAAAAGCTATAATATGCTGCTTAAGTATGAAATTGTACTGCTTTAATAATAGTAGGTGCTGTTGAAATCATCAATCATGGTTCTGACCTAAAATGTCCAAAATTCTTAACAGGATAAAAATGCTGTTATACTTAGCAGAAATATTGATTTTCTTAACAATTAATTTTTTATGACTTGAAATATGCTTGCATTAATTTCATAATTTATCAGGGACTGAAGGTCTAACCATGTGCTGTCTTAAGTTATTTTTGCCTCATGTTTTTTTGTTTTGTTTTATTTTAAACATAGTCGGGATTACAAACGAGAAAGGTTTGTTTATGTTACAACCTTTTTGTGCACAACATCTTATTTTTCTTGTTCCTGTTGCTTGCATATGTACTGTTTTCTGCTTACTTGCATAAACGAAGCTTACCCATTTTGTACATGATAAACCTGCTTACATGTACTGCCAGTATGAAAGTATTATCTGCTTGTTTTAAGTATGGTCTACATCATACTTTTACACATGGATAATCCTATATTATGTACATATTTTTATATCTAGGTTATCCTTTCTGATGAGAGAAATATAACAATTTGCCCTGCTGCTTTTAGTATGCCTCTACCATCTATTAAATATGTGCATATACATTATATTTCAAAAGTTTGTGAAAAATGAAAATTAAAGGTCAAGAAGGCATTGCTGATATATATTTATGCATGTAGATCTTTCCCAGAAATTACAGTTAACATCCATGATTTTTTTTACCACTTAAAAAAATTGATAGTTTAAATGGAAACCAAAACTTTTATAAGTTCATAAAGTAAATTACATTAACTAAACCAGAAACCTTACATTACAAAGAAGATTTTTTCTAAAAACATATTATTGGGATGCTTTTCAGATTTAATATGGTATTTAACCTATCCCTTCCTTGTAGAAGTAATTCAGTGAGTATTTGTCACCTTGTTCCCCATTACTGTTGTGAAATTGTATGGAACTTTCATATTATTAAACTGCATTACCTTAACCCGCCCGCTTAGCTCAGTAGGTAGAGTGTCGGTCTACGGATCGCGGGGTCGCGAGTTCGATCCTCGGGCGGGGCGTATGTTCTCCATGACTATTTGATAAACGACATTGTGTCTGAAATAATTAGTCCTCCACCTCTGATTCATGTGGGGAAGTTGGCAGTTACTTGCGGAGAACAGGTTTGTACTGGTACAGAATCCAGGAACACTGGTTAGGTTAACTGCCCGCCGTTACATGACTGAAATACTGTTGAAAAACGGTGTTAAGCCCAAAACAAACAAACAAAACCTTGAACATGAGAACTCCATGCTAGACACGGTTTTAATATTTGTTAGAATGTCAAGGTATTTCAGTTTCCATTGCAAGACATGTGCCATTATAAGACACTTTGATGAACAAAAATAGGTGTTCTCAATACTGTCTTTAACCTTTAACCATGCTGGCAGCAAGTGATTTTGCCTTTGTGACCAGTGCAGACCAAGATCAGCCTGCATGTCCATGGATGCTGATCATGGTCTGCATTGTTTGCTGTTCAGTCAATAAATTTTCAGTATACACCCCTTTGAATAATAAGTGGTGCTGCCCAAGTTGGATGATGGACCAATCCATTTAGAAAATTTAGCAGGGTAAAGGTTAAGACATGTAGTGTATTGTAGAACTCCTGTTCATCTTATAGAGGATACTATCATACACCAATGAACAAGTTCCATTTTATTTAACATATAAATTTTCTACTCTGTGATAATGTTATAGACACAGTATTTATGTCGAGCTTGTGAAAATTTAACATATGCAAAGGAGAAACATCTAGTAAACTTTAGGTAATTTGATGATACCCTTGTTACCTTCAAGTACAGTTGATTGAATATTTAACTTAATGTTATCTCTAACTATTGCTAGTAACATGTCTGTTTGTATAAAGTTATAATGAGAGTCATTGTTTTTGTTTGAATCAGTTACAAGACAAGGAGACAGATTATGATGAAATGGAACAATGGTTAAAGCAGCACGAGGAGGCCACAGGAGCAGGCAAACCCGAGGAACCCATCTCTAGTTCAGGTCAGTAAATTATCTCCCTTGCTTATCTCTTTGAGCAGACACAGCTGGATTGTATAAAGGAGATAGAGTGTTTTAAGTTTAGTTAACTTGATAAAATATATTTCATGTGTATAGTTGCAAATGTTGCTGTCAAACTTGAAATTATACAATTTGCAGTGTCTGGTATGGTAGTCTAAATAAGCCACACTAAACAATATGTGTGTTGTACCATATTTGGCAGTCCACATGAGCCATATGTGTTGTACCATATTTGGTAGTCCACAAGGGCAGCAGTAAACACTCCATTTATGTTGTCCAGAAGGACCACATTAAACCCTCCTTTTTGTGTGATGTTCCATCTTTGGTAGTCCTTATGCACCACACTAAACACTGCATTTACATGTTGTACCATTTTAATTAGCCCACATCAGCCACACTAAACACTCCATTTGTATGTTGCAGTGTTTGGTTGTCCACATGAGCCACACTAAACGCTCCATTTTTATGTTGTACCATATTTGTTAGTCCACATGATCCACACTAAACACTCTGTTTATATGCTGTACCATATCTGGTAGTCCAAGACCAGTTGAACCACACTAAACACTCCATTTATATTCTGTGCCATGTTTATTTTAAAACATGCTTCTGCTACTGATCACTTTCAGCATTTTTTTAAAATTAGATAAAAACATTAAACTTTGAGACTCAGTAATTTTTCCAGCTACATTCATCAGTTTGAGAAACTGTACAGTGTTGTTCAGTTCAATTGTGAGAGCTCATCTAGTTTGCAGTTTCATTTTCTTGGTACTGTAAACTTTCTTGTTAAGATTTTAAATCCAAATCCAGTCCATCACGTGGAGAAGTTATCAGTTACTTGTGGGGAACAACTCAGTACCTATATAAGACACAGGAAGACATAAATCTGACCTACCGCACTGTTGAAAAACAGTGTAGACTATTAAAACAGAGCAAAACAAAATAACTAAAAATGTGGTAAAGAAATTTCTGTTGATATGTACATAATTGTTAAGGTGGTCAGTAATGTAGATTATTGTTTGGTTTTAGATAAATAATTCTGCTTGTGGACAAAGGTATGTTGCTATAACTGCATGAAGTGTTTGCTCCGCCCCCTGTGTATTGATTTGTCATCTCAGTTATGCTTATTTTGTGAAAAGGCTGATGGGTGAGAGCTTATGCATGAGACCTTTTTGACAAGATTTTTTGCCCTTGCCTTCGGGAGTCCTGTTGTAAAAGATGTTGTTGTGATATGTCATAATATGTGGTAAACTTTTGTCCACAAGACGGAATGTTCAAACTTTGACTCACATGTATGTTTTTTTGTAAAACTGTTGTGTTTTTTTTTATTGGGAGTAATTAAAAAAGTCAAGTTTTAGCCGATTGAAAATTCTCTGCTGCTTGTAGATTTAAAAAAATCAAAACATTTTTGAGTTTTTAGATTTTTAATTCTATATGAAACTATTTATAGATCTTTACACAAGTGAAATAGAAAGATACTTATCATAAAAACATACAGTTGAGTTGAAGTTGTAAGTTTTTGTTTGTACAGTATTAATTATTACAAGTGTAATGCTGGCTCAGTCAGAGACGAGTTGTCATTTTACATTAATACATTGTTTTGATTACATTCAGTTTAGCTTGTGGTGCCAGTCTTTAGTTTAAGCATAAATTTGGTGAAAAACATGCTTTTGGTTTAAAACAGTGTAAATGTTCATTACATTGGTCTGCTTATGAAGCTAGCAACAAACTGCAGTCTCTGGTCCACTCCAGTCATTTTGTTTTACAGTACTGGTATCCTCTTACTCAAATTACTGATGTTCTGTTGTCTTATTCATAGCCACAATGCCAGTCTTATTGTTTTGTTCAAAGTCCTTGCATCCTATTTGTTGTACTAGTGTTGTGTTGTCTTACTCAAAGTACTGGTGTCTTATTCACAGTACTCGATTAGGATGTCTTATTCTCACAGTACTGGTATCCTGTTCGGGGGTCAACGCAGTCTTTCATCAGTTGAGCCAATTTGCGAATGGGTGATAAAAGTTGAAAATAAATTTCGCAAATGGCGAAAATGGAAAATTCTGCATATTTGTTTGTTCGATATCATATGCTTCCAAATTTGCCTATGATTTGGATGATAAAACATCACTGTACTGATCAATATGCAGTCTACATTTATATATTGCATGTTTACTGTATTAGCATCCTTTTTAGAGTACTTGTGCCCCATTCACATCACCGGTGTCCTATCACTGTATAAGTATGTTAAAAGTACTGGTGCCTTAGTCAAATTTTTAGCTCGACTATTCGAAGAATAGTCTAGCTATTCTACTCACCCTGGCGTCGGCGTCGGCGTCGGCGTCACACCTTGGTTAAGTTTTTGCATGCAAGTACATACAGCTATCATTTAAAGGCATATAGCTTTGAAACTTATTTATTCTTTTTCTAGGTCAATTACCAACCTCACTGGGTCAAGTTCCATAACTCTAACATGTATTTTGAGCAAATTATGCCCCCTTTTGGACTTAGAAAATTCTGGTTAAGTTTTACATGCAAGTTACTATCTCCAAAACTAATGCAGATATTGAATTGAAACTTCACATGTGTCTTTGGGGTTATAAAACTAGTTGATAGCAGCAAGTCCCATAACTCTGACCTTCATTTTGGCCAAATTATGCCCCCTTTTGGACTTAGAAAATTCTGGTTAAGTTTTACATGCAAGTTACTATCTCCAAAACTAATGTAGATATTGAATTGAAACTTCACATGTGTCTTTGGGGTTATAAAACTAGTTGATAGCAGCAAGTCCCATAACTCTGACCTTCATTTTGGCCAAATTATGCCCCCTTTTGGACTTAGAAAATTCTGGTTAAAGTTTTGCGTGCAAGTACATATAGCTATTACCAAAAGGCATATAGATTTGAAAGTTATTTTTTTTTTTCTAGATCAATTACCTACATCACTAGGTCAAGTCCAATAACTCTGACATGTATTTTGGCCAAATTATGCCCCCTTTTGGACTTAGAAAATTCTGGTTAAAGTTTTGCGTGCAAGTACATACAGCTATTACTAAAAGGCATATGGATTTAAAACTTATTTTTTCTTTTTCTAGATCAATTACCTACCTCACTGGGTCAAGTCCCATAACTCCGACATGTATTTTGGGCAAATTATGCCCCCTTTTGGATTTAGAAAATTCTGGTTAAAGTTTTACATGCAAGTTACTATCTCCAAAACTAATGCTGATATTGAATTGAAACTTCACATGTGTCTTCGGTGTTATAAAACTAGTTGACAGAATCAAGTCCCATAACTCTGACATGTATTTTGGGCAAATAATGCCCCCTTTTGGACTTGGAAAATTCTGGTTAAAGTTTTACATGCAAGTTACTATCTCCAAAACTAATGCAGATATTGAATTGAAACTTCACATGTGTCTTCGGGGTTATAAAACTAGTTGACAGAATCAAGTCCCATAACTCTGACCTGTATTTTGGGCAAATTATGCCCCCTTTTGGACTTAGAAAATTCTGGTTAAAGTTTTACATGCAAGTTACTATCTCCAAAACTAATGCAGATATGGAATTGAAACTTAACATGTTTGTTCGGGGTTATAAAACTAGTTGATAGCATCAAGTCCCATAACTCTGATATGCATTTTGGTCAAATTATGTCCCCTTTCAAACTTAAAACTCTTTTGATATTTAACATTTTGGGTAATAATTTCCTGCTTTTGTGACAATATTTCGAATAGTCAAGCTTGGCTGTCTTACGGACAGCTCTTGTTTATGTTCTACTGACGACTATAGTCCCACACACAATACAGGGAACCTTTTCTAAGTACTAGTGTTGTGCTCATAGTATCCAGTGTCCAGATCAAAGAATTGTGCCTTTTTCACAGTGTGTCCTTTTCATAGTGCTGTTGTCCTATTTACAGTACAGTGTTATGTTCAAAGTATGGTGTCCTTTTGACAGAACTGGTGTCCTATTAAAATAGTGTTGTTCCTATTCACTGTACTTGTGTCATACATAGTACTGTGGAGTACTGTTGTCCTTTTCACAGTATTATTGTCCTATTTATAGTACTGTTGACCTGTTCAAGTTACAAATGTCCTATGTACTGTACTGGTATCCCTTTCACACTTCTTATGTCTAGTTCAAAGTATATGTGTTGTATTCACAGAACAAGTGTCCTGTTGACAGTACTGGTGTCCATATAGTACTGGTATCTTGTTGACAGTACTGGTGTCCTGTTGACAGTATTGGTGTCCGTATAGTACTGATATCTTGTTGACAGTACTGGTGTCCATATAGTGCTGGTGTCCTGTTGACAGTACTGGTGTCGGCAAGTACTGGTATCCTGTTGATAGTACTGGTGTCTGTATAGTACTGATATCTTGTTGACAGTACTGGTGTCCATATATAGTGCTGGTGTACTGTTGAAGTACCAGTGTCCATATAGTGCTGGTGTACTGTTGACAGTAATGGTGTCTGTATAGTACTGGTGTCCTGTCGACACTTCTTGTATTCTTTGAAGAGATGCAGTTATTATCCAAACTAGGTCAATGTGGCTTTGTTATAATGGCTTGCAGTAAAATGCATTTACTGAGATGCGTATGATATGTTCAAAGTAAAAAAAAATTCATTTGCTCTAAAACTATATAGGGTACATGAAAGTTTCCAGTGTGACAATGTGATTTTGTTAGTTTAAGCATATTGTAGATTTATATTTCTGCTTTTATAATTTCCAAAATGTGGCATTGAAAATTCTCTTATTTATATGTAGTTGTTGCTGTATAAATAAATTGACTTGTTTAAAGAAAACTTCCATCAAGTGTTTCAAAATGTATTATTGGTGATAATTTTTTTAACCTTTAGCATGCTAGATAAATTGTCGTCTGCTGGAAATGTCGTCTGCTAAAATTGTAAAATTCATTCAATTTGCTCCAAAATTGGAAGAAATATTGTCAGAGTAGCAAACAGCTTGGAACCTGATCAGACGCCGATTTAATCGGCGTCTGATCTGGTTCCAAGCTGTTTGCAAAGGCTTTTAAATTCGCCTGCAGCAGGCTAAGGGTTAAAGCTTATGAAGCTTGAAACATGATTTTCAGTGAGAAAATATTGCTTCCATGTGAATGTCCTTGTTTGTACAGGTCATTAGAATGCAAAATGCATGCATATAATTTTTCATTGTTTCAGTTGTCATTTATTGCATTATTTTCAGTTAGATTTTTTTCTGCAGGGGAGGTTGAAGTCTGAAACAACAGTAGAAATATAATGTCATTTTCAAGCTTTTGCTGTCATGTTGTATATATCTATATGATTATGTTTGTTTGCAGAATTTGACAAGTTTTTATCAGACCGAGCCTCTGCAGCAAGCACTCTACCCTCTATATCAGCACAGACAGGGGCACAGCAAAACAGACGGCAATTACAGAAAGATGATGATGATAATCCAATGTTTGCCTTGTAGTGATTGCTTTATACTATACCTGGACTTTATCTATCTTCATTTTTTGAAGAGTAGCTGGCTGGTTCCAATGTTATGTATTGTATAAGACATAGTAAGGTAACCAGCATTGTGTAACAGACTGTCATGTGGAAAAAAAGCAACAGGTGAACAACTTCTTGCAGTTATTAGTTCTATTGAGGGCAACACTGGTCACTTGTCAACTACTAGTATTGTTCATCACACATGTACATGTATCCTTGTTTCTTGTTTTGCCACAGGAATCATTCTTGAGTCTCAAAGACTATGGTAGAGAACCAAGAAATATACAATGTATGCCAGAAAATAGGTTGTGCATAAAAGCTCATTCATAAATGATTCTGTTATTAAGTTTAAAATGGTGGGAAATTATCATTGAAGTGATGAAACACTTGAAAAATTTTTTAAAGCCTTTCTAGAACACCATTTCATATGAATGTTTACAATACATGTTAAATGTTTTAACTTTCTTATATTTATATTAGTTATAAAGCTTTAGTTGATTTTATCAAAATCAAGAAATAGAGTTGAGAGAGCCTTATTCAGTATATTGATGGTCTCTGTTCAAAATAAGGAACCTTCAGGAGAAGTAAAAATGTTTTTTTTTCGAAATTATGCAAACAGCTAAAGGTACAAAAAAGTAGGAATTGCAGTCCAGGCCCTGACTTTACATATTCCAGGTTAGATGCAAGGTGCTGAGGTTGGAATTTTTAGCAGGTGTGCCATTTTGACATTTTCTTCACAAATTATGGTTTGGCATTTCATGAAATGATCAAATTAAGCTTTTCTGATTACTTTAGCAATTTGTCATGTTCCAGAGATATGCTAAATGAATTTTCCGTTTTAATGATGCAAAAAAGTACAAAAGTGCCAGAAATGAATGGTCATCATTTTGAATTGAGACCATCGATATTATGTTCCATTGCCAGAAAAAAAGTCCTTGAAAATGTACCGTAGATACCCATGTATAATGCGCAGTTTTTTGACCCTCGGGACCACCCCCGAATCGTGGGTGCGCATAATACACAGGTATAGACAATTTTCCAACTTCAAAACAAGTTTGTTACCGATGTTCGCCATTTTGGTAAAGGGAAACTACTCCCCGCGCTTACTGTCTCCGCTAAAATCTAAGATTGCCGTTACGTTCCGTAAAAGATCGAATTGTTTATTTTTCTTTCAAACAAAATTAATTTCATATAAATTTAAAATTATTTTGACGAAAGAAATGTTTACAAATCACAAAAATTATAATACTAATTAAAGATCGAGAATTATCTTTAACCGAGATCAAACTGTGAACAACATAATTGACACGAGGTGACACGTTAATTGCCGGTAAGTACTGGCTTTATGATCGTGACAAAAAGACTATCACACCTTTTGTTATCAGTTTGAATTGAGAAGCTCATGTCATTTTGAAAGATACCATTCCGAAATATTGAATCAGCTGCTATTTATTTATTCAAAATAGTGAATTAAAAAGGTAAAACAACAAATATAACAATAATTTACTGGTTTTATTTTCGAGAAAACAAAAATCGATAGTACCGTGAACCCGATGCTGCTCTCCGCCGCGGAGATAAAATTTATTACCGGTGTCGATGTAAACCCTACTTTCGTTTTCCATTCACCTCAAAATTGACCAAATTTTTTTTTTTTTTTTTTTTTTTTTTTTCCCCCCAGGATTTTGGACTAAGATCGGGGGTGCGCATTATACACGGGTGCGCATTATACACGGGTATCTACGGTAACCAGAATGTCATGAATGTGCCATTATCATGGTTAACGGGGAATTATATCATCTTTGCTTTTTCATCTTTCATTGTTACATTTATTTATAAATTGTATTTCATACTTTAAAACTGATGTATAAATACTTAAAAACATTTCTTGCTTGGGTATTTAAATAAAGTTTTATTGTTAATGTCTTTAAACTTCTATTTTTATATTGATAAATGCAGGGAAAATGCTTTTTGCAATAATGATATAAATTCTGATATAAGGTAACACTTTTTTGACAGACAAAATAGAAAATATTGAGGGGATTGTTCTCAATTATGTGTCCAATTTTGCATATATTTGACTATTTGGCATAAGACAAGAACAATAAGTCTGTCTAAAATAGTATTTGAATTGTATTCCTCTTACTTAAAATTTCTGCAGATAGAACCTTTCCAATTAATGAGTGGATTAAAATGTTGTATCAAAGATAGTAGTAACTGGATGTGCAAAACCACAACTTCTGTTTTCTTAATTACTGATTTAACCCCCGTTCCATTATGAAACACAGCATCAGGGATATGGTTGCCTCTCAAGCTGGCTGTTGTTGTATGGACTTTAGCATTAAAGGGGCCAGCCTTTTTTGGTATATAGTTTATGAAGTGTGTATCTTTGGAATTAAAGGTCTGAAAGATGTCAAGTATATCAAGAATTAATACAACTTTTCAGTAAATGTGGAGTTTCCAAGCATGCAAATATCTTGCTTTTCTGTCCTGGATTTTAATACAAGCTGTATACAATGATTGAATTATTTGATTTATGTATGACATTACTAACTGAAGCAACAGTGAATACCAGTATCTGTTTTGTTTTTGTTTTTGTTGAATTTAACATTGCACCAACAAAATTATAGGTCATATGATGACTTCTAGCTTTGATGGTGGAGGAAGACCCCAGTGCCCCTCCTTGCATTATTTCATCATGGATGGGCACCTTGGTAGAAACGCCAACCTTTCATAAGCCAGCTGGATGACTTCCTTGCACAAAGAATTCAGTGCCCCCAAATGAGGCTCAAACCCACATCGGTCATAGGCCTCGCAACAGTGAATATGTTCCTTACCTACTAGGGCTTTATATTTTGAGCAATTATTGTCAGAATCTGGCAACAAGCAGGTACTTCCTTCTAACTGTAAACATACACGTTATGTAATCAAAACTGATTTATTTTTTAATGTGTACTGAATTAATGAGAAGCTTGAGTATTGTTTTGATTTAAGAAATGCTTGACTTTTCAACCCAACTAGAATGGTCATTTATTTTCATTTTAAATTTTCTTGTGTTTTGACATTGTGGTTATATATTGGATATTACCTAATGGTGCAGTATAGTTATTAATGATTATTTTATTGTTGTAGTCTTCGTTGCAATATTTTGTTGTCAAGTCATTTTTGAAAAATTCAAATTAATTATTGTGTGTTATAGCTTCTTCGTTTGCTGAAAGGAATTGCTTAATTTTCCCACATAAACTGTGCTTACTTTTAGTTTATATTTTGCTTCTTTAGTCAAGGGAATATGAAAAATATGTTTATAATGATGTCTGTTGTTGAAAAAGGCCATGGAAAGATAAAAAAGTCAGACGGTTAGATTTTGTTTAACATGGAAACCATAATATTTATATTCTAGAAATTTTCTAGAAAATATTTACTTTTACCAGTACAGAGGCTTTGTGATGAGTCAGATTGTTGAAGAAAAATATGAAAAATACTTTGATGACTGAAAAATATATTGAATAGGTTTTGAGAAACTTGAAAATATATGCTGATAAGGAATTCTACAGATTGTAATCTGCCAGTTTTTTTAATGATTATACGATCTCCCAGGTTGTGAAATAAGACCCATTGATTTTTACATTTAAATGATTTTGTAACAAATACTTTCCTGGTGTCATTGTAAATGGCTTTTTGTCTCCAAGGGGTTAAAAAATTATGAAAATATATCAGCTAGTTTTGAGGGCATTGTGGAAAATAGTTTATCTTCTATTTGACGAAAATTATGCAGATATTACTATGTTGGGTCAGCTTGATGGTCAAGGAAACAATATACTGGTACACATTACTGTCATCGTTTTCTTATTAGGTGATACTATCATAATTTTGATTGATCCAATAAGTGTGTTTTTATGCAGTTAAAAGGATATCCCAAACCAGTTATTGAACAACAAAGTTTGGTTTTTGATTTTTTGTTGTTAATTATATGTTGCTTACAGCTTATTGGGGAGTATAGATCGAATTTGAATTTGTTGGAAACCTCTGTTTAGATATTTTATTGCTTAAAAGTATTAATGCTTGATTAAATCATGTTTTAACTATTCATTATTTCATTGTATTTATAAATGTCTTTTTGATATAAAAATTGTACAGTAAAAGAAGAGAATCTATAATTATTTATGGGTGTTTATATTTTGACATCATTGTGCAAAAGTCACATTTTATAATTGAAGGTAATTCAGAAATAGCAGATTTGTTGTTTTATATGTTTTTTAACTAGCAGCTTAACTTTATAAGCATTGCATTTCAAAAAAAAATCTTGCCAGTTTGGATGCATGAAAACATTAGTCTGACACAAATTTTAATCAATGGATAACAACAGTTTTTCATACACCAAAAAAAGTTCATATCTGGTTTTCTTTCATATAAAATTTAAATAAGATCATGCTGTTTTGTGGAAGAAACAGAAATTCACAACCATGAATTATGGGTTGATTGGATTGGATATATATATGTATATGTAAAGGCAAGAAATTAGTTATGCCAGCAACACTTGAAGTATATTTCTTAAGTTTTTTTGCTAAATTTATTATATTTCATGATATTTTCCTATCCATAGTCAGATTTGTATATTGTTCTCTATAAAACAAGAGTAAATCCTTGCAAAGAGGAAGAATCCAGAAAGAAACATACCTGGTTTCTGGATTTATTTACTAGCTTTGTTGTAGTATTTGAGATGTTTTTGTTTGTATTACAGCTGCAACCAGAGGTGCTGTATTAGTTAACCCATACCCTGCTAAATTTCTATAATGGACTCATCCGTCTTTCAATTTGGACAGTACCATTAAGTGTTAAAAGGGGTGCTTACCAAAAAGATACTGAATGGCGACCAATGCAGACCATGATCAGTCTGCAAGGATGTGCAGGCTGATTTTGGTCTGCACTTGCTCCAGCAGGCTAAGGGTTAAGGGGTCTTGTTAGAACACTTTCCACTTTTCTCACTGTTAATGTCACTTTGTGATAGTGTTCAAAACTTTTGTGATAAATACCTGTATCGTAGTGACTTTTGTATCACATTATTCTATGTGTCCTTCGATATATTGCATGAAATAAATATGAACAACCAATTACGCAATTTGTATTTCTCGTTTATTATGCTCCCCTTGGGTGGGTGTATCCCTCATGTCTGGACTCTTAAGGAAACTGGACAGAGACTGCCCAGAGGAGCTGAAAAGTATCTCTGTTATGTATACTTCTAAGTTGTTTCAGGATAAATATTTACTGTGTCTTGCTTAGGAGTTACGCTTTTCTGAAAAATTACAACAGCCGGCTAAGAAAGAAAGCTTGTCCAGATTATATCTTCTAAGGAAATTAATAAATTTGAAGATATATGTACCATTCCAGATCTTGAAGGCATGACCCTTCAAAAGAATACATAATGCTTTTTATACGCCCGAAGGGACCTATTATATTATGATGCTGGTGTTTGTCCGTTAGCAATTTAGTGTCCGCTCTGTAATTCTTGAACCCCTTGAAGGATTTCGAAAAAGCTTGACCACATCGAGACGACATGCAGAGCGTATGTTTGGGATGGCTTGCTTCAAGGTCAAGGTCACGCTTGGGGGTAATCCCAAGTAAGGAAACTTGGCACAAACGTTCACCCCATCAAGACGACATGCATAGCACATGTTTTGGATGGCTCGCTTCAAGGTCGAGGTCACACTGGGGTCAAATGTCATACCTGAACCCCTTGAAGGATTTCAAAGAAACTTGACAAACGTCACCTTATCGAGAAAACGTGCAGAGCGCATGTTCTGGATGGTTCTCGTCAAGGTCACACTTAGGGGTCAAAGGTCATATGACTATGTTTCGTGTCCGCTCTGTAATTCTTGAACTGCTTGAAGAATTTTAAAGAAACTTAGCACAAACGTTCACAATATCGAGGCGACATGCAGAGCGCATGTTTTGGATGGCTCGCTTCAAGGTCATGGTCACACTTAAGGGTCAAATGTCATACCTTCGGGTGTATATTGATCCGCATTGTGGTGCTCTTGTTAAATATCATGCACAATGAACATGGACTTGTCAGAATAACTCTACAAAGCTTTCAATTGTGGACCAAAGTGAGGGACATGCAAAACCATAAAGACCACATATTGTCTGGACATTCATGTGCAAATCAATAATTACCTCTAAATGAATTTGATGTGATAGTGTGATCTTCACTTTTAAGCTTGGGATGAAGATCTTATTTCCGACATTTTTAGCTCACCTGAACTTTGTTCAGCGTGAGCTATTAGTACAGGTGGATGGTCTGGCATCCTTTGTCTTGTCCTGCGTCAACATTTTTACTTAATCTCCTCTGAAACTACTGGTCAGATTTACGCCAAACTTGGACCAGTAGCATCTTAACATGGACCTCTATCAGGTTTGTTCAAATGGTTCACTTTGGCCCCTTTTAGGGACCGCCTGAGCTAAAAATAGAAAAAAACCTTGAATGACTTCTCATGAACTGCTTGGTAAATCTTCATCAAACTTGGTCTGTAGCATCATTATAAGATCTTCTCCAAAGTTCATTCAAGTGGGGGCAGTCGGCCCCTATACTAAGGGCGGCTAGGTCTAAAAATGAAAATACCTTTGACTTTTTATTCTGAACCGCCTGATGGAACTTCATCAAACTTGGTCTGTAGCATTATTATAAGGTCCTCTCATTAATTTATTCCAATGGGGACAATTGGCCCCTTTTAGGGACCTCTAGAGCTAAAAAGTAGAAATTCCTTTAAACAACTTCTTCTCATGAATCAAATGGATGGATCTTCAACAAATTTCGTCTGTCACGAGCATCATTGTAAGATCTTCTCCCATATTTTTTTTCAGATGGGGGCAGTCAGTCCCTTTTAGGGGCCGCTATGGCTAAAAATAAAAATACCTTTAATCCACATCTCCCATTCTCATTCATCAGATGTTCGACATGGTACCCGAGACGAACCGGGGAACCATGGTAGACATCTGGTTTGCGAGAATGACATCTCCTGACCCACCCGTTGGATCTTCATCAAACTTTTTCTGTAGCATTAATATAAGGTCATTAATTTATTCCAATTTGGGCAGTTGTCCCCTTTTAGGGACCACTAGGCTAAAAAGTAGAAATTCCTTTAAACAACTTCTTCTCATGAACCAAGTGAATGGATCTTCATCAAACTTCGTCTGTAAGGTCCTCTCCTATTAGTTTTTTTTAGAAATAGAGACTCTAGTCCCTTTTAGTGGCTACGAGAGCTAAAAATAGAAATACCTTTTAATGACTTTTTTTCATGAAAAGCTTGATAGATCTTCATCTAACTTAATTTGTAGTATATTATAAGATCCTGTACCAAATTTCTTAAGTTGGGGACAGTTAGCCCCTCTTAGGGGCTGCTAGAGCTAAAATAGAAAAACAATGACTTTCAACGAACAGCTTGATGGAACTTCAGCAAACTTGGTCTTTGGCCTCTTTATAAGGTCTTCTCCCAATTTTGTTTAGATGGAGGCGTTTGGCCTCTTTTAGGGGCTGCTAGAGCTAAAAATAGTAATGCCTTTAAACGTTTTCTCATGAACCGTTGATGTCCAGATCTTCAAATGGAAAAACGATTCGCAAATGGCCCAGAATTGCTTAAAGATGCCGGGAGAAAACCAAACAAATCCGAATCAACGTTAATGTCAATGTATGAAGCCTTGGATAAACACAAAGTACTCACGAAGTGCACCCGATCAGAGATGCTTGGCATATTAAAGTGTTCGTACTTCTTTTTTCAGTATTCTAACCACTCAACGTATTGTTCATCAAAACTGACAAAAGAAATTTATAAATATAAATTAATGTAAACTAAATGAAAGCATTTCGATGAAGGCACGATGTCAATATAATGACGTTGAAATATGATCACAGTGCGCTGGGTTCGAGTAAGCGACGTTTTTAAGGAGGCATATAACTCCTGACTGTATGATCATAATCACGTCAAATTTGCAGCGCAGGTAGTACAAAGATCGCGAATCATGATGGCGTATTTCTTGTTTTGCTTTATTAAAGTATACAAAAACTAGAGACAAAGTCTACGTTATATTTGAACAGCCCTCATAATTGCATATAAATGTGCTGCGCTTCGTATGTATTTAGCATGACTGCATGAAAGTGCTCTAACATTCATTTTTCCATAAACTACGTTGTACCAAAGTTCATTGGATAATATCGAATATGACCCTATTTTTTTACATCATGTACCTTACCATAATGACAAATGTTACTCAAATACAAGAAATAATACGTGACATATATATCCATATAGAATATCATAACAATGTGGTATATTTAGCGTGACTTATCTTTGCTTCTACAATATGCCTTTCTTTTCAAAACTATACCACAGAATTTCAAAATGAGAAGAAAAAGTCAAGATTTCTTGCTTGAATATTGAAAACTAAACGAAGAAACATTATTTCCAACGTTTAACAAATGACAAACAGGAAACCATGATACAAGTGAAAGGCTATTTAAAATACCTCTGTCACAGCGCCAATCAAGCATCAGCTACTTTGGGCTTTGGTTTATTTTTAAGATGGCACATACATTACTTTTTTTTCTTTCGAAATATTTTAACATTCTCAATTGCTGTAAATATGACATATTTATCGAAGAATATACAATAAAAATATCACTTTCAGTAAATATGTAATAAATTAAAAAAGGTTCACAAAAATCAGGAAGGACATCAGATATTAATTTTCACAGTGACCTAGAACGGACATTATTTGATTAAAGTAAACATAGATGAGAAAATAAAAAATGTGAGAATAAGCTGGTACTACTTGAAATATACCGGCATGACATTAACCCCACATACAACGAACTAATTTGTTTAAACTATATACGACTTGATCCTGACCTCAGATCGTAAAACCATTGGGCTAAATCCTTATAGTATATATAATATAGATCAAATCAATACTTCCATTCGTCGTCTATTCATTTTTTTCATTGTGCATGACATGTGATTAAGTTCACGTTTGATTTTTTAAGGAACATTTTATAGAACAATATATAAGGTAACTTTTAACTTAAAACTGTGTAATTTTGTTCTTCTGTTCCTGTGATTTTATAATCGTCATGTAACATTTGTACGGGTACGTATTGTAATCCATTATTTTTCTTTTAATAATAATAATATTATTATTAATAATAATAATAAAAATAATCATTATCATAATTATTATTATTACTATTATTTATTAGTATCCTCAGATGATTAACTTGATCCAGAAAATTGCATTTTTCACAAAATATATTAGCCAAAGGCAAGTTCTTGTCGATGTTTGCTAATAAAATGTTGTTGCAGTTCTTGCCCTAGTTTTAAACGTTTAGATTTGCGCGAATAAATTTGTTTGGCACATCTACAGTATATAAATCTCGCACGGTAACACAAACGATAACATGTTTGATAATTAAGATTTTTCTTTATAAAAACGTTTCAATACAGAAAATATTTTGTATAACATTACGGTATGCACTTAACTTCTATCATTGACAACCTTTTTGAGTTCAGTGATGCATGACAACCATAACAATCAAATAATAACATAAACATGCTGTCGTTTGGGAGAAGTACTCGTTTATGTAAACGCATATATAGTTATATTGTCTGAAGAGCAACAGAGCCAAAGGCAACCTAGTTATTTCAAATTTAAATTCTGATGAAAATGGTTCTTTTAAATTTTTTGTTTACGTTCAACAATTTATTCTATTTAACCGAGTTTAAAAAATGGCCAATTCAGCATACAATGTTGGTATTTTCTTTACATCAAGAAGATGCACACGAGTCTGCTTGAATGCCCATCTTTCACTCAAATAGTTTATTTTTTTGCTATACAAATGAGTTGTGTTGTAGAGCTGAATTCATGTTGAATTGTCATGCAGTAACAGTTGTTTATTGAAACATCTTCTAGTTATTTAGCAGTACTACACATTTATATTGTGTTTAGTTATTCATGTTCAGGTGTATACTAGTTTAAACCTGACGCAAAATAATGTTTATATACATAAACTTGAAATTGTGTGACAATATACAGTGAAAGCTCAAATTTTCAAATGTGAAATTTGGGTCTAGAACACCTTTAAATATCGAGTATAGTCCAACTTTTGCATAAAAATACACAACCTACTGTATATGAAAAACATTATAAACCTGTTTCGTGTTTAACAGGACATAAAGATGGCAGCATATCCTCCGGCACCGAATCAACGTAAGTTACTCAAAAGCGTTATTTTTTGCTGTTTTTTATCTTTATTTTTTGTTTTTGTAGGGTTTAACGTCGCACTGACACAAGTATAGGTCATATGGCGACCGTAGTTTCCAGCTTTGATGGTGGAGAAAGGCCCCAGGTGCCCCTCCGTGCATTATTTCATCATGGGCGGGCAACAGGGTAGAACCACCAACCTTCAGTTAACCAGCAGTATGGCTTCCTCACATCAGAATTCAACTCCCCGAGTGAGGTTCGAACCCACACCGGTGATGGGCAAGTGATTCAACGTCAGCGCCCTTAACCACTCCGTGGCTGAGGCACCTCAACAGCGTTTTAGTCAATAGTTTAGCTTATACTAATTTATCAAAACTCCAGTCAAAAATTATATATATTTTGCTTTTGAAAACCTGAGACCAAGGACATTTAAATAGCACCTTTTATGAACTAATATTTGTATACTTAAATGTAGGCCTGTAAGCGCTCGACTTCAAACAGAATTGTGTACATTTCGACACTGAAATCCCCTTCAATAATTTTAATTTGAAATGGACTAAGGTATAGACATTTTTCATTTGAAACTTTAAGTTTTGAAAGTATTATAAATGACCGCTATTGAAACAGATAATTAGTTTAGGAATTTTGGAACACTATCATATCTGCAAAAACCGTATCGCTGTTTTTCAAGAATTTACGGTTTGGTTAGAAGTTACAAACTGCATTTTTATGCCAAATAATAACCATACACGATTCACATGTACCCTGGCTGAAAACCAGTAGACATTACTAGGAATCCGCTCGATTCAGGTAAAATTTTTGCCTATAATCTCCTTAGAGATAATATGAGCCGCGTCATGAGAAAACCAACTTATGCGTTTGCGACCAACATGGATCAAGAACAGCCTGCGCATCCGCGCAGTCTGGTCAGGATCCACGCTGTTCGCTTTCAAAGCCTATTGAAATTGGAGAAACTGTTAGCGAACAGCATGGATCCTGACCAGATTGCGCGGATGCGCAGGCTGGTCTGGATCCATGCTGGTCGCAAACGCACTACTTTGGTTTTCTCATGGCGCGGCTCATATGAAAAGCGTCGAAGACAGGATAACGAGTTCTTTCCTCGACATAAAATGTCTGATAGACAATCTCAATACTTTTCCCAATCACTTCGCGCATATGCCTTTTTACGGACTAAACGTATATATATAACTTGGGCGAAGTGTTTGAAGAAAGTAATTGGGAATGTGTGGCAGGCGCTTTTTGCCGAGGAAAACCTGTCGTTAGCGTTTTTTATCTAATAAAAATCCATCATATAATACAAGCATGTTACTTGAATAGAGTTATTTTACCGAAAAACTTCGTGTATTGGCCACCATGAATACTTGTTAAACTTTGAATAGCTATCAAAGGAATTTAGTGAAGTGTTTAGAAGTGTCATTGTACTTGTTTAAGTTCACAATTCACTGTCATCCCCTTACCACCAGATATGTTATCTGTTTTGACAGCTTACCACGTTTTATTTCAAAACTGCTCAAGATAATTGAAGGCAGTTTCGCGCCAAACATACTTAATATTATTATATAGTCCTCTTTTTAAAACGCCTGAAACCTTACTATTCCAGAGGCGCCTCCACCCCCTGCTCCATATGCACCAGGCCAGCCACATCCGGGATATGCGCCTTACGGACAACCTTACGGCCAACCTAGCAATGTGGTAGTCATCTCTCAACCAGGAGTTCCTAGGGGTGCCGGGAATTGCGCATATTGTGGCGTAAGTGAAAAGTAAAATAATGTCGCATCAACGTAGATTTTTGAAAGTTTTCACACTCTACAACCCGCCCGATTCTTTTATGTTGTGAAAATATTACTAGTATGAGGTACAAACGAAACAGCAAGGGTTTTATACTGAGGTTATTCTGTTTCGAAACTTTGGCTGTCAATCGCTTATTTTATGGAGAAGATCAATTGATTACGTGTATCATTTTAACAGGTTTTCATTATTATGTTAGAAATACTTCGTTAGGTTCCTCTAGATGTGAACATGTTACAAAATATGTATATGTGACATACAAACAATATTTTCAATATTAAGTGAGAGTACATCTGTCCAAATAAGCAGTACTAGATTTCAGAAAAGTTACATTTTCAGTTTTTAGTTATCTCACTACTTTTATAAGTATACTTGACACACAGTAATAACAATCATCTAGAAAAAAATGAAGGAGACATTTGATGTTCTCTACGAAATAGTGAACGGAAGTCGACCTGTATGTAATAACAAACGAAAGGCATAATTACGTCTTAATTAAGTAGCCTCTCATTCTTGTCCTGAGTTATTTTCACATTAACCTGTCTCTAAAGACCACCATTGGGAGAGACAAAATGTTCTTATTTGCGGGTGGCCTGTGTTCAAAGGGTTAAAAATACTACTGTTCAAATGAGAATAAATTAATAAGGTATTTTGTATTAAAAGACAAAACTTATTAATGGTCTCTTTTCAAATTTGGTCTTTATTACAGGTTTGACTGCATTCATATTCTGAGTTTTGTTGGGTTTAACGTCGCACCGACACAATTATAGCTCATATGGCGACTTTCAAGCTTGACCCCAGGTGCCCTTCCGTGTATTATTTCATTACGGGCGGGCACCCGGGTAGAACCACCGACCTTTCTTAAGCAAGCTGGATGGCTTCCTCACATGAAGAATTCAACGTCCCGAGTGAGGCCCGAACCCACATCTGTGAGGAGCAAGTGATTCAACGTATGCGACCTTAACCACTCGGCCATGGAGGCCCCTCGTATTCTGAAGAGCAATAGTCTATGAAGAATAAAATTCTAAAATGAAAATTGTCTGGGTTGGAAGTAGTCAAAACACCTCACTCAAATATTAAAACCGAATGATATCCACTAAGTGAAGGTTACTTTATATTACATGTAAGATCCAATATCCTTCACTTGCGAACACTTTACCTTAGTTTCTCTCGTGAAAATCTCGCATCTGGTGTTCACCCAATCTGACTAAAGTACATATCCTATTACGCTACGCATAGGATGAGACAACGAGCTATTGATAGCCTCGTTCTGACGACCCTTCCGCTAGCCAATCAAAAGCTAACTTACAACATTCTGCAAGCTTTAAAAAGCCTTGGTTTTTGATATCTACAATTTTTATGTCAAAAGATGTCAGATAGCCGGTTAGCTCAGTCGGTAGGGTACTTGCTCTGTAAGCCAGAGGCCCCGGGTTCGAGCCCTGGATTAACTGCAAATTTTTCTTACTCTTTGACATTCGAACAAGTTGTCTGATTGGTTCAAATAAAAATAGATTTGCGAAAATGAAAATAGCAATATTGGAAATCCAAAATATACAGAAGACGACGTTCTCAGATCTTCGTTTAGAAGATCAAGTACTTTAGTCAGATTGGTGTTCACCTGGTGAAAACATTGAAACAAACAAATATCGCTATGATTACTCAGTAACTTGCACGGTGTCACAAGCTAATTGAAATTTGCATTTTAGAAACTGTATTGAAATAATTGCATGCATTTTTCAAAATATAACATGTATTAACATTTTCATAATACATATGTTTTTTCTCATCTATTACAGATTGGCTTCGTGAGGACTCAGTACACACTGCCAGGGCTCCTTCTGTTTGTGATATTTTTCCCTATCGGTATTGTGTGCTGTCTTATGATGACGGAGAGACGATGTAGCCATTGTGGAACAAAGTGTTAGACCTGACCATTACACATCCATCCATACCCGTAGATTACTGTCTAACACGCATAGAGTCAGTTAGAAGTCATCAATGTCTTATCATATTGTTCATTTTCAATAAAAGATCAGAGGAAATCCGAGGAATCTCAAGCAGTCTAATTTAACGACGACAACGACGACGACGACAACAACAGCAGCAGCAGCAACAAAATAAACGTTAATATGATAGCTCTATTGGTGTCAGTGTCTCTCATGAATGCGAAGTCATTAGATCACTCACCCAACATACTTTCTATGGAAGAACGATTTTCACAAGTGGATTTTTTCCAAGATACATACTACTTGTGTGAACTATTTTAATTTCTGTTCATTTTAAAGAATCATTGCCGTATGTTGTGCCATGGTTAATCTTTCTCAGAAACTGATACTGGAATAAGTTGCAATATGGATTTGTTAGATAAAGACTGATACTAAAAATATCAATACCAACACGTTATTAACAATAATATTAATTTGACTTTTTTGGGAGTGAAATAAAATCATTACTTAATTTAAGCATAAGAGACGATGGTCGTTTTGATCCGGTTAAAGAAGAAAATTCGATGTTTCAGTAGGAAAAACTAACATAATTATGATAAAAAAAAGCCATTACATTTGCGTCTTTCACAATTGTATTCATTAATAACACGTTCGATAAAATTGATAAAATGCTGGAATATGCAAAGACACTGTAATATCCTCTATATGTTTAATATTGACGTTTCGGCGCTATGCCTTTTTTTTCAAGATAAACAAGTAAATGGTCAAAAAGACGTGATAAACAATATTGCATAAACAAAATATCGAAAGAAATATTTTAATAAGGATTGACATTTGTGAACTGTGGATATTGTTACATATCATTCATATTTTTAAAATATATAAAAAACGTTTCAAACGTTAACAAAAGTTTTTCTTTGATTTTAACTGTTATATCTATACACTTACTCTGAACTATTGAATAGTCTATTGCACATTGATCGGTGTAAATTAGAAAGAAAAAAAAACGGCTTTCGTTACTATTTTACTACTGCTACAGTTTACATAAAAAAAATGAATAAAAGTCAGCGCCGCACATGTAACGATCGGGCCACCAGCGAAGAATTTTTATTTTTATTAGCACTTCCTCAAGAATATAGTTTCTGTAATTATCCCACATTTTGATGTTGGAAAACATTAACAGTTATATTCTTCAACACGTACATTTACTTTATGTTTCGAAAAGTGCAGTTGGCTGCTGTTTTCATAACCCGTTGAATTCCGAAGTGTTGAACGTAACTCATTTAATCAGATACATTTCTTATATTATCTGAGAGATATATAAGCCGCGCCATTAGAAAACCAACAAAGTGCATTTGCGACCAGCATGGATCCAGACCATCCTGCGCATCCGCGCAGCCTGGTCAGGATCCATGCTGTTCGCTAACGGTTTCTCTAATTGCAATAGGCTTTGAAAGCGAAGAGCATGAATCCTGACCAGACTGCGCGAATGCGCAGGCTGGTCTTGATCCAAGATGGTCGCAAACGCATTATGTTGGTTTTCTCATGGCGTGGCTTTGTAATTGAAAGCATCTATTCCGCTGATCTGAAGCTCCCAGAACAATTCCAGGACGAAGCAGCGCGAGTCGTTACGGTGCTGTCCCGATCAATCCCAGTTTACAATAAGCTGAGTCTCATTAAAGCAACCGTAGGAAAATTGTCACATTATTTAGCAGATCTATTTCCAAAAAAGTGCTTAATCAAACTCTTCACCACCACGTAATAGAACAGAACAGAACAGAACAGAACATACGTTTTATTTTGACTTGTCAAGGTACATCAAGTTCAAAATACAACTCTATATATACATAAATATTAACTAAGTCACACAGTCAGTTGAAAAGTACATTGTGATATAACATTCTCATTTCTTAATATTGTAATAGGTACGATTACGTAACATTAGCTCGCCGAACTTAGATATATATGCAATCCATAGTTATGTAGAAATTGTGATTCACTAAATATATTTCAAACTAAAATTAAAGGTAAAAAATGACTGTGTACAATGACCTACTTTGGTTTCTTAATTCGGATCGTCTGTTTGGTTTTTACTCAAAAGATAAATAATTTACCATTTGGCTTCAAAGAAGAAGAAGAATGTTTTCTAAGACTATAATTAGACCCTAAACTTTACAGCTGCTAGCAGTCATATATACAAATATAAATTAAGGTCAATATTTGATTCATTATCTATATACATGAGGTGGATCAACATCTGGTTAGAATCTATCCTTATCTTTAAACACGTTCTCCTACACATACAGTAACTAAACACAAGACATGATGATATGAGGAATAAACTATATAATACTAATGTTCTTTTATGATATTGTCCGACCAGATTTACACTGCACGAACGTTCAACAATGTACGTACTTATTCCGATGTCTTACAGTATTGATATATTGCTTATAAACCTTTTATAGTGTTTTCGTGTTGTCGTGTTGGCAAGATGATTTACGAAAAGACGACACATTCTAGGCGAAAACTCGATGTTTAGAGGGCGCCGACACGACAAAATTATTGTCGAGTTTTTCGTGTTGGCGGGAATGAATTTGTCGTGCTGTTGCGTTGTCGTGACTTCGCCCCGCCGACACGAAAACACGACAAATGTCTAATTAGTCGTGTATTCGTGTCTTCCGTTAGACATGCCATGAATATACTACCACTTTAGATTCCCTACAATTTGTTAACTCAGCGCCAGTACAGCCTGTCTACCTACCCTCTGACCCGTGACATTCCGTGCAAAAGTATAATTGTAAATACATGTACACTACTGACTAGTACACAAAACGAGCTAATGCGGCTTAATATATTATGTTATTATCAAGTTATTAAGCATATATCTATTTCGTGAATTTTAACAAAAACATTTGATAATTTTAGGTTTTTATTATTTATTAATTCTTTAAACGATGTTTCATCAAATAACTTTTTATTTACACTACAGTAAGTTGTTTGATTTTTATGCCTTATGCCCCCGAAGATGGGCATATTAAAATCGCACTGTCAGTCCGTCCGTCCGTCCGTCCGACCGTAACTTTGTAAATTATTGTCCGGGCTGTAACTCTGCCATCCATGAAGGAATTTTGAAATAGGTTGGCATGAATATTTACCTTAATGAGACGATGTTTCACGTGTAAGTCCCAGACCCCTAGCTACAAGGTCAAGGTCACACTTAGAAGTCAAACGTTAATAGGGTCTGTTTCGTGTCCGGTTCGTAACTTTGCCATTCATCAAGGGATTTTGAAATTACTTAGCATAAATGTTTATCATAATGAGACGACGTGTCATGCGCAAGACCCAGACCCCTAGCTCCAAGGTCAAGGTCACACGTAGAGTTCAAATGTTAAACGTGTCTGTTTTTGTGTCCGGTCCATAACTCTGCCATCCATAAAGGAATTTTGAAATATCTTGGCACAAATGTTAACCATAATCAGACAATGTTTCAAGCGCAAGACCCAGATCCTATCTCCAAGGTCAAGGTCATTCTTAGAAGTCAAAGGTTAATAGGATCTTTTTCGTGTCCGGTATATAACTCTGTCATCCATGAAGGGATTTTAAAACAACTTGGCATAAATGTTTACCATAATGAGACAATGTGCCACGCGCAACACCCAGACCCCTTGCTCCAAGATCAAGGTGGTCACACTTAGAAGTCAAGTCAAAGGTTAATAGGGTCTGTTTCATGTCCGGTTCGTAACTCTGCCATTCATCAAGGGATTTCGAAATTACTTGGCATAAATATTCCACATAACGAGAAAACGTGTCAAGCACAACAACCAGACCCCTAACTCTAAGGTCAACATTTAGAGGTTAAAGGTTAACATGGTCTGTTTCTTATCCGTTCCATAACGCTTCCATCTATGAAAAGATTTTAAAATTACTTGGCAACGTTCCCTATATTGAGATGACGTGTCAGACGCAAGGCCAAGACCATTAGCTTCAAGGTCAAGGTCACACAAAGGTTAACATTGTATGTTACTTGTCCGGTCAATAACTCCGCTATTCACCAAAGGGTGTTAAAATTACTTGTCACAATTCTTCCCTATAATTAGTTGGTGTGTCATGCTCAAGACCCAGACCTTGGGCACACTTCGGGGGCGTTTGTCACTAACAGTGACAGCTCTTGTTTGAGGTTCAATTTTAAATAGTTAGTATATATTGAGAGTTATATCTACTTGTACTTTTTCCCTTTAAAATGTCTAGGTCAGTAGTGGCAGTTTGTCAAGTTACCTTAAAGACGCGCCACAAAATAACTGTAATCTTATGTATTTCCATGATGGTATTTATACATTTTTGCATGGAGAAAATGAGAAATAACAAGTGTCTAAAGGCTAAGACAATATATTTAATGTCTAAATATATTATTAAATTAATGTAGAAGTATGCACGGTACTTCGTGTATTAAGGTGAGTTTAGACCACACTTTGTTTCTACAGTGTAAGATAGTTATTATTCTATGTTTATAAAACTATACTGAGAAGAGAATGACTGAATATGTTTGCAGATGAAGTTGTGAAAACAGAGCCTAAATTGTCCAACTGTCATCTTGTAGAATATCTGTAGTATACCAGTATTACCAGAATTGTTTGCACCAAGTTCATGTGGGAGGAAAAAGTAGGTCACTATATTGTGGTGGGTCTTTAAAGCTGCCCACCCTCAGTTTGGTCGAAAAAAAAAATTTCTCAAAAGCAACATTTTTGTAACAAGACTATAAAATGAAAAGGTATAATCAACAAAATAAGCGAAAATCTACGTAGCGTTTTGAGAAAATGGATAATGAAAACAAGTTTATGGATTCACAGCACTATATGGCTATATTGAAAAATAATAAACCGTTTGCAACACTTAACTTTTTCCTACATAACCATGTAGTGCGGTAAATCCATAAACCTTTGTGCGGGCGAGCAGCTTTAACATTTTTAGTCATTTCTTGAATACCGATGGTTAAAAATGATTACTGTAGCATATTTATTAACGGTTAATGCGAATACGATAATGTTACACACTGATAGCCACACAAGAACTACATGCAGATATAGACTTATCCACTGGCACCACACCAGAAAGAAAATGTCTCTGTACATGTTATACCCTACCCCTAGGTATCATATAAGAACCATGGTCATGAACGGGAAAATGCACTAACCCATTTCAAGCGCACATTTCTCACATAAAACGCGCAGTTCGATGGATGCATGGTACCAAGCATATTGAACAAGCGGTAATTTATCTTCCATTGTGCACCAGCCACACTGTCTCACTGCAGAGATACTTCGCATATTTTATGCTTTCGTCAAATGTTACAAAACTTGCGTGAACTTCCCTAATGAACATCCGATCTAGAGGTCACAGTGATGTGCACATGTTAGGCGGAATGTAAACAAACAAAACACAATGCAAAATATTCACAGTTATACAATAAAACTCATAATGATGAATGGAATTCATCTCAGAAATGATTTTGGATTTGAAGAAATACATTGGTACACATCTGTTTTGTTTATTTTATTCACATTGCACGTTTATGCTGCATATACACATATTAGCAAACACGCGTAGTAAAATGACGACTGACCTAAATTTTCACATCAACCAATCAGACACGTTTTGTAATCTAGAACGGAACTTCAACAGGGAAGTTCGTCAACGTTTTTTTTCTGTAACGGTGATGAAACTATAAACTATGCATTCTTTCTCTAAGATATGAAATACTGAAGAAGTGTGACCGGTACACAATGGAAGATAAATTATCACTTGTTCAATATCCACAGTACACATTTATCGAACTGCACGTTTTAACTGAGAAATGCGCGATTGAAATTGGTTAGTGTATTTTCCCGTTCATGACCATGGTTCTTATATGATACCTAGGGGTAGGGTATAACATGTACAGAGGCATTTTCTTTCTGGTCTGGTTCCAGTAGACTTGTCATAGTACGCTACTGCGGTAGTATTGGACTGGGAATTCATGGCATGACATGCGCACAACAATTGCTTAACTGAACACAACATAACTGCATACAAAAATATGCCAAAACAACTAAAGTATAAGTTTAAGAATAAGGATTGTCCAATATTATTTGTATATTTCGGCCGAATACCATTTTATTATGTAATAGAGTTATCATAATTAGAAGCTCGATCTGTGATGCTGTATTCGGCTCGAGTGGATTTATGCCAGATCCCACGAGGCGCGCAAGCCGACCTAGCAAAATCCACGAGAGCCGAATACAAAATCCCAGATCAAGCTACTGTTATAATGGCCCTTTTATTATATACCTCCATCCTTTTGTTTGTTGTTTTGTTATTTAATGAAATCGTCAATGTTTATCGATGTTAAAATGGAACTTAGTGAAGTTTTTATGTGCGCTATTTATAGAACTGTGTCAGGTCGTGCATATTAATGAAAGTAGTCCGGCAACATACAATACGAAAGGAACAATACGGAATTGTTTTCTGCCTGCTTATATTTACTTGTGAATTACAAGCCGAATTTTTCAGGATTTATATAGGTATATAATAAAACAAAATACTAGTATGTTCTCCGTGACTATTTGATAAACGACATTGTGTCTGAAATCATTAGTCCTCCACCTCTGATTCATGTGGGGAAGTTGGCAGTTACTTGCGGAGAACAGGTTTGTACTGGTACAGAATCCAGGAACACTGGTTAGGTTAACTGCCCGCCGTTACATGACTGAAATACTGTTGAAAAACGGCGTTAAACCCAAAACAAACAAACAAACAAACAAAAGACGAATGTCGAGTATCAAACTAATTACTTCTATCTTTTTAATCACCGATGACGACAATATAGAATTACAATCGTACCCAGCAAAGAAAAATATTGTGCTCTGCCACACGTTTAGTGTGTTTAAGAACAATATCATAATAATAAAATCAAAGCACTTATTTAACGGGGGACTCATTTGAATAAGTTTATCTTCATTGAGGCCCTCCGTAATTACTTTTCTAATTATACACGGCCGCCTCCAAAGCCCCTCACCCCCACCCCAGTCGGCCGGCTGAGAAGTGACCTGTACTCATCAAAGTTGCACCCGACCATTTTGGCAAATGAATAATATTTTCTCACAATTTAGTCAGAGGCCATCAATTCATACATATATTTCAAAATTTTCCATGGAGATACCGTCTGACCCCCAAAGAGGAGGGCTTTACCCTGTCTCGTACCTCAAATTTTAGACTAGAATGCAGCAGGGGCAACATTTTTAAGGGGCCACCATTTTAAACATATATTTCAAACATTTCCAGGCGGACATGCCCTGACCTATCTAACAGGAGGGGTTACCCCCTTCCATACCTACCCACTCGGCTCCCCGATGCCGCCTTCATTTTTAACTGGTGCCCACCAACAACCACCCCACCCTAATTAAATATTTCTGGATCCGAGCCTGTCACACACACACACACACACACACACACACACACACACACACCCACTTCGTATTTCTAAAACGATAAATGAACATCTGACATATCATTGTCCTGTTTTATAATCTCAAATCTCCTTATGCCGCTTTAGCGAATATAAATAAATTCTGAATAGAAAGAAAAATGCTTCTCAAACCCTCTGCCATCAGAATAACTCTACGTTTTATTAGAGACGGGTGGAAAGTATTTGTCGTGTTTTCGTGTCGGCGGGGCGAAAACACGAAAACTCGACAAATAAAGGGAGCCAACACGACATATTCATACCCACCAACATATATATAATAAATTTGCCGTGTTGGCGGCTTCTAAACGTCGAGTTTTCGCGTAGTTTTCAAATATGATAATCGATCTCAGCCGATGAAATAATGAATTACAGGAGGCCGCGGTTTGTGATTGTGCATTGGTCATTAATTATGAAGGCTGCCATTTCGTGTTGTCGTGTTAGCGGGGCGGAAACACGACAGCACGAAAACAAACACGAAAACTCGGCAGATGTAAATATAATTGGGTGTTCAATCAATGACGAGGTGAAGCCCGGCCACGTTTTGCACGCTTAGCACGGGACCATGTGAAAACGAATTATTGAGGACAGGTAAACTTGCTTATTATTTACACGTTATATATGGGATTTTTTGTATCCCCACTATAAGTGGTGGGGGCCTATAGATTTGGTCCGTCCGTGCATCTGTGCGTTTAAAACAGTTCGTGACGCGCCTAGCTAAAAAGTATTTGATATAAATTAGAAAAACTTGCATGAGTCTTTATCGTGATATAAACTTGCACACCTCCTATTTTTCGCCTGCCTCCGCCCCTAATTCCAGAGTTATGGCCACTGAAATAGTCAAAAATGCACATGTTTACCTTTTGACGCGCCTAGCTCAAAAAGTATTTGATACAAATTGATGAAACCTTGCACGAGTCTTAAGATATAGGTCCATGTTTCGGAGAAAAGAGTTCGAACGTCATCAAATCATAGAAAGAAAGCATTGTTTTACATGAAATTTAACAGCATATAAATCATTCATATTATTCTACAAAACCATTGTCAATTTACTCATACATGTATTGAATTCCGGAAAGGGACTGCATGAAGGGGCCACACTTCTGGACAGTTCAGCGCCTTTAACTCACTATTTTTTAAAAGCTGTTACATGTCTTCGTTTTGATGCATTTGCAACATCGTACGAGTGTTTAAACTTTACATAACTAGGTAAACCATCGTTTTTGACAATTGTTTACATTTATTTCTTTACAAATGGCATTCTTACTTAAAGGGGGACAACTCATTATGAAAATTTTAAGTATCCAACTCTGTGGGGCAGAACAGTAAAACATGTATTGGACAGATAAGCTGTGTGTCAAGATGCTGTTCATTTACTAAAAGATCTGTTGTTTTGTGATATACTGCTAACCCTTAATCATGATATGAACTTGCGCACCTCTTATTTTTCGCCTGGCTCTGCCCCCTATTTTCAGAGTTATAGGCCCTGAAATAATCAAAATTGCACATTTTCACCTTGTGACGCGCCTAGCTCAAAACGTATTTCATATAAATTGATGAAACCTTGCATGAGCCTTTATCATGACATGAACTTGCGCACCTCTTATCCATTTACCGTCTGGCTCCGCCCCCTATTTCCAGAGTTATGGCCCCTGAAATAGTAAAAAATGCACATTTTCACCTTGTGACGTGCCTAGCTAAAAAGTATTTCATAGAAATTGATGAAATCATGCATGAGCCTTTATCATGATGCGCCTAGCTCAAAAAGTATTTGATACAAATTGATAAAAACTGAGTCTTTATCATGATAAGAACTTGCGCACCTCCTATTTTTCGTCTGGTCCCCCCACTCCCCCCATTTTCAAAGTTATGGCCCCTGAAATAGTAAAAATGCTAATTTTCACCTAATGACGTGCCTGGCTCAAGAAGTATTTTTATGTAAATTCACGAAACCTTGCATGAGTCTTTATCATGATGTGACCTTGCACACTTGGCATACTTTTTGAGATTTTAGCGCTAATTACAGAGTTACGTCCCTTGAAATAGCCAAAATAGTGGATGTTTTGTTTGTGATGTTTGTGATGTTCATAGCTCAGACAGTATATGGCCTAGAATAGTCTATTTTATTTTAGTTATACTTAAGAATGATTCACTGAATATTGTATTTCTGCTATGAGTACAGCAATGTTACAAAAAGCGCCTACTTCACCCGATTTGCATTCGGAACATTTTCACGTGTTTCGGGCTTTATCGTTTGTTTAACATGGGACTGTTGAACCGTCCAAATACGGAAAATACAGGGTTTTTGTACGCACGTGCGTCCAGTATGGTAATATATTGTACGGTCACGTGTTGCAAATAAACATTCACGATTGGATAAATAAAATAGATATAGAATAAATGCATATATTGTACCGAACATATAGGGACTTGAACATATACGACCATACATCAATGTATGACCTACCATAGCCTTTAGAGCTACGCCAGATTTCAAACTGTATCCAGACCTTCATTGACATGTATAGTATGTTCAGGTAGTAGGGCTCGAACTAGGTCGAAAACCTTCCAGATATTGTCAAAATAATGAAATATTTTAAGTTTGAATACTTCCCGGTCACCTTCTATGACCTCTCCTCAAAATCTAGATCCGTTCAGGTACCTGATCTTGGTCAGACTCACAACTACACGTTCATTTAGGGTATGTCTATATTTCATTGCCATATGGGCTCAAACTAGGTCGAAAACCTTCCAGACTTAAACATGGTTTAGGTACCTCCAACATAAAAACTGGGAAGTCGCCATATGACCTATAATTGTGTCGGTGCGACGTTAAACCCAACAAAATAAATAAATAAATAAACCTGGTTTAAATAGTGATATTTTCTATGAGCAAACGCTGCCCGGTCATCTTAATCATATGACCCTGCATGTAGGGCAACCCGATGGATACACCATCACACTGGCCATAGCTTTCGCAGAAGCGGTAGTTCCAACGCCGCGGCGGTGGAGGATTTGTCGCAGAAGCGGTGGAGAAATATGGCCGGCTGACTACATTTATGTATTGTACAAAGCGACCCCTGAGCACGTTCGCATCAAATCGTAAGTACGGCACTGTCTAGCAACAACTGTTTCCTCGTTATTGGTGAATTTTCATCGCAGGCATGTAAAATAATCGACCAAAAATGATACCAACGCAGTGTGCGGTGGGTACAATTGCAACGCATTACGGTGGATCTTGTTTCTTTAATGTTCGTTATGGACTTTTAACTTAAGTAAACAGCATTTATTTTCCTGAGATTTTGATTGGGATAGGCCCATGAAATCACCTTGACATCAGACAGCAATAGATCCTGAATTTTTATAAACCTCAATTATGATTATTCATATGAACGCATAAAGGTTTCCTTCATCTTCATTTTCCCTAATTATATACAAAATATCAACTGAAAACAACGATTGTTTGATTAAATGCTGACCAACTCATCTAATGTAGAACTTGGCTGACATGGTTTCCGCTGGCCTTAATTTGTTTTGGCCACAAAATATCGAAGTCGGTGACGCACTGGGATGAGGGCGGCGGAGTATTCTCCAACACACTGCGCATACTGCAATCATTTGTCATTTTTATAGTATTTTTCATCATTTTCACAGCTGTAATTTCTCTTCAGTTGATATAATAAAAATAACTGAAATTAGTTGTTTCTTTGTCGTCTTCTTGGCACCAGAACAAGGAGTTAAAGGTCTCTTATGTTTGATTGGCGTTATAACAATTTTCAGAGGAGAATGAAGTTTTTGTCTCTTATTTGTTGTATCATTGCTTTCTGCTTGTCTGTTGTAAGTTGTTTGTACTCTGTTTCTCCATTTATTTTTCAATGTTAAACTTGGCCTTGGAATCACCAAGATAAACATTACTGAAGATAAGGCCATGAATGTGGCCTCTAGGGTGTTAACAAGATTTTCCTTTGATTTGATCTAGTGACCTAGTTTTTGACCCCACATGACCCAGTTTCGAACTTGACCTAGAGATAATTAAGATAAACATTCTCTGCAAGTTTGTATCAAATCAAAGCATAAATGAAACCACATATGGCTGAAAGGGCCAGAATAGAAATTTTGCCCCTTTCAGGGATAGTATCTCTAGAACACATGATGGAATCTAGCTGGCTTTCAAAAGGAACCGAGATCTTACTGTGACTTAAGTTATGTGTAAGTGTGGTCAAAGTCGAATGCAAAATGTCACTTCTATCGTGTTCATAAGGTAAACATTAACACGTTTTGGCTCTTTCAGGGATTAAAATCTATTGCAAAATATGGTCTCTATCGTGTTCACAAGAAATTGTGGACGGACGACGGACGGACAGACGACGGACAGACGACGGACGAAGGGCGATCACGTAATCTCATCTTGTCACTACATTAAAAACTTTAACTTTTTCCTTGACATTTTTGAAATCCTGTGGTAAACGTCTGAAAATAAAAGGATTTCTAGAAGTAGATGCAAATCAGCCTACTTGTAAAGTCTTAACTCCTATTACGCAGCTGCTCAATGGCATTTTGTAATGGTATGCTACGTATAAGTCACTGTATTCTACATTAGTCAAGTTCGTATTTTATACGATGCAAAAGTAGCATGCGGTCAGCATTTCATCAAACAATCAATATTGTCGGTTGATATTTTGTATATACGGATGTGCAAATCAATAATATATTTATTCTAATTTCTAAACTTTCAGTTTGTTGCTGTCTAATGTCGAAGTGATTGTATGGCCCTACTCCAATTAAAATCACGGGAAAAGTGCTGTATAGTTAAGTTAAAAGTCCTTAACGAACATTAAAGAAACACCGTAATGCGCTGCAATTGTACCCACTGCGCACTGCGTTGGAATCATTTTTGTCGATTATTGTGTATGCCTGCAATGCAAATTCACCGATTACGGAGAAATAGTTTTTGCTTGACAGTGTCATACTTATGATTTGATGCAAACGTGCTCAGGGGTCGTTTTGTACAAGATTTTACCATTTTTGATGGAAATTCTACAAAACGGCAGTCCCTCGTCAAACTGTACAGAAGTGTTTACATTAATGACAAAGAATTGCACTGAACAAGGGTTTGTGGCTGGAAGAGTACACATGTGGGCTCCTGTCTCACTGGTTGTTTTCAGTCAAACGTGATAAACTCATTAGAAAAAGTACCGATGACAGCGTAAATGTAGTCAGCCGGCCATATTTCTCTACCGCTTCTGCGACGAATCCTCCACCGCCGCGACGTTGGAACCACTGCTTCTGCGAAAGCTATGGCCAGTGTGACCATGTAGGTACCTAATCTTGGCCAGGACCTATACATCAACGTAAACTATTGTAGTTAGTAACTCGAAATTGTTACTAAGTCGAAATTTCGAGACACGTAACTCAAACTTTCTGCATATTCCTTACTTGCGGCAAAAATAAGGAAAACACCTGTTTTTTTTTTCAGATCAAGATTATAATCGCTGAAGCAGGCTCGATTAGAAAGCGTTGCTACTGTGTGTGTAGTTTTCAGTGTGTAGTCAAGACGTGTTTAACTTTGAATCGGAAATTAAACAAGAGCAGGTATGTTTATTAGAAAATATCTAGTTACTTTTTTTTGTTTTACAGTTTTGCCTGCATAGCTAAAGGAAGTATTTGCTAAGTTATACTGAGTAAATAATTTTGTTAAATACATTGCAGACTAATGCAAAATGTCATTATAAACAAGCGTTAATACAAATCATATTTGAGCTGTGTCATGAGAAAACCAACATAGTGGCTTTGCGACCGCCATCCGCGCAGTCTGGTCAGGATCCATGCTGTTCGCTTTCAAAGTCAATTGCAATAGCGAACAGCATGGATCCTGAACAGACTGCGCGGATGCGCAGGCTGGTCTGGATCCATGCTGGTCGCAAAGCCACTATGTTGGTTTTCTCATGGCGCGGCTCAATTATGTGAGATTGCGTATTTTCAAAATAAAACTACAGCTGTTATATGCAAGAAGATATCCTTTTGCATGTTGTAAAGAAAATTTATACATTTTAAAGCGATGAATATGAAAGTATTGCCGATGGGTATGGTGGCTGATTTGTGCCATAACCGTATTTCGTTCTCTCGCAGAGACATCTGAAGCTGTTTACATTTAATTAGATAATACAAGACGTAATTTGTGTTGATATGTGCATGGATGTTCTAATCTCCAGGCCTGACCAGGCCACCCTTGTCCGATGAGCTCAATATATGACCGGGTTAGGCCAGGCCAAGTCAATCAGGACCATGTTTTAATGACTGCAGTTTAAATACATAATAAGTGTAAGAGTTAGTCATTTTGACCTTTCAGTAACAAATTTTGTGAAATTATAGAAGGAAATGCCAACTTATTATTTCAGTTGAATATTTGCTTTTTGTAAAGTTGATTGATTAAAAAAAAAGCGTTTTTGACTGACTGAAACCAAAATGTTCATACAAAAACATAATGATTCAGATTGATTGTCAACGCGAGATTCTGGTTTTACATTTTAATTGTGTGTAGTACAACGTAACTAACATACTTTCGTACGTTAATTTTTACGCAAATTAGGCATGTTCTGGTCTCAGGTCTGGGTTGATGAGTCAGCCAGGGAAGTCCAGTCCTAATTTTCAATGTAGCAAAGGTGATGATATTTTTAAAGGAACTGAGATCAGGAACAACAAGAGTGTGGTATTTGGACCTGATTTATTTCCTTATTCAGTTTCTGTCATTTGGGATTTAGTGTGATGTAAACTTATCACTAGAAAATTAAAGCTATATTTTTAAAAGTTGATCTATTAGTGTTTTCACCCGATCCAGTGCAGAGGAGTAAATAATTGCTATTTGATATGGCGACAGTACGATGGTGATAACGCGACAGTACATGGTGATAACGCAACAGTGCGATGATGATATGGCGACAGTACGATGGCGATAAAGCGACAGTACGATGATGATAACGCGACAGTACTGATGGTGATAACGCGACAGTACGATGATGATTACACGACAGTATGATGGTGATAACGCGACATACGATGGTGATAACGTGATAGTACGTTAATGAAATTGCAAAATCACGATACTACGATAACGAAAACACGAAAATACGATAGTACGATGTAAAAAACGCGACATTACGATGGTGAAAAAAGTATATAGCATTATCATCATCGTACTATCGCGTTTTCGTTATCGTAGTATCACGTTATCATCATCGTGTTGTCGCGTTTTCGTTATCGTAGTTTCGTGATTTCGCGTTTTCATCGTCGTACTAACGAGTATCGCGTTTCAGATCAACACATTCAAAGGCGATGGCCCTAACGTAATTCTGTAGTGTAACACTTTGGGTAACGGTGTTCCACAGACACCCATTAGCAGTACATTCTTCGTCATGAAGGCCTACGCTGTACCGAAATGCAAGGACTGGATTATCTATAAAAGTCCCAGTCACACGTACGACCATAACAATTCATTTATTTCAAAGCGATCAACTTAAACACAGAATAAACTTTATATAATTACATTGCCGGCACCTGCAGGATGGCGGGGTGGGGGTGGGGGTGGGGGTTCGATCCCCTTCCTGGAATGAGTTTAACTGAAGTATAAGCTGTAGTATCATGCACTTTTATATCACAACGTATGTGATATATACCTTTCGGTGTTAACTGTCAAAAATGACCAGACGAATACGTCACATTAGACAAATGTCAATTTTACGGTCGAATATATCACAGACGTGTTACATATTCGATCTTTGACGTATACGGCTCAACACTGCTTTTCATTGCAACGAATTTGATTTGATTCGCTCATGCTGTGTAGGACCACATTCGTAACAGATCGCATTTGTAACAGGTGTTACAAATGCGATCGCATATGTAACACGTGTTACAAATGAGATCACATATGTAACAGAAATCAAGCACATTTGTAACAATTTTTGAGACAAATGTGATCGATGCCGATTTTTGATGTGACATCTGATCACATTTGTCACATGTCATTTTCAATCGGAAAAATGAACAAAAAAGTGCATTTTTACATCTGAAACACATTTGTAACATGTTTTAGCTTACTTGTACGAAGTAACAAAGTAAGCTATTGTGATCATCCTTTGTACGTCGTCCGTCGTCCGACCGTCCGACCGTCCGTACGTTCACATTTTTCTAGTGAATACGATAGAGGCAACATTTATTATTTGATTTTGACAAAACTTGCACAGAACTTGTATATATCTATGATATCTCGGTTCTTTTCAAAAACCACCCATATCACGTTATTCGTCTTGAAGTTATGGCCCCAGAGATGGCAATAATTACTGATTTTAGCCTTGTGAACGAGATAGAGACCACATTTTTTGTTGATTTTTACTAAACTTGCATACAACTTATATATCTATAAGATCTCGGTCCCTTTCAAAAACAACCGTATTGCACCATTTTACTTGGAGTTACGGCCCTTGAATTGGCAAAAAAAAAACAACATAAAACAACAACAACAAAAAAAAAACATGCTGATTTTATCCTTGTCAACACAATGGGAACTACATTTATTATTTGATTTTTATTAATCCCCTGCCACGTGGTGGGGGTTAAAGGAATGGTCTCCGTCCGTCCTTCCGACTTTCCATCTTCCGTCCTTCCATCCTTCCATACTTCCGTAACATTTCGTGTCCGCTCTGTATCTCCTAAACCCCTTGAAGGATAATCATGAAACTTGGGTCAAATGATCACCTCATCAAGATGATGTGCAGAACCTATGAGTCAGCCATGTCGTCTCAATGTCAAAGGTTTGAGCCTACCATTTCGTGTCCGCTCTGTATCTCCTAAACCTCATGAAGAATAATTATGAAACTTGGATTAAATGATCCCCTCATCAAGACAATGTGCAGAACTCATGAGTCAGCCATGTCGGCTCAATGTCAAGGTCACAACTCAAAGCCGTCCATTTTGTGTCCGCTCTGTATCTCCTAAATCCCTTGAAGGATTTTCATCAAACTTTGGTCAAATGATCACCTCATCAAGATAATGTGCAGAACTTATGAGTCAGCCATGTTGGCTCAAGGTCAAGATCACAATGCCGGGTCAAATGTATGAGCCTTCCATTTTGTGTCCTCTCTGTATCTCCTAAACCCCTTGAAGGATTCATATGAAACCTGGGTCAAATGATCACCTATCCAAGACGATGTGCAGACCTCATGAGTCAGCCATGCCGGCTCAAGGTCAAGGTCACAACTCAAGGTCAAAGATTTAAGCCTTCCATTTCGTGTCCGCTCTATATCTCCTAAACCCCTTGAAGGAATTTTATAAAACTTGGGTCAAATGATCACCTCATCAAGACGACGTGCAGAACTGATGAGTAAGCCATACCGGCTCAAGGTCAAGGTCACAATAAGGGTCAAAGGTTTGAGCCTTCCATTTCGTGTCCACTCAGTATCTCCTAAACCCCTTGAAAGATTTACACTAAACTTGAGTCAAATGATCACCTCATCAAGAACTCATGTCAACTCAAGGTCAAGGTCACAACTCAAGGTCAAAGGTTTGAGCTCTGTATCTCCTAAACCCTTTGAAGGATTTTCATGAAACTTGGGTCAAATGAACACTTCATCTAGACGATGTGCAGAATATGATGGGTCAGCCATGTCAACTCAAGGTCAAGGTCACAGCTCAAGGTCAAAGGTTTACCCTTTCACTATGCATACCAGTGGCGGGGGATTTAGCTGTCTTTCAGACTGCCTTGTTAAACTTATAAAGGATCTCACTTCCTTTAAAAACAGCCATATTGCTTATTTTAGTCTTGTGAACACAATAGAGACCATATTTATTATTCCATTTTGACCAAACTTGTATAGAAGTTATATATCTATACCATCTCGGTTCCTTGCGAAAACCAGCTATATAGTACCATTTGTCCTGGAGTTATGGCCCCTAAAATGACAAAATTTGCTGACATTGAAAACATGACATAGATCATATTTATTATTTGATTTTGACCAAACTTGCATTGAAATTATATATCATTAATATCTTGTTTTTTTTCCTCGAAGTAGCCACATCACGCTATTTGTCTTAGAGTTATGGCCCCTGAAATGGCAAAAAGTCGCAGATTTAATAACCTGTTTAGTGTAGTATTACTCATGTTAGCAATAGTGGGCCATGACTACCCTCTTGTTGATTAGAGGGATATTTCCGGTTAGGTTAATATCTGGCAATTAAACTTGGAAAGAATACCGTTATCATGACTGGTCTGTTCATAGTAGCATGGTACTACATGTACATGCCACTTATAAATGTCCCATACCGGTTTTGGTTTGTAAGATTTCATTTTTACTAAATGCATGAATAAATGAATATGTATGATTAAAGGGGAAGATGTACACCACATGCAATCCCTGTTCGCTGGTTGTGTCGCTTCAACAACAAATAAAATGTACTAAAACAAGATCAAGGCAGTCTCAACTAACATAGAAAGTCTTGTAAAAGCTTGTTTCCGTAGAACACCGGGTATATGTACATTTATGTATACTTTTAAATAGTGACTAGCTTGACTATTCGAAGACTGCTCAATGTTATTGTTCTGATCCTGATGTCGTCGGCGTGCACGGGTTCGCTGCAAAATAGGTTTTTCGTTTTCGTTTTTTCATCTTTGTCAATTCGCATTGCTTTGAACATCAAAAATTAAAAACACAACAACAACAACAAAAAAAACTTATACTGAAGACAATGGAATATGTCCTATTCAAAACCCTGACGTGAACTTTATTGGATTATATTTACTAAGAGAGTTTTCTTGCCTGGCCTGGTGTCTGCATTCGTATGGAAATACTGTTGTTTTGTATCTCTATAGGAGCGGCACAAGTAACTCCATCGGTGGGGGTGGTGCAGTGGATAGTTTTGCAGATTACGAAACCGGCGGAGCCTATTGAATTTCCAGTCAGGGCCGGACTTTCCAGAGCTATTGTGTCTCTCATCCACCCAGTTCAGACTTTACGTGTATCGGTGGTTTTACCAGACCCGTAAACGATTGTATGAGTGTAAACTCGTATATACAAACATAATATTTATCAAAACCATTCTACAGGGTTCCAAAATTCGAGTCGTTTGCAGTAATATGTGTAGTATGACTACTACAGATTGTCAATAAATGGTGGTTATTTCTACCAAAGTATTTGGAAATCTGACTAAAGCGAGTTATGATCCGGACACAAACCTATATATTACAGCAAAATAACAAAACAAATCTAAGTTCAAAGCTGTGACCATGGTATGGATATATCAACATGGATCATGGTCGCAACAAACCTTCTATCCATGCTGATCATTTGTACCAAATAATTTAAAAATCTAACAATGCATGTGCAAGTTATACCAAGGACAAGAACATATATATAACTCCGCTATTTCACGGCGGGATTATAATAAACGAAGGCCTATTTCCTTACGAGCGAGCTATGTGGGGTGAGGGTAATTAAAAACTAAGGTGTATTTTCTTAAAATCTCATAGACATAAATTCGCAGCATGCACAAGGTCGGGCCCTCCTAGACTTAAGGCTAACGACTCCGCCCATGACAAGTTGTATATAATTTGTCCCAGGACATAGCAACTTCCTGTTTGTCACCCAACTTGAGACAGCTCTGGATAACGAAAGATAGCTACAAATGTATGTCGCCACCGGGTTCGAACCAGTGACCTGACCATGTGGGTCTACCTTTCAGCTAGTCGAGGTAACAGTAGAAGAAGCTGAAGTTGTAATCATATTATAGTGGTAGTGGCAGTGGATGCAGAAATGATAATAACAATTGAGCCAAGTCACGGGAAAATTGGCATTCGAACATTTTCGTGAATTTCCGGAAACTCTATATTAAGGCTGACCTGTGCATTTATGCATCTGAATTAGGGTCAGAAAACTTCATATTCAGGTAGAATAAGCCTTCTTTGAAATAACAGCGACGGTGTGGGCTATGATCAGACTGCGCGGGTGCACAGGCTGATCTGGGCCCACACTGGTTGCAAAGCCTCGAAAGTTCCTGAAGGCCCATTTTCTCATGATGCGGCTCAAATAATTTTATGACGTTATTGACGCCGACGACGACGACGCTAACTTGTGATGGTGCTTATGGCAGTCATTTAATGATGTTGCGATGACAACCAACTGATTGAACATTTGCAGTATAAAACTCAACATGATACATATGTGCATCTATTGTCAACCCCCATGTTGGACAAACACATTCGTACCACATTTTACCTGTTACAAATGCGATCGCATGCGTACGAAATCTGTTACAAATGCGATCTGTTACGAATGTGGTCCTACAATGCTGATCAGAGATATTTTATTTTGTGAATAATAATTGTTTCATATAGAATATTGCCACATATACAATTGTTTAAAAATTAATGTTCTGGGTTTTATTGTAGGGATAACGCATGTTTTTTTCGTGTTATAACATCTGCAGAATCCCGAGGGATTTGTTGGTACCCGAGCCCGTTATGGCGAGGGTACCAACGATTCCCGAGGGATTCTGAAGATGTTATAACACGAAAAGAACATGCGCTAACGCTATTCTAGCAGAAAACGCGTAAAAAACAGGTGAATTAATATATTGTGCCTAACGTCATTGAATTTCAATGAAATGCGTGGTAAAGTCTACATTGTTTTTTTCACGTTGACGTCATTTCATTTTGAATTATCCGTTTTGGGGCCGTAATGCGTTTACGCTTTGCCACGGAACGTGCATATATAAAAAGGTGTTATAACAGCAGGTGAGCACGAGAATCTCTCTGTTAACACACGTTTTCTCTCCTGTTAAAACACCCCCGAAAAGTGACAATAACAGCAGTTTTATGCTAGAATAAAGTAAACAATGTTAAAATCCTACGCAAAGTACAATTGAAGCAGGAAGTTGACTGTTATAACAATGACTCATATAACTGTGCATTCAGACAACCAGGAAGACATTACTTCATCAGTTTTCAAATCTTTATAAGCAGTTAATACACAATATTTTAAACGAACTCATCACGTTTATAATATCGTTCAAATACTGAACAAAAACAATATAAATGTCAGCCGAAAAGGGCTTTGAACAGTTAACCCTTGTCATGCTACCGATTCTGCCTTTGCGACAAGTGTAGATCATGATCAGCCTGCACATCCGTGCAGTCTGATCATGATATGCACTATTCATCATTCTGTCAGTATTTTTTTTGGTAAGCACCCCTTTTAACAGTTTATAGTACTGTCCAAATTGAAAGATGGAGAAGTTCATTATATAAGTTTAGCAGGGTAAGGGTTAAACCGAGTCTGTTTCAGCTTTGCTCGGTTGTGTTCTATGCATCTAAAGCTATCAAAAGGATCGTCTAATAGATTTAAAAACAAAGAAGAACACAACCTGACTTTTACGGGGATGTTTTTTTTTCGAAGGAGTTTGGTCATGGTAATATTCCAACTGTGTCTGGTAAATTAAAGGTTTAATTACAAGAGGTTATGATTCGGCCATTGCCCAACAAATAGCACCGACTTAAGTGGACCTCTAAGGAATGGCTCAATTGTCTCAAAGGACCAGAAAATAAAACGAACTATTGAGTCCAGGTAAGTATTTTATGGATAGACAACCCTGTACTTAACGGTTTATTAAATGTTTGACCAAACCTATTTTTAAATTTACTGTGGTAACAGTGCTAAATTATACTAAAACCGACTTGGCCCCTGTGAGTACTTTCGTTAGTGCGGCTGTAATCCCGTTGACTTCGTTTTGGCCACAGTTTCTATTTACATAACCTACAACGGTAGCCTTGTGTTTGGATTTGTCCAATATAGCCGCTCGAAGAAAAAAACAACGGAAGGTCATATAAGTTCTTACAGATATTTAATACGTCTTGCTACGTTTCGTTACCAAACTCTGTTCACTAACACTGGTAATGTCCAAAGAAGTAATCGCTGGACTGACATGGCGATCGGAATCATATTCAGCATAAATATATCTTATAAACTCATGGAAATTGTTCTTTTTCGTGTCAGATGTTCCCAAATTTCATTTTTATTATCTATAAAATCAAACTATTTGGACTAAATGGATGTAAATGTACTATAAGATTATCTTTAGTATAAGTATGCATAATCTGTGATATGCACATTGCACCTAAACTTCAAAAGGACCCAAAACGTATAGTGTTGCGAAACATGAATGTAACGGTTTGGATAACAAGTGTACACCGGTTTGGATGACTTAATCTCTTTGGATGTTTGCGGTTTGGACTAACACTTTTAACTGCTAATTTTAAAGTAATGTTTGTTTATATGTAATGTTTTCATATTTTACAATGGTACATGTTCAAATATGTCTTCCGACAGACCATTTATTTTAGATTATATTAAATATATATGCTTATAAAATACTCATATGTTGATCAATATGGATGCTACTTTTTCTAGTGTATTTAATCAAACTGATGTTACTGCTAACAATTTTGAAACCAGACTTTTCAAGATTTTTTGAAATGAGTATACACATATCCTTGCTGATGTCCAGAAAAATATGTTAAAACTGAGCAAATGATCATTGCATACTGAAGATTGTTTCAATTCGCTACACATTGACGCACACCTCACAAGTAATATTTGCTTCAGCACTTACCCAAATGAACATCCTCGTGGAAGGCATAGCTCCATAATCTATACGTTAAGCGACAGTTTTAATATATAGTGTTTGCTATACAGGGCTATACACGACTGGTACACCTTCTCACCTTTCAGTATGTACTGACAGGTTTATAACCCAGCGAGGATTCAGTGTTGTTATATTTTCTGGTCTTTTGGGATCATGGAGTCCATTCAACATATGTGTAATAGAGTTCCGCTTAGGCCAGTGCGAGAGGGCTTAAGAGGTGTTGCACATTTCATTACCTCTCATGAACAGACTCAATCAATCTGCTATTATTCTTCTTGGTTGTATTCCTTGCTTCCAAAGGATCTTTTTACAGATTTTATTTGCTATTGACAGTGCCATTACGACATTCAGATGTTTGTTTGTTTCTTTCTTCTGTGTTACATATACGTTATAGTATGTTTATGTATTATGAGAGTTTAATTATTTACACATCTATGCATACACTGTAGTAGGCTTTCGTGTTTTTCTCCTATTGGATATGTTTTCATTTTTATAATTTCTTTTCTCAAGCGTAGCAGTGAAATTGTTCAATCTAAAACACCAGTGGGAGAGGAATGGCCACGAAAAACAATCGTCAGAACCATTAATCTTTGTAGGAAATTCAAACACACAGGCCTATTACTAAGTAAGATAGGCAAGTGCAAGAATACTATTGTTGATTATACATGATTGTAAGTTTAATAGTAGGGTCACATTAAACGCTTTGTTTCCTGTCTCCCAATCTCACATTTCAAAACGGAGCTTTTAAAAGGAAATGATTCACTAGCTTGTTTAATTATATACTGACTTCTGTTCTATTTTCACGACTGTTTATATACATTTCGATGAAAAAGGGGCAAATATCAAGTATAATAGTCTACTATTCAAATGCTACGTCACAAAAAAGCTAACTGAATGAATCAATGACATAAACAAGTACAAAAGGACCAAGAATTTTGGTAAGATGTATGTTTTTGTCATAGAAATTTCCCCTCTTCTGATGCTAAATAACACTAAGATTCCTGCATACATATATGAACTTAACCATAACTTGCTAAGTCAAGTCAAAAAGAGAATCAATCTTTGAGCCTGTGCATTGCATGTCGGATAATTAGAGTAAACAGGTGTTTGAAGCATCATTTCATTCTTAAAAGTGGTATGTGAGGTACCTGCTTCCATACCGAAGCTACAGCAGTATTTGTTAGCTCAATGAAGCGGCATAACTCTGCAAAGAAGTTAAAGTCAGACTTGCAGAACCTTACTTTGCAGATCCTCCTAACTATTGATTATTAAGATACTGCGTACGTACAAAAAAGTACAAAATTCAATTTAGTGAATCGAGAAAAGAGTCATATATTTGTAAAAAAAGCAAACTAGAATTATGGAACATGTGTATTGCATGTCAGATCATCACATTGAACAACTAGTTTCAATAAATTCCCACTAGTCATTCTGATATAACATCTTATAAATAATTAACAAAGAGTATGCGGAAGTCGACGAACGGATGCGTGCAATAGCCCTTCGTATTCTTCAAGTAGTCGATATAAATCATCTTTTGGAATAATGAAATAGCTAATGTGCACAGGGGTTGCTTTCAAGTTGGTAGATAGAAGGGTAAACAAACGTTTTTGTGTATTTTGAGCCTATTTTTTAAGCATTTATTAATTCCTCTTCTAAAAAAGCAATTGACAAATATGATAAACAAATGAACATTTATCGTAAAAGAGTTCAAATCAAATCACCCTCGAGACGGTGGATGGAATCCAGGCTTTCAAAAACGAACGACTTGGATATCTAACCAGCCTGGCACTTAAACATTCTCACCCTGCGTTTTAGAACTCATTTAACCTATCTCTCAGAATATATAGTGATTTATTTCGAAAATATTCCATGAAATAAATTCGTTACTCAATGTAACACATTTTTTTATGCACCAGTACCAAAAAATAATTGCTCTAGGTACAATGTTAATTTCGAATCGTTTATACACATCTTAGATATTTAGTTTTATGACATTCAGTTTATTTCTTTCCATAGACTTTATATGCAATCCATACAAAAGGTTACCTCTTATATCCCAGAAATGAATAAAGGAGATAGATGTGGTTGTATATGATTTTATCAACTTTGATACCGATTTTTCGTTCAGGAATGTGAATTAAGGTGCTATTCAAACCAGTGCATATACTAAATCCAAACCGTTAACTGCTTTTCAATTACTTGTATCCAAACCGTTACACACTTGATACATATGATTGACTTACGATTGTATTTTTCGCAAAAATACTATACTTCCAGTTTAGAGACCGATGACAAGATATGTCAGAAAATGTTTCTTCTTTCCTTTTAACTGATTTGTCTGATGATAGTTCTGATAACATCATTAAAAAGTTTCGTTTTCCCTTCTTGATTCCCATAATCTGTACGCTTTTATCACTTAGTAATTAAAACTGGAATAATCTGATCTTTTTATACCGAATAACTTAACCCTTAGAATGAAAACTGAATACCCAATAAATCTTTTTTTAAAATATGTGTTTAGTCGTAGAAAACATCATAAATTACATGATGTTTTTGATATTTTTTGATCGGGAGAGGCCATATTGGACGGCTACCGTTGTAGTTACCATACAGTGAAACTGATGCAGCGATAATAGACTGTTTAAAAGATAAATCTATTGTAATGGACTAATAAGTGATATGTTTTATCGTACTTTGATTTAGTTGCAAATAGATACTTTCATAGAAAAAACATATATTTCGACATATTATTTCAATAATGGTTAAAAATAGTTGTGTACTTGGTGCAAGTACACTCCTATATCCGGGATGCATTTTGATTACAAACATTACGGTAGTTTCACTCTAATCAAAAAGGAACAGTCACATGGTAGGCGGGTCTAGTTTTAGCGTTTTGTTTCTTTCTATACACTAGCTAAATAATTGAAAAGGGAATACATACGTATTTTACAAGGTTTGTAAAGTTTAGTTTTCGTTTTTTCTGGCTTATAATTCTGATGGCATTTGAAGGAATCCGGAATTACTGACTTTAATAGGATGTTTTGTGAATTTAATAAATCAATTATTATTGCTCTTGTTTAGCAAAACTCTTACTCAGAATATCTGTGTATTTAATAAATCAGTTATTATAGGTTGTATTCTAGGAACACGCATGATTATTTTTACAAAATTTCATTAAGTAAATTCAGTCTATTTTTTTTAATGAACGGTAACGTTATTTGAAACGAATTTTCTACATTTTGTTTGAATTCTTCAAGTAGGTGTTTATACTAATATATATAGTTTAGTTTTAGAAGTATATAATTAAACAACCCCCATAAATCTTTTTCAAAAATTTGCCTTAAAAACGTATGGAACTTTGGATAAAATTTATACGCAGATAGCTTTTTTATTAGCCTATGGTTTATGTTCATGTATAAATTAGAGTTCAAAATACATATATATTATACCGAACTATTATATGTATACACGTCTGTTCTACTACTATTTTAACCACCTCGATAGCCTAGTGGTAGAGCGTCCGCTTCGAGTGAGGGAGGTCTTGGGTTCGATCATCGGCCGCGTCATACCAAAGACGTGAAAAATGGTACCAGTAGCTCCCTTTCTTGGCGCTCAGCATTAAAAGGGAAACGGGCATCTTCTCTCATACCCTCGTGGCGATGGATTCCATCAGGAATGAGGTGTCGAGAGTGATTAATATAAATTGTAGAACTTCCTTCACATTCGACCTAAGATAAATTATGTATAATTACTATTTTGACCTGAAATAAAACAGATTAACGGTTACTATGGCACGTCGAACGTCAGATAAAAAATTTATGTTGTTTATCGCTGTTTGTATACGTCAATACTATATAGTGTGTCGTAATGTAGATTTCATTTTCTAAAACATTCATTTATGTTTTTGAATAACCTTATTTGATAACTTGTATTATATTGCTCTAAAACGCTCTCTCTATAATTTTATACAGCAAATAATACGTGTTGCAAAATGTTTTTTTTGTGGTATGCTGTATTCTGTTAAATATTTAACATATTTATTATGGGATAGTACGCTAACTAGTAACAAGACATGCCAATCACAGACCCGTAGTGGCCGGCGGCGTCCTGGGACAACTTTTGCAGTATAAACACACCGTACTTTGTGTTTATTCAGGTAGATAATACGAACATCTCTTACCTGGGCGTATGGTTTATTGGTTTGCGACAACCAATGGAATTCCCCCATATTATCCCGTGATTTAAATTATCGAATAAATCTGTTTAAGATGCAGTAAAACTTTTCCAAAATGAAATCAGTTTTAAGGCATTACACAAAAATACGGAATTATACAACATAAAGTTTAATTTTTGACATCATATATGACATTGTAGTCTCATTCGCTGTACAACAAAATTGTGTAAAGATGATACCCCAAAAAGATAGTGACTATTTTTTTTTAAATTAATTGAATTTACACTATATATTCGACATCTTTGTACTTATCGTTGAGTACTTAGATTTCAAAATTTTGTGTTCAAACAAATACAAATTGTTGATAACCTGTGTAATCTTGTGAGGCACAGATTTAAATTGTGTATATTTTTGTACCATTTGTACTAAGTTCATTGGCGGGTACGTTCAGGTTATCTTCAAACTTTCAAATAAGGGAAAAGGTCAAACGAGTGCATTTAACTGTTTACTAGATTGTGTTAGTAGATACTCATAAATTTTGTATCGATAAGATAACGATCCTGCTGATTTCACATGCAGCTATGTCAACAACAGTTCTTAATTTCCGTTTTTCAGTAAAATTAAATTTTCATCCCAGTTTGTGTCGTCATATTTGTATTGTTTATAAAATTACATTACTTGAGACTTCACAAAAGTTAAAATTTGATTTCACATAAGTCAAAAATAATGTAATTGAATAAAACTGGTTTTATAATTAAGGAGACGGTCTTTTAGTTCTGTGTTACATTTGCTTGACTATGAGCTACACTTTCTGATGCTAATCTCTGTTTTTCAGTTACGAAAGGATTGTCAATTTTGAAGAATGTCTCAGCCTCAAGGCCCACCACCGGGTTAGTAGGATTATGATAACTATTCAAGTATTGTCTTTCCTTTTAATTATTTTTTGTGGCACCGTCAAAAGTCGCAACACCGCTAAATGTCGCAACCACCGCTAAATGTCGAAAGGTTGACGTTACATGTCGTAACCAACGCTTTTGATTGGCCTCTAGTAAACAGGACTTGTTTCATACCTACTTTAAGCTGTGTCGATCTAGGTCTTGTCAAAAGATAAAGTTATCTTGAGTGCTTGACATATTATCTCGGCCGCATGACATTTTATCTCGAAAGCAAGACATCTTAGAGCTATTAATTGGTCATGGGTGGCCTGAATGTACAGTTATGTTCATATTTGTTTTATTTGCGTAGGAAGATCCTATGTGCCCTTCCGTACATTATTTGAGGAACGAGCGGGCACTTTGATATATTTCTTTTGCTTTAAGTTTCTTGGATGTGTCTCTTATCGTCACATCATCATCCTCCCTGCCCATATTATCCCCCTCACTCCTCAAACTTTACCCCAAACACATTAACCCCCTCAACCCACCGCACCCCAGACACCAAAAAATAATTTTTTATCCTTTGGCTTTGTAGGTATTGTGTCTTAGATGTCTGTATCATTATTCACCCCTTCCTCACCATTACATACCCTTCCCCTGCACCCACAAACACACACTGTCATTACCAACCCTTACTTATTTAGTTGAAACTAAAATTTTCCTGTCAGAAAACACTGGCCCTATTTTAAAGTAATTTGTGATCCTCTGTCAAAACTGTTCAAGCAAACTAGCGATCTAGGGCCATCAAGACCCTCTTGTTTCTATATACACCAGCAATTAGTATAAAGGTAATTGTCCGTGTTAAGTCTGTTACCCTCGAGAAAGAATACAAGACTGTATGACTATGATTTCAGTCGAGCTTAAAGTGCGACAATTAGTAATGGTGTTGCGACATATAATGAGGGACAAATTTTTGCGCCATTTAGCGTTACAGCTAGGTGCGACATATAGCGCCAGATGATTTTGCAATATTTAAAGGCAGTTGCGACATTTAACGTTTAACGGCGGTTGCGAAAATTTTTCACATTAGACCGACAAGCCGTTTTTAACCCCTCTCAGATACGCTTAGATAATCTATATTTCATGATGTATAATAATAATAATTTGGTAAAAAATAATACTTTTAGACTGTTGTAAAGATTTATTCACCGATTGTTTGAAAAATGGCCCACTAGATAGGTCGCGTGCAAATACAATGGGTATCACAGGGAATATTTACATATTGATATCGCTTGATAAAAATCGTATTTTGTTGGGACATTGATATCAGTTGGCAATATTGCGACACAAGTCATTTTCAGTTGTGATAATCTTGTAGGTTCGACATAAGTAATATCTTTCAGCTCAAAATATGTGATTTTCTGTTGTGACATACATGTAATTGTTTCAGATATGTAAATATCTGCTGTGACATTGGTTTCATCTTCAAATAAGCTTGCAATACAGGTGCATAACTATCTTCCTTGACATTATTCACAGGTTAACATAAAAGTGGTCTTTAGAGGCCCGGTGATGTATGCTCTCATGCTGTCTCTAGCTCATTTTTGTCTGCAGGACCATACCTCGGAATGCCAAACAAGTGATGTTTATTTTTTAATGGTCATTCAGTGTTCAGATAAGCTGGAAAAAATAAGTTGAGCTTAATTCTTTTGTTTGAACACATGTGCCCTTGAAATATATATTCAAATTGTCGCTGTCAATAAATATATATTGTAGAGAAGTAAATATTTGGTGTCCAAATTGGGGAAAGGGGTAGGGGAATAATCAAAATTAAATCAAAATACTAATTTTAATCGTTATGTTTTCCATGCGATGGAACAGTTACAGATTAGAAACTTGAAAATTCGCATTTATCGAAAAGGATATCAATCTCGACCAAAGACTTAGAGTAATAACCCTAAGAAATTCCCTCAGTTTAAATTACGAATATGATATATAAAACAGTTTATCATATATACATGTATATATTAGTCAAGGTCCATTAAGAGCATCTAACAACAACACAACAATAAAACAAACAGCAACAAGATAATAAGAATGAATAAAAGTATGAATAATGGAATGATAACTAAGTGTAATAGGTACAAAGTATACCGTATTACAAATGGAGAATGAGAGTACACATTTCAATTATTTGCATAACGACATGATATGTTTACAGAAAATTGACAATTTTATCAATACTGCTTTGTTAATAATTCATCAGTTGTTAAAATTTGATAGCCTTTGGATTTTCGTAACAGTACTCCTTTAGATATTTTTCTCTTTCAGCTGTAACGTGATCACATTTTAAAACATAATAAAATTCGTTGGCCAAAGTAATTTGATTGCACAGATAACAAATTCTAAGATTTTTGACTATCTTAAATAATCTTCCTTTTTCAACAGATAATGTGTGATTCTTGTAGGATATTAGCCAGATCCAAGGACAAAATGTTGAAATATTTTTCAAAAAACAAAACGTTCTTTATAGTAACGATAATTAATACATTTACTACAGTTATTTAGTGTACTCTCAAGCTTCAAAAAAAGTAGTCTCCACAATATTCTTGAACAATGTTGATGACTAAACTATTACAGGATAGCAGGAGTGCATTTTGGTCGAGCTTTAAATTGACAGGTTTCCACATGAGATATAAAACTAGATCTTTGGCCAAGACTATTTTTTTCAGTTATAGAAAGCCCTGAAATGTAAAGTGTGTCTTTTTCAACATTTGAACCCTAGAAAAATATTGCAACGCCTTAAGATAATTTGACTAACATCTGCATTGTCTACATTTCATAATATAGCTCAGGCCAAAGGAAAATGCTTTGTACAATGATTATCTAACTTCAACATATGTAAATTCAAATATTTGCAAATGGAGAATATGTTGCTCTGAAGGTCCTAAGCCTTTTTCTAACGCAGTTATTTTCTTAGTTACCTGTGAAGACCATCTACACATAAAGGCCACCTTTTGGCCGAAACATAGATTCATGAACATGCTAAATAAAATCGAGTGTGCTATCGTTTTGCTTGGTTGCATTCTTACTAATCAAATGTCTTACCGTACTTGGATTCAGTGTTGATATATTTTCTGGTCCTTTGGAATCGTGGAGTCCATTCAATATCTATGTAATAGAATTCCATTCTGTTAAGCCGGTGCTAGAGGACGTGAGGGGTGTTGCACTTTCAATTACTTCTCATGAACAGACTCAGTCAAACCAAGTCTGTTATCATTTTGCTCGGTTGCAATTTTGCTACACAGATTTTATTTACCAAAAAAAAAAAAAAAACCCCAAAAAAACCCAAGCTAGAAACCACATACGCCACATGACGCTAAAGACTCCTCATTCATTTCCTTAAATATTTTTGTCACTTTTCAAGTGTGAGTAAAGACCAACTCATTTCCGTATAATATATTTTATTTTTATGTAAACCTGTGAATGAAGGTCACCTGCACATAAAGACCTCTTTTTGGCATGGCCTTTACAGTCAAACCCGTGTCAGATACCACTTATTGTACCTTCCCATTCTAAAGAATGGGGACCTCCGTGTCCGAGTGGTAATACTCGCTGACTTCGAGTCACTTGCCCCTCACAGATGTGGGTTCGAGCTTCGCTTGGGGCGTAGAATTCTTCATGACTGTGATAAAGCCATCAACTGGCTTACGGAAGGGTGGTGGTTCTACCGAGGTGCCCGTCCGTCATACATGGAAGGACACCGGGTCTGGGGTGTTCTTCCACCTCGAAATGCTGGAATGTCGCCATAATGGCCTATGATGTTAAACCCAATAAAACACTAAAAAGACTTTATAAGAGCACTAGAAAAATTTCACATCATGGGACAGTTATGATTAGCATCTCATATATTATAAACATTTTTTTTGTTTTAGACCCTGATACAAAACAGTGTGCTGCTATATAACATAACCATTTTTTGTTAGGCAACAGCAGAGTTGTGTCTATTTATTTGTGCTGCACTGTTTATCATGCAGAAAATATGAAAGGAAAATTACAGTTGCATGTACGGTGCCCCTAAAGTGACATGTTACGCACTTTTTTCCACTTAGGTAATGTGAAACTTTTTTATTTCGTTTAAACGAATTTCGTTTTAACGAAATAACTATTTCGTTTAAACGAAACGAAATAAAAAAAGTCTCACATTACCTAAATGGAAAAAAAGTGCGTAACATGTCACTTTAGGGGCACCGTATGCATGCAATAAGCTTCAATAAATATTTATTTCTACATTAGTATTCATGTAAGTTTAAACTCTATGATATTTTTGTTGATGTATAAAATATGTTAGAAGTTAAATTCCATAATTTTTGAAATTCTGATACATTCGCATGTAAATAGACTGTAGGACATGTAATTTGTTATTTTTCAGCATACCAACAAGCTGGCTATCCACCACAAGGACAACATTCTTCTAATGTGGTGGTTGTTACTCAGCAGCCACAGCCTCAGGTTGTCGCCGTAGGGACTTGTGCCCGTTGCGGGGTAAGATCTTATTACTCGTTTAAATACTCGTTATAACAACGGATGTCGCAAACATTATTATGTCTCCCCTCTCTCTGGGGGAGACATATTGTTTTTGCCCTGTCCGTCCGTCCGTCCGTACGTCACACTTCATTTCCGAGCAATAACTGGAGAACCACTTGACCTAGAACCTTCAAACTTCATAGGTTGGTAGGGCTTATGGAGGAGACAACCCCTATTGCTTTTGGGATCACTCCGTCAAAGGTCAAGGTCACAGGGGCCTGAACATGGAAAACTATTTCCGATCAATAACTCGAGAACGACTTGACCCAGAATGTTGAAACTTCATAGGATGATTGGTCATGAAAAATAGATGACCCCTATTGATTTTGGAGTCATTCCGTTGAAGGTCAAGGTCACAGGGGCCTGAACATGGAAAACAATTTCCGATCAATAACTTGAGAACGACTTGATCCAGAATATTGAAACTTTATAAGATGATTGGTCATGCAAAGTAGATGACCTCTATTGATTTTGGAGTCACTCTGCTGAAGGTCAAGGTCACAAGGGCCTGAACATGGAAAACCATTTCCGATTAATAACTCAAGAATGGGTTGACCCAGAATAATGTAACTTCATAGGATGATTGGTCATGCAGAGTAGATGACCCCTATTGATTTTTGGTTTACTCTGTTGAAGGTCAAGGTCACAGGGGCCTGAACATTGAAAACCATTTCCAGTCAGTAACTTGAGAACCACTTGACCCAGAATGTTGAAACTTAATAGGATGATTGGTCATAAAGAGTAGACGAACCCTATCGATTTTTTGGTCACTCTGTTAAAGGTCAAGGTCACAGGGGCCTGAACATCGAAAACCGCTTCCGATCAATTACTCGAGAACCTCTCGACCCAGAATGTTGAAACTTCATAGGATGATTGGTCCTGCGCAGTAAATGACCCCTATTTGGGGTCACTTCATCAAAGGTCAAGTCACAGGGGCCTGAACATGGAAAACTATTTCCGATCAATAACTCGAGAACGACTTGACCCAGAATGTTGAAACTTCATAGGATGATTGGTCATGAAAAGTTGATGACCCCTATTGATTTTGGGGTCACTCTGTTGAAGGTCAAGGTCACAGGGGCCTGAACATGGAAAACAATTTCCGATCAATAACTTGAGAACCTCTCGACCCAGAATGTTGAAACTTTACAGGATGATTGGTCATGCAGAGTTAATGACCCCTATTGATTTTGGGGTCACTCTGTTGAAGGTCAAGATCACAAGGGCCTGAACATTGAAAACCATTTCCGGTCAGTAACTTGAGAACCACTTGATCCAGAATGTTGAAACTTAATAGGATGATTGATCATGCAGAGTAGATAACCCCTGTCGATTTTGGGGTCACTCTGTTAAAGGTCAAGGTCACAGGAGCCTGAACATGGAAAACAATTTCCGATCAATAACTTGAGAACCACTTGACCCAGAATGTTGAAACTTCATAGGATGATTGAACATGCAGAGTAGATGACCTCTATTGATTTTTTGGTCAGTCTGTTAAAGGTCAAGGTAACAGGAGCCTGGTCATGTAAAATCATTTCCGGAAAATAACTTGAGAACCACTTTACCTAGAATGTTGAAACTTAATAGGATGATTGGACATGCAGAGTAGATGACCCATATTTATTTTGAGGTCACTTGATCAAAGGTCAAGGTCACAGGAGCCTGAACAGTGACTTGAGAACCACTAGGCCAAGAGTGTTGAAACTTAGCGGGATGACTGGACATGCCAAGTAGATGATCCCTATTGTAGCCAACCATCAGTGTCTCTTTGACTTTCGCTCCTGACTCCTATTGACTTCTTGCCTATAGGACTTTGTATTGGGGGATACATGCGCTTTTTTACAAAAGCAATTTCTCGTTTTTAAAGAAGTAGTGTGAGAACTCAATTACTCGATATACTTGATGATAAGAAATTGTTGATAGTCGACAGCCTGTATGATCAGATAGGTTATTGATTGTTATCAAAATTTTCACTTTAATATAAATGCACCAGAGCTACTGTTTACTATTCAAGTTTATTTTCCGGGGAGGTGGGGGATGGCATTGTCCCCCTAACTTGTTCCTGCATAGTTATGCCAGTACATGTTTTTGTGACTGCTCACAGCCCTGGTAGCTCTTTTATTGCTGAGGCATCAATCATATAATTTACATTTTAACACTCTTATAGCAGAAATGGACCGGTGTGTTTATTGTTTAGGAAATGATCAAAACTTTTCATTTTGGTCAAACTGTTCTTTATGAAAGAAGTATACATGTGTATAACGAAACATGCAAAGATATTGCTTGGACTAACCCAGTACATAGTGTATGTCTTTATTGTGGCAATTATTTTTTTAATCACGAAAGTATATCAAAAGGTGCATAAAAACAAATGTATTTGGTTATCGCTGAAAGAAATTTGACATTTATGTTTTAAGAAAATTCTCACTTTTAATCAAACCAAAGAAAAATGACCTCATGAAAAATCAAAGCCAGGCACCAGAAGATGAAATGATCGGCCACTTTTGGGAGTGAAATATACTGTGGTGGTTACAAATGTTGGCCTTTGTACCCGTATGGTCAAGTTAATCACTCCGAAAGCGATATAGGATGAAAGTGTTGACCATACAATGTACAATGTGTGCATTATTTATATATACATGTACAGAGAAAAAATTAAGGAAGTTCATAAAAACTGCTCTTGGTGTGTTTTATATTTTATTATTCTGTTGTTAACACGATAGTATTAATAAGCATCGTAAGGATGCTGGGCATATTATCAATAATAGTTTTACAATTTATTCGACGTTTTGGCGCACGACACATAGCAACTAATAACTAAATCATCGATAAAATCTTAAGAGATATTATCTAAAGGGTGCCAGTATTAGGAAAAGCAGTCCCGCGTCGATGTCAATACAGACTGAGAATTTCAAAGAACCGGTCTACATTTGTTAAAGAAGTGTGCCAGTATAATGAAGTTGCATACCATTTTTTTAGCCAACAAAATGCGATTCTTCTCTTTGGTTTTGCAAAATGCATTACCCTGTTATCCAGGTCCCTGGCGCTTAAGGGGCCCATAATAGGAAACTCATCTCTATGCCAAATGTTTTTACAAACGATATATTATTTTCAGATTGGTCATGTGTCAGACAACTTTACCGTATTGGGTATAATTCTTGCGATATGCTTCTTTCCTCTTGGAGTTCTGTGTTGTTTCCTTCTAATGGAAAAGAGGTGCGACAGATGCGGGGCAGCATTTTAAAGACAAAAACTTTGATATAGCAATTTTGTGAAACGTGACAGAATGACACATAAAAACACAATTTTCTAAACAGCTTTTAAAATTTAATACATCATTTCGTAAACATTGCAGCATATTTGTAAAAAGTGTACCGGTTTCATCATTGAAGTTAAACTGAGCGAATCTAATTCATACGAGTGACTGCCTCACTGTAATTTTCAAAGAGATGTTTCGTGTCATACCTGTAATTGATACGTGTACGTGTAGGATTTCAATATGCGTTTGAGATATCAAAATTTAAAACATTACAATTTTCTCATAATTTAGTTGCACACATTCTTTATGTACTTATAAATTCTGAATTTGAGAGCGTATATGTACAGGTAGTAACTAATCGGGCAGTTTTATATACACACGTGCACAACCCAATTTGTCTAAATAAGGTTGTACAGATCTTCCTCAGTGGAAAGACCATTATATTAAATAAATTGTTGTTTACTAGCCAAAATAGTCAACAGTTTACATGGCAGCTCTTTGTAAGTTTAATACATGTATCTCCTTAATTCAGATTCATTATGTACGTACTTATTCACAATAAATTTCTTAAGTTATATATGCAGCAGCTTATTCTTTGAAGCCAATGTCCCCAGCGGTGGAAACGCCAAAGAAATGGGTGTTTTGGTTTTTATGCCCCCAGCATCTAGTGATGCGGGAGGCAAATAGTGATTGTCCTGTCCGTCCGTCCATCCGTTCGTTCATCCGTCCGTACGAGGTTAACCAAATGGGACCGTCTCGTCTAGCATCAGTACCCCTTACTAGAATTACTTGATACTTATGCAGATGTAACCTGTGACCATTCCTCATCTTCAGACATCACCTGACCTCAGTTTGACCTTGACCTCATTTTGGACTTAGGTTGCTTTATATGAGCCATCTCTTGGTTAACCAAATGGGACCGTTTCGTCTAGCATCAATACCCCTTACAAGAATGAATTGATACTAATACAGATGTAAACTGTGACGATTCCTCATCTTCAAACATCACCTGACCTCAGTTTGACCTTGATCTTGACCTCGTTTTGGACTTAGGTGCAAAATCTATCGACAAGGATGCCACCACTGGGGGCATCAAGCGTTTATTGAACGCAGCTTCTTGTTCGCTTATAAAACAATTTCGATAGCTCTCATTTAGGAATAAATCGGATATGGGTAAAGTAGCCGTAAGATTTATATATGTGTTTTTTTTATTATTGCTGCAATTTTCGTTTAGGTTGTGTGTGTGCCTTAGTTTAAAATTTGACGAACAAATATTATGAAACTTGTTGGCACTATACCTATACCAGTTCACAGTGTTATTCGAGAGATGGCATTGGTACCTTGTATGCATGCCAGCTACCGAAAAAAAAATGAGCCATATGCATTTGGACGAGGTTCCATTTAAACAAGTTATGTTTGTTTACCATAAACGTATCAGTTTAATTCATAGAATATAAAAAATATCAAATTTCACGAAGGCTAATCGACTAATTTCAAGTTTTGAGACAAACGAATAAGTTAAATATTTAAAAAGATAAGTTTTGTGATAATGTGTGTTTGTTTCATAATTCATATAATTAGACTGCCCGACATAACCGTTGCACTAAAATACGATATAACAGTCGTTTTTCAACTTAAGCAGAGTAAATTGAAGCAGAATATACAAGAATTTATCATTTGAATTTTATTTTCACTCGTGGTATAAAAATTCATGTTCATTGGTATTTATACAATTTGATAAAGATGGGAACGATATTCATGACAAAACAAACAGTTTATAGAAACACTGCATAAAAGTTTCCATATGAAGATAAACATATACTGTATTTCGATGTTATAAAAATCATTCATGTTAGAAGTACTTGTACATTATTATCATAATCGTTGAACTACATGTTACATTGTTTGATAACCTATTTAATCAAGTCAGTTATCTTGTGACATGCCCAGGTTTGTATATGCTGATTATTGATATAGGCTTGTCATATTAAACGTTTGCGAATTATAAGGTGGCTGATTAATGCCATTTCGTTATAGCTATAGAACGAAATAACGAAATGGCACAAATCAGCCACCATAGATTTAAGACATAAAATTTTATTATGCGCGGAATGTATATTAAAGTAATAAAACCAAACTTTCTCGTTGGGCCCTTTGTCCGTCCTGCCAGTCATGAAACTATTGGAGTTTTACTCAACACATGAAGTTGGCACTAGTAGTTTCAGCCGGTTACAACATAGTTGTGGCCCTTGAATTAATGGTTTAAAACAAATTATAGCTTTAGTCACAAACAAAACTGCAGATTCACAATTATAGTTGTTGAATATCATTCTAATAAAGTATTAAATACTTTCGAGGATATATGCAAAACATATTGTGTAAGACGGATGGATAGACCGGCAGGTAGACACAGGAAAATGCATAGCACCACAACGGGGTTATAAAAAGCCAGGTCTCATTGCTGTTAAATGCGCATGTTTTTCCTAAAGCAAATATTATAGTTAATTTTGTTCCGATGAGCCTTTAAATATTATAGCATCCCAAAAGTTCACGCTCGTCTTCGTCTAAACATTATCTGATTCCGTGCAGTCTGATCATGACCATTCAGTTAGTGTCTTTTTGGTATGCATTTCTATCATCTCTTAACAGTCTTATCCATCGCAGTGTTTTCATACCTTTTTTTTGTTACGCAGGTATGGATATAGATAAGATAATTGCCATTAGTAAGTACTTATATCAAGGAAATAGATAAAAAAGAATACAGGTGATCAGTTAAGTGTAAATATTAAGAAGAGTACTTTATCCAAAAAATTTAATACATTTGTTTGAATTTCAACACCATATCAAAACTTCCTTATTTAGATTAGAAGTTTATGAGATGTTCTACTTCCGCATACGTCTTTTTCAATTTAACCTTTACCTTTCTAAAATGGACTGCTCCATCATTTAATTTGGGCAATACCATTCATTATTAAAAGCGGTGTTCACTAAATATTTACTGACTGAACAGCGAACAGTGCAGACTATGATCAGCCAGCATGGATGTACAGGCTGATTTTGATCTGCACTGGTCACAAAGGCAAAATCACTTACCCCCAGCAGACTAAAGGTTAAAATGGACTTTGCACTTTTCTAAACTCAAGGACCCATGTAATTACAGTGATGACAGTTGTTCTGTATCTTACCTGATACTTTTGCTGGGTTAAGCATCACACCAACACCATTATAGGTCATATGGCGACATTCAAGCGTTTATGCTGGAGGAAGCCCCTAGGTGCCTCTCCATGCATTATTTATTCACGGACGGGCACCTGAGTAGAACCACCGACCTTCCGTAAGCCAGCTGTAAAAAGATCAACACAACCGCAGACTCAGTTTGACTGAGTCTGTTCATGAGAGGTCTTGGCATATGCAACACCCCTGACGCCCCCTAGCACTGTCACAGTACTGCCTGTATTAGTTTGCTATTGCAATATTCTAAATATAATTTGACCTCGTAAATTGCTATTTGCAACAATAACTATACATAATTCGAGGATATTAGTCTGTACCAGTTTATCTTGCACGGAATTAACGCCAGGTGCTGTATTTTTACAAGTGACAAAGTCGTGACCATTTGTTTTTAGTGAAAATGTAAAATCTTATTTTCTTTTTAAATGGTTAAATCAAATTTTACCCACTTTGCAGTTCCATGTGTCTGAGTCTGTTCATGAGAGGTATTGGCATATGCAACACCCCTGACGCCCCCTAGCACTGTCACATAACTGCCTGTATTAGTTTGCTATTGCAATATTCTAAATATAATTTGACCTCGTAAATTGCTATTTGCAACAATAACTATACATAATTCGAGGATATTAGTCTGTACCAGTTTATCTTGCACGGAATTAACGCCAGGTGCTGTATTTTTACAAGTGACAAAGTCGTGACCATTTGTTTTTAGTGAAAATGTAAAATCTTATGTTCTTTTTAAATGGTTAAATCAAATTTTACCCACTTTGCAGTTCCATGTGTTTCGAAGATCCGCTTATCACCAGGTTATAAAAGAAGGGTTGTAAGATACATAGTTAGCTGATTTTGCTTGTATTTGGGGCACTTACTCCGTTAGGTCGATGTATCGTTGTGTTAAAGACCTCCGGCTTATTACTATCATTTATTTATCAATTTGCGTTGCTGATACCTTTCAAATACTTACGTAGCTGAATTCTGCATGCTGAGAATATACATCAAGTTTATATGAACACTAAAATTTAATGTTTTCAATGAATTTGCTAACAAAGAAAATCTAATAATTGTGTCATGATGCTGATTATTGATATAGGCTTGTCATATTAAACGTTTGCGAATTATATGGTGACTGATTTATGCCATTTCGTTATAGCGATAATTTGTTATGTACTGAAAATTATTTGTCTAGATGTATCTTTTGAATTAATGTTCTTGGTTACATGAATCATAATCTTAGAAACCATTTATACAGAAGATAATCTGGTGTTTCGCTAATACTAGCTACTTTTCGTGAATAACAATCAACTTGAAGGAAACCGTAAAGCCTTTGGAAAGCTGCAATAGTAAACAAATAAATTTTAATTTTATATCGCGATGGTAAATAATATAAATTGTCTTCAGAAACAACACATACATTTATTATCCATGTAACAAATAATTATATAGTGTATAATAAATTAGGCTGCCGTTTCCTAATATATCGCTGCACTAAACACACATATGTTACCACCATTGATATTGTTCGAAATGTTTTTCTTTACTGTGATGTTTTGCTGTTCATTATGTATGAGCCTAAGTATTGAAATAAAAGTTGAAATGTTAAAAATAAAACGAAATAACGAAATGGCACAAATCAACCACCAGAGAATTAAGACGTAAAATTTTATTTTGCGCGGTATGTTTATTAACGCATTAAAACCAAACTTTCTCGCTGGGGCCCTTTGTCCGTCCAACCAAATTTGTGTGGCACGTATCTCAAACATTATCTGACAAACAGTCATGAAACTTTATTGGAGTTTTGTTCAACACACGAAGTTGTGCACTAGTTGTGGCCCTTGAATTAATGGTTTTAAACAAATTATAGCTTCAGTCACAAGCAAAACCGCCGATTCACAATATTCAGTTTAACCGAATTAAGGTTAAACTCTTTACTCGGCAAAAATGACTCCCCTTGTACACCATACCTTCACGTGACCAGGGAATTCTGGGTCAGGTATATAAACGCCCGTCTCGTCAGATTCCAGTCTTTTCGATTCTGAGTCTACTGAACGAGGTATAGTCATTGATACTTTAAACAAACATTTTAGTTTAAAAACTTCTTAAGACATAATATTCTCTTTCCAAACAATAATATATATTAATTTAAGATGTTGCTGTTATAAAGTTGTAATTTTTTTTGCTGGGTAACTATAGTTGTTGGATATCATTCTAATAAAGTATAAAATACTTTCGATAATATATGCAAAACATATTGTGTAAGACGGATGGACAAACCGACAAATACATAGGCGCGCAACAGGGTAATAAAAAGCCAGCCCTCATTGCAGTGTTATAGGAACAGGCTTTTTCTTAATTAAGCACATATCCTAGTTAATTGTATTGAGATTTATAGCGTCCCAGCAATTCACTCACGTCTTCTTACTCTGGTAGCTCGAATCCGATTGCCGATCACTTTAAAATTGCCGGAAAAAAGTTACAGGGTTATTATGCCAAAATATCATGTATGGGCTGGGATGGTCATAATAGAGTATATTTTATTATTGTAATCATGTCATGGTGCACTGTGCGGATTTGTATTGTTTCAAAATATCAGCACGTCAGCAGCGTTATCGTTTATCTACGACTTCTCTATCATCTGTCATCTGCCGTTTTTCATACCTGTTTGTAACCTTTTTGTTACGCAGGTTTTGAAATAGATAAAAAGAGGACAATTACGGGTTATCAGTGTAGTGTAAACATTTGAAAAGTGCTTTATAAAAAAAAAAAAAAAAGATTTTTAACGCCATATCAAACTTCCTTACTTAGATTAAAAGTTTATGAGATATCATACTTCCGCATACTCCTTACTCGATTTAGAATGGGATTGGCATTTTTCTAAACTCAATTACCCGTGCCATTATAGTTGTGGTATTTGTTTGTGTTTTGTAGCATACCCGATACTGTTTTAGATGAAGAAATATTTCATGTAAGGTCTATCCAGGCTCCCGCAATTTTGCTCGATACACTTATGGTCTTTCTACCTGTAGATTAAATCTATATGAGCCACACCATGGGAAAACCAACATAGTGCATTTGTGACCAGCATGGATCCAGACCAGCCTGCGCATCCGCGCAGTCTGGTCAGGATCCATGCTGTTCGCTTTCAAAGCATATTGCAATTTGAGAAAGTGCGCGGATGCACAGGCTGGTCTGGATCCATGCTGGTCCCAAATGCACTATGTTGGTTTTCTCATGGTGCGGCTCAATTATGAAGATACTTTATAATGATAGATCGCAACCAGGCAAACTAATTGCTGTCTGTTCATGAGAGGTCATGGCTTGTGCAACAGCCCTGGCGCCCCTAGCACTGTTGCAATACTGTCTGTATCAGTTTGCTATTGCAGTACTCTAAATATATTTTGACCTCTTAATTTGCTATTTGCATCAATAACTGTACATACTTTGAGGAAATTAGTCTGTATCAGTGCAAGATCAAAATATCTTGCACGGTGTTCACGCCAGATGCTATATTTTTACGAGTGGCGAAGTCGTGACCTTTTTTTCGAGTGAAAATGTAAAATCTGATGTTCACGAGTGAAAAAGATCTTGTTTACGCATTTAAAACAAACCATTAGTCCTTGAATTATATATCTTTTTAGATTGTAAAATCAAAGTTTACACACTCTGCAATTCCATGTGTTTCAAACCTCCGCTTATTGTTGGGTAATAGAAGAAGGGTTTGTAAGATACATATTTAGCTGTTGTTGCTTGTATTTGGGACACTTACTCCGTTAGGTCGATGTATCGTTAAGTTTAACCCTTAGCCTGCTGGCGGCATGTGATTCTGCCTTTGCAACCAGTGCAGACCATTCAGTCAGTATCTTTTTTGGTAAGCACCATGGTACTGTCCAAATTGGAAGATGGACAAGATCATTATATAAATTAAGCAAGGTAAGGGTTGAAGACCAAATTGGAAGATGGACACGTTTATTAATATATAAATTTAGCAAGGTAAGGGTTAAAGATCTCTATTTATTTATTTATTAATTTGTGTTACCGATACCTTGAGTATTTCAGTTTAATTGAATTCTGCATGCAGAGAATATACATCAAGTTTATATGCACACTAAAATTTAACGTTTTCAATGAATTTGCTAACAAAGAAACTAGTGTGTATGTAATCTAATTCATAATCTACACTACATTTACATTTTGTTTTTGCTTCTGAACAATCTTAGTTAATATCCCGGGAATTTTGATGTAAGAAATTATTAGAAACAAACTAATTCAGCATATTTACTCGTGTGGCACGAATCTTTAAGTTCTTAGGTTTTAATGCTTGAATTCGCTTCTTATTTAATTTCGTTAAAGTGTATAGTTTATGATTAAGTTAGATATGTGGTAGTCCTACAAATATACATAATTTCATTATACAAATTTACATATTATTGTTCTCAAACATATTGTATGTTGAAAAAGACTTTCTTACTCTTAGTCTACGTATCATGGCCTTTAAGTCTATTTTTCTATTGTAAAATTGTGGTTCTTAAAAATCGAAAACTCATTTTTTCGAAAGTTTAAAATTTTTATATGAAAATGTTTCTTTGATATCTCAAAGTTTTAAAACAATCAGCAAATAAAGCCAGATTGACACTTTAAAGCTTTTGATGATTTACAATTAAAAATACTGTATTGACATCGTTGTTTAGATCAGAACTTAAATAATATAGCCTAATGATGCTGTTTGGCAATATAACCAAAGGTATAAATAGAAAGTGGGCAGAATAAAACACAAGACGATCGTTTTGTAAAAATATGAAAACTGACGAAAATGGCCCAGAATATACAACAGGACCTAGCTGAGCATTGATAGTCATGAAAAGTCATGAAAAGGAACGTTTTCCCATTTTGTTTTTGAAAGACATAACACAACGTATTATTAGAACCCTTTTTCACATTGTTCCGCGTATTTTATGGTAATAAAACGCCATATTTTATGGTAATAAAACGCCAGTAATTTGCTGAATTTAACTTCGTTCTAATTACTTTATGTTTGCACCGCGTATCATATTTAGCAAAAATACTGTCACACTGCACGCTTAATGTCTTTTTTTCCCAAAACTAATCTGGTAATATATCTTGTCCGTTTCGTTAAAATTTGGGCGATATAGTTTCATACTACCTTTCAAAAAACGACTCTGTCTGATCAGGTGTATTCTCATGCATGCAGACCGACAAAAATTCAGGTAAGGTACATTTTATTACGCTTATAAACATGATAGAGATACTCGCATATCATTTAAGAAATATATTTTGAGTCGTGTCATATAAATTCTCCCCGGTCAAAGCAGAACAATTATGCAAAGCTTTTGTTAATGTATCATTAAATTTTATGTACCTCTTAGTATATGGCTATTCTGATAAAACAAATATTTACCGCAGTATTCAATATACGTTTAAATGGTATTGTATCATATCGCCCATTTATTGACGCATCATTTCGAAACTTGAACAACCAGGAAGACATTTTAAGTGCTACCATAATTATTCAAAACAATACTCTTGTATAAATAAATTAGTAAAGATCTTTGAAATGTTCACGTTTATTCGTTAAGATCACGCGTATCAATTCGGTACGAAATATCTGCTAAAAGCTAACATCCATAACATACCATTTTCATAGCATATTTCAAAGAGATGAATGTACAGTATAAATCAATTCAGTTTTCAAGGATATATATTTAAAATACAAACTAGAATAGTTTTCATCATAAATAATGTAGATTCACACAAAATACTCAGTAGTACATTTTTTTTCAGTGAGATACTTCACACTTAATATGACAGCCAAACAGTCTTCATAATGTAAGGCATAATTTACCGATGTGTAAATCTGGGCGGTTTTATTACGTCGAGTTAATTTTGATACTTTACTTATCGCCCGTGTCCGTAGAATGAGAGCGATACTGAAAGGGGCATGATACAAAGCATCCAATTCAGTACACTGTTGAAACTGAAACCGCACAGAGACATATTCAAGTGTATTTTTCTTTTAATTACTCTAACCTATAAATGTTGTACCATCATCTACTCATGTTTTCTGAACCCGTATTACCCTACATGGTGGAATTGACAGACTACATTTCCCAGATTTACATTCCATCAGTTTTTCTTTCTTAATTAATGTAAAATAAAGCAAATGAAACCAACGTTTTTGCAGAAATAAAAGTGCATTGTATATTATAGAGAGTCCGCCAAATCGACCGACTAGAGTGATACAGTTTCAGAATACAACAAGTCTGTGATGAAACAGGATGTTGTGTAAACTTGTTTGGTGACAGCTGTATTTTGAAAGAAAATCACGGTATAGGTAGACAACGGCAGTAAAACAGTACAAAGGAAAGCATTTCATTTAGTTCAAATATATTGTACGTTACTGTTTAATACAATACAATAGTTCCGGGGATATAATTTTGAAAATAATGTATGATTTTGAATACATATTTTCAATGTTGAGTAAGAGTTAAATCAAATTCAGTTTTGTTATACATGTAACTGTCATAACTGACTCAGAAATGACTATTTAGATGGAAGGTCACGTTATTACGGTTATAACTAGCAGCCTACAGAAGATTTTAGTTAGTGGCATTATAAAGTTATAGATGGCCCGACTGTCAATCCATAATGCCGGGTTTCGAATCCGGGCCCAGGAACTGGCAATTTCTCAGATGCTCTTGAGTATCTCCCACCCAACTTAAAGGCCAGCACTGGTTCTTTCCAGGAAAGACGGCTCCGCGTATATCGGTACTTTAGATACACCGGACACGTTAAAGACCCAGACTATACACAAAGTTAGCCGGACAAGCTTTCTCTCACTCTGTCTCTCTTGTCAGATCACTAGTACATGATGAAGCGCTGTCTGTGTGTGACTGTCCTTGTGTGAACCGCATCTGAACGTGTTTACCATGAAAACGGTATAATATATTATTGAGTCGGCTAAAGGCTGAAAGCCTTTTGACGAGTCCTTGCTGTTCAGCGATTCTCTAAATGGACCGAATAACACGTGAAGGGATGTAGTTCCATTAGATTTCCCAAACTTCAAACAGTTCACTGCATGAATGAAGTTAAGTTGTGTCAATTCCCTTTGCTATGACCAATATACGATGTAATCTGTCATATTTATGACTTGTAATTGTGCAATACTCGAATGTAACTCATTAAGCATAAATGTGCATTTTAAGAATTGCGCAGGCTTACAAAGCTTGGATAACATCCAGCGAAAGACAAAAAATAGTCCACAGGGCTCCAGATAAGATGCGTATTAGCGTGAATTACGTATAGAAATAATGCAAATACGCATGTCTAATAATTTCTAAGCGTATAAAAACGTATATAAAATTACAGAAACGCACACAATGCTTTTTTAAAAACAAAATCTGAATCGTCTGGATGCGTTAGGTAACATAGCCGATCAGCCTTAATTCTCCCACATTGAACGTAAACAGGCATCGTATGATTTCTATAAACTTTGCGTGGCCGGTTGAATTTTGCAGTCAGTAAACGGATAAATTATCGGAAGAAGAAGCTCTTACTGGTTTGTTTAGTTACTACTGATATTAAAATGATTTTAATTCTTATTTTCGAGAAATAAACAAATCGGCGAAACATTAAATTGTATTTTCTTGTAGTTTTTGAAATCGAAAGTAGATCGTCTATGTTTGGCTGCTTTCACGAAACGAAACAACTTTTTTATGAAAAGATTTAAATAAGAGGTAATTTAACCGTAAACTTCAATGTCAGATACTGCCAATTGCTGCTAAATGTCTTCGTATCATCACAATTTGTAAAATATATTGTTGAAACTGGAGAAAAGTGTAATCGTATCCGGATATAATATTTTGGGTAAATATCGAGCTGTGTTATGAAATTTTAAGAAAAAAACCCTAAAAACAAACTGAAACTGGTAGACTGTACTGTCAGTACATCAATCATTAGCCGACTCAGGCCCTTCAGGCCTTTGATTATTATTATTATACCAGATTTATATAGCGCCCTTTTCATTATCAATTTCACGTTCAAAGGCGCTTTACATAGTTCAAATGCAGCCACACAGGGCGCATATATATGCAAGGTAAAAGAAATATTTTGCGCGGGATGCATGAATGGACATCCTACATCCGGAAGTTATTTATAGATAATACGGTAAATAAACTTGATACTCACGCATGGTCACATGTTATAAGTTAAACTAGCTAAATTTAGATAAGAAAGAAAAAGGAATATTCAGGGACTTACCGAGGTTTGTGAACTTAAATTGTTCTTTGTTCTGTTTGTGATTTAAACAACATCAGAAATGACTACATATTTTTAATGTTTTTATTGTATGTCCGTAAGATTTTATTACAGTTTAGGGTTAAAGTAAGTGGAAACTTGAGATCCATTCGTCATTCTATTATTTTCTCCATGTTCTAATTCATATACAAAGACTTGGTATAAACCATCTCATTTCAAACGGGCGTTTTCTTATCTCAAAAAATGCAGAGTTTAACGTGACACTTTCATTATCATATTTAACAATTGTTTGATAACCTATTTAATGTAGTACTAAAGTTTGGCTCAGCTACGCTTCGGTTGAACTAAGATAATTTTTACGCAGACGTGCGCTTACAGTCGAGTATGGGGGGTACCTTGTTAACAATAATATGCTTTTTAAGTTACTTTCCATGGAATTGCAAGAATTTACATCTTTTATTCATGATTTCGTACTATGCAAACAGCAATTTTATATTCGAATTCCATTTATTTTTCATGGAGTACCGAAACCTATTTTTAGGACGTGAAACTGAAAGTATAACTTATTTTCGTCTGTTTTTCCCATACGTTGGCGACCGCAAGATTTCGTAAGATAATTTGACCGCAACTTGTATGTTTTGGTTACGAAGTATTTAATTGTTTTACCACGTAATCGTTAAGTTGTTTAACACCCGGAAATAGATGCCTGCACATGCACCGAGGTTAAATTCCCAGTGTCGTGCATCGAAATCGATACAATTTTCACTGCTTTAATATTGAAAAAAAGATTATTGACCACGTACAAGTGGAACAGATTTTTTTTCTGTAACGAAATTTAATTGTTCAGTGGAAAGTAGCCTCAAAATTCAATATTTCAACCTGTGAAAGGTATTTTCTAAATTGACGAATGTTACGGCAGAATCAATCGTGTTCAGCATACTGTACACACCCTTGAATCGTAACCTTGTCTTAGTGTATGTAATGGGTTAGTTTATGATTAACAGTTAACAGAAACAAAAAAAACATAGCATATAAACAGGATGAAACTAGCAAAATATGAACACAAAGGGAAGAAATATTTCGAACATAGTATACCTTATTTTTGTAATAAGAACATTTACAGATAGTTTAATTTCTATACTATAGTATTTCGTATTTCTATACAAGTATTCCATATTTCTATAAGAGTATTTCGTGTTTCTCTTTTATTAGCATTTAGAAATACGTAATATCCCTATAGGTATAGGAATACGAAATACTCGCAGAGAAGTACGAAATACTCGTACGAGTATTTCGTATTTCTGTACGAGTATTTATACGAGTATTTCATATTTCTGTACGAGTATTTCGTACTTCTCTGCGAGTATTACGTATTCCTATACCTATAGGGGTATTACGTATTTCTATAGATTCGTCACATCGGACTAACTATTGTTAAAAACACTATCTATACGCGTCCAAATAACGTTCCGAGATAACACAACCTTTAAACGTAATTCCACTTAAATTTTAAGACCAACTTCATATAAGTTAAAACTGATTTACGTTGCTATGATTGAATTTCATTTCAGTTTTTCAGATCAGAGAGAAGAATTATCATAACCTGAAAAATGTCAAAACCTGAAGGTCCGCCTCCATGTAAGTATATTTGATCATATTTAATTTTCTAAACTTACAACTTACATCAAGCATATATCATCTCTGGAAAAATAAAATTTGGAAAATTATCGGACCTGGTATGGATCGGTTTAATGAAAACCCTTGTCTTTATTATTTTATTATTCGAAAAAACAAGCCAAAATGAATTAAAATATATAGAAACGTGCTACCCTTTCAAATAATACATGCGAGTACATTCCATTAGACTTATTTTAAGGTTGAAAACATGTGTTTTGATAATATTTGATCATACTCATGTCGTCCCAGGTCCGATATCCTTGCCTGTGGAAACAGTTTGGGTGTTAATTTTTCTTAGATTTTGCGCAGTTTTGCTCATCTAAAATGTAATAATACTTTCTTTGAAATCGAATATATGTATATCAACAAATGCTTCATTTGTTCCTTCGACAAGAACATATCCCGCTAGAATTTTACAATAAACATAACAGGCGAATGACCCCATCCCATAGTACAACGATATTTCAATATACATGTATATCCCGTACATGTTAAACTTGCACTACTATAAATGTGTACATATTTGTATTTTGTTATCTAAAACGTACCGGAAGCATTAAGTTGTTTTTTAATTGTAATACATGTATTTAAAAGATGTCCACGGGCGGATGTTGCTATCACATTGACTTTCGCCTTTAGCCTGCTGGCGGCATGTGATTCTGTCTTTGCGACCAGTGCAGACCAAGATCAGCCGGCACTTCCTCCGTGCAGGCTGATCATGGTCTGCTTTGTTCGCTATTCAATCAGTAAATTTTCAGTGAAACACCCTTTGAATAGTAAATGGTATTGCCCAAATTGAATGATGGACCGTGCAGTCCATTTTAGAAATTTAGCAGGCTAATGGTTAATATATGGAATAAGGCAAACCGATTTTTATTTCCTATGATCACAAAGGATGTTCTCATAGATTTAATTTGTCATTTTAAGCTTACCAACAGTCTGGCTACCCTCCCCAGACTGGGTACCCCCCACAGGCTGGTTACGCTCCACAACAAGGCTATGCACCGCCGCCACCACAAGGATATACACAACAGTCATCTAATGTTGTTGTTGTTACCCAGCCACAGCAAGTTGTCGCCGTTGGAAGTTGTCGAGTCTGTGGGGTAAGATCTAATTTGAAAGTGTGATAAACCTCTGAAATCTAAACACTGCATACCTCACTGAAGTGACATGCATTTCATGTTGTTGCTTTTTTTCTGGCAAAGCATTATTCCCCTTTTTCTAAAATAATATCTACATCGTGGTAGTACCACCCATATATACCTGCCTAAAGTTTGATAATCACAATTCAAGAATTGACCACAGTACTACCCTTAACCCTCGATATATGGTATAAATACAGTTGAAACCCATACTCTCAAACTCGCTTATTTTAAAATTCCGGCTATCTCGAAGTCGTTTTCAAATCCCGTCCCGAAAACATGTGCTTATAATATAAATATTAAGTTGAATTTCGGTTATCTCGAAGTAAAACGCTCGATCCCTTGGAATTAAAGATACCCAATTTCATTTGAATGTATTTTAAAGCTTTCAAAGCAATTTAAGCAGTTTTTAACCGAAAAGTCAACATGATATATAATTTATATATGTTTATTATACTGGATACAAATATTTGTTTTTCTATTTTCAGGTTGGTCATGTTTCAGAAAATTTCACAGGACTGGGTATTATTCTGGCGATTTGTTTCTTTCCACTTGGAGTTCTGTGTTGTTTCCTTTTGATGGAAAAGAGATGTGATAGATGCGGAGCATCATTTTAATGACACATGTTTTGGGCCTCATTAAGGGCATCATTTTTTTGACGTATTTCAGACTGTTTTATACATCAAATAGTCGCATTCATTTTAAATAAACAAAACGATGATATAAAATCTATATCTGACATTAGTTTATATCAAAAGAACTGAAATTTGTACAAAAAAAAACAAAACAAAACAAAAACAAAACATTTATATTAATATTGATTCTGTGCACCATTCCAAAGCGTCTTGTTTGTTTGTACTATATTATTATAATTGTGGAAATAAATACAGTTTAAGCCAAAGCGTCTCGGACAGACGATTTACCATATGTTTGTGTTTGCGGGTGGCTTTACTGATAATACTATTCGCTCGGTATGCATATATGTGTTAATGCTAGCATTTAAACGATAGACTTACAGAAAATGGTAATTCATCTTACTGCCACAAAATGTACTAAAAAGCCAAATACTTCCAATGTGAAAGCCTGGAGAAACACCATAGTTGACAATGTGAAACATTTTCATAATCGAAAAAATGAATTCAAAATTATGCAGGATTGACAGTTCAATCAAGTCAATTTGAAAAAGTTGAAACATAGTTGTAAAAAGTCTATATTCTTTTTGTTCTTGAGGTGTTAAGAAACCATGTTGTGTTCATTATCATTTATTGGAAGACCAATATTAGTTTTAAGGCAAAAGTTTAATTTTAAGGTAGTAATTTTAATAAAACACAAAAATAAAGTTTCATACATCCAAATTCACGTCTTGACATTTTACCTTCCTTGTGAAAATGTAGTAGTGCCGTAAACATGTTTTATAGTTTATTTCATTTATTTCAGCCTCAGTTCCATTTACATGCTTACAATATAAAACATGATATATACATAATAAAACACAAATAAATGGCCATTCAAATTTGAACTACAAGAGACTTTATGTTTATAAAATTTCTACATATCACATTTTCCCCCAACATTTTACTATGTATGTCAAATGAGCATCACCGCGTGGCAGCAAATGCAAGTGGCCCAACAAGCAATGCAGAACCAGATCAGCCAGCACGCTGAAGTCACCAGGAAGAGATCCACAGCATCCTGTAATCCACCACACCGCAATTGTTTAGTTGATAAGAGAACACTGCAGTCCCCCAACAGGCCACACGGAGCCAGACGACCAAATCCACACCACCCATATAGTCCCAAACATTGGCCCACACACGGCAGTACGCTTAACTTAAACACCATATTTATCAATTTAATCAATTCTCATATACAAAATGTACTACAGTAAAAAGCAAGGCATGTCTGTTAAGCACAACACAATGATTGTGTCCAAAAATTTATATAAAATATAGGTTATAAGACATTGCACAAGGTTAGACAGGTGCACTGAATGTGCGCTAGTAAAAATGGCTTAAGAAATCAAGTATCCCCACCAATCAAATTTCTAGAGAATAGACTAGCAGACATCTCTTACTTAACATCAAAATAATGTAACTATTAAAAAAAATCTGCATACAATAGAGTAAAATATTTATAGATAAATAAAAGCCTATATATTATGTGCATTAAACTGTATTTATACCATATAATGTATTATGTTTGATTTAGCTGTAACACTGTACGATAACGTTACATATTCTGAATGCAATCAGCACACCAGATAATACTGACGAAGGAGAAGACACAAATAAAAACTAATGGAACCTGTTGTATTACTAAAGCTTTTCACATTTGAGCCGTGCCATGAGAAAACCAACATAGTGGGTTTGCGACCAGCATGGATCCAGACCAGCCTGCGCATCCGCGCAGTCTGGTCAGGATCCATGCTGTTCGCTTTCAAACCCTATTGTAATTACAGTCTGGTCAGGATCCATGCTGTTCGCTTTCAAACCCTATTGTAATTAGAGAAACTATTAGCGAAAAGCATGGATCCTGACCAGACTGCGCGGATGCGCAGGCTGGTCTGGATCCATGCTGGTCGCAAACCCACTATCTTGGTTTTCTCATGGCACGGCTCATTTATTTCAGGTATGGGGTCAGGTATCTTTTTTATTTTCAGTTTCCGTGTGTTGTGACAATTATAATCGGAATTTCTATTTATAGTATCTAATTATTACATCTCCACTCAATACAGACAGCGGCCTTTATTGTTGTATGACAAGTTACATTAAATTTCTCATTATAAAGGTACCGCAAAATGTTCGAAAATGTTAGCTGTGTTATTTAGTTACTCCCCGTATAGAATGTCACGGTAAGAAAATGAAAAAACTTGAAAAGACAACTAATGATTTGAGTTCATCTGAATACAGACAGTGGCCTTTCTAGAATTTGTAGGATCTAAATCTGTTCAATATATCCCTTGTGCTAAAACACCATACACTATGCACTATCAAACTGTTATGTTAATATAAATATCCTAGAAGTAAAACATGTTATTCAATTGTTTTTTGAATTATCGTTAAAATTCGTGATATTTCCAAGGTTATAAATGAAATGACACATACCTGTGACAGTTTAATTCCTGAATATCATGTCACACAGTCTATTTCTATGATGTAGATCTATCATATCCTTGTAGTTTATATCCGAACACCACTACACTATGGTGCAAGATTCGCACAAATCACGGTGTTAATCGAAATATGTAAAGAAAAAATTGATTAAAAGTATTATAGGAAATAACAATGAAATCATTATACTACTATACATAACATAATACTTGTCTAAGTCGATTCTAAACGAAAAGCATGTGGAATAAACCTTGGATAGACGCATCTGGCTTAGCCATGTGTGTTGATTCTCGTTGACGATTTCGTGAAAGTTTCCTAACTTTTTGATTTACATTAGAAAATGTCGTAAAGCGAAGTGTATGTATTGTCATATACGTATGAAAAAGTTCCAAATACCATTAGAATGGAATTATTTTATTTGCTGCAAGAACACGTGCATTAAATTTTATTTAAATTTACTTGTTTTGGTAAAAAATATGATTTTCCCTAATTTCCACATCGTGGACGGAGAAAGTACATTATTGCCTTAATTAAGGCAAAGGAGATACATTCTTAGGCTATTTGAATTTTTACAACAATTATGGCATTACGCTTCTGTAAACAAAATAAACGGGGGAATAAAGGTAAAGAGTAGGAACAACTTTTTTTCTAGTCACACTAAACTGCTCTAAGATGTTATGCTCGTTCGATTGAACATATATTTCAATAACCCAGCTTTTATGTTTGATTTATATATCTGGCTACTTTGTCACGAATGCTAAGAAATTAAGATAAGGACTGGTGTCTCTAAACTGTCACTATATCGACAAATCTAATCGTTAATGTTGTATTACAGAAAAATGAGCCGCACCATGAGAAAACCTACATAGTGCATTTGCGATCAGAATGGATCCAGACCAGCCTGCGCATCCGCGCAGTCTGATCAGGATCAATGCTGTCCGCTAACGGTTTTTCTAATTGCAATAGGCTTTGAAAGCAAACAGCATGGCTCCGGATGCTGGTCGCAAACTCACTATGTTGGTTTTCGCATGGTGCGGCTCAAATGGAAATCCAGATAAAAGGAAGTAGCTTAACTCGTACAATTTGTCAGACAGGACAGATTAAGATAATGCTTGGCTGAATTAGCTAAGGAACAGAAATCGATAGGTCTTAATTGACGACTGTCGTAACAATAAGATGTGATATGTTACAGAACATGTAACTGTGTCTTTTTATATGCCCGCTAACTTTGGATGATGGACTGGTCTGAAGATAAATGAAGGAATCCAACTGGCTTTCGGAAGAATTGATGTCTTTCTTCGTCCGCATCAAACTATTTAAAGTTATCTTAAGCAACATACGAGTACGGGTGTTGAAGAGATTTTTGAAAAAAAAATGCGGGCCGGTTTGGGGAGGGTGGCATCAGTCAGCACTGATGTCTGAAGTTACATGATACAGAAGAACATATTCATGTAACATAGAAAGATAGCAATTATACGAAGTAAGATCCGGAAAAAGTCCAAAACACCCATCTAGGATAGTACCAAAATTATGTATTTTAGCAAACTACAGTTTTTTTTTACAATAAAAATGGAAAAATATCAAACAGTAAGCAGTTACCTGCACATACAATAATTCGTCTTATTTCTTTAAAATAAAGACATCGATTAGCATGCACAATTCTGTCATGTAAACATCATTTTATTATTCTATAATTTTTCGTTTGGTATGGGATATGTGTATAAACAATTTGTTAAATACTTTCTATAGAAAAGATGTTTTGTTTTCACGCAACAGCTATTGAAGGTCAACTTAGTGAAATTGATATTGCCTGCATTACAGTTATTATCAAGACGATGAAACATTTTTTTTCCGTTAACAAGTACAGTAACGGTAAAAACCCAAAATTAAGACCACGCCTGGCCCGCAATTAGGACCCACTTTTATAAGTAGTACCCTGTAGTATTGTTCCCGGCGACTGACCTCGGTGCTACGTTGTTCCTGGTAATTCTGCACGTTTTTCCAAGTGTTTTGTTTGTTTTACTTTTGTCTAATTGTTCGTTTGGTTCTATATCTGGGTGTTCCGTTTGGACAATCGTGACTTTTTATTCAATACTAAACCGCGATGCACGATGGTACGATGACGAAAACGCGATGGCGCGAAGGCACGATGGTGAAAACGCGATGGCACGATGATGAAATCGCGATGGTGCGATGGTACGATGGTGAAATATACGGAATTCCGTTAGGGCCATCGCCTTTGAATGTATTGATCTGAAACGCGATACTCGATAGTACGATGATGAAAACGCGAAATCACGAAACCACGATAACGAAAACGCGACAGCACGATGATGATTACGCGATACTACGATAACGAAAACGCGATAATACGATAGTACGATGTGATAATGCGATACACTATCGCGTTTTCATCATCGTACTGTCGCGTTTTCACCATCGTACTATCGTATTATCGCATTTTCGTTATTGTAGTATCGTGATTTCGCAATATCATTATCGTACTATCGCGTTATCACCATCGTACTGTCGCATTATCGTCATCGTACTGTCGCGTTATCACCATCTTACTGTCGCGTTATCACCATCGTACTATCGCGTTATTATCATCGTACTATCGCCTTCCGGTGCCCATGCGCACAGAAGAATTTCCTCTCCAGTGTTCTGGTTTCTATTTATCTTGTTATTTAAGCTCTGTTGAAATTAAAAATGATTTCTATTGCTTGCTAATGGGTTGTAAAAAGTTTTTTCAGCTAAAACCAAATATGTACTTAGGCAAAAACTCTGCAGGTCAATCGGTTTGAGTTTTCTATATAGTATATGATAACAAAAAAAAAAAAAGAATGTTATATTGTACCATGATAAGGGCGTTTTTTGTTTGTTTTTATTTTGGTCTGACATGAATATTTTCACAAATATGATGATGAATATTTTCACAAATATGATGGTTTATATTTCAACACTGAAAAGCAAATGCATGTCTTGTAAAGCTCAGGTCATTGATGTTGAATTCCGTAAGACGCATAACAACACTGAAATCGGAGCATCGCAAATATTCGAAGAATATTGTTTGCAGTTTTCATGGCACATAGTTTCTTTTAATGCATCAAAGTCTGGTTATTTTCTGCAAAAATGAAATTAAAAGTAAAGCAGTTTACAACCCAAAGTGAGTTAACGCCCCCTTACTCAGACATTTTATTTATGATTTTACAGGAATGAGAAATGCAGTAAAATTATATCTGCACAGCATTCTGAACCTGTTCAACATCCAACACGCTTTGTCTCCCTAAATTCATTTTCTGTAAATGACTCTTAAATTGACGAAAGCTAAAAAAGCATGGAAAAATGTTAATTATTTTTTGCTTTTGACTAACTAGCAGCTGTAGCTATAGGAGGATCATCAATACAAATCAAGATTTTCACACACTAGCACCCGCGTTCGAATCTGCATATCGCCCTATCGCTAGAGCAGGAGCTGTAGTTCTAAAAGTATAACTTCTAATCTTCTCATTTTTAGCATGCACATGCGCACTGAAAGGCGATGGTGCGATAATGATAACGCGACAGTACGATGGTGATAACGCGACAATACGATGGTGATAACGCGACAGTACGATGATGATAATGCGACAGTACGATGGTGATAACGCGACAGTACGATGGTGATAACGCGATAGTACGATAATAATATTGCGAAATCACGATACTACGATAACGAAAACGCGATAATACGACAGTACGATGGTGAAAACGCGACAGTACGATGGTGAAAACGCGATAGTATATCGCATTATCATCATCGTACTATCGTATTATCGCGTTTTCGTTATCGTAGTATCGCGTTATCATCATCGTGTTGTCGCGTTTTCGTTATCGTAGTTTCGTGATTTCGCGTTTTCATCATCGTACTATCGAGTATCGCGTTTCAGATCAACACATACAAAAGCGATGGCCCTAACGGAATTCCGTAGAAATATCGGTGTAATATCGCGTTTTCATCATCGTACCATCACGTTTTCACCATCGCACCATCGTGTCATCGCGTTTTCATCATCATACCATCGCATTTTCACCATCGTGCCATCGCGTTATCACCATCGTACCATCGCGGTTTCACCATCGTACCAACGCGTTTTAACCATCGTGCCATCGCGTTATCATCATCGTACCATCGTGGTTTCATCATCGTACAATCGCCTTCCGGTTAGAAATGCGTAGTCCCGTACACTTGTATTTTTGTCAACAATAGATGAATGTAGCTCAATATATTTTGTGAGAAGAAATTTACCATTTAGATTCTGCTGTTTTGCAAACTATGATGTTTTACAAAATGTTCAGTGCTCAGTTCATTAAAACTGTAAAATCGACAAGACCACGTCTTTTGTATTTTATGTATGCATGAAAGTATATAAAAAGCTGGGTGTAATAGTCACATGGTATTATTCAAACTCAGCTTATTCTTGTTAATAGGATGTAGAAGGTACATAGTGCAATGTGAAAATGAGATTGTATCAAGCCTGTATTTTACTGACACATATACTGTACCACTGCGCATAACCACCGGAAGGCGATGGTACGATAGTGAAAATGCGATGGTACGATGGTGATAACGCGATGGTACGATGGTGAAAATGCGATGGTACGACGATGAAAACGCGATGACACGATGGTGAAAACGCGATGGTACGATGATGAAAACGCGATGGTACGATGATACGATGGTGAAAACGCGATGGTACGATGATGAAAACGCGACATTACATCGACATTTCACCATCGTCGCACCATCGCGATTTCATCATCGTGCCATCGCGTTTTCACCATCGTACCATCGTTGTTTCATCATCGTGCCATCGCGCCATCGCGTTTTCGTCATCGTACCATTGTGCATCGCGGTTTAGTATTAAATAAAAAGTCACGATTGTCCAAACGGAACACCGTATATTTTAGTTTTAAGGCTGTTAATAATGCAAGACAGGCAAGTACCCTAGATATTTATTTTGTTATGTACCAGGTTAGATCAGACAATGTAAACATTGTGCTCTTTATGTTGTTTGATCGTGTGCTGATTGAACGAAATTATTTTGTAAGCTCATTTTTCACTCGAATCTTAGAAACAGATGCTGCACATCTCAGTAGGCTGTTAGATATCGGGAGAAATCCAAACATAAGGGTCTGTTATAAGCTTTCCATCAGGTATATAAGAGTGCAACAAGTGAATATAGGTCAACTGAAAGCATTTCATACTCCTACAATGTATTAGAAATCGTATAACTAACAGCTAACTTGCCGTTTGATCTTTTGCCAATATCCTTAATCTTGTATTTTGATAAACTAGATGAACATAATGTAATAACACATGAACATTTAAAAAGTATTGAATCTCCCAATATTTATTCCACTAAAAAAAATTGTTTTACTAGAATATGGTTAAATATCACACTAATATCAAATGATCTTTTTCAATAGGGCACATTTTGTTCTTTAACCCTTAGCCTGCTGAATTTCTAAAATGAACTGGTTCATCATGCAATTTGGGCAGCATCACTTATTATTGAAAGGGGTGTTCACTGAAAATTTATTGACTGAATGAATAGCGATTAATGTATAGACCAAGATCAGCCTGCTTGCCGCCAGCAGGCTAAAGGTTAATGTCATTTTCTTTCCTCGTACAATGTAACGATTTTTCGCCAAAGTTTAAATTCAGACATTTTGTTTTATTTTTGTAACTTTTCAAAAAATGAACTGAAATCGTAAAATGAATAACTTTATGCCATGTTTGAAATGTTATTAATGCTGTTAGCAAGATATTGTTCCAAGAGTAGAAAGTACTTCAGTCTTTTTTCAGATCTTCAGTATATAATGATTTTACGTGGGAAAATAAAGTTCTTTACTTTTAACTGACACTACACAATTTCGTTCTAAAATGATTTTTATCATCGAGACTCAATGATTGTTTCTATATTAATTAACTCTGAATACCAGTCAAACTGTCAAGCTTTATGATATGACTATATTGAAGGATTTAAAAGTATGCTAACATTTTATGTTTTTCAAATTTATTTTTTTTACATGAAGCATAAATTGATAGAATTGCTTTTAAATTATTAGATAAAGAATATAACTTTTTTTGTGACACTTACGTTTAAAAAAATAGACATTTGTGTTGATATCAAATGACAAGTCTTACTGTTGACCCACCAATTTGAAAGATTTTGTTTTCTACAGAAGCTAACTTTGAATAACTTTATCAGGTAACGTCTGAGAAACATTTCTAGGGGGTAGAGCCAGGTGGACCTAAGTACATATAATAAAAAAGGCACTTACTACCTTTTGGTACTAATCTCTCAATTTTTCAAAACAGTTTTAAGGTCATATAACCGCTTTTTATGTCAGGCCAGGAAATAGGAAGTACCTTCCTTATACATATTTTTGTATTTACTATTTTATCAATATTATTTTAGAGGTGAGTCTCGTAGTGTTTTACCTCCTATTTGTTGTATCATTTCTGGACGGTTTGTTCTGTTAGATATTCATTATTTCAAGCTTATGGAACCCACTGTGTATTTATCTTATAGCGATTACTTCATTGATTTCCACAGATACATCGTATTATAGAAATAGGTTCTTTCTTGAGAAATACACGCGTGTAACTTGTATTATTAGTTTTTAGCACGCTTAGTCCTGATTCCAGAATATATTTTCATTTGATTACATACATTCATTTTGTTATTATGATATTATGTTTGATTAATAAAATGTATAAGAAGATCAGTTTATTTATTTGGGTTTTACAGCGCACCAACACAGTATAGGTTATATGGCGCCAAACAGGACTACAAATTTCTCATTTACATTGAAATAAAAACATGAGGTATGGAATCAAAATTTGTATACCTGCTGGAATCACAGAGTTACAGCAAAACCAAGTATTAAAGGGTAAGGCAGTGGTTCCAATTCTTTTCATACACTGATCGTCCCAGAACCACATGGGGCAGAAGATCAGTTGGAAGCAGAGAACACAAACAAGCTAAACAATAGCAAGCTGGAAGAGTCTTTTCATGAGAGGAAATAGAATGTGCAGGTCTCCTAGTACCGCTGTTATAATAAAAGTAAGGGACTATGCAATCTCAAAGAGCAAAAAATGTAACAACACTTAAGTTTAAGTTCGTGGAGACTTTAACATAACAGCCGAAACACGACATTCAAAAGATTGCTGTGGTAGTGAGTGATCCTTTGCAACCAAGAAAAATTACAACAGACTCGGTTTAACGAACTTTGTGTGTTACATCTGATTTGTAGATGAGATGGCGCATTTCCGTGTAATTAATTAGAAGTTTTCATCCAAAGTTTAGTTGCTGATAAACCAATGTCTTTCCACTACCATCAAAACGATACAAGTCCATCACGTTAATTCGCCCTGGCCTTGATTGGCCCTGACCCATTGAGCCCAATTTTCTAGGGCCAGGCAAGGAGAGGCCATCGTTTTCAATATATCAAAAGTGATTAGTTTTAATGAATCTGACACTAGGGACTGCAATATGGTGACATTTAAACCTGGTTTATTTTCATATTGAGTAAAAAAAATTATCTGTCATTTAGAATTAAGTCTGATGTAATTAAAATGTCAAAATATCATACGAACGTATGAAATAATTTAACCTCCAATTATTTTAAACTTGACTGATCTGTATTGTTATACTAAGACAAACGTTGATCCCAAAGGGATACACTGGGAACTGTTTCCAATTTATCTGTTAAAATTAATATAAATCTGTCTCCAGGTCCATTAACTATGTGTTTATTGGTTTATGAAGCAGCAGGACAGCAATACCAATATCAATATGAGCCGCGGCATGGGAAAACCAACATAGTGGCTTTGCGACCAGCATGGATCCAGACCAGCCTGCGCATCCGCGCAGTCTGGTCAAGATCCATGCTGTTCGCTAACAGTTTCTCTAATTGCAATAGGCTTTGAAAGCGAACAGCATGGATCCTGACCAGACTGCGCGGCTGCGCAGGCTGGTCTGGATCCATGCTGGTCGCAAAGCCACTATGTTGGTTTTCCCATGGCACGGCTCATATTATAAATATACATTGATTTATTAAAACAGGTCACATTGTTTAATGAAAACCAATCAGTTAATGTTCGTGGGACTACAGACAGAACAAAGGTTTTGGTACTTTCTACAGTATTTCATTCGAACAATGATAATATGATTTATGATTCTCCTCCGGGAATAGCTGTCAACACTATCTGTTTAAGCTGTGTGTAAGCATTTTAAAGTCATTATATATTTCAGTATATAGCCAAATATGGATATTTGTAAATGTTAATTTTTCGCAAAATCTGGTCTGGACTGGCGAGACCTTGTCAAAGATTAGGCTGACTGGGTCAGGTCAGGAAGGCTGGACTCAGGTCAGGAAGGCTGGTGATTTTTTTTTCAGATCAAGATTATTTATCACTGAAGCGGGCTCGATTAGAAAGCGTTGCTACTGTGTGTGTAGTTTTCAGTGTATAGTCAAGACTTAGTGTTTAACGTTGAATCGGAATTTAAGCAAAAATAGGTATGTTTATTAGAAAATATCTAGTTACTTTTTGTTTTGTTTTACAGTTTGCCTGCATAGCTAGCTAAAGGAAGTATTTGCTAAGTTATACTGAGTAAATAATTTTATTAAATACATTGCAGACTAATGCAAAATGCAGGCGCGTAGCTGCCTTTACTCAGATACGCAGCTGCGTAGTGAAAATCTGGCAAGCATACACAATTCAAATTGCTAATCTATGTCCTTTCAATACGAAGTCTATACATGTATCATGAAGCAGAGATTGCTGCATATACAATCATTGCTTACTTCATATTCTGTTTTTTAAAAATAGAATAGCGAACTCAATGGGACATGCAAAATGTGATCGTTAAACATATATAACCTGTTCCTTACCAGTAGATATTATTTGTATAGCAAACTGATTAATTATAAGTTGATTTAACATGCATTTATATTCACCATTTGTCTTTGTAGTTTTACAACAGTTTTTGTATAGGTTTGACATTTAGAGTGGCGGAACCTATGCTCGCGGTATTTTGTACATATATAATCTTTTTAAGAAGCAAGAAAAAATTATTATTTCGACTTGCCTATGCAAAAACATAAAGTTATCCTCCTTTTATCGAAACATATTGTTGATGTGTGTCATCACGGGACTTAGTCGTCTCGTGAGCTATCGACACGGCATACGTGAAAAGGTGAAAATTCGCCCTGAAGGGAACCCATGCTGGCGGTATGTTATATCGATTAAACTAAGGGCGAAAAAAAAATTCAGCAGGCTAAAAAGGAACAAACAAGCATATGCGAATATAATATTTAGAACATTACTCATTTATTATGTGAAAAACAAAAGAAATGAGGATAAAATTTAGTATGTGCCTCTATGTGTATATTTCCCTTATAGTAATGGAGTCACTATTAGAACAAAGCTTAAAGACGTATGATAATGTTATTTAAAAACAGAATGTTCAAGTATTAAAGATTCAAACAACGACAGTGATTAATTCACTAATGTTTTCTACACTTCTTTTGTGTGTAGGAAATTTACTCCTCCCTACATCTCAGAAATAACCATTTGGACTTTGTCAAAATACTAAGATCAACGTCGATCTTTTCATGGTTCGAAAGGCACTCGTAGTGTAGCCAGGCGTCACATTCATCACATCTTGCTCTTAAATGTATCTTATATCTGAACGTAATGCACGATTTCTAAAAAACTAACTTTAGTTGAGTGATTTTGACATATTTGTGTGAGATTTGTGCGACGGATAAAGATTGCGTAAAATGTATCGGCTGCTGTATACGTCACGTGAGCGGCACGAGCGGCTATCGCTACGTTTGTTGCAAATGCATTTCACCACTGGTCGGTGTTGAACATAGCATGGTGAAATATTTTTATCAGTGCTTCTGCAGAGAGCGTAATTATCGAAATACCGCGAGCATAGGAATACCGCGAGCATAGGTTCCACCACTCTATTTCATTATCCTTCTATTTGATTACTTATTTTGTAATAATCCTGAACATGTGAAATATTACAATCATATGCCGTCTATGCTAACGGTTTAAAGAGGCGAACTTCTATAATAAAATTTTAACATAATGTCAAAAAAAAAATTAAACACATTTTGGCCTTCAAGTCTAAAAGGAATTTCGAATAGGATATTTTTTTGTAATAGTACAGACATAATTTTCGCACATAATAATTATTAAGTTATTTTCAGACGGCTGCTATGTCTAATAATTGTACTTAAATGTATACTATTATCAATAAGTCCATGGTCACATTGTTGTAGAAAATAAAATCCTATAGAAATCAAATAATTACGCCCGATTAAATCTTACGCTATAATGCCCCACAAATCGTAGGATACTACTGTGACATCCAGTTCACAGTGAGATAAATATCTTCTTTCTTTTATAATTGGTGATTATATACTTTTAATGGCCTATTACTAACTGAATTATATATATTATATTTTCAGAAGATCTTAAACTACATTCAGATCAAGATTTCAGTGTAATACTTGGTTTTAGATGTTGTTCAGATATATCAACTATCACGCTATGATTTCAATATTTGTTTTACAAATCAATATGTTATTACAATGTCTACCCAATGCTAGTGTTAAAGCCTCGTATAAAACTTCTGAAAAAAACTTTTTTGGTTCGCTATATCTTAATATGTGTTATTTCAATGTATATATATTTTAACATAGGGGCATGGAAATATGTTCCTTACAAACAATGTTAGTTTGCATACATCAAATAAGAGCTAAAATAGGGACATTTTCAATTACATTTTACCGAAAATTCATTATAACAGTTTTCGTTATATTTGAAATTAACTGTTTACATTATTTCGCGAGCGTGAAATCACAATAGCGCGGCACGAAATCAAAATGGCAAAGCACTAAATCATAACAGCGCGAAATAGTGAATTTTTCGAATTTCGCGCTTCACAATTGCACTTCCGCGCTTCGCAATCGTAATATTGCGTTTTGTGATTCTCCATCATGCGCAGGTGATGAGGGAAGCGTTGGATCACGTTCCATGACGGCAAAGCGCGAGATCACAAGCGCAAAATAGCGAAATTTTCTCAAATTCGCACTGCGCCATTGTGATCTAACATACGACGGCGAAGCACGGAATATGGCGATCTCGCAATTCGCCGTCGTGACCTCACACGAGATCACGATAGCTAATCGTGAAATGGAGAGTTTTTGTACTTTGCCACCGTGTCGCACTTTGCCATCGTGATCTAGCTTTTCGCCATCGTCATTTCACTGGACAGGCGATACATGAAGCGCGGGATCACGAAGGCAAAGCTAGAGTTTACTATCGTATATTTACTTATAGACATATCCCTTGAATGATATATCAAATTATAATGATATTTTGAAAGTTTGTTACCACGAAACATCTGTTTTAAATAAATACTTGCACACATGTATGTACACGTGTAATATTACACGAATACAAGGTAAAACAATACATTCCATATAAAATAAATGAGAAAAATAAGTTATTTATGCAATATTTTTGCTTCAAAAAATATCAGGAGGATACCCCGACCCTCACATTACCTCTTCGTACTATGAAAAATGCCCCAGTTACGCGCCTGAAATGTCATTATAAATGTATTTTCAAAATAAAAATATGAAAGTATTGCCGATGGGTATGGTGGCTGATTTGTGCCATAACCTTATTTCGTTCTCTCGCAGAGACATCTGAAGCAACATTTCACTTGAAAGCTTACTAATATGTTTATAATAACTAATTCGTTAGCACAATTTGCTATTAACGAAGTACTGCAGTTTCAAATGTTTTATCTACGACATTTAATTAGATAATAAAAGACGTAATTTGTGTTGATATGTGCATGGATGTTCTAATCTGAGGCCTGACCAGGCCACCCTTGTCCGATGAGCTCAATATATGACCGGGCTAGGCCAGGCCAGGTCAGTCAAGGCCATATTTTTAAAGACTGCAGTTAAAATATATAATAAGTGTAAGAGTTAGTCATTTTGACCTTTCAGTAACAGATTTTGTGAAACTATAGAAAGAAATGCCAACTTATTATTTCAGTTGAATATTTGCTGATTGATTAAAAAAGCGTTTTTGACTGACTGAAACCAAAATGTTCATACAAAAACATAATGATTCCCTAGCAGCATAGGGGTTGAATAATTGCTATTCATTTGTAGAACATTTCCTATACAAAATGTAATTAGTTATTTTCCTGAGGTATTGATGACCAGGTCAGATTAGTGAAACTAACTTGCGGCCATGGCCAGTTTATATGAAATAATTGATAACATTTTTGCGAGGTCGCGGTGAGGTCAGATTGATTGTCAATGCGAGATTCTGGTTTTACATTTTAATTGTGTGTAGTACAACGTAACTAACATACTTTCGTACGTTAATTTTAACGTAAATTAGGCATGTTCTGATCTCAGGTCTGGGTTGATGAGTGAGCCAGGGAAGTCCAGTCCTAATTTTCAATGATATTTTTAAAGGAACTGAGATCAGGAACAACAAGAGTGTGGTATTTGGACCTGATTTATTTCCTCATTCAGTTTCTGTCATTTGGGATTTAGTGTGATGTAAACTTATCACTAGAAAATTAAAGCTATATTTTTAAAAGTTGATCTATTAGTGTTTTCACCCGATCCAGTGCAGAGGAGTAAATAATTGCTATTTGATATGGCGACAGTACGATGGTGATAACGCGACAGTACGATGGTGATAACGCAACAGTACGATGATGATATGGCGACAGTACGATGGTGATAAAGCGACAGTACGATGATGATAACGCGACAGTACTGATGGTTATAACGCGACAGTACGATGATGAAAAGGCGACAGTACGATGGTGATAACGCGACATACGATGGTGATAACGTGATAGTACGTTAATGAAATTGCAAAATCACGATACTACGATAACGAAAACGCGAAAATACGATAGTACGATGTAAAAAACGCGACATTACGATGGTGAAAAAAAGTATATATCATTATCATCATCGTACTATCGTATAATCGCATTTTCGTTATCGAAGTATCACGTTATCATCATCGTGTTGTCGCGTTTTCGTTATCGTAGTTTCGTGATTTCGCGTTTTCATCATCGTACTATCGAGTATCGCGTTTCAGATGAACACATTCAAAGGCGATGGCCCTAACGGAATTCCGTAGTGTAACACTTTAGGTAACGGTGTTCCACAGACACCCATTAGCAGTACATTCTTCGTCATGAAGGCCTACGCTGTACCGAAATGCAACGACTGGATTATCTATAAAAGTCCCAGTCACACGTACAACCATAACAATTCATTTATTTCAAAGCGATCAACTTAAACATAGAATAAACTTTATATAATTACATGGCCGGCACCTGCGGGATGGCGGGGTGGAGGTGGGGGTGGGGGTTCGATCCCCTTCCTGGAATGAGTTTAACTGAAGTATAAGCTGTAGTATCATGCACTTTTATATCACAACGTATGTGATATATACCTTTCGGTGTTAACTGTCAAAAATGACCAGACGAATACGTCACATTAGACAAATGTCAATTTTACGGTCGAATATATCACAGACGTGTTACATATTCGATCTTTGACGTATACTGCTCAACACTGCTTTTCATTGCAACGAATTTGATTTGATTCGCTCATGCTGTGCATGCTGTGTAGGACCACATTCGTAACAGATCGCATTTGTAACAGGTGTTACAAATGAGATCGCGTATGTAACAGAAATCAAGCACATTTGTAACAGTTTTTGACACAAATGTGATCGATGCCGATTTTTGATGTGACATCTGATCACATTTGTCACATGTCATTTTCAATCGGAAAAATGAACAAAAAAGTGCATTTTTACATCTGAAACACATTTGTAACATGTTTTAGCTTACTTGTACGAAGTAACAAAGTAAGCTATTGTGATCATCCTTTGTACGGTCCGACCGTCCGTACGTTCACATTTTTCTAATGAATACGATAGAGACAACATTTATTATTTGATTTTGACAAAACTTGCACAGAACGTGTATATATCTATGATATCTCGGTTCCTTTCTAAAACCATCCATATCACGTTATTCGTCTTGAAGTTATGGCCCCAGAGATGGCAATAATTACTGATTTTAGTCTTGTGAACGAGATAGAGACCACATTTTTTGTTTATTTTTACTAAACTTGCACACAACTTATATATCTATAAGATCTCGGTTCCTTTCAAAAACAACCGTATTGCACCATTTTACTTGGAGTTACGGCCTTTGAATTAGCAAAAAAACCCAACAAAAAACTATAACAACAAAAAAAAAACATGCTGATTTTATCCTTGTCAACACAATGGGGACTACATTTATTATTTGATTTTTATTAATCCCCCGCCACGTGGTGGGGGTTATAGGAATGGTCTCCGTCCGTCCTTCCGACCTTCCATCTTCCGTCCTTCCGTAACATTTCGTGTCCGCTCTGTGTCTCATAAACCCCTTGAAGAATAATCATGAAACTTTGGTCAAATGATCACCTCATCAAGATGATGTGCAGAACCTATGAGTCAGCCATGTCGTCTCAATGTCAAAGGTTTGAGCCTACCATTTCGTGTCCGTTCTGTATCTCCTAAACCTCTTGAAGAATAATTATGAAACTTGGATTAAATGATCACCTCATCAAGACAATGTGCAGAACTCATGAGTCAGCCATGTCAGCTCAAGGTCAAGGTCACAACTCAAAGCCATATGTTTGAGCCGTCCATTTTGTGTCCCCTCTGTATCTCCTAAACCCCTTGAAGGATTCATATGAAACCTGGGTCAAATGATCACCTATCCAAGACGATGTGCAGAACTCATGAGTCAGCTATGCCGGCTCAAGGTCAAGGTCACAACTCAAGGTTAAAGGTTTAAGCCTTCCATTTCGTGTCCGCTCTCTATCTCCTAAACCCCTTGAAGGAATTTCATCAAACTTGGGTCAAATGATCACCTCATCAAGATAATGTGCAGAACTTATAAGTCAGCCATGTTGGCTCAAGGTCAAGATAACAATGCCGGGTCAAATCTATGAGCCTTCCATTTTGTGTCCCCTCTGTATCTCCTAAACCCCTTGAAGGATTCATATGAAACCTGGGTCAAATGATCACCTATCCAAGACGATGTGCAGAACTCATGAGTCAGCTATGCTGGCTCAAGGTCAAGGTCACAACTCAAGGTTAAAGGTTTAAGCCTTCCATTTTGTGTCCGCTCTATATCTCCTAAACCCCTTGAAGGAGTTTTATAAAACTTGGGTCAAATGATCACCTCATCAAGACGACGTGCAGAACTGATGAGTAAGCCATACCGGCTCAAGGTCAAGGTCACAATAAGGGTCAAAGGTTTGAGCCTTCCATTTTGTGTCACCTCTGTATCTCCTAAACCCCTTGAAGGATTTACATTAAATTTGAGTCAAATGATCACCTCATCAAGAACTCACGAGTCAACTCATGTCAACTCAAGGTCAAGGTCACAACTCAAGGTCAAAGGTTTGAGCTCTGTATCTCCTAAACCCCATGAAGGATTTTCATGAAACTTGGGTCAAATGAACACCTAATCTAGACGATGTGCAGAATATGATGGGTCAGCCATGTCAACTCAAGATCATAGCTCAAGGTCAAAGGTTTACCCTTTCACTATGCATACCAGTGGCGGGGGATTTAGCTGTCTTTCAGACTGCCTTGTTAAACTTATAAAGGATCTCACTTCCTTTAAAAACAGCCATATTGCTTATTTTAGTCTTGTGAACACAATAGAGACCATATTTATTATTCCATTTTGACCAAACTTGTATAGAAGTTATATATCTATACCATCTCGGTTCCTTGCGAAAACCAGCTATATAGCACCATTTGTCCTGGAGTTATGGCCCCTAAAATGACAAAATTTGCTGACTTTAGCATTGTAAACATGACATAGATCACATTTATTATTTGATTTTGACCAAACTTGCATTGAAATTATATATCATTAATATCTTGTTTTTTTCCCTCGAAGAGTAGCCACATCACGCTATTTGTCTTAGAGTTATGGCCCCTGAAATGGCAAAAAAACGCAGATTTAATAACCTGTTTAGTGTAGTATTACTCATGTTAGCGATAGTGAGCCATGACTACACTCTTGTTGATTAGAGGGATATTTCCGTTCAGGTTAATATCTTGGTACTGGTTTGTTATCTGGCAATTAAACTTGGAAAGAATATCGTTATCATGACTGGTCTGTTCATAGTAGCATGGTACTACATGACCATGCCACTTATAAATTTCCCATATAGGTTTTGGTTTGTAAGATTTCATTTTTACTGAATGCATGAATAAATGAATATGTATGATTAAAGGGGAAGATGCACACCGCATGCAATCCCTGTTCAACTTTTATAATCGGCAAATCGCTGGTTGTATCGCTTCAACAACAAATAAAATGTACTAAAACAAGATCAAGGCAGTCTCAACTAACATAGAAAGTCTTGTAAAAGCTTGTTTCCGTAGAACACCGGGTATATTGTGACAGGAAAGGCCGTACCGGCGACAGTTACTATCAGAACAAATCAACACCCTTTACAATATTTACAAATTTATTTACATAAGATGATTATTTACAATGAATAGATGATATGAAGAAAAAAAACTGATTATAAGAAAAAAAAAGTTCAGTATCACCAGATACAAAGTTCGTATAGTTCCATTCTAATGTGACGTGGTACAGTTCTTTAATTTAATTGCGAACTTTAAGTAGCACAAACAAAACGTATCTCTAAATCCAGTCCCTTTAAACCGTGAATACGTTGATTCTGTGTTGGCTCCCTATGGTGGTAGGTGATTGCATCCCTGAGCTGACTTCAGAGGATAACAAAAATCATCGTCTTTGCGGTTTACGGCATGACCATGGGACGAAAGCTCTGCGCTAGGAATATCACATCCAGGCGAGCGAAGACAAGTGAACCTCGGGCATTGTACTTCCGGGTTATGACATCACCAGGTAAAATCGTCTGGCGGAAGAAGCTAAAATATATAACAAATGGTAAGCACCATAGCAAAACAAATAATCAGGGCATAAAACTGCTCCTTTGGGTACACCATACCTCCGTAGGCTCCCATAAATAATACGTGCTACTTATACAAATATATATGCTACTAAGTTCAGACGTCACGTGATTAAAATACGTCACTAATTACTTCCATTATTACAAAAATTACTTACTTAAAAGACTAAAGTCAAAGTATGAAAAAGATATGAAAAGTATATGATGAAACATTATAGATACGGACATGATAAACTGCAGCTATTATTTACAACTACAAATTAACAAAATTCAATATAAATCAAACGTTATATCATAGTTGGCATCCATATAATATCTAATGCCATACACTACAACGGACATTAATTAGATGTGCTATAGACTGGCACACAATTACAAATTACAATAATATATTACATACATGGTACTAGACTTGCCATATAGATTTATACATAACAATACAATGCAGTAATGGCGTTCCATAATTAACAAAAATGTTTGACATAAGTTTTTGAAACAGTGCTTTACAATTATCACGATACAAATTTCAGTATAAATCTAACATCTTATATAAACGAAACGTTTAGACTCCTCTTTCTAAATAATTTACAAAAATCTGAAAAATTTAATCAATTATCCTAACATACCGAAACTAGCTAAAATCATGTGCCGAAAAGTAAATGTTACAGAATTCTGTAGAATGAACAAAAATTTACCAAATAAAAATCGTAATGCAAAAATCATACAAAAATCTAACAAATAAATTTCTTCCCTCGATCGAGCATAAATTTCTAGCAAGAAAATAATTCAGACATAGATTCGTCTATAATGACGGAAGGTGGTGTGCGCAAGGCATATTTAGTCCAGTCTATTTAAAGGGTAATGTCCCGCCAAATACTAAATTTCATGGGATTCACGGCCTATGCGTGAACTCTTACTATTTCTATTTTCACGGGATTCACGATATAGCCGGGGAATCTAACTACTTTGGCGCGGATTGAAATGGACAATTTGAGGCCCATTATAGTGGTTTTGGGGATTAAAACATAAATTACTGAAGTTTATAAAATATCAACTTTCTTATTACTGAACCGAATTTAATAAAATTTACATGGAAATTTAAGTTATGAAATACAGAAAAACATGAAAGGTATTTTATGCGTGAAATCTGACATTTACCTCAATAACTCAAAAATTTACAAAAAGATGATGCAATACCTGCATTTACACTACAGATAAAATAAGGCCCGTATGTCAATTTGTGACATATATGTACATTTATGTATACTTTTAAATAGTGACTAGCTTGACTATTCGAAGACTGCTCAATGTTATTGTTCTGATCCTGATGTCGTCGGCGTGCGCGGGTTCGCTGCAAAATAGGTTTTTCGTTTTCGTTTTTTGATCTTTGTCTATTCGCATTGCTTTGAACATCAAAAATTAAAAAAAAAAAAAAAAACAAAAAAAAACTTATTCTGAAGACAACGGATACATCAAATGAAATATGTCCTATTCAAAACCCTGACGTGAACTTTATTGGATTATATTTACTAAGAGAGTTTTCTTGCCTGGCCTGGTGTCTGCATTCGTATGGAAATACTCTTATTTTGTATCTCTGTAGGAGCGGCACAAGTAACTCCATCGGTGAGGGTGGTGCAGTGGATAGTTTTGCAGATTACGAAACCGGCGGAGCCTATTGAATTTCCAGTCAGGGCCGGAATTTCCAGAGCTATTGTGTCTCTCATCCACCCAGTTAAGACTTTACGTGTATCGGTGCGTTTTACCAGACCCGTAAACGATTGTATGAGTGTAAACTCATATATACAAACATGATATTTATCAAAACCATTCTACAGGGTGCCAAAATTTGAGTCGTTTGCAGTAATATGTGTAATATGACTACTACAGATTGTCAATAAATGGTGGTTATTTGTACCAAAGTGTTTGGAAATCTGACTAAAGCGAGTTATGATCCGAACACAAACGTATATATTACAGCAAAATAACAAAACAAATCTAAGTTCAAAGCTGTGACCATGATATGGATATATCAACATGGATCATGATCGCAACAAACCTTCTATCCATGCTGATCATTTGTACCAAATAATTTAAAAATCTAACAATGCATGGGCAAGTTATACCAAGGACAAGAACCTATATATAACTGCACGAACGCACAAACTCCGCTATTTCACGGCGGGATTATAATAAACGAAGGCCTATTCCCTTACGAGCGAGCTCAGTGGGGTGAGGGTAATTAAAAACTAAGGTGTATTTTCTTAAAATCTCATAGACATAAATTCGCAGCATGCACAAGGTTGGGCCCTCCTAGACTTAAGGCTAACGACTCCGCCCATGACCAGTTGTATATAATTTGTCCCAGGACATAGCAACTTCCTGTTTGTCACCCAACTTGAGACAGCTCTGGATAACGAAAGATAGCTACAAATCTATGTCGCCACCGGGTTCGAACAAGTGACCTGGCCATGTGGGTCTACCTTTCAGCTAGTCGAGGTAACAGTAGAAGAAGCTGAAGTTGTAATCATATTATAGTGGTAGTGGCAGTGGATGCAGAAATGATAATAACAATTGAGCCAAGTCACGGGAAAATTGGCATTCGAACATTTTCGTGATTTTCCGGAAACTCTATATTAATGCTGACCTGTGCATTTATGCATTTGAATTAGGGTCAGAAAACTTCATATTCAGGTAGAATAAGCCTTCTTTGAAATAACAGCGACGGTGTCGGCTATGATCAGACTGCGCGGATGCACAGGCTGATCTGGGCCCACACTGGTTGCAAAGCCTCGAAAGTTCCCGAAGGCCCATTTTCTCATGATGCGGCTCAAATAATTTTTATGACGTTATTGACGTCGTCGACGACGACGCTAACTTGTGATGGTGCTTATGGCAGTCATTTAAAAATGTTGCGATGACAACCAACTGATTGAACATTTGCAGTATAAAACTCAACATGATACATATGTGCATCTATTGTCAACCCCCATGTTGGACAAAAACATTTTACCTGTTAGAATAGCGTCCGAAGATGTTATAACACGAAAAGAACATGCGCTAACGCTATTCTAAAAGAAAACGCGTAAGAAACAGGTGAATTAATATATTCTGGCATAAAACTGCTGTTATTGTCACTTTTCGGGGGTGTTTTAACAGGAGAGAAAACGTGTGTTAACAAGGAGATTCTCGCGCTCGCGTGCTGTTATAACACCTTTTTATATATGTGCGTTCCGTGGCAAAGCGTGAACGCCATTCGGCCCCAAAACGGATAATTCAAAACGAAATGACGTCAACGTAAATAAACAACTCAGACATTCCTGCGCATTTCGTGGAAATTTAATGACGTTGAGGGACAATGTATCCATTTATCAGTTTTTACGCGTTTTATGCTAGAATAGCGTTAGCGCATGTTCATTTTGTGTTATAACATCTGCAGAATCACCAACCAATCCCTCGGGATTCTGCAGATGTTATAACACGAAAAAACATGCGTTATCCCTACATTGTCCCTCAACGTCATTGAATTTCAATGAAATGCGCGGTAAAGTCTACATTGTTTTGTCAAGTTGACTTTCATTTTGAATTATCCGTTTTGGGGCCGTAATGCGTTTACGCTTTGCCACGGAACGTGCATATATAAAAAGGTGTTATAACAGCACGTGAGCACGAGAATCTCTCTGTTAACACACGTTTTCTCTCCTGTTAAAACACCCCCGAAAAGTGACAATAACCGCATTCTGCCTTTGCGACCAGTGTAGATCATGATCAGCCTGCACATCCGTGAAGTCTGATCATGATATGCACTATTCATCATTCTGTCAGTATGTTTTTGGTAAACACCCCTTTTAACAGTTTATGGTACTGTTCAAATTGAAAGATGGAGAAGTTCATTATATAAATTTAGCAGGGTAAGGGTTAAACCGAGTTTGTTTCAGTTTTGCTCGGTTGTGTTTTATGCATCTAAAGCTATCAAAAGGATCGTCTAATAGATTTAAAAACAAAGAAGAACACAACCTGACTTTTACGGGGATGTTTTTTTTTTCGAAGGAGTTTGGTCATGGTAATATTCCAACTGTGTCTGGTAAATTAATGAAAGGTTTAATTACAAGAGGTTATGATTTGGCTATTGCCCAACAAATAGCACCGACTTAAGTGGACCTCTAAGGAATGGCTCAATTGTCTCAAAGGACCAGAAAATAAAACGAACTATTGAGTCCAGGTAAGTATTTTATGGATAGACAACCCTATACTTAACGGTTTATTAAATGTTTGACCAAACCTACTTTTAAATTTACTGTGGTAACAGTGCTAAATTATACTAAAACCGACTTGGCCCCTGTGAGTACTTTCGTTAGTGCGGCTGTAATCCCGTTGACTTCGTTTTGGCCACAGTTTCTATTTACATTTCATAATGGTTCAAACCTACAACGGTAGCCGTGTGTTTGGATTTGTCCAATATGACCGCTCGAAGAAAAAAACAACGGAAGGTCATGTAAGTTCTTACAGATATTTAATACGTCTTGCTACGTTTCGTTACCAAACTCTGTTCACTAACACTGGTAATGTCCAAAGGAGTAATCGCCGGACTGACATGGCGATCGGAATCATATTTAGCATAAATATATCTTATAAACTCATGGAAATTGTTCTTTTTCCTGTCAGATGTTCCCAGATTTCATTTTTATTATCTATAAAATCAAACTATTTGGACTAAATGGATGTAAATGTACTATAAGATAATCTCTAGTATACGTATGCATAATATGTGATATGCACATTGCACCTAAACTTCAAAAGGACTCAAAACGTATATACGGCAGACGATCATTACACGGAAATTTCATGAGCGTCAGACATGTTTTTGTTTCTCATCTGTCTGTTTTATTGTAGATGCATGGAATTTCCCGTTACACCTCTACAGCAGAATTTCTTTTTGCGTTATGTCTTTTTAGGCCCATAAAAATCGCTAATAGCTTATTTAGATTATCTAAAAGCTATAAAATGAAACAGAGCTTGGTTTCTAGTTTCAGAAGATATATTACATAATATATATATTGTATCATACATAGCGGTAGTGAAACTTCTTTAATAGAAAATATAGCCAAAAATGACTTAGCTCCAACTTATGACGTCGCATTCATTCAATCTGCTATTATTCTTCTTGGTTGTATTCCTTGCTTCCAAAGGATCTTTTTACAGATTTTATTTGCTATTGACAGTGCCATTGCGACATTCAGATGTTTGTTTGTTTCTTTCTGCTATGTTACATATACGTTATAGTATGTCTATATATTATGAGAGTTTAATAATTTACACATCTATCCATACACTGCTGTAGGCGTTCGTGTTTTTCTCCTATTGGATATGTTTCCCTTTTATAATTTCTTTTCTCAAGCGTAGCAGTGAAATTTTCCAATCTAAAACAACAATGGGAGAGGAATGGCCACGAAAAGCAATCGCCAGCACCATTAATCTTTGTAGGAAAGTCAAACACACAGGCCTTTTATTAACTCCCTGGGGCCGAAATGCGACTATAGGCGTTATATTTTCTACCCCCGTAGCGTCGATATCCGACTATATGCGCGTTATCAGGACTCCCCAGGACGGCGATTGACGAGTATAGTCGCGGCACCGAGATCATGTTGATTGTGACATGTACTTGTTAATTTTTGATAATGTTGGCAAGAGCAAAATTATTTTGCATACTGAGTATTATTTTTTATAATAAGTGCTAATTAGTTCCCGTGTTAAAATAAGTGTTTGCCATTATGCGGCCATGTAAAGACGAAATCCACTGTGTTTCGTTCATACTGTATTTCAAAGGAGTAAAATAATGTCGTCTGCCAAAAATCTTTCTTAAAAACAAGAAAATATTCATTATCATGCAGCTTCTGACATATCAGTTCCGTCCTATGATGATTCAGACGATGAAATTCCATTATCAGTTAAATGATTGGTCGGAAAATGTTAAGTTTTAGAAGGCTGAAATATTCGTACACGTAATTACATCGAATACGATACAAACTGAAAAACATGAACAAAACAAAACATATTTTATAAAATACAAAAACAACGTGACTGCATAAGCATATGATTGTAATAATCTTTTTTTCAAAGGTAAATGTATATACAGTACAATCGCGATCCTACGAAAAGCCAAGGGACCGGTCGTTCTTTTCGTAATATCGCATTTTCGTTCGAGCGTAGCATAGGAAATTTCGCTATACAGAACCTTAATATCTACACGTCGTAACCCGTGATATCTAAACATTTGATTTAAGGTATTAGATCACTAATGGAGAACCTCCTTTTTGAATAGTATTCAATTCCTACCATAAACCTACTTTTACTGCAATTCTTAGGAGGGCGTAGGTTCAAGCCCTACTGGGACCATTTTTTTCCCCTTATTTTCCTTTTTTACTAGTAAGTTTTTACTTCTTTCAAGACTTTTTATCGATGTTTTGTACAAAAATGGAAAAAGATGAATCTTATAAGCAATTTCTTGGTGTTCAAAGAGAATTTACTACTTAAACAGAAGGGGTAGAGTTACAAATCTTTAAAAATATTGAGTTACGCACGGTGAAAGTTCTCTATTTTGCTTTCACTCTTAGATTATATATTGTGGAAGAAAATTAGGTAGGTTTTACGTCTTCCCTAAGGTTATTTTTAAATGGAGTAAGCAAAATTCAAAACAGAAACACATCATTCGACCTTATTTTTTCAATGTTTAAGTATGAATTCTGTCTCATTAAATCCGTTTACTTGAGGCACCGTAGAAAAAATGATATTGACATTTTTATATTGTGTTTTATAATTGTTTACCAATAGTTTGATGTTTCTTCTATTGAAATTGATGGTAAAATGAGTTCTCTGCAAACGTTTTGGATAGTGGCTATCACTTTGAAATTTGTCTCTACTTGAGCTTGAGGAGACACCATAAGTTATTCAAAACTTTTTAAAAACGGCACGGTAAAAGTTGTTTAAAATTTGCAAAATAGTGCAAAACAGGGTTACCTTTCAGAATATACCAAGCAAAGGCCACTTTGTAAACATTACTATTAGTGACCTAATACCTTAAGTATCGCAGTGCATGTATACCAATTTTATATGTACATCTGGGTTTACTACAAATCTTATTCGAATCTGAACTCAGATAGTATCTGGAATGTAAAACGGGTTGTTATTTTTTCTCCGCTTTTTATTCACTGTACAAAAATATATATAGGGTACATTTTTGCACGAGAACAAAACGTCGTAATTGCATATTCCGATATCCCTCAGCTACCCTTTACTGAATTGTTCTGAAAAATAAAGCGACAATATACAGACGAACAGTACTTAAATACTTCTTGAATTTTCTTTATGCAGTAATTGTTTGAGACGTATAGATATCAAAGCAAGTGTGACTAGTATGCCATCCGATCTGATAGTTATAGGAGAAAAAAATAACAACTAGCTTGTGTCATGGTGTACACCGTATGTGTTTCGAATTGAATTACTAAGTTTCACTTTAATTATTGTTTACGCCCAGCTAAATGATAGTGACACTTTCCACTCTAAAGAGTTTTCACGCCGTTATGGAAGGTGTGAAAACTTAAACGATGCAGGTACAGTCCCTGGCTCGCGGATTTTTCAAAGTCCGCGCTTCCCCGCGATTGGACCCTAGCGCGGACAATTTCCTGAGCCGCGGGGATGCGCGTTTTTTCATGCATCTCCGCAATACATTTAACAGCGTCCGCCGCGACCAAATGCAATAAAATCGATTGCGATGTCCGACGATGATGGTCGCGGCGCATCGCGATGAAGTGCCGGTGGTTCGCGGTGAATTGCGATGAATCGCCGCGATTTACAGGTAAATGCAGTGGCTGGTTGTTATGTATACAGTTAATTTAAAATATCAACACTATGATGGGATAAGAAATGAAGAAATTAAACAATGTTTTATATTTTTGAATCATTTATTTCTTCTTACTTTTCTATTTAGTTTAAACATATTTATTCCCAAATAGTTAACATATACATTGATACATAGTCATACAGTGAATATTGTAACTTAGGAAAGGATAAGAATGGAAGACTAGTCTTATAGAATTCTTCTCCTTCGCGGACAATTAACTTGTAGACATACTATAAATTTGTAGCTAAAATGGGACTTGAAAGAAAAAAAAATGTTGTCGTTATGTTCTCTGAAAACAAATGTACAAAGATTGTCAGTTCAGTATTTTTGTTAAAGAAAAATAAAGACGAAAAAGGGTTAGTAAAAGAAGAGTTGTTATAAAGTGAAGTAATAATAATGAAATGATATCTATTGCATTATAGTCTTACTATAAATATAAAGATAGAAGTGTTGAAGTCTGTCTTAAAGAAAGGGGTCATTTGTCTTATAAGAATCTCTTGCTGTCCGATATGAAGGACTGTACGTAGAAGAATATAGTCATGTTATCCTGATCAGAAAGGGATGGGTTACCAAAAAGAACAGTATCCAAGTCAATATCAAAATTCCGCAGATTATTAAGAAAATCGTCCCGGCAATCATTGTAAAGTGTACATTCAAAGAAAAAGTGATGATTAGTTTCAATATTGCCACATTGGCATAATGGTGTAGGAGAAATATTTCTAAGGAACAAGTGATAATTCAGTGCACTGCATTTAGTACGGAGACGTGTATGGAGAACCTGAGACTTCCTGTCCCCAGCGTAATAGTACAGTGGTGTACGTCGCTTGTTTAAGTTTAAGTTTCGTTTAAATGAAGACAGTGTTTGGGAGTTGCGAGTATCAGGGTTAAGCAGGTTCCAATCACGTATAGTTGAAGGCAAAAATGAATTGAAATAAAGTGTTGTTCTTGCGGGTATACCGTGGATGTTGTCTGAGTTTCTTAAATTGTAGCGTGTGTCACCTGAGTCAGGAACGAGAGAAGACAGATATGTGGGGGTCAAATTCGACTTCATTTTGAAGAACAAGATGAGTCTATGTTTATAGCGTCTTTCTGAGAGAGTTTCCCAATGTATTTCTCTTTGTAGATTTTCTATTGAGATGAGCTTAGTCGCACCAGATGCAATGCGTGCACATTCATTTTGAATTTTATCAAGTTGGTCCAGTTCATATTTGGTACAATTGCTCCACACCACATCAGCATATTCAAGTAAAGGTCTTATGAAAGAGAGATATACAATTTCAAGGGATCTGCGATCAAGCGAGAATTTCAATTTGCGCATAATGTTAACCCTCTTTCACGCTTTTTCTAAGATGTAGTTGATTTGAGGATGCCAGGAGCAATCACTTGACAAGAATACACCCAGATGTTTGTGGACAGTTACTTCGGGTATGTATTGATTATACATTTGAAGAGGAGAGTGTGGTTGACCATTTCGTTTTCTTGATACCAACAAAGTTTCGGATTTGGAAGGATTAAATGTGACGAGCCATTTATCTGCCCACGAAGATATTGTTTGAATGTCAGACTGAAGAAGACCTGCCGCTGTATCTGGTTGTTCAACTATAACGTAGAGACTTGTGTCGTCAGCAAAAAGGTTAACACATGATCTTATTTCATCAACAATATCATTTATGAAGATAAGGAATAGTAAGGGACCAAGGATTGATCCTTGGGGAACGCCAGATTTTACATAAGCCCAGTTTGATTTAACTCCAGGAAGGATAACTCGTTGATGTCTGTTAGAAAGATAATTTTCAAACCAATTAAGGAGAGGACCTGTAATTCCAGCATGTTTAAGTTTACAAAGTAGTCCTCTGTGCCAGACTTTGTCAAAGGCTTTGCTGATATCGAAGAACACCACACGTACCTCAAGACCGTTATCGAGGGCTTTGCAGAGAGTGTCATATATGAAAACAAGTTGGTTGACTGTTGAGTCACCTGGAATGAAACCAGATTGCACTGGAGTAAAAAAAACGAGGATCATGAAGGTGATTGAAAACATGCTTGAAAATAAGACGTTCAAAAACTTTTTCAATGGTATTTAAGAGGGAGACTGGGCGATAATTACTAGGAAGAGTGGCATCACCTTTCTTGTAGATTGCGCTAACGTGAGCTTCTTTCCACATATTCGGCACAATAGAGAGTTGTAATGAGGCATTGAAGAGATCACAAAGAGGGAAAGATAGTTCGTGAGAAGCTTCAAAAAAATTCTGTTGCTTATTCCGTCAGGACCTGCGGCCTTATTAACTTTTAAGGACTTTAAAACATCTTCTGTTTCTGTTGGATAAAGATGGATGTTCATTAAGACTTGGTTTGAAGGATATAGGTCTGGGACGTCTCGGTTTCCATCATCAATATACGTCTGCTTCTGAAAGTACTCGTTGAGGAGGTTAGCTTTATCAAAGTCAGAGAAAGTGGTTTGATGCGTATTGGAATTGTACAGTGAGGGAATAGTGTTGTCGGTGGATTTGGAAATAAAAGATTTTAAAACATTCCACCAATCTTTGGAAGAAAAAGAGCCATTTTTAAGTTTGTCTGAAAGTTTTATGAAGTAGTTTGATTTAGCATCACGAATCAGCAAGACAGTTTCATTACGGAGTCGTCTAAAAGTCTGCCATTGGTATGGTGAATTTGTTTTTCTTGCTTTTCTATAAGTTCTCTTACGCTTGCGTATATATTTCCTTATCTCGTTATTCATCCAAGGAACGTCACCGGGTCTAACTTTGATATTCTTGTTTGGAATATTATTTTTTGCAATGGAAGTAATTTGGCTAGTTATATTAGAAGCATATTTGTTTATATCCTGATCAGAACAGCTATTCCAGTCAAAATTGTGTAGTTCTTCTCGCATGCTGTCGTAATCACCTCGATCATATTCCCAGACTAGTCGATCGAAACACTTCTGTTTGGGCTTGTGAAATTTGAGAAGAGCATAGATAGGAGTGTGATAACGCTGTTCCTGTTCCAAGAAATGTTCACCTACGCCAGTGAGAAGAACGTTACTGCTATTTGAAACGAAAATAAGATCCAGTAAGGACGAAGTATTTTCTGTAATATGTGTGGGTTCGTCAATAAATTGTTCAAGACTAAATTGCTGTGTAATGGATAATATGTTCCGATGTGGATTTAGACCAAGGGCATTGTAGTTGAAATCACCTGTGACTATAACATCAGGGACATTTGTATCAATTGCTAGGCCGATGGAGTCCTCTATAAGATTGTTGTATAATGCATCTGAACTTGAGGGACGATAAAAAACTCCAAAAGGTATATGTTTATTGTTGGAAAGAACTATTTCGACCCATATACATTCAAGGCGGTTGATCTCAAGATCATGTCTGCGAAAGTAATGGATGTTTTCTTTTAGATACAAGATAACACCTCCATGTGAATCACCAGTACGGTCTTTACGTTCAGGTTTATGAAATGAATGCAACACTATATCTTCGGATGCGAGAGAGTTACTCAACCATGTTTCAGAGAAAGCAAGAATATCAAAGTCACACAGTTCGGCATATAGAATATCGAGTTTGTACTGTATGCTCTGAACATTTAAATGAACGAAAGAAAGATGATTAGATATAAATTTCAGATGTATTAGTGTGTTTGTGGGAGTAGTGTCATAAGATGACGTGGATGAAGATGGACCTGGATTTTTATGTATGTCCCCAGCAACCAGCAGGAGGCATGCAATCCATGCTGCAAAAGTAACGACAAATAAACAGTTGATTACATATTCCATGAACATTAAGTTATTGTAGAGTCTGTCCATGTTGAGCAAAGTATTTTTACTACGAGGGTGGTTGACATTGTTGTAAATACAAGCGCTTGCTAACAAGGAGTAACATAACGACAAGACAAATACTGGACAACTATGGATAGTAATGAGTAATAACATATGTGAGAAAAAAGGTAGGAACCGATGGTATCTGTATGTGTACTTGACGGCTTGGTTACAAGTTAATCGTTTATTTATGTGATTGAAAAATAGACAGCAAGAATCTGAAAATCGCCGTCATTGGTAATCGAATAACATATCCAATATCCTTGAGACGTACAGGCCAAATCGGACAAAATAAGGCTAAGAGATAAGTGAAGACTTTAAGAGATACAAAGTACTGGAGACAAATAAGAAAACAGATGCAAAAATACGACATTTGTTAGATCTGTTAAATGAAAAATTAGAGGATGTGTGAGGGATAAGATGAAAACAATAAGGGTGACTTTTTGAAAAGTAAAGAACATAGATGAATACATTAATGTACATGCTGATAAACTAATTTGATAAACGCTTAAATACTACATAGTTAGGTTTTATAGCTATTAAAATAGATTAGACGGAAAATAACTTGGATAAAAAGAATTCTATTGACTGTTCAACATCACAAAATAAATAAACATCACACTGGGTTGAACTGAAAAACGTGTATGAAAAGAACATTACAAACAGATGCAAGGAGAAAAACGGTAAAATGGAATTTCTCCACATAAATCTCATTTCAAAAATGTTCAGTCATATTGTCTGGATTAACTCTACTAGACAGCACTAATGTACGAAAAAGAAACTTAAAAGAAAACGACATTTGCAGGAAAAAGCAATAAACAAGAAAAAGTGAAATAATACGTCAGTTATATCTCTGATGAAAAAAGATCAGTCATTATGGCTGAATAATCTATACCGGGTGATAGTCGTGTAAGAATTAACAAAATTACAAACGACAAAAAAAAACAAAAACAATAAAAACAAGAGTACACCACCTGTATCTCAGTTGAAAAGGTTTAGTATTTAGGCTTAATAAACTGTACTGGATAGCATTCATGTGTGGAAAAAAAACATTACAGGCGACATAGCAGTAAAACACAATGAAAATGAAATTACCCCACATGACATGTATCAGTCATATTGGCTGAATTAATTTCGTGTATGAGAAAGATCATTACAAACGGCAGAGTATGAAAACAAATTGCATTACACCATGATAAAGTTGTTTAGTCATATTGATACTGATAGCAGTTATATGTGAACATGAAGGTACAAAAAAAAATGAATAAAAAAATGAAACTACACCGCGTATAACTCATTTATAACTGGCCGAATTCATTGTACTGCAAAGCTGTCATGTGAGAAAAAAAAGAATATTACAAACGACAGATCCAGAAGGTTAACAAAAAATTTCAAATGGAATTACATCACGTGTATCTGTTAAAAACGTACAGTTGGATGAATTAATTGTACTGGGTCGCAGTCTTGTATGAAAAATAACATTACAAGCGGCAGATGCAGGAATATAACAATGTTTAGCTATATCTTAGCATTTTAATTTCTGAATCAAGAGTTTCAGTATTAACTAAGGCATGGTAATCAAAAATGAAAATCAATTAATTAACATAACAGTCAATATATAATTAATTATTTTACAGTGCAAAAAGAGCAGATAAGTACATCACAGTCAAAATATTTGACCAAATTCGTATTATTATATTCAGTGCAATAACAAGTAGATAAGAAACGTCACAGGTAGTAACTTATACTGAACGGATTGCAATACAGGTAATCCGCGAAAAGTTCATGATTGATCTACTTAAATTATGCCAATATACTGCGGAAAATAAACTAGTCGACATTAGAAGAGGCATTGCTGTTTTCTGCTACAGTGTATGACAGGAACCGATTGATGTCACGTTTGGTGTGGATTCTGTGGACACTAACTTTTTTGTCTTTAGTGACTTTTACAAGAATTGTTCCATCAGTGGACCAAGCACCAATCATGTGCTTGCGTTTAACAAGTTGCCTGGCTTCGAAAAGCAGTTCCGACCTGTATTTGGTGAGGTCCTCGTTTACAAAGATGCCCTCATAGCCGTTTGATTTTAGTAGGGAGCGTTTTTTAAGAAGTTTATCTCTTGAGCGACGTGATATAAATTTGACCAGAATATCGCGTGGTTTGTCAACGGACGAATTAAATTTCGCATTTTCTTGTAAAATACTTGTGTGACGACAAGAAACAGATCAGGAATTAAAGCACTTATTAGAACTAACGATGAGGTAATTGAAGATTTCACTTCGTTATCCTATATCTTATTATTTTCCGGGAGTTTTGCATAATATGAGCCGCGCCTTGAGAAAACCAACAAAGTAGCTTTGCGACCAGCGTCGATCCTGACCAGCCTGCGCATCCGCGCGGTCTGATCAGGATCTGTGTTTCTCTTACTGCAGTAGGTTATGAAAGCGAACAGCTTGGATCCTGTCTAGACTGAGCGGTCACAAAGCTACTATGCTGATTTTCTCTTGGCGCGGCTCAATTATATAATGATTTTTTTTCTTCAGATATTATCAGATTACGAGTTTAAAAATCATATATTTACAGCTTTCTGTAATATTTTAGTGATCAAGTCTGCTACATGTAAATAAGGCGTTGAAGGTGTTACATAGTGAAATTAAAAAAAATGTCGAAAATGATTTTATAATGTATATAAAGTATCTGCATTTAAACGGAATTGACTTTCCACCCGATAATGTTCATGAAACATTTGCAATAATAATGATTGATTTAATAAAAACTAGAAATATATATCATGATAACAGATAAATTTTCCATGGATGCAAAATAAATATCATAAAAAATATTTTTAAGTCAGTGCTTTAAACTCCAACAGAAATATGTATGTTTTTATTATATAAACTAACTTTTTGTGAAATTAGAAAAAACGATCTATCTATCCATTTTATTGGCCCCGAATTGCCACTAAATAAGGAGCGTTAAACTAAAATGAACTAAAGTGTATGCACTACTACTTTAAAACATTTAAAATATATTAAAACTTAAAAAACAATGTATTTACGTCCGATACCTTCCATTCACAGGTTTATTTTTAGATTACACGCCACGTCTATATGTCATATCGATAAATAAATGAATATAAACATTTATCCTCTACAGGAAATCATTAAATTTCAACTTAAAACTACAAAATTGCGACGCCAAGCCCTACGTGTAAATTTTAAAATTTATCTAAAAGGTAAGATAGGAATAAATTTTAATTTGTTAAATACTATAGATAAATTATTAAACTAATGAAATGATTACATATCAACATTAATTTTATTTATTTGTTCTTAAACCCTATTATTTGTCCATTTTAACAGAAAAAACTAATGCAATTATACAGGTAACAACAGTAGAGAGTTATATGTATTTAACCAACAAAATTTACCTGGATTTCGCGGTGATTGCCGGTGGTTCACCACGATCCATCGCAATTCACCGCGACCCGCTGAGATTATTCCTCGTGACTCGCCGCGGGCATTTAGTGATACCTTTATTGTGGTGTATTATATAATCATCGCGATTTTTCGCCCTTGCAAACAGCCGTTCAATGTGAAAAAATCATCGCAATTTTCCACTCAAGGCAAATATCTATGCCGGTGGTAACGCGGAAAAAGCAAAATCCGCGAGCCAGGAACTGTATTCATAAAATCGCAACTTAAATATGTTGAAAACATGTTTTAAGGGCATAACAATACATTCGTAGGAGCGCATTTTTCGTAAAATTGCATTTTCGTAAAACCGCAACTTTGTAACATAAGAAATAAGAAGGAAAGCAGCCGGGACCACAACACCTTTTCGTAGTATATCAGTATTTCGTTAAATTGCGATTCGTAGCATCGCGAATGCACTGTATTACAATTTATCTGTCCCATCGCGTGTCACAAAACGTTTGTGTACATGTATACATCAAAATTAAACAAGGGCATGATCGATATTCACACAAAAACGGGTGTCAATTTTAAGTATGCTTTTGTACATAGTCTTTGTTAATATTGTATTTCTATTTTAGTGGAGTTCAATGTCTTTACATGTGAAAAAACAAGCGAACCAGAAACGTTGAAATATTTTCAAAGCAGTAGGTTTTTTAAAACTGTGAATACTTCGAAGTGAAAATATTTTTCTATTTGGATATAGGTTACGGATGAAATAGGATATAAAAATAAGATTTTGTAAGTTTATTTTAATTTATTTTAATCACCAATGATTCCCTGCATGATTCCCTGCGCGTGAGATTGTGATAAGATCAGAAAATGTTCTTCGACGTTAGGTGGTAATTCTTATCTCGCCGCAGCAGATATATTACGATATCGGCGTCAGGGAGTACGATAGGCAAGTGCAAGAATACTGTTGTTGATTATACATGACTGTTAGTTTAATAGTAGGGTCACATTAAACGCTTTGTTTCCTGTCTCCCAATCTCACATTTCAAAACAGCTTTTTAAAGGAAATGATTCACTAGCTTGTTTAATTATATACTGACTTCTGTTCCAATTTCACGACTGTTTATATACCTTTCGATGAAAAAGGGCAAATATCAAGTATAATAGTCGACTATTTAATTGCCATGTCACAAAGAAGCTAACTGAATGAATCAATGACATAAACAAGTACAAAAGGGCCAAGCATTTTGGTAAGACGTATGTTTTAGTCATAGAAATTTCCCCTCTTCTGATGCTAAATAACACTAAGATACCTGCATACATATATGAACTTAACCATAACTTGCAAAGTCAAGTCAAAATAGCGATATATATTTGTTTTGAAAAGCAAAGAGAATCAATCTTTGAGTCTGTGCATTGCATGTCGGATAATTAGAGTAAATTATATCCTCCTAACTATTGATTATTGAGATACTGCGTACGTACAAAAAAGTACAAAATTCAATTTAGTGAATCGAGAAAAGAGTCATACATTTGTAAAAAAAGCAAACTAGATTTATGGAATATGTGTATTGCATGTCAGATCATCACATTGAACAACTAGTTTCAATAAATTCCCACTAGTCATTCTGATATAACATCTTATAAATAATTAACAAAGAGTATGCGGAAGTCGACGAACGGATGCGTGCAATAGCCCTTCGAATTCTTCAAGTAGTCGATATAAATCATCTTTTGGAATAGTGAAATAGCAAATGTGCACAGGGGCTGCTTTCAAGTTGGTAGATAGAAGGGTAAACAAACGTTTTTGTTCATTTTGGGCCTATTTTTAAGCATTTACTCATTCCTCTTCTAAACAAGCAATTAACAAATATGATAAACAAATGAACATTTATTGTAAAAGAATTCAAATCAAATCACCCTCGAGACGGTGGATGGAATCCAGACTTTCAAAAGCGAACAACTTGGATATCTAACCAGCCTGGCACTTAAACATTCTCACGCTGCGTTTTAGAACTCATTTAACCTATCTATCAGAATATATAATGATTTATTTCGAAAATATTCCATGAAATAAATTCGTTATTCAATGTAACACATTTTTATGCACCGGTACCAAAAAATAATTGCTCTAGGTACAATGTTAATTTCGAATCGTTTATACTCATCTTAGATATTTAGTTTTATGACATTCAGTTTATTTTTTTCCATAGACTTTATATGCAATCCATACAAAAGGTTACCTCTTATATCCCAGAAATGAATAAAGGAGATAGATGTGGTTGTATATGATTTTATCAACTTTAATACCGATTTTTCGTTCAGGAATGTGAATTAAGTTGCTATCCAAACCGGTGCATATACTAAATCCAAACCGTTAACTGCTTTTCAATTACTTGTATCCAAACCGTTACACACTTGATACATATGATTGACTTAAGATTGTATTTTTCGCAAAAGTACTATGCTTCCAGTTTAGAGACCGATGACAAGATATGTCAGAAAATGTTTCTTCTTTCTTTTTAACTGATTTGTCTGCTGATAGTTCTGATAACATCATTAAAAAGTTTCGTTTTCCCTTCTTGATTCCCATAATCTGTACGCTTTTATCACTTAGTAATTAAAACTGGAATAATCTGATCTTTTTATACCGAATAACTTAACCATTAGAATGAAAACTGAATACCCAATAAATCTTTTTTTAAAAATATGTGTTTAATCGTAGAAAACATCATAAATTACATGATGTTTTTGACATTTTTGATCGGGAGAGGCCATATTGGACAGATCCAAACACACGGCAACCGTTGTAGTTACCATACAGTGAAACTGCTGCAGCGATAAAGAAATAGACTGTTTAAAAGATAAATCTATTGTAATGGACTAATAAGTGATATGTTTTATTGTACTTTGATTCAGTTGCAAATAGATGTTTTAGCAGATATACTTTCATAGAAAAAACATATATTTCGACATATTATTTCAATAATGGTTAAAAATAGTTATGTGTACTTGGTGCAAGTACACTCCTATATCCGGCATGCATTTTGATTACAAACATTATGGTAGCTTCACTCTAATCAAAAAGGAACAGTCACATGGTAGGCGGGTCTAGTTTTAGCGTTTTGTTTCTTTCTATACACTAGTTAAATAATTGAAAAGGGAATACATACGCGTTTTATAAGGTTTGTAAAGATTTTGTTTTCGTTTTTTTTTTCTGGCTGATAATTCTGATGGCATTTGAAGGAATCCGAAATTACTGACTTTAATCAGATGTTTTGTGAAGTTAATAAATTAATTATTATTGCACTTGTTTAGCAAAACTCTTATTCAGAATACCTGCGTATTTAATAAATGGGTTACTATAGGTTGTATTCCAGGAATACGCATGATTATTTTTACAAAAATCATTTAGTAAATTCATTTTTTTTAATGAACGGTAATCTTATTTGAAACGAATTTTCTACATTTTGTTTGAATTAATCAAGTAGGTGTTTATACTAATATATATAGCTTAGTTTTAGAAGTATATAATTTAACAACCCCCATAAATCTTTTTCAAAAATTTGTCTTAAAAACGTATGGAACTTTGGATAAAATGTATACGCAGATAGCTTTTTTTATTAGCCTATGGTTTATGTTCATGTATAAATTAGCGTTCAAAATACATATATATTATACCAAACTGTTATATGTATACACCTCTGTTCTACTTCTATTTTAACCGCCTCGATAGCCTAGTGGTAGAGCGTCCGCTTCGAGTGAGGAAGGTCTTGGGTTCGATCATCGGCCGCGTCATACCAAAGACGTGAAAAATGGTACCAGTAGCTCCCTTGCTTGGCGCTCAGCATTAAAAGGGAAACGGGCATCTTCTCTCATACCCTCGTGGCGATGGATTCCATCAGGAATGAGGTGTCAAGAGTGATTAATATAAATTGTAGAACTTCCTTCACAATCGACCTAAAAAAAATTATGTATAATTACTATTTTGACCTGAAATAAAACAGATTAACGGTTACTATGGCACGTCGAACGTCAGATAATAAATTTATGTTGTTTATCTCTCTGTTTGTATACGTCAGTACTATATAGAATGTCGTAATGTAGATTTCATTTTCTAAAACATTCATTTATGTTTTTGAATAGCCTTATTTGATAACTTGTATTATATTGTTCTAAAACGCTCTCTCTCTCTAAATATACAGCAAATAATACGTGTTGCAAATGATTTTTTTTGTGGTATGCTGTATTCTGTTAAATATTTAACATATCTTTTATGGGATAGTACGTTAACTACTAACAAGACATGCCAATGCCTATCACAAACCCATAGTGGCCGCGTCCTGGGACGACTTTTGCAGTATTAACAAACCGTTCTTTGTGTTTATTCAGGTAGATCAGGCGCTTAACTAGGCATACGCAAATACGCACGTGCGTCATTTTCAAATCGCATTTTCAAAAAATAAAAAGTCTAAAATTTCGAAAACTTCATTAAAAATCGATGCTTAAGGGGAGTTAGGCATTAAATTCCTATCGATCACAGCTGAATTCTTGAGTTCTTTTAATATCTCAAAATGAGAAGATGTCCCCCACAAAAAGCCGACCGCAGACCTACTTCGTTGAACCGTTTATAACTTTTCATGTATCATGTATATTCCAAATGTAAAATGTAAACAAGCCGCGACTGTTTGAAATGGCTGACTGTGGCACTTCGTCCCCTTAACGCTGACGTTTTTGAAAGCACAGAGAACCCAAAGTCTTGTAATAAAGACGAAAAAGTGGCATTGATCACTCACGAACGTGACGTCATTCTAGCGTAAGAGTGTTTTAACCGAAAAAAGCATATTACATAAAAATGATAATGCACAATAGTGTAATAAGCTTTGACGTCGACGTCGTATATAGTATACGAGGCGTTGGTCAAATTGATTTGTTTATATAGTAAAAGAAAGTAAAAAAAAATATGTTTCGACACATGTGATAAAAAGAATATTATGTGTGTGACTTTCCACTTTAATATCTTTAAATCCTTTTTATAAAATTGATAAAATGATCGACAGAGCCTTGCATTTTATTATTTTATTCAATTCGTTTGATAAATTCAATATAAAACAAAACACTCGTGTAATATCCTCCAGGAACGTAGCTGCCTTTACGCAGATACGCAGCTGCGTAGTGAAAATCTGGCAAGCATACACAATTCAAATTGCTAATCTATTTCGTTTCAATAAGAAGTCTAATCATGCAACGGAGATTGCTTCATATACAGTCATTGCTTACTTCGTACTCTGTTTTTAAAAAGAAGAATAGCGAACTCATCGGGACAAGCAAAATGTGATCCTTAAACATATGTTACATGTTCTTTACCAGTAGGAATTATTTGTATAGCAAACTGATTTATAATAAGTTGATTTAACATGCATTGCAATTCACCAATTGTCTTTGTAGTTTTATAACAATTTATGTATACTTTTGCAATTTATTTCGTTATCCTACTACATGTATTTGATTACTTATTTTGTAATAATCGTGTGAAATAATACAATCATACGCCATCTATGCTAACGGTTTAAACAGGCAAACTTCTATAACAAAATTATAACACAATGTCAAAAAAAAAAGAATGAAACAATGTTGGCTTTCAAGTCTAAAAGGAATTTTGAATAGGATATTTTTTATAATATTACAGAAATAATTTTCGCACATAATAATCATTAAGTTATTTTCAGACGTCATAGAATATCTGCTATATGTTAAATTTATAATTTACTTAAATGTATACGTAAAGAATGTCGACCGAGTACAAGGTCTTCCTCTGCAGGAAAGACCTACGCACGAGCTTCTTGTGAACACCGGGAGCGTGTTTTGAGAAGCCCGTGCGCAGGTCTTTCCTACAGAGGCCGATGTATGAGGCCGATACCCGACTTACATACCGTCATTCCATCGGTTACGATTCTGACGAAATTTTATCACAGGCATTAGATCTCAGATGATATAATGAACTTAAAGACAGAAAGGTTTTTCTGACACAGAATATAAACATGTAAGGAATTTATGTTACTTTTAGAAATTTAGAAGTTATGACGTGATAATTGTTCTCGTAATTTTGTTTATATAGGTGTAGGAAGTGGTTAAACTGCACATGCAAGACCGGACAGGTATGTTACCCCATCAGATATTACCTGAAAGGTTTATGCAGGATTGCCTGCCTACCAAAACAGTACTTCCATATCGGTAGACAATATGAAACCTCAGAAAAGTAAAAAATATTTTCATTTTTGTAGAGCAAATTATGGACATTTTTGTGACAAAACACCAAAAACATTGCCTAAAACGATTAAAACCTTTTACTGTAAGCATCCGTGAAGAAACTTGATATAATTTTGAAAAAGGTCACACAAATCTCGTTTTCGAAGAATTTGACGTTTATTTATAAAAGAAAATTTAAAGTATGGTGTACAATTCGCACCATTTAATCGAATCCACTACGGTTACATGTCTGTTCCAGGAAGACATTCTTGAGCACCTTATTATTGAACAAACGGGACACTGTTTCCTTTCCAGATGTGTGTCATTTATGGCTGGATTTTAGAATAACTTTTCTCGGTGTTCATCACATTGATCTGACGTGACGGGCATAAGACCAAAGTCCGTAGGTCAAAGATCAATATCACACGTGTAGGTCAAAGGTCAAGATGTCCTGAAGTATACACACATACATGTATGTGTGCTGAAAGTCTAATTTTCTCATTGAAAGAATGTCGTTTTTATTCTCACTCGTAAAAGCTTGTCTACAAAGTTCAGACAAGAAGGTTATAGAAAATTTGTCCAGTACCGATTTAAAAAAATATGTATGAGACTGTGACCCTACTTTGAAAGAAGTGTAGTTTTAAAGAACCTGACTCAATCTTTGAAATATATACTCTTAGTATAAAAGATCGTACCGAGTGTAACTAGAAACCTATGTAAATGGCTTACTTATACTTCAAACATTTAAAGAATTAAGTGGGAGGATGTGTAGTGACAACGTATCATAAATGCAGCTGATATTTTTGAAGATATATCCCTAGATGTTTAAAAATTGTATGGAGCATTACTTGTGTAGTATAAGAGGCGCTCGTTATTATAAAACACATTGAGGACAAATGAAAAGGCACAAATCGCAACCATATATTATTAAAATCTGTGTTGCATTTTATTCAAAGTTTTAAAGTTTATTCAACTGAATAATGTTTTGATTGGAATAGGCTGGAAAATGGTGAATTGTAAAACGTTTTTTGTCTGCCTCAGTGGTAGAGCGGTCATTCTTTACTCTCACTTATCATTTTGATTTCACATACATATTTTTCCTTTCGTCATTTACGGCTTTATTTGTAAAGTTGGAATTTTTTCCTCATTTTGGTCAGGCATATAATGATTATCTCACCATAAAAATCATGTGATTGAAACATATTTATGTGTTTGATAGATGGTATTTAATTATTTTTCTTGTGCTCAGGTCTGGATAGAACAGGTAGACCACTGCACGAAAATTCTTTTGTTCAAAGAGGTCTTTCAGAAAAATATAGACCTCTTCCTAACAAAGGAAGAGGTATGTAAAATTATCATTTAGTCCACGGTCACATTGTTGTAGAATATAAAATCCTATAGAAATCAAGTAATTAAATCCGATTTTATCTTACGCCATTGCCCCACAAGTCTTAGATACTACAGTAAAATCCAATTCACAGTGAGATAAATATCTTCTTTCTTTTATAATTGATGATTATATATTTTAATGGCGGATTAGGTAGCTAAGTTATATGTAATTATATTTCAGAAGACGTTAAACTACATTCTTAAAAACAATCAGATCAAGATTTCAGTGGTTTTAGATGTTGTTCAGATATATCAACTGTCACGCTAAGATTTCAATATTTGTTTTACGAATCAATATGTTAGTACAATGTCTACCAAATGCTAATGTTAAAGCCTCGTATAAAACTTCTGAAAAAATACTTTTTTGGTTCGCTAAAGCTTGATATATGTTATTTCAATGTATATTTTAACATTGGGACATGAAAATATGTTCCTTACAAACCATGTTTGTTTACATAGATCAAAGAAGGGCTAAAATAGGGACATTTTAAATTGTTCCTTATAATAGAAAATTTACCGAAAATTCATTTTAACTATGTTCGTTATATTTGAAGTTAACTCTGTTCACAATGATTACACTAGCGTGAAATCACAATGGCGAAGCGCGAAACTGTGAATTTTTCGTAATTTCGCTCTTCGCCATTGCAATTCCGCGTTTCGCAATCGTAATGTTTCGTTTTGTGCTTCTCCATCATGCACAGGTGATAAGCGAAGCGTTGGATCACGATCCATGACGGCAAAGCGCGAGATCACAAGCGCAAAATCGCGAACATTTCTTAATTTCGTACTTCGCCATTGTGATCTCACGCTTCGCCACCGTTATTTCACTCTTCTTGCTTCGCTATTACGCGATGGTGAAGCACGGAATTTTGCGATCTCGCATTTTGCTGTCGTGTCCCACACAAGATCACGATAGCTAAGCGTGAAATTTATAATTTGTTTTGCACTTTGCAATCGTGTCGCACTTTTCCATCGTGGTCTAGCTCTTCGGCATCATTGGGTAGGCGATACGTGAAGCGCTGGATCACGATGGCAAAGCTAGTGACGGTAAAATTCATTTTAACAACTATCGTACATTTACTTATAGACATATCCCTTGAATGATATATCCAATCATAATGATATTTTGACAGTATATTACCTCAAAACATCTGTTTTGATTATATAAATACTTGCACACATGTACATGAACAGCAGTTTACACGTGTAATATTATACGAATACAAAGTAAAACCATACATTTTATATAAAAGAAATGAGAAAAAAAGATATTTGTGCAATATTTTTGCTTAAAAAAATATGCTATTAAAAATGCACAATTTGCGGTTTTCATATTAAAAAAATAATCAGAGGAGGATACCTCGACCCCAGCATTACCTCTGCGTACTATGAAAAATGCCCCAGCTACGCGTCTGAGGTAGATAATACGAGCATGTCTTATAAGGGCGCAGCCGTAATGGTTTTTGGGCTTGCGACAACCAATGAAATTCCACCTTATTATCCCGTGATTTAAATTATCGAATAAATCTTTTTAAGATACAATAAATCTTTTCCAAAATGAAATCAGTTTTGATTTAAACATATTTTATTTCAAACATATGTGTATACCAGTATTACATTTTACAATTTACAATATCGATATTATACATGTTGAAAAAGGATAAGAAGAAATCAGTTTAAGGCGATACACAAAAATACTGAATTATACAACATAAAGTTTAATTATGGACATTATATATGACATTGTAGTCTCATTCGCTGCTACAACAAAATTGTATAAAGATGATACCCCCAAAAGATAGTGACTTTTTTTTAAATTAATTGAATTTACACTATATATTCGACATCTTTGTATTTATCGTTGAGTAAATAGATTTCAAAATTTTGTGTTCAAACAAATACAAATTGTTGATAACCTGTGTAATCTTGTGAGGCACAGATTTAAATTGTGTATATTTTTGTACCATTTGTACGAAGTTCATAGGCGGGTACGTTCTTCGGGCTATCTTTAAACTTTCAAATAAGGGAAAAGGTCAAACGAGTGCATTTAACTGTTTACTAGATTGTGTTAGTAGGTACTGATAAATTTTGTATCGATAAGATAACGATCCTGCTGATTTCACGTGCAGGTATGTCAACAACAGTTCTTAATTTCCGTTTTTCAGTAAAATTAAATTTTCATCCCAGTTTGTGTCATATTTATATTGTTTATAAAATTACATTACTTGAGACTTCACAAAAGTTAAAATTTGATTTCACATAAGTCAAAAATAATGCAATTGAATAAAACTGGTTTTATAATCTCTGTTTTTCAGTTACGAAAGGATTGTCAATTTTGAAGAATGTCTCAGCCTCAAGGCACAGCACCAGGTTAGTAGGATTATAATAACTATTCAAGTATTGTCTTTCCTTTTAATTCTTTTTTTTGTGGCACCGTCAAATGTCGCAACCACCGCTAAATGTCGCAAGGTTGACGTTACATGTCGTAACCAACGCTTTTGATTGGCCGCTAGTAAACAGGACTTGTTTCATATCTGGTTTATATGGTGGCTATTTTCTGCCATTTCGCGTTTTCGCCCCGCGACCCCGCCGAGCGAAAACACGAGAATTTACAAGTTAAAATGGCGGGGGCGCGGGGCGAAAACTCGCTTTTTAGCGGGGGCGCGGAGCGAAAACACGATAATTAGCGAGGTCGCAGGGCGAGAGTTAGTAACTGGTATGTCGGGGCCGCGAGACGAAAACACGATAATTAGCGGTGCTTAAACGCCGAGTTTTCGCACCGCGCTCCTGACATTCCAGTTTCTAAATCTCGCCCCTCGACCCCGCTAATTATCGTGTTTTCGCTTCGCGCCCCTGCTAAATAGCGAGTTTTCGCCCCGCTACCCCGCCGAGCGAAAGCACAAAAATTAACAATATAAAATGGCGGGGGCGCCAGGCGAAAACTCGCTATTTAGCGGGGGCGCGAAGCGAAAACACGATAATTAGCGGGGGCGCGGGGCGAGATTTAGTAACTGAAATGTCGGGACGCGGTGCGAAAACTCGACGTTTAAGCAACGCTGATTATAATGTTTTCGTCTCGCGCCCCAGACATACCAGTTACTAAATCTCGCTCCGCGACCCCGCTAAACAGCGAGTTTTCGCTCCGCGCCCACGCTAAATAGCGAGTTTTTGCCCCGCGCCCCCGCCATTTTACCATGTTAATTCTCGTGTTTTCGCTCGGCGGGGTCGCGGGGCGAAAACGCGAAATGGCAGAAATCAGTCACCATAGGTTTAAGCTGTGTCGATCTAAGTCTTGTCAGAAGATAAAATTATCTTGAGTGCTTGTCATATTATCTCGGCCGCATGACATTTTATCTCAAAAGCAAGACATCTTAGAGCTATTAATTGGTCATGGGTGGCCTGAATGTACAGTTAAGTTCATATTTGTTTTATTTGCGTAGGAAGATCCCATGTGCCCTTCCGTACATTATTTGAGGAACGAGCGGTCACTTTGATATATTTTTTTGCTTTAAGTTTCTTGAATGTGTCTCTTATCGTCACATCATCATCCTCCCTGCCCATATTATCACCCTCACTCCTCAACCTTTACCCCAAACACATTAACCCCCTCAACCCACCGCACCCCAGACACCAAAAAATCATTTTTTATCCTTTGGCTTTGTAGGTATTGTGTCTTAGATGTCTGTATCATTATTCACCCCTTCCTCACCATTACATACCCTTCCCCTGCACCCACAAACACACACTGTCATTACCAACCCGTACTTATTTAGTTGAAACTACAATTTTCCTGTCAGAAAACACTGGCCCTATTTTAATGTAATTTGTGATCCTCTGTCAAAACTGTTCAAGCAAACTAGCGATCTAGGGCCATCAAGACCCTCTTGTTATATACACCAGCAATTAGCATAAAGGTAAAAATTGTTCGTGTTAAGTCGAGAAAGAATACAAGACTGTATGACTATGATTTCAGTCGAGCTTAAAGTGCGACAATTAGCAATGGTGTTGCGACATATAACGAGGGACAAATTTTTGCGCCATTTAGCGTTACAGCTAGGTGCGACATATAGCGGCAGACGATTTTGCAATATTTAAAAGCAGTTGCGACATGTAACGTTTAACGGCGGTTGCGAAAGTTTTAACATTAGACCGACAAGCCGTTTTTAACCCCTCTCAGATACGCTTAGATAATCTATATTTCACTATATATAATACAATAATAATAATTTGGTAAAAAAACAACAAAAACTTTTAGACTGTTGTATAGATTTATTCACCGATTGTTTGAAAAATACGGTGGCCCACTAGATAGGTCGCGTCAAATACAATGGGTGTCACAGCCTGGTTAATATGTTTGTAATTATTGAGTTATTATACCTCTTATCTCATTTGTATGTGCTGAGTGTACTAATAAACTGTAAACTGGGAATATTTACACATTGATATCGCTTGATAAAAATCATATTTTGTTGGGACATTGATATCAGTTGGCAATATTGCGACACAAGTCATTTTCAATTGTGATAATCTTGTAGGTTCGACAAAAATAATTTCTTCCAGCTTAAAATAAGTAATTTTCTGTTGTGACATACATGCAAAATTGTTTTAGATATGTAAATATCTGCTGTGACATTGGTTTCATCTTCAAATAAGCTTGCAATACAGGCGCATAACTATCTTCCTTGACATTATTCACAGGTTAACGTAAAAAGTGGTCTTTAGAGGCGCGGTGATGTATACTCTCATGCTGACTCTAGCTCATTTTTGTCTGCAGGACCATACCTCGGAATTCCAAACAAGTGATTTTTATTTTTAATGGTCATTCAATGTTCAGATTAGCTGGAAAAAACAAGTTGAACTTAATTCTTTTGTTTGAACACATGTGCTCTTGAAATATATATTCAAATTGTCGCTGTCAATAAGTATATATTGTAGAGAAGTCAATATTTGGTGTCCAAATTGGGGAAAGGGGTAGGGGAATAATCAAATTTAAATCAAAATACTATTTTTAATCGTTATGTTTTCCATGCGATGGAACAGTTACAGATTAGAAACTTGAAAATTCGCATTTATCGAAAAGGATATCAATCTCGACCAAAGACTTAGAGTAATAACCCTAAGAAAATCCCTCAGTTTAAATTACGAATATGATGTATAAAACAGTTACAGAACTTAATCGAGTACTTTATCATATATACATGTATATATTAGTCAAGGTCAATTAAGAGCATCTAACAACAACACAACAATAAAACAAACAGCAACAAGATAATAAGAATGAATAAAAGTATGAATAATGGAATGATAACTAAGTGTAATAGTACAAAGTATACCATATAAGAAATGGAGAATGAGAATACACATTTCAATTATTTGCATAACGACCTGATATGTTTACAGAAAATTGACAATTTTATCAATACTGCTTTGTTAATACTTAATTCATTAGTTGTTAAAATTTGATAGCCTTTGGATTTTCATAACAGTACTCCTTTAGATATTTTTCTCGTTCAACTGTAACGTGATCACACTTTAAAACATAATTGAAATTCGTCGTCCAAAGTAATTTGATTGCATAGATAACAAATTCTAAGATTTTTGACTACCTTAAATAATCTTTCTTTTCAACAGATAATGTGTGATTCATGCATCTGCATTTACAAAGAGTATTAGCCAGATCCAATAACAAAATGTTGAAATATTTAAAAAAACAAAACAAAAATAAAACAAAAAACAACAACAACAAAACATTTTTTATAGTAATGATAATTAAAATATTTACTACAATTATTTAGTGTACTCTCAAGCTTTTAAAAAACGGACTTCACAATATTCTTGAACAATGTTGACAACAAAATCATTACAGGATAGCAGGAATGTATTATGGTTCAGCTTTAAATTGATAGGTTTCCACTAGATCTTTGGCCGAGATTATTTTTCAGTTGTAGAAAGCCCTGAAATGTAAAGTGTGTCTTATTTCCACATTTGAACCCCAGAAAAATGTTTCAACGCCTCAAGATAATTTGACTGACATCTACATTGTCTACATTTCATGTTATAGCTCAGGCCAAAGGAAAATGTTTTGTACAATGATTACTCTATCTGCAACATATGTAAAGTCAAATATTTGCTAATGGAGACCATGTTGCTTTGAATGCCCTAAGCCTTTTTTCCAACAGCAGTTATTTTCTTAGTTACCTGTGAAGACCCATCTACACATAGGGACCACTTTTGGCCGAAACATAGTTCATGTACATGCTAAATCAAATCGAGTCTGCTATCATTTTGCTTAGTTGGTTGCATTCTTGCATCCAAAGGATCTTCTATCTGTCGCAACACAATCTTTTAAGTGCAGTGTGGCGTCCATATACATTACTAAATGTCTTCCCGTACATGGATTCAGTGTTGTTATATTTTCTGGTGCTTTGGAATCATGGAGTCCATTCAATATCTATGTAATAGAATTCGATTCTGTTAAGCCGGTGCTAGAGGACGTGAGGGGTGGCACTTTCCATTACTTCTCATGAATAGACTCAGTCATCATTTTGCTTGGTTACATTCTTTTGCTACACAGATTTTATTTCCAGAAACAACATACGCCACATGACGCTAAAGACTCCTCATTCATTACCAAATTAAATATCTTTAGTCACTTTTCATCTGTGAGTAACGACCACCTCATTTCCATACTAAATATTTCATTTTTGTGTAAACCTGTGAATGAAGTTAACTTGCACATAAAGACCTCTTTTTGGCATGGCCTTTACAGTCAAACCCGTGTCAGATACCACCTATTATTAAGGACCTTCTCACTCGAAAGAATGGGAGCCTCCGTGGCCGAGTGGTTAAAGTCGCTGACTCCGAATCACTTGCCCCTCACAGATGTGGGTTCGAGCTTAGCTTAGGGCGTAGAATTCTTCATGACTGTGATGAAGCCATCAATTGGCTTACGGAAGGGTGGTGGTTCTACCGAGGTGCCCGTCCATGATGTATGGAAGGGCACCGGGTCTGGGGTCTTCTTCCACCTCCAAAAGCTGGAATGTCGACTTATGACCTATAACTTTGTCGTTATGATGTTAAACCCAATAAAAACACTAAAAGACTTTATAGAGCACTAGAAAAATTGTCATATCATAGGACAGTTATGACTGGCCTTTCATTTATTATAAACATTTTTATTTATTTTAGACCTTGATACAAAACAGTGTGCTGCTATATAACATAACCATTTTTGTTATGTAACTTTAATAAATATTTTTCTAAATCTGTATTCATGCAAGTTTAAACTGTACGATCTTTTTGTTGTTATATAAAATATGTTAGAAGAAGAGAAAATAGTTTTAAATTCCATAATTTTTGAAATTCTGACGCACTTGCATGTACGTAGACTAGAAGACAAACAATTTGTTATTTTTCAGCATACCAACAACCTGGCTATCCACCACAAGGACAACATTCTTCTAGTAATGTGGTGGTTGTTACTCAGCCACAGCCGCAGGTTGTTGCCGTAGGGACTTGTGCCCGTTGCGGGGTAAGATCTTATTCCTCGTTAAATACTCTTTATAGCAACGGATGTCGCAAACATTATTCTTAAGAAACATCGTGATAACTCGATGATAACGTTTTGTTCATAGTCGACGGCTTGTATGTAGGTTTATGATTGTCAACAAAATCAATTTTTCACTTTAATCCAAATGCACCAAGGCTAGTCTACTGTTCAAGTTTTTTTCCGGAGGGGTATGACACGGTCCCCCTAACTTGTTCCTGAATAATTGTGGTAGTACATGTTTTTGTGTAGCAGCTCTTTTATTGCTGAGGCATCAATTATATAATTTACATTTTTACACTCTTATGGCAGAAATGGACCGGTTTGTTTATTGGTTATGAAAATGATCAAAACTTATAATTTGGATCAAATTGCTCTTTATGAAAGAAGTATCAACGAAACGTATGCAAAGCTATTGCTAGTTCTTAATGTATGGCTTTATTGTGCCATAAAAGTATATCAATCAAAAGATACATAAAACAAATGTATTCCGGTAACGGTGAAAGAAATTTGATATTTAAGTTTTAAGAAAATTCCCCTCATGAAAAATCAAAGCCAGGCCCCTGAAGATGAAATGGTCGGCCACTTTGGGGAGTGAAATATGTACTGTGGTGGTTACAAATGTTGGCTTTTGTATCCGTATGGTCAAGCTAATCACTGCGAAAGCGATATAAGATGAAAGTGTTGACCATAAAATATAACGTGTACATTATAGAGAGAGAAAAAAAGAAAGTTTACAAAAACTGCTCTTGATGTGTTTTATATTTTATTATTCTGTTGTTAACACGATAGTATTAGTAAGCATTGTAAGATGAATGATTATTTTACAATTTATTGTTTTCGAAGTTTTGGCGCAAAACACATTAACACAGCAACTAATAACTAAATCATTGATAAAATCTTAAGAGATATTATCTAAAGGGTGCCAGTGTTAGGAAAAGCAGTCCCGCGTCGATGTCAATACAAACTGAGAATTTCAAAGAACCGGTCTACATATTTTAAAGAAGTGTGCCGTTATAATGAAGTTGCATACCATTTTTTAGCCAACAAAATGCGATTCTTCGCTTTGGTTTTGCAAAATGCATTACCCTGTTATCCAGTTCTCTGGCGCTTAAGGGGCCCATAATAGGATACTCATCGCTATGCCAAATGTTTTTACAAACGATATATTATTTTCAGATTGGTCATGTGTCACGCAACTTTACCGTATTGGGTATAATTATTGCGATATGCTTCTTTCCTCTTGGAGTTCTGTGTTGTTTCCTTCTAATGGAAAAGAGATGCGACAGATGCGGGGCAGCATTTTAAAGACAAAAACTTTGATACAGCAATTTTGTGAAACGTGAAAGAATGACACGTAAAAACACAATTTTCTTAACAGCTTTTAAAATTTAATGCATCATTTCGTAAACATTGCATAAGATCAAAACTTACATATTTGTAAAAAGTGTACCGGTTTCATCATTGAGGTTAAACTGAGCGAATCTAATTCATTCGAGTGACTGCCTCACTGTAATTTTCAAAGAGATGTTTCGTGTCATACCTGTAATTGATACGTGTACGTGTAGGATTTCAATATGCGTTTGAGATATCAAAATTTAGAACATTACAATTTTCTCATAATTTAGTCGCACACATTCTTTATGTACTTATAAATTCTGAATTTGAGAGCCTATATGTACAGGTAGTAACTAATCGGACAGTTTTATATACACACGTGCACAACCCAATTTGTCTAAATAAGGTTGTACAGATCTTCCTCAGTGGAAAGACCATTATATTTAATAAATTGTTGTTTACTAGCCAAAATAGTCAACAGTTTACATGGCAGCTCTTTGTAAGTTTAATACATGTATCTCCTTAATTCAAATTCATTATGTACATACTTATTCACAATAAATTTCTTAAGTTATATATGCAGCAGCTTATTCTTTGAAGCCAATGTCCCCAGCGGTGGAAACGCCAAAGAAATGAGTGTTTTGGTTTTTCGCTTATAAAACAATTTCGATATCTCTCATTTAGGAATAAATCGGAGATGTGACAAAGGAAGGTAAAGTAGCCGTAAGATTTATATATGTGATTTTTTTTATTATTGTTGCAATTTTCGTTTAGGTTGTGTGTGTGCCATAGTTTAAAATATAACGAACAAATATTATGAAACTTGTTGGCACTATCCCCATACCAGTTCACAGTTGATGGGATTGTGATGGCATTGGTACATTGTATGCATGCCAGCTACCGAAAAAAATGGGCCATATGCATTTGGACGAGGTTGCTTTTAAATAAGTTATGTTTGTTTACCATAAACGTAACAGTTTAATTCATAGAATATAAAAAATATCAAATTTCACGAAGGCTAATCGACTAATTTCAAGTTTTGAGACAAACGAATAAGTTAAATATTTAAAAAGATAATTTTTGTGATAATGTGTGTTTGCACTAAAATACGATATAACAGTCGTTTTTCAACTTAAGCAGAGTAAATTGAAGCAGAATATATAAGAATTTATCATTTGAATTTTATTTTCACCCGTGGTATAAAAAATTCATGTTCATTGGTATTTATACAATTTGATAAAGATGGGAACGATATTCATCACAAAAACAAACAGTTTATAGAAACACTGCATAAAAGTTTCCATATGAAGTATGTTACATTGTTTGATAATCTATTTAATCAAGTCAGTTATCTTGTGACGTGCCCAGGTTTGTATATGCTGATTATTGATATAGGCTTGTCATATTAAACGTTTGCGAATTATAAGGTGGCTGATTAATGCCATTTCGTTATAGCGATAGAACGAAATTACGAAATGGCACAAATCAGCCACCATAGAATTAAGACATAAAATTTTATTATGCGCGGTACGTATATTAACGCAATAAAACCAAACTTTCTCGTTGGGCCCTTTGTCCGTCCTGCCAGTCATGAAACTTTATTGGAGTTTTACTCAACACATGAAGTTGTGCACTACTGGTTTCAGCCAGTTACAACATAGTTGTGGCCCTTGAATTAATGGTTTAAAACAAATTATAGCTTTAGTCACAAACAAAACCGCAGATTCACAATTATAGTTGTTGAATATCATTCTAATAAAGTGTAAAATACTTTCGAGGATATATGCAAAACATATTGTGTAAGACGGATGGATAGACCGACAGGTAGACACAGGAAAATGCATAGCCCCGCAACGGGGTTATAAAAAGCCAGGTCTCATTGCTGTTATATGCGCATGTTTTTCCTAAAGCAAATATTATAGTTAATTTTGTTCCGATGAGCCTTAAATATTATAGCATCCCAAAAGTTCACGCTCGTCTTCGTCTAACCATTATCTGATTCTGTGCAGTCTGATCATGACCATTCAGTTAGTATCTTTTTGGTATGCATTTCTATCATCTCTCAACAGTCTTATCCATCGCAGTGTTTTCATACCTTTTTTGTTATGCAGATATGGATATAGATAAGATAATTGCCATTAGTAAGTACTTATATCAAGGAAATAGATAAAAGAGAATACAGGCGATCAGTTCAGTGTATATATTAGAAGAGTACTTTATCCAAAAAATTTAATACATTTGTTTGAATTTCAACACCATATCAAAACTTCCTCATTTAGATTAGAAGTTTATGAGATGGTCTACTTCCGCTTACGTCTTTTTCAATTTAACCTTTACCTTTCTAAAATTGAATAATTTAATTTGGGCAATACCATTCATTATTCAAAGCGGTGTTCACTAAATATTTACTGACTGAACAGCGAACAGTGCAGACCATGATCAGCCAGCATAGATGTGCAGGCTGATTTTGGTCTGCCCTGGTCACAAAAGCAAAATCACTTACCCCCAGCAGACTAAAGGTTAAAATGGACTTTGCACTTTTCTAAACTCAAGGACCCATGTAATTACAGTGATGACATTTGTCTATGTTCTGTAGCTTACCTGATACTTTTGCTGGGTTAAGCATCACACCAACACCATTATAGGTCATATGGCGACATTCAAACGTTTATGGTGGAGGAAGCCCCTAGGTGCCTCTCCATGCATTATTTATTCACGGGCGGGCACCTGAGTAGAACCACCGACCTTCCGTAAGCCAGCTGTAAAAAGATCAACACAACCGCAGACTCAGTTTGATTGAGTCTGTTCATGAGAGGTATTAACATATGCAACACCCCTGACGCCCCCTAGCACTGTCACAGTACTGTCTGTATTAGTTTGCTATTGCAGTACTCTAAATATAATTTGACCTCTTAAATTGCTATTTGCAACAATAACTATACATAATTCGAGGAAATTAGTCGGTACCAGTGCATCTTGCACGGAATTAACGCCAGGTGCTGTAACTTTACGAGTGGCAACGTCGTGACCATTTGTTTTGAGTGAAAATGTAAAATCTGATGTTCACGAGTGAAAAAGATTTTGTTCATACATTTAAAACAAATCATTAGTCCTTGAATTTTATATCTTTTTAAATGGTTAAATCAGTTTTTACCCACTTTGCAGTTCCATGTGTTTCAAAGCTCCGCTTAGCATCAGGTAATAAAACAAGGGTTTGTAAGATACATACTTAGCTGTTGTTGCTTGTATTTGGGGCACTTACTCCGTTAGGTCGATGTATCGTTGTGTTTAACCTTTAGCCTGCTGGCGGCATGTGATTCTGCCTTTGCAACCAGTGCAGACCAAGATTAGCCTGCACATCCGTGCAGTCTGATCATGGTCTGCACTGTTTGCCATTCAGTCAGTATCCTTTTTGGTAAGTACCCCTTTTAACAGATAATGATACTGTCCAAATTGGAAGATGGACAAGTACATTATATAAATTTAGCAAGGTAAAGGTTAAAGACCTTCATTTATCTATTAATTTGCGTTAGTGATACCTTTTAAATACTTACTTAGCTGAATTCTGCACGCAGAGAATATACATTAAGTTTATATGAACACTAAAATTTAACGTTTTCAATGAATTTGCTAACAAAGAAACTAATGTGTATGTAATATAATTCATAATCCACACTACATTTACATTTTTCTTTGCTTGAACACTAAAATTTAATGTTCATGCCCCCGCCCCCCCCCAACCCCCTTCGAAGTGGGAAGGGTATATTGTAACCTTAAGGACGGGAGGTGTGTAGTGTAGTCGTCTCTCTTTTATTACGTTCTGGAATGGCACCAGAGTTGACTTTTGATGAGGATCACTTTATTATGACTTCTAAGATTTATATTATAATAAAAGGTGAAAAGCTGAACTTTGTTTGTTGTCATTTATATCCCTGAGCTATATCTTGATAAACACAAGATTTGGTGGTGTAACGCCTTTTTACACAAGATTAAGACCGATAAGAACACAACACAGAATATTTCAAACAAAGAGAATTTTAATATATGAACACTTTTAATGTTTATTAAATAATAACCAATAGCTTCTAATTCAAAGACTTAACAAATCATACTATCGTCCCTTGGAAGATGGTGTCCAAATACATTCGTCTCCATGTACTCCGTTTCGCGGAAAGGGTACCTGTTCGTTTAAATACATACAGTTACGCAAACGGTTACGGTTGCGCATAAAATTACGGTGTCGGCCCGGTACAATTTCTCCTTCTTTGCTGTATAGCAAAACAAGCACTTTTGGACATGGATTGTGAATTTCACAACAAAATTGCAGCATTGACAGCTCTGTATTTCTGAAGAGTAATACTTTCCCGGTCAATATATCACAGAAAAACACCACCATCAACGATGAACTTTTTTGCTACACATCAAAGTATCTAGTCCATGTTTAAATTTCCCACTGACATCTGTCATGGCCACCAGTCTGGTGTAGTTTTTTAATCCTTCCGCACAGAAATGTAATCCTGAAAAACACACATAAAACAACTGTTAAAGACATCAGAAATGACAAAAAATGTACACAGTATCAATAAATACATTTGGAATATAACATGTTAAAGTAGGGATAGCGTTAAATTGGGAACTTCAAAATTTCAACGAACTACTTTCTAGGATACAACGACCCGGAAGTACTTCTATACCGGGGTGACACCTTACGTAGATTCCGTGTATTACCGTGTAATACGAAATGGTTGCGCCGTAACTAGAAATATAACAGTTGCGCCGTAATTAGAATGTAACAGTTGCGCCGTAATTAGAATGTAACAGTTGCGCCTATAATAAATCCATGATGGGCGTTAAACTTTGACATTGTTTACCTTGGTTACGGAATTTCAGTTGCGGACTAGACTATTACTGTATAAACTACCCTAGTGGAACTTTTAAGTTTAACCTATTGGTTGCGCTATTTTGAACCAGAACCGCCAAATGAAGTTTCTAACCTCTATTTATAGGGTTTTGTCGTATGAATTCCGCTCCTCAACTAGATGGTTTTTCTATAGGTTTCTTGTGGTGGAGAGTTCCTGGAATTTGTTGCGGAAAGCGCTATTTGCCCCGAATTCGTACACTTCAAAAATACAGTTCCGTAACTCAACGGCGTAACTCAACGGCGTAACTCAAATTAAAAGTTAACTACTACATTGTTAAGAAAACCGATTACAGATCTGTTATTGGCAACAAAATCTTTGTCGAAATACCTTTTTGTCATTTGGGTTTAATCTTTCCGTTTAGAATTGTCGTTCGGGCACTATATTCGTAAACAAAGTTTTATAGACTTTGGGAAAATGCGTAAACACACACAAATTGCAGCCACTCTCGAGGATGTCAGAGGCCACTACCGGTTTACATAAATTAAGTAAGGTTTTTTCATTCAGCTGACTAAATATTGTGTCTGAATTCGCTTTCTGATATGAGTTACGGATGATTTGTCCACATTCTGGGATCTGTCAAATGCGTTCCAAATTTCAAATTACAGTTTTATTGGTTGTAGGTCCTTATTAATGATGATAAACAGATTGTGTTTTGTTGTTTTGTATATTCTCATGTTTAAATTCATTCTGAAGTTGATTTTTTCACTGAATATTATTTTTTAACCATTTTGGCCAAAACCCAACTTTTAAAAGGCACCCATTTCCTAACAATATTGTTTTGCAGATCGGTCTGTATGTAGACCAATCAATTTCTCGATGATATCTAAAGAACACTTGGGTCTAGGATCATGAAAGTTGATAGGAAGGTTGGTCATGACCAGCAGATGACTCCTATTGATTTTGAGCTTAGTAGGTCAAAGGTCAAGGTCACAGTGACCCGGAAGAGTTAAATCGTTTCCGGATGATAACTCAAGAACGCTTGGGCCTAGGACCATGAAAGTTGATAGGGAGGTCGGTCATGACCAGCAGATGACTCCTATTGATTTTGAGCTTAGTAGGTCAAAGGTCACGGTCACAGTGACTCAAGAATGCTTGGGCCTAGGATCATGAAAGTTGATAAGGAGGTTAGTCATGAACAGAAAATGACCTCTATTGATTTTGAAATCAGTAGATCAAAGGTCAAGGTCACAGTAACCTGGAACATTTAAACCGTTTCCGGACAATAACTTGAGAACGCTTGGGCCTAGGATCACGAAACATAATAGGGAGGTCGGTCAAGACAGCAGATGGCTCCTATTTGATTTGAGGCCATAAGGCCAAAGTTCAAGGTCACAGTGACCCGGAACAGTTAAAACGGTTTAACGATAACTTGAAGTTTGTTTGGGCCTAGGATCTCGAAACTTACTAGGGAAGTTGATCATGACCAGCAGATGATCCCTATTGATTTTGAGGTCAAGGTCACATTGACCCAGAACAGTAGAACTTTTGTGTACAGTTTCTGAATATCATTCTAATAAAGTATAAAATACTTTCGAGAATACATGCAAAACATATTATGTAAGACGGATGGATAAACCGACAAATACATAGGCGCGCAACGGGGTAATAAAAAGCCAGACCTCATTGCAGTGTTAAAAAGGAACAGGCTTTTTCTTAAGCACATTCGTATTTTAATTGTATTGGATTTATAGCGCCCCAGCATTCACTCACGTCTTCTTACTCTGGTAGCTGAATCCATTGCCGATCACTTTAAAATTGCCGGAAAAAATTACAGGGTTATTATGTCAAAATGTCATGTATGGCGGGGAAATGGTCATAATAGAGTATATTTATTATTGTAATCATGTCATGGTGCACTGTACGGATTTGTATTGTTTCAAAATATCAGCACGTTAGCAGTGTTATCGTTTATCTATGACTTTTCTATCATCTGTCATCTGCCGTTTTTCATACCTGTTTGTAACCTTTTTGTTACGCAGGTTTTGAAATAGATAAAAAGAGGACAATAACAGGTTATCAGTGTAGTGTAAACATTAGAAAAGTACTTTATCAAAAAAAAAAAAAAAAAAAAAAAAAAAAAAAAAAATGCAATTTGTTTGAATTTTAACGCCATATCAAACTTGCTTACTTAGATTAGAAGTTTATGAGATATCATACTTCCGCATACTTCTTACTCGATTTAGAATGGGATTGGCATTTTTCAAACTCAAGGACCCGTGCCATCTAGTTGTGGTATTTTTTTGGGTGTTTTGTAGCAAAACCCGATACTGTTTTAGATGAAAAATATTTCATGTAATGTCTATCCAGGCTCCCGCAATTTTGCTCGATACACTTATGGTCTTTCTACCTGTAATTAAATCTATATGAGCCAAAACCATGAGAAAACCAACATAGTGCATTTGCGACCACATGGATCCAGACCCAGCCTGGCATCCGCGCAGTCTGGTCAGGATCCATGCTGTTCGCTTACAAAGCATATTGCAATTTGAGAAAGTTAGCGAACAGCATGGATCCTGACCAGACTGCGCGGATGCACAGGCTGGTCTGGATCCATGGTGGTCCCAAATGCACTATGTTGGTTTTCTCATGGTGCGGCTCAATTATGAAGATACTTTATAATGATAGATCGCAACCAGGCAAACTAATTGCTGTGTCTGTTCATGAGAGATCATGGCTTGTGCAACAGCCCTGGCGCCCCTAGCACTGTTGCAATACTGTCTGTATCAGTTTGCTATTGCAATACTCTAAATATATTTTGACCTCTTAATTTGCTATTTGCAACAATAAATGTACATACTTTGAGGAAATTAGTCTGTATCAGTGCAAGATCAAAATATCTTGCACGGTGTTCACGCTAGATGCTATATTTTTACGAGTGGCGAAGTCGTGACCTTTTTTTCCGAGTGAAAAATGTAAAATCTGATGTTCACGAGTGAAAAGATCTTGTTCACCCCTTTTTAAAACAACCATTATTTCCTTGAATTGAAATATCTTTTTAAATTGTAAAATCAAAGTTTACGCACTTTTGCAATTCCATTGTTTTCAAACCTCCGCTTATTGTCAGGTAATAGAAGAAGGGTTTGTAAGATACATATTTAGCTGTTGGTGCTTGTATTTGGGGCACTTACTCCGTTAGGTCGATGTATCGTTAAGTTTATCAGCCTGCACATGGTCTGCACTGTTTGCCATTCAGTCGGTATCTTTTTTGGTAAGCACCACGGTACTGTCCAAATTGGAAGATGGACAAGTTCATTATATAAATTTAGCAAGGTACGGGTTAAAGACCAAACTGGAAGATGGGCAAGTTTATTATATAAATTTAGCAAGGTAAGGGTTAAAGATCTCTATTTATTTATTAATTTGCGTTACTGATACCTTGAGTATTTCAGTTCAGCTGAATTCTGCATGCAGAGAATATACATCAAGTTTATATGCACACCAAAATTTTACGTTTTCAATGAATTTGCTAACAAAGAAACTAGTGTGTATGTCATCTAATCCATAATCTACACTACATTTTTTTTTGCTTCTGAACAATCTTAGTTAATATCTCGGGAATTTTGATGTAAGAAATTATTAGAAACAAACTAATTCGGCATATTTACTCGTGTGGCACGAATCTTTAAGTTCTTAGGTTTTAATGCTTGAATTCGCTTCTTATTTAATTTCGTTAAAGTGTATAGTTTATAATTAAGTTAGATATGTGGTAGTCCTACAAATATGCATAATTTCATTATACAAATTTACATATTATTGTTCTCAAACATTATTGTATGTTGAAAAAGACTTTCCTACTCTTACGTCTACGTATCATGGCCTTTAATTTTATTTTTCTATTGTAAAATTGTGGTTCTTAAAAATCGAAAACTCATTTTTTCGAAAGTTTAAAATTTTTATATGAAAATGTTTCTTTGATATCTCAGAGTTTTAAAACAATCAGCAAATAAAGCCAGATTGACACTTTAAAGCTTTTGATGATTTACAATTAAAAATACTGTATTGACATCGTTGTTTAGATCAGAACTTAAATAATATAACCTAATGATGCTTTTTGGCAAATAAAACCAAAGAAAAAAAGAAAAGTGGGCAGAATAAAACACAAGACGATCGTTTGTAAAAATATGAAACTGACGAAAATGGCCCAGAATATAAAACGGGACCTAGCTGATGGTAGTCATGAAAAGTCATGAAAAGGAACGTTTTCCCATTTTTTTGAAAGACATAACACAACCCTTTTTCACATTGTTCCACGTATTCTATAGTAATAAAACGCCAGTAAGACATATTTGTTGAATTTAACTTCGTTCTAATTACTTTATGTTTGCACCGCATATCATATTTAGCAAAAATACTGTCACACTGCACGCTTAATGTTTTTTTTTCAAAACTAATCTGGTAATATATCTTGTCCGTTTCGTTAAAATTTGGGCGACATATTTTCAGTCTACCTTTCATAAAACGACTCGGTCTGATCAGGTGTATTCTCATGCATGCAGACCGACAAAAATTCAGGTAAGGTACATTTTATTACGTTTACAAACAGGATTAAGATCACGCGTAGCAATTCGGTAAGAAATATCTGCTAAAAGCTAACATTCATAACATACCATTTTCATAACATATTTCACAGAGATGAAAGTACAGTATAAATGAATTCAGTTTTCAAGGATATATATTAGTAGTATAGTAATTGTTTGTTTTGGCGTTATTTGACCTCACTTAACCTCTTGTTTCTATTTTATAAGTGCACCTTAACCTTACCCCAAACTTATAATACTAACTCGATACACCTGTACCCTCAAAATCTTTTAAATCATCTTTATTTTAAACAAACGAAACCCTTGGGTTTTTAACCAAATGAAGAAAAATATATTTTTAAAAAATGAAAAAAACCAGAAGGAAACTTTGATAGAAAATGAATCTTTAAACTCCACACTAAAAGTAATTTACAATAGTTTTGTCCTTATCAATTAAAACAATTTATAATACAGTTTAATAGTTTGTTCATTTACTCTTTGATTGTTAACTTTTAGTATTTTATAAGTAAATCATACAACGGTATTTTGTCTTGTAACATTTAATGAAAATAAACAATAATATCAACGATGTACTTGTTTTGTCTTGATATTGAACATAGTTGTATTTTACATTTGGTATTTATTTAATTACTTCTTTTGGCGGAGGAAGCCCCAAAGGGATCAAAGTAAAAAGTATTCAAGTAACAAACCCAATGTGTTCCAGGTCCAGCAGAGTCATCTAAATTGATTATTCCACACTCGTCCTTTGCTTTTGTTTTTGGTAACCTGGGGTTTCTCCGAGAGTTTCACCTCTTGGAAAATTATTTCTACAAAATACAACCCTTAAAGTTTTAATTTTTTAATTGTTTTACCCATTGATCAATTTCAAAGTTAGAAATTGGTTTGTTTATAAATTTTATTTTTTTTACTATAGAATTCGTCTGTACGGTCTCCGTTGAGAATCAATCTCTATACCCGGGCCCATGTCCCTTCCCCACTTAACAAAGATGTTAATAAAAGGGTATCCCTAGACTAAGCAGCCAGATACCCAGGAACCCGCCGTCTTGGTTTTGTTTTTGTTTTAAATTTTAAATCACTCCAGTTGCTTTTTTTTTGATTAGGTGAAAGGGTGATAATATGTTCGCTTATTATTAGCTACTGAAATCATACCATTTCAAGTATTTTACAAACACCAGTACTGGCAAGCCCAGACAAAGCGCCGATCCCTTTAGGGGGGCAAATATTTTTGGAACTATTTTCGCTGCCTTTGGGAAGAATTGTTTTTCCTAACAAACCAGCCAAAGCTCCTAAAAATCCCCATTTTGACCTTGACTGGACTTTGTTTTTTTTGAAATTTTAATTTCTAATCCCTTTTTATTTCTAATAGACTTTTCAGTTTTGATTAATTTGTGTTTTTGTTAAAAGTAAAGAAAGTTTCCACTTAATTGGTTTATGTTTTCATCTAAAGTATGTGGAATTTTATTATATAAGCTTGTGCAAAATTTTTTCTTTGTCCATCTGTTAGGTTAACTTATTTCAATATAATTTGATGTCATTATATATTTAAAATTTATTTTATTTAAACAATAACAAGTTCATTTCCAATAGTATTTAGTTTAACTGTTTCTTCATACAATCCAATTGCGTAAACACGAATATTAGCTGCCGGTGGAATATTTAATTTAGCTGTTACTGTAATATGCTTAGGATCTTCTGTTATTACTTCCTTTTTATATTCCAAGTTAAAATGAACAAATCCAAATAAACTATAAAGGTTTGATATATTTAGCAGACTTCCAGTAGTCTTATTATTTTGTTTATAATAATAATTAATTACATCATCGTATATTCTTGATATACTTGTGTATTCTGTTTCTGGATAAAAAACACCATTACCAACTTCAAGACGACAGGAGCTCAAAGTGCAACTTTTATTTGCTGCATTAACTAAATGTATCTAATAAATGTGGGTTATGTTCTTGTGAATTACTTTTATCGGGTCGTTGTAAATAAAAAATACATTTGTGGTTTTGTTATCCACTGTATTCAAAAGGTTATATTATTTTGTTGTGTATCAGTTGATTGTGTCACTTTTTCCCAAAGGGTATGACCACCTTGCTTTGTATGTCTTTCAACAAGTAGATTAAGTCCAAATTCAAAAAAATCAACGTGGAACCCATAAAATTTAATTTTGTTACAATTACTCTACCAAGCAACAGCAGCATTAGCTCAAAAAATTTAAATTCATCATCATCTGTAAACTGCAGTGTTTATTGAATTTGACTTGGAGGTATAATATTATTTTCTAAACCTGAAAACTGAATAATTATTTAATGGAATTTTAGCACTTACCTCTTTACCACCTTGGATTGATAATTTCCCTAGAAGCAAAACCACTTTTATAATTGTCATTATCTTTTCTACTTTCACAACACCCAGTAGTAAACTTATAAGTTATAAATAAATTCATTTGTTCAGTAGTTTTTTGCATAATCATTGGATAGTTCAACTAATTTTTTTACATTTATTACCTTGTATAAATTATTACAATCATATACAAATTTTCCATTTGTTTAACCACTAACTGATCAATTACTGAAGCTGCAATTATTAATTGGGAGCAATTGATCTCCATCAGCATATTTATTACCGTTAGCAAGCTTATTTACTTTAAAATTTACTTCAAAATAAGCATTAAACCAATCAAAATATGACTTCTATCATTAATTGTAAAGTGATATCCGTTTTTTTGTTGCTTAACATTATTTCCCAAGACAGATATTAAAGCTGTAATCTAATTGAATAGGAGTTAATTCATACTTTTACAATATTGTTTTGTTCTAAACATGTATATATTATATATTATTTTATTTTTATAAATTATCGTTTTTTACGTTTACGGCTGAGTTGAAGTTCCAGATCCTGACAATATTCTATTTAATTTTATATTAATATCCTCCTCATTATCATATTATTTTACTGTATTCTTTTTTGTAATTCCTTGGCAATTAAATTACCAACTGCCGGAGCAGGTTTCTTTTTAAATTTTTCAAAAATTTTATTGCAGCAAAATTTCCAACTTCTGTTCCAACCTTTTTTGTTCCACTTTCTAACGCGGCTTTCCTGCTGTTTCCAAAGTTTTTTTTTTTCCAGCTGTGCAAAATTGAAGATGCAACTCCACTTGAAAACAATTTCGTTAAAGTGTCAAAGATCCCTGTTCCGCGTATAATTTCTTCTTCGTCTGAGCATCAACATAAATAAATATTCCTTTATTTTTGTCATAAACTTTTTGTACATTATATAAAACAAACAATTTATATTTCTTTTAAATTAGTGTAAAACTTGTTTCAACTTCATTAAAAATTAATTATTTTACCAAATCCATCTGTAATATATATTCTAATTGAATTTATGATTTTTTTTATTAATTAAGAATATCCAACTTTGGGGTTTTCTTTTGTAAATGGAAAAGCTCTTGTTAAATCTGCAGTACTTAAAGCATAGATAATATCACGAAATTACCATCAACAAGTAATTATCAATAAGACCCACAATGAATGTAAATTGTATCCACAGAGTTAGTTAATTGTGTTGTAGTTCCCCTTAAGTTTTGTTTAAAGCTTTTTTCCCCAAATCTAAGCAATGTATGAAATTTGATATTCCCAAATCCAACATAAAATTATCTTTAATTGAAATCAAAATCTTAAAATCCCTTAAATAAAATTCCCAAAACTTATTGGAGCAATGTCTGATTATCAAATTCATAATCACCATTATTTATTAATGTTTCCCTAATATAATTATTAATATCTGTGTAACTGTAAGAACCATTTGTAAATTGAATCTTTCCAATCCTTCCCCTTACCATTATTGTAACGAATTCTTTTATTGTCATATTCCCATCACTAATATTATGCCAAGAGTAGGTCATGGGTTTTAAATACTACCCAAAACCCAAACAACATAAGTTTTATTTTTATCTAAAATTAAAGAACGACTAAATCTGATTGAAAAATTTCACTCGGAGTATTTTTGTTATTATCTTTAACTGTTTCAGAACTTAATACTATTTTTTTTTTTCCCATTTAATATAAATTAAATTTAAATTCAAGAAAAATAATTTTATATAACATTTCTTTTTCTTTTGGTAAGAGTGAATTCTTTTTTTAATAGTTTATAAATTAAATGCAAAATACCTTCATTTTTTAGTTCTTTCATTATTATTTCCAGAAATAATTGAACCACAAATTAACTCCAAGTCATTAACCAATTCTTCCGGATTACATGGCAAACGTCATAACCTGTCCTCTAATTACTTTTTTAAACTTCATAGATCTTTTATTTGATAGGTAATCCTGATTTTTCTTGTTAATTTTTTTAAATATTTTCTAGAATAAATTTGAATGTCTTTTATTATTGTTAAAATTTTTTTATTAAATCAGATAAATCAAATCATTATCTACTTTAGTGTTTATACTTCTTTACAGTTATTCTATCTTTAGCAAATTATTTTTTTTTGACCATAAGTTTATTAAGATCAATAATTAAATTTTCCATATTGCCGTTTGGTGAAACTTTATATGGGTTATGATACTTATTCCTTTTCCCATATATTTTTCCCCAGATTTTAGAATATTTTCCTAATACTTTCTCTATATTTTCTTAAATACCGACTCAGCATAAATGCTTCTTTTGCTTTAGATCAAAAATCTGTTTTGTGTTTTTCTTCTAGTTATTGCCACCAATTCATACCAATTATTTAAAAACCTTTGATGCCTTTCTTTATGATATCTTCTTCTTCTTTCTCTGTCATTTTTTCATCTGGATCTTTAGATTTGCTGTGAACAAAATTCAAACATTTCCCTTGTGGTGTATTATTTTTTTTCACCAAAAAAGTGTAAAAATCAATTTCTTTATTAAAATAAACTGTAAATTCTTTTGGTCTTGCTCCCAATTCTTCTGATTTTTCAGTTGTATCATCAGTTGTTTCAGTTATTCCATCTTTTCTTTTCCCATAATCTTCTAATTTTTTTAATTTATCTCCTGGTATCCATCTAACAGGTTATCTCCCCAATCTACTGGTATATATTCTTGTTGTCTTTTAGATTTTTCAACTTCTCCAGGAGACCCTGTAATTGGTTGCGGTTCTTGGAATAGCTGTGGTAAACCCTGTATGTTTGTATGTCTTTTCATTTCATCACCAATGACTCTAATTGTTGTTTTATTGCAGGTAATTCTTTTAACTGACTTGTTAATTTTCTTTTTGACTTTCTATTCCTTCAGTAATTGGTTTATAAATTTCAGTGTACAATCCCGTTTTGTAAGCTTTTTTAATTTTTTCTTTCATTATTTCTTCTCTAAGAGCTCCTCATCTTTTCCCCGCTAAGTTTTTTCTTATTCTTTTTTTCGTTAAGTTTTGATTGCATTTATATAAAAAAATGTAAGATAATGTAAAAATAACGTAAGATAATGTAAGAAATGTAAGATAATGAAAAATAATGTATTATTATATATAAATGAAAATTCCAAATTATGATACAAAAAGTGATAAATCTAATAAGTTTAAACAACATTATCCTTTTATTCCAGATTCATGTTTTAGAATGTTAAAATGTGGATCTTCTGGATCTGGAAAACAAATACACAATGCTATACTTCGAAAACCTTTTATATTTATGATAAATAATACCTATATGCAAAAAACTTAGAACAATCTAAATATCAAGATCAATTAACAATTTAAAACCAAATTGCAAAAAGTAGGATCCAAATGAAATACTTGAATATTCGGCGATTCCAACCAGTTTGGGAACCTTGTGAGAACTTCAATCAGAAAACAAAAGTAGTAAATTGATGATTTTGTAGTGAAGATAAAAAAGGTTTCAGAAATAAAATAACAAAATACTTTATTCAGGACGTCCAAAAACGTTGTGTTTATTTATTTAAGTCAGTACTTACTATAAAACACTAAAAATATTCGAATTAACTTTTTCAACATTATATTTTATTTGAATTTCCCAGGTAAAAAGGAAAATGATAAGATTTGTATGACAAAATTTTAACCCTAAATCTTTTGCTAATGCAACAAAATCAAAAATATTATTTCTCATATATTGACAAACAAGGAAGTTTTTTAGAAAAAACTTTACTGGTATATATAATGGGAGTTTTTAAATAATATAGAACAAATAAGTGAACCTGACAGTATAAGTAAAGTTTAATTTGATATTGATTTAAGTGATTATGCTACTAAAAACAATTCAAAAACTTAAAAGGAAACGGAATCGTATCTTCACAGAAATAAGGAACTTGATAACACAATGAACAGAGCATTAGATATGGGAGTAATGAATAATCAAACCCAGGGGATCCAGATAAACCCAAAAGTGCAAATTTCAAAGGCGATTTGTGTTTAAAAAAATTTCAAAAATGTAATAGATGACTATATCTTGAAGACATCAAATCTATAAAACAGACATTGGAAGAAGAAATAAAGAATATTGAAGATTTAACAAAAGACTTAAAAAAATTCAATTTTTAATAGTCAATTACAAGGTAAACTCGGAAAGAAATGAAAGCTTAGTTTGATCTATTAAAGAACATGAAGAGAAATCTGATTTGACAGATGACAACATAAAAGAAATATTAGAGGTCCAGTTAAACATTTTTCCACAAGCAAAATATTGGAAATTTAAAAAATAGTATGATTAAACATGAAAAACTAAAAGACAAGATTATTGAACTGAGAAAAAGTTTTCAAATATGTATCAGTTAGAAATCCCAAAAAAGAAGTAATAAACTAAATACTGAAATGGTAAAAGGGAATCAAGATTTACTTGATACATTTCAAATAAACTTGCAGAATATAAATCTGAATTGGAAAAGGCAGCTTCACAAGAGGTGATGATCATGACACAGCATTAGATAACCTTAACAAAGAGCTCAATTCTAAAAAAGATGACTTTAAAAACAACTTCGAATTTGGATTATACTGTTGACCCCCGTCATAATTTAAAGTATGCAGAAAATAAGTAATATTACAAAAAAATTACAAGAAAATTAATGAATTAAAAGCTACAGTTGAAAAACATAAAAAAACAACTGGACTTTGTAGTTTTAAAAATCAGTTAAACAAGGAGAATCAAAATTACTGCTAATGCTAAAGCATTAACACAATAATGATCAGCTAGAAATTTTAAGAAACAACTTCGGAACTTGATTAGTACTGTTGACACACCCACAATTTAAAGTACGCGGAATTAAGTACACTTACAGAAATGTTAGAAAAGATTCAGCGAGTTTAATAATAAAATTAAAAAAATAAAAAAATTATCTGGACTCTGTAGTTGAAATATCAACTAAACAAGGAGAATCAATTACTGCTAATACTCAAGAAATTTCTACTAATACCCAAGAAATTACAAAAGTAAAAAATGTTTTTCTAAAACAAGAAACACAATTTTGCTAAAACAAAGAATACTGTTGACAATCTAACTGCTTTTGAAGTTGCTACAACAAAAAAGCTTAATGATTTAGCTTAAATAATTCTTAAAATTAAAAGAAAGATAGAAAAGATAGAGAAGAATTGGAAAAAGAACTAGAGAAAGTAAGACGTGAAGTGTTTCTTTTTGAATATAACAGCGGTTATAATGAAGGAAATCCATTGTAGTAGCAATATTCATACATAAAATTGAAAAAATATTTTGATCGCCACGGTGTCTGGATATATTCATTATATGAAATATAATTAATAGTGGTGCAGGCTATTTTAGTGCATTTAATTTGGTATCTGGAAATATCGTAATTAAGAGATTTTTATAAACACAAACCAAGAATATAAACTAGCTGTACCGATTACTATTAAAAAATGTTTTCCTCAGTAAAAAAGCCGGAATTTATATAATAGATATCAGGTTTTTATAGTGGCGTCCCACCAGTCGACAAAAGCAAAAAATCACATTTTCTTTTTAGGTGGTGGCAAAAGGGTTTTACAGGTACATTTCCCGGTGGGAGTGTAAAATACACATCCAAGATCGATGATAGTGGGCCCGAAGCGGGCAGTGTATGTATGTATCAGAAAAAAGTTAAAATTTATTTAACAGAAAGGGCAATGTTTGACATTCATCCTAGACGATTCATCATCTACAGAAATACCATTTATTCTTATGTCGGATAGTTATGTCAAAATTCTACATATTGGAGGAATATAAATTATAAAGAAAGCAAACTTTTGGAGGAATATATAAATTATAAAGAAAGCAATTTTTTTGGGTTACAACTTTAATTAAAACTTTATTCAATTACTGTTTTTTTTATTTAACTGAATAATTAATATAATGGGAATATTTAATAATATAAATGAAAAAGTAAATAAAATAAAAAACAAATAAAAAAAGAAAACCCCATTGTTTCTAACATGTTATACTCAAGATACCGGTAGTGGATTATTTCAATGGAAAACTGTAAATGCTAGTCCTGGTTTAGTTCAAAATGGTATAATGTAAGAATTAATTTTAATTGCATTTTAATTATTCTTGTTGATGCAATTAAATTAGATAAAGGAGAAGCTAAATTACAACTAAGAAATAAAGAAAACGTAATTCTTCAAAGTTACAATGTAAAAAATAACAGAAAAATTGAATCTATTTCTATTAATTATGCTAATAAATTTAAAATAAATGATGTTATTTATATTAATGTTTTAAACGTTATGAATATTCAATTAACAATTTCTGGTTCTATAATCTAAGAGTTAATTTAGGAACTAATTTAAGAGTTAATTTAAGAGTAAGCCAATGTATCAGTACCATTATCAAGAATATATCTTTTATCGTCATAACATGATAAAGATGTTTTATTTATAACATAACTGGAAAGATTGTGTTGATCAGAACGAATCAATTTAAAGGTGTGATTACTTTGGGTTGAATTAAACAAAGTATCTTTGTAATTTTTATGAACTATTGTTTTCTGAACAACAAGTTTTTTAATTCCTTTACATTTTTTAATATTAATCTGACTTTAGCTCACATGAAAATTTCTAATAAATATGAATACATTTTACTTCTTAATCCAACAAATTCAACAATGGGAATGCCGGCAGCTTCATCTTTTAAAATTTTCCAATTACTTTTTTTAAATTTTTGTCGAAACAAAATTTTGAATTACTAACGTAATCACTGTTATCAATAAATCTTGTCCTTATAAAAATCCTCATATGCATCTTTGGGTTTTTTTTTCATAACATAATGAATCAGTGTCAGTGAATAGTAATTTACAATTACCCTCGTACTTTTCCTTAATATAATTATAATGAAAATCATACATTAATATTTTGATAAATCTAGAATGCACATTCCCAACATAACAAGGTCTGTTTAATAACAAACTTTCCCTTTTTTCTATGAATACCAAACAAATTCTTGTTAAACATCGTTGAACTAACAAATGAAGGTTTGGCTATATACTTTAATAAAAGGTTTTCATTATGAGTTAATTTAACATTAATCCTCTTGCGTAAATTCTCCATCGTCCTTACCGAATACAGAGTTTTTTCATTAACTTAAAAAGTCCTTTTCAAATGAATTTTTGCTTTAGATCTTTTTTGAGTATTAAAATCAATAATATTTTTTTAAAAACCCAAAGGGCTTTCGTCAAAAGTTAATATTTTGTGTATTTTGTTACTTTAACCCTAATTGTAAAAATTGTATTAAAAGTTCAAAAATTTTTAAAATGAACTACATAATTTTTGTTTTTTCATTAAAGTTGGAACATTTTTTTTACATTACTTTTTCTATTTCAAATTCTGTTTTAAAAAGTTTTACTATAGCCAGAAAAACCATTGATCTGGTATAATCATTTTTTCAGGAGCTAAAGGATAATCAATTATGTACAGTATGTAAATTTTTTTGGATTTCAAGATCACATTCAACTAAAAGTTTGTTTTTTACCTTTTGCAATTAATGTCTTGAATGTTTTTTCGGATATAAATTTAAATTTTCCAGAGGGCAAAGGTTGACACATGGCCCAACGTAAAGGTTATTGGCGTCGAAAGGGACATAATGTATTTGCTGTCCAGTTTAGGATCATAATATTTTTATATATCATTGTTTGCTTTACTGTATCTGTTTGAAATATAACTTTTTCCTCCTCTCAGTCCTTTTTCAATAAAAAGATACATACAATATCAGTTATTTAAAACTAACTAATTCCAGTCATTTTTACAATTGCATCCCAAGCAAGCCCAGGGCTACTAAATAATGACAAAGGATCTAATTTGTAGTACTCAAACATAGTTTTTCTAAAATTTTCGAATACATCAGCTAAAAATAATACGTCAGTTTTTAAATATAGATCGTGATATCTCCCATTTTTTTAATTTTAAATTTATTCCAACATTTTTAGCATGTTCATATTCGTTGTCAGATATGTGTGTTTCATTTTAAAAATTGAATAAAAATCTTTTTTAGAAGGTAATTTTGTTTCTTTGAATTTTTTAAATGAATCCATGTAATCATATGGAAAAAACACCTTTGTTTTAATAATTCTAGTGTAACCGAAGGTTCCAGCTTCGCTATATTTTTATCAAATTCAGTTGAAGTGTATTCAAATTCTGGAATATTTTTTACTAAGTTATCCAATAATTGAGACATAAATTGGAATGAATCAATAAAGACCAAGTCGGAAATCAAATTGCCATATATCTTTCCATATTGTTAGGAAAAAACATTTAATTTCTTTTTTAAACTTTCCTATTTGTTGCATAATAAAATGACCGTCATAACCTCTTAAATTATGAAAAAAAAACAGGAATTTTGTGTGTTAGTCTAAAAATAATATTACATTCTGAGTGAGCACTTCCTCTGAATTTTCCTGTTATAAAAGACAAAGGTCCTTTTCTTTGATTTAATCTTCTATATATTCTTTTTCACAGATATGACAAAACTTTTGTTTTTTAAATTCAATTTCGTCTTTTTTAGACATTTTTTAGTTTTTTTGAAAAGTTAACACTAAATATTTCTTTACAATATCCCTTCCTCAAACATTTTTTCAATAAACTTATAAACTGCATTAGGCCTCTAAAATCTGGGTTGGTTTAGTAAACAGTTATCATAACAACAAACAAATTTATAGCCGTAACCACAATCTACATGATTTTGATATGGTTCAGTAAATGAAGATTCAGTTGATGGTTTAAGGCATTAAAACTTTTTTAGTTATTGATTCAAAATCAGCATAAATTACAAAAGGTCCCGCTAAACCTTTATGATAATTTTTAAGTTTTTACTTTAAATTCCCTCTTTTGGCAAATTTTTAAAACCCTGAACACCATTGATAGCTAAACAATTTTCAACATGTTCTTTTAATATTCTTTTTTGGGTAAAGTGTTTTCAGGCAAGATCTACAAAAATGTTTCTTGTTTGTATTTTTTGTTTTGTTTTTCATTAATCATTAAAAGTCTTTTATCCAAACATAATGTGATATTTCGTTATTTTATTAATAAAATATCACAGTGTTCTTTGTATTTATATTTTGATATGTACAATGGATAAATTTCCCCTAGGTTCTTCAAACCAAATATATTAAATGATATTTCATTTAAAACTTCTATTTTAGGTATTTGATTTAATGTAACAGGAAATTTTATTCCTTTATGATTAAGATCGTTTATATGTTTTTTATATTTTGAAATTTTTAGAGGATCTTTTTCAACAGGAAATTTATAAGCTGAATGACACCATCTAAAACATTCGTTATCATCATTCTTTATATTTATTAATCCTTTCATTGGATGTTGTAACGGTTTTGGTAACTCTAAATAACTTGAAGCAGCCAATGGACTATACTTATCTATTTATATAATAAGCATCAACTGACTCTATTCTCCAGCCACTTCCTTCAGAAATCCAATTACCAAAATTTTATTTATTATTTCATCAAAAGCTTGACGTAAAGTTTTTTTATTTCAAATTTTTATTAATAATTTCTAAGCCTTTGATTGAAAAAAAGCTGATTTATATATTGTATCAGTTTTATCCATTTTTTGCAAAAATTATTTTTAAAATAACGTTTATTTTTTATACCTTTTAAAGTTTTAAGTTCAGATTTAAGTATTTCATAAGAGTCGTTTATAGTTAAATATAATTGATTATTTAGATCTTGTCTATATGTAAATTTTTAATTTCAAATTTTTTTATAATATTGTTTTGTAAATCTCTCAATTTCCATCTAATATTATATTAGAAAAAAAATCACTTAGGAAAAAAGGATTAAAAAATAATAAATAAATAAAGTTTAAGAAGAGAAGAATTAAAATATTTAAATTTATATCTTTTTCCGCTGGTTTTTGATATTCCGCTTTTAACTTGGTTTTTCCTTTGCAGCACATTGTTTTTAACCCTGAATTAATATTAAGGTCTTTGGATGCTACATAAGTGCTTTTATATGTTTTTCTTCTTAGTATCATAATTGGTTGCAATAACTTTTTTAGGATTTTTTTCGAATATTATTTGGTCTGGGACAATCACATAATCTTTCAGCATTTTCTTCTCCAGTAAATAGACAACCGCAGTTCCATTCAAATAAATTATTTTTTAAAAGATAAGGATCTATAACATCTTGTAATTTATCAATGACATGATTTTTGTATTCATCGCTAACTATTTGATCAAGTTTTGATTTAATAACAAATTCTTTTTTTAAAAAACTTTTTATATGAATTTTTGTCTGGATTCATTATTTCTCCTAAAGTGGGTAGATAATTTGACATAATCATTCTATCTACCTTTCTATTAACCATCTAATATATAATATACTTATAGAAAAAAAATCTTTAAAACGCATGTAAGAAATTATATTGATTTGAGAAAATTTTTTTATATTATCTATATCTTTTGAATAAGATTTTAAAGTCAATTTTTTTAAATTGTTATCAACTGTTAAAATTGTAATACCTTCTTGAGACATTCTGTTTAACCATTGTGTTAATTTGGTAGTTTTTCTAAATAATCTAAAACCAACTCTAAATTTTCTTCCGTTCCTGTTTCTTTTTTTGAAGTCTTTTTTAAGACATATTTCTGGGTCGGTTTTAACATAAACAAATCCATTAATTGGGGGTTTTTTTTTGTATGGTTTTATAATATGATCAGTTAAGAAAAGATGGTATACTGCCCACTCGGGTCCCTTTATAACACCGTTGTCGTGTTGTTTTGTAAAAACGTTACGTTAGTTAAATAACAACGTTCAAGGACAGAAACACCATCAAACTGTTTAGCAGAAGATAACATTTTTTATATGAATGTTTAAAGTTGTTAGCTGAAAGGAAATAAATATTTTGAAGGTTCTTGAGCAGCCAAATTCAAAAAGGTTATATGAATTTTCGCTTGGGTTCATAACATTTTGCCATTCGTGAATTGGTTCTGGAATTATATTAAATTACGATTATATTTTTTAATAATATCTAAAAACGTACTTTTTTCCTGATGCAATATTAAACCCTTTAACTGATATAATTTTTCTCATTTATATAAAATACTTATAGAAAAAATCTTTAATAATCTTTAATACAACTCTTCTTCTGTTTTACTTTTATATCCGTTAAGTTTAAATTCCTTCATAGGCATTTCAAGAGGCATTGAATAGTTTTTTTTCTTTCTGCATTTCTAACAGTATTGTAAAAATATCCTGAATAACTTTATTTGGATCTTCTTTATTTAATTTTCCGATCCGTGCTTTTGTTACAAGTTGTTTTATTTTGTGATGATGTGCTTTTAAAATAAAATTTTTTGTCGTCAAGTTTTAGTCTATTAGTAAATATGGTAATTATTGTTGGAACAGCGCCAGCAACTGCTACAAATATAGGAATAGCGGAACAAATCTAATGCAGCTGAGCAACCAAAAATACCTGCTGTATATATAACCAAGTACTTTCTCTCCCGCAAAATTATAACTTTTTTTTGTAAGCAGGCAGCTTTTTAGTTAAGTGAATAATTTAAATTTATCTATTGTTTCTATTCCATTATTATAAGAAATTAATTTTTATTACTCATTTATATAATTAATTAAATTTTTCAATTTAAATTTCTTCCAATTCACTAAATGGTACCCAAAAAATTAAATTTTTCATTGTAGCCTTTCCATTTTACTAAAACTGTTTTTTCTTATAGTCTCGTCTAATAAGTTTTTCTATTCTAAAAACCTCTTGTTTTAGTAGGTAAAAGTTCTTGTTCATAAAATGAACCTTGAATTATTTCATCATTAAAACTTAATAGTGTATGTTCTGGGGTTTGTATTATTTATTCCATAAATTATAAATATTTCCTCTGTCCAGTTTGGTGTATATCCTTTTCAAAATGTCCTTTAATTTACTTAAGCGAACTCGATCACCAATTTTAAATTTTGCTTACTCTTTGGTATCTTTAAATTACCATATAAATTAAAGTAAACCCGTAACCTTTATTAAGTTTTTACTAGCTTCGTTTGGGGTCATTTTTATACTAGAATGTTTTGTTTTGTTATATTTATCAACCATATCCTGCAAATTACCTAATTAAGTATAAGTATTTTTTGCTGTAAATATTTCCACATTATTCTTTTTAAACTTCTATAAAATCTTTCTATTACTACAGCCTTTCCTTCATTAAATGTAGGTACATTTAATTTTATTTTTATTCAAAATGATTCAACTTTTATCATAAAATTTTTTCCTTCATCTACCCATAAGTTTTTGGGAAACCTTGCGTCTTCGGGGACTTTCGTCCCTGAATTCTATCTTCAGAAATTATTTTTCAAATGCTTCATAACCGATTCTCCAGTTTTATTCTTTAATGGAAAACCCAAGCATATTTACTAAATATATCAATAACGGTTAACAAGTACTTTACTCCCTTTATTATTTTTGAAAAGCTTGCATGTCAACTAAATAAACTGGGCCAAGTATCATCAATGTCATTAATATCACTCTTCGTTTTCCTAAATTTTCTTTTTTAATTGGTTTGTGTAATTCTTCTGCTAATTCATCGCTCCAGCGGTAGCTTGGTACAGTTATTTCGGGGATATACTCCCAAACCCCCTTTTCCCGTTTTTTGACTTTCGTTTTTGCTGGGTGTTAAGCCCATAGGGGAAATGTTGTTTTCCCGTCCCAGCCCAATTTTATTTCGTTTTAATTATAGGTTTTACAACTAAATGTTTGGGAATCTTTTCCCCAAATGTTTTTGATTTAGTGTTATTTAAGTTGGAAAGCATTTGTTTGTCGATTTTTGTTTACTTACTTCTGAACTATAACAGATATCATGATCCCTACATACTGCATCCAGTTCATTGACAGGGGGTCCATTATCTAGGGAATTTTCCCCGGCCCCAAAAGCGAAAACCCGGAAGTGTAACCCCTTTTTAGGTAATAAAGGGTTTCATTGCTTTGTGAATATCTAAATTACCCCCTGTACTTTTAACAAACTTTGATTTCATTTTTCCACAAGATGAACAGGGAGCCATTTCATTTTTCTCCCGTTTTTGTTGTAACATAATGAGATTTATATATCAGTAAATCTTTTTTCTTTTAAACAAAAATTTTTTTTTGATTCATTTATATTATATGTATTTAAAATTATTAAAAAAGCATTTTTACTAAAAAATGGGTTCCGGCAGGAAATCGAACCTACACCCCCCTAAATTGTGATTAACACAGAATAATATAATACTTAAATTCTAATACCTCAAAGCGGTTATGTTGTATAACATTAAAGAACTATGTTCGTAAATGTTGTATAAACAACTGAAACCATTCGACGATGCATGGTTGAACAATATCTATTAAAAAAGTGCAAAAGCCGTGTTGCGTACATTTATTTAAACCCCCACGCCAGGTAGAATTTATTACGTGCACACCCGACCCCCGGGGTGAACCATTAGTCCCTTTTCCCAAGAGACCTCATCTGTAGGCTCACCCCTACAGCTGGTTTTTCCTAAATCATCAAACCTGCCCGGTTTTGCAGCCAGAATCACCTTCAACCCCATTGTTCGTTGCTTCCCGAAACCTTCGAAAAAACTAGAGACAAGAACGAAGTAAGGCAATTCAGTGCTATCACGACATTGACGGAAGAATTCTTTATGTGCAGAACCAGTCAATGTCATAACAGCAGGCTGTAACCGTTAACAGACAAGACGACCCAGTGCACAAACCATACTGCAAGCTACCTTTAAACAGACAAGGAAACGTCGGATTAACTTCCGGAAGAAAGCGTAACACAACTCGACTCAATGATATAAAAGTTGAAACCGTTCTTATATAACGTATATTCTTTATTATAATAATGTTATGGTTTTGAAATTATCATAATTTTATTTTTCATGTGTTATAATTTATTCAATTACTTTTTGGTTATAATTTATTCAATTACTTTTTGTTTTTAAATAATAACAACTCCTAAAGTAATTTTATTCTTCCAATATTAATTAAAATAATTTGTATGAATTTCAGTTATCAGAGGGAGATATTACTTGTTTTTTTAATTTCAATTATTAAAGGGAGATAGGTTTGTAAATAACCTGACCTTGTTATATTTGTTATATTTAGCATTTGGTTTTCCAGGTCTGTGTTATTTTTAGTTTGAAATTTTCTTGTTTCATGGATAATTATTAATGTATTTATTGGTACTGTGTACATTTTGTGTCATTTCTAATGTCTTTAACATTTGTTTTATCTATGTAGAAGGATTACAAAACAAGGAAGTAGAAGGGTGATTTAAACAGAAAATAAATGTGGTCTAAATTCAACCACACTATATTTTACTTCCTGTATGTTATATTAGGCCAAACCTATTCTACATTTTATCTCTCGGTGTAGTGTTTAAAGTTTTTAAGTGGAAACTATTTTTGAATAAAAATATATATTTTCTTCATTTGGTTAAACCTAAGGGTTTCGTTTGGTTTAACTAAAGATGATTTAAAAGATTTTGAGGGTACAGGTGTATCGAGTTAGTATTATAAGTTTGGGGTAAGGTTAAGGTGCACTTATAAAATAGAAACAAGAGGTTAACTCATTCTACCCTAATGCCTTATCTCCACTTATGCTCTACTGATATTTATCTAGGAACCACCTAGGAGGCTGATAAGCTAATCTACCTCTGAATACCTAGAGATATTATAAGAGATAGCATTGATTTTGTAGTTGACTGCACAATTTTACTTGGGGTATTGTTGTTAATTAAACACACATGACATCAAATATGTGTTAATAGGTATGGAATTTACATTCTTTGTAAGTTAATTGAATAAGCCACACAGCAAGGTAATTTCATGCAGCTGTGCAATACAGTCATTTTTCAACAGACTGTTGAATTAACATGTATAAGGACACAAAACAAGTGGACACAATCATCAGATTTTTTTTCTGAAAGGTAAACAACATTTATGACTTGCTTGATTTTATTACTTACAGATTTAATCAACAAATAAATACAGATCTTTAAAACTTACTTGAAATATATATTGTTGTCATTTTATATAACTCTAATCTTACAAAATAGTGAATCAGAATTGCATTTATAGAAAAATAGTGAAATCATTATATATGAAGACATAGTAAAACGAATATAAGCAAACGGTTTCACTATTTTAGACAAAAACTATAACTGTCTTGAAAATAAAATTATTTTCGACTAATTGTAAGAAAAACGTTTGTTACGCAAATTTAAATTTCGAAACTATTTCATAAAATTTCTAAATTCGCATGTGTCAAAATAACTGAATAATATACAACACTTTATTCTATTGCACTGGAGACAATTTCAAAGTTTAACATCAATAAATAAACTATTTTAGACAAAAATGTAACTGTCTTGAAAATGAAATGATTTTCGACCAATTTTAAGAAAACTTTGTTATGCAAATTGGAATTTCGAAACTATTTGATAAAATTTCTAAACTTGCATGTGGTGAAAATAGCTGAATAATATACAACACTTTATTCTATTGCACAAGAGACAGTTTCAAAGTTTAACATGAATGAATGAATGAATGAATGAATGAACGAATGAATGAATGAATATTTCATTACATTTCTAAACCAGCATGTGGTCAAAATATGTGAATAATAAACAACACTTTATTCTATTGCACAAGAGACAGTTTCAAAGTTTAACAGAAATAAATAGATAAATAAATGTCACTGATCAATTTACAACTAAAGAAAAAAGAATTTATGTATTTTTTATCATTTTTTTTTCAGCTAAAATACAGAAATAGATATTACAGTGAATCATAGAATTAGTAGGAATTTTCACAATGAAAAATATCAAATATATACTTAAAGGCTTTTTCTCACTCCACACTTATGTTTTTGTTTTTATGTCTGGCAAAATTTAACAGATTTTAATGAAACTTGAATACACTGTTCAGTAGAATTAAATATATAACAACAGCAACAAATGTACATCGTTTTTACAGCTTCCAGTACGAATACATTTATTCCACATCATCCGCCATTTTATATAATGTCTCATGAATGTTACGCAACAAAAATTTTGATCGGTCCAATTTGATAGAAAGAACTTAAAGCATTTATCAAAAGACCAATAAAATGTGACGACTCAATGCGTCACGCGGAATTCAGAGCTACTACTGTGACGACGCATGTACGCGGCATGCGGTATCCAGGTGTAGTTTACAACACCGCTTAGATGTGGCACGCGATATACCGATAAAAATCGGACGACGCATTAATGCGTCGTGCGGGCATAATGAGTTAAGTGAGGTCAAATAACGCCAAAACAAACAATTACTATACTACTTATATTTAAAATACAAACCAGAATAGTCTTCATCATAAATAATGTAGATTCACACAAAATACTCAGTAGTACATGTTATTTTCAGTGAGATACTTGACTTATCGCCCGTGTCCGTAGAATGAGAGCGGTACTGAAAGGGGCATGATACAAAGCATCCAATTCAGTACACTGTTGAAACTGAAACTGCACAGAGACATATTCAAGTGTATTTTTCTTTTAATTACTCTAACCTATAAATGTTGTACCATCATCTACTCATGTTTTCTGAACCCGTATTACCCTACATGGTGGAATTGACTGACTACATTTCCCAGATTTACATTCTATCAGTTTTTCTTTCTTAATTAATGTAAAATAAAGCAAATGAAACCAACGTTTTTGTAGAAATAAAAGTGCATTGTATATTATAGAGAGTCCGCCAAATCGACCGACTAGAGTGATACAGTTTCAGAATACAACAAGTCTGTGATGATACAGGATGTTGTGTAAACCTGTTTGGTGACAGCTGTATTTTGAAAGAAAATGTATAGGTAGGCAACGGCAGTAAAACAGTAAAAAGGAAAGCATTTCATTTAGTTCAAATATATTGTACGTTACTGTTTAATACAATACAATAGTTCCGGGAATATACTTTTTAAAATAATGTATGATTTTAAATACATATTTTCAATGTTGAGTAAGAGTTCAATCAAATACAGTTTTGTTATACATGTAACGGTCATAACTTACTCAGAAATGACTATTTAGAAGGAAGGTCACGTTATTACGGTTATAACTAGCAGCCTACAGAGGATTTTAGTTAGTGGCATTATAAAGTTATAGATGGCCCGACTGTCAATCCATAATGCCGGGTTTCTAATCCCGGTCCAGGAACTGGCAATTTCTCAGATGCTCTTGAGTATCTTCCACCCAACTTAAAGGCCAGCCAGGAAAGACGGCTCCGCGTGTATCGGTACTTTAGATACACCGGACACGTTAAAGACCCAGACTATACACAAAGTTAGCCGGACAAGCCTCACTCTGTCTCTCTGGTCCACTCTGTCTCTCTGGTCAGATCACTAGTACATGATAAAGCGCTCTGTGTGTGACTGCCCTTGTGTGAACCGCATCTGAACGTGTTTATCATGAAAACGGTATATTATTATTATTATTATTATTATTATTATTATCATACCAGATTTATATAGCGCCCTTTTCATGATCAATTTCACGTTCAAAGGCGCTTTACATAGTTCAAATGCAGCCACCCAGGGCGCATATATATGTAAAAGAAATATTTTGCGCAGTATGCATGAATGGACATCCTACATCCGGAAGTTATTTATAGATAATACGGTAAATAAACTTGATACTCACGCATGGTCACATGTTATAAGTTAAACTAGCTAAATTTAGATAAGAAAGAAAAAGGAATATTAAGGGACTTACCGATGTTTGTGAACTTAAATTGTTCTTTTGTTCTGTTTGTGATTTAAACAGCATCAGAAATGACTACATATTTTTAATGTTTTTATTGTATATATATAATGTCCGTAAGATTTTATCACAGTTTAGATAGGCAAAGAAATCATAATAAATCTAGGGTTAAAGTAAGCGGAAACTTGAGATCTATCCGTCATTCTATTATTTTCTTCATGTTCTAATTCATATACAAAGGCTTGGTATAAACCATCTCATTTCAAACGGGCGTTTTCTTATCTCAAAATATGCAGAGTTTAACGTGACACTTTATTATCATATTTCACAATTGTTTGATAACCTATTTAATGTAGTACTAAAGTTTGGCTCAGCTACGCTTCGGATGAACTAAGATAATTTTTACGCAGACGTGCGCTTACAGTTGAGTATGGGGGATACCTTGTTAACAATAATATGCTTTTTAAGTTACTTTCCATGGAATTGCAAGAATTTACATCTTTTATTCATGATTTCGTACTATGCAAACAGCAATTTTATATTCGAATTCCATTTATTTTTCATGGAGTACCGAAACCTATTTTTAGAACGTGAAACTGAATGTATAACTTATTATGCCCCCCTTCGAAGAAGGAGGGGTATATTGTTTTGCAGATGTCGGTCGGTAGGTCGGTCTGTCGGTCGGTCGGAATGTAGACCAATCCGTTTCCGGATGATAACTCAAGAACGCTTGGGCCTAGGATCATGAAAGTTGATAGGGAGGTTGGTCATCACCAGCAGATGACCCCTATTGATTTTGAGGTCTGTATGTCAAAAGTCAAGGTCACAGTGATCCTGAATAGTAAAACGGTTTCCGGATGATAACTCAAGAACACTTGGGCCTAGGATCATGAAAGTTGATAGGGAGGTTGGTAATGACCAGCAGATGACCCCTTTTGATTTTGAGGTCAGTATGTTAAAGGTCAAGGTCACAGTGACCCTGAACAGTAAAACGGTTTCCGGATGATAACTCAAGAACGCTTAGGCCTAGGGTCACGAAAGTTGATAGGGAGGTTGGTCATGACCAGCAGATGACCGCTATTGATTTGAGATCAGTATGTCAAAGGTCAAGGTCACAGTGACCAGGAACAGTAAAATGGTTTCCAGGCAATAACTCTAGAACGCTTGGGCCTAGTGTCAGGAAAATTGATAGTTAGGTTGGCCATGACCAGCAGATGACCCCTATTGCTTTTGAGGTCATTAGGTCAAAGGTCAAGGTCACATTGGCCAGGAACAGTTAAAACGGTTTCTGATCTTCTTTTCTTCAAAACCATAGGGCCTAGGGCTTTGATATTTGGTATGTAGCATAATCTAGTGGTCCTCTACCACGATTGTTCAGATTATTTCCCTGGGGTCAAATATGGCCCCACCCCGGGGGTCACATGGTTTATATAGACTTACATAGGAAAAGACTTTGAAAAACCTTTTGTCCAAAACCACAGGGCCTAGGGCTTTGATATTTTGTATATGACATCATCTAGTGGTCCTCTACTAAGATTGTTTAAGTTATTCCCCTAGGGTCAAATATGACTCCGCCCTGAGGGTCACATGGTTTACATAGACTTATATAGGGAAAAACTTTGAAAATCTTCTTGTCCAAACCACAAAGACTATGGCTTTGATATTTTGTAATGTAGCATCATTTAGTGGTTCTCTACCAAGTTTGTTCAAATTTTCCCTCTAGGGTCAAATATGGCCCCGCCCAAGGGGTCATATGGTTCATATAGACTTATATAGGGAAAAACTTAGAACCTTCATGTCCATAACTTACATCATTCAAATTTGGACCACATGTATAGTTTTGAGTGGCAAGATGAACCTTGACATGAGTTGACCTTGATCTTGACCTAGTGACCTACTTTCACATTTCTGTAGCTACAGCCTTCAAATTTGGACCACATGCATAGGTTTGTGTACCGAAAAAAACTTTGACCTTGTTGTTGACCTAGTGACCTACTTTCACATTTTTGAAGGTACAGGCTTCAGATTTGGACCACATGCATAGTTTTTTGTTCCAAAATAAAATTTGACCTTGATTTTGACCTAGTGACCTACTTTCACATTTCTCAAGCTACAGCCTTCAAATTTGAACCACAAGCATAGTTTTGTGTACTGAAATGAACTTTGATCTTGAGATTGACCTAGTGACCTACTTTCACATTTCTGAAGGTACAGGCTTCAAATTTGGACCACTTGCATAGTTTTGTGTTCCGAAATAAAATTTGACCTTGATTTTGACCGAGTGACCTACTTTCACATTTCTCAAGCTACAGCCTTCAAATCTGAACCACATGCATAGTTTTGTGTACCGAAATGAACTTTGATCTTTAGATTGACATAGTGACCTACTTTCACATTTCTGAAGCTACAGGCTTCAAATTTGGACCGCATGCATATTTTTGTGTTCTGAATTGAAATTTGACATTGATTTTTACCTATTACCTACTTTCACATTTCTCAAGCTACAGCCTTCAAATTTGAGGCACATGCATAGTTCTGTCTACCGAAATGAACTTTGACCTTGAAATTGATCTAGTGACCTGCTTTCACATTTCTCAAGCCACAGCTTTCAAATTTGGATCAAGCCACAGCTTTCAAATTTGGATCACATACACATTGTTTTGAACCGAAATGAAATTTGACATTGATTTTGACCTTGAGCTAGTCTTGAAATTTGGAACATTCAAAAATGGCTCAGTGGATGGCGCCAAGATCACTCTGTAATCTCTTGTTAGGTTACTAGGTTAAAGGTCAAGGTCAGATTAAACCAGAATGTTAGAACTTTTGTTTACAGTGAGCATATAATTTCTGTTCCTTGTGCAATTACTGAATGCATCAAGGGGGGCATTTCGTGTTCGACGACCTCTTGTTTTCGTCTGTTTTCCCATACGTTGGCGACCGCAAGTAGTAGTTACGAGATTTCGTTAGATAATTTGACCGCAACTTGCATGTTTTGGTTACGAAGTATTTAATTTATTACCACGTAATCGTTAAGTTGTTTTACACAACTGTTCTATTGTTCTCTGCGGGTTAATAACCAAAATGAATACCTATATACCATACCTGCGCACGTGCACAAGTATCATACCATACCTGCGCTCGTGCACAGGTATCACACCATACCTGAGCACGTGAAAAGAATGTTAGATGAGTTCAAACTGTAATGTTTATTTCATGCCTGTTATTGTCCCTAAGTATTGACCTGACACTCAAGAATTTTCCGTAAATTAATTCTCGGTGTCCGAAGTTCAATAGCGATATAAATATTGCGTATATATTTCTTTATAATTTTCACAATGTCACATATACAAATAGCTGTGCCGACAAAACGTTTAGCTACTGAACTGCATTTTTGGTTCAACTCCAGCGTACTGACCATTTCCCCCCAAATTTTGTCGGTAGAAATATTGCCATATTTATCTGATCAAACCTTATGGTCTATAAACGTTATGGAAAATGTTGCATAATACAAATTTAGAAGTATGTTAGATAAAAAGACAAAGTATTTCTCACCAGCGTTTCCTGAAAATGAATACTAGATCTACAAGAGAAAACAATAAGATTTCGTCTGAGGTGATTTTGAACCCGTGGTATCGTGCGTGGCAGTCAGACAGCTACCACTATGCCACCGTGCCATTGGTAATTTATATTGGTTATTTCAGGATACAAATATTTCGTGAAATAATGGAGACCCCCGAAAATGCTGGTGAAGAAAAATGAGCGCCAGGTCAATACTTACGGAAAATAGACAATACCTGTGTCAAGTTGAATTTACACATGTATACTTCTTTTTTAAATATTGTTTATTTTGACCTTTGAATTAAGATCGTCATATTTTCATCTACAAGATACATTCACGGCTCAGTACTTAACAGGGAGGAGTAGAAGAAGAAGATAATCATTTTAATTATTGTTGTTAGATGATGATGATGATGATGATGATAACGACCACGACCACGACGAAACCGTAAATGCAGAGTCCGAAACTAAGTTAATCATGAAAAATGTTTTATAAACATGCAACCGAAGTGTGAAGTTGTGCATTAAAAGATAAAATAGAAAACCTCGCAACAAACAATAAATGCATTTACATTGGCGAATTAGCAGAACTTTCATCAACTTTTTTAATATCATTTTACGTATTTCAATTTACCTGCTGAAGTTAAAGTAATTCCCAAAATAATTATTTTCTGACTGGGAGAAGGAAAGACTTATAGATAAATAAATAAATAAATAAATAAAAAGTAAATAAAATGACGTTGTTTTAGTCGGTTACTTACCTCTTAGATCGGTGTTCATGAAATGAAAATACCCGCGCTCGTGCGAATCGTGACTACTCGGTTAGTAACCTACACTAACAACCGGAAATAGATGCCTGCACATTAAATTCCCAGTGTCGTGCATCGAAATCTTTGAAAGTACGCCGATACAATTTTCACAGCTTTAATATTGAAAACAAGATTATTGACCACGTACAAGTAGAACAGATTTTTTTTCAGTAACGAAATTTAATTGTTCAGTGGAAAGTAGCCTCAAAATTCAATATTTCAACCTGTGAAAAGTATTTTCTAAATTGACGAATGTTACGACAGAATCAATCGTGTTCAGCATACTGTACACACCCTTGAATCGTAACCTTGTCTTAGTGTATGTAATGGGTTAGTTTATGATTAACAGTTAACAGAAACAAAAAGACATGGCATATAGACAGGATGAAACTAGCAAAATATGAACACAAGGGGAATAAATATTTCGAACATAGTATACCTTATTTTTGTAATAAGAACATTTACAGATAGTTTAATTTCTATACTATAGTTTTTCGTATTTCTATACAAGTATTCCATATTTCTGTAAGAGTATTTCGTGTTTCTCTTTTATTAGCATTCCTTATTTCTGTACGAATATTCAGTCGTATTTCTACATGAGTATTTATACGAGTATTTCATATTTCTGTACGAGTAGTTCGTATTTCTGTACGAGTATTTCGGATTTCTATACGATTATTTATACGAGTATTTCATATTTCTGTACGAGTATTTCGTATTTCTGTACGAGTATTTATACAAGTATTTCATATTTCTGTACGAGTATTTCGTATTTCTTTACGAGTATTTATGCGTGTATTTTGTATTTCTGTACGAGTATTTCGTACTTCTCTGCGAGTATTTCGTATTCCTATACCTATAGGGGTATTACGTATTTCTATAGATTCGTCACATCGGACTAACTATTGTTAAAAACACTATCTATACGCGTCCAAATAACGTTCCGAGATAACACAACCTTTAAACGTAATTCCACTTAAATTTTAAGACCAACTTCATATAAGTTAAAACTGATTTACGTTGCTATGATTGAATTTCATTTCAGTTTTTCAGATCAGAGAGAAGAATTATCATAACCTGAAAAATGTCAAAACCTGAAGGTCCGCCTCCATGTAAGTATATTTGATCATACTTGATTTTCTAAACTTACAACTTACATCAAGCATATATCATCTCTGGAAAAATAAAATTTGGAAAATTATCGGACCTGGTATGGATCGGTTTAATGAAAACCCTTGTCTTTTTATTATTTTATTATTCGAAAAAACAAGCCAAAATGAATTAAAATATATAGAAACGTGCTACCCTTTTAAATAATACATGCTAGTACATTCCATTAGACTTATTTTAAGGTTGAAAACATGTGTTTTGATAATATTTGATCATACTCATGTCGTCCCAGGTCCGATATCCTTGCCTGTGGAAACAGTTTGGGTGTTAATTTTTCTTAGATTTTGCGCAGTTTTGCTCATCTAAAATGTAATAATACCTTCTTTGAAATCGAATATATGTATATCAACAAATGCTTCATTTGTTCCTTCAACAAGAACATATCCCGCTAGAATTTTACAATAAACATAACAGGCGAATGACCCCATCCCATAGTACAACGATATTTCAATATACATGTATATCCCGTACATGTTAAACTTGCACTACTATAAATGTGTACATATTTGTATTTTGTTATAAAAAAACGTACCGGAAGCATTAAACTGTTTTTTAATTGTAATACATGTATTTAAAAGATGTCCACGGGCGGATGTTGCTATCACATTGACTTTCGCTTTTAGCCTGCTGGCGGCATGTGATTCTGTCTTTGCGACCAGTGCAGACCAAGATCAGCCGGCACTTCCTCCGTGCAGGCTGATCATGGTCCACACTGTTCGCTATTCAATCAGTAAATTTTCAGTGAAACACCCTTTGAATAGTAAATGGTATTGCCCAAATTGAATGATGGACCGTGCAGTCCATTTTAGAAATTTAGCAGGCTAATAGTTAATATATGGAATAAGGCAAACCGATTTTTATTTCCTATGATCATAAAGGATGTTCTTATAGATTTAATTTGTCATTTTAAGCTTACCAACAGTCTGGCTACCCTCCCCAGACTGGGTACCCTCCACAGGCTGGTTACGCTCCACAACAAGGCTATGCACCGCCGCCACCACAAGGATATACACAACAGTCATCTAATGTTGTTGTTGTTACCCAGCCACAGCAAGTTGTCGCCGTTGGAAGTTGTCGAGTCTGTGGGGTAAGATCTAATTTGAAAGTGTGTTAAACCTCTGAAATCTAAACACTGCATACCTCACTGAAGTGACATGCATTTCATGTTATTGCTATTTTTCTGGCAAAGCATTATTCCCCTTTTTCTAAAATAATATCTACATCGTGGTAGTACCACCCCTATATACCTGCCTAAAGTTTGATAATCACAATTCAAGAGTTGACCACAGTACTATCCTACCCTTTTCTCCCTTAACCCTCGATATATGGCATAAATACAGTTGAAACTCATACTCTCAAACTCGCTTATTTTAAAATTCCGGCGATCTCGAAGTCGTTTTGGAATCCCGTCCCGAAAACATGTGCTTATAATATAAATTTTAAGTTGAATTTCGGTTATCTCGAAGTAAAACGCTCGATCCCTTGGAATTCAAGATACCCAATTTCATTTGAATGTATTTTAAAGCTTTCAAAGCAATTTTAAGCAGTTTTTAACCGAAAAGTCAACATGATATATAATTTATATATGTTTATTATACTGGATACAAATAATTTTTTTTTATTTTCAGGTTGGTCATGTTTCAGAAAATTTCACAGGACTGGGTATTATTCTGGCGATTTGTTTCTTTCCACTTGGAGTTCTGTGTTGTTTCCTTTTGATGGAAAAGAGATGTGATAGATGCGGAGCATCATTTTAATGACATGTTTTAGGCCTCGTTAAGGGCATCATTTTTTTGGACGTATTTCAGACTGTTTTATACATCAAATAGTCGCATTCATTTTAAATAAACAAAACGATGATATAAAATCTATAACTGACATTAGTTTATATATCAAAAGAACTGAAATTTGTACAAAAAAAAAACAAAAAAACAAAACAAAACAAAACAAAAACAAAACATTTACATTAATATTGATTCTGTGCACCATTCCAAAGCGTCTTGTTTGTTTGTACTATATTATTATAATTGTGGAAATAAATACAGTTTAAACCAAAGCGTCTCGGACAGACAATTTACCATATTTTTGTGTTTGCGGATGGCTATTCGCTCGGTATGCATATATGTGTTAATGCTAGCATTTAAACGATAGACTTACAGAAAATGGTCATTCATCTTACTGTCACTAAATGCACTAAAGTGCCAAATACTTCCAATGTGAAAACCTGGAGAAACACCATAGTTGACAAGTGAAACATTTCCATAATCGAAAAATTTGAAAAAGTTGAAACATAGTTGTACAAAGTCTATATACTTTCTGTTCTTGAAGAATTTTCAAGGTATATAATTTATATATATTATGTTCTTAAAGATCTATATTCTTGAAAATGTGTTAAGGATTATAATGGTTTAAAAAGGCTATTTACTTTATCATTGAATACCTTTGGAGGTTTAAAACGATTGAAAATATTATTCCATATCCTTGAAGATATTTAAAGTTGAATCACGATTAAAAAAATACTTTACGTCCTTGGCGATTTGAAAGGTGTTAAGAAACCATATTGTATTCATTATAATTTATTGGAAGACCAATATTAGTTTTAAGGCAAAAGATTAATTTTAAGGTAGTAATTTTAATAAAACACAAAAATAAAGTTTCATACATCCAAATTCACATGTCTTGCTGGAACAACCCCAACATTTTGACATTTTACCTTCCTTGTGAAAATGTAGTAGTGCCGTAAATATGTTTTATAGTTTATTTCGTTTATTTCAGTCTCTTCCATTTACATACTTACAATATAAAACATGATATACATGTATATACATAATAAATCACAAGTAAATGGCCATTCAAATTTGAACTACAAGAGACTTACATATCACACATTTCCCCCACATTTTACCATGTATGTCAAATGAGCATCACCGCGTGGCAGCAAATGCAAGTGGCCTATTAAGCAATACAGAACCAGATCAGCCAGCACGCTGAAGTAACCAGGAACAGATCCACAGCATCCTCTCATCCACCACACGGCAATTGTTGTAGTTGATAAGAGAACACTGCAGTCCCCCAACAGGCCACACGGAGGCGCCGGACGACCAAATCCACACCACCCATATAGGCCTAACTAAACTAAAGGAACCAGCCTGGGTATCATCTGGTCTAGTCGCATAATGGCGGACAGTTAATTAGGGACTTTTTTATTCATCTGAGATGGCAATCCAGGTATTTGTTAGTACTATTTTTGTTTTAAATTTCATTGTGGATATATTGCTGACATTCTAGTAGAATAATCAAGAGGGAAGGCTGTATTTTGTGAAGTAAAATCCAATGAAAGCAAGCGTAGTAATATGGGTTCATGACCGGGTCATTTTTGATGTAGTTTTACAGTAAACAAATGTGACAGGAGAAATCTTTCTTAGAAGATACATGACCCCTACTTTTCTTGACCTTTTTTGATGGTTTAAAGACTACTCTTTAAAATGAGGTAAGGAACTGCAATTTAAAATGGGCCTGGCTATATGTGACAACTCTGTAAACATTGTCTGTTTTATATAGAATATATAGGGAGTATTGTTTACGCTATTGTGACCTATATAGTCCCATACATTGGCCCACAAACGGCAGTACTCTTAACTTTAACACCATATTTACCAATTTAATCAATTCTCATATACAAAATGTACTACAGTAAAAAGCAAGGCATGTCTGTTAATCACAACACAATGATTGTGTCTAAAATTTATATAAAATATAGGTTATAAGACACTGCACAAGGTTAGACAGGTGCACTAAATGTGCGCTAGTAAAAATGACTTAAGAAATCAAGTATCCCCACCAATCAAATTGGTAGAGAATAGACTAGCAGACATCTCTTACTTAACATTAAAATAATTTGACTATTAAAAAAAATCTGCATACAATAGAGTAAAATATTTATAGATAAATAAAAGCCTATCTATACAGGTGCATTAAACTGTATTTATACCATATAATGTATTATGTTTGATTTACCTGTAACACTATACGATAACGTTACATTTTCTGAATGCAATCAGCACACCAGATAATACTGACGAAGAAGAAGACACAAATAAAAACGAATGGAACCTGTTTTTATTACTAAAGCTTTTCACATTTGAGCCGTGCCATGAGAAAACCAACATAGTGGCTTTGCGACCAGCATGGATCAAGACCAGCCTGCGCATCCGCGCAGTCTGGTCAGGATCCATGCTGTTCGCTTTCAAACCCTATTGTAATTAGAGAAACTATTAGCGAACAGCATGGATCCTGACCAGATTGCGCGGATGCGCAGGCTGGTCTGGATCCATGCTGGTCGCAAACCCACTATGTTGGTTTTCTCATGGCACGGCTCAAATTTTATTTCAGGTATGGGGTCAGGTATCGTTTCTATTTTTAGTTTCCGTGTGTTGTGACAATTAAAATCGGAATTTCTATTTATAGTATCTAACTATTACATCTCCACTCAATACAGACAGCGGCCTTTATTGTTGTATAACAAGTTACCTTAAGTTTCTCATTGTAAAGGTAAAGCAAAATGTTCGAAAGTGTTAGCTGTGTTATTTAGTTACTCCCCGTATAGAATGTCACGGTAAGAAAATGAAAAAAATTGAAAAAACAACTAATGATTTGAGTTCATCTGAATACAGACAATGGCCTTTCTAGAATTTGTAGGATCTAAATCTGTTTCAATATATCCTTTGTGCTAAAACACCATACACTATGCACTATCAAACTGTTATGTTAGTATAAATATCCTAGAAGTAAAACATGTTATTCAATTGTTTTTGAATTATCGTTAGAATTCGCGATATTTCCAAGGTTATAAATGAAATGACACATACCTGTAACAGTTTAACTCCTGAATATCATGTCACACAGTCTATTTCTATGATGTAGATCTATCATATCCTTGTAGTTTATATCCGAACACCACTACACTATGGCGCAAGATTCGCACAAATCACAGTGTTAATCGAAATATGTAAAGAAAAAAATATTAAAATAATTATAGGAAATAACAATGATATCATTATACTACTATACATAACATAATACTTGTCTAAGTCGATTCTTAACGAAAAGCATGTGGAATAAACCTTGGATGGACGCATCTGGCTTAGCAATGTACAGGTTTAGCTTTGTGTTGATTCTCGTTGACGATTTCGTGAAAGTTTCCTTACTTTTTGATTTACATTAGAAAATGTCGTAAAGCGAAGTGTATGTATTGTCATATACGTATGAAAAAGTTCCAAATACCATAAGAATGGAATTATTTTATTTGCCGCAAGAACACGTGCATTAAATTTTATTTAAATTTATTTGTTTTGGTAAAAAATATGATTTTCCCTAATTTCCACATCGTGGACGGAGAAAGTACATTATTGCCTTAATTAAGGCAAAGGAGATACATTCTTAGGCTATTTGAATTTTTACAACAATTATGGAATTACGCTTCTGTAAACAAAATAAACGGGGGAATAAAGGTAAAGAGTAGGAACAACTTTTTTTCTAGTCACACTAAACTGCTCTAAGATGTTATGCTCGTTCGATTGAACATATATTTCAATAACTCAGCTTTTATGTTTGATTTATATATTTGGCTACTTTGTCACGAATGCTAAGAAATTAAGATAAGGACTGGTGTCTCTAAACTATCACTATATCGACAAATCTAATCGTTAATGTTGTATTACAGAAAAATGAGCCGCACCATGAGAAAACCTACATAGTGCATTTGCGATCAGAATGGATTCAGACCAGCCTGCGCATCCGCGCAGTCTGATCAGGATCCATGCTGTCCGCTAACGGTTTTTCTAATTGCAATAGGCTTTGAAAGCGAACAGCATGGCTCCGGATGCTGGTCGCAAACTCACTATGTTGGTTTTCGCATGGTGCGGCTCAAATGGAAATCCAGATAAAAGGAAGTAGCCTTACTCGTACAATTTGTCAGACAGGACAGATTAAGATGATGCTTGGCTGAATTAGCTAAGGAACAGAAATCGATAGGTCTTAATTGACGACTGTCGTAACAATAAGATGTGATATGTTACAGAACATGTAACTGTGTCTTTTTATATGCCCGCTATCTTTGGATGATGGACTGGTCTGAAGATAAATGAAGGAATCCAACTGGCTTTCGGAAGAATTGATGTCTTTCTTCGTCCGCATCAAACTATTTAAAGTTATCTTAATCAACATACGAGTACGGGTGTTAAAGAGATTTGTGAAAAAAAATGCGGGCCGGTTTGGGGAGGGTGGCATCAGTCAGCACTGATGTCTGAAGTTACATGATACAGAAGAACATATTCATGTAACATAGAAAAATAGAAATTATACGAAGTAAGATCCGGAAAAAGTTCAAAACACCCATCTAGGATAGTACCAAAATTACGTATTTTAGCAAACTACAGTTTTTTTTACAATAAAAATGGAAAAATATCAAACAGTAAGCAGTTACCTGCACATACAATAATTTGTCTTATTATTTTAAAATAAAGACATCGATTAGCATGCACAATTCTGTCATGTAAACATCATTTTATTATTCTATAATTTTTCGTTTGGTATGGGATATGTGTGTAAACAATTTGTTAAATACTTTCTATAGAAAAGATGTTTTGTTTTCACGCAAAAGCTATTGAAGGTCAACTTAGTGAAATTGATATTGCCTGCATTACAGTTATTATCCAGACGATAAAACATTTTTTTTTTGCCGTTAACAAGTACAGTAACGGTAAAAACCCAACATTCAGACCACGCCTTAATTAAGACTGGCCCTCAATTAGGACCCACTTTTATATGTAGTACCCTCACGGTAGTATTTTTCCCGGCGACTGACCTTGGTGCTACGTTGTTCCTGGTAATTCTGCACGTTTTTCCAAGTGTTTTGTTCGTTTTACTTTTGACTAATTCTTCGTTTGGTTCTATATCTCATTTTATTACGGTGTTCCGTTTGGACAATCGTGACTTTTTATTCAATACTAAACCGCGATGCACGATGGTACGATGACGAAAACGCGATGGCGCGATGGCACGATGATGAAACAACGATGGTATGATGGTGAAAACGCGATGGTACGATGATGAAATCGCGATGGTGCGATGGTACGATGGTGAAATGTCGATGTAATATCGAGTTTTCATCATCGAACCATCATGTTTTCACCATCGCACCATCGTGTCATCGCGTTTTCATCATCGTACCATCGTGCCATCGCGTTTTCACCATCGTACCATCGCGTTTTCACCATCGTACCATCGCGGTTTCACCATCGTACCATCGCGTTTTCACCACCGTGCCATCGCGTTATCATCATCGTACCATCGTGGTTTCACCATCGTACCATCGCCTTCCGGTTAGAAATGCGTAGTCCCGTACACTTGTATTTTTGTCAACAATAGATGCATGTAACTCAATGTATTTTGTGAGAAGAAATTTACCATTTAGATTCTGCTGTTTTGCAAAATGTTTTACAAAATGTTCAGTGCTCAGTTCATTAAAACTGTAAAATCTTCAAGACCACGTCTTTTGTATTTTATGTATACATGAAAGTATATAAAAAGCTGGGTGTAATAGTCACATGGTATTATTCAAACTCAGCTTATTCTTGTTAATAGGATGTAGAAGGTACATAGTGCAATGTGAAAATGAGATTGTATCAAGCCTGTATCTTACTGACACATATACTGTACCACTGCGCATAACCACTGGAAGGCGATGGTACGATAGTGAAAATGCGATGGTACGATGGTGATAACGCGATGGTACGATGGTGAAAATGCGATGGTACGACGATGAAAACGCGATGACACGATGGTGAAAACGCGATGGTACGATGATGAAAACGCGATGGTACGATGATACGATTGTGAAAACGCGATGGTACGATGATGAAAACGCGACATTACATCGACATTTCACCATCGTACCATCGCACCATCGCGTTTTCACCATCATACCATCGTACCATCGTCGTTGTTTCATCATCGTGCCATCGCGTTTTCGTCATCGTACCATCGTGCATCGCGGTTTAGTCTTAAAAAAAGTCACGATTGTCCAAACGGAACACCGTATATTTTAGTTTTAAAGGCTGTTAATAATGCAAGACAGGCAAGTACCCTAGATATTTATTTTATTATGTACCAGGTTAAATCAGACAATGTAAACATTGTGCTTTTTATGTTGTTTTATCGTGTGCTGATTGAACGAAATTATTTTGTAAGCTCATTTTTTACTCGAATCTTAGAAACAGATGCTGCACATCTCAGTAGGGTGTTAGATATCGGGAGAAATCCAATCATAAGGGTCTGTTATAAGCTTTCCATCAGGTGTATAAGAGTGCAACGGGTGAATATAGGTCAACAGAAAGCATTTCATACGCCTACAATGTATTAGAAATCGTATAACAAACAGCTAACTTGCCGTTTGATCTTTTGCCAATATCCTTAATCTTGTACTTTGTTTTTCAATCTACATGCATTTAGTTAAACTAGATGAACATAACTGTAGTAGACGTGGAACCCGTCCATTCCATAAATTTATACACAAAAACAGGGGATACAGTCCAACGCGGGAGTTGTTGCATGCTGGGATCGCGCACAGAGAGAGTCAGCCATTACGGACTACTATCGAATACAGCTGAGTGCGTTATTCACAAGTTTTAACTACAAAGTGTCATCCAACCTGAGTTAGACTCGGTAAGTTAACTGACAATTACTGGGTGTCACTTTAATTGTGTCAGAAGTAAGCGTGAACGGACATTTCGCCTGCAATCTTCGTCAATTGAGGAGAAAGCTGCGAGCACCTGCTCCGTGACGGTCGCTGACCCAACGTTGAGAAATCCTTTGTGCAGCTTTGACAGTAGCTGATTTCGATTCAAATCGATCGGTAAAGGGAATAAGGTGCCCTTTATCGATAGATTTTGCAAAAATAAGGTGTAGTTTCCTTATATTTTGCAGCAGAAGTCGGCGTGGGAAACAGACAACTGCGCATGCGCTAGGCCGGAAGTACAACAAGTAAACATTGCAGGAGCGGATCATCGTGACCTCTTCCAAGCTGTTGTGCATCCCCCCTGGTCCTTGCCCATTTTTAAATTAAATTTGGGACATTCTTGATTTATTAAAGGGGAGAGGGTCTGTGGCTGTATAGTTGTTGTTTATTTTTGTTTTTCAGGTAAATTTCAGAATATCCAAAAGATGGATTTTTCTGAAATCAGTATGTTTGAGACCAGTTGGCCAAAGAAGGTGCGCATTAATTTGCGACACCTACAGAATTGATGCAGATCCTGGATAAAAGCTAGGCTTGCCCAGTTGATTGTACAAATAAGGGACAGCAGTGGGAACATAACACCGGAGATTTTAGTAAGTATCTCTAGGGGTTCAGTGAAAACAAATGCCTTGGACAGAGTTGACTTTCGCCCGAATAAGGCACTTACATCTGGTCTTGACGATGAGGTAAGTCCACCTGCGGTAGAGGAGTTTGACTTCCTTCCGTCTGTTCCAAAGTCAGCTGATATAACAGACACATTGGAACCTTTGAACACTTTGGTGAAGCCCCATGTCGGTGAAGAAGCTTCACCGGCAGCCAAACCAGAGGTGTTTTCATCAGTTGCCGGTTTGCCTGAGCCTGAAATAAGTGTTGGTTATTTTCCCACCCTGTCTAACCCTGCGATGAGTGGAAGCGGTGGTGCTGGACTTTCGACTGCGGCTGGCACTTACACTGTGGGACAGCACAGTGTGCGTGCTTCCATGGTGGGCGGCTCAACACCGGTATTTAGCACGGCTACCAGTGGTGTGCCTTCCACAGGGGTGCATCGTACATATAGGGTACACACTCCTGTGAGGGACACAACACCGAAGCAGCTTAGATTCAGATCTGGTGAATCGAGTTCTTCGGACAGTGAAAGCAGCTCTGATGGTGAAGTTAGTACACGGCCAGGCCGTAGTTCTAGCTCAAAGACAAGTACAGATGAGGGTCTTCTAGTGCGACGGAAGCGCGCTAGAGATGTTATCAACACATTGCCAAGAAATCTTTGTTATGATGGTAAGGGTAACTGGGCTGCATTTAAGCAAAAGTTTGTTCGTTACGCAGAAGCTTGCGAATGGACAAAAAAGGAGCGCTTAAATTGTCTGTGTTGGAGTCTTACAGGTGCGGCTGCAGATTTCTATGCAGTGCTTACCGACCATAGAGAGCATCTGTCTTACCATAGGTTGATGTGCAAGCTGGAAAGTAGATTTGGTGCAAAAGAGCTTCCGGCTACAGCACAGGTGCGGTTTCAGCAAGCGTCACAGTCCCAGGGGGAGTCCCTGGAGGACTGGTCAGATAGAATTTTAACCTTGGCAACAAAGGCGTTCCGTGATTTGCCGGAACATTACTCAAATCAGCAAGCAGTAACTCGCTTCTGCCAGGGTTTGAGTGATAGGGAAGCTGGCCACCATGTATGTATGTCAGAGCCTGTGACCATGGAACAGGCAATAAATGGCGTCCGCCGTTATCAACAGGTTCACCAGGCCATGTTTGGTAAGGTAAAACGCGATAAGCGCAAGGCTGATACTGACGAGGACCGCCATGCAGTGTATGCGGTGGAGGACAGATCAGCTTCGCACAATAGAGGGGGGACAGGAAGTGCAGCCACTCCTGATCTATCCTCTCTTGAAAGCATGATGGGCAAGTTGCAACAGCAATTAGAAAAGAAGTTGCAGCTGGGGCTGGAGAAGGTATCTGCTGAAATGAAACAGCAGACTAACAGGCGAAAGTCACCTGTTAGACGCCGACCAATGTCTGGAGCATGTTATGGTTGTGGCGAAAAGGGGCATTTCATTAGAAATTGTCCAAAGGGAGCAGACAAGGGTGCGGCCAACCAGCCTTTAAACAAGAAAGGGTCGAGTTCGAAGGCCGACACTCGATCCGGAAAGGACCAGGCCTAAAAGAGGCAACTGAAAAGGACCCGGGTGTTGGGGTGTCACATTGCCAGGCAGTGCACCCTTCCACTCCTGATCCGCCAGTGGCAGATGACACCATGGTGAACAGTCTGCCGGATGGTGATGCATTGGTGCAAAATGCATCTGAGGGGGGCAGTGCTTGGTGAGCCTAGTCTACTGGATAGTCCAGTGCCAGGTATCACTGAAGCAGTGTTAGAACCATTACGCTTAGTGAATTCACAGGGTATAACCGGTAGCGGCGCTGAAGCGGTTGTGCAGGGGAAAATTGACAATGGTCAGCCTGAAGTAGTGTTGACTAAGGATTCTGGCTTGAAGGGTGCTGAACAGGGTGAGGGACCGAAGGAGACTGGCAGTGGTGAACTTGAGGAGTTCAAGGTTTGCCAGCTGACGTTAGCCTCGCAGTTTAGCATGAAGGTTCAAGTTGGGGATCAAGCGGTTACAGCAGTTGTAGATACCGCAGCGCAGGCGACCATTATTTCAGATAAGGTGTACGACGCCCTGCAAAGGAAACCTAAGAGGCTACGCACAGCGCAGCTCATGACAGCAGGCCGCAAGATGGGCATGAAGGGTTTCGTAGTGGGCCCAGTTAAACTGAAAATAGGGGAGCAATGGTACAGGGAGCAATTATATGTAGCTCCAATTGAACAAGAAATGCTTCTTGGTTTTGACTTACTTCGTCGATGGTCTGCCATGTTAGACATGGGCCGGGGCATATTGACGTTTGAATGCCAGGTTATCAACTTAAATGTTGGGGAGCGTGGTGAGGTACCAGATGTTGCTCGGGTTACAGTTGCTAAGCGTCAGGTCATTCCGCCAAATTCAGTCATGAGGGTTAAATGTAGCCTGGATCAGAAGATGCCAGACTATGTTGTAGAGCCCGTTGATAATATGAAAGTCCTTGTTCCACGGGTAGTCCGTGGTGCAGGGGCGGAGCCATTGATGTGTGTTATGAACACCAGTGATAGATACCGGTTGCTTCGGAAGGGTATGGAAATTGGCAGAGCCTACCCAGTTGATGGTTTCCTAGACAGCAACCATGATAGCTGTGATGAAACACCGGGGGCGTGTGAGGTCATGGAGGGTTCACCGGATAGTCCGGATGAATCCGATACATTGACCAATGGTATTCCAGACCATTTGCAGCAGGTGTATGTGGACTCAAGCAAGCACTTGAGTGAAGATCAGAAAATTCAGTTAGCGCAGCTGCTAATTGAGTTTCAAGAGGTATTTGCAAGGGATGAGTTCGACTTAGGGAAGTTCACTAAGATTGAACATAGCATTGACACGGGTGATGCAAAGCCTGTTAGACAGCGTATGCGTCGAACCCCAGCTACTTTTGTAGGGGAGGAAGAGGCCCACCTTGAGAAAATGCTCAAGGCGGGTGTCATACAAGAATCAACTTCAGAGTGGGCTTCAGCACCGGTCCTGATCCGGAAGCGTGATCAATCGGTCAGATGGTGCATCGATTATCGCTTATTAAATGACGTCACGCTTAAGGACGTATTTCCGTTGCCCTTGGTAGATGACTGCCTTGATACTTTGGCTGGCAGTGTGTGGTTTTCTAAGTTAGATGCCAACTCTGCATACTGGCAGGTAAATATCAAGGAGGAAGATAGGAAGAATACTGCCTTTATCACAAAGTACGGAGTGTACGAGCATGTGAAAATGGGCTTTGGACTCTGTAATGCACCAGCAACCTATGCTAGAGTGATGAATCTGGTCCCAAGGGGGCTAAACTGGAAGACAGTCTTAGCTTTCCTTGATGATGTGCTAGTGCTAGGTAAGACGTTTCAGGAACATCTTACTAATCTAGCAGATGCTCTTGGGCGGTTCAGAGATAATGGTCTGAAATTGAAGCCAAAGAAGTGCTTACTTTTCCAAAGGGAAGTAGATTTCCTTGGAAGAGTTGTAAGTAGCAATAGTTTGGCGATGTCTGATGTTGATGTGGCGGTAGTGCAAGAGTGGCCTGTACCTACATGTTCTAAAGATGTGGAAAGCTTCATGGGTCTGGTCAACTATAATAGGACTTTTGTCCATGGCTTTGCGCAGTTGGCAGAACCACTGTACAGTGTCGTGGGTAAAAAGAAGTTTCGATGGGACACAGAGCAACAAGAGGCATTTGATGCTTTGAAACAGGCTCTCACTGAACCACCAGTGCTGGCATTGCCAAACCAGACAGACAAGTTTATCTTGGACACGGATGCCTCAGACAAAGCTGTAGGGGCTGAGCTAATTCAGGTTCAAGATGGCGTTGAACGGGTTATTGCGTATGGTAGCTTTGCGCTTAACCGCGAACAACGCAGGTATTGTGTCACGAGGAAAGAACTGTTGGCTGTAGTGAGATTCACACGCCAGTATAGACACTATCTGTTGGGTAGAAGATTCACGGTCAGGACTGACCATTCTAGCTTAACTTGGTTAATGCGGTTCAGAGAACCACAAGGGCAACTCGCAAGATGGCTCGAGGAGCTATCGCAGTATGATATGGTGTTGAAGCACCGTCCAGGCCAGAAGCACGGGAACGCAGATGCCTTGTCCAGGATGCCGGCAAGTGATGGACAGTGTGTAGCGTTTATTGCTGGGGTGGAGCCTGGAGATTTGCCTTGTGGAGGTTTGACTACTGCGTTAGGGCACATAACAAAAACTGGGGATCGTTTGTCGATCAGGTGGACACTGCAGTACCATTGGCTTCGCAAGGGGTGCAGGTATTAGCGGCTGACAATGGCCATGTCAGTCCGGGAATCCGCATCAGGGGCGACCAAGGGGGTAACTTGGCAGCCCACCACACTGAGGGTTTGAGGCAAACTGCACAAAATCAGTTAGGCAACAGTGGCAAGACGGCTCAGACCGAGGGGTCAGACAACTCAATCAGAGAATCGAAGCAGGAGGTGGCACAAGCCTGTGACGTTGAGGTTGAGCAGGGTGCTTGCGGCGGTGCAGATGATGAGGGGTATCTGTACCTACCCTGGGATCCAGGGGGTGCAGATGATTATATCACCCCGGTAGACCAGCATAAGCAGGTGTGCGGTATCAAGGATACCGCTCAGCCTGTGAACACAGACCGGGAAACATCTTGGGGTTTCACTTTGTCAGACCTTAGTAAGGCTCAAGGAGAAGATGTCGATTTAATCTTTATTCTGCGTTGGTTGGACAGTTCAACCAAGACTGGTGAGGCCGAATTGTTCCTTGCTAGTCCAGCTGCGAAGTCGTACTGGCTTAACAAGGAGCAATTTACGTTGATTAATGGTGTGTTGTACCAGGAAGATGCGAGTTCTGGTGATAAAAAACTCATGGTTCCTGGTAGCTTGCGTGAGAAGGCTTTGCAGTTAAACCATGATCTGCCCTTGGCAGGGCATCAAGGCGGGGCTAGGACCACTGAGCGTGCGAAAGAGAAGTTTGCTTGGTATGGATAAGCCGTGACGTAGCAAATTATGTTGCGAGTTGTGAAGTATGCAATCGCAATAAAAAGTCTGAGCGTCAAGGGCGCTGTCCAATGACGGAATACCATGCGGGTGACCCAATAGAAAGGGTGCACATTGACTTCTTGGGTCCACTTCCGAAAACTCCTAGGGGAAATCAGCATGTCTTGATGGTTATGGATCAGTTCACAAAATGGGTGGAGTGCATACCATTGCCATCACAGACTGCTGATGTTACTGCAAAGGCCTTGGTAGATCATGTTTTCTTTCGTTTCGGAGTCCCGTTTCAGATTTATTCAGACCAGGGTAGAAACTTTGAGTCAAAGCTTTTTAGTGAGATGTGTAAGACACTTCACATTCATAAAGCTAGGACTACACCGTACCGACCATCTTCAAATGGACAAGTTGAGCGGTACAACAGAACCCTGATGGATGCCGTGCGTTTTTTCATTGGGAAACATCAGAATGAGTGGGACTTGTACATCCAGCAGATAGCAGGTGCGCTAAGGGCTTCTGTGAACCGTAACACAGGGTTTACGGCCAACAAGCTCATGTTGGGTAGAGAAGTAAACACACCAGCTGATGTGATGTTCCCTAAACAGGAACAGTCACATCAAGATGAGGGGAGTTTTGTGGCAAAGCTAACTGCGAAGCTGCAGGAAGCTCATACCACAGCAAGGGCAACGCTTAAGACTAGCTCTAAGCGTATGAAGCAGAACTACGACCTTCGTATCCTGGAAAGGAGCTATGAGGTTGGAGATATCGTGTATCTGTTGGACACAGCGGTACTCAAGGGGAAATGTAAGAAACTATGTCCACCATGGAAAGGTCCTGGTGTCATAGTTACGAAGGTTTCAGCATACATTTTCCGGGTCAAGCTCAGAAATTCGGTGTTCGTGGTGAATCATGATAGGTTAAAGCCTTGTAGGGATCGAACCCCACCAGCATGGATTGTGCAGTGGAAAGCCAATCCCGGAAGTGTAGACACTTCCGGTGATGACAGTGAGGTGTACTGTTTTTGCAGAAAGCCATGGCAGGGACGATTCATGATTCAGTGTGACTACTGTGATGAATGGTATCACGGGTCATGTGTAGATGTTACAGCCACTGAAGCCCTTGATATCGATAAGTACCGCTGTAAAAAATGTACTGTATAAGGTAGAAATGCTTTCTGTTTTATATTTTCAGGAAAACATGGCAAATTTACAGTTGGAGGAAGTCAGGGATGCTTTCCTCAAGGATACACAGGAGTGCACGGCTAGGGGAGAATTGCTGGACCCTAGGACTGTGGTGGATGGTTTGAACCGTTGTGGTCGGTCTAGGGCCGCACAGCGGGTTGAAGCTTTGTTGGGACAGGTAGGAATAGCAAAGGCCAGGAGTAATAGGAAGTGGCTCCACGAAGCAGCGGTACATGCAGACGCTCTGGAGTTTCACTCTAGAAATTGGATTAGGGAGAATATCTGGGAGATTGGTAAGGGGAAATCTCCGAAACCACAGACCTTGACTGGTACTGGTCGTCGGGACGTACGTCTGAAGATAGACCCGCAGCTGGAGCGCTGTGGAGAATTCCTAGAAGACATAGGACCCGAGGAGGAGGAAAAACTTCTGGCTTCAGGAGATGAAGCTTGTATAGACTGGGCGGCAGGAGCAAACGTAGAGCTGGACTACATGGATGTAGATCCTGGGGAAGAAGCCAAGGCTCCTTCCATTGAGCCAAAGCCTGAGGGGAAGGAAAGTGGCCTTCAACACGAGAGTCCAGGGGCGTCAAAACAGGATGCTTCTGGGCAGCTGCCCGGCTCTTCTGTTGGAATGCCTGCCAGTAGGGAAGGCGACAGAAATCGGGAAAGGAGCAAGCATGGCCATGGTAAGAAGGACAGTGGGCATCACCGTCGATTTTCAGGGGGCCGAGGACATAGGCGTGATCGTTCCCAAAGCCGGGATCGGCACGGCTCTGGTGTTCAGAAACAGAGGGGGAAAGTCACCTCTGTTGAAGGCCGCCAGAGCAGGGATCAACAACAAGGACATAGACACCAGCATTCCCACAGCCAGGATCGACATGCCTCTGGTGTTCAGAAACAGAGGGGGAGAGTCACCTCGGTTGAAGGCCGCCAGAGGTACTTGTCAAACGATCGACAGAAGAGACCGGAACGGGACAGCCGACACTCTGGTAGTCAGGGGTAGCGGTTATGAGCAAGAAAGGGATAGAAGGAAATATAGGTCAGGTGAATCTAAGGTCACTGGCAAGGGGAGTAACTGGTGTAGAACAGGAAAAAGTCGTCGAGTGGAAGAGAGGCCCCTTGTTACCGGTTGGCAGAGGAATGACTGTAGAAGTACCTTCAGCCACGGTCGGATCCTCGAAGTCTGTGGTCCAAGAGAGAGCAAATCAAAGAAAGGGTCGGATGAGAAACGAGAGGCTGGTGTCGAAGGGGCGAAACACAAACACCAATTGCTTTGTCCAATGCCCAAGTGTCCGAGTTTGTGGGATAAGTCACATGCATTTCAGGTAGCATGTGCCACGTATCTTTCACCTGGAAATTGCATCGGAGGATATCACTAACGCAGAGTAGGGGCCCTCAGTTTTAGTCAAACAATGTCTTCTAGGTGATAGGTCCACTATGAGTGACTTCACCCGATCATGGAAACGGTGACGGAGCCGGAGCGACTAGCAATAACCATAGAGGAGGGCCAGCAGAAGGCGATTAAGATGTTTTGTGAGGAATTGGGAGAGGAGGCACCAGTAGTCTGGACTGTTAGACAGTCTGGCAATTCACCCGGTATGCTCATACATTGGAGTATACTTTTACATCTGGTGTCATTGCTGAGCGTCCGGCATCAACAGTCCTTGTTGGCGCTGTTTCCGCTGTCTCCTGAGGAAACCGACCTGTTAGACAGGCATCCGGTTGGTTTCGACAGCCACTGTCATCTGGACAGGATTTGCAGAGATTGCCACCTCCCACTGGATGCCAGTTTTAGGGAGATTTGCCAGAAAGCAACGCCGTTGGACGAGTTCATTGTGGATCTACAGGGGGCGGTGGGTATTTTCTGCGACCCTGAAACATATCCAACACCACAGGAGGTGGAGAACTGGGGGAAGCAAGGAGTGACTGTGTGTGTTGGACTGCATCCTAAGAAGACAGCCACAGAACTAGAGTTTCAGCAGCTGCAGCAGCTTCTGCAACATTCAGGTGTTGCAGGGCTAGGCTAGGTGGGGTTAGACCGCACCGAACCTGTCGGCCAGTGGACGGCCAGATGGAGCGACTAAAGACTGTTCTCCAATTTGTCCAGGAAAAACAAGTACTGGTTCTTCACTGTCGAGGTATGGAGGCCGAAAGCAGCGAAGTATATTCCTGTTTGAGGTATATGCTTATGTCGATGGTGAAGAGGGAACAGTTGATCCACCTGCACTGCTTTAGTGTGGCTACAGCCAGACAATGGATCGAAGTATTCCCAAACACCTACTTTGGGTTTACAAAGATGGTCACTGTCCTTCCTAAGGAACAGCGGGAGGCAGTGAAGCAGATGGAGGAGGGACGTCTACTCCTTGAGACCGATGCCCCATATTTCCACTTCTTTGGACACAGAAGGTCCACCCCCGCCTTGATAGGCATGGTAGCCAACGAGGTAGCCAAGATCCGCGGGGTAGATTGGATGCATCTCCTAGAGGTAGCTGTCGCCAATGCCCAGCGCCTTTACCTGAAGCGGCTTCCTCCTCAGTAAGCCGTAGAAGGTCAGGGGTTGGGTGTAGCCACCTGATCTCTGATTTGGAAGGGGGAAATGGGGAGGAGAGTTTCGTGATCGAATAGTGTTAGACACTAGAACAGGGAGGAGTGTGGTAATGGTCTACTTGACCATTAAAAGTCGAATAGTGTTAGACACTAGAACAGGGAGGAGTGTGGTAATGGTCTACTTGACCATTAAAAGTCGAAGAGTGTAAGACACTAGAGGCATAAATTTTATGGCTAAATCATGGTAAAGGACCATGTACTAGGAAGTCAACAAGGAGGGTTTGGTTGCTAGGCCCCAAATCCTTTGCTTAAACAGTGCAGAGAACCAGCATGACGACGTTAGCGACAATGCCCCGACTATGGTGGTGTCCAGCCCCCAGAGTGCCATCCTTTTGGATAAAGTGGGGGGGGTGTGGGGGGGGGGAGGGGGGAGTGTATAGTAGACGTGGAACCCGTCCATTCCATAAATTTATACACTAAAACAGGGGATACAGTCCAACGCGGGAGTTGTTGCATGCTGGGATCGCGCACAGAGAGAGTCAGCCATTACGGACTACTATCGAATACAGCTGAGTGCGTTATTCACAAGTTATAACTACAAAGTGTCATCCAACCTGAGTTAGACTCGGTAAGTTAACTGACAATTACTGGGTGTCACTTTATAATGTATTATTACATGACTGTATTCTATTGTTTCTGTGATTGGCTGAATACGGTTTGAAAAGTAATGAGTACATATCATATCAACTTATCCTGGGTTATAAATAGTACGAAGATAAAAATAGATCAAAGTAGGTGCTTGGAAAACCAATATCAACCTGATTTATCTAAATTTATTCCTTATTTCTTTTTTAAATATGCATTTGAAATAAAAAGACTGACTATACATCTATTCATGTAATAAAACAATTATTGACTTGTTCATAGGTTGATATCAGGATTTATCAACCCTCAAAAAGTTATATTCACCTCGCCTTCGGCTCGGTGAATATAACTCTTTTCGGGAAGATAAATCCTGATATCAACCTATGAAAAAGTCGATAATTGTATAATAACACATGAACATTTCAAAAATATTAAATCTCCCAATATTTATTCGACTTTGTTTTACTAGAATATGGTTAAATATCACACTAATATCAAATGATCTTTTTCAATAGGGCACATTTTGTTCTTTAACCCTTAGCCCGCTTAATTTCTAAAATGGACTATTCCATCATGCAATTTGGGCAGCATCACTTATTATTGAAAGGGATGTTCACTGAAAATTTACTGACTGAATAGCGATTAGTTTATAGACCATGATCAGCCTGCATGCCGCCAGCAGGCTAAAGGTTAATGTCATTTTCTTTCCTCGTTCGATTTTTCGCCAGAGTTCAAGTTCAGACATTGTGATTCATTGTGATTCGTGTATATTTCTGCACCGGAGTTAATAATGCTTTTGTGTAAATGCCAGTATCCGGTCCGATCCGTACACAATTTAGAACAGAACAGAACAGCATCGTGTAAACAATGTCATTTGTCATTTACAACACAATTAATATTTGATATCCTAAAACTAATTCCGTATCACCAAGCGTATTCTTTTTTTTCTGTTATGCGCTGCTTCCGTCAATGGTTGAGTTACTTCCTCTCTTTTGTCAATGCTAGAGTTAGTTCCCATAATGGTTTTTTTCCAACATGATATGCCTAATTCTTTTATTATTTAATGGTTAAAGAAATTCAAAGATGTAATATTTATTGAAAGAAATATTAATAATAAAACATGACATATACAGATACTTTTTACTTGGTTCTTGAAATTATTTTGTATTCTCTCCGGCGCAGAAATATACATGAAGGAGTGACGTCACGCAATGGTTGGACGATGAACGAAATGTTGTTGAAATCGTTGATTTCGTGTTAGTTAATACGGTAAAGCGACCACTAAGCACAGTCACGCATATATTTTAGTTGCCTTTAGATAATTACGCCACCCGAGAACTGTGACGGTGACTCGCACTGCTTACTTTGAAATTTTCTTGTTTTCTCGTGGTGGGTGGGGAGTGAATGTGTTTCATTCCTGTAGTTTTTTATTATATAGAAGGGGACGGGGGGGGGGGGGGGGTCTTTTTTCATATACAGACTTTTCGTGATTTTTGGATAGAATTTCAGGCTCCTGTGCTTTAACTGACACTACACGATTTCGTTCTAAAATCTTTATGAAATTACTATACTGAAGGATTTAAAAGTATGCTAAAATTTTATGTTTTTCAAGTTTTATTTTTTAAAGGCCTAACTAAACTAAAGGAACCAGCGTGGGAGCCATCTAGTCTAGTCGCGTAATGGCTGCCAGGTATTTGAACAGTAATTTTTCACTTGGCATGGCATCAGAGTTTATGTTTAAATTTTATTGTGGATGTATTTTTGACATTTTGGTAGGAAAAATGGGACAGCAGGCTGTATTTGGTGAAGTGAAGCTCAATTTTAGCATGAGTATTACTTCCAGGTCACAGCAGTGTGATTTTGATGTCAGTTTACAGTAAGCAAATGTGACTAGAGAAATCTCTCTTAGAAGATACATGACCCCTACTTTTCTCTTCATTTTATATCAGTTTTATCATAACTCTTTAAAATGAGGTAAGGATTTGTTCTCTGAAATGGGTCTAGCTATGTTTGGTAGCTCTTTAAAAAATGTCAGTTTTTTATAGAATATATAGGGAAAACTATTTACCTGTTTGTGACCTATAAGAAAATGTGGGCAAAAATTGAGATTTGTCCAGTTATTGATATAAATGCAGATATGTTACTGGTACTATACAAATGAAATTGAGACTATTACAGAAAAGCAGTTTTTTTATAGGCCTAACTAAACTAAAGGAACCAGCGTGGGGGCCATCTGGCATGAGTAGTACTTCCAGGTCACAGCAGTGTGATTTTAATGTCAGTTTTATATAGAATATATAGGGAAAACTATTTACCTGTTTGTGACCTATAAGAAAATGTGGGCAAAAATTGAGATTTGTCCAGTTATTGATATAAATGGACTAGTTCGGTCAGATTTTGGTAAAAATGAGCATTTAATAGACATTTTGCTGCAAAAATTGATAAAAAAAAATCACATTTTTACTGTTTTTTGGGTGTATTAAAAAAAATAATGCACATTTACACTCTAAATTTTGCCCATTTATACCTTTCAGAGGGGACATTTGGTATATTTCAAAGTGTTAGTGTGTAATTTGCTTGCAAATTATAGTGAAAATTTATAAAATAGGGCAAAAACCAGCTCAGGCTAGAAGAACTGGTTAAAAATGTCGCGACATCAATTTCGAAGGAAAATTGGCGCAGGAACCCGCGTTATTGAAAATGCCACAAAACCTTGAAAACTGATTTAATCAAGCTGAAACTCGGTATTTTTCATGCAGATATGTTACTGGTACTATCAAATGAAATTGAGACTATTACAGAAAAGCAGTTTTTTATAGGCCTAACTAAACTAAAGGAACCAGCGTGGGGCCATCTGGCATGAGTAGTACTTCCAGGTCACAGCAGTGTGATTTTGATGTCAGTTTACAGTAAGCAAATGTGACCAGAGAAATCTCTCTTAGAAGATACATGACCCCTACTTTTCTCTTCATTTTATATCAGTTTTATCATAACTCTTTAAAATGAGGTAAGGATTTGTTCTTTGAAAAGGGTCTAGCTATGTTTGGTAGCTCTTTAAAAAATGTCAGTTTTATATAGAATATATAGGGAAAACTATTTACCTGTTTGTGACCTACATTAAGCATAAATTGATAGAACTGCTTTTAGATTATTAGATTAAGAATATGACTTTTTTGTGACACTTGCGTTTAAAAAAATAGACATTTGTGTTGATATCAAATGACAAGTCTTACTGTTGACCAACGATTTTGAAATATTTTTTTTCTACAGAAGCTAACTTTGAACATTTCTAGGGGTTAGAGCCAGGTGGACCTATGTACATATAATAAAAAAGGCACTTACTACCTTTTGGTACTAATCTCTCAATTTTTCAAAACAGTTTTAAGGTCATGTAACCGCCTGTTATGTCAGGCCAGGAAATAGGAAGTACCTTCCTTATACATATTTTTGTATTTACTATTTTATCAATATTATTTTAGAGGTGAGTCTCGTAGTGTTTTACCTCCCATTTTTTGTATCATTTCTGGACGGTTTGTTCTGTTAGATATTCATTGTTTCAAGCTTATGGAACCCACTGTGTAGTTATCTTATAGCGATTACTTCATTGATTTCCACAGATACATCATATTATAGAAATAGATTCTTTCTTGAGAAATACACGCGTGTAACTTGTATTATTAGTCTTTAGCACGCTAAGTCCTTATTCCAGAATTTTTTTTCATTTGATTACATACATTAATTTTGTTATTATGATATTATGTTTGATTAATAAAATGTATAAGAAGATCAGTTTATTTATTTGGGTTTTACAGCGCACCAACACAGTATAGGTTATATTGCGCCAAACAGGACTATAAATTTTTTTGTATGGAATCAAAATTTGCATACGTGCTGGAATCACAGAGTTACAGCAAAACCAAGTATTAATACCCTATTAGTCGCCTCTTACGATCATGCAAGGGTAAGGCAGTGGTTCCGATTCTTTTTATACACTGATCGTCCCAGAACCACATGGGGCAGAAGATCAGTTGGAAGCAAAGAACACAAACAAGCAGAACAATAGCAAGCTTGAAGAGTCTTTTAATGAGAGGAAATAGAATGTGCAGGTCTCCTAGTACCGCTGTTATAATAAAAGTAAGGGACTATGCAATCTCAAAGAGCAAAAAATGTAACAACACTTAAGTTTAAGTTCGTGGAGACTTTAACATAACAGCCGAAACACGACATTCAAAAGATTGCTGTGGTAGTGAGTAGAACCTGTTAGAAGATCCTTTGCAACCAAGAAAAATTACAACAGACTCGGTTTAACGAACTTTGTGTGTTACATCTGATCTGTAGATGAGATGCCGCATTTCCGTGTAATTAATTAGAAATTTTCATTCAAAGTTTAGTTGCTGATAAACCGAAGTCTTTCCACTACCATCAAAACGATACAAGTCCATCACGTTAATTCGTCCTGGCTTTGATTGGCCTGACCTGGCCTGACCTGACCCATTGAACACAATTTTCTACGGCCAATCGTTTTCAATATATCAAAAGTGATTAGACACTAGGGACTGCAATATGGTGACATTTAAACCTGGTTTATTTTCATACTGAGTAAAGAAAATTATCTGTCATTTAGAATTAAGTCTGATGTAATTAAAATGTCAAAATATCATACGAACATATGAAATAATTTAACCTTCAATTATTTTAAACTTAACTGATCTGTATTGTTATACTAGACAAACGTTGATCCCGAAGGGATACACCGGAAGCTGTTTCCAATTTATCTGTTAAAATTAATATAAGCCTGTCACCAGGTCCATTAACTATGTGTTTATTGGTTTATGAAGCAGCAGGACAGCAATACCAATATCAATATGAGCCGCGCCATGGGAAAACCAACATAGTGGCTTTGCGACCAGCATGGATCCAGACCTGCCAGCGCATCCGCGCAGTCTGGTCAGAATCCATGCTGTTCGCTAACAGCTTCTCTAATTGCAATAGGATTTGAAAGCGAACAACATGGATCCTGACCAGACTGCGTGGCTGCACAAGCTGGTCTGGATCCATGCTGGTCGCAAAGCCACTATGTTGGTTTTCCCATGGCACGGCTCATAGTATAAATATACAATGATTTATTAAAACAGGTCACACTGTTTAATGAAAACCAATCAGTTAATGTTCGTGGGACTACAGACAGAACAAAGGTTTTGGTACTTTCTACAGTATTTCATTCGAACAATGATAATATGATTTATGATTCTCCTCCGGGAATAACTGTCAGCACTATCTGTGTATAAGCATTTTAAAGTCATTATATATTTCAGTATATAGCCAAATATGGATATTTGTAAATGTTAATTTTTCGCAAAATCTGGTCTGGACGGGCGAGACCTTGTCAAAGATCAGGCTGACTGGGTCAGGTCAGGAAGGCTGGATTCAGGTCAGGAAGGCTGGACAAGCCAGACCAGAGATAAGAACATGCGAATTTAGATGGAGTGGCTATGTGTGGCTATTAGACATTGTCGGCTTAAGTTGATGTGGACAATGAACTGTGAATGTGCTGTAAATCCTGGGGGTCTTCTCAAGACATACTTTTATTTCATTAACTGTTACTGTAGCTCACCTTTTTCCATGACAGAACGTCATTCAAGTATTATATAAACAGACTGAATGAAACTGAGTCTTTGTTATGTTCTATGCTTTTTAGGAAGTAATTAAATTTGGGACAATTTAAATAAATGTTAGTATAGGAATGTTCTCATAAGACATTAGAAGAGTTACTTTAACCAAGCATGAGTAAAGTGTTTTATCAAGAGCTCTCCAAAATATACATATATTTAGAATAAGATTTCTTTTGAAAAAGACAGTAATTCTACAAAAGTTCCATAAACTATGTTTCCCATTTCAATTGATACATTTTTTCTGCCTTCGTTATATGTACGTCCGTCTGTCCGTCTTCATATAGTCTGATCTAGCTTCTCAAAATGCTCTGCTAGGATTTGAACGGAACTTCACAGAAATTATATTATGAAGCCTTGTTGTGCGTATCCTCGATTTTTTTTGTGAGTTAGGGTCCCTTAAAAGTAGTTTTTGAATGAATCCGAACTGCTTCATAAATAGCAGGATTTGAAAACAATGTCATAGTAATGATCCGTACAATTCTAGTTGAACATGTATTACAAGGTTCATATTTAAATGATCTTGTACTGAGTAATGGCCCTTTGATTATCATACATAAAGTCTATGAAGAGATTTTTTCAGTAATTCACCTCCAAATTTCATTGAAGCCTCATTCCGCTATTGTGAAAAGGTAAATAGTTATACATAATCATTTTTGCATAAAAGAAATGCTCTGATCGTTCTAAAAATCATATTCTATAATAAAAAGAATCATCATCAGACTATATATAAAGATTACAGCGTCAAGAATAGTAAATATAGGCAAGTTGGCGAGCTTAGCGAGCCGAAAAAAAAATGGACATTCAATAGTATTCTGATATAATAAAAAATGAAAGCTTTGCCGAAAAGGGAGTGCGATCGCACCCGTCGCACCCCTTCCTCCCCCTCTGGCTACGCCCTTGCAGTATATGTTTCTTTGTTGTAAGTTAACATTAACTTCCCCGTTTTATTTTCTCAGCAAGGGAGAAAAGTGGCTTTTGAAATATCTCTCCAGCATGATTATAGATTGACGAGCTCCGAAATGTATATAAGACTGTCGAGAAAATAATGTAAAAAAGAGAATAATTTGTTTAGGATTGCGCACTTTAAGCACATGAAAATAAAATACACGGCTTCTACCAGTTTCATTGACTAGGGATACTATTGTGATAGTTTAAAAATCTCTACACTAGCTTAAAGTGAACTTCAGATGATCACCAAACTGTAATTACATGGTCTCCGATCAGTCTAATTTCAGTATGTACAGTTAATGGGTGTGATTTATCACTGTGTTAAAGCAACTTAAAAATAGTTTGCTCGTTACGTTTTAACATTTTCCATGAAAAATCAGCAACAATTGCTTGCTTTGAACAGGTTAACTTGTACCGGTAAACAATCCAGGAACTCTAGTTAGGCAAACTGCCTGTCGTTACATAACATAAATACTGTCAAAAACGGCGCATACCAAAACAAACCAATACATGAATAAATGTGTTTTGAAACGCTCCCTAGTCAGTCCACATTCGATGTTCACAGTCGGACTTCACATAAACCGACAATGTCTATTGATGCTACAAATGTGTAACACTCGACTTTCATTATATGGTATACCACGTGCAATATGTAAGCCCGAAAAAATGCGTTGACCCTTGAACTTGTAAAAAAAAAGGTAACTAAATTTTACAGCAATTGTTTATAAACGATTTTTCTCTTTCTCTCAGATATTTGCGACTTCTTAACCAAGCAAATCCCAGAAAAAAGCCTAGAAATTTGAAACAACCCTTTTTATACCAGCAGCTGTCCTTAATTATAGAATACTATCTCATTAATCAAAGCATTAGCCTTTCCAGCTAGGTAGCTTAGGCCCTAAAGAATACACACTGACTTAGTTCGTGTTCAGACTCTGTCTTTTGTTCATAGGAGATATCTCCTGCGGTTATTCAAATTTTGTATAATTAAGTCCCTTTTATTTTCAAAACACGCAAAGACTGATGAAGACTACGGAAGAGCATTAGTACCAGGTGCGTTTTTTTTTATTAACTCGAAATTTCGACTTACGTAACTGTTACTATCTTGCCCTTTTATCCGCAACATTTGAATGTCTGTCCGTCTGTAAAAGGTCAAAAATGTAATGGACGACTTTTGACTCTTCGAAGCGGAGTCATCTATTTCTCAGCTGGGTACTCGTCCAAATATATCTCCGTATTGTAAAGAACAATGTTAAATAATCTTTTTATTCTATATCTATTTTATTTTAGTTATACTTTAAAATGATTCACTGAATACTGTACTTCTGCTATGAGTACAGCAATGTTACAAAAGCGCCTATTTCACCAGATTTGCATTCGGAACATTTTCACGCGATCCGGGCTTTATCGTATATTTAACATGGGACTGTTGAACCGTCAAAATACGGGAAATACAGGGTTTTCTTTTTGTACGCACGTGCGTCCAGTATGGTAATATATTGTACGGTCACGTGTTGCAAATAAAAATTCACGATTGGATAAATAAAATAGATATAGAATAAATGCATATATTGTGACCGAACATAAAAGGAACTTGAACATATACGACCATACATCAATGTATGACCTACCATAGCCTTAAGAGCTACGCCAGATTTCAAACTGTATCCAGACCTTCATTTACATGTATAGTATGTTCAGGTGGTAGGGCTAGAACTAGGTCGAAAACCTTCCAGATATAGTCAAAATAGTGAAATATTTTAAGTTTGAATACTTCCCGGTCACCTTCTTTGACCTCTCCTCAAAATCTAGATCCGTTCAGGTACCTGATCTTGGTCAGACTCATCACTATACGTTCGTTTAGGGTATGTCTATATTTCATTGCCATATGGGCTCAAACTAGGTCGGAAACCTTCAAGACTTAAACATGGTTTAGGTACCTCCAACATAAAAACTGGGAAGTCGCCATATGACCTATAATTGTGTCGGTGCGACGTTAAACCCAACAAAATAAATAAATAAATAAATAAATAAACATGGTTTAAATAGTGATATTTTCTATGAGCAAACGCTGCCCGGTCATCTTAATCATATGACCCTGAATGTAGGGCTACCCGATGGATACACCATGCATGTACCTAATCTGGGCCAGGACCTATACATCAACGTAAACTGTTGTAGATGGTAACTCGAAATTATTTCTAAGTCAAAATTTCGAGACATGTTACTCGAAATTTCGAGTCAGTAACTCGAAAGTAACTCGAAATTTCGAGTTAATAAATAACATACACCTGGCACTAATGTTTTTCCGTAGTAGTCAGACTAACGCTTGTAAGGAAAAAAATAAGACAACATTTGAAATATTTATAAAAAAACGCAACGATGATAGCACTGAAAGTTTGTTTAACCCTTAGCCTGCTGGCGGCAGATGATTCTGCCTTTGCGACCAGTGCAGACCAAGATCAGCCTGCACATCCGTGCAGTCTGATCATGGTCTGCACTGGTCGCTATTCAGTCAGTAAATTTTCAGTGAAAACCCCTTTGAATAATAAGTGGTACTGTCCAAACTGAAAGATGGACCAGTCCATTATAGAAATATAGCAGGGTAAGAGTTAATCAAACTATAACTTCGAACTATTTCCGCATATTCCTTGGTAGTCTGGCTACCGACTAGATAATCTTCTTTTTTTTTAGAAAAAATAATTCTTTTATATAATATTCAGACTTCGTCAGTCTTGGCTCTGATTATCTTATGTTTTGAGAATAAAAGGGGCATAATGATACAAAATTTGTATAGCCTCAGGAGTTATCTCCTGTGAACAAAACATAAGGTTTGAACACAGACAATTCCTTAGTTGCGGCAAAAATAAGGAAAACACCTGGTGATTTTTTTTTCAGATCAAGATTATTTATCACTGAAGCGGGCTCGATTAGAAAGCGTTGCTACTGAGTGTGTAGCTTTCAGTGTGTAGTCAAGACTTAGTGTTTAACGTTGAATCGGAAATTAAGCAAAAACAGGTACATGTATGTTTATTAGAAAATATCTAGTTACTTTTTTTTTGTTTTACAGTTTGCCTGCATAGCTAGCTAAAGGAAGTATTTGCTAAGTTATCCTGAGTAAATAATTTTGTTAAATACATTGCAGACCAATGCAAAATGTCATTATAAACGTATTTTCAAAATAAAACTACAGCTGTTATATGCAAGAAGATATCCTTTTGCATGTTGTAATGAAAATTTATACATTTTAAAGCGATGAATATGTAAGTATTGCCGATGGGTATGGTGGCTGATTTGTGCCATAACCTTATTTCGTTCTCTCGCAGAGACATCTGAAGCAACACTTCAAAGCTTACTAATATGTTTATAATAACTAATTCGTTAGCACACCTTGCTATTAACGAAGTACTGCAGTTTCAAATGTTTTATCTACGACATTTAATTAGATAAAAAAAGACGTAATTTGTGTTGATATGTGCATGGATGTTCTAATCTGAGGCCTGACCAGGCCACCCTTGTCCAATGAGCTCAATATATGACCGAGCTAGGCCAGGCCAGGTCAGTCAAGGCCGTGTTTTTAATGACTGCAGTTTAAATACATAATAAGTGTAATAGTTAGTCATTTTGACCTTTCAGTAACAAATTTTGTGAAACTATAGAAGGATATGCCAACTTATTATTTTAGTTGAATATTTGCTTTTTGTAAAGTTGATTGATTAAAAAAAAAGCGTTTTTGACTGACTGAAACCAAAATGTTCATACAAAAACATAATGATTCTCTAGCAGCATAGGGGTTGAATAATTGCTATTCATTTGTAGAACATTTCCTATACAAAATGTAATTAGTTATTTTCCTGAGGTATTGATGACCAGGTCAGATTAGTGAAACTAACTTGCGGCCATGGCCAGTTTATATGAAATAATTGATAATGACATTTTTGCGTGTCAACGCGAGATTCTGGTTTTACATTTTAATTGTGTGTAGTATAACGTAACTAACATACTTTCGTACGTTAATTTTAACGTAAATTAGGCATGTTCTGGTCTCTGGTCTAGGTTGATGAGTGAGCCAGGGAAGCCCAGTCCTAATTTTCAATGATATTTTTGAAGGAACTGAGATCAGGAACAACAAGAGTGTGGTATTTGGACCTGATTTATTTCCTCATTCAGTTTCTGTCATTTGGAATTTAGAGTGATGTAAACTTATCACTAGAAAATTAAAGCTATATTTTTAAAAGTTGATCTATTAGTGTTTTCACCCGATCCAGTGCAGAGGAGTAAATAATTGCTATTTGAGCCGCACCATGAGAAAACCGACATAGTGCGTTTGCGACCAGCATGGACCCAGATCAGCCTGCGCATCCGCGCAGTCTGGTCAGGATCCATGCTGTTCGCTAACGGTTTCTCTAGCTGCAATAGGCCTTGAAAGCGAACAGCATAGATCCTGACCAAACTGCGCGAATGCGAAGGCTGGTCTGGATCCATGCTGGTTGCAAACGCACTATGTTGGTTTTCTCATAATGCGACTCATTTATTTGTAGAACAGACAGATGCAATCTTATTTTGTAATCAGGTCCATGCATTTAACATGTATTGATTCATTTATAAAGTAGCAGCACATAACAATGAACTTGCAACCCATTTTGACATAAATAGGTATATTAAAGCAGGTAATATGATTTATTCTTGCATAAAAACTACTTTTTTCACTGGATCCGCCCATGTATAAACGGGAGAAAAATCGTGTGCAAACAAGGCAATTCACGTGCTGTGAATGATTTTTATTTTTGAAATGCTTTGCCAGGGACGTATGTATGTATTTCTGCGCAGACTGATATTTGGCATCTGCATCTTGTTTCTTCCATAATAGATAGATAGATAGATTTATTTCAACATAAAATGTACAATTTACATGGCGACTTATAATTAAAACATACAATCAAACAATAAACAAACATGTATGAATTAATATAGCCATGTCAATCAACATTATATGTTAAGGATTACACAAAAAAGAGTTAAAATAAACTCTTATTTCCATTGTGGTCCTTAAGATATAGTATTGTATGACATAGGAAGAATAATTTATCACAGTAAAAAAATAATCACAGAAAAATACCCGAAGATAAGTTTGTATAAAAATCCTATGCTTAAAAATGATTGACTAGTATAAAAAATGATTGACTAGTAAAAAAACACAATGCAAAAATCTATCTATAATGCAATCTAACTAAAAGTCATATTAAGCTTAAAAAAATGTTCCTTAACCTTACGTTTAAATGAATACATGGTTGTGGCATCCCTAACATTTTGTGGCAGACTGTTCCATAAACAACAACCATTATAAGCAAATGTTTTTTTCCCAAAACCTTTGACCACTGGGAGAGCATATCTCTTACTATCTGACATTGAAAAACCTGTACCATCAAGGGAGGCATTTGCCTTTGCTCTGAACCTTGTGGGATAATCATGAACAGTATTGATAGGGGTAAAGTGTTCACTTAAATATGAAGGAGCAATATTAGAATTTATTTTATAAACATGACAGAGAGTTATTTGATTAACTCTACTTGAAACTGGTAACCAGTTAAGACGTGAAAAATGCTCAATTCCAATGTGTGACATGGGATTTAAATTCAACACAAAACGTATAAGTTTATTTTGTGTGACCTGTAACTTGTGTTTTAATTCCTGTGTTAAACTATTAAACCAAGTAGAAGAGGCATAGTCGAAATGACATTGTACAAGTGATGTAACTAAGAGCTTTTTTTGTGTGCAAAGTGAGGAATTCACTTTTACGGTAGAGGAATTTTAACCGAGCATTGGATTTCTTAATAACAGACCTAGCCACTGACTCAAATGACAAACTTTGATCAATGGTTGCACCAAGATATTTAACTGAAGATTAATAACCTCTTCTTGTAGCATTATATATACAATGTAATCCATAGTATGTTTAGCTGTATTAGGTTCCAACCCCAAACGTACTGCCCCCATCAATGTACGCTCTAGCTTCTCTTAGAGGTTACTCCCTTTACAAAGCGTCTGTTCAGTTATTGTAAATAACTGTGAATAAATAAGTATCGCGTGTAACTTGTGCTATTGCCCGTTTTTAGGTATTATATTAATGATTTTTGTTAGTATCAGTCTGTTTGTTTTTACCTGATTGTTCGCAGAATTCATATAATAAACCTCGAAAGCTAATCACTAGCTTCGTACTCATCCGTACTCTGTTTGTTCGTACTCAAAATAATTCAAATGTAAAGTTGTTATTCTTAAAATTATTGTGTTCCTGTTTATCAAATTTTTAAGTTATATGCAAAATTATGTGTAATGTAACGTTTGTAATACCTAAAAATAAAAATAAGATGCTCAAAAACCTTCAAATCACGCTTTTAGTAGTGTTGTTGTTATGTGTGCCCCGGTTATGGATATTTAAAACATGTTTACCGTTTCCAAGAACAACAAGAATGGTAAATAAAAAATGTACCGGAATCGTCAAGTCATCATATATGAAAACAATGCATTTAGTCGTCGTGTAATGTTTTTTTTATGCAAGAATAGCGACAATACACGTTTGTTTTTTGTATTAACGCCTGCAGAAGCCCTTGGGATATGTTTGTGACCTCGACCTTCGGTCTCGGTCACAAACAATCCCGCGGGCTTCTGCAGACGTTAATACACAAAAAAACGTGTATTATGGTTACATTCTACCAATTCAATTCCTAAATTATTTCATATTAATAACAAAACATTCAGACCTCATTTTCAGCACTTTAGAGCATTTCAATGATATGAAAACCATATATGGTCATTTAGTATAACATGTCTTCTTATCAAAAAATAGAAAAATATTGACATGTTATGTTGAATATAAGAAAAATAATCTGTTCTGAGAAACATCACCCTCTAAAAATGCCCCCATGAAAACAGCCGTTTAGCAGTTACGCGTAGGTAGACATTTTTCGCAAAGAATAAAACTTATTCCAAGAAATTTACAATGAAAATGGTCTAGATCTATTCTCAATACTATAAGCAATAAACATAAGCCAAACATTTAACTGTCACCTCCTCATGTCACTCATTATACCAGATTTCATCCATAGCATGGAACTACATTTTGGACTACTTCACATGTAACACTGAGTAGTCACTTCCGGTTTGGTGTAATCCGTCCTTATCCCTACAATATCGACCAACCATCAATTTTATTTATGATGTGATTAGAATAAACAAAAGTTTTGATACTTTTCAACAACTGTATTTCATTTAAGTACACCTTATGCCGATCGTAACCGGAGTCACAGAAATCAGATGAATGTTAGCTGTTAACATTATCTGTTTTACGCTACTGTTGCAGTTATCCGGAATGTCTTGTATACATGTATTAGCATGACCTAGTCCGACCTTTTTAAAATTGTGGGTTTATCGGGTCAGGACAGACAAACCAGACAAAGCCAGGCCAGTCTTCAGTTTGAGCAAAGACGGATAACAGGGCAACCCCAATTATTGCGACCTTAGGTGTACAGGAGCTTAACAGACATATTGCTTTGGACATTTGTTTTGTTAGTGGTGGTTAAATTTTCATTTTGTATAACATGATTCGTATCAGCGTAAACATGCATGCTATTTGTCATGTATTTCAAAACTCCAAGCAGTAGGGTTGTCATCTTGTCATATCCGCTTTCTTTTTATTTAATTTGCTGTTAAATAAACACAACTTAATACGTGTTTCCCATAAATAACTTATACGATGGTAACGTGAATATTTATCTTTTATCAACGTTTCGCTTCATCAGGATAAATACATAAAAAAATAACTTGAAATTCCCCCCGTTATACAGATTTGGATGACAAATCACTCAAGATATATTTTGGTGGTCTCAAAATTGACCACACGATTAAAATAGGACAAAAGCCCACCATTCCCGAGAAAATAGAATAATAAAAATGTCACGTAACAGTTTAAACGCACTAAAAAACGACTGATGATACCAGTCGAACATAAAAATATCAAAAACTTTTTTTTTTGAAATTTTCAGTGTGTTACATTACAGTAAGGTCAATGAATATCAAAAATTCCAAACTTCGTATGCTTTCCATTAAATAAAAAAAAAGAAAAAAAAAAACAGACGGTAAAGTACAACTATTATATGATGACCGAACAAGCTCTTATATTTTTATATTGTTTTCGGTTATTTTGCAGTCTCGAATGTAGTTTAGTGTAATAGGAGATGCCGGGCAGCCAAGGAGGAAAATATTAAGACTCTTTCGATTGCTAAATGCTGTTTCAGTCCAATGGATGGTTCGCTTTCAACCAGGCATCATATTTGGTTTTTCCCTTTTTCAACTTCTGAATATACATGTTCTGTTTAAATTGTTTTATTGCAGAAATAGCTTCTTTAAAGTCCTAATGGTTTTATCACCCGAAAGGGTTATATTATTCATTTTGTGAACTCCCTTTTATTAAACTTTCATGAGTAAAGTATCTTCATCCTTACAAGTTCGCCAGCTTATTTCCAGTTAACGTTCAATTTTCGCTGTAATAAAGGTTAGTGCTTCTACTGATAATGTTATCAGAACGAATATCAAAAAAGTCTACAGTAACAAAAATGATATTTGCCACTTTATCAAAGGTTTAGGAGAATAAAATTATAAATGAACGGGCAGCTTCCTATAAGAACAAGAGCTGTCTGTTGAGAGCGCGCTCGACTATTAGTAGAATTGATAGAAGTATAGCGTAAAATATTACCAGAGATTTTCAGACAAAAGAAAAAAAATAGATAAGACAAACAATGTACCTGCATTTGTGGATATGATTTGGATAAGTCTTGCACTTTATGGCAATGTGTGACCATGATGGTAAGCAAGTGTTCAAAGTTTCAAAACCAAAATATCAAAGACAAAATATGGTATGGTGTTCAAAACTGATTTCCAAGTCCCAAAAGGGCAATAATTCAGCCAAAATAGTTGAGAGTTATGTACTCTTGCCTACAGATGGAAATCATGATTATATTTTTCTTAAACTTTCAAAGCCACATGTCAAATAGTTTTGACAAAACATGAACTTGTACAAAAATTGTACCAATTTCCAAGTCCGAAAAGGGCCATAAATCGGTCAAAATAGTTGACAGAGCTGTGTAATCTTGCCTACAGATAGATACTGTTATAATGAACAAGTGATATAAGTTTCAAAGCAATATGTCAAATACTTTACACAAAATGTGAACTTTTACGAAAAACTTAACCAAGATTTTTAAGTTAAAAGGGGTCATAATTCAGCCAAATTTCTTGATGGAGTTATGTACTCTTACCTAAAACTGCACATAGTGATGGTACACAAGTGTTGAAAGTTTCAAAGCTTTATCTCAAAAGACTTTGTCAAAACCAGTCAACGAAAAACTTAACCAAGGTGTGACGCCGACACCGACGCCGACGCAGTGTTGAGTAGGATAGCTCTACTTAACCTTCGAATATTCGAGCTAAAAAGCATCTCGGTCTACATATGACTGTTTTCTGATACTTTCTAAATATGTTAATTTTTTAAGATTAGAAACTAAAAGTCTTTTTTTTTTGTCTGTCAAATATTTGTTCCTACCATTAGCCTTAAGTATAAGGAAACAAATGTTGACTCTTCAGCCATTGAATATGATGTGATATTCACCAGATGAAGACAATATTGACTGAGGCGATGAAGTAATGTAACTCCCAAATGGGTATCGCGGAGAATTTTTTTCGCATATTTATGTGCTTATGTTGTCGCTAGTCCCATTAGTACGTAAATGGGTAGTGTTTATAAACAAACAAAAATTGTCTTTCGTTCACAAACCAACCCATTTTTTTTAAGATGGAAGTTTTATTAATTTAAGTAATATAGTGTATGTGTCTTCAGTATGCTTATTGATGAAAATATTTATAGGTAATGATCATAATAATCATATTTGGTATTCTGGTACCCACACTTAAAATGTACATGTACATTTAGAAATAATTTATTTGATTTTTTACCAAAAATATATATAAAGAAAGACATTGCTAATTTTGCTGCTATTATAGCATCGTGAAAGTGACAATTGTAAGTTACTTGTCCGAATACTGTATTTGACACAATTATTTAACGAAGACCCCCGTTACAGTCATATTTCCCTGGTGCTAAGTCTGATTTAGTTAGATATCATTGTCCTGTCGTACTTGTTCTGTTTAATAAACCAAAAGTTACGTCATTCAAAAGACATATTTGGAGTTACGGTAAAGGTAATTACGATAACTTCCGCCATATTCTTAATCTTACCGACTGGAACTACATCTTGACAAATTGTAATCGAAATAAATACTGTTTAAACCAAACCGACTCAGCAATAATTTTGCTTGGCGAATTGATACATCAAAGTAAAAGAACGTATTATCAGAGCTTAGAACTCTATTATTAGAGCTTAGCTCCGCTCCATGGCACAATGCCTGTAGCTATTTAGCTTAAGTGTAAGGTACCATTAAACTTTGAATTCCCGCCAATTGACCGCATTTTTATCTGACATATGCACTTGCCTATCGAGCAGTTAATTTTTTTTCCCATTTCATTTCTTGTATTCATATTTGATCTCGTGATCAAAAGATTTGTTAGTTCAGCTTGTTATTTCAAAATGTTTATTGACATATGTATTATTAAGCTTGTCTTTTTGTTATTTTCGCTCATAACGTTTAAAGCTGCAACCATGTACACTACTGGTTTCCCAGTAAATATCTAATTGGTTGCGTAACAGCTTAAGTCAGTCAATAAAAAACCTGTGAGCACTGTGTTGTTTGAATGTTCTTTATACATGTATTGATTAGATAAAATGCTTTTGAATGCTCATTTTATAAATCGAATCTGAAAAACAAAATGTTTGTAACTTCTTAGATGTAAAAAGATATCCAGACATGAAGAGATGTTAAAAGCATTCAATAAGGTTTGCATGCTATGTCAGATATTATACAGAGAGACGTATGTTGATGTTGGCCATAAGTATATAGGAAGTTCGTCATGTTCGTATTGTTTCAGATTAATAATCTTTCAATTTTCCATTAAAAGGCATTCTCTAGACATTTTTACTCTTCTAAATTGTCATTTGTAGGTTAGTTTAGAATATACCATAGAAATTGGTTTTTGCGTTGTTCTTTGCATCAAGAAATAAACAGAGCTCCAGTCGATGAATCAAAAACGGTCACTGTTTTTAGAATCACGCGAAATATATATTGAATGCAAGGGTGAAATGAACTTGCCATTTTGGTTATTTTCTGTCGGTCGTTACTTACGGAAAACGTGTGCAGAACGTTCGTTATTTCGACACATGTCGTTAGTTGACACAGAAATATGAAATACATTATCTGTTAAAATAATTTGGAAATGAAATGAAAGTTTAATTAAAACATATCAGAGATTGTGTGATGAAATACAATGGTTGTGTTTAAATAACACACAGTTTGGGCCTTCACACTCTTTACATACTTGTATTCCGTACCCAAACTGAGCCATACTTAGCCATATATCATTTTTGTTTTCACATTAATGCATGCCACTTGGCATGTTTTTTTTAAAAATCTACACGCAGCAGGATTGTCATCTCGTCATATCCGCTTTTTATGATCTTGTGGCGAGATTCTAATTATAAGTTTACCGGTTCCCTGAAACCGAAAGCTAGGAAGTTTATGAAACATATTTCCCATTATTTAACTGCAAAATAACATTGTAATACAGAGACGGATGACAAATTACTCAAGATAAATTGTTAGAAGCTCACTTGATAGCCAAAAATGCCCTAATACACACACATTTTGTTGAATGCTACTAGGCCACTGAAGTATAATACATTGATAGCTTGTGACAGTGCCTATTAAATATGAAAAGTTTGACCAAATAGGCAGCGGCAGGCTTTGTCTTTATTCCTTCAAGTTACACATTTGCTTAAACTAATATAAAAGTCCTACGTTTTATTGTATTATATTACATTATATTATATTTAAATAGTACCGAGAATCAACCACAAAACACAGTTTAACTTGAAATGGGGGTTGAGGCTGGATTCAACAGATGTCGAGTAAAGCACTATAGAACACTTTGTTTGATTCAAAGGTGTCTTGAGTTTAGATTAAAATGAGGTCGAGTAAAACACTTTAAGCACTTTGTGTTTAACTCGAATGCAGTATAAGGCTGGATTCAATAGAGGTCGAGTAAAACACTTCACATACTTTGTGTTTGACTCGAAAGCAGTATAAGGCTGGATTTAATAGGGTCGAGTAAAACACTTCACATACATTGTGTTTGATTCGAAGGCAGTATAAGACTTGGTTCAATAGAGGTTGATTAAAATACATAAGTGCACTTTGTGTTTGACTTTGAATTCAATAGAGGTCGAGTATAGCACTGTCGTGCTTTTTGTGTTTGACGCGAAGGTAGTGTGAGGTTGGAATCAACAGAGGTCGAGACACATTTTGTTTGACTTCAAGGTAGCATGGTGCTTGATTCAATAGGTTTCGATTCAAATGCTTTAGGGCTTTTTATATTGAACACTTTAGGGCACTTCCTTTTTTGGGAAAACTTCTCAGGCAATAACTACACTATGCTTCATTTCCGGCAATTGATAGCGTTTTTTTCTCTCATTTTGTTGTTTAACTGCAGTGGTGGTTCAGTCTGTTTCTTTGGATGTCGCTTTATTTCATTTTTTTCCTATTTCAATGTTTAGAAACATGTTTGCATGTTGTTTCTAAACATGTTTTTTGTTTAACATATGTGTTATAGCTAAATTACTTAAATTTAGTTTGGCATTAGACATACAAATGTACAAGTTATCTGAGTACCAGTATTCGTTCTTTTATGTACCAGCTTAAATCAGATTATAAAATATTGTTCATATTGTCTGATTTATTGTTCTCCTAGACATGTATTGATTGAAAGAATCATTTTGTTATCGAATCTGAGAAACAGATGCTGAACCTCTTAGTAGGGTGTAAGATAACATGAGGGATCCAGACATGGGGTCTGTTGGAAGCATTCTGTTAGGCTAAAATTCTATTTAGAGGAAGATGTTAGATACTGGTCCAAAGTAAGATGTTCATGCTGGTACAAACACATCATGTTTCATATACTTTGCAGTAGTTTTACTTGGTCGATGCGTTATTTTTTAGATCTTGCTTACTTGACGTGCGTATAATGGTATCATATGATACTCTTGTGTTTTACCGGGCGTTGATCATATAATGCATATAATGTACGTTGTAATGGACTCGACTGGACCAGCGAAATAAACCAATTAAACCAGTGGTTTTCTCGTTGGCTATATGCTTTACTTTGAATTCGAGTCTATTACGTTACTCTTTTCCATATGTGTAGTACGTATAAGGATCGATGCGTCTTTTAAGTCTTAAGAAGATTGATGAGACTACAATTAAAGAAATGTGACTGAATACAGACGCAAATAGACGGCGCAGTTTTCGTTGGTTTTATTTCCGCATACCATTCCTTCTAAACGCGGAAAATATCAAGAGAATTTAACGAAATAGGTAAAACACCAACAAAAACCAACTAAAATTGAAGCGCTAACATTTGTTTCTAAACTTGAGACGAATGGGAAAAGTCACTGACACATATTTGTTACATTTGTGAATAGTGCGGTAACAATTTTCCAATCTGTAGGCACAGTTAATCACCCTGGGATATAAAATAACGAGAACAGGTATGTTTTGTAGCTTTTTAGCCCACCATCATCAGATATATATATTTAGAATATTGCAATAGCAAACTAATACAGACAGTACTGTGACAGTGCTAGGGGGCGTCAGGGGTGTTGCATATGCCAAGACCTCTCATGAACAGACTCAGTCAAACTGAGTCTGCGGTTGTGTTGATCTTTCTACAGCTGGCTTACGGAAGGTCGTGGTTCTACTCAGGTGCCCGCCCGTGAATAAATAATGCATGGAGAGGCACCTAGGGGCTTCTTCCACCATAAACGCTTGAATGTCGCCATATGACCTATAATGGTGTTGGCGTGATGCTTAACCCAGCAAAAGTATCAGGTAAGCTACAGAACATAGACAAATGTCATCACTGTAATTGCATGGGTCCTTGAGTTTAGAAAAGTGCAAAGTCCATTTTAACCTTTAGCTGGCTGATCATGGTCTGCCATGTTCGCTGTTCAGTCAGTAAATATTTAGTGAACACCGCTTTGAATAATGAATGGTATTGCCCAAATTAAATAATGGACCAGTCCATTTTAGAAAGGTAAAGGTTAAATTGAAAAAGGCGTATGCGGAAGTAGAACATCTCATAAACTTCTAATCTAAATAAGGAAGTTTTGATATGGTGTCGAAATTCAAACAAATGTATTAAATTTTTTGGATAAAGTACTCTTCTAATATATACACAAAACTGATCACCTGTATTCTTTTTTTATCTATTTCCTTGATATAAGTACTTACTAATGGCAATTATCTTATCTATATCCATATCTGCATAACAAAAAAGGTATGAAAACACTGCGATGGATAAGACTGTTGAGAGATGATAGAAATGCATATAAAAAAGATACTAACTGAATGGTCATGATCAGACTGCAAGGAATCAGATAATGGTTAGACGAAAAACGAGCGTGAACTTTTGGGATGCTATAATATTTAAAGGCACATCGGAACAAAATTAACTATAATATTTGCTTTAGGAAAAACATGCGCATATAAATGGCTTTTTATAACCCCGTTGCGGGCTATGCATTTTCCTGTGTCTACCTGTCGGTCTACCCATCCGTCTTACACAAATATGTTTTGCATATATCCTCGAAAGTATTTTATACTTTATTAGAATGATATTCAACAACTATAGCTGTGAATCTGCGGTTTTGTTAGCCCACCATCATCAGATGGTGGGCTATTAAAATCACTCTGCGTCCGTGGTCCGTCCGTCCGTCATTCCGTCCGTCCGTCCGTCCGTTAACAATTTCTGGTTATCGCGTCTCCTCAGAATTTGACCAAACTTTGTCAGAATGATGTATTGGTACCCTAGTTGTGTCTCCCTGCAAATCAGACTGGTTCAAATATTTATGAGTGAGTTATGGCCCTTTGTTTATTTCTATAATTTACATAGATTTATATAGGGAAAAACTTTGAAAACCTTCTTGTCCAAAACCACGGAGCCTAGGGCTTTGATATTTGGTATGAAGCATCATCTAGTGGTCCTCTACCAAGATAATTCAAATTATCTCTCTGGGGTCAAATATGGCCCCGCCCTGGGGGTCACATGGTTTATATAGACTTATATAGGAAAAAACTTTGAATAACCTCTTGTCCAAAACCACAGGGCCTAGGGCTTTGATATTTTGTATGTGACATCATGTAGTGGTCTTCAACTAAGATTGTTCAAATTATACCCCTAGGGTCAAATTTGGCCCCGCCCTGGGGGTCATATAGTTAACATAGACTTATATAGGGAAAAACTTTGAAAATCTTCTTGTCCAAACCACAAAGCCTAGGGCTTTGATACTTGTAATGTAGCATCATCTAGTGGTTTTCTACCAAGTTTGTTCAAATTATCCCCCTAGGGTTAAATATGGCCCCGCCCCGACGGTCACATGGTTCATATAGACTTATATAGGGAAAAGCTTTTAAAATGTTCTTGTCAGTAACTACAACATTCAAATTTGGACCATATGTATATTTATGAGTGGCAAGATGAACCTTGACATGAGTTGACCTTGATTTTGACCTAGTGACCTACTTTCACATTTTTGTAGGTACAGCCTTCAAATTTGGACCTTATGCATAGTTTTGTGCACAGGAAAAACTTTGACCTTGATTTTGACCTAGTGATCTACTTTCACATTTTTGAAGGTACAGCATCAAATTTTGACCATATGCATAGTTTCGTGTTTCAAACTGTAATTTGACATTGATTTTGACCTAGTGACCTACTTCCACATTTCTAAAGCTTCAGCCTTCAAATTTGGACCACATGCATAGTTTTGTGTACCGAAAACAACTTTGACCTTCACATTGACCTAGTGACCTACTTTCACATTTTTGAAGGAACAGGCTTCAAATTTGGACCACATGCATAGTTTTGTGTACTGAAATAAAATTTGACCTTGATTTTGACCTAGTGACCTACTTTTACATTTCTCAAGCTACAGCCTTCAAATTTGAACCACAGGCATAGTTTTGTGTACTGAAATGAACTTTGATCTTGAGATTGACCTAGTGACCTACTTTCACATTTCTGTTTTTGTGAACTTTGACCTTAACATTGACCTAGTGACCTACTTTCACATTTTTAAGATACAGGTTTCAAATTTGGACCACATGCATAGTTTTGTATTCCGAAATAAGATTTGACCTTGATTTTGACCTAGTGACCTACTTTTACATTTCTCAAGCTACAGCCTTCAAATTTGGACCACATGCATAGTTTTGTGTACTGAAACAAACTTTGACATTTACATTGACCTAGTGACCTACTTTCACATTTTTGAAGGTACAGGCTTCAAATTTGGACCACATGCATAGTGTTTTGTTCCAAAATAAAATTTGACCTTGATTTTGACCTAGTGACCTACTTTCACATTTCTCAAGCTACAGCCTTCAAATTTGAACCACAAGCATAGTTTTGTGTACTGAAATGAACTTTGATCTTGAGATTGACCTAGTGACTTACTTTCACATTTCTGAAGATACAGGCTTCAAATTTGGACCACTTGCAAAGTTTTATGTTCCGAAATAAAATTTGACCTTGATTTTGACCTAGTGACCTACTGTCACATTTCTCAAGCTACAGCTTTCAAATTTGAACCACATGCATAGTTTTGTGTACCGAAATGAACCTTGATCTTGAGATTGACATAGTGACCTACTTTCACATTTCTGAAGCTACAGGCTTCAAATTTGGACTGCCTGCATATTTTTGTGTTCTGAATTGAAATTTGACATTGATTTTTACCTATTACCTACTTTCACATTTCTCAAGCTACAGCCTTCAAATTTGAAGCACATGCATAGTTCTGTCTACCGAAATGAACTTTGACCTTGAAATTGATCTAGTGACCTGCTTTCACATTTCTCAAGCTACAGCTTTCGAATTTGGACCACATGCACAGTGTTGTGTATGGAAATGAAATTTGACCTTGAGCTAGTCATTAAGTCTTGAAATTAGGAACACTCAAAAATGGCACATTGGTGGGCGCCAAGATCACTCTGTGGTCTCTTGTTTTTTTTGTCACTGAAACAATGCATTAAAATAACGTTTCTTGAAGATACTGGTGGAAGAAGATCCCAGGTGCCCCTCCGTGCATTATTTCATCACGGGCAGGCGCCTCGGTTGCCACCGACCTACCGAAAGGAGAACATAAAAAGCGTAATGTGACTATACAAACAATAAACGCGTGAAGTATTTGAGAATTCATTGTTACGTAGACATTCTTATAGTTAAGCGACCTACTGATTAGCTCTCATCGTATACGATGTAGACAGGAATAATCTATATGATTAGCTTTTTAACCGAGACTGAAAGACCTGTGGCTATGACATAATTTTAGACAGTATCCGCATTCACTTCAGAGACAGCAAAAATGGCACCCACGTGACTTTTCGGTATATCGTACTTAGGTAATATTTTTGCTTATATATTATTTATTACTTGAAGGATTTAACGAATATAAAAAGCGTTGTAGATAAGAAAACGAGTGCTTCCCTCGGCAAAAGTCGCATGCCACACATTCTCAATACTTTACTCTAATACTTTGCCAAAATCCCACTGTGCACATTACCTACATGTATAGTCCGTTCTGACAAACGTTTTGTGCCAAGGGAAGCACTCGATATTCTCTGTTCGATGCCTTTTATTTGATCAAAATCAGTTTGATATTAAGGAAGTTACAAGCAAAACTGTTACTTTAGCGTGTGTACGATACCGACATTTCACCTGGGTTAGCCTTGTTTAACAACGATTAGAAAATGAAATTGGTTTAGTAATCAAAACTAAACTTGAAAGGAGATGCTATTTTTTTGGCGTTTTAGAAATTTTGCATGATTATTAAATAAGGAGCTGTACCCTAATATAAAAGGTTTTGTCCGTTTCACTTAAACATGTTAAAATCCATTATAATGATTTACAAAGAAAGGGCTTGCACATTACTATAGTTTCTCCAAATTTTAGAGTTTTCATTCATTCAGCTATGCTTTGCGTATTTACTTATCGCATCCTGCTCTATGTATATGCAAAAAAAAAAGCAGAATCAAGACCAAAACGGACATTTTCTTCCTTAACTGACCATTATTCCTGAATGTTCATTCCTTTAAAAATATATATAGATGAATAGAACTATATCTGCTAATTAATAAGTAGCGGTCTTAACCTGTATATATATAAAAATGTTTCATCAGTTTATTATAAGGTAAAGGTAAATTTGACTATATTCCGAATCATTTATCCACCCACACATCCATCCATCCAAACATCCATCAATTTATTCATCACAGGAAGACAAAGCAATGCAACACAGGTCTAAGCTTAGATTTGAATAAATAACAACAGCAACATTATGCATATATGAGTACGTATTTAGTATTCCAAATCAAAATGAAACTATGTTCTGCGCCGTTGCAAATTACGATTCCGACGACAAAATGCACTGAAAATAATTTAACTGACTCGGACATTGCATATAGATAAAATGACTAATATTGATATGCTTGCTAATATGTTTTTTGTTTACTGTTTTACTAGTGTTTGCTTTGTTAATGCGTTTCACATATTAAAGGTCAGAAACACTGATTTACCTGCATAACTCAACCTTACAACCTTAAAGGCAGTCATTAAAATTGTTTTTGTACGCCATTAGCTAATTTACATTTTAATGTGAAATGTCTTCTTGAGAAGCGATATTTTATGTTAATACCAAAACTTAAATATTTCATACTAGGGCATTTGTCAGACTATTTATGTCTACAATCAACAAGAGCTCGTAGAACACGAAATGCTCCCCCCCCCTTTGTGCATTCAGTAACTGCACAAGAAACAGAAATTATTTGGTCACTGTGCACTGGACGTTTGACGTACTGACCTCAAGTAAATGATTACGGGTCATTTTCTAGTCATTAGTGACCTCCGTATCAAATGTAGTCTTAGACCAAAGCATTCTCCAGTTTTTTGGCAAAACAGTTCTACTGTTCTGTGTGTCCTTGACCTTTGACCTACTGATCACAAAATCAATAGGGGTCATCTGCTGGTCATGGTCGACCTTCTTATAAAGTTTCGAGATCCTCGGCCCAAGCGTTCTCCAGTTATCGCCCGGAAACGGTTTAACTGTTCCAGGTCACTGTCAACTTGACCTTTCACCTACTGATCTCAAAATCAATTTGGGTCATCTGCTGGTAATGACTAACCGCCCTATCATTCAACTTTCATGATCCTAAGCCCAAGCATTCTTGTGTTATTATCCGGAAACCGATTGTTCTACGGATAGACCGACAGACTGACCAACATCTGCAAAACGATTCGAAGAGGGGCATAATTATGATGATAATACATTCATTAAAAACCCCACATCATTTTGATTTTACTATCAAGTAGATGGTCCAGTTTGATAAATTATTTGGTTACATGGTTATGTTTAGTTACGTATAATTTATATGGGGAAGTGGTTGGGGGGGGGGGGGGGGGGGGTGTTGGCGCAGTCTTCTTCAGTTATAACGTTAATTTTGAAATAATCAAAGAATAGACCAACCAAATTTACTCCTTTCTTGACTACATATACCTAAAAATCCATTTGGTGAAAAATGTTTTGTTAATTATCATAATTAATTATTAATTATTTATTTTTGTATATTTGGAATGGAAAAATAAAGAAGGAAAATGGTTCATTTATGTAACATTTGTAATATGAAAGTATTAGAAGACGAATGTCATTTTTATTAGTGTGCCCCTAAGAACAGAAATTTAAGACAGAAGCCCCATGTGGTTCTGGGACGATCTGTATTACCCTTGCATGATCGTAAGAGGCGACTAATAGGGTCTTAACACTTGGTTTTGCTGTAACTCTGTGATTCCAGCAGGTATGCAAATTTTGATTCCATACCTCATGTTTTTATTTCGATGTAAATGGGATGTGGAACCAAAATTTGTAGTCCTGTTTGGCGTCATATAACCTATACTGTGTTGGTGCGCCGTAAAACCCAAATAAATAAATAAATTAAGACAGAAACATGTTCAAAAGTACTATTGTCATTGGCCGAATGATTCACTGAACATAACAGTACACTTAATGATAAAGCAAAATTTATATTATATATGAAAATTTAAAGGACGGATCTTCTCTGATAATTTTCTTTTTTTTTAAATGATGTTACTGCATCATTTCAAGGTTACTTTAAAACATTGGCTATATACACCTTTAAGATGTTTGAAGATTTATAAAAGTTTTTGCTGTTGTTATTTTTACGACGCATATAGGACAAAATGTTCCTTCGGTGCAGTTGCTTGACCTTAGCAACCCATGGAAATAGTAAATATGTAAGAAACGAACAAACAAAAAAAACTTTAACCTGCCATGCGAAACCACTTCAGAATACCTAAACTTCGAAATTAAAACACATATAGAAACATTTTAAAGGACGAACATCATGTTTAATATTTTAAATGCTTTTAACATATTAACTTAAAGTTTAACTAATACATAGATTAATTCTGAATTTGTATAACAATTGAAAAAATGGACTTGTTTCTACTTTCCAGTTATATTAACATGCATTTGACATTTCCGTATATTTCTTCTTATCGTTTCGATCTGTATGCAGTTCATGTCAATTTTACAGAAGTCTAACATTATAAAGGCGCACAATTATATCACCAAAAGAATTTGTATTTGCAATAAACGTCAAACAACAATATAACTTAGGTATTCGTTTCTACAAATTGAAGTTTAGTAAATACCGACACTGATATCCGGTATTCTACATGTAACTTGTGTAAATGGCTAGCGGATAGCTAACCTCACATTTGATCTGTACTTGGAGATGTTGATAAGTCACTGTTACAAATTTTGTACATTTAACACAAAATAAAATTGTTTTCTTACTAATTGTTAACTTGCGATACTGATGTGACTGGTTTTGGCTTCGCAAAAGGAGGAGTAAGTCGTTACAAAATTGATATAGTATCTAGATGGTCACTTTATTTACTGTCTCAGAAATTACAGGTTTATAGCCGGACATTACCGTTTCATTTTCTAAAAATTTGGTATTGTAGTTTTTGTTGTGTATCTGACACTGAAGGAGTACCAGGACATTAACATTTCATTTCAAAAATTTAGTGCCGTTTTTGAAATGACCCGATGCTCCATGAAATGACGCGGTACTCCAGGAGTACCAGGACATTAACGTTTCATTTCAAAAATTTGGTATTGCAGTTTTTGAAATGACCCGATACTCCAGGAGAACCAGGACATTAATGTTTCAATTAAAAAATTTGGTATTGCAATTTTTGAAATGACCCGATACTCCATGAAATGACGCGACACTCCAGGAGTACCATGACATTAACGTTTCATTTCAAAAATTTGGAATTGCAGTTTTTGAAATGACGCGATACTCCAGGAGTACCAGGACATTAACGTTTCATTTCAAAAATTTGGTATTGCAGTTTTTGAAGTGACCCGATACTCCAGGAGTACCAAGACATTAACATTTCATTACAAAAATTTGGTATTGTAGATTTTGTAGTGATTCTGATACTCCAGGAGGTCACTTTGGTCTTAACTCCTGCAAGAATATAAATTAGAGAGCAAGTACAGAAAGTTATCCCTGTCATCACAGGAAGAGACTGTGTATAAACCACTTTCGTCGTTGATTTTTGAAAATAATGCGTAACATTTAAAATGTGCTCAATCATAAATTGATAAAATTGTAAAATGCAAATACAACTTCAAAATTTACAAAATCTGCACGAAATCATTTGATTTATGACGTTATTTTCATAAAAACGGAAAACAATCTTCAAGATTTTGCAAAAGTAGAAAAAAATATGACAAACTGACTGATCAAAATTAGACATAGGCGTGAGAAGAGATAATGTTAGTCTCTGCACCCTCAAAGTAATCGATTTACATAAATTGAATAATTTTATTAGAGCTACAGTATACGGAAGCTAATTTAAACTCGTTGTTTTTAACTATGTCTGCAACATACTCTTAACGAAAGTATCTGGATAGGTATGTCAAATATTATTCACATTAAACAAATAAGTGAATTAAAAGAGACCCTGTCATTTGATTTCTGAATAGGTTCCCGTGCTTGCAAAATGACTTTGTCCTTGCGAAAGACAAATAAATGAATGACGTTTTATCCTTGCTATCTGACTCACATATCGGAGATGAAATTTGCTTACATTATTTTACGCTCTGCAGTCACTGCATATCACTAATATTACTCGTGTCGAGTGTAAAAATAGTAAACAGTTTGTTAAAGTGGTTGCTGAGTTTGGAAATTTAGAGCAAGTAGTTTTACCAGATTTAAACCCTTTTTCATACTAGAACTTTGTTTTAGTATCCCTTTTTTATTAAGATAAGAATTGTCTGAGCCCAAGAAACAGAAATAAGACAAGATAAAAGATATTTAATCACAAATGAAGAATTTTAGATTTTGTCCGTTTTGCATGTATAATTTTACAATGATTCTATTAGAATACCACTTTTTTCTTGAATATGTGATACTGATATATCTTAAGATAAGATTTCAGTTGTAGTTAATCATGTTAGTTTGATATATTTTAAGTTCATAACAACGGAAACGAAGCTGAAAAAATCTTTATTAAAGCACTGGTATCTCGTTGATACATTAGATGAAATGTAGTGATTCAGAGAGCTTCATTAGTTAAGCATTATTATAAAAGCTTTCGTGCTTCCCTTTCCCTTAAACGCACTTGAGAGCTTTTATGCATACATCTTGGTTAAGACTGTTTAGAATGTACCTATATCCTTAAAACGACTGGATATAGGTACATTCTAAACAGTCTTAGGACGACTGGTACATATTTAGCTCACCTGAGCACAAAGCTCAACGTCCGGCGACCGTCCGTCGTCTATCCGTCCGTCCATACTTTCCTTTAAACAATACCTACGCCTAAACCACTTGGCCAGTTTTGATGAAACTTCACAGGGATATTCCTTGGATGGTCTTCTTTCAAAGAATTGAATTGCATACAGAACTTTGGTTGCCATGGCAACCGAAATGAAAAACTTGAAAAATCTTCTTGGCCAAAATCACAGGTCATAGGGCTTTGTATGTAGCATCATCTAGCGGTTCACTACCAATTTTTTCAAATTATCCCTCTAGGGTTAAATATGGCTCCGCCCTGGGGGTCACATGGTTTACATAGACCTATATAGGGTTTTTTTTTTAATCTTCTTGTCCAAAACCACAGGTCCTATGGCTTTGGTATTTGATATGTAGCATCATCTAGACGCCCTGTGTGTCACATGGTTTATATTGACTTATATAGGGAAAATCTTTGAAATTTTTTTTGTCCAAACCCGCAGGGCCAAGGGCTTTGGTATTTGGTATGAAGCACCATCTAGTGGTTCTCTACCAAGATTGTTCAAATATGGCCCCGCCATGGGGGTCACATGTTTTATATAGACTTATATAGGGAAAACTACAAAACCACATGGCATAGGGCTTTGTTATTTGGAAGTGGCCCGCTACCAATATTGTTTAAATTATTCCCCTAGAGTCAAATATGGCTCCGCCCTAGGGGTCACATTGTTTATATAAACTTATATAGGGAAGAACTTTGAAAATCTTCTTTTACAAAACCACAGGGCCTAAGGCTTTGTTTATTAGCTCACATGAGCACACGCTCGGGGTGAGCTATTTTGATCCTTCACCGTTCGGCGTCCGTCCGTCCACACTTTCCTTTAAACAACACCTCCTCTGAAACCATTTGGTGGAGGTTGTTGAAACTTGGCCTGGGTGTTCCTTGTGTGGTCTCCTTTAAAAGTGGCTCAAAGAATTCCACGCAGAACACTTGTTGCCATGGTAACCGATTGGAAAACTTAAAAAAAAATCTTCTTTTCCAAAACCGCAAGGCGTAGAGCCTTGATATTTGGCATGTGACATCATCTAATGGTCCTCTATGAAGGCTGTTCAAATTATGTCCCTGGGGTGAAAAGAGGTCCCGCCCCGGGGTCCCAGTTTTTACATAGACTTATATAGGAAAACCTTTAAAATATTCTTGTCTGAAACCACAAGACCTAAGCATTTGATATTTGGTATGTAGCATTGCATTATGGTCCTCTACTAAGATTGTTCGAATGATATCCTTGGGGTGAAAAAAGGCCCCGCCTCAGGGGTCCCAAGTTTACATAGACTTATATAGGAAAAAAACTTGAAAAGTCTTCTTGCCTGAAACTGCATGACCTAGGCTTTTCGTGTTAGGTATATTGCATTGCCTAGTGGTCCTCTACCAAGATTGTTCAAATTATGTCCCTGGGGGGAAAAGAGGCCCTGCCCTGCGGGTCCCAAGTTTTACATAGACTTATATAGGAAAATACTTTAAAATTGTTCTTGTCTGAAAGTTCAAGGCCTTTGATATTTGGTATGTAGCATTGCCTTCGAATTATACCCCTGGGTGCAAATAGGTCCTGCCCCCTTGTTTAACATTGACTTATAAAGGAAAAATATTTTAAAATCTTTCTGCAGAACCATAAGGCAAATACCTTAGATATTTGGTATTTAGTATTGTCTAGTAGTCAACTATCAAGTTCAAATCATGTCCCTGGGGTATACTGACCTACTGACCTACTTTTTTGTTTTTAAACTTACAACATAGAAATTTGGACTTCATCTTTAATTTTTATACAAATTTCAATATTCATCTTGAATAATTTTAATCATGACCTACTGACCTACTTTCTTGTTTTTGAAGGTGCAGCATAGAAATTTGGACAACATTTATGACTTTTGATACAGATTTCAATCCTAGTCTTTAATATTCTTAACCCATGACCTTCTGACCCATTTTCTTATTTTTGAAGCTACAGCAAAGAGATTTGGACCAACTGTATAATGTTTGATAAGTATTTAAAGCCTCATCTTCAATTGTCTTTATCATGACCTACTAACCTACTTTGTGTTTTTGAATTTACAGCAAATACATTTGGACAGCATGTATAATTTTTGAATACTCATCATGAATAGTACTATTCTTGACCTACTTACCCACTTCCTTGTTTTTGAAGGTAAAGCATTGAAATTTGGACTACATGTATAACTTTTGATATAGATGTCAATACTCATCTTTGATATTCTTAACCCTGCCCTACTGACATACTTTCTTGTTTTTGAAGCTACAACAAAGAGATTTGGACCACTTGTATAATTTTTAAACTGATTTCAGTTGTTAATTTGAATAATCTTTACCATGGCCTGCTCACCTAGATTTTTGTTTTAAAGTTTTAGCAAAGAAATTTGCTCAAGCAAGCAACTAAACTAAAGGTGAGCGATATAGGGCTATCATGGCCCTCTTGTTGTACAATCTCGCCAGCACACGTATATTTTTGACAACACAGAAAATGATATCAGACTTTAAGCGTTTTCCGGAAGTAAAGAAAATAAAAGTAATCAGGTTAGATTTGAAAACGAAAGTCGCATTTGCATTGGTCTATAGTCAGTTGGTCTATAGTCAGGGGTCACGCGCAGGGGTCACCCCGTCTAAATGTATACGCGTGGACTTCTTTATTATTATTTGCTAATCTTGATAATGGGGAGTCACTATTCAGTATTTTCTAACGATTTTAAGACACCTAGTCTTTAGCACGAGATGTTAGCTTTTTATCTACGAAACAAAATTTGAATTCGGAATAAACACAAGTCCCACAGGGGTCCGTAACGGAGCAAGGGTATATGGAGATTGATTTTCGAAACTTCGTCAAATCGTCCGAAAAGTCCATTTTGATGTTGTCACTATATACCGACTGTGGATGTTAGATATTTCCGTATTTGAGAGCTGCAGACCTAGACATTTCAGAAATAGATTCAAAATAAATTTCTTGTAATAAATGTTGATTCTATGGAATCGTGAAAGGGCCCTCAGACGCTAATACGTTTTATTACGTTACGGGCGCGAAAATGATATACTAATATGTTTTAAAGTTCGAAAATTGTATTTGTTCTTTTTTTTTATTTGATACGTTCGTTATACTCTGCTAATTAGTTTCTTTGTAAATAAATATGTAACGCGTATAGCTCAATTATTCAATAACAGCAGGAACTCCGTGACTAGGTGTTAGTGTCGATGATTCTGGCTCACTTGTTTTTGGGCGCATATTTAGCTAGGTAGCTATCACGATAATATTGTACACTCTGACACGACTTGCTTTGTCCATCGTTACAAAATTGACATAGCATCTGAGAATTCGACATCTTCAAAATAGCTAACAGAACATTTGCAATTTAAGATATTACTGGTATTTGCAAGTGCATTAAATTGTCATGTTTTCAAATAAGATATTGCAGTTATTGTACTCCAGGAGCCTACTCTATTTTTATTGGGATCTGCATATTCCTGCAAGAATATGAATGAGAAGGCAAGTACAGAAAGGTTATTCTAAATATCACAGGACTGGTCCTTGTATAAATACACCTTTGTCGTTGGTTTTTAAAAAACATATAATTATACAATAATATGCAAATATAACTTAAATTCAGTAAACAAAATCTAAACGAAATCGGTTTATACGTGACGTTGATATCATTAAAACAGAAACAGAATCTTATGATTTTGCAGAATAATTAGAAAAATATCAGGATAAAATTTTTAAAGTTCGATATGCGTGACAAGGGAAACTTATTGAAACTTCTTGGTTTAAATGATTTCTGCAATATCGTCATAACGGAAGTATCTTTGATAGGTATTTTCTAATGTTTTACGCATTAAACAAATATGTGAATGAAAAAGGCGCCGCCTTTTAATTTGTGAATAAGTTTCCGTGCTTGCGAAATGTTCCTAACGAAACACCAATAAGTAAATGCCTGTATCCTTACGAAACACCAATAAATATCGGACTCACTCAGCCAAGATAACATTTGCTTTCATTATTATACGGTCTACAGTCGCTGTATCGTCGAGTGTAAAAATAGTAAACAGTTTGTTCACAAGCCAAGTTGGATTGAATAAAAGTTGGATATTGGAAATTTAGAGCAAGTATTTTTTTACCGGATTTATACCGGTTTTTTATAGTAGAATTTTGTTTTTTAATTCTTTTTATATAAGATAAGAATTTTTGGAGGACACACGAAACGAAAATAAGACCGGATAAAAGAATAGCCATCATTTAAAATGTACAATGTATATTCCAAATTACCATTTTTTTTCTCGAATATGTGATAGATCTTATAATAAATTCCCAGTTATAGTTATTCATATTAGTTAGATATATTTACAGATCATAACAGACGCAAAGCTGAAAAAAATCTATATTAAATACAGTAAAACACCGGTCGCTCGAGGTCGCAAGGGGATGAGCAAAATGCTCGAGTTATCCATGGTTTCGAGCGACCCAAATATTGACCAACATACGAAGAAATTTTTTTTTACCAATTTTCATCGGGAGCATTTGCAGAGTAAACGGTGATTCGTAATAATAGCATACTTGTGACATTTAATTACAAACGTTATCTATGATAGACATTTCAATATGTTTTTTGTAAATGGCACATGTGAAGAAACAACTAAGACTTTTTAATTTTATTTATCAACAAGTGCATATCAGAATTATCGTCTCAGTTTTATGAAAAGGCTTTATTATTTCCTTCATTTGCATGCAAACAACTGTGATTAAATACTACGATCTCATAACTATCTTCTCGATTCCGAAGAAAAAATGTTTTAAGTAAGCGATAGAAATTATCTAAATCTTTTTCAGCCTTTTATCAATAATTATCTCTTATAGATTGAATTTTTACCGATAAACAAAATCTAAGATAGTTGGGAGTAGATCACGCAATTCTCACATATGTGAAAATGTTCAACCGAAACATTCGCCCGCAGAAGATGTATAAATTTTGAACTCTCTGCTCGAGTTTGCGAGAAAAAAGTAAATTATACACAGGACCAGGTAGTCATGCTCGAGCGATCGAGTTATCGTGCTCGACCAGCCATAGTAATTTCACATGAAAAATAGAAGGAAATCGGCCGGGACACATGAATTGCTCGAGTGCCGGGTGCTCGAGTCATCGATGCTCGAGCGAGCGGTGTTTCACTGTAAAGCAGTGGTATCTCGTTGATATATGAGATGAAATGCAGTGATTCCAGAGAGTTCCATTAGTAAAAGCATTATTGTAAGTGCTTTCGTGCTAATTCATTTCAAAGACATAACTTTTATGTCAAACCTTGTTTAAGAATGTAAAGAAATTACCATGGCAACTAAATATATTTTAAAGTTAGAAAGGTGTGTTGGTTATTGTTTATTTGATGTGCTCGTTACAGATACTTTGTAAACCGTGTATACCTCAATTCACTATCACTAACAGCAGGGACTCTGCGACCGGGTTGTTAGTGCAGATGAATTTGGATCGCTTTTCCTTTACCAAAGTTGGTTTGTCTTTGTTATGGTTATATAGAAGCCCTGCAGGAGCTCTGTAGTAATACCTTGGTATTCTAAGGAGTCAGAAATAAAGACTGACATTGGGCATTATTTGACACTTGCATTTTACCCTCTTTTAAAATCGGTATAAAGATGCACCTAAGCATATTAAATTTAATTGGTTTCGTTGATAAACGGGATATGAGAACAGTATTTTCATAAGCACAATAGGTGTATTAATTTTGATAGAAAATGCAAAATGCATTTAAGTGAATTCATCCATTTTGCAGCAATAAGCTTTTAAATTTACCTGAATTATAAATAATGGCCATGACCCAAATACACGATAGAAAGGTGTTGTGCTAGCAATGCAGCGTGAAGTTATTGTGCAGTGGACTGTACAAATAGTCGTTCGCGTCGCTCTAGGATTGTTACACCACATGTGCACGTTAAGTATGTTTAACCTAACGCAGTATTCATTCGTTTTATAAATATTGCTTCTGGGTGATATATGATATACAGCAACTTCCGCCCATTAACATAGGTATTGGATTTTACACTGTGAAAGCATTTAGTTTATATGAAACATAATTATTAAAGTATGACATGAAGAAAAAATGTGTCCTTATACAACTTGCAAAAATTAAACTCGCTTCATTTGCAGAAAAGGGTTAGTTATTAAATTACTGATGATTGTGACAGGAAAGATTTTTACAATTTATTGGAAAAGAAAATAGCAAATTTCCCTGAAACGTAAAAGGTGATTTTTTTTTATATAAGGAAGGAAGTACATTTGATAAATAGTATGTTTTCCATTTACTCAGCAGCCGTACCAAAATGATTATGTTGCAGGCCCATGAGAGATTATTTTAATTCTTTTAAAATGTTATCTGCTGTTTTAAGTATTCATAGTCTTGTACACATGAAAGTATCACTACCCCTCTCTCAAAGCTAATAACTATACATTTACATGTCAATGAAATTCATCTTGCAATCTACATAACTCATTATTTTGAAGGTTATATTAATGTTATATTCTCTATGAACATGCTTTTGTGGATAAGCATAATTATGGCTCCGTAAGACATAATTTCGAATGCCTTACCAATATTTAACAATTTTACATATATTTCAAACATTTTCAGAATTTTCAAAACTATATTTACCTAATAAAGCATTATCCAAATTGATGTCCAAGTATTCAGTTTCTAACACACAAATGTGACTTTTTTTTAAAAAATATATTACCAGTCTTGAAGTAATTATTAGACATATATAAGTCCTAATCGTTAAGAAGTTGTCGATTCATTATAAATTATGGTCACGCATGTTCCTCCGGTGCCTGATTTCTACCATTTTGTTTATGTGTGTTCCAGCACGCGAGATATACCATTGTCGTCAGAACGACGAATACCTAAATTATCGTATCGGCGTTGGCGTGGTGGTGTTCCTGGAGCGCAACAACACACCAGCATGAAATGGCAGAACCTTAGTCATCATAACTCTTGTACGCATATAAAAATGTTATAAACATGTTTCCCACGATTGGAGAAATATCACAAACTATTAGTGTTTTACCTACATTTTGCAATCTTTCTTCAATATTATCTGGCATCATCTAATATGTAAGGCAAGCCATGAGATAAGTTATATCTAAATTATGATTCATCTTGCAATTTTGCAATCTTGCTCTATATAATCTATATCAGTTTCGCTTAACTTGCTTATGACAAAAGTCTCAACATATAAAGATATATAAACGGGAACGATTAAAAGCAGATCAGCGCTTGAAGCTTGAGAAATAAATTACATTTTTAAATATGATTCGACTCATGAACTGCGTTAAAGATCTTGTAAACTTAACATTTGATGTTGTGATGACTACTCAAAACGATGTTTTTTTCCTGATCAAATGTGTTAATATTAATGGTATGATGGTATGAATGAGTGATATTACTGCGCCAGATATTTTCGTAGGCAGCTATTACTGTACATATAGTCATCTGTTATCGAAGCGTACTTTTCATTAATTTAATAGCTTATATTATTTATCCTTCTCAAATGCGCACATTTGATTGGTCGAAATGAGTACACGCGCGAGTCCGCAAAAAGCGATATTGACCTGCAAAAGTGATAATGACTCTTGTGATATCATTTTTTTATATGTATGAAATATGGGCCAGGTAAATGAATGCATTCGAGTAGGGCATATAATATAACAATTATAGTCTTATGTTTCGGCTGCGTCCTCGGTCAATATCATTTTCACAGGTCCGTAAAAACACATATTGACCTCAACAAAAGTCAATAACTGTAAATTATTGTTGGGGAATATTGAATTAAGTTATTTTGCCTCTCTCGGAGAAATGGGTGGTCGGAGTTTGACATATAGTACTCTGGGTAAAACATCCGACAGTGTTCATTATCCGATAACTGACCTTTCTTGGTTCATAAGTTGGTTCGAGATATTTACAAAGGGCTAATGGGTCTGCTTTGTTTTGTTTCATTGGATTTAACATCACACCAATAAATTCATAGATCATATGGCCACTTTCGAGCTTTGATGCTGGAGGAAATCGCAAGGTGTCCCTCCGAACACTGTCCCGGGCACGGACGGACTCGTGGGTAGAATCACAGACCTGCCGTAAACCAGATGGATGGCTTCCTCGTATGAAAAACGTTGTACACATCAAGCGAGGTATCGGTGAGGGGAAAGTGGTTCAAAGTCAGCCACCTTAACCACTCGGTCCTTACGTCTAATAAACCCTTCAGAGTCAACGCTCGCCGAACGTGGCAAGATTAAGTGTACCTAATGTCAGTTTTCCTGTAAGTTGGCTTCCTGTGGTTTGTTTATAATGATCCTGTTTAAGCTCTTCTTAGAACAAGAACGATATATTCTACGGGAAAGATTAATTTTGTTATGCAACAGTTTAAATCAGCAGCCCATAAACTAGATTGATCTAAACGACATTGTTTTCCTGTAAATATATTGATCAAACCGGTATTTGTCTAAGCTTTTATCTGGAACATTGTTAAGAAGCGAAACAGATGCAACATCAGCTCAACATGCTGCCATTGGATAAAACACATGATATTTGTGAGTTCACAAGTTAGATACTTTAGAGCCTGTTTATTTGATCAGATTTAGATTACTCTAAATAATTTGAGTTACATATTTTGATAATTAGTCAGTCATGGTTGAATTTCATTATACAGAGTGTAAAGTCCATGTGACTGTATTCACTTGAACTAGTTTGCTTGAAACATCGTGATGTGAAGGTCGCAAATCTTCTCTTGATCACATGACACAAATCAGGACGACATTTGTTAGTTTAATAGCATTTATTGTTGATAAAGCACGTAAATCAAAACATATATACTATAAAAATGACAATAAGATTAAAACAATCTGAAAACAGATTTCACTGACTGTCAAGAACGGAAATTAAGCATGAATTTTTTAAAAAGTTAGTCACTTTTAAAACTTGTTGTTCGTTTCGTATATAAAGATAGTGAACTAAGAGAAGATGTATAACAGTGTACTGTCATTTCGCCCCAACAGTGGTCCTTTCATTCGAATGTATGTTGCACTTAGCAACACTTTTAGGGTCATTTTAACAGTACAAGATACAGAGGGTGATGAGGAGAAGATTAATTATGTAACATGTGGACTGGCTATCTTCTTGATATGGTAATAAAAAGACCCTTAACCCTTGGCCTGCTAAATTTCTAAACATGGACAGGTCCATCATTCAATTATTATTGCAAGGAGTGTTCACTGAAAATTTACTGACTGGATAGCGAACAGTACAGACCATGATTAGCCTACATGGATGTGCAGGCTGATCTTGGTCTGCACTGGTAGCAAAGGCAAAGTCACTTGCCGTCAGCAGGCGAAAGGTTAAGAAATGATCTTAATCTGTTAAATGAATCTGAACGAGTTAGCACAGTTGTAAATATTGAGCTAAGCGGGTTTTTGTACAGTAATGAACCTAGGCTTCATCACTCGTTATTTCATGAGAAAGTACCCTTAGGTTTATCGTATTCAATGTAAAATTTTCGGAACTTACGGGGCAAAAGACGTTGACGTTTCCCATCGTCTAGCAATTCATTATGTAAACATATTGTGGAAATATACTCCAGTTATTTATGTTCGTGTATGACAATTTGAAAGCCGTCAGTGTAGTTGCGCATCGAGGAATTATTGACGTTACATCCTATACTTTCCAGATGTTTTGAGTGTCTCAATACTCACAGATCTTCCACGGTGAGCTACCTGTCCACACTTGTACCTCCGTATTATGCATATGAACGTTACAAAACCTTATTGTGCCCCTATTGTGGCAATTAACACCCAACAGCTCTTTAATTACGGTGCTTGAATACTCACCATTTTAACCAAGCGTTAATAAGTCTAAGCCCGTATCTGCCCTTTTCCTTCCGACTTTGTCGAATATTATGAGTGACCTGTGGAGTTTTTCAATTGCAAAAATGTATTTGATTTTTGTAATGAATAAATGTAACAATCTAACTCTCAACTACAAGTTCTGTCGATTATTGAAACCATCATTCATTGATTCATACATAGACGTATTTACCTGAATCCAACGATAAATACATGTATTTTTATGTACAGTACGAGACGAATTTGATTTCAACTACTGTCCCCGGCCTTCCACACATTATTTTCGTTCTGAACTCAGACCTTCTGTATGGAGTATCCTATTCCCTATCCGGTCAGTTGTGCTTTTTTGTATAAGAGTATGTATTGGCTGTTAAAAGACTCAATATTGATATTTGTTCTGGTCCTTTAGGATAATGAAATCCATTGCAATAAAATTTAGCTCAAGCCAGTTCTACGGGCAAGGCTGGTAATATACTTTTCACCAGACCTTTACTTGTTTGCGTTCGATGCTTCCAATGGACCATTTTATAGATTTATTCTATGGCATAATCAGGGATGAGATGTTTCTTTGATCGCTTAGTACATTTTAGTGTACTGCTACGTATAATGCCAACATTTAAAATGTCGAAAATGTAAAACAGATATCTAGCGCTACAAATATATCACTTACCTTGAATGAAATCTTACGGAAGGTCGGTGGTTCTACCCAGGTGCCCGCTCGTGATGAAATAATGCACGGAGTGGCACCTGGGGTCTTCCTCCATCATTAAAGCTGGAAAGTCGCCATATGACCTATCATGTGTCAGTGCGACGTTAAATCCAACAAAAAAAATGTAGAAATGCGTTCCTGTAATATAAATTGAGCACCGCATTTTCGAAAACCAGTGTAAGGGCTTTGCTAAAATAAAGCGGATGAGCCCGCTAATACGTGGGTTCTGTGAGCCAGAACCCGCTAATACGTGGGTTCTGTGAGCCCGCTAATACATGGGTTCTGTGAGCCCGCTAATACGTGGGTTCTCATTTTGACTATCCGTTGTATCCCAGAGCTAAAGCTGATAAAAAAACAATATGATATGCACTGATCTGTATACTTCCTAGTCACAATGCCCTTCCGTTGATTTTGGCATAGCGGTGCTCGATCATTTTGGCTACTATTTTGAAACATATCATGGTTTGATTGGCTAATTCACTTAAGTTAAAACTATTCGATAGTGTTTTAGTTTCACTTTCACAATTTACGCCATTGATTTGATCTAGGTTTAATATTTAGAAAGTAATCAATCAATTTGATTTGCGTCTTATTCGTATTTTACGAGAAGAAAACACACATTTTGAGTGTAATAAAAATGTCACATGATATTTGATGAGGTTTTGATAAAATAGTTCTCTCGCAAAAAAAAAAAAAAAAAAAAAAATAAAAATAAAAATTACAAACCCAAAGGCAAAAATAACTCTCTTCCACAAATCATAAAATGTGAATTTCTGAAACAGCGTATTGTCCAAATAAACCCTTAGCCTGCTGGCGTCAGGTGATTCTGCCTTTGCGACCAGTGCCTGCACATTCGTACAGTCTGATCATGGTCTGCACTGTTCGCCATTCAGTCAGTATCTTTTTGGTAAGCACCCCTTTTAACAGTAAATGGAACTGTCCAAATTGAAAGATGGACAAGTTCTTTACAGAAATTTAGCAGGGTTATGATTAAACAACCAGATGTTTATGCATATCCTCTTACGCACATGTAAACACACCGACCATGTACAATTAAAAAAAAAAAGAAAAGAAAAACAGGGTAATTAGGAATTGTTCTATTCTGTATCTACATAAGCATTGGGAGATGTCAAATCAGCATGCATATATTTCTGAAATAATATGAACTAGAAATCCCTATGCAAACGAAAAAACAAAAACAATGGATAGGGGAACGGGGCATGTAAAGTTGACAACGGTACAACCTGAAGCTGCGACAATGATTGTTTTCCTGAATTATATCATACAAAAGAAAATAGACATAAAGGGTGCAAAGTAACAGAGTATACAAACAATGAGATTGAGGAACAGGAATACTTAAGTGAATGTAGTATTTTGAAAAGCAAAAGTAGAATAAACAATCATTGCATAGACATTTACTTGTACAGTCTACATTTAACAACAATAATGTTAGGCAAACCTTACTAGCTGATATGTTTTAACATACAATTTAACCTTTAGCCTGCTGACGGCAGGTGATTCTTGAATGATGAACCAGTCCATTTTAGAAATTTAGCAGGGTAATGGTTAAACGCGAAGATCACCTTTGTTGTGAGCTCAACTTTTTTCGTATCTGCTGAATTAATTGCAATTTAGATACATTTAGCAACACAAATTTCCTCTTCAAATGTATCATCCGCATTGCGCCTGCACTAATTTGAAAGTCAACACAACTTCATTAAGTAGAGATACCCTGCGGGCTGTTCAAACACATGTCCAATCTGTACAGTTTGTAGCAGGCTAGAATGATATTGTTTCCGAGTCACTATATCGTCTTTTTATACGCAATGTTATGACGCCGGTGTCCGTCTGTCTGTATGTCTGTCCCATTAGAGTAGTAACATTTATGCGAATTCGTATTCAAGCATTTTGGGAACGTCAGATAATTTATTTGATATAGAGATTTTGCTGATCCTATTAATGAGCAGTCTGTTAGTCACTCAAGTAAGTACTGATAATAAAGGCAATCGCAAAATAAGAAAATCCTAAATTATAATCACATTCTAACATTTTAACTTTAAAAAAAATAAATGTAATGGAACAACGCATCAGAGAGCCCTTTTACAAAATTTTTAATCTGTTCTCAAATACGCTTCTTAAACATGTAGCGCATTTACTCTTTGTCGTACTTATGTGTTCTGGGAATATATCAACAAAATTGAGCTTTAGGTTTTCATATTGCAAATTGTCTCTGTTATAAACAGCTAGTGCAAAGCTGTCCTGATTTTGACAGCGTTACCACTCGTCAGCATTCGAGTCAAAGTTCTGACAGCGGGAGTATACATTTGAAGAGCAATTAAGTTGTGTATCTTAGTCCCTAAAGTGATCCCATTAACTGGAAATCAATATAGTTCACAATAGAGAGGTCTCTTTACACCAACTGATACACCAATAATGATAAGAAAAATTGCAAATATTACCAATGCAATTAATATGTTTACAGACCTTTACATTTACGAAGAAAGACTTATAATGCCCTCATTTGTTGAAACGAGCATTAATGATGGATTTTATGACGAATTGTATATCACTAATTTAAAAGTTTGACTGGTTTACTAAAGCAAAACTCGTATGGGTAATGATTTAAGGTCTTGATGAAAGTGATTATAATAATTCATTCCTTTAGGTTAGTATTTATTTGACATGTACGTACACGTCTATAGCGTATGCGTTTAAATTGCGAAACATACGTCTACCATATGCAAATTAAGTTAAATAATAATGTAATAAAACATATCTAGTAATTACCTAACCCTTAGCCTGCTAAATTTCTATTTTGTCAGTCACACTACCCCGTATGGCGTTAACGGACGCCAAACGTATAGAAAAATTGCGACAGAAAGTTATCCGGTGACGAAAGGCATCCGCCGCTGCTGCTCGATGCTCTCATGATCGGTGTTTGGAGCGCATAAAACGCACAATGACCGCAAGATTAACGCATATATTCAGGACGAACAACGGTCAATTAACGGATATCACCGTTCTAGTAACGGACTTGTACCGCGTAAAACGAAAGCGCAACGCATGAAAAACTGACAAAACGTTATTGTCAGTTATCGTCCGTTGAACATACGTTACATCCGTTGCATGTCCGGTAGTAGTCCCGCCGTGAATCAGGTCTACCAGACTAGAACGAATGCGAACCGGACAAGAACGGATTCGAACCGGTCAGGTTCAGAATAGGGAACGCACGAGTAACGAACAAAATGCATATCAGCGCATTGCTACCGTACATCTAACGGACAACTTTGTCCGGTGGTGTACGTTCTAAATTTTGAACATGGTCAAAACCTTCAACCGGATGGAACGAACATCGCAGGACAAGGAGCGCAGATGCCGCATGAGAAACGGAAAAGAAACGCATGCGAACGGACACGAACGGATTGAAAATTTTGTTATACGTTAGACGTCCGTCAGGGGTGTTCACTGAAAATTTACAGACTGAATAGCGAACAGTGCAGACCATGCTGATCTTGATCTGCACTGATCGCAAATGCAGAATCACTTGCCGCCAACAGGCTAAATGTTAAACTTTAGGTATACGAAATTTTGGTTTATTTCTGAAATGAAATCAGCAAACAGAATATATGCACATTTCATGAATATAATGAAAGTCCCGACAAGGTTTTATATAGAAAATGAGATACCATTGGAGATAGATACAATGTATATGCCTGACGAATATTGTATGTTGTACGCCTAACCATAAATATTTGTGTTATTTACTATATTCAAGTTCAAGGAGAGTGTAATCTGAAACATTTATATGAATAAACCAAGACTGGCGAACGTAACTGCCCTGGGCTATTTAACCACATTTATTTTATATGCTGTATTTATTATGTTTTGCTAAACACTCGCATTAATGGTTTTGCAGTTTCTTCTGCTAATAAAGTATTAATTATCTGTGACGTTCTTGTGTAGACTTTTTTATGAAGTAAGTTTATTTTCATTTCACGGCAGATCAGTTACCAGTTAACAGTTATGATAATGTTTTTAAAGCTGGACAAGACAGAAATAAAATACTCGGTTTAAGTGAATCCAAATTTTACAAGAGTTTGCCTTTAAAGATGTTATGTAATTCTAAAACAACTACATTTAAATGCACTACCTGTTGAGTAATCGGCCTGTTTATGCTCAATTAAAAACAAAGCGTCATATAGCTTGTCATTAGCCATTATTGCTTCTAATAACGTTTTGAATTCTTTGATCTAGTACTTCCTCCAGATAATCCAAAATTATGCCCTGTTGTTTTTTTTTGTAATAGACTAGTGTAAGAACCTAGCTGGGCTAAAAATATATTTGATGTAGTAGTTGCAGGGTAAATTTATTCTCCTGTTTCCTTCCGTCCTCGGAATGAGCTTTTGTACATTTGTTGGTTTACGTTTGTGCAACCTGCTCGGTTAGATTGATTGTACGGTAAAACATCATGTTGCCTTCATTCCTCGGAATGAGCTTTTGTACATTTGTTGGTTGACGTTTGTGCAACCTGCACGGTCAGATTGATTGTACGGTAAAACATCATGTTGCCTTCATTCCATGGAATGAGCTTTTGTACATTTGTTGGTTTACATTTGTGTACCTATGCGGTCAGATTGATTGTACGGTAAAACATCATGTTGCCTTCATTCCTCGGATTGATCTTCTGTACATTTGTTGGTTTACATTTGTGTACCTAACCAGAGATTTAGCAAAGAGATTTAGGCCAAATGTATAATTTTTCAACAGATTTCATTACTTATCTTGAAGAATCTTTACCTTGATCTTCTCACCTAATTTGTTTTTGTTTTTGAAGCTGTAGCAAAGAAATTTGTTCAAACAAGAAAATAAACTCAGGTGAGCGATATATGGAGATTATGGCCCTCTTGTTTAAAAAATGATGCATCTCGTTAGATGTGTTCATATTATGAGCATATTATTGTACAGTATAAAGACTAATATGCAAATACAACTTCGAAGTCTGTAAACAAAATCTGAACGAAACGTGACGTGACGTTGATATCATAAAAACAGAGAAAGAAGCTTTATGATTTTGCGGTAATTAGAACAATATATTTTATCTAAGGGTCAACATGCGTAAGAAGGGAAGCTTGTTGAAAATTCTTGGTTTAAATGATTTCTGCAAAATCGCCTTAATGGAAGTATCTTTGATAGATATTTACTCAAACAAATATGTGAATGAAAAGGCTCTGAGTAAGTTTGCGTGCTTGCGAAATGGCTTTGGTCCTTACGAAACACCAATAAATAAATGCCTGTATCCTTGCGAAACACCAATAAATATCTGACCCATTTAGCAGAGATAAAACTTGCTATAAGCTCTTCAGTCGATGTATCGTTGAGAGTAAAAAATAGTTAACATTTTGTTGAAGTGGTTGCTACGTATAGGTAAGAAGCCCGGTTATCAGAACGTCTTACCTACATATTGGCAAATATGTGGGGGTGAAGAAATCTGACCTTCCTAATTAACCATGAAATTGCTGTTGTCAAACAAATTTGTGTCTTCAGAGGTATAAGCTGAGTGTGAATTATGTCATTTATTTTGTCTGTGATTTGGAGCCAAAACAGATGTGAATATCTAACAAAATGGTGGACCGTTTTCAGTTTGTTTCAAAGGATTATGTTGAGCAAAGAATTAAATGTTTAATTAAATATTTTCACACTTCATAATATCAGTATGTCACTGCATTCCTGTAAAGTACACCACAATAAATTAGTCTGATAAATAAATTGCCTTTATCACTTGATTGTGGTCTTATCATGACCTTCCCAATTAAACCTGTCAGTTAAAAATTACGAAATAAGAACCGGGTTCTTACTGATTTTTTTTTGAGGAATCATGAAGAACGCACCATTAAGAAGCAGTTTGCCAATAATGTGTCAAGTTGGTGTGAATAAGTATAGGTAAGAGGTTCTGATAACCGGGCGAAGCCCGGTTATCAGAACGTCTTACCTACTTATTGGCAAATATGTGGGGGTGAAGAAATCTAACCTTCCTAATTAACCATGAAATTGCTGTTGTCAAACAAATTTGTGTTTTCAGAGGTAAGCTGAGTGTGAATTCCATCATTTATTTTGTCTGTAATTTGGAGCCAAAACAGATGTGAATGTCTAGCAAAATGACGAACTGTTTTCAGTTTGTTTCAAAGGATTATGTTGAGCAAAGAATTAAAAGAGTCATTTGTTCCCTAGCTAGCTCTTTTAGTGAAATGTTTAATTAAATATTTTCACACTTCATAATATGTGTCATTGCATTCCTGTAAAGTACACCACAAATAAATGAGTCTGATAAATAAATTGCCTTTATCACTTGATTGTGGTCTTATCATGACCTTCCCAATTAAACCTGTCAGTTAAATATTATGAAATAAGAACCGGGTTCTTACTGAATTTTTGGGGAAACATGAAGAACGCACCATTAAGAAGCAGTTTGCCAATAAAAGTTGGATATTGGAAATTTAGAGCAAGTATTTTATAACAGATTTATACCGTTCTTTATAGTAGAATTTTGTTTTTGAATTTTTTGTATATAAGATAAGAATCTTTGGAGGACCCATGAAACGGAAATAAGACAAGATAAAAAGATGAAGAATTTGTCATTGTTTTCATTGTGTATAATTTAACAGTTATTCTATTAAAATATATATCCAAAATACCATTTTTTTCTTGAATATCCTTTCCGCAGCCTTAACGTACTAAAACGTATTAGCGTCTGATGGCCCTTTCACGCTTCCGTAGAAAGAACATTTATTACACGAAACTGATTTTGAAAATATTTCTGAAATGTCTAGGTTTGCAGCTCTCAAATACGGTTATATCTTTCATCTGAGGCATATACTGACACTCTCAGACAACATCAAAAATGACAATTTGAGCGATTTGATGAAGTTCCGAAATTATCAATGTACCTTTGGTCCGTTACGGACCCCTGTGGGATTTGTGTTTATCCAGGGCTCAAATACTTTTTAACAGATTAAAAGCTGACATGCTGTACTAAAGCCCAGGTAATTTCAATTCGTGATAAAGTGCTGAAAATTGGCTCTCCAATAGCAAAAAAAAAAAAGAAGTCCACGTGCATACATTTAGACGGGGTGACCCCTGCGCGTGATTTCTGACTATCTACGAATCAAAATGCGGCTTTCGTTTTCAAGTTTAGCATTTCTACTTTCATTTTATTTACTTCCGGAAATAGCTGAAGGTCAAGTGACGTCATTTTCTGTGTTGTCAAAAACATACATATACCTGGCGAGGTTGCATAAATATGTGCTGGCCGTCCTAAGGATATGTGATATTGATAGATCTTAATATAAATTCCTAGCTGTAGTTATTCATATTAGTTAGATATATTAACAGATCATAACAGAAAAAATCTATATTTAATAAAGCAGTGGTATCTCGTTGATATATGAGATGAAATGCAGTGATTCCAGAGAGTTCCATTAGTAAAAGCATTAGTATAAGAGCTTTCATGCTAATTCATTTGAGAGACATAACTTTTATGTACAAGCCTTGTTTAAGAATTAAAGAAATTACCATGACAACTATATATATATAATTATTAATGTTAGAAGGATGTATTGGTAATTGTTTATTTGATGTGTTCGTTAAAGAGTCTTTGTAAAGCAATATGTAACGTGTATACTTCAATTATTCACTATCACTAATAGCAGGGACTCTGCGACCGGGTTGTTTGTGCAGATGAATTTGGATCGCTTTTCCTTTTAATATCCAAGCTGGCTTGTCTTTGTTATGGTTATATAGAAGCCCTGCAGGAGCTCCGCTTTGGTAATACCTAGGTATTTTTAGGGGCCAGAAATAATGGCGGATATTGGGCATCATTTGACATTTGCATTTTACCCTCTTTTAAAATCGGTATAAAGATGCATATTAACTTTAATTGTTTTCGTTGATACACGAGATACGATAACAGCATTTTCATAAGCACAATAGGTGTATTAATTTTGAAAGAAAGTGCAAAATGCATTTGAAATGAATCCATCCATTTTGTAGCAAGAATGTACCTGAACTGTAAATAATGGCCATGACCCAAATGTACAATAGAAAGGTGTTGTGCTAGCAATGCAACGTGAAGTTATTGTGCAGTGGACTGTACAAATGCTCGTTCGCGTCGCATCGTATGTACAAATGTTTAACCTAAGGCAGTATTCATTCGTTTTATAAATATTTCTTCAAGGTGATATATGATATACGGCAACTTCAGCTCATTAACCTAAATATTGGATGAAGATTTTACACTGTGAAAGCATTTAGTTGATATGAAACATTGTTATTAAAGTTTGACAAGAAAAAATGTGACCTTATGCAATTTGCAAAAATTAAACTCGCTTCATTTGCAGAAAAAGGTTAGTCATTAAATTACTGATGATTGTAAGAAGAAAGACTTGTACAATTTATTGGAAAAGAAAACAATACATTTCCCTGAAACGTAAAAGGTGATTTTTTTTCATATAAGGAAGAAAGTAAATGTTTTCCATTTACTCAGCAGCCGTACCAAAATAATCATATTGCAGGCCCATGAGAGATTATTTTAATTCTTTTAAAATGTCTTGTACGCATGAAAGTATCACTACCCCTCTCTCAAAGTTTAAATGTCAATGAAATTCATCTTGCAATCTACATAACTCATTATTTTGAAGGTTGCTGCTTAAGGTTGTATTCTGTATGAACATGCTTTTGTGGATAAGCATAATTATGGCTCCGTTCGACATAATTTGGAATGCCTACCCAATATTTAACAATTTTGCATATATTTTAAACACTTTCAGAATTTTCAAAACTATATTTACCTAATAAAGCATTATCCAAATTGATGTCCAAGTATTCAGTTTCTAACACACAAATGTGACTTTTTTATATAATAGCTGTCTTGAAGTAATTATTAGACATATATAAGTGCTAATCGTTAAGAAGTTGACGATTCATTATAGCCTATGATCACACATTTTCCTCCTCTTGAATTTGTGTGGTGGCTAAATTCTGCCATTTCGTTTTTGTGTGTTGCCAACAAGCAAAACGTGCCATCACGCGAGATATACCGTTGTCGTCACAACGACGAATACCTTAATTATCGTATCGGCGCTGGCGTGGTGGTGTTCTTGGAGCGCAACAACACACCAGCATGAAATGGCAGAATTCAGTCCCCAGAAATTTTGTACGCATATAAAAATGCTATAAACATGTTTCCCATGTTTGGAGATATATCACAACATGTTTCTCATGTTCGGAGATATATCACAAACTATTAGTGATTTACCTACATTTTGCAATCTTTATTGAATATTATCTGGCATCATCTAATATGTAAGGCAAGCCATGATATAAGTAATATCTAAATTATGATTCATCTTGCAATTTTGCAATCTTGCTCTATGTAATCTATAGCAGTTTCGCTTCAATTGCCTATGACAAAAGTCTAAACATATAAAGATATATAAACAGGGACGATCAAAAGCAGATAAGCGCTTGCATCTTGAGAAATAAATTACATTTTAAAATATGATTCGTCTCATGTTCTGCGTCAAAGCACTTGTAAATTTAACATTTGATGTTGTGATGTCTACTCAAAACGATGTTTTTTTTTCCTGATCAAATGTGATAATATTAATGGTATGAATTAGTGATATTACTGCGCCAGATATTTTCATAAACAACTATTACCGTACATACAGTCATCTGTTATCGAAGCGTATTTCATTAATTTAATAGCTTATTTTGTTGGGGAATTTTAAATTTAGTTATTTGGTCTCTTCGGAGAAATGGGTGGTGGGACACTGGGTAAAACATCCAGCAGCGTTCACTATCCGATAACTAACCATTCTTGGTTCATAAATTGGTTCGAGATATTTACAAAGGGCTAATGGGTCTGCTTTGTTTCGTGTCATTGGATTTAACATCACACCAATAAATTCATAGATCATATGGCGATTTTCGAGCTTTGATGCTGGAGGAAATCCCAAGGTGTCCCTCCGAACACTGTCCCGGGCACGGACGGACTCGTGGGTAGAATCACAGACCTGCCGTAAGCCAGCTGGATGGCTTCCTCGTATGAAAAACGTTGTACACCTCAAGCGAGGTATCGGTGAGGGGAAAGTGATTCAAAGTCAGCCACCTTAACCTCTCGGTCACTGAGGTTCTTACGTCTAATAAACTCTTCAGAGTCAACGCTCGTCGAAACGTGGCAAGATTAAGTGTACCTAGTGTCAGTTTTCTCGCAAGTTGGCTTCCCGTGGTTTATTTATACTAATCCTGTTTAAGCTCTTCATAAAACAAGGACGATACATTCTACGGGAAAGATTAATTTTGTTATGCAACAGTTGAAATCAGCAGCCCATAAACTAGATTGATCTAAACGACATTGTTTTCCTGTAAATATATCGATCAAACTCGTATTTTTCTAAGCTTTTATCTAGAACATTATGAAGAAACGAAACAGATGCCACATCAGCTCAACATGCTGCCATTGGATAAAACACATGATATTTGCGAGTTCATGAGTTCAAAACTTGAGAACCTGTTTAATTGATCAGATTTAGATTACTCTAAATTAATGTGAGTTACATATTTTGATAATTAAGTCATTGCTGAATGGATAATACAGTCTGAAATCCATATGACTGTATTCACTTGAACTAGTTTGCTTGAAACTTCGTGATGTGAAGGTCGCAAAACTTCTCTTGATCACATGACACAAATCAGAACGACACATGTTAGTTTAATAGCATTTATTTTTTAATAAAGCACGTAAATCAAAACATATATACTATAAAAATGATTAATGCAAACAATCAGAAAACACGTTTTATATAAAGATTTCAATGACAGTCATGAACGGAAATTAAGCATGATTTTTTTTTTTTAAAAAGTTAGTCACTTTTAAAACTTGTTGTTCGTTTCGTATTTAAAGATATTGAGCGTTAGAAAATTAGTTAAGAAAACATGCAGAACAGTGTACTGTCTGTTCGCCCCATCAGCGGTCCTTTCATTCGAATGTACTTAGCAACATCTTTAGGGTCATTTTAACAGTACAAGATACAGAGTGTGATGAGGAGAAGATTTATTATGTAACATGTGGACTGGCTATCTTCTTGATATGGTAAAAACGACCCTTAACCATTGGCCTGCTAAATTTCTAAACATGGACAGGTCCATCATTCAATTATTATTGCAAGGGGTGTTCACTGAAAATTTACTGACTGGATAGCGAACAGTGCAGACCATGATTAGCCTACATGGATGTGCAGGCTGATCTTGGTCTGCACTGGTAGCAAAGGCAAAGTTACTTGCCGTCAGCAGGCGAAAGGTTAAGGTAACAATGTATTTAATCTGTTTAATGAATCTGAACGAGTTAGCACGGTTGCAAATATTGAGCTAGCTGGTTTTTGTACTGTAATGAACCTAGGCTTCATCACTCGTTACTTCGTTAGAAAGTACCCTTAGGTTTATCGTATTCAATGTAACATTTTAGGAACTTACGAGCTACGTGACGCTGGCATAAGAAGTTGACGTTTCCCATCGTCTAGTTATTTATTATGTAAACATATTGTGGAAATATACTCCAGTTATTTATGTTCGTGTATGACAACTTTAAAGCCGTCAATGTAGTTGTGCATCGAGGATTTATTGACATTACATCCTATACTTTCTATATGTTTTGAGCGTCTCAATACTCTCAGATCTTCCACGGCGATGACAATCTTCCGCACCTACCTGTCCAGACTTGTACCTCCGTAATATGCATATGCTCGTTACAACACCTTATTGTGCCAATTAACACCCTACAGCTCTTTAATTACGGTGCTTGGATACTCTACATTTTAACCAAGCATTAATAAGTCTAAGCCTGTATCTGCCCTTTTCCTTCCGACTTTGTCGAATATTATGATTGACCTGTGGAGTTTTTCAACTGAAATATGTATTTGACTTTTTAAATTAATAAACGCAACACTCTAACTCTCAAATACAAGTTCTGTCGATTATTGAAACCATCATTCCTTGATTCATACATAGAAGTACTAACCTGAATCCAACGATGAATACCTGTATTTTTATGTACAGTACGAGACAAATTTAATTTTTAACTACTGTTCCCGAGATTTTCAATCTCTGCGTTTCGCACATTATATTCGTTGTGAACTCCGACCTTCTGTATGGAGTATCTTATTCCCTGTTCGGTCAGTTGTGCTTTTTTTTTTATAACATTGTATTGACTGTTAAAAAGGCTCAATATTGTTATTTGTTCTGGTCCTTTAGGATAATGAATTCTATTGCAGTAAAGTTTTGCTCAAGTCAGTCCTAAGTGGCAGGATTGGTAATGCACTTTTCACCAGACCTTTACTTGTTTGCGATCGATGCTTCCAATGGATCTATAGATTTATTCTATGGCACAATCAGGGATGAGATGTTTCTTTGCTTGTTTAGTACATTTTTTATGTGTACTGCTACGTATAATGCCAACATTTAAACTGTCGAAAATGTAAAATAGATATCTAGCGCTACAAATATATCACTTATCTTGAATGAAAAAACATCAAAATAGAAATGTGTTCCTGTAATGTAAACTGAGCACCGCCTTTTCGAAAATCAGCGTAAGGGCTTTGCCAGAAGAAAGCAGATGAGCCCGCTAATACGTGGGCTCTGATTTTGACAATCCGTTGTATACAAGAGCTAAAGTTGATAAACAAACAATTGGATATGCACGGATCTGAATCATTGGTAGTCATAATGCCCTTCCGTTGATTTTGGCATAGTGGTGATCAGTCCTTTGGCTACTATTTTGAAACAAGTTAAAACTATTCGATAGTGTTTTAGTTTCACTTTCACAATTTACACCATTGATTTAATGTAGGTTTAATATTTGGAAAGTAATCAACTAATTTGACTTGCGTCTTATTCGTATTTTACGAGAGGAAAACACACATTTTGAGAGTAATAAAAATGTCACATGATATTTGATGAGGTTTTGATAACATATTTCTCTCGTAAAAAATTAAAATAACAAACTCAAAGGCAAAAAGAACTCTCTTCCTTAAATCATTTGTGAATTTCTGAAACAGTTGACAACGGTGCAGTCTGAAACTGCTTGTGGCAATGATTGTTTTCCTGAATTATATCATAAAAAAGAAAATAGACAAAAATGGTGCAAAGTAACAGAGTATACAAATAATGAGATTGAGGGACAGGAATTCTGAAGTGAATGTAGTATTTTGAAAAGCAAAGGTAGAATAAACAGTCATTGCATAGACATTTACATTAACTTGTACATTATACATTTAACAACATTAATGTTAGAAAAACCTTACTGGCTGATACGTTTTAACATACAATTTAACCTTTAGCCTGCTGATGGCAGGTGATTCTTGAATGATGAACCAGTCCATTTTAGAAATTTAGCAGGATAAAGGTTAAACGCGAAGATCACCTCTGTTGTGAGCTCATCAACGTTTTTCGTATCTGCTTAATTGATTGAAATTAAGATACATTTAGCAACACAAATTTCCTCTTCAAATGCTTTGCGCCTGCACTAGTTCGAAAGTCAATACAATTTCATTAAGTAGAGATACCCTGCAGGCTGTTCAAACACATGCCGAATCTGTACAATTTGTAGCAGGTAATGGTTTCCGAGTCACTATATAGTCTTTTTTCTCATTCGGGTAGTAACATTTATGCGAATTCTCATTCAAGCATTTTGGGAACGTCAGATAATTTATTTGATATAGAGTGTTTGATGATCCTATTAATGAGCAGTCTGTTAGTCACTCAAGAAAGTACTGATAAAAATGACAATCGCAAATTAAGCAAATCCTCAATTATAATCACATTCTAACATTTTAACATTTAAACAATTAATAAAATGAAATTACGCTGTTGTCTATTGAATAAAATCATTCTTACATTAATGCCCCAGATGCCAAAAAAAAGTGCAAAAAGATGGTGTTGTATAAATACAAATTTCGTATGCTTTACATCAGAGCCCTTTTAGAAATTTTTAAATCTATTCTCAAATACGCTTCTTAAAATTGTAGCGCATTTACTCTTTGCTGTACTTATGTGTTCTGGGAATATATCAACAAAATTGAGCTTTAGGTTTTGATATTGCAAATTGTCTCTTGTTATAAATAGCTAGTGGAAAGCTGTCCTGGTTTTGACAGTGTTACCAATCGTCAACATTCAAGTCAAAGTTCTGACAGCGGAGAATATACACTTGAAGAGCAACTAAGTTGGGTATCTTAGTCTCTGAAGTGATTTAAGCGAATTTTTCCTCAATGCAATCCCATTAACTGGAAATCAATATAGTTCGCAATAGAGAGGTCTCTTTACAGCAACTGATACAGAAATATTGATAAGAAAAATTGCAAATATTACCAATGCCATTAATATGTTTACAGACCTTTACATTTACGAAGAAAGACTTATAATGCCCTCATTTGTTGAAACGAGCATTAATGATGGATTTTATGACGAATTGTATATCACTAATGTAAAAGTTTGACTGGTTTGCTAAAGCAAAACTCGTACGATTAATGACTTAAGGTCTTGATGAAAGTGATTATAATGATTTATTCCTTTAGGTTAGTATTTATTTGACATGTACGTACACGTCTATAGCGTATGAGTTTAAATTGCGAAACATACGTCTACCATATGCATATTAAGTTGAATAATAATGTAATAAAACATATCTAGTCATTACTTAACCCTTAGCCTGCTAAATTTCTATTTTGTCAGTCACACTACACCGTTTAGCGTTAACGGACGCCAAACGTATAGAAAAATTGCGACAGAAAGTAATCCGGTGACGAAAGGCCGCCGCTGCTGCTCGATGCTCTCGCGATCGGTTTATGGGGCGCATAAAACGCACAATGACCGCAAGATTAACGCATATATACAGGACGAACAACGGTCAATTTACGGATATCACCGTACTAGTAACGGACTTGTACCGCGTAAAACGAAAGCGCAACGCATGGAAAACCGTTGCATGTCCGGTAGTAGTCCCGCCATGAATCAGGTTCACCGGACAAGAACGGATGCGAACCGGTCAAGTTCAGAATAGGGAATGCACGAGTAACGAACAAAACGCATATCAGCGCATTGCTACCGTACATCTAACGTTCAACTTTACAGTGTATAGACTCTCTGTACGCCCAACCGGAAGTCGCCAAAAACTAGGCGTTCAGAAATCAAAACACAAATTTTTGCTGTCGCGGATGGCTTGGATTTTCATTGTTTATTTCGTTAATATCGCATAAAGTAAGTGTATTTTTAATCTACGTATTGTTTAAGAGCTACTGTTTACGTAGATACCAAACACGCCTATAAAAACTCTTAATATACTTCATTTCAAGTCAAATCACGTGTGGGTATTTGTTCGATTTTGTAATGAAACTATAATTTCTTTGAAATACATGTATCTTGAGCTTTTGCAAAGAATTGAAACATTTGCTACTTCGTGGATAAATATCTTACGCATCGATAAACACTAGCATGGCTCTATGGTAACGAATGCGTTTTTAGGAAAATGTGTTTTTCTGAGACATATATGCCGATTACACTGTCCCACTAGTCGATACATTACTGGCCCACTAATCGCAATTTCTAAAATCCGGACTGAACGCTTAGTCGAAAAACTGTACGCCTATTCAAAACTTCTTTTCATTCACATATTTCAATAATTTGACTTTGTTTTATGATAACCAACAGTTAAAAAGTAATTATAATTTCTTTCGTTTTCGTAACAATCACGGACAAGTTTATATGTTATTACTGCAGTTTCGAATCCACTTTTCGTAAAGGTTAGTGTTTATTAGTAAGTAATTATCAAATTAATTTAGTCTAGCGCGGCACAGCCGCGTGACTAATTCAATTTGGTAAATGCGTACTAATAAACTCTAACCTGCATATTGCTTGAAATTATTTTTGTAATAATGACTAGATTCTTTACTCCTAAATCACTAACGCATCATTCATATAATCGTTACGTGGCACAACTCAGTGTTGGCCCCATGTGGTTCTGGGACGATCTGTGTATGAAAAGAATTGGAACCACTGCCTTACCCTTGCATGATCGTAAGAGGCGACTAATAGGGTCTTAATACTTGGTTTCGCTGCAACTCTGTGATTCCAGCAGGTATACAAATTTTTATTCCATACCTCATGTTTTATTTCGATGTAAATGAGATGTGAAATCAAAATTTGTAGTCTTTTTTGGCGCCATATAACCTATCCTGTGTTGGTGCGCCGTAAAACCCAAAAAAAAAAAATAAATAAATGATCCATTTCCGGCATCTCAGAGACTTTTTCGGACTTTACCTCGGGAACTTTATCATCATTCACAGAAGAAACAGCTGCCGTCGGTGCGGTTATTGGTAATTTCTGTTTATTTTAATATCCGGCTCCAAATCACCGCTGATATCAGTCAAAATCAAGCAGATTGAAGCTAATATCCAGTTATTTTTCTTTTGCATTAATAATTATTGCAGTTTTTGCTACAGAACAAACTGAAAATGACCTGGCTTCTAATGTTTACATCAGTTGTTCTACAAGTATAACTAACCACCGTCTTGGAAGATAGATGAGCGGACTCGTTTTGGACAATATGATTGTACAAAATTTTCATGTTTCATGTAGACAGCGCGTTTGTCTGTTAGCGGAGCTTAAATTCAAAAAATAATTTTTCCAGTACAACACCTTGAGTGACCTTCACCTTGGGTATAATGGGCAGTTCCTGCATAAAAAGGCTTTGTTTGCACAATGTTTATGTGAAGTTACAGTAAGGTATAAGCAAAAGTAAAAAAAAAAAGATGTGACAGAAAAAAAGGTTGCCGAAAAACTTAACTTTAACCGAAGCCGGGGCAAGTAGAATAGCACCGCTATTCCCCGAATAGTCGAGCTAAAAATACAAAGAAAAAAAAAACAAAACAAAGTGTCCTGTCAAGCTGAGCGGAATAAATATATATTCAAAAGATTTCTCGTATGTTAATGGAAACTCGAATACAGATTCTATTTCTTGTCCAAGACAAGGACATCGTTGGTGAAACAGAACAATAAATACTGTTTCACTGTCGCAAGTAAAATACAATACAAAACTTATATTCATAAATTCAATAAGTACAGTGTATAGAGCCTACAAGCCCAAATACGCTGTCATTTCTATATTGAATAGGCGTACAGTGTTTTGGCGAATAGTGGAACAGTTTTATATAAAGTTTTGCGACTAGGCGGTCAGTGCATAATTCAGATGCATGTTGAGTTAAACAATATTTAAACTATTCAGGATTGTAAATTCATATTTGTAGGTATAAACACATTTGCATGGATTTATAATTTAACATTCAGAAGCGGTTCTGACACGTATTTCACTCGCAGTTCCTAAATAATGGGCATTTCTAGCCTGATTGCATCGTCTTTTGCTTTGACCTGCTGGGTTTTGGGTGAAAATACGTTTTAATTTCATGTGTTAATGTCTATTTAACGGCAGTTTGTTGCAAAGACATTTATCATACATTGAAAAATATATACAAGAATATTTATTTCAAATAGCCAAAGAAAAACATAAAAATTATCACTACCGACAGCTTCCAAAAATTTGAAAAACGAAAGTGAACGCCTAGTTATTGGCGACTTCCGTTTGGGCGTACAGAGAGTCTATACACTGTGAACTTTGTCCGGTGGTGTACGTTCTAAATTTTGAACATGCTGAAAACCTTCCACCGGATGGATCGAACATCGCAGGACAAGGAGCGCAGGTGCCACATGAGAAACGGAAAAGGAACGCATGCGAACGGTCACGAACGGATTGAAAATTTTGTTATACGTCCGTTAACGCTATACGGTGTAGTTTGACTGAGACTTATAATGGACTGGTCTATCATTCAATTTGGGTCATATCACTTATCAGGGGTGTTCACTGAAAATTTACAGACTGAATAGCGAACAGTGCAGACCATGCTGATCTTGGTCTGCACTGATCGCAAATGCAGGATCACTTGCCGCCAACAGGCTAAAGGTATACGGAATTTTGGTTTATTTCTGAAATGAAATCAGCAAACAGAATATATGCACATTTCATGAATATAATGAAAGTCCCGACAAGGTTTTATATAGAAAATGAGATACCATTGGAGATAGATACAATGTATATGCCTGACGAATATTGTATGTTGTACGCCTAACCATAAATATTTGTGTTATTTACTATATTCAAGTTCAAGGAGAGTGTAATCTGAAACATTTATATATATATATATATATATATATATAAGTCTAAACCAAGACTGGCGAACGTAACTGCCCTGGGCTATTTAACCACATTTATTTTATATGCTGTATTTATTATGTTTTGCTCAACCCTCATGCAGTTTCTTCTGCTAATAAAGTATTAATTATCTGTGACGTTCTGGTGTAGACTTTTTTATGAAGTTGGTTTATTTTCATTTCAAGGCAGATCAGTTACCAGTTAACAATTATGATAATGTTATTAAAGCTGGACAAGACAGAAATAAAATACTCGGTTTAAATGAATCCAAATTTTACTAGAGTTTGCCTTTAAAGATGTTATGTAATTCTAAAACAACTACATTTAAATGCACTACCTGTTGTGTAGTCGACCTTTTTATAGCTTGTCATTAGCCGTTATTGCTTCTAATAACGTTTTGAATTCTTTGATCTAGTACCTCCTCCAGATAATCCAAAATTTATGCACTGTTTTATTAGCCCACCATCATCAGACTAAGACATTGACCTAGTGACCTACTTTCACATTTAATTTGGACCACATGCATAGTTTTGTGTTACGAAATGAAATTTGACCTTGATTTTACCCTAATGACCTACTTTAACATTTCTCAAGCTACAGCCTTCAAATTTGTATCACTTGCATAGTTTTGTGTACCGAAATGAACTTTGACCCTGAGATTGACCTAGTGACCTGCTTTCACATTTCTGTAGTTACAGCCTTCAAATTTGGACCTAATGCATAGGTTTGTGTACAGAAATAAACTTCGACCTTGACATTGACCTAGTGACCCACTTTCAGATTTTTGAAGGTACAGGCTTCAAATTTGGAACACATGCATAGTTTTGTGTACCGAAATGAACTTTGACCTTGTATTGACCTAGTGACCTATTTTCACATTTCTCAAGCTACAGCCTTCAAATTTCGACCACATGCACAGTTTTTTGTTCTGAATTGAAATTTGGCCTTGATTTGTACCTAGTACCTACTGTCACATTTCTCAAGCCACAGCCTTCAGTTTTGAAGCACATGCTTATTTTTGTGTACAGAAATGAACTGACCTTGAAATGGATCAAATGACCTACTTTCACATTTCTTAAGCTTCAAATTTGGACCACATGCATGGACCACATGCACAGTTTTGTGTACAGAAATGAACTTTGACCTTGATTTTGACCTTGATCTAGTCTTGAAATTTGGAACATTAAAAAAATGGCTCAATGGTGGGCGCCAAGGTCACTCTGTGATCTGTTGTTTGTAATAAACTAGTGTAAGAACCTAGCTGGGCTAAAATATATTTGATGTAGTAGTTGCAGGGTAAATTTGTCATCCTGTTCCGTCCTCGGAATGAGCTTTTGTACGTTTGTTGGTTTACGTTTGTGCAACCTGCTCGGTCAGATTGATTGTACGGTAAAACATCCTGTTTCCTTCCGTCCTCGGAAAATGCTTTTTTACATTTGTTGGTTTACGTTTGTGCAGCCTGCTCGGTCAGAATGATTGTACGGTAAAACATCCTGTTGCCTTCATTCCTCGGAATGAGCTTTTGTACATTTGTTGGTTTACGTTTGTGCAACCTGCTCGGTCAGATTGATTGTACGGTAAAACATCCTGTTGCCGTCATTCCTCGGAATGAGCTTTTGTACATTTGTTGGTTTACGTTTGTGCAACCTGCTCGGTCAGATTGATTGTACGGTAAAACATCCTGTTGCCTTCATTCCTCGGAATGAGCTTTTGTACATTTGTTGGTTTACGTTTGTGCAACCTGCTCGGTCAGATTGATTGCACGGTAAACATCCAGTTGCCTTCATTCCTCGGAATGAGCTTTTGTACGTTTGTTGGTTTTACGTTTGTGCAACCTGCTCGGTCAGATTAATTGCACGGTAAACATCCTGTTGCCGTCATTCCTCGGAATGAGCTTTTGTACGTTTGTTGGTTTACGTTTGTGCAACCTGCTCGGTCAGATTGATTGCACGGTAAACATCCTGTTGCCGTCATTCCTCGGAATGAGGCTTTTGTACGTTGTGTTGGTTTGACGGGTTTGTTTCTATCCGGTGTCTTGTCATTGTGAAGTTGCACGGTGAGTCGTCTCCTGTTGCCGTCATTCCTCGGAATGAGCTTTTGTACCTTTGTTGGTTTACGTTTGTGCAACTGCTCGGTCAGATTGATTGTACGGTTTAAAACATCCTGTTGCCTTCCTCGGGGTTTTCATTCGTTGTGAATGTCGCTTGATTACGTAACATCATTGTTTTGAGTTTTACGTTTTGTGCAACCTGCTCGGTCAGATTGATTGTACGGTAAAACATCCTGTTGCCGTCATTCCTCGGAATGAGCTTTTGTACATTTGTTGGTTTACGTTTGTGCAACCTGCTCGGTCAGATTGATTTTGGGACCCCGGTTATACACGCTCCTTTGTTGTCCGGTCATTCCATCGAGAATGTGCTTTGTGGTACATTGTTGTTGAATGACTTTGTTTGTGGTACAACCTGCTCGGTCAGATTGATTGTACGGTAAAACTTCCTGTTGCCGTCATTCCTAGGAATGAGCTTTTGTACATTTGTTGATTTACGTTTGTGTACCTAGCCGGTCAGATTGCGTGTAGGGGTAACACACTCATCCTGTCGCCTGATTCAATGGAATGAGCTTTTGCACATATGTAGATTAGGTTAGTACATTTTGTTGACTTTATTTCCCGGAATGAGCTTTTGTACATTTGCTGATCTAAGATTTTGTAATCTACAATGCCTGCAGTGCATAAAACTGGCAGCCGAGTGATCTTAGACTGGATGTATATGCACGAAAAGTGTGTTGGCGTTAGGTGTCAATGCTTTATGCAATTTCGTTTTATCTAATCTGTACAAAAACCAAAGGAGAATTTGTTTACGCTCAAGATGTTTGTAACAGCTTAGATTAACAAATCATTACTTTGTACTGAACTGTGTTGTTTTCTAGCAAATGACAAATGTATTGACAGAGTTGTTGTTTCTAGATCAATTATATGAAACAGGTGTTCAACATCTCGGTATGTTGTGATCTAGTACATTTCTACCTATGAGTTTAGAGTGATAGTCCCTTGTGAGTGTCGATTAAAATCCATTTATCGTGTTCACTTTTTGTTATATATATATATATTTTACTCACAGTTTGTTTAAAATGTAGATTAATTGATGTAGATAAATTGAATATTTCGATTCTACAGAACACGACGACTGGGTTGTGTTAAAAAGCATGTTCCACCGATAATGTATCACCCTGTGTTCTAAACCGTCATATGATTGAAATGTACAATATATGTTTATAGGTCAGAGCAACATTTCATCAAAGATAACTATAAAAACATGGTCTAGAATTTTAAATTCTAAACTCATGAAAACTGCTACGCTTTCTGTAGCAAAATATAACAAACATATAAATACATACCTCCATCCAATCGTTATTACTTACAACCACCTGAGGAAGTCATTGCGCATACCATGAGCCCGGTTAAGCTTGTGTGTAGATAAAAACAAAGCTTAGACCACACATAGCCAATACCCTTCCGCATACAAAATACACTTATCAAACAGCAATGACATGCCTTAGGTGGTTATGTTACTTATATCGGCACGGTGGCGTAGCCCAAGTACTCATGGATTTAGGGATAGGAGTGGAATAACAAAAGGAACACGTTGTGCTATTTCATGTGGTGGTTATAATATACATGAACGTAACATTTTAACGCGGCGACGTTCCAATAAAAGATTAAATGTTTTCGCCTCCAGTTATTGCTATGGGTAACAGGATTCCCTCATGTACGATTTTGTTGTCACTTGTAGAAATGTATAAAATAGATGAGAATGAAACGTCCTGATGATGTGATTCAAGAAAACATATTTCGGTAGGGTAGTAGTCGCCGTTTCCATTACAGTAATAAATTTTGAGAGCATTTTTATTTCAGAATTCGAGACGATATAAGAATTTGGTATAGAAATTAAGCATTTACGCATAATTCCTCCATTTAATGAACCAGCATTAATGCACTGACATTTACATCAGACATGAATTATGGAGACATGTAGCTAAGGTTACTCAATAACTGCAATGACATAATATGTCTAAATGTCATGATATGTAAAAATGTTCAAGGGAGTTTGGAATGCAATGAGACGAGTTTCACATTTCGATATTACATGTAGCATATGCTGTAGAACCTTTAAATATATAATGTTCGTAAACCACACGTGTTTAATGAAATAATTTCGAAGAAAGGTGTCACCTTGGCCCTCTCCGTTTGAATATGCATTTTCGTCATAAATTAGACAATCTAGATTTATATGTATTTAATTATACTTATAAAGCATAAAATGCACCAAAGACTCGACTTTACTAAGTCTAACCATGCGAAGTAATGAAATGCTCAACGCCCTACAACTTAAGTGGAAATCGGTTAGGCAGAAATAGGGAAAGCCACGTTCTAAAAAAACAGCCTCCCCAAACGTAAACCGAGCAAGTGGACGCGCACAGGACCCCCGCACCCCCCCCCCACACACACGCGCGCACGCACATACACTTGCACACAGCCAACACACAAGGACAAAACAAACAAATAAAGGAACGAATTGGAACACTGCCTTCTAACGGCCAGTGGCAAAACCACTACTGGGGAGCTTAAACCGGTTTATGGTGCACCTAACCTCACTCTTATCCCACCATGTTCCAAAGTCACAGGACAGTGTAAATAAAAGTTATCCCCGCCAGGTGAAACCCTAACATATGCAAAGGCAACAGAAGGCAGGAAACATAAAACACAAAAATGACAGAACTCTAGAAGTAACATGTTAAAAAATTAATAAATATGCAGCAGAGACTATATATATTTAGCCTGACATGTAAAATGCTCACAGTAAGCTTTTCTTTGTTTTTTTTATTTAATCTGAAAAGTTTCACTACTTATTTAAAAAATGTAGAGCCTAACCTTAGATGGGAATGATTCTAGTCGAGTAATAACGAAACAACCTGGTGTAACGAGTTCATATCCCCATTGGATCACGTCCAATCACCAATACAGCCTTTTCAGGTTGCGAAACAAAGAATGATTATTTTTGAAATAATCTGAGTAATGAAAATAAAAAGTTTTCATATCTATTTTCAGGTTAGCAAGTAAATAATCAGAATGTCTGCTCAACAACCACCCCAAGTCGTAACCACACAACCCGCAAATGTTGTTGCTGTTGGAGGATGTCCATCATGCGGTGTAAGCTTTATTTCTGTTTGCTGCCATGATTAATTGCTAAAATGAATTGCAATATCATTTCAATTTCAAATGGCACATACTAAAAGAATGTGAAACATTGATCTGTTTTCCATAGAAATAGACGCATAGTTTTTCGAAACATAAAAATTGTTTATGTCGGTATTATAACATAATTTGCTCATATACGTTTACATATAAAAATGTATACGTATCATCCCATGCTCCATTTTCTTCTGAGAAAGTTCAGAAATCTGATAATGAAAATATCTTTAGAGAGTTTCATGGTATTTGTAAATAATCTATGCACGCGGTTTGCATCTTGACGAAATATCAATGCTAGTTGTATGCGATTTTATGTATATTTAAAGGTATTTTAGCATCAGTCAGACAGATAAAACAATAGATTTACAGTTTCCACCTGCATAAACTTTCAATAGTATTCAGTCGGAGAACTTTTTGTTCTTCCTCATCGGATATTAATGTGATACGCTCAGTGATCGTATTCTTGCACTTTAACGAAAACAAAAGACTTAAATATAAATTTCTATAATTTATTAATAATAATGATGATAATAATAATAAAAGTAATAATAACAACAACAAAAAACGACAACACCAACATTGTTCATTCTGTGATTTTAACATTCTAATACACGAAATATCATATACTAATTCATTTCAATTTTATCAAATCAGCCATTGATCTAATATTACTTAGCAACAAAGCTTATTGTTGAATTATAGCGATAAGTTCATGCGCTAAGTTTAAGACCTCTTTACTACTGTATTATATTTTGATGTTGATCATTCCGGCCGAAAACCAGTTAATTATTATTTTTTATGCAGAATTACATGCAACGAGTTAGTTTGACATTTCCTATCGAAGGGAAATAATACGGCAAGCGGTCAGGGCCATCAACATGTTTTATAAAATAGTATTAACCTGTTCGCATAAAAGCACATACCATGTCTATTCTTCACGGAAACAACACTGTTAAATCATCTTTTAAATTGACAAATATAATCATAAACGGGTCGCTTGGTATTGAATGTAATACAGAGGTACTTAGACAGGTTTGTAATCATCCATATAACCTACAGATGTCTATTCGTCTGATATAAAACCTTTACCTCGTTCTTCAGAAAGCTGGTAAATCTTCTAACAAACAATGGCAGAAGGCTTCTGACAAGTCATATCAGGGAAAATTGAAAAACAAATCAGTCTAATCTTCTAACGAATCATACATAATCATGATTAATATTAAAATTATGGAACTATTTCAGATGTTTAAGCGTATCATGTTAATTTCAAACCCTAATAAACTTATTTGTCGCAAAAATGAATTCATCTGGTTATCTTACAAAATCTTTTGAAATTGTCTGCCAAAAGCGTGTCAAATCTCGTCATAGAAACGTCATAAACGATAAAACTTTGTGGCACAAACTTCATATAATGTTAAATAGCTTTACAAACAATAGTTCGATAGATGTGCATATTTAAATAGCTGCACACATCAGGTTTAGTAGATACGCAGATAATGTCAAATACTTGCTGAAATCAAGTTCTAAAGATGCAGAAATTATGTCAAATAATTGCAGAAATGAGGATCAATGGAAGCACAAAATATGATTAGTAAATCCGAGACAGTGGTGTACCAAGCAAACAGCGGTGAACAAAATACACACCGCTTGTTTCAAAGTCGATGAAGTATAAGTACCTGATAGTACTAGTATATCACGTAATATTTTGTCAAACAAAAATATAAAAATCTAATCACGTCAAGTAGCCGCTCAAAGCATAACCCTAAGCATGTGAAATAACCAAAAGTTCACAAATTAACTCTTCGCAAAATCATATCAGCTCCGCTAGCAAAAAGTACACCCGCGAAACATGTCAAAGTTGATGGTTATATTCTTACCACTGACCACTGTTTGGCAGTCTGTTTATGGTAGAGACTCCAAAAACCCTAATGTAGGCTACATGCATTTCGAAAAGCAGGGAGATGTAAATTAAATAACTATTCAGTTCTTAACGAAGAATAGTTGTCATGTTTTAAAAGACGCAGTCCTATCACCATTATGGGTATTTTATATCGTATGCAATAGCCTACTTGCCTCAATATTTGCCTGACTGGTGCTAATCAAACTCAGCTCAAGCCTCTTTGCACAGATCAGTGTAATCTTTCTCCAATGTACACGTGTCGCTGCCGAAATCAAAAGGAGAAAATAACCCCATTTACTTAAAACCGCCTGATTGGTCTTATCGGAATGGATATATTATAAGATAAAAAGCTGATAAGTCGACACGTTTCTTGCAACCTAGATGACAAAGAGATTGAGTTAAATGCATAAGAACGAAGAGAAAGAAGTCGATTTAGGCGTATTATTTCATAATAGATCGGCAACATACATGGTACCAGATATGGTATGTCGGATTTTAACTGTATGGATTTTTGGTATATTTTCAGGTTGGACGGGTGTCAGAAGATTTCACAACTATAGGTATAATCCTGGCCATTTTGTTCTTTCCTCTAGGAATATTGTGCTGTTTGATGATGAAGGAGAAGAAATGTGACAGATGTGGCGCGAAATTTTAGAACACAAAAATATTAAACATAGTGAATATAAGAAAAGCTCTGTATATCAAATGCAACGTACTATACACTTTCTGAGTGGAGTAATACTTACAAGTGATACTGAACATGTATAATGCGTGGGTAACTGACTGGATAAGGAAGGAAATATCGGAATGTGTTTACCTTTAATTATAAGAAGGATATATAGTACGGAATGAGCGTTAGATATAATACTTATACAATTATCGTTGTTTAAATATGTTATGTATATAATTACGTGTTTACATATTTTCCAGTTTCTTTCTTATTTCAAGTAACAAGAGAATGTAAATGGGATTTTCCAATTTCTTTCTTATTTCAATTTGTAAGATAATGTAAATGGAGGAAATTTGATTACCTGCATCATCTGATGAAATTCAAGATTCCTCAGCAGACGAGAATGTTCTTTATTTCAACCGTCGTGTAAATGAAAAATGGATTTTTATGTTAAAAATACCAAAAAAGTCGTCCTTAGTAAAATCGACGTAAGTAAATTATTCTTACATGGCGCGATTTGATTGTGTTAAACAAAGAAGCGGGTCAAGCTCTGTATATTCTGCGATAGATAACGGTTGACGCATGGATCAGTAAGGGAGCATTTTGACGTCTAATTTACCAAATGGTGTACGGTTCATTAGTATATCTATTTAGATAAAAGAAGCCCAGCAAAAAACATGGAAGAATGAAAACAATCAAGTTCTTCTTGTGGTCTATAGTCTTATATACCACGGTTCATCGTTCAGATGGTTAGATATTTAACCACTCCGGCTTACGCACTCGTAGTTCAATTCCTGAGCATCTGAACTGGCGACATGGTTCAATATCCAAGCATCTGAACGATGAACCGTGGTAAACAAGACGATAAACCACAAGACGACATTGATTGTTTTTATTCTTACACGTTCATTGAAATATTTTGATATGACGCTGGGCTTCCTTTATCCGAGCACTAATGAACCGGACGTCATGCAATAATTTGGCGTCATATCTGACGTCATTATGTTTTCTTACTGGTCTACTTGAACTATTCTAACATGGTCCGATTTGATGGCCACTTAAACAGAGGGTCAAATTCTGTATATTCAGCGATAAACAACGGTTGACGCTTGGACCAGTAAGAGAACATTTAATTTATGACGTCAGTTATCATGTCATATTACCGCATGATGTTCGGTTCATTAGTACTCGGAGAAATGAAGCCCAGCATTACAATCAAAATATTTCAATGAACGTGTAAGAATGAAAATAATTGAGGTCTTTTTGTGGTTTATCGTCTTAGTTACCAAGGTTCATCACTCAGATGCTTAGATATTTAACAACTTGGGCTAACGCCCTTGTGGTTCAGTTCCTGTGCATCTGAACTCTGAACCGTGATAATTCTGGCGAGAAACAACCCGAAGGCCTTGATTATTTGTTAAACAATTCTTCTAAATAAAACATCGCTTTTATTAAAAATCGTTTCAATGATGTGGTTCACACTTTATTTTTGATTCATTCATACAGATACAGCTTTGTATCCTTTCACACACATATAATCACTGAATAATGCACTTTGGAACGTACATAATGGGGCCTATAGTATACTTACGTATCTCAAGTTATTTATGACTGCCTTTGTCTTTGCCTTTCAATAATTTACATCAAATTATATTCTGTATATATGTATTCATGTGAAACATTTGAATTAGAATAAAAAATGTTAATCTTGTCGCTGGTGTTCGCACTGTCCTGCTGTAATAGTAAAGGGAGGGATATTTCGTTTTTGTTTGTAACTTTGCATATTATTAGTCCTTAAATGTAAAACGAAGTCTCTGCCATTATTTGTTAAAGTTGTTTTTCATTATTGATATACTAAAGTCCATGGTTCATAAGTCTCCGATACCTTGCATTTAAACCAAAGGTCAGCATAAATAGTTAAACATTTTTCGAGTGATCACGTTTATTAAGAGACCACTTGCATTTAGCGACCACTTTTAAGGACATTTTTGTTTGGCTAAAGAACAAATTATGTTGTATTGAGGGACCACGTTTTACAGTTTCCTTGCCAGTTTTCACTTTCATTATTATGTTTGGTAAGATAAACATTGCTTGACTCCCTTGTTTTATGAAATATGTTGAAAATTGCCAACCCTTCTGTGGTTGGATTTTTTTCTTATTCCCATCGTTTAAAATACCAGTGTTGTCAATTTTGATAATGTAATTAAGGAAGGAAGAAAAACAATAATTATTTACTTTCAATAACCTGCACGGAAAAACCGAGCTCACGCTATCTTTAAGTTTGGCATTCTTTTAGTCCTAAGCAACAAGTTGGTTTGTAAAAAACGGCAATGATATTTTGATAAAAGAGCGATATCATCTGCTTGATAAGATTTCAATTCTTCATAATCTTGTTCGCTTTTTTTCACATATTTTGACATCATATAGGCATGCCTCTACGAAGGAAAGTACGCAGGCTAATGAAATATCGCTGTGAAACCAGAAACGGTTAAAAAGGCTCTATTTTTCGTATTTATCCATTCAAATATCCTAACTTTTCTGATACTATTCGTGAAAGTAACTATGAAGCTAGGCTTTTACAATATGGGTTATTAGTATTATTTAAAAGAAATGTGCCTGAATTTACTCTGCAATGTATATGATAAATATATAGTTGCAGCATACGTGATCAGAGTGATATTTTAGGTAATTGCATGTTATGACCTGTCTAACTATGTTCATTATATTTGTCTTTGGTAAATTTTCTTTTTAAGTCCGTATGTTCCATTGCATTAACTTATTAATATACCCCCGTAATATTTCGAAATAAATTGCACACAACAACCATGTTCTAAGAGTGAAAACATCACAGAGACAAAATAATAAAATATTTGAAATGAATTATTTCTAAATTACAAACGTATTCATTATCTTTTTTTTATAATTTTATAAAGATATAACGGATATTAATATGGCATTAAGGCCAGTCAAAATTATTTGTTTTGATGATCTCAAATTAAGCGAATATTCAGCTTAAACACCCTCATTATCTATATTCCTTATTATCTAATCAATTGAAACATCAATGGCATTTGATTTTGTTTTCTTTTTTGCGTTCCTAACCCATTTGCTCCAGAAGATGGCATTGTCATAGCAATCTGAAATGTGTTTTGCCTACAGAGGGTTAACAGGCACAGTGTAACATTATGAGCCATTGTGGCGTTTCAAATCAACCATATCACTTAAAAATCAATACTAGGCCTACTTAGACTAACATTTACATTAAAAAATATGAAGGTAGGCACATTGTGAAATCCACACTTCTTTGATAAAAAAAAAAGAAAAAGAAATTGTTGATGTTTCAAAAGTTTTAGAGATTGTATAATTTAGACATGTTTCTTCTGCCATACATTTGCAGCCTCGTATATATTGCCAAAGGCGTATGATTAAACGTTCGTTTTATTTAACTCTTGGCATGCTGGCGGCAAGTGATTTTGCTTTTGCGACCAGTGCAGACAAAGATCAGCTTGCACATTCGTGCAGCCTCATCATGGTCTGCACTGTTCGCCACTCAGTCAGTATATCTTTGGTAAGCACCCCTTTTAATAGTACTGTCCAAATTTGAAGACGGACAAGTTCATTATATCAATTTAGTAGGGAAACGAAACTAAATATTTTTGACTGGCCGCAATGCATTATCAAAATTCACTATTTTATTACAAAAATACGCTAGATGCTTTTATGTTGTACCACTTTTGTCGAAACAATCAGTATCTAACATTTACTTTTTGGACAGTAAAAACTTAATTTTAAATTGATGTTATCGATTTTTACTTTGATTAGAGATATCCCGTCAATTGAGGTAATGCATGTCAGCTCAGTAATGATTTTTGAACTTGTATACTTCCAAAATAAACAATATTAAATTTTATTATATTCCTGTATAAATTCTGTACAAAAATCGGCTTGTATTTCACAGTAAGACATGAACAGGCAGAAAAAAATCCGTAGTGTACCTTTTAAATCCTGTATTGTACCTTCCGTATTGTATGCTGCCGAACTACTTTCATTATTATGCATGACCTGACACAGTTCTAAAAATAACGCACATAGAAACTTTACTTAGTTCCATTTTAATATCGATGAACATTGAAGATTGATTTCGTTCAATAGCAAAACAACAAACAGAAAGGTAGGGTATATAATAAAAGGTCATTATAACAGTAGCTAGATCTGGGATTTTGTATTTGGCTATCACAGATTTTGCAAGGTCTGGCAAAAATCCCCTAAAATTGCCTAGTCAACACATGTCGTTCTTGTGAATAGTGTCTGATTCAATCCTCTTATTCTGTATATGTTTTACGACGACAGATATAAAATTTTTCCAATTTGTAATGTCAGGAATAACGAAAAGAAAAAGTTGTTTTGAAATTCCTGACCGAACTTCAATCGTTGTTTAAAGATTATATACATTGGACTTTATTTGATTATTTTCATATCAACTGAATTGTAGATTGTGCGCACACGAGAAACGTGCAAGTATTTCCTGGTTTCATTTTTTTTGATATCAGAGAGGTATCAGAGAGGTAATTACATAATAATCTAAGTCATGATTTAGCACTCGTTAGCAAATTCAGGTTATTCGGTAGGCGGCTGCCGAAAAGGTTATTTCCACGATAGATTTCACTCGGAATAAATAATCAGAAATAGTCGTCGTCAAGCATAACTATCAAGCTAATTAAGATAGGATTTACGTACAACACTTTACATTAATCAGATTCGTAGTATTGTAAGTTAACTACTAAGCCTTTACATCTGTGTAGAATAAAGTGTCATAAAGAGTGCAGTAATGAGTGTCATTATGAGTGTAATAAAATGTGAAATAATGGGGGTAATAACTTATATTGAATGTAGCAAAGAGTGTAATAATGAGTGCCATAATGAGTGTAATAAGCGATAGTTATAGCCTGTTGAACTTTAAAACATTTTAATAAGTAACAACATTTGTTTAGAGATTTGTGAAGCGTTTACGTTGATAAACTAAGAAAATCTTTGACATTTGTACTTCATTCATTAAGTTTAGATTTTATTTTGCTGTCACATAAAAACTCTTAAAAAGTATTACATATACCCAGCAAATTATGGTAGAATCTTTACTATAACGATCTACTGATACCGCGTGCCAATTCATCATAGTGGCTATGTTTTAACTGCTATAAAATTTTCATTATCATGTTCAATAATCTATTTGGCATAGCATATTCACTCAACATACTGCCTATTTTTACTGCTATACCAATTTCGTAGTCTTATAAATGATCTAGTAATGCCACATATCCGCTCAACATACTGGTTATTTTCAATCCTTTAAGAGTATCGTTATCGGGTAAAATGATCTGTTGATAACAGTTTTGTTATCTGGTATAATGGTATATCAATACTGCATATCCACTCAACATACTTGTTGTTTTCACTGCTTTAACACTTCCGTTGTCAGGTACTATGGTCTACTGATGCCACATATCAGCTCAACATAACAGCTATTTCTCTGCTTTAGCAGTTTCGTTATCTGGTAAATGATCTATATATCCACATATCCACACACTGATTATATTATGAATTTCGTTATCTGGAACAATGATTAATTGATACCGCAATTAACTTGACATAATGGCTTTACTGGTTTAAGAGAATATTTCATTTAGTTGTTTTGTCCGTCAGGTAAGGGTAGAATGTTATCCTGCGTTTCAAGTCTCTATCTGTGTTTATTTCCTGATTAACATTTCATTAAATAAATATTTTACCATATTTACAAATTGTTACTGACTTTATGTAACCACAGTGAGTGTATCTAGGGTCACAGTGTGATTGGCTCTTAATATTGGTTTTGTTTGCTTCATGTGGTGTTTTTATGTAGCCTATTAAATCAGTTCCTTTCATTCTACAACACAGAACCATTTTATCAGCAGCCCTAAATGAAACACATTGTACTCAGCCGCGCTATTTTCTTGTACCTATTTTGATTCAATCAATGTTTTTCCAAGCTATAACTATTTATAACTTAGCTCATTCTAAAGACACGAAACAGATTTGGCCTCATCCCAGTAGGGTGCAATCTGATAGAACACAAAACTGTATTTTAGAGCAGATCATTTTCGGTCAGGTTTACATTCTTATTCTGAAATAGGACATATGTTGATGATTACTTATAACTAGTTTTCATAACCCATGTGACTGCATTTACATGTAGCTTTATATTCTTACAACTTTGTTATGTTTACCAGACAGATTTGTCCTGGTTTGTTTCCGGTATCCCAACCTACCCTAAATTTTGGCCCGACACAAAATGTTTTTATGGCCTTGGAGAATTTTTTTTCAACTTTTTAACAAAAGTTGCAGAACTGCACTTTTTATACTTTAAACATGGTCATTGGTGTTAAAATCAACTCTTAAGGCATAACCCCCTTATTTGTATTCATTTTTAACACAAAAATAATTTCTGAAAAGTCTCACTTAATAACACCTGCCCCCCCCCCCCCCCCCCCGCCACCAAAAAAAAATCCGACCAACCGACCGTAATTTTCTTTAGCATGTTACCAGAAACAAAGATTTTTTAGGCATAGGATGTAAAAACATGATTTCTATGAAATAAAGCACGTTGAGCTACATTTTCAAATAGGGAATGCACATTAGAAAATTAAATCAGAAATGATGTTTAATTGTTGCAGCCAATTCAAGCTAACAGCCGTTTCTTCATTAGAACGACTTAATATTGCACTACAGTACAATTAGGTCATTTTCACCAAACTAAATAATATGTGTATTATTTAATGTTATGGACATGGCGTCATCTTAGCGTAAAAAGTGAATAAGTCCTTCTTTATGTCAATGCAGTTATCCAGTTCTTGCGTTGAGATGACGATGTTATCTATTGGATACGGTTATAGCGGAGCGTCTCAAGGTATGTATACATACCTTTTCAAAGAAGAAACTTCAAAACTCGCAAAGTGCTAAACCTTGTGGTTAGCGTGGATGAGGTAGCAAGGTTACCAAGTTTATTTCGCAAAAATTGAGCCACCACGTTTGGCCCTGAGGACATGGCGCATGTGGAGTAATATTCAGTCAGAAAGGTGTTTCATGAGACTATTGAATGCTGGTCAAGTAGTTCAGTATCCATTGTGAAGAAAAACACATGATCGCTTATTTGAAGTTAAACAATCTTGTGTATCAGGAATGATAGTATATTTTGTATTTTGGATGTTTAGGGAGTGTCAAAGCACATCGTGTTGTACAAAACCTTTTCTGCCAGTAAACACACAAATACGGTGCTTGCTCGAACTGAGCCGAAATCGAGATGTAATTAAAGCCAACGGCAAACGTCCAGTAGGAAAAATAAAACACAATAAAAGTCAGCCGCCTATACACTAGTGTGTGAAACTATATACACGTACACGTATATTACCACAGACGAATGAAATAACAACGTAGAGGTAACAACAGACATTAAATTTCAAGAAGACACACAAAAGAGTACTGCCTTGGAACGGTCAGTGACCAAATCAAAAGGGGAGTTTTAAGTTTCTTGTATAAAACCTCACTCTTTAGCCTATTTTATGTTCCTAAATTATCAAAAATTTAATAAAATAACTCACCGCCAGGTTACTCCCTCACATACGTAACTGAGTAACCACGAGAAATCATTGCAAAACAAAAATATGCTCATGTGTATATCATTCAAAATCAATGGAACCAAAAACATATGAAATCTAAGACTTTTCAGAAGCCGCTGCACCAAATGAAACACCAATAAAACATGAAGAATTAAGACGGGGCAAACATCGAACCCGTCCTACGAGGAGATCTTAGTTAGTTTCCATGGAATCCACCACCTGCCCCATCATCACATAATCAAAAATGAAAGCGAAGTGACCAACATTAAAATGACTGGACACAAAACATGCAGTTTCCATCAGAACAATATGGTCATAGCCTCTTGCAATAAATTGTAGGACAATGAAAAATGGCAAGAAAGAACATATAGCCCAGCTTATCTAATTGAATTCCGTTCTTTTACTTCCGGCATGGCCAAACTTTAAAAAACTTAAAAACACATTCCTATTTCAGTATTTAAAAATGAATAAACGTGAAAATCCAACTTCCATAAACACCCCCCACCCTGGGTATCATGTCAGTCGTTAATTCGTACATTTATTTATTGTAATCCGGCGACAATATTCTGATTTATATCTAGCTTGTATCGAGTGTTAAGTCTTCCTTCTTTTCCCACATTCTCTAGATGAACTTCTGTTTAAAATGTCTAATAAGATACTGTATGGAGGAACGTATTCCCAAATCAGTATATTGTTGCAGAGAATTCAGATTTCTAGAGACGATGGCGAGAGTTTTCGTATGAATCTCAATACATATACATCTAAAGTGTTCGCTGTCATCCGAATAAAGCAAAATTCAGATAAACATTTATGAGTACTTCCTCTCTTTGAGGTCTTAGATCACATATAAATTGTAAGGGCAAATATTGGCCGCTTCGAGACGAAATGATTTGTAGGCGTAGAAAAAAAAAAACAACTGCATATTACAGGCAGAGAGAATCATTCATATAAAACAGCGGTGTTTATCGCCTCAAAACAGGTTCATCTTGTTGAAACAAAAGACAAGTTCCTTTGTGCTTGTAAGTCTATCATGTGCGTTTCCAAATTCATCCATTGAGAGGTCATAATAGTTTTGGAACACAATCAGGAAACATGGTCTGCAAACATCACGCAAATTCTCCCAAAGGGAACACCATCCCTTCTGAAAGAATGTAGAAAAATAGAGGTTACTTAAATTTTTTCGTTATTTCAAGAGAAAAAAACAACTCCAGAACAGTGATATCTGTAATGAACAATAAGAAATCAGCAGAAACAGCAACATGATTTTGTACATTTTCGTTGTATTTCATATTTTAGCCAAACTAGGCTCAATATGTTTGTTTAAATTTTATGTCCGGTCAGCACATGCTTTTGGTACACATAGACGTCCATAGCATCTAACAAGTAATTCCTTGATGAAGTTGTGTTCGTGTTTAGTCGTCTGACTTATTGCATTCCATAGGCTAAATTTCCACAACAACCAATCATTCGTGGAAATCAAAATCGCAAAGGTCTTTTAGCGATATGATAAACCACAATTGTATGACATAAGATTAATTGGCGGTCGTAAAGATCGTCCAGTATATTTTTATGGTCTCCTTTCGGGTAAAATAAGTTTGTTTGATGCTCAGACTCGTCCGCTTAGTTCAATAGGGAGAGCGCAGATCTACGGATCGCTGGGTCGCGAGTTCGAGCCCTGGGCGAGGCGTATGTTCTCCGTGACGAATTGATAAAAGACATTGTGTCTCAAATCATTCGTCCTCCACCGTTGATTCATGTGGAGAAGTTGGCAGTTACTTGCGGATTTGTACTGGTACAGAATCGAGGAACACTGGTAAGGTTAACTGCCCGCCGTTACATAAGTGAAATACTGTTGAAAAAAACGGCGTTAAACCCAAAACAAACAAACAAACAAACAAATCGTTTGATGCTCTTTAAAATAGAGTACCGCATAACCTTTAGCCTGCTAAATTTCTAAAATGGACTGGTCTATCATTCAATTAGGGCAGTACCATTTATCATTTGAAGGGGTGTTCACTGAAAATTTACTGACTGAATATCTAACAGTGCAGACCAAGATGAGCCTGCACTGGTGGCAAAGGCAGAATCACTTGCCGCCAGGAATCTAAGGTTTAAATCATTACCATTCACGAATATACTTAGTTACTCATGTCGAATATGCTGTAATGCCTTTGATTTGCTTTGCTATAGAGGATCTTCTTACAGAATTATTTAATATCACGTTTAGGAATGATATATTTCCTATTTTGCTACGAGTATATTTTAAGCCAACAATTAATGTCGGAAAATATGTAACTTAATTTATATCAAGCTGTAAAGCTCGACGTAAAATTAAACTGTTTGGTCATACCAAGGAGAACGCATTGTCTTTCTTTGGTGAAAACAGTTCAATAGTGTTTCGGTTTCATAATGTACGTGATAGTTTTCAATCAAACAAATGTTCTTAGGATATATTATGAGCTGTTGATAAAAGTGCAAATGGCTGGTACCTGTATCCTAAGAAGGACAAAGACCAAACATCTTGACCGACCATCCTCCAACCAATTAGTTGTAAATTATTATGTGTGGACTCATGTAATTTAGGTTTGATATGTCTTGGTCTCTGCAGTAATTGGAACGAACGTCGTACAATACAAACCTATTAACTAGAAATCAATATTTAATAAATGACACTTCAGAATGATTAGAAAATTTACAGACAGACATTAACGAATGCATTAATATAATATATGGTATAATGACTTGAAAGACATAAAGCTATCATGTTTTTTTTTTCGTTGAATATCACACTTGATAACCGGCTATCCTGACGCCCGCCGGACAAAAAACCCCGCTGGAAAAGTAACCCAGCTGTAAATCGGTGGGTAAAGTTTCACATTTATTTCTAGACTATTGAAACGAAGCCAATTCTTGCAAATCAACTTGACGGTTTTGTCAAGGAATGGACATGGCTTACATTTACAATTTCTGGGCCGAAAACTATCGTTATGTTTTTAGAAATCCCCCAACAATTTCTTCAGTTTGAAAAATCGAGCAAAAACCCAAAGTGTCACGCAAATTGTTTTGTTTTTGAACAACCTGGGAAAACTTTTATCATCTGCTTTAACAGATGTGTCCTTTTGGAACACCTGTGTGAAGTTTCCGGGTTCTACGTTCTTTCTGAAAAAGTATATAAGCCGTTAAATAGACATGGTCGAGAAAAAGATCTAATACTATCATTTTGTTCAACGCTAGGTATTGTACATTGTTTCACACACATAATACTTGTTGGATAAAATATAGATGCTTAACGCGTACACAGTATTTTTAGTGTATTCAGGTATACTAAGATTCGTTTATTAATGTGGCACAGAGGTAAAGTGATACCGATTTGTACTGTCAATCCGAAGGTCCGTAGTTCAAAACGTGGTAGTGGTCACTTGGATATCTTGGATCAAAGAAACCGCATGAAAAAAGTTCTATTTATCAAAAATGAATCAAAAATGCAACTTTGACCTTCGTGAGTTTTACTGTGAAATTAATAATATACAATTGTTTCAAAATACCGCAATGAGTAACAATATAACGATCGTTTTCGGCCCAGAAATTGTAAATGTAGGCCATGTACATTTCTTGACAAAACTGTCAAATTGATTTGCAAGAATTGGCTTCGTTTCAATAGAAATAAATGAAAAACCTTACCTACCGATTTACAGCTGGGTTACTTTTCCAGCGAGTTTTTTTTTTGTCCAGCGGGCGTCAGGATGGCCGGTTATCAAGTGTGAATATAGCATTCATGAATGATTTTGATCACAATTTCTTATACACTGACTAGATATCCGATCTGACTAAAGTACATCTCCAATTAACGCTACGCTTTGGATCTAAAGACGTGCTATTGATAGACTCATTCTGACGGCCCTTCCGCTAGCCAATCAGAGCCTTGCTTTCAGCATTTTGAAAGTGAAAGTTTTAAAATATCTATATTTAGCCTAGGTTTTTCATGTTTATAATAATAATTCTTATAACGACCACGTCATGACTGCGCCCCTTTATTTTGAGAGGTATCATATGTCACGGTACGGACTTGGTCACAAAAGGGGAGAATATGTGTCAGACAGCGGTTAGCGCAGTCGGTAGAGCACTAGCCCTGAAAGCGAGGGGTTCCGGGTTCGAGCCCCGGACTGACTGCACATTAATCTCACCTTGTGACATTCGACACTATTTTGATGGTTCAGCCAAATGCTTGTTGAAACGAGTCGTCTGATTGGTTCAAATAAAAATAGATTTGCGAAAATAAAAATAGCAATATCGGAAAACCAAATATACAGAAAGATGAATGTGAATAGGTCATCCTCAGATCTTCGTTTAGAAGATCAAGTACTTTAGACAGACTGACTAAATATCATACAAAAATGAAATATGCTGTGACTCATGTTTTGTGGTCTCAGTGAAAATGATTATAATGATTTATTTTATCAGTAGGACATAAATACAAGAAACGACAGACTAATCCGCCCTCTGAAAGGCATGTTGCTTTAACCATGATTAGAAGTGACCTAGATTTGAACCATATATCAGCAAAAGTGGCCTGTCGCTTCTGACAAAAAATGCTGATTGAATGGGATAAGGCTGCGACTTTTATTATTATGATATCATTACAGAAAGTTAATAAAATATCATGGCATACTATACGAGATGATGAGTATCATGAAATGAAGCATGAAATGATAGATTTCTAGCTAAAATGCATAGAAACAAAGACAACACTATGATGCTGAAGCTCTAAATAATGATAAGCACACATGCATTAGATAATGCAAGGAGAATACATTAAGTGTGCTTAGGGCCACCAAATATTTTATCAAATAAAATTTGCCCATAAAACAGTACATTGAATATCATATCTAAAAATTTAATAGCCGCAAGCACTAGCTGCTGATAAACTATAAACCCTTGAAAATAATCTATTATCTAAAAAGACAGAAGTTTCGTATACACCAACGCTTGCGAGCAAGCATGCATTTTTTAGTTTGAACACTTCAGTATCTATAAACATAATACCATGTACACAAATCACAAAAGTCGTATATACAAAGCAAGTTACAATTAAAATAATGTAAAGGAAACAAGTTTTCATTGAGAGTTTATATTAATTCATTTCCTTATGTCTTTCTTTAACCATGAAATATGTTCTTTTTAAGAATTTCTAAATAAACTGAGCATATCCTTTCCGCTACCGTAACGTAGTAAAGATATTAGCGTCTGATGGCCTTTCCACGCTTCCATAGAATCAACATTTATTACACGAAATTCATTTAAAGAATATTTCTGAAATGTCTAGGTCTGCAGCTCTCAAATACGGAAATATCTTACACCCGAGGCATACAATGACACTTTCAAGTAACATCAAAAATTACCTTTAGAACGATTTGACGAAGTTGCAGTACTCTCCATATATAAAATACCATTGCTCCGTTACGGACCTATGTGGGATTTGTCTTTACTCCGACTTCAAATAATTTTTCGTACATGAAAAGCTGAAATGCCGTGCAAATCGTTAGAAAATGCTGAAAACTGACTACCTATTAGCCTAAAAAAGAAGCCCACGCAAATTCATTCAGATGGGATGAACTTTGCGCGTGATACATTACTATAAACCAATGCAAATGTGACTTTCGTTTCCAAGTTTTAGTGTTAAATCTACTCTGCTTTTTTCCTCTTCAACGAATAAAAAGATAGGAAAAGATGAATGGATATGTTAATTTGCAATGCGAAGCAAGTACAGATAAAGTTAAACACAATCATTCATTGGATGATGATGATGATGATGATGATGATTATAGTAACAATAATAATATTAGGTTGTTCAACATTGTTCAGTACAATACGGAGTTATATTTGGGCGAGTACCCAACTGAGAAACTATATAGGTAGGGCCGCTAGGCGAGTCCAATATGGTTTTCCCAGCTGGGTACGAGTCCAAATATATTTAGTATTGTACAGTACATTGTTACATATCCTTTTTATTCTATATCTATTCTAATTTAGTTTAAATTAAAAAAGATTCACTGAAAATTGTATTTATGCCTTTTCTGTATTTTCCCAGCTTGGTACGAGTGCAAATATATATTATACAGAACAATGTTCGGCCCTAAATAACTTTATTATTCTATATTTATTTTAGTTCATTTAGAAATATACGTGATTCATTGAATGTTGTATTTCTGGGTCCTGATTTCAAGACACACAATGAAACTCTGCACATAGAGCGCCTACTTCACCCGATTTACATTCGGAACATTATCATGCGTTTCGGTCTTTTTCGTATGTTTATGTTAAACCGTCCAAATACGGAAAACATACAGGTTTTTTTTGTCCGCACCTTCGTCCAATACGGTAATATATTGTACAGTCACGTGTTGCAAATTAGCCTAACGTTCACAATTGGATAAATCAAACAGATATAGAATAATTAAGAAATAATAAATTCCCAAGCGTGGTTTATCGTAGAATAAGCCGTGCTTTGAGTTCTTATGCGTAAGAATATATCACGAAGGCCTTATGCCTGAGTGATATATTGTTTCGCATAAGAACGAAAAACTCTGGTTATTCTACGATATATCACACTTGGGAACTTATTATTTCGATTCTATCACGACATAATAGTATCAACAGTGTTAGAAAAAATTGTAACTACTTTTGCGATATGAACTACACTTCATGCTACGCACCTGGATCATTCTATACATAGAGGATGACGTCACTACTTTGCACGCGCAAAACCGTTGATTGATTTTCTCCTATGGTCGTGTTAGAATAAAACATAATCAACAGTAACTGTACATGTAGCAGTAGCAGTAGCTTCTATGATTAAAACACACTGAAATACAAAATCTCAAGTGATACCTTACTTCTATTTTCAGTAAGTCAGATATTGATTTTCCTAGTACTTACGTTTTAGTAAGGAGAATGAAGATGAACTTCTGACTTCATAAACAATTTCCGTACATCGGTGTTGTGAGACTAATTGCTGGAAAATTTAGATTAGTACATGTGCTAATTCAAACATCATTATACTGTAGTTGCTTTTGTTATAGATCTGTCTGGCATTTTATATTTATAACTTTGTATGCTTCCAGCTACAATATTTTAACAAAATGACATTATAAGCCGAACGAGGCTTGTAACATATTGTATCGAAGATATTTTACCTTTCATATTAATGCTAAATTTTTCTCATATACGGAAATGTTTAAATCCCCTAAACAAATAATGCATTGACAAAAACAATCATAAAAAATCTATATACTTTTGAAACTACAATCTACGTCTTATCGTGTCGAATGTAATGCAAAAACTGCACACAACCAATCCAAAGTGTTTATGACCTTTATTGCACAATATAATCCGAAATAACCATGTCATGTTCTTGCTCAAACCATACCAGATCTGCTCTTAGACACCATTGCTATACAACTGCGTTGATCATATGATGCCAATCAAGACGTTGCCACAGCATTATTCTTTTGTAACATATATTAACATTAGGCATATCAAACCCTCCTGAAATACCATGACAAGTCCTCTCACAGACAATCGCAAATATTTCAAAATATGTCAAATCGGACAAATCCTAAACAAAATATGCCAACTTTTTCACAAACCATGCTAAACCTGCTGACAAACATACCGATGATTGATATCGTACAAGATATAATTACCAATGCACTCGTATATATTAATATTCAAAAGCATAAATGTAGAATGACAAATATATATGGACGTTTTCTTTAATCAAAATCACAAAATACCCATATATGCATATTTGCATACCGATAAGGACAGAACACACAGTTTAGCATCATTTCTCGTGATGGCTAATGGAAAATTACACTAAAAACCGGACAGGACGGAAGCGAGACACTGCTGTAGCTATTGCAATTAAGCGCATAAATAAGATTGAATTTATCTTAAAATTAAAAAGAGGATTAAAAGTACCACTTTAATCCATATGTGGTAGTTCTATACCCTGTGCAAAGCATTGGAACAAACAGTTTCAAACGCAGCTTGAGAGTTTTAACGAGTTAATAGTGAATAAAACCACACCAGACATGCACGGAATATACGTAATCCCCGTTACAGACTTGACAGCAACAAAACACACGATATGCAAAACACCACAAAACGTTCATGAGAGTAAATTGGAGGCGATGTATACGCATTTTGCCACAGTCAGAAACAGAAATGAAACAAACGGAATGAAAACCAGACTAAATGGCAGATGTCTGGCGCTGCAGGACGCCAACACACATGTACATCGAAGGCGGCAAATTACAGACATACGTAACGGGTCTGTGAACGGCGGCTTTATCATTCTAGTTATGAATGAAGAAAAACAATAAAATCTCACTTTCAAAATGTGTTCCGAGAAAAATAATCAGTTTACTTTTTATGAAATGAGATCCAGAAAAAATAGACGAAGCACGTCAATAAACCAAAGACAGCGAGCGATGGACATATTTGACAGATTTACGATTTCGCCTGCCAAACGTGCCCATATCCATCTGCATTGTATTCATTTATGACAGCATGATTAAAGACACAAAGACTAAATCTGAAGTCGCTCCGCAAGTTCACATTTCTAAGAGATTGATCGACGCACCCAAGTAATTAAAGACATGCATCTTACAAACAGGAAAAGTCCGTCAGAATCAGTAAGAGCTGAATTTGGGCAGTCACAAAATGTCTAGAGAGATTCTTGGATTTTCATCGATTTTTGTGAACAAGTAGCTGAACTATTATGACATTGTATAATCCATTGCCACTATGATCGTCCTCTATAAATATCAGATAGCTAACCAGATCAATACTGCGGCCAACATTATTATTCTGTTCATTACAAATTAATTGTAGTATTTCATTTTTGACAGGCGATTGGCACCACGCTAGTACACTGCAGCAAGAAGATATCACCAGTGAGTCACGGTGATTTTGATTTGGGTTGCCCTATACTCGCTATATTTTTATAGTAGTACATACCTATCTATAATCATGCGATTATTTCAAGAATTAGTAAAATATCTCGTTAAAATGTTTATTTCCAAAGATTTTTGCTACATTTTCTTCGAATATCTACAGTACTAGTATATCAGATTTCCGTGAGAATTTATCGTATTTATTATTTTTTATTAAATGTTTAGATAAGCATACCATCAGAATAATTCATATTTCTATAGCGCTTATTAAGGACACGGCAAGGCTGAGATATTTTAGCATTATTGCAATACACAACTGATATTAAAATTGTGTTTCAAATCTATGTGCTTATTAGATAAATCCTCAATATTTATGTGAAAATAAAAGATGTTTTAGTATGATTGCAACACTGTGAGTTGCTCTAATTAGTGACAAATAACTGAAACAATAGAAATTCTTACGTGATCTGGATAGACAAAATGATAGTAAGGTAACAATATATTCTTTTATTGTTTTAATTTATGAGTTGTAAGCTACAATATAGAAGATCCATTTTAAGAAAATCCAACTGGAAGGTAGAAATAACAGCAAACATTTAATTAGGTCATGAATCATTAGTCATCTGTCATTAGTTTTCATGATCTGTCAAAATTAATTTTATCGCTCCATTCTGCATATGCATTGTTTTTCTAACTTAAGTATCTTGGTTGGACATAGTCGTGTGTAATTAGATATAACTTACTTTACATTCCACATAAATATTTGTGCCTGAAATTCATTTGTTGAGCTCACTGAAGTCACGTAATAATTTCTATTGTTTTAGTTTATTGTCTGTAATAAAGGTACCGAACCTCGATATTAAGATATAAGAATTGTTCCTTTCTGGTGGACAAAGGAAACTATTTGGTTGAATCATAACATAACGATTTTTAGAAAGAACTGAATATTCTTTGATTTTTGTCATTCACCGGAAATTCAAAACGTGATAGAGCTACCACCTTAAACAAATTGAGTTTTTTTTTTGCTTCACACTTGAACAAAGAAACACCTGAAACAATTTGAGTTTTTTTGCTTCACACTTGAACAAAGTAATAATCTGAAAATTATACCGTGTAAATATATATTTAGGTTATTATTCAATTCGTCATTACGATTCTGTACTATATATAATTTTTCTCTTTTATAATAGCTTCGAGCATAAATGTGTTTTGCAATTTTGTTACGGAAATATCATGCACTTTTAGAACATTGCTTCAAATAATCTAGAACATCCCATTAAAGGCAATAAAATATCAGCATGTAATAGAAAGCACAGATTGTGGTGCTTATTGTTTTTCTATATTTGTGAAATATCACAATATTTTATAGCTTATTGCCATACTGTCTCGCGTTCCATGAATATCAAAGAGTCGGCCAGATCAATAATGTTTCCAACATCATTTTTCTGATCATTAGATAATTAATATTTTGCCCAAGTTAAGGGATATTTGTTTCTGTTTTAAAATCATCTCTCACTCAATATTCAACAAAGATATAAATAACATTCCACACGTAACTTTATTTTCGCCTTTGTTGTTTGATTGTTTCTTTTTATTTGTTAATCTTGTATAAATTATGTTTTTTCCTCCAGCTGAAACAGAGACAAATTTCAAAGTGATAGGCATTGCGCAAAACGATCGCAGAGAAGTAATTTTACCTCATATTTTTCTAAATGAAGCCTCAAAGTATTGCGTAACAATTATAAAACACAAAATGAAATTGTCGATGACAATTTTTCTTGGGAGCCTCGAGTAAGAGAATTTAATCGGACAGAAATTAAGCTCCAACTCTTAAGAATTATAGCCTTCCTCTCTGCATTAAAAAAGAACCATAGGGAAGAAGTAAAACATACCTATGTTTCTTCAAAACTTTGTAAACTAAAGAATAAATGCAAAATCAAGAACTTTTACAAAATGTAACAAAGTATTTTCAAAGATGTCTAAACATTCACCCTTCAGGTTAAATTCATTTTAAACAGCGAGAAATGGCTAATCAAATGAAAAATTTCCGCTTTTGTACGACAAATCAATGATAATAAGTACTGACCCCCCCCCCCCCCCCCCCCCCAAACACACAAAAAAAACCCCAGTTTATCTTACTTGAAAAAAGAAATATTATGAACAAAGTTTGGTCCTAGTGGGGCTTGAACCTACGTCTTCCTATAAAATTAGTTAAAGAAGTCTTATGGTAGGAATGGAATAGTCTTGAAAAAAAGTAGGTACACTATTACGGGTCCGTCAAATTTCCTAATCATCGTATTAGGGAAGGAACAGGACTATACCATAATCATTAACAGTCCGATTTGTAGCGGGGTTCGAGTCCAAAATTTCCCTCATACCGACAAGGGGGGAGGGGCTTTGCATATCGAAGTATAGATGTTGTGTTTGTAACCTTTATACTTGATCTGATATTATGTCCCTCAATGTTTATTATCGCTTCTTTTTAATCATATAAACGGTTATGGCACGCCAATTGCCCAATAATAACGTGAACCCAGGTTCACGGTCGAAGATCGATCAAGTAGGGTTTTCGAACGTTAAACCAAGTTTTTCGAATACGTACCCATATTTTCGAGCGAAACATAAGATAACGGGCGTTGACTATAGTTTACGCCCGTGAACCCAGGTTTAAACTAGATTTTATTTTTCAATTGAACTATGAATTTCGGTCGTTAATCTAAGTTCACGAGTGTGAACCTATGTTTACGTGCGTAATCCAGGGTTCACGTGTGAAAATCATAGTTTCTGAACGTGAACATAAGTTAACGATCGAGAACTTAAGTTTACGACCGTGAAAATGGGTCTACGACCGTAAGCTTAGGTTCACGCTCGTGAACATAGGATTACGACCAAAAATCATAGTTTTGTCCGAGAAACCAATTTTACTGAACATAAACCTAGGTTCACGTTCGTAAACCATGGTTCACGCTCGTAAACAGACGTGAACCTATGTTTACAAGCGTGAACTATGGTTTACGACGTTATACGTTGTTTTCGCTCGAAGGAATAGGTTTACATGTACATGCTTTTAAGTTTGAAAAACCTAGTTTATCATCGTTAATCCTAGTTTTTCGACTGTGAACCTGGGTTCATGTAATTATTGGACGATTTCCATATATGGCACGTCTGTAAACTATGGTTCAAGATCACAGACCTAGGCTCAAGGTCGTATACAGGGGTTCACGTTCGTAAACGCAGGTTCACACCCGAAATTCATAGTTGATTTTTTAATCCTAATATATCGACCGTAAACCATGGTTTACATTTGATAAACTACGTTTTTCGAATAAACTGTGAATTTCGTTCATTTTCCTATGTGGTTTGATTGGATTACGTTCTCGAAACCTGACTTTTTTTTATAAGATATTACATTTTGTGGTTTCAGATTCCCAAGTGAGAATTATGTGCCGTTTGTCTCACTAATTATCTTATCCCCAATGAAGCAAACACAATGTATTTTTTCACCATCTATAGTCTGTATAATATCCTTACAATACCTTCACAAGTTAATTAAGATGGTCCATCACAACAATATCCTATGCTCGCCTTAGTTTGGTATGGAAAACCCATAATATCTAAGATTTTGCAAACATCTTTCCCGCACAGATTTCATCCAGTGTTTTGTGGTAGCCAGCATTTCTGTACTTTCAGTACTTTGATTTCTTCTTATTTCGAGATATTTTGTCGTTATTACGAGACCCTTTTTTGTAACAACGAGACCTTTGCTCGTAATTACGAGAAAGTAATCTTAAAACTACGATATAATAGATTCTATAAATATTTTTCATTAAATATAATTCGAATTTCGCATATTAATTTCCAATAGCGTGAGAACAATAAATGCACGTACTTTAAAAACAATTACTGACAAAAGATCAAGGGAGTGCTAGTAGTTTCGTTCACTCCTGCGACATGGAATATCGCAACCTGTCTTTAATGGGGGTGTTATTTACAAACTTGGGCCATGGCAAATTTCCAGTTTTATTTGTTAAAATTAGAATATAAATAGTTAGGTTTTGACCAGATAACCCGAATGGATTTATTCACGTAACGTGCCTTTACTGCTGAACGTTTATTTCGTTTACCTCTATGACTATGTCTTGCAGGACAGATGGTGCATTCCATGATTCAATTCTGATCTGTTTCGCTGGACCCTTAATTGCGTTTCTGTTGTTGATCTGCTTCCTACAAAGGCAAAGCGTATATGTTTCTTTTATTTTTATTATGTTTATTTTACACGATAAGTTTTGTGTTTAATTATGTGCTTGGAGTTGCTGGAGGAGAGGTGTATAGGGTGCCTTCATTTCTTCTTGAATAGATTCACACAGTCTGCTTTTTTATGTTTACTTGGTCGCTTTCTGCGTTTCCAAAGGAGACTCATATATTTTATCACATATCGTGCACCAGTAACCGGCTTAAACATCCTAGTGGTGTTTTTGCAAAGCACCGTTCCAAGACGATGCTCAACTGTGTTCTTGTATATGTTATTTTCGCCTTCGATGTCTGTGTTTTACTATAACTAGGAATTTGTGTGGTTTATCCATCATAAGTCTATACATACACTATATAGGGGTTCACTTTGAAATTACTGGGTTGTTTTTCCTGCAGGCTTTTCCTACAGGATCCTGGTCCTTCATTTTAACAAATTAATCGTACTTTGCTCGAATATAGACTTCTCTGTTTTTGATTCCTTATGGTAAGTTTTGTTTTACTGATATAGGTTTATTGTGCTACAAGTGTCTTGTCGTCAAAGAGCTTCAGTGACACACCTAATAATTACTTGTCTTGACGTTTGTTGGCGACTTTCATTTGTATGTACATGCTAAGTATAGCAACAGTTACAATTACAAATACATGTCTTTTATTGAAAACAGTTCTTGAAATAGTTAATTATTACAAGCACATCGTCTTGTCATATCTGCTTTAGTTCAGTCTTGTTGTCAGATTTCACAGGACATCTATTTCCGAATCACTAAAAAGTACTTTTGTTGAAAACACTAAATATATGACTGTTTAAGTTTTGCACATCATTAGATTGGACAGATACATGTATATAAAATGATATTGTCTAATATTGCCTTACAGTCATCTCCAGTTACTCTAAGATATAATTACTTAGTTGAAAATCCACTTATGGAAGCGCCACGTGGTCTATGTTGTCTTTATGAGCACGTTTATATTTAGTGATTGCACCCAAGTGCTGTCCATAAATAACTAGTAATTACTAAAAAGGTATTAGCGGCGGCTGAATCTCAAACTTTGTCTGATCGCTCGTGCAAATTTAGATATATAGTGTGTAGTTGAGATAGCTACTTGGTAAGGCATCAACTGCACGTGAAAGTTCAATTAGATAATTTTCTAGTTTTACATATACTAGCAAGAACTTAATTGCTCTGTTTCTCTGTATTCCAGAAATATTCATGCTGACCAAAGTGTACACCCGCGCAAAGTCAGACGCAATGTGAAACCTGCACATTTTTTGGGAAAAAAAAAGTTTTATTACGAGATGTAAACTGTATCTTTAACAGTTTAATGTATGGTTAGTTGTAAATTAAATTATTTGTTGGATGTTCGTACAAATATGTTTTTTTTTTCTATCTAGTTATATTAACATGGAGCTTTCAATTTAAGTTGTTGCATCGTCCAATACAGAATATACTGTATCCAATACGGAAATATATTGGATGGTCACGAGGTACAAATACGAATAGCTATTCGGAAGAGTACAATATGTACAGATTAATTATTATTACAATAAGTCCCAAGAAAAGTGTTTTGTGCAACACTTGTTAAAAAAATGGATTCGATGTTTGGGGAAAAGCCAAACCATCTGGAAAAGATAAACGGTAAACACATCATCGATGCAAATGACTGATAGCCGCAACTAAATACGAAAAAATATAAATATGAAATAAAACTTCATTTCCAATTTGTTGTTGATACATGTACAACATTACAAAATTAAAACCGACATCTCAAATAAATGATGCACGATTCAGTTGTGTTCTAGGAAAACTATTCTAAGAATTCTAATAAACGCCTTTTCCACTACAGTTAAAATGAGATGGCAAGTACTTTTATTTAAGCATCCGAAAAAATGTAGGAATTTAAATTCTTCATATCAATCCTAGTTTTACGTTTTAACAAAGTAAGCCTTTTATGATAATGCAACTGTCGAACATAATCGAGAGGCACCAAATTTGTAAAAATGCAATAAAAGCAATTTGTAGCAGTAATCTTGGTTTTCAATGAAATAATCTTCAACATGTTTTGAAAGGTGATTCATGCAGTACGCACTAATTTGAAATTAACTGTTGTGTAGTCATGATTACACCAAGCAAAATGTAGCATTGCAATTGGTTATCTGGGTCTAAGTTTACTATTGGCTGACTTCGACTGCATTTGAATGCGCAGGTCGTTTAGTTAATTTTAAATAAAACACGCACCCGCAGGCAGAGACGTGCCAGAATGTGCATGTTTGTAGCCATCATAAGAGCAGACTGTCGGCTCATTGTTTAAAGTGTTTGCTTAAAATAAATCATTCAGTCACAGTTTAATATTATGAAACAGTGAGACGCATTGATAATTCAGATAAGTGGCATTGGGAGTACATATCTCTTTCAGAAGTAGCGTATTATATGTTAAGTGCTAATTCATTAAGACTGCTTTGCAGTGCTGGTAGACAGATTACAAATTCCGATTATGACGGTTCAACCTGTGGGAGTGTGTAACTGTGTCGGAGAAGTACACACTCAACGAATACACTAAATTTATACAAAGGCACTCTGCTTCCAGTAAATAAACGCTGATATTTCATATAAAGTAAGGGGCTAACGTGGGTTGTAAAATCTACAATTGTCATGATACTCATTTTTTTAACATTTTAATCCGTAAGAGTATAACAGAATATAGGCATACAGTTTTTGTTTTATGATTATATATGTGCTCACAATAAGGAAGGCATCAGCTACAATGTTCAATTTTAAGTTACAAGTGCAAATGATTCCGACAGGCCTAGATTAGAATTTAATATTCTGGACTTCTTTACTTTGCTTTGAAAATATGATAAATACATTTTATTGCATCACTTTTGTTTAAATATTTCAATTTTTTTTATTTCTCGGTATTGAGCACTTCAATTTGGAAATTGACCATATCGTTCTATTTGTATCGAAATATTTCGGAGACCAATACATCTGTACAGATAAAATAAAGAAGAGGACAGGTCGCCCAACACGGACATAAACCAGAATATTGCAGGCTCGGTTTGATTGTTTTTTTTCATGGATGGAAGTGGAAAACCTCGTTCTCCAGCCACGGGTTGAGCTGAACTCAACATTTACACATTATATGTACCAGAATATGATTTAGAGACATCCGCAATGGTATTCATACGGCGGTGCACATGGAACCTTCAATGAGTACAATTCCATGAAAAGCAGCATATGGTCCCCTTATAAAATTAATTGGCAGAACTAAAAAATCTGGAATTTAGAGAGGGGATTTGTGGTTATGAAGTTTGAATAAACACTCTGATTCTGGACTGCTTTGTTTGAACTTCCAGAAAAGAGAAGCAATTTACTACTGTATTGACATAGCGTCCTTGAAATGGAAATCAATATAGAGAGGTCTCTTAACAGTAACTGATGACACACAAATGATAGAAAAAATTACTTGAGGGATATAATAATGATTGATGTAATGTACTTAACGTCGATACTTACATGCGTCTATGTAAGAAAAATACGAGATAACATTTCAGGAACAGATTTGCACACATGAGTTTTCAAACAAGCACAGTCTGTGGTAAAAAAGAATGAGGAACATTAAGATATAAAATATTGAAGGAAAGCACGTTTTTCTAATACAATTGAATCATTGCATAAAAGAGTATAAATATAATGCATGTAACGTATATGTCGAAAATATTCCATTAAATATACATTAGTATTAGCATTTTGCTGATATACGAGATGATTTAGTTCCAGAATGATTCTGGGTCACAAAATGATTCTGGGTCATGGCAATGCTCCAGCCTATGTAGTAAAATTATAAGAAAATATTTTAGTAACCTTTAGCCTGCTGGCGGTAAGTAATTTTGTCTTTGCGACTAGTGCAGACCAATATCAGACGGTACATCCTCATGGTCTGCACTCGGAAAACTTTCAGTGAAAACCCCTTTGAATCATAAGTTCAAATCCAGGTACCTGTGGTTTTTAATACAAAATGTACATCTTTCAGTTTTAAACTTGACTCTCAGTCTGTACTAAAAGTTTAAAGAAATTCTGTCTGTAGGAAAATTGTTTGCCTATATACATATAGAAAACTGTTCGATAAGTCTTTAAAAGCAAGGTTTTGTGTGCTATTGACCGATTGAAGCTCTCTAGTGGTAATTTTGCCACTGATCTTTCCAAGGCGGCTCCCTGTTGTGTGCCTTCATGTGCATGTTTTATTCTTGTTGTCTCATTGTTTTACTTTGTCAGTATTTTTGTGCCTTGCCGTACCTGAACGAATACCTGAAGGTGGCATTAATTAAAGCTTGCAAGTAACAGGATGAACCTAACCCAGAGCTAAAATAAGGATTTCCCCGAAATGTTTCATAACCCGTTTAAAAAAACTGAAAGTGAATCACAAACAATATTACTATATATTTATTTTGTCGAGTTTAGAGCCACACCGGCACAAGTAAAGGGCAGAGCATATGGAGACCATCTTTTAATGGTGAAGGGAGATCCCAAGTGTCACTTAAAGAATTGTTTCATGCATAGGCGGTCCCTGGGTAGAGCCATCGAGTCCGTTACCCAGCTGGATGGTTTCCTCACATGCATAATTCTACATCTAAAGCGACGTATAGAACCCAAATCGGTGACAGGCAAGCCAGCGGGCTTTACCACTGCCACGGTTTGCCCAGTTGATGAAAGTCAGTAGCATCATATTAAGGGTTGGTTGTGACTCGCGTTCATCTATTTTGACTACAAACTCTGGGGTGAAGATAAAATTTACTACTTTGATATTGTTGAAAGATGCACTGTAGCTAGCGACTAGTTTCGATCTATACATAAAGTGTACCATTTAGTCCTCTTCGATGAATAAAAACTACCGATAAACTGAATTATTTTCGTTAATGTCACCAAGTTCATGATTGGTTACATTATCAATATAAAGGTTATATTATGAAGAATATATTACACTTACAGTTTGTTAACCTCATGTCTTATAAGTTTTCATAACTATTTTTGATTTGTTTCTTTGTGTTGGGTTTAACGCCGTTTTTCAACAGTATTTCAGTCATGTAACGGCGGGCAGTTAACCTAACCAGTGTTCCTGGATTCTGTACCAGTACAAACCTGTTCTCCGCAAGTAACTGTCAACTTCCCCACATGAATCAGAGGTGGAAGACGAATGATTTCAGACACAATGTCGTTTATCAAATCGTCACGGAGAACACACGCCCCGCCCGAGGATCGAACTCACGACCCCGCGATCCGTAGACCAACGCTCTACCTACTGAGCTAAGCGGGCAGGTAAACTATTTTTGAGCAGCAATATTCATTTGTGCTGCAAGCTTATTAGAAGATAAAGTCACTAATAATGTAAAGTATACTATCAGGAAATGCATTCATTCTTGACACTCATGCTTGATTTCCTGATAATGTTCTTTATATGATCTGCTTCGAAGCACGCTGTGAATTTATGGTGAACTTTAGCAACATAGCAAAAAGATTAACTGATTAACCTACATTTTGCTACCTCGATATAATAAAGGTAACAGGCATCATGTGTTCATAATGCATGGCAATGCAGACGAACATTGCTGCCAGGGATATATTACCAACTGAAGAGACACGTCTGTAATTATGTGTTATTTCTACATACCAGTGTTTGTGTTGAAAACTCAGTATTTTTGCAATTTTCTGTTATGAATGGTAATTTATAGACTGATTTCATATTACCTATACGTTTTAACCTTTAGCCTGCATTCTGCCGTTGCGACCATTGCAGACAAAGATCAGTCTGCACATCTCTGATCATAGTCTGAACTCTACGCTATTCAGCCAGTAAATCTACAGTAAATACTCCTTCAAATAATAAATTGAATGACGCATCAGTCCATTTCAGAAATTAAGCAGGGTAAAAGGTTAATTTCATTTCAGATAATGTCTCCGCTATTTCTTTTGATGACACTTTTTATATGGGGTGTATTGATATCTGTCGATCGAACTGTCGTTGGACAACTTTGTTCCCACTTAAAATTTGTTAGGACCAACAAATATTGTCAGCAAATGACCTTGTTTGTTTTGAGTGTCATAAAATAATAAAAAAAAAAAAAAAAAAAAAAAAAAAAAAGAAAAAAAAAAATGACGTCTTTAAACTCAATCATGGAAATTAATTCCAGATACATTTGATACATTTGTTTTTTTTTTGTTGATTCGCATTTGAAGCACATAGTCTATTATATATCTCTCGATCGCAGGGTCAAACTGGTCGGTGACTAGTCTTGTAATGCTCCGGTTGTGTTTGCTATTCCCGGTGGTTTGTATGATTCTATTATTACTTTATTTTATTTTTCCATTTCTTCATATTCTCCTAAGCTTAACGCCTTTATAAGCAAGTCTGTATACCAACATTGCATTTACAGCATACAAGCTAAATATCGAAAACAGCAGATATCATAACTCAAACGTTTTAAACAGATACAACATGTATGCCATTTTCTAAATAGACTGATATTTATGAAATATGTATGATGGATTTAGAACAAAATATGCCATTTCGTTCGTTTCCTGGAATTAAAGTGTGATAAACATTCGACACTGCCCTTGGGTATTTGACAACAAATACCACTTTAGTGGAATACTTAATCTTTATTCAGACAAATATGTTTGGACAATACAAAACGTTAAAATTGCCTATTATAAGTTCTAATTTTAGAATTTATAAAAAGAGAGTATTGGAATCGACGTATATATAATCTCGTCTTCTGCAGAAATCTGTTCGCGAAAGCGAATAAATTTATTGACATATCCTCCATGGAAACGGAAATAAATCCATATGAAGAGGTCTCCTCATTATAACCAATGACGCATAAACGATCATTGGAAAAATGGAGATATTTACCAGTCAATCATTCTAGATCAAAATTTATACATGCGTCTATACATACAGTTACTGAAGTTTCCAGGCAAGCATTTTTAGAGATGCTAAAGTTCCATGTCTTAAGAATAGATTGAGTGAATGGAACTTTAGCATCTCTAAAAATGCTTGCCTGGAAACTTCAGTAACTGCATGTATAGACGCATATATAAATTTTGATCTAGAATAAGTTTATCCCTAAAGATACTTTTATAACAAAATATACACATTTTTTCGAAACGTAGTTTACTTCGTTTTGCTGAAGTTATGTAAAACAAGTCCGCCGTAACCACCACATTAAAAAAAATGCAAAATTAGTCATATCAATACCACTGCATGATGGATTTCGTACAGAATAAATTATTCCGTTCTTTTGGCCAAGTTGTAATTTATTTCATTAGCCGCCCGTATTTTTCCAGAAATCCGTTTGTTTTGTCTCTTTGCTTTCGCTTGCACCATTGAAAAAGATCTAGTTAACTATGTTGGTGTGCAACTTTTTACGGACGTACATGTAACAATGTACGAATTCGAATCCAAAATTGTTCTATATTGGATCGACTTTTATTACTGTAACAATAAAAACAAACGTACACATCGTCTTTGATTTATCATTAGCCGAGTTGCTACAAAAATCATTAAATTGAAATAAGAGTGAATTAACATACTGTTTATTTTAATATCGCCTCTTTACATTGTACATTGTTTTGGGAAGGTAAACACGTGAGCATGCCACTTACCAGTTTTCGTGATACGAAAGTGGACGGGGTTAGAACATTAGAGTATGAAATTGTCGCCAGGGAAATTTGAATCTTCAAATTTTCATATCACTGTTTAATATAATATTATTGTACATTAACTTCCATTTAAGACTTGAATTTTGACTTTTTAGATGCTTTGATGATTAACTGATGCTGGATACTGGGAAAAAGGTAACCCTTCATTGGCTTAATTAAAATTTACTATAATATACCAATGAGAAATACAGTGTCTGTTTCATTAAAAACACAAATATTCACAAAGAGAATAATAGATAATAGAAGTATTAGATTCATGTCTTTTTATTCAAATCAAAGAGGCATACCCTATATCTAGCAGATTAAAATTTTGCAACCGTATATATTAATGGCTAGGCTTACGAAAGAACTTATTACTATTTTCAAAAGAACATATATCGAACTATTCCGTTTAGGGCGATTAATCACCTGTATAGCGTCTGTCTATAATAAATCGCTATCCATCCAAAACTTGATAAATAGTAAACTGTGAATATCACTTATTATTGATGGAATGTTTAGCTGAAAATTTGAGAGCTGATGTTGTCCTTTGAATAAATACAGGTACGTGTAAAACAAGTTAAAGCATAGCAAAAATTCCTTCTAGGGCATATTTATATAAATATATAATGATTATCTTGTAAAATTTTGGTTGCAATGTCTGTTGGTCATCAGTGTGTGGAACCCCAGGATCAGACACAAGGACAAGACCATTCTACCTTATTGACGTTCCGTATCCCCATTGTTTAATCAAGGAATCAGTGGCGCATTGGTTAGCAGTCTGGACTACAACGACAGCGATCCGAGTTCGATTCGATTCCCGGTTGTGGCTAATAACCCGACTAGTGTTTAGTGCTGTGTGATTAACTTTACTTGGTACTGTTTCCAACAGTATCGGTCTAGACTGGATGCAGGGGAGATAAATATGACGCCTGCCGTGGGCTTGGCTGGAAATAAGTTGTTCCATCCATTCCAGGTGGGGCCTTTCCTCGACTACCCATGTTAAGTAGCGCCTCTGGGGCGTTACATTTTGCACCAAGGGTTCGTTTATTTCTGTACCAAAATACAAAAAAAAAAATGTAAAATTTTGAAAAAGAACTATTTTGTTTTATACTGCCAAAAATGCCAAGTAAGTATTTAGTTATCTAGTTATTTAACATAAATTATTAAATCCAACAACAAAGTAAATCCGTTACCACTTTCAGTTGAGTAAATACGGCAATATGACATTGACCTGGTCAATCCTGTATGTATTCCAAGGTCAAGGAGTTTGATTGAACAGCTTGAAATATTACATCAGCTTTCTATCGTAATATTACATCAGGTTTCTTGGTCAGCTGCTCAGTCAAGTGTAACTTACCAAATTAAAGCTCTTGAGAAGGAACAAGAATCCAGAAAGAAGGTAAAATATCGTGTTTTTCGCAGCGAATTCGCTTGCTACTGCGGCGCCGTATGTGTTGTGTTTTTGAAGTTCACTGCTTGGAGCTGATGGACGTTTCTTTTAATTGTCTCTTTTGATTCAATGATTCATTTACACATTTACACAAGGTTTCTGAAGATATTTAGTTGAACTCAGTTATAGGGCATGCCCCTTTAAAATTTAACAGTAAACACTTTCAAAGATATAAACGTTACTTTACACTACGCTAAAAATCTACAGAAAATGCTATTTTGAAACTGCCAGTGTGTCATAGTTTCTCTTTTGATTTTTCTAAAGATATACACAACCAAAAGCTTGCGATATGAGCATTTCAAAGATGTATAATTTGATATATTTTCTTCTATCATGTGCATTAAAACGATTGTTAAACCTGACCAGGAACTTTTACATAGAAATTAGCGGTCGGTTTACTCGTAAATAATCAATAATAATAGAACGGCGGATTTATCTGCTTCAGTGAAAACTGTGATTGAAACCACTTCGCGGCTCCAACCTAAAAACAACAACAACAACAAAACAAAAATAAATCAAGAAAAAGATTATCGAGTCGATATTCTGACTATATTTAAACACATATAATGCTTCCAGTCTAAAAAGAGTTGACATGTAGTAAGACATTTTTATAAACTTCAAATTTTTGATCTGCACTGAACAAAACAACTAACCCATCCTTTGTTTTTTACCAGTATCTTAAAAGATTACTAAAGATTATTTTTTTTAGATTTAGCATATTCTCAGAAATTATGTTGTTTATTACATTTTTAGAAATGTCAACAAATTCAAACAACGTTATCATATACATTTTTTTTTCATTTAACAAATTCAAACAACGTTATCATATACATTTTTTTTTCATTTAACGACTTCAATCAATTTTTTAAAAGGCAAAAAAATACAGCAAAATGTGAATAATGTTGTAACTAGCAAAAAACGTAAAAAATATACAACAAAATCAAAGTAGCGTCGTTATCGAAAAAGAGCATTTAGTATTTGATATTTGTATGATACTTAACAAATTTCTAGTAAAAAATCAAACTCTACATCTCAGTTATTCTGACAAAGAGTAATAATTCGTTTTGTATTTTTGTACCTTTTTAAACAAGAGGACCATGATGGTCCTGAATCGCTCACCTCTTCCCACATGACCCAGTTTTGAGTATGACGTCCTTTTTTCTATTATTTGACATAGTGACCTAGTTTTTGAGCTCATGTGACCAAGTTTTGAATTTGACCTAGATATTATCAAGATAAAAATTCTGACCAATTTTCATGAAGATCCATTGAAAAATATGTTCTATAGAGAGGTCACAAGGTTTTTCTATTATTTGACCTATTGACCTAGTTTTCGAAGGTACGTGACCCTGTTTTGAACTTCACTAGATATCATCAAGGTGAACATTCTCACTAATTTTCATGAAGATCTCATGAAAAATATGGCCTCTAGAGAGGTCACAAGGTTTTTCTATTTTTATACCTACTGGCCTAGTTTTTGACCGCACGTGACCCAGTTTCGAAACTGACCTAGATATCATCAAGGTAAACATTCAGATCAATTTTCTTGAAGATCCATTGAAAAATATGGCCTCTAGAGAGGTCAAAAGATTTTAATAATTTTAGATTACTGACCTAGTTTTTGACCGCAGTTGACCCAGTTTCAAACTTGACCTAGATATCATCAAGATGAACATTCAGACCAACTTTCATACAGATCCCAGAAAAAGTATGGCCTCTAGAGAGGACACAAGGTTTTTTTTATTATTTGACCTACTGACCTAGTTTTTTAAGGCACATGACCCAGTTTCAAACTTGACCTAGATATCATCAAGATGAACATTCTGACCAATTTTTATGGAGATCCATTAAAAAGTATGGCCTCTAGAGAGGTCACAAGGTTTTTCTTTTTTCAGACCTACTGACCTAGTTTTTTTTTTGCACATGACCCTGTTTCGAACTTGACCTAGATATCATCAAGATGAACGTTCAGACCAATTTTCATACAGATCCCCTGGAAAATATTGCCTTTAGAGAGGTCACAAGGTATTTCTTTTATTTGACCTACTGACCAAGTTTTTGAAGGCACGTGACCCACTTTCGAACTTGACCTAGATATCATCAAGATGAACATTCAGACCAACTTTCATACATGTTTCATGAAAAATATGGCCTCCAGAGAGGTCACAAGGTTTTTGCTATTATTTGACCTACTGACCTAGTTTTTAATGGCAAGTGACCTACTTTCAAACTTGACCTAGATGTCATCAAGGTGAACATTCTGACCAATTTTCATGAAAATCTCGTGAAATATATGGCTTCTAGTGAGGTCACAATGTTTTTCTATTTTTAGACCTACTGACCTAGTTTTTGATCGCACGTGACCCAGTTTCAAACTTGACCTAGATATCATCAAGATGAACATTCAGACCAATGTTCATACAGATCCCATGAAAAATATGGCCTTTAGAGAGGTCACAAGGTTTTTCTATTATTTAACCTACTGACCTAGTTTTTGAAGGCACGTGACCCAGTTTCGAACTTGATTTAGATATTATCAAGATAAAGGTTGTGACCAATTTTCATAAAGATCTTGTGAAATATATGGCCTCTAGAGTGGTCACAAGGTTTTTCTATTTTTAGACCTACTGACCTAGTTTTTTACTGTACGTAACTCAGTTTCAAACTTGACCTAGATATCATCAAGATGAACATTCTGACTATTTTTCATTAAGATCTTGTGAAATATTTGGCCTCTAGAGAGGTCACAAGGTTTTTCTATTTTTAGACCTACTGACCTAGTTTTTGATGGCACGTGACCCAGTTTCGAACATGACCTAGATATCATCAAGATGAACATTCTGACCCATTTTCATAAAGATCCCATGAAAACTGTGACCTCTAGAGATGTCACAAGGAAAAGTTTATGCACGGACGACGGACGCTGCGCGATCACAAAAGCTCACCTTGTCACTTTGTGACAGGTGAGCTAAAAATGGAGTGTGGTAGTAGCTATAAATCAATAATAATTTGCGTAAATCAATATTTTGTGTTTTTTGAAATTAATATCTTTATCAACAACATGTCGATCTAAAAGAATGACTAATTTTAAAATAGTATTTTAGTATTTTTTAAGATATTGGCCAAATACCTGATAAATTTCTAAAAATGGACTGGTCCATTATTAAATTTGGGCAGTACCATTTATTATTTGAAGGAGTATTCAATGAAAATTTACTGACTGATTAGCGAACAGTGCAGACCAAGATAAGCTTGCACGGACGTGCAGGCTGATCTTAGTCTGCAATGGTTTCAAAGGCTGAACCACTTGCCAACAGCAGGCTAAAGGTTAAAAAGAATGTAATTTTCAATGCGATTGGCAAAATCTATAAATTGTGATCAATTCAATACTCAGTTTCTGTTTTCTTTAGACATTGATGTAATGAATTTATTGAGAGCAGGCCATACAAAAATATTGTTCAACGGGCATACAAGAATTAATGAGTGTTTAATATACTGCAAGAGAGTAATCGATTCGAATTGATAATAATAGCATACCACGTTTCATAATACAATATTCTTTGTTTGATGGTAGAAAGGGTAATATCGTTATTGTCTCAACAAATTTGTATATCAGACAAGCCTAAGTTTTCTAATGCACATTTCCCGTCATTTCGTAGTACTAGATGTAGATTCCTTTGTAATCAATAGCGTACGTAATTTATTTTTATACTGCCTATCGTCGGAACTCTTCTTAGTTCTCCATATAAAAAGGTAAGGGTAGATTTCCCGGAAGCACAATACACTCCAAACATAGCCAGAAAGCCATGCATCGCAAAGTAGGCCCGCAACAAAAAGAAACTGTTGCGGGAAAACTTCCAACAACAAACCTTTACCATATCAATTAGATTGGTAGGAGTATGTAGGCTCGCCAGCGAAACATGGAGTAAAGGATGTTGTCAATGATTTACCAATGAACCTGTGCAGTTCAAACAAAAGCTGCAGTTTCCTACTAAGCAGATCTTTGAAAAGCAAATGGGGAATAAACTAGTCATGAATAACCAAAAGAGAATCAATGATCTTTACGTAAAAAAGGAGGAACTACTAGAACTTTCAACCAACAAAATACTCATTTGAGCACCTTAAAAACAAACAGGTACCATCAGTTCGATCAGATATGGAAAAATATTCAGGATTTCAGGACTACTAGCTTTAGCGGCGACGTCAAATATTGAAGCCAGAAATGACGTAATGATGACGTCTCGATATCCCATGCGTCAAAAAATTCACCGTTTCAAACCAGTACAGTCTTATTTGTCTGATATTATAGTAAATTGTAGTTGATATAACTCTACAAATACGTATATGTATACAATAAAAGGGTCATTAAAGCAGTATCATGATTTGTAATGATACAAGCGCTTCATGGAATCCAGGCCTGGCTAAATCCACTCGAGCCGAATACAACATTGCATATCATGTTACTGATGACTATTATGTATAACTAACTGCATATTTATATTTCATAATCAGCGCCAGCATTCTGATTATAGAAAGAATAAAATCGTCCTCTTTGAAGTAGTCTCACTGTCAATTTGAACCAGATATCCCATAAAATATCCCAATAATGATGTCTACACTACCAACATCCATTGAACAGATTTACAGTCGCTGCTATTTTGATCATAGCTTGAGAAATCTGCATGTCGAGAAAGTATTAACGCTGAATTCTTTGTAAACTCTTGTTATTGCAAATTGTAGACGGCTGTTATTGTTGGGCATAATTTTCAAACTGGAATTCAGGATCACGCATAGAGAATTGTTTAATACTCTGGAATTTGTTAAGAACAGGTTTGTTTTTTCTTTTCTTTTCATCTGTTATTAAATCTGAAATGGAAAAAGTAGACTAGTAATATTATTTCTCACTTAATTGTTTTTGCGTTTTGATATAAATAAAGTTAATAATTGCTGGTTTGTCTTGTTGAGATAATTGCATTTTTAGAGTTATGAAGTTTAGAGAAACCTTGATCAATACGTATAATGTTACTCATAATATACCGCAGTTCAACTACAGGTGGAGACTTTTAGCTTGTTTACACCTGTATGTAGTTTATTTTGTATTTTGAGTTAACATTTACCCGATCAAAAATGTAAGCAACCTCTATTATTGCCTCCGCGCTGGTATGTTATGAGGTATACTGAGGCTATATCTAGGTGAGTATATATCAGCCCTAGACATATCTGCAGTTCAGAACATATCGATTAAACATTCAAAATACCTATTATCTATACGTTAGGTTTCGTGGAAGCATTTGGCAAGGAATGTAGGTCAACAACTTCTCTAGGTATTTGTCAGTTCAATATAAATTATTCCATGACGTTTATTTTAACCAAGTTTTAGAAGTTTCCAGGAAAACACTCGTTTTCCAGTCTTCGACGCTTTTTATATTATTAAAATCAGTCAATACAAGTAATAAGGAAATTATAAGCAAAATGTTTACCGGGATCGTGTGATTTTCTCGTATGAACGATACCGTATCTTTAGGCGAAATGACACGTGTGTTGGCCATACTGTTATTGGTAACTGCGTTATTGTCAGGTTTGAATAGCATGTAATTTAAGACAAAAACATCTTTAATTAACTTCTATTAATAATTGCAATGCTATCATATGTTAAAACTATGTACTCGTAACACTTTGTTTTAAAATGTAGCGCGCATCTCTAAGTATTAAATTTTATATGACTTTTACACGTCTTACTAAAATACAATATAAATACTTATCAGTTTCAGCGATCATAAGAGTATGTTGCCATGTCCGTTTTAAGGCTGGCGAATTTCCTCTAGACTGTTACAATCACGAGCCTTATTTTGCTCCCAAAATCTAAATCATATGCCATATAAATAGTTCCGCCATTTATGTCAGTTTTGCAAAGCATTGATTGACAGCATGCTGAATTTTCCTGTTTCAATTGATACTATAACCATGTCTTCTTTTAAAGGAAAAGCTATTAGGAATTTGATACAGATGTTTATAAATACTCTGGTAATTACATATTCAAAATGTGTACGCCTTTAAGACGTCATTCAACATGCACCTGCTAGCTTAATTCATTCTTAAGGTGAAGTAGTCCGTAAATTCCTTGCATAGAATTGCTAAGCACTTTAAATCTTGTTCTGTTTAGACAACAACTTTGCATCTATTTACAAATCTCAAATATACTGCATTTCACGTGGTGTCAGAAACTTCGAAACAAATAAAATACAGACATTAAACACTGAAAGACATGAAAACAATTTAATTTTGGTACCCTTAACCAAGAATGGAATGTTCCCCCATGTAAACAATTTTAAGAACGAGCGCAAAGAGATTTCGTTTTATTAAAGTGATAATTATTTTGCTTATTTTAATTTTGACATTTAGATTTTTTTCACCGAAATTGCTCAAAAAAAATTGATGGAATTTTCTCCGACATTCTCGGAAAGTTTATTCGCAAAGAATTAATTGAATTTTCCCCGGCAGTGTCGCAAAACTAACATGATGTATTATATATTTCCGTAGATTATATAGGTATTTGCGTGTTCTATTTTAGATTCTAAACTATTCTAACTGGTAAATTTTTATACATTCAGTTCTACCAGTTCTCAGTCATTAATTAGAAGCTATCAAACATTGGTAATACTTTTTCCACCTGTTTAATGTCCCTATATAATTCAGGGATTTAGCATATCAGGAGGACATTATAAATGTTAAGTTGTTAATTGTATTTGTTGCTGCTACTTAATGATATTTTCTTTTATATTATGTCTTAAAATGTAAAATACCATTATAAGAATCATGAATGAAAGCTCTGATTTTACATTGACTTACTTCACCAACTTTATTCATTACTTCACCAACATGTACCTGCTAGCTTAATTCATTCTTAAGGTGATGAAATGAGCATGATCTAAATTGTGAAATATCGTCATCAAATTTTAACAACAACAAAAAAAACAAAACAAAACAGTAGTTTTCATCAATCAATAATCAATCAAATAAACCGATTGATACTTCCAAATTCGTTGAAAAGATTCCTAAATTAAAAATCTCAAAGCTACATGCGATTTTATTTATTATCTCACAGATGTCATATAAATATTGGAAGCAGATCAGCATGTTGAAAACGGTCATACACAAAATGACCGAATTTCAAATAATTATTCTTTAAATTGTGTCCCTGTTTACCGAATTTTTAAGTGGTACTCAAATGCATGATGAATGTCATTTTTGTAATATTGGCGTTAAGTTGGTCTGCAGTTTGCAATTTGCAATTCGCAATTCGAATTGCAAACCGCAAACTGTTTTGCATTTTGCATTTTGCAGTTCGAATTGCAAACCGCAAACTGTTTTGCATTTTGCAGTTCGAATTGCAAAATGGATTTTTATTTTGCAATACAAGATGTATATGATCCATGATTTGCTTACCAAGAAACATGTTAATAACGGTTTTGAAACATTAATATTTCACCTTTTAGTCTCCTTTGCGTTTTGTAATTTGAATTGCAAACTGCAAAATATTTTGCATTTTGCATTTTGAATTGCAAAAAACTGATGATTTTATAAAAAGGGATTTGACAAAATAATCCCTGTTTGGGGGTAGTATACGCCATTTTGGGTGTCCTTATTTTGACTAAATAACGGAGGACTAATTAGGAAATGGTCTAATTTGTAAATAAATGCTAAGGTTATGACATGGATTAATCCATACATTGACAAACAAACGAATAAAATACGTAAGCTATTATTTCAATTTTATTCCAAGTGCATTATATAAACATGGATTAATCCATCTGCAAATATAACATCCATTGCTGATAATGCCTTTACAATAAAACTCCAGTATTTATCGTAGATCTTCAGGTAACAGTGCATGGATTAATCCATCATTCAGTCCCAGTCATTTCCAAATAATTTCTACAAAATACAGAAACCAATATAATCTTAAGCATGGATTAATCCATCATACAATCAGCAAAACTCTAATAAGCAACGCAATCGACTGAAACAAGAATTGTTCCAACTTTATCTCATTTTAGTTTGATCAAATACTGATCAGTCCACTTCAAGTGTAATATAAAAGATGGTTTAATCCATCCTTTCATCTTGGATTGATATTACAATGCCTTTACTGACTGTAAAATGCACACTGTAGGTTTATCTAAAATGTAAAACCAAAAACATGGATTAATCCATGCATTGATTTTTATAAGAAAATCAATACTTCTCCCGAACAGTGCCAGCAGTAAATTATAGAAAAAGATGGATTAATCCATCCTTTCATCTTAGATTGTTATTACAATGCCATTACTGACTGTGAAATGCACACTGTAGGTTTATCTAAAATGTGAAACCAAAAACATGGATTAATCCATGCATTGACTTTATAAGAAAATCAATACTTCTACCGAACAGTGCCAACATTAATTATAGAAATAGAAGGATTAATCCATCCTTTATTTTATTTTTGTGGAAACAATATTGTTCCAAACTCATATCTCATTTTATTTGAACAAATACATGTTTCAATCCACTTTGATGTGTAATTAAAACAGGATTAATCCATCCTTTCATCTTGGACTGTTATTACAATGTCGTTACCGACTGTGAAATACACACTGTCGGTTAATCTAAAATGTAAAACCAAAAACATGGATTAATCCATGCATTCAGTCTTTGGGAAAAAAATATTTTACTTAACGGGCTAACATTAATTATAAAAAAAGATGGATTATCCATCCCCATTTTATTTGGTGAAAAAATATTGTTCCAACTCTATTCATTTTAGTTTGAAACAAATACAGTAATCATCCACTTCATGTTTAATATAAACATGGATTAATCCATCCTTTCATCTTGGACTGTTATTACAATGTCATTACCGACTGTGAAATACACACTGTCGGTTAATCTAAAATGTAAAATAATAACAACAACAACAACAACAAATACTTTTATTGCACATCATCATTCACATGACTTTGGCAACGAACATTACAAACAAAATAAATATTACAAACATAAAATGCATCATATATTATATAACACGAAACATTTGTCATAGACAAAGTGGTCGCATACTAAGTATTTTGAATTTAAATATAATCATTTAGATCTATATGTATAATAAGGTATTACGATCTGTAAAGGAAGGTTTACCATATAATTACATGCTAAACATAATAGTTTTATTCTAATAACTTATACAGATATACTTGTTTACAAATATAATAATGGATTAATCCATCCTTTCATTTGGACTGTTTACTGACTGAAATACGCAATGTCGGTTTATCTAAAATGTTAAACCAAAAACATGGATTAATCCATGCGTTCATTTTATTATGTGAAAATCAATACTTCTACTAAGCAGTGCTAACATTGATTATAGAAAAGGATGGATTAATCCATCTCTATTTTGTGTAGTGGAAAGATATTGTAAGGCCGTCTAAATTGATCTGCCCATTTAAAACTTGTAGAAACAAATGCTAATATGACAGAAAAAGATGGATTAATCCTTTCCCAAATTTTTAAATGTTTGTGAAACGTCTCACAAGTAAATCAAACACAAAGATTAATTCATCTTTTTTCTATCATGTTTCCATAATTGCTACACACATTGTTGATATCGATAGAAAAGATGGATAATCCATCCCTGTTGCATGGTATTGAAAAACACATAAGCAAACCGTATGAAAACGTTTCGAATTTATTGTAAAATCAAAAAAGGCCCTGGATTAACCCATCTTTTCTATTTCCCAAGTTACCAAACCTTTTTTTAAAATTCAGTGTATTAATATAGAAATTATAAAATTAATCCATCCCTTATTTTTATATTGAATTCTAATGTACTTTCTTGTTGAAACACTCTTACGCTACAATGACGTCATGTTAACGTGCGGTAACTTCAATGTTTAGGTTGCGACCAAGAAAAAGCGCTACTATATTGTATCTACTGTTTAGATTAAGGGCATATTAGAATCAAAATAATTTATAAAAAAACCCTAGTTTATAACATTTTTATACATTCGGGCGATAATACGGCGTAAAAAAATCATTACGCCTGACGTATAAACGCCCATCCTGCATGAATTGTTTTAAAACCCACTTTTTTGCTAAAGTTATTTCTTAAAAAAAAGCACATTCGGGGATCCATTAACTATATAAAATCAAAGACACGGTTTAAATTTTCCATTTTTTCCCCAAGTTTTTACACTCAGTGTTGATATTAATTGAAAACAAAGAAAAAAGATTTTCAGTCTGCATTTATGATTTACTTTAGGTTTTAAAAACATTGGCTTACCTATCAAAATGAAAATGAAAAAAAAAACAACAAAGACATTGATTAATCAAAGATGGATTAATCTATCTGCATTTCTTTTAGTGCAAAAAACAACATTTGCTGATCTTACCAAATAAAAATTTTAAAAAGACATGGATTTAATGCGATTCTTTCACTGGTTGTTGGTGCAGATGGAATTTCCGGCCGAGGCTCTGCCGAGTTACCGCGTAAATATATACCCGAGGGCCGGATATCTGCACCTAAAACCAGTGATATAATCTCTTTCAGATATCAGTAGTAATAAATATAATTATAAAATCTATCGAACGGCTTTCTTTTTAGAACTATTTCTTATAGCAGCGTATTTAAATAAATACGGGAAACCAACTTTCCATAAATATAATATAAATTACTACATAAATCTTCTACATATAAAAAGGTAAAGGTAAAGGTAAGTTCTTGTTTATTTAAAAGGGCCACCCAAATTTGGCTTATGGGACCCTTTATTGTGCGTACCAATTGCCTCCAAAATCCTATTCTATGCAAGGCGCCAGGCGGAAAAAATACGGTAACCATTTAACTAGCTCGCGGCTCACGAAAGGGCCCTTTTTCGGAACGAGTCCCATTACAAACATTCTAACGGACGAACGCTCCCCATGGGGCTCGAAACTTCGGCCTCCCTATCCGATGCGGACGCCTTAACCACGGGGCCAAAGGGTAACCGATATTATATATATATAGTTCGTAAGTACGTCATTTACAGCACGAGAGTCACCCAGGGTGTAAGAAGGATTTTTCCAGCAGCGGTAAAAAATACCGAAATTCCCCGTCTGGTAAATAATCTCTCCAAACTTTCTACATTGTACATTCAGTTCAAATGATTTCCAAATAATTTCAACCAAATATTAAAACCAAAAGAATCTTAAGCATGCATTTCAAAATCTGCCTTAATTACATGACTGTGTATAATATTTATTTCAACGGCCCGGCTTTTTAAAGGCCTAGATTTTGGGTTTACCAAGGGGTTTTTCTGTCTTCATTGGTACAGTTGGGGGCTGATGAGTTCTAATAAATTTAGGGTCAAGTCATTTCTACCTTACAAATGTATTGTATCAATTAGTAAGAGGGGAAACAGTGAATTTTATTTTAAAAACACGTAATACATATTTGTGCATTTTTGTGAAAAGAAAATATTTGTTGTTTAAAAACTTCATAATAAAATAATAAGAAACCTATTTAGGAATACGTTACAAATTTCATTAATGGTTTTTAAGTTTTTATTTTTTTCGAGTTCTGTTTGGAGATGTGCACTAATTCAAAATCTTATAAAAATGTAACATTTACTCATCTAAAAATTTTGTTTTAATGCTTGCAGAATATTGTGAGTAACATTTGTCTCAGATTGAAAACCGTAGATTTTCAACAACAACAACAACAATAATAATAAAAATCAACATTCATCGAAGGAAAATCAATTTCTTTCAACTCTACTTCACACGTCTTCACGGTCTAGCTGGGACCCCTTCTGTGCTAATTGCCCTCTAATCAGCTACTGTTACATAATCGCTGATAAGCAACAGATAAGATGGGAGACACATATATAGAAGTGGATCTAGGCCTCTACAATGCAGTAGCTGGAATAATGCTTAAAAATGCGCATAATACCACTTTTATGAATTTTGTACATGTATATAAATGTAATGGATGAAATAAGTACCCGCACGGTTATAAAAGTTCATCGTCATAAATCGCTGATGAAACGACTACTGTTTCAGTTAGAATGGATTTTTTTTCTGACTATTTATGTAATGGTGGTAACTTTGATTGATATTGGTTTATTTATCAACTAGAAGTAGTACCATATATAGTTTACGTGACTATGAAAATGTTATATGTACGTATGTACAAGTTGAAATAAATTATATGTTCTGTTCTGTTCTGTTCTGTTCCTCTACAAATTCTCCCATGCTGTATTGGTCAAGATGGTAGAAGTTTTTTTTTGGGTTTTCTATTTTTTTTTGCCGAGGCAATCCGGATTCGACTCCCGGCTAAAACTGCATGTTCTAATGTTGATTAAATGGCTGGGTTTCATTTTTAAAAAAAACAAAATCGATCATTTTAGCCAAAATCTGGAGCCCAGACCCTCAAATATTGATAGAAAAAGATGGATTTTCTGTAGTAAAACACATTCGTGGACTATTTCAAATGGAAGCCAAAGACATGGAATAATTCAGTTTTTCTTTTTGCGCATTTCCAAAATTAAATAAAAAAAAACACTTCACGGACCATCACAAATTCAAAATCCAATGATTTCGTGCCACCCATCCTTTCTTGCACTTTTCAAAAAATTCTGCATTAACTTGATATTCATTGAGGGATTTTTCATTATAAGAAATTTAAAGAAGGATTTATATAATATCATTTTCTTTACATTCACAGATCCTTAATACGAGAGAGCGCTATACAGATGGAAATAATTTTTAATCATCCCAATCGCAGACATGTTGTAAAATATATCCTTCGGCCATTTCAAAGGCCAAACAGTTTACATTCTTTCGAACTTGTACAAGTTAAATGAACGCTGATATTGACGGAAATAAATGTATAATACAAATATTTCAAAGACATGAATAAATCCATCATTTCTTCTTGCGCGTATCCGAACGTTTTTGCCACTTAATGTTAATATCCGGGATTTAACCCATCCTATTGTTAAAATCAAATGCATGTATTAATCCACTCTGTTGTCTGCATTTTTTACAACACTCTTGCATACAATGAAAAATTTAATTATGATAATATGTCAACATCCAAAGATTCGAATAAACACGCTGTCCTTCATTCAGTTGATAAAATATCGTCTGCTACCATCTTGTGTTCATATCCTTTGATGTTTTTTATTCCGCAGATGTTTTATGTATACACTGTTCCAAGATTATTTTGTTTCCGTGGTATTTTGTTTACGTGGTACTGATATGTTCATGTTCATTAACATGTTAACATAAAATTTAATCAAATGTTACATAGGCATTAAATGATTAATCCATCTCAACAGTTTCAAACTTTAAATTTACATTAAAATCATACACATTAATTATAAAAGGCAGAGTACCCTGCGCTGCTAATTGAATCGTCCAATCGCGGGGACACGCATTGTGTGTTTATCTAGCCCGAGGCGATAACACCCTGTTGAAGTGACCGCACTCGAGAATATACTTGTCATTAATTATTCAGTGGAAGACTTGGACAGTAGGGTAAGTACATATTTGATTTATAATTATTTTTTAAATTTTTTAAATTTAACTGAATTAGAAAAAAATATGAATAGTGCGTTTAATTCTTTTTTTTTAAGAACAACATCATTAAACATATTTTTGTGCTTTCCAAAAACACGAGTTTCTTCGTATTTAAATGAAAATGTAGATCTTATGAATTGCGTATAACGAATAAAAGTGAATGAAGAACATTTCAACTGAATAAATTTTGAAATATCGATATGAAAAATCCAGAATATAGCCGGAAACAATTCATTCATTCATTCCATCAATCAATCAAAACTCATTTAAATATCATTTCATTAGTAATCGACATCAAACATTGATGCTACAAGGGTTTGAAATAAAGTCGAAGAAAAACTTTATCGTGCAAAAGGTTTTCATGAATGCCATTGGAATTAAACGAGAAAAAAAGTTGCAAGGAAGAAAAATGCAGCTACAGTACAGATAAAAAGTTTCATTTCGTATAAGCAAATTTCTTTACGAATGAATTGGGCGGCACAGACATTAATTAATTCATTCGTTCAAAACTGTAATCTCAAAAAATGCATTAATGAAGTTTAATATATATATGATATTTCATCTTGAGAAATTGGGTAATCTAAGCGTCATATTATACTGTCAAAATAACGCTATTTCAAGACTTAAGTGTAAGCAGTTTTGATGTATACGTAACATTGTTATATCAAAAATTATATCTGTCACTAATAAAAAAAAATACGAAATAAATTAACACACCCACTCCTTTGTTTACCTAGGGTCTATATATTTCGGAAAGACTTGCATGAACAATATATATCTCGCGGGAAGGTCTATATGTGCACTTTAAAACCGGTATTCTATTACACTAGCAAGACCTGTTCACGTGCACTTAGAGACATGCGCACGTGCATCACAAATTATTCTGAAAACAGAGGTCATCTGTTAGTAAATTATTCAAGTAGGTCTGTAATTTCGATCTTGTAAAGAACAACAACAACAACAAAAACACTGTCAAACGAATCATTCCTTTCATTTTAACTACCACTGATTAGGCATGTATACAATATTACATAATTATTTCGAATGATTGGCGACTCCAGTACAGAATAATGTATATTAAATTGGTTCCAGGATGAAATACCGAAGCTGAATGTTACTCTGCATAATATCTTAAATTTCATTTAGGTTAATCTATGATATTTGGATACTTTTAGATTTTATTAAGTACTAGTGCGCCTTCCAATTTGCAGCTTTATCTTCTTTACACATTTATTCATCAGTCGGCTGTTACTGCAGTGTATTTTTCTTTCAAATTACATGATTCCGAAAGAGTGCACTTGTGATACACAGAAAAATGTGCATTATATACAGGGACGAATCCAAGATTAGCGCGGAGTTTCTAGGGGACCGTGATCCCTGAAAATGCTCCCTCGGACAATTGTTTTTGATGTGTAATTGAAATAGTGCAATCTCATTTTAATTGGGCGTGACTATTTGAGGCATAAAAGCAATATGAGCTGCGCCATGAGAAAACCAACATTTTTACTTTCGACCAGCATGGATCCGACCAGTCTGTGATCCTCGCAGTCTGGTCAGGATCCATGTGTTTGCTAACGGTTTCTCTAAATTTAAATATGCTTTGAAAGCGAACAACGTGGATCCCGACCAGAATGCGTGGATGCGCAAGCTGGTCTGGATTCATACTGGGCGCAAAGCCGCCATGTTGGTTTTCTCATGTTGCGGCTCATAAGATTTAAGTTGAGGGCTGTCGTCCTGTCCCCACATTTCAGCGATTATAAAAATTTTCGAGCGAAGGGAAACCAGATATATCAATTTTAGGACATGTAATGTATGCTTGCCGCCCGCCCCTCCAACACACACACAAAACACAAACACAAACATGCACAAAGGGAATAATTTTTCAATACGGACGAAAGAAATTTTTATTAAGGAACAGCTTATAGCAAACCGTGTTTTTCGCTATTTTTTACGAGATAGACGGTTGTACGTCTGGCGTAACGTTTCACAGTCCGACCGCTTAGTCAGTAGGGGGAGCTCAGATCTACGGATCATGGGTCGTGAGTTTTGGGTCCCTGGCGGTGCGTATGTTCTCGTGACGATTTGATAGAAGACATTGTGTTTGAAATCATTCGTCCTCCCACTCAGATTAATCTGTGGAAGTTGACAGATAATGCTGAGAACATGCTTTTACTGGTACACTGATAAGGCTAACTGCCCTCCGTTACATAACTGAAATACTGTTGAAAAATGACGTTAAACCCAAAACTAACAAAAACTAATAATAAACTTTAACATGTTTTTAAAAACATAAAAAATAAATACGTGTTTTCATAATGATCTGAAATAAATCAAACATAAATATGTGTTTTCACAATGGCCTGAAATAAACATGTGGTTTCATAGTACCATGTAATAGATCCCAAAAATTGTCGTTTTAGCGAAAGGCCCGAGGCCACAGGGACATGTCGTTCATTGCGATCATTTTTAAATGTTTTAAAAATCGAAATAATAGAAAAGTTTGAAGTATGTACATTTTGCTCGTTATCAAACGATTCATAAATGTTGCCACAGTGAACGTATTACCTCCAGGCAAGGAGGTGGAGATACTTTCCTCCGTGCTCGTGCTCTCGGGTTGTAAAACCAAGGGAGACTAATAATACACTTGATCAAAGTCTAAAAAGCATTGCTATAGCTTAAGTTTTTAGCTATGAAATGTTAGCAGCTACAGTTAAATATTTCACAAGTAGTTTCTTAAAAATTAAGTAAAGCTTTATAATTGATGCGAAAAGTTAAAGGACTTGAATACTGGATGCTGTAAAAAAATTTAACACAAAAAGATTAGACGGTTATGACGATTATTTTACTTGTCTATAAAACACGAAGAAAGAAACATCAAATAAAAATCGTTTTAGATTTTTAAAAAAAAGTCCTTGCAAAAATATTATACTGACCCCGAGATTGAAAATCAAAATCTTTATTTTAGCAAACACATCATTTTCACACATTTGGACACAATTAAAAAAATTAAGTTAGAAAATATCGATCGGAAATTGTCAGTCACAAAGAATAAGGAAAGTATAAAATTATTTTTTGAAATAAAAAAATAAACTGTCATGTCACTGTCACATATTTCATAAAATGTACATGAGAGAAATTATTTGCATTTTAAAGTACAGTAGTTTCCCAAATTAGGTAATCAAGCAGACAGATAATGGCGGAAGAAATAATCCTCCATTTTTCCCCAGTAAAGTGTCATTTTCATGTTTTATATAAGACAGGTCCTTTTTTATTTCATTATTGACCCATACCCGACATTTTTTTAGCATTTCAAGGAGTTTGTTTTGCTTTTAGCTTTTAAAGAAATGTAAATAAACAATTTTTCACATGTATTCTTACCCCCAGTTTAGAACTTTGTCAGTTTGGAAGATATTCCCTGGTGTAGACATGTCAGACATTAAATCTCTGACATTAGAAGATACACAATATCTACTTTTCTTGGTGTTCTTTTGTGGTTTTAGGTCATTTAGGAAAAATAAGGCTAGTGATCTTTTTAAAATGGGTCTGGGTATATTTTACAGCTCGCAGAAGATTGCTAATTTTATATAGAAGATACAACTTTTTTATATTTTATACCTTAAATAAGTCCCAACATTGCAGACAGGTTATGGAACACTAATTAAGGGCAATAACGGCAGACAGGTTATGGGACACTAATTTTGACAAGGGTATCGTTTCGGGCTGGGCTAGGTTTGGTTAAGATTACATTGTGGATTTATTTGTGATATTTTGATGAAGCAGAATGAGAAGTGTAATTAATTAATTTATTTGTTTGTTTAGTTATTTTGGTGAAGTAAAACTACATTTTAGTAGGAGTAGTAACAGCAGATCAATCACTGCATTTTTTTGTACTTTAAAGTAAACAATTATGATGGTAAAATCTTTCTTGAAAAATCTCTACCCTTTTGTCTCAGTTTTGAAAAAAAATTCTTAAATTGAGGAAAGGACTGGCCCGGCTATGTGTGACAAGAGTATGAACATATGTATTGCATTTAATATGTAATGCTATTTACAGTTTAATGAATTATAACCATAAAACGCAAATGAAGTTACTAACACTATCTAGATAGAAACATTTTAGATAATTTGTATCAAACTACAGTAGGAAAATTTAATGATATCTATTTTCTTTTTTCGCGATGGAATGGGTATGGTGCGTAATGATACTAAAACTATGTCATCCATCCCCATACCAGATTTTATTCATAATAATTTTCACACCGGATCATTTTATAGCCTTTGTCAATCTCGGTACTGTGAACTGTAAGATCACGGAGTCGTTATTATAGATTTTAAGCGTGTACATTATTTCAGGTTGACACACGATGGAAATATGCTTATGTGGAAGTTTCCAATAGTTTGGCCTGGATATTTACACGTTCCGGGGTATTCAGCAGATACTGACAGACAGCCTTTTTTATAATTCAGAAGTTCGTCAAAAGTCAGAGATGAACTACCGGGGATCCATGGTATTACCGTAAACCTCTGGTATGCGAGAATGGCAGACTGATATTTGTATCTGAACAGATTAAATTACACTTATGGAGATCATGAAAGTGAATATTTCCATGGGTTTTATCGTTCATAACTCTACTCTTCATAGCAGACGGCAAATAGAGAAGTCTATAGATCTTATAAAGACATTTTTGCATGTCTGTGAATAACGAAAATCTGAAAGAAGTGATGCTAAATTGATTTGATGCGTAAAAGGCGCAGGATTTTATGTGTGAAATGTTGTGTATTACTATTAATTTAGAAACAAAAAATCAAGAAATGCATGACGTAGTATATTACTGAAATTTTTTTTGCTGATTTCATTTAGGGAAAAAATGAAATAATATATTATCGTATGAAAGCTGTATAAACTGAACAATCCGAGCTGAACAAAACAAAAAAGTTTTCAGTTTGATATCAAACAGGAAGGAATGCTTTGTGTATTTAGAGCCATCGTCAAACAATTTTAACGCTTAAAAGAATTTTGAAAATCGGACGATAGGATATTGGTCACACGGCAGTGTAAAATCTAAAACCAGAATAGCCAGACATGGTGGCAGCAATTAGAAATTAGAAGGGTGTATAACCTCAATCACTGATGAAATTATTTATTTACCAATCAGCCTTTAACCTAGATTAATTTTTAAAGCCCATTGAGTTTATGACAAAAGAATGCGAAAATTTTCCCTTTGTTCTTAATTGGGGAAAAAAAGGAAAATATTTTTGGACTATTATGATTATTTTCCATTTAAACCAACAAACATGTATGAGTTGATAGAGTATCTATCCTTTTTTCTTGAAAACCTTTTTACTGTTTCAAATTTTTTATTTGAGGGATGGAATTAATCTCTGCTGTTTGCACAGAAATCATGTAAGGTACGCGAACGAGAAAGGGTGGTTTGATTTAACATTTGAGATTGTCAGCAAATGTTGTTTTTTTTTTCTCACTACATGAAATTTTGGATAGAATAACCCCAATATTACCATTGTATGTAGAAAATTTGGAAAACGTGTTGGAATAAAAGATGTATTAATCGTGTCTTTGGTTTTACGACCGAGACTGTTTTGAATTTCTTCCACTAAATGAAAAATGAATCCACCTTTCTATCAAAATGTGCATCGCATGTAGAAGTTTTTGAAATGTACAAGAAGGGAAAAGATGGATTAATCCATGTCCGCGAACTGGTTTTTCATACAGAAATATTTCGAAATTACTTTATCTTTTATCAAGTTTTGAAACTTGAACACCAAAACGCATGGATAATCCATGTTTTGATATATATTTTAGACGGTCTTACAATTTGTTTTTTTTAAAAATAATATGGGTGGATTAATCCATCTTTTTATCAATATGTGCATCGCATGTAGAAGTTTTTTGAAATTGCAAAAAGAAATGATGGATTAATCCATGTCCGCGAACTGGTTTTCACTACATGAAATTGTTACGGGTTACTTTATCTTTTATCAAGTTTTGTAAACTGGACCCAAAATTTCATGGATTAATCCATGTTTTGCATACATGTATATATTTTGACGGTCTTACATTTTGTTTTTATTATATATAATAGGGGTGGATTAATCCATCTTTTTATCCAATTGTGCATCGACGTAGAGTTTTTTTAAATGTGCAAGAAGAAGCGATGGATTAATCCATGTCCCCGAACTGGTTTTCACTACATGAAATAGTTACGGATTTCTTTATCTTTTATGAAGTTTTGTACCCTTTCACACCAAAATGCATGGATTAATCCATGTTTTGCATATATATTTTGATGGTCTTACAATTTGTTCTCTTATGTATAATAGGGGTGGATTAATCCCTTTTTTTTATCAATATGTGCATCGCTGTAGAAGTTTGTGAAATGTGCAAGAAGAAATGATGGATTAATCCATGTCCGCGAACTGGTTTTCACTACATGAAAAATTTTTACGGAAATTTCTTTTTCTTTTATCAAGTTTTGTATACTGGACCCCAAAATACATGGATTAATCCATGTTTTGCATATATATTTTAGACGGTCTTACAATTTGTTTTTATTATATATAATATGGGTGGATTAATCCATCTTTTTATCAATATGTGCATCGCATGTAGAAGTTTGTGAAAAGTGCAAGAAGAAATGATGGATTAATCCAGGGCCGCGAACTGGTTTTCACTACATGAAATTGTTACGGATTACTTTATCTTTTATCAAGTTTTGTAAACTGGACACCAAAATACATGGATTAATCCATGTTTTGCATACATGTATATATTTTTAGACGGTCTTACATTTTGTTTTATTATATATAATAGGGGTGGATTTTTGTCCATCTTTTTTTTTCAATATGTGCATCGCACGTAGAAGTTTTTGAAATGTGCAAGAAGAAGCGATGGATTAATCCATGTCCGCGAACTGGTTTCACTACATGAAATAGTTACGATTACTTTATCTTTTATGAAGTTTTGTACTTGCCAACACCAAATGCATGGATTAATCCATGTTTTGCATATATATTTTAGATGGTCTTACAATTTGTTTTCATTATGTATAATAGGGTGGATTAATCCGTCTTTTTATCAATATGTGCATCGCATGTAGAAGTTTGTGAAATGTGCAGAGAAATGATGGATTAACCATGTCCGCGAAATGGTTTTCACTACGTGAAATTGTTACGGATTACTTTATCTTTTATCAGTTTTGTATTTCTGGACACCAAAATACATGGATTAATCCATGTTTTGCATATATATTTTAGACGGTCTTACAATTTGTTTTCATTATATATAATAGGGGTGGGGCTAATTTATTTTTATCAATATGTGCATCACACGTAGAAGTTTGTGAAATGTGCAAGAAGAAATGATGGATTAATCCATGTCCGGGGAACTGGTTTTCACTACATGAAATTGTTACGGATTACTTTATTTTTATATGTTTTTGTAAACTTGCACACCAAAATACATGGATTAATCCATCTTTTGCATATATATTTTAGACGGTCTTACAATTTGTTTTCATTATATATTTAAAAGGGGTTGGATTAATCCATCCTTTTATCAATACTTGCATCGCGTGTAGAAATTTTGGAAAGTGCATGAAGAAAAGATGGATTAATCCATGCCGAAGAACAGGTTTTCAATACATGAAAGAAAAAATAATTTATCAAGTTTTGAAAACCTGCACTAAGAATGCATGGATTAATCCATGTCTTTGATTATATAATTTGGACGGTCTTACAATGTTTTCTCATTGCATATGATAGGGATGGATTAATCCATCTTTTCATCAATACTTGCATCGTATGTAGAAGTTTTGGAAAAGTGTAACAGGTTTTAACTGCTTGAAGAAAATTATTTATCTTTATCAAGGAAGAAAGGATGGATTAATCCATGCTTTTGACTCTACATATGAGATAGTCTGCTAATGTGTTTTCCACTACAAATATTGGGATGGATTAATCCGTCTATTTCTATATTAACATTGCTTGTAGAAACATGTAAACATGCGCGAAGGAAGGAGGAACCTATCTATTTTCTTTTATTTTCATTTTAGCATTGACTTTACTACATGAAATGGAGATGGATTAATCCTTCTTTATATTTTTATCCATATTTGCATTTATCTGTGCTAGTTTTCAAACATGTACATAATAAAGATGGATTAATCCATGTCTTACATTTTCCCGCATTAGATGGGATCCATTAATTCGTCATTTTCTACTATCAATATCAGCAAAGATTTGTAGATGATTCGAAAACATGCAAAATAAATTTCATGGATTAATCCATTTTTTTTATATATATATATCATACCAGGTTTATATTACCTGATTATGACATATATCAACAGTCCAAATGAAAGGATGGATTAATCCATGTTTTTTATAATGAACATAAAGTGTAATATTTCTTCAAAGTATGGAATTCATTTGGACTGAAAAATGGATTAATCCATTCAAAATCAGTAATGAATTCTGTATTCGCAGCTGAATTAAACCATGATAAATGGAAAAATTATAGCTTCTTTTAATCGGGGTTTTGCCAATGCATGGATTAATCCATGTCACAAATTCCGCGTTTTTTTGCAAAGTGGACAATTTCCAAAATAGTCCTCCGATATTTGGTCAAAATAAAGACACTCTAAACGGCGTATACTACCCCCAAACAGGGATTTTTTTGTCAAATCCCTTTTTATAAAATCATCAGTTAAAATGAATTTTTACTTTAGATTCACTGTATGTATTGAACTGCGATGCAGTTTCTCAGAAACATTGTATTGTGCTTTAACATTTAACATTTCAATCATATTTGCGCTTTGTAATTTGAATTTCAAACTGCAAAACATTTTGCAGTTCGAATTGCAAAACGAGTTTTTACTTTGCTTTTCAGTATTCAGTATTTCAATGTCCTTTCCGCTTTGTAATTTCAATTCCAAACTACAGTTTTTATTTTGCGTTTCAGAATTTAGGATATCAATGTCCATTTCGATTTGTAATCCATGTTTTTTTTTTTATATATGTACAAACTGAGAATTAAATAAACTTTGAAACTTTTGATTTGAATAACAAACTGCAAAATATTTTGCATTTTGCAGTTCGAATTGCAAAATATTTTTATTTTATTTTCGATTCAATATATGTAATAAACTGCTTTTCAGTTTCTTAGAAAAGTGGTTTTGGTTGGGATTTTCCAGGCTTTAAAATTTAACAATTCGGTCTTATTTGCGTTTTTTGATTTGAATTGCAAACTGAAAAATATTTTGCATTTTGCAGTTCGAATTACAAAATGAATTTATGTTTTGCGTTTCAGAATTCAAGATTTCAATGTCAATTCCACTTTGTAATTTGAAATGCAAACTGCAAAATATTTTGCGTTTTGCAGTTCGAATTGAAAATGAATTTTTATTTTGCGATTCAGAATTAAAAGATTTCAATGTCAATTGCGCATGTAATTTGAATTGCAAACTGCAAAATATTTTGCGTTTTGCAGTTCAAAGTGCAAAATGAATTTTTATTTTGCGTTTCAGAATTAAAGATTTCAATGTCAATTGCGCTTTGTAATTTGAATTGCAAACTGCAAAATATTTTGCATTTTGCAGTTCGAATTGCAAAATACATTTTTATTTTTGATTCAATATATGTATCGAACTACGATGAAGGTTCTCAAAAACGTTGTATTTTGGGGTGCTTTTAAGGCTTGAAATTTTAAAGTTTCAGTCTAGGTTGCGTTTCATAATTTGAGTTGAAAACCTCAAAATATTTTTCATTTTGTAGTTCGAATTGCAAAATGAATTTGTATTTTGCGTTTCAGAGTTCAGAATTTCAGTATCAATTGAGCTTTGTAATTTGCGTTTCGTAATTTGAGTTGAAATATCAAACTCAAAATATTTTGCATTTTGCAGTTCGAATTGCAAAATGATTCAATATGTATGGAACTGCAATGAAGTTGCTCAGAAAGATGGTATTGTTTGGGGTTTTCAGACTTGAAAATTTAACGTTTCAGTCTAAGTTGCGTTTTATAATTTTAAATTGCAAACTGCAAAATATTTGGATTTTGCAGTTCAAATTGCAAAATGAATTTTAGTTTTGCGTTTCAGAATTCAAGATTTCAATGTCAATTGCGCATTGTAATTTGAATTGCAAACTACAAAATATTTTGCATTTTACAGTTCGAATTGCAAAATGATTTTTTTACATTAGATTCAATATATGTATTGAATTGCGATGAAATTTCTCAGAAACATGGTATTGTTTGGGGCTTTTCAGGCTTTCAATCTTATTTTCACTTTGTAATTTGAATTGCAACCTGCAAAGTATTTCAAAATATACGCAATTTATTGCAAATAACCTTCAATATCTACAATATCATACATATTTATATTTGTTTTTGATACAGAAAAAGAGATTCCGTTCAAGTAACTGGCATTCAGTGAGGCAAATGTCAAATTACAGTCATTCGTAATACTTTAGACATCCCCCATCCTTATTGTCCTATTGGGGTTTGGCTAAATTCTGCTACATCGACTGAGATTGTTTTTTGTGAAACCTCGGACGCTTGATTTCGTATCCAGACATTCTTTTTTGATCGTACCAAGTGGGAGCTCGTTGGCGCTAACCACGGTTTGGTGGCGGGGCTCTTGATTTCTGTTGCCTTGGTATTTAAGGGGAGTCAGAAATTGCATAGCTTTGTGCAACTGATTCATTTATACGGTTTCCGGCATAATGGGGTACATTGTTATTAGAAACTCTTGATGCTTGTGTTTCTGCACATAATATAGTCCCAATGTGGAAATTCATTTTTCACAATTCTTCCGTTCATACTTCTCTTTGCCCAGTAAACTAAACTAACCTTACCTACTGGCCTTGATTGTGATCTGAGTTCAGTGTACTCAGCCCATATTCTTTGCCTAGCATCGTCAAAAAGACAACTTGTTGACCAGAATTGGAAAAAAAACGCATTTGAAATTCGAACTGCAAAATGGAAAATATTTCGCTGTTTGCAATTGAAATTAAAAGCACAGGAATGATTTTAAAGCCTGAAAATCATTTTCTCGGAAAGCAGATCGCGGTATATATTTCTTGAACCGCAAAATTAAAATCTAGCATAAAACTGCTGTGCTTGACAAGTTTCGAGGATGTTTTAACAAGAGAGTAAACGTGTTCTCGTGTTCACGTGCTATTAAAACAGTTTGTTGTATGCGCGTTATATGCTAGAATTGCGTTAACGCATGTTCATTTCGTGTTATAACATCATCAGATATCCCTCGGGATACGCTGGTACTCTCACCCTACCGAGCTTGGGCACCAACCGATCCTTCGTGATTCTGCAGATGTTATAACAAGAAAAAAGACGTGCGATATCCATACATTCATTTTGAAATGCAAAGCGCAAATGAGAATGAAATGTTTCATTAAAAATTCTGAAAAGTTCAAAACATTAACATCTTTCTCAGAAAGCGAATTGCGATTAATTTATATCTTAAACTGCGAAAAAAAAATCATTTTTCAATTTCAAAAGCAAAGCGCAAAATATTTTGCAGTGAGCAATTAAAAATACAAAACGCAAAAGTGACTGAAAAGCTCGATTTTAAAGCCTGAAATGTATTCATTTTTAAATACTGAAAAGCTCAAAACATCACAATTCATATATATAATGAATAAAAAGTAAAACTTCATTTTGCCATTCGAATCGCAAATCGCAGAAAAGAAAAACGACGTGACTTAAATGTTCAATGTTAAAGCCCGAGTTGCTCAAAATATTAACATTTGCGAATCGCGGATTATATATATCTCTCGAACTGCAAAATAAAAGTTCATTTTGCGATTCGAACTGCAGAGTGCAAAATGCAAAATATTTTGCAGTTTGCAATTCAAATAACAAAGTGCAAATTAGATTGAAATCTTTAATAATAAGGCCTGAAAGACAAAACAATAAAAAATTATTTCTTAGAAAGAGAATCTTGAACCGCAAAATAAAATCATTTTGCAATTCGAACTGCAAAAGCCCAAGTCGCTCAAAATATTAACATTTGCGAATCGCGGATTATATATATCTCTCGAACTGCAAAATAAAAGTTCATTTTGCAATTCGAACTGCAAAGTGCATGCAAGATGCAAAATATTTTGCAGTTTGCAATTCAAATTACAAAGTGCAAATTAGATTGAAATCTTTAATAATAAGGCCTGAAAGACAAAAAATAATAGATTATTTTTTTTAGAAAGAGAATCTTGAACCGCAAAAAAAAAAATCATTTTGCAATTGAAATTACAAAGTGCAAATTAGATTGAAATGTTAAATTTCAAAGTCTTAAAAAAATTTCGCTTCATATGTATCGTGAATCGCAATATTAAAAATTCATTTTGCAATTCGAACCGCAAAATTCAAAATGTTTTGCAGATTGCAATTCATATTACAATGTACAAATTAGTTTGAATTGTTGAAGTTTCAATCCTAAAAAGCCCAAAACAATTACAGCTTTCTCGGAAAGCAACGCGGTTCATACAAATCTTGAATTGCAAAATAAAAAATTCACTTTGCAATTTGAATCGCAAACTGCAAAACAGTTAATGGTTTTCAGTTCGAATCGAAATCTGATAAACAGTTCGCAGTTTGCAATTGGAACTGCAAAATGCAAAATAGTTTGCGGTTTGCAATTCAAGTTGTGAACTGCAAACTGCGGACCAACTTAACGCCTATATTAAAACCTCGAATACTAGTGCATGCTTTTGGTTGTGTTGTAATGTGCGATCCGGTAATTGATATTTAAAACATGTTGACCGTGTTGATCTCTGAGGTTTTTAAGAACTCGTTTGACATTATATCTCCTTTTCTGCATAAACTTTATAATAAAATATTAGATGATGGTATTTTCCCAACAACTTGGGGAGAAGGAATTATAATACCTATTTTTAAAGGAGGGAACGCCGACGAAGCTAAAAACTACAGAGGTATCACTTTGAATAATATCCTGTCTAAAATATACTCTAGACTTCTGGTTGCACGTCTCACAAAATGGGCCGAAAAACATGAGAAACTGATAGATAATCAATTTGGTTTCCAGCGAGGCAAGTCTACAGTAGACTGTATCTTTATTTTACATGCTTTAATTTCTCAAACATTAGCGTCTAAAAGAAAACTGTATACTGCATTTTTAGATTGGGAAAAAATGTTCGACAAAATAAATAGGCTGTATCTTTGGCATAAATTAATGCAGGAAAATATTAGTTCAAAATTTATCAAGGCTATAAAATCTATGTATAATGTTGTAAAATCGTATGTGCGATACAAGGCAGATAAATCTTCATATATACAGTCTAATATTGGCGTAAAACAGGGTGATTCGTCAAGTAGCTTGTTATGTTTATTTTTCTTAAATGATATCATAAACAACATAAATAGCAATATAGATGGTTTGTTGCAAATAAATGATCTTAAAATCTTTCTTCTATTATTTGCCGATGACGCGATTATATTTGCGTATGATCCATTTTCTCTTCAGTCAATGTTAAATGACATTGAAAATTACAGTAATACATGGGGATTACGTTTAAATGTAAACAAAACAAAAGTTATGATTTTCGAAAACGGGCGTCATACCTCCCATGATTTTTATCTTTATGATTCACGTATAGAGGTTGTTACAACGTTTAAATATCTAGGCGTTCATCTATTTAAAAACGGAAATTGGAATCGCACGCAAAAATTAGTTGCGCAACATGCTTCGTTTTCCATGCATAACTTGTTTATTGTAAATAATCAGTTAGAACTGCCAGTGTCACAGAAATTAGGTTTATTTGACACACTTGTAGCTCCTATATTAAATTATGCCGCAGAAATTTGGGGCTATCATAAAAGCCCGGATGTCGAATTTGTGCACTCTAAATTCTGTCGAAAACTACTGTGTGTGAGAACTTCCACCAATCTGGATGCTGTTTACGGGGAATTAGGAAGAATTCCGATGTATATTTATAGGAAACTAATAATTATAAAATACTGGCTTAAAGTTTTACAACAGAAAGATACTTCTTTATTGTTTAAAACGTATTGTATGTTAAAGACTGATGTTGATAATGGCGTTACCTATAACCAAACCAATTGGGCGTATCAAGTAAAATGTATATTAGATCAAGCAGGGTTAGCGTATTTGTGGCAAAATCAATTTACTATGTTGTTAAATTATAATATCATTAGACAAAGAATTATAGACATATATCATCAAACCTGGTATGCGGCAATTAATAATTCACCTCGTTTAGAAACATATTGTTTATTCAAACATTCATTTGCTTTTGAGTCGTACTTAGACAAAATACAAGAGAAAAAATACAGAATAGCCTTAACTAAATTTCGAACTTCTTCCCATGATCTTTTCATAGAAACAGGTAGACATGTTAATGTTCCAAGAAATAATAGAATATGTGTTCAATGTAGATCAAATATGGTTGAAAATGAATTTCATCATCTTTTAATATGTACTAAATACAAAGATCTCAGACAAAAATATCTAAAGAGATATTATTTTACATGGCCTACGCTTCAAAAACTATCTAACCTTTTGTCAATAAAATCTAGAAATGTGTTAATAAATTTGTCCAAATTCTTATACCATGCAAGTAAAATCAGAAACTAAGTACATGTAAGATCTTCCGTAAAGCTATGTTCGTGTTGGAGTTGTCAGTTTGCTATAGACATTGTAAAATGTTTAATGCAATAAATTTATTGTTGTTGTTGTTGTTGTTGTTGTTTCCAAGAAAACAGCAGAATATAAAGTAAAAATTGTACCTGTATCGTAAAGTCATCTCCTTTGGAAATGGATGCATTTTGTCTTTGTGTCAAGTTCTTTATGCAAGGAGAGCGACAAAACACCTTCGGTCTCGATCAACAACAATCCCACAGACTTCTGTAGACATTGATACACAGAATCGTGTTTTATCCTTTTGTTCGTTTCGATCAGCGCTAAGTGTTTAATATCTTCCGATTTTTAGAACTTTCCATGTAACGCAAATGAAAATCTGTAAGTACTGTCGAAAATGCTTGTAAACTATCACAGAAAAGGCTCTGAGAAAAAGATTAGTTTTTATAATTACATATACTTAAACCTGATGTAGTATTTGGGTATTTATTTGAGAAATATTCACTGAATGAACAATAAAGTAATAAATGAGAAATTTCTTGTACGCTTTCGTTAATAAACAAAATAAACATGTAAGAGTAAAGTTAAAGGCACTGCACTCCAGATCGTCATGATCGTACGACAACCAAAAAAAAAAAAAAAAAAAAAAAAAAAAAAAAAAAAGAGAAAATGTTTAGTATCAAGAAATTAATGCTTAATTTCTAAAGAAAGCTCTGAAACTTAATGACTGAGAAAGTATATGCGGAAACACATAAGAGTTGATTTTACTATAAACGCTTCACTCGAGGTCAACTGCCTTAATTATGAATATCTATATTTAATGATCATGAAATACGTGATTTAGTCAAGAGCGCGGGAAAGTTTTTATTGTCGCGGTGGCCCGGGTTCGATCCCCGACTCGGGCATTTTTTTTGATTTGGCATTTTAAAGATAGTTTAGAACCAAAAACTCATATTCTAATGTTTATAATATGATCAAACTTCAATTAAAAAGAAAAACAAACAGTTTTAGCCCAAAGCCGGAGGAACTCCACTATGTTCGAGCAGAGACCGTTACATACATTAGGGTTTGTTTAGCATAACATAGGTTGCTTTTCCCCGTTAACATGAATAACAGTGCTTGAAAATGTAAATCCATATTCCCACGTAGTCCGGAATCGCCCGCGAACATTATATAATTACTGTGTTTGAGTTTGTTTTGTACCTGGATATCGTGCTAGTGCTATTCCTATGTCTTGGGGGCAATCATTTAAATAAACGATGACAGGGTTTTATAGCCACCATAACTCTGTTATCATATGGTAATACACCTTTGAGAAACGTTTTGTCTAAGCTTTCGAGACGATCAAAGGATTTCGTAAAAGAATTTTACACATTCTCACCTAATCAATCAACCATTTACACATCGATTATAAACAACAGAACAAATACTGGCAGCTAGGATAACGCGGCTGATACCGATACAATCATTGTGGGATGGCACTCTCACATTTTAACTTCAACATTTTAAGAGATATCGTTTCTGAAACGTACCATTTGTACAAGAGATTCAACATGAGTACAACAGAAAAGTAAATGATTCATTTGTTGATTTTTTTGGTATTCAGTACTTGACTTAACTTTCATATTGCTAAAGAATTCAAGAAAGTGTTAAGAAAGAGTAATTCATCAAAATATGGTTGACTTTTAAAGATATCACCAAATATCCATTTTTGACGACGGATGGATGTAAGAAGTGGGGTATAACCTTAGGACGGCCAGCACATATTTATGCAATCTCGCCAGGCATATGTATGTTTTTGACAACACAAGAAATGACGTCACTCGATCTTCAGTTATTTCCGGAAGTAAATAAAATGAAAATAGAAATGATAAACTTGAAAACGAAAGCCACATTTTGATTCGTAGATAGTCAGGGGTCACGCGCAGGGGTCACCCCGTCTAAATGTATGCGCGTGGACTTCTTTTTTTTTTTTTTTTCCTATTGGGGAGCCAATTTTCAGAACTTTATTACGAATTGAAATTACCTGGGCTTTAGTACACCATGTCAGCTTTTAATCTGTAAAAACAATATTTGAGCTCTGGATAAACAGAAATCCCACAGGGGTCCGTAACGGACCAAGGGTACATTGATAATTTTGGAACTTCATCAAATCGCTCAAAATGTCATTTTTGATGTTGTCTGAGAGTGTCAGTATATGCCTCAGATGTAAGATATAACCGTATTTGAGAGCTGCAGACCTAGACATTTCAGAAACATTTTCAAAATAAGTTTCGTGTAATAAATGTTGTTTCTACGGAAGCGTGAAAGGGCCATCAGACGCTAATACGTTTTAGTACGTTAAGGCTGCGGAAAGGATATACAGATTTCCTAAAATGCATTTTAGTTTAGCCATTTTTGTCTCAAACGTCAGTTTTCGTACAGACGTGTTAAAATATGTCGCAAAGCACTGATTTTTAGATAAAAAATGATTTTTTAATAACCTTAGGACGGCCAGCACATATTTATGCAATCTCGCCGGGCATATGTATGTTTTTGACAACACAGAAAATGACGTCACTCGATCTTCAGCTATTTCCGGAAGTAAATAAAATGAAAGTAGAAATGATAAACTTGAAAACGAAAGCCACATTTTGATTCGTAGATAGTCAGGGGTCACGCGCAGGGGTCACCCCGTCTAAATGTATGCGCGTGGACTCTTTTTTTTTTTTTGCTATTGGGGAGCCAATTTTCAGCACTTTATTACGAATTGAAATTACCTGGGCTTTAGTACACCATGTCAGCTTTTAATCTATGAAAAAATATTTGAGCTCTGGATAAACAGAAATCCCACAGGGGTCCGTAACGGACCAAGGGTACATTGATAATTTTGGAACTTCATCAAATCGCTCAAAATGTCATTTTTGATGTTGTCTGAGAGTGTCAGTATATGCCTCAGATGTAAGATATAACCGTATTTGAGAGCTGCAGACCTAGACATTTCAGAAACATTTTCAAAATAAGTTTCGTGTAATAAATGTTGTTTCTACGGAAGCGTGAAAGGGCCATCAGACGCTAATACGTTTTAGTACGTTAAGGCTGCGGAAAGGATATACAGATTTCCTAAAATGCATTTTAGTTTAGCCATTTTTGTCTCAAACGTCAGTTTTCGTACAGACGTGTTAAAATATGTCGCAAAGCACTGATTTTTAGATAAAAAATGATTTTTTAATAACCTTAGGACGGCCAGCACATATTTATGCAATCTCGCCGGGCATATGTATGTTTTTGACAACACAGAAAATGACGTCACTCGATCTTCAGCTATTTCCGGAAGTAAATAAAATGAAAGTAGAAATGATAAACTTGAAAACGAAAGCCACATTTTGATTCGTAGATAGTCAGGGGCCACGCGCAGGGGTCGCCCCGTCTAAATGTATGCGCGTGGACTCATTTTTTTTTTTTTTTTTTTTTTTTGCTATTGGGGAGACAATTTTCAGCACTTTATTACGAATTGAAATTACCTGGGCTTTAGTACACCATGTCAGCTTTTAATCTATGAAAAAATATTTGAGCTCTGGATAAACAGATATCCCACAGGGGTCCGTAACGGACCAAAGGTACATTGATAATTTTGGAACTTCATCAAATCGCTCAAAATGTCATTTTTGATGTTGTCTGAGAGTGTCAATATATGCCTCAGATGTAAGATATAACCGTATTTGAGAGCTGCAGACCTAGACATTTCAGAAACATTTTCAAAATAATTTTCGTGTAATAAATGTTGTTTCTACGGAAGCGTGAAAGGGCCATCAGACTCTAATACGTTTTAGTACGTTAAGGCTGCGGAAAGGATATGACATTGTAAATATCCCAAACATTTTGTAATGTTTAAGACTTGTTTTTTTTCACATGATATATAGGTGGATCTTTGTTGAACGTTCTGGATATTAGTTAGCATTGATGATACATGTTCATCAAAACTTTGTTTACAATTTTGGAAACATTTTATTATTTTATTATTTTATTGTTCACGGGAAATAACTTACGCGAAGTTTCGTTTGAGAAATTGTTTTAAGACCATAAATGTCAAGCAACACCTCCAATATGAAAGATATATAACACACATTTAGATCTTGAAAAGTAATAAAAAAGAAACTGAAAGAAATAAAAGATGCTATTTCAGAATTGTTGACTTACTAAATTAGATATTGGGATTTATATTTTCAGGTTAAAATATAATCAGAATGTCTGCTCAACAACCAGCACAGGTCGTAGCCACTCAGCCTACAACAGTAGTAGCTGCAGGAGGGTGCCCATCATGCGGGGTAAGCTTTGGTTTGTTTTGAAGAGTTTATGTCACATCAGGTAATTTCAGGCGATATTGCGGAGATTTCATCTTCTGTGGTGGAGGAAGACGCCGTGTGCTGCTTCAGGTATTGAGTATTAAATTAGGCAGGAGCGGAAACTAGGGTAGGAACCACCGGCCATTCGCAAGTCAGTTGAAAGGTTTTTATTATTGCATGATGAATTAAGCGAGGCGCAAGACCTTAGAGGTAATTGCGACTTCCACACCACCTGGTCATGGAAAATCATCAGTCTTATCTGGATATATGCTTGATATATAACATTAAATATGTATAACTTTTAACCTCATAATGGAAAAAAGAGTCATGTATGTGGTTTCTGTCTACTATCTACCGAGTTGTCTGCTTTTTGGATTGTCTCACAATCGATCCAAAGTTAACAATGCAGAAATTTCCTTACTGCAAACCGAACAAAATAGTGCGGAAAGTAGTTCCATGCTATAGATTAAGTCAACCATCAAAATATAATTATTCTGGCACGACTTTATTTTCAGCTGTCGAACGTCCAAAACAAGAAATTCTTAACGTATTTTTCAATTTTTATTATGTACATTTCTGTTTTGTATTTCTGACTGCAGTGACATATTAATGCGCGAAAACTAGGTCACCGACAAACCTACGATGCCAGCTTTGTTTACAGCACCGACTGATCCTTAAGACGTTGTTTAAAGATTACAGCTAGCCAAGAAAAGTCTTTTTTTGTAGCGATTTTGATCGATGAGATTTTATTTACCTGAAAAACAAAAAAAAAAAAAAAAAACAGTCCGAGCAAGGGAAACAGCTGTAGTGCGAATAGTCTTTAAAACGTTACCTCCCTTTGTTTCATTTGCGTCCTTTGCATACATGTCAGAAAAACAGTTTTCCACGATCAAAAAGAGGTTAATATCTCACACCTTGGTTAAGTTTTTCGTCCCAATCCACATTTTTACAAAGTGTTTTGAGATAAAGCTTTGAAACTTTCAACACTTTACCATCACCATGGCCAGTTATAGGCAAGAGCACATAACTCCATCAGGGATTTTAGCTGAATTATGGCCCCTTTTGACTTAGAAATCTGGGTTAAGTTTTTCGTACCAGTTCATATTTTGACAAAGTCTTTTGAGATAAAGCTTTGAAACTTTCAACACTTGTTTACCATCACCATGTTCAGTTATAGGCAAGAGTACATAACTCCGTCAAGGATTTTGGCTGAATTATGGCCCCTTTTGACTTAGAAATCTGGGTTAACTTTTTCGTACCAGTTCATATTTTGACAAAGTCTTTGAAGATAAAGCTTTAAAACTTTTAATACCTGTTTACCATCACCATGTCCAGTTATAGGCAAGAGTACATAACTCCGTCAAGGATTTTGGCTGAATTATGGCCCCTTTTGACTTAGAAATCTGGGTTAAGTTTTTCGTACCAGTTCATATTTTGACAAAGTCTTTGAAGATAACGCTTTAAAACTTTCAATACCTGTTTACCATCACCATGTCCAGTTATAGGCAAGAGTACATAACTTCATCAAGGATTTTGGCTGAATTATGGCCCCTTTTGACTTAGAAATCTGGGTTAAGTTTTTCGTACCAGTTTATATTTTGTGTAAAGTGTTTGACATATGGCTTTGAAACTTTTATCACTTGTTCAGTATAATAGTCTCTGTCTGTAGGAAAGAGTACATAACTCTGTCATATGTTTTGGCTGAATCATTGCCCTTTTTGGACTTGGAAATTGGTTCTGATTTCATACAAGTCCACGTTTTATCAAAACTATTTGATATATGGCTTTTAAGCTTTGAACACTTGTTTATCATCATGATTTCCATCTGTAGGCAAGAGTACATAACTCTGACAACTATTTTGGCTGAATAATGGCCCTTTTTGGACTTTGAAATTGGTTCACATACGCCATTTAGTGCAAGACTTATCGAAATCCACAAATACGGGAACATTGTTTGTCTAATGTATTTTTTTTTATTTTGTCTGAACATCTGTAGAAATATTTTGACTCCATTCTTCAATCAATTCTTCTAATAGTCGAGCGCGCTGTCATCCGACTGCTCTTGTGGATTAATCTCATGATTTTCACTTTCTTGAAATAAAATAGTTGGAGGAAAATACATGTAGGCATAACTATACATTTTCACTTTGTCATTATAATTTGTATACATTTGTTTTGGATTCTTCTGATATTGTATTCTCAAGTTTTACAATATTTTGCTAAATCCTCTCCATATTTAAATGTAAGAATGCTTCTTACACCATGTAGGAAGAGGTCTGGGTTCAAGTCCCAGTGGAGAGTATTTTACTACTGGGTATAAAAAATTGTGGACTGGACAAAACCATACCTGCTCTGCATAAAAAGTGACTAAAAGGGAAATGTAAAAATTATAGTGTAACCCCCACCCCTAATATACCAAAGTCAAAAGCTATACAAAATTTATAGCTTTAATATGTTTGTACTGTTATAATTCAACAATAATATTGTTTACAGAAATAAATAAATATTGAATGTATTTCACAAAAAGTAGGTTTAACTTAAAATTACCTGTTGTGCAAGCTTTGAATTTTCAGTTCAGTTGTGTTAAAATCTACTTCTCGATTACCATTCAAAATACTGCTGGTTATAGGATGGAGAAATATGATTACTGAATGCATAAGGCTTGCATATGAGTTCCTACATCAAAAGTAAAGTTCACATGTATGGTTAAATGTCAAACTTTGTGTACATGATATTTACACATGATGTGTACACTCTGTGTTGTTCAGAGACAATCGATCCTCCAGTACTTTCAGTGCTTTGATTACTTTATTGCAATTATACTAATTATGCTAATAGTAATCACCACCATCATCCATACTAAACTGAAATAAGAAACCTTTGATACAAGTTTTCCGCAACTTCAGTGCTACGTATATGAGCAGAATAACATGAACTTTTGACTCCATACACAAGTTTCCGTATAGCAGTGTTATAAAGCTAATTCTATAGACGTGCTTATCTTCTAGACCTCATCAATACACTTTAGTCCTGATATTGACTACTGTGTCTGAAAAGTGTCATTTTGTCATAACATTCCTAGAAAGAATGAAATAATGTGGGTTACCAAACATATACTTTTGCGACATACGGCGCCTAGCACCAGTTTCGAGGACTACAGGATTGCACATTCCCTTCGTCCTTCACTCTTTCAATCTTTGTTTGTTGGGTTAAACGTTTTTGATGGTGGAGGAAGATGGCCTCCCGTGTATTATTTCATTACGGGCGGGCTCCTAGGAAAAAACACCGACATTCCTTACGACAGGTGGGTGGCTTCCTCTCATGAAGAATTCAATATGTTGAGCGAGACTCGAACGCACATCGGCGAGGTGTAAGTGATTCGAAGTCAGCGACCTTAACCATTCGGCAACGGAAGCTCTTCATTCAGTCCGTCTGTCCATAGTTTCATGTCCGATCCTTATTTGGCACAAATGTTCCCCATAACGAGTTGATGTATCATATGAGACACCCAGACACCTTGAGTTTAAAGGTCAAGGTAACACTTAGAGGTCTGATGTTTACATTTTTTTTATAATAGTAACAATCAGGCTCGTTCAGTGATACATTGAAGTTATACCTTCCGATATTTTCATGATTACTGACATATGATGGTTCAGCTAATCAAAATGATGAAATATGGTGGTTCGATAGTTACCGAGAGATATAAAATGGGTAAAAGCAACTTCCTACAGGATGAGAAGAGCATGAAGAAGAGATTTGAAATTCAAAATGATGGATTTATAATAAACAAATAATGCCGAGTGATAAATTATGTCAGGCTAACCCGTCTATAGCTTGTGAAGTGTTATGGGGTTTATTTTTTATATAAGGGTAAGAAGTTATTTCTATATAAGGGTAGTTCATTCTAACATTCCACACTGAATTTAATTGACAATATATATTTTTTTACACGTTTATGGCTACAATAGCATTAGCTCACCATTGTTTATTTTATAACATCAATAGATTCCTTCGTGATACATTGGAAAGTTTGCTCCACACGGTTCTATCACCAACCAGTCACTCGGAAATCTAAAGGTGTTGTAACAGGAAAACAAACAGGCTTTACCCCTATATTCACAGCCATAAAGATCATACTAATAACATTCCGTGTACTATCGAATTCACTGACAATTATCAAGCCTTTTTGAAGTTAGGACATCTGAAGAACCAACATAAACAAATATTTACAAAATTGTAGATATTGAAACACTTGAAGAGCGGTAACAAGTTCTTACAATAGCCTAATGTCAATGTGCAAGGAATAATTTTTTAGCTGATTCAAAAATATGAAAAGTACCATTTTTCATGCATGCGTAAACCAATGGAATAGAGTTTTGATTGACAGCATAGACAGATTTAGATAATGCTTGAGAGAATTTTCACATTTCATTTTATCTCACAAACAGACTTAATCAAACCGAGTTTGCTATTTTTACGTTCTGGAGTTCTATGCCTCCGAAGGAATCTGTAGATCTGTCGACAGTTAGTACAGTCAAACTATTTTCGCTAGAGCTTGATAGGACAAGCAACATGTGTTCGAGATATCAGTAGTACAAGCCAACGTGAAGTATACATTACATAGACCTGACACCGAGTTCGAGCGAGCACAAGTAGTAATTGGATAATCCGAATTCGAACAAACGAAGTTTGACTGTACTAGTCTTTACAAAATACGCGCCATAGATTTTTTTCTACCTGTACTGTTCATACAGACAATCATACAGGTAACCAACCAGCCATTATGGAAACTGTTAGCCAGAAAACGGAAATTTTAGAAGCATGAGAAAGATAACTTCCATAAATGAACAAAATATTAGAGTGTACGAAAATTCAAGCTCATTCTATAGAAATTACTTTAGTCGTTTTGAATTTTGCCAGTCTCAAATGCAATAAATCTATTTGAAGTAATTTATTTTACTTATGAGATTCATAATTATCACCGAAAAATGACAAGTTTGTATTAGAATGTAGCAAAAATTGCAAATAACTGAAGCTTATAACAAAAAATGCACTTACTGACCTTTGACCTTGTGCTGTGACCTAACTATGACCCTTAAAAGGCGACAGCCCCCCTGAAAAGTTTCCAATTTTTATAAAGTTAACAATGAACATGGCTGTCGGGCATTAACAAAAAATGCCATCAAAGCCAATTTCTAGGCCTCTTTGTTGGATATATAGGCAGAATATAACGCAGTTTACGTCAAAAGTCGCCTTAATAAGATCCACGTCATGAATCATTGGTAAACTGTCTGTAGCATCTCATAAATTTGTCTAAATGGTTCTACGCCACTTCATAAATGATTCTGATCAACATCACTACGGGTTATGTCCTCTTTACACAGGTATGTGCTACTTTAACAGATGATCAGTATAGTTTAGTTTAATTTATATTTTCAGGTTGGACAGGTGTCAGAAAATTTCACAACTATAGGTATAATCCTGGCCATCCTGTTCTTTCCTCTAGGAATATTGTGCTGCTTGATGATGAAGGAGAAGAAATGTGACAGATGTGGCGCGAAATTTTAGAACACAAAAATATTAAATATAGTGACTATAACTAAAGCTCTGTATATCAAATGCAAAGTACTTTACACTTTCTCAGTGGAAAAATATTGTACTGACACTAAGGTGTACCGAAGGGAACATAGCAATGTGCTTGATTATAAGAGGGATATATTAGAAAGGAATAAGCTTTGAATGTAATTATTATACAGTTTTCATCATCTGTAACTTTGTCTATATTTATTCATGTTATTAGATATATTACTTCTTACTGTTTAAAAAGTTGCACGCCTCCAGATTTTTGTAATTGTGAATGTATCTTCACTTGTTAGTCAGTGTAACCAAAAGGTAATTATGTAATTCAGTTCATTTTAAGGTAAGTAGTAGTGATTCGATGAATTCTATTATTGTAACATAAAGATGAATGTCTGATTCAACGATTTTTATTTGTAACTAAAATGTGAATGGGGGATTCAATGACTTCTGTTCTGATAGCATAAAGGTAAATATATGATTCGATGAAATCTATTACTATAAGTATTTATTAGACACCAGTATCTGTTAAAACTGTACAACTCTGTGCCTGCCCATTTCAAGTTGTAACAGAATTGGACACCATTTGATAAAATCTTAGTTTCCTTGTCAGATATTAATGAAGAGATAATATATCCAACACAGAGATTCGTCGTTGAATTAAGTCATTGTTAGGTACGAAGGAATTTTATCACGTAAGCGCAGCTAAACGACAATGATTTTATTCAAGAGCAAATCACTTTTTGAGATGTAGCATTTCGATTCTAACACGATATCAATGATAATTATGATATAGATCTACATCCTTTAAGATATCCATCAAATAGTTGCCTATTTTGTCTGGTTTTCTTTTCCAGCGCGCCGCTCTGACGTACATGTATAACGCTGTAACGCAATAATTGTTACGTACACATAGTGAAATTTGAACACACAGTTAAACTATTCTTTGTTTTATAGGTAAATAAACCGAGTCGTGTTAGAATGTTTATTTTCCACATCGGCTGTATTCAAGTAAATGGAGTATCATGATTTATTCCAACATGGCTCGACTTGCTTGCCAGTTAAACAAAGAAAAAAGTTAAGCTCTGTATATTATGCAACAAATAACGGTTAACACGCGGACCAGCAAGAGACCATTATGACGTCAATCATGACATCAGACTGCCGCTTGACGTCCAGTTGATTATTTGTTAAATATACCATCCCACATCATACCACCATTTATAAAATACGACGTAAATAATCAATTTTCACCAAAAATATTCTGCTTTTCAATGCAGACACTTTCACATTTTTTTCACATTTATACGCAATGTTACGGTGGCATGGAGGGGACATAGGAAATATTTTATTTATCACATGCGCACGTGTTAGCTAACACGTTCGCACGTGATAAATAAAATATTTCCTATGCGAACGTGATAACTATCGCGTGCGAACGTGATAAATAAAATATTTCCTATGCGAACGTGATACGTGCGAACGTGTTAGCTACCACGTGCGCACGTGATAGTTATCACGTGCGCACGTGATAAATAAATTTCCTTTGTCCCCTCTATGCCACCGTAATGTTGACATTTGTTTAAGACACTTTCATATAGATAAAGTATTTTGGAAAAGAGTAATTTGTCTTCTTTTAAAACATTTAACCATAGAATAGAGATATACAATATACGTGACTTAAGATGAACAGGTGATTAAAATGTACTTGCATAAAAAATAAAATTGCCTTTGTCATTGCCTTAATTTTATTTTTCATAAAATATGAATTATTGTAAAGCTTCTGTTTGTTTGGTTTCTTGGATATTACTAGTAGTAAGTCACGTGAACACCAGTCTAGATCAAAGGGATATTTTCCAGATATTGACGATGGAGGGAAACCTCAGGTGCTCCTGGCATCATTCAGGCATGGGTGGAGATAGAGATGTAAACACGGATATATTTTGTGTGTGCCTAAACATTAGGTAATAGCAATTTTTGATGCATCATCATTTATTTAGTACATCAATCTTAATCTGTACTTTCATAACCTGTAGTTTTGTTCCTGTATTTGAAGCATTAAGAATGATAACTTTGACAATGTTGTTTAAAATGATTATCTTAATGACTATTACGGTGAGGAAAAAGAAATCAAAATTGCCATTTTGAAGAAAATCGAAGATGTTCCACACTAACAAATACTAACAGTCAAGTCAAGTCGCAATGTGGGCGTGCAGCAAATCTCTACAAAATAACCGGAAACCCTTGTCAAAAGGTACTCAAATACGAAAAGCACAATTTATATCTAAACAGTGTTTGGAAAACAATATTAAATCTGAATCGGTCTAAACAAATACCTAAACGCATGAGCAATATACATTGTTTCTGTGAAATATAAAACAAATATATCTTCAGTGTAATCATATAAATTGTAGCGAGGCATTTTGTTGTCTTTCCATTATTCATTTGAAATGCATTCTTCCCCATGATATCGGTTGCACAATTCTCTAAAAAGTACAGTTTACTAGTCTAGAAATTCTCAGAAGTGTTATTGTTGATTTTTCTATGCTCCGTTAAGTTCCCTTCCTCGAACGATTGAATGTTAACTAAACTTTACAATGAATGTTATTATAATTGAGCCGTGCCATGAGAAAACCAACATAGTGGCTTTGCGACCAGCATGGATCCAGACCAGCCTGCGCAGTCTGGTCAGGATCCATGCTGTTCGCTAACAGTTTCTCTTATTGCAATAGACTTTAAAAGCGAACAGCATGGATCATACCCAGACTGCACAGGCTGGTCTGGATCCATGCTGGTCGCAAAGTTTGGTTTTGTCATGACACGGCTCATATGTTATTGGCCGCTCCGTAGTAAGTGTTATATGATCTGTCTATTGTCAACATGTTTATTGAGCAAATAGGTCAAAAACTTGAAATGAAAAATGTGAAGATTAATTTCTGATGTAATAATTTTTAAAAGCACTTACTGAATGACATGCCAGTATATAGTTGACATGCCAGTATATAGTCAAAACTAGTCGACCTCTGCATTCAGTAAGTGTATACATGCATTTGAACATTCTTCTATTGATCTTGAATTTTAATACTGATAAGCCAGTAACACTCTCTGTGTATTGTTTGCATGTAGAACATTGTATTATGGCAAATATGAGATGATATATTTTAGAACACTTTTATGAATCATTAGCATCGCCTTATGAAATGTCAATCAGCCAATTTAGATAGCATCTAAAAGTTTGATCAATATCGTCATGAAACAAGAATGAATTGAAAAATAATCGATGTATTTAGTGTTGCAGAGCAACCAACAGTTTCAAAATGATTTGCTGAATTCAGTATTTGAACAATATTCTACAGATTTTTCAAAACCTCTCTAAAGGTTGAAGGGTTTTAACTTTAAACTACATGAAACTTTGTTATTTATTACATGTGTAATTTCTGTTGTGTTAAAAGAAAACCTAAGAATCCAGTTGTTATAGTAAATAAGTTGAACGAATATTATTCAAAATTTAGCCAATTTCTATTAACAGTTTAAAAATGCAAACAACTATTCTTGGTTTTATGTGTTTGATTAGATATTTAGTTTTCCGCATAAAATCGTAATACATTAATATTTTATAAATCTTTAACAATAAAAATTAAACAAAGTTTTCTGACTGGATCGCCTGTGGAATCCTAAAAGATCTTAGTGAAAGTAAAAGGAATGTTGTAATTTTTAAAGGTGATTTAAGTATTGATTCTATCAAATGCCCTTGTTTTTTTGTAAGAAAGTAAAAATGTTTGCTACATTTTTACAAGGACTTGTACTTACTCTGTGCTTACATATAAATGTATATAAATGTATGTATAGCTTTCTACATAAATATTATATAAATCATGAAGCTATTCTGGTTTTCTTCACGGTACTATCGCAGCAATCAAAGTGACTTTATTCATATACAATTATAATTATGTATTGTGTCTTGATAACAACGACTTTATCAATAGGAAATTATACTCAGATATTCTATCGCAGAAACAATGATATTATTTATAGAGTTGTTTTTATAGTTAGACTTTCCGTCGCAGTCACAGTGACATAATTTATACAAAATTATAATTAGATATTTCGCAGCAGTTACAATAATTAAGTTTATAAAAACTTATAATTAGATATTCCGTCGCATTCACCGTAATGTTATCTATAGAGAATTATAATTAGGTATTCCGTCGCATTCACCGTGATGATAGCTATAGAAAATTATTATTAATTATTGGGTTTGTTACTGACCCTCTACGGAAATATGAAGGGTCAGTATGCTTTATAGAAGGCGAGGCGAAGAGGGTCAGTAACAAACCCTATAATTGATTTGTTTTATCGACCACTTAATTACTTCTCCCGGGCAAGTAGGATAGCTCCCTCATTCATTGAATAGTCGACCTAAAAATGAAAAGTTAAATCATAATTAAAGAAGAAATATTTTGCTTTAATTCAGCAAATTTCCGCCATTTTGAATTGCAATTCTCATGTACGGTCACCCACTGACCCTCTATAGAAATATAGAGGGCAACCACGTGACACTACTCAACCACTGAAAGGGCTAGAATCTGGTTGGAGGTAAAACAAAATTAGATATTCCGTCGTATTCACCGTTATGATATCTATAGAAAATTATAATTAGATATTCAGTCACAGTCACAGGGACTCTATTTATAGAAAGTTATTATAATATATTCCGTTAAATCGTAGATTTTATTGTTTATTTACGTCTCATCAATGTACGTACATATGATACGACACAAAACATCATAATTGCAAAATAAACACGTATCTACGTAAATTGTAACTATTTTATTCTGTTTAAACAAATTTTGCTAGTTAAATACATTAGTGGCAGAGATTGTCGGTTAGGTAAAACGATTTTTAAGTGAAAATGGATATAACGGGTAAAATGATGAAATGGATTATAGTTATATGAGCCGTGCCATGGGAAAACCAACATAGTGGCTTTGCGACGAGCATGGATCCTGACCAGCCTGCGCATGCGCGCAGTCTGGTTTGGATCCATGCTGTTCGCTTTCAAAGCCTATTGCAATAGAAGAAACCGTTAGCGAACAGCATGGATCCTGACCAGACTGCGCGGATGCGCAGGCTGGTCTGGATCCATGCTGGTCGCAAAGCCACTATGTTGGTTTTCCCATGGCACGGCTCATATATAGGTTAAACAGAAAGTATTACCTAATTAACAAGTCAGTGACTACATTACAGCTACCCTGAGCACTATCTCATGTTCGGGACTGACCGACAGTTATCGCTTTATCTTGAAGAGACATCAAGTTTGTTTAGTTGATAACTATCTAATTTATGTCGATTTCTGACTGGGATATGAGGTTCCATTTTAATGCTGAGCACAAAGCAAGGGAGCTACAAGTCAAGACCTCCCACACTATAAGTGCTTCCTCTGGCACTAGGCAATCGATGCGGTCCAAATATCATCATAGACATTAGTTTATTTAAGGTAGGCTTAAATATGACCCAGTTCAGTTCCCCCTAATTTTCTCTAGGGTTCTCAATATGACATTTTGCCACGAACATTGAACATGGTCCATTGCTTCATTTAGCAATCAAACAATTATTTTCTGACCCGGTAAGACAAGTTACTTGCTTATGATCGAACATGTATGACTTCATCAGGATACAATGAATACACATACAGCATATATACGATCATTACATAAAATCAAAGCAAAAGTAGTGATTTTTAAAGATATACTGATACCCAAAAATTAAATTTCTGATTTGTAGAACATTGAAATATACGTCTAAATTATTTAGAGCATCTAACCAATTATAGTATACATTGCCCCTTTTGGCAGACACATTATGTCTTGATGGTTATAGATGTTCATCGAATCTAGACTGCTGAAATTGTATGACAGCACTGTATAAGGTTAATATTATACCATACAGTTCGTCACGCAATACATATCAGAGAGATAACCAGATCAATACTACGTCCAACATTTTCAGATTACTAGCAAATACTGTACCTCATTTATAACACCTGATCAGCATAATGTTTTACCCTGAGGCGAAATGATACTAGCAGCAACAATTACGAATTATTCTCATATTGAAGGTATTAAAAGATTACTTTGTTTTAAAGCAGTAATGATGCTGCTGCTGGTCAATCTATGACCATTGACTTCATGTGTTGGTAACTTGCAGATGTGGAGATGCTGGCAGATCTGGATTTTCTGACACATTCATAAGAGTCTGATTTTGTCCTGACTTGACGGCTCGAGGTGCAAGGGGGTCACTATGCTTAAAGATTTCAAAGCTTGAAAAGAGACTTCTAGCTACATTCTTAAGGCTCTCCATACAGATTACGGCATGAATTATCTGGTGGTAAATGGTACGAGTGCTTTCTAAACACAGTGAAGACACTTGACACATCAACTCCAGTGAGAACGACGACGCCCGAGAGGTATCTTGATATGCATAGTTTTTGTGAAAGTTAATGATTCGTCTTGTATTTCTGTACTAGTATATGGTCCATGTTTCAGGTGTGTATTAGATCATGCGGTTTATTTTAATATTTTATTTTTCGTGAAAGAGAGGATTGACCTTAAGTCCCAAACTTTTCTCCGGAGTTTGCCTAAAACAGAGATGGCTTTGGTTATCCAGAATCTCAATTTAGTTTTGCAGTTGAATGTGACAAATTGCTTTCAAAATGGTGAGGGTGTCAATTGCTCGAAGACGCTGGCCTTCTACTGGCCTGTAGATTTCATGGTAAAAATTTTTGTTTACAGGACGGAATGTTACCCGTATCTTCTTGGTGCTGGTGGTCAGTCCAAAGTTATCTTCACTTAGGGAACCTGTTATATCCCTCTCCGAATTGTCAATGAAGTCGCAGTCATCAGCACAGGGGAAGTCCCAATTAGTTCCTTCTTTGCTGTTCTGCAAGTCACCAGAGAGCAGGACTAAACTTGCACTATCCATTACCTTCTATGTTGCCTATAGGTTTCTTCATTCATGTTGTCAATGGTTGGGGAAAGAACACAGATTTATTTTTGACAATTTGTATTGACAGAATGAAGAGATACCTTTGTTTGTCACATGACTGAAGATTTTTATATCTTCTGTATAGCATTGCCGTCTATGGTTTTGTATCCTGAATTGATCGATTCAATGTTAATCATCGTAAGACTTTACATTGATCACTCGACTACACTCCAATTCAAATCTCTGACTTAAATAATGTGGAGAAAAAGTTCAGATTCAAAATAAGAAAAAAGCTTGTGTATGAAGTTTTGTTCTTTTATAAGCTGTCTCAGATTTGGTATTGTATTGCCAGAAAAAAAGACACCGGCGCATGAAGCACCTAAAACATTGTTACCTTGATGAATCAAAGCTTTCGGTAAACTGACGGGGCGTAGAAATTGATTTACAGGGTCTTACTGAGAAAAATGGCATCTAAAGAACAAGAAAAACATTTTGTATGTGAAATATAAATCGAGGGTGAATGCGAAAGCATGCTGATGACTTTTATTCCAATATTTCTTGTTTTTGATGATAAATATATTTAAGAAATACTTTTAAAACCGTGTTTTAACACTGTTTATACAGGATGGATGGTTATATGCGTATAAAAATGTCATGATGGGACAGCCCGAGTAAAATTATTTCGTCCGACGTTTAACCGCCCGAGTGTATTAATAGTGATCAAACACGGTATTACTATAAATTATTCCGATTCTTATACATCTTTCATTGTAAAATTTAGATAAAATATGATAGAACTGTTACGCAAGTATGGCGCCAAATGGTAGGTCATCATGCTCCTTTGTTTATACTTGCGGAATAGTTCTATTTGGGCGCAAATGATGGCGAATTATTCTACACATCGAATAACCAACTAGGTGTGTTTGTAAATAAATTAACACAGTTCTGCTATGTAACATTTCGTTTTAAACATTATTTTACTTCACGTAACTCCGTTCTTGAGTTAAAGCCTTCCGTATATATATGGATTTTTTTTTTCACGAGCACGTTACAGTTTTAAACAGATTTCAATAAACTTCACACATGTGATTACTATGAAGTTAAGATGTACGTGACATATTACTGAGGGTCAGAGTTATGAGCAAAACGATTTAGACAAAATATGTTATTTCCTCTGATAAAGCGGTAATCAATTCAAGTAATTGCTGAGGTGTCCGGGGAATAATTTGGATTGTATCCCATTCTGTCTGCTGAACTGTTTTGTTGTATTCCGTACATAATCTTACTCAACAAATGTCAGCAATAATTTGACAGGACTTTTTTATTCTGTCCTGTTGTGTAAAATATTTGCACGAAGCTGGTATATGGTGTTGATATGATATCATCATTAAATATCTTGGCGGAGTGATGGATCGGGGTTTTGAGTATGAATTTACGTTGTTATGATTTGTAGCGTGTGGAGAGCATAAGACAAAACTCTTATTTAAAACATAGCCAAAGTAATGCTTATTGATAATAAAAAGAATCAACATATTACCTTTGTTTTTGTAAAGGTTTGAATAATTTTTTGTCAGAAAAATATGTCAAATACATTTCGATCAAGTTTAAGCATGAGTTTTACTGCGTTCATGCAGCGATCGCGTTTTTTTAAATGTCAGTTAAAATAAACTGTATGGTCCAACAAGATGTTCAACTACATGTAAGATCAATTCTTTCCGCTTTAAGGATAGAGATGCCGGTTAGAAGTATATTCTTATATAGAGGTCGCTCTACATAACAAATGGTTATCGACTTACTTTCAAATATCATGTCATTTGTTGATTCTATCTTTGGTTGCGCATGGTTTAATGACTTACAAATGTCGAAAAGCATGTACTTTTACATTTGTAGTTTAATTCCGAACCGTGTAGTTTGTTTTTGTAAACTTATAAATAGTGTCACTAGTAACAAATATAGCTGAATTTCGTAAGACTGTAAGTAATGTTAGTGGGAGGAAAGTGCAAGATACAGAAGACGCTCCAATTACAAAAACTTCCCTGATTCTTTAGCATGCAAGGTATAAAACAACTATGCACGGGGCCTTGATCCCAATGTTAAGTCATTATTAGCTGGAGAAACGGGGGCTCGAACTCACGGTCCCTGGCTTCGTAGTTAGAAAGTGTTACCTCCAGACCACTGCGTTCGCTGTTCTGGATCAGGTATATTTTGTTATAATACGCTTCTAATAAAGGGGCTAATGAATGCACAGCGGGCTGATCTACATTTCATATTTCTAAATACTTACATGCCCCAATAACAACACTCCGTGCACAAACACCTGTTTTGATTTTTATTCATGTGCACCTTGTGAATTCAAATATGAATCTACACAATGTTCTGCAGTTTTCTGTTGGTGTAGTTCATAAATTGAACATCTCGCACATATTAATTATGTCAAATCTTCATGAACTACAAAGGATGGCCGTGACTAATCTTACTTAACACCAAATCTATTTCTTCCAAAATTCACAAAAGATGCTCAAGCCCTATGCTGTTCTTAACTGACAAACATTCAATGCAGTGTGTACTTTCATTTCGTGTATTTGGAATTAGAAACGACGTAAACGTACATTTGTTAAACTGAACATTGCAGACCTAATTGTAGTTTTGAACTGAAAAGTTGCAGACCCGCTTCCAAAAAAATAAAGATTGGCATAAGAAACAATAAATGTCTGCAACGTACAAATGTAAACGGAAAATCAATGTGAATCTAAACCATTTAGAACATCTGAAAATTGCTGACATGGAGTATAGTTGCAACATTGTAAGATTGCATTAACGGTGTAGGGTGAAATAGGTGGACATAGATAAAAGTGGACAAAGGTCATGTGCGCATGCGCTTATCTATATATAGTTAATGGGCTGAGCGCGCTAAATATCTCAGGGTACATCTCAAAACCTAAAATCACAGGTTCGCCGATTGATAAAAGCGGCCAGTAACAAATAAATATTATCTGGATTCAAGACATTTAAGTTTCCGTATATAAACTGGGATAATATACTAAAGCTGACTTATCTTAATAAATACGATGGACATAGATATCATCATAAGGTCTAAAATAGTTTCTGTGTTTTCCCGGTTATATTTTACCTATTTTTTACTTGGAAGACATAATTAGAAACTTGTGGGAATGCGCAGCATGAAATCTCCAGCGAATAGCGATAGTTGTGAGTTCGAGTCCAGTCAGAGATTTTTTTTTTCATTTTGTCTTTTACTTTGTAATTGTTTCATGGTCTTATAACCCAGTTATGTAAAGAGTAGATTTACAGCATATTCGGTTTAAAGCAATAGTAATTTTGCCCATTTTGTCTTTTACTTTGTAATTGTTTCATGGTCTTATAAATGTACAAATAATATACGTGTACATACATAAGAAACGCAACTAAGGAATTAGTAGACATACTAACAATCCACTGGGAAATAAGTGGACGTTTGAGGCAGAGATTAGGAATTGGTATATATACTAATAATCTCCAGGGAAATATGTGGACACAACACATATGAGACACAGCTCATGAAATGGTAGACACAGTAAGAAACTCATGGAAAAGAAGAGGACTCGTCATTGAAACACAACTGAGTAACTTGTAGACATAATAAGAATCTTCTGTGAGATAAGTGGACACGACATATAGGAGACACAGCTGAGGAATTAGTAGATATACTAACAATCTACTTGGAAATAAGTGGACGTGTGAGGCAGAGATCAGTAATTGGTAGATATACTAATAATCTCCTGAGAAATAAGTGGACACAACACACATAAGGCACAGCTGACGACATGGTAGACATAGTAAGAATCTCCTGGGATATAAGTGGACACGACATATATGTAACACAGCTGAGTAACTGGTAGACATTATAAGAATCTCCTGTGAGATAAGTGGACACGATATATAGGAGACACATCTGAGGAATTCGTAGACATAATAAGAAGATGGGAAATAAGTGGACACGATATATACGAGACACAGCTGAGGAATAGTTACACATAGTAAGACTCTCCAATATAATAAGTGGACACGATATATATGAAACACTGTTGAAAAATGTTATACTTAATGAGAATCTATTGGGAATTATGTGGACGCGATATGTATCAGAAACAGCTGAGGAAATAGTAGGCATAATAGGAATATAACACATATGTTTGATTAAGTGTATGGACTGTCAAGTTTACCTTACATCAATAAAAGCATTTCTCTCCAGTATGTATTTTAATGTTTGATTAAATTAGTGGACTGTCAAGTTTACCTTACACAACATTTAAAAAGTTCTCTCCAGTATGTATTTTCATGTTTGTAATGGATATTTTGATTTGTTTTTGATATCGCGACGTACGTTTGCGTTTTGAAATATGTGGACACGAAATATATGAGACACAGCAGAGGAATTCGTAGACATAATAATAATAATCCACTGGGAAATAAATGGACATATGAGACTCAGGTGGGGAATTGGTAGACATAATAAGAAACTTTTGGGAAAAAGTGAACATGATAATTATATATGATACATAGCCGAAAACGTGGTAGACATAATAAGAAACTTGTGGGAAATAAGTGGACATATGAGACTGAGCTGAGGAATAGGTAGTCAAAATTAGAAACTTCTGGGGAAAAAAGCAGACATATGAGACAGAGCAGAGGAATTAGTGGACAAAATAAGAAACTTGTTTTGAAATAAGTGGACATAAGAGACAGAGCAGAGGAGTTGTAGACAAAATAAGAAACGTGTGGGAAATAAGTGGACATATGAGTCCAAGCTGAAGAAATGGCAGACAAAATAAGAAACTTTTGGGAAATATGTGGACATATGAAAGAGCGCTGAGGAAATGATAGACAAAATAAGAATCCCCTGGGAAATGAATAGACATATGAGACTGAGTTGAGATAATTTAGAAACTTCTGGGAAAAGGCGGACATATGAGACAGAGCTGAGGAATTAGTAGACAAAATAAGAATCCCATGGAAAATAAGTGGACATATGAGACAGAACTGAGGAATTGGTAGACAACATAAGAATCCCCTTGGAAATAAGTGGACATATGAGACAGAACAGAGGAATTGGTAGACAACATAAGAATTCCCTTTGAAATAAGTGGACATATGAGACAGAAATGAGTAATTGGTACACGATATAAGAATCCCCTGGAAAATAAGTGGACATATGAGACAGAGACAGAGCTGATGAATTGGTAGACAAAATATAGTCCAATAAACGAAACATTTTAGTTTTAAAGTTAACAGTATATATCTGGAGTTTGTTCTTTTCTTTATCTATTATAGTAGGCAAAATAAAAAACTTGTGGGAAATAAGTGGACATATGAGACAGAGATGAGGATTTAGTAGACAACATAAGAATCCCCTGGGAAATAAATGGACATATAACTTAAAGACGGAGCTTATAAATTTGTAGACAAAATAAGAATCCCATGGAAAATAAGTGGACATATGAGACAGAACTGAGGAATTGGTAGACAACATAAGAATTCCCTTTGAAATAAGTGGACATATGAGACAGAACAGAGGAATTGGTAGACCACATAAGAATTTCCTTTTGAAATAAGTGGACATATGAGACAGAAATGAGGAATTGGTACACGATATAAGAATCCCCTGGAAAATAAGTGGACATATGAGACAGAGACAGAGCTGATGAATTGTTAGACAAAATATAGTCCAATAAACGAAACATTTTAGTTTTAAAGTTAACAGTATATATCTGGAGTTTGTTCATCTCTTTATCTATTATAGTAGGCAAAATAAAAAACTTGTGGGAAAAAAGTGGACTATGAGACAGAGATGAGGATTTAGTAGACAACATAAGAATCCCCTGGGAAATAAATGGACATATAACTTAAAGACGGAGCTGATAAATTTGTAGACAAAATAAGAATGCCATGGAAAATAAGTGGACATATGAGACAGAACTGAGGAATTGGTAGACAATATAAGAATCCCCTGGTAAATAAGTGGACATATGAGACAGAACTGAGGACTTGGTAGATAACATAAGAATCCCCTTTGAAGTAAGTGGACATATGAGACAGAACTGAGGAATTGGTAGACAATATAAGGAACCCCTGGGAAATAAGTGGACATATGAGACAGTGACAGAGCTAATAAATTGGTAGACAAAATAGTCCAACTGACGAAACATGTTAGTTCTAAAGTAAAAAGTATATATCTGGAGTTTGTTCTTCTCTTTATCTATGATGGTAGACAAAATAAGAAACTTGTGGGAAGTAAGTGGACATATGAGACAGAGATGAGGATTTAGTAGACAACATAAGAATCCCCTGGGAAATAAGTGGACATATAGACAAAATAAGACAAGATTAATATGAGACACAGCCGAGGACTTGGTAAACATTATAAGAAACCTGTGGTAAAAGTGGACAGGATATATATGGGACATAGTTGAGAAATTGGTTTGCATAATAAGAATCACCTGGGAAATATATGGACGCAATATATACGAGAAACAGCTCCGAAATTAGTAGGCATCATTAGAATCTCCTGGGAAATAAGTGAACACAATGTATATATGAGACACAGCTGAGGAATCCGTAGACATAATAATAATCCACTTTGAAATAAACGGATATACGAGACACAGCTTTTGGTAGACATAATAAGAAATGTCTGAGGAAAATGTGGACACGATATATATGATACCCAGCCGAGAACTTGGTAGACATAATAAGAAACCTGTGGTAAACTGTGGACAAGATATATATATAAGACACAGCTGGGGAACGATAGACAAAATAAGAACCTCTGGAAAATAAGTGGACACGAAATAGATGAGACACAGCTGAGGAATTGGTAGACACAATAATTCCCTGTGAAATAAGTGTACACGATATATATGAGACACAGCTGAGGAAATCATAGACATAATAAAAAAGTGGACACGATATATATGATACCTAACCAAGAACTTGGTTGAAATAATTAGAAAATTGTGGGAAATAAGTCGACAAAAGAGACAGAGCTGAGGAATGGTAGACAAAATAAAAATCCCCTGTGACATAAGTTAACATATGAGACGGAGCTAAGAAATTGTGGACATGATATATAAGAGACACAGCCGAGGACTTGGTAGACGTAAGAAACTTCTGGGAAGTAAGTGGACATATAAGACAGAGCTTAGTAATTGGTAGACAAAATAAGAAACTTTTCGGAAATCAGTGGACACGATATATATATGACACAGCAGAGGACTTGGTAGAAATAAGAATCTTCTTGGGAAAAAGTGGACATTATATATATGAGACACAGCCGGAGACGCGGAAGGCTAATAAAAACATTAAAAAAAGCGGACACGATAGATAAGAGACACAGCAGAGGAATTGGTAGATATAAGAAACTTCTGGGAAATAAGTGAACATATGAGACAGAGCTGAGACATTGGTTGACAAAATAAGAAACTCTTTGAAAATAAGTAGACACGATATAAATGAGGCACAGCCGATGACTTGGTAGATATGAGAAACTTCTGTAAATAAGTGGACACGATATGAGACACAGCAGAGGAATTGGTAGACATAAGATATAATCCCCTGGGAAATAAGTGGACATATAAGACAGAGGTGAGGAATTGGTAGACAAGATAAGGCACTCGTGGAAAATATATATACATATGAGACAGAGCTGAGAAATTGGTAACAGAAATAAGAAACTTCTTGGAAATAACTGGACATTCGAGACAGAGCTGAGGAATCGGTAGAAAAAAAAAAGAATCCCCTTAGAAATAAGTGGACATATGAGACACAGAGAGCGGAGTAATGAGAAGGAAAAATAAGAATCTTCTGGGAAATAAGTGGAACAGAAATGAGGAATTTGTAGAGAAAATAAGGGAAAGAAGTCGACGTATGAGACAGAGCTGAAAAATTGGTAGACAAAATAAGAAGCCTGTGGGAAATAAGTGCACAGATGAGACAGATCTGAAAAATTTATAGACAAAATAAGAAGCCTGTGGGAAATAAGTGCACAGATGAGACAGATCTGAAAAATTTATAGACAAAATAAGAAGCCTGTGGGAAATAAGTGCACAGATGAGACAGATCTGAAAAATTTATAGACAAAATAAGAAACCTGTGGGAAATAAGTGGACATAAGAGACAATGCTGAGGAATTGGTAGGAAAAATTAAAATACCATTTGAAATAAGTGGAAATATGAAAAAGAGCAGAGAAATGGGAAGAAAAAATAAGAATCTTCTGGGAAATAAGTGAACTAATGATACAGAGCTGAGAAATTTGTAGACAAAATAAGAATCCCCTGGGAAATAAGTGGACACGATATATATGCGATACAGCTGAAGAAACTTCTGGGAATTAAGTAGACACGATATATATATATGACACAGCTGAGATATTGGTAGATAATTGGAATGTCCTGGGAAAACAGGGAACACGATATTTATAAAACACAGGCGATGAATTGGTTGACAAAATGAGAATCCACTGGGAAATAGGTGGACACGACATATACGACACACAGCACAGGAATTTGTAGCCTTGGGACATAAGTAGACATATGAGACAGAGCTGAGAAATTGGCAGACCATAACAGGAACTTATGGGAAATAACTGAACGCGATATATATGACATTCAGCTGAGGAATTGGTAGACATAATAAGAATCCACTGGGGAATACGTTGACACGATATCCTCGGAAATGAATGGACATGATAAACATACATGTAATATACAGCTGATAAAATTGTTGACATAATAAGAATCTCCTGGGAAATACATGGACACGATATTATATGAGACACAACTGACGAAATGGTAGACATAATAAGAATCTCCTGGGAAATAAGTGGACATGATTATATATACGATACACAGCTGATGAATTAGTTGACATAATGCGAATCCACTGTGAAATAAGTTGACACGATGTATATGAGACACAGCCGAGGAATTAATAGACATAATAAGAAACTTTTTGAATTAAGTGGACACGACATATATGACACACAGCCCAGGAATTGGTAGATATAAAAATAATCCCCTTGGAAATAAGTGGACATATGAGACACCGGTGAGGAATCGGTAAACAAAATAAGAAACCTCTGGGAAAAAAATAGTACGATATATATGCGACACAGCTGATGAATCGGTTAACATTATTCTTATCCGCTGGGAAATAAGTTGACAAGAAATATATGACACACAGCTGAGGTATCGGTAGATATAATAGAAATCACCTTGAAAAGTAGTGGACATATGAGACACAGCTCTAGAATTGGTACACATAATAAGAAACCTCTGAAAATAAGTTAATACGATATAAATGAGACACAGCTCTAGAATTGGTACACATAATAAGAAACCTCTGAAAAATAAGTGAACACGATTATAGGACACGGCTGAGAAACTGAAGTCCTGGGTGAGTGAGTTGGTTTTAACGGCGAATCGACAGAAAATTGGTCATATACGCCGAAAGAAGACATTGCAACGCCAACTGAAAGCATAAACTTTTATGTAAAAAATGTAAAAAAAACCTACAAACTCCCTGTAAAAATGTAAAGCACACTGCATAATGTTATAACAATGTCCTTGCATAATGAAAGCATATATAAAACATCATGAAAAATAAAGTGTGGAAATATCACAAAACAGTATTAAAAATTATATACTAAGTAAGTGTGAAAATATAGCTGCAACATAATAAATTGCAAAAGATGTAAATAAAAATATGAAATGTTAGATTTTTTTATAAATTCCTATCTGCTTTAAAAACGATAAAATATTTCCGACTGAAACGTTTTCAAATAATTTTCAAAGATTGAACGTCATAATATGTACTGCGTTTCGAAGCAAAGTCCACACAGTCGATTAAAATATATTCGGGTTGATCTTCTTTATTCAAAAGATGAGCTGAGGAGTTGGTAGACATGATAAGAAACTTCTATGAAAATGTGGACATGATATATATGAGACATAACAAGAATCTCCTTGAAATAAGTGGTCACGATATATATGAAACACAGCCAGTGTAACGTACTCGTTGCTACAATTGACTTGGAAATTGTGTTAATTTCCTTGTTGAGCTCACATCTTCTACATTTTTTGCTGTATTGTCTTCAGACTTCAAGGAAGTGATCGACATGTTAAGACGCAGTGTCTGACATGTACATTTTTGAGAAAGAGAATGCAATGAAAACTGTAGAAGTAGTTCGCTGCACAAGGAAATTATAAAATCTAATACGGCCGCCTTGTATCCGGCTGGAAGGTCTAATTATGTCCGCCATTTCCTCAGCTGTGTCTCATATATATCGTTTCCACTTATTTCCTAGGAACTTCTTATTATGTATACTTATTTCTCAGCTGTGTCTCATATTTATTGTGTCCACTTATTTCCCAAGAAATTCCTATTATGTGCACCACTTCGTTAGATGTGTCTCATACGTATTGTGTCCTCTTATTTCCTAGAAGATTCTTATTATTTCCACCATTTCTCAGCTGTGTTTCATATGCCCACTTATTTCCCAGGAGATTCTTACTACGACTACAATTTCGTCAGCTGTGTCTTATATGTATTGTGTCTACTTATTTCCTATATGATTCTAATTATATCTACCAATTCCTCAGCTGTGTCTTTTATAGATAGTGTCCACTTATTTCCCAGGAGATTCTCATAATATCGTGTCCACTTATTTCCCAGTACATTCAAATTATATCTACCTTTTCCTAAGCGGTGTATTATATATTGTGTCCACTTATTCACCCGGATATTCTTACTGTATCTACGATATGGTCAGCTGCGTCAATATATCTACCTGGTGTCTTCCTCCATCACCAAAGCTGGAAGTCGCTATATGATTTATAATTGTGTCGGTGCGACGTTAAACCCAACATAAATAAATAAATATATATCGTATCAACATATTTCTAAGTGGAATCTTATTATGTTTACCATTTTCTCATCTGTGTCTCATATATATCGTGACCACTTATTTCCCAGATGATTCTTATTATGTCTTCCAATCCCTCAGCCGTGTCTCACATATATCGAGACCATTTATTTTCCAGATGATTCTTATTATGTTTTCCAATCCCTCAGCTGTGTCTCATATATATCGTGTTCACATATTTACCAGATGATTCTAACTATGTCTTCAAATTCCTCAGCTGTGTCTCAATTATATCTTGTCCACTTCTTTTTATATCTTGTCCACTTCTTTCTTAGAAGATTCTTATTATGTCGTACAATTCCTAAGCTGTGTCTCATATGTCCACTTATTTCCCAGGTGATTCTTATCATGTCTATCAGTTCCACAGCTGTGTTTTATATATATCGTTTCTAGTTTGTCCACTTATTTCCCAGGTGATTATGTCCACCATATATGTACCATAGCTGTGTCTATTATATTTATAATATGTGGGCCGGTAGTCTAGTGTTAACACACTTGACTGTCAATCCATAGGCCCGGGGTTCGAATCCTGGTCCAGACACTGGACATTTCTGAAATGCTCTTGAGTGTCTCCAACCTAACTAAGACGCCTGTACTGGTTCTTCCCAGGGGAAACGTCTTCGCGTGTATCGGTGCTATACACCGGGCACGTCAAAGAGCTTGACTATTTATTCGCAAAGAGCTATGCTAAGTTAGCTGGACAGGCATGTATCTAAAAATGAGTTCTCTCTATCTGTTCTGGGGGTTTTATCTCACTCTGTCCCTCTGGTCAGATCGCTCTGTGTCTGTACTAGTAGAGGATGAATTTCGCGCCCTGTGCGGCTGCGTTTGCTATAGGTAAAGCGCCTTTGAACGTGTTTATCATGAAAAGGGCGCTATATAAATGCAGTATTTAATAATAACATCGTGTCCAAATATTTCCCAGATAATTCTTATTATGTCTACCAATACCGCATTTCTCTCTCATAGTATTATGTCCACTTATTTTCCAGTGGATTCTTGGTATGTCTACTAATTCCTAAGCTGTGTCTCTTATATGTGTATATGTATATTTCATAAACTTGTATATTCCTGTTTCATGTCATTCTTAGACAATAGTAAGAAATGGCATATAGCTCTTAATGAACAATTGATACCCACTGGGCAAAACCACCATTGTTCGAAATAAAAAATGCTGTACATTTCATGCAAAATGCCAGCGCCCTAGACCACTCAGTCACAAAGACTATGTAAAATACTATGTCGATAATAAAATATGACCTGAAAGAAAAACAAACCTAAACCATTTTAGACCTTATGAGGATTTTTAATCAGTCACACCAGTATATTAGCCCAATTAATACACGGAAGCTTAGACAAATATCATAAATCAAGAGGATATTTATTAGTTTCTGGGGGTATTATCAATTTGCGAACTAGTCAGTTTAGGTTTTGAGATGTACCCTGGGGTTATATTAAGCGCGCTCCGCCCATTAGCTACATATAGGTTTGCGCATGCGCATATGACCTGTCCACTTTTTTCATGGGTCCACTCCTTTCACCCCACACCGGCACTCGGTTAATATCTAGGAAATAGCAGTCAATACCAAATCAAAACATGTAAGCCTTACTTAGATTCACTAGGGCGAGGTGTTAATCAAAATTAACAATAAACTGAACTACATCATTTAGTTTCTTTCTTAAAAGAGAATGCATACCTGAATTTATAGATACTTATCTAAAATCTTTCAGGCCGAAATATTGTATTAAATGTTGTCTCAGTACAATATTTAAAAACATGCAGATCCTGATGGTGAAGATTGGTGCTGATTTTTCACTGTGATTAAACTCTGACGTATTTATTTAGCATATATTGCAGATAAACAGACTTACTCCGCCTTGTGATATCTCGTCAATTTACTTGGCAATTCCCTTGCAGCTAATTAAGATGACATCAGTTATTTGCAAGGAAGTCATTTTCTATTGCTGAAGGAATACATATGTTAGGATAATGAATTGCTTCAAGTACATTGTAGCATAAACCCCAAGCAAGATGGGCATTTCATCTAATTGTTGTTATTTTACAAAGCACAAATGAGTATATTCAACTGGTTTGATTATTTACATTTAATTTATTTTAAACAATGCAAATTATTTCTAGGTATATTATTTAATTATCAAGCGTTTAATAATACATGTAACTTTACTGGTTTCATGCTTGTTTATATTTAAATTATCTCTGTTCTAACAGAATTTAGAGGTGATTGATTTTGAAACCACAGGTTTGCATAAAAATAAAATCATTCTTTGATTTCTGACAAAGCTGGTTATATATTTAGGTTAAATCAGTTTTGAAAAGATAAATTAGTTTATTTATGAAAATTAGTTTATTGTTACCTTTTAAATATGTATTTATAGAACGATGGTACGTCAGTAACCATCGCTTTTGCCGACTTTGACATAGGTGAAATTCAGCATAACTTGAATATATACAGTTGAATATCGTTACCTCGATATCGGTTACCTCGATACTCCGGTTAGCACGATGTGTTTTAGTTGGTCCCGATTTTTCCGTATATATTTCTCTGTAATTATTTATCATTACCTCGATATGATTAGCTCGATATTTTGTTTAGCTCGATGAGATTTTTCAGTCCCGTCAACTTATAGTGGACGCAACTTGACCCCGATGGTTGACCTTTTGCATTATAATACATAATGAGGCACAACCTATTATTGAAAAGGAGTGTACGTAAAACACGAGCTGCACGAGAAAAGGAAATATAAATTTGTGTAAATATATATTAGTGTACTGGAAAGTTTTAATTGTTCATATAAAAGTATATATACTTTGATATTGCACTGTATACAAATTAATTCCATATAAATGTACACGGCTATCCTAAGCTCCCTTGATTGCTATAATGAAATATGCGATATGAATAATCAGCCTAAGGCCAACCATCGCAGTCAAGTTGCGACTACTACTAATAAACTTTGATAATGTGGCAGTTGAGTCCAATAAGTCCAGGGGTGTTCAATGATAATCCGTCATAGATCTATTGTAAACCAAATATTGGATTTACCTGTATTGGAAATTAAACAGTGTCGATTGTATTTAGGTCAACTGCCACATTATCAAAGTTTATTAGTATACCTGTACTGTTTTTACACCTGGTTTTGCCGATATCACAGCTTGTCAACAAATATCCATGTTATGTGTAAGGTGTGAAAATCAACCTATTGTTGTCCGGGGATGTATTAATCATAATCAAGATAGTTTGTGCGTTTGTTTTGTTTGTTATTTAATCTTTACTCCAGTTTAAATGGATTTATAGGTATCGCACAGTAATAAGGCGTTTTGAAATGTAAACAAACATAACAATAGCATAAATCTAATACACAACGTTTACGCTGCGAATAGTAATTCCTCGTTGGCCGAGCGGTATTGGTATCCGTCTTATACTTTTTCGTCGGGAGTTCGATTCCCGGACCCGTAAAAAGTATTTTGAAAACTGTATTTAATTTCTTTTTTCTTCAATACGATTTAAAGAAAACAGCAAAAATTTGTTAATCTAGTACTAACTTGTTCACGAACTTATATATGTCATTGTTAACACGTATTCATGTTTATATATGCTTCATCTTTAATATGAACTAATGTTTTGAGGCTTTCGTGAATAAATTAGAAATCAGAGAAAAACAAACTTACACAAAGTACATAAATTAAATACAAAATAAAAAATGACGGATGCAAAGTTCAAGATGCATCAAGACTATCACTACAAAATGATTACATGTCTATCCACTCAACCTACTTCGCCAGCAAGCCAACTATTGATCATACCTTCAATATCTTTCCTTTTAAAAGAGATTGCTAAGTACTTATTGTTTATTTACATGATGCTAAAAATAAAAAATAACACAATACTGTGCGTTACTAATAAACTTTGATAATGTGGCAGTTGAGTCCAATAAGTCCAGGGGTGTTCAATGATAATCCGTCATAGATCTATTGTAAACCAAATATTGGATTTACCTGTATTGGAAATTAAACAGTGTCGATTGTATTTAGGTCAACTGCCACATTATCAAAGTTTATTAGTACTTATAATTCCCAATAATTACTCTTATAAAACAGCGTGCAAGCGGGCAAACTGCTTTCCAATATAACAATTATTTGGATGAAATATTTTTCTGTTTGACGGAGTAAAAATCTGCCATTTAGGATTGAGTAACAATATGCGTTTTGAACTGGCAAATTTTAGTTATCGAAGAACAGTCAAAATGACTACTCATCTAGGAACATTAAATTACGCTGCATTCAAACTTGTTTAGGAAAGGAATAAAAATGCTAATGTTTATATGTATATTTTGAAAAATTAAAAAGTTGTATGTATATAAATTTGTACTATTTAATTAATATGTTTTATTTGTCAATAAAATTAAAATCGTATGTTCGTTTTATATTATTTCTTTCCCCTTTCAAACCCTTTGAAAATGCATTGGATATAATGGCTATATAGACGTTCGACACAAGTACAAAGTAGTCCCGGATAGTTGATATCGTTACGTCGAACTTCGGATACGTCGATGCAATTTTTACAGTCCCTTGAATATCGAGGTAACGGTATTCGACTATATATAAGGAGCTACTTTAGAAGCATTCAGCATAATCATGCAAAGTGATGGCAGACTCTGGCGCCACAGACTTACACTGAACAACAAGAGTTAAACCGGACCATCACGTAGTTAAACCGAACCAACGCACAGAACCATCACATACTTATATTCAGTCACTATGGAGTTACACTGAACCATCACTGAGTCACACTCAGCAAACACACAAAACCGTCAATGGGTTACACTGAACCAAAGCACAGAACCGCCACAAAGTTACACGGAACCACACAGACTTACACTAAAAATATAATGTTGTATCATCCAGTTTTATATTATTATTATTATTATAATACCAGATTCATACGGCACCCTTTTCATGATATACACATTTTCGAAGGCACTTTATACAATGAAAATGCAGCCACTCAGGGCATCAAATTCATTCTCTACCAGTACAGACACAGAGCGATCTGACCAGAGGGACAGAGCCAGAGAAAGCCCCTAGAACAGATAGAGACAGAGAAATGTTTCAGGTACAGGCCTGTCCGGCTAACTAAGCCTAGCTCTTTGCGAATAGCCAGTATGTTTTTTTTTTAAAGTGCTCGGTGTATTGCATCGATACACTCAAAGCCGTCTTTCTTTGAAAACGTCAGTACTGGCCTCTTAGATAGGTGGGAGAAATTTCCAGTTCCTGGACCGAAATATGTGTCAACGTTCATTCTTCTTTGAAACAAATGATTAAAATATTGCCATTTTATATCTGAAGAATATACAGAATGGCTATAGGACAGTTTTCCTAATAAATTGAGTTGTTTTGAACTTCTTGTGTTGAAAATTGTCATTTTGGCTGCAGTAGTTGATATCTTAACTGTCAGAAACTTATGAAGTTACTCAATGTATTTAATAAAAGCTATAAAATTTTGAAAAATAACCACAATTCAAAGATGTCCAACAACCACATCGGTATGCCTATGATGCATAAATTATATACGAATGATATATAGGGAAGGAATTTTCGAAAAGTCCCAGAAATGGAATTTTTGAATAAAACAATAAACAACCAAACAATTGATTCATTCATTTCATCTAACCAAATGCAATATTACATCGTCATATTTTGCAGACACATATTGTCTCAGGGGTACATCGTGTTTCAATCGCTTTAGTGTGATAGCATATTATGCCTAACAATGCCTTATTTCTGTATTGAGCTTCAATAAATAAATGTCAGAATCATGAACAGATAAATGTTGTAACCAAGTTCATTAGAGCAGAATCAATAGGGTCACATTTACGACCATCACACTGTTACATTGCAGCGGCAAGATATATCTCTGTTGCACAAATGAGCCGCGCCATGAGAAAACCAACATAGTGCGTTCGCGACCAGCATGGATCCAGACCAGCCTGCGCATCCGCGCAGTCTGGTGAGGATCCATGCTGTTCGCTTTCAAAGCCTATTGTAATTAGAGAAACTGTTAGCGAACAGCATGGATCCTGGTCTGGCACTATTCTGGTCTCGAAGCCACTATGTTGGTTTTCGCATGGCGCGGCTCAAATTTTGATTCATGATGAGTAAGGTAATATCTTCCATCACCTAATGTATTCTTCATGATCATGTTATATCATTTAATTGACCACTGCTTTGTGTGGTGTGACATTAAAGCTACTTGCCCACAGTTTGAGTGAAATTTTTCAACATGTTCATTTCCCCAAAGTTTTGCATAGAATGTATATATGACACTAAAAATGATAAAGTGGGTGAAAATAAAAATTAGATATTGGTAAATATGCAAGAAGAATGTAAATTCTCTGCATTATTTCAAAAGCGTTACAACGGTTTACTACTTTCTGTACAATAGTTTTGGTTATTTATAAGAATATCTCAAAAAATGTTATGTCAGTAAGTTTGTACCACTAGTCAGTTTTAGAGTACTCACTTTTTATGGATTTTTGACAGAGATTAGTTTTCATCTAAAATGTGTGGGTCTCTGTAAATGACAATGAACGGAATAATAACTAGAAGTATGTGACCGATATCTTTTAAACTGTTCAAAGCTTATGTTATTCCTTATACATCACTGCTTCCTGAAAGCGTCTTTTATTATATTATGAAATTTAATGCTACAAATGTTCATGTACAATGAACTTTTGTAATATGTGTACGAGCATTTGGCATGATAGATAATTGCTGTCTATCTAATAAATCAAAGACAGCCAATGGACACAAATATTGACAGTTCCATGATTTATTCTGTAACATTTGGCAAGATCTGACTTACATATATCAGTTTATGATAGTATGAATGCAAAAGCAGTTACACAAGTTGTAACTGCCACAAGATCTATTTGGTATTAGCATTGAGCCCCAACCTTCAAACTAACAACTCAGCAGCTTTATTGAATATATTATATCATAAACACAAAATATTACCTTTTATCACTTATCATGTGATTGCATTTAGACCAATGAAAATGACTAGGAATATGCATCTTTATGAAATTCTCCCTCAGTATGAACTGTAGGTAGAATTTACTTGATATTTTTTTTATATCTATGTATTTCATATTTATTGTATTTTTTTTTAGATCAATAGATTAACATCGATCTATGTGAGAGTATTCTAATTTAGCTTAATTTGCAACACCTTTATCTGGTATCACAATATCGCCAATTAAGATTGCATCGTTAGCTTCAGGGACATTTGCCGTCAAATAGAATCATGTTGTTGCGCATGTCTGTCCATTGTTGTATAACGAGGTTTACAAGAATCTGTCCTGTGTATTACTGTTTATTTATTAGGTAAATGGAAGATTAAGCGCATTCATCAAATGAGCCGTGCCATGAGAAAACCAACATAGTGGGATTGCGACCAGCATGGATCCAGACCAGCCTGCGCATCCGTCAGGATCCATGCTGTTCGCTTTCAAAGACTATTGTAATTAGAGAAACCATAAGCGAACAGCGTGGATCCTGACCAGGCTGTGGGGATGCGCAGGCTGGTCTGGATCCATGCTGGTCGCAAACCCATTATGCTGGTTTTTCCGTGGCACGGCTCAAATGCTTCATGAAAAGTTCACTAACATTATAAGCATTGTACAAGAGATCAAAACAATCACACTATCATAGATCGTATTAGTTGATGTCTCTCAGACACAATTTAGGAACATACCAATATTCGAGCCTTCGAACGGGCAGACAACTTACCTTCCACAGTAACCAGGTTCGTGGCTTTCCCGCTTGAAAAAATTCTAGATACTTTGGATGGTTTTGAACCCAAAGCATGCAGTGTATTTGATGAACGACCTTTATCACGTTACTATAAAGGCCCTTGATCAGTTTTTGGAAGAGATCTACACATGTATCTTAGATCATGTTGAAGAATTTCGTTGTCATTTCCATAATGTATTTGACCTTCGAGTATGCCATCTTTTTATGAAAATTTAGTAATTATACTTGGTTTATTTTTTATTGTATATAAATAACAATACATGACGCGAAGAATGGTTATGTATATTTCAATTACAGCCCCTAATATGGCCCTGGTTCTGATCCAAAGATAAAACGTTACAATGAATGATAGATACGTTACTAATAGTGACATCGGCTCAGTTCTTTAATGTAACTGCAAATCATGTCAAGCAAGTTATAAAGAGGACATTATAATAAATATTACTGTGTAAATGCAATATTCATTTTTCTGCCCCTCCCCACCCACAAAGGTGGCCATATTAAAATTGCAATGTCCGCTCCATCCGTCCGTTGTCCGAATTCTTTTCCGGGCTGTAACGCTGCTATATTTAAAGAGATTTTAAAAATGACTTTACATAAGTGTTCAACATAATGAGACGCCATGCCATGCACAAGTACCAGACTCCTAGCTCCAATGTCAAGGCCACACACACAGGTCAAAGGTTAACATGGTTTGTTTCGTGTCCGGTCCATCGGGGCATTTGTCCCTAATAATGAAAGCTCTTGTTTCATTATTGTATAAGAAGCTTTAGAAAAAAATACACCTATCATGTTATCCAAATTCATATCAGTTTAATCTGACAGTTTTATTAAAAGAATAATAAAAATGACTTCAAAACAACATATAGCATCCCTCTCATACTGTGATAGAACAGTAATCACACAACCTCATTAAGGCATGTGAAAAAGTCAACCAAAGGCTTGATCAATAAAAAATGGTAAGGAATCTATGTATATAGCTTATCTATTGTGAAAAAGACAAACATAAATCTGATGATCCATTTTTATCGTTACGTTATAAAACAAATACATTTAGTGATATAAAAAACGTGTGACTGTTTAATGTGTGTGAGTTTTTCTAATAAACTTGTAATGGTAATATTAATGATACTCGGTTGGAAAGAGTTTGATTTAGAGTACTATTCATATAATGTCGCCTATGAGACAATATCGTTGCTTTTTCAATTGCATGGTAAAAATATTGATTGTTGCATGGTGAAATATAACAACTTACGGATTTTAAAACATATAAGGTTCATGTATGTGGTTCTCTGGCTTCCTCTGAGTTTGATAACTTATAATCTGTCTGATGTTCAAGGGACAAAAAATTAACAGTCGCATTTTATGCAAAAACCTTTTTATCCAGGAAAATTCATTTCCACTTTAAAGTTTTGAAAGTAATAGGTAAATAGAAAAACTAAGTAAATTGTTTGTCATACATACTGGTAAAGTGACGTTATTTCAACACAAATATGTGCATCCGAGTGGCAGACAAGGCAAAATCGTCCATATGAAGATCATTAAGAAGATGTAATTTGCTCAATTGTGTCAAACACATATTTAATCAGATTTTTTCTTCCTGTACGATAGTGAGACACATATAAATGGCTCAACATACTTTTTAAGTTGTATTAACAAATACACACGTGGGGCAGCATTTTCACAAATTCAGATGTTTAGTGGAGAATCAATGATTTTATATCACCTGAAAATATGTACAGTATGGCGGGTGCCAGTTGTCTTATTTAGAAAATGCTGTTAATCTAATTACGACGTGTATTGGTAAATAACAAAATCAAAGTACTGACAGTACAGTACTGATGGAAGGTGATTTATGTAATGAATTCATTCCAAAAATGGCACAAGCGCTTTGACAATTAAAAAACAAATATATTTAGGATTTGATTCGGCTAACCAAATTGTCAATATGATACTGCGCTTTGGTGATATATACAGTTATTCAAACCTCATGTAAAGTAAAAGTTGTGAATTTAAGACATGCAGCCGATAATTATTCATTAGTTAATTACTGGAGTATTCGTATAATTATATTCAAAATATGATGGACTGTTTTTACTGGGCATAAGAACTTGTAAGTTTATGATCAAGTTCATAGCTGCCTCAAATGTGGGGTTAGAGTAGGCCAAATGTTTCGGTCTGTAACGATTATGACTTCAGAGGTGGTATGAAATAGTTGCGAGACAATCCATTCCTGATTAAATTCTGCGCGATTACATAGAGAATGTGATTTAAATAAATCACCTTCCAAAACAATTGAATTGTCGTTGCATTTTATATCCATGTGTTTAATGTATGACTTCTACAGCGGAATGAAGTAACCGTGCAAGCAAAAATACACGCAAATAATGACTTTAACTTTATTCTGCTGGCTATGATCACATGTTACAGGCCACACACCGCTACAGAAATTTTGTATTAATATGTAAATTGTTTATTTAAAAATATAATCATTAAATGTTTCCATGACAGCTACAATTACTTTTTTCAATACTGTATGTTCTTACCAAATACTGTCGTTTATGTTCAGTCTTACGTCTTATGTTTTAAATATGTATACATGAAAGTATGTAACAAATGATATGTACAAAATTTTGTGAGTAACATGAAAAGAATAATGGTAATAAGATGAGTTCTTAGTTATTTTATGTCAATTTGCTAACTAAAATAATCACGTGTAAAATTTATCATCATGTACCTGTAATACAAATTTAGTGGCGTGTAACCTTCTAGCTAATAATTAAAATTTTAAATGTATGTTTTATAACTAGTATTTCGAAATATTCTAGGTATACAACCTCGGCATATTTCAGTTTAATTTGTAAATGCACTGTAGTAACTGTTGTTTGTGGCTGTGACGTAAAGTAAACATATCTAACTAACGTACATGTTGATTTTCGTGACCTCGCAGGTTGGTGGATACCACTTCGAATTTACCATATCTGTATCCTCCTACCAGCAGTGGACAACCTTATTGATGTTAAGGTAACTTGACAGTGATAACCAAGATGGCGTCACGAAATTAGGGTTGGTCACATTATTTACTCTTATAGACGATATGCTGCTACAGGGGTCTAAAGATGCATTTTAATCATTTAACACACACATAAACACTTGTGAAAATGCTTTTAACTTATAAAAATATATAATCAAATGTTTTGAAACTCACCATGAAATCTAGTCAATTTTTGTGCGCATTTTGCAGAAAAGTTATGTATCCAAACTGAAAAAAATTTATATCCTCATATCTTAGAATGTGTCATTCAGGTGCTCCACCTATGAACAAAAGAACTTATCCACTGAGTTTTATGCTATTTGCTCTGGAATTTCATCAGTAAATTATAAATTTCTATATTTTACTCCCTAAAAAGTTGAAACCTGCTTGCAGTATGAGGGTCGTTAAAAAAATTCAAAGTACATGTAAGTTTACTTTGTCTTTATTTCTGAGACTTTACATCCTCACATATTAAGAGTTTTGAGTGATGTGTTCATTTCTTAGTAATTCTACATTGTTTGTATTTAAATTTTATAAAACGTTTACAATTTTTTCAACCTTTGTCCTAGTTGAAATGTGTTTGCTACTGTTTGAATAACCCTCAATGTCAAAACTTTACTGACTTGCATGGAAATCTCATGGAAAGTGTGGATCTTAGGTCATACTAAATTAATGTATGTTTAATGTAATTGATAAAGTACATTTTCTTGATTTTCTGTTGCCTCCAAAAAGTACAGAGACAGTTTAGATAAGGATTTTTTTTCATTTGAACATGAAAGGGTAATAAAATATAATGTAATATACCCAAAATCAGCTATGTTTAGGTTAATTTTCCATTCATAGGACTGGGTGAGATTTACAATAAACATATTTTTGGAATTGCATAGCCCCTTGTTACTGAATTTATTTGCTACAAAATATTGAAATTTATAATTTACTGATGAAATTCCAGAGCAAATAGCATAAAACTCAGTGGATAAGTTCTTTTGTTCATAGGTGGAGCACCTGAAGGACACATTCAAAGATATGAGGATATAAATTTTTTTCAGTTTGGATACATAACTTTTCTGCAAAATACGCACAAAAATTGACTAGTTTTCATGGTGAGTTTTAGAATATTTGATTCTATAATTTTATAAATTAAATGCATTTTTACAATTGTTTATGTGTGTGTTAAATGATTAAAATGCATCTTTAGACCTCTATAGCAGCATATTGTCTATAGGGATAAATAATGTGACCAACCCTAATTTTGTGACGCCATCTTGGTTGTTCATGTCAAGTTACCTTAAATATTGATATAATTGTTTTCTTTCAATCAAAAGTTTTTATAGGGTGAAAAAATCGAAAAAAGAGGATTATATTGCAGATATTACACGCTTTTAATAATATCTATGACTTAAAGGTGACCTTTGACCTTGACATTGACCTTGACCTTGAATATTTTTGATATGTATGGATATGATTGTCAAGTGATGTTGGATATACACATATTTGAAACAAATTTGTTTACAATATTTAGACAAATAAATAACCAGTTACAATACGTATATTTGACTACTTTCCTCATATTTTGGCGGCCATCTTGGACGCCATTTTGAATTTCTGGATTATCCGACCATTTTGATTTTAATGAAATTTTGTTTCGTATTCTGCAGACCCTGACAAACATTTTGGTATATAAAAGTTACTGTTTACAGACGTAGACCAGTTGACCCCCTAAATAAGCGTGATATGCTGGTTCATTTCCTACACTATATAGTTTCGCCTTTACAAGATAGAAATTTTGATTTTATACAAAGATATTATATCTAAGATATTAATTGTTAATGGTGTATGCAGTAATATCTCATACTTTTGCAGTCCAAGGTCTGACCTACAACCATTATTCGTCTAAACAATTTAGAACGTTTCATTAATTGCAATATAACACTTTTACATTTCGGTCGTCATATGGATTACCATTTATTTCTGAAGTGCTAATTGTTTATGACATTTTATGCCTTATTTCCATATTGAGCCTCACTCAATAAATATCAGAGATGTCATAATCAATATTTAGTCCAGTATTACTGTCCTGTTTCGTTATAATACACTCAAGTACTAGTCCAGTAGAACTTGGACTGAACCTTGCAATAGGGTATATACAAGGCATTTTTGCAGTTTCCTGTTCTTTAGACTCCAGTAATTGAGAATCCACCGGATGACATCTTGTCATCTTTGGGGAAATTTTTTATTTAAGAAAATTAAAAATGGCCGCCATCGTCGAATTTCAATGTTGTTCTTCTTGAAAAAAAATTAGAAACTTTGTAGCGGGGTTTATCTAAGGTTTTATTGATTTATGTTGTTCATTAGATGGAGCATTTATAGTATCTCATGACTTTCGCGAGATCCTTGGGCGTTTTTCTATTTATAGAATTCAAAATGGCTGCCATAAGAATCATATGATAGCGTATTTTTCATACTGTATTTCAGTTGATTGCTTAGTAACTGATAAAAGTATTGTTGTTATTTGCAATATCATTTTTGTAGAAATAACAAACTACTCAGAGAAAAGAAACACAATTAATACGTCACAAACAGATAGGTACAGCAGCAGCGGTGGCAGCATTATCATCCTCATCAACAACAACGACTTTTCTAAACTTAAAAATATAAAAAAAAAACGAATTGGGAATAGAGAAGCGCAATTTGAATATGTAAGTAATATATAAAAAAACTAAAATTGTTTAAACATTTATACACATGTTTTGACCTGTTGTTACATCCGTAACACATATATATTTATCTACGTTACCAAGTTCAAATTACTTGCATTTCGCAGATGATTGAAAATTCACAAACGCTGATTATTGATGTTGAAATTATAAAAGATTGATATCATAAAACTACATATAGGGCAAGCAATTATCTCCATATCATCAGGAGAAATTTTTGATAGAAAAACTTAGGTCCCAAAAGAAGAAACTTTTCGTATCCTACATCGATTTTTCTTCTGCTTTTGATAAAATCTGGCGCATTGGCCTTTGGAGTAAACTTATCAAAACAGGTATAAATGGAAAAATATTTCAAGTTTTGCGCAATATGTATGCCGATATAAAATCCTGTGTATCCTCAAATAATGACATTTCTGCTTTTTTCTCTAGTACATGTGGAGTTAGACAAGGGGAAAATCTTTCCCCGATTTTATTTTCTATCTATTTAAATGACCTTGAAAGTTTCTTAGAGCAAAACAACCCTGGAATTACTGTAGAGTATCATAACGATAACCTGGATGTATATTTGAAACTGTTTGTACTATTATATGCAGATGACACAATTATTGTTAGTGAGGACCAAATATCATTCCAGTCTACACTGAACGATTTTTTAAAATACTGCAAAAAATGGAAACTTGAAATTAACATGAGTAAATCAAAGGTTATGATCTTTGGAACAAACAAACCTGAAAATTATATGTTTACTCTTGATGGTACACCTCTTGAAATTGTAAAAGAATACAAATATCTAGGAGTGATATTTTCGTCCTCAGGTAGTTTTCTTAGTGCAAGGAAATCGCTTGCCTCTCAGGCAAACAAAGCCATGCACGTTTTGTATAGTAGATTTTCAATCTAGACTTGCCTGTTGACCATCAACCTAAGCTGTTTGATCAAACAATATTACCTGTTTTAACATTTAATTGTGAAGTGTGGGGCTACGAAAACCTTGACATTTTAGAAAAAGTGCATACTGACTTCCTCAGAAAAATCACACATTGCAGAAAAAGCACACCCTTATATATGCTGTATGGTGAACTAGGGCGTTACCCTTTAGAAATAACCGTTAAAACCAGAATAATTAATTTTTGGACTAAACTCTGCACTTCACAAGAAAATAAGATATCTAGACTATGTTATGATTACATGTAAATGTCTGGGTTTAGTTTTAAGTGGCTCCGACACGTTAAGAGTATAGTATGGTTAAACCAACAACTTGTTGAAAACCGAAATCTTGATAAGTTAATTAAAAGAAATTTATTGGATCAATTTTTTCAAACTTGGTCAGGTCTACTTAACAATTCATCCAAAGGAAGAAATTATATGATGTTTAAAAACACTCCAAATTTTGAACCTTATCTTAAGGTACTATCTTGCAGTCATCGCATTACGCTTTTTCATTTTCGAACTGGCAACCACCGATTGCCGGTTGAAACTGGAAGATGGCGTCTCTCCTTTGTAGAACATGATCAACGAAAATGCATCCTATGTAATCAGAATGATATTGCCGACGAATATCATTATATGTTTAAATGCCCTTTCTTCTGTCTGGCCAGGAGAAGACTGATCCCAAGTAAATATCATAATAGACCAAATGCACTAAGATTTAATGAACTAATGAACTCAACATCCCCAACTTTACTGAAAAATGTTGCTATTTTTTCTAAACGTATAATGTCTTTTTTTAACAAGTGATCATATTTTAAAGGGTGCAGCTAAAGTACGGTATACCCTTCCGTTTCTGCCCTAGCAAATGAGATGCTTCTCCCCCGGCCCGTCATGTGGCAATATTACAATCTCTATTTATGCCACTTTATGGCTTTTTAATTCAGAAGTCATACCATATTTTAGCTGTAGCCCGAAATTTTCCAGTACCACAAATATGTAACAAGATGTACTATGTATCAATGAATATTATACACATAGATTCTAGTATAACACTTAGAAATAACTTACCGCAGTCGTATATTTATCCCACCATGAATAATATACATGTATATCCATTTTATTTATTTTCATTTAATTAAACAACTGTTACGACACTTATTAAAATAAAAATCACATTAGTGAATAAACAATACAGCTCCACGTGTACACATTCACAACGCGCACAGAATTCTCACTTATTTTGACCTATGTCAACTAGACCGTAAACTCCCCCGCACATGGGGTTTTCCACTAAAATTAGTCGATAAATTCAAGGTCAGTATCACCCTTGTGAATGTGTACCGCGTTAACTGTATTGTCCACCACTTAGAAACTAGAATTATTACCTATTTAAAAATTACAAACTGTCCCCCATATATGTATTTATATATAAAACTATGTAAATGTTTGTTTCAGTATTGCTATGTACATACACCCACATTTGTTAATATAATAAATCATGTTGTTCTCATGTATACATGCTGTAGGACCTGATTGTAAATAAAAGTATCTGTCTGTCTGTCTGTCTGTAAAGAAAAATAATGAGAAAATTGAAATACATTCAGTGTCAGTCCCTAACTAGAATGTTGTTTGAGTTTTTTCAATTTTATATAAATCTATCAGTTAGTAAAATTGAAATGGTACAAGGTATGTCTGCAACATGAAGCAGTGTTTCCCCAATGATAATATTGTATTAAATCATCCCCCCTCTACTGTATTTTACAAAATCTATTTGAACCTAGTCAATGTATCAACCATAACTGGAATCTAAAATACCTAATTCAAGATTTAAGCGCTCAAAGAACAATCTAAATCTAGAAAGCCCTCCTTAGACATGTACAATTCAGCTCCAGTCTTTCTGCATACCGACTGGCTTCTGTACCCATTAATTAAGATATGTATGCCCTATTTCACTATTCCAGTATACATTTATAATACGGGATACTCACTGAACCTGAAAAGAAAACTTTTATTAACTTCCATAATACTTGCGCTTTCATAATGTCATCAGTTACAATTTTTTCCGAGTACCACGTGTGATTGATTTTTGAAAGAGTTATTCATAGATGTATTTTCTTTTTTGAAAAAAAAAAAAAAAAAAAAAAAACATTTCTAAGAAAAGTGAAAAGCAGGTTGACTTTTCCTATATTCACTTCATTTTTCGTTTGTGGCATCCATGGGTAACAGCAGCCGGACCGGACTATCATATACATTTAATACAGTTTGTGCATATAAGGTCAACATAGTATTATCAATGATATGTGGACAATGACAACAAAATTAAAAGCATATTGTAAACGTTAGATATTGTTATTTTCAATTTTACGCCGATCAAGTCCCTTCTACTCTCAGATAATTTTGAAATATGCTAGTTCGATGGAAGAAATTACCACAGAAATAAATAATGCTGTGACCTTAATTGAAAGTTACACAGTTATTTTTGGTAAGATGCACATAACAAATCTTTTTATGCAATATTTGATACTTTGCAAATATCTTTAAAACTCCCAAAACTACATTTCTTTGTTTAAATTCTATAACGTTAATTTAGAAGAATGAGAAATTAGATCATGGAAGGAGTAAAACCTCAAGTTTACTAGACTACATATACTAGTTTGTTGAAATGCAGAAAATACTTAAGATATTTTATGGGTGTAATTTTTAAGACATTTTCACATCATATAGTATTGCTTGGGTCGAGAGTTGGTAAACTTTTTACTGCCAAACATTAAATTTGTAAGTGGAAAGAACATAGAGCTCTGTATCATGTTATGGACCATAATTGATGAATTCAGACTAAAATGGAGTCCCTGCATTTTAAGGATGAAGGTGTTTATCTCAAGTTACCGGAGTAAGCTATCTTATTTCAAGTTCATCTTTGAGGTTATCATATTGAAGTAAAACAATTATTAATTCACATTTGTGCCGTTTGCATATGATCATTTGATGTACAGACGTACTGGCAATGAATTGTGTGCACATTGCTGATGGTGATATTTTAAGTTACCTTTAACTTCTACTCATATCTCATCGTTTTAATCAATTTAATCAAAGATCGACTATTCAATTCCATACATTCCCGTAAAGGAGCAACATGTTGACATTAACTGTTATCGCAAGTTAACAGAAGACGACACCGTAGCAATGAATATTAATTTCAACTCAGCATCGTATATTTAAACTGTTATAGAAATTATATTCTGGAAGTACGTTACCAGTTTTCTGTCATGTAATATTATTCATTCTTATTTCACACTAATAAAATTAGTCTTTTAAGTTGTTTTAATGCACAATAAATTCATGTTTACAGACTTAATAGTGTGCAAGTTATAAGAAAGCATACATAGATGTAAAGGGTATGTCATAGCACAATTCTGGTAAAAATATTACGTTACCGTTACGTATGTAACATTTTTAAAGGACAAGACACTCGATGATACTGGCTTAAAGAAATGCTTTACTGAACAAGAAAAGTCTCTATAAATATATATAAGAGAAATCCTACCTATCAAAAACTCATACACTCAACTATAATTATTATATATCATGTAACAAATGCATAATTAGAAAGGTTTTGAGGTCATTTTCAAAACAAAGTAATGATCTTAATATCATTTCGATAGTTTAACTAAACTTTTTTAACATGTATAACTGTCATCATTGTATTTACAGTTTTTATTCAAACTTATGACATTACAATATTGAACTTACAGGAGAGAAAGCGAACACACTATGTCCAACATAATTGTTCTGTATATTAAAAACTGATTATTTTTAACTGTATAGAGGCCAACTACGATTCTCTTTTTATCTACTTTTTATCTAATTCCTACAATAACATGCAATCCTGCATCTTAAAAGGAAACAATTTCACTCTTCATCTATCATAGTGTCAATATACAGCCATACTTTATCGGTGTTCATCACGAATATATTGGATATTTTTCGTTTGTAAATTGCTAAATTCCATACTGAATCTCACTTAAGGAGATATTAGCAAGACAATAAGATCAATTTAAGGCCACCTGCATAATTCTATTCTTAGACTATTTGAATCTATTTTTATGACAAATTATAGATGTTTAACAGAGTCTTTATAAAATAAATCTTGAAACCTCTTTCTAACTTCATGATTTATAATTCAGTAATATATTGTCTACAGCTTTTAGCGGGACATTAATTCCATGCGCTTCCACTAAATATAACAAACCGTCTTGAAAACATTACATGGTCATTAAATAGGAAATTCAATAATAAAAGCCGTGTTTTATAACTCTGCAGTTAGTGCACTCTGCAACTAGTGCAAATTACAAGAGGGTAATGGTGATCCTATATCATTCACCGGACTCAAATGGATTACATACTACTTATTGTCGTATTGGTTGTTTTCAACATATGTTGTATGAAAGGTCGTAGCAGTATGCAACACAATAAATGGCGCGAGAACGTCGACATTTAGACACAAAATATATGATCTATGATCTGAACGTATTTTGAAGAGAATTACTAGACAATTTTGCATATGAAACAATCTAGCTCACTAGATTACTGTTTTAGACGATAATCTATGTTAGTGTACCCAAGGGCAGGCGCAATTTTGACCCCAGGGACATGATTTAAACCGATTTTGTCGAAGAGCTCTCCATAGTGCAACATGTCAGATGTGTAAGTGAAAGGCTTTGAGATTTTAAACGAGACTATTGTTAATGTTTTTTCCTAATAAAAATCAATGTTAGGAAGATGAACCCCATTTGCCTGACCAGTTTTGACCATACCGGCATGGCTTGAACGAACCTTGTAAAGGCCTCTTTACAATACTACATATAAAAGCGCTAGAAGCTTCAGACGTTTTGTTTCTATAATTCAACGAGTGTACCTAGGCGAGGCTATTTTGTACTTTAGATGCATAATAAAAACAAACATGGTAGAGGATCATTATTCTGTGTAAAGAGCAAAATATCTAAGCGCCAGAGCTCGAGGTTTTAGGCAAGAAGATTAAAAAAGCTACTTATACAAGAGGGCGATGATGTCCATATCGTTCATGAAAGATTCGAAGTTACAACACGTTCTAACAAGGAACACTTAGAAACAAATGCTTAATAACTATGAAACTAAATTACAGAATCGAGGAGAATAATTTTAAAAAAGAACAAAAAAGCCTAAGAAAAACAACGTTGCTGTGGATTTATCCTTTAGATACTTGTTTAGGACGACATACTGTTCGAAGAGTTTTCTATTGATAGCTCCGGTGGCAAGAGGAATTTGAAATAATTCGAACTTTCTTGGTGAAACATTTCCCAATGAGCCTTTGTTTGTAATCATTTTGAATATGACCAACACTTTCTGACAATATACTCTATATTCCAGCACTATAAAGGTTTCCTGGCGAATCAGAAAGATTGAGCAATCTTAGCAGAGGCATATAAGAAAGTTTAATGTAAAATAGTTTAAAGATCGGGTCTGTTGTTCCTGACAAAACGTGTTTTAACGTTTCAATTTTAAACATAAAAGGAAATGTGACTATTCGTCAGGCAGCAATGATCTTGACGAATATGAATAATTTGAACAATCTTAAAACCTGAGATTACCCTACATTATATGTTTTAAAGTAAAAAGTATATACCTGCAGTTAGTTCTTCGCTTCATCTATGTTTATTTTATACAGTTTGAGGTTTTTGTGTAACTTGTTGAAAAGAGTGGCCTGCCATTAACGTGTATAAACAACCGGTTTCCTTTATATAGGTTACTGATCGTTCTAAGGCGGTGCCCCTATCTTCAACGTCAGTTTCGTATTGTCTTTTTGTCGGTGCTGTAACTCCCCCTCGACCCCTACTTCAACGCCCCACCACTACTTTTACTACGAGTGAGGTTAGGTACCCGGAGCTCTCTAAGTTGTTTCTTTGCCACCAGACGTCTCTGAGCGGTCCACGGCCTTCCCTGAGCGGCGCCCCACTGTGTCTTACTTGTCTGGTTTTTGCTTTATCTGAGAGTTGCCAGCGCGAACTAACGCGCACTTTTGTTTGTGTATATGGTGTGTATATACGAGTGCGTTTGTGTTGGTCTTGTGTGGATCTCTAGTTTACGATCTAAGGAGGCTGCGGGTTTTGAGCGTGGCTTTCCGTTCTGCTTCATCAACCAATTAGATAAATTTGAAGAAATCTATCCAAGTAAAAATCGAGTCCAAGTTTCATTACCTTCCAATCAGCGGTTTCATGAGCATGTGAGCTTAAATACGTAATCGATACGTTATATCAACTTACCCTCAACGTGCCGTCATGGGATATGTATTTAACAAACACCTTTTTAGAATTGTTTTTGACTAAAAGTCTAACTCGTTCAAACAGGGAATGCCACGCACCAAAAACGCAGCCTCCTCAAAACAAAACCCACAGCACGCAGACGCGTGCACCACACACACACACAGACAGAGCCAACGCATTAGGACAAAACGAACAAACAAAGGAACACACACACACACACACACACACACACACACACACACAAAGCCAACACATCAGGACAAAACGAACAAACAAAGGAACACAGTGGGGCACCGCCTTGGAACGGTCAGTGGCAAAAACAACACTGGGGAGCTTAAACCGGTTTATGGTGCGCACCCAACCTCACTCTTACCCCCACCATGTTCCAAAGACATGGGACAGTGTAAATTAAAGTAATCCCCTCCAGGTGAATCTCTTACACACGTAATGGAAACAAAAAGGCAAGCCGACATGAAGAAAATTGAATGAGGAACTTAATGAACGACATACTGCTCGTTCTCACGGGAAGCTGAAGTAAATTAGGAAATGTTTGTCTGATTTTGTCTCTTTCTTCGGGTTAAATTAAGTGCATGTGTGAAGTTTAGTTTCAATGACCTGTTTTATAGCTCACATCAACCTATAATCAATTTATTGCGTGCACTAGAAAGTAAAAACTACAGACGGAATGCTGCCATGATTTTGTGATTGATTTGGAAGAACAGATTGGACACACCACACATACAGTTAATCTTAATTTGCATTGTCCAGAAACGACATTGAGTTTTATAACGGGAAAAATTTATTTAAAGATTTGGTTATGTTTGCAAAAAGGCTCTTCTGACTGCGTGATACTAGACGTGTGTTTTTTACTTGTCAAAGTTGCAACGAAAACTGAAATGGGTATGTTTACTTACTTCTGGCATGCAACAAACGGATTCAAATCATGGATATCGTATTTTGGATACAGACTGTCTCTGACGTTAAATGAGATTTTGTTACTTGACAATTTGACAATATGAGCCTGTTATTTTTCTATTTAATCTCATGCAATTGGCAGCATTATCATTCTGTTCATAACACCCTACTGTCTAATTTAGTATTGTTTCTTGTTTATCACAAATTCAGACCTTAGAGCCGAGAATGTATATTGCAGTCGTCTGCTTTCGTGGTCATTTGAAAGAAGACGATGTGTCTTTAAGTAATCCGCCCTACAGCTCTTTTTAAGTGAGTTAGTCTGTTTTAAGTGAGTTAGTATTACATGCAGATAACTAGTCAGTATTGGTAAAGGAACACTGGTTAGAATAACTGTCGTTACATACAAAACACTGATGAAATATGGTGTTTAACCAAAACCGTATTAACAAACAATTTGCATGTACAATTCTATACTATGTATACACCCTTTCTATTATCATTGCATATGTAAGGGTTTCACATGGCGGGGATAACTTATTTAAACTGTCCTGTAACTTTGGAACATGGTTGGGGTAACAGTGAGGGTAGATGCATCATAAACCAGTTTAAACTTCCCAGTGATGGTTTCGCCACTGACATTTCCAAGGCGGTATCCCACTGTGTTCCTTTATGTGATCGTTTTCTCCTAGGTGTGTTTGCTGCTTTGCGTGAGGGTGTGTATTGATCCTGTGAATATCCGCGTTTGGGGAGGCTGCGATTTGGAACGTGGCTTTCCATGTTCGATATTTATACTTGTTTATTAAATATAGGTTTGTTTCATACAACTGCTATATAATTAACCATGCAATAATATAACGTCACTGTAGATCATTTAGAACATGTCACCTATGAGTATATAGAGTGTAGAAGCTGGCACAATAATGCCACCGTCGTAACCACAACTAAACATTACTTTTGTACTGCTTTCACCAAGATATTGTCCTGGTTCAGATCAGGTTCAATGACAATCTAAAGTTTTCTGATCAGGTTATCTAAAGTATTAACATTTAAGCATCTGTGATGTAAAATCGTAATATTTCAGCAGGCAAATATGTTCTTTGGGACGGCCACTTGATTGTTTATCATATTACTAAACTCTTTTATTCTTACAGTAGTATGTTTGCCCACATTTTACAATCTGAATATGACCAGTGTCAAATATATAGCTATAATGTTATTATATCTCTGCAGGAATAGTCTGTTTCCGACTGAAATGACTTTCGTCATTTGTAAATTGCTTTATTCCCATACTGAACCTTACTCAATTGATATCAGGGAGACAAACCAAATCAATACTACTGTCATCAGCAATATTTCTATTTTATTGTAACCTCATTTATGACAAGCGATAAATGCAGAGTAATCATTTAACCCCTTTCCTATTTTGATTATTTATCATTCTGTCTACCGTATTGAAGTTGGATATAAGTCTCAGTCGCTTTGATGCTGATTGCCCACTAAACATAATCATTATGCTGTATTGTAACATAAACTAGTTATTGCACGAAAAATCCAGTGCTATCAATTCTTTTTTGTTTACTTTTTTGTTGAGTATTATGACCACATAAGTACAGATAAGAATTCGCTATAGCGTAGAGAAAATATTTAAATGGTCCAGAAGTATCATTGCCGCACTAGTAAATATGGCCTAACGCTTGCTTTATTATTTACGATCTATAAATGCTAAATGGAATAAGTTTTCCCCTTTCCATAGTTTTTTTTCTGAACATATCTGAAAGAGAAACCAATTATTCAAATCGTTCACTAGTTCGCCACTGTCTTACTCATCATGTTAACTTTCAAACACAGAACATAGAGCTGCTGTGGCCGCACTAAAACACTGTTGAATTTTACGAGTCTTAAGACATTCATTTGAAAATGGACCATTTGAATCAAATTTGGCTAACAATGTATCAAAAAGCATTGTTTGATAAAACATTACCTTCAGTTTTGGAACTAAATGCACAGAAACTGATTTTTGACTTTTCACGTGCAAATTTTCAGAAAACAATCTTGATTTGATTTCGTACATAGAGATACAAAAATTCTTTCTTTTCGAAAATTTAGAACCGTTTTAACTGCAACTTTGATCATTTTTTTCTACTTTATTGCAAATTTAAATGGGGCACTACTGATTGTGAAACCGACAGATGTCTTTTGCTTAAAAAGGTGTGAATTTTTTAATATCTGACACATTCCTGGTCAAGTGATCCGTTTCAGCATTTTACTTCTGGTTGTCAGAGTTAATTCTGAATTTGCACTGTGTATTCATACTCAAAAGGGTTCAAAACTAAAATTTTGGTAAAAAAATGATGCTATTTCTATTCCTATAGAATAGTCAGATAGTAAACATGGCAAAAAAGTTCTTTCGTAAGAATATATGTCAGAGTTGCAATGTAAACAAAGGTAAATTATTTGAATATTTACCAAAGCAAGTTGATGAAAAGTATCCTAGGCACCTGCAGGAGTTTTTTTTGACAGTAGAATTTGTCAAAATGTAGGTGAACTTACTTTAACTGATGTTGAATGGTCTGAAACCAATGTTAAGTTCTGAGGTCACTCCACAAGCATTCTAGGCTCTTTGATCAGTATGGCACTCTAGACTTGTTGACAAACAAACTGTTCTGTCTGTCCGCTGCTTGTACAGGAAATGTTTAATTCTGATTGTAACTGTGACTTAAATTTTGATACCGAGGCATCATAGTCTGGTCGGAACGCCTTGAATGTTCCAAATATGGCTACAATAGTAATTGCTATCAATTGTATGTTTAAATATAGTCTGTTCATAGCAAAAGAAATAGAAAAGCTTCAAAACTGAATACAAGATTTCAGACCGGCCCGATGACTCCGCCAGTAAGCGTCACAGGTGCCTCTATAATTCTAGCTCATGCTAACATTATCCCTCCTGCACAGTAGTAAGTGTAGAATACTGCAAACAAAGTTGGTGATAGCGTTGAAAATGCTAATATACAAGATGAGCATAAGATAAGACAAAGTATAAAGTCTGAAAATGAACAATGTGGCTATGCGTATTGTTAAAAAGTACGTACAGAAGGCGACTCATGCTATTACAATTTTCAATTCAGAAAGCATGCCCTTTCAAACCGGTACCATAGTTGCGATTACAGTGTGTGAGAATAATACTAAAAGTAAACAAATAATAGGTGTTTTTGTTTGTGTTAAGATTTGCCTTACTGCAACCAAATTAAGAAACTAAGATGGTCCAAATTGACCAAACACATTTAATTTACGATATTACCGAGCGGGCGGCCAATAGATTTGTCAGGTTTCTGTGTTTTCAATATGAATAAGTGGCTATCCAGAGTTTTTTCGTTAGTGAAACGATAAATGAAAAATATAATACTGTAGCTCGTTCCATGCACTAAGCCCTTTGAAATGCAAGATTAAACTGGTGACACTAAATAGAGCAACAAGAACGGCCGTTTTTATTCATAATTATGTACATATATACTTAAAAATAATAGCTTTTGTCCAAATGTTCGGATCCTTTGCAGTTGACACCAGTGTCAAAATAAACGATGACTTTTCATGCATAATTACTCAAAATATGACTGTCTCTTTACCTCTGTTTTTTGATACAGATATGTTTTAGCAGCTGGGGACAAGCTGGACTCGGTGACGAAGCATTAACACATTTTGCCATATTTCGACCGACAGAGAGAAACGGCACCCGCAGAAATCGCCATGTATTTTCTAGTAGGCTGTACGTAAAAATAATTGTTTCAGAACAAATTTAAGGACACAGATGTTTGCTTGCAATGGACACTAACATAGACCTACATGACAAAGGATGTACTTACTTTTTAATATAACCTAAAATACCCAGTACATTTTTCAGTTATCTTTAGTGAAATTTCATCCGTTTTTCCGGAATTTCTTATGCTAAGCCCTGCCATTTGTACAAAGACAAAAAAAGAGATCATATTGTAGCTTTCTACGTTCACTATTAATGTAGGAAGGTACAATATTCAATTGTTGAGTAGCATTGCTTGAAACGGCCGTTTCTTAAAGATAGAAATGTCCCCGATCACAAAGCACTAATAATCTGCTGTATACCAAAAGAATCGGCGAGAGATTGTATGCATCTACTTAGAAAACAACTGTTTCTTTTTTTATCAAAATTCGAGAATCGAATGTTTTGCTTAGCAGTCGGCAGATATCGAATGGTTTACTGCGTACAATATATTGTTACAAGATTTAGATTGAATATTATAAGTATATCTTGTAAACAGATTTTGAAAAACTCGGCACATATTTGAAAAGAGTAATTGAAATAATGCATATCAGTTTTTTTTTTTATTTCACCCAACACTCACTGTTTGTCACTGTTTGATCCACATTATTCGTAACATGTATTGGTCTTAATTTCCTCCTTAAACAATAGACAATATTCTTTCAAAGTCATAATAACTATCTAAAAACAATGGAATCCAACGTTTTGAATTTACAAAACATATTGATCATTTTTGAATTTATTATAAAAAGCAAATTTGATTGGGTATATTCCGTTGTAAATATCAGTTTTGACTTTACGTCTGCTATTGGTTCTTGCAAAAGCTTTGAACATTCAATGTAGCTTAGTTAACAACATTTCCATATAAATCGGTCAGAGTATGACGCGGGGAAATACATTGTTTGTTAATGAAACTGACATTATTTTAGATAGGCTACAATTCAACATGGCTATTGTCCAGCAATAAAAGTCCCCTACCAGAAGGGACTGCTGTCACATTTGCTTTCACATTCTTGTATACTGAAACTTAATCGAAGAACCTGCGTATCCTCCTATCATCTCTACCTTGAAAACAAGAAATTTACTTTTTTGACTGAAAAATGAATCGACATACGGACGAACGGGCGAATTAACATGTAAATAGAAATAATCTCTATATTTTACATATTGCTTTCTATCTATGTCCCCGGTTTCATGATAAAACATTATGCTTTAAAAATATGAATGAATCAATCGTTTGTGACTGGCAGAAGGACAGATAGCTGGACAATGGACTGAAAAACGGAGAAAATGAACTAATGTAAATGTTATATACATTTACCACAATTCAAGAAAATATCAAAAGTATATTTTTAGATATCGCATACCGTTGTGTCATATCTTTGGGCTATTTGTTGCCATAGCAACCAAATATGTTGTATTTTGTAGATATCGGAGAGTCACACACTGCCATTTCTTTATGTCACATTTTAACTATTTGTAGCCATAGAAACAAGGAAGAATAGCCAACAGGGAAAACCACGTTCCAAAAACGCAGCCTCCCTAAAGGCACATACAAACACACACGCACGCACGCACGTACGCACAATGACAAAACAAACAAATACAGGAACACAGTGAAACACACATAGAAACCGCAATGTTTGCCAAAAGGTCATGCATATTCTCCACTACGCCATATATCCATATAACAAAAAAAATTAGCTTGCAATTTTAAGTTATCACAGCGTTACACTTTCTATTACTCAGTCTGACAGACGGACAGACGGGGGCTAACCATAAGTTTACCTGCGTAAACTATCTTAAATATAATCGGACCTTAAATCAATTTGATATGAGCCGGTAGTATAAGAAATGATAGAAGTACCAAAATTAACAGGAGAATTTTCTAGTGTTCTACACTAACATTCTTTACCTATCACAACAGGGCAACCAAAGAAAAGTGTTACGAATATATAATATAAAATATACGATACGCCTGCATATGCCTTGAGAAATGATAAGGACTGGTTTCCTCTATGATCGGCTCATAAATGGTCCGTCAGCTGTTTAAAGGTGAAACTAATTCGTTGACTTTTCATGTAGAGAAAAGTGTTTAAATCGCCCTTAGTCTTTGTTTTATCTCGGCCAGAGGTCGTTATGTTGGTCCTTAGTGGCTATATGAGGGATTTGAAATAGTGCATATAGACAGTCAGTAACTACTGCTAAATTTCGACTGGAAATGAAAGGAAAGACGTTTTCCTTCTTAGTGTTTGCTGTCTCTTGTGCTGAATTTTCTGCGATGTCGACGGCGAAATCTTCTGATTCGTTAGCAATTAATGTCAACGGATGCATCCACAAACAGGAACGTTTGAACGATGAAATACTTCGTAAAACTGAAATGTTGGAACTTACACAAAGAAACGAACATGAAGATAATCTAAAACTTTGGGCTGAAAATGAGAGACTAAAAGAACTTGTTGAAACAATGAGAGTAACACGTGACATCACTGAAAGGAAGCAGACGATAAACGGAGACACCAGATATGTCAATATAAAACGAAGTGAGTAGCCTACTCTTCAATCTATGGCATCAAGAATCTATGCGAGTTCTTCAGTTTTATTTTATTTAATGTATCAGATCTTTATGTTTCATCCCAATATAGGCTATTTCACTAGGCATGGATCTTAACATGTTAGCTTTCTTGGTCAACAGTACATCAACAACACCAAGCTGAAGCAGTGGTAACTTACAAGACAAAATGGGGACATGGTCTTAAAAACGCAGATCATGACTCGATTATATTTCTTTGAAAGAAAACCTTGTCGCACTATTAAATAAACTAATATGTTATATTCACGCTGTAATAAACTGATACTCTACTGTACCTAAATTTTTAAAAACAATATATTGGGACACTTTTAGTTAAGTACTTATTAAAAGATAGGTACAGCGTCACTTTTGCACTTCCAGATATAATTCACATGCTGCATTTTACACAGGTTTCACAACAGCCCCACCACAAACGCCGAAAAAAGTTGCATTTACAGCAAAACTTCCATCGTCGGAAAACCACAACATTGGAAACGGTGCCACAATAAAATTTACTGACATCGTAACGAACGCAAGGCGGCCATTATTCAAGTGCAAATGGAGAATTTACGGCACCTGAAGACGGGACATACGTCTTTATAGCTTCAATACTCACATGCGTGAATGGATATTTCGAGGCTAATATCGAGAAAAATGGAGTGCAAATGGTTCCAATACATGCTGCTGATAACTCTGGACACGAGATGGCCACAGCTGCTGTGACAATGGTCCTTACAAAAGGCGACAGGGTGGCGCAGAACTTTGGCGAGGGCGAATGTTTGTACGGAAATACATCAAATTTCTCTGGATTTAAGATTTGAAATGATGATTGTTCTATTATGGCGTAATAAAAAAGAGGTCTCATGTTAATCTAGCAACTAAGGTACGTTTTATGAACCTGAAGTGTGTAACGTCATTTATACGGATAGCGGACAATAAAATCTGAACCCGGTATACGGAAACGAGAATCCGTTTATATATAAATGGCAACCCGAGACTAAGTATATTAAAATGGCAATTTTACTGTCTTAATGAAGATAAACTATGATATAAATTCTTTTGACATGATAAGTAATGCCAAATAATGTCTTAACATCGACTGGAAATGTACGCATCTCTTTATTCATGGGCATATGTATCTAAAAAGCACACGGGCCATATATTATATTATAGAACATATTTTTAAGACTGTGAGAATTTTCATTAAAACCCTCTTTGTAGAAAAAAAGATCTATTTAGAACGAAAATATAATAAAATTTTTGATTTTCCCATAGATTTCCATTATGAAAACTTGTGTGAGGTTCAAAATTTTCAAATCAAACGATCAAGCTGGATTTTCTATTCAGTATTCTGAAGATTTGAACCATCAAGGTTTAATCAAATTCTACAGGGTATAAAAAGTTTTAATCCGAACGTGCAAAACTACATTGAAGTAAAGCTCTTGTCGTTTTGATTTCTAAACGATTGCAAAGCATGCTTTGTTTGTCGAATTTATACGGAAGTGCTCATCAACAATAAAGGCAACCCGCCACCCCCTACAAAAGCGTTGTTTACATTAGTGTCCTCAAATATTTATGTTTTTGTTACTCTATTAAAAGACATAAGTATCATAAACTAATGTTATTTAGCGGTAACACATCTGATCAGGCATAGGAAGTTCGTCCCATCAGAAATCCTCCTCTAACCAATAGTAGTATTATTCTTTTGAAAGAGACTTAAATTCGTTGCCCTAATTTAAAATTACTGTAGAGAACTGTTATGGAACTAGAAAGTTCTGTATCTAGCAATATACTAAAAAGTAGTTTTTCAGAGCATTAGCCTTAAAAGTGTAATTGGTGGCGATTCTAAAATTTCATGCATACAAATTCGAAGGTACGCAGGTTAACAGGCACACAAACGTTGATATTAATATAACACGGATGACCTCGACTGAGTGTTTGACCAGCTTCCAATAAAAATTTTATATTTAGATATTTACTTACTTCAGATGTATTGAATCTCATATGACCTAAATTGTGTCGGTGCGACGTTAACCACCCCCATCCCTCCAAAAAGATGTGTTTATTTTCAAATAGCCATTAATACTGGTATCGCTATGGGGAAAGCAAATTCATAAATTAAAAGTAATCAGAAAGCAAAAATTATGTATATAATTTCTTCAATATTCTATCTATATACGATATAGATAAGACACCGATATATTACCAGGAGATACGCCATTACATAAGGCATCTCGTATCTTTCGAGAAGATTGAGTTAACCGAAAAAATCCCTACGAGCAAGAAAAGGTGACGTTACGACCACCTTATGACTTATGGGACCTTTGAGTTAGTCACCCAAGATTAGCTTGTATATCCGTGTAGTCTGACCTGAATCCATACTTTTTGCTTGCAAGAGCTGAAACTGATAAACAAACAGAAGGGATATGGGGATAAACGGTATTGATGTAGAGTCATGCTGGTCGCAAACCCTGATCGTTGGTTTTCGCACAACGGCGCTAATTTGGATTTCTATCGTTTTTTCATATTACCGAAATATTATGATTATCTTTAGCTTTTTTTCACATCGACGGCTAAGCACGAAATAGGTCAAACTTTTTTGCATATTTAGAACGATGAAATATATATTCTGTTAAAGTCATGAACTTCACATAATGATTGGTTATTACATAAAAGCTAATTAACCAAAAGGTCTATCTTGTATTGCTTTATTCTGTATAACAAAACAAGTCCATATTGAGATGGACTTGTTTTGCACAGAAATTAGGCATATCTTTATCAGTTTATTATCCAGTTAGACTGTTTTACACAGTGTTGTCAAACTTGAAACAAAATGTTCATAACATAATGCATTTGTACTTGTTAACTAATACAATAATGAACTATTATTAAAAATTTTCTAATAAAATAATTATTAGGAAACAATATCAATGTTTAACATTATAGTAAATATTTATCTAAACCCATTAGTCCAGTGTGGCATTATACTAAAACTGACAGTTGTTATGTTGTATCAGACAGATTGAAAATCAATCTATCTACTAACATTTTCTATTGTATTAATAGCTCAAATGAATTGAGAACTTATGTTATTTAGATAACAAAACCAACTGCAGATATTAAGATATCAAGTGATAAGCAATATGAATGTTGAGCGAAAATACTTGCAGTTAAAGAAAGGAAACATTGTTTTTTGCAATAAAAACATTCACATGTTTTACTGACCAAAAATTATAGAAGCACATCTTCATCAATATATAGAAGTCGAATTCATGATACACAATATAAGTTAAAGTTAAATAATTATATAATATTCATTGTTATTGAATTTGTCATATCCTTAACAGAAGAAAGAAAAAACAAAGTTACAGGTGTTCTTGGGCAGATGAATATGATAAGTTGAATAAACATTTTTTCTTTCATTAAAACTGTCTGTTTCATGAAAATGTGAAGTGTTCTTTTACCGTTTCGAAATAATGATCAACAATACTATCGTAATTATATCCACGTACTTAGATAAATTTTAATACTGTGTAAACTATGTACAACACGTCGCTTTTTTGAAAACGCAACAGGAAAGAATTTTCAAAAATAATATTTTCTCTATAACAGAGAGTGAGCATACACGCGACACTACGTCAAGGTGACAAGCAGTTTCTTTGAACAGGGAGGCAATGTACCTGTAACAGTCTAACTGCAATGTTATACACTCATGTGAAACATCCGTGATAGGTCTGAATACAATCCTTAAAGAAGGAGACTCAATGTACATCTGACAGTACTTGCAACAGAGTTCACAAAACAAATAATTACTTCCTTGTATCAGAACTACCTAGTAACTTGACATTTCAAGATATGTCCTACATCATGAAAATAAGTGAGATGTATGGTGGGACCGTAGGTCGCAGTGTAACAAAGTTGCAGTTCATGGCACTAGAAGACTATTCAAATCAAATGTGGAATACATCTTTCTTGAACATAGGATGTTATACTACGGCTGTTCTGAAAAGTACAAACAGTTTTTACCATTTTGACCCACACAGTCGCAATGAATTAGGATGTCATGTGCAGATGGAACAGCTATTTTAACAAGCATTCCAATGTTTTACACCTGAGTCAGTTTATTCTGCACCTAACAGCAACTTCACTACCAAAAGACTGGCCAGGACAACATTTTTTTTACTTCCCCACTTTACTCGAGTGACAGTGATTTTGAAGATTGTTTTTAATCAGTGGCGGTGGATATAAATCCATCTATCTATATATCTATTAATGTATCATGTACACTATAGACGAGAATCTCAAGAAAAAGATCTGTGAATAAAATAGAGACATTAGACAGCATCAGTAAAGATGATTATTCTGTAGAAAGTGACGGCTGTACAGAGAATGAATGTTCATCTGAAGCATCTTTTTCAGATCAAGAAAATGAAAATATAGAAGTAGAAGAGATATATCAAACACAAAACGATACCGGACAGCCATCGTTGATTGACTCATCCATTGATGGTATAATTCTATAAGGCTTTTTAAACAAACATGACTTGTCTATTGACTTCTTACAAGAATTCGATGAGACCAAGTTCAAACCAATACAACTGTGCCCAGCAGTGAAAAAATCAGAAAATGGGACCTACACACTACTCACCCACTAGAAATGAACGGTGGAAGGAAACGTATTGGAAATGACAGCACATGGAAAAGGAATGTTGGCTAAGAAAACAGTGGCCAGTCGTATATATCCACACAGAGAAAACATGCAAGAGCATGAATCTTGAACAAAAGTTGCAACGACAAGTGTCGATTTGCCTGCCACAAAAATATTAAAGAAGATAAAAGATAAAACAAACATTTTTCATTTAGTTCTTGAGCCTTGGTTATGCAAATAGACAAAGAGATTATATTTCCTCTTGGATTCCTCAAAAAAGAAAAAGAAAAAAAAAAGAGATTAAGACAACAACTTCTCGATCAGTACGTAAAATGTCAAGGACATGGTACATAAAAGTAAACTGAAACTCTGTAAGAGTCTGCAAAACCTTCTTCCTTGACACACCCGACATCAGCAATACAAGGATCGACACAACATTGAAAAAGGGCTATGGGAAGGAAAACAATGCGAGTGGTATCCTGTCTCCAGACAAGCAAGGAAAACATGAACGCAGGCCAAATAGAATTCCAGCTGAACAGATTGCAGAAGTTAAGAAGTATATCTATTCATACTCATTACTGCCAAAAGACAGTAAAAAGGAACACCCTGAGTCTGGCTAAAATGTACTCACTCTATGTAAATCATTGCGAAAAAAACATTCTGATTATTAAAAATCCGTATCGACATGTTTTTGACAGAAGTTTAAATAAAATCTTTTCGTAAGCCGATAAAGGACAGATGTGAATTGTGTGCAAGAAACAAAAATGCAAATTAAGTCGAAAAAGCTGCACTGGAAAACAGTTTATCAACTTTTTATGAAATGGAAGAACTTGGCGAGGAATATGAAGTCCGAAGACAAGGAAATGTGCAAAAATATAAGGAGCTGGCCGTAGAATGTTTTGACTTGTAGCAAATACTGTTAACTCCATACAGCAATGAATCTGTATTCCTTTATCTTAACAGTCTAACGAAAGACGGTTTCTGTTTTGCGGCATGAGGTTCTAGCAAACGAAATCGCAACTTGTGGATTCAAGTACCTCAAAAAGAAAGCTACGAGTTGAATAAACAGCGACATTGTACTCAAATAACGGCGGGGGACAGAACAAAAACCGATTCTTTGTTACAGTGTTGTGTTTTGCTAAAAAACATCTTTGATTTGTTGCAACACAAATTTATAGAGCGTGGTCAAACATAAAATGAAAAATGAAAATGATTCTATTCATGCAGCTATTGAAAATGTTAGCTGAAATTAGTATATCTATATAAACCGTCAATGGACAGCAACTATCAGAATTGAGTTTATAGAGCGTGGTCACACATAAAATGAAAATGATTCTATTCATGCAGTTATTGAAAATGTTAGCTGAAATAGGTATGTCTATATAAAATCTCAATGGACAGCAATTATCAGAATTGCACGCCACACAGGAAATCCATACCAAGTAGAGGAAATGGAAACAGTGGACTTTCTGAAGAATCAGCCAAACCCAGAACAAACTAATACTGAAAGTTTCATCAGTAAAAATTTCAGTGAAATCACGAATATATGAGCCATGCCGTGAGAAAACCAACATAGTGGCTTTGCGACCAGCATGGATCCAGACCAGCCTGCGCATCCATGCTGTCCACTAATGTATTCTCTAATTGCAATAGGCTTTGAAAGCGAACAGCCTGGATCCTGACCAGACTGCGCGGATGCGCAGGCTGGTCTGGATCCATGCTGGTCGCAAACGCACTATGTTGGTTTTCTCATGGCACGGCTCATATATCATTCTGCTGTAAATAATTATCGAGTTACTGTAACTGCTGCGAGCTGCCCGATTGATCTGGACAAATAATAAGAGGTTTTCTTTTCGAAGAATGTAGATATGCTTACTCCAGAATGCTTGACTTGGTTACAAAAATATGAAAAAGAAGTTGCTGCTTTGACAAGAAATATCACCTGAAGGAAAGAAAGAGTCATTGACAAACGATGCATTTTGCTCTATTTCAATTTGAAACTTGCATCGGTTTTTGAAGTCGTTTGGAAAATATTAACGATAACGTTCTTGCAACATATGGTGTTGTTCCTGTTTTTTATTTTCTTTGTCTTCTTCATGTAAATTACACAGTAATTTAATATTGTGCAATTATTGTCTATTCAATCATTGAATGTTAATGGTGATATTCATGAGAAAAACGCAATCTTTGCGGTCAATAACACCTTCTTGGAAAATATTATTATTTATTAGGTGTTTTCATATGCCGTCGGCAAATACGACATTCAAAGGATAAATAATAAAGAAAATATTGAATAACATAATTAATGACTACTTTATAAATACACCAATTCTAAATATTCATCAAAAGAATTTTATTCTCATTCCTTATTAAGTTCAGATGTGAACCACAAAGTCAAGAGAAAAACCAAGGAAGAATAATCAACAGGGTAAGCCGCGTTCTAAAAAGGCAAGTTTCAATTTTAAATTGTTTGATTTCTGAATGTACACTTTGCAATGATTTATAGATTTCTTTCAATTCATTTATTCATTTCAGTCTCATCTATATACAATACAACCAGTAAATGCATTGTAATAAAACACAGCATTGCACATAGTCATTCTTAAAGAGAATTCCTATAGTTTTTTTTCCTTTCATAGATTTTTTTCAAATTCTATTATATGGCAGGAAAATTTGTGCTGAAAATAATGAACAATAAAAACAATGGGTCACCAGGCTTGTTTCTGTAACAAAATTGTTTTGAACACACCCACTGTTGTTGAAACTGCTAGCGATTTTTCAACATTTTCATAAGTTTCTGCTTTTTTAAAAATACCAACAAAAATATGCATCAAGACAGCACAAAAAGATTTACTCTTTTTACAGATTTTATTATATATTTATTTGATATCATAGTCATATTTGTAATACTATATCATTACAATAATGGGTACAAATGAAAAAAAAATCTTGTTTCATATTTTCACTTTTGTGAGCTTTTTTAAATGAAAAATTCTCACAGTAAAGATTTTGTTTTTAATTTTGAATAAACTGTTTCATAGCTTTTTTTTAGATAATTGTATTGTAAACATGAAATGGCCGAAAATGTATGGGTCACCAGGCTAACTTTTATGTTAAGACCGCTTGAATACAACATCTGTTCGGACAAAAAATAGCGCGAACCTGACCAATTTGATTATATCTGCTAGAAATTTTTAAAAAAAGTTAAAAAAATTCTTAATCCTTTCTATAATTGAATACTAAATGATCTGAAAGGAGATATTTCTTATCAATACAAAGTTAGTTGTCTTACATTATATGAACAGTACTGTTTTTGTACAAAAATGCGCTGTCAAAACACAGCCACAAATGGCAATTTGCAAGATACATGTCAGGCATAATACATGTCAATACAACATAAACCCGTATCAACATTTGATTACGATAAAACTTATCAAAAATGTTATTTTATTCAAGATTCTTTATATCTAAAATTGTCTGTCACATGTGTCAACAAATGTTGACTTAACTTCAATTTTCCATAGATAGTGTCGGCTGCGCAGAAAGATGCGCATAAAAACTAATTAAAAAAGAATTCCCTTTAAGATGATATTATAAGAGACTATAATAACATCTACAACAAAAGGTGTCATTCCATTCTAGTACACTATAATTACTTTTGTACATGCATGTACTCTAAATTCTTTATTTACAAGTTAAACTGCTGGTTAAAAAGGTTATGTTTCTGCTAATCACTGCACCATACACACCTAAAGTGCACTAACACACTTTGCTGTATACCAAAATAATCGGCGAGGGATTGAATCCACAGAAATTGCCATTTTTATCTACTAGCCTCTACTTAGACTACTTAAAAAACATTTTTTTTTAAATCAAAATTCGGAACCTGAATGTTTTGCTAGCAGGCGACAGGTACCCAATGATTTAGGTACACTACGCTATAATATATTACATATAACAAATTGTTACAAGATAATGATTTAATATTGTAAGTATATCTTACAAAGATTTTAAAGAACTGGGCACATATTTGAAAAGAGCTATTGAAATAATGCATATAAGGTATTCATGGATTTCAACCAACAATCACTTTTTGATCATTTTCCATCGCATGTATAATTCTTTATTTCTCCTTAAATAATAAACAATACTCTCTGTAAGTCATAATAACAATCTCAAAAGATGGAATCCAACGTTTTGAATTTACAAAACATATTGATCACTTTTAAATTTATCATAAAAAAGCAATATTGATAGGGTATATTCCGTTGAAAATATCAGTTTTGACTTTATGTCTACTTTTGGTTGTTTTAAACCTTTCAAGATACAATGTAGCTTAATTAACAACATTTCGATATAAAGCATTTTTGAAATTTCGAAACAAATAATTTTCCAGTTGTTTTCACCGGTCATGATGCAGGGAAATACATTTTTATATTAATAAAGTTGTCATTTTTTAAGTTAGGCTACAATTCAACATTGCTATTGTCCAGCAATGAAAGTCCCCTACCAGAAGGAGCCGTTGTCATATTTGCTTCCATGGAAACTATATCTTGTATATTGAAACTTAAGAACTCATATATAAGTCATGTTTCATGAAAAATAACCGTGTACCTTGAAAACAAGAGATTTATATTTTGACTGAAGAATGAATGGACAGACGGACGAACGAACGGACGAATGAACAGGCAAATAGAAATGATCAGTATATTCTACATATTGCTTTTTATCCATGTCCCCGGTTTCTTGAAAAAAGTGTGCTTTTAAAAATATGATTGAATCCACAGTTTGTGACTGGCAGAGGGACAGATAAATGGACAATGAACGGAAAAACGAAGAATATGAATTAATGTAAATGTTATAAAATTTCACCACAATTCAAGAAATTAAAAAAATATCTACGGTATATTTTTAGGTATCGCAAAATCTAGTATTTGTCATATCTTTGGGGGCTATTTGTTGCAAAAGCTACCAAATATATTGCATTTATATGGATATTGGAGGGTCACACTATGCCATTTTATGTCATGTTTTAACTGTTCGTTGCCTTAAAATCCGCAATAGTTGCATAAAAGTCAAGCATATTCTCCACATTGCCATAAATCCGTGAAACAAAAAAAAAAAAAAAAAAAAAAAAAAAAAAAAAAAAAATAGCTTGCGCTTTTAAGTTATTGCAGCATCCCACTTTCTATTACTCAGTCTGACAGACGGACAGACCGGGGCTTACCATAAGTCTACCTCCGTAAACTACCTTAAATATAATCGAACCTTAAATCAATTTGGAATGAGTCAGTATTATAAGGAACGACAGCAGTATCAAAATTAACAGGAGAGTTTTCTAATGTTCTACACTAACATTCTTTACCAATAAAATCACCCGGTAACAAAACAGGGCAGCCAAAGGAAAGTGTTATGAACATATAATGCAAATATACGATGCGCCTGCACATGCCTTGAGAAAAGGATAACAACTAGTTTCGTCTATGATTGGCACATGAGTGGTCCGTCAGCCATTTAAAGGTGAAACTAATTCGTCACATTTTCAAGTAGGGAAAGGTGTTTAAATCGCCCTTAACTCACTCCGGGAGAAATACGTTCCAATGTAAGTCAAGTCTCAACGATATCATGAGACGGCATCTCCACAACAATTGTTACGATGTCGCTCCGTACAACCTTGCTGATTCATTTATTACGTGTAATAAAGCATTGATTCTACGTTTTCATAACTGAAAAGTTGAGTTTCAGTGCAAAAGCTATATTAGCTATTTGCAAATAAAACGAACTATTTATAAATACATTTATGTAAGCTACATAAATGTTGAAAGGTCGCAACGATAACAGAAAATATGTGACAACGTCTCACATACAGAGTTGCAAAGTCTCAACATCATAATTACCACTTGAAATGGTAGAAAATTCGTATGTACATTTTCCCTTTTCGTCGATACCATTTCTTGGATACTTTCATAAATGACTGTATGATGTGCTAGCAAAGTACAACAATTTAATCAGTATGACAAATGTATTTGTCGTTCACAAACTGAACTATCATTTTACATAATAGTCTTAAACAGTCTGGAATAAAAGTCTTTGAAATGAATACATACAATTTAAAATTATACAATTTTAGCATGAATTAAAACGTAAAGTTAATGCTCTACAATAGAAACAAGTATTCTCAGGGCTCCGTTTATTTTAAATACTATAGAATACTGCAAGCATTGTCGGCGAATCCTACAGATAGTGTTGTTCAGCTGAAACATTACTCATACATTCAGTTTTAAAAGGTGTATGCAAGTTATGTATTTCAGTGATTATTTTACGTTACAGAGTTGGCAGAGAACCTAAAACAAAAACTAATTATGATTTTAATACTTGGAAGAGCACAACAATTTTATAATTGCATACTTTACTGCATCTCTTTCTGCCTCGTTCTGTTTTTTTAAACGTGCATTTAGGCATTTTTTTCATCTCCCAATTTCCTTTAAAGACGGAAATTCACAATCTTGTGCATTAACTAAGATCCGCCATATTTCTACAGCTTATTGCATCACCTTTCTTCAGTTCATGAAATTCGTGCAGTAACTCAAACTTTTTTTCTTTCGCGTTAAACTGAATCGCCCTTTTCCTTTGTTTAAATTGAAATTCATGGAAAGGTAAGTATTTATTTTATTCCCAGACAATTTTTCATTTTACTGCGTGTCCCTTTCTCTAAAAACAAAATAAAACTTGATCTTCAACTATCTCATTAAACTATTATACATTCCTTCCCTCCAATCTATTTTCGCAGTGGCTCAAGTATTTATTTTTGATATTTACGCTACTTGCTCCCCTCGCCTTTTTTTAAAGTTTAACTTACATCAATTAAATCATATGAATATACTGAAATCTCGTATAGTTTTACATTTTTTTTTTTATTTCTTGTCAAAAGATTTGTTACGTTACGATAGATATGCTTTCAAAAGATCTTCTTATAAAGTTTATGTATGACCCGCAAGATCTGTAATAAGATTTTGTATATATTTTACAAAAATCATTTTAAAGGGCGATGTATATTCTATGCGTATGTAGTAAGTTATTACGTGATAGACCTCCGAAACCGAGTGGACTTCGAATCACTTGCCCTTTCGATCATTTGCTTGAAATTTTGCTTTGGGTGCGAGATCCTCTCATGTAAGAAAGCCATCAAGTCGGCTTACATTAGGTCGTTTGCTACCCAGGTGCCCGTCCGTATATAAACTAATATTTAGAGGGACACCTAGGGTCTTTCGTCAACGTAAAGCTTAAAATTTTTAAACCATTTCGCTCTCTTGAAGCAGACTTTTATAAGTTTGAAACCACATCACGTCCTGGTCCTCGATATTTCTCGATGCAAATCTAATGATCTTTTTATAACATCACATGACTTCACAGATGACGTCACGTGCCTGATATGAAACTGGAACATCAATATGGAAAAATACTGACGTCTCAAGTCCCACTGTGATTAAATTGAATGTGTAATTAAGTATGTTACATTATCATGATCAAACTAAAACTTAAACTCTTAATAAGACAAAACAACTTTAATTATGCAGGATTTCATAAAAGTTTGTTTCTGCATGTTTCACAAATGATTTTGTAAATATTCAAATAGGACTAAATCGTGCTCTTTTTTGCTGCAAACTTGTACTTAAAGCAATTTCGGACGCATGCTTTGGAAATTGTGTACAACTCTCGGCACATGTCGATTGTGTTACATGTACATTTTTGCAGCATTACGCGGCCCTTTGATGTTTTGAAATAAAAATTTGTTTTGGTAGAAAGCTTGAAAATTTGAGTGCAATGTGCGACTTACAATTGAATGCACCGACTTTAACTTAAACGCCTTAAGACAATATCAATAATTTATATTATTTCATCAAGCCAATAATCTCATAAATCAAAATAATTTGAAAATAATTAATAATCGTTTTAATATGATAGGTTGAAGACGAGTTTCCATCACGCCAAGATATAAAAAATGTCCTAAAATTTAGAAAACGAAAAGCAAAAAAGTCCAATAAACGACGCAATGAAAAGGTGCCGGATATCCTTTCGACTACCGCTATCGTACACCGACGCGCTACCTGAGTCGCCAAATGCAGACTATATTTTTGGGGTTCTCCGTTACCACTATTGTTTTACAGGTGGGCTTCCGGAGACGACTTATACGTACCAGAAAAATGGAGAAGCTCATTTCCATAGTACATATGGTTTTGAGTATAAATCGTATTTTTTCGCAATTGCAAATAGACGGAATTTCCAAAAATATACTACATTTTACGCTGCGGTAATTTTTATGTAAAACGGTTGCACTACTATGGTAGTTATGTCCATTATATGTTATTTGTATAATTATACTGTGGCACAATTTATAATTTCTTGTTTCTTGCAATAGTCTACCATGGTATGTATATATAGATAAAACATACAGTTAATGTTATTCATTAACAGTCACATATTTAAACGGTCACTGCATCACTGTGACAGTACATGCTATTTTGTGTGAATATCTATTAATACGCTGCGGCACTGTCTTGAGTTTCGCATGTCCTGCATTAAACTACTGTGGTATTCGGCGGAATACATAATGCCTACAGGATAAATTTTGATTACTAGTATAATCCTTTCACAGGGTAACTTTCTCAGCACTTTGCAAGTGCCCCTAATTTCATATAATGTGTATAACTACACTATTGCACTGCCTTGAAATTAATGTTTCTTACAAAAATCTATTATATTCGAGAAAAACTAAGCTGCAGTACTGCAATGATATTCATTATTCCTGTTAACGTCTACTATGGTACTTATTTGTAGAGTGAAAATACAGCTAATGGTATTTATTAAAGAGAGGCTTTAAAATATTCGTGTCAGCATATGCCGTTGCTGGGTATATTTGGAATGTTAAAGCTTATATTAGAGGAAAAAATATGGGATACTAGAGACTATTTGAAAGAAATAAAAAAAAGCATTTACAGTTACACAGTTATTTCATAACATAATAATCAAATTAATACAATGAACAAAATACAAAGGGTTTCACTGTAGGTAAAGATCTCAGTTGGTCAAAGAACACAAATATCATAACTGCAAAAGTAAAGAACTCACCCCTAGAATCAGCAAGAGAAATGTCAAAACAACAAACAGAAAAATCAAAGAAACAGCATATAACACCTTTATGTCCAGCCAAAACTTGAATGCAGCACTACCATCTGACATTCATCACATAAAATTCAACGAGTATAACTACCAGCAGACCGATACATATGCAACAACTATAATCAAACAAGCATTTTCACCTTAAATAACTTAACTAACAATCCCTTGAAAATTGCAGTTTCCAAATCTTTCTCTCATAATATTCTATACAATAAAATGTTATCTTGTTGAAACATAACATAATAATATCATAACCATAAGGAATCTAATATATTTGCCGTAAGGAATCTAATATATTTGATTCCGCAATGTCGCACCCAGTATAAAAAAAGTTCTCCTGCGCCTTGTGATCGGCAGAAATATGATAGAAAAGTATCATATTGTAGCTGGGCACATACACTTTGCACCGATCTTAAGACTTTTGAAATGACACATTGAATTGGGGAGCAGCAGTACGCTAAATATAGTGCCAAAACGGACATTTCTTATACATAATTATATAGAGAAAAAAAAAAACGGTTTTTACCCGAATTCGGTACACGGAATTTTTCTTTGCAATCAAGACTGGGATGGTCCTAGAAGACCAACGGCTTACTTACATTACGATATAACAATAATAAGCCCCATCCCCGGGCCTTCTCTCTTTAAGATTTCATTTGTCTTTGTTAAAATTACATATTATTAACAACGAAGTGCGTAATACCATTTGAAGGAAAAATAGTAGGAAATAGCATGGTTAAGTTTGAAGGGCTTAAATCCTAATAAAAACCCTGCAAGACTACTCAAGGAGATTCACTTCACCAAAGGACAGCTCAAGTTATAAAAAGATATATTCAAACTATCGCTGAAAACTGGTCAAGTCCGAGTAGATGGAAGAATGCAGTCACTTCGATCAAGTTTGTATACAGGGATGCCCAAAAATCCGAGGCAAGCAGCTATAGGCCTATATCCTTAAAATGCACTGACTGTTAAATGATGGAACATATTTAAATTTCTAACATCTCGTCCTACTTTGCAAAAATGATCAATTCAGTCATAACCAATATTGTTTCAGTTCAGAGCTTAACTGAGAAACAAAACTTATCACTTTTACGCAAGAGGCCTTCGAGAATCTAGAGAATGGCCAACAAACTGACAATCATGTTAACGCACTTTGCTAATACTTTCAACACTGGGAGTCCATCCATTAACATCACAGAGCACAAAGTCATTACTCAAAGACAGATCCCAAAGTGTCGTTGATGACGGATGTCCCTCATGCACTCTACCTGTTCTCTCTGCGGTTCCTTATGGCTCAGCAATAGGCCCCTGTCTATTCCTGATTTACCTTAACCATTTACCGACTATATGAAAAGAAGCAGTAGATAATCTGCATATAAAAACATTGGATGTCTGATGCGGAAATCCTAACTTGTAACACAAATTCTGCAAAATGATCTCCATTCCCTAGAAGCATAGGAAAAAGACTGGTCAATGAAGTTTAACCCTGAAAAAACTGGGGTACTAGAGACTACTTGAAAGAAATTTAAAAAAGGGTATTTACAATTACACAGTTATTTTATAACATAATTATCAAATCACTTTAAGTAAAGATCTCAGTTGGTCAAAGCACACAAATATCATAACTGCAAAAGTAAAGAACTCATCCAGAATCAGGAAGAGAAATGTCAAAACAACAAACAGAAAAGTCAAAGAAACAGCAAACGCATATTTGAAAAAAGAGATGAAAATTATATTTCCAAGTTTTATAATGTGCAGATTTTCGTCTAAGAGACACATTACTTTTTCGCCAATAAAACAGCAAAACGAAAATGTTTAGCTAAAATTAACAATGGACTGCTTAAAATGTAAGTGGTGTAAATAAAGAGCAATCAGCGCAAACAAGAAAGGAATACGAAAGGACATCGGACATTATGCTAGGGATTTTGCCCTAAGTTCAATGCTATTTATTGACTTCAGTAGCTGATAGTTTTATATAACAGCTTCAAATACTGATAAATAAGTTATATTCCTATCAAACTGTCACAAAAAATAGTTTTATTTTATATTCGTTTTCTTGAAATTTGAACAGTTTGTAACAAAGGGTCATATTTTTGTAAACTTTAAAATGTGTAATTTTAGTTAAAATAAGCATTGGTATTTAAGGTATGTCTACTATGAAATATTTTGACACAATAAATAAACTGATACAATGCAGATTATCAGTTTTATTGACATTTTTGAAAATAAACGAAACGGAAAAAATAAAAGTGGAACAAAACATTTGGTCCCTGACTGTACTTCAGTTATTTCCACCCGAGTGCCTATGATAACACTGATGCATTGATCATATTCTATACATCTATTGCTATACTGTATTTATACACATGTACAATACTGACCGGGCATTATGTGTAGGATCATTATTGAATACATGCAGTGGTGTAGCTTGCCATACATTGGCGTAGTTGGCCTTTTTCAGTTGAAACAGAGGGGTGCAGGAGACTGCCTATTCCACTGCGGGTTCAGTGATGCCTTACTTTTAGAATTTTATATCAGTGAAACTTCACTAGCTAGTATCAACATTTATATAGATATTCTTGTGGTATCTGTGTTAGTTCTTTGAGGTCCTTACTAGTATTTCGGTTGGCTTCGAAATAAGTTTCAGACGTGTCAGCGAATTGATGTTAATTCCGGGGTGTCAGTGTTAGTTATGGGCGAGTCAGTATTAGTTCTATGGGTGTCAGTGTAAGTTCCCGAAGCAATTAGCTTAGTTAATGAGATGGTGTCTGGTGTAGTTCTGTTAGGTCATAGGATGCTGGATCGACTAAAAGCAAATGTTGCTCTTAAAATGCATTCTAGGTTCACTTCAACTGTGTCCTACAAAAGTTAAAAAAAATTGCACCTAAAGTTCACTATTCCCATAGAAGTTCGTCTGTTTTTCTTTGTCATGTTAACGTTGAAGACACATATGTAATATGTCGAAGCCACTTGCTTGGTTCTTGACTTATGACAGATGCATTTGTCTCAATCCTGATAACACTCAATCGACGGACTTAGACTGTCAAGAGGTAACAGATCTGATTGAAAAATTCATAAGATATACTTACAAGGATCTGTCTGCTTTCTAGCTTCACTTTCTATGTCCCCTATTTATTTAGTTTAGTGTTTTCTGTGCATGAAATATTTACAAAAATGAATAAAGCTGTATATATGTAAGGTTTAGGAAACACATGCAATAAGTGTCAAATATATATGTAAAAATTTATTTGCTGACACCCTGTACGTAGTTTTTTCAATTTTAAACACTTTCCCACCTGTGACCAAGTGCCATTTTTGCAGCATACGTATATAACAATTATTTACAAAGGCATGTATGTTCATATTTTAATAGAAAAGAGAATGAGAAATGTCTACAAAGTCTTCTTTTTTATTCATAAACTTGTAAAATGAAGCCGCATTTATCAAGAAATGGTCTTCAACTATCATAACTATGCAATTTCAGAAGTCTATCCCTATGTCACTTTTTCCTTAATCGGTTAGGCAATCTGAATAGGAAAATGTCCGAGGTCCTTTTTGGAGCGAACATCATTCAAATCAGATCGACGAAGAAGAAATTTTAACTGTTGATAGTGTACCTTTATTAAGCAATCATACATATACCAGCGATGATAAAAGTGAAAAATATCAACAACCTTTTGGTAAAATTGATTAGGCGAGTTCTGTTTTGATACGGGAAATATTCTACAATAAGTATTTCATTTAAGTTGTTCAAAGATACTTTACAATGGAACTATTGCAAAACGATTTCTTAATTGACGCTTACTGAAGAAAGTAAAGAAAAATTTTGCACAGGAAAGGGATAATTGGAAGGACAATTTGTCTGATTCATGCATGGAATTTGCCCATCAGGGGCTTGTTCAGGGAAGAAAAGCGACTGTAATTTACTACAATTCACCATCATCTGACATCAATCTTCCTATTCCGTCAGACAGAGTATTAAACGATTTCAGCCCAAAGTCAGTTACAGATGCTACCGATAAACTGGAACTAGACATTCTTAAAGAAAACATAGAAATGTTGCTTGAGTTTGGTGTTATTTTTTCACATCAAACATAATTGTGAATGACGTATCTTTCGTTGCTTTCCCATAGATTTCATCATTTTCTATTAAATTGTCTGATTCAAATTCAGCACTATCAAGTGCATTCATTTGTGGGCAAAGCCAGGCTTGAATCTGACAAATTGTCCTCCCCATAATCTCTGGCATGTCCAAAAGAATTCTTTAGTTTATTTTGGTTAGTTTAGTTTATACTTACTTGTTTTAGCTCGATTGTGACGAAATTTAAGCTTATTGGAACCACTCTCGAGTCCGCTTCTTGGAAAACCAGTACTGGTTTCATATGAGATTTCATGGTCGTGACCCCGGTATGGCTCGATCCCACGATCCCCGGATTGAGCGGCCGACATCTTATCCACTATACCACCGCATAGTTTCTTTTAAATACCTCATTTCAGAAATCGTTTTGCAGTTGTACCATTGTAAGGCGTCTTTGAACAACTTACTTCAAATATTTGATTTGAAATCTCTCCTAAAGTCGCGCAATATTTCTGCTGCATAACTGGTGCATATTTATCGATACAAATCTAATAACCTATAATTACTTGCTCACTTTATGTTTCTTATTTGCTTCCTATGCTTCAAATGGATCTTTTACAGACCGTATTATAATTAAGATTTGCTTTTATTTTGATTACGATATTTTGGGAAAACCGTTTAATGGAAAAACGAGATCAAAATAAACTACTAAACACTGAACAAAATCAAAATTTTCAACCATATTTAGACCTGCTGGTATGTTTAACTCAAATATAAGTAATGTGTTTAGCCGCAATACTTTAATGAGTGTCACTAACGCTTGCCTGTATTTAGAGTTTGCAACATTATCGGTTAGAGTGAGCAACATGATATTAGATAAATATGGAGTGTTTTTGATAAAGCAGTTGCAGTAATATATTTCTGAGACATTGCATTTAATTTATCAATGACTGTCTATAACTATTGTTTTTGAAAACGTGTAATATAATTATTTTTGCTCTGGAAAAAAAGCAAAATATTTATATTTACTCAAAAACGGACGAATCTTTTAAAAATTTAAATGTTTTAATCAATTTATGCGATTACATTTAGAATCTGAATACATGTTAATATAAAGACACAAGTGAATGTAATCAAAGTAATTATTATATATGAAAATTTTATCAACCGTGTCATACTGAGCGATAACATAACCAGCCATCGTTGAGATGTTGTCACATGATATCGTTGAGACATGGCTTACGTTGGAACGTACATCTCCCGGTGTGTAACGGTCATAGTTTTATCTTGGCCGAAGATCGTTATATATTTTGCTCCTTATCTGTTGCTATTAGGTGCCTATATAAAGGACTTGGATAGTGCACATTAACTAGTGCCAAATTCCGAATGAAAATGAAAGGAAAGACGTTTTTCTTCTTACTGTTTGCTGTCTCCTGTGCGGCGATTACGACAGCGAAATCTTCTGATTCGTTAGCAATTATGTCTACGGAGGCATCCACAAACTGGAACATTTGAACGACGAAATATTTCGTAAAATTGAAATGTTGGAACTTACACAAAGAAGCGAACATGAAGATATTCTTAAACTTAGGGACGATAATGAGGGACTAAAGAAACTTGTTGAAGCAATGAGAGTAACATGTGACATCAATGAAAGGGAGCAGACGATAAACGGAGACACCAGATATGTTAATATAAAACGAAGTGAGAAGCCTACTCTTCAATCTGTATCATCAAGAACCTCCACGAATTCTTTAATTTTATCTTATTTTATGTACATGCTTCATTACGGTATTGGCTGTTTCTAGTTTCATGGGTCTCAAAATGTTACTTTTCTTGGTCAACAGTATATTAACAACAACAATCTGATGCAGTGGTGATTTACATAACAAAATGAGGACTTGGTCTTAAAACGCAGATCATAACTCGATTATATTTCTTTGAAAGAAAACTTCGTTGCTGGTGTCTAAAAACTAAACTAGATGTTTTATTTACGCCGTAATAAAATGATATACCTCTACTGCACCTACATCTTTAAGAACAATACATTGGGATATTCTTAGTTAAGTCCTTATTTAAAAATAGTTACTGCTTCACTTTTGCACTTTCAGATCTAATTCACATGCTACATTTTACACAGGTTTTACAACAGCCCCACCACAAACGCCGAAAAAAGTTGCATTTACAGCAAGACTTCCATCGTCAGAAAACCACAACATTGGATATGGTGCCACAATAAAATTTACTGATATCGTAACGAACGAAGGCGGCCATTATTCAAGTGCAAGCGGGTAATTTACTGCACCAGAAGACGGGACATACGTCTTTATAGCTTCAATACTCACATGCTTGAATGGTGATTTCGAGGCTAATATCGAGAAAAATGGAGTGCAAATGGTTCCAATATATGCTGCTGATAACTCTGGACACGAGATGGCTACAGATGCTGTGATAATGGTCCTTACAAAAGGCGACAGGGTGAGAGTGGCGCATAAATTTTGCGGGGGCCAATGTCTGTACGGAAATTCATCAAATTTCTCTGGATTTAAAATTTGAGATGATGATTGTGCTATTAGTCAAAATAATGTCTTAAAATCGACTGGAAATGTACGGATGCTTTTTATTCATGGACAAGTATCTCAAATATAAACTCAAGGACCTATGCATATTATATATCATATTATAGACCATCTCTTTATGTACGAATGTGAGAAGTTTCATTAAAATCTTCATTGTAGAAAAAAATCATTTTACGAAAATGTTATCAAAATTGTGATTTTCCCATAGACTTGGAACCTTTATGAGAACTTGTGTGAGGTTCAAAATTTTCAAATCAGTCTAGCAACTATCAAGAACATGACCGTATGTTTTCTATTGGCTGGATTTTCTAAGTACATTCTAAAGATTTGATCAATCAATGTTTAATCACATTCAACATTGTCCGAAAAGTTTTGATCCAAACGTGTGTAAAACTACCTGAAAGTAAAGCTCATGTCGTTCTGATTTCTGGCGGATTGCCAGATGCTTTGTGTGTCGTATTTTATAAAAGGAGTGCTCATCAACAATAGAAGCAACGCCCGTAAAACAGGCGTTTTTTACATTTTACCCTATCAAAAGGCATAAGTAGCAATAAATACTCTTATTTAGTGGAAAACCTGGTCCAGCGGTAACACACCTGACTAGGTGTAGGAAGTTCGTCCCACCAGAACTCCTCACCTCCTCCTACCAACAGTAGTATCATTCTTTCGAAAGAGACTGGAAATCGTTGCCCTATATGAGTGCTTCACAACTTGCATTACTGTTGAGAACGTTTATGGAACTGGAAAGTTTTCTGTATCTCGAAATATTCTACAAAGTAGTCTTTCAGAGCATTAGCCTTAAAAGTGTAATCGGTGGCGACTCTAATTAAATTTCACACACACGAAGGTACGCAGGCTCACAAGCACACACATGTTGATATTAACATAACAGGGACGTCCTCGACTGAGTTGCTGACCATCTTTCACTAAAATATTTTATATTTACATATTTACTTCAAATGTATTAGTCTCAACAAATGTATTTAACTTTACAAAATATATACATTAAGTTTGCATCATAATGCAATAGCAAAACACAGTATCAGACAAGCTAATATCAAAAAGAGTTTATCATGTATTCCTGCAATCAAAACCTAACCTATTACAATATACAGTAGCTTTAGTCTCATGATATTGATTGGCTTGGGAATACTGAACGTCGCTGTGCGAAACCCAACGTTGAAGTATAGCGTCCAGCATGGACCCCGATCAGCTATCTTGAGCTGTTTTCACACAAACTTGCAGAATAATGAAGCGTCTATGGCACGCCATTTGTCCGATAATTACGTGAACCCAGATTCACACTAGGATTAACGATCGTTAAACCAGATTTTCTTAACGTAAAATCAGATTTTTCTAATACTAACCGATATTTTCAAGCGAAAACATAGGATATCGCCGTAAACCATAGTTCACAGTTGTAAACCCAAGTTAACGGTCGTAAACATAGGTTCACGATCGGAAGCCTGAACCGTAGTTCACGAGTGTAAACATAGGATAACGGCCGTAAACATAGGATAACGACCGAAATACGTAGTTCAATTGAGAAACCTAGTTTATCAAACGTAAACCATAGTTTACGGTCGATATATTAGGATTATAAAATCAGCTATGAATTTCAGGCGTGAACATGGATTTACGGCCGTGAAACTATGTTTACGAGCGTGAACCTACGTTTACCAACGTGAACCCATGTCTACGACCGTGAGCCTAGGTTTATGACTGTGACCCATAGTTTACGGACGTGTTGTGTATGGTAGTTGTCCAATAATTACGTGAACCAAGGTTTACAGACGAAAAAGTAGGTTTAACGATCTAAATCCTAGGTATTTCGAACCAAAAAGCATGATAACGTCGTAAACCATAATTCACGTTCGTAAACGTAGGTTCACGTTCGTAAACCCAAGTTTAGGGTCGTAAACATAGTTTCACGTTCGTAAACTATTTTTTACGCCTGTGAACCCAGGTTAACGCCTATAAATATAAGTTCACGCTCGTGAACTTAGGATAACGACTGAAATTCATAGTTCAATCGAGAAACCTAGTTTATCGAACGTAAACCTTGGTTCATGAGCGTAACTATGGTTTACGCCCGTTATCTTCTGTTTTCACTCGAAAATACAAGTTAGTATTCGAAAGACATTGTTTTACGTTTGAAAAACCTAGTTTAAACTACAGTCACACATACGGGTATGCCCGTGCGTTGAGGTACGGTGCGGATGGGACTGGTCTATGTGGGGGCGGACATGGATAAGTACGGAGCAGTACGTCTTAGTATGATGTATTTTGCTGTATTTGTATTTGAAACTTGGATCGTGTTTTGAAGTCGTTTGGAAAATCTTAAAGATTACTGTCTTGCAACAATTGGTATTGTTTCTATTCTTCCAATTTCTTTGTTTTTGAATAGTCTACTTCTTGTAAATATTTACTGAGTAATTTGATATTATGCAATTATTGTCTATTTAGTTGTTGAATATTGATTGTGATATTCATGAGAAGAACGCAATTGCTGTGGTCAATATCACCTTCTTGTGGGGAATATTAAATGATTAATTAGGCAAATGCGACATTCAGAGGATAAATGATAAATACAATATCAAATAACATAATTAATGACTAATTTATGAATTCACTAATTTTAAATATTCATTAAAAGAACTTTATTGTATTTCCTTATTAAGTTGAGATATGAACCATAAAGACAAGAGAAAGGCGTTATATCTAAGCCTGATTCATTCCTTCGCTAATAACTCAGAAGGCAACTCAACACTTAGTGTACAAAGTATCCATATTTCTCACCAAAACACGTTTTTAAAAGAAATTCCGCTGCCCTGTCATATATTTTCAGCGTCAACACACCAGGTCATGCCACATTTTGCCACACTGATATACAGTGCCTTTCTGTCAATCTATCGTGCAAAGAAATTCCAAGTGTATAAAGGCATTGTTATGGAGTTTGAACAACAAAAAAGACTGAATATCAAAAACGTTCAATAAATACAAATACAATCTTCTTTCACGGGAGCTTCAGTGTACACGCGTGCAGCAGTACACTTGTTGTAATTTTCACTGAAACACCTCATCATCCTTAAACAATATCATTCTAAAAATTTTAGTTTCAACTGACAGTTATGACTTTTGTTCTCATCATTGCTAATAACCTACTGCATGAACGTAGGAGAAAAATGGCCCAAGAAAGAGTACAGGAGTTATTATATTTCCAGTTTGACAACATTGTTCTAATTTAAACAAAAACTGTTGTCCGTGCGTTACGTGTGAGCTTCTAATTATTTATGATCTGCAAAATTGACATGCCTTTGAATGGCTTTTGATATAGCGTCTGTATTGAAACATTCTTAGCTCATTCCCTACGTAGGTCACTAGATAGACATATATTGTTTTAGCGGTCGGCTGGCCTTACTTATTTTTGGTGTTAAGGATGAGCCTTTCTGACTGTTAGAGGACTCTTGACCAAAATGGAAGGCGGTTTGAAGGAGTCTCCGAAGTGACTTTCGTTTATTTAGAACAGGGTTTATCAACACTTGATCAATCTTCCATCGATCTGTGGAGAGTTGAAAAAGTAATGAACTTGTAGGTCAGTACATATGCAATATATATAAATATATTTGTGAATCACTTTGCTACAAACCTCTAATACCCGGGCTTGTTGGAACAGGCATGACAGCTCTGTTTCTTTTGTTTAGTGTGCAGGCTAGTGCAGTCATTTGATTGGATGGTTTAGCAGTGCGTTGCAAAAGACGCCCGATCCAAACCTAGCAGCCAAGACTGTTAAGCAAAAATTACAATGAAAACAAAATATATCAATTAAGTATAAATATTTGTTTTGCAAACACAATTCAGTGTTATAAAAAGTATTCTTCTGCAGTTGCATTGGATTCATATTTTGACTTTTCTTTTTAGACATCTTCATTATGTTTAAAATTCTTTTTGCATTCAGCCTAGGATTTTGATTAGCCATAACTTTGCGTTTACCTTGCATTGTCTAGTGCATGTGTGCTTATCATGATAGCTTTAGCATCACTGCGTTGCCAGCTTTGTCTCCAGTTCAGCTAGGATCTTTTTCTTACTTCATTTCATGCCATGATATTGTATTAATTTTCTGTAACAATTTTATAATATTGTAGTCACGGCCCCATCCATTAAATCAGCATCAGTAATCAGAAATGTCAGACCTCTTATACTGACATGTGGATTAAATCTAGGTCTCTTCTCATTATGGTTAAAACAAAATGGCTTCAAGAGTGGAGGTGAGTCTGTCGCTGCTTATATTCCTGTCCTACTAATACGGGTAAATAATTCATTTAATTTAACTATAGTTACGATATCTTCTTTTCGATGAATATAAAAGACTCAAGTTTGGATTATAGAGCCGAACTAATACTCTACTATTATACAGCTCCTCGCGTTCCATTGCGACTGGCTAAGGGGTTGTTGGTAGTCTTTCACACTTCATTTTCTCTCGTGAACAGACTAAATCAAACCAAGTCTGGTATCATTTTGCATGGTTACGTTCTAGTATCAAACGGATTTCCTTACAAATATATGAGCCGCGCCATGAGAAAACCAACACAGTGGCTTTGCGACCAGCATGGATCCAGACCAGCCTGCGCATCTGCGCAGTCTGGTCAGGATCCATGCTGTTCACTTTCAAAGCCTATTGCTATTAGAGAAACTGTTAGCGAACAGCATGGATCCTGACCAGACTGCGCGGATGCGCAGGCTGGTCTGGATCCATGCTGGTCGCAAAGCCACTATGTTGGTTTTCCCAGGGCACGGCTCATATTATGATATGTTTAGTATATAGTCTATAACAATACGACTGAAACTTATATCCGAAAATACTAAAATGTCATTACAATGAACCAATTTGTAAATCATCAAACTAGAACGAGGTTAAATGATTATATCATCTCGCACCAGTGAAACAACATTTATCACTTGTCGTAAATGAGAAACAATAAAACAGAATACCGCTGATGGCCACAGTATTGATCCGATTGCCATTGAGTGAGGTTCTGTATGGAAATGAGGCATATTGTCTCAGCAATTTAGAAATCATAAAAAATGTTCAGTTCAAAACAATCTATTCCTGCTCAAGTCTGATAGCTATTTGTTGACATAGGTTGGACTTTTGTTCCTTGTATGGTGTGAGATTGGAACAATAGATGAAAGAGGTATGTTGCTGGAATCTGTGCAGTTGAAACAACTTTTGGGTTCTAATGAACATAATCATAATAATCAGTATGTTGGCCACAGTACATGTATTGATGTTTGTTTCCCTTATAGTTATTGCGTTAATTCAAGTACTAGTATTGTAATACACAATTAAATGTCACATGAACCAACAAGAACAACATTACCCGCTGAAAATCGTGATTAAATGTAACACCTCGCCCTGGGATTTATTTTTTGATTTAATCATATTTTATTGCTTCTGAACACATAATACATAGCACATATACATAATAAGTAACAAAAGCAAATGGGTTGGGCTACAAGTTATTGCAACATTAGAAGTCAGCCCTTCCCAAGTGCGTAACATTAATAGCAAATGAAAAATGAACGAGTGTATTAGTTTAATTAAGCATTCCTTATACAAAGATATATGATAGTGATAATAACTACAAAGATAAAAAGATGAAGGAGAAGAAAAAGAAGAAGAAGAAGAAGGGAAATATTATAATGATGATATCAATGTAGTAACAAAATGATAACCCTAATAGTATTTATGATAATAATTACACGATGATGTAGTAACAAAAAGATAACAATAATAGTATTTATGATAATAATTACACGGTGATGTAGTAACAAAATGATAACAATAATAGTACTTATGATAATAATTACACAATGATAATTAATAAATTTTAGTATTAGTCAAGTTATGGTTGTAATCATTATAGTTGAGCTAGAGAAGAAAAGAAAAAGAAATATATGCTGCTCTATATCCCCGAGTGTCTACCCAGTAATCACAAACATCCTGTCCCAAAGTAATGTAATAATGACAAGAGGACATAAGAAATACATTATGTACTGTCGAAACGTCTTGTATGTTTGATATAGTTTTGAACTTCTGTGAAAAGAGTAGTGTTATCTTCTATAGAAATATTATCATTGCCATATAAAAGCTTATTGACACTTAGTGGGTGAAATAATCTTGTTTTAGTAAAAAGTTCTCTTCTCTGATGTGAAAAACGAGTGCATTTAAAGAAATAGTGTTCTGCGTCTTCCGTTTCGGATCCGCAGTCGCAGTTTGGATTTTCTCTGATGTGATTATTAAACAAGTCGGCGTTTAGATTACTGCACTTGTTTCGTATCCTAGCATGAAACACAGAGTATCGTCTGTCACCAATTAAGTAAAAAGTAGGGAATTGTGGAGGCTTGAAAATTTCTTTAAGTTTACTTTTGAAAGCCGAAAGAGTTGGTAGTTGACGAGTTTCAATGTTCAGATCATTCCATAATTTTATTGCAGAGGGAATAGTAGATTGGGAGTAAATTTCAATACGCCTAGCTAAAGTTTCAAAATCGGCATTGTTTCTTAAATTGTACTGGTTTGAGTCATTCACGATCGATGGAAATAAATCTAGTAAATATGTTGGAAGATCATCATTTTTTCCTTTGTATATTAAAATTAATTTTTGTATTTTTCTGCGGTCAGAAAGAGAAACCCATCCAATTTCGTTAAGAAGTCTTTCTATTGATACTGAACGCGTTAGCCCAGTTACAATACGCGCTGCTTCAAGTTGAATCTTTTCTAATTGATCTTTTTCATAATTCGCACAGTTATCCCAAACAACAGAGGCATATTCTAGAACTGGTCTCAAGTAAGCTATATAGATTTTGTTTAAGGTGTGCCTTCTAAGTTTAAATTTCAGCGCTCTCATAGATCCTAGAATTTTTGCTGCCGACTTTACAATATTAGATATATGTTCGTGCCAAGATCCATCTTTAGAGAGTGTTATGCCAAGATGTTTGTGATAATCGACAAAATTTAACTGAGTATTTTCAAATAATAGATTAGGACATTGTCTACGCGCGAGGGAAAAGAACATAGCTTCTGTTTTTGTAGGATTAAATGTAACCAGCCATTGTTTTGACCATTCTGATATTTTTATAAGGTCAGAATTTAGAGAAAGTTCAATTTCGTGTATATCGGAAGACGAAGCGGCTAGAGAACTATCATCTGCAAATAATCGTGTCGTACTTATAAGTGAATCTGCGATGTCGTTAACGTATATTAGAAAGAGAAGAGGACCTAACACTGAGCCTTGAGGAACACCAGCTTTAAGCTCTTTAGAGTCTGAGAAAGAGGAATTAACGAAAACTTTTTGGCTGCGATTTGAAAGATAGTGAGTAATCCAGTCAATTAGTTTGCCTGAAAAGCCATGTTGTCTAAGTTTAAAAATAAGACCCTTATGCCAAACTCTATCAAATGCTTTTGATATATCACAAAAGACTATACATGTTGCTTTTTTTTCGTCAAAAGATTTGCAGATTTGGTTATAAATATCTATGAGTTGAAAAACTGTGGAATGTCCTGGTAGAAACCCTGATTGACTTTTGTATATTAAATTGTTTGACATTAAAAAATTGTGCATGTATTTAAAAATAACACGTTCCATGACTTTACCCACACAACTGATTAAAGAGATTGGTCTATAATTAGATGGGGTGTTACTTTCTCCTTTTTTGAAAAGTGGCATAACATTAGCTTGTTTCCAACAGTTTGGGTAAATGCCTTCTTGTACGGACCTGTTAAATAGAATAGTAAGTGGTTTTTTAACTGTGGATGCTGTTCCTTTTAACATACGATGGCTTATTTCGTCGGGTCCAGACGCTTTGTTTAATTGCAGGTTAGAAATAACATCAAATATATCTTGTTCTGAAATTGTTATATCATTTAGCAAAGAGTCTGTCTTGGCAATGAAAGATGGAAGAGAAACATTCGAATCATCTAAATTTGAAATAGACACAAAATAATTATTCAGAGTATTTGCCTTTTCAGTATCAGACACAGAAAAACTTTGGTCATTATTTATAAGAGTTGGGATAATGTTACTTCCTTTTGAGTTTTCTTTGACTAACATTTTAACAATTTTCCAATATTGACGCGGGTCTGTGTTGGTGAGGTCATTCAAGGTAAATTCTATATTACTGTAAAATAGCTCTTTTGCATGTTTTATCATATTATTTACTTTTTTGCGTGTACATTTATATTTGTGCCAATCAGAATCTTTTCCGGAACGAATTGCGGTGGTTTTCAGCCGATCACGTTGTCGCGAGGTTTTACGTATCTCTGAATTGTACCAAGGCTTGTCGTTAGGACGGACAGTAACAAAAGATGACGGTATACATGTTCTTGCTAATTCTAGAAATTTGCTAACAAAGGAGTCGCAGGCGTTATTAAGAGTATTGTCGTATAAAAAGGACCACTCAGTTGTTTGTATCAGATTATTAAACATTTCAAAATCGGCGCGTTTATAATTCCATACTTTTCTTTTAAAAGGTATATTACTTTGAAGGTTAATTTCAGTATGTACATATGTACCGTAATGATCGCTTATATAATTTTCTGTTTTCAAAATACCGGCCTGAAACACCGAAATGCCATTTGAAACGGCTATAGGATCGATTAAGGTACTAGAGTTATTTGAGACGCGAGTTGCTTCTGTAATAAAATTAGTCATGTTATATATCATGAGCAAGTCGTTTAATTTTGTATTGGTGTCACTAAGTTGATTTTCATTTACATCTCCAACAAGAACAATGTTATTTGATATTTCGGTAGCTTTATCAATACATACAGCCAATCTGTCCCAAAAATCAGCAGTATAATGAGGATGTCTGTAAATAGTGCCAATAAGGAAAGTATTGTTACGATCTTTAATTTCTATCCAAAGAGATTCAGGTAATATATTTTCTAATTCTAATATTCTTTTTGGCCTCAAAAAGGATGAAAGGTAGACTAGATATCCCCCAGAATAAGAGGTGTTGTCTTTACGAAACATTGTATCAAAACCTTCTAATTGTAAACTGTCGTTATTTACTTCGGCACACAAATGAGTTTCAGTGAAGCATAAAATATCGAAATCTAAGAAATTATCTGAAATATATTCTAATTTATGTCGTATGCTACGTATATTTTGATGGAGTATTGATAAACAGTGATTCGAGTTCTCATCCGGACCAGGGTTCAACTCAACATCTCCTGATAATAGTAACAATTTAATTAGGGTCAGTATATAATAGATATTGGAATAAAATAATTCTAGAGTTGTATTACAACCGTTAAAGTAAGGTGTGTGATTATTTTCTGTGTGCGAAAGAACTAGAAAAATGTCAAAACATACTAAATATGTAATAACGAAATTGATGTATGGCCTGAACTGCAGTACGGTAACGATTATTAATCTCAGATATTGTAAGCTTCTTGTTACAAAAGCATTCACAGATTTAAATGGGTAATATATAAAATTCAATTTCGCAATCCTTAGTCCTCTACAGTTAAATAGCCCCACCGCCGCTCTCCAAGAAGTTAAGTCATTACCTATTGGGGAATAAAATCACGTCATTGATCAAGGAGAGAGACCACAGGGCTATTTCATGCGTGTGTAATCTGGGCAAGGTGAATGAAAGAAAGTCAGAGCAGACACTCAACAGAAGGGAGCAGCAAAGATAAACAAACATCGGTAGCATCTCATATACAAACGAGGAAACTACACACACAAAATATATATATATATACATGTTTACAATTTCCAACAGGATCAACACATTTAAGAAAATAAAGTTACACAAATCATTGGAACACAAACAAATTAATAGACAAACACAAATAACTGACACAGTGACTATGATAGATATACCCAAAAAGGAGTTATAAGACAGTCGAGCTTCATTATCATTAATAAGTTTTGCAAATCAATCATTTTGTGACAACAAAGATCTTACAACACAAAAAAAAAACGTAGTAAGAAAATATTTACTTTTTTAACTAAGTATATTAAACAAGACTGAAATAGGGATAAAGTCCGTACTGTTGGCAAGAAAACATGTAGACTTTGCTGACAGACAAAAACAAAAAAGATATAGCTGGAAATAACGGCTGCAGCTATTTCACTAACAAACTACATGACAAATTTCAAGCTTCATGATATAACAAAATTCAAGTTTTTACAAGAGAGATAAACCATATATACACATAACAAGATCTCTTTAGGGTTATTCCCCGTAGACAGTGTATACCGCCACTGTCAAAAATAGCTATTGTTATAGAGTAATGTTAAAACCGGAAAATACCCGTTGCGATATAGATTGTATACTAAATATATTATTCTTCTTAATTAGTATTATCATGTGATTTTAGGAAGTGTACCTCAAGTGCCTAGAAATTTGCTTTGCTTGGCGCTGCGAGTGTAATAAACGGCAGCTATATAAAATAAATTGTGCATACACATAACTTACATAACAAGATATCAATATTGATACGCATGAAGTTAGTACTACTGACTCTTGTAACTATTTTATACAGACAAAAAACATCGGCATTTTCATAAAAAGTACTCATACGACAGTTTCGAAACTCAGCTGTACCAATTTCTAGAAACAGCTCAAAATATCATTTTTGAAAATAAGGCAATATAGATTTCACCTTTATTTTTGTCGACCATTATTCAACGGCGTTTGTTTACAGTTTAATGACCTTTGACAAAGGTTGTCCGCCTGTTTATTAGCGATTGATACATATCTGACTATAGGTGGACTGCATGTGATTACAGGATTAACCATTCAATAAATACATAATAAATACACGCAAAATGAACATCATACACCCCTACGTTTTGGTAATAGAAAATCTTTACTATTTTACCCAACAGGTAAATGACCTTTGTGTGGCAGGTCAGTTTATGAAGTAGACATTTCAAAGAATAATTTGACATCAGTGTATCAACTTTAAAAATGATCTAATTCATTACACTTACGCGCAATTATTAAAAAACTATCGTTATGTGTATTTGACAATATCTGGCAACAAAAACAATCCTGTCAATGTACTAAAAACTTCAGAAGACGGACCAAATTACATATAAACTGTGGAAAGCGTGCGGGAATACGAGTATTTATCTGTATTACGCGGTTTATAGTAATGTATTGCAAAGTGTTATATTAAAGACTGGTAAAAAGAATAAAAAAACATCAAATAATAAATAACTCATGAAGCTAAACGGTAAAAAAAATACATAAATGGTGGAATTATTAATAAAGTGTTACAAGTAAAATAATAGGATGGATTATAACTTGTGTCGTCTGCTAGGATTAACAGAAGACAGGTGATATCACATCGTCATGTAAGTAGATTTAGATCTGTCAGCTTATTGAATTTATTCATGCACTAAATAACTATGACACAGTAGGTCAGAAAGTAGTACACTTTTGTTGATAAACATTGATGATGTGACAGTTCAGTTCAGTTCGCCCTGGGATCGAATACTAGACCTCTCGACTCGTAGTATTGCCCTCCGCCCAAGGGCACTCAGCCAATTTCACATTTGTCTTCAATGACTTTTTGTTTTAGTTTTCATGTGCCTGTGATTCGACCAATTGAAAGGACTATAAATACTGATTTTAAATTAATTTTGATACATCAGATACAACATTAACCCTTACCCTGCTAAATTTCTATAATGAACTTGTCCATGTTTCAATTTGGACAGAACCATTAACTGTTAAAAGGGGTGTTAATTTACTGACTGAATAGCGAACAGTGCAGACCATGATTATCCTGCACGGATGTGCAGACTGATCTTGGTCTGCACTGGTCGCAAAGGCAAAGTCACTTGCCGCCAGCAGGCTAAGGGTTAAATATCTAAACAGAATGATAATGCTGGCTGTGGTATTGATCAAGCAGTCTCTCTGGCTTTTATTAAATGAGATTGAATATGAAAATAAGTCAAACAATGCCATATCATCTCAGTTATTTAAAGCAAATAACGGCAATCACATCTCAAGGACAGCCTGTATCTGCCAAAGATAGAATCAGTTTTATTATTCTAATACTGCAATGCGGTATATAACAAATAAATTTAACAGGCAATTGCTTGTAAACCGTATGTGATTGCTTACCACAGTAAGCAACACCAGTTTCATTTTGGAAAGGAAGCATTTCAAGTTTCAGGCAGTCAGCTTAAAAGCAAATTCAGTTCTATGCATTCTTTGACTTTGAAGCACAATTCATGAACACATATTTATCTACATCTCAAAATTATTTTCTGGACGATATTGAGAAAAAAAACTAAAGTTAAAATTCAAGAAAACGGTATGTATATAGTTGATTTAAATGTGCCCTCAATCCTTCCAAAAGAATTCAGTCAGTAATAAAAGATGTTCGTTTATAAGAAATTAGCAACTACCGGGTATTTGACAAATTCTTGGTAACCAAACTTCACAGATATGCTAAATTTAACCTAACTAACAAGACAAAATCAGGAAAATACCTAATAATTTATTGCAGCTTGACATTACATTCCAATGAAAACGGCAAGAATGCCTTCTCAAAAAATTCTTGGGTCAGTTTTCATCATATCATGATTTTGTGCGTGAACAGTGTTTTTTAATGTCAGAATTTTGATTCATATCTAGATATTTTATAACAAATAAGATAAGTTCATGTACGCTGTGGCCTTGACCTTTCATTAATTTACCCATAAGCATTTTTCAAATCGTTACCCTGATGTTTATACGACGGTAGGTTTAAGCTTTCTCTTTTATCAGAAAGAAGATATAGTAAAGTTAACTAAATAAGAAGCGGTAGACTCATCCCCACTCTTAAAGGCATTGAATTTCTGTTTTAACCATAATGAGAAGTGACCTAGATTTTAATGATATGCAGTAGTGGCCTGTCACTTCCCACTATTGACGCTGATTAAATGGGATAAGGTTGTGATTTTATTACTATAATATTATTACAGAAAATTAATAAGATATCATGGCATCAAATGAAGTGTGAATGGAAGTTTCTACCTAAAACTCATAAAAATAAAACCGACATCACTGATGCTGAAGCTATCATGATAAGCACGCATGCTCTAGACAATGCAAGGTGAATGCAAAGTGCTAGGCAGGTTCAGCTACGGGAAATCCGAGGATAAATACACTAAGAATTTTCAACATAATGATGATGTCTTAAAAGGAAATAAAATATGAATCCAATGCAAGTGCAGGAGAATAGAATTTTATAATTCTGTGTTTACAAAACTAGTATTTGTATTTTATACATTATCTTTCATCTCTTATTGTAATTTTTGTATAGCAGACTCGGTTGCTAGGTTTAGACCGGGCAACTTATGCCAAGCAAAGCCAAACCAACTGATCAAATGACTGCATACTCAACAAAAGAAACAGGGATGTCATGACTGTTTCAACAGATCCAGGTGTTATAGGTTTGTAACAAAGTGATCCACAAATATATTTCTATACGTAGTACAAGTACTGACCTACAACTTCATCACATTTTGAACTTTCAACAGATCATTGATCAATTGGCGGAGGAGTTGATAAACCCTGCTCAAAATAAGTGACAGTCACTCCGGGACTTCTGTTGAACGGCCGACGAAGCCACACTCTAACGGTAAAGAACGCTCTTACTAACACCAAAAATAAGTGAAGGCCAGTTGACAGCTAAAGATAGAATGCCAATCTAGTGACCACCCTAGGAAGATAGGTCTCTAAGACCTCTGTATGATGGTGAATTTGTGGCCTTGCAGAACAAACTTTAACAAGATAAATTATAGTTCAGCAAGGTTTTAAGTAGCGTAATGTCATTGTCACTCAAATCTTTTAACACTACGAGTACTAAATAGATAGTTACGTCATTATGGAAATTCTGAAAGTAAACTTCATATATAATTATATATACATGTCATATAGTACTTGCTAAATGCCATATGTCTATTGAGTATCGTCAAAATATTTTATTCAACGAGTTAAGGATCTATTTCTCTAAACATAGTTCATGTATTTTAATTATCTGAAAAAAAAATCAGTCGGTTTAAAACTACAGTATGCTCTAACAATTACGCGGACATCTGACTAAAACAAGTTTCGATAAAATTTGTAGAAAAGGGGTTTTAGAACAGGTAAGTGTTGTAAAGAAAATTTATTAAGGAAATCTATGGCAAAGCTAATTTCCTGACACCGTGAAACTTGAAAGTTTTCCCCTTTCACAGTAGCATTGGAAGAATGTTGTTGTTTGACTTTGTGATCAATAAAATACCTTGCAATCACAGCAGAGGCCTACCAAACTTATGCATTATCATAAAACGTATTGCAGTGTAGCAGTATAATATCAATCTGCCGAGATTGGAAGACACAAAATTTTCCTAGACGTTAAACTGACTTTTATTTCTTCTAAATCAGTGAGATAATATGACACTGTGTTCCTTATTTCCATATTGAATCTGATTCATTAAATCTCAGAGAGACAGCTGAATTAATACCACAGTCAGCATTTCAGTTCAGGTCATTAGCTGTTTGATGTTGGATAATGATGTAATGTTATTTCTCATTTAGATAAAACCCGTTCCATTAGCTCAGTATGTAGAGTGCAAGACTAGGACCCGGGTGATCGGAAGATCGATCCCCGGGCAAGGCGTATATTATCTGTGACGATCTGGCAGAAAAGAATGTGTTCTGAAGCCACTCGTCCAAGTAGAGGAGATATTTCCCTACAAAGAAAAAAGTAAGAACTAAAACAGAATCAAGGAACACGTATTTGGTTAACAGGCCACCACTATAATCATATTGAAATACTATAGACTAAACAACAAACAATACTCCAGTACGACTATATACTATAGATATTAGTTCAGCTTTGAGCGATAATTTGCATAACAATGTGTTTTGTAATTCTTTTACAAGAGAAGCATGTCATACTGAATGTTAAACTTACATCATTTAGAAAATTCTCCCCAGTGACTAGAAAATCTCACCAATAACAAGCCTACTTCATTTAGAACACCTCACCGATGGCAAACATTTTATTTTAAACATCTTCCCAATGGCAAACTTAGCTCATTTAGAACATCACCCCAATGGCAAATTTACTTCATTTAAAACATCTCAACAATGGCATAAAACATACGTCATTTAAAACATATTACCAATGACAAACGTACATCATTTAGAACATATTACCAATGGCACAACTACTTTATTTAGAACATATCTCCAATGATAAATCTACTTCATTTACAACATCTCACTGATGGCAAACTTACTTCATTTAGAACATCTCATCAATGGCAAACCTACATCATTCAGAACATCTCACCAATATGACATGCTAGGGGGCGTGAGAGGCGCTGCACAGTTCATTATTCTATTCTCTCATGTATAGACTCAATCAAACCGAGTGTGATATTATTATTTTTGGTTGCATTCTTTGGTTCCAAGATTTTATTAACTACATGTATCACAACAGTATCTTTAAGTGCCGTGTGGCGCCCCGTACTTGGATTCAGTGTTGTTATATTTCTGGTCCTTTGGGATCATAGAGTCAATTCAACATATGTGTAATAGAGTTCCGCTTAAGCCGGTGCTAGGGGGTGTAGAACAATAATACGAGGTCGTATAGATAATTACTTCTATATTGAGCATCTCTTTAAAAATACTAGAGAGATAACCAGGCAAGAAAATGACTTTTTTTTTAGAAATGTACTGTTGTATGTCATTTACGACAAACAATGACTGACATTCTTCTAAGTGATTTTCCTCAATAGTGAAAAAAGAAGAAATAAAATCGTAAATCACACAAAATCATTATGTGTTGGTCTGATAATGTTCGAGTTATTCTTCACATTACGATGGCATACTATTTACGTTTTAACATTTAGCCTGCTGGCGGCAAATCGTTTTGCCTTTGCGACCAGTGCAGACCAAGATCAGCATGCACATCCGTGCAGGATAATCATGGTCTGCACTGTTCGCTATTCAGTCAGTAAATTTTCAGTGAACACCCCTTTCAGTAATAAGTGGTACTGCCAAAATTAAATGATGGACCAGTCCATTTAGAAATTTAGCTGGGCAAAGGTCCATATGCTGGTTACGCTTTTGGGGATAATGATGCATGATATTCGCGTGTTTTGAAATTACGTGTCGTGTTGCTCTGTTTGCGAATATAAGCAAATGTAAATCTATCTCTTAACCCTTCGTCTGAAAATAATTCAGTCCTCTAATTAACGAAAAACAGAACCTATAAAATCATGGAGACATCATCGGTCTTCCAGACTAAGGTATTAATAAAGAAGTGGAAAAAATACGCTCAATCGATACGAACAATAAACAGAATATTTTATTCCACTGACAGATGAATCACTTGATACAACTCAATGTGATATACGTCACATATGAAATTCTGAATAACTAGATGAAATTATCGTTCCCATTTCCCAAGGGATAGTTAGAAGCGATGTTGATTTCATTCAGTAATTGTTCAAATATTAAGGTACTAGGTGCGCATAAATACTAGTATTGTAAAATGAAAGTGCTAATAGTTCATAATTATAGTAAGTTATGAAACAAATGCTAAGTATCAGTTAAACGATTTGCGAACAAAATATCAGTGTTGAAAACTGCAAGTTGTTCGTCCTGCTGTGACAAACTAGAATCGAACCTAGGATACATTTGCTGACTGTATCGTTGCTTAAGATAATACAAATATTGTAAGACCTTCATAACATTCACTGGCGGTAGTTATATGAAAGTGTTTAAAATGTCGACACTATATTTTCATATTCTAAATTATTTGATAAGAGAAAAATGTATGTATGACATGGCCGCATAAAACTGTTCAAAATGGATTACATATTTGCATGAAAATGTTTGTTAGGAAATACACGTATGCATTTATAAGAAATACATCATGATGTATGCATGAGCATGCTTGATAAGACATACACGTACACAATAGAAAGTTTGATAGGTTTGATAAAAGATACACGTTTGCATTAGAATGTTTGATAAGTCATACATGTATGTATGATAATGTTTGATATAAAATACATGGCTGATTGTGTACAATAGAAAGTTTGATAAAAGATAAACGTACGTATGCAAATGTTTGATAAGTGATACACGTTCGTATGCAAATGTTTGATAAGTGTACGCAAATGTTTGATAAGTGATACACGTACGTATGCAGATGTTTGATAAGTGTACACAAATGTTTGATAAGTGATACACGTATGTATGCAAATGTTTGATAAGTGTACGCAAATGTTTGATAAGTGATACACGTACGTATGCGAATATTTGATAAGCGATACACGTACGTATGCAAATGTTTGATAAGTGTACGCAAATGTTTGATAAGTGATACACGTACGTATGCGAATATTTGATAAGCGATACACGTACGTATGCAAATGTTTGATAAGTGTACGCAAATGTTTGATAAGTGATACACGTACGTATGCGAATATTTGATAAAAAATTCATGTATGCATGAGAATTTTTCGCAAGTGATGCAAGTACGCAAGATCATGTTTGATAAGATTTACCCTTAAATATGAAAATGTTTCGTAAGCTATACACGTATGGTATGAGAATGTTTTATAAGAGATACACGTATGGTATGAGAATGTTTCATAAGAGATACACGTATGGTATGAGAATGTTTCATAAGAGATACACGTATGAGAATGTTTCATAAGCGATACACGTATGAGAATGTTTCATAAGCGATACACGTATGGTATGAGAATGTTTTATAAGAGATACACGTATGGTATGAGAATGTTTCATAAGAGATACACGTATCTATGAGAACGTTTGATAAGTGATACACGCACCTATGCGAATGTTTGTAAGAAATACATGTAAACATGCGAATATTTTTATAAGAAATACCCGTATGCAAGGACATGTATGATAGGAAATACATGTATGTATGAGAATGCTTTATACAAAATGCATGTGTACAATAAAACGTTTGATGAGATATACACGTACACATTGGAATGTCTGATAAGAGATACATGCATGCATGAGAATATTTGAAATGGTTACATCTATGCACCAGACCAGAAAGAAAATATCATTAAACTGAAATTGTGTAGATGGCATGCCTTACCCCTGTTGTTGATATAGAGACATGAAATGTTCCAGCCGACTTTTATATCACACACCTCACCCAACTTTAATGCTGAGTTTGATTATTGATATTATACACATTTAATCAATCACCTCCTCTGACCATCATGTTTACGTAATACGAAACGTAAACAGTTGCGGTATTCTCAGTTATACAATAAAATTTGGAATGAAAAACAGCCTTCAGTTTGATTATGGAAGTGGAAGAGTACACTTTTTGCTGTTTATCTAATAAAATGTTTATCTTAAAAAAGGAAAAATGGACATGCATGTTACAAATACACGTGTAGTTAAAACGACGTTCGATACCACAGACACTTGGGGTCAAAATTGTTTTAAAATGCAGATTTACTATAAATGTATATGCTGTGCATATGCTCATTTCGTTAAAAATGTTAAACTATATGAGCCGCGCCATGGGAAAACCAACATAGTGGCTTTGCGACCAGCATGGATCCAGACCAGCCTGCGCATCCGCGCAGTCTGGTCAAGATCCATGCTGTTCGCTTTCAAAGCCTACTGCAATTAGAGAAACCGTTATTGAACAGCATGGATCCTGACTAGACTGCGCGGATGCGCAGGCTGGTCCGGATCCATGCTGGTCACAAAGCCACTATGTTGGTTTTCTCATGGCGCGGCTCATATTGACTAAATGTTGGCAAGGGCGGTGAAGATTTGGCGGATGGGTGGGGTGGAGAGGAGTCCTGGCCCTAAGTATCTGCAACATGTTGGTATGACATGTACAAAATATTAGTTTAACCTTTCGCCTGCTCGTAGAAAGTGATTTGCAGTGTAGACCAAGATTAGCCTACACTTCCGTACGGTCTGATCATGCTCTCCAGTCAGTAAATTTTCAGTGAACTCCACTTCGTATAATAAATTGAATGAGAGATTATAGATTATAGAAATTGAGCAGGGTAAACTAAAGGGAGAGTAATCTTGGTAGCATTAATATTAATCGCTGTGTGGTTATTTCATAAATTCTGTGTAGGAACGAGCCACATAATCGAAACAATTCACAGGAAAAAATATTTATACATGTATTCAAGTTAATTATTTTCATAATCAGATCGAATATTGCCATAACAAAAGAATAAAATCAAACAAATGTAAAACATTCTACCTAGTGGCATTAAACATCTTAGACATTTTATTCAGCATGTGGAGTTTCACTCAGCCAGGCCCGAGTTTAGCGCTTGACTTATTCCAGAATATGCAAAATGTGTTCAAAAATTTGTATTACAACTACCTAATAAAGTATTTTACCTAGATTCATGAAACTTTATAGGAATATTATATATCATTCAAGTTGTGCACCTGGATAATAGCTTGGGATTTAATTTAGCCAGGCCATGGTTATGGCGTTTGTTTTATTATTAAAAAACATGCAAAAGGGGCCTAAACGTTTATGTCGCATATATCTCAAAAGTAATTTACCTAAAGTTATGAACATTATAGGGATAATATTCAGCATGTGAAATTGCGCTAATTTATTTTGGTTTAATTTAACCTGCTATTTCTATAATGAAATTGGCCATCTTTCCATTTAGACGGTACCATTAACTGTCAAAAGGGGGAGGGCCCGGGGCTTACAAAAGAGATACTGACTGAATAGCGATCAGTGCAGAACATGATCTGACTGCACGGATGATATTCACTGGTCGCAAATGGCAGAATCAATTATGCCCAGCATAATAAAGGTTAAACAGTATTTTATCATTATTACTGTTTTTATTATTAATTTTACTATTATTATTTTTCTTAAGTAAACGTAACATAAACATATGCATAAAAGGCCTTAAAGTTCGTGTCGTATTTGTATCAAGAAGTCTTATTCAGCACGTGAAATTGTGCATTCAGGTCTTTTTCTTCTTAAATATGTGCCACTGCAGAAGATGGACCCACAAAGCAAAAAGAAAAAAAATGATACAGAAATGTATGTCAGGTATATAAATAATCATTTATCACACCATTATTATCAGTGGTCATTTACATAAATACGAACAAGTACCGATATCCCCATATATACCATACCTAATCGTGACTTTGATATGTTATCATTTTATCATACGCTCTACATATTTGTTGATCTCAGCGCCACGTGATCAATGGTACATTAAATTATCTGTCAACATTATACATATGACAATTTATCAGTTGATAAAGTTTTGATAATATGTGAATGATAATTACAAATTATTCTCAATTTTGCATTTTGATTAAATTTACTGTCCTTTGGAATACGTTTTAATACTAATTTTACTCTAAACTTGTAACTGTCTGCCACCAGAAGAAGCTATGCAGCTGTTGCTTAAAGCTGGATTATTATTTATTGTCCTGCAGGTAACGTGTCTTAACTAAACGTATAAAGAAACGCATAACATAAAATGTTGAACTATTTCTAAACAAATCTTTTATGACTTAAATGGTACATCATTTCGATTCCTTATGACTTATGATTCAAATATTTGTAATTTCTTAAAAAAGCCTAATACGGAAAATGTTCACAAAAATTGAGAAGAACTTTACGTATTTTATGATATGACGGAGAAGACATTCAAACTGATTTTATAAGAACTAAAACGCACGTCACAATCATTATTATATCACTCATTATATAAATCACAACTCAAAAAAAAAAAAAAAAAACAACTTTGAAATTAGTTTCTGATGTCATATTATAAAACACTTACTAAATGGTTTGCCGGTGAACAGGTAAAACTATTTCTCGATGTCTGAATATAAACTTTGTTTAACTGTATCCTTGCGTTTAGAATATATACGGAAATATTTCCTAAAATAAGAAAGCTGATGAGTAACTTCCAAATTTTTACTTCTGTCTTCTTAACGCACGCCTTTTGAGGCTGAACTTCTGCAATCGAAATAAAACAAACCCTATGCATTTTAAAAAGAATAAGGAGAAATTTTTGAGTAACGTTTCCGGCGCACTTATGTGAACACATATTTCTGTGAACATATACTTCTATTTCTGTAAACAGATGTGTGTATATTTCGTAGGTTGTATTACAAATCGTTCATGGTCAAGTACTGAACCTTGATGACAACAGAACTATAAAAGAAGAGTTGCCATCTTCTCTTGTCCGTACTAATGCACCAGGCTTTACAAAAGAGCACTGGGGCAATGTTCAAACAGATTCTGGTCCCGGAGTAGAGAGACAAAACGACCTGCAAATGTCAAAAATTGCTAACACCGCAGGTGGTAAAGAAAATCCAGCGACTATGGCAGTTGAAGAAAGTGTCAGTGAGATATTATACACCAAGTCCAGTTCCGAAATCAAAGCAACCAAAGCGTCAGTATCCGAACTGAAAACAGATCATGTTGACTCGGACCAAGTTACTGGCAAACCCAAGCATTCCGCTGAACACGCCAGTGATGTCAGTGTAGATCCATCTATGGCGTATACCGCTACAACCGTCGACACCGATATTGAAAAGGTCACAGAGAAATCAACAGAGCATAAAACTAAAAATTTCGTTTTCCCAGGTAGGAACATGTATTTCTTAAGGTAGTTCTGCATGTTCAAATAAAAATTTCTACAATGTAGAATTTGATTAAACCATAGTTTTTTTTAAAACACTAATATATATAAAGAAATTGAAAAACACAAGGTAGATTCTTTCACATAAAAATATAAAAAGATAAAGCCATCTTGAATATATTGACTGGATATTGGAATCCTTTTCTACGTCAAGATTTCTTTTTAAGGTATTTAATTCTATTACGCCTGTGCATAAAATAATACAAGATGGCACAATTAAAGTAGTGGACCAGTTGTGACAATCAGCAATTTCCGTGCAATTGCGTATCATTCCTTTGCGATTTCGGCATCCCTCGGCCATATTAGGAAATGTTCTTTCATAAGAACCGGAAATTGCCGAATTCACATTCGGAGAATACGTAAACGTACGGAAATCGCCGATTGTCATTATGGGTCCACTAACTTAGGGTCTTCCTCCATAACTTCGGCGAGCAAGTTGCGTCGTATGATTAGAACCTTTGGCGATGTGGTTTAAACCTCACTGAACAGCATTACTATTCTTATAAGATATTGCTGTAATCACTAGTTGATGCATTTTCGTATGAGTGACCGCTTCCCGTATGTTTTAGATCCTATCGGAGACTATTCCAACACCATTATGCTGGAGGGACATGTGTTCGGCATACGTGATCAACTCGTGTCTATGATACATGATGCTTTGTCGTCTGGTGATATTTTTGTTCCGGTTGACCCGCTAAGAGTTGATCCTTTGGCAAACTCGTACGAAGAAATGGGTTACGAAGGGTAAAATTTCAATATATTTTCTAAACGATATTGAAAAAAATGGACGATAGTTTTTATAATACAAATGTAATTCATATTAAAAGAAGCAATATTCAAATTATTAAATTTCTGGGTGCGTGTTTCTTCTCAATTAGTCGTTTCCATATTACCACAAAAGACGAAAATAGGCACCCGAATTCTTCGCAGTTTGTTATTGTTCTACTAAAGAAATATATCACACGCACTTAAAATGCTGTGTTAAGAATGATCCTGTCTCATAAATTAACAATTCACCATCTATAAAATTTGTACTGGAGAAAACTTGATGGCACAAGGGCAAACTGAGTATAGCAAACTTAGTTCGTTCTTAATTATTTTTTTTTCAGGGACAAAGTAACGCATATAAGGTATATTGTTAGCTACAATGGGAAACCGATTCACACTACGGTCATAACAAGGCTTATGAGTTCGCCCAAAGTGCACCATCACTTTCAAAAACAACTGGAAGGGAAAAACTTCCGACAATACAAGGAAGCAAAGCCTATCCAAAACAAGGTACATCATATGTCTTAAATTAACCCTTACCCTGCTAAATTTCTGCTATAATGAACATGTCCATCTTTCAGTTTGGACTGTACCATTATCTGTTAGAGGGAGTGTATACAAAAGTAGATGCTGACTGAATGGCAAACAGAGAAGATCATGACCAGACTGCACGGATGTGCAAAGTTGGATTTGCCAGCGTTATGCTAATGTAGCGGTTAAGTTGTATGTTGCTTTTATTTTGATCATTCTTGCTATTCTTGCTATCTTTGTTTTATACAGTTGGATTTACCAGCGTTATGCTTATGTAGCGGTAAAATTGTATGTTGCTTTGTTCTGATCATTCTTGCTACCTTTGTTTTAAGAGTTGGATTTACCAGTGTCAGTCTACTTTAGCAATAAAGTTGTAAGTTGCTTTTGTTCTGATCATTCTCTCTATCTTTGTTTTTACAGTTTGGTATACCGGCACCATGCTGCTGTAGTGATACGGTCGCATGTTACTTTTGTTCTGATAATCCTCGCTGTCTTTTTTTTTCAGAGTTGGATTCACCAGCATATGTTGCTTCTGTGGTTATTCTATTGTATGTTGCTTTTGTTCAAATAATTTTTGCTTTCTTTGCTTTAAGAGCGTCATACTACTGTACTTCTACTGTCGTATTTTGCTTTTGTTCAGATCATTCTCGCTATATTTTGTTTTCATAACTTCTTGCATGTGTAGTGATACTGTCGTGTGTTGATTTTGTTCTATTATTATCTTTATTATTATGCTTTTTTCAGAGTTGGATTCATCAGCATGTTGCTGCTGTTGTGATACCATCCTGTGTTGCTTTTGTTCTGATCATTCTCGTTATCTTTGTAGTTGTTGCAAGGAAAAGGTAACACAAAATTTTTAGTCTTAGAAATTGACAACATGCCAATGTTACTTGATGAAAAAATGAAAGCTAAAGTGATATTTCATGAGATCAAGCATAATAGTTTATTTTTACAATTTGGTAGGCCAAATTTAGGAAACTGAGGCGTTCACATACTGAAAACCCCGTAGTGATATTGAAATATAACTTTTAACAGCTCTGCAAACTGCAAGCTCAAATCGCTTTTATGAATAGAACTGACGGCTTTCAAAGGATTGCTAAAATTTGAAACAGAATTAAAATATTTGTTTCTGTAGTTTCGATGTGACTTTCGTACCCTTCAATTTACTTATTCACGTGTGTTGTGGATTGGGTATAAATTTTGGTCAGAGGGGCGGGGTAGGGTGAGAGATAGTAGGAAACGATATAAGATATAGGATATTGATTAGTGCGAGAAATATATATTTTGGAGAGGAAAGGGAGTCGTGTAATTTTAAGTGTGTAATGGGGTAAGTGGCGGGGAAGGATGGAACAACTGGGTGGGGAGGGGGGGGGGGGGGGGGGGGTTCATAAAGGATACTAAGAAACAATTTAATAATTGAGATATAAATTAGTAAAAGGATATGAGGTCTGCTAAGAAACAATATAAGATGTGGTAATGTAAGAAGACGCAAAGAAATCGAAAAGCATATCATAAAACTTTAACCGACGATTATAAAATCTTACGCCAGTGACCTTTACCTTTGGGTACCTGACTTTAAACCAAATGATGCCCGTCCCGTAGCATTGTGAAGTTTTATGGCTAAAGGTGCTGTAGGTAAAAGGAAATGAGCCGCGCCATGAGAAAACCAACGTAGTGGCTTTGCGACCAGCATGGATCCAGACCAGCCTGCGCATTCGCGCAGTCTGGTCAGGATCCATGCTGTTTGCTAACAGTTTCTCTATTTCCAATAGGCTTTGAAAGCGAACAGCATGGATCCTGACCAGACTGCGCGGATGCGCAGGCTGGTCTGGATCCGTGCTGGTCGCAAAGCCACTATGTTGGTTTTCTCATGGCGCGGCTCAAATACATGTAGTGAAACTGAGAAGCTTGCCATAAAACTTTATCACAATATCTAACTCAAGTAACAATGCTCTTCGGGGTACCTGGACAAAACCACCTAATTTCTTCCCCTTTTCAAAAACAATTCTTTATGAGAATGTGGTGATAATATAGGCAGTAGTTTAGAAAATAATAATGAAACTGAGAAACTGAACATGAAATAAAACGGCGAAGGCAATACTGACGCCGTGGTGTGTGCAACAGCTATCCTTATTCTTCAAACAGTTGAGCTAAAAGAATGTCAGATTAAAATGTTATATTCTGTTACTATATTCTAGTGATATTCTTGCTTGACTTAATGAAGTCAAAGCAAAACATGAAACAAGTTTCAAAATTAACCACTCTTTTAAGCTGAATAAATAGTGTATATCTAAATTCTCAAAACTGATTGTGTTCTTATTACTTGCGCTACTAAATTGTAAATGTTCAACCATATCAATTTATGACAGACAATATTTTTACAGATCTTCATCTGCAACAAAATTAGAAAAGAAAAGGCCTTTTACGTCTGGTGCAAAGTCGGAAAAGAAGTGTCCACCCCCACCTTACAGTGTTGAAAACCCTACATACGACTTTGAAACAAATGCTGTAATGGATGGTTATACTTTGCCATAAACGATTTCATTGGCTAATATGATTTAATAAGAGACTTTGTAATTGGTTGCTGCATATATTTCTCTGAACTTTGTGATTGGCTAGTATTATTTTCTGTTAGAAAGATAAAAAAGCATATATTTTGTTACTACTGGAAAAAAGTACATTATGGTATTTTGAGGAGTATTTGTGAACTAGTCAAAGGATTTGTGAAGAGAATTATAAAATGAATAATAAAAAAAATATTAAAGATAAAAATAAAAATACTCAAGTTTTCTTATTTGGCCCAGTGTCAAATTTTTGACGTATTTGTTGAATACCATGCGAGCAAGTTCGCTCGTTAGGAATTTCGCAAATATCGAAACGTGTTAATGACTCCAAAAATGAGTCAATGCGATTTTTAAATAATAATTATGTTTGTGAAATGATATACTAGCGTTTAGAACTGAACTATAGTTCGTTTATACAACTTACCGTGGAACTGAGGTTTAGGTTTCCGCAAACGTTAAGGGTAAAATGTAACAGCTAACACATTTTATCGTAGAATGATATATTTAGCAAATAATAAATCAAAGCCTTCGAATGGTTTATCGTCTAATTTATCACGGTTCAGAGTCAACAGTATATTTTTGTAATTTGTTTCTTCCGAGAATGTAAAAGAAATAAATATCTTATTATCGCTTTATTGGGTTTACTGAAATTTCGAAATGTGATGAACAACATGTATATTTTAAAGTAAACTGTCATACACATTTCATATTCGGACACATGTTCAGTTCTTCGCTGAAACAATTAACACCTCTGTGATATACATATAGGTCCCTATGTTGTGTTTCATTACAAATGACCCCTTAGTGTGACATATAGATATTTGACTTTCGGGGGTAATATTTAGATGTTTATCGGATAAAACATTTTGCTAATCAAATGCAGCACCTTTTTTTCTACCAAATCATGCATAAATATGTATTTTCGATAACGAAATGCTTGACGGACACCGACCACAGCTGACATCTCAACCGCCTCATTGAGGATCATCATCATGTTTGCGTCGTGTGTTTTGTGAATCAGTACTTTAAAATGAAATACGTGTAGTGAGTTTCTACATTTGTTCCAATATGTTTTTTTAATTAGTTGTTGTTTCTTTTATTCATTCTGTAAACAGGTGAGACAATACAGGTGGCATGTTACATTATTCTAATTCCCTGAGATTGTCCTTGTCCTCAATTCGCGCATTGCGTTATGGTATAACTTCTGTGTGTTCTATTTATAGAACACGAGAAAGTGCTGTTCGTAATATAATGATGATTAATGTTGGTTTACATATTGTTCAGCGGTCTTTATAGGAATAAGGTCAGTAATTCGGTTCGAAACTTTGCTTCCGTGTTGTAGTAGAAAGAAGTCCAAAGTAAATAGATCCTAATATCCCCATTTTTTGTGTGTTCAGATTCGAGTAGAATGAATGCTTTAATCATGCGTTTTCGCTCAGCGGCTAGAATACATTCTGCGTGAAATGAGGCGTTGTTTATGTTTATATACCTCCTGAAAGTAGGGGTTTATTGTGCGGACAAGAGCAAATATGCGTCATTTTTGGGGTAGCGGACCACAACTGTCAGACATTTCACTAGGAACTATTCAACACCCTATTTTCTTTTCAGGTTTTCGTTAATCTATGATAGAACTTTCACGAATAAAAGGTGTAGGAAAAAATGATGTTCTATAAAGATACGTAAATACGACCTGAAGTTATCCTTTTTTATTTGAAACAAAGGATTTGAATTACTGACCTTCAACCAGCCACACGTAAAATGCACATGCGCGTGAAAATAACAATATCCGTCGAAACTACTTAGCAACCAACCGCATTGTAAATTCGTCTTTATCTTTTAAATGATGCTTGTATTAAATGTTATATATATATATACACACACACACACACACACACACACACACACACACACACAATAAAATATGATTAAACTAAACATTAACAATTTCACAAATCATATAAAAAGTGTATCAATGATCAATATATCAGTGTAAAAGCTTCCCATTTATCCATCCTACAGACACTCGCATAATTATACGAATATTAAAGAGAATAAACAAACATCAGCAAATAAAACAAGAGGGTCATGATGACCCTGGATCGCTCACCTGAGTAATATGAGCTACATGTTTCAAATGTCAAACTGATGCTAAAATATTAAGAAAGTCAGTTTGTCACATTCATGGTCAATAAAAGTCAGTTTTAAGATCGGTGTACAAAACTGTACATGTCATCCAAAGTTCAAGGCTGTATCTTAAAAAACTAGAAAGTAGGTCAGTAGGCCAAGGTCATAGTTAGGTGACCCTTATCACATCAGGCCATCAGGTAATTATAATTAAACAGTCTAGGATATATGATCTGATAATTTTTGAAGTATGTTTTCCTATATAACTCATTTAAGAAGTGACCCCCAGGGCGGGGCCTCTTTTCACCCCAGTGGCATAATTTGAACAAACTTGTTAGAAATCCAATAGGAAATGCTGCATACCAAATATCAAAGGCCTAGGCCTTGAACTTTCAGGCAAGAAGATTTTAACATTTTCTCCTATATAAGTCTATGTTAAACTAGAGACCCCAGAGCAGGGCCCCTTTTCACCCTAGGGGCATAATTTGAATAATTTTGGTAGAGAACCACTAGGCAATTCAACATAACAAATATCAAAAGCCTAGGCCACGCAGTTTCAGGCAGAAGATTTTTAAAGTTTTTTCCAATATTTAGGACTCCAGGGCAGGGCCTCTTTTCACCCCAGGGTTTTAATTTGAACAATCCTGGTAGAGGACCACAAGGCAATGCTACATACTAAATATCAAAGGCCTAGGTCTTGTGGTTTCAGACAATAAGATTTTTTAAAGGTGTTTCCTTTATAAGTCTATGTAAAACTTTGGACCCCCAGGGTGGGGCCTCTTTTCACCAAGGGGTATAATTTGAACAATTTTGGTAGAGGACCATAAGACATTGCTACAAACCAAATATCAAAGACATTAGTCTTCTGGTTTCAGACAAGAATATTTTAAAACTTCTTTTCCTATATATGTCAATGTTAAACTTGAGACCCTCGGGGCGGGGCCATATTTGACCCTAGGGAGATAATTTGAATAGTTTTGGTAGAGGACCATAATGCAATGCTACATATTAATATCAAAGGCTTAGGTCTTGTGGTTACAGACAAGAAGATTTTTAAAGTTTTTTCCTATACCCTTAGGTAACCGTGCACATTTTAATGCAATCTCGTCCGGCATAAGTATGTGTTTGACAACACAGAAAAGAACCTCAATCGATCCTCAGCTATTCCCGGAAGTAAAGAAAATGAAAGTAGACATACTAAACTTGAAAACCAAGGTCGAATTTGCGTTGGTCAACAGTAAGGGGTTACGCGCAGGGGTCACCCCTTCAAAATGTATGCGCGTGGACTTCTTCTATTTTTTGGCTAAAAGTGGATACATTTTGATCTATTTCTGAAAATTTGAAATACATGGGCTTTAGCTCGACATGTTAGCTTGTTATCTACGAACAAATATTTGACCTCGGAATAAACACAGATCCCACAGGGATCCGTAACGCAAGTGTATATGAAGAGTTTTGGAACTTCGTCAAATCGTTCAAAAGGACGTTTTTGATGTTATCTGAAATTGTCAGTGTATGTTTCTGATGTAAGATATTTCCATATTTGTGAGCTGCATATTTAGACATTTTAGAAATAATTTCAAAATGAATTTCCTAAAATAAAAGTTTATTCTACGGAATCGTGAAAGGGCCCTCAGACGCCAATACGTTTTATTACGTTACAGTTGCGAAAATGATACGTTTTTATAAACCATGTGACACCCAGGACGGGGCCATATTTGGCCCTAAAGGGTTAATTTTAACAATCTTGGTAGAGAACCACTTGATGATGCTACATACCAGATATCAAAGCCCTAGGTCCTGTGGTTTTCTATCTATCTATCTGCTGTTGACGTCAAACCACTTGCGGGAACGTAGATGTTTTGCGGGTCAAAATCAAAAAGAGAAAGAATATAGTTATTAAAACTTAGAGAGAAAGAAGCTAAAAATAACTTTGGTGATATAAAAAGGTTAAAACTTGATAACTAGGGCGATAACAATGGTACACTGTTCTCGAAAAATAAGAAAACCTGTAATAGTCAGAGGTTGCCGTAATTAACCTATAACTTAGGGAATGGCCATAGCGGACACAACGGGTCAGTGGGGTCAGGTAATCTACGATTGGGATAGCAACCAGATTATGATGAATCTCATAGAAGAGTGAAGAATCTATACCCCTTAAATCCAGTCGATGAAGGTTTAGGGAGTGTAGCATATCTGTTACACTGGAAGTACGGCCGTAGTCGGTCTTGATCCAACGGGCGGCTCTTCTTTGGACGCTTTCAATTTGGTCTATTTGAGTTTGGGTGTGGGGCGACCATACCTCGGAAGCATACTCGAGCTGGGGTCGGACTAGAGTCTGGTAAGCAATGAATGGGTTGGGATTTGACCTTTATGTTTCTTCGTATGAACCCTAGGGCTTGATTAGCTTTCTTGGTTGACCTGTTTATGTGATTGTCCCATGATAGGTCATTTGAAATATCCGCGCCTAGGTATTTAGCTGAGCTGACCGATTCAAGTTGGACTCAATGAAGGTAATACTGTGTAGGGATAGGATGTTTCCTTCTAGTGGCGTGGATCACTTGACACTTGGAGGGGTTGAACTCCATATCCCACTCCAACTCCCACTATTCTAGAAGTTTTAGGTCATTTTGGAGAGTGACAGATTGGTCTGCAGATGACAAAGGTAGGTATATTGCCGTGTCATCTGCAAACAGACGGACTTTGGAATTGACGTTTTGTGGGAGGTCATTTATGTAAGCTAGGAAGAGCAGGGGACCAAGTACAGACCCCTGTGGGACACCTGATGATACTGGGATTTCATCAGAAGTAGTGCCATTTTGGACTAGTGATTGGATCCTATTATCTAAGAAGCCTTTGACCCATCTTAGGGTGTTACCTCTGACTCCATATTCGTGCATCTTTAGAAGGACTTTCTTACGGCTAACCTTGTCGAAAGCCTTACTAAAATCGAGTAGTATAAGATCTACTTGTTTCTTATAGTAGACCGAAGTGACCAGATCATTTACTAACATAACTAACTGAGTAACGCATGACCTTTTCCCCCTAAATCCATGCTGTAGGTCATACAGAATACCATGGTTGGTGAAGAGCTTAACAATAGATGAGGAAACAATGTGTCCAAGAACTTTGCATAGGACACATGTTAATGAAACTGGCCTATAATTTACTGGATTTGACCTATCACCTTTTTTAAAAATGGGGGCAACATATGTAGATTTCCACTAGGATGGAAGTGATCCTTCCTTCAGGGATTTCTGGAATATGACCTCAAGGATGGGGGATAGTTCTAAAGAGAGTGTTTTAAGTATTATAGGCTTGATTTTGTCAGGACCACTGGCCTTATGGGAGTTCAGGTTGCTGAGAAGTTTCTCAATACCATTTGTGCCTAACCTAATATCTGGCACAGTAGGGACTGAATTACCATCTGGAGTTAGTTTCGTCTTGGACAAGAAGATTTTTAAAGTTTTTCCTTTTGGTTGCCATGGCAACCAGAGTTCTGCATGGAATTCAATTCTTTAAACAGTTTTGAAAGTGGGGGCACCCAAGGATCATTCCGGTAGAGTTTGGTGTAATTCTGCCCAGTGGTTTTCAAGATGAAGATATTTTAAAGAAAATGTTGACGGACCGACAACACACGACACACGACGGACGAAGGACATTGAGCGGTCACAAAGCTCACCATGAGCCTTTACCTCAGATGAGCTAAAATACAAATTCTTGAATGTCAAAGGTCGTATGTTACGTTTGTTTGATATTCAAAAAGATTCCAAAATAATGCAAGTCAAATAGCGTTTGTAAAACAATTTTGAATATAGAGAATTTATTTGGAATCGACATTCAAACAAAATTCTAAATATTTGAATGTTTAACGTTAAGCGGAATGTCAAGACAAATATTCAAATATGAAAAGTTGGTTTAACCGTCCGAAACACATAAAATAAAGTATTTCTATCAGTGAACACTATACATTAGATTTTCAAAAAAATCGCAGTTTCTCTGCATAAACACATAGTGTTTGATCAATAGTTTGGAAAGACTAAATGCAATATTGTATTTCATTAAAATCTACAACTTGAACATTTAAAACTACATGTATAAATGCGTTTTAGGCCTACACATTGATCTTCCTCCTAGTTTGATCAGCTACTATGTTGCATGACACGAAATAATTTTAAGGCAACAATGGTCAAAACAGCAATCCTAGTGCGACTTGTTCCGTATTACATTCAGATAACTGACCTAAACGTCTGTTTTATAGCATTAGACCAGACGTAAATAATACTTAAGAGAAAAGTGTCTCATAAACGTTCGCGTTTTTCACAAATTTGAGCTAAATATAGATAGATGGATAATCGTTTCCGTTTTAAGTGACTTTTTATAGCCTAATAGATAAGGCATCTGCCCCGCAATCAGGAGGTCGAAGGTTCGAGCCCTGTCAGAGGCGTGTCTTATTACTGAAGAGAGACCGGCTGGTTAGCCACTAAATAGTTGAATAATGGTTTATCGATTGCCTATCTGCCTGGTGCCTGGAATTGAAAAATAGGAATCGGTAAGTAATGCTGCTCAAGGTATGTAGGTGTCTCATAAGCCAAATTGGCTGGCCGTTTCAAGAGGGGTGACACTATAATAAACAGACACTTTACTTTACTTTACTTTTTACTTACCTCTGGTAACTTTTTAGTCTCTACAGAACAGTTTGTCATTGCCAAAAACTGAGTTAAAATTCGGTGACTTTCTTGTTACCAGACACTTTGTAAGTTTGGATTCACTGTTTCTTCGTGTCACGAAGTTGACATAAAATAAACTTCGCTTACACGTTATAGTTGCACGTATACCGTTTAGTACTAGGGAACGGATAGGGTTAGAATAAGAATGTTGGATTTACAAACACTTTTAAAAATTTAAATATGAAGAGAAGGCTTCCTCATCTATAGTTCATTTAAAGTAAACATGTATACATATTTCAAAGTAAACCTATATGCTGTTCGATTTGTGAACATTTTTTAACCAATCACCGTTTTGTCCCTGTTGTTTTCTACCCAAAATTCATTTCTTCCGGAACTGCTGTACAGTAAATATTTTCCAGCAAGACATTCGATAAAATAAGAAATAACGGCAAAACTGATGGATACTACCCGGAATTTGCATATGTGGAATTTACTAACTGGGCACATATAGCTTATTGACGTTGAATGATCGTATGAAAATAACTCCAACGGATAATGAAGAAATATGCTACTGATCAACTGGTATTTTGGAAGGACAAACGCTTAATGTTGTGCAATCAGCCACCTCTCAAGAAAGACCATTGTTCTGATATTGCTAAGGCCAGCCTGTAAGAAACCTACATTGAGATAGTATAGCAAGTCACCTTGGTTCAAAGGCCAGTTTTTTGCCTTATTGTTAGGTGACATTGTTAAAGGTTTGACTATAATTATCCGTATGAAACATTAAACACATAAATACTTAACTTAAAAATAAGTTATCAAAGTATAAAACTAACAAGAGGGTCATTATGACACTGAATCGCTCACCTGAGTAATATGGGCCACATGTTTAAAATGGCAAATTGATGCTACAATATTAGAAAGTAGGTCAGTAGGTCACATTCATGGTCACTGAAAGTCAGTTTTAAGATCGATGTTGTCATCCAAATTTCAAACACAAGAAAGTAAGTCAGTAGGTAAAGGTCACCGTCAATTATAATTAAACAATCTAGGAAATATGATCCGATGACTTTTGAAGGATTTGTTCCTATATAACTCATATAACAAGTGACCCCCGGGGTCTTTCCATCAAAATACAAGAGATTAAGAGGCGTTTTTTGGGTAAAAACCATATTTAACGCCGCTGGCCTTTTATAGTGTTGATATAGAACATTTATATATATACCTAAATAAAAGGTACGCCCTCCACAGTATCAAATGTAAAAGAAGTTTAACACCTTCTTAGGATTAGGTAGCTATTTCCATATTTGCATTATGACGTCAAGTTGCTGCTTATGACGCTACTCATCGCGCGTTACGTTGCGTGCGTAAAACTGACATAATTTGGTAAAACCCATTTAAAATACACGTAAGATCGACATATCGTTCACTCCTGAACAGCATACTTACAAGAGCTCGTAGAACATGAAATTCCCCCTTGATGCATTCAGTAACTGCACATGAACAGAAATTATTTGTACATTGTGCACTACTGACCGCAAATCAATAATTATTGGTCATTTACCATTCATAAGTGACCTCCGTATCAAAAGTAATCTTAGACCAAAGAATTTTTTAGTTATTTGGCAAAGAAGGTTCTACTGTTGACGTACTGATCTCAAAATGGGTTATCTGCTGGTCATGATCAACCTCTATATTAAATGTCATGATCATATGCACAAACATTCTCAAGTTATTGTCCGGAAACGGTTTAATTGTTCGGGGTCACTGTGACCTTGACCTTTAACCTATTGATCTCAAAATCAATAGAGGTCAATTGCTGGTCATGGCCTACCTCTCAATAAACTTTCATGATCCAAGTTCCAAGCGTTCTTGAGTTATCATCCGGTAACCTATTGGTCTACGGACTAACCTACCGACAGACAGACCGACGAACCGATGTCAGCAAAACAATATACCCCTCGTTCTTCGAAGAGGGGAGGGGATGGGGTGGGGGATAAACATTTTACTATAGCTAATCTTTCAATGAAACACACACATATTCTCTATATGTTTTGATACGTGGTATAACTCAATTGTTTCCGTAAAGTAATGTGCCGTCTTCTTTCATTTTAGCTTCATGATGTTGGTTTATAATTTTCCTTTCAAGTGTAAACCTGTTATGAAACATACATACACTTTATCAGTACGTCGCAATGAGTAATTGAAAGTTGATTGTTTAGTATATTACGTACAAAATTGGATGTTGTGAATAATATCTAGGTTTCAATATACTAATTCAGTGCCATGTTTGTTTGATATAAACGATTGAAATTTGAAACCTCATTTTCGGTAATTTAGAACATTAAAACCATAATTATACGGCCAGTAACTTTTCTTCTTTCAAAAGCAAAATTATTGAGATGTTAAATTAAATACATAATAATACTTTAAGGAACAACACCCAACAACCTCAGAAAATGCGTGTGTATACATTTCTCAAAGAATAAAAATGAAATCTGCAAATTCAAGATGAGTGTTTTAGATCTTTTATACATACGATAAACAATAAAAAATAAGGCCACATCTTATACGATTCATTATACCTACCATATTTCAACGGCATGGCAACTACTACACATGTAACATTGAGTAGTCACTTCCTTTCTTGGAAACAATCCTTAAAAATGCTGCAGCATTTATAAGACGACATTGGTAAAAATTGAAATCTGGCCAGATGATGGTGGAAATGGGCTACTTTGATTAGAATTTGATAGAAAATGACAAATTTATTGCAATTTTGTTGAAAATGAGGATAAAACTCCAAAATATCACACTTTCACTGTTTTGAGTGTATTATTTTCAAAAACTGCATATTCATAGCCTACTGATTGCTATTTTCTAGCCATCAGAGGTAAAAGTGAACATATTTAACAGTTTAAATGTGTAATTTGTATGCATATCAGAGTAGAAAAAGTCAAAACAGGGCAAAACAAGGCTTCATTTAGGGTAACTGCTTCAAAATTATGTCGCAACAGCTATTTTTGATAAAATCTGACGCTTTGTCTTGTGGTACTGAAAATGCCATAAAACCTTAGAAACTATTGATATCATGCTAAACCTTGTATTTTTTCCTGCATTTAGGTTTCTTATACATTTCAAATGAAACTGGCACAGTGTCAGAGAAAAAAGTTTTTCTTATAGGTATACAGACACTAAATAGAAAAATGACGCGAAAAAAAATGGTAGTCGCATAATGGCGGACACAAATAGTCCTCAGTTTTTTGGCTCTGTAGAGCTATTTTCCTTATTTTCTTTGCAATTTTTTTGCTAAAATCACATGACAGATCTATGATTGACATGTAGGTAGCATTTTCGTAATGAAATAACAACAAGACAAAATTTTTCATGGAAACTTAGATCATACACCACTAGTATCATTTGGGGTCTCATTTCTTAGCTGATTTTGCAGTTTGTGTGTTTGACTGAAATTATTTTTCCCGCATCAAACATGACCCCCACTTTTCTTTTGATTTTTCTTTAGCACTAACAATATTCTTCAAGAAAATGTAGGTTACAGACATTTAAAATGGGTCCTGGTGTGTGCTGCGGCCATTGGAAATAGGTCAATTTTATATAGAATAAAGAACAAAAACTATTTAGTGTGTTATAACCTTATAGATGATTTTACACGGGTTATTGGTTGCTATGCTAACCCGCGGATGTTTTGATTTTAACGCGCATGCGCTCTTTACGTGTGGCAAAAGAACTCTCGACGATAAGAAAACCTCCATAAAATTATCATTTTATTACGAATTGTTTTGCCATTAATAAGATAATTTCAGTAAAGTAATTTATTATACAGTATACTTTGATTAAAGACATGCATGTTAATTAATCATATCTTACCTGAAAAAAGCCTGCTTTATTCTTATTTTGGTCAGAAAAGAACAAGCATTTCCAGTCTATTCCACACATCATACAAATATAAAACTTGTTCCTTACATTTTCCCACAACTTCAAATAGTTGTTATATATTTCTTTTTCTCCGTCTTGAATGACATCTACATACTTTGGGGTCGCAGCTCCATGTCACTGAACGGTTGCTATTTTAAGTGATATACCGGAAATCATTGAGTAACTATTATGCAAATGGCATGATAAAACATATGGTCACCTGGGTAATCAAGACCGTAACTTAATTTCTAAAGTATCCCCTAATTAGAGCGGATCATAAAAGTTATTGAAGCAAATAAGATGACTTTGATGTGATATACATAAACGGCTTGGGTCATTAATACCATTAATAGAACGTACTCGGATTAATATATCACGTGGCGGAGCTGTTTTGTGAATCAAAAAATAAACATTTCACGTGATATCTAGTATTTTAAAATCTATAAGAATATACGTTGGAACTTTAATGGACATTTCCTTTTAAAACGATGAAAGTGCATTTACAAAAAAATCGAAATTCGTAAGATATGAATCAAATCAAGGACTGTTGCTACACACTGAAGGAAAATACCTGACATAAATCTCTATTTTTTTGTTTCTTATGTTTACATGCTGGATCATTTTCATATCGAAAATGTATTGCAACAATTTTAAGATGATTATTATTATTTTTGAATACTGAATGAATTGATCCCTATTTGAGTATAATTGGATACAAAACCAAAGGCTGACCTTTGTTAATTGAACATTTTAATTTCAACCTCGACTTTTAATTATATTTTAAGTATCATGTAGGCTAACTGCGACATGTAGTAAGTTATGTGAGATCACGTTAGGAAAAAAAACAAAGTCTTTGTTATTACCTAATTAATTCATGGAAAATATCATTATTTATTTTTCTTAACCTAAATTTGTCGAGATCAAAATTGCCGAATAAATAGTCTATTAATCTAAAATCATTAATGATTATGTGCTTAAGTTAAAGCTGTGGGTTTGCTAAGATCTACATACATTTTCCTTTGTCTTTCGGTGAATATTTACTATAAAACAAACTCATTATTGATCGAATAGATTAAAATACAATATAACTCTAACGTAATTTATATTGTGCAGTCATGTCTTTTTGGCCTACATAGAGTGCGCATGCGCGAAAATTGTTTCCTGTTGCTAAGGAAGTAGCTCTCTGTAAAAAGGTCTATATAAATACATTGAATAATATGAATTATTTTTATAATTAAAAGCGCATGAGTAACATTCAAAATTGTAATGCTTCCTGTAACGCGAACGATTATATTTTATATTACGTATTCTGGATGCTTCAATTCAGTGTATTTTATATGTGAATAAGAGCTGTCACTAATGGTGACAAATGCCCCCACAGCACCTTGACCTTTGACCTGGTGACCCCTAAGTCAGTAGGGGTGGTGTACTCAATAAGTACTATCAGCATATGAAGTTTGAAGGTCCTGGGTGAAGTGGTTCGTGAGTAAAGTGCCTTCATGCAAAAAGCTAACATTGGCCCCTGTGACCTTGACCTTTGAACTGGTGATCCCAAAGTCAGTAGGGTTGGTGTACTCATAAAGTACTATCATGATGTAAAGTTTGAAGGTCCTAGGTGAAGTGGTTCGCGAGTAAAGTGCTTTCATGCAAAAAGTTAACGTTGGCCCCTGTGACCTTGACCTTTGACCTGGTGACACCAAAGTCAGTATGAGTAGTGCACTCAATAAGTATTATCAGCATGCGAAGTTTGAAGGTCCTGGGTGCAGTGGTTCATGAGTAAAGTGCCTTCATGCAAAAAGATAACCTTGGCCCCTGTGACCTTGACCTTTGACCTGGTGACCCCGAAGTCAATAGGAGTAGTGTACTCAATAAATATTATCAGCATGTGAAGTTTGAAGGTTCTGGGTGCAGTGGTTCGCGAGTAATGAGCCTTCATGCAAAAAGTTAACGTTGGCCCCTGTGACCTTGACCTTTGAACTGGTGACCCCAAGGTCAGTAGGGTTGGTGTACTCATAAAGTACTATCAGCATGTGAAGTTTAAAGGTCCTGGGTGCAGTGGTTCGCGAGTAAAGTGCCTTCAGCACAAAGTTAACGTTGGCCCCTGTGACCTTGACCTTTGACCTGGTGACCCCGAAGTCAGTAAGGGTAGTGTACTCAATAAGTATTATCAGCATGTGAAGTGTGAAGGACCTGGGTGCAGTGGTTCGCGAGTAATGAGCCTTCATGCAAAAAGTTAACGTTGGCCCCTGTGACCTTGACCTCTGACCTGGTGACCCCGAAGGCAGTAAGAGTAGTGTACTCAATAAATATTATCAGCATTTGAAGTTTGAAGGTCCTGGGTGCAGTGGTTCGCGAGTAATGAGCCTTCATGCAAAAAGTTAACGTTGGCCCCTGTGACCTTGACCTTTGACCTGGTGACCCCAAAGTCAGTAGGTGTGGTGTACTCAATAAGTACTATCAGCATGTGAAGTGTGAAGGTCCTGGGTGCAGTGGTTCGCGAGTAAAGTGCCTTCATGCAAAAAGTTAACGTTGGCACCTGTGACCTTGACCTTTGACCTGGTGACCCCGAAGTCAGTAAGGGTGGTGTACTCAATAAGTATTATCAGCATGTGAAGTGTGAAGGACCTGGGTGCAGTGGTTCGCGAGTAATGAGCCTTCATGCAAAAAGTTAATGTTGGCCTCTGTGACCTTGACCTTTGACCTGGTGACACCAAAATCAGTAGAGCTGGTGTACTCAATAAATACTATCAGCATATGAAGTTTGAAGGTCCTGGGTGCAATGGTTCGCGAGTAAAGTGCCTTCATGCAAAAAGATAACGTTGGCCCCTGTGACCTTGACCTTTGACCTGGTTACCTCAAAGTCAGTAGAGATATGTACTTAATACGTACTATCAGCATGTGAAGTTTAAAGGTACTGGGTGCAGTGGTTAGCTAGTAAAAGGCCTTCATGCAAAAAGTTAACGTTGGCCTCTGTGACCTTGACCTTTGACCTGGTGACCCCAAATTCAGTAGGGGTAGTATACTCAATAAATACTATCAGCATATGAAGTTTGAAGGTCCTGGGTGCAGTGGTTCGCGAGTAAAGTGCCTTCATGCAAAAAGATAACGTTGGCCCCTGTGACCTTGACCTTTGACCTGGTTACCCCAAAGTCAGTAGAGATATGTACTTAATACGTACTATCAGCATGTGAAGTTTAAAGGTACTGGGTGCAGTGGTTAGCTAGTAAAAGGCCTTCATGCAAAAAGTTAACGTTGGCCTCTGTGACCTTGACCTTTGACCTGGTGACCCCAAATTCAGTAGGGGTAGTATACTCAATAAGTACTATTAGCACGTGAAGTTTGAAGGTCCTGGGTGCAGTGGTTCGCGAGTAAAGTGCCTTCATGCAAAAAGTTAACGTTGTGACGAACGAACGAACGAACTAACTAACTAACGAACGGACGGACAGTTGAAAACTAATATGCCTCCCTTCGGGGGGCATAAAAAGTGATAACTGCTAACACGTTGTGTGTGGGTACACACTTCGGGCCTCATTGTTTTCAGGCGTTTGTTGGTTCGCGTTCCTTACTAGACTCGCACTCTTCACTAGCGAAGTCAATTTGATGACAAATGAAAACATGTTACTTAAGGATGTACGAGCGTTTTTTTCAGGATATCCGCCATTTTGAAAAATGTTTCTTTAAATATTGCCTTCCAACAAAAGTTTTGCCGAAAATTAATGCTAAATTATTAAAATATGGCTAATAAAGTACCATTAAAACAAATAGATTCTGCTTTTTGCGAAAAAAAAATTTTCACCCTTATTTTTGGCTGGCATTTGTCTAAAATTGACGTAAGTTTTACAACGGGGTAGGGGTAGGTAATTTTAAATATCTATGAAAGTAGATCAGGTTTCGTTTTGATATTTTCCTGACTGATACATATAATTATAAGCTATAATTGAAATAAAAAATTTCAAGATATCTCTTTATTTTATCTGGAAAATATTAATTAAATAAAAAAGAACACAAAATATCAAAATTCACCAGTTTTTGACCGTTTTTTCTTAACAAATCTCTTAGATGCACGGTGACCCCTACCTTTTTTCTTTCCATTTTAAAGCATTTTTGTGCGTCATTAAAGCTGCAAAATATTTTTAAAATCTTACCGTCAGAATTTTTTTTGTAGATCGAAATATATTTTTCCATTGAAAATAAAGTGGGTGGGGTAATTATGTCAACATGTAAAAATGAAAGAGATTTGTTTGTGACATTTATGCTTATATAATACTGACATCACCTTGTATTCATATTAACCTGTAAGACATGAAATCCCTATGACATTAAATGGGATATTATATGTTTTATAAAGTACAACCATTTTTTCAATTTTACAAAATTTCAGAAATTCTTAAACAGTGGGTGTAGTAAATGCCCTATAAAATTAAAACGAGTTCGGTGACCTATGTTTTTTCTTCTTTTGTTTGTCTTGAAAAATAATGTTCTTCAAGCTCACAGAGTATGAAAAAATTCTTAACGTTAGAAAAAATTCGATCGTACATCCTTAAGCATTCAGTTAATATTCTGTAAAAACAACTATACCTATTTAATTATGACGGCTCTTTATACTAAAATGAATATTCCAAGATATGATAGGACAGTTTCAACTTAAACGGTGTACATTGTTGGATATTTAGAAATTGTCTGCAATTCGATAACAAAGCAGTCGAATTTATCTGTTGGTATATAGGATTCCCTAACGGTTACCCAGCTAAATCATACGGAAGAGTTTTTACCTGATGATGTAACGGGTGGTCATGGGTTTTAAGTGTTCCACGCCGTGCAATGTAATTGCACATGTAAGATTGCTTTAATGCATACTTCGTCCATCTAAAACAATTCCAACTGAATTTTGTAAAATAAAAGAAAATGATCATCAAGTATAACATAAAAAGCATTTCTGAATATGATAAAATGTTAATATGTTCTTTCAGCAACGCGAAGACCCGCATTTAATTGCGTCTTGCATTTTCACCATTGCCTTTCCTCTTGTATAAATATTCATGGAATACACATTTTTTTTTTTTTTTAATTTATATTTTTTTTTACCATTTTATTATTCAACCACACTTACAATATACAAACAAGCTTTCCAGCCTTTTATCAACAGGACAAGTCCCTTAACATTTTTCTTTTTAATTAGAGAATACCTGTAAATGTACATAAGTAAGAAAAATATATATAGCACTGTATATACTTGTGAGCAAGAAATTTCGATCGTACTATTCAATATAAAAAGGTTGGAATAAACCAAACCTTTTTTGCGACTTTAACAAAAACAGTAAATAAATGAACAAGCTAAGAATAATTACGAGGATATCTTGCATTTATATCCATTTTACAAATCCATTTGCATACTTCTGTCCGATACTTCTCTGAATATAGATATAGGATAGTTTTAGGAATTTTAATCTTAATTTCAGGATAGGTAAATAATTGTGTGTCTTGCACGAAATTCGAAACGGCAAGACTCCACAATTTGGAAAGTTGAAAATGAAACCAAGATCACATCATACAAACAAGGGAGTTAACTTATAGGCATTTTCAATAATGTATTTAAAGGGTTTCTCTCCCTTGCACTGATACTTTATATCATAAGAAAAAAAACTAATATATTCAGGCTCCTTCCAATCTTCTAAGTAAATTGTATATGTGTTTTTTTTGGCAAGTATAGTAATAAGTCACTATTATCTAAAATGTATGTTAAATTATAATATATAGAGGTACAAAGGTAGTCTTTGGTTAGTGTTTCAAAGACCAGCATTACAAAAGGGGGAATGGTGTATAATAGTAGGATTTATTTTACAACAAGGTTATTAATAATATGCCTTTTTATGTTAGTTGTCTTCTCCAAATAATACTGCATGACCGCCCCATATTTTATTAAATTTAGTCATTGACATTGATTGCTTTGCTTGAAACTTTTCCATGTTAAAAAGCAGTGTAATCTGTTTTATAAAATCCTGAATATTTGGGTCAGAAAAATTCATTTTACTTTGATAAATATGATATTTAGCTGTCATTATTATTTTATTTAAGGCAGTTTGGATTATTCTATTTCCTAACATGACATTTGTTTTTGACCAGTCTGATTCTATAATCTTATATTTTCTTTTTATCCAATTTTTGACACTTTGCCAAAACAATTGTGTTGTGTTACAGTCCCAAAATAAATGAGCTAGTGTTTCTGGCTGTTGTTTACAGAACGAACATAAATCATCTGGTTTAAGTCCCATTTTTTTTTAATAAATAGTTTGTCCCCAGAATTCTATGGTTGATTCTGAATTGAAACCACTGGAGTTTTGAATTCTTAGTTATTTTAAATGGCAGTATATAAGTATTTTTCCAGTCAAAATTATTATTCAAGTTCAGATCTGCAATCCATTTACTTTTGGAAGTTGGTGCTGTTTCATTTTTTAATATTGTGTCATATATTTTACGACAACCATTTTCACTACTATTTATTAGCCTTAATAATAGTGTCTGGATTGGGTTAGTATCTTTAACTGCTAGGTGTGTAAAATGCAATCTGTCCAGCTCAGCTCTCAATGAATGTAGTATATTCTGATATTGTAGGAAATTGGTTTGAATATCATACATGTCTAACAAACTCTCTGTTGGTATATAGGATTCCCTAACGGTTACCCAGCTAAATCATACGGAAGAGTTTTTACCTGATGATGTAACGGGTGGTCATGGGTTTGAAGTGTTCCACGCCGTGCAATGTAACTGCACATATAAGATTGCTTTAATGCATACTTCGTCCATCTAAAACAATTCCAACTGAATTTTGTAAAATAAAAGAAAATGATCACCAAGTATAACATAAAAAGCATTTCTGAATATGATAAAATGTTAATATGTTCTTTCAGCAACGCGAAGACCCGCATTTAATTGCGTCATGCATTTTCACCATTGCCTTTCCTCTTGTATAAATATTCATGGAATACACATTTATTTTGGACCCTGTAAAGATAGTTATGAATAGTTTCGAAACGATAAATATAACACAGTGAATAGTGTGTTAAAGGGCCTAAAATATTGCACAATAGATTTTAGTGAATAAACAAAAAATGGCAAAAAGAAAAGATCAGAAACATGTATGTTAAGCTAATTATCATGAGATATAAAACGATGTTATTTATCATTACCTGCGGCCTGAATGCAACAAGTAGTATAGCGCATGGGGACTGGGTGATTTCACGTGACTTTTTAACGATATGCGATTGGCTTATCGCATTTATGGAACGCCGTTTTTGCAATGTAGCTACCACTCTATATGATAGATAGAGAAATGTTGGTGACCTGAATTCCTCATTCATTATTTCATATAATTTATTCAAACTTTCAGCAATGATCAATATTGTGCATAAGGGTTTTTATGTTAATTGCTCTTCAATTTCCTAGATTATGGTCCTGTGTTGTCAAGCAAGTCCAGGTGAAGGCATGAATCACATTTGTGAAAGCTCTAGTAAAGTATTTCAATAGTCAAGGAATGCGACCAGTTGAGCTAAAAGTAATGTTACACATGAAAGGGAAATATATAGTTATTTTTGCTCAAAACAATAACTTTCAGAATTAAGAAATACAAAGTTCATATCTCTACTTGTAAATCATGTAGAATGGAGTAATATTTCTTACATTAAAGCGTAATGGTATAATAAAAACCAAAACAAGTACGTTATTCACCCATAAGTTACTATCAACAATTTCTGGTCTGTATAACTTCTGGCCGCAGGAAATCTTTCGACTTGTTCCTCTCCTTGTTTGAAGAGCAGAAAATACTTTTTGGCTTGGAGCTACGGCTCCAAGCCTATGTATTGTTTTTTTTGTACCCAAGTGTGTGTTAGTATGATACGAAGCCGGGAAGCTGCCGCAAACCGAGATCAATATGTTACGAATTCAGTGATTGGTTGCAGGAACAAGTGACCTGTGACGTAAGCTGCGCAATGCGGAAATATTGGAAGTTGTCCGATTGCAACTGCTCTTTTGTTTGTCTATTATTGAAATGGGGGTGTACAGCAATATAAATATAACTATAAAACGTAAATCTGTACGATAAACTGACAACTTCTCAATTTTGACGTTTACATTATTCATGATTGAGTTTACATTTATCCATTGTAATAATTGTTAAAAAGATTTAACAGGCAGTTGTGAAATTTGTTAGAGAACACCCCCCTGAAAGGATGTAACCTACCAAAAGGTGTCTCAAAAGACATTTTTCCGCCAATTTTTGACAGGACTATTATGCTTGGTTCGATTATTGTTGTAGGGGTGTTATTAAAACAACTTAAGGAAGTAGCTCTGCAAGGTATATTAAACCATTTTTTTCACAATACCACCGTATTTTGTATATCAGTGTTTATATTTCTGTGTTCGTATTGCAATTACTGGTGAATGTCACGGCACATCTGGGTTGTTTTTCGTACGTGCACCCTTTTGTAAGGAATAGACCATACCCTTTGAAAAAAATGGCGGTAAAGAGCAGAACAAGTGCTTCGGGAGACTGTCCGGCTCATAGACCATAACCTTTCAGCCTGGTAATTATAGAACCATTTAACCCATAGTCTTCAAATTTCATAGGATAATTGGTCTCATTGAGTAGAGAACCCCTATTGTTCTGGCGGTCACTGGGTCGAAGTCACAGGGGCCTAGTAAAGGAAATTGGATTCCTCCCAATAACTAGAACGCTTTGCGCTAGAGTCTTAAAATTTTATATGGAGGTTGGACACCAGTAGTTCAAAACGTAAACTGCCAAGAATTGTTCAATACCCTTGCCTCTAAAGTTAAGACTGGCGTTCCCATGGGAACAGCAGTAGAAAATCGCAATCATGTTTTGCATAGAATCTTTTGTTATGACCCCTACCCCCACTTGTCCAGTTATGTAGACTATGCCAAAACCAGCCAAGCCTTTCCTTTTTAAAAGGAAACTTTTTATTTAAAAAATTCGTCAAAATGTTGATCCGATTTATTGATAAGGGAGGTTACTGTAAGTCAAGTTTTCTATTTCTGACCTTAGTATAACCTACTTACCTGATACAATGGCATTTATATACCACAGTTAGCAGTGGATTATTATGCTTGCTAACTAATACACTTCCGTATGTAAGGATCTGTGATGTCACCGATAAAGTCTGCTATCTAAAAATAGCACAGGACTCAATTTGCGGACAATCAGTGCATTCATTGTACAATAACGTAAGTAAACCATAGATTTTGCATTTATTTCGTTATTTTTGTTCAGGTTTCTAGCCTGCACATCACAAACAAATGTTTTTTCTTCACTTTTTATTTCAATAAACTAGCCGAGAAACTCTTTATTTTATATCCATGTTAGAAATAACATACCGCTTTTTCATCAATATATATGTATAAATGGATGATGTTATTATATTATTCTGTTCATTTTGTGACAAATCCAGTTTTAAAAAAGAATATTTAGAACAGAAAATAGAATAACTCGGAAAAAATGTATTAATACCAAATGGAAAGCGTTATTTAAAACAAAAATGTATTCACAGATCCGAATTGTTCTTCTTAGCTACCGTAATATATTAATATTATATTTTTGTAAAAAAAATCTTCCGTTTTAAGTGTTTATAAATTTAATAGATCTACCGGTGAATGTAAAAAGAAATCTTACGATCGCATAATTTAAATTTATTGAAATTTCGAAATGTGATGAACAGCATGTATATTTTTAAGTAACCAGACTCTGACATATTTCTAGTAACATTTCAGTTCAACCAAAGAGGACTTCAGGTTCACCGTTCGTCCGAAAAAGAAAACTGAATTCTATGATATTCAAAAAGTTTATAGGAAAGGTTCATTACATTTGCTTTGTGTGTAGGGGCAATATAGAGATTATGCATGATATATCATTCTTTTTTTTTTGGACATAAATTTTGGTTGCTTTGGCAACGGAAACAGCAAAATACTGTGCATAATTTGAATACTGAAATCTTTTATGTAGGTGACTAATGTCCATGAAACTTTATCAGAAAATAGAAAATGATAATGAAACAAGAGCTGTCTCCATAGGATGACAAATGCCCCCGATGGCACTTTGAATGAATAGTTATGGCCGATGTTAGAGTTTAGGACCTTTGACCTACGGATCTGGGTCTTGCGCGCGACACGTCGTCTTACTGTGGTACACATTCATGCCCAATAATTTTAAAAACCATGCATGAATGACAAAGATATGGACCGGACAAGCCAATCAATGCACTATCATGAAATATGACCTTTAACGTCTAAGTGTGACCTTGACCTTTGAGCTACGGACCTGGGTCTTGCGTGCGACACATCGTCTTACTATGGTACACATTCATGCCAAGTTTTTTGAAAATCCATCCATGGATGACAAAGATATGGACCGGACACGAATGCACTATCATGAAAAATGACCTGTAACGTCTAAGTGTGACCTTGACCTTTGAGCTACGGACCTGGGTCTTGCGTGCGACACGTCGTCTTACTGTGGTACACATTCATGCCAAGTTATTTGAAAATCCATCCATGGATGACAAGATATGGACCGGACACGAATGCACATCATGAAAAATGACCTTTAACGTCTAAGTTCGACATTGACCTTTGAGCTACGGACCTGGGTCTTTCGCGCGACACGTCGTCTTACTGTGGTACACATTCATGCCAAGTTATTTGAAAATCCATCCATCGATGACAACGATATGGACCGGACACGAAAATTGCGGACACACCGACAGACTGACAGACCGACAGACGGTTCAAAAACTATATGCCTCCCTTCGGGGGCATAAAAAAGATTGGTTTCTGTGAACAACAACTTTGAAATAATTAATATTCAGTATTTCCTTATTTCCCAACAAACTGCATTTATGTGAAACTTCATACACATGCACCTGCATATAAAAACTTTCCACAGGTGCTGACCTTAGTTGATGAAATAATAACTTTAATTCTGTATGTAAAGGGACCGCCAACTCACAATTTCAAGGTCATTGCAGGTAGAGGGTAATACTTATTTATCATGTTTATTCTTGACTGTTTTTTAACAGTTTATTGTATTATGTGCTAATGATGATAATTTGTAACCAGTCAGTATAACACAGTAAAGATCAGGTAATTTCTCATATTGCAGTAAATGTATTTTAGACACGACACTTGGCGGCGTGTTTGATGCTTGCATCAGTGAATTTCCTTGTATACATTTGAATATGTGACAATCTGATATCATAGAAAATGAAGTAGTTCTTGTTCAAGGGTACGATGGACGTAATTCGCCGGATATGCCTCCGTTGTCCTCTCGAATGTAGTCCATATCAATTTAAGTGCCATTTTGCTGCCTTGAAAAGGTCAATTTTATGGCAGATATAAGCTTTTTTGATGCTTAATTGTAAAGAAGAACGTCTGCGGATGCTTTAAAGCTTTGTTTATATGCTTTACAACTTTTGCTGAAGCTGCTTGGTAAAACTAAAGTGAAAGTAAGTATTTTCTGATGTCTACTCATGCAAAATTAGCGTTTACATCACGTGTTCTAGTCATGTGACCATGGTTTCATTGCATTAAGTACTAACCCCATATTCATTGGAATTTTTGATTGCCTACAGACACTTAAAAGAAAAGGGTAGTGTTACAAGAAGTGAAAGGCTGAAAAAAATGTAATAAATGTTACATATAGAAAAAAGAAGTGGAGACATCAAGTAAAATCAACCTGAAATGAATCCGGATTTACATTAAATTAACCATAATTTCTAAGCTAAAAGGGACCATTTTGACAAAATAAAAGCTAGTGTTATGATACCTTGTATAAAATTTGAAAGCAGTTGGCCCAGTAGTATTAGAAAAACGTGCATACATGCAATTCTCTGAAGTTAAAAAGGGGAAGATGTTGAAACAATAAAAGCTTGAGTAATGTTGCTAACCCAGTGCGGTCAACTAATAATACCAAAGATGTGTGCGCAAAGAATTCAGGATGTGTTTGTAAAATACACATGACCGCCCCCATCCCCACAAACACACCTCAGATGGCATTTTCTAATAACTAAGACCTTTGTCATTTGACTTTCTGACCCGAAATCAATAGGAGTATTAGGGGTAATCTATTGACTACAGGCAATTATCTTATGATATTTGACGCCTGTAGGCCAAAGCGTTCTCCACGTATTGATCAAAACCGTTTGTTTTTGTCTCAAGATCACTGTGACTTTGACCTTTGACCTATTGACACAAAAACAGACACCCAAAACAAAAGTGATCATCTACTGACAACAGGAATCATGAAGTGTGAAGCCTGTAGGCAAAAGTATTCCACAGTTATCATTGGGAAACCGTTTAAGGACCTAATGTAACTGTGACATTGACCTTTGGCCTACTGACCCGAAAACGAATAAGTTCATCTACTGACCAAAAGCAATCATCATGTGCAATTTGACGCCTGTTAGCTGGGCAGATTAAATCATTTATTCGGGAAAATGCTATTTTTGTTGATGCAAGCATGAAATTTGGCATGTTTACTCGTCTGAGCCTATTTTTCTCAAAAAGGCCGTTAGCCACTTGAAAATTCAAAATGGCGACATTTTTTAAGATGGCTGCCACAGGAAGTTAATTTTCTACTTGAACAAACCTATACCGAGTTTGTTTTGTCAATTTTGAGGAAAAGCTATCTCTTAAGATGTTTTGCGTGTGATACACAAAAAGACTGGTTTTAAGATCCAATATGGCGTCTTTTTTCAAGATGGCCGTCGTTTCATGTAAAAAGTACTAATTTGCTATTAACACTGACGTTCCTAATTAAAATAATATCAATGTTATAGTCAAACAACATATTTAGAGTGTTGAAGGACAGTTTTTGTCTCGCCGACATTAGGAAATGACGGCTGACTAAGGCGTAGCTTTTCCGGCGGCGACGGTAATTACAACGGTGGCGGTGGCGTCAAAGGTAGGTTTAAATGTTAAGTTTTTTTTCTCAGAAACTACTATGCTTATTTGGTTATAACTTCACACATTCCTTTGTGGCCATTAGGCGCTGTACCAGGCCTAGTTCCATTAATCAGAGATACATTTTAACACAATTATTCCCCTTTTTATCTTAGAAATTTCATCGTTATGTCTTCGTATTAAGTCTTTTTCTCAGAAACTACTCGGTTTGTTGGAATGAAACTTCACACATACCTTCATGGTCATTAGGCACTGTACCAAACCAAGTTACATAACTCTGACGTGAATTTTAACAAAATTATCCCCCTTTTTAAATTAGAAATTTCAACATAAGGTTTTCATGTCTCCATATGGAATATTGTTAATTATGTCCCTTTATGGCCGTCACTGCTTGATTAGAACTTGCGGTCAAACTTTATATACGGTGGACATTTTTAACATTAAAGTGTATGTAGCAATACACGCAGCCACATAAATTTTGATAAACAAAAGATCTGCTGTTTGTCATAGGTAAAACAATGCAACGATCTACTGTACTTGTTTCCTCTGAAAGGCATGTCTTAAGATTTTAGTTGACACATTTGCAGCTGCATAGATCTGTACACGGGAGTCCAAAACGATAACATTTACACCTATCACAACATTCTGTTTTACTTGCACATTTGGTCGGTTCTTTACAGCTACCTGCAACTGGTGGAATCGTTGTCCAGTGTCCAGCTTGCGTTTGAGGAAGAGCCTCATATTACCTCTGATTTTCAGCAAACATGTCAATCTGACGCCATAAATATCTGCTATAGGACTCATACATAAAGATGACAAACTTTTCAAGAACCTCCTTATCCTCATTAGATATCACTGGCCGATATACACTTTATTAGGTTATTAAAGGCATCTGTCTCTACCGGACAAACATTCCAATTTGCCTTTTACCTTTTTCTCGGAAACCTGTAACTACATCACAACCTGTAAACGCTTGGAAGAAAGCAATTACACTTTTTGCTTTCTCATAGCCGATTCAAGCTGATTGAATGACATAATATATGGGAGTCCATCTCAAATTTGTTCGCTGTCCGAAGACTACCCAACAGTTGTTCATGGCTAAGATCTTTCAGCTCAGAAAATACATGAAGACGATGACAACAAAATCTGTGTCTGTATCTTTAATGACAAGCTGTTTATGACCCTCCACAACAGCATATCTTGCATGCATGAACATCCGTGTATCGGCTTCCTCATGACGGCATGGTGTCAGACTTTCGAGACTGATTTCCTGATTGCATACAGCCTTTTCCTCTCTGGTCACAATTATAGTACTTTGTGTGTGCATTTCAACATGTCTGTCGGCCAAAAAATTAAAAAAGATCAGTCTTGTTATTATTATCCCTCAAGACCCTTCGTCTAGCGCCATGATCTCTTTTGTTCACACTTCAGAATACATTGACGAACTACTGTAGTTGTGACCACAGAGGAAATGACTGTAAGCAATCAGAAAATCAGTCTTGAAGGTCTGACGCCATGCAATCATACGGAAGCCGATACGCGGATGTTCATGCATGCAGGGCATGCTGTTGTGCAGGGTCATTAACAGCATTAACAGCTTGTCATTAAAGCTACAAACACAGATTTTGTTGACATCGCTATTTATGTATTTTCTGAATTGAAATATCTTGGCCTTGAACAGCTGTATGTAGCCTTCCGACAGGGAACAAATTTGAGGCAGATTCCAATACATAATGTCATTCAATCAATTGGCCATGAGTAAACATAAGGTATTTAGTCCACGGCCATTCGTAATCCCGCTCGAAAGTAGTTGAGAAATATAGCCACATATACCAAATTATTCCTTGGTCCAAGACAAAAGTAATATGTATGTATCTCTTCTGGCGACCGCGACTGGATCCGGAAATGACGTCATCAATATGGCGACCGTTTACGAAATTAATACCGCTGAATAATGATTGAAAATATTAGTAAAATTACTTATAATATCGGATATGATGTTATTAAACAAGCCAATTGGACATATCAAATATATTATATTTGCACTTTCTCTGTAGAAAGTATATTTAAGTTATTTTAATTGTTTATTTTGTACCCCACCCACCTAATTTACAATGCATTTTTACATGTCGCTTCTACCTCTTGAAATAAAATATTTTCGACTAATCTTATGACGTTGAATCTGAAATAAGATTATTTCCAAACGTTACAAGAAATATAACATACAATAAGGGAAAATACGTTATTAATATCTGGTTTTAATCAGTACCTAGAAGGAAAGGATTTTGTCGAAAATGCAATACAAATCAATGTCGGCACAAGTAATTGTCTATGCTGTTATTATTAGAACATGTGCATATTACATGTATTGTTTTCAATTTTATTTAAACAAGATTTAAGTACGATCAAGACGACTATGCCGATGGAAATTTAACAGATATTTTCTTCAAGTTAGATTCATAATAGTCGACTTTATTACTCAGAATTACTGGTTAATCATATGCATTCAAACTTGACATCAACACTGAAAGCGTTTTACTTAATTCGTCTTCAGCTCAGCGGTAACAAAAGTATCTATAAACAATATTATTTATCAAACCTGCATTTAAACGTTTATTATCGGCTTTAAGTAATTATGTTTTGCTAACTGCAGGAGGAGGGGCATCAGGGGCAGGGGATAATCATTTCATTTTCTTTCTTTCATCATTCTTTCTCTGAAACTGAAAATATTTCTCAACAGATCCGATTTGTGATAAATTCTGATACATGTTAATGCAACGCATCTTTGAACCGTAAAACTCTGCAGCAATGCATGTATAGGTAAAAACATGATAAATACATGAACTAAGTAAAGCCAATAGACAGAAAGCTTAAAACGTAAAATAAAGGAACGTAGTGCGGCAAAGCCTTGGAACGGTCAGTTGCAAAACAATGCTGGTGTGCTTAAACAGTAGTTTTTGCAATAATGCTCACACTATCTACACCATATTCTAATGTTATAGAACATTATACGTAAACTTAATCCCCCGACTGCTGAGTGTCTTATTCACGCAAGGGAAACTGAGGGCACGCTATTAATTGAAACACAAAAATGATCGAGTAAATATCTACATTAAATATGTAAATAACCTCTGGTCCTTTAGTTTTATAAAGTTCGTTAAATATCATTATATTATAATTCAGCTTAAGCTGGTGCTAAAGGGCATGAGATTTTTTTCACCTTTCTAAACCTCTCAGGAACAAACTTAATCAAACCAAGTCTTCTATTATCTTGATTATTTGCGTTTTATACTTTCAAGGGATCTTCTTAAAGCTTTTAACAAATCATTTGCCTATGTTCCCCATGCCGTTACAGAAAGCAGAATACCAGCAGAACATTATTAAGGAACCGACAAATTAGGAAAGTAGAAATATATCAAAGCAGCTCAGTCCCAATGGCCTTTAAGAACCACCAGTTATGGCGTGGTCCACCTCTTTCGTTGGTCACGATCAAAGAGGAAAGTGTAGCATCCAGCTGACAAAAGAATGAACACCGAATATGCAACATATCTCCAAATAAGAGGATCAGAACCGCATATGATAAAACATTTCATCATTTGTGAAAATTTTGACTGAAATTGATAGATAACTACTGTTTCAATACACTTAGTAATAGAAGTGTTTATAAATTGCTATTAAACTTTAAAAAAAGAAAAAACCCACACAAGTCTGAATAACAATCGTGAAATTTAGTAGAATATTTTTGCACTTGATAATAGCAGTATATCTGCAAAAGGACATATTGATAACGTTCATTGAATTCTTGAAAGTCGCTCTTGCAAATATATGAAGATTATATAAAAGTTAAGGAAAGTGTATTTATTAAACGTCGCATATAACCGACAAACAATATGACCTACAACTGATTGTGACAAACTACGTATCTAGTAATAGATAGTTATCTAAGCTAATATATTGCAGAAGATTGTATGGGGAACATCCCCATCTGAATAGAGAAAAACTCACTTGAAAGTGTAAATAAATTTAAGATATGGAGATATATCAATCCCAAGCGATGCAGTATTGTAGTCTTTGAATTGTTAGTTTCATTTAAAAACTACACCTCCCTGACATAAAAAATGTCAACTATTCGAGCAACAAATGATTGTTTGTATTTGAAAACTTCATCAAGAATGCGTGAATTAGTTTTCATATAGTAGCCACACATAACTGTGTTTAACGTTTTCTAAATCATACGACAATCTAGGCAGAAATAGTTCTCATGGATTACTTATTATCTCTCCGAAAACTGCATTCCCTTACCGAAATCGTTTAATAAGGAGATGCTTTGACAAACTACCTCACAGGTTCACACGGAAATTATTTTTAGCAATGTTACAAGCAGAAAAAGGCTTAACTGAAATTAAATACACAAGAAAAGGTGTTTAATTAAAGCAGTTCCTTTCTAATTCATTGGATTATTTGATAAGTAGGTGTAAAGAGTAAAGGAATTATATGAAACGACGGAACAGCACATCCTGTAATTGCTGGATTTTAATTTTTCTGGGAATGTTTTTTTTTCAGAGTCTGCATATACTTTGTCGCAATATTTTTTTCACATGAGGTAAATATCAGTTCGACATGAAGTTATATGATTTAATAAATTAGAAGTGGTACATGTATTAGAGGTTAAAATATCTATGAAACGAGCAAATCTAATTGTATATGCAATTAAGGAATCGAAAATAATATTGCTGATCATATATGCGAGCTTTGCTTGAAAATACAAAATGAAGGGATGTGATTAGTGACCAAATCCTGTTAATTGAAAGGACTCAAGGTGTAGTTTTTAGTATTATAAATTTTCTTCTGTAAAACGTAAATATACTGTAGCGCTAAACGACGATGACATCATAGACCACTAGTATGCTGGACAGAAACATTCTTAGAGAAATCTTCTGCTGATTCCTTTCGTAGATGTCTTTAAGTTAGTTTTACTGGGAAGTATGTATAAATTGATTGGATTTATCAATTTTAATAGGAGAATCTGCACTGCAAAATAGTTTACAACAAGGTGTAAATGCATTAGAAAAAGCATTCTTAAAATTGAAACAGATATTTTTTCTATTGATTTTGTGTTCTGACCACAGTGTCGGGGCATTAAGCTGATCTGACACACTCATACAGATAACAGGGGTATATAGATACATATAATTATGCAAATCGACTATTGTAGTGATAGATTATCAGACTATTTCTATTTTAAATCGAACATACTGCGCCATTAAGTAGACATTTGCTCACTTAATATCGTTATTCAGTCGTTTTCGTTATTTTTGATATTTATGGATATTCTTTTTTCATTTTAAGCATAATGAATTCCATCCTTTTCCATAAAAGTGTTTTTTATCTGCTAGAATAAACATTACCTTCACTAAATATATCAATTTTGCAATCATAACATAGTTTTCAAAGACGTTGTCACCTGTAATTATTCAGCAGCCTACGTTTTGTTATTTTCTCTTAAGCCGTTATATTTATGACGTCATAACTTTTTCCAGTCGCGTGTCTGGAAAGAGATACATGGGAAATTACGATAACTCACTTCAATCTACAATGTGGTATAGGTCTCTATATTTCTCAATATTTTTCTCACGGCGGCCCATATTCCCACAAATTGACATGCACTAATTGTGATGTGGTATCAGGCTTCCGGGGAAAAGGTAAAACGGCTTTTTGGCAAACTTGGAATGTTTGTCCGGAGGTGGCAAATGTATTTAATAACCTAAGTGTATATCTGCCAGTGATATCTAACGAAGATAAGAGGGTTCTTGAAAAGTTTGTCATCTTTATGTATGACAGGTGAAGTCCTATAGCAGATACTTATAGCATCAGACTGGACATGTTTGCCCGAAAACAGAGATCATATGATGCTTTGTTTGTTAGTTTTTTTTTGGTTTTTGTATGATGCTCTTCCCCAAACTCAAGCAGCCCTTGCCGAACACACAAAGCGTACTGCATACCGAGCTGGTTGCATATGAGGACAGGCACTGTTTTGCCAAATGGAAGTCGAGAATCCTGCTAAGTGGGGATGGAAAAAACAAGGTGACCTTTGGCAGATACACTGGACAACGATTCCACCAGTTGCAGGTAGCTGTAAAGAACTGACTGAATGTGCAAGTAAAATAGATTCTTGTGGTAGATGTAAATACTTTCGTTTTTGACTCCCGTGTACAGATCTATGCAGCTGCAAATTTGACAACTCATTGGCCAAAATATAAATCTCTTGAGACATACCTTGCAGAGGAAACAAGTACAGTAGATCTGCATTGCTTTACCCATGACACAAAGCAGGTCATTTGTTTATCAAAATTGACATGCCTACGTGTATTACTAAATACATTTTAATTTCAAAAACGTCCGCCTTATATAAAGTTTGATTACAAGTTCAAATCAAGCAGTGACGGTCATAAAAGGGCATAATTAAAAAATATTCCATGAAGAGACACGAAAACCTCATGTTGAAATTTCAAATTTAAAAAGGGGGATAATTTTGTTAAAATTCAGGTCAGAGTTATGAAACTTGGCATGGCACAGTGCCTAATAACCATGAAGACATGTGTGAAGTTTCATTACAACAAACTTAGTAGTTTCTGAGAAAAAAGACTTAAAACAAAGACTTCATGTTGAAATTTCTATGTTATACCACAGTCACACATACGGCGCAGATAGCTACGTTTAGCTACGGATAGAAACGTAGTAATCCGTATCGATCCGTACCTGAGCCGTGTGGACTGGTACGGATTGATACGGGTTACTACTTTAAGGTACGGCTCAGGTACGGATCGATACGGATTACTACATTTCTATCCGTGGTTAGACGTAGCTATCCGCGCCGTATGTGTGACTGGGGTATTAGAAAGGGGGATAATTTTGTTAAAATGTATTTCAGAGTTTTGAAACTTGGCCTGGTACAGCGCCTAATGACCACAAAGGCATGTGTGAAGTTTCAACCCAATAAATATAGTAGTTTTCGAGCAAAAGACAAAATATAAACTTAACTTTGACGCCACCACCACCATCGTCATCGCCGTCGCCGCCGGAAAAGCTACGCCTTAGTCCGCCGTCAGTTCCGAAAGTCGAAGGCGAGGCAAAAACTGTCCTTCAACACTCTAAATATGTTATTTAACTATAACATAAAAAATAATTTAACTAGGAACGTCAGTTTGAATTGCAAATTAGTACTTTTTACATGAAACGGCGGCCATCTTGGATTTTGAAACCAGTTTTTTTTCTGTATCAAACATAGGCTTTGCATACTCAAAACATCTTAAGAGATAGTTTTCCCTCAAAAAAACGAACTCGATATAGGTCTGTTCAAGTCAAAAATCAACTTCTGATGGCGGCCATCTTGAAAAACGGCCGCCATTTTGAATTTTTAAGTGGTTAACGGGCTTTTTGAAATAAAGTAGTCTCAGACGAGTAAACATGCCAAATTTCATGCTTGCATTACCAAATGCAGTATTGTTTTAGTAATTTGCCAAGCTATGTCCTAAAAGCATTCTTAAGATATCAGAAAACCAACCGTTTACAGTTTCCATGTCACTGCGACCACGACCTTTGACCTATTCGCTCCAAAATAATAGATGGGCGTTTACTGACAACAGAAAATCATTGTATGTATATTGACGCCTGTAGGCCAAAGCGTTCTCTAGTCATCGATCAAAAACCGTTTGTAATCTCAAAGTCACCGTGACCTTGACCTTTGACCTATTGATCTTTATCTATAGGTGTCATATACTAGCAAAAGGCAATCATCCTTCAAAGTGTGACAACCGAAGGCCAAAGCGTTTCCCAGTTATAAATCGGAAACTATTTTCAATCTCAAAGTCGCTTCGACATTGACCTTTGACCTATTGGCCCTAGGATAGGTTATGTTTTTCAATTTTACAGTCACTTCGGCATTGACCTTTGACTTATTGACCCTAAACAGAGGCAATTTACCAACCACAGGCAATCATCCTATGAAGTGTGACGTCTGTGACCAGAGCGTTGTTTTTCACTTACCAGTTGGAAACCATTTTCAGTCTCAAGATCATTGCGTTTTGACCTTTGTCCTATTGATATCAAAACAAATTGAGGTCATCTACTAAACCCAGACAATAATCCTATGATGTTTGACGCCTGTAATCCAAAGCCTTACCAAAGTATGGATCTGGAACCGTTTTCAGTCTCAAGGTCAATGCGACCTCGAACTTCCACCTATAGACATTACAAACAATAGAGGTCATCTACATATCACAGGCAATCATCACAGTATGTTTGACGCCTGTAGGCCAAATTCTTTTTCAGTTATCAAATGGAAACTTTTTTCAATTTCACGGCCAATGCGACCATGAACTTTGTCATACTGACCCTAAACACAACAGTGAGATCATTCAAAGACCACATGCAATCATTGTATGACGTAGGATGCCTGAAGGCAAAAGCGTTCTCCGCTTATCAATTAGAAACCGTTTCTAGTCTCGACCTTGACCTTTACCTTACTTAAATAAAAAAAACATTAGAGGTCATATACTCACCACAGGCAATCATCTTATGAAGTTTGAGGGGTGGATGGGTGGGGTTTGTTTATAAATATTTATATATATCCCATTCAATTTATCAAGAACTAATATAATAACTGTGGTCAATTTGATGGCATAGATGAATGAACGAGTTCTGTTCTAAATTTAAAACGACTTCCTTCACAATGTGTAATAAATCCATGTAGAAGAACGGCTACCTTTCCATCAAAGAACTTATTTTAAATTATGTTTATTTCACCATAACTATTTTATTTATATACACAAATACTAGTCCAAATAATAAGACGTGAAAAAATTGTCTTTTGACGTTCAACATTTAATATTCTGATAGTTTACATTTTTGTTATTAAACTCTTGTTTTGACGTCTAAACGGATACTATGAAAGAAGTGTATCATTTATTTAATTTTTATAAACATTATAAAGTCGGTGAAATAAATACTTAAATTCTGCATGGTTAAAATGATTTTCAAACCATTATGATCCACGAAATGTCGCTTCATTTTTTACATCGAATGTTTACATTTGCTGTGCCACCATCTTATTTCGAAATTTAAAGTACCAATTAAATTTGATCGGTAGTGGACGAGAAATTATTCCCCGCCAAATATTTTCATTGTTACTTTGATTAATTTTCATCATAATTGTATTCGTATCCTTATAAATTTTAAATGTGTCTTCTGAAAAATGAAAGTTTATTGTCAATTGTAAGTTCTCTGTATAGGGTGGATAAAAAGATATATTTTGTTCAAAAAAAAGATTTTATATACAAATCATGTTTACATCAGGGACACCCTTGGTTATTTGATTTATTAATAGGACAATTAAAAACAAAAAACCTAAAGGTAAAATTTACTTTTAATTGCTGCCATAACAAATTTTTTTTTAAATAAAAATTCGCATCTGAAGCGATTGTTTTGTGCCATACGTTATTTCAATTAACTGTTAAGACCTCACTTTACATGGAAAATTGAATATGTAAAATATCAATTTAAATGACCATATAAAGTGATATGATTTATGCCAGACCTTATATTTAGGACTACACAAATATATGTCTTATATGTCATTATGTAGTGCATAGGCTACGTGTGACATATTTTTTATGAACAGTGTAAGTATACATTTACACTGTCAGTCCGAGTTTATTGAGCAACTTTTGTTTCAAACGAAATCCCCCACCACTCATCCGTGACTCGGAAATTCTGAGATGAGAGTGTATATTGTATAGTGTCTGCAAACTCTGTTTCCGGTTCTATATGACAATCTTCTATTTTTACTGAGACTTTGTGTTGAAGTTTCTCCACTACATTCACGAGATCACGGAATGTTGAAGCAGACATGTTTACCTCCAACAACTTAACACTTTCAATATTTACCATTTCAGGAGGCAGCGACCTTTTACCTAGATTGATTTTCCCCAACACAACGTGTTTCACATGGCTATTAACTTTCAATTGTGACACTTCAGGTATCCAGCCCAATACTAACGTCCTTAGATCTGAATGTTGGGAAAAATCTAAACTGAAAGTACATGAACGACCGTGCTCGGTGCTGGAATCCTCGTGCTCGGTACACGATAAGTACCCCAATCTAATTTCCGTCAATGTTTTGCTGTTTATAATATAATTCAGAAAGTCAGTCAGTACATCATGACTCATCTTGAAACGTGAGATATCAATTGCTTGTAGAAAGGAATTATTTTGTAACGTTTCACACATTTCACGGGTCCAAAACCCATCAAACGATCTAACAGTAACACATTTTGGTGTCCTGTTCAACAGTACACGAAGTTGCGCTTCTTCATATTTACCCCAGAAGAATATTTTATTGATGCTGGACAGTTCACTAAGTGTGCTTGAATCAATAATTTCATGTAAACTAGAACCACTAGATGTGTCGATATGTATTGACTCCATGTTGTTTTTATTATGTACTGCGAGCAGTGTTAAATGTGAAAAGGATTTTTCTTCTTTACCATCTTTACTAAAGAAAAAATCTTGGCAGGAAAGTTTGATATCCTTGTAAGGGTTTTCTTTCATACAAGACAAATACATGTCTTGTATGTCTTTCAGAGGCTTACAGTACCAGTCAGTCGTAGATCTGTATTCGCTCGTTATCTTATCTTCGCTGATCACAGACATCAACTCGCGTGATATTGAAGAAATGATTTCTGCATTCACCATTCCGCTGATGAAAACAAACACTGTCGACATGTCAAGAATATTTTGCAAACTTTCGCATTCCTTTAGAACGATTATTTTGATATCACGTTCATTTTGACAGCAAATGTACAATGCACAAAAAAATTCCTGGACCGTTTTGTGGGAAAACGAAACCTTAGAACTTTGTTTGGTTAATTTCTTTTCTGTACTTTGTGTTAATAGTCCCGCGCGAAGACTAAATTTCAAATAGTCTGGTGACAGGTACTTATCAGCCATTGATTTATCAAAAACAAGTGTGTTCTCTTTTTTCACACTGAATAACGTTTCATATGCTAATTGTCCTAAAGCTTTCAAATAAGTGCTGTATTCATAACAATGTTCATGTTCACTGAAGCAGTGTGGGATATCACTCTGGGGTTGTTTGTGTGAAAGTTGTATGCCCGGATATTTTTCAAACGTTCTTTTAAGGAGCAGTTCAACAATTTGACAGTATACCTCACTTTTAGATTTTCCTAGATCTATTCCATCACACCATAAACACAGAAGATACATCAGTAAGAGCGGAATAGTTTCCAAATCTGAAATGCCTCTATCACTGACAGCGAGATCAAAGTCTTGAATATGTTTTTCTATGTCATTTTTACCGCACAGCAGTGATATCACACTCCTTTTTAAACTTTTAGCAGACGCTTTACTAAGACCGACAAGTTCCAACTTTCGCTCTATTTCACTTGAACGTATCTTACTAACGCCAAACTTCCACGGTCTAGTTGTTGTGAGAACTGTACATTTCCTAGCTTTCCTGTGTGGAATGTCACTTTTTCCTTGTTTACAAACAGGCTCTGGGTGTGTCCACTCGTCTAAACCATCGAGAATTACCAGACATTTTTCCTCAGAAAGAATGGTTTCCAGGTCGCTAATAGTGACAGACGTGTGTGCAAGACGTGGGATTATTTGTTTTATGATCATCTCATCAATGTCGCATTCTCTGAAACAATCACGTAATGACAACAAGAACACAAATTCAAATTCTGACATTGCGGTAATATCTTGCTTCTCAAAGTATTCTTGTTCATGGCTAAAACGTTTTTTTGCTTGACACCATGTCAAAACGAGCCGTTTACTTAATGCTGTTTTCCCGAACCCAGCATCTGCAGTAATGTAAATTTCACGACACGATTTGTTTTCCTTGTAGAACATATCATGCAATGACGTAACCTTTGATCTGTCTTCTTTGCAACCTCCACGCGACCTCTGAATTTCCACCGAATTTATGTCTGGCATGACGTAGAACTCAAGGAGATGCGTGTCATTTTCTTCCATTAACGGTGACAGGGGAAGGGTATCGTACTGTTGCCTGTAGAGAACTATCAAATCCTCCTGCAGGTCTGAAATATAAAAAAAAAACGACGTTCATCATTTATCTTACTATTGGTTGCACTTTAATTACTTATTCATAGTTTTTTTGATATCTTAAATGCATTTATGATATCACAATTTCACAATATCATTGCTTATTCACAGAAAATGTCAAACATACGCGTGAAAAATATAGTCCAGCAAAGCAAACGTCCTAAATTTGTTTTGTTCTTCAAAATTTGCGTCCTGCAAGAACTTCTAAAATAGGTACATTGCAGTATGAATAGTTGGGAACGAAAAAGAATTATGAAGAAAGAGCCAATGCAACACAAAATAAATCAAATATTTGTTTTTATCTCACCCTCTACAGGTTTCTTGCATTTATATTGGTCAACAGACGTCATTTGCAGACAGGATATATTTCATATCCTGCTAGTAATATGCCGATATAAATTTTTTAACAAAATGGCTGCCGCATAGAATAATCGAATCAAGTCAGATTATTAGCTTCAGCTGTAGACAGCTGTAGACATTGATTCCAAGATAAAATTTAGTGTTCTCTTGCCGTTTTCATTTTCCTACTTGGTTTAGGCTCTTGAAGTTAGCAGTAAGAAGCGGCAATAGAAGGACAATAACGCTGTATGGAAAACATGGCCGTTAAAATCTTGTTTGAAAGTTATATATGCTCTTTGTCACGTGATCATGGCGGCAAGTTGTGTTTTTTCTGAGTTGGACTTGAAAACTGAAAATTATGTGATTTAGTGTCAGTTTTGGAGGTTGAAAATTTGTGCTGGATATATAAAAGGAAATTAAGTTAAAAATTGAGAAGCATGATTTGACTTTATGTTTTTGAGATGTATGCTTTTTGAAGCTAAAATATTTTCACGCTAACTTTACGCGCCAGTGGTCACAGCACAGTATGCATGTATACCTTTGACAAACTTTATATACAGTTTTGTGCAAAAAAACTTTACATATGTCAGATAATTATTCTACTCCCGAGCCTAATACAAATAAAAAACGTTTTTTGTCGTCGCCATTGGACAGTTTTGATTCGAAAAAATCCCGCACTGTATCGCAAACAATGGATGACGATTCAAGCACAACAAATGTTTCCTTCAGCCAGGATGACCTAGTGAAAATCGCTGAAGTATTAAAATCTTCTTTTCAAAATGACATTACTGAAATGGTAAAAGAAGCAGTAAGCTCATCCGTTAGTGCTATAGTCGACGGTGTTCTTTCTGGGCTTCAAGAGAAAGTAAAATCCCTAGAAACCGAAAATTTTAAATTAAAACAAGAAAATGATCATCTGAAAACCAGTGTGAAACAACTGAAACTAGCCGCTGACTCCTCTGAGCAGTACAGTCGTCGTAACAATATTCGAGTGTCGAGTGTCTGGAATTACCGAAACAAAAAACGAAAATACTGATCAAATAAACCTGGACACCTGTAAAAAAATTAATGTTACTATGGACCTGTCTGAAATTGATCGGAGTCACCGTGTGGGCAAACCCAATCAAACTGGAGGTCCAAGACCTATTATCGTTAAATTTATCTCGTACCGAGCCAGGCAGCGTATGTACTCGGCAAGGGCTTCACTAAAAACCAATGGTCTAACTGGAACCTATATAAACGAGGATCTTACGAGACAGCGCAGCTTCGCCTTTTACACTGCGCGGGTTTTGGTCAAACGTAAGAAACTCAACAGTTGCTGGACATCAGATGGTGTAGTGCTAGTGAAGGACAATTATGAAAACATTCACCGTGTAACAAGCAGTGATGATCTTGCAAATTTTGAACATTGCTAAAAGTTAGTGTTGTTGAAACTTTTTAAGTACATACCATAGTCACAATGTGTAACGGAACATTAAATTTTGGGTCAAAACCATGACCGTTATAATTGATTGATACGCTTAGAGCTTTTATTTGATATATATGTATAATCTACCTGTGTAAAGTTTTGCATAAGGTCTTGGTTGATAGATATTAACCTGTGTTTTTGTTTGCACGTTGTAAATTAGTGCTTATTATAAAAAGTAGGCACATAGTGTAACATATTTGAGTCTGAGTGATATCAAGACTAGTTTTGTTTGTACGCAGTAAAATATTTTCATTTTAGGTGTATACGCATAATTCCTTGTATTTTTTTTTTTTTTTTTTTTTGCTATACGTTCGAAAATACTGCATGTTATTAACAGTATGCAGAAGTATGCACATAGTGTAACATATTTGAGTCTGAGTGATATCAAGACTCGTTTTGTTTGTACGTAGTAAAATATTTTCATTGAAGGTGTAGACGCATATTTACCTGTGTTTTCGCTATACGTTGTAAAGTACTGCATATCAGAAACAGTATGCACACATTTAAGTCTAAGTGATATCATAACTCATTTTGTTTGCACGTCGTAAAATATTTTTTCATTTTAGGTGTTCAGGCAGAGTAACGTACTCGTAACTAGTTCTCATCAAGACTACTTTTCTAGAATATTTTTTGAAAAAAATTATACCTTTGACAGTATTGTCACGAAGTCAATACGTCTATTTGTTGATGGAGTTCTTTACACGATCGTTTTCACATGTTTGTCCATTTTGAAGTATTGACCAGTTCTTGCTTAATTGTAAATGCTGACTGTTTACTGCATTGTTGTTTTATAAAATCAGTACAAATACAGCACTAGTGCATGAGTGCTATGCATAAACGTTATTTGGCTTTGAACCTTTCGGTCAGTCATCTACATCTAATACTAAGAGACGCCTGTCTATAGTTTTATAAATTACAATATCTAGTTAGTCATATCATTGAAATGTTTAGCTGACATATAAAACTATAATATATAAATCTTATCGTTTTTAAACCAAGATCGCGCTAGGTATATTTGTATATACTGATATTCTGTCTAGTACAACTGAGCCTCAATTCACAATAATATTAACAATATTTTGATCCGTTTCGAAATTTTTATCGGTTTATGAAGCCTTTGCCATTTAAAAATTATTTACGCATGGTGTTCAAGATGTATATACTACTTGTGTACAGTTTTGTATGAAAAGTTTTTGTTTGCTCGCTGTAAATAGTTTTTATTACAGAATTTACAATCACAATAAGACGTCTATGCGATATCGAAACTTTAATTGCATTTTGGCAGTACTGTTTCGAAGACAATTTTATTTATATATATCGCAATTCATTTTTAAACCAAGGTGGTTCATAGTAGACAGGTTTATAAAAACCCTTTCTTTTTAAGTAACTCGCTGTATGGATCTGATCACAGACACTTTTGGTCAGGACCTCCGTCTCCGTCCCTGCTTAAGTTTAGCGAATATGTTTTAGCATTTTAACATGTATTGAGCATATAAAACGCATTTTGTAACAATTTCAGTGTGTTTTAATAATGCATTTTTACATTCAATGCTCTTAAAGCAAGAAGACGTGCACCTGTGAAAATGACACTGGGAACACTTGTTTGCACTTGAAACCCCACTTTGTACAGTGCGTATCATAAACCGGGTGACAGAATGGTCAAAGAACCGTTGATTGATACCAGGTTTTCATAGGTAATTTAAAGTCTAAATCGCCTATTGATTTCTTGTGTCAATTTTACAGATGCATATTTTCTTATTTTAAGAGTATTGATGGTAAAAATGCATTTTTAAAATACGCTGAAATTGTTACAAAATGTGACGATCGTCACCTATGCTCAATACATGTTAAAATTTAAAATATATTAACTAAACTTAGGTAGGGGTGGATAAAAGTAGGATGGGTTGGGGTTCTGACCCCAAGTGTCTGTTGATCTGATCGTACGCGGTCCTGTACAATGTTGAAAGTATTACTGTCTTGATAATGTAGTTATATACAGCATCTATTTGGAGAACTGCTTCATCTGTTTTAACATAGATTTTAAACCCTTATGGAACTTTGAAAGCGTTTCACCAGAGCTTACGGCTCTGAAAAAATAGGGTAGGTAGGCAAACATTTGTATTTTTCAGTTTGGCATCAAACCATTGAGAACTACTTGAAGATTCTTGTTAATATCCTCTCATAAACCTTTTTCAGTATCTAGAATTTATTCAAGTGTTTCTCTATAGTATAAAAGATAATTAAAAACAGCATCTTTGTAGTTTCACGGGGTGCTAGCAGAATAAAACGAAAGTCCAATAAAAAGATTCAATTCCCTATCCAGACATTTTTTCAAGAATTGTTGCAAAGCAGCAAAGATTTTAGTCTGTGTCGAATTGTCTGAAAAGAAGAGTTTGTGATTTTTTTTCGCTATATTTTACGAAGTTTTTTTTTTTTTTTTTGAAAGTTTAAACACTTAATTTCAAAATGGCCGCCTCAAATTATGCTATTTTACATTTTCTTATCACTTAAATTTCTCTAAAATATACTCTCTGCACTTTATATGTTACATAAATGCTAGAGTGTATTAAACAAAAGTTTAAATGGAATATTTAATTCTATTTTGTGTTTTTAAAGTGGAGTAATTGGTGCTTAAAGGGAGATAATTCACTTGTAATGTTATAAATTTAGTATAAGTTGCAATATCTTCAAAATACAGATATGACATGAACAAAATACATTTCTTTATTCAAATATGTCTAAATCAACCTTACTGTATGTCTTTTAAGCTGATCTTTATAATTTAAAGCATAGCGATAACATAATAAAGACAAAGTAAAGGGAGGTAAAAACAAAAATGTATATTTTCTTCTTGGCATCCTGTATTATTGAAATTATTCAATTATCAGCAAAGCGATTGTATTTATTACATTAAATAAGTCAAGGTAAACTTTGTGTGTTGTTGTCATTATTTATCTTTTGGTTTAATTAAAAGGGAGATAATTACAAAATGTGAGAAATATATCCAGATATTTTAGAATGAACATTCACACTGTACCAATTTTTCTCCATTCTGGGACTTCAGTTATGATATACAATGCTTTATTATCAAACTTTTAACTTGAATAAAATAAAAAGGAAATACCGGGAAGTAATTTTAAGATAAATTGTCGTTATTATTATCAAAAGTTTTTTGTGGTGTTATACGTTTATTATTGTTACTGGGTGTAACATATGTGTATCATTCCTAACAAATGACCACTTTGTTTTCAGAATGATTGGTTTTGCACAAGTGCATGTCTATTCGTGCACGTGAACTGGCCTGGCTAGAGTAACAGAAAAACGGTGGACATGCAAAGATAGACCTTCCCGCGAGATCTTTATTGTTCTCACAGTTTGTTTTTATTCGAAATATATAGACACTAGGCAAACCGGCTTTAATATTCCTTAATTAATATTCATTAAATGCACAGGATATACTTGATAAAAAGGAGAGCAAAGCGTAGTTTTAATTACAGTGAAAAAGTAAATCTGCTATGAGCAAAAATAACCCGAGAAAATTTTGGAAATACATTAATAAATTTAGGAATACTGGGACGGGAAATATATCTGATGTCAATATGGCTGATTTTGTAGATCACTTTAAAAATATTTCGAATAGCCGGCAGAGTAATTATTTTGAGGAAGTAGAACCCAATATACAATCTGAACCACTTTTAATTGAGACATTAGACTGCGCATTTACAACTGAGGAAATTTCTAAAACTATACGGTCAATGCAGAGACATAAAAGTGCTGATTATAGTAGAATAGTAGCGGATTTTTTCATTGATTCGAATGCATTTATTTCACCAAATCTTGTAACACTTTTTAACAAAATTTTTGATTCGGGAATCTACCCACAGGCTTGGTGTAAAGGTATTATTGTACCGATACATAAAAAGGGGGATACTTCAAACCCAGCCAATTATCGGGGGATCACCCTTGCCAGTATACTTGCTAAAATATTTTCACTAGCTCTTAGAAATAGGTTAAATAGATGGTGTGAGGAACAGAACATTTTAAACGAATCACAGTTTGGTTTTAGAGATAATAGAACCACAACTGATTGTGTATTTTTACTCCACTCAATTATTCAAAATGTTCTTAATTGTAAATCTAAATTATACTTAGCCTTTATTGATTATGAAAAAGCGTTTGATACTATTGTTAGGGATGCATTGTGGTTAAAGCTGTCGAAATCAGGCATTAGCTCTAAGATGATAATAATGTTGAAAGCGATATATGCATCTGTTACCTCTTGTGTGAAACTTTCTTCATCAATGCCTTTATCTGATTTTTTCGATGTAACCCTCGGCTTAAAACAAGGGGAACCACTTTCGCCGATTTTATTAATCCTTTTCTTTAATGATATATGTGACACCATCAACTCCAATGCTTTAACAGAGAATGATCTCAACAAGTTATCTATGTATATGTTACTTTTTGCAGATGATATAGCGTTATTCACAACTAGATTCAGTGTATAGTAATTCTTTAAAGTGGGGATTGAATATTAATGTTAATAAAACCAAAATATGTATATTTGAGAAACGTAAACAGAGACACGACCTTCAATGGTTCGTAAACGGCGAACCAATTGAAGTGGTGGATCACTTTTGTTATCTAGACGTTAACTTTACTTACATTGGAAGTATGAAGTCATTGTCCGATCAAGCCTTGAAAGCATATAATTGTTTGCAAGGATTATTTAGTAGGGTAAATTTAGATATAAGAACTAAATTATCACTTTTTGACTCTATGGTGTTACCAATTTTGTTGTACAACGCTGAGGTATGGGGCATTTATGATTATAAAGAAATTGATAAAATCCATGTAAAGTTTTGTAAAAATATTCTTAGCGTACGCCAACAATTTATTTTATTTATTTTGTTGGGTTTAACGTCGCACCGACACAATTTTAGGTCATATGGCGACTTTCCAGCTTTAATGGTGGAGGAAGACCCCAGGTGCCCCTCGGTACATAATTTCATCACGAGCGGGCACCTGGGTAGAACCACCGACCTTCCGTAAGCCAGCTGGATGGCTTCCTCACGTGAAGAATTCTACGCCTCAAATGAGGTTTCGAACCCACATCGATGAGGGGCAAGTGGTTTGAAGTCAACGACTCTAACCACTCGGCCACGGAGGCCCCCGTACGCCAACAAACACCAAATGTAGCTGTTTTTGGAGAGTTAGGTAGATTTCCCCTTTCTGTTATTTGTAAAGAGAGGGTTTTGAAATACTGGCTGAAAGTAATGAAAAACCAGGATACACCCATGTATAAAATGTTTGTCGATCAATGCAGTAGTAATATGCATGTTAATTGGGCAAAAAATATAAAACGTCTACTAGATAGTCTAGGTTTTAGTGATGCGTGGTTAAACTTTGATACGAATGTTAACTATTTGCCTTTGTTTAAGCAGCGTCTACGAGATCAATATATTCAAAACTGGAATACTTGTATTCAGAATATGCCCAAGCTTGATTATTTCAGAAAATTCAAAACACAATTCTGTTATGAAAAATATTTAGATGTTGTATCCAATAGTTCGTTGAGGAAAGAACTCACATGTTTAAGATAAGGTTCTCATAACTTAGAAATAGAATCTGGCAGATTTTTAAATATGGAACGAAATGATCGCAAATGCAAATTATGTACATGTAACGCTGTTGAATCAGAATATCATTTTCTTCTCTGTTGTCCAAAATATGTAGATATAAGAAATAAATATCTAGGATATAACCCATGGTTCCATTTGCAAAAGTTTGCAAATACATTGTCAACAAGTAGCAAAAAACTAATGCTTAAGAGTGCTCACTATGTTAAGGAGGCTTTTAAAATAAGGCGACAGTCTCTTGACCATGTAACTGCTTCTTGAATTGATTTTTCTTTTTTTAGTTGTGATATTATCCTTAAGAATTGAATTTATATGTATTGTAACTTATGTTGTATTCAGGTTTATGTTAATTATCTTGGCCATATTTGTCAAATAATTTTGTAAATGGCCAAAGGTAATGTATTTTACCGATTTGCCAATAAAATTAATGAATGAATGATGATAAAATTCTACAAATGACATCTGTTATTTATGAATACGGAATAAAATATTGAAAGGAGGTTCGATTAAAAGGCAGAATTATCAGTTCATCAAGGATATCTTTCAAGCAGAAGTTGTCACATTATGAAACTTAAAATAGGAATGTTCGTTTCTATAAACTATTTAAAAATGTTTAATAACGCTATGGAGGGTTTAGTGTTTAATGCGCGTTAAATATACAAATTTCATCATAAAAATTAGTTAAAACATCTAATTCTCATGTGTTTCCGCATCATTATAGTCTGTCAGTATATGTAGCATATACACCATTAATTTCCATATATCTAAATAAATAAATAAATATATATATATATATATATATATATATATATATATATATATATATATATATATTTTTTGTTCTTGTCAAACGATCTGGAGACCAGTACCTTTTTAAGTATTGCATATAGTTATATAGTTACATTAAACATAAAATAATTTAATTGTGTCAAATGTTTAATCACCCTTTAAATTTTATTGTGTGTTACAATATTGCCTGGGGATAAGAAATATCCGGTCAGTGTTGTTTCAAGCTGGGTCATAAAAATATGTCACCCCACTTACAAGTGATAGGTACTTTATGGTTTTATGGTTTTTGCGTTGTAATATATACATATCACTTTCCTTCTTCTGTCTTTATATCGTCATTTTTCTTTCTCTCGGGGATTTAGTTTTTTATGATTTTTACACTCATGTCATAAATCTTATGACAGACGGAGGAATCAGTATAAACTATTACCCAGCCTTAGAATTAACAGTAATAAGTTATCGTAATGGACATGTTAATAGAGTTGCATATACTGAGTGAATATCGAACAGTAAAGATCCTGGCCCAAATTTCACGAAAAAACTTAAGGTATCATTATTTTTACTGGGGTAGGGGAAGCGCAATGGTAAATAGATCGAAATCTTAAACGGTGACACCCCCTACCCCCATTTTTCTCCTTTTTATTTATTTTTGGAATCGATAGTGAATGAAATTATGTACGCTTTTTCAAAATTGTTTAAAAACTATCGGGCAGTTTCAATAAATACAGGCGTCTTTACGCAAAATTTTGGGTGAAACTCGACGTCAGTTTTACGTGTTTTGCGTTCAAAATCGTTTGCCTCCAATGTGACGTCTAATTAAACTTGACAAATTATATATCATTGGAGAGATAATTTTAACACAACCAATTTTTGCCGTACTTTTGTTGTATATAGAAACGCTACTTAGAAAACTTGTTAAGTACATCATTTTGCGCCCTGCTGTAAAAAAGACGTTTGTGGTCATATTTGAAGATTTTACAGCTGCAAAATGGAGAAAAACAGAGAACTGAAAAGATACCAGTCAATCGGAAATATCGTCAACTTTAATTTGTGAAAACTTCATAATGGTCCGTTGAAAATCGATCGGTGGCGCATATTTAAAATAACAGACTTAGCTGAGCAGTTACTTATTTTTTGTACATGTATGGTCCTGAAAGTAAATGTTTGTGTTAGATGTATAATATGTAACGCTTTTTAAATATGTTAGATACCATATTCATATTACTAAATATTACTTTTATTTGACAATAAATGAAGTATTATATACATATTGTTCCGCATTTCACTTTAATATTAATTTAAACTTCATTCAAGTTCATCGTTTAGTAAACCGCCCGCCTGTAAATGCATCAGATAAAATTATAATGACCAAAGCTATTAGTTATCGATTCACCCCACCCCCACCCCCGTGTTACTACAACAACAACACTTAGTACGGAAACCGACGAATTGGATTATTTGTTCTATTTACTTTTATGATAGGTAAATCTGTCCCGCTTTATCGGTTTTAAAGATGTTACTAAAAGTTGGTAATGCAAAAGATCTATAGTATGTATGTATTTTTCCGTATTTTAGGTCAATATAAAATACTTAACACTTCCATATTAATAATCAAATTCTACATAATATGAATTTTTATTATAACCAACCTTTTTTGATATAATACTTTGAAAAAATAATACGCATCACAACCGCTTACATTTCAGTCTAGAAAAAAGCGTTATTTTGTCAGTTAGATGACCTGTACCCATTTTCTAAAGATAAAAGATTGTAATTATTAACTTCATGAATGCTTTTCCGAGATTCCAGTTTTGGTCGAATGAATGAATTTACGTGCCGCCTTATTCATTCTTAAAGAAGCTAGCCTTGGCTACTTAGCTTCTACGAAATAAAACTTCTATCAGGAGTTGTTTTTGTCCTTGCAACTTTAATCTCGTTTAATCCCAATAGTATTAATCAAATGATTTCTGCACGATATTTTCTTTTTATTTCAAACACTTGCACTTCAACTTTTGATGACTGACATTTGGATGAAAGAATGAATGAAATAATAGTTAAATGATGAGTTGTGAAAAAAAGATCAATCGAATGAATGAATGAATGAATGATATACTATTTAACGGCTATTCTGAATTTCTTTTTTCATATAAAGATTACAAAATTTATTAAACTGACTTTTTTTGACGCTTCTGAATTCGTTTAAGCAATAAAAGAGTATTTCTTCTGAAGTGTATCATTTAAATCGACATACTTAATAGGAAGCAGCCCGTGTTTCCGATTAATTGAAATATAATCCATGGTCTGGATTGTCACAAAAAGAATTCATATTGAGAAAAAATCGGTCAAATTCAGTTTATTAAAAACTAAAACATATTAAATCAAATAAGTACTTACCCGTGACTTCCTTTCCCTCTGAAATATGCAATGTACAGATTATCGCGTGCGGTCACTTAAGTCAGATGTTATCGCCTTTGGATACATGAACGCGCGAAGCGTGTTCCCCACTAATTGGACGGGAGACATCATACCTAATATCTATGCATTAAAGATCCCACTTAATTTGCGCTCATTTGTGTTAATTGGCATTCATCGAGTTTCCGATATTGTCAATTTGCAGGTAGAAAAATGTTAGAAATTGTCAGACTGGATTACCAGGCTTAGGAAGAAGAAGAAGAAGAATAGTTTATTTCACTAATTAAGGACTTGAGCCATTATGGTTTCTCGTCCACAAATCTGTTACAATCTAATACAAGGTCAAAAAAACATATATACATAATATCATATAACGTTCTGAAGGTATAGTGTTATAAAGTATTGTATTGAGGATGAACAAAAATAATATCAAAATAATATTGCTGTCTACATCAATGCACATTGCACAATACATTTTCATAAAACATTTTTTGTAGAAGTACCCAAATATATAATACATATTAAGATAAAACATAGTAAACATATTTCTATCTCATAATCACAAAATATTGTTAAAGACACTGATTCTGGTATGCCTGGTATGTGGCCTATGGAGATGATAAGGTCTGCGTATTGGCGATAAGGGCCAATACACAAGTCGGGACCATTGGTAGACTTGCTTCTGTTTATCATAATAAGCTATTGTATAGCTACTGTGCATTAAATAAATTGCAGGTGATATTTCTCCCCTTTATAACAAATCAGTTCTCACCTTTATAACGAGTTTAGAAAGCTTGATTGAATTAGGGCTAAATAAACAAAGTGATAAGATACAATAGTGTTTTATCATGTTTATTATTATCAAAAATATAAAAAAAATGCATTCAGGCACATAGCTTTTAGAAGTAATAAATTATTGTGTATTTTGAACAATGATATATCTTTATTGCTGGATTTTATTATACATAAAAGAAAGTTAACATTATTTAAACAACACAAGAGGAATTAAGCATGTTTAATATATAACATCCTTCTGTTTATATACCTTCTCTATCTATTAAAAATGCAACTGAACGCTTCTTTAATTTCTAATAAAATCCAGCAATTATCTTTTTTTTTTCGTTTTTTTTTTTGTTACTTTTGATAAAAAGATCATAATCATTGAATAAACAAACTTGTAATTTCTCTTATTAAGTTTTGAATAATTATTTTATAGTGAGAATTGCTTTGCTGTAAGAGTTATAATTTAATTGGCCGGGACATTACTCACATGACTGAGCAATCAAAATTAGCATCTTAACAATTAAAATTTTGTGTACATGCTGAAAAAAGACTAAAAAAAACAACAGCATTTCAATTAATAAAATGCAAAACACAGGAAATTACCAATTTACCTGTAGGCAATAAAATTTATGATTCTCTGACAATAATTAGGCTACATGTCAAGTCTACAGGGGTTTTATGGACCCTTATCAGACATGACCAGACAGTATCTTGCATATTGGGGATTAAAAAGTCTGGTATTGCGGGGGGGGGGGGGGGGTCACTTATATAGGAGATTTTCTTTGTCTTTAATAGTGGCAGATCGTATATTTATGGCATTTTTGATAAAGGCTGCTAAGTTGTTCAAAGTTTTTCTATCTGTTGAGTTCAATAGTTCAATAAATTTCCACATACTAGGATTTCTTCTATATCTCTTTGCAATATAACGTTTTCTTAATGCGCTGTATTTTGTACATATTAAAACAAAGTGGTATTCATCTTCTATGTCAGAGCTTCTGTTATCACATATTAAACATTGTCTTTCATTTCTCTCTATCCTGTTTCTACCATATCTGCCAGTTTCTATTCTAAGCGTATGTGCCGATGTTCTAAGTCTTGTTAGTAAACTTCTGTAATATTTATTGTTCATTGAACATAAATAACTTTCATACATAAAATCTTTCTTCAAGTGTTTGTATAGCGATAATGTTCTATTATTTTGTAGGTTCTCATGCCACTCTTGTCTGAACATATAAATTAGTCTTTGTTTAAATAGAGCAGAGAATAGCTTTTGATCTATTGCTGAAGGATTATCCCACACATATCCGTAACCATGTCTGTATAACAATGATTTAACATTATATGCCCAATTTCTTTTCTCATTATTACAGTCTTTTAAAGCCTCTTAATATAATGACTTCATAATACAATTATCTGAGTTGAATACTTTTATCCAATATTTGATTACTCTGATATACCTGTTTATATACAATGAATATCTGCCTAATTCACCATATATACTTGCATTACTAGCAGACATTTTTACAGAAAACAGTCTTTTACTAAATTTCAAATGCAGGCGTTCTAACTGTTTCGACTTGGTATTGACCCATATTTCACATGCATAATTCAAAACAGCCCCAACAAATGCATCAAACAATTGACAACATATTTTCGGATTCAGATCGAAGTATTTCAAATTATATAATAATATGTTCATTGCTTTTAAACCCTTACCGGCGAGCATATTCTGGTTGACACTGAAAGTTCCTGAAGAGCTAAACACGACTCCTAAATAGTTAAACTCTTCTACCATTTCTAAAGGTGTATTATTATAAAACCATTTCTCGTTTTCTTTTATACGGCCTCGGTTTCTAAACACCATAATTTTAGTTTTTTCTTCATTAACCGTTAATCCCCATTTATCGCAGTATTCTTTCAAAGAGTTCAAACTACACTGTAGGTCTTCCGGAGTCTCTGCTAATAGTGCCATATCATCGGCGTACATCAACAATATTAACATCACCTCATTAATACTAAAACCTGAGTTAGGACTAGATTGTAAATATAATTCTAAGTCTTCTATAAATAGAGAATAGAACAAAGGCGAACATATATCTCCCTGTTTCAATCCGACCGCTACATTGATAAAGTCTGACAATTCTGAACAATGTTTAACTTTACATCTTACCAATTCATACATAGATCTGATTATTTTCAGAATTTTTCCTGAAATGCCTGTTTTATAAAGTTTGTACCATAATACCTTTCTGTCAATCGAATCGAAGGCTTTTTCCATATCCACCATAGCTACATATAAACGTTTACCAGCATTAAGCATATTTTGTATTAAGTTATTTAAGCATAAAATAGCATCAACTCTAGAATACCCTTTCCTGAAGCCGAACTGCGCATCTGATATGATATTGTGTCTATTACACCATTCACTTAACCTGTTTTTAATTACCGATGAAAATAATTTCGCTAAACAGCTTATCAGTGTTATGCCTCGATAACTGTTTGTATCATTTTCGTCGCCTTTCCTATACAGGGGGATAATTAAGCCTTCCATCCATTTTTCCGGAAAGTAAGCACTGTCAAAAATCAAATTAAACAAGTCTGTTAAATGACCAATCAAAATGTCGCTATATTCTATGAAAAATTCGTTTATAAGGTTATCAGTTGAGCAAGCTTTATTTCGTTTCAGTGATTTCAAAGCCGATTCAATTTCTTTGCTACTTATCTTACAGTCTAGTTCAACAAAAATATGATCTGTTGGCTCTAAATTCCTTTCGCAAAAATTCTTTGCTTCATCGCAAGTGGGTACATTCAGTTCGTCTACTAACATTTTGAAATATTCATAAAAATTGTTTACATTTATATTCTGTCCTTTTTTCATCTTTGTCTTCGAAAAATATTTCCAAAATTCTATGGGTTTTTTTAAATTTTACATTTTCAATCTCCTTCATTTTGGCACGTGTGTACACACGTTTCTTACGTATTAATAATTGTTTGTATTCTCTTTTGTATCTACATAAAGATAACCTGTTTTCAGCACTTTTTACTAAGTTAAAGTTCGTCAGTGCATCTGTATTTAGCAGCTTTTTCTCATAACAGTCCTTATACCTTAGGGTACATGGGCTATGTCTATCTATTTATAACTCTTAAATTTAGTTAATATGCATACAATTATTATCAATTAATGTTGCAGTTAAACTGTTCCGCAGAAATTATATGTACAGTTTATTTTCGTGGAGATGGGTATCAGTGTAAATGCTTATATCATTCGATTTAATGAAAGGCACACATTAATCTTTGCCAATATTTTTTGAGCGTTTTCGTTAATTTACGCGATATTTGTATTTTATACAGTTAATCAGTGTTACGGTGGGTCGGACTTCCACCCAAGTTACCACGGTTATCATTTCTTTAAAGTAAAGTAATGTAATGTTATCGCTACCTGTTTTATTTTTATGAATTTTAATTATTTTCTCTTAAAGTATTTTTTTTCTAGTACGCTTGTGACAGGTAATGTGTCTTTTTGTCTAGAATATTTTTAATAGTCGACTTTTTTACAACGGGTCAATATGATAGCTATTAAGAAATGGACCATAAATATCACGGTGCGTTTGACAAATAAGTGGCAAGTTTGCAAATAAAATTTAGGGGAAAAGGTATGGCCAAAACTCGAACCCACTACCTTGATACTGGCAGCTAAACGCCTTGCCGCTCAGCTCCCTGCACCTGCGACAGTATAATATCAACTAAGAATTATATATGGACATTGAAAATGAATTTACGGAAATATACGAAATATTCATATGTGCTAGGTCAATGCTAAAGGACACTACATCCAAGAGAAATAAAATAGTCTTGGAACAGTGTATACTACGGTGGAATAGAGGGGACATAGGAAACATTTTATTTATCACGTGCGCACGTGTTAGCACAACATTCGCACATGTTAGCTACCACGTGCGAATGTGTTGATTAACACGTGCGAACGTGATAGCTGTCTCTTGCGCACGTGATAGTTATCACCCGCGCACGTGTGAATTACCATATACGCACGTGGTAGCTAACACCTGCGCACGGAAAAAATAAAATATTTCCTATGTCCTCGCTATGCCACCGTACTATACATAGAACATCTGCGGAATTACTTCGAAATAAAAGTCAACGGATATGAAAATATTTTTCACCTAATAATTTATAATTAAGGTATTAGGTCCCTAATACACTTAACAAAATTCCTAATTGGTCAGTTTATATTGAATTACTATTTTGTTAATAATGCATTTATTTACAAGAAATTTCACATACCGACATTTGAATAGGTACTGCACCTAATTATTGATTTATTTTTGGCCGACTTACGGCCAGCGTAACCGCATTAGGCGTTTTGACCAATATTGCATATTTTGCACGCGCAGGGTATGCGCACCAATATGCACTTGTTAGTGAACATTTTTGGCATTACTGACGAAAGTCCTACCAGAAAAACACATATCATTGTGAAAATGACACAAGAGCAACGCGCCCGGGCTGTCGGAATTTTACAACAAAACTCAAAATTGGTCACTTCAATGAATTGTCCTTGGGTTAAATTTTGCCAAAAGAGCGCGGATGGTAGATAACCAACGATTGAAGGTTCTTGTAAACGGAAATAAAGTCAAAAATAGAAATAACCATAAAAGTAACAGCTACAAACAAAACATATCAAAATTTCTTTAAAATTGCAAAAATAATTACACACGTGTCGTAAATGTGACCCTGCTAGCAACATTCCGACAGCTCGATCGCGTTGCTTTTGTGTCAATTTCACCATGATATGTGTTTTTCTAGTAGGACTTTCGTCAGTAATACCAAAAGTGTAAACGAACACGTGCATGTTGGTGCACATGCCCTGCACGTGCAAAATATGTAATGTTAGTCAAAATGCCTAATGCGATTACTTTGGCTGTGAGTCGCCAAAACTAAATCAATAATTAGCTGCAGTACCTATTCAAATACCGGTATGTGAAATTTCGTATGAATATATGCATTATTAACAAAATAGTAATACAATATAAACTGACCAATTAGGAATTTTGTTGAGTGTAGTAATGTTTAAAAAATGGCATTTGCTTGGTATATTCTTACAGTTGACCGTGCTTCGCACTTATATGCAAATTTTTAAAAACTTTTACCGTGCCGTTTTTTTATAAATTTTGTGTAATTTATGGTATTTCCTAAAGCTCAAGTAGAGACAAATTTCAAAGTAGTGGTCTTTATCCAAAACGTTTGCAAAGAATTCATTATTCAATTATTTTTTATGAAAGAAACATCAAACTATTGGTAAACAATCATAAAACTTAAAATAAAAACTGTCAATATCATTTTTTCTAGGGTGCCTCGAGTAAACGGTTTTAATCAGACAGAGTTCCAACTCCAATATTGAAAAATTAAGGTCGAATCCTGCGGGTCTGTTTTGAATTTTGCTCAATAACCTTGGGGCAGAAGTAAAACCTACCTACATTTCTTCCACAATATGTAATCTAAAGCATGAAGGCAAAATAGATAACTTTTACCGCATGTAACTCAGTGTTTTTAAAGATGTCTAACTCTACCCCTTCTGTTTCAGAGGTAAATTCACTTTGAACAGCAAGAACTCGCATATCAAATGAAATTTTTTTCCACTTTTGTACAATAAATCAATAAGTCTTGAAAGAAGTAAATACTTACTAGAAAAAAAGGAAAATAAAGAAAAAACATTTTGGTCCCAGTGGGGCTGGAACCTACGCCCCCCCTGAAAATTGCAGTCAAAGTAGGTCTATGGTAGGAATTGAATACTCTTCAAAAAGGAGGTACTCTATTATGGGCCTAATACCTTAAGTAACAGCTGAAAGTGAACATTGAACTAAAAAGTATAAAATACATTTTTTATAGCTCTTTGAATTATATTAAACTGAATGACTTCGGTTAATTATGTGCTTTCTTTATAACCAAAATTTACATGTTGGTTTAAAGGTCCGACCTACTCGGAGTGGGTCTCCGTGGCCGAGTGGTTTAGATCGATGACTTCAAACCAATTGCCCATCACCGATGTGGGTTCGAGCCTCACTCAGCGTGTTGAATTCTCCATGTAAGGAAGACATTTAGCAGGTGCTCGCTCGTGATGAAATAATGCTAGTTAGGGCACCTGGGGTATTCCTCCACCAACAAAACTGGAAAGTCGCTAAAGGACCTATAAGTGTGTCAGCGCAACGTTAATCCCAACAAAAACACAAAAACGACCTACTTGGTCGGTAGCAGACGATACGGTATTAGATTGAACGAAGGGCGTTTGTTCGAATCTTTGGACGCAGACACATCATACCGATTATTTTGCGTCTGTAAAAATATTAGAATTGATTTCATAAGTAAAATATCAATACATGTCTTTTATACCTTTTTTCAGTACAAAAACAGAAATGGATTAGTTCATCTTTTTTCTATAAATATTTGCATTGTATGCACAAGCGTTGGAAATGTGCAGAAAAAAGAGTTAATTTATGCTTGCATTTGATTTTTACAATGGCGATGATCCACGGATGTATTTATCACTATATATAAATAGGGATGAATTGATTAATCTTTTTTCCCTCAATCGGCTATTTAGATTAAATGTTAAAATAAATCGGAAACGCACAAGATGAAATGATGAATTCATTCATGTTTGTTTTTATACCTGTTTTGGTCCGTGAATGCTTTTTTTCAGTTCATGACATATTAGTATTAAACATTTCTTTCAATATTGGCATTCATTCTACATACACGTACAAGTTCGAAAACATGCAAAACGTTTGACCTTTGAAGTGGCCGGAGAATATAATTTTCACTACACATATTGATTGCATCCCGTATTTTCGAAATATATAAATTATTTAAATCCCGTATTTCCGGCATATACAGGAAATATACGGAGTTGTATACAAAGAATATACGGAAAATATAAGTCCCGTATTTTCAAAATATACAAATTATTTGAATTCCGTATTTCTGACATATACGGGAATAATACGGAGTTGTATACCAAGCATATACGGGACATATACGTCCCGTATTTTCGAAATATACAAATTATTTAAATCCCGTACTTCCGGCATATACGGGAAATATACGGAGTTGTAAACGAAGAAAATACGGGAAATTTAATCCCTGTATTTTCGAAATATACAAACTATACATATCCCGTATATCCAGAATATACGGGAAATATACGGGGTTGTATATGAAACATATACGGGAAATATACGTCCCGTATTTTCGTAATATACGGATTTATGTATTCCCGTACACCAGACATATACGGGAATATACGGTGTTGTATACGATCAGAATACCCCTTTTTAGAATTTCCCGTATTTTAATAATATACGGGGTATCTTATACTAAGAATTCCGTATTTCATAGTATACGGACATCCGTATTTTATTAGTATACGGACTTTTAAATATACAAGCCCCGTACACGCCCGTATTTTAGTTTTCCCGTATTTCTTCCCGTACACGGGTAATACACTCCCATATTTTAACTCTTTTTTCGCAGTGTACAACAGTATCCCAGTTTATGACACTATCATATTTTATTTATAGCAGGCTTCCTGTATTAGATTTTGAAAAAGCTGTATTCTTACATGTATAAAGTGTTCTAGTGACAATGATGTTTAATTGAAAAGAAAATCCGACAACAACACTTAATTTCATCACCATTATCCATATTAGTGTTTTCTTACACTACAATAGGTATTCATTGCAGCAGGGACTTTTTCTACACCGTGTCAATTCAGATTTATAAATACAATGTCTTTAGATAATTGATACTATGTTTAAGATGAATGTTTTAAGCATGTATTTGGATAAATGTACTATTTCTTTTACAGATTGACAACATTTTACCATTTAAAAATTAGATGTATAAAAAAGACGATTTTCTTCCAATAATTTCATTTGAAAATTATGTTTTTCATGTATATAAAATCAATACTTGATTAAAACTTTAAAGAAACCTTATAAATACAATCCTTTACTATTAAGAAATATAAAGTTCCATTTCTTAATTAGAAAAACGGGTTTATTTGAAGGCTAGATTGAATATATAAGGGTATAATAACTGAAATATAGCAGCCTTTATGAAATTCAAGATGGCCGCCACACTGTTGGCCGGAAAAAAAGTTGCCAATGGAATTCTTTAAAAGTATCACATAAGCTTTCATTAAAACATAACTTTTCAAAATATAGGAAAAAAATCACAGGATTACAATTTGCCACAGACTATTTATCGATTTGGATACAACAAAGAAATATAAAGGTAAAATTATGTTTGGAACTTGTAATTTTAGTATTATATATTTCTGTAAAGAAATCATCTCATGAACTACAATGCCGGTATGATAATCAGGCCATCAGAAATATCTACATGTTAACCCTTGTGGTTTCAGATGTGTTCAATGTTTTATCTCCCGCACTCTTGTAGCATGAACTGACTGTTATAAAACCAAAATAGAATGTGTCTGTAGGACACAGGGTGTGCCCCCCACTGGTACATCTGTCACAAATAAGTGGCAAAAATTCAAATGTTTGCAGTCTTAATGGGGTATAGCCTCAACAAACATTTTATGAAAAGGATTCACTATTCTAGGCGCTATACTTTTTGAGCTATGAGCATCACAAACAAAAAATCCACTATTTTGGCTATTTCAAGGGCCATAAAAGCTAAGATTCTCAAGAAGAATGCCAAGTGTGCAAGGTCACATCACGATAAAGACTCCAGCAAGGTTTCCTGAATATACTTTTTGAGCTAGGTATATAATTAGGTGAAAAAGTGCATTTTTTTACTATTTCAGGGGCCGTAACTTTAAAAAAAAGGGGTGGAGCCAGCCAAAAAATTAGAGGTGTGCAAGTTTATATCATGATAAAGACTTATGCGAGTTTTCAACCATTTATATTAAATATTTTTTGAGCTAGGTGTGTCACAAGGTGAAAATGTACATTTTTGACTATTTCAGGGGCAATAACTCTAAAAATAGGGGGCAGACCCAAATGAAAAATAAGAGTTGCACAAGTTCATATCATGATTAAGACTCATGCAAGGTTTCATGAATCTATATCAAATACTTTTTAAGCTAGGCATGTCAGGAGGTGAAAATGTGCATTTTTGACTACTGCAGGGGCCATAACTCTGAAAATAGGGGGTGGAGCCAGATAAAAAATAGGAGGTGCGCAAGTTCATATCATGATTAAGACTCATGCAAGGTTTCATGAATCTATATCAAATACTTTTTGAGCTAGGCGTGTCACAAGGTGAAAATGGGTATTTTTGACTATTTCAGGGGCCATAACTCTGAAAATAGGGGGTGGAGCCAGATGAAAAATAGGAGGTGCACAAGTTCATATCATGATTAAGACTCATGCAAGGTTTCATGAATATATATCAAATACTTTTTGAGCTAGGCATGTCACAAGGTCAAAATGTGCATTTCTGACTATTTCAGGGGCCATAACTCTGAAAATAGAGGGTGGAGCCAGATGAAAAATAGAAGGTGCGCAAGTTCATATCATGATTACGACTCATGCAAGGTTTCATGAATCTATATCGAATACTTTTGAGCTAGGCATGTCACAAGGTCAAAATGTGCATTTCTGACTATTTCAGGGGCCATAACTCTGAAAATAGAGGGTGGAGCCAGATGAAAAATAGAAGGTGCGCAAGTTCATATCATGATTACGACTCATGCAAGGTTTCATGAATCTATATCGAATACTTTTGAGCTAGGCATGTCACAAGGTCAAAATGTGCATTTTTGACTATTTCAGGGGCCATAACTCTGAAAATAGGGGGTGGAGCCAGACGAAAAATAGGAGGTGCGCAAGTTCATATCATGATAAAGACTCATGTAAGGTTTCATCAATTTATATCAAATACTTTTCGAGCTAGGTGCGTCACGAACTTCGGACGGATGGACGGACGCACAGACGGACGGACGGACGGACGGACAAGACCAAATCTTTATGCCCCCACCACTCATGGGGGGCACAAAAAGTATATGTATATCGTGCATTTACAAATCTGTGAAATAATATTAATATTAAAAAGAACAGAACTGAATTGTTGTTTTTGATCATTCTGATTCGACCCTTGATAAAGCGTTTCGTCAATACGTAAAAATAGCAACCCCAAATCGTTTTCTTTTTAAACTTTTTTTTCTCCAATAAAGTTTCACCTAAAAGCATGAAGAGACATTTTCAGAACAGTTTGAATTATCAAAATAGCTTTTCTAGAACAAAAGTTACAGCATTCTAAGCGTTGTTATTTTCAGCCAATTTTAAGAATTTTTCCTCCCAGAAATCCTAGATAAGATGTCGCGAGACGACGGAACCCATTCTGGTAATTTTTCACTGTTTTATGTACGTTTTCTGATGTACTTTTTTCAAATTTTGTGCTCCAATGTAATGTTTGCTGCTCTTTTCATTCATGTAATCATTTTTGTGAATTTCTTCGGTATCAATAGGTATAGATAAAAACAAAATAATAATTCACACATTTGCAAAAAAAAAAAAACAACAACAACACTATTTTTGTATGAATGCTATACAGTTTGAATGAAAAAGTTATTAACTAGCATGCACTCTCATACAGAGTTAAAAACAACAGTTGGTTTACTTTTTTTCTCCATTATACAAAAATGATGAAAACTTTTAAAATGTTGTCAAGAAAATATGAGAATTACATTCAAAAATTAGAAAGTTTGCTAAAAATGGCTGAGGTGAATTTTTTTCTAAATTCAGTAAGTAGTTCAGTGCCATTATTTTCTTTACGCGTGTTTGCGTGTTCGGGTTTAACGTCTTTCTCAACAATTTTTCAGTCATATGAACGACGGTTATTTTCTTTAAATTTAGCATTCAAACTTAGCATTTCATAGACATGATTTTTTAATTAGATCTATTTGACATTACAAAAAGAAATTGAATATTGCATTATTATTGTCATTGCCATGAATTCTAAATAGAGTACAAATTTTCTTGATTGAAAAAGTCGACTTCAAATTCACATCCTAAATTTACCTATCCAAAACTCGTAAATTTATCAGAAGCACGATCGTAACGCCGTGGAAATTTTCATACATGTTTCGATTCTCTGGCTTTAATAATTCCCGATTCTTGCATCAACTTGTTCAGATTTATACATTTAATTGAGTATTTATTAATCTTTTCAAACACAGAACCAATCTTGTAGATATTGGCGATCTTTTTACACTAATTTTTTTGCACGAGAGTTTGTCCGCAGCGGCTTACAAGAGCCCGACACGTGCTAAAATTAGACTACTAGTGATTTTAAAATAAAGATGCGACGGTCTAAATTACAATCAATTTTAATGTTTTTGGTATTATTTTAAAGCTAAAACATTGAATTAATTGAATATGTACACGATTTTACTATCAAACGGACATGTCAGTCCATATCCATACGGTGGATCGACATTGCATTACTTAGTCACACTTGTAATTGCCTAAATGCTTGAATTCGCGTTGCTAACACTATTTCTCGTATCGGCCCTGGTGGTTTCATAATGGCACTGATTTTCTTATACAGGGTCAGATGGGCTATGCATTGGCTTTACCTGTTTAAATCATATTCAAATGCATGTAATATTGTGTCCAATATTGCACAGCTGAAAAATCAATGTTCGTATTATAACCAAGTCGGTGGAAATAAGGATTGTGTTATCAACGCTTATATATATACCTATCGCTCCAAGACTAGAAATTTACGGAATTTAAGGTATTTATGCTCTCACTAAAACAGTATACGAAAACAACTCAAAGTAAAGCTAACAGAACGGAAAAAGATAGGTTGAAAGTTAGACAATGCAAGTTAAAAAGTCCATGCAGCAAGTCAAGAATGATGACATCCATAGAAAAAATGAAGACACGTTAGTTGGGTTAAAGACTCACCATACCTTTGTTTAAAATGTGACTGTCACATTTTCCGTTATGAACTAAAATATATTTTAGTCACATATTTTGCAATGTTGTTGTTTGAGAATGATATTTTAACTATTTGTATGTATATACGTTTTTACGTAAGCGTTTTAAGAGATACTATACATGAAGATAACAGATACTTTTACCAAAGACTTTTAAATCTTTTTTTCAAGAAGGCAAGTGTTTCCTCTTGTTTATGAAAGCAACTCATTTGGTTAAGGGGAAGACAACTTGTGAGCATGGTACATCACTATCTGTATTGGTATTCCATTTTGACAATGCTGCTAGCTAGAATAGAAATAACATCTTGCTGTGGTATGGTCTGTGGAGAGTTTTACTAGGTAACAACCATTTTTGATAGCTGTTAAAACAGTGTATACTTTTAACCCTTAGGCTGCATGAGGCAGCTATATCTGCCTTTGCAACCAGTGCAGATAAAGATCAACCTGCACATCTGTGCAGTCTGATCATGATCTGCAGTGTTTGATACTTAGCAAATTTTCTATTAGAACCCCCTATAAGCTATAAATGGTACTGTCTCTATTTAAAGATGGAGTAGTCCATTTTACAAATTTAGCAGGTTAAGGGTTCACACAAAAAATGTGTTTTAGAACATCCTATTTGCAGTAACCAAAATCTACATACAAAGTACATTTTATATACTGACAGCACGCTGTTTTCAGTCTGTTTGTCAATATTTTAGAGCATTGGTTGAAATAATCATTTATTATCAAATATTGATAACCCTGCTTTTATTAAATAAAGCGACTCCCAGGTTAATTATTTAAAATGTTTTACTTATTTGTTACAGGATATCACAGATCGATTGAATATTCAACAATGATCACAGATCATGCAAAATTTGAATCTGACTTGCACTTTTGAATTTAGAAGAATCTGTGGAGGAGGGTGAATGCTGAGACCTTTAATAATACATGATATTGCTGACACAGTGTGTCAGTCATCAAAGAAATGTCATAACAACACAGTTGGTCAACAGTGATTTAAATCCTGTCACATTCTACCAGTGGAGAAATATCTTATCACAATATTTGTAACTTTTGAAGAAGATAACCAAGTATTACCACTTTATCATGTCTGCAGAAACACCTGGATTGTTAGTCTTAAAAGTGACAGTCCAGTTATCTTACTAAAATCTACTCCCCCTTGCCAAACGAATATTATTGACATGGAATGACACAAGCCTGACAATGGTGCCTGTATGAATTCATAAGAGAATAGTATTTGTCTGAAAAGTCAAAGGATTCTGTTTGTCCCAAACCACTTGAACTGAAATTGGATTGTCGGGGATTTTTCTGAGAACTGAAAAAAGGAAGTGAATATAAAAGATAGAAATTGTTGGTGAATTCAAACGTTTTAATATACAACACTTTAGCCTGTTTTGCTGTTCATATAGATGTGTTTAGCTGTTAATGTTAAACATCAAGTAAAGGTTGTAGTTTCAGTTACCTACATTAAAGTATTGGCTGGAAATAAATACTTTTCACTAGAGCTTGTAGCAGTGTAACCTTCATCTAAAGTTAAGCTGTTGTGTTAATTATTAAGTATTTTTAGAAAAAGGAATTTAGTATGTATGTTGCCATGGTAACATAATTCAGATTATATTTCATTGAAATTATGGATTTGTATTTCAATAAGGGATCTACAGTATATAATGTAATGGTAAAAGAATGCTCACTTTCTTCAGTATTGTCAGTTATAACTAGCCAGTGAAAAAAACAGATTATGAGGAAAGGGATGACTGAAATGTTTATTCTTACGATAACTACTTTTGTTACAGAACATGACTGTTTTAAAGCTTTTATGTGAAATTTTCAGATTTCTTTCCTGAATACTTGTACTTTCAAATATTTAACTTATTAGAAATACTTTTTAAAATAAGCTCTTGTTTTTAAGTATTACTGTAGGAAAAGGGAATTTAAAACATATGTCGCCATGGTAACACAATTTTCTTAGAAAATGTGGAAAATTTTTAGCTAACTGTACTTTCTAGTATTCCAGATAAGCATAAATAATAAAAAATCAATAGTAATATATGTTTAATTTATTTCAAAATAGTAATTTATTACCAGCAGGTAAAAGGCAAGTTATGAAGAAACAATGACAGAAATGACAGAAATGTCTTATTCTTATAGTTATTACTAATGTTACAAACACTGTCATAAAACAAAACATTTTAATTTTTTTAACATGGAATTTTGAGATAATATTTTTGAATACATACCACTTTATAATATTCAAGTTATCTGAAACACTTTTCCAAATTTAGCTCGTTTTTAAAGTATTATTGTAGAAAAGAGAATCAAATGCATATGTTGCCATGGTAACATAATTTAATAATGTTTTTATAGAAAATGTGAAGGACTTTAGCCAGCTAGATGTTTGCATTTTAAGTGAATATCTAAATATTCTTTGTAAAAGAAGATTCATTTATTTAAAAATAGCCAGTGATTACCAATAAGTGAAACACAAACTGAAGAAACAACGACTGAAATAGTTTATTCTTGTGGTTATTTCCCGTGTTACGAAATCTGTCATAAAACCAAACATTTTACATCTTTTCACATAAAATTTTCAAATTTTACTTTTGAATACATAAACCTCTAAATATTCAACTTATAAGAAACATTATTTTAAATTAAGCTTTTATTTTTAAGTACTATGGTAGAAAAAGCAATTTATTGCATATGTTGCCATGGTAACGCAATCTGAATGTTTTCATAGAAAATATGAAAGATTTAAATTAGCTGTATTTTTCTGTTTTAAGTAAGCATCACAAAAATAAAATTTCATAGTAATAGAAGGTTCTTTTTTTCCAAGGTAGTCATTTATTACAAGCATGTAAAAGACAAGTTATGAAGAAACAGTGACAAATCTATCTTATTCTTGTGGTTATTACCCATGTTACAAAAACTGTCATAAAACCAAACATTCTAAATATTTTCATGGGAAATTTTCAGTTTATTTTTGTAAATACATATACCTTAAAATATTTTGCTTTTTAAAATCCTTATTTCAAGCGAACATGTTTGTTTTTAAAGTTTTATCATAGAAAAGGGATTTTAATATATTTGTTGCCATGGTAACACAATTTTAGAAATATTTTTATAGAAATTGTTGTAGATTTTAATTGATTATCATTTTGTGTATTAAGAAGGGATCTTACTTATATCATGCAATTGTAACAAAAGATATATTTATTTCAGAATTGTTAGCCATTACCAGTATGTGAGAAATAAACTAGAAAGAAAGGATAACTGAAATGTACCGTTTTCATTTTTAATATCTATGTTACAAAATCTGTCATAAAATTGACAATTTTGAAGATTTTCATCTGAAATTTTCAGGATTTATTTCTGAATGAATATACTTTCTAAATATGCAAAAACCTGAAAATGTCAAAATTCCTCATCTGGACCCATTTTCTCAGTCATGGTCACATATGATGTTCAGATTTTGTGATAAATGCATATTTCTTTTTAAAACAGGTTTTTTTTCCAAAGATTGAACGTCATAGTATGTACTGCGCAGTGGATAGAAGTCCACACAGTCGATAAAAACATGTTTAATAGTAAGCAGTGTTTGACATGGTACACATTCAGGTTGATATTCTTTGTTCAGAAAGTAGGAATGAGTAAAACGGGTATAATCTATTCGACAACGAGAAAGAACAAAGTCATCTATGTGCCATTCACAAAGTTTATTGAAAGAAGAATTGCTTCATAACGATCACCATTTGGATAAGATGATTTGATCAAAACGACACCGTGTCTGACCTCATTCGTCCTCCACCTTACGTGCATAGAACATGTTTACTTGGTACTTGTACAGAATCCAGATACACTGCTTAGGGTATCAGCCGGCTATTCTGTTGCATATATTTATACATATACTAATTAGCCTAGAATTATATCTCCTCTTCGGCGGGCTTTTTAAACAGAAATGATATTTTCTAATGATGTGCATTTTGGAATTCCAATTTTTATGATTACTCGCTTGCGCCTTAAAATAGAGAATACAAATGGTATTTTGTTTTGGTAAATTTAATGTTACCATTTCGTATGTAAGTTTAAGGCTGTGAATCTTTTTGTCATTTGTATTTTGGTTCCATTTTTCCCTTAAAAAGACCGTTGATTTTGAAAAATTTGATTAACTCCCTTTCAAGGTATACTAGGCCAATAGTTAATATTTGAAAACATAGAAAATTACTACATATACATATAGTTTATGTAGTTTATGTGTATTAACGGTGTTATGAGACACGTTTAAGTGTGCACCCCACTAAAAAAAACTGACAGTTTTTTCCATAATAAACCATTTATGCATTACATTTAATTATAAATTTTGCACTGTATACACAGTAAATTTATATATTTAATATGATACACATATTTGATGAGGATTTTCTATAAATGCAGTTAATATCTAATTATTAACCATAATAGTGGAAGATGGCCATTGTTATGTTTAAAGGCTCATAATACCTTTGCTCACCTTTTCCGTTATGAACATAAAATATATTAATTTCGTGTTAAATCCTTTTTCTAATTTAATTGTTTTCTCCAATATTTATCAAAGGTTTGAATATTGATGAACAAAGCAGAAAGTTTCGTTGAATCTATTGGTTTTGATTACCTTCCTCTATGACCCTAATTGTAAAAGTTCATGTACAGTATTAGAAGCAGCGCTTTTGTAACCATATCATTTAAGGAAGGGGATATCCGCCACTTCACACATTATAATAGATGATATTTCAATATGCCAAATCATTTCCCATGTTGCTGTATAGAAGTGCATTATCCCTGTTTATACGTAAATTGTGATATTTTAATTATAACATTACTTCTAATATTGTAACCAACGAAAATTAAAATGATTTTTATAAATCAGTCATAAGAATTCATATGCAGATATTTTAATGATAATTAAGTATTCAATTTGCTAACTATGTCATCAATATAACAAGAGCGCCGCTAAGCGGGGCAATATACGCCCGAAGGGTTACATCAGATGATGGGAGCAAAATTTAAAGAACTTGACTGTTGAAGCCCAAAAGACTGGAACAACAAAAAGAAGAAATGCCAAAAAAAATTCTAAGTCCATAAAAAACTTTTTACAAGGTAAAGTTATGATAAAATACATCTAAAAATTGGATGTACCATCCATGTTGTACCACAGAAAAGTGGTCTCGGTTTTTCCCTACGGCCAATAATAAAAAAGTTTCAAAATAAGCTATTTATTGTAACAAAAATGGGAAGTAATTCAAAAAAAAATATTGTAAGAGAACAAAAAAGGGATCTGCCAAATAGAAACAAGAGCACTGCAATGCAGAGCAATATACACAAAGCAAAGTCATATATGACCTTTGACCCCTAAGTGTGACCTTGACCTTTAAGCGAGTCATCTAGAACAAGCGCTCTGCACATCGCCTCAGTGTGGTGAACATTTGTGCCAAGTTTCTTTGAAATCCTTCAAGCAGTTCAAGAGTTACAGAGCGGACACGAAACACACTCATATAACCTTTGACCTCTAAGTGTGACCTTGAAGCGAGACATCCAAAACATACGATCTGCACATTGTCTCAGTGTGGTGAACATTTGTGCCAAGTTTCTTTGAAATCCTTCAAGCTGTTCAAGAGTTACAGAGCGGACAAAGCAAAGTCATATACATGACCTTTCACTCCTAAGTGTGACCTTGACCTTGAAGCTAGTCATCTGAAACAAGCGCTCAGCACGTCGCCTCAGTGTGGTGAACATTTGTGCCAAGTTTCTTTGAAATCCTTCAAGCAGTTCAAGAGTTACAGAGCAGACACGAAACACACTCATGTGACCTTTGACCCCTAAGTGTGACCTTGGCCTTGAAGCGAGACACCCAAAACATGCGTTCTGCACGTCGTCTCAGTGTGGTGAACATTTGTGTCAAGTTTCTTTGAAATCCTTCAAAGGGATCAACAGTTACAGAGCGGACACGAAATTGCTAACGGACGGACAGACGGACGTTCTAACGAAACGATCTTTATGTGACTCCCCCATTGTTCTCTCTATTGTTCTAACAATCACATAAAAAGAAAAATAGTCACATAAACAGAACGGAATGAATGACATCAAAGAGAAAGTACCGTTATGCAGTCACTTAACCATCATTTCGCGGGCACAGCCAGACGGACAGACGACACCGGGGGTATAACAAAAAACGTCCCTCCGGGCGTATAAAAACCGTTGAGTCAAAATTAATTTAAAGGATTTTATATGCAATTATTTTAATTACCATTAAGAATTTATTTGCTAACCTTTTCATTTTAAGTATGCTTAAAATAGCATTGATAAACTTCTTATTCCTATTTTCAATTTTATTTTCATTTGGTCATATGAATGACATCTGAGCCTTTCAATTGTGTTGTCAAGCAAAATTCGTTTCCTTGCGCTAAAATGGACCCTTTTAAGTAAAGGGAAATAACTGGTAAAACAGTAAAAAATAATAAACGCTCCCCGTACCGGTGTCGACAATAGTTCATACTAAGAAAATAAGTCCGCCTGCAACCGTTCCATTAAACAAGAGGGCCATGATGGCCCTATATATTGCTCACCAGAGTTGATCTGGCCTACTGACCTAGTTTTTGACCTCATATGACCAAGACTTGAACTTGACCTAAAGATCATCAAGACAAACATTCTGACTAAATTTTATTAAGATTTGGTTACAACTGTGGCCTCTAGAGATTTCACAAGCTTTTCCTTTGATCTGACCAGGTAACCTAGTGGTTTGACCCCACATGACCAAGATTCCAACCTGACCTACAGATTATCAAAACAAATATTCTGACAAAATCTCATGAGTTTCAAACTTAAATTGTGGTCTCTAGAGTGTTGAAAAGATTTTCCTTTTATCTGGCCTAGTGCCCTAGTTTTTGACCCCACATGACCTAGATTCAAACTTGACCTAGAAATGATTAAGACAAACATTCTGACCCAGTTTCATACAGATTAAGTTACAACTGTGGCCTCTAAAGTGTTCACAAGTGTTTTCTTTGATTTTACCAGATGACCTAGATTTTGATCCCACATGACCTAGATTCAAACTTGACCTAGAAATCATCAAGCCAAACTTTCTGACTAAGTTTCATATATATTGGGACACAACTGTGGCCTCTAAAATGTTCACAAGCTTTTCCTTTGATTTGACCAGAAGACCTAGTTTTTGATCTAACATAACCCAGTTTCAAACTTGACCTAGCGATCATCAAGACTAATTTCTGACCAAGTTTCATAAAGATTGGGTCACAAATGTGGTTTCTAGAGTGTTCTCAAAGTTTTCCATTGATCTGAAATACTGATTTAGTTTATGATCCAACATGACCCAGATTCAAACAGGACCTAAAGATTATCAAGACTAACATTCTGACCAAGTTTCATAAAGATTGGGTCAAAAATATGGTCTATAGAGTGTTCACAAGCTATTCCTTTGATCTAATTTACTGACCTAGTTTTTGATACCACATGACCCAGTTTCAAACTTGACCTAGAAATCATCAAGACACACATTCTGACCAAGTTTCATAAAGATTGGGTCACAAACTTGGTCTCTAGAGTGTTCACAATCTTTTCCTATGATCTGACCTGCTGACCTAGTTTTTAAGCTACATGACCCAGTTTCAAACTTGACCTAGAAATCATCAAGACTAACATTCTGATCAAGTTTCATAAACATTGGCTCAAAAATGTGGTCTCTAGAGTGTTCACAAGCTTTTCCTTTGATCTGACCTACTGACCTAGTTTTTGACCCCACATAATGCAGTTTCAAACTTAACTTAGAGATCATCAAGACTAACATTCTGATCAAGCTTCATAAAGATTTGGTCAAAAATGTTGTCTCTAGAGTGTTCACAAGCTTTTCCTTTGATCTAACCTACTGACCTAGTTTTTGATCCCACATAATCCAGTTTCTACCTTGACCTAGAGATCATCAAGACTAACATTCTGACCAAGTTTCATAAAGATTGGGTCATAAATGTGGCCTGCAGAGTGTCCACAAGGCAAATGATGACGAACGTCAGACGACGCACGCCGACGGACGCCGGACAATGACCGGTCACAATAGCTCACATTAAGCACTTTGTGCTCTGGTGAGCTAAAAATAAAGCTTAGGTAATTCTGAACATTTAAATGATGACCCCGGTATCAAAATACATAGTAGTAACCAAAGAAACAGTCAAAGCTCAAACGGGTCAAAGCTGATGTCTTTATTTTCGACTTAGAAAGTGAACCCGATCGGGATTTTCCGACGGACACTGGTTGGTCCCCAAATAGATCTACCAAACGGTTGGCCTTGACACAACCCCTAACCCTGACCTTAAAAAATCAACCGCAAAAAGTGAGGAAGTCGAAAATTCCAAGTTCCCAGAATAATGCACTTTTTTAGATTTTCACTTTTCACCATCTCATTTTTCAGCTCTTAGACTACCAAATAAAATCATGAATTTTTTCTAAAGGGCTTAAAAAGATGGACACACCCAAGCAAAATCCCGAAGGGGTTACGCAGTCGGTATGTAAAAGATTAAGGTCAGATTCGATTATTTTTCCTGTCATCCCTAAGGTTCGGGTGTCGGATATGTCCCCGATATCAAAGTTTTGAAATCAAAATTAGAGTCAAAACCTGTATTTTTCTCGTAGGGTTTGACATTTTTGGCTAGACAGTATTAAATACTACACAATAAAGACATTCGGAACCCCCTGGTTGGTTCAGACCGGTCTTTAGAGGGGTTCGGGCCCCGGGCATGAAATCAACTTTTTTTTTAAAGTCATTTTCAATCAAACATTACGACAAAAGTAATAAAGATATTTTAATAAAAGTTACGTGTATTTGTAGAATTTTCACAAAGGTATAGTACAAGGTTTAAACCCGGTCCTAAGGGTCACCAGGGATCGAACATGGGTGCCAGGTTCAAAAGTAAAAAGAAACACGTTTATATACCTTATTTATCTAAAAAATATTTTTCAACAACTAAAGTAACACGGTTTGGTTCATATCTATTATCTCCATGGAAATAAATAGATTCAGGTAAGTTTTGTCAGTCTGTACGATCTGTAGCTTGCTATAGAGTTAAGAACAAGATATCAAATTTAAATTTCTTTTAATAAGTAGTTGGAACTATCATTTAAACGAATATGAAAATCATTTTCCCCCGACGGACACGCCGTCGGGAACATTTGCTGAGATTTGGCATTTTTGGCTTTTAAAATATTAGCCGTAAATTAAGGAAAACGTGCTTATATAATCTATTGATTTTGCGTTAATGACTGCAGATAAAAACTTAAAACTTATTTTTATAAAAAAATATAATATCTGAAAGGTTGTAACAAAAAAATCTGTTCGTCCGTCTGTGCGTTATATAGGATAAAAGCTGTATTTCCGTACTGTTTCGTACGGAAAAATACCGTGTTTTTCTTTAATTTCAAATTATTGTAGAATGTCCCAAACCAAAGATATTTTAATGAAATAACTTTTTTAAATAAATCTAAACACTGTCTAGAAAGATACGTAATGTGTGTGTATTTACCATCGAACCGTCTCAAAATGTACAATTTTTCGTGAAAATATGCATACTTCATATATTAAATTTAGGGATGGTCATATCTTCATAACCTTATGTGCGATTTTAATAAATGATACCTTGTTGCAAAGGGCAAGCCATTAGGTACAGGAAGCAGGCCAAATCGGGTTCGAACCCTAACGACTAGGGGTCAAGGTCAAAGGTCAAAGTCCGGTTATATTCTCAAAATATAAACTTTTCAAAGCAGGTAAGGCAGACCAGTGACACCATCTGAGCAGTCCGCACGGTTCTCCTGTTCGGGCCAGCTTAGTCTTGGCCAGCACCCTTTCGCATGAAACAAGTTCGGTCACATTCTGAGACCTGTACTGAGCCCTGATGGCATCAAATGAACTTGCAAGTAGTTTGAATGTAAAGCTTAGACATCTACCAAGGTAGGTACCAGGGATGCATAGACTCGAACAAAAGTCAAAATCTAACATCGTGTCAATATCAACTGAAATTCTGTACTTCCAATATTACCTCTCCATGGCCAACTCAGGTACTGAACAGAACATCGTGTTGCTTTGTAGCCAGGACCCATACCTAGTCGACGATGCATAAAACTGGTACATGTTTTGGTAAAACGGGATTCAACTGGGTTCAAAACCTTCCAGACATGGTAAAAAGCCGTATTTTCAATATTGGAGGCATATCTTGTAGCCATATATGACATTCCCTGACCTCTAGGGCTATTCTAGGTACTAAAACATGGTCTCAATCAATAGCCAAGACTTACACCTATACAACAGTGTAGGATATATGTGTATTTCTTTGGCATAAAGGCTCGAATCTGGTCGAAAATCGCTTAGTCATGGCCAAAATACGAAACTAGACGACAAAACGTTGTCGTTATTCGACCCTACATACCTACACGGCCATATATGATACATGTTTATATCATGATTACAGGGGTTCGAACCGGGTTTGAAGCCTTTCAGACATGGTCAAAATTGACTTATTTCTTTTAAATGGCCTGCCTTGACCATTATGGTGCGTCAGATACTCTAACTTGGTCTCATTCGATACCTTTATGACCATGTATAATATATTTCTTTGGCATAGGGGCTCGAACCCGGTCGATAACCTTTTACACATGGTCAAATTCGAAGTTAGAAGAACAAATAATGTTCTTTTACGACCCGCCCCGACCCCTAGGGCTATCCAATGTACTCGAACATGGTGTCAATCGATAGCCAGGATCCATAACTACACATCAATGTTTGATACGGGTATATGTTTTGGTGATACAAGGTTGAACTTTATTGAAATTCTTTCCGACGTGGTCAAAATAGGCAGACTTTCTAAGTTCGAACACCACCTTGTGACCTTGTACGACCTGCCCTGACCCCTCGGTATCCTAGGCAACATAACAGGATCTCAATCTTTAGCTAGGACCTATGCCTACAAGACCATGTATGATACCTGTATATATCATGGTCATAAGGGTTCGAGCAGGGTCTACACCCTTTCAAACATGGTCAAAATTGTCATATTTCGCAAGTTTGAACACCTCGTCGCTGTGTTTTTCACGAGGTGAAAATGGACGTTGTACCGGAGAGGGAGCAGTTAATTATTATACGGCGACCTCTGTCGTTGTAATGAGGACTGGTTCTTGGCTTTGTTTTATAACGTCAAAATTATTATGGGAACAATCTTCTTTTGTTGAAGTCATTATTATGAGGACGATTACATATTTGATATTCAACATTTCATTGTGCGATTGATGTTCGTTTTTGCCAGACAAATATTCATGCCTCTGTTTTTTTAAAGTACTGTTGATGTATCTAAATAAAAACAATGTTTTGAAAACAACAAAAATGTAACAAGAAATTGAATTTTGCAACTGTAAAACAATCAACTCAATTTAAATTAAAATATCTGCATTTGAAGTTTTTTGATTACTTTATAACAGAAACATTTTAATATTCCATTAAAAAACACTGACTGGTGTCATTATTAAAATGTTATAATGTTTATGCACATACAAGTAGGGAAAATGCACTTATAAAAACCAACATGGGAAATGCATTGGCATATTGAAATATTAACTAATAAAATGTGTGAAATGGCGGATATCCCCTTCCATAATCATTATGCTTAACATTTATTTGGATAGCTGTTTCATCTGTTTTTAATACAGAAAGTCATATGGAACTTTAATGTTTGATGAAATTTATGAATTTTCTTTACATCACCGTTTTCATAAGTGACAAGTGAGTAGATCGAGTACATTTTTCTTTTTTAAGTTTCTACTATTGATTTTTATACTGTTATTACATATAATTTTAATACTCAATTTTTATTCATTAATTTTACTTACGCATTGTGCAAAAATGAGTTATATTAATTGTTATTACCTCCCTTCTTAATGGTAAAGTAGAAGTAATTTAAATTCTATGTTACTTGTTGGAAATGCGCCATCCTTGACAAGATTTCTACTCTATATTTTTCTGATAACGTGATATATCTGAACTGGAAAAAAAATGCAAAAGAAAATTAATTGAGAAATAAAGGGAAAAGTCAAAACTACAACAGAATGGAATACCTGTCACAAAGTAATCACAAATGAATTTGAATCCCGTCAAATCTCTGAAGCTGACGCAAAATAAATTGATTTTGCTATCATTCAACTTCCACACAATTAATCTAAAACCAACCATTTTGAGCGTACATTTAGTCAATATGTGCATTTGTACACTACATTTTTATTGGCGATGCGGATTCATTTATGATGAATAAAAATAAACCTGACTAAATTCATATCCATATTTTTGATTTTTTAAAACATTTCCTAGACGAGAAGGCGAAAGGTGTCGGTTTGCACTCAATAAATTTTTATATACCGATAAAGTTCTTCCTTGTAGAAACGGCATTACACATCTTACATGTATCCACTCGATGCGCAGTTAATAACCGCAATAATGTTGCAAAAACTTATTTTTAAAAAATACTGACCTTGTATCTTGTTTACCTACTGATGTCCGCCATTTCATGCTTCGCGAGCCTTTTGCTCTCGCTTAAAAATTTATCGAGCCAAAATACGTTCGACCCCCTGATAAAGGTTTATAAAAAGTGACGTTTGTCAAGTGTGAATAAAATATGGAAGCGTTATAATGACAAGGAAAAGAAGTAATATATCTTTCAGTCAAGCCTACGAATTTAAAAGAACGGTTTTTGACTTTTTCAATCTCTTACGGATGCGTTCAAAACCACATGTATGATGCTTATGACTTGTATAAATATGTATATAAACATGTACGCAGAAGAATTTTGCTTGTCACCAGATCGCTTCCATATTGCTGAGGTAAAAATAGAGTGATATATGGTATGAATGACATTAATAAAGCGTATGGTGTACCATTTGGGTTGAAAGTCTGCTTTGCGTGCGTGCACATTTCAAAATATACGTGCACGTAGAAAAATCTGAGTGCACGCTTAAATATATACGTCCACGTGTATATTTTTATATACGCACACGTAATTATATTAGTGTAGGCTTAAAGACGTGCGCGTGTATATATCTGTGCACTTATAAATTTACGCGTGCACGTCCATAAATTATTGCATGCAAGCAGAAATGTCTGAAAAAAAAAAGTTCACCAATATATTTGAATAATAATTGCTTTTAGGTAAAACACAGATGACAGTCTAGACCTTATACAAGGTATAAACAGTCTGATGGGTAGAGAAAGGGTGAAGAATCAGAAAATATTGTATAAACTAGAAGACAGTGGATTTATTTTCTTCTCTCTCCTGGACTTCAGCTTAATATAATACTACTGATACCAGACTTGTAAGCGTAGCGACCAAACTTTTTTAAAAGATACTCTGGGATCTGAATTCTTGGCTTTAAAACAGGTATGCTTGCAGATGTTAGAAACAATGGTGCGTTGGGCTCACCCCTGACTCAGATGTTGCATTCGCAGTATTATATATGTGTGTATGTATACTTAGGTGTTGCAGGGTGGAGAGACTGCTCGAAGGGGAACCCTATTCTAAAATATTTTTGTGTTTTAAGAAAACAACAAAAAAAAACATACTAAATCATACATTCTGCTGACTTTTAAGCCAAAGTCATATCTGTCATTAATAGAAGTTTCAAAAGATTATTGTTTCACTGGAGAAAATTTAGTATTGTATATGAAATCTTTTGTTATTAAACAAAAGAAAAAAATGAAGCGTGCTTGGGATGTTGGAGTACTTAGCGCCCTGAGCTCTGTTTTGATCGACAGTGAGATGACTTCAGCTACGGCCAGTACTTGATGAAACCAATTCAGTAGATTATTTTCAATTTTATTTCCACCGAAAACAAATGACAGATGCTGGAGTTCATAATTTACAGCTACGTATAAAGTTAATTAAAATTTATACAACGTTTTTAATCAGTTCATCATTTGTCCCAGTCAGGAATATTACCCTCATTGTTAATATATATAGAGAGATTCAATCCAGTGTCTGCATTAGTTAACTTGCATGTAAAACTTTAACCAGGATTTTTAAGTCCAAAAGGGGGCATAATTTGGCCAAAATGCATGTCAGAGATATGGGATTTTATGCTATAATCTAGTTTTATAACCATGAAGTCAGAAGTAAGGTTTCAATTCAATATCTACATTAATTTTGGAGACAGAAACTTGCATGCAAAATTTGAAGCAAGATTTTCTTAGTCCAAAGGGGGGCATTTTTTGGCCAAAACGTAGTCAGTTTTATGGGACTTGATGCTATCACCTAGGTTTATAACCCTGAGGACACAAGTGAAGTTTCAAATCAATATCTGCAATAGTTTTGGATATAGTAACTTGTACGCACACTTTAAACAGGATTTTTTAAGTCCAAAAGGAAGCAAAAATACACGTCAGAGTTATGGGAGTTGAACCTGTGAGGTTGGATTTTGTCATAGAAATAGAAAACAGGAGTGCTAGACTGTCAAAATACGCTCGTTATCGAACTTGGCCTAATTCAAGGGGCATAATCCAAGAGTTCCCGGGGTGATTTGGGTGGTTATCGTACTTGGCTGAGATATTATGCCCACAAACATTGTCAGCATGTTTGGTGAAGATCAGATGAAAACTGTTCGACTTAAGAGAACGTACAAGGCTAAATTCGCAATTTTTGAGTAATTCAAGGACCAAAACCCAAGAGTGCCTTAAGCGATTTGACTGGTTTCGAACTTGGCTGGGATACTATGCCCACAAACATTGTCAGCAAGTAAGATGAAGATCGGATGAAAACTGTTTGACTTAGAGAGCGGACAAGGCTAAATTCGCAGTTTTTCGAGAAATTCAAGAGCCATAATCCAAGAATGCTTAGGTCAATTGGCTGATTATCGGACTTGGCCGAGATATTATACCCACAAACATTGTCAGCAAGTTAGGTGAAGATCGGATGAAAACTGTTTGACTTAGAGAGCGGACAAGGCTAAATTCACTGTTTTTCGAGTAATTCAAGAGCCATAATCCAAGAGTGCCATTGACGATTTGGCTGGTTATCGAGCTTGGCCGAGATATTATGCCCACAAACATTGTCAGCAAGTTTGATGAAAATCAGATGAAAACTATTTGACTTAGAGAACGGACATACTTTGGACGCCGACCGCCCGCCTGCCACCCACCGCTCCCCGTCACCGCCGCCGCCACGGGTGTTCACATAATACGCCCCGCTCTTTCAGAGACGGGCGTAAAAAAATAACTTTCAAATCTATATGCATTTAAATAATAGCTTTGTGTATTTGCATGCAAAACTTTTACCAGTATTTCTAAGTCCAAAAGGGGCATAAATGGCCAAAATACATGTCAGAGTTATGGGACTTGATCCTGTTTTTGAACTAGAGAAAGAAAAAATATAAGTAATCTGCATTAAGTGACGCTTGGTTCATCAGGAAAACATACGACTGAAAAAAAACACACCGTAAAATCGCAAATAATTACTATGACATGTTTTTCTGTGTTAAAAGTACAAATATAAACGTGTCTTTATCAAATTCTGAATGATTTACGTGTTCAGCTGAAAGAAAAAAAATGCTATTCGTTAATGTATTTGAATATGTTAGTCATGACAGATGGATTCTAACAACATTTGAAACATTTACAATATGACATATTAAAACAAACCTTTAATATCTTTATGCGTTGTTTTCATCACCTCATCTTGAAGTTGTTTCTCCAAAAGGCTTGTGTCTTCACCTTGTTCAATACATTCTAGTAACTTAACCAACAGCGTCTGTTTTGTGTTAATCAGACATGACTTTAGGTTCTTATAACTAACTGCATCCTTAGATCTGATTGTTTTCAAAATACCCCTGTTCTTTTCTGATGTGTTTTTTTCTTCCTGTTTAAATATATAACTGTATATATAAAAACACGGGTCTCCACATGTCATTATGGCAACTATTTAATACAATATATATTATGTTTTGTCTTGAATAGAAAAACTATATGCGTAACTAAAAACACGCACATCATTAGTAACTAAATATTTGTTCATGTATTGACTTTATGCATGTGTTTGACAAATATATCAGAAAAAAGAAAACTATAAGATAATGAAAATGTGTTTAGAAGCATGAACGATCTGCAAAATAGATGTCGAAATTTCTTATGTTTGTCATCGAAACAATACAATTTGAAATGTTTAGTATTTTCATAGATACTTTTCAGCCAATTATTAGCGACTTACAAATATTCAAATCTAATGTTCTAATTTCCCTTTAATAGATGCTATGACGTTTTAAATGATATGTCAATGTAATATAAGTATATACATCCTACCATAATATCTCTTGTTTCTCGAAAATTAAATAATGAACTATCAAGTATAGGATCTGGAATCATGTAATCTACAAGTTTTCCCCAAGCTTTGTCTATGTAAGCTTTGAATGTATCTAGCTCTTTAGTATCTGCCAATTCTGTAACCTCTTCATCTAAAAGAGACACAAAAAGTATACATTTGAAGTAACATTAACAAAGAATATATAAAAAGGGAACTAGGATAATAACTAGAGGTGTCGGCCTTTCGACGGAGTAAATAAAATATATCTATCATGGAATAAGGAAGATTGTGTGAACAAGTGTGAATTTCTCTCCAATGATACCATACAGAATAACATTTTTGTGCGTATTCTTTGACAGTTGGGTATTTTTGTTTGTTTGTTTGTTTGTTTTGGGTTTAACGCCGTTTTTCAACAGTATTTCAGTTATGTAACGGCGGGCAGTTAACATAACCAGTGTTCCTGGACTCTGTATCAGTATAAACCTGATCTCCGCAAGTAACTGCCAGCTTCCCCACATAAATCAGAGGTGGAGGACGAATGATTTCAGACACAAAGAATTTAATCAAACCGTCACGGAGAGCACACGCCTCGCACTGGGCTCGAACTCACGACCCCGAGATCCGTAGATCTGCGCTCTCCCTACTGAGCTAAGCCGGCGGGCTTTCGGTACTTTAAATCTGGCTATATTTATGATGTACAAATGACATTACTTGTGTGTATAATTAAAATATTCAGTGCAGGCTGTTATTAGATAGGGAATAGAGTTGCAAGTGATCATTATCAATATTGTAACTCACGTTCTTTATGTTGAATATATGCATCTTCTGCTGGATTTGTATCGGTACTTTCTGGAATGAAGTAAAAAACAATATTACATCATTCTGTTCGTTACTATCATCTGTCTGCAATCGAAATCATGAAAACAAGATCTATATCACTTTTTTTCTACCATGCCAACAATACAAAACCTGTAGTAGTTAGAAGTGTAACTACAAACTTTGTATGTTAATTACAAAGACGCCATATGTATTTTACGTGTTTGGTCAGGTCTCATAAAAAACATGACACAAAATATCAACAACTCGCAACGATGCCCTCTCCACGGCATAAAGTTTGGACTTGTTACAAACGAAAACGGACAAGGGCAGACAGCGCCTTAATTTTAGTATTTTTCCATACATTTATATTTTATTCTTCTTATGTTTAATTATTCAAGTTATGTTTTATGCAGCAATATGATAGACACTTGAGACAGACTTTTGGAACCAAGGTAGATATGCCAGCACTGATCACCTGGTTGCAGAACACGGGATAAGCCATCTTTTTTCCGGACACCAGCCATACAGTAAGCAGCCAAATTATGACCCTTCTTTTACAGGCTGCTTAATACAAGTTGGATTGTTTCTGAGTTTTTAGTGAGTAGATGTGCAAGCAGAGCAAAATTTGATTTAAAGTATCTGGGAAATTATAGGGGGAATTTGATATTAATATTTAATATGGAAACACTACACTCACGCATAAACGTCAAAGTTATAGAATCTCGCTTTACGGTAATTCTAAAAAAGATATCGGCTGCTAGACTGAAAAATATAATTTCATTGTACACGCCTTATATCCCAAGGACTGAATTTTAAATTCATGCTTTCTTACGAGCATAAAGCACATTGGGACTTTGGCAAATCCATGAATCGATGATTTCATCTAATCACTGTAGTTTACACATATAAACGCACAAAATACAAAAAAAAACCCGTGTTTTTATATTTTCGTGGTCGTTTACTGCAATAAACCCCCCACAAAACGAGTTTTCTATCCAAAAAAATGTAAGAAAGTCGCAATGAATCTATCGACCATTATAAAAATAGTAAGAACAGCCCTTAAATTGTTATTTGCCTGTCGATGAATAATACAGTTTCTGTCTTCAGTTTAAAGTATCCTTAAATCAAATTAAATGATTAAGGCTTATTTTTTTTACCGTGAGAGAAATGAGTTCCAGTTAAATTTTAATATTCTTTTTGTATTTTTTATTGCCGATTTTTAAAGTTTTTTTTCGAACGACACCATCTGTTTACGTTCTATGCAAACGACGTCAGATTACAGGTGCAAAGAGGTCGCCCTAGATATCATTGCATCAATGTTTAATATAAGAAAGTTAACATTTATTGATAATTTATTTTCTTTCTATACACACTGCATAGTAAAAATTTGTTTGTTTGTTTTGGGTTTAACGCCGTTTTTCAACAGTATTTCAGTCATGTAACGGCGGGCAGTTAACCTAACCAGTGTTCCTGGATTCTGTACCAGTACAAACCAGTTCTCCGCAAGTAACTGCCAACTTCCCCACATGAATCATCAGAGATGGAGGACTAATGATTTCAGACATAATGTCGTTTATCAAATAGTCACGGAGAACATATGCCCCGCTCTATGATCGAACTCACGACCCCGCGATCCGTAGACCAACGCTCTACCTACTGAGCTAAGCGGGCGGGCGCATAGTAAAAGTAAATACATTTGTATGCTACTGCCAATTCCACGTTTTCATACTTTTCGACTGCTCATTGATATGCAAACTTCATGTACATACTTTCCGGGTATTATTAGACAATAGATGTATTCGCTTGTTCATGTGTACCACAACCGTACTGTCACGTTTTAAGATATATAAAATAATGTGTATGCGTAAATAAATAAATATATATGCTCTAAAATCAATGTTAGCTTTGTTTAAATGTACCCCAAAGCAGTTTGCTAGAATACTTTTTTATGTTACCTTTGTTTAAATGTATACCATAGCAGTTTGTTAGATCACATTTTTATGTGACATTTTTTTAAAATATATACCATACAGATTGTCTAGGCCTTACTTCTATGCTGCCTGTGGCACTTATTGTGTTGGTTTGAGATGCTAGTGTTTAAGGTTGTGATAATTGAAGATGCATGCATTCAAGGCTGTAATAGTTGGATGTGCCGAGTTAAAGATTGCGATAACAGGAGGCGCAAGGGCTTAAGAATGTGATAATTGCAGGTTCAGGAGTTCGAAGTGGTGGTGCAACTGTTCATGGTTGTGATAAATCAAAGTGCAAGGATTTAAGATTATGATGATTTGAAGCGCATGAGATTAAGGGTCTAGAAATATAATGTATAAGAGATTTAGGTTTTGATAATTAGATGAGCAAGAGATGAAGGTTGTTATAATTGGAGGTGCGAGTGTTTACGGTTGTGATAACATGAGGAAACAGAGTTCAAGGTCGGGAGAATTGGAGGTGCAAAGGTGAAAGGTTGTGATAATTTGAGGTGCAATAGTGTAACGTTGTGATTACTTGTGGTGCAAAAGTTTGAAGTTTTAGTGAATCGAGTAATAAAGGTTTCACGTTGTGATATTTGGAGGTGCAAGAGTTTAAGGTTATGAAAATCAGGGTTGCAAGAGTTGAAGGTTGTGATAATTAGAGGTGCAAGTGTAAAACGTGTGATAATTGGAGGTGCAAGCGTTTCAAGGTTATGATAATTAGAGGTGTAAGATTTCTATGTTGTTATACATTAAAGTTTTAAGTGTTGAATGTCTGAGAATTTGATATGGAAGAGGGTAAGATTGTATTAGTTGGAAGGTTGTGATAGTTGGAGGTGCATGAGTTGAAGGCTGTGATAACTGAAGGTGCATGAGTTCAAAGTTGTGGTAGTTGGAGGTACAATGTTTTAAAGTTGTCACATTTGAATGTGCAAGAGTTACAGATTGCGATATCCGGAGGTGGAATAGTTTAAGTCTGTGATCATTGCAGGTATAAGAGTTAAAACTGGTGATTATTGGAGGTGCAAGAGTTAAAGGTTGTAAGTAATCATAGTGCAAGGATTAAAGGTTGTGAGATTGGAAGCGCATGGGATGAAGGGTCTACAAGTATGAGATGCAAGAGATTTATGTTTTGATAATTTTAGGAGCAAGAGGTGAAGGCCGTTATTAATAATTTGAGGTTCAAAAAACAAGGATAAATATCAAACAGGGAAAGCCACAATCCAAAAACGCAGCCTCTCTAAACTTTAACCCAGCACGCGAACCTACACAAACACACAAAGCAAACACACCAACACACTCTTACACAAAGCAAACACACTAGGACAAAACGAACAAATAAAGGGACATAGTGGGGCACCGCCTTGGAACGGTCAGTGGCAAAACTACCACTGGGGAGCTTAAAATGGATTATGGTGCACCTAACCTCAATCTTACCCATCCCAACCTCCCCCCATCATATTCAAAAGTCACACGACAGTTTAAGAAAAGTTATCCCCGCAAGGCAAAACCTTAACATACGTATTGGCAACAGGTGTGTTATGTAAAACACAAAAATAGTCCAGTATATTTAAATAAAACGCAATCCATATGCATCTAAAACGCATTTACTCAATGCCTTTGCCCGACGAAACATGCACTCCATAACTTTAAGTCTGTGATAATTGGAAATACCAGTATAACATATCAAGGTTGTGATTGTTGCATGTGAAAGAATTAAAGCTTGACCATGTAACAATGGAGATTCAGGGTATATGGTTGTGATAATTGGAGGTAAAGAGTTTATGGTTGTAATAATTTAAAGTGCAAAGGATTAAGATTGTATTAGTTTTGGATTCAAGAGTTTAAGATTGAGATAATTAGTAGTGCATGCGTTTAAGTGTCTGAAAATTGTGGGGAAAGTGACTAGGGTTGCGATTTCTTTTAGGTGTATGAATAGAAGGTTGTGATGATTGGAGGTGCAAGATTTATAAGATGTAAACTTTTGATAGTTTGATAGAAGTACATTAAAATTGTATGTAAAATACAGAAAAAGGGAAGCTAAGGAAAAGATAAAGGGTCGGATGTTGGGGGAAAGTGGAGTAAGGATGAAATTTTAAAGGGAAAGCCACATTCCTTAAACGCTAACCAGCGCAGACATCTACGCGCAAAAGACAAACACACACAATTAACATACACACAAGTAAGAAAATACAACACTGCGGGGCACCACGCAAGACACACACACACACACACACAATCACACACACACACACAAACAAGTAGGAAAAAACAACAGTCGGACACCGCCGGACAAAGTTATGATGGGCACGGTAACTTACTCATAATCAAAGAAGAAGGAGAGGGGTGTAAATTCAAGGGAGCGCAAATGCAATCGAGTATTATCATTTAACTACTATGAAACTGCACGATAACGCTCGCCTGAGTTTTGTTTTTGTTTTCAAATCAATGACCTGATATCAAAAATTGACCATGATCATACTGACGGACTAGTTTTTTTTTACATCTTTTCCATTCAAGATTCAATTTCATTATAGAGTCAAGTTTTAATAATGCACAATCTGACTAAAGTACTTGGTCATCTAAACGAAGAGTTGAGAATGACATATTCACATTAATCTTTCTGTATACTTGGATTTCCGATATTGCTATTTTTATTTTCGCAAATCTATTTTTATTTGAACCGTTGGCCAATCAGACGACTCGTTGCAACAAGCATTTGGCTGAACTATATCAACACAACGTCGAAAGTCACATGGTGAGAAAACTGTGCAGTCAGTACGGAGGTCGAACACGGGACCCATCGCTTACAGGGCGAGCGCTTTACCGACAGAGCTCACCGGCTGCCTGACACATATTCTCCCCTTACGCGATAGTCCGTACCGTGACATATGATACATCTCAAAACACGAAGGCGCAGTCATGATGTAGTCGTCATAAGAATTATTATTATAAACATGAAAAACCCAGGCCAAATATAGATTTTTTAAACTTCTACTTTCACTTTCAAAATGTTGAAAGCTATGCTCTGATTGGCTAGCGGAAGGATCGTCAGAACGAGTCTATCAATAGCACGTCTTCAGATCCAAAGCGTAGCGTTAATTGGAGATGTACTTTAGTCAGATTGTAATGATGCAATACTTTTTTCCAAACATACTCTGTAATCTAAACTAAAACATAATTTTTCTGACTGTCTGTCTCCACTTCTATCGCACATTCAATAGTACGTAATGACGTCACTGTGTAATGTACATCATGACAGCACAATGTTTACATGGATCGATTCTTCGAAAAGTTTATAATATACTTATTTTGCATCCTTGATTTGTGAATTAAGGCATTTAACTTTGGTAAGTAGAAACAAAAGTTTTTTTGTGTTAATTACAATTCTTGGAACAGTGTATATTTAGAGATTAAAAAGTCTTCTGACTGGAAATGGAAGCGCTAGGGACATGGGAGAATTTTCAATTTCGTAAATTTTTAAATATAATGTTTTATATTCTTGCCTCAGAAATATTTTTTTATGAAATTATTCAAGGACTTATATTGCTCTCGGGCGGTTATATACAAGTTTCATCATAAAAAGAATAAGGACTACTGTCTTTTGATATCAATGTTATCAGGCTTGGCAGATATGGGTCGAAAGAGAGAGATTCAAGTCCATATCCACCTCGTTTTGCTGAAAGTCGTCATGTTGCAAGCTTTTGCAGACATTTACATCACTTTATGTGCTAGCGGTTCCGTTATCTTAAAAGTCACACTAATAAATGTATTTTAGAAAAGAATGAAAATATGTCAGAGAACAAACATTCATACGGCCATTTCACTCATAAGTTTACAAGCAAATTTTCATAAAAATAAAAGATGACTAAATGGTAACAATAATTTTGTCATAATTATGTTCTAAATATCTATGTGAACAAATGCAATTAAAAGGATATGTATTTCACTACCTGTATTACGCCTCTATTCGATATTTTTCTCTGGCCAAAATTATAAAATTTTGCAATTTTACCTGCTGTCAAACTCAATGTATATTCAATACAGTCATGTAAAAAATAATTACAGCCAATTGTAAAGGAAACCTTGAAGAACAAAGTTTTAGGGAATCATTTTGAAATTTTACCTGGTTACTGAATTATACACAAAAATCCAAACAGAATCAATTTATCCAATTTGTTTTATCTGTTCGCACATAATTTACATGTACTTAAACAGGTGATATTACAGGACTTTCTGTGCTGGTTTACCTGGCTAGCTGTAGTCAGTAATGCATGTATAAACGACATTTAAATTCAATTTACATGGGGTTGTCTTTTTCACGGGGGAGGAAGTGTCACACCAAGGATGGAGTTCTTCTGATAACCTGTCATGTTTTCTTCTGATAACTGTTACGGAGTTCGTCTGATTTCTGAATGACATGCCAAGGAATCGTAGAAAAAAATGGTAATTATTTATTTTTAAATAGAGAGAATGGGGTGTAAAACTAAAGTTTGATGATAAAGGTTGCCTGATGTCTTGTGCTATGCGTCAGAAAAAACTGTTTAGTCTAATAATCAGCCCCACTACTTTGAAAAGAAGACATTTTGAGTAAAATATCGAAATCGTTTGCTCATTCATACATATTATTCTTCTTATTCACGTTCTTCATCCGCAGCACATGCAATAGAATAGTTTTAGTGCAAAGTTGCAAACATATACCACTTTCTAACAATGTTATGCCCGATTTTTCAAATGTTACGGAATTCCGGTGATAACTCTGAAGATGTCGCAGAGTTCTTATGATAACTTTTATTACTGCCAGGGTGTTTCTTGAGCTATGTTAAGATACTTTTTAGCTAATGTTATTATTTAAAAAGGGTGTTAACGATGTTCTAACGTAATATATTTATCCAAGGCACAGTATTGTGGTTATATAATGTACGGTATGTGTGTTTTTGAGTTCCAATGATAAGTTTTTAGTGTTATATTTGTTATTCTGACTAGATGTTACTTTTAAAGGGACTGTGTACGCTAATAATGATGATCTGGCTAACTATGGTTAATTTTTTAAATACAAATTGCACATAAATGATGTACAGTGTTAAACAGTTACAGAAATATACTCTTATTTTCATTTCTAACACGATCCGCAGCAGTTGCTATATAAACATATAGCGAAATCGCCTATACGTGAATCTACGATAAAATATAGCTGTTCCATTCCATCCTACGATTGTAACATGACTGTGAGATTCTATTCTGCTTCCGTTATATGCCGACTAAATACTCGACTTTTTCAGTGCTAAGCAGTAGTAATAAAATGTACATCAAATTTTCTGAAACAAACAATTTCTAACTGATGGATTTATTTGTTAATATTTTTACCGTAAGAAAATGTTTCAGCCCGGTAAGTTTCAACCTCAACATCAGTGCATCTATCTGGTCGTGTACGTAGTTTACAATTTCTGCGCTGTAAGCACCACGAATGTCAACTAGATTGTACTTTGACATTACTAAAATAAAATTATAATTCATGTGCCAATCTTCCAGACTCAATTGTTTACGTGTTTATATGCCGCAATGTTCTGGCGTGTATGTTTCAGTGCCATCATGTAGTGACGTGTACTATTTCAAGAAACTGCATATATATATATAAGGTTTGAATAAAGTATTTACATTTGATTTCTATATCTGACCTTAGATATTATTGAAAATAGCATTTTCACAACTTAATACTTTAATTAAAATTTAATGAATATCGGAAAATTCCGTTTGATGCAACGCTTTCCATTCGTGGGAGGTTTTTGTAATAGCATATGGCCAGCCGAATGACATTTTGAGCTAAAATGTAGTGCTGTAAAATGCGCAGAATTTGCGTGGTTAGAATCGAAATAATAAATATGTTCCAATAATTTTATCAGTTAATAAAATATGGGCAGTCGTTCGGATGCGAATGCTACGCACCCGTGATTTAATTATTACGCATCCGAACTCCTGCCCATATTTTATTAACTGATAAAATATAGGGACATATTTATTATTTCTTAATTGGCTTGGAAATTACATTGTGAATTCTATTGTAAGAAAGTGCAGAATCCTCTTACTTTATAATATTTCCAGCTAAACTCTAAAATACCATTCTATTCATTTTATAGCATTTAGATAGCACTTTAAAATTCACATTATTCACTTATTATGATATTCTATATGACAAATAGTATATGCACGTTTGAGGATGACAACCGCCTATTTGGTACGCAGTATTCAGCGCATCGAAAATTATATGCATTCTGTCAGATATAATGACAATACTGCAGTATTAACGCCAGTCACATTACGAACATGTCGGTTATCTGCCTCAAATCTGTGGTAAATATGCTATAGCATCATATGACTCATGTCAACTGATTACACATGAAGCGGTAGCTCGCTCTATGTGTTGTGTAGTGTCGCATTGTGACTGTACTTTTTCAGTGTCAACTATATGAAGGATTTAAAAAATTATGATGGTAAAGTTATAATTATCATGGTAAATCATACTATATAGCATTATTTTTTATCATTAATCCGATCAACCACTTCAGAAACAGACAGCCTCTGCAAATGCAGCAAATAGATGTACCCTAATTTAAAGATAACGGATTTGATTTCAATTCAGTGATCAATCAAAACGGAAACCAATAAATCGCTGTTCGCGAACATTAGCACATCCATTGACAGAACGAAAAAATACAATTTACTGCATTTATTATCTATTCGTATTTTACTATATATGTTATTATACTGCATATAGTTTTAAACTTTACAAAAGACTCATACCGTACATTATATAACCACAATACTGTGCCTTGGATAAATATATTACGTTAGAACATCGTTAACACCCTTTTTAAATAATAACATTAGCTAAAAAGTATCTTAACATAGCTCAAGAAACACCCTGGCAGTAATAAAAGTTATCATAAGAACTCTGTGACATCTTCAGAGTTATCACCGGAATTCCGTAACATTTGAAAAATCGGGCATAAAATTGTTAGAAAGTGGTATATGTTTGCAACTTTGCACAAAAATTATTCTATTGCATGTGCTGCGGATTAAGAACGTGAATAAGAAGAATAATATGTATGAATGAGCAAACGATTTCGATATTTTACTCAAAATGTCTTCTTTTCAAAGTAGTGGGGCTGATTATTAGACTAAACAGTTTTTTCTGACGCATAGCACAAGACATCAGGCAACCTTGATCATCAAACTTTAGTTTTACACCCCATTCTCTCTATTTAAAGATAAATAATTACCATTTTTTTCTACGATTCCTTGGCACGTCATTCAGAAATCAGACGAACTCCGTAACGTTTTCCAGGAACTCCGTAACAGTTATCAGAAGAAAACATGACAGGTTTCAGAAGAACTCCATCCTTCGTGTGACACTTCCTCCCCCGTGTTTTTGTGTCTAAGGCAATAACCAGGAACAATTTCAGCAAAAATACCGTAGGAGTTTCTAGTATAAATATTTTACTTCAAAAGAACTAAATTTTGTCTTTGTAATGTGTGTTATAATGGAGTTTGTTTGTTTTGGGTTTAACGCCGTTTTTCAACAGTATTTCAGTCATGTAACGGCGGGCAGTTAGTAGTATAGGCAGCGGTTTGATTGTAAACAAACGGGCGCCATCTTGGATGACCTAGTTACTATAAATAGTAACTCATTTGCATATAAGAAATAAATTCACTGCACATGCGCGGCGGCCATCTTATTTTTAGAATGACATCATCTTCCTATTTTAAGAATGACTTCACTCTGCTTTTTATATCTCCCAGAAGTATATAGAGCTGACGTATATACCTATCTAGGGCGTGTTCGCGCACATTGAGGGTCAGGTGCTCAGCCCTAGACGGGGAGATAACTTTAAAACAAAATATTTCAAGAAAATCAAATAAATATTAATTATATTTGAACATATAGATTTATCTATAACCTAAATGAATAAATAAATTGTATGGTAAACAAAGAACTAATTAATGATAATTTAAAGCAAAATATTTATTATATTTTTTAATTAAAACCATTAATCTTTATTTAAAATAGCTACGTTAGAAGTAACGTTAACTGGAAATAAAGTATTACATTTTTGTCAACGATGTTTGCTCCTTGGCGTCCACTGACAAAATGACTCCAATCATAAGCGTATTATCCCTAAATGCACATGCTCGGACCTATTTTTACAATGACTTCATAAGCTATATTTAGATAAGGTCATGAGTGCATCAAACGTGATCATGGTCAGAATGTCTAGCATGTGTTGATTTAAGGCCGGATAGACGGACAATAAAAAGTAAACATGTCAAAGTTAATCCCTTTAAAGTCGCCACAATGTCTGGCGTTTATTTATTTAAGAGCGGATACATTAACAAAAGCGTATTCAACTGTCAAATTTAATCCCTTTAAAGTCGTCATAATGTCTAGCGTCTGTTGACTTATGGACGGATGCATTAACAATAGCCTATTGATCTGTCAAAGTTAATCCGTGTATTGAGTACGGGAAGGGAGGCGACATCAGGCCTGGGTCACATATGGACCGAAGTGCCTCTTTCATACCATCAATGATATGATGTTAAAGAATATTTTTCTTAAACAATTGCCAACATTTTTTATGACCTTCCAGATTTTTAGAACCGGTAAAGGACTTTTTAAGAAAGTTGCTAAAATCATCAAAATAAGACGTTTTAGGGTCCATTTTTACATTTTGGGTATCTGACATTTTTGAAAAGCCCAAAGAGTGCATTTTACCATAAACTAGGTGCCAACCGGAAATAAAGTCATTAAAATTTCAAAGTCATCGTACAGGCTCGGGACCGATACCGTTAGAAAGATCTTTTCGAGTAGGTTCAGAAAATATGTACAATTACGTGTCTATCTCTATCCGTTTTCCAGATATTGAGGTTTAAGCAAGAATCATTCATCCGGAAACACCCGGCTTCATGCCTTTATTATTAAAGATAACCTAGACATGTTGGGTATCTAACCGAAGGTCTCGACTAGTACTATAAGTTGGTACACTCAAACCGGAAGTGAGATCAATCACGCGTAAAATTCATATATTCTGCGCGTTCTCGAATCTGCACAAGCACAAGCACAAGCACACGCGTACACACGAGAACACACAGACACACACGCACACGCACATACACACACAGACACACACACACACACACACACACACACACACACACACACACGCACACGCGCAAACACACACACACAAGCACACGCACACGCGCATACATGCACGCACGCACACACGTACACGCCATTAAACAATATATGTAACATCATCAAAATATTCAAAATTATCAAAATCATTCGGGCCTATTACCCTAATACACAGATTGTGTCTGCAACTTCATTAACAGGTATCACAATAATATCTTCCTTTGTAACTTTACATTTGTCATCTATAGTTATTACAACAACATCATAGTCTCCGAAATTGAACATGCCAGTTCCATTACGGTGTAGATACTCCAACACATCACACAATATTTCATATATATAATTTGGAACATTTTTCCAGAATTTTGAATTAACAGAGTGTACACTTCAGTATAATCGTACAAGTCTATGCATGAAATTCAACCTTCAGCGGATATTAAGTATTAATATTTTTTGACTTGAGATCGACTTAAGATAATGTATGAAAGAGAACTGGCCAATGTTGACACTAATACTTTGAAAACTGTAAAAGCGGATTAAATTTCGGTCAATTTTATGACTTTTAGGAGAAACTTATAGAAAAGAGTATTTTGTGTTATAAAACTTTTATAGTCCTTTAGGATACTGTCTTAAGTACAGATAGGTTCTAGAAAGCCTATTTCGACAATTCTAGGAAATCGTCAAGAGTTTTAATGAACAGAAATACAGTTAACATTGAACAATCAGTTTTCCCCATTTCGTGACACACTTTCTATTCATCAATTCTGAGATGTTATTTCATGTGATAGAATTCATAAAAATCTTTCATTTACATCCCCCATTCTCGATTCGATTTTCAACGGTTAACGCGTTATGACGTAACAGCGATTTTTAAACCTTTCTTAAACTTTGCAATAAACTCTTGAAACAGGTAGCATTAGAAAGATCTCGTCGCATAGGTTCAGAAAATGTATAGATATTTACCTCTATGTAGATCCGTTCTCAAGATATTGGCGTTTAAAGATTGAAGTGACGTCACCTTTTGGCGGTAAATTCAAATTTCGCAACCAAAATTTTCAAAATGTAATTTCTCCTCTATTTGTGGACCGATTTTAATGATCTTGGTGTCAGACCAAAACGCTTGGCGAGACCTAAGTGTTGGTAGCAAACAACCGGAAATGAAATCACTCATGCGTAAAATATCGATTTTCTCCTTTATTACTCAACCGACTATACCCGTGTTTGGTATCCTACGAAAGGTTTTGACTAGTACTATTCCATTGTTTGCACTAAAAGAATATGGGGTCACTCACGCGTAAAATGCGTCAAAGTAAGCTTACCTGATCCTTACACTTTGAGATCAAAAATGACAATGAACGAATTCACAGGGTCATTTAGAACTGCTAGAAACGCTTATTGCGAAACATGATATCAATTTGTGAAGCGATGTTGGAGAAATAAAATACAATAAACGAATATGTTGTTTTATTTGTGTACACCACAACACCTACTGACGCTTCTTCTTTTCTTTCAAATCAAATTCAAACGTATGGATTATAAATAACAAAGATGTGACAGGAAAGGCCGTACCGGCGACAGTAACCATCAGAACAAATCAACACCCTTTACAATATTTACAAATTTATTTACAAAAGATGATTATTTACAATGAATAGATGTGAAAAGAAAAAAAAACTGATTATAAGAAAGAAAAAAAAAAGTTCAGTATCTCTAGATACAAAAGTTCTTATAGTCCATTCTAATCTGACGTGACACAGGTCTTTAATGTAATTGTGAACTTTAAGTAGCACAAACAAAACATAGCTTCTAAATTCAAAATACAGTCCCTTTAAACCGTGAATACGTTGATTCCGTGTTGGCTCCCTATGGTGGTAGGTGATTGCATCCCTGAGCTGACTTCAGAGGATAACAAAAATCATCGTCTTTGCGGTTTACGGCACAACCATGGGACGAAAGCTCTGCGCTGGGAATATCACATCCAGGCGAGTGAAGACAAGTGAACCTCGGGCATTGTACTTCCGGGTTATGACATCACCAGGTAAAATCGTCTGGCGGAAGAAGCTAAAATATATAACATATGGTAAGCACCATAGCAAAACAAATAAGTCAGGGCATAAAACTGCTCCTTTGGGTACACCATACCTCCGTAGGCTCCCATAAATAATACGTGCTACTTATACAAAACATATGTGCTACTAAGTTCAGACGTCACATGATTAAAAATACGTCACTAATTACTTCCATTATTACAAAGATTACTTACTTAAAAGACTAAAGTTAAAGTATGAAAAAGATATGAAAAGTATATGATGAAACATTATAGATACGGATATGATAAACTGCAGCTATTATTTACAACTACAAATTAACAAAATTCAATGTAAATCAAACGTTATATGAGAGTTGGCATCCATATAATATCTAATGCCATACACTACAACGGACATTAATTAGATGTGCTATAGACTGGCACACAATTACAAATTACAATAATATATTACATACATGGTGCTAGACTTGCCATATAGATTTATACATAACAATACAATGCAGTAATGGCGTTCCATAATTAACAAAATGTTTGACATAAGTTTTTGAAACAGTGCTTTACAATTATCACGATACAAATTTCAGTATAAATCTAACATCTTATATAAATGAAACATTTTAGATTCCTCTTTCGAAATAATTTACAAAAGTCTGAAAAATTTAATAAATTATCCTGACATACCGAAACTAGCCAAAATCACATGCCGAAAAGTAAGTGTTACAGAATTCTGTAGAATGAACAAAAATTTACCAAATAAAAATCGTAATGCAAAAATCATACAAAAATCTAACAAATAAATTTCTTACCTCGATCGAGCATAAATTTCTAGCAAGAAAATAATTCAGACATAGATTCGTCTATAAAGTCGTAAGGTGGTGTGCGCAAGGCATATCTAGTCCAGTCTATTTAAAGGATAATGTCCCGCCAAATACTAAATTTCATGGGATTCACGGCTAAGCCGTGAGCTATGACTATTGTCATTTTCACGGGATTCACGATATAGCCGGGGAATCTAACTACTTTGGCGCGAATTTAAATTGACAATTTGAGGCCCATTATAGTGGTTTTGGGGATAAAAACATAAATTACTGAAGTTTATAAAATATCAACTTTCTTATTACTGAACAGAATTTAATGAAATTTACATGGAAATTTAAGTTATGAAATACAGAAAAACATTAGAGGTATTTCATGCGTGAAATCTGACATTTACCTCAATAACTCAAAAATTTACAAAAAGATGATGCAATACCTGCATTTACACTACAGATAAAATAAGGCCCGTATGTCAATTTGTGACAAAAGACATATTGTTCTTTTAATCTTTTATTGCCAAAGCTTGTATCACTAATACAGGTTACATGTATCAACTAAAATAAGACAAAATAAAGTCATCATTCAACTTCTTGCAATACACATCAAACGGTTTTACAATGTCCTTCATTTTTCGTCCAGAACATCGGTTCATAATGTAATATACGCAATACAGCCCACATATGTTTGAATCTGTATCCTGTATTTGACTGAAGTTCATCCAGTAACGCTTCTTTAACACTTGCTCAAAATGAACTTTGTAGTGCTCTGGTCTATTACCTAGTGAATCGAAAAATTCGTCGTGTCCCCTTTTTGGAAAATAAAAGGCCACCCAATGTTTTCCTGATCCCTGGCTCGTGTCTGTATTTGAGATGAAGTATTGTTCTCTACGTATCTGAAGTTGATCCGCAGCACATATTGTCACAGGGTACTCTTTTAACATTTCCTCGAGTTCATAGTTATTCATTTTAAAATGTATAGGTGTTCCAATCCATAGTATCTTGGGTCATATTTTGGCGATATTTCTTACGTCGTGGGCTGTCTAAATCACGACTCATAGGTGTGTCCAATGTATTCCTATGCCGCTTTAGATCACTATGCTTTCGTGACCGTCTTATTTCCGACCTAGCAATATCAACCGCTTGGGCTACGGGTGTCACAAGTTTTACTACGGGGAGATCTTCCCCTTTTTGTTCTTGTGCTTCTCTTTCTTGTTTCTCTTTTAGTTCAGCCATTTTTCTAAGATGAGCACCGCTACCCACGATGTAACGGCCCATATGATCAGGATACACATATCCGTCCCTCAAGTCTTTGAAGTGTTGTATCCATTTTTCCGGGTCCGGTTTATCCGGTACCCATTTTTCTTGTTTATAATCGTATACCTCTATGGTACCCATTTTGCATGATGAAAAGTTAAAGCACGCCAATCCTTCTTACAACGTTCATTCATCATCATCCGATTCTTCATCGTCATCACTTTCTTTATTATCATCCATTAAATATTCTTCTTTGCTTTTATGATCGGGCCACAACTCATCAAATAGGTCTTTTCTAAGGGCAGTGGCTTGCCGAACAGATTCTTTGACAGTCATGCCGTGCTGACTTCTTAGTTTCTTAGCCGACTGTAGAATCTGCTGCTGAGTACGGTCGTTTTGTAGCTCATAAAAGTCAATTAGAAATCGGGCATAATTTTGTCTCAGTCTCTTTCTTAATTGAGGCAATTCATCATTAGCAGTGCGACGGTACGCTTCTTTAAAAGAGAGCCCTTGTTCTGTATAGTTGTTAACTTTAGCTTTAAATTGTTCTTTAATAGATTGTCTGAGAGGATCCTGAAAACGCTTATCCCATATCTCACGGCGTGATCGCTGTTCTATAATCTCAACTTTTCTACGTTTACCTGGAGGTCCCTTGATCAAAGATCATTTCTTTACAAAAGTATCATTATTTCTATTTTCTGTTTCATCATCACTATCATCATCATCATGGTCATCAGAATCTTCCTTCTCATCTTCAACCTTGTCATCATTTTTATCAGATAAGTATCCTTCACCATTGAAATAGTCTTCTTGTTTATATTCATCATCTGTTCGTTTTCTCTTTTCTGGAGTGTTTGCCTCGAAAATGTTTTCACGTAAACGGTGTTGTTCTTGGGTGCTGGATTTTAAGTCTATTACCAAATAACCGTGAGGTCTTGATGTCGCTCGTTCAAACCGTTTCATAAAGATGTTACTAGACGAAGGATATATTCTTCTTGCCAATGTAGCCACTTGCTGTCTATCAATAGGATTATTAAATAGCACCAGATACTGCGTATTCAAAGCGATATCTCTGCAGGCTTTACCTTGAGGAAACAAATTTTGGGTGAGATAAACGACAGATATGTTCCTGTGGTGACTGCCCTTCGTAAAATAGATCAGCAATTCTTTGGTCGCATTTAGCTTCAGTCATCAGGTCGTCAAAGACCAGCAGGTTCCTTTGACTAACATTTATATATTGGGAATCATTCAAGTAGTCTGGAATACCGTGTACAAATTCGACACCGGGGATTTCACGCTGAAGTTCATCATACAATGGTTGCCATTGTCCAAAACACCATATGATACGCTGAGGCTGAGGTCTTACAAGATTTGATGATAGCAGTTTTCTTGTCCATTCAGTTTTTTCCACTACCACTTGGTCCTGAACGACCATAAAAAATGGATGTTGAAACGCCGTTTCTCTTGAGATGTCCCATGTTTGTAATGGCGGTGAAAAACTGTCAGTTGCTTCGTCATTTCCGTGGACATAACGTTGATGTCTCCGCATGTTGTCAATCCGAGAGAAAGACTGATGGCAAACAGGACACTGATGCATTTGTGAAACCGATGTAAGTATCTTTTATCAAAAAGACACTGCTTTATTCTGTTTGCCATTCTTACGCTTTCTTGGGGCAGAGGAGAAGGAAGAGGAGGAGGAGGAGGAGTGGAGGAGGGGAGGAGGAGGAGTGGAGGAGGTGGTGGAGGAGGAGGAGGTGGAGCAGTGGAGGAGGAGGAGGTGTGGAGGAGGAGGAGGAGGAGGAGGAGGTGGAGGAGGAGGAGGAGGAGGAGGAGGAGGAGGAGAAGGAGTGGAGGAGGAGGAGGAGTGGAGGAGGAGGAGGAGGAGGAGGTGGAGAAGGTGGAGGAGGAGGAGGAGGAGGAGGAGGAGGAGGAGGTGGAGGAGGAGTGGAGGAGGAGGAGGAGGTGGAGGAGGAGGAGGAGATGTGGAGGAGGAGTTGTTGGTATATACAGTAACTCGTAACACCTTCAATCATGGTTAAATTTACTTTACGACTTATATATGACGTGTGATCCCTGAGTGATCAATCAGAATGCGTCATATCATTAGCCAATCAGAGCATTGCTATAAGTTATACTGACTAATCAGAACGTTGCTTCGGCTCTATTTATTTTACTTTACCCTGTGAATTCGTTCATTGTCATTTTCGATCTCAAAGTGTAAGGATCAGGTAAGCTTACTTTGACGCATTTTACGCGTGAGTGACCCCATATTCTTTTAGTGCAAACAATGGAATAGTACTTGTCAAAACCTTTCGTAGGATACCAAACACGGGTATAGTCGGTTGAGTAATAAAGGAGAAAATCGATATTTTACGCATGAGTGATTTCATTTCCGGTTGTTTGCTACCAACACTTAGGTCTCGCCAAGCGTTTTGGTCTGACACCAAGATCATTAAATCGTCCACAAATAGAGGAGAAATTACATTTTGAAAATTTTGGTTGCGAAATTTGAATTTACCGCCAAAAGGTGACGTCACTTCAATCTTTAAACGCCAATATCTTGAGAACGGATCTACATAGAGGTAAATATCTATACATTTTCTGAACCTATGCGACGAGATCTTTCTAATGCTACCTGTTTCAAGAGTTTATTGCAAAGTTTAAGAAAGGTTTAAAAATCGCTGTTACGTCATAACGCGTTAACCGTTGAAAATCGAATCGAGAATGGGGGATGTAAATGAAAGATTTTTATGAATTCTATCACATGAAATAACATCTCAGAATTGATGAATAGAAAGTGTGTCACGAAATGGGGAAAACTGATTGTTCAATGTTAACTGTATTTCTATTCATTAAAACTCTTGACGATTTCCTAGAATTGTCGAAATAGGCTTTCTAGAACCTATCTGTACTTAAGACAGTATCCTAAAGGACTATAAAAGTTTTTTAACACAAAATACTCTTTTCTATAAGTTTCTCCTAAAAGTCATAAAATTGACCGAAATTTAATCCGCTTTTACAGTTTTCAAAGTATTAGTGTCAACATTGGCCAGTTCTCTTTCATACATTATCTTAAGTCGATCTCAAGTCAAAAAATATTAATACTTAATATCCGCTGAAGGTTGAATTTCATGCATAGACTTGTACGATTATACTGAAGTGTACACTCTGTTAATTCAAAATTCTGGGAAAATGTTCCAAATTATATATATGAAATATTGTGTGATGTGTTGGAGTATCTACACCGTAGTGGAACTGGCATGTTCAATTTCGGAGACTATGATGTTGTTGTAATAACTATAGATGACAAATGTAAAGTTACAAAGGAAGATATTATTGTGATACCTGTTAATACCTGTTAATGATACCTGTTAATGAAGTTGCAGACACAATCTGTGTATTAGGGTAATAGGCCCGAATGATTTTGATAATTTTGAATATTTTGATGATGTTACATATATTGTTTAATGGCGTGTACGTGTGTGCGTGCGTGCATGTATGCGCGTGTGCGTGTGCTTGTGTGTGTGTGTTTGCGCGTGTGCGTGTGTGTGTGCGTGTGTGCGTGTGTGTGTGTGTGTGTCTGTGCGTGTGCGTGTGTGTCTGTGTGTTCTCGTGTGTACGCGTGTGCTTGTGCTTGTGCTTGTGCAGATTCGAGAACGCGCAGAATATATGAATTTTACGCGTGATTGATCTCACTTCCGGTTTGAGTTTACCAACTTATAGTACTAGTCGAGACCTTCGGTTAGATACCCAACATGTCTAGGTTATCTTTAATAATAAAGGCATGAAGCCGGGTGTTTCCGGATGAATGATTCTTGCTTAAACCTCAATATCTGGAAAACGGATAGAGATAGACACGTAATTGTACATATTTTCTGAACCTACTCGAAAAGATCTTTCTAACGGTACCGGTCCCGAGCCTGTACGATGACTTTGAAATTTTAATGACTTTATTTCCGGTTGGCACCTAGTTTATGGTAAAATGCACTCTTTGGGCTTTTCAAAAATGTCAGATACCCAAAATGTAAAAATGGACCCTAAAACGTCTTATTTTGATGATTTTAGCAACTTTCTTAAAAAGTCCTTTACCGGTTCTAAAAATCTGGATGGTCATAAAAAATGTTGGCAATTGTTTAAGAAAAATATTCTTTAACATCATATCATTGATGGTATGAAAGAGGCACTTCGGTCCATATGTGACCCAGGCCTGATGTCGCCTCCCTTCCCGTACTCAATACACGGATTAACTTTGACAGATCAATAGGCTATTGTTAATGCATCCGTCCATAAGTCAACAGACGCTAGACATTATGACGACTTTAAAGGGATTAAATTTGACAGTTGAATACGCTTTTGTTAATGTATCCGCTCTTAAATAAATAAACGCCAGACATTGTGGCGACTTTAAAGGGATTAACTTTGACATGTTTACTTTTTATTGTCCGTCTATCCGGCCTTAAATCAACACATGCTAGACATTCTGACCATGATCACGTTTGATGCACTCATGACCTTATCTAAATATAGCTTATGAAGTCATTGTAAAAATAGGTCCGAGCATGCGCATTTAGGGATAATACGCTTATGATTGGAGTCATTTTGTCAGTGGACGCCAAGGAGCAAACATCGTTGACAAAAATGTAATACTTTATTTCCAGTTAACGTTACTTCTAACGTAGCTATTTTAAATAAAGATTAATGGTTTTAATTAAAAAATATAATAAATATTTTGCTTTAAATTATCATTAATTAGTTCTTTGTTTACCATACAATGTATTTATTCATTTAGGTTATAGATAAATCTATATGTTCAAATATAATTAATATTTATTTGATTTTCTTGAAATATTTTGTTTTAAAGTTATCTCCCCGTCTAGGGCTGAGCACCTGACCCTCAATGTGCGCGAACACGCCCTAGATAGGTATATACGTCAGCTCTATATACTTCTGGGAGATATAAAAAGCAGAGTGAAGTCATTCTTAAAATAGGAAGATGATGTCATTCTAAAAATAAGATGGCCGCCGCGCATGTGCAGTGAATTTATTTCTTATATGCAAATGAGTTACTATTTATAGTAACTAGGTCATCCAAGATGGCGCCCGTTTGTTTACAATCAAACCGCTGCCTATACTACTGCAGTTAACCTAACCAGTGTTCCTGGATTCTGTACCAGTACAAACCTGTTCTCCTCAAGTAACTGCCAACTTCCCCATATGAATCAGAGGTGGAGGACGAATGATTTCAGACACAATGTCTTTTATCAAATTGTCACGGACAACATACGCCCCGCCCGAGGATCGAACTCACGACCCCGCGATCCGTAGATCGACACTCTCCCTACTGAGCTAAGCGGGCAGGTATATAATGGAGTTTGACTGCGCGTAAGATTTCAATATTTTGGAGTAAACTTTCGGTCTAAACGAAACTCAAACATTTTACAAGCGGCATATGTACTATAAATCATCATATGCTTCTATGTTGATGATGATTTGACCACAATCGTTAAGGCTTCAGTGCAATTTTCAAGAGAAAAATACTCGGCCTGAAATTATGAACTGATATCGAGTTGTGACTGTGGCAAAGCCTTAACGCTACTTAACTATTTATAGTAGGGTTACGAGTCGCCAATTTAATTTAAAAGCTTACTATCTAAAAAGATATATACATTCTCGCTTAAAAGTCTGTAAAGAAGAATTAAACGTTACTGACATTCTTTAAAGTCCATAATTACTCGCCCTTGATAATATATACTTACTTTCTTCTTTTGGCTTGTATTTTCGAGCATCAGGGAAAGACTGTCCTGAAGTGTATAATAAATATTTAGTTAAAGATTGCGTTTACTTTTACGGCGCAAACAGAAAATAAACTCACAAATGCAGATGAATATTACATCTGGTTTTTAAAGATCAGAAATACAATAAAAAAAGGTTGCAATTTTATCATTTATCAATAGACAGGACATGGAACTGCTTTAATGTATTTTAGCAATATCTATACAAACCGTTTTGTTGTGTTAAAAAAAGATATTACAATATTTGTAGAAGTAAAAGTACATTATTACGTACTACTAAGAACATATGAAAATCTTAATGACAGTGGAAAGTATACCAAGTATTTCCCAGTCAATATCCGTGGACGGTTGATTTTTAAAAGCTGTGAAAAGGGTTCGTTTAGTGCTATTTGGTCCTTGATCTTCCCGCCAGTTGTATAACATTTGATATATCCGTTTTTGCGAAGTATCATTGTCCATTTTTATATGGTCAATAATCGTTGTAGTAAGTCCAAGTTGAGGTCCAAGTAAATCCCAGTTAAGTCCTATTGCCCGTGCAATCTCACCTAGATCCACATCAGAAGGAACGGTGTCTAAATCTGGAAGCAATACATGCATTTTCTGAATATAAATACGGATAGCAGTACTAGAAGTCAACTTTGAGCATATTCTTTGAAGTATTATCTTTTGCACTGAGTTAACTATGAAAGGCTGGCTTTATTATTTAATTAAACACTTCTAACTAAATGTATTTTACATACCGGTACAGGTTAAAGTAAAAATGTTTACCCTCTGCTTCATGGTGGTGTTTCTTTTGTGTTGAGTGATCTTCCATAATCGATTCCTTTGTATGCACTTCTATTTCATCAATTGCAGACTGTATTACTTTATCTAGCTCAGACATTGACAATTTTTCCTGACTTTCAAAGGCACTAACAGATTTGTTTATGATTTTGATTAGTTCTAATTTTTGTTTTTCAGCTTCCCTCTTGTGCTCATCTTTTTCAGTCCTTAGTTCATCATGAACTGCCTTGACAACATTATCCAGCACTTTCTGGATATCGTCTATACCAATGTCCAACGTATCATTTTGAAGCTGAAAAATAACCTCCTCTTTGACTGACAAGCCTTTTGAGATAATGACTTAATTTCATTCAAGATGTTTGTGGTTGATTTTCACATAGAGAATGAAATCGTCATAGGCAGGATATTTTATGTTACAATATTTAACCCACAAGAAATGAATTGGGAGTCATAAAGGATATGTGTTAAACTATACCACACTGGGATTCTAGAACAGTTTGATGAATATATACTTATAAAAACAACAAATCAGCCATTGCTTATTTGGCCAATTTCTAAAATATAATTACACATACTTCCTTGAAATTAAAAGTATATATTTAGAATAAATGTTGCCGATACCAATTCACAATTTCTACTACATGTAATATCAAAGAGTGGCATAATATAAATTTATACATTTCAGGATTATACGCTATTTTCAAAAGGTCAATAGATAGACTCAATATCCAGAATTTTCGAACTATCGATAAAAGTTACGACAACAAACACAAACCATCGTTGTTGTCGTTCCCCTTCAATAACATCGTTTGATCTTTCATTGATGTTTAAACATTACTAGTGGAAAAATCAAATTTTGCAGTTTTGAATTCTTATCCTTATAAACGCTAGAAGTACAAGTTTTATGTGTAACCTTAATTTTATAAGTTAGGTTGTTGTAGTTATATCTTTCAGAGTTATTCGAAATTTTGATATATCATTGAAACATAATCCTTTTTTTCCAAAAACATAACTTTTAGCAATGCTTACAGCAATGATGTCTTAGCTGTTCTGTTCAGTATATGTGAAACTAAAAATGATCGGGGACCATTATAAGTACTTCTTTTAAAGTTTCGGATAATAGGCCAATGCAGGCATTGGTAAGGTCATAATATTATTTCAATTACCCATAAGTTCCTAAAATATCGTTTAAAATTAAAGCTCGTACTCTATGCGCAATTCCATGTATGCTTAGTATTCAGCCCCTTCAGGTATAAGAAGTTAAGGAGAGGGATGTATATATATTGTCCGAACACACGTTATTCACATGGTCAATCAATCATTTAAACAACATTTTATAACATTTTATAGTTTTCGTTTTCTGCTACAGAGTTATTTAAGGAACAAAATTCCGTTACATAAAGTTAGATCCCTAAAAGAAATGTATGTTTGTTCTTGATATGACCGCCGCGGTAGCCTAATGGTAGAGCACCCGCCCCGAATGCGAGAGGTCCTAGGTTTGATCACTGGCCGCGTCCTACCAAAGACATAAAAAGTGTTACTACTAGTAGCTTCCTCGCTAAGAGGATAGTGCTACGACAGGTCAGCCTGGGGATTGTATAATGTTACTGGTTGGCGGGAAAAACGCTTTTTTGTGTATTAACATCTGCAGAAGCTCGCGGGATAGTTTGTGACCGAGACCGAAGGTCGAGTTCACAAACTTATCCCAAGGGCTTTTGCAGACGTTAATACACGAAACAAACGTATATTATCGCTATTCTTGCATAAAAAAACTTCACGCAATGACTAAATGCATTGTTTCCATATGTGATGACTTTACGATTCCGGTACAATTTTTAATTACCGTTCTGTTGTTTTTGGAAACGGTAAACATGTTTTAAATATCCATAACCAGGGCCCAGACTTCTAAAAGCATGTAATGAAGGTTTTTAACCATTTTCTTGTAATCTGTCATTAATATGACAAACATAAAATTATCCAAATTATTACATATCACTTAAAAATTTGGTGAACAGGAACACAATTTCAAAAGTAATAACTTTACATTCGAATTATTTTGAGTACGAACACATTTAGAGTACGGATGAGTACAAACGTAGTGACAAGCTTTCAAATGTTTTATCCTAATTTTTCGCGAAATTAGATAAAAACAATCCGACTGATACTAACAAAAATCTTTAAAATGATTCCTAAAAACAAACAATTGCGCAAGTTACACGCAGTTCTTATACATTCACGGTTATCAACAAAAAATGAATCGACTCCGACTTCTAAAAGGGGTGTAAACAAGGGTGGAGCGAGTACGTACATTTTTGGGGATAGTGCGTTTGGTTTTGGTAACTGATACAGCAAAACATATGATACTATGGATTAGATTGCATCTTTTATGCTACAAGAAGAGAATATTATGGAAGAATCAAGACGCGGATACCAGATGTCAATCTGCGCAGAAATACATATATACATCCATGACAAAGCATTTAAAAAAAATCATGTTTTAACAGCACGTGAATTGCCTTGTTTGCACACGATTTTTCTCCCGTTAATACATGGGTGGATCAAGTAAAAAAAAAAGTTTTTATGCAAGAATGTGGTATCATGATACGTGTCTACGGCGTGATATTCCAGTGAGGCAGCACTATACAGTTTGACATTGTGCTTATACCGTCATTTATGTGATTGAAAAGTTCTTGAAAAAAACGTTAACCCCCTGACAACCCCCTACCCACTCACACACATGTCCAAGTTATGGAATTTTGTGATAAATCCTATTTAATATCAACTATTTAAAAACTGACTATTTCTTTTGATTTCAATATAATTTGCAATTTACAACAATTTTGCATCAGCTAGATATTCCAACCCTCTGAATCTTGCTTGCGCAACCAAGAAAGGCAAATGCAGTAACGATACTTTAACAAACATGCATTTCACATGAAATCTAGTAAAATACAAAACTTGTCAATACATGGATGTGGTGTCTGGGGTGCTCTGTGATTCCGGGAAATCTACCCGGACTTTTATCTTTTTTTAAAACACAACATATAACTCGCAAGGAGTAGTTCACATACGTTTGTGACGGAGGGATAAAATACAGTATGAAAGACCAACAGACAGAAATAAAATTAATATGTATCCCTATATACGGTGAGAATAAAAACTGATTATTTGTTTTGTTCTTATAAAATTATTAATGAAACTAAGAACATATATATTCTCGCTACCGAAGAATCTACAATAAAGGCACCTGTGATAATTTCCTTTTGGCATTATGTGAAATTGTGTTAGAAGCCAAATATCCAGGATCTGACAGTAGATTTTGTAAGGTGCTGAAGTACTGTTGTAAATCTACATCTTCAATTCCTAAATATGAGGAATGTCGAATAGCTTTGCCTACCTCTTTAGCCTGCAAACAAAAATGTAAAAACAGCAGCAATGATATCTCTAGACATACTGACATTATACAAGGTAAATTATACAGACAGAAATGTCTAACGAAACATAACCATACATGTTAACATATAATCTTATCTTGGATAAGCGTAATAACACATTTGAATTGAATCAATTTGCAAATAAAGAATTTTGCACCTAGCTACCTAACAACTCTTCAAGTATTCCAAAACTCTTGCAATCATTTCCAAAATGCAGTAAAACAGGAAATGAATAAAACGATATTCAAGATAGAGTTGCGTTGCGGATATTTCTAACATAACATGTGTAAATGTTGAGTTCTGCTCAAACCGGGACTAGAGGGCATGGACGGTAGCTTGCATTTCCACTACCGTCCATGAACAGGTTCAATCAAACCGAGCCTGCGACATTTTCGTTTATGTCATGTTGGGCGACCTGTGGTTTTCCACTTTTTCTATTTTATTTCTTTTATTGACATCTATCATTACGAGAATTTCATTAATAACACTTAAGTAGTTACAATAAAATTGTCTTATTTTTGTCAAAGGGTTGGACAAAAGGACAAGTCACGATAATAATGGCTCTTTCGCTCTGCGCTTTTAATGCCTCCTACCATTATGAGATGTTTATTTTCTTTCTCCATTTCTCTGACCGGATCAGACAATGGCATAAAACCTTCAATTTGTAAGAGTAATCTTGACCTTTCATCAGGAGTCTTCCGCGCGACACGTCGCCTAAGTTTGAGGAACACTTGTGCAAAATTATATTCTTAAAATGTCTCACAGGATGGCATCTATAAGGACGAACAGTTACTGTCGGAATGATGTACTAATGGACTTATGAATGACAAAACAAAAATCTGCAGTCCATAAAAGTTGTTCAAATGGGGAATGTTATTCAGTTGCAGCAACAGAACAACAAACGTCGTTATGGCGCCCCGCTGAACGTCCCCTGCTGAACGTCGCCCCACCGAACCTCGTTATTGCGTTCGCAGAACGTCGCCCAACCAAATGTCGCCCTTCCAAACGTCGACCCGCCAAACGTCGCCCTGCCGAATGCCGCCCCGTCGAACGTCACCCCGCCGAATGTCGCTCCGCCGAACCTCGTCTTTTCGCCTTCTGGTATAACATTATACTATGAATTTAATTGGAGATAAAAGTTAGTAAGAATTAACAGTTATATTTGTTAGTCCCGAATGAAGTGTTACCAGAAGAAAACGCTCATTCTTAACTTTACCTCCTAACCCCAGCCGTAACCCCAATCTTATATCCATCAGTGAGTCCAACAGTGATAATTGTAAATTACTGGACCTTTTATGGCATATAGAAAGATAGCGGGCAATATGCGTGTATGCGCCTCTCCATCCATCTAATGTTTGTTGTCTTACATTGGGAAAATACTATATGCTGGCCTAAGTGAGATGGATTCTTGGAACATGACCCTTGTCCAACACCCTCAGCCAAGTATGACATTGAACTTTCGGAAAGAGAATCTCATGTTTGCTCGCGATAATCAGTCTCACTGTGGAAAGCAAAAAGCATACTTTCCAAATGTATTGCAAAGTTATAATCAGATAAACAGACGAAAGGAAGGACCTACGGACGCAAGCACGGACGCATGGACGCACGCACGCGTATGGCCTTGTATCCATATGTCATGAAAAAGCTTGTTATATAAAAGTTACACATCATTACACATCATGTCACTGATGGAGTCTCAGAAGGATTGAAGGTTGGGGTGGGCGGGGGCTCATATATCATAACTATTCACAATTATTGCCAGCTTTTATTTCCAGTTTAATAACTACAATCATGTCATTCCGGAAGGCGAAAAAACTACGTTTGGCCTAGCGACATTCAGCGGGGCGCAATAACGACGTTTGTAGTTCTGTCGCAGCGAAATGGCATAAATCAGACATTATAGGCTACATATATATACGACAACGTATAATGAGATCCGTTGACATACCTTGTAAAAGATACTGTTTTTCTTGCTTAGGTCATCGTGAATCTTCGACTGAAATGCTTTAAAGTTGATGATAACACTGCTGATACCATTGAAATCAGTCTCTGCTGCCCTCCTCACATCCTTGTAACCGTCTGACGGCATGAAACATTTAGCAACTTCCCATGAATTGCTGCACCACTGGGTGGCATCAGTGTTTTTATAGGATGGCCCGTAAAATCGATGAGCACGCTGAATCTCGCTTTTAAAATTATGACATATCTGTTTAGGGCATCCAGATGGGAGATATTGCGTGGCAGTATTTCTATGGAAGTTACACTTCCCACGTCCTACATTACAAATTCTATCTGTAGGACAAACATTTTCTGTACAACAACTAGAACATGTGGTATCAGAAGGAAGTTCATTGTTGTTGCAAATGTCGCTCAAACATTTTTGCTGGAACTGTTGTATTTCATCATAAACAAAAGGCTCAATACCTTCTTTAGTAAATAGAACACCCAATGTAGCCTTGATCCAATTCTTGAATTTGGATTTTGATAGTTTATGACTGTAGATATCGGCAGCCATGTATATATTAATAGCTGTCTATTTGGGCCAGAATAGTTCAATCTACACTAAATTTCTTCTTTTTTTTCACCTTTGTTATTCTTTTTACCTCTTCGATTTTGAATCAGTTAAAATACCTACCAGAATACCTACCAGAATAAGTCTTTAACTGAATAATCGGCCAATTTTACATATCGCTTCCTTTACTAGAATGGTCACTTTTAGGCATGAACTTTACTTAAGCGTTCATTAACCTGCAAAATAATCAACAAACTATATTAGTGGTACAACAAGCAAATTCGATGAATTGGAATCCCCCGCCGAAAGGGTCAGAGTTGAGGAACGGCAAAAAATATCTCCAGCAAAAAGTTAAGAATGTTACCAAGAAGCAAATAATTTCATTAGTCAAAATCAAATTAAAAGAAAATGAATAGTTTGTTTGGGTGTGGGGGTGGGGTGGTGAGGATACAACAGTTTACATGTTGACTATAAATATTGATAGAAAACGAAAAATGAAAAAAAAAAAAAATGAAAAAAAAAAAATTGGGTGGGGGGGGGGGGGGGGGAGGGGGGTGACCAGGTGTAGGTACACAACATCACATGTTTATAATAAATGTTCATGGAAAAGAATGAAAGAAGTTTAATGAAATTCTTCCAATTGGTTGGTTTGTTATGTACAGATCTGTGGATTTTTAAACAATTAAAGGGCAATAACTATATGGAAAATTGACCAATCGAAAAAAAACTTGAAGGGCATCGTCGCAGTATCTTGGTTCATGTCTATTTCAAGTTTGATGAAATTCTACCTGCTAGTTACTGAGAAATGGCTGCAGACGGACATTTTTCATTAAATCAAGGGCAATAACTCTGAGGGAAATTGACCTATCAAAAAAAAAACTTGATGGGCATCAGCGCAGTATCTTGGTTCATGTCTATTTCAAATTTGATGAAATTCTACCTGTTAGTTACTGAGAAATGGCTGCAGACGGACATTTTTAGCTCGACTATTCATAGAATAGTGAGCTATTGCACTCGCCCATGCGTCGGCGTCGGCGTCGGCGTCGGCCGTCTGCGTCCCGATTTTGGTTAAGGTTTTGTATGTAAGCTGGTATCTCAGTAACCACTTGTGGGAATGGATTGAAACTTCACACACTTATTCACTGTGACAAACTGACTTACATTGCACAGGTTCCATAACTCTATTTTGCTTTTTTACAAAATTATGCCCCTTTTTCGACTTAGAAATTTTTGGTTAAGGTTTTGTATGTAAGCTGGTAACTCAGTAACCACTTGTGGGAATGGATTGAAACTTCATACACTTATTCACTGTGATGAACTGATCTACATTGCACAGGTTCCATAACTCTATTTTGCTTTTTTACAAAATTATGCCCCTTTTTCGACTTAGAAATTTTTGGTTAAGGTTTTGTATGTAAGCTGGTATCTCAGTACTTACTAATGGGAATGGATTGAAACTTCACATACTTGTTCACTATCATGATCTGACATGCACTAAGCAAGTCCCATAACTCTACTCTCTTTTTTTTCAAAATTATGCCCCTTTTTTGACTTAGCAGTTTTTGGTTAAATTTTTGTATGTAATCTGATATCTCAGTATCCACTAATTGGAATGGATTGAAACTTCACACACTTGTTCACTGTCATGATCTAACATGCACTGTGAAGGTCCCATAACTCTACTTGGCATTTTTACAAAATTATGCCCCTTTGACTTAGCAGTTTTATGTTAAGTTTTTGTATGTAAGCTGGTATCTCAGTATCCACAAATTGGAAAGGATTGAAACTTCACACACTTGTTCACTGTCATGATATGACATGCAGTACAGAGGTTCAATACCTCTACTTTGTATTTTACAAAATTATGCCCCTTTTTCAACTTTTGTATTCATTCAATTGACAAGGCTGTTGAATAGTCGAGCGTTGCTGTCCTCCGACAGCTCTTGTTTATTAAATCAAGGGCAATAACTCTGAGGGAAATTGACCAATCAAAAAAAAAACTTGACGGGCATCAGCGCAGTATCTTGGTTCATGTCTATTTCAAATTTGATGAAATTCTACCTGTTAGTTACTGAGAAATGGCTGCAGACGGACATTTTTTATTAAATCAAGGGCAATAACTCTGAGGGAAATTGACCAATCAAAAAAAAAACTTGACGGGCATCATCGCAGTATGTTGGTTCATGTTTATTTCAAGTTTCATGAAATTCTACCAAATAGTTACTGAGAAATGGCTGCGGACGGACGGACGGACGGACTGACGGACTGACGGACGGACAACGCCATTTCAATACCCCCCTCCCGATTTCATCGGCGGGGGATAATTAGTGTGACTGTTTATATGTTATTACATGTAGTAGTACAAGAACCTTTGAATTTCATTCTGTAGCTATATTTGGCAAAAGGGGTCATTCATTTTTAGGGACCCACTGTAGTTATTTATTAAATTATTGAAAAGTAAATAACTAAATATTGCTATAAATTAAATTAAATTACAGAAGTGTTTTTTTATTTTTATTTTGGTTAATAAGAGCTGGAATGATGTGTTTATTAGGCATGTTAGATGGAGGTGTTTCTACCTGGTTATAAAGATGTGTATTTATATCTTAACAAAATGAAAAAGATACTACTGTCTCGTGGCAAACAAAAAAGGGGATGCTTTCATTACAGGCGGCGATCATACTGGTTATATTGTAGTACATATATATCCTGACAATATAAATATAGGGTAATACATGTATATATCGACTATGTAAAAGAAAAGAAGTTTGTTAATGTTTTGGTATTTACATTCCCCTTTCCTTTTCCATTAAAAACTATGACATTCATTTTGGATGAACAGCAAAAGAAAAGGCGCGAAAGTTATGACAACGCTGCTTAGTGATAACAGGCCACTGTTTTGGCGATATCCGCGTATAGTTAAAGAGGTCGTCGCAGGTGTTCCTTCTAGTAAACAAAATGGTCGGGAAGCTGATTTTAATGTTAAGGTGATTCTGCACGTTCGGGTCGAATTTTTTCTACGATGTAGAATTTGATTAATCTTTGATTTTCAAAACTTCAGAATATATTTAGCAAATTCAGCAAATCAAACGAAAGCTTCGTGTACTTGAATTTTTGATAAACTGATCTGAAAAATTTGGACCGCACGCGATTTTCATAATGAGAGTCTATGGGACATTTTCGCAAATATATTTTTTCTACAATGTAAATTTTAATAAAAAAATTCTCACAGGGGTAAATAAGCATATTACCTATAATGTGGTGAAATAAAATGTATGGGTCCATGTGATTTGTCCATGATCAAAGAACACCGCCCATTTCAAACTAGTTATAAGACATTTTTTTTAAAAATTAATTTACGTGCCAGATGTTTTAATATCATATTTTAACTGTACACTGACAGAAAAAGTACCATTGTTTTAAATTTACTCATAGGTTCCCATTAGTTCAATAAATGGTTTTCATTTCCTAGGCCAAATCCGCGCTTTATACTACGTTTTCCGGATAAACATTTCGGTTTATCAAACGTGCAGAACTACCTTAAATGCAACAAAACGTGTGCAATCTATAATATAACCTTGTTCATAAATTGACAAGAAATATAATGTAAATATAAGAAATTATTATTTTTTTTTTGAATTCATGCGAAATGAACGACAGAACGGGATCGGCAAATTGAACATGTCCGATCATATTCAATCCAAACATTCAAATATTTCATTTCATATTTGGCACAAGGAAGGAGATGTTTATTAGGACATGGGGATGAATAATACTGAGGTATATGGAAAAACATGTATAGTTTCATAATATTGTGTCACATGCATGTATTTATGATATGAAAAAAAAATGTTTTCGATTTTTGTTTTTGTATAAAAGGCGGGGATGCCTTTATTAGGGGAAGAAAGGTTTAAACTGGGGTATACAGATTTATATGTATATCCTACATTTATATAAGCAATATAAACAAAATGCTGTTTTATTATTTTCCATTTCTTGCAAATGAATATTTTACAAATACCGGTAAGATAAAGACGATGGGGTGCGTTCATATGGAGAAAAGAGAGAGTTTCTACCTCGGTTTATGATATAGCCTGACAATATATACTAGGGTATTCAGTATTAATGTATGTACAGTGATATTCTGTAACAATACAGAGTTTTGTGTGTGTTTTCTTTCCAGTTAAAAGGACGGAGTACGTTCATAGTGTAGTGCCCGGGTACCCCTCCCACTTTTTTAGCAACCGCTACATCGTGTATGTGCATGTATATTTCTCTTGTAAAATTGTTTGCTCATTTCATTTATTGCATTTTCATGTAAAACATTGTTAGACCGTTTACTGTTAGACTTAAAATCATTTAATCCTTTGCTATGATCGTAAATATTGATAATTGTTGCCAATTGTTAAACCCGGAAGTGTTATTAGTCCGCCATTACCTTCCGGTGCTCGCACTGTAGCGATGACGTCACGCACGCTCTTTACTGTTTTACGTCATATATCAGTTCTAGCTAGGCCCTTCTTGAAGTTTTTCAGCGCGAATATTTAAATTGTTTAACTTGATATTTTCTCTTTTAATGCATGAATGTTTGTACTTTATTTTTGCATTCGATAATGTTAGTCGTACTTAATTATTGTAAAATTATCTCACGTTTCTATTCTGAATTTTTGTGACTTTTATCTGGTGCACACACTGTTGTGTACATTCACCACTGTGGTTGACGTCCCCGAAGGTGATTCTGCACGTTCGGGTCGAATTTCTTCTACGATGTAGAATTTGATTAATCTTTGATTTACAAAACTTCAGAATATATTTAGCAAATTCAGCAAATCAAACGAAAGCTTCGTGTACTTGAATTTTTGATAAACTGATCTGAAAAAATTGGACCGCACGCGATTTTCATAATAAAATATAAATAACTACATAAATCTTCTTTATACAGGTAAATATGTTTAAACATACCTATTTTTATTCATTTCTAATACAACTAATTCATTACTATAAGACAATATAATGTTTAATCAATTCTACCTTAATTACATAGAGAGTGGTGCTGCGTATTGGAAATAACATTGTTTCTTAAACTACACTGTTTTCTTTGCATGTGCTTAATGTTAATCTACAAAATGGCATTAAGGATATAATATCTATAAAATGATTAAATATTACACATATTCATACAAAAGATAAGCCGCTATTTAATATTACATAACAACATTACTATCAGTATGTTACAGATTTTCTGAAATTCTTATTCAATGAGACAAAATTGACGGCAAGAAAATTTGAGTTCAGTTGCTATAGCAAAATCAAAGTAAAGTACTGCAACACCATAATGAAACTTTAATACTACAGTACCATAATCAAAGTATATAACTTTAACATCATAATAAAGTAAAGTACTGCAACAAGATAATAAAAATTTAGTACTGCAATACCCTAATTAAAGTATAATACTGTGTACAGTGTACTGCAACACCATAATTAAAGTATAGTACTTCAACAGCATAATCAATGTATAGAAGAGCAACATCATAATCAGAGTATAGTACCGCAACATCATAATCAAAGTATAGTACTATGTACTGCAACACTTAAAGTATCGAAGTATATAACTGCAACACCATTATCAAACTATAGTACAATGCACAGTGTACTGCAAGATCATAATCAATGCACAGTACTGCAACAACATAAAGTTTTAGTTCTGGAAAACCATGGTCAAAGAATAGTACTGCAACGTGGCAGTCAAAGTAAAGTACTACAACATCATTATCAAAGTTCATTACTGCAACATCATAATCAAAGTATAGGTTTGCAACACTTCAAAACCATACTCAAAGTATAGTACTGCAACATGATAACCATTGAATTACAGTACTGTAACACTAAAACCAAAGTTCAGTACTGCAACAAAATAATCAAAGTATAGCAATAAAACTCCACAATTATTTACATTTCATCATAACTGTCTTCATCTTCTGCAGTAAGTTCCGTTAATGTAGGAGAATTTGAACAACTGACTCCACGGCAAATTCCACATCCCACAGAACATTCTAAACCGTGTTTCCTGCAAGTACAACGTTTGCTGTCACATCCTGTTTTACAGCTGCATCGGATGACTTTAAGCAAATATTCTGGTGCTGGCGGCAAAGTCATTTTGACTGGGCTTAAAATGTTGTCAGACACCTCCCAACCCCATTCCAAAGGATCAAGATTTTCATTTCCCATCCATGTATGGGTTTGCCAATAAACTCTCATACTATGAAACGCCGCAGCAGAACTGGTGGGAGGTAGACTATGCACTTCCACAAAGCTTGTGCTACATGAAACTTTCCTAGCAAATTTCTGAAAACGAAGGTGATCCAAACTTTCAGAAGTTCCCCCTTCAAACAAACAGATCATCGCATATTCACCTAACTTCTTTACATCGTCTTTTATTTCTGCATTGATGAACATTAATGCATTATCCCTGAAATTCTGCTTTGTGCACAAAACTTTAAGAGCTGAGGCTTTGCCGATGCCATGTACTTTTGAAGTTGTGTCGCATTCTGTCAGTGCATGAATAAAGGGAAGTAGACTACAGACATCTTGTCCCAGTATTTGTTTTGTCTTCTGTATATCCCATACCCTTTTGCCTTTCCCTCGTTTCGGTCTTGAATCTGATCGAAAATACACACCATGTTTTATTCCATCAACATGGTAACACAGTAACACAAGCAAATCTGTATCTTCTCCAACAACCACTGTAGTGTCTGTTTCAGCTGACTGCACTGCAGTTTTGACAATGAGGCAATCAGCATCATTTGTGGCTTGTTTTACAGGTATTCCATGATTGGCAAATGTTTCACTGAGAAGCGCAATGAAGTTTTTCGTATTGTCAGTATTCCGCAGAAAGACTTCTTTGTTTGTTTTGCATGGCGTTGCTCTTGCAAAAAGAACTTTAGTTCCAACTGCACCTTTCTGTCTCCTTAAATGTGTTAAATCTTTAGTAGATGGACTGTTGCTGTAACCATCAAAAACAACAACAGGTTTCCTGTATCTCTGTTTAAGATAATTGGTGTATTCCTCACATATAGATCCAAATGACATGCCTTTCTGCCATGGAATCCTTTGTAAAAGAGAACCTCCATCAATGACATAAGCACAGTCGCCTGAATTCGGAATGTTTGTTGCACTGCAGTCCCCCAATTTCCACATACTTTTAGCAAGAAGAGATTTCGTAGGTTGCCTTGGCATGCCAGTATTGTCAAAAAGTGAACTTGGAACACTGCATAACTCATATGTAAAAAGGCCTTGTGTGTCATCCACTAATCTTCCTGCAGCGGTGATTAATCTTTGAAAAAGTAGCTGGGTATCTATGTTGATGTTTTCTCCTGACAGTGTAATTGATGTTTTTTCAGACAATGTGACAGCTTGCCAAGATCTCTGGAATGAAAAGTCATTCAGGGGTTTTCCCATCATTCTCTGAATTATACTGTTACCAATATCATTGGCCTGATCAGCAGTTACTTTACTCCCTGCTGTTAATCCAGTTTCAATGTTACGTAAAGATAAATCAGAGCTATTAAAGGGATCTCTCTCCTTTAAAAATGACATTATGGTACTGGTATCTTTTGCGTCCTTGTCAATTCTAGATTTACGAATTTCTTTGTGCCCATCATTAGGATTGTTCATGCCCAACAGATCTAGCATGGCATTATTCACTTCTGCTTTGGCTGGCATAGACATCAACCAGAGTGTTCTTTGATTCTCACTTATGCCTCTACCTCTTGTCAGTCCTCCTGTGGTTTTAAGAGATCTCATTAATACTTGTTCTATAATTAGATCTGTTGATAATCCAGCCCAAAATTTGTCTGTTCTCCGCACAGAATGGAAGCCGGAGACGAACGCTTCATGTACTTCAGGATGACTTGCCTTCAACTGCAACATTTTTTGTAGATATATGTATGCCGACTTTAAGTAAAGATTGTGTCCAGATGCAGCAAAGAATGGAAGCATTCTGAAGACAGATCGTAAATGGTCATACCAGTTGCTTGTCCGTTCAGCTCTTATGAAATCACGCAATATTGTAATCATCTCCATGTACTGGATCCAGAGTCTTGCTGTGCGATATCCTTTTAGGTAATCTGTCTTAAGTGTCAGTATTTCACACACAGATTGCAAACTATCATCTTCACATATAGCATCTTTTAGAATTTGTTTTGACTCCATCTTGTCATACAATTCTACAATCCTCTGCATTAACTGCTCATTTCCAGACTGCTGCTTTTCACTGACTGATACCAAAGAAGTGTCTTGCTCTGAATTAGCAACACAAAATGAAAAACTCGACTCTTTTGAAGAATTATCTATGTCTATCTTTGTAATGCTCCGAATTCCATCTGACAGCGAAGACTCTTCAGATATCATTTCATCTTCCGACTGTTTCAGTGTGAGAGTAGCATTGTGTTTCATGAAAACATTTCCAAGTCCTGTATGTTGAGATACTTGTGTTTCGTCTTCTTGGATGGGTGAAATGTAGTGAATGTTTAAAGCAGATGATAGTAAAAGAGTGTGCAGTGCTGTATCAACCATGAAATGTCCTCTTACAGCTCTTGCTACTGCTTTTCCGGTCAACATATATACTACTGCATTGGAAGAATATACAGTTTCTAACACCTCTCTCAAACCTGAACCACTCATCAAATGTCCTATGCATCCCAGAAAGCTCATCTGAGTGTGGAAACCACCTAGACGAAGAACAACATTTTTAATCGGGCTTGATGGTTGTACAGTATCAAGTATATATGTAGCTTTCTGAAATAATGGCTGATCAAATGTAAGCACTGGTGTAACATCATACGTCCTACTTACTTTGGCAACGAAGTGTAAGGTAGAAGTTATGCAAGACAAATCACTAGGTGGCATACCTATCATAGAAAGGAATGTTGTGGTTGACTTTGGAAAAAATTTCTGTTTCTTTTCATACAGGTGCATAAATCCTGACAAATTTGGTCTAGCTGGTCGCATTGGATGTACAATATTTGAAAATATGTCAAATACTCTATCTTTACTGTGGGTGTTTGTCGCATCAAGCTCTGCAAGGTTGTGAAACACATCTGCTTTAAATTCGTGTTCAGGTTCTTTAAAATACTTGATTTCAATTCTTCCAAGTTCCACTACTTCATCCATACTTATATCTCTGCGAGGAATACGCGCATGAACTTGTGTACCTGGGGTATTACATGCAATAATTCCCATCCCATGGAAGGTGTTGCTTCCATGTAATGTTCTTACATTATGATCCACATTATCAGCAGAAAACTGAACAAATGATCCAGGGAAGAAAGATGGCATACTTGTATTCAACATAGCAGCTGAATTTGACTCAAACTTTTGCACTTCCCAGTATGACGAACAAAATCCCATACTATTCAGATTATCAATCAAAAATCTGGAACCAAAATGGTGGTATAATTGCACTGCTAGACCAATCTGTAGAGGGGCTTGGATACTCCTGGGTCTACAACTTTGTATAATTGCTTGTCCTATAGATGCAATCTTTACATCTTTGTCTTTTTCACTGAACAGCAAGTTAAGAAGTAAAAGTAAGCTCTGTGGAATGAAACATCTATTTTTGTCACTTGAACCAATTGAGTCTGGTGATGGATAGACATTATTATCAGCAGGGATGTCTAGAATATCCGATTTAATCAACTTTGGGACTGTTTTGATAAGTCTTGTTTTTTCTTCCTCTTCAGTTCTTTGTCTTTTGTTTTCTTCAAAACTATGTAAAATTGAAGATGCTGTTTGCCTTAGAGTAAATTTGTCAACCTGTCCTTCTTTACTGCTAATAACTAAAGCGTCACCGAAATACTCTACTAATTTCCTTTTCATATGCTTCGCTGAATATGCATTTTCTCCACACTCTTTCTCCATCACTTGAACAAGTTCTGTTACAGTAACAACATCTTCACTATCTTCTATGTACTCAACTACAGCCATAAATCTATCATTTGTTTCTCTATATGGTCTTCCTATTGGACTTTTAGCAGGAATATCTTGAAACGCTTTTGGAATTTGTCTACCGGTTCTGAAATTAACATTACATGACTGGTGGTACACTGCATCTGCAGCAAACAAATCAATGACATATACTAATCTACATGCAACAATGTCGGCCCACTTATCATTTCTTTGTGCACATATTTCTTTTATTGTTGACTGAAAGTCAGTGCTTCTCACTGGAAATACATCATGTCCACGTTTTCTGGATGAGTTTTTTGCATCTTTTCCACAAAAAAGACATTTATGCTTAAAATCAAAATCATTACCAGATCTTAGTAACCTAGTTTCATTAGTATGTGCATCTAATTCAGTCAATACATGTCTTTTGTCAGCGTACTTCTTTCTGCAATCTGTGTGTACTTTTTGTCCGGCAGTTGGTTTTACTGTATCCTTTTTCAAAGCACTTATCTGGTTGATGCCGTGGCTTCCCTTTTCTCTTAAAACGGCAGTATCATCAGTGTCAGTGAAAGATTTTTCACAAATAGCACAAACTTCCATCTGAAACATACACAAGAAAAATAAATGCCAGCTATGACTACTTATGCAAAATGCCTGGTCAAGCATGTGTGTAAGAAGAAATATCTTTTTCAATAACTTCATTTAAGCCATTAAATTTTAACCTTAAATCTTTATATGTATTTATATGATTTCTATGTATTTAGCATAACCAAATGCATTACCAAATGTTTACAAATAAGAACAAGTCTATAAAAATAGCAGTTGAGAACAAATATTTTGTACTGTAGGTGTACGGACTCACTTACTGTAGTAGGGTATAGCTATAGGGAATATATGTTGGACAACATCAGCATTTACATGTAACTCTTTCAAACACCATAAATACTAATCCAACATGTATCTGAAAAGAAACATTTCAAAACATTATAAAATAAAAATGATAACTTGTCTTTTCCTCATTAATGAGCACAACCCCTTCATATACGTTAGAAAATGACATCATTTAGATTATTATTACAGAGATAGAAGGTATATAAAAATCATTAGCATGTAATATATATTGCTTCAATCCAGATAAAAAAAATACATGATAGGACACTGAAACTGACCTGACTTATCTATGAGTTTATCCAAGTTTATGACATATATATTGGATACCCACAGCATTTTCACTGTTTTAAACATCACCACGCCATAAGACCAAAGCAACATGAATCTTCTGTGAAAAGAAACAAATCACGTAACTAAATATCACTACGTGAATGATATACCTATCGCTAGTAGATTAATGAAATATGAGTAAATCATCTTAAAAAATATATAAATACTACATTCAATAATGAAAGAAATATGGAAATAATATACAATCAAAATCAATACAATATAAGACAATTAAAAACCATCGGCATTTGATATTTTTGACATTAGGGTGCTTACCTTGCATATTATATTTAGAACAGCTCAAACCTTTCTCAAACAACCACCAAGACCAAGGCAACCTAAAGCTCTGAAAAGAAACAGTTCAGAACACTATAAGTATCCATACAAGAATTATTTGTCTTTCAAATATAAAAGCAGAAACGGTGCCCAAATTAGAAGCTATCATCTTTGACTTTAAGCAGTTATAATTTTGTTGTAAATTATGAATAATATGTACCTAATTACCTATGTTAAGCTATTTATTGACTTGAAACTAGCCATATCCTTCTTGTTTCCTTTCTCTACAAACTGATCTGGAGATCTGTTATCTCTGTAAACAAAGAATTACAATTATTCATTGCATACATTGAAAAAAAATCCTCTCATTACAAAAATAACTGTCAAAAATAATATTAGCAGTGAACAGTTTTTAATTTGCATTTTGACGGAAACTGCGTTCCATATTTGAAAAAAAAATCAAGCGTGACCTTGACTTAACATGTCTTTTAAAATGTTTTTATTCCTTTGTATGACAATTTTATACTACCAATTACTATATTATGTTATATCAGAGCATCTTTGGCTCAAATCTTTGTTTAAAATGCGATTTTTATCCGAAATGAATATCGGTCATTTTGCATGCAACACGATGGTCAAAGTTATACTAATACAGTTTAAAGAATGATCATGGCAAGCTAAATTGATCAAATGTATATTGAAATTGATTACTTACCTTAGATTTAAACTTTATCCATCCGAATTACGTATTATTTATAAATTTAATCTCGGCCAGATACATTTTCGAAAATTGTCCGCCATTTTAACTTTTCATTATGACGTCACAAATGCAAGTATAGGCCGCCGTCTACACAATATAAACAGGGAATGAAAAACACATTTTTTCAAAATATGTTCTTATCAAATGCGAGAAAATGGCAAAGTCTATTAATGGAGATTTTCTTCTGTGAATATATGGGAGTATACTCTTTTCAAAAATGTACAAAGAAATTCTTTTGCAATTTTGTCTAGGTTCGGACCTTCCCTTATTAGACTATGAGGCTCCCTGCCGAGTTACCGCCTAAACAGTTACCCGAGAGCCGGAAATTTCCATCTGCATCTATAACCAGTGACAGAATCTTTTCTTGCATACCGATTTCAAGAAATAATAATAAAAATAAAATCAATCGGCTTTCTTTTAAGAACTATTTCTTATGGCAGTGTATTAAAACAAAGTGCGGGAAACCAACGTCCGTAAACAGGAAAGACGTCATGACGTTTCAAAACAAACAACAATGTTAAGTTCCGGTTTTGTTTTATCAGTTGCAGCGTAACGTTATGAATTTTTGATAACGTGATTTGAATCGAGAAATATACAATCAGGAACCAACAGGAACTGTCTAGGTATTGAATTTTTATTCCGTTTCTTAAATAAAATATAAATTACTACATAAATCTTCTACATATTATGTAGTTCGTTATACGTCATTTACAGCATGAGAGTCATCTTACACCCTGGGGTGTAAGACGGATTTTTCCAGAACCGGTAAAGATACCGGAAATCCCCGTCTGGTATACAAGAATAATTTGTTATACACTTTTTGTAAGTAACACTTAAAAGTAAGTGTTCTGAAAGCTTGTAGGTTTCGATAAGAATAATCTTAAGCTTTTATCCACTATTTAGAAAGTAATGCAAAGGTAGCTCTACATAGATTTAGATTTTTTTTATTCATTGTTTTAATAGATCTACGTTAGACTTATATAACTGCTTGCTTTAGTGGTCACGAAACCTCGGGTAGCACCGCTCGCGAGTATCTTGATTGCCATCGCAGTTTTTTCGGCATTTTAAGATTGTTGAAATTAGGTAAAGAAACGTGAAATATGTTTGTAATATTTTTGACTTGTTCATAAGCTGTGTATTTTCTTTATTCATTCTTATTTCACGTTGGGTCCTATGTCATTCACTTAATAATTGTTAAGGCCCATTAACAAAATAAAGTAGCAGAAACGCTCAGAGCATCTTATCTGTTATCCCTTCACTAGATTTACATTTTATTTATTTCACTTTAAAGTGGAGTCCATTTTAGTTTCAAATCTTCAACACTAGATCTAGGTGGAAGTGTAATTTTGATCGAGCTGTGTCCGTAAAATGTCTGTGTTGATTTGACTGAAGTAATTGTTAAAATTGTGATTGCGTATTGTCCGTCTCAAAGCCCTAATTTTCCCGTGCACCGGCTCGCAACAATATTTTGGTATACAGTTGTGCATTTATATATCAATAATATGGAAAAAAAACACTGTTTTGTTACAAACAGGAGAGGGAATTCCTGTATTCAAGCGTTTGTGTGGTGATTACAATTGGGTAAACGGTAGTATATGTATATCCTGACAATATATATATATATATATATATATATATATAGTAGAGAGAATTTATACGAACTAAATCACCACCACAATATACCAGACCAATTACGGCAAAGCGCCTAGCAGTACAAACGAACTCGCATATGCTACAGAAAGTCCACTAACCCAATAAGATTAGTTTCGATGCTGCTTTATATACGAGCCCGAATTGTACTACACATTCGTACTGGTTATATATATATATATATATATATATATATATATATATATATATATATATATATATATATATATATATATATATTGTTATACATTTTAAAATCGGAGCACTATTAAAAAAGATGTGGCAGTTTGAAGTTAAGTGTAAGATGTAAAACATGGTAATTTCTTTCATTGTAGCTGGAAAATGTAGAGAAATTGTTTTACAGAAATAAGTAAATACAGTTTAAATATGCATCTAGAAATTCAATAAATCAGCCATTTTTTTGTTACCATGGAAACAAAATAGCCGCCATTTGTATCAAATATCTAAATGATCATAACTTTCTCATTTTTAAGCCGATTTAAGCCGAAATTCTGTCACTTCTTTAAATGATTTAACAAATCCTAGCAGATGAAATTAACATAAGAACAACATTGTCTTTCCCTTTAACAATATTAAAGAAAAAAGTTTTTATATGTTTTGGTAAAAAGAAGAAGTGTGCATTTATATGAGAGTGGCCTTTGACACTAAGGTGTATTTCAGTAAATATGCCTTGTTATTCAAAATTAAAGCATGTTCAGCCCGTTCGTAGTGCTATGGCAAGATATAGTCTATAGTGAACAAGATTGTAATATTTACTTTTTAAATATGGATTTATTGAATGGAGCACCAGTCAAGTTACTTCTGATGCAAACGTTGTATGAAATTTTGTGAAAATATCTGTAAAGCTGTGGTGCTCAGATTTTTTTCTAGTGGGGGCATAATAATATAATACAAGAGGCCCAAATGGACCTTAACCATCTGACCCTTACAGAGGCCAAACAGCCCAAACTAAACAGCTATAGACAAGGTTTGATGAAGATCCATTGAGCGGTTTATGATAGATATTTCTTTCTTTTAGCCCTAGCAATCCCTAAAAGGGGCCAACTTCCTCCATTTGAAACAAGAGCTGTCGGAGGACAGCAACGCTCGACTATTCAACAGCCTTGTCAATTAAATAAATACAAAAATCGAAAAAGGGGCATAATTTAAGAAAAATTGCAAAATAGAGTTTTTGGACATGTCAGATCATGACAGTGAACAAGTGTATGAAATTTCAATCCATTCCCATTAGTGGGTTCTGAGATACCAGCTTACATACAAAAACCTAACCAAAAACTCCTAAGTCAAAAAAAATACAAAACAGAGTTATGGGACCTGCATAGTGCATGTCAGATGATGACTGTGAACAAGTGTGTGAAGTTTCAATCCATTCCCATCAGTGAGTACTGAGATACCAGCTTACATACTAAACCTTAACCAAAATTTTCTAAGTCGATAAAAGGGCATAATTTTGAAAAAATGCAAAACAGAGTTATGTGACCTGCATAGTGCATGTCAGATCATAACAGTGAACAAGTGTGTGATGTTTCAGTCCATTCCCATTAGTGGATACTGAGACACCAGCTTACATACAAAAACTTAACCAAAAACTGCTAAGTGAAAAAGGGGGCATAATTTTGAAAAAATGCAAAGTAGAGTTATGGGACCTTCTTAGTGCATGTCAGATGATGACTGACTGTGAACAAGTGTGTGAAATGTCAATCCATTCCCATCAGTGGGTACTGAGATACCAGTTTACATACAAAATCTTAACCAAAAATTTCTAAGTCGAAAAAGGGGCATAATGTTTTTTAAAAGCAAAATAGAGTTATGGAACCTGTGCAGTGTAAGTCAGTTTATCACAGTGAATAAGTGTGTGAAGTTTCAATCCATTCCAACAGGTGGTTACTGAGATATCAGCTTACATACAAAAACTTAACCAAATCGGGACACGGACGCGGACGCGGACGCGGACGCGGACGCCGACGCACGGGCGAGTCCAATAGCTCTACTATTCTTCGAGCTAAAAAATCGGAGAGAGCACCTTACAAGTACCCTACAAACCAAGTCTGATGAGAATCCAACTAGCCATTCATAAGAAGGTGTTTAAAAGGTATTCCTAGTTTTAGATCTTGCAGTCCCTAAAAGGGAACAAGTGTTCCCAATTGCAAAATTTTGGTAAAGGGCCTTTTAATAATGCTACAAATCAAGTTTGGGTGAAGATCCATCCGACAGATCTTTAGAAGAAGTCTTTTGAAGACATTTCTATTTTTAGTTCCAGTAGCCCATAAAAGGGAATGACTGCCCCGATTTGTATAAATTGGAGACCTTAAGGAGTAGGTTACCTTGTTACAAGGGTAAATTCAAATTAGTTGAACCGCAGCATCTTTTTGTATTTCGTGTAATATGAAGTTTTAACTGCTAAAATCTCAGTTTCGTTTGTCTCTGTCCCTTCAAGTTCAATTTTTATCAAAGTTTGAAGAACAAGACCCTCCAAAGGTATTTCATATTGAAAGAAGAAGTAAAATACTGATATTTAACACTTTTCAGTGTATTCTAATTTCATTGATATCCGTAGAAGTCTGCATAATTGATGATTTTACAAGTATGCACGTTAGCTTTCTAATATAACTTTAAAATGTATATGTCGCGGGGCTCGTGTTTCCATGGTAACGCATTTTCTCTCATTTTTTAACAACTATGTATAAAAATAGGGGTTTTCGACGGCTTCAGTGCCATTCTGTTACAATATCTGTTTTACTTGATTAAACGCCTATTTTTACGCAAAACATATTCGACAAAAATTAAGATATTTAATGACATATAACATAAATGAGCATAAATATCATTGTAAATAAACTATTTAGTAAGCATTAAAAAAGATCAGACATCAGATAAGATTAATAAAATATCAGAATATTAAGATACATTAAGACAGCTGTTTGTTATTAAGTAAGAATAAGTGGGTTATTGCGATTCTGTACAAACAACTGTATTTTGTATTTGTTATAATATAGTTCATATTTGAATGTATTTACACAACAAAATCATCCAGTTCACGCTACTTCAATCTCTCAAAAATTACAGTCACAGTCTCTAAAAGAGTGCAAAGTAATTTCCAAAATAATGAGCTTTCAACTTCTTTTTGAAAACATCTATTGTGTCTGAGTTCCTTATTTCGAGAGGCAATTCATTCCAGAGTTTAGGTCCAACAGTACCAAAACTTCTGTCGCTGAACGTTTTGCGCTTGTTGAAAGGAACAACGAAACACCCAGTAACGGAATTTGAAGAACGCAAGTTCCTTGTCTGTGTTTGTTTTATGAGAATATCAGAAAGATATTCTGGAGAGTTTCAAACTGAACAATTATATATGTAGGTGAGCATTTTGAATGTGATTTTGGCTTTGATTGGTAGCCAGTGAAGGTCATACAGCGCTTGCTTGGAACTGTCATATTTTCTTCGATTGAGGACAAGTTTTGCACACATGTTCTGAATTCGTTGCATTTTGTTTACTTCGCTTTGAGCAATACCATACAGAATGACATTACAATAATCTAAATGGGATATCACCAATGACAGGACAAGGGTTTCGGTAGCCTCTTTGGTAAGATATTTCCGGATACATTTTATTCTGAAGTAGTTGAGCATTGCTGTTCTACACTTTCGTTTTACATGTTCTTTTAGATTCAAGTTTTCATCCAGGAATGCACCTAGATATCGAATAAAGCTCACTGATTTCACTTCATCACCTACAATGCATACTTTGTCAGTTTGTTTGTTACCATTCTGTTAATGACCAACATGGAATATTTGGGTAATATTATTAGCAAAATACCAAGCACTTTACAAGGTACCCTATTTTTTCTTAAAGTTTAAAGTTACCATGGCAACAGAGATGTTTAAAATGGCTTATATCTTGCTTTTTGTCATAATTTCTCATAAAATAATATTGAATAAGATTATCTTTCTAGTTGATGTAGCTTTAAAACATATTATTTCTAACGTAAGTTATATTTTCGTGTTATCTGCATATATTCAAATAAATTTCTATGCTTAGAATACTTACAGCAGTACCCTTCGTCTGGCATTTTTTTCATGGAAAAATCGTTCAGCATGCTACTATTTTTCTCATGGATATTGTTGAAATGAAAATAAAAAGCCGAAGCTGTGTTTCTTAAATAGACTAGTGTCAACGCTTTTGAATTTTACATTTAGATACATAGGTCACGGGCTTCGTTTCCATGGTAACATCAATTCAATTCAAGAAACCACAATTTTCTACTGAAATATGAACAATTTTACATCTTAGTTTTAGTATATAAGTAACAAATTATCAACGGAACCTGAAAAATAGGTATTACAAATCAAACTGCTAGATTTTTTATTTGAAAATGGCCGTAACAAGTAACCTCTCATCCAACTATATTCCAAATAACATTGGTTACCATCATCCATTTTCTTACATTCCGCATAACATTTCAATATAACTACATAAAAGAGGCAAAATATTGATTATTATTCAGAGCAAAAGACTCATAAAAATATTTCTGCAAATAATAGTTATTTGAAAATAGTTTGAATAAAGAAAATGCACAGAATTACGTACTTTCAAGATAAAAGTTATAAATTTTGCGCGGTAACTGACACGTAACGTCATGACGTCAATGACGTCATTTTAAGGCAACATTGTTTTGAAGCGTTTCTGCGGCAATTTATTCACTATTTCTGCATTATTAAACCATAAAGCGTCAGATCGAAGACAGGTCTATGATTTGTTTTCAGAAGAATGAATATACAAACACATTTAGTTTGTCGTAAACGCCGTCGTAAATCGTCACGTTAGCTTCCGGTCGGACATGCGCACATACAAATATAAAGGTAACCTACCTCCTTAAAATAATGCTACAGGTCAATTTCGATGAAGATCCTTCCAGCGGTTCACGAGAAGAAGTCGTTTAAAAGTATTTCTTATTTTGGATCTATCGGCCTCTAAAAGAGGCTAAGTGCTACAATTTGAAAAAATTTTGAAGAAGACATTATAATGATGTTGCAGACGAAGTTTGAGGAAGACCCTTCAGTCAGTTCATATGAAGCAGTCTTTTAAAGGCCAAGTGCCCCCATTTGGTCAAAATTGGCAGAGAACATCATTATGATAATGATGCTACAGACCAATTTTGATGAAGATCCTTCTAGTGATACATGAGAAGACGTCGTTTAAAGGTGTTTCTAATTTTGGCTCCAGCAGCCCCTAAAAGTGGTCAAGTGCCCCCATTTGAAACAATTTGGGAGAGGACCTTATGATGATACTACAAACTAAATTTGATGAAATCCTTCAATCAGTTCATGAAAAGTCGTTTAACGGTACATGTATTTCTAATTTTGGTTCTGGCGGCCCCTTAACGGGATCAGGTGTCCCCCATTTGAACAATCTGAAGAGAAGACCTTGTAATAATGCTATAGACCAAGATTGATGCAAATCCTTCGAGCGGTTCATGAGAAATCGTTTAAAGGTATATCTAATTTTAGCTGTGGCGGCCCAAAAATTGGCCAACTGACCCCATTTGAACAAATTGGGAGAGGACCTTATAATGATGCTACAGGCTATATAAGAGGAAACTCCTTCAAGTGGATGATAAGAATGATGCTACAGAGCAAGTTTGATGAAGAGTTTCATATCTGGCTGACCTCATTTGGTAATCTGACGTTTCTGCTTGCAAGCTGGCACCCGCCTTACTCCTTTATGTATACTACCGATAAAAATTTAAAAAAATATTCTAACATACATTTTAATTCAGGCACAAACAACAGTTAATGTTACCATTACTACATTGTCAATACCTTACTGTTGCTTACAAGGTTTTGCTTTGAACAAAATTGGTGAATGGCTGTGTAAATATATATATATATATGCCTGTTTAGCCATGTTCCCCTTTGAATGGGTCTGATAAACAGACCTTTTCTCAATCGCCAATAACTGACATAATCTTCCCAACTCTGGCAAATATTAATCATACGAGAGAAATGAATTTATTTCTTTACATATTTCAGTCCAGACAACTGTATTTAGAATAACTGACTGTGCCACGATCTAGTGACCTACTTTTTTCACCCACAAAAACTTCATGGAAATCATTCCTATAATACAGGTAATATACAGCTGTACTACAAGTTTTTCGGAAGACAATTTAGGCCCTTCCTGAATAAATGTGTTTTGATAACTTCATCTGCAAACTTATTCAGTCAATCTCTTTTCAGCATAGTTTCAAAAATATAGATGAATATCTATCTTACACTGTAAAAACAAAATGTGATTGAATTTTAACTAAATACACTGATTTCTGTACATATTGCTACAGTAATTCAATAAAATGTTAGGACATTACACTCATTGTCTTGGCCTTATATATGTCAACTAAATAATTGTATATCTCTTTTTTTTCATGCAAATCATGTATAACAAGTGAATGAAGTATTGCCATGCAATACAAAGTCCCCTACTGGAAGGCACCTAATTTTCTCTACTGCAGTATAACATAATGAACTGATATCTGTCAATGATGTATAAACAATATTGTACTATATATACAATATGTTATAACAAAACACTTGGATTAAAATTTATATATATAAAAACCTACAGTTGTTTTCATATTAAATTTTTTTGGTTGATTATAAAAATGTTCTCATGTAAGTTATTTATAGTAACAACAAAGGGAAATTAATTTTTAAAAAAAAAATCTATATAATATAAGTCCACAAGTAACTCTTTACCAGGTAGAGATAGGTCAAAATACACCTAAAAATTGGATGAAACATGCATGCTGTACCACAGAAAAGTGGTCTCGATTTTTCTCTACCGCCAGTAATAAGAAAGTTACAATAAAATCTATTTATAGTAACAACAAAGGGACGTAATTCTAAAAACAAGGGTGCCTCATGGTGGTGAACATTTGGTCCAAGTTACATCAAAATCCCTCCATGCATGAAGAAGAAATGTTCCGTACAAAGTCATTCTTGAATTTGACTTTTGACCTCTAAATATGACCTTGACCTTAGACCTAGGGACCTGGTTCTTGCGCATGACATGTTGTGTCATCCAGGGGAATATTTGTGCCAACTGATATCTAAATCCTGCTTTGCATGACAAAGTTATAGACCGGACAGGAAAAAAATCCTCTTGACCTTTGATCTCAAAGTGTGACCTTGACCTTTAAGCTAGGGTACTGGGTGTTGCGCATGACACGTCGTCTCATCATGGGAAACATTTATGCCAAGTTATACTGTAATCCCTTGATGGATGACAGAGTTCTGGATCGGACAGGGAAAAAACCTTATTGACCTTTGACCTCCAATTGTGACCTTGACCTTTGAGCTAAGGGTCTGGGCTTTGCGCATGACATGTTGTCTCATCATGGGGAACATTTGTGCCAGGTAATATTAAAATCCCTTCATGGATGGCAGAGTTATGGACGGGACAGGAAAAAAACTCTGTTGACCTTTGACCCCCAAATGTGACCTTGACCTTTGAGCTAGGGGTCTGGGATTTGCGCAAGACACGTCGTCTCATCATGGGGAACACTTGTGCTAAGTGATATTAAAATTCCTTAATGAATGTCAGAGTTATGGACCGGACACGAAACAGACCTTGTTCATGCTATGTTAACATTTGACTGCTAAGTGTGACCTTGACCTTTGAGCAAGGGGTCTGAAAGTTGTGCATGACACATCGTCTTATTATGAGGTACATTTGTGCCAAGTAATATTAAAATCCCTTCATAGATGGGAGTGTAATGGACCGGACAGGAAAAAAGCCTTGCTGACCTTTGACCTCCAATTGTGACCTTGACCTTTAAGCTAGGGGTCCAGGTTTTGCGCATGACACGTCGTCTCCTCATGTGAAACATTTGTGCCAAGTAATATTAAAATCTCTTCATGGATGGGAGAGTTATGGACCGGACAGGAAAACAGCCCTGTTGACCTTTGACCTCCAATTGTGACCTTGACCTTTGAGCTAGGGGTCCGGGATTTGCGCATGACACATCATCTCATCATGGGGAACATTTGTGTCAAGTAATACTAAAATCCCTTCAAGGATGGGAGAGTTGTGGACTGGACAGGAAAAAAGCCCTGTTGACCTTTGACCTCCAATTGTGACCTTGACCTTTGAGCTAGGGGTCCGGGTTTTGCGCATGACACGTCGTCTCATCATGGGGAACATTTGTGCCAAGTAATATTAAAATCCCTTCATGGATGACAGAGTTATGGACCGGACACGAAATTGCGGACGGACGGACGGACGGAATGACGGAAAAGTGCATTCCTATAGTCTCCGAAACTGGTTATCAACCAGTAGGGGACTAATTACCATCATGGAAATACAAAAGAATACAGTTATTTTGTTGTGTCTCTTTAAGTCATTAATGAAGCAGTTTCTGTTGTTATGCATCAGTTTCGTAATTACTTTTTAATTTAATTTTTACAAAATTCTCAAAATACATGTTTTCTCAACTCATTTTCTCCAATTCGCATCTTTTTGCGACTGAAAATCTCACTGGTACCAGACCTGCGCAAAATAAAAATGCTGCTATCACCGATAATCTACAATATGCATGCTTCACACGATAAGATGCATATTAGCCTGAGAATCCAGTCTGACAATTTATAACCTTTTTTCTACCTGCATGTTAATGTCAGAAACCTGTTGAATGCCAATTAAGACTAATTAGCGCAAATTTGTTGGGATTTTTAACGCATAGATTTTAGGTATGATTTCGTCTGACAAAGCAGGAAAATTTTATTGACGACTTCCCAGGCCACATGCATATATACACAACGAACGTTTTACAGAACAGAGAAGAAAAGGTACTTTATAAAGACTTATTCATAGTACACCGTCTACAACAAACACATATTCTTTACATATTTAATGTCAACGTGACAATAAAGATGACATACGGAATACTTTATATTTAGTATTTTAAGACTTGAATATAAGTAATAGTTAGTGTTCGAGGAATAGGTCTGCATGGTCTATAAATACCATGCAGATCTATTCCGAGAATGATAACTGACTTACCTACTTGCTTATCTGTTTTAAGGTACTTCCGCAAATTGAAATTAGAAATTCATGTGAAAAATCAGAATCCTCGAAACAGCTTTCGAAATGCAAGGACACAAAAAATATATGATAAAAGTTGAAAAGATATATCTGTAGGTAAACTTGCGAGCATGAAAGCTACGCTGAACCCTATCTCCACAGTGCTTTGGAAGAAAATGAGTGAACATTTTTGGTGCAAAATTTCGGTATCGTATGCAACCTAAATTGCTATAAAATATTTATTTTCAAATCAAAGAAATGCCAAAATAGTGCACACGAGCGTTACTTTTTCAATAAAATGTCGTTAAACATTCTAATGCGCAAAACACGTGCACAGTTTTTCTAAAATATTTCGCCGCCATGTTTATTTCAAGGAATTAAATATATGATTGTTCTTTTACCTCAGATTTCCTTACTGAAATATATATGCCTCCTTATTCATGGTTAGAGATATCCATTTAGTATAGTTTAGCACTGCCCGATCTCCTTAATCTGTTACCGATCCTTTACATTTAAAGAATAAACGCAATGTGTAATGATAGTTTTTCGCTTTACACACCACCTTTGGACAAGAAAGGCGTTTCACTTAAAATTTGTAAGCATCCGCTGGCAAAATATTATTGAAAGATCGGAACTTTTTCTAAAATAAAGTTAAATTTCAATCATTTTCAAAAACTGGAAATATTGCACATTGTGTTGAATACATAAATAAAACAAAAATCCCCAAAATAAACCATTTTAGAACTTTTCCGGGAACTATAAGTTTCAGCCGAACAACGCATTTCAGGATGACACAAAACTGGTTTCTCTTTGTAAACAGTGTCAAAGTTCACCTGAGGGACATTGCTGAAAAAAGTAAAAGTGCTTACTTGTTTCAGTTTTACATCCTGTAGAAAACGATCAACTTTCAACTTTAAATGCATATATGTTCTAAAATTATTCCAATATCAAAAACCGTCCGATCTTTTCCGTGAGAAATAAAACGAAGCAAATTTAACTATTTGTTTACACTTTAACCATGTGAAATTAAAGGTATGTACTATCACGAGACTCCCGTGCATTTTGAACCTCGTGGTGAATAAACTGAATTTACTTTAAAGTATGGTGTCTCAGTTGAGCCAGTTATTTGTTAATTTCAGAGAACATACATTAAAGAGTGTTTGTGCGTGTGTGTGTGTGTGTGCGTGCGTGCGTGCGTGCGTGCGTGCGTGCGTACGTGTGTGTGTTCGGGTTTAACGTCTTTTTCAACAATTTTTCAGTCATATAAACGACGGTGTCTACTTGTAGTAGTGAGCACAATGCCCAACTTTATAGTGCTGCCTCAATGGAATATCACGCCGTAGACACGTGGCATGATACCCCACCTAGTCACATTATACTGACACCAGACTGACCAGTCCTAGCACTATCCTCTTAATGCTGAGCGCCAAGCGAGGAAGCTACTAGTACCATATTTTACGTCTTTGGTATGACGCGGCCGGGGATCGAACCCACGATCTCCCGCTCTCGAAGCGGACGCTAGATACCACTAGGCTACCGAAGCGGTTCATACATTAAAGAAGTGCTTATGAGATTATGCATGTGTGCGCATATTTCAAAGTCTACTTTATATTAACGACTATAGAAAACAAATGTGCACTCGGCAAATAGCAAGTCTATTATTTTCAGGTGTATACTGAACACTGATCCTTATGTTTGTACTCGTTATCCGTGGTTTCGTAGACAGTCTTAGTACTGGACCGCTGCTTCCGCTGTCAACACCGCAGTAATATAAAGTCAGTGTCCATTTCTATGCCGGAATTTCAATACACATTTATTATCAGTTTATATCTATGAAAGTGTGAACAAATATTATTGTTTAAGTAAACGAAGAACAGTAACTTTTGAGATATTTCTGATTTTAATCATCAGGTTTTCGCCTGAAAAGTTCAACTGATTGCATTTTGTTTGTTTTGTAGTTATCTACAATTATATACAAATTGTATTACCCCCTAACATATTTGGCTGTACATTTTTGTCTGCGATTTATTAGTCCCCTACTGGTTGAAAACCAGTTTTGGGGACTATAGGAATGCTCTTTTCCGTCATTCCGTCATTCCGTCTTTCCGTCATTCCGTCTTTCCGTCATTCCGTCATTCTGTCATTCCGTCATTCCGTCATTCCGTCCGTCCGCAATTTCGTGTCCGGTCCATAACTCTGTCATCCATGAAGGGATTTTAATATTACTTGGCACAAATGTTCCCCATGATGAGACGACGTGTCATGCGCAAAACCCGGACCCCTAGCTCAAAGGTCAAGGTCACAATAGGAGGTCAAAGGTCAACAGGGCTTTTTTCCTGTCCGGTCCACAACTCTCCCATCTTTGAAGGAACTTTAGTATTACTTGGCACAAATGTTCCCCATGATGAGATGATGTGTCGTGCACAAATCCCGGACCCCTAGCTCAAAGGTCAAGGTCACAATTGGAGGTCAAAGGTCAACAGGGCTTTTTTCCTGTCCGGTCCATAACTCTCCCATCCATGAAGAGATTTTAATATTACTTGGCACAAATGTTCCCCATGAGGAGACGACGTGTCATGCGCAAAACCTGGACCCCTAACTTAAAGGTCAAGGTCACAATTGGAGGTCAAAGGTCAACAAGGCTTTTTTCCTGTCCGGTCCATAACTCTCCCATCTCTGAAGGGATTTTAATATTACTTGGCACAAATGTACCTCATAATAAGACGATGTTTCATGCACAACTTTCAGACCCCTAGCTCAAAGGTCAAGGTCACACTTAGCAGTCAAATGTTAACATAGCATGAATAGGGTCTGTTTCGTGTCCGGTCCATAACTCTGACATTCATTAAGGGATTTTAATATCACGTAGCACAAGTGTTCCCCATGATGAGACGACGTGTCATGCGCAAATCCCGGACCCCTAGCTCAAAGGTCAAGGTCACAATTGGGTGTCAAAGGTCAACAGAGTTTTTTTCCTGTCCCGTCCATAACTCTGCCATCCATGAAGGGATTTTAATATTACTTGGCACAAATGTTTCCCATGATGAGACGATGTGTCATGCGCAAACCCAGTACCCTAGCTTAAAGGTCAAGGTCACACTTTGAGATCAAAGGTCAAGAGGATTTTTTTCCTGTCCGGTCTATAACTTTGTCATGCAAAGCAGGATTTAGATATCAGTTGGCACAAATATTCCCCTGGATGAGACAACATGTCATGCGCAAGAACCAGGTCCCTAGCTCTAAGGTCAAGGTCATATTTAGAGGTCAAAGGTCAAATTCAAGAATGACTTTGTACGGACATTTCTTCTTCATGCATGGAGGGATTTTGATGTAACTTGGACCAAATGTTCAACACCATGAGGCACCCTTGTTTTTAGAATTACATCCCTTTGTTGTTACTATAAATAGATTTTATTGTAACTTTTTTATTACTGGCGGTAGAGAAAAATCGAGACCACTTTTCTGTGGTACAGCATGCATGTTACATCCAATTTTTAGGTGTATTTGACCTATCTCTACCTGGTAAAGAGTTTCTTGTGGACTTATGTTATTATTATTATTATTATTATTTTTTTTTTTTTTTTTTTTTTTTTTTTTTTTTTTTTTAAGATTAATTTCCCTTTGTTGTTACTATAAATAACTTACATGATAACATTTTTATAATCAGCCCAAAAAATTCAATATGAAAACAACTGTGGGTTTTTATATATGCACATTTTAATCCAAGTGTGTTGTTATAATGTTATAACATATTGTATATGTAGTACAAAATTGTTTATACATCATTGACAGATATCAGTTCATCATGTTATACTGCAGTAGAAAAAATTAGGTGCCTTCCAGTAGGGGACTTTGTATTGCATGGCAATACTTCATTCACTTGTTCTCACTGCGTTTTTAAAAACATGCTGCATAAATTCTCATAGTGTATAAAAAGTCGATAGATCAAAACTGGTTAGTTTACGACGCATGAAACATCTAATAAGGAATCTCTATACATATCGAACTTGTCCCGGACCAGTATGCGGAAATACTGTGGCCCAATGTTTCAAGATTGTCTAAAATGTTTGCATAAGCAAATATTTCGATTGTTTTTATAGTTAATAAATATAAAATCACGTATGTGTGAGAAAGTTACGTTAAGTAATTTCGGTAGTTACCGCAGGAAGTTTCGAAAATTCTATTTGCTCCAAATTTTCCTTGAGATAAGCAGTGTGTAAGTACATAAATTCCACTGTAATAAATTAAACCTTTCTTATACTTGCACAATCCTTTAAACGAATTTTTGATCATTGCCAAATCTTGGTCGCATTAAGTCGGAGACTTTTCTTACAATTTTAGGCAGTTTGGTACACCATACATAGAAAAATCATTGTCCGCACATTGCACTACTTTTATGTATGTTGAAAATAGCAATATGTACAAATGTATTTTCGTTTTAATACATGAAGTGGTCAGATTTGAAAACAGATTTTGTAATAAGTTAAGTTCTTTTCAGTAAGACAATTCTCCTATGCACTAATTGAAACTTTGAACTAACTTTTGCCATTCATGAATTTTTAATAAAGTATTTTGAAAGGATTTATAAATCTAACCAAAAATTTGGAAAAATACAGGTAAAATATCTGCTTTGTTTATTTCCAAATTTTAGTATCACTTTTTATACAGCTACTTTTAGTTCAGGTCTTGCAAACTGAGCTGTTTTTGTGCTACGGAACAGCTGCATTTGAAAGCTTTGGTTCACTATATTTTCACACCTCAAATGAAGGTCACTCTAAATTCAAGATGGCGGAAGTACCTTAAGGCCTATGCTATTTGGACAATACAAAATTCCTACGTAAAACTGAGATTGTCGTAACAAATCGAGAAATGCACGGGGAACAAAAAGAAACTAATAATTATAAGAAAATGTATCTCCGAATAAATTATAAAGTATCAATGACACTCAAAAACATGTCCCAACAGTGCACTAGAAGAAAATGCATAGAAATTTTCGGGGTAAGAATTTGGTACCGTAAGTCTCTCATATATATACAATATATATATTCTTCAATCAAGGATATGTCAGTGTAAATGAGCTGAAAGTTAGTTTTCTAAAAAAACGTCGTTAAACTGTGTTACACGGATCACACGTGCACCGCTCTTTTCCAAAAATATGTCCGCCATGTTTTCTTCAGTGAACGAAATAAAAGGAGTATTTTACCTTAGATTTAGATTTCCTTATTGTAGCGTACGACTGACTTTCTAATCTAAATAAAGCATCACTTTTTTATAACATCCCACTGTCCGATCTTTCTGTTCACTTAATGATCACTCACAATTACAAAATAAAACCAACGTGTCATCAAAATTATCACTTTACACGGCTTCATGGACATCACGGCCTACTAGCATTACATTTGTAATCATGCGCCAACCGGACAAATGATGAAAGATCGGGACTTTTTCAAAGATATGTTTTATTTCCTGTACTTTTCTGATAATCTAACCTTTAAACTGTTAAACAACCGATTTGTATGCACAGAAATCGCGAAAAATTTATGCAATATAGCTATTAGTTTAAATTTTGGACCTGTCTTTTTCCAGCCCAACAACAAACATGTATATGTCACAAACCCGGCCTGTCCTCGAAATCAGTGTCAAAGGTTACTAGAACATAAATACAATGAATAAACAATCGCTTACTATATTCTTGTAAGTCCTGTATGATGAAACGGCTCGTGTTTATATATTCATATATATTCCATATCGGAAACATTGACAATCACAAGTCGATCCTTACCACGAACATGAAAACAGTTACTTTTATGCCTTTGTTTACATTTCAAACATGACGATTCACATATACGTTCAAGAACGTAAATTTCGTGCTTTCCGACCCACATGGTGTGTAAACTTTTGTAATCAAAAGTATGGTGTATTCGGCAAACCATTTGTAATTTCCGACGTGGTAAATGTCATTGAGAGTATCAGTTATGTTTACGAAATTTAATTGAATATTTATGTTTTATACTTGCAAAAGAAAAACTTGATGGTCATGGTCGCTGGCTTAGAATTCCTCGCCCATCACCGACGTGGGATCAAAAACTCACTTGAGGTGTAAAACTTTTCACGTAAGGAAGCCATCCAACTGAGGTTAGTGTCTCGATCTAGGTACTAGTCTGAGCCCCAAAAATGTATTGAGGGGCCCCTGGAGCCTTTCCCCACCATAAAAAACCTGGGAAAAGTTCATTGTGTCGTTTCAGTGTTACTCTCAATCAAACAAAATAAACATTGTTCCCGTTTTTGTTTGTTTGTTCATATTTTAATATAAATGAATATGCAAAAAGGGTTTGTTTGTTTCAGTGGAACGTCAAAATACAATATTACAATTATATATCAACAGTGAACGCCACATGCATTATATTTTCACGAGGGGTTAATGCTTTAATCTTACAGGTAAAACAAACATGTTCCTAATGTATAAAAGGTAAAGGTAAATATATATGTATATGTGTGTGTCCTCGTGGAATTAAATGTTAAGTGTAAAAGTAAAAAGTATATATTCAGAGTACAAATCATCCATTCTAAATAATACGTACGATATGTTTGCTTTCTCACTGTCTAACATGTCCGAAATTATTTATTCGATTTTTATCATAGAGTTCTAGTTTATTTTTCACCTTAAATTAAAACAAACGTGTTCAATATAATTTTAAAAAAACTTTGAAGTTTAGTAGGTTGTAGCATTCTCTAGGCCAAGGGTATTTTTATTACCTTCTGTAGTCAGTCATTATCTATTGTAAAAAACTCTTTTTTAACCAAAGTGGCAAAATTTCAGGTACTTGAATTCATAATTTCAAAATAGCATAGGCCTTAAACAGTCCAGGATGGTGTAATCATTGAAAACAACAAAAAAGAAGGAATAACACCATGTGCTGTAAATTATCGGGTGATATTAACATAACAAAATGCCAAACTTGCTACGCACCTGTCAATATGTTTGTCAGCAATTAAGACATGATATTTGTATTGTACGGAATCCTGTTGGGGCCATTTATAATGTCGCCGTCGCGTTTGTGGGGTCGACACACGACAACGTGAAGTGACATAGCGACATTACGAAGTGACACCCGACAATCGAAAACGACGGCGACAATCCCAAACGACAATGTCGCGATATTCACTTTGAAATGTCGCCTTTCAAAAGCACGATATATCGCGATGTCACTTCGCGTTGTCGAGCGGCGTCGTATCGCATTGTCGCTATGTCACTTCGTAATGTCGCGATGTCATTTCGCGTTGTCGTGTGTCGACCCTGCAAACGCGACGGCGACATTATCAAACGACATGTGATAATCACAAACGATGCTCGACAACGCGAAGCGACATTTTCCAAATGTCGTATCGTATGTCGCGTGTCGCGGGTTCTGGTGAGGGTCGACGCGCGACAATTCCAAACGATACACGACACGCGAAGTGACACTCGACAATACGAAGCGACATTTTCATAATGTCGTATCGCATGTCGCCCGTCTACCGGTGAAAGGGTAAGATAAAAAGCTGTATTTCCGTACTTTTCCGTACGTAAAATGTCCATGTTTTTCATTAACTTCAAATAATTGTAGAATGTTCCAAACACAAGATATTTTAATGAAATAACTTTTATAAATTAAATTCAAACATTGTCTAAACGGATATGTAACTTGTATAATTTTACCGCCGACGGTTTCGTGAAAATATGCATACTTCTTCATATATCAAATAGAGGGGTGGTCCTTGTCTGAGGAGCCATATCTTCATAACCTGATGTCCGATTTTAATAAATGATACCTTGTTGCAAAGGGCAAGCCAGTACCTAGAGAAAAAAGCCACCTCAGGTTCGAACCCGGTCGGCTAGGGTTCAAGGTCAAATTCCGGTAATATTCTCAAAATATGAACTTGTCAGAGCAGTCAAGACAGTCCTGAAAACCAAAGCACTACCTTCACTGAGTCCAATAACACCATTGGAGCAATTCTTATGGCTCCCCGGTTCGGGTCAGCTTAGTCTTGGCCAGCACCCTACCGCATATAACAAGTTTGATTAAACTTGTTATATACGGTAGAGTGCTGGCCAAGACTAAGCTGAGGTAACAAATAAGCACAGAGGAGTAGTGCTGGACTCCTTTTTCATTGTGTATCATTGCTTAACTATAGTTGATTTGTTGTAAATAGTAGAATTAGGGTCATTTAAGGCTGATTTGGGTAATTATGGCGATAGCTGGATCCCAGCATCACGCATTATGTTTTATACAATACTTAGAGGGAACCAACTATATTTGTTAAAGCAAGTACCCGTTGTTGAATATTATGTAGTAATTTGGAAACAAGTTTTAAAAATATCACCAATCAAAGCTCACTTCTGCTAAGGTATAAATAGGTTGATGGATGACAGAGAATTCATTTAAAATACAAGTAAAAAAGAATAGAAATATCTTTAATAATGAAAAAACGACAGCAATTTTAAAACCTAGTAAAACGTTATTTTGTATAAACACTCTTGTTAAAGACACATCACAAAATAACTGTATTCTTTTGTATTTTCATGATTGTATTTACATGCTTTTCATGAAGAAATTGAGAAATAACAAGTTTCTATTTACAAATTGACAGTGACATAATATAAGGCCAAGACAATGTGTTTAATGTCTAAAATATTACTAAATTAATGTAGTAGTATGCAAAGTACTTGATTTATCAAGGTGAGGTTAGACCACAATTTGTTTCTACAGGGTAAGATAGTTATTAGTCTAGGTTTATAGAATTATTACCTTCCGAAAAGGCCGGTTCGTGAGCGCGAGCTAGTAAAATGAATGGTTTACGACTTCTATCCGCCTGGCGCCTGGCATAGTGGTAGGAGTTGGGACGTAATTGGTACGCACAATAAAGGTGTCTCATAAACCAAATTGGCTGGCCCTTTCAATAGGAGTGACACTATAATAAACAAGACCTTTACCTTTATACTAAAAAGAGAATGGCTGAATACGTTTGCACATTAAATTGTGAAAACACATTTATTCAGAGATTGCCTAAATTGTCCACCTGTCATCTTGCAAGATAACTGAATTATACCAGTATTATCTGAATGATTTTCACAAAGTTCATGTGGGTGAAAAAGTAGCGCACTTTTTTTTTAGACTAATTACATTGCAAAAAAAAGTCAGATTATCTCCGCTAACCTTTATATTAAAAATCTGCCATAAATTAAGTAAATGTACTATTAAGAAACTGAGATTTGAAAACCGTGGCACTATGTGCGCATTATAAAAATGCCTTAAAAAGGCAGATATCATCCATGATCAGATCAAGGGTGAACTGGTTAGCAGTGATAATCTGAACTGCGATAAAAACTTTCATTTACATATATCTGTAAAGAGGTAGTTTACATCTATATACACTAAAATTCATATTAACTTAAAAGAGGGTAAGAATATACCATCTGAAACAACAAGTATACCAACATTGTAGTCGTATATGTGTTCCTTAGTCATACCGTATGTAATTTTATTAAGGAATACATGTAATACAATTGAACAATTTACTCTTTACACAATGATGTATTAATCGTTTGCTATGGGATCCTTCCAAGCTAAACAGAACAACAGAAGCTTGTGCGGAGTAAGGGCTACCACCATCAACACAGTTGCCTCCCCTATACCACAACGCCCCTATAATCATCTTCTGCTTAATTTAGACAGATCCAACACCATGATTACTGACAGTGATACAAACATTTTTTTTCTATAATCTAATATTGAATAGCAGGATTTTGCAGCGGTCATGGCAGTATCATTATTAGATAGAATAAAAGACAATTTTTGCTCATCTGATAAATTTGGAAACCCATCACATATGTATATTGCTTTATCATACAGTTCATTTCTAATGTCCAAATAAACCGGACAATGTAAAAGAACGTGAATTTCATTTTCTACTCCATTTCTGCAGATTGGACAGATCCTGTCATTTACAGAAAGAAATTCGTATCGACCCGTTCCATCTTAATTGGTGCGACCCCACAACGAAATTTCGACAGTGCTGATCTGTGTTTATATGGGATTAACATTTCAACATACTGTTCTGTTTCGTATGCAAATTTAAAATTTCTGTATGTTCTTAATTTATTAAGCCCAGTTCCATTAGAACTGTTTACTGTATGGAGTGATTCTATCCACTGATCTACATATTTATTCATAACCTGCTCTTTTTTTTTATCCAACAGTTCTTTTTGTACAAATGAACATTTTCTCTACCTATATATTCAAAACAATTATATTTTCTAAATAGTTCTATTACAAAAAAATTCCAGTTTTTACAATTTCTTCCATTAATTGCCTGATTGTAATTAAAAACCAATTTATTTGTTCTGCTATTATCCATTCTAGAGAATCTACACCACAGATTAACTACACATTTTAACTGTTTAGAAAACGTACAATCCCAGCCCATTTCACCAGCAACTGCGGTATTTAGAGTGTACCTGCCTGTCCCTAAGAAAAAGCGCATTGCTCGATTTTGTATTGAATCAATACATGTGAATCTTTTAGTGCCCCAAATTGAGGCTCCATACGCAATTACTGGCCAGACAAGAGAATCGCACAACTTGGTATAGACATTGTAAGGCATACCACCTATACTTTTAAACTTTGCAAATAGCAGTCCTAATGCTCTGCCAGCTGCCTGTGACACAAACTTTGCAGTTACATTATAGTCTAGAAACTCGTTCAAAGTAATCCCGAGATATGTATATTTATCTGTATACTTAAGGTACATTCTATAGCCAAAATATCGACATTTTAGTGCTTGTCTTTACAACCATTTTGCGAATTTTTACTGAAGAATTGCACAATTTGATGACTGAAACGCCTATTGAAAATGATTAAGCTCTCTTTTGAAGTATATATCTTGAAAAACAAATGCCAACTTGTCCCCGAAAATCCGGACAGAAGACGGAAAAAAATATTTTTAGGTGGTCATATTTTTTCAAAATCGACAGCTGCTACATTCAAGCATTATTCTGCCTAAAATTGTGACCAAAACGTACCTAGATAATATATCTACTTCCTGCGAGCAATCAATTTTTAAATAAATTTGATGAAAGTGCCTGTTACCGTCAATAATTTCAGATAATGTTTATTTTCTCTTTTTTTCATGCAGACATCATCATTTCACGATTAATTTGAGATAAACTTGCGTATCTATGACAAAATCCATAATATCATTACAAGGGCAATACACACAAAAGTCAGATGTGTCAATTTTATGTTTAGAAATGGTTGCAGTCACAAAGTTATTGACAGAATAAAATGTAAATTTCAGCATATTTTGTAGAAATGTGATCAGGCTGAGCACATGGTCTTATGGATTACATAATTTTCGGCGCTTAACGTGAAAACAGTTAAAGCACAGGATTCACAAACATTAAATTTATGCTTAATTCTATATGCGATACTTTATGCATATAATTATAATTCACGATAATATCGCATATGGAAGCAACTGGAATAAATTTGGACGATTTCCTTCGGAAGTTTACATGACTGTGCTGTCAAAAGGCCTCCCTCGTGTTTACATATTTTGACAGGTTGAGTTGTTCTGGGACTAGGAACAATGGTAAGTGCAAAGTTATAGATTTATATATTAAATTAATTATTTTTGCAACGAGTTCAAAGTAAGGTTGATAATCAGTCGACTCTATTTCAAGATCTGAAAATGGTTTGCCTATTTTTGGGCGGAGAACATAGCATATGCATGCTTGTATCACTGTCACCATAGATTATCATTAGATCCACTGGTAGATCTATATGCAGAATTAACGTATTGTTTCATAGACAGTGAATCGATCAGAATAGACAGAATAGATCATTGTCATAGAAAAAAAACGTTGATGTACTTTTTGCATTCGAATTGACATAATGTGAACATAGACTCTGTATTTATGCCATAAAACATGTCTGATTGGACGTGCTGAATCATCCGGCAAAAACCATCAAGATTTCTAAAGTAACATTAATTAGAATCAAGGTCTACTGTGCATTTAATCTGTCTTCTGTTTGTTTCAGATGAATGAATACCTGCACCATGGAAACAATGACATTTGCAAATTGTTTGAACCTGTGTTGGGTGTGTACACTGACATTTCTTATTCAACAGGAATACATGATGTCGACCAACAGTACAGTTAGGTAAATGTCAATATTCTATATATATTCTACAATAATTTAGCAAAAAAAATGAACAATGTAAGTAAGCCAAAGAAAGGACACTTCTGCATAGATGACAAGGTCAAGGGTCTGAATGAAGCATGATCATGCATCAGAATATCAACAAATTTATGCATTTATACAATGGAATGAAATAACATACAGTAGGCCTATATTACACCAAGATATGATTAATAAATGGTATCATAATTATTTATTTTACATGGCATGCATGAATTGTCCAACTTCGTTTGTACATAAACTGTGCTGTAGACCTACAAAATCAGCATAAAGAAATGAAGCTACATGAGTAGTTTTAAGATACATAATGAATCCACACTTGTCAAGATTCCATATAATGCTGATTTCCACATATGGGTGGTTTTCAAAATAATGAAGCTTTCTCTTCTTTTTCACCTTACTTTAATTCAGTTCAGTTTTAGAATGTGTTTTGGGGCAAATCATATCCAAATCAATGTATTCAAGAAATGTGGGCAATTTCAGCTGAATGGCTCAAGCATTTTTAAAGTTATGTTAAATTATATAGCTAATTTCGTCCCCTCTGCACCAGAAGTGTGACATTTTGCATGAAGGATAGTTTTCAACTGTGTTTTACTTTTTCAAACCAAGCTTAAGGCCTATGCTATTTTGAAATTATGAATTAGGTGGGTGGGGTACATGATATTATTTCTGAGAAATTTCGAAGTTACTGTAAAACAAATGTTATTCCAATGTGACAATACATCAAAATTAAAAAAGTAAAGTGGGAAAAGTTATCAAAAAAAAAATAATGTATGTTCGTGTCACAATTTTCGGGGTAAGTATTTTATGTCATCGTGCATAACTGCGAAAAACTATAACATACATAATAAAGCTAAACTATCCGTGTAAATGAGCTGAGAGCTATTTTTCTATTTCCGTTTATTACTTTTCTAAAAAACACATTACAATTTACCAGGTGTTGGCAAAATTTGTCATTTTTGTGCACATGCCTTTACACATGAAAGAAGTCCGAACTATAGGTATGGTGTGGGAGAAGGGCCTGAGCGCTTACGTAGTGCTCATTTACAGGAATTGTACTGCTCGGATAAATGTATATATATAACTTTATCATAAGTCCGCAAAGTGCAACAAAAGAAATAGCAGTATTAATTTTGTAATAATATTATTTAATTACAAGGTATGTCTGACAAATGACATCGAGAATTCTAACTTGAGAAAGCTGCATTTTCAAGTACCTGAAATTTTCCACTTTGGTTAAAAAAGAGTTTTTTTACAATAGATAATGACTGACTACAGAAGGTAATAAAATACCCTTGACCTAGAGAATGCTACAACCTACTAAACTTCAAAGTTTGTTTAAAATTATATTGAACATGTTTGCTTTAATTTAAGGTGAAAAATAAACTAGAACTCTATAATAAAAATCGAATAAATAATTTCGGACATGTTAGACAGTGAGAAAGCAAACATATCGTACGTATTATTTAGCATGATTTGCACTGTGAATATATACTTTTTACACGTAACATTTAATTCCACGAGTACACACACATATACATATATATTTACCTTTACCTTTTATACATTAGGAATGTGTTTGTTTTACCTGTAAGATAAAGCATTAACCCCTCGTGAAAATATAATGCATGTGGCGTTTACTGTTGATACATAATTGTAATATTATATTTTGACATTACCAGGGTGCATGTACCACGTGACTTTTTCGCTAATCTGGGGTGCCAAAAACATGGCGGACTGCTCGATAAAGGTAACATTTTCTTAAATATCTTTTCAGCAACCTGCTCAAATAAAAGGAAACATAGATGAGTGCCGTCTCATATGAAAATCCAACACTCGGCTACAAGTTTTCTTCCTTTTCTCTAAAAGTGCAACCGCGCAACTGAAGTGAACAAATTTGATGATGTTAAGAAGGGGGACATTTTCGCAAATTCAATAAATAAACTCTTTAAGAGACCGTAAAAGACTTTTTTGCGACACGGATATTTGTACGAGTATTGTCTTGACATATACACTTTAAGAAATTACAAATTAAGAGCCTACAATAGCTTCCTAGGCCGGATTTATCAAATTGCTAAGCGGGGGTCCGTTTTTCTTAATGCTAAGACGGGGGCTTGATTTAAAGATTTGTTATTAAAAGTCTATCTACTTCATTTAAGTTTTCCCCATGTTTATACTGCTTACTGTAAGTAAAATTTCGTTATATGTGTAGTAAAATTCAAATGGTTATGACATATGAAAGCTTTTCGCCGAGAGTAAAATGTGAAATTTTACCTAAGGTGAACTACTTAGTACTTAATTTGACTGATTTTATTGAAAATGCACCAACTTTCCATTTATGTACTACATTTCTAGGTCGACTAAAATGGCATGTGTAACCTTTGTTACAAATACTGTTAAGTTTGTTCATATTTAATTCTATTTCAGTCGCGTTAACTTTGAATTCTTTTTTTGGCTGAATGAAATACATTTGCGCATCTGACATGAGCGTCAGTATCAGTTGTCAAAAGAAATCGGAAATTGTACTGGTTTCGTTGGTCATAAAATGTATATGTTATTTCCAGATCTCTTATTTTACGACATTTTGTTCGGAATGTCCTTTTTGGTTTAAAAAATATGAAATATTATTATCAATGTTGTAGTAAAGTGCATAAATTTACATTTCAGACATTTGTGTGCCAGGAATGTGGAAAGACATATAAGTCCAGAAAAAAGCCTTCTGCGTGGCTTTATTTCCAGAAAGAGGCGACAGAAATCACGGATCTTATAACTGCGGCAATCGGTCTTTTCCGGTGAGACTAATAATATTATTACTAGTACAATGTATATTATAATATTATTACTAGTATATTACGACCTTACATTAGCATTGCTCATTTTGTCCATCTCCTTTTTACTTCTAGAAATTGTTTTGACTATAATGTGGATTACTATACATCTTTCACAGCTGATATGCCATGGTTTGCAGGAGACCGTAAATGGTGGATATTTTGGTCCTGTGTTTCAATGACCCTTAATCATTCCCATACAGTATGCTTTGGGGCCCAATTTCCCATTTTGTTGTATCGAATACGACGATTAGCTTATACTCATCTTTTTTTGCAGATCGACATGAAGGCTTTAATTCTTTTTCTGTGTCATTATTTTTTGCAACAACGTACTGAGAAACTTGACAGTGTTAACGCTTTTGCATGCATTCATAAATAATTTTACCTTACTCACAACTTATTTGTCTTAATTTACTTTCCATTTATGAAATTTAACGCCAGTTGTATTGTGATCAGTTTATCGAACCATTGTTCCTGGGAAGAACCGGCACCATATTCAGATCTTCTTAAAAGAAATGTCCACTTTCTTTCATAAGAGACATAGTCGGTTTCGGGCTTCGAATCATGGTCGTCTGTGAAAGAGATCTTACAACTCGACAACTGAGGCGGTCGACCTCTTTATAGTATGATTAAGTATCAAAATGATCACTGCGTCTATCAAACCATTTTATGTTTTATGATAAATATTGGCTCTGAATTATGTTTTCTTTTGTTGTAATTCAATGGCTTAAAAAAAAAGTTCTTTAAACTTTAACCTTCGAACATTTACTATGATTTCACAACACATGTGAAGAAATTACTGGCACATAAGACTGATAATTCAATACATGTATCTAAATAACATTCGAAAGTATGATAATTTATTTCAAACTGAAGTTCAGATATGTATTCCAACAAAAGCGATAAAAAACAGCACAGTTATGATCTAAAGAGAAAAAAATGAGATTAACATTGCTGTGCAGATTCTCAACCATTTAAGTGGTTGCCTTAAGAAGCAAAGCAAAAGTAAGAACTTTAGAGACCTGTTTCAGCTAGCATGGCCAACATTCCAATACATTGACCAGTAGTTTCGGCAAAAGTAGTCTCCCTTGAATATACACGGATCGCGGACCCGATAACCTTTATCAATTAACAGTTTTACTATAGGTTTGTTTAGAAAAATAATTTCAAACATTAGAAACGTATTTTTATCGTGATTTAACAAAATTTTATAACCTCGTGAAGTAATCTTTATTTTTTGCCCTTTATTTCAATATATCTTTTATCGCTGTGATACAAAAACTTATTGCTTCCATTTTTGTTTGAAGTTGGTTATGTCAGGTTATCGAAAGTTAAACCAAAAGAAGCAAACTAACTTAAACAATGAAGACAAAACCAATGCGATAAAAAACAGACTTACTATTTTTCCAAAGCCTACCTGGAAATGTAATAAAACTATTAAGATAGGGTGTCACCCAGGTATTGAAGTACTTCCAGGTCGTTGTATCCTAGGAAGCAGTTAATTCTTTGAAATGTGAAGTTTCCGATTTAAAGCCATCTCTGCTTTGACTTGTTAAACATTTTGTGTCATTTCCTATGTCTTTAACAGTTGTTTTGTCCGTGTATTTTCCAGGACAACATTTCTGTGCGGAAGGATTAAAAACTATTCCAGACTGGCGGCCATGACAGATGTGGATTGGAAATCATAAAGAGTGACTGAATACTTTGATATGTAGCAAAGACGTTCGTTGTTGATGACAGTGTTTCTTTATGATTTATTGACATTATTCATCTTCAGAAATACAGAACTCTCAATGCTGTAAATTTGTTGTGAAATTCGCCGCTGAATCCATGTCCAAAAGTGCCTATTTTACTATACAGCAAAGGAGAAATTGTACCGGGCCGACACCATAGAGTGAAAGTTGGTGAATTTTTCATTAAATCAGTCAAATTAAGTATTTCACCTTAGGTAAAATTTCACAGTTCACAGTCGGTAAGAAGCTTTCATTTGTCATGACCATTTGAATTTTAACATACATACAACCGGATTTTTCTTATAGTAAGCAGTATAAACATGGAAAAACTTAAATGAAGCGGGTTAATGAAATACAAAAGACTTCCATTACCAAATCATTGAATCACGCCCCCGTCTTAGCATCAAGAAAAACGGACCCCTGCTTAGCAATTTGATAAATCCGGCCTAGGAAGCTATTGAAGGCTCTTAATTTGTAATTTCTTAAATTGTATATGTCAAGACAATACTCGTACAAATATCCGTGTCGCAAAAAAAGTCTTTTACGGCCTTTTAAAGGATTTATCAATTGAATTTGCGAAAATGTCCCCCTTCTTAACATCATCAAATTTGTTCACTTCAGTTGCGCGGTTGCACTCTTAGAGAAAACGAATGGACTTAGAAACAAAAAAACTTGTAGCCGAGTGTCAGATTTTCATATGAGACGGCACTCATCTATGTTTCCTTTTATTTGAACAGGCTGCCGAAAAGATATTTAAGAAAATGTCACTTTTACCGAGGTATCCGCCATGTTTTTGGCACCCCAGATTAGCGAAAAAGTCACATGGTACATGCACCCTGATTACACTGAAACAAACAAACCCTTTTTGCATATTCATTTATATAAAAATATAAACAAACAAACAAACAAAAACGGGAACAAGGTTTATTTTGTTTGATTGAGAGTAACACTGAAACAACACAATGAACTTTTCCCAGGTTTTTTATGGTAGGGAAAGGCTCCAGGGGCCCCTCCAGACATTTTTGGGGCTCAGACTAGTACCTAGATCGAGACACTAACCTCAGTAGGATGGCTACCTTACGTGAAAAGTTTTACACCTCAAGTGAGTTTTTGATCCCACGTCGGTGATGGGCGAGGAATTCGAAGCCAGCGACAATGACCATCAAGTTTTTCTTTTGCAAGTATAAAACATAAATATTTAATTAAATTTCGTAAACGTAACTGATACTCTCAATGACATTTACCACGTCGGAAAGTACAAATGGTTTACCGAATACACCATACTTTTAATTACAAAAGTTTACATACCATGTGGGTCGGAAAGCACGAAATTTACGTTCTTGAACGTATATGTGAGTCGTCATGTTTGAAATGTAAACAAAGGCATAAAAGTAACTGTTTTCATGTTCCTGGTAAGGATCGACATGTGATTGTCAATGTTTCCGATATGGAATATATATGAATGTATAAACACTAGCCGTTTCATCTTACAGGACTTACAAGAATATAGTAAGCGATTGTTTATTCATTGTATTTATGTTCTAGTAACCTTTGATACTGATTTCGAGGACAGGCCGCGTTTGTGACATATACATGTTTGTTGTTGGGCTGGAAAAAGATAGGTCCAAAATTTAAACTAAAAGCTATATTGCATAAATTTTTCGCTATTTCTGTGCATACAAATCGGTTGTTTAAAGGTTAGAATATCAGAAAATTACAGGAAATAAAACATATCTTTGAAAAAGTCCTGATCTTTCATCATTTGTTTGGTTGGCGCATGATTACAAATGTAATGTTAGTAGGCCGTGATGTCCATGAAGCCGTGTAAAGTGATAATTTTGATGACACGTTGGTTTTATTTTGTAATTGTGAGTGATCATTAAGTGATCAGAAAGATCGGACAGTGGGATGTTATAAAAAAGTGATGCTTTATTTAGATTAGAAAGTCAATCGTACTCTACAATAAGGAAATCTAAGGTAAAATACTCCTTTTATTTCGTTCACTGAAGAAAACATGGCGGACATATTTTTGTAAAAGAGCGGTGCACGTGTGATTCGTGTAACACAGTTTAACGACGACTTCTTAGAAAACTAACGCTCAGCTCATTTACACTGACATATCCTTGATTGAAGAATATATATAGTGTATATGTATGAGAGACTTACGGTACCAAATACTTACGCCGAAAATTTCTATGCATTTTCTTCTAGTGCACTGTTGGGACATGTTTTTGAGTGTCATTGATACTTTATAATTTATTCGGAGATACATTTTCTTATAATTATTAGTTTCTTTTTGTTCCCCGTGCATTATTCGAGTTGTTACGACAATCTCAGTTTTACGTAGGAATTTTGTATTGTCCAAATAGCATAGGCCTTTATTGTCACAGCTTTGACCTATTTTATGTAATCTAAACTCCGCACATTTAAAACAAAATACTTCTTTTCATTAACTACATCTTATTCTTACCAATAGTTCATGTCTTGTGATGGAAGCCCCTTAATATCATATCATAGCTTCCTTCATACCTTATGCATTAAAACTCTCTTTCTGCAGATTCCATCATATTCAAATGGATCATGATATACTTCATGGCCAATCAGCAGAATTATACACATACTATAGCACATTATGACCGTAGGGAAAAATCAAGACCATTTTTCTGTGTTACTTTCAAATTTTAGGTGTATTTTAAGGTACCTCTTCCTGGTAAAGAGTTTTTTGTGGACTTAAAAAATCAAAACTTACTTCCCTTTGTTGCTACTATAAAACGATTATTCTTGGAACTTTTTATCCTGGTTGTTAGAATTGGACATGTCATTGTTTTGGCTTACTGTCTACCAAACTTATAGTTTTGTACAGAAAATGTTTTATTATATCATCTACCTGACGAGCATATATTTAACATCCTGGCACTCTTGTTTTATTTTGTTCATGCCAAGATGCTGTATTTGCATAGAGTATGTATGATGAAAATGTCTTTAGGCAGGGGACGTTGCTAACTCTGTTACAAATTCTTGTTTTTTGGGGTTTTTTTTTCTGGAGTTGTTGCCCTATTTGATCTTGAACTGCCCCATGTGGTTCTGGGACAATCTATGTATGAAAAGAATTGGAACCACTGCTTAACCCTTGCATGATCGTAAGAGGCGACTAATAAGGTCTTAACACTTAGTTTTGCTGTAACTCTGTGATTCCAGCAGGTATGCAAATTTTGATTCCATACCTCATGTTTTTATTTCGATGTAAATGAGATGTGAAACCAAAATTTGTAGTCCTGTTTGGCGCCATATAACCTATATTGTGTTGGTGCGCCGTAAAACCAAAATAAATAAATAAATAAATTGATCTTGAACTAATTCATCACATCGTGAACTCGTGAACTTAAGTCGAACAGATCCATCCAACTGAATTAAAACTAGGTATATATTAGCAGCATGAAATGAATATGTACATGTTGCCCTGACTGATCGATTATTTTGTCTGGAGTTGTGGCCCTTCTTTAACGACGAATGACAACTACATTGTAGTTTCCTTCTCTTCATTTCAAATAAAACTTGTTAAGCATCATGAACATTATGTAGGCATGCGCATTTGTTTTGTGTTCAGTTGCCTAACTTGTATATATTTTTTCCTTAATAATATTATTGACCCGTCGTTATTATAAATTATTGAATGAAACATTTTTGTCGACACCATTCTAGTTCGCTTTGCAACCTCCTTGAAGGAATATTGTCAAACTATACCGATAAGGGGAAGAGTTTGCTTCCTTTTGTAGCACAACTTTCTATGCATGATTATGTCTTGCTCATATATATAACACTTTTATTTGTGTGAACATGCATGAAATTGTTATACTGCAAAATAAAACAGTCATCATTGATTACTTTACTTGTCGTCCCTTTCATCCTTTTTACCGTAAATAGCACAGTCATACACAGAAGATGCTGTATACTAAACATATTTTCTCAAAATTCAGACCAAAAACTCTATCAGATGCCACAATTACATAACTATATTTCAAACTTTTGCAGGGGGAGAACACCCTGACTCCTACTAACGCTGGGAGCTATGTGTCTCGCTGATGACACATTCTTTCTAAACTGTTGCCTCGCTGCATCAAATAAAGGTATTTCTGGGTCCGGACTAGCCTGAGAAGCCGTTGGTAATAATTGTCAGAAGAAATCTTACCTACATTAAAGATTCAACTTAAATTGTGCTAATTAGTGTTAATTGGTTTCATCCGAGTTTCTGATATTGTCAATTTGCAGGTAGAAAAATGGTTAGAAATTGTCAGACTGGATTGAAATTCCCAGGCTAGATCCGGACCTGCCCTTAAGTATGAAAAAGGCCTTCAAGGTCGATGTCGGACGAGGGATCTAGCAAAGTTTTACAACATTTAAGCTTATCAACGACGTCGGCAGAGATAATGAAGTTGTTCAGTTGTTCAGTTGTCAGGCTTAAGATACATAATTTGTCTTATTCTGACTGAAGAATATGAAATATGCATTTTTTCTCGCTCGCTACGGTCGCACTCATAATTAATCTTTTGTTCCGGCTGAAAAATATGCATATTTTTTCTCGCTTGCTACGCTCGAAAACGTAATTTGTCTTCTATTCTGGGTTAAACATAAAAAATGCATTTTTATCTCTGTCACACAGGTAATTTGTCTTACTTGTTTTTTTTTTTGTTTGTTTTTTTTTTTATGAAAACAAATGCATTTTTTCTCGCTCGCTATGCTGGCACATTTAAGATCTGACTAAGTTTGCATGAGCTCCGAAAAAAACTCTTTTTATTTTAGTCCTAGGTAAACCCTCCCCATAAAAGTCTCAAAAAACGGGCTAAGAAATTCCGAGATACTCGCGCAAGAATAAGTCTGACAATTCATAAGACGTGACTATAATTAGCATGTTATTTTTGTTGATTTTGTCACAAAACCTGTCCTTTGTCAATAACAAATAAAGTACCCCAGAACGCCCAGAATGCACCAGATGGATCCATTATTTTCATAGTTTTCCGGGGAATCATGCCCCCGGACCCCCCTATTTGCTCTAGTCTTCAAATATTTTACGCCCCCTCTTACACCAAATACTGTACCCGCCCCTGAGGTAGTCAAATTATTTATAAGACGTAATGGATGTAAGATCTTTTTACAAAGTTTGGAACGATAACGCTTTTATCATATTAAGTAGACCGTTTGAAAAAATGTTGGATATTCAATGAAGCAGATAATCTAGATTTCATTTCAGGTTGTAGAATATTTTGAAAAAAAATGTTGATTATTCTTCGAATACTTTTTGACTGTACTATTAGAATAGTGTTATTGGATCTATAAAATCTGCCGAGAATGATAATCGGGATAAAGAACTTTCCCTTCAGGTAAACGGCGTGAAGAACTATCCTTTATTATACTTGGCGGGAATCGGGCACGCTTTCACCGTGCAATATTAGTATTTATAGTAACAAAATGTAGTCCGTCATGTCAACAAAGCACAATGAAAACAATCGTCTAAAGCATTCTAAAGTATATTTTCAATCGTAAATTGTCAGCCTTTTAGAAAAAGTTTGGGTAATTTAAAGGGTGGCAGGAACTAGATACAATGTCTTGTCTGTCTATTAATACATTTTAAATGGACTCCGCATGTATTTTGAAGCAGCCCTTGATTTTGAAAAAACATGACCAATTTTGTTATCAAATTCGTCGTCGTACGACTTATGAAAGAGTCGTAGTCGTAGTTTGATTATCTAGTCGTATACTTCGTTTCAAGACGAATCTATTGGTATATACGTTTTATAACTTTTGTTCAGTAACAAACCCGCCAATCTAAATAATTTAGACCCACTATTTTTCCAATAGAATGAACCTTAAGTACATCATTTTTACACCTAAACACAAACTGTGACTGAGGCATAAAAGTTGTTCTAAAATGCATTACATTACTCTTTGTCATATTAACAGTCATGTGGTTTACATCACACCAATCACACAAAGTATTTAACATAGATTGTAAACTAAACTCATCTTTAGCAAGTAAAACAACATCATCAGCATAAAGCAAAATGGACGATATTTTTGTCGTCACCAATATCAATGCCAAGATCTAAAGCATTAATATTTACAGCCAAATCATTTATAAATGAAGCAGTTAAATAAAACCGGTGACAAAATACATCCCTGACGTAATCCGATTTTAACGTCAAACCAGTCGGACATGTATCCATTCAACTTGATGCAAGACTTCACATTATCATAAAGGGATATTATGGCTCTCAACATTTTGTTATTAACACCCACATGAGCCAATTTTGTATGAAATTTTACAGCTGTAAAAGACCTGTATTTTTGTTCAAAATTACAGTCATGATTATTTCAAATTTACACCTGTAGATTTCATTATCAACATTGATTTTACAGCTGTAGATTTTAATTTACAGCTGTAAAACGACTGTAAAACAGTTCGATTTATGCAAATGAGACACAGCTGTAAAAAATCCTACAGCTGTAAAATGAAAAAAATTACAGCTGTAAAAATGAAAAAGTTACAGCTGTAAAAATGCCTCAAAGTTACAGCTGTAGAAATACTACATTTTTTGAAAAAGAAGACATTATTTTAAGGGACGAAAGCAGAGGTACAAAAAGTTTTAGGATGAATTGTAATTTTCTAGAAAAGGTAGCAATTACTACAAAAATGGCAAAATAAATGATCTTGTAAGTAAAAAAAAAAAAACAGTTATGAAATATGTTTACAGTATAGCATTTGCAAAATTCATGAGTAGGATAGTCAAAGTAGATACTGTGCATCAGATCTTGTTTTCGTTCTTTGTCATGAAAACATATGACAATTTTGTAATTATTTCACTTAACCTTATCAGCTTCAAATATAGTGTCAGTAGTTAATACATGTACATATATATGTCCATTTATAACTATATTAAATAATAATACAGTTGCACTTACTCTATAATAGTTAAAATTCCAATATTTTAGAAAATGTGGTTTCTTTGTGAACTTCAGTTATATCCCGCCAAATTTAATTAAAGATGGCTGACAGTACTCATGTTTCCCTCCAAAACATTTACAGCTGTAATTTTGAGACATGAACATTTTACAGCTGTAACTTTCAACTGTAATTTTTTTACAGCTGTATTTTTTGAGAACTGCATGTTTTACACCTGTAAATTTCAATTGTATTTTTGGTCATTTTCCACTTACAGGTCTTTTACAGCTGTAATTTCAAAATACAGTTCATTTACAGACGTTTTACACCTGTAAAACAGTTCCTTTTTTCGTACAGGATTAGCGACTCCATAAAAGAGATCGGTCAATGGTGTCGTATGCCTTTTTTCAAGTCTATATAGGCCACGAATGTAGCATGTTTCTTTTTCAATCTTGAATCAATAATAGAGGTTAAACTGGACAAATGATCAATAGTCCCTCTCTCTTTTCTGAAGCCATTTTGCTCACCACATAACAAATTACTTTCTAACCATTCAGACAGTCTATTGTTTAACGCAGAGCAGTATAATTTGCACATTGCTGGCGCCAAAGTTATACCTCGGTAAGACATTGGACTTCTAGGATCCTTTATCCCTGACTTTGGTATGGGATTGATTATACCTTTTCCCCAATCAGTGGGAATTTTACCTGCATCAAAACAAACTGGCTTTTCAATACATGACCAACTAAGCGCGACCGGTAGTATATTTATAAGCGAGCTTAAACACTAAATCGGATTGAAATTTAACACATAGCATGGCGTATACACATGTAAACATTATGGGTACGTGACAACTTGAACGTAAATAGTCTAGCGGTTTTTAGGTGTATAAAATGACATCGTAGCAGATTTTAATACCAGACAGAAAAAATTAAAATCCGTTATATTCAAAATCTGTTTTATAGAAGAACTTGAATTGAAACATTTTAACACATGCATCTGTAAGTGTTTGTATAATATACAGCTTGAAAAACCGGAATTTTGCTATTTAAATTATGGATGCAATTGACAATTGGCCTTCAATATAAAAATGGTTATTTATTTTAAAAGTTCTAAACCGTTTAAAGATTTTACCCATCCAGAAAAAGAGATATAGACATAGACACTAGAATAATAATAGAAATGAAGTAAAAATGCACATAATTCTTTTTATACAGTGGCATAGCATACTCTTGTATGATATTATTACAGAGCGTCTTATTTAAAGTGGCATTATGCGCATCTTAGTGTTTTTGGTGACTGTTTTAGTGGCTTAGTGTTTTAAAAAATTTTCAAGATGCAACAATCAAAAAGCAGACCTGACAAGCCATTCGGCCCCCTGCAGACAACACTCACATTAAAGCAGAGAACCCAAAATTACAATAAGGCTGCTGTATTTTATTCTATTCTTGGAAATTGCTGATGTCTAACCAGTCCTTACACAAATATCAATTGAGGTGAATCAAAGGCAAAGCAAAATCTCTCTCTGGTGGCATTTGATCAAGTGAAACCTGGATCTTAGAGCCCACTGCTCTACCACTACTATATGAGACCAGGGAGTCCAACATGTGGGTGACATCATACAAGTCATGTGTGAAAAATGTTCACCCAATAATAATTTAATGGCACAACAAAATTTTAATTATATGGGTACATATAGTGTTAGAAAACAATGTAAAACTTTATGTGACGGGACAGACTTCTGGAAAGTCACCGGTCCTTACCGGAGTTTTTGCACTAGGTCCGACGATTTCTGAGCAACTGCCGGACCGTATGTCTGAAGCTTTGTGAAAGAAATATTTAATTTAAAGATGGAATACAAATCCAGTCAGCTCATACCATATGAATCATTCAGGATAGAATTCCAATTGTGTCTACCAAATGCCTCATTACTGACACATTCTTCTCACATATTTTTAGGAAACCAAATAAGAGGCGACTTTCTGACCGAACATTTTCGTTTGGGCCGACAATATTTTTGGCTTTGTCGGTCCGAATGACTGGTAGATTTTTTCAACTTTTCAGAAGTCTGCAGGATCAATTTACACATGCGTCAGGCTTTTGGGGTGCACCGATACACAAATCCTCTGGTGTATTATTAAAGACAAAAATATTTTACATCAAGATTCACAACGAAAATCTACTGCCAAAACATGACCGTGCAGGGGTGCTGCCATTTTGATCCCTGTATAATTACCGTTACAGTATCGTAACATATATGATACGTGTGTACGTAGTAACCGCTACCGTACCGTACCTTTCTCTACGACTGCTGTAGCGCCTCTCGGCGTGTGCGACCATAGAAACATTTTTTTTCTCAGAACCGATAAAAACGTTTGAGGTCGGGGGAAAATGGTTCAGGTCGGTCGGGAGACACACCTATTTTTTGGCCAAACGTTCTAGCACTAAGATCATTCCTACATTAACGTAAAATGTACATTCATTGCCTTTAACGCTTTAACAATAAAATTTTCTCAATATAATACACACTTTCTAGTGTAATTAAAAATAGTACCAAGATAGTTGAAATAATTTACTTCTTCGATTAATTTAAAACAAGAGCTGAACAATTGCCTTTTGGGGCGACTAGAACCAACGACGGTTAGCGACAATGATTCGAAATAAAGAACACAAATTTTATACCGATGCATACAGGTGCATTGTATGATTAATTTGTCGTAGACATAGTTTAGATAATTGTAAGGAAAATATTTTGTGAAGATATTGAATTTTGTTTGTTACAGTGCTATGTGTAGGACATGCAAATGATTTTTATACGCCCGTCTCTGAAACAGCGGGGCGTATTATGTGAACACCCGTGGCGGCGGGCGGCGGGCGGGCGGTCGTCTTCCAAAAGCATGTCCGCTCTCAAAGCAAACAGTTTTCATCCGATCTTCACCAAACTTGGTGACAATGTCATGCCATGAATATACTACCACTTTAGATTTCATATAGTTTGCTGGGTTGTAGTGATGAATATAGCCAGTCTATCCCTCTGATCCGTGACAATCCGTGCAAAGCCTGATTGCAAATTATCTAGTAGATACATGTACACACTGCTGACTAGTGTACAAATGAGGTCTCAATCAAATTGAGTCTAGCAGGCAATATTCACTATTAGCTAGCCTTGTCACCAGTGCTTCCAAGGAATCCACTTTTCAGATTTTGTTAATATATAATGTTATTATTAAGTTAATAAGTATATATCTGTTTCAAGAATTTTACAAAAGTAGTTGACAATTTTAGGTTTTATTTATCAAAAACATCCTTACATCCTTTAACGATGTTTCAGCAAATAACTTCTTTTCTACACTACAGTATGTTTTTTTTTATTCCTCGAAGGCGGGCATATTAAATTCGCCTTGTCTGTCTGTCCGTCCGTCCGACTGTAATTTTGTTAATTCTTGTCCGGGCTGTAACTCTGCCATCCATGAAGGAATTTTGAAATAGTTTGGCATAAACATTAATCTTAATGAGACAATGTTTCGTATTAATATTCAGACCCCTAGCTTCAAGGTCAAGGTAACACTTAAAAGTCAAACGTTAATAGGGTTTGTTTCGTGTCCGGTTCGTAACTTTGCCATTCATTAAGAGGTTTTGAAATTACTTAGCATAAATGTTTATCTTTATAAGACGACGTGTCATGGGCAAGACTCAGACCCCTAGCTTCAAGATCAAGGTCAGACTTAAAGTTCAAATGTTAACAGGATCTGTTTTTGTGTCCGGTCCATATTTCTGCCATCCATGAAGGGATTTTGAAATACCATAGCATAAATGGTAACCATAATCAGACAACGTGTCATGCGCAAGACCCAGATCCCTTGCTCCAAGGTCAAGGCCATACTTAGAAGTCATAGGTTAATAGGATCTTTTTCGTGTCCGGTATAAAAATCTGTTATCCATGACGGGATTTTGAAACAACTTGGCATAAATGTTTACCATAATGCGGCACTGTGTTACGCTCAAGAACCAGACCACTATCTCCAAGATCAAGTTTACACTTAGAAGTTAAGTCAAAGTTTAATAGGGTTTGTTTCGTGTCCGGTTCGTTACTACGTCATTCATCAAAGAATTGGCATAAATATTCCCCATAACGAGAAAACGTGTCATGCATAACAAACAGACCACTAGCTCTAAGGTCAAGGTCACATTTAGAGGTTGACAGTTTACATGGTGTGTTTCTTGTCCGTTCCATAACTCTTCCATCGATTAAGAGATTTTAAAATTACATGGCATAAACGTTCACTATATTAAAATGACGTGTCAGACACAAGCCCAAGACCCCTAGCTTCAAGGTCAAAGTCACACTTAGACTTAACATTGTATCTTGTGCGGTCAATAACTCTGCCATTCATCAGAAATTACTTGTCACAATTTTTCCCTATGATGGACTGGTGTGTCATGCTCAAAACCCAGACCCTAGCTCCAAGGTCAAAATTACCTTCGGAGAACTTGTTTAATCTGGTCGCAATATGAGTCATACCTAAACTATGCTGGCATATTTTGCACAGACAACCGTAGCAGTTTTGGTCACTGATAGTGCCAGCTCTTATTTGAGCTTTAATTTTAAATACTTAGTACATTTGTACATTTTGAGAGTTGTATATACTTGTATTTTCCCTATAAAATGTCAAGGTCAGTAGTGGCTATTGTTAAGTTACCTTTAAGACACACCACAAAATAACTGTAATCTTTTGTATTTCCATGATGGTAATTATACATTTTTTATATGAAGAAGTGAGAAATAACAAGTATCTAGTTACAATTTGACAGTTACAGATGTAGGGCTAAGACAGTGTATTTAATGTCTAAATATATTATTCAATTAATGTAGTAGTATGCACGATTATTTGCACCCAGTTTATGTGAGAGGAAAAAGTAGACCACTAGGTATTGGTGGGTCTTTAACACTTTTAATTTCTTGAATACCGATGGATAAAAATAAATGGTTAACAGTTAATGCAAACACGATAATGTTAAACACCGATAGCCGCACGAGAACTGCATGAAGATATAGACTTGCCACAGTTCGCTACTGCGAAAATACAAAGTGGTAATATTGGACCGGGAATTCACGGCATGTTTTTGGGCATAATATCTCGGCAAATTTCGATAACCAGCAAAATCGCTCCAGGCACTCATGAGTTATGGCCCTTAAATTACTCAAAATCTGCAAATTTAACCTTGTCCACCCTCCAAGTCAAACAGTTTTCATCCAATCTTCACCACACTTGGTGACAATGTTTGTGGGCATAATATCGCGGTCAAGTTCGATAACCAGCCAAATCGCCCCAGGCACTCTTGGATTATGGCCCTTGAATTAGACCAAATTCGATGACGAGCGTATTTTGTGACAGTCTGCCACTCTTGTTGAATATAGAATTCTATCGATCAGATCGCTTCAGATGTTATCTCGTGCGCATGACATGCTATCTCGAGAGCATAACATCTTAATAACTGCGCTCGACATCTTACGTGGAAAAGAGATTTTATTTCGTGCACTCGACATTTTATCTCGTACCCACAACATCTTATCTCAAGAGCTTGATATCTTATTCCAAGCGCACGGCATAAATAGTATAAAAAAAAGAGATCACTGTCTCTTGTTCGAAAAAAAAATTATGTCCATCGACAGCTTTAGTTAAATTGCTCCTCGTAGATGTGGGTTCCAGCCTCACTCGGGGCAATGAATTCTTTATGTGAGGAAGTCAACCAGCTGGCTTACGAAAGGTCGGTGGTTCTACCAGGTGCTCGCTCGTGATGAAATAAAGCACGGAGGGGCATCTGGGGACTTCCTCCACCATCAAAAGCTTGAAAGTTGCTATATGACCTATAATTGTGTCGGTGCGACATTAAAACCAACAAAAGTACTGTTAAACAAATTCAACGTAAGGCACTATGTTCTTTCTTCAACGCTATATACTATGGAACTAATTCCACGTTATGCAAAAAAGAACTTATCCAACGATATATACTACGGTACATATTCAACGTTAGGTACTATGAATTTAATTCAAATTTAGGTAGAATTTAGCGAATATAACGTTACGTACTATGGAATTAATTCAAAGCAAGATTCCATTGAACTAATTCAACATAAGGTACTATGGAACTAATTCAACGTAAGTTACTATAGAGCTAATTCAACGTTTTGTACAAGGGAACTAGTTCAACGTTACGTGCTATGGAACTAATTCAACGTTACGTGTCATGAAATAAATTCAACGTTGATAACTACGTAACTTATTCAATTTAAGTAACTATCCGAACTAATTCAATGTATGTTACTATTTAGGTACCATGGAACTAATTCAATGTTACCTACCATGGAACTAATTTAACGTTACGTGTCAAGGAACTAATTCAACATTAAGTAGTATAGAAATAATGCAACATTATGTACAACATAATTTATTCAACGTTACGTACAATGAAACTAAATCAACGTTAAATATAACGGAGCATATTAAACATTAGGTTTTATGAAACAAATTCAATACTACGTACTATGGAACTTATTCAAATATACTACCTAAGGAACCAAGTTAAGATTATGTTCAATTTAATGTAATTTCTTTTTTATTTTATCATACACTGAAGAAATTGGCACTGGTATACGATGATAAGCAATAAAATTAATAAACTTATTTTTGTTGTTGCAGTGTTATTGTACAGACTCCATGATGACATTATGCTTCTTGTTTAAAGTAAACATGCCCTATTGCAGCCATTACATCTGGTCTGATATATTAAGACTTGTACTTTATTAAGATTCAAGATGTATTGTCTTTTCTATATTTAACCTGATTAATATAAGTTCATTCAGAAATACAACTCAGTAGGATTCTTTAGTCTAAATCACACACAATTTACACTATAAAAATAAGGTAAATAAATTGCTTTGTTTTTTGTTCTTATCGATTACAATGTATAATAATTCTGCCTTGATAACGCGCAATACATGTACTTGTACTGTAAATGTACATGTATATGGTTTTATATTGTAATGAAATGAATAATTTCGTTTAAAGATTAAATGGATATTCTTGTCTGCAGAGATTTGAGGCGACACTAATATAATATTATTAGGTTATTTAACATTGTTCTGTACAATACGGAGATATATTTGGACGAGTACCCAGCTGAGAAAACCATATTGGACGAGCCGCTAGGCGAGTTCAATATGGTTTTCTCAGCTGGGTACGAGTCCAGATATATCTCGTATTGTACAGTACAATGTGAAATAACCTTTTTATTCTATATCTATTTTATCTTATCATAATAATAGTTTCAATTAAAAATGTTTCACTGAATATTGTATTCCTGCCTTTTCTAGTTTTTCCCAGCTTGGTATGAGTGCAAATATATATTACACAGAATAATGTTAGACCTTAAATAACCTTTTTATTCTATATTTATTTCATTTCATACGTAATATGCGTAATTCATTCAATTTGAATGGTTTTTTTTCTGCAAATCATCATTAAAAAAAGTATATGGTGCAACCTCCCTACAACAGCCATTTGGCGATTTGGGTGGTAATAATACTTGGCCGAGATATTATGCCCACAAACATTGTCAGCAAGTTTGGTGAAGATCGGATGAAAACTGTTCGACTTAAAAGAGCGGCCAAGGCTAAATTCCCCGTTGTTTTTTTTTTTTAGTAATTAAAGGACTATAATCAAAGAGTGCCTGGTACAATTTGGCTGGTTATCGGAATTGGCCGAGATGTAATGCCCACAAACATTGTCAGCAAGTTTGGTGAAGATCCGACGAAAAGTGAATTATAGAGCAGACATGTTTTGGATGCTGACCGCCCGTCCGCTGTCATTCATAATCTTCTCCATTTTGTTTCTTAACCGTTAAATGAAAACTGCTGAGGTAGCTATTCAGACAGTCAGGGCTGATACCAATTTCTAGGTTTCGTCCTGAACGGCTTCTTTTAGCGACTTTTCAAATATTCCAACATCTGATGATCCTTTTTATTGTATTTTTAAGTTTTTTATTATTAACGAACGTTTTAATATCTAAATCAGATAGCATTGTTATCCCTTGAATCGTTTTTGTGTGTTGTAAACAAACAAAAAAAACTCAAATTAAATCCAGATTTCAAGACGCATACTTCATCCGATTTACATTCGGAACATTTTCACGCGTTTCGGGCTTTATCGTATGTTTAACATGGGACTGTTGAACCGTCCAAATACAGAAAATACAGGATTTTTTGTACGCGCGTGCGTCCAAATACAGAAAATACAGGATTTTTGTACGCACGTGCATCCAAATACCGTAATATATTGTACGGTCACGTGTTGCAAATGAACGTTCGCGATTGGATATATAAAATAGGTATAGAATAATTAGCAATAATGTCAATTGGTCAGTCCATTATTTTAGAAATCAATCAGTTAAATTCCTATGTAATTATTTATTGCATATGTTATGCATTTTGACAAATCATTCTAAATAAGCAGGCAATGGGACTAGACGAAAAGGGGGCGCGTCTCTGTAAAGTTGGCAGAATAGCAGAATAACTCCAACAGAATAGCAGAATAACTCCAACAGAATAACAGAATAACTCCAACAGAATAGCACCAGAATAGCAGAATAACTCAAGCAGAATAGCAGATCAGCAGAATAGCAGAATAACTTTTTTCATTTTATCTCGCATCTGTATGACAATTGAAGTTAGCCTAAGACTATTTTTGCGGTAAACATGTAACCATAATTTGTTAGATAACCATTTTTGTCAGTTAAAAGAACATCTTTAAGACCGACTTTGAACATTATACGTCTCGCATATTACCTCGCACAATTAACATTATCCTAAGTTAGAAGAGTAGCAGAATAACTCCAGCAGAATAGCAGAATAACTCCAGCAGAATAGCAGACAAGCAGAATAGCAGAACAGCAGACCAGCAAAATAGCAGAATAACTTGAGCAGAATAGCAGAATAATTTTTCATTTTATCTCGAATCTGTATGACAATTGAAATTAGCCTAAGACTATTTGCAGTAAACATGTAACTATAATTTGTTAGAAAACCATTTTTGTCAGTCAAAGAACAACTTTAAGACCGACTTTTTACATTTCACGTCTCGCATATTACCTCGCACAATCAACAATAGCCTAAAGCTAGAAAAATAGCAGAATAACTACAGCAGAATAGCAGAATAACATTTTTTTATTTAACCTCGCATCTATATGACAATTAAAATTAATGTTCTACTATTCTGCTTGAGTTATTCTGCTATTTTTGTAGCTTGTGCGAGGTAATATGCTAGACGTATAATCATAATGATTAACAGTGATTGATGTATAAAGTCGGTCTTAAAGTGTTTTTTTTTTAACTGACAAGAATGGTTTTCTAACAAGTTATGGTTACATGTTTACCGCAAAAATAGTCTTAGGCTAATCTTAATTGTCATACAGATGCGAGATAGTGCTTAGATCGAGAGACTGTTTCTCAATCCAGGGGAAGTCTCCGACCTGGTTATATAAGACAAAATGTGTTGTTCAATAGAAAATAACCTCTCTTGAAAGATTTTCCTACTTTAATACTATGAAGTGTATTCTTTATACTTATTATGGTGTATTCCTTATAATAAACCAAGGCCTACGTGGCGTAAAAAAATCGAAAACAAAAATTCACCCGAAATGAGGTTTCAAAAGTCTAATTAAAATATACACTCGCAATGAAACACTTTACACTTTCTGAATTGAATACTATCCAAAACAGATTTATTAGTCAATTGATATAATAGAAGTAAAACGAAAATTACCTTAACTATGTTTGTCTATTCCCGTTGTTTGAGACTCCAAAAATTCCAATCCATTGTCGAGTTTTTTTTTATAAATGTCTTCAGGTATTCACGTATTCACAACACGTAAAAACTTGCCTTATGTTAACGCAGTTTGTATGAAGACATTTAGTTTGAATACCATAGAAGGTTATGAGTACGAATTACTTATGTTTTTACAAAAAATATTCAAATATATATCATTATATGCATTTTTTACTTGTTTCAGTAAAATAATTATAGCAGTGGTAAAACATTTTTCAACTTCGTAAACACTCCCAAGTTTAAAATCAAACATAAAATGTTATTAGATTGTTACCGTATGTATACTCATTTAAACATCGGTTTTATGTAAAAAGCACAGGGGCTCGAGTAAAATGTCTTTCTCAGTTAAATACAGTATTACTTTGAAAAACATAGAAAATGACAGATGTACATTCAGTATGATTTACGCCCATACCAAATATTTCATAAACAAATATATGACTCCAATAGATAATACATACACGTGTCGAAATTGGGTTTTAGTTTCAATTGAAAGGAATGTTCTTTTTCAATTTTAGTGAATGTCTCTTTTGAATGCTTTCTGTCGAATGACGCCATTTGTTGTGAACAGCATCCTCTTACGTGTGGGACATCCTTCATTAATTACACAAATGTCCATGTATGCATAGTTCGATGCATAGTTCGACTATCATAGATCTATTTCAAACGAGAACATAAAAACCCCTACTTTTTAGAATGTATTTTTCATGATGTTTAAATAAAAATATATAATTTACATATGTTTCAAGGTATCGCAAGCCATGACAAAGTTACATGTACCCATAAAATAATTTCAAGTTTTGCAAACAGTACGTAAAAGTTGAACTGTCACTAGTACAAAATGCTTGAAAAGGCAACAGACTCCTGTGACATTGATTTTTTCAGGGTCCACGAAACACCCGTTTCGTTGAATAGTATGGTTGATTATGTATGTCATAAAATAAACCGTCTACCTTGAAAGATGATATTGATAACATTTGTAAATCACACCATGGATTTTACATACTAGTATAGGGTATAAATGTAATATAAGTAGAACGCATTTCACGGCCAAATCTTGATTTTTTTAAGGGGACGTATATTGCTACTTTCACACTTCATGTAGAAATGAGGAAGGGGTGGAGTTTTAATAAATTGATGGTGGGAAGATAAAAAACATATTTCTAAATTTATAATTATAATACTCATGGACACCTGTTATATTCCGTACTTTGGATTAGGATGTGGTACTATGAATGTAATAAGAAAACGGAGGTATTCGTGAAAGTATATCCAACACAAAATATTAAGCTTTTGTATAAGGAAAAACAGGTTTTATACAATAGCAATGTTACAAGTAATGTTGTACTTCTGAGATTTTCTTTCTAAGGTACCAGGTTTGCTTAAACAGGTACAAAATTTCACGCCCCGTCATCTCAACTCGGGATCGACGCTATCTTTCTCCTTGATAAAAATGTAAACAAAAAGAATCAGTGGGAATTGCATTGCAATGGCATAACATGACATTCTACAAAATGAAAACTTTAGTACAGGTATCTAAGATGCGGGTTAAATATATAACGTCGATCACTTGAAAGTGACTAATTTTAGTTTATTTACATGGTTTTTGTGGGCAGCGAAGCGTGCCTACAGATTTACCATACCACGTACTGGTTTAACTGCAAAAGTGTCGGTTAACAGGCGTTAAACGTTCAGTTTGGTTGACCTAAAAACAAATCGTTCCGAGGCGTAGCCGATCGTTTAATGACTGTTAACTGACACTTTTGTAGCTTAACGAGTACGTGCATCTTACTTGTACGTCGGCTATAAGGAATATATATATAAATAAAAAAAGAAAAACATTCAATGGGTTTCCTCTATCTGTATTTCTGTCTACCTACCGGTTTCATATCATAATCATCTGTCAGCCCTGGCCCCGTGTTCACAAAACATTTTCAGTCTCAGTTGAGTTTGATAATGAAACTTTATTTGTCATTTATATCTAAATAGCATGTTTAAAACAAAACTTTAAGTTAATAACTCTTTTCAAGTGGCTATTCAGTATTGATGGTCAGAAGCAGTTGGAATTTAACCCTAAAGTTTTAATAAAATTGATATTAAAATTTCCAACTCAAACTCAGCTGAGTCCGAAAAATGTTTCGTGCACCCGGGGCCAGATGATTATGATATGAAACCGGTAGGTAGACAGAAATACAGATAGAGGAAACCCATTGGATGTTTTTCTTTTTTATTTATTATATACTTGTCCAGGAGTAACTTTTAATATTTTCTATTATATATATATATATATATATATATATATATATATATATATATATATATATATATATATATGTTACCGGCATTTTCTAAATTTAGGCATTTTGTATAATGCCTGAAACTTTTAGGCATTTTGTAAAATGACTGCGAGTTTTAGTCATTTTACAAAATGACTGAATTTTCAAGGCATTTTGCAGAATGCCTGAAAATATTTGTAGGCATTTTGTAAATTACCTAATTGAGATAAAATAGAAATAACACAGTTTACACACATTTCTCGACCTTTGGATACTGCTTTTAAAGAGTCACTTATTTTTACATGACAAATTAGGATGACACCTGCTGTTACAAAGCTGTCCTGACTTCCGACATAAACACCGTTTAGTGTTACACCGAGACTTTATATTTGTACTACATCCACATTTAGCAAAGCCTTGTCCATCGCATAATGAACCGGACTTAACAGCCTGTCTCAGAAAAATTTCATTGTGCATATTCACAGATGTAGGCGTCAAAAACATACTATCAGCGACATCAAATTGATTCCTAGTATATTTTCCAATCAATTGACCTTCTTTCGTACCAAGTTTATAACCTGTTTCAGATTTTGACAGAATTATAGCCATCACATTCTTTGCATCACCCTTACCGCGATCGACTGAAGGTATTGGAATTAGAACATTTACTCTTATACTTTTTAGGCAAATACAAAATAGAAGCATACTTACTTTTGACTGTGATAATAATCCGATGCACAAGTTTTCTTTCCGGTGAGAAGTTTTGCTACAACTTCATCGTATTTCGGCCTAGGCCATACAACACTCTTGTTATTTTTCTCTATGTTTTTAAATAAATTAATTGTAAACTTTTGTTCATTAGACATACCAATCTGTGCCTGTGCCATTTTGTTTAGCACTGAACATGTCAGAATGAGAAACTACAGTATAATTAAATATTTAACAGTAAATGTGATTTTACATTATGCACATGTAAGGGGAAATCTGCCATGAAAACATCTCACTCAATGACCAGCAGGTATACAAAGGTCATTAACGAGGATTAAAATCTTATAATCGATATAAAAAGGGTCATACATACTATCGATACCAATTAAGGTAGTTCTGCACGTTTGGATCGAAATTTTTTCTACAATGTAGAATTTGATCAATCTCCGATTTTTCAAAACTTCATAATATACCTAGAAAATTCAGCAACTAAAAAGGATATGGTCGTGTGCTTGATTTTTTGCTAGACTGATTTGAAAAATATGGACCTCGCGCAATTTTTCATAATGGTAGTCTATGGGAAAATCATAATTTCATAACATTTTCGCGAATAGTAATTTTTCTACAATGTAGATTTTGATGAAACTTCTCACAGTTGTAAATAAACATATGACCTATAATGTGGTGAAATAAAATGTATAGGTCCGTGGGCTTATTTTTAAGATATTTGACCTTGATTAAAGTGAACCGAATATTTCAGGCTAATTTTGAGACATTATTATGAATTGTTTAACTTGTCATATGTTTTAATGTCCTATGTTGACTATAGAAATATAGTAACAGTGTCATTTTAATAAATGTACTCACGATGGTCATTAATTCATAAAATGGTTTTTCATTTCCGTACGCCGAATCCAGGCTTTATTCTACATTTTCCGGATAAATGACGTTACGGCATCTCTTCCGGTTTATCAAACATGCAGAACTACCTTAATAAGCCTTACTATAATGACAGTCAATCTAACAAAATTTAACAAATTGCCGGAGTATTATCAGGCAATATCTTAAATTGGCCATTGATTTTCTAGGCATTATACAAAATACCTTAATATTTTAAGGCAATTTACATAATGACCAACAACTTTAGTCATTTTGTAAAATGCCTTAAATTTTAGACATTATACAAAATACCTAAATTTAGAAAATGCCTGTAACATATATATATGGCTGGACACTTGTACATGTATGCATGGCAAATAATATATTTGACGAACAGGGAGACTTAATTTATTTTAGTCAAATCGATCTTGGCGGTTGGACAAACGAGAATGCATTCGCTATTGTAACCGACCCGATATTTAGTCAATTTGACATGGAAGCTGTCACTGAAAAAGACTACCTACAAGAATATAAATTTTCCCAGAGCGACATACTAGTAACTGATAAGTCGGCGAGCAAAATTTGATTAATTATCAAGCGGGACAGAGACTAACATTTTACGGAAGTCAAGTGTTCCGCAGAACACTGAAAAAAAAACACTGTTTGGGGAATTAAAGCCTGGGATTATTGGGATGACCAAGTACTAAAGAATACGTTAGTTCCGCCATTATCAAACAAATTGACAGCTCACAAGTTGAACTATTGGATGTGCCGATATATTGTAGAGGTATGGACTTTTCATATTTAAATTATAGTTTAAACAAGTACATTTCCTTACACAGGCAAGTCAGAATATTTTTTCCTCCGCTATCGAAGATCGGGGAGGCATATGATGTTTAACAGTTTCAAATGTTCTATTGTCCGTCCTTCTGTCCGTCCGCCGTTGTGGTCAGAACTCCTTAAGTTTACATCTGGTTGAAACGAAACTCGGTATTACATAATAAACATGAGCAATAAGGGAATTTCCAACATAAACGACTATTTCCAGACCAGTAGAATTTTTTGCTCGACTGTACGAAGTATAGAGAGCTATCCTACTCGACCTGGCGTCGGCGTCGGCGTCCTTCCGCGTCCGCACTTTGGTTAAAGTTTTGATGAACTTTCTCTTTATCTTTGTTATAACATGATGGAATTATTTCATTATTATTTCCTGTTAAAGGAAGAGAGAAGAGTTTGTTTTCCTTCCAAAAGAGACTTCATGAGAGACTTGTTATTTTCGCCGAGTATAACGTGGCGGAATATTGACTGAAGTGTTTACAGAGCGTTTGAACTTTTGCCGCTTGGAGGCGGATGATCTTGCGGGGTGTTTATGTACTTGATCACCGTTTATAATCTTTTGTAATCAGTCGCAGTGTTTGATTTTGGACTCTTAGGATGTCTGAGTCGGCAGATACAGCCCAGAGGGTGGCGGCTGATGTTCAAGGTGGAACAAATGATGTTTTATTGCGTTGTCAACTTACTGACAGTGACACATATGTGAATGAAGTTATGTCTGTGCAGGTAAATAAGGTGTCAACACCAAATAAAAGGAAAAGAAACAGTTCCTTGCCAGATGATATTATTATGAACATTGAACACTCGCTTCAAGTGAAAAAGAAGAAGGTGAGTCCAAATGTTGCTAAAAATGATGTAGTGGTGGTTGCTGAAATAAATGGAATGAAGTCGGATAAACCAGACTTTCAAAATCTACAACTACCCGATCTTGCACAAATGATATATAGCATGACATGTGATATGAAATTAATGTCCCTGAACATGCACCGCATTAACACTGATATAAAAGTATGATAGACAATGTGCATAAGCGAATAGATTCAGGTGAAAAGGATGCAAGTCAGAAAATTAAAGGTGCTGGGCAAAAGATCACAAATAGTATTGATAAACGTTTCAACAAAGAGATAACAAAATTAAGATAATATGTTGAAGACAATGGTAAAGACATTCAAGCAGAAGTCAATGGCTCCATTGAAGAAAAAAAAACAATCCATTGAGGATATCCAAACTACCCTTGCAAGGACCTAATAGCATGGAAAGTGGCAAATCGTTAGTGCTAAGAAACGTACATGAATCATCGACTGAGAGCACGGTTCAAAAAGTAATTGATATATTAAACAAGAGCTGTCGGACGACAGCAACGCTCGACTATTCAACAGCCTTGTCGATTGAATGAATACGAAAGTCGAAAAAGGGGCATACTTTAGTAACAAAGCAAAATAGGGTTATGGAACCTGCATAGTGCTTGAAGTGTGTGAAGTTTCAATCCATTCCCATTAGTGGGTACTGAGATACCAGCTTACTGCATATAAGAATTTAACCCAAAACTCCTAAGTTGAAAAAGGGGCATAATTTTGTAAAATGCGAAGTTGAGTTATTGACCCTTTGCACTGCATGTCATATCATGACAGTGAACAAGTGTGTGAAGTTTCAATCCTTTCCCATTAGTGGATACTGAGACACCAGCTTACATACAAAAACTTAACCAAAAATTTCTATGTTGAAAAAGGGGCATAATTTTGTAAAAAGCAAAATAAAGTTATGGGACCTGCTTTGTGCATGTCAGATCACGACAGTGAACAAGTGTGTGAAGTTTCAGTCCATTCCAATTAGTGAGTACTGAGATACCAGCTTACATACAAAATCTTAACCAAAAAATTCTAAGTCAAAAAAGGGGCATAATTTTGTAAAAAAGCAAAATAGAGTTATGGAACCTGTGCAGTGTAAGTCAGTTTATCACAGTAAATAAGTGTGTGAAGTTTAAATCCATTCCCACAAGTGGTTACTGAGATACCAGCTTACATACAAAACCTTAACCAAAAATGTCTAAGTCAAAAAAGGGGGCATAATTTTGTAAAAAAGCAAAATAGAATTATGGAACCTGTGCAATGTAAGTCAATTTATCACAGTGAATAAGTGTGTGAAGTTTCAATCCATTCCAATTAGTGAGTACTGAGATACCAGCTTACATACAAAACATTCTAAGTCTAAAAAGGGGCATAATTTTGTAAAAAAGCAAAATAGAGTTATGGAACCTGTGCAATGTAAGTCAGTTTATCACAGTAAATAAGTGTGTGAAGTTTAAATCCATTCCCACAAGTGGTTACTGAGATACCAGCTTACATACAAAACCTTAACCAAAAATGTCTAAGTCAAAAAAGGGGGCATAATTTTGTAAAAAAGCAAAATAGAGTTATGGAACCTGTGCAATGTAAGTCAATTTATCCCAGTGAATAAGTGTGTGAAGTTTCAATCCATCCCCACAAGTGGTTGCTGAGATACCAGCTTACATACAAAAACTTAACCCAATCGGAACGCGGACGCGGACGCCGATGCGGACGCCGACGCATGGGCGAGTCCAATAGCTCTACTATTCTATGAATAGTCGAGCTAAAATGGTTTGGAGTGAAGGCCATTGCAGCAGAAAGGAAGGGTGTATTGGATGCCGATAGAAACACCGGGTCACGTGTTATTGTGGCACGCCTTGCGTGCAATAAAGATAATTCATCTGTTATGAAGAAAAAACATGTTTTAAAAGGTCATAGTCAATTTGCAAAAGTGTTTATCCACGCGGATCAAAGTAAAGAGGAGAGAATTCAATCAAGTAATTTCAAAAGAATTATTGAAAGTGTGAAAAATGGTAATGTTAGTGACCTGGAAATGCGCGGTTCAAGAGTAGTTTCAAATACAAGTGGGAATGAGAGTACCGGTAACAGTTCTAGTCGCACCAGTAATTATAATCAAAGGAACAGTAATAATTATTCAAATGAAAGAACCAATAATAGGTTTTCCGGTGAAAAGAACAATAATCAATTCTCAAATGGGAGAAAACCAAACTCGAACAGACAGCAAAATGACAATGGATGGAGATCGTCCACAAGGGCTAGTAGACATTAGGAGTTATTATGCGGCTTTTGGAACGTTAAGGGTTGGAACATCAGTGAATCATCAGGTAACTATAAATTAAGAGAAACATGATTAAATTTTTGTAAATGTAACTCACCTTAAAAATGATGAATGTTTATATGTAGATATTTATATATGCATTGGTCAAAATAGAGATAACCTCCACAAAAAGTCCAAAACATTTTCTGGTGGTGTGGGATTTTTAATACGAAATGCTGTTTTTAAAGATTTTAACTACGAGATTTTAGATAATAATTTTGAAGGAATTTTATGGTTAAAACTTGTATGTAAACATGACAGTATGTTATATATGCATATATGTGTTTGTTATCTTCATCCCCAATATTATTCAAGGCAGATTGATGTACATGATTTTTATGAAAATTTGTTATGACAAGTTCATGCTTACCAGTCTGATTCTTCATTTATGTACATATGTGGCGATTTCAACAGTCGCTGTTCAGATAAGCTTGATTATATACCTGGGGTAGATAACATCCAAGAAAGAAATGTCGTAGATTTTACTCTTAACAGTTATGGTAACCTTTTAACTGAATTTTTTTAGTTGATACAAATTTTTGAATTTTAAATGGTAGAAATTTCATCAAGAATGACTTCACCTTCATTGGTCCACAAGGAGCATCGTGTGTAGATTTTTGTCTTGTTCCCTATGAAAAACTCAATAAGTTAAACATTTTTGAAGTTATTAAAACACTTGATTTAATGTCCGACTCGAAAACTTTCTCTAAAGTTAACTTAAATACTATAAAACCTGACCATTCATTTTTACGATGGAAATTGTCTTTTGACATTTTTGCAGAAATTTGTGATAATGGTTTTACAGAAAGAAATATTACTATAGCCAAAACTGTTTATGATACCAAGAATTGTCCTGAGGATTTTTTTATTAGGAAGTGAAGTTATTCAAAAGTTAAAAGAAGTCATTATTTCTCTAGACAGTATGAGTAATACACAAAAGGGGCTGGATACAAATTATGAAAACCTTGTTGAAATCTTTCACTGTGTAATGTCAGATAAACTAGATCAGATCATAAACCGGTTTAAAAGCTTACCACTTCTAGGCGTACCAATAAGAAATTACGTATGACTAAACCATGGTGGACAAGTGAATTGTCGGGTATGTGGAATGACATGAGTAAGGCTGAAAAAATCTTGGTTAAAATGTGCCTCTCATGAAAAAAGAAGCTTAAACAGGTATATGTAGAAAAGAGGAGGCATTTTGATCGATGTGTTCAAAGGGCTAAGAGAAAATATGTTACTCGGGCACAAAATGATATAGATCTTGTAAGTACAAAACCAAATGAATTTTGGAAGGAGATGGGTAAGATAGGAATCAGAAATGAAAGAATTAAGAAGATATACCTTTCGAAATTATAATGTCAGATGGTTCTATAAATAGAAATGCTGACCAAGTCCTAGACAAATGGGCGCACGATTTCTCCTGCCTTTTGAACACAAACGATGGGAGTGAACTTTCTGTTTCGGATTTTTTAGTATCTGATTTTGATATCAATGGGAAAGATGATGATTGTTTACATTTTAACTCTGTTATATCAGTTGAAGAAACACTCCATGCTATTGTACGAGCTAAATCTGGTAAATCTCCTGGTTTTGACAATATACCCGCAGATCTTCTTAAAAATGACTCTGCCATGCACACACCGGTAAATCTTTTTAATCAGTGTTATGATAGGAGTATGGTGCCATCTGCATGGTCTAAAGGAATTATTACACCAGTCCCTAAATCGTCAACATCCGACCCTAGAGACCCATGTCCTATAGGGGTATTACACTAGCCTCGTCCATGTATAAAGTGTACTGTAGTATTTTGAATGAACGTATTAGTAAGTGGTGTATGTCTAATGAAATAATTCATGATGAACAAAATGGTTTTATTAAAGGTAAAAGTACAGTTGATCATGTACATACTTTAACCAGCATAATAGAAACAAGGAAACTTAAGAAAAAGAGCACGTTCGTTGCTTTCATTGATTTCAGAAAAGCATACGATTTCATCGCGAGGTCTATGTTGTGGTCAAAAATTAATAAGTGTGGTCTACAAGGCAAACTTTTCGGTGCTGTTGTGTTACTTTATAAGATATACAGTGTTGTATCAGACTAAATGGTTTTGGGTCTTCGTGGTTTGAAGTGAATTGCGGTCTTAAGCAAGGCTGCTCATTGTCGCCTGTCCTATTTAATTTATATATCAATGATTTAGTTACTGCTATTCAGGAATCAGGTATTAGGTATTAGGATTAAAATCAGTGACGATATTATTGGTATTCTACTATATGCAGATGATATTGTTCTTGTTGCAGAATCTGCTAGGGAGTTACAAAAGCTACATGATATTCTTAACACTTTGTGTATTAAAAATAAAATGACTAATAATGGTGATAAGTCAAATGTAGTTCATTTTAGAACAAATAGCTGTATTGTAACAGACCATGAATTTAGTATAGGTTTAATCCCCATATCAGTGGTACACAGTTATAAATACCTTGGTGTCATGTTAAATGAATTTTTAGATTTTGCTGAAATGGCTAAGACTGTAGCATTGTCCGCAGGAAGAGCGCTGGGCCTAGTTATTTCTAAATGTAAAACCTTTAGTGGCTTCAAGTACTCGACCTTTACAAAACTATATGATTCTAATGTCTGGCCAGTTATAAGCTATGCAGCATCTATATGGGGTGTGCGGGGGGGGGGGGGGGGGGGGGGGGAGGGAAGTCATATTCTTGTATTAATGCAGTTCAAAATAGGGCAATGCGATATTTTTTAGGGGTTGGGAAATATACGCCGAATTCCGCCGTTTCTGGGGAGATGGGCTTGAAGCCACTAATTGTTAGACAATATTGTAGATTTCTGAATATGCCTGAAACAAGATTGAATAAAAAAGTGTTTAATTCGTCTAAATCAGCATCAGGCACCAAATGTAAGAATAGTTTTTTTTACGAATTAGGGAAATGCTTAATAGTATTAACCTCGGATATCACAATTACTTTCATGGAATACGGGTGAATACAAAAGTAGTGATAGAAAATGTTGAAAAGAAATTGTTTGAGATAGAAATTGTTAAAGGGAAACCTTTTTTAGACAGAGTATCTTCAGTTACAGGAAAGGGTAGAAATAAGCTAAGAACTTATAGAAACTTTAAGTCCGTCTTTGAGACTGAAACTTATGTAAAATAGCGTTTACCATTCCATTATTGTACAGCAATGGCTTTATTTAGGTGCGGTGTAGCACCAGTTCGACTAGAGACTGGGAGGTATGAAAACATACCTATACAAACAAGGAGCTGCGTTCAATAAACGTTTGATGCCCCCCCCCCCCCCCCCCCCCGCCCCGATGGCATCCTTGTCGGTACAAAGCAACCTAAGTCCAAAACGAGTTCAAGGTCAAACTGAGATCAGTTGATGTTTGAAGTTGAGGAATGGTCACAGGTTACATCTGTATGAGTATCAATTCATTCTAGCAAACGGAATTGATGCTAGACGAAACGGTCCCATTTGGTTCACCAAGAGATGGCCCATATAAAGCAACCTAAGTCCAAAATGAGGTCAAGGTCAAGGTCAAACTGAGGTCAGGTGATGTTTGAAGATGAGGAATGGTCACAGGTTACATCTGTATTAGTAACAATTCATTCTTGTAAGCGGTATTGATGCTAGACGAAACGGTCCCATTTGGTTAACCAAGAGATGGCCCATATAAAGCAACCTAAGTCCAAAATGAGGTCAAGGTCAAGGTCAAACTGGAGTTAGGTGATGTCTGAAGATGAGGAATGGTCACAGGTTACATTTGCATTAGTATCAAGTAATTCTAGTAAGGGGTATTGATGCTAGACGAAACGGTCCCATTTGGTTAACCTCGTACGGATGGACGAACGGACGGACAGGACAATCACTATATGCCTCCCGATTCAGTAGATGCCGGGGGCATAAAAAGAAGCTGTTTTAACTGTATTGATCTCGTTGAAGATAAAAAACACGTCTTGTTACATTGTCCACTCTATATGCAATCTAGGGAAGAGTTGTATGCATCTATCAGAACTATTGTTAGTAATTTTGATAACTTATCTGATGATGAGAAATTAAATACTCTCTTTGCAAACCATTGTATTGCTAAGTTTACACCCTGCTTTAATACTTTAAAACATAGAAGAAGTTTAGTCTACTGTAGATAATATGTATATTTTATAGTAGGGCTATCATATTTTATATGTACATGGTAGTAAAAGGATGTTGTGAATCTGACATCTTATATCAAATTTGATTTGACAGGAGAATTTATTTTAAATCATTATAGAAGTACTATTTTAGTTGTTTTTCAGCTTGTCTGATCTCAGGAGGAAATAAATGAAAATCTACGAGAGGCGGTTGACATTTAAACATTTGCGTTAGTTCTGAATTCTGTTTATATCAACTTGAAGAATTATGCTCTCAAACGTTAATGTTAGTGTACCATCACTAAATGAGTTAGCAGATCAAGGACCATAATCCTTCCATACGTTTCGACAAAATTATGGCCCTTTATGTGTACTTAACAAAGATTTGAATTTCTTGGTCAAATGTATTCAATGTCGCATCAATTTTGATTACCTTGGAAGCAATAGATAGGATTTTTTTCTTTGTTCTTAATAGTCTTATAGAACAAAGCCAAGGTAATGCCTCTCGGATCTCGGTTTATAATTACCTTTTTCCAGTTGTCAAGAAATGGATCGGTTCACAACATATTTTACTTTATTTTTTTAAAAATGTTTTAGAAATAAAATGACCTGTATAATGTAAATAGCAGCTATATTTATTAATTAAAGTAAGCTATGCTTACCCGTCTCTTATAATTCTGTTAAGAATGGCATATGTATTTTAATAAGACTTTATTATGTTTTATTGTGACATACATATGATGAGACGTAAATAAACTATTGAATTGAATTGGCATGACCTCTCATTATTACGGTACTTGTAGATATTGTTTGACAAGAAAATCAAATTCTCATGTCTTTATTGTCCATTTATGTATTCAAAATTTTCTTTGTTGGTTTATATTGCTTAAGGGCATGGTATTTTAAAATTGCACAGGATCTAGTGGACAGTATATCTTTTGAGAGAGTACACCGTATGGGCAGTAAATCAAATGGACGCTATCGTAGTATCGTTGCGAAATTCACTCTGTACAAAGAGAAGGAATTAGTACGTGGAAGGCCCTATCTGGTACACCATACTTTGTAAACGAACAACTCCCAAAAGAAGTTGTCGACAAGAGAAAGAAACTCGTCCCAAAGATGAAAGAAGCCCGGGAACAAGGTAAGACCTCATGGATATCCTACGACACCCTTTACATCGACGGTAAACCTGTCAGAGACTAGGAGTTCGCTGGGGATGAACTTAAGATCCTTTCCTGGAACATAAATGGGCTAGGTAAAGCCAAAAGAGACAGTATTGAGCTTGTAGATATATTATCAAAACATGACATTATTTTTCTGTATGAAACTTTTGCTACCAAAAACAGTAATATTGCTCTATCTGATTATGTAACTCATAATTTTTATAGAAAATTCCAGCATCGTAGAGCAAAAAGACCGAGTGGTGGAATTGCATTATATTATAGGGAATCAATTGCTGATGGCATTTCTATTGTTGAAAATAAATATGACACTCTACTTTGGATTAAACTAGATAAAACTTTTTTTCATACAGAAAACGATATTTATATATGTGGTGTGTACCTCTGGGGAGAAGATTCCCCGGCTTACAATACAGTAAACGTTGATCTGTTTGACTGCCTTGAAAATGATGTTAGTCTTTATGAAACCCTAGGTTCGGTATATTTAGCAGGCGATTTTAATAGCCGAGTGGGTGATAAACATGATTTTATTATTTGTGATCGTATAAATCAGTCATTCGATGATGACTGTTATGTTCCCGACAAGTACATAGACCGGGCCTCAATGGATAAGACCTGTAATACCCATGGAGTTAAATTAATTGACCTGTGTCGATCAAATAACCTCCGCTTAGTCAACGGGAGATTAGGTAGTGATTGTAATACTGGAATGTATACATATGTTTCGCAAAACGGGGCGTCCGTTATTGACTATGTTATAACCAATGAAATTAATTTTTCAAATATAAGTTCTTTTTGTATACAAAGTATAAACGAATGGAGTGATCACGCTCCCGTTACTTTTTCATTATACACAAATTATAGCACACCTGTTTTAGAAGAAAGTGTTAGTACTAGATATAAATGGGTAAATGACCTACAAAATACCTTCCGGGTAGGTCTGATTGCAAAATTACCTGACCTTAATCGCCTTACGAGCGATATTGATAAAAATGATCGCATGTCCATTAATACTATGTTAAATAGTTTTACAAGTCTAATTAGGGAAGTAGCAGATCCACTTTTTTCCAAAACTTATATAAGTAAAAAGCGTGTTACATTTGCAGATAGTTACTCTGTAAGTGATGCAGACTGGTTTGATGCTGATTGTAGATTATTAAAAAATACATACTTAGATGCATTGAGTGCTTTTAATAGTTGTAAAAATTTAGCCAGTAGGCAATATTTTTGTCGATGTAAAAAGGAAAATAAAGATTTAATTCGTAGAAAAAAGAAAGCTTATATTAAAATGAAATACTCTGAAATTGAACGATTACGGTTTTGTAATCCCAAGCAATTCTGGAAACATTTTAAGAAAAAAAAATATACTGGTACAAAAGATGATATATCTTTAGATGAATTTAAAAATTATTTCGAAAATTTGTCGAACAATGTATTTCAGTCCCAAAATGATGAATGTAAAGCTTTTTGTAATGAACATGATTTTAATTCTTCGGACTGTAGTTATGAAGAATTGAATGTCCCCATTACATGTGAAGAAATACAGAAGGCTATAAAGTCGCTTAAGTCAAACAAAGCTGCAGGTTCAGACTGTCTTTTAAACGAGTATTTTATTGAATCTATAGACGTATTGTGTTCACATCTTTGTGATGTGTTTAATGCTATTTTAGAGTCTGGTTTTTTCCCAGACAAATGGACAGAGGGTATTATTGTACCGGTATTTAAAAAAGGTGACCCCAAAGTTGTAAATAATTATAGGGGAATAACTCTAGTTAGTTGTATAAGTTATTTACTACAATATTAAATAATAGAATTGAAACATTTTGTAACAATTATTCAGTAATTTCTGATTGCCAATTCGGTTTTAGAAAAGGAAAGTCTACTGTTGATGCTGTATTTATTCTGCAGTCTGTTATACAACATTACTTAAATAATAACAAACGCTTATATGTAGGATTTATTGATTTAAAATCCTGTTTTGATAGTATTTGTAGAAATTCACTATGGTTGAAAATGTACAAGTGTGGCATTCAAGGAAAAATTCTGCGCATTATAAAGGATATGTATGATAAAGTAAAATCATGCGTAAGATGCTGTAATTCATATTCTGATTTTTTCCAGTATGCAATAGGCTTACGTCAAGGGGAGGTAATTTCGCCTATACTCTTTTCTCTCTTCGTAGAAGACCTTGAATTGTACTTACAAGGCAATTTTAGTTCTGGTTTATTGATTGACGACATTGTATTAATTCTATTACTTTTTGCCGATGATATGGCAATTATGGGTAAAACTCCGGAAGATCTGCAGAATAGTCTTGATTTATTACACACATATTGTATACAATGGGGATTAGAAGTTAATGTTATGAAAACTAAAATTGTTGTATTTAGGAAAAGGGGAATTACTTTCGCTAGAGAAAGATGGTTTTACAATAACCAACCGATAGAAGCTGTAGATTATTTTAATTATCTTGGTACAGTTTTTAACTATACAGGGAGTTTTGTGTTAAACCAAGAACATTTGATTGGTAAAGCATTAAAGGCTTTAAACGTTTTATTGTATAACTGTAAAGATTTTGATTTTAAACCAAAGTTATTATGTCAGTTGTTTGATTCTTTTGTAGGCTCTATTTTGTCATACTGTTCTGAAGTATGGGGCCACAATAAGTCAAAAGATATTGAGCGTGTACATATTAAATTTTGTAAAAGAATCTTAAATGTTAGAAGTAGCACTTGTAATGCAAGTGTTTATGGTGAGTTAGGTAGGCACCCTCTATATATTGATAGATATGTGAGAATGATAAAATATTGGTGCAAATTAATAAATACTGATAATATTATATTAAGGAAAGTCTATGAACTAGGTGTATCTGATTGTAATATAGGTAAAAAAAACTGGGTATCGAATGTTAAAAACGTATTAGATATGTATGGCTTTTCTGAATATTTCAATAATACTAGTTTGATAGATTGTAAAATGTTTCCAAAGATTTTTAAACAAAGACTTATTGATAATTACATGCAAGAGTGGTTTGCATCTGTTGAAAATAGTGCCGTGTTAGATCTTTATAAAAATTGTATAACAACTCTCACATATAAATGTTACTTAGATTTATTACCTAAAAGTTATAGATTTTTTGTTACAAGAATAAGAATATCTGCACATACTCTTAGAATTCAAACTGGTCGATACGGACAAAATAGAATACCACGTAATGAACGATACTGTTTATGTTGTAACACTATAGATATTGAAGATGAATATCATTTCATTTTAATATGCCCATGTTATATAGATATTCGAAGAAAATACATTAAGAAGTATTATTATAATAGACCATCGATGTACAAATTCATTGAACTTATTACTACAAATAAAAAGAGTATACTATTAAATCTTGCAAAGTATATTAAAGAATCTGTTAAAACTAGAAATATGATTATGAATGCTAACAATTAATATTAACATATGCGTCTTCTATTAGCAACTTTAACAACACATTTAAGCCTACTTGTTGATAGAATTATTATAAATATATTATGAATGTTATATTATAACTGTTCATCCTCCATCATTAAACATTACTTTTTGTTGTTTAATTATTATATTATTCATAATTATCATATGTTTGAAAGATCATGTTAACGTGACATTGTATTATCAAAATATGTTGTTTATTATGCATGACGATGTACCATGTACAAGTCTTAAATAAAATTCTGTTCTGTTCTGTTCTGTTCTGTTCTTTTACTGCTATCATAACAGGTTGTCCAATCCAATATTCCTTGTAAAAGTGTGATTATGTTGTTGGAATTAGAAATGTGTATATTCCAAAGAGCAATAAAATATTATTAAACTTAAGTCATTTTAAGCAGTTGTTCAGTATGATCTATCGTTAGATGACCGGAGGAAATGTATTATAAAAATCCGACTGTCTGTCTTCATAATATGGTCATTTATTGTACATAAAATTCAATAGATCCCTACTGGAGTATAAACGCGTCCGAAATCGCATTCAATATTTATTACCACCGAACCTTGACGGTGAACTTGTCAATGCCACTTATCCAAACATTTTTGTACAGTATTACTTTTTAACATAAACTTATAGCAGTGGTTTAGGATTATTTATGTTCAAAGAATTATTTTTCCAACATTATTTAAGGTAAGAAGATTCTATATTTTAACTTTTAAACCCCAATTCTGAGCACGTTTAAGAAATACATGCTTTCAAAAGGTAATCCGTATAGAAATAGTTGTACAATATTGTTTTGGAAATTGATGTCATATTCATAAGTAATTTAGTGATCGAAGCGATAATGGTCTTCTAAATACTATTTGTTCAAAAGCATTTGTCCCTTTTCACAGTAATCTGAGTTGGGTGTCAGAACTTCCAAATACCAGTTCTTCATATTCATAGTATTTTACGTTGCTTGCCAGAGCTTCTTAATATTGTTTGATCTAACTATTGTTAAACGATTTTTGTTTTATATTTTTATAGTGTTCTTAACTGGGTATCGGGACTTCTGAATATTGTTTGACTTAAAATATTTTGGCGTTTTCGCCTATTCATAGTACATACTCTGACTCGGTTTGAGTTGGTGCCAGAATTTTGCTGAAATTACTTACATCCTGGACACGGAAAAAAAGAGAAAGAAGTGACCACTACTAGCAGTTCCTTTAGTTACATACTTTTTTTTTTGGATGAACTGCAAACTCGCGGAATTGTTAAACCTATCAAGTTACATAGACATAATTGAGTAAGAATTGCTGTCCTTTGATTGAAAGCATTTAAGAAAATTAAGTAAGAATTAATGCAGTTTATATAAAAATTGTAATCTTTAATACAAAATACCTAATATTGCCATTTTAATTGATTTCAGACTGCTCCTAGATCTGCGTGATTCTGTCGCGTTATTTGCATGAAAATGTCAGGATCTGAGGTAAGTCTAGACTTACAAAGTCTGTTGAGATCAAGTAATCTGCAATAAAGTTTATTCTTTCTTCATACTGACACTGATATTTTCTCAGAAAACCATTTTCTCTCTAGGCTCATCTTAGAGTCAGAGGTAAGAAATGCTGTAAATTTTTTCAGAAAGTGCTATAAGAGAGGATTGATTTTATGGCCAAGTGCTTTACATTTAATGAATTTAATGACTCTAACGACTGATGCCAGTCTAAGGAAAGTCTTTTGTAACATTAAAATAAATTCACGGTGGTGAACCGCATCGTCGTATTTACATATTTTTTTGCAGTTTGGTAGGTTTAGTACCCTGTAACGGCGAAGACAACGGGTTTGTCCGAATTTCAGCTATAATTCTACAGGTTTTGAGAGGATCTCTATCGAAAGGAGATTACAGTTACAAACTAAATATATTTCAGCATCACACAAAATCATTAGCATTTGCTGTTTATAAGTATCATGACGAAGATCGAATGTCATTCATTCTTTACACTGAGTTCATTGTTTACTTTTTTACTCGTTACGGGTGTATATAGGTATCGCACAGTAATAAGGCGCTTTGAAATGTAAACAAACAAAACAATAGCATAAATTTAAGTCAGTAAACAACGTTTAGGCTGACAATAGTAATTCCTCGTTGGCCGAGCGGTAATGGTATCCGTCTTATACTTTTTCGTCGGGAGTTCGATTCCCGGACCCGTAAAATAGTACTTTGAAAAGTGTATTTAATTTCTTTTTTTTTTTTTTTAATACGGTTCAACGAAAACAACACAAGTTTGTTAATCTAGTGCTAACTTGTTCACTAACTTATTTATGTCACTGTTAACACATAATTATGTTTAAATAAGCTTCGTCTTTAATATGATCTAATTTTTTAAGAGGCTTTCTTGAAAAAATTAGAAACCAGAGAAAAAAATACACAAATAATATAAATTAAATGCAAAAAAAAAAAAAAAATGACGGATGCAAGGTTCGATCCATCAAAACTATCACTACAAAATGATTACATATCTATCCACTGTACCTACTGCGCCATCAAGCCAACTGTTGATCTTTCTCCCAATATCTTCTCTTTTAAAAGAGATTGCTAAGTACTGATTGTTTATTTACATGTTGCCAAAAATAAAAACGCCATAATATTGTCCGTAAGTATTGACCTGGCACACATGAATATTCCGTATATTTCCGTAAATTAATTTTCGGTGTCCGAACATAGATAGCGATATAACTAAATATTACATATATCGTTCTTAATTGATAAACTGTCACATGTGCAGGTAGTTGTATGGACAAAGCGTTTACCTGTCAATACCACAATATCAGGATTGTGGGTTCGAGTCCTACGTCTGGCCATACCATTTTTTTCCTTCAGATTTTATATGCAGACTTACTACTCATTTGATCAAACGTATCTTGATGTTTATGGTTCATTTATTAAGAGTAATAATATTTTCCCGTTGTAAAAATGTGGAATAAAATTGTTTTAAAAGTATCTTAGATAAAAAAGACAAATTACCTGTCGCCAGCGTTCCAAAAAAAAGTATAACAAGAGAAAACAACTAAAATTCATAAAATATGATACATAAAATAATGTAAACGATAACATTGCAGAACAATAATTGAAAAAAAGAGATCTATTCAGTAAGTGATTTCGAACCTGTGGTAACGTGCATGGAAATCAGACACCTTACCTCTACGCCAGCGTGTCATCGATTAGCTTTACATGTTACTTTAGTAATATGGATACTTTCAGGATACTAATATTGCGTAATTTAACGAAAACGCCCGAAAATATTGGCGAAGATTAATGAGTGCCAGGTCAATACTTACGGACAATACTGTGCGGTACTTATAAATACTATTATATTTACAAAATTCAAAGTACGCGAATAACTCTTGTACGGTCTCTACGATAGGCAACGGAAAAAAACAAGTGTTGTTTTGTAAAGTGACGATCAAATCTTAATGTTGCATGATATGTAGAGCATCCTCTTGTGCATGTAAGACATAATTTCGTCATACCTTTCACTTCTTTCCAGCCTTCCAGACCTTCAATAGTGAAAAATGCTGCTGCTGACAGATTAGGAGGGGAAACTACTCCAGAAGAGGTATAACTTGTATTTGACAAAACATAGATTGTCTCCCCTATGGGTAGTCCTATCAATAAGACCTGACATAACATATTTTAACATTTTGGCGTCTATCGGTTATGTCAGGTCTTATCGGATCGCCATGTATAACATGTAGTGAGAAGCGAACACACTTCATGTCGCCTCTAATCTTCAAATTCTGAACAACATAACCCAATCCGAAGTGAAAGAACACTACTTACACCGAAAATAATCCTTTTTTCAACTGCACATGTGAATAATTATAAAATAAAAGTTACTTTTCATATATAAATATCGAGTTGTTTCTTTCCACTGTATGTATTGCCGTGTATCTGTATTATGGTGTGCAACATTGCCGGTCTATTCCGAATGTTGTGTAAACACAGTTTATTTTGAGAATCAATTTTAGACGAAATATTTTCCCTCTGGATCAATTGGCAAATAGTTCACGTGGAAAATTGTTTTCGTCTGAGTCGATTCTAAATATATTATAACCTGCTGAATATGCTTGAAAAATGGCGGAATGTGTATTGAAAACTGTACACAATTGACATATATTGGATATGAGGGCTTTTAAAGGTAAATTTAAACGATATATTACTAGAATATGATAAATAACGGTAGGCTGGACTGTCTAAACCTGCGTATATCGTATATTTTTCGTGTGAGAAAATGCTACATTCTACTGATTAGGGCCCTTTTAGACGTTACAATGCAGATTGAAAATAAAATGTAAAATAATAAAATAATGAATGTTGAAGGTAAAATGAGCATGTACACGTCTAATATTTTGGACTACCCTATGGGATCAAAGAAAATTGTGCGCTTATTTAGTTTCGCTTGTCTAAACATATCATCTTTATAATGTTAGACTGATATGAACAAGTTTATAGTTAACAGCCTTGATTTCCGATTTATCTTCCTTCCTATGAAATAAACTTGTGATAATGACAGGGGGCAGTGAGGGGAAACACGTTCATTAGCAAACGTACGTAGGAGATAGTTTGTCCTACGTAGGAAAAACTAACTCCTATGTAGGAGATATTAAGGTCTACGTAGGAAATACTAACTGTATCCGATGGTATACCCCCGGAATATTTTGAAATTCACAGCTTAATTTCCTGCAATCTGGGTCATTTTTGGAGCGTTTAAGACCCCCCCCCCCCCCCTCTGGATCCGCGCATGTAGTACATTTTTAAGTCGTACGTAAGACAAATTTAGATATTTCTGCTGGTCCAGGACGCTGCCATTAATATGCGAAGTATCTCTACGATGTAAAATATTGAGATTATATGACTGGTGCACGATGGAAGATAAATTACAACTTGTTCAATATGCGTTGTACCTATTTACCAAATTGCTCGTTTCGGGTCAAAAACGAGCGATTGAAATGGTTTAGTACATTAAATTTCTCGTTCATAACCATTATTCATATAGTATACCTAGGGGTTGGGTATCACATGTACAGTGTTTTTTTTTTCTTTCTGGCCTGAAGCCAGTGCTACATACGCTTTATTCGGACATGTGATGAAAGCAGTATAGTTTTATCTCTATAAAACACCAGTATTAAATCTTGCTTGGTGTTTGATGTCTAGAGCTTCTTCGTGTGCACATATTGATGTAACACTTTTCAATTCTTTGCAGCCTTCCAGACCTTCAATAATTCAAAATGCTGCTGCTGACAGGTTGATAGGGGAAAGTACTCCAAACGAGGTATGACTTGTTTTTGACAAATGTAGATTGTCTCCCTTACGTAAATATAATGTACAAGATGGGAGAAAACTGCGCTTCTTTATATTAATGACTGACATGAAAATTTTATGGTTTACGTATTTATTAAAAATGTTTTAACGGACTGTGCCCCTCCCGATGCATCTAAGTACTGAGAAGTGAAAGATGAATGGTGGCAACGGCAAGAAGAACTAAAAATTCTTCGAGACTATTTCCGATTTATCTCCCTTTTTCCGAGACAATAAACTTGTCAAACGCAGTAACTTTACAAAAAAACTGTTCATACTGATATGAGGTTACTGGAGAAGAAGTATACGGAATGCAAAAGCCTTACTAATTTTCAGTTGCCTTCTCTTCTACGTTATTATCTACATTGTTCTCTGCAAAGTAGCTTTGCAAATCAAATAGAAAAACATGAATGCTACAAAGCAAGTGTAGAATGGGTCCGGGTAAAATGCAGGTTCATATTAGCCATATGTAGACTAATTCCGACGTTTTAATAAAGTGACGACTTTGCTGTAATTCAGACCCTATTTACGTTTGATTCGTTATACGACGGAAACAAGAAGAGATTTTTCATACCGATGACATCATTACTTAATATTACCTGATGTTTTGTTTGACGTCTAGTGCTTCCCCTTGTGCACGTATACTATGAGACATATAGAGGATATTACATGAGTGTCTTTTCATACTGAATTTATTAAACGAGTTGAATAAAATGATAAAATGCGAGGCTCTGCCGAGCATTTTATCAATTTTATTCAACGAGTTTAATAAATTCAATGTGGAAAGTCACAAATGTAATATTCTTTTTAGCACATTTTAGCCTTTCCTGCCGAAACATAAACAATTCTACTCTTTTACTGTATAAACAAGTCAGTTTGACCAACGTTTCCTATACTATAAACGACGTCGACGTCAAAGCTTTATTACACTAGTGTATTATCGTTTTAAGCTCACCTGTCACCTAGTGACAAGGTGAGCTTTTGTGATCGCGCAGCGTCCGTCGTCCGTCCGTGCGACCGTGCGTCCGTGCGTGCGTAAACTTTTGCTTGTGACCACTCTAGAGGTCACATTTTTGTGGGATCTTTATGAAAGTTGGTCAGAATGTTCATCTTGATGATATCTAGGTCAAGTTCGAAACTGGGTCAACTGCGGTCAAAAACTAGGTCAGTAGGTCTAAAAATAGGAAAACCTTGTGACCTCTCTAGAGGCCATACTTTTGAATGGATCTTCATAAAAATTAGTCAAAATGTTCATATTGATAATATTTAGGTCTGGTTTGAAACTGGGTCACATGCCATTAAAAACTAGGTCAGTAGGTCAAATAACAAAAAAAAACCTTGTGACCTCTCTATAGGCCATATTTTTCTGGGATCTTTATGAAAGTTCGTCAGAATGTTTATCTTGATGATATCTAGGTCAAGTTCAAAACTGGGTCAACTGCGGTCAAAAACTGGGTCAGTAGGTCTAAAAATTGAAAAACATTGTGACCTCTCTAGAGGCCATACTTGTAAATGGATCTTCATGAAAATAATTCAGAATGTTCATCTTGATGATATCTAGATCAAGTTTGAAACTGGGTTACGTGCCTTTAATAACTAGGTCAGTAGGTCAAATAACAAAAAAAATCTTGTGACCTCTCTAAAGGCCATATTTTTCATGGGATCTGTATGAAAGTTGGTCTGAATATTCATCTTGATGATATCTAGATCATGTTTGAAACTGGGTCAACAGCGGTCAAAATCTAGGTCATAGGTCTAATAATAGAAAAACCTTGTGACCTCTCTAGAGGCCATACTTTTCAATGGATCTTCATGAAAGTAAGTCAGAATGTTTATCTTGATGATATCTAGATCAAGTTTGAAACTGGGTCAACTGTGGTCAAAAACTAGGTCAGTAGGTCTAAAAACAGAAAAACCTTGTGACCTCTCTAGAGGCCATACTTTGCAATTGATTTTCATGTAAGTAAGTCAGAATGTTCATCTTGATGATATCTAGGTCAAGTTCGAAACTTGGTCACGTGTTATCAATAACTAGGTCAGTAGGTCAAATAATAAAAAACCTTGTGACCTCTCTAGGGGCCATATTTTTCATTGGATCTGTATGAAAGTTGGTCTGAATGTTCATCTTGATGATATCTAGGTCAAGTTCGAAACTGGGTCACGTGCCGTCAATAACTAGGTCAGGTCAAATAATAAAAAACCTTGTGACCTCTCTAGAGGCCATATTTATCAATGGATCTTCATGAAAATTGGTTAGAATTTTTATCTTGATGATATCTAGGTTCAACACTGGGTCACATGAGCTCAAAAACTAGGTCACAGTGTCAAATTATAGAAAAAACGAAGTCATACTCAGTTTAAAACTGGGTCGTGTGGGGACAGGTGAGCGATTCAGGACCATCATGGTCCTCTTGTTATTTAATGGCTTTATTACACTCCCGCGACGTCAAACGTGATAAAATGATGTAAAACTTTTCATTTCTTCTAGCCTTCCAGACCTTCAATACTGCAAAATGATGCTGCTGACAGATTAATAGGCGATACTGATCACTTCGAGGTATAACTTTTTTTTTTGGATAAAACACAGATTGTCTCCCCTGTGCGACTTGGTACACATATCTCGAAAATTTCGTGCACTTATTTAGTTTCGCTTATTTATATATAATCTCTGATAGACTGATATAAAAATGTGGTTTAACATTAGCAGACTGTTTTAAAATGCACCCGTCCTCGCTCAGTTGCTGTGAATTGGGGAACTGCTGTATGTTGACCTTTGTCCTTGTTCGTCCGCGGGGCCTCCGTGGCTGCGTGAACCCACTTACTTTGAATCACTTGCCCCTCACCGATGTGGGTTCGAGCCCATCTCGAGGCGGTGAATTCTGCATGTGAGGAAGCTATCCAAGCTGGCTTTCGGAAGGTCTGTGGTTCCACCAAGGTGCCCGCCAGTGGTGAAATAATTAACGGAAGGGTACCTGGTATCTTTCTCCGCCATCAAAGCTGAAAAGTCGTCTTATGACTATAATTGTGCCAGTGCGGCGTTAAGCCCGGCAAAAACAAAAACAAATTGTTCGTTCACGTGTATTACGAGATACATATTGAATTTTTTAATAAAATAAGATCATTTAAATTATAGAATAAGATATCAATGTAAAATCATTTTTGTGTGCAGATTTCCACGTCTTCACAGCTAAGAAATGACGCAGCTGACAGATTAATGTAAAACAAAGGTACTAGTATAGCTTTAATTTTCTTTGAAGTAGTTTATAATTACATTACTTTGTCTCAAACCAGTTTTCATTCTAGATTAAAACTGCTATATCAGATATTGTCGTTTTCAAGAGGTATTTTAGCTCGACTATTCGAATATGGAAAGCTATACTACTCACTCCGGCGTCGGCGTCGGCGTCGGCGTCGGCATTGGTTAATTTATATAAAAGTAATATCTTATATACCATCAAAGATATTTACTTCGAACTTGGAACACTTGTTTATTATAACAGTCTCAACCAAGAGTACATAACAAGTATTTTGGCTGAGTTATGGCTTTGTCGACGTGGAGATAGGCTCAGATTTCGTACAAGTCCATGTTTTGTAAAAAAATGCTATTTGACATGTAGCTTTGAAACTTTGAACACTTCATCATGATTTTCATCTGTCAAGTATTTTGGCTGAATCATGTCCCTGTTTAGACTTGGAAATTGGCTCGGTTTTCGTACAAGTCAACGTTTTGTCAAAACTATCTGACATGTAGCTTTGAAACTATGAACACTTGTTTATCGTCATGATTTCGATCAGTAGGCAAGAGTACATAACCCTGGCAACTATTTTGGCTGAATTATGGCCCTTTTTGGACTTGGAAGTGAGTAAAAATTTTCCATACCAGTCCATATTTTGCCGAACCTGTTTGTCTTATGGCGTTGAAATTTTGACCACCATCATAGCAGGCATAACTACATAACTAGGACAAGGACTTTAGCTCAGTTATGGCCTGTTTTTGACATAGAAATTAGTTAAGTTTCGGAAACCATTTCATATTTTGTCTTTGTTTGATATTTGGCTTTGAAACTTGAGAACACTTGCTCACCATCATGGTCGCCCATAAAGTGCAAGACTTAAATTTATACATAGGCACATTGTTTGTCTTATCTATTTTCTTCTTTTGTCTCAAAATCTCAGGTAATATTTTGACTTCATGCTTTCATCAGTTCTTCGAATAGGCCAGGGCGCTGTTAACAGACAGCTCTTGTTTTACAGTGGAATAAACAAGAGTTTAACACGAGGATCACGTGCGTGTGCTAACGCATCTTTTTATATGTGCAATCTATGACGAAGCACGGGTGTATTTTCGACCCTACACTGCATAATTAAAAATAGGTCTGAAAGAAACTAAACGTTATTGCATTTAGCGTTTTACACTAACGCTAACGCATGTTAGTTTCCTGTTATTTTAAAAGGGCACGGGCCCCAACCAATCCCTCGGCATTCTGCAGATAATAAAACACAAAAATTCATGCATTTCCCCTACACTGATTATATTTTCTTGATTTTAATGCATTAGCTCGTTTGATTAGTGGTTGACGTAATGATTTTAACATTATTTCATTTATGTGTCTAAGTCAGTTTTCCTAAGCAATATTGCTGGACCGATAAATATCTTCCACATACATGTAATAACTTAACCTCATGATGCAGATGTGAAGGGTTAGAAATAATCAGGTTATTATAACAGTACCTTGATCTACAATGTTGTACTCGACTCTATTAGATTTTTGCCAGGGCCGGATTGCACGAGGCGCTCGATCGGGTGTTATCCGGCCTGGCAATATCGCAAGAGTCGAATGCACCATTGCAGATCAAGGTACTGTTTTAACGACTCTTCTATTAGATACATGTTCCTATTTCCAGTGTTACATGACGCAAAATTTGATATAAGTTTAGATGAATAAGACTGACAACTCGTTTGAAACGGCGAACTTTTTAATGCATTGAACGTCGAGACGCCATCTTTACGTCATTTCCGATTGAAAAAAAATATTTGGAGTTGAATATATGGTTTGTATTCTTTAGTGAAATACTGAATATTCATAACTATATGATAAAAACAGATTCTGTCAAAACTTGCATCGCCCTTGGATTGAAGTTCCAACATCTCTGTTCAAAGTCCTGAACTAACCGGACAGGTAATACATAGATACAAATCTAACTGTTCAGTTCTTCTAATTCCAGATTGCAACCGGATGGAAACTTGTGACGAATTCGGCTGACAGTCACTGACGAACATGATCGACTTATTTCCATTCTGACATGGACACATTGAATTACTATTAAATTTCATTTTATTTATATACTTTTATTTGTCATTATTCCGTAAGGATACGACATTTTTAACTTCACTACATCATTCGTTACCTTAATCACGCAGATGCCTTGTTAATACTTATCACTTCAACTTGATCGCGTAATCTTCTATACCGGTACAAGAGGAAACAGCAATGATATATTTTTTCCTAATGCTAGATACATTATTGTCAAAATTTTAGACAATGTATTCAAGGTTTTTACCCACATTTTTAGCTCGACTATTTGAGAAATAGTCTAACTATTTTACTCACCTTGACGTCGGCGCCGTGCGTCACACCTTGGTTATAATTTTGCATGCAAGTACATATGGCTATGATTTAAAGGCATATAGCTTTGAAACTTGTTTTTTCGTTGTTTTTTTAGTCAATTTACAACCTCACTGGGTCAAGTTCTATAACTCTGACTTGTATTTTGGCCAAATTATGCCCCCTTTTGGACTTTAAAAGTCTTGGTTAATGTTTTGCGTGCCAGTTTCTGTCTCCGAAACTAATGCAGATACTGAATTGAAACTTCACATGTGTCTTCGGGGCTATAAATCAAGGTGATAGCATCAATTCCCATAACTCTGACGTGCATTTTGGCCAAATTTTTACCCTTTTTGGACTTAGAATACCCTGGTTAAAATTTGGCATGCAAGTAAACATAGCTATTACTTAAAGGCATATGATTTTGTGAAAATTTACAACCTCACTGGGTCAAGTCCCATACTTTTGACTTGTATTTTGGCCAAATTAAGCCCCCTTTTGGACTTATAAAATATTTGTTAAAGTTTTGCATGCAAGTTACTATCTCCAAAACAGATATTGAATTAAACTTCACATGTATCTTCGGGGTTATAAACTAGGTGATGATTTTGTGAAAATTTACAACCTCACTGGGTCAAGTCCCATACTTCTGACTTGTATTTTGGCCAAATTAAGCCCCCTTTTGGACTTATAAAATATTTGTTAAAGTTTTGCATGCAAGTTACTATCTCCAAAACAGATATTGAATTAAACTTCACATGTATCTTCGGGGTTATAAACTAGGTGACAGCGTCAATCTGATATGCATTTTGGCCAAACTGTGCCCCTTGTCGGACTTAAAACTTCTTGTTAAAGTTTTGCATGAAAATTACTATCTCTTAAACTAATGCAGACACTAGATTGAAGCTCTGTAGAGTTCTTAGCATTTAGGGAAATATTCCTGCTTCTGGGACAACAATTCGAATAGTCGAGCATTGACTGGCTTATGGACGGCTCTTGTTCATATTTTAAACAGATATAAACTACAGTAACTTTAAATTTCAGATTACTTTTCGCAACAAAGCGCTGTATTCGTAATAAACAAAGGAGAAATTAAAAAAAAGTATTTGAATTGATATATGTGTCATGCATTTGATTTAACGTACTAGATAATTAATTTTGCATACAGACAGATTGGGTTGTATTTATCTATTTTTAGTTTTAATGTATATCATTTTTTAAACCTGTCAAATCTTTAAATTTCAGATATATATTACTCTGATTATAAGTGTGAATAAATATAATATGAGTATCTTTTCAGTTATATATATATAGATTCAGTATGTATCAGTAGTGTAATGGTGGTTAGCCTACTTATTTTTCTTGAATCCAGACAAGCACTAACTCTTTCTCTTCTCCACACACGTACAACTTTCTCACATGAATCACAGATGGTGAAATGTAACTTTAGTCGGATTGCGGGGATTATTTGTTAAAAATTTGATTTTCTTGTTTTAGTCTTCATTTTTATTCTCATTATTCTCATTATATTAATTATCTATATTTCCCCTATAGCTTAAGAGTATTTACACATAACAAATGTCTTACATCATTCATTATATAGTCATATTCAATGGCACCAATGTATAACAACACGGTATATGGTTTGTTGAAAGTTGAGTTGCGTTGAAAAGCCGGCAAGTTATCAAATGGATAACTTCTGGAAAAGCATAAAATCGCTCGAGATGTGACACTAAATAAATGACGGGTTTGCATCAAGTAGCTTGCGAAAATTTATGAAGTGGCTGTGGTTTAACTTTAATATCTAGTCAGCATCGAATGGTTTATAATCAAGAATAAAATAGTTGGTAATATCACACTGGCTGACCAGTTTGCATTGAATAGCATGTGGAAAACCGTGAAACAGCTGATGACATAACACTAAATGACATAGCAGTTAGCATTGGAAAGCTTGTGAAAAGGCTTGAAACAGCTGGTGATGTAGCAGTTAGCATTGGAAAGCTTGTGAAAAAGTTGAAACAGCAGTTAGCATCGGAAAGCTTGTGAAAACGTTTGAAACAGCTGGTGACTAAGAAGTTAGCATTGGAAAACTGGTGAAAAGCTTGAAACAGCTGGTGACTAAGCAGATAGCATCAGAAAGCTTGTGAAAAAGCTTGAAACAGCTGGTTACTAAGCGGTTAGCATCAGAAAGCTTGGGAAAAAGCTTGAAACAGCTGGTGACTAAGCAGTTAGCATCGGTAAGCTTGTGAAAAAGCTTGAAACAGCCGGTGATTTAGCAGTTAGCCTAGGAAAGCTTGTGAAAAGGCTTGAAATTTTGTATATAAAAATGTTTAAAGGTCAGAGACCACCAATTCAAAAAAGTACAGGGAACTTACTGGGAATGAGGTAAGTGTATACCTGGGAATAAGGTAACGTGTATGCGTTCTGACTGGTCAGTCATGTAAACAAACCCAGGAAGTGATTATTTTTTCAAAATTGATATTTTTTTCAGTGTATTTATAGTATTTTATTATACATTTTGACAAAATGTGCTACATTTTATGTGTATTGAAAAAAAGGTTTATCATACGAATTTCTCCCGCCATGTCAGTGATGTAAACAGGGGGTCATCTCATTCACACGAAAATTACTTACATCAAGTATCACTATTCATATGTTTTTCGTCCGATATTTTGGTAGAACTAAGATAGTTCTTGAAAAACTTGTAATTAGATATACATGTTTCGATGTATGGAAGGCCGTACACGCCATAATGTTACAATGTAAGTCTATGGGAAAACAATTGGTGGTCTCAAACCTATAATAGAGCTAAAACATTACTTTCGTCGGAAGCCATCACAGGTAATGTAAATGGCCACAAATCTGTTGTAAATGATGTTGAAAGACGTTTTAGTGCAAAAATGAGCGTGAAATTTGGTTTCTTTTTTAAATTTTGGCCTCTTTTTTTTTTTTAACAGGTGTGCCCATTTTTATCTGAGTTTGTAGGTCAAAAAGGATCATTTTTATCACTGTAATGTTAGAGAATGATCAAAATTATTAGACCTTATCAGTATTTTTTACGGAATGAATCGTATTTCAGCTTCCAAGTCAAATCAAATGCAGATAACTGAAATTTTCACGAAAAATTGCAATCTGATGACGACAGGAACTGAGTCTGGCCATATAAATCGACAGGGGGTGACCTCAGTAAACTGTCCATATCTTTCTTAAAACTGAACATTTCTTGATGAAACTTTGTAAGACATTTGGTATTGGATCATGTTTCACAATATCACTGTAAAATTGGAAAATGTGATCCGAAACATTCATCTATAGGTCAGAGACCACCAATTCAAAAAGTACAGGGAACTTACTGGGAAAGAGGTAAGTGTATACCTGGGAATAAGGTAACGTCTGTGCGTTCTGACTGGTCAGTCATGTAAACAAACCCAGGAAGTGATTATTTTTTTTCAAAATTGATATTTTTTCACTGCATTTACAGTATTTTATTATACATTTTGACAAAATGTGCTACATTTTATGTGTATTGAAAAAAAGTTTTATCATACGAATTTCTCCCGCCATGTCAATGATGTAAACAGGGGGTCATCTCATTCACACGAAAATTACTTACATAAAGTATCACTATTCATATGTTTTTCGTCCGATATTTTGGTAGAACTAAGATAGTTCTTGAAAAACTTGTAATTAGATATACATGTTTCGAAGTATGGAAGGTCGTACACGCCATAATGTTACAATGTAAGTCTATGGAAAAACAATTGGTGGTCTCTAACCTAAAAATGTTTTTAATTCATTTAATTTAACAGTTTCTTCTTTAGCGCGGTAATCGCCTTGAATAGTGACGTCACTACTATGTGTCGAAGGGAGGCAATCATATGACTAAAAAATACAAACTCATCACCGGATTTCAAATGATAATAATTTTCAATGTTTGTTTCAAAGTTGTGATGAAACCCTTCTCCTGAAGTTGGCATTATTTACACAAAAAGTTATGTATGTTACTCAGTGAATCTGTTAATCTGGTGCTAGTCAGAAATTATTGATTTACGTCAGATATGCATATATCTTCCGTTAAATACCTACAGTAAGATACAGTATCTGCTATGTATTTTTTACATGTATGCGTTTTGTTTTAGTACATGTATTTGCATGTAAATGTTGCCTTTACAAGGCTGATGCCTATATGGGCCTAGTTCTTGAATAAATCTAAAATCCAACGCAGTGATCTCCCTTTCCGCTTCGCTCATTGATCGCTGCAAACAATGTTTTTATCTAAAATTCAGCTAAGAGGACTTTTAGTTATATAATTATTTAGTTATTTTTCCCCCAGTGTTTTCGAAGTTTACACTTCTTTTAGCACAGGAGAATGTTCCATATTAAAAAAATGATTCTGAATGAAAAAAATTATTTATTTACACGACTGGTAAGTATTCTGAAACGAAACTGAAAGTGAACAAACGAGTGTGCCGAATTAATCTTTGACGCGGTTCACGGTTATAACGATGCCATTGACCCAAGCAGAAGCAGATGGAGGCTTTTGAATATTTTCCTGATGGCCAAGGTACGTTATTGTCAAAAGTTTGGTATATCATTATTAATATAGAAGTTTATATAGAAGTTTGACCTCCCAGTTATAATCAGCAATTGATTGTTGGGAGTACTAATAAACTTTGATAATGTGGCAGTTGACCTGAATACAATCGACACTGTTTATTGTCCAATACAGGTAAATCCAATAATTGCTTTGCAATAGATCTATGGCGGATTATCCTTGAACATCCCCGGACTTATTGGACTCAACTGCCACATTATCAAAGTTTATTAGTATCTCCGGAGATGTAGATGTTTATTTTTAAACCGATCATCACGTGATGAACCGTGGTCACGTGAATGTTGTGTTTGGCAAAGCGGCAAGGGAAATCAATGCATTGGAGTTTGAAAAAAATGAAGCAGCTAATTGCCCTTATAAATATGACAGGTTTTGACAGTTAATAGTACAATACCCTTTTCTATCCTTTGTATGGATGTTATTGAAATGTGTGTATTCCAAAGAGCATTAAAGTATTATTAAGTAATTTTATTCATTTGTTTAGCACTACACTATTGTAAGATGACCGAAGGCAATGCATTATGAAAATCCGATTGCCTGTGTTTATAATATGGCCATTGACTGTACATAGAATTCAATTACCCCTTTGTAGCACATACAATAGATCGCTTACACCACATTCAATATTTATATCCATGAGACCTTGACATGGAACTTGCCATCACCACTTATACAGTTATATGACTTTTTAACTTAAGCTTTGTTATTCATTAAATTTGTGATCAAGAATTATTTTCCTGACATTATTTAAGGTAAGAAATTACTTTATTTCAATCTTTAGTACATTCTTTTAAAATGACATCCGTTTAGAAATCGTAAAATATTGTGTTCAAAGGTGATGTCATATTCATAAGTAATTTATAAATCTTGATCACTCGTACGAGAAGACAAAGTTTTCGAAGGAATGACTTGGATTCAGTATTGTTATATTTTCTGGTCCTTTGGGATCATAGAGTCCATTTAACATAATATATATAATATATATAATATATGTAATAGAGTTCCACCAAAGCCGGTGCTAGGCGCGTGAGAGGTGTTGCATATTTCATTACCTCTCATGAACAGACTTAAACAAACCGAGTCTGCTATTATTCTTTGTTGCATTCTTTGCTTCCAAAGGATTTTTATACAGATTTTATTGATCAAAAAGTGGGTTTTTTTTTCATTTCCACAGTAATCTGACTTACGTGTAAGTTTATTTAAAGCATTTTTAGCTCGACTATACGAAGTATTAGGAGAGCTATCCTACTCGCCCCGGCGTCGGCGTCTTTCCGCGTCCCCACCTTGGTTAAAGTTTTTTTACACTTTCTCTTTTTCCAACTTATCTCTGTAATTACTTGATGGATTTGATTCAAACTTGAAATACTTATTCCTCATCATCATCCACATCATCTGACATAAGGGCCATAACTCTGGCACCAATATTTCATGAATTATCCCCCCTTTTCACTTAGATTTTCAGGTTAAAGTTTTGATGCACTTTCACTCTATCTCTGTTATTACTAAATGGATTTGATTCAAACTTAAAACAGTTGTTCAACATCATCACCCACACTATATGACACAAGCTGCATAACTCTGGCACCAATATTTAATGAATTATGCCCCTTTTTGCTTAGGATATTCTTATATAGTGTTTTGATACATTTTATCTTTACCTCTCTTATTACTTTAAGTTGATATTTTTGACATAGACTCAGGCTATTGTGCAATATCTTCATCCACAAATGGAGTCATTAAACACTCCAGTGACAGCTCTAGTTTCCTCAGATGTGCCCAGTTCCACTACCCAGCATCGAAATAGTCGAGCGCACTGTCTCCTGTGACAGCTCTTGTTTCATATTCGTGGTATTTCAGTTTCTTAGCTGGGTACCAGGGACTTCATGATATTGTTTGACGTAAATGTTTTGGCCATTTTACCTTTTTCATAGTACATATTCTGAATAGGTTTGAGTTGGTGCCAGAATTCTACAGAAATTACTTAAATTCTAAACACGGAAAAAAATGGTGACCACTCCTAGCAGTTCCTCTAGTTACATTTTATTATTATTATTATTATTTTTGGATGAACTGCAAACTCACGGAATGGTCAAACCTATCAAGCTAAATATCTAGACATAATAGGAGGAAAAAAATGAGTAAGAATTGATACCCCTTGATTGAAAGCAATTAAGTTTCCTTTAATTAAAAAGGAAACAAGGAACTTTATTAAAGACTGCAAGTATGGCATCTTATGATCAAAACAAAACAGGTCGCATAGAACCGAAAACATTGTGTAAAAGCATCCGTAGACGACATAGCTCTCGGTTGGGATGTCGTCAATGTTTTCTATTTATACTCCGAATGTTTGTAACTATTTAAATCCGACGAACCCTGAAGTAGTCGACTTCAAGATGACTAAACACAGAATCAGTCTAAAACCAGAATGGTTTGCGGCCGAACTCGCAAGCCAGAATAAATACCTAGTGTTCAATAATTTGAATTATTCTGTATCTTTTTTTATCTATCCAATCGTGAACGTTCATTTGCAACACGTGACCGTACAATATATTACCTTACTGGACGCAGGTGCATACAAAAACCTGTATTTTTCCGTATTTGGACGGTTCAAAAAGTCCCATGTTAAGCATACGATAAAGTCCGAAACACGTGAAAATGTTCCGAATGTAAATCGGGTGAAGTACAGAGTTTGATTAGGTAGCAAGGTACACTTAGATGCGAAAATTTTGGGCACGGGCGGTCTTACATGTAGCGAGTCGCAATATTGCACTTCCCCTATGAGCAAAATTTGGGTGGCTATTTTATAAATTGCGTGCATGTTTTGTGCTTTTAATTAATGGCAAGATCAGGATTCTCATACAAGAATAAAGAAAGTTATCAAAGCGAAAGGTTTACATCATCCATGAAAACTAGCGTGCCAAAATCATCAATTTTGCACCTTTTGAACAGTCTACAATGATCCCGCTGCAAGAACACTGTCCAATTTTATTGCATTTCTTAATTTAATAGTCCTTACTGAACGTCAGGACATAAACGGAATGGGGGCCCATCCAGCTCGTTTTTTTTTCGGAAAATAACGAAATTGTTCCTGAGTATCAGTCAACAAGCACAGAACCCTTCCGTGAATTGAATTTTTCCGCGAAATGGTGTCTCATTGATCATACAAAGCTACCAGCAGTTAGTTTTCCAACTGACATCAGAATTTTACATGTATCGGCTGTATAAATTTTCTAAAGAATTAATAATCATTATCTCTCACCTTAATTTACAGACATCCAAAATCATGATGTTCTCTTTATAACAAATATTGACGGGGGCCAAAATTCGAAAGTGTACCCTGCTACCTTAAGATTTTTTAGTTAATGAACAAAATAGGGTTTTACTTGTTCTGACCTTTTATATGTCTTTCGCCAATTCAACCAAATAAAAATGTTTTCAATAGCATGAAAAGAAGTCTGTATGAGAGACTCTAAACTTGCCCACCCCTAATGCACAAATTTAGCCAAAATTTACAAATCGTCGCTACGAGACAAAGAACGTACAATACATCCGTTTTTACCATTTTCTGACATGATTTAACGTATTTTGTCATTAGGAATGATATAAGGGCAATTCTGCACCATTTTGCGAAAATAAAATGTCTCCACCCCTCATTTTCTTATTTCATGGGGTCTCCACCGTCCGACCATCCCCCTGATTGACGAACTGCATAGCTGGTGGGCCAAATATGCGCTGTGTGGGTTAATAACGATAAAAAAGATGTTTTTACTGTACCAGAACATTGTTACTGGAGCTAGAATCCAAAAAAATCGTATGCGTGTATATTGACTTTTATGCTTTTATGTGTCCTCACCGTAACATTTTTGAGCTGCTGTGCCGTCAGGTAGCGTTTTAAGGTTTCGATGGAGGCCTTGAGAAACAAAAATCAAACATCACCAAATCATAGAAAGAAAGAGTTGTTTGACATGAAAATTGAACAGCATGTAAAACATGTATATTACTTTATGAAACAAGTGTCAGTATACTGATATAAACATTGAATTCCGGAAAAGGGCTGCCTAAAGGGGCTCCACTTCCGGACGGTTAAACGCCTTTAAAAACTCACCATTTTCAAAGAACAGTTACACATGTTCGTTTTGATGCATTTGCAATAGCGTGCGAGTGGTGAAATTTCGCATAACAAGGTGGAACACAGTTTTCAGCAATTGTTTATCATTATTTCTTTACATATGGCATTCATTTTCAAAGGGAGACAACTGTTCCCGATTATTTTAAGTACAAATGGCATTCATTTTCAAAGGGAAACAACTTTTTTCGATTATTTTAAGTAATCTTTGAGAAAAAGTTGTCTCCCTTTGAAAATGAATGCCATTTGTAAAGAAAAAAAGATAAACAATTGCTGAAAACTATGTTCCACCTTGTTACGTGAAATTTCACCACTCGCACGCTATTGCAAATGCATCAAAACAAACATGTGTAACAGTTCTTTGAAAATGGTGAGTTTTTAAAGGCGTTTAACTGTCCGGAAGTGGAGCCCCTTTAGGCAGCCCTTTTCCGGAATTCAATGTTTATATTAGTATACTGACACTTGTTTCGTAAAGTAATATACATGTTTTACATGCTGTTCAATTTTCATGTCAAACAACTCTTTCTTTCTATGATTTGGTGTTGTTTGATTTTTGTTTCTCAAGGCCTCCATCGAAACCTTAAGTGCCCAGAAAGTTTAGAATATCGAAGAAGAGGTTCTAAACTATTTGAAACTGCACAATTTTAAGACTTCTTTCAAAATTTAATTTTGGCAGATTTTCCTTAAGGTAGCAAGGTACACTTAGATGCGAAAATTTTGGGCACGGACGGTCTTACATGTAGCGAGTCGCAATATTGCACTTCCCCTATGAGCAAAATTTGGGTGACTATTTTATAAATTGCGTGCATGTTTTGTGCTTTTAATTAATGGCAAGATCAGGATTCTCATACAAGAATAAAGAAAGTTATCAAAGCGAAAGGTTTACATCATCCATGAAAAATAGCGTGCCAAAATCATCAATTTTGCACCTTTTGAACAGTCTACAATGATCCCGCTGCAAGAACACTGTCCAATTTTATTGCATTTCTTAATTTAATAGTCCTTACTGAACGTCAGGACATAAACGGAATGGGGGCCCATCCAGCTCGTTTTTTTTTTTCGGAAAATAACGAAAATGTTCCTGAGTATCAATCAACAAGCACAGAACCCTTCCGTGAATTGAATTTTTCCGCGAAATGGTGTCTCATTTATCATACAAAGCTACCAGCAGTTAGTTTTCCAACTGACATCAGAATTTTACATGTATCGGCTGTATAAATTTTCTAAAGAATTAATAATCATTATCTCTCACCTTAATTTACAGACATCCAAAATCACGATCTTCTCTTTATAACAAATATTGACGGGGGCCAAAATTCGAACGTGTACCCTGCTACCTTATGCGTCTTGAAATCAGGAAGATGGAAATACAATATTCAGTGAATAATCTTTAATTTAAACTAAAATAAAATAGATAAAGAAAAAAAATGTTATTTAACATTGAACTGTACAGTACGAGATATATTTGGACTCGTATCCAGCTGAGAAAACCATATTGGACGAGCCTAGAGATATATCTGGAGTCCAAATATATCTCCCTATTGTACAGAACAATGTTAAATAACCTAATAATACACTACTCTGCTCAATTTGTATAAAGTGTTTTTTTACGTTTTGTTCATTAAAAAACGCCTTAAAACACTTAATGGATTCGGCCACAACGTAAGCACAGAATTCCTTAGACTGGTATCAGTCGTTAGAGTCATTAAATACAAAGCACCTGGCCATAATATCAATCCTCTCTGATACCACTTTCTGAAAAAAATTGCAATATCTCTTGCCCCTGTCTCTAACTGTTGAGATGAGTCTACACAGAAAATGTTTTTCTGAGAAAGTATCATTGTCGGTATGAAGAAATTAATATTATTACAGATTATTGGATCTCAACAAACCTTATAAGTCTAAGAATTCCTTTGACATACCTATTTGGCAGATTACATTACTTCAGGGGTGCGCTTGCTATAACAGGTGTAAGTGTCCTTATATTTTTTACACTAGTAAATTAAATAACTGAAATATGTAAAGTCAGAATTGAAACGATTTTCATTTTCAATAAAATCTTAATATATGTAATTGATTTACATTTTGTTATCATAATCAATAATAGGCTGTCATAAAACGCAAACGCCCGTTGGACCAAAGCATGTACGTGTGACCAGTCGGTGGACTCATTACATCCTGCCGCTTGGATATATTCTGCTTCCCGGCTTATTGTACTAGACACGACTACATTATTTTGGGGATGCAAAATAATCAAGCTTAGAGCCGTAAAAGTTGAGGGTGAATTAATGCAGTTTTATAAAAGAATGTGGTGATCTTTAAATCTTTAAAACAAAGTTCCTAATATCGTTGTTTTCTATTTTCAGACGCCTCCTAGATTTGTGTGCTTCAGTCGCGTTATTTACAGGAAAATGTCAAAGGATGTGGTAGGTCGTTTGTAAATTAAAATAAAATTATGGCGATACTAAACCGCATTTTCGTATTTATTATTTTGGCATTTTGGTATGGTTTAGTCTGAAGTTAGTAAAATTGAAAGTTATAGCTAAACGATGTGCTCTATAAACCCAGAACTAAAAAGAAATTACGCTCAGTTTACTAAAACGGCAATTTCAATGACAAACAATCGGTTCGCTGTTGAGAGCAATTTATCTTTATTATCATGCAGAACTGAACAGAACAGAACTGAACAGTACTTCATACATAAATAACTTGAACATAAGAAGTTCCTCGTTATCATGACTATATACAGTATGCAGTAATTTTTTACATATTCGTACAGTGAGAATGAAATATATACAGACATCAGTGATAAAAGTACATAAAATATACATGGCGTAAGCAATTAAATTTATGCATTCGTACTAAATGTTTCATAGACAAACAGTTCAGACATCTTATCTCGTGCGCACGACATCTTATCTCGTGTGTACGACATCTTAGCTCGTGCGCACGACATCTTTTCTCGAGCGCATGACATCTTATCTCGAGCGCTCGATATCTTATCTCGTGCGTACGACATAGCTTCGTGAAAAATCATTCAAATAGAATGTGCTTCGCACATGCACAGCTACATTTGGTACCGACGATGATAATATCAATATTTGATAAAAGTTTGGTATACAATGACTGAGAAATAGTGCTTTTTATCCATATATCATATATATGTAAAAAAAAATTGATAAAGGGTCTTAACTATGTGAAAAATCATTCAAATGGAACGTGCTTTGTGCATGCACAACTTGACTTGGTACCAGTGATAATTACAAGGTTTGATAAAAGTCTGACATGTAAGAACGGAGGAAGAGCGCGGAAAACCTTTTTCCACATACATATCAAGAAATAGATAATAAAGGGCCATAACTTAGTGAAAAATCATCCAAATGGAACCGGGTTCGCACATGCATAACTAGGCTTGGTACTTATAATAAATACCATAATATTTTCCATATATTTATAAAGAAAAAGTTAATGAAGGGCCATAACTAAGTGAAAAATCATCCAAATGGAACTCGCTTCGCACATGCACATCTGGGCTTGGTACTAATAAAAATTACAAAATTTAATGGATATCTGGGATATCATTGATCAGAAATAGCCCGGACAATTGCATTTACAGATAGACGGACATACGGACGGACGCACGCACGGACCGAAATCCAGTACAGCCCCCAGATACTGGTATCTGAGAATATTATATAATTATTATACCTCACTTTTGTCTACAATTGTAAAATCCCATTACCCGAAAAAGAGATATTTTGACTATCAGAAACATTTTCAACCTTTTTGACACGTGACCAAGCGAAAGTGACTGTCAGGTCATGTGACCGCGCTGATATTTTGAATGTCATATAAGGGCAAATAACTGCTTCAATTTTTTAGCCAAAATGATTGCTTCCCTTGTACACAATGTCATATTGTAATGACGTCACTATTCAATGTGTACACAGGTAATTACCGCGCTAAAGATGCAACTGTTGATTTAAATGAATTAAAAACATTTTTAAAACTTTTTATGTGCTTAATTATGTTCGGTATAATAAAATAAATATCATATGACAGCGTGTGTGACACTGATATTGTCAACCCTCGACACAGAATGTCACCACTCGGCTTTCGCCTCGGGTGACATTCTGCCCTCGGGTTGACAATATCAATGTCACATACGCTGCCATATGATATTTATATATTATTATACCTCTCTTTTGTCTGCAATAATAAAATCCCATTACCCGAGAAAGAGATATTTTGACTGTCAAAAACATTTTCAACCTTTTTGACACGTGACCAAGCGAAAATGACTGTCAGGTCATGTGACCGCGCTGATATTTTGAATGTCATATAAGGGCAATTAACTGCTTTATTTTTTTAGCCAAATGATTGCCTCCCTTGTACAGATATAGTAGCGACGTCACTTTTCAATGTGTATACAGCCGATTACTGCGCTAAAATGAATGTTTTAAGAACATTAAAACTTTTTATGTATTAAATTTTGTTCGATATAATAACATAAATATCATATGGCAGCGTGTGCGACATCGATAATGTCAATCCTCGAAGCAGAATGTCACCACTCGGCTTTCGCCTCGGGTGACATTCTGCCCTCGGGTTGACAATATCAATGTCATACACGCTGCCATATGACATTATATAAATATCATATGGCAGCGTATGTGACATTGATATTGTCAACCCGAGGGCAGAATGTCACCCGAGGCGAAAGCCGAGTGGTGACATTCTGTGTCGAGGGTTGACAATATCAGTGTCACACACGCTGTCATATGATATTTATTTTATTATACCGAACATAATTAAGCACATAAAAAGTTTTAAAAATGTTTTTAATTCATTTAAATCAACAGTTGCATCTTTAGCGCGGTAATTACCTGTGTACACATTGAATAGTGACGTCATTACAATATGACATTGTGTACAAGGGAAGCAATCATTTTGGCTAAAAAATTGAAGCAGTTATTTGCCCTTATATGACATTCAAAATATCAGCGCGGTCACATGACCTGACAGTCATTTTCGCTTGGTCACGTGTCAAAAAGGTTGAAAATGTTTTTGACAGTCAAAATATCTCTTTCTCGGGTAATGGGATTTTATTATTGCAGACAAAAGAGAGGTATAATAAAATAAAATGATGAATTGATATATCGAAAGTGTAGAATAGGTCCTTCCATAATATACCGGGTTAGCCGGGTTAGCCATATGTAGGCTATGTCTGACTGACAACTTTACTGTAATTCACTGGTATCTGAGGGTATATTGATATACTGAATTATAGAGGTGAAAGTGTAGAATAGGTCCTTAGCCATATATGTACTGTAATTCAGAAAGTGACTAATATTTAATGTAAATAGTGTAAAGTATAGGATTTTATTTCAGTAAACAGACGGCCCTGTATAAAGTGATTCGTTATATGATTGAAAGGAGAAGAGGTTTCATACCGATGACATCATTACTTGATGTTGTGCGATGTTTTGTTTTGACTTTTAGAGCTTCCTCTAATGCATATGATATAATGGCGCCATATATTTCCTTCCAGCGTTCCGAACATTCAATAGCGCAAAATGCTGCTGCTGACAGATTGGTAGGGAAAACGGATAACCTCGGGGTATAACTTGTTTTTGAAAAGTGACATTCTTGTATACATATCACGAAAAATCGTGCACTTATCTAGTTTCGCTTATTTATATATAATCTCTGTATTTATGAACTGATGTGAAAAGTTTATGGTTTAAGATAATTTTGCTGTTTTAAAAAGGCCTGCACCCATCCTCGCGTTCCAAACATTAGTGCAATATGCTGCAGCTGACAGATTGATAGGGGAAGTCGACCGGTTCGAGGTATAACTTGTTTTTAACAAAACATAGATTATCTCTCCTGCGTGAATATAACGAACGAACAAAACTGAAGTTTGAAATGTAAAGTGTAAAGTGTAAAGTAGCTCTATAGGGTTCTATTTGAGTAAGCGAACGGTCCTATGCATATTAATTCGTTATATGATGGAAAGAAGAATGGATTTTTTATACCAGTGACATCATTACTTAATGTTGCTTAATTTTTGTTTGCTCTTATGGATATATGATATAATGACGTCTTACATTTCGTTCCAGCGTGCCGAACGGTCAGAACTTATAGATGCTGCTGCTGACAATTTGATAGGAAAAACTGCTCTGAATCTGGTCGAGGTATAACTTGTTTTTGACTCCTGTAGATACATTACAAGAGTAAAAGTTTACTTCTATTTTAGCTTGTAACTGTAATTTCCTGTCGATTGAAATCATCTCGAAACTTGTAAAATTATTTCTAAAATTTGGATCTAGCTCGCAGTCTTTGCAGTTCGCCTGCTGCTAAAGGAGCAAATATAAAAGAAATGCCGTAAGTTATAAGTCACTGGTTTTGCCACTTAGTAAGTTCATACTCTAAAAACGTCCGTTTTGACAGATTTCAAATGTTTGCAAAATTAGATTATATTTTTTTCTTTACACAAGAATTGCCATTAGCTAACAAAGTCAAGGAGTAGCCTACTCCGAACACGCTATTGTCACAAAATTGTTCCAGTTCACGTAATGTAGTCGGGTAGAGATAAAGGGTGCCTAGCTGCCTAGCTATAGATACTGCTATGACAGCGAAGTGTATGCCTCACGTGTGTAAGGTCCTGGGATCATGTCCCGGTCAGAGCTTACATATTTTGCATTTTTTACGGCATGTATTTGAATGTTATCAGACTATTCCAGATGTTCTATATTTTTAGCGAACAGTATAATGGAACATTGTTCAGCAAACTAGATCGCTGTTGAATGTAAAATGAAATACATCCAAATAGAAAATATCCAATATATTATGTCCCATTGATGTTTCTGCTCTACATGTTCATGTAGAGTTACATTTCCTTTTTTACAAAATTTTCTTTAATATGAAAACATTCAATGCTTTTATCTTAAGTTTTTAAAATGATCTCCTCAAAAACGCTTAAGCATGAGGATCTAACAGTGACCCGTTGAAGGTCACCTTCTCGTGACCTTTTCACGAACCAATCTACGCCTTGCTTTTAAAGGGGGATGTTGGTAGCGGTAGGTGGTCATAGCATGTAGCTAATTGTCAGGTTATTAAGAATCATCGTTTCATTTGTTTTATTACCCAGTGATTACTGGAAGCAAACATGACCATCCATTTCCAGCTTGACCATCTGGCCTGCTGTGATTATCTCTCACTCAGGAATATGTACTATACATGTATACTATATATTTGCAATGAACAACAAAAGTACATTGATATACTAACTGGTAATTGTCAAAGTAGTCAGTATGTACCCAGCCAGAACGCATGGATCAAGGACCAAACTGTTCACTAATATGTGAGTTATTTCCATTTTATTTTATGGATTTCAAGAACAATTTCTACAGAGACGAATATTTAGGTTTTTATCAGAAATAGTTTGTTCTCATTATTGTTTATTTGATAGTTTATTCATTTTTTTCAATTAATACCCAGTTTTGAAAATTCCAAATTGACCTACGGAGTTGTCATTAATAATCAAGTACATGTAATCCTGTAATTAATACAGCTACAAGAATAAAATGTGAAATTACCTCTTTTGAGGTGCATAATGACACTATTTTGAGAGCAAGAATATGTGACTGTTACATTGGTCTTTTACATTTTTAGCTCGACTATTCGAAGAATAAGTAGAGCTATCCTACTCACCACGGCGTCGGCGTCGGCGTCGGTTTCGGCGTCGGCGTCGGCGTCACACCCTGGTTAAGTTTTTCGTACCAGTCCACATTTTGACAAAGTCTTTTGAGATAAAGCTTTGAAACTTTCAACACTTGTTTACCATCACCATGTCCAGTTATAGGCAAGAGTCATAACTCCATCAAGCATTTTGGTTGAATTATTGCCCCTTTTTGACTTAGAAATCTTGGTTAAGTTTTTCGTACCAGTCTACATTTTAACAAAGTCTTTTGAGATAAAGCTTTGAAACTTTCAACTCTTGTTTACCATCACCATGTCCAGTTGTAGGCAAGAGTACATAACTCCATCAAGCATTTTGGTTGAATTATTGCCCCTTTTTGACTTAGAAATCTTGGTTAAGTTTTTCGTACCAGTCTACATTTTGACAAAGTCTTTTGAGATAAAGCTTTGAAACTTTCAACACTTTATTACCATCACCATGTCCAGTTGTAGGCAAGAGTACATAACTCCATCAAGCATTTTGGCTGAATTATGGCCCCTTCTGACTTAGAAATCTTGGTTAAGTTTTTCGTACCAGTTTATATTTTGTGTAAAGTGTTTGACATATGGCTTTGAAACTTTTATATCTTGTTCAGCATTATAGTCTCTATCAATAGGCAAGAGTACATAACTCTGTCATCTATTTTGGCTGAATTATGGCCCTTTTTGAACTTGGAAATTGGTTCTGTTTTCGTATATGTCCATGTTTTGTCAAAACTGTTTGAACTGTGGCTTTGAAACTTTTAACACTAGTATATCAACATGATTTCCATTTGTAGGCAAGTGTACATAACTCTGTCAACTATTTTGACTGAATTATGACCCTTTTTGGACTTGGAAATTAGTTAAACTTTTCATACAAGTCCATATTTTGCCTAACATATAACTTAATAACATATTTGCCATCATGGTCACACATTGCAACTTAGTGCAAGACTAATCGAAATCCACAAATACAGGAACATTTTTTGTTTAATCCATTTTTTTCTTTTGTCTGAAAATCTATGGAAATATTTTGACCCCATTCTTCAATCAATTCTTCGAATAGTCGAGCGCGCTGTCATTCGACAGCTCTTGTTAAGTATAGTTCAGTATATTGTAATTATATAGTGTTTATATATGTATATATGAGTGCAGTATGTGGCTCTCAGTTTGAATAATTATATCTAGACACCTCATGACTAGTAAACATTTAGCAAAAAGGTACCAAAATTTGTTTTCAGTACACTTATAACATTTTCATAGGTCTTTCTCATCTACATTTGCATAAGCGCATTTTGTATATTTGAAATTCGAGTGTTGAGTGAGAGTAATTTTTGTTGTAATCCCAGGTCAGGTTTCATTCCAACACATCACTTTGAGTGTACAATGTATTGAATTCATTCTATGGATTTTATACTGCAAATTTATTCTGAAATAAAATTCATAAGAACTCATTTAATTATAAAGATACAAAATTTGCCGTCATAATATTGTAAAAAGGAATACCAAATAGTATTGCATTATTAACATGGACACAGAATCAAATGCCTACCAGTCAGCGTGATTCCAATTCAAAGTTTGAACCGCCCATTCTCATCCTCAAAAGAATACGTCAACTTATCAGTGATCTAGTACGATATTTTGATTTAACCGTTAAAAAATGGTATATACGGAACACTTGCAGACAGCGCACATAACATTTATAATTTGATATTAACCAGCGTATACATACAGTAATCTCATAATTAATTGATACAATTAATCATTGATTACATCATGCTTATTAAATGCATCCATAATAAATTGAACTTTAAAGGTCCACAACTAACACCCGAACGAATAATTTATGAAAACCAAAGTTTGTAGCTGAGACTTCCTATTTACTGTAAATATGATCCAATTCATCGGATTTGACTAAGAGTCATGAATATGTTCAAGAATAACCAACAAAAAAAGATTGCCAATCTCAAACCGAAAGTATGGTTTCCGACTGTTTACGAACACGTCGCGCATCTTCGGATTTTTTTCCGGAAGAATCATCCAAAACGAGACTATAATTTATAAATAGATGCAACATATATTATATGCCCAAACGATAACATGTTTTTTACAAACTTAGCACAGGGAATTCAACATTCTTGTAACTCACAAGAACTTCATGAAAATCATTCTTATGATACAGGTAATAAACACACACCCTATAAACGACTGTATTTCCCCTCTTCCTCTTGCGAGTGATCAAAACAATAAACAGACACACAAAAGGTAAGAATCGTCTTCAAATTCATTATTTGGCTTTACACTGTATGTGTATTTAAGTTAAATGATAAGTCTAACATAGATATGTGTATATAGTGATATAATAGATGAAACTGACAGGTAATGTTTAAAAAATGTTGACTGATCACATTCATTGCATGAAAATTCACTCGACCAAGTCACGAAACTGATGAATATCACGCCAAATTGATTTGTAATCCAATTATCCATGATGTTTTCTCTAATAAGTATGCATACTTCATAAATATATGTAAAGAAAATGTTTCGTTTTTGAATGAAATTAATTTTTATCTAGTCGGTAAAAAAAACATTTACTGTATGCCGACTTGCCAATTCTGATATTTGATCTGAATGCGTATTTGCGAGTGATACTGTATTCCATCTTGCGAGTACAATAGGCGATTTATGTCCTTAAAAGACGTAAATGAAATAAAAAATATGCATACAAAATTGTTTCTTTTGATCAGTCGTCATGTTTATAATGTCGAACCCCCCATGCGATGCTTGTACTAATCCATTGGGGGTGGGGTGGAGTGTCTGTGACTTGCTACCCTACTTAATTAAATAATTAATTGAATGCTTCAGCATCGTTTACATGCAAGTGTTCAGTGTTGGTTTTACACACATATACTATCATAAAACACGAATTAGAAACTGAATGTATACACAGGGTCCCTACTATGTCTTGCAAGAAATTAACTGTCGATTCCCTATGGAAATCACACGAAGAAATGTTACCTTACGATTTCAAAACATCGATGAGATGAGACAGGAGAGGACTATAGGCTGACCCCGTCTGTCTGTCCGTCTGCAGCAAAATGATCCTCTGATTTAATAAAATAAAACTATTTCACCCGCAAGTATCCTGCAAATGGACGTATAAATAGAAAATGATAACGAAAACATTATCGGAAAAGTCGATTAAGTCCTTATTAGTAATTCAGAGTTTACTTCATGGTAAATCAGTCAACAAGATTCAAAAGTAGTACAAAATAGTTGAATGGCCTAATGGTTTAACTACCCTATTCCCCCTTCCTCAATAATAAAATAAACATGTTATCGTTACAAATACAGCCGTCGTGTTTACTGCCTGTCAAGATTTACCGCTATTTCTCATGTTAATACGAATAATTTATATTTGATAGTGATAACGCACACACGCCGGGAATCTGTCCTTGCGGATTTGGTCGTTTTTATTGCTAGGCCTTGCTCAATCCACTTCCGTGGTTTTAAAAATGCCGTGAGTTTTACCTCGTCTTTGTTTCAGTATGATCGGCAAATTCCGACATTTATATCAAAAGCTGTATGTTATTTGGTAAGTATAAATGTATTGGAAATGATTATTAAATCACAGCGGGTAGTCGTGGGTAGGCATTAGAAATATTGCCATATTTATGGCCGATAGAGAGTTAACAGGCTTTTCCTTTGATTTTATCTGGTGACCTAGTTTTTGACCCCACTTGACTCAGATTTAAAGTCACCTACAGATTATCAAGATTAATATTAAGTTTCATTACTATATGCTCATAGATGTGGCCTCTAGAGTGTTTACTTGCTTTTCCTTTGATTTGACTTGGTGACCAAGTTTTTGACCCATCTGACCCAGATTTGAACTCGACCTAAATATCACCAAAACACATTTTGAAAAAAAGTTTCATTAATAAATGGTCATAAATGTGGCCTCTAAAGTGTTAACTATGTTTTCCTTTGATTTGACCTGGTGACCTAGTTTCTGAACCCAGATGACCCAATGTCGAACTGGTCCAAGATTTTATTGAGGGTAATATTCAGACCAAGTTACATTAAGATTGGACCAAATTGCGATCTCTAGACTGTTAACAACCTTTTCCTTTGATTGACCTGGTGACCTAGTTTTTAAGCCCAGATGACCCAATATCGAACTCGTCCAAGATGCTATTGAGGGTAACATTATGACCAAGTTTCATTAAGATTGGACCGAAAGTGTGACCTCCCAGTGTAAACAGTCAAATTGTTGACAACAGACGACAACGACGAACACAGGGTGATCACAAAAGCTCAACTTGAGCACTTCTTGCTCAGGTGAGGTAATAAACCCTCATTTTTTTCCTGGCTCTTCTGCTTGTAAAATGGGGACTTATTCAATTCGCAGAATGTATTTTCAGTAAAATAAGACAAGTTTCATGTTAAAGTTCATGTGTTTATGGCAAATACAAAGACAAAACTAAAATAGAGCTGTTTACTATGCGACGCTGTCAAGAAAGCGATCCACAAAGGATTAGTGGATTCAATCTTGCGCCGTTTCACTCCAAATCACCCCATTTACTGTTAATATTTTCACACCTTATTAATTGCAGTTGCGATTATATATTGGTTTCAATGGTTTGAAATTCTAGAAAATATAATCTTGTATGCGATACATCGTCGCATTACGGTCTCATGATGGTGAACATTTGTGCCAAGTTATTTCAAAATCTCTTACTGCATAAAGAAGTTATGGCACTGACACGAAAAACAGACCATATTTCACCTTTAAGTGTCTCTTTAAAAAGAAAAAGGAAAATGATAAGATGGACATTAACTACATATGGCCGATGTTTGTATGTAAACTTTGAGAGAGGCAGGTGCAATAGCATTGAAGTAATTGCACGACCAAATATATGAGGACACATATACAAACAGACCGAACAGACAGACCGCGTGGTGACTGCTTTATACCACCCTCCATCAAACATTGTTTGCGGGTTCTAAATATGAAGAAATACTACAGGAGCATGGGAAACGCCGATATTTTATAAAGAAGTCACTCACAAACAGGCATACAGTCGTTTTACCAAACTCGCAAGCACTTGTACAGTAATTAAGCAAGCGTGCATACAGTCAGGAAATAACACCGAATCTTCTTTCATTTACGGTTATAAACAAATTGGAGAATTTATCAATGATTTTATTTTATTTTACCAAACTAGTATTGTTTCTTTATCCATGAAACAGTAGAATTTACATGCAGGTCATTCTTCAAGCAAGAAAATAAGTACTTCTGACGCCGACAATGTACAATTTCTGGACAAAACCAGTGATCAATCGAGTTTTTTGCTATAATTCTACCTGTCATCAGACTAACGCATTATATACAGAAACAAATCATGTTTAGCTTCCAATAAAATGTAAATATACATACCTTCAAAGCAAATCAGTCACTTTAAATGCTGTTTTTCAACTTTTAGCTGTCAGATTATTGTTTTGATCACTCGCAAGAGGAAGAGGGGAATACAGTCGTTTATAGGGTGTGAAACAGCTATACTACAAGTTTTCGGGAGGCCAATTTAGGCCCTTCCCGAATAAAAGTGTTTCCACAACACCGTCTGCAAACCTTTTCAGTTAATCTCTTTTCAGCGTAGTTTTAAGAATATAACTGAATAATTATCTTACAATTTAGAAACAAAATGTGATTGATATTTACCTAAATACACTGATTTATGTACATATGGCTACATTAATTCAATAACATTTTAGACATTAAACACATTGTCTTGGCCTAATATATGTCACTGTCAATTTGAAACTAAAATTTTGTACATCTCATATTTTTCATGCAAATCGTGTATAACTACCATCATACAAATACAGTTATTTTGTCGCGCATCTTTAAACAATATTCGTTTGAATTAATTTTAAAATCACTTGATCCCGAAGAATTTCCGACCGATTACGGAAAAGCTATAAACACGAAAGTAGGAAAAAATGACCACCCATGTCAGTCTAAGAAAATACAGAAACGGCTATCGTAATGTTTAGTAGTATATTTCAAAATGTGTAGTCTTGTTTTAAGATTTATGTCTATTCATTTGTCTTTAATTTGCACCTTTAACCAACTTGGTACTTACATTTTGTTTCAGTAGTCATATACTAAAAAAAATTAAAAAAAAATAAAGTTTACTAACTGTGACTACACGACCTCAAAGAATTAATAGCGAGAATGGCATTGCAAAGAAAATAATACTACAGCAGCAAAAATCATGTTTCCTTAATCTCTTTTTATCTTGAAAAAAGAAAGGACTGATAACATATCAAGCCAAACCATAAAACACATGTGATGGTAATTAATATGCAAGATAAATATATCTGGCTGACCACTAACTGAGTATCCAATTTGCAGATGACTATTGATTATTGACATGCTGGAGTGCTAATTTGTTTCCCTGGGAAATGACTAATGAACATCCCCCTTTAAGTTTTTGAAAGTGACAGTAGAAGTCCAAAAAATCTATATTTAGCCACAACAGCCTGGGATCCAAATTTTTCATTTATTTTGTTGGGATTACCGTCACACCGACATAATTATAGGTCATATGGCAACTTTACAGCTTTGATGGTCGAGGAAGACCCCAGGTGTCCCTCCGTGTATTATTTCATCACGAGCGGGCACCTTGGTAGAACCACCGACCTTCCGTAAGCCACCTGGATGGCTTCCTCACCCAATTTTTAAGTGTGATTAACACGCGTTTATAATTCTTATGACGACCGCATTGAAGGTAACGTCAAACAATCTTCCCCGCTCATTATTTAGTGAAAATGTCAACATTTTTTGGTTTTACTTATTTTTTTATTCGGCGAACGGCGTCTAAATTCGTTTTCGTTACGTATGCCACGTGACTTCAGTTTGCAAATCAAACTACTTGATAACGCATTATAGATAATTTATCAAAATGGAAGATTTATGCAACACTCTGCCTGATTGGACGAGAGTGTCAATTTCTTTCACTCTGTTGATTGTGCTACGCTGAGTGAAATGTAGACAAAGCGTTTATCCTAAACGACGCTGTTCACAGTTTTAAAGCTAACTTTGGCTCAGTATATTTTGCAAGAATATTGATATATCTCAAAATGATAAGTAAGTTTAATAAATATGATAAAAACCTGTTCAAATACCAACATATATCAAATTAAAGAAAGAGCTGAATACGGTCTGCGTATCACATGAATAAGGGTGTGATAAGAGTCTTTTATGTAGAGAAGTGCTTTTTAAAAGATTTTCCTTGTTACAATTGTCGTCTGTATATGAAAAGGTTTCTTGCTTTTGTGACTTATTCAGATTGCATATTAAAATGAGTACTTGTTTGCTTTGATATATTTGTTATAAATTATTTAACTGATTTATTATATATGAATATTTTTCTTTAGTATGGTATGCAAATATTGAACTCAGTTGAAATCTGTTTTATTATATATATGCTATATAATGACTGAATCTCATTACACTGAAATGAAGGTACTCTGCATACAGTTTATCTATGTGATATGACTACGGTCAAACTTTGCCTATGAAACAGAAATATTGAAATAATTACAATTGTATGTTTTGCTTGACCTTCACTTTTTTATTGGTGTGACGTCATTGTCCAAAGATTCATGAATAGCGAAAATGCATTTGTTAAAGCGGGATCAGTTGGCCTATTTTAGAAATAAATAAAAATAATAAATAAAAAAATCCTTTAATTGATTTTTTCTCATGTATTCTAATCAAACTTGATTTGAAGCATCTTTATTAGGCCCACAGCCAACTTTGTTCAGCTGGGACATTTGACCCCTTTTAGGGGCTGCTAGAGCTAAAACTAGAAATGCCTTTATACAGCGTCTCATGAACAGCTTGGTGGGTCTTTGTCATACTTGGTCTGGAGCATCATTATAAGGTCCTATTCCAAATTTGTTTATATAGGAACTTGGGCCCTATTAGGGACCACTATAGCTAAAAGTAGATATGCCTTTCTTCGCATTAACCACTAAAATGTAATGGACTTTTATCAAACTCGATGTGTAACAATATCGTAAGGTCTCCTGCTATTTTGTTACAAATGGGGATAGGGACCAATCTAGCTAAAAATTTAAACACGTTTAATGACCTCTTTTCATGAACCGCTTCATGAATCTTCATCAAACTACTGCTGTAATTATTCGTCTAAGGATAAACAAAACAAAATTGCAACCCTACGAAACCTTTGCGAAAAATTAAAGAGAACCATTTAAATTGTTAAAGTGCGGTGTTTAATTTTGCAATTTGAAAAATGTTAGATGAAAGATGAATGTTAGATGAAAAATTCATAAACTTCTTTCCTTATTACAATTCGCCGACCATCATTTTTAAAGATATTTCTTGTTTCAACTATTTCCAAAACAGTTAAGCACAAATGGGAAGCCGAGCCTACGTTAATTCTGTAACAAGCGCTTTTATTGGCTGGACTATAAATATCGTTTTCAGAAGTCCGATACGTAGCGAAAGCAATGCAGGACTGACCACGTGAACGAGAAGATTGAGATTTTTTATCATATTGTTAAATGCTCACAACTATATACACTTCTGGTTAAATTTTGTGAATCTATCTATTTCTGAGAAATATATGGACATTTGCCTTCATTAAAACATTCTTAACTTCATATCTATGTTTAGAAAAAATAGGTATTATCTCCAATTCTTGCATACATATCTTGAAAAATCGTGCACTTATCTAGTTTCGCTTTTTTATACATAATCTCTATATTTACGGACTGATAAGTCATATACTTTTTAACTTAAAGAGATTTTGCGGATCGTGCTACAAAGGCCATTGTTATCAATTTTTAGAAACTTTACTACGAAACGTTCAGTTGACGGAACACTGACTGGCTGTTATAATCTTTCGAGAAAGTTTTTCTGATTGGTCATTTGATATTCTATATAATTGTCTGACTGGTTGCTAATTTAAGAGAAAGTAGATAGTAAAAAGGAAACAAGACTATATGCCATGTACATACAATGATTATTTGATCTGTCCGATCATGTTTTTCAAGTGTGAACACTCAACGTAAGATCATGTCTAGCTGCTTATATCGGAAAGAGCCTAATATCAGAAATGAAAGTGCAGAATGGGCTCTTCCATTATCTACCGGGTTAAATACAGTCTGGCGTTAGCCGTATGTAGACTGTTTCCGGCGTGTTCTAATTGATTGATTGATAACTTTACTGTAATTCAGGAGATGACAGACTAACATTAACAAGAAATATCTTTAAAAATGATGGTCGGCGAATTGTAATATTAAAGGAAAGAATTTTTCATCTAACATTCATCTTCCATCTAACATTTTTCAAATTGCAAAACTAAACACCGCACTTTTAATAATTTAAATGGTTCTTTTTTAATTTTTCGCAAAGGTTTCGTAGGGTTGCAATTTTGTTTCGTTTATCCTTAGACGAATAATTACAGCAGTAGTTTGATGAAGATTCATGAGATTCAGTCATTATATAGTATATATATATAATAAAACAGATTTCAACTGAGTTCAATATTTGCATACCATACTAAAGAAAAATATTCATATATAATAAATCAGTTAAATAATTTATAACAAATATATCAAAGCAAACAAGTACTCATTTTAATATGCAATCTGAATAAGTCACAAAAGCAAGAAACCTTTTCATATACAGACGACAACTGTAACAAGGAAAATCTTTTAAAAAGCACTTCTCTACATAAAAGACTCTTATCACACCCTTATTCATGTGATACGCAGACCGTATTCAGCTCTTTCTTTAATCTGATATATGTTGGTATTTGAACAGGTTTTTATCATATTTATTAAACTTACTTATCATTTTGAGATATATCAATATTCTTGCAAAATATACTGAGCCAAAGTTAGCTTTAAAACTGTGAACAGCGTCGTTTAGGATAAACGCTTTGTCTACATTTCACTCAGCGTAGCACAATCAACAGAGTGAAGAAATTGACACTCCCGTCCAATCAGGCAGAGTGTTGCATAAATCTTCCATTTTGATAAATTATCTATAATGCGTTATCAAGTAGTTTGATTGGCAAACTGAAGTCACGTGGCATAGGTAACGAAAACGAATTTAGACGGCGTTCGCCGAAAAACAGTGTTGTTATGTAAAATGGCATGAAATCAAAATGAAATTATAAGGTTTCATTTAAGTAAGCGACGACCCTGTGATGCGCTTAGTTCTGTCATATCATGAATGGAAATAAGTATATTTTTTTTTATTCCCGTGTCAACATTACTTTATGTTACTTGATGCCTTGTTTGTTGTCTAGGGCTTCCATTTGTGTATGTTAATACATGTATATAATATTGAGAACTCATATTTTTTCTCTTTTTTTATTTCAGTTTTCCAATCCGTTAAAACTTCTGTCTACTGCTGCTGACTTACTGGTCGGAAAAACTGATAACTGCAAGGTATAAGTTGTTTTTGACAAAACATTAAGTTTGATTATCTCCCCTGCGTTAACATAAGGAACAGAATTGAAGAAAATTTTGACTTTTTAGCTCGACTATTCAAAGAGTAGTCTAGCTATTCTACTCACCCTGGCGTCGGCGTCGGCGTCACACTTTGGTTGAAGTTTTGCATGCAAGTACATACCGCTATCTTTTAAAGGCATATAGCTTTGAAACTTTTTTTTTTCTTTTTCTAGGTCAATTAAAAACCTTACTGGGTCAAGTTCCATAACTCTGACATGTATTTTGAGCAAATTATGCCCACATTTGGACTTAGAAAATCCTGGTTAAAGTTTTACATGCAAGTTTTTATCTCGAAAACTAATGCAGATATTAAATATTGAAACTTCACATATGTCTTCGGGGTTATAAAACTAGCTGATAGCACCAAGTTCCATAACTCTGACCTGCATTTTCGCCCAGTTATGCCCCCTTTTGGACTTCTGGTTAAAGTTTTGTGTGCAAGTACTTACAACTTTTACTAAAAGGCATATAGCTTTGAAACGTATTTTTTTCTTTTTCTAGGTCAAACACCAACCTCGATGGGTCATGTCCCATAACTCTGACATGTATTTTGGGCAAAATATGCCCACTTTCGGACTTGAAAATCCTTGTTAAAGTTTTACATGCAAGTTACTATCTCCAAAACTAATGCATATATTGCATTGAAACTTCACATATGTCTTCGCGGTAAAAAAAACTAATTGATAGCATTAAGTCCCATTACTCTGACCTGTATTTTGGGCAAATTATATCCTCTGTTGGATTTAAAAAATCCTGGTTAAAGTTTTACATGCAAGTTAATATCAGCAGAACAAATGCAGATTTTAAATTGAAACTTCACTTGTGCCGTTGGGGTTATAAAACAAGTTGATTGCATCAAGTCCTATAACTATGACGTGCATTTTGTTCAAATTATGTGCCCTTTTGAACTTAAAACTTCTGGTTAAAGTTTTGCATGCAAGATACTCCAAAACTCATGCAAATACTGGATTTAAACTCAAAGATATTTAAAATTTAGGGTAATATGTTCCTGCTTCTCGGACAATATTTCGAATAGTCGAGCACTGGCTGTCTTACGGACAGCTCTTGTTAGTTTTGCTATTTTGTAATATATTTATATTTATCGACTGATATGAAAAGTGTTATATGTGTAAGATCAAAATATCTTTCACTCATGAACATCATATACAATGTATTAAATTTTACTCGTAAAATATTTGCGTCTGGTGTTCATATGTTGAATGTATTTTCTGTATAGTTTTACATAACATTGTAGAGTTTTTAAACGAACTGTGCCCACCCCCTCCCCCATCCAATTCATCTCCCTTCCTCCAAATAATAAACTTGTCAAATCAGAGCAATACGTGCAGTTACTTTACAAAAACTGTCAATACTGATATGACGGTATTTTTAATTCATTGTTCTCTGCAAAGTAACTTTGCAACTAATGAATTGATATACCGAATGACAGAGGTGAAAGTGCAAAATAAGTCCTTCCATAATATACCGGGTAAGCCATATGTTACGGAATCCTGTTGGGGCCATTTATAATGTCGCCGTCGCGTTTGCGGGGTCGACACACGACAACGCGAAGTGACATAGCGACATTACGAAGTGACACCCGACAATCGCAAACGACGGCGACAATCCCAAACGACAATGTCGCGGTATCCACTTTGAAATGTCGCCTTTCAAAAGCACGATATATCGCGATGTCACTTCGCGTTGTCGAGCGTCGTTTCGCATTGTCGCTATGTCACTTCGTATTGTCGCGATGTCACTTCGCGTTATCGTGTGTCGACCCTGCAAACGCGACGGCGACATTTTCAAACGACATGCGATAATCACAAACGACGCTCGACAACGCGAAGTGACATTTTCCAGATGTCGTATCGTATGTCGCGTGTCGCGGGTTTTGGTGAGGGTCGACACGCGACAATTCCAAACGATACACGACACTCCAAGTGACACTCGACAATACGAAGCGACATTTTCATAATGTCGTATCGCATGTCGCCCGTCTACCGGTGAAAGGGTAAGATAAAAAGCTGTATTTCCGTACTTTTCCGTACGGAAAATGTCCGTGTTTTTCATTAACTTCAAATAATTGTAGAATGTTCCAAACACAAAATAATAACTTTTATAAATTAAATTCAAACATTATCTAAACGGGTATGTAACTTATATAATTTTACCGCCGACGGTTTCGTCGGAGGACGGTCTCAAAATGTATCATTTTTCGTGAAAATATGCATACTTCTTCATATATTAAATAGAGGGGTGGTCCTTGTCTGAGGAGACATATCTTCATAATCTGATGTCCGATTTTAATAAATGGTACTTTATTGCAAAGGGCAAGCCAGTATCAAAAGAAAAGAGGCCACGTCAGGTTCGAACCCGGTCGGCTAGGGGTCAAGGCCATAGGTCAAATTCCGGTAATATTCTCAAAATATGAACTTGTCAGAGCAGTCAAGACGGTCCTGAAAATCCAAGCACTACCTTCACTGAGTCCAATGACATCATTGGAGCAATTCTCACGGCTCCCCGGGTCGGGTCAGCTTAGTCTTGGCCAGCACCTTACCGTATATAACAAGTTTAATCATTTTCTGATACCTGTCCAGAGCTCTGATGGCCTCATATGGACTTGTAAGCAGCTTAAATGTAAAGCCAAGTCATCTACGAACATATTCATATATATATATGGTATAGGTAGGTACCTGGGATGTAGAGACTCGAACAAGGGTCAAAATCTAACATAGTGTCATTATCAACTGAAATACAGTATAAATTACAATAATAATAATTAAAAAAAGTAGGACAGGTATCAGACAATGATCAAACTTTTGTTATATGTGGTAGGGTGCTGGCCAAGACTAAGCTGACTCGACCCGGGGAGCCATGAAAATTGCTCCAATGGTGTCATTGGACTCAGTGAAGGTAGTGCTTGGGTTTTCAGGACCGTCTTGACTGCTCTGACAAGTTCATATTTTGAGAATATTACCGGATTTTGACCATGACCCCTAGCCGACCGGGTTCGAACCTGACGTGGCCTCTTTTCTCTAGGTACTGGCTTGCCCTTTGCAACAAGGTATCATTTATTAAAATCGGACATCAGGTTATGAAGATATGGCTCCTCAGACAAGGACCACCTCTCTTTTTAATATATGAAGAAGTATGCATATTTTCACGAAAAATGATACATTTTGAGACGGTCCTCCGACGAAATCGTCGGGGTAAAATTAAACAAGTTAAATATCCGTTTAGACAATGTTTGAATTTAATTTATTAAAGTTATTTCATTAAAATATCTTGTGTTTGGAACATTCTACAGTTATTTGAAGTTAAAGAAAACATGGACATTTTACGTACGGCAAAGTACGGAAATACAGCTTTTTATTTTACCCTTTCACCGGTAGACGGGCGACATGCGATACGACATTATGAAAATGTCGCTTCGTATTGTCGAGTGTCACTTCGCGTGTCGTGTATCGTTTGGAATTGTCGCGCGTCGACCCTCACCAAAACCCGCGACACGCGACATACGATACGACATTTGGAAAATGCCACTTCGCGTTGTCGAGCGTCGTTTGTGATTATCGCATGTCGTTTGAAAATGTCGCCGTCGCGTTTGCAGGGTCGACACACGAAAACGCGAAGTGACATCGCGACAATACGAAGTGACATAGCGACAATGCGATACGACGCTCGACAACGCGAAGTGACATCGCGATATATCGTGCTTTTGAAAGGCGACATTTCAAAGTGGATACCGCGACATTGTCGTTTGGGATTGTCGCCGTCGTTTGCGATTGTCGGGTGTCACTTCGTAATGTCGCTATGTCACTTCGCGTTGTCGTGTGTCGACCCCGCAAACGCGACGGCGACATTATAAATGGCCCCAACAGGATTCCGTAATATGTAGATCATTTCCGACGTGTTGTAATAAACTTACAACTTTACTGTAATTCAGAGAATGACTAATATTAAAAACAATTTTGAAATGTAAAGTGTGAAGTATAGGGTTTTATTTCAGTAAGCCAACGGTCCTATATAATACATTGATTCGTTGTATAATGGAAAGAAAAACAGATTTTTCATACCGGTGACGTCATTACTTAATGTTGCTTGATGTTTAGTTTGACTTTTAGAGCTTCCTGTTATGCATAATATATGATAGATATGATAATGACGTCATCAATTTATTTCCAGCGTTCCGATGATTCAATAAAGCAAAATGCTGCTGCTGAGAGATTGACAGGGCAAACTGCTTTGCTCCAGGTATAACTATGGGCTACAGTTACCGCCAAAATTAAAAGGGACATAATTTTCGTGAAACATCTTTCTTCTTAGTTTAAGCTTTGTCAGAAGTATACTTCGTGAAACAGACTCAGGAATAGAAATAATAATGACAAAATTAACAAACACTAAAAATTTCCCGAGTTAATTATTTAAGAAATAATAAATCTGTTCCTATATTTTATCAGTTAATAAAATATGGGCAGGAGATTGGATGCGTAATAATTAAATCAAGAGTGCGTAACACGAGTGATTTAATTATTCGCATTCAAACGACTGCCCATGTTTTATTAATTGATAAAATTATTGGAACAGATTTATTATTTCGATTCTAACAATGCAAATAATTCGCATTTTACAGTACTACATAAATTTTCAGTGTAATACGTCATTCGGGTCATATGCTATTACAATTTACCTCCTATGGTTAGAAAGTGTTGCATAGCCAATAGAACGTATAGATATTTGTTTCTTTTTTATCAGAATTTTGAGAAATTAGTAATCTAACAGCTCGTAAACTAATTATGAACAGAATCATCAAGTTAGGCAAGTTGACCCTGTGTACTGTGTTACGAGTGACGAGCTTAGCTTTTATATGACGCCACATCATTATGACGTCATACTTTATGTCATACATTTATGACGTCACCGCTGAATCATAATTAAGCTAATTGAATTCGCTCGTAGAGATCAGAACGTGTTTTACGGACCTACACATAAGTCAGTATGACTTTTTATTATATTTATGTTTTTGAAATCCTGTTTTCAACCGTTTGGCCCTGAAATAATTCGTATGTAATGGAACTGAAGTAGAATATCTTATGTTACAATCATAGGGGGGTGAAATGTAACAGCCAACCATATTTTATCGTGGATTCATGTATAGGCGATTTCGCTATATGTTTATATAGCAATTGCTGCGGATCGTGTTAGAATTAATTATTAATCATATACAAAAATAAATGTTAACATGTTTATGTTTTTAGACAGTATGTCAAAATTACATGTACTTCACTGTACAGTGCAATGTTTGTTTTTGACAAGCGACATTCTTGTATACATATCACGAAAATCGTGCACATATCAAGTTTCGCTTATATATGTACAATTTCTAGATGTGTTATATATTAACTGACTGTTGAAAAATGAAAGGTGACAATTAGCACTGGCGCAAGACCAGAAAGAAAATGTCACTGGACATGTCATACTCTTTCCCAAGGTACACAATAAGAACCATTGTTATGAACGGGAAATGTACTGACCCTTTCAATCGCCCACGCACAGTTCGGCAAAAGGGAACTATTCAAACTGAACAAGTGGTTATTTATCTTCCATCGTGCACCAGTCATTATTGTCTAATATTGACATAATGAAACCACGAAAAACTAAAAAGCTGCAACAAACGAAAAAACGAAGTTTCGTCACGTGTGACGAAGCGGAACTGGTAGAAATCAGCCCCCATAGGATCGTATCAATTTTGTATTTTGTTACTATAAAGTGGCCAGTGTGGTCCGGCTACTTAAACAAGTCTCCAATCTTGCGCCTAAAATTACCGACAGTCACTCAGGTTAGATTTCGCAGATTTGACCTGGTCACAGGTTTTTTTCACAAGGCTTCTCTTAGAATTATAGCGCCGTATTCAAATCATTTGCAAAAAAAAGCTTTTGGAATTAAAGCGCCTTATTTAAATCACGCACTTTGCTCTAAAAATAACGACTACAAAGAATTTTTGGAGGAAATCAAGAATTGCCCGTATAAACCTATTGCTATGGTGACTGATATCTGCCAGTTTCGTCCTATCGCCCGCCACTATGCCACAACGAAATTTCACTATTTTTTCGCCCTGTTTCATTTCTTTGAACTGTCGTCCCGCCAAAGAGAGAAATGTGGCATGACAGAACTAAACAAAACAATTTTCGCAGACGACGATATGGCACCGTCTCTCTATCGTTACGGTAGTAGAAGTATTTGAACGAAACTACGAAAAAAAGAAGACAGAAGAAAAGACCATCGGTGAAAGAAAGAAAGAAACAAACAACTTATGTACACACTGCTGTGAGGTTTTGCCTTTTGGAGACTCAATGTTTGACTTTTGTCCTTGTTCTTTAACATGTATTAGGAGACACATATTGAAGATTTTAATAGATTATGATTACATAAATAACAGAATATTTATGATAATGTAAAATCATTTTTTTGCAGATGTCCGACTCCTCATGGAAAAGAAACGACGCAGCTGACAGATTAATGTAAAACTAAGGTATAGCTTTATCATTTCATGAAATTAACACCTTTTACTACATAAATTTTATCTCAAATAATTTCCTATTCTGACCAAAAACTGCTGTAACAAATTATTTCGTTTTCAAGAGCTTTTTAAATGTTGAATAAACGAGCCAACAGGATGATCACGCGCGTCTGCTAACGCATCTCTTTATATGCGCAATCCGTGGCAAAGCACGAGTGTATTTTCGGCCCTACACTGCATAATTAAAACAAGTCTGAACGGAACTAAACGCTTAACGCATTTAGCCTTTTACACTTACCAGCTAGAACAGTGTTAACGCATGTTAGTTTCCTGTTTTTACAAAAGGGTTAGGGAACAAACCAATCCCTCGAGATTCTGCAGATGTTATAACACGAACATTTATGCACTTTCCCTACACTGATTATTTTTTCTTGTGATGGTAATGCATTTGCTTGTTCTTTTAGTGGTTGACATTATTTCAACATGATTTGGTAATATGACTGATTACATTTTCCTAACTAATGATCCTGGACTGATATACATCACCCGCATACATCTGGTAACTTACCGCCATGGTACAGATGTGAAGGGTAAGACATAACAAATTAACAATGTTGTTATAACAGTTCCTTGATCTGCAATGTTGTATTCGGCTCTAGTGGAATTTGCCAGGGCCGGATCGTACGAGACGCTTGCTTGTACCGAGTGTGATCCGGCCTGGTAATATTCACAAGAGAAAAATGCATCATTGCAGATCAAAGTACTGTTTTAACAACTCTACTATTAGATACATATATCTATTTCTAGTGTTATATCAGTCGAAATTGAATAGAATTTTCAATGAATAACGAACGTCGAGACGACGTCATTATGTAATTTTCGATTGAATATTTTCCGTATCCAATGAGTTGACTACAGGGTTTTGTATTCCTTAGAAAAAATACTGATAGTACTGTACTTGAGACAGAAAATGCGTAGATATATGATAAAATAAATTCTTTCAAATCTTACTTCGCTCTTGGACTTAAGTCCTAACCTCTTGGTTCATATTAATGAACTTACCGCACAGGGAATACATGTATATTGATGTCACAGATCTAACTGTTAACTTCTTCTTATTCCAGAATGCAAACGGATGGAAGCTTGTGACTAATCTAGCTAACAATCACTGACGACCGTGATCGACTGATTTCCATTTTGATCTGGACACAATGAATTACTATTACATTTCATTATACTAATTATACCTTTCTTGTCATTACTTCGCATCGACACGACATTTTTAACTTTTCTACATCATTCGTTACCTGTCCTGTTTATACTTATTACTTCATCTTGATCGCATAATCTTGTATAGCGGTACAAGAGGAAACAACAATAACATATATTTTCTCAATGCTAAATTTTATTGTTGTCAAAATTATAGACAATGTATTCAAGGTTTTTCCCCGTATTTTTCATATTTTAAATAGCTATAGATTAAAGTATACTGCTTTAACTTTACATGTCATATATTTGTTTAGATTACTTTTCAAAACAAAGCGCTGTATTAAAGAGAATTCCTATAGTTTTTTTCCTTTCATAGATTTTTTTTTAAATTCACATGTATGATAGGAAAATTTGTGCTGAAAACAATGAACAAATAAAAACAATAGGTCAACAGGCTTGTTTTTGTGAAAAATTGTTTTGAACACACCCACTGTTGCTGAAACTGTCGGCGATTTTTCAACATTTTCATAATTTTCTGCTTTTTTATAAATACCAACCAAAATATACATCAAGACAGTACAATACGGTTTTTTTTTTTTTACAGATTTTATTATATACTTATTTGATATCATAGTCATATTTGTAATACTCTATCCTTACAATAATGGGTACAAATGAAAAAACAAATTGTTTCATATTTACTTTCGTGAACTTTTTTCAAAGAAAATACCCATAGTGAAGAACATTTTTTTAAATTTTGAAAAAACTCTTTCATAGAATTTTTTCCTGTTTTCCTTGTGTATAGATAATTGTATTGTGAGCATAAAAATGGCTAAAAATGTATAAGTCACCAGGCTAAATTTTATGATAAGACAGCTAGAATACAACACCTGTTCGGACGGAAATGGCGCGAACCTGGCCAAATTGATTACATGTATGTCTGCTAAAAGTTAAAAAAAAGTTTTAAAAATTCTTAATTCTTTCTATAATTAAAAACTAAATAATCTGAAAGGTGATATTGTCTTATCAGAACTAAGTCAATTATCTTACATTATATGAACAACACTGTCTTTGTTCTAAAATGCGGTGTGAAAACACAACCACAAAAATAGCAAGACACTTGTCAGGCATGATATTTGTCAATACAACATAATTGAGTATCAACATTTGATTACTGATGTAACTTATCAAAAATGTTATTTCATTCAAGATTCCTCATATTTAAGATTGTCTGTAACATGTTTCAACAAATGTTGACCAGTTCAGTTTTCCATAGAAAGTGTCGGCTGTGCAGAAAGATGCGCATAAAAAACTATAGGAATTCCCTTTAAAAGAAATAAAAAACTATTAAAACTCATATAATGTGTCATGCTTTTAATTTAACATACTGAATAATTAATTTTGCATGCAGATAGACTTTATTGTAATTATTTATCTATTTTATTTTAAATATGTATCATTGTTGGACTTGTCAAATATTTAAATTTTGGATGTGTTACTTTGATGATAAATGAATAAATGAATTATGAAATATTTTATCTGGTCAGTTTTATTTCTACAGATACAATGTAGGATTTCTGAGTGCAGTTAGTCGTGGCGATCCATTGCCATTGGTCGTATTAGTTAGCACCTTGTTTGAATAAACAGCTTTTGATTAACTGATATTCATTAAATTGTTATAAAATTCAGGCTACATTCTTGTTAAAATTGTTTAACGACAGAGCATATGTGATAATTCTAGATATTTATGATAGTTTGATAGTTTTATTTTTCAAAGTTCCATAAGGCAAAATAGCCCATGAGGAAGAACAAAACATAATACATGGCAGGACAGTGTTTAACAAATGTATACAATGATATGGTTCATCGGAGAAGGTATACAATAAATTGCATATCAATTACAAACATATCAATCATTTAAGAACACATGATGATACAAAAATAATGATTTCATTAAAGTAATATGAATTAGTGCTTAACAGAACTTACTAGTGTCACATTTTGAATATTACACATGTTACAGAATCTCGTCATTTTACATATATATTTGTTTTGTAAATAGTGGATACATGTAATAGCTTTGACTAATACATATGTTATATTATTGTTTTATACTATGTGGGTAAATGTAGTACCGGTAGCATTCGATCAATAGATATGTTATATCCTGTATGCTTATACAAACACATATATACACATTTTCAATCATATACACATCATATGTATACTATATATACACAATATGAAAGTTGACCTTGCCGAAACGAAACACAAGCTCAACATATCAAATAAACTGTAAATTATAGTTTATCATGATACTATTACGTTAAACAAAATACACTGCAAAAAAAGAATTAAACTAGGATTCTTATGGCAGTTTGCCTTAAGAAAATACCAGTTAAAATGACTATAAATGAGAGGTTAGAATATTAGTTTAAAGCGTACAGTATACCGTGTCTAGGCGTACATATAGCATTTATGTTCATTTACTAAATTGATTAAATCATTTATTTATCTATACATACTACAGTAACGAAATACATACGTCTGTAATAAAAGAGAGTATCTAATATTAAGAAACATTAACATTATTTTCGTTGACAGCAACTGGGTATAACCTTTCTTTTCTTAAAGCAAAAGCTTTGTTCACAAAATTCCCTAACTTTCGTATTATGCAAACATTTTCAGAATTTAACAGTTCAATAAATTTTGGCATATTTGGTCTTTTCCAGTAATACATGGGAATAAAACGTTTTCTTAGATTATTATATACTTTACATTCCAATACAAAATGGTATTCATCTTCTAAAACATCACAAGAAAAACATTTCCTTTCATTAAGAGGTGTACTGTTTGGCTTAGTCCATCTGCCAGTTTCAATATGCAGTCTGTGAGAAGAAACTCTTAACTTAGTAAAATCTGTACAAAAACGTTTGATGTTTATACAACTGAGATATGGTTAACTTAGAAACTTAAAAATAGCAATATGTCTGATTTGTATGCAATATTTTTACCCAGTATTTTATGATGTTATAATAACGCATTGACTGGAAAGATAATCTACCGAGTTCACCATATATGAAATCGTTTTGAGTAGTTTTCTTAACACATAATATGCGTTTGCAAAATTGCATGTGAACTCTTTCAATTGCATTGCCATGTACAAAACCCCAAACTTCACTGCTGTAGTTAAGAATAAAACTTATTAGCTTATCAAAAAGATCCAACCTATGAGAAGTAGAAATATTTACAAATCTATAAAGATATTTGTTCATTTTAAATATGGCTTTCATTGCCTGGCCTGCAATTGTATTTTGTGCTTCTGCAAAAGATCCGCCTGTAGTAAAAACGATACCCAAATATGTAAATTTAGTAACAATATCAATAATCTGCTCTTTATAATAAAAATTCATATCTCTAGGTAATCTTCCTCCTTTTCTAAATATCATGATTTTAGTTTTAGACGTATTCACGGTAAGCTTCCATCTATCACAATAATCTGACAGAACATTTAAACCAATTTGCAATTCATCTTTGCTATTTGCAAAAATAACAATATCATCGGCATACATAATTAAAAACATTTTAAACATATTAACATCAATGCCTTCAATTTCACTTTTAATATATTGATCTTCTAAGTCATTTAGAAACATTGAAAAGAGAAAGGGAGATAAGCATTCACCTTGTTTTACACCAAGTATACATTCATATTCATCACTTAATTTGTTACAATATTTTACTCTTGCTTTCACTGTTGAGTACATAGATCGTATTATATTCAAAATTTTGCCACGTACACCTAATTTTATCATCTTAAACCATAAATTATCACGCACAATGTAGTCAAAAGCTTTAGTAAAATCAATGAATGCACAGAAAAGTTGTCGGCCTTGGTTAAGCATGTGAGTAATAAGGCCATGCAATACAAAAATATTATCAGTAGTTCCCATATTCGGTCTAAACCCTGCTTGCGCTTCTACATATACACCATATATTTCAGCCCAATGAGACAATCTATTATTTAGAATGCGGGTGAAAAGTTTACCCAATACACTTAGTAACGTTATGCCTCTATAGTTATTTACGTCATTAATGCTGCCCTTTTTATGTAATGGAATTACAAAACCTTCAGACCAGCTTACTGGAAAATAGCCTTTTTCGAAAATTTTGTTAAATAAAAATATTAATGATGACATAAATACATGTTTACCGTGAATAAAAAATTCGTTCAAAAGGGTATCTGGGCCTCCGCTTCTACCAGGTTTAAGTTGCTTTATAGCTTTGGTAATTTCATACTCATTAATTGTGATGTTTAATTCATCAAACATAACTCCAAATTCATCATTTTCGTAACGTTCAATAAAATATGTAATATCCTCATCTGGTGAGTAAAAATGACTCTGTGGGTTATTGACAGCTTTAAAGTATTGTTCAAAAGTTTCAATATGTACATTAGACCGTTGAATGCCAGCACTTTTCTTTAACATATTCCAATAAAGTTTTGCATTTTTATGTCTAGCTTGAACAAGTTTTAATGATTCAGCTTTATCGTATTCAAATCTACATTTTCTAATACATGATTTATAATCAGATCTTGCACGTACCATATTAATTCTGTTTTCGTCACATTTATTTAAACTGTAAGTATTCAACATTCTATAAAAAACAGTTCTCTTTTCAAAACATTCTTCATTGAACCATGCATTATTATTATAAGAGGATATGACATTATCAGATTTGACATTTATATACTTTTTAAACAAAGGGGACGCAACTTCTTCTATCAAAATTGTAAATTCATCTATACACTCATCAATATCTTGATTGTTTTCCGCAACATTTATATGCTCATTAAAACTGTTTAATTTATCAACAATACACTGTGATGAAACACCATCAATAAAATCATTTTTCAGGTCATTGGACCATACGTATTTGTATTTCACGTTTTCATACTCAGTATTTGTTTCATGAACACATGGCTTTTCAAATTCAAAAGTAAAAGAGACAACACAATGATCAGACAAAAGATTCGGGTCTGAGACATTTAATAAATCTGAAAAGACTTTGTGTCCCTATTACATAGTCTACTAGACTGGAACCTCTGTTCCCAACAAACGTGTATTTGCCTATACCTTTATCACTACCGACACGGCCATTAAAAATACGTAATCCAGTATGCTTGCATAGATCAAGCAGTAAAGTACCATTATTATACATTCGACCAGTATCTTGAGAAAAGCGTTTCATTTCAGTATCAATAACATAGTCATCAGGCAACATGTTCATATGTAAAAAATTATCATCTGTTACATAGTCAGGATAATCTGAGGTACGGGCATTCATGTCCCCGCAAAGTAAAAGATTAAAATCATTTTTATATTTTGCATCTAAACTAGTTATATAATCTATTAACCTATCAAATACATTAGAATCTATCATAGATTGTCTGCTGCTGTCGTCCGGCACAACATAACATAAGCAGATAAACAGATCATTCTCTAATGACAGCTTAAGACCATTAATTCTTATACATATGATATCATCACTACTTTTAAAAACAAGCGTTTCACTAGACACATATTCATTTCTTATATGTATACACATATGTTTTTACTGAATGTTTCATTACACTTCACAATACCATAGCCTAAGTTTGGAATTTTTTTATAAATTCTTTTAAATGCTGTAAATTTGTCTTCCGCAGTTTTCATTTCAGATGTTTTCTTGTCAGAGTGGTAAACAAAACCAGCCTTTCAGTACTTGAATACTTTGATTCAATATGTATCAGTAGTGTATTGGTGATCAGCTTACCTATTGTTTTTTTTTCTGGGATCCACAGCATTAACTCGTTCTTCATAAACATACATTTTTCTTACATGAATATAATAGATGGAGAAATGTGACTTTAGATATATAATCTCAGTCAGATAACATAAAATTTTTCAAAACATGATAGCCCGTTCTTAGCGTTAATGTTTACATTATTATGCTTATTACCTTTATTTCCTCCATAGCTGAAGAGCATTTACATGAGAAATAATATAGACATTTCACGTATCAAACCACTTAACATCCATCATTTTAAAGTCATATTCACAATAAAAATATGTATAACTATACGGCATATAGTTGGTATAAATTGTACGTTAAATAATTTGAATATGAATATATCTTGTTCCGTTACGTTCCGTTAACGTCCCATAAGGCTTTAAATTTTATGTTAAAACAGATAAAAACAGCTGTCCAAATAGATGTTATGATAATTACATGGTTAAAATAGCACTACTTTCATTACTGCAACATTTTGTAACATTTCAGTTATAACCCATAAGTTGCTTAAAACTTTGTTACGTTCCGTTAAGCAAAATACGAATAGCCTTAATAACACCACTACATAACATATAACGTTTGTTAAAATGTAAGAATTGATACACTAAACAGATTGGTTAATTTTTCCCGCCATATGTAAAAGGTCCATGATGAGCTAGATGACTAATGGGAAGGTCATGACCTTTCAAGATTTGTCAATCAATAGTGAAGGGAAATTTGAACTATTGACAGTTATTCAAAACTTTTTTCCTGAAAATGATACTTCTAATGAGAGTTTGAGCATTTGTAGCTTACATAACAAAACAAATATCATGTCAAGTGACAGCCAATATTTTAGGGAAGTGTTTGCGTTGCTCATGTCTGTGATAGGTGAATTTTATTGGTTTAGGCACTGGCGCCAGACCAGAAAGAAAATGCCTCTGTACATGTTATACCCTATACCTAGGTATTCTGTAAGAACCATGGTTCTTATAGAATACCTAGGGGTAGGGTATAACATATACAGAGGCATTTTGGTTCTTATAGAATACCTAGGGGTAGGGTATAACATGTACAGAGGCATTTTCTTTCTGGTCTGGCGCCAGTGGGTTTAGGTGTAAGTCTATAGTCCAAGTCAAAGGTCAAGGTCGCATCTTCAGACTTAAAACTGTTCACTCAGTAGCTAGAGAACGTCCGTTTTCATAGAATGGGTATCTGTGGTAAGTAGATGAAAAACATGCTTTGTTGGATGAAATTGCAATTGAGCCGCAACTGGCAACTCGTGCTCACCAAACCGCGCCCCAAGCTTACCATGTAAACCCTGGTATGAGTTCACCTTACCACTATCATGTGTCAATACATAATAGTCCATAGCTTTTGTTTTGTTAGTCAATGTTTTTGTTGCGACCAAAAAAGAGCGCTGCCATATTTAATCTACTGTTTTAGATTAAGAGCATATTAGAATCGAAGTAATTTATAGCAAAACCGTGTTTTAACACTGTTTATACACTCGGACGGTAATACGTCGTACAAATAATTTCACTCGAGCTGCGCCCTCGTGAAATTATTACGTCCGACGTATAACCGCCGGTCGTGCAAAAATAGGGTTAAAACACTCTTTTGCTATAAATTATTTCTTAAATTCAAATTTGTAAAGTGACCATGCTAGAAAAAAGTATTATGTGCACTTCTTATTGAATTAAAGAGGTCCATGTGGGATACAGATTCAGACCTATGTCAACTTCTCTACTCGGTTTCAAATAAGCTCCAGTATCAGAGCCAAGTATGATAGGCTAACACGTTGGCCATATTTAAGAAAATTATCCTAGTATTTTTTATTCTGAACAATAACGTTTCTACGTTTTAGCAAATAAAACCAAATGAGGTACCCCGATCACTTTTCTATTGACTATAATTAATTTACTGAGTGCAAAACGTGGCCATCTCTAAATCTTCATTTTACTGTCATTTTTCACCCCCTCTTCCTTCAAGGCATATTTCGGATTTGGATTTGGATTCGGCATTTCCTTTGTTTTTGATGAAAACAGATGATACGCCCGTGCGTACATATGCCCAGCTACGTGTCTGATATATGTTGTGAACAGATTGCGGTCATCAAATTTCTCGAAGTAGAAATCTGAAGTAATCTTAAAACGTATAGGCCTTCTCACCACGTTTTTGCATTCTAAAGATGTTCTCTGTATCAAGTGACAATTAATATCATATCCTACATAGGATCATAACAAAAACTTAACTAAGGCGTAAAAAAATGTTTGTTTCCGGTATCCTGACCTACCCTAAATTTTTGGCCGACCCTAAATGTTTTTATGGCCTCGGAGAATAATTTTTTCAACTTTTTGACAAAATGTTGCCAAACTGCACTTTTTATGCTTTAAAAATGGCCTACCTACCCTAATTTTTTTGAGCATGTTACCGGAAACAAAGAATTATTTTTTTAGGCCTAAATGCAAATATTATGAAAATAATCCTATGAAACTAGTGTCAATACACATACAACTAAACATCGCAAGGTAAATAATAGATAACAGCGTACTTTTGTGGGTGTTTGGGTTGAAGTGTATATAATATACAAATATTTTGATTTTGTGCTTGTTACGTTTATCTATATACACGTGTCATCCTGGTTACTTGGTTCATTACGCAAAACCGTTTTTTATAAAACTTACTTGTGGAAATCGTAATAAATTTATCAACAATGTGTGTGATGTTTGACCCTTTAATACCTTTTAAACAATATATACAGACTGCCGAACTGAAAGACTCCTATCAGCCGACTCCTACAAAACCATGACATATATCAACACAAAACAGAGACTTTACTCATCTTCTAACCATTTCTCGCCTTACCTAAAGTCTGTTCCACCTATTACGTTTACCTCGTTTCTGAATTATCAGTATCGATAAAATCGTCCAAAAAACATATTTATATACCATACATCAATATCTCTAGACCTTTTTTTCATTTTTTCAATAAAGTGTATTTTAAAGATATAATCTTGGATTTTTCTTTTTTCCCCATAGGCCGTAATGCTATATGACGTTACGTCGACTTTCCAATATGGCGGCGTCCGTAGCGCAACAAACTAGGGGTCAACTCAAAATTAAAACGCCCGAGTTAATATTTGAAAATACTGTGTTTGCTATCGTATTATGCTAATTCTTGGGAAATTCATGTCAGGCCACCTCAACATGAATAAATAAATAAATAAATAAGAAAATAGAAAGAAACAAACACAAAAATCAATGACATTCTAAAAACAAATGTGCGTGCGAGCGTCTCGATATTTTGATAACACATGGGTATTCTTCTTATATTATGTTTTCTGTTGTTAAACCGGAAAATTATAATATAACTTAACTTCTGTGGATGTGACCTAGATAGATATTACCTCCCGGAAGTATTTTTATGGATTTAATTAATAAAAGTGGAAACTAAACTTCGCAGTCCGTCAGGATATTCCCTTTCAGTCACGTCACATTAATCTGAACGGACAGGACAAGGAAAAAATGTTTTAAACATAAAATGGTTAGATGTCTACTACTCGAAATATTTGCGTTGAAATATGTTCATAGTTACAAAAACTATCTTGACCGTTTAGAAATAGAAATATTGGGTTTTCCTAAATAATTTTGTTAATATTTCTGTATTTTTTAGTTATATTTAGGACCCAGATCTAATTTATAAAGAAATATCAGTTTATGTAAATGTTCCACTGAAAGGCCAAATTTTTATATTGGACCAGTGACGGAAAACATACAGAAAAGTAATAACGTAAACAAATTTTTTCTTTAAGACTCCATATTTATGTTGCATGTAAACTCCTTTAGTCACCACTGTGGATAAAAAATGTAGGACGGACAATGGCCTCTTTTTCAAAGGTAACAATTTAACGTTTTACTGACAGGGTGTAAAATTCCACTCGCCCGCTCGCATTGGCGAGTTAAAGTCTGAGTAGGACGAGTGGACCTCGCTATATACTCGACCGATCGGGCGAGTGGGTTTTTACGTCCTTACTTTACCAAAATTCAGAAATTACAACTCCAAAACCTCAACAAACTTTGAGATGGTTAAGTCGCTACCTGGATTGACTGGAATTTACCCGCGAATCGTAAAGATATCAAAACGTCATGCCGGTAATTTTCCATTCCACAAGCACGTGCGACCTGTCGTATTAAATATCTAATTTACATCGACACGTACACAAAAACCGTGCGTAGTGCATTCATTTTTTAACATTTTCGCTTCAAGTTTTCAACACCTCTTGAGAAATAATACTTTTTGAATGCTATAATGATTTTAATAAGCTATCGACAGAAATGTAGGCAAAATTCTATAAAAACGGTCGAATTTTCATATATTCAAACAGCGCGATCTTAGTTACTTATTTCTTTCGAAAAGTAAATAAAGAATGAATACTCTGGGCATAAAATTCAGACTTTTGACCAGAAAGAACAAAAAACAGAATAAAAAAACTTAAATAATGAAAAAGCGGCAGCAATTACAATACATAGAGTAAAACGATTTTTGGCAAACAGATTTCTGTTAGTGCGGCAGAATAGGTTACGTGACCTCGTGAACGTAAATAGAAATGCGATTTTAAAATAAAGCAATGTGATGTCATTGCGGTTTTTAATAAGTTTTAAATGAATCTTTGTACATGTATTTTTTTTACCAACAATTTAAAAGTTTTTTTTTGTCAAACAATAATGTAAATTCCTTGAGGGCAAATAGGTTACAGAGGTAGGATATCCGCTATAGTAACTATCGTTTGAGACATTTACCTTTTATACGGGATATTGCACATTCGCTTTTGATAACAAATTAAAGAAGAAACTTTTTATTGATTTCTATTTCTCAGCAATTTTAAAGGTGGTTAATCAGATTTTGGTCAACTTTCAGATTTTTTAAAAAACTTTACCAACTGATAATTTACACTTATTTGTGTTTATCAAGTTCTTAATACACATCAGATTTTCACTGGAAGAATTTTTAAACTATGATTTTCCTATCGTGGTTGCCCAACCAACATAGATTGCCTAAGGAATGTTATGAATATAAGCACTACTGTATTAGAGTTGTAAACGATTTGCATTGACAAGAACATATTTTGCCAAATTCATTAGAAATGCAAGTTTATAAAATTATTATTACCTCCCTTTGTCTATCTTGGTTGCGCAACCCAGATAGATTTAAAATAAATCAATTCCAAAGCTACACTTTGTTTCAAAACTTGCCTTCTGTTTCAGATAGTTGTAATATTCCAATATATATCAAATGCAAATGTAAAACTAGAAATTATATTGAAATTAAAAGAAATAATCCACTTTTTAAACACTTTTGTATTAAAGGGAGATAATTACAAAATTTCTTAAGAAGTAATAAATCATACATTTCCAATAGGTATCTAACTTTATGTAATGGGTCTTTTCGTTCCTTAAATAAATCTCTAACAGAATATATAAATACTGAAAAATGTCAGAAAATGTTCCTCAAAATTAATGTGATTGACTCCCTTTAAGAACCGATGCGGTAAGATCAGACAGTGATGTGTCACATGGCGCGAGAAAACATGACGTAATGCCATGACAATCTCGAGCAAAAATACCGCTTTGATCTCCACTTCAGATGTCAAGATACTGACACACTTCTTTTAGCTCTTTGAGGGGGTGTAAATTGATCATGAAAACAAGGTCAATTACTTAGTTTATCAACTGAATAATTACCGATAATCTTTAACGTTTTTTTTTTTTTTTTCATCTCTTTCAACACGGGTGGATGGACGATGATTATTGTGTCCAAATTTTTTAGACACTTTTCAAAATAAATATTTTTCGGGAAATAATACTATTGTACATAATACTCCTTTCATAAAAGTGACAGTATTAAAAGTGTCAATTATTAGGGCGAGTGGCTGTTCACTAAGGTCGAGTAGATATTACTGGCTACTAGTCCTGCAGGGCGAGTGATGTGAAAATTTTTTTTACACCCCTGGTCAGTCTAAATTCTTATATAAATGCTCTCACAAATGGGCTTTTTCTGTTAATTCTAGGAAAAAACCTCTTGTTTTAATTAAAAGTGCGGGAAACGACGGGAGGTAAGATGGGGGGGGGGGGCAAAATACATGCTGTACACCGGGTGTCCTTCAGGTCCCGCTGCTCCTACGCCTATGTTACACTTTTTGCTTATCAGTTTGATCATTCTATCATATTTTCTTCGATCGCGCGCCTCGTCACGTGCCAAATGTTACACGTGTGAGCACCGACCGAAAAGAAAAGAATTATCAATCTGTCTCCGTGGACCTTATTAACAAGACTTTGTGCCAGAGACAATAATTAATCTGTGCTCGTTAAATCCAGAAAAAAATCTGAAGTTACGTAACACTTGCGACGATTGCGCTCATACCTTTGTGGAATTTAAAAGCATACTCCAGACTGCAAATTCAACAGGAATATAGGATATATAAAAATAATGATTAGAAACAAAAAGAAAATATCAAACCTTTGTTAAAAAAAACCCTGACTGGAGTAATGTAAGACTAAAGCAAAACTTTAACGGAAAGAAAACAAGTCTCAGCTCGCATTAGCGTTAATTATTCATGAATGATTTGAAAATAGTTTGTAAATGTTCAAATCTGTTTCTGGACATCGTAGCTCTGATGGACAATAAAAGTTGATAAATGATAGTTCGGGGATATTTTTTTATAATTGAAATCGGCGGTTATAAATAACAATATTTTACGTTCTATGACTGCTCTCTGGACTTTTTACCAGTTATTTAAGTCAAATGTAAATCTCGCATAATAAAGATAATAATAATAATTTAATAAAAACAGAGAATGGGTTCACGATCCGATTTCGCTTTTAAAAATATAAACTGCAACATTATAAAAAAAAAATAAAACAGATAGGTTGACGAAATGATAAAGAATAAATCATTGTTTAAATAGATCTATAAATTTCAAAAAGTAAAATATGATTATAGCATGACACACGTCAAGATTTCTATCTTCTATCGGCTGATTGTACACCTATGTAAATTTTCCCTTGTGCGCCTCATATAAATCTGCATAGTGCCAGCAATACTACGTCATTTATCTCGTACGTCATAAGTTTCTTTCAAAGAAAAAGAAGCATACACAACTGGGACTCGATGGCGTGAATATTGTGTTCATTGTGAAAGAAATTGGATATGTGGCGGAATGTAAATACTTCATTAAGGATGCTAAAATACAGGTTATCTTTGAACCATGCGCTTGGAAATGATGTTAAATTGAACAAGTCATCGTTTCAAGGGCATGGTGCGATTGATGCCTGAATTTCATCGATGTGTAAAAGAGCTTGTTTGTTTACAACTGATTCATTGAGGATTGAATAGAGCTATTGAAGACTTGGAAGAATTTTGGAGTGTTTACAACTTTGATAGGTTAAAAGTGAGTCAATTTACATTTTTTTCTAGATCTAAATAACATGTTTTTTAAACACAAAATTTCATTTCACTCATGCATTCACTTGTAGGAAATTGTGAACGAAATGAGTTTTGAGTCGCTCCCGATAAAATTCACGAGAATTTTCCCGCAATACTTCAAATTTAGAGAGCAAACTCCAATGGCGACAAGAAATTACAATGGGGGACTGCCGTTGAAAATATAAATTTGTCATTTATTTGGATATTTGGCAAAGCAGAAAAAAATCGTTAAATTTCTCGAGGGTGACTTTTTTTTAGTTTATCAAACCATGTTTACTTTGCCGGTAAGTGTCGTAGTTTTGTCATATGACTCCAAAGTCGGGGTAAACCTTTGGAATGGAACAGACTTTAGTACCGCTCCTGTGGACACAGTCTCAGATCTGTTAGTGTTTTGTCGGTCGCGTGTTGGTTAAAACGACTTTTCCTAGTTCTTATATGTCCTATGCAATGCACTATACTCAAATTCTAATAAAATACTATCTTATTTACACATTGCAAAATACGACACTAAGGCCTAAAAAATTCTTTGTTTCCGGTAACATGCTAAAAAAAATTAGGGTAGGTATGTTGGAAATTTTTCTTTTTTTTTTTTTAGATTTTTTTTAATTTAGTGAGACTTTTCAGATTTTTTTTGTATCATAAAATGAATACAAATAAGGGGGTTATGACTTTGGAGCATCAGTAAATTGATTTTTAACATCACTGACCATGTTTAAAGCATAAAAAGTGTAGTTTTGCAACTTTTTGTTAAAAAGTTGAAAAAAATTCTCCAAAAACATTTAAGGTCGGGCCAAAAATTTAGGGTAGGTCGGGATACCGGAAATAAACCATTTTTTACGCTTAATAAGTGATGGGAATATGTCTAATATATTAATAAATTTACATTTCTGTGTTTTATAAAAATATCTCGAATTGTTGTTTAGATATTATTTTCTATTTCAGTTGATACTCAAAGGTTTTGTGCCATGAAAAGAGTATTATATTGATATATTTTAAGAAAGTTTATTCATTTTTTAAAAACAATGCAAAGCGAACTTATTCACTATTATACACAAGTTGAAAAATAATTGCACCAATATCTGGACAAAACACCTTAAATAAATTCCAGAATTCAAAGTGTGTGAATATTCTCTTAAAGGCATAATACGTAGAATATAGACTTTGCAAAGGCCTATGGCAAACTTCCAACTACATAGAATTATGCATGTAGCTGAAGAGAAAAAATTGCGCCTGAAGATATGTCTCTGATCAAAAATGAGGAAATACGACAGCACAATAATGAATGAAACACCATACAAATTCATCAAAGATGTGAAGGTATATTCAAGCAAGAGCCACAATGTCAAAACTGTAGTAATTAACTGAGATACCAGAGCAAAAATAAGGTCAGCTGTTCCGTAAGGGAGCTCATCGTAACCTGACAGCACAGCTATAACTGCTTCTAGAAAATCTTTGATAAATTCCAATGAACAGAAATAGTAACCAGACATGTTTTCGGTCTGTGTTTGTACATTTCTCACATCAAAGCTGCCTTCGGGTTCGTCATACCAACCCCAGCTTCTTCTGAAATTGCTGTCTCCAAGCGTTTGATATAACTTAAAACTAAATGAAGTCATTCGATCTAGATTTGGCAGATTTCTGAAACGGAATGTATTATATATCCCAGTAGGAATAATGCATAAATCATACACCAAGTCGGTCAGTTCCGAACGTCGCAACCTGTTTAATGTCCATCGTCCCGTGAAGGGTTGACTATGGTTTGCCGTAGAGATAAAATATTGTATTGTACTTAAAAAGTAAATGTATTTCTCGAAGATATTTCTTGTAAAGTATTCATCATCAGGTAACATATACAGAACACCTTGGGTTCCGTCACCGTGTTGGGTATACGCATTGGTAGGACCAAGTTCCGACTTTTCCAAAGGTTCTTCTTCAGCATCTTCAACCGATTCTAGTAAAGATTTCATTAAAAGGTTCTCGGGAAAAATTTTAAATGTTCCTCTATGCAAATCATTCCTTTTTGACGTATTTTACACTCCTTTCTACAGATGGGACACGGGAAAGACTTTCCATTTGCTCTCCCATCTTCGTACAAGCAATGCTTTCGAACAAGAGAAATGACACATGCTTTGCAGAAATTGTGTTGACATGGTAGAATTCTTGGACTCTCAAATATTTCCATACATATCTGGCACGTTATAAGCGATTCTGAACATTTGAAACGAATCGTGTCATTTTCTGTAAGGGCATCCATTTTGTTGACATGGAGATTATTCTGAAAATGAGATTTGAGCCGCGCCATGAGAAAACCAACATAGTGCGTTTGCGACCAGCATGAATCCAGACTAGCCTGCGCAGTCTGGTCAGGATCCATGCTGTTCGCTAACAGTTTCTCTGATTGCAATAGGCTTTGAAAGCGAACAGCATGAATCCTGACCATGCTGATCGCAAACGCATTATGTTGGTTTTCTCATGGCGCCGCTTATTTGTTTTTCAAATAATACTTATTCCCTTTTGTATATCATATTCTAACACGATCCGCAGCAGTTGCTATATAAACATATAGCGAAATCGCCTATACATGAATCTACGATAAAATATAGCTCTTCCATTCCACCCTACGATTGTCACACGACTGCGAGATTCTACTCTGCTTCTGTTATATACCGACTAAATACTCGACTTTCTCAGTGATATGTAGATCTAGTAGACTAGTTATAAAAAGTACATCAAATTTTCTGAAACAAACAATTTGTAACTGATGAATTTATTTGTTTTTAATTTTACCGTAAGTAAATGTTTCAGCCCGGTAAGTTTCAACTTCAACACCAGTGCATCTATGTCTGGTCGTGTCTGTATTTTACAATTTCTGCGCTGTATGCACCACAAATGTCAACTAGATTCTACTTTGACAGTAAATAAATTGTAATTCATGTTCCAATCTTCCAGACTAAAGTGTTTACGTGTTTATATACCGCCGCAATGTTCTGGCGTGTATGTTTCAGTGCCATCATGTAGGTGACGTGCACTATTTTTAGAAACTCCATATATAAACATTGAACGAAGTATTTACTTCTGATTTCTATATCCGACCTTAGATGTTATTGAAAATAACATTTTAACCGAGGTAACTACTTAATACTTTAATTAAAATTTGTTGAATATCGGAAAATTCCGTTTTATGCAACGCTTTCCATTCGTGGGGAGGTTTTTATAATAGCATATGGCCAGCCGAATGACATATCGAGCTAAAATCGAAATAATAAATATGTTCCAATAATTTTATCAGTTAATAAAATATGGGCAGTCGTTCGGATGCGAATATTAAATAAAATATAGGCACATATTTATTATTATCTTAATTATTTGCCATTTGATGATACAGGGTTGAAAAAAAGTCCATTCCAGTAAAGCAAACGGCTATACTGTTATTGATAGATAAAAACCAATAAGAAAAGTCCATTATTTACAGAAAGGCTAAAATGTTTATGCTAACTGATGGAAATACAGTTTTGTCAGTGAGATACAATCCTTATCACTCACTGCATACCACTCACTGCATATCACTCACTGTAAATGCCGATCTACTTGTACATTGTGTATGCTACGCCGCGCTTGTGAAAATATTTGAATTTTTCTCCTTTCGAGGTGACATATATTCCATATTCACTCAAAACAAACAAATATCCTCTATTAGTTTCATTACAGTCTGCCTTGTTCGTACATGTACAATGTTGTAGCGTTTTTCGCTACATTTCATGAGGTTAGTTCACTTGCAGGCTTAGAAATAGCAATATGTTGCAAAATATTATATAAACAGTTTGCAAAGTTTGCATCGTTTTACAATATAGTAATTCAGTTTGTACTATACCAACAATGATTAAAGATCTAATGAAAATGTTGGTATCCAAGCTATTAAAAAAGCTAAGCTTATTACTTTCAAAAGTTGACATTTTATGAATTTAGAGTAAATAATACATTGTAGTTTCTCCAACAAAGAAATTTGATTTTAGTGGCATTATGTCTAGAAATCAGCATTTATTATGACTGAAAAAAAAAACAAACTAAACATGTCTTACTTTTCATTGTTTTGTTATGCCGACTTACTTTTCCAACTATTACGAACTTTCTTTTCACAGTTTAGATTAACACCGCCTTCCAAAATATGATTTAAAAATCGGTCTTGAGAAACCATTACAAAATTTCCTTAATACTTCATACACTTGTAGGAAACATCACAGAACAAAACTGTATGTTAAACTGTTAACTTCACTTCAAATTGTAAGTTTAATACACACGACTTTTCATCACTATCATATCGCTTTAAAGATTGTAATTTATATCAGTGACTTTCAAAAACATTTATCTTCCAACATTAATTTACGTTATCAATGTTTTGTACGGAAGCTAGGTGTGCATTTCTTTCATCTCGTGGCCATGAGTTAAATATCTTGTTGCCGAAAGTTAGTATCACATTCCCACGATTTGGTAACATGTGACCACGAGATAACTAACCCGTGGCCACGAAAAAGTATCTTGTTCCCACGTGTTAGTACCTCAAGGTCACGAAATAACTATTGTGTTCCCGGGAAATACTACTTTGTGGTCACAAGTTGGTTATCACGTGGCCACAAGATATTTTCTTTCGAAAACGAGATTGTGTCTCGATGCTTATCACCTTGGAGCTTCCGTAGTTTGGGGGTATATATGAAAGTTTTCTGTCGCCAAAGGTTATCAATTTGCCAAATTAGTATACATGTACATGATAAATTTATCAATTTATCAAACAAAAATATAGCCATTTTCAGCTTTCTGGCTGTTTTATAAACTAACATAATATTATAAGAAAATACATTTACAGTATGCAATGTGGTCCCCTGCCTAGCATTAACGAAAGACTTTGTTTTTTCGCTTATGTAGAATTACCGGTACTTGTTCTTCAGCTTAACTTTTGATCACTTTTTGAAGCCAATGATTGATAGCTCTACACATACGACCAAATGCTATTCCTACAAGTGACATTGCAGGAAGTAGCTTATCAGTTTAGAATCGGTAAAGCGTCTGAACATCAGATTTTACTAACAAAATTAGGTGTGAGCAAGGTAAGTACTAGGTGGGTGACGAAACAGCTGACAGAAGACCAAAAGGCGTTCCCCACCGCCCAAGAAGTTTAATCTGTCACCTTCTGTTGGCAAGGTTAGGCTTGTTGCTTTTTGGGGATTCACGTGGAATAATACTGGCTCATTTCATGCCAAAAGGTCAAACTGTGACTGCTTGATACTTTTAAGAAGTAATTTAGAAAAAAAAAACCTCAAAGAAAAACTGAAAAAATACGTCCCAGGATAGCCCAGAAAAATGTACTTCTTTTGCACGACAATGCCCTCTCTCATGCTGCCTCATCTACAGTAGAATTGTCTCACCCTCCTTACAGCCAAGGCATTTCCGCCTGCGAGTTTTATTTGTTTCCTGAACTGAAAAACGGCTTGCTGGAAACAAATAGCCTAAAATACTTTCGGCTGTTAAAAGTGGGAGAAGGTCGGAGAACTGAATTAATGAAAACGTGGATGGTTTCTGAATCAAAATGCCGTCATATACTGGTAATTTATGCACACCTTATAGCTAATTTTCAGCTTTTGATGGCGGAGGAATCCCCAAATGCCGCTTTGTGCATTATTTCATCACGAGCGGACAACCGGGTTTAACGTCTCGACGACAAAATTATATGCAAGAATAGCGACTTTCCAACTTTTCGAGGTGGAATAAGACCACAGGTGACCACCGGGCACTAATTAATGTACGGGCAACTGAGAGCACCTCCGACCTTTCACAAGTCAGCAAATGGCTTCCACACATTAGAGTTCTGCTCACCAAGAGAGGATTTGAACCCACAGTAGTGAGTGGCAAGTGATTCAAAGAACCACTCGGACATGGATACTCCTCCTAACCGAACTATTCATCCAAGCTTAAAAATGGTATTCATTATACGATAACTTATTTCTAAAATGTTTTGAGATCCCCATCCCCTCAATATACTCCTCTCTCTGATGTCCACGTCCGTTCTCCGACCCCCGTCACACACGTCTAGGTTACATACTACCAATTCAATTCTTCTTTATTTCATAATTTCATATAAACAATGAAATATTAAGACATCATTTTCAGTACTTTAGAGCATTTAAATTATATGAAAAACCAAATTTGGTCATTAAGTATGAAATGTCTTCTTATCAAAAATAGAAAAATACTGCATGACATGCTATTTAACACATATTTCATTAAGGAAAAAATTCTGTTCTGAAAAATATCACCCTCTGAAAATGCTCTCATGAAAATAGCCGTTTAGCAGTTACGAGTATGTAGACATTTTCTCTATAAATAAAACTAAAACCCGGAAATTCACAATGAAAATGGTCTAGATCTTTTCTCAATACAACAATCATCACTAAAACTAAGCCAAAAATATTACTGCCACATCCTCATATCACTCATTATACCAGATTTCATCAACAGCATGGAACTAGATTTTGGACTACTTCACATGTAACACTGAGTAGTCACTTCCTGTTTGGTGTAATCAGTCCTTATGACACTGTAATTACGTATCATCGGCATTCTGCGGCCGTAAACATAGCTGTACGTGCTCATGATCTTCCGTAAAATTCCCGAGAATGCCGAAATCGAATATGGACAATACGTAATTTACAGGTAGCTATGACAATCACAAAAATCGTTATTAAAATCTTTTCTTTTTTTGAGTGTTTCTAAAATTTTGTAATTATTATGTGTACGATTTCATATAGTTTGGTAAAAAGAATAGATTTGGTCAAAACTGTTTTTGTTTGTTTGTTTTAGGTTTAATGTGGAGACATATCCTGCTAGTATATTTCAGATATGAATTTTGATTAAAACAAAATGGCTGCCAAACTTCTGGCGTAATTGAATCAAGTCAGATTATTTATTAGCTCCAGCGATAGTATCGTTTCCGAGAGTAAATTTAGTGTTTTCTTGCAGATTTCATTCTTCTTGAAGTTTGCCAAAAGTTAGCCGTAAAAGCGGAATAACTCTGTATGGGATACACGGAAGTTGAAATCTTGTTTTGGAAGTTAAACAGTTAAATCATCGTGCAATAAAGGAACTGACATATTTGTTACTCAGCTGTTTGTTGTAGGATCATTAAATCTACGTGCAAGATAAATGATTTAACAGGAAACGGGATGAAAGCTGAAGTATCAAGACATTTATGACATCGTGGAATGCGGAAACTTTCGAAGGGATGGAACAAGAAGTTTTTTAGTCACTAGTGTTTCTGATCTAAACCAGTTCATAACCTGTGTAAATGAGCTTTTGTGTTTTGTGATTTAATCAAAACACAGGCCATTGTGCATTTTATGGCTGGTGTAAATCAACTATAAAGAAAACGTGATGACCAAACAAATGATTGTAGGATTCCAGTCTGCGCAGTAAGTAGCTTTGATAATTTACAAAATGTGTTGATTATAGCATGTACTTAAAGGGTAGTCGGCAAGATAAAATCGTTACACTGCTTGTTGGTGACAGGATACGGGATATACGCTGTCTCGAAAATCCATATCAGGCTCAGCAGTGTAACTAATAGTGCAACACCAAGATCAGCCTGCACGGATGTGCAGCCTTCCGTGCAGGCTGATCTTAGTCTGCACTGGTCGCAAAGGACGAATCACTTGCCGCCAGCAGGCTAAAGGTTAAAGTGTTTAAATTACCCATCTTTTTAACGACTGCTTTTGTAAAAGGTATTGCTTCAATTTATATTATTTTAAATAATGTTTCTAATTTTCAAAAGAAACAAAAAAGCTTAAATTGCGAGTTTCATTATAAACACATGTTGTTTCTTATATGCGGGGATATTTCAGTTGCCGTATGCAAGATACCACAGTTTTAAATAATGTTATGCTTTTGATTATCACATTATCAAGGTCTTCGAGTGCTTTGTCGTTTTATTTATCATGAACCAGGGTTCAGATACGCAGAATACACAGAGCTTGACTTTCTCCTCTGTTTAATTGGCAATTAAATTGAGCCATGTTAGAATGAGCAATAAAGTACAGTATTTCAAACAATTTATTCGGATTTTGTATGTTCTCAGTGTTTGTTAAAAAGTTTTATAAATACAATTTCACATTTTAGATAACACAAATAAATCACCATTACAAATTCGCAAACTGATATTTTCATATAAGGTCAAATTAAGATGTTCAATATCTTAATCTAATCTGTGAGCATAAAATCTGGAGAATTCCGATATCGCATACACGTCTAAAATTTTGCACTATAAGAGTGTACGATTTGATGAGGTTCAGGAAATGACTAAATTTGACAAAGCTGTATTTTAAGTGACTTCAAAGTCTGGTTAAAAGTTTAATAAATGCTATTTCACATTAGAAATAAAAATAAATTAATCTGCTAAAATGATATTTTCACATAAAGTCAAATTAAGGAGTTTTGGTATTTTGATTTAATCTGAGAGCAGAAAACTGTTTTTATCATCGTTTGCTATCCCATTCCAACTTGTACTCTTTCATTCTTTCATCATAGGTGGAACTCATGGCAGCCTCGTACGACGGGGGTGCACCTGCAATAAAAGAAAACACCTTCATATTTCTCAGACGTACCAACACGTCACAGCACTCACACGTCACCGCGCCAGTGTTGAGCTGTGACTTATTGTGTTGTGAAACGTTGCGTTTTTTAAGCAAGACAGCTCTTAATTTCCGTCTTTTTTTACAGATTTGAAAAAAATGTTTCACTCTTTCACTACACGTTTTATGTTTCAAATTACACAAATACACAAACATAATAAAAATATGTAAAAGAAAAGTAGATATTTTTTATTTCAACATTTAATTTGAGAAAGCGGTCGTGCTTACATCAGCCATACAATATTCATACCATTTTACACCCTTCAGATAAAATATTACTTTCAGCGAGTTCGAATCCGCAACTTGTCTTGAATAGTAAGCTAATAACGTTACGTTAACGCCACGCACACTTCTCACTTTTCATAAGTATACGTAATGACAGCTTTCAATAAGTTATTTATTTCATAAATAAAAATGATGGTAACCACAGGGTATGTCTGTAGTCCGACGGTCAAAAGCCTGTCTACGCATACAGATCAAGTATTAATTTTCGTGCCACACATTTTTTATGTATATGTACAAGGTCTGTGGTTTAGATATAAATTCATCATAATTGATTTTAGAAAAGCATTTGATTTGGTTGATGAGGGAGGTCTGTTAAAAAAAAGTTTGAACTGTATAAATGTGACAAATGTTTGAAAAATACCAAAATATCACCAAGATGTACAAATTAATAACCCATTCTCTCAAGGCTTTGAACTTATGACACGTGCAGAACGCATAACTACCAACCATAACGCAGAAAAGCGGAAAGGATCACCGGTATAGCAAGCCAATGGACAGAGCGCCGTGATTCAGAACCGACGAGTACGATACCAGACATGAGTGGATTTTTAAAATGTTTTTGAAAAGATGAAAGTAAGGAATAAAGCTCAAAATGTTTTGTTGAACTGGCGACCTGAAATTTAATGTAACTTCAATTCAAAAGAATTTTTTGCCGATATAACATCGAGTTGTAGAAATGATTCATATCAAATGAAGCAAAATTTGGATCTACTCGTATTAAAAAAGAATGAAAACGAAAAATATTCATCGTCTGCTCTTACAAAAAAATACTGGCTGTCAAACGACTTTACATTCGTCCCTCATTTATCGATTATTGCAAATTCATTCCAAGTATTGGTAAGATTTTCATTCATAAGTCATATTTTTATTGTACACGAAAATGAAAGTTTCTTTTTTTTTGTAAATTAAGTCGTGATGTCGTTCTTTGAAGTTTCGAAGAAAAAACTAATTCTAATGTGAATACAACATAATGCTTGTCAACATGAAAGTTTTATATCGTCCTACCTAATGCAATTGCACTTATTGACTTTGTATGAAAGGCCGTATATTTTTGGCCTTTGACCTTTTAGCCCTGAAACTTATATGATAATGTATTTGTGTCAAGCAGCCTTTTGAATCTCGAAATGTTGACCAAACACTGTCTTCCTTAATTTTTTACTTAATTAAATCCTGACCTACAAGCAACGACCTATAAATTCTTAGATGGAACAGTAAATCCATGCAAGTGAATTGTAACTAATGTACCTGAAGGTGACATCTGTGGCTGGTAATCTGAGGTGCCTGGTGTAAGAGATTGGTAACCCATAGTTTGACTGTTCATCCGGGCACCTGGTACTGGTGAGGGGGCTTGTGAATGACGTGTAGAGGTACGCGCTTGACTGGCGGCCTGTCTTGAATGTATTTGATTACCGACTTGATGGCTTGACTGGCTGCCTAATTGCCGTGGAGAGGTATGGACTTGACCTGTGGCCTGCATGGGATGTAACTGACTTTTGGCTTGCTGGATAAACTGGTTGCCTAATTGCCGCGGAGAGGTATGAACTTGACTTGTGGCCTGCATGGGATGTAACTGACTTCCGGCTTGATGGCTTGACTGGTTGCCAAATTGTCGTGGATTGATAAACATTGGTGTTTTCGTGTTAGACTGGTGTCTAGTACTTGTTCTAGCGACTAAAACATTTGACTGATTTCCTGACTGTCCCGAAGCGGTATGAAAGGTAACAGGGGACTGCTTCTGATTGTCAAATTGTCGCGGCGAGGTGTTTATATGGGAGACAGGCTGCAACGGTATACTCTCATGACCACGGGGTGTTTGCCGAAGCCTTGTTTCCGGTGGAGCGTGGATACCTGTAGGATATGACTGGTAACCACCTACAACGGCTTGCTGGTTCCCAGACAATCCCGTCCGATAGTATCCAGCCGAAGTATGCATTGTTACATTTCTTGGACCTGCAATACAACAGAAATAAGTAAAAAATACACAGAATGAAGCAAGTATTATAACGTTTAGTTTACTACTTAGTATATATATGTATAGTGGTGCAAACGTAGTCACAGTGATTTCCTTTAGTGAAGTTACACCGTCATAGTTCAGGTCACAAGAGAGTTTACATATTTTAATAGTGGAGGAAGACCTCAGCTACCAGTCAGTACTAGGAGCCAGTGCCAGACCAGGAAAACCTCATGTATAAATCCAGGAAGACCCCAGATTCAAGTCCAGGAAACCTCCAGGTGCCAGTACGGGAATTACTTTGGGCAAAAAAAAGAGAGAGCGTGGTAGAGCCACTATCATTCTGCAAGCCTGTTGAATGACTCCTTTACACGATGATCCAAGAGGCACTCGAACCCACAGAGATAAGATACAAATTATTCGAAGTCTGTGGTCCTAACCACAGGCGACAGAGTCCCCACAGTGATCACAATTTACGTTCAAACAGAAGGATATATAATGTACCTCCAAAAGGCGCCGTTTTAGGACAATTTTAGTGAGTAATGCGGCGAGTATTCTTTAAAATCATATGCCACTTTACCAAGGCTCATTAAAATACCCTACATACTTTTCGAGCTATTGCAGTACAGATTCAGAAGGACAATCCGTCAGTTTAGATTTTAATTATATGACTTCTACATGTATATATACAAAGATATTATCATGTATATAAGGCTCTTCACAACATTTCAATAGCTAGTAAGGCTAAATGAATTAAATTACAGTGCAATGATTTGTCTGTTTGTGTTAATATAACGACAAAAGTAAGCTACATGTAAGGATAATCGTCTGATAATGTCTGCTTTTAAGTAATTTGCTAGTTTTGGTGTGATGGACCCGTAATCAAACTTGGTAATAACTGAGTGTTTGCTTGTTCTTCTTGGGCGGCTCGGCATTATTTGGGTGTATATTGTTTAGGGAGTTTATCGTTTACCAATTGTGGTTGTGGGTCCACTACCTTAATAACATTTCTCATCCTTTTCGTACACTGTTCACAATAATGACATCTTGTTTGATATGCCATGTTTTTGTATGATATGTTATGTTTATGTCAGAAGTCCATAAGGGCTTTGACTTCAATACACTTTGAAAACTTTGGTAATCAAGATACATTATAATCAGACATGTCCCAACTGAACACCATGTTATGCATCACAATAGCAGAATACCAATTCTAAATAACAGTTCAGCTGCAATGTCGAATCAAAAGAATGTGGAGATATTATACAGTGAACAGGAGATATTCCTCGTGTTTTAATCGTACTTGAAATTAATTGAGAAACACTATCTTTTTTATCATAATTCGAACATAGTCACATTTCAGCTTAGTAGCTGAGTTAGATATATTATAGAAAATAGCTGTTGGCAATACGCATAACAAAAGTGTGTCAGCATTCCCACATCAATCGATGTCATCAAAATCCTGTATAGGTCATATGAGCTATGGAACGGGCATTGTGAACATGAAGAGAGCCTTTCCAACAATCTTATAAGACATAGAGGGAAAGACAGACATACTGGCGGGCGTAAATTGCTGTTTTTCTATTAGTAAATCTAACTGTGCAGCGGAGAACAAATATTGAAATGATATATACATGTATATTAACCTGCTGAAACGCGCACATTCCGGTTGTGACGCTTACAACATACCATGGTTACGCAGCTTATTACAAAACATAGTACAACTGCTGAGGAAACACATATCGCCACCAATATTGCGACGGAGATCGAGCCTGAAATATCAGAAGTCTCAATTATAGTAATATTCAGGGATTTATCCCGAAACAGTTTCATTCTGTTACTATATTATCATTATTATTATAATATTATTATTATCATTTTCACAATCAATATTATTATTATTATTATTATTATTATTATTATTTACCAGATTTTTATAGCGCTCTTTTCATCCATAAAATAAACGTTCAAAAGCGCTGTACAAACTACATATCACAGAATGATATGGACATACAATACAACACAAAAATACATCAACAATAAAAGGCATTTAGCCTGAATCAGATTTTACTCTACATTTAAATTGTACTAGATATTATAAAGAATAATAAACAACAGTAAATAGTTTCAAAAAGGGTCAATTTAGCCTTAAAAGTAATTTTCGTATGTTTGAGATCGCGAAAACATATGACAAATTTCCAAAGAGGAAACAAATGACCATAGAAAACTGTCCTACGCAATTGATGATAACAGCTTTTAATCATTTCATTATTCTTACTTTATGCAATGTTAAAATATACATGTTTTAAGAGTGTAGTATTAAAAAGCTGATTCTTATTACTGTTGACATATATAAACATGTTAATTTTATGCTATCACATAACCTATATGTAACAATTGTTCATATTTTCAATCTAGAATAGTCAAAGTCAATATCACTCACCTGTTTCTAAATAAACTTTCAGTGTTACTTTATCACTTCCGCCCGAAGATCTTAACTTTATAAAAACACTCGAAGAATCGTCACACCATTCGTCGTAAGATATTTGTCCACAAGTAAACTTTCTCTGTAAAGCATTCGAATTAGAGACAACATTATAATAGACATCCGCGAATTAAGACAAAGTAGAGGTGAACACCTATGACGGTCGATTTTCACGGGGACCATTTCAACATTACTTTATTATTTTACGTGTGGTAGGAAAACTGCGTTAACAGCGAAATGCCTGGCTTATTATGCCAACATGTAGATTTGGCTTCGTCTGTTCGTCCGTCCGTCTGTCCGTCAGAGAAAATTTGTAAAAAGTATTGAACGACCGTCAAGAAATTGTGTAGGAATGTACTCAACATTAAGAGTTGTGCACCCAAGATTTTAGCGAAACTGGGCACAAAGTGAGCTATGTGTTCGTTGTCCGTCTTCATCCGTCGTCGTTCACAATATACTGTTTACATTCTATAGGTTGCAATTCTAGTTCAATCGCAATGAAACTTGGTCAGAATGTTGTGTAGAATATTTCGAGTTTGACACCGGGTCACTTTGTGACTAGGCCAGATCGTAGATAAAAAGTTGTTAAAACTCTATATATCCAATTTTTCTACAGGATCTATATCTCGACCTGGTCAAAATATGTGTCTTAATAAAATCTACATCAAGTTTGAAACTAGATTATCTATAGGCCATTAGGTGAAGTTATAGAAAACATCATTTACAGACTAGAGGCCATGATTTATTTTCGATCTTTATAAAACCTGGTAAGAATATTTGACTTTATAAAGTCTAGATATAGTTTGAAATTTGATTTTCTGTGATTAGAAACGGGATCACGAGGCTGTATTATAGAAAATAGAACATTGTTAATACTGTAGACTCAATATTTTCTACTGGAACTTATGAAACCGGGTCAGAATAATGCCTTTATCAAATGTATGGCTGAAATGTAACGAAAATCTAGGTAGTGATCTACAAGTTTCATGAAGATCTATCAATGGATAACTTTGTTTAATGGAAATATTTTATGCTCTAACTCTGTAGTTACTGAAACGATTCTGATAAAAGATACGTTTGCTTCACCACCGTACAATGATATATATTTGTGTTAAATGTCATTAAGATCCGTTTATAAGTTACTTTGCTATGTTGGAATTTATGGATTGTAAAATAATTAAAGGACAATAACTCTGGTTAATAATGACATCCTGACAAAACTGCGTGTGCACCATTGCCCTATAGTGATCTGTATTTGTGGAGAGTTTCATGAAGATCCTTCAATAGGTTACTTAGATACCATAAGAAATAACTTTTTTTCCAAATCAAGGGGAAATACTCTACTTTTACAGAGTAAAGGGGAGTAATTCTATATGTGAGCAAAGATCATGTACCAATAAATGATTATGTGAGATTTAGTGATTCTAGCCAAACTACTTACTGAATTAAAAGCATTTTCATTTATTTTCCAAATCAAGGGGAAAAACTCCAGGTAAAAAGGTATAATACAATGTGTGAGCAAAGGTCATGTTAATAATTACGTAAGGCTTGATGATTCTAGCTGAAATACTTTTGGAATCATAAGCATTTTCTATTTTGGGAAAATCTTCTTTTACTGGGCCAAGTCGGATGATTTTAAGCGTGAGCAAAGGTCATGTGTAATTAATAATTATGTGAGGTTTGGTTATTCTAGCTGGAATACTTAGCCGAAATACGTTTTCATTTTCTTTTTACAAACAAATCAAATGGAAAATCTATTTTTACAGGGTCATGGGGGCGAATTCTATGACTGAGCAAAGGTCACGTGCTTTTTATAAATATTTTAGGTTTAGTAATTCTAGCATTAACACTTTTTGAATCATAAGCATTTTCACTTTCGGACGGACGCGCGGACGGACAAACATCCGGACGGACAAAACCAAAACAATGTGCCTTCGCCTTCGGCAGAGGATAATATGACATACCTAATCATTATTTATGGGCATGTATTGTCGTCTGCACATAATACTTAAATGTTGAGATGTCCCCTTTAAAATATCGATCGTCCTAGGTGTCCACAGTCCACTTCGTCTTAATTCGCAAATGTCTAACAGTCGACAACAATATGAAAGACGACAACATTATCACAGTCGGCAACATTATCACAGACGACAACATTATCATAACAGACAACATCGTCAGAGTAGACAACATCGTCAGAGTAGACAATATTAACTCAGTCGACAACTGTGTCAGCTGGATATCCCGACCAACTTCCACCGGACACAGATATTATGAAATTCGAGAAAAAAAGAAACGTGGGCAACTTGTAACTGCATTTATTATGGCCTATGGATAATGATTGTCATTAATTATCGTAAAAATACGGGAACAATCCGGTGGTCTGAACTTCCGTCTATAATTCCAGATTGTGAGCCATCTCGTGGCAGAAATATACCACTATACGTAAAGGAATAAATTCCAGAATGCGAACGAATATGACACGCATTGCCTAATTAAGTACTGTTACATCTAGATTAGTAAAAATTATTAAATTGATCAGTGAAAGTAAAGTATAACGGAACTAAAACACATGCAAATTTGACAACTTTTTGAACATTTTTTCAAAGCAGGTTCTCCAATTTTTAGTTGGTTACTGCTGTCCGACGAAAAAGCAACCTCCGTCGGGCGCGTCCGTTGGTCAGGCCGTCGGTCCGACGACGTTTGGATTTGACTAAAGTCTTGATCTGTAGATGATCCCTGTCCATATTAAAGTCAGTGCACCAATATATACAGAGGGAGGTAGAGGGGTGACATACAATTTTGCCTCAAAAAATCTTTTCAATTTCTATTACCTTAAGCATACATTTATATTAATCAAAAGATAAATTACACTTTAATAAGTTCAGTCATTGAAGGTACAAATCATGGCACAGTCGAAACAACTTAAGTCGAAAAGATCACTTTATGTAGATATGTCGGATAAAATTTATTGGTAAAGCTATATTAATTATGTAGACAATACATCTTAATAAATCACGACATACCGTGTTATTTCACACTACGTCGACATAAATACTCCTACATAGACACATCATCCGTGTGTACCATATACGTTTCCATAGTCTTTTGACATTAGTGTTATCAAGCTCGGCAGATATGGACTGAAGGGGATGAGGCAAGGTGAACCTCACCCCTTCCAGCCCATACCAACCTCGACCTGATAACATTGATATCAAAAGAGAGTAGCCTGTGGTCTTCTATTCGTCGTGTCGGCGTGCTTATTTTGTCATTCTGGTATCTTAGCTCGACACGCCGACGACACACCGACACATCAACATCAAGGAAGCAAAGGGATGATAAATTCAAACCTCGACACCAAAGAAATCGCTTGCAAAGTTCTTGTAATACTTCACTTCAGTACTACAGCTTAGTTGCAAAGTTTCTGGTTTGATGCAGATTTGTTGCTGTCGTGTATCGCTATTGGTGAACTCAAGTGTACAGGAACCTAAATACCCTCCATTATATCTCACACAGGCATCTTCTATCACTTCCATGCTGAATAAGTCACCACATGAATCCTTAACAGCTATATCTAAGCCTGAAAAGGTAATTTAAGGACATGACTCCATTTGTACAAATATTCTCTACATTTTCTTAGGCTCAATAAAAACACCAATGGTATATTTAAGAAATAATATATCTCATCCAGTGATTTGTCGTTGAATAAATCACTGCTTGGAGTTCAGATGCGAAGGAATTATATCACGAGGGCGTAGCCCGAGTGATATAATAATACGCATCTGAACGACAAGCAGTGATTTATTCAAGAGCAAATCACTAAATGAGATATATTATTTCGATTCTAACACGTTATAAAGGATTTTAAAGTACATCCTTGATGACATGCATTAAATATTTGCCCGTTTTCAATCGGTTTCTTTTCCAGCGCGCCGCTATGCCGCTTGACGCCGTGACGTAATAAATGTGACGTCAGAACAGTGATTTGTTGTATGATAATTCATTGCTTTCTTCCTTCTTTGTTTAATAGGAAAATGAATCGGATCGTGTTAGAATTGCCAATTTAGCACGTTGATATAGCGGTAACTGTACTGAACAAAACAGCAGTCAAAGTCCTATTGTTTAGGAATAGGAAGTTACGAAAATATGTTACAAGTCATCTAATGAAACAATACTGATTATTAAATTCTAATTGAATTACCTAAAATAGTCGGTAGATCTAGTAAAACAACAAAATTAAGAACTTTTTTTTCTCAATGTTTCCGGTAGGATTTTAATCTTTTGTTCTTACTATTCTACATATACATTCCAGTCTATAAAATATCAAAACCCAGAATGAATATTATCTAAATTTGCATTATTATTTGACGTATCCACAAATTTGATCTACATTCCGTTTCAAATCATTTTACTGTGTGACTAACGCAGAAGACATCTTTACTGAGCACATGTATGTTACAGTGACTAAATTGGTTTTTTGATTAATGCTCTTTGCTTTAATCAAAATGTCACAGATTTAGTTTGATTTTAGTCCAGCTTCTTTTCCTTATTCAAAAGATATTACTTGAATCTTGTAGCGTGTACCGTTAACCTTGAATACATGTCTAACAATGAAAATGCATGCGTACAGAGTATGATGCTACCTTTTCAGTCCTAGATCTTTTTTCAAAAAAGACTTAATGTTGCGTTCAAAATCAATGTCAAAGATAAAGTTTGGTGACGCGTGCAATTTTATATAACAAAACTGAACGACTTTTGCAGAATGGAATCGGACAAGTAATGCATCAATCAATCTCGGTGTAGAATTATTTAGAGTGAAGAAACGATCCAGCTGGCTTGCGGAATGTCAGTTGTTCTACCCAGGTGCCAGCCTATGTCGGAGGGACACCTGGGGTTTTCCTTCACCATGCAAGGCTGGAAAGTCGCCATATGACATACAGTTGTTGCAGTATGGCGATAATCCATCCGACTAGATAAGTAGAATTTATTTTGAAATTAAAGAGAAAACTTAGCTCAATGTTTATGCAAATTTATCAAGGACAACACACACTCGTATCATCAAGATCATTTACTAAAACGAAAATTAAACAAATGACTTACATGCGTCTGCTACTTGCGACATAATAGCCTGTAGTAAAACAAGCAACAAAAGCCAAGTCATAATGGCGTCGTCACCAGGAATCACGGTGTGTCCGGTTCAAGCAGACATATTTCCATTTTAATTCCAGCTGTTGATTCCTCTGAAAACAGTGAATATTTGTTTTATTTTCAAATATACAAAACTTGATTATGCTTGCATCTGTTTCAATATTTTTACTAATAAGTCCTCTAACCGAATCGCTATTTCCCAATATATAGAGAATATTTGTTTGTTTTGTGTGAATATGGAATATATCTCACTGAGAAGTGAGAAAATTTCAAATATTTTCACGAGCGCGTAGCGCGAGTGAAAATGTGAAACTTTTCTCACTTCGAGGTGAGATATATTCCATATTCACGAAAACAAACAAATTTTCTTTTTATTTTATGATCAATTACGTTGAGATTTGCATTTTGCAACTATTTTTAATCTCAGAGCGGGAAACAGACGCGCGTAAACAGACATGACGTCAGACGTGCTGTGACGTTATAAAGACGCATACAACATAAAGTTCCATTTTATTTTATTCTTTGCTGCATAACGTTATGAAATTATCTTTAAGTAAAATAATTTGAATCGGGAAATAAACTATAAAGAACAAAGTGCGACTACAATTTTCATCCTGTTTTAAGCAAATAATTTAAAATTAATACAAAATGTAATGAGGGGGTGGAGCTATATCTCTCACAGTGTGAAAATATAGATTTCATATTTTCACAGTGTGAGTGATGAAATATGAAAATATTTAACTGATAGAAGACAGTATTTCATTAGTTAGCATAAAATAAATGATTCTTTTCACCAGTGTAATTTCACCCAGGAGCTAAAATTGTTAGATGCAGGAAGATTTTTTTTTTTTTTTTTTTTTTAAGTTTTGTTTTAAATGCCACATAGTCGACAAGAAACGTAAAACAATATCTTACATCTACCTGCGACATAAATGTCAGCATGTATAATAAAGTTTCATTGAAATCCCTGTAAAACTTTGAAAGTAGTCTTAGCTGCCATTATTACAGAGTACAAATTTTACTTTAACTCTTGAGAGACTTTGACCGACTCTGGAATGAATATATATATGAGCCGCGCCATGAGAAAACCAACATACTAGTGGCTTTGCGACCAGCATGGATCCAGACCAGCCTGCGCATCCGCGCAATCTGGTCAGGATCCATGCTGTTCGCTTTTTTCAGACATTGGAAATAACAGCTAGTTTTGGACTGGAATTTCAGTTCGGAACACTAGCTGCTATAATAACAGCGCTGCTAAAGTAAGTTATGTGTGGATAGGCTCTGGGAGAGAAGGGACAAAGGTAAAGGGTTTAGATTGGTACCGTATCAACCTACTTGTAAACAGAAAACAATACGAAATTAGAGTGCCCCAACTTCTTATTATTAGTTAATTTCAATATCAATTGCCTCCACAGTTCGTATCTTTTTCTCTTTAATCTTGGCAGAAAACAGAGAGGCACCGGTTTCCATATGCCTCAGTGTAGCTACGGCCCTGGAAAACGCAACAAGTTCCATTCTAAACTTTTGAAACAACCCTTTACTTTTCTGCGTCGGATATCGTGACTACTTTTGTTGCCACAAATATAAACAGTGAAGATCCATGTTTTTTCTTGCCTACCTCGTAAATTTTTATTTCTATTTTGACCGTTTTCGTTTTCTGCATGGAGCAAATACAAAAAATGCCACAATATTCTATATATTTAACGTTTCAAAATAACAAAAAACAAACCCAAACATAGCAGTACTTACAAGTTACCACTTTGGTGCCGCGTGACGTCACACACATTTACGTCACACATTGTACAGTATAAAGATTGTTCCAAAACATTTTCCCAATGCTTAAAATTATAACACAGACTTTCCCAGATATTTTTATTTTTTTTTTTATTTTCAACAACAGGTAACATAACATGACATACAAAATATGAAGGGGTTTACGTTCAGCAATGCATCATAAATCATATATAGATTACAATGAAATGTCTTAGTACACGTCAAATGGATAGATCTAGCATTATATTGTGTATTGTTTTTGAAAAACACTAAAACAAACAAACTTTCCCTAACATAGAGTTCAAACAAGTTCGAAACAAGATCTCTGTGTTTAGGACAGTTTTAAAAAAGTATATTGACCTGTTGCGTTTTAAAGTACCGATCATACAAATATATATATACTCGAAAGAATGCAAGATCAACATAAAAATACGGATCTTACAAGTTAGATACATGTGTATATATACCCGAAAGAATGTAAGATCAACATAGCACGCACTCGTCAAGCTGTTTGAGTTGTACCCCTTTAATCATATCAACTTGATTCTGTTGAGAACTTTTATATCTTCTTTGTTTAAAGTTTGAAATTTAAATAAATCTTTTACATTTGATATGATTTTTCTTTCCATCACTGCACTTCCATGCTTTACATTTGAAAATTTTAATCCGTTTTTGTGCTTCCAGATAACAAATTTCGTTTCAAAAACGAAAGTATTTAAAACGTTAGAGTTTTTCGAATAAGTTGTCCTTATACCTAGTACTATCTTGGAATAATCAAGAGTAATGTGCTCCTCGGGCAGAATTAAATGGAATATTTCGTTTACAAAAATCCATAATCGTTTAATATCACAGCATTCCCAAAAAAGATGTTTTAATGTTTCCATTTTCGCTTTACATATGTTGCATAACCCGTTAGATGTGTTCATTAAGAATAATTTGTGTTCCGTGAAAATAACATTGTGAACAAATCTCCATTGAAAATATTTCGTGCTCGAAGGACAATATGATTTGTAAATGTTCATCCAAATTTTGTCCCAACTTGGAGAGGAAAGACTTAAATTTTGTTCCCATTTCAATTCAACTTTTAATGGTGATTTATTATTACAGTATACTAACTGTTTCATTATATCACGTACATGCAAGTTCGAGTGATGTACCAATTTACATCCATTTGTCAAAAGTTCAAGATTTTTAAACTTAAAAAAGGGTTTATTTACTGTTTTTGAGTCTTCATTTGACTTTAAAATAGATAAATACTCTGCTGGAATACTACTTCTTACAACTGACCATTCAGATATCCAATTTGCCCTTCTCTTTAGCTTTTGAAAAATCTGATTACTTGATATAAATTTCTTTTTCCCCAGATCCCATATATGTCTAATACTTGTAATACCGCTTTCTAAAAATGATTTAATGAGAAAAGGATTCATATGAAAAAGTATATCTCTATTATTAAATAAGGAAGTATCTAAAATATCTTCTACCGTCACTGGTTTTATTTTTTGAAGTAGTTTACTCCAGTGCTTTATTGCCAGTGCATAATAAGAAGACACTCTTCTTTCATAATAATAATAATAATAATAATAATAATAATAAAGCCTTTATTTAACGAGGAAAACTCATTTGACGAACAACATCAATCTTCCATGAGGCCCTCAAAACAATACATAACATATACAATAATCGATATTATTTAAGTATGAACATCTGCAAAGAAAGAATGTCTGTGAATAGATGTTATCTAACGACTGTAAATAATATTTACCAGTTGAGTTCCAGTTATCTAACTTTGAGTGTATGATTTTATAAATCATTTTAATGTTAAGTGATTCTCGTATATCTGAAATATTATATAAATTTATTCCCCCTTGCCATTTCCCTTTTTTCAACGTCAGTTTAGCAACAAGCGACTTTTTTCCGTTCCATAAAAAGTCAGAAATCAAATCTTCAAGTTCTTTTTCATATTTTTCCGGAATACCTCTACTTTCAATTTCAAAATTTAATACAGAAAAAACATGCGTTTTTGTCAATAAAGATTTACCCTGTACGGTCAGATTTCTGGATTTCCAGACTTGTAAAGAGCTTTTTATTTTATTTATTTTAGCCCGCCGTATTGCATCATTGATGATTTCCTTGAAAGACGGCGTTTTTCCTTTTAGTTTGCCAATAAATAGTCCAAATTTTCTATCTTTATTGAGTTTAGCACCGGATGCTTTTTCGTATTATGTCAAATCTTTGAATATGTATTTCAGCGACGTTTCATTTTTAGCAAAAAATTGTGTATCATCCACAAACTGATTTATTTTCGCCGATGATGTAAGATCTGTTGACGGTAGCGCTATGCCTTGAATATTTTCATTTTGTCTTATGCAGCATGCCATTGGCTCTGCTTGAATAATATATAAAATTGGGGCGCACGGACAGCCCTGCTTTATAGACCTTGAAATAGGGAAGAACCCAGACAGAAAACCGTTTGTAATAATTGCTGATTTTGAGACTTTAAGTAGTGTCGTTATCCAGTTCCGAAATTTCAAACCAAAACCAATTTTTTTAACGCACATGTCGATCCACTGCCATTCGCATCCATCAAAAGCTTTGGTTTGATCTAGAAATACGATAAGCCCCTCCTGATTTTCACGATCTGTATATTCTATCAAATCTTGTATAAATCTGTTTGCTTCATTAATGTTTCTTCCTTCAACGTAACCTTTTTGATCAGAATTTATTATAGTCGGAAGCAATGGTTTTATTCTATCCGATAAGCATTTAGCAATTATTTTATAGTCGACGTTTAAAAGGGTGATTGGCCTCCAGTTTTTTTTAATGTTTCGCGTTTTCCGTTTTTATACATGAGTGACAAAATACCTTTATATTGCGAATTCGTCAGAGTGTAATTATCTTGGATCAGTTTTGAAAGCGAGTGAAATTCATGTTTGACTAAGTACCAAATTTTTTTATACCATTCCGCAGGTAGACCATCTTCTCCAGGAGATTTTGATTGTTTAAATTTGAAAACAGCGTTTTCTAGTTCTGAGAGTGAAATATACTCATTGAGTTTATCTGCATCTTCCTGTGAAATTTTTGTCGAGACCTTCGACAGTAAATAGTTTGCAGCTTGTTCATTCACCCCTTCCGACGTAAATAACTTTTTTATAGAATTGACATTGTTCCTTTAATATATTATCTATTCCATACTTTATTTGACCGGAATCTGATCGTATTTTCGACCATAATTTTTGGTTTTCCCCGTTTCTTTTCTAAATTGAAAAAGTAGGATGTTGATTTTCATTTTCTTGTACATACTTCTCTTTTGAACGAATTTTTGCGGCTTCTGCTTGCTTTTCGTAATATTCACTTATTTCCGTTTTCAAAGAATCTATTTCAGCTTCATCTGAAGTCGAATTGTCTTGAATTTTTTGAAGTTTATTTTCTAAAACACCTATATTTATTTGCGAAGTTCTTTTTGTTTTACAATAATCAATTGTTATGTTTTTTACATTATGTTTGAACATATCCCACCAGTCCTATATTGAATTAAATGTTTCCTTCCTTATTAGCCAAATATCCCAAAACTGTTCGCTAAATTCTATATAATCATTATCATTAAGTATACTGACATTTAATTTCTATATCCCCGGGCCCCTTTGAACATTCTCTGTATTTATTTTCATCGAGATAGAATCATGGTCTGAAAACGGGAAATATGTAATACCGGTGTATTCTATTTCATTATCTATGCTTTTTGAAGTTAAAAAATAATCAATTCTCGACTTGGAATCGTTGCGTGAAAATGTGAATTCTTGTTTGGTCGGATTTCGTCTACGCCAGACGTCTTCTAAATCCAGCAGTGACTGAAAGTCAAGGAGCTCACGTGTGGTGTTATCTTCATGCATCACGTGATTTTTTGCCGCGCGGTCATATTGATTATGTTGTGTACAGTTAAAATCGCCTCCCACAACTTGGTATGTAGACTGTGACTCGCACAAATATTCGCTTACTTTTTGAAAGAAGGAATTTCTGTCAGAGCTATTATTAGGTGCATACAAACTAGATATTCTATATAACTTTTCATGATTCAAAACAAGATCTACCGTTATTAACCTGCCCTCCGTATTAAATTTACGTGATGTTTTATTCGCTGTTATGTCTAGATTTGGTTTATTTAGAAAAGCGACCCCTTTCGTCGCGCTGTTGCTACTTTCCCAAAAACTTGTCCCGCCCCATTGATTGCCCCATTGAATTTCTTCCGTATTATTTTTGCAATGTGTTTCTTGTAACAATACTATGTCCCAGATATTTGAATTTTAATTATTTTGTTAAATTACTGTATAGAGCTACAAACTTAAATACAACATCCCAGATCAAACTATCACTATGAAAAGTTGATAACCCCACTTTTAATATGCTTTCTAATAAAACACCGAGAGATAATTATCAAATTTAATGAAATGCATTTTTTTTTTCATTTTTCAGTACAGTGAGACATTAAATTATCTTCTATATTTTGACTATCACGCGAAGATGCGATGGCGAAGAGCGACAGTACGATGACGAAACGCGAGAATGCGATGGTGAAGTGTGCACAACAGTACGATGGCGAAGCGCGACAGCACGGTGGTGGCACTATGATGTTGAACCGCAAAAGTACGATGGCAAAGCACGACACTACGATGGTAACACTTACAATTGTGAAGCGCTGCACAATGATGTCGAAACGTGACAGTGCAAGAGTCGACCGCTAAAATTTGAATGCTGATCTAGTGACCAACCGAGGAAGTGAGCTTGGATTTTTACGATACAATCGCTGTATCGAAAGCCCTTCAAAGGCAAGCTAGTTTTATGGATCATATTTTTATTTATAAGCTCACACGTAACGGGAGGACATTAGTTACTCTTTAAGTTAGAATAAAACTGCCAAATAGGATACTACTGCTCCTGCACCTGTTTATTGGACCATTTTTCTGCCGTGTTTATGCAGTAATATATAAGCCATGATAATGATAAATGTCTCGACTGTCGATTGAAACTAAAATCTTACATGATATTTTTAGCTTTCTTAATATTAGTGTGATGAAACTTTGCAGCAAAATAATTAAGCCCGTGTTGCATGCGTGTTTACTGCAGTACACGTGAAAGGACTTGTACTTAGGCCAAATACATAATATTCAGTAAATATCAATTGCCTTTTTAACTGTTCAAAGTCCACAAAATCCATCCACAACGAAGCCTGCATATCCTTTGTTGCAATCTTTGGATTTCTTGGCAGGAATAATTGTCTTTGTTCACAAAAGGCACCGTATATCGGCGCGGCAGTATGAGGCATGACCTGGTGTATTGACGCTGAAAATATATAACACGACAGCAGAGTGTTGGGGTAAGGAGGGTGGGTATTTTTGTACACGAAGTGTCGACTTGCCTGCTAAGCTATTTTTAAAAGAATCAACCTGTTTGAAATATAAAATGACCACACCGTGAACTGCTCGTGAGTCACGTTATATTATATGGTCTGGATTGAAATAACAGAATAAGCAGAAATTATATCTGTCGCGTGCCTACTGAAATACTGAAAAATAACATTATTTCTCAAAAGAACATAAATTCCTTATTTTTGGTTGCGGGTTTATCCCGCTACCAAAGTTAAAGTGTATTTCTGACAATCATAGCATCTTTATTGTATTCCGAATCACATCCAGATGATGTTCATGTGCTACACAAAAAAGTCCCATTCATGAACAATGCGGATGAATTATCAATGAACAAGCAGTTCTTATTCAACCTGTATCCACTAACACTGACCATTTAGATTATATAAGATCTATCAATGATAAGGTATTCCAGCCCATGGTTACATCACAAGCTGGGTCAGGCAGAGTTCATCTTAGATATGAGGCACATTAAATTTGTATTTGTTTTTTTCTAAAGTAAACATGTACAGTTGTGTTTGAAACTGAGTGTTTCCGGTCGCTGACTTAGAATCATCGCTGTGGATTTAAAACCTTGCTTGAGGTCCATACAGCTTACGGAAGGTCAGTGGCTCTACCCAGGCGCTTGCTTGTGTCTGAAATATTGTCTACAGGGGCACCTTGTTTCATAATAAATCTTTGAAAAATAGTATCGTGTGAACAGGAGCACAAAATGAAAGAGGAAGACGCAAGTAAATATTGTTTTTTTTTGTTTTTTTTGTTTGTTATTTTCGTGTTATGTATTGAGCGAAATGGACAGTAGAATTGATATGCACCTCTTCGTGTTAACTACTGTTTTGACCGTTCATCAAGCACGTTAACTGTTTTCTGAAGAAGAAAAATATATCAACATACAAAGTTTTACAGTATTATCTTTCTTGCATCATATCAACGGTGCAGAAGGGATATGCGCCTCTTCCTGTTACTGCTTTGACCGTTCACCAAGCACGTTAACTGTTTTCTGGAGAAGAAAGATATGCCAAAATACACATGTTAACAGTATTAGGTTATTTAACATTGTTCTGTACAATACGGAGATATATTTGGACGAGTACCAAGCTGAGAAAACCATATTGGACGAGCCGCTAGGCGAGTTCAATATGGTTTTCTCAGCTGGGCACGGGTCCAAATATATCTCGTATTGTACAGTACAATGTTAAATAACCTTTTTATTCTATATCTATTTTATCTTACTATTATAACAGTTAAAATTAAAAATGTTCCACTGAATATTGTATTCCTGCCTTTTCTAGTTTTTTCCTGCTTGGTATGAGTGCAAATATATATTATACAGAACAATGTTAGACCTTAAATACTAGTAACCTTTTTATTCTATATTTATTTCACTTCATACGTAATATACGTAATTTATTGAATGTTGTTTTTTCTGCGTATCAGCATTAAAAAAAGTATATGGTGCAATCTCCCTACAACAGCCATTTGGCGATTTGGGTGGTAATAATACTTGGCTGAGATATTATGCACACAAACATTGTCAGCAAGTATGATGACGATCGGATGAAAACTGTTCGACTTCAAAGAGCGGACAATGCTAAATTTCCCGTTTTTCGAGTAATTCAAGGACTATAATCAAAGAATGCCTGGTACAATTTGGCTGGTTATCGAAATTGGCCGAGATGTAATGCCCACAAACATTGTCAGCAAGTTTGGTGAAGATCCGACGAAAACTGAATTATAGAGCAGACATGTTTTGGATGCTGACCGCCCGTCCGTTGCCATTCATAATCTTCTCCATTTTGTTTCTTAACCGTTAAATAAAAACAGCTGAGGTAGCTATTCAGACAGTCGGGGCTGATACCAATTTCTAGGTTTCGTCCGGAACGGCATCTTTAAGCGACTTTTCAAATATTCCAACATCTGATGATCCTTTTTACTGTATTTTTAAGTTTTTGATTATTAACGAACGTTTTAATATCTAAATCAGATAGCATTGTTATCCCTTGAATCGTTTTTGTGTGTTGTAAACAAAAAAACTCAAATTAAATCCAGATGTCAAGACGCATAATCAAACTCTGTACATAGAGCGCCAACTTCATCCAATTTACATTCGGAACATTTTCACGCGTTTCGGGCTTTATCGTATGTTTAACATGGGACTGTTGAACCGTCCAAATACAGAAAATACAGATTTTTTTGTACGCGCGTGCGTCCAAATACAGAAAATACAGGATTTTTGTACGCACGTGCATCTAAATACCGTAATATATTGTACGGTCACGTGTTGCAAATGAACGTTCGCGATTGGATAGATAAAATAGGTATAGAATAATATTATCTTTCTTACATCATATCAACGGTGTTAAAAACTTTGGCCCACGGAAATGTGTACAAAATCAAATTGTTAATTAAACAGAACGTCAACGAAAGTAAATAATGATATATCATAGCAGGACGTTTTCTGTTTCAATATGCGAAAGAAATGGATATAATTGATTAAAAAAGATTTTGAATGAGCGCATCATGTTGCTCCAAGAGATTCAAGAAATACTGCGATACGAAAAGGCAATCGATATATGTCTACTTTTTTTTTTGCCGTGCACATTATCAGCATCAAAATAAGCATGCACTTTATTTCTCTATAATTGTGAAATCGTCAGTAAATTCAATATTAAGATGTCGAAGAACTCGAGGATATCCAAAACATGAACTACACGTTAAATTTTCTTTTTGTTTTTTGTTTTTGTTTTTTTTTTTTTGTTTATTGGAACGTGTGTATTAAGGTAAGTCTTATACGTTGGGCATAAATTGTAAAAAAGCCGTGCACTTTATTGAGGTTTTTTTCTTCGCCAGAATCAATTGGGCAAGGTTTTCGAAAGAACAATAAGATTCCTGATTTAGTGACTTAGAGTCGAGGAACATGGGAAGACAATGCCAGACTGCCTTGTAACAGTCTGTGACAAAAATACACCTAGAGTGCTCACACTGAATCTTCAACATGCATGTCCAAGGGCAGTGTACATAAATTAAAGTTATTTCCACTAGTTGAATCATAATATAGACATGAAATGTTAACACATCAAATGTATTATGAATCAAACACGCATGTATTCATTGCCTTGGTACTACAAGGTACAGCAACAAGAGAAACATCATATAGGACATTATTCGTGTGTAAATGTCCTTGAATTGAAACTAGATGAAACTACATGTAATGTTTGTTTCATAAGGATTGCTATCGCACGTTAGCTTGATTCCCTGGATATAAATACAAATTCATTCACAAATGTTAGCACCTCTCTCCTCGGATGGGTATTGGCTAGGACTTACTATTCTCTAAGCACGCGCAGCTTATAAATAGTCGACGTGGACGAAGGTTTTTCAGCTACATCACTTTACCTCATTCGGCACACTTTTGTGATATTCGCCTACACATTGCCGTAAGGCGAGCTACGCTTGCTAATAGGTGGTTTAAAATAAAAGAATACTTAGTTGCGATTTTGCTACAACATTGTTAAAAAGGCTGGTAAGATTTGCTAAACTGAGGCCGTATTCCGTCGTATGGATAAAATCATGGATTTGTTTGCATCGGCTATGTATTGTTTCAACTAAGGAATAGCATTTGGAGAGAGTTTCAAATAAGCTTTCAGCTTCCTACTCAATCATGTATGCTTTTTCGGCGACGCCGTCTAAATTCGTTTTCGTTTACCTATGCCACGTGACTTCAGTTTGCCAATCAAACTACTTGATAACGCATTATAGATAATTTATCAAAATGGAAGATTTATGCAACACTCTGCCTGATTGGACGAGAGTGTCAATTTCTTTCACTCTGTTGATTGTGCTACGCTGAGTGAAATGTAGACAAAGCGTTTATCCTAAACGACGCTGCTCACAGTTTTAAAGCTAACTTTGGCTCGGTATATTTAGCAAGAATATTGATATATCTCAAAATAATAAGTAAGTTTAATAAATATGATAAAAACCTGTTCAAATACCAACATATATCAAATTAAAGAACGAGCTGAATACGGTCTGCGTATCACATGAATAAGGGTGTGATAAGAGTCTTTTATGTAGAGAAGTGCTTTTTAAAAGATTTTCCTTATTACAATTGTCGTCTGTATATGAAAAGGTTTCTTGCTTTTGTGACTTATTCAGTTTGCATATTAAAATGAGTACTTGCTTGCTTTGATATATTTGTTACAAATTATTTAACTGATTTGTTATATATGAAGATTTTTCTTTAGTATGTTATGCAAATATTGAACTCAGTTGAAATCTGTTTCATTATATTTATGCTATATAATCAATGAATCTCATTACACTGAAATGAAGGTACGTTGCATACAGTTTATATATGTGATATAACTATAGTCAAGCTTTGCTTATGAAACAGATATATTAAAATAATTACAATTGTATGTTTTGCTTGACCTTCACTTTTTATAGGTGTGACGTCATTGTCCAAAGATTCACGAATAGCGAATATGCATTTGTTAAAGCGGGATCAGTTGGCCTATTTCAGAAATAAATAAAAATAATAAATAAAAAAAATCCTTTAATTGATTTTTTCTCATGTATTCTAATCAAACTTGATTTGTAGCATCTTTATTAGGCCCGCAGCCAACTTTGTTCAGCTGGGACATTTGACCCCTTTTAGGGGCTGCTAGAGCTAAAACTAGAAATGCCTTTATACAGCGTCTCATGAACAGCTTGGTGGATCTTTGTCATACTTGGTCTGGAACATCATTATAAGGTCCTCTTCCAAATTTATTTATATAGGAACTTGGGCCCTATTATGGACCACTATAGCTAAAAGTAGATATGCCTTTCTTCGCATTAACCTCTAAAATGTAATGGATTTTTATCAAACTCGATGTGTAACAATATCGTAAGGTTTCCTGCTATTTTGTTACAAATGGGGATAGGGACCAAGTTAGCTAAAATATAAACACGTTTAATGACCTCTTCTCATGAACCGCTTCATGAATCTTCATCAAACTACTGCTGTAATTATTCGTCTAAGGATAAACGAAACAAAATTGCAACCCTACGAAACCTTTGCGAAAAATTAAAAGAGAACCATTTAAATTGTTAAAGTGCGGTGTTTAGTTTTGCTATTTGAAAAATGTTAGATGAAAGGTGAATGTTAAATGAAAAATTCATAAACTTCTTTTCTTATTACAATTCGCCGACCATCATTTTTAAAGATATTTCTTGTTTGATATATATACATGTTGTAAATGAATTGTGATTAATAAAATATTGTTTAAACCAAATAGAAATAGTCCAAATGCTATTCCTTAGTTAATAAAATATTAATTGCGTTAACGCATGCTGGGGTTGGTTAAGGCTGATCACTGCAAAATAGAATGTAAGCCTCCGCTAGTCTATCACAAGTAGTCCAAATATAAATAGCGCTTATCTTTTTTCCTTTCCTAGTGCCTTTTCTCAACAGCAACGTGCCTACTTTTACCCTACCGCATTTCAGTATATTTCACTTTGCATGCTATCGAAATCGGCATGTTCTTATCGCATGCTAGGTAAAATGGCGGCGTTAGAATTTAATGTCTCGAAAAGAGAAATTGAAAGAAGCAAAACGTAGTAAATTAGCGGGTTGTATTTAACGAACTGCAGTTCTCTTATATAATAGTTAACACCCCCTTTTCTTTTTGTTTTTCTAAAGTAGCGATTTAGTTCTTTAAGGGAATATAGTCTCTGAAACGCACCTGGATTTGGCTGTTGAAATTTCCTCTCAAAAAATTGTAAAATTTGCAGTTTCGTTAATAAAACTTTACACGTAGTGTATCAATGGAATAGCCAAAAACACGATGCGCGCAGCGCAGTTGGACAAGGGCATGCCATGAATATACTACCACTTTTGATTCTCTATAGTTTGTTAACTCAGCGCCGAGTTATAGTGATGAGTACAGCCAGTCTACCTACCCCCATGACCCGTGACATTCCGTGCAAAGCATAGTCGTAAATACATGTACACTCCTGATTAGTGCACAAATAAACCAACTACAGCTAATGCGGCTTGATATATTATGTTATTATTAGGTTATTTTCGTGAATTTTAACGAAAACATTTGATAATTTTAGGTTTTTATTTACTTAATAATAACTCCCTTACATCTTTAAACGATGTTTCAGCAAAAAACTTTTCATTTTCACTACAGTAAGTTCTTTGATTTTTATGCCCCCGAATGTGGGCATATTAAAACCGCACTGTCAGTCAGTCCGTCCGACCGAAACTTTGCAAATTCTTCTCTGGGCTGTAACTCTGCCATCCATGAAGGGATTTTGAAATAGCTTGGCATAAATATTTACCTTAATGAGACGACGTTTCAGGCGTAAGACCCAGGTCCCTAGCTACAAGGTCATGGTCACACTTAGAAGGGTCTGGTTCGTGTCCGGTTCGTGTCCGGTTCGTGTCCGGTTCGTAACTTTGCCATTCATCAAGGAATTTTGAAATTACTTAGCATAAATATTTATCATAATGAGACGACGTGTCATGCGCAAGACACAGACCCCTAGCTCTAAGGTCAAGGTCACACTTAGAATTCAAATGATAACGGGGTCTGTTTTTGTGCCCGGTCCATAACTCTGCCATCCATGAAGGGATTTTGAAATATCTTCACATAAATGTTAACCATAATCAGACAATGTGTCATGCGCAAGACCCAGATCCCTAGCTCAAAGGTCAAGGTCATACTTAGAAGTCAAGGGTTAATAGGATCTTTTCGTGTCCGGTATGTAACTCTGTCCATGAAGGGATTTTAAAACAACTTGGTATAAATGTTTACCATTATGAGACAATGTGTCATGCGCAAGACCCAGACCCCTAGCTTCAAGTTCAATGTCACACAAGTCAAGTCAAAGGTTAATAGTGTATGTTTCATGTCCGGTTCGTAACTCTGCCATTCAGCAAGGGATTTCGAAATTACTTGGCATAAATATTCCCCATAACGAGAAAACGTGTCATGCACAACAACCAGACACCTAACTCTAAGGTCAAGGTCACATTTAGAGGTTAAAGGTTAACATGGTCTGTTTCTTGTCCGTTCCATAACTCTTCCATCGATGAAGAGATTTTAAAATTACTTAGCATAAACGTTCCCTATATTGAGATGACTTGTCAGACGCAAGACTCCTAGCTTCAAGGTCAAGGTCACACTTAAAAATCAAAGGTTTACATTGTATGTTTCTTGTCCTGTCAATAACTCTGCCATTCATCAAATAATGTTTGTCAAAATTCTTCCCTATAATGAGTTGATGTGTTATGCTCAGTACAATCTTCTTTTCTATATTCATCTGTAAAAGCTTTACTGTCTTTTCTAATTGTTAAATGTCATTTTAATACAAACTTAAATTTTTTATTTAGCCAAGTATTTTCTTAAAAATTACAACAAATTTTCCGTTTTAGCCTTCAATTTTTGTATTATTCCCTTTTGTCAAATGGTGCTAGACAGCCTGTATAAACTTGCTTTACATGATTTTGGTCCATATTTTCCGTTCATTAGTACCACCTTCTTCGCATTATTTACATTGTTGTGTTCTAGGCAGTTTATTAAAGAAGCTATTTTTAAATGTTTGCTGCGTTTTATAGTCCTAGGTAAAGAATGCTCTGTCAACGTAATGATTACTTAATTGCATTTCGATAAATGGTTGCCAAATCTGGATCTTGCAAAAACTCAAAATGTATCCAAGACAGGTTCATGACACTTGATACATGAATAGAAGGTAATATGTACATGAAGCACATTACTACTGTTTCAAGGTCAAACTTTACAATTGCATAAAATAAATGTGCTCTTACAGCTAGGACCTTAATACATTGAAGAACAATTGCTGTCATCAAAAACTGTTGGGTAATTTTGAGTAATTAGGTCAAAGGCCACGGCCACAGAGGTCAAATTTTACATTTTTTCACAATATGAGAACCCTTACAGGCAGGGCCTTCATTGTTGCTCTCAGCATTTGTATACTTGTAAGTGCTTCGTCCTATCATTTAGGTATGTGTGACCTTGTCGTTACTATATCAAAAGCGGTGCGATGGGGTCGGTTGGGGGAGGCGGTGGAGGTGTGTGTGTGTGTGGGGGGGGGGGGGGGGGGGTATGGGGGGGGGGTTCATCACGTTTGTGATACATCTAGTTGAAAACATCTTCCTATACTGCACTATATCTGCTGCCGAGAGTAGCGTGTCATGTAGTATTGATATAACACTTGATTTGGCACATGTTTCCGTAGAATACGCTACTGTTCAAATTATACACCTGCTCCCTTTTTCGGTGCAACGCTCCCTTTGCTGCGGTTCGCAACAATATTTGTGCTTGTTTAACACTTGTTTAATTGTCTAAGATTGAAATGTACATCATAGGTACATACATAGCTTTACATTACAGCCATGATAGTATCTTTATTCGTGACGTCATAAAATTTTCCAGTCGTGGTCCTCAACAGAGATACATGGGATTTTACATATTTATAGCCTATAATCTTCGTTTGGCATATGTCATGTTTCTACTTTTTTCGAGCTACGCTTATTTTCGGTTCAACAGTATTTTTCATGTATACATGTCCCAATAGACTGTTAAATCCTGTTGACAATCAACGTATAATTCTACCATTGCAGTGTAACTTTGGCAACTGTGACACAGGCTTTGACTTTAACCGAAGTTTCAAAACGTTAGCAAATATGTTTGATCAAGAGAAAATTAACACGATCAATAAGTAGTCAGATCCATTTTTATATCTTTTCCACACAATCATCAACATATAATTCTACCATTGTAGTGTAACTTTGGGTGGACGGACAGCTCAGTGGTTTGCACACTGGCCTTCCAATCCTGAGGTCGGGAGTTCGATTCCCGGTAGCTACTCGGGAATTTTCAGAAGTGCTTTTCAGTGTTTCCCACCCAACTAGAGGTGTACTGGTCAGGAACCCAGGCAATCCTTGCGTGTATCAGTGCTATACACTGGGCACGTTAAAGAACCAGGCTGTCTATTCGCAACGAGCTAGGCTAAGATAGCCAGGCAAGCCTGTATCTGATTTCTGATCTCTCTGTCGTGGGGGCTTTGTCTCATTCTGTCCCTCCGGTCAGGTCGCTCTGTGTCTGTACTAGTAGAGGGTGAATTATGCGCCCTGTGTGGCTGCATTTGAACTATGTAAAGCGCCTTTGAACGTGAAATTGATCATGAAAAGGGCGCTATATAAAACTGGTATAATAATAATAATAATATAACTTTGGCAACTGTGACACGGGCTTTGACGTTAACCGAAGTTTCAAAACGTTAGCAAATATGTTTGATCAAGAGAAAATTAACACGATCAACAAGAAGTCAGATCCATTTTCTTTTCCTGGCCTTTTTTTTTTTTTCTAAGACATGTTTCTGGTTTCTAAAATTGCACGTCCGTATTTTCACTATAATGCAAATTTGATAGGAAAAATTCGGACAGTTTATTTTTTGCTTTATTTTTGGTGTTTTGGTACTTTATAAGCTTAAAAGATACAATTGTTAAAGAAATTAAACACTGAAAAATGATTTCGAACATTTTATATAATGATTAGAGCGATGGTACACCTGAAATAGATCTTTAAACCTGATTGGTGTAAATTTCTAGTGTGTCGATGTTTACACAAGAATGGAAAAAGAGCATTCGTAGTTGTCTTTGAGCACGTTCCCTGGTGTCATATTTATTATAACGTCATGGCTTTTTGAATGGTGTGGACAGGGGATGTCATTAATTGTTCTGCATATTTCCTTCGTAAGCTTATAAAGTAGAATACTTGACGATATCAGTTTCCCCTGTTGGTGTCCGTATTTATACTTATGTCCGTATTTTCCCGGATGTACCTACGCATGCAGATGACATCTACATCAAGCTTTCTGGACGATATATGAACCATGGATAATCATTTCGTTGATCCTAGGGAGCAGATGTTTGGTAAGGTTAATAATGTGGATATAATTGCTTCTAATGTAGAATTTCATTTTATTTAGATTAACAACTCTCCTTTGATAATGGTATTAAATGCATGAAAGACAAGATGACAAGAGAGATTACAATAATTTTGATATTTCCAAATTCCCTGACCCTGATGAAGGTGTATCCCATGCATCTCATTGGGTTTATATTTCACAGGTTATTTGCAAAAACCGTTTAGTCATGCTGGAGAAATTAACTTTCATAACATTACAATTACCGAAAAGCTTCACCGGCAGCGCATCAGTTTTTCCTACTTTTACTACCTTATTTCGGAATTTGTAATCTGATGACACTTCTTCAATACCATATACCACACAGTCATGTTTTATGGAGATGTAAACATTATTCTTTGGGTATAACCATTTCTGACTGTTGTTAAAACTTCTTAGAAAGAGACATTTACTGTATTGTTCTGGAACATCTGTGATAGCTTATGTTTTCAGGTCTTTTACAGTTAGTCACTACCATTTCCTATTTGGTTGTGAGACTAAAGGGCAGGTTAAGGATTTATGGCACGTAGCTTTTTAAACATCCTCACAGGATTGACCGGTTTGATGATAATCATTTCCCTGCTTCTTTGTGCTATTAACGGTGATTTTTTTTCTTGAACTTATGACGTCTGCAAATTTATTGAATAAAAATGTTTATGTTTCCGTTGATATCTATTTATTTTGCTATCATTACATGAGCATATTTGTTCTGACCATGTGTTCAGGTGGTTACTGTTATGCGTGTGATAGGTTCATGTGGAAGTGATTAATTCTATATGTATTTACATTGTCATGTAATATAGGAAAACTACTGGAGTTAAAATGTGATGGTCTGGTGCCAGTAACTACTACCAGCTAGTTTAAACTCTCCAATGGTGGTTGTGTTACTGATCTTTCTTCGTGCATGTTTGTGTTTGTTTGTTAGTACGTCTCATATTTATTTGTGTTGATGTATGCAGGTACTTAGCCGGCGTTCACATGTATACGAAAGGGAAGTAGGATCTACACAAGAAAAGGCCGCCAATTCTCTGAAAATTTTAGAATTGATAAGAACTTGCTTTTATTACATTGATGTATAATCTTACAAAGGGCTACATTAGACATAAAGTATCATTAAGCATATGAAGTTGTGCACCTGGGATTTTTTTTTAGTTAGACCAGGGTTATGGCCCTTGATTTTCAAAAATATGCATAAATGGGTTTGTGTCATACGCATATCAAAATGTATTTGACTTAGAGTCATAAAACATTAGCGATTTTTTATATAGCACGTGAAGGAAGTTGCGCCCTTGGTATTCTGCTTGGGATTTCAATCAGTCAAATTGGAGTTATGGTCCCTGACTTAGTGACAAATACACATAAAATGCTTGTGAAGCATATATCTTAATTCAACCAGACTCATGAAACCTGTTAGGAATATTATTCAGCATGTGAACTTGTGCACCTAAGGTTTTCGCTCGGCTATTCGAAGAAAAACTTAAAGGAAAACATACCTTTAAGAGAAAAAATACAACACAGAAACTACGATTTTTAATTTTATTCTAGCTTAAAAAGTACGTCAGACGAGCAAGATCATATGAAATAAAGCATGCGAAAGAAGATTAAACATTTGTAGCTGTAAACAATTACATAGCATAAATAATAATACTAAATACTTCGATTAAGTTATCCATTTTTAAAGAAGTTACAATAGGCTAATAAGGCACTGGTGAGTTTAGTGGCATAATTATGGCTATTGTAAAGTAAAACGACAGGACTTGCTTTGTTATAAAACATAATGTAAAAGGTAGTCTCACTAATAGTTTTAGCACAAAAACATCAAAGGAGTCAGTTATAATAACTTTTTTTCACGGCAATTTGGCAATTTGGTGTTTCATTATTCTCCAATCATCAGAACATACCACCAACATTTTCAAAGTAATGTAAAACAATGATCAGCTTAGCTCCAACTATGTATGACGTTGCATAGTGCTTATTTGTCACATAAGTTATTTACAGTTGACAAGCTTTGAAGAAACATGAACATTTGAAAAGCGTTTCCCATATTTTTGAAGCCTTGTGGAAATGGAAATGTTTTCAGCGTGTTTATGAAGAGAGCTTGAGATTCTGAAGCATGGCATTAGAAATTGGGATGATTTATGGCATTAGAAATTGGGACGATTTATGAGAAAATAAGCATGACGAGACAATTACTATGACTTTATGAAGCCTAGTTTGTGTTTCATGTATTATTTATTCGTGTTTCAAACATATTCTAGGCATATTTGAAGAATGATTTATGCAAATTGTAAAGCGATTTTGTTTAGGTAAATGAAAATTTTAAGCGTGTTGTATTTCAAGCCTGATTTTAATACGAATCGATATCGATGGGAATATGGAGAGAATTGTATTGGGTCTTGAAACATGATGTGTTTGAAGGTGGTCTATGAGTTTTTAGTAGGTTGAAAAAATGACATTGACGACAGGATGGATCATGTAAAATCTTTTGTTACCTCCCTTTAAATGAATTGTAGTTGAGGGTTTTATATCTCACAAAACACTGTTCTTCATTCAGCTTTATATATACATGCATATATACAAAATTTGTTCAGAACAATTAGGAAATCCATTTTGCAGAGAATTCTGTTTGAAATAAAATTGCCGTTTATAACAAAAATTTCGATTGCAAATTATCTCTCTTTCGTCGGAAACATCATACTTTAAAAATAAAAACGTGCAAATCTTTGCAGTGTGGTTTATCAGAAATGATCAAAGTCCATTAAAGAATCACCTGAAGGGCAGTGGGTCGCGTAACAAAACACTTTACTTGTGCTAAGAGACGAATCTATGTAGCAAACAAGGTTGAACCTGAAAAGTCAAATGATTGAATATAATATGTAGGTTTAAAATAAATATCTACAACAAATCTTTCTTTTAAGATTTTGTTTTGTATAAACCTGCTGTTTAATTCTAAGAAATTTAGCTATACAATACTGTGTTCTATGTATAATGAATGAATATGCAGCTTTGTTTATCTGTTAAGCGTAAAATCTACTTTTTTGTGTCTCTGAAATTTTAAAACAAAATATGTTTTAGGGCTTTAAATTTGTTGTTTACTTCTTAGAAATTAAACCATAACAGACTCTGTGCTTTGTAAAATGAAGGAATATGAGACTTATTTTATCTGTTTAAGTGTAAAAACTCTGCCTTATTTTTTTGTGTCTTTAAAATACAAAATATCTCCTATCTAGAAATTTGATGAATAAATGACTATGTTATATATTTTATGTGTTTGATCTGTATCATAATATGCTGAATATGTACAATAGTGAAACCATGATAAAGAAAAATGTATCTGTCAAATGTATGAAATTTTTACACAAACCCAAACGATGATAATTTTATATTTTTTTCCTGTCTGGTTATTATCATTATCATTATTCTTGTTTGACATTTTGGTGTCATTACAACTAATTATTCATAAAAGACAGACAGAAAACAAAGATAGTATATACGACATTTTCTAGCATTCCATTTGCTTTAAGGTATTAGACCCGTAATAGAGTACCTCTTTTTTGAAGAGTATTCAATGTAGGTAGGTTTTACTTTTACCCCAAGGTTATTTTTGAATGAAGTGAGCAAAATTCAAAACAGACCGGCAGGATTCGACCTTAATTTTTCAATGTTGAAGTTAATATTCTGTCTCATCAAATCCGTTTATTTAAAGCAGCCAAGAAAAAATTATATTGAAAATTTAATTTTGTGTTTTGCAATTGTTTACCAATAGTTTGATGTTTTTTATCAAAATTAATGGTAAAATGAATTATCTGCAAACGTTTTGGATAGTGGCCATCACTTTACAATTTGTCTCTACTTGAGCTTGAGGAAATATCATGAATTATAAAAAATTTGCAAAAAGCGGCACAGTAAAAGTTGTTTAAAAATTGCAATACGGTGCGAAACACGGCCAACTTTAAGAATATGCCATTCTTTAAACATTACTATTAGGGGTCCAATACCTTAAAATCAATAGCGTTATAACCATTAAATTGTTTACAAGTTCATCACTGCACTTAATAGACATCTTTGAGATCTAACCACAAAATAAAATTAAACTCTAAATATATGTAAGTTACATGTATTCTAAATTAATATGTGTACTATGTTCAACTTCCATGTTAGATCTCCTTTTGAAGTTCATTTTTCAGCTAACAGTCTAACACCAATTACGAATGTAATAGATTTTTCTAAAAAAAAAAAACTGTCTTCTAAAATGAATATAATAGCATCCCGAATAATGTTTATAGCAGATATTTAAGATCTCGATCCTCTATGTTATGTTTATGCACGATTATCGCTTGTAAAAGTAGTAGTCGTCACCAGGGGACTCCACGAAAAGATCATCCAGCTGTTGTCTAATATCGGAAAATGTTTGTCTTTTTCGGGCATCGTAAGACCAGCATTTCCTCATGACCGCATACCACCTGTAAATGGCAAAATAAAATTAAAGCCAAAACTTTTATTATAATCATATGTACGCTTCTTTCATAGTTCATAATACATGAAATTTGATTCGGAACAGAAAATTTTGGCCGACAGACAGACAGGCAGTGTATTTGTTACGTTAACCTGTTTACTGCTAATTGCGATCTAAATATCTATCTGAATTATCGAAATCTAACAAAAGATTTATAAAGAAAACCTGTTTATGCTTGCATTACATCTATTAGTAACCTATAAAATTCCCGAAAGTGCACTCAGACCGACGCAGTCTGGTTAGGATCCATGCTGTTCGTTTTCAAAGCCTATTACAATTATAGAAACCGTTAGCGAACAGCATGGATCCTGGCCAGACTGCGCGGATGCGCAGGCTGGTCTGGATTTATGCTGGTCGCAAAGCCACTATGTTGGTTTTCTCATGGCGCGGCTCAAATACACTTACGTGTCGTCACACTGCTCGGGTTTAGCAAGTCTTTCGCCTTTTTTCAGTCTTTTAGGAAGATCAGTACCTTTTCCCGTGTACGGCGTGTCTCCTAGCATAGAAATAAAATATCATAATTATTTTCTTCTTACAAGTACTAACTGACTAGGATAAAACTGAATCTAATCCGGAAGGCTGAAATGCCACGAACACCTATTTTATACTGTTATGAAATTACATTTAGTAAGTTAAAATAAATTATTACAAGTTCATGATGCTTGTGAAAGCAAAAAATGGATTTTTCACCGATACTTTAGCTTAAGTACGTTTTAGCCTAAATGATAGAAATGTAAACAATAAAAAGACAAAGGTTTAATTAATGTAAGAACTTCTTATTTCTGCTTGCAAGCACATATAACATAAGGTATTACAAACCAAGAGAGAATATCTCCCAGAGCACCACGGCATACGACCAGACATCGCTTTGTTCTGTTGCATCACGGGTAGATTCCATGCATTCTGGTGCCACCCACTTGATTGGTATTCTTTCCTGAAAATTAGAAATTGTAATTTTTCCATAGCAGTAAACTCCTCTAACTAAAATGATAGGAAATAACATTATTTATATGATAAAACAGATAAAGATTATTGAGATGCTAATGCAGATAATAATAATGATAATAGTAATATTTAGAAAACTTGATGACGATGGTAATATAATAATAATAATAATAATAATAATTATGTTTGTCAAATTATTGCTACTACCGTCGTTGATTACAGGTCACTAATTGATTGACTTGTTCTGTTACAGACTTATGGCAAAATATTTCTTCTTTATATAGATATTCAAATAAATATTTACATAACTCTTTCAGTCTCTGGGGTAAGAGTAGAAACTTCTTGAATTTTGAACATATCTTATTTATAAGTATTTTTATTGTGTAGTAAGAGGCATGATATCCTGTATGAAATTCTTTGCAAATTAACGTTTAAATTTTTTTTTTCAAACTTGACGTTTCTTATAAAGATATGCATGCATTGCTTTCATCCTAAGACCTTGTTAAAGTTTTAACTATAAGTTAAGTAATAACTACAATTTAAATTTGATTGAAGTCAACCAACACAGAGTCCGCATACGGGGAGACTTTATACTTTTACCACATGCTATTTAAAGACTGTTGTTGCTACAGTTAACAAGCTCTATAAAATGATACTTTAGAAACATTTAATGCAACTAACCAAAACAAATGTAATAACTGGACTCTTTAAACTGCCCGTAGAAAGGTACATTTTGATCATTCTGATCCTGTGCTGCCTTATATTATACGTCACGTTATTGTTGCTTTATGTTTAATACTAAAATTCTTTCGTTTTTAAACGTACTTGTACATAATATCATTAGTACACTTTGCATCCATTATACTGCAATCTGTTTCCCCATCTGTGTGTAACTTGCTTTGACGTTATATCCATTGTTAATTATTATTCCCTGATGAAGACACGTACACGAAATGTTGAAAATTTTAGTACATATTTTTCATTTCATAAAGTGGCTGCGTATTTGGATTTTATCTACTACATTATCATAGAAATCTAATTTCTGAATAACTAATATACCCGTTTTCCTTTGTCAGCGTCTCCCCCGTCCTCTTCTGAAGGTTGGGGACCAAAGCCTGAAATCTTCACCTCGTTATGAAAAGTCAAAAGAATGTTTCGAGCAGCTAGCCGACGATGGACAATCTGAATTGAAATATATTACATTCAGGGTTATTTGTTTTTGTTTTGCATGACGTCAGATGTAAAACTGATTTTGGATAGAAATATACATAAATAGGAAGAAGTATGACGTTAAATAGAATGTTTCTGTTACCCCTTTTCCAGCAAGATATTCCATCCCTTTTGCAATGTCAAGACCAAACCGGAACAGATTCTCCTGTAAGTCCAGGGTAATATTGTTCTTCCGATCGACTAAGTAATCCCGCATTGTTCCGTTTTCGCAGTATTCATAAATAATAAATGGACCCACTGGATAAACATAAAACAATTACATTACAATGATATATTAAATACGAACTATCTAATGACAGTGCTCTCGACCGTTTGAAGCCTTCAAAAAACACAAACTTGCTGAAAGAAGTTTAATCAAAATTGTTGAAAATCGTAACTTAACTTTGTACACTTAGAAGGAGAAAGTGAAACTTGTAATCAATTCTGAAATGCTAAATGAGCCGCGCCATAAGAAAACCAACATTATGCCTTTGCGAACAGCATGGATCCAAACCAGTCTGCGCATCTGCGCAGTCTGGTCAGGATCCATGTTGTTCACTTTTAGAGCCTATTGCAATTAAAGAAACCGTCAGCTAACAGCATTGATTCTGACCAGACTGCGCGGATGCGCAGGCTGGTCTGGATCAATGCTGGTCGCAAACGCACAATGTTGGTTTTCTTATCGCACGGCTCAAATGTAGTACGGTTGAAGATAAGATTTATTTCAAGCTCTGCTTTATTAGCATGACAGAACATCGACAATCAAGACAGTCAAGACTGTTTCAATGGCAATTCTTGTGAACAAAATACAGGGTCTTTATTAAAACAGCATCATTACTAATTAGTCAAAAAGGAAATATAGTCGAGTCACATCTAATAGGGGATTTGGTAGTTCAGATGGTAGATAAGGCACCGTGGATTGCGTGTAGAAAAAAAACGGTTTATTTTTTGCTGCTATATTCAAGTTATTGAACAGGTTTATATTACTGGCGTCGTCACTGACAACTGCGCCGATAAATCTTAGGATATTTGGATGGTCTCCGACTTTGTCACCGGTAAAGTTGATCTTGGCCTTCATCAACAATGCATCTTCAGGTGTGAATCTCTCTGCGTAAATAGAAAGCAACTCTTCAATTAAGTTACATTTCATAAACATGTTTTTACAAATTTTCTTTACCGTTGTATAAAGAGACACGTGACTATGTTTTCTTTTCACAGACTTCGTATAAATATTTTGTATACTTTACAAAACACTATCTTTATAAGTATATCTGATCCAAATTTCATAATTAAAACAGGAACAGTTACTTCATATAGTGTATATAAGAACATAAAGTTAACAAGTTTATAACAAGTTGTATCTACAGTACAATGCAATAGGTTTAAAATAGTACACACTAAGCGTATATATAGATAAGCACAATATAAATGTGAACTGGTATACCGCTAAAAACAGGCTGTTGTTTTTAAACAATCGAGTGTTGCTGCATGGTATCTTATTATTATGCATGTTGCTCTATATGCAAACTTAATTAATATATTTAGTAAAGCTCAATACATTTAATGAGGATTCTGTACACTGGAGGTAAATGTCTAAAGATAAAATGGTATAGTGAAAGATGGGCATTGAAGATCTTTAACCCTTAGCCTGCTAAATTTCTAAAATGGACTTGTCCATCTTCCAATTTGGGCAATACCATTTATTGTTTTAAGGGGTGTTCACTGAAAATTTACTGACTGAACAGCGAACAGTGCAGACCATGATCAGACTGCACGGATGTGCAGGCTGATCTTGGTCTGCACTGGTCGCAAAGGCAGAATCACTTGTCGCCAGCAGGCTAAAGGTAAAACAGTACAAGTGTGTTTTGGGTTTCCTGCATGAAAATGTATGTTTGATCGATTATTCACTTTTTTTAATGCTTTATAGAGATATTGTTTCTGTTCTTGAAGAAAGTATGTTTCATACTAGTAATGCCAGTATTCGTTTCGACAGAGTAATATATATATATATCAAAATACCTTTTAAGGTCTTAGCTACAACAACATCCTCAGACCCTTTTCCTCTTTTAAGTCTGGCTTTGTAGATGTTGGCAAAGTGTCCACTCTTGATTAATGATTCAAACGTTATGTCATTCCGGTCGACATGCCATATCTGTGGTACTTCCATATCCATTCCGCCATAGATGTACAAATCATCGTCTCGATTCTGAGGAATAAATCATAAACAAAAGTAATACAAGTAGTTACGATAATTACTGTTCGAAAATACATTTTATTCAATGCCCTTTACAAGACACATGCCTCGGTAGCCTAGCGGTAGAGCGTCCGCGTCCAGTGCGGGAGATCCTCGGACGCAACATAACAAGGACGAAAAATTATACCAGTAACTCTCTTGCTTGGTGCTCACAGCTTTTAAAATTAGAATCTGGCTTCTCTTTCTCATGTCTTCAGGAACGAGGTGTCGAGAGTGGTTAAAGTAAATTTTAGAACTTTCCTCACAACCGACATATTATAAACTAGTATAAACTAAACACGATACAAGCGGTCTGAAGAGAACTGAACAAAACGAAGCCTGCTTGTATCATTTTGGTTTACTTAAATCTTACATCATACGCCACATTCCTCGATCGAGAGCCACTTGGTTTTGAATTATCGAGATCACCGTGCATTGAACTTCTGATCTTCCTGCTAACAGCTCTCCTGACATTCTGGATTTGCTGTGCAGGACGTATGTAACGCCGTCTGATAAGGAAGATGATAACCAAAAAAGCAATGATCACAGGAACCAGCACGCCTATTATGTAAAAAAAGTGATTTTTCTAAATCTAAAACCATTTATATTATCATTCTGTGCAAAACTCGTTCGAATATCTATTTATAATGTCACATGTACAATGTCGCGTTAACTAATGGTATTAACACTTTAAGGTATTAGATCCCTAATAGAAATGTTTAAAAAATGGCATTTGCTTGGTATATTCTTACAGCTGACCGTGCTTCGCACTGCGTTGAAAATTTTTAAAAACTTTTACCGTGCTGTATTTTATAAATTTTGTGTAATTTATGATATTTTCTCAAGCTCAAGTAGAGACAAATTTCAAAGTGATGGCCTCTACCCAAAACGTTTGCAGAGAATTCATTATACCATTATTTTTTATAAAAGAAACATCAAACAAACTATAAGTAAACAATTATAAAACTTAAAATAAAACTGTCAATATCATTTTTTTCTAGGGCGCCGCAAGTAAATAGAGAATATTAGGTTATTGTCTGATAAATTTAAATTTATTTGGCAAGACGAAGAAAATATATTAGGCGAGGCTGTGCCGAGCCTTATATTTTTTTCGTAGACGAGACTAATAAATTTAAATTTTTCAGACAGTAATCTAATATTCTATTTATCCTACCTGTTCAGAAAATAGGGAAAAAAGTCGTTGGAAAGAGCAACAGCGTGCAGACTTGACGTCATATATTACGTTTGCAAGTGCAATTCTATTTGTGGATAAAACTGAAAAATTGCAATAACTTCTTTGTTTCTGGATAAAAACTTTTGATATTACCACTTATTTTCTTAGTAAGAACATTTCCAATACAATGATAATGGTTTCTGTGAAAAATTCGGAAAAAAGGTGTTTGCAAAATTTCAGGCTGAAGACAACACAGTGAAGTGCTGTAAAAGTGAAAAATAGTAATAACATTTTTTTTTTCTGGATAAAAACCTAAAATCTGACCACTCATTTTCTAAGTTCAAGCATTTCCAATACAATAGTGATGGTTTCAATGCAAAATTTTGATAAAATATGTGATTTCAAAAGTTCCCGCAAATGTGATATCTTGACACTGACTAGATAAAGCAAAGTTTATTAGGCAGGCCGATTTTGTGCTCTATCTTGTATGAGGGTAGGATAAACGGATTTAATGAGACAGAATTTTAACTCCAACATTGAAAAAATAAGGTCGAATCCTGCGGGTCTGTTTTGAATTTTGCTCGCTTCATTCAAAAATAACCTTGAGACAGAAGTAAAACCTGCCTACATTTCTTCCACAATATGTAATCTAAAGAACGACGGCAAAAATAGAGAACTTTTGCCGCATGTAACTCAGTATTTTTAAAGATGTCTAACGCTACCCCTTCTGTTTCAGAGAGGTAAATTCACTTTGAACAGCAAGAAATCGCTTATCAAATGGGTTTTTTCCAACTTTTGTACAATAAATCAATAATAAGTCTTGAAAGAAGTAAAAACTTACTAGAAAAAAAGGAAAATAAGGGGAAAAATTGGTCCCAGTGGGGCTTGAACCTACGCATCCCCCCCCCCCCTCCTGAAAATTGCAGTCAAAGTAAGTTTATGGTAGGAATTGAATACTCTTCAAAAAGGAGATACTCTATTATTGACCTAATACCTTAAATTATCGACTTCTCCGTTTTGTCAGTTTTGATAAATTTCTAATCCGCCAATGTTAGAATATATGCAATACAGATAGTTTATCGTTAATTTTAGCAATTATTTCTGTGAACATATTTTAGTACAATCTGCTGTTGCCTATCAGCCTGGGAAACATTATGCTAAATCATATGAAGTTAATGGTAAAAATCTGGACTGGGCACGAGAAAACTTACAAATGCCGCAATCAAAGACAAAAATATTTCATATTACTGGGTAAAGGGTTAACTTAAATGTAATAAATAAACTATCAGAAAAAAACAAAAAAACAAACAAGGACAAAGGTTTTAGAAATTAAAAGTACAACGTACCAACAACGATTCCTACGATAAGTCCTACATCTACACTTGCTGTTTCAGGTGCCGCTGTGAAGATCAAAATAAATTAAACGTAAATTAAGTTGGTTCTTTTGGCGGAGGCGTGGCGGTTAGTTCTTTGACTTTATCTTTTCTTAAGCATACCACTTTTACATGATATCATTTTGTAAAAGCCTGATTAGTCTTGTCGATTTTTCACTGATGTAATCTAAACCAAAATCTTACTTGAAGACGCTTATTCTAAAATTGTCATGTTCAGCAACAGAATCGCATCAATCTGTGTGTGAATATATTTCCTACAGCGTGTCGAATATTTTCAAACATATGCAAAGGAACTTCTCCATTGTAATTTTTATAAATTGTGTGTTACATACAATTTTCAAGACAAATGAAGGAACGTTACACATGCACAGGTGACTGGCATATCGTAGCAAAATCAATATCAATAAATGCCATATTTAAACAGCAAATTATTGAATTTAGCTTTATTACAATTCATTATACAAATAGTAGTATGCATGAAGCGAACTACGTGTAAAAGCTGACTTGGTTTGATCAAGGTAATGCAGTATGGCATTCTCTAACGCCTTCAAACAACAGCTTAAGCGGAACTTAAAACTTGCATAATCCATACTTTATATAAAATTTAAGGTAGAAATTAGGGACTGTAGTAATTTCTTGTTTAAAATTGATGGCAAAAAGATACCCATGAGAGCTTGCCTTATTCCTTTTAAACCTCTGTACACATAGCAATAGGAGTTAGACATTGATACAGTAGTACCAAATACATGTCTTTCCTACATGATAAATAACGTTATGTAAGTACACATTAATTGATCGAATGAAATCAGCTTCGCAGTAATTATGTAATATAGCTTATACGTGTTTTCACATTTAAGTTGAGGCCTGTCTCTTGTTCTGCGGCGGCATCTGGCATTTTCAACGCAAAATTAATTTGGTAGTCTGTCACAGCGTCAAGTCCAAGAATGTCAAAGTATTTGCTAGTTCCAGGAGTATAGTAAGTCTCAAGCTTGATTTCTTCACTGGCTGTCTGTAGAGCAAAACAAAACTCATTTAAACTTATACGATTAAAACTCATACCATGAAAGTATATTGAATATTCATATATATATTTTCATGACAATTCTAGAACAGTAACATTAAGAAAATAAGTGAATAATGAAGAAGAGTTAGAATGAATAACAATACTTATACAGCGGTGGTATTTACAAATCCGTATGGATAAACACCAATAGGAATGCAGTGCAAATGAAGAATCTACCTACATACATGTGGCAAATTGCATAGTAGATTGATAAAGAAAAATATCAATACTTCACTTTAATACTAGATTATACATTAGTTCTTTCTAGTTATTTTTATATCTGTTTACGGCTATAAACTAGTGGAGCGAATATCTCATCGACAAGAGAAGCCAATTATTTGTATGTATTAGGAAATGGATTCATATAAGTTACCTTGTAACTTTTTTCCTAATCCTAACTGTATTTGTTACAATGATGTTTATGTTATGTGTACTTGACTGATTGAAATAAATACTGTTTAAACTAAGAGAAGCCAAAACGCCCACCACTGTGCTATATAACCGTGGTGATATAACATCAGTAATCAACAAGTTTACCTCTTTCGCTTATTCTCGTCTATCAACGTACAGAATTTGCAAAGCTTTTAATACTTACCAAAATGTAAGAAATTAACTGATCGAAAAAATATTCACTGCACTTCCTCACTTTGCTCTCTAACGTTGTGAGAATTTCTTTAAAATACAGTAATGTTGTTAAATGGGCTAAAGGGCGAAAATCTATTATGTTATTAAGTTATTATGTGTAGCGTTTACTTACTGTTATGAGTTTTGCGCTTTGCATTTTCTCTCTTCTCTTTTACATCTTGTATTTCTCATAGACATTATAAGAAATTATCAGGACAAAACATTAAGACAATTTCAAACACTAACCTGCAACTCCGCTCTTTGTCACTTATTAATCCGACAGATTCCCATCTTTGTCACTTATTAATCGGACAAACTCCTATGCTTGCCCGCTCAGCTCAGTAAGGAGAGCGTTGGTCTACGAATCGCAGGGTCGCGAGTTCGATCCCCGGGCGGGGCGTATGTTCTCCGTGACGATTTCATAAAAGACACTGTGTCTGAAATCATTAGTCCTCCACCTCTGATAATTCATGTGGGGAAGTGAGCAGTTACTTGTGGAGAACATATTTGTACTGGTACAGAATCCAGGAACACTGGTTAGGTTAACTGCCCGCCGTTACATGACTGAATTACTGTTGAAAAACGGCGTTAAACCCGAAACAAACAAACAAATTCCTAAAGTAAAATTTTTAGGCAATGCATTTTCCCTAAGATCATCTATCAAATTTCATTTTATTTCTTTCAGCGCTTTTATAGTTTTCTCCAGACAAGTTTGGCGGATATAAGGAAAGGCAAGACAGGCAAATGGATGGACTAGTTGCTTTTGCTCATTGTATCCAGACAAATAAAAACACTTTATTGAGTTAACGGAGGAATTTTCTAAGAATTCTTTGCGAGTTTCGACACAGTTCTCCATACACATTAAACAACAAAGTATCACGTATATAAAACAGATTGGACCGATTTACAGTTTTGTGTCGTTCTTTAAATTCTCTCAATTCCATTTCGTGAAAACGTATATGACTAAATAATTTCAATATACTCCCTCCTACCAAAACTCGATTGATAAGGTTCTTGTTTACCTAAAGCACAATAAATTCTCTGAAATTCAAGGCATTCATGGGCCTCACATGGTCAGTTACCTTTTTAAGCAACACTATAACTATTTCAGCTCTCCCATAACACGACAATTTCTCTGGAAGGTCCCAGGCGACACGAAATCCGTTAGGAGTGGGTGATTCAATGCGTATGTTTTCCGGACCGCTGTCTGAAATTGTTTCAAGTTAAAAAGTTAGGTGAACGCCAAGAGGAAGAAAAAGAAGTTAAAAAAAATGGCAATTTAGAATTCCACAAAAAAACATGTTTATAGAATTAGACAATTCTTGCACCTTTTGTTAGTCCTATTTTATTGGTTTTATTTTTGATAAATTGGGTTAAAGAATAAACAAGAGGGCCAAGATGGCCCTGAGTCGCTCACCTGAGAAACACACCATAACACAACATATTAGAAAGTGTAAACATGTTTGACCTAGTGATTTCATGGAAAAACATTCTGACCAATTATTAAAATTGGAGCAAAAATAAGTAAGCATTTTCTTTGATTTAACCTAGTGACCTAGTTTTTGACCCAGATGACCCATATTCGAACTTGACCTAGATTTCATCAAGGCTATCATTATGACAAAATTTCATAAAGATCAGTTGAAAAAAAATTAGCCTCTATCGCATACACAAGGTTTTTCTTTGATTTGACCTAGTGACCTACTTTTTGACCCAAGATAACCTATATTCAAACTTGACCTAGATTTTATCAAGGCAACCATTCTGACTTAATTTCAGGAAGATCAATTGAAAAATACAGCCTCTATCGCATACACAAAGGTTTTCTTTGATTTGACCTAGTGACCTAATTTTGTTCCCAGATGAACCATATTCAAACTTGATTTAGATTTCATCAATGCAATCATGCTGACCAGATTTCATGAAGATCTTTGAAAAATACAGCCTCTATCGCATACACAAGGTTTTTCTTTGATTTGACCTAGTGACCTACTTTTTGACCCAAGATGACCCATTTTCAAATTTGGCCTAGATTTCATTAACTTAAAGGTTATCATTTTGACTTAATTTCAGGAAGATCAATTGAAAAATACAGCCTCTATCGCATGTACAAGCTTTTCCTTTGATTTGACCTAGTGACCTAGTTTTTGACCTCAGATGACCCATTTTCAAACTTTCTCTAGATTTCATAAGGGCAATTATTCTGACCAAAATTTATGAAGATTATTTGAAAAATACAGCCTCTATCGCATACACAAGATTTTTCTTTGATTTGACCTAGTGACCTAGTTTTTGCCCCAGATGACCCATTTTCAAACTCGGCCTAGATTTTATCAAGGTAGTCATTCTGACCAAAATTCATGAAGATTAATTGAAAAATACAGCCTCTTTCGCATACACAAAGTTTTTTTTTTATTTGACCTAGTGACTTAGTTTTTGAACCCAGATAACCCATTTTCGAACTGGGCCTAGATTTTATCAAGGTAATCATTCTGACCAAAATTCTTGAAAATTAATTGGAAAATACAGCCTCTATCGCATACACAAGCTAAATGTTGACAGACAACAGACAGACAGACAGACAGACGACAGACGACGGACGCCGGACATCGAGTGATCAGAAAAACTCACCTGAGCTCAGATGAGCTAAAAATAAAATATGGACAAGATGTAAAAAGAATGTAAATAGCATTGATAATATGATAGATTATAAAAATATTGGATACAACATTTCTGTTTTCGTGTCTTGAGCATCTAACTATTATCTGAACATTTCGTGTAAAACGAACGAGATCTATTCTTCCGAAAGATCTTCTTATAGTTCTGTTTTAAGTTGAAAATATAGGGAAACGGAATGTAGTTTTAATGTATTATAAAATTATGAACTATATAAAACGCATAGTAAGTTGTCAAATCTTTGCATTTAACCCTTTGATATCATCAAAATCAATAAGAAGCTTTAAGTGAGCTGATACTGTCTGTGCATGAATATGGAATGTAAAACACTTATAAAGATAATTAGGTAACGTTAAGTAACATTTAAAAAGAAAACATAGCACTTACATTTTTCAAGCCCTTCCAGATGTTTCACGTGACCAACCTATTAAATACAAACATTGTTTTGTCTAGATCTCAGACATATCTTGCTTTTTTACTGATATTGTGAGACTATAACGGATCAATTTGCAAATAGTTGCAACACTACTTATCAAACAGTTAAAACATTACATCTACTATTAATTCGAATAATTGCTCTCATTTTTTTCATATCTTGCTGTATATATATCAACAGCAATATATGGAAAAAAAAACTAACTGAAATACCAGTAATATGTTGATATATTATGAAACTGTCGATTCTCACGAATGCACAATCATCTGTTCGGAAAATTTACATACAACTACTTCTAGTACGTCAACTTACATCAAAGGTTGTCGACGCCGTAAGCAATGCCTGGTTATATGCTGTAACTTCTACAGAAGCTGTACTTGTTTCGAGATCACTCTTGCTGATCATGAACCAACAGTTATCCAATTCCAGTTTCTGATTAGCAATGAAACACTTGTTTTCTATGATGTCACAGAGGGGATCATCAGTTGTCTGAAATTTAGACAGTTTTCCTGTTTCATTGTTTGTTCTTACATTAAAAAATATACGTTTACAAACAACTACGAAATCGCATTCAAATATACAAACGAATTTATATTTCTATTTTATTTTTTATTACCTTTTGCCATCGAAAGATGTGCTTGTCAAGCCTTTGGTAACCACATTCTGGTTTTAATGTGTGTTCGATTACTTCTAAATAAAGTGATAAGAGTGAAATACTATACACGCCGGTCAACTAAATATCTGTCAATAGTACAAACTGTGGATAAACTATGGACCGGCAATTTATATTGCCATGTATCAATGTAAATTAATATATATAAATCATCGGTAAAGGTATTCTCTTTTGCCCTGTGAAACAGATAACGCTGTTCAAAGTCATATTACACAGCAGTTCGAAGTTAATAATATTGAATAGCTACAATACAGCTCTTACTTTTTAAATTCACGTCAAGTATTTTAGTCGCTGCGCTATATCAATATGCTCGGAACTACAATGCACGGTAAAGTGCCAACTTCTTCGTTAATTTCATTTACATAGTTTATTGTATGAAACTGACATTGATAAAATGTGTTCTGATATGTCACGCAATGTTTGTCTAAAACTTTCACCAAAAGTGTTTGTATATTTTTCAATAACAGTTTCCAAAAGTATCCATTATTCAAGTTTATATAATAAAACAGCTTGTGCAATATAGTGTGATATAGAAAAAAGAGTTTATATTTGTATAGTATTAAATCAAAAATGTGAAATAATGCTGGTACAAATCTGCCGTTCTAAAATCGGTGCCTTACTTACATTTTTCATATTTGCCGGGGCAAAACCTTCATATACTATTCGATCAGCTTTACCAGAAGTTTTAATTGTGATAGCAAATCCAATTTTATGTACTCCGCTGTTATCGTCTTTGGCAGTAAAACGTATCCTTTAAAATACACATGTAAATTGTGATCACTGAGGAACATTACTGTCTTGATGTGCTATGGAGATGTTACTAGCTAGAAGTGCTATCGATAGTAGGAAAATTGAAATTGAACACAAACTTTCTTTCGTCAAAATAGGTAAATACAACCTCAAGTTTCAGTTATTCTGATAAAACAGATTGACAAAATAATTTGGGTACTGTACCACTGAGACAACAATCATAAAACAAGTACTTAAAATGTATAATTAAGTGATATATATTAACGGTTTCTAACTTAAGATTAAATTTTACAAAAGCTATTATTAGATTTTCTTAACCTTGACGTATAATTGTATGTAGCATGTTTGACGTTCGCTTCAAATTTATGGTCATCTCCCAACTGTTTGGATATTTTTGGATTTGATCCATCAACAGTTACAATCGTACTGTCTGTCTTTATGTTGCCCATTACATCTGTCGCACGAACCCATACGCGCATCCGACTCCCTGAATCAAACCATATACTAAATGAATTAAATATACGTCCGAATATGACTTTCGTAGCTGGTATTCAGTTAAGTATATGCACGTGCAACACAAATGTCCTGGTTTGATATGTGGTATAACAAATGGTATCGTAATCGTTCGTCTATAGTTCAGACATTTTCTTTACGACAATTTTCTTTTTCCACTTACGCTTCAGAAGCAATCATTTCCGTCAAAGGTTTAGAAGCAAGAATTTGTTATGAAGTTTTTAACAAAACAAATCAGCAATTTACAGAAGGAGCAAAATGAGATATTAAGTCATAGCTTAAGTATTTTTGACAAGGCAAATTTGTGCGAATTATGCATATCTTTTCTTCGCTGTCATGCTGCTTACTTCTATGGAGTGATAATTAATTTTAGTTAAACAGACGAACAATTTTTTGTTTTGTGTGCTTATCAAACTCTGCACATTGCCCTTGTATGTTTTTGTTTGTTTGTTGTTTGGAGGGTTTAGAGTAACATCGACACACTTTAGGTCATATAATGACTTTTTTCAGCTTTACACTGTGGAGAAAATCTTTAGGTGCACTCCGGGCATCTTTTCAAGCTACAGAGACTACTGTGGTAAGACCACCGATATTCTATAAGCCAACTGGATGGCTTTCTCACATAAAGAAATATTGGCTCCAAGAAACACTCAATCAAACACCGGTGAGAGCCAAGTAATTCGAAGTCAGCGACCTTAAGCACTCGGGCACGGATGCCCCTTCCAGTCAAAGAAAAGGCGCTAACAATCGCATTATATTGTTTATTTTCTTTCAAAGTCTTTTACGTTACGTCATTTGCCGTTCGAATTATAATCGTCGGACGTTCTACTGTTTTATTCGCATGGAGGACGTACTACTGCTTTTGGCTTAGAGATGAAAATGTTATTAAGAACGAACGAAACTCATAAAGCCGATGAAAAGGGACCCTTGATAATGAATTTGTAAAAAATGTTTATATTTAATTGATGAATGGCTGATACCTACCTCATAAATATAAATTACAGTTTTCATTATGGTTTGAAGTAACATGTTGTCTTTTATTACATTTAGATGCATCTATAAGACAGAATGTATTACAAAGAATAAACAAAGATAAAATGCTTAAAATTGTGAGTAAAATGTAACAGTAATAAAAGATCTAACCATCATCAAGTTTTGACGTGAAAGACGTTTGCTCTTCAAGTGGCGATACTGTTGTCCAACCCACCTTTGGTTCATCTTCATCTTTCGTTAATACTTTGGCCCATTCAAATTCAACAATTCCATGAAAATTTGTGATAGCATCACGTGTTCTTTTTCCTTCATGGTCGTCCAGGGAATCATGAACGTATCTTGATTACGATAAGATTTGGTCACAATGTATGAAACGACTTCCAATGAACATTACAAACACTTTCAAAATCATTAAGTAAAATATACTAGCTTATAGTTTTAACGACATTTATTAATTAATATTCACATATTGTCTTGCAGTGCTATGCATTACGTGCCAATATGCAGCAATTTACAGGCAAGCTGTTCCATGACTTTAAAATCCTGAAGGAAAAAAATACATACGACAGGACTTATTGGTCCTCCTACCAACAAAAAATGCGTACATGGTTGGTTGTTACACTCAAGATTTGGATATTCTCAAAATTATTTTTAATCTTAGAATTGTATGAATAAATGGCTTTTCATAATATGAAGACACAGTAACATGTTTTGACCAGTGTAATTTTAAAAAGGATTCATACTGAAATTGCCTGAAAAAGCATATTTTTACTATTTTCTGAAATGTTTAACTATCACAACAATCGTCTTTAAGTGTTAAGTGCCGACCGGAAACGGAAGTAATAGCAACAATGACTTATAAAGTACAGGGCGTCTTTCACTGTAAACACGCAGCACGTAAAATATATCATCCTTGTGACTATTTCATGGATTAATAAAAAAAAATTTCGTATGAAAGGACAAAACGCAACAAAGCAAAAATTTTAATAGGCTCAGTTTGTGAACCTTCTATTCTGATCAAAACTGCGAGATATTAGGCAGATTTTGCCAATCCTTCAAGGTCTTGCAAAGCCGATGTAATGCAGCTGAAGAGACTCATTGTTAATCAGCAAATCTGACCCGAAAACTATCTAATAAAATTTGCTTTTAATGTTAGTGGAATAACGAGAAAACATTTATCTTACTTTTTGCTGAAAAGTACGCCGTCATCCTCTATCTCCTTGAATTGAGTTGGATAAGGATCAACAGAATTTAGCAACATGTTCTCTTCCATTATTTTGTTGATGAAATAGTTTTTCCAGCTCACTTCAAATGTCACATCCTGGCCTGTAAAATAACTAACCGTGTAAATCTGTATTATGTCACTCAAACATTATTTATGTCTTCTCTTATTTGCTAAAAATGGGGAAAAAGTCAATTAATATGACAAAATTTAAATGAGCAAACTTATAGTGTGCTATAAATCATGCCCAAAATAAAAGTAAATAAAGGTACGAAGATCACCAGAATTTCGTTTGTCACAAGCTAACATGATGTGCAATATTGAGCTTTGAAAACGAACGTCATAATAAATACATTACATACACCAATAATATGAGAAGTATTTGTTTCAAGGTTAAACACCACTAAATCCTACTTTAAATTCACTTAATATTTCAATATTATCTAAAATAACAGATTTGTCAGAGAGTTAATACAGAGCTATATCGATAAAAAAGAAAATGTAAGCTTTAACTAGTATATAACGGAGATACATTTCATTAAATACAACCGTCTTTTCGTCTGAAACATAAAGTAAGTTCACATCGAAGCTCTAGGGTAGGGTAGAGACCAACACTATGCTCGATAACCCACTTGAACGTTATTATTCGTTACACAGCTTGTTGGTGACAGGATACGGGATATACGCTGTTGAGGAAATCCATATCAGGCGAGCCTAATATGGATTATCTAGACAGTGCATATCCCGTATCCTGTCACCAACAAGCTGTGTAACGATTTTACTCTGCCGACTACCCTTTACGTACATGCTATAATCGAATCATTTTAAATTAACAAAGCTACTTACAGTGTAGTCCAAATAAATGTACTTAAGAGTTGAATATCGTTATATTTTTTTGACTTCGATATCCGCTCTAGGTAGACAACGTAAAATATCAAAATGTAAAATCGGCCTACCCGAGGTCTCATTATTTAGACTACTTACAGTGCAGACTGGAATCCTGCAATCATTTGTTTGGTCATCGTGTTTTGTTTATAGTTGATTAACACCAGCCATAAAATGCAAAATGACCTTTTTTTATTAAATCACAAAACACAAAAGCTTATTTACACAGGTTATGAACTGGGTTTAGATCAGACTGTTCAATCTATTCGAAAATCACCGGATTTCACGATGTCAGAAATTCATAATTTTAACATGTCCACAACATAGCGGAATGATACTAATTTCACTTGGGTATTGATTACATTTTACTCGGACTTTATCATAGACGCTTTTGGTAAAAACTCAAACTTTTAACTAAAATAAAGATTTTAAATCCATATAATATTTCAATGAAACTTCAAAAGTTTGTTGTTTGTAGCCTCATCTGGGGCATGTGCATTAAAAAATCTTAATCTGATTTCGAAAATAGTGTGATATTTAGTTCTAAAGTCACTATATGTTCATTGTAAATATACTTTGTTATACCCAAGTGGAAATATACTTTGTTATACCCGAGTGGAAACTGGCAGGTACTCGAAAGTGCAGCTCTCTGAATGGTCAGTTAGAACCACTAAGGTACGTTGATGTCATGATAAAGTTATGAATGTCTTGAAACTTTGGCTTTCATCACGTTTCATGTTAAATCCTTTATCCTGCACGAAGATTAAATAATCCTACATCAAACTGCTGAGTAACAAATATGTTAATTCCTTTGTGTTACGATGATTTAACTTAAAACAAAATTTTAACATCCGCGTCTCCCATACAGAGTTATTCCGCTTTTTACAGCTAACTTCTGTCAAACTTCACTAGCCTAAACTATGTAGAAAAATGAAAACGGCAAGAAAACACTAAATTTACTCAAGGAAACGATGTCTACAGCTGGAGCTTATTGAAAATCTGACTTGATTTACTTATACCAGCGATGCGGCAGCCATTTTGTTTTAATAAAATTCATATCTGAATGTACTTGCAGGATATGGAATATATCCTGTCTCCAAGTGACGTCTATTGACCAATAGAAATGCGAAAAACTTGTAGGAGGCAAGATAAAAGTTAGTACACCAATCATACCTTCCATGTTGAAAAGCTGAACTCTGCAAACTCAACGGTGAGGTAAGGTTTACTGGTTCCTTGCTTTTCATCACAGCGCTCAATGTGCAGGGGAAAAACGTTTTACATATTTCCAGGGCCCAATTTTTGATTGGTCGGTTACTTTGCTTGTGGGAGTAAATATCATTTACTCAACAGCCTACCCTTCTCTAGAGCTCCGATGTGAACTTACCCAAAGTTCTTACGCCGACATTTTTACCTAACATGCGGTAGGAATATGTCGATTTTTACAGACGACTGCTGCAAATGCATACTGAAATGCAGCAAAGCAGAAGAAATCACGATGCTATTAGTAAGGACAATGGGAAAGGAAGAAAGACAATGACTATATCTAGACTGCGAGTAACTAGTCCTGCTAGGGTAACGTTTGATTTGACTGTGGTCAGCTTGAATAAATATGGATTAAGAAGTTTCTATTGCGAAGAATATGTACCTTTAGCTACAGTCTGCCACTTGTATCCGGTTTCTTCTACCGCCGAACTCACGTAGAGTTTTCCATTTGGTCTTTCATTGAACGTAATTTCAGACTGGTCATCAAATAAAACAAGTCGTCGTGCTATTCTAGAGTTGTTGGCCGTGTCTCTGATTTCTACCAAAACACTTGGTAGAGAACAAAATTAGATTGATGTAAACAGGTCTGTCAAAACTTACACGTTTATTTAAGTATATTTTATCAGGGATGTCATTCAAAATTCATATTTCCATCAGGATATAGCCCACAATGAACTCGCAAATGAATATTATTATAATAACTACTCAATTCATCACCTGTGGAACAATTTAGCTTGAAATTAAACTTAGTATATACCTATACATGCCTGGTTCCGTTGGCCTGTATTCTGGATACTTCATATTTTTTCTATATTTTCTGTGTGGAATGGTTGTGTTAAATACTGGAGATAAAGGTTCCATTTCAACCAGCTTATTGTATGCATCAGGAGTAAGTTTGAACACCTCTACGTAGTATTCCAAAACGCCGGACAGTTCATCAGTCCAACCAGACCAATACATACTGATTGGATTCTGTAGATAAAACACAGTTTATGTTAATGACATATGTCTCTACTTGTGCACCAAACGTCTTTTAAATTTATCGTTTAGTGTATTTTGAATACCGTTATGTTAGGATGCAAAAATAACTCATAACTTGACTATTTCAAGTTAGAGATGTCATTTTTGTGTTTGAAAGGACATTTCTTCAAAGGAATTTTGGTTACAATTTCCTCCGCCATTGCCTAATAAGATGATTAAACATATAAATAAGACCTTGAATGATATCAATCAGTAACTGCTTCTTTTCTCTAAAAATAAGAGGTATCTTAAGTATTTTATTTACCTTTGTAAATTCTTCTTCAATACGAAGTATATCTGATTCTGGCTTACATCTTTTCGAGGCATCAGTTTCTGAGCAGTGTTTCGGTGCAATAAAATCGAAATTGAACTGCACCTGGATAAATAAACGTATAAATTGATAGCTAGATAACAACGATACAAATATACGTTAAAATACATTCATAAAATGGATCTATGATTTAGCAGAGATGTAGCTTGTCATGTACAAAAAAATGTAATATTATAATGCGAATACCTTAAATATTTCAATATTAGTCCGACTAATTATCTGCAATTTAAGTCGATGTGTTTCTAATAAGAAAGCAAGCAGGAAATGATGAGTAACTTGTAGTATTTCGCATAACAAACAAATGAAAACGGTATAGATATACCACACACCTTTAAGGGTGAAATGCTAGTTTAATGGCCCGTCTTCATTTAAATACTTTAAAAAGTTTAATAACGAGTACAAAATGAAATGAAAATGACAAATGTATGGAAGAGTATGAACGAACGATTTAAATTATCAGTAAAATCATACCTCTCTAACGTCTTGCAAACCTTTGTAGTATTTTGTGGCATATGGCTTACTTTGTTGGTCAATGTTGACAAGTTTCTGGAAACCCCCAGATGTTGACATGAACTTTATATTCAACCTTTATTCAATTAGAGAAGCGCGACGTCTTAATTCAAACTGAATGGCCAAGGGGAAATCAGACAGATATTAAATGTTCTTCTTAGATATGTCAAGAAATCAACATTATTTTGCCTTTTTGGTTCAGTGTCTATCAGTTAAATAAATGAAAGAAATATGTCCTACCCATTGGTACACTGGCATATGTTTAAATTTCACAAATAGCGAAAACAACAGATCATACTGGACCGACATAACTTGGTTCGCAATCTTCAAAAGTATCATTTTATAGCAATACCGATATAGGAATAAAAGTATACGCTTTATAACTAGCTTATGGTTCTTATTTTGAGAGTAACACTTTTGTAAATAAACTCGTCAGACGTACCAGTCTCCGTGCTCTATTAATGTACTGAACTGTTCATCGTTTATCTCACAGGTGGCTAGTTCTTTTTCTGGGTTATCTCTTGAGAAACCGCTCTGACATTTATAGATTTTGAATGATCCGTCTGGCGTATCTCTGATACGTCCCCCTGAGAGTTATAAAATCAAAACGTTTAAGCAGAAAATTTGGTTAAATTTCTTCAAATATGCTATTAAGTGTTTATTATAGGTTACAACACCCTAAATAGCTGTTCTTCTTTATTCTATATAACATATATTCGACATATTTCAAATGGCCGCAGCACACAACAGGACCCATTTTAAATGTCTGTAACGTACATTTTCTTGAAGAATATTGTCAGTGCTGGATAAAAATTAAAAGAAAAAAGGGGTTCATGTTTAATGCAAGAAAAATATTCTCAAACACACAAACTGCAAAATCAGCTACAAAAATGAGACCCCAAATTGTAGTGGTGGTGTATGATCTAAGTTTCCATGAAAAATTCTGTCATATTGTTATTTCATAATGAAAATGCTATCTACATGTCAAGCATAGATCTGTCATGTGACTTTAGCAAAAAATATGGAAAGAATATAAGGAAAATAGCTCTACAGGGCAAAAAATGTGAGGACTATTTGTATCCGCCATTATGTGACTAACATTTTTTCGCGCCATTTTCCTTATACGACTGCGGTGTGCTTTATGGCCTCTATTTGCATATGTAGTGCAATAATGGCCAGAGGGCTTTCGTCCGGAGATCATTATTGAAGTAGATGTGCAGGTGTTGCCAGAGGGTATCCCGGCCGTAGATTGATTTTTATATATTTCCCACTTGCCAGATTGACACACTTAGCGTCATAATTGCCCTCGGGCAATTATGACACTAGGTGTGCCATTATAGCAAGAAGGCACAACCAGCCGTTTATTGACCTTTTTATTATATACCTTCAGCCAAGCCGTATATTCACCTTTTAAAACAAAGTTAGTTCTGAAGTTAACTAAATTCATCAAATACTGTGTAAATTAATTCATAAAATGTTTAGATATTAAACACATTTTCTTGGCCTGCTGCCTCTGTCAATTTGTAACCAGATACTTGTATTTCTCAGTTTGCTTGCTAATTATATGTTATTACCAACATGTAAATACAAAAAAAAAAGAATACAGTTATTTATTGCTAGACCTTTAAGGTATGTCTCAGTATATATAATCATACTTTTAATGTAGATTATACCTTCTGTTTGAAGTATGCAAAGTGTGTGTGGTTGTGTTACAAAAAGAGGTTATACTTTCAAAAAACATAATTTTTCCTTACCATCTCTCGGGATTTTGCTCACATTTGCCTCGATTATACTCTCAACTATTCCAATTCCAGACTCACGCACGTAGGTTGGTCTCTCTGGAAGATTTTCCGGTGGTACAAAGTATGTCACGTACTCAAATCGTAAATTGTTAAACCTTTTCTGATTGCTGTAAAAGATTAATATAGGTAAATAAGAAAACTATGTTCAGATTCTTTGAAGGTAAATGTCAGTAATATAACGAAGAAGTGAAGCATTTTATCATACAAAATAATAATTATGATAATAACTAGTTTAATCGTTAGAGATTAAACCCATTTATTTTCCACATAGTCAGCTACTAGCAGACATATTGTATAATACCGTATAATTCTAGTACCAGTAGCAAGTCAGTTGTCTTTGAGTCTGCGAGCTATTTTTAGCGCACTATATAAGCAGGAACTTTTCCATTCTCGGGCCTTTTACGTTTGTGGAACTCAGAGAGAAGGTTGAGGACATATTATTTCACGATTATCCTTAAAAAATTAATTTTCCTTAATAAAATAATAATTTAAATATAATTTCAATTTTATTATATATAAGACACCTAATAATCGCTGCTGTCTTGACATGGAGGTTTAAAAATTTATTTTAAATCAGTTTTACTACAAGTTTAAATATTTCCATACGTCCGCCACGTGGTAGATCTATCCTCGCGCTATTCAGAATTATGATGAATCCAAGTCATGGGTGACATTACATAGATATACTAATAAATAAATAAATAAATAAATAAATAAAAAGATCTAGATCTAAATAAATATATAAATAAATGCTATTCGAAACGCGTAATTTCTCATCTGAACGTCTCTGCATAAATTATGTCTATTAGTCTTTGAAGTTATATTTCGATAATTTCATTTACATGTTACTGCCGTATAACGAGATGCCACCGAAACGTGCAAAGACGCAGGAATTGGCAGACATGGTCCGAACAAAGAGGTCTAGAACCAACATGCAAACATCTCCACCGCCAGAGCAGGGGGGATCAGGTGTTGTAGACCTACATCACAACATGCCGCCACCACCACCGTCAGAACAAGAATCGGGTGTTGTTAATCCACCACAGCCAGGACAAGGAGAATCAGGTGCTGTAAATCCTACATGTTATAATTATAGTTCAAACATTCTTTCCGCACATGTTCCTTTGGCTATTAAAGAAAAAATATGGGCAAACAAGTACATAGAATTACATCACCTTCTTCCTAAAAATAAATCTGAGTCCGATTCTAAACAAAGAATACAATTTGAGAACGGGGAATTGATTATTGCACCAAAAGAGCAGTCGCCTAAGGTCTTAGAAAATATTCGCACCTGGACTGATGCATTTCATATTTTTATTGCCATATACATTATGAAACATCCGCGAGAAATGAGCAATTTATTACAATATATCGCGAATGTTAGGCAAGCTGCATCCAACCATACGGGTTGGTCGACATATGATTCGCGTTTCAGGTTAAAGAAGTCAGTTAATGAAACATTAAAATGGGAGACAATCGATCCCGAACTTTGGATGTTATATATGCATCCCATGCATTCTGTCGGTGTATCGGTTGCGACCCCTGTCTTGAAAAAATGTTTCACTTTTAATAACAAAGGATATTGTGCGAATAAACAGTGTACCTATGCTCATAAATGCATAAAATGCGGATTTGGCAACCATCCAGCTTTACACTGCTATGTAAATCAGGGACAACAATTTCAGGGGCGTTATTTAAGACCTAACGGCTCTCGTTTCAGGCTCAACAACCCTGCTTCACAAAATCCAACATTTGCACCAAGAGTATCCCAGTCAAACAGAAAGATTATGGGACCTAGGTTTAACGCCAATTAACCTATCAAGTTTGGGGGAAAAGTTGTCAGATTATAATCAGGAGGACGCAAACTATTTACTGTCAGGGTTTAAATATGGTTTCAAGCTAAATTACTCGGGCCCCAGAATACCGATTTTCTCGTCAAATCTGGTGTCTGCAAAACAAAATCCAAATATTTTACATGGAAAATTAATTGAAGACAAAAAACTAGGATGGATTATCGGACCTTATGTAAAACCACCGATTTCAAATCTCCGAGTAAATGCAGTAGGCCTTATTCCAAAACGAACAGGTGGCTGGAGGCTTATAACGAATTTATCATTTCCTCCACAACAAAGTGTTAATGATTACATAGACCAAGAATTTCGTCATGTTAAGTATGCTCAGTTTGACGAAGCTGTAAATATTGTACAAAATTTAGGGAAAACAGCCTACTGCTGCAAAGCAGACATTAAATCAGCTTTCAATTTATGCCCTATTTGGCCGGGCGATTTTGATTTACTTGGTATTAAAACAGAACAAGGTTTCTGGATTCAGAAAATGCTTCCCCAGGGATCAGCCTGTGCGTGCTATATCTTTGAGAAGTTCGCTTCTTTTCTTGAATGGCTTGTAAAGACAGAATCTGGAACAAATAACCTAACACATCTCTTAGACGATTTCTTCATGGCACATGTAAATTTTGAATCTTGTTTACAGCTTTTTCATTCCTTCCAAAACGTATGTTCGAATCTTGGTGTTCCTTTATGTCCTGAAAAACTGATAGGTCCAGTTAAAGTCATAACGTATTTAGGGCTGGAATTAGATGCTGAACACCAAACAATCCATGTCCCGGAAGACAAAATAAATAAAGCAAAAATTGAATTATCTCGTCTAGTTACACTGAAAAAAGTGCGGTTAAACGAACTACAATCCATTGTGGGGTTACTTAATTTCATAACTAAAGCTATCCCTACCGGTAGAGCATTTTTACGTAGATTTTATGATGTCATGTGCCAAGGAAAAAAGCCGTTTCACTTTATAAGAGTTACTAATGAGATGCGTGAAGATGCGACAATCTGGCTTACTTTTTTATCTGATTTTAACGGAGTAGCGATGTTTAATGACAAAGATTGGTTAGAAAACACATACTTCGAATTATATACAGATTCCTCTGGTAATAGAAATTTAGGATGTGGCTGTTACTTTCAAGGTCAGTGGAGTGTATTTCAATGGCCAGATCACTGGGAGGCCGACATATTTCTTGATATTACGTATCTCGAACTCATTCCCATAGTTCTAGCACTTCAGCTTTGGGGAACGTTTATGAAAAACAAAAAGATCATGATAAGATCTGACAATGAGGCTTTAGTAAATATCCTCAACAGTAAATCGTCTAAAAATAAGCGTGTTATGAGCTTGATCCGGCCCTTAATGCTTTTAATATTACAGAATAATATTCAGTTTAAGGGTAAGCACGTGCGCGGGAAGCAAAACAGCATTGCTGATTCTATTAGTCGCTTTCAGTGGTCAAGATTATACCGGGAGTTACCGACAGACGCAGCAAAGCAGCCATGCAACATCCCAGAAACCTTTCTTCGGATCTTCAGCCGGAAATAAATAGACTTGTCACCGCGTCCCTATCTTTAAATACCCAGAAACAGTACAGCGCTGCCATCTCCTCGTTTACAAACTTTTGCTCTCTATCTGGTCAACAGCTTATATGGCCTCCCAATGTACAGCAAATCACTGAATATATAGCGTACATGTCTTTACAGCAATATGCATATAAATCAATAAATAGTTATATTTCCGCAATCAGCTATGTCAATAAACTTAATGACTTTGAAGATAACACGAAGAAATTTATAGTTAAACGTATGCTTGAAGCCCTACGTATAATCAGAGGCACAAATGATACAAGGCAGCCTATAACAATACACATATTACAAAAGCTTCTCAGTATGAGAACATGTTATTTGCAGCTGCCTTTTCGTTGGCTTACGTAGCTTTACTTCGGATAAGTGAGTTTACGTCATCAAATAAACGGTCACGTGACTCTGTATTAAGAAAACAAGACCTCATTATAGGCTCGAGTAAGATATGAGTGTACTTTAAATCTTCGAAGACTGATCAAACTGGCGTCGAGTCCTTTATCGATATCGATATAGATGAGCAGAACAGGTTCTGTTATGAACATATTCAGACATATCTCAGGTTTCAATCTTCGCGCGACGAAGCTAGTCCATTGTTCTTTCATTTTGACGAAACCCCCTTGACTTCCTTTCAGTTTTAATGCTGTTCTTAAAAAAGCCATCAAGTTCATAGGGTTAAGCAACAAGAACATAAAATCACATTCATTTAGGATTGGTGGTGCGTCTGGGATGTATCGGGATGGCTGTCTTGTAAATACTATAAAAAGTGCAGGCAGATGGAGGTCAAACGCATACAAGTCATATATTCGCCATTGATATTCTATGAATCCGACGCCGGCTCATATTGCGACTCCGTCGACGGGTCACTATCATTAGTTTCGAGAGTTTTAAAAGCTTGTCTTCTGATACCTTAAATTAATTCTCAAAAAAATTTGCACTCATCCATTAGCAAAGCTAGTTTGTACTTTATCAAACCCTTACAAAATGTACATATCGTTGTTCATTGTTATTGAATTCTCGTTAATTGTTGTTTAATTGTTTTACTTCTTTCACTTTTAATATTAATTACGAAAGTAATGATTCATATTTCGTTTAATAATTCGAAGTTTGCATACTCACATTTATGCTACAACAATAAAGTTTAATTGAGTTGCCCCTTTAAAAACGATCGATCTAGGTGCCGGATGCCGTGTCATAGTTTGAAACCAGTTGGTAGCAGTTACACCATTTCAAAATCATAATGAATGTAAAGGATCTGCCAAATGCCGTATATAATGATAATGAGTTGCATATGCATAAATATATAATGATTCTTACATTTATTTTGGGCCGGCGATCCGCTTTTGGCTAGTAACTAGTAACTTGCTACCATGTATAGGAAGACCGCTGTCGGATTCCTATACAATTTGAATTAGGTGTTCATAGATAATTATTATGTGATCATAGAAGATTTGTAATGCATAATATAATGAAGTATAAGATTAGAGTGTCCAGTAAATATAAATAACATATATACTGATAAATAACTTGATAAATATATTTTCCTGATGGAATCATAAGACAAATATATAATGATATATTTATATATATGTGTGTGTGTTACAGCTTATATAAATATTTTATCAGACCGGCAATCCATTTAGTTGTAAATATTAGCTCCGAGTAGGGAGACTGACCCCGGATATAAATACATTTTGTTCTATGCAGTTTCAAAATTACGTAATTTTCTTGTCTGGAACATACTGTTTGACTTCTTAACATTTCACTTTTGATGAGAAATTCATAACACTTGTACTTGATTAAGTGAACTCCATATTTCCCATTTGCATACATACCCTAAAAACGAAATACGTTTCAGGTAAGACGATCTAATCAGTCACATTGGAGGCCACTTATCTCTTAATTTTCAGGTCCCTGTAATGTATGGATATTGGGTTCATCTTTAGTACGTGGTGCATATCAGAGGTTATGTTACAGGCCTGACGGTATAAATCTAGGACTTTACAAATCTATAGGGGCGAAGTTATTGTGGGATTTCATGGGCGGAATGAGAATACACCATCTTGAACAGTCAGTAGGATACATTTTAGAGTTTAATGAAACACCCGACTACTTAATTATACATTGTGGAGGCAATGACATTGGCAGTATGACATCAGCCGCGATAATTGGCCAGCTAAAGTGCATTTTGAACAAACTGCATTTAAAGATGCCTGAAACAAAAATTATATGGTCCCAGATCCTTCCTCGGCGTACATGGAGGTACGTTGAGGTACATCAAGCTGAAAGAGCAAGGAAACGAATAAACAGTGCTATAAGTACCTATGTTATTAGGCATGGTGGCCATTTAATAAAATATCCAGATATAAAAGATAATCCACAAATGTTTGACAATGACGACACTCATCTTTCACCAATGGGCTATGACATCATGTTGAACACAATTTCAGGAGCAATCTATTATTTCCATACCACAAAACAGCCTGTTTTTCCTCCATTGCAGTGACTAATTGATTCGTTCGTTTAGTAATAAAGCTGTCTTAATAAAAAGCTCACGTATTATCAAATTGGTAACGACTGATTAATTGAATTATTGATTGACTGATTAAATGATGTTTTACAGTTTACCGAGTTTTTTTTGTTATCAATACATTTTGCACATGTCCACATCATGACTGGGTTGTCATCCGTTATGTTAAACCGTTTGGCGGAAGGTTCTCTCATCTTTCGAGAACCTTTTTGGCGAAAATTTAACATAACGTTGAACTTTTTGCGACCGACGTCGGAGCAAATCAAATTTAATATTTAACATTTTATCTTAATCAATTACCAGTCATGATGGAAATTTTCATGCCAAGCATTAAAATAAAATAATAACGAAAATTGTAGAGCTTTTTCTTACATATAGTTTAGTTATGCACCCACGTAATAAGACGTGTGTCAGTTGATTGACCTCGTTTTTAGCTAGTCATGTCTCAAGACTATCATATGTCCTTCATCTGGGCTCGAACCCTAAAACCGCTGACAGTGTAACCACTTGCCTTTACCCCATTTAATCAAATGACTTGTTGGAAAATAATAACTAGTTTAATCGTTAGAGATTAAACCCATTTATTTTCCACATAGTCAGCTACTAGCAGACATATTGTATAATACCGTATAATTCTAGTACCACTAGCAAGTCAGTTGTCTTTGAGTCTGCGAGCTATTTTTAGCGCACTATATAAGCAGGAACTTTTCCATTCTCGGGCCTTTTACGTTTGTGGAACTCAGAGAGAAGGTAGAGGGCATATTATTTCACGATTATCCTTAAAAAATTAATTTCCCAACCCACCACTCCCTGTTGTCTGTGCGTTTGATTTATAATTTCAGGAATCAAGATGACCCAAAGCTTCATCATGGCTGGAATGAGATCCTTCTTAAACAAACGAGGAATTAATTTTACACTGTGACTGTTTTGCTAACGTTCGATCATCTAGTTCGAAGGATTCAGATGAAAACACACTCATGTAATACGTAGCACAGGAAGTGCAGGTTGCAGTAGCAAACTATACAAACTCAGGAGCTGAGCTCGTGTAACCGTTGTCGGTGCACGTGACATGGCTTAAACGAAAAGATAGGCTGATTAATATTAAGTTTAATACATCAGTGTGCAGTATATTGTATTTGACTGGCGAAAATTTAACATAACGTTGAACTTTTTGCGACCGACGTCGGAGCAAATCAAATTTAATATTTAACATTTTATCTTAATCAATTACCAGTCATGATGGAAATTTTCATGCCAAGCATTAAAATAAAATAATAACGAAAATTGTAGAGCTTTTTCTTACATATAGTTTAGTTATGCACCCACGTAATAAGACGTGTGTCAGTTGATTGACCTCGTTTTTAGCTAGTCATGTCTCAAGACTATCATATGTCCTTCATCTGGGCTCGAACCCTAAAACCGCTGACAGTGTAACCACTTGCCTTTACCCCATTTAATCAAATGACTTGTTGGAAAATAATATGAAAGTTTTAAGATTCATAACATGTTCATAAAGTCGGGTTTAAACTACCGTGCAACTCGACAGTAGACAAACAAAACTTTTTTTTCCGTAAAGCAACACTAATGCATTAATATCAAAGGAGTCATTCATTCTAGATCCCAAACATTTGGAGCCAGGACCCCCATTCCTTCCCTGTCCCTGCCAACTGTAAGTCAATAAGTTTAACAATTATAACACGTACTGAGCATAGGTGACGATCATGAAACGGATTTTGCTACAATTCTAGCATGTTTTAAAAATGCACATTTTACAGTTAGTTCTCTTTAACAGTAAAGATTGGCATCTGTGAAATTGATACTAGGAAACAAGAGTCGATTTAGTTTTAGAATAGTACCTACCTATGAATCCCTGGAATCAATCGACGGTTCTGCAAACATTCTTTCAAATGACACCGGTCCTGACAATTGACATTCAGGTTCCGATGAGAAATCAATAATTGTCAATCGATGAATTTTACTTGACCAGCGATGGAACACTTCCATGTTTTGTACAGTAACTGCGCATATGGTAGGCGGCTACCAAAATTGGACTTTAATATAGTCGTAAGAGTTTTGGTACCTGGTTTATGACTCCACGGTACAAAGCGAGGTTCCAGCTCAAAAAAAATGTTCGCAGTTTCAATTTCACAGATGCCCATCTTTATTTTCAAAGAGCGTTGAGCGTAATTTTTTAAAACAAAGCTGAAATTGTAACAAAGCTCGTGATAGTCATTTAGGCTCAGTACGTGTTATAATGCTGGAAAATACTTGCTAACAGTTGGCATGGGCGGGGTGGTGGAGGAGGGTGGGGTGTCCTAACCAAAACTGTCTGTGATTAGATCAGACGTCATTCACAAAAAAAACACGAATACACTGGCGTTGTTCGAAAAACTCGTTCGAACTTCGCAAATTCGGCAATAACATTCAATAAAGGCTAAAACTCATTTTTCTGAATGTAGCGATCAAAATCGAATCGAAACGAATAGGTGTGTTTGTGTCTTTATTTTGACGACATCTTGACTTTGAATCAGAATTTTGTTTTGCTTGAATCTAACATGAGAGAGTCTTTTTGGCTGTTTTATATTGTATGACACCCAGATATAAATAAACTACTTTTCCACAAAGTCACATTTCTTTTTGGCTGTTTTATATTGTATGACACCCAGATATAAATAAACTACTGTTCTACAAAGTCACATGCAGTGAGTATTTATTGAGATTGTTCTTGACAACCGAGCCTCTTAGTTAAGTATTTATCCATACATATCTGCCTTCCATACACTTATAGTTTTGTCTTGCGGAGGAGAATGTTATTCCAGCATTTGTCTGAGTAGCTCTTAAGTCTTTCAGTCATTTCCGAGATAATGTAAAACTGTCACAAGTATATATGAAAAATATAAAGAAACTTGTATTTGGCTTATATTCTACCTCCAAATGATTTCCAGCTTTCCAGGATCCTTTTCTTCAAGACCTTCTAGTATGAACATGAAATCTACTCTGTTGTCGGCTCTTCTAATATGGGATAGTGTAACGTTACTTTTACCAACGATCGGGCGTAGCTTGGTGTGCGATGAATCAACTGCAGTAAAATATGCTAGAATTGTTCTTCAAAGTTTAAAACGCACATACTGTATTAGATAGCAGATGATTTTATTTTCTGGTAGTGCACTATATCTATATTAACAGTACCTCGGAAAAGATTTCATATAAAAGTTGTTTCAGAAGTGGAAATATTTTGAAATAATAAAAAATATGTAACAGAAGAAAAGAGTGTTATCAAGCACTGCTGTGTTCAGTATGTATGCAAAAGTTATTGTTTATACACACTACGATTCTGAACTTGTTCATTTCTACACATGCAAAGTTTAAATAAGTGCCGTTTTAAAGTTTCTAGTAAATTAACCAAAAAAGAGATAAGTAAAAAAGTACGAAAAGTACAGTTATAGTTCTTGTACACTGCACATTTCCACAATGTCACCCATCTGTGTATGCAGCTTCAAAAAAAAATTCCGTCAGCACTTGTTATGCCTTAGAAAGGTAAATTTATCAAAGGGAGATACAAGCAGTAAGCAAAGGACAGTTATGGTCCTTGTGCACTGCACTGCCTTTGAAGGCAGCCTCAGTCATTGCATAAAGTATAAAAAATTCCTCATAATTTTAGAGTTCTGCTCCAAACATCGGTGTAACGAGTAAATCAAATAAAGAAAGGTAATACAAAAAGTAAGTACGGACAAAACTATATGGGTTTTTACATTGTCCTTCGTCAATATCCTCCGTCTTTGTACGCAGTCTGAATAAAATCTCTGCAAAAATTTAGTCTGATGGCTCGCACAGGTATATTTGACTAAAGGGAGATAATTCAAAAAGTGAGTAAAGTTGAGTTAAAGTAATTGTATGCGGCACTTCCTCTCCGTAACCACTGTCATTGTTTGAACAACAAAGTTGCTCTAATGGTTTTGGAGTTATGCTCTCGACAAACGTTTTGAAGGGATACATTTTAAAAAGTATGCAATGTAGAATTTTGAACTCTCTTGGATACTACACTTTTCCTCATAGATTCCGTTATCTTCAATTGTTTTGCAGTTATTCTCCGGACAAAAGAGTCGAACCAAGGCCGACGAGGCAATAAAATCATTTCTGCTGTCTTTACCAATACCGCCACAGACAGAGGATTATGTGTTTTAATTAACGCGTGAAATATAGACATTTATAATCGGTTCTCATTGCGAAATTGGTAAAAACACATAACTCTCATGTGTTTCCATAACATATAGTCTGTCAGTAATTAAGTTTCAAAGTATTCTTAAGAAATATAGCATTAATTTCCTGATACCTATTTTTATCGTATGATCTGGAGACCAGTGCCTTTAACAAAATGTCTGCAATAGCTTTGGAGATATGCCGAGGAAAGGAAGAATAACAATACCCCTTTTGCCTTTCCGCACCATCAATTTAGTTAAGCGATTTGTGGAAAGTCACACATTTTACATGTGGACGCTTTAGAATAGGTTTCCGGCGAATAGAAATACTGATTGTATTAAACTTTAAACCATTTGTTAAGAGAGTAGTTACAGGTTTATTACAAGAAAGTAGCAAAATGAAAACATATATTTAAACCATTTATATTAATAGAGATCCTTAATCCTTTTATTAAAAGAGAGAAGCAATTCTAAAACCTTAAATCATTTGTTAAAAGACAGTAGCAATCCGGAAGCCATTAGCCATTATTAAAAGAGAGCAGCAGTTAGGGAACCTTCATTCATTTGTTTTAAGATAGTAGCAAAACGGTTCCTAAAAGATAGTAACAATACGGAAACCAAAGGAAAGAAAACTTACATATGATGCAACCGTCTGATCGATTCTGACTGATAAAGCCTGGCTCACATGTACAGTCTGTACCGCCTGTGCAATCTCCAGGATAACATGGAAGCTGGTATGAACACGTTACTAAAATAAGTATACATTTTTGATGGCTTAAATCTAACATGAATTAATGATCGGTTGAAAAGAAAATTATTTTCAAATGGTTCATTAAAAATATTCATCAATTTTAAAAGTATTTAAACCTATGTGGAATATTCATGTTCTAAATTTCGAAACAGTCTACATACAAAATATGCTATGTCTCAACTAAAAAGTCTTTACAAGTTGGCGTAAAATGAATTGACTGTTATTTCAGTGGAATAACAAAACAGTTAAATAGTTGGGTTCGTAAGTGAAATAAATAAGATTATAAATACTTTTAGATAAAAGATTCTTAAAAATTAATTGTTCATTTTTTCATTTGTCAATGTCAGCCCAGTGGTTACTAAAACTCGTATAAGTATGAAATATTGTGGCGCCGCTTACACGTTAAACCGTCGTACTATATATGGCGCCATACATTCCCCATGAAATAGTGCTTCATTAGTTTATCTACTTGTTTACATAAAAGACATGTTAGAGTCGAAATAATATATAGGAGAACCGATATCTAATATATCTCAAAAATATGAATTGGTTATACGCGGCGTTCATAATTCACTCGAGCTACGCCCTCGAGGGTATAACCCAATCGTATTCTTTTGATATATTAAGATGTGGTTCTGCTATTCATTTTTTCGTAAGTGAAACAACTTACAATCACCACATACAGGTCCACGAGACGTACTTGGACATTTACACGTATTTGGACTTATACATGTTCCACCATTTTGGCATGTTGGCCTGCAAACAGCTTTAACGAAAAAATATTGAGTTTGTTGTGTTTTTGCTGGGTTTAAATATGGCACCGACACAATCATACGTCATGTGGCAACTTTCTGTTTACGGACGTTTATTCCCGCGCTTTGTTTGAATATGCTACTATAGGAAAGAGTGGTACAAAGAAAGTATGCTTTTAAATTATCTATAATTCTGTAATACGTAAAATAGGGTATACAATTTCCATCTGCGTCTACAACCAGTGACAGTTTATTATATTCAATGTTATGAGGTCAAATGTCAAGACTGAAAAACAAAGATCTGATTATGTTAGATATATTTACAAATGCATTCATAGTCTGTTGTAGAATGTTATTTTTTGGTGGCAATATGTTTTCAGTTCCTCATTAATGACTTATCCGCTGGTATACAAAATCAGTTGCATTCTGTTTTACGTTTTAAAAACGTAATTTTATAAATCTACACACTTGGCGGCAAAATACACGAGAGGTTCGTGAATGTATTACCACTGATGATCAAGTTTGCCAACTTAAACCGTCCGAACAATATCGATAGAAAAATTACTGCATAATGGCTTCCTTGAGGTATGGAAATTCAGCTGTTGCGTTGGTAAGATGGTATTGTGAGATAAGGAAATACAGATAAGCTTTTATGTAAGCTGTTTTTGTTTGTTTCAAATTACAAATTTTATTTCGTAACAGAGAAACATTGGTTGTTCGGCGTTTGCAGAATTCTATCTCTATGCACATGCCTGCTTTTAGAGATAGTACACGTTTTTCTTTGTGCGTTAACGTCTGCAGAAGCCCACGGCTTCGGTCACAAACATATCTAAAGGGCTTCCGCAGACGTCAACACACAAACGAACGTGTATTATCGCTATTCTTGCATAAAAACATGAGGTGAAGACTACATATAACTTTTTATATGTAATGACTAAACGTTTCGGTACAATTTTCATTTACCATTCTGTTGTTTTTGGAAACGGTTAACATGTTTTAAATATCCATAACTGGGGCCCGCAAATCAACAGCACTAACAAAAAGCATGCATTGAAGTTTTTGTACGATTCTTTTTTATTTTTGCATTTACAAACATAACAATACTGTGAGATCATTAAATTTCGTGGGGGCCTAATTTTCATGGATTTCGTGGTTGAGTCAACCCACGAAATTTAATTTCAACGAACAAGTAAAAATCCGATTCATTTTATGTTCAAAAATTGAAATCCGCGAATTCATATCCCCACGAAATTGCTGTTTTGACCAAAACCACGAAATTTCATACCCACAAAATTAAATGATTTTACAGTACTCATATTTTTGATATCATTTTAAAATTCGGTAAACAGGAACACAATTTCAAGAATAATGATTTCACATTCGAATCATTTTGAGTACGAACACTTATTTCGAATAAGGAGAAGTACAGACGTACTAACAAGTTCTCAAGATTTATATGAATTCTGTGAGAAATTAGATAAACATTAATATGATTCCTATAAACAAGCAATCGTACAAGTTACACGCGATTCAATATATTCACATTCTCGGAAATCGATAAAAATTGACCCGACGCAGAGTTCAAAAGAGATTAAACAAAGGGAGAAGCAAGCAAGTAAGTACATTAGGGGAGAGGGCAGTGCGCCTCGGTTCGCTAACCAATACAGCTAAACATACTATAGGTTTTAAGCTATAAAAAGAGGTTATTATGGAAGAAACACGACGTAGATACCAGTTGTCCTATCTGCACAGGAGTAGATATTAATCCCTGGCAAAGCATTTAAAAAAAAAATCACATGTTAAAAGCATGCGAATCGCCTTGTTGATACACGATTATTCTTCCATTAATACATGGGTAGATCCAGTTACAAAAGTAGTTTTTATGCAAGAATACTGACATTTGTCACGTTACCAAGATACATTTCATAACAAATAAACAATAATGCTGGCGACCTTGATAACAATTATCAAAGATTTATTTAGTTTTCAATTGCAACCATCGTAACGTGAGCTTGTGTGTAATGGTGATAAATTTTTAAGACGACGACGATGATGATATGAGGATGATATGTTAATTGATATACAATGTTTATGAAACGTTGATGATGGTGGTATGATGATGATGAAAGTACGACATTGTGGTGACATAATTATAATTTAATATGATGAAATCACACTGACGTGCTGTTGATGTGTTTGTATAATGATGATGATTATGATGATAACATGATATCATGATTATATGATGGTTTAATGATGATTCCAGTTTGATGATATAGAATATGTGATGTTTATAATGGTATGAAGATGATGACAGGACGATAATGATGATATTATGATGATGATGATGATGGTATGATATGATGCTGATCTGATTATTATTTTATGAAATGATTATATGCTGCTGATGTGATTATGTGGAGATGATATGATGAAGATGATATTATATCATGATGGTAATATTGTTTAATAATGATTACGCTGAGATGATGATGATGATGATGATGATGATGATAATTTGATGTTGATTATATGGTGATATGTTTATATGGGGGAATGATATTGATGACGATATGATGATGATAATGATGATGGTTGTTGTGTTGATATGAGATGATAACAAAATAATGATGATGATGATCAGTTACTGATCTGAGTAGGTTGTGAATAAATTTTTTGATAAATTTCCATATTACCGATATTTTATCGTATGTCTTCTAATTATTAAGGATTTCAGGTTACGGTTGATACCAAGAAATTAGGGGGAAATATCAGGTAAAACGAATTACAGGTAAGGTAAAAGGTTTTGATATTAAAGCTGTGTATCAGTAGTTATTTTTCAGCTCTTTTCTCGATTGATTTTCAGGCACTTAATAAAAAATAATATGATATCAATTATAATAATAATTATGATAATCTGAAAAAAAAAGCATATTAAATAGTCCGCCGTGACTGACAGATAATGACGAGTGCTTCGTGTTACTTGTTTCCCTCCGCTTTGGGTTCGAGCCAAGTTAAGGGACATGTTCAGCGCATATGTAAAAAGCAACCTAGCTGGCTTACAAAAACAACAAATCGGTGACTCTTGCCAGTATTATAAAATTGTTTCTAATATTTTTCAGTTGACATCTGCTGCAGTTTTAGTACGCAGCTATACAATTGCGGGCTTTATGGATTCGAGCCTGAAGGCAGCATGATCACAAGTTTTGTACTACTGTACCAGTAAGATTAATTTCAAAACATACAAAAGGATTTATTGGACATATTTCAGTATTTTATTATGAAATATTACGTCGCGTAACTCATCATGGTGTTTTCTGTAACATTTTATCTAATTTGTGGGCTGCTTAATACACATTTGGCTCTATATTTTTGTAATTGGAGAGGTTGTGATTTTGTGCTGATGCGGGTAGGAATATTTTACATGAAGATATTTATTCAACTAGTCTGATTGCTGTGTACAATAGGTTCTACCATCACATAAAAAGAAAATAAATTAATAAAAAAAACTACATAGGTTGTTTAGATGCTTTGGATAATTCACAATATATCTGTTTGTTTATTTCAGAGGGAGTAGTATTTACCTTGTGCCGAAAATTACTTAAGGTAAATACCCGCTCTTGGACAAAGAAACAAAAACATTGTAATAAAAATTATCATCCCTCGTATTGTTCTCTCTTTTCGCGTAACTAAATTAAAGCATGAAAACAAGCGTTGCCAAATGAGTTTTTGACTTCTGACGGGGAACTCTCCGTATGCATTTACGAATATATGTGGAATTTTGTTGACATTGTTGAGTGTTTTTCTTAATACAACATGTATTCATGAAATGTCATTCAAATAAACAATACAAGCACGTTATGACTTGTATCAATGTTGTCACTCTCATAAGATTGGATTTTATAGGTGTTACCTTGCATTAGTGAATACTTTTCTAATTACTAAATACATATCCTTTAGACGTGTTGTTTACATATTTTTACCAAGGACCTTTCAATAAAATTATTGACTTCTTGTGTATATTTGCGTTTGTAGCTTAAGATCCTATTGTATTTGCAACAAATATGATACTAGTACTTAATAAACTGATTTTGCGTCAATTAAAACAAAACAACAAAAAGAAAACGTACGTATGTTACAGTTTTCGTCACCATTGTGTGTCCATCCAGGTCTACATTGACTGTAAAAGTAATATTCAGTTTTCCAGTACCACCTAGTGTAAGAGCATCCCCTGTAATTGAATATACTTTTTACTGCAGACAAACTGTATTTTCATCGTTGTAATCATTTTGAAATACGAACAGGGCTAAGTCTGACAACATTTGATTAATGCACACTCAGTTTCAAACATATAAAATGTACATAATATTTGTATTGCATTTCTATGTAACTTCTATGTAACTTTGTCATTATCTTATATACCACAAATTCTAAGAAATCATTGATCGAAAACAGCTCGCCTCGAGATGGAAAAATGTATGTCACAGCACGTAAAATGTACTTTTCCATTCCAGAAGTACGCCAGTGATCGTGTGTTTGAAAAGACATCTATTTCTTTGCGCGCTATATATTTTGTACAGATTTTGAAAATGAAATATTCGAATGAAGTCTGTTCTTCAGCCTAGCGTACGCGCTAAGTACTTCAACTTAAATTTGTAAAAAAACTTTATAAACAAGATAGTAGTGTGGTGTCATAATTTTTTCACGGTGCAACCAGCATTACCAAAAATACATTTAATTCAGACTAGAATATATCATTTAGACTTTAAACAGCGAATGTATTGAGCTGACTTTTCATGTTCTTGTATTTAACAAATAATAACGGTCTTTTTCGTTGTTTATCGTCTGATTTACCACGGTGCACAGGAACTGAACCAGAGAACGCTAACTCGAGTGATTAAATATTTAAACATCAACGATAATTCGTGGTTAATTGGTCTGTAAGTCATTAGACGGCCTTTATTGTTCTTAAATGTTCATTATAATAAATTCTAATACGCTTTTTTCTTAAAACACTCTTACACTAGTAATTTTGATCATACATTCATTTCAAAACACTTTGTCATCCTCTAGATGTAATTTAGATGAAAACATTTGTTAATAAATATAAGAAAATGGTTGTATCATTACCTAAATTAACATAAACAATTTAAAAAAATTGTTTTCTATCTTGACACATCGTTAATGTACAACTGCTTAAAAGATATTCATCAGGCAATTTTTGTATTCCGAAAACACATTTCCTTTTGCAAAGCATCCATAGAAGACACATTTGCACCTTGTCGGGGTGCAGTACAGGGACTGTAGTGACATAACTACAACATTCTGTGGTGTTTTCATACCTGCTCTATCTTTTAATTTGTCTTTAAAATAGGCAATTATAAGTTGTTTTAGAAGTTTCCAGATGCTTTCAAATATATAATTAATGATGCATCACACGCGCGCTTGTGTGTGTGTGTGTGTGTGTGTGTGTGTGTGCGTGTGTGCGTGCATGTGTGCGTGTGCGTGTGCGTGTGTGTGTGTGCGTGCGGGTGAGTGTCGAAACTAATTCTCAAAGATTGAGTGAACTGTGGGTTTTTATAGAGCAAACTGAGAGGTTTATTAGAGCAAACTAGAGTTTCATAGAGCAAGCTTTTGGGTATTATGTAACGTAGATGAATAGGATGATAACGTTTCCAGTGATTGTTTTATTAATACCGATTAACTATTTATCGCATAGATCATAAATTCAGTTTTCTAGTCTCAAACTTTATCACAGTGTGTGATGTTTCCCACCGAACACCGATTTCATACCTTCGTATATCAGATTTTTGTAGAAGTAACTGAAAGCTGGTCTAAAGGTTGGCAAACATTTATGTAATAAATGCATAGTTATATGTACACGATTATTAAACGCATCTGTAGGTCGTCGTACATCTATCAAATGGTCAGCGGGATTGGTTGAAATATTTCAGATGATAATGAATTTTCATGGCAATAGAAATGTCTCTGAACAGAGCTTTAATTTAATTCCTTTTCTAATTTCAAGTTGCTTTTTTTGCTGTTTTTGGTGTGTGTGTGTGTGTGTTTTTTTTTTTTTTTTTTCGTTTTTTTTTTTTTTTTTGTAAAATGTGTTCTTTTTATCAGTGGACAAACTTTGAACAAACCATATTTGCTGTATGGCCCTGACTGGCTGAAATATTGATTGGAACACATCATTGCAGGAGATAATTGTAAAATTAAACATTTAACGATACATTCAATTATTAAAAAGTTTCAAAGATATTTTTCATTAAATTAACGCAAGTAAAACTTTACTCACCACTGCCAGTACCAGCAAGCACAATATTCTTTTCTTAACTCTCTGCTTATTCTTATCTTATAATAATTTCTGAAATTCAAAGACAATTTCCTGCTTGTAACATGTAAATATATACTTTAAATAACCGGTAAAAGGTCATATATCCCCCTGAATTTAAGTCAGAAAAGGTATTTAATAATATTAGTGACTTTAACATATTTAAAAAAGTAACTGGACAAATCCAAAATAAACTGTACTGAATGTCTAGTTTATGAATTACTTCTGAAATAAAAACAGATCATTGTATAACGCACTTAAATTGTTTAGAATCCTGATAATGAAAAAAGTAATGTATGCGATTAAATGCGGTTTATTTCAATATGTTTTGCTTCTGGTTGTTTTGTATTCTTTCGTAGCCACATCATTTAGACATTACCTAGCTAATTATTATAACAATGTTAATGTTAACCATGTGTTAAGGTGTGTCAAGGCATATTGTTATAATAATCAGATACATAATAATATGACATTTGGATATCAATAGCGTTCCATAGGTATAAGGTTCGTTCGTTGAAAGTATAGATACATAAAAGAAATTTATCACTCAGTCTGTATGTCTATTGTTATTTAAGGCCTGTGATATAGTGTAATGTGAAGGTATTGTTCGCTTTCTGCACTATAATTGGTAAACAATATATATGGTGCCATGAAATTGTACATTGTATGCAGAAATAAATCTATCTATCTATCTAACACTATTTTAAGCACTTTGCATAAGAAATTTCGTAATGAAGAACGTCCGTAACAATAATATAAGTAAATTTCACCCGTGTGTCTTAGTGTAACATGATATTCATTTTCAGTCAGTGTTTTTGACATTTATTTGTTGTGTTCGTTATTTGCTATGCATGCTTTTAAATGCTTTAGAAAAAGCTAAGTAAAATACAAACATTTTCTATTACCCTCAATACCATATCAACGTTCATTTAAATCTTTACAAAAAAATGGCAAATAATTTTGTATTGTATTGATTCATTACAACCATAAGCCTTTCTCGTTTCGTATTTACTGCTCTTAGGAATGGCAATTGTGAGTAAATGTCACGTGAGCGTATTAATAGTTTGAAGCTATTGCAAAGGGATATCGAAATAGATAGAATTGTCGGACATTCAATTTTCGGATTTTTGGCATTATCATACTTTTGTATATTTAACCTCATTACAGTAGGTGAAATATAGCTTTAAGATGGATGAACAAATTGAAGATAAACAAATTAATCTATGATTGTCCACCCAGTTATATGATAAAAACGAGTTAACAAAACCTTACGCATCATAAGTTAACAAAACGTTAGCAAAACCTTACATAATTTGAATTAACAAAACCTAGTATTTGGATATAAATTCCTTAAATTTAACGCACAGTTAAACATGATTAATGCAAAGCTGCATCATTGCTTTATATATACACACAATTTTGTATGCATGTAGAACTGAGAGTACTTAAAACAATTGCATGTATTAAACTGTAGCAGTATAAAATTAGTTTTAATTACTTAGTTAATCAGTTTATATTAATGAGCAGACAGTGTTTTCTTTTTCTATTTTGTTGCATAATTCTACAGCTTTTTAATGCAGTCACAACTCTTGTCTGACGATCAGCTACCTGCTGGCTTAAGGTAAAGGTAAAGATAAGCTTCATTTTACGTCGAGCTACAATGCTCTTGTGCGACAAACTAGGTATCCACCTGTGTTTATCAATGCTGAGTGCCAAGCAAGGGAGCCACCAGTACCATTTTTTCACGTCTTTGGCATGGCGCGGTTGGTGATCGAACCCCAGACCTCCTGCACTCAAAACGGACACTCTACCACTAGGCTATTGGGGCGGTAAGTTTCATTCAAATATATAACTCTAAAATTAAGTTATAAAAACAAGATGGTTTTGATACAGCTTATCAATCCACCAGCCCAACAATTCGCTCGATGACTTTTGCCGATCTATTTACCAGTTTGAAAAAAAGGCTAAATATATAATGGATATATATATATATATATATATATTGTTATATATATATATATAACTCATAGTGCTTGCATGATGATTAATATATATCAAAATGCGATCATGCAAGCACAATGAGTGCATACATTCACTGTGTATACTGTTTTAACTAATGTTCAAAACATAATAGATATATTCAAGATTTATCAGCGTACTTTTTCTACACATTCGACTCTATTTGTCGTTTATTACTCCACCACCCATTTGCACCGTGGGGTGGGGAGGGGGGGGGGGGGGGGGGGGGGGGAAGAGAGAAATAAGCGAATAACTATTGTTAAAAATTTAAAAAAAAAGTGCCGTTGATTCAGTTTTGAAAGAGGCGGAAGCATCGTGAGATTATACCTACCAGTGTAAAGATACGGCTGGAAACATTCTTTGTTCATCATTTTCTCATTTAAATTGCATGTTACAAAAGTGTGTTATATTTGAGACCACTGTGAATATGGCGTAAATTTGTTTACAATATTTAATACCTTTATTTACTTCTGTTTATAGTTATAAACATTTAAATGATTATTGTACTTCTTCGTTTCCGAATATAGTTGCTTTCTCTAACATATTTAAAAAATGAAAATATAAATATGACAAAGTAGAAATCAAAACTTAAAAGTTTGTAAATTGTTTTAAAACTCACCCTCTCCAAGCCTTTACGTCTTCAAAAGTCAGCACAACAATAAATATCACCAGCACAATTGCGAAAAGGGTAATTTGTTTCATTTTCTTTTTCCTTTTTCCTAATTTTGTATATTTCACTCAAACATTTTATAGTATCTACATTTTAATATACTCGGTAGACAATGAAATGGCTGAAAACGCTTTGGACGGACGATTTTATCAAATATATATGTATGCAGGGCCAAGTAAGTTATGAGCACATTTGCTTCTCAAGTGGGCACTTGAAATAAGAGTTTGAAAACTGCAGATTCAAGCACGCAACTGAATACGCATAGTTTCGCTATAACTGCGATGATATTTTGTTACTACTGGCAAAGCACGTAGGAAAAACTGGCAAACATCGTTTTATAAGTGAACGACTTTCTCCTAAGAAAATTCTGACAGAAAATGCATGTCATTATTTGGAAACAACGAAATAGTCCCCTGTAAGTGAACGCGTTTGCGTCTTACTTTAAATATTTGGTCTGTATAAAAAAAAAATGTACCATTATAGGACGCAAGGGAAATTTTGTCTATGTACCTAACTAAGCACTTAATCAATTATCCGTACTTTCGAGATTGTCTCATATAGTTTAGAAAACAACATCTCTTAATGTATATACGCACTTGTTCCTTTCAGAATAGAATCTGACAACTAACACTTTGTATACCCGCTTGTGAGTATATATTTATAATATATAGTATTGTTTGAATAGTTCTATTATAATAAATGTCCCGTGAACATTCAATTAATTGCATATTTAGCTGGTCATAATAACTTTTGGGGTTGACATAATTCCAACATTAACTTTTTGGTGCGGAATAAGTAGTATGTAAGAAAATGAAACGCAGAAACAAAAGTCCTCAAAATACCGTGGCACATTTTTGAGATATTGCATGTGGAATTTTGAAGTGACGTCTGTTATGTATTGTGGCCGTTTCCGGGTAACATATGTTGTATTGCCCATTCTTAGTATACTAAGTATAAGAAAAAAAAACAGAAATAAAAGATATTTTAAGATTTCTGGTATTAGTAGACTACATTTAGTATTTAACCATCTGTCAAAAAGCGTTGGGTGTCAAAACTCAGAACATAGGTGTCAAAACTCAGAACATAGAATTTCTAATACATATTTCTAAAGCAAAGTGATCGGCATTAAAGGGTTAAAGGGGGTTGAACACCAAACATGTGTATCTCAAAGTCAGAAACAAGAAAATAACATTCATAGGGGATTCGTAAAACATATTAAATGAATTCACAGAGTTACTGCTGATGGGTACGTGCGGTGGGGTACTTGATAACATCAATATTTACTCGAAATTCATTAACACAGCAGTTATTTATAGAATGCTTGAACTGCTTAATGATGTAGTGCATGCATGTGAAACATAAAGAAATATAACTCTACACAATTTTACAATGAAATTAACGTTACATGACGAGGAACAAATGCATATGATGCCGACACCTTTGTATTTTTAATTCCAACAGTCGCAAATAGATAGTGACATCATTAAGCCAAAACAAAATTCTTTAAGTTCGTTTAAACTTGCATACTTTACCAAAGAGATGATACTGGACCTGTGTGAATACTAACAGGTTTATTTGAGAAAACGTTACCTTGTTCTGTATTACTTTCAAATTAACGCGGAAAATGTGTGATGGAGTCTTTGTCAAAGTGTAAAATTAGCATATAGACTAAGTATTTATGTTGTATTCTTATTGTGCCAGCGATGTTGCAATCACTCCTATAATTTCTAATGGATGCTTTAGGATAAAGAACCGCTAGGAAAAGAACTGTTTTTCTAGCACGCCTTTTATGTAAAATAACCATTTTAGAATCATATACAGTCGAACGTGTGCGAAAGACCGCCTTCTTATAAATACCAGTTCTATAAAAGCTACATCTAAACATCATCTGTTGAGAGACATAACTGTCAACAAAAAAAAAAAACAAAAAAAAAAAAAAAAAAAAAAACTTTTTCATTTCACGATAGTGGCCTTTAGTTTTGCTGTATATGAAAAACTGTAATGACTGCGGTGACTGCGGATAAAATGCACGGAAAATTATCATTTTTTAAAATACATTGTGTAATAGAAACTGAAACCGAAATGGAAACTATCTTGAAACACTTTTAAAACCGCGAAAAACACCTCTTGAATATTAATTTCTTTAAAAACACTTGAAAATTACGAAAGCGGGAAAATAAAAACACGGAAAATAATTACATGGACAATCAAACAATCGGCCAAACAATGAAACTTTAAAATTTCTTGAAACCCTTCAAAACCGCGAATGAAACCATCACCACTTTAACTCGTAGGCACGTATTATGAAATAACCTGTGGGAAAGACAATTAAGTGTTTAACAGCCACCATACTTTCATGAAGAACAAACTTTCCAGTTTGTAAGAAAATATTGCTTCCTCTTAGGGTCAGCGCGTGTTTCCTATATCAACGCGAAGCACCAGTATATTCACAGTAGCTTCAAGCTTTGCGCTTTGTGTTTATACAGGGAACACTTGTATGTCCTAAAGGAACGCCGTGCATACAGGGAACACGTGTATGTCCTAAAGGAACGCCGTGCGTACAGAGCCAGTTATTTGGACGCTGTGCAAATATACACATATATTTAATGGTCAGTATTTCATCAGAACAAATGTTCGATTTGAGACCCGTTACTTGTGGTGCTTAGACGAAGACAATGAAGTTTTATTAATAGTTTATTGGTCTAAGATCCGTATTTATCAACGTTTAACCCATACCCTGTTGTACAGTACCATTAACTGTTAAAAGGGGTGCTTGTAAAAAAAATACTGACTAAATGGCGAACAGTGCTGATCATGATCTACACTGGTCGCAAAGGCAGAATCAGTCATGTCCAGCATGATAAGAGTTAAGAATGGCAAATATACACGTTGTGATAACTTTGTTTATGGAATGGATATTCACACAGTTTCTTTACTCTCTGTGCTGAATCAACAGCGCCGGAGCTGAAAGAAAATTGAGCATAAGTCTTAAGTTTCAGGCTTTAATCGTTCATGAATACAGGTCAAGTTATTTCCAAGTGTCCTTAAAAATAAATTTTAAGTCATCACAAATCTTTATAGTACACTTTAAACTGATTTTCATACTGTCGTCTCTTCAGGGTTGAACAGTCTCCGGATTTAGTTTGCAAATCCAGAATTTTCGCATAGAGACCACTGTGTCGAAAGTCATATCTCCCCGACCATCCTTCCTCACCTTCCAAATCTCGACCCGCCTGGAACCCACCCCCTCCCCTAAAGTTGACAGCTGCAGTCAACAGCATCTCCCCCCACCCATCTCCCCTCTCCATATAAAGACGTTAAAAATGAAATTAACAGAAAGGACGAGATAAATTATGATAAGTTCTGAGAAATGCCCACCTTTATAATCAGAATATGAAAATACTACTATTAAACCTTTTTCTGTTGAAACCTTAATTAAGAGATCATAACCGTTAAAACTATGACAAGGGGAAATGCCACAGTTGTGTTGGTTTTTTACATAGGCAAAGAAGGAAAAAATTTAACTAGCGGGGAGAATTTTCTTAAACTTTGCATGATCATAGAGCACCCTATTAGAAACAAATTTATGCAAAAACATCTGGGGGTCCCGGTGCTACTTTTTGAGTTATCTGCACCTGAATGCGAGATTTTTGCTCTTTTAGGTCATTTTCAAGGGCAGATAACTCAAAATTTAGTATACGGATACCTTATTTCATTTCACATTATTTTTTGTTATTACATTTCCAGTCATTATGCAAAGTTTTAAACCATTCTATCAAACAGAATTTTTGCTGTGTTCCATTGAGTAAACATACTGCTTTTTTCTTGAAAAAAGGGGCATAATTGGAAGAAATTTGTTTGCGTAAGCGACTATAGAATAAAATCCGTCACCTAGAATTCCAGCAAATTTTGTACAGTTGCATGAAATAAAGTAACAACCACTAATCTGAAATCAAATGAAGTGTAACTAACCATTACATTGAGTTATCTGCCCTTGAAAAAGACCTAAAAGAGCAAAAAACTCCCATTCAGGGGCAGATAACTCAAAAAGTAGCATGGGGACCCCCATTCTTTTTTTTCATAAATTTGTTTCTAATATGATGATCTATGATCATGCAAAGTTTAAGAAAATTCCCCCCGCTAGTTAAAGTTTCTCCTTCTTTGCCTTTATAAAAAACCAACGCAACTGTCCCATTTCCCCTTAAAAACTCAAATCAAGATATTTGGACGAGTCAGACCTTTAAAGTTACTAAAATAAACATAATTTTAAAAAAATATTTTAAGAGAAAATCAGCTTGACATCAGTTCCGGCCCATGTTGAATTTCATTTTTGATTTTCGCAATTTTAAGCAACACTATTTTTCTTTGAAGTAACAGGATAACGCACTCATCTCAAACAACGCTTTATACACAACAATCAACTGCATTTCGGAATTCAAGTTTATAGTGTTTACGCGGCATTTTCAAAGAAAATAATTATAGCATTTGTTTGGTTGCTCAAATGTTAAAGATACTTATGAGCAACCAAACTAGCTTTAGTCAATAGTTTATGTAAGAATGATGAGCGGATTTGACGTAATCGTACGTGCGACAGCTCATTCAAATTTATACTGTTCAATGGCAATGATATGTGCGATCAAATTCCGTAAACCTTTTTTTTCTGTCAATTACGAAGAAACCTACTATTTTTATAATAGACATTCAATTGTAGAGTTCCGCAGCATATTTAATATTTTAGTAGCGAGTTCAAATGTTTTGAATTATTTATCCACGCTATTTTCTTTCATTGTAAATTATTAATTTACTGTATGTTCGTGATAAGTTATAAAAATGTGTTTTTGTACTTGTGTTAGTAAAATGTCGTAGATGTAGATTTCGTATAAGCCCACAATCACTAAGTACTTTTTACGTTATATCTGTAAGTGCTTATTCATTAATTGTTCAATAAATGTCCTTTTTTACTACGATCAACCTTATTTAAATACTTTACACTTAGTGTATAAATGGAATAGCCAGACGAAGACTAGTTAGTACTGCAGTAACGTTTAAATGGGAGGATAGTTCAAGATATAGAAGACACTCCAATTCTATACGCTTCCCTGGCTCTTAAGCGTGCCAGGTTTAAAGTTAAAAGTACCCATACACGGGACTCTTATCCAAATATTTATAACTAAATTAGAGGAACGGGGGCTCAAACTCAAGAACTCTGGATTCCTAGTTAGACTGTGTACCCGTGGGCCGGTGGTCTAGTGGTAACACGCTTGACTGTCAATCCAGAGGTTCGGGGATTGAATCCCGGTCCAGGCACTGGAAATTTCTGAGATGCTTTTGAGTGTCTCCCACCTAACTAGAGGCCTGTACTGGTTCTTCCCAGGAAAGACGGCTTCGCGTGTATCGGTGCTATACACCGGGCACGTTAAAGAACCAGACTGTCTATTTGCAAAGAGCTAGGCTAAGTCAGCCGGACACGTCTGTATCTAAAAAGTTCTCTCTGTCTGTTCTAGGGGTGTGTGTGGGGGGGGGGGGGGGGGGGCTTTATCTCACTCTGTCCCTCTGGTCAGATCGCTCTGTGTCTGTACTAGTAGAGGATGAATTTCGCGCCCTGTGTGGTTGCGTTTGCTATATGTAAAGCGCCTTTGAACGTGTTTATCATGAAAGGGGCGCTATATAAATCTGGTATAATAATAATAATAATAATAATAATATCCTCCGGACCACTGCGTCTGCTCTTAATATGAGAGAAGAGACGTCTGTTGCCCTTTTAATGCTGAGCACAAAGCAAGCTCACTTGTACCATTTTTCACGTTTTTGGTATGACACGGCCGGAAATTGAACACAGGAGCCCTCAGACTAGGCTGTCTTCTCTGTTAGTAAATAAGTTTTTGAAATGATTAGTTTAATTAGATTTATTAATATATTGAATAAATATCCATACGGATTGTTTTTATAGCTTTATCATCATTCTATGCGACAACGTTTCGGCCCGGGGCCTTTATCAAATCACTTGCACAACTCTTAGATTACATATTTTTAATTATTCCGGCTAACAAATATATAAATGTATAACAAATATATAAGATAACTTATCTCGGGGTCGTGAGTTCGATCCTCGGGCGGGGCGTATGTTCTCCATGACTATTTGATAAACGACATTGTGTCTGAAATCATTAGTCCTCCACCTCTGATTCATGTGGGGAAGTTGGCAGTTACTTGCGAAGAACAGGTTTGTACTGGTACAGAATCCAGGAACACTGGTTAGGTTAACTGTCCGCCGTTACATGACTGGAATACTGTTGAAAAACGGCGTTAAACCCAAAACAAACAAACTAACAAAACTTATCTAATATATTTGTAAGCCAGCATAATTTCCAAATGTGTGATCTGGGACTTATGCAAGTGGCTTGATAAAAACGTTGTCGCAAAGAGTGATAATAAAATTCATATGAGCCGCGCCATGAGAAAACCAACATAGTGGGTTTGTAACCAGCATGGATCCAGATCAGCCTGCGCATCCGCGCAGTCTGGTCAGGATCCATGCTGTTCGCTGTAGGGGCCTCCGTGGCCGAGTGGTTACGGTCGCTGACTTCAAATCATTTGCCCCTAATCGATGTGGGTTCGAGCCTCACTCGGGGCGTTGAATTCTTCATGTGAGGAAGCCATCCAGCTGGCTTACGGAAGGTCGGTGGTTCTACCCAGGTGCCCGCTCGTGATGAAATAATGCACGGATGGGCAGCTGGGGCTCTGCCTCCACCATTAAAGCTGGAAAGTCGCCATATGACCTAAAATGTGTCGGTGCGACGTTAAACCCAACAAAACAAAAATGATTGCCAACGGTTTCTCTAATTGCAATAGTCTTTTAAAGCGAACAGCACGGATCCTGACCAGACTGCGCGGACGCGCAGGCTGGTCTGAATCCATGCTGGTCGCAAAGCCACTATGTTATTTTTCCCATGGCATGGCTCATTTGTCCGTTTATGTGTATGGCCAAAAGCGGTTTATTGATTACACATCAACTTCTGTATAAAATTAACAAAGTTTAAAAAAAATAAACCTGTTTATGTACACGTATATTTTTAAATTGCTCACACATTTAGCAATAATTTATTCAAGTTTTGAATAACGTAGTAAAATTTCAACAAAATTGAGCTATGTTATGATGTCATTATATTGAGTTTACTGCCATAGTCCAATTTTGAAATGTCATAATGTCTATAAGTTACAAACAAGCGAATTCCACGACATTGCAGAAAAGTCATGACAGAAACAAAATATTTGTTTAATTCTGCTTCTCATTCGTTTAATGTCCTGCTTGGTGCAATATTGCTTTGGCTGCGTTTCCTGTCAAGGATTCGATTTTCATCCGCGATAACTTATCTCACACTTACCCATACTTCATCGTGTTAGACCAGACATTGTTTTGTCTTACTTTACATCAGAGGAATTCTATTTAGAAATGATGATCAGGGCATATTTTAAGCATCAATATTAGACCCTTAAATTCTTTCAGTTTTTCTATTTTCTTTCTTTCTTTCTTTCTTTTTTTTCTTATTGTTATCACAGTAAGATTATATAAATTACGTAACTGTTTAAACGTGTTCTCTAAAAGGCACTAGAAGATCCAGAGTAAGATTTTTATATCAAAATTTTAAAAAGAATAATGCATTTTGTTATGCAAATGTTACGTATAGGCAGCATTTAGTATACTCTTTTCGAATGACTTGCCGGCCGATAATCACAAAAATTGCCCGGGGTTCGAAGAACCAAGCGCTGCAGTCTTGACTTTTGACCGGCAAGCCATAAATAAGTGTTTTATTACCTGACATCAGGAATTAATTTGCAGTTTTATTTTCAGTTTTTACTTATTAGCCCAGTAAACATAAAAATTATATTGAATATAGACTGGTCGTAAAACACACATTATGGACCAACACTTTATATCATAAATATGCATTCTTGAGAGGGTGATATGAAAAATGTTCACCGCGAGATATATGAATATCGACCGAGGCGCCAGCCGAGGTCTATATTCATAGTTCGAGGGGTGAATACTTTTCATATCACCCTCTCAGGAATACAATATTTATTTTATCATACCGGAAAATATAAAGGTCAAAACATATACTGGAAAATCAACATAATGATTTAAATGATTTATTTAACATTAAAAAAACTAATTACTAACCAAAATGTGAAGAATTAAGGAGTCTTTACTTGGTAGCACTTAGAAATTGTGGCGACTTTTCTGTGTAATAAAACTTTTTTCGAGCAATTAAGTCGAAACGTTTACATATCTCTGACCCCTATATTTATGCGCATATTTCAACGTAGAGTTCGAAAAAAAAAAAACGGTGATTTCTTATTTGTAAACGAAATATGTAAGTGTGAGCACTCATTTTCTTAGTTAGATCATTTCCAATCCGATGATTATAGTTTCGATTCAATATTTGATAAAAAGTTGTTTTCGAAATTTTTGACACGGAAAGCAAATCAATAAAAAAAGAAAATTGACAGGGTTCATACATGCATGAAAACACGAAAAGTAATTTAATCCTAAAGAATATATAAGCGCATCTTCTGAAAATTTATCGTCTCAGTCTTTTAATCAATCTCTCAACAGGAGATATGATAAAAATTATATCACACGCGCAGAAAATCAAAATCGCGCTGTTGCGCATGTGATATAAATTATGGATCATATCACATGCGCAGAAATTGAAAAAAAAAAGGACGATTTTGCGCATGAGATATTGGGAAATTTGCATTGGGCATTTATATTAGGAATAATAAATAGGAGATATGTGATAGTGCTTAATTACCATACGAGTATACTTGAACACAATCATAAAGCAGACGTCAATTGAAACAAAATGTTAGCCTGTTGTTGACCTTGAGGACAATTATCATTTCAACCAAGAGGTGTTTTTAGTACAGCCGGAAAGAAAAGAATTTTTATTTTTGTTTCACACTGAGAGGTATCTTACGTGGTTTCAAGAGAGCACAAGGAGGTATTGTTCTATTAAATTACCTCAATTAGAGGTCATCAAACTGCAGCTTAGGATTTTATTTAACCTTAAACCTGCTTGTGGCAAGGGTTTCAGCCTTTGCGGCCAGCGGAGACCAAGGTCAGCCTGTACGGATGCGCAGGTTTATATTGGTCTGCACTCTTCGCTATTCAGTCAGTACATTTTCAGTGAACAACCCTTCGAATAATGAATGGTACTGCGCAAATTGAATGAAAGACCAGGCCATTATAGTTATTTAGCAGGGTAAAGGTTAAAAGAGGATTGACATTAATCAAATAAAAATATTAAGATGTAAACACTTCAATGTAATAATAAGATTAAACAATAACCTTACAAAAATACTCATCAGTACATATTGAAGTTCTTACTTTTTAAGATATATTGTGCGTGATATGATAACGATGATATTAGTATGTAATAATGATATGATAATGATAATGACATGATAATGCTGTAACGGTATGGTGATATGATGATAACATGACGGTATGATATAAGGATGATATTGTGGTATAATGATAATGATATGGTTATGGTGATTATGAAATGATGATGATTATGATAATGATGATATGATGATGATGACGACATTATGAGAATATGAGGATGATGATGTGGTGGTGTGAATAGGTTGCAAATTTTCCATATTACGAAATCGTTGTAATGTCTATTTCAGATTGCAACAGATACATTGAAATATAATTATATGGGAAACATCAGGTACAATGAATTAAAGGTAAAAAGTAAAAGGCAGGAAAAAGGTAAAGAAAGTCTTAACTTGATATAAAAGATGTTAATCAGGAACCTATTTTCAGCACTTTTCCCGATCAATAATCAGGCACTAAATTAAAAAAAAAAATAATGATAATAATAATAATAATAATGATAACAGTAATAATAACAATTTTTTAAAAATTCATAGTAAATGGGCTGCTGTGACCAACAAATTTATATCACGTCCGCTTCGGATCATATTTGTACCTCTCCGCTATTGGTTCGAGCCATTCTTAAGTGCAACATGTAAGAAGCAGTCCAACTGGCTAACAAAAACAACAAATCGGTGGTTTTACATAGGCATTCGCTCTTGCCTGTATTAAAAGGGCTTTTTTTTCTGACACTGTGTAGCCTGTTTGTCAATTGACATGTGCTGCAGTTATGAATTCGCAGTTATGAAAATGCAGGCAATTAGGATTCGAGTCTGAAGAGCGCGTGATGTCAAGTTTTGTACTATTTCTATCTGTAACAATTAATTACCTTAACACTTATTTATAGACCGGGCATTGGTATAATCATGATACATATTGTGTCAAATAGAATAATGTATTGCAAGTGTAAAAGCATTGTATATTTTCTGCTTCATTTCATCTACAGTAGATTAATTTAGAAGATGTCGTAAAATATATAATTGTTGTTATTTTTTTAACATGTCAAGTCGTTTGTTGTTGTTTTTTTTTTTGTGGTTTTGTTTTCAGTACTAGAAAACATGACATCTAGTTTCAGCTACAAATATACAGGTTTCTGTTATTATAGCACAGAAAGTGGATGGAATTTCATTATAAATGGTAAAAAAGCATCTCGTTTAAGTCTAGAAACAACAAAGGTGATATATTTAATAAGCCCATACAGTTAACATATATTTTTGACATGATAATCATTATGTAGAATTTGCAAAAAAGAAAAAAAAAAGAAAAGGAAAAAAAAAGACAAGGAAAGACAAATGCAGGATGTTATATGTTAGATGTGGGCCATCCAGATTTGTTTTGCTAAATCCACAACCTCAAAAGTCGAAATCACGAAAGTAGGATGATGAAAGTCGAAACCACGATGGTGAAAGTCGAAATCACGATGGCGGAAACACGATACTACGATGATGAAAGTCGAAATCACGAAACCACGATGATGAAAACGCGATATCTTTTTGCATTTTCACCATCGTGGTTTCGACTTTTACCATCGTACTTTCGACTTTCATCATCGTAGTTTCGACTTTCAACATCAAAGTTTCGACTTTCATCATCGTGCTTTCTACATTCGACTTTTATCATCGTAGAAATCACGAAAGTACGTTGAGGAAAGTCGAAACCACGATGGTAAAAGTCGAAACTACGATGGTAAAAGCCGAAATCACGATGGCGAAAACACGAAACTACGATGACGAAAGTCGAGAGCACGATGATGTAAACACGAAATTATATCGCGTTTTTATCATCGAGGTTTCGTGATTTCGACCTTCACCATCGTAGTTTCGAGTGTTTCACTATCGTGATTTCGATTTTCACTATCGTATTTTCGACTTTTATCATCGTAGTTTTGTGATTTCGACTTTCGAGATATGGGGTTCAGAAATAGAAATATCGAAGGTCCAAACAGAACACCGTATTAGAACGCTTGTCTGCACGGGGTTTGGTAACAAGTAACACAGAAAGAAAAATTACAAAGCGTTCGAAATGTAGTAATAAAATAATTTCCTGCAGGCTATTGATTGTTTACTTGATGTACTTTAGTGAGACGATGTAAAACGAAATAGGGCTATGATACACAATTCTGAGGGAAGACATAATAATACAAATACCCTACGTTCGAGAACATCCATCCAGTTATGATAATTGTATTAGTTTATTTGCATATTATACAAAATGTCTGAATAAATAATAGCTTGGACAGAAAGTTTACAGCATGTGAAAGAATTGAACCATGAAGTTACACTAATTAAAATCAAAATTTCAACGTTTTAGTGACAGTGATAATTAGTGTAGGTACTTCTTTTTATGCGCAATAATGACTCATCCATAAGCAAGATTTGCTGTCCATTCAACGAAGGTGAAACAAAAAAAAATCGTCGGCAACTCTCTCGTTTTTTTTTTTGTTTTTTTTTTCGGTGAACGCCGTCTAAATTCGTTTTCGTTACCTATGCCACGTGACTTCAGTTTGCAAATCAAACTACTTGATAACGCATTATAGATAATTTATCAAAATGGAAGATTTATGCAACACTCTGCCTGATTGGACGAGAGCGTCAATTTCTTTCACTCTGTTGATTGTGCTACGCTGAAGCGTTTATCCTAAACGACGCTGTTCACAGTTTTAAAGCTAACTTTGGCTCAGTATATTTAGCAAGAATATTGATATATCTCAAAATGATAAGTAAGTTTAGTAAATATGATAAAAACCTGTTAAAAAATACAAAAAAAAATTTTAAAAAATCCAAATTAAAGAAATTTAAAAATACGGTCTGCGTATCACAAAAAAAGGGGTGTGAAAAAAGTTCTTTATTAGAGAAGTGTTTTTTAAAAAGTTTTCCCCCTTGTTAAAATTTGTCGTCGATATAAAAAAGGGTTTTTTGCTAAGGGGGGGGGGTTTTTAAATTCAAAATTCCCAAAAAAAATGAGTACGGTTTCCCTTTGAAAAAATTTGTTATAAAAAAAAAACCCTTAAAAATTTATTAAAAAGGAATATTTTTTTTTAAAGAATGGAATCCCAAATTAGAACCCCAGTTAAAAAATCGTTTAAAAAAATTGGGCCCAAAACAAAAACCGGAAATTAACGAAACGTAATACTAAAAACCCCAAAAAAAATTTTTGTTTAAAGTGGTCAAATGGGAAAAAATTTTTCACCCAAAAAAAAAAATGCAAAAGTATCCCCCAAAAAGCCCTTTTTTTTGCAAATAAACTTTTAACGGTTTCAGTAATCCTTTTCCTTTTTAAACCTTTTTAAAACCGGTTAAAAGAAAGGTCAAAGTATGCAAAAAAAATTCCCCTAAATTCTCTTTTTAAAACTGAAAATAAAGGGTTTTCGCTGCATACAGTTTTTTAAATAAAAAATGACTGGGGTTTAAAAATTTTTGCTTAGGAAAAGAAAAAAATTGAAAAATTAACAATTGAAAGTTTTGGGCTTGACCTTCACTTTTTATAGGTACAAAAAGCCCCAAAGATTAAATGAATACGAAAAAAAAAGGGGGCTATTGTTAAAGCGGGAAAAAGGGGCCCTATTTTAGAAATAAAAAAAAGAAAATAAAAAAAAATTTCCTTTAATTTTTTTTTCCCCAAAAGAAAACCCAAAATTAAAAAAACTTAAATTTTGTAGAAATTTTTAAATTGGGGCCCGCACCAATTTTGGTTCAGCGGGGACTTTCCCCCCTTTTTTTGGGGGCTGCAAGGGGAAAAAAACAAAAATTGTTTTAAATACAGCGCCATAAACCTGGGGGGGAAAATTTTTTTCCCCCCCCCAAAAACCTTGGTCTGGTGCATCTTTTTTAAAGGCCTCTTCCAAATTTTTTTTAATTTTGGGGAACCTTTGGGCCCTTTTAGGGCCCAAACTATAACTAAAAGTGAAATCCTTTTTTTCGCTTTAAAACCACAAAATTTTAAAAATTTTTTTAAATCAAACTCGATGCGATGGGGAACAAAAAAAAAGGGTCCCGCTTTTTTGGTAAAAAATGGAAAAAGGGGGGCCCCAAAAATTTACTAAAAATAAAAAACCCGAAAAAAATGCCCCTTTTCCATGAACCGCTTCTTTAACCCTCATCAAACTACTGCTGAAAAATTATTCGCTAAGGAAAACCCAAAAACAAATTTGCACCCACAAACCTTTGCAAAAAATTTAAAAAGAAAAACCCAATTAAAAGGTTAAAGTGGGGTTGTTTAAAAGTTTGAAATTTTAAAAAATGTTAGAAAAAAGATAAAATTTAAATTTTAAAAAAAAATAAAAAACCCTTTTTTCCTAATAAAAATTCGCCGCCCCATCATTTTAAAAAAAATTTTTCTTGTTACTTCTTGTCCTCGGGGCCCATGTGTTCTCGAAAAAAAATTGAATTCTAAAAGCAAATTTAAGAAATGAGCTTTTAACCTCCGCACGCGATTTAATTTTCCCGGGAAGAAACACTTTGTTTTTTTTTGTAAAAAAACCCGTCTGCTCTTATGAAAAAACAAACAAACCAAAAACAACCTCCCGTGTCAAATGTAAAAATATCAAAATTTATTTTAAAAATTCTTTTTTTTTTTTTTTTTTTTTTTTTTTTTTTTTTTCAAAAATTTAATTTTTTTTTTTTTTTTTTTTTTTTGGCTTTAAAAGCAACTTACGAACCAGCAAAAAAACGGGTTAAAAGAACCCTTTAAATCCTAAAAAAAAACCCTTGGCGCTTTTAAAAACATTGAGACGGGGACTAATTTTAACCTTTTAAAACTTTTTGGTAAAGGGCCCCCGTGAAAATTTGGGCCCAAAAACGAAAAACAAAAAAAAAAAACTTGCTGTAAAGGGAATTTAATTTCCCGTTGCCCTACCAACGGGAAAAAAGGGGGGGTTTTCAAAAAAAATTTTAAACCTAAAAAACCCACTAGCCCGGTCTCTGTTTAACAATTTGGTGAAAAACCTCTAATGTATCAGTCTATAAACTGCAAAAAATCCCATTTTTTCCCATTACAAAAACCAGAGACAGAGGGGGGGGAAAATAGACACGACAAAATCAGGCCCCAAAAACCAGTTTTAAAAATCGAACGGGAACAAGGCTTTGCAGACGTTGGTTTTTAAAAGGGTTAAATCCCGGGGTTTTGGGTTTTGGAAAACCCGGGGCTGAAGTCCTTGGGGTTGGAAATGAAATAAGCTTTTTTCGTTTGGGTAAACAAACCCGGAAAAACCCTTTTTTCCTCTGAAAAGGTTCTAAAAATTTTAAAATAAAAAGGTGGCCGGGAATTTAAAAACCTTGTTTAAAAGCCCTAAATTTCCTCGAACAGAGGGAAAAATGTGAAAAAGAGACCCTGTGAAAATTTAATTTTAATGAACAAAATAGATTGGGTTAAAAAAAAACCCCGCAAAACATTAAAAAAACATTGAAAAAAGGGGTTTAAAAACACGAATAAAAAAAGCCCAAAGCCCATAGCAGAAAAAAAAATTCCCAAAGGGGCACAACTCCCGAGGGCCCTGAAACGCTCCAACACAATTACAAAAATTTGGGGGTTTAAAAATTTGCACTGGGGGTACAAATCCGCCGTATTTTTTTTTTTTTCCAGGTTTAAAAGGAAAAAAAGGGGGTTTTTAAAAAAGGCCCAAAACCCCCTTAAAAAGGGGAAAAAACCCCCCTGGGGAAAGAAATTCCCCTGCAAAAATTTAAAAATAAAAGGGGAAAACATTTTTGCCCACACAGCTGTTTTTAAAAAAAAAAGGTAGTTAAACCCAAATTTTAATGTAAAAAAAAATTTGAAAAGAGTTTTCTTTTTAAACGGGCCCCGAAAAAACACAGGCCCGCCAGGATGGGGGTATGAGGGAAGGGGGGAAACTCGAAATAAAAATCGGCAAATTTTGAATTCTCCATAGGGGAAGTTGGCCCTTTCCCGTTTTTCTGCAAAAAGAAATGTAAAAATTTTCCCCCCTTGGGTTAGAAATTTAAACACAAAATTTTTCGGGGGGTTCAAGAAAAAAACATGGTTTAAAAAAAGTCTTTTCTTGTTTTTTCTTATTTCCTCAAATTTTTCCTGTAAAATTTCTTTTTTTGGACCTAAAACGCTTTTTTCGTGGGGAAAAATAAAATTTAAATTCCTCCGCAAAATTTAAAATGATTTTACAATATAAAGAAACCCTTTGGCAAATTTATTTCAGCATTTAAAGCAAAGGGGTTCCAAAGGCTTTCGAAGCATCTTTTAAAAATTTAAAAATTTTTTTAAAAATTTGGGTTTTTTTTTTTTTAAAATTTTTCCTAAAAAAAAGGGAATTTAGTTTTTTTAAATTAAAGTGTATTCGAATGCATGAACTTATCCCCCAGTTATTTAAAATTTTCCTAAAGAATAATTGAAAAAGTTCACAGGGCTCCCACACATGGGGCTAGGTCCAAAATTCAAAGCGTAAACCCTTTAAACCCTCATTTTGGGACATCCTAAAACTGGCAAAAAAAGCGAGAAATGTAGGGGTCATGTATCGCTAAGAGAGTTTTTTCCTGACACATTTCCTTACGCAAAATCAAAATTGCTGTGACCGGGTTTTTTTAAAAAAACCCTCTTCCCGAAACTTTTTTTTAACTTTACCCAAATACCCCTTCTCCCCTCATTTCCACCAAAAATTTCAAATAATATATCCACAATAAAATTTATAAAAATTTAAACAAAAATAAATTTTAATTTACACCTCTGTGGCCACCGGGGAAAAAAAGTTTTAAAAATAACATTTTTTTCCCTTTAATGCACCCAGACCTGAGGCTCCACCCCTTTTCCCCTTCATATATTTTCTATTTAAAAATTAAACCTATTATTTTTTAGCACTTTTATCAATCAATTATTGAACATGTCCCAACCTTTTAAGAATGTTCGAAACGCAAATTTTTGAAAAAAAATTTTAAAAGCAAACCCCATAAATGAATTTTATTTTTAAAATTGATCGAAATCGATAAGAACAGAAGCGTTTGAAATATGATGTATAACTGTTTGAAACATTTTACTTTTTTGTATTTTTGTAAATGTGGAATATATAGTGATATTAATACAGATTGCAAAATTTTATGGAAAAAAGGTGTTTTAAAAAAAAAAAAAAAAAGGGATTTTCAACCTCATTTAAATTGTTTAAACCGCATGAAATTTCACCAATCTCAAACAAAAAAGATGTTAAACTTCACAAAAACAAATTTAATTTGGGTTTTAAAAATAAATAGTAATAAAAACATCTTTTTTCTCTTTTAAATAATTTTGTATGCCCATAATATTGTAAACAAAACTGTAATTCTAAAAGGGCTTATAAACTGCAATTCTAAAGAAAGTAAATTTTATTTTTTTTTTTTTTTTTTTTTTGTTTGTTCAAAAAACCCAGTTGGGACACAAAAAGACAACGAAAGACCGGGTGACTTCAGTTACCAGGTAATTAAATTAAAACCTTTCTCTCCGGTCTTATTTTAAACACTGATGTATCCCAAAACCACAAAACCAAAAAAATTTTCCAGAGTATTTTAGTAGGTAAACAAAAAAAGACCCAATTTTTTTCCCAAGCCTATTTACAAAAACTTTAAGTTCAAACGTATTAAAAATTTAAGTAAAATTAAAAAAATGTACGCGTAAAGCCCCTTCAAGAAAACAAAAAACGGTTTGGGGGGGCCATTGTTCCCCTTTTTAAACCTGTCAAGACTGCACGATCATCGCTTGTAAAAAAAAAAATAGACGTCACCGGGGGACGCTCAAAAAAGGTTTTCCCCCAACTGTTGCCCTAATCACGGAAAATTTTGGGGGTCTTTTTTGGGGGATCGAAAGACCAAAAATTTCCTCTGACACCCATACCACCGTTTCGGGAAAAAAATAAACCCAAATTAAAGTTTAAAATATGTATACAGACTATTCATACACAAGATGAATTAAGAAATATGAGAATTCCAAACAAGAAATACAGAGCTTTTGGTCAGTATGACGAACATCACTGCACCTGCTGCTTAAGATTCCAGAAACTAAAACTTGGGGAGAAAATTTGTACATAAATAACATATCCCAGTTAAATAGAAAAAATTATACTGGGCCCTTTAAAAAAACCAACCCCCTTTTGTTCCCAAAAAAACCAAGAGAGATAGCGACATCAAGTCATCAAGGGGTTAAACCCGGGATGAGGGAAAAATAATGTTTTCTTTTTTTCCTTTGTACAACACATGCCCCCTATGCCAAAAACCTTTCCCAAAAAAAAAAAAATTTTCCCCTTGCAGAAATATAAACAAAAAAAATTTTAAACCACAACATACCAGCACAGTTAAAGTTTAAAAAAGGCGTACGCTAAAAACCCCGTAAAAAGAGGGGCAAAAATTTCCCAATAACAAAATTTTCCCTTTTAAACTTTGGTATTGAAGGGGACAATAAACAAAGGGAAAAAAAAATATGCAAAAAAAATTTAATAGGTAAACCGGTTTCAAAAAAGGGGTTAAACTGCCCTTAAAAAACCCCTTTTTTGGGGGGAAATGGGGGTTTTTTAAAGGGGCAGAAAACCCTCTTTTTCGATACCGGTGACCTATGATTTTTAGCATTTTTTGTTTTTTTAATATTGTCCCTTCACTTCCAAATTTTAAAAAAATTTCTGTTATTGGGAAAATTTTCGCACCAAATTCTAGCATACGCCTTAAGGGATTTTTATTTCAAATACTTTAAACAAATACGCAAAAAAATTGAACGTATCTCACATTGCCCCGGGCTTACCCATTTTTTCCCCCTTTCTTCAGTCTTTTTTGGGAGGCCCATGCCTTTTCCAGTGTTGGTGTCCCCCCCCGGAAAAAACAAAAAAAGTGTTATTTCTTTTTTCCTCATCATACAGAAAGTTTGCGGGGAGAAAAACATTACACATTTTTGTTTTCAAGATTAAAAAAAAAAAAAGGGATGCAAAACATTAAATTTGAGGAAAAAAAAATTACATTAGGGTGACCCTTCAAAATCATTAATAAAGAAAATTTTATTCCCGGGGGGTTAGGCTAGCGACTTTTACCCTTTTTATAAAACTTTAACGACACTTTATAATAATAAAAAAAGTCACTGAAAATCAGATGTCCTGGCATGCACTAAATGTAAAACAAACTTACCAATGGAGAAATTTTTCCCCAGAGGACTACGGCATCCGACCAACTCGTTTTGTTCTGTTTTCCACCGGGGTAGTTTCCCAAAGATTCTGGTGCCACCCACTTGTTTTGGTTTTCCTCCTGAAATTATACGGTGCCCTCTTTCCCCCTTTATAACCATAGAAAATTGCCCAAAATAACGTATTATTCTTTGGGCCTGCTCCCGGGCATATAAATTTTTTCCCTTTTGGGCGAATGGGTGCAGCCCCAAGCAGCCTGCACATCCTTATTCTGATCAGGGGCTGCCCCTGTTCGCTATTCGTCAAAAATTTTCAGAAAACTAGAAATACACTGTTTATGCCCGGGGGCGAATGCCCGACCCCGCCAGCACTTTTGGCCGTAAGTGGACTTGACTTTAACCCAGGGCTTTTTTTCTTGCGCAGAAACTCTTTAAATTTTTGCCCTCTTTATGGTGAAAAACCCTTGCCAATTTTACATAAAAATTCCACCCCGATGAAAAAAGAAATGCTCCGGACAAACCCCAAATTTTAAAACCCCCCACAGTTTTAAAAGGTGAGCGTCGGTCAAAGGGATCGGGGGGTCGGGGTTCGATCCCGGGGGGGGCTATGTTCTCCGGACTTTTTTGAAAAAACGAAAATTGTGTCTGAAATCTTTAGTCCTCCACCTTTTGATTCATGTGGGGAAGGGCATTTTATTTGCGGAGAACGGGTTTTGAAACTGTACAGAATCCAGGAACACGGGGTTAGGTAAACTGCCCGCCTTTACATGACTAAAAATACTTTTTAAAAAAAGGGGGGCGTTAAACCCAAAAAAAAAAACAAACTCCAATTTGACATTTGACCTCCAGCTGCCCCTTGCCCTTTTAAAGGGATAGAACAGGGGAATTTACGCACAAACCCCTTTCTCTTTGGGGTAAACATTCATGCCAAATATAAAAAAAATTTGGCCAGGCATGTAAAAGTTATGGTCCACAAACTTAAATTTTGGGACCTTTGACCCCCAACGGGGGCCCCTTGACCTTTGAGATGGAACAGGGGGTTTGCCTTTTTAAAACCTTTTCTAAATTGGGGTAAAAAATTCATGCCAAAAAAAAACAAATTGGTCCAGCACCAAAGATATACCCCAACAAACTTCATTTGCCCTTTGATTTCCCAAACTGGCCCCTTGACCTTTGCGATAGGAACAGGGATTTTGCGCAGACACTCCTCTCATTGAGGAAACTTTCACGCCAAAAAAAACCCCGTTTTTGGCCCAAGAAAGCCAAAGTTAGACCCGGGAAAAAAAAGGGAGGGGGACGCACGCACAAACAACGACCCGTAAAAAGTGACGACTAATAAAACCCCAAACGCAACGGGGCCGAAAAAAAAACTTTTCGATAAAAAATTGGAATTGCCCAAATTGAATAACGGACAAGTTCTTATAGAAATTTAACGGGGTAGGAAAAAAAAATTTGAAAAAAGATGGCCCAAGTAATAAGAGTTTTTTTTTTCATAAGATAAAAACAGTTTTGATACTAAAAAAAAAAAATGAAAAACGCTCGCCCTCTCAGCTCAATAAGAAAAGCGCATATTTAAGCATCGTTGGGTCGTGGGTTCGATTCACAGGGTGAAGCATATGTTTTACCTCACGATCTGATGAAAGACATTGTGTCTGAAAACATTCGTTCTCCAACTCTGATTAATGTTGAGAAGTTGGCAGTTACTTGCGGGGAATAAAACCGGTTTTTTCTTGAACAAAATCCAGAACATTTGTTGGGTTAACGCCCGCCTTTTACATAGCTGAAATCTGTTAAAAGGGAAATTGGCCCAAATCAAAACAAAATCAAAGAAAAAAGGCCAGTTTCTTTTCCAAAATTTTAAAGACCATAACCCAAGCTGCTATCGATCTTGTCCAAGACAAGGGGTCAATCTTTGAAATTTTTAAGGGTAAGAAAAGGGCCAAAAACCTCAAGAGTTTTCCGGGGGTTTATCCAACCTGTCCAAAGATAAAATGCCCCATAAACATTGCGCCCAAGGTTTGGGTTGAACACTGGGATAATAACTACCCAAATTCCCCTAAAAAATTTTTCGCAATGTCAAGTATTTCAAAGGCAAATCCGGAGAATCCGGTGCCTATTACCCCAGGGCCGCAAACATATGTCCTTTAAATCATTGTGAGCAATTTTTGATAAACTTTGGGTTAAAACAAAATAATCATGGGCCAAAATTGTAGGGGCAATTATCAGCTTTTTTCTTGTTTTTTGGAACTTTTTATATCATTGCCATTACCATTTTTGGGCTTTTACGTTTTTACTTTTTTAACTATCGCTTCTACAAAATTTTTTGATTTAATAACCCAAAAAAAACAAAAATGAAAAATTTCCCTTTTCTTTTTTTTTGAAAATTTTTTATAACAGGGGGAAAAAATAAAAAAACTACAAAGCGTATGAGATGTTTTGTGTATAAAGACACCCAAACCCAAAAAGGGTTTTCTGATCCAAAACCCGTTTTTCCTTTCTCCATCGCCTCCGCCCCTTTTGGGAAAGGTTGGGGCCCGAAGCCTGAAATCTTCACCTAAATTAAGAAAGGTAAAGAAAATTTTTGGGCTCCCCAACGTCGGAACGATCTGAATTGATACAGTTTTACAAAATGAAAGTGGGTTTTTTGGAGGAAAATTTCAACAGTAATTTTTAAAAGGTAATATAGCCCCCCTCCCGATTTCCCAAGGGACTGTTAAAAAATGTTTCCACAAATTAAAGTTGACGAAAATTTCGACAAAACGGGAAATTTTTTAAGGGTTTTCATTCCCCATTTTGCTGCTGAAAAATTTTAAAAACATGCCAAAAACCGTCTTTTTTTTTTTTTCAGCGAAGCGCAAAATGATACATACGGACTTTTTTTTCTAAATAGCGTTTTTATACAAATAAAAACAAAACCCAAAAACCCTTTTATTTCAACCTATTTTTAAAACTGTTTCCCCCTTGATTCAAATTTAAGAAATACTGATAGAAAATGTAAATTTTTAAATTAGATAAACAAAATAGAAAATTTAAAATAATTTTGGCGGAGAATTAAAAAATGTGAATCTGAAATACAAATTAAAGCCCACCCCCCCCTTTTCCAGCAAATTTTCCCTTTCCCTTTTGCCCAAGGCCCCAAGTCCAAATGGGAAAAATTTTTCCCCTTGTAATTCCTGAAAAATTTTTCTTGCGATCGAGTAAGTAATCCCGCATTGTTCCATTCTCGCAGTACTCATATATGATAAATGGTCCCACTGGATGTAGCAATAAACATACTTAGTTAACCTTTAGTTATGGGAGCGTGCGGGATTATGATCTCACTGTTTGTCATTCAGAAAATTTTCATGAATACCCTTTTTGAAAAATAATTGGCACTGCCAAAAATAAAAAAGAGGGGCAATCAAATTTTAGTAATTTTTGCAGGAAAAGGTTGGGCCCGTATTTTTTTTCAATATGAAAAATTGCGATTTAAAAATATTTTGGGTTGTTACGATGCATGGGTTGTTTTATTACTTTTACCCTTTTGGCGTTTAAAAACCCAAAAATTTTTCTTCCTTCTTTGTCAATAAAAGGGGCCCAAAGTTAACTTAAAACCAATGTTTTTCTTGTCAACTAAAAATGTTTTTAAACCCCAAAAGGGGTAAAGGGTGTGATAAAAAGGGTTTTTTTTAAAACACTACCCTACCCTGCAGTGTTGCTTTTTCAGAATTTTTTGGGGTCTGGGACCCCTTCGAGACGCTTACGCGCTTAGACTGACACCTCTCGATATTTTTCTTATTATTTCTGCTATGTATGTCAGGCGAGTATAGAGTATTGAAAACCTTTAAGGAAATCTGTGCCCCCACATGCATATCATTTTGATAAAAACTTATCAAAAGAAAAAAATAAAATTTTAAAATTTTAAACCCGACTAGCGTCGCCCGCTGAAAACTGCCCAATTTAAACTTAAGGACTTTGGGATGGTCTCCAACTTTTTCCCCAGAAAATTTTTGATTTTGGCCTTCATCAGTAACTCATCTTCAGGTGGGGAATCCCTCCGGTACGAAAAGAAAATAAAAAAATGGGGGGGGGGGTGTCAAAAATCAATTTTTTGTTTTAAAAATTTTTATATTTTTTTAAAAAAATTAAACCCCAATTTTGTACAATAAAACCAAAAATTTTTTAATATTAAAAACCGGTTCGCTTCATTTTATGTATTTTTTATAGCTGGAATGTTTACGTTCCATCTACAAAATATTTCTACAAGTTTATGTAAAAGTCAAAAATTTAAATAAGTTATTATTTTTGAAAATTGGGAAAAAACCCAAAGATTTCTTCAGCGGAAATATGCGCGATTTTTAGATGCAATATTTTTTTGCCAAAAGAACGAGTGCATATTTCCCGATGCAAAGATAATAACCTTTTTATTACATACCACCCTACACGCATATAAAAATGTAAATATCATAAAGGGGTTCAAAAATTTTGAATAGGATTGAAATACTGATCTTGAAAAAAAAAAATAGGCAACAACACACATTGAATTACGTAAACGCACCCGATATGAAATTCACGTCATGTATGGAAAAATATTAAACTTTTCCCGGGAAACCATTTTAACTTAACAGGGTTTTGGGGGGGGAAAAAAACTTTATGAAAAAAATGTTTTGAAAAATTTGCCTAAAAAGCAAAAATCGTTTGCATTTTTTGTTGTAATAGTGAATGTTTTTAAGCGTCCGGTTTTTTATAGTTTAAAAAATTAAAGAAAAAGAACTGCCCTTTTTTGACCCAAAATCGTTAATCATTAAAAAAAAAAATTTAAACCCTTTAAAGGGGTTTTAGCTACAAAAAACACCCCCTGCCCTTTTCCCCCCCTTTTAAGTCAAGCTTTTTGATTTTTGCAAATGTCCCCTCTTGTTTAAAGTTTCAAATGAAATGCCCTTTTCGTCGATATCCATTTTTGGACGTTTCCAAATATCCTTCCCCCTAGATGTAAAACCAATTTTGCCGATTCGAAAAAAAAACAACCAAAAAACAAAAACCGAGATAAAAAAATTTTAAAAAAAATTATAAAAGCAAGTAATAAAATCTTTCAAATTAATTTTTGGGAAATTATACAGAACAACACCAATTAAGGGTCAATGAAAAAATAACGAAAAAATATAAAACGGGTTTTTAAATTGAAAAAAAAAAGTTTTCAAAACTGCAAAAAAAATAAAAAAACTTAAACTTTTTAAACCGTATGATCCCAAAAGGTCATACATTGGCCCAAGGTGTCCACGGTTTAAATTTTGCGAAAAAAAAGAAATTGGACACCACTGGAAAAGTGGGAATGGCTTTTTTAATATATAAACACATTATCTTTTTTAAACAACAAAAAGTTTGTGTTTTTTTGTCCAAAACTTTAAAGGGGCTACCCCCCCAAACCTTTACATTTAAAAATCCCCCCTTTAAAAGGGTTTTTGGTTAAAATCTTTTAAAAGATTTTCTTAAAAATTTATCTCTACATGTTTTTGTTCCGGTTTTTTTGAAATTTCATTAAAGTAAATCAGTCGAAAGAGTGGAGGGGGGAGAAACCCTTTTAATTTTTACGTATTATTTTTAAATTTCTGAATAGGGGAAAACCCGTGCGCTTACAAAATTTCATTTTCATTTTTCTCAAACCCAAACGAAAGCTAAAAATGGGTTTTTCAAAAAAGCTTTAAGATCACTCAAAATCATGGCCACTTTCCCTTTGGTTTTTAGACCCCCTTTTGGTTGGGCCCCACTCCCTCCTGCATGCCTGCCCTTTCTGCCCTCTCCGGCTGCCCGGCCCCGAAACTCCCTGGACTTGTTAAAACAGGGGGGTATGAAGCCGCGCCCGAAAAAGGAAGACCTTTAAACCACAACGAAACCCAAAATAACCAAAAATTCCTGTTTTTTTAAAAGTCCGTTACATTTTTGTTTTTGAAAACCAAAAACTTTTGTTGTTAAAATTTAAAATTATAAATCATATGGCTGAGAGTATCAAAAAAATTATCTCCCCTCCTACAAAAATTTTTGGGCTTTTCCCTTTTGGTAAACGACGTCACGTGTAACGGGATAAATTCCAAATTTCCGTAGAAAAATTACAGAATAAAGTTTGATTAAAAACAAAATGGCCCCGAAACGCAGGGAATTTAAAAACAAGTCAGTTTATAAGCCCAACTATAATACTTTTCCGAGATAAAAAATTAGGTTTTTTTTCCCCGCTTTTTTTTTTCCGATCAATTTTAAAGGTTCGTAAAGGGTGAGGGGAAAATTTATAAAGAAGAACAGTAACTCTGAATGGCAGGGCCCGCGATTGCCCGTTGACAGGTTGAAATTTTTTTTTAAAAAAATCATCAAAAAGCAAAGGAAATTAACACTTTTTGTAAGACAGCATTTTGTTGTAAAAATCTTTTTAATCTACCTCAAGAAAAAGGAATTAATAGGAAACGGTACAAAAGGGGAAGTTTTAAGACTTTCTGACATCGTCTAATTAAAGTTTTTTTCAAAAGAAAAAACGTAAAAGTTTTTAAAAACCAGTACATAACCTTTTATAAATGAGTTTTTCGTTTTTTGGTGTTTCTGTCAAAAAACATTTCCCTTTTTTTCTTTTTTGGGGCGGGTGAAAAACAATTTAAAAATTCAAGCATGAAAACCGGGAAGATTTCAGGATTCCAGTCTGCACTGAAAGTATTTTTATTAACCAAAAAAATTTGTGCCCAATCAGTACAGCAGAATGAAAAAAGGTAGTGGGCGAAAAAAACGTTACGGGGGCTTTTTGGGGGGGGGGCGGGAAAAAAGGATATACGCGTCTCAAAAATCCAATCAGGCGAGAGCTTCGCTGAAGGGAAATTTCTTTGACAGCGTATACCCCGGGATCCTTCCCCACAACAGGGGAAAACCCTAAAAAATTTAAAATTTGCACAGATTTGATACAAAGTGTGAAATAATCTTATTTAAAAATTTAACAGCGACAATAAAAGCCGGTGATGAATATCTGCAGAAATAAATACAATGTGTAAAACTTTTTTCAAAACATTAATTTTGCTATGCAAAATTATATATGCTTTTCAAATGATTTTTATCAAATATCACAAAAACAATCGTTTTAACAAATTTATAACTGTTTACTGCTTAAATGAAGTGGATGACATTTTCGCAGTCATACATCCACAATTGCATGGCGTTACTCTCCTTTGTGATTTTGACTTTAAGATATGCGGTGTCTAAAACAGATATTGTCATTTCACTTTCCAAATTTGAGTTGACACTTATAAACAAACTGAAAGTATTTTTAAACCACGTGAGCATTATGAGATTTTTTCCCTTTTTCCAGATAAAAAATTTATTCCCCCCCAGGAAAAAACCTTTAAAGGGGGGCCCTTCTTGTCAAAGTGTAAAGGGGTTACTACTTCGAATCGTAAAGGGAGGAATAGTATAAATTTAATACAGCGTTGATTAATAAAAAGAAAATACTTTTTTTAAATTGAATTGTTTTTTAAATTTTCAGAACCTACCAATAAAAAACCCTACAATAACCCCGGGGCTTGCTCCATTTTTCTTGTTTCTAGAATCCCGCTTTTGAAGATAAAATTTATGATATAAAAAAATTTTATAAATATAATATTTTAAATATATAAAAAAAATTAAATATATATATAAATGAGCCGCATCATGAAAAAACCAACATAGGGGCTTTTTCCCACCACCTGGATCAGGTAAAACTGTTCGCTAAGGGTTTTTTCTAATTGCAATGGGGTTTTTAAAAAGCGAACAGAAATTGATCCTGACCAGAGGGCGCGGATTTTTTGTTTGAATCCTTTTTAGGGGGCCGGGTTTTACGTCAAGTTAGGGACCCAATTTTACGGAAACACATTTATTTTAAACAAAAAAATTCCCCTGTTTTTAAAAGGGTTTAATCACACTCCAATTTTTAATTATTTTTTTAAATCACAGAACGCAAAATTAATAGCAAAATGGGTTTTTTTAAATGTATGAAATTAAGATTAAAGCTTTTTTTAAAATTAATACGTAACAAAAAAAAGATACTTGAAATACCCCAAAATTTTAAACGATGAAAAATTACAGTAAAATTTAGGGTTTGAATATTTGACCTTTTTAACGCAAAAAATTTCGAACGAATGAAACAAACAGGCATTTCTTTTTTCCAACCTAACTAAATTTCATCAAACTTTCCCTTTTAAAAAAAAACAATACGTATGGGGGTTTTATCGAAGGGTAAATCCCAAAAGGGGCCAAATTTACAAAAAGAAAAAGAAGCACTTTATCCTTTCTTTTTTACTCGATGTGTTTTCTTGACTTTTTTTCGAACTTTTTTTCCACTTTTAAGGAACGCCCGTCTTTTTGTACTGTTGCAGCTTTGGGGCATTTTCTTTCCCAAAATTTATACTTTTAGTCTTAACAGCGCCAGCCCAAGAATGTCGAAGTGTTTGCTATTTCCAGGTGCGTAGTAAGTGTCAAGCATTATTTCTTCATTGGCTTTCTGTTGGGAAAAACAAACATTCTATCACACAATATGTTTAAGTAAAATGTTTTAATACGTTCCCTACATTTAAAAAATTATTTATCCATTTACATTACAAGAACCCAAAGTTTAAAAATTTTAAAATAAAGTAAAATTTTTTGTCTAAAAAAATTTCATGCCAGATAAAGGAAGGGCGGGACGGGGGAAAAAAATAAAATAAAAGACGGGGGCCCCTTATAAAATACCCCTCTCTAGCTAAATTGGGGGTAGAATAAAAACTATTATTAAAAAAATCACAAGTATTTCTAGTAAAGCTCCAATTATCAGGGTTTCTTAATCGTTTTACCTTTTTTTTTAAATTTACTAAAACATTTCAGCTCCCCCCAAAACCACGACAATTTCTCGGGAAAGGGTCCCGGGCGACACGAAACCTTTAGGAGTGGGGATTAAAATTACTATTTTTTCGGGAACCGCTGTCTAAATTGTTTTACAAATCATGTTCTTTTATTTTTTCAGTATTTTAAACAAAAAATTTCGTTTTTAAACTTTTAAAAAAAGGGGATTTCATGGGCCCAAATGCAGACAACAAAAATTGATGATAATGCATATAATCCCGGGCATGCGACATGACTTTGTATGGTGAGAAAAAAACATACAGTTTCATCAAAATTTTTGGTTTTCCTAACATTTATTATGTTCTTTGGAAGCACAAATGCAAAACCCTTTTACCCGCAGAACCCCATATTTTTCCCCCGTTTTTTTTTCATGCGGGGGCTGATTTTTATTTTATAAATTTTTTAAAGCCAAAACCTTTAAATTTACGTTTATAATTTGATATAAAAAATGCTTTTCCCCGTTTTATTTTTTTAAGTATCTTTTAAAAGTAAAACGTCCCTGAAAATATTGATATTGTTTTAACAAATATAAAAAATTTCAATTACAAAAATAAAAGAAACGAATGTAATTTTTCACTGTTGAAATAAGGACGAACACTTACATTTTTTAAGCCCTTTCAGATTTTTTACAGCACCCACCCAGAACAAAAACTAAGCTTTTAAAAATACAGTTAAAAATGCTTAATCGCTAGGTTTTAAAAGGAAGGGTAACGCATTATTTCATGACATTACATCTGCGAAACGGAGGGAAATGGCGGGACCCAAGGCCCCGGGAGGGCTATTGTAGCAACGTATTCCAGGTCCCCTTTTGATTTTAATTTAAAAATTAACACACGCAAAAACTTTCCTAAACAAAAAGTGTAAAAAGCTGGGAAAAAAAATACATTTTCCATTAACGTTTTTGAATTCTATGAAAAAGCAGGAAAGACAGCGTTCCTTGATCACGTTTTCACATTTTCCCTTTTTAAAATCCGTTATGGGCCGTTTAAAACGTTTACGCTTTGCCACGAAAAGGGGCGGTAACGAACGGGGAGCGACAGTAGAATTTTCTCTCTTAACACACATTACTCCCTGTCTGCGCCCCATTAAAAACAAAAACAAAAAACAAAAAGAAGTTCTATGCGAGAATGTCTTTGAAATGCCTTGTATCTTTGTTCTATCTCATTTTCAAATTGTGTTCTTATAATTTAACGTGTCGAACAGATTTTCCCAACTAAGTGATAGGTTTTTGTTTTATACATGGTAAATTTTTTCTGCAATTATCCCGCGAACAAGTTTTGAAAATTTTACTTAGGATATTCTTCTTTAGTTACTTTCCCCTTCATGTTTAAAAAAGTAACAAATAAAATTTTTTTTAAGATCGGGCAAAAACGTGGAAATTTTTAGAAATTCCCCCTAAGTAATTTTTTGACAACCCCAACAAATGATTTTCGACGCGCTAACAATGCTTGATTAATCCGTAACTTTTTACAGAAGCCGTACTTTTTTCCCAAGGCACCTTGCTATCAAAAACCAACAATTGTCCAAGTCCAGTCCTGCTGCGGAAAGAAACACTTTTCTTCAACTCAACACAAAAAAAGTCGTCCCTAGCCTAAAAGTCAGGGAAAATTTTTTTTAGCGAGATTTTTTCAAAGTAAGTAGTTTTAATCAAAGAGAATTAAAAAGAAAGGGGGGGGGAAATAGTTTGAAAAATATAATTTTAGTAACATTTTGCGTTTTTCCCCCCGCATTGTTTTATAAGGGCTTTAAATTTTTAAGGGAAAGAAATTTTTTAACAAATGCACTATAAATTAAATTGTTCCCAAGATAAAAATGCCATATTTCAATGAAACTATTTTTAAAAGTTCGTTCAAACCCAAAACGAAAGCACTTTTAAAAAAATCGTTCAAAAATTTTTTTCCATTAATTTTAAAAAAAGTAGTTAAAAATTTTCCCCCACTAAAATGTATTCTATATTTATATTAAATAAAGAGTAAAGGCCCTTGCTCTAAATTTTTAAAAGTACGAAAATAAAAACTTTCAAAAAACACACCTTTAAATTTTTAACTCTTTAAAAATTTTGGGAAACAAAATTTGCTTTTCCAAAACTTTGGGTATAATTTTTTAACGAAAGACTATAAAATTGTCCCCTTAAAATTATGCCCTAATTTTTAAAAAACATATAAAAACATTGTCGCTCTAAAACAGCCCGCCTTTTAATTTTAACGAAGACGGTTTCGTTCAATATTTTTTGCATACATTAAAAGAAAGTACTAAATTACGGGGGGAGGGGTAAACTTTAGTGGTTTTTTTTAAAACGACTTCCAAACCGAGGTTGGGGGGTTCGATCCCCGGGACTACTCGGGGAATTTTCCCGAAACGCTTTTCATGTTTTCCCCCCCAACTAGAGGGGTCCCGGGCAGGGAACCCCGGGAATCCTTGCGTGTTTCCCGTGGGTATCCCCTGGGCAGGTTTAAAAAACCAGGGTGTCAACGGGGAACGGGGGGGGCAGGGTAATTAGCCGGGCAACCCGTATCTGATTTTTGATCTCCCCGTCGTGGGGCTTTGTCTCACTCTGTCCCTCGGCAATCGCTCCCGTGTTTGTACTTTTAAGGAGAATAATCGTCATGTGTCTGCATTTTTAATATGTAAACGCCTTTGAAAAACGTGAAATTGAACATGAAAAGGGGGCTATTTTAAAACTTGGGAAAAATAATAAAAATAATACCGTTATCTTTTAAATGTATGTCAAAATTTTCAACAAATACAGTTATGGTCCCAATATTTATGCTTGGCAGTTTCCCATTTAACGTACAATCAAATGCCCTTTTGGGCACTTATACGATACTTTTTAGCGGATGTGCTATAAAAATTTTTAAGTTCTAACGTTTAAATAATGTTTTTAACAATTTGCTGTAAACTTGGGGGTTTTAAAAATTTATGCCAGGCTTTCATTTTTTATATTTGGGCCGGGGAAAACCTTTTAGATTATTTTGCTTCTTTAACCCGAGTTTTTTTCCCCGGGTAGCAAATCCGATCTTAGACTCCACTCGGCGTCTTTTGGGGATAAAACGGGAACCCATAATAGCAAAAAACTGGGAAATTTTTTGCCAAAAGATATCCAAAAAGGGTTTTTTAAAACAAATTTTTAACGTCCCTAAGTCATTCAATAGTTTCCATTCATCCCCTCCGATGTTGGGAAGATTATACAGTTTTTCTACATCTGCTTTGTTTTGCATAAAATACGTTTTAAAAAATTAAATAAACGAAAAAGAACATTATCAATCAAATAATTTTGAATTAAAACTCAAAAAATTTTAGTTTTTGCCAACAAACATAAAACACGTTGGAAGACATTAAATATATTTTACTTACCTATGGAAAAAATAGAATGGGTTGAACGATAACTGCACTTTAATGTGAGTGCTATTCTACTTAGTTACTAGTTAAGGATACACATTCAGTATCATATTTCTACGTGTAATATATACAGACACCATTACCTTGAAGTATAATTGTAAGAACCATTTTGGATATTCGGTTCAAATCTATGGTGATCTCCGTTATTGGATATTTTTGGTTCTGTTCCCTCAATAGTTTCCAACAAATTTTCTGTTTTTTTTATTGCCCATTACTTTTTTGCCGGGGGAACCCCTACAAACCCCCCGGCTTTCCCGATCAAACCAAACACCCCGTTTTTAAAAGAAAATTCAATTATGACTAAATCAATCTAAACATACTCTTTTGCTATACAATGTCTTTATTTAACACGTAAAAAAATAAAATTATTGCCTGGATTCTGCAGATCTGAATTGTGATGTGTTTTAGTTACATTTGAATACATTTGATAGTCAGAAAAACGTTTTAAAATTTCAAAAGGGTTTAAGTTTTCTTAGAAACGGGCCTTTAAACACAAAGTCCCTTTTGTCGGAATCAATAAATGGCTTTCAATTTTTTTAGATCTTTCCCCTCATCAAGCTTTAGAAAAAAAAAGTCTTCTCTTTGAATTGGGGGGGGGGAAAATGCTCCCAAAAACTTGGGCCTTTCACCTTTTAAAAAACCTTTTTCCATTTTTTAAATTTTACAATACCAAAGAAAATTTGGGAAAAGCCACGGGTTTTGCCCCTCCTTCAGGGCCCCCAGGGAATCAAAGGACGTATCTTTGGGGAAAATTTAAAAATTGAAAAAAAAAAAAAGATATAAAACCTTTCAAACTTTTTAAAGGGAAAATTAACTACGAAAATTTAAATTTTCATAAAGTTTTAACATCATTTAATCACAAGTTTTTTTTTTTTTCTGTCAAAAAACCTTAACATTGGGCCATTTTAAAAATTACATTTTAAGTTTCTTCGATTTCATAGTAAAAAACAAAACAATTTGGGGGGTATGAACCCTTTGGGGGCCCAAACGGGATCATATGCAAATTTGCATTTTTCACTGACTAATGCTCTCAGCAAAAACCCTTAAAATAAATTAAAACCCAAAAATTTTTTTCATATGTTTTTGGACATTAATTTTTTAAACTTAGGTAAATATAACAGAATCAACAATTTAAGTATGCATTTGTGTGTTTACAAAAATCACAATTTTAACAAAAGCTTTTAAATCATTATACAAAAGAAAGCACTTTAAAAAATTTTCCCCATCCATCAATTTTTAGCAATTCCCCGTTTTACAACCGAGGGCTCATTCATTAACAGTTACCGGCTAAAGTCTTATTTGATAAGATTTTTAATTTTAAAAAAAGCGATCCGAACTTTCTTTTTACTGAAAAGTAACCATCATCTTTTAACCCCCCCCCCCCCTTTTTTGAACTGTTTTCGGGTTAAAGGGTCAAATGAAATTTTGCAACATGTTATCTTTTAATTATATTGTTTTATGAAATGGTTTTGTCCAGACTACATCCCAATTTTAAAAATCCTTCCTGAAGACCAAAATTTACTTTTAAAAAAAAAGTTTAGCTTCTCATAACGTTTCCCAAACCATTTTCCCGCAAAAATTTTTCCCATTTCTCATTCACTGCTGAATTTTTTACCATAAATTTTTTTTAAATTTAAAAATTTTTTTTTTAAGATAATTAGATTTATACAATCAAAGTCAACAATTTTTAACGTATATATAAACATACTAAATATTTTAAAATGAAGAAAAAAAAAAAATTTTAACTATATTACTTGCAATATTCAGCTTTAGAAAGTAAAGGTAAAATTTTTAGCAAAAATTTAAAATAGTCACTGAAAATTTTTGTTGTGAAAATGTCCTGTTTTTTGTCAGCTGTCCCCTATTTTAAAGGGAAATTTGTACCTTTTTAACAGTTAGCCCCCCTTTTTTTTCCCGTTTTTTCGCAGCCGAACTCCGTAAAAGTTTCCATTCCCAGCTTTCATTTAGTGTTTTTTCAGATTGGGCACAAAAAAAACAAGTCGTCGTGGGTATCCGAATTGGTTGGGCCCTGTCCCCTAATTTTTTACTAAAACACTTAACACAAGCAAAAAAAAAATTAATACAAAAGCGGGCCCCCAAACTGTGAGGATGGGGTTTTTTACTTATCCCAAAGTAAAGATACAAAAAAATGAAAATTTACGTATAGCTAAAGGAAATAAAAAAAGAAAAAAATTAAAAATGTAAATATCTGTTCAATATTTTTTTGCTTAATGGGGCCCCTTTTTTTTTTTTCCCATAAAATCAATTTTTTAATATTCGGTTTTCCCTTAAAAAAATGAAACTTTTTTTATGTTTTTGGGGAAACTTTGTTCTTTTTTGTCTTAAAAATTTAAAAAAAAAATTCAAATTAATAATAATTAAAAAAAAAAAAAAAAAAATTTTTCCCCTTAAGGCGGTATCCCGGGTCGAAAAAAAAAAAATCAAGAAATTGTCCACTTTTTTTTTTCAATATAAACATTGAATTTAAGGGGACTCCCCATCATAAAGTAAATTTTTCGTTTATTTTGTTATGTGCTATCTAAAAGGGGTAATACTTAAAGCGGACCTACTTTTCTAAATTCCACTACATATTCCAAACCCAAACATCCCGGTTCTTCTGGCCGGGAAAGGGTAAACAAACTTTTTCCCCTGTGAAACGGTTTCATTGAATACAGATAAAGGGTTTCCTTTTAAAAAGGGTTAATTGGGGGGGAGGGGTAGGGTTAAAATTTTTTAAATCTTTAAGTTTTGGGGTTAAACACCAAAAGTTATATTAACCCGACAATACATTTAACTGGAAATTTAAAATTTTAAAAAAAATATGGGCAAGGAAATAGGCCAAAATTTTTAGGGAAAAATACCCATAATCTTTTGGAAAGGCCCTAAAACAACACATATTTTAAAGTACAAAATATTTCAAAACTCTAAGTTTCTTATTCAATCAAACATATGTTACAACCTATCATAAGGCCCCGATATAAATGGTTACAAAAATATTGGGGGGGGGGGGGGGGGGGGGGGCCCCCTTGGGGGGGGGGGGGGGGGGGGGGGTTTAAAATTGCACAATGATCGATTCTATTTTGGGAACGGACTGTTTTGGGATTATTACCCCAAACACATTTTCTTTTGGAAAAATGCCAGAACAAAAATCCAGGAAAAAACCCCAAAAAAAACGCAGGAAATTAGGAGTTCCACACAAAAAAGGGTTATCTACTGCCTAATCCAAACCTTTTTAGTGACCAAAATTTTAACCCCAGGTTTTTTTTTTAAATATAAGCATTTCCATTAAATTAAAAAATATACCACTTTTGAAGAACTCCCAAAGGGAATAATAACAAAGGGCATGAAAACCCTGGGTCGCCCCCCCGAGTATATGAGGGTACATGTTTCAAATTCAAAATGAAAGATAAAATATTTGAAAGTCCCTAGAGAAATTTTTTTTGGCAATGAAATTCATTTTTTTTGATTTGTGTACAAAACTTGAAAGGCAACAAAATTACAAAACTGTATCTTAAAAAACCCAAAAAAGTAGGGCTTAAAGGGCAAGGTCCCCCGTCAAGTGACACCATAATTTCTTGGGGTTTTATCAGGGAGTTTAAAAATTAAACATCCCTTTGGGAAAAAGGATCAGATGATTTTTTAAATATTTTTCCTATAAAACTCACATAAAACTTTAATTTACCCCGGGGGGGGCCCCCTTTAACCCAGGGGGATAATTTTAACAATTTTTGGGAGAGGACAAATAACAATGGGATCCAAACCCAAAAATCAAAAGGCCCAGGTTCCCTAAGGTTTTTAGACAAAAGATTTTTAAAGCTTTTTTCCCCCATAAATCTATAAAAAACTTGGACCCCCAGGGCAGGGGCCCCTTTTTTCCCAAGGGGGGACAATTTGAACAATTTTGGTTTAGGGCCATAAAACAATTCTACAAACCAAAAAATCCAAAAGGCTAAGGTTGGGTTCAGGGAAGAAGAATTTTTTAAAATTTTTTTCCTAATAAGTCTATGGGAAAACTTGGGACCCCCGACGGGGGCCCGGGTTTTTACCCAAGGGGAAAAAATTTTAAAAAATCTTGGTAAGGAAACCACTAGGCCCCACAAACCCAAAAATTTAAAGCCCAAGGGCCCTGTGGTTTTTTTCACAAGGGAAAAATTTCAAAATTTTTTCCCAAAAAGTCTATATAAACCAAGTACCCCCGGGCGGGGGGAAAAAATTTGACCCTAGGGAATAATTTTAAAATCTTGGTAAAAGCCCATAGATGTGCACAACCCCAAATTTTAAAATTTTTTCCCCCAAAACCCAAGGCATGTGGTTTTGTAAAAAGAAGATTTTCAAAGTTTTCCCTAAATAAGTCTATATAAAAATGTGAACCCCCCCCGGGGGGGCCATAATTTGACTCTAGGGAGATAATTTTAACAATTTTGGAAAAAGAAACCCCTAGGTGATGCTACACCCAAAATCAAAGCTCTAGGCCCTGGGGGTTTTTTTACAAGAAATTTTTTTTTCCTTTTTGGGTTTCCATGGCAACCCCGACTTCTGCATGGGAAATTTAAATTTTTTAAATAATTTTGGGAAAAGGGGCCCCCCAAGGATCAATTCCTGTAAAGTTGGGAATTCGCCAGGGGTTTTTAAAAAAGAAGAAATTTTTTTTGAAATTGGGTTTGGGCGACGGACGACGCACGACCCCACGGCGGGCATCAACGTTTACAAAAGCCACCTTTTTCCTCCTTTGCTAAAATCTTTTCAGTTTTTTTTTAAATTTTTTTAATTATTTTTGAATTTATCTTATAAAAAGTTTTTAATTTTAATTTTTTTCACATTTTTAAAAAATGAAACCGGGTTTTAGGTACCAAAAAGCAGAATGGTCGTGAACAAATTTTGGAAAATCAATAAATCTAAAAAGGGCCAAATACCAAACTGACGGGATTTACGTGCCCTTAAAAATGGTGTATTTAAAATTTAACAAATGCTTTTTTTCCCGGGTATGACTTTTCCCATAATTTCTTCCCCTTTTAAATCCGTAGGGAAAACAGACAAATAACTTCCCAAAAATTAAACCTTGATAACAAAAAAATAGTATGAACATGGCATCAAACCTTTTGAAATTCCCGTTTTATTTTTAAATATTTTTGAATTTGAAAACACATCGTTTACTTTTGGGGAAAAACCCGGGGGGGGTCTGAGGGAGTGTTTTTGGGGCAATAAAATCCCAAAATTTTAACTGCACCTAAAATTTATCAGAAAAGCAATGAATATATATTACTAAAAAAAACAAAAAAAATTTCCCTTTATTTTTTGTTAACATTTAAAAAGCAATTCTTTATTAAAAAGCAAAGAAAATTTTAAAACTACCTTTGCAAGAACAGATTTAAAGGGGACTCACAAATCCCGCATAAATAAAAAAAACTAAGTCCCAGAGACTTTTGATTACCATAAGCTACTCTTTTCTTTAAAACATCTCATTTAAAAAAAATTTCAGAACTTTTCAGGAAAAAAAAAGAATTTCTCAAAAGTTAAACCCGGGATATTTTTTGTTAAACCCCAAGGCCCAAACTCCCAAAAATAAGGAAAAAAAAAATGTCCCGTAACTCTATCCAGAAAAAAAACCCTTTTTGTTCTATCTGTAATTCAAAATTTTTTTTCCCCAAATTTCACCAACAAAATCCCTTTTGGGATTAAAATTTTAAAAAAAAAGCAAACTTTTCCTTGGGTTAAGTTTTTTAGCAACTGGGGCCTAATATTTGGGTTTTTTTGCTTTTAACAAAGCTGTTGGGTACCGCTACATGCACGCTAAAAATTGGTTTTGTATTTAAAACCTGGGATTATAACCAAATATAAGGGGAATTCATGTGCGAACTGAAACAATCAAAAGACTTACAGCAATGAATTTAAAAAATTTAAGTTTGAAGTCTTTTGACTTTTGTGCCCTGCAAAGGGGAAAAAGGTACACTAATAATGAATTTTTAGTAAATTACTCCTTGCTGATTTGTCAGGGAAAACAAATTTTGGGAGTTTTAAAAATTACGTTTTTCCTTGATAATAAGAGCATGTTTAAAATAATTTTTTGTTTTTTCTGTAACGTAGGCCCAAAGAGATCAAATTTTTTCAAACATGGAATTTTTTTAAATTTATTTTTCCCTTTTGAAATTATTTAGCAAACGGGAAAAACTACGTGCAAGTCTTTTTGTAATAAAGTTTTGTGTAATATTTAAAAACTGTTCTGAAACTCCATGATATACATGCGCAAAAATTTTTTTTTATTTTTTTAATTTTTTTTAAGTCAAGGGCCCTAATTCTGGTTTTAGGGAATGTGAAAAAATACCCAGTGGACAAAATTCCCCATGCGGAAAAATTCCTAAAAGATTCCCTTACTCCCAGGGGGGGGGGAATTTGTTTTTAAAAATAAACGGGAACACAAGCACTTTAGGGGTTTTTTCCCCTAATTTCCCCAAAAAGAAACCAGGTGCGCAGCTTCGCATATAACCCAAATTTCCCAAAGTTTTTTTAAGGCAACTCTAAATGTGTTGGTGGTGTGTGGGTGGTGTGTGGGTGGGGTGTGGGGGGGGGGGGGTGGGGAAGAGTGGGTGTGGAGACACAAAAACCAAAAGGAAAATTCCCAAACATGAGGTTATAAATCAAAAATTATTTTTCCTTTTGTCAAAAATTTAAAATTCCCAAAGCTCCCTTTAAAAATGTGATGCAAAGACAAAAAACAGGCAAAATTTTTAAGCTAACCAAAAAAAATACTTTCCCTTTGAAACACTTAAAAAGCAGAGCTTGTGTCCACCCTATTCCCGTTTTTATTTGTATTGAAAAACTTCAATTTTTTTTCTTTTTTTTCGTAAATAAAAATCATTCAAAGTAAAAAAAAAATGAAATACCCCGTCCTTTTAAAAAGGTAACAGTAAAATCTTAAAAAATTTAAAAATTTTTTTAGAACCCATTTTTTCCCTACAGATAGACTAGTGCGTCCCCCTTTACAATTTTCCATTTATTTTTTTTCAGTGTGAAACTAAATCTATTTGGGCAAACCCTTTTTGTTATTCACTTCTAAAACGAGTTATACATTTTTCGGGTTTTAGGGTACAGTCAAACCCTTTTCTATTGGGCTTTTATAATAAAAATGAAAGATATAAGTTTTTAGCCTCTCCTGTAAAATTAAATAAAATGCAGATGGACTAGTTCCGCGCTAAGCCCTCGATATATTCAACTATAGGAATACCGCATGTGATAATAGGATTGCTTGGGGGTTTTTTGTTTTTTCTTTTTACACTTAAAAACAAAATCAGGGACTCCAAAATTTGTTGAAAGAAAAACTTTACTAACAGGTTTTTAAAGAAACCCTTGGGGGGGAAGGGCAGTTTTGGGGGAAACCCAAAAAACTGAAAAACTTGCAAAAATAATAATTTCCCCAATTAAAATGATTTAATTCATTTTAGTTACGCGCAAAGATTATTAAAAGGGGTCGGGATATTTATTTTAAAAACATTTGGGTTTTATTTGGGAGAATATTTATCTTATTCCGGACCTTTATAGTGACTTTAAACTTTGTTGTTAGCAATACTGACAAATGTTTATTTTTATTTCTTTACAAAAGACATTCTTTTTAAAAGGGGGGGTTTTTGCGACTAAATTTTTAAGGGATTCATAGTAGTGGGAAAAGAAAGGGGCGGGCCGATAAAAACCCAAAAGTGGACGGGAGCTTTTCGAAAAAAAAGATTTTTTTATTTACCTACAACTGTTGGGAAATTTTTCTTTTCGATAATATTCTCTTTTAATTAAAGACAAATACATACCCAAAAAAACAGCTTTTTTTCAAATCTAAGACTTATATAGTATCAAAATAGAGACTTTTTGAAAATTCTTAAATGTACCTTTCCCACAGTCCTTCTCCGATTCTAAAGCACATATCAATGAAAAAGACAATTCCTTTGTAGCACAATAAAAATGTCTTGTTTGGAAAAATTTAATATTCGTAAAAAAAAAACTTTTTTTTTTGTGGTTTTTTTGGCAATATTCTACTTCCATATGATATCGTCTATAAATATTGCGAATAATCTGAGATTTTGTGCATGAATAATTATGCATTCACTTCTTTTTCTTTCTGACATAGTTTTCATACTAAACAGACCCTACACATTTTTCTAAATCAACGCATATAAAAACGTTGCATAACCAATTTATTGAGTAAAATAATTTCCCCTATTTAATTTCCATATGTAGGTTTGTTTCACATTAACTTATAAACCGGGCTTTTCATACGGGAATCCCCAAGTGGGGAATAACATTTTTATATATATATACTTTAAACAGAACTGGGGAAAATTTATAAAAACAGCATTTTTTGTGCATTTCATATTTTAATGGGAAAATTTTTAAAATGTCCCACAAAAAAAAATAACCCTTTAAAAGCGAAAAGGGGTCTGGGTTTTGCACAGAAAAAATCGCCTTTAATGGGGAAAATTAATGCCAATTATTTGAATATTCATCAATACATAAAAAAAACAGATCGGACAAAAAAAAAAATTTTTAGTTTTTTAATCAGTCTTGACCTTTGGGGGGAGGCCCCTATATACTGTTTTTGTTAAGGCGACGTTATCCCCACGGACAAAAAAAAAAGATTTAAATTTTCGAAATTTATTGGGGACCTAAACCCTTTTTGGGTTTTACCTTAAAAAATTTTAAGCCTAAACGCATCTCCATTTTTAACAATATGCCCCTAAAATGATTTTTAAACGACAAGTTTAAGAAATGGACACGAAACATACCAGTCCAAATTTTCTTGCAAGTTTTGGCTATGACCTTGGTTTCGTTTAATTTTTGGACCTAGTTGTGGGTGAGTGATTTTTAAAACACGTAATAGAAACAGGTTTTAGCTCGACAGGGAAATTTGCCCGATTAAAGGACAATAGAAATACGGAAAATTTCCCTTTGTAAAAACCCCCCTTTTTCTGCAAAAAAAATGGGAAAATTTTAACTGACAAAACCCAGTTTTTCTTAAATAAGTAGCAAATTACAAATAATAATCGTTGAATTTGAAACAAAACCCAAACAAATGAGAAAGGGAAAGGATTTTCCCAGAAAACACAAAAAAAGAAAAAAAAAAAAAAAAAATAAAAAATGCACATACTTTAAAATCAAAAAGAAAATAAAGAAAATTTTTTTAGGTTTAGCCATGCAGTGATAAACCCCCCTTTAAAATCAGGGAACCTTTATAGTATTTGTTTGGGATAATGCCATGCTCTTTGATCAATGTTTACTACTTCTGGGAAACCCCCTGATTGACTTAAAAACCCTTTTTAATTTTAAACCTTAAATTTAAATTGGGGGGAATAAAACTAATCCCGCAGTTCCCGATGAAGTTTTAACCCGTTTCCCCCCCTTAGAAAGCAATTAATTTTTTAGTGTTCATATTGTTTTATTTGACCCCCAAGATTTCCCCATAATTTATCATTAATTTTAAAAAGGGAAAAATCGTATTTCAATAGTCCCAAACCCTTTTTGAAGGATATAAAATTTCTATAGATTTTTCTCTGCTTCTGTTGAAGAAAATCAATTAAAGCAACGTTTAATTCAAAAAAAAAAAAAAAAGGGATGGCTAATTTTTTTAATTTCAGAGAAAACTAATATCCGGGGTCCAAATATGTTGGGGTAGAGCCATTTTGTTTAAATTTTCTGACATTCTTTTTTAATTTTCCACATTTCTTTTTAAAAATTTCATTTTTTTTTTTGTATCATATTTATTATTATCTTTTAGCCCAATTTTAAAAAAATTTTTTTATATTTTCGGAAAATTTAAAAAAAAAAAAAGTTATCGCGTATAACCAAATCAAAATCCTCGAGCCAAATAAGAAAAAATTCCAATAACAAGTATACAGAATTAAATGGCACTTTTTGTTTCTTAATGCTAAGCGGGCTACCTACCATGTTTAAATTTTTGGGGAGAGAAATAAACTGCTTTGGGTTTTCCAATTTGCTTTGCAAAGTGTTTTTGCTACCGGTTTATAACCGTGGCACTGTATTAAATAAGATCTGTTTAATTTTTTTCCTGCCAACCCGATTATCACATTTTTAGCTCAAATTAAACAAAACATGGGTTGGGAAGAAATTAGGGTCATACATCCCACATTTTTTTGTTAATCTAAAAATTTTTTAACAAATAATATCAACGAAACGATAGCCAAAAAGGAAATGTATATTTTTTCCTTTTTCTTTTTAGTTTTAAAAAATGAAAAACATTCGTAAAAAAATCACCCTTTTTAGTTACTGTATAGTAAATATACTATAAAATTTAAAAAATCATGTAAATTAAAAATGTTTACTTCCCCAAAATTCCCATATACCCTGCTGAAAAGGGATCCTTGCCCAAAAAAAATTCTCAGAAAATGTAAAAAAGAAAAATGGGAAAACCCCACAAAAAAAATTGTACAAATTGTTTTTCGGAACAAGAACGACAGAGAAACTGAAAAAAATTAAAACGCATTTTTTCATTACTTTAAGTGTGGTTCACTTCTGACACACGGGAATCCAAGTTTCTGTCCCAATTTCCGGGAACGAATAAAAAAAAAATACATTCAAATGTAAAAGTTATTAAAAATTTCTTAAGGAAAAAGATTAAAAATTTTTTTTTTCTGCAGTTTTAAATTTTTCAAACAAAGAACTTTAACAACCCTTTGTTTTTTAAGACATATAAAAACAAAAAAAAAAACAGGTCATGAAAAGCTTTTTAGAATTTAGCATTTATTTTTTTGCATAAAAGTTTAAAAAAAATATTCAAAGAAACAATTTTTTAAAAAAGGGAGCTCTCCTCAGGGAAAACCCCACACGACTTAAGGTCTAAGATATCAGTAATTTAAATTTTTTTCCAGATTTCTTTTATTTATAGTGATTTAAAAATGATTGGGGAAAGGCGCATTTTGGTTTTTTTGTTAAAGGTAGGAAAATTTCATGTAGGAAAGTACAAATTACGTTTAAATTTTATCTAAATCAAACAACTTTAAAAAAGAATATACACAACAAGAATTTCATTTTTAATTTTATACTTTCACGTAAATTTTAGGTGTCTTAAATGACAAAAACTTCAAGTATAGCCTAAATATACCCTAAAATGTCCCCATAGAATTTCCAAATTTTGAATTTTTGGGGTAAAATAAAAAATACTTTAATAAAAAGAAAAAAAAAATTTTTAAATTTAAACATTAAAAAATTTTTTTCTATCAAAAAAACAAATAAAATCTAGAAGTTTTTAATACCTTTTGGGATAGAAAGCAAAAGAAACATTAAGATAACCCTGATTAATGCGAAAAAATCTCCGATTAAAGTGGAACTCTTATACAGAAACACTGAATAGATTCCATGATCCATGTAGCAACATTGCGTTTCATATAATTATATTTTACAAGCGAAGCGAATGTAAACAACATCAAGTAATGTCTCATTTAATCATGATGGTAGGAGACGATTAATGGAGCCTGAAAAAAAAATTTTTCTGTTTCTCTGTAACTCAAGCTGGTATAAAATTTTTGATTCCATACCACTTTTATCTTTTCTCGATTAAAATGAGATATGAAACCAATATTTTAATCCACTTTGTGCCATATAACATGCACTTTGTTTGTGCGCTGTGTAATCCTAATCAAATCAAATCAATAGAAATTTCATCAAAACAATATGCATAAAAAAGCGCTTGTATTTTGCAAAAAAAAAAAGAACAACAACAACAAACAACAACTTTAATTGTCTGCAGCATAATCATATTTTGCATGTGTTTATTACGTTGTCTTTGATATTTGATTCTAACACAGTTATGTTTATATACAGTTGGATGATTTAATATTTTCGATATACTTTATATTGATGTTTCAAAACAGATAACTTTGCATTCAATACCATATATTTTATTTTAAGTTATTATATAGGCTATTATTAAAAGTAACCAAAACGCCATTGAAAATTGTCTCAAAGGGAAAGTTCACATGGAAGCTCTAGGGTAAAGTAGAGATCGACTCTATACTCGAGGCTGATCACTACCAAATAGAATGTAAGTCTCCGCTGTAAGCCTCACAAGTAGTCCAAATATAAATAGTACTAATGTTTTTTCCTTTCCTAGTGCATTTTCTCGACAGCAACGTGTTTAATTTTATCCTACCGCGTTTCAGTATGTATCACTTTTGCATTCTGTTGAAATCGGCATGTTCATATCGCATGCTAGGTAAAATGGGGGCGTAAGAATTTAATGTCTCGAAAATAGAAATTGAAAGAGGCGAAAAGTAGTAAATTCAGCGGGTTGTATTTAACGAACTGTAGTTTTCTTATATAAAAGTTAACATCCCCTTTTCTTTTTGTTTTTCTAAAGTAGCGATCTAGTTCTTTATGGGAATATAAGAAAATGTCGAAAAACCGTTATGAAGTAAGTGGATTTTATATGAAATAAAGAACAGCTGGATTTAGTGGTGTTCAGCCTCGATAACCCTCTTGAATGGTATAAATTAGTACACCAATCGTACCTTCCCTGTTGAAGAGCTGAACTCTACAAACTCCTCGGCGAGGTAGGGTTTACTGGTTTCTTGCTTTTCATCACAGCGCTCAGTGTGCAGGGGGAAAACAGTTTAACATATTTCCAGGGCCCAATTTTTGATTGATCTGTTACTTTACTGGTGGGAGAAGTATCATTTACACAACAGCCTACTCTTCTCTAGAATTGCCCAAAGGCTCCTGTTGACGGATCCATAAAAGCTCAGTATGCCTCACGCGACATAATTCAAATCATAAGTGCCCCGGCTATGCGGAACGTTCGCGCAGTTCTGACGACGACGTTGTAAGGCAATGTCGATATTACTGAATTGGCTTTAGAAAAATTCTCATTAAGTATTGGTGCTTTAATGAATGGAAAAAACAATAACTAAAATTTATACTTGTAAGTTTGTGGAAAATATCAATAGATAACAAATACAGCTTAAAATGAAGAGAATGTATAATTAGAATGATAAGTTCAACAAACGGATTGTGTGTGTCTTCTAGTCATAACGGCGTAAAGTTTTATGATATGCCCCGGACAGTTCTGGTTCTAGGTGTGTCTTTACACCAGGAAGCCGAAACCAAACCGTATATCAACCTCTTAGCAAATAATAATTATAGGTCCACTGTTAAAATCTGTTTTATCGCCCATATTTGTATGCCCAGAAATTCTACTCTTGCTAAAAAGATCGAAACATGTAAAACATTTAATTTATACAAGTTTTTTTTAAATATATGTTTTCATTTCTTACTTTAAAGTTAGAATTCTGAGCCGCTATCTCAAAAAAATAACAACAAAAGAGTTGATGCTGGCAATGCACAATCAAAATAAAATGAATTTAGGTGAGATTGGAAAACATGAGACAGGTGACAACAGTGCACTGACTGTGTATTTGGTTAGAATAATTAAAAAAGCGGACAGATTAATCAGGCTTGATACATGTACTAAACAATTTGACATGTGTCTCATGTGATGACTTTAGTTTTGATCATTTTTTTAAATAAATAAAAAAAAAAAACCTTTAATGGTTCTTTCATGACATCTTAAATAATTTTATTGACATCCAAAGCTGTGGCAATGGTATTTTGTTTTGTTTCTTTAAACAAAACTGCTCATTAGAAAAGTTTGAAAACGTTCGAACATTTAAGCAATCACAATGAAAATGAAAATATATTATGATTTTATACACATACATAAATAACTTATGTTGGTAAACAGACTATAAAATATATGTTTTGAAATGGCATGTTTTTCGTTCAAAAATTATATTATCTGTTTAAAACGAATATTTTCCCAAAGTTTAATTATCTTATTATTATTCTCTTATAAAGCTTTCCTTCAAATTTCTAGAAGAATTTTGTTAAAATCACTATTTTGATACAGGATATACATATTAAGCACTCTTGCAAAGTGATTCACAGAAAATTGCACAAAAGCATAATTGTTCATCTGAAGCTATCTGCTTTTGGTATGATTTTCTTAACAAAAATCACTTGTGAATAAGAACCATGTCCTTTTTTCAAGTAGTCCATTCTGACATAATGGTCTCTTGGCTTGTAACGAGAAACCAATGTAAGAGATTATAGGATAATTATTGTTTGAAGACTACACCAGGTTGCCATAATTGCCTATCTGTATTTATTCAGTACTGGCTATTTGCTTTATTCACAATACGGCTAAATTTGTAGAGCTGAAAGTTTGTAGAGCTGAAAGGATGCTAATAACCTTTAAACTCAAGATGATTTTGCAACATTCATCACTATAAACAATAAGGTTAACTGTATTTGATCATAATAATTCCATTGCAAACAATATAAATGCTTAATATGCTGATTTGATTTTATACTATCCTTCAAATTTTAACCTCTTTTTTTTCTCAAAATAATGAAAATGACAGCTCTAACCCATCGATAATATATTGATTTGACTCGGACCAGGACTCCTTTTTGGTTTAACCAGCAAAGGACTTTAAGATCATATAGTGTGTTTTACTTTATTAGGAAACAAGGAATATGAAATTTATTAATTCAGTAATTGTATTCTCGAAATAATTAAAATGTTGCTCAAAACAAACATTAATATGACCATGATAGGACTTACCAGTCTCCATGTTCTATTAACGTTCTGAACTGGTCATCGTTTATCTCACATATGGCTAGTTCTTCTGCTGGATTATCTTTTGAAAATCCACTGGTGTCCTTACAGTCATATATTTTAAAAGATCCTTCATCTCTGATTTGGCCTCCTATGGGGCATAATTTATGAAAAATTGGTGTCAGAGTCATGCACCTTGTGTCACATGATGCAGGTGATAAGGTGGAACATCTATTTTAAGTGAATCAAATCCATTTAGTAATAACTGAGATAATAGATTTCGGGACGCGACGCGGGGTGGTGGTGGGGGCGGGCGGGACGCGACATACTCCTATATAGCCGCCCCCCACCCCCACCCCCCCCCCAAAAAAATAAAATGTTTGGTTGGGGTATAATTAATCTTAGCCCAATATTTTCAAGTACTGTTTCATGTATGTTCTGTTTTGCAAGGTTCTTTGTTGTCATGGTTTTCTGTTCGTACTCTTTAAATCTAAGACTTCTACGTTAAGTAGAGGGCATTAAGGCAAACAAGCTGCAGGGGCATGATATATAATTGGATCATCATAATTTATAAATCACAGTGTTACAAAAATTCGTGTTTTTTTTTTTTCAGTTTTTCGCCTATTTTTCAATTCATTCCAAAAACTTTTTAATGCAAAAGAAAATCCCACACCCTATGTCATTATTTCTGTACATTTATCCGTCGTTTTTAAAGATAGCAGAAAAAAACGCAAAATCATCTGCCATGTAAAAGGTTTTCTAATACGGGAAAACCGAAGTGTTTTCCGTCTATAGATAATGTGTACGTGTATATATGTCAAACCTATATACCGTTCAACTTGGGAATATGTTCTATACCTTCACCGGTTTTGTTGTTGTTGTTCTATCCCATAATTCTACCGGACCTGCTGCCGTGCTTGCGCAATAATTAATTTTCAGGACGACATTTGATAAAATAAAATGCTTATGAACGACCCGGAGCCGCATTATCAAAACAAATTATTCTATCGAGTTGAAAATTCGCGGTATCAATAGAAATCGGTGTTATTCGGTTTTCTTCATGTAACGAGTTTAAGGATGATTCAAGCGGCCCGCTTTTTGTTTCCAATATTGAATTATGATGTAAGCTACATTACAGCACTGTTTGAATAACAAAATCATCGTTTATTTATTTTTTTCATGTAGAAAAGCCAATAATTTCAAAAATGTCAATGTAAAATGAACATAGACACGCTGCCCTAACAAAATTTATTTATACACATAATTTTATCACACATTTGTGTCACAATTCACGGTGGTCCAGTGGTAAGCGCACATATTTTCCATGTGCGAGGTCCGAGTTCGAATCTCGTAAGATGCTTGAAATTTTTTTTTTTTTTTGCTAAGGCCCAAATTTTTTATTGATATTTATCACACTCTTTTGCAATTATTCGAACAGAAAGCAATAATGAGTATAGTTAACCAATGTTCTGTCTGTAAATTTTGAACAAAAAATTCGAAGGCATGGAAAAGCATAATATGTCGATATTGCTTATCTCCCCTCCCTTAAAGGTAAAGGTAAGTTTTATTTACCGTCGCTTGGTGAAACAATTAACGTAAGCTCTATAGAGCTTTTTTGCGACCCTATATTAAGAACAGTTAAAATCAATTATACCTCACCCCCAGCAATTTGCTGGTACCTATTTACAGCAGGGTCAACTGAGGCAATCGTGATAAAGTGCCTTGCCCAAGGACACACCGCAATGGGAGCCAGGATTCGAACCAGGGGCTTTCACCTCCGTAGGAAAGCATCTTAGCCCTCTCGACCAATGCGTCTACTATCACAGTCTTTCACATACATTGGCATTTGCAAGCAATTCATTTTTACACTTGGAAAAATATTGGCTATAAACTTGAGAGGCCCCAACTACGATCCCTATCAAGCTAAGAAATTAATCTTAATCATAATAAAAAAATGGCCCCAGACTGTAAGGAGTTAGGTAAATTAAATTGGATTTCTTGAATTTCGACCAAGAGTGTTTGTGTTATAGATAAAATTCTGGTCAAGAACTTTTTGGAATGAATTTGAAATAAGAATTTTACACGTAAACGTTTTTTTTTTGTCATTCCCACATTCAAGAGTTTTACCATAGCTGTAATTTGTCCTAAAAGAGTGTCACTTGACAATAATGACATTTAAAAGAATTGAAATAGTCAGTGTTTAAGATAGCAGGATTATAGAAGTTCCGGCATCTATACTAAAAAAGAATATCAGAAGAAGATGAAGTTGAATGTGATGTTACGCAGGCATAATGTGTAAATTGTTGTGTTTTATTTTTTGGATTTTTTTTTTGTCGTTTTTAGAAACTATTTGTAACAAATGAACTGAAAAGAATATGTGCATTCACGGATTCAGAAATTTGTATTAGAGAAACAAATTGATAGCAAAGGCATGATCGTTGAGGCGCATAGCGCCAAGTGTAGGTAATTACCGAAGAGGGTAATACTGAACAGTTTTAAGACTAAGTACGTATGTAACTGGTGGCCTACTTGTACTGACGATAAACCCGGACAGATGATAAAGTCGACCACCTCGGAATTATTTGATTGCAATCGGTTATTAATACAATGGAACACACAATCTAACAGCAACCACTTACAACACCAACTGGTACAAACAAAAACAAAATTGGTAATATTCTGTATAAATAAATGACTTGCATTTATCTGTATAATAAAATATTTATCCAAAACTACTGGGGAAGAGGGTGTTTTTACACATGCTCACTGTCAACACATAAAGGCCTGACATTGGGTCACTTTTGAATGACTGTTGCACCATATATAATACTATGAGGAAAATTTTGTAAATGACAAAGTTGTCGAATTTATCAATGTTCGTACAGTCCCCATTTTACATACCCCTTTCCGGCCCTCACTTCGTGTGAGTTAAAATTTGCTTACTAAATATAAATTTGAATTATGTAAAGTTTTCAGCAAATGTTAAGCATTATTTTGATACCAATAAATGATAACAATTTGCAGAAATAAAAAAGTGACAGGTAAAAAAATCCCTCGTTTTCTGTCCGGGTTTATGCAACAGTTTCGTTTTTGTCTTGTTGAGCGACCTGTGAAGTTTCCACTTTTCTCTATTTTATCATCAGTACCACTATGGGTGCATTTTGGGACTAGATTCTGTGCACCCAAATATCACTATTATCTTTAACTCATGAACACTATTTTCCATTGTCTGTCTAGTCTTGACACATTTGAAGAAATGATTAGATCTATGTTCATTTAAACAAAACTTTTTAAAACATTTTCCCTTGTTATTTTTATAACAATAGCAAAACCACCAGGCTTACTGTCAAAACTGAAAGCCAAACAGAAAATATCAGAAAGAACAATTTATGCAGAAAAAAGAAAGAATCCGTATCACTATGACTAGGTTTTCCCGTCAGATAGGCAGCGCCTAATTTCATATTAATATATGGAATGATTAAAAAGGTGGCAGGGGAGCGGTTTCGTAGTTTGGCCCCTGTCGCTTTTCTGTATAAACAGGACAGGGTAGATATAAAGGCATATCTATCTTACTGGTTATTTATCATTATTAATTCTTTAATATATCTGGGGAATGTGAAACGGTTAATGATTCTACATGACGGGTGTTTTAAAATTCCTAGCTCCGTACTTCCGGTTGAGGCTAAAACATAAATATCAGAACAAAAAGTCGGCCAGACGCGCGGCTGTCATCCATCCACTTTTTTTCAAGTGAAAATTAGGGAAATAAAGTGGTGGTTGGGAGACACATTCCACACCACCTGGGTATGCATCTATGTTCGTACTATACATATATGCTACGAAATTGGATTTAAAAATAGAAATGGATGAATGGCATAGTTCAAAGTGAGGCCCGGTTAGGCTATTTTTGGTCTATAAAATGTGGGTGCTGTGGCCGATTTTTACTACATCTGGCGTGGAAAGCGACAAGTGCATAGGACCGGAGAGGCGTCTTTATGTAGTCTATAGTATCTGCAATGGTCCATAGTAGTTTCAAAGAAAAATAAGCAAAAACGAAATGTCTATGGATATTTCAACACTGGTACCCACACGTCAATGTGGAATTCGCAAATTTGCACTCCCCTGCCACCAAAGCGCAAATTGCACTGCAGTGAGTGACTGCATGATATTTGTATGAATCTTCAACGAATATTTTTTGTGAATATATATATACCAAATTCATTTGTCACGAAAACAAGTGATCAACTGCCCGCAGATGAAATTCAAATTCACACAAAATTCATAGCTTACAGGTCAGGGTATTTAGGTTTACATGTTAAGTGTGGGGCTATAATCTAACAATCTCCTTGAACATTTTGTCCCAAACTTGGTTTTACATTATGTTTTACAGGTTGCGCTTTATAACTTTTTTAAAATAATATTTTATTTTGTAAGTTAATACATTTCTTCTGAATTTTGAGACATAAAAACGAAACGCCAAAAAGAGGATCGTTTTGTATGCCCATGACACTTAGTTTATAGGAATCCCTATTATGATTGATCGCGTTTATATGACATTTCACTTCCTGTTATCATGAGAAATCTTAACACATCTAGCATGGGCGTGAGGCATATGATAAGAAACACTTTTTTAAAATTGAAGATAAAAAAGTTTGTTGCTTAAGCCGGTGCTAGAGGGCGTGGGCAGTGTTGCATTTTACATTACTGCTCATGAACAGACTCAATCAAACCGAGTCTGCAATTTTCACTGTTTGCCTTGTTCTCGGTGCTTCCGAGGGATCTACATTCCAGATTTTATTTCAATAGGTATGTATGAGTTTAAAAGTCACAAATCATAACAGGAGTCTAGTTGGTTTTTTTTCTTTTAAGTAAACCCTTTCATTAAACCTCTGAATCTAAGTTCTAGAATCCTGTTCATATTTTGAATGTATATATTTTACATGTGTGTTATATGATTGTAAGCGCAATAGATTATTATATATTTTTTGCGCTATATAAATGCCATGTATTTGTATTTGTATTAATCAATTCTGAACTTCTGCAATTATAATATAATTATTACCAATAGCCAGATGCTTTTTTGTCTAAAATCTGATATTGATTATACCTTATGTTCTGGATATATGCAAGTGAAAGAAAATTTATTTCTTACCGTTTCTAGGGACTTTGCTAACGTTTGCTTCGATTATGCTCCCTGCTATCCCTATTTTAGATTCACGGACGTAGACTGGCCTTTCTGGTAGATTTTCTGGAGGTGTGAAAAGTGTCTCATATTCAAAGCGTAGATTGTTAAATCGCTTTTGATTGCTTGAAAAGAAAAATCAGTTTGAATCAATAAATAAAACTTCTTCAGTCTTTGTGCAAACTTAAATGGAACAGTCAGCTAAGAATCTTTGTTGAAAAAAAAACAACAACGTAAGAATACCTGATGAAATGGTAATTTCAGGATAACGTTTCAATCTACGTTATCTTTAGAAATAGTTCCATTTAAATCGGTATTTTTACCTCCAAATAATGTCTCTTTTGCCTGGATCCTTCTCCTCAAGGCCTTCCAATATAAACATAAAATCAACTCTGTTGTCGGTTCTTCTGATATGAGATATTGTAACGTTGCTCTTACCAACTATCGGTCTTAGTTCTGTGTGTGATGAATTAACTGTATTAAAAGAACACAATAAACGTCTTTAGAATATACACAGAACGAAATGGTGTATACATTTTTGCTGTAAGTATATGGTATATAGCGGCTAGATTTGTCTTTAGGCGAAGTTATAAAAATAAAAAAAAATGCCGTTAATTATCTCAAACTGATAAAATACAGTCGAAACTCGGTATCTCAAACTCGCTTACCTCGAAATTCCGTTTAAGTCGAAGAAATTTCCAAGTCCCGTCAAATTTCCTTCTTTATATATGTAATTCAACTCCGGATACGTCAAAATTTGACTTACTGAGACTCCGGATGTGTCGAAATGGATTTTCAGTCCCGTCAGTAAAATTCAAGTGTATTGTAAACTCGGTATGTCGAAGTGAGAAAAGTATGCGATAAAATTTCACACATGTCATTGTGAATGTGTTTGGTTTTTAACACATGTACATGTTTATTGCCTGACCAGAAAGCCGTGATGCCGACATATAAAAGGTGCGGCGAATATCAATGTGAGATGAGGTCATACCTGTTTGCACGTGCCATAATGATAATTGTTTGATATAAACATTAGATTTCTTGAATCAGTTGTCATTTGTTTTTGAAAGTTATGAAAATTGCTTTAAATTTAAACTAATGAATTAATTAGTTTGAACAGTTTGGATCTTTAATAAGGATTAATTAGAGGTAATCGCGATGAAACTGTATAAAAAATAACTTCTTTTGAGAAAGCATCATTTGTTCAAAATGTCAGATCAAAATGCTATCAATCCTCCGGGAGAGCAATGTGGTACAAAAAGGAAATTTGACTCAAAAACATTTCAGGTTAGTATCATTTTTATTCTTCGAAAACCTGAGAACTTTGATAAACACACACTGTAAGGAATCGTGTACGCGTAAAGTACTGACAGCGTATACACGGCTACAACTTTGTTTCATCATTTCGTCTTTACAAGTCGCTCTTCATAACTCGAATTTCGGTTATCTCGAAATAAAAAGCATGGTCCCTTGAAATTCGAGATACCGAGTTTCGACTGTATACAAAAGACTAAACCACTTTCCTCTTAAAATTTAATTTGTACGACACAAGAACAAACTAACGATCTGAGACTTGACCTTTAATTCTAGATATATTAAGGTAGTTCAATACATAGACTTGAATAAGGTAGTGATGCTGCTTTCTTTTTGCGATGGTCTGACATATTTTACGCACAAAATGACCTACGTTTATACAAAAGAGAAATTAGACACATAGAACAAACTCGCAAAATGCTTACATATGATACAACCGTCATAATAACTTTGACTTTCAAAGCCTGGTTCGCATGTACATTGTGTACCGCTTTTACAATCTCCAGGGTAACAAGGGCGTTTGTAGGAGCACGTTACTAAAATTAAAAACTTCAAATGACATGTTTTAAGTCTGATTACCTTTATAATAAAATATATTTGTACAAAAGGTAGACATTTTATGGACGATGGCCTGCTGTTTCATCAATTTGGATTTTAATCGGTCCATGATAGCACTGAAACTGGTAGATACATATTCTAGCATAAAGATTAACATCATCATGGTAACTGAATTGTGCGTTTTCTATATTTAAAAGAAGTCTATTTAAAATTAAATAGCGTCTGAAATTTTACTCGTAGCATTTAAAATTCTCCTTGTCGTTTGTTAGTTTGTTTGATATCTGATGTAAGTCATTGTTATAAAAAACTAATGTAATTTAGAAACTTTTATTACAGAAACTGGGCAATACACCAATAAGTTTGGTACAATGATAGTTGTAAAACTAGTGTGATTACTGTAAAATTGAATGATACAATATGTAAATGCTAAATTTGCTTACAAGATGCACACCCTATTCCTTGAGACCAGCTTGGACAGTCACAGACATTTGGATTTACACACGTTCCGCCATTTCGGCAATAGGGCCGGCATACAGCTTTGAAGAAATCAAACACATTTTAAGGTAAGTTTTAATGCTTTAGCTGAAGGAACAAAATGACTAAAGCTAATAAGACTCTCCTTTTCATTTTCCCGACATATTCCTCACATAATTTAACGAAGAAACCATAGAAATCAAGTAAACCCTTTACATCAGGGTCCGTAGTAACCGATAGGTTCGCAAAACTGAAAATATTTTTATATCTAACGATGCATGCTTATTTATGTAGTTTCAAAATACGTGAAGAAATTTTGAACCTATTTAAACAAAATCATGTTAACAGGATTACGATAAGTCAACAATTTTGCATTTTACTGGCAATATATAAATTTCAAGCATGAGAGTACGATTCTTCAGTTTTTATTAAATACCAAAATAACCATATTAGCCAAACAACTGTATGGAAAAGAAGCACGAAAAAAAACCCTACTAAATCTTCTCGATTGTTTGTTAGTATCGTGACTGGCGTCTATTTTACTAGCTTCGCTTTTTTTCTATGAAAATGTTTGTATCATTTTATTTATTTCACGATCTAAACCCAATTTCATACATTTACAAACATGCACATGGATCTATACGTCTGGAATTAGTAAAAGAGGGAATTTCGTCTTAAGGCAGTAAATTCATTAAAAAACAAAATGTTTCTTTATTCTACATTATGTTAAAAACAAATCTGAGTGTGTTTTTTATTTGACCCTGTAATCGTGTGCGTGTGCCTGTGTGTAGCTTATCAACATCACTTAAAAGAAACTTGGCCATGCACACGCGTTTTGCGTAAAATTGAAGACCTCTTGTTAGTAACGATATTTTTTTAAATTTCAAACGTTTTTTGTTATTCAAACTAATTCGTTTATCAACAAGACTTTAGTCCAGAGAAAAGTACAGAATAAAATGTCCGAAACATGCAAATCGCATGCGACACTTTTGAAATGAATTCTGTGTGAGAGTTTACAAGTTTAATTACAGACGGTTTCCGCATGTTTTGTTCCTTTTAGATGTCAAGCTTACATCTTTATCGTGAAGATTTTTGTAGCTAAACTGTGAAGGAGAATATTTTCAATTATTAGATTTTTATCAAACTTTATATCAATGGAGATTTTGTACGTAAACTGTGAAGATTTTTTTTAATTATTGCTTATTTTATAAATGAACTCAACCTGATAAACAGAACACTTACGAATGTTACAATTTTGGTTCCCGTTATGTGTCCATCCTGGCCGACAAAAATGGTCGTTGTAGTATTCGGTTTTCCAGTGATATCTCCAGTAGGAACAACCCCTGTTATCATATGAGCCGTGCCATGGGAAAACCAACATAGTGGGTTTGCGACCAGCATGGATCCAGACCAGCCTGCGCATCCGCGCAGTCTGGTCAGGCTCCATGCTGTTCGCTTTTAAAGCCTATTGGAATTGGAGAAACTGTTAGCGAACAGCATGGATCCTGACCAGACTGCGCGGATGCGCAGGCTGGTCTGGATCCATGCTGGTCGCAAAGCCACTATGTTGGTTTTCCCATGGCACGGCTCATATCAACTTAAAAGCTATTTTCAATAATTTCTACTTGCCCTATAACAATACCAACTATACAAAAAAGTATAGATAATTAGTTAATATAAATATCGGGATAACAATGGTGTTAAATAATAGAAATGGATGACTAATCAAACTAGTGCGACAGATTAACAACTGTTAGTTCTTTCCAACTAATTCAAAGTGTGAAGTTTTTGCTAGTATATATAAATAAGCTACACACAATTTCTAAAAGTTATACTTACCACCACCAGTACCAGCAGGCACAGTATATTTTCCTCACCCATCTACTACGTTTTATTGTGTAATAATTGCTGGAATTAAAAAAAGTGGTTTTCCTTATTATTACATGCGACGAGAATAATTTTCCAACAGGATGATGTGACTTGATTCACCGAAAAAAACGTGCTATTTTGATAGTTATGGAATAGTAAATACTACGAGATCAACATAGAAATAATAAAATAATTTCCGTAATTCCAAAATTTATTTCTCATTAAGAAACGACAGTAGAGCTTATTTCTTGTGTTCATGTGGATGTCCAAAACTATTTAAATCCCTAGACTAAATCCCTCGCTCGGGCTCAGACATAGTTATACTGCAGATGTTTACCTATTGAAAATGCTTATTCGTCAAAAGAAATAAGATAGACAAAATTATCCAACTTAAGGTTTGACTCAAATTAAAATCAAAATTAATTTTGTTGCTGCTTTGCCAATTTTTATTAATCAAGGCTTTTGTTACAGTTTGTGCGGTTTTCAATCTTTTTGCTTACGGCCATTAGCCTAATAAACTTGTTTACCGCTTTGTAATCTTTTAAGTTTAAACATTTGACAGCTTAAAACAAAATATGAGATTATCTTAGCATAAAGACGTTGATAGAATCAAGTGGTTTCTTATTCTGCATGCAAATTTGTCCTCTCGATTTGCAAATTATCCACATTGAATATAAATGTATCTAATTATATCATCCGTAGTAAGCGTTTAACAATAATATTTAATTAATTGGTATCATCTGTGAAAGGAACGTCACAGATACTATTCCAGAAAGTGAATTTTTCAACTAATTAAGGAGCAATAACATTGGCGCCGACTAAATCAGCTGAAAAGCATCATCCTGATAATATGAACATTAACATAAAACTTATAATCTAAAGCTAATATACATACAAAGATATGGTTTATCCCATTCAGAGGCAATTACTGTGATAATACTAGGTTAAAACAAGACGAATGTTTGATGCATGGCATCAAAGAAGCCACAATTTCTTTGTTCCTTAGAAATGGCAATATCATAATGCTGTCAAAAATGTAAAAAGCACCTTGAACCAAAAGGTTAACACTCCTGAAAATACCTTTCATTATATTATTTAAAATATTCAAAAAAGCTAAGAAACTGCGAGTCGGCTGCCCAAACGCTAACTTTATCCTCAACTTTTCATCTATTTTTATGGTTTTTTTTGGAGAGGAAGCAGGGGTAGTGGATTCAAAATGATGCAAACAGAAGGGGGTCCCCACCCCTTAACTTTCTTGATTTACAATGTAATAACTTTACTCTGATCGCAATTTTAAGTTGATATGTATATATTAATGTTAAATTGCTGTATACCCGTGAAATGTTGCACAATCTAAAGCATACACCACTTATATTAGAAAGCAAAACAATTCAATATAATCCACGCAACAATATTAACAAACATATTTCTGTCTTAGATCCAATAATAGGAAAATGTTTTTTCAATATAAAGGAAAACATAATATTAAAGTAACTCAGTTATGGTCAGTAGTCTGGTGGGTGGTGGGGCGGTAAGGGAGAAAGATATTAAACAATTAAAACGATACAAAATACAAATCAAAATTAACACAATATTCCAATTCTTTGTTTCTGCCAGCGCTTCCTGAATTGAACCCCGGCCTATGCGACCAGTATACTAGTTTCACTTTCGAGCTATTTTATAGTATGTTCCACTGATATGTAAGTCAATTACAAGCGTACAGATTTCTGTCTAAAAATAGCCAGGCTTCCCCAAAGAGAAATGTAGCACAATATAAACTTGTGTATCGTCAATTAACAAACATACCAACCATGTTAAACCTACAACTATATACACAATTGATAAGCGCAGATAATTAAAGTCATCTATTATTCAGATAGATTTACTCGTAACTTACTGTATAATTCTATCTACGCAGGTAAAACCAATTTGAATAGACTTACATTCCTACATGTATTTTTAGAGAGAAAAATATTCAATCGCTAATTTTGAGCGAAGATCATTTCAAATATTCTATTTCCTTATGAATGTATTTACATTTCTAAGATACGATTGTTGCTGACAATTTATTATTATAATTATGGTTATATACCTGCATTAAAAAGAAATTGAATGATTTTAAAAAATCAACTGATTTTTTTTACTATGAAATTTTATTAAATCAGTTCGTCTTATATACAATTTTTGTAATCTAAACACAATATTGCATTACAACAGCTGATCCTTAATTAATGACGTCATCTCCATGTGAGAAATGTTTAAGCGTACCTACTGGAAAAAAAGGTACATGACTGAAATAAATTGCTTTTGATAATTAAAGAGCAACAACTCGGAACTGTGCTTGCAGACCATAATGTCATGGATACAAATATTTACATAAACAAAAAATCGTGTACGCCAATTGACTTTTTTCTTTTTTCTTTTTCTTTCTTTTTCATTTTTTTTTTGTGTTTATTTTCCAGAATTATGCATACGCTTATGCTAATATGTTGTTAATTTCAATAAAATCAAAATATGCCATAAAACAATAAATTTAATAATTAAATATTGTAGAGTAAATGTAATGGCGTAGTTGCCACTGACTTTCTAATTTCTATGTTTAAAGTTCCACTACTTACACCCGAACGAGTATTTTATGAAAATCAGAGTTTGTAGCTGTGACTTCATATTTACTGAAAAAATGACGCACTGCATTAGATCTGACCAAATAGTCATGAATATGTTCAAGAATAACCAACAAATAAACAAACATTTTTTTCTTATTTCAAACGGAAAGTATGTTTACGGATCCGTCTCGCATCTTCGGGTTATTTCAGAAGAATGCTCCGAAACGAGCTATAATTTATAAATAGATGCAAAATAAAGCGTGAAAGATCAACAACATTGTATACTATGCCCCAACTATAACGTGATGTTTACAAACATAACTATAAGTAGATTGAAATAAAAGTTTGGGAACTCAAAATGTGTGTATAGGTCCACCATGTTTTTTGAGCCATGTCTAATTTATGTAGGACAGTTGATTCGCCAAAAAAAGGGTAGGAACATATATGATATGTAATACATAGTAAAGCAGCGGTATCAGTAATCGATGAATGTAAACGAATGCATGGCCCAAAGGTTATGGCGTTGGCTTAACAAACATGATTTTCGAGGTTTGAACCTTAGTAAGTTTACATTTTTTAATGTTTTAATCGTTTGTTTCAACATAACACGTAAGAACTTGACTTTTAAGATGGCGCATGTGAAAGACCTTATTACGGAGGTCTTGCAAACAGTTTCAATTTCAGATTGGTCTAGGTATATTGACCATGTACTGTCAGTTCAACAGAAATAATATAGAAGTTAGATATTGCTATAGACGATCTTCCAGCACCGGTGATCATCGTGCTTAACTCAGATTCTGATACATCATCTGACTCAGAGACTGAGACAGCTGAAGGGTCGTCAACAGACACAACAAGTAAAGTTTAAATTATGTAATTATGTGAATTAAACTGAAATAGAAGTAGCAAAATTTTTTAAACAGATATAAACAATGAAAAAAGATAAAGTAAATATATAAAAGGGTTTTTAAAAAGAGTCTTCAAAGATTCTTGACTAAAATAAAATTAAAATATAGTATACCAGAGAAAAAATACGACCGTAATCTGGGCTTGAACTTTCACCTCATGGTTTGTAGTCATTAGGCTCGTAATCATTAGGCTCTACCAATTGCACCAGAGATATAAGTAAGTAAGTAAGTAATTTATTAGTCCCCTACTAGTTGAAAACCAGTTTCGGGGACTATAGGAATGCACTTTTCCGTCATTCCGTCCGTCCGTCCGTCCGCAATTTCGTGTCCGGTCCATAACTCTGTCATCCATGAAGGGATTTTAATATTACTTGGCACAAATGTTCCCCATGATGAGCTGACATGTCATGCGCAAAACCCGGACCCCTAGCTCAAAGGTCAAGGTCACAATTGGAGGTCAAAGGTCAACAGGGCTTTTTTCCTGTCCGGTCCACAACTCTCCCATCCTTGAAGGGATTTTAGTTTTACTTGGTACAAGTGTTCCCCATGATGAGATGATGTGTCATGCGCAAATCCCGGACCCCTAGCTCAAAGGTCAAGGTCACAATTGAAGGTCAAAGGTCAACAGGGCTTTTTTCCTGTCCGGTCCATAACTCTCCCATCCATGAAGAGATTTTAATAGTACTTGGCACAAATGTTCCCCATGAGGAGACGATGTGTCGTGCCAAAATCTGGATCCCTAGCTTAAAGGTCAAGGTCACAATTGGAGGTCAAAGGTCAACAAGGCTTTTTTCCTGTCCGGTCCATAACTCTCCCATCTATGAAGGGATTTTAATATTACTTGGCACAAATGTACCTCATAATAAGACGATGTGTCATGCACAACTATTAGACCCCTAGCTCAAAGGTCAAGGTCACACTTAGCAGTCAAATGTTAACATAGCATGAACAGGGTCTGTTTTGTGTCCGGTCCATAACTCTGACATTCATTAAGGGATTTTAATATCACTTAGCACAAGTGTTCCCCATGATGAGACGGTGTGTCATGCGCAAATCCCGGACCCCTAGCTCAAAGGTCAAGGTCACAATGGGGGTCAAAGGTCAACAGAGTTTTTTTCCTGTCCCGTCCATAACTCTGCCATCCATGAAGGGATTTTAATATTACTTGGCACAAATGTTCCCCATGATGAGACAACATGTCATGCGCAAAGCCCAGACCCTTAGCTCAAAGGTCAAGGTCACAATTGGAGGTCAAATGTCAATAAGGTTTTTTCCCTGTCCGATCCAGAACTCTGTCATCCATCAAGGGATTACAATATTACTTGGCATAAATGTTTCCCATGATGAGATGACGTGTCATGCGCAACACCCAGTACCCAGGCTTAAAGGTCAAGGTCACACTTTGAGGTCAAAGGTCAAGAGGATTTTTTTCCTGTCCGGTCTGTAACTTTGTCATGCAAAGCAGGATTTAGATATCTGTTGGCACAAATACTCCCCTGGAGGAGACAACATGTCCTGCGCAAGAACCAGGTCCCTAGGTCTAAGGTCAAGGTCATATTTAGAGGTCACAGGTCAAATTCAAGAATGACTTTGTACGGAACATTTCTTCTTCATGCATGGAGGGATTTGATGTAACTTGGACCAAATGTTCACCACCATGAGGCACCCTTGTTTCTAGAATTACGTCCCTTTGTTGTTACTATAAATAGATTTTATTGTAACTTTTTTATTACTGGCGGTAGAGAAAAATCGAGACCACTTTTCTGTGGTATAGCATGCATGTTACATCCAATTTTTAGGTGTATTTTGACCTATCTCTACCTGGTAAAGAGTTTCTTGTGGACTTATATTATATAGATTTTTTTTTTTTTTTTTTTTTTTTTTTTTTAAAGATTAATTTCCCTTTGTTGTTACTATAAATAACTTACATGATAACATTTTTATAATCAGCCAAAAAAATTCAATATTAAAACAACTGTGGGTTTTTATATATGCACATTTTAATCCAAGTGTGTTGTTATAACATGTTGTATATGTAGTACAATATTGTTTATACATCATTGACAGATATCAGTTCATTATGTTATACTGCAGCAGAGAAAATTAGGTGCTTTCCAGTAGGGGACTTTGTATTGCATGGCAATACTTCATTCACTTGTTTATTATAGTGACTTGTGTTGTACTATATAAACATACAGTACATTTAAATATACAAAAAAGAACACCCAGCCCCATGGGCTTATAAGTCACTGTTAAATACAACAATTATCTAATACAATATAATCAAGTTCACGGTAAACAAAACATACATATCAACTTACTCTATAGAAATTGTTCAGCCAGGTATGGACCGAATATCGATTTAACCCAATTTAAAAAAAAGTGTATCATTCCGTCACGGCTCAAAACACGCGGTCGAACTATAACTGGTCAAAATGTAAATGTTTCTTGTTTGCATGCCAATTACAAATTGGCTCAGTTGTAAAGTTCATCAGATATTTTGCCGTGTGGGTTCGAAACTCACGGCACTTAATTTTCTTTTTCTTTTTGCCTAAAAAACGATTCATTCTTTTTCACTATGACACAACGACAGAGAAATATCTGAGGCCGATATGGCAATGTGATATTATTAAATGCGTGTGCTAAACATATAAATAGAAAGCGAATAATGATTTGATATGTTTTATAAAGACATATATGCACATAGAAACCATAAAAAAGAAACGAAGAATACGGGAACGGAATTGAAAACTGATAGAAAAAACAAAACAAAACAAAAACAAAAACAAAAATTAAAAAAGTCGTAATGAGGATTCGAATTGGTACAAAACGATTTGATGATTTGCTATTGGTAGCTGCATTCTACTCGACTGAGCTATTGTTCAATATACTTATTGGACAGTTAAAATGAAACAAATACTGATATTTACTTTTCAAGTATTGCACAAGCAATATGAATTGTTCTTATATCTATTATCATGAAATGGACGCGTCCTTGAGTTTGCGCGGGAATCACGTTATCATTGGGGATTAGTACGTAGTTTAAACTTCGTTTGAATTAATTTTAAAATAACGCGATCCCGAAGAATTTCCGACCGATTAGGGAAACGCGATAAGCACGAAAGTATAATAAAAAGACCACCCATGTCAGTCTAAGGAAATACAAAAAGAATCATTCGCATCTCTGCACACATGATTTCAAGGGAATATTGCAAAACTGTTGTAATGTTTTAGTAGTATATTTCAAAATGTGTAGTATTTTATAAGATTTGTGTTGTTGTTTTTTCATTTGTCTTTATTTAGCATCTTTAAATGTAATCGTACATATTGAAGTATGTTCTGTGTTATTTTGTACGTTGATAAGTCAGTTTGAAGTTATAAATTGTTTATCAAAAATTTTAATTTAAATAATGCCATCATATCAAGCTTTACATATATTTTTTTCGAATTTAACGAACCCATTTAACTACATGATTTTATACGGTGTTCTTTTAGGCAATCATTGATTGCTCCTTCAACATGTGGACTGATAAGGGCGATAAAGCGATAATTTGATAAGGGGACACAAAGATACGATGCGGTGACAAGATATTGCGACGCACAGGCGCCAAAACACGAGGCGAAGACGCGATATTGACATCACACTTTTGCATCATGATTTCGCGTTTTCGTATCGTATCATCGCACTGTCGTCCCTTCGAGACAAGGGCGAAACTACGAAAGTACGAAAAGTCGATGTTAATATTAATTTTCTAATACTCTGAACTTCATAACTACAATTTCAGTTAGAAAGGTACATTACTCAATCACATTTGTCTCTTCTGAACCAAACCATTCAACTGCGAATGATAAATAATATTAGCCAGTATAAGCAAATTACGGTCAATATTTTAGAATCAAAACCCATAAAGGAAGACCGTGCCAATAAGCACTTTATTGGTTAAACTGATGAGATGAACTAGTATGATAAAGTTATCTTTAATCAGGCTAATATATATTTGCATTAATTGTTTGCACGCTGAAAGTCGTATTCGCCGTTGGCCTTCGAAGTTAGACCAATATAACAACCCTTGGACAAATAACACGGCCAATATAAAATCATTTGATTGATAAGATTATATAATTAATGTTTCTATGATTGCAAATTGCGCAGTTTTGCAAAACTATGGTAATCACATTTATCAAAATATTAATCAAATGAAAACATTGCTTGTGAATTTACTTATGTGTTTTGCACGCAATCCTTAAAGCAAAGGTTGTTCACTGGGCTTAAGGTCGTCTTAGACTGAATATATATTATTATGTAAATTGATAATAACAATTGGTCTGAACATTTGGAGTTCTGGAGGCGAAACATTGCATCATGAATAACAAACATTTGTCAATTTCCAAGTGAAATAATATAAAGTTCTACGTTATTTAAAGGGATATCGACATGATGTAAGGTATCACTTATGGATCTCAAACCAGTCTTGAAATGTTATCCTTAATTTGCGTTTTGTGTTTTCAGATGAAAACCCTGAAACATTCATAAACTGGTTAAGAATATCTAAAATAAAAGAGTGGAAAACCGGTTTGATTGAGCCTGTTCATGGACGGTAGTGGAATTGCAAGCTACTGTCCACGCCCTCTAGCCCCGGGTTGAGCAAAACTCAACATTTACCCATGTTATAAGTACCAGAATATAATTTAGAGACATCTGCAAATGTATTCATACGGCGGTGCACATGGAACCTTCAATGATGTACATAGTGCAATTCCATGAAAAGCGGCGTATGCCCCCAGATAAAATAATGGCTGTGCCCTGAATGAGAAAACAATGGGCAGAACTAAATAAACTGGAATTTAGAGAGAGGATCTATGGTTATGGAGCTTGCATATCAAGAAACTGCCAAATGATAAAATTAAAAAGCAGGCAGCATATCCAAGGGGTAATTAAACAATACCCAAAGCTTTTTAAGCGGGAGTATTGGAACAATCCAGGCCGAAATGATCAAGCTGAAAAATTAAACAGTACACTAACAGAACATAAATGTCTTGCTGAACGATCTGAAGAGAAATCATGTTTCCATGTTATACTTATTTACCATAATTTATGTATATGTAAAATAACTGTTCAAAATATGATTCTTTATGTAATATACTTTTAAAGTCGGATTAAATTTTAAAAAAAAAAGATGCGACAAAACAAATGTAAGAATTTTAAAACTATTTATACGAACCCTCTCCATGCATCCGAAAAGTCCAACACAAGAAGAAAAAACACTAGTACAATTGTTAAAACTGTAATTTGTTTCATTTTCATTTTTGTCTTACTTATATTTCACTTTAACTGGCTTTGGGCGGAAGATTTGCTAACATATATATGCCGAGACAAGGAAGTAAGGAGAAGTTGTAGGGGGTATTTTCACACAAGGACAAACCATTTTCCTTATAAATGACCTGCTTCTTTGCTGGGCTATTTCACGTTGAAGTTTAAGCAGACACAATCATGAACAGTCTCAATTAAAGTGTTTAATTAGTTTTCTTTCTGGCTTAAAATGCTTCCAACATATCTTCATACAGATATTAAGAAATTTTACAATAGTGGATTTTAGGTGCCGGCGCCGCACCATACTTGAACTTGCTTTTGTTTCTGTTCCTTTAGTGCCGTGAAGTTCAGTTGATGCGATTTTGATAATAAATTTTGCTTAACTTGGTCGTTCGAGTGACTCTCGGAGTAGCGGACGGACAGAAGGCCGACTTTAAGCCCCTCCGGTTTCACCGGTAGGGGAATGAGATACGTAATGTGTCAGCAGATTGCTTTGTAGCGTTCTATTAGAGAGAGTACCTGAAATATTAAATTATGAAAACAATTAGGTTGCTTACATAAACATCTAAGACCAAGTATAAAACTTATGTCTTAATGTTTGATCATTTTGAGGCATGTTGTTTAAGATTTCAGAAACTTTCTGTTTATGTAAACGCTCTTGCAGACAGCCCTACCTTTCAAGTAATTGATAAATATTTAATCCCCAATTTTAACTGGATTATTCAGGGAAGAACGTCATGTCAGATAAATGCATATTTTATGACAACAGAAAAATATTTAAGTCTAATAAAATAAATTTGGATCCACTATATTTTAGCTGAAGTTTAGATAAAATGTTGTCTGTACATGATCACACATCATATATAAGAACAAGAAAAACTCTTCAGTATTCATCATGAAAATTGACATTACAATGAAATGACTTATCACTAAGTTTTTAACCAAACAGTTACTGAAGTTTTCCGTTTAACTTGTGTCATACAGGTGTGTAGGTAAATACGATGCAGGATTATTGTACGTGTCATTCATTGATCGACTTAAAATTTGATATGCATTATGGTACACAGTCAAACCTGTCTATAAAGACCAGCCTTTGGAAAGCCAAGCTGTGGTCTTTATTGGGAAGTGGTCTTTATTCACAGGTTAAAATACACTGTAAATGTTAAAATGGGAAACAAAAAATGTGGTCTTTAGAGCCAGCAGGTCTCTGTTCAGAGGTGGTCTTTAACACAGGTTTGACTGTATATACTTTATTTCCAAAGGATTTGGTCGACCTTACAAGAATGATTGTACAGAAATTGAACGTTAAAATATTGTTAGGACATTTGTGTGTTTATCTTCCTATGAGTTATGGCCTTGTGAAATTGAACAAAATACTGTATAAAACTTGATGAACAACCTTCTCATTAAGAAAAAGTCTCGAAGTTACAGGAATAGGATGGGGGCATGGGAGGGATCTAAGAGAAATTAAATCTAAGTCGTCAGATAGGCCACAAGTCATAAGGCTCCTGCATGCAGAGCACTAAGTAAAATGCATTTAAATAAAACTGTACTAAACACCATTAAGGAACAAGGAAAATAGTTCTATTGCAATTGACCGCCATCATTTTATCCTTACAAACCACTTGGTTTGCATAGATGTATATTCATATATATATACATGTACATAAAATAACTTCCTTAAAGTCGTTCTCGCGACAATAATGGCAATAAGATTATTTTTGACCCCTTATATCTTAATTTAAAATTTTGGCTTTGATTCCTTTAATAATGTACAAAAAGTTAATAAAATACTAGAGAAGTTTTCTTCTTTATAAAACATCCTTAATTTTAAGTTTAATTATACTTTTTTCTAATAAAGTCAACCTGGCCATTCCTAAAATGAGTTGAGAAATGGCCATATATCTCATCTCAGTACATTGATTTACAGATACAATTTACACTTAACAATAATTGAAATACTTATTACAAATAGCTTAATCCAGTAATTAAAATACCATGGGTCATTCAACGGTAATTTATTTGTTTTCCTTTACTTTATTTCTGTTGATTACTGTTTGATCGGTCTTTTACGCAACAAGGGATTTCCTTGATTTCTCTTAAAATATAAGACGATAGCATTGATATTGTACATTGTTTAAAAGGTATCCCAGATTAGTAATAGATGTGAGCTTTTTAAGATGTCAGAATGCATTAATTTGGATTATTCATCAAAGATGATTTTTGTAGGGTATTATCAAAAATGTGTAAAGAAATGCAAGGGTAGAAAAAATGCAGAAATGCCTGCCACAGATTAGTCGGATCAAACAAAGAACACACATAGTTTGTTTTAGGTCGATTGTGACTTATATACCTTATACCTTATTCCTGATGGCATCAGTCGGGTATTAGGGGAGTAAAGTCAGTCTCCCTTTTAATGCTTAGTGCCAAGCTAGTTTTCTCGTACCATTTTTCAAGTCTTTGACTTAAATTTGAATAATGGTACACGCAATTGTAAAGCCACACCAAATTATTTATTTTACAGGAATAAGATAAGGAAGGAGGAATATGCAAACAGGTGACATATCTCGGACAAAAAGTTGTGGTACAGCATGGTACAGGTGCCTTAAACATGTTCTGTTAAACGGAAATATACGGCACTAAAATGACTACAAACAACACATTAGACAAGTACTGGCGAAGGACTAAACACGGTTTATTTAGAAATAAAACATGTAAAACATGCCAGAAAAGTGTGCTGTTAATTTAGTTAAACTGCCTTTACAAAGTGCAATAGATTGAAAAAGCTATACTTACGTTTTAGTTTAGAGTGTTAGCATTCTGTTATCGCTCTGTTAAGCCAGTTAGGCAAGGCAACAATAAACATAACTTTAGCTATATTGGCCTTATATAGTACAACATTTTGGAAAAATCTTTTTAATATTGTCTGCAAACCTCTTCAAGTAGTGACAATGTGGAGAAATTCTATTAGTTTTAGTTTCGTCTATATCAACATCTATCTACTTATTTCATCCCTTCTAAATACAGACAATGACAATAATTATTCTAAAACTTATCATTGTTTTCATTGTTAAAATTGCTGGGTCTAAATCTAATACTTACTTTGGTGAGTAAGAGGATTTTATTCCAAGATATCTTCATATTAACAAAAAGTTAATAGAACAGGGTTACTGATATAATATAATAAATTTTACCACAGACCGTCAGAACTATTAAAGGATAGTTCTATAGATTGGTCTTACACGCTCCGTATACTATGGATATGTAGCTTATAAATTACGGAAAGTTAAACATAATGCTTATTTTAATCAAATATTTGTGAAATATGTTATAAAGTTTATCAAGCGGTTGTTTAGAATTATCGATCTGTGCGTGCGTGCGTGCGTGCTTGCGCTCGTTCGAGCTTGAGTGCGTGTGTGTTTAAATGTATTGGCATTATGTGCATCCATGACTACACCTTACACTGCTGTGGTTTGTGGTGTAAAGAGTGCGTTAAAATAGTGATCTGCTTTTGGATATTTGATTGTACCAGACATTTAAACAGACAGACAGAGAGATCAGGGTTGGGTCAAGTACTGGGTTTCAGTACGCAAGAAGTACCCTTAGCACTGGAAAACTTGGTACTTACTCACGTGAGTACTAAGTACTGATTGTGCTAGCATACTCGAGTATTACTTGATTCAGTGTTGTTATATTTTCTGGTCTTTTTGGATCATGGAGTCCTTTCAGCGTATGTGTAAAAGAGTTCCGCTTAAACCGATGCTAGGGGGCATGACAGGTGTTGCACATTTCATTACCTCTCACGAACAGACTCAATCGAATCGAGTCTGCTATTATTCGTCTTGGTTCATTCTTTGCTTCCAAATGGTCTTTTTACAGATTTTATGGAGTACTATTCCCAGTACTCGTGAGTATTTCTTGAGAACAACAGTACAGTTTTCAAATTTACTAGTGGTTTAATACCAAATAAAAGGTCAAAAGCATATAATACATCGCTCTGTTTTATGTATTTTACTCTTAAATGATAAAGACTCTTAAAATTTTCCTGATAATTTCTTTTCGACACACCAGTGCGAGTTAATTAAATCCTTTCAAATGCATCCAAATGTTTACATCATCTCATTTGCAAATGATGAATATTATCTTTCAAATTGTAACTTTTAAATTTCTGTTGGCTTTTTGTTTGTTTTTGAAGTTAATGTTTAACAGAACGAAAAATTTGATGTTGTCTACTCTTGTCATATTTCACAAAGTGTAATTTGTCCAACACTTGTAAGTTTCAAGTATTCTGGTTCTTAATACTGGCTTAAACATTTTTATTATTGAGCTTTAAAAAATCAGCTACTGTACACTGCACTAAGATTCGAGCAGAATGTTAGATCAGATTGGTAATTTCTTTAAAAGCCTATAGAACTTCAGTTCCTTTACATCTTGGGCCATACCATCGGGTATGTCAAAATGTTAATGTACTGATCATTGTGACATGTTCTAATGTTTATAATATGATGGTATTTAGGTAGACTCAATTCCCGGAACAAATTGCAAAATTAACATGTGATTTGCGGTGCGTGTCCACGGCGTTTTCAGATCGCATGGACAAATTTGAAGACGTAGAGCAGCGTGTAGCTAATAAGGTAACGCAACTGCTAGACAAGAGATTATCTATAAACAATCAGCTTATCGACTTAAAAATTCGATAGCTGACTTTGATGCAATGATAAGTGAATTAAATACAAAAATGAAATCACTTGCGGAAAGGCATACGAGAGTGCATACGATTGTGAATAGTCTATCAGTGTGAAATCTGTCGGAAAATGGCAATGAAAGTACAGCAGCAAAAATGAACATTTTACTTCCTAAAGAATTTAAAGTTCATGGTGTATCAGTTGCTAAAGCAGAAAGAACGAAATCAGCTTATTCTTCAATGCCAGGTATGGTCATTGCTACGTTCAAAAATATGCGTTAAAATAGCCGGGCTATGAATGAGAAAAAACTTGAAGGGTAATGACAAATAGGCATGATGTGTTTCTTTTCTGTCAAATGATCAGTCATTAGCGGGAAGGAATTAATTTTAACTTTCAGTCTCTTATCAATGCTATTAAAGACAAAAACCTTATTATTAAAGGCAACCGTAAGGGTACATAAGGGCAGACAACATTAGGATAGTAACAACCATGCCAATAGACAAGAGCCATCACAGAATAAAATTCTGGCTGAAAAAGGTTGATAAATTAGAAAGACCGAATGTGTTACTTATCACCCAAACACTCACCTTTTTAAGCTAATACTTGTATTGATAACTTGTTTATAAGAGTCGTTTATGGAAGCCTATGTAAAGTGGATGTTAGCAACTCTGGGCATAGATAGATCCTAATGGAAGTATTTTTGGATAATGGCAATGTTTCCAGTCTTTAAAAGATAAGCGGAAGTCTGATTTTAGATCTCTGTTCTTTCTTCGCGTCTCACTCAGGACTCATGCGAATAGCAGTAACTCATGGGGCAACTGGTTTTATTGTGTTAAACAGAAATTAAGTTCTTTGAACCTTAAAATATATTTTAATATTGGTAGTGATGTACCTTACTGTCTTGTTATTTTAAGTGAAGCAGAAGAGTTATCACTGCAGGAGTTTACGCACAGATTAATAGTCTTGTGGGTACACCTGGTAGGGGCGTAATAAACTTTGAACGTATAGTCTTTTTAAGAATGAATTTGTAAAGAAAATTATTTTAAGTTAATTATGCCAATGCAACATATTGACAATGAGTAAATTTAGGTGTGGAGTAGCTCCATTACGTAAAGAAACTGGAAGATTTACTTGTCGAGGATAGAAAGTGTCAGCTGTATGTAGCTATAGAAAATGAGTCTCATGTAATTTGAAATAGTAGAGCATATGATGAGGATTGTACATCTTTATTTACTAAAGCTTTTGAAATAGATCATTCTTTCATGTTTCGTAGCGACACTGAAAAGTTGACTTTTAACTCTCTAGTTCTGCGTTGCTTCGCCATACTGCCAAAATTTGTCATCTTATATTAAAGAGAAGATAGTTTTTTCTCACTTATCGGACAGAAAAATCTCTATTTTTAGAAGTGCTGGAAAATCTTATCTCACATGGGTTATCCCACACTCCTGTGACGGACTACTTCATGCACTGAATATACATACTATTTATGTAAAATAATTAAAAATCAGGTACCTTTATCTTTTCTCTCCGTTCCTTATAGTGTATTTCATTACTTTATGATAAGAACGTACCGTTACGTTACAAACGATAAAACTAAAGCGGAACTTTGTTATTGTGCGTCACTGAAATGTCACGACGTCACTTCTGCTTACGGACGTCAATTTCCCGCGTTTTAAATAGTTTCATATCATTTTCATGCTTGTTTTTATTGTTTCTGTTGTGGTAAGTGAGAAATAGAATCCATCATTGGTGTTCGGTGAAGATCGAAAATCCCAACCCTCGGGCGCACCGCTCAAGTCTTAAACTCGGCACAGCCTCGTTTAAGACTTGAGCGGTGCGCCCTCGGGTTGGGATTTTCTGATCTTAACCGAAGACCAATGACAGATTCTCTATATCTTTGTATACTGTATATGTATTCATTGCGGTCATCAAGCTTATATATATATATATCTATATTATATATTTGTCTACTTATACTTTTTATATGTTACTGGACTTGTATAAATTATGTGGCTGTCTATGTTATACTCATTGCTGTTACATCAAGTTAACATGCTCATATATGGTCAAATTTAATCAACTCATTTCCCATAGGCCCACATTGTAATGTTTTGTGTTATGAGCCTTTCCTAATATTAAAACTTTTGATACCACTTCTCAGGATTAAAGAACTATCCGAGGCCTATCATAAAAGTGTAAAAATGTAAGAAATACCCCTGTTGACCATCACTTTTGGGCACTTTTTTTCTCTTTGAACTCGGTTACCCTAGTCCGACAGTGATGTTTTTTTGTTGTTGTTTTTTTTTTCATGAAAATGCTCCGACGATAAAACATGCATATTAACTATCACACAAAATGCATCAAACCAATTACTTTTAGCCAGAAATCATGAATTAGAATTTTAATTTATGAAATGAGATCGCGATCAACACATACTAGACCAATGGGAGACCAGTACCGAGCTGCGGTGGCCGAATGGATAAGGCACCTGTCCCTCAATCGGGAGGTCGAGGGTTCGAGCCCTGTCAGGGGCGGGTCTTGTTACTAAAAAGAGACCGGTTGGTGAGCCGCCAGCTGGTTAAATAACGGTTACCGATTTCCTAGCTGCCTGGTGCCTGGCAATAATAAAATAGGAATTGGGAAGTAATGCTGTTCAATGACTGTAACTCTCTCATAAGCCAACTTGGCTGGCCTTTTCAGTAGGGGTTACACTATAATAAACAAACACTTTACTTTACTTTATTCATTTATCGTTGTTGTTATATTTGTCTTAAAGATATGATAATTGTGTATGACGTGTAACTGTCAAGCTGTTTCTTATTAAAATTCTGCATAGAATGGCTTTATATTTATTGAAATAGGTTGTTTTAATAACCTAGTGTTGTTTTCATGTGTATGTGGAAGAGACTTAAATACAAATACAAACTGTATGACAATAAATACTAGGACAATTTAATTGCACTGAACCTGTGATTTAAGTGTGAATACTGATTAACAGGTGTTCAGTCTCAACATAAAAGAATATATGTTAATATGTACATGTAGCAATTACATATTTGTTGTTCATACAAACTTTATATGCTAGAATATAAAATCGAAACATGAAGGAAAATAGTAACATTGACACTGATCAATTGTGAATAACAAGAAGAAGAATTTTACTACTTCACAAACCCAAATACAGTGTATGTCAAATGTGTTCTCCAAAATGTTTAGGACTTTTCAAACATTTATATAACGCTTGTAAAAACATAAAGTTAACGAACGAAAATTAAATTAAACAAATAAAAGTAAAGAACATGAACAAAAACAACAATAAATACAACATAGAAATTTAGAATAATAAACACCATGCATTTCTCTGATTTGGATAACAGACATTTCATTAGAAAAAAACATAAGCACCTAGAAAACAATATTGAAGGTCATTCAATATGGAATGAAATGTGAGTAATACTATTTTATAAGTCACTGGATCAAGGGAGACAACAGTAAAACAATTATTGTAAAATTAAATTCGAGTTCCGTTTTTAAAAGGTCCGGCCAGTTAAAATGTGATATTTGTTTAAGCAAATGGATTTATTTGAACTTCTTAAAACCATGTGTTTTATGTTAAGATACTTTTCATATTTTCGAATTATGAAAATTGTAAAAATACATGTATATGTCACAAAAAATCTAATTCGCAAGGGCGACAAGAAATGATGGACTCCTTGTCACATATATGTATAAATCTTCACTTAATTACCACTCGTACGTATTTGCGATTACATCGGAGCACTATATACTAAAACCTGAAACTATAATGAAACTATCTTGAAACTCTTCAAAATCAAAAAATTAAACTGTAAAAAAAATTCAAGAACTATGCATTTAACAATTATGCAAACAATCGTGCAATTAAAACTGAAACTTCAAACATTTAAAACTACGAAAAAGTCATAACTTAAACTGATATATCAGTAATGTACAACAGTCTGTGGGAAAATTGGAAATATAATTTAACAATTTAAGAGCCATCGTACTTTCCCGAAGATAAAAGTTTACACTTTTATTAGAAGAAAAAAAGAAAAAATATTCAAAAGTAATGTTATGGATCAGATGAATACTCTGTACCGTAAGTGCCAGCGTGTGATCCCTATATTCCATAAACGAGAGGCACGAATGTTTCGAAACTTCACGCTTCGCCATCGTACTCGTGCCTTTGTGCTTTATGCTTTGTGCTCTATGCTTTTCGCTTATATAATGGAACAGATAAGTTCGGATCTAAGAATTCAGTCCATAAAGATAAGGAAACGGTTATGATGTGCTTCAAACTGTAGCCCGATTGAAAGAAAACGATCAGCCGACTTAACATTTTGACATATTTTTTCCTAATACAATGATAATGAACGGGAATGTAATATTCAGCACACTTCACGCCCCCTTGCACCAAGCGGAATTCTGTTACATGAAAAAAAATATGGATGGACTCCGTGATCCGAGAGGGCCATAAGATATAACAACAAAAACAGACATTTGATAGGAAGCTCCCGATGCTTTTCCAATAGCTAAACTGATAACCATCAAATGGGTAATAGATTCTGCATGGGTAATAGATAATGAAAGAAAAACGCAATGTAAGTTCAGTTATTTAAGAAATAATAAGTATCAAAATCATGTTTATCGTAGAATAACCCGAGTTTGGAGTTCTTATGCGTATGAATATATCACAGAGACCGAAGTCCTGAATGATAATATTTCTACGCATAAAAATGACAAACGAGAGTTTTTTTTACGATAATTATGAAACCTTATTTAGATACTTTATATTTCGATTCTAAAAAGACTTACTTCAGATAACGTTAAACAAGAATCAGTGATTTTTTTTCTTATCTTTAGCAGTTTTAATGTTGGGAATGGCCAAAAGATCAGTGCCTATTTGCAAATCATTTTGACAAAATAATCATTTTTTACATTTTGTCAAAATGTTTTGTATTAACCACAACTTTATACTTCAGAAAATGTTATTTTGTTACGATCCAAACAATCAAATCTATAAAATGATCCTTTGGACTTGTAGAGCACAATCCATTCTATTAAAAGATCCTTTTGACGTAAACAGTCTAAAAAAAGGATTCTTTTAACGAAAAAAAAACACACAATCAAGCAAAATTGGTTTCGCTCACGAGAGGTAAGTTCGAGTACAACAAACTCCTGCACCTAGCAATAGCTTATTAGTAAGCGGTACTCTTAAATACTATTATACTGATTAAGTCCATGATCCAAACCGAGTGCAAGTACGGGACTCCTATAATGGCTGCAACAATTCAAGGTTTTAATTAAAGATTACTTTTTAAAGTATTATCTTTAAAAATGATGGTCGGAAAATTCATGGTATTTTCTTAAAATATACAGAGGTACAGTAATACCGCAATAAGGTGATGCAAGTCTATAAACATTGTTGTTTGCATTTTCTGTCAGTAACAAAATCCGCAACCCTTCCAGAATTTTTAATTTTACTAAACATTTTAGTCATATTTACACTTTCCAACACATATTATAGCTTTTTGGCTGTGGACTACAGGATCACCTATTGTTTGATTTCTGACTAAAGCAATCCGATTATAGATTTTAACTCGTTTCTTTTTTCTTCGTAAAATACCTTTCTGGTCGGTACTTTTCGGAGGATGTTTTATCATGTATTCAGTTTTTCCACGACGAATATCTCATATTTAAACACCAAACTTTTGAACATAGTCAGAAAACGCCATAATGGTTTAGTTTACTCATTTTAGTAAATCTGACCCAAAACATTTATAATATTATGCAATTATTTTATATTTTTCAAAATGTTTATTAGCATTAACAATCACATTTTGGGTAAAAATTACTGGCGCCACCCCTGAGGTTGTAGGCTGTAATGGACTCTTTTCTGACAGGAAGTAATGGGCTAATCGCAATTAATGGGCGGAATTGATATAAAACCAGATGTAGAAAAATAAAACTTTATAGACGATATTTCAATGAAAAACGATTGATCACCGGCTGATTTTCGTTTAAAATATAGAATAAATGATCCCAAAGAAAACGTCGCAATGGATAGTTCCGTATTGTGGAGGTAATGGGCAGTTTTGTATTGTAGCCCTGTTGCATTTTCTGAATAAAAGGAATAGATGCGTTTTAAATGTATTTTTATTTCATTGACTTTTTTATGTTTGTAAAAGTGTAAAAACTATTTAGTCCATGTCCTGTAAACAAGCTGTATGAAACAATATTTTTGAAATTCATGCTTTCAATACTTTATTATGTTGTTTATTTTGTTTAACTATGGACGTATGATTTACCCTATTGTAGTTGTTATTGAAAAAGTTATTAAATGGATATTTCACCCGTTCTTGTAGAACGCAAATAAATTTGTTGTTTTTTGTACTGACTTGTTACTAGTCTATCAAGTACTTTTTCACGAAAACATTACGATTGGATTGATCACTTGGATGCTAACTTGCAAATGTAACCATGTGATTAAACCCTTACCCTGCTAACTTTCTATAATAGACTTGTCAATCTTTCAATATGGACAGTACCATTAACTGTTAAAAGGGGTGATTACCAAAAAGATACTGACTGAAAAGAGAACAGTGCAGATCATGATCAGACTTCACGGATATGCAGGCTGATCATGATCTACACTAGTCGCAAAGGCAGAATCAATCGTGTCCAGCATGATAAGGGTTAAATACAGCCTGTCGGACAATACCTCTTAATGATTATTATATTACATGATATAAATATTTACCATAAATATAAATATTTAGTAAGACTTTTTAAAGTTGAAACTTTCAGTTACATAAGGTCAAGTCAAATGAGCTATCCAGAGGTCAAAGATTAAACAAACTTTATATAAATGGTCGTGCAGACTGTCACTTGTGTCTTGTATAGAGGCTACAATACAAAGTTTTGAGGGAAGGCATATGAGCCGTACCATGAGAAAACCAACATAGTGGGTATGCGACCAGCATGGATCCAGACCAGCCTGCGCATCCGCGCAGTCTGTTAGCGAACAGCATGGATCCTGACCAGACTGCGCGGATGCGCAGGCTGGTCTGGATCCATGCTGGTCGCATACCCACTATGTTGGTTTTCCCATGGCACGGCTCGATGTTTAATGTACATAAACAAACATCTAGTGATTACACATGTAATATTTTATTTGCTTAGTATACTAGTATAATATATTATGTGAAGCAAAACATGATTAATAACAATTAAAAAGGTTACGGCATGTGAAAGAATTAAAAGCTTAAAATAATTTTAAATAAATGATGTTTCTGTAGTAGCCACAATTATTTCAGTTTCTGCTTCTAATGTGAATCAGTGGCACACCAATAACCAATATTTACTTCCATCCAAATACAAATCGACAGCGAAAACGAATACCGTTGATCATTCTATTGTTTTTCTATTTACACTTACATGTAATTAAATTCAATTAAACAACAATAACACAATACTAGTATTAAAGCAACATATAAAAGCTATGCACTGATCTCCAATAGAGCCCCTCAGCTTAGGTGATAATTTTCAGCTGGGATGATCAGAGGATTCATTAATATTATATTTAAAACGCTTGAAAAACATCAAGACGTCACTATGGTATTGTGGAATCAAAGAACAATTCCTTCAGTAAGTCAAATTAGCATTTAATACTATATAATGAATACTTTGATCATCGATTTTATGGTTCTGCGCAGTCTGGCCAGGATCCATGTTGTTCGCTTTTAAAGCCTATTTCAATTAGAGAAACCATAAGCGAACAGCATGGATCCTGACCAGACTGCGTGGATGAGCAGGTTGGTCTGGATCCATGCTGGTCGCAAACGCACTATGTTGGTTTTCTCATGGTGCGGCTCATTTTGGAAAATCTTTTTTAGGGCTTTAACATAATACTTGAACTTCTGTAAATGTTAGAAATATGTAATAAACAGTATTGAAAGTACTTGTTCGACAAAAGAAATAAAACAAAAAATATTCAAGTCATAGTATGATTTGAATTAAGATCAAAAAGGCTTTTTACCAGTTAAAATAAAGGGCTTAAAATTAGCTATTATACTGCAACAGATCGACAGTAAGTATCTTTAAGTCCATTTCTCAATAAGTAGATTGGATGACAGACACTTTCCGTTGAAGGGTTTTGCACTAATAAAGTATTTACACAACAAAGTAAAAAATAATCTATTTAAGTTCACGAATGAGTGCGTTGCATGTTTAATATGTCGATTTTTTATTGTTAAGTCTGGGTGTCTAGGTTAAAATGTGTATGGCTACCAATTTCTAAATTAATACTCATCAATAAATCATTTTGAAGCACACATAACTGTCGTATTACGAATAAAGAACAACTGTTTAGTAAATACAAGTAGATAGCCTAGTGGTAGAGCGTCCGCTTCGAGAGCGGGAGGTCGTGGGTTCGATCCATGGCCGCGTCATACCAAAGACGTAAAAAATGGTACTAGTAGCTTCCTCGCTTGGCGCTCAGCATTAAGAGGATAGTGCTAGGACTGGTCAGCCCTGTGTCAGTATAATGTGACTGGGTGGGGTATCATGTCACGTGTCTACGGCGTGATATTCCAGTGAAGCAGCACTATAAAGTTGGGCATTGTGCTCATTGCTACAAGTAGACACCGTCGTTTATATGACTGAAAAAATGTTGAAAAAGACGTTAAACCCGAACACACACACACACACACACACACACACACACACACACAAGTAGATATCTTTAAGGTATAGATAAAACAATTGCTTTAACGGTGGTTCCTTACGTGGTAAGTAGTACTCCTTAACCTGTATTGGATCAAGGGAAAGTTTTTATAGCATACTTATTTACCATAAATTTTGTATAATATAATTGCTGTCTAAAATGTGATTGTTTTATAAAATATATTTCTCAAGTAAAATTACAAAGCGATATGATGAAACAAATACATCTAAAATTATTTTCATACGAACCCCCTCCAAGCATCCGAAAAGTCCAGCATAAGAAGAAACAACACAAGCGCAGTTGTCAAAACTGCAATTTGTTTCATTTTCTTTTTTCTTTTCTTTTTTTTTTATTTTACTTTTCTCCAATTTTTCACTAATCACAGCTCACAGAAAATCACAGCTCACAGAAATAAAATGGCTTAGGGCGGAAGATTTGCTCTGCTATATATATACCGAGACAAGGAAAAAAGAAGCAGTTGTTAGGATATTTTTGCACAATGACAAACATTTTTCCTTATAAATGACCTGCATCTTCGCTAGGGTATTTCACGCTGAAGTTTAAACTACATGTAGCACAATCCAATAATCTTAAAGAAAGCCTCTTACCGCAAGGGATGTTTGTCTTTATGTATTTAAACTAGCTTGAAACATCAGTATCTTCCTTAAATGACACACAATCTATAAACCAGGTTGAATGGCATAACCTTGTTACTCAGGGTTTATCTTTGTCTTTACACTGATGGATAGACAGTCACACTGAGGAACGAACGGATAGACATGAGACCCAAATAAGATATGCAAATTGCATATCTTTACTGAAGAAAAAACAGCTAAACTTCCAGAATTTGTCCGAGGTTTCATAAAAAGGTCTAACACTTTTAAAGTTTTGATAGAATACACCTTTTTGACAGAGAGAAGATGTAAGAACGACAGGCAGAGTAAATGTAATCATTAACATCTTTTCCATAGTTTCTCTTACCTAATAACCACGTTCAGGGATGAAATTTATTATAAATGGATTTTTCTATCATATTTTTAGATTTTTTGTTGCCATATGATCCATATTTTGAGCCGCACCATGAGAAAACCAACATAGTGCATTTGCGACCAGCATGGATCCAGACCAGCCTGCGCATCCGCAGAGAAACCGTTAGCGAACAGCATGCATCTTGACCAGACTGCGCCATTCACGCTGGTCGCAAACACACTATGTTGATTTTCACATGGTGCGGCGCATTTGTTATCATTGCAACAAAATAAAAAGATGTGCTCAATATTGTCATTTATTCATGTACAATGTTTCATGAAGAACTTTCAGAATTATCGCAGGATCACTGTGACACACTTCGAGTCACTCACGGTGTGGCAGTCGGACAGGAGGCAGACATTTAGTCCCCTCTGGTAAATCAAGAAAAACAATTCAAAATTGATTAACGCAGTTTGCTTATATATATCATTTAAATAGAAAAAGTGGAAACTCCACAGGTCGCTCTACACAACAAAAACGAAAATGTTGCAGGCCCGGTTTCATTGAGCCTGTTAATGGACAGTAGTGGACCGAGTATAATACTTAAATCTTAATTTGATCATTTTGAGGCATGTTATATAAGATTTTCAGAAATCTCCTATTTAATTTCCATATAACCGGTCAAGCAGATAGCCCTACCTTTCAAGCCATTAATAGATATTTTATCCTCAATTGTAACTGGATTATTGCGTGAAGAACTTGTCTCAATGCAAAAATGTTGTCAGATATATGCATATTATAAGACAACAGAAAATGTTTTAAATCTAATAAAAATAATTCTTATCCACTATATAAACTTAAATCTAGATGAAATGTTATTTGTACATTATAACACATCATATATAGCTCTTCAGTATTTACCACAAAAATTGAAATTACAACGAAATGACTTATCAGTAAGTTTTTAACCAAACAGTTACTTCGCTTTTCCTTTTAAAGTTTATGTGTTTTTTCTGCTTAGGAGTTATAGCCCTGTGAAATTGAACAAAATACTGTATACACCTTAATAACTTTCTCATTAAGAAAAGGCTCGAAGTGATAGGAATGTGAAACTAAGCCAACAGAGTTGCCACAAGTGAAAAGGCCCCTGCATGCCGAGCATCAGGTTTAGCTACATGTCATTGAGATATTATAAAATACATTACAATCAAACTGTACTAAAGTCATTAAGGAACAAGGAAAATTGTTCCAATGCAATAGACGGCCATAATAACATGCTTACAAAACACTTGGTCTGCATACATGTATATAATATATATAATTGTATAAAATTTAACTTCCTTAAATTCTTTCTAACGACAAGAATGACAAAAACATTTTTGTCTTATATCTTAATTTGAAATTTTGACTTTGATTCCTTCTTTTTTATTTTATGTTAATAGATTACAGAAGATTTGAGTTATAGCGGTGACAAAATGATACAGTTTTATTCCTTATGACACGTTTAATTGCATTGTTGTTCTAATAAATTCAACCTGCTAAAAAAGTAATAATAATTTATGAAATGAGTTTAGAAATAGACACATATCTAAGTACATTGATTTACAAATAACATTTACACTAAACGACAAGCGACAATACGAACAGCTTAATCTAATGAATGAAACATTCAAGTGTCATTCAACGATAATACAACGGTTTTCCTGCGTTTTATTTCTGTTGACTATTATTTAATCGACCTTTTACACAACAAGGGATTTCCTTGAACTTGCTATATCTTCTGTTTGTTTAGTGCCGTGAAATGTGAAGCAACTTCTACAACTTCTGACACCTCACACCAGATAGAAGTAATTGCCACGAGGGCATTAGGGAATAGACCTCAATTTTCCTTGTAATGCTGAGCGCCTCGCGAATTCATAAACCGCATCAAATTATAACGAAGGATGAATGTACAAAAAGGTGACATACATCCTCAATCACTATCTCAAACCAAAAGTTATGGTATAGCATGGGTCGGAACAATTTCATCAGATGTAACAATATACATTCCTTGCGAAAATGTATATGTGCCTTAAACATGTTTTGGTTCAACGAAAACGCTCGGCACTAAAAGAAAGAGAGAAGAACTGAAGAAGGACAAGTCATAGTTATTTTAGCTCTGACTTATCTAGACCCTACTTTGTATCTAACTGATAGCAATGTAGCGAAACATCCCGAAACATTGTTCGTTTTTGTTTTAGGAAAAGCTTTTTTATATCGCAGACAGCCTTGCACTTTTAGGACAACGCATTCAAAGTAAAACATTCAAGAAAAGTATTCTTTCTTTTTTTATCTATTTGTTGGGTTTAACGTCGTACCGACACAATTACGTGTAATATAGCGACTTTCCGGCTTTAATGGTGAAGGAAGACCCCAGATGCCCCTCCGTGCATTATTTAATCACTGCCTTTACAAAGTGCAATAGATTGAATCAATTTAAGTTTAAACATTTTATTATCGTTAAGCCAGTCAGAAAAAGCATCATTTTGGAAATGTTTTTTTTTTAATATTGATTACATAACTGTTCAAGTAGGGACAAATGTCGAGTACCTTCCTTAGTTTCAGTTTCCCTGTGATTTTTTTTTCTATATTTTCTATGTATCATCTAGTTTCTCTGAGTTTCGGACAACATCCATTTAGTTATTTCATTCCTTCTAAATACAGACAATGACATAATTATTCAATAATCTTATTAATTAAAGGTCCATTACTAAGGGAAAGTGAGTTGGCAATTTTTTACATAGCCAGTGCATAGACTTCTGCAAGACACTAAATAATGAAGATTGGCAGGTCAAAATTTACAGAAGGTCTTTGGAACGCAAAGAAATGTATGTGTATTATGTTGAAATTTCAATGAATCGACAGCATGACCCCCAGGTCTTTTTAACTTTCTTCATACTTCATAGAAAAATAATTGTACATATACTGCGATTTATTTCGAATTTCTACATACTAACTTTCATTTTCCAATAAAATGAAATAGTTTCTGTGCTTTTTAAAAGAAATTAAAATGTTCACTTTCCTTAGTATTGGACCTTAATGGCGTGGTCACACTACACGTAGTTAATCGTAGTAAGGAATGATCGTAGTTGATCGTAGTTGATCGTACTAAGCGTAGTTACACGTAGATAATCGTAGTCAAACTTAGTAATGATCGTAGTTCGAACTTATGATTTGTCCGTAGTAAGCAAATAATTTTTCGACATGTTCAAAATCTGACTACGATTAACTACGATGTTTTGACCCTACTGTGACCGTAGTTTGAACGTAGTTGGTCTTAGTTAAACGTACTTGGTCGTACTTAACAGTAGTGTGTATCATTTTTGATCGTAGTACAAGAAAAACACATCGACAGTACGGTTCAACTACGATCAACTAGGGCTCCACTAAGGCTAAACTAAACTAGGGCTCCACTACGGCTAAACGCTTTTCCGTAGCTCAACGTAGTTGATTGTAATTTGTCGTAGTTGTTCGTACTTCGATCGTAGTATAAACGTAGTGTAACGTAGTAACTCGTGGTAAGACGTAGTGATACCCTAGTTAACCCTACCCGATTTACTCGTAGTTGAACGTAGTTGTTCGTACTTACACGTACTTCAACGTACGACAAACTACGTTTAAAATGAACTACGACCCACTACTTGCGTGAACGTAAATGTGACCATTACTTTAAGGGGAGCGTTGGTCTATTGGATAAGGTGTCGGCCGCTAAATCAAGGGGTGAAGCTTTCATCACAATCGAGCTTAAACAAATTAGTAGGTCTATAAACTAATTTTTATATTGTTTTCATTCTTAAAATTACTGGGTCTAAATATAATACTTACTTTGGTAAGTTAGATGATTTTATTCATAGATATCTTCATATTACCAAAACGTTATTACAAAAGCGTTACCAATATAATACACTACGGAAGGTTTTCACTATTTTTTAACACAGATCGTCTGAGCTGTTAAATAAATAATTATCCCCCTTTTCTGTTTGTTTGCCCTACTGGCCCGGTTGTTTTGTGTGTCTATGTGTGTCTGCGTGTGTGCGCGCGTACAAGCAAGAGTGCGTATATTGACATTATGTGCATCCATGTCTACATCTTACACTGTTCAAAGCAACCATGTTAAAATATTGGTCCGCTTTTGGCGGTTTTGACCGTAAAAGACATTTACAAGAACTGTGTGTCAGTACCCAAGTGTTATCGAGTATTGGACAACTTTGTACTTACTGTTCTAATTTTGCTACAATATTCGAGTATCACTTGAGCACTACTCTAAGTGCACGTGAGTATTTTATGAGTTTTATGGTGTAGTTTCAAACTAACTAGTGAATTTATACCAATCGAATAGTCACAAGCATATTCTTCTTCATCGCTGTGTTCTGTGTATTACTCTTAAACAACAAGATTTAGCTTACCAAAAGGTTCCTTCTAGCGCATATAAAATAGTCTTTTTAAGGTGGAATGTGTCCCAAATTTTTTTGCCGAATTTCGTCCTGAAATTTATACTGTATAAAGTTCAAGATATATGCGATTGAGCTCCGGTTTTACTTTGTCGCTATATTGTTCGTGCTTTTTGCTATTGTGTCACAAACATGGCCCCTGACGTCACTTTTCGTGCAACGCCCAGTTCCGGGTGCTTTCGGTATTTTTCCCTTCCTGCGCTCTGAATATCATATCAATGAAAAATACAAAATATTTGTCATTTTGCATTCAGAAAATCCTACTTAATGGTATAAAATTCAGCGAATTAAGATTTACGCATAGGATGTCAGAGACGATATTGTGACGTCAGAACGGAAAAACTCACATCAAGTTTTGTTACAAATTTTTCCTTAAAAACCAGTTTATAAAAACTCGACTCGATAAAAAAACGTAAAATTTTGGTATTTTATTTCGCAGTGTATGTAAGTCTAGCAGACACATAAATACTTAGGGGTCACCGACTTTAATTTTTCAATATTTGAATATATTTTACCCCTACCCCATTAAGACATGATACGTTTAATCGTCATTTTTTTAACAAAATAATCTAAAGAATATGCGAAGCTGCATGTATTAACGGTAAATTCGGAATGAATTGATGAAATGAATTGACATGAAAGTATTGAGAGGCATATGGTGAGATTTGCTAAGAAAGTGTTAAAGAAAAAAGTTGATTTTTTTAACATGTAATAACATTCAAGTGATTACGGACCTGAAATATCTTAACGAGATAATTGATAAAGGGTGTAAATTGTGTAAATGACATTTCGCATCTAAGGATATTATCGAAAAAGACTTTTGATCATTGGTTAATCAAAATGCATTATGTGTGTTGATTAATTGAAATGACTTATAATTATTTAGATTTAAGTGTTCAGATTGTGAACACGAAACTACAGTTTCTACATCTATATCCCAGGCATCCGGAGAAACAGAAACGGTTTTACTTTTTCCGTACTTCTTAAATCTGAAAGCTGCAACTGGTGAGGGTTTTATGAAATACTTTCTAGCATTCATTATTAAGAGCTTGTAACTGCACTTGATCAGAAGGTTCCTGCCAAGAAATGAATTATTTGCATCGGACCAGCATTTGTGCTTGATTGTAATAAAAAGACACCGTCTCAAGAATAAATTCTCTGCGTCTGACCAGCTGCAATACTTTATAGACATTTGAAGATCTTTTTTAAGAATAAAGTTTGTTTGCTGGAGAAGCTACTCTGCCTTACTATGACCCCACTGTCTTTGTCTCTTTGTCTCTCTCGTGCGGAAAATCGGGGCTTTGATCGCTAGTCGTTTACCAAGGATATAAAAATGATACCAGTTGCTCAGCATTATGCATATAGAAATAACTCTTCTCTCAACTCGTAATCTCGTGGAGATTGGTGTCTAAATTGGTAGAATTTGTTTCATGATTTACAATAAACTAATCCGTGTAAAAAAAATAGTAATTTCATATCAGATATAGGATCTGATATACCGTTTTCGTGCTGATAATACTAGTACATGTGAAATGGAGCAACAGTCCGACATGCGTCGATGAATATTTCTGGTAAAATCAGGCAAACCCTCATATCATAAAATTACATCAGAACGAAAATTCTAAATGTTTAAAACATGTTTAAGTACCTATTTTCACGAAATTAAATCATCAACTGACCGCTTACTAGCTTTTTTTCAAAGCAAAGTTAGCATTTTGCCTTAGACTGAGAAGATAATTAACATCTATTCTTCAAGCTTTGAATCTGCATTTTGAAACTATCAATAGGAATAACAAATGGATGATAAAAGTGGATATATTGTCCATTAGTGACCTGGCCCTCAATACAGAAATAACTACTGCGTAAGTATTCTTTATAGGATTTAAAAAATATCGCATGTGCAAGTAGCTGCGGGGACAAAACGATTAGCCATCAATCTCGGAGTTGTGGGTTGTAGTCCTCAGTCTAACATCTTTTTTTCAAATTTCATCTCCAAATTTTACAGGACGGAAAATTAATACACTTATCTATTTCTTTTTTATGGTTCATTTATTGAAAGAAATATACTTGTATTCAAGACTTTTTGTAGTAAGTGTCAAATAAATCTTTAAAGGTATCTAAGATAAAAAGACAAATTACTCCCGAAAATAGAAACTACAAGAGAAATCAATTAAAATTCGTGAAAATCGTCGCAAAAATATTGTAAGAATTAAAGCAAATACGGTGACACTACATTATATTAAATTTAAAAAATGGTCTGCGGTAATTTCGTACCCGTGGTAACCTGCGTGGAAGTCAGACGGTTAACTATAAAGGTTATTTGTCAATTTAGATCTTTTCAGGATACAATATTGCGTAAAGGAACGAAAACGTCCGAAAATATTAGCGAAGATTGATGAGTGTCACGTCAAAGACAATTGTACAAGATATACATTTTGTCAAAGGTGTTTTCTTTCACTAGTACATGGCATCTGAAGTCGAGATCGAATATATCGTGAAAATTTCGTATAATAAATATATCTCGTTTCTAACGCGAACGTGAGTTGTGTAAGTTGAAACACATTCTTTTTTTTACTCTAACGTCATATAGCCACAAACAAACCATGTGAGGGTGAGGGTAAAGTTATGTTATATTGCAAAAAATTAAAGTCGGTGACCCCTAAGAATTTATGTGTCTACTAGACGTACACACATTACGAAACAACATACCAAAATTATACGTTATTTTATCGTGCCGATTTTTTATAAACTGAATTTTAAGGCAAAATTTATAGCAAAACTTGATGTAATTTTTTCCGTTCTAACGTCACAAAATCGTCACTGACGACCTAAGCGTCAATTTCATTTCACTGAATTTTATACCATTGAGTAGTATTTTCTGTTTGCAAAATGAACATTATTTTGTATTTTTCATTTATACGACATTCAGAGCACGGGAAAGGAAGAATGCCGAAAACACTCGGAACTCGGCGTTGCACGAAAAGTGACGTCAGGGGCCATATTTGTGACACAATAGCAAAAAACACAACCATATGGCGAAAAAGTAAAACCGGAACTCAATCAAATATATCCTGAATTTTGTACAGTATAAATTTCAGGACAATATTCGATTCCACCATAAGGGATATTGTTTTAGCATAATGTTACAAATGTTTAATAATGGACGGACCGATTTCTAATGTTGGCAAAACTTGTGGTCCAACCCTTTTGTATTATCGCACATTCGCAAAGTTACTGAATACTTCCTAATGTACATCAGTAATATATATGTCTTGTATAATGATAGTTTGCTGTTGTATATATATTTACATATGTATCTGTATAATATTAATTGTCTTGATGTACATTAACATAATGTCTTGTGTGATGATTACAATAAAATATGATTAAACTAATTAAACTAATAATGTAATGAGAAAAATATGTTATGTCATTTTTGGTGCAAAATTAACTATCTTAAGAACTAATCCAAGTATTAACAGTTTTATCATAATCCAAAGTTGTTTTTTTTTTTGTTGTTTTTTTTTTAAAAATATAAGCAAGTACAGTACATATTATGCGATTTGGAAGCGTTTGTCTTGCAGTCTGTATTTCAATTCCGGTTGTTTTCATCACGCGACTACACCTGCGAGTACCTGCACGCTTACTTAACACAAAGAATTTCATACATACATTTACGAGTCGAAAAACAAATCAGGAAGAGTAAAAGAGTAAGCAACAGAAAGCACTTGCAAATCTGAAACGTTAGAAGCTAAAAAAAAATCACGTGACCAGGGATTATTTCATTAGGTAATTTTTTTGGGGGCGGGAGTCTATTTTTAGATGATGCATATTCATTTCATTAATCTCTGTTCTTTACTATGATGTATTCAATAGAGCAGTTACACATGATTTAAACTTTATTATTGTGTCTTGTTGTTCTGTTATTTTGGGTAGTTGTATTGCACTAAAGACTGAAATAAAGATTGATCAATATGTGTAAACACATACTGGATTAGAGGCTATCTGTAACAGAATATGCATGAGTCCAAGATGGCGGCGCCCTACGGGAAATCGGATTCCTTTGACGATACCCTTGTATCCATTACATGCTCAGTCAAGTGTGACATGTTCACCATAAGTGTTCCTTCCCTTGAGAAGGAACAATAATGACTGCTCCTTTTTCCGATAATTTTTTATTGGCAAACCAGTCTAAGTCAACAAAGTTCTTTCATTTATATACAAATTTTCACTTTATCTGTTTCCTAATTAATAATTTTTCTTGATACTTTTAAATTTCTGTTGATTTGTGAACAAAAACAAGAGAGGATTTGTCTACTCTTGTCAAATTTCACAAGGGGTAATTTGTCCAACACTTGTGAGTTTCGAGTGCTCTGGTTCTTAATACTGGCTTAAACATTTTAATTATTGAGTCATTGAAAGTTTTCAAAAATTAGCTACTGTATATTGCACTGATGTCATTATAAAGCTTTTATATTTATCATTTGTAGGCTTGATGACTGCACCTTCGATTTATGACCAGTGCCATGGTGAAATGCTGCAGTCAATAGGATCTTAACCACCAGTTTTTGGGTATGGAGTCAGATGCTTTGGGGAAATACAGTTGTGCCTTGGACTTCAGTTGCAATAGCTCTGTTGGAACGAATGAAGAAAATCTGGCCTAATTTCAGCAAAAGTGCATGTATGATTAACTTATCTTAGTATTGTTGTAATGTGTATATTCTTGTGCCTTTTTAGCTGGACTGTTCATAGAATAGATGGAGCTATTACACTCACCCAGTCCTTCGTATGTTAGCAGATATCTACACACTTGTCCGATATAATAATCTGACATGCAGTGCGGAGCTTTCATAACGCTCAAAATTGATGCCTATATTTAACTTGTTAGACTCAAAGATGCAAACTACAGGTGAACTGTATTTGAGTTATTATTCTGTCCATATGTCCGTTTGTCTGTCCATTGTGACTGCTCAATATCTTTTTAACTGCTATGAAGATTTTTATTAAACTAGCATGAATTGTCGGCCTCATCATGACAAAATGTGGAGCGCACAACCTGGGTTAGTAGGTACAAGGTCAAACTTGGAGGTCAAAGGTAAAATAGCTTAGCTTCATGTGCGCTACATTTTGTCCGAACCATTAGAAAGACTTCTATCTATCATCAGTGATTTTCCTCACCAAGAGAATGTGTAGAGAGCATCATCCAGGTCACTAGGCCCGAGGTCAAGACCACACATAGACATCAGATGTCAAAAAGCATAACTTTGTACCTGTTTCATATCTTATCAAACAAATATCATGTGTTTACCTCAATTTGCACAGCACATGACCCTGTTTATTACGGTCAAGGCCAATCTTGGAGGTCAGCGGTCAGATAGGTAAACTTCATGCCCACTTTATGCCTTTTCTAGATCGTTGGGAAGCTTTTCATAAAACTAGGTTCAATTTTTACCTCCTCAAGGTAACTAGTAGCGCGCACAATCCAGATCACTTAGTTCAAGGTCAATGTCACAGTTGGAGGTCAAAGGTTGAATAAATTCATTTCCACTCCAAATGATCTAAACCGCTGGGGAAGCTGTATATAAAACTGGCAATAATTTTTCACTTTGTAAAGGATACATCCAAAGCACATGACCCCGGTCACCAGGTCCAAGGTCAAATAGGTTAACTTTGTATCTGCTCCACATCTTTTAAACCACTTAAATACTGGCTTCAGTTGTTTACCTCAACAAGACGATGTGTGCACACAACCCAGGTCAAAAAGGCCAAGGTCAAGGTCACACTTAGTTATTAGAACTCTGAAAAGCTTAAATGTTTGTGCACTCAATGTATACTTTAAACCACTAAAATGGATTTTGTTAAATTAGCGTCAATAATTAACCTCATCAAGACAACTTGCAGTTCACAACCAATGTTACTATGTCCAAGGGCAAGGTCACACTTGAAGGTCAAGGCCATTATAACAACATTCTATTGTTCCTGTATAATAATTAAAGCAGTCTCTGGGTGTATTAAGTGCCTAGAGATAGTGATAGCTCTGATTTATGTCATTATTTTCATTATTTTAATTTTTGCAACGACAAGGCTTTTGAAGAGTTGAGCTCCTGACAGCTATTGCTTGTTTCAATATCACTATCCATACATTGAAATGATTCATGACAAATATATGTTTGACATGAAAACAATGTATTTTGAACATTTGATTTAAAATGTTTGCAGCATATAGATTGAGGTGATAATTTAAATTTTTAATTTAATGGCGCTAGCCGATATCAATATTGCCCTCTTTTGGTGAATATCACATCGTATTCAATGGCTCAAGAGTCAATAACTGTTTTATTATATGGATTCAGGTATATGAACACCAAATAAAATATTCCAAATTTCACAGAAAACATTGTTAAACTTCCTTTTTATTTTTAGAAAGTTATGTTAATGGGGAAATCCACTTACTATTAAACATAAAATATATTTTGAAAGATGAAGAGCGTTTTCGGCAAATCAAATTTAGGTTATTTTCAGAACATACAATAATATCTGTTTAGAACTTACAATTTATGCAAAGTAACCTGCCATGATAAGAGTACTATGCTAAAAGTTTGAAAGTTACGATTCTTGAACAATAGAGATTCTGTTCTGGTTCAGTGTAATGAGTCGGTATAGATTATTAACATAAAGGCAGGCTCATACTGTAAATGGTTTTAACCTGCTTTCACATGTGATTTTTCAATTTCAGTCAGGTGAAATTTAATATTGACAGTTCTCTATATGATGTTCTGTAGTTGTAACGAGACAATACTGTAAGGGAGAATACTACAAAAGTTAGCCTGATTTTTCAGACAACTATTGATATCGCAAGATTGTTTTGTTCAGTTATGTTTTCTATCTAAGGTGTACTTCAAGTGCCATATAAAATTTATTTTGTTATATCTTTTTGAATGGTATTTTGTTTAGAGAACCTTATTTAAATGTTGATTCATTGTATTTGTAAGGCATCAAACATAAGACATTCTTCTAGTTTCTAGTAAATTAAGATATGACATATGATGGACTAGGATTGCTCTTGAAATAAATCTTAAGAAACAGTATGCTTGTCTTGTTTACGTATCTTACCATATTCTTTTCTCCATCTTAAGTTATCTCCCCTACCCCCTTTGACGCCATTTGCAAAATAAAGAGGAGGTTGTTCTAACTGACCACTATTTCCAATCTTACGTTACTTCCCCTACCCCCTTGACGCCATTTGCAAAATAAAGGGGAGGTTACTCTAATTGAATTCAGTTTCCATCTTAAGTTATCTCCCCTACCCCGTTTGACGCCATTTGCAAATTAAAAAAAGAACGTTACTTTAACCGACTGCTTTTAACAACCAAAAGTTGCTTCACTCCCTCCTTCACATCATTTGTAAAATAAAGGGGATGTTACTCTAATTGAACTCTTTTTTTCCATCTTAAGTTGTCTCCGCTACCCAGTAGACGTTATTTGCAAAAGGGGAGATAACTCTAACCGTATTATTTTTATCTTAAATTATCTCCCCTACCCCCTAGACGCAATTTGCAAAATAAAGGTAAAGTAACTTTAAACATATTCTTTTTTTATCTTAAGTTATCTTCCCTATCCCCTTCACGCCATTTGCATAATAAAGGGAGGTTACTCTAACCGACCACTTTTTCAAATCAAAAGTTACTTCCCCTACCCTCCTTAAAGGGGAGTTTACTCTAACTGAATAACATGTCATTTAACCCTGTGTCGTCGCGATAAAATATCGTGAACGTTCCTATTTTATATGAGAAACTGATTCAAGCAATCGGGTAACCGTTATTGTCATGTGAAGATATATTATAGATAACAAATTAAAGGGCAATGACGTTCTTTACGTGGTTAATAGCACTCGTAGTCTTATATTGGCACGTTGACAATTATAGGTTTAGTCGTGCTAATAACCATTTCAGGCCAGCCATTGCCGTTTAATGACACAATTCTTTTGTCTTTTGGAAAACCATGTGTGAAAGTCAGGCGCTATCGCCATCAATGTAAAAGTGTTCCAAGAGTTTATGTCACTATCAAATACTTTTGACGTTGAATTTTCTACTCATAGCCTGTCCGACTTTTTGTTTCGTGCCACGAAGCAAGTAATTCGAAGCTTCGCAGAGCCCATTGCGTATAATAGCACTTAATTATAAAGTAATGTAAAATGTTTCTTAGGTGAAAACTGCTTTCAACTATATCACATATATTCTTGCTAGAAATATTGGTTAGATCCAAAAGAAACTAAAAAGCAGGACATATCATACGAACTATTCACGTCGAATAGTGAAATATTTATTCGGTATATCTGGATTGAGTAAACAAGTAAAGATATACACGTCCGTCCCAAAATCTAATTACATATAGCGATTTGTCAAACCCCTAACTATGATCACATTAAAGGGCACAAGCTATCCTTTGCGAAAAGAACGGGATTCGAGGTTTGGGAATGTTTAATCAAACTGATTTTATTTTCACAGTTTGACCCATATTTGTAGCATTATTTGTTCAGTCAAATATGATTTGTATGCCAATTTTGGATTTAAACAACTTAGGAATTTATTTCGTGTGAAAGGTTTTGCCTTGCTAAGACGCTACACGGTTTTACTTACATAATAATTATATTTTTAGGCAACACAAACACTTAATAACATATTCCTCAACAATAAAAGAATTTCTATCTACGTAATATTTTAATGTTATAATCATTTTACAACTCTATGTACTTAGCTTGGGTCAGGTCTGCATCAGTCACATGCAAAAAGCAATACATTATGCTTCCTGCTCGTTATTTCTTTATTAACATTATACAAAATTAAAGTTTGTTGAAACATTCGTATGTCTGTCAGCTATTGACAAAATTTAGTTTGGACACAATATCTAATAAACGTTCTATAAACATTCTATTTTAGCAAACCAACAATAATACGTGTAACATATATTGCTGATATGAAATAACTTTGATATTATTATACCAATTCAAGACTTTTAGCAGAATGCCATTTTATTGATTGTTAAAAAAACCTTCTTGAGGTCAAGTCACAAGGTGATATCAAAGGTATTAATTATAGTTCGAATTATATGTCTGTTTTATATCTTTTTCACTTCCTTGAAGGATTGTTACAAAAATGTCTTTCAACTACCTTTTGTAATGTCAAGTTCTAACAATAATGTCAGACCAGGGACAGTCTTAGTTCAGATAGGGAATAATCCATGTCTGTTCTCTGTATTTAACCCTTATCATGTCGGATACGATTGATTCTGCCTTTGCGACCAGTGTAGATTATGATCAGCCTCCACATCCATTCTGATCAAGGTCTGCAATGTTCGCCATTCAGTCAGTACCTTTTAGGTAAGCACCAATTCTAACAGTTAATGGTACTGTCCAAATTGAAAAATTGACAAGTTTATAATAGAAAAGCATAGACATTGTAACTAAAAAATTAAAACCGGAATATTTAACATTTAGACTCCAAATATATATTGCTAAGTGCATCAGATAATATATATACAATATTAAAATGATGTGTGTTATTTTTTAAAAGAGATATTTACTCCAAAAAAATTAGTCCCCATAACATTTTTGGAAATAGGATTGACAACTCCTGAATGACTATCTCATCAAATTAACTGATATAAAAATAAACTTAGGTGTTTTTCCAGGATACCCTCATTAAAGTCTGTTTCTTCATTTCATTCAGACATGGAATGTAAACAAATACAGGAACAACTTAACAGTACAAGGACATCAAACAACCTTTTTTTATTTTCCTTCAGGACAGGTACACATGTTAGGTCATATTTGTAGTTAATAAACCAAAATGTAAAACAATTAATTAGCTCATCAAAGAAATAAAGACTATTAACATCACAATATTTTATTACCTCCCTTCATTATATTTATCATCTACATTCTACATATTTTTTATGGAATTACCTCCCTTTATCTCAAATAAGCTTTCTTATATTGCAATTTAATCAGTCAGTATTTTACCTTAATTTTCAGACAAATAAATTTATATTTTTTTAATCCATGGTAAGATGAAAAGCATAAATTATATTAATGAATACCATAAAAGCATTTATCACACATGAATGCAAGGTATACACAACAAATAATTTTGAGCCTTGTTGCCAATGACAATGTTGAAAAATATTAAAGCTCAGATGGCATAACAGAGAGATATAAGAACTCTTTAAGTTAAGTTAATAATTCCCATATTAACTTATGACTACAAAAATTTAAAGTATGTTGTTATTCCCATTTCAGTCCAACATATCTAAAGAAGTAAATACTACAAAGACTGTATATCAAATTTTTAAAAATAAAATTCCACCAACATATTTTTTCTTATTCCTTTTATCTTGATTATGTAGTGTACTTATCTGGAATGATGAGATATTTTTTAATGTATATTTTTTATTCTCCTGGATGGAAATAAATAAAACATATAAACAAAACAACCATTTATACCAACCAAATTGTAAAATACTTAAGTTTCTTTGATGTTAGTAATTATATGTTGAGACATGAAAACAACATAAAATATAACTGAAAAATTGTGGAACATCATTTCTAGATTAGATTAGACTGTATTATACAAATGTTTATATGAAAATATGTGACAAATCTGGTTGAATAGAATATTAATTAAGTTATGGTAAAATGTTGAACTGCTTTAACATTAATCTACAAGTGATGAATGAGTTCATCTTACCATAACTTTGACATTTAATGTATTATTAAGAAAACTATAACATATAGAAATGACACACAGACTGCATTCTCTACCACAAATACTATGAAACTTAAAAAGTCCAATTAAATGTTTTTCTTTAAATTAGATTGATCACATTTTAACATTTGTATGAATGCAATTGTTAAATGCTCTCTTCTTACATGCATGCAATAATGGAAATAAAAAATGATTTAACAATATATGTATACAGTCTTGTCATGAACACATTCTGTACAGATGATAATACATAGAAAAGTCAACATATTTATCATATGGGTCCATCTCAGTATACAGCTGGTGCATGGCTGTCTCGCACTTGAATATACATCATGCAGCACAGTTGGGGTTAAGTCCATTTCACATTACAACACACTTGTAGCACGTCTGGAAATACAAATGTAAAACTTTATTACATAAAGAGAATAAAACATGATAGTTTTTAAAACAATTATAACATCATTTTTGACATTTGCAGATATTCTAATCTTGGAAATATATTATCAAGCAGCAAGTCAGGTAACTCTACAAATTGACATTTTGTCTAATTTCAACTTGTCTAAGGAATCACCTGTCTTAAGCAGCAAGATTGTGTTGCTACTTGGCTTGCTGCTTTATTTAAATTTTACATATACTTAGATTAACTAAATGACAAGTTATATAATAGGACTGTCTGAAAAGATTGCATATTTCATAACATTCAATGTACATATTCAGTAAAATGGCGAAAACAATAAACAGATAAATATGATGATGTTCACCTATGATCTCACCTAAAAGCTCCAACAACAACCTACAACCTCTGATAAGTATATGATGTAATAATGATAAACTACCTAAAGTGTTTTTATATAGCATGCAAAAGCAATGAACTTGAGAACTGCCAAAACTTCACCTTATGAGTAATAGATGTTCACTTTTCCCCTTGTTGAAAGTGTTGTTTTTCTTAAAGAATTTGAAAATAACAGATTGCAACCTCTGTAGAGCAACACCCTGTGGGATATACAGATATTTTAGTTATGTTGAGGTTGTTGTTCTGGAGAAGTAAATTTGATAGTTATATTTTAGCTTAGGGAAATTCTCATGATGTTGTTATAGAGAGTTTTTTGCTTCAGAGTGAGCTACTCTGGAGAGGTTGTACTGTAAAAATTGCTTCAAACTTCATCTCCTTCAACTGAGCTAAATGAAGAAAAACAACAAAAGATTTTCCAAATGTAGAATTTCCTTGTTTACAATTTGACATTTAATGTTAGGCAACTATGCAGACATATTTTTATGTGACACAATGCCGCCTTTAACTATTTTATTCCAATGAACAAGTTGTCAGTCTTGACAAAATCATGTGAAAAAAGGTCACAGTAAAAAAAAATTAGTCCTAATTATTTCATATATATTGCAAAATCAGCTTTACAAAACTCATAAGTGGCAAAAAAATTAAATTTAAATGCTGTCTTTGTGATGTGCAGCACTGGCCATGTCTTTTTATCACAATAGTTTACCTTATTTATATCTGTTACTTTTATCATAACTTTTATGTCCCTTCTGCACTAACCATTGTCTTCAAGTTCTGAAATATTGTAAAACATTAATTCACACACATTCTAGGCAATCAACATAAAATCAGTGTCAAAGCATTTGAATATAATTGTTTTAATTATCTTAATACAAAGATACAAATGTACTTCATGTTTTTGCTGACTGGTACAATATACTGATAAATTTGTATTTCAATATTTATTATCAAAGTATATGTTCATTCTATTTTTGAAATGTTTACATTACAAAACTATCACACATTTATTACTAAACCATATCTATTATCATTATTTTTAATGGAGATATGTACTTAGTAAATTGAGGGATACACAAAGCTACAGGAAAGAAATGTTTATGCCAGGCTGACATAAAGTCCAGAAGGTTCACATCTTGTCAGGAATGTCAGTCTTATAGTTGTCTTGTACAATTATTTCAGAAGCATGTAGTCATACAGCATATACTTAAAATTAATAAAATATCTCATAACTCATTTTATGATTAAAATTATAATCATTAATAAACTATATCAAACATGAACCTGAAGTGTTCTAATTTATAAAGCTGCAATTATTATTGAAAAAACAAACTGCAACTATTGTATACAATGTATATTAAAAAAGTATCATGAACCTGATTATAAAACAGTCCCAGTTCAAATGTAATAACACATGACTGTCAGAAAATCAAGGTATGGTGTACTTTAATGATATCATGAATGCCATCAATAAACTTCATATATAACAAACTATACCACTATGATAGCCTCTTTCTTGTTATTTCTACAGCTTCCAAAGAAGACTGCAACTACTACTAATATCAGCAAAGAGGCTGATACCTATACTTTTTAATAACTATCGTCAAAGGTAGGGAAAAACTTACTGGAAAGGCATACACTTCTGATCTAGTCATTTCAATACATTTTCAGCTCATTTGCATATAAGAAGAAATTTACAGAATTCCCCCTGTTTCTCTTCATTTTCAAATAATCTGTAAGATGAATATAAACCAAAACATTCTCCTATGTGTCAGCTATCAGATATATATTTCAACAAAAACTGTCAACTTACCTTGTTTTTAGAAGAAGACTTTCGTTTCCCCGCAAAAACCGTACCGGTGCACACATAAAAAAATCTCAACTGTGATTTTCAAAATAATACAGTCAGACCACAATTATTTCCCTTGAAAATAAAATGCTCTAGGCAAATGCCTAAAAAGCAAGGTAATGGTTAACGTCTTAATGTTTCTTTGTTCAATCCCTTGAATTTATTTATTTATTTGGGTTTTACGGGCAACGTGTTGTAGTTAAGACATACAGATTGGTTCGAGGTATATGTAGTTTTACAGTTTCCTGACAGTACCGCGTCCATGTTTACATCATATCACTGGCCAATCAACTATTACTGCAGACTTTGTTTGGTTGAACAACTCGTTTTCGTTGAAAACTGTTACCACGTAACTTCAAGGGTTCTGTATTTGCGAAATAAACATAACCATCAATTTGGTATTAGATTTTAATTTAATATATCTACAGAATAGAGAAGTTTTATAAATGATAACATGTAATGGGTGAATACAGCTTGTGAAAGTATAAAAATAGAAAGTAAGTCTAGTGAAAACAAAGTGTTAACGTGATGTCTTGGAGTAGAAGTTTCTTTTATAGGTGGGAGCAAACAATTTCCACAAAAAAATCAACACCGGGAAAAAAAAATGGCGATAATTTCAATGTTTATTTAATATCTAAAACACAAGAAAGCTAACAGATTCAGATAGAAACCTGTTATGAGCAAATACGTTGGAATCCACTATAAGTTAGACAAGGCCAAGAACTTTAACTGTTACCTTAAATTGCATACTGGAGTGTATATATTGGAATGACAAACGTAAGATTTAAACATAAAACTGAACGTAGTAGATTCTTTTTACAGTTTGAAAAAAAATCATGAAACTCAAGCTAAAACAAAACAAACAGTTGATAACACAAATAACGTTAATATTATTACAGTTTGTCATGGCAATTTTCATTAATATTTAAATCATATGAAACTACATTGTATACCGGCATATATTGTCATAAATTTGTAAGATGTCACACAATCAACATATTTGATAATGAATATGGTATAACAAAGTTTGTAAGTCTATCAGTCTGTTATCTAAACAATTAAAAGAATTTCTAGTTGGTCTATGTGATTCGAAGCGAGTTTTGTTAGTATAAGCATGATGAAGCGTTTTCTATGATTTTTGTTGTCCATATATGAAGTGGGGTTAAAAATATAAAAGTGAAAATGTTTGTTGTTAAGGTATCCGATCCACAAATAGGCAATATTTCGGTGCCTGTGAACCCCATGTTTGTTTGGTATCATTTGAAAGAGTTATGTCTGCTGAGCAAGAACGAGTAAGTAAGATGACCATATATAATATGTACGAATCACTACAGTCATGTTTTCGACTGCGAAATGATATAATTTATACTGTAATTGAAGTATCATTGGAAACTATAAATTAAAAAAGTAAAAATTCTATAACATATTTTCAGAATTTAATTTATATTCTCTTTTTCAGTAACCAGTACACTTTAAAATGATACCAAAATTAAATGAGGTTTCCAAGCAATAATATTTGATACAATTATTTTAATAGTGCTGTCACTAGTACATAGAACTGTGTGTCATGCAAATACTTCGTTTTACTATTTACAATGTATCCAAATGTCTTTCGCCCGTCAAATTACAGACCATATTATATACAGAGCATGTAGAATGTTTAGCTAAATGTCAAATGAATTAGAAGTTATTTCTCTACAGCTAATCAGTTTGTTTGTTTTTTTTTGTAAAATATTTGTACTATTTGGTTATATGCTTGTGAAATAAGAGAAATTAACCAAACATCTAGAGACTTTACAATTCATTGTCCATGTTTTACAGGCGAACGGATTAGCAAATTTGAATAACCTAACCACTATAACTTCAGTGAAGTATAGTTGGAAACATTTATATGAATACTTAATCTTTCTTTAAAAAACATTCGTGTTGTTTTCTTAATCAGTACATATTTACTGCACATAATCTAGCAGGCAACATGAAATTAAGATAAGAATGACATATGCAGCCACTTATTTTCACTTCATTTCAGAACTCATTTTAGTTCGAACAAGAAGTAACCAGTATCACGAGGAATGAATATACAAAATATAATGTCCTTAACAATAAAGAATATAGCAAATATATATGCACATAAAGCTTCTATGTTCATTGTCAAGACTGCATGATTATCTCTTGTAGAAATAGTAGTCATCACCAGGGGACGCCACAAACAGATTATCTAGTTCCAGTCTGATGTCGGAGAATTTCGGCCTTTTGCGGGCTTCGTAGGACCAGCATTTCCTCATGACGCCATACCAGCTGTAAACGGTAAAACCAAGTTGAACTTCAGCTAACATTCAATTAATTATATTTATCTCGCTTTTCAATCTTTGGCGAACGCTTAAACGTTACAAATTGTCGTGTTTGTAGGATGATTCATGTTTTAAACTATTCAAATGTATCCCTTTCCTACTTTTCACGAAAAATATTATCTCTATTTTCTCTCTAAAATTTTGTGTTACTTCTGTGCAGATAATACAATGATAAATATAAACAATATAAAATATATATTTACTACAACGAAAATCCAAGTTTCTATATCTTAGTGAATAATAATAATAGAAGTAGCCATCAATCTGAAATTTTTTGTAGCAAACATATAACTTTAACATAAACGTAAACTTCCTTACGTATCGTCACATTGTTCTGGCTTAGACAGTCGTTCACCTTTCTTTAATCTCTTCGGAAGGTCAGTACCTTTTCCCGTGTAAGGTGTCTCACCTACCAAAACATAGATCATGGCATAATCTTGGCCCATTGAGATTATTAAATGTACGGATCGAGATATATCTTCAAATGGCATTTATTTGCTTTTAAATCAAATACTCGAACATAACAAATCCTAAAGATAACCTTACCTAATTACAAAAGAAAACCTCTATTTTTCAGAATTGTAACATTTTATTATCGTCAGTAAATTAAAAGAAAAATATCTAGAATGTTATTTTAAGAAAACTGTGTCCGCCTTTGTAAAACAACGAAAACAAGTATTTTTAGTACAACCCAAGGTACTAGCGAATTTAACTTGATGCATAACTTACCAAGGGAGAATATTTCCCAGAGGACAACGGCATACGACCAAACATCGCTTTGTTCTGTTGCCTCACGAGTAGATTCCATGCACTCTGGTGCCACCCACTTGATAGGTATACGTTCCTGTAATAAAACAAATAGGTCTCAAACTTTTACTATCATCTTTACCAATCTCCTACAAAAAGCCGTTTTATGACTCAGATTGTGTGCATGTGGTCTTTCTTCTTCGCCTACCTTTTAATCTCATTCTGTCTTCTCTTACTTCTCCTTACTGTTTTATATTTTAAGCATCATCATTTAATTACTTCTCTTATTATTACAACTTTATTTTTTCAAATAGATGATGTATCATGAAGATACCAGCTGTCGCTGCGACAGATTCGAGTTTTAAGAAACTTGCAACAAATCTACTTCCCATTTCTTGTATGTCATATATTTATTAAATCCCACAAGGAAATTATCAGGTTCGATAATTCGCAAATTTGTAAAATATATCTACAATGTACCTTTTTTCCTTTCTCCGAGTCGCCTCCGTCCTCTTCGGAAGGTTGGGGTCCGAAGCCTGAAATCTTCACCTCATTAAGAAAGGTGAGAAGAATGTTTCGGGCTGCCAGACGTCGATGAACGATCTTAAATAACATGTAAAAAGCAGTTTAACAGTGTTTGTCGGGTTTTAACAATTTAAACTATTCTTGACTGCAAATATTACATAACACAGATATTGATATCAGGTGCGTAACATCATAACTGGTCAGCTACAAACTTCTGTTTCAAACATCGTCGTTCTTTCAAAGTAAATATAAATATTTTGTTACAAATTGTAACAAGCTGTCAGATAAAAATATACGTTACCCCTTTCGCAGCAAGAAATTCCATTCCTTTAGCTATATCAAGACCAAACCGGAATAGGTTTTCCTGTAAATCCATGCTAACATTGTCTTTACGTTCGAGTAAGTAATCTCGCAACGTTCCGTTCTCGCAGTATTCATAAAGGATAAAAGGCCCCACTGGATAAAACATAATATGCTTGAGTTTAATTTTTATATATACACATTTTGCTTTTTTCATAACAGTTACCTTAACAAAAACAGCACAAGAGACCGTAAAGACCAATAGGTTTGATTAATGAGTTATGGGTCAAACTGCTGCATGAAGTTGTCCCGTATATTGTCTGTTGATACAGTTCTGTATGTTAAGTTAAATTCGTTTCTACAAAGTAATATTTAATCCATATTTTAAACGCATCGAGATATTTTGAGAAATTTCACAAAAAGGCAAATCATGTTTAACTTTTGCTAGATGCCCTGAACAGCGTTACGTCGTGAGAGTATCAGAAAATTAGAATTGCATATGGAAGAAAATCCTACAAAGTTCTGTTCTGGTTTACATACTCAGTGAATCAGTAACAAAATCTATTTTTTGACTTACTAGCGTCGTCACTGACAACTGCGCCAACAAACTTAAGGACATTCGGATGGTCTCCAATTCTGCCGCCAGTAAAGTTGATCTTGGCCTTCATCAACAACTCATCTTCAGGTGTGAATCTTTCTGTGTAATTGGATAAAACATTCAACACCAAGCTACATCTCATAAACATTTATTTTGTTTTGTTTCTTGTTTTCCTTCAAGCATTTATCCTTATAGTTTTTCAGATGAACAATGCCTATGAATTAATTGTACAATGTGTCTCTTAAACAGTTTGGCATGCTTGACAAGTCGGTATTCAATAAATCTAATAGTATTCTTGGTGTACCAAGACTATTTTAAATTTCATTTGTTCAAGCTTGAAACGTTTTTTTTTTTGTATTTTTATTACCTATTTCAAAAAATATTTTGTACGAGTGTATGTCAATTATCAAACTAATATATTTGGTGTTTATGAGATTGAAATCTTATATGAATGATCACAAAATTTGTACACCTTTCAAAGTTTTAGCTACAACAACATCCCCTGACCCTTTTCCTCTTTTAAGTCTAGCTTTATAGATGTTGGCAAAGTGCCCACTCTTGATCAATGTTTCAAATGTGACGTCATTTCTGTCGACATGCCATATCTGTGGTGCTTCCATATCCATTCCGCCATAGATGTACAATTCACTCTGTCGATTCTGATAAAGATATTAAAATCAATAATGGTGATGATCACAAAACATGTATGTAAAATATAGCAGTATTGACTGACCTTATTATCAGAAATGAAATTTAAATCAACTGATGACAAGTAACTAATTTGAATTCTGAAAATGAAATTAAAACTTTAGACAGAATCAAGATATAGTTGCACGGACTCAGTTAAGTAAATTGATCGGCAGTGTGCGTGAATGCGTGAATGCGTGCGCACGTGCTTGTGTGCGTGCGTGTATTTCTGTGTGAAATCACATAAAGATTAATTATCGAGTCTGAATACAGTGAAATTGAAAATGTAACGAACATCACCAGATGCCTATCTAAAGTAAACCAAATTCTGAGTCAATTTGTGTTAAGGTATTGGACCCGTAATAGAGTACCTCCTTTTTGAAGAGTATTCAATTTTTACAATAAACCTATTTTGACTGCAATTTTCAGGGGGGCGTAGGTTCAAACCCCAATTCCGTTTTTCTAGTAGGTTTTTACTTCTTTCAAGACTTATTATGGATGTATTGTACAAAGGAGGAAAATTTTCATTTTATAAGCGATTTCTTACTGTTCAAAGTGAATTTACCTCTGAATCAGGAGGGGTAGAGTTAGACATCTTTAAAAATACTGAGTTACATGCGGTAAAAGTTCTTTATTTTGTTCTCCATTGTGGAAGAAATGCAGATAGGTTTAACTTCTGCCCCAAGATTATTTTTGAATGAAGTGAGCAAAATTGAAAACAGACCCACAGGATTCGACCTTAATTTTTCAATGTTGGAGTTAGAATTCAGTCTTATTAAATCTGTTTACTTGAGGCACCCTAGAAAAAATTATATGTACAGTTTTATTTTGTGTTTTATAACTGATTAACAATAGTTTGGTTTTTCTTTTATCAAAATTAATGCTGTAATGAATTCTCTGCAAACGTTTTAGATAGTGGCCATCACATTGGAATTTGTCTCTACTTGAGCTTGAGGAAATATCATAAATTACACAAAATTTACAGAAAACGGCACGGTAAAAGTTGTTTAAAATTTGCAAAACAGTGCGAAACATGGTCAACTTTAAGAATATACCAAACAAATGCCATTTTTTAAACATTACTATTAGGGGTCTAATACCTTAAGCAGGCAAGTAAAATATCTCACATCATAAGCGACATTCCTGGAGCCACTTGGGCGGGAATCACCGAGATCTCCGTACATTGTCCTTCGGACTTTCCTACTGACTGCCCTTCTCACACTCTGGGCTTGTTGGGCAGGATGTATGTAGCCACGTCGGATTAGGAAGACCATTACTACAACCACAAGAGCCACAACAACCAACATTCCTGTTTGTCGAAAAGATCTTTTTTGTTTATTGGCATGTTAAAAAGAATAATAAAAGCACGTTATATCATTTGGATTAATTTTGCCAATGGACGTAATAGGAACATTACCATCATTGTTTGAGAATTAAGGTCACTGTGGAGAAAATTGTCTTAATGACCCCTTTGGCTGAAACTAGTCAAAGCCTTTGTGTGATTTATTATCTAACATACCAGGTAAATTTTAGTATCAGATGCTTGAATATTTCACCCTGTCGCCTTCGTAGTTCAATACTGCGCATCTGAACTTTGAGTCGCGGTAAAAAAGAAAATCAGACAGTAAAAAAAACCAACAAAGGCCTTGATTGTCTAATTTCCTTTTCAACGTCACACAAATGTATCGTGTCTAAATCAATACGTACCAACAACAACTCCTACTATTAAGCCTGTGCTTGTACCCTCTTGTTCTTGTGGTGCCGCTGTGTTGATCAAATAAACAAGTATTAATTAAATATAAATTTTGCTATCTATGTCGGGTTGTAATTTGTTTCTGTTCTACATTTATTTCAGAGTTACATAGTTTTAGTAAAAGTGTTACAATTTTTTCGTACTAGTTGTGATGTACAATAAGTTTTAGTGGTAAATGCATGTTACAGGGAATGATATTTTCAAAGTTGAGCATTGATTTGCGACATGATTTCAGTTCAGAGTTCTCATATAGTTCCACTGTTCCTCATTTCTTAAGCATACCACTTTTTGTTATTAGTTGGATTTTGTCGTAATGAATGTTTAAAAATGCAGTCGAAAATAAATAGTGTTTGAAAATTAACAAAGATGAATATTTAATTTTGATGCTGATTTGAAACAGGAAAACCAGGAAAAAACTATGTATTTATTGCATAAGCACCAATTCTGGAATAAATATATTCTCTCGACAATTTTTCGAACGTATTAAAACCTCTTACCGTATCTCACCTACATCGCATTGATACTTACAAAAGTCCATAAGTTTTATCCCAAGTTCAGTCTTAATTATACTTGTTTAAAATACATTCATTTTACCAGATTTAACTTAGTTTCATTTTAAAAGGTCTCATTAATCAATATTATGCCAGACATACCTTATTTTTCTTCGGATCAGATTCTCAGAATAGCTGAATAGTTAAAATGAATTTACTTAAAATGATGTTCATGAAACATCTTACTCCCAAGGTCTAATTTTGTCTTTAGTAGGCTTTGAGAAACGGGACCCTGCTCCGTACTAATAATTTCATAACATAAGGCACATGGATAATTGTGAATGCTGGTTCCCGTTCTGTTTGTTTCTTATTTATGTAAATAGTCTGATACATGTACATGTATTTCAAAATAGCGATCCAAATATTCATTTCTTATATTTTGCAAAATGAGTGTTACAAGATCTTCTTAACTAAAGTTAATATTATATTCATACGTGTTTTCACTCTCAATGTGATGCCCGACTCCTGAACTGCGGAGGCATTTGGCAGTTTCATTCCAAAATTTATCAAATACTCAGTGACAGCTTTTAGTCCAAGAATATCGTAGTGTTTGCTTGTTCCAGGAACATAGTATGTCTCAAGCTTAATTTGTTTGTTGGCTTTCTGGAAATGGAAAGCAATCAATTAATTGCAAAAACGAGTATAACAAAACAAATGCAGAATGCTTGAGAAGTAATTATTATTCATTAATAGGGATAATAGTGACATTCAACTGAAATATGTAGAGGCTGTGGGCGAGGGTGTCGATGTGTGAGCCGAAACCCCATACAATTGATTTGTTTTATTGACCACTTAATTTAAGCATGACCTGGCATGAAAATCTAATGACCCCCAACCCCCTTTCACCTACTAATCAGAATATTGTGTGAAATTAAACAAAAGAATATGAAATTATGTATTAAAATAAGTTACAAAGTTCTTGTTTTGCAGTACTATAACTATTTCAGTTCTTCTATAACATGACTAATTATTTTTCAGTTTCCAAGCTGCCACGGTTTCACGTAATTAGAAAATAATACCATTCGTAGCAAAACTAAAACTATTTCAGCTCTTCCGTAACATGAAGATTTCTCTGGAAGATCCCATGCGACACGGAAACCTTTCGGAGAAGGTGATTCGATCCGCATGTTTTCTGGACCATTATCTGAAATTATTAATACAAATGTTGTTATTATAATACTAATGTATTTTTACCTTTCCATGCTCATTATTGAAAAATTAACATTTTCATACTGTTGCGACCGATATACGCATCGCCTATACAATCTTTTAAATCTCAGCAAATGTTTTGAATACAGATAACAAATGGTTTTATTTTTGTAAAAAGGGAATTGTAAAATGTTTGTGCAGATATTAGCCGAGTTAAGGTTCTTGGGCAATGAATACCTTCTACACATAATATTTTAAAGCTATCTTGGATATTTTTGAAATTACACTTTGCACAAGAGATAAGAAGTACATAATTGCGATAGCTATGGCTCATTGGCATTATGCATAGTTCAAATAGGCATGATAAGAAAGAAATTGATAAATTAGTAAAATGAACTAGAAACTATTTTTCACAAATATTGTATGTCTCTCACTTATTATACAGGCATTGCCATAAATTAAGAGCCATAACTCTAGAACGATATACACAACTAAACTTGGCAATGAACACTCCTGCGATGTTTGATGGAATTCCAACAAGTAGTATAGTCATCATAGAATTTGACAAATCAAGGGTCATTGCTCCGCTGCAAGTATTACACAGGAACACGTCAATGATATGCTTACATATGCTTCACACTGATCACTCTTGAGGTTTGGTGGAAATAGGTCAAGTATTGCAAACACTGTTAAACACAACAAATTAAGTGCAACAAATGCAAAAAAAGCTTGGCAGCGATTACTCGTGTAAGGCTTGCTGGCAATGCACCGCTTGATATTAGTGAAGAGGAAAACAATATAAGATCTGACAAATCAAGGCCATAAACGATCGCTAAAAATCACCAAACTGAAACTATGCGCAATTAGGCTTGACAATTATCTCTTTTGTGAAATGTGGGGTAATTCTATCAGTGGCATCGGAACAATTGCGCGTACAAGGTAAAACACGATAAATCAAAATTCATCACTTAAGAGGAATGTCCAAGTCTCCACAAGAAGGCTTGGCACTGATCACTCCTGTAAGGTTTGATAGAGATCCTCCAAATAACATAATTTAGAAGTGGACAAAACATCATAAAATAGGACGAATCAAGAGCCATATCTTCCCTTGAAATCATCGAACTGGACCATGCCTATGATATGCACAGCCAGGCTTGGAAATTATCACACTTTTGCTTCGGATGAATGTATATCAGTATGTCTCTCAAACTACATACAATAAATGCGCTAGTAAATGTAGGAATCTCTTAATGGCAGAACCCATAAAATCATTATTTTAGCTTGTAAAGCGTTAATAAATGTTGATAACAAAAGGGCAGTACTCACATTTTTCAAGACCTTGAAGATTCTTCACCGGACCAACCTGATATTAATTTAAACACTTTTATTGATAATTGTATTATTGATAAAACCATTGTTATATGATAATCATAATATAGTATTATCACATTTAGAGGAATAAACGAGTATTACCAGAACATATCGCAAGCACATATTCATTAGTCTTTTCCACTTATAACAATACATTTGCCTTGTGTTTTATGGTTTTTTATAATGAGAAGAATTTCTTACACAGAACATCGCCGTAATTTTAATTTAGTTTATTAATTTAATTTAGACAATCTATTATCTTACTACAGACATGCTATTATACACCAGATGATATACTGACAAGATGTAAGGAAGCAGTTATACTTCGGGAATTCTACATGAAATGCTTGTTTGTTTTCTTTCTTTATTCATTTCTTCTTTTTTGTTTTTTTGTTTTGTTTTATTTTCTATTTTGGTATGACATTACTCGAAGCGGTACGGTCTTATTTCATCAAAGCCTACTCACATCAAATGTTGTCGACGCCGTTAGCAATGCTTGATTATATGCCGTAACTTCCACAGAAGCTGTACTTTTTGCAAGGTCACTCTTGCTTATCAGAAACCAACAGTTGTCCAAATCCAGTTGCTGATTAGGGATGAAACACGTGCCTTCTATATTATCGCAGAGGGGATTTCCCTTTGCCTAAAATATTATCACGGAACCTACTAAGAGTTAACTTAATGAATTTCTAGTATACATTACGGACTTTACGTTATGATCTAAAATGAAAGTCTTTAAATGTTCCTTTGGATATTTGACGCTTTATTTAAAGACAGTTAATTCCATACTAATTAAAAATCGTATTTAATAAGATTAAGATAAGGTTAGTTTTTTTAAACGACCTTTTTCTGATGATTTAAAAGAAAGATACTTGAGATTTACTAATCCTATATACTTACACCAATAGTTGCTTTAGCGAAACCTTCATAAACGACTCTGTCTTCTTTCCCAGCAGTCTTAATTCCGATTTTGAATCCAATCTTGTGCACGCCACTCTGGTCATCGGATGCAACAAATGTCGCCCTAATAAAACATATTCAGTGCCGAGATAAAAGGACACGGGAAATGAATACATCTAATCTTTCAAAAGACGGTAGTATCTGTATACACAGGTTTTTTTTTCTTTTTCAGATGACAAATTATACTGTGAAGCAACAACATAGATGTATACTTTGAATACAGATTGTTAATTCGGTACAAAAGCTCTATTTACATGCCTGGTTATACATGAGGTTTTGTGCACATGATTAACCATTGGGACTTGACCAATTCTTTTTACTTTTTATGTTTATGTTTAGAGTAGATTGTTTCGATGTATACAGTGCTGTAGGATTTCTGTTTAATGGGGCTATATTCTTATACGTTTTGACTGGATCTTTTACCTTGTTTTTATCTTACCTTGACGTATAATTGAATGTAGTAGCATCTGGGACGTTTGCTATGAATTTATGGTCAACCCCTAAAGAAGGTGCTCTTGATATTTCTGGTGGCGATCTATCAAGTCGCATAAATGTGCTGTTTGTCTTCGTGTTTCCCATTGCATCCGTGGCGCGAATCCATACTCGGACCCGGCTTCCTGAAAAATGAAAGTAGATTTATAGTAAAACCTGGGCTAAACACCGCTTGTACACATAGACCGCATTTTACTTAAGCTCGCTTATATCTTTAATGATTCAAACATTAGTAGTGCAATACACATGTAAGTAAAGATTACCTGTAAATAAAAAGTGCATTTTTCTTTACACATCGTGGTCTTTATGAGCAAGTGTGACATTACGTATATCTGAGCCGCGCCATGAGAAAATCAACATAGTGCATTTGCGACCAACATGGATCCAGACTAGATTACACTTCCGCACAGTCTGGTCAGGATCCATGCTGTTCGCCAACGGTTTCTCTAAGTAGGCTTTGAAGGCGAACAGCATGGATGTGCAGGCTTGTCTGGATCTATGCTGTTCGCAAATGCACTATATTGGTTTTCTCACGGTGCGGCTCATTTCTAAACATTAAAAGTTCCTATTACCACCCTTAGATTTCTTTAAAACTATGAGTAATTAATTAATAGTATTACCTTATACAGTGTACTTTAACCTTTAGCCTGCTGTCAGAAAGTGATTCTGCCTATGCGACCAGTGAAGATCATGATGAGCCTGCACATCCGAGCAGGCTCATTTTTTTCTGCACTGTTCGCTATTCAGTCAGAAAATTTTAAGTGAATGCCCCTTCAAATGATACATTGTACTGCCTTATTTGAATGATAGATTGTTCCATTTTTGAAATTTATAACAATCTTGATCAAACAGTACATGAGAATAAAATCCCTACCGTCCCTAAGCTTTTCAGTAAAAGAAGTTTCTTCTTTAAATGGTGTCACCACAACCCAGTCAGATATTGGTTCTGTGACATCTTCCGTGTATACTTTGGCCATTTCAAATTTCACAATTCCGCGATAATTTGTAATCGGGTCTAGTGTTCGGTGTCCTTCGTGATCGTCCAGTGAATCATTGACGTATCTTAAAAAAAGGAAAATGTAATACTTACGAATGATGTTGTTTTTTATGCAAGTTTTTTCTTATATAAACATACTTTTTAAACTATGTTTAATAAAGAAATTTAACTCTGTGATAATTGTGTGTTTTAGCAAATCATTTAAGTAACTAAATCTTCTGACATGTGTTCAGAGCATTTGAATGCAAAAAACTAACCAAAATTGTTGGCGTAACATATTGAAAAAAATTCTTTACTGAAGAAAATGTCTAAAAGCCATCCCAGTGGAAAGGCTCCTTCTATGCCAGTTCTATGTTGTTAAATAGACATGAAAAGTTTCTGATTTTTTACAAAGCAAAATCAATTGATGAAAGTAATTAAAATTAATAAAATGTGGAGTTTTCTTTGGAAATTGTCCAAAAACATAGGACATGATACTGAAAGGTCCCCCACATTCTTTTTTTAGCTTCAACACAAACGCTAGATACCTGGAATGAACTGGTTCCAAGACAGAATTCCACTCGAATTGTAAAAAGTCCTTGAGGCCGTTCCTCCGACTGACAATCATACATTTTACTGATGCTACGGTAGCCTAGCTAGTATACTTCATATAAGCATTACACTAATTTTATCAGTGACAAAATAATTCGTTTAATTTGGAAAGTTGCAAAACTTATTTGAGTAATATGCTCTATAATACAATAAAAGAAACTTGTCAACCTACTTCATGCTGAACAACAAGCCATCGTCCTGTATCTCCTTGAATTGTATTGGATAAGATGCAACAGCATTTAGGAGCATATTATCTTCGTGTATTTTGTTTACAAAATGATTGGCCCAATTGACTTTGATAACAATATCTTCTCCTGTAACACAATTAATTTAGCTTAGAGTACCTTCTGTGGAAAATTCTTGGTCTGAATTAATGTTGTTTATCAACAACACTTTTAAATCATCATTAACTTACTATTTTAAATGCGTTGCTGACTTTAAGTCGAACACTATTTTTTCACATTACTTCACAATTAAAGAGAGCTATACTAGCAGCTTATGTTTAGTTACTTTATCATTCTTGGATTGTTTTTGTTAGTCCAGGTAGATTTGTTTTGAATGACTGGTGATTGCTGGGAGTTCTTTATCAGTTTGTAAGCGAAGACTTTTTTCAGTAATATAATGCTGCAAACTAAAATACCTTCAGAAGCAGTCTGCCACTTGTATCCGGTTTCTGCAACAGCCGAACTTACATACAGTTTTCCATCCAGGTTTTCATTGAGAGTAATTTCAGACTGGTCATCAAAAAGGACAAGTCTTCGAGATGTCCTGGAGTTATTCGCGATATCTCTAGTTTCAACCAGAACACTTTATGGTGTAAAAAAATAAAATAAATAAATGTGCAAGGTTTAAATGTACATATATGAAAGGCTATAATGATTCTATTGTTTGTATGTTCAATGTTGAGAATATATATTTTTCTCTTTGTATTTTTCAGTTGTTACAGTAATGTTTTACGAATGGCATACCCACAGGAGAAAATGTAATTTTAGGGCTTGCGGTAAAGATGTCAAATCTTACATGTAAATAAAAACATTTTATGTCATGTTTTTGAATGGTATGTTTTCACAAAATATTTGTATATAGGATATTTTTCTCCTGGTCAAAACTTATTTGATACTTATCTCGATTGCTCTCCCGCGTGATTCGGAGGTTGTGAGCATTACAAAAATGACTTTAGACGAATCGTCTTCGTTACAATCGTTGGAAAAATATTTGCAATACAAAAGAGCTCATCGGATGTACTTTCAACAATTTTGTCATTTATGATTTATACATAGTAAATGATTGTTTGTAAAATTTTACCTGTACATTCCAGGTTTATCAGGCATATATGTTGGATAATATATGTTTTTTCTATGAGTCGAAGTATTAGTAAACAAAGGCGATAATGGTTTCATTTCAACAAGTTTGTAATTGTCTTTTGGGTTCGGACTCAACTTGAAGATCTCAACATAATATTCCCATACTCCTGACAGGTCATCTGTCCACCCAGACCAGAACATTTTAATCGGGTTCTGTAATGAAAGCATTTACATTGTCACACTGAATTATTCATTATTTGTAGTGTATAATATAACCCGTGCAGCTTATTGTTTTTAATAAGTTTAAAGACCATCGAAATGTAAAAAAATACAGGGAGGCCACTCTTTGACAACAAAAATCCAGAGCAACATAACATTTATTTGTACAAGTCCTTTCCACTTACATGTGTACGTATGGCATTCTCTTTACCTTAGTAAATTCTTCTTCTATTAAAAGTATGGTTGACTTTGCATCACATGTTCCCCATGCACCTGGTTCTGAGCAATGTTTGGGCGCAATAAAGTCGAAATTGAACTGGACCTAAATGTGGAAAAAACAATAGTCATCTGTAAAGGGAATATAAAATCTAATTATGTTTATTGCTGAATAGTCATTTTAAGACGGTAACAATGGAATAAGACTTTAATCTCATTCGGTTTTCATTGTCGAGCTGGCAATAGTATCATACAATATATTATAAAAGAATATTCTGAAATAGTCTGCATTTCACTTACGAATAAGAAACCATGATTTCAGCTGCTGTCGAGTACAGAAAATGATGTGATATCAAATATGAGTTCAAACGAGTTTTCAACTTTGATACTGCACTGGAATTAGGTATATTATGTAATAAAATTGTCACTAAAACAGTACATTGAACGACAATGATGTATTCGGCTCTCATGAAATTGGTCAGACCCGATAACACACGACGCAAACGCTTCCTGGGATCCAGGCTTGTCAAAATCTGTTCGGACTGAATACAACATTGTAGATCAAGGTACGTACTGTTATGATACCTTTATTATAACAAGGCCAAGGTGTTGCGGATAACATTATGTACAAAGAACTAGGCTTACTTCTTTTACATCCTGCAGACCTGTGTAGTACTTCTTAGCGTACGGTGTACTCTGTTGGTCGATGTTAACTAGTTGTTGAAATCCTCCAGATTTTGATTTAAACTTTATATTCAACCTATAACATTTTTGCATTATTTTATAACGGCACCAAAGGGTCTCTTATTAAAACAGTGATGCATTATTGTAATTGTTTTTGTTATATGTCTCCATGCTCACGAAATACCTTATTAAAGATATTCAGTGACGATCTTTCGCTAAAATAGTTTATCTTTAGATATTAAACTTAATATATAAATCAAGTGTTGGCCTCTATATATAGAGTTTCATTCATATTATTGATAAAAGCACTGGATCAGCTAGTTTATGAAAACAATATGTATAAAACGTATAATATTACACTATAAGAAGAACTGTATCCACGTTTCAGTACCATAATTGTGTGAAGTATATAAATCTTATCTTCAATTTACGTGGAATTTCTTGTCTAAAAATACCTGTCCCTATGCTCAATAAGTGTTTTTTTATAATCGCTGACATACCACTCCCTATGCACAACTATTATTTTAATGAACATTGACTTACCAATTCCTATGACCAATGAGTGTTTTTATTATTTGCTGTCAAACAATTCTCAATGTCAAATTAGTGTTTAAATGAACGTTGACATACCAGTCTCCATGCTCAATGAGTGTTTTTGATAAATGTTGACATATCAATCCCTATGAACAATTATTTTTGAGATGAACGTTGACATACCAGTCCAATTTTCACTGAGTGTTTCAAATTAATGTCTACCTTCCGATATTTAAATACATGTTGGCATGCCAATCCATGCTCAATGAGACTTTTGATAAATGTTGACACACCAATTCCTTCTGGAACGAGTGGTTTTAAAAAAATGTTGGATAACCAGTCAACATGTTCGATAAAGGGTTTTAATAAACGTTAACATTCCAGACAAAATGCTCAGTAAGTGTTTTAGTAAATGTGTGCATACCTATCTCCACGCTCAATGTGAGGTATGTTAAATGCTGACATGCCAATCTCTATACTCAATGAGAATTTAAATAAATATTAACATGCCAATCCCTATGATCAATCAGTGTTTTGATAAATTTTGACATACCAGTTCCTTTTCCTAATGAGTGTTTAAGTAAATGTTGAAATACCAGTCAGCATGTTCGATAAAGTGTTTTAATAAACGTTAAAATTCCAGACCCCATGCTCAGTGAGTGTTTTAGTAAATGTTTGCATGTCTATCTCCACGCTCAATATGAGTTATGATAATTGCTTACATGCCAATCTCCATACTTAATGAGAATTTAAATAAATGATAACATGACGATCCCTATGATCAATGAGTGTTTTGATAAATGTTGACATACCAGTTCCTTTTCTCAATGTGTGTTTTAGTAAATGCTGAAATGCCAGTCAACATATTCAATAGCGGATCTTAATAAATGTTAACATACCAGACCTCATGCTCAATGAGTGTTTAATAAATGTTAATATGTCTATCCTCAGTCAGAGTTTTCATAAATGTTGACATGCCATTCCCTATGATCACCGAGTGTTTTCATAAACGTGTCCCAGTCAACATGCTCGAGAGAGAGAGAGAGAGAGAGGGGTGTAATATACGTTATCATACCAGTACCCATGTTCAGTGAATGTTTTAATATTATCTCCCGTGCTCAATTAATGCTATAATAAATGTTTAAATACAAATCCATATGCTCAATTCATGTTTTAAGAAACGCTGACATACCAAGCTGTACGATCAATAACTTTTGTTTGTGAAAGTTGACATACTGAACATCATGCTAAATGAGTGTTTAAATAAACGTTCACATACCAGTCCCCATGCTCAATGAGTGTTCTGAACTGGTCATCATTTATTTCACATTTGGCTAGATCTGTTTCTGGTCTGTCTTTCGAGAAACCTTCTTCACATTTATATATGCGGAAGCTACCAGGATCCCTAATTATGCCTCCTGTATTTTATAAGTTTGTCCTTTATATTTCTTATTCTTAAATTATGTAAAATTACGTAAACATGTATATTATTTATCCATGAGAGTAAATCACTTGTTATTTGAAGCTTGACCTCGTTTAAAAGTTCAAATGCAATCATCTAGAATAACTCAGTACTTTCATTTCCGTTGTAAAATGTTTAAAAATCTATTGTTATTACATAAAATGAATTAATATATAATTAAATCTGATAAAACATATGAAAATATAAAAAATACCTTACCATTTCTGGCCACCTTGCTAACGTTCGCCTCAATTATACTTTCTACAATACCAATTTCCGATTCGTGAACATAAGTCGGCCTTTTAGGCAAGTTATCGGGAGGAACAAAGTATGTTTCATATTCAAACCGTAAATTGTTAAATCTCTTCTGGTTGCTTAAAAGACAAATAAAGCACAACACGTTGTTTAAATTAATTATACATTTTTTTTCTGGTTATTATTCGTAAGCACATATTTTTTAAAGACATAATTAGATATATGTTTTCTAGTAATCATTCGTAAGAGAACTTGATATAAATATGGTACCATACAAATTTTAAACGACTTTGTCCGATACATTTATTTACTTTCAATTCTGTTTTGATTAGGAAAGAGAAAGCATAAACAAAATAATTTTTATCAGGATATCAAGTCAACACGTCTCCTAGTCAACTCGTCTCCCAGTCACCTCGTCCCCGATTTGGCCATTTCGTCCCCCAAAATTTGTCTTTCAGTCCCCCTCATGACAAAATCTGGCCAACTCGTCCCATTTTTGGTCAAACTCATCCACCTTTTGGTCAATTCGTCCCTTTTTGGTAATTTTGTTCCCATAAAATATGAGGCATATTTTCTTTTTCATGACATCTTTGACTTTGAAAATTGTTATTTAAAATTGTGAATTGTGACGAAGTTATATTGGAAATTGTTAACGTCAAATAATTAGATTGGCTAGAATAATAATAGAAGTATACTAAAAATATAAGATAACTGAAATAAAATTTAAAAAAAAAATTACAATGACTTAAGTAATAAAAATGTAGTATAATAATTAACTTTTTAAGAGTCATTGTATGAAAAGAGAGAGTAATAAATCCTTATCCCTGGTCATAATAAAAGAATTTATGTTGAAATATAATATAAAAAAAAGAATAAACAGCTGATATCTCTCATAATTATGTATTACTAAAGGTAACCAATATGCCCTTCAATCTTTTAATACATTTTTGTCATTCAAATAAAAATGATAAAAAATAACACTTATAATAATAAATGTCGGGGGACAGTGGTTTCTAAAAAAGTAGCATGAGCCTATACCTTTATATACAAAAGGTGTTAAAGGTTAGTAATCACATCATCAAAGGCGTTGATTGAGCTGAATGGAATGTGTTAATGGTATATTATTGCATGAGAAGTTGTTGATTGTCTAAATGAATCGATCCTCGGGCTGGGCGTATGTTCTCCGTGACTATTTGATAAACGACATTGTATCGGATATCATTAGTCCTCCACCTCTGATTCATGTGGGGAAGTTGGCAGTTACTTGCGGAGAACAAGTTTGTACTGGTACAGAATCCTGGAACACTGGTTAGGTTAACTGCCCGCCGTTACATGACTGAAATACTGTTAAAAAACGGTGTTAAACCCATAACAAACAAACAAACAAACAAAAGGAAATGAATAGGTCTAAAGACCGACCGACAGACCGACAATTAGTATGAAAGAGGGTAGTGGTAATAATTATATTCAAATGATTATTATTCATTACCGACGGGTTGGCGTGCATCAGTCACTTAACTTTTATTTACATTGTCCTGTAACTTCGAAATAACACGGGAATAGTTAGTGTAGTTAGTGAGAGTTTGAGCGCGCAATTACCAGTGGTGTTTTGCCAATGACCATTCCAAGGCGGTGCCCTACTATGTTCCTTGATGTGTTGTTTTGTCTTTTTTACTCATTGTTATTTTGTAATTACGCATAATTTCTATCGTTTACATATACATAAAATCCGTTTTTGGGGTTTTTTTTGTAGACTGCATTCATGGCACGTAGCAGTTTTTGTTGGATCTTTATACTAGCTTGTACACTGTTAAATCCTCGCTTAAGAATAGTTGGAGTCAAATTGTATTGTAGATGAGATGTCGTTTAAAATGGCAGTATTGTTAAAAAGATCTAAAAAGCTACTTCTAAAACATGTAGAAATAGTAGCAGAATCGAGTTAAACAGTTTGAATCTGTTCATGAAGATAATGAAACGGCATACCTCCATATAACTTCTAACTTGCCGGGGACTTGTTCTTCTAGGCCTTCCAGTATGAACATATACTGTGTTTTGTTGTCTGTTCTTCTGATGTGAGAGACTGTTACATTGCTCTTGCCAACAATGGGACTTAGCTCCGTATGAGTGGAGTTAACTGCGGTAAAAATGCAGAAATATAATTGTGTGCTGTAAAAATACTACAAAGCCATGTACCGCTTTTGCTTTTGCTATACGTTTGAACTCTGTCTAACGTCTCAGACCTCACACATATGAATTACCACAGAATTACACATTACGTGTATCGGTATATTTTTGTATTTTGACGTTAACTGATTTTTGTTAATCAATTCACTATAATTTGTTAACTTTAAACATATATTTTTATCTCCAAATAAACAGGAAAAAACTTACAAATAATACATCCATCTGATGACCTTTCTTTGACAAATCCCGCTTCGCAAGTGCATTGTGTTCCGCCTTGACAATCGCCGGGATAGCATGGTCTTTGGTATGAACAAGTTGCTAATATGAAATTATTTAAAGTATGGCTTGTTTCAATTTTTTGTTCCGAATACATATCAAAAGACAACGAAATGCATCAAATGAAAATATTTTTTTTGGAAATCTGTCTCCATTGTGAAATATCAACAAAGGAATATAGAAAATATATAACTTCAAATAATTTTTTTACATGTCATTTATGTGTGCGTGCGCGTGCGCGTACGTGTGTATGTATGTATGTGCTCGGGCTTAGTGTCATTTTCAATACGTGTTCAGTCATATAAACAACGGAATCTACTTGTATTAGTAAGCCAAATGCCAAACTTAGCTGCCTCTCGAAAATATCCCGCTGTAGGCACATAACATGATATCCTACCCAATCACATTCTGCTGAAACAGGAATGACAAGTCCTAGAACTATTTTTAACGCTGAGCGCCAAGTCAGGAAACTGCAGCTGCTAGCACCATTTTTCACGCCTTCTGGTATGATGGGACAAGGGGGTGAACCACCAAAGACCTCCGCATTATTTTTATAGTTTTAGTTCTGTTGAGTAACCACAATACAACTATTTATATAAATCAAGATTGATATAGGCATTAAACTGATAATCAATAGAGTGCGTTTAAAGACATTTCTTCGCACAGAAACATATATCTACTTCAATATGTACTCTATCAATTTCAGCGATGATCTTAACTATATTAACGTGATTAAAACATTTCTTCCTTACTTACCTGTAGTACAACCCGTGGTAGCTCCTGTGTGCGTGCTTGGGCAATTACACCAATTTGGATTTTCACAAGTTCCGCCATTTTGACATGATGGACGGCATACCGCTACAAACAAACAGCGTCTATCTTACATATACTAATTCATAATCATTTTGTCTATTATGTTCATGTCAAAGTATTTTGAAAATATCATAAAGTTCATTCAGTGGAATTAACAGTTAAGATTGGTATCGCTCCGATCAAGATTACAAACGTAGTAAATACGGCATCTTCAAAGACACCTAACTAATTCATTTACGCTTGCCACATTCATTTTTGACTGCAATTACACTAGATTCTAGATGTTGTACAGAACAGAAAATGTGTATGTGTATGTTTATATCAACATCTAAAATGCATCTTATGCACTGATTTCTATTAATTGACAGACACTATTTTGATATTTTTTTCCGCGCATTCTTGCGTAGACGTCATATCTAAATTTTTACTTATAACAAGTATATGACTGTCACATCTTGTGTAATAGTGAACTATTTATAACGTACATTGCAACATGACGTCGACGTCAGAACACGTACATGAACACGTCTTTATTAACAATTAGTTTAAACTAAGTTTAGTTAAGATGACACTCAACATTGTCGTTTCACTTTTATGATAACAAATATATAGTTTTATTATTTCTTTTCGACCACAAGGACATTTCATAAATGTAGAAAGTTATTGCTCGTCACAGTAACATATTCCTAGATATCTACATACGTATGTTACAGTTTTGATCCCCATTGTGTGTCCATCCAGGCTGGCAAAGGTATTCGTCATAATATTGGGTCCTCCAATACCATCTATAATATGAACAGCCCCTGTAAATTGTATTGACATAAAATTCACGTAAATGCTTCTGCGTGGCTTCATCAGTAATATGATTTAGAAGATATACATTTATTTTATGCTCTTCAGTGAAATACTGAAATTTTTCAGTGAAAAAAGTTGATATTTTCTCTGTTTGAAACAGTGAATATATCATTTTTATTTTCCACTGGTACGGACCTACACTTGAATGCAAGAGAATATGAATGATAAATGATAGAACTTCCTTGCAAAATATATTTCTGTAAAGATACAGATCTATAGAAATACTAACAGGATCATAAATATATACATTCTGTCATAATAAAATGTAAATGAATTCAGGAAATGTGATAGAACTATTTACAGTTTTTCTACAAAGATATCCTGACGTCATGACTTCATGATGCGAGGCGGAGAAACTGAATATAATTTGTTAAAACTATTAAAATACATAAACTAAGTAGAAAATTTGTTTGTTTCAATGTAAGATCGAAATATGTTTCACTCGTGAACACCATAATTTATATTTTCACTCTTGATAATCATTGCATTATAATAATCATTGATTATAGTGTTCACTCAGTGAAATATATTTCGATCTTACACTAAAGCAAACAAATGTCCTCTATATACTAGTGTAAACGTTGATCTTAAATTGATTTTAGCAGTCGGTAGTAATACTTAAATCATTCATATATCTGTTAGGTAACTGTTGCTTAACGACCAATATAAAATTATATCTACATACCACCGTCTATACCAACACGCACAGTAGCCCCATCTGATTGTTTGACTGCGTCTTATCTTATAATACCGTCTAAAAATAAAAATAACTGTGTAACGAAAACTCACTTTTATAGAATAGAATAGACTAGTTTTATTATGCAATAAACCTGACAAGATTCATGAGCATAGCATCATATACAATTAATAATGGCAAGATGACAAAAAGTACAAATTTAGTATTTAGTTTCACTGTCTAACTAAACTGTTTTAACAGGCCAGGAGAGACAACATGTATTGGATCAAGTAGTATATTTGTTTTAACATAAGTTAGTGTTGATATGCATTAATATCGTACAAAAATAGAAAGTTAACAAGTAAAGTTCAAACTAAAACAACAGCTATATGTATATCACAAGTGTACGTGTACACACCTTTAGACCTTATTTGTATCATTTCTTACTTCAAAAGCTTTGTGTAGATAGATGGAAAAATTACGTACATCATTATGTTACACTGTCCAGATATTTGTTAAATTTGAAGTCAACTATATTTCTATAAAATATAGCTGTACTCGATTTATTTAAACTTGTTCTCAATTCTTGTACGTATATTTCCTCAATACGCTGTTTCAACTGACGCAGAAAGATGTTGACATCCCCTATCTCCTGCGAAAGCCAGACCTTATAACCTAACCTTGTTAATATACGTTTAACATGTGAAACCCAATTTATTTTCTCTGGACTTAACTCGACATATTTTTTCAAACAATTAGACCTGTTTAATATATTTATCCTCATTAGAGTTACAGATTTTCAACCAGTATTTTATAATGTTTAAATTTCTGCCAGTGTGCAGATTCATTCTACCCGTGTCTCCATAAATGAAAGAGTTTTGTGACTTTAACACCAAGTAACCTTTTACAAAAACCTAAGTGTATACGTTCGACTTGTGTCCCTTTGTTGAATCCGCATACTTCAGAAGCATAATTAAGTATTGGTAATATGAGTTTGTCAAATAGATCAAGCGTATGCGTAGGTTGTAGGTCTGTAAAGTTATATAAGTGTTTATTCATTTTGAAAATGGCTTTTAGTGTTTGGCCTGCTAGCATCTTGTCTGTCTCATTAAATGTGCCATGTGAGCTAAATAACACTCCTAAATATTTAAATTTACTTACAATTTCCAATATTCTTTATTTTTGTAAATAAATCTTATATTTCTATTTCTAATAACCATGATTTTTGTTTTCTTTGCATTTACTGTCAACTTCCATCAATCACAATACTCAGCTAAAACATCTAAAGACTTTTGTAACCCTTCCGCGCTTTTCGAAAATATAATGATATCATCTGCGTATAGAAATAAACAAATCTTTATAGTTCCGATGTCAATGCCTTCAGTGTTTTTTAATAAAAATACCTCGTCAATATCATTAAGGTACACGCTAAACAGGAAAGGGGACATGCTCTCACTCTGTCTGACCCCTAATGTACATACAAAACATTCGCTTAATTAGTCAAAACTCTTGATTTTTGACCTAACGTTGTTATACACATATTTTATAACTTTCAATATATTTCCCCTTACCCCGTATGTAATTAGCTTATACCACTGACATCCTTTACAACAAAATCAAATGAATGCCTTCTGAAAGTCTACAAACGTGCAAAAAGTTTATCGCCCTTATTGATACATAGACTTATTACTACTTGCAGAAGAAAATAAAACATACATGTATACACTGTTTCGTGTTGTTGTTTTTTACCTATCCTCAAGTTTTTCATTATATGTGTAGATTCTAACAAAATGTTTTATCATACATCAAATCACTTTTCCTAGATGACGACGGACATGATTTACCATGAATATGATACGATATCTATTTCAGATTCCTTATTTAAACAAGAAAAAAAATATATATAACTTTGAATAATGTATAGTCTGAAAACTGATTTATGTGTCTACACACAATGACACTTGTCTTTCTCATATGTTTGCCAAAACACATGCCACTTAATGCACAGTTGACTGGAATATTTTGTCTCAATTCCTCACCAATTTCTACATAATTTCAGTGAACTATATGCACGGAATGTAATTTGAACGAAAAATATTCTGTATTTAGGTTACTTTATACTAATTCAGTTCCTCTTTATTTCATATAAACAATTAATTCTTTAGACATCATTTTTCAGTGCTTTAGAGCATTTCAATAATAAACAAGAAACGCGGCAATGCCACGAAACCAGGTTTTCAACACTTTTCATAAGAATAAACAAGAGTGTCAGAATGTCACAATATACGCCCGTCACAGCAAATTTCTTTACTCTAGCACCTGTATTTGCAGATGTAATTTTAATTTTGTGGTTGTTTAGTAATCATTGTAATTCTTTTGTTTTTCTAAGTCCACAAAAAAACTCCTTACCAGGTAGAGATACCTTAAAATACACCTAAAATTAGAAAGTAACAACTATGTTGTACCACAGAAAAGTGGTCTTGGTTTTTCCCTACGGTCAATTATAAAAAAGTTACAATATAAGTTATTTATAGTAACAACTAAGGGAATTTAATCTTAAAAAAAAAAAAAAAAATACAAAAACAAATTGTAAGTTCACACAGAAATCCTTACCAGGTAGAGATTGGTCAAAATACACCTCAAAATTGGATGTAACATGCATGTTGTACTACAGAAAAGTGGTCTCGATTTTTCCCTACGTCTAGTAATGAAAACGTTACAATATAAGCTATTTATAGTAACAACAAAGGGAAGTAATTCTAAAGAAGGGAACTGCGCAAGACACTTCGTCTCATGATGGTGTATAATTGTGCCAAGTTACATCAAATCCCTCTATGCATGAAGAAGATATGCTCCGGACAAAGTTTTCATTCTTGTATCCTTTGACCTCTAAGTGTGACCTTGACCTTAGACCTAGGGACCTGGTTCTTGCGCATGACACTCCGTCTCATGATGGTGAACAGTTGTGCCAACTTTCATCAAACTCCCTCCATGCATGTAGAAGATATGCTAACCCTAACCCTAACCTAACCCTAACCCTATTTTTAGTAACAATGACCTTGACCTTGATCCCAGAAACCCCAAAATCAATCCCAAGCTACAACTTTATATAAGTTTTCTATACACCAAGTTTCATCATGATAGCTCATTCCTAAGTTAAGTTATTGACAGGAAACCCTTTCTATTTTAAGTAACAGTGACCTTGACCTTGACCCCAGAAACCCCAAAATCAATCCCAGCCTTTGTCTTGATATAAGCTACATACATACCAAGTTTTATTCAAATATCTTTACCGAAACAAAAGTTATTAACCGGAAACACCAGTTTGACGCCGCCGCCGCCCGCCCGCCCGCCCGACCGACATCATCCCCATCTTATAACTCAGGTTTTCGTTGAAAACCTGGTTAAAAAGAACATAATAGCAAGTTGACATAACATCCCTTCTTACCAAAAATGAAATAATATTGAGATGTTATGTTACATATGAGAAAAATATTATGTTCTGAAAAAGCAACTCTCTCTGAAAATGCTCCCATGAAATTTGCTGTTTAGCAATCACGCATATGTAGACAATATCTCAATGAATAGAATTAAGGTAGTTCTGCACGTTTGAAAAACCGGAAGTGATGGCGTAACGTCATTTATCCGGAAAACGTAGAATAAAGCCTGGATTCGGCGTACGGAAATGAAAATCAATTTATGAATTAATCGGAACATGTGAGTAAATTTGTTATAATGGCACTGTTGCTATATTTCTAAAGTCAAAATATGATATTAAAACATATGACACGTTAAAAAAATCAAAATAATTTCTTAAAATTAACGTGAAATGCCCGGTTCCCTTTAATCATGGTAAAATATCTCAAAAGTAAGCACATGGACCTATACATTTTATTTCACCAAATTATAGGCCATGTGTTTATTTACAATTGTGAGAAGTTTCATCAAAATCTACATTGTAGAAAAAATTCTATTCGCGAAAATGTTATGAAAGTTATGATTTCCCCATAGGCTCCCATTATGAAATATTGCGTGAGGTCCAAATTTTTCAAACCAGCCTAGCAAAAAATCAAGCACACGACCCTATCTTTTTTATTTGCTGAATTTTCTAGGTATATTTTGAAGTTTTGAAAAATTGGAGTTTAATCAAATTCTACATTGTAGAAAAAGTTTTGATCCAAACGTGCAGAACTACCTTAAAACCTGTATATTCACAATATGCAAACAAATTAAGCCAAAAAAAAAGATGTCACATCCTTATGATATATGCTTAACAACACGGAGCTATATTTTGGACTACTTCACACGTAACCTTGAGTCACTTCTTATTAAACTAAACAAAATAGTCTAATAAATTAACACCTATAGATTTAAACTAAACAAGTGAATGAAGTATTGCCATGCAATACAAAGTCCCCTACTGGAAGGCACCTAGGTTTCTCTACTGCAGTATAACATAATTAACTGATATCTGTCAATGATGTTTGTTTGTTTTGAGTTTAACGCCGTTTTTCAACAGTATTTCAGTCATGTAACGGCGGGCAGTTAACCTAACCAGTCTTCCTGGATTCTGTACCAGTACAAACCTGTTCTCCGTAAGTAACTACCAACTTCCCCACATGAATCAGAGGTGGAGGACTAATGATTTCAGACACAATGTCGTTTATCAAATAGTCGCGGAGAACATACGCCCCGCCCGAGGATCAACCTCGCGACCCCGCGATCCGTAGTCCAACGCTCTACCTACTGAGCTAAGCGGGCGGGTTTGTCAATGATGTATATATAAATATGTAATATTGTACTACATTTTTGTAAATATACAATATGTTGTAATAAAACAGTTGGTTTAAAATTTGCATATATAAAAACCTACAGTTGTGTTCATATGGATTTTTTGGTTAATTATTAAAAAGTTATCATATAAGTTATTTATTGTAATAACAAAGGGAAATTAATCCTAAAAAATCTATTATAAGCCCACACAAAACACTTTACCAGGTAGAGATAGGTCAAATACACCTAAAAAATCGATGTTACATGCATGTTGTACCACAGAAAAGTGTTCTTGATTTTCCCTACGGCCAGTAATAAAAAAGTAACAATATAATCTATTTATAGTAAAAACAAAGGGACGTAATGCTAAGAACAAGGGTGCCTTATGGTGGTGTGCCAAGTTATATCAAAATCCCTCCATGCATGAAAAAGAAATGCTCCAGAAAAAGTCATTCTTAAATTTAACCTTTCACCTATAAGTATGACCTTGACCTTAGACCTAGGGACCTGGTTCTTGCGCATGACAATCCGTCTCATAGTGGTGAACATTTGTGCCATGTTACATCCATAAAGAAGAAATGCTCCGGACAAAGTCATTTTTGTATCTGACCTTTGGCCTCTAAGTGTGACGTTGACGTTAGACCTAAGGCCCAGGTTTTGCGCCTGACAAGTTGTCTCAACCAGGGGAATATTTGTGCCAAGTGATATTTAAATCCTGTCTTGCATGACAAAGTTATAGACCGGACTGGAGAAGAAATCCTATATATTGACATTTGATCTCAAAATGTGACCTTGACCTTTAAGCTAGGGTTATGGGTGCTGCGAATGACGCGTAGTCTCATCATGGGGAACATTTATGCCAAGTAATATTGTGTAATCCCTTGATAGATGACAGAGTTCTGGACTGGACAGGAAAAAACCCTATTGACGTTTTACCTCCAATTGTGATCTTGACCTTAAGGGGTCCGGGTTTTGCGCATGACATGTTGTATTATCATGGGGAACATGTGTGCTAAGTAATATTAAAATCCCTTCATGGATAGCAGAGTTATGGACCGGACAAAAAAGGGCCTGTTGACCTTTGACCCCGAATTGTGACCTTGACCTTTGAGCCAGGGATCCGAATTTTGCGCATGGCACGTCGTCTTATCATGAGGAACATTTGTGCCAAGTGCCAAATCCCTTAATGAATGTCAGAGTTATGGACCGGACACGAAACAGACCCTTTTCATGCCATCTTAACATTTGACTGCTAAGTGTGACCTTGACCTCTGACCTAGGGGGCATGACACATCGTCTTATTATGAGGTACATTTGTGCCAAGTAATATAAACATCCCTTCATGGATGGGAAAGTTATGGACCGGACAGAAAAAAGTGCTGTTGACATAAGACCTCCAAGTCTGACTTTGACCTTTGAGCTAGGGGTCCGGTTTTTAGCCATGACAAGTCGTCTCATCATGAGGAATATTTGTTCCAAGTAATATTAAAATTCCTTCATAGATGACAGAGTTATTGACCGGACACGAAATGCGGACGGACGGACGGACGGAATAATGGAATGACGGAAAAGCACATTCCTATAGTCCCCGAAACTGGCTTTCAGCCAGTAGGGGATAAATAAATCCGTTCGCCAAAGGAGGCGAAACAAAAAGAGATTAATTGATTTCAAACGTAGAAAATATTACTCAGTAATTAGCCTGTTTTAATAAAAAAATTAATAAAATAGTAGAATCGCCTAAATTACAATTGCATTGGTAAGCTGAGGACCAGCTATTGCAATATAACGCCCCAAAGAGATTCTTCCTAAATCGAATAATTGTTCCTTTTTTTCCGGGCTTAGGCCGGTTTTGATATCATCATTACTTCCTGTTTACATCTGGGATGAAGGTCATTTAACAGCTGAATAAGCTCTGCACATTTGATTAACCGGATGTGATGGTGTTACGTCATTTATCCGGAAAACGTAGAAAAAAATGATAAAAGGTAAGGGTAGATTTCCCAAAGCACAGAGCAACTAAACACAGCCATAGAGCCATGCACCGCAAAGTAGGCCCACAACAAAAAGAAGCTGTAACCGAAAAATATTGTAGACGGGTTGATTCAAAATTAAAACACAAGTACATTATAAATATATGCAAAATACAGAAAAAATGGGGGTGGGGTGGCAAGGGGTAGATTAAAGGATCGGATGTTGGGGGAAGGTGGAGCAAGGATGAATATTCAACGGGGAAAGTCACGTTCCTTAACCGCAGTATTCCTCGCTGATACGCACGTACAAAAGACAAACACACAAACGCACGCACGCTCGCACACACACACGCACTCACTAGTAAGAAAAAACAACACTGCGGGGCACCGCCCATAACAAACACGCACATATACATACACACATAAGCAAGAAAAAACACAGTCGGCCGGTGAACAAAATTATGGTGGGCACGATACTGGTAGTAACTTACATGTGGTAAAAGGAGAGAGGCAGCAAATGCAATGAAGCGTAAATGCAAGGGAAAGGGATGGAACTGGGCGATGGGGGTAATAGTGAGAAGAAAGAGAAAAGAAACGCTAACAACAAACAAGACAAACATACACAACACGAAGTACGAGACGGACAGAAAACAAGTTGAAAATAGGGCACCGCCTTGGAACGGTCAATAACCTATAACAAGGGAACCGTGGGATTTAAACGCGTTTATGCATGCCAACATCGCACTTACCTCATTTTCAACAATTAGAAAGACAGTGTAAACAAATGAATGAAGTATTACCATGCAATACAAAGTCCCCTACTCACTGCTACTGGAAGGCACCTAATTTTCTCTACTGCAGTATAATATAATGAACTGATATCTGGCAATATTAATGTATAAACGATATTGTACTATATACACAATATGTTATAACAAAACACTTGGATTAAAATTTGTATATATAAAAACCTACAGTTGTTTTCATATTTTTGGCCGATTATCAAAAAAGGTATCATGTAAGTTATTTATTGTAAAAACAAAGGGAGAAATTAATCTTAAAAAAAAAAATTCTATATAATATAAGTCCATGCAAAACTCTTTACAAGGTATAGATAGGTCAAAATACTCCACGGAAAACTGGTCTCGATTTTTTCCTACGGCATATAATAATTAAGTTACAATATAAGCTATTTATAGTAAAACAAAAGGACATAATTCTACAAACAAGGGTGCCTCATGGTGGTGAACATTTGTGCCAAGTTACATCAAAATCCCTCCATGCACGAAGAAGAAATGCTACGGACAAAGTCATTCTTGAATTTGACATTTGACCTCTAAGTGTGACCTTGACCTTAGACCTAGGGACCTGGTTCTTGTGCACAACAGTCCGTCTGATGGTAGTGAACATTTATGCCAAGTTACATCAAAATCCCTCCATGCATGAAGAAGAAATATTCCAGACAAAGTCATTCTTGTATCTGACATTTAGCCTCTATGTGTGACCTTGACCTTAGACCTAGGGACCAGGTTCTTGCGCATGACATTCCGTCTCATGGTGGTGAACATTTGTGCCAAGTAATATTAAAATCCCTTTAAGGATTGTTGAGTTACAGACTGGACAGAAAAAACAACAACCCCTTTTGGCCTTTGACTTCAAAATGTGACCTTGACCTTGCGGCTAAGGGCCCGGGTTTTGCGCATGACACATTGTCTTATCCAGGGGAATATTTGTGCGAAGTAGTATTAAAATCCTTTTATGCATGACAAAGTTATACACCGGACAGAAAAAAAAAGTCCCATTGACCTTTGATCTCCAACTGTGACCTTGACCTTTAAGCTAGGGTTCTGGATTTGCGCATGACACATCGTCTCATCATAGAAAAAAAAATGCCAAGTTATATTAAAATCCCTTGATGGATGATAGAGTTCTGGACCGGACAGGAAAAAAACATATTGATCTTTGACCTCCAATTGTGACCTTGATCTTTGAGCTAGGGGTCCGGATTTTGTGCATGATAAATTGTCTCATTATGGGGAACATTTGTGCCAGGTAATATTAAAATACCTTCATAGATGGCAGAGTTATGGACCGGACAGGAAAAAGGTCCTGTTGACATTTGACCTCTAACTGTGACCTTCACCTTTCAGTCAGGGCTCCGGGATATCCACATGACACGTCGTCTTATCATAAGAAACATTTGTACCAAGTGATATTAAAATCCCTTCATGAATGAGTTATGGACCGGACACGAAACAGACCCTGTTCATGCCATGTTAACATTTGACTGCCAAGTGTGACCTTGACCTTTGCGCTAGGGGTCTTAAAGTTGTGCATGACACATCGTCTTATTATGAGGTACATTTGTGCGAAGTAATATTAAAATCCTTTCATGAATGGCATAGTTATGGACCGGACAGGAAAAAAACCCTGTTGACATTTGACCTCCAATTGTGACCTTGACCTTTAAGCTAGGGGTCTGAGTTTTGCGCATGACACGTCGTCTAATCATGGGAAACATTTGTGCCAAGTAATATTAAAATCCCTTCATGGATGACAGAGTTATTGACCGGACACGAAATTGCGGACGGACGGATGGGAAAGGACGGACGGGCGGAATGACAGAATGACGGACGGAAAAGCGCATTCCTATAGTCCCCGAAACTGGTTTTCAACCAGTAGGGGACTAATAAAATCATCTCTTGCTGAGAAAGGCTCTAATTTTAGTGACAACATACCAGATCATATAAAGTTAAACATAAAAATAGGGTCAATTTAAGGTATAAGTTCACCAATTTACTCAACAACTTGTCTGAAGTCAGTAGCCTGGATTCAGCGAAAGGAAATAAAGGCAGTCTGTGAATGGCACTGTCACTGTCTTTCTAAAGTAAAGATACAATACTAAAACATCTTAAATAATTCAAAATAATGTCTTAAAATTGGCTTGAAATATGCGGTTCACTTTTATCAAGGCCAAATATCACAAAAACAAGCAAACGAACCTATAAATTTTATATCACCTCTTTATAGGCCATGTGTTTATTTTCGACTGTGAAAGGTTTCATTACAATTCTAAATCTATATTGTAGAAAAAAATTTATTTGCAAAAATGTTATGAAAGTTGCGAATTTCCCAATGACTTTCATTAAGAAAAGTTGCGTGAGGGCCACATTTTTCAAATCAGTCTAGCAAAAAATCTGGCGCGCGACCCTATCTTTTTTATTAGCTGAATTTTCTTTGAATACTCGGAAGTTTTGAAAAAATCAGTTTAATCAAATTCTACAATGTAGAAAAAACTTCGATCCGAACGTGCAGAACTACCTTAAAACTTTACATTTTGACTGAAGAATGAAAAAGTCCACAGGTTTCCGAATGGAATAGACAATATGAAATAAGGCACTGCCTCAATCGGGAATCCTTACAGTCCACCAGCTTGCCCGGAAATATGCAACTGTATCAATTTAAAGGTAGATTTTGGAATATAAAACAATACTGCCCATATATGTACTGATGTGAAAGACGTTGCGGTTCGGACAAGTTATGTGGACGCTTATTACTCACAAGGAAAACGCGTATTCTTCACAAAAAAACATCCGAAATCAGACGCTCTATGCACGTGCCGGAAGGACACATTTTTTTAATTCGATAGTATATCACATTCGGTATATATCACATGTTACCATAGAGGGATCGATCCCAATTTTCGTCGATTCCCTAATATTTTCTTAAGGGGTGTGCAGTGCTCCGAGCTGTATTATTAGACAGTATAATCTGTTGTAAGGCTCCTGTGGAAATAGCTTGTAAAACGTCATAAAGCTGAATCCCCGAGATCAATTCTGTCACTATGATACGGATAGATCTTTCGTAAATGATTAAACAGTCAACTCATCCCCAAGTCAACTCGTCCCTTAGTCAACAAAAAATGGTCATTTCGCAAGCCGCCCCCAACCCCCCCACACACATACACAAAACATCAATTTTCGACACCCTCTTTTTTAGTCTTAATTTAATTAAAAGAGGGCCATGATGGCCCTATATCGCTCACCTGAGTTTAATTGCTTACTTGAACATATTTTTTGCTGTAGCTTCCAAAAAAAAAAAACAACAACAAAAAAAACAAGAAAGTAGGCCAGGGCTAAGAACATTAAAGATGAGTATTGAAATCTTTATCGAAAGTTACTGATGTGGTCCAAATTTCTGTGTTGTTATGGTCGGTGTGCAAAACTGTACATGTCATCCAAATTTCAAGGCTATATCTAAAAACAAAACAAGAAAGTAGGTCAGTAGGTCAAGGTCATAGTCAAGTGACCCCTTGTTAGTTGAGGTCATCAGGTAATTATAATTATAATTAAACAATCTGTTATTATAATTATAATTAAACAATCTAGGAAATATAATCAGATAATTGTTTAAGTATTTTTTCTGATATAACTGATATACAAGTGACCCCGGGGCGGGGTCTCTTTTCACCCCAGGGGCATAATTTGAACAATCTTGTTAGGGAACCACTAGGAAATGCTACATACCAAATATCAAAGACTTAAACCTTGAACTTTCAGACAAGAAGAATTTTTTTCTTATTTAAGTCTATGTACTTGGGGCCCCCGAGACAGAGCCTCTTTTCACCTAGGGGCATAATTTGACCAATTATGGTAAAGAACCATTAGGCAATGCAACATACCAAATATCAAAGCATAGGCCTTGCAGTTTCAGACAAGAAGATTTTTAAAGTATTTTCCTATATAAACCTAAGTAGAACTTGGGACCCCCCTGGGTGGGGCCTCTTTTCACCTCAGGAGTATAATTTGAAATAATCTTAGTAAAGGACCACTAGGCAATGCAACGTATCAAATATCAAAAGCCTAGGCCTTGGAGTTTCAGAACAAAAGATTTTTAAAAAAAAAAATTCTATATAAGTCTATGTAAAACTTGGTACCCCCGGGACGGGGACTCTTTTCATCCCATGATTTCAATTTGAACAATTTTGGTAAGGGGCTATAAGGCAATGCTTTAGACAAAAATTCAAAAGCCTAGGTCTTGAGGTTTCAGGGCGGGGCCTCTTTCCACCCAAGAGGCATAATTCGAACAATCTTGATAGAGGACCACTATATGATGTCACATACCTAATATCAAAGCCCTATGCTCTGTGGTTTTTGACAAGAAGACTTTCTATTTTTTCCTATATAAGTCAATATAAACCAAGTGACCTCCGGGGCGGAGCCATATTTGACCGTGGGGGATAATTAGAAAAATCATGGTAGAGGACCACTAGATGATGTTACATACCAAATATCAAAGCCCTAGGCCCAGTGGTTTTGTGGACAAGAATATTTTCATGTGACCCTCCTCACTCGACCACCCCCCCCCCCACCCCCTCACACACACACCCAGGGCGGGGCCATATTTGACCCTAGGGGGATAATTTGAATAAACTTGGTAGTGGACCATTAGGTAATGCCAGATACCAAATATCAAAGCCCTAGCTACTGTGGTTTTTGGACAAGAAGATTTTTAAAGTGTTTCCTTTCGGTTGCCATGGCAACGAGAGTTCTGTATGGGATTTATTTTTTGACTAATTTTCAATAAGGATTATGCAAGGAACATTCCTGTGAAGTTTCATCAAAATTGTTGTTTAAACTAGGAGGTGACGACGGACAACGAACGACGGACAATCACTGACCACAAAAGCTTACCCTTGAGCACTTCGTGCTCATGTGAGCTAATGATGGTAATTATATGTGTTCTGTAAAATATGTTCTACGTAAAAAAACGAACTTTTTGCTTTAAAACTACTTTTTGTTTTGCTTTATATAAATATCCGATCGTATTGAAAATTTCAGAGTGCATGCACGTTTTAAGTTTGGAACTAATGCGACCGTGTATATTTTCAAAGATACTTCTCGCTGTAAATATATCTATAACCCGCGGTTTCCGAGATTTCTCTTTACAATTACATTTAACTAATAAAATAATTTGGCTAAAGTCAAATAGATGGGTTTCTGTCTTTAGAAATATAAGAGACTTTCTAAACGATAGATCATTTATCTTCTCCGTAACATGTGCGGCAGACGGTCAGGGAGCATCCAAAAAGCTACGCTTAAAATAATTAAGATTAATACCTCATGTGACAAATAATCTACAACAACAGTAATGCATATGCGTTGAAAATAAGTATTGTAATTTTAAAAATAAATGCTAAAATGTTGAGTGGGATGCACGGAAGATAATCTAGTTTGTTATCTTAAGACACTGATTCTGGTATGCAAGGTATGTGGCCTATGGCCTGCATATTGGCGGTAAGAGCCAATATACAAGACTGGACGATTGATAGACTTGCTTCTGTTTATCATAATAAGCTACTGTATAGCTACTGTGCAGTAAATAAATTGCAGGTGATATTTCTCACCTTTATAGCAAATCAGTTCTCAGCTTTATAACGAGTTTAGAAAGCTTGATTGAATTAGGGCTAAATAAACAACTTGATAAGATACAACAGTGTTTTTATCATATTTTTAATAAATCAAGTTTTCTAACAATTACATCTCATCATTGCTGTTTTTTATCAAAAATACAAAAAAATGTATTCAGGCACATAGCTTTAATTTAGAAATAATAAATTATGTGTATTTTGAACAATGATATATCTTTATTGCTGGATTTATTATATAAGAACATTATTTAGACAACACAAGGGGAATTATGCATTTTAATATATAAAATCCTTCTGTCCATATTCCTTTTTTATCCATTAACAAGGGTGCAGAATGTCACAATATACGCCCGTCACAGCAAATTTGTTTACACTAGCACCTGTATTTGCAAATGGAATTTTAATTTTCTAGTTGTTTACAATGTTGTTTTTTTTTAGAAATCATTGTAATTCTTTTATTTTTCTAAGTCCACAAAAAAAATCCTTACCAGGTAGAGATACCTTAAAATACACCCAAAATTTGAAAGTAACATCAATGTTGTACCACAGAAAAGTTGTCTTGGTTTTTCCCTACGGTCAATTATAAAAAAGTTACAATGTAAGTCATTTATAGTAACAACTAAGGGAAGTTAATCTTTAAAGAGAAAAAAAAAAAAAAAAAAAAATCGAAAAAAAAAAAATTACAAGTCCACACAAAAATCCTTACCAGGTAGAGATAGCTCAAAATACACCTCAGAATTGGATGTAACATGCATGTTGTACTACAGAAAAGTGGTCTCGATTTTTCCCTATGACTTGTAATGAAAAAGTTACAATATAAGCTATTTATAGTAACAGCAAAGGGAAGTAATTCAAAAGAAGGGACCAGTGCATGACACTCCGTCTCATGATGGTGTACAATTGTGCCAAGTTACATCAAAATCCCTCCATGCATGAAGAAGAAATGCTCCGGACAAAGTCATTCTTGTATCTGACCTTTGACCTTTAAGTGTGACCTTGACCTTAGACCGAGGGACCTGGTTCTTGCGCATGACACTCCGTCTCATGCTTGTGAACATTTGTGCCAAGTTGTATCAAAATCCCTCAATGCATGAAGAAGAAATGCTCCAGACAAAGTTTTCATTCTTGTATCCTTTGACCTCTAAGTGTGACCTTGACCTTACCCCTAGGGACCTGGTTCTTGCGCATGACACTCCGTCTCATGATGGTGAACAATTTTGCCAAGCTACATCAAAGTCCTTTCATGCATGAAGAAGATATGCTCCGGACAAAGTTTTCATTCTTGTATCCTTTGACCTCTAAGTGTGACCTTGACCTTAGACCTAGGAACCTGGTTCTTGCGCATGACACTCCCTCTCATTATGGTGAACAACTGTGCCAAGCTACATCAAAATCATTCCATGCATGAAGAAGATATGCTCCGGACAAAGTCATTCTTGAATTTTTCATTCTTGTATCCTTTGACCTCTAAGTGTGACCTTGACCTTAGACCTAGGGACCTGGTTTTTGCGCATGACACTCCGTCTCATGATGATGAACAATTGTGCCAACTTTCATCAAAATCCCTCCATACATGAAGAAAATATGCTCCGGACAAAGTCATTCTTGAATTTGACCTTTGACCTCTAAGTGTGACCTTGACCTTAGACCTAGGGACCTGGTTCTTGCGCATGACACTCCGTCTCATGATGGTGAACAACTGTGCCAAGTTTCATCAAAATCCCTCCATGCATGTAGAAGATATGCTCCGGACAAGGTCTCTGGACGCCGCCCACCCGCCCGCCCGCCCAACCGCCCATCCGCCCGCCAGGGGCGTTCCCATAATACGTCCCGTTTTTCAAACGGGCGTATAAAAATGCAACTGAACGCTTCTGTAAATAATTTCTAATAAAATCCAGCAATTATCTCTTTCTGGTTTTATTTTGTTACTTTTGATAAAAAGGTCATAACCATTGAATAAACAAACTTGTAATTTCTCTTTAAATAAATATTAAATTTTAAATAATTATTTTATTGTTGAGGAGTGAGAATTGCTTTGCTATAAGAGTTATAATTTAATTGGCCAGGAAATTATTCAAACATGACTGAGCAATCAAAATTAGTATATTATCAATTTTAATGATTTTGTGTACATTCTGAAAAAAGAAAAAAAAGAGAGCATTTCAATCAATAAAATGCAAAACACAGGAAATAACCAATTAAACTGTAGGCAATAAAATTTATGATTCTCTGACAATAATTAGGCTACATGTCAAGTCTACGGGGGTTTTATTGACCCTTATCAGAGTGGACCAGACAGGATCTTGTATATTGGGGATTAAAAAGTCTGGTATTTGGGGGGGGGGGGGGGTCACTTATATAGGAGATTTTCTTTGCCTTTAAGGACATTAAATGTTAAGTAGTATCCCCTTACCGCCAACTTCCGGAGTTCGTTCAGATTTATAGTGTCCAATTCTATTTATATTATCATTAAACAAAAATCTTTTAAAATGTTTTGAAGCTGAAAAAAACGCCGAGCGTTCGGATACAAATAATTAATTTCTTCTCTTATGTTGTACAATAATAATACATGAACTGTTGCCATTTTAATATTAATACCAAGCGCGTGCAAAAGAAATATATATAGTTTTCAGATACAACCTGGTATTTACACATTTGAATCATGCGAAAGAGCTAGCGGGTGTATATTATGCGGAATCCCGCTCACCGAACGAAGGAATTTTAATACAAGAAAGATATGATGAAATATTTTTTAAGTTGGACTAAATATTCGTTTAGATGAACAAAAAGCATTTTTTTTTTTTGTGTGGGTTTTTTGTTTTTGTTTTGTTTTTGATGATCATCCGTAAAAATGTATAATGCTAGCTTTTCTTCCAATTTAACAAGCAATTAAATATTATTTATGAAAATGTGACAATCTAACGTGGATAAATTTTCCGATTCATTTCTTTTTCTTCTTTCAAATACTAAATGAAATGGGGAAACAATTTGAAGAAGGTGTCTAACTGTTTCAATAAATATTGAACTTATTTAAACCCTTTCCATGCGTCTGAAAAATCCAACTCTAAAACAAGCAACAACTAGAAATGTCCACTACATGAGAAAGATCACAGGCATGGTACTGCTCACAAACTAAAAGAATGACCCTTGGTCCTATTTTCTGTGGTTGTGAAGTAATTATTGTTATTCTTTTGTTAAAATTCTAAGTCCACAAAAAACTCCTTACAAGGCGAAGGTACCTTAAAATACACCTACAATTTGAAAGTAACATCTATGTTGTACCACAGAAAAGTGGTCTTGAGTTTTCCCTACAATCAATTATAAAAAAGTTACAATATAAGGCCACACAAAAATCCTTACCAGGTAGAGATGCGTCAAAATACATCTCAGAATTGGATGTAACATGCATATAGTACTACAGAAAAATGGTCTTGAATTTTTACCTACGACCAGTAATAAAAAGCTACAATATAAGCTATTTATAGTAACATCAAAGGGAAGTTATTCTAAACTAGGGACCTGGTTCTTGCGCATGACATTCTGTCTCATGATGATGTACAATTGAGCCAAGTTGCATCAAAATCCCTCCATGCATGAAGAAGAAATGCTCAGGGCAAGGTCATTCTTGTATGTGACCTTTGGCTTCTAAGTTTGACCTTGACCTTAAACCTAGAGACTGATTGTTGCGCATGACACATTGTCTATCTATGCTTACTATTTGTCTTAAATTATTTTGAAATCGAACAATGCATGTCAAAGTTATGGACCGGACACGGAGACCACATTATCAGTATATATGTAGTGAAAATTGGCCAAGTTCAACCAAGGACTGTGACCTTGACCTTTAAGGTAGTGAAATGATTTTGCGCATGACACATTGTCTATCCATGCTTATCATTTGTGTGAACTTATTCTGAAACTGGACCATGCATGTCAAAGTTATGACCCGGACACCAACACCACCGTTTCCTGAACACACACACACACACACACGCACACGCACACATTCATACATACACACGCACAGGGGTAACACTATATGCCCTCTCCCCCTCACCATTTTATGGCGGGGGCATAAAAACCCCAAACGTTGTTTTATTTTAATTTTAATTTTCTTCTTAAACGAAGCGTTATTTAATTGTGTGTAACATGATTAGTCCAAAGCATTAAACAAAGGAATATACTTTGGTGGAGAGATTTTAACTGGTGATACTAGTACGTGGGGAAAAGGAAGTTTTCAATTGTTTAAGCTTTTTCATGAAATCTTAAAACAAATCTTTTTCAAAAAGAAAAAGCCAGCATTGTAGCATTGTTTCATCCGAACTACTGAATTGAACAGGGACATTTTTCACACATTAAACAAAAAATAAATCGGTTGAAACAGAGTTATATTAAAGAAAACAGTACAGATATGTCTCAAAGTCTGCCAGTTGCTAAATAAAGTTGAATTTAGATATTCATAAAGTGACCAGGTGTAAGATATTTTCTTTCATTATGTTTTCTGGACTCCATAAATCCAGAATTTTGACTATTTATTACTCTCTGATTTAATGTTTGAGAAACATCCTATTGACCTTTTTTTTTGACAAAACTAGATAAACACTGCAAGCCAGCTTGATAGTATTCCTGCATGAAGTTATTTAATTCTGCACGACTCGGAACATTTGCCGAACTTTAATGTTAATTACCTTAATAAATGATAAAGCAATTTTGCGTATTGCATTTTCAGGACATCATAAACCTAGAGTGGAAACACTCCATCGCTCATGCCTGGATAAAGCTTTTAAAAAACACACCGCAAGGCGGATTGACAATAGCCCCGCTTCAAGCTATTCAACCAAACTTGTAGCTATTTGGTGAATCCTGCTTTAATATTTAAGAAACATTCATAAAACTTAACAAAGAATATATCCTTACTAATTTAAAAAAAATATAACTTTGAATGGAAAAATGAAAAAAAAATATCAAAAAGTAATTTAAACAAAAAAGTAAGAATAAATTCTTACTCGTACTTAAAAAAAAAACATTCTATTTAAATGACTGGATGCTTATCTTATTTCAATTTATCTCTTTATCCGCTACCTTTTTTTTCTTTTATTTAAAAAAATCTTTGGCTGAACCTAACGGCCTCTTTGCTCTGAAAATATTGGTGAAATTCATATATAATTGATAACATTGCTGTCAAATCTATCTTCAATTTATACCTCAATTACCTTACAAAATTTTAGTATATATACATATCCTTTTTTTTTTTTCTTAAACGTATTTTAAAGTTAAGACAGAGACGTAAAACAAAATAAAAACATATTTTAATAACTGTCTACAATACGAACCCCTTCCAAGCGTCCGAAAATTCCAAATAACAAACAAACACCACTAGCACAGATAATAAGAATGTAGTTTGCTTCATCCCGATGTTGTTCCACTGTTTTCCGTATGTTGGTGAAAAAGTTTTAACAGAAACGAAATCACGACGGAATAAGCTCTGGGCGGAAGATTTGAACAAGTATTTATATCCCAGGACAAGGAAGTCATAACGGCTGTTTAGGGGAATGTTTTCGCATATCTGCAATCTAAACTAGCTGGCCTGCATTATTACCTCGCCCGGGTATATTGCGCAGCAAATTGAATAGATTCAAAATTGCATCTGCAAACACTTATTTACGCTACGTGTTTTTTGTTTCTCAAATTAAAATTCATATTTCAGTGACATAATATGAACTAATTTTGTGCAAGTATGAACGAGAACCTGGGTTATTTCGTCATTCGCTACGCTCACACGTTAAAGAAAATTACCCTATAATCAAAATCGCGGGAGGACGTGAGAAATTGTTAAAACATTTTCTAGCTTTAAAAAGCACTAGCCTCCAGATCGTACGACAATAAAAAAGAAAGAAAAAAAAAGAATTAGATATCAGGAAATTAATGCTACATTTCTTAATAATGCTTTAAAACTTAATTACTGACAGACTATATTACATTGACCATGTTTGTTATACTGCTCACTATATCATCAAACTCTGAATCTGTATTGCTAATAATGTCTTTAAGTTATGGTACCTTTTCAGAATTCCAATCAACTTTTCGTCTGTTCTGCTATTATTATCTCTCTCTTTACGTAAAAACCGTTGATAGAAAACTTAACCTGAATCGGAGCATGTGCGGAACATGTTTGAAAATAGATCATACGTTCATTATGCATGATCAAACTATTACCTCAGGCTGTTTTTTTTTTTTGTAAAGCTCCCAATGCTAGCATCATCCTCTATTCGGCCATTAACAATTTTCAAATTACTACTAAGACATACATCTAGTAATTTTAGACCAGACGAATTTACAAAGCTATCCATGCTAAATATATGATGTCCATGGTAAATCTATGCGGCAATTCAAAAGCCATATTTATACAATCATTTTGATCTAGTACATGTATATATCTATTAAAGTCCTCACTTGGTGGACGGATAGCTCAGTGGTTTGCACACTGGCCTTCCAATCCTGAGGTCGGGGTTCGATCCCTGGCAGCTACTCGGGAATTTTCAGAAACGCTTTTCAGTGTTTCCCACCCAACTAGAGGTGTACTGGTCAGGAACCCAGGCAATCCTTGCGTGTATCAGTGCTATACACTGGGCACGTTAAAGAACCAGGCTGTCTATTCGAAACGAGCTAGGCTAAGTTAGCCGGATAAGCCTGTATCTGATTTCTGATCTTTCTGTCGTGGGGGCTTTGTCTCACTCTGTCCCTCTGGTTTGTACTAGTAGAGGATGAATTATGCGCCCTATGTGGCTGCATTTGAACTATGTAAAGCGCCTTGGGCGCTATATAAATCTGGTAAAATTTAATGTACAACGCCAGTGAATATACTATGTGTAAAATTAGGCGTTTAATCAAATAAAGCAGTTTCAGTTTTATAATATCGAATCGCTCACAACACTTTGCGTTTAAAACCCCAGTTACTGAGACTTCGCCTAATTCTGTATATTTACATAAACCTTTATCAGTTTTGATTCAAACTTTGTGCATAGAACAATTTACTGAGTTGCTAGGAGGAATATACAAAAAAAAAAAAAAAAACAAAAACACACACATATAATTATATATATTTTTCCATACTGAAAAAATCTTTACATAATTTGATCCATATAATACTATTTTCATCTATTTCAGAAATACTAATACCAGGTTTAAGATAACTCTTATAAAACAAACAAATTCCAGCATGACCCCGTTTACAGTTAGGTGACATGCTTTCTTTTCTAGGAATTTCTATAGATTAATAACAACCTAATGAAAGAATATCCGTATTTCTTTGTGTGTTTTAGAATAATCGATTTCAAGCTATGTTTGAGAGTTTTAGAATCCGATTCGACCTTGACCCCAATTAGGCGAACCTTTCCCGGCACAGCTTGCTCTTTCAATTAAATTGTCAGGAGTTTGATCATTGATTATTGAATCCATTAATTCTGATTACCTCTATTTATGGCTCTTGTATGTGCAGTACTGGAATAAGTGCCCCTCCAACTATGAAACCATGCATAACATGTATTTAGACAGATATTCGGCAACCTGTTTTCTTATACAGTGGCCATCTACTTTACATTGTAACCAATGAAGCGTTACTATGTACTTCGATCAAAACAGGGGTATTTCTCACAACATAAAAATCGAAACTAGCCAATGCCTTAACCTGAACAACTTCAATAGAGCCACAAATTTGGTCTTTATATAAGTATGTATATACCATGTTTGATGGACAATAAGTCATTCCAAGCTTAAGTTGTTGGCCCAAAACTGTCTTTCATCTATTATAGTAACCATATTGAACTTTCAATTTTTCCAATAATCGGTATTATCGATTTTTTGACACATTAAATAAAGAAGGATAATTTCGATTTACTCGCTATATCTTTTAAATGGTTTAAAATAACGAATTTGCTTTGTTGGCATTCGTTGATTTAATCTTTCATCTAAATGAGGATATAATTTTAAATGTTGTAAGTTTACGCTTTCGCTTACCCTTTGGGCTTTTAAACGTACCACCCTTGTTTTCCATTGACGTCAATTGAAGATGTCTATTTGTTGCTAAAATTTAGGGTAAGTTTTGTTTGTATATTGTTCAAATTACTAAAATCGGTGAAAATAATCGTTTTTGCTTCGGTGATGTTCTACAGAATAATTATTGCTCGACTCAACTGTGCAAAAATGGTTTTAAAAATATTTTATTTAACTTACCCTTTGGGTGTTTTATAACATCACTATTACTTTTAAAATGAAGACTCGGGCCGACTCGGAATTTTCCGGATTTTTCCGAGTGCGAGCAGACGACTCGGCATACAGGTAGTTTCCAGTTACGGCAAATTTTATGTCAAAGTAAATTTACGTTTTTAAATACCTGGACGTAATCATCATAATTTATCAATTATTTTGCGTCTATTTTTCATAACAATGATTAAAGGTTATACATATTTTGACATGCGAATGCGTGAAAGAAGGGACCAGAGGTAAACAAAAGTAGATACATATGGGACCTTTTATTGGGGAAAAAAGGCAGACACAAAAATGAAATTGTCTGTACTTAGAGAAAGTGTCAACTTGATTACTTGTCCAATTGTTTTCTTAAGTACATCAAAATATGATCCTTGTATTGGATGAAGAAAATCCTCAGCTGTCAAAAATGTGAGATTTATTTTTGTTATTTGCACACACCTTGACACGCAAGATTCCTCAACCTTTCCTTTAACCAGTTCGCTTCAGCGAAGTGTTTTAATATGGTTAAATGACAATTAATACATATTAATGAATGATAAGATGGAGAGTAAATTATCCGTATTTCAATCTATTAGCAACTCTGACTGCGTAAGCGAAGATTAATTTAGAAACTGACAGTTTCATATCGGGATTTTTATTTCAATCAGATGTAATAAATATATATTTTTGAGTAAGCTCTAACTGATACTTAATTAGATAGTCCCTTGCTTGTTACTTTTATTACCTTTTCACTGTAATAAAATTTTAACACCATGCATGGATAATTATGGGGGTGATAGCGGATATTTCGCACTTTTATAGCACATGTCCCTTTGAAAAAAGGAGGCATTTAATAACGGCAATAAAATGGGAATTAATAAAAAGACAATGCTTATGTTTTATTCTTTATTAAAGTAAACAAGACATTACGAATGGTTATGTTTTTTTTCGACTGCTTCATTGTATTGCTTGTTCAAGATCATTATCTATTCTGTTTATTGCTTATTCAAGCAACACTTAAAAACATTTGATTTTTAAATGTAATGTTACAAATTCTGAAGTGTACAGGCTTCCGTCCATGAAAACAGGGTACATCGCTCCGTGGGCATCAATCTCCGAATAACTTTGTCACCTTCTTTCAAGTACATATTTCGCACGTGCAACTTGGGTGTTAGGTGCATAGGAAACTACAAATTTTGCCGTAAGGCCAGTAAAGAAATGGACAAATTACACAGTGTTACATTTCCTTTTTAGTTAAATTTCGTCAGTTAGTTCCCGAGTTTAGTATACTTAACAAAGTTATAAATTAAAACTAACATTTGACTTGACTGTGAATTAAGCGATTCTATTTTCATACCAATATATAGAAAAGAGAAAAGCTGTTAACATGCGTACACATTTATATTTGCATATTAGGTTTTCAGTATTCTACGGTGATACATGAAACTGAAGTTATTCATGTGGTTATTATATACGTACAGTGTTATAGTTTGTGTTGATGTAAACACGTTTATTGCTAAACAAATTTTGAAATATTACAATGTTGACTTACACACTTAAATGATAAAATGCTTTCACGTGTAAAAAGACATTTAAGTACTACCTGGAACGACTACATACCTTTCTGGTACTACAAGCAAAATATGTAAATAAAGATGCAAGGAAAAGATATGATATGCCCTTTAAGTACTTATTTTCTTTATTATTTAACTTAAATTTTATTATATCTCAAACATCACTCTCTACAAGTGTCTTTAATCCGCTTAAAACATAAATGCTACGTAGAGTAAAGACTAAGTTACTTATTACCTGAAGGAAATAAATATCGATTTTGTAGATAAGGTGATTTATGACCCCCGCTTAATCTCGGAAGTTTACGTAAAATTTACGGACGATAACGATCATACCAGTCGCATTATCGATTTTTCTCCAGCCAGCCCCGCATAGTACAGAAAGTTCGATATGAGTGCAGTCGAAGTTAACCCGAATGGCCCAAAATACAATCCAAGCTTTCTTCTAGTAAGCTTTGTAGTAAAATCCCATTCTTATTAAGAGTTATTGAGCTGAAATTATTTTTTCTGTTTTAAATATACCGTGGTTATATTATACTGTGTTCAAGTCAACTTTAATTAATAACTTTCTTTACTGATTAACCACAGGAACCTTGTTCTGTATATAATGACCCCACTTTATATAAACAAAAACTCACCAGGAATGCAATGCATTCACCCCCACCCACCACATATAAACAATAAAATTTCGAAAAGCAGAGAATGTGGGTGTGATTAGGTGGTGTAATTATCTTCAAATGACATTGAATCTAGCGCCCCAAACACAATCCCAAGCTGGGTCTACAAATAAATTTGCTATATCCTACTTATCGTGAAAATTTGCCAATCTGAAAAGTTGATGACCAGAACCACCTTACTCCAAACATGTAATAACCAGGCATTTTCATTACGGAACTATTTCTGTAATCTTGTACGACATACAACGTCTACTGGGATTTTTTCCCCTTTTGCAAACCTTTGCTGGACTTCAACACATACTTGCATACCCAGAACCCTGAAAACTGTATTGTGATTCAAAAGGGTTTGGTTCGGTTAACATTGAAAAATGGCCTTTAGCGCAAATTGCTAAAAATGAATGACAAATGGTTTCACCCTTTCAAATTAAAAGCTTTAAAAGGTGTAAACAAAACCATGAAAACTGTCTCTTCTACACTTCGATTCTCACACATTACTGCCGCCATATATGTATATGTATGTGTTTGCCACATTGGTCGATGACCTACTGGTGTTTATGAAATATGTTTATATCAGTATACTGACACTTGTTTTGTAGAGTAATATACATGCTATCATTACAAAAAATACAAAACAAGTTTCAGTATACTGATATAAACATTGAATTCCGGGAAAGGACTGCCTAAAGGGACCCCACTTCCGAAGAGTCAAACGCCTTTAAAAACTCACCATTTTCAAAGAACTATTACACATGTTTGTTTTGATGCATTTGCAATAGCGTGCGAGTGCTGAAATTTCACATAACTAGGTGGAACACAGTTTTCAGCAATTGTTTATTTTCATTTCTTTACAAATGGCATTCATTTTCAAAGGAGGACAACTTTTTATGCCCCCGAAGAAAGGCATATAGATTTTGAACCGTCTGTCGGTCTGTCGGTCTGTCAGTCTGTCGGTCTGTCCGCATTTTTCGTGTCCGGTCCATATCTTTGTCATCGATGGATGGATTTTCAAATAACTTGGCATGAATTTGTACCACAGTAAGACGACGTGTCGCGCGCATGACCCAGGTCCGTACCTCAAAGGTCAAGGTCACACTTAGACATTAAGTGATAGTGTATTGATAGGCGTGTCCGGTCCGTATCTTTGTCATCGATGGATGGATTTTCAAATAACTTGGCATGAATGTCTACCACAGTAAGACGACGTGTCGCGCGCAAGACCCAGGTCCGTACCTCAAAGGTCAAGGTCACACTTAGACATTAAGGGATAGTGCAATGATGGGCGTGTCCGGTCCATATCTTTGTCATCGATGGATGGATTTTCAAATAACTTGGCATGAATGTGTACCTTTTCATTTTGTAACTATTCATTTAAAGTGCCATCGGGGGCATGTGTCATCCTATGGAGACAGCTCTTGTTCAGAATATTTTAAGTACAGGACAGTACGGCAGACCATGTAATGGTCAGGTAAAATACTGGTAACGATGTTGTTCGTTTATCAAAAATTTCTGTGTTTTGGTGATATACTCCTAAACCTTAATGAGATTTGTGTTCAACGAAACTTGATAGAGTCTTATGTAATTGTACTAAAACAGTTTTTAACTGATCATCAGTACATTGATTATACACAAAAGAGACAAAATTATATACATGGGCGACAAGGGATTACTGTAGAATATAAATACAGTTAATAATTTTGTTCCAATAACGGTTCATGAGTAAATAACGTTTCTTCTATGAAGGTAAGCTCTCACAGTGTATTTAGCGGTTCTTCTCGGATATGAATTAAGTACAAAGAACATTTTGTCAATCAATGTCATATCAGTGAAATCGCTGTTGCTTAATAAATCACCAAATGTTCTACTTCTTATATTGTTATAAAGTTCGCAGCTAAAAATAAAGTGTGTTTCGTCTTCTACAGCTCGCGCATTGAACAATCTGCATAGTCTACCCTCGGGTCGCTCGCCAACATATCTACCTACCTCTAGTCTCAAGGGTAAAATCTCATACCGTAACTAACTTAATAGCAATCGTTCATATTTCTTAAGGTTCATCAAAAACGTAGTACTCACATTTAAAATCATGTTTAAACGTTTTATATGTTCGCAGTTTAGAAAACGTTTTTTCCTGGGACCATTTGTTTGCATAATGAGCATTAATCAAGTTCTTTGCTTGCGGCAGGTCAATGATAATTTCTGAGTTTAAGTGACGGGATCATCAAATATATAGTCCATAATCTGCTTAATTTCACTACACCAGTTATTTGTACACTTGTTGAAGTCAAACACTCGTTTGGTCAATCTGCTATCGTTCATTAAGATAAATCTGATTCAAAACCGCAACATAATGCCCCATCTGCGGTACATGCTAGGTATTTATCCCGTATCACCATTAAGGGCCAGTTTGGGAACAAATCGATGAACTCCAAGGAGGAACCTTAATGCACGGCGTTGAACATTGTCTACACTCTGGTACTGTTTAAATCCCCACACTGAAGCGCTATAGTCCAAAACAGGGGCTACACATGAGTAGTATAGCTTTCCGTAGGATCGAAACCCGAAGTCTTTCAGATGGTGAACTTTACTTAATATTAATTATTTAATATTATGAACATAGTTTATTCAACTTGTACACATATACAGGTACCTCGTTGTACAAAACATTCATACAATATTCATAATGTACATGGTCATTTCAAAATATATGTTATATCGATAAGTCTTTACAAACAATATTTTTTCTATTACACATACGATCTTACATTATATCAGTACTTGTTTAAATAGTTAATGTCTCTTGTTGTCACAGGCACAGTGGAAAGAAAAATAATCAATTTGCAAACTAAAAATAAAATAGTTAGGATTTGGAGAATGAACTTTAAGGTCAAAAATTTAATAGAGCGTATTTTCTCGTTTTAAGAGCTATTTTACTGACTCATGTAATTATAAAACACATACACACGCAAACATACTATATATAATAAGCTTCAGGATTCAATAATTCATTTCTTTTCTTATTAGCTTGAAGAATGTATTTAGCGAGATTTCTAATAACAACTTTATTTTCTGACTTGAGTAACTGAATGAATTTGTGCATACTGGGACGTCTATAAAAATACGATTTTATGAATTGGTGTCGTAACTGCTCATATACTTTACATTTAATGACAAAGTGATACTCGTCTTCTATGTCACGCGACTCACATAGCTGACAGATTAGTTCGACCCTTTCGATACGATTTCTACCGTGCCTACCTGTTTCAATTCGCAAGTTATGGGCTGAAACACGCAATTTAGCTAGTGCCTGACGTAAGGTTTTTGTATTAAGAACGTGAAGATAGTCACTTGGGACAAAGTCGTCTTTTACATAAAAATATAAGTTGTTAAGAACATTGTTACTTTGTAAATCTGCCCGCCATTGTTGGACGTAACAGTCTATAAGCCTTTGTTTAAAAATGGGCAAGAATGTCTTGGAATCGACACTGTCCTGATAATTCCAGACGTCAAGAAAGCCATACTGACATAGCAAGTGCTTGACTTTACTGGCCCAGTTAGCTTTACCATTTAAGCATTTGTTAAACGAATCATTATAAATGTATTTTAGTAGTATGTTATTGGACGATAGAAGTTGTAACCAGTATTTGATAATTTGAAAATGTCTCGAGATAAATAACGGATACCGTGCCAATTCGCCGTATACGGCCGCATTACTTGTGCTTTGTCTGACTCCCAAAATTGCCTTACAATATTTTAAGTGCACGCGTTCTATTTCTTTGGACTTAGAGAATCCCCAAATTGGACAGGCGTATTGAAGAATTGAACCAACGAACGAATCAAATAGTTGTAGAGATATAGGTGGGCTTAATTCAAACTTACTTAAATTGCACAACAATGTATTTGTTGCTTTTAGTGCCTTTCCTACTACATACTGGTTATGTAATACAAATGAACCAGTGTAATTGAATACCACGCCCAAATAATTAAAGTCATTTACTACTTCCAAAAGATGACCATTAAAATACCAACATTCATTGCGTTTAACTGGACCCCTTTTTCGAAACACTACCACTTTCGTTTTTTCTATATTGACCTGTAAACTCCAGTATTCACAATATTCGCATAACCTATTTAAGCTATTTTGTAAATCCTGCACAGAATTTCCAACAATAACCATATCGTCAGCAAACAGTAAGATGATCACACATATATCATATAAAGTCAGTCCTGATGTATTTGTATCTTGTAAAAATAGTTCTAAGTCTTCTAAGAAAAGGGCGAATAATGCTGGTGAATTATTAAGACCTTGTCTTAAGCCAATGGATATTTCGAAGAAATCTGAGCACTGGTTACAACTTTTAACACAAGATTTTACCACTGCGTACATAGCCTTAAACATTTTTAGTATTTTACCATCGAAACCCATACCATAAAGTTTGAACCACAGGGCATTACGGTAGACCGAGTCGAATGCCTTTTGCAGATCGATAAAGGCGCAAGGCAATCTTAAATTCTGTGTTAAAGCATGTTCAATTAAACTTTGTAATACAAATATTGCATCGACTGTACTACGACCCTTTCGGAAACCGAACTGGGAGTCCGAAATAACATTGTTTTCCTCGAACCATTTTTCTACTCGCAATGTAAGTATGCTGGTAAAAAGTTTACCAAGATTGCTGAGTAAAGTGATTCCACGATAATTATTTGGTATATTTTTATCCCCTTTCTTATGGATAGGCACTATAAAACCTTGTGTCCAGATTTCCGGGAAATAACCAGAATTAAAAACTTTGTTAAATAAGTCAGTAATATGACTTCCAAGAATATCGATAGTTTCAATAAAAAACTCGTTAAGTAAATTATCACTTGGGCACGAAGATTTGTTTCGTTTCAGTTTTTTAACTGCCGAGGTAACTTCTTGTAGATTAATAGGCGCATTTAGTTCTTCAAATGTAGGATTATTCACATTAAAATCGCTGTTCTCATTAAAATACTCGGCATCATCAACTACCGTTGTCCTAATTTCGCTAAATAGTTCTGAGAAATAAGATTTGAACTCCTCTACTGGGATATTGTGATCGGATTTATTAGTTTTTGATTTAAAATGCTTCCAAAAATCTCGAGGCTTTTTATTCTTCAATTTTGCTAGTTCAAGTGATTGCTTAATTTTATATGCCCGCTTCTTTTTGCGAACAGTAAATTTAAAGCGCTTTCTTAAGTTACACAACTGTACCCTGTTATACTCAGACTTGCTACTATTGAAAACCCTTAACGCATTCTTATATTCAGATTTTACCGTAACGCATTCCGCATCGAACCAACCGTCGTTGTCGTAAAAAGTACGCCTCGATTTGGAGCCGTTTTGTTTGAACTCATTCTTAAATAACGGTTCTGCCGTTTGAAGTATTACACGAGAAAATGCATTAACCATAGAATCAATTTCTAAGGTTTCGTTTAAAATTATATTATTAAATTCCTGTAGTCTACCGATAATGTTACTTCTAAATTTTTCTTTATTGTCGGCATTCCACTTATAATAACTATGCGTGTCTGAAAACTGTAACCCTTCATTTTCGCGCCACGGCTCAAATCCATCGATACAAAACGATAAGGCGGCATGGTCGCTAAACATATTAAATGGTAATACCTGAAAAGAATTTATAGCATAAAAATCTGTCTCTTTCAACAAAAGGTAATCAATCACGCTACTTGAATTACGGTTAAAAAATGTATATGCACCAATATTATAATCATGGCCTAAACGGCCGTTGGCGATTCGTAATCCCGTGGCTTTACAGAGTTCTAATAATTTTACTCCACGGTTATTGCACGTACTGTCGAGTGAGGTTCTGGGGAGGTTCTGGTCAGGTGTATAATTTAAATCATCAGTAAAATTTATCACTGAGTCACAAAGAATGTAATCAGGCCTAATTCCCACTCGACAGTTCCAGTCACCTGCTATCATAGTACAACCAATTTTATCAAAATAGTTAATATCTTGCATGAGTAAATCGAACAAATTTGCATCAACAATATATGAAGCCGGTGATTCGTCCGACCATAGGTACAACCCACACAGGTATACATCTTTATCAAAGTTAAAAAATTGAGCATTTAACTTGAGCCAAATTATCGTGTCAAAGTGATTTTTAACAACAGATACACCATTTTTTAGCGAATTTCTCAAAAATATTGTAATTCCTCCGCTATTTCTCCTAGCTTTCTTATGCCTAAATTTCCTGTAAAAATTAAAAGTAGTAAATCCATCAATATCAATAGAAGAGTTTTTATCTGTCCATGACTCACTCAGAATAATAATGTCATTGCTTGTTATGAAAGAAACAAATTCTTGGTCAGATAATTTGCTGTCAGTTAAACCGTTACAATTCCAAACTAAGATTTTTGGTCCATTCTCCGACCGGTCCTAGTTACACTTTACCGGTTTACCTTCGATGTACAGGGTGTCATATACCAGCCAGGCTCTCTTGTTGTCCTTGATAGCTTCCTTTAGCTGTGGCATCAATTTCCGGCGTCGAGCAGCAATTTCCGGCGGGAATTGCTCATGAAGGAAAAACCCCGTTTCTTTTAAGAGATGTTTTTGCCGGCGAACAAGCTCTCTGTCTGAGAAAAATGTAAATTTCACAACGAAGTTACGTTTCCGCTGGGATCCGTCGGAACTCGGAACCCCCATCCGATGAATTCGCTCTAGCTTCATCGAGTCTACAATGTTTTGTGCTAGTTTAAGATCTTTAACTAAAAACTTGCGAAACTTATCTTCCAAATTTTCACCAGATTCTTCAGGGAAACCTCCAAATACAAGATTGTTTCGCATGCTTTGCGACTCTAAGTATGTAACTTTGTCTTTCAAATTTAAATTTTCTCTTTCAAGCTCGTCAATACGTGATTGGTATTCAGCTGATATGAACTCAAACCTGTTTACTCTTTCGTCAATATCAGTCATTCTTTGGTCAAATCCCTTGTTGCTATCGTGAACTTGCACAGTCAAAAGTTTAAGATCTTTTTCGAAAGAAAGAACTTTCTTCTCTACTAAATCAAGCTTTTGTAGACGAGATTCAACCTTGTCTAATTTTACTTCCAGACATTTAAGAACGCTCATAATGTCACTGTTCGAGGGAGTGTGATGCGCCGGCGAGGTTGCAGTTGATGAACCGGGCGCAGACGCCATCTTGATATTATCTTCAGGCGTGATGTTGTGGTTAGACAACGAACAATCCGACGAATTAATATCTTCAAAAACGTTATTTGAACTATTGAATAATATACTGTTAGTTTCGTTCAAGATTTCACTTACAGATTTGTTTTGATCTTTCGATTTTGAATCCTGTGACGGGCCTCCGACGATATACACTTTACTTAGATTTACAAATTCATCTCCACTACTGCTTCCTTTTTTACGTTTTTTATTTTTCTTTTTGCCCGATGAACTCATAGTGTATTAATATCCATTATTACATCCAAAATTTTCAAAAAAATGCTTTTAAAACACATATTTTGTCCATATTTTGCAGAGCAACGCAAAGTGCGTTCACTATCTAATCACGTGACCAGGTTACTGATGATACTTCCCAACGCCCGACCAGCTCCTTTTGACAATACTTCACTGTTTAATGTAAAGCTGTTCTTTTCATGGAAAAGTATTCCCAGATATTTGTATTGTTCGACAGTTTGTAGTACATTATCTCCGATTTTAAAACAAATGTCATTTCTCTGAGTTAGTTAGATACCTTTCCTAAAATGCATATATTTGGATTTTTCAGTGTTAATGATGACCCTCCAGCGCTTGCAACAATCGTGTAGAGTGTTAAGCATAGTTTGCAAATTTATTTCCGAGTCAGTTATCAGCACACTATCATCTGCATACATCAATATATTGACACGTTAAATTCATCAATAGTAATTCCAAGTTCAAGGTCATTTACCTTTTGGACATGGTCATTGGAGAATACAGTCATTGGAGAATGCAGAAAAAAAGTGTAGGAGATAAGTTACATCCTTGTTTAACACCTGTGAGGCAGTCAAACTAGTCAGTCAACTTGTTGTTTATTCGGATACATGAGCTTAAACTGGCGTAAACATTTTTAATGGAGTTGCATATTTTCCTGTCAACTTTATTGAGAAGTAACTTGTAAAACAGCATGTCTCTGACTATAAACTCAAAACATTTTTTTTTTTCAAATCAATAAAGGCTGTAAAAACATTTCTGATGTTTCTTATAATGTTGTCAAGTGTGAATATATGATCTTCACAAGATCTGTTTGACTTGAGAGGTTGTACTTGTACGAGTCCACGTTCATGAAGGATTCCATTCTATGTTTCAAAAAGCGTTTATGTGCTTAAGTTTAGAGCATTACAATTTACACAACCTTTAGCATTACAAGTCCATGTATGATAGGGGCGTTGCTGGGGGGAGGGGGTGGAGGGAGGCGTGCGGGTGTTGTACATTGAACAGACTCAATCAAAACAAGCATACCGAAGAATATTTCTCCGGCTACTAATCGATAGCGGTCAGATTTTCTATATAGAAATAAGAAGGGCATGTACACATTTTACTTAATAACAAAATTACTAAAAATAAGAAACCTTAGGTGCAAAAAGATTACCAAAGTTCAACATTTGATTCATCACAAGGTTTTTTTAAATTAAATTTTATCTTAATTTTTGATTCGTTCTTCACATGAAGTTTAATGCCATCATTTCGTCATTTTTTCCCTTCTTTTTTCCATATAAAATATGCAAAAATCTCATACATGCGTTTCTTCAAAGCATTTTTTTGTATAAAACCATTGATATGAAAGCTTAGGTGCAAGAAATTTCCTACTCTCATTGAATTTATCTTTTGAATGATATTTATTTCATTTTTGTGAAATAAAAATTTGATTCGTTCTCAGACGGTTTATTTCCACTAATATGGAAGAAAAATTAACTTCAGCGCGAAGTTGTTGTTGTAGCGTCATAAGCAGACGATATTATTATGCCGCGTTAACATGCGGTATTGTGATCAAAAGGTTAAAGTAATGATTTAATCATTTAATGTAATTTTACTTCGCGAGTAATTCATTTTATGTTAATATCACACATTAACAATATAAGAAATGCAATTAAATATTGCAATTAATATTTCGGTTCTAAAAAGAAAGAGATACCCATTTCTTGTTATGTTGTTGTTCTCACCTTATTTCATATACATTTAAATATCAGTGTCAATTATGCCAATTATGTCAATTAAACATTAAAAGAGATAGCTTTTCTATCGGCCCTTGGATCAGAAATGCAAACTGTCGCTATTTTTCTACTCAGTTACAGTACAAAAAGGTAAAATATAGAATTTTTGTATATTTTTTACTTAATAAATTTTAGTAAATAAATTCAAGGTCCGCCTTAATCAAATTAAAGGTGGAAAGTATGTCCGGAGTATTTTTGTGTAAAAGAATGTTTTTGCAATGTAAATAATATCTGCATTTAAAACTGAACTGAATTTTACTTCAGTAACTTAATGATATATTTTTGTTTTCGTGAAAATTTTACCTGGTTTCATGATCTTTTCAGTTATCATAAATGTCGTCGTGATTAACTTACTTTCATAATTTATTGTATATGTTCAATTCAAGATAATTTTACATGAAACCAATTTCTATACTGTAATCCTATTGAACGATAGTTTATAGAAGTAATAAAATGTTGTATGCATCACGCGTAAATCCTTTTTATTGGGCCTGTAATAAAACTTGCCAATTACCTCTAAATAAGGAACGTTAAAACAACATAGACGTTTATAACACTGACAAGGCTATAATTGCGTTTTGAATTACGGGTATTTTCTTTTTGTAATTACAAGGTATAATTATCATGCGATTTTAATCTTTCGCATATTTTTTATTTTGCAAACAGTTTTCATATATTGGTGGAATATGTGCAGTTATATTAAAATGAGTAATGTCTGCTTGAATACGGCAAAATACCTGTACCACGCTGATTGCCACTATCTTTTTTTTTTTTATTTTACAAACATACCATAATTTTCCATTCATTAAACTTCCTATTTTGCCAATATGTTAAGAATTACTGAATTGATATACGTATGATGTTCAACAATTTCAGAATAAAAAATCAAAACCTACACCTGTGTAACTTTTAATTGTAAACAGCTGTTTTTTTTTTAGACTTGGGTCTTTTACACATATTATACTAAAAGACAGCGTTATTTAAAACAAATGCAAAATCAGATCATATTTCTTAAATATATATGTCAGATTTTATTTTTCAACGACAGCGTATTTTATAGATGGGAGACGCCGTAAAAATATCAATGTTAGTGCTATATAAATATAAAAGGAAGTGTACGAACCTCCTTTTTTCTAGAGATTAAGGGTCCTTTACATTTCAGATTTGGTTGAAAATGAAAAAAAAAAAAAAAAAAAGACTTCATCGATATTTGCCTTTAACTTGAATCTAAATGGTTTACAGATAGCAATGTTCACCCGATTTGTTACATTGTTTTTCGAAAACATGTTAAAATATACATTCTTCTTATATAAGAATATGTATGAAAATATGATTTTTATATGAAAATATGATTTTATATGAAAACATGGTTTTTATTGCTGATAGAAATGTTATATTGATATAAAAATTAATTTAATTATTATAAAATAACATGTTTAAAATGCTATGGTTCAGAAAATTACATATTAAACATTCTTTTGCCATAGTCAGGCTGATTATGCATTGTGTATGTGACTTATATTTGTTTGTATAATATTTGTTTATATGTCATTTGTTTATGCCACGTCTTTGCCATATTGTTTGCTATATTGTAAATGGCCAAAGGCAATTATTTGTCGATTTTGCCAATAAACTTGAAACTTGAAACTTGATAAAAATGACTTGTTTTATTTCTAATGAAAAATCCCTTTTCCATAGTTTGTAACTCCAGTGACATTTCAATTAAGCTTGTTTAATTATCTTATGAAAAACCTTCTCTTTTATTACACTTGATAGTGAAATAAACATCCAGGTGACAATACCCGGAGGCAATAGATATCGACATCGCAATACCGGTCACCTGTTACCAATACCATATAGCTGTTGTCTCCCCTGATATCGATTTTCTGCAATATCAGTCATGAGGTCAATTCTTCCTCATGTCTGCTGTTATTTTCTTAGTCGTTTTGTTAATTTTATTCAATACACAAATGACAGGCTGGAAATAGCAAAGATTCACTTATAAGAACGAGAAAGAAACGCTTGCCTTATTTACGCAAAAATAATGATAAAATGCTCTTCACGAGCGTGGCGTTTTATTATGTTAATTGACTTGTTGAATAAATTCAGTAAGAAAACTCACTCATGTAAGATCCTGTATGTATTCTACCAACATCCGCAAAATCTGAGTATTAAGACTGTCGACGTTTTCCTTTCACATCAAATAAATATTTATCGAAATTATGTAATTCTGTATTATGTTGAAAAATTATACAGAATTTGAAATTTCCACCGTTTCATTGGAATCAATAAAAAATCGAATGAAAGGTTGATTGCTCCGATGAATTTGTAAAGGATTGTGATTTTTAGCAGTGTAGTTTATAAAATTTTTAGAGTATATGTGTACATCGCTGTAGAGGGCAAACTAAGGCAATCCATGCATGTATTTTCTAATTAATTTTGATCTGAAAGCAACAAATGGTAAGTACAGTGCATATTATTACTTAAAACACACATGTGTATTTCAATTTTGACTAAGTTACGTTCAAAACGTTTAGTTAAATTTTACTCCTCCAAAATACTTCTTACCGCCGAATCGTGTAGAACTAATCATTTTACAAATCTGTAGGTCTATCGGATAAAACACTTCTTTCTTATTAATATTCAATAAAAAAAAAATTGTCAATATAGTTTTGAAATCTCCATACTTCAAAGTACTGATGTTAAAAGAACACAAGACCGTTTCTTTAAATACATAGTAACTGAATTTAGTAAAATATTTAGCTTGCTTCTTTTTTTTTTTAAAAAAAAAGCAACGCTTACCAGATGTCAGATCTCCGACAAATACTCAGCATTCGAAAGCGGTAAACTTTTGTTTACATTTTTTTTATGTGATAGAGGTAACTCCTTCTTCCGCATGACCATGTAAATAATGGAAAGTTTTTCAGTTGCGTAAATTGTTTATTTCTCGATTTTATAGTAAAAACTATGGTTTTTCTTGCATTATACAGTATTTCACATATTCATGACGTCATCAGTGACGCCACAACAAGAAACGCTAGTAAAATATAAAAATAAAAATAAAATCAAACTGTGTGTTATTATGAAATGCATTCAATCTTTGTACGTCAAAATTATCAACATGTAAACTCTGCTAATCATATCATGCAGTTTCAGTCTTCTTTTTAGATACGGAATTTTTTTTTATTTCTTAACGAAACATAAAAGCGTATTAATACATATGTTACTATATATAGTAACAAAAATGAATGTGTTTTAGCAGATTATTTCTTTCACGCACTGATTATCACTTATCGGCCCGGGCCGAAAACTCATAATCATAATCGGCCCGGTGAACACATGCGCGTGAAACCAATGGCCACATATAACGTCATCATCGTCTGTGCGCTTTCAACATGGCGGGCGAGCGGACGTTGGGGTCGTTAGCAAACCGTTTGTAAAACTTGAATGCTGCTACAAGCGTGTCGGAAAAGGACACATATGATTTTACTGAATTATTAGAGATGCGAACCATTTAATGAGCTTGATAGATACAAAAATACGAATTTATGTACATTTCACTCGTTATACCTACAAGAAAGTATTAACGTCATGAGTGGAAATTATACTCCCCTTGTGTATTGCAACCAAACATATGTATTAGAGACATTAAAACACGCCAGAGCCGGGCCGGGAGGTGATAATCGGCCCGAAATTCATAATGTTCCTCCGGCCATTATTCATTTTCCGGGCCGATTATCACCTCCCGGCCCGGCTCTGTCGTGTATTAACCTCTAAATAATCAATTCCTGTTGATGAAAAAATGTGTTTTCGAAATTCCTGGTGCGGCGGTAAAATCATTGTAAATAAAAATCAGTGCAAAAATAAATTTTCTTCATATTATAACGATTTTTTGGAGTTCATTGATGTTTAAAACCTTGTCTTTTAAAGCATCTATATCACTGATTGTATGTCTATTGTTTCAAAACTTATACTAATCAATCTCGACACCTTATTTTCCGATGATCTCTGCGGACGTATGACTGTCAATGCTATTATGACTGACAATATTATTATGACTGTCAGTTTTATTAGGACTGCCAATGCTATTTTGACCGTCAATGTTATCATAACAATGGTATTACGATTGTCAATGTTATTATGACTGTCAATGTTATTATAACAATGTTATTACGACTTTCAATGCTATTGTGACTGTAAATGTTAATATGACTGTCAATGTTGTAATATCTGTGTTCATATATAAAAACAGGATATCTGCAATCAAAAATGTCTTTTTGCAACCGTTACAAAAATACAAAGGGATTTAGGGACGGGTTTACCCGCTCCCAAAGTTATGTATACTTTTGTCATCATAAAATCTTTAATTTCATTCCTTAACAAGTCAAAAAGATGTTCATGCGCTACAAAAATATGCTCCATCCATGAGTATAGTGGATTAATTATCAATAATCACGCAGTCATAATTTAAACCCTCTGCATCCGCACTGACCAATTAGTTTATTACATAAGATCTATCGTTGATAAGATATTCCAGGCAGTGGTTACATCTCAGCTAACTAGAGTTCAACTTTATTATGAGACACATTTGCATGTGTTTCTTTATTGCCTTGTTACAAACAAAGTGTTACCAATAAATCAAAGGTACATTATTAATTGCGCAGTTTATAAGTTCTGTAAAGTAAATATGTTACATGTTAATATTTTACAGTGAAGTTTTGTTTCCAATCTGCATGCAAACTACTTGTTGTTTTTGTTTTAGAGTTACATTTTATATACGCGACATGACATGTTTTAATAGAATTTTTTTTTTTAATTCAGATATACTCTGCTTTTAATGTATGACACTGAGGTACACATTAATTGCCATAAAACAGTACCAAACTCCCCATCCACCAGACGTCTCAAGGCTTTGATTATGTCATTTTATTATTCTACGGTTATGTATTAACAAAACGCGATAACTGTGGCCTTTATTTACTAATACCGGATCAACCCATAACAATGAAATAGGGCATCAGGTGTACACATTGTATGACAAATATCATATTTCGCAAAACCAATGTAAGTAGTGGCGTGGTCTAGTGGATAGCACGTGTGATTTGTAAGCTGACGGTGCTGGTTTGAATATAGCACGAGCTATGTTTTACATTTTTTCCAGCATGTTCTTACCTGGAGAAAGAATACAGGTAAAACTATTTGTATATATCATGATTTTCTCGTGCACTTATACAGAGTACATATTGAAATTAGAAATGAAATTGAAATGATGAAATAAAATGAAATAAAAAAAAACATGAAAAATATAAATAAAACAAATTCAATCATAAAACAAATCACTCTGTGTGGGATTCGAACCATCAGCCTCCTTATTGCAAAATTTAAATGTCTAGCAATGTCTCAACTGAGCTACTGAGACAATTCAATGTACGCATATGTTTTGAAATATATTTATAGTTTTAAAGAAGTCAAATATCTTTCAAACCCTTATTTAATAAATGTGACAGTCTGGAAAATCCAAATCTAAAAATAAAAGAGACTGGTCAGTCCTAAATGCTAGTACCTATTTTGTTAGTTTTATAAGTCCAGGAAACATAAACAAACGTGACGTCACTCCGAAGTTATCAGACACTGACTGTAAAAGTTGATAAAAAACAGGCGTAAAAGAAAACGACCATAATGCCTTGCTACAAAGTTGTTTTGAATATTTTATGGTCCACATGTAGTATTTATTTCCTTGTTTAACAAGTCACTTTGTCGACATTGTTTACCATGTACTGTTATATCATACTGAAAATACATGTTTAAATATACTAAATCAATACGTCTGATTTGCAAACTTTTTTATCTAAATGTTTGTTGTAAATTTGTCTGAAACCATCACCCTTATTTCAATAGCAATAAAAAATTCACCACTTATTTTGAATACTATATTTGTTTTTCATCTTCAAAACCGAGATTATGTTTATTTATGTAAAAAACTGAGTTTGAAGATACTCAAAAAGACATAAGATTATTAATGAACACTTACCTCTTTCGATTAAGTATGATTCCTCCTTTCACATAAAATGTAAAGACATACATTTTTATTGAATTTTATTTAGGAGAGTATACGCCACGTCGGGAATTCAAATTGTTTATCTCTTGGATGGATGTATTAAGACTGCTGGGAAAGTTAAGCTATGTTTTCTTTTTAATCTATCAATATCATGTATCAAGTTTCCTTGTTATCAAGTTCATATTATGTTTCCGTCTTATTGACAAATTGTTTTCTTAAATCTTATTTTTTCTTTTGTCGCGGTCGGTCCTTCTGTAGAGCATTTTGTATCATATATATAATTGCAAATGTATAAGGTCAGTAGACGTCCACTATCATTTTAGAAGCAGCAGGTCAAAGGTCGCGATCATAATGACCTCAAGACTTACACAGATCCTGATCAATATTCTGAGAAAGCTTGGGACTATGGCCATTAGATTTCATACAATATTCGTATTTTCAACCTTTCATTTCGACTTCCACCATCGTGTTTTCGATTTCATCATCGTAGCTCTCTAGATGTGGGGTATAGAAATAAAAATATCGATGGTCCAAACGGAAGCCCATATATTTTGGATACTGATGACCAGAGTCCGTTCTGATAATTTACACAAACAGAACACAGACATAATGACCAAAGACGTCAGATGAATAATTGATACCATGCATTTGGGATCTGGAGCTAAATATGGGTTTACTTCGCGACCATTAAATCAAAAGTAGATTAAAGAAAATGCTAACAACATGTAGAATTTTAATTTCATTTCGATTGTTTCAAAATTCAAGAAATCTACAAGTGTATCTTTTATAAATAATATTTTATAATCTCAAAACATAAGTATTTCAAACTTGGCATTTGTACACAGTGAATAATTTGTGTCTACGTGCGGGTAAAAGGTAAACACTTTAAAACGTATGATTTTTTCTGAGATGACTAATACATAAAGAGAGTACTCTAATCTTTTTTACAAATAACATACAAAACAAGTTGTTTAAAACCTATTAGACTATATGTACTATCCGGTGGTTGTTGTAGCTAAACTTTTCAAGGCTACTAAAAAGCAAAGATAGCTCTAGGATGATAATTCGGCGTCTTGTCGTTTGTCAATAAAAGGACAATACGACAATACTAGTAGGATGATTGAAATTTCTCTTATTTTAAAAGCATTTCTGAATAAGAAGATAAAATGTAATATGTTTTACCTTAATTAATGTTCTACATGGTTGATAGTGAGAACGGTCAAATACAAACCAGTTAAAATATGTATATTTATAATTTTAAAAGGTCAACCTTTTTTTTTTTTTTATTTTATGGATTATATTATTTATCACAAGAGTAGTCTTTAGCGTCATATGGCAGCTGTAAAAAGTACTTCAATTCAGCGTTGTTATATTTTCCCGTCCTTTGTGGATCATGCAGTCTATTTAGTTTTACTTTATAGAATTCTCCTTGAGCCTGTGCTAGAGGGTGTTTCCAGTTTCTTTTCTAAAATGAATAGACAATTTCAAACCGTGACGCAAAAGAATAACAATGTAGCAAAGGAAAATATCCGTGTTAAGGTAGTTCTACACGTTTGAAAAACGGAAGTAATTGCGTTACGTCATTCATCTGGAAAACGTAGAATAAAGCCTGGATTCAAGCTTGGTATGCGCGGATCTCTTTAATCGTGGGGAAATATCTTGGAAACAACCACACAGACCCATACATTTTATTTCACCATATCACAGTTCGTATGTTTATTCCCATTATGAAAACTTGTATGAGAATAAAAGTTTTCAAATCAGTCTAGCAAAAGATCGAGCACACGACCCTATCTTTTTTATTTACCGAATTACTAAGTGTATTCTAAGTTTTTCAAAATCGGGGTTTAATCAAATTCTACATTGTAAAAAAATTGTTAATCCGAACGTCGTGCAGAACTACCATAAACAAGCAAATTCGATGAATTGGTATCCCCCGCCGAAAGGGTTTGTGGTGAGGAATGGCAAAAAGATATATCCGGCAAAAAGTTAAGGATGTTAATAAGAAGCAAATAATTTCATTAGTCAAAATCAATTTAACAGAAAACAAGGCAAGTGCGTGACCAGGTGTGGGTGCGCAACTTCACATGTTTATAATAAATGTTCACAAAAAAGAATGAAAGAAATTTAATGAAATTCTGCCAAATGGTAAGTTTGTTATGTACAAATATGTGGATTTTTTGACAATTAAAGGGCAATAACTCTGAAGTTACAAAAGAATCCGTATAAAATTGTCTGTGCACAACCATATTATAGTGCTCTAAATTCTGTTAAAGTTTCATAGTTCTAGGTCAAATATATCAAAAGTTATGATGCAGAAATTGCCATATCTATAGATCTATAGTACCCTATATAGTTAACACTAGAAACTTCTAAGGGCCATAACTCTGGTGTTACTTGGGCAATCTGTCTGAAACTTGATGGGCCCCATAACCTCATAGTGGTGAACATGTATATGAAGTTTGTTTAAAAAAAATCTAAAATAAGGAATGTTTTTTTTTTGGGGGGGGGGGGATTGGGGGGTGTCGGGGGATAGGTGGGGGGGAGGTGTGTGATTAAGGTAAGTGGGTGACCAGGTGTGGGTACACAACTTCACATGTTTACAATAAATGTTCATGGAAAAGAATGAAAGAAATTTAATGAAATTCTACCAAATGGTAAGTTTGTTATGTACAAATATGTGGATTTTTATACAATTAAAGAGCAATAACTCTTAATTTACAAATAAATCCGAATGAAATTGTGTGTACACAACCACATTATGGTGATCTAAATTCTGTTTAAGTTTCATAGTTCTAGGTCAAATATATCAAAAGTTATGATGCAGAAATTGCCATATTTATAGTACCCTATATAGTTAACACTAGAAACTTCTAAGGGCCATAACTCTGGTGTTACTTGGGCAATCTGACTGAAACTTGACGGGCCTCAAGAACTCATAGTGGTGAATATGTATATGAAGTTTTAAATAAATATTCCCAACCATATCCTAGATATGGCTCCGGACGGACGGACGGACGGACGGACAACGCCAAAACTATATCCCTCCGACTTTCGTCGGGGGATAACAAAAAGAGTTAACCGGTTGGCATTTTAACTTCCTTTATGATGCTAAAATCTTACAATTTTTTCGATGTTCTAGGAAAACAAAAAATCGGCGTTGTTTGACAGGAACTACATCGATAACCTACAATAATGTTTGACAGTAATGCCAAAATAAATATTTTCACAAATGTTTGGAAAAAAAGACTAATTTCAACGACCATTATGTCTAGTGTGCTTTGTAAATTAAACAGGGAAGTGTTACGAAAGATAAAGGAATAGGTATAACTAAACAAAAGTTTAGTACATTCAAAAAGTGACTTTAAAAAAGAATTCAGTACAAGATAAACAAAAGCTTTCGGACTGTTAACAAACAAGAGATAAAATCTGCTGTAACAAAAGAAAATCAACCTATTTTGTTTAAAACAAATATATCTTTCATAAAGTATTACTGCGCCTCAAACTGAAGATAAGTGTTACTTAAAATTAATAAAATGGTGTCGCTGTTGGTATACTTGTCGTTCTTTTAAAAGTCGTTTAAAATCCATTCATTTCGTCCTTATGTTAGTATATCAATATTACAAAGCTGATTCTGAATGAAATATATATTTTCCTTAAGAAGAAAATATTGTATATTATTATACCTCACATAAATGTCCAATGCAAATTTCCCATTAGTTTAACTTGAATAATATATCATATTCCCCAGTGATTTTATATCACATGCGCAAAATCGTTATTTTCAATTTCTGCGCAGGTGATATGATCCATAATTGCATATCACATGCGCAACAGCATTATTTTGTTTTTCTGCGCATGTGATATTATTTTTTCATATCACCCGTTGAGAGATTGATATTTTTGCATTGATTAAAAGAGTGAGTCGATTAATTTTCAGACGAGGCGCTTATATAATTATACTTTAGGATTAAATTACCTTTTCTGCTGCTCTTGCATGTGCGAACACGGCCGAATTTTCTTTTTTATGCTACGTGCAAAATATTTCGAAAACAATTTTTCATCAAATATTGAATCGAAACTACCACAATAAGTTTGGAAATGATCTAACTAAGAAAATGAGTGCTCACACTTATATGTTTCGTTTAGAAAAAAAAAAGTTATCGCCGTTTTTCGAACGCTACTGATTGACGCAATATTAAAATATTAGAATAAATATAGGGGTCAGCTATAAAAGTCTCGATTAAATCTATCAAAAAAGTCTTATTACACGGCAAAGTCGCCACAAATTATAAGTGCTAACAAGTAAAGACTCTTTAATTCTGTATTCATTATTAGGTTAGTAATTACTTTTTAATGTTAAATAAATTACTATGTTGATTTTCCAGTAAATGCTTTGACCCTTACAACCTTTCGGTATAATAAAATAAATATTGCATTCCTGAGAGGTGAGGCTGGCGCCTCGGTCAATATTCATATATCTCGCGGTGAACATTTTTCATATCACCCTCTCAGGAATGCAATATTTATATATTATCAATCCGTTAAAACCAAAATCTCAAATATTTATCTATCATGGCTAACAATTTGAAATTCTTGTTTTGTTTTTTGTCCACGTAATATTTGGTGTTTGTTTAACTGAACAGAAAACAAATCATCGTAGAGACAACAGAGAAGTAACAATACATCAAAGTACAATAATTACTCAAATATGGCTGGTCAAACGTTGCTAATTTGTATACGTGATATTCTTGTTCATCATCTATCATTTTTTGTTCTCATATCTTCATGTTTGTGTTGTTTGTTCCACATTGTTATAACTTAAGTTTTGTTTAAGAAATAATTTCCCCTATGTAAAATGTTGTTACCGTTTATTATTTAAAGAGTGACTGCTAAGAGGCTTAGCAATTATAAAACGAGGGCCCAACCCAAGTGATATAGCAACGATACTCATTTAACCTTTAGTCTGCTGCCGGCAAGTGGTTCTGCCTTTGCGACCAGTGCAGACCAAGATCAGCCTGCGCATCCGTGCAGTCTGATCATGGTCTGCACTGTTCGCTATTCAGTAATTAAATTTTCATTTAACACCCCTTCAAATGATTAATGGTCCTGTTCAAATTGAATAATGAAATAGTCCATTTTAGAAATTTAGCAGGGTTAGGGTTAAACAACAATTATTTCATTTACACATGAAATCATTGGTAAGTCTCACTGTCTCAGATATACTATTTCACATCTTACGCGATATTCTTGTTATGAGCCGCATTCATTTCAGTGCGCCGCTTTTGACGTTTTATGTTATGACGCAGTTGATATGACGTAAAACGATGCTAGTATTGAATAGTAATATCCAAATTTCAGTCTTCTCCATTTAAAAGAAAACAAATCGGATATTAATAGAAATACTGTCGTACCGGAATTAAACTGAAAAACAGATATGTTTAGATAATTTTTATACTGCAAATTGAAATTCGTTTTCGACTGAATATTTTCAAAATTAATACTGATAAACACGTTATAAATGACAAGAACTAAATCCAGTAATAAAGGTAATTCACCACGTTTTGGTATAACCGGAAGTAATGGCGTTACGTCATTTATCCGGATAATTTTTAAATTAAGCCAGGATTCGGCATACAGAAGTGAAAATCATTTTAGGATTAAATGACAAACGGGGAATCAATTATCACAACGGTACCGTAACTGTTGTCTTTATTCAAAATATGATATCAAAACATGTGACACATTAGAAAATTGAAAGAATGTCTTAAAATTAGCCTTAAATAAACGGACCTCTTTGATAACGGGAAATTATCTCAATAAGAAGATTCATTTACTGTACACTGTAGGAAAAATTTTAAATTGTGATTTTCCCATATACTCCCATGATAAAAATTTGCGGCAGGTCATTTTTTCCAAATCAGTCTAGAAAATAATCGAGCACTCGACTCTATCATTTCTAAGATTTTGGTCTTTACGGATTCGCAATATACAATATTTCTCAAGTATATTCTGAAGAGCAGAAAAATCAGTGTTTAATCAAATTCTACATTGTACAAAAAAACTGATCCGAATGTGCAGAACTACCGTAACAGTTAGAAAAATCGCCTTAACAGGTAAGGTTCTGATTTACGCTTAGCGTCCTCATCTATGTTATAGTATAAGTTCGGTCGTAGTCTAAGCTGGGTAGTTTATGGTCATTTTACTGAGACTTGATTTTACTGGGACTTACACGCCACAACCCGTGTATCATTGAAGGTTCCATGTTTACCGCCGTTTGAATACATCTGCAAATGTCTCTAAATTGCTTTTTGTACTTTTAGCATGTGTAAATGTTGAGTTCTGCTTAACCCGGGGCTAGAGGGCGTAGACGGTAGCATGCATTTCCACTACCGTCCATGAATAGGCTCAATCAAACCGAGCCTGCAACATTTTCGTTTTTGTCGTGTTGAGCGACCTGTGAAGTTTCTACTTTTTCTATTTTATTATCACAGCAGCGTTGTTTGTGCCGTGTGGCGACCGTAAAAAGTCTTCCCGTACATTCAGCCAGGGCTGTTATATTTCGATCTTCTCAGATCGTTCAGCACGACTTTTATGTCGTGTTATTGGTACTGTTTAGTTTCTCAGCATGACCATTTCGGCCTGGGTGGTTCAATACTCCCGCTTTCATAGCCTTGAGTATTGTATAATCACCCCTTGGATATGGTGCCTGCTTTTTAATTTTGTCTTTTGACAGTTCCTGTGATATGCAGGTTCCATAACCTCAGATCCCTTTTCTAAATTCAAGTTTGTTTAGTTCTGCCCATTGTTTTCTCGTTTGGGGCAAACCCATTACTTTATCTGGGGACCAAACGCCGATTTTCATGGAATTACACGCCACAACCCGTGTATCATTGAAGGTTCTATGTTAACCGCCGTTTGAATACATCTGTGGATGTCTCTAAATTGCTTTTTGTACTTTTAGCATGTGTAAATGTTGAGTTCTGCTCAACCCGGGGCTAGAGGGCATGGACGGTAGCATGCCTGCATTTCCAATACCGTCCATGAACATTATGAAAACTTGTATGAGAATAAAAGTTTTCAAATCAGTCTAGCAAAAGATCGAGCACACGACCCTATCTTTTTTATTTACCGAATTACTAAGTGTATTCTAAGTTTTTCAAAATCGGGGTTTAATCAAATTCTACATTGTAAAAAAATTGTTAATCCGAACGTCGTGCAGAACTACCATAAACAAGCAAATTCGATGAATTGGTATCCCCCGCCGAAAGGGTTTGTGGTGAGGAATGGCAAAAAGATATATCCGGCAAAAAGTTAAGGATGTTAATAAGAAGCAAATAATTTCATTAGTCAAAATCAATTTAACAGAAAACAAGGCAAGTGCGTGACCAGGTGTGGGTGCGCAACTTCACATGTTTATAATAAATGTTCACAAAAAAGAATGAAAGAAATTTAATGAAATTCTGCCAAATGGTAAGTTTGTTATGTACAAATATGTGGATTTTTTGACAATTAAAGGGCAATAACTCTGAAGTTACAAAAGAAATCCGTATAAAATTGTCTGTGCACAACCATATTATAGTGCTCTAAATTCTGTTAAAGTTTCATAGTTCTAGGTCAAATATATCAAAAGTTATGATGCAGAAATTGCCATATCTATAGATCTATAGTACCCTATATAGTTAACACTAGAAACTTCTAAGGGCCATAACTCTGGTGTTACTTGGGCAATCTGTCTGAAACTTGATGGGCCCCATAACCTCATAGTGGTGAACATGTATATGAAGTTTGTTTAAAAAAAATCTAAAATAAGGAATGTTTTTTTTTGGGGGGGGGATTGGGGGGTGTCGGGGGATAGGTGGGGGGGAGGTGTGGATTAAGGTAAGTGGGTGACCAGGTGTGGGTACACAACTTCACATGTTTACAATAAATGTTCATGGAAAAGAATGAAAGAAATTTAATGAAATTCTACCAAATGGTAAGTTTGTTATGTACAAATATGTGGATTTTTTATACAATTAAAGAGCAATAACTCTTAATTTACAAATAAATCCGAATGAAATTGTGTGTACACAACCACATTATGGTGATCTAAATTCTGTTTAAGTTTCATAGTTCTAGGTCAAATATATCAAAAGTTATGATGCAGAAATTGCCATATTTATAGTACCCTATATAGTTAACACTAGAAACTTCTAAGGGCCATAACTCTGGTGTTACTTGGGCAATCTGACTGAAACTTGACGGGCCTCAAGAACTCATAGTGGTGAATATGTATATGAAGTTTTAAATAAATATTCCCAACCATATCCTAGATATGGCTCCGGACGGACGGACGGACGGACGGACAACGCCAAAACTATATCCCTCCGACTTTCGTCGGGGGATAACAAAAAGAGTTAACCGGTTGGCATTTTAACTTCCTTTATGATGCTAAAATCTTACAATTTTTTCGATGTTCTAGGAAAACAAAAAATCGGCGTTGTTTGACAGGAACTACATCGATAACCTACAATAATGTTTGACAGTAATGCCAAAATAAATATTTTCACAAATGTTTGGAAAAAAAGACTAATTTCAACGACCATTATGTCTAGTGTGCTTTGTAAATTAAACAGGGAAGTGTTACGAAAGATAAAGGAATAGGTATAACTAAACAAAAGTTTAGTACATTCAAAAAGTGACTTTAAAAAAGAATTCAGTACAAGATAAACAAAAGCTTTCGGACTGTTAACAAACAAGAGATAAAATCTGCTGTAACAAAAGAAAATCAACCTATTTTGTTTAAAACAAATATATCTTTCATAAAGTATTACTGCGCCTCAAACTGAAGATAAGTGTTACTTAAAATTAATAAAATGGTGTCGCTGTTGGTATACTTGTCGTTCTTTTAAAAGTCGTTTAAAATCCATTCATTTCGTCCTTATGTTAGTATATCAATATTACAAAGCTGATTCTGAATGAAATATATATTTTCCTTAAGAAGAAAATATTGTATATTATTATACCTCACATAAATGTCCAATGCAAATTTCCCATTAGTTTAACTTGAATAATATATCATATTCCCCAGTGATTTATATCACATGCGCAAAATCGTTATTTTCAATTTCTGCGCAGGTGATATGATCCATAATTGCATATCACATGCGCAACAGCATTATTTTGTTTTTCTGCGCATGTGATATTATTTTTTCATATCACCCGTTGAGAGATTGATATTTTTGCATTGATTAAAAGAGTGAGTCGATTAATTTTCAGACGAGGCGCTTATATAATTATACTTTAGGATTAAATTACCTTTTCTGCTGCTCTTGCATGTGCGAACACGGCCGAATTTTCTTTTTTATGCTACGTGCAAAATATTTCGAAAACAATTTTTCATCAAATATTGAATCGAAACTACCACAATAAGTTTGGAAATGATCTAACTAAGAAAATGAGTGCTCACACTTATATGTTTCGTTTAGAAAAAAAAAAGTTATCGCCGTTTTTCGAACGCTACTGATTGACGCAATATTAAAATATTAGAATAAATATAGGGGTCAGCTATAAAAGTCTCGATTAAATCTATCAAAAAAGTCTTATTACACGGCAAAGTCGCCACAAATTATAAGTGCTAACAAGTAAAGACTCTTTAATTCTGTATTCATTATTAGGTTAGTAATTACTTTTTAATGTTAAATAAATTACTATGTTGATTTTCCAGTAAATGCTTTGACCCTTACAACCTTTCGGTATAATAAAATAAATATTGCATTCCTGAGAGGGTGAGGCTGGCGCCTCGGTCAATATTCATATATCTCGCGGTGAACATTTTTCATATCACCCTCTCAGGAATGCAATATTTATATATTATCAATCCGTTAAAACCAAAATCTCAAATATTTATCTATCATGGCTAACAATTTGAAATTCTTGTTTTGTTTTTTGTCCACGTAATATTTGGTGTTTGTTTAACTGAACAGAAAACAAATCATCGTAGAGACAACAAGAGAAGTAACAATACATCAAAGTACAATAATTACTCAAATATGGCTGGTCAAACGTTGCTAATTTGTATACGTGATATTCTTGTTCATCATCTATCATTTTTTGTTCTCATATCTTCATGTTTGTGTTGTTTGTTCCACATTGTTATAACTTAAGTTTTGTTTAAGAAATAATTTCCCCTATGTAAAATGTTGTTACCGTTTATTATTTAAAGAGTGACTGCTAAGAGGCTTAGCAATTATAAAACGAGGGCCCAACCCAAGTGATATAGCAACGATACTCATTTAACCTTTAGTCTGCTGCCGGCAAGTGGTTCTGCCTTTGCGACCAGTGCAGACCAAGATCAGCCTGCGCATCCGTGCAGTCTGATCATGGTCTGCACTGTTCGCTATTCAGTAATTAAATTTTCATTTAACACCCCTTCAAATGATTAATGGTCCTGTTCAAATTGAATAATGAAATAGTCCATTTTAGAAATTTAGCAGGGTTAGGGTTAAACAACAATTATTTCATTTACACATGAAATCATTGGTAAGTCTCACTGTCTCAGATATACTATTTCACATCTTACGCGATATTCTTGTTATGAGCCGCATTCATTTCAGTGCGCCGCTTTTGACGTTTTATGTTATGACGCAGTTGATATGACGTAAAACGATGCTAGTATTGAATAGTAATATCCAAATTTCAGTCTTCTCCATTTAAAAGAAAACAAATCGGATATTAATAGAAATACTGTCGTACCGGAATTAAACTGAAAAACAGATATGTTTAGATAATTTTTATACTGCAAATTGAAATTCGTTTTCGACTGAATATTTTCAAAATTAATACTGATAAACACGTTATAAATGACAAGAACTAAATCCAGTAATAAAGGTAATTCACCACGTTTTGGTATAACCGGAAGTAATGGCGTTACGTCATTTATCCGGATAATTTTTAAATTAAGCCAGGATTCGGCATACAGAAGTGAAAATCATTTTAGGATTAAATGACAAACGGGGAATCAATTATCACAACGGTACCGTAACTGTTGTCTTTATTCAAAATATGATATCAAAACATGTGACACATTAGAAAATTGAAAGAATGTCTTAAAATTAGCCTTAAATAAACGGACCTCTTTGATAACGGGAAATTATCTCAATAAGAAGATTCATTTACTGTACACTGTAGGAAAAATTTTAAATTGTGATTTTCCCATATACTCCCATGATAAAAATTTGCGGCAGGTCATTTTTTCCAAATCAGTCTAGAAAATAATCGAGCACTCGACTCTATCATTTCTAAGATTTTGGTCTTTACGGATTCGCAATATACAATATTTCTCAAGTATATTCTGAAGAGCAGAAAAATCAGTGTTTAATCAAATTCTACATTGTACAAAAAAACTGATCCGAATGTGCAGAACTACCGTAACAGTTAGAAAAATCGCCTTAACAGGTAAGGTTCTGATTTACGCTTAGCGTCCTCATCTATGTTATAGTATAAGTTCGGTCGTAGTCTAAGCTGGGTAGTTTATGGTCATTTTACTGAGACTTGATTTTACTGGGACTTACACGCCACAACCCGTGTATCATTGAAGGTTCCATGTTTACCGCCGTTTGAATACATCTGCAAATGTCTCTAAATTGCTTTTTGTACTTTTAGCATGTGTAAATGTTGAGTTCTGCTTAACCCGGGGCTAGAGGGCGTAGACGGTAGCATGCATTTCCACTACCGTCCATGAATAGGCTCAATCAAACCGAGCCTGCAACATTTTCGTTTTTGTCGTGTTGAGCGACCTGTGAAGTTTCTACTTTTTCTATTTTATTATCACAGCAGCGTTGTTTGTGCCGTGTGGCGACCGTAAAAAGTCTTCCCGTACATTCAGCCAGGGCTGTTATATTTCGATCTTCTCAGATCGTTCAGCACGACTTTTATGTCGTGTTATTGGTACTGTTTAGTTTCTCAGCATGACCATTTCGGCCTGGGTGGTTCAATACTCCCGCTTTCATAGCCTTGAGTATTGTATAATCACCCCTTGGATATGGTGCCTGCTTTTTAATTTTGTCTTTTGACAGTTCCTGTGATATGCAGGTTCCATAACCTCAGATCCCTTTTCTAAATTCAAGTTTGTTTAGTTCTGCCCATTGTTTTCTCGTTTGGGGCAAACCCATTACTTTATCTGGGGACCAAACGCCGATTTTCATGGAATTACACGCCACAACCCGTGTATCATTGAAGGTTCTATGTTAACCGCCGTTTGAATACATCTGTGGATGTCTCTAAATTGCTTTTTGTACTTTTAGCATGTGTAAATGTTGAGTTCTGCTCAACCCGGGGCTAGAGGGCATGGACGGTAGCATGCCTGCATTTCCAATACCGTCCATGAACAGGCTCAATCAAACCGAGCCTGCAACATTTTCGTTTTTGTCGTGTTGAGCGCCCTGTAAAGTTTCCACTTTTTCTATTTTGATAGTTTGAAACACAGGTTTTAGACGAAACACTTTGGGTCAACATCAACATTTTACGTTACTTTAATATATTTTCTGATATTTTGTGGCATGGGAAGGCTGAAGATAACGTTTCATTCATTATTTCTAATATTGACGGGCATCTGAGTAGGACCGTCGAAATTCCGTAAATAATCTGGATGGGGGCATCCGCGACCGAAGGATTTAGGTCGCTGCCTTCTAATAACTTGCCCCTCACCGCTATGGATTCGAAACCTCGTGTAGTATTCTTTCATGTAAAGAAGCCTTTGAGCTGGCTTATGGAAGGTCTGTGATTGCCCACTCGTGACTAAATAATGCACGCAGGCGCATTTGGTATCTTCCTTCTACGCTAGAAGCTGGAAAATCGTAATGTGATTTATAACCATATTAGTGCGACGTTAAACGCAACATTTAAAGATAAAAAGGACAACCCACTACAAAACTTTTTTCCTCCGAAACCACCTAGAACTACCTATTCCGGAATCTTGACCAGTAACCATTTCTTTTAAGTATACTCAAACAATTTCAAGACTGCATACACGGGTCAGTACACTTAACAATAGAAAAAAAAAACATGCACAGTTAAATGATTTTCTTTCTGTTCGCCAAATTTGGTATGTAGCATAATTGGACTCTCCGTTCTAAAGTTTCTTAATATAAGCCGCGCAATAAGAAAACCAACATAGTGGCTTTGCGACCAGCATGGATCCAGACCAGCCTGATCATCCGCGCAGTCTGGTCAGGATCCATGCTGTTCGCTTTCAAAGCATATTGCAATTAGAGAAAACCATTAGCGGACAACATGGATCCTGAGCAGATTGCGCGGATGCGCAGGCTGGTCTAGATCCATGGTGGTCGCAAAGCCACTATGTTGGTTTTCTCATGGCGCGGCTCATATGGTTCCATTTGACAGAATAGCATATAGGGGCAACCAGAAACTAAACTAGGTATCTCTTTCTAAATCCTGGCACTTTATAAACTTATGTTCTCTTAAATCTCATTCTAGTAATTCAAGTTAAATACACACGTGTATACACCCTCCTCAATATAACAAATTTGGCGACTAAATAAAAAGCATGTGATATTTTCCCAGAAACATGAAGTAAAGGCTTAGGGGCATATCATCAAAAGACATAAATATTTGATAAACAAAAACATCTTTACAAACAATCTACCTGGTCATCGCATCTTCTCTACTGTCCCGTAATAGCAGATACTTAAAATGTTCTGAAAAGTTGTCTTTCTTTTGAAAATGAATGGCATTTGTAAATAAATAAAAATAAACAATTGTTGAAAACTACGTTCCACCTAGTTATGTGACATATCAGCACTTGGACATTAATGCAAATGTATCTAACGAAGATAGGTAACCGTTCTTTAAGAATAGTTGTTAGTTTTTAAAAACGTTGAACTGTCCGAAAGTGTGGTGGGAGAGTCAAGTCTACAGCACGCTTCTTTGCCAACGACTTCCTTCTTTACAAAATGATCAGCTCGGACAAAGATAGCAAGGCACTTCAACAGGACCTCGACCGACGTCAGGAGTGGGAACGGGAATGGTTGATAGTGTACAACCCCGAGAGGTAGGAGATGATTCGCATCACTAACAAGCGAAATATCATAGATGGCTCATATTTCATCCACAGCCAAACACTAAAGCAGACAAATAAGGTGAAGTATGTGGGCGTTACTCTCGACAATACACTATCTTGTAACAGCCACATAGAGAACAACACAACCAAGAAGGCCAAAACAAGAACTGCCTTCCAAAGAAGGAACCTATCACATTGCCCATGCGACACCAAGGCAGCATGCTACAAATCATTGGCCCGACCTCAGCTCGAGTATGCCTCGTCAGCATGGGACCCCCACACCTAATCATACATCAACAAACTCTAGAAAGTCCAAAGGAGGGCAGCCCGGTTCTGTACTGGTGACTACAGACACACCAGCAGCGTGTGTGTGTTCGAGTTTAACGTCTTTTTCAACAATTTTTCAGTCATATAAACGACGGTGTCTACTTGTAGCAGTGAGCACAGTGCCCAACTTTATAGTGCTGCCTCAGTGGAATATCACGCCCCAGACACGTGGCATGATAACCCCACCCAGTCACATTATACTGACACCGGGCTGACCAGTCCTAGCACTATCCCCTTAATGCTGAGCGCCAAGCGAGGAAGCTGCTAGTACCATTTTTTACGTCTTTGGTATGACGCGGCCGGGGATCGAACCCACGACCTCCCGCACTCGAAGCGGACGCTCTACCACTAGGCTACCGAGGCGGTTCACACCAGCAGCGTTACCGTCATGATGCAAGAGTTGAACTGGGAGACACTAGAATCCCGTCGTCAACAAACCAAGGCAGTAATGATGTACCGAGTCATCAGTTACTTGGTGGACATCCGAGGCCATGCAAACAGATTCCTACAGACTTTCACCCATGTTATCGCATTCAAGTACTCGTTCTTCCCTTCAGGAATCAAACTTTGGGACAGGCTACCAGAGGAGGTATTGTCAGCCCCGTCCCTAGATATCTTCAAGACCAGGATGGGCAGGCTACACATGTAACTCTGCAGTAGAATGTTTTATCTTGTTTTTAGATGCATTCCCTTCACACATGCACATAGTCACAATTGTGCGACGATGCTCCAGAGGACTCCAGCACATTATCCGGAAGAAGAAGAATTATAGAAAAGCTAAATGAAGTTTGATTTTGAAGTTTCACTGGTCAATTCACATTAGGAAGTTTAAATATCAGGAATGCTAGTTAAAAACCCTGTGCCTTTAAAACTGTGAGCGATACCTGTGTGCAACGGAATTTTGAACACGGCTAACCATGTCGATACCAGAAATAAGTAAACACAAAACTTCAAAGGAAAATGCCGTAGTCATGCGATAACTTTACCTAATAGTCTCAGAAAAAAATATAAGAACCAAACCTGATCTACTTAAATAGAAATTTTAAATTATCGACCTCTACTGTCAAAAATAAGGTTTCTTTTCGCAACAAGTAGAATCTGTTTGGTTAAATGGTACATAATTAGCCATATTTTAGTAATTTAGCTTTAATCTATTGTAAAAAAAATGAAATATTCGAAGAAACTTTTTTTCAAATGGCGGATATCCTGTAGAAAAAAAGCGCTTGTACATCCTTAAGAAGACTTGTCGGTTCGGTTCGTACAAATTGGTCTGATGAACAGATAATCAAACAAATTGCTTTGATGTATACGTTGTTTCCCATGCTATTGGTTTTAGTTAGTTATGCATTCTTGACGGAGTTTCTTTACACTATACTAAGCTTTTCTTCATATGTAATTGAGAACTTTCCTACATGTATGAATACCAGCAGCGGAGCCAGCAAAGTATCTCATACATTTCTTATATCTGTATGATTTTTACATACACATATAACTAAACAGGAAGGTTAGCAGGAGGTGTTCGGTTATCACTACTTTTTAATACCAGTTATTACGCGCTGAAGGTGTTAGTAAAGTTTTTGCTATTTTTATAATGTTTTGGTTTTAAACCACAACGTCACATTGCAGACCAAATGACGATTTTCCCGCGACTGTTCCGATATTTTATGGTGGAAAACGACATCAGGTGCACTCTGGCAATTATTTCAGACACCTGGATAGCATCATCGGCCTTCCATAAGCCAGTGTGATGGCATTATCGCATGAAAAAAGAAAACATCCCAAGCAAGACGATGGAAGGCAAGTGAATATACAACATAATTCCAGCCCATTTGCTGTTATGATTTATGAACAGAATATATGGTGATATTAATATATAATGTATTATGCACACTGTTGAGTTACTGAACATAAATTCCATTTTTTCTGACATTTTAGGCATAACAGGTCTAAAAAATGTTTTCTTAATTATTATGCATTGTCATACACTTATATTCATGCAAAAAATAGTTTAGCCAAATCTAGAGGACAAAAGATGTTATAAACAAATAGATAATTTTGTAAAGATAACTTTGTAAAGATTCATTTTAAACAATTTCGTATCGTATTTCTTTCTGACCTAGTTTACTGCACAATATTTGTTGACTACAAAATAGACGGTCAAGTAAGTTTTCCCCTGTTTCACAACAGAAAAAAAATATAAAGATGGTTTATACATTAAATTATACATGGGAGATGCCAAAATATATTTTAAGTCACCCACCAAGGACTGAACCCAATACACATGTACCTTATAACTTTACGATGGATACCTTAGAGGTACCACCGCGTATCTACTTCGCATATATATGGCACAGTTAATAAACTTGTCATTAAAACATACAAACAAACAACGGGAAAGAAATTCGATTGAATATTTTAAATTAAGTTTTATATAATGACCAATAACTCTGTACTTTCAAAGCTTCTGACTATTATGCCCCTTTTACTGGCAAAGCTCTAATTCAGAAAAGTCGAGCATGATGTCTTATGTACTGCTCTTTTTCTAACTTTAAACTTTCATAACATATTAAATTTGTTGAAACAAAGTCTCAATTAAAGTCTGAAATGGAGATTAACGTGCATTAACATTAGTCTACTAAATGATTGGAAAATCTGAAAATCGAAACTGTTCTGAAAACAACTCATAATGTAAATAACCTTACCCCACCAACTTTCGTATGCAAATGCTGATCATTTGGACAGGAAAAACAGAAAACAGATAAATGACATGCATCAATAAGTATTTACCCTTACCAAAATAATGTTGACTGATGTTATCAAATAAATTAGTATGTTTTTCTTCATCCAGTTTTCAATGAAATAAATCGACTTTTGTAGCATGTAATTTGGTAAACATTTGAAGAAAATGGCGTAACTGCATAAAGGGGAAACAACTTTAATGCAACTAAATATAAGTGTTATGATTTATTTTAGTCGATGTGTGCGTAGTATGTATTTATTTTGATTAAAATCCATTTGAGAACAATCTAGGACTGGAATTATAAGCATTTATACACTTTTACGTCCGTAAAAAGTAGCGCACCAAAAAATTTTGGATTGATTTTTTTCAATGGGGCGAGCGCAAGCCAAAAACAAAAAAAAATATTTTTTTTGTGTTTCTGAAAATATACGAGCGGCAAATCCGATGAACAACTTTTTAATTTGGTGAGGCCTAATCATAGATTCGGTACCCGCAATAACCTGTAAAAACATGATTGCTCGAGTGAGCCCAGGCAAAATACCATTGCTCAAATGTCTAGGAAACACACGCTTGCTCGAGTGAACTCAGGAAACATACGATTGCTCGAGTAAGCTTATGAAACACACGATTGCTCGGGTCAACCCAGGAAACACATGATTGCTCCAGTCAACCCAGGAAACACATGATTGCTCCAGTCAATCTTGGAAACGCATGATTGCTCCAGTCAACCCAGTAAACACATACTCGAGTCAACCCAGGAAACACATGATTGCTCGAGTCAACCCAGGAAACACATGATTGCTCGAGACAACCAAGGAAACACATGGTTGCTCGAGTCAGCCTAGGAAACACATGATCGCTCGTGCAAGTCTAGGAAACACGTTTTGCTACAGAAAGCCTAGGAAACACATGTTTTGCTCGAGTAAGCCTAGGAAACACATGTTTTGCTCGCGTAAGCCTAGGAAACACATGTTTTGCTCAACTAAGCCTAGGAAACACATGTTTTGCTCGAGTAAGCCTAGGAAACACGTTTTGCTCGAGTAAGCCTAGGAAACACGTGTTTTGCTCGAGTAAGCCTAGGAAACACATGTTTTGCTCGAGTAAGCCTAGGAAACACATGTTTTGCTCGAGTAAGCCTAGGAAACACATGTTTTGCTCAAGTAAACATAGGAAACACGTTTTGCTCGAGTAAGCCTAGGAAACACACGATTGCTCGAGTAAGTCCAGAAAACACATGATTGCTCAATTCAGCCCAGGAAACACCATTGCTCACATGAGCACAAGAAACACACCGGTGATTGTCTAAACCCAGGAATCACACAATTGTTTGAGTGAGCCAAGGAAACACATGATTAGCCGAGTGAGCCTAGGAAACACGTGATTGCTCAAATGAGTCAAGGAAACAAATGATTGCTGGAGTGAGCCCAGGAAACACGTGGTTGCTCGGATGGGCCCAGGAAACACACCATTGCTCGAGTCAGCCGAGGAAACACAAGATTGCTTAGGTCAGCCCAGAAAACACACCTTTCCTCGAGTGAGCCTAGGAAACACACCATTGCTCGAGTGGGCTGAGGAAACACAAAATTTCTTAGGTGAGCCCAGAAAACACACCTTTCCTCGAGTGAGCCTAAGAAACAAATCATTGCTAGAGTGGACCTAGGAAACACACCATTGCTGAGTAAACACAGGAAGCACATCATTGCTCGAATCAGTCCAGGAAACACACTAATGCTCGAGTGAGCCGAGGATATTTAAGATTGCTTGAGTGAGCCCAGGAAACACACGATTGCTCGAGTGATTCCAAGAAAAACAGTATCTTTTTGGTAAGCACCCATTTTAACGATTCCAGGAAAAACACCATTGCTCAAGTGAGCCTAGGAAACACACGTTTGCTCGAGTGGGCCAAGGCAATAATTGATTGCTCGAGTGAGCCAAGGAAAACATGATTGCTCGAGTGAGCCCTGGAAACACATGATTGCTTGACTGAGTTTAAGAAAAACAGAATTGCTTGAGTAAGCACAGGAAACACAATTGCTCGAGTGAGCCCAGGAAACACACCACAGCTCGAGCGAGTCCAGAAAACACACTATTGCTCGAGCGAGTCCAGGAAACAAACCACTGCTCGAGCAAGTCCGGATCACTTGAAACTTTGGATCATTCAAACACCTTGCTCACTCTCGTGTCCACAAACTATTAGTGTTTTACTGAAGGTGCCACCTTACTAATGTAATGATAAACAAAACTATAAGATTACAATAGTTTTATTGCCTCCATTTTTCATAAAATATTCCCGCAAGATAAACATACAACATTTACATAAAATATTTATACACTTCTATCACAATTTCAACACAACACAAATCTTAAAATTTCACTAACAACAAAAACATCAATGATAAAATTTAAAGAAATGAGAAAAAAAAACAACATTTTCTTCTTTAAAAAAAGAATACAAATTTACAACAAAATTCCACAGTGTATTTCCCCAAAACAGTTGGCACAAAAAGGTAAACTTCAATATCTCATGTTGAAAAAAAAAAGACTTATGAAAAAGAATTTTCAACAAAATGCTTCAAAAATTTTGAACATAAACATTTACTTAACTCTTATCATGCTTAACACAACTGATTCTGCCATTGCGACCAGTGCAGATCAAGTTCAGCCTGCACATCCATGCAGTCTGATCATGATCTGCACTGTCCGCCATTTGTCAGTATCTTTTTGGTAAGCACCCATTTAACAGTTAATGGTACTGTCCAAAATTGACAAATGGACAAGTTCATTATAGTATATCAGCAGGGTAAGGATTAATAATTACCTGAATATGTACATATTCAAATCTGAGATAAATTTGGTTATTTCTGTAAGTACTCACAAGTAATCTGGTTTAAACAGGTGATCATTTTTAAGAGAAGTACAATCATACAATTACAGCATTTATCCTTTAAAGTGCATTTACTAATATAATACCTTGGTGTCAAAGCACAGTATCATTTCTCAAGAAAGACTTTATGTAAATCATGACTTCTCTTCCAATAACCAAAATATAGCCTAATAAAAATTGAAGAAGGCTTTATTAATAAATGAACCAAATATTAATCAAATGATATGCCTTAGTTCTAGTAGTATTAAGGAACTGGATCGGAAATGGCAATCGGTAATTTACGAATTCTTATTTTGCATTTTGATATGGCTAATAGGAGTCTGAAGCTATGATTATACCAAACAATTGCAAAATCGCACACCGAGAATACATAACCAAACCCATATATTTCCTCCGATTGTTTTTGGCCCATCTGTTTTCTCAAGTATATGTGTGGCATTACATTTGAGAGGATGGTCTTGCAATTAAGAAATGAGAAAAGTTAAAGTAGTAATGGTTTACTTTGTTTAAATTTTCATCTTATTTTCCCAGAAATATACATGAAGATATACACAAGGCTTTGCGACTTTGTCCAAATTAAGATACCAAAAGTCTGATGTACCATTGAAACGACGATCAACACAAATTATACTATTATTTATGGCATATCTTTTATGTATCCCTTAAATATTTTTCTGAAGGATATTTGACACAACTGAAAAAATCAACCGAAATTATAAAATTGTAGGTACTCTTATGAAGACTTTATATCACAAAAATACAAAATCTATTATAATAAAGGAATGTTTTGTTATGAATATCCAAAATATATACAAAATTATTGTGTAGTACATAACATGATATTGCACATAAAGAATACATATTACAACATAACATGATTGTGTTCTTAGCTTATGAAAATGTTAAAATCAATGTGTACACACTTATTATATCTTTCACATGCATAATATGAAAACGATATACGATGAACCCTGAAAAAAAGCAAATTCAAGTCTATCTCCTGCTTAACAATAAGTCAAAATAAAAGTATAATTTTGGACTGTATAATAGGTAAAAGTCCTCTTCGTATATCTTTCAGATAATATTTGCCTCAACAACTTATAATTGTACATAGTTAATTACACACTCTAGTTTCATTATCAATAACAACGTCTATAATTCAAATATTTGGAAATAAATTTGGAACAAAATAAGATGTACATCCATAAGAAACTTTCACATTACCTTGGGGTGGAGATGTAAGGAAACACAAGATAACAGAAACTGATTTTTTTTTTTGACAAGATGAGGAGGGGATGGGGTAAATCCCAAATAACGCCCCTACCCTCTCAGGAACACAACTTCATGTGCTGAATAACATTATCATAAAATTTAATGACTCCATGTTAAAAGCTCTATGAAAATAGCATGGCCCTTTATGCATATATCAGACCGAGTCAAGGGTCATTATTCTGGTCTGGCTGAGTGAAATTCCAAACAAAAACAGAGGTGCACCACTTCATACATGTATAACAAGTAACAATCCTATAACGTTTCAGAACTCCATGTCAAATATTTTTTGATACAGGCAACACAAAACTTTTAGGTCTTTAAATACTTTTGAAAAAATCAAGATATAACTGTTCTTACAAACAAAATCCTGTGTGGAAAACCTCACATGTTGAATAACATTCCTCTGTTTGATGATTCTAGGTCAAATATTTTTTGAGATATGCACAACACAATTTCAGGCAAACGGATAGATGAAGAGATGTATGGAGAATGGTAAACATTAATGTCCTGCAAATGACACACCATAATGCCCTTTATTACATACTCTTTTCTGTTCCCCATTAAGTTACAATGGTACCGGAAACGTCAATATTTTTCCATACACTAACGCCTGAATTTCATATTGTGTGTGTGACGTCATTTAATGTGTATCTTTACATTGATTTTTTAATTAAGTCCAGTATGGACAATTTAATTCAGGCTATTAAAAAAATTGTAATATTTACATTACATTTATATATGTAGATACGTATACTATGTAATAAAAACGTTATTTCTTTGCATCGGGAAATATGCACTCGTTCTTTAGCAGAAGAATATTGCGCAACATTAGGAGCTGCAGAACTCATGCATATTTCCAAATACAAAGCTAATAACTCTCAAATATAGGACACAATAAAATAAAAAATATACTATTCCATAAAACATTGTGCTATGGATCATCGTGTCAACTGTGAACATACAAAATTTCTACCTACAAATTTTCCCACTTCGCCGCTTCATTTTTGCATAGTTATTACCATACATCACTATCATTTCTTCTAAAACTAATTAATTTTACACAAAAAAATTCACACAGCCAAGTATAATGACCCTTAAAAATAATGTAGGGGAATGTTTGTTTCCTAAAACTGTCATAAATACCTGTAATTTAAATACAAAACAGTAGAACCATGAAATAAATTTTCTGTTTTAATCATCATATATGAAAAGTAAGAGGGACTTGAAACAAGAGGGCCAAGATGGCCCTAAGTCGCTCACCTGAGAAACACACCATAACACAACATATTAAACAGAGTAAACATGTTTGACCTAGTGATTTCATGGAAAAAAATATTCTGACCAATTATCATTAAAATTGGAGCAAAAATCTTGAGTATAAGTAAGTATTTTCTTTGATTTGACCTAGTGACCTAGTTTTTGACCCCAGATGACCCATATTCGAACTTGACCTAGATTTCATCAAGGCTATCATTCTGACCAAATTTCATGAAGATCAATTGATAAATACAGCCTCTATCGCATACACAAGGTTTTTCTTTGATTTAACCTAGTGACCTACTTTTTGACCCAAGATGACCCTTTTCAAATTCGGCCTAGATTTCATTAAGGTTATCATTTTGACTTAATTTCAGGAAGATCAATTGAAAAATACAGCCTCTATCGCATATACAAGCTTTTCCTTTGATTTGACCTAGTGACCTAGTTTTTGATCCCAGATGACCCATATTCAACCTTTATCTAGATTTCATCAAGGCAATCATTCTGACCAAAATTCATGAAGATTAATTGAAAAATACAGCCTCTATCGCATACACAAGGTTTTTCTTTGATTTGACCTAGTGACATAGTTTTTGACCCCAGATGACCCATTTTCAAATTCGGCCTAGAATTCATCAAGGTTATCATTCTGACCAAAATTCATGAAGATTAATTGAAAAATACAGCCTCTATCGCATACACAAGGTTTTTCTTTTATTTGACCTAATGACCTAGTTTTTGACCACAGATGACCCATATTTAAACTTGGCCTAGATTTCATCAAGATAATCATTCTGACCACAATTCATGAAGCTTAATTGAAAAATACAGCCTCTATCGCATACACAAGGTTTTTCTTTGATTTAACCTAGTTTTTGAACCCAGATGACCCATTTTCGAACTTGGCCTAGATTTCATCAAGGCTATCATTCTGACCAAAATTCATGAAGCTTAATTGAAAACTACAGCCTCTATCGCATACACAAGGTTTTTCTTTGATTTGACCTAATGACCTAGTTTTTGACCCCAGATGACCCATTTTCGAACTCGGCCTAGATTTCAAGGTAATCATTCTGACCAAATTTCATGAAGATCAGTTAAAAAATACAGCCTCTATCGCATACACAAGCTAAATGTTGACAGAGGACAGACGACAGACAGACGCCGGACATCGAGCGATCACAAAAACTCACCTGAGCATTGCTCAGGTGAGCTAAAAATACATATACTATGATTTTAGATACATGCATGTGGATAAAAACATGAAAAGACAAGAAAATAAATTAAAACTTATTCTGTTTTGGCTATTTCATAATTTTGCAATCACAAGTTTTACGAAATTGTCAATATTTCTATTTTACAATAAAGATCCCCCCAAGGAATGCCTTAACTTACACATGAACAACTCAATGTGGCAAGAAATGAGTTCTGATGAACATCATCCATACATAAAAACACACATTTATACAAATTCTCTACATTAAAACTTCAATGAGATTTCTTCATAAAATTGTGTGTCAGATCTGTAGTAAAATTCAACAGCAAAATAAATACTATTTCCTATTCATGTGGTCACTTTCCTAGATCAACAAAACCATTTCTTTTCAACCTATGTAGTTTGATTTAAGTGAAAGAAAAAAAAATGTTAGTGATAGTTAAAAGCTATTAAACTTGGAAAAATCCTGTTCATATCAAATAACATTTCACATGCAGAGAGTCCCCATATTGTGACATTTAATTCCTTGGCAACTGTCATTGGATTTTCGAGACATTTTTCTTTTCAGAAGAACCATATCTGTGTTACAGATGTCATTGCACTATACCCTCTGTATCTCAAACAGTTTCACATTTGTATCATACCAGATTGGCGGATCAACATTTCTGAAATGCAACAATATAAAGTAAGGAATAACAAACATGACTTTCCACTAAGTTTCCTGAAAAAATTATCTCAATATTCTACATCAGATCATCACTGCAGAGTGGTATTTTGGTGGTCTGTTTTTTTTTCCCTTTTGAGACATATTAACAGTGTTCCATTACAGTGTATTTAACACATCTACTTCAACAATTCTACGAATGATACGAAATTAATTCTGTGGCACACTTAACAAGCAGTTTTAGAACTGAGAGTCACTTTCATTTGTTAGTGTTTATCGTACTACAAACAATTATATTCCAGTAACTTTCAAGTCTCTACTCCCATAGAGCGTACAACATATACATATCAGCCTCATCACCAAGTACAGCAGTATTATTAAGCCTACCTATTTAAAGCTGCATAGAAAAAAGTAGGAAAAACAGTCAAATAAGCTATACCATGAAACCTTCTACATTTAGAAATCATGCTCAGTTGCTAAGCTCTGTCCATTTCAGTTATTTAAGGTAAATCTGCACGTTTGGATCGAAATTTTTTCTACAATGTAGAATTTAATTAAACTCTGATTTTTCAAAACTTCAGGATATACCTAGAAAATGCAGCAAATAAAAAAGATAGGATTGTGTGCTTGGTTTTTTGCTAGACTGATTTGAAAACTTTGGACCTCACACAATATTTCATAATGGGAGTCTATGGGGAAATCATAACTTTCATAAGATATTTGCAAATAGAAATTTTTCTACAATGTAGATTTTGATGAATCTTCTCACAGCTGTAAATAAACACATGGCCTATATTTTGGTGAAATAAAATGTGTAGGTCCGTGCGCTTATTTTTGAGATATCTGACCATGATTAAAAAGATCCGGACATTTCACGCTAATTTTAAGACAGTTTGAATATTCTAATGTGTCATATGTTTTAATATCATATTTTGACTTTAGAAATATAGCAACAGTGCCATTGTAATAAATGTATCCATGGTTTCGATTAATTCGTAAAATGATTTTCATTTCCGTACGCCGAATCCAGGATTTATTCTACGTTTTCTGGATAAATGACGTTACGCCATAACTTCCGGTTTATCAAACGTGCAGAACTACCTTAATGCTGAAGAGCTCATTTCATAGCCTCTATTCCTACACCTAATAACATATCATCGGCTGATAGAATCCACAAAATGTAATCACTTCATGCAATCTTACCTGAGATATATAACTCCCCATAGGTATGTCCTGAACCACATGGTAGTTCCGCTATTGGCCTGGTATTTCCTGATCAATATAGGGTGCGGCACTGGTAAAAGCCCTACTAGAGTCCCATGTTGAAGGAATTTCAATATCTCACTTTCATCTGTGAGTCCCCTGAAATAAATATGCATCTCTTCTAGTATATTGTTACTCAAAAAAGACTTTTCCTTAGGACTGGTTGTCCCTGCTCTGCTAAGATTCATTTCTTCATTAAGAAGCCATTAAGCTTGTCAGCAGAAGGCTCGCAGCACTACCAAAGTGCTAATCCGAGCCTGCAGCAAGCTCAGAATAAAATCTAAGGTTTTCTGCCATTTTGAAAACAGGAAAGTCAGTGAATATGACTTTCAGAAAAGATCAAATTTACTACCCTATTCAGATATATCTGGTTGTATTTTGTCTAAATCTTCATAGAGTCTTGGTTTGTCAGTTTGAATTATGCTATGACCCGCCTACATATACAAACTAGTAAACAGGAGACTTCAGTAAAACAATGAAATCTACAGATTTATTGAATAAACATACTTGTCTATACATATCTTTTCCACCTGTGGAACAAGCACCTGTAGCATTCTCATGATTGTCTGTAAAGGTAACTTGTGTTTCCAGGAATGTACCTGTAAATTGTAACGTAATATGTAACAGAACAAGTTACAGAAGGCATACATAGGATCAAAACTAGTATAACACTAAATCAAAATGATTTCAAAGCAAATTAAAGCGTAACATTCTAGTAGATGTCCAGTCAGAAAAAGCTACCTAAAAGTAAGGTTTACATTGTACACAAGTACAACTTACTTCTATAGAAGTTTCATAAAAGCAATCCAAACCCCGTTATCAGAGTTTTAAAGTAAATCTTATAGAAATAAGTATAAATTCTTTGGGGGGGTGGGGGTCGCACGTACTAAGCAATTTCTGATTAAGTTTATGCACTTGGACAGGAACTGCGAAAGAAACATTCTAAGTTAGACCATACCCAATCAGGGGTGGCAACCCAGCCTCCTCCAGCACTGGATGTTGATCCAGCCCTCTTGAATGGAGCCCTGGCAGTTTCACTACTGGGTGTAGTAGGTGTAGCAGGTGGAGTTTCCTGTAACAATAAAAACAATTCAACATTCTCGGAAACTGATTTCAATTGAATATTACAAAGGCATTAGGAAATATCTTTCTTGATTTCAAACAACTGATCAATGAAGACTACAATGCCACTTTAATACCTCAATATTAGGCTTAAGGTATACTAACATACTAAAAAACAAATGATTCAAATTCTCAATATATTAATAAGACATAACGTTATGGCAAATCTACATCTAGTATTGACCTTGGATTTCATTAATTTTAGCAAACGATATCTCAAGAATAAATATAATATACAGAAAACATAAGCCTACCATGCTTTTCGACTTCTGCATTTTCCCTTGAGCATCCTTTTCAGTGCCTGAAGGGGCCATGGGATCTTCTATCTCATTTTTGGGCTGTATATTCATCGTACCAGTCGATGTAGCTAACTCCTGCATGGGTTCTTTGTGAACTTCATCTGGGGCTGCATGCTCAGTCATTTTCTCTAAGCCTGAAATATGGTATCAGCTGTGTTAAATATACTACATAAAGGCATTTCATAAGTATACTTAATTTAATACTGGAGTCACAGCAGGCAGAAAGGTACCCTACAGTTAATTTTTGACACTTTGAGATAAGTACTGATTTTATGTACATATAACGCACATCTTAAATATACCCACATTATACAATATTGATTTATATGTATGAGCCACAGCATGCAAAAAGAGTACCAAAGTATATTTTTAACACATGAGGTATATTTAAATCATATCTTTATCATTTAATGAAAATTTTAATAATCAACTGCATACATCAATAGTGAATTTCCTTAACCTGTTATAAAAAATACAAATTGCACTGTTTTCTTTACCAGATCATTAGTAATGTTATAAGACAGAAAAAAATCAGCTCTACATATCCAAAATTTCTGCAAAGTTTTCTTTAAAATTTGCTTCTTCATTTGTTTTTAATTTTTAGAGGCTACTTATTTTCTTACCCTGTCAAATACTTGTTACGACTAATTTTCAGTGGCCTTCCGAGTAAAATATTCAAATCATGGGCAAATATGAACATTCTTACACTTTAAGTGTTGAATTGATGGCAGTCCAATTAATACAAAAATGTTACCTTTGGAACAGGAAATCAGTATATGCGGTCTTGGTGTATTTGTGAAAAAAATAAAAATTGATTCTCCGATATACTGAGATGTGTACAATGATCAAAACAGACATTCTTTGAAGCAAAATTACATGTCAAAGTTCCATGAAACAAGAACAAGCTGAAAATGTATCATGCAATATTTGCAGGTACTAGCCTAACATAGCGCCAATCTACTTTAAACTGTACAATGCAAAAAGAAAATGCATGTTTTTTTTTTTGTCATTAAGCAAGTATAACAATACTACCTGCAGAAAAAATTTGAAGTCGCTTGATTTGATTAACAAAAGAATATACAACTGGCAAGCTTGTGGCAATATCAGGTAATAAAGCTTAGAATGAAAACTAGAATGTGTCTGTAGAACACAGGGTGTGCCCCCCACTGGTACATTTGTCACAAATAAGGGGAAATCATTCAAATGTTTGCAGTCTTACTGGGGTATAGCCTCAAAAAAAAAAATGAAATGGATTCATTATTCTATACCATATACTTTTTGAGCGATGAGCATCACAAACAAAAAATCCACTATTTTGGCTATTTCAAGGGTCATAACTCTGTAATAAATGCTAAAATTCTCAAAAAGAATGCCAAGTGTACAAGGTCACATTATGATAAAGACTCAAGCAAGGTATCATGAATTTACATTAAATACTTTTTGAGTGAGGCATATAATTAGGTGAAAATGTGCATTTTTTGACTATTTCAGAGGCCATAACTCTAAAAATAGGGGGCGGAGCCAGACGAAAAATAGAAGATGCACAAGTTCATACCATGATAAAGACTCATGCAAGGTTTCATCAATTTATATCAAATACTTTTTCAGCTAGGCGTGTCAAAAGGTGAAAATGTGCATTTTTGACTATTTCAGGGGCCGTAACTTTAGAAATAGGGGGCGGACCCAGATGAAAAATAGGAGGTGCACAAGTTCATATCATGATTAAGACTCATGCAAGGTTTCATGAATCTATATCAAATATTTTTTGAGCTAGGCATGTCACAAGGTGAAAATGTGCATTTTTGACTATTTCAGGGGCCATAACTCTAAAATTAGGGGGTGGAGCCAGACGAAAAAATAGAAGGTGCGCAAGTTCATATCATGATAAAGTCTCATGCAAGGTTTCATTAATTTATATCAAATACTTTTTGAGCTAGGCGTGTAACGAACTTTGGACGGATGCATGGACAGACGCACGGACAAGAGCAAATCTATATGCCCCCACCACTCATGCACTCATGGGGGGGGGGGGGGGGGGGGGGGGGGGGCACAAAAAATAGAAGATTTGCGAAAGCTTGACTTTTGAAAACTCTCCCTTACACTAAGACTTGCCTATTATATACTTAATACTGCTGTCTATTCTGACTGACTCGTAATTCTGATAGCATCAAAGACGAAGACCAGAGTTATTATATGAAATATACATAATGAATATGGTTTATGACATGCTAAATATATATATATATATATATACTGGTAGGTTATATTTATATATGCATTACACAAAACCAGCAGCTCACGCAGGTCAACTACTCATTATTAAAGAAAATGATAAAAGCAATGTCAGGCAATCATTCCCTTGGAACGAAATGTATCAGTTGGGAAAGGTTCTTACTTGAAAAACATGTATGCACAAAATAAAATAACCCTTACTCTGCCAGGCAAAGTATCATAATATGTAGGAAATAGCATCCAGAAGTTAAAATGTCCCATCATGATATAGAACCGTGAAACTTTTAAAATACCTTTTGCTTTTACCATTTCTTTAACTGATGTTGGACAGTATGTCCTATGCAAGTCTCTGAAGTGTTGAAATCCTAGAAGTTCAATTTGATAAGTGCTGTTATAATATTGTATGCTCAAACGCCAGAAGCAACAAGTTAAACCAACAGTTCATTTCATAATGTACTGGAATAGGTACAAAAATGAGACAACTTTCAGCGTATGTAACTAGAACTGTCACAGGAGTGACTCATACCCCCACCATACGGTCTTGTCACAGAAGAATGGCAACCATAAGGAATCTTAAAAATACTTTGGAGTACTTCATCCTGGGCTTCCACATATAAGTAATACTAGTATAATACTAGTATAGTAATACTAGTAAATATATTAAATCTCTAATATTAGAGATACACTAAAAGTGAATACAAAGAAGTGTCTTACCGACCCATGTTACCACGGAAAAATGTTTTTACTTTTTACATAGGACTTATAATAAAAAAGATTGAAAATCTAAAAATAGGATTTCTAAAAATAGACTAATTCCTGGAATTTAAGGGGAAGAAACTCAGTACAAAGGTTAAAAAAGGTTACTTCCCTTTGGCTCTAAGCCAATCAGAATGAGATATAGTGAAAATACATCAAAATTAACATTAAATTCTAGGTAAAAGGGGACACAATTCAAGAAAAATAGTGTCAGAGTTATGCACCTTGTGTCACATGATGTGGGTGATGAGGTGGAACATCTATTTTAAGTCTGAATCAAATCCATTCAGTAGTAATTGAGATATAGTGAAAATACATCAAAATTAACCTTAAATTCTAAGTAAAAAGGGGCATAATTCATGAAAAATTGGTGTCAGAGTTATGCACCTTGTGTCACATGATGTGGGTGATGAGGTGGAACATCTATTTTAAGTTTGAATCAAATCCATTTTGTAATAATCGAGATATAGTGAAAATACATCAAAATCAACCTTATATTTAAAGTAAAAGGGGACATAATTCATAAAAAAATTTATTTCAGAGTTAAGCACCTTATGTCACATGATCTGGGTGATGAGGTGGAACAACTATTTTAAGTTTGAATCAAATCCATTTAGTAATAACTGAGATATAGTGAAAATACAACAAAATTAGCCTTAAATTCTAAGTAAAAGGGGACATAATTCATGAAAGCTTGGTGTCAGAGTTATGCACCTTGTGTCACATGATGTGAGCACATGATGTGGGTGATGAGGTGGAACATCTATTTTAAGTTTGAATCAAATCCATTCAGTAGTAACTGAGATAAAGTGAAAATACATCAAAATCAACCTTAAATTCTAAGTAAAAAGGGGCATAATTCATAAAAAAAATTGCGTCAGAGTTATGCACCTTATGTCACATGATGTGAGTGATGAGGTGGAACATCTATTTTAAGTTTGAATCAAATCCATTTAGTAATAACTGAGATATAGTGAAAATACAACAAAATTAACCTTAAATTCTAAGTAAAAGGGGACATAATTCATGAAAACTTGGTGTCAAGAGTTATGCACCTTGTGTCACATGATGTGGGTGATAAGGTGGAACATGTATTTTAAGTTTGAATCAAATCCATTTGGTAATAACTGAGATAATAGATTTCGGGACGCGACGGGACGGGACGGGACGCGACGGGACGCGACAAACGCGACAAAACTGACTCCTATATACCCCCCTCAAACATGTTTGGTGGGGGTATAAAAACGAAAATGATACTGACTTTATTTATTCTAGCACTGAACGCTTTCGCTTCTATAAAAATATTCACTGTTTATATTCTAGCACTGAACACTTTTGCTTTTATAAAAATTTCACTGTTTTATCAATTTTCATCTGAAAAGCTCCAGATGACACAACTACCAGTAACATTAAAAACAAGACTGCACATTAGCTCAAAAGCATTAACAACTAATGACACAATTCCATTTTCAAATGCATTTTAAACATTTCGAGGGAACAACAATATTCTTAAAACTTTCAAGAAATACATTTCTCATCATAGCTTATTATTGCAGTTGTTTTTAAAATGGAAACAGCTTGTAATCCAAAATTAATAACTTTTCCTCCAGTCGAAGGCAAAATTTCTGTCCAATAAATGTACATGTATTTCTACAAAAGAGCTGATCATTATTAAAAATAGATTCCTATAATGCTCTTATGAAAATGTTAGATATATACTTATATGTTACTATACCAACACAGTATTATTTTGTGCTTCAAGAAGTGCAAGATCGGTTGAATTTAATGCCACTATACAAGCTGAAGTCATATTAGTTACTTATTAAAACAGGTTGCATGGAGTACCATTCCTACAATTATTTCTTACCTACCTATACATTTTCTATTCAAAATAAAGGCCTTATTATACAAACTGATATGCAACATTTTGCATCACCATCGACTCGTGTTTTCTGAATCCATATCATCCTAGTCAGTCTGTTTGATAATACGCTGGGAACCAGACTATAGGGATCCCAGAAAACTAGGTCTGAAATTAATCTGTCCAACAGTACAACTATGGGATACGGCTTCAGATGAAGATACACGACGTATAGGTAGGTTATAAAAGAAACACTGCACTAGTTTATTGATCTTGGCATTTTGTATTCACTTTTTTTTGGTTATCTTATTTTTTACTCTGGCAACTTGAAAAATATCACAACCAACTCTATGTGATACAAACATCTAGACCTACACACAAGTATAATATTACATATATATGTCAGAAAAAATGTGTCATTTTCTCACGTATCAATATTTTAGATAAGCAGAGAAAATATAAACAGCTGTGAGGCCACCCTTGAAAACAACATACATATATTATGTTTGCCACAGCACATAACCCTGCTTAATTTACAAACCACATCAACATATTTTTTTTGGCAATAACAACAATATCATTCAAGTTTAACAAGAGGACCATGATGGTCCTGAATCGCTCACCTCTTCCCACATGATCCAGTTTTGAGTATGACGTCGTTTTTTCTATTATTTGACATAGTGACCTAGTTTTTGAACTCATGTGACCCAGTTTTGAACTTGACCTAGATATTATCAAGATAAAAATTCTGACCAATTTTCATGAAGATCCATTGAAAAATATGGTCTCTAGAGAGGACACAAGGTTTTTCTATTATTTGACCTATTGACCTAGTTTTTTAAGGCACGTGACCCAGTTTCAAACCTGACCTAGATATCATCAAGGTGAACATTCTGACCAATTTTCATGAAGATCCATTCAAGGGTATGGCCTCTAGAGAGGTCACAAGGTTTTTCTATTTCAAGACCTACTGACCTAGTTTTTGATTGCAGTTGACCCAGTTTCAAACTTGACCTAGATATCATCAAGATGAACATTCAGACCAACTTTCATACAGATCCCATGGAAAATATGGCCTCTAGAGAGGTCACAACGTTTTTTCATTATTTGACCTACTGACCTACTTTTTGACGGCACGTGACCCACTTTCGAACTTGACCTAGATATCATCAAGGTGAACATTCTGACCAATTTTTATGGAGTTCCATTCACAAGTATGGCCTCTAGAGAGGTCACAAGGTTTTTCTATTTTTAGACCTACTGACCTAGTTTTTGACCGCATATGACCCTGTGTCGAACTTGACCTAGATATCACCAAGATGAACATTCAGACCAACTTTCATGAAGATCCATTGAAAAATATGGCCTTTAGAGAGGTCACAAGGTTTTTCTATTTTTAGACCTACTGACCTAGTTTTTGATCGCACGTGACCCAGTTTCGAACTTGACCTAGATATCATCAAGATGAACCTTCACACCAACTTTCATACAGATCCCATGGAAAATATGGCCTCTAGAGAGGTCACAAGGTTTTTCTATTATTTGACCTACTGACCTAATTTTTGATGGCACATGACCCACTTTTGAACTTGACTTAGATATCATCAAGGTGAACATTCTGACAATTTTCATGAAGGTCTTGTGAAATATATGGCCTCTAGAGAGGTCACAAGGTTTTTCTATTTTTAGACCTACTGACCTAGTTTTTGACCGCACGTGACCCAGTTTCGAACTAGACCTAGATATCATCAAGATGAACATTCAGACCAACTTTCATACAGATCCCATGAAAAATATGGCCTTTAGAGAGGTCACAAGGTTTTCCTATTATTTGACCTACTGACCTAGTTTTTGATGGCACGTGACCCAGTTTCGAACTTGACCTAGATATCATCAAGGTGAACGTTCTAACCAACTTTCATGAAGATCTTGTGAAATATATGGCCTCTAGAGAGGTCACAAGGTTTTTCTATTATTTGACCTACTGACCTAATTTTTGATGGCACATGACCCACTTTCGAACTTGACCTAGATATCATCAAGGTGAACATTCTGACCAATTTTCATGAAGGTCTTGTGAAATATATGGCCTCTAGAGAGGTCACAAGGTTTTTCTATTTTTAGACCTACTGACCTAGTTTTTGACCGCACGTGACCCAGTTTCGAACTTGACCTAGATATCATCAAGATGAACATTCAGACCAACTTTCATACAGATCCCATGAAAAATATGGCCTTTAGAGAGGTCACAAGGTTTTCCTATTATTTGACCTACTGACCTAGTTTTTGATGGCATGTGACCCAGTTTCGAACTTGACCTAGATATTATCAAGGTGAACGTTCTGACCAACTTTCATGAAGATCTTGTGAAATATATGGCCTCTAGAGAGGTCACAAGGTTTTTCTATTTTTAGACCTACTGACCTAGTTTTTGACCGCATGTGACCCAGTTTCGAACTTGACCTAGATATCATCAAGATGAACATTCTGACCAATTTTCATGAAGATCCATTGAAAATTATGGCCTCTAGAGAGGTCACAAGGTTTTTCTATTTTTAGACCTACTGACCTAGTTTTTGAAGGCACGTGACCCAGTTTCGAACTTGACCTAGATATCATCGAGGTGAACATTCTGACCAACTTTCATAAAGATCCCATGAAAAATGCGACCTCTAGAGTGGTCACAAGCAAAAGTTTACGGACGCACGTACGCACGGACGGACGACGGACACCGCGCGATCACAAAAGCTCACCTTGTCACTTCAAGACAGGTGAGCTATAAACATGGATCAGATTATTCCCTTTCCATCTAAAATGACTGAAATCAGTTGGAATTGCAGACTGGCAATATCTCATCCTTAACCTTTTCCTTGCTAAATTTCTAAAATGGACTGGTCCACCATTCACTTTGGGCAGTATCATTTATTTTTTGAAGAGTTGTTCACTGGAAATTTACTCACTGAATAGTGAACAGTGCAGACCAAGATCAGCCTGAACAGATCAGATGTGCAGGCTGATCTTGGTCTGCATTGGTCACAAAGCCAAAATCACTTGCCGCCAGCAGGCTAAAGGTTAAACAATAATATAGATTTTCAAAAGTGGCCACAATATTAGTAAACACAGCATGATTTATTAGTAAGCAATCCTGATTAATTTGGTGTAGGTAAATTTTCTAACTGCACATCAGCGCTGTTACGTTTTTTCGATTTCGTTTTATGAACAGTAGCTGGTGTGACTTGCAAGGTATCAACTCTGAAAAATGGCCCACCGTCTAGGAAGGAAATATCCGGGTCACCGGCTAAGTCAGACTGGACACGCACTGTGTCAAAGATAGTACCCAAAGTTAGTTAAATACTAACAACAGAATATTTGTGAAGACTAAAGGTAAAAGTTGACTCTTTAACTACAGCCTAATCTGAAATATTGTAACTGTTTACTCTTTCAGTGCAACAAAGGTTTAAGAGTGACCAAATGGTAACTGTGCTATAAGAATCCTCATCCAAACTTGTTCACTCAAATATAATGCAATTTGGACATATTTTAAAAGTCAAACTTTGAATATTTCTACAAGTGATGAATTTAAGATAATTCTAACAATTTCAAACTAAGGAAAATAACTTGGGACAGTATATGCTCTACTTCTCTTCATGTAAAAAAGCTGCAATGAAGTGTTGTAGATTTATGCACAGAATAAATGTCTCATAGAGTACAACAAGGTTAACAGTATTTCAGACTTGGCTTAACACATCACATCAAAATGAAGTGTTAGGTAACTTACATAATGCTGGGTTTTTTAATAAGAAAGTTAACTTTCATTACTTAAGTAAACTTAATTTCAAAACAAAGTCAATCACACAACATATTATGTTAACTACAATATTGTGCTGTACAAACACTTTCATGCTTAATACTGTGAAATTATTCTCTATGTATTTGGCCAAAAGTGGACCATTCTGTTAAAACATCTGAAAGGTGTGATTTGCTATAAGCCCTTTCAGCCAATGTCAACACAAGTCTTCTGAGATTATGTGATCAACCTATGTTTCTGTTCTTGTTCAGGTAACAAATGAACATGATCATTTAAATTAAAGATCATGTAAATTTACAAACTACAGGTTTGGGCTTATGTAATACCATCAAAACTTTTCATGTCACACTGCAACTGTCCACTATTAAGGTAGTTCTGCATGTTTGAAAAACCGAAGTAATGGCTTAAATGCCATTTAATATCCGGATAACATACAATAAAGCCTGGACTCAGCATACGGAAATGAAAATCATTTTATGAATTAATGGCAACACATGAGTAAATTTATTCAAACCGCATCTTTACTTACTTTCTACATGTATAATTATATGGTCATATTGTAGAAAAAATTTTGATCCAAACATGCAGAACTACCTTAATGGTGGAGGAAAACATTAGGTGTCGATCCATAAAACTAAGTCCCAGTTAACGAATAAATCTCAATATTATATTCTTGGAATCCATAATTCATGCTCGCATGTGATAACAATTTTGATTAAAATCATGATGAAATTTTATTCCAATGAAATTTATAGATTTCATAGTATATAACACCTTTGATTTTGAGAACTACCTTGCCAAGAACTAAACAAGGTTGATCACATTTATAACAAAAACATGCAACAACATACAGCAGTCTGTTACTATGTATATAACTCTTACTGTACAAATATAGATTTGTTTTTGTTTTTGTTGGGTTAAACTTATATCGGCAGAAATACAGGTCATATGGTGACTTTCCAGTTTTTGATGGTGGAGGAAAACCCTAGGGGCATCTCTGGGCATTATTATTACAGGCACAATCGAGTATCTTGGTAGAATCATCAACCTTTCCTACGCCAGCTGGATGTCTCTAAAGAATTCTACACCCAATGCAAGGTTTTAAGCCATGAGGAGCAAGTAATCCAAGGTCAGCAACCTTAACTACGCAACCACAGAGGTCCCATATATAGTCTCAAACAGGACACCCTGTAACAATCTACTCCTTATCATTTTATATTTGCAACCGGTTTTAAACTTTCTATCTCTTAAGCTATAGGAAAGCTGGTATACACTGAAAAATCCCACAAAAGCAATCTTTTACCAGCTTACAAGCTTTACCAACCACAAACATTCCTTAAACCCAATCTTTGTATCATTTTCTTAAAGTGATATGAACTAAAAGTGAGATCATTTTCTGTCTGATGCCAGTTTCTGCTATTTCTGAGTACTATGTAAACAGCAATGCGTGCATTTTATCACTGCTGACTCGAGGATTAAGTATTAAAAGTTCATTGATTAATTGAAAATAATGAAATGTAGTACAGAGCAAAAATCATGACACTATAAGAACATTGTTGTAAAAAATCAATTTAATAACTTAAAATGAATTATATATATTAGATGGTACCATAGTCCATAGTTTCCTGCTATAAACCTCTATGCTAAGATTTTACCTATTCAGGCATGCTTTTGCAGGAATATTAGGCTTACAATATCAGATGCATATGTAAATATTTTTTTCATTTATCAAATTAAGTATCTTATTACCCCAAATTGTAAATGAGCCACGCCATGAGAAAACCAACATAGTGCGCTTGCGACCAGCATGGATCCAGACCAGTCTGCGCATCCACGCACTCTGGTCAGGATCCATGCTGTTCACTAACGGTTTCTATAATTGCAAAAGGCTTTGAAAGCGAACAGCATGGATCCTGACCAGACTGCACGGATGTGCAGGCTGGTCTGGATCCATGCTGGTCGCAAACACACTATGTTGGTTTTCTCATGGCGTGGCTCAAATGGGCAATTTCCAGAAACTTAGCCAACAGGGTCTTTTCGCTTTTCATGGAATTCTGATTTCTTTTTTTAATTCTTTAATGTCCCCAGTGACTTCCAGTTGAACTTTTATTTTTTGCACTAAATGAAGAACATCGAAGTGCTGAGATAATACTACAGTGCAAGTTTATTGCAGGAAATTATAGTCATTCAAAATGAAACAAGAGATAGCAGAATTTTTTTTTTTTTAAATCTACTTACGAGGAGTTGCAGCAAGAGAAACCTTGAGGGTTCCTGGTTCTGCCTCGGTTGCCGGCAGGGCACCCTCCATGGTCTGTGGCTCCTTGTGATCAGTGGGGGATGGCGTGTGCAATTTCTTCCCACGTTTTGTAAGGGCTTTGGAAATGGAGGAATGGTCCGTAGGTAGATTGGCTAGTTGGTGAAATACCTGCCGCTTGCGTATGATGGTGTACACTAAATTACTATTACCTGTAAATAAAAGGGAGCAATATATTCACAACTCTGAATTCAAACCAAATGGTAAAGAAAACAATGATTAGCTATAAAAAAAGTACCAATCTCTATTCATCACTGATTTAATTGCAGTTTCTAACTTTAATATAGTATGTTCAATAAACAGAAATATTACTCACTCGACTGAAAACTTAAAATTTTAAAAACATATTTTAAATTAGTGGACACTGCAGCTTTGATATTTTTCCCCACCTCTGCTTTGCTTTTTCTATAATTTTACTGAATATTTATGACTGTTTAGAATACATGATCCCTTTTGTTCACTACTAGATAATCCAATTTATACAGGAGATAATAAACAAGAGAGTAATATGATGCAAGAGACAAATGTATAGACTTACCATCAAACTGGTACTGTATAATATTATTGAATACTTCCAGTAGAAAAAACACAAGATGGTGATTTGTAGGACTAGCATACAGGAACCAAGGGGTGCTAAATGCCTGGAAACACAATATATGTATGTATAAAGATGGCATGTATTAATCATTGAAAATCCTTATTATACCCCAGTCACACATACCGCGTGGATAGTAACGTTTAGCCACGGATAGAAACATAGTAATCCGTATCGATCCGTACCTGAGCTGTACTTCAAAGTAGTAATCCGTATCAATCCGTATTAACACTTGGTCAAAACGTATTCAAGACTTATCCCAAACTTGCAAGTTTCTCCAACTTTTGAACATGCACAAAAGTTTGAGCGATCCATAGCCATTTGAGCGTGACTTTAGTCTAACTTGGTTGAACCTTATTCATCCGTAGTTAAACGTACTAAACGTAGTTATCTGTACTGAAATGTACCTTGCCGTAGTTTGACATGATGTCAAAGATAATCGTAATGAAAACGCTGGCTACACGTGACCTATTTATATGAAACTTACCGCCCCGTTACTAAACCTTAATGCGAATGTAGTCATGCGTATAGATCCGTAGCTGAACCTAGTTATCTGAGGCTGCCCGTACTTAAGCATAGTTCAACGTAGTTCACTGCAGATCCGTCCATGCACTGGGCAAGTTTCCAGGTGCAGTAAAATGTAGTCCAAGGTAGTACGCCGTACCTATCCGTACTTATTCGCGTCCTGTATCTTTTTGTTCCCCATTTCTCACCATTTTTCCCGTACTAAGACATACTGCTCAGTACTTATCCGTGTCCACTCCCCCACAGACCAATCCCCTCCGCACCGTACCTAAACGCACGGACATATCCGTATGTGTGACTGTAGCTTTAGTCAGCTAAAAATCATAATGCATATCTCAAACTGAAAAATAACAAGAGGGCCATGATGACCCTGGATCGCTCACCTGAGTAATATGAGCTGCATGTTTCAAATGTCAAACTGATATTAAAATATTAAGAAAGTAGGTCAGTAGGTCACATTCATGGTAACTGAAAGACAGTTTTAAAATCGGTGTACAAAACTGAACATGTCATCCAAATTTCAAGGCTGTATCTTAAAAAACAAACAAGAGCTGTCGGATGACAGCGCGCTCGACTATTCGAAGAATTGATTGAAGAATGGGGTCAAAATATTTCCATAGATTTTCAGACAAAAGAAAAAAATGGATTCAGCAAAAAATGTTCCTGTATTTGTGGATTTCGATAAGTCTTGCACTAAATGGCAATGTGTGACCATGATGGCAAATATGTTATTAAGTTATATGTTAGGCAAAATATGGACTTGTATGAAAAATTTAACTAATTTCCAAGTCCAAAAAGGGTCATAATTCAGTCAAAATACAGAGTTATTGACAGAGTTATGTACACTTGCCTACAGATGGAAATCTTGTTGATATATTAGTGTTAAAAGTTTCAAAGCCACAGTTCAAATAGTTTTGACAAAAATTTCGAAGTCGAAAAAAGGGCCATAATTCAGCCAAAATAGTTGTCAGAGTTATGTACTCTTGCCTACAGATGGAAATCATAATGATAAACAAATGTTTAAAGTTTAAAAGCCATATGTCAAAATAATTTTATAGTCTTGACAAAACATGGACATATACCAAAACAGAACCAATTTCCAAGTTCAAAAAGGGCCATAATTCAGCCAAAAAAGATGACAGAGTTATGTACTCTTGCCTATTGATAGAGACTATAATACTGAACAAGATATAAAAGTTTCAAAGCCATTTGTCAAACACTTTACACAAAATATAAACTGGTACGAAAAACTTAACCAAGATTTCTAAGTCAAAAGGGGCCATAATTCAGCCAAAATTCTTGATGGAGTTATGTACTCTTGCCTACAACTGGACCTGGTGATGGTAAACAAGAGTTGAAAGTTTCAAAGCTTTATCTCAAAAGACTTTGTCAAAATATGAACTGGTACGAAAAACTTAACCAAGATTTCTAAGTCAAAGGGGCCATAATTCAGTCAAAATGCTTGACAGAGTTATGTACTCTTGCCTATAACTGGACATGGTGATGGTAAACAAGTGTTGAAAGTTTCAAAGCTTTATCTCAAAAGACTTTGTCAAAATGTGGACTGGTACGAAAAACTTAACCAGGGTGTGACGCCGACGCCAACGCTGACGCCGTGGTGAGTAGGATAGCTCTACTTATTCTTCGAATAGTCGAGCTAAAAAGTAAGTCAGTAGGTCAAGGTCACAATAAGGTGACCCCTTATCACTTGAGGTCATCAGGTAATTATAATTTAACAGTCTAGGAAATATGATCTGATAATTTTTTAACTTTTTTATCCTATATAACTATGACAAGTGTCCCCCAGGGCTGGGCCTCTTTTCACCCAAGGGGCATAATTTGAACAACCTTGTTAGATCCACTAGGCAATGCTACATACCAAATATCATAGGCCTAGGCCTTGAACTTTCAGACAAGAAGATTTTTTAAGTTTTTTCCTAATATATATGTCTATGAAAAACTTGGGACCCCCTGGATGGGGGCTCCTTTCAACTCGGGGGCATAATTTGAATAATCTTGGTAGAGGACCACTAGGCAATGCAACATACCAAATATCAAAAGCCTAGGTCTTGCAGTTTCAGACAGGAAGAGTTTTAGTTTTTTTCCTATATAAGTCCATGCAAAACTTGAGACCCCCCAGGGCAGGGCCTTTTTTCAACCAAGGGTAATAATTTGAACAATCATGGTAGAGGACCACAAGGCAATGCTTCAAACCAAATATCAAAGGCTTAGGTCTTGTGGTTTCTGACAAGAAGATTTTTAAAGTTTTTTTTCCTATATAATAAGTCTATGTAAAACTTGGGACCCCCGGGGCGGGGCCTCTTTTCACCACAGGGGCACAATTTGAACAATCTTCATATAGGACCAATAGATGATGTGACATGCCAAATATCAAGGCTCTACGCCTTGCGGTTTTGGACAAGAAGATTTTTAAAGATTTTCCTTATGGTAACCAAAGTTCTGCATGGAATTAAATTCTTTGAACAATTTTGAAAGGGGGCCATCCAATGATCATTCCTGGGAAGTTTGGTGTAATTCTGCCTAGTGGATTTTCAAGTAGATTTATTTTTTAGAAAATGTTGACGATGACGGACATTGAGCGGTCACAAAAGCTCACCATGAGCAGTGAAAACTAAAATTATATATTTGTAAGAACTAATGTAAAATGTTAAGTCTGCATTTCTAAAGCATCTCAGATGTTTTATTTTTCAATTTATTTTTTATTGTATTATACAGGGATATTTCGCAAACATTTTTTGCCTCATATACATGTTTATGTATACATGAAATATACATTTTTATACATTTTAAGAGAACTAAACAATTTAAAATGTATCTTTGTCATAATTTTCACAATCTTCTTTATCTTCTATTTTCAGAAGCTTGCCCTGGTTCTTTTACATTTACAATGTAAAGCATACTTCATAAACGCCAAGATAACTGTTTTTACTTGTAGTTATAACAACAGTGCATCCAACTCCATACTCTTGGGAACAAGTATACACAGTAATATTTGTTCATGACTAACCTCAAGAAGATGCAACAGTTTGGTGCTTGCAACCATGGATAGGGTCTTCAGATATGGAGATACTGCAAAACATCAAATCACAAGAAATAATATTTTGAAAATAATGCCTCTGCAATATTCTCAGTATGCTAAATACAAAACCAAAATTAACAAACTGCACTAAGCCAAATTGCAACCAAACATAAAACATATCTTTTAACGAAGCATTTCAATGGACGGCATGAAGAACTGGAACTGTCACAGGAGTGACGAATACCCCCACAATACGGTCTTGTCACAGAAGAATGGCAACCATAAGAAAGACATTGTCACAAGAAGGTGCAATTTAAATCGAACTTGACCTGTATTTTATGATGTTACACATGTACCAAAATTTATCTAAATCTGTCAAGCCTTTTGTGAGTTATTGTCCGGCAACCATGAGTTTGACAAATTTTAAGTTGGAAAGGGGCCATAACTACATATAAAATTGGTGGTTTGTAGCCAAAGTCGAACTTTACCTGTATTTTATGATGTTACACCTGTGTACCAAAAACATTTAAATCTGTCAAGAACTGTCACTGGAGTGTTTAATGACTCCAATGGTGGATGAATATTGCATAATAGCTTGAATCTGTGTTAAAAAATATCAAATAATAAGAGAGGTACAGATAAAGTGTATCAGAACACTATATAAGTATAATTCTAAGCAAAAAGGGGGCATAATTCAGGAAAAATTGGTGCAAGAGTTATGCACCTTGTGTCATATGATGTGGGTGATGATGTGGAACAACTACTTCAAGTTTGAAACAAATGAATTTCGCAATAACTGAGATATAGTGAAAATGCATCAAAATTAACCATAAATTCTAAGTAAAAGGGGGCATAATTCATGAAAAATTGGTGTCAGAGTTATGCACCTTGTGTCACATGATGTGGGTTATAAGGTGGAACATCTATTTTAAGTTTTAATCAAATCCATTTAGTAATAACTGAGATATAGTGAAAATGCATCAAAATTAACAAATTCTAAGTAAAAGGGGGCATAATTCATGAAAAACTGGTGTCAGGTTATGCACCTTGTGTCACATGATGTGGGTGATAAGGTGGAACATCTATTTTAAGTTTGAATCAAATCCATTTTGTAATAACTGAGATATAGTGAAAATGCATCAAAATTAACCATAAATTCTAAGTAAAAGGGGGCATAATTCATGAAAAATTGGTGTCAGAGTTATGCACCTTGTGTCACATGATGTGGGTTATAAGGTGGAACATCTATTTTAAGTTTTAATCAAATCCATTCAGTAATAACTGAGATATAGTGAAAATACATCAAAATTAACAAATTCTAAGTAAAAGGGGGCATAATTCATGAAAAATTGGTGTCAGGTTATGCACCTTGTGTCACATGATGTGGGTGATAAGGTGGAACATCTATTTTAAGTTTGAATCAAATCCATTTTGTAATAACTGAGATATAGTGAAAATGCATCAAAATTAACCTTAAATTCTAAGTAAAAGGAGGCATAATTCATGAAAAATTGGTGTCAGAGTTATGCACCTTGTGTCCAATGATGTGGGTGATAAGGTGGAACATCTATTTTAAGTTTTAATCAAATCCATTTAGTAATAACCGAGATATAGAGAAAATGCATCAAAATTAACCCTAAATTCTATGTAAAAGGAGGCATAATTCATGAAAAATTGGTGTCAGAGTTATGCACCTTGTGTCCAATGATGTGGGTGATAAGGTTGAACATCTATTTTAAGTTTGAATCAAATCCATTTTGTAATAACTGAGATATAGTGAAAATGCATCAAAATTAACCTTAAATTCTAAGTAAAAGGGGGCATAATTCATGAGAAATTGGTGTCAGAGTTATGCACCTTGTGTCACATGATGTGGAAGATAAGGTGGAACATCTATTTTAAGTTTTAATCAAATCCAATTAGTAATAATTATAACTGAGATATAGATTTGGGACAGGACGGGACATGACGCGACAAAACTGACTCCTATATAGCCCCCCCCCCCCCCCCCACCACCATAATAATTAACTGAAAAGAAGTGGCAACAGACTCATGGACTATATCTCAGTTATAATTATTACTAAATGGATTTGATTAAAACTTAAAATGTTGCACTGACACAATTATTGGTGATCAGGGATCGAATTTAACTTTTTTTCACACTAGCAATTTTTTGCTAGTGCCATTTTTTTCCACTAGCAAAATGGTGGGTTCCACTAGCATTTACGTAAAGGCCATTTACGTGCTAAATTTATTAAGTTGTTTTGTTGTTGTTTGGTTTCATAACAAGCTTAATTCATTTACTGTGGAATCATTAACATTCGTGGGGGACTAATTTTCGTGGATTTCTTGGTTGAGTCAATCCACGAATTTTAATCCCAATGAACAAGTAAAATTCCCATTCATTTTATGTTCAAAAGCTGAAATCCACGAATTTATATCCCCACGAAATTGCTGTTTTGACCAAAACCATGAAAATTCATGCCCATGAAGTTAAATGATTTTACAGTATATGCTAAATGTTTCATACAAAGCATCACAGACACCAGTGTGTGCTCTGTACTGCCCAAATACATTAAAAAATCTCCATGCTTTTTTGTAGCCTCTTAAAAAGTGAAGGTAACAATCATTAGACAAAATTGATAAAATAACAAGAGCTATCAGTGGACAGCGCTCGACTATTCTCAGTGCTTGATAGTATAATATAAGCAATGAGTAAAACTTTAACATTACAATAAGCATATTCTAAGTCGAAAAGGGGCCATAATTCAGTCAAAATGTTTGATAAAGTTGCCTCCTTTTTACAGACTGGGGTCACGATGGTAAACAAGTATGCAAAATATGAAAGCAATATCTCAATGGACTTTGAAAATATTTGGGGTGGTACACAAACTTTAACATTTATTCTAAGTCGAAAAGGGGCCATAAGTCAGTCAAAATGCTTGATAGAGTTGCCTCCTCCTTTTTACAGACTGGGGTCATGATGGCAAACAAGTATGCAAAATATGAAAGCAATATCTCAATGGACTTTGAAAATATTTGGGGTGATACGCAAACTTTAACATTACAATAAGCATATTCTAAGTCGAAAAGGGGCCATAATTCAGTCAAAATGCTTGATAGAGTTGTCTGCTCTTGTTTACAGACTGGGGTCATGATGATAAACAAGTATGCAAAATATGAAAGCAATATCTCAATGGACTTTGAAAATATTTGGGGTGGTACGCAAACTTTAACATTACAATAAGCATATTCTAAGTCGAAAAGGGGCCATAATTCAGTCAAAATGCTTGATAGAGTTGTCTGCTCTTGTTTACAGACTGGGGTCATGATGATAAACAAGTATGCAAAATATGAAAGCAATATCTCAATGGACTTTGAAAATATTTGGGGTGGTACGCAAACTTTAACATTTGTGTGACGCTCATGCTCACGCTGCTAACGCTCACGCCGACGCCGGGGCGAGTAGGATATCTCCCCTATTCTTGAAATAGTCGAGCTAAAAATTATACTGTTTCCTTAGAACTTACCATTAACTATAATGGTCAACAGGCAGTCAAACAACGGCTGAAGTCTCTGATGGCCTGTGGTGATAATCTTATGAAATACCTGCAAATAAATAACAGATACCTAGCTTATCATAAGAAACATTTGTTGCAGTATTTTAATTGCTCTATTAAAAATACACTGACTTTAACAATTGTATATAAACAACTGTAAAAAGGCAACAACAAAAATTTATATACCTGATTTATGCAAATGTAAACTGAATAACAACGAACACAACAGTAGAACAGGACTCACATGCAACTAAAATTAAATATATTTTGTAAGAATGTAAGACATATGATGGGAGTAATCAGTTTGATATTTAACAATTACAGTTGAAGTTGCACCTTAAGCCCATGCTCAGGGAAACTAAACGGTGGTCTTTTTGTGCAGGTGGTGTTTATTTACAGGTTAAAATTTGAAATTGAAACTAGATCCAGGTGGTTTCTGTTCATACAACTGGTAAATTTTTGAATTGGAATGACTGTATACTTAATTGTCCCATAAAATTTATGCTGAAATATTAAGTTTGTTTAAGACAGCAAAAATGTTTCAACAAACTAAAGTTTGTCCGCTTACGCTTTATTGAAATCATGCATAGAATATGTGATGATTGCATAAAATAAAGAAATGGTGAAAGATCGCCACTCTACAATCAAAGAAATAGATGAATATAAACAATAGCTTCCATATGAAAGTCTTATAACTACTTTGAACTTACAATAATGAGGAAGTCAGCATGAGTGCCTGTAAATACAGGTATATCCATGGGAACTCTCACAGTATACGGTTTGTTCAATCTAACTCCAAAATTTCTCTCTCCACTTAGTAGCAACAGTATAAACACTCCTATATGCATCAAACCAACCCGGGCTGAAAATGATAAAAATGGACAAATATTCAAACAATAAAAAAAGCTAATACTAAAAGAAAATGACTTTAAACAAATATTACAACATATTCAGGTATTCTGAAAAAAAAAATGGGCTCTATGCTCTTATTGTTCTAGTCCTGTGGAACCATTTGTCCGTTTAATGTTTCTGTATTACAAAATACTGCTTAAGTCTGTGCTAGAGGAAGTGAGACATGTTGCCTGTTTCAATGCTCTCATGAACAGACACAACTCAGGTTTGCTAATATGTTGCTTAGTTGCATTTCATTGCATTTTATGCTTCCAAAGGATCTTCTTATATTTTGTTGCTTTACTAGTAACCTCTTTAAACTTTGCTGCCTCTGACCATTATATATTTCAAGCTATCAAAAAGTTTGCTCTGAAGGACACATTTTTATACATTAAATTTACTGAATGGCTTGCCAGTCAATAGTTAAAACTTTTGCCTGAGTTGCAATTTATTTATTAATTTTGTTGGGTTTAACGTCGCACTGACACAATTACAGGTCATATGGCGACTTTCCAGCTTTGATGGTGGAGGAAGACCCCAGGTGCCCCTCCGTACATTATTTCATCACGAGCGGGCACCTGGGTGTTCTCACCGACCTTCCGTAAGCCAGCTGGATGGCTTCCTCACATGAAGAATTCAACGTCCCGAGTGTGCCCGAGTTGCAAAGACTGTGGGTAGTCTTTACTATTGACTGGCAAGTCTTTCAATAAGTTTCATGGTTTCCATTTTCTTAAAATTTAGACTTTAAGCCCAGTATACATTTGTTGCATATAACCAGTCATACAGCATGAAATATGGACCAGTGATTTATGTAAGGAGTCATGTAATAATAACGTTAATTAACTGCACTGATTTCAATAAACAAGGCAAGCAGGAGATGGTGTAATCTAATTAATTTCAAATACTAAGAAATATAACCAAACTGCAAGCTCTACAATGTTAAACCCAACCTCCTTAATAATACTGAACTGATTTCTATGAGGGAATAAGTGTTGCCCAACACTGAAAACATTTACATTATATACGTAACTAGAGTACTTACATTGATCAGCCCTGGCATCATTCAGGTAATACAGGATTGGTACTAATATATCCAGTACATCACTGCTCTTCAACACGTAAAACATGAATTTCTACAAATAAAAAGTTTTATACAGCAAGATTTTACATTTTTCACTGGTGTGTTGTTTTTCCTATTTAAAGAATAATATATAACAGAACCATGTTTTAACATGTCAAAATAATATGAAGAGGCTATGCGCCTGCAGAATAATTTCACGAAGGCTAAGCTCGAGTGAATTACACATGCGACAATTAACTGATTTGTATTGTTGAGATAGGTTAAAACATGCATGGTTCTGCTATATAATATTTTGGTTCTAATAATCTAATATGTTTTTCATGTAAGCAAGTAGATGAAATAGGGAAGCACTATTTCATTGCAATAATAGTAGGTCTATGTTACATAAACCCATAACATGTTTTAAGTGTTAAAATATGGGATGTAACACATCCCAACGAATGACTTTGTACATAGACGTCTAGTTTGTTATTCTATGCGCGCAAGTGTCGATACAGTCTGTACAAATTTAGCTGTAACACCATTCTATCATTTTGATTTTAACCCTTAGCCTGCTAAACTTCTATAATGGACTGGTCGATCATTCAATTTGGGCAATTCCATTTATTATTCGAAGGGGTGTTCACTGAAAATTTACTGACTGAATAGCGAACAGTGCAGACCATGATCAGACTGCACGGATGTGCAGGCTGATCTTGGTCTGCACTGGTCGCAAAGGCAGAATCAATTGCCGCCAGCAGGCTAAAGGTTAAAATGCCTTTTATCTAAATAGTAAATCAAATGCGGAAGTACTTTTTATCAGCATATATATATCGCACCAAATAATGTTGACATGACGTCATATTTCGGTGTTGTTTTTTTCAAATTAGAATTCATTTACAAGGGATTTTCAGTGGTAGGACTTCCAACATTATTGCTAACATCACTAGAAACACACATTTGCTGAATATGCTTAATAAGATATATACCTACATTCTTGCTGAAAGGAAATTAGTGTACAATATTAAATGCTAAATGGATTTGTGAAGTTGTTGTCTAAGGAAAGGTTTCGTCTACAAGTGTAACACAGAAAGTTTGATAATGCACAAAAAAACACTAACATACACAATATCTGAAGCTGGGATCCATTATCATCATCATGTTGAGTATGGATCTGGTTATATCTTTAACTATTGTTATGTCTGATTAATTGAATAAACAGGAAATCTTATATAGATAATTGAGAAATATTTAACTTTTTGTGACAAATTCTCTATACTGATTGTACACATACTTTGTGTACAGTTTTTTAATAGCCCTTGTGTATGCAGCTGATTTACCTTGTTGATATCACACATTTTCCAAAATAAGACCAGTAACTCTTGATGAAACTGGATTTTCTTTGTAGATCCTGGTAAGTAGGTCTGCATCAATGGGTTGTTCAATAGCCTTGTTATACCTTTAAGTATGAAATGGAAATCCTGGAAGAGAAACACCTGTAGTACAGTTCTGTTTATTTGAAAGTGAAGATCACCATTTCAAGCTTAATCAGAAGAAAAATATACCAGGACAAACATATTTTATTTCACATAAATCATTCTAAAAACATTTCAGATGAAAGAAACTAATGATTCCAGATTTTATTTTGAAGTAATGTCAAGCAAAATTTAGCCTCCTACAAATGATTAATACTGCCTAACATATATCCAGAGATGTAGAAAACTATATCCGCTGGTACATGCACACAGATTTAAACATCATGCAAAGAGCTGGTAGATAACTTACCTCCTCCCTGTGAATCCTTGACAGATAATTCACAAACAGATTGTCAGAAGAAGTGGCCTGAAAATAAAACATTACGCTGAATCAATACTGAAACACTGAACTTTGTAGTGTTTAATCCAATGTTCAGCACAACAGCTGAAGGCATTGAAAAAACATCTGAAACAATCATGCTAGATTTTTTGCAGGAAGACAAACAGAATCTGACTCAATGTCTACAAAGATAAAAGATAAAATAAAATAATCATATTTTCTTCAGACTTTCGAGATCTGTGGTGATATCTTAGTGAAAAATCTTTTGTTCTATTTTATTGTCTACAGATTAACTTTCCAATTCAATTGTGATATAAAATTAGTTGGTAAATATCTTTATTATCAGATCTACATTTAAAGTAATTTCAACCAGGCTAAACACAGCCAAATGCTATGATAAAACATGATGTTCAAGTGTGGGTAGGGTGACAGATGTATTGACCTCCTGATGTCATAACCATCTGACGCTGAAAATAAGTAAAGCCTATAGAAGCAAATCTGATACTAAACTGTATACTGTTGTTTCATACACACAGCCACAGGAGAGCATATCACAGAAACTGAAACATTTCACAATTGGTCACATAATACAATAAGCAAAACAAAATAGTATTTTTACGTTTTCTGCAGGAGCTGGTACCTCATTCTGCGGTTCCATTGCGGTTCCCCCTGCTGTACCATCTACAGATACATTCTGACTGGATGAGTCGTTCTCCATGGTAACACAGAGCACCTGCAGGGCAGATTCAACCAGTGTTTCCCGAGAATCAGTGAACATCAGGTGATTGTATGGAAGTCCATAACCAACTGGGTCATATGCACAAACCACATTAATTAATGAGGTGAATAGTGGCAAGGCATGCCTGAAAATACACAATATAAATTATTCTATTACAGGGTTTCTCTTGACACATAATTCGGTGATGGTTAGTACACCATATTCCCAAATGACCCAAAAAACAATTCTGAAAGCATCAATAATGATGCCAATGAACTCACAACTAAATTTCGATTGTTGTGTAATTTTATGGAGACGATGATGGTAAACAAGTGGTCAAGATTTCAAAGTCATACATCAAACAGTTAAAATAAAGGTATGGACATGTAGGAAAAACTTACTAACTGATTTCAAAGTCCAACAAGAGCTGTCGGAGGACAGCAACGCTCGACTATTCAACAGCCTTGTCAATTGAATGAATACAAAAGTCGATAAAAGGGGCATAATTTTGTAAAAATGGGAAAAAGGGTTATGGAACCTTCACAGAGCTTATCAGCTCATAAAGTGAACAAGTGTGTGAAGTTTCAATCCTTTCCCATAAGTGGATACTGAAATACCAGCTTACATACAAAAACTTAACCAAAAATGCTAAGTCGAAAAAGGGGCATAATTTTGAAAAAATTGCAAAGTAGAGTTATGGGACCTACATAGTGCATGTCAGATCATGACAGTGAACAAGTGTGTGAAGTTTCAATCCATTCCCATTAGTGGGTACTGAGATACCAGCTTACATACAAAACCTTAACCAAGAATTTCTATGTCAAAAAAGGGGCATAATTTTGACAAAAATGCAAAGTAGAATTATGGGACCTACACAGGGCATGTCAGATCATGACAGTGAACAAGTTTGTGAAGTTTCAATCCATTCCCATTAGTGGGTACTGAGATACCAGCTTACATACAAAACCTTAACCAAGAATTTCTAAGTCAAAAAGGGGACATAGTTTTGTAAAAAAGCAAAATAGAGTTATGGAATCTGTGCAATGTAGGTCAGTTTATCACAGTGAATAAGTGTGTGAAGTTTCAATCCATTCCCAAAAGTGGTTACTGAGATACCAGCTTACATACAAAACCTTAACCAAGAATTTCTAAGTCGAAAAGGGGACATAATTTTGTAAAAATGCAGAATAGAGTTATGGAACCTGTGCAATGTAGGTCAGTTTATCACAGTGAATAAGAGTGTGAAGTTTCAATCCTTTCCCACAAGTGGTTACTGAGATACCAGCTTATATACAAAACCTTAACCAAGAAATTCTAAGTCGAAAAAGGGGCATAATTTTGTAAAAAAGCAAAATAGAGTTATGGAACCTGTGCAAGGTAGGTCAGTTTATCACAGTGAATAAGTGTGTGAAGTTTCAATCCATTCCCACCAGTGGTTACTGAGATACCAGCTTACATACAAAACCTTAACCAAATCGGGACGAGGACGCGGACGCCGACGCATGGGTGAGTCCAATAGCTCTACTATTCTTTGAAAAGTCGAGCTGAAAAGGGCCAAAATTCAGCAAAATACCTTTGACAGAGTATAGACATTAGCAAAAGGTGCATGCTTCTCTAACAAAGGAAAGTAGAAAATTGGCCAGTATCAGCCTTGACAAAGGAACATGGGCTAAGAGAAAAGAATTTTTCAGTTTACTTCATCTGCTGAACTTTAAAAATTGACCCACTGACAGGTGGCAGAATATGATCACAGTTTTCCGCTTTAAAATTTGGGTCAATGCAACCCTGATATTAATGGATTTTAACTGCACATTAAGAAAGTTCTATAAATGCATACCTATTTTCTGTTGAAGTAAAGAAATGTATCCACTGGTTAGGTGTGCTATGGGCATCAGCTAAAATTAAAAATTAGGCAAGAGTACAGTGTTTTGTTGATCTGATATATGAAAGAAAAACACCCAAAGTTGCCAATTATAAAGAAACCAAACAAAAGGCGTGCCATACTTTCCATCAGTATGTGCAATAATATTTCTTTTCGATGTCAAATAATTCATTGCAATTTGCTTTTTTACAAGGACATATTACTAAGTTCTAAATTTTCAAATTGTGTCAAACATTATTGTCTTTAACAGAATGATATGTATGGTCATCCTCCAGGCAACAACTAAAATTACTGTTATCAACATACATTCAGTTTCCATACATTTTCGGTCTAATACAAGACTTACTGTTCCCTGTGGACATAAATTTGTGCATTCCCAAGCATTGATAATCTTAGAACTCCGCAAATAAAAGTACTCATACAGTATAAACTAAGAAATATGAACAAAGAGTGGGGAATATCTTATAAGTGTGTACCACAAGGAAATTAAAAGAAAAAGAAACACCAGATTGCATGTCCGCTTTCGGGGTGCGTTGTAGAATGAAGTGCATCTTATAAGCGGAAAAATACTGTAATATAATGAAATACAACTGACCAATGGGTGGTAGATACATTGTCTCGGAGAAGCATGTCAGAAGCAGCTTGATTATTTCACTCCTGTTATTATCATGGTGAACATTATGTTGCGGTGAGTGGGCAAAGCCAACACCAGCTTCCCATATATATTCACAACTGTCTATAGAGGTCATGTCCTCAGGGTTATCCTGTAATATACAAGCAAAATATTTTATGAAAAAGATTTAAACATATGGAAGTCTTGACATCAGGGTTGTCCAGTAAAATACACACAAAATATTTTATGAACAATATATAAGTTTAAGCATTATCCTGAGGATTCTCTTGAAATATACATACAGAATATTTTAAATTTTTTTAAAAATCTTGTGTCAGAAGACCAGTCTCAAGATACCAGCATCTGATTGGCTGTCTCTGAACACAGTCTTGAAACTGACCAATGGCAAAGTAACAATGTGAAACTGGTCCCCAACATCACTTTTACAAACTTCTGCTGTAAAGAGTTTATCCTCTTACAAGGTACAGATATGTCAAACTACACCTAAAAATTGGAGGTACCATCCATGTTGTACCACAGAAAAGTGGTCTCGGTTTTTCCCTACGGCCAATAATAAACAAGAGGACCATGATGGTCCTGAATTGCTCACCTCTCCCCACATGATCCAGTTTTGAGTATGACGTCGTTTTTTCTATTATTTGACATAGTGACCTAGTTTTTGAGCTCATGTGACCCAGTTTTGAACTTGACCTAGATATTATCAAGATAAAAATTCTGACCAATTTTCATGAAGATCCATTGAAAAATATGGTCTCTAGAGAGGTCACAAGGTTTTTCTATTATTTGACCTATTGACCTAGTTTTTTAAGGCACGTGACCCAGTTTCAAACTTGACCTAGATATCATCAAGGTGAACATTCTGACCAATTTTCATGAAGATCCATTCAAGGGTATGGCCTCTAGAGAGGTCACAAGGTTTTTCTATTTCTAGACCTACTGACCTAGTTTTTGATCGCAGTTGACCCAGTTTCAAACCTGACCTAGATATCATCAAGATAAACATTCAGACCAATTTTCATACAGATCCAATGAAAAATATGGCCTCTGGAGAGGTCACAACGTTTTTTCATTATTTGACCTACTGACCTAGTTTTTGATGGCACGTGACCCACTTTCGAACTTGTATAGATATCATCAAGGTGAACATTCTGACCAATTTTCATGAAGATTTCATGAAATATATGGCCTCTAGAGAGGTCACAAGGTTTTTCTATTTTTAGACCTACTGACCTAGTTTTTGACCCCACGTGACCCGGTTTCGAACTTGACCTAGATATCATCAAGGTGAACGTTCTGACCAATTTTCATTAAGATCTTGTGAAGATGAACATTCTGACCAATTTTTATGGAGATCCATTCACAAGTATGGCCTCTAGAGAGGTCACAAGGTTTTTCTATTTTTAGACCTACTGACCTAGTTTTTGACCGCACATGACCCTGTTTCGAACTCGACCTAGATATCATCAAGATGAACATTCAGACCAACTTTCATGAAGATCCATTGAAAAATATGGCCTTCAGAGAGGTCACAAGGTTTTTCTATTATTTGACCTACTGACCTAGTTTTTGATGGCACGTGACCCACTTTCGTACTTGACCTAGATATCATCAAGATGAACATTCAGACCAACTTTCATACAGATCCCATGGAAAATATGGCCTCTAGAGAGGTCAAAAGGTTTTTCTATTATTTGACCTACTGACCTAGTTTTTGATGGCACATGACCCACTTTCGAACTTGTATAGATATCATCAAGGTGAACATTTTGACCAATTTTCATGAAGATTTCATGAAATATATGGCCTCTAGAGAGGTCACAAGGTTTTGCTATTTTTAGACCTACTGACCTAGTTTTTGACCCCACGTGACCCGGTTTCGAACTTGACCTAGATATCATCAAGGGGAACGTTCTGACCAATTTTCATTAAGATCTTGTGAAATATATGGCCTCTAGAAAGGTCATAAGGTTTTTCTATTTTTAGACCTACTGACCTAGTTTTTGACAGCACGTGACCCTGTTTCGAACTTGACCTAGATATCATCAAGATGAACATTCAGACCAACTTTCATACAGATCCCATGAAAAATATGGCCTTTAGAGAGGTCACAATGTTTTTCTATTATTTGACCTACTGACCTAGTTTTTGAAGGCACATGACCCAGTTTCGAACTTGACCTAGATATCATCAAGATGAACATTCTGACCAATTTTCATGAAGATCTTGTGAAATATATGGCCTCTAGAGAGGTCACAAGGTTTTTCTATTTTTAGACCTACTGACCTAGTTTTTGAAGGCACGTGACCCAGTTTTGAACTTGACCTAGAATTTACCAAGATGAACATTCTGACCCATTTTCATAAAGATCCCATGAAAAATGTGACCTCTAGAGATGTCACAAGCAAAAGTTTACGCACAGACGCACGCACGGACGACGGAAGCTGCGCGATCACAAAAGCTCACCTTGTCACTTTGTGACAGGTGAGCTAAAAACAAAAGGGCCACAATGGCCCTATATCGCTCACCAGAGTTTATCTGGCCTACTGACCTAGTTTTTGACCCCAAATTCAACCTAAAGATCATCAAGACAAACATTCTGACCAAGTTTCATATAGATTGAGTCACAACTGTTGCCTTTAGAGTGTTCACAAGCTTTTCCTTTGATCTGACCATGTGACCTAGTTTTTGACCCCAAACGACCCAGATCAAAACTGACCTAGACATTTATCAAGACAAACATTCTGACCTAGTTTCATAAAGATTGAGTCACAACTGCAGCCTCCAGTGTTCACAAGCTTTTCCTTTGATCTGGCCTATTGACCTAGTTTTTGACCCCACATGACTCAGTTTTGAATTTGACCTAATAATCACCAAGACAAACATTCTGACTAAGTTTCATAAATATTGGGCATAAATGTGGCTTCTGGAGTGTTCACAAGCTTTTCCTTTGATCTGGCCTACTGGCCTAGTTTCAAACCAACCAACATGACCCAGATTCAAACATGGCATAGAGATCATTAAGACTAACATTCTGACCAAGTTTCATAAAGATCGAGTCTCAACTGTGGCCTCTAGACTGTTCACAAGCTTTTCCTTTGATTTGACTGAGTGACCTAGTTTTTGACCCAACATGACCCAGATTCAAACCTGACCTATAGATATCAAGATAAACATTCTGACTAATTCTAATGAATTTCAAACTTGAAATGTGGTCTCTAAGAGTGTTGACAAGATTTTCCCTTGATCTGGTCTACTGACCTAGTTTTTGATACAACATGACACAGTTTTAATTTTGACCTAGACATCATCAAGACAAACATTCTGATCAAGTTTCATAAAGATTGGGTCACAAATGTGGCCTCCAGAGTGTTCACAAGCTTTTCCTTTGATCTGGCCTGTTGACCTAGTTTTTGACCCCACATGACCCAGTTTCGAAATTTACCTAGAAATCATCAAAACAAACATTCTGACCAAGTTTCATGAAGATTGGGTCACAACTGTGGCTTCTGGAGTGTTCACAAGCTTTTCCTTTGATCTGGCCTACTGGCCTAGTTTTTAAACCAACATGCCCCAGTTTTGAATCTGACCTACAGATCATCAAGACTAACATTCTCAACAAGTTTCATAAAGATTGGGTCAAAAATGTGGCCTCTAGAGTGTTCACAAGCTTTTCTTTGATCTGGCCTACTGACCTAGTTTTTGACCCCACATTACCCAGTTTCGAACTTGTCCTAGAGATCATCAAGACAAACATTCTGACCAAGTTTCATAAAGATTGGGCCACAAATGTGGCCTCTAGAGAGTGTCCACAAGGCAAATGTTGACGGACAATGACCGGTCACAATAGCTCACCTTGAGCACTTTGTGCTCTGGTGAGATAAAAAAACATCAATTTTATAATATTTTCTTCAATACATGACCTTGTCTTTAACTTACATCACTATTTTTCTTGCATGTATAAATATGAAAAGTTACTGAGTAGTGACAGAAAAACAAGAGCCATGTTAGACATGGCCAATCCCCCCGCCGGGCATATTATAATTGAAGGCTAAAGTTCCTGGCAAGTTAGTGTCTGAAAGTATTAATTTTGGGGAAAGCTTTGAAGAACCGTTTAGTTGTGGTCCACATCAGGGGTTTTAAAGATGTGGAAGAAAGAATAAGTCAGTGGTGAGGTGGTTTACTGCTAAATTTTATTAATTTTCATGAACAGTTTTTCCATATGGCTACTGTAAAAAGAAGGAATGGAAAGCTAACAGGGAACAAGAGCACCAGAATGTCACAATATACGCCCGTCACTGCAAATTTCTTTACTCTAGCAGCTGTATTTGCAAATGGAATTTTAATTTTGTGGTTGTTTAGTAATCATTGTAAGTCTTTTGTTTTTTATAAGTCCACAAAAAAACTCCTTACCAGGTAGAGATATCTTAAAATACACCTAAAATTGGAAAGTAACATCCATGTTGTACCACAGAAAAGTGGTCTTGTTTTTTTCCCTATGGTCAATTATAACAAGAGGACCATGATGGTCCTGAATCGCTCACCTCTTCCCACATGATCCAGTTTTGAGTATGACGTCGTTTTTTCTATTATTTGACATAGTGACCTAGTTTTTGAGCTCATGTGACCCAGTTTTGAACTTGACCTAGATATTATCAAGATAAAACTTCTGACCAATTTTCATGAAGATCCATTGAAAAATATGGTCTCTAGAGAGATCACAAGGTTTTTCTATTATTTGACCTATTGACCTAGTTTTTTAAGGCACGTGACCCAGTTTCAAACTTGATCTAGATATCATCAAGGTGAACATTCTGACCAATTTTCATGAAGATCCATTCAAGGGTATGGCCTCTAGAGAGGTCACAAGGTTTTTCTATTTCAAGACCTACTGACCTAGTTTTTGATCACAGTTGACCCAGTTTCAAACTTGATCTAGATATCATCAAGATGAACATTCAGACCAACTTTCATACAGATCCCATGAAAAAAATGGCCTCTAGAGAGGTCACAACGTTTTTTCATTATTTGACCTACTGACCTACTTCTTGATGGCACGTGACCCACTTTCGAACTTGACCTAGATATCATCAAGATGAACATTCTGATCAATTTTTATAGAGATCTATTCACAAGTATGACCTCTAGAGAGGTCACAAGGTTTTTCTATTTTTAGACCTACTGACCTAGTTTTTGACCGCATATGACCCTGTTTCGAACTTGAACTAGATATCATCAAGATGAACATTCAGACCAACTTTCATGAAGATCCGTTGAAAAATATGGCCTTTAGAGAGGTCACAAGGTTTTTCTATTATTTGACCTACTGACCTAGTTTTTGATGGCACGTGACCCACTTTCAAACTTGACCTAGATGTCATCAAGATGAACATTCAGACCAACTTTCATACAGATCCCATGGAAAATATGGCCTCTAGAGAGGTCACAAGGTTTTTCTATTATCTGACCTACTGACCTACTTTTTGACGGCATGTGACCCATTTTCGAACTTGACTTAGATATCATCAAGGTGAACATTCTGACCAATTTTCATGAAGATTTCATGAAATATATGGCCTCCAGAGAGGTCACAAGGTTTTTCTATTTTTAGACCTACTGACCTAGTTTTTGACCGCAGTTGACCCAGTTTCGAACTTGACCTAGATATCATCAAGATGAACATTCAGACCAACTTTCATACAGATCCCATGAAAAATTTGGCCTTTAGAGAGGTCACAAGGTTTTTCTATTATTTGACCTATTGACCTAGTTTTTGATGGCACGTGACCCAGTTTCGAAACTGACCTAGATATCATCAAGGTGAACGTTCTGACCAATTTTCATGAAGATCTTGTGAAATATATGGCCTCTAGAAAGGTCACAAGGTTTTTCTATTTTTAGACCTACTGACCTAGTTTTTGACCCACGTGATCCAGTTTCAAAACTGACCTAGATATCATCAAGATGAACATTCAGACCAACTTTCATACAGATCCCATGAAAAATATGGCCTTTAGAGAGGTCACAAGGTTTTTCTATTATTTGACCTACTGACCTAGTTTTTGATGGCACGTGACCCAGTTTCGAACTTGACCTAGATATCATCAAGGTGAACATTCTGACCAATTTTCATGAAGATCCATTGAAAATTATGGCCTCTAGAGAGGTCACAAGGTTTTTCTATTTTTAGACCTACTGACCTAGTTTTTGATGGCACGTGACCCAGTTTCGAACTTGATCTAGATATCATCAAGGTGAACATTCTTACCAATTGTCATGAAGATCTTGTGAAATATATGGCCTCTAGAGAGGTCACAAGGTTTTTCTATTTTTAGACCTACTGACCTAGTTTTTGAAGGCACATGACCCAGTTTCGAACTTGACCTAGATATCATCAAGGTGAACATTCTGACCAATTTTCATGAAGATCCATTGAAAATTATGGCCTCTAGAGAGGTCACAAGGTTTTTCTATTTTTAGACCTACTGACCTAGTTTTTGATGGCACGTGACCCAGTTTCGAACTTGACCTAGATATCATTAAGGTGAACATTCTGACCAACTTTCATAAAGATCCCACGAAAAATGTGACCTATAGAGAGGTCACAAGCAAAAGTTTACGGACGCACGCACGCACGGACGGACGGACGGACGACGGACGCCGGACACTGCGCGATCACAAAAGCTCACCTTGTCACTTTGTGACAGGTGAGCTAAAAATGTTACAATATAAGTTATTTATAGTAACAACTAAGGGAAGTTAATCTTCAAAAAAAAAAAAAATCAAAAAAAATTGAAAGTACACACAGAAATCTTAACCAGGTAGAGATTGGTCAAAATACACCTCAAAATTGGATGTAGCATGCATGTTGTACTACAGAAAAGTGGTCTTGATTTTTCCCTACAACTAGTAATGAAAAAGTTACAATAAAAGCTATTTAAAGTAACAACAAAGGGAAGTAATTCTAAAGAAGGGAACTGCGCATGACACTTCGTCTCATGATGGTGTATAATTGTGCCAAGTTACATCAAAATCCCTCCATGCATGAAGAAGAAATGCTTCGGACAAAGTCATTCTTGTATCTGACCTTTGGCCTCTAAGTGTGACCTTGACCTTACACCTAGGGACCTGGATCTTGCGCATGACACTCTGTCTCGTGGTGGTGAACATTTGTGCCAAGTTATATCAAAATCCCTCTATGCATGAAGAAGAAATGCTCCGGACAAGGTTTTCATTCTTGTATCCGTTGACCTCTAAGTGTGACCTTGACCTTAGATCTAGGGACCTGGTTCTTACGCATGACACTCCGCCTCGTGATGGTGAACATTTGTGCCAAGATATATCAAAATCCCTCCATGCATGAAAAAGATATGCTTCGGACAAATTTTTTTAAGAAAATATGATAAAGGGGAATAACTCAAAAAATAGGCAAGGTAGAGTTATTGTTCTTGCACACTGCACTTCCTCCCAATGTGTTCTATCAGTGTATGAAGTTTGAAGAAAATCCCTCCAGTACTTTTGGAGTTATGCTCCGGACAATTTTTTTTAAGAAAATAAGATAAAGGGGAATAACTCAAAAATAGGCAAGGTAGAGTTATTGTTCTTGCACACTGCACTTCCTCCTAATGTGTTCTATCAGTGTATGAAGTTTGAAGAAAATCCCTCCAGTACTTTTGGAGTTATGCTCCGGACAAAGATCGTTGCGGACGGACGGACGCACGCACGCACACACGGACGGAGAGCATTTCTAATATCCCCTTCGCCTTTGGCGGGGGGATAAAAAAGCACATGTACATATAAGTATTATAACATACTGGGCCTGACTTTCTTCCAGATGCAACTGTGAATTCGGGACAAAACAGCAGATCCTGAAAACATAATTGAAACATTTAATTTATATATGACATAATAGATTCCTAAAAGTAAGAAGACAAAAACTTATCTACAAAAATCTATTGAACTAGAGCTATCACCTAATGTGATAAATACCGCAGAACAATGCTTTGTCATAGGAATAAGAATACAGACATTTTAATTACGGATGCTTTGTAGCTCCTTACCAACAAGATGCATGATGGTCTGAATCGGCTCACCTATCCACATGGACCAGTGTGATGAGTATGATGTCCCATCTATTTCATTAATTGACAATAGTGACTAGTTCTGAGCACAAAGTGCCACTAGATATTCAAGGGATAAAAATATTTGACCAATTTTCATGAACGACCATGAAACCAAGGCCTCTAGAGAGGGTCCACAACCTTTTTCATTTAATTTGACTAATGGCCTAGTTTTGAGGCACGTGACCCATTTTAACTTGACCTAGATATCATCAAGGTGAACATTCTCACCAATTTTCATGAAGATCTCGTGAAAAATATAGCCTCTAGAGAGGTCACAAGGTTTTTCTATTTTTCGACCTACTGACCTAGTTTTTTACCACACTGACCCAGTTACAAACCTGCCTAGATATCATCAAGCTGAACATTCTGACCAATTTCATGAACATCCGTTGAGAAAATATGGCCTCTAGAGAGGTCACAAGGTTTTTTCTATTTTTAGACCTACTGACCTAGTTTTACCGCACGTGACCCAGTTTCGAACTTGACTTAGATATCATCAAGATGAACATTCTGACTAATACATCATGAAGATCTCATGAAAAATATGCCTCTAGAGAGGTCACAAGGTTTTTCTTTTTTAGACTACTGACCTAGTTTTTGATCCCACGTGACCCAGTTTCGAACTTGACCTAGATATCTTCAAAGTAAACACTCTGACCAACTTTCATGAAGATCCATGAAAAATATAGCCTTAGAGAGGTCACAAGGTTTTTCCTATTTTTAGACCTACTGACCTAGTTTTTGAACCGCCACGTGACCCAGTTTCGAACTTGACCTAGATATCATCAAGGTGAACATTCTGACCAATTTTCATGAAGATCATTGTAGAAATATGGCCTCTAGAGAGGTCACAAGGTTTTTCTATTTTTAGATCTACTGACCTAGTTTTTAATCCCACGTGACCCAGTTTCGAACTTGACTAGATATATCAAGGTGAACATTCTGACCAATATCATGAAGATCCATGAGAAAATGGCCTCTAGGGAGGTCACAAGGTTTTTCTATTTTTAGACCTACTGACCTAGTTTCTGGACCTACGTGACCAGTTTCGAACTTGACTAGATATCATCAAGGTAAAGATCTGACCAAATAGTGGATGAAGATTCATGAAAAAAATATGGCCTCTAGAGAGGTCACAAGGTTTTTCTATTTTTAGACCTACTGACCTAGTTTTTGACCCTACGTGACCCAGTTTCGAACTTGACCTAGAAATCATCAAGGTAAACATTCTGACCAATATTCATGAAGATCTCATGAAAAATATGGCCTCTAGAGAGGTCACAAGGTTTTTCTATTTTTAGACCTACTGACCTAGTTTTTGATGGCACGGACCCAGTTTCGAACTTGACCTAGATATCATCAAGGTGAACATTCTGACCAATTTTCATGAAGATCTTATGAAATATATGGCCTCTAGAGAGGTCACAAGGTTTTTCTATTTTTAGACCTACTGACCTAGTTTTTGATGGCACGTGACCCAGTTTCGAACTTGACCTAGATATCATCAAGATGAACATTCTGACCAACTTTCATAAAGATCCCATGAAAAATGTGACCTCTAGAGTGGTCACAAGCAAAAGTTTACGGACGCACGGACGCACGACGGACACCGCGCGATCACAAAAGCTCACCTTGTCACTTTGTGACAGGTGAGCTAAAAACTGTGCAAGCAGTTTGTGGCACAAGCTTATATGGGATGTGTGTATGGATCTCACCACCTACGTCCATAAAAAAAAAAAAGTCACACAAAAGTCCACAAACTTGAGAGGGGATAAAAAATATGTCACACACATTCTGACTGCATGACCTTCTGACTACATGACCAACCAACCAACAGAAGGTAAGGTGACTCCCACACACCCCTATAAACTTCATTTAAAAAGTTGAATAAAAGAACAAGTGGGCCATGATGGCTCATGTGACCCAGTTTTGAACCTGACCTAGATATCATCAAGATGAACATTCAGACCAACTTTCATACAGATCCCATGAAAAATATGGCCTCTAGAGAGGTCACAAGGTTTTTCTATTTTTAGACCTACTGACCTAGTTTTTAACCACAGCTGACCCAGTTTCGAACTTGGCCTAGATATCATCAAGATGAACATTCAGACCAACCTTCAAACAGTTCCCATGAAAAATATGGCCTCTAGAGAGGTCACAAGGTTTTTTTATTATTTTACCTACTGACCTTGTTACTGATGGCACGTGACCCAGTTTCGAACTTGACCTAGATATCATCAAGGTGAACATTCTGACCAACTTTCATGAAGATCCATTCAAAAGTATGACCTCTAGAGAGGTCACAAGGTTTTTCTTTTTTTAGACCTAATGACCTAGTTTTTGATCGCAGCTGACCCAGTTTCGAACTTGACCTAGATATCATCAAGATGAACATTCAGACCAACTTTCATACAGATCCCATGAAAAATATAGCAACTAGAGAGGTCACAAGGTTTTTCTATTATTTGACCTACTGACCTAGTTTTTGACGGCACAGGACCCAGTTTCGAACTTGATCTAGATATCATCAAGGTGAACATTCTGACCAATTTTCATGAAGATCTTGTGAAATATATGGCCTCTAGAGAGGTCACAAGGTTTTTCTATTTTTAGACCTACTGACCTAGTTTTTGACCGCACATGACCCAGTTTCGAACTTGACCTAGATATTATCAAGATGAACATTCTGACCAACTTTCATAAAGATCCCATGAAAAATGTGACCTCTAGAGAGGTCACAAGCAAAAAGTTTACGCACGGACGACGGATGCTGCGCGATCACAAAAGCTCACACTGTCACTTCGTGACATGTGAGCTAAAAATATCTAAGTCCAAAGGACAGGAACAACAAAGGGAAGAAATTTACCAAAAAGAAAAAAAAAATTCTTACAAGGTAAAGATATGTCACAATACACCTAAAGATTGGAGATACCATCCATGTTGTAGCACAGAAAAGTGGTCTCGGTTTTTCCCTACGGCCAATAATAAAAAAGTTACTAAAAATAAGCTATTTATAGTAACGTAAAAGGGAAGTAATTAAAACAAGAGGGCCATGATGACCCTATATCGCTCACCTGTTATCACTGCATTTGAGGACAAGAAGGTCCTCAGAAAAAATATCTTCTAAGTCCAAAGGACGACGGACGCTGCGCGATCACAAAAGCTCACATTGTCACTTCGTGACATGTGAGCTAAAAATATCTAAGTCCAAAGGACAGTAACAACAAAGGGAAGAAATTTAGCCAAAAAGAAAAAAAAATTCTTACAAGGTACAGATATGTCAAAATACACCTAAAAATTGGAGGTACCATCCATGTTGCACCACAGAAAAGTGGTCTCGGTTTTTCCCTACGGCCAATAATAAAAAAGTTACTAAATATAAGCTATTTATAGTAACGTAAAAGGGAAGTAATTAAAAAAAAAATTATTGTAAGTGAACAAAAGAAGGATCTGCCAAATAAATCTGTTGACATAAATGAAATTTCAGATCAGTATCTTCATTAGTTACAGAGATATACCCATTTCAATTTGAAATAAAGGGAGGTAATTTGACATAAAATCAGTCCATAGTTATCTACCCTGATTGGCTCAGTCCAACTAATGACAATAATGAAATTTCAAATAAGTCCTATAAGTACTTACTGATATAAATCCATTTTGATTACAATCAGGGGAGGTAATCAGTTATAAAATAACTCTGAACCTATGCTTGGATCTGATTTGTTATGGAATCCAAGAATTATTGTTGTTGAAGTTATTTTGGAAATTTGTATCAAATAAAACCATAAATGACGTCTCTATATGGCTGCAAAAGCCAAAATAGCCAATTTTAGACGTTTAAGGGGTAATAACTCTGGAACCCATGAAGAAATCTGGCCAGTTCAAGACAGGAACCAAGATCTTGTGGTGATACAAGTTGTGTGCAAGTTTGGTTAAAATCGAATCATAAATGAAGCTGCTATTGTGCAGACAAGGTCAAAATAGCTAATTTTGGCCCTTTCAGGGGCCATAACTTTGGAACCCATTATGGGATCTGGCTGGTTCAACTAAGGAATCAAGATCTTATGGTGACACAAGTTTTCTGCAAGTTTGATTAAATTCAAATCAAAAATGAAGCTGCTATTGTGCAGACAAGGTCAAAATAGCTAATTCTGGCCCTTTCAGGGGCCATAACTCTGGAACCCATAAAGGAATCTCGCCAGTTCAAGAAAGGAACCAAGATCTTCTGGTGATACAAGTTGTATGCCAGTTTGGTTAAAATCAAATCATAAATGAAGCTGCTATTGTGCAGACAAGGTAAAAGTAGCTAATTCTGGCCCTTTCAGGGGCCATAACTCTGGAACCCATAAAGGAATCTCGCCAGTTCAAGAAAGGAACCAAGATCTTATGGTGATACAAGTTGTATGCCAGTTTGGTTAAAATCAAATCATAAATGAAGCTGCTATTGTGCAGACAAGGTCAAAGTAGCTAATTCTGGCCCTTTCAGGGGCCATAACTCTGGAACCCATAATGGAATCTGGCCAGTTCAAGAAAAGAACCAAGATCTTATGGTGATACAAGTTGTGTGCCAGTTTGGTAAAAATCAAATCATAAATAAAGCTGCTACTGTGCAGACAAGGTCAAAATAGCTAATTTTGGCCCTTTCAGGGGCCATAACTCTGGAACCCATAATGGGATCTGGCCAGTTCAAGAAAGGAACCGAGATCTTATGGTGATACAAGTTGTGTGCCAGTTTGGTAAAAATCAAATCATAAATAAAGCTGCTACTGTGCAGACAAGGTCAAAATAGCTATTTTTGGCCCTTTCAGGGGCCATAACTCTGGAAGCCATAATGGGATCTGGCCAGTTCAAGAAAGGAACCGAGACCTTATGGTGATACAAGTTGTGTGCAAGTTTGGTTAAAATAAAATCATAAACGAAACCACTATCGTGCAGACACGAAATTGTTGACGGACGCACAGACGGACTGACGACGGACGAAGGGTGATCACAAAAGCTCACCTTGTCACTATGTGACAGGTGAGCTAAAAAATATATTGTAAGTGAACAAAAGAAGGATCTGCCAAATAAATCTGTTGACATAAATGAAATTTCAGATCAGTATCTTCATTAGTTATGGAGATATACTCATTTTAATTTGAAATAAAGGGAGGTAATTTGACATAAAATCAGTCCATAGTTATCTACCCTGATTGGCTCAGTCCAACTAATGACAATAATGAAATTTCAAATAAGTCCTATAAGTACTTACTGATATAAATCCATTTTGATTACAATCAGGGGAGATAATCAGATATAAAATAACTCTGAACCTATGCTTGGATCTGATTTGTTATGGAATCCAAGAATTATTGTTGTTGAAGTTATTTTGGAAATTTGTATCAAATAAAACCATAAATGACGTCTCTATATGGCTGCAAAAGCCAAAATAGCCAATTTTAGACCTTTAAGGGGCCATAACTCTGGAACCCATGAAGAAATCTGGCCAGTTCAAGAGAGGAACCAAGATCTTGTGGTGATACAAGTTGTGTGCAAGTTTGGTTAAAATCGAATCATAAATGAAGCTGCTATTGTGCAGACAAGGTCAAAATAGCTAATTTTGGCCCTTTCAGTGGCCATAACTTTGTAACCCATTATGGGATCTGGCTGGTTCAACTAAGGAATCAAGATCTTATGGTGACACAAGTTTTCTGTAAGTTTGATTAAATTCAAATCAAAAATGAAGCTGCTATTGTGCAGACAAGGTCAAAATAGCTAATTCTGGCCCTTTCAGGGGCCATAACTCTGGAACCCATAAAGGAATCTCGCCAGTTCAAGAAAGGAACCAAGATCTTATGGTGATACAAGTTGTATGCCAGTTTGGTAAAAATCAAATCATAAATGAAGCTGCTATTGTGCAGACAAGGTCAAAGTAGCTAATTCTGGCCCTTTCAGGGGCCATAACTCTGGAACCCATAATGGAATCTGGCCAGTTCAAGAAAGGAACCAAGATCTTATGGTGATACAAGTTGTGTGCCAGTTTGGTAAAAATCAAATCATAAATAAAGCTGCTACTGTGCAGGCAAGGTCAAAATAGCTAATTCTGGCCCTTTCAGGGGCCATAACTCTGGAACCCATAATGGGATCTGGCCAGTTCAAGAAAGGAACCGAGATCTTATGGTGATACAAGTTGTGTGCCAGTTTGGTAAAAATCAAATCATAAATAAAGCTGCTACTGTGCAGACAAGGTCAAAATAGCTATTTTTGGCCCTTTCAGGGGCCATAACTCTGGAACCCATAATGGGATCTGGCCAGTTCAAGAAAGGAACCGAGACCTTATGGTGAAACAAGTTGTGTGCAAGTTTGGTTAAAATAAAATCATAAACGAAACCACTATCGTGCAGACACGAAATTGTTGACGGACGCACAGACGGACTGACGACGGACGAAGGGTGATCACAAAAGCTCACCTTGTCACTATGTGACAGGTGAGCTAAAAAATATATTGTAAGTGAACAAAAGAAGGATCTGCCAAATAAATCTGTTGACATAAATGAAATTTCAGATCAGTATCTTCATTAGTTATGGAGATATACCCATTTTAATTTGAAATAAAGGGAGGTAATTTGACATAAAATCAGTCCATAGTTATCTACCCTGATTGGCTCAGTCCAACTAATGACAATAATGAAATTTCAAATAAGTCCTATAAGTACTTACTGATATAAATCCATTTTGATTACAATCAGGGGAGGTAATCAGATATAAAATAACTCTGAACCTATGCTTGGATCTGATTTGTTATGGAATCCAAGAATTATTGTTGTTGAAGTTATTTTGGAAATTTGTATCAAATAAAACCATAAATGACGTCTCTATATGGCTGCAAAAGACAAAATAGCCAATTTTGGACCTTTAAGGGGCCATAACTCTGGAACCCATGAAGAAATCTGGCCAGTTCAAGAGAGGAACCAAGATCTTGTGGTGATACAAGTTGTGTGCAAGTTTGGTTAAAATCGAATCATAAATGAAGCTGCTATTGTGCAGACAAGGTCAAAATAGCTAATTTTGGCCCTTTCAGGGGCCATAACTTTGGAACCCATTATGGGATCTGGCTGGTTCAACTAAGGAATCAAGATCTTATGGTGACACAAGTTTTCTGCAAGTTTGATTAAATTCAAATCAAAAATGAAGCTGCTATTGTGCAGACAAGGTCAAAATAGCTAATTCTGGCCCTTTCAGGGGCCATAACTCTGGAACCCATAAAGGAATCTCGCCAGTTCAAGAAAGGAACCAAGATCTTATGGTGATACAAGTTGTATGCCAGTTTGGTTAAAATCAAATCATAAATGAAGCTGCTATTGTGCAGACAAGGTCAAAGTAGCTAATTCTGGCCCTTTCAGGGGCCATAACTCTGGAACCCATAATGGAATCTGGCCAGTTTAAGAAAGGAACCAAGATCTTATGGTGATACAAGTTGTGTGCCAGTTTGGTAAAAATCAAATCATAAATAAAGCTGCTACTGTGCAAACAAGGTCAAAATAGCTAATTTTGGCCCTTTCAGGGGCCATAACTCTGGAACCCATAATGGGATCTGGCCAGTTCAAGAAAGGAACCGAGATCTTATGGTGATACAAGTTGTGTGCCAGTTTGGTAAAAATCAAATCATAAATAAAGCTGCTACTGTGCAGACAAGGTCAAAATAGCTATTTTTGGCCCTTTCAGGGGCCATAACTCTGGAAGCCATAATGGGATCTGGCCAGTTCAAGAAAGGAACCGAGACCTTATGGTGATACAAGTTGTGTGCAAGTTTGGTTAAAATAAAATCATAAACGAAACCACTATCGTGCAGACACGAAATTGTTGACGGACGCACAGACGGACTGACGACGGACGAAGGGTGATCACAAAAGCTCACCTTGTCACTATGTGACAGGTGAGCTAAAAAATATATTGTAAGTGAACAAAAGAAGGATCTGCCAAATAAATCTGTTGACATAAATGAAATTTCAGATCAGTATCTTCATTAGTTATGGAGATATACCCATTTTAATTTGAAATAAAGGGAGGTAATCTGACATAAAATCAGTCCCTAGTTATCTACCCTGATTGTCTCAGTCTAACTAATTACAATAATGAAATTTCAAACAAGTCCTATAAGTACTTACTGATGTAAATCCATTTTGATTACAATCAGGGGAGGTAATCAGATATAAAATAACTTTGGAACCTACGATTGGATCTGATTTGTCATGGAATCCAAGATTTATCGTTGTTGAAGATATTTTGGAAGTTTGTATCAAATAAAACCATAAATGAAGTCTCTATATGGCTGCAAAAGCCAAAATAGCCAATTTTGGACCTTTAAGGGGCCATAACTCTGGAACCCATGATGGAATCTGGCCAGTTGAAGAAAGGAAGCAAGATCTTGTGGTGATACAAGTTGTGTGCGAGTTTGATTAAATTCAAATCATAAATGAAGCTGCTATTGTGCAGACAAGGTCAAAATAGCTAATTCTGGCCCTTTCAGGGGCCGTAACTCTGGAACCCATAACGGAATCTGGCCAGTTCAAGAAAGGAACCAAGATCTTATGGTGATACAAGTTGTGTGCAAGTTTGGTTAAAATAAAATCATTAATGAAGCTATTGTGCAGACAAGGTCAAAATAGCTAATTCTGGTCCTTTCAGGGGCCATAACTCTGGAACCTGTAACGGAATCTGGCCAGTTCAAGAAAGGAACCAAGATCTTATGGTGATACAAGTTGTGTGCCAGTTTGGTAAAAGTCAAATCATAAATAAAGCTGCTATTGTGCAGACAAGGTCAAAATAGCTAATTTTGGCCCTTTCAGGGGCCATAACTCTGGAACCCATAAAGGGATCTGGCCAGTTCAAGAAAGGAACCGTGATCTTATGGTGATACAAGTTGTGTGCAAGTTTGGTTAAAATAAAATCATAAATGAAACCACTATCGTGCAGACAAGAAATTGTTGATGCACGGATGCACTGACGCACAAAGGGTGATCACAAAAGCTCACCTTGACACTATGTGACAGGTGACCTAAAAATGCTTTCTGTATGAACTGACAGTACTCATTTATTTAATTACTTAAGGCTTAAGTTTTTGCCAATTATATTTTGTATACTTACACAAAGTGCATTCAGCAATGTCTGAGCCAGAGGTGGACTGTCATTCTGAATGATAAAAATGAGTTTTAGCATAACTATGATAAAACATAATCATACAATACTGGACACAAACATCTGGGAAAAATATCACTCTTTGCTCCATTTATATAAAGGCATACTAGTCTGAAACTAGGGCCAGGCTTTTCCTGTATACATGTATCAGTTTTTGTTCATTTTCATAAAAATAATTTTTACGAAATCTTGCCATATTTGTGTATTTCTCTGGAATCCCCCTTGTTCAAAAACAGTAATAATAGGATTCCTCAGGACATTAAAAAGTGTGCCTGTGACACCAACATGCATATACTTGTCAAAAATAGGCTGACGGACCAACACCTCGATCACTATGCCACCTTTTTACTAGGGATGCATTTTATCAGAAATTTCATATCGTTCTTTATTATCTATGAAATGATAAAACAGTATCTCCGCACCTATAATATATTTTTATCTGAAAAATGATATTTCAAATTTTCAAATGAACTCTGAAGCAGAGTCGTACATGTTTCTACTGCATATCTGCTGTACACACACCATAGCATGGCATACTAAATAAGGTAAAAGTACATTAAAGTCTATCAAATATACATGAAGAGATTTACAACAAACACAACTGTTGGACAAGCTACCATAAGAGGTGTTTTTCCCCAAATTTTGGAACACCAATTTGTGACCAAATTATTAGGGACCAGCAATGACAAAAAAAAACTCAGTTTTTACAGGATAACAATTGAGAACCTTTAAGAAAATATTTCTGACACAGTCTTAGTACGAAAATGATTTTTTTCTAATTCTGCAGTTCTTTCTATCAACTAATTAAATTCAGTTGCTTCAAATCAGTTTTGAATGTTTTTCTACACGGTCATACCTCTGCATCTTCCACCTGGCCAGGCAATGTTGACCAAAAGAATCCCCTCCAATCAGGATCTTCAAATATATATGGCAACACCCTCGTCAACAATCTTACACAGTTCAACACTGGAAAACACATATATAAATTATTATAAACAAAACAATCAGCAAATTATTTCTCTATATATAGTTTCAACATTTTAAACAAAATTAATGGAACATGAATATATATTGCTAGAAATATTGCTATAAATCACAGTTAGTAAGATTACATAATCCATAGTCGAAGATTTCCGTCATGTCAGGTCTTGTAAATTTATCCCAGGCAAGTTTAAAAACATAAATTATATTGAAAAACTGATCAAAGTTTTGTCTTTCATTTCAGATCAACATCTTCCGTAACTCTTAAATGTCTCCAATCTGAAGCTAAAGAAAGAAAACTTAATGCAAGCTGTAAATTACCCTGTACTAAAGTTGGAAAACATTTAGTGATACCAAACAGAGCAGCTCTACTGGTAGATAGTCAGTGGTAGCGCTGGGATAAATTTTCTTTTAGCCAAGCTTTTAGCCAAATGAAAAATCTTTTAGCCAAATTTTATTACCTTTAGCCAAAAATTTTGCAAGTTGAAGGATTATGTCTACATATATGTAAGCTTTTAAGGAATCACCTATTTGCTGTTCTCTCTGAGATGGACATCCACTTTCTGAAGCTGCCACTAATTTCTCCACTGCTTTGTAACATAACGTTGCTAAATTTGATGGCGACTCTTCACGTAAGGCTCGTATTTCTGCAGCCGGTATTAATGTAAACACATCCTGCACACATGTGACGCTCTCTGACCAAAACTGCTCCCAAAATGCTTCATCACTAGCTTCAATAGGCTGAAATACATATGAAATACAATTTTTTTTCATTTATGTCTTTACAGGCTTGGTAGAACTGCTGGACAGATTGCCAGACATATGGTCTGAAAAACTTAAAATTATTGTATGACCAAAAGAAATTTGTCTGACCAACATATCCATGGTTAACAAGTGAATGAAGTATTGCCATGCAATACAAAGTCCCCTACTGGAAGGCACCTAATTTTCTCTACTGCAGTATAACATAATGAACTGATATCTGTCAATGATGTATAAACAATATTGTACTATATATACAATATGTTATAACAAAACACTTGGATTAAAATTTATATATATAAAAACCTACAGTTGTTTTCATATTGAATTTTTTTGGCTGATTATAAAAATGTTATCATGTAAGTTATTTATAGTAACAACAAAGGGAAATTAATCTTTAAAAAAAAAAAAAAAAAAAAAAAAAAAAACAAGAGGGCCATGATGGCCCTATATCGCTCACCTGTTATCATTGCACTTGAGGACAAGAAGGTCCTCAGAAAAAATATCTAAGTCCGAAGGACAGGAACAACAAAGGAAAGAAATTTAACCAAAAAGAAAAAAAAATTTTTTACAAGGTATAGATATGTCAAAATACACCTAAAAATTGGAGGTACCATCCATGTTGTACCACAGAAAAGTGGTCTCGGTTTTTCCCTACGGCCAATAATAAAAAAGTTACTAAAAATAAGCTATTTATAGTAACGTAAAAGGGAAGTAATTAAAAAGAAAATTATTGTAAGTGAACAAAAGAAGGATCTGCCAAATAAATCTGTTGACATAAATGAAATTTCAGATCAGTATCTTCATTAGTTACGGAGATATACCCATTTTAATTTGAAATAAAGGGAGGTAATTTGACATAAAGTCAGTCCATAGTTATCTACCCTGATTGACTCAGTCCAACTAATGATAATAATGAAATTTCAAATAAGTCCTATAAGTACTTACTGATATAAATCCATTTTGACTACAATCAGGGAAGGTAATCAGATATAAAATAACACTGGAACCTACGATTGGATCTGATTTGTCATGGAATCCAAGATTTATTGTTGCTCAAGATATTTTGGAAGTTTGTATCAAATAAAACCATAAATGAAGTCTCTATATGGCTGCAAAAGCCAAAACAGCCAATTTTGGACCTTCAAGGGGCCATAACTCTGGAACCCATGATGGAATCTGGCCAGTTCAAGAAAGGAACCAAGATCTTGTGGTGATACAAGTTGTGTGTAAGTTTGGTTAAAATCAAATCATAAATGAAGTTGCTATTGTGCAGACAAGGTCAAAATAGCCAATTTTGGCACTTTCAGGGGCCATAACTCTGCAACCCATTATTGGATCTGGCCGGTTCAACAAAGGAAGTGAGATCTTATAGCAACACAAGTTTTGTGCAAGTTTGATTAAATTCAAATCATAAATGAAGCTGCTATTGTGCAGACAAGGTCAAAATAGCTAATTCTGGCCCCTTCAGGGGCCATAACTCTGGAACCCAAAATGGAATCTAGCCAGTTCAAGAAAGGAACCAAGATCTTATAGTGATACAAGTTGTGTGCAAGTTTGGTTAAAATCAAATCATAAATGAAGCTGCTATTGTGCAGACAAGGCCAAAATAGCTAACTCTGGCCCCTTCAGGGGCCATAATTCTGGAACCCATAATGGGATCTGGCCAGTTCAGGAAAGGAACCAAGGTCTTATGGTGATACAAGTTGTGTGCCAGTTTGGTAAAAATCAAATCATAAATAAAGCTGCTATAGTGCAGACAAGGTCAAAATAGCTGATTTTGGCCCTTTCAGGGGCCATAACTCTGGAACCCATAATGGGATCTGGCCAGTTCAAGAAAGGAACTGAGATCTTATGGTGATATAAGTTGTGTGCAAGTTTGGTTAAAATAAAATCATAAATGAAACCACTATCGTGCAGACAAGAAATTGTTGACGGACGGACGGACGGACGGACAAACGACGGACGACGGACAAAGGGTGATCACAAAAGCTCACCTTGTCACTATGTGACAGGTGAGCTAAAAATTGGTTAAATGTATTACCTCCCTTTAACACATTTCAAAATGTACTAAAAGAGTTGTCTGCTATTTTTATCAAACAACAAATTTAATAGTTTGTCAAGGGTCTTATATTTAACTTATATGTTTTTAATGAAACAGAAATTAAAATGATTAGTAAGCAGATCCCGATTGAATTTTTAATAAACGTCGGGAGTAACGGGTAGTCTGCATTGTGATGGCAAAAAATATTTTGAAACGATTTTTATCCCAAACCATGAATTACTGGATAAAACATCTCCTTATAAAGTACCGAAGGCGTTCGTTGACCCGAGGTTCCGTGTTTTGACCCGCGAAAATCAAGAAAAACTCGAGTTTGATCCGCACAAAAAAGTGTCCCTTGCTTCGGCTCGATCCGTGATATGTGTCTCGAGTTCAATTCTGCTTTGTCAGTCAAAATCTCGGTGAATTTCAATTTCAGTGTTGTTCACCGCCACAAACAGAAGTATGACAGTAGGCAGAGCGTCGTATGTTTATTAGCTACTGACAGATGTCAATCACGCCACGCGCCGACTGACACGTAATTAGGTTTGTAATTCGAAAGTTAACTATCGCTGTTTTACGAAGTTTTCGGGCTCTCTGATCTCCGATTTCGGTCAACTTTAATTATTGCTCTTTCATTCTTTAATTATCGTTTACTGCAATCACATTAAATGCAAACAATTAGCAGCTTATCCTGCAGCGCCAATCTGAAATCGAGTGATCATCTTTTGTTGTCATGGACACGTTTCGCCGCGTGTGCCTCCCGGTGACATCCTGTGTATTGCATAGTGTTTACAGACTTTACATTTATAACCGAGATGTATAACCTCGGCGCACTTTATTGCCGATTATGTTTTCCTTTCATCCAATTTTAGGGCGACTTGGAACTTCGCTTCTCTGGGCGGGAAGGGCGAAGTGAAATATTTTAAAGCGAAGTTATCGCTCAACTTCGCCTAAAACGCAGTCCCTGTGTTTTCTAAATAAAAATTAACAAAATATACTGGTTGCCGACCCAGATTCGGACAATTTCACAACCTTTTCATCTGTCATATTTTAATTTTTAATTCAAGATTCATGAAATGATACCTGAATCAAGTTCAGTTCTTCGGTGTCGCTAAACACAAATTTGTTTGTATATAAAAATAAACTGAACACTGAGGCCTGAAAGAGGGTACGTAAATTTAACGTTTTCAGCGTGTTGAAGGACCTAGAAATCGGACAGTAGGAAAATACTAATTATCATCACTTCTGTTTGGCAGAATCACGTTTAGGTCAGTTTTAATGATAAAAAGACATTAAGTATTGTTAACCTTGTTTACATTCAACTGTTACAGTAAATGTTTGATGCTGCTGAGAGCTTGAAAACTCCAGCTGGCCTACATACGACACAAAATTTTAGGTAAAACAATTTGGTTTAAATGCATTTAACTCGTGGTATTAATGGGAAAACATTGATACTTGTTTTATAACGCACTTTTCTCGTAGGCATTTAGCAGATTGTAGATGAGTTCCCCTTGAATAATGTTGGGGCATCAAAACATGTATGCACATGCGCACTGAAAGCACATGCAGCTTCCCCCTGTGAGAGCTGTCACAACATTTTGTGAACAAATGTAAATATTCCATTTTTGAAAGTTTAACTTACTGATTTGCAATTGTTGCAGATGGTGTTGCACATAAAGCAAACGTCTATGTACTTGTCAAGAAATGATCAAAAATTACGCCAAAGTAAGCGTTTATGCGACTGTTCGATTTTCTGGGTCGTCCGAAATTCTGGGTCGCCAACCAGTAGTGAATTATGATTCAATTGATTGGCGATTTTCGGAGGGGAATTTTATGCATCGAGAAGGGGAAAAAACATACTATTTTGAGGATGGAATGGTACCAAATAATTTTCAGCAAATATTTTGGTGAAAAAAAACGCTGCTTGCAATTATGCGTGCACATAATTTTTGGGCCATATATATCCTGTTTTCTCATATTCTCGGGGGCTTAAGGGGTTGTTTTTATTCCCAGTAACAGATTAACCATTTCATAAACAGATTTTGGGTGTTATTTTGTAGAAAATTCATTTGTCTTTCAGATGGAGTCATAAAATGTTACAGAAATTATCCCATTTAATTATTTTGTTACTGTGTTTGATACCACCCTCACCCGCAGAAATGGACCAAGAGTTTCTCGTATTCCCGTGGATTTAGATTTGACTTTTCACCACAAATAAGTTGTAGAATTTAAAACATTAAAATTACCATTGTGTAATAAAATTATTTATTCTGTAGTAAATACATCAAGAAATATGACAATTAATTGCATAATCAATAATTTATGACAAATTTGCTAACACCACCAGAAAAAAATAAGGATTTTTTAAAAAAATGAGTAAAATGCACAGGCACCAGTATCGGACCTGGGACAAAAATATGTTTGTTTTCATCCTAAATGAGTTCAAAATGAAAAATATGTAGTGAAATATGAGCCCCCTTCAAAATATACATATGTTTACTGAAGGCCGGAATCTCGAGAATCGAGCCTGCGAGCAAAGGGTTCACTTCCCGGGCCGTTGTGAAATAAATACTCTAGACAATTAAACAAACTACCTATCACCATTTCACATGTACATTTAGCTACAAAATGAGACCAACCCCAAGTCTCTAGCCCTTCCCATTCATGAAATATCTATCAGAAAACGAGTGCCTTTCTGCTGCAAGTTCCAGGTAGATAGAAATGTGGCACAACGAAACGGTACGAAATCACGGACTAAAAGATGTTTGTCAGCCTAGCAAGGGTCAAATTCATTTGACATTAATAACAAGTATTACTAAATATGCTGACTATTGCCACTCACCACCGTCAGTAGCATCAGCTACACGCGATATTTACTTTTTTATTTTTCCGTCGGTCTTTCAATTGTATTGTCCTCCATTGAAACCGATACGACAATATCAGAGTAATTTTGTGCGAAACGATGCGCTTCTGTCGGAGGTGTGTCGCTATTGGCCAATCAGAAGTTGCGTTTAAAAATACCTTTTGAATTCTGTTCAATGGCGTAGCACTCAATTGAAAGACCGTGGAAGAATTTGAAACGCCAAAATCGCGTGTTTGAGACGCTACTGAAGATTGTGAGTGGCCCTAGTTTATGTATTTATTTAGGGTTGGATACCGGTTCCCGGTATCGGTACCGTACCGAATAATCACTTCGTAAAGTACCGGTATATACCGTTTCGTAAAGAACCGGTTCCGATTCCGGTATTTTCATAAAAGTAAATACACAAAATAATTACCAAATCCGCGGCAAAAGAAAGCAGAAAAAAAGCAAATAGTATTTGAAACACAGTTATAACGCGATCGACATTGTTTACTGTGACACCGCTCCGAGTAACATGGAGAGCTGGCCTTGCGAATAATTTCGTATGCTAAATATTATTATAAAAAACTTCTTTTCCCGTCGTTTTAAACTACGTGAATCATACTTAATTGCAATATATACGACATTTTTTGCTCTTTGTCATATTCTATCAAAACAAATGAAAAAAAAATTATTTTAATAAAAAGTTACGAAACTAAGCTGTAACCTACGTAAACAAGTCATCGGTTTTCGCGAACTAATAGAAATACGTTATTGCTGGTTGTTTCAAGCGTTTTGAGGGTTATTTTTCAATGAAAATTGTGTTGGAAAAAATGTTGCAATTTAAATACATTACTAGTTAACCTGGTTGAAGATTTATCATGAGTGACAACGAGCCTGACTTGTTAAATGGGTTAATTTGAAAGCTAGTAAGTGTTGAATTTCACAGTTCTCGTCAGTGCAGAGCAAGCATTAACACAGTCAGTGAGTCCTAGATTTAAATTGCACAGTGAGCGACGTATCTACTCTTTTTTTTTATTTTGGAAAACTCTAGTTTGTAAAATATGTTTATTTTATTTACTCTTTCATAATTTTAGTACAACATCAAATGAACAGACTTAAAATGTTTATATATCAAACAAATTTTCCTGTATAACTACTTAAAACGGTGTATTTAATACTAACCAAATCATTGCTTATGTGATGTACTTCAAAGCTTGGTATCGGTATCGGTATCGTTAAAAATACCGTATCGTTTCATTGGTATCGGTATCGGACCGCTTCGTCCTTAACGATATCCAACCCTGTATTTATTTATACTATTTAGTATTTTTTATTGAATTTGGCCCTTGCTTGGCTGACAAACATCTTTTAGTCCGTGATTTCGTACCGTTTCGTTGTGCCACATTTCTGTCTACCTGGAACTTGCAGCAGAAAGGCACTCGTTTTCTGATAGATATTTCATGAATGGGAAGGGCTAGAGACTTGGGGTTGGTCTCATTTTGTAGCTAAATGTACACGTGAAGTGGTGATAGGTAGTTTGTTTAATTGTCTAGAGAAATTATTTCACAACGGCCCGGGAAGTGAACCCTTTGCTCGCAGGCTCGATTCTCGAGATTCTGGCCTTCAGTAAACATATGTATATTTTGAAGGGGGCTCATATTTCACTACATATTTTTCATTTTGAACTCATTTAGGATGAAAACAAACATATTTTTGTCCCAGGTCCAATACTGGTGCCTGTGGTAAAATGCTGCTAGTTTCGTCAATATGCATTCAAATTACTTGAAATTTTCAGTGTGTCAGTTTTGTACCATGCCTGTCTAGAAAATAACAAACACTAAATTATTTGACAACTTTAAGGCAAAAAACGAGAATATGAGAAACCCCGAGAATACGAGAAAGAGGGATACCTGGGATTCAGTCTGACAATGTACATTTTAAGCCTAAAATGTCCTTTTCTGGAAGCCAAATGCTGAAATCAGGACAAGTCCTGAAAATCCCAGGCCAGTTTGTTTGCATGGTTTAGTGGGTGGGGTTCTAGATAAATGAAATGAGCATCAATTCAAGGAACACTATTTGCATTTACACATATTTAAAAGAAATATTCGAAAATAATTGTTATTCCCCGTATATTTTACCTGTGTTTTTGTTGTTAGTTGAATTACAGCTTTTCTAAAATTTAATTTGGTATCAGAATTTCCCATTTTCTTCGGCAGTTTGTTGGTATAATGCGCAGTGACGTAAACTGCTGATGTTGATTGGTCAATTTATCGATTTTCTTATCAAGAACGGCAACTCTTTTTTCATTTTGGGGCAGGTAATAGTTTTCGAATTTCCTCAAAATTGCGTTGATACCAGTGCAAGACCAGTTCTGGGAACTGTCTGGGAAGAGTGTATTACATACAACTTAGAACTTCATCGTATAGCATTTCTAGCCTGTCACTTTAGTTGTCTTTACGATAAAAATGAGAAAATATCGGTTTCAGGACACTAAATTTTGCGGAGATTACACAATTAGTCCTGTCATTATCTGCAAATGACTGGCCTAAATCGTATATATATTTTTATAGCACGAGACTAGACGTAAATTAAGGTGGTGAGAAAAGTGTCTCATAACCTGTTTTTTTGTGCGTGTGTGTTTTTTTTTCAAATTTGTGGTGAATCCAGATGAATGGATGACCGTTTCCGTTTTGACTGACTTACGATACTCGGGTAAAATGTTTGACCCGGCCATCTTTAAAACGCTAGGAAAATCGATAAACACAATAAATATTTATTTTTGGGACTCCTTAGATCTACAAAAAAATCATAAATAAACAGTTGAATATTAATGCTTATAAAATATATAGGTCTACCTCTTTTATTCAGAAAAAGTACCGTGCCACTACATGCAACTGGACCCTGCCACTTAAAGTCCTTGCGCTTGATAGATCTGTTCAGTGTGATTTACCAAACACAAAGCACAAATAACAAATGTAATTAGTTCTAAAGATATCAAATTTCTAGCATGCCAGATAAAATTTTCCCATGGTTTTGCCGGGTCTTGTTTTACATACTGGGTTGTATGATGACATCTCATGCTGCAATTGATAAATTCATATACTATCGCCTGGGTAAGCTAGTAGTAGAGCACCCGCATTGAATGTGGAAGCCCACTGGTCCTCTCCCTGACCACGTCATACCAAAGACGTGAAAATTGATACTAGTGGCGATCAGTATAAAATGCCTAAATCCACTACTGTTGTAAAATACTGTACTAAGTGTCCATATCCTGGGCATCCAGTCTGACAATTTCTTTTTCTTTTCTGTCTGCAAATTGACAATATCAAAACCCAGTGAATGCCAATTAACACTAATTAGCACACATTTAATGGGATCTTTAATGCATAGATATTAGGTATGATCTCCTCTGACAAAGCACGAATTATCAACGGCTTCCTAGGTAAAAGTGCTCTCATCCCACTCCAATAAACAACTCCAACTTTATCTGCTGCTTATCAGCGATTATACAATAGTAGTTAATTGTAGGGTTCCCAACTAGACCATAAAGATGTGTGTAATTGAACTGAAAGAAATTAATTTTCCTTTCAGTGAATAATTACAATAGTGATCACACAGGTCTAAAACAGGTATTTAATTAAATACAAACAAAAATGGCAACACAGGACTACCAATGGCCGGACTTTCAATCAATACATTGGGCTACCGGCCACTTGCGCTTGTGATGAAAAGGGGCTTTAAATGGTGATAAGTATTAATAACTTCAATTTCTTGATTTCATCCAGATTATGCAAACAAACACGACAATACGAGATAATAGTACAATTATAATAGTACACAAGATTAAAGAAAACAGTCATTACAGGGTATATATAGAACAAAATTTGCGGGAGAGCAAATAATAAGCGTTTAAATTTCAGGATAATTCCTTCAATACTGTTTATAGCTGACAGCAAAAGAAGGACATTCAAATATGTAATGAAACTCCTCACCTATGGATCCTCAACAGGTTGTACATGATACGACTGTTCAGTGAAATGTCATTACAGTTCCCAGTTTCTACTGGCAATTTGTTATTTCTAGTTCTAAATTTAATGATATATTTAAAAAAAAATAGAGGGAGTTTTCACAAGACATTTTTCAAAACCAAATTTATATTTTAAAAGTATAAACCACCTCGTACCTACAAGGAACCTGGACTACTCATATGCAATACCATTCTAATTCCTTTTTTCCAAGAACAATTCGTTTCTGGAATGGTCTTCCCCTACACATACAGTCCAGCCCCAGTTTGATTCTATTCACCGAGAGGCTGGCAACTGTAACTTTATTATTTATATCTATGTCTTAGTAATTGTAGTTCTTTTTAACTTTGCACCTAATGAGCTTGCTCATCTTTTAACAGTCTGTCCCAGACAAGCGCCTCCAACTTATATTCAGAATTGATTGTTGGGCAGTACATAGTAAATGTAGATACGAGAATGATTATTTGTTTCTATGCCTTTCTGTTGCCTCACTTAATGAAGTAATTTCTGTTATACCTCATGCTGTCATGTATTATGACATGAGTGAATAAATAAATTGTATGTATGTATGTATACTGCTTGACGCCCCTTTCGGGTATAACTAGCAGGTGCGCGTCTGTGCCAGAATAAAGTTAAAAGAATGACAGTAAGATGTCAAAAGGAAGATAGTGCAAGATAAAACTGTATTAACAAGAGTAAAATCAGGATAAAACAGGGTGTAGTCACTTAATAGTAGTGGGATGCGTTAACAGCATGTCTGAAATGTTCAGGATCAGGCTGATTAACGATCAGGGGTGGCAGCTGATTCCATAGGGTAACGGTGTATGGAAAGAAAGAGAACTTAAAAACATTAATGTTTGTATGGATCTGCCTAAGGGAGTGTTCGTGCATATGACGTGTTCGTCTCAATGGCTGTACTAGATACGGAGGGACTGGAATAGCTACGTAACCATGAACGATTTTGTAAAACATGAAAAGTCTAGCAATTGTCCGTCTGTCCTCGAGTGTCTGCCAACTGAGATCATTTAACATATTTGTTACACTATCATAATATGAATATTGACCCTTTACCCACCTGGCAGCTCTTCTTTGCACCATTTCTATTTTATGTATGTTCCTTTGTGTGTGTGGTGACCATACCGTAGAGGCATACTCTAGTTGTGGCCTAACTAGAGTCTTGTAGGAGGTTTCTTTAATATTTTGGTTTTTGACCGGGAGGTTTCTGCGTAGAAAACCCAGTGATTTGTTTGCATTGTTTGTGATTCTATCTACATGTGTGTTCCAGGAGAGATCATTTGCTATATCTACCCCTAGATACTTTGCACTGGAGACCACTTCCAGGATTTGACCGTGTAAAATGTAGTTATGTGTAAATTTCTGTCTGTTTTTTGTTATGTTCATGACCTGACATTTGCTGGGATTGAACTCCATCTCCCAGACGTGCTCCCAAGTTTCTAGTTTCTGGAGGTCCTGCTGTAGTGTGACGCAGTCTTATTCTTTAGAGATTGTGAGGTAAACTGCCGTGTCATCTGCAAATAACCTGACTTGTGATTGTAAGGACTGAGGTAGATCATTTATGTATAATAGGAATAAGAGCGGGCCAAGGACTGAGCCTTGAGGGACACCTGATGTGACAGGTACTTCATCGGATTTCATTCCGTCCACGAGTACTGACTGCGTTCTGCCAATCAGGAAGGACCTTATCCATGTGATAACCTGTTTGTTAACGCCGCACTCTTGTAGTTTATAAAGTAACTTTAGGTGACTGACCTTGTCAAATGCTTTACTGAAATCAAGTAAAATGAGATCTGTTTGTTTACCTCGACTTAAATTTTGTGCTAGGTCATCAATTAGTTGTATTAATTGTGTTTCACATGACCTTTTTTCTCTGAATCCATGTTGCAGATCATACAAGATGTCATTCTTGTTAAAGTGGATTGAGAGATTTGATGCTATGATGTGTTCCAGTGATTTACATAGAATGCATGTTAGTGAGGTAGGTCTGTAGTTGGCAGGGTCACTTTTCAGTCCTTTCTTGTACAGTGGAGTGACGTTCGCCGTCGTCCAGTCCTTCGGTAAAGTTCCAGTGTCAAGGGATTTTTGGAAAAGGAGTTGTATCAGTGGCGCTAATTCAGGATGCAGTTTATTTAAGACAAGTGGTTTGATATTATCAGGACCTGCAGCCTTGTGGGGGTTTAAATTACACAGGAGCTTTTTGACGCCATTTACAGTTATCGTTATATCAGTCATATTTGGGTATTTACTCTCTGAGGTTTGAGGGAATGAAAAGGGAGACACTTTAGTAAATACCGATTGGAAATTGATTGAATGATTGAGATATTTCGGCTTTTGACACAATTTTCACTATACGCCATACATTTGGGTGTGCTTGACATTAAACTAATATAGATTTCAAAAAACTTCAGCTGAACTCTTTCTATACATTCAATATTACCATATCACCTTCCTTACCCGTCAGCTGATAACCGTCAGCGTTTTAGTGTGACCCCTAAATTACTCTTCAATTTAAGATGGCGGAGCGGGAACGTGATCCGTATTATTTGGTAAGGAAAAGCAAAATATAATTACTATTTTCCACTTACTGTCAATGATATCTATGTGATTCAACCAGAGTTTCTAAATTCTTTCGAAATGCAGAGCCTCATATATATTGCCAGATGCATTAGACCCTCCAAACACTCGTAAAATTATCCTCGGAAGTTTTATACTTTCATTTTCAAATATTTATAAATACTCTGCTAACTAGCCTGGTTCTCCACGGTACTGGTGTATTTTAGTGAATACGCTATGCATGCAAACAAACTGAAACTCGACTGCACAGAATAATTAGGTCTACTTCGTCATCAACATCTCTTATTTCATTTAATATAATAAAAGGCAGCGGCTAGGTAGCCGGTTCCAGCTACCTAGACTAAAGGTCTAGGTAGCCGGCTCTATATATACATATCGTATATGAACATGTAAGTCAAGGTAGCCGGCTTTAATAAACTGTAAAGGTAAAGGTAAATTTTATTTACCGTCGCTTTGTGAAACAATGAACAATAGCTCTGTAGAGCTTGTGAACGACCCTATTTTAAGAACAGTTAAAATCAATTTATTCCTTACCCCCAGCAATTTGCTGGTACCCATTTACAGCTGGGTCGACTGAGGCAATCTGCCACAGGACACACCGCAATGGGAGTACAGGAATCGACCCGGGGCCTTCAACTCCGTAGGAAAGCGTCTTAGCCCTCTAGACCAATGCGACCACATGTATTATAAAGGATCATTATATTAATTAAATAAATTACATTCTTGTGATCTCTTATTTACTATTTGTGATTTACCTGTTTATTTTGCAGTATTTACGCACTCGTATCATATCGGCCGACATTTTGTTATGTTATCAACGAATGCCATGATCAGATTGTCATTATCGGAATGGACAGACATGACATTGTATTTTAAAAAAAAGGGCCCTAAATGATTTTACTCTTGCGAGCATGATCAATGCAGATGTGATTTATTAAAAGGTTTCTTGTTTTGTGTTGACACACAGACGGTCGAACGGACAGAAACAGACATGACATTGTATCTTATCCTAAATAATTGACCCTAAATAATTAACTGTAAATTTTACGCTTGCGAGCGTGATCAAGCAGACGTGTTTTATCAAAGTTTGGCAGTTTAAGTTTTCTTGCTTTGTTTTATTTGACACAAATGACACATGTTAACCGCTAACGTGAGTTTTTATACCTTCTAAAAAGTACTCGATACAAATTTGAGAAACCGTGATTCATTCTTAAAACAAAACTAATCAAACGGTTAAAAAACAAAAGGGCAAAACAAAGAGCATCAAAGTACATTGAATGATGCGGCTCTACTGAACATACCGGCGTTTGATCCTTTCGTGTGCCTTTTTTAGTGATAATTTTAAGTGATCATCACTTTCGCACTTCTATGTGTGTCTTTAATTAATTAATTAATTACTACATAATTTCTCCGCCAATTTGTTTATTAGTCAATAATATTAATTGGTTCTAATTGTTTGTTTGAACATATGAGCTCTTTATTCTAAGGCAGTGTATTCAGGGCCCTCACTCTAATTGGGGGAAGGGGTCCGCAGCCCTCAGGCAGGGGAATTTTCGCGTCGTTTTAGCCAAAAGGGGGAATTTTCATTGCTTTTAAAGGATAATATACTATGTTTACTATAACATGTATAACCTTTTTTTTTCAGGTAGCTGTTTCTTTTTCTCAACATACTATTAGTAACTGCAATTATATCATGTCAAGATCAGCTGTTCACGGGTCAAGCTATACTGTTATGAATGCAACTTCCACAGACTTTATTTAAAACAAATACATTTTTCATTGCAGATTTTTTAAAATCAATTTATATTTCAGTTATCTAAAAGTGGGTGGGGTTTGGTGTCTTTGCATGATTTTATTATCGAAAAATGCTTTAAAAAAAGGGCTGCTTTTGCAACAGAGATCATGTTTTTCTTAAATGCAGACATTTAAATGGCTTTTTATTTAGATTGTACTAGAGAAATCTTGCAAGAAATGATAAAAATGGCCGAAAATCACGGTCGCGAAAATGGGTGACAAGTATGGAAACTGAAAGTAAATATTTAAAATTCTTTATGAAATACTAAATTGAAATACCTGTTTTAAATTTCTCTTTTTCACAAGACCTGTTCATTACTTATAATTTCTGCTTATTTATTCTGGACTAAACAAAGCCTCTGCAATGATAATAAATTTTCAATAGACCGTAACGGTTGGCAGGCAAGACAGATAACAATACAATACAAGTTGCATACCGCTAATTAACAAGTGATGCAAACACTATAAACTTTTACAGATTGATCAATAAACACCTTTGATAATGACAGGGATTATTGTACTGAATACAAACCGCGGATTTGTTGATAACATAACAAAATGTAGGGCGATATGATATGAGTGCGTAAATACGGCGAAATAAACAGGTAAATCACAAATAGTAAATAAATCACAAGAAATGTAATTTATTTAACTAATATGATCCTTCATAATACAGTTTATTAAAGAGCCGGCTACCTTGACTTACATGTTCATATACGATATTTATATATAGAGCTGGCTTCGTAGACCTTTAGGCTACCTAGCCACTGCCATAATAAAAACATCAGATCTCTTCACTTTTGTTTCGAAAAAGGAAGTGTCTAGGGGTCCAGCATCTGTATAATGTCCTAACAAATTAAAGCTCAGTGAGATTACCAGATCTATGACGTTTAGCAATTATGTGATATAAAATATGTTTGGTCAGATCAGAATATTTACTTATCTTGTAAACACAATATCATTGGCTGTGTTAGTTAGTGGTGTGAGAGTCATGTCTCTGGTTTTCTTCATTGATATGCTTTATGATACAAAGTCTCTTATAATTCTATTTCAAGAATGGCCAGTACTATGTATCTTATGTTTTGTAAAATCTTTATGTGCATATATATGTAATGTATTGGAAGAGACTGAAATAAATAAAGAAATATGATGCTGGTCATTGTGTTACATGGTCGATGTGTACCAGGTCAGTGTGTATATCTTGAAAATAAAACCAATAGAATATTGTCATAATTGTTCCTTTCTTTAATTATTTTTGTGAATAGATAGACAGCAGTTATTTTCTGTATCTTAGAATGGCATCATCTTTCACAGTGAGTGACTCAAGGTTCTCAATTCAAACTGATAACAAAAGGTGTGGTCGTCATTTGTTATTGTCAAAGTGCAAACCGTTGGTAATAATTAGCAAAAAGAAGTAACGCCATGTGTCAATTTTGTTGTCAACACTTTAATCTTGTATCATAGAAGTTAATAATGAATTTTGATATTTCTTTCTTCAAACACTATCAAATTTATACAAAATTAATTTTGTTTAAAAAATAAACCACTCCTAACAGGGCTCCGGAAATTTTGATAACTCAATCGGTCCGAAACGAAAATCCTGACATCGGAGCTACCCCACCCACCGCATTCCCAATATTACATATTTTGTAAAACGTGATAGGGTAAAGAAATAAGCATGTCATGCATTAAAACTGAGTTACCAGTCACCGCGCGTTACCATACAATGAAGACAGTTATTCAGTGTTATGTGTGATCGTTACTTTGTTTAAATTTCGATGTTTTTCCGAGATAATACGAGGCACTGACACCGTGTGCGTAACTGGTCTAAAAGCCAACGCACGTGACTTCGATACCGTATACACGGCAGATACTTTGTGACGTTTCCTCATTCTTTGACGGAATTCTATAAAATACAATGCGTCAAAGTGAGTTACACGACACATATTCTCTGCTAAACAGCCTCAGTATTTAAAGAATAATCTGCCGCGGACCGAATGTGTACGTTATTTGAACGCTGAGATCGAATTTCCCGCATGTATAGTACCAAAACGTCACGCGGGTTGGCCACGGATATTTCATTTCACTTACGTTGTACTTCAGTAAGCAACTACATTTTATAAAGTTATATGTTCTCTTCTGATGTAAACAAAATTTCATTTTGAAACGTTTTTTAAGACCGATTTGATAAACAGTGCCACTCCGGTTTTCTTTATCATTCGTGGTTGCCGTCCATTATTTCTTTTTTGTACAGTCGGGTTGCAAAGACGATTTTCTGCATTTGTTTCAACTGGAGCCCCAACATATGAATCATGTAATTTTTTCAAATCAAGTAATTATAAAAAATATTTTTATCGGTTTTCCGTGTGATGTCTCATTAACTCAAAGACCTATAATGTACAATTATAGCTCTTTGATTAAATGCAGCGACCATTTGTTTGTTAACGTGATCAAACATAACCTTTTGAAATAAACCATCCGTCGGATTCTAAATAAAAGAAGTGGATCCCCGTCGAAACGATTTGGATCCAGTCAGAAACGTTAGGAAACCAGTCAAAAATGTTTAATACACCGCAGTCGGCTGTCTGCAAACATTAAGGATGTGCCGCGCGAGCACTGATTGCGTCACGCGCTAATTACGGACCGATTATCAGAGTGACAATCAGACTGATTGACACGTTTATTGATTATCTGAAGGTGCGACCAACAATTTCCTACTTGGCAGGTGATCGTGTATTGAGATATCAGACCGAAATTTATACTTTTCTCCATTTTTACGGGACCGATTTTTTTCGGTTTTTCACTTCACGAATCGGTCTGAAAAGTCAAAAATCGGTCCAAAACCGACAAACCGGCAAATTTCCGAAGCCCTGACTCCTAACTATAACGGAATGTCATGGCAAGATTAGTTTTTAGCCTAGACAATTAGTGCAGAGAGTAGTTTCCCTTTACTGGAAGAGGGAAATTTTAAAATAATTTTACTAATTTACAGGTTGAAAAATCGTCTTTACCTGTGTATAATACGCACCCACAATTGTGGAGGGGGATCACTGGGGTAAAAAACTGCGCATATACACGAGTATGTATGGTATGTTAAATCTTTGTTGGTTTTTGAAAAAGTTGCAGCTATATTAAACATGCCTTTTTTTTGTAGGAGTTACCATATACAGACACACGAATAGGTTTACAAGCTACATGGGGCTTAGGCAATCAGCTGTTCCTCTACTCTGGAAAAACTCCACATCTAGCTGAAGGTGGAGGTGATTGTGCATTTCTCTTTTTTATTTGTTCATCAACTGTTTTATCAGTATTGTGAGGTTAATTGATAGGGTGAGTAATGATTAATAGACATGCCAGCCCTTTGGTAATTATAGGGTCATAATGCCTTTGTTCATAATGGGGCCACCACAATTTTGTTGTGAACATGAAATATACTAATTTCTTGTTAAATTGTATTTTTGATAATTGTTTTCTCATATAACTGCCAAAAGGTTTGTCTATTGTTTAACACAGTAGAAGTGTTCAGTCCCTTCCCCAGAAATTTTTTAAGGCGCTGGGGTAAAGTTTGCGTGGCGGGATAAGGGGTGGGTGCGGGAGGGGTTTCCCCTCCCGTGTTCGATTTTTTTTTAAAAAATAGAACCCAAATGGTGCTTTTTTAAGTATACCATATGCAAAAAAAAACACAACATGTATTTCATTACTTCTACATTTTTACATAATCATATAACCATCAATATATCATATACACTACACAGATGTCCACTTCTTTTATATGTATTTTTGAACAACACATATGTCCTTCCACTTCTTTTGTACCAACACTAACAACACATAGGCATTTTTGTTTTCATATACTGGTAAGTGTCTGTCTTGGCTCTGTGCCATTCCTTTACTGCACCACTGAAATTAAAGTCATTCAATTTTTGTCCCTGCATGGACACCATGAGTAAGGCATTAAGCACTTTCATGCTCACTGGTGAATGGTGGGTGGTCTTTACACATTCAACTGCTGAAACCTCTCTCACAATCTGGAAGTACAAAAAAAAAGTATTTGTTATTTTCCCAGAGCAAGGATTATATAACCAAGGATGGATTTATATTGTAAAAGTTCCTAAGATTTGACATTTATCTTGTGTTCTTCTGCACAATGAATTGCAACAGTATTTCTGTTAAATATTTGTGGGTGTTAACAACACCATTGCAGCTTTTTTACACACACAAGCAGGTTCTGTATTTCAAGTTTAACTATGTATTTTACTGCAAGCAGCAAGTTTCAGAAAGAACATGTATACACACCAGCTGTGGAGGTTGGTAGAAGCAGTCCCACTGTAGCGACTTTGCTCAGGTTTGGGTGAGACTCGGACAGATTACCAACAATCCACTCCATGGTGCTCAAAGTGTTCATCTGTGGTAAGGGTGGCTTTCGCCTGTGCCCATTCAATAACCGCCCGGTCTATTTCATGCGTTAATATTACATATTAAGTCTGTATTAGTAGAACAGATCAATGGAACAGACTGTAAAACGAACTGGAGTACATGTCGCTTTTTGCCTACAGAGCCAGAACCATAACACAGACACGTCGACAAAGATTGTACAAGAATTATCATTACAATTTTTCACAGAATTCATGATGGACCTCCAGAAATTTATAATTTTAACATGACATCACCGTACGTTAGGGGTTCTAACTGACCAATCAGAGAGCTGCATTTTCGAGTACCTGCCAGTTTCCACTTGGGTATAACGAAGTATATTTACAATGAAAATAAAGTGACTAGAAATAAATATCACACTATTTTAGATATCAAATTAAGATTTTTCACTGCACATGCTTCAGATGATGCTACAAACAACAAAACTTTGAAATTGTGTTCAAATATTATATGGATTTAATACCTTTATTTTAGTTTAAAGTTTGAGATTTTACAAAGGGGTCTACGATAAAGTCCGAGTGAAATGTAATAATCACCAAAGTGGAAATAAGTATCATTGCGCAATGTTTTGGACATGATAAAATTATGAATGGTAATAACTGATTTGGTCTATTGCTGTACAGTTATTTTTTCTTGTCTCTTGACATGGTATTTTTAAACATCTGATGTTGTTGGATGAATACATAAGGTGTGCCTGCAGGTATAACTTCATTAGACACCTGGGTAGAACCACCAACCTTCCATGTACCAGGATAAATTCTTCAAGCGAAAGATTTCTACACCAAAGCAGGACTTATAATCCACACTGGTGAAGAGCATGTAAATATATCTCCTCAGTTATGATGATAGTCTGTGTAAATATTTACTTACCAGCAATATGTAGGGTTATGGAATAACCTTTTTGACATTTCACTGGTTTAAGACCACAAACACTAAAATAATCTATTTCATTTTCAAATTTAAAATTATCAATCCGTATTTAAACAAATCACCACTTTATCTTAGACAAAACTGACTTCAAAAACTTAAAATTCTATAGCCTTCTGAACATTGCCTCCATAATATCTGAAATTTCCATCGATAAAATGGATATTCTCAAATTGCTAGCTAACCTAAAACCAGACAAAGCTGCAGGACCAGACCATTTTTGTCCAGTTGTCCTCCTGGAACTTAATGATGAAATTGTTGATGTTCTACTGGTAATCTTCCATAGTCTTTCTTCTCAGGCACTGTTCCCACAAAATAGAGATAAGATTTTGTTTGCCCTCTATTCAAGAAGGGGGACCCGCATGACTTGGCAAATTATCTGTTATATCATTCACTGTGTAAAACACTAGAACACATCTATGCATCCGATGCCTCTGTCCATCTTTCTAAACGTAACATTCTTTATGACCTGCAACATGGCGTTTCTGAAGGAGATATTGTAAAACTCAACCAATTGAGTTAATAGGTGAGCTGATTAACAGCATTTCCAGTCGTAAACAAACTGACTTAATTGTACTCGACTTCCGTAAGACTTTTGTTAAGATCATGGTGTCTGTCCACAAGTCATCAAGTGGTATTATGCATTTCTACTTGATAGAAAGTCAATTTGTAGTTCTTGAGGGCGAAATTCCAAAGAAGTACCAATGGCATCTGGGTTTCCACAAGGTTCCATCCTTAGACCTCAGTATTTTCTATTTTATATTAGCGATCTCCCATTTTCAATCAAGTCTCAAATCCGACACTTTGCCGACGATAATGTAGTATACATATACCTTATTATGATATCAATTCTGTGGATGGAAACAAAATCCTCCAGGAAAATCTTAACAAGCTAGAACAATGGGAAAATAAGTGGGACATGGAGTTTAATCCTTCTAAATTAGGCACTTCATGTCACAAAAATCAAAGCTGTCATCAAAACCAAATATTTACTCCATGGCTATATTTTATAGTTAATGGTCAGTGCAAAATAGTGTGACAGATGTAAAATATCACTTAAATATCTTTAAATGCTATTAAACCCTTAATTTCATAATCATCGCAACAACAAACGAAAACGTCAAAACATAAGCATACAAATACTTGTCCGTCCACAGCTAGAAAATGCATATACCATCTTGCACCCAAGTAATACTATGGAATAACCTTGACCTTGTAGAATAACCTGACCACAAAGTTTCAGATGTACTGTGGAATAATCTTGACCACCCTGACCTTGAAGCTTTCAAAGTGGTTGTAGCAACCATAAAGTACATGTACTAGACCAGAGTGCTATGGGTTTTTTTTTATCTTTTAATGCTTGTTCTTTTTTAATCAGACTTACCATGCTAACATTCCTTTAGCCTTTTCATTTTAGCTGATGTCGGACCCATCAGTCTTTTAGAACTCTTTTTCAACATAACTAGCAAGTCGACGTGTATCCCATGTCTCTATCAGTCGAAAGATGACTTGACATTATGAGAGAGAGAGAGGGGTGGGGGGGGGGGGGGGGGGGGGGGGGGGGGGGGGGGGGGAGAGATTTTTAATACCTGCCTGCAGCCACTTATGAAGTATATACCTACCTTTCATACAGAAATACATTTTCAATTTTTATAAATTAAATATCTGACATGTGCATTGTGAATAAGTTCTTTTTCTATAATTTAATGTTGTGAGCTTGTTTTTGACCTTGTGTAACATTTTTATTACATAGTTTAAAAAAAAAGACAACAGTCTTGATCAACTCTCAAAAGCCGGAAATAATTTAGTGGTTCAAAACCTTTTCATTACCCGTCATACACCGGTCATACACTTCCGTTGCCTCGTCAGATATATACCTTATATGTAATAATATCTAACCTAAAATTTTAACTTTTTTAATAAAAGGGATTCACTTACAGTAAATAATGTTTTTGAATACAGGGAGCACTGGTGCACGTATTAAAACCAACAAACAGTAGGTACAGGCCAATATAAGAAAAATACTATCAGTGCAACCAAGTGCCTGTAGTCATTTTAATACAGTTGCCTTTCTCTGCTAATTATTACTCGATAACAATTAACTTACCCATGCATGCCGTCACCAACTGTTATCCCATTTCGTTGCAAAGACTAATTATAATCTTTAACTAATTATAATCCAATCACTCCTGCTCCAATTAACCGCAAACTTGTGAAAACACAGACTTTCATCAACACGTGTTGTCTTTAAACCCTTATCAGTACACGGTAAACAGCTAGCTACACTGTGTATTCATAAACTTCCCCGATCGATATTTACCTGAGGTATCTCACAGGGATGAAATCGCTTACTGATGTAAGACGCTTCGCTAATAATTGAGGCACCGCGCGGGATAATTAAGCGCTGCGGGAAGCTGTATTTCGTGTTTTAAGCGCCGCGGTAGCGCGGCGCCTTATGCGGCTGGGGAAGGGCCTGGTGTTTTTTCAATTACCTCTTTTCATGACTCTTAGCTGTACAAGTTTTTGTGCAATATTGAAAGTAGTACTTTTCTAACCATGCAATTATGCATATTCACTATTTGTATAGCAGTTCCATCTACTGTTGACATTAATTTAAAAGCATGATGGAACTTAAGGTAACAACATACATTTTAGTTGTTAACCTTTAGCCTGCTAAATTTCTAAAATGGACTTGCCATCATTCACTTGGGGCAGTACCATTTAATATTCAAAGGGATGTTGATTTGAAATTTACTGACTGAATAGCAAACAGGGCAGACCATGATCAGCCTGCATGGATGTGCAGGCTGATCTTGGTCTGCGCTGGTCGCAAAGGCAGAATCACTTGCTGCCAGCAGGCTAAAGGGTAATAAAATATTTTTCATAAATTGAATCAATGTGCGAGTGGACATGCTTTTAGGGTAATTAATATAACTCTAATTAAATTTGTAACTCAGTGTAAAATTTAGCTGTGTATTTTTAGCTCACCTGAGCACAAAGTGCTCAAGGTGAGCTTTTGTGATCGCCCTGTATCCGCCGTCATCAGTCGTCCGTTGTCAACAATTTGACTGTTAACACTCTAGAGGTCACAATTTTGGCCCAATCTTAATGAAACTTTGTCAGAATGTTACCCTTAATAAAATCTTGGACGAGTTCGATATTGGGTCATCTTGGGTCAAAAACTAGGTCTACAGGGCAAATCAAAGGAAAAGCTTGTTAACACTCTGGAGGCCACATTTACGACAATATCTTAATGAAACTTGGTCAGAATGTTAATCTTGATGATCTTCTGGTCAAATTCAAATCTGGGTCATGTGGGTTAAAAAACTAGGTCACCAGGTCAAAAAATCAAAGGAAAAGCTTGTTAACACGCTAGAGGCCACATTTATGACCATATCTTAATGAAACTTGGTCAGAATGTTAATCTTGATGATCTTTAGGTCAAGTTCAAATCTGGTTCAGGTGGGGTCAAAAACTAGGTCACCAGGTCAAATCAAAGGAAAAGCTAGTTAACACTCTAGAGGCCACATTTATGACCATATCTTAATGAAACTTAATCAGAATGTTAATCTTGATGATCTTTAGGTCAAGTACAAATCTGGATCATCTAGGGTCAAAAACTAGGTCACTAGATCAAATCAAAAGAAAAGCTTGTTAACACTCTAGAGGCCACATTTATAATAATATCTCTATGAAACTTGATCAGAATGTTAATCTTGATGATCTTTAAGTCAAATTCAAATCTGGGTCAAGTGGGGTCAAAAACTAGGTCACCAGGTCAAAAAATCAAAGGAAAAGCTTGTTAACACTCTAGAGGCTACTATTTATGACCGTATCTTCATGAAACTTGGTCAGAATGTTAACCTTGATGATCTTTAGGTCAAGTCCGAATCTGGGTCATGTGGGTTGAAAATCTAGGTCACCAGGTCAAATCAAAGGAAAAGCTAGTTAACACTCTAGAGGCCACATTTATGACCATATCTTAATGAAACTTGGTCAGAATGTTAATCTTGAAGAATTAGGTCAGGTGAGCAATACAGGGCCTTCAGGGCCCTCTTGTTCATTGTAGATATTTGTCTGTAATATAATTACACAGATTTATGACTAAAGTATATAATTTTGTTCTTTATTTTTCATTGTAATGGACTAATATATTATTGGTCTAGCTATACATATTTTCATTTTAATATATAGTGCATAACTGCTTGCTTGTCTATTGATGGCTCCAGCACACAGGTTCACTCAAGTGATGAGGTCCTGAGTCAATGACTATATTTTCAGTGTTTAGATCACTTGAAACCCGCTATACCTTGAACATTTTGCTTATAAATACCCTTATCATGTCATCTTGTTACCATGGTAACATCAAAAATGACATTTGCTGTTTATATGAGCAAGAAAAATATTGCTTCTTGTTTTATTTTTCAGAACAAACTGTTGGAGTCGGGGGTGGGGCTCAAATACATGATGTAAGATGGGAGACAGACATGCATGGTCCAATTACTCGTAAACTTGTCAATGAAACTCACAGTATGTAAAATACATGTACTTAATTATTATATTCCATAATTTTGCTTGCAATTTTTGGTATTTACAAAACTATGAGCTTAGATATTTTAGCTTTCATACGAAGGTAGAATGATAATTATGTTCCTGCTAGGAATCCTAGCCTTGAAGAGATTTTTACTTCTAGATTTACAACATATTTGAAAAATGTAATAAAGGATTTGATTAAAACTGTTCTTATTTCAAAATATGGAATATACGTGAAACATTTCAAAGCTTGTGAGAGATATATCTCTTTCTCTCTGTCCCTTCCTTTCTCCGACAAGCGAGGGATGGTGTAGGAAAAAGAGAGAGGGAGAGATAGAGAGAGGTGTTGCCTTAAGCCAGACTGTTATGTTAAAAAATGGTTAAGATTGAATCTCACAGACTAAAATATGGTTAAGACACTAAAACTATATATGAGAAACATGTATATTTCAGATGTATTTGTAACACTACAGGAACAAGCACAGGAAGCCTCAGGAAAAGGGCTAAAACCTCTGTAAGTCCTGTCTAGATGGTATTTTCCATTGTCTTCAAATACTGGGAAAATTTTGGTTTGTTTTAAGTCTTATTTACGTGGTCAAAGCTACTTTCATTTTCTGTGTGAAACTTTTCAAATGTACTGTTGTGTTATGGCTGGTTGAAAAAAAAATGAAACTGATTACTGGGTTTGTTAATTATGTTTTAGGTCATATTGACATAATTTAATCATATTGGTGATATTGAAGAATTAATGGTGGAGATATGGCATCAATGAGCACCTGGATAAGATCAAGAACCTTGTGCAAACTAGGTGGATAGCTTTTTACATGAAATGATTCTATAGTCCAACTTGGGTTTGAACCTACAGCGGTGTGGACAAGTGATTAACCATGTGGTCAAGGGGCCTGCATGTCAGAGAGCTTACTTTTAGAAGTAAAAAAGGATAGAAATTGCCTTGATTAACTACAGGTACATTCCAGTGTTTTGATGCACTTAATACTGTTCTGTCAGATTTGTGCATTGTTATAGTAAAAAATGAAAGACCCTGAAAGTTTGTTTAAACATTTTTGCTTTCTTTTTCAGACTGGTGAAAGCCAGCAAGCAGTACAGAAGTGTCTTGAAAGCTTGCAGTCTTGATGTTTTCAACAAGTCTAGTGAGTTGTGATACACTCCATGTATTAATATTAGATAATATTTTATTAAACAGATTGTTGTATTAGCAGTGAATAGCAACAAAGCAAACTTCATTATATTGCTGAGTCTATTTCAGTTTGGATTTCAGATTTATGTTTCATTAGTCCCTTCAAAGTGTGTTTCATTTGCTCCATAATTAGGCTTCCATAAATTGTAGATTCCTGTTCAAGACATAGTACTTCCACAAGCCATTGATTGAAAAAACCCTTTGTATGGAAGAGTGGTTAAGGTCATTTGCTTATCAATGCTGTGTTTTTGAAACTCTATCCCCCCACCCCTATCCACAAAGCATGTAGAATTCTTTCATGTGAGGATGCTATCTGTCTTAAGGTCAGTGCTTCTACCGTGGTTCCAGGATGTGCCTGATATATTTCAAGAGTGACATTTCTTCCTCTACTGTTTGAAAGTTGCCAAAAAACCTAAATTGAGTTGGCATAACTATGAAACAAACAAATCATAAATTTTGCACCCAGTTAACACAGAAGGGAAAGCTCAAGACTTCAACAAGATCAGAGGTCACAACTTCTTTCCTTGGGCAAGGTTGAATGTTTTCTGTGACGAATTGACAGAAGATAATACGTTTTAACTCATTTATGTTTTATTTCTGAATATAGTGGAGAAATTGTCAATTCTGGAAACAAGTTAGTACTGGTGTATGGAAACCAAGAATATGAGTTCAACTTGGGATTATTGGCCACAATTGCAAACTTATAATACAGTTGAAAAAAAAAAGTGTTATAACATGAGCAAACAAAACATTTATAATTATGTTCATATTGTTAAATATACTATTTACATTGTGTAGATTCAACCAGAGATGAACAGATACAAGCAGAATGTGAGGAACAGCTAAAAATATTAAATATGACAGAACTGATCTGGAGTTTGTGTGAAATATTGTGGATTGATGTAGCACCAGGTATACTTGAGAAAAATGCTTACATTTCATCAGTCTTTTACATTGCTCTCTCACAAACTTGCAGTCTTCGTCAAGTCAGTTCCTGCATGATATTTTGATTTTATATGTTTCCATACAGCCAGCATCTTTTGGAAAGTTATTTGAGGCAAGAAAATAGACATGCAAGCTGTGAATAAGTCATCGATTTTTGTGGGAGACTGATTTTGGTGGATTTCATAGTTGAGTCAGTCCAAAAAATTGAATTCCAAAGAACAAGTAAATTTCCCACTAATGTTCAAAAGTTGAAATCCTCTAATTCATATCCCAACAAATTACCCTTCTGTCCAAAACCATGAAATTTCTTGCTCACAAAATAAAATACTATCACTGTATGTGACAGAGTAACTCTTTCCTTTATATTGGTTTCAGACACTTTCTACTTATATATTGATGACTTCTGTGCGAACCTGTGTCAGTCAGTTCAGTTTATTGTGAAGAGTTAAGAAGGAATAAGACAAGATTATCTGTAAGATTAAGATCATTTGTATGAAAGCCACTCTGCAGTAGCCTTTGTTAATAATGATGTATAGGTTACTTTATATTTTTTTATCATACAGTTTGTTATTTATAAACTGATGTAGAAATTTTAATTGAATTTTATCATTAGGAGGTATAGTGATATCACAGTTGTTGGAGTGGTTGCGATGGCATTTTACAGAGGGAGAGAACCTGTATTCTGAGATACAGAGAGAAGAATTCCAGGAGGAACATCATGAATACTGGGATTGTGTAAACAGATTATTTATTTGTTTCTGATTTCTTTTGTTTATTAATGTGTTTTTGCCATTTTCTTACAGTTGAGTATTTAAATTGATATCCTAGAACTTGATTTTGCCTCTTTTTGGATATATTTTAGCAAGGCTTTTCAGAGTTGAAAACTTGGTGATTCGCTTGGCAATGTTTTTAGCTCACCTGTCACTGTGACAAGGTGAGCTTTTGTGATCACGCAGCGTCCGTCTGTCCGTCTGTGCGTAAACTTTTCCTTGTGACATCTCTAGAGGTCACATTTTTTGTGGGATCTTTATGAAAGTTGGTCAGAATGTTCATCTTGATGATATCTAGGTCAAGTTCGAAACTGGGTCACGTGCCTTCAAAAACTAGGTCAGTAGGTCTAAAAATAGAAAAACCTTGTGACCTCTCTAGAGGCCATATATTTCACAAGATCTTCATGAAAATTGGTCAGAATGTTCACCTTGATGATATCTAGGTCAAGTTCGAAACTGGGTCACGTGCCTTCAAAAACTAGATCAGTAGGTCAAATAATAGAAAAACCTTCTGACCTCTCTAGAGGCCATATTTTTCATGGGATCTGTATGAAAGTTGGTCTGAATGTTCATCTTGATGATATCTAGGTCAAGTTTGAAACTGGGTCACGTGCGTTCAAAAACTAGGTCAGTAGGTCTAAAAATAGAAAAACCTTGTGACCTCTCTAGAGGCCATATATTTCATGAAATCTTCATGAAAATTTGTCAGAATGTTCACCTTGATGATATCTAGGTCAAGATCGAAAGTGGGTCACATGCCATCAAAAACTAGGTCAGTAGGTCAAATAATAGAAAAACCTTGTGACCTCTCTAGAGGCCATATTTTTCATGGGATCTGTATGAAAGTTGGTCTGAATGTTCATCTTGATGATATCTAGGTCAAGTTCGAAACTGGGTCACATGCTGTTAAAAACTAGGTCAGTAGGTCAAATAATAGAAAAACCTTGTGACCTCTCTAGAGGCCATATTTGTGAATGGACCTCCATAAAAATTGGTCAGAAGGTTCATCTTGATGATATCTAGGTCAAGTTCGAAAGTGGGTCACGTGCCTTTAAAAAGTAGGTCAGTAGGTCAAATAATGAAAAAACGTTGTGACCTCTGTAGAGGCCATATTTTTCATGGGATCTGTATGAAAGTTGGTCTGAATGTTTATCTTGATGATATATAGGTCAAGTTTGAAACTGGGTCAACTGCGATCAAAAACTAGGTCAGTAGTTCTTGAAATAGAAAAACCTTGTGACCTCTCTAGAGGCCATACCCTTGAATGGATCTTCATGAAAATTGGTCAGAATTTTTATCTTGATAATATCTAGGTCAAGTTCAAAACTGGGTCACATGAGCTCAAAAACTAGGTCACTATGTCAAATAATAGAAAAAATGACGTCATACTCAAAACTGGGTCATGTGGGAAGAGGTGAGCGATTCAGGACCATCGTGGTCCTCTTGTTTTTTGTTGCCATGGAAACAAAATGGCCGACATTTTGATTAAATATTTAAATGCTTATAACTTTCTAATTTTTAAGCCGTTTTTGAAAATTATTTCACTTCTTTAAATGATTCAAGAAATTCTAATAGACGGAATTAACATAAGAACAACATTGCCTTTCCCTTTAATGTTTGTGATGAGTAGGGAGGAGTTGCCAGATGACCTGAATTGTGTTGGTGTTGTTCTATTAAACAAAAGCAGATCTATGTAATGTTTTTAAGCTGGTATTGTCATGATTATTGATTGTCTAGATACTTCTGTCTTGTAGTTTGTGCTTTTATGTGAAAAAGGTGTAACATATATAAAAGGATTTGGTATAGTTCCATTGATTTAACCTCCTTTCTTTGCCTTGCTAAATATTTACATACATGTTTTAACTCTTTTTGTACAGATATATCGTTTGGTGTTACAAGGCCAGATTGATAAAGTGCGGTATCTTCTTTCCAAAAATGTGTCATTCCAAACAGATGCTTTCCAGAGCATTGATGAAGTATTGAGAAAGATGCCATTGTTTAGTGTAAGTAAACAAAAATCTCTGGTCTGCTAGATATATGGTATTACTTTGTATTTCATCTGCATATTTCCCCATTTAGTTAAAGTATTGAATGCTCATCTTTCTTTAAGATATTTTATCTTAAGGTATTTACATCCAAGGTAGAAAATCCTCACCAAATATAGTTAACAATACTAAAATATATATTAATTTTGTATGTAGAGCTTCTTTCATAATTGAAATCTCAGTAATAGTTGTTTCTTTTAGTGGTTGCTCATATTTCTCCAACTATTCATGTATTAAAGAGAATTCCTATAGTTTTTTTCCTTTCATAGAATTTTTTTAAATTCACATATATGATAGGAAAATTTGTGCTGAAAACAATGAACAAATAAAAACAATAGGTCACCAGGCTTGTTTTTGTGAAAAATTGTTTTGAACACACCACTGTTGCTGAAACTGCCAGCGATTTTTTCAACATTGTCAATGTTATCTGCTTTTTTAAATACCAACCAAAATATACATCCAGGCAGCACAATACGGTTTTTTCTTTTTACAGATTTTATTATATACTTATTTGATATCATAGCCATATTTGTAATACTCTATCCTTACAATAATGGGTATAAATGAAAAAAAATATTGTTTTATGTTTACTTTTGTGAACTTTTTCAATGAAAAATACCATATGAATAATATTATTTTTTAATTTGAAAAACTCTTTCATAGAATTTTTTCTTTTTCTTCCATGTTAAGATAATTGTATTGTGAGCATAAAATGCTAAAAATGTATGGTCCACCAGGCTAAATTTTATGTTAAGGACCGCTAGAATACAACACCTGTTCGGAACGAAATGAGCGGAAACTGGCAAATTGATTACATGTATGTTTGCTAAAAGTTAAAAAAAGTTTTAAAATATTCTTAATTCTTTCTATAATTGAATACTAAATAATCTGAAAGGTGATATTGTCTTTCAGTACTAAGTCAATATCTTACATTATATGAACAACACTGTCTTGTACTAAAATGCGATGTGAAAACACAACACAAAATTAGCAATGATACCTGTCAGGCACGATACTTGTCAATACAACAAAACCGTATCAACATTTGATTTACTGATATCTCTATCAAAAATGTTATTTCATTCAAAATTCCTCCTATTTAAGATTTCTGTAACAGTTTCAACAAATGTTGACTTCAGTTCATTTTCCATAGAAAGTGTCGGCTGCTCAGAAAATGCGCATAAAAACTATAGGAATTCCCTTTAAGGGTGTACTGTTTTAAACAAAACACATGTTACTGTTAGTACAAATAACCTTTGCATAAACTGTACGTAGTAATAGCACATAATTATTTTTAAACATGAAATTTGGGTCTAGTATAAAAAGAAAAATTGCAATACTTACAAGATTCAGCAACATACACATAAACTGACAATTGTTAAGATATTGACAAAAGGTCTGGATCCTTACAAAAAAACTAGAAGGGTAGGATGATTTGTTGACGGTTAGTTTTTCCCTAATTTTGACAGTGTAATAAAAGCATAATCCAATGAGCTGATAAAAAAGTGTCTTTTAATGTATAATTGTCCTGAAAGTCAGAAAGAAATAAATTGGCTGCAGGTGTTTTACTAGAGAGTGTAAGCATTCTCAAATAGTACAAAGTCCCTATCATAATACAATATATTGCAGCAATTATTTCGAGGCAATTCAGTGTCAGAGTTTGACATGAAATGGCGGCACTGGAAGGACGATTGTGAGAGAAGATTGGAAGCTGGAGAATTTGCTGCCTGTGATAATCTTGTCATCATAGCTGGGGTAATACATGCATAGTAGACTTATACATTTTGTTACAGCATAAAACCACTTCATTTTTAGCTCGACTATACGAAGTATATGGAGAGCTATCCTACTCAACCCGGCATCTGCGTCTTTCCGCCTCCCCACCTTGGTTAAAGTTCTTTTACACTTTCTCTTTTTAGCTCACCAGATCCAAAAGCTCAGGGTGAGATATTCTGATCAGTCACCATCCAGCGTCCGTAAACTTCTACTTTAAACAACATCTCCTCATAAACCGCTAAGCCAATTTCATCCAAACTTCACAGGAATGTTCCTTGGGTGAAGCTCTACAAAACTTGTTCAAAGAATTGAATTCCATGCAGAACTCTGGTTGCCATGGCAACCGAAAGGCAAAACTTTAAAAATCTTCTTCTCAAAAACCAGAAGCCTAGAGCTTAGATATTTGGTGTGAAGCATTGCCTAGTGGACCTCTACCAAGTTTGTTCAAATCATGACCCTGGGGTCAAAATTGACCCAGCCCCAGGGGTCCCTTGATTTTACATAGGAAAATCTTAAAAAATCTTCTTCTCAAAAACCAGAAGCCCTAGAGCTTAGATATTTGACATGTAGCATTGCCTAGTGGACCTCTACTAAAGTTGTTCAAATCATGACCCCGGGGTCAAAATTGACCCCGCCCCAGGGGTTACTTGAAGGTACATAGATTTCTGTAGGAAAATCTTCAAAATTTTTTAAAAAATAAACCAGAAGGCCTAGAGCTTAGATATTTCACATGTAGCATTGCCTAGTGGACCTCTACAAAATTTGTTCAAATCATGACCCCCGGGATCACTTGAATTTTTTGACCACTCAATGTCTGTCGTCAGTCATGTATGTCGTGTGTCCGTCAACATTTTCTAAAAAAATCTTCTTCTAGAACACCACTGGGCAGAATTACACCAAACTTCACTGGAATGATCCTTGGGTGGCCCCCTTTCAAAATTTTTCAAAGAATTGAATTCCATGCAGAACTTTGGTTGCCATGGCAACCGAAAGGAAAAACTTAAAAAATCTTCTTGTCCAAAATCACAGGGCCTAGGGCTTTGATATCTGGTGTGTAGCATCATCTAGTGGTCTCTACCAAAATTATTCAAATTATCCCCCTAGGGTCAAATATGGCCCTGCCCAGGGTGTCACATGGTTTATATAGACTTATATAGGGAAAACTTTGGAAATCTTCTTGTACAAAACCACACGGCCTAGGGCTTTTATATTTGGTATGTAGCATCATCTAGTGGTCCTCTACCAAGATTGTTCAAATTATGCCCCTAGGCTAAAATATGGCCCCGCCCCAGGGGTCCCAAGTTTTACATAGACATATAGGAAAAAAAGTTTAAAAGTCTTCTTGTCTGAAACCACAACACTTAGACCTTTTATATTTGGTTTGTAGCATTGTCTTATGGTCCTCAACCAAAATTGTTCAAATTGCACTGCTTGGGTGAAGCGCTTGGGGTCCCAAGTTTTATATAGACTTATATAGGAAAAAACTTTAAAAATCTTCTTGTCTGAAACCATACGACCTAGGCTTTTGATATTTGGTATGATGCATTGTCTAGTAGTCCTCTACCAAAATTTTTCAAATTATGCCCCTGGGGATAAAAGAGGCCCTGCCCCGGGGGTCGCTTAGTTATTATGTGAGTTATATAGGAAAAAATTCTTTAAAAATCATTTGATCCGATTTCCAAGACTGTTTAATTATAATTACCTGATGACCCCAAGTAATATGATGTCAATTGACTGTGACCTTGACCTACTGACCTACTTCCTTGTTTTTTAAGATACAGCCTTGAAATTTTGATGACATACACAGTTTTACACATGAATCGTAAAACTGAATTTTATTGACCATGAATGTGACCTACTGACTTTCTTAATATTTTATCATCAGTTTGACATTGAAACATGTAGCTCATATTACTCAGGTGAGCGATCCAGGGTCATCATGACCCTCTTGTACATAGGAAAATCTTCAAAAATTTACTAAAAATAAACCAGAAGGCCTAGAGCTTAGATATTTCACATGTAGCATTGCCTACTGGACCTCTACAAAATTTGTTCAAATCTTGACCCCCGGGGTCAAAATTGACCCCGCCCCAGGGGTCTCTTGATTTTACATAGGAAAATCTTCAAAAAATTTCTAAAAATAAACCAGAAGGCCTAGATCTTAGATATTTGACATGTAGCATTGCCTAGTAGATTTCTGCAAAATTTGTTCAAATCATGACCCCCGGGGTCAAATTGACCCAGCCCCTTGGGGTTACTTGATTGTACATAGAAAAATCTTCAAAATTTTCTAAAAATAAACCAGAAGGTCTAGAGCTTAGATATTTGACATGTAGCATTGCTTAGTGGACCTCTACAAAATTTGTTCAAATCTTGACCCAGCCCCAGGGGTTACTTGATTGTACATAGGGAAATCTTCATAAATTTGCTAAAAATAAACCAGAAGGCCTAGATCTTAGATATTTGATATGTAACATTGCCTAGTAGACTTCTACAAACTTTGTTCAAATCATGCCCCCCCCCCCCCCCCCCCCCCCGGGTAAAATTGGCCCCGCCCCAGGGGTTACTTGATTGCACATCGGAAAATCTTCCAAAAAATTTCTAAAAATCATCAGTTTGACATTTGAAACATGTAGCTCATATTACTCAGGTGAGCGATCCAGGGTCATCATGACCCTCTTGTTTCTCCTTTTCTCTGTAATTACTTGATGGATTTGCTTTAAACTTAAAATATTTATTCCTCATCATCACCCATATCATATGGCACAAGGGCCCTAACTCTCACACCAATATTTCATGAATTATCCCCCTTTTACTTAGAATTTCAGGTTAAAGTTTTGATGCACTTCCACTCTATCATGGATTTGATTCAAACTGAAAGTAGTTGTTCCACATCATCTCCCACATCATATGACACAAGGCACATAACTCTGGTACCAATATTTAATAAATTATCCCCCCTTTTACTTAGAATTTCGGGTTGAAGTTTTGATGCACTTTCACTATATCTCAGTTATTACTAAATGGATTTAATTCAAACTAAAAATAGTTGTTCAACATCATTACCCATATCATATGACACAAGGTCCATAACTCTTGCACCAATATTTCATGAATTATCCCCCCTTTTTACTTAGAATTTCAGGTTAAAGTTTTGATACACTTTCACGCTATCTCATTATTACTAAATGGATTTGATTCAAACTTAAAATAGTTGTTCCACCTTATCACCCACATCATATGACACAAGGTGTATAACTCTGGCACCAATTTTTCATGAATTATGCCTCTTTTACTTAGAAATTTAGGTTAATTTTGATGCATTTTCACTATATCTCAGTTATTACAAAATGGATTTGATTCAAACTTGAAGTAGTTGTTCCACATCATCACCCACATCATATGACACAAGGTGCATAACTCTTGTGCCAATATTTTATGAAGTATGACCCCTTTTTGCTTAGAATTATACTTATATAGTGTTTTGATACACTTTATCTTTACCTCTCTTATTACTTAATATTTTTGACACAGACTCAAGCTATTGTGCAATATCTTCATCCACCATTGGAGTCATTAAACACTCCAGTGACAGCTCCTGTTTCCTCAGATGTTCCCAGTATCACTATCCAGCATTGAAATAGTCGAGCGCGCTGTCTCCTGTGACAGCTCTTGTTCTAATAAGCTGTTGAAACTTTATTTCCTAGAGTTTAAAATGTTCTATATAGTTGGACTCATAATTTAGATTTGACAGGCCTCTGTAGCGAGTGGTTAAGGTCTCTGACTTTGAATCACTTGCCGCTTACCGATGCTGTGGGTTTGAAACAGGGCTTGGGGTGTAGAATTCTTCATGAGAGGAAACTATCCAGCTAGCTTATGGAATGTCAGTCGTTCTACCTAATTGCTCGCACGTGATGAATTAATGCCTAGAGGGGCACCTGGGGATCTTCCTCCAGCATCAAAAGCTAGAAAAGTCGCCATTAACTAAATGTGACACTAAACCCAACAAAACAATTTAGATTCTTAAAATGAAAAATTAGTTGATAATACTGCAGTTAAGGTTTGTGACAAACAGGGTCATGTATAATGAGTCATGCGAACTGAAGTGATTGTACATGGTCTAGAATGACATGTTTTATATCTGTATATTTGATGGTACATTTTAAGAAATTATATAGCAGAGATATGTTTATATTAAAAATGGCAAAAGGTTAAACACCTGGCAGAATGATTTCATTAAGTTGTAGTGATATCTTTTGTGTGGCATATATAACACACAAAAGAAATTTAAAAAAGCAAATCTATTGATACTATAAACTTTTTTTTTGTCACAACAAGTAGGGCAGTATTACATCACAGCATACATTATTTAAAATAAAAATAAACACAAATTGTCGTATTAGAATGGAAAGTAATTTGAAGTGACTGAAGTTCTATATTAAGCAAAATAGTAACCTGTTTAGGTGCTTGTATTGATCATTTTTATGCCCCCGAAGGGAGGCATATTAGTTTTCAACTGTCCATCAGTTAGTTCGTTCATTTGTTTGTCACAACGTTAACTTTTTGCATGAAGGCACTTTACTCGCAAACCACTGCATCCAGGACCTTCAAACTTCACATGCTGATAGTACTTATTGACTACACGACCCCTACTGACTTTGGGGTCACCAGGTCAAAGGTCAAGGTGCTGCGGGGGCATTTGTCACCATTAGTGACAGCTCTTGTTATGGTCTATGATACAGGAATTGAATGAAATGTCTGCATAATTGTAAAATTTTTGTTGTATAACAGATTCTGTGTGGAGATGACTCTGTGTTTTCCCAGTTGAGAGATCTGTGTGAAACTTGGTACCATATGCTAGTATCTAAAATGTTATACCAGAGACCAACTGTAAAATCAATAGATCTCCATTACCATGTTCAGGTATATCAAGTAATATTCTGTTTGTATTCCTTGTATGTGTTAATTTCAACTGTCTTATTAGATCTTTAAGGTTAGGACTTGTTTCAGAATTCTTGAAAATTGGAATAGACAGGTACTTTGCATGAAACAGTTGGACCTTCAGATTCAGAGGATAACATTTTCTCCATAGAATTTTACAGAAGATTTTTCAATGTTAAGTTCAGAAGGCCATGCATCTGTTGTTAAGCTATCTCTGTTATTAGCATTGTTTTCAATTCAGAGTGACACTTGTAAAGTGGCTAAAACGCCTCGGAAGTTGAGGACAAAAACTTAAAGCAGCGTTGTCGAATTAACTCAGAAGTTGCTCTGAAATGACAGACTATGTTAAAAAGAAGTGAAAACATTTTTTGAGAGATGACGTTTGTTGTGTACAATTTCATTATGAGACAATTGAAAGTGTAGCAAGTTTTGTGTAACACTGATGAATTTTTCTGCCCCTAATGAAGTTGCTTGGTTGTAAGAAATTTTGATGCAGTTATTGATACATTTCAGTCGTGTATGGATGAGTTTCGTAGTGATGGCAGAGTTAGTGAAACAGACAGCATATTGTTGTCAGCACTTGAGTTTGACATACATCAAGTCATTAAAGACTGCAGGTAAGAGAGTTCCCTTATATCTGAATAAATATCGTGAATCATAAAAGAGTTTTATTTTGTAGTATTCTGAAGGACCAAACCTTAAAGGGAGGTAATCATGAATTTAGAAACTTGCGTTTCTAATGAATCTGGCCTTAATATGTAATTTCCTATGCAAATCTTTAACAAATCATATATTCGTATCATTTATTATGCAAAGTGTTTTTGTCAAATTTATACTTATGTTAAAATAATCAGATCTTGGTTGGACTACCAGAACAGGAAAATCAAATTCAATGAAAACCTAAGGTATATTAACCACGCAGTCAATACAGATAAGTGTAAGTTATCAATTGTTAAAGTTTCAAACAAATCTATTACTTGACCAAAGTCTGATAAACCACCAGTTTCATTTGAGAAATATTTGCTTATTTCCTATTTGTTCCATTGAAAATTATAATGTTCATATTGCTTGAACCACAAAAGGAAAAGTGCTAAGACAGTGAGAGACTAAGGCCCATGAATAGAGACACAGAAACATTTTAAATTAACCCTTACCTAAATTTCTATAATGAACTTGTCCATCCTTCAACTTGGACAGTACCATTAACTGTTAAAAGGGGTGCTTACCAAAAAGATACTGACTGAATGGCAAACAGTGCAGATCATGATCAGACTGTTGATCATGATCTACACTGGTCGCAAAGGCAGAATCAATCGTGTCCAGCATGATCAGGGTTAAGGCATGTCTGACTAGCTTGCTTAGCGCGATGAATAAAAGTTGTAAAGCATAAATACACAGAGTCCTGTTTCCTGAGAAGAACCAGTACTAGCCTCTGACTCTCAGAAACATCTCAGAAATTTCCATATCTTGTTCAGGGACTTTAACCCTGGACTTTTGGATGAGCAGTTAGGCTTGTTTCCACTAGAACACCAGACCACCCAAAATATATAGTATACAGTTGATCTTGTATATTTCAGTGCTGTGTTAAGCGGCTGGTGGTTTGTCGCACATCTGACAGATATTCTACATCATTGTGGTCAACTAGAATCTCATAGACTAGAGTATGTCAGGTTCTAACATGTTTACAGAGATCAACATTAATACCAGATTTTCATTACTACAGTAATAAAGATCATAATTTGTGTTATTAAATAATGAGATGTTATGATAGTAAGGGTCATGCTTCTATTTAACATAAAGATTTTTGCTTACTTTAATAGCTTTGAATTTGAAATTTTAACAGCTTAATCTTTCTCTGATTGCCTGTTTAAGATCTAAATGCAAGAACAAGAATATATAATCATATGCAGTGAATTTATGTGGTTATGCACATTTATTCTTTGTAAACTGCCATAAAAAATGGCAACAGAAACTTTCACTTTCCATCTTCAATTTACAGGTTTGGTTCAAATCTGAGAGAATATTTACTTCTACATTATGCCACTAGTCTGATGTCTCACAGAAGTCTGTGGCAGGTTGGTGTTGACTACCTGGACTTCTGTCCTGAATTTGGCAGGTATGTTGCTGGTCAATGTATTTATGGAGCTCACCCATCTAAATATTGAAAACCAGATTGTAGCTGAAACTGATTTCTTACTTAATACTAATTTGTTGTGCCCTTTCCTCATTCTCTCCTCCAAATAAAAAATGTTAGATAAAAAGAGAACTTTGGGGCACTTAGATCTGCCTATTGTCTGTGCATCCATTTGTCATTCTGTCTGAATTTATATCTCAAAAGTGTTTGAGCTTGTGTTATGAAATGCTAAAGGCTTGTTTTTCAGCATATCAAGTTTGTAAAAAGATACACTGAAATATTTGGAAAGTAGAAAATCTGGCTTAATTTAAAGTCATTCTCTAGTAAGAAAGTTGTGTCAGTTTAGGAAGAATTGAAAATTTTTAGCATTAAAAGGTGTTGCCAAAAATGAAGAACTGTCACATTTTGTGCTGTCATTGTAGTTTTATGTAATAAACATGTTTCAGCATACCCGGTACTACAAAGGAGTTTATGTTATCAGTTTTTTTAGAGAGTTGCATTTTTAGCTCATCTGATTTTTTGAAAAAAAATGATGAGTTATTGTCATCACTTGATCGGCGTCTGGGTCGGCGTCGGCGTTGCCTGGTTAAGTTTTATGTTTAGGTCAGCTTTTTCCCTAAACTATCAAAGCTATTGCTTTGAAACTTGGAATACTTGTTCACCATCATAAGCTGACCCTGCACAGCAAGAAACATAACTCCATCCTGTTTTTTGCAAGATTTATGGCCCTTTTTGTACTTAGAAAATATCAGATCTCTTGGTTAAGTTTTATGTTTAGGTCAGCTTTTCTCCTAAACTATCAAAGCTATTACTTTGAAACTTGCAACACTTGTTCACCATCATAAGCTGACACTGAACATCAAGAAACATAACTCCATCCTGCTTTTTGCAAGAATCATTGCACCTTTTGGACTTAGAAAATCAGTTTTCTTTGTTAAGTTTTATGTTTAAGTCAGCTTTTCTCCTGAACTATCAAAGCTATTGCTTTAAAACTTGCAAACACTTGTTCACCATCATGAGCTGACCATGTACAGCAAGAAACATAACTCTGTCCTGCTTTTTGCAAGACTTATGGCCCCTTTTGGACTTAGAAAATATCAGATTTATTGGTTAAGTTTTATGTTTAGATCAGCTTTTCTCCTAAACTATTCAAGCTATTGCTTTGAAACTTGCAACAGTTGTTAACCATTATAAGCTGACTATGTACATCAAGAAACATAACTCCATCCTGCTTTTTGCAAGAATTATGGCCCTTTTTGGACTTAGAAAATCATGGGTAGGACAATTTTTCTATTATGCAAAAAAAAAATCAGATGAGCATCAGCACCCGCAAGGCGGTGCTCTTGTTATACGCCTGACTCTGAAAGAGCGGGATGAATTATGTGAACACACATGCGGCGGCAGGCGGTCAGCATCCAAAGCATGTCCGCTCTCTAAGTCAAACAGTTTTCATCCGATCTTCACCAAACTTGCTGACAATGTTTGTTGGCATGGTATCTCAAACAAATTCAATAACAGGCCAAATCACCCCAGGCACTCTTGGATTATGGCCTTTGAATTACTTGAACAACTGCGAATTTAGCCTTGTCTGCTCTCTAAGTTGAACAGTTTTTATCTGATCTTTACCAAACTTGCTGACAATGTTTTTGGGCATAACTTCTCGGCCCAAGTTTTATAACCACCTAAAACGCCCTAGGCACTCTTGGATTTTGGCTCTTGAATTAGGTCAGGTCCGATGAAGGGCGTATTTTGTGACAGTCTGGCACTCTTGTTTGTTGTTGATTTGTTTTTGTTGGTTAGAATCTTATGCTAGAATGTTTGTTTTTACAGACAGTACTTGGAACACTTTATAGAGAAAATTCCCATAGATACAGAAAAAAAGGCGAACAAAGTTTTATATATATGTGAGAAAAGGAATATGCCTGAACAGGGTAAGCCTTCCTTAATTAGAAACATTGATACCTAGGATTATCATGTTTATATGTGTCTCGCTTTTTTATACAGTCATGGAAGATTTTCGGTTTTTCATAACAATGTGTTGACTGAATGTACATAATACAGAGTGTGAGACATTTAAAGGTGTACGCTAGAATTCCCTGTATATGAGATGGGCGAAAATTTTCCCAATAACAGAATTTCTTTAAACTTTGGATATTGAAGGACAATCATCTAAGAAACAAAAATATGCAATAAAATTCATAGGTCACCGTTATCGAAAAAGAGTTATCTGCCCCTGAAAACGTCATTTTTGGGGGAAATGCTATTTTCAAGGGCAGATAACTCTTTTTTGATACCGCACCAAATTCTAGCATACGTCCTTAAGATGGAAAAAAAGGAAAAATGTGAGATGGCTTTGATGTATACTAACATGATCACCATATGACCATATTTCATTTAACAGAGTATTAAAGGTTAAACTTTATGTCTAAAAAAGCAATAGAAACATCATTTGTGTATTAAGGTAGTTCTGCACGTTTGATAAACCGGAAGTGATGGCGTGGCCATTTTTCCGGAAAACGTAGAATAAAGACTGGATTCGGCGTACGGAACAGAAAATCATTTTATGAATTAATTGCAACCTGTGAGTAAATTTATTACAATGGTACTGTTGCTATATTGTAAAGTCAAAATATGATATTAAAACATATCACATGTTAAATAATTCAAAATAACGTCCTAAAATTAGCGTGAAATGTTCGGTTTACTTTAATCATGGTCAAATATCTCAAAAATAAGCACACGGACCTATATATTTTATTTCATCAAATTATAGGCCATGTCTTTATTTACAGCTGTGAGAAGTTTCATCAAAATCTACATTGTAGAAAAATTTCTATTCGCGAAAATGTTAAGAAAGTTATGATTTTTCCATAGACCCTCATTATGAAATATTGTGTGAGGTCCCTATTTTTCAAATCAGTCTAGCAAAAAATCAAGCACACGACCCTATCTTTTTTATTTGCTTAATTTTCTAGGTATATTCTGAAGTTTTGAAAAATCAGTGTTTAATCAAATTCTACATTGTAGAAATAATTTCGATCCAAAGGTGCAGAACTACCTTAAATATGATAAATATTTGACAGTATTTCAGGCAAATTAGTGTATATAAACTGTTGACTGCATAGCTCTTTTGGAAAAGAAGATGTTTTTTATGTAATTGATGTGTGAATTATGGTACCCCCCCGACAACAAAGTTGTAAGGGGGGGTATACTGGTTTCAGGTTGTCTGTCTGTCTGTCTGTCTGTCCGTCTGGTCGTCTGTCCGTAGACGCAATCTTGTGCGCACCATCTTTCCTTATGGAAATGATCTAAGCGTCGCTTGGAATTATATATTACTTCCGTATATATGAAACTACCCTTCCAGAAAGAAATTGTAACTGGAATAAACTAGATTAATCGAAAATATTAATCTTTATTATTGTACCCCCCCCCCCCCCCCCCCCGACAACAAAGTTGTAAGGGGGGGTATACTGGTTTCAGGTTGTCTGTCTGTCCGTAGATGCAATCTTGTGCGCACCATCTCTCCTTATCCCCTTGACAGAATTTAATGAAACTTCACACAAGTGATCAGTACCAACAGTAGTTGTGCATGGGGCATGTTAGGTTCTTTTAGAAAAAAAATTGGCAGAGTTATTGGACTTTGTTTTTTTGTTACTATACTATATACATAGACACAATCTTGTGCGCACCATCTCTCCTCATCCCCTTGACACAATTCAATGAAACTTCACACAAGTGATCAGTACCAACAGTAGTTGTGCATGGGGCATGTTAGGTTCTTTCAGAAAAAAAATTTGCAGAGTTATGGGACTTTGTTTTTTTGTTACTATACTATATACATAGACACAATCTTGTGCGCACCATCTCTCCTCATCCCCTTGACACAATTTAATGAAACTTCACACAACTGAGCAGTAACAACAGTAGCTGTGCATGGGGCATGTTAGGTTCTTTCAGAAAAAAAATTTGCAGAGTTATGGGACTTTGTTTCTTGTTAACATACTATGTACATACAGCCTGCATATGCAATCTTGTGCGTGCCTAATCTACCAAACCCTTGCACACAATTTAATGAAACTTCACACAAGTGATCAGTACCAACCCTAGTTGTGCATGGTGCATGTTACATTCTTTTAGATAAATATTCTGCATAGTTATGGGACTTTGTTTTTTGCTACTCTACTGTATACATACAGTCCACATAATTATGCAGTCTTGTGTGTGTCAAATTCAGTGTACTGTGTCAGTGCATGCGGGGGGTACATTCATCACCTTTAGTGATAGCTCTAGTTTTGTAATGTTTATGTATATGTGATATTACTTCAGTAAAAAGTATATGTAAAGTGATGGGCATGAGATGTATCAAGAATAAAAGATTAGGAGCAGCACTGTCTTGGTTCCTTAGATCAAAGGTAAATGAAACTATTTTATACAGTGATTATGATCCCCTCAAGTATTTCTCTTATTTGTAATCAAAACATCAGAAATTTTTGCACAGTAAATGAAATAAAGCTATAGTAGTAAAGCCCATTTACCATACATGGAGAGTTCTCATGTTAGATTCATGGAAAGATCAATATTCCCCTGATAATTCGAGAGTTCTGAAGTACTGTGAAATCAGTAACTTTTGTGGGGAATAATTTCATTGATTTCCAGGTTGCATCAATTCACGAAATTAAATTGCTACAAAGAAATAAAATTTGCGACCAATATGGATCCAGACCAGCCTGCGAATCCGTGCAGTCTGGTCAGGATCCATGCTGTTCGCTTTTAAAGCCTGCTGCAATTAGAGAAACCGTTAGTGAACAGCATGGATCCTGACCAGACTGCGCGGATGCGCAGGCTGGTCTGGATCCATGCTGGTCACAAAGCCACAATGTTGGTTTTCTCATGGCACAGCTCAAATATCCTCACATTTCAGCTTCGAAAGTGGAAAGTTATAAACTCTTATCCCTACAAGAAGCCCTTTTGGCCAAAATAATAAAATTTTGTGTCTACAAGATTGCGTGATTTCATATTACTTTGTTCTCCCATTTCTAATTGATGAAGTTGCCAGTTTCTTATCACATGCAAGCAAGTGGTGTTTCTCTGTATTTAGAAGCATGTGAACAGACTTAACTTGGAGAGGAGAGAGTGTATATTCAATTGCCACATTTATGTAGACGTACTGAGATAGAACCTCTAATTCTCAATTGCCACATTTATGTAGACGTACTGAGATAGAACCTCTAATTCTCAATTGCCACATTTATGTAGACGTACTGAGATAGAACCTCTAATTCTCAATTGCCACATTTATGTAGACGTACTGAGATAGAACCTCTAATTCTCAATTGCCACATTTATGTAGACCTACTGAGATAGAACCTCTAATTCTCAATTGCCACATTTATGTAGACGTACTGAGATAGAACCTCTAATTCTCAATTGCCACATTTATGTAGACGTACTGAGATAGAACCTCTAATTCTCAATTGCCACATTTATGTAGACGTACTGAGATAGAACCTCTAATTCTCAATTGCCACATTTATGTAGACGTACTGAGATAGAACCTCTAATTCTCAATTGCCACATTTATGTAGACGTACTGAGATAGAACCTCTAATTCTCAATTGCCACATTTATGTAGACGTACTGAGATAGAACCTCTAATTCTCAATTGCCACATTTATGTAGACGTACTGAGATAGAACCTCTAATTCTCAATTGCCACATTTATGTAGACGTACTGAGATAGAACCTCTAATTCTCATTTCAGGATGTGGCATTTGCTACATTAATAGCTGAAAAGTAAGTTTTTACTAATACCTCAATGTTGAAAATTGGAAATTTTGATTTGCTGCTTGTAGGCAAGAAATTTTAATTGTAAAAAGTATTTTATGAGAATAACTGTATGATGTTTTTCATTTATGTTCAAAATTTAGTAACTGTTAAATTATCAAAAAAATACTTTGAAATATTTAATTCGGGCATTTTTTACCAGAATACAATTTTGTCTCAGTGATGTGAGAACTGATATTCAATCTGCATGCTCTTACAAATGATTAACAGTTTAATTTGATAATATGATAACAGAACATTATATTCAATTATTCTAGGACTCAATTTCATAAAACTACAAACCCGTGATAATTTTTTTCCATTAAATAAATTATAATATCATGTAAACCAAAACATCATTCTAATTTAAGCATAGTAGATTTAATTCAGAATAAAATGGAGCAAAATGGTCATGTCCGCAGTAGTTTCGATAGTTAACAGCTATTGAAACTGAAAAATTCTCATGCATGGAGACAACCAAGGGCATATAATGAAGAAAACCAATCCCCGTTGCGCTCCCGATTATTTATACTTACCAAGCACGCTCTCATGCTATGAAATAATACCAGGTACCCTGTTGGTACCGTAATAGAACCAGGTACTCTGTTAGTACCATAATAACACCAGGTACCCCAATGGTACCAAAATAACACCAGGTACCCCAATGGTACCATAATAACACCAGGTACCCCAATGGTACCATAATAACACCAGGTACCCCACTGGTACCAATATAGAACCACTGGCGCAACGTTGCTTAATTCCTACTTAACCTACTAGTACTACGAAATATTCCTATAAAAACGGGGGAGTTACTATAAGAACGGCTAGCCCTTTTCGCTCTGGTCAGTTCTTAAACCAAAACCCAGTCCCAAAAAACTATAATGTTTTAGCCACATGAGGCCAATGCCTTCAAAGTTAACAGCTCTGACAGGCTTGGAGACTCATGTGTATGCAAAAGAGATTTTAATTATTCTATTTAATGCCCCTGTTCCTATCTGATTCCCTCGATCGCCGCCAAGTATAAGAATTTTCCGCAGACACGACAAAGAAAGGAAAAGAAGATAATGAGAAGTTGAATGAAAAAGTAATGATTAAATCATATAACATGCATCAATAATATCAATAGACTTGTATTTAGCATGGATCAGCAAATATGATTTTTTACGGTATTACCAGAATATAGTACATATGAAGCTACACATAAATTGCTAGAGTTAATGTTTGTTCTATTTAAACCCTAAATTTATTTCAGTTCTCTTAGATACACGAAATATTTTCATAACATATATTCCAATATTGTCAGAGTTCCCATGGCGCGTAAAATTAATATTTCACTGGAGACTGTAGAAAACTTGTACACATAAACCTAAAAGGCTTGCTTTCACACCACACTGAACTGATACTGTAATGTTTATCCAGACAAGATATATTCACCAAGTAACTCCAATAAGTTTAAGCTATTCAGTTCTATATTGTTCCGTATTTGGTTAACCACAATTCTGCAGCAGTTCAGCTGTGTATGTAATTGGTGCGATAGCTTACATGTCTCATTTGTGTGCTTCCTGCCCGTTAAACAATGAACTGAAATATATAAGCAAACTGGGCGACAGAATAATTATGACAATCTTTATTAAAGCAAGGTAAAAATAAATCCTGGGTTTAACCAAATTAATATTAAATCTTGAGGGTGCGGTTGGTGGGTTTATGTTACTTCGACCTCTACAAAATCAGTTGTGCGCGACAACGTGGCGGTCACATGACTTTTTATACCAGTTTCTATCCCGTGAAATATCGCGAGTGTATCCATGGAAATGATCTAAGCGTCGCTTGGAATTATATATTACTTCCGTATATATGAAACTACCCTTCCAGAAAGAAATTGTAACTGGAATAAACTAGATTAATCGAAAATATTAATCTTTATTATTGTACCCCCCCCCCCCCCCCCCGACAACAAAGTTGTAAGGGGGGGTATACTGGTTTCAGGTTGTCTGTCTGTCCGTAGATGCAATCTTGTGCGCACCATCTCTCCTTATCCCCTTGACAGAATTTAATGAAACTTCACACAAGTGATCAGTACCAACAGTAGTTGTGCATGGGGCATGTTAGGTTCTTTTAGAAAAAAAATTGGCAGAGTTATTGGACTTTGTTTTTTTGTTACTATACTATATACATAGACACAATCTTGTGTGCACCGTCTCTCCTCATCCCCTTGACACAATTTAATGAAACTTCACACAAGTGATCAGTAACAACAGTAGTTGTGCATGGGGCATGTTAGGTTCTTTCAGAAAAAAAAATTGCAGAGTTATGGGACTTTGTTTTTTTGTTACTGTACTGTATACATAGACACAATCTTGTGCGCACCATCTCTCCTCATCCACTTGACACAATTTAGTAAAACTTCACACAAGTGATCAGTAACAACAGTAGTTGTGCATGGGGCATATTAGGTTCTTTCAGCGACAAAAATTGCAGAGTTATGGGACTTTGTTTCTTGTTAACATACTATGTACATACAGTCTGCATATGCAATCTTGTGTGTGCCTGATCTACCAAACCCTTACACACAATTTAATGAAACTTCACACAAGTGATCAGTACCAACCCTAGTTGTGCATGGTGCATATTACATTCTTTTAGATAAATATTCTGCATAGTTATGGGACTTTGTTTTTTGTTACTATACTGTATACATACAGTCTATATACATACAGTCCACATAATTATGCAATCTTGTGTGCGTCAAATTGCAATGTACTGTGTCAGTGCATGCGGGGGGTACATTCATCACCTTTAGTGATAGCTCTAGTTTGTTATAGCCTACCTGGCCTGTTACCATGAAGTTTCTATATATTTTATGGATGTTATATTTCAGATTTCTCTCAGAGTACAATGAACAAGGATTTTTCTCCAACCTTGACCTCATAGATAATCTAGGACCAAGCATGCTGATCAGCAGTCGGCTGACATTCCTCGGCAAGTACAGAGAGTACCACAGACTGTATGAACAGAAGGAGCTATATGCCGCTGGATCCTTGTTGTTGTCACTGCTCACATCAAGGCTCGCGCCCAGAGAGTATGTCTTGAGTTATTTCTAGTTGTATAAATAGCTATTTATTCTATGAGCTTAAAGAGTTTGGTGAAGGCTCAGCAATGAATTTGGTAAAACTAGCAATGAACCTGCTTTGAAGGAAATTAGTGTGTTTAACTATGAATGGAGGAATCTTAGATATTTATTCTTAGATATATATTTCAAACGCCCTTCCTCTAGCGGACGTAAGTGAAATATTGTTAAAAAATTGGGTTAAGCCCAAAACAAAAAAGAACAGATATTTTTTTTGACTGCTTTTTGATAATAATGACGGACTTTATAAATATCAATATAAACTGTTTTGATAAATTTCTGGAAAGTAAAAGTATAGAATATTATTAATTGATTTTTAAATCTTTTTATGCAGGTTTTGGATAACATTGTTGAAAGATGCAATCACACTTCTGGAGGCAAAAGAGGTAAGTGTTACAGAAAGCACTTTATAAGGGTCAGCTTGAATATCTGTATTTCCGTAACTGAACATTTTCATGTTTGGTCTGTTATTTCGGATGAATACTGTAATAAAAAATTAAAACATTTATTTAATCTTTGTCGATTATTACACAAGTTTATTTGGAAGTTCACTCTTTTTGTATAATTTTTCTGTTACTTTTACAGTCTATAGTTTAACTTGGTATACTGATATCTTGTATTCAATTGTATGTTTATAGTGTATTTATGGAAGTAAAGAGACGTTTGAGTTGATGCATTGTCTTGAAGAGTTGACGAAGGATAGACAATATCTCAGTCCAGATAGTGATACCGATGTAAGTATATGTAGAAAAAGACTTCCTCCACCATCAAAGCGTGGAAGTCGTAATATGACCTATAATTGTGTCGTCTATTTCTGTTTTTTTTTTTTAGCTCAAGGTGAGTTTTTGTGATCGCCCTGTGTCCGTCGTCGTCGTCAACAGTTTGACTGTTAACACTCTACAGGTCACAATTTTGGCCTAATCTTAATGAAACTTGGTCAGAATGTTACCCTCAATAAAATCTTGGACAAGTTCGATATTGGGTCATCTGGGGTAAAAAACTAGGTCACCAGGTCAAATCAAAGGAAAAGCTTGTTAACACTCTAGAGGACACAATTTTGGCTCAATCTTAATAAAACTTGGTCAGAATGTTACCCTCATTAAAATCTTGGACGAGTTCGATATTGGGTTATCTGGCCTCAAAAGCTAGGTCACCAGGTCAACTCAAAGGAAAAGCTTGTTATCACTGCTGAGGCCACATTTATGATTTTATCTTCATGAAACTTGGTCAGAATGTTGATTTTGATGATCTTAAGGTCAAGATTGAATCTTGGTCATGTGGGGTCAAAAACTAGGTCTCTAGGTCAAATCAAAGGAAAAGCTAGTTAATACTGTAGAGGCGACATTTATGACCATATCTTAATGAAACTTGGTCAGAATGTTAATCTTGATGATCTATAGGTCAAGTTCAAATCTGGGTCAGGTGGGGTCAAAAACTAGGTCACAAAGTCAAATCAAAGGAAAAGCTTGTGAACACTCTAGAGGCCATATTTATGATTTGTCTTCATGAAACTTAGTCAGAATGTAAATCTTGATGATCTTTAGGTCAAGTTTGAATTTGGATCATGTGGGGTCAAAAACTAGGTCACTGGGTCAAACAAAGGAAAAGCTATTTTACACTTTAGAGGCTACATTTATGACCATATCTTAATGAAACTTGACCATATCTTAATGAAACTTGGTCAGAATGTTTATCTTGATGATCTTTAGCTCAGTAGGTCAGGTGAGTGATACAGGGCCTTCATGGCCCTCTTGTTTTTTTCTATTTTTGTTTTTTTATGCCCCTGAAGGGAGGCATATTAGTTTTCAACTGTCCGTCCATTCGTCACACCAATGTCCGTTCGTCACACCAATGTTAACTTTTTGCATGAAGGCACTTGACTCGCGAACCACTGCACCCAGGACCTTCAAACTTCATATGCTGATAGTACTTATTGAGTACACGACCCCTACTGACTTTGGGTCACCAGGTCAAAGGTCAAGGTCACAGGGGCCAATGTTAACTTTTTGCATGAAGGCTTTTTACTCGCGAACCACTGCACCCAGGACCTTCAAACTTCACATGCTGATAGTACTTATTGAGTACATGACCCCTACTGACTTTGGGGTCACCAGGTCAAGGTCACAGGGGCCAATGTTAACTTTTTGCATGAAGGCACTTTACTTGCAAACCACTGCACCCAGGACCTTCAAACTTTATATGCTGGTAGTACTTATAGAGTACACGACCCCTACTGTCTTTGGGGTTAAAGGTCAAGGTCACAGGAGCCAATGTTAACTTTTTGCATGAAGGCACTTTACTCGCGAACCACTGCACCAAGGACCTTCAAACTTCACATGCTGATAGTACTTACTGAGTACACGACCCCTATTGACTTTGGGGTCACCAGGTTAAAGGTCAAGGTCACCAGGTCAAAGGTCAAGGCGCTGCAGGGGCATTTGTCACTATTAGTGACAGCTCTTATTTTCTTTCTTTTTATACTAGTATTTCCAACTACGGAAAGCTATAGATAGTTACTTTGCAACTATATTATATTCTTTAGTAAAGGGTTTTAATTTCTTTCCAATGCAATTGAAGTTTTATATTGCCATGAACTATGTGTGCACATTGTTGTAATAGGGAGAGGACAATCTTAAACTTATAAAGCTTACAATCATTTATTGTATATTCGTAATCATGTTATAAAATATTGCAAAATAAAATATGTTTAAACCAATTGACAGTATGTCGGTGCAAGGTTAAACCTGTTGAAAAAAAACAACAACAAAAACATCTGCTTTAGAAATCTACATTTCATATAGTTTTTGCCTCCAGAAACATTGAATTTTAGTGATACTTAATATGTCATGCTTTGATTCTTTATTTTTCAGGATTTGTCAGATTTAAAGGAAACTATAGACCTACTCAATTTAGCTTTAACGAGAAATCTGGCACGCTCAATTGTTATGGAAGGATGTATAAAACCATCATAATGGAGTTTCTGTGAATAAAACTTGGTAAAACAACTGGATTCATAACAGATGATTGTTACATTCTGTTATGTACACACCTAGAAAATGGAAGAAGTGGAGTTTTTTTCCAGGTGTAAAAAATTGGATTGTACATTTGGTTCTGTACAGGCCTAGAAAACAAGAAAAATACTGGAGTTTTTTTCCAGGTGTGAAAAATGGATTGTACATTTTTTCTGCACTGCCCTAGAAAATAGAAGTATGCTGGAGTTTTCTCCAGGTGTTAAAAAATGTTTGGAAATTATGTACAAGTGGTACAAAAAGGTTACTGCTAGTAATGTGAACTGGAGGTTTAATCCCAGTAATGCTGGCAGAGTAATGAACAGTGTCAGGTGTTGTTCAATTTTATGAATAGAAATGATGTTCTAAAAATAAAATTGTACAAACAATAATTCATGACCGGGTAACTGTTGGATTTTTTTATTACATTGTGTTCAACAAGTAATGGAGGATATTCTATGAAGTATCAAAAGAGGAAAGACCAAAAGTAAAGTTACATGGAAAACAATCGCTTGAGATGTTGGTTGGTAAATGTGAACTAACCTAGTGAAATATTTCGTTGGAATTTATGTGGCATGTCCTTGCACTGGACCATAGGTACATTTACAGACTGCTTCGTGCTTTTAATGCAACATGTTTTCATTACAGGTTAATCTAGGAAGGCTGTTTTATGAGAAACAGTTGTACAACAGAATTTGATTAATTTGGTCTATTTTGATGCGTCTAAGTCTTATACTTGTTATACAAGGTCATGAATAAACTCGTATTTTTGGTGAATTTGTTTATTTTATTTGTAAGTTGAATAATGATATAGAAGGCAAGAAAAAGCAATGTTACCTTTCCATTTTGTGTTTGAAAATTGAATTGGATTTCAGTTTTGAAAGATTACTGTTTTGAAATTGGTTGGGACTGACATTGTTGTCAATTAGTCCATATTCATTATAATCATATCTGGTCCATTTCTCGGCCATGCCGTGACATATTTAAAATTATTCAGGCAAAATTGTGTAACTTCTAAAGTCTTCCTGCAGATCACGAATCTCTGATCCCTAGTTCAAGGTCAGAACTACAAAGGGTGAAACTAATTTCATCATTTTTTTCTCTCTATAACTGATTTGGAGCTAGTCTGATACAAATTTAAGCATTATAGGAAGATGCACAAAGCTGATAAGTTAAGGTCTTGGTGTCAGCTGAAAGTAAAAAAGGATTAAGGATAACTGATAGGTTTGTAATAAAACTAAAACAATTATGCTTGCAGGATTTTAACCTTGGTAGACTTTTTGTTCCACCTATGACCCAGTCTTTAAGATGGTTATTTGTAGGTTTTTTTTATGTATTGCCAATAATAATCTTGCATGGAGTAATTTCAGTAATCGTTGGCACAAGCTGAAGGTCAAGGTTAATTTTATATTTGTGGCAGAAAGGCAATTTGCCCATTCCTTTTAAGTTGTATACCACAGAATTGAATTGTAGTTATGGACTTTATTGGTGCAAGAATGATAGATCTGTCTATTCAGGTTATTATCCCTCACCTGATATTGTTTTGGCATTGTCTGTACGGCTGTTTGTCCAAGAGTCTGTCCATTCATCCGAAATTGAAAATGCTTATAATTCAAAAAGTTTTTAAGGTAAAATCTCCAAACCTCTCCTAATTATTAATTAGCGCATGATCTTTGCTCAAATATAGTATTATCCCCCTATGAACTAGTAAATTGAAAATGCTTATAATTCAAAAAGTAAGCTAATATCACAAAACCTCACATAATTATTAATTAGCACAATGACCTTTGCTCATATATTGTATTATCCCCCTTGACCCAGTAAAAGCAGAGTTTTTCCCCTTATTTGGTAAAAATAATGAAAATGCTTGTAATTCAAAAAGTATTTTAATTAGAATCACCAAACCTCACAAAATGGCTGATTGGCCAGGACCTTTGCTCACATATTTTTATCCACCTTGACCCAGTCAAAGCAGAGTTTTTCCCCTTGATTTGGTAAAAAATATAGAAAATGCTTGTAATTAAAAAGTATTTTAATTAGAATCACCAAACCTCACAAACATGACCTTTGCTCCTTGACCCTGTCAAAGCAGAGTTTTTCCCCTTGATTTAGTAAAAAGGATTTTTTACTGTAAGTAACCAGTTGATGTATCTTTATGAAACTTTACACAAATATAGATCAATATTAGGCATTGGTTCATGTGCAGTGTCTTCAAGCTCACTTCCTTAACCAGAGTTATCACCCTCTAAAACTCATAAATTCCCACAAAACAAAATAGCCTATTGATGGATCTTCATGAAACTTTATATAAATATAGATCGCTACAGGGCACAGCTTTTCCCCATGATTTCGTAAATAAATAGGAACCAACAAACAGTTGCACGGTCCTTTTGTACGTAACTTGTGTATATCTGAAAATAAATTCACTGCATTTTCTTGTCCATATTTACTTTAACAAATGAGCCGTGCCATGGGAAAACCAACATAGTGCGTTTGCGACCATCATGGATCTAGACCAGCCTGCGCATTGGCGCAGGCTGGTCTGGATCCATGCTCTTCGCTAATGGTTTCTCTAATTGCAATAGGCTTTGAAAGCGAACAGCAAGGATCCTGACCAGACTGCGCCGATGCGCAGGCTGGTCTAGATCCATGATGGTCGCAAACGCACTATGTTGCTCATGGCATTGCTCAAATTATGAATGCAAGGTATGATGTATTACTTGAAGCTACAAAATCCATGTCTGGTCATCATGTCTGTTTAAAATAGAAGGACTTTAAAACGGCTGCACAAAACACATTAAATCTTTACTTTAAACATTCTGATCACAGTATGATATGGCCTGGTGCACAGTAAAGTGCCCAATTGGGTTAGCATCTAAGTCAAAAAATAAAGATTTTACTTTGCCTTGAAAAATACCTTTTTTCAACACTTCAACATGTTGTGCACAAGGTTCAATACCCAAATAGATAACTTTTTGGGAATTTTTTTCAAAAAAGTGGATTTAAGTTGCCATGTCGGGTTGGGGACGGACATTACACTGTCATTCAAATTAGATTCCTACTGCAAATGTTTTATACAAAACCAGTTCTTTTATGTGTACTTTCTAATAGTTTGAGGTCACAGATAAGAAAATATAAGCCTTAACTCTTTGCTTTTCCGGTTTTTTTTAAAAATAGCTAATTTCTTTGAAATTACGATTATTTTCTGTTAATCGTAAAATTCACTTTAATACAAAATTTGGAAAACGGAACATTTACAGCAGGAAAACACCTTTAAAGCAATTAATTAATACAAACAACAAAGTAGAAACATAAATACTCTTATTTATATTACATTTAAGCAGAAATATCATAAATAAATAGTGTCGGAAACGGGGGACGGACATTACATAAAATGACTGGTTCAGCTTTTATAACTACTTTGGAACAAAAATTACTCTGAAATTCAAATTTCTTAACTAAGGGAACATTTGTGTCATTTCAATAGGTAATATGTCTATAAATATAGTAAATGGTTTTACTAAATGATAAAGGAACTTCATTTCAGACATTCATTTAAAAAGCAGTTAAAAAGCGAGCGAGATAGAAGTATTTCATTTCTACTAAATTTCAAAAAGTATTCTACAAGCAGTATTTGTCAAAATCAGCTTTAAAATCAATTCTTCACCTCATATTATCATATATATGCAAATACTGTTCTGTTTCAAAGAAAAAAACATACATGCAGCACACGCATTCCCATAAAACTAATCCATATCTAACAACCTTCCATGAGAATACAAGCATATTAAATGTAGATGACCATAACATTACTGTATCAGTTTAGCTTTCTATCAGTGTTGTGTTAATGGTACAAAAAGAAATAATGATAACATAATAAAGTTCTGTCTATGACTCAAAAAATATAACACTTCAACACATTGTTTTTTTGTATACTTGTACCAGTCTTTTATTTTTCACGGTTTAATTTAATATATACTTTTTTTTAAAGGGGTGAGGTCTTTGGCAAAAAAGGCAAAATATATCCTTACTAGGGGTTTTAATTTTATACAATACACTGGATTATAACACTTACATCAAAGAGTGTTGTTTTAGGTAAAGATTCCATAATGATCAATTAAGATCCAGTTTAGGGGTTTTATGGTCCCTTGTATATTGGCACCCTGTTGAGAAAGTGTGATTTTGTGATCTTCTATGGCCACCTGTGTTTTATGGCATGTTGTTGCCACCTCCATAGGTCACTAATTAATTATGTTGTTTTAATTAAGGAATGATTATGATGCATCTTATGACCCTTTATGGTGTTGATGAAAATATAAGAGAAAATATAAAAGATAAGAAATATACAGTAGGGCACTAGGGGAGGGGGAATAAGTGTTTATGGTAGCATTTCAAAACGTTTTTGTAATTACTAAGGGAAAAAAGGGGGGCATAGTTTTCTGGATATGATGTTAAAACCTATAAATTATAATACTATAAATTTCAAGAAGACAGAAGACTAAAACTCTACTTACTTTTTTCAACATGTAGTTTTAGTACAAAATGTAATGTCCGTCCCCCAACACTTTAAATGTGCTTATAGATAATGTTTGGCAAAGTTTTACTTTATCTATATACTCATTAGTTTTTTTCATGTTTTTTCATGAGTTCTTTATTTTTTTTACACACACTGTGTTTTTAAGAATAAAATGTCACAAAATATTGTATTATACTGATTTTAAATGCATTTGTTTTTAAATTTCAGTTCTTGTTGATAAATCAGAAATAAAAGGAATTGAATTTGATAGAAAATAATAATATATATACAACATTTAAAATCAATGATAAGTGGGGACGGACATTACGGGGACGGACATTACAGATAACTTTTACACTTTTGTCAATATCTAAAAAACAGCTTGATGGATTTCAACAGTTTTTGGAAATGTTACTCATGTCATCATATGTAATAAAAATATGCTGCAAATTTCTAGTTTTATAACACTTAATGAAGTTTATGGAAGGGGGACGGACATTACGGATTTTTTGTCACAAACTAACTTTTGATGAGATATTCAGCTATATTTATTTATAGACTTGATGTACAGAAATGATACTTTGACTATTTCAACTTACGTATTTTTCAAACTTTTCAAGGCCATCCCACATGTTCTAGCACCAAAAGATACTACTTTTTTCTTCACTTTTTTAAGTATAGCATTTTCAGATTTCTAGGGCGTTACATCCATACAACTTTGGTTCAAACCATGATTCTCAGAACAAGAATTACAGAAGAACATGATGTTATATATCAAATCAAAGCAAAGATATTTTTCTTTCACAAAATTTAATAGTGAAGATGTAATAAAGAACAGAATTTCTGTGAGACAGCTTACAAAAATGATGAAATTTTAGATGCTAACCCGTTACATGCAAAAATGGCTAAGTTTTGCCTACTTAAACTTGTCGCACTACTTTATTTTTAAATTTTCATGATAAATGTTCACCTCCACATCTACATCTGTATCATACCTTACTTATAAACTTTATTTCATAGTTCTATCATGTATTGTTTGAAAGATGGGGCTATGTACATGATTTTTTGCTGAATTGGGCACTTTACTGTGCACCAGGCCATATGTTATATTTTACCTGTCCATTCTCTTGTCTCGCTGGTAATTTTTGAGTCAACATTTCTACCATACTGATTCTTGTTTGATTCATGTTGATTGGAAAGTGCCATTGACCTGGGCTCACTTGCCATTGAACACTGTAAGCATTAACGTAGTCATTTAGTTGCTGTTTTGAAGGTTGATGACTTCACCATTGCCCTCCAAAAGTTTAAGAGGGGGGCACTAACATGTTTTCCTTGTCAGTATGTCTGTCCATCCATCCAGCTGGCCTAAAGTCATCAAATGTTAAAGGGTTATTTCTCAGCATGTGAATTTATGCACCGTGGGTTTTTGTTTAGGATTGTATGTAGTAAGATCTGAGTTACGTACATTGACAGTAAAAAACATACAAAAAGTGTGTAAAAGTTTGTGTTGCATGTATCTCAAAATATTTTTACCCAGGATCATGAAACATAGGAATTTTCAGCATTTGAAATTGTGCACATTGGGTTTTGTTTGGGATTTCATGCTACAAGACTTGTGACCCTTCACTTACTAAAAAATACGTATTAAGTGTCTAAAAGATTGTGTTGCATGTATTTCAAAACATATTTCACTGGAGTTCTGAAACTAAATGGAATGTTGTTTAACATGTAAAATTGTGCATAACCAGTATGCTCTTTCTTTTTTTCCACTGACTGATACATCATGTAAATGTTCATTTATTGTTGATACCTTAAAGTATGTCCAATTTCAAGAGACCTCCATTAATGTCTTAGACTTGAGTCTCTTGCCCTACACCACTGTTGGCTGAAAATCTTGCTCCGGATGTAGTATTCTATTTTAAGAAGCCATCCCACTAGCTTTTGAAAGGTTTTTGGTTCAACCCAAGTATGTGATGAAATAATGCCCAGAGGGGCACCTGCAGTCTTCCTCCACCGTTAGAAGCTGGAAAGTTACCATAATTAAGACCTATAATTGTATTGATCACCCTCCTCCTCCAAGGGCTGAATGAAAAACTGGTGTATCTCATTGAAATTTAAAAAAAGTAAGTTACCACAGCCTTCCATTCAACAAATGAATTTTATAACTTTGTATATCAAATGTTTGCAATAAACAATGTTAATTATGAAATTTGATGATGTTGATACTCTATTAAAACTTAAAGTCAAAGTGATTAAATGAAATGCATGGTTTGCTGATGCCATTATTGTACCTTTATTATGTGCAGAGTTGTATTTCACGCATTTCTAAATGGACAATGGTAAATTTTAACTACCGTATGATGGGTCAAAATCGATATAATTATACTGACAATAAAAGTAATTCTGTACTTTTCAGTTTATTTATGTGATGTTTTAATTGATTTTAATCCATCTAAGGTATGTTTGTATACAAGTGAAAATCCTGTATGAATACACATGTATGAAAGGCAAAAGGATTATATTTTAGTTTGACTACTAATTCCATTCATGGTCAGATGAACTTGATATACCGGTATATGTCTAAAATACAAAATAATAAGTCTGTACTCCTGGAATTAATGGTATTTATTTAAACTAGAAGTAAGGAATATTTTTAACAATATACAGCAGTTTTAGACCGTAAAAGACATTGGAGTGCTAAGAGGAGGGTGAGTTTCATATCTAAAGTTTTGTCAAAAGTAGTATTGTAGCTTCTTCTGTTCTAAATGTATCTGTTTCTCTTTGGTGACAGTTTTTCAGTGTTGACACTTATCTTGAAAAGTCAGGGAATTTTTTTTTTTTTTTCAAGGTCAGTAAACTGTCAGGGAAATCTTGATAATGGTCAGTGAAAAATGAAATTTTAGAAAAGTCGGAGGGAAAATGAAATTCTGGCTCAATGTGAAATGTTCAGTGGCTATGGCAGTCTTCAAGCAGTATTAATAAGTATTTCCAAACACATTTTGGTGTAATTGTGTATAAACATAATTTAAATGTGTTTGAATCAATTGCATTTTTATGTTAAATTTGAAATTTTCTCAAATAAATGGCAACCCAGTTTTTAGCTCGTCTAATCGAAGGATAGTCTGAGCTATCTTACTCACCCTGGTGTTGGCATCACACCTTGGTTAAAGTTTTGCATGCAAGTATGTATAGCTATCACTTAAAGGCATTATAGCTTTGAAACTTAATTTTTAGCTCACCTGAGCAATGCTCATGGTGAGCTATTGTGATTACGCTGTGTCCGTCGTGCGTCCGTCCAACCGTCGTCAACAATTGTGTTTAAAAGAAATTGTCTCCATAACCACTGAATGGATTTTGATGAAACTTGGCGTGGATGTTCCTTGGATTGTCCTCTACCAAAGTTGTTCAAAAGTTTCCGCTTGGTTGCACATAGGGGCCGCCAGAGCTAAAAATAGAAAATCTTCAAATGACATCTCCTCCTAAACCGATGGTCCAATTTTGAAATAATTTCCCACAAATGGTCCTTATATCACCCTCTACCAATACTGTTGAAATTATTTTGATTCATTAAAAAAACATGGCCGCCAGAGGGCGTGGTCAGTTTTCCCCATATGTATATAGTGGAAACTTTAAAATTCTTCTTTTGTGAAACTGCTGGCCCAATTTTAGAATAATTTTACACAAATGGGCCTTGTGTGACCCTCTACCAAGATTGTTCAAATTATTCCAATTCATCAAAAAACATTGCCGCCAGCGGGCATGGTCACTTTTCCTTATGTGTATATAGTGGAAACTTTAAAAATCATGTGTGAAACTGCTGGCACAATTTTAGAATAATTTTACACAAATGGTCCTTGTGTGACCCTCTACTAAGATTGTTCAAATTATTTTGATTCGTCAAAAAACATGGCCGCCAGAGGGCATGGTCATTTTTCCTAATATGTATATAGTGGTAACTTTAAAAATCTTCTTGTGTGAAACTGCTTGCCTGATTTTAAAATAATTTTACACAAATGGTTCTTGTGTGACCCTCTACCAAGATTATTCAAATTATTCTGATTTGTCAAAAAACATGGCTGCCAGGGGCGTGGCCACTTTTCCCTTTATGTATATAGTAGAAACTTAGAAAAATCTTCTTGTATAAAACTGTTAGCCTGATTTTAAAATAATTTCACACAAATTGTCCTTGTGTGACCTACAAATACTGTTAAAATTTTTCTGAATCGTCAAAAAACATGGCTACCAGAGGGCTTGGTCGCTTTTCATCAACAATTTCTTTAAACAGTATCTCTTCCAAAACTGCTGAATGTATTTTGATGAAACTTTACACAAATGATCTCTCATCAGGGTAACCCTCTTTTAAAGTTGTTAAATGGTTCCGGTTAATTGAACATATGGGTCTGTTTGGTTAAAAATAGGTTTTCAGCTATCAGACTTTGAAAATCCTTTTCTCTAGAGCTTGACTTTTGACTCTACCATAATTGTCCAAATTATTGCCCTAAGGTCAATAAAATGGCAATGCCCCTGTCTTACATGTACTTACTACAGGCTTATATATATAGAAACTTTGAAAATCTTCTTCTCTGAATCAATAATAGCTAGAGCCTTGATATTTGGCGTGTCATATCAGATTTGTAATGTCTACCTTAACTATTCAAATTATTGCCCTAGGTTCAAAAATGTGTGTGACATGTATATAATATAGGCTAACATAGAAGAAACCTAATTCTGTACTTATACAAACACACTTAAGACTTGTACACAGGTGAGCGCTTTAGGGTCAATGACCCTCTTGTTCTTTTTCTTGGTCAATAACCAACTTCGCTGGGTCAAGTCCCATAACTCTGACAGGTATTTTGGCCAAATTGTGCCCCCTTTTGGACTTAAAAAATCTTGATTAAAGTTTCGCATGCAAGTTACTATTTCAAAAAACAAATGCAGATATTGATTTGAAACTTCACTTGTGTCTTCAGGGTTATAAAACTAGGTGATGGCACTGAAGTCCCATAAATCTGACATGTATTTTAGCCAAGTTGTGCCTCCTTTTGGACTTAGAAAAGCATGGTTAAAGTTTTGCATGCAAGTCATTATCTCCAAAACTAATGCAGATACTGGATTAAAATTTAAAGATATTTTAGGATTTAGGGTAATATTCTTGCTTCTGGGACAACACTGAAACACTTATTAATCATTTGTACAGCTGTCTAAGAAAAGCCAACGAAAGCATGGTATTATGTCTCCCACCACACACTCCTGTCTGCCTGTGTGTCTGTTACAAATTTTGTCCACACGCTTAGTCGAACATTGAACAAAATGTGTTTGACCATAATACCTCGGCCAAGTTTGATAACTAGCCAAATCGGCCCAGGCACTTCGGAATTATGGCCCTTGGATTACCGAAAATCAGCCTTTTTACTCTTGTCCACACTCTTAAGTCGAACATTTATCATCCGATCTTCACCAAACTTGAACTAAATGTGTTTGCCAGTAAGTCTTCGGCCAAGTTCGATAACTAGCTAAATCGACCCAGGCACTTCAGAAGTATGGCCCTTGAATTATCCAAAATCAGCCTTTTTACTCTTCAAAGGTATATTTGTAGTGAGTAAACAAAAAAAGTTATAACTCAGTTAACTATGACAGCAAGTAAGGAATTTCAAAGTCATCATCATTTTAGGTCTATATTTAGTACTTGGTACCGAAATATTTACTTACGTCTGACCCTTAACACTTTAATTATTCATGGAAAATTTTATTATACCATTACCAGGTAAGTACTTTTAAAGGGAAGGTGAAGAGTGATGAATATAGATAAAGGGAAGTTGAAAAGGTCAAAAGGTTTCTTATTTAAAGGTATTGATCTTGTTCAATAGAAGTTTATCTTTCATCGTCATTTACTGAATGTACTTCTAGTTTTTATGCCCCCGAAGGGAGGCATATAGTTTTTGAACCGTCTGTCTGTCTGTCGGTCTGTCAGTCTGTCAGTCTGTCCGCATTTTTCGTGTCCGGTCCATATCTTTGTCATCGATGGATGGACTTTCAAATAACTTGGCATGAATGTGTACCACAGTAAGACGACGTGTCGCGCGCAAGACCCAGGTCCGTAGCTCAAAGGTCAAGGTCACACTTAGACATTAAAGGATAGTGCATTGATGGGCGTGTCCGGTCCATATCTTTGTCATCGATGGATGGATTTTCAAATAACTTGGCATGAATGTGTACCACAGTAAGACGACATGTCGCGCGCAAGACCCAGGTCCGTAGCTCAAAGGTCAAGGTCACACTTAGACATTAAAGGTTATTGCATTGATGGGCGTGTCCGGTCCATATCTTTGTCATCGATGGATGGATTTTCAAATAACTTGGCATGAATGTGTACCACAGTAAGACGATGTGTCGCGCGCAAGACCCAGGTCCGTAGCTCAAAGGTCAAGGTCACACTTAGACATTAAGGGATAGTGCATTGATGGGCGTGTCCGGTCCATATCTTTGTCATTGATGGATGGATTTTCAAATAACTTGGCATGAATGTGTACCACAGTAAGACGACGTGTCGTGCGCAAGACCCAGGTCCGTATCTCAAAGGTCAAGGTCACACTTAGACATTAAGGGATAGTGCATTGATGGGCGTGTCCGGTCCATATCTTTGTCATCGATGGATGGATTTTCAAATAACTTGGCATGAATGTGTACCACAGTAAGACGACGTGTCATGCGCAAGACCCAGATCCGTAGCTCAAAGGTCAAGGTCACACTTAGATGTTAAAGGTCTTTTTTCATGATAGTGCATTGATGGGCGTGTCCGGTCCATATCTTTGTCATTCATGCATGCATTTTAAAATAACTATGCATAAATGTGTGACACAGTAAGACGACGTGTCACGCGCAAGACCCAGCTCTGTAGGTCAAAGGTCCTAAACTCGAACATCGGCCATAACTATTCATTTAAAGTGCCATCGGGGGCATGTGTCATCCTATGGAGACAGCTCTTGTTATGGCCTTAAAGTCTATTGGTAAAGCATTTGGGCTGTGAATTATTGATGAAGAAATTTTGTCCTTTACAGGTACAATGATAAAATGGGAGCTTAAATTCGTTTCTTACCAGTTTATGGTATTTTGAAGCAGTTAGCCAATGCAAAACTGAAAGAAAAATTTTTGTATGGTGCCTTTTCAGAGAAAGGTTCATATATGACATCCTAGATTTTAGTGACACATATTTGAAATCTGGTAAGAATTTACATGAATTTACGCATGCAAGCCCTTGGCCTCCACACTTTTAAAACACATGACAGAATATTATTCAATATCAAAAAGCATTTTGTATCTTAACCCTTATAATGCTGAACACCATTGATTCTGTGTTTGCGACCAGTGTAGATCATAATCAGCCTGCACATCCATGCAGTCTGCATGATCTGCTTTGTTTGCCATTCAGTCAGTATCTTTTTGGTAAAAGTTAATGGTACTGTCCAAATTGAAAGATGGACAAGTTCATTATAGAAATTTAGCAGGGTAAGGGATAATGAAACTATGTGGATGATGCAGACAGGTGCATGTTACAGCTATAAATTTCATTAAAACAACACTCACATGGTCTGATAAAGGGCTAAATTACATACAGGTAGATTTTCTTTTTAAAAGAGAATATTCATTGGTTGCTAAATAGCACACCAATATGTAAACTTTTCAGTATGTTCAAAAGTTCAAAAACCTTTAAGGAAATTCTCAGTTGCTGAAGTTAAACTTCAGTTTATAAGTGTGGTGAAAACCCACTGGTTTGATTTTGTTGACAACCAATAATCATCAATATATCATAATAATGGAAAAAGGTCAAACCAGTGAAAATGATCGTACCATTATGTTTATATATAATACTTACAAAAAAACTGTGAATTGATTTTATCATTAACATGCACCCACTGTTACTGGAATATAACATGATGGAATATAAATCAAATTACAATGTTTCATCTATATTTACTGTTACATTAGTAGTTATATAAATCACCAGTCCATAGTTTGTGCTATTTACTTGTCGATAGTTCAACACTAGATTTTGCTTGCATAACATCAAATATTAAAGGAAAAAAAACTATGAGCATTTATTTCTGATTTCAGCTAACAAAACCCATTAGACTAGGGTAATAATTTTGACTTGCAAGGCATTCAGTAAAAGTATAGTATATACCGGTCTTTGTCTTCTATGATTTGTATACAATAAATGTAAACAGGAGAGCTAAAACATTTTTCACCTGAACAGTCCATCTGCAGAACTATTTATTATATTAAATTTTTTACCCTTAGCCTGCTGGCTGCAAGTGATTCTGCATTTGCCAACGGTGCAGACCAAGATCAGCCTGCACCTCCATGCAGTCTGATCATGGTCTGCACTGTTTGCCATTCAGTCAGTATCTTTTTGGTAAGCACCCCTTTGAACAGTTAATGGTACTGTCCAAATTGAAAGATGGACAAGTTCATTTTAGAAACTTAGCAGGGTAAGGGTTAAGTATCAAAGTCATGATTACATTATTTTGTTTTAGCTGTGCAATGTATTTTGCACAGCACTACTGTCTGCAAATCGGAGCAAAATGATAATCAATATAATTTTCTTTGCATTTTTATTTAATTGGAAAACTTAAGTTAATTTATCTTTATATTTGTTCCAATAAGAAAAAATTAACCTTTAGCATGCTAGATAAATTGTCGTCTGCTGGAAATGTTGTCTGCTAAAATTGTAAAGTTCATTCAATTTGCTCCAAAATTGGAAGAAATATTGTCAGAGTAGCAAACAGCTTGGAACCTGATCAGACGCCGATTTAATCGGCGTCTGATCTGGTTCCAAGCTGTTTGCAAAGGCTGTTAAATTCGCCTGCAGCAGGCTAAGTGTTAAAGGAGTCAGAATTGTTTGAACAAATAGTTACAGTGTAAAGATATTTTGCTTTTAAGGACATGCAGAACAATTAATGTCAACTTCAGTGTGTAGATTTGTTTGTTCATATGAAACTTTTGAAATAATTATCACAGTTTGTGGCAATTTCCATGTTGGTTTGCAATTGTCTTGTATTGATTAGAGATATTTTTATTGATTTCTGATTCTGAAGCTGAATCACCATTATAAAGTTGTGGTCAGTTTTATAAAAGTCTAATATGTCTGGGGACATAGAATGGATATAACAAATCAGAGTATCTTAAGTTGGATGTATTTCACTTTTCGGGATACTTTGTTTTGACCATTATTATGCAAATAAAAGTTAATTTTCTAGACAGGTTTATCAGAACAATATCTGACTAAGGAAGTCTTTAGAATAAAACTTTGATTTAGATTTGTATAGAAATGATACTGGATAGAATTATTGTTTCCTAACCTATTTCAATCAAATACTTAATAAAGTATTAGCTGACAATGTTTTGTGTACATGGAAATAAAACAAAGAGGAAAAAGCAAAGTTAATCAATTGTTAATAAAGTTCTTATAAAAAAAGAGGTAATAGTTCTGTGTGTCTTGCTGAAGATTGGTGTATCTCAACACAAAAAGAAAAAGCACATTTAAGATGACTTCCAGAACTTATAAAATAATGTCAGTCCTTGCTGGTGAGTATTCCTTTTATGAAGAGAGATATATCTGCGTACCAGGAAATATTGGACATTTAAAAAGAAACTTCATCCAGTTATCAGAGAGTAATATTGTAAAACCCAGTTTTCGGACAAATACTAATCTATGGTGGGACCCCTGGAAGTAAGGGACTTTGACAACTTTGCCTGAAGTTCCTTGTACAATATTGTTTTCTAAAAATGAAATACAAATATATGAGAATAACAAGGAAATTGATTAATGGCACAAGTTGATTTTTCCAAATTATTGAAAACCAAGAATAGCCAATTTGAATAGGATAATAAATAGAAAATCTAAGGGGAACATAAAAAAAGTTTTTGTAAAGAAAACGGATAATTGTGTCAGTATTTTTTACAATAACAGGATTGATTATACCTTTTCAAATGATCTAGTCCTGAATGCAAATAGTAGGTGGAATTTCAATTGAAAACGTCACACTATTTATAAGTAAGAAAGAGCTTTAATTTATGACATCATGCAATATTGACTGTTTAAGCTAGGTTTACTTTCATTTTTTAAAATGTGTTAAGCTTTTAAGTAGATTATTATTTTATGTTATACTAAACGTCATTATTACTGAAGAAGAGGGCTTGGATTTTAATATTGTTTTATTTGATAATTAGGTATTCAGGTAAGACGTTTTTGTTATAATGTTATCATAGACTTTTTTTCCAGTTCTGTTGAAATTAGAAAAATTTAAAGTAATGTTTTTAGATACAGTTCTTCATAACTACAATAAAAACTGCCAGATTAGCAAGGCTTAGTGTCCAATATATCGAACATGTGTACACTTAGGGCAGTTAGAAATGCACAGTTTATGACGTGATATTTTTGGGAAATATAATTGTATTGTAAAGCAGGTTTTATCATTCTGGATCTGTACACATTATACAGAGCATCATCACTCACTCGGGCATCGATAGCCAGGGCTCCTGTGCTCTAGTATTGTAATGGTCCCTGGCTCAGCCTCAGTTCTCCTTTTATTTGATGAGCTGCGCCATGAGAAAACCAACATAATGGCTTTGCAACCAGCATGGATCCAGACCAGCCTGTGCATCCACGCAGTCTGGTCAGGATCCATGCTGTCCGCTAATGGTTTCTATAATTGCAGTGGGCATTGAAAGCGAACAGCATGGATCCTGACCAGACTGCGCAAAGCCACTATATTGATTTTCTCGTGATGCGGCTCTTGTATGTTTGGATGACTCTAAACCCTGATAACTTGAGAATTTTCCTCATTCCCCTGTGATCTGGTGCGATTACTGTTTTACTGCTTCTTTGATTCACACTAAGTTTTGAGGATATAGAAGATATTTGTTTTGTTTCAGCATAAGATCGAAATATATTTCATCAAATGAACACCATATGTTTAATTTTCATGAATGGCACAGCCACAAGTGAAAATGTAATTTATGGTGTTCACTAGTGAAATATATTTCGATCTTACCCTGAAATAAACTTTTTATTTCATGTATTTGCAATGGTTTTAAACAAATTATATCCATTTACCCCTTCAACATCAGGTGCATCCCATCATGACATCATAATCTGACATGACATCATGATATCTATCTAGAAAAAGTCTCAAATAGTTCTATCATGTTTCCAGATTTCTTTCAGATTTTTTTAACAAGGAACATATATCTATATGATCCTGTAAGTATTTATATACATCTATATCTTTACTGAAGTATTTTTTGCAATTTATTATTTTCTTTTCATGTAGTGTAGTTCCGTACCAATAGAAAATGAAAATGATATTTTCACTGTTTCAAACATTGAAAATATCAATTTTATTTCATTGATAAATTTCAGTATTTCACTGAATGTATGTTTGAGTTCTGCTCTCTATGTAGTTCTGTGCAATTTTACAAAACCACTGTTACGCGTTCTTGAATGTACTGAGTATATGTTTTATATAGTTTTAATTTCTGAGACCAAGTTCAGAAGTAAGTGATATCATTTTGAAATATTACACCTATATACATTGTGACCAAGTTTTGTGAATATTGGATAAGAACCAGTCAAGACAGAGAGTGGACACTGTCAATTTTTGCAATATTGAGTACTCAAGGGCCATAACTCAAGAGACTTGTAGGATTCAGTTAGTTATCACACCTGGCCATGGTATTTTTTTTTCATAAACATTGTGACTAAATTCGGTTAACATTCAATACAAACTGCTCAAGCTTGAAAGCAGGCAATATTTGTAGACCTCATGCATAAAAAAAAATGGGGCGGATTTATAAGCAGATCAATGGCTGGCTAAAGTAATGTTGTTAATATTTCCACCTGTTTAACTATTGACAATTTTTGTGCAGCTTTTCTCTGCCTATTCTTTGATCAAGCAGTAGACACATTATATTTGTTTACATGCACAAATTGGGAGTACTTGCTTTTATATAATTAGGCTATATTGACCTTAGTATTGGGATACAGCAGTTCTTTAAATGTGAATGAGAAATATTTGAATAAGTAGCTAGTAATATTTTTGTCATGTGAAAGAAACGGTTTCTTTTCAGTATATAAGAAATTTGATTTGGTTAAAGTAAGAAGCAAACTTATAAACAAGGAAAAATTATAATAAGATAGGAAAAATAAAAGACAATAAAACATCTCATTCACAAACTGAAAATGTCTGAAAGATTTATTATCTTGTTTTAAAACAACTGGCCCAAAGCCTTGAAATCCAAGTTATTTTAAGGATATTTTGAATAATCTAAATAACTCCTGGTGTTTTCCCTTCTTCCTGCAGATTGTGTGTACAAGTCCAGTGGTGATCAGGTATACCGGAGCACCATGGAGGAGGTAACCAACACACTGCCAAGCAAGGAGGCTCAGTACTCGAACCTGGGTATGACACTTGGACGTCAGAAGATGAGCAGAGACCGCCAGTGTATACAAAGGAGAAGATCAACACTGAAACTGAAAAACAATCAGGTAAACTATGCTGTCATAGAGCTGTCTAGTTTTTATGCCCCCGAAGGGAGGCATATTAGTTTTCAACTGTCCGTCCGTTCGTTCGTCACAACGTTAACTTTTTGCTTGAAGGCACTTTACTCACGAACCACTGCTCCCAGGACCTTCAAACTTCACAAGCTGATAGTACTTATTGAGTACACCACCCCTACTGACTTTGGGGTCACCAGGTCAAAGATCAAGGTCACAGGGGCCAACGTTAACTTTTTTGCATGAAGGCACTTTACTTGCGAACCACTGCACCCAGGACCTTCAGACTTCACATGCTGATAGTACTTACTGAGTACACCACTCCTACTGACTTTGGGGTCACCAGGTCAAAGGTCAAGATCACAGGGGCCAACGTTAACTTTTTGCATGAAGGCACTTTACTCGTGAACCACTGCACCTAGGACCTTCAAACTTCACATGCTGATAGTACTTATTGAGTACACCACTCCTACTGACTTTGGGGTCACCAGGTCAAAGGTCAAGGTCACAGGGGCCAACGTTAACTTTTTGCATAAATGCACTTTACTCGCAAACCACTTCACCCAGGACCTTCAAACTTAACATGCTGATAGTACTTAATGATTACACGCATTTGTCACCATTAGTGACAGCTCTTGTTTAAAAAAGAAGTTAGAAAATGGGAGACTCAATACTTCAGACATAGAATGTCACAACCTAAATCCAGAGGTAATAGATTTTAGTCTCATCTGTTGTAGAATTTGACAAAGGTGTCCATTATGCCTTACTGTACATTGACTACTTTTAGAAATCCAAGATAACAGTTATAATTGATCTATAACCTTTACCCTGCCAAATTTCTAAAAATGGACTAGTCCATCATGCAATTTGGGCAGTACCATTAATTGTTCCAAGGGGTGTTCACTGAAAATTTACTGACTGAATAGCAAACAGTGCAGATGATGTTCAGCCTGCACAGATGTATAGGCTGATCTTGGTCAGCAGTGGTCACAAAAAAACAACAAAAAAACACCTGCCGTCAGCAGGCTAAAGGTTAAAAATAAGGTTTCACAATGGCTGGAGGCCCTTCTTTACAACTGATTTGATCATTTATAAAAGAATATGGTCTAGATTGCTTTATTTGTATAAGGGTTGGCTTTTGAATGGCCAAAAAAAGAAAGTGCTGTTTGTGTAGAATATTAGTTTATGCTAATTTATTTAGCTCAGTTTTAAAGAAAGATTGCAGCTTGTATGAATAATTCACGTCTGCTTAAATAAATAAGATATTGGTGTCATATGAGGATGTGTAGTTAAAACTTTAACATTTTGATTGAGAAGCCAGTAAGACTGGAAGACACAAGTAGAAAATACCAGTACACAAAATATACTAGGTGATGGTACACATTTTCGATAAACAGCCAGTTGCTGAGGCTTGTTTAAATACCAAATACATAATTTCATGTCAAAGACTATTTTCTCCAAGAATGAAATCAGTAAGTAAAAATCATTAACATATAGAAAAGATCATGCTCAAATTCTGATCAGGAGAGGAAGGTTCTGGTGTAGTTATGGTAAATACCCATGTTATTTCCAGTCAGCACTGAGAGACATACAAAATACTTTAAGAATTTAATAGAAATATTTGTTCTTGCTTAATTCAAGGTTTCTCCAGAGAACCCTGAAGTAAATGAAGCTTTACAGAAGCTAGGTCTTGGTGATATGGCAGTGAATACCGAAGAAGAGCAACATCATGTCATGAAACTGATCAGAGCAATGCCTAAACCATTGTCTGTTAAGAAACAAATGAGGTGAGTGATGCCTATACCATAGACTGTGAAGAGATAAAAAAGAGGTGAGTCATGCCTAGACCGTTGTCTGTGAAGGGATAAAAAGAGGTGAGTTATGCTTAGACCATTGCCCATGAAGAGATTAAAAGAGGTGAGTCATGCCTAGACCATTGTTTGTGAAGAGATAAAAAGAGGTGAGTTATGCTTAGACCATTGCCCATGAAGAGATTAAAAGAGGTGAGTCATGCCTAGACCATTGTCTGTGAAGAGATAAAAAGAGGGAGTTATGCTTAGACCATTGTTCGTGAAGAGATAAAAAGAGGTGAGTCATGCCTAGACCATAGACTGTGAAGAGATAAAAAAAAAAGTTGAGTCATGCCTAGACCATTGTCCTTAAAGAAACAAATGGAGTGAATCATGCCAAAACTATGGTTCATGAAGAAACTAATGAGGTATCATGCATAGACCTTTGTCTGTGAATAAACAAATGAGGTGAGTCATGCATAGACCTTTGTCTATGAAGAAACAAATGTGATGAGTAATGCCTAGACCTTTGTCCATGGTGAAACAAATGAGGTGAGTAATTCCTAGACCTTTGTCCATGGAGAAACAAATGAGATGTGTTAAATTGCTTTGTAAGAGAGGTTGTGATATCAGCATGTGTGCAAATTGGTACAATTTCTGCTACTGGCAGCCTCAAACCTAGGTTAAAGTAGGATAGGCTTTTACCTATTACAATGCTCCTTGCCATATTTTACAGCCAAATTGTGGATGATAAGCTAGACCATGGGAGCATCCTTTATCAAGTGATGTTTGATACATATGTATTCAAACATATTTAAAAACGTCTTATTGAAGAAAATAAATCTTCCCCTTCAAGTGACTGTATAACTTCAAAATATATGGGAAAAGAAAGATTTGTCTTTTCTTGTCTGGTAGAATAATTTATTTGCCTACCAAGAAAGCAGGAAGATAACCTGGCTGTATATATTACTGAACTTTGTACACAAACAACTCAAATCTATTTTTATTGTCACTGATCATGCATTTGAAGAGGCTGTTGTTTATTTGCTTTCAGTTTTAATAACAGCTGATTTGAGTTATGGCCCTATAAATAAATTTGGATACACACAGTTTGTGGCACTGTAAAATCTCATAATTATACATTTTGCAATTACTGTACTCCTAATTGTTATTGTTGAACCCTTATCATACTGGACACAACTGATTCTGCCTTTGTGACCAGTGTAGATCATGATCAGCCTGCACATACATGGTTTATGTATGTCTTTAAAACGGTATTAATTTAACAATACATGTATTTACATTTTAATTAAAACAAGGTTGAAAATTGCAGAAATATTTTGTCACGATTTAAATGGTCTATTGGTGACTGTATAAAGACAGCCCATCACAATTATCATATTTTAAACGATTTAATGCTTCAATACATTATACAGTACGTTTCCTCTTTCATCCGGAATTTAAATAAGAGATTAAACCTTACAGATATCACGCTTTCTTTACATAGCATTAATTGCTTGTGTTAAAAATAACTTATTCCGTCAAATATTCCAATATGATATATTGTTAAGAAGCACTTAAAGATCTTCCGATATTTTACGTCATGATACCTGACACTTAGACCGTGTCCAAGGTATTGTACCACAACAAATCAACAGTGATATTTTATAGAGGTATGCCCGGGGGCATGCATTTTATTAAAAGTTATAAAGCCTATTTGTAATTGAAATTTTGGTTGACCGAATGACAGAATAAAACAAAAAATGACCTTTTGGATTTTTCTGTCTTTAGATAGATATGGTGTATGAAACTGGGTTCAGTATTGAGGATATAGTGCAATATTATACATTTATTGAATGACTTGCCAGTTAATATTTAAAACTATTGTCCAGCTCTAGAGGACAGAGGGTCAATAGTTTTAACAATTGAACGGCAAGCCTTTCAAGTAAGTTATTGTTCACATACAGTCAGAAATTAATTTTCACAATTTTATTTTCAAATTTTTGACATATAAGCCTAGTAAATATATGTTGAATACTGATTGATCATAAAGGACATTAACTATGATTCATTAAGGAGTCAGGTAATAGAAAAAGTATCTATTTCCCATTTAAATTATGTCTGTTTTTCCCTGCTCAAATTTGTCTCAAAACAAGACACAGTCTCATGATTGATACAATATATTTTCTGGTACTCTCCATCCATCAGTCTTTCCATTATTTTATCAGCAATTGTGGCATTTCGTGCTTCAGATAACAAATGATCCGGGTTAATATGAAATTTGATAAACGGAACAAGATCACAAAAGGGAAACTTTTCTCTATTTCTGGTCCCCATTTGGTCCATTCCTTTAAAGACTAATGTCTTTAACTGCCATTGTTCTCCTGATAAGTGATCACAGATGATTTTGTGGTGGTATTGAACATAAAATTTTGTGAGATAAGCAACATGAATGCATCCTCTTGTAATTTCTTCATGTATTTACTATTTAAAGGGACTCAAACATTTTAGGCGGAAAATAATTTCTCTCAAAAATCCATAACAAGTGAGTGTTCCAAAAGTGACTATGATTCAACATCAATTATTGAAGCGTGACTTATCTGCTATCCTTGGCGTTTACCGCAGTATTGTTATGAGCTAAAAGCGCAGACACGCCTCGATGCATTAAGTTGATCTATAGTGGAACAAACTTATTGACATGAGTTTTGCAACAAATTCTTGTAAATAATCAAAATATTGTTCAGAAGGTAGTAAACCGTTGCTATGCTTTTGAAATAATGCAGAGAATTTACATTTTTAATTCATTTTTTACCAGTACCTTTTATTTTCACCCATTTTGTCATTTTTAGCTCGACTATTCGAAGAATAGTCTAGCTATTCTACTCACCCTGGCGTCGGCGTCGGCGTCGGCGTCACACTTTGGTTAAGTTTTTGCATGCAAGTACATACAGCTATTATTTAAAGGCATATAGCTTTGAAACTTATTTATTCTTTTTCTAGGTCAATTACCAACCTCACTGGGTCAAGTTCCATAACTCTAACATGTATTTTGAGCAAATTATGCCCCCTTTTGGACTTAGAAAATTCTGGTTAAAGTTTTACATGCAAGTTACTATCTCCAAAACTAATGCAGATATTGAATTGAAACTTCACATGTGTCGTCGGGGTTATAAAACTAGTTGATAGCACCAAGTCCCATAACTCTGACCTTTATTTTGGGCAAATTATGCCCCCTTTTGGACTTAGAAAATTCTGGTTAAAGTTTTGCGTGCAAGTACATACAGCTATTACTAAAAGGCATATAGATTTGAAACTTATTTTTTCTTTTTCTAGATCAATTACCTACCTCACTGGGTCAAGTCCCATAACTCTGACATGTATTTTGGCCAAATTATGCCCCCTTTTGGACTTAGAAAATTCTGGTTAAAGTTTTGCGTGCAAGTACATACAGCTATTACTAGAAGGCATATAGATTTGAAACTTATTTTTTCTTTTTCTAGATCAATTACCTACCTCACTGGGTCAAGTCCCATAACCCTGACATGTATTTTTGGCAAATTATGCCCCCTTTTGGACTTAGAAAATCCTGGTTAAAGTTTTACATGCAAGTAACTATCTCAAAACTACTACAGATATTAAATTGAAACTTCACATGTGTCTTCAGGGTTATAGAACTAGTTGATAGCACCAAGTCCCATAACTCTGACATGTATTTTGGGCAAATTATGCCCCCTTATGGACTTAGAAAATCCTGGTTAAAGTTTTGCGTGCAAGTACATACAGCTATTACCAAAAGGCATATAGCTTTGAAACTTATTTATTCTTTTTCTAGGTCAATTACCAGCCTCACTGGGTCAAGTTCCATAGCTCTTAACATGTATTTTGAGCAAATTATGTCCCCTTTTGGACTTAGAAAATTCTGGTTAAAGTTTTACATGCAAGTTACTATCCCCAAAACTAATGCAAATATTGAATTGAAACTTAACATGTTTCTTCGAGGTTATAAAACTAGTTGATAACATCAAGTCCCATAACTCTGATATCTATTTTGTTCAAATTATGTCCCCCTTTCGAACTTAAAACTCTTTTGATATTTAACATTTTGGGTAATAATTTCCTGCTTCTGTGACAATATTTCGAATAGTTGAGCTTGGCTGTCTTACGGACAGCTCTTGTTCAGTATCATACAACAATGTATGCACATTCTATACCAAATTTAGTGGACATGAACATGTTGAAAAATTTCACCCAAACTGTGGGCAAGTAGCTTTAAATGTATTTCCAAATTCTAATTAACTGATAAATTGATGCAAGTCATGAATATTGAGTGGTAAGAAAACTGGAAGTCTAGAAAACTGGCAATTTGAAAACATCAGTGTATGCAAATTAATGTTAATGTGCAAAAGAAATCATCTACCAGGAAGTATCATTGTGACTAACTGCCAATTTAATATTCTACTCTGTCAGATTTCTAATTGCTTCATTTCATATATCAGTATTGATGCTCAATGATGTATAAAACAACCACATGCATTTTGTTGCAAAAAAAAAAAAAAAAAAAAGACTTGTTGCTTATTTTATTGTGTGAAAAGTTTTTATAATAGTTTTTAACTTGTTATTGTAAAATGATACCTAGAATCTGAAATGTATACTTAAAGATTTTATGCACTCTAACAAAAGAAACCAATTAAGCAAAGAATAGTATTGCGATTTTAAAACGATCGCCTGATATTTCAGATGTAAATCGCAGTTTTAAGAAAATCTGTCCTTGTGTACATAAAGAAAGTGGGGGAAAGAAAATATTAGTTTACTTAATGCAAGATTTTACAGTGGTTAGTGGATATAGTAAGAACTGGACATTCTTATATTTACAAAGTGGAGAATTTTAAAATACATGATAGCTTGGTTGACTAGCCTTTGAGGCAGAAGTGTTTTGTGCATAAATGGGAAAAATTATGTGTTGAAATATATGTGTTCAACAAATTATATGTGTGCATATTAAACAAACAGGACTAAAATTTTAAATACCAGGTACATGTGGATTTAGAAAAGCAGTCTTCAGGATTTTTTTATTATTATTTTATTAAATGAAATATTAAAATTTATCTGAATGTAATCCACAATATATTTGTGAAAAAAGTTCTTCGGAGAGGTAGTTATAGATTCTATCAAAAAAAATTTTAGTTGAAAGGTAAATACACCACAAATAAATTTTCAAACACAAAATTTTACTTTGACAAATAGTATTAGAGTAAATATCAATACAAGGTTATTCAATTTTATGAAAAAAAAAAGTAAAAGAAGTGTACATTTATTCCTAAAATGAAATACACCTGTCCAGTAAATATAACATGTAGCAATTTATTTCTGTAAGGTATTGTTTCATTATAATGGTCTAATATAATGTCATGCTACCCGTAGTAGCGAATAATACAAAGATACGTCATGAATAATGAATAACGTCGGTCCATTGTTTAATTTTACATTGTAAATATGGTTTATAAGATCTGTCCATAATTAAGGCGCTGTACAAACCGTTTATTGTTCATCTTTGTCAATACAATGTTTGCTCTGGGCTGAAGAAGGAATACAGGAAAATGTGAATTATTACCTTAAAAATGTGATGTTTCTTTTTTGAAAATTTGTGCGATAGTTTTTGGGAGATAAAAATCATTTTTCGGTAACTTGTGGTGATTTCTTTTTTGTAAAGATAAAAAGAAATTGTAATTTTAGTAAAAAACTTATAATAGAATTAACCAATTACATGTAAAAGACAAATTGATCTGGAAAAGAAAGGTAAAAAAGACAAAATTTCCTTTTGCATGTACATCTAATTTAAAACAGTATTAATTTTTTCTTTATTTCATTTTCTATTGATTCTAAAATGCAGATTTAACTTCCTATTGTTCCAGTAATAAACTTTCTGTTTAAAGTTCTGCATTTAAATATTTGCTTAAGGAAATTAGAGTTGAAAATGTTCAAGTTTGCCTATTGTTTATTTTTCACAAGTTTGGAGAGAAGTTGTTAAAAAGAAATATATATCTGATCATGCAGAAACATGCCATATTTGTTAGTTATTGACAGACTTAAAAAATTGTGAAAAATAAGACTTTAGTGTAATATCAAATAACAGGATTTGAAATAAGGAAATATTAGGGTTAAGTTATTGTATCTTAAGACAGTGGAATGGAGATATTTTGTTTATCGACAATTGTTATAAATTGTAATGGATTTATAATAAGAAAACTACAGGGGTAGATTTCAAACAAGATGTATTTGTTTAATATAAATTAACAAAAAGAAATAGATGACACTTTGGGTTTTATTATTTACTTTGAAGTTTATATAGGTATTTCATTTTAATGAAAAGAGAAAAATTGGGACTGTATGGAATAAACAACTGAACTATTTATTGCAACTTCACAGGAACTGTTTTTCTCAAAATACAAGATTTGACTAGTAAATTTATATTTAATATTATAAATTTGTTAGTTGATTTACTGTTTTCTCATTTTTCTCATTTTACTGTCAGAAATTAGGTAGAAAACATTTTACTTAAAGAAACAGTAAAACAAAATATATTGGAATAAGATCAAAAAAAATTCAAAAGACATTATGTGGACTGGTGCTAGAGGAAACCGAGTGTCACCAGACCCCTGGGATGATGACCCCGTTGAGGAAGTACCAATGGAACCCCCATCGTACAGTGACTGGGGTGATCCAAAACAAACTGTCAGTGAACCTGTTAAACCTAAGAAAAGTGAACCTGTAGTTAAAAAAGAATCTAAAGCAAATGCTGAGGTTAAAAAGGAAAGTATTCCTGAAAAGAAAGTTGAATCGGACTTTGTTTATCGCGGAAAACCGAAGAAAAAGGTTGAAAGTGTGGAAGAAGTGGATACGTATATAAACAAGAGATTTAATAACAGTCATGCATGGACACCCTATCTGTGGGAGAGAAAAAGGTAAAGAAAAAGCTTTCCTCATTGGGTTCCTTATCATGTTATATTACGTTATACCAGATTCTAGATCTGTATAGCACTCTTGTCATGATAAACTTAATATAGACTGAACACTGTCTGAACATTTTTTTGCAATCTGAATTTTTCTGAACAGGGAGTTTATGTTCTGAATATTTCTGAACTTTTACTGAACTTGTCTGAAAGATTCAGAAATAAATTCAGATTGTTTCAGATATTGATTTTTCCTGAAATATTCAGAAATGAATAACTTCAGAATGTTTCAGGTTTTGAATTTGTCTCAAATTGTTAATTTTTCAAATGAAAAAACATTAGTTTTTAGATGGCATCAATATACATTGAAACACCACTTATATAAAGACGTAAAAAATGGTAATAGTAGCTTCCTCGCTTGGCACTCAGCATTAAGAGGATAGTGCTAGGACTGGTCAGCCCAGTGTCAGTATAATGTGACTGGGGGTATCATGCCACATGTCTAAGGAGTGATATTCCAGTGAGGCAGCACTATAAAGTTGTGTATTGTGCTCACTGCTACAAGTAGACACCGTCATTTATATGACTGAAAAATTGTTGAAAAAGACGTTAAACCCCAACACACACACACTTGAGCACCAATTGCTTAAACACCCAGGCTCAGGCGAGCATTACATTATGGTCATCTTTGTGTTTGGATTGCCCACAACTGTGGATAACTCAACATTGTTCATCCCATAAAGACCACAAACAGTCAGTGTTTTATTGGAGTTCAGGTTTGCCAAGGTAAATGAGCCACGCCATGAGAAAACCAACATAGTGGCTTTGAGACCAGTATGGATCCAGACCATCCTGCGCATCCGCGCAGTCTAGTCAGGATCCGTGCTGTTCGCTAACAGTTTCTCTAATTGCAATAGGCTTTGAAAGCGAACAGCATGGATCCTGACCAAACTGTGCGCATGCGCAGGCTGGTCTGGATATCATGCTGGTCGTAAACCACTATGTTGGATGTCTCATGTCTCGGCTCAATTTATGTCTAGCACCCGAAGGGGCTATGCTAGCATTGTAAGGCCTTTAATGGAGAAACACCCGCAGAGTAAAATGAATAAAGATGAATATACTAACTTATTTAAATATTTATCCGACTGCATAATAGCTTTAATAGCCCAAAAATCAATGAGAGGAAGTAGGAAGCTGATAACAGCACCAAAAGTGCATACGAACATTGATCCAGGTAATTGGAGACGTTTCGTTGCGATACCCGGGTATTGATTCTTGGCTAAATCCGTCGACAAACAATTAGTTCTCATATAAATCAAACATACTGAAGGAGAAAGAGGATAGAATTTCATTCCTGCCATGAAATATTAATAATTATTCTGTTTTTTTTTTTTTTCTGTTTAGGCAAATATTAAATGTGTACAATGCATCCTGTGTAGAGCACAAACATCTTTTAAGACTACTCCAAGGTTTTTAATGAATATATGTATTAAACTTTTTAATATTTCTAAAATGGACCGGTCTGTCATTCAGTTTGGGCAGTACCACTTATAATTCAAAGGGGTGTTCAGTGAAAAATTTCTGACTGACTAGTGAACAGCGCAGGATGATCTTGGTCTGCACTGGTCACGAAGGCAGAATCATTTGCCACCAGCAGGCTAAAGGTTAAACATTAAAAGAATTAATTCTAGAATGGAAACAGCATTTTGACTGAAAAGCAAATGCTGAAAATAACGATATCTATCACTTAAACTAAGGTAAACTCTTGTTAATTGTTTTAATGAAACAAGTAAATATTGTCCTGTTACAGTAAATGGATTGCTTTTTTTGGCATTTCATTTAGAAGGTTTTACTTTATGCAACTTTTATAGCTTTCTTTGTGATATTTTGAAGTAATTTTGTATGGTTTATGGGCATTATTTTGGATCAAATGTTTGTATTTATGTACAAATGTATATAGATCTATGACAGCTTGAAATCTTTAATTTATGATTTTATTTTCTGAAAAGCTACTTAAAACAGATAATATTCTTAGCAATTCATACTTGCCTTGTTTTTACTATAACATAGCTCTTTTAAAACTGTTTAAAAGGACATTCCTAAAATGTTTTTTTCTTTGTATCTGTTTTGGTCCATAATAGAAAAAATTGCCAGTACTCCATGATTATGGCATTCATATTTACTCAAACCATTGAAAAATGATTGAGTTATGTCATACAAAAGCAAGAAAAGCAAGGAAGTGCGATGAAGTTAGGCCATATAAAAGCAAGGAATTGCAATGAAGTTAGGCTACATAAAAGAAAGGAAATAAAATGAATATAAGCCATATAAAAGCAAGGAATTGCAATGAAGTTAGGCTACATAAAAGCAAGGAAGTGTGATGAAGTTAGGCCATATAAAAGCAAGGAATTGCAATGAAGTTAGGCCATATAAAAGCAAGGAATTGCAATGAAGTTAGGCTACATAAAAGCAAGGAAATAAAATGAATATAAGCCATATAAAAGCAAGGAATTGCAATGAAGTTAGGCTACATAAAAGCAAGGAAGTGTGATGAAGTTAGGCCATAATAAAAGCAAGAAATTGCAATGAAGTTGTACCATAATAAAAGCAAGGAAGTGTAATGAAGTTATGCCATATAAAAGCAAGGAATTGCAATGAAGTTATGCCATATAAAAGCAAGGAATTGCAATGACGTTAGTCCATATAAAAGCAAGGAATTTCAATGAAGTTAGGCCATATAAAAGCAAGGAAATAAAACGAAGTTAGGCTATATGAAAAAAGACGTCAGTCGACAGTAACGTAACAAACATCTGACAGTAATTGACTGTAAGATCAATGGTTTTCTGAAAAACCTTTGCAAAGGCTACTGCTCCTAGTTCAGTCCTCTGTATAAATGAGCCAAGCCATGAGAAAACCAACATAAAGGCTTTTGGGACCAGCATGGATCCAGACCAGCCTGTGCATCCACGCAGTCTGGTCAAGATCCATGCTGTTCGCTAACAGTTTCTCTAATTATAATAGGCTTTAAAAGCGAACACATGGATCCTGACCAGACTGCGCGGATGTGTAGGCTGGTCTGGATCTATGCTGGTCGCAAAGCCACTATGTTGGTTTTCTCATGACGCGGCTCAAATTACTGTTATTTTCTGATGGTCACATCCATAAATCCAACAATATGAATCCCTATAACAATAACAGACCTGCACTAATTTTTGTTTGGTGGGACATTGCAGCAGAAGATATGTTCTAATATGCTTGTTGAAATTACTCCGTGGATGTGTAACCTCTTTCTGTGAATTTATTTTTTTCTATACATTATTTCTTAAATAAAACATTTTCATTTTCTGCTGTTACTTTATTTTCAAAATATATTCTGTCTGTATAAATTGCGTAAGGTAAAAAGGAAGCATGTAGCACTAAATGTTAGTCTTCTTGACTGGCAGCATGCTTACACTTACCAGATTTCACTCATGGGATAATAGTCATGCACTCCAGGATGACACTAGAAAGCTGTCACTTTTTTTTTATTAATATTTATGGCTGAAACTTTGCATAGCTTTTTGTTTATAATAAGTAGATACCATATACCTGCCAAGTTCCATTAAATTTCGTAAAAGATTTACATATATGGGGGGAAAAAAAGAAGAAGAAAATAAAGCATACTGTAAAGTTTAAAACAGGTTTTAAGCTCTTACTGGTTAAGCTTTAATACATTATCACAATGTGTTTTTCTAATTCCAGAGAGATGCTTATGAAAGGACCTGTAAAACCAAGCAAAGGATTTAAGCACAGAGTCAGATATGTAAGACTGTTACATAATATTTATTACATTTAATAGCGACTTTCTTTTTATGTTTAACATTTTAGAACTGACAAAATTTTACAAAAAGGACACGTGTAAAGTGAGGTCAGGTCTTTTGGCAGATAGGAAAACGTGTAATTTCCATTGTTAGAATTAAATAAATGTTTTATAGTGATTCAAAATTATAGTATTTCTATCTTCATCCATAAAAAATTTTTACAGATAGTTTATAATTATTCATTTTTTTATTTTTCTTCAGGAGTTTCAACATACAGTTATTTTTTTGTTACAAATATTCAATTTTCAGGGCAACTTAAAATAATTGTGACTTATTTAAAATGTGTTATTTGATACAGGGATGGAACAGCTTTAAGATCAGCTGGAGAGAATTTTTGTACAGTTTTGAGGCCTGGAGAGGGGCTATCAAGAAAATTGAAGGTACCAATCAATATAGAGTGCAGTTTCATTCTTGTAAGAGAAAATGCTATTGTATTGTTATAAATAAAACTGTTACACTTTTTCAATCATAACACTCACAAGTCAGTGCTTATCAACAAATTATTGACTGAATGTTTAATAAAAGTGATTTTTACCACTTTAGTTACATTTGATCATACCATTTATTTTTGCTGTGCATCAAAACTACTTCTTTAATGTAAACGTTTGTCTTTGCAGGTTACCAAGGTGCTGGAGTTGTATCATATTTCGTGTTCCTCCGCTGGCTTTTCTTCCTCAACATCTTCATATTTCTACTTCTCTTCTGGGTGATCACCTTCTTTCAAGTCACGTTTGATCCAGAGACAACGTACGACTCGGACTTGACGGGATCGGGATCGTCTGCTTATACCACAACTATAGCAACTACTTGTAGTGCCTTATACAGTCCAAACGTTACATCCGATGCGCTGACACTCATTCTGGATTTCTTTCAAGGAACAGTAAGTCTTGGTCTTGAACTTATGAACAAGGGTGGGGCCCAGGTAGGAGGGTGACTGGGGTGGGGTTGTCCTTTCAATTTAAAGAGATTTTATTGTGTTGTTGGGTGGGCAAACTGGGGGTTGGCACTGTATCAAGTAGACTACAAGAGAGTAGGAAAATAATGCTGCTGTAGGCAGCGAGATGAATACCACCTTGGTAGCCTAGTGGCAAAATGTTGACTTCGAGTGCTGGAGGTGATAAGTTTGCACTCTGGTTGCTTCATACCAAATATATGAAAAATGGAACTAATAGCTTCTCTACTTGGTGCTTAAAAATGGAACTGATAGCTTCTCTACTTGGTGCTTAAAAATGGAACTAATAGCTTCTCTACTTGGTGCTTAGCATTAAGAGGATAGATTTAGGACTGGTCAGCCAGGTGTCAGTATAATGTAATTAGTAATAGTCTTTCATGTCATCAATGGTACAGCTCCAGTATATCTGAGGGAAATGTTTGTACCTACTCGACAACGATACAGACTTCGCTCACAAAGTGACACTAACTTTAACATCCCTAGACGGCGAACAAAACTAGCAGACAGATCTATGGCAGTCGTTGGTCCCAAATGGTGGAACGATCTGCCTGGCTATCTGAAAAACATTCAGTCTGAAGCCAGCTTTAGATCAAAACTGAAAACACATTTATTTAGGCAGTTTTATGAACAATGAGTGTAGTCTTGTGAAAATACAAAATATTCAGAAGTGGTGTAAAATAGTATTTATATATGTCCAAATCTTTAAATCTAAGTTCTATAATCCTGTTCATATTTTGTATGTATATATGTTAAAAGTGTGTTATGTAATTGTAAAGCGCAATAGAATATTTTATAATTTTTGCGCTATATAAATGCCATGTATTTGTATTTGTAACTGGGTGGGGTATCAGGTCATGTGTCTACGGCTTGAATTTCAGTGAAACAGCACTATAAAGTTAGGCATTGTGCTCACTGCTCAGCATAGTTTATAATGACTAAAAAAATTCTTAGATCGAAACGCATGCAGGCACGCACACTCAGACACACACGCACGCACGCACACACACACAAGGCAGGTAGCTGCTTATGATAAGTGAAAATTAAAACAAAAAGTCAATTAGGGAAGTTATCTGACTGACTGATTAAAGCAAGTGACTCAATAATAAAGGTAGTTGCTAAGGCAGGATCGACTGCTTGTTCTATAATGCATGTCCAAAGACAGGATAGTAAAGCCATTAGCCAATCTTATTCACATATTATTTCAGGGCTGGATGGAAGATACAGCCATGTTTAATGGTTACTATGTTGACAGGAAGGTTCAGCTTGCTGCATCCAACTACAATCTTCCTCTCGCTTACTTCCTGGTCACAGTCATTGTCATGCTGATCAGTTTGATTGTGATGGTTCGCAAGTATGTATTGCAGTATTTCCCCTATTATTGTTTCATAAAGGACATGCAATTTCATTTCCCATATACACATATTATTAGCAGTTCTTACTGGTACCTTAGTGCCTCTACAATTGAGTGATTAAGGTGGCTCACTTACCTACCCCTCAATGCTGGGTTAGAAATCCCCTTAAGGGATGTAGAATTAATGAAGCCATCCAACAGGTGGTTCTGGAAGGATCGTTAGGGAGCTCACCTGTGCCAGAAATAATGCCCAGAGGGTCAGTTGGGGTCTCCACCACTTTCAAATGCTGGAAAGTTGCCATATGACCCAAACTGTATTGGTGTGGTAAACAAAAAGAATTAACTGGGACTCTTTTACTTGAGTGATAGTAATATACATGTACTATGATCTTTCTGTTTTAAGAGAATTAAGAGAAATAATAATGCTTAGGGCATAGGAAACTTATTCAACATGTTGTTAATTTCACTTTTTTAATTTTGTACATGTGTAAGGGAACTTTTCTACAAAATAGGGAAGTGGCACTGCTGTTAGCATTGTTGTCTTTATCACACCCTGGTCAAAGTCTTATGTTCAAGGCCATATCTCAGCAACCATTTCATGTGTTGGATTGAAGCCTCACAATAAGCTTCCCAGTCACTGGTCATACTTCAGTCATCATGTAAGACAACTATTGGTTAAAATTTATATACTGTTAAATTCATTCTTTTTTGTGTGAAAAAAATTGTTTAAAATTTTGCTTGCTTCTAACTCGGCTGTACCTGTATTCAATCTAGTCTTCTTAGACTTAGAAATTGTCGAAATGGTCAGCATGTTGTCTCATGCACAGCTCTTGTTTTAACATGAAGGATGAGATTGTAACTTAATTTCTTTAACTAATTTCGAACATTTTTCTATCTTTTAATCAAGTATTAGTTTGAAACTATTATCAACTACCTGGCATACAGATTAAAATTAGTGTCAGTTTTTTTTTTACCAAAACAGTTTTATGCATAAAAAGATCTGTATGTCTTCATAATAATAAAACAAATATCTTACTGGTTTTCACTGTCTAGAATTCATTCAGTTTGTTATATTTTTAAATGAGACACATGTCTTTAGTTTTGCAAAAGTGTGTTGAAATTAGTGACACAAATTTGATATTTTTTAGTGATTTTTTTTTAAAATGACAAATATCATATTTCAGAACCCTGAGGGAGGGCTGTGTTATATTACACTTTATTCCATAATTAATGTCTGTTATTAGTTATCAAATGAAAACTGAAAATACCTATAGTTGGAATATTTGAAATATTAAAGTGTTAGCATTTTATTATTGAGGTAGTTTGAGGTAATTTTGAATCTATAATGAAATATGTAATCTCAGAATGCACATGATGAAGTGGATGGAAATAGATACAAATACGTTTGCACCCATGGATCTAAAAAAAAAAATGTTTTCTTATCATCAGATGCAGAAAAAAACATTGTGATATTAATATTTCCAGCATGAGTGTCACTTATAAGTGTTAATGCACAGCTTTTCTGTTAGTTAATCCCTAGCAATGTTGCTTTAAGGTTTTTCAGTGGTTAAGTCTATACAACAATGTTCAATGACTGGTAATCTATTAATAGTATTGTTATAATGCTTTGTTAGGCGTGTTGGTCGGTAAGTAAATATTACGGCTTCTGTAGATAATACTATAATCATCAGGTAGCATATCACCTGCATACAAGTTTGTATTACATGAATCAGTAGAGATTCACGATATTTATATCTTCATATTTGTTACCAGAAATTGTAATAGTATCAGATAGTATAGGTTCACTGTGAATTGTCACCTCGGTGTGAAAAAAGTAGGAAATAGCTTCTTTAAGTTAGAGCAGTTAAGCATTTTTTATGCCAAGGTGTCTAATTTTTATGGCATTTTCAGCATGTATTTTTCTAGGTTAAGAATTGGAATGTAGGACAAAATTATGTTCCCCTCCAAGAAATAAAAAAATACAATTTTAAAAAAGATAAGTTAACCTCAAAACAGAATTGAAAAAAAATGAAAAGATTTTGTCCACCTTTAATTTCAAATTGAGTGTTTGTGGGGAGAAGAGAGGGTGGCGGGAAAGAGGGTGTTGGCAGATGTTTTGTCCATATCCCAAAGAATTGTCATATTGGTATTTGGTATCTAGAACAAGGTTGGTCACTTCGAACAGGTTAATTGGTCCATAAGACAGTAATACTTTGAGCTTATTGATACATACTTCTATCTGCATTTTGCAATCTCATTTGTCATCAATCAAATTATGTTTTTGCTGAAAAATTCTTAGATATGTAAATCATAGTTCTTTTCCAGTCTGCCAAAAGCATAATTTGTTTTAAGAAAGTTAAAATGCACTAAAAACACATTCTGCTTTTTTGTGCTTTTTTGTCTTTTTTAAACACATTAAAGTAGATAATCAATGTTGACAAAACTAAAATAAACAGCATGAGTTTGCAAGAGTTTAATGTAATTTCATTGGCAGGATTGCACCAAAAACACAAGAGTTAGTGCCCTTTAATATGTTGAAATTACTATTTGTCTCGTTCTTAACATATTTAGAGCCTATCTAAATGAAACTTACACAAAATGTATATGCCAATAATATCTCTTACAGGTGTGATAATGGGGAAGTTGCTCTTTTTATCACAGAGTTACCCATGAATTTCTAAAATTTGCTATTTTTCACATTTTAAACGTACTAGAGGCCGCATTTCTCAAGCAATTTTTACGAAAATTACACAAAATAAATACATCAAAAGGTCTTGAACAAGTTTCATGATAGTAATGTTCAAATAAGAGTTATGTCCATTGAATTATTTAGAAGTTATTGACCAGGTACGCAATATGGAATGCATTAGGTTTTGTATAAGACAAGGCCACATAGATTCGCATATAGTACTGTAAGTCATTCAGTACCAAAGAAATACTTTTAACTCAGTACTGGGTGAAATTTGAAATGTTTTCCTATATCATTACATTGCAAAGAACAAGTGAAACAAAGGCAGTCTTTGTATCTGAATTAGCTGTATCAGTGCCCAGCACTATAGCTATAGTTTGTAGGTGTTGAATAAAACTCACAAGTAATATTTTAAAGCCATTAAACTCTCACTTCACAGACAGCTTTTAGAAATATAATTAATTTTGCACTTTTAAACACAGTTGAAGAATATATTGCTTTGAATTTTCCAGGAATAAAGTGTTTTGAAGACATTATGTTTTAATTCTTTTGTGTTCATAGTTTCATTATATATGGAAAAGGAAGTAATTACCTAGGGTTTGAAAATGGTTAGAAAAAACATTCCCCTACCTCTCAACTTATTTTGATTTTGTTATGAAATCTGAAGTCAATTTATTGTTTTCTAGGGGAGAAAAAAGATTTTGATTTTGAAAGTGAATTCATGAATTAAAATAAACAAGCTTTTTTATTTTCTCATCAGCCTGTTGCAACCGTTATATAATTCTGTTGAGTACTCAAAAGTAAGCCAGTTTGCCTAATGGTTTGAATTTTTTATGCCTCCGAAGGGAGGCATATAGTTTTTGAACGGTCTGTCAGTCTGTCTGTCTGCAATTTTCGTGTCCGGTCCATATCTTTGTCATCGATGGATGGATTTTCAAATAACTTGGCATGAATGTGTACCACAGTAAGACAATGTGTCGCGCACAAGACCCAGGTCCGTAGCTCAAAGATCAAGGTCACACTTAGACGTTAAAGGATAATGCATTGATGGGAGTGTCAGGTCCATATCTTTGTCATCGATGGATGGATTTTCAAATAACTTGGCATGAATGTGTACCACAGTAAGACGACATGTCGCGTGCAAGACCCAGGTCTGTAGCTCAAAGGTCAAGGTCACACTTGGACGTTAAAGGATAGTGCATTGATGGGCATGTCCGGTCCATATCTTTGTCATCCATGGATGGATTTTCAAATAACTTGGCATGAATGTGTACCACAGTAAGACGATGTGTCGCGCGCAAGACCCAGGTCCGTAGCTCAAAGGTCAAGGTCAAACTTAGACGTTAAAGGATAGTGCATTGATGGGCGTGTCCGGTCCATATCTTTGTCATCCATGGATGGATTTTCAAATAACTTGGCATGAATGTGTACCACAGTAAGACGAAGTGTCGCACGCAAGACCCAGGTCCGTAGCTCAAAGGTCAAGGTCACACTTAGACGTCAAAGGTCATTTTTCATGATAGTGCATTGATGGGCGTGTCCTGTCCATATCTTTGTCATTCGTGCATGGATTTTAAAATAACTACGCATGAATGTGTGACACAGTAAGATGACTTGTCGCGTGCAAGACCCAGTTCCGTCGGTCAAAGGTCCTAAACTCCAACATCGGCCATAACTATTCATTCAAAGTGCCATCGGGGGCATGTGTCATCCTATGGAGACAGCTCTTGTTTTATCATTTATTCATCAAATCTGACTGTGAAATGATGCTTAGTTAATTTAAGCACTTCATTTACCTTTTTTGTGTTCTGTAACTCCAGATCATTACTTTTTAAATTAATTGATAATCATACCACATTATCATTTTCAGCACATTATCAAACTTCAAGGAAACAGTGCTATCTCAGGAGAATGCGAAGCAGGCTACGTACTGTAACAGTGTGTTTGCTGGGTTTGACTATAGTGTGGACGGACAGGAAGCTGTAGAGCTGAAACAGAAGAGCATATATCGTGGATTAGTTGTAAGTTATATGAAGTTGTAGTGCATGATCAGTATCACCGGTCCTTCACTTAAGCTTTTGTCTCTAGCATTTTTGTCAAGCCTGCTTGTGGTGAGCTTGACTTAGTTGCCACTTTTGGTGGTTTGGTGTATGTGCGTGCATGCGTCTGTGTGTCCGTCTGATTTTGTCTGAATCATAACTTTGACATGCATGGAGCAATCTTGTTTATATTTGGCATGAATGTTAACCTCAATTAGAAGGCAAGTCATGCGTAAACCTCATGTTCCTATGTTAAAGGTCAAGGTCACAGTTGGAGGTCAAATGTCAAATTGAAGTTTGTTGGGAGCATTTCTTCTTCATGCATGGTTGGATTTTGATGTAACTTGGCATGAATGTTCACCATTATGAGACAGAGTGTCGTGCACAAGAACTAGGTCCCTAGGTATAAGGTCAAGGTCACACTTGACAGCTGGCGGGTTCGACATTCTGCCTGTGGACATACCTGTCTTACTTAAAAAAGAAATAATATACCTCAAACAGTGCTTCGTCATTTTAATAAAATCATCATTTGGAGTTAAAATGTAAAGAAATTGTGTCACAAGTGCGCAGCCCTAGTGATATAATTATACATTTCTCAATGAAAAATACTGGTTTTATTTTACAGCAAGTCACTGTTTGGGCTTTATTGTTTTGATTCTAATACATTATCATAGATTAATATCTACATCCTTGAAGATATTCATCAAATACATGTACTTGCCCATTTTGCAGGGTTTTCTTTTCCAGCGCGCCATTGTGACATTTTGACATAATAATTAATATGACATACTTGTATAGAATCTGTTCAGGTTGTATTAGAATTATCATTAAAATAATAATAATAATTATACTTCAGGCCGATCTCGATGACCAGAGACATGACTTGGAATGTCAGAATCGTACATCAGGGGAGAAATGTCGCCTGTACACCGTGAGGTTTTTCATCAATTTCTTGATATTGCTTATGTTGGGAGGAGCTGGAGCAGCTATCTACTATGCCCAGGATTTTTCGACAGATGTATGTATTCTGTAAAGTTGTTTACTGTGAAGGACTACTTTTTTAGGACTTCGCAGTTGAGTTGATTTATGATTATTTAAATTTTATATCGAAGAACAAAGTCCCCCTTACTTTATTTTAAGAATCTGAAATCCAGCTATTCATGTCCCCATGATACAGTAGTTTTGACAAAAGAAGGAAATTTTTTGCAATCAAAATTAGATGATTTCACACTTGTTATAACTTTGATGATAATGTACTCATGTAAGGTCCTTCTTACAGTTTAATTTCAGTTTTCTTTTAACTGAATCTGTTCTAATGTAAAAGTGATCGTCACTGATGCTACAGTGGGACCCATTTTATAAGTTTGATATGAAGTTTTCTCTTAAAATTGGGTTTCTGGTGCAATGTTTTTGGCTGGGAAATACCAAATACTGTTTGGTTATAACTAGTGACAAGAAATACAAAGGAAGTTTTGTCCAAAAGTTCAAAATAATCATTCTGAAATGAACACCTTTCATTTTTAGTACAAGCTTTATTGCAAATACCTGTGTGAATTGGACCCAGTTCCTGTAAATTAAGGGTATATTCATACAAGCAATTTTAAAAATGTTGCAGAGACACATAGAAATAACACAAACCTGAAAAGATACTGTCTAGTAAATCATAGAAAATGTTTTATAAGATTTATGTGTTTCTCAGTTTTTTAAGTACGTTGATACTGACCAGTATCAGCACTATGACGGGAAGCTGTGTAGGGGTTGAGTGTAGGATTCATAATTGAGCAGTTGTCATTAATATTGGTTAGATAACAACAATTTAAGCATCACTTTTATCCTTTTATCAATTTCTTTGAGTTTAAGCTGTAAAAACTTGGTTTTGCAGCTGATTTCAGAAGAAAATATTTTGACATTTTTGTAAACGATATGCATTTCATTTATTTTATTTCAGTTTACAACAGACCCAAATGTTGAAAATGACTATCATTCTCTAGTGATACTGCTGGTACAGTTTTTACCGTCTATTGTTATCGGACTGCTGAACGGAATTTATCCTCTAATATTTGATGTACTTGTCACGTTTGAAAAATACCGCCCAGCTTTTGTCATCAAGATTTCTCTGATCAGGTAAATCTACAGTGACTATTGTTGTATAAAACACAATGTTAACAGATCATTATATGAATAACATAAATTATGTTTTTTTTCATGGTATGCCATCTCCAGAACCTCAATGGATTGGTGTACCAATGTATCCTGAGGGATTTTACTCATGTTATTATATGAAACAAACTTTAGTAAAGGTGATTCTAGCATAAAACATGTAAAAAGCTAAAAAATGAATATATTGTCCATCTGAAGTTTGATCACTTCGCCATCATTTGCTTTTGAATTATCCTTTATATGTTTGGGCTTGGCCATGGAACATGCATATGTAAAGAGACATGCAAACAGTACGCTAGTATCAGAATCTGTCTTGTAACACACTTTTACTCTCTTGTTAACCCCCACCCCCTGAAATCGACAAAAACAGCAATTTTATACTATAATGAACATATACAGCAGCTGAGTGTTACCTTCCAAATTTCATGGAATCTATGACCCCAAAGGTGGAACATTCCAGAGATAGCAATTCTTGATTGGCTACAATTGTTTATATATCGCATGTCATCATATTAATTATTAAGTGCATTTTACCAGACATTACCCATAGAAAGTGTGCGTAGTGATGCTACATTAGAATGTTTGAATATTTCCTAAATCTGCTGTTACTTGACAGTTTTGTTGTTTCAAAGATCTATACAAGTAGACTTATTAAATTGATTTGAAAGAAGGAGAAAAAAAAACTGATGATTTAAGAAATTTCCATTTCAGTATGAAATGCTTGATGGTGTTTAAGTACTCCTGAAAGCCTATGACGTCTATAGGGAGTGTAGTTCAGAATAACAATGTTTTATAAATATCATTGAAAAATTACAGTCATATTTATATTTTCTGGTAGACAAATCCTTGTGGTTGTGTTTTCAGGATGGTATTTTTGAAGCTGGCTTCACTGGCTATGGTAGTGGCAAGCTTGTATGTCCAAATAACGTGTAGTGACAGAGATAGTTGTCTTGTAGGACAAAATGGTTGTCCAGCTATTGAGGTGAGTAACATTGTATCTGTCTTAAGTAAGGAGGTATTTTCTCCTAGAGGGATGTAGAACTTGAGACAGCCCTAGACATGTGGTGGGGCCCTAGGCACTTTAGACAGCCCAAGACATGTGGTGGAGCCCTAGGCACTTTAGACAGCCCAAGACATGTGGTGGAGCCCTAGGCACTTAAGACAGCCCTAGACATGTGGTGGGGTCCTAGGCACTTGAGACAGCCCTAGACATGTGGTGGAGCCCTAGGCACTTTAGACAGCCCAAGACATGTGGTGGAGCCCTAGGCACTTGCTAGGGCCCCATATACTTCACTTATGAGGACCCTACATAGATGAAACCAGTAAACACAGTTACATCAAAAATGTGAAATACGCATTAAATGAGGAATATGCTGAATTTTATATTAAACATATATTGAAACGGAACCCTTTAACGTCAACATAGACGCATTCCACCTTACACAAGCATTTACTGCATTTATACAATGACACATATGTTATTATCCATTTGTTATTTTCAGTGTTGGGAGACATATGTTGGTTCAGCCGTTTACAAGCTTGTTGTAATGGACTTCTTGATCAATGTTGGTGTTACACTTGGTGTGGAATTACCTAGAAAGTAAGTGAACTTGATATCTGTCTAAGGTTAAATAGTTATATCTGTCTGAAGTTAAATTGATATCTATCTGAAGTTAAATTGATATCTGTCTGAAGTTTTAATATGGTATCTGTCTGAAGTTAAATTGATATCTTTCTGAAATTAAGTTGATGTCTGTCTGAAGTTAATATGATACCGGTAAATAAATGAAGTTAAGTTAATATACATATATGTCTGAAGTTTTAATATGATATATTTCTGAAGTTATTAAAGTTGACATATGTCTGAAGTTAATGATATTTAATATAAACAAATTTTAGTTGATATGTGTCTGAAGTTGATATGAAATATCAAGGAACTTAAAGTTGGTATTGCTTATTGACCTTGTTACCCTGTACATGTATAATTCATATATTCATTATTCCACTTAAATAAAAGCTAAAGATTTATCTAATGCTGATTGTACATTTATCAACAGGTTAATTACAACAAAATGTTCTTGTGGATTGGTCCAGAAAGTAGGCCCTCCTAAGTTTGATATTCCCAAAAATGTTTTAGGCCTTGTCTATAGTCAGACACTCTTGTGGTAAGATAGAATACATAAAAATGACCCTAATCCCAGTACCCTACCTTTCCTTACATTAACAGTATTCTTATTGGTGAATGTTTTTGTAATATTACTCAGTTTGGGACAGACAAAGAAGATTCTTTGAGATTCTTTACCAGGGTGTGAAGTTATAGAACTGATTCTGAGCTCAGTTTTAACCCTTATCATGCTGAACATTGATTCTGCCTTTGCGACCAGTGTAGATCATGACCAGCCTGCACATCCATGCAATCTGATCGTGATCTGCATTGTTTGCCATTCAGTCAGTATCTTTTTTTGTATGCACCCCTTTTAACAGTTAATGGTACTGTCCAAATTGAAAAATGAAAAAATTCATTTTTGAAATTTAGCAGGATAAGGATTAAAACTGACCAGTGGCCTGATTGCATTCTGTGTGTCTCCAAACTGAGGTTTTTATAATTGTCAGTTTTTAACATTAATTAAAAGTAACATGTAACAGTAGTAGCGTCCAATTTTCCCCGACCTAAACGTAACACCATCTTATCCTCGTAACTAACAACCATATTCTCCTTATTTTTTCCCCACAGACTGATAACAACAAAATGTGAGTGTGGACTTCTACAGAAAGTCGGTCCTGCAATATTTGATATACCTAAAAATGTCCTAGATCTTGTCTACGGGCAGACATTACTTTGGTAAGATTGTGTTCAGAAATAGAAATCAAAGGGTAGAGGAAGAGTTATTTTTCACATAAAAGGATCTTTCAGGAATTTTCTAATTATTTTTATCTTTTTATTCATAACTCTTAAAGCCCTGCTCCGCTTCTGTTCAAATTCTGTTCAATCTATTGTGTGTATGCAACCCATGATTACAATACGTAACAGTTAATGGCCTTGCGCCACACTTTAACACGAAAAACTACAGGAATTTTATGTAAAATAGACTATATTGACAGGCGCCACTGTTCATAGTCAGGATTTTCATGCTTTTTTAGTGACAATTTAAGGTTAAATGGTAGGACTGAAGCAGGTCTTTAAGTATATAGACATTATTTCTCAAATTAAGGACTTTGTTCAAAAATGTGAGTAACACACAAATAGATTAAAAGTCTAGATCTGACTATTTATCCTGCATGGTTATGTCTGCTTAATGAATTTTAAGTCTTAGAGTTTTGCTCTCTCTGAAAATTTTTAAGTTTAAAAGATAAATGTAATTTAAGAAAAATAATTTTCATCAGTATCCACTCTGATTGTAAACAAGTTAGTTTCATTTATATGGCTTGGAATATCTAGAATGTCTTTAAAATTGTATTGCTATTGGACTTTGCATTTCTGCTTGAAATTATTTTGTTGTGATGTATTTCATATGTTTTTGACATTTTAACATTCTGTGACATTTTGCATATTCTTGATATAACATTATTATGAGACATTTTACATGTCCTTGACATTACATTATTTTGAGATTTTTTTTCATATCCTTGACATTATACTATTATGAGACATTTTACATGTCCTTGACATTGCATTTATAATGAAGCGTTTTATGTTTTCTTGACATTACATTATTATGAGATATTATACATGCTCTTGATATAACAATATTTATGTAACATTTCAGGTTGGGATTTTACTTTGCTCCTTTGTTATCTGCTGTCTGTATTGTGACATTCTTCCTTGTGTTCTATCTCAAAATGGTAAGTTGTGTTTCTTACAGTGATCCGAACATAAATGAACTGTACTATCAGAAATGTATGACTGGTACTCTCACATAAATGAGTTACATAAAAAGTCAACAAACTGCTTTTCATAAACAACATTGAATAACACAAAGGATACTTTTTAAATGATGGAATGGTCAGTTTTTCCCTGTAGTTATTTTTTCTCCTTTTTGTGTACAAAAACTAAAGAGGGGTGGGAAACAAACTGATGGAGTGGGGTGGGGACCAGCCGGATATTTTTTCTGTAGCAAAAAAAGGTTGATTCCTCACAGGAAAAAAATCAATATGTTTTCACCCTGGAAAATACCTGACTAGAGAAAAAACAGCTCTTAAACAGTTTCTAGAAATAAACCCCATGGTTTTCCCCCGTGAAAAAGATGCTAAATTTATATATTTTTGGTAATTTGACAATTTTGATTATGTCGGGATGTGTTTTTCTCACAAGATTTTTATTTCATTGAATTGAAAATCTTTAAGGCTTTCACTAAAATAAGAGACCTTTTGTTATTGGACTGTTCCCAAAATTTGTGCATTTTCGACTACAAGAAATACTTGAATGACATTGTACAGTACCGTACCTAATTAAAATGGCAGTGTTGATCATTGCCAGCATCAGTTCTACAGCATTTAATTTTTCTGTGTAAATCCTGTCCTCCTTTTCTCAAAGAAAAATATACTTAAATAGTTAATGGTTACTATTATAGCAAAAATATTAACATGGTTTTGTTTATTAGAATGTGTACATTTATAATCTGTTTTTAAAAGTTTTTCTTTGTTTACCAAAAATCAGTATTTTGTTATTTTGAATATTTTTGACTCATTTCTTTCAGTTGTCAGCAATGTACAATACTGTACCACCTGAGAAACCATACCAGGCTTCAAAGTCAAACTCGTTCTTCACTGTGATTCTAATGATAGCATTTTTTCTCATCTGTGTACCTGTAGGGTATACACTGTCCAAGTAAGTGGGAACTTTGTTTACTCATGAGATAGATAGCATTTTTCCTGATCTGTGTACATGTTGGGTATAATCTGTGCAAGTAAATGGGGACTTTTCTTGTTAGTTATATAGCTATACATTATACTCTATTCCTTGGGGCCTCTGTGGTAGTGGTTAAGGTTGCTGACTTCAAATCACTTGCCTCTCAAAGATGTGGGTTTGAGTCAGGGCATTGACTTTTAATGTAAGTAAACCATCCAGCTGGAAGGTTGGTGGTTCTTACTTAGTGCCCATTCGTGATGAAATAATGCATGCAGGGGATTCCGATGTCTTCCTCCACCATCAAAAGTCTGAAAGTCACCATATGACCTGATAAGCTCTTATTCAACTTGTAACTCCTAGAATAGGGAAATATTACCTGCAAAAATTAAAAAAATATTGACCTGCACATATCTAAAACACATGACTAAATACAAGAAAACAAACAAGTGAACTCAAAAAGTATTACTGTATATACTAATAAAACACTCCAGGGGCATTGCATTTTGTAAAAAGAGGCCAGAATTTTGTTCTTGTTTTTTTTTTTAAAACATTTCTTTAGTAAATAAAAGCTATAAATTCAATTTCTGATGAGTGACTATAGCAATTACAGTACCATCAAAGTACTGGTATTCACTTAACATCAATATGGACTATATTAACTTATTCTCCGTTTTTTTTTTGCTTTGGAAAATATAGGGGAGGAGAATGATTAATTAGAGAATATATGGTATGCAGAATTTTTTTTCAGATAGCCCTTTTTAAGTAGCAACTCGCATATTTTATAATTGTCCAGTAGCATCGATTTATAAACCATTGTTTGCTCATGTCTTTGAAACAAGTTGGCACTTTTAAAGTAGAAACTCTTGTTCAATAGCATTGATTTACTTATAAGCTATTGTTTGCTCATGTCCTTTATACAAGTTGGCCATTTTAAAGTAGCATCTCATATACAGTCAAACCTGTCTATAAAGACCACGCTTGGGAGGGCCAAAATGTGGTCTTTATTGGGAGGTGGTCTTTATTCACAGGTTAAAATACACTGTAAATGTTAAAATGGGAAACAAAACATGTGGACTCTTTAGAGCCAAGTGGTCTCTGTTCAGAGGTGGTCTTTAACACAGGTTTGACTTATGTTATAATGTTATTGTCCAGTAGCATTTATTTATAAGCCATTGTTTGCTCATGTCCTTTAAACAAGTTTATTGTTCATTTCATGTCTGTCATTTCAGCATGGAGCCATCCCCGATGTGTGGACCATTCAGGATATACACTAAGCCTTCAGACATCATTGATGTACAGATTGACAATGCCGAAAACTGGTTCCAGACACTGTGGAATATCTCTACGTCAGCTGCAGTTGTTTCGTCTTTAATCATTCTTCTCTTGTAAGTTATATATACTGTCGCAATCAAACTACATTCATCAGAACTATGATAATTCAAACATCGGCCTTCTCTCAAACTCATCATCAAGTCCTGGCAAAATCTTGTATAAAGTAAATTGTTTGATAGCTTGAAAACATGGTAACTGGAACCGTTTTTGCTGGTCCCGTCAACTTTGAGGGAAAGAGGTTTGACTGTATGTCATCATCTGAAATGAACAAGTTTGTGAAAATATGAATTACTGGTAAATGTAGATACTAAAAAAGTATTGAAGTGTGAAAATGGGTGGGAATGTTTGTTTGAAGTGAAGTATTCATTATTTTCCCCAAGTTTTTACTAGCTGTTTCACAGTTAATTTGTGAACAGATGTTGCTTCAGGGCTTCTTACCAGTGCTTTTTCATCATAGGGTATTTGAAGTCCTGATTAAAAAAAAAAATAGATAGTAAGCATGAACTTGTTAGTGATCTGTTTATAAATTTGAACAGTCCTTGGGTATGTTTAAATTAGACTTTATTTATACTGTTTAGTGAGATATTGCTGAAATTTTAGTTGGTTAACTTCTTATTGTGCTCTTTGTGGTAAAGTCTCACATTTACTTTGTCTGTATATTTCAGATTAGCAATATACTATTGTTCAGCATTAAACTCTGCCCACAAAGATCTGGTAGAAACTATGAAAGATCAGCTGGTGTTAGAAGGGAAGGACAAGCAATATTTGCTTTCAAGAATTGCAGAGCTGACTGGAGGGCAACCAAAGAAGCAGCCTCCTCCATACCAGAGAACTCAGCTTAAAACTGTAAATGAAACACCCCCACCTCTGGTATTAAAAACAAAGAGTAAGCCGGAGAAAAATGGAGATGTTGGAGTTGAGGTAATTGTCTTAGATAATGGAACAATTCATGGAACAATTTATCACAAATGAATGAAATATTTTGATAAATTTCCTGAAATTTAGGCTCTCAAATCTTTATTGAACTATTCCTTTGACAAAGATTTTACTATTTTTTTAACTGCTTCCTTAAACTTCCCAATACTGAGAAAGAAATATGTTAAATGATTGATCTATGACTCAGATGTCAAGTTTTAAATTAGATTTTATTACAATTTTTACAGAAAAACTTTTGCATCATGTAGCCATTCATATTTGTGGGGACTAGTTTTTGTGGATTCCGTAGTTGAGTCAATGCACAAAATTAAATTTCAATATGACAAAGTTAAATTCCTATTTATTTTTAGTTCAAAGTTCAGAATTTCTGTCCTTACAAATCCACAAATTATAAACTGCTTAGGCCAAAACCACGAAATTTTGTGTCCACGATCACATTACAAATCAATTTGATAGAAAAAGTCTTTTCTTTAGTTCAGTGTTACAGTAACATGTTTTCTTTTTCTAAAATACAAACTTTATTGTAATTATATATTATTATATCTAACCTGTCCAACATTTAATGATCAAATAACTTCCTTCCATAATAGTTTCAAAACTATTTGTCTCTGTGTCTTTAATTTCATTTCCTTTTTCTTTTGAGGATATTTAAATTGTTTCTTAAGTATAACCAGTATTGATGTTGTAACTTATCTAAATCTAAGATAATATTGAATTAATTTATTTTTTGTCTTTTCATGTTTGTTGTCTGAAATTTCTCTTATCTAAACGTTGCTGTTGGTTCTCACTGTGAACACATGACAAAGGAGAAACAACAACAACAAGATAACCAATAAATTTCTAACTTGTTTCTTTTTTAAAATGTCTGATAAACTAGCACTCACTGGACAGTTTTTAATGAAAAAAGGAGAACTTTTTCTAATTTTTAACATTCCAAACACTAACATCAATTTTCTACATATCTTATTGTTTTCTCATATAAAATTATTTAAATTGGAAAAAAAATTAGAAAAGTTAAAAATATATTGGCTGAATGATTTTTTAAAAGAAAATAATATTTGGCATTTTGAAAACAGTTCTGAAAACATAGTTATCTTGCATATTTTTTTATGTTAAAGCTGATTGGATAAAATTGAGCCGCACCATGAGAAAATCAACATAGTGCATTTGCGACCAGCATGGATCCAGACAAGCCTGCACATCCACGCAGTCTGGTCAGGATCCATGCTGTTCATTAATGGTTTCTCTTATTGCGATTGAGGCTTTGAAAGCGAACAGCATGGATTCTGACCAGACTGCATGGATGTGCAGGCTGGTCTGGGTCCATGCTGGTCGCAAATGCACTATGTCGGTTTTCACATGGCACTGCTCCATTATCTTTCTCCTAAATATATCAGAAATAAATATACTGTTACTATACATGTTTTTTAATTCTTACTCTTTATACAAGTGTTAAAATACAACATTTTTGTTGTACAGGAACTGTGGTGAATGGTTATCATTAGGTAGTGTTATTACTTTTAAGTTACTTAAGTTACTAAGCTCATATTTTTTCAAATAAAGCTGAAAGCAATTGTACTTTTCTTGTCAGTTTACAGTACATGTATTCTATTTATAGTCGTTTTGGTTTAAGATCACGGTCAAACAAGATCGGAGGTCAAAAGCATAATACTGGTCAAATCTTTAGTGATGGAAAGAATAAACTCTTGGTTGTGAAATGTCTTTTAAATAATTTCGTTGATTTTAAAAAAAAAAAAAAAGTCCTACTAAAGTTTGCATGTAAATGTATTACTCCTTGGGACCTTTAGAATATACTGATACAAAATGTATTTGGTGAATTCTTTAAATATAGGGAAGAAAGTCCCTAGCCACACTCCTATGAAATTTATGAATTAAGTTGTACTTTTTTCCGCTGTGAATATTAAACAGGCTGACAATTCTAGCCCAGGTGCTGTTAGGCATAAAATAAAATGATAAAAACCTGGCTAGACTTACAGCTGAGAGAGGATTAATATGAGCTTAGTGGCTATCATATTCCTGCCCCATGTACACCCTGGTTTGAGTTGCATTTAGCACTGTTGTGAAGTTCTAGCATTGAATTTGTTTGATACTTTTCTACACTTATTCTATACACTTATTCTATTTATCAGTTTTAGCACTGGTAAGTTCTGTTCTGTATACTAACCTGCAGTTAAAGGGGAATGCTTCCAGATGTAAAATCATTTTATTTGATGGCAACTTATTATCGTAAATTATTGGAATTCATAAATCAGAATTTTTTGGAGTATGGTAAAAAAATAACACTTATTTCTTGTACCTTCTGAAAATTTCACGGCATAACATATGGTAGCAGATAGATTTTCCTTCGTATTTAACGGATTACACAATGGTTTTGAATACAAAATTCACTACCTAAAACCAATTGAAGACAACTAAATTCTAATTTGCGAAATATTTGACAAAAATCTGGATATGTGCCCCATCGAAATCTGTGCTTGTAAAGTTTTTTGGTCATAAACTGGATGAAGCTATTGATTTATTATTAGAATACTAACATAGCTATGCTTACTTCACATCTTTATATGAAAACTTCAAACTGTTGGTTCAATTTCAAAAAATTGAAGAGCAAATGGCGGATGTTTATTTCACGGCTCTTATTACACTATATACTAATTATATTTTTATGACTAGATTATTGTAAGATGTCTATAGGTTTTGCTTAGCTGTTTTTTAAATACAAAACAGTAGATGTTTACATATATAATACCTGCGTTTTGAACACATCAGTGGAGTTTAGTTGCTTTTTTTCTGCATAATTCTTATAATTTTATAATTCATTTTGGTTTTTCTTTGACTGTCAGATGCTAGGAAGCTTTCATCATGAATCTAGCATGAAATTTTTGCCTAAACCCTGTGTCCTGGATGCAAAATTGTTATAGTGCATGGTTTTCATGTTGTTGTTTTTTTTTCGTTTTTTGTTTTTAGCTCACCTGTCACAAAGTGACAAGGTGAGCTTTTGTGATCGTGCGTTGTCCGTCGTCCGTCCGTGCGTCCGTCCGTAAACTTTTGCTTGTGACCACTCTAGAGGTCACATTTTTCATGGGATCTTTATGAAAGTTGGTCAGAATGTTCATCTTGATGATATCTAGGTCAGGTTCGAAACTGGGTCACGTGCCTTCAAAAACTAGGTCAGTAGGTCTAAAAATAGAAAAACCTTGTGACCTCTCTAGAGGCCATATATTTCACAAGATCTTCATGAAAATTGGTCAGAATGTTCACCTTGATGATATCTAGGTCAGGTTCGAAACTGGGTCACGTGCCTTAAAAAACTAGGTCAGTAGGTCTAAAAATAGAAAAAACATTGTGACCTCTCTAGAGGCCATATATTTCACAAGATCGTCATGAAAATTGGTCAGAATGTTCACCTTGATGATATCTAGGTCAAGTTCGAAACTGGGTCACATGCCGTCAAAAATTAGGTCAGTAGGTCAAATAATAGAAAAACTTTGTCACCATTCTAGAGGTCACATTTTTCATGGGATCTTTATGAAAGTTGGTCAGAATGTTCAGCTTGATGATATCTAGGTCAGGTTCGAAACTGGGTCACGTGCCTTCAAAAACTAGGTCAGTAGGTCTAAAAATAGAAAAACCTTGTGACCTCTCTAGAGGCCATATATTTCACAAGATCTTCATGAAAATTGGTCAGAATGTTCACCTTGATGATATCTAGGTCAGTTCGAAATGGGTCACGTGCCGTCAAAAACTAGGATCAGTAGGTCAAATAATAGAAAAACCTTGTGACCTCTCTAGAGGCCATTTTTCATGGATCTTATGAAAGTTGGTCGAATGTTCATCTTGATGATATCTAGGTCAAGTTCGAAACTGGGTCACGTGCCGTCAAAAACTAGGTCAGTAGGTCAAATAATAGAAAAACCTTGTGACCTCTCTAGAGGCCATATTTTTCATGGGATCTGTATGAAAGTTGGTCTGAATGTTCATCTTGATGATATCTAGGTCAAGTTTCGAAACGTGGTCATCGTGCGTCAAAAACTAGGTCAGTAGGTCTAAAAATAGAAAAACCTTGTGACCTCTCTAGAGGCCATACTTTGAATGGATCTCCATAAAAATTGGTCAGAATGTTCATCTTGATGATATCTAGGTCAAGTTCGAAAGTGGGTCACGTGCCTTCAAAAAGTAGGTCAGTAGGTCAAATAATGAAAAAACGTTGTGACCTCTCTAGAGGCCATATTTTTCAAGTATGAAAGTTGGTCTGAATGTTCATCTTGATGATATATAGGTCAAGTTTGAAACTTGGTCAACTGCAATCAAAAACTAGGTCATTAGGTCTTGAAATAGAAAAACCTTGTGACCTCTCTAGAGGCCATACCCTTGAATGGATCTTCATGAAAATTGATCAGAATGTTTACCTTGATGATATCAAGGTCAGGTTTGAAACTTGGTCACGTGCCTTAAAAAACTAGGTCAGTAGGTCAAATAATAGAAAAACCTTGTGACCTCTCTAGAGGCCATACTTTTCATGGGATCTGTATGAAAGTTGGTCTGAATGTTCATCTTGATGATATCTAGGTCAGGTTTGAAACTGGGTCAACTGCGGTCAAAAACTAGGTCAGTAGGTCTAAAATTAGAAAAATCTTTTGACCTCTCTAGAGGCCATATTTTTCAATGGATCTTCATGAAAATTGATCTGAATGTTCACCTTGATGATATCTAGGTCAGTTTCGAAATTGGGTCACATGTGGTCAAAAACTAGGCCAGTAGGTATAAAAATAGAAAAACCTTGTGACCTCTCTAGAAGCCATATTTTTCATGAGATCTTCATGAAAATTAGTGAGAATGTTCACCTTGATATCTAGGTAAAGTTGAAAACAGGGTCACGTACCTTTGGAAACTAGGTCAATAAGTCATATAATAGAAAAACCTTGTGACCTCTCTAGAGACCATATTTTTCAATGGATCTTCATGAAAATTGGTCAGAATTTTTATCTTGATAATATCTAGGTCAAGTTCAAAACTGGGTCACATGAGCTCAAAAACTAGGTCACTTTGTCAAATAATAGAAAAAACGACGTCGTACTCAAAACTGGGTCATGTGGGAAGAGGTGAGCGATTCAGGACCATCATGGTCCTCTTGTTTTTATTTTGAAGTGAACACTACAAAAGTCAATTAACAATGTTTGTAGATTGCCTTATACATTTGAGCCATGCCACGAGAAAACCAACATAGTGGCTTTGCAACCAGCATGGATCCAGACCAGAATGCGCATCCGCGCAGTCTGGTCAGGATCCATGCTGTTCGCTAATGGTTTCTCTAATTACAATAGGCTTTGAAAGGGAACAGCATGGATCCTGGCCAGACTGTGCGGATGTGCAGGCTGGTCTGGATCCATGCTGGTTGCAAAGCCACTGTGTTGGTTTTCTCATGGCACAGCTCATTTATGATGATGTCAAGTACCTACCAATGCCAGTGGTATGCTCGGTTATTGTGTTCACAAAACATATTTATATACAAAATGTACATGTGTCGCTCAACGCACCAAGTACATCACACCAACTGTGCAGTTGTGTAAATTAATTAAGATTGGCCTCATAGAAACAAGTAACAGGCAACCATCCCAAGATAGATCAAAATCTATGATTCAAAATTATATATAAAAAATTTAGCTTTTCCAATAATGTTGATGTCAATAGCTGTTAAGTTCTCAATTCTTGTGAAAAACTGACTACATGAGAAACCTTTTTCACCTGAATGTTGTTTGTTTATACCCTTTTTACATCTTTCCTCCCACTTACTTTTGATCACATTTTATAACACAGACTAATGCATCCCTTCTGTTGTTCTTTAAATTTGATAAATAGACAAAGTGCTGTGGTATAATTAGGCAATTGTTTCATAGAACATACAGTTAACTGCACTTTTTCTCTTCTTTTTCTATTAGAAAACAGAAGAAATAAATTTGTATGGAAGAGAAAAGAGCATAATCCGTACACCTGTGGTATGTGATTTGACAAAAACATTTTTTTTTCTGCAAACATACTAATAAATAATTAACTTTTGTCACTGGTGTTTTCACTTTTGTATTAATCTCATATCAGCAATCAATCTCTAATTTTTTCATAATCTTTATTTTGTCAGATACTAGTAGTTAACTGTTTGTAATCACAGTTTACATTTCATTTGCAAAGGACCTGGACGCAGACCAGGACCTAAGGTTATGAAGTTCAGACTGAAAACTAGTCTCAAAACACAAGCATCTGATTGGTTGATTTTAAGCTAAATCTAGAAACTGGCAAATGGCAAGTCTGCATCTTGAGTCTTGTCTCCTGATTTAGTTTTATATCCTTGAAAACAGTAGATTTGTGTGAATGAACATGTCCATGCAATTTCTTGGTAAATTTTATGTATAGCTAGTACATTAGACATACAAATCACCTTGTCGCTTAGAAATTCTTTGATAATACTATATAGCTCTTTCTAGGGTATTATTAGGTATTCTGGTCCCAGTTTCAGGAAAAAACTTATGTTTGTTAATTGACTTAGTACGTTAATTTGCTTATGAAAAGTAAAACCTTCAGTAAACATACTTTAGTCAATTAGCAAATGTAAGTATTTTCGTGAAATTGGGGCAAAAACATTGTGATGTAAAACAGGTTTACTTTTAAATTAAGTATTTACTTGAGTAGAAGTGATACCCTTGTTAGCTCACCTGAGCTTTTGCGAGTGCTAAATGTCCATCGTCAGACGTCTGTCGTCCGTCAATATTTTCTAAAAAAATCTTACTCTTGAAAACCACCCTACAGATTTACACCAAACTTCAAAGGAATGTTCCTTGGGTGGCCCTCTTTCAAAAGCATTCAAAAATTTGAATTCCACACAGAACTCTGGTTGCCACGGCAACCGAAAGGAAAAACTTGAAAGATATTCTTGTCCAAAACCGCAGGGCGTAGAACCTTGATTTTTGGCATGTGACATCATCTAATGGTCCTCTATGAAAATTGTTCAAATTATTCCCCTGGGGTGTAAAGAGGCCCCACCCTGGGAGTTCCAAGTTTTACATAGACTTATATAGGAAAAAACTTAAAAATTTTCTTGTCCAAAACTGCAAGGCATAGAGCCTTGATATTTGGCATGTGACATCATCTAATGGTCCTCTATGAAAATTTTGTTCAAATTATGCCCCTGGGGTGAAAAGAGGCCCCGCCCCTGGGATCCCAAGTTTTACATAGACTTATATAGGAAATTTTTTTAAAAATCTTTTTGCCTGAAATTGCAAGGCGTAGGCTTTTGATATTTGGTATGTTGCATTGCCTAGTGGTTCTCTACCAAAAAGTCAAATTATTTCCCTGGGGCGAAAAGAGGCCCTGCTGCTGCCCTTGGGGTCCCATGTTTTACATTCCTAAGTTTTACTTAAAATGGAAAAAAAATTAAAATCTTCTTGTCTGAAAGTTCAAGGCCTAGGCCTTTGATATTTGCTATGTAGCATTTCCTAGTGGATCTCTAACAAGATTGTTCAAATTTTGCCCCTGAGGTTAATAGGGGCCCCGCCCCGGGGATCACTTGTTATATGAGTTATATAGGAAAAAATACTTAAACATTATCAGATCATATTTCCTAGACTGTTTAATTATAATTATTAATTATGATGACCCAAGTGATAAGGGTCACCTAACTAGGACTTTGATCTACTGACCTGCATTCTTGTTTTTTTAAGATACAGCCTTGAAATTTGGATGACATGTACAGTTTTGCACACCGATCTTAAAACTGATTTTCGGTGACCATAAATTTGACCTACTGACCTACTTTCTTAATATTTTAGCATCATTTTAGCTCATATTACTCAGGTGAGCAATCCAGGGTCATCATGACCCTTTTGTTATAAATAAAAGTTGTATATTACAACACTGTCATATATTAAATAGATTTTTAACAATAATAAATAACAAGTGTCTGTTTTGCAGTGTTTTTCTTTGTTACCTGTTACATTTAATTTACCAGTCACTTCACTCTGGCCCTTACAACACACTGGCTTCAGCAAAAAAGTGCACTGGGTCGAAGGTTATAAAACTGAGTTTGGACATCAGTCTTAGAATTATGCCATGCCATTGGTCAATTTCTAATGTGTGGCAAGCAGCAACCAATCAAAACTGGATTTTGAGACTGGTCTCCAAACTTCGGCCCTGATTGTACTTTTGAAAGATGTTTTGTGATCTGGTTTGGTTGCCTTTGTGTAACAATGTTTGTCAGTGTTGAAACTGAGATTATTTTTTGTAGCAAGTTGACACCACCTTAGCGTAAATCTGCATGATATGTTCAGCTAATATGTTTTGTTTATTATACAGTCATGTACTTAACTTCTGTTCTGTATTGCTTTTTTGTATGAACATAACTTTGCTTCATTTTGCTTAAATTCTTATTTAAACTGCAGTTTATAAGTATATTTTATTTTTGTTGTATTATAAAAGATGTATATATATACAGTAACTATTCTCTCTGTTTTATTTGGTCTGTTAAAAATGAATTAAAGACTGAATTAATGCATTAAATAATATCAAATTTCAACACTAAGAATATTTGCCATTTCTTTCATCAAATTGACCATTATATTTTTTTAACTTTCAGAATGATGGAGCTCCACCACCAGCAAGTTACAAAAATGCTAAGAATGTAACACCAGTGAGTCCACCTGAAGATTTCCATGACAATACATTGAACCAGCCAACCCCTGACTCCTCCCCATTTGTAGATAACTCCGCCCCTCCAGTGATCCTACCAGTCAACAGCAGAACCTCACCACCAGCAAATAAAAGGGCCTCTCCAGTAAATAATCAAGCTTCTCCGATAAATAACACTGTGAGAGAGTCTCCTCCGTCAAACAATGGACTAGGATCATCTCCCTTGTTTGCAAAAGATACCCATAAAAAAACAGCAAAAGAAGCATTAGATGAGTGGTAGAGTTGAAAATACAAAATATACTTGTGATAATATTTTCTCTGTCTGTGATATAGTGATTTTATCTAGCTGAAATAGTATTTCCTGTTGTATGTTGAATTTTTAGTCTGCAGTATTTTGCTATTGTAACATATTGTAAATAGCTTGAAAAAACTGCTGAAACTAGCTTCAAACATTTAAGAAGTGACGTGGACAAGCTTTGAAACCTTTGAATTATGTTTTTTTTTACTTAAGGTGCTACACCCATAATGACAATAAGTCAATTTGGCTCCATGTGTCTTAAGTTCAGCTTTCCTTAGTTGGTAAGAAAAACTAAGTTCTAGAATGAATTATATTATCTGCAAGAAAATTCTGAAATAGCATAATTTTAGATCAGTACAATACCAGGAGAAATTGTTGATTGTCACTATGGCTCCACTACCTTAAAAAATATGTTATTATTTATATATAATGATATTACATTTTCATGGTTATAGCTATAGTAAGGTTATTCTAACAGTACCTTGATCTGCTATTTTCTATCCTGCTGGAGTGGATTGTGCCGATCCCATAAGGCTCTTGCACTCTGTGTGGTCCAGCCTGCCGAAATACATGACAGCTGAATGCATCATGGAAGACGAAGGTACTATGTTAATGACCCCCCTTTTTTAATACATAAACCTATTTCTAGTGTCATGTTATCAAGGATTGTTATAAATTTAGATAGATAATACTCAAAACTTGTTTGAAACTATGAACTTTCTGACGCATGGAACATCAAGACCCAATCACTATGTTATTTCTAAAGTTATATTTGACACCACGACTAAAGCAAGTAGTTCTACCATTGAATATTTTTCTGTATCTGGCAGGAGTTTTTATTTATTTTATTCAATTTTACAAGGTTTAGTTTTTGGTTGGACAAAAAGTTGTTTTAGTTCCAGAATGAAATATGTTAATTAAGAAATAATAAGGTCCCAATTTGGGTTATTCTACGATAAATCACACTTCGAAACTTGTTACTTTGATTCTAACCTGACATACTAGTATCAAAAATGGTTACTACTTTTTACGACTGTACTACGCACCAGAATTGTATGACGTCACTTCACGTGCATAGGTTATCACAAAATAACTGGTGACTGATGTTCTTCTATGTGTACAGAGGTTATATGCTGGTCGTGTTAGAATGACTATGAAAATACTCAAGAATAACATTTTTAAGTCATTAAGTTTTATGGTTTTTGCTTTATTTTATTTTGTTACTCTATCCTAAAGTTCATTTTGTTATTATGTTTGCCAAAAAATACAAATTTTAAGACTTTTGATCAATTATTTCTGATTATAATTTTAGTAGAAGGTTTATCTAGGATGCTATATTCAGCTCAAATAAACTTTGCCAGACCTAAATCCTTGCAAGGGACAGAGCATGATCCAGTCTGGTAAAACCCATGCAAGTTGAATACAACATCTTGAATGACCACTTTGTTATCATATTACTCCATGTACTTTAAAAGTATTTTACAAAAAAACAAACACTGTATCGCTATAGATGTTATAAATTGAATTTCTTTCATTGCTACTTCTTTGAAATATATCATTAATTCATTTTAAAATTTATGTTCCATTTACATGAGAATTATTGATCTGAAAGCATAATTACGGAAAATCAGTAAAAAAAGAATGTCACTTTGAGTGTTTTGCAATTTTAGGGTAAAGATGGTCATACCAGAGAATCTGTAAGGAACCGCTATCATTTTTGTTGTTGTTTCCCCCCCCCCATTTTATTTGAACTATTTATAGAACTTCAGGTCATGAATATTTACAAAATAAATCCAGACAGATGCTTGGTACAAATTTGGAATTTTCCATTTTTGTGATACGGATTTTTGTGTCCATCAGTTTGTTTTTTAGAATACAAGCCAATTGTTTACAACCAATTAATTACAGGTACATAATAATACCATTTTACATTATCAAATGATTATAGTATTAGTATGTCTAGAAACATACTGCATTAAAAAAGTAATTATATACTGTAGATCAAGTATTATTCGCAAGATTTATTTTCGCTAATATTTGCTTACAGAGCAACAGGCGCATTCAAAACTCTTACAAAAATTAAGAAATTTTATATCCAATATTATAATATGCTTGTTTCTGTTTAAAAAAAGACAATTGTATGCTAAAATGAAATTATGTTAACAGGCAATAACTTCGATGTTTTTGTTACGACCAAGAAAGAGCGTTACTATATTTTATCTTCTGTTTCAGATAAAGGGCATATTTATTAGAATCTAAATAATGTGTAGGTATAACCTCTTTCATGTATTGATAACATTACAATACAATTTTTCTATACACTATTTCTTAAGTTCAAACAACTGAAAAGCACCATTTCTGGCACAAATACATCTGTTGACTGTAATTGCAAAAAAAGAAGTGATGTAAAAATAAAATGCAATCTACAGTTTTATGTGATTATCATTTACACAAGAAATATCTTGCAGAATGAATTTTGTTTGTTGAGAATTTGTTTTTAAAGTTTTATATTTATGTCATGTTACATGTTTTTGATATTTTTTTTTATTTTTTGTTAAAATTAAGAAATTAATAAGATTAAAATTAAACTTGACACATTTTGAAATAGTTTTGAAGCTAAACTTCAAGATTATACTTAAAGAATTTGATGAGGAAAAAATCAAATAGGATGATTTTTTTTTGGCATGTAACGATCCAAATAATATTTTAAATAAAAGTATTGATATTTTATTGTCTGTGCTATAAAAGTTAGGTGAAATTTGCATGTAAGTTTGTTAACTTTTTTGAAGAGCAAAGAATTTCTGTAAAAATGTCTGTTCTCATTTTTTAATTTGTTTCTTTATGTTTTAACTTTTTTGTTACTTTACTTTTACATGTTCTTGCATGAACGATCATGCGTCACTTTATTGTTTTGAGCTGGACTCAAACATACCTATTTATATAGTCTATATATCTATAAAAGCTACCCTCTTGAATAGAAAAATCTACTCATTTACAAAGAATAAGTTTTATCTATATCTGACTTTCGTCTTTTGCAGTTCATAGATGTACATAAAACATGGATGCAGTTGTACTTTATTGATACAGTATTTGAATATTGATAAACCGTCCAGTTTGTATAAATAGTTTTAAAAGTTTTACAGTTTTTAAGTTTTGCATTGTGAAGATACTGCAATAAAACAAGAGAAATTAAATATCTGTTCTGTTTTCTTTTTAGCCCCATGTGGTTCTGGGACGATCTTAGTATGAAAAGAATTGGAACCACTGCCTTACCCTTGCATAATCGTAAGAGGCAAAATAAAGTTAGCACCGCTTAGTTCAATATGGATAGCAGGGCCGTGAGTTCGATCCCCAAGTTGGTTGTATATTCTCCTTGACGATTTGATGAAAGACATTGTGTCTGAATTCAGTCGTCCTTATTTGTGAAATTGGCAGTTACTTGCGGAGAATAGGTTTTTACTGGTACATAACTGAAACACTTGAAACATTACGTTAACTTAGAATTAATGTGGCCACATAATCTGTGACAGAGGAATAAATACACAGACTCATTTGGTATGTCAAATTTATACATTAACTTCCAGTTTCGCACATTCAACTTTTATTGAAAACTACTTCTTTAGTGACACGGGGAGTAAAATCCATGTGAGGAAGCCATCCAGCAGGTTTACTGAAGGTTGGTGGTTCTACCTAAAAAGTACTACCTTAACGCGGCTTTGAAATTTTCCCAAACTGTCTTGTGTTTCGACACCGTACGAGACCATAAACGTATTTTTTGTCTCTTGCTCTTTCTGTTCAGTTTCCCCACATATCAATATACTCTTCTTGACTGGAAAAAATGTTACCGTTTCCGCTTAGTAAAGGGTAGCAGGCCTAAATTTTTTCTAAAAAACCGTATTTCTCACTGTTACATTTTAGGGGTAATTATTATATAGTATCTTATCATCGACATATTTGTGTTCAAAGCCATTTTCAGTTGTTTCCAGATCGGCCAAATTTTGTTATGGATCTGCAAAATAATATGTTAATGGCCATAGTATAATCACAGAAACAAAAGTGGGCTAGGTTCTTTTCAACAGTTTCTGTGGTAACGTGATACGATATACGTTATATAAATTGCCGCTGAAAGGATAATTGCTTTGAATACGAATCTTCAGGTATACTAATAAATCTTTAAGGGGGCTTTACGTAAAAATTTTCTTTTTAAATTAAAACAAAATCAAACAAGAGGGCCGAGATGGCTCTAGGTCACTCATCTGAGAAACACACCGTAACAGTGTAAACATGTTTGATCTAGTGATTTCATGGAAACAAATATTCTGGTCAATTTTCATTAAGATTGGACCAACAATGTGGTCTCTTAAGTTTAAAAAAGTATTTTCTTTGATATGACCTAGTAACCTAGTTATTGACCCTAGATGACCCGTATTCAAACTTGACCTATACTTGACAAAGGCAATCATTCTGATTAAATTTCATGAAGATCAATTAAAAAATACAGCCTCTATCGCATACACAAAGTTTTTCTTTGATTTGACCTAGTGACCTTCATTTTTACCCCAGATGACTCATATTCGAACCCAACTTAGATTTCATCAAGGCAATCATTCTGACCAAATGTCATGAAGATTAATTGAAAAATACAGCCTCTATTGCATACATGATGTTTTTCTTTGATTTGACATAGTGACCTAGTTTTGACCTCAGATGACCCATATTCGAAGCCGACCTAGATTTCATCAAGGCAATCATTCTGACCAAATGTCATGCAGATTAATTAAAAAATACAGCCTCTATTGCATACACAATGTTTTTCTTTGATTTGACCTAGTGACCTAGTTTTTTTTATCCCAGATGACCCATATTCTAACTCCACCTAGAGTTCATCAAGGCAATCACTCTGACCAAAGTTCATGAAGATCAATTAGAAAATACAGCCTCTATCGCATACACAAGCTAAATGTTGATAGACAGACAGACGCCGGACATCGAGCAATCACAATAACTTACCTGAGCAGGTGAGCTAAAAATCGTCCTTAAAATTTTAGTATAAATCTTTTAACAATTAGTGTTTACAAAGCTATAAAAGCACTTTTAAACAATATACCTTTACACTACAACATAACATTGTTTGTTTTACTTAAATTCTATAACGTATAATGTAACTGTACATCTAATTAAACATTTAACAGTTACACAAAGAACGTATTTAATTTTACGAGATATTAAAAGACGTTGTAGGTACGTACTGAGAGTATAATATACTGTCTAAAGGCTAGGATTAGGCTTAACCTAGGGTTAATAGTGTACATTCAAGTATGTATACATTCAATGTGGGAGAATTTACGCTGACTATTGATATTTAGACCAACTCACGATAAATTGTTTTTTGCCTATCGATAAAAATAGGTCCTATCAAATTTATATTCAAAATATCATTAAGTCCAGGATAAAACTCAAACAGGTGATTCGTTTTTGCTCAGAAATCATAATTTCAGCTTCAATTGAAATTTTGGTGTCCAATCATAAAGATTTTTTGTCAAATAAGGCCACTTTTTATGATCCGATCGTGCCTTCTATCTTCATTCATATTGTTTATACGAAAGTACACTCTCTGCTCTTTCTACATAAAAGCATAATTAAGTGAATATAAGGGTTGATTTTCAAATACTATTTTTATCACCATCTGTATTCATAATTATTTAAAACAAAATGGTACGTATTAAAAGCCTATACTAATCGCGCACATAACGTCACATACGATTTTCACTCGTGTAGTTTAAATGCACAAGCACTATCAGTACTGTACATGTATTCACATAAAATATGTAATGACATGAACTTATATCATTGAACACTAACACAGTTTCAATGCATGGAGTTTCATACGATTACATCAGTATTCACATAAAGTATGTAATAAAATGAAATGAAATTACACAACACTAACACGCCTTTTGTCTCAAAATACGATTACAGTATACACATAAAACATGAAATGACATGAAATTATACAACACTAACACACCTTTTGTCTCAAAATACGATTACATCAGTATTCACATAAAACAGGTAATGACAAGAAATTATACAACACTAACACGCTTTTTGTCTCAAAATACGATTACAGTATTCATATAAAACATGAAATGACAAGAAATTATACAACACTAACACACCTTTTGTCTCAAAATACGATTACATTAGTATTCACATAAAAAATGTAATGACATGAAATTATACAACACTAACACACCTTTTGTCTCAAAATACGATTACATCAGTATTCACATAAAATATGTAATGACAAGAATTTATACAACACTAACACACCTTTTGTCTCAAAATTTCAATACATATAGTCCAATACGATTACTTTCAAGAATTAGATATTGATATTACATGTACTGGTAGTTTACATATTAAAAGTAGTTATAGCTAGACCTATCACAGGCGTGACGAATAATACCCCCAAAATACGGCATTGTCACAGAAGTATGGCAATTATAAAAAATAAATGGTCATAAGAAGGTGCAATTTAAGTTGTTTAATTTGAAGGTGAAAAACTGAAACGAGTGTTTCTGAAAGAGCCTAGTGTTATAACTAGACAATGGTTTCAGTTATTATAGCATAAGTGGTTGCCGTGCAGAGATTTCATAAACATCCGACCATTAGTTTAAAAGAACGTACCTGGACAAGCGTAAAAGCGTCGTGGTTGATAACTATGTGAAAAAATGTGGATTGTAGCCAATGTCAATCTGACTAAAGTACAACTACAATTAACGCTACGCACATAGGATCTGAAGACGTGCTATTGATAGCCTCGTTCTGACAACCCTTCCGCTAGCCAATCAGAGCCTTACTTACAACATTTTGTATGTGAAAGTAGAAGTTTATGAAAAATCTATATTTAGCCTTGGTTTTTCATATTTACATATCTTATGACGACCACATCGCGACTACACCCTCGTTGTTTTGAGAGAAATCATATGTCACGGTATGGACTTGGTCACGTATGGTGTCAGACAGCCGGTTAGCTCGTTGAAACAAGTGGTCTGATTAGTTCAAATAAAAATAGATTTGAGAAAATAACAAGAGATCACACAGTGATCTTGGCGCCCACCATTGAGCCATTTTTGAATGTTCCAAATTTCAAGACTAGCTCAAGGTCACAATCAAGGTCAAATTTCACTTCAGTACACAACACTGTGCATGTGGTCCATGCATGTGATCCAAATTTGAAAGCTGTAGCTTGAGAAATGTGAAAGTATGTCACTAGATCAATTTCATGGTCAAGGTTCATTTCGGTATACAAAACTATGCATGTGCTTCAAATTTGGAGGATGTAGCTTGAGAAATGTGAAAGTAGGTACTAGGTAAAAATCAATGTCAAATTTCAATTCAAAACACAAAAATATGCATGTGGTCCAAATTTGAAGCCTGTAGCTTCAGAAATGTGAAAAAAGTAGGTCACTAGGTCAATGTCAAGGTTAAAGTTTTTTTTCGGTGCACAAAACTATGCATGTGATCCAAATTTGAAGGCTGTAGCTTGAGAAATGTGAAATTAGGTCACTAGGTCAATATCAAGATCAAAGTTCATTTCGGTACACAAAATGGTCCTTGTGTGACCCTCTACCAAGATTGTTCAAATTATTCGGATTTGTCAAAAAACATCGCGGCCAGGAGGCATGGCCATAAATGATCTCTGGGTAGCCCATGTGGTCCAAATTTGAAGGCTGTAGCTTGAGAAATGTGAAAGTAGGTCACTAGGTCAAAATCAAGGTCAAATTTCATTTCTGAACACAAAACTATGCATGTGGTCCAAATTTGAAGCCTGTGCTCTTGAGAGTTTACCATCTAACTATGAGGCCTGTACTGGTTCTTCCCAGGAAAGACGGCTTCGCGTATTGGTACTATACACCGGGGACGTTAAAGAACTAGACTGTCTATTCGCAAATAACTTAGGCTAAGTTAGCCGGATAGGTCTGTATCTAAAAAGGATTTTTTTTCTCTATCTGTTCTTTGAGCTTTGTCTCACTAGCAGATGATGAATTTCTTGCCCTGTATGGTTGCGTCTGCTACATGTAAAGCGCCTTTGAACGTGTTTATCATACCAAAACTTATTTAAACCTGTCAATCCTTTCATGAGTTATTTCCGCAATGAAAACCAACGGACAATCTCACTCCTATATACCCGCCCAAACCGCACCCTCCCACCCCAATTCGTTTGTGGGGATATAAAGCGTAAAAACAATTGTTTGTTTCCGGTATCCCGACCTACCCTAAATTTTTGGCCAGACCCTAAATGTTTTATGGCCTATGAGAATATTTTGTTCAACTTTTTAACAAAAAATTGCAAAACTGCACTTTTATGCTTTAAACATGCTCAGTGATGTTAAAAATCAAATTGTTGATGCTCCAAAGGCATAACCCCCTTGTTAATTTCGTATTCATTTTTTGACACAAAAATATTTTCTGAAGTCTCCCTTAATAAAAAACAATTCCAAAAAAAAAAAATTCCGACCTACCTACCCTAATTTATTTTGAGCATGTTACCGGAAACAAAGAATTTTTTTAGGCCTAACTACAAAATAGAACAAGCCACTTTTATTTATTACAAGCGTGTCGGCTAGATTAGCCCTCCTCAGGACACACAATTAACATAATAAAGGAAATGAATTCAGTGTCAAACGACGTCAAAACTGATGGAGAAATTATAAATAGGTTTATTCTATACCTATTTTATCTATCCAAGCGTACAATATATTACGGTATTTGGATGCACGTGCGTACAAAAATCCTGTATTTTCTGTATTTGGACGCACGCGCGTACAAAAACATCCTGTATTTTCTGTATTTGGACGGTTCAACAGTCCCATGTTAAAAGCCCGAAACGCGTGAAAATGTTCCGAATGTAAATCGAATGAAGTAGGCACTGTATGTACAGAGTTTGATTATGCGTCTTGAAATCTGGATTTAATTTGAGTTTTTTTTTTGTTTACAACACACAAAAACGATTCAAGGGATAACAAAGCTATCTGATTTAGATATCAAAACGTTCGTTAATAATAAAAAAAACTTAAAACTACAGACAAAAGGATCATCAGATGTTGGAATATTTGAAAAGTCGCTAAAAGAAGCCGTTCCGGACGAAACCTAGAAATTGGTATCAGCCCTGACTGCCTGAATAGCTACCTCAGCAGTTTTTATTTAACGGTTAAGAAACAAAATGGAGAAGATTATGAATGGCAACGGACGGGCGATCAGCGTCCAAAACATGTCTGCTCTATAATTCAGTTTTCGTCGGATCTTCACCAAACTTACTGACAATGTCTGTGGGCATTATATCTCGGCCAATTTCGATAACCAGCCAAATTGTAACAGGCACTCTTTTATTATAGTCCTTGAATAACTCGAAAAACGGGGAATTTAGCCTTGTCCGCATTTTTAAGTCGAACAGTTTTCATCCGATCTTCACCAAACTTGCTGACAATGTTTGTGGGCGTATATCTTAGCATAGTATTATTACCACCCAAATCGCCAAATGGTTGTTGTAGGGAGGTTGCACCATATACTTTTTTTTAATGATGACACGCAGAAAAAACAACATTCAATGAATTACGTATATTACGTATGAAGTGAAATAAATATGGAATGAAAAGGTTATTTAAGGTCTAACATTGTTCTGTATAATATATATTTGCACTCATACCAAGCTGGGAAAAACTAGAAAAGGCAGGAATACAATATTCAGTGAAACATTTTTAATTTAAACTATTATTATAGTAAAATAAAATAGATATAGAATAAAAAGGTTATTTAACATTGTACTGTACAATACGAGATATATTTGGACTCGTACCCAGCTGAGAAAACCATATTGAACTCGCCTAGCGGCTCGTCCAGTATGGTTTTTCTCAGCTGGGTACTCGTCCAAATATATCTCCGTATTATACAGAACAATGTTAAATAACCTAATATTATAGTATGATACATAAATACTATATTATGAGATTTCATATATATAAGATGAACTAGACAGGTTTATGCATATAAGGCATACTTGTATAAATTTGCACTAACGTTGCTTAATAAAGAAATTATTACATATTAGAGCATAAAAATAAAGTTTGCGAGAGGTACTTAAGTCTTGAGAATAAACTTTGACAGATTTCAAATTATAATATCAGTTCTGGAGGAGTTTTAGAGAGATGTGTAGGTCCGAGCCTTTCGTAGTCCTCCCTAAAACTTGAAACTTGGCACCAGCCGGGTAAGTCCTCTCTCGCTCCATATACATGGCGTATTTCTCTATATTTCTTGGCTTCCATTGACTGTTTGCTTTATTATCGATGGTGAAAATGACAGACTGTTCACCTTCTGGTCCGCACGTCGGGAATGGAATAGCGTGCTGCAGAGCTGTGGTAGAGGAAACGATAGATTGCCAAACAAACCGTTTGCCAACGAGATATTGGTCGGCGTCCGCTTTCGTCAGTAACATTTTCCTGTAGGTTGTTCGACTTTCTCTTTGTAACTCTGGCCAGAACAACAACAACATCTGGTACATGACTGCATATGGACCAAGCGAGAGATCATTACCAGTTGGTTTATACGCCGTCTCCCTCTGTCTACGGAAGGCCATATTCAAATATGTGTACATATAGTTTTCCTCCATTGTGTACGTATTGATAATCGCCTGAAAGAATTCTTGACGATTCCGACTTTTCTTGATCTTGTTGTAGTTTTCTTCGCATACAACATAAACGGAGTCGCACACCTTATCTCTGACTTCTTTCCATCTCCGTTCAGACTGACTGATGTCACTGAAAATATCTCCAAGAATAGTAATGACAGACTTGTTTGGATTTATTGGATTTGGATGAAAAGCGCTCTTGTATGCAGCAAGAGTGACGGTCAACAAACCAAGACCTTCACCCTGTGTATAATTGTCCACAGATTGAAACGTTGGTGCACTCTGATCCTCGATCGAGTTTCTGTGCCTCGAAAGAACATTGGTCATGGCAGTATGACCGTAAGCTGCGGCTACTTCTTCAGCATTCATCCGATCCGTTTTTCCGCACTCAGACATACACTGTTTAGCACGTATATCTTTATCGCATACAGGATATCTCAAAAGCTTCTGCAGCACGTGTGTATTATTCCAATAAACTGCTTGATGTAGAATCCCCCAGCGCCGATTTTCAGGAATTACGTTGAATAGCCTATCCCTTCGTGGGTTTTCTGGGTTCCCGAGGATATTCCAAACATTCTCCCACTGACCAGCCTTCGCCGAAGACACCAACACATCAGCCAACCTTGCATCCTCTTCAATGGTGTTTGTTTCCGGTCGTCTAAAGGTAAATGAAACATAGAATATCTGACATATATACATATCTCTTTAATGATACACGGCAACGACTTTGCGTTGACGCAACGCCGACATACTGACAACAGTATTTCAGACATGTATTTGCGGGCAGTTAACTTAACCAGTGTCCGTGGATTCTGTACCAGTACAAACCTGTTCTCCGCAAGTAACTGCCAACTTCCCCACATGAATTATCAGAGGTGGAGGACTAATGATTTCAGACACATTGTCGCTTATCAAATAGTCACGGAGAACATACGCCCCGCCAGAGGATCGAACTCACGACCCCGCGATCTGTAGACCAACGTTCTACCTACTGAGCTAAGCGGGCGGGCCACACACGGATTTAGTCTGTACTTTAAAATAACAAACTATCGTTTAAAATGTATGTCAGAATGTCTGTCGAGCCAGTAAAAGAATGATATGAAGATTTTAAGTCTTAATATAGTGGACGCAACTTGACCCCGATGGTTGACCTTTGTATTATAATACATAATGAGGCAAACCTATTATTGAAAAGGAGTGTACGTAAAACACGAGCCGCATGAGAAAGTGGAAATATGAATTTGTGTAATTATAAATTAGTGTACTGGAAAGTTTTAACGGATCAAATGTAAGTATGCATACTTTGATACTGCACTGTAAACAAACTTATTTCATATAAATATACATGGCTACCCTAATCACTCTTTATTTCTACAATGAAATAACCGATATGAATAATCAGCCGAAGTACAACCATCGCGGTCAAGTTGCGACTACTATACAAAACTGCATAGATCTACCCTAAAATCCGCGATACACTTAAGCACTGTACTTTTTGTAGAAAAGATATTAAAAATCAAAGAATCTTTCTAGGCGTAAGTATATACAATTTAAAGTTTAAAAAGGAAAGAAAAGAAAAACATACCTCCCTGGTACAGCGTAGCTAGCCATTTTTTTAAAGCACTACAATCTTTAAGGTGAAATGTTACTGAAAGGAAGCGCAGCACTTTTGATTTTAGTTTCACTTTCTGTTTGATAAACAAAATATTTTGCGCGGTTTTCCAATGAAATTGGGATTTTCCGATTGCGTAAAACAGATGTAATGCAACATATTTCATATGAAAAATAGAAACTGGGTTTCATGATTATTTGAAAATAAGTGGAAAAAGCATTCAATCGTGGTAAAATAAACTGTCATACGTGTTAAAAACAGTGCTGCGGTAGATGAAAATCACATACCCGTTTATTATAAAATAAAGTAAAATTTATTTCCATTGACCAAACAAAAAAGAATTGCGGGAATTAACAAAATTATTCTGTAAATTCTATATTTTTACGTTACTATCATGTTTTAGAAAATGTAATAAAACTGTAAATTTATATAAACTGTAGACGATAGAACATTAAAAGTAAATTATCTTTACTTCTTGGCATACAACAAAACTCGTGTTAAAAATGGTAATTCCTATAGACATACGTATTTGTAGTAAATTGAACTTTGGCCCATAACGCAACAATTTACCATGTTAAAACTGTTTTGTCATAAACTGCATTATTATTGTGCACTACACTTGGTATTTGATATTACTTGATGACTTTACACAAGTAAATTGTAAAAAAGAGAAACAGAGTAAAACAGTTTACACCGGTTTGGCACACCTCAATGAACATTAATAAACACCCAGCATATTTTATAAATTTGATGATCGCAGCGAGGCCTGAACACAGAATCTAATTTTAAGAGAAGACATATAAGATATATTTTTTCATTGAGTATTGATTTTTCATGAAGTTCAGAACAATAGACATTGATATTTCCAAGGAGAATAGCTAGTAATGTCTTGTAATGTCCTGTGAAGTTTCAACTTTTCTCTTTGTATTCATCTCGCTTACCAAACCGAAAATAACTGAACCAATACTGCAACAGCTAGTGTATAAGGGGTTAAAGGTGTTATTTCTTAAGGCCAAGCAATATTTGTGATATATTTGGTTTCCCAATATAAACTGCACAGGGAAAATGAAATTTCCCTACAAAATCCTAAGAGTCATATTAGAAAAAACCAGCGTACTTTTCCAATAATCATCCCGGGTTTCCGTAATGAATTCTACTTTCTCTTTACGCGTCGCTGATGGGGATTTATTTTCATTCTGTACGATTCATAGCAAATGTTGAGAAAGGGACACTTTTTATTTAGGAGTAAAGTAGAAAAAATCATGGAACAGGCGAAAAGCAACAAAACTGTAAGAAAATATTGGTCAGTTCAAACGGGACGTGAACAATATGTTGCTGGAATGCTGCTTAGTTCTGTTGGAGACGCCCTCGGTTACAAGAACGGAAAATGGGAATTTTGCCAGTCAGGGGAAAGAATTCACCAAGAACTAAAAGAGCTCGGAGGTGTTAAGAACATACATGTATGTTTACCTGAATGGATTGTTAGTGACGACACGGTGATGCATCTAGCTACCGCCGACGCACTTATTAGAAACAAAAACTGTCTGACTAAAGGTAATCTTTATTCCCTTCTTGCGGAGGAATACAAAATATGCATGAATGATATGGAAGATCGGGCACCCGGTGTAACATGCGAGGAAATGGTAGAGAAACTAAGACCACTTGAAGAAGGTGGTTATCGCATTCCGTTTAATCCGAAAGGTGGTGGTTGTGGTGCTGCGATGCGATCTATGTGCATTGGGTTGAGGTATCCAAGATTCGCTGACATCGAGGATCTGATAGAAGTTAGTGTAGAGTCCGGGAGAATGACCCATCATCATCCTACTGGGTATCTGGGATCACTTGCATCTGCTCTTTTTACTTCATACGCAGTTCGGAAGAAGCCTGTTCGCGAGTGGGGTGCTGGGCTGTTGGAGTGTCTTGAGCTTGCTAAGACTTACGTTATGTCATGTAAAGGCATATATGTTGACGAAAATATAAAAAGCTGGGGCTACTTTGAAAATAAATGGAAAGGCTACTTGAGACTTAGAAACATTCTAGACGGGAAAAACGAGCCCAGCTTTCCAGCAGACTTCGATAAAGTGATGAAACGTGATCAGTTTTACACCATGATGAGTTACGACAACTGGGGAGGTGCGAGTGGCCATGACGCCCCAATGATTGCGTATGACGCCATACTTGCATGCAGTGGGGACTGGAGTGAGCTGTGTGATCGAGCAATGTTCCATGGAGGTGACAGTGACAGTACTGGTGCAATCGCGGGTTGCCTTTTCGGAGTGTTGTATGGTCTTGATAATGTTCCAAAGTGTAACTACAAGCACGTCGAGTATCGGGAGAGAATAGAAAAAGTGGCAGATGAACTTTATGATCTTGCAATGACAAAGTGATATGTTTACAAAAGAACAGTCAACTTGATCAATTGAGTTTTATGACATATCAAATGCTTAAAAAGTGTACCTTTTGCTTTTTTTTTGGAAAATCATCATTCATCTTACTGTATTCATAATATTTATTGTTTAAAATAATAAGAACCTGCAGCGTACATCAATTACGTGTTAATATCAGTGTATTCTTCAGTATACTTTAGAATATAAGTATTAAAAGTAGTCAAAACTACAAAAGCCTTTTTAAACAAGTCACTTTATTTTTCACTAAGGTTTCGGCTACATTAGCCTTCGTCAGGGTTCAAAATAAACATGACAAAGGAAGTGACGTAAACAAAGATAAAATCACATAAAATTAAAACATTTAAAACGACTTGTAGGCCTATAGTATTCGGTCTGCCAGACATCACGATTTATTTCTAAGCTATAAGAGAGACCTTATGAAATATTTGAGTTTTGATTAGAGTAACACATATATTTTACCGGTATGACTGGCCAAATATTTTTAAGTATTGAACAATACAATTAGGAGCCTACTAATAAGCTTTGATAATGTGGCAGTTGAGTCCAATAAGTCCAGGGGTGTTCAAAGATAATCCGTCACAGATCTATTGTAAAGCAATCGTTGGATTTACCTGTATTGGAAAATAAACGGTGTCAATTGTATTGGGGTCAACTGCCACATTATCAAAGTTTATTAGTACACAATACATTGTATACATAATGAAAGTGTCTTTCATTGTATTTTGCTCACTGTGAGTTCGTGTGAACTCAACTTTCTACGTGTGTGTACAATCAGATATTGAATAAAATAATAGAACGTTAATTGGCTTATCAATGTTGATAATGATAAAACTACTTTAACAAGACTAGGACCGTTAACTAATGTTATAAAATACCCGATTTTATACAAAGGCTATTTGAACTTTTATTACGATTCAGCATTCGTCAATGTACTAGAACATTGGCTATTTCTGGCCGTTTGGGATCACGGAGACCATACTATCTGCTACAGGAGGCCAGAGGTTTCACTTTCTATTACTTCCCAAATAAACAAAGTCTTTGTATTTGCTTGATTGCCTTCTTTATTTTGAAAGAATCACCAATTTCTCTCTAAACTAATCATGAAGATCTTCTTCTGTTAAAACGTGATAAAAGAATTTTTAATTATTCCACTTCATTGTCTAGAACGTTTTACTGTATATTTCTGTAAACTCATTGAAATCATTGAAATAGAAATCGAAAGTTCTGGCCATTTACATCTGCACGTACAACGAAATCGACGAGAAATCGGTCAGTGGGCCATTTAACATACACACTGAAAACGAAACCGAAAGGAAAACATCTAATTGGGTTAGCGAATTCAGTCCGAATAGGAGAAAAGGCCTCGTTTTCCCATAAGTTTACTTATTCTTTGCTAATAAAATATTTACCAAATATCGGTCACAAAAGTACGGAAGCCTGTATGGGGCACCCTGATAACGGGATGATGTCGTCTCTTTCGAGATGCACATCACAACAAGCCGTCGAAATTATGACAAAAAAACTCTATACACCACGAACAATATGTCAACATATCGAGTTATTAAATCCCGACAAAATAACATGTTATATATGTCGACTTCAAGTAACATGCATGCCGACATACTTCATGTCGACATACAGTATACAACGCAACAGGTTGTCAAAAAGCATGACAACAAACCTATGTAGATATGTCAACTTGTCGTGTTGTTGTCTTGTATGGGGCACCCTGATGATGGGATGATGTCGTCTATGTTGAGTTGCACAACACAACAAGTCGTCAAAAATGTGCCGAAAAACCTCTATACACCACATCATGTTGTCTTAAGATATGTCAACGTGTCGAGTTATTGAATCCCGACAAAATAACATTTTATATATGTCAACTTGAAGTAACATGCCTGCCGACATACTTCATGCCGACATACGGTATACAACGAAACAAGTTGTCAAAAAGCATGACAAGCAACCTCTGTAGATATGTCAACTTGTGTTATTTAAGCAACTCTACAACGTTATTATACCGACAAAATGATGTGTTGTATATGTGAACTTGATGTATGTTGGCAGGAATGTTACTAAAAGTCGACATATACAACATATTATTTTGTCGGCATAATTATGTTGTAAAATTGCATTAATAACACGACAAGTTGACATATCTACATAGGTTTGTTGTCATGCATTTTGACAACCTGTAGCGTTGTATACTGTATGTCGACATGAAGTATGTCGGCATGCATGTTACTTGAAGTCGACATATATAACATGTTATTTTGTCGAGAATTAATAACTCGATATGTTGACATATTGTTCGTGGTGTATAGAATTTTTTTTGTCATAATTTCGACGGCTTGTTGTGATGTGCATCTCGAAAGAGACGACATCATCCCGTCATCAGGGTGCCCCATACAGGCTTCCGTAGATCTATTTCTATATCAGTATTCAGCAAAATATAAGGAATGCTACCATCTGGATATGAAATAACGTTGGTCAGCAAAAAGTTACCCAATGCCCATGTTTAACTGAAGTATTTCATCTTCAGATATTTACCTTAAATAAAGGAAATCCTCACTAGATTTACTTGATTCAATTAAGTATGTAAATCAATTGTTTATAAAGAGCTAAATTAATAATTGAATGTTATGCAGATAAAGTAGATTATGAAAAAAACTTTCATTTTTTAAGGCAGTACACATTCATATTGTGTTTGTTAATTTGTTTGTTTTAGGTTTAGCGCCGTTTTTCAACAGTATTTCAGTAGTGTAACGGCAGGCAATACAAGTGTCCTCCGCAAGTAACTGCTAACTCCGCTGCCTGAATCAGCGGTGGAGGACGAATTACTTCAGACACGATGTCTTTTATCAAATCGTCACGGAGAACATGCGCCTCGCCCGGGTATCGAACTCACGACTCGCGACCCGTAGATCTGCGGTCTCCCTATTGAGCAAACACTATTTAGCTATACATGTTTTAAATGTGTATTATTTCAAACCTAATGCATAGTCCTGCTAATAAACATAAACATGTAAATTTTATGTTTACATAAACTATATGTAGTAACTGATTCTATTTTCAGTTATAAAATTTAGATCTAGAATAGCTTTATAGTACGCAAGAAGGTACACTTTAAACTACCAAATGCACGAGGGATATTCAATAAATCCGCACATTACCACTTTGACCCTTTTATGTGTAATTTAATGTAACTGATGCCGTTATAACCAGAAACATGTCAACTAGCAACTGTAATTATCAAAATAGAATGACATTACACTGTACAACACTAGACGGTATTAAGTTACCATAGCAACGCGCTAGTGGTCCAATCGACCTTTTGACGTCTTAAATGTAAACTCATCAATAACTGCAAAACGTAACATTTTCTTCGGTAGGAAATCACTTCAACTCTGTAAATTTTTTAAAATTTAGCGTCAATATCTGTCATTCAGCGTTAGAGCAAACATTTTTCTGGGGCAATTATACATGACCATTACGATACAAAAACTTGGGAAACACTGAGAATTGTAGAAATAAAGTTTTAGCTGACCTGTCCTTAAAGATATCTTAATCTTCCATCAGTATTGATAATGCATAATACACCTATAAATAATATTGCTTTATGATTTCCAGAGAGATTAACAACAAAAAATCTAATATCTATAAATGAGCCGCACCATGAGAAAACCAGTATAGTGCATTTGCGACCAGCATGGATCAAGACCAGCCTGCGCACCCGCGCAGTCTGGTAAGGATCCATGGTGTTTGCTAATGGTTTCTCTAATTGCAACAGGCTTTGAAAGCGAACAGCATGGATCCTGACCAGACTGCGCAGATGCGCAGGCTTGTCTGGATCCATGGTGGTCGCAAATGCTCTATGTTGGTTTTCTCATGGTGCGGCTCATTAATGTATTTTTACGTAAACCGAGTTTATATTTTATTGAAAAATGACTATTCTTATTATTTAGGTGATACATTAACTTTTAATCATAGAAGTTGTTTAGTAATATTTTCTTTAGATTTTAAAGCATAATTAAATTATTTGCAGTATGAATATGTAATGCGTACCCTTACATTGCACAAACATAATGCATAATAACAATTTCAGGCTTAGGGCATATGTAGCACAAAACATTGTTTAAAAATGATATACATTTAAGACATTTTAGTTTGTGAACGACCCTCGTATTATTTAAAACATTATCATGACGTCACTCCTTTGTACTCGCAGTACTGTAATTTAAATATTGGACTGCTTTCAATGGGACTCAGTACAGTATTTTCCACGTGGAGTCCAATATTATTTTAATATTGGACTGTGTATTCAATATTGGACTGCACGAGAAAAACGATTTATAAACAGAATCAATGTACTCGTGTAGTCCAATATTTACGATAGTGAATTCCATACAAAAATACTGTAACCAAATGAAAGCAGTCCAATATTATAAGACAGTACTGGTAATAAAAAAGGAAAATTAATATCAAAACTAAGTTTTATGTATATATGCCTAATAAATATGGACAAAATCGCAAAATTTTAAAAATAACATTATACATTTTTTTGCATGCGTCGGCGTAGTTTTACTCCCTAAACGACAACTTCATAGAGCAACAATTTTCCCAATATTGTTCACGTTTCCAGTTTTAAAAATTGTGCTGACGCGCTTCGGACAGTCCAGAATTTTATATATTGGATCGTTTGAGGCTTATATCCTATACATACAATACGGTGACAACTACATATTATAGCCTGTGTACAAGCAAAGCAGCAAATAATTTTATCAGATAAAGATCGTTTTTTTATAAACGGTACTAAATTCACACGTTTAAACAAAACATCATAAAATGGTACTAAATTTACAGATTTAAGCAAAACCATAATAAAGAATATCCAAGATATACCAATATAAATAGTACAATATTGTAAATAAGGAAGTAAATTTTCATATTTTATCTCAGTCCAGGTATAAATAGACATTACCTGTATGAATAAACTTTTCCATTTTGTTGCGGATTTTCCGTAAATTCACGACTGGTTTTCCAATGACCGACTTACATTGAGATGCATATAAAACGCACTGAAATGAAAGTAGCATCATTTCATTTCAGGATTGCGCGATGGGTGCCTCTGACAGGTAACATTATGTTCTTCTTTTTTTTCCTTACTTATCTACTCACTAACATGAATTGTATAGTACATTATTGTAAATCTTTTAAATGTTCTCATCACGTTAACAACTTTTCTGCAAATAATATGAAACTGTAATTGTGTAATGTAATTGATTTCTAATTCAATTACTTTTCTTTCAGTTCATTCAGAGATATCGAAAATGAGTCAAAGCTTATCAACGAACTCGTTTTATCAGCGAAAAATGGAAACTTTCAAAGGGTTTGGGAAATCATTGGTGAACCAAATTACCCGAAGAAAGCTCATCTGTTGAACTGTATTCCTGACAGTCGTCGTTGGGGAGTGTTACATCAAGCAGTCTTCTGGAACGATGTAAATATTTTGAAAAAACTACTCCGATTTAAAGCTTGTGATTCTGATATGCGCGCGAAAAGATGCAAATCTGAATGTGGCGACACGAGTGGAATGTGCGCTCTCGAAATAGCAAGAGCATACAAATACCCAGACATGGATAGAATACTTTCAGCACATAGAAACAATATATTGGGACAAAAACTGCCCACATTTCAGAAGCAACCCTACTTAGGGCTGCTCAGCAACACGATTGCCGCATACAAGTCTACTTTTCATCCAGGGTACATAAGCCCGTACAAAACGGGTCAAGAAATTTTAAATGATATTTGGAAGGACATATCTAGCAACAACACGAGATTTGAAGAGGTCAAAAAGCAAGTTTGTGATGCTATGCATATCGTGTCAACCGCAAATGCTAATATGATTAAGGGTACAACCACGAAAGAAGATTTCTACAAGATGATTGTGAAGGCGTACACAATTGAGACGAATTACCTCTATAACTACATCAGCATGGCAATGCGAAGACAAACGAGCACTAATTATATGCCAACTGGAGATGATTTAGCTCTCGGACCATATGCTGTCATGTACCAAATGCTTTTGCTGTTCTGGGACAAAATTTCCCCCGAAAGCGGAACAACCTACCGTCAGATGAAAATGATAAAAGAGGACGTAGATATGTATAAAGAAGGGACAGAATTCTATTGGCAGTCTGTTGTTTCCTCTACAAAAGACGAAGTGAATGCTCAGAGCTTTCCGACAGTCGAAGCTGTGCCTGGCGACAACATTGTTTTGTTTATTATAGACAACAGCGCAAAATGTGATTGGCAACCGAAAAATATTGAGAAGTATGCCTCGCATAACGAGAATGAAAGAACATACCCGGCAGGAGCAAAGTTTCGAGTCACAAGCTCAGCTAAATTTTGCCAGGAAAACTTCCAAGTCAAACTTACTCTACTTGCACAATAGAAAAATGTGCCATTACTGACCTGTTTAAGATAGTGACTATCGATGCTACTGATTTTGTTTTCAAATGAGATTATTCACGTTATTTTAAATTGTATTTTTGACACAAGATTATTGCAGCATGGTGTTTTACCGCATTATTATTTACCTCTTGCTTTTTTATTTTACATATTTAAGGGCGTATTCTGAATGTACATGGCTTTTGAAGATCAGTGTTTACATCACCTGAGCACGAGGTGCTCATGGTGAGCTATTGTGACCGATCATTGTCCGGGCGTCCGTCGTCGTCCGTCGAGCATCGTCCATCGTGTGTCGTCAGTCATCCGTCCAGATTTGCATTGTTAACACTCAGTAGGCCAAAGTTGTGACCCAATCTTTATGAAACTTGGTAAGGATGTTTGTTTTGATGATCTCTAGGTCAAGTTTGAAACTGGGTTATGTAGGCCAAAACTAGGTCAGTAGGCAAGATCAAAGGGAAATCTTGTTAACACCCTAGAGTCCACAGTTCAAGTTTGAAGCTCGTGAGAATTGGTCAGAATGTTTGTCTTGATGACTTTTAGGTCAAGTTAGAATATAGGTTATATGGGGTAAGACTAGGTTACCAGGTCAAATCAAAGGAAAAGGTTGTTAACACTCTAGAGGCCACATATGTGACCCTATCGTCATGAGACTTGGTCAAAATGTGTGTCTTGATGACCTTTAGTCAAGATATATCTTGATCATGTGGGGTCAAAAACTAGGTTACCTGATCAAATCAACGGAAAAGTGTATTAACACTCTAGAGGCCACATTTATGGAAAATCTTATTAACACTCTAGAGGCCATATTTTAAGTTTTAAACTCATGAGAACTGGTCAGAATATTTTTGTAAGCTATTGTGATCGGGCATTGTCTGGCATCTTCGGTCGTTTGTCCTCCGTCGTCCGCCAACGTTTGCCTTGTTAACACTTCAGAGGCCGGTCAAAGTTGTGACCCAGTCTATATAAAACTTGATCAGAATGTTTGACTTGATGATTTCTAGGTCGTGTTCGAAACTGGTTCATGTGGGCTCAGAAAGTAGTTCACTAGGCCACCTAGTCAAAGGAAAGGAAAATATTAGTCATGTGAGCGATCTAGGGTCGTAATGACCCTGATGTTACTGATATTTATAGTTGTGTTGTTTGTATATATTTTAATGGCATAAATTATGTGTATGTATTCTGCATAAAATGTGATGAGCTCGCATTGTGGAATGGTTTCCTCATACATTCACGCATATAATTTGATAAACATGCATTCTGTTGATATTCAAGGAACTGTATGCGAATACACTATTATTTCTAATTGCAATGACCAATTCAGTTCCTAAAGACTTATCTAAGAGCGTATGTAAAGTAAGCTACTTCATTTTGTTTAATTCTACTATATATGATACTTAGACATTGCACATTACTAAAGAAATAATTTAAAATATCTGTTATCCAATTGATTATTGCAAACTGAAATAAATGCATCCTTCTGTGCAAGCGTTTTTCCCTCCGTTTAATTAGTGCAACATCACATTTACCAAAAGGTTGTTGGCATACTACCCTCTAACATCCGGAGAGAATGCCTCTCAGCTATACAAAGTAAAGTAAAGACCTCCATAACATTTGAAAATTTAAGTAGTTTTCGTTTGTTTTGTTTTGTTTTTAAAAATCCCATCGCAGTACCGACCTGTCGAAACTGGTTTGAACAATCGGCTAGTCGGACTAAATAGGTCCAATCCCTATATGAAAATGAGCGATTCTACTGTTAGATCATCTCTTGACTCTGTCTGATGGGACTTGCAAAAAGGAATGTAGCATTTGCAAAAAGTCAGATGTCCCTTCATGCGCAAGACAGGGAATTTTTACGGAAGGTGTTGGGTTCGGGTGCAATGCCTTGATTTTAACATTATTTTGCCCTTTGCCCATGTAAATATAACATTTCTCTGTTTGCTATAAAAGCTGAATCATGTAAATAAAACGGGTTTAGAAATTTTAAACGATATATGGAAAGACATAAATAGCAAAACACGAGATCTGAAGAAGTTAAAAAGCAAGTGTGTGATGCTATGCATATGCTAATATGATTAAGGGTGCAACCACGAAAGAAGATTTCTACAATATGACTGTAAAGGCGTATACATCGAGTCGAATTACCTTTACATCAGCATGGCTATGCGAAGACAAACGGGTACAAACTACATGCCAGCAGGAGATGATTTAGCTCTCGGACCATAATGTTGTCATGTACCAAATGCTTTTGCTGTTCTGGGACAAAATATCCCCCGAATTTGGAACAACCTATCGTCAGATGAAAATGATGAAATAGACGTAGATATGTATAAAGGAGGAACAGACAGCAGGCTAAAGGTTAATAATGTGAATTCAGTTAACTTGCTAACGCATGACCTATTGCCTCATTTTGGTTTTCGATTTCAAAGATTTTGATTAATATCTTTGCTAAAGAAATAAAAACAATATTATAAAAAGAGTACCAGAATCATCAACAACATCATAAAATGCACCAAAGTTAACTCTTTAACTTCATCTTAATTATAATTATAGCTATCAGTGACCGTAATTAATACTCAAAGGCGCCGAATTGAGGCAGTAAAAGTAAAACGTTGTCATTATGACGGTAAAGAAGATGTGGATTGGACAGATATTTAAGCTATTTGAAGTTTAACCTCTATGTGTGACATTGACATTTGACCAAATGAGCCAGGTTGTAAGAATTACAATAATGCTATTTTTTATGAAATAAGTTCAAGTGGTCCAGAAGATATGGAGTGGGCCCAGATTCAAGCTAACTGATATTTGACCTTTAACTGTGATCTTGATCCTGGACTTCGAAACCTGGGCCTTGCGTTCGGCACGTGTTTCTGATGAGGTAAACTATTGACGGTAGTTTTATGGAAATATAGCAAGATATTTGGATCTTTTCTTTGCCAGTCCTTTCAGATAAAAAACGTAGTTTTTATTCTTATTTTGTACAATGCCATGCTGTTACTTGCATATTCACATGCATTCAAATTAACTTGTCTTGGTAATTAGTGGCTAAGTCTGTTTATTCAAAGCTAACGGCATACTAAAATCTCAAAATTTGAATTAAAAACAAGAACACAGATAATGACTAGACAAGACATTGACTGTGAAAAGGTCGTGTATTTATATGTATTTATAACTGCAATTGTAATTGTTTATGTTTTGTACAATTTGTATTTTACTGATACATTTTAAATAACAAATAAATCTCAGAATCTGTATATAATGTGGCTTGACGGTAGCCTGCATTTCCACTACTCCATGAACAGGCTCAATCAAACCAAGCCTGCAACATTTTCGTTTTTGTCGTGTTGAGCGACCTGTGAAGTTTCCACTTTTCTCTGTTTTATTATAGAAATAATTAACATCTAACGAGAAGAACTGCAATTTTAACCGTGTTTTCATTAAGAAAATGAAATGCCTAAGTTAGAAAGGTCTGTACATACAATACTACACTGAAAGAAATTTTGAAGTTGGATTATTATTGAAAAGAAAATGCAGTTTGAAATTTCTGAAAAGGGTGGATCCTGGGGATAGTCATTTTGAAAGTGTCTCTGTAAAGACATAAAAGTTCTGATACTTTTTATGAAGTATCATAGAAACGTCAGCGTAGCAGCACATAAGCTTGATCAGACCTTTGTGTTTTTATACTCCTGGTTTGGGAAAAACGGACGTATTACCTATCATGTGACGGCGCGTGCCTCTGTTTGTCTGACTGTCTGTCTGACTGTCTGTCTGACTGTCTGTCCGTCATATTTTGTCTCCAGAAGTCATTAACCTCTGATCTAAAACTTCGGCTGCTAAAATGCGAAAGGTTTATATTTCACTGGCAGTGCCAGTTTGAAAGTTCATAAAGTAAGTAACATGTAAGAGAAATTTGGGCACACGTGGTAATATTGCTCATATGCAAAATGATGCCAATCCATCGATTGCGGGTTTGCCCTCTGGTCAGGTCTTAAATATTTGCAGGACGAATCTTAGGGAAGTGATATGTTTTAGTTAAATGGAGACTAAGGACGCATATATTCATATTTCATATACAACATCCCACATGGAACATCATAATTTTCTTTATTAATATTTCAAACCTTGTTGCGTTATAAGATTTCTTACATGTTTATAGACTTACTACCATTCAAATAAGCCATGTGCCAGTTACAATACACAAGTGCGCAAGGCGGTAAAAGAGAATACGTCCTCTCTGAACTTTGCCGACTTTTACGGAAAATAATCCGTGACATGTTTCTAAAACACAAGTCACGTGACACTTTCGGCGATTAGTTATTTGCAAATGAAGACGAAGAGGACTGTAAACACCTAGGACGATCAGTATTTCAATGGGACAGTACCAACATAATTTTGTTATATTATGCGCTATGTAAAGCGCATTTGAACGTGTTTATCATGAAAAGGGCGATATATAAATCTGGTACAATATTATCTCTATATATAATATTATGTGCAGTAATATAAACTTGCAAACAAAGGTGGTAAGGACTGGCTCATTGTGCCACTTTCTGTGGACGATATAGAGTTGGCTTTTGCCGTTATTGCGATGCATGACTCTGTGGCTGTGTTTGTGGTGCTCTATGCCTCCAGAAAATCTACTCTTGCCTTTTTTGTATGTCTGTCCGTCCGTCCGTCAAACAGATAAGATTAGTGTTAATAAAGCTTTCAGTAAAGTTTACTACAGATCGTCCGAACTGTTAGAAAAATATAATACTAACTTAAAAACACTTTTAAAACTTGGACTTACACACCCGGAATACTATGTACATTTATGATCTGGTATTTTTTCGCTATTATTAGAGCCTTTCTCAGCGGGGATTTTATTTACATTGTGTCATCTAACTTGTTGAAAATAGGGTAAGTGCGAGGTTGGCATGCCCAAAACGCATTTAAACCCCCCAGTTTCCGTTATATAGGTGACTGACCGTTCCAAGGCGGTGCTCCTGTTTTCAACTGGTTTTCTGTCTGTCTTGTATTTAGTGTTGCGTATGTTGTCTTGTTTGTTGTTAGCGTTTCCTCCTTCTCCTCACTCCCCAATCGCCCCCATCCTTTCCCCTTCCAATTGCGCTCCCTTGATTGGCATCTCATCCCCCTTTACTATGAGTTATTTTTATTTAGTGTCCCTCTTTATTTTGGCTGCCGGAATCCTAAGCGGTACACGATTATATTTTCCTGCTTATATGTGTGCGTGTGTGTCTAAAGCGGTGCCCTACAGTGTTGTTGTATCTTACTTGTCTGTTTATCTATCTTAGTTAGTTTGGTGAGGTTGTGTGTGTTTATCTTTGGTACATGAATGTCTGCGCTATTGTGGTTTACGTTGTAGTGTAACATTGATTACGTAGCATTCCCTTTGTATATTCATCCTTGTTTTACTTTCCCCTTCAACCTCCTCCCCCACCCCCTTTCTACCCCTTACCCTTCCCTCCTCTATCTATACTTGTATAAAATTTAAATCTACTTGTTGGATTTTTTAAGCAACTCGTCTGTAATATTTTTCCGTTACAGCTTCTTTTTGTTGTGGGCCTACTTTGCAAATGCGTGGCTCTGAGGTTGTGTTTTTAGTGTTCTATGCTTTCGAGAAATCTACCCTTACCTATTATCTTTTATACTGTAGAAATACTGGCATCTAGGGTGTAAAAATGTGTTTTATGGTATAGCATCATGTGCCAGTTTCTACTACCAGATATTCCATTGTAAAATAAATCTAGATTTTATTCAGTCAAACATTCTGACCAGGTTTCTTAATATTCGAATATTTATTACTGTAACTTCACCTAGTAACATTAATATTTGACCCTTGATAACCCAGTTTTGTGTAAACTTTATAAAGACACGCATTCTGACGAGGTCTAATATAGATCCAGTGGAAAAATATAATTTAGTGTGTGTTAACAAGGTTTTTCTATGCTTTGACAATGAAATTGTGAATGAAGGATGAAGACGGACGACGGACACAGTGCTATCACAATAACTCATTTGAGAGCACATTTTTTTACATAATTATGCATATTTTAGGAGAGAAAATTTGTGACACAAACACAGTCTAAATACGTACTGAGCCTAGTTTAGTTAAATGCGTTGTCGAGCAATTTTACTACCGTTTTATACCAACACTTCCATAAATCAGGCCAAAGATTTGATCAGGTAACAATTCAGACAGTAGAGCAAATCGTATAATATACGTTTTATGATATAAATTCTACATCAAGTATTAAGATTAAAGCCATACATTTAGCAGAATTAAAATGGATTAAAAAATACGATAACCGTTTCCGTTGGGCTTAAATGATAATATATATCAGGAAGGTAGTATCTCTAAAAACTTCTTGATATTGATATATTTTCTATTTTAAATATTAGAAAATGTAACTCTAGATATCATGGAATAAAACGCAATGGTAATACTAAACGCAATTCTAAAGCCAATATGTCTGTTTCAGACCTTGATTTAATTCTTTCAAACTCTGGTAAATATTCAAGGCTTTCTCGTCTAACATCTTTATCTGTTCAGTCTCTCAAAAACATAGGAGGCGGACCAGTACTTTATTCAAGTAAATCCTTTCTACACCGTATCATATCTTATTCAGTGTTCTTCATCCACATATTTACACATAGTCTGACCATGACAGACTGTTTTCTTAACATATGTGTCACGAATAAAATATGATTGATGTACCCAGTATAAAACGAGATAGGCGTGCTATTGACTGTGCCTAAATATTTCAGAATTTCTGAAGTTCCTTTAATCTCTTATAAATATAAAATCCTGTAAGAAATGTTTTATTCAATTACAATAAAATAGTTTCAGACCCAGATGTACAAACAAATACCACTACTTACTGTGAATGCAAAGCAATTAAATTTTTGCTGTTCAGATGCCGGTCATGTCATCACTGGTAATTTTGATATTATTAAAGACAAGTGTATTCGTAGTTTATTCTTTAAAGGACCTAAATACAGAATTCCTTCAAATATTGAGTTTGATGCTTATCGTAGTCAGATTGGTGAATCCATCGAAACTTTTTGTATTACATGTTGCTGTCATGGTAATGCTGATCCCAATGCATTTGCGTCTTGGAAACGTAATATTTTTAACACTGTCGATTCTCTTATAAAGTTTATAAAACAAATGGACACCTACTTCGACATAAACCCAAGTTTATTTTAAGACATCTGAAAAGGGAAATTTAGTATGCTTTTGTTCCAGTCGACATGGCGGCCTACAATAGTATCATTTGACGCCTACATTATATTACTCTTTTATGAAACGAACTGAATAGAACTTTAAAGCTTATTGAGTCCTTCTCTTGAACAACATTTTGTGAAGTTTCTTATTTGAAGTTCGTATATATGATCAGCAGATTAAACTTCTATCCATGTACTGGGTTCCTGAATTGCATCTTGCTACTGAAAAAGACCACGTGAAAAGATATTGCGATAAAGTGTACAAAAACTCAAAAGACCCACCCGCTTATCTCAGTAGGGAGAGCGTTGGTCTACGGATCGCGGGGTCGCGAGTTCAATCCCCGGGCGGGGCATATGTTCTCCGTGACGATTTGATAAAAGACATTGTGTCTAAAATCATTCGTCCTCCACCTCTGGTAATTCATGTGGGGAAGTTGGCAGTTACTTGCGGAGAACAGGTTTGTACTGGTACAGAATCCAGGAACAATGGTTAGGTTAACTGCCCGCCGTTACATGACTGAAATACTGTTGAAAAACGGCGTTAAACCCAAAACAAACAAACAAACAAAAACTCGATTATTGCCATGCCTATTTGAAGGTACCTAATTTTTTCTACGGCAGTATAATGTAATGATCTGATATCTGTTAATGATGTTTACTATACAAACAGTATGTCATAATTAAAATTTGCATATACAAAAATCTACATTTGTTGCACATGACACATTGTCTTTTTATGGGAAACATTTCTGTCAAGAAATATTAAAATCAATTTATTGAGTTATAGACCGGAACAAAATATTGACATTTGACCTCTGACAGTCGCCTTGACCTTTTAGTTAGGGATAAGGTATTGCGTAAGACATGTTGTCTCATCATTGAAAACGTATTTGCTAAGTAGTATTAAAACCCCAATATGGATGACTTATTGATCATAAAGGAATAAAACCTAACGACCTTTGACCTGCAAGTGTAACCTTGACCTCAGCGCTAGGGGTATGGCTGTTACACATAACAAATCGTCTTATCATGGGGTACACTTGTGCCAAGTAATATTAAAATCCCTTTAAGGATTGGTGAGTTACAGAATGGACAGGAAAAGCAATACTGTTGACCTTTAACTTTCAAGTGTAACCTTGACCTTTCAGCTAAATGTCCGGATTTTTCGCATAACACATTGTCTCATCCAGGATAATATTTAGGCTGACTGATGTTTGAATTCTTTTTGCATGTCAAAGTTAAGGACCGCACAGGAAAAACCCTATTGATGTTTGATCTCGAAGTGTGACCTTGACCTTTAAGCTAGGGATCTGGGTGTTGTGCATGGCACGTCGTCTGATTATGGACAACATCTATACCAAGTATATTGTAATCCCTTGATGGATGATATAGTTCTGTACCGGGCTTGAAACAGACTCTGTCCATGCCATGCTAACATCTGACTTCCAAGTGTGACCTTGACCTTTGAGCTAGGGGTATGCAAATTGTGCATGACACATTGTTTTATTATGGGGTACATTTGTGCCCAGTATATTAAAATAAATCCCTTTATGGATGACAGAGTTATGGACCAGACAGGAAAAGGGCCTTGTTGACCTTCAATCTCCAAGTGTGACATTGAGCTTGGGGTCCGGGTTTTGCGCATGGCACGTCATCTCATCATTGGGGACATTTGTGTCAAGTAATATTAAAATCCCTTGATGAATGACAGGACACGAAATTGCGGACGGACGGACGGGATGACGGAGTGACAGACGAACGGAGTCAGTACATACGATTTTTCGACTTTGTATACCATTTTACCACATATTTTGATAAATAACAAACTAAACACCCTGGTTCAGAAGACTTGCTGGGGGTAATGCTACATTTCTCGGTTGCAACTTCGGTAAACCTTTCTTACAAGTTGCATATATAAAAGTTATACTATGTGGACCTGTGACAAAGTTTGTAAAGCCTTATCCTTTTTATTGAACAATAGTTAAGTCAGGTTTGGGAATGCAGTTTTGAGATAAGTAATTGGTATTCCCATGGAAGTTGTTAGCTCACCTGTCACATAGTGACAAGGTGAGCTTTTGTGATCACCCTTCGTCCGTCGCCCGTCGTCAGTCCGTTCGTCCGTGCGTGCGTGCATCAACAATTTCTTGCCTGCACGATAGTGGTTTCATTATTGATTTTATTTTAACCAAACTTGCAAACAACTTGTATCATCATAAGATCTCGGTTCCTTTCTTGAACTGGCCAGATCCCATCATGGGTTCCAGAGTTATGGCCCCTGAAAGGGCTAAAAATAGCTATTTTGACCTTGTCTGCACAATAGCAGCTTCATTTATGATTTGATTTTAACCAAACTTGCAAAAAACTTGTGTCACCATAAGATTTTGGTTCCTTTCTTGAACTAGCCAGATCCCATTATGGGTTTTAGAGTTATGGCCCCTGAAAGGGCCAGAATTAGCTATTTTGACCTTGTCTGCACAACCGCAGCTTCATTTATGATTTTATTTTAACTAAACTTGCACACATCTTGTATCACCATAAGATCTCGGTTCCTTTCTTGAACTGGCGAGATTTCATTTTGGGTTCCAGAGTTACGGCCCCTGAAAGGGCCAGAATTAGCTATTTTGACCTTGTCTGCACAATAGCAGCTTCATTTATGATTTGAATTTAATCAAACTTGCACAAAACTTGTGTCACTATAAGATCTTGGTTTTATTTCTTAAACCGGCCAGATCCCATGATGGGGTCCAGAGTTATGGCCCCTGAAAGGGCCAAAATTAGCTATTTTGACCTTGTCTTTACAATAGCAGCTTCATTTATGATTTGATTTTAACCAAACTTGCACACAACTTGTATTACCACAAGATCTTGCTTCCTTTCTTGAACTGGCCAGATTCCATCTTTGGTTCAAGAGTTATGGCCCCTTAAAGGTCCAAAATTGGTTATTTTGGCTTTTGCAGCCATATAGAGACTTCTTTTATGATTTTTTTTGATACAAACTTCCAAAATATCTTCAACAACAATAAATCTTGGATTCCATGATAAATGAGATTCAGTTGTAGGTTCCAGAGTTATTTTATATCTGATTACCTCCCCTGATTGTAATCAAAATGGATTTATATCTGTAAGTACTTATAGGACTTATTTGAAATTTCATTATTGTTATTAGTTGGACTGAGACAATCAGGGTAGATAACTATGGACTGATTTTATGTCAAATTACCTCCCTTTATTTCAAATTAAATTGGGTATATCTCCGTAACTAATGAAGATACTGATCTGAAATTTCATTTATGCCAACATATTTATTTGGCAGATCCTTCTTTTGTTCACTTACAATATTTGTTTTTAATTACTTTCCTTTTACGTTACTATAAATAGCTTATTTTTAGTAACTGAGACCACTTTTCTGTGGTACAACATGGATGGTACCTCCAATTTTTAGGTGTTTTTTTTGACATATCTATACCTTGTAAGATTTTTTTTCTTCTTTTTGGTTAAATTTCTTCCCTTTGTTGTTCCTGTCCTTTGGATTTAGATTTTTTTTTGAGGACCTTCTTGTCTCAAGTGCAATGATAACAGGTGAGCGATATAGGGCCATCATGGCCCTCTTGTTTTATATTGTCATGGAGGGGACTTTATGTTGAGCCTTTCTCCAGATACGCAGGCAGACATTATCACTACATTTGATAATAATCACGCCATCTGGATGATATTTTTAATATGGATAATCCATTTATTTGCTCAACTGGTGGATAATTTTTATCCCTGGGAGCTTCGGTTAAACAAATCTAACAGTTCGGATGCTACTGCTTCTTTCTTAGATTTACATCTCCCTATTTATGACAATATTGTACATACTAAAATTTATGACAAGAGTGATGAATTTGATTTTAGTGTTGTAAATTTCCCCAATTTGGATGGGGATATACCTCAGGCTAAATCTTAAGGGATGTATATATTTCACAGTTAATTCGGTTTGCCATAACGTTTAGTCATGTTGATGATTCCAGTAAACATAACTAATATAGGCGACTGCGCAAATAGTTTGCTATTTTACTACCGTATTATAATTCAGTAGTTGTTCAAAGAGGTCTTTCAAACCCCGATTTTTATGGAGATGTGGTTTACAAACCATACGGGTCATGGTAATTTTCCCACTGCTTTTGGTAAAATTATAAAACGCTTTATAAAAAGAGGTTATGACTCAACTGCATTTTTAGTGTTCAACTACGCTTTTCTCTTTGATTTTGTCTATCGGGACTGGACTGTTTCGATTTCTGTCTTCTGGCCTGTTTCATCGGACCCTTAAGGTTGTTTTTTAGAATGCTCTGTCTTCTGCAAAGGGATCGAGTACATGCGGTTTGGGTTCTTAATGTTTGCTTTTTATGTAAATTTACAAGAGCATTTTTGTGTTTTACATGCTTTGCCTTCTGTTGCCATTGCGTATGTTAGGGATTTACCTCTCGGGGATAACTTTTACTTACACTGTCCCGTGACTTTGGATCATGGTTGGGATAAGAGTGATGTTAGGTTCGCACCATAAACGTTAGTCTAAGCTCCCCAGTGGTGTTTTTGAAACAGCCGTTTCACGGCGGTGCCCCTATTCTTTCCTTTATTTGTTTATTTTGTCCTCTTGTGCTTGCTGTGTATGTGTGTGATGGTCGTGTGCACGTTTGCTTGCTGGGATTTGCGATTTGGAGAGGTATTTTTTGAACATGGCATTTGTTGTTGGATGATTATCCTTGTTTTATTATGTTTTATGTCTCCCACCACACAGTGGTATGGGAGACATATTGAGTTACTCCAGTCTGTGTGTGTGTGTGTGTGTGTGTGCGTGTGCGTGTGCGTGTGCGTGCGTGTGCGTGTGTGTGTGTGTCTGTGTGTCTGTCTGTGTGTCTGTCTGTCACAAAGCTTGTCCGCACTCTAAGTCGAACATTTCTCATCTGATTATCGCCAAACTTAAACAAAAATGTATTTGGCCATTAGACCTCGGCCAAGTTCGATAAGTAGCCAAATCGGTGTAGGCGTAATGGAGTTATGGTCCTTGAATTACCAAAAATCGGCCTTTTTACTCTTTACCGTACTCTAAGTCAAACATTCTCATCCGATCTTCACCAAACGTGGACAAAATTTGTTTGACTATGAGACCTTGGCCAAGTTCGATAACTAGCCAAAACGATTGAGCCATTTTGGAGTTACGGCCCTTGAATTACCGAAAAATCGGCCTTTTTACTCTACTCCGCACTCTAAGTGGAACATTTCTCATTCGATCTTTACTAAACTTGAACAAAATGTGTTTGACCATGAGACCTCGGCAAAGTTCGATAACTAGCCAAACCGGTCCAGGCATTTTGGAGTTACGGCCCTTGAATTACCAAAAAGTCGGCCTTTTTACTCTTGTCCACTCTCTAAGTCGAAAATTTTCTCATCCGATCTTCACCAAACTTGAACAAAATGTGTTTGGCCATAAGACCTCAGCCAAGTTCGATAACTAGCCAAATCCGCCCAGGCACTTTTGAATTATGGTCCTTGAATTACTGACTGGATCCACTCGTCCAGACCATCTAATTGGATCCACTCGTCTAAACCATCCAGTGAAACTAGATATTTTTCATAGGGGCAGTTGTGGGAGACATGCGCTTTTCTCAAAAGCATCTCTAGTTTTTTAACTAATTTGGTTTATGTTAAATGTGCAAAAAAGTGTTCATATGGAATTTTTTTAATGAATTTATATAACAAGCTCCTTTTTAACCGGAAAAGATAGTAGCATATAAATTAAGCATAAATTTATTCTTAGACAGAAATGATATATGTCTATAGGCATATGATTTGATCAGTAAGCTATTAAGAATCTTAGTGGTAGGGAACGAAACGTAGGAGTGGAAAAAGAAGTTTACTGTTTTGATAATTGTTATGTTAGAGATGCAGGTAAGTTCCCCCGATAAAATTAACGTGAACTTTCCTGTAAAACTTCAATTGTCAATGGCGTCTAGAACTTACAATGGGAGACTGCCGTTCGAAATATAAAAGAAGAAAATCGTCAAAATGCTTGAGGTTGACCTTTTTCTAGTTTATTAAAAGTAAAACGTAAGGGTAGATTTCCCAGTAACACAGAGCACTCCAACATTGCCAAGCAGCCATGCATCGCAAAGTAGACCCGCAACAGAAAGAAGCTGTAACGAAAAAATAAAGCAGACGGATTGCTTCAAAAATCCAACAACAAGTATATTTTGATTATATTCAAAATACAAAAATGAGGAAGGAGTAGATAAAAGGCTGGGGTGGTATCGAAGCAGATTCTGTCATAAAATAAAAGGTTTTTTAAATATATTTTTCTAGAACGTGTCAGTTTTTGAAAGTCTGCTCAAGAAAATCTCTTAGCAGTTCTGCTATATCAGTAGTGTAATAAAACTTCATCAAGAAAATATATTGTGAGGCGCTCAGAACTATTCAGCCTCTTTTACTCTTTATCATACTACCATTGATACACGAACTACCTTTAAGACTTATAACATCTCGTCTCCCGAAATCACCCTGCCACTTGTATCAAGTATGTCCATTCTTTTCTTCTATGACAAAGGTTTTGCTACAAGATCCTCTGCCAGAGAAGCTGGAACGACTCCCCTTTTGACTAAAGGATTCTGGCCGATAAATTGTCCGCAGGTCTCGTACGTCTGTGTGGGCTCCTCTGACAAAAGAAACAAACAAACACAGTGCTATCAGCAAATAAGTTGACTTACGTCGATAACCTCAGGATTGACTGGCATTATGCAAGCAAGCCTGTTGTCGATGGTGTTCTGTCAATTGCGTAGCTCAGTAGTACTTGCAGTCGGGACTTACCAAAGGTACACCCTGGCCGTGCAAAACTAACACTTGAAGCAAGTATGTCAACTCTTTCCTTCAGTGGTCCGATTACACGGACATCGAGTGGCTACAGGAAATGCGATGTATGTGTAGGTAGCCCTACCAGTATGACACCTTCTGTTCTGGCTTTCTCAATTAAAGATAGAGAAATGTGGGAAATGTAGAAAACTCTAAAAACTGCAGTAAGTGACATTTATATGTGCCATTCTCATCATCTAACTGGTAATATAGCTTTGTTTAACTGCTGGCAGTGGTAGCAGTTAACTGGTGTTAGTACACACGATCAATTGCTGTAATTGCTGGCAGATAACTGCGACACGCAATGAACTGCTGTAACTGCTGGCAGTAGGAGCAGTTTACTTTTTCAAATGAGATTATTCGCGTCATTCTAAATTGTATTTCTGACGCAAGATTATTGGTGCTTTACCCCATTGTTTTTTAAATATGTAAGGACATATTACAGTAACTCTGAATATACAGTTTCTTGAAGGTCAGTTTCTATTGAGATTAATGGTTGCGTTGTTAGTATATATCTAAATGGCATTAATTGTGTGTATGTATTCTGCACCTAATGTGATGAGCTCGCATTTTGGAACGGCTTCCCCATACATTGACCCATATGATTTAATAAACACGTGTGTTTTTTAATTTCAAGGAATTATAGGCGGTTATATTATTATTTTTATTTCAATGATCAATTCAGTTCCTAAAGACTTATCTACGAGCGTATGTAAATGGTGATTATAATGCTAAACCAGCTTGCTTACAAACGCCTGACCGACTAGTAAAGTCAACTACTTCATTTTGTTTAATTCTATTATATATGATACCTACAGACATAACATATTACTAAAGAAATAAAATATCTGTTATCAAATTGTTTATTGCAAACTAATATAAATGCATCTTGCACAAGCGTTTCTCCTATGTTCTTACTCCGCGTAATAAGTGCAACGTCACCTATACCATAAGTTGTTTGCTCACTGCCCTCTTATATCCAAAAATAATGTGCGCCAACATTAGATCGCCCCTATTACTAGGTGTTCGCACGCATTCAATGTACAATATACTGATAAAAGGTTAGAGTTAGGTTCAACATAGTTTTAATGGTGTACATTCAATGCGTGCGTACACTCAATGAGGGAGATTTAATGCCGACTAATAATGTGGGCTAACTTCTTCTCAGCTATACAAAGCGAAGTTCCTATTTGAGCGATTCTGCTGTTAGATCATCTTTTGACCCTGTCTAATGGGATTTGCATAAAAGAAAGTACTATTTCCAAAATACCAGTTGTCCATTCATGCGCAAGACAGTGGACAGGACATACGGTGGTATGCTGTAAAGATTATGTGAGCGAAATAGCTCGCTGTAACATAAATGGCCGAATTTCCAACCGAAAGTGCATGTGCTAACTGAATTTAAGACTGGTAAGTCGTTTTGTTTTTGCTTTACATTTCATAAAAATAAATGTGCCAGTGCTGTGGCACAAAGCATATTATTTAGCAAATTTTATTTATATTAGAATAACTATAAAGAGAAAGACGTTTTATGGAAGGTATTTGGTTCGGGTGCAATGTCTTGATTTGTAACATGATTTTGCCCATTTTCCCTGTAAATATAACATTTCTCTGTATGCTATAAAAACTTCATGTAAATAAAACGGGTTTTGAAATTTTTAATCAGATATGGAAGGCATAACTAGCAGCAACGTGAGATTTGAAGAGGTCAAAAAGCAAGTTTGTGATGCTATGCATTATTATCAACAGCAAACACCGATGTGATTAAGGGTACAACCAAGAAAAATATTTCAACAAGAAGATTTTAAAGGAGTACACAACTGAGCAGAATTACCTCTGCAATTACATCAACATGGCCATGCGAAGCCAACTGAGTACAAATTACATGCCAATCGTACATGTAACCAAATTACATAGCTCTCAGGCCATGTGCTATCATGTACCAAATGATCTTGCTTTTCTGGGACAAAATTTCCCCCGAAAGTGGAACAAAGTACCGTCAGATGAAAATGAAAAAGGAGGACTTAGATATATATATAATGAACAGAGTTCTATTGGTAGTCTGTTGTTTCTTCCACAAAAAAATGAAGTGAATGCTTAGAGCTTTCCGATCACTGAAGCTGTGCCAGGCGACAACATTGTTTTGTTTAAAATAGACAACAGCGCAAAATGTAAATGGCAACCGAAAAATATTGAAAAGTAAGCATCTCATCATGAAAATGAAAGAACATACCCGGCAGGAGCAAAGTTTCGAGTCACAAGCTCAGCTCAATTTTGCCAGGGAAATTTCCAAGTCAAACGAACTCTACTTGCACAATAGAAAAATGTGCCATCACTTAACTATTGAAGGTTTCGACCTTTTAGTGCATTGAAACCCCTTTCTACTTGTATTTGTCAATCGTTCCTTTTTATTGCAGTGCGGCACTATGGTTCTACATTAACCCCTTTTCTATTTGCAATGTCTGTGTACAAATGAAAGACATATATCTAATATTTATGCTTATTCTTTGCTTGAAGCTATTTTTAACCCTTACCATGCTAAATTTCTATTATGGACTGGTCCATCTTCCAATTTGGGCAGTACCATTTATCATTTGAAGGGGTGTTTACTAAAAATTTACTGACTGAATAGCGAACAGTGCAGACCATGATCAGACTGCACGGATGTGCAGGCTGATCTTGGTCTGCACTGGTCGCAAAGGCAGAATCATCTGCCGCCAGCAGGCTAAGGGTTAATTATGGTTGTGTTGCATGTATATTTTTGAATAGATCAAATGTAGATTATGTCAAATTCATTAAGATTCTCATCAATACGTTACAGGCGGCACGGTTCAATAAAACATGCAATTATTAGCAATTTTTCAATAAACACATTATGCAGTGGATTCCGAATGACTAACAGTTAAAAGTTGAAAACCCCATACTTTTCTAGTTTCAATGGCTGATTCTGAAAGACTCGTAAAGATAGATTTCTCTTCTGCTAGTGCGGATATTTAATGCATCTTTAATAATGAGAATTCAGTTAACTCGATAAAGCATGGCCTATTGCATCATTTTGGTGTTAGATTTCAAGGATTTTGATTATCATTGTTAAAGAAATAAGAACATTACAATAAAAAGAATACATACTCGTTTTCCCGTTGTACGAGCCAGTTGCCAATTTTGCAACAAGAGTAAAAATATGCGCATAATTGCATATTATTATACCTCACAGGTTGTGTGACTAAACTATATTCCCTTTAACTATGAATAAGATATGCCGTGTTCAAAGTGCTGTTACATAAACTTGGCCCATTTCAGAATACATGATAAATATGCCTGATGTAATATCCCCCTAATAATTTGTTTCATAGGTTGATAAATTATTTTCTAATCTCCACTAGACCACAAGATACTAATTACAAATTTATAACTTCTTGAAATGAGTGTTGAGTGTTTAAAGGATATCCAAGATTTGAAGTAAGCATTCATTGCGACCACCATTAACATCATCGTACTTATTGCCAGAATCATCATAAACTGCAACAAATGGCCTGCTTGATTTGCATTCGCCGCTGGCGTATCGGTGTAAGCCGGTCACATGACTATAGGATGAGCGAATCGAGCAACCCGGTTTAACAAATATGGCGACTATTGCTGTGACAGCTGTCTGTAGTTACAGAATTAATAGGTGATACAAGATTTAGCTTAACAAAAGGTTCCTTCTAGCGCATATTAAATATTCTTTCAAAGGGTTCTGTTACAGACGTTTAATAAAACTATTATGAAAAAAGTGTTTTGTTAGTTTACGTGCATTCTTATCTTTTTAAAAGTATTTAAGTTATTTCACACAAAACATTTTTTTAATTCATAATAATAATCACTCACTTCAAAATTTCCTTACGAGAAGATTTCAGCCATATTTGTCTACATCTCGCCGCATCTCGCCGCATTCTGTGAACCGGCACAATCGGCGTACCCCGGAGGCGCAAACGAGAGAAATAAAGTGGCTGCGCCGGTTCTGGAAGTTGAAATTGGCGTAAAACGGCGACGCCGCTTTGCAAAACAATTCACACCTTAAAGTAAACTCCTTGTTTAACAAACCGGAAGTGATGGCGTAACGTTGTTTATCCTTAAAACGTAAAATAATGCCTGAATTCGGCATACGGAAATGAAAATCATTTTATGATTTAATGACAATTTGTGAGTAAATTTATTAAAATGGCACTGTTACTACATTTTAAAGTCAAAATATGATATTAAAATATATGACATGTTAAATAATTCAAAATAATGTCTTACAATGAGCGTGAAATATTCTGTTCACTTTAATCATTGTCAAATATCGCAAAAATAAGCACACGGACCTATACATTTTATTTCACCACGTTATACACCATATGTTTATTTACAGCTGTGAGAAGTTTTATCAAAATCTACATTGTAGAAAAATTTCTATTCGCGAAAATGTTTTGAAAGTTATGATTTTCCCATAGACTCCCATTATGAATAATTGCGTTAAATCCATATTTTTCAAATCAGTCTAGCAAAAAGTCAAGCGCACGACCCTATCATTTTTATTTATTGAATTTTCTAGGTGTATTCTGACGTTCTGAAAAATCAGAGTTTAATCAATTTCTACATTGTGGAAAAAATTTCGATTCAAACGTGCAGAACTACATTTGTACCTTAATTTCACCTTAATTATAACAATAGCTATCGCTAATCAAGATTAATACTCCCAGACGCGGATTTAATGCAGTGAAAGTCAAATGTTGTGACCATGGCTTCGGCCTTCAAGTCTAACATGGTTTTGGAGCTATTGACCTATTTAGTCTGTGCACTGCGTGTGGCGTCTTGCAGAAGTTAGAATTTGATACTACTATGATGATTTTGAAAATACTTCTAGCGGACACCAATTTAAGCTATGAACTTTAACGTCTTAGCGGGTATGTTTGTATTATAATTATAGCTATAAACTGTTTACCGTCAACGCTTAGAACGCAAAGATGAGGTGTCGTCTAGCGTAGTGTTTGACGTTCCACAAGATGAAGCTGCATAACGCTTTCTTGACCTTAAACGGATTTTCGTTACAGTTTATTGGGCCTCTTAAATCTTAAATTTACAAAGCTGAACCCTGATATTATTTAAAAATAAATAAACACAGAAACTGAAGCTGGCAGTGTGGTGGGTCCTTCCTTCGAAGGACCGCCGTTTCCTAATTTAATCGTATCTCCAATTAGTCTCGTGCCTAAGAAATCCCCAGGGGAGTTTAGGATGATTCATCAACTTTTCTACAATCCTGGCGAGTCAATCAATTATTATATAAATCCTAAATTGTTCTCTGTTTAGTATAAATGTTTCGATGAACCGGTTATACCATGGGAGACATTGCATATTGCTGAAAGTTGACATTGAGAGTGCAGTTCGTTTTATACCTATCCAGTTTACCCATCCGACTTTGAGTTATTAGGGTTTAACTTTCGCGAAAAGATTTAGATTGACAAATCTCTTCTTTTTGGAGCATCAATTAGTTGCATCACTTTTTTCCATTCTTAATAAGTTGTCGAAGTCAGAACGCAATATGTGTTTTGTGAGAATCCATACATTAAGAGGTTTAAAGCTAAACATTTTTATTAGGCAGATCCAATCCCTCGTCAGGTACCAGCTTTTCTCTTACTATCTTCAGCTTAGAGCCGGGCAGTTATTATGGTTTGGAGTAGCACACAACTCTTTCTCTCTCAACCTATAAAGTTTAAACGATTTAGACAAACCTATAAGTTAAATGAGATTTGGCCAGCTCCAACCACCCATATAATTCTTTTTATTGCCCATTGTTTTGGAAAAAAGATTGTCACCAAGGAGAATTTCAACTTATATCTTGGGATTGAACTATTTCACAAATTATTTAAATTTTAGGACATCTCAGATAGTTTCATTATTAAAAAAAAGTCTCCCAGAGCTGTCATAGGAAACGTTTTTTATCGGGACAAACGGGCAAATATTAATGGCGTTTTTAGCTACTATTCCGAGTTTCACCTCATATCATTACGAGTCTGTCGTATTTCTCACAGTCATTGTTTTACTTGCATTCTTTGGCTTATTCAGAATTAGCGAATAAGTCACTCCTGAACAGGGTTTGGATGGCCAAATGAAGTTAAATGATGTGTCAAATCCTTCAAAAGACTTCATTTATTAGAAACTTTAAATCGATTAAAAATTAATCAGCGGGGTAATAAGGTTCGCTTAAAAACCAAGAGATAACCACCAGCTTTGCCGCCTCTTAAACGCGTTATTAAATTGTATACAGCAATCAGGCCAAGCTTCAAGGGTTCCCTATTTTGTCACGAGAAATTCATTCCTGTGATAAGATCTCAGTTTTGGGGGTTCTTAAAAACGTTAATGCATTGCTGAAAAAAAATCATTAAGGTTACTACAGATCGCATGTTTTCTAAATAGATAGAGGTCAGCACTTTTACAACGAATTTAAAATGCTAGTACATACACAGTAATGATATTCGTTAACATAACGTAATTATGACCGTAGTTATGATTACAATAGCTGAATACATTTCTCCAACGAATAACTACATAAGATAGTCATTATTGTCAAAGTACAAAAATGGAGTTGTAGGACCAAATTGACTTCATAAAAATAATGATGATATTATGTATTCTCACTTTGAGTTAAAGTATACTTCAATGCAAAGAAGCTTATGTATGGTAAATTCCTAAAAGAATGTTCTGATACTCGGCAAATTTTTAACATCTATATATTTATGATATAAAACTGGCCAAAAAGTCATAGCACATGATATATCTTGCAAGTGATATGCATTGAAAATGAACTGACTTGTTCTTGCACAAATTCAGAAAATTATTTGTGTTCTATCGAGTATATAAGTATATTTGTATAAATTTCTAAAGATTCATCATAAATTTGATAGTCATACTGTTACAATGAAATGTAGCTTCAATTGCAGGTTAAATTTAATGTAAAATCTTCATAACTGAAGTTGTAATATTACTTTAAGTTTCATGCAAAGAAGTATGTACATGCGATAAAACGTCATGCAACGGTGTACTTATACAGAAAAAACGGCTTTAGTTCAAGGATTATATCATATGCTAAAAATGGTTACAAACAAGGAAAATGCATATCATTAAAGTGATGTGCATAAGATATCAGTCTAGGATTTTATTTAGACAAAGAGAAAATATTGCATGAAGTTTGAAGAGCTTTACAGGTATAAATTTAACAAAACATTCCACATACATAAATTGTATTGATATTCATTAAGATACGTTTTACACAGACTTATCTATTTCTAACATAAATATGGCAAAAATTTCGAAGCACATAATGAATGTAACATTAAAGAGATGGGCAGCTGTTCTACTGATGAACACTTTTGGTATGTATTTCTTCTTGTGCATTTCTAAATACTGTTCTGCCTAACAATTAGGCATACTGTCAAACTTATCATACAATTCTCAAAGGAATGTATGCATGAAATTACATTTCTTGTCATCCATTTTAAGATCTTTTTTAAAACAGATTGTATTCATTTAAGAAATGAAATAATTTCTTTCGATGTTCATACGAAATAAACGACCTGAGAACAGGACTGGCAAATTTGCCGATCTTATTCTGTCGTTCACTTCGCATGAACACAGAAAAAAAATCATTTCTTATATTTACATATTTTTACTGCGACGTCACCCTGACTATGCTTGGGAGTCGTCAAAGTAGCGGTCCGCGATCACTAAGCAGCGTTGACGTAAATTTCACGCCCTTTCATTTTGCTGTTCATATGAAACGAAGATCATAATTTCCTATGGAAAAGAATAGGGCGGATGTTAATATTTTGTGTTGAACGAATACAATGAACGTGCTCTGCCAATAAGTTTTGGTAGCGAATGTTTACTGTATGTGTTACAATTTTTTCCGTTAAGAGTGCTTAAATTACCTACCCTTGCCAACTTGTGTAGACCCTGATCATCTGAATAAAATGATGCCAGCTGATCAGTCTATGCTGTTCAATTCTCAAACAATAAAACCTTGCCTGCTGAGTAGGAGGGAACAGTGTAGACTCTGATCTGCTAGCAAGGTTGGGTGCTATTCCCCATTATAAATAGAGTGGATGGGGTTTGTTTGAAATGCAATAATACAGGAAACTATGACTCTTCAATCTGCAAAGTGCAACACATACGTACATATTTACATGGACGGACGGATAGCTCAGTGGTTTGCACACTGGCCTTCCAATCCTGAGGTCGGGGGTTCGATCCCCGGCAGCTACTCGGGAATTTTTAGTGTTTCCCACCCAACTAGAGGTGTACTGGTCAGGAACCCAGGCAATCCTTGCGTGTATCAGTGCTATACACTGGGCACGTTAAAGAACTAGCTGGCTGTCTATTCGCAACGAGCTAGGCTAAGTTAGTCGGACAAGCCTGTATCTGATATCTGATCTTTCTGTCGTGGGGGCTTTGTCTCACTCTGTCCCTCTGGTCAGATCGCTCTGTGTCTGTACTAGTAGAGGATGAATTATGCGCCCTGTGTGGCTGCATTTGAACTATGTAAAGCGCCTTTGAACGTGAAATTGATCATGAAAAGGGAGCTATATAAATCTGGTATAATAATAATAATACTGAACATTGCATAGTATTCTGTTCTTGGTAATAGTAAAAGAAAGTGTGTATATGTTTGTTTATGTTTGTATAATAACTGGGGTGAACTAGTATATGAAAAGATAAAATCATCTGATTGATTAAAGCAAAGTCACCTTGACAGCTGATTGCAGTTTTAGCTTCTGTTGCACTGGTTACTATATATTCAACAGCACTTTATGCAGTTACTTATGAATAAGTCAAATACTTCATTTGAGTTTAAATTTATACTTATTTAAACCTTTTCTGCTAACGTCAGCGACCTTAGTCACCATCTTTTATTTCTCCACGGTAACGAAATTATGAAGCCGAACAAGAGTTATTTTCAATACCATATTTTGATTTAATTCAAAATGCTGCTGATATCACCGTATGTTGTCCATTTTCTTTAATTTGGCGGCCATCTTGGTCGCCATCTTGTATTTCTCCATAGTAATGAAAATATTCAGCCGAATGGTTTCAAGACTGAAAACATATAAATATTGTACGTTACAAAGAGCATTGATGTTGATTTTCTCGTAAAGTGTTAATTTTATACCCAACATTGATAATCGAATAGCCAAAAATTCAATAAATTTGACCTTTTGACCATTCTTTAATTTGGCGGCCATCTTGGTCGCCATCTTGGGTTTCTCCTATTTGCAAGCGAGGACAGATAGCCAAACTCATTTTCATAAGTAGTGGACCTTCCCCTATAACATGGTATAGAAATATTTTGTATAACATGCTGGACACTTTTTTCAATTTTTTTCTTCAAATTTTGGACCTTGGCTCCCAGACTATAATTTGCATAATCACATGTGCATAAATCTTCTCAGTTTCAGGATGAACAGATGAATAAATGAAAAAAATTCTGTATATAATATATTAATCATAGAATTAAGTAACTTCTAACGAAAAGAATTTAGCGAAGTGCTTAAAGTGAGAAAGCCCTTACACAATATCCTTAGGACACCGGGCACATTTTTGTGCAAACTCGCCAGACATATACTCTGTGTCGAATTGTCTGAAAATAAAAGTTTGTGATTTTTTTTTGCTATAGTTTACGAAGTTTTGTTTTTTTTTGAAAGTTTAAACACCCAACCTCTCAAGAACATTTTTTATCATCATTATTTTGGCGGCCATCTTGATTTCAAAATGGCCGACTCAAATTATGCTATTTTCCATTTTCTTACCACTTAAATTTCTCTAAAATGTACTCTTTGCACTTTGTATGTTACATTGATGCTAGAGTGTACTAAACAAGAGTTTAAAAGGAACATTAATGCTATCTTGTGTTTTTAAAGTGGAGTAATTGGTGTTTAAAGGGAGATAATTCGCTTGTAATGTTATAATTTTAGTATAATTTGCAGTATCTTCAAAATACAAATATGACATGAACAAAAAAAAACAACAAAAAACATTTCTTTATACAAAATATGTCTAAATCAACCATACAGTATGTCAGTTAGTTCATCGTAATTTCTGACTGGTGTCATACAGGTCCAGTGATAAATACCAGGTATAATTTTTATTTGTGTCATTGACTGATCTCTTGTATCATATCTAATACAAAGGCCCTATAAATAAGTTTTCTCACAATTAACGATTTTCTAGCTTTTCGCGTGTGTGCCCCCTCAAGTCAGTCATTATTTGAGGCGTGGGCGAGCACCTGAGTAGACTCACCGACATTCAGAAAGCCAGTTGGATGGCTTCCTAAAACAGAAGTAGTGTAAACCTAAAGTACGGTTTCTATCCCATATCGGTGTGAGAGTATTTGTTTTAAAATGCACATGAGGTTTTCTCTTGATACGGGCATATGAGTATGAGTTACATCCTATAAATAAATGTAGTTGATTTTCTCTGAAATTACCTGAAACTGTCCTTTTATTTTGTTTTGGAAACGCGCAAGCTATTTCTACGTGTTAAGTTTATATTCTGGATTGTATCCTATTTGTGAGCCAGTTTAAGCTAACGACATACCCAGTTGATGGACATCTAACTGCCATAACCAGCTTATGATGAGAGATATCGAGTTTTCTCTCCTTTAATTATCGATTGTTCTAAAGGTTACACTACAGTAAATATTATTCCCTGTATATTCTATATAAAACTGACATTTTTTTGAAGAGCTACCAAACATAGCTAGACCCATTTCAGAGAACAAATCCTTACCTCATTTTACAGAGTTATGATAAAACTGACATAAAAAGAAGAAAAAAGTATGGGTCATGTATCTTCTAAGAGAGATTTCTCTTGTCACATTTGCTTACTGTAAAATCACATCAAAATCACACTGTTGTGAAATGGAAGTACTACTCATACTAAAATTGAGTTTCACTTCACCAAATACAACCTCCTCTCCTACTTTTCCTACCAAAATGTCAATAATACATCCACAATGAAATTTAAACAGAAAGCAGCTTTGATTTAGACCTCTGTGGCCATGCCAAGTGAAAAATTAGTGTTTAAAAACATGTCCGCCATTACGCGACCAGGTTCCTTTACTATAGTTAGGCCTAAAGCAGCCCCACCCCCACCCCCTTCCCCACCCCGATTGGATTGTCTCCCTTACATTAGCTAAAGATTTTGCATTGATCGTGGTATTGCTTTTGGCAAAGCTATAACTGTTACTTAATAGATTCATATAGAAAGATTAATTTTGTAAAAACATGAAACTTTTCAGTAAAAAACATATAAAACATTATGTTAGCTTACGATGTTACAGAATTCGTGTAAATAAATATAAATAGATACATTTATATCCTTTTGTTTTGAAACTTTAAAGTCCGCCACACGGAGATGACCAACTATTTCAAAACAACATAAACAACATGTAAAGTAAGTTTCCTCCTTGATCAAAACGAGACTAATATAAAGACGCAATGTATTCCTATTTTGTTTGTAGAGATAACGCATGTTTTTTCGTGTTATAACATCTGCAGAATCCCGAGGGATTCTGAAGATGTTATAACACGAAAAGAACATGCGCTAACGCTATTCTAGCATGAAACGCGTAAAAAACTGATAAATGAATACAATGTCACTCAACGTCATTAAATTTCCACGAAATGCGCAGGAATGTCCGAGTGGTTTTTTACGTTGATGTCATTTCGTTTTGAATTATCCGTTTTGGGGCCGAATGGCGTTTACGCTTTGCCACGGAACGCACTTATATAATTTTTTTCAATTCAATTCTAATCAATTTATTTGCATTATATGGCCTCCGGCCCAAATACAATATATGCAACATGAGATAAACATAATGCATGAGGTTATGACATAAACAGCTGGACGGCATAGTCAATGTTAAACCATGATGACGTATTATAGTTAACAATACATATCAGAATTCATATTTAACTAAACATTTCTAACTATTTGTCCCTCTCTTTAAAAGAGTAGTAAAGATACATGGCAACTTTTCTAATTAAATTCACATTTTCGTCTGACATCAAAGAATAAAACTTTTCTAGGGTTGGATATTGACAATAATACATAGGTAGATATTTTTTACGAATATCAGCATATAAAGGGCATGATAACATGAAATGATATTCATCTTCCAGTACAGTTTCACAGTACAGACATACTCGGTATTCTCTAGATATGTTATAATGTCTACCTTTTTCTATCATTAAACAATGCGAAGAGCTACGGAATCGTGCCATACAATTTCTAAATTTCTCAACATCTATTGCAATAATATATTTTTCAACTCCAAAACAGTATTTATAGTTACAATAGTATTGCAGTTCAATATTGTCTCTACACCTTGACTGCCAGTTTTGTATGAACTGGTCTTTTAAAGTTTGAACGTACTGAATTAGAAATAACCTTGGGTTTGCAACATTTTGTTTCCCATACATATCCAAACCCATTGCTGTATAAATTACGCTTAACATCAGTAACCCAATTTTCATACACTATATTGTCATAATACATAAGCATTTCATAACACAATCTTGTATATCTATCTTTAGGAAGATTAAGTAATCTTAACCAATATTTAATACATCGTTTTGAAGCATATATGTGCATAGGATATCTTCCTGTATCCCCAAGTACATCATCATTACATGCAGAGTTATATACATTCAAAAATCGTTTGCAAGCATATACCTGTACTGCTTCTATCCATTGTGGGTGTTTTAAACCCCAAAGTTCAGAACCATATAACATAATAGATGCAATTTTCGAATCAAACACTTTAAAAAACGTTTTATATGGCAGACAAGATAAATGTTGAAGAGAACTAAAAATGTACATAAGTACCTTCTTCGCTTTCACAGACATGGCCTCTGCAATTTTATACATTGATAATCTGTATGTAAAGAATATACCGACATAAGTAAAACCATTGACAATTTCAAGCTGTTTGCCATTATATAACCATTTTTCTCTTCTCGCCAACCTTCCACCTCGTTTAAATACAAGTACTTTTGATTTCGTGATGTTTACAATTAATTTACTCCTTAAACAAAACTGATATAAAACATTTAATTGTTTTTGTAAGCCAACAACAGTATCAGAAATCAAAGCAATATCATCAGCAAACATAAGCAAAAAAATTTCAACAATTTCTGGAAATAACTGAATCCCTCTGATGTTATCTTCACATAACATTGAATAAAGTTCATTTATGAACATTGCAAATAAAACGGGGCTCAGACTACAGCCCTAACGTAAACCAACCGGACATGTAAATATGTCTGACACACCCTCGTTGGTTCTTACACATGCTTTGACTGATGAATAAATGCCCTGTATTGACTTATATATGTGACCCTTTACACAATTTCGTTTTAATATATCATACAAAATCGACCGATCGACTGAATCAAAGGCTTTTTGAAAGTCTATGAAAGCTACATATACAGGTTTCCCTTTCATACATAAGTATTTATTAACAATGGAATATAAAATAAAAGCATTATCAACTGTAGTATAGCCCGCTCTAAAACCTGCTTGGGATTCCGAAAGTTTGTTATAAGCCTCAACATAAAAGGTAAGTCTTTTAGTAATTATTGATATATACACTTTACTAAAAACATCTAGTAATGCTATACCCCTGTAATTATCAGGGTTGCTATAACTGCCCTTTTTGTGTAGTGGTATAATGACTGATTTTGCCCAGTTATCTGGAAATTCACCTCTAGAAAACAATCTATTAAAAAGTTTACATATAAATGGCAACAATACATGTACGCCATACACTAACTGATGGAGTACAAGACTACCTCCAGACGCTTTATTTATATTCAACGCTTTAACACTATGTAATATCTCTTCATTAGTAATCTCAGAGTTAAAAATTAACTGTTCTATATCATCAAAATTTGTATCTATATCAAAAGTGACACATACATTGTCACATACATGGTTATTTTCTACAGTAGTCGAAAATAAATTACTGAAATGATCATACCATTTGTCCAATGATATAATATTCTCTGATTTAGGCTTATTTAATACCCGTTTGATTTCATTCCAGAATTTTCTGGAGTTATTAACAGAGGACTCGACTTTATTTAAATATTTTCTGTTAAACAACATTCGTTTATGTCTACACAAAATTTTTATATCTACATTTACTTTCTATATAAGCATTCAAATTCTCATCACACCTGTGTTTCCTGAATCGTTTCAGAAGCTTTTTAGTAGTACGTTTTACCTGTTTACGTTCTATATCAAACCATTCATTGTATTTAACTGGTTTGCCTTTTCTTCTTACCTTTTGAAAACTAGTACTACTGTTGCAAATCACAGTTTCAAATTCCTGAATTACTGAATTTATATGTGTTTCATCATCTGACAACATAGCTTTTAGATTTGTAAAACACCCATTTAGGATGTTTTCGGATAAACAATTTAAGTACTCCTCACAATTATCCTGATTTAGGTCATAAAACATGTCAGTACGTTTACAATTATTAACAGGTATATCACCTTGCTCTATCTTCAAACCCAACGATAAAGGAACATGACTACTTTCAGTGCAAGAATTGATCTCAAACAATGTAATTATATCAAACAAATGTTTCGTCACAATATAATAATCTATGACACTACATCCGTTATTGTTAATAAAAGTGAAGCCATCACCTCCATCATATCTACTAAAGCGGCCATTCACAATATAACATGAGAACACTTTACAAAACTCTAACAGCTCGTGTCCAAATTTATTAGTTTTGGTGTCACATGATACCCTTTCAATGTCAATATCACTGTCAATTATATCGCTAAACTCTGCTAACTCCGGTATATTGTCCGGACATACTGTGAAGTCAGGAAGATTAGCAGTTCTGGCATTAAAATCGCCACATAAAAGTAAAGCAGTGTCTAAAAAATTATTACTTATAATATGGTCTTCTAGTTGTTGCAAAGCAGACATGACAACATTATTATAAACTGGCGAATTTTCTGGTGGTATATATAACGATACATAAAGTATATCTCGATCTAAAGACAGTAACTTGCTATCTATTATTAACATCACTCCAAAACTAAAATTGTCACAAACACGTTTAAAATAACTAGCAATGTTGTTTTTTACCAAAACTGTTACACCACCCATAGCTCTACCTCCTGCAATAGACTGTTTAACATTACAAGAAAAAATTGTATATTCATTTAAATATTTGTTACAATAGTCAGAGTCACAATCCCAAGTTTCTTGTATACCGATTACATCATATCTTTTAATAAATTCAATTATATCAGTAGAAAACAATTTCGATTTGAAACCTTCAATATTCCAAGATAAAAAATGTATGTCCGTCTGTACAGGGCTTTGGCCTTCATCCTATCTGGAATTTATCTTGACTCGAGCTGGCCTATCATCATCCGAGGTCACATTATCAATATCCGGGGCAGGATTTAAATCTGGACTCCTAATCCCGGTGTCTAACGGCTCGTTTAAATGTTCTGGATTGTCCATCAAAGTCGCCAGTCAACGGTGCTGCCTTTGGTCTAAAGGCTACAAGTTTACCGTTTTTAAAGTAGCCAGTTAGTCCTTCCTTCTTGAGCTCCTTTAGCTTTTGTCGCTGTAGGAATGATAAATCATTCGATACTCGGATTCCTCTATCTCTTAAAGTTTCTCTGTACTTGAATAACTCAAATTTATGATCACTATTCTTGAATTTTACAATCACCATACTTGGTTCATCATCTTTCAATTCACCAACCCTTTAATAAAAAGGTGTTATAACAGCACGCGAGCGCGAGAATCTCCTTGTTAACACACGTTTTCTCTCCTGTTAAAACACCCCAAAAAAGTGACAATAACAGCAGTTTAATGCTAGAATGCTTGCTGTTGTCTATATAACGGTACTTCACATGCCTAGAGATTTTCTCTTTAAAAACATGAAAAAGGTTATAAATTAAGCAATACCGTAAATGACATACATGTATTTATAAATTTCGAGCAGTATAAAAAACTTGAATGTTAGTAAAATAACACACACACACACACACACACACGCACACGCACACGCACACACACACACACACACACACATTTGACTGATTATCAATTTTAAGGGTCAGTCACACTACATCGTAAAGCGTTAACGGACGTCCAACGTTTAACAAAACATTCAATCCGTTCTTGTCTGTTCGCATGCGTTTCTTTTCCGCCTGCGCTCATTGTCCGGCGATGTTCGTTCCATCCGGTGGAATGTTTTGAGCATGTTCAAAATTTAGAACGTACAGTACCGTACAAAGTTGTCCGTTAGATGTACGGTAGCAATGTGCTGGTATGCGTTTTGTTCGTTACTCGTACGTTCCTTGATCTGCACTTGTCTGGTTCGCATCCGTTCTTGTCTGGTAGACCTGATTCGCGGCCGGACTACCACTAGACATGCAACGGATGTGACGTAAGTTCAATGGACGATAACTGACATTACATTCGTCAAACGTTCGAAGAACGTTTTGTCAGTTTCTCATGCGTTGCGATTATGTTTTACGCGGTATAAGTCCGTTGCTACTACGGTGATGTCCGTTAATTGAACGTTGTTCGTCCTGTATATGTGCGTTGATCTTGCGGTAATTATGCGTTTTATGCGCCCCATACACAGATCGCGAGAGCACCGAGCATTAGCAGGGGATACCTTTCTGCCGCAATTTTTCTATACGTTGGGCGTCCGTAAACGCTATACGGTGTAGTGTGACTGAGCCATAATACTGGACTTGATCCTTTCTGTTGCCAGATAGCTATAAACTGCAAAGTTTTACATAAAAAAGGAAAGAAGGAAACTTTTCAATTAATGAATCTATTGCTATATGATAATCATAAACCTTTAGAAAATGCCACTGAGTTATAAAAAATAGTTCTGATTCATTCTGTCTACTTTTTAATATTGTGAAAATTTGACCAAAAAGCAAATCTAAAATGCCATTCCTGTTTACGCCGATTTTACAGTTCAATCATGAAAAAAAATGAACCTGAGCTACTAATCCCCAATGATAATGTGATTCCCGCCGAAACGCGAGGACGAGTCTAAGTCATGATAACTGATGAAATAACCATTCATAATGCTTGCACATTACTTGACAAGCAAATATTAGTATTTCTTTCATTTTAAATATCCACTAAGTGTATGGCAACATAGCTCAGTTGGGTAAAATGCAGACAATAATTGGGTGTAAGCAGATCGTTTTGTGGGTTCGAATCCTGAGGGTTTTTTTTCCAGAATTTTTTGTTGTTTTTCCTATTCGTTTTCGTATTCGTTTTCATTTTTGCTTCCGTATTTTTGTTTCTTTCTTTGATGGTTTGTTGTCGAGCACGCTTGCGGTGAGCTGATACGGTCGCCACTTTCGGTATATGTGCGTGCGTGCGTCCGTCCGATTTTGTTCGGATCATAACTTTGACATGCATAGACCAATCTTGTTTATTTTTCGCATTAATGTTTAACTCAATGAGAAGGCGTGTCATGTGCAAACCCATGTTCCTATCTCAAAGGTCAAATTGAAGTCTGTCCGGAGCATTTCTCCTTCATACATAGGATTTTGATGTAACTTGGCATGAATGTTCACCATTATAAGACGGAGTGTCATGCGTAAGAAGCAGGTCCAAGGTTAAGGTCACACCTAGAGGTCAAAGGTGCTGGTGGGCTCGACATTCTGCCCGTGGGCATACTTGTATTTGTATATATGTCTTTATATAACACAATAGTATGTTCATTATTTGCATTAATCAATATCATCTTTGTTATATAATAAACTATTCTGATCTGCCATGTCGCCTTTAGATACCTCTCTGTCGTGTTGTCACAGAGCTCATGAAGGAATCTTAATTTTTATGCAAAAGTGAAATAAAAATTTAAAAAATAAGTAAATGTCGATGCTGAGTTTCGAACCCACACGGCAAAGGATCTGTTGAACATGGACTGTATGCTTTACCACTGAGCTAATTCGTAACTGGTATAAAATCTAGAAATATTTAGATTGTAACGTGTTAGGAAAATGTTGAATTCCCTATGTTCCATTTTAATCTATTTATAGTCATGTTTGTAAATATCAAGTTATCGTTGGGGCATAGTATAATGCTGATTGTTATGCATGCTTTTCACGAACAAAACCGTGAGAAAAATGGTCTAGATTATCCCACCGACTCACTCGTGTAAAGCATTATTTTATTTTATTATTTTTTTCAATCTTTGTTTTCCCTAGCTGAAATGGGCATTGTATTGCTTGTTTGTTATTTTCCCCTGATTTGTAAATCTGTGGAATTAACGTTGCATCTTTTATTTAAATAAATGTACCAATTCTGCTCCCAACTCATAACTTTTACCGGTTTTATTGATTTTTGGGGCGGAGTATCCGCCTCAATGTTAATACAGAGTCATTTCATAATACAAAAAGCGTAACAAAATAGTGCGTAAAAATAGTTCACTTAACAATCTTTTTGCATAATTACAATATCATACTTAACCTAGCCGAGACATATCTGACAAAGTGCGCATCATATAAAAACAATGCGTTCAATATCGACAATATTTATTAATCAAAGCACTGAGAGGACTGATGTGGGTAGCAGTTGGCATGAACAGTTAGCTTAAGTTTGGCGATTCTAGTTAAACTACCTTTGATTAATAAGCATTCTCAACCTTTCTTTTACCAAATCAAGGGGCAAAACTCTGCTTTTACTTTGTCAAAGGGGATAAAATAATATATGAGCAAAGCTCGCGTGATTATTGAAAAGTTTGTGAGGTTTGGTCAATTTTGCTCAATTTTTTTTTGAATTATAGGCATTTTTTTAACAAATCAATGGGAAACACCCAGCTTTTACTGGAACAAGGGGAATAACAGTAAATGTGTGCAAAGGTCATGGACTAATTGTAATTATGTGTTATTTGGAGATTCTAGTTATAACAAGAGCTTGTAGAACACTTGCATGAATTACCTGACAAGGAACAGAAATTATTTGGTCACTGCCTACTGGAGATTTGACGTATTGATCTTAAACCAATAATCATGGGTCATTTACCAGTCTTAAATGGCCTCCGTATCAAATGTGATCTTAAACCAAAGCATAATCTAGTTTTCTGGCAAAAAAGTTCTATTGTCAATGTGATATTGACCTTTGACCTACTGAACTCAAAACCAGTAGGGGTCATTTGCTGGTCATGACAAATCTCCCGATCTCATGATCCTAGGCCCAAGCGTTCTCCAGTTATCATCCGGAAACTGATTTGTCTACAGACCGACAAACATCCATCATCAAACATTAATATTTCCAATATACCCCTCCTCCTTCGAATGAGGGCAATTAAATTTCAAATTAGAAGATGCCCATGTCTCCCTGGTCCCACAATGCACAGTCGTAATAGACAAGAAGTCAATAGAGGATAGGAGCGAACGACAAAGAGACACTAATGTTTGGCTGCAATAGATCGACATAACCCAGGTTTATTTTAAGACATCTGAAAAGGGAAATTTAGTATGCTTTTGTTCCAGCCGACATGGCGGTCTACAATAGTATCATTTGACGCCTACATTATATTACTGTTTTATGAAACGAACTGAATAGAACTTTAAAGCTTATTGAGTCCTTCTCTTGAACAACATTTTGTGAAGTTTCTTATTTGAAGTTCGTATATATGATCAGCAGATTAAACTTCTATCCATGTACTGGGTTCCTGAATTGCATCTTGCTACTGAAAAAGACCACGTGAAAAGATATTGCGGTAAAGTGTACAAAAACTCAAAACGCCCACCCGCTTATCTCAGTAGGGAGAGCGTTCCCAGCCAGCATTCTATATCGGCCCGATAACAAACCGACGTCGTTGTCTATAACGGCCCGATATCGACTTCAATATCGGCTGCAAAAAGAAATGAAGTCGGCAGACGATATCGGGCCAACATCATAATGACAACGGTCCGACATTAGCAAACGATATTTGGCCAACATCAAAATTATATCGGCCCGATATTGGCAAATCATATCGTTGTCGCGAAATAGTGTGACACGCAGTGCTTCATCAAAGTTTTCTTCAAATATACACTTTATAAATTCTCAGAGTAATTATGTGTCCCGCATCATGTGTATGATGGTTATTTGATTTTATTGATATAATATTTTTCACAACTATATACTACATGTTTTATACAGTTACGTAAGTTTTCTGAATATTATTAACACTATTAAAATTGTTCAATTAGAATTTTAAACATATTTATATTTTCATTTTTTTTTGTAAATATAAATATTTCTACGGCGGCATTCTACATAAAATAAAAATGCATCTTAATTATAACCGCTCTTTATTGCATATACAATTTTGATAAATACCGCCTACAAATTTTGTTTGGAACCTAGTTTGATTAATTCTGGCATACATCATATTTGCTTAATAAATTAGCACACATAAACAATTAGATTACTTTTTCACGTTTATCAATGATATTTTGAAATATATAGCTATATTACAGAATCCAATATCGGCCCGATGTCAATTCGACTTACGAAATAGTTACACTGATTGATGTCGATCTACGGATTTCAATATTTTGCGGCAGCTCAACGGTCCGATCTCGGCGATATATGATCATTTTGTGTCGATTCGCCGTAAAACCTAACTCACTCACTCATAACGGCCCGACGTCGGCCCTACATCGGCACATTTTGCCAACATTCCGACATTATACCTATATCGGGCCGATATAGTCATGCTGGCTGGGTTGGTCTACGGATTGCGGGGTCGCGAGTTCGATCGCCGGGCGGGGCATATGTTCTCCGTGACGATTTGATAAAAGACATTGTGTCTAAAATCATTCGTCCTCCACCTCTGGTCATTCATGTGGGGAAGTTGGCAGTTACTTGCGGAGAACAGGTTTGCACTGGTACAGAATCCAGGAACAATGGTTAGGTTAACTGCCCGCCGTTACATGACTGAAATACTGTTGAAAAACGGCGTTAAACCCAAAACAAACAAACAAACAAAAACTCGATTATTGCCATGCCTATTTGAAGGTACCTAATTTTTTCTACGGCAGTATAATGTAATGATCTGATATCTGTTAATGATGTTTACTATATAAACAGTATGTCATAATTAAAATTTGCATATACAAAAATCTACATTTGTTGATTGTTTCATAACATATATAAATATGAAAAAAAGTTTTTAATTTACATTTTGATAGCATTTATTTTGAAATTTGTGGAAACATATGAGAAAAAATGTAAGAAATGAATTTTAAAGGGAAGTAAATTTGAAGAAAATACACCAACAATTTTTATTCGGGTCTATATGGCACGCGAGCTTATATAAAAGATTAAAGACTGGACAGGTAAAGATCAATGCTGACTTTTGACCTTCAGGTCTGACCTTTATCTTTGAACTAGGGGTCTGGGTATTGCACATGACACATTGTCTTTTTATGGGAAACATTTCTGTCAAGAAAAATTTTAAAATCAATTTACTGAGTTACACACCGGAACAAAATATTGACATTTGACCTCTGACAGTCGCCTTGACCTTTTAGTTAGGGATAAGGTATTGCATAAGACATGTACATGTTGTCTCATCATTGAAAACATTTTTGCTAAGTAGTATTAAAACCCCAATATGGATGACTTATTGATCATAGAGGAATAAAACCTAACGACCTTTGACCTGCAAGTGTAACCTTGACCTCAGCGCTAGGGGTATGGCTGTTACACATGACAAATCGTCTTATCATGGGGTACACTTGTGCCAAGCAATATTAAAATCCCTTTAAGGATTGGTGAGTTACAGACAGGAAAAGCAATACTGTTGACCTTTAACTTTCAAGTGTAACCTTGACCTTTCAGCTAAATGTCCGGATTTTTCGCATAACACCATGTCTCATCCAGGATAATATTTAGGCTGACTGATATTTGAATTCTTTTTGCATGACAAAGTTAAGGACCGCACAGGAAAAAACCTATTGATGTTTGATCTCGAAATGTGACCTTGACCTTTAAGCTAGGGATCTGGGTGTTGTGCATGGCACGTCATCTGATTATGGACAACATCTATGCCAAGTAATATTGTAATCCCTTGATGGATGATATAGTTCTGTACCGGGCTTGAAACAGACTCTGTCCATGCCATGCTAACATCTGACTTCCAAGTGTGACCTTGACCTTTGAGCTAGGGGTATGCAAACTGTGCATGACACATTGTTTTATTATGGGGTACATTTGTGCCCAGTATATTAAAATAGATCCCTTCATGGATGACAGAGTTATGGACCAGACAGGAAAAGGGCCCTGTTGACCTTCAATCTCCAAGTGTGACATTGAGCTTGGGGTCCGGGTTTTGCGCATGGCACGTCATCTCATCATTGGGGACATTTGTGTCAAGCAATATTAAAATCCCTTGATGAATGACAGGACACGAAATTGCGGACGGACGGACGGGATGACGGACTGACAAACAAACGGAGTCAGTACATACGATTTTTCGAATTGGTATGCCATTTTACCACATATTTTGATAAATTACAAACTAAACGCCCTGGTTCAGAAGACTTTTGCCGGGGGTAATGCTGCATTTCTCGGTTGCAACTTCGGTAAACCTTTTTTACAAGTTGCATATATAAAAGTTATACTATGTGGACCTGTGACAAAGTTTGTAAAGCCTTTTCCTTTTTATTGAACAATAGTTACGTCATGTTTGGGAATGCAGTTTTGAGAGAAGTAATTGGTATTCCCATGGAATTTGTTTTATATTGTCATGGAGGGGTTTTTATGTTGAGCCTTTATCCAGATACGCAGGCATACATTATCACTGCATTTGATAATAATCACGCCATCTGGATGATATTTTTAATATGGATAATCCGTTTATTTGCTCAACTGGTGGATATTTTTTTATCCCTGGGAGCTTCAGTTAAACAAATCTAACAGTTCCGATGCTACTGCTTCCTTCTTAGATTTATATCTATTTATGACAATATTGTACATACTAAAATTTACGACAAGAGTAATGAATTTGATTTTAGTATTGTAAATTTCCCCAATTCGGATGGGGATATACCTCAGGCTAAATCTTAAGGGATGTATATTTCACAGTTAATTCGGTTTGCCACAACGTTTAGTCATGTTGATGATTCCAATAAACATAACTGATATAGGCGACTGCGCAAATAGTTTGCTAAATTTTACTACCGTATTATAATTCAGTAGTTGTTCAAAGAGGTATTTCAAACCTCGATTTTTATGGGGACCATACGGGTCATGGTAATTTTCCAACGCTTTATAAAACGAGGTTATGACTCAAATGCATTTTTAGTGTTCAGCTACGCTTTTCTCTTTGATTTTGTCTATCGGGACTGGACTGTTTCGATTTCTGTCTTCTGGCCTGTTTCATTGGACCCTTAAGGTTGTTTTTTAGAATGCTCTGTCTTCTGCAAAGGGATTGAGTACACGCGTTTTTGGTTCTTCATGTTTGCTTTTTATGTAAATTTACAAGAGCATTTTTGTGTTTTACATGCTTTGCCTTCTGTTGCCATTGCGTATGCTAGGGACTTACTTCGCGGGGATAACTTTTACTTACACTGTCCAGTGACTTTGGATCATGGTTGGGATAAGAGTGAGGTTAGGTTCGCACCATAAACGTTAGTCTAAGCTCCCCAGTGGTGGTTTTGAAACAGCCGTTTCACGGCGGTGCCCCTATTCTTTCCTTTATTTGTTCGTTTTGTCCTCTTGTGTTTGCTGTGTATGTGGGTGATGGTCGTGTGCACGTTTGCTTGCTGGGAATTGCAATTTGGAGAGGTAATTTTTGAACATGGCATTTGCTGTTGGATGTTTATCATTGTTTAATTATATTTTATGTCTCCCACCACACAATGGTATGGGAGACATATTGATTTACTCCAGTCTGTTTGTGTGTGTGTCTGTCTGTGTGTCTGTCTGCCACAAAGATTGTCCGCACTCTAAGTCGAACATTTCTCATTTGATTTTCACTAAACTTAAACAAAATGTATTTGACCATTAGACCTCGGCCAAGTGCGATAACTAGCCAAATCGGTCTAGGCGTAACGGAGTTATGGCTCTCGATATACCAAACATCGGCCTTGTTACTCTTGTCCGTACTCTAAGTCAAACATTTCTCATCCGATCTTCACCAAATTTAAACAAAATGTGTTTGACTATGAGACCTCGACCAAGTTTGATAACTAGCCAAATCGATCGAGGCACTTTGGAGTTACGGCCCTTGAATTACCGAAAAATCGGCCTTTTTACTCTTGTCCGCACTCTAAGTCGAATATTTCTTATCCGATCTTCACTAAACTTGAATAAAATGTGTTTGACCATGAGACCTCGACCAAGTTTGATAACTAGCCAAATCAGTCCAGGCATTTTGGAGTTACGGCCCTGGAATTACCAAAACAAATCGGCCTTTTTACTCTTGTCCACTTTCTAAGTCGAATATTTCTCATCCGATCTTCACCAAACTTGAACAAAATGTGTTTGGCCATAAGACCTCAGCCAAGTTCGATAACTAGCCAAATCCACCCAGGCAATTATGGCCCTTGAATTACTGATTGGATCCTCTTGTCCAGACCATCTAATTGGATCCACTCGTCTAAACCATCCAGAGAAACTAAATATTTTTCATAGGGGCAGTTGTGGGAGACATGCGCTTTTCTCAAAAGCATCTCTAGTTTTTTATGTTAAATGTGCAAAAAAAGTGTTCATATGGAATTTTTTTAATGAATTTATATAACAAGCTCCTTTTTAACCGGAAAAGGTAGTAGCATATAAATCAAGCATAATTTTTTTCTTAGACAGAAATGATATATGTCTATAGGCATATGATTTGATCAGTAAGCTATTAAGAATCTTAGTGGTAGGGAACGAAACGTAGGAGTGGAAAAAGAAGTTTACTGTTTTGGTAATTGTTATGTTAGAGATGCAGGTAAGTTCCCCCGATAAAATTCACGTGAACTTTCCTGTAAAACTTCAATTGTCAATGGCGTCTAGAACTTACAATGGGAGACTGTAAAGCACCATCCGTGCTTTTCCTAACCTTTCCTGTGAAAATAATCAATACAAAAGAAGTTTGAAGATTCATGTGTAAACTTAATTAGGCTTATTGTGCCGTCATTTTACGATATATAAAATTCTTACCTGATATGACGAAAGTTTCTTTACTGTTTACTATTTCTGTTTGACGATAGCAAGTGACATGGTAACACTGTTCAAATTTAATGTAACTAACATATGACTATTAACAGACTTTATCCCACCATCATACAAGATATAGCACAAAATCGGCCTGTCTGAAAAACTTTGCTTTATCTAGTCAGTGTCAAGGTATCACTTTTGCGGGAACTTTTGAAATCACATATTTTATCAAAATTTTGCATTTAAATCATCACCATTGCAGGCCCGTAGGCAGAGGTAAGAAAATTGGGAGGCACTTTCTAGGGATGTCCGGGGGCATGCTTCCCCAAGAAAGTTTTTAAGCTCACCTGATCCAAAGGCTCAGAGTGAGATTTTGTGATCGCTCACCTTCCGGCTTCCGTCCGTCCGTTCGTCCGTCGTCCGTCCGTCCACACTTTCCTTTAAACAACATCTCCTAAACTATCAAACCAATTTTGATAAAACTTTACAGAGATGATCCTTGGATGGTCTTCGTTAAGAAAATATAGACTTATATAGGGAAAAACTTTGAAAATCTTCTTATCCAAAACCATAAGTCCTTTGATATTTAGTATGTAGCATCAACTAGTTGGTCTCTACAAAATTTATTCAAATTATCCCCCTGGGATATAATACGGCCCCGCCCTAGGGCGTCACATTACTTCTATAGACTTATATAAGGAAAAACTTTGAAAATCTTCTTGTCAAAAACAAGAGGGCCTAGGGCTTTGATATTTGGTATGAAGCATCATATAGTGGACCTCTACCTAGGTTATTCAAATGATTCTCCTAGGAGGAAATATTGCTCCGCCCAGGGTGTCACTTGGTTTATATAGACTTGTATAGAGAAAAAACTTTAAAAATCTTCTTGTCTAAAACCACAAGACCTAGGCTTTTGATATTTGGTTTGTAGCATTGCCTTGTGGTTCTCTACCAAGATTGTTCAAATTATTTCCCTGGGATGAAAAGAAGTCCTGCCCTGGGGTCCCAAGTTTTACATAGACTTATATGGGGAAAAAATGACCATGAATATGACCGACTGACCTACTTTCTTGTTTTTGAAGCTTTAGCAAAGAAATTTGTTCAAGCAAGCAACTTTACTCAGGTGAGCGATAAAGGGCCATCATGGGCGTCTTGTTTTGAGGGTGCCATTTAGTGCATTTTTCTGCATTTCAATCATGTTTTTGTTCCTTTTAAGATATCTATTTTGGAAGAAAATAAATGACATTTAAAAGATTCGCATACAGTTTTGAAGAAAAATAGGAATTTTGAAATAGCAAAAGTATTTGCGATTATTGTCACTCTAAAATGCTCTTTTAAAGGCATATGGTCATGTTTGCTTGGTTCTTACTTCTATTTAGTAAATGTATGTTCACTTATAAACTTTTTAGCATGATTGACATGAAACGAAAATTTGAAAGAAGCAACATAGTTTATGCATATACAAATACAATACAGATATGTAATTATAAATGTGCTTAATACATAATGCCAGTAGTAGGAAGTTCCTGTTACGTCTTAGTGTCCCACAGGGCTGGTGGAGTCTTATCCCTTCACTCTTCCCGCTTTTCATCAATGATCTGGACTACCGAAAGGAGTTTAGGCCGCACTCTACGCTGATGACCTGATATTATGGTGTAAGGAAGAACATGACAAAACAGGCACACACAGGATGCAAGAAGCCATCAACAAGCTTTTAGCTTGGCTGAAGATTGGTGTGTCTCGATCAATGCAAAGAAATCGTCCACTACACTATTCTCCCTGTCGTCAAAACAGACGGCGGGAAAAATCAAGATGGGAAATACTTCGCTGACTGTAGCAGACGAGGCACAATACCTTGGAGTGAGTTCCGAGAGACCTTTGACAAACGGCTAACCTGGAAACCCCACATTAGTCAAGCAGAAGGAAGGCACGTAGGAAGCTGGCCATGATGAATAAACTTGCTGGAACAACATGGGGAGCAAATGAGCAAATACTGAAGGCAGTATATCAGGGAACGGTGAGACCTTATTTAGAGTATAGCTTAACTGCCTGGTCCATTACTTCTATACCTAACCAACAGGTTCTAGACAAGGTTCAAAACCGAGCATTGCGGATGATGACAGGTGCAACAAAGTTTATACCAATCTCCTTCATGGAGAAGCTAACAAGTACATCCGTTACAGGACAAGAGACATGCAAAGGTCCTGCTTCAAGCAAAGAAGTTCAGGTCTTTTCAAGGCCATCACATGAAGCCAATGTTGAAGGCTACACAAAAAATCGGCTCAAACGTAGCAGCTTCGTTCACGAGGCAAAGAAACTCAGTCGAGAGTTTTAAACTGAGCTGCACATACCAACGACTCTCCTAGGTAGTGAAGACATAATAAACCCACTAACGAATGCCCTGTTCTCAGCGACTGTGAGACTTGCTGTTCCTTTTCTTGACCGCGGGAAGCAAGAGGATCAAGGCATTCGGAAGAGCCTCACACTTGCTATGATCAATGAAGACTATCCTCCGATAAAACATGGACTCATGTCTACACAGATGGAGTAGTCACATGCGCCATCTTTTGCGCCTTCAAAGATGGAGAAGCAGGAGGTTTTATTCAACCCATCTGGCAAGAGAGAAACACTACATGCAGCCACAGGAAAACACTGCAGCAATAACCAGGACGAGAGTAAAGCATTTATGAAGACTGACTCAATGGTTGAAGACTCGGCAGAAGAAAGCTGCTCAGTCGTCTTTCTCACAGATGCACTGTCTGTCATGGAAGCTCTGATCCACAATTACGCGCCGCAACTAGCCAGGAAAAAAAGAGAGCCTGACTATAACCTGCAAAGTAGCACTTTAGTGGATTCCATCCCATTGTGGACTTGTAGGCAATGAAGAGGCAGACCATCTGGCTAGGCTAGGAGCTCAGTCAGAACAACCAACAACACCTGTGAGCTATAAAGAGAAAGTCACCATCATCAAGGCACTAACGAGACCAAGGATTGAGGAAGGTGCTTTTCATCTCCTTGATCGGTCTGAACAAGTGATGCTGGTCCGGCATCGCTCAGTGCACAACAAGCTCAATGCTCACATGTACAAGAAATACAGACTGGCACCATCACCAACTTGTCCATGCGTAGAGGAAGATCAGACTATGGAGTATATACTTCAGATATGTAAAAAGCATGGCCGGGAGCGAGCTGCAACTTGGCCGATAGATACGGTAACCTCAATCCGCCAGAAACTATATGGAGGCATTGAGGATCTGCGGAAAATCACAAATTTTATCGAGGCTACTGGTCAAACAGTATTGTCGTGAACGAAGAAGAAGAAGAAAAATTTGACCTGGCCGGATGAAGTTAATCTCTGGCTGATACAAATAATGGTAATCTTAAAAAGCGAGCAAAATAGGTGGAGCTCCAGTGATGATTCCAGTATAAGTTAGATGGCAAGTAAATAAAAAATCAGGTTGCCTGACAACATATCCTGCACAATAATGCAGCGGACCGCCGCGAAACCCCGCCCCGCCAGATCGTTTAAAATGCACTATAATAAGATTTAATCAAACGCTATGCCCTGAGTTGAATCCCATTACTTTCATATTCAAGGCTTTTTAACTTCAACGCAATGTCATTAAGGCGGGTTTGCAATGCGACTTATATGACAAGGTATAATGCAAGTAGTATTAAGAATACTTTACCTGGATATAGTTTTACGTACTGTATCAGTTTACGTATCAGATACTTTTTTTTTAAATAACTTACTTAAATTTTCACCTTAACTAAAGTAAAGATATCAGGCAGATGAGTTCCTTTTATCTTATGTTATCTGTGTTTCAGAATGCAATAGAAGCGATGTTGCCGTTGATAGAATTGTACCATAAATAATTATTTGCATAAAGGTTAATTCTTTTTATGAAATTACAGTACGCAATTTAAGCCGTCCGACTTTACTACTGATACTAATTTCTTTGTGCAATTTATCATTATGTAGACTGTAGGTTAGGTCCTTTGAAGTATTATTTTGTATTCTCTTGTTTCATGAAGACCATACTGCGCAGTTATTTAGACTTCAAACCGATTTTTTATGGAAGGTAATGTATTTGCGTTGTTTCGTTTACGGGATCAAAACTATTTTATCGCAAGTTTTGCAAAGAAGCATCTCGAGTAAATACGGTATCTGACAATAAATCTACAACATAGAACAATTAGAATTGATAATGTAGATAAACCAGTTGAATAAGAAAATATGTGGAGGGCATGTGGTTGTTTGCTGTCACCAACAAGGGGAATATTGAAGAGTTTCATAACATTCAAAACGATTTAAAAAGTTGTTTGGTTCTGACAAGTTCATGGTTATGTCTGCTAGTCCATCTCTCATTCGGCCAGAATGTGTATATGTCCATCTGTCGTAGAGGTTACGTTAATTTACTTCTAGTAGTTAAATGGATTTGAAATTGGAAGAAATCTTGTTCATCCAAACTATAGGCAGCCGAGATAAAATATAATGTCATTTAACAGATGATTGACTCGTTTAATTAATGACTACCGGGTATTTTAATAATTAGGTTCGTAATATTTATTTATGAACTTTACCTTTTTTATTTTCAAACTGCTTTTTGGGGCATAAAGAAACAATTTGAAATTGCAATCGGGCACTATTGTTCAGCTAAACGTAATGTCTGAACAGAGTCACAGAATGGTCATTTGCGAAATCCGCTAGTCAGGACAATGTGACAGATCCAATTATTCCAATGAAATTATTCGACTAACGCAATGTACACTTCTGTTTATATTAACATGTTTAGATAATTGCAAGTCATTGCAGGGTATAAATTATTTATCATCTGTATTCGTAATCGAATTATATCAGAAAGTGTTGACAAAATAAAAAAAAAAAAAAAAAAAAAAAAAAAAAGCACCAAGATGACATCTATTTTTCTTACAAGAGCGATTCCTGGCATTTACCGAGTCAGCTGCACCAAACATAATGTGTATTACTTCGGAAAGATTGAATAGCTCTGTACTGACAGAGAGGAAGCAAAATATTTCCCACTTTATACTCGTATAACTACGACAAATATCATAGCTTTACAGCAAATATTACTTAGTAACAATTGTATTTATTAAATAATGATATTGTTTTGAGTTAAGATCGAAATATATTGCATCGAGAAATAACCATGTGCAATAATTGCACTAGTGTCGAACGATTCTGATGATTATGAATGGAATATATAAGCCGTGCCATGAGAAAACCAACATAATGGGTTTGCGACCAGCATGGATCTAGACCAGCCTGTCTATCCGCGCAGTTTGGTCAGGATCCATGCTGTTCGCTTTTAAAGCCTATTTGAATTGGAGAAACTGTTAGCGAACAACATGGATCCTGACCAGACTGCGCGGATCCGTGCTGGTCGCAAACCCACTATGTTAGTTTTCTCATGGCGCGGCTCAATTATCTTAATCTAACATGTAAAACAAAACACATATTCCTTTTCATTTCATGTTTCATCAAGCTTTTACCCATTTTACCCGCGCAACACCACATGAAAGCACAATTTCCCGCACGACTACTTTGCGAACTTAAATATTCAATCTTATACATTTTGATACGATAGTTGACTACTGTCATGTTGTTGATGTTGTTTATGTTAATCTTTGTCTTGATTGAAGTATACCATTTACAGAAAGTCAAACGTTTTATAACCCGTATACTTTGGGTCCTAGACTGAAATCAAAATAGCAACTTTTTCTGAATGCTAAAATTTCAATCGTCTCATCTTATAACATACAACAATGATAATTAAAAAATAAACGAATAATTATTATTACTGCCTTAAACAGCAAAACTACGCTTTTAAATTTACAATATACGTCAAAAAATTCAAATTAGGATGTAACTTAGCTTGCGAACACATCACTAGGAATATTGTTCTGTGCATATATATTGTTTAGGTATGTATACGCTTCTTTACAATTAATTATCATAAATCTATGCCAAGAAATATGCTCTTCTAAAGAATGGGAACATTTAAATATTTGAAAAGAAAACTTTTGATTTCAGAATGATGCTTTCATCTATTTGAAGCGAAGAAATAATTTATCCATTTTCCTTTCTTGATTTAAAATATGATTATACGTGTTAGTTTCTTTTAAATCTATTTTTTGATATAGCCATTTTTTTCAAATATACCTGCTATTTTTTTTCTAAATGAAATCTCAGACTTTGATATTATCAATGTTGCTTATATTTATTCTTTTATGACGGAACTTTATTAACTATGTTACTTTTTAATATACTCAGTATGTTCGAATAAAATCGTACTTGTACATATTGCAAACATTAGTAAGTGTAGAAGGACATGGCGTAGATCTAATCAGATCTTTATTTTTTTTTACAAATATATGTAAGCAGATATTTAAATAAGCGTTAAAACAGGGAGGCACCAGCCTCCCTGTGCCTCAGTGTAGCTACGGGCCTGCATTGTACTGGAAATGTCTGAACTTAGAAAATGAGTGGTCAAATCAAAAGCTTTTATCCTGAAACAAAAAAGTAATTGCTATTTTTCACTTTTACAGCATTTCAGCCGGATATTTTGAAAAACATGGAAATGTTCTAACTAAGAAAATAAATGGTAAAATCACAAGTTTTTATCCAGAAACAAAAAAGTTATTGCATTTTTTCGATTTTCCACAAACTGAATTACACTTGCAAACGTCATATTATATGACGTCAGGTCTGCACGCTGTTGCTCTTTCCAACGACCTTTTCCCAATTTTCTGAGCAGGTAGGATAAATAGAATATTAGATTACTGTCTGAATTTTTTTTTTTAAATTAATTAGGCTCGTCTACGAAAAAATATAAGGCTCGGCAAAGCCTCGCCTAATTTACTTTCTTCAACTCGCCTAATAAATTTAAATTTATCAGACAGTAACCTAATATTCTCTATTTATATTCAGCCAGTCGAATGGAGCTCTACTGACCGTGATAGAGGTCTTGTACTTGGTCATCTTAGGAACTATGGTTTAGGAAAACTTGCCGCATGCATTTTGACTGAAATACCACAGAAATGGGTTAATGGGCTAGAAATGGGCTAGAGGGCGTGGACGGTAGCATGCATTTCCACTACCGTCCATGAACAGGCTCAATCAAACCGAGCCTGCAACATTTTCGTTTTTGTTTCCACTTTTTCTATTTTATTATCACAGCAGCGTTGTTTGTGCCGTGTGGCGGCCGTAAAGTGTCTCCCCGTACATTCAATCAGGGCTGTTATATTTCGATCTTCTCAGATCGTTCAGCACGACTTTTATGTCGTGTTACTGGTACTGTTTAGTTTCTCAGCATGAACATTTCGGCCTGGGTGGTTCCAATACTCCCGCTTTCATAGCTTTGGGTATTGTTTAATCACCCCTTGGATATGGTGCCTGCTTTTTAAATTTGCCTTTTGGCAGTTCCTGAGATATGCAGGCTCCATAACTTCAGATCCCATTTCTAAATTCCAGTTTGTTTAGTTCTGCTCATTGTTTTCTCGTTTAGGGCAAACCCATTATTTTAACTGGGGACCATACGCCGCTTTTCACGGAATTACACACTAGTGTAGCATTGAAGGTTCCATGTGCACCGCCGTATGAACACATCTGCGGATGTCTCTAAATTGTTTTTTGTACTTTTAGCATGTGTAAATGTTGAGTTCTGCTCAACCTGGGGCTAGAGGGCGTGGACGGTAGCATGCATTTCCACTACCGTTCATGAACAGGCTCAATCAAAAACCGAGCCTGCAACATTTTCGTTTTTGTTGTGTTGAGCGACCTGTGGAGTTTCCACTTTTTCTATTTTAATACTACATAAATAAACCCAAATTAAACAAAAATCATGCAAAAGCTTGGTTGCTCTATCTAATAACCTTTCGCGGAGAAAAATGGCTGATTTTCTTAAATGGATAGAAACGCCATTTTGAACTATATCAAGATCTGTAACATTTCATCGTTATTTTTTCCTCTAACGTCACAGACCCCACGCGTGTACTTTTTCTCTGCCAGTTTTCCGTATTTTTCCTTTCTTTCATTCTCTTTCAACTTCTCTTGCTCCCTTTCAGCTCTCTCTGCCTCTTTCCTTCTTCGTTTTGCAGCCTTCATCTCATCATCAACTTTTTTCCGTCTAATTTCTCTCTTTTCATCACATAATTATTTTTCTCTTCCTGCTTTTCCATCTTGGTGTCCTCTCTTTCCTTCAAATACAAGTAACATTAATGCATCAAATATCGAGACAACAGCAACAACAGGGATAAAGGGCAGGGTATGTGATAGAAGATTATACTGGTCACTTTATTTGTGACAAGTTATACAATTGCCTGCGCTCTAGACAGGCATAAAACACACGTTATTTATCTGTCTCTTGTAAACATCATGTTTTTGCTTCATTTTAAGTCATCTTTAATCAATACTATCCTCTTTCTTCCCTTAAAATGTAGATTATGAAGTAGGCAGACTTATTTGTTACGTTTATTTATATTGTTTGATAGTGAAACTTCATCAAGAAAATATTTTGTGAGGCGTTCAGAACTATTCAGCCGTTTTACTCTTTATCATACTACCATTGATACACGAACTACCTGTAACACTTGTAACATCTCGTCTCCCGAAATCACCCTGCCCCTTGTATCAAGTATGTCCATTTTTTTCTTCTATGACAAAGGTTTTGCTATTGGTGCTACAAGATCCTCTGCCAGAGAAGCTGGAACGACTTCCCTTTTGACTAGAGGATTCTGGCCGATAAATTGTCCGCAGGTCTCGTACGTCTGTGTGGGCTACTCTGATAAAAAAGCCCCACAGTGCTATCAGCAAATAAGTTGACTAACGTCGATAACCTCATGATTGACTGGCATTATGCAAGCAAGCCTGAAAGCTTTTTTGACTGTTGTAGATGGTGTTCTGTCAATTGCGTAGTTCAGTAGTACTTGCAGTCGAGACTTACCAAAGGTACACCGTGACCGTGCAAAACCAACACTTGAAGCAAGTGTGTCAACTTTTTCCTTCAGTAGTCCGATTACACGGACATCGAGTGGCTACGGGAAGTGCGATGTATGTGTAGGTAGCCCTACCAGTATGACACCTTCTGTTCTGGCTTGCTCAATTAAAGACAGAGAAATGTGGGAATCCTGATTGTCCATGAGTAGCAGCACTGGACAAGCTCTACCACAGGTACAAAGGTTTAATGCTATCTTATTGCTATAATTTGCAAACAGGCTCAATAAGAGATTGATCGATTGGCCTACTGACACAATTTTTGAAGTTGAGAACATCAAGGGTTACTGAAAAAGGAAAGCTAATGTGTCGGTTAAGAAAATACTACTGGTACCTGACAATCCATCCTTGTAATTGCGATGTGGCATACCGCCTTTAAAAATCACCAAGGTTGGGATAAACCTCCCGTCTGTCGAAACACATAAATGTGCTTTGGTGTGATCAGCTACCATTAACTTCTGCTAGATCACGTGACATGTCCTTGGCCCTATAACATTTCCGCCAGCAGTTTCCTTTCCAGACTAGTAAGTTTCATCACAGTTGTACACCTAAAACAGTCATGCGGTTAAGTTGGAGACAAAGGTATGAGCCGTGCCATGGGAAAACCAACATAATGGGTTTGCGACCAGCATGGATCCAGACCAGCCTGCGCATCCGCGCAGTCTGGTCAGGATCCATGCTGTTCGCTAATGGTTTCTCTATTTACAATAGTCTTTCAAAGTGAACAGCATGGATCCATGCTGGTCGCAAAGCCACTATGTTGGTTTTCCCATGGCGCGGCTCATATAAAGAAGTGTAATTGTTTATATCGGAATCGGAATATGTCACATAATACAAACAGTGTCGCTTATGAGATATTATGAATTTATCTGTAAAAAGACGAAATTTCAAAAGTTTTACGCACCTGTGATCGTTTATCTAGTACACCATGTTTTGCAGCATATCAGACCAGAACAGAAAAAAGTCGTTGACGACCTTCTTATTGGGCATTCTGCTCCTACCCCTGTCGCGGCTCTCATGATTTCTGAAGGCCAGCTGTGGATAGTCAGCTCTGTCATTTGGTCCTTCTTCTAAGTTAAACAACGTTGTACGACCTATAAGCCATTTAAACATACGTTACAAATGCACGGCTACTAAACGCTAGCGCCACCACCAAATTGAGGTGATAAGGAAAAGAGCTATCGACATTTCCGTGGTGCAGCTATCGCCCGTTTCTGCTTGTAAACACGTGAGTAAAATTTATATTTTATCTTATATTTTTATTGATATAGCTTTTTTCGAAAATTGGAGAATGTAATTCATGTAGTTCCGTGTAACAACACTTTTACTACAGGTTGGCTGTAATTTCATTAAAATATTATGCAAATTGTGGTGCCAGGAGCTTTTCTCCCGGATCTGACAGTGGCATATTTTCATATTGGCCAGTATTCGAACACCATTCCGATGAATAGACACACTGTAAGAACATACCTGCGCATGCAAATGGTGTAGAACTGAATTACACGCATTCCCATACACCAAAGAATTACGAAAAACACGACTATTTTTGAAAGTGGTGGCGCTATAACTCTAGTGGTGGCGCTATACAGTAGTGGTGGCGCTATTGTATATGATTAGTGGCTAATATATTCAATTTTAATATATGAAAATGTCTGTCTGCAAGCCACGGAAATTTCTACAATAATAATAATCGATGTTATTAATCTAAGCTACACTATACCCGAATTATGTTACTCAACAAAATACATGTAGTAACCTCTACATGATCGCAAAATAATCTACATGTATATGGATTCAGATTGTATTTCTAAGCTCTATTGATAAATCATATTTTAACGATTTGAATTGAAAATGTGCTGTACTCACTTTTCAGAAAAAATTGTGAAAGTAAGGTCTTTTGTTTACAATGATATGCAAACGACGTATAAAAACAAAGGGAAGTAATTTTCAGAATCTTAGTTTAAAAAAATAAATTCTACACTATCTTTAAATTATTTCCTGGACACAAATTTTTGTTTTAAATAAATGTATTACTACTATTTTTCTTGACCTGAATTCAAAATAAACTTACGTTTGTATTTAAGTAGAACATTTAAAGGTAAGAAATAATTCCACATTTATATTTTAAACAAAGGAAAATATTTTATTTGACTACAAGAGTCCCAGGGGTCTGTGAGTATTTTGTTCTTTTTTTTTCTTGGATAGAGAATATTTCATAAAGGTAAATAAACTATGATCGGGGTTTTCTTTCTTTAATAAAATAATATCTTGCAGGAAAATTATCAATTAGAGAATATTGGTGTTTGTTTTGTTCCGGATGCCACGGGTATGAAACGTTGCCTGTGGCACAAAATGTGCCGCACTGAAATGAAGGCATCGCGCTTCCGACGGCGCAGGCATTGCGCAGGATGTTTACAAAAATAACGAGCAAGGTGAGTAAAATTGAATGTTTTTGGTTATTGTCTTTTTACAGTAAAACCTTTTTAGAAATCGGGGAATGCAGCGGGATGTAGTTGTGTCTTGCCAACAAATCCATGCCCAGTTTGTGAAGAAATATGTAATATTGTTATTTTGCGCGTGTTTTTCATCGGATACAGTAACGTGAAAATTACAAAAGCAGTGAATATTCCGAGTCATTTCACCTCCTGCTGAAAAAGGAATGATAAATTTCTGTAGTATATCATATAAAGACATGATATCTGATCGATTGAGATAAAATACATGCCTAGGAAAAGGCATATCCCCTCGTTCTGCCGACATTTCAGTCCAGTGCCGCAGGCATCTCGATGGTGCCGCAGACATCTTGAATACTATTGTAGTCGGTAGTACGTGTAATTTCGACCTTCTAACATGCATTGAAGTACAAAAATATCAATAACAATGTTGTTCCTCCAGTTATTGTAGTAGTAAGACAAATCTTCTCAGTCCGAACTTTGTAATATAAATAGCAATTTCAAGAAGTTTGCATTATTTTTCTCGCTGTTTAGGGGAATGGGGCCAGGGAAAATCACGTCATTTTGTATAGATTTGGGATTCATTTTCTCCCGTAAAATAGCAATATTCAATTACTAAACATCCCATTTGTAACAATTATTGATGCTTATAGTTCAAAGCAAGGTATGAAAACCAGCATCGGAGCACAAAAACTGTCATAACTTTTGTCATTTTTCAACCAATTTTAATGTTTTTGTTTCAGCATCGAGTTTTTTTTCTTTACAGTTTGGGCGTACTTTTTTATTAGCGGCGAGCTGAATTTCACCCCCCTCCCCCTCCAAAAATAAATAAATAAATAAATAAATGGTGAGATTCGCAGTTTTGGCGTTGTTCTAATTATTTCTGAAATTCTACAAAAATATTAACGTATTTTACTCACTCTTTGTCTTCAACTATGATTTACGTCTGTGCACTGACTGTACACATAAAGTTTTCGTCTGATCATAAGGAGAAATGATTTTCTTTTTCCTTTTAATATACACTGAATGCATGTACATCCATCTGAAAATATAATATAAACAAGATATTTAACTACCGATAACTTCATTGCTTCTTTTCCACACAAAACTTGGGAACGGTATCGTTTTAAGGGAAGTTTCATGTTTTTACGGTTTTTTTGTGTGTCTTTTTTGCGTTCCTTTTCTTCGGAAAGCCAAAACAGTGATTTTTCGCCATTTTTTTTCGGGGGTTGGGGGAGGGGGACGAAATTCAGCTCATCGCTTATCAAAATAGATCTAGTACGCCCGAACTGTAAAGAAAAAAACTTGATGCTGAAACAAAAACATCAAAATTGGTTAAAAAATGACAAAAGTTATGACAGTTTTTGTGCTCCAATGCTGGTTTTCATACCTTGCTTTGAACTAAACATCAATAATTGTTAAAAATAAGAATGTTTGGTAATTGAATATTGTTTTTTTTTTCAAAGAGAAAATAATCCAAATTCGATACAAAATGACGTGATTTTCTCAACTGGGAGGCACCTGGTCCCATCCCCCAAAAGAACAAGAAAAAATATTGCGAAATTCTTAAAATAGCTATTAATATTACAAAGTTCGGATTGAGAAGATTTGTCTTACACAATAACTGGAGGAACAACATTGTTATTGATATTTTTGTACTTCAATACATGTTAGAAGGTCGAAATTACACGTACTACCGACTACAATAGTATTCAAGATGACTGCGCCTCTCACGATGTCTGCGGCACCATCGAGATGCCTGCGGCACTGGACTGAAAAGTCGGCAGAACGAGGGGATATGCCTTTTCCTTGACATGTATTTTATCTCAATCGATCAGATGTCATGTCTTTATATAATATACTACAGAAATACATCATTCCTTTTTCAGCAGGATATGAAATGACTCGGAATATTCACTGCTTTTGTAATTTTCACGTTACTGTATCCGATGAAAAACACGCGCAAAATAACAATATAACATATTTCTTCGCAAACTGGGCATGGATTTGTCGGCAAGACACAACTTCATCCCGCTGCATTCCCCGATTTCTAAAAAGTTTTTACTGTAAAAAGACAAGAACCAAAAACATTCAATTTTACTCACCTTGCTCGTTATTTCTGTAAACATCCTGCGCAATGCCTGCGCCGTCGGAAGCGCGATGCCTTCATTTCAGTGCGGCACATTTTGTGCCGCAGGCAACGTTTCATACCCGTGGATGCGTCAGCAGTGCCGTAACAGCGCCACCACTACTGTATAGCGCCATCACTAGAGTTATAGCGCCACAACGTTTAAAAATCCTTGTATATTTCTTCTAACCCGAGATTCTATTATTCATGGTGTGTGCGTATATAATTATTTATCATTTCTACACCTTTTGCATGCGCAGGTATGTTCTTACAGTGTGTCTATTCATCGGAATGGTGTTCGAATACTGGCCGATATGAAAATGTGCCATTGTCAGATCCGGGAGAAAAGCTCCTGACACCACAATTTGCATATTATTTTAATGAAATTACAGCAAACCTGTAGTAAAAGTATTGTTACACAGAACTACATTCTCCGATTTTCAAAAAAAGGTTCTATCAATAAAAATATAAGTTAAAATATAAATTTTACTCACGTGTTTACAAGTAGAAACGGGCGATAGCTGCACCACGGAAATGTCGATAGCTCTTTTCCTTATCACCACAATTTGGTGGTGGCGCTAGTGTTTAGTAGCCGTGAAATGAAATGTAACTAACTGTAAAATATTATACTTTACTCAATCGAAAAAAATCTTTGAAATGTAACCATTTGTGTTGAATTAGAAGCTATCAGAATTGCAGTAAGACACGGACAGCTGGGGTTTGGACCAGCCTCTGCCCTGGTCTACAATTTGGCCAAATGCAATAAAGACCATTGAACAACATCAAAACAGCTTCTAAAATAACAATTTAATCAAAATAATTCCACACACAAAATTATAGAAATACCCACTGATCTCCTATCTTCTACAAGTCTTGGGCAGGTCGAAGCTTGTCCAAACCCCAAGTATCTGTGCAGTAAGAGAAAGGGTGTCACTGAATCAATGTTCTAAGTTCAAAATTACAACCTGATGCAGGTCTCGAACCCACGATCCCCGCTTGCACTTGCAACTGAGCTTATCGGGCAATCACTAACTCGGACAATTTATATACATTATATACACGTGTATAACGTAAGGGATACAACCAAAACTTCGCCTAGCACACAGTATGTGTACCGCGTTACCTCCCTTGAATAAGAATCAATGTTTTATATCAAACTTTAAAAGGGGAGAAACTATCAATTAAATTGGTGACGAAGGAATTATCCTTTGCGCATGAGTATTAGCTGTACGCGCGGAATGTAAACAAAACAATTGTAGAGTGAACAGTTCGAGTTTTCTCTGTACGTTTTTACCTTTTGTTGCAGAAAATTCACAGTGCTCTGGTTTGGAGGGTAGCGTTATGAACACAATCGCGATTTCATTGTGAAGAACTTCACGAGACGTAAACTAACGCATTATCGGTTACTACTAGCCGGCGGATACTGCTTCGATACCAGTAATGGTTTCTTTCCATTTTTCTCATTTTTACATTTTAGTGGTCGTCATTATATAGTATCGTATATCGGCATATTTGTGTTCATAGCCATTTTCATTTGTTTCTAGATCGGCCGATTTTTGTTTATGGATCGGCAAAATAATATGTAATGGCAATGATAAAATCACAGAAACAATGTTGGCTAGGTTCTGTTCAACAGTTTCTGTGGTAACGTTAACGTGATAAGATATGCGTTATATAAATGGTGGATGAAAGGATGTTGCTTAGAGTATACGAATAAATTATTGAAGCCTTACAATGCTTAAGAATAAATGAAATATGGGCGGGATGTTGAGAAAAGTGGACTTTATGGCAAAATTTTCTATCTAAATTAAAAAAAAACTTCCTTAAACTTGTATGTATAAATCTTTAGTGTTTACAAAGCTATGTAGGCAATTTAAAACAATAATATACCTTTTCATTGCAACATAACCTTGTTTAATTGTACTTAGATTTTATAAACGTATGATGTATAAACTGTACATCTAATTAAACATTTAACAGTTACACGAAGAACATAATATTTAGTTTTACAAGATATTAAAAGACAATATGTTCAAGATAATTAATAAATACATTTATAGTATATATAAATATAATATTAATACGAATAGTGTTTCTTCATTTGTTGATACAATTTAGAGCAATATATAAGAATTAAATGCATTTTTGTGTGTTTAGACAGATTTAAACCGCAGTGGGACTTCTTGCAAATCCATGAAATGTGCTAACAATTCTTGGATGATTTTTAAGAAATTCCAATGTGGTTTATATCCATCTAGACGCAATAAAATAGTAGTCAGTCCTTACCGTTACATTTTTACATCGGCTTGCTCTAAAGTATCAGAAATTCGCAAACACTACGGATGTACGTATAATGTACTGACAAAAGGCTAGGATCAAGTTTAACCTAGGGTAAATAGTATACATTCAATGTGTGTGTACATTCAATGTAGAAACATTCAATGAGGGAGAATTAACGCCGACCGTTGATATATTCAATATTTAAAGACCAACTCACGATAAATTGTTATCCGCCTGTCGATAAAAATAGGTCCAAATTTGTATTCAAATTATCCTTAAATCCAGGATATATTCATATAATTGATTCCACTCTGCTAAGAAATCATAGTTTCAGCTTCAGTTGAAATTTTGGTGTCCAGTTAATAAGATTTGTTTTGTCAAATTAGTCGAATGATGTCAGATCGCACTTTCTATCCCGCGGAAATGGCAATCCTTCATATTGTTTATACTAAAGTACACGCTCTTTTCTTTCTACACAAAAGCATAAAGTGAATGTAAATATTGACTTTTAAATACGTTTTTTCGCCACTTGTATTCATAATTATTCAATGAAATGGTACGTATCAAACGCCTATACTAATCGTACAAATAACGCCACAGACGATTTTCACTCATGTAGTACAAATGCACAAGCAATATCAAAATTCACATAAAATATGCAATGACATGAATTTATAAAACACCAACACAATTCTAATGCATATAGTTACATACGTTTACACCAGTATTCACATAAAATATGTATTGCAAAAACATAAAATTATACAACACTAACACACCTTTTGTCTCAAAATACGATATTACATCAGTATTCACTTAAAATATGTATTGCAAAAACATGAAATTATACAACACTAACACACCTTTTGTCTCAAAATAAGATTACACCAGTATTCACATAAAATATGTATTGCAAAAACATGAAATTATACAACATTAACAGACCTTTTGTCTCAAAATACGATTACATCAGTATTCACTTAAAATATGTATTGAAATAACATAAAATTATACAACACTAACACAAATTTTGTCTCAAAATAAGATTACACCAGTATTCACATAAAATATGTAATAACATGAAATTATATAATACTAACACACCTTTTGTCTCAAAATACGATTACATCAGTATTCACATAAAATATGTATTGCAAAAACTTGAAATTATTCAACACTAACACACCTTTTGTCTCAAAATAAGATTACACCAGTATTCACATAAAATATGTATTGCAAAAACATGAAATTATGCAACATTAACAGACCTTTTGTCTCAAAATACGATTACATCAGTATTCACTTAAAATATGTATTGCAATAACATAATATTATACAACACTAACACAAATTTTGTCTCAAAATAAGATTACACCAGTATTCACATAAAATATGTAACAACATGAAATTATATAATACTAACACACCTTTTGTCTCAAAATACGATTACATCAGTATTCACATAAAATATGTAATGACGACATGAAATTATACAACACTAGCACACTTTTTGTCTCTAAATTTCAGAACATGTAGTTCCATACAATTACTTTCAAGAATTAGATATTGATATTACATGTACTGGAAGTTTATATATTAAAAGTAGTCAAAATTACAAAATAGAAAAAGTCACTTTTATTTATTACAAACGTGTCGGCTAGATTAGCTTTCCTCAGGGTATACGATTAACATAATAAAGGAAATGAATTCAGCGTCAAACGACGTCAATGAGGACGACTTAAAACATTTAACAAAATGTTTGATGGAATGATAATATATAGGATCATAGTACGATACATAAATACTGGTGAAAGCATATGTTCAATGGTTACGGAGAGGTACTTACGAACCACAACAACGTTGATATATAGGTATATTACAGATATTTACTAAAGACAAAAGTTAATTCCTTGAGGAGACACAGTACCCAAACGGTACATCCAAGAATACTATTTAGATGCCTTTTTCGAGGATTTGTTACTTATCGATAAGCCTGCATATATTATTATATATTATGTCCTTGAGAGTCAAAGTGTTCAGAAACATGAGTAGTTGTTTCTGGATAATGATTTAATAGAAGTAAAATTCATTCTGTGATTTTCTTTTTGACGTCTTCATATCCTCGTACATGTGTAGAAAAGTATATTAGGATGCGATTTTACATAAATAAGATGAACTACACAGGTTAATGCATATAGAGCACAGTCAGCACACTTGTATAAATTTGCACTATCGAGGCATAATTAAATATTTCAAGTGCATATAAATAACGTTCGCGAGAGGTCCTTTAGTCTTGAGAATAAAATTCGATATATTTTAAAGTATCAAATCAGTTCTGGAGGAGTTTTAGAGAGATGTGTTGGTCAGAACCTGTCGTAGTCCTCCCTAAAACTTGAAACTTAGCACCCGCCGGGTATGTCCTCTCGCGCTCCATATACATGGCGTATTTCTCTATATTTCTTGGCTTCCATTGACTGTTTGCTTTATTATCGATGGTCAAAATGACAGACTGTTCACCTTCTGGACCGCACGTCGGAAATGGAATGGCGTGCTGCATAGCTGTGGTCGAGGATACGATTGATTGCCAAACAAACCGTTTGCCAACAAGGTATTGGTCAGCGTTCGCTTTCGTCTGTAACATTTTTCTGTAGGTTGTTCGACTTTCTCTTTGTAACTCTGGCCAGAACAACAACAACATCTGGTACATGACTGCATATGGACCAAGCGAAAGATCATTACCAGTTGGTTTATACGCCATCTCCCTCTGTCTACGGAAGGCCATGTTCAAATATGTGTACATATAGTTTTCCTCCATCGTGTACGTGTTGATAATCGCCTGAAAGAATTCTTGACGATTTCGACTTTTCTTGATCTTCTTGTAGTTTTTTTCGCATACAACATAAACGGAGTCGCACACCTTATCTCTGACCTCTTTCCATCTCTGGTCAGACTGATTAATTTCACTGAAACTATCTCTAAGAATAGTAATGACAGATTTGTTTGGATTTATTGGATTTGGATGAAAAGCGTTCTTGTATGCAGCAAAGTGACGGTCAACAAACCAAGCCCTTCACCCTGAGTGTAATTGTCCACAGATTGAAACGTTGGTGAATTCTGATCCTCGATTGAGTTTCTGTGCCTCGAAAGAACATTGCTCATGGCTGTATGACCGTAAGCTGCGGCAACTTCTTCAGCATTCATCCGGTCCGTTTTCCCGCACTCAGACATACACTGTTTAGCACGTATATCTTTATCGCATACAGGATATCTCAAAAGCTTCTGCAACACGTGTGTATTATTCCAATAAACTGTTTGATGTAGAATTCCCCAGCGCCGATTTTCTGGAATCACGTTGTATAGCCTATCCCTTCGTGGGTTTTCTGGGTTTCCGAGGATATTCCAAACATTCTCCCACTGACCAGCCTTCGCCGAAGATACCAACACATCAGCCAACCTTGCATCCTCTTCAATGGTGTTTGTCTCCGGTCGTCTAAAGGTAAATGAAAAAATATCTGACAAATATTACTATACTTTATTTTTAATAATACATGGGAACGACTTTATGTTGACGCAACATCGACATACTATACGGCTATGTACAATATTTTATATCATTATTTTATTATCTCTGTTCATGTCTCATAAATCAGCAGTGGCTTTAACAAGCCTTTTCAATTGACCCGGACTAGAGAAACTTCCCACGCAGGGTGAATTATGTGAGAATCGAAATAACATATCCTACGTTAGAAGAGGTTGAATAATTAATCTGTAAATTTTGTTTAGGTAGAATGGAGTTAGATCTATAAATGTTACAATGCTTTAGGGTGTAGAGGATAGCTAACAATTTCTTTCTGGATTCCAGTTCAAAGAAATTAGATTCAGCAACTCTTCTCTGTATATCGGAAGGAAAATGTCTATTCTTTTCAAAAACAATCATTTTTAATAAAACCTCATGTTTTTTTCTCTCCTTGCGATTGTGTACATTTGCGTAGACTTAAAAATTCTATTGAGATCAAGTAATCGGTAATAAAGTTTATTCTTCTTTTTTTGCTTGGTTGCGTTCTTTATTTTGAAAGAATCATTTATTTCTCTCTAAACTGATCATAAAGATCTTCTTATGTTAAATATGATAACAGAAATTTGAATTATTCCAATTCATGACCTAGAACTTCAATGTAATATTGTATATTTTTGTAAAATCATTCAAACCATTGTAATAAAAATCAAAAGTTCAGGCCATTTCACACTAAATACAATGAAATCGAACAGAAAAAAAAACACAACAGAATGCATTATGGGCAACGGGCCATTCGACATACACACTGAAAACGAACCGAAATGTAAAGTGTAATTGAGTAACCGAATTCTGTCCGAAAAGCGGAAAGGTCACGTTTTCCCATAAACTTGTCAATTTTCTAATATCGGTCACAAAACCTTTCAGAATCTTCACGCAATACGGAATTCGTCTTTCTCTTTATAATTTGATGTACCTCTTTTGTTCTACGACTGATGTATGATTGTCTGCATAAGCTATGTCGTCACGTGAAAAGGTACATTTTCCTCGCTCATGGATAGCGTGCGTTAATTGCAATGCAGCCGCAATCATTCGACGATTCTGTCGTCTTGTGGATGTAGCGACAATACATGTTCGTTTTGTGTATTAACTTCTGCAGAAGCACGCGGGAAAATTTGTGATTCGACCTCCGGTCTCGGTCACAGTATCCCAAGGGTTTCTGCAGACGTCAGTATGCAAAACAAACATTTATTGTCACTATTCTTGCGTAAAAAAAACACGATACGAAGACTAAATGACTGTACTGTTTTCGGATGTGATGACTTTGCGTTTCCAGTACAATTTTTATTTCCCATTCTATTGTTCTTGGAGACGGTAAGCATGTTTTAGATATCCATAACTGGGGCCCACAAACTCAAAAAAAAAACTACCAAAAGCATGTACTGAGGGGTTTTAAACGATTTTCTTTCTTGTTATTACAAACATGATATTCTCCATAATTTTGCGTATTACAAACAGGAACACAATTTCAAGAATAATGATTTTTACATTCGAGTTATTTTGAGTACGAACAGTTATTTAGGGTACGGATTAGTGCTACAAGCTTTGAAGATTTACAACAGACACTTGGAGTCTGGAACCGCCACCCCCCCCCCCCCCCCCCCCACACACACTTTCCTCCGCCCTTGCTAAATGGTAGCCAATATTTTAGCATTACAACACGTTCTAGGATAGGTGACAGTCATAAAAACGGGTTTAGTTACATTTTCAGCATGTTTTAAAAATACACGTTTACCAACAATGCTCTGTAGAAAGAATCAAAATGCAATTTTGATCGGTTCAGTTTTGCTTCGGTGTACATATGAGACGGAAAAAGTTCGTCATTAATTATATTTAAAAAATTGCCTTTATGCCAATACTTAGTCTACCCTTTAAAGACATTGTATTCAATACCAGCAGACATCATAAATTATCCGTATATGTGTTTATAACTCGGTATATCTTAAACAATGAAAATCGTAACAGAAGTGGTAAACCCTGACACACCTGTCACAAATTAATAGCATCTCTTACTTTTCAAAGAAGCGAAAATTGAATTTAACTTAAAGCTATATACCAATAAAAGAAGTTTTTCTTTGTTTCACATTCAGAACAATTTTGATACAATTTCTAGACTTTCACTCCGTCCACAAGATGTCCATACATTTGCTTCAAGAAAACGAAAACAAAAAGGGGTGTTGAATAGTATGCATTGAAATGCAAGTCAATTGAAATCATGTACCCTCATACTGCCGCATTTCAGAAAGCGGTCCACAGAATAAACACCATACTAAACAATTCGAAAACATGCGAATATAATTAAGTATTTAAGCATGACAAGTGTCTTATTTTATGTAAAATTCATTCCACGCGTTAAATAATGCCCATTTAGCCCCCCTGTTTACGCGCAAATGAAAAATAACTCTTTCGACTACCACAGGGAAGCACATTTTTGACCGAATTACTGCTATGTAACATTGAGGGCTGATATATGTCAGTATTCCGTAGACGGATTACAGTTATTGGTTTCTATTCAAATATCGTTAAATTCGGTAAAAGCATACAGTTGTATCGATAAAATTTTAATTTTACCGAGAGAAAATGGGTTAAAGGTCCAATACTAAGGAAAGTGGACATTTTAATTTCTTTTAAAAAGTACAGAAACTATTTCATTTTATTGGAAATGAAAGTTGGTATGTAGAAATTCGAAATAAATCGCAGTATATGTACAATTATTTTTCTATGAAGTATGAAGAAAGTTAAAAAGACCTGGGGGGTCATTCTGTCGATTCATTGAAATTTCAACATAATACACATACATTTCTTTGAGTTCCAAAGACCTTCTGTAAATTTTGACCTGCCAATCTTCATTATTTAGTGTCTTGCAGAAGTCTATGCACTGGCTATGAAAAAAATTGCCAACTCACTTTCCCTTAGTAATGGACCTTTAAATCTATAATTTAGCCTACTGTTCTTTTTGAAGTTTTGGTGTCGAATTTTGAAAGAATGTTTTGAACGTCGCCATTTTGTTCAAATGACGTCAGATTGCGCTGAAAGGACCATCCTTGATACCGTTTTATATGAAAACAAGTAGGCTTCTTTTAAAAAAGAAACATAGGAGAGGTCCAGTGTTGCTCCTTTTAAAGTTATGTCAGAGACATAGATAACAATGTGTCTTCCGAAAATGCTAAAACGGCAAGAATGATATGACGGCAAGCAGATTCATGAATACACCAATTGTTCCTTTAGGAAAAAATTCGCGGATTATTGAGTTTGAGACTCGTTTCCTCATGTATAATACCTGTTTGCAGATTTCTTTAGCTTTTAAGATTATTTGGTATGATGTGATATGAGAGAACGGCTTTTTTTCAATGCTTCTTAAAGATCGTTTAGTATAGATCTATTAAAAGTTGTTTTCTGTTTCATTACTTGTTATCGAATAATTTAGAGCTTTCAAGAGAAGTTTCCTAATTTCTACTTTATTTATAGTCTCAAGAGGTATCATAAACATGTAAATGGCATCAAAGTAATGGCAATACAACAAATGCAAAATCAATGAAAGGTCACCAAGCGAGCTTTGTAGTTTCCGTATACCCAACGCCATATTATGAACATTGAAACTTAGTAATCAACGGTCATAAATGAAGACTGTGCAGCATCTTTTGTGATAAATTTGTATTTCAAAATTATCTTTAAATCTACACAAACAAAATTTTTACTCACGATAGGCAAACTAGCACATGTATATGATATAAAGGTATTGTAAGAGCAAAGCATTTACTCGACTTTGTATTTGTCGTATCGTCCATTAATCACAGTTTAACCAATGTAAACCATATATAAATAACAAAAATATACATGTGTATCCAGTACTTCTTGTATGTCAAACTAGAGCGTAAAATGCAGATTCACCTTTAAAAAATAAAAACAATATACACAACGTAATGTGTTAATATTTTCTTAAATATCTGGACACTTTCAACGCGTAAACCAACGACTAAAAATATAATAAAATCGAGTTTGAGTAAAAGTTCTTTGTATCTCATAAAGACCACACCAAACTTAAGAGAAAGAATTATTGCATGACCTTTAAATAAAGCGTTTAACTTAGTGATTAGCCAAAGAGCACACATAAGTGCGATATTGATCTGCTTCTGAGGCATACCTATCTGTTGGTAAATAAAACATAGTTATCACAGACGGAATAAAGGGTCCGTGTAACATCTTCAAATTACAGGTCATGTAATGAAACAGTTGTCTACTACTAAATTATGACCATAGTTGCGGTAAGGATCGCAGAATCATTACTGAAGATAACTTGCAATGGGCTTATCATAAAACTTAAAAATCATATATCCAAATCATATATAATGATGAAACCAGAAAGTGCTAAAACTTTATGCCCTAAAAAGGGGGCATAAAAGTAGAAGTATGAACAGAAAAGAAGGTTTATCCTGTGAGATAAACGTAACATTATGAATTTGATTTTGCATAATCTAATATCAAAATTGTACAGTATTACATGCATTCTTCAGACCCCTATACGTATGTTATCATAGTATCAAATTATTTTTGACAAATGATAAATATCTTTTATGAACAACATTGCAATCGTTCAAAATACAGTTTCATAATCATGGTCGTAAAATGGAATGTGAGACTATGCCTTTACAATCACTATACTTGCCAACAACATTGCAATCGTTCAAAATACAGTTTCATAATCATGGTCGTAAAATGGAATGTGAGACTATGCCTTTACAATCACTATACTTGCCAACATTATTCGTAAAAAGTCTCAACTGCTGTTAGGTATAATATGTGTATTCATGAATCTGCTTGCCGTCATATCATTCTTGCCGTATTAGCATTTTCGGAAGACACATTTTCCACAGAGAAACCTATCATTTTATTTCAAGTAAAGTGGTTCGCAGGCCTTCATGGAACCGAAATAAACAGCGGTGAAAGACACAGCAATGTAAAGGAAATCAATCCTGCATTATTTTGTAAAACACGGGTTTATCTTGCCGTATTACCCTCCAAGAATTTGCCGAATGTCAGGGTTGGAACGGACCTTTGCAAAAACTGCATAACTTCAGATAAACATTGCCTTATGTTTATAGCCGACTATCTTGGCTTGAGCCTCGTAAAAGAATTTATTCAAATCGGTGAAAAAAATGAAATACTTACGGTGTTTTAAAGTTCTAAATCGATGGATTTGTTTATTAATGTTCTTGCCGTAATACCCGAAAATGACGTCACAAACCACGTGGTATGTACACACTGACCTTATAACCAAAGCTATGATGACATTTTAACCACCATGGGATAATCAAATTACATCGTTTTTATTTTAAAGTATGTGACCAGACGAATATAATGATGGTACGAAAAGTGTCTCATACCTGTTTACATTTCTCGCAGCCTTGAGCAGAATCTAGATAGATAAATTACCATTTCCTCTGTATTTATATTTATTTATATATATATTTTATATATATTTATATTATTTATATTTATACACGGTATCAAAGCAAAAAGTCATAAAAATGGTACTAACAGATTTACGCAAAAGTAAACATCGTGGATACCAATATATTCTAAACACGGAAGTAAATTTTCATATATTTATCTTAGTCCAGGTATATATATCACTACTGGTTTTCCAATAACCTATTTACATTGAGATGCATATAAAACGAAAGTAGAATCTTTATTTCAGGACTGGACGATGGGCGTTTCTGACAGGTAACATATTAATATACTGTATTTTCTTCATTCCTGTACTAACATGAATTGAACCTGTTTTTATTGTTTTGCTCATGTTATGTAATACGAAACTGTAATTTGTTTTAAATCATTTGTAATGTAACTGATTACAAATTTAACTACTTTTCTTTCAGTTCATTCAGAGATATCGAAAATGAGTCAAAGCTTATCAACGAACTTGTTTTATCAGCGAAATGTGGAAACTTTCAAAAGGTTTGGGAGATGATTGGCGAACCAAATAACCCGAAGAAAGCTCATTTGTTGAACTGTATTCCTGAGAGTTTTCGATGGGGAGTGTTACATCAAGCAGTCTTCTGGAACGATGCAAATATTTTGAAAAAAATACTCCGATTTAAAGCTTGTGTTTCTGATATGCGCGCGAAAAGATGCACGTCTGAATGCGGCGACACGAGTGAAATGTGCGCACTCGAAATAGCAAGAGCCTACAAGTACCCAGATATGGATAGGATAATTTCAGCACATAGCAATGATATATTGGGACAAAGACTGCCTACATACCAGAAGCAACTCTATCTAGGGTTGCTCAGCAACACAATTGCTGCATACAAGTCTACTTTTCATCCAGAGTACATCAGTCCGAACAAAACGGGTCTAGAAATTTTAAATGATATTTGGAAAGACATATCTAGCAACAACACGAGATTTGAAGAGGTCAAAATGCAAGTTTGTGATGCTATGCATATTGTATCAACCGCAAATGCTAATATGATTAAGGGTACAACCACGAAAGAAGATTTCTACAAGATGATTGTGAAGGCGTACACAATTGAGACGAATTACCTTTACAATTACATCAGCATGGCAATGCGAAGACAAACGAGTACAAATTACATGCCAACTGGAGATGATTTAGCTCTCGGACCATACGCTGTCATGTACCAAATGCTTTTGCTGTTCTGGGACAAAATTTCCCCCGAAAGCGGCACAACCTACCGTCAGATGAAAATGGTAAAAGAGGACGTAGAAATGTATAAAGAAGGAACAGAATTCTATTGGCAGTCTGTTGTTTCCTCCACAAAAGATGAAGTGAATGCCCAGAGCTTTTCGACAGCCGAAGCTGCGCCTGGGGACACCATTGTTTTGTTTATTATAGACAACAGCGCAAAATGTGATTGGCAACCGAAAAATATTGAGAAGTATGCCTCGCATAACGAGAATGAAAGAACGTACCCGGCTGGGGCAAAGTTTCGAGTCACAAGCTCAGCTAAATTATGCCAGGAAAACTTCCAAGTCAAACTAACCCTACTTGCACAATAGAAAAATGTGCCATAACTGAACTGTTTGAGATGTCGACCTTCAGTGCAATTTAAACATACGTGTATTTAAGCTTTTATGTTTTTAGCTCGTCTGGGCAATGTTCAGGAGAGTTTTTGTGATCGCTCGATGTCTGTCGTCCGTCGTCTGTTTACACTTAGATTGTGTATGCAATAGATGCTGCATTTTTTACTTGATCTTCATGAAATTTGATCAGAATGATTGCCTGGATAAAATCTAGACCAAATTTGAATATTGGTCCTCTGGGGTCAAAAACAAAGGTCACTAGGACAAATCAAAGAAAAACTGTGTGTATGCAATAGGGGCTGCATGTTACACAGGATCTTCATGAAATTTGATCAGAATGTTTTATCTTTATGAAATCTAGATAAAGTTTGAATATGGGATTAAAAACCAGGTCACCCAGTCAAAAAAAATAAAAAAGCTTGTGTATGCAATAGGGGCTGCATTTTTCACTGGATCTTCATGAAATATGATCACAATATTTGTCTTGATGAAATCTAGGTCAAGTTTGAATATAGGCTATCTGGGGTAAAAATCTAGGTCACCTGGTCGAATCAAAGAAAAACCTTTTGTATGCAATAGGACTGCATTTTTCACTGAATATTCGTGAAATTTGATCAGAATGTTTGTCTTGATTAAGTACAAATATGAGTTATCTGCGGTCAAAAACTAGGTCATCCGGTCAAATCAAAGCAAAACTGTGTGTGTGCGCAATAGGGGCTGCATTTGGATATTCGTGAAATTTGATCAGAATAATCTTCTTGATGAAATCTAGGTAAAGTTTGAATATGGGTTATTTGTCGTCAAAAACTAGGTCACTGGTCAAATCAAAGTAAAACATTGTGTATGCAATAGGGGCTGCATTTATCACTGGATATTCGTGGCCTTTGATCTGATTGTTTGTCTTAATCAAACCTAGGTTAAGATTGAAAGTAGGTAATCTGAGGTCAAAAACTAGTTCACTATGTCAAAACAAGGAAAAACTAGGTGTGTGCAATAGGGGCAACATTTCTCACTGGATATTCATGAAATTTAATCAAGATAATTGCCACGATAAAGTCTAGGTGAACTTTGATTATGGGTCAACTTGGGTCAAAAACTAGGTCACTAGGTCAAGTTAAAGTAAAACCTTGTGTATGCAATTGGGGCTGCATTTTACACCAGCTATTCATAAAATTTGATCAGATTATTTGTTTTCTTGAAAATACAGCACATAAATTTGGACTACGTGTATAACTTTAGATACAAATTTCAATACACATCTTTAATATTCTTAACCCTGACCTACTGACCTACTTTCTTGTTTTTGAAGTGACAGGAAAGAGATTTGGACCACTTGTATAATTTTTAATACAAATTTCAATACTCATCTTTAATATTCTTAACCCTGACTTACTGACCTATTTTCTTGTTTTTGAAGCTACAGCAAAAAGATTTCGACCACTAGTATTCTTTTATACAGATTTCAGCACGTGTCTTGAATTATCTTTACCGTGACCTAATCACCTACTTTTTTGTTTTTGAAGCTTTAGCAGTCACATGTATAATTTTTCATACAGATTTCAATAATTATCTCGAATAATCTGGTTAGAACTACACCAAACTTGGTTAGTAGTATTCTGACATGGATCTCTATCAATTTTGTCCAAATGGTTTACACATTAATTTTCATTTATTCGCAACTTTTAACTGTTCAAGCAAGCAACTAAACTCAGGTTAGCGATGTAGAGCCACCATGGCCCTCTTGTTTTTATTTTAGTCGCGTGGTTATTGTAATTTGGCATTATAACTCTACATAATTTATCTCGTTTCTTTACATCTATAAGAACATTATGTTTATTGTTAGCTTAGCTTGAAGCAGTCTGTTGTTAACGGTTGTGCTACTTGTATATATATTATTATATTTGTTCCTACAATGTACTATATTAAAAGAAACAAATGTGAACAAAGTCGTATTTAGTAGGACACCCTTCATAAATGTAACGTCCTGGTTGAGGTGACCCGGTTCCCTAGTAGACACACAATTACGAAAATATTCCGATATGTCATTATGCGTCCACTTTAATAGTAGAAAGCAAGTATAATTACATAATTACTGGGGTTGGTGGTATTTGGGCTTTTTGTTCTTTGTCGTAAAAGGATTATAAAAAGATTATAGCCTCTCATTACGGTGTTCCGTTACGTTCATCCCCTCCTCTATGACATTGGCCGTGTTCGAAGCGCAAAATCACGATAAGCAAAGTGCAAAGTTATTTCGTAGTTTTGTTCAAAGTTCCATTAGAGTCATCGCAACCTCTCTGATATTGGCCATGCGCCAAGCGTGATATATCGATAGCAAAGTGCGAGATCACGATGGTAAAGCAAGAGATCACTTTATCGAAGCGCGAAATAATTTCGCAGTTTCGCAAAGTGCTTTATTAGGGCCATCGCTCCTCTCTGATAGTGGCCATACTACGACGATCAAGCGCGAGATCACTATTGAGAAGTATGAGATAACTATGGCGAAGTGCGATATAAGTCTGCAGCTCTGCCATGATAATTGCGCGTTTTACCTTCGTAGTTACGCACTTTACGCTTAAAGGCCTAGATTCACTACTATATAAGTGTCCCCCCCCCCACAAATCCAATATGCAACTCCCATCTTATCTGCGGCTTATCAGCGATTATGTAATAGCAACTGATTAGAGGGCAATGAGCACAGCAGGGACCCCAACTAGACCATGAAGATGTGTGCAGTCGAGTTGAAAGAAATTAATTTTTCTTCAGTAAATGTGGAATGATAATAATAATAATAATTATTATTTTGATATTATGTAGATGATAATAACTATTATTTTAATGTTATAATAATGATAATAATAGAAGTAATCATAATCATAATTATTATTCTCATTATTATTATTGTCATTATTATTACTATTATCATATGTATATTGTTATTATTATTATTATTTTATTACATATAGGATGATAAAAAATACAGTAATAATATTGAAAATAATAATGATAATAAAACACAAGTATAGTGAAAATTTCTTGAGTTCTTTGTGCTGACAAACAATATTTTTTTTATTTGGAAATTGATTTTCATGTATTCATGTAATCAACATTATTTGAATATAAAATTATTGTGTTCCATCTATACTCAATTTTCATTTTCAGTATGTTGTCAAAAGGGACTTTTTTCATTCTTTGCTTTGTAACTTTGAAATTCACATTCTGTTTTCAATTTAGACAAATGTTATTTACAGTATTCTGCAAGCTTTAGATGAGTGAAAGTCACATATTCTCAAGACAGAATTTGAAAAAATAAAAATTTGCATGTTTCTTTAAGTAAGTTATTGTGAAAATAAGTTTTATTATTGTGTTTAATCAACAAATATCTTTTTTTACATAGAAATGCAAAAAAAAAAAACAACAACTAGTTTATAACTTTAAAAGTTATCAATTATTCATTTATTTAAAATAAATTACATCGTTTCTCCTTCTCACTAATAGATACACTTGTAAGGTAGACTGACTCTCCAATAAACAATGACCCTTGTTTATTGGAGCCATACTGTGATGGTCATTAGCCCCCAACTGTGCTGGTGGAGACAGAAATCCCTTGGCCCACTGCCAAAATCTAGGCCTTTAATGCATTATTTGGTCTAGTGATACGCGAAGCACAAGATCACGATGTAGAAGTGTGATATCATTATGGCAAAGCACGAGATCACGATGATGAAACTGCAAAATAATTTTCCGACAAGAAACATGATATCTTTCACGGTTAGAATATTTTATTGCACGTCAAGTTAAATGAATTTACGGTGGTACGTTTAGGACATGCATATTTTTTTAAAGATTAACCTATCTCATGTGCATGACATCTTATCTCGAGCGCACGACGTCTTGTCTCGTACGCACGGCATCTTATATCGAGTTCATGACATCTTATCTCGTGCATCCGACATCTTATGTCGTGCGCACGAAATCTTATTTCGAGCGCATGATATTTTATCTCGTGCGCACAACATGTTATCTCGAGCGTACGACATCTTATCTCGAACACATGACATTTTATCTCGAGCGCACGACATCTTATCTCTATATATAAGGTGTGTGTATTTAGGTCATCAGTAAAACATACGTACAAGTGGATAATTAGGGTCCCTCCTATTCAGATGCTATTTAAACTTCCCTCAAGTACAAGCTTATCAAAACACAGTGCACATATGACATAATTTGTCATCCTGTCTTCAAAATTAAACGAACATAATTAATGATGCTTACTGCATGTTAGAATAGCAACAAATCGCAGTTCGACTGATAGTATCAATTCGAGCATTAAGCATTAAAGTAAAAATTGCATACTTAAATATATTCCTTTGCGTCATCAATGAATTTTTGCTGCCTTTTTTAATCAGTTTGTGTATTTAAAAACCCGTGAAACAGTTAAAAGTCTAAACGAAACAAAGGGTCGTATGTTACAACTGATGACCTAAATTCAAACAAAGGGTCCTAATATATATATAGAAAAGATGTCATGCGCTCGAGATAAGATGTCGAGCCCACATTATAAGATGTTGTGCGCGTGAGATAAGATGACGTGCACTCAAGATAAGATATTGTGCGCTCGGATAAGATGTCGTGCGCATGAGATAAGATGTCATGAGCTGGAAATCAGATAGAATGTGCTCGAAATTTAATTACAAAATAAAATTGTTCAGTTGAGTTGATAAGAAGTCGTGCGCACGAGATAAGAAGTCATGCGCTCGAAATAAGATACCGTGCGCACGAGAGAAGATATCATGCGCTCGAGATAAGCTGTCGAACGCTCGAGATAAGATGTTGATTGTTCGAGATAAGATGTCGTCCGCTCGAGATAAGATGTCGAGCGCACGAGATAATTTAATCTTGAAAAAAATGAATGCATATCCTAAACATATCACCGTATGAATAACTACGCTTCAATAATTTTGATTCTACCCAGGCGACAAGGTATGCTACATGTTTAAGTTTATATTGGTGTTTGTAGGTAGTGTGGTAGGTAACGGTCAATCTTAAACTCAATGTTTTTACCAGCTTAATGATTGACTGTGTATAAATAACTGGCATTTGTTTACAGAACTAAGACTAATGAAAGTGACTACTAATGTAATATATAATAAACTATGTTTGCAAAACCCAGGTAATTTCCATAATCTCAAAAAAGTATGTTCGGTAGTGAAGAATGTACTGTCTTTGGAGGTTATGCCTCGGTAGTAAAACAGCGACTGCCCTGTTAAATGTAGTTGGTCAAATTGTCAAGTTCGAATTCCACATCAGCATCATACCCATTTCACAAGTAGCCCTTCGGGAAAAAAACTGCTAAATTTTGCAGTCTTTTGGCAGTGAAACAGCAGTTTTTCAGAAAACTGCCTTCTTTGCCAGTTATTAAAAAACTGTTTCCAGCATGAAATGACTAGTAAAAAGCATTTTTTTAGAAACTGCATATAACTGGAGGATTGAAAAACTGGTGGTGGCCAGTTTTCTGTACTTATTTTGAATTTTTTATAAATGTTTTCACAAAAAGCAGTTTTACGGCAGTTAAATGCAGTTATTTTCTAAGAGCAGTATTTTTAGCATCTTTTATGAACATCAGTATTAAAAAATACTGCTTCCTGATGTCCCATAAAGATGAGCGAAAGATGGCCGCTCACAGTGAAAACTAAAGCATGTGAAGGGTAAATATGGATTATAACTGCTCAAAAACAATATTTAACATAAAATGATGCATAAATAGTTAAATAATTGATAACAGCGTGAAACTCATGTACAGACTGATTGGATTTATAGTCATTTGGTAGAAACTGGTGAAAATGTGCAAATTCAAAGGATTGGACAAACCAGTTCATAACCTGTATAAATGAATCTGATGTTTTGTATTTAAATAGAAAGTCAGCTCATTGTACATTTTATGGCTGGTTAAATCATCACAGACAGACAATTTGATATTCAAAAGAAAGTATAAAATGAATTACTCCCCTTGGACAAGTTGATGCAAGTTCTTCTGCAGTTTTTTTGTGATGTCATTTAAATGGTTGAAGCAAGAATTGTAGTATTTTTGCAGTATTTTGTGATGACATTTAACTGCATAAAACTGATCCTGCAGTTTTGTTGCAGTTTTTTGTGACATCATTATACTTCTTAGCTCATTTACATATTTCGGCCAATTTAACTGCTTTTTCACTACACTTTCACTGCTTTTCTATTAAATATGTTAATGCAGGCATTTGAAGACAAATAACTGCTAAAAAACTGCATTCTGAATGCCCTGAAATATAATGCTGAAAAACTGCAGTTTTACTGCCTTCCTTTTTCCTAAGGGAAAGGACACGTTATTTTAATGGTTGCAAGGTAAAACAGTAAGAAGTCAATAACAGTCTATATTGTTTATGGAATTGTGCATTAGACCAGCTAAATAAGATGTGTGTGTGTGGTGGTTGAGGGGTGGGTGTGGGTATCTCCATCAGTATTGATTTATACTAAAAAGTATTTTTATCAGGGTACTTTCCACTGTAAGTCAGTCATTTTATTTCCGTCGCCAATGTACAGAAGAAATACTTAAATTCACATATCAAAAAATAATTGAAGTCAACAATACCCATCATCGAAATACCGGCCCAACGTTATTTAACGTCATCAAGTTGTCAATGTTATGTCTTTGAACAATGGCATCGAACGACTTACCATCTGATAGGTTTTTTTCAAATGTTAATCTTTTTCAAAGTATTCACCGCTAAAGGAGATGCACTTTTTACATCTCTTCACCCAAGCAGTGAAGGCGCTACTGTAACTTTCCTTCGAAAGTGAGGAGATTGCCGACTGAACGGCTGTAGGAAGTTGTCAATGTCCTTGAACTTCTGTCCGCGGAGCACATGTTTCAGCGCTGGGAAGAGAAAGAAATCGCATGGCGCTAATCAGGGCTGTATGGGGCATGCTCCAGAACATCAAAAGAACGCTTGTTGATTACATCCCGAGTAGCTTCCGCATGATGTGCCGGTGTAATGAAGTATTTCGACCCCCGTAGAATAATGACCCCCCGGTCATTATTCTATAGAAAAAGTGACTCCCCGGTCATAGTATTATGACCTCCAGATCATAGTACTATGACTCCTCTACGTGAAGTAAACTGAACCTCACGAAGAATATTGACTCCCATAAAAAAACGACCCCCGGTCATTTGGTCAAATTTAGTGATAACTCATGTATCTAAGGCCTAATTGCTGCATTTTATGCCCCCACTCGGCGGAGGGAGGCATATAGATTTGCCCTTGTCCGTCCGTCCGTCCTTCCGTTTGACCATTAGCCCCAGATACCATCTCTTGACACAGAAATCAGAGCATTCTTCAACGGGAAAATGGATTCTATTTCTAGACGCTGTATCTTGGTGTATACATTTTTTTTTTCAGGAAAATAACCATGCACAATACGTTCACAAAACACACCAGTGTAAATAATCCCTGCAATCTTCGGTATGAAGTAATTCTTCAGAAGAAAACTGCACAAGAAACCGCTAGCATAGAACTTAGTATTAATAGAAGTTGCAATACTTAGCAGTGGCTGTAAAGTACGGTAGCGGCAACAATAGAAAGTAGTAGTAGTAGTAGTAGTAGTAGTAGTAGTAGTAGTAGTAGTAGTAGTAGTAGTAGTAGTGGCAGTGGCAGTGGCAGTGGCAGCGGCAGCGGCAGCGGCAGCGGCAGCAGCAGCAGAATAAGTGACAGCAACAACAGCAGCAGGAGAAGAAGAGGTAGATGTACAAAACGTATTAGTGGAAGCAGGTATAGTAGTATCAGTAGTAGCAGTTGTAATAGTTCTAGTAGAAGTAGTAGTAGTAGTAGTAGTAGTAGAAGTACATGTAGTAATAGCAAAGAAGTAGCGGCACTAGCAGTAGTAGTACAATCAAAATGTTAACTATTGGCAATGGAGGGTATTAGAGTTGTAGATCTAGTAAAATTGTCCATTAGGTTTGGTGGGGATCACTTTTTAATAGATATTATCGTCGAAAGTCTTTTTAGGAGCCGGTGTTTTACACGGAAAGAGTAACTTTTTTAAATAGAATAATGTCCGGGAATCGATATTGTATGAGAGTTCGAATGTAGTAATTTCGGCAGTGAGTATTTTACATGGAAGGAGTCACTTTTTCTATAGAATAATAACCGGGGTCGTTATTCTATGAGATTCGAAGGGAGTCATATTTAGGGAGTCAGTATTTTACTTGGAGGGGTCAGTTTTTCTATAGAATAATGACCGGGGGTCGTTATTCTATAGAGTTTTCAAAGGGAGTCAGTTTTTTATAAGGGGAGTCAATATTTTACAGGAAAGGAGTCACATTTTCTATAGAATAATGACCGGGGGGTCAATATTCTATGGGGGTCGAAAAACTTCATTACACCGGTGCGTTGTCGTGATGAAGAATCATGGTCGGCAGTTCCGCCGCGCGCTTCTTCTGCATTGCTCACAAAAAGTCTCGATTCAACACCTGTAAACAAAACAATTGCCATTTCAGCTATTCTTAAATTACATCTAATCATTTTAGCATAATTGTTGATAATATGTTACGATGAAACAGTGCATAAATATTGAAATGGTCTTACCTTTGAGTAATACTGCACAGTGTTCGTCTGACCCTGAGGACTGCGTGACTCAGAATCACTCCGTCGACATCAAAGAAGATGATGAACATCTGCTTCTTCTTTGAGGGGCTGACATTGAACTTCGTTGGGGACGGTAATCCATGTGTTTTCCACATAGTTGACTGTTCCTTCGTTTCCCGCTCATATAGACTTATCTAAGTTTTATCAACTGTGACAATGCTCCTAAGAAACTCGTCACCATCTCGCTCGAAACGATCCACAATTTCCGACAACACTCAATTCTCTACTTCTTCTGGTCATCTGACAGCATTTTCAGGATCTATCTAGCGCATATCCACCTCAAATTAGGTTTGTTGTGTAAAATGTCATGAACAGTGCCGATGCTGCAATCAACTTTGTCACTGATTACGCGAATCGTAATGCGGCGGTCCAGTTCAAGCAGTCCCTTAATTTCCGTGACATGACGTGACGTTATTGACGTCGGCCGACCGCTTCATGGCTCGTCCATTACACTATCTCGGCCCGTACCTGTGACTCATAAACCTGCGATTTATTCATTGCTTTCATTCCATATGCCTTCTGTAACATTTTAATAGTATCTTTCCTTGAAACATCATTCAAAACACAAAATTTTATCACTGATCTTTGTTCCGTAGTCATTTTACGCACCGTACAAAACAAAATTATGATAATTGCTATACAAACATTGAGTTACAGAACTTTGTTTAAAGGACATACATTAAGAAATTTCTACATTTTGGGGCGGTTTTCAGTAGGTGTGGTTGCCATAGCTACTATGTTTTGGTTATAGTCAGTTGCTGACTCACTCATTTTGCTTAAAAGTCCCGTTTCTACAAATTCGCAATGTTTCATTGAAATTCATGCGTCCATTATTATTTTACAGCGTTTTTCTCCGGATATATTTCGAACATCCCTCGTATTTAGGTGTACGTTATCACTCAGTTTTACCGTCCTAGTTTTCAACCTTTTTTATACGTCCGTCTCTGAAAGAGCGGGGCGTATTATGTGAACACCCGTGGCGGTGGACGTCCGGGCGGGCGGACGGATGGGCGGCCGGTGTCCAAAAGCATGTCCGCTCTCTAAGTCAAGCAGTTTTCATCCGATCTTCACCAAACTTGGTGACAATGTTTATGGGCATAATATCTTGGCCAAGTTCGATAACCAGCAAAATCGCTCTAGGCACTCTTGAGTTATGGTCCTTGAATTACTCGAAAATCTGCAAATTTAGCCTTGTTCGCCCTCTAAGTCGAACAGTTTTCACCCGATCTTCACCAAACTTAGTGACAATGTTTGTGGGTATAATATCTCACCCAAGTTTGATAATCAGCCAAATTGCCCCATGCACTCTTGGATAATGGTCCTTGAATTACTCGTAATCTGCGAATTTAGCCTTGCCCGCTCTCTAAGTTCGAACAGTTTTCATCCGATTTTCATCAAACTTGCTGACAATGTTTGGGGCAAAATATCTCGACCAAGTTCGATAATCAGCCAAATTGCCTCAGGCACTCTTGGATTATGGCCCTTGAATTGGGCCAAATACAATGACGGGCGTATTTTGTGCCGCTATTATTTTCAACTTATTTTATTTCATATTTTTCTATATTATCATTATTTTTTTTTTGAAATGGCATATGTTTTTGTAAAATATCGGTTATGAAAATAATAGAAATTATTTTAGAATTAAAATAATTTTATTTATTTTGGGAGAAATACGGTACCAAGTCGGTGCAGTTGCTTAGCAACAGGGATTACTCGGTGTTTGTCGTTTTATAAAAATTATAGAATATTACTGGTTCCCCATTACACGTCGGTATACAGTTGTAGCTAAGCAATTTCAAAAACAACTAAATACATCCAATGAAAAGACGTTTTGGTATAAATAATCCAATCATTGTTACCATGAACAATTTATCTTCTAAAGACAGAATAAAAGCACGAAATTACCGTGATATCTTCCTTGATTACACTGTCAACAAATAGCTGCGTCAAATTTAGCAAACAGGATTTAACAAGTAATTATTTAAGTTTTTTTATAAGAAATTATGCCGCGTAGACAGGGCGGAGGAAGAGCTCGACGGAGGGACAGAGCCAGGAGTCCTCCAAGAAACAACCAACGTGTGTTGAGAAATAGGGCAGCACAAAATCTGAGGGAACAAAGGCCGGAACGTAGACAGGCTAATGTCGCTAGAGGTCGAGCAAATAGAGTCAATGAAGCACGTGCGGTTGCCGACCGGGAGCACCCTGCTGGCAATATCCCGGGGGCAGAAAATCTGAGGGAACAAAGGCCGGAGCGGAGACGGGCTAACATCGCTAGGGGCCGAGCCAACGAAGCACAGGCGGTTTCCGAGCAGGAACACCTTGCTGGCAATATCCCAGGGGCAGAGCAGGAACACCCTGCTGGCGATATTCATGCGTTACAGCGGGAACACCCAGCGGAGCGGGACCCTGAGCGACAGCGAGGGCGGAAACGGCCATCGGAGGAGTTGGAGGACCTGGTGGATGATACCATCACAAACACAGAAGCCGGTAGGTCAAATACTATAGATTTTGAACAGATTTTAAGATCTTCTGGCTTAATTTCTCAAAACAATATTAGTTCAAATTTGACATCAAATGGGTGTAGCTCTATGAATCAAGCGGGTAATACAGCCTTTCATTCACCCGTCTGTGAAAATAATTTTCAAAACGGGACGAACTCTATTCTACCAAACAGTTATTCTAACTCTATAATACGTCTAGCGCACGATGATTTATCGGTGCACGTGCCAACTACTCTAAAACAGCAGATATGTCGAGGAGAATATATTAACTTAGCGCTACTTCTTAAGGGAGCGATATAGTTGTCAGAATTTTGCAAAGGTGGAGTGTTTAAGTTAAATTCAGAGGGCCTTATTATATCTTCTCAAAAAGAATGTAAGGAAAATATCTCGAACATTGAAAAATGGACTGACGCATTTCTTATTTTTGCATCTGTTTATTTATCTAATCATCCGGATCAAGTATATGAATTATTGCACTATATGTACAACATCCGTGAATGTGCTACGCGTCAACCTGGCTTTGCGTGGAGAACGTATGATGAACAATTTAGGCTTCGCCAAGCTATATCTCACGCCCCGTGGTCACAGATAAATAACGACCTATGGTGGCGTTGTACACTTGCAAAGCCTAGCTCATCAACTCCGTCTGCTGTTAGACAAAGTAGGTTTGCATGCTTGGACTTTAACGCTGGTCGTTGCTCATGGCCACATTGTAGATTCCCTCATGTATGTTCTAGATGTAATGGGCCTCATCCTCAAGCTGAGTGCAATCCATCAGTTAACAGTCAGGGAAATATAAGCAACACCTCTGCTTTTCAAAGGCCCTTCCGAGGTAGAGGCTTTCAAAGAGGTAGAGGTTTCTTTAGGGGTCAAAACAACAGAAAGTAAAGGGCAGCAATCAGTAAGTCAAAACGAACCCTCTAATTTAGATGTTCAGAGTTTAGCCCCTTCCCCGATAAATATATCCGTTCTGGAATATTATTTACAATTTTATGATAAAGCTGAAGCCAGTTTCTTACTAAATGGTTTTAGAAATGGATTTTCTATTCAATATTCTGGTCCTAGGATTTCTCGTGATGCTAATAACCTACGTTCAGTTTTACTCAAACCAGACATTGTAGAAAAGCAAATTAGAAAGGAAATTGAGGCTCGGCGCGTGGCGGGACCATTCCAAGATCCGTATTTTGTATCGAATTTAATTGTTTCACCCTTAGGACTAGTGCCAAAGAAATCTTCGGGGGAATACAGAATGATCCATCATTTGTCATACCCACCCTGTGAATCTATAAATGATTATATCGACCCGGCCCTCTGTACCGTACAATACACCCGTTTTGACGAGGCAGTAAATTTGGTACAGGCTCTTGGTCGCAACTGCAAATTGTTTAAATCCGATATAAAAAGCGCATATAGGTTAATTCCGATCTGTCCCGCGGACTGGGAACTACTTGGTATCAGATTCAATAACAGATTTTTTGTGGACAAAATGCTCCCATTTGGAGCCTCAATTTCCTGTATTACTTTTGAACGTTTTGCCAGGTTTCTGGAATTTTGTGTCAAGCTGAAAATGAAATCGGGAAAACTGATTCATTATCTAGACGATTACTTAGGGGGAAATAAAACTCAAGATTCTTGTTCAAAAATATTAACTGTGTTTAAAGAAACGATGTCCGAGCTAGGGGTACCGTTAGCAGACGATAAGACAGAAGGTCCCTGTGAGTGTCTTACGTTTTTGGGACTTGAACTTTCGAGCCGGGACATGTCTGTAAGGATTCTCATTTCGAAAATCGAAGAAATTATCTCAAAAATTGAAGACATGTTACATCACCCCAAAACTACTTTAAAGAAAGTACAGTCGTTGATAGGGTCTCTGATTTCTGCTGCAGGGCTATTGTGGTAGGTAGGCCGTTTATACGCCGGCTAATAAATACAGTTTGCGGTCTCACTAAACCCTACCATCACATTAGGTTGAAAAATGAGGTGAAACAGGCTTTGACTATGTGGTTGACATTCCTTCGAAAGTTTAATGGTATTTCCGTTTTCCACGATAGGTTCTGGGTCACAAATGAAGATGTGCAATTATTTTCTGACAGTGCTGGGGGCGAACAACTAGGCTTTGGTATTTATTATCAGGGCCATTGGTGTAACGCTAGGTGGCCAGTGTCTTGGCATTTATCGGGTATTACGACAGACATTACTGTCCTTGAACTATTTCCAATCGTGGTAGCATTGTTTATTTGGGGAGATGAATTAGCGAACAAGAAAATTAAATTCAACTGTGATAATATAGCAGTAGTTCAAATTTTGAATAAATTGTCTTCCAAATCAGACCTTGTCATGTGCCTTGTTAGAATTCTTACCTTACGGTGTCTTAAATTAAATATACTTATAAAAGGTTGCCACCTTCCTGGTCACCAAAACGACATCTGCGATGCTTTATCTCGGTTTCAGTTAACCAGATTCCGGGAGCTAGCACCAGACGCAGACAGCACCCCATGTCAGGTTCCGGAATTTCTATGGAACGCCTTCAGTCTAGAGCTGGACAACTTTTGCAGTCTGGAATAGCTCATAATACTCGTCTCACGTATCAAACTGGCATCACTGCTTTTGAAAAATTCAGATCCCTTTACAACTTAGATACACAGTGGCCAATTCCTGTCAGGCATATTATTCTATTCATGGCATACTGTTTTGAAAAAGGGCAATCACCTAAAACAATCTCTACATACATTGCTGGCATAAAATTTTGTCACAAAATACATGGCTATTTTGATATTAGTCGGATTTTCATTGTAAGCAAATTGTTAGAAGGTTGCTATAGGTCTCGCAGTACAAATGATAACCGAGCACCAATGACAATACGAATGTTATCAGAAATATGTGGGATCCTTTCTCATGTATGTTATGATTTTTATGAATACAGACTATTTAAATCAATATTTATTTTAGCTTATTTTGGTCTGTTTCGCATCGGTGAACTTGTTGTAGCAACCGCAACGCAAACACAGCATGCAATATTCTTATCGGATCTCACATTTATGCAAAACAACAAATACGTAGTCATAAGATTACGTCACTCAAAAACGAACCAAAGCGGGTTCCCAGTATTTCTTAAAATACCAAAACAAACAGGCGATCTGTGCCCGATATCTGCATTATTAGATTACATTTTTTCAAGGCCTAAAGTACAAGGACCGTTGTTTTGTCATAGTAATGGAACGCCCGTTACAAGAACTCAATTTTCAGCCGTCTTAACTAAATGTATCAGTAGGTCTAGTTTCTCAAATACATCGGTGAAAAGTCACTCATTTCGTATCGGCCGAGCAACAGATCTAAGCCTACAAGGGGCTCCTTCATCTGTGATCAAACAATTAGGCCGCTGGTCAAGTAGTGCATTTAAGCTCTATATTAGGCAATAAATATATGGTCAATTTTTTAAAAAAGAATAATTTAGTCACGATGTCAGGGATCAAGACAATTTTCTGTTATAGATTTAAGCCATCTGTTTGTTCTATATCATAAAGCGGAACAATTATACAAGTATAATTGACGTGAAATGAAGCAGCTTAGTAACCAACTGAATAGCAACATAATGCGTTATAATATACAAGTAATATTTCGACTGTTTAATTAACTGGTACGACATTATTGAATTTTATAATACAGGTACATTTATTGTCCGGTCAATTTGTCATTATTCCTTTATGTTTAGATGTATGGTGTCTGGGAGATTCAATAATGTACTGGGCGGGAAATCGTGCGGCTGGAACTAGCAAGCCAACTTTAAAGCTGAATACGACAATAGCATGGTTAGGAGTGCGTGGATTGCATTGGCATGATTTCCGACATACCGTTGAATATCAGGTGCTGTTTTGTAACTCGCCCCCCAAAATTATTTTCATACATTTAGGTGGGAATGATTTATCTTCTTTGTCAATCTTAGACATAAAAGATTATATTAAGAAAGAACTGAGTTACATGCGTGACGCTTTTCCAGATGCGGTAATTATATGGGTCGATATTTTACAACGCCGCATCTGGAAGGGTGCTACGGGTGGTTGGGTCGGAATAGAACAGAAAAGAAAAAGAGTTAACAGAATTGGTCGTCAGTTACTGAAAGATGTAGGAAATGTAGATGTTATAAGAACAGATATTGATGCCAAAACAAACTTTTTTCGCAAAGACGGGGTTCATTTGAATGATATAGGCTTAGAATTCTTCTTATATGAGATTAAACAGGCCATAATTAAACACTTGTAAGATTATTTAAGAATTGGGGGAGAAATTTCGTGAACAGTTTTCCGCTCAATTTCTTGTGGCCAAAATTCTTAAATTCTTAGGGGGAACAGACGTGCTTAGTTAATTTACCCTGTTTAAGGCTCAATTCTCGAGACGGAGCACTCGTCTGGGAAGGCAGGCCATATTTCAGGAAATCATTACTTTTGGCGTTCTTGATTGGAATCTATAGGAAATGGACCGTATGTTGGAATGGATTGAATGGTTCGGGCTTGTCATAAGGAATGGCAACCCAAATAGTTTGGAATGGAGGAATGCATTCGGGTTTTGCCCTAAGGATGGCAATCCCGTACGGTTGCAGTATATGGCCTCATCGTACTTGGCATGGATCGGGGTTTTATTCTTACGCAGGACGACTCGGCGAGGAATAAAATCTTCGATTCAGCTGCCATTGCGGTGATGTCTGTGGTATATTGCACTTAATGAATCATCGGTCCGCATTAAAAATTTTAATTAAATAAATAACACGTTCACGTCTGTTTCCCCCTTACTTGAGCGGCCAATAACCTTCCAACCATTTACTATATAAATGAGGCTCTGATTACTATTGTGTATTGTATACGCACTCCGGATTGTGTTTCATTCATTGACGAAATAATAATAAAAGTCATATGTTATGGAAATTGTTTTGTTTCGACTTATGAAATAATCTGAGGTTAACACAAAACGCCGTTGGTAATCTTGTATTTAGACCAAAGAATAAAAAATCTTAATGTATGTCAAATTGTTAACTATCCATTATGAGAAAGAATGCACAGATCGAGATATTTTCTCTTATCACGAAACAGTCAAGATATCATGATGATATACAATTTCACTTTAAGGCAAAGACAATTTATTGATTTGTGTCTATGTGCAAAACTAGAAACATGTCAGACGGAGGTAAAATCAGAGTGTATATTAAGAATTATTGCAATTTAAAGCTTTTAAATATTGATGATATCACATGCTGAGTCTTGAAAACGTTTTGTACAAATCTCGGATGGTTACAAATCAGAATGTTATAAGTACCTTTACAAGACTTAAATTTAAATTTATCTTATAATATGTACAGGCTTCGTCCGTGCGGCTTTACAAAGGACGATAATCGGTCCATGTGAGCGCTATCTAATACGTATGTATATATATTTTTTTCAAATATTTCTCTGCATTTTCGTGTCCCAGAATTTTGTGTGTGTGTGTTGGGGCAGTGGGCTTAGATTTAAACTTGTCCGTACGTCTGCCCGTCCTTCCGTCTTTATGTCGTATATATGTCTAAAGATATATGACCTAGAAACACCAAACCTCACGGGATTGTTATTCAGGATGTAAAGTTGTGCGCCTTCAGTTTTAACTCAGATTTCACACAATCAGACAAGAGTTTTTACCCTTGGCAAAGTCAAACATGATCGTGCAAAGGGCCTGAAAGTTTGTTTCGCGTGTATCTCAAAGTGTCAAACATAGGGTTATGAAGCCATACAGGAATATTATACAGCATGTAAAGTTGTGCAACTGGGGTTTGTATCATTATGTAGATAATGTAGTATACTCACAGCGCATGCGTATATTTTATACACACCCAGTTTGGGATGTTGTTTCAGCAGTTGTTAAGGCGCACTCATATAATAAACATATACTTGTAGTAAGAATACTGTGTCGGTCATTCTTTACAATAAGACATGGTGTCAGAAAATTAACGATTTTAATACATCCGCATTTGTCAGGATTATTAACAATCATTGTGCATATAGTGCATATAGTGTATCGGATTTAAATAATGGATTTAACCGGTGTACCGACGCCTACAATGGACTGGGACAGTCCGAATTTGTTGGAAACATTCAAAACCTTTAGAGGTCACGCGGAATTGATATTCCAGGGTCCGTTAAAGGGGAAAGATGAACCAGTACAAATCACATACTTGCTCCTATGGATGGGACAAAAAGGAAGAGAAATTTATAAAACTTTAGTGTTGACAGCTGATCAGAAAAAATCAGTAAAAGCTACCGCCGACGCATTTGAAAAACACGTTCAGCCGAAATCAAACCCAGTATTTGCGCGGTTCAAATTTAATAATGAAGTGCAAGGTGAATATACCATGGAACAATTCATCACACGACTTAAGATACTTGCAAATGACTGTTCTTATGGCGAAGCCTACAAGGAAGATTTGATTAGAGATCGAATCGTGTTCGGTGTAAAGTCGTCCAAAATAAGAGAGAAGCTTTTGACAGTAGGTGAGAAACTAACATTGGCGAAAGCTGTTGACATATGTCAGACTGTAGAATATGCACAAGAGCAAATGAATAACATGCAAGAATCGTCTTCTATTAACTATGTACGGAAAACTACTCACAAAAAAGAGGAATCGAGAAAACAAGATATAAAGTGCAAAGGCGGGTCGCGGAAATCAACGGAAAACAAGCCCGATGTCGCGCACAAATCGTGCCAAAACTGTGGTCAATTCCATGGGGACAAACAGTGTAAGGCGAAGGGAGTGCAATGCCGAAACTGTAAAAAATGGAATCACTACGCGAGGGTGTGCAGGAGTAAACGTGTCAATGAAGTGAGGGCTGATGATTCATCTGAGGATATTTACATTGATACAGTAATTAGTGCTGTGGACAAGATGTGCAATCAGGCATTTGGATATTAAAACTGGACCTCTTGGGAAACAAATTTCTTTCAAGATAGACACTGGCGCACAGGTGAATATTTTACCTCATTTTGCATTGCAACAATTAGGTGTAAAAACCGCACTCTGTTCCTCTGTAACGAAGCTCACAGGTTATAATGGCAACCCTTTAGTATGTCTAGGTTCCATTACCCTGCAGTGTACCCATGAACCTTCTGCACAGACCAAGTATGTAGAATTTCATGTAGTAGACACCCAGTCACCACCCTTGTTTGGTTTTCAGACTTCCATAGATTTTGGCCCAGTTAAACTCGCACATGCTGTCACTTCCAATTATGTATCCTCCCCGCTTAACAAAACAGCAGTGCTGAATGAATATTCCCAGGTTTTTAAGGGCATTGGCTCTATTCCAGGGCAATGTTCTATTTATCTGAAACATGATGCTAAACCTGTGGTTCATCCTCCACGTAGGATTCCTGTTGCATTACGAGATAAATGCAAGAAGGAGCTAGATAAGATGGAGAAAATTGGGGGTCATTACAAAAGTAAGTGAGCCTACTGAGTGGGTCAATTCAATGGTGACAGTACAGAAAAAATCAGGTGACTTGCGAATAGTACTTGATCCGGGTGACTTGAACAGAAACATTCAACGTCCTTATCATCCGACAAAAACACTGGATGACATACTTCCCCAGCTAAACGGTGCTACATTTTTTACAAAATTAGACGCTAGGTCAGGTTACTGGGCCATGCATTTGACAGAGAAGTCTTCCATGTTGACTACATTCAATACCATATTTGGGAGGTACAGGTATCTGAGGCTTCCAATGGGTATTTCGTCTGCGATGGATCTGTTCCAAAAGAAAATAGACGAAATATTTGAGGGTCTCCCAGGGGTAGCTGCCATAGTAGACGATATTTTAGTATATGGCAAAACAAGGGAGGAGCATGATGCGAATTTGAGAGCAGTGCTCCAAAGGTCACTAGAACAAGGTATACGCCTTAATCCAGATAAGCTGGAGGTTGGGCAGTCCCAGATTAGTTATTTCGGTCATGTGATATCTAAACAAGGTCTTAGCCCAGATCCAGACAAGGCAATTCGAGAAATGCCTATCCCGGAAAATAGGTCACAACTCGAAACGGTACTTGGCATGAGTCAGTATCTTGCTAGATATGCACCTAGGCTATCTGAGGTCACTTTGCCCTTACGAGAATTATTGGCGAAAGATGTAGAATTTCTCTGGGGTGAATCACAGCAGCAAGCTTATGATCAGATGATTGATATCATAACGCAAGCTCCTGTCCTTGCTTTCTATGACCCGGCCAAACCCTTAGAGTTGCAAACCGACGCAAGTAGGTCAGGACTTGGGGCCACACTCCTTCAAGAAGGTAGACCTATAGTTATGCCAGTAAAAGTCTTACGCCAAGCCAAATGAACTATGCTATGATTGAGTTAGAGTGTCTTGGACTGGTATTTGGCTTGAAGAAATTCCACCAGTGGGTGTATGGGAAAAAAGTCAAAGTAGTTACAGACCACTTACCATTGATAGCTATATGTAAGAAACCCTTATTTGCTGCACCTGTTAGGTTACAGCGGCTGCTCTTAAACATTTCACAGTATGATATAGATGTCACTTATAGGCAGGGAACTCAGATTCCTTTACCAGATACTTTGTCTAGATTTCCGGTAAAGGATACAGATCCGTCCCTGACGGAAACTGTAGAAGTCCAGGTTAATATGGTCAAAAGAAGCTTACCGATAAGTGACCGGAAATTACAAGAAATCAAGGTCAATACTGACAGGGACGAACAACTTTTGTCCCTGAAGCAAGTCATTATTGAAGGTTGGCCTGATGAAAGAAATCACTGCAAGTCAGAACTGCTAGATTTCTGGAATTACAGGGATGAGCTTACCGTCATGGATGGGGTAATAATGAAGGGTCACAAAATTGTTATTCCTAAATCCCTAAGGGCAGACTTATTGTCAAAACTACATTCTTCAAGTCATATGGGAATAGAGAAAACAATAAGTAGAGCAAGTGATATTGTTTTCTGGCCTAGAATCACCCAGGAAATTAAAGATCTCGTTCTGAAATGTCCTGTATGTTTGCAACACAGAGACTCAAACCAGAAAGAACCGCTTGTCTACACCCAAGTTCCAGAATACCCATGGCAGGTAGTTGGCACAGACCTATTTGAGTTCAATGGCAAAGACTTTTTGATAGTCGCTGACCATTATTCACATTACTTTGAGGTCAAAGAGCTGCCTAACTGTAGAAGTTCGACAGTTATAAGTAGGCTCAAAGGCATATTTGCTAGATTTGGCATACCAGAAATTGTAGTATCTGATAATGGGCCATGCTATGCATCTCATGAGTTTGCAAACTTTGCAAAGCTCTGGGATTTTACACACCAGACCACAAGTCCCTACCACAGCTCCGGTAATGGTTTTGCGGAAGCGCACGTGAAAATTTGCAAGCGCATTTTCACGAAGGCCAGAGCATCAGGCACCGACCCAATGATAGGAATACAAGAATATAGGGTTACAAAACTTAAAATAGGTTTTTCACCCAGTGAAATCATGTTCCAACGTCAAATTAGGTCAGTGTTGCCAGTTGCTAGGTCACAATTACTTCCCCGGCAAATCTCACACAAGGTCATTCGTGAGAAATTGTCAGCAAACAAGGAAAGGGAGAAAGTGTATTATGATATGACAGCCAAGCATTTACCACCATTAGAAATAGGAGATTCGGCACGAATTCAGCAAGCAAATAAAAATTGGAGTCCTGCAGTAGTAGTGCAAAAACACCATGATAGGTCATACTCTGTTAAAACACCTGACGGTAACACATATCGTCGCAATAGGAGGCATTTGTTACAAACCAATGAATCAAAAGAGTGCATACCTGAAGTTGACATGCAAAATGTGGAAAATAACAACCTTTCGGCGCCTCAAGAAAATTCTGACTGTATTTCACAATTCTCTGATAAAAGCAATAAAAGGTCAGATAATGAAGCAAGTGAAAAAACATATATGAGTAGATCTGGCAGGGCAGTTAAACCTCCGACAAGATTAATTGAAACAATGTAATATGATAACATTAGATAGCGGAACACGCGTGCTATGTAAACAGTGAACAGAGATAATTAAGTGCTGATAGCAAAAATATGCCATTCATGGAGAAACAGACTTTATGAAAGAAATTTTACGTTATAGTAAATTTGGAGTATTTTGATTTATTTTATTTTAGCTTTCAGAAATTGTGTTCCTTGTTCTTTGCCAAAAGGGGAGATGTATCATTATGTAGATAATGTAGTATACTCACAGCGCATGCGTATATTTTATACACACCCAGTTTGGGATGTTGTTTCAGCAGTTGTTAAGGCGCACTCATATAATAAACATATACTTGTAGTAAGAATACTGTGTTGGTCATTCTTTACAATAAGACAGGGTTTTGTCTCGGATTGTTTTCGGCCAGATCAGTTATGGCCCTTGATTTAGTCAAAAGTGTATTAAGACATAAAAGTTGGTGTCGCATATATCTCAAAACATACGTAGAGTCATTAAACATTAGAAAATTGTTATATAGCATGTCAAGTTGTGCATCTGATGTTCTGTTTGGCATTTCACATAGCCAGACCAGAGTTACGATCCTTGACTTGGTGGAAAAATAGTTTTAAAATGCACATATCATGTTGCATATATCTTAAAAACGTCTTCACCTAGTCATGAAACCATGTACAATTTCACCTTTCTACTACACAGTCAAAAAGAAGATACATTTCCTTGTTTTACCAAACGATTTGGTATTACAAGAAAATATGGCTGCAATGTAACCCTTTCAGAATACATTGCTGTTTATATTTCGAAACTCATTTCTGCAGTCTTTGACTTTCTTAGGTTGATAAACACACTTCTCAACGCATAAAGTTGTTAATATACATGTCCATTATCTTAATCCTGAAAATATCCATTATGTTACTATACACTGTAAAAAATGGGAACGTGTAACACGTTTTGCCGGTGTTCGAAAACAAAACATCTCCGTTTTTTTAATCTAAACACATCTGTTCTACTCAAAACACTATGTGTTTTACATATGTTTAGTCGCTGAACGTAAAACGGTTGTGTTTTAATTGAAAACGGTTCGTTTTCTTTTCATAAATCATTGGTGTTATCGAAATGTCGTAGTATGATAGGCAGCAGATTGAAATTGACATAAACGAAACAAAACACCAAAACAATCAGAAAAAAACAAATTTTCAAGCTGATTTTCGAGGAAGTGCAAAACACTTAAACGCCAACTGTTTTACTGGTGTGAGTGTAGTGTGCAAATCGAGTACACCAAATAATCTCTAAAATGTTTGGACGTCATAGAAAGTTTAGTTACAAGAAAGTGGTGAATAATGCTATAAACTATTTTTCTTATATAAAATATTTCATAAATATAATATAACGTTTAAGTATCTATGCGATAATTTACTGTAGGTAAGCGGTTGATTTTGATTCAGAGATTCACATTTTTGGCGGTTCATGAACGACGAGTGCAGTGCTCAGGCTATTTTTATATTTTGGAAAACCTCATCGCATGTATAGTTTCTACTATAATGTGCTTCATATTAAACGGTATATCCATTGTTGTGTCGTGTTCGGAGACAATGTAGATCTAACATTTCAGGGTTAGTCGTCAATACGTTTAAATCTTTTGTATAGAGCGGTATCTTTACAATAACTTATATAAAGAACAAACTGACAAGGATCAAGTCAATTCTTAATGAAAAGCAATGTGAAGTATTTTGCAAGTAAACCATAATTTCATGATACTTCCGTTCCAGGAAAAAGAAAGTAGAGAGTCCTACAGATAGAAATACAAAGCTAGTGATATACTCATAAATGGACAATTCGTCTGCGGTGTCGCTCTAGTGACAGTACAGGCAACATATCTGTCTCATCGGCGGGGCTTTCGTAGTCAAATGGTTGGTTAAGGTCATTTAGTTCAAATCACTTGCCCCTCATTAATGTAGGTTCGAGCCTCACTAGCCTCACTCGGGGCGCTGAATTCATCATGTAAAGAAGCCATCCAGCTAGGTTGCGGAAGGTCGGTGGTTTTACCCAGGTGCCCACTCGTGATGAAATAATGCACGGAGGGGCACCTAGGGGTATTCCTCTACCATCAAAGGTGGAAAGTCGCCATATGACCTAAAATTGTGTAGGTGCGACGTTAAACCCAACAAAAATAAAAAACTTTCTCATTGGCCAGAACAATCATCTGAGTGTTAGTTTGCATGCCCTTTGTAAAGTCAATGTTTTATAAGGTTTTAACATAACTGTTTGAGATGACGATTTTAAGCGCCCGCGGCAATACCCAGCAAGCGAGGTGAATTAGAAAAAAAATAATGGGATTCAAATGAGACTTAAAGGTAAGATAGATTGAGCTAACTGATTTTTGGTATTTTATTTCAATAGAATACATAGTGTTGAATGATATGACAAAACGTATGACTAAAACATTTTTATAATCTAACTGGTTTTGATCTGCCATACATGGTTTTCCTTGCTTTATATTACACAGTATTCTAATAAAGCAAGAGGCTGGTATTTAGGATTTGTTACTTTCTTAAATTAGTAACTTGTAAAAGAGACACTATTAGTTTCATAACAGGCTTTTTTTTTAAACTACTTGAAATAGAAATAAACACGTACAGCCTTATCTATATGTTTAACAATCACCTTGCAAACAGTTCTATCATAATAACAAATTTGACAATATAAAGTTATAATTTAATTAATACGTATTTCCATCAGCTGGTTTGAAGGTTAAAGAACTTAACTGCCTTGCAAACAATTCCCATATACTCAATAACAAAATAAATATGACAAAATAAAAGTCATCAGTGAAGTAAGTGAAACATATTTCAATCTTAAATACGCAGTAACCTCTTCAACGAGACAGGGTAAGTACATTTGAAGGTTGCAAAAGTCAAGTCGACAGTTGAATCTTGTTATTTCATTTGGGTGAAAAGCCTTTCTCAAAACAAAATGCCATAAACAAAATTATGTGTTGATTAGGTATTGGCCAGCATTTTGAAAAGGCAAATGTCTGCCTGAAGTTTTCAAAAACTCTTATAGCGGTATTATACGTCAGTTGTGTACATTTTTGTATTTGTAGAAAATGGAATAGTATTTCAAGAATATATTCCACTGGATGACACCAAACCAAAAGTAGATATGGTTAAAGTTTTACAAAAGGGAAAAATGATTACACATGAAAACATATTCCTGGACAAATTCAAAGAATTAGAATATTCCCTAAACATAGACAGTGGAGAACTTTTAAATGCTGCTATCTTTGACGTTAAACATAGTGATGTCAAAGAATACGTCTGCTTATTAGTATCTCATCATATAATCACAGATGTGATGTCCTGGCAGCAAATTTTAGAAGACTTTTGCACAGTTTTAAGGCATATTTACTCAGGATCAGACCCGCAGTTGTCACCATGTTTAACTTCTTATGACACATTATGTTAAAAATTTTGGGAGGAAGGAAAGTTCTGTTCGGAAGACGAAGTCAAATTTTGGCGTGAACAGCAAACAACAAACAACTGGTTGATGAAAAGGGAAATGATAAGTGAACCTTCCATATACAGCAATGTGGATGAAAAAAAATGTTAACGCAGCTTCTGTGCGCAGCATTTCTTTGGATAATAAATGTTCGAACGAAGCAGTAATACTGACTGCATTTACTCGTGCATTATCAGTTCAGTTTAACAAAGAAACTATTTCTGTCTGCTTGGAAAGTCATAGAGGCATTTGCAAAATCGTGATGCAACAGATACAGTTGGCTGGCGCACAAGCATGTTTCCCATTCATGTAGAGACAGACATGACTCAGCCTTTTGATATTGCCTGTAAGAAAATGAAAGATAACTTGTCGTCGATACCACAGAATGGTTTGAAATATGGACTTTTGGAAAGGCTTAGGAAAATACAAACCCGTATTCCTGACACACTGTTTTTCAGGGTTCTTTGGACGCAGCGTGTAAGGAGTACTTCTCAGCAAGCGGAAATTCATTCTCGTATATACCATGGATAGAAATTATGATGAGGGGACTTGAAAATGGACGTTTTCACAGAGACGACAATGACAGCCTTGATTTTTCTATTCCAATTTTTCTCCTGGTACTTTAATGGTAAGTTAAATTTCGGGTGTCTCTTTGATCAGACACTTGTCAAAAGAAAAGAAGTTGAAGAACTCTTATCTAAAATGGAATTTCAGTTGGAAGACAATTGTCAATCATCAGAAAACCCAAATCTGCAACTAAGTTCTGATTATTCAAATCGAGATACTTCCGTTCCAAAATCGCCACTACTGCCGAAACATTTCAAAGAAATTTCTGGAGAAATTATCTCAAATATCATTGTGACCCCAGAATGCATCAAATAAATTGAACGTGTTATAATGCATGACCATATGTTAATAAAAGATATTGCAATGTCCAGCAAGTATGACTTCTATCAACGGCTAACTCAGACACAACCGTCCTTACACGATGTAGTCGTATTGGTAGTGAAGAATAAATGCGTGCAATCTCTTGAAATGTTTACAAAGGCGTTTGAAGCCTTTCTTGCTAAAAATTTACAAAAGCCACGTCGATTTGTTATCAGCCTTGAAAACCTTCCAAACAGCGAGCCATTTCCTATATATGAATTTCCAGATGTTGATCTGACCATACCAAATATCTCCAGCTCTTTGTATAATGCGTATTCCGATTCTGAATATGACTTGAACGTGCAAACAACGACATACTTGTATCAGATGGATATAAAGAGTTTCAAAGTTTTCTCTTACAAAAGAAAAACAAAGGCTTCCCGTTGGTTCTTATGAGCAAAAACAGGATTGATGATGTTGAAAAGGCATTTGAAAATGAGGGAATGTTGCTGCAACTAGGAGATTTTATTCATGTAAGCGATAACTGGCATAGTAAGTCAAAGAACATAGAAAATATAAGGAAAAGATTAAATATAGCACTACAGACTTTTGTTTTTATTGATGACAGTGAAATTGAATGTGAGGAAATGATAAACATTCATCCTGAGGTATGCACGTTACGCTTTCCTCGTGACGAATGGCTTATACAGTCCTTTATTGAATGCTTGTGGGTCTTAGATAAGACACAAAGCACACATGAATCGAGTTCAAGGACAGAACTGTATAAAAATGAATTCATTCGACAAAACTGCTCTAGGCGAAATGCAAGCCAATATAACCGAAGAGCAAAAAGAGCAAAGGAAGTCCTTAGAATAAAGGACGTTACTTGGTCAATGCAAATGAAACTTGTTGTTTAGAAAACAACTGTATTACAGGTGAATTCGAATGCTGAACTCAGAGAGAGAGGAAGTGAATTGCTTCAAAGAACAAATATGTTTACGCTAAACAATATGGTGACAAGTTTTGAAGCCGATTGTTTGCTGGTTTCATTGGAAGATGCATATGGAGTATATGGAGTCATTAGCTTTTGTGCTTTAAAACATGAAAGCGGATCAATAGTTCTGAAAAAATGGCTTATTAGCTGTCGTGCTCTGGGTCGCGGTGTTGAACACCGAATGTTTAGGGAGATTTTGGAACGCTACAGGGATTTTACTGATATCACAGTTGACATCTTTGAAACTGGACAAAATATTCCTATGTTGCAATTTCTAGAAAGCGTAAACATTACCCCTAAAACAAAAAGCATCACTAGGTTGGAAGTTTTGTGTAAGCTTTCATCAGGTATATTTGATAATGATCTGCATACCGTAGTGTATACAAATGACTACACTTCATTAGCTCTTCCAAGGCATGATCATACAAAGCATGTAGAACAGTCTAAAGAGCTAGTCAGTGGAAATATATCGTCACTGGGTAATTGGATATTGACACAGTGGTCAGACGTTCATTTACAACATGCCTTGAAAAACAGTACATTACCAATGCCGTATCTTGATAAAGAATATTCTAACCTCCTACACCTCCTACAAGAAATACCAAAATTAGAATCAATGACAACTCTAGTTTCAGTTATTCAGCAATTGTGGAAAAATATCCTTCAAACAGATGTTCCACAAGATGATGACAATTTCTTCGAAGAAGGGGGAAATTCATTTAAAGCTGTCTTTCTTGTATAAGAAATACACCGAGTGTTAGGACTGGATCTCAGTATTATCGATATAATTAGAACACTTTCGTTCTCTTCACTTAAACGACGAATTGAAGAACACTATGTTGATCGAAGAGGAAGCTCAAAAGTACCAGATATTAAAAAGAAAGAAGGAAATGGAATAGAAATCGCATTATCGGAAGCACAAAAACGGATGCTAGTTTTACAAAATGCTGTTCCCGAATCAACAGCATAAACGGAGACAATAGCTTTAAGAAAAGAGACCAATGTAGATACATACCTCATATTAAAAGAAATGGTAAGACGTCACCCATTAATGTTGGCATCATATAGCTTTGCGAAGAAGACTTTATCAATTTCTGATTAGAACATCTCTACTGTTATTCAATCACTCAATGTAAGTCAACAGTATGTCCGATTTGAGAGAGTATATACGCCAAAATATACCAGCATTTAATTTGTCAGATGGAGTGCTATCACAAATGAGTCATCACTAGTGGCAAGACAAAAATATTTGTCATTCATGTACATCATATCATTATTGATGAAGTTACAATTCAGAATATTAAAACTACTTTCAAAATGTTACTGCTGAACCCGCCATTAGATGTTCAAGTTGACACAGAGGATTTGTTTCCACATTCCCCGGTCATAGACTCAGAAAAAGAGTATATGACGTTAGAAAAATTTACGGCTGACAAATTGTTTTGGGAAATGGTGTGTGTGTGTTCGGGTTTAACGTCTTTTTCAACAATTTTTCAGTCATATAAACGACGGTGTCTACTTGTAGCAGTGAGCACAATGCCCAACTTTATAGTGCTGCCTCACCGGAATATCACGCCGTAGACACGTGGCATGATACCCCACCCAGTCACATTATACTGACACCGGGCTGACCAGTCCTAGCACTACCCCCTTAATGCTGAGCGTCAAGCGAAGAAGCTGCTAGTACCATTATTTACGTCTTTGGTATGACGCGGCCGGGGATCGAACGTTTTGGGAAATGGAATTTGAGGAATGCAGTGTAGTGTTGTTAAATACAATGTCAATCAAGTGATAGTAGCTCCTCCCACTAGCTCCCTGGCAGAAGGATGTCTCTCTGATACCATTATATGTTAGTTGAATACATGTATGCGATATGACCACTTGTAGTGCCTTAGTAAATAAACTTGTATAGTTTTATTGAGTTACTCATTTCTTAATACAGTACACCCAGAGTAGTCTTCTTTAAGTTTCAGGAACACTTATGATATAAGCGACTTCGAAGCTTATACAGCGGACACAAGCGTTTCTTTTTTACCTGTCAGCAGTGGGCAAGAAATCGAAAGTTTCTGTAAATTACATGGATAAATTAAATTTCAGGTCGTTTTAGCATTGTTTGTGTTAGTGCTTTGAAAACGGTGTAAGTTGTAGTTGCGATACCTGTCTCAACTCGTGATGTTCATACTTTGACAGCTGATGGCCTATTTGTGAACACGGTCTTATCCAGATATGCAGTAAATATGAATGATACCTTAGAACATGTGTTAAATGTTGCCAGAAAATTGTTAACGGTGTTCAACCATTCCAGATACCCACTAAACAAGGTTATCGAAATGATTTGGAGAAAGAATGGCAAAAACCTCGGATGTTTCTGCAGTGTTATGTTCAAATATATTACGTTTAACGTCGGTAAAGATTAATTAAGAGTGCATGCAAAACATGCAAACATGCAGCTTTCCGTTGATATTGCAGAAGGTACAGACGGTTACGAAATACTAAGTGAACGTTCAGAAAAGTTGATTGAAAAAGGATTGTCCAGACGTTTTGCTGGTTCTATGATAGAAGTTTGCAATAAATTTCAAATACTTCTGGGCCGGAAGTCTTTAAAGTCTGCAGTTTCTGACAGAAGAAATTAGTTACTAGATGACTTTACAGAAACGGAGGAAATTGATTATATCAGTGAATCTATATATGATATGTTCGTTAGAAACACAAAAACGACACCAGCAAAAACTGTCCTGGTGTACAGAGGAAAGAATCTTACTTACAGCAATATTATGAATTTATCTGACAACATAGCATTTCAAATATTAAACTGTGTTGACTCCAATGCCCTTCAAAGCCTACCGATCATATTGATAATGGAAAAGAACGAGATAGCAATAGCAACTGTTTGCAATTTGGAAACTTGGTGGATTTTTCTTGCCTGTTTCAGTTCTACACGCACCCACAGTCGCAGAAGCAATTGAAAGAGCCAACCCATGCCTTATTTTGATCAACGACGACCGCTTTGAGATATATGCCCACAATTCAAAATGCAAAGTTTTTTGCGTGAAAAATAGTTTAGATCATTCAGTCTAGAGATTAATACTTACGATTTTCCGTTTGTTTTGGAGTTAGGAAAGCCCGCATACATGATTCAAACTTCTGGATCAACTGGAAAACCAAAGCAATTCAGAATTTCTCACACGAGTATACATTTAACACAAATGGTACCTTCCATAAATGTGTAACTTATTTTCTGGAGCGAAATAACTTAAAAACATATTGTAAACATGCCTTTTCAATTTTTTTGGTGGTGGTGGTGGGGGGAGGGGTTTCGTGTCCGAGTGGTTAATGTCACGGACTATAATCACTTAACCCTCACCGATGTGGGTTCGAGTCTCACTCGGGGCGTTGATTTCTTTATCCAGCTGGCTTACAGGCCGTTGGTTCTACCAAGGTGCCCGCCCGTCGGATGAAATAGTGCACGGTGAGGCACTGGGGACTTCCTTTACCATGGAAAATTCTATAAAGTCGCCATATGACCTAAATTGTGTCGGTGTGACGTTAAAAACAAAATCTTTATTTGGATGCGTTGCAAACAGATGATGATAAATTCAAAACAAATTTTATGATTTTTTTTAGAATTTATAATTTCCTGTTACCATTCTCTTAGTTCATTAAAATGGCGTATAACATATTACTTGTTTGCACTAAAGCTTATTTATAGTCGCCACCAGTAACCCATATGAGCGACTCCTTTAGAAGAATGTTAGTGGTGCAAGTAGGATAGTGCAAGATAGAGACGACGGTCTAATATTCCAGAAGCTTTCCTGGCTACTTAACGTATCAGGTTAAAGCACCCATACACGGGACTCTTATCCCAATGTTAGTAATTTTCAGTTGGAGGAGCGGGGGCTCTCACGCATGACCCCTGGTTTCGTGGTCACAGTGTTACCACTGGACCACTACGTCCGCTCTACACAAATATTAATTTAAAAAAAAAACGTTTTTACGGGACAGGTGGATCAGACTAACAATACATCATTGTGTCAACACTGTCCATTACAAACTTTGCAGGCGTTTTTAAGTATATTATTCTTCGAGGTTTTTTTTCCGAGCTCATCGAACTTATGTTATAAAATTGCCTTGCCGTCTTTCAATAAAACTGATCTTTACATAACGCATGTCACACATTATGCATCTTCCTCTTACGGTTTGAAATTATATTTTTATGCAAGTCGTAAGAGATTATCTAAATCCTCAAGTGGAATTTGTTTTATCCTATAAAGGATTTTGCATACATGTATTTATAGCAACTCTGTTGAATTTTCTGGAATGAGATTTCACCGATACTGATACCTTTTCTTCACATGTTCAAGAATATCGTCTTTTTTTAATTACTAAGTAACACTGAAATGTCAAAAGGAAAACGGTTTCCTAGCAAGGTCACTAAGTTTTCTTATTCTTATTCTCAGCTTGTAGTAGCCAGCAATATATTCTAAAGCCCTTTCTTTACCAATAACCATAATGCTAAATTCAAAATTGCCTGCAACACCAGTCTGTATTGCACCGTTACAGCACACTTTTGACTTTCTGATGAATGAAGACATAAATAAGGCAATAATGCATCTTCATGATGATTTTTTTGGTTGGATTTAACGTCGCATCGTCACCATTATAGGCCATCTGGCGACCTTCCACCTTTGATGGTGGAGGAAGGCCCCTTGTGCCCCTACGTGCGTTATTTTATCACAAGCGGGCACCTGGGTAGAACAACCGACCTTCCGTTAGCCAGCTGGATGGCTTCCGCAAATGAAGAATTCAACACCCCATGTGAGGCTTGAACCCACATTGATGAGGGGAAGCTGATTTGACCCCAGCGACCTTAACCATACCAAAGCCAAATGTTGTAATTGCCAGATAAGAACGTCAGTCATTTAAGAAATGATATAGCTTCTATCCCAAAGTAAATAGTCATCGTTTGGAGTTTAGATGCGAGTGTTGTACATAATAACACGCATCTGAACGATGAACAATGATTTTATTCAACTATTTAATATACACAAAAATCCATGTTATTTTGATTCTATTTATATGTATTCTTGACGATAACATATCTGCTTGCTTTCTGTTATCGCACCACAATGCCGTTTGACCCTACGAGGTAATTATTGCGACATCAGTAAAATGAATTGTTGCATAATAACACAAAACTTTCAGCCTTCTTTGTTTAATATGAAAACAAATCGGGTTATGTTTGAATCCCTAATAAGTAAAAGAAAGTTTAGAGCAAAGTATCTGTTACTTAATAAAACTTTTAACACCTTTTGTTTAAGGTGTTTTCTATTTTTGTTCAAATACAGTACATTTCTTGTTTTCGCGTATCTTAACCAACTACCCGCCTCTTTAGTGTAAATGGATTCTGTTTATTAGCAAACTGTACTTTCTGTCAATAATAAATATTTATTGTATGTTCAAAATATCAAAATTAGGAAAAGTATCTTTTGCAGTTCCATTGTCTGAATACTGACGGTAGAGATTTAAAACCATACTTGCACTCGTTATATAAAATCTTTGGCACAAGGTCCTACTTGATACAGGGTAATTAGGACTTCTAGCACTTTTTAGAGCAACCTTCTGCTAAATAAATGATGATAAAAGAGAATATATATGCTTCCAACTAAACACATGTGTAGCGAGTCAATGGTGACATTGAAGTACTAAATCTTGTTACATAAGATATCCTCTGTTCCAGAAAAGACCATAGTTATTATATATTCTTCTTGTATCAAGAATATGCCTTTTCTTGAAACTTTGAAAATTTGATATGCTCTTGTGATACATGTGGTTCACATAATGCTGATCATGTTAGCTGCACATAATACTCGGAAAGAGGAGTGCTGCAGTATAAATAGATAGATAGGGGAAATAATCAAGAACATGAACTTCAGATATAGACAACGATTCAACAATTCTTGCAAAAATAATTTTATTTTACTACCAGTAAAGTAAGTAAGGTAACAGAGTGCTCCCACAACTCAGACACAAAATTCCCTGATGCTTTCCAGACAACAGGTGTTTTTCCTGACATTTATCTGGTATTTAACATAACAAGAGGGTCATGATGACCCTGGATCGCTCACCTGAGTAATATTAAGCTACATGTTTTCAAATGTCAAACTGATGCTAAAATATTAAGAAAGTAGGTCAGTAGGTCATATTTATGGTCAATGAAAGTCAGTTTTAAGATCAGTATGCAAAACTGTACATGTCATCCAAATTTCAAGGCTGTATCTTAAAAAACGAGAAAGTAGGTCAGTAGGTCACATTCATGGTCAAGGAACGTCAGTTTTAAGGCCAGTTTGCTAAACTGTACATGACATGAATTACAAGGCTGTATCTTAAAAACAAAAAAGTAGGTCATTAGGTCACATTCATGGTCACTCAGTTTTAAGATTGGTGTGCAAAACTGTACATGTCATCCAAATTTCAAGGCCCTACCTTAAAAAACAAGAAAGTAGGTCACATTAATGGTCACTGAAAGTCAGTTCTAAGATTGGTTTGCTAAACTGTACATGTCATCCAAATTTCCAGGCTATATCTTAAAAAACAAGAAAGTAGGTCAGTAGGTCAAATTCCACATGACCAATATTCAAACTTGACCTAAAGATCATCAAGATTCAAGGTTAACACTCTGACCAAGTTTCATGAAGATACAGTCATAAATGCGGCCTCTAGAGTGTTAACAAGCTTTTCCTTTATTTGACATGGTGACCTAGTTTTTGACCCCACCTGACCCAGATTTAAACTTAACCTTAAGATCATTAAGATTAACATTCTGACCAAGTTTGATTAAGATATGGTCATAAATGTGGCCTCTTCCTTTGATTTAACCCAGTTACCTAGTTTTTGACCCCACCTGACCCAGTTTTGAACTTGACCTAAAGATCATCAAGATTAACATTCTGACCAAGTGTCATTAAGATATGGTCATAAATGTGGCCTCTAGAGTGTTAACTAGCTTTTCCTTTGATTACACCTGGTGACCTAGTTTTTGACCCCAGATGACCCAGATTCGAACTTGACCTAAAGATAATCAAGATTAACATTCTGACCAAGTTTCATGAAGATAATCATAAATATAGCCTCTAGAGTGTTAACAAGCTAGTCCTTTGATTTGACCTGGTGCCCTAGTTTTTTACCCTACCTGAACCCGATTTGAATTTGGTCTAAAGATCTGACCAAGTGTCATCAAGATAGGGTCATAAGTGTGGCCTCTAGAGTGTTTACAAGATTTTTCTTTGATTTGACCTGGTGACCTAGTTTTTGATCCCAGATGACCAAGATTCGAACTTGACCTTAAGATCATAAAGATTAACACTCTAACCAAGTTTCATAAAGATAAAGTCATAAATGTGGCCTCTAGAGTGTTCACAAGCTTTTCCTTTGATTTGACCTTTGTTTGTTTGTTTGTTTTGGGTTTAACGCCGTTTTTTAACAGTATTTCAGTCATTTAACGGCGGGCAGTTAACCTAACCAGTGTTCCTGGATTCTGTACCAATATAAACCTGTTCTCCACAAGTAACTGCCAACTTTCCCACATGGATCAAAGGCGGAGGACTAATGATTTCAGACACAATGTCATTTATCAAATAGTCACGGAGAACATATGCCCTGCCTGAGGATCGAACTCACGACCCAGTGATCCATAGACCGGCACGCTACCTACTGAGCTAAGCGGGCCGGTTTGATTTCACTTGGTCACCTAGTTTTTGACCCCACCTGATCCAGAGTTCAACTTGACCTAAAGAAAATCAAGGTTAACATTCTGACCAAGTTTCATATAGATGTTGTCAAAAATGTAGCCTTTAGAGTGTTAACAAGCTTTTCCTTTGATTTGACCTGGTGACCTAGATTTTGACCCCAGATGACCTAATATCAAACTCCTCCAAGATTTTATTGAGAGTAACATTCTGACCAAGTTTCATTAAGATTGGGCCAAAATTGTGACCTCTAGTGTGTCAACAGTCAAACTGTTGAGGATGGACAACGACAACGGATGACGGACACAGGGTGACCACAAAAGCTCACCTTGAGCACTTAGTGCTCAGGTGAGCTAAAAATGTGAACAAACTAATTATTCTTCAGAAACAAATTCCGGTATGTTGGACTCCATCCATTCCTACATCCAGTCTTGTGTGGATTAGCCACACTGATATTGTTTGATGTTGGAGGAAGACCCCAGGTGCCTCTCCATGGTTTCAGGCATGTGCAGGCACGTGGGTAGACTTTCTGTAAGCCAGCTGGATGGAATCCTACCCTGAAAAATTCAACATCTTGAGAAAGGTTTTGAATCCACAGTAGTAAGGGGTTAGTGGCCATAACCACTCAGCCAGGATGGGCTCTACCAGTCTTTCAGAAAAACTTGCCTGAAAAACCTACTTCTATGATATATACCTAACACTGCCCTATTTCAAAACGTCCCAGACAATTTTTGAATTACCCGGCAATTTTCTGACCCCAATTGTTTTACTTCCTCAGCATGTGACAACCACGTTACAGTGAAATTATTAGGTATGTAATTCAAAATCATGCAATATGTAAAACTGAACAAGTAAGTATTAAAGGTTTAACATCATACAAACTATAATCAACTAATCAATGTTTTCTTGATTTTGATAAACTATGAACTATATCTGAAACAGTTCTTTCTCCCTCATCTAAACATTTTACAATAAAGAACTACTTGTTTTTCTACATTTATGCTTGCTCCTTCGGCCTGTTCTTGTAACTAACAAATTTCTCTGCTGGACCATAAGCAATGGAAATTGTCAAAGACTATGACCTCTTCATTGCCAGTTTTTTTCTTCTTTTTTCCACCATAAACTGCAATAAATAAACAAAATATGAGTTAAAGTTACAAATGACATATATTATGCTGCAAATTTAACATTTCAAGTACAACTGAAACTAGATGGGTCTACATAGGACACTGGTGACCCTACTGTCACTGTACAAATGATTTTTGTCTTTTTGTTTCTGCTAGGTTTAGAGCCAACAGGCAATTTAGGTCATTTGGCAACTTTTCCAGCTTTGAACAGAGGAGGAAGAACCCAGGGTGGAATTTCCAACCTTCTGTAACCCAGCTTGACAACTTCCACAAAAGAAGAATTCTAAATCCCCTTGTTTAGTTTCGAACCCAAAGCGGGGAGGGTCAAGTGATTGCTTTTACAGACAATGCAAGACTCCGTAAACTTGAACATAAACTTTGAGTGGGTTGCCAGTCTGGGGTTGGGGTAAGGATACTAGAAAACATCATTTTTATTCTTTTTATGTGGTTGGAAGTGGTTGTAAATTTCAAATAAAACCCAAGGTGCACAACTTCACATGCTAAATAATATTCCTATATGTTTTATGATTTTAGGTCAAATACTTTTCGAGATATATGCAACTCTAAGTGCATATTTTTTCTAAGTAAAGGGCACAACTTTACATGCTGACTAGGTTAAATATGTTTTGATATATGCAGGACACAATTTTGTTCATACAGATGGGCTCCAGCTGGAGAAAGGCTAATCTAAGTATCTTCCCTCCCGCTCCCACAAAATTTGAGGGGTGGCGGCAAAGAAACTTAAACAAAATGTAGATTGTGCATCTTGCGAAATACAGGAAACTGAAATCTTTAAGGAGAGAAAATGTCTTACCAGCATTAAATGTCCCGACAACTCAGCTGAAGAACTGAAAACAGAGGAGATACACTAAATGCAAGTGCTTCTATACAATGACATAGTTTGTAAGAAATCACAATATTCATTATCTTTTGAACAATTCACCATCATGAAGTTGAAAGTTACATAGTACTGAATACATGACTTCACTACTGTGGAGTGAAATCAACATCTTGTTTGATGGCATTTGAGACCCATGGACTACAATCGAGTGATATCATATCATGTCTGATGGTAGTCGAGTCCCGTGGACTACAGTCATGAATGTGAAATCAACATCATGTTTGATCACAGTTGAGATCCATGAACTACAATAAAGTTCATTCTAATATGACTAACAATGCTTTAATCATCACAACGATATTATGTTGATGTCGCCTCAACGTGATATTTAGCGCCATGTATGCATCAAGAAATAGCGCTTTCAAATCTCATGAAATATTTTACTTAATAACATGTTTTAAACGAAATGTCACATTGCACAAATGTGTTGATTAATTTACACACATACTGAGTTAGTTATTCGCTTTGCTGAATAATTCGTAATAATTTTCGCCTGAACTGAACTCTGCCGCAAGACGTATTACCATTTCAGGTCCTAGTGTGTATAAACAAAGACCTACTATTGGCACCATGCTTTGCGCGAAGAAACAGTTCCATCATATTTGATATAAATTTTACAATAAAGAACATATTAGAATCAAATAATTTATAGCAAAACAGTGTTTTGACACTATTTATCCACTCGGGCGGTTATATGTCATCCGAAAATAATTTCACTCGGGCTGAGCCCTCGTGAGATTATTACACCCGACGTATAAGCGCCCATCATGCTATAAATTATTTCTTAAATCAACATCATGTTTGCAGGCATTTAAGCCCCATGGATTACAGTCAAGCAATATCAACATGTTTGACCACATTTGAGACCCATGGACTACAGTCAAGTCATATCAACATGTTTGATGGCATTTGAGACCCATGGACTACAGTCAAGTGATATCAACATGTTTGAAGGCATTTGAGATCCATGGACTACAGTCAAGTGATATCAACATGTTTGAAGGCATTTGAGATCCATGGACTACAGTCAAGTGATATCAACATGTTTGAAGGCATATGAGATCCATGGACTACAGTCAAGTGATATCAACATGTTTGAAGGCATTTGAGATCCATGGACTACAGTCAAGTGATATCAACATCATATCTGATGGCCTTTGAGACTTTACTACAGTAAATTGATTTCAACATCAAGTTTGATGGCAGTTGAGCCCCACTGACTACAATCAAGTGATACCAACAAAATATTTGATGGCAGTCAAGCCCCACGGACTACAGTCCAGTGATATCAACATCAAGTTTGATGGCAGTTGAGCCCCACTGACTACAGTCCAGTGATATCAACATCAGGTTTGATGGCAGCTGAGCCCCACTGACTACAATCAAGTGATATCAACAAAATATTTGATGGCAGTTGAGCCCCACGGACTACAGTCCAGTGATATCAACAACAGGTTTGATGGCAGTTGAGCCCCACTTACTACAATCAAGTGATACCAACAAAATATTTGATGGCAGTCAAGCCCCACGGACTACAGTCCAGTGATATCAACATCAAGTTTGATGGCAGTTGAGCCCCACTGACTACAGTCCAGTGATATCAACATCAGGTTTGATGGCAGTTGAGCCCCACTGACTACAATCAAGTGATATCAACAAAATATTTGATGGCAGTTGAGCCCCACGGACTACAGTCCAGTGATATCAACAACAGGTTTGATGGCAGTTGAGCCCCACTGACTACAATCAAGTGATATCAACAAAATATTTGATGGCAGTTGAGCCCCACGGACTACAGTCCAGTGATATCAACATCAAGTTTGATGGCAGTTGAGCCCCATTGACTACAATCAAGTGAAATCAACAAAATATTTGATGGCAGTTGAGCCCCATGGGCTACAGTCCAGTGAAATCAACATCAGGTTGGATGGCATTTGAACCCAATTGACTACAGTCAAGTGAAATCAACATCATGTCTGATGGCATTTGAGCCCCACTGACTACAGTCAAGTGAAATCAACATCATGTCTGACGGCACTTGAGCCCCACTGACTACAGTCAAGTGAAATCAACATCATGTTTGATGGCATTTGAGCCCCATTGACTAGTCAAGTGAAATCAACATTTTATGTGAAGGCTGTTGAGTCCCAAGGACAACAGTGTAACAGTATAACTCTGCACATGAAAATTAATAATAATACAATCACCACAAGTATTACCCAATTAACAGCATTAAGCTGTACCCCTATTTTTTATTACTTACTGCTGTATATTCCCCTAGAGCCCTCTGGTATTTTTCTGTATTGTGCGCTTTAAATTTGTATCCCAGTTTCTGAAATGGCGGTACTTGCTTCCAATCTTGTAAAGCTGAAATAAGATGAAATTTTTCAACATTTAAGTGATGAAATATAGATAGTGCAAAACTCTATCTGTTAATATTATGAAGTAATTACTTAAAATCTTTCTCAGCCCAAAATATTTAACAAGTCAACCCAACATATTTTACAAATAGGTCCAAAGATGCCCTAAAATGCTCACCTGGCATCAACTTTTTGACCTTGAATATATGTATGATGCAATGAATCATAAATGGTAACAGATGTGTATAGAATTAAAAACATAACTTTAATGAAGATATCCATGGAAAAAATCTTGTAAAGATATTTCTACTTTTTAACTCTAGTGGCCTCTTAAAGGGCAGAAGAGCATCTATTTGAAAAGTAATTAACAGGGGACTTTACAAAAATGCTACAGACCAAGTCTTATTAAGATCCAAGTCGTTAATGAGAATAATTTGCTTAAAGGTATTTCTATACCTAGCTCTAGTGGCCCCTAAAAGGAGCCAAGTGCCCCTCTTTGAACAAATTTCAGAGAGCTAGAAGACCATCCAAATGATTTTACTGACCATGATGGATGAAGATCCATCAAGTGGTTCATGGGAAAAATTATTTAGTGCTTTTCCTATTTTCTAGATGCCCATAAAAGATCTGCTTACATGCAAAACTTCTACAAACATTTCTAGATTAAAAGCTAGCGTTATGTAGACACTTTTCCTGCGAGATCATGCAATGATGCTGAAAAGGTATTTGAAGTTTAGAAACATTTGTCCTAGTACTTTTTGAGATGACTAATGCTGTTGCATGAGTGATAACAACATTGCTACTATCTAACTATCAAAAAAATTTCACTTAAGCTAAGCATCATATTACTTTTGGTCAAATCAACATGCAATCTGTGGTGAAAAAACAGGAGCACCGTGTGCAGGTGCCATTGCCATTGTCTGGAAGCGCTGGACAATTATGTAAGGAAAGAGTTATAATTCAGATTTTCTAAGTACAAAAAGGGCCATAATTCTAACTAAATGCAGGTTAGAGTTATGGTTCTTGGCCTACATAGTCACATAATGATGATAAACAAGTGTGCAAAGTTTCAAAGCTTTAGCTCTTATTGTTTTTGAGAAAAGGTGGACCTAAACTAAAATTTTAACCAAGACTCTGAAATTTCCTAAGTACAGAAAGAGCCATCATTCTGACACAATGCATATCAGAGTTTTCAGAGTTATGGTTCTTGGTCTACATACTCATCTAATGATGATAAACAGGTGTCAAAAGTTTCAAAGCTGTAGCTCTTACAGTTTTTGAGAAAAGATGGACCTAAACAAAAATTTTAATCAATGCTGCCATCAAGTGACAACAATACCTCCTAGATTTTTTTCAAAAATCAGATGAGCTAAAAATTAACTCATTAAACTGGTTAAAAAACATCTCTCAAAAACCTTCATTATGTTGATTAATGTATGATAGGCTTTAAGTCTGTACAGATGTGGTCTATTTACCAAAGCTATAAGACTTTGTAAGAGTAAGATGTAACTGACTAACAATCTCTTAACTGTTTAATTCCTTTGATCATAGATCACATACCAACCTCTTTAAAACTGAACAAGCAGGTACATTGTCTAACACAAGCTATCTCCCTTTTGATAACTGCCCCTACTTTGGACACATTCACAGATCATCAAATTTATGGAAAACTATGATCATAACAGCTGATTTGTGCAATTTTGGCACTATGACACTTCTGCAAATGTGGTGAGGTATTTGATACTGAGCGGTCTTTCAAGTGTCACCCATTTTAAGGTGCTACGTTCACTTTCAGAACCAAATGGCATGGCAATTCGATGACACACTTTCTGCAGAACGCTATAAATGTATTCTATGCAGGTTAGTTTTTTGGTAAAACAACAACTTAGAACTGTAAATATTTTGGCAATTTTCATGTAAAAACATGAATCTAAAAACTATGATAAAGAACAATCTACTGAAAATAACCAGAATTATCTACATACCAATATTTGCAAATCCTACTTTAGATAATCTAGTGGTCAATCCAATGTGTTCATTTCTGAAGTTTTGAAAGAACATGAGGAAACTGGAGAATTCCTCTGTGGAAAAATTGGCTTCTGCAATCAGCTGAATTGCTGCATTGACATCTTCAGGTAGGTTCTGAAATAAGCACATACACACTAAGACATGAATATTGGGGGCCTCCTTTTGTGTTGGTTTGACATTAAACCCATCAAAACAAAAAAAACATGAATGTCAATGTAAAATGTCCAAAAAATTAAAAAGAAGTCTTAGTGTCCCAATATGGCTCATCTGAGTAAATGCAAGTTTACAGATCTTGCATGATAGTGTTTACAGGGCTTTTCTGTGACTTGACCTAATGACTTCATTTTAACCAGGTGACCAAGTTTCATATCTGACTAAGACTTTTATGAATATTCTGACAAGGTTTCATGTAGATTGGGCATGAAGCATTTTTGTGTTACTAAAATTGCTCTAAGATCTGACCTGATGATCTACTTTTTGTGCCTAGTTCACCAAGTTTAGAACTTAAATCATTTTTTATTAGGACTTTCTGATAATGCTCCATAAATCAAAAATGTGGCTACTGGTGTTAGAAAATATTTTCTTTGATTTTACCTTGTGGCATAAGCCATGGTAACAGAAATATAATTTTTACACATGCCTACCTTACTTCCTACAACAGGTATTTTGAAACCCTCCACTGAAGTTGATGGTTCAACTGATGAAGCTGATGTATCCAAACCTGAATCACCTGAAGTAGATGGTACAGCTGTCAATGATGTTTCCGGGGAAGAAGCTGAGTCATCTGACAACGCTGTACTACGTGATGAACCTAGGTAAACTACAGGAGCTTCAGAAGATTGGCATGATGATACAGTATGTTTGTTCAACTTTGTTGCTTTGTGAAAAGCTTTTCCAGAATTACCTTTGCAGTATTTTATTTTTGGTAGTGAGTACTCTTCATCTGTGGCTGAATTTTCAGTGTCAAACATTTCTGAAGCTTGTCTATTCTTTCCATCTCCTAAAATACCAAACAAGAGGGCAATGATGGTCCTATATCGCTCACCAGAGTTGATCTGGCCTACTGACCTAGTTTTTGACCCTGCATGACCCAATTTAGAATTTCACATAGAGATCATCAAGACAAACATTCTGACCAGGTTTCATATAGATTGGATCACGACTTTGGAAGCTTTTCCTTTGATTTGACCAGGTGACCTAGTTTTTTATCCAACATGGCCTAGATTCAAACTTGACTTATAGATCATCAAGACAAACATTCTGACTAATTCTCATGAGTTTCAAACTTACATTGTGGTCTCTACAGTGTCAACAAGATTTTCCTTTGATTTAGCTTAGTGACCTAGTTTTTGACCCTACATGACCCAGTTTCAAAATTTACCTAGAAATCATCAAGAAAAACATTCTGACCAAGTTTCATAAAGATTGAGTCACAACTGTTGCCTCTAGAGTGTCCACAAACTTTTCCTTTGATTTGACTGTGTGACCTAGTTTTTGACCCAACATCACCCAGTTTCACAATAGACCTAGAGATCATTAAGACAAACATTCTAACCAAGTTTCATAAAGGTTGAGTCAAAACTGTGGCCTCTAGAGCGTTCACAAGCTTTTCCTTTGATCTGGCCTACTGACATTGTTTTGATCCCACATTACCCAGTTTCTAACTAGACCTAGAGACTATCAAGACAAACATTCTGATCAAGTTTCATAAATATTGGGTCACAACTGAGTGTTCATAAGCTTTTCCTTTGATCTGACATACTGACCTAGTTTTTGACCCCACATGACCTAGATTCAAACATGACCTAGAGATAAGACAAACATTCTAACCAAGTTTCATAAAGATTGAGCCTCTAGAGCTTTCCCTTTGATCTGGCCTACTGACCTAGTTTTTGACCCCATATGGCCCACTTTCGAAACTGAACTAGAGATCATCAAGATAAGCGTTCTGGCCAAGTTTCATAAAGATTTGGTCACAACTGTGGCCTCTAGAGTGTTCAGAAGCTTTTCCTTTGATCTGACTGGGTGACCTAGTTTTTGACCCCACATGACCCAGATTCAAACTTGAGCTATAGATTATCAAGAAAAATATTCTGACTTATTCTCATGAGTTTCAAACTTAAATTGTGGTCTCTAGAATGTTGATAAGATTTTACTTTGATCTGTTCTAGTGACCTAGTCTTTGATCCCACATGACCCAGTTTCAAAGTTAACCTAGAAATCATCAAGACAAACATTCTGACCAAGTTTCATAAAAACTGAGTCACAACTGTTGCCTCTAGAGTGTTCACAAGCTTTTCCTTTCATCTGACTGGGTGACCTAGTTTTTGAACCCACATGACCCGGATTCAAATTTGATCTAGAAATCATCAGGACAAACATCTGGACCAAGTTTCATAAAGATTGGGTCACAACTGTGGCCTCTAGAGTGTTCACAAGCTTTTCCTTTGATCTGGCCTACTGACCTAGTTTTGAACCCACATTACCCAGTTTCAAACCTGACCTAGAGATCATCAAGACTAACATTCTGACAAAGTTTCATAAAGACTGTGTCACAACTGTGACCTCTTTGAGTGTTCACAAGGCAAATGTTGACGGACAACGAACAACGAACACCAGACAATAGCTCACCTTGAGCACTGTGCTCTGGTGTGCTAAAACAAGAGGGCCAAGATGGCCCTAGGTCGCTCACCTGAGAAACACACCATAACATACTATAACAGTGTAAACATGTTTGACCTAGTGATTTCATGGAAAAATATATTCTGACCAATTATCATTAAAATTGGAGCAAACATATTGAGTATAAATAAGTATTTTCTTTGATTTGATCTAGTGACCTAGTTTTTGACCCCAGATGACCCATATTTGAACTTGACCTAGATTTTATCAAGGCTATCATTCTGACCAAATTTCATGAAGATCAGTTGAAAAATACAGCCTCTATCGCATACACAAAGTTTTTCTTTGATTTGACCTAGTGACCTGCTTTTTGATCTTAGATGACACATATTCGAATATGACCTAGATTTCATCAAGATAATCATTCTGGCTTAATTTCAGGAAGACCAGTTGCAAAATATAGCCTCTGTCGCATATAAAAGCTTTTCCTTTGATTTGACCTAGTGACCTACTCTTTGACCCCAGAAGCCCCATATTCGAAATTGATCTAGATTTTATCAAGGCAATCATTCTGACCAAATTTCATGAAGACTAATTGAACAAGAGGACCATGATGGTCCTGAATCGCTCACCTCTTCCCACATGACCCAGTTTTGAGTATGACGTCGTTTTTTCTATTATTTGACATAGTGACCTAGTTTTGAACATGACCTAGGTATTATCAAGATAAAAATTCTGACCAATTTTCATGAAGATCCATTGAAAAATATGGTCTCTAGAGAGGTCACAAGGCCATTATTTGACCTATTGACCTAGTTTTCGAAGGTACGTGACCCTGTTTTGAACTTTACCTAGATATCATCAAGGTGAACATTCTCACTAATTTTCATGAAAATCTCATGAAAAATATGGCCTCTAGAGAGGTCACAAGGTTTTTCTATTTTTATACCTACTGGCCTAGTTTTTGACCGCACGTGACCCAGTTTCGAAACTGACCTAAATATCATCAAGGTGAACATTCAGATCAATTTTCATGAAGATCCATTGAAAAATATGGCCTCTAGAGAGGTCAAAAGATTTTAATAATTTTAGACCTTCTGACCTAGTTTTTGATCGCAGTTGACCCAGTTTCAAATCTGACCTAGATATCATCAAGATGAACATTCAGACCAACTTTCATACAGATCCCATGAAAAGTATGGCCTCTAGAGAGGTCACAAGGTTTTTATATTATTTGACCTACTGACCTAGTTTTTTAAGGCACGTGACCCAGTTTCAAAAATGACCTAGATATCATCAAGGTGAACATTCTGACCAATTTTCATGAAGATCCATTCACAAGTATGGCCTCTAAAGAGGTCACAAGGTTTTTCTATTTTTAGACCTACTGACCTAGTTTTTGATCGCAGTTGACCCAGTTTCGAACTTGACCTAGATATCATCAAGATGAACATTCAAACCAATTTTCATACAGATCCCATGAAAAATATGGCCTTTAGAGAGGTCACAAGGCTTTTTTATTATTTGACCTACTGACCTAGTTTTTGATAGTACGTGCCCCACTTTCGAACTCGACCTAGATATCATCAAGATAAACATTCGGACTAACTTTCATACAGATCCCATGAAAATTATGGCCTCTAGAGAGGTCACAAGGTTTTTCTATTATTTGACCTACTGACCTAGTTTTTGAAGGCATGTGACCCACTTTTGAACTTGACCTAGATATCATCAAGATGAACATTCTGACCAATTTTCATGAAGATCTCATGAAATATATGGCCTCTAGAGAGGTCACAAGGTTTTTCTATTTTTAGACCTACTGACCTAGTTTTTGACCGCACGTGACCCACTTTCAAACCTGACCTAGATATCATCAAGATGAACACTCAGACCAACTTTCATACAGATCCCATGAAAAATATGGCCTTTAGAGAGGTCACAAGGTTTTTCTATTATTTAAACTACTGACCTAGTTTTTGAAGGCACGTGACCCAGTTTCGAACTTGACCTAGATATCATCAAGGTGAACTTTCTGACCAATTTTCATGAAGATCTTGTGAAATATATGGCCTCTAGAGAGGTCACAAGGTTTTTCTATTTTTAGACCTACTGACCTAGTTTTTGAAGGCACGTGACCCTGTTTCGAAGTTGACCTAAATATCATCAAGATAAACATTCTGACCAATTTTCATGAAGATCTTGTGAAATATATGGCCTCTAGAGAGGTCACAAGGTTTTTCTATTTTTAGACCTACTGACATAGTTTTTGATGGCACGTGACTTAGTTTTGAACTTGACCTAGATATCATCAAGATAAACATTCTGACCAATTTTCATGAAGATCTTGTGAAATATATGGCCTCTAGAGAGGTCACAAGGTTTTTCTATTTTTAGACCTACTGACCTAGTTTCTGATGGCATGTGACCCAGTTTCGAACTTGACCTAGATATCATCAAGATGAACATTCTGACCAACTTTCATAAAGATCCCATGAAAAATGTGACCTCTAGAGTGGTCACAAGCAAAAGTTTACGGACGCAAGGACGCACGTACGGACGACGGACACCGTGTGATCACAAAAGCTCACCTTGTCACTTTGTGACAGGTGAGCTAAAAATACAGCCTCTATCGCATACACAAGGTTTTTCTTTGATTTGACCTAGTGACCTAGTTTTTGACCCGAGATGACCCATTTTCGAACTCGGCCTAGATTTCATCAAGGCAAACATTCTGACCAATATTCATGAAGATCAATTGAAAAATACAGCCTCTATCGCATACACAAGGTTTTTCTTTGATTTGACCTAGTGACCTAGTTTTTGACCCCAGATGACCCATTTTCGAACTCGGCCTAGATTTCATCAAGGTAATCATTCTGACCAAATTTCATGAAGATCAGTTGAAAAATACAATAGTCAACAGAAAATTATGCATCCAAAGTTTGTGTCTTCTAACATAGCAGATGCTATCTTTTAAGTTGAATTACTAAGGACAAAGAGATTGTAGTTCATGAATTTGTACCTACTTTTTTCACTGAATTAAACCTTGACACATACTGTGTTCACAAGTAAATAATGTAAAGCAAAAGGCATGGTTATCAACAGGTAACAGTTATTGACATTTCTGAATTAAGAAAAGACACAATAACACTCATAAATATCATATAATGTCATAACTGATAAGAAAACTGTGTAAAGTAGGGCTGTCATCGATAGAAGTGATATCGATGCATCAACGATATTTTTTGGTCGATCAATTATCGATTCCCATTTTAAAAAATCGATATTTTACACAGAGAAAAAAAAACTATCCAGATAAACACTCGGACCCTCTAAAACAACTTTACTGCCTGCAAAAATGCGCCCTTAGTAACGTAAGTTGTCAATAAAGGTCATGTCTAAACTTATACCGTAGCAGTCTTTTCCGACTAGTCGGCACTACCTGTATAGGGAAATACATAAATACAAATAAAAAACATGAAAAGCAGACAATTAAACTAACAAGAGCTGTCCGTAAGACAGCCAAGCTCGACTATTCGAAATATTGTCACAGAAGCAGGAAATTATTACCCAAAATGTTAAATATCAAAAGAGTTTTAAGTTCGAAAGGGGACATAATTTGACTAAAATACATATCAGAGTTATGGGACTTGATGTTATCAACTAGTTTTATAACCCGAAGAAACATGTTAAGTTTCAATTCAATATCTGCATTAGTTTTGGGGATAGTAACTTGCATGTTAAACTTTAACCAGAATTTTCTAAGTCCAAAAGGGGGCATAATTTGCTCAAAATACATGTTAAGAGTTATGGAACTTGACCCAGTGAGGTTGGTAATTGACCTTGAAAAAGAATAAATAAGTTTCAAAGCTATATGCCTTTTGGTAATAGCTGTATGTACTTGCACGCAAAACTTTAACCAGGATTTTCTAAGTCCAAAAGGGGGCATAATTTGCCCAAAATACATGTCAGAGTTATGGGACTTGGTGCTATCAACTAGTTTTATAACCCCGAAGACATATGTGAAGTTTCAATTTAATATCTGTAGTAGTTTTGGAGATAGTTACTTGCATGTAAAACTTTAACCAGAATTTTCTAAGTCCAAAAGGGGTATAATTTGCCCAAAATACGTGTCAGAGTTATGGGACTTGACCCAGTGAGGTAGGTAATTGACCTAGAAAAAGAAAAAATAAGTTTCAAATCTATATGCCTTTTAGTAATAGCTGTATGTACTTGCACGCAAAACTTTAACCAGAATTTTCTAAGTCCAAAAGGGGGCATAATTTGGCCAAAATACATGTCAGAGTTATGGGGCTTGACCCAGTGAGGAAGGTAATTGATCTAGAAAAAGAAAAAATAAGTTTCAAATCTATATGCCTTTTAGTAATAGCTGTATGTACTTCCACGCAAAAACTTTAACCAGAATTTTCTAAGTCCAAAAGGGGGCATAATTTGGCCAAAATGAAGGTCAGAGTTATGGGACTTGGTGCTATCAACTAGTTTTATAACCCCAAAGACACATGTGAAGTTTCAATTCAATATCTGCATTAGTTTTGGAGATAGTAACTTGCATGTAAAACTTTAACCAGAATTTTCTAAGTCCAAAAGGGGGCATAATTTGCTCAAAATACATGTCAGAGTTATGGGACTTGACCCAGTGAGGTAGGTAATTGATCTAGAAAAAGAAAAAATAAGTTTCAAATCTATATGCCTTTTAGTAATAGCTGTATGTACTTGCACGCAAAACTTTAACCAGAATTTTCTAAGTCCAAAAGGGGGCATAATTTGGCCAAAATGAAGGTCAGAGTTATGGGACTTGGTGCTATCAACTAGTTTTATAACCCCGAAGACACATGTGAAGTTTCAATTCAATATCTGCATTAGTTTTGGAGATAGTAACTTGCATGTAAAACTTTAACCAAATTTTCTAAGTCCAAAAGGGGGCATAATTTGCTCAAAATACATGTCAGAGTTATGGGACTTGACCCAGAGAGGTAGGTAATTGACCTAGAAAAAGAATAAATAAGTTTCAAAGCTATATGCCTTTAAATGATAGCTGTATGTACTTGCATGCAAAAACTTAACCAAGGTGTGACGCCGACGCCGACGCCGACGCCAGGGTGAGTAGAATAGCTAGACTATTCTTCGAATAGTCGAGCTAAAAATAACATTAACAAGAAGGTATATAGCATGTACATGAACAAATAGGTTGTTACTCTAACTTAATAATCGATATATCGATGTATCGTCGATATCTGTCTTCCGATATATCGGTATCGTCGATATGACAAAGACCCAATCAATGACAGCCCTAGTGTAAAGATCCAACTCCTTACTGCAACTAGGTTTTTAAGCAAAATTTTTAATTTTCGCTGAACACCAAAACTGACTGCTTAATACAATAAATAAAGCAAGGTGTTCCATTATTCAGCCACAGCTATAAAATACAACTCTAGATGTTGGTTTATTTCTGCCTAGGATAGCTACTATGAATCATTTAAATGGTTCAGTATATCACAGATGGGTGGGGGGGGGGATTTTGTATGCCACTGAAATTTCAAGATGGACAAACCCCCTCCCATCAGTGTATAACAAAACACTCCTGGTAGCTTGAAAAGGCTGGAAATAACTTCTCATTGATCTGTAGAAATGCTTGTAAAAGATATCATATCAAACATAATTATTCTCTTTAAATATTAGTTCTTTTTTATGTTATAAGTAAACCGCAGAAGAAAGAAGTACATTCAATATGAAAGGGTCCGTAAACAGTCATTTTCATGTCATTTCTATAGAAAGTCTTTTCTTAACTACAGAGATAAAACATTTCTGTAGAACTGCCAATGGAAAAACTATCTAATTAACAATTCGTTCACAAAACTTGCACCATGTTGAACAAATAAAAGCAGTGTCAAAGACATAATCAAATTGCTGATAGGCTGGATGTCCCAGACAGTAGAGATAATTTGATATGCCTTTACATTTCTCATAAAAATATCACTTGTACCCGATAAAAGCAGAACTTAAATCATGAAAGCAAATAATGTATTCAAGAAAAGTTGCCATACAGGCTGATAATTTCTAATCAGCAGAGGGTGGATAAAATAACAGATGACTTAAATTTTGCATTGACGTTAGATTTGAGCTTAATCTGGAGCCCCACAGCAACAATTTCAAGTCAAGTCAATCTCAAGTCTCCCCTTAACTCAAACCCTGTTCGTAACAAAAATGCCAATGCTGGTTACAGAAAATCACTAAAAATTTCATTTATCATGATTTCAATGGACAGATCCGATTTTTCTGATAAGGAACGCCCCCCTTGGTTATTGCTGCTATGTCTCACAAGCTTTCTCCAAAATGGCGGATACACATGATAGCGCTATGATGGATTCTCTTTTATTAAGTATCTAAATCTCCTACTCATTACTGTAAAAAGAGAAAACAAGAGGGCTATGAAGGCCCTGTATCGCTCACCTGACCTATTGACCGGAAGATCATCAAAATTTGATTAAGATATGGTCATAAATGTGGCCTCTAGCGTGTTAACTAGCTTTTCCTTTGATTTGACCTGGTGACCTAGTTTTTGACCCCACATGACCCAGATTCAAACTTGACCTAAAGATAATCAAGGTTAACACTCTGACCAAGCTTCATGAAGATACAGTCATAAATATGGCCTCTAGAGTGTTAACAAGCTTTTCCTTTGATTTGACCTGGTGACCTAGTTTTTGACCCCACCTGACCCAGATTTAAACCTGACCTAAAGATCATCAAGATTAACATTCTGACCAAGTTTCATTAAGATATGGTCATAAATGTGGCCTCTAAAGTGCTAATTAACTTTTCCTTTGATTTGACCCGGTGACCTAGTTTTTGACCCCACATGACCCAGATTCGAACTTTACCTAAAGATCATCAAGATTAACATTCTAAGTTTCATGAAAATAAAATCATAAATGTGGCCTCTAGAGTGTTAACAAGCTTTTCCTTTGATTTGACCAAGTGACCTAGTTTTTGACCCCACCTGACCCAGATTTGATCTTGACCTAAAGATCATCAAGATTAACATTCTGAACAAGTTTTATTAAGATATGGTCATAAATGTGACCTCTAGCTTTTCCTCTGATTTGACCTGGTGACCTAGTTTTTGACCCTACATGACCCAGATTCAAACTGGACCTAAAGATCATCAAGATTAACATTCTGACCTAGTCTCATGAAGATACAGTCAAAAATGTGGCCTCTACAGTGTTAACAAGCTTTTCCATTTGATTTGATCTGGTGATTTAGTTTTTGACCCCAGATGACCCAATATCGAACTCGTCCAAAATTTTATTGAGGGTAACATTCTGACCAAGTTTCATTAAGATTGGGCCAAAATTGTGACCTCTAAGACTGTTGGTTTTCCCTTGGTTTGACTTAGTGACCTAGTTTTTTAACCCAGATGACCCAATATCGAACTCTGACCAAGTTTCATTAAGATTGGGCCAAAATTGTGACCTCTAGGGTGTTAACTGTAAAATTGTTGACGACGACAGACAATGACGGACGCCGGACACAGGGCGATCACAAAAGCTCACCTTGAGCACTTTGTGCTCAGCTGAGCTAAAAAACTGTCGGATCACGCGCTAAATGAATCATTTAATAAATATACTTAAGGTTACATTAATTCCATGAAGAAAAGTGATGAAATGTAGCTGTTAAATGTCGTTGCTAATAAGGTCTTCATAAATATGAAAGTCGTAGAATTTGATAAATTTGTTTATTTTGGGACTGCACAAAATGTTCACAGACTACTGGTATAAATTATAATACAGATAATAAAAAAAAATCATGATACAGTTGCGTCCTTGCAAAGAGGAATATGTCTATAAATAAGTTAAAGTGGAAGCTGTTGATTTCACTGAATAACACCTGCGTGTTGTTAATTCTATATGTTCGTGCATGATATGTTTGCTTTTACGCAACAGTTATTATGCTTCAAAATTTCATTCATTTCTATATTTGCGAATAAGTACCAGACTAAGTATATTATTTAAATGTGAATTAAAATCATTGTATTTTATTTTAATATGTTGTATTCTTCTGGAGGCTCGACTAATACCCGGCTGTACATATTCCAGAGGTATTCTGGAAAAACTCCGGAAAGTTGCAGACTTTCCATGGAAAGTTGGTATTTTCCATGGAAAAGTAAGGAAAAGCTCCTAGTTATATAATATGTCCAGAGTATTCGCAGACATTTTCCACGGACAACTCTGGAAATCACTCCGGACAACTCTGGAAATCACTCCGGACATCTTTCAAAATGTCCATGGACACTGCGGAAAGTCAGCACTTAGAAATTTTTCTGTCAGTTTGACTCCGGAAAATACAAAAATAAACTCTGTCATTTTCTGAGAGATTTTGTACTTAGAAAAATTTTAATCTTTTTTCAGTCATCTAAATTATTGAACACAACAAATATAAGTTTAAATCAAAATTATTGAAAAAACAACTTTGCCTAACAAAACTAGATCTAACAAATTTTCATTCACATTATTTTCATTAATTATATAATTATAAGAAATGCTTTATTTAACAAAAAATCAAGGCCTTCAAGTGGTTTATCATCTAATTTGCCGTGGTTCATAGTTCAGATGCCTTGGAATTTAACAACGAGGGTATCAGCTCGGATGGTTAAATACTGAAGCACGATTAACCGTGGTTAATTAGACGATAAATCACTCAAAGGCCTTGATTATTTTCATTCTAACATATTCATTGATATATTTTAATACTGGTAAATATGCTGCACTTCATTTACTCAAGACGTAATGTATCGGACATCCTGCGGCAATTCGACATCAGAATTGACGTCATGATATTCTCTTACCGGTCCGCACACAACAGTGTTTATCAATATACAGAGCTTGATTTCCTTCTTTGTTTAATTGGAAATCAAATCTAGTCGTGTTAGAATGTTTCATATAAATTTATGATACATTGCAACTTCTTAAAAGAGACCACTTAAGTGAAAGGCTAAAAGTGGTCTCTTAGCACAAAAATTAATGGTGTATAACACAACATACTTTTTTCTACTACAGCAAATACAGAAAGGTATCATAATGGTAATGTTCTCTCAAGTACGTTTGACTGTGTTTTGTGAACTTAATCAAATACATAAATGTTTTATAGCCTTTTACTTTGCTAAAACGTTATAGTCATTATTTTGCATTGATATTATGTGAATGTCTTGACTTTAAAGTACATGTATATACACAAGTGGAAATTGTCTGTAGCAAAGCAAGAATGATTTTTTCTAGCTTCTTTTAATTTCTAAGTTCTTGCATTCACATAAAAATGAAAGACCCTGTAATAAATTCACTACTGTAAAAGCAGAAATTTTCAGGAACATAAATCCTCATGTAAATATTAACTATTAGTGTAATGCAAATTAAGAAAACCTCATCATCACACAAACCTTCCTGAGCATAATTTCATACCAAGACTGTCATATATTTACAAAAACTGAATATGACCTGTGGTTCCGAAACAACTGTAGGATTATATAAATTTAGAGGAATAGACTGAAGCACATAGATCTAAATGTTGAAGTTAAAATTGAACCAATATAATAATCTGCTGTATGTTAGCAGTTTATTTTATAAAATAATATTGACTGGATGGTGCCACTTGATATAGATTACATGTAAAGCCATGCTTTTTACAGGTTAACAGTTGTCAAGGGTAGCATTTAATTAGAAGTGTCAACTGTCTACAGGTAATGCTTTACAACAATGAACTTTTACAGACACAAAAATATGCAACAATAGCAAAAATATGTGCTTTCAAATGGGTACTGCGGCTTGATTAGAAGTGCATCCAAGAGTATGCTTGTTGTTTTGAAACAGCAAATCTTGCATTCATTGATATAATATATTCCTTGCACTGTATTTTTTTTTTGTATTCTGTACCATAAACACAATGTCATGCCTTTTTCATGTACTGTCATTTAATCTGTTTCATGGTGATTTGGAAGTCCTGTGCAGTATAGTTGATCATTTGCTTTCATTACTATAAGCGGTTCTTGAAGCAGCTCAATTTTCACCATGGTATTGCTGCCCCTGAAATAAATTGATATGTATAAATAATCGCAAATGTTAACAGACACCAGTTTTCAAAATCGATTCGTAACAAGTATTGTGCAAAAGTAGCCTATTTACTGTAAATTGTTAAATTTGATTACTATTTAGTGTCAAAGACCCATACATTAAGAACTGTTCATTGTTCTTAGATTTCTTTTCTGGAAGAGTAAAATATTTTGATTGCCATTAATTTCTTTAACATACCTTTCATATCTTTTTAGATGTGGCAATCTGTTTTCTAGAATTGTACCAGCAGGTATCAAGAGCTGGCCAACAGCAAACACTGTTTTGGATGGGAGATGCACAATATAGTGTGATACCTCAATAGCTGTTGAAGAAGCATATTGGTCTGTTTCTGCTAACAATATAGTGTACGAGTTCTGCTTTTTAACTCTTGAGCACTTTTGGCTGTACATTAGAAACCCATTTCTTGATATCTTGCTGCACATCATATACTGTGTTTTATCGCAACTTCCATGTTCATTTTCAAGAAATTGTTTTTCTAATTCTGTAAGGTTTTTGACTGACTCTTGTTTGATTACTGTACATTGTCTAGCATTTTCACATCTTTTATGTAACGTACTGTCAAACATTTTCTTTACAAACTGACCTGTCCTTGATACCTCTGATATGTCTCTAGACTTCAAATGTACTCTCTTCTGAGCCTGTAAATGCCAGAATACATCCTTACAGACATTTCCTTTCCCGTGTATGCTGCTTACAATTTCCCCATTATATGACTCAAAGGGAAAGCAGGACCATGCCCAAAGTGGTCCCCATTTTTCTACCATGGCTGGTAAATGGAGTACGTTATGAACATTCATGCTCATAAACCGCGCGTTTTACTTTCTCATTAAATGAAACCATGTCTGGTATAATTTTGCATGCTTGCGTTCAATAGATCAAAATGAGTTTTGATCGATTTAATCATGTTTAGGAGAATATTTAATCATGTAAGAGAACATAATGACATAATTGTATAAATTCGTGTATATGGGTACTTTAAATAAATTTACAATTAGTGGGAGGAGAGTGGCGTGAGTTTTTATTTCCATATTTGTCAGTATATATTGTTTGTATTTGAAGAGTTTGCGGTTTTTACTTTCATGGTCCTTGTTTAAAAAATCATTGATAAATTGATATATTGGTTGTATATATTTGTATATATTTTTGTCATCGTGTTTACAAAACGGAAAATATCGTGTTTGTATAGATTTTTGTCTGAAGGTCTCCATACTGAACTCACATAGTTTTTTCCTAAAATTTCATCCCATTCTTCTATCAGAGAATTTCTGATTGGAATGATCTGCTTTCTATTTATCTATCTATCATATCTATCTACCTGCCTAAGACTCTTAGGTTTGTCGTTCGATGCTTCGAAAAGATTTCATTGTTCCATAATCGAATATTTCTTTGTGTTGATTTGTACTTGACAAGTTTAAATTTCTTTCATTACGCGCGGGAGTGCGGGTTTCTATACTGCGCTCAAAGCGTTCTGAAGTATGCACAACTGCAGTGATGCATGTTGATTATATTTTTCGTATATATATGGTTTTCAAGTACATGTTTTTGTAAATAGTGAAGTATTAGTTTTTCAATGTATTGTGTTTGAGGAATGCACGATAAATATTGAAACTTTGTGTATAGTTCTCATGACGTTTTCCTTCATTTTATTACGGGAAGCATTTGACTTGCCTTTGAACCATGTTCGCGACATCCAGAACTGTTATCGAAGCAAGCTACTAGACATTGCGATCTAAAATTGTTCGTTACCTTATATTGTTGCCTGAAATTATGACTGAGTTTTAAAACAATTACCCTGTTTGGGAATTCCAGGAAATATTTTAAACTTAGAGACGATACTAATGACATTTTAGATACATTTGTGTTTTGTTAATTTTGTATTATCGTATCATTACTGTGAACAATTATAGTATATGTGTGGGGAAGTGGGCTGGGGTGCAGTAATGTTGCACGTTTGATAACCATAATTGTCATTGAATATTTCATTTTGACTAGTTTTGAAATATTACTTTCATATATATAGTTTTATAAAACCATAGTATTGATTCTTGTGTGTGTATATTTTTGTCATCGATCGAATTTTTATAAAAGGGGGAACATCATGTTACGACTCACAGATCTTACATAGCACTGCTGCAATAATGCTGACTACATTCTCCCTTGAAGATTTACGTTTTGACAAATCATGACAAGATTATTCTATGAGTTTAAAATGTTGTTTTTATTCTTGTCATCGTTTTTAATTTCGGGGAAATTTGACTTACATTTTCATTTAAATCACACCAATGACTCTTATACATTTGTAGCTATGTATGCTTCCAACGGATCTTTTATATTTCATGTTTGTAAAATTCAGGAAAAATGAGACTTGAGTGGGAACATAATGATATTATTGTCACTGGATATTTCATTTTGCATTTTTATACTTGACAAGTTTACATTATTACTTCCATTACGGGAGGGGGGACGATAATTAACACGCATTTGAGCGCATGAAAGTCTCCATAGGTCGCCATAATCGACTATTTGCGTTCTGAAGTATGCACAACTAATGAATGCTGATTATGTTTTTTCGTTTTTCATATGCATATGATTTTTAAATATTTGTAACTGGTAAAATATTACTTTTACAGTGTAGTGTGTTTGAGGAATTCACGATAGATATTGGAACTTTGTTTATAGTTCTCATGACATTTTCATTTCCGGAAACATTTGACTTGCGTTTGAACCATATTCGCGACATCCAGAACTGTTACCAAAGCAAACCTCTAGGCTTTCACTCACTTCAATCGCAATCCAAAATTGTTCGTGACCTTATATTGTTGTCTGTTATTATGACTGAGTTTTAAAACAATTCTCCTGTTTAGAAAATTCAGGCTATATATGTTAACCTTAGAGGTGATATCTATGACATATTTAGATTTTATTGCGTTTAATTGTATTATTACTGTGATTAATTTTAGTATATGTGTTGGGAAGTGGGGTGGATGCAGTAATGTGGCAGATTTGATAACCATAATTGTCACTAACTATTTTATTTCACATTTTTGTATTTCACTAGTTTGGAATATTATTTTTATATATATGGTTTGTAAAAAACATAAAAGATTCTTAAGTGTGTATATTTTTTGTCATCCATCGATTTTATAAAAGGTAGAACATCATGTTCACGACTCACGGATCTTTCATAGCACTGCTGCAATAATGCTGACTACATTTACCATTGAAGAAATACTTTTTGATATATCATGACGAGTTTATTCTTTGAGTTTAAAATGTTGTATATAATTCTTGTCATCGTTTTTAATTTCGGGGAAATTCGATTCACATTTTCATTTTAAAACAAGTCAATGACTCCTGCATTTGTCGCTATATATGTTTTAAAGGATCTTTTATAGTTCATGTTTGTAAAATTTAGGAAAAATGAGACTTGGCCTAATGATATAATTGTCATTAGATATTTCATTTTGCATTTTTATACTTGACGAGCTCTACATTACTACTTCCTTTATGGGAGGGGGAGGCATGGCATTCGAATCTTACTTAAGTCTCCAGAGGCCGCCATACTGAGCTCATCACGTTCTGAAGTATGCACAGTTGCAGTAATGCATATTTGATTGTATTAATTTTTGTATGATGTTAAAGTATCTGTGTTTTGTAAATTGTTAATTATTACTTTTAAACAACTGATTTTCTTTAAGGAATTTTGCATAAGTTGAAACTTTATATATAATGCTCAACATATTTTCATTTCGGGGAAGATTTAACTCTCCTGTACACTCAGATCAAATCTGAATTTCTTCATACTGTACTAGAGCGTTCTTAAACATGGATTCCTGAAATAAGTTGCAAAATACATGCAATGTCAATCGTCCAAGTTACCTTGTACTTTTCTGTTCTTTGGTCGTTGCCTTCTTTTTTCCAACTCATTAGTGTTTTATTTTTTTTTATTTTAATGGTTTATTTTCGTAACAATTACTAGTATCATGTTGATAGATACTTAGAGATGATGATTTTTATTAGATATTTTAATATTTGTATTTAAACAGTTTAAAGTTGTGTGTTTGGTGGTCGGAAGGGGGAGGGGGAGTAGCGTTTCACATTTGATTAACACAATTCATTTTACATTTGTATTTGATGAGTTTTGGAATATTACTTATATTGTGTTTTTTTATAAATCCATGATAAGTTAATACGTCCGGGTGTATATATTGTATATTTTTGTCATCGTTGCTTTATGCCCAGGGCGTCTGACGGTTTCCGAGTGCTTTCTCTGAAATTTGCACAACTACAAATATGCGGACTACTTTTGTTATCCTTGAGAATTTTGTTTCATGGCGATTTATCGTTTTTTCATAGTTACGTAGTTTTGTCATCGTTTCTAATACCCAGAATATTTGACTCACATTTAATTCATGACTACGTCTCCTTTTTTGTCCAAAAGACTCCATCTAAAATTTGTGTTTTATTTGTAAAGTTAAGATGAACATATACACGGTGAATATTCATTGTATAGACATGTATGTATATATATGTATTTGTCGATTGTTTTTCGTTCATTTTAAGAAATCTTTGACTCGCGTTGGATTCCATTAAACGTTCCCTTGATTAGTTGTCCCGAAAATCTCTATGTTGTTAGATCTTACTTTAAATCGTAACACCATATCACAATCATGTTTTATAACATGTTTAATTATGTAATATTACAACTTTGTTATGATTTCGCTTAAAATATATTGTACTTGAATTTGTGAGCAAGTACTTTTACAAATATTACTATCTGATATTTTTTTAATGATTCTGTCTACATATTTTGTGTTTGAAAAATTCGTAACTGAAAACACAATTTTGTGAACGTTGTACCAATAATATCTTATTTATGAATTACATGTTTATTAGACGTATGCTCGTTCACGTTTGTAAAATATTAATGCAGATTTGAACAATAGGAAAGATAATTTGATGCTGGCTATGCATGTACTATATCAGCGTATTTTCTATTCTGTTGTCATTCTAATCTGGTTACTAGGTTTCTTTTTTATTTCGTAAACAATGCTAAAGCTCACTTCCCAAAACGTGTTCATAGAAATTATAAAAATACATGCATATACAAATTTATATACATTTTGAAAAAAGTAAAGCAAATCTCTTTAAAAGTATTGTAATGGAAGGAAGAAACACGTGTTCGTTGATTTTTGACAATGAATAAATGCGTGTATGAAGTAACATGAGACCAGCATTGTTTATGTTACATCTTAAATGAAAACGTGATATTTCTATCAATCTCAAACATTTTTAGCATGTTATATCTTTGAAGTTTCGCGATTTTATATCACCAAATAGAAATATTTCATATAATTATGCTTCTTCTTAAGGAAGGTAGATTTTCTTAGAATGCTAACTATATATATACCTGTTTTACAAGATTTATCTTTGGCTTAATGAAGACAAAAAGTAGGAACTGAGGACAATTCTATTACATCATTAATTTAAGTATATCTTTATAAATGTTCTATGTTTGCTTAATCAAATGTAAATTGTTTTTAAATTAATTTGCTTGTATTATGAACGTGTACATGCCAGCAATGGATAAAACGTCCGATGTTTTACCTCTTCTGGTAATGCTTTTTGCATTTGTTGCCTAGATTATTATATGTTCGCAGCAACGTGTTTATCGTGTCAGAAAATTTGAAAGCATTACAGCTCGGCATTGTTTACATGATTCAACACATGTTACGGCTTACATTGCTCATCAAAGTAAGCTACTGAGAATGACACTTGTAAACACATAGTTTTACATATAAGATATAAATTTCTTATTAATAACATTTTTGAAATTTGAAAATCATATATAACTGATAATTAGATTAACATTTGACAAAATGTGTTTGCATCTGATTAAAACATTTGTTTTATAAAACCGAAAAACATATTCTGGATATAGTTTACTGTATTTCATTACTTTAACAAGTTCATGTATTTTACATGTGCCCTGTTAAATATATGTGTAATGTTATACGACAAAATAAAATTATTGATTTGGACTTTGATGTTCGCTTCTGTTTGTATTATTTTGCCAATCACTTGTATACTATTAACTGGTCTAAAGTTAGAAATTGAACGGAAATATATGATTTATTCCTGATGACATGTAATAAAACACTTATTGCTAATTATATGCAATACCTTCAAACAAGTGAATGAGCAGTGCTAATGCTAATTTAATGAAACTTTTGGTCAACTTCTGCTAATTTAATACATTACCTTTACAAGCAATTGATCCCCTGATTAAATTCTTGTAATGTGACGACTCTTTGAGCAGTTGAGCAGCGCATTGACAATGATGAAGAGTAAAAACCCGGTGAAACAATTACCGGTTTATTTTTCTACATGCATCTGTTAAGTTTGATGTCTGTGAGCCAGTACTTATAAAACAAGGAATCGGTAAAACCGAATGATGCTCCCCGATGCATGTGCTTGTCCCAGTATGGGGAATAACGTATTAGAAACAAGCAAAAAAAATAGAGATAATAAAAAGAAGAAGAGTGAACATAGGGAAAAAATTCAACAAGAGGGCCAAGATGGCCCTAGGTCGCTCACCTGAGAAACACACCATAACAGTGTAAACATGTTTGACCTAGTGATTTCATGGAAACAAATATTCTGGCCAACTTTCATTAAGAATGGACCAAAAATGTGGTATCTTGAGTTTAAACAAGTATTTTCTTAGATATGACCTAATGACCTAGTTTTTGACCCCAGATGACCCATATTCGTACTTGACCTAGATTTTATCAAGGCAATCATTCTGACCAAATTTCATGAAGATCAATTGAAAGATACAATCTATATCGCATACACAAGGTGTTATTTTATTTGACCTAGTGACCTACTTTTTGACCCAGATGACCCATATTCAAACTCGATTTAGATTTCATCAAGGCAATCATTCTGACCAAATTTCGTGAAGACCAATTGAAAAATAGTCTCTATCGCATACACAAGGTTTTTCTTTGATTTGACCTAGTGACCTAGTTTTAACCTCAGATGACCCATATTCAAACTCAACCTAGATTTCATAAAGACAATCATCCTGACATGATTTTATAAAGATCAATTGAAAAATACAGCCTCTATCATATACACAAGGGTTTTCTTTGATTTGACCTAGTGACCTATTTTTTGAACCCATATGGCCCACATTCGAACTGGACCCAGGTTTTATCAAGGTAATCAATCCCACCAAATTCCATGAAGATCAATTGAAAAATACAGCTTCTATCGCATACCCAAGGTTTTCCTTTGTTTTAACCTAGTGACCTACTTTTTGACCCAAGATGACCCATATTCAAAGTCGACCTAGATTTCATCAAGGCAATCATTCTGATCAAATTTCATGAAAATCAATTGAAAACTACAGTCTCTATCGCATACACAAGATTTTTCTATAATTTGAACTAGTGACCTAGTTTTTAAACTCAGATGACCCATATTCAAACTAGACCTAGATTTCATCAAGGCAACCATTCTGACCAAATTTCATGAAGATCAATTGTAAAATGCAGCCTCTATCGCATACACAAGGTTTTTCTTTGAATTGACCTAGTATTTGACCTCAGATGACCCATTTTCGAACATGGCCTAGATTTTATCAAGGTAATTATTCTGACCAAATTTCATGAAAATCAGTTGAAAAATACAGCCTCTATCGCATACACAAGGTTTCTCTTTGATTTGACCTAGTGACCTAGTTTTTGACCCCAGATAACCCATTTTCAAACTTTTCCTAGATTTTATCAAGTTTATCATTCTGACAAAATTTCATGAAGATCAGTTGAAAAATACAGCCTCTATCGCATACACAAAATTTTTCTTTGATTTGACCTAGTGACCTAGTTGTTGACCCAGATGACCCATTTTCAAACTTTTCCTAGATTTTATCAAGTTTATCATTCTGACCAAATTTCATGTAGATCAGTTGAAAAATGCAGCCTCTATCGCATACACAAGCTAAATGTTGACAGACAGACAGACAGACGACAGACAGACGACGGACGCCGAGCGATCACAAAAACTCACCTGAGCAAAACTAGGTAAGGTAGAGTTATGGTTCTTTGACACTGCACTTCCCGTCAATTGCCTCTATCATTTTGTGAAGTTTCAATGAAATGTCATTAATACCTTTCAAGTAATGCTCCGGACAAGCCTTATTTTATATAAAAAAGGGAGATAATTCAAAAACTAGGTAAGGTAGAGTTATGATTCTTTGACACTGCACTTTGTCTCAATGGCCTCAATGATTATGTGAAGTTTCAATGAATGCCATTAATACTTTTCATGTTATACTCTGGACAAAAGTGTGACGGACGGATGGAAAGACGGATAAAGCGGCAAAAAATCTGTCTCACAGGACCCTCCCCCCCACCTACCCCTCAGTGTCAGTTTCACAGATGCTCATCATTAATTTTTTTAATCAATACCTACCCCCAGTACGGTTTATAATGCTAAAGAATACTGGCTAACAGTTGGCAGGGGTATGGGGGGGGGGGGGGGGGGGGGTGGTATCCTGACCCGGTGAAAGTAGTGGTGACCTAGACATAATTGATCTCAATTGCGTCTAAATGCTTTTTTTTTCTTTTTACAAAAACAATTCTCCGTCGGGAACCTTTAAAATTCAAACTTTCATCAAAAGTGTTAGAATGTCACAATATACGACAGTCGCAGGACATTACTTCTGCAACTAATACATCTTCTGTATGGCTGACTGAGATCAATTTGTTTTGTTTGTTTCGAGTATGACGCCGTTTTTCAACAGTATTTCAGTGATGTAACGGCGGTCAGTTAACCTTATCAGTACTCCAGGATGCTATGGCAGCACCAGCCTGTTCCCGTAAGTAACTGTTAACGTCTCCACATGAATAAGAGGTGGAGGACGAATTATTTGAGATACAGTGTCTTTTATCAAATCGTCACGGAGAACACAAACCTCGCATGGGGATCGAACTCATGGCTCCACGATCTGTAGAACAGCGCTCTCCTTACCAAGCTAAGCAGGCGGGCTTGGCTGAGGTCATAGAAAAATTATCCAATGATAGAACACAATGACATGTTTGGCAAATTGTATAGTTTGTGGGCCAACACCAATAATTGTATCAATTTTAACTCATTCAATGGCCACAATGTTTGAGATATTTACCATAACTGGCTTGTAATCGAAGTTGACCAAGATTGTATAGTAATACATCTTCTGTATAAGTATGGTTGAGATTTAAAAATATTCTTGTTTTCGAGCAGATTACGGGCCTGTCCGACTGAGAAGTCTGAATCCCGACAGGTAGAATTCCAATCGAGGTTCAGTAATAGTTCCAACAGTTTCGTTAATTTGGGTGGTGTGAATGGAATAGAGAATGTTTGTTTCTAGATCTTTCAGTGAAAGATCGAAATAGTTTTCACAGAGTGAACATTTAATGCAATACTTTCACGTTTGAACCAGACATTCGTGAAAATGTAAAATATGGGGTTCTCGGGCGAAGATAGTACGATCTTACAAGTAAAATTAACAAGGCAGTCTGAAAGACAGCTAAATCCCCCGCCACTGCTATGGATAGTGTAGGTAAAACCTTTGATTTTAGCTGTGACCTTGACCTTGAACTGACATGGCTGACTCATGAATTCTGCATAACGTCTTGATGAAGTGATCATTTGACCAAAGTTTCATGAAAATCCTTCAAGGGGTTTAGGAGATACAGAGCTGAAACCTTTGACCTTCAGTTGTGAACTTGACCTTGAGTTGACATGGCTGACTCATGAGTTCTTGATGAGGTGATCATTTGACCCAAGTTTGATGAAAATCCTTCAAGGGGTTAAGAAGATACAGAGTGGACACCAAATGGAAGGCTCAAACCTTCGACCCTTAGTTGTGACCTTGACCTTGAGCTGGCATGGTTGACTCATAATTTCTGCACATCGTTCTGATGAGGTAATCATTTGACCCAAGTTTTATAAAATTCCTTCAAGGGGTTTAGGAGATATAGAGCGGACCCGAAATGGAAGGCTCAAACCTTTGACCTTCAGTTGTGACCTTGACCTTGAGTCGACATGGCTGACTCATAAGTTCTGCACATCGCCTTGATGAGGTGATCGTTTAACCCAAGTTTGATGAAAATCCTTCAAGGGGTTTAGGAGATATAGAGCGGACACAAAATGGAAGGTTCAAACCTTTGACCCTAAGTTGTGACCTTGACCTTGAGCCGGCATGACTGACTCATGGGTTCTGCACATCGTCTTGATGAGGTGATCATTTGACCCAAGTTTTATAAAATTCCTTCAAGGGGTTTAAGAGATATAGAGCGGACACAAAATGGAAGGCTCAAACCTTTGACCTTGAGTTGTGACCTTGACCTTGAGCCGGCATGGCTGACTCATGGGTTCTGCACATCGTCTTGATGAGGTGATCATTTGACCCAAGTTTCATGAAAATCCTTCAAGGGGTTTAGGAGATCTGGACTGGACACGATTTTGTTACGGACGGAAGGACGGACGGAAAGACGGACAGACGGACGGAAGGACGGACGGACGGACGCAGACCATTCCTATAATCCCTCCGCCACGGCAGGGGATTAAAAACTTCCTTTATTTTTCATGTGGTTTTAACTTAACTGTGCGACACCGCGTGCTTTACGCCATGACGTCACAATGTCATGACGCCGTTTTATGTACGATGAAAAAATATTTCGAATTTCTAGATTTCTATTTCACTTTAATATTTACATGCACTATATAATTCATATGAAAAGAAAAAAAAACGTTTATTTTCGTATAAATAAAATTGGTTTAATAATATCAAGGACGGCATTTTCCGCAAGATTGCAAGCACAATATGACGTCATTAACTAAAAGAACATGAACAAAATGGCGTCGTTTGGAATATTCTTTCAATTATGTACACCAAAATTTAAAAAAAGAACATTAATTAGATCAACACTGAATCGGCCCGACGATGCGAATTTTCACTGGATTTAATAATATTTCAAATAAGATATCAGGAACAGTATTTTCATCGGAAGTCGAATTACAGGATCTTTTTAACTGTTCTCTTTAGACATTTAAAAGATCGATATCCTGACATTAATTTTGATTTTCTGATAGTCGTGGAAAGCAAACCGTTTATTTTTTAGCAATCTGCTTTAAAATATAAATATAAGAATCAAATGCTATTGTTTATGCGTTTATATGGGTATAAACGGGAGAGTTTGATTTTAATTCCAACATGATATTAATATATCAATTACTAAGCTAAAAGTGTCCATAATTTAGATCTAGTAGAAAATGTGTTTGTTTGTTTGTTTTGGGTTTAACGCCGTTTGTTAACAGAATTTCAGTTATGTAACGGCAGTCAGTTAACCTAACCAGTGTTCCTGGATTCTGTATCAGTACTAACCTGTTCCCCACATTATTCTGAGGTGGAGGACGAATGATTTCAGACACAATGTCTTTTATCAAATCATCACGGAGAACATACACCCCCCCCCCCCCAACACCTCAGGGATGGAACTCCCGACCCAGCGATCCGTAGATTTATGCTTTCCCTATTGTGCTAAGTGGGCGGGCTAGTAAAAAATAGTGATATTGTAATTTAAGTATATGTTATAATAGAAACGAACGACGCGACCTATATCGTGAGCTTGGTGCAAAAATATTGTAACTGTATATAAATAAAGAACAAGATACAGTAGTTTTGCGCTAAGCCCTCGATATACACTTACGTATAGAAGGCATACAGACACTAAATAGAAAAATGGCGCGAAAAAAAATGGTAGTCGCATAATGGCGGACACAAATAGTCCTCAGTTTTTTTGCTCTGTAGAGCCGTTTTCCTTATTTTCTTTGCAATTTTTTTGCTAAAATCACATGACAGATCTATGCTTGACATGTAGGTAGCATTTTCATAATGAAATAACAACATGACAAAATTTTTCATAGAAACTTAGATCATACACCACCAGTATAATTTGGGGTCTCATTTTCTAGCTGATTTTGCAGTTTGTGTGTTTGACTGAAATTATTTTTCTTGCATCAAACATGACCCCCTCTTTTCTTTTGATTTTTAGTTAGCACTGACAATATTCTTCAAGAAAATGTAAGTTACAGAAATTTAAAATGGGTCCTGATGTGCGCTGCGGTCATTGGAAATAGGTCAATTTTATATAGAATAAAGAACAACAACTATTTAGTGTGTTATAACCTAGAAGGCATACATCTTTTTTCATCTCTAAATGGTCCATGAGAATAATAATTGCACGCACATTGTGACGTCATGGCGTAAAGCACGCAGCGTCGCACAGTTAAAGTTAGAACCACTGAAAATACATGAAAAATAAAGAAAATTTGTTAGTTTTACTTGTAAGATCATACTACCTTCACTCGAAAACACCATATTTTACTTTTTTCACGAGTGGCTGCAATGGTTCAAACGTGAAAATATTGCATCCGATTTTCTCTCGGTGAAAAGTAGTTCGATCTTTCACTGAAACAAACAAACATTCTCTATTCCATTTACACCACCTACTTTAGCGAAATTGTTGGAATTGTTACTGAACCTCGATTGGAATTCTACCTGTCATAATTCTCGATCGGGCAGCCCCATAATCTGCTCGGAAACAAGAATAATTTTTAAATCTCAACCATACTTATACAGAATTGTATTACTATACAATCTAGGTCAACTCAGATAACAAGCCAGTTCAATTACGGCCATTGAATGAGTTAAAATTGAAACAATTATTGGTGCTGGCCCACAAACTATACAATTTGCCAACCTTGTCATTGTGTTCTATCATTGGGGCATTTTGTTTTGACCTCAGCCAAGCTTGCCCGCTTAGCTTGATAAGGAGAGCGCAGGTCTACGGATCGTGGGGCCGCGAGTTCGATCCCTGTGTGCAGCTTGTGCTCTCCGTGACAATTTAATAAATACATTGTATCAGAAAACATTCGTCCTCCACCAGTGATTCATGTGGAGACGTTAGCAGTTACGGAGAATAGGTTATTACTGCTGTAGAATCCTGAAGTACTAGCTGGTAAGGTTAACTACCCGCCGTACATAACTGAAATACTGTTGAAAAACGGCGTTATACTCAAAACAAAAACAAAAACAAAACAAATTGACATCAGCCAGCTATACAGAAGATGTATTAGTTGCAAAAGTAATGTCCTGCGACGGGCGTATATTGTGACATTCTAACACCTTTGATGTAAGTACGAATTTTAAAGGTTCCCGACGGTAAATTGCTTTTTTGTGATAAGATAAAAGGGTTAAGTGCCTCCATTTGAACAAATTCCGGAAAAGACCTTATAATGATGCTACCAACCAAGTTTGATGAAAATCATTCAAGCCATTCATGAAGAGAACTCGTTTAAAGGTATTTCTACTTTTGGCTCCAGTGGCCCCTAAAAGAAGCAAAGTGCCTCAATTTGAACAAACTTGAGAAAAAGCCTTACATTGATGCTACAGGCCAAGTTATTTCTAACTTTAGCTCTAGCGACCCCTAAAAGGGTCCAAGTGCCCCCATTGAACAAATTTGGAAAAGAACTTATATTGACAGTAGAGACTAAGTTTGATGAAAATCCTTATAGCGGTTTATGAAGAAGTCGTTTAAAGGTATTTCTAATGTTGGCTCTAACTGCCCCTAAAAGGGGTCATGTGCCCCCATTTCAATAAATTTGGGAAAGGACCTTGTAATGATGCTACAGACCGAGTTCGATAAAGATTTATCAAGCGGTTCATGAGAAGAAGATTTTTTTAAAGTTTTTATATTTTTAGCTCTGGTGGTCCTTTAAAGAAGTCAAGGTGAACCATTTGAACAAACTTGATAGAGGTCTATGCCAGGGTGCTACTGACCAAGCTTGGTGTAATTCTGACCAGTAGTTTCAGAGAAGCTATTGAAGTAAAACATATTGCCTAAGGACGATGGACGCCAGAGTATCCACCTATACTAATAGCTCACCCTGAACAAAGTTCAGCTGAGCTAATAAAATATTTCTGTATCTATTTTTTGACCTCAGGCAACCCAGATTTAAACCTGACCTACATTTCATTTCGACAAACATACTGACAAAGTTTTATAAAGTTCAAGCACAAAATTTGGCATCTACAGAGTTAATAAGATAAGCTCTCCCCTTGATGAATCCCTAAATAACATTCAAAATTTCACTTAATACATTGTCACACTTAATTTTTGATTTAACATTGGTATACATGCTTTTAATAATATAAAATATTTTACCTCCAATACCCACGTGTATCAATTTTTACCATATATTTTCTCTTACTAAGTAATCAAATGCTTTAGAATTATCCACTAAAGAACAGAACAATTTAGAGTTATTATCATATGATTTACAAGTCCATGTAATGCAAGAATGTGGTCATTTGTTTCCACTTTGATTCAATGTAAACATAATATGCTCTGCCCAGTTAGATATTTATTTATTTTGTTGGGTTCAACGTCGCACCGACACAATCATAGGTCATATAGCGATTTTCCAGCTCTGATGGTGGAGGAAGACCCCAGGTGCCCCTCCGTGCATTATTTTATCACGAGCGGGCACCTGGGTAGAACCACCGACCTTCCGTAAGCCAGCTGAATGGCTTCCTCAAATGAAGAATTCAACACCCCGCGTGAGGCTCGAACCCACATCGTTGAGAGGCAAGTGATTTGAAGTCAGCGACCTTAACTATTCGGCCCCGGAAGCCCACTTTGCCTAGTTAGATAATCTAGAATTTAACAGCCTACTAAAAAGTTTTCTTTTAGGAGAGTTATCCCCCTAAAATTATTGACGTCTGACAATTTACCCTTTTTATGAGTGGCATAATAAAACCCTCACTCCATACGTCTGGAAAATAACCTACATCCGATCCTTCCGATCTACCTGTTTTCAGATTAGAAATTCCGTTTTTAATTTCACTAGTAGTAAATTTGCAACATAATGTCTAAGTCTGAATTAGGGAAAGTGTCGTTGAAATACAGCACTTCTTCATCTGGTTGGAAAAAGTATCATCTGGGTTGTTTATTGCCTTAAGATATTCAGAAAATGTGCCTAAAGTTATGTTTTGGGTTTCATAATTTGACGTGATTCTTTAAGCATTTTCAAGTACATTTTTGCATTTTTAGATTTTTTCAAAATTGTTTTTCTGACTTTCTTCTTATGTGCAGTCCAAGAATGTACCATGATTTTACCAATCACATTTGACGGTTCTTTTCTAAACAAATTTAAATTTTCATAAAATTTGGTTCGTTCGTCCTGGCATATATTCTCAAAAAACTACCGCCCCTAGCTTTAACAAGAGCGCCGCCAAGCGGGGCAATATACGCCCGAAGGCTTACATCATAGGATGGGAGCAAAATTTTAAGAACTTGACTGTTGAAGCCCCAAAGGACTGGAACAATAAAAGGAAAACTTTAAAAAACAAATCTAAGTCCACAAAAAAAAATTCAAAGTCTACAAAAAAATCCTTATCAGGTAAAGGTATGTAAAAATACACCTTAAAATTGGAGGTACCATCCATGTTGTACCACAGAAAAGTGGTCTCGGTTTTTCCCTACGGCCAATAATAAAAAAGTTTCAAAATAAGCTATTTATAGTAACATAAAAGGGAAGTAATTCAAAAAAAAATTATTGTAAGTACAAAAAAAGAGATCTGCCAAATAAAAACAAGAGCACTGCAATGCAGAGCAATATACACAAAGCAAAGTCATATATGACCTTTGACCCGTAAGTGTGACCTTGACCTTGAAGTGAGTCATCCGGAACATGCGCTCTGCACATCGTTGCAATGTGGTGAACATTTCTGCCAAGTTTCTTTGAAATCCTTCCAGCAGTTCAAGAGTTACAGAGCGGACATGAAACAAACTGATATGACTTTTGACCCCTAAGTGTGACCTTGACCTTGAAGCGAGACATCCGGAACATGCGCTCTGCACGTCGTCTGGGTGTGGTGAACATTTGTGTCAAGTTTCTTTGAAATCCTTCAAGGAGTTCAAGAGTTACAGAGCGGACACGAAACAAACTGATATGACCTTTGACTCCTAAGTGTGACCTTGACCTTGAAGCGAGACATCCGGAACATGCGCTCTGCACGTCGTCTTGGTGTGGTGAACATTTGTGTCAAGTTTCTTTGAAATCCTTCAAGGAGTTCAAGAGTTACAGAGCGGACACGAAACAAACTGATATGACCTTTGACTCCTAAGTGTGACCTTGACCTTGAAGCGAGACATCCGGAACATGCGCTCTGCACGTCGTCTGGGTGTGGTGAACATTTGTGTCAAGTTTCCTTGAAATCCTTCAAGGGGTTCAAGAGTAACAGAGCGGACACGAAATTGCTAACGGACAGACGGACACCAGCGTCATAACATAATACGTCCCTTCGGGCATATAAAAATGTTGTTGGTATACTTTATAAAATGCTCATTCCATGCTGTATTAGCACATGTCATAAAAGAGAACAATGAATTATCGATACCGTCCGCTGATTCGACATCATTCAACGAATAAAGATAAAGTAGTTCAGACAGTTTCAGTATAAAAGAATCCGCATTTAATTCTCTTTTGTATAGCTTTTGCAAATTTAAACTGCGCGAATTGCTAAATAGTATTTCTGTATTCTGATCTGAATATAGATTGATAGATGTTATTGCAACCATTAATAAAGTCTTCGATATCACGTAAGCAGTCACGTTTTTCTTACTCGAGATAAGGGATGACTATCATTTCTATTCTCCCACTGTTCTATTTTATTGCATCTCATTGACACTTGAATAGCAGTCAGGCGGGTGATCCTTTGTGCAAACAGATTCCGACATGCCCAAATTGAGTATACCGAGGTTCAATGGGCAAAGTGAAATGTAGGTATGTTTGTAGAAAACGAGCATTCGGTAATTGCCGTAGAAACTTGCATGCACAACAGAATCTCGCTTTTGACTCAGCCTCGCAACTAGGGGTTTGTGGCAAAATGTTTCGCCTGAAATGGTGGTCTAAATCTAAAACATCTTAACATCCAGTTTATATACATGTACTGGTATGCTGAGATTTAGTGCCAATTAAATACAAGAGCTCCGCCAAGCGGGGCAATATACACCCGATTACATCATAGGATGGGAGCAAAATTTAAAGAACTTAACTGTTGTAGCCCAAAGGAGTGGAACAACAAAAGGAAAACTTCAAAAAACAAATCTAAGTCCACAAAAAAATATTCAAAGTCCACAAAAAAAAAATCCTTACCAGGTACAGGTATGTAAAAATACACCTAAAAATTAGAGGTACCATCCACGTTGTACCACAGAAAAGTGGTCTCGGTTTTTCCCTACGGCCAATAATAAAAAAGTTTTAAAATAAGCTATTTATAGTAACAGAAAAGGGAAGTAATTGAAAAAAAATTATTGTAAGTGAACAAAAAAGAAATCTGCCAAATAAAAACAAGAGCACTCCAATGCATAGCAATATACACAAAGCGAAGTCATATATGACCTTTGACCCGTAAGTGTGACCTTGACCTTGAAGCAAGTCATCCGGAACATGCGCTCTGCATGTCGTCTTGGTGTGGTGAACATTTGTGTCAAGTTTCTTTGAAATCCTTCAAGGGGTTCAAGAGTTACAGAGCGGACACAAAACAAACTGATATGAGCTAGGGATGGGAACGAATACTGAAATCAATATTCGAATATTCGGTTTGCCATATTCGAATATATTTGAATATTCAGTTTATTTTAATGGAAGCTTTACATACTTATTAAGTGATTGGCATATACACAACGTATTCATTTGTTTAAAGCGTGGATCATCGTACGTAATAAGGCCAAAAAATGTTTGATTCAGGTAACCCGATCCTACCTTAGGCTAGCAAAACCCGCCGATCCTAGCCGCGGTTTTATTTCACGATTTTGTCAGTATAATCATGAACATATTTAACTAATTCAGTGTTTTAGCTTCAAAATGATACAAAAAATCAAAACGATTATAATTTAGACCGTCGCAATTTTATCTAAAAATAGCAGGTCGTCCCAGTTAAACACGTGACGCGCTGTTGTATTACCGCCGCCATTTTGAAAAGTTTCAATCGTAGTGTAAAAATCGTCGTGTTAAAAGCAAATAAGGCAGACTTAAACCTCCTTCAACATGAAGTTATGCACCAATCGTATGTTATTTCTTGATTTTAATATAAAGTACTTCAAAATTTAATTCGAATACGGCCGATTGCGGATGAAACCGATTCTGCGGATGGTCTAAAACGTCGTACAAAATATTGTGAAAAGATCAACACTATCTACAAGTTTGGTATTGTTTTCGAAAAAAAAATTCTACAACTTGTTACATAAAACAGGCGCCAATAAAAATGAACAAAAGATAAAAAGATATCACATTGACGCCTGATACAAACTGTTAATCCGTAGCGATGACCCCAGGTAATTATGCACTGCAATTTTCTTGTTAATTGGACATCTTTTGACATGCATCTGAGACATTGACGCCTGTTGCAAACTGTTAATCCGTAACGATGGCCCCTGCCAATTATGCATTGCTATTTTCTTGTTAATTGGGCATCTTTTGATACGCGATAAACAAACATGACATGGTTTTATTATGTAGAATTAGCATGCTCATATTGCCCAAAATCAATGATACTTATTTTGAAAAAAAAAACAAACAATAATTTACGAATATTCGAATTTGATTTTCATATTCGAATATTCGTCCGATTTTCGAATATTCGAATATTCGTTCCCATCCCTAGATATGACCTTTGACTCCTAAGTGTGACCTTGACCTTGAAGCGAGACATCCAAAACATGCGCTCTGCACGTCGTCTCAGTGTGGTGAACATTTGTGTAAAATTTCCTTGAAATCCTTCAAGGGGTTCAAGAGTTACAGAGCGGACACGAAATTGCTAACGGACGGACAGACGGACACCAGCGTCATAACATAATACGTCCCTTCGGGCGTATAATAAATCATTGGCTAAACTTTTTGTAATAGCAGCAAATATTTATACAGTGTTTAGCAATACATGCATTACGTCTTATTTTAAACCAATGGCACATACATTTGTAGTACGTTAATACAGATAAACATGTTACTTTATTTTTACCTAAACTATATGTAGTAACTTGTTTTCAAATACGAAAGTCAGATCTAGAAATGAAAAAGTAAGGCATGCATCCATAGTTTAGTTTAAGGAATCTAAATATAACAAATAGAATGTTTTACTTCATTTATAGATGAAACTCAAAATCAATGCCCTATTATAACAAGAGGACCATGATGGTCCTGAATCGCTCACCTATCCCCACATGACCCAGTGTTCAACTGAGTATGACGTCGTTATTTCTATTATTTGACATAGTGACCTAGTTTTTGAGCACATGTGACCTAGATATCATCAAGATAAAAAATTCTGACCAATTTTTAATGAAGATCCATTGAAAAATATGGCCTCTAGAGAGGTCACAAGCTTTTTCTATTGTTTTGACCTAATGACCTAGTTTTTGAAGGCACGTGACCCACTTTTAAACTTGACCTAGATATCATCAAGGTGAACATTATCACCAATTTTCATGAAGATCTCGTGAAAAATATGGCCTCTAGAGAGGTCACAAGGTTTTTCTATTTTTCGACCTACTGACCTAGTTTTTGACCGCACATGACCCAGTTACGAACCTGACCTAGATATCATCAAGATGAACATTCTGACCAATTTTCATGAAGATCCATTGAGAAATATGGCCTCTAGAGAGGTCACAAGGTTTTTCTATTTTTAGATCTACTGACCTAGATTTTGACCGCACATGACCCAGTTTCGAACTTGACCTAGATAACATCAAGGTGAACATTCTGACCAATATTCATGAAGATCTCATGAAAAATATGGCCTCTAGAGAGGTCACAAGGTTTTTCTATTTTTAGATCTACTGACCTAGTTTTTAACCCCATGTGACCCAGTTTCGAACTTGACCTAGATATCATCAAGATGAACATTCTGACCAATTTTCATGAAGATCCATTGAGAAATATGGCCTCTAGAGAGGTCACAAGGTTTTTCTATTTTTAGACCTAATGACCTAGTTTTTGACCCTACGTGACCCAGTTTCAAACTTGACCTAGATATCATCAAGATAAACATTCTGACCAATATTCATGAAGATCTCATGAAAAATATGGCCTCTAGAGAGGTCACAAGGTTTTTCTATTTTTAGATCTACTGACCTAGTTTTTAACCCCACGTGACCCAGTTTCGAACTTGACCTAGATATCATCAAGATGAACATTCTGACCAATTTTCATGAAGATCCATTGAGAAATATGGCCTCTAGAGAGGTCACAAGGTTTTTTTATTATTTGACCTACTGACCTAGTTTTTGACGGAACATGACCCAGTTTCGTACTTGACCTAGATATCATCAAGATAAACATTCTGACCAACTTTCATGAAGATCCATTGAAAAGTATGGCCTCTAGAGAGGTCACAAGGTTTTTCTATTTTTAGACCTACTGACCTAGTTTTGGTCCGCATGTGACCCAGTTTCGAACTTGACCTAGATATCATCAAGGTGAACATTCTGACCAACTTTCATAAAGATCCCATGAAAAATGTGACCTCTAGAGTGGTCACAAGCAAAAGTGTACGGACGCACGGACGGACGACGGATCACAAAAGCTGCGCGATCACAAAAGCTCACCTTGTCACAAAGTGACATGTGAGCTAAAAAAAAGCTTGATAATGACGTATGTAGTTTTGGAATTTTCAATACCATTAAATGAATACGCTTTAAAATGTACCTTCAACTAGCATAGTGTGCCTATATATGTAGGCTTTAACTTCATATAGTTTTTATACTTTCAACACTACAAGTTGTATTAAACTAGAAAAAATATTTTTCACAAGATTGAAAGATTATAAAAGTGATAGTTGTAAGATTTTGACCAATGATGCATTTATATTTATCAAATTCTAAAATTGCCTGTACAACTAACATATGTCGTTTTCGTGTAAACTTCATATTTCTGGCATTTATTGCATCTATTCAATGATAGTAATTCTATCATTTTTGCATCCATAAAGCACAGAACACATTCCGAATTTAAAATATCGGTAACGTATCTGGTTTCAATGTCTAAATTCTTCTTCCTTTGCCATTTTGTTTACCTAAGAATGTCATGTTAGTGAACTGCGTATGGGCATTTCTCCAGTTTCTGTAAGGGAAAATAAAACAAGAGCTGTCTGATGACAGCGCGCACGACTATTCGAAGAATTGATTGTAGAATGGGGTCAAAATATTTCCACAGATATTCAAACAAAAGAAATAAATAGATTAGACAAACAATGTTCTTGTATTTCTTTGATTTCGATAAGTCTTGCACTAAATGGAAACGTATGAACCAATTTCAAAGTCCAAAAATGGCCATAATTCAGTCAAAATAGTTATGTACTCTTGCCTACAGATGGAAATCACAATGATAAACAACTGTTCAAAGTTTAAAAGCCATATGTCAAATAGTTTTGACAAAACGTGGACTTGTATGAAAACAGAACCAATTTCAAAGTCCAAAAAAGGCCATAATTCAGCCAAAATAGATGACAGAGTTATGTACTCTTTCCCACAGATAGAGACTATTATACTAAACAAGTGATAAAAGTTTCAAAGCCATATGTCAAACACTTTACAAAAAATATAAACTGGTACGGAAAACTTAACCAAGATTTCTAAGTCCTAAAGGGAAATAATTCAGCCAAAATCCTTGATGGAGTTATGTACTCTTGCCTATAACTGGATATGGTGATGGTAAACAGGTGTTGAAAGTTTCAAAGCTTTATCTCAAAAGACTTTGTCAAAATATGAACTGGTACGAAATATTAACCCAGATTTCTAAGTCAAAAAGGGCCATAATTCAGCCAAAATCCTTGATGGAGTTATGTGCTCTTGCCTATAACTGGACATGGTGATGGTAAACAAGAGTTGAAAGTTTCAAAGCTTTATCTCAAAAGACTTTGTCAAAATATGAACTGGTACGAAAAACTTAACCATGATTTCTAAGTCAAAAGGGGCCATAATTAAGCCAAAATCCTTGATGGAGTTATGTGCTCTTGCCTATAACTGGCCATGGTGGTGGTAAACAAGTGTTGAAAGTTTCAAAGCTTTATCTAAAAAGACTTTGTCAAAATGTGGACTGGTACGAATAACTTATCCAAGGTATGACGCCGACGCTGTGGTGAGTAGGATAGCTCTACTTATTCTTCGAATAGTCGAGCTAAAAATCGATTGCTGACTGTGAAGTGAAATCATTCAGGCATCATTCAGTAGTGTATATGGATTTTGTTATCATAAGATACGGTTTATCAAAATTTAAAATCATATCATAAATGCTGTTTGCTATGGGCCATTATAAATAAGTAATACTTTATTTTCAAACTTCAATAGACTTAAATATCTTTACAATGTCTTATAAAGATAATTATGATTTTCACATTTGTTTCACTTCCTAGCACATGTAATTTAACAAATAAAGGTAACGTATATGATTAATGCTTTGGCGACAATACATATTTAAATGCACGGACAATGAAACAGTATATATCAATATATGCGGTGTATTTTAACCAACGCTAAAGTCTTAAAAAGTAAAGTTAGTTGAAAATATCACAATAAATTGCAGTGACTGAAAAATAAGAATTACTTGTTAAACTTTACAATTGATGGCACAGTGATTTCACTATTTTCAGCACTATTATGTTTATTAGATTGATAATTATGTAATGCACTGCTTTCTTTATTATAAAGTTTGGTAAGTCATGCATTAAGACATTTTAAAAAATAATACCAAAAGATTCATAATACAGTGTACAAGTTTATTCAAGATTGTTGAGCAACACAAAATAAGAAAATTTTACACTCTTATGTGGAATAAGTTTACATGTCTATACAAAGCTTCCCTAAAAATACTACAAAATGTCAAGTATAGGTCCACAATGATGTAAAGCAGGAACTAGTTTACTCAAATATAACAATGGAAAAAAAAGGATTTTTTCTTTCAGCTGTTATGTGACAAGCTCGAAAGTGCTTCTGTTTGTTTTGTTTTGTTGGGTTTAACGTCGCACCGACACAATTACAGGTTTAATGGTGGAGGAAGACCCCAGGTGCCCCTCCGTACATTATTTCATCACGAGCGGGCACCTGGGTAGAACCACCGACCTTCCGTAAGCCAGCTGGATGGCTTCCTCACATGAAGAATTCAACGCCCCGAGTGAGGCTCGAACCCACATCGATGAGGGGCAAGTGATTTGAAGTCAGCAACCTTAACCACTCGGCCACGGAGGCCCCCCGAAAGTGCTTCTGGATTACCTATTAAGTATGTTTATTCCTTTAATGAATTGCATCACTAAAACACTTGAAAAGACTCACTATTATGTAGAAGACTGGAATTACTTGCCAAATACACCATTTACTAAATTTAATGGACACAATGTGACCATTCAGACATGAATCCCTAGAACATTGTAGAAAACAGGTATTAACATTTACAAGTCGAATGAGAAGCAAACTACATGATTGCAGTGCATTTTCAGTCGATTCCTACCAACAACAAACCTGTTGAAATGCATAAAATGTATGTTTTTGGAATTTGGGACTCAATGTGACCACACTTTTTCAAGAGAAAAGTCACCGCTTCGAAAATCTCTGCAAGGTAAATGGAAAAACAGCAACACTCACATAGCAACATGATACATCCTTGGAACCGGAAAGTTGTTGACTGGAACATGGTCGGTAAAATATATTCAAATGTAATGAGAAATTGCATAAAAATACAAACAAGAGGGCCATGATGGCCCTATATCGCTCACCTGAGTAGAGTTGCTTGCTTGAACAAATTTCTTAGCTAAAGCTTTAAGATCTAGGCCTTCTGGTTTATTTTTAGCAAATTTATGAAGATTTCTCTATGCACAATCAAGTAACCCTGGGACTGGGTCAATTTGACCCTGGGAGGGGGGGGGGGGGGGTCAAAATTTGAGCAAATTTTGTAGAGGTCCACTAGGCAATGCTACATGTCAAATATCTAAGCAGTCTAGGCCTTCTGGGTTTTTTTTAAGAAAATTTTGAAGATTTTTCTATGTACAATCAAGTAACCCTATGGAGCGGAGCAAATTTGATCCCGGGGGTCATGATTTGAACAAATTTTGTAGAAGTCTACTAGGCAATGCTACATGTCAAATATCTAAGACCTAAGCCTTCTGGTTTATTTTTAGAAAATTTTTGAAGATTTTCATATGTAAAATCAAGTGACCCCTGGGGTGGGGGTCAATTTTGACCCAGAGGTCATGATTTGAACAACTTTAGTAGAGGTCCACTAGGCAATGCTACATGTCAAATATCTAAGCTCCAGGGCTTATGCTTTTTGAGAAGAAGATTTTTTAAGATTTTCCTATGTACAATCAAGTAACCCCTGGGGCGGGGTCAATTTTGACCCCGGGGTCATGATTTGAACAAATTTGGTAGAGGTCCACTAGGCAATGCTTCACACCAAATATCTAAGCTCTAGGGCTTCTGGTTTTTGAGAAGAAGATTTTTTAAGATTTTCCTATGTAAAATCAAGTGACCCCTGGGGTGGGGTCAATTTTGACCCGGGGGTCATGATTTAAACAAATTTTGTAGAGGTCAACTAGGCAATGCTACATGTTAAATATCTAAGCTCTAGGCTTTTTGGTTTATTTTTAGAAATTTTTTGAAGATTTTCATATGTAAAATCAAGTGACCCCTGGGGTGGGGGTCAATTTTGACCCAGAGGTCATGATTTGAATAACTTTAGTAGAGGTCCACTAGGCAATGCTACATGTCAAATATCTAAGCTCTAGGGCTTCTGGTTTTTGAGAAGAAGATTTTTTAAGATTTTCCTATGTAAAATCAAGTGGTCCCTGGGGCGGGGTCAATTTTGACCCAGGGGTCATGATTTGAACAAACTTGGTAGAGGTCCACTAGGCAATGCTTCACACCAAATATCTAAGCTCTAGGGCTTCTGGTTTTTGAGAAGAAGATTTTTTAAGTTTTTCCTTTCGGCTGCCATGGCAACCAGAGTTCTCTATGGAATTCAATTCTTTGAACAATTTTGAAAGGGGGCCACCCAAGGATCATTCCTGTGAAGTTTGGTGTAATTCTGCCCAATGGTTTTCAAGAAGAAGATTTTTTTACAAATTGTTGATGCACGACGGACATCAAGCGGTCACAATAGCTCACCTTGTCACTTCGTGACAGGTGAGCTAAAAAACCTTCTTAATCAAAATATCACCAGAAAACAGAGCCAATTTTACTGTACACTATTGTTAAACCGCACGATTAAGTGTGGCTTAATTAGGAAAAAGGTCATTTTTGCAGTTCCACTGTCTGAATATTGACGATAAGAGATTCAAAACCATACTTGCACTCACGTTGTATAAAATCTTTGGCACAAGGTCCTACTTGGTACAGAGTAATAAGGATTTCTAGCACTTTTTAGAGCAACCTTCTGCTAAATACTCGACGATAAAAGAGAATATACGTAAATATACTTAGGCCAACTAAACAGATGTATAGTGAGTCATGGGTGACACTGAAGTACTAAATAGTACTTAAGATATCCTCTGCTCCAGAATAAGAACATACATTTCCTTCTTGCATCAAGAATATGCCTTTTTTCTGAAACTTTAAAATACTGATATGCTCTTGTGATACATGTGCTTCGCTTCACGTAACGTTGATCATGTTAGGGAAAATAATCAAGAACCGGAACTTCAGATACTATACAGACAACGATTCAACAATTTTTGCAAAAATAATTTTATTTTACTACCAGTAAAGTAAACGAAACTTAACATGTAAGGTAACAGAGTGCTCCCACAACTCAAACAAAAATTTCCCTGATGCTTCCCAGACAACAGGTGTTTTCCCTGACATTTTTCTGGTATCTAACATAAAAATGTAAACCAACTAATTATTCTTCAGAAACAAATTCTGGTATGATGGACTCCATCCATTCCTACATCCAGTCTTGTGTGGATTAGTCACACTGGTATTGTTTGATGTTGGAGGAAGACCTCCAGGTGCCTCTCCACTGTTTCAGGCATGTGCAGGCACGTGGGTAGACTTTCAGTGAACCAGCTGGATGGATTCCTACCCTGAAAAATTCAACACCTTGAGGGATTGGTTTTGAATCCACAGCAGTAAGGGGTAAGAGGCAATAACCACACAGCCAGGATGGGCTCTACCAGCCTTTCAGAAAAACTTGCCTGAAAAACCTACTTCTATGATATCTACCTAACATTGCCCCTATTTCAAAACGTCCCAGACAATTTTTGAATTACCCGACAATTTTCTGACCCTAACTGTATTACTTCCTCAGCATGTGACAACCACCGTAACAGTGAAATTATTAGGTATGTAATTCAAAATCATGCAATATGTAAAACTGAACAAGTAAGTATTAAAGGTTTAACATCATACAAACTATAATCAACTAATCAATGTTTTCTTGATTTTGATAAACTATGAACTACATCTGAAACAGTTTTTTCTCCCTCATCTAAACATTTTGCGATAAAGAACTACTTGTTTTTCTACATTTATGCTTGCTCCTTAGGCCTGTTCTTGTAACTAACATATTTTCTCTGCTGTACCAAAAGCAATGGAAATTGTCAAAGACTATGACCTCTTCATTGCCAGTTTTTTCTTCTTCTTTTTTTCCACCATAAACTGCAATAAATAAACAAAATATGAGTTAAAGTTACAAATGACATATATTATGCTGCAAATTTAACATTTCAAGTACAACTGAAACTAGATTGGTCAACATAGGACACTGGTGACCCTACTGTCACTGTACAAAATTTAATGATTTTTGTCTTTTTTGTTTTCGCTAGGTTTAGAGCCAACAGGCAATTTAGGTCATTTGGCAACTTTTCCAGCTTTGAACAGAGGAGGAAGAACCCACGGTGGAATTTCCAACCTTCTGTAACCTAGCTTGATGGCTTCCACAAAAGAATAACTTTAAATCCCCTTGTTTGGTTTGGAACCCAAAGCGGGGAGGGTCAAGTGATTGCTTTTACAGACAATGCAAGACTCCATAAACTTGAACATAAACTTTGAGTGGGTTGCCAGTCTAGGGTTGGGGTATGGATACTAGAAAACATCATTTTTATTCTTTTTATGTGGTTGGGAGTGATTGTAAATTCTAAATAAAACCCCAGGTGCACTGTGAACTTCACATGCTAAATAATATTCCCTATATGTTTCATGATTTTAGGTCAAATACTTTTCGAGATATACAGTCAAGACTGCCTTAACAACCCCCTGAATTTAGCGACTCCCTGTCATATACAACCCTTTTTTATGCTCCAGACGCAATTTACTATTAAAAGAGTCTGAATTAAGCAACCCCCTGCCTTACGCGACAAACAACTGTGAAATCAGGCTCCCGAATCGATATTTAGACCGTTTTCAGCGACTTTGAGATGCTCCCTCGCAAGATTTTACACGAGAGAGTTACCGTTCTTTATCTCGCGTGAAGTTGTTTGAGACAAGAACTTATTGGTTATAACACACTAAATAGTTGTTGTTCTTTGTTCTATATAAAACTGACCTATTTCCAATGACCGCAGCACGCATCAGGACTCATTTTAAATGTCTGTAACTTACATTTTCTTGAAGAATATTGTCAGTGCTAACTAAAGAGCAAGAGAAAAGTGGGGGTCATGTTTGATGCAAGAAAAATAATTTCAGTCAAACACACAAACTGCAAAATCAGCTAAAAAATGAGACCCCAAATTATACTGGTGGTGTATGATCTAAGTTTCCATGAAAAATTTTGTCATGTTGTTATTTCATTATGAAAATGCTACCTACATGTCAAGCATAGATCTGTCATGTGATTTTAGCAAAAAAATTGCAAAGAAAATAAGGAAAATAGCTCCGCAGAGCAAAAAAACTGAGAACTATTTATATCCGCCATTATGCGACTACCATTTTTTTTTGCGCCATTTTTCTATTTAGTGTCTGTATGCCTATTTGTTTACAAAAAATGGCCGATGAAAAACATAAAAAAGAACTGTTTTGACATTAGAACAGCATGTTAAGGCACTTGAATTGCTCGATTAGGGAAAACCAGCGTATAAAGTCTGAAGAATTCGCAGTCGGTGCATAAATTAACTTTATTCCTGGTGAAACAAAAATATGGCGGTATTTAACAGGAAACGAAGAAGTAAACACAGATTAAAGATGCAGTCAATATTCGAATAAATGTCAATGAACAATTAGTACACAAAAATATGAATATCATAAATCTCAGTGTGTAAAATAGTTCAAATGGAACATTTATATTTTACTGCTCCCCTTTATTTTCTTGCCAGATCATGAGCTTAAATTTGTTTTATCAACATCAATATGCAATTAAAGAAATAGTATTTAATCATTTTCCACTCCTACCTTAAAAGAGGCCAATATACAAGTATCCGATATTCATGTAATTGGAAAAATATATGAAACCAGCGTCATCCTGTTAAGTGAGACTGTTTTAAGAGACTCCCTGTCATATGTGACCTTTTTCGCTGCTTCCCAAAGTCCGTCTCTTAAAACAGTCTCGACTGTATGCAACTCTAACTTTTATTTCCCAAGTGCATATTCTTTCTAAGTAAAGGGCACTACTTTATATGCTGACTATGTCAAATATGTTTTGATATATGCAGGACACAATTTTGTTCATACAGATGGGCTCCAGCTGGCTAATCTAAGTATCTTCCCTCCCCCTCCCGCAAAATTTGAGGGGTGGGGGCAAAGAAACTTAAACAAAATGTTGATTGTGCATCTTGCAAAATACAGGAAACTGAAATCTTTAAGGAGAGAAAATGTCTTACCAGCATTAAATGTCCCACCAACTCAGCTGAAGAACTGAAAACAGAGGAGATACACTAAATGCAAGTGCTTCTGTACATTGACATAGTTTGTAAGAAATCACAATATTCATTATCATTTGGACAATTCACCCTCATGAAGTTTTAATAAAAGTTACATAGTACTGAATACATGACCACTACTATCATATAGTATGAAGTGAAATCAACATCTTGTTTGATGGCATTTGAGACCCATTGGACTACAATCGAGTGATATCATATCATATCTGATGGTAGTCAAGTCCTGTGGACTACAGTCATATGAAATCAACATCATGTTTGATCGCAGTTGAGACCCATGGACTACAGTCAAGTGAAATCAACATCATGTTTGATGGCATTTGAGCCCCACTGACTAGTCAAGTAAAATCAACATCTTATGTGAAGGCTATTGAGCCCTAAGGACAACAGTGTAACAGTATAACTCTGCACATGAAAATTAACAATAATACAATCACCACAAGTATTACCCAATTAACAGCATTAAGCTGTATCCCTATTTTTTATTACTTACTGCTGTGTATTCCCCTAGAGCCCTCTGGTATTTTTCTGTGTTGTGCGCTTTAAATTTGTACCCCAGTTTCTGAAATGGTGGTACTTGCTTCCAATCTTGTAATGCTGAAATAAGATGAAATTTTTCAACATTAAAGTGATGAAATATAAGAAGTGCAAAACTCTGTACTATGTTAATATTCTAAAGTAATTTCTTAAAATCTCTCTCAGCCTAAAATATTTAATAAGTCAGCCCAACATGTTTTACAAGAGGTCTAAAAACCCTAAAATGTTCACCTGGCATCAACTTTTTGACCTTGAATATAAGTATGATGCAATGAATCATAAATGGTAACAAATGTGTTTAGAATTAAAAACATAACCTTAATGAAGATATCCCAAGGAAAAAATCTTGTAAAGCTATTTCTGCTTTTTACCTGTATTGGCCTCTTAAATAGGGCTAGGAAGATTTCAATTTTTTTAAACCGATTAATCATTTGTATGAAATCGAATCAAACCGGTTAATCGGCCGCTATATTGAAAATGCCTGTTTTCTTTCCTGACGACCGTATCAAGTTACCTCCAGCAGCTGTTTGTTTGTTTGTTTTGGGTTTATAACGCCGTTTTTCAACAGTATTTCAGTCATGTAACGGCGGGCAGTTAACCTAACCAGTGTTCCTGGATTCTGTACCAGTACAAACCTGTTCTCCGCAAGTAACTGCCAACTTCCCCACATGAATTGTCAGAGGTGGAGGACTAATGATTTCAGACACAATGTCGTTTATCAAATAGTCAAGGAGAACATACGCCCCGCCCGAGGATCGAACTCGCGACCCCCGCGCTCCATAGACCAACGCTCTTACCTACTGAGCTAAGCAGCAGCTGACTTCATTAGGAACTTATGGTACAAACTTTATCATTTGCAAGCAGTGTAATGATTAATAAGTCATATTTTGGTGTATTTCATTTATCACGACAGGCAAAGTTTTAAAGCTATATGTTTTAGCGGAAATATACTGCGGGTCTATGTGCTGGTCAAAGAAATATATAAAAATAAATTAAGTACGATTTGTGATGTTTATTGTTTGAAAGCGATTACCGATTTTGCAAAATTGAAACCGATTTTACTTAGTAATTGAATCGGATCCGATTAACCGAGTAATCGTCCCAGTCCTACTCTTAAAGGCCTATTTGAAAAGAAATTAGCAGGACACTTTATAACAAGAGCTGTCCATAAGACAGCCAATGCTCGACTATTCGAATTATTGTCCCAGAAGCAGGAAAATATTACCCTATATGTTAAAATATCTGTAGAGTTTCAATTCAATATCTGCATTAGTTTTGGAGAAAGTAACTTGCATGTTAATCTTTATCCAGGATTTTCTATGTCCAAAAGGGGGCATAATTTGCCAAAAATACATGTCAGAGTTATGGGACTTGACCCAGTGAGGTTGGTAATTGATCTGGAAAAAGAAAAAATAAGTTTCAAATCTATATGCCTTTTACTAATAACTGTATGTACTTACACGCAAAACTTGAACCAGGATTTTCTAAGTCCAAAAGGGGGCATAATTTGGCCAAAATGCAGGTCAGAGTTATGGGACTTGATGCTATTAACTAGTTTTATAACCCAAAAGACACATGTGAAGTTTCAATTCAATATCTGCATTAGTTTTGGTAACTTGCATGTACAACTTTAACCAGGATTTTCTAAGTCCAAAAAGGGGGCATAATTTGCTCAAAATACATGTCAGAGTTATGGGACTTGACCCAGTGAGGTTGGTAATTGACCTAGACAAGAGGGCCATGATGGCTCTATATCGCTCACCTGTTATCATTGCACTTGAGGACAAGAAGGTCCTCAGAAAAAACATCTAAATTCAAAGGACAGGAACAACAAAGGGAAGAAATTTAACCAAAAAGAAAAAAAAATTCTTATAAGGTATAGATATGTCAAAATACACCTAAAAATTGGAGGTACCATCCATGTTGTACCACAGAAAAGTGGTCTCGGTTTTTCCCTACGGCCAATAATAAAAAAGTTACTAAAAATAAGCTATTTATAGTAACGTAAAAGGGAAGTAATTAAAAAAATAAATATTGTAAGTGAACAAAAGAAGGATCTGCCAAATAAATCTGTTGGCATAAATGAAATTTCAGACCAGTATCTTCATTAGTTACGGAGATATACCCATTTTAATTTGAAATAAAGGGAGGTAATTTGACATAAAATCAGTCCATAGTTATCTACCTTGATTGTCCAACTAATAACAATAATGAAATTTCAAATAAGTCCTATAGGACTTACTGATATAAATCCATTTTGATTACAATCAGGGGAGGTAATCAGATATAAAATTCTGGAACCTAAGACTGCATCTGATTTGTCATGGAATCCAAGATTTATTGTTGTTGAAGATATTTTGGAAGTTTGTATCAAATAAAACCATAAATGAAGTCTATATATGGCTGCAAAAGCCAAAATAGCCGATTTTGGACCTTTAAGGAGCCGTAACTCTGGAACCCATGATGGAATTTGGCCAGTTCAATAAAGGAAGCAAGATTTTGTAGTGATACAAGTTGTGTGCAAGTTTGGTTAAAATCAAATCATAAATGAAGCAACTATTGTACAGACAAGGTCAAAATAGCTAATTTTGGCCCTTTCAGGGGCCATAACTCTGGACCCCATTATGGGATCTGGCTGGTTCAAGAAAGGAAACGAGATCTTATGGTGACACAAGTTTTGTGCAAGTTTGATTAAATTCAAATCATAAATGAAGCTGCTATTGTGCAGACAAGGTCAAAATAGATAATTCTGGCCCTTTCAGGGGCCATAACTCTGGAACCCATAATGGAATCTCGCCAGTTCAAGAAAGGAACCAATATTTTATGGTGATACAAGTTGTGTGCAAGTTTGGTTAAAATAAAATCATAAATGAAGCTGCTATTTGCAGACAAGGTCAAAATAGCTAATTCTGGCCATTTCAGGGGCCATAACTCTGGAACCTATAATGGAATCTGGCCAGTTCAAGAAAGGAACCAAGATCTTATGGCGATACAAGTTGTGTGCCAGTTTGGTAAAAATCAAATCATAAATAAAGCTGCTATTGTGCAGACAAGGTCAAAATAGCTAATTTTGGCCCTTTCAGGGGCCATAACTCTGGAACCCATAATGGGATCTGGCCAGTTCAAGAAAGGAACCGTGATCTTATGGTGATACAAGTTGTGTGCAAGTTTGGTTAAAATAAAATCATAAATGAAACCACTATCGTGCTGACATGAAATTGTTGACGCACGCACGCACAGACGACGGACGAAGGGTGATCACAAAAGCTCACCTTGTCACTATGTGACAGGTGAGCTAAAAAAGAAAAAAATAAGTTTTAAAGCTATATGCCTTTAAATGAAAGCCATATGTACTTGCATGCAAAACTTTAACCAAGGTGTGACGCCGCCGCCGACGCCAGGGTCAGTGGAATAGCTAGACTTTCGCCTCGGGTGACATTTTGCCCTCGGGTAGACAATATCAATGTCACACAAGCTGCCATATGATATTTATATAAAATTACGGTCGAAATTACATATCTGATATCACCTGCCAAATATCAAGGCCCTAGCCATTATTGATTCAGAGAAGATTTTCAAAGCTTCTTATATATAAAAGCCTATAGTAAGTACATGTCAGACACAGGGGTGTGGCCATTTTTTTACCTTAGGGTAATGATTTGGACAAATATGGTAGAGAGTCAAACTCTTAAATCAAATGCCAAATATCAAAGCTCTAGAGAAAAGGATTTTTAAAGTCTGATAGCTAAAAACCTATTTTTAACCAAAAAGACCCATATGTTCAATGAACCGGAACCATTTGAACAACTTTGAAAGAGGGCTACCAAGAGATCATTTGTGTAAAGTTCCATCAAAATCCATTGGGTGGTTTTGGAGGAAATATTGTTTAAAGAAATTGTTGATGAAAAGTGACCACACCCTCTGGCGTCCATGTTTTTTGACGAATAAGAAAAATTTGAACAATGCTTGTAGAAGGTCACACAAGAACCATTTGTGTAAAATTATTTTAAAATCGGGCTAGCAGTTTCACAAAAGAAGATTTTTAAAGTTTCCACTATAAACATATAGGGAAAAGTGACCACGTCCCCCGGCGGCCATGTTTTTTTGACGAATCAAAATAATTTGAACAATCTTGGTACAGAGTCAAACAAGGACCATTTGTGTAAAATTATTTTAAAATCTGGCTAGCAGTTTCACACAAGAATATTTTTTCAATTTCCACTATATACAAACAGGGGAAAGTGACCACGCCTCCCTGGCGGCCACGTTTTTTGAGGAATAAGAAAAATTTGAACCATATTTGCAGAAGGTCACACAAGAACCATTTGCTTAAAACTATTTTAAAATTGGGGTAGCAGTTTCACACTAGAAGATTTTTGAAGTTTCCACTATATACATATAGGGAAAAGTGACCACACACTCTGGCGGCCATGTTTTTAGACGAATCAAAATAATTTGAACAATCTTGGTAGAGGATCACACAAGAACTTTCCACTATATACATATAGGGAAAAGAGACCACGTCCCACCTGGCAGCCATGTTTTTTGACGAATCAAAATAATTTGAACAATATTTGTAGAAGGTCACACAAGAACTTTCCACTATATACATATAGGGATAAGTGACCACACCCTCTGGCGGCCATGTTTTTTGATAAATCAAAATAGTCTGAACAATCTTGGTAGAGGGTCACACAAAGACCTTTTGTGTAAAATTATTGTTCAAAATTGGCCCAGCAGTTTCACACAAGAAGATTTTTTTAATTTCCACTATATATATATAGGGAAAAGTGACTACGCCCCCTGGCGGCCATGCTTTATGACAAATTTGTATAATTTGAATAATCTTGGTAGAGGGTGACATAAGGACCATTTGTGTGAAATTATTTCAAAATCGGACCATTGGTTTAGGAGATGTCATTTGAAGATTTTTCTATTTTTAGCTCTGGCGGCCCCTATGTGCAACCAAGCGGAACTGTCTGAACAATTTTGGTAGAGGACCATCCAAGGAATATTTATGCCAAGTTTCATCAAAATCCATTCCGTTGTTTTGGAGGAGATGTCTTTTAATCACAATTGTTGATGACGGACGGACGACGGACACAGCCGGATCACAATAGCTCACCCTGAGCATTGCTCAGGTGAGCTAAAAAATTAACTCATTAAACTGGTTAAAAACGTCTCACAAAATCTTTCATATATGTTGATTAATTGCAGATAGGCTTTAAGTGTGTACAGATATGGTCTATTTACCAAAGCTATAAGACTTTATAAGAGTAAGACATATTATTTGGCTAACCATTTCTTTGATCATAAATCACATACTGATTTTTTTAAAACTGAAAAAGCATGTACACTGTCTAACCCAGTCTATCTCCCTTTTGATAACTGCCCCCAATTTCGACACATTCACAGATCACCAAATTTATGGAAAACTATGATAACAGCTGCTTTGTTCAATTAAAAATTTTAGCACTCTGATTACTTCTGCAAATGTGGCGGTGTTTGATATTGAGCTGTCTTTCAAGTGTCATCCAGTTCTAGGTTGCTACTTTCACTTTCGAAACAAAAAGGAATGACAATAAGATGACATACTTTCTGCAGAGCGATATATTAAATGTATTCTAATTCTATATAAGTTAGTTTTTTGGTAAATTTTACAACGCCTTAGAACTGCAGCAATGTCCATTTTCATGTAAAAACATTAATCTAACTAGATGCCCATGGGGAACATGTCAAGCCCGCCAGCTGTCAAAAGGACTGACAGTTATGATACTGTTAAAAGAATGCTTTCGAGAATGCTTTATGAAATTTGTCAGATGTCAACATCGATGCCGACGAGAGTACAATAGCCCTCCTTATAATTCAAACAGTTAAGCTCTGAAATTTTCCAACTGTATTAAAACCATATTTGACCTTTAAACTCAAAGTGTGACCTTAACCTTTAAGATATTGACATGGGTGTTGCGACACGCCGTCTCATGGTGGTGAAAAATTGTGCCAAGTTATTTTAAAATCCCACAATCAATGACAAATTTATACCCTATTTTTGACCTCTAAGTGTGACCTTGACCTTTGAGACATTAACGCGGTTGTTGCACGCCACACACAGTCTCATGGTGGTGAACAATTGTGCCAGTTTATTTTAAATCCAACAATCAATGACAAAGTTATTGTCCGGACAAGGTCAATTATAGCCATATTTGACCTTTAAACTCCAAGTTTGACCTTGACCTTTAAGATATTGACGCCGGTGTTGCAAGCGACACACCATCTCATGGTGGTAAACAATTGTGCCAGATTATTTTATAATCCCACATTCAATGACGAAGTTATTGTCTGGACAAGGTCAATTATAGCCATATTTGACCTTTAAACTCCAAGTGTGACCTTGACCGTGAAGATATTGACACGGGTTTTAAGCGCAACACGCCGTCTCATGGTGGTGAACAATTGTGCCAAGTTATTTTAAAATCCCACAATCAATGACAAACTTATGGTCCGGACAGAGAAATCCGGACGGACGGAAGCACGCACATACACTGAACAGCCATTTGGACAACTATGTCTTCGCATCCTTACGGGCTCGACAAAAATTATGATACTTAACAATCTACTGAAAATAGCCAGAATTATCTACATACCAATATTTGCAAATCCTACTTTAGATAATCTAGTGGTCAATCCAATGTGTTCATTTCTGAAGTTTTGAAAGAACATGAGGAAACTGGAGAATTCCTCTGTGGAAAAATTGGCTTCTGCAATCAGCTGAATTGCTGCATTGACATCTTCAGATAGGTTCTGAAATAAGCACATACACACTAAGACATGAATATTGGGGGCCTCCTTTTGTGTTGGTTTGACATTAAACCCAACAAAACAAAACAAACATGTCAATGTAAAATGTCCAAAAAATTAAAAAGAAGTCTTAGTGTCCCAATATGGCTCATCCGAGTAAATGCAAGAGTTTACAGATCTTGCATGATAGTGTTTACATGGTTTTTCTGTGACTTGACCTAATGACTTCATTTTAACCAGGTGACCAAGTTTCACATCTGACTAAGACTTATGAATATTCTGACAAGGTTTCATGTAGATTGGGAAAATATGTAGCATTTTTGTGTTACTAAAATTGCTCTAAGATCTGACCTGATGATCTACTTTTTGTGCGTAGATCACCAAGTTTAGAACTTAAATCATTTTTCATTAGGATTAACTTTCTGATAATGCTCCATAAATTGAAAATGTGGCTACTGGTGTTAGAAAATATTTTCTTTGATTTTACCTTGTGGCATAAGCCATGGTAACAGAAATATAATTTTTAAACATGCCTACCTTACTTCCTACAACAGGTATTTTGAAACCCTCCACTGAAGTTGATGGTTCAACTGATGAAGCTGATGTATCTAAACCTGAATCACCTGAAGTAGATGGTACAGCTGTCAACGATGTTTCCGGGGAAGAAGCTGAGTCATCTGACAACGCTGTATTACGCGATGAACCTAGGTAAACTACAGGAGCTTCAGAAGATGGGCATGATGACACAGTATGTTTGTTCAACTTTGTTGCTTTGTGAAAAGCTTTTCCCGAATTACCTTTGCAGTATTTTATTTTTGGTAGTGAGTACTCTTCATCTGTGGCTGGATTTTCAGTGTCAAACATTTCTGATGCTTGTCTATTTTTGCCATCTCCTAAAATACCAAACAAGAGGGCAATGATGGTCCTATATCGCTCACCAGAGTTGATCTGGCCTACTGACCTAGTTTTTGACCCTGCATGACCCAATTTAGAATTTCACATAGAAATCATCAAGACAAACATTCTGACCAGGTTTCATATAGATTGGATCACAACTTTGGAAGCTTTTCCTTTGATTTGACCAGGTGACCTAGTTTTTTATCCAACATGGCCTAGATTCAGTTTTGACTTATAGATCATCAAGACAAACATTCTGACTAATTTTCATGAGTTTCAAACATAAATTGTGGTCTCTACAGTGTTAACAAGATTTTCCTTTGATCTAGCTTAGTGATCTAGTTTTTGACCCTACATGACCCAGTTTCAAACTTTACCTAGAAATCATCAAGACAAACATTCTGACCAAGTTTCATAAAGATTGAGTCACAACTGCTGCCTCTAGAGTGTTCATAAACTTTTCCTTTGATTTGACTGTGTGACCTAGTTTTTGAACCAACATCACCCAGATTCAAACATGACCTAAAGATCATCAAGACAAACATTCTGACTAAGTTTCATAAAGATTGAGCCACAACTATGGCCTCTAGAGTGTTCACAAGCTTTCCCTTTGATCTGGCCTACTGACCTAGTTTTTGACCCCATATGACCCACTTTCAAAGTTGAACTAGAGATCATCAAGATAAGCATTCTGGCCAAGTTTCATAAAGATTTGGTCAAAACTGTGGCCTCTAGAGTGTTCAGAAGCTTTTCCTTTGATTTGACCGGGTGACCTAGTTTTTGACCCCACATGACCCAGATTCAAACTTGACCTGTAGATTATCAAGAAAAATATTCTGACTTATTCTCATGAGTTTCAAACTTAAATTGTGGTCTCTAGAATGTTGACAAGATTTTACTTTGATCTGTCCTAGTGACCTAGTTTTTGACCCCACATGACCCAGATTCAAACTTGACCTATAGATTATCAAGAAAAATATTCTGACTTATTCTCATGAGTTTCAAACTTAAATTGTGGTCTCTAGAATGTTGACAAGATTTTACTTTGATCTGTCCTAGTTCCCTAGTTTTTGACCCCACATGACCCAGTTTCAAAGTTAACCTAGAAATCATCAAGACAAACATTTGGACCAAGTTTCATTAAAATTGAGTCACAACTGTTGCCTCTAGAGTGTGCACAAGCTTTTCCTTTCATCTGACTGGGTGACCTTACTTTTTAACCCACATGACCAAGATTCAAATTTGATCTAGAAATCATCAAGACAAACATTTGGACCAAGTTTCATAAAGATTGGGTCACACCTGTGGTCTCTAGAGTGTTCACAAGCTTTTCCTTTGATCTGGCCTACTAACCTAGTTTTGAACCCACATGACCCAGTTTCAAACTTGACCTAGAGATCATCAAGACTAACATTCTGACCAAGTTTCATAAAGATTGGGTCACAACTGTGGCCTCTAGAGTGTTCACAAGGCAAATGCTAACGGACAATGAACCACGAACGCCAGACAATGACCGGTCACAATAGCTCACCTTGAGCACTTTCTGCTCTGGTGTGCTAAAAAAATCGAAAAAATTATCAGAAAGTACTTGCAAATCCAAAAGTCAACAGAAAATTATGCATACAAAGTTTGTTTGCAGATGCTATCTTTTAAGTTGAATTACTAAGGACAAAGAGATTGTAGTTCATGAATTTGTACCTACTTTTTTCACTGAATTAAACCTTGACACATACTGTGTACACAAGTAAATAATGTAAAGCAAAAGGCATGGTTATCAACAGGTGACAGTTATTGACATTTTTGAATTAAGAAAAGACACAATAACACTCATAAATATCATATAATGTCATAACTGATAAGAAAACTGTGTTAAGATCCAACTCTATACTGCAACTAGGTTTTTAAGCAAAATTTTTAATTTAACACCAAAACTGACTGCTTAATACAATAAACAAGTGAATGAAGTATTGCCATGCAATACAAAGTCCCCTACTGGAAGGCACCTAATTTTCTCTACTGCAGTATAACATAATGAACTGATATCTGTCAATGATGTATAAACAATATTGTACTATATATACAATATGTTATAACAAAACACTTGGATTAAAATTTATATATATAAAAACCTATAGTTGTTTTCATATTGAATTTTTTTGGCTGATTATAAAAATGTTATCATATAAGTTATTTATAGTAACAACAAAGGGAAATTAATCTTTAAAAAAAAAAAAAAAAAAAAAAAAAAAAAATCTATATAATATAAGTCCACAAGAAACTCTTTACCAGGTAGAGATAGGTCAAAATACACCTAAAAATTGGATGTAACATGCATGCTGTACCACAGAAAAGTGGTCTCGATTTTTCTCTACCGCCATTAATAAAAAAGTTACAATAAAATCTATTTATAGTAACAACAAAGGGACGTAATTCTAAAAACAAGGGTGCCTCATGGTGGTGAACATTTGGTCCAAGTTACATCAAAATCCCTCCATGCAAGAAGAAGAAATGTTCCGTACAAAGTCATTCTTGAATTTGACCTTTGACCTCTAAATATGACCTTGACCTTAGACCTAGGGACCTGGTTCTTGCGCATGACATGTTGTCTCATCCAGGGGAATAATTGTGCCAACTGATATCTAAATCCTGCTTTGCATGACAAAGTTATAGACCGGACAGGAAAAAAATCCTCTTGACCTTTGATCTCAAAGTGTGACCTTGACCTTTAAGCTAGGGTACTGGGTGTTGCGCATGACACGTCGTCTCATCATGGGAAACATTTATGCCAAGTAATATTGTAATCCCTCGATGGATAACAGAGTTCTGGATCGGACAGGGAAAAAACCTTATTGACCTTTGACCCCCAATTGTGACCTTGACCTTTGAGCTAGGGGTCTGGGATTTGCGCACGACACGTCGTCTCATCATGGGGAACACTTGTGCTAAGTGATATTAAAATTCCTTAATGAATGTCAGAGTTATGGACCGGACACGAAACAGACCCTGTTCATGCTATGTTAACATTTGACTGCTAAGTGTGACCTTGACCTTTGAGCTAGGGGTTTGAAAGTTGTGCATGACACATCGTCTTATAATGAGGTACATTTGTGCCAAGTAATATTAAAATCCCTTCATAGATGGGAGAGTTATGGACCGGACAGGAAAAAAGCCCTGTTGACCTTTGACCTCCAACTGTGACCTTGACCTTTGAGCTAGGGGTCCGGGTTTTGCGCATGACACGTCGTCTCATCATGGGGAACATTTATGCCAAGTAATATTAAAATCCCTTTATGGATGGGAGAGTTATGGACCGGACAGGAAAAAAGCCCTGTTGACCTTTGACCTCCAATTGTGACCTTGACCTTTGAGCTAGGGGTCCGGGTTTTGCGCATGACACGTCGTCTCATCATGGGGAACATTTGTGCCAAGTAATATTAAAATCCCTTCATGGATGACAGAGTTATGGACCGGACACGAAATTGCGGACGGACGGACGGACAGACGGACGGACAGACAGACGGAATGACGGAAAAGCGCATTCCTATAGTCCCCGAAACTGGTTTTCAACCAGTAGGGGACTAATAAAGCAAGGTGTTCCATTATTCAGCCACAGCTATAAAATACAGCTCTAGAATGTTGGTTTATCTCTGCCTAGGATAGCTACTATGAATCATTTAAATGGTTCAGTATATCACAGATGGGTGGGGGATTTTGTATGCCACTGAAATTTCAAGATGGACAAACCCCCTCCCATCTATTTGAAAATGTTTAACAAAACACTCCTGGTAGCTTGAAAAGGCTGGAAATAACTTCCCACTGACCTGTAGAAACGCTTGTAAAAGATATCATATCAAACATAACTATTCTCTTTAAATATTAGTCCTTTTTTTATGTTATAAGTAAACCGCGGAAGAAAGAAGTACATTCAATATGAAAGGGTCTGTAAACAGTCATTTTCATGTCATTTCTATAGAAAGTCTTTTCTTAACTACAGAGATAAAACATTTCTGTAGAACTGCCAATGGAAAAACTGTCTAATTAACAATTCGTTCACAAAACTTGCACCATGTTGAACAAATAAAAGCAGTGTCAAAGACATAATCAAATTGCTGTTAGGCTGGATGTCCCAGACAGTTGAGATAATTTGATATGCCTTTACATTTCTCATAAAAATATCACTTGTACCCGATAAAAGCAGAACTTAAATCATGAAAGCAAATAATGTATTCAAGAAAAGTTGCCATACAGGCTGATAATTTCTAATCAGCAGAGGGTGGATAAAATATCAGATGACTTAAATTTTGCATTGACGTTAGATTTGAGCTTAATCTGGAGCCCCACAGCGACAATTTCAAGTCAAGTCAATCTCAAGTCTCCCCTTAACTCAAACCCTGTTCGTAACAAAAATGCCAATGCTGCTCACAGAAAATCACTAAAAATTTCATTTATCATGATTTCAATGGACAGATCCGATTTTTCTGATAAGGAACGCCCCCCTTGGATATTGCTGCTATGTCTCACAAGCTTTCTCCAAAATGGCGGATACACATGATAGCGCTATGATGGATTCTCTTTTATAAAGTATCTAAATCTCCTACTCATTACTGTAAAAAGAGAAAACAAGAGGGCTATGAAGGCCCTGTATCGCTCACCTGACCTATTGACCGAAAGATCATCAAAATTAACATTCTGACCAAGTTTGATTAAGATATGGTCATAAATGTGGCCTCTAGCGTGTTAACTAGCTTTTCCTTTGATTTGACCTGGTGACCTAGTTTTTGACCCCACATGACCATGATTCAAACTTGACCTAAAGATAATCAAGGTTAACACTCTGACCAAGCTTCATGAAGATACAGTCATAAATATGGCCTCTAGAGTGTTAACAAGTTTTTCCTTTGATTTGACCTGGTGACCTAGTTTTTGACCCCACCTGACCCAGATTTAAACCTGACCTAAAGATCATCAACATTAACATTCTGACCAAGTTTCATTAAGATATGGTCATAATGTGGCTTACACAGTGTTAACTAGCTTTTCCTTTGATTTGACCTGATGACCTAGTTTTTGACCCAATCTGACCCAGATTTGAAGTTGGCCTAAAGATCATCAAGATTAACATTCCGACAAAGTTTCATTAAGATATGATCATAAATGTGGCCTCTAAAGTGCTAACTAACTTTTCCTTTGATTTGACCCGGTGACCTAGTTTTTGACCCCACATGACCCAGATTCGAACTTGACCTAAAGATCATCAAGATTAACATTTTAAGTTTCATGAAAATAAAGTCATAAATGTGGCCTCTAGAGTGTTAACAAGCTTTTCCTTTGATTTGACCAAGTGACCTAGTTTTTGACCCCACCTGACCCAGATTTGATCTTGACCTAAAGATCATCAAGATTAACATTCTGACCAAGTTTTATTAAGATATGGTCATAAATGTGACCTCTAGCTTTTCCTCTGATTTGACCTGGTGACCTAGTTTTTGATCCTACATGACCCAGATTCAAACTGGACCTAAAGATCATCAAGATTAACATTCTGACCTAGTCTCATGAAGATACAGTCATAAATGTGGCCTCTACAGTGTTAACAAGCTTTTCCATTTGATTTGATCTGGTGATCTAGTTTTTGACCCCAGATGACCCAATATCGAACTCGTCCAAAATTTTATTCAGGGTAACATTCTGACCAAGTTTCATTAAGATTGGGCCAAAATTGTGACCTCTAGGGTGTTAACAGTCAAATTGTTGACGACGACAGACGATGACGGACGCCGGACACGGGGCGATCACAAAAGCTCACCTTGAGCACTTTGTGCTCAGCTGAGCTAAAAAACTGTCCGATCACGTGCTAAATGAATCATTTAATAAATATACTTAAGGTTACATTAATTCCATGAAGAAAAGTGATGAAATGTAGCTGTTAAATGTCGTTGCTAATAAGGTCTTCATAAATATGAAAGTTGTAGAATTTGATAAATTTGTTTATTTTGGGACTGCACAAAATGTTCACAGACTACTGGTATAAATTATAATACAGATAATAAAAAGAAATCATGATACAGTTGCGTCCTTGCAAAGAGGAATATGGCTATAAATAAGTTAAAGTTGAAGCTGTTGATTTCACTGAATAACACCTGCGCGTTGTAAATTCTATATGTTCGTGCATGGTATGTTTGCTTTTACGCAACCGATATATTATGCTTCAAAATTTCATTCATTTCTATATTTGCGAATAAGTACCAGACTAAGTATATTATTTAAATGTGAATTAAAATCATTGTATTTTATTTTAATATGTTGTATTCTTCTGGAGGCTCGACTAATACTGTTACCACAACATTGTTATGTGTGGAAATTCTGCAATATTTGTGAATACCTTCTGAAGGAATGTCTCGTGGTTTGAAAAAGTTAAACTTTGGCAGTAGGTATCACCCTGACGGTTATCGCCCGCTGCGAACGACAAAAGGAAACAGACTGATTGTCACATCGGTATTAATCACAAGTAGAGGGTGCCTGTTATAAGTTGTAATTGATAATACATGTTTTTATGAAAAGAAGGCATAACAAATTAGCTGGTGTTAACGTTTTTCAATATGCGACACATTTATTCATGTCTTTAATTAAATTATCTTTTTATCTGATCAGTCAATGCTACAAATTGACGTAATTCTTACAAGCTGTACACAATGATATTTATGGACATCTAAGTGGTTATTAAATAAAGAAGCCATACGATCATTTAACGCATGTTAATTCTATATTCATTGAGATTTGTATTTCAAAACAAGAAAGTTAAGAAATATATGTCTTTACATCGTTATGGAATTTTGTGCTCATTGCGATATTAAAACACTCATGCACTCACAAACACACACTCACGAACATTATTTATGAAATATATACATAACAAGTTGGAAAAAAGATGCAGCAACTGCATGCTGATTCCAATGAAAAAATACATATTTATATCTATAACAAGAGGGTCATGATGACCCTGAATCGCTCACCTGAGTAATATGAGCCACATGTTTAAAATGGCAAACTGATGCTAAAATACTAGAAAGTAGGTCAGTAGGTCACATTCATGGTCACTGAAAGTCAGTTTTAAGATCGGTGTGCAAAACTGTACATGTCATCACCCCGGGGTGGGCCATATTTGACCCTAGGGGGATAATTTGAACAATCTTGGTAGAGGACCACTAGATGATGCTACACAACTGATATCAAAGCCCTAGGCCCTGTGGTTTTGGACAAGAAGATTTTTAAAGTTTTTCCTTTCGGTTGCCATGGCAACCAGAGTTCTGCATGGAATTCAATTCTTTGAACAATTTTTGAAAGAGGGCCACCCAAGGATCATTCCTGTGAAGTTTGGTGTAATTCTGCCCAGTGGTTTTCATGAAGAATATTTTTTTAGAAATTGTTGACAGACGACGGATGACACACGATGCACTACGCATGTCGGACATCAAGCGGTCACAATAGCTCACCTTGTCACTTCGTGACAGGTGAGCTAAAATAGATAAGGTGAGCTAAAAATAGATAATTCATGTATCAGAACCAGAACACCAACTTATGTTAGTTAGGCATTATTGTTCTATGGCTCCTCTTGTTACTGGCTACAATTTTTATTTTTTCTAATTGTGGTAATGCAACTAACATCATTTTCATAACAATCTTTCTTCGTTTCAGTTGGTTCTCGCACCATCTGCAACATTAAATAAGGCAAGAAACATGAATAACACATTCGACATCACTTCTGATATTCTTAAGGAGAAAAACAAAAAATCCATTCACAGCATATCTAGCCTTTAAATAATTAAGTCTTAAACAAAATCTGTTGAGTGTGGCTGAAACTAATAATGATAATGCATTCAACATTACTTCTGACATTCTTAGGAGAAAAGCAAAAAATTAGTTCACAAATATTTTGCATTAAAATTCTTATACAAAATGTGTAGAGTGTGGCCGAAATCTGGAGATCGTCGTCCACATGTATATGTTTTATTTGCCTTAAAGAATTTCTTTTTCTCCAGTGCAGCATCGAATGAAAATCCTGTGACACTTGTCTGAGAACCAATTCAAAAATAGCTCTAATTTCTTGAAATGATACACTGGATAAATGAACATGCTACATGGGTTTTTGCAATTATTCATTACATGTGGTCACTTCTTTTCTTATTTCTAGATGTCATATTTACATTTTATATGTAAAGCATCTCTTTTTCACACATGGCCGTGTCCAGAACGTAAAAGAATACTGTTTTTATTTAGAACTTTAAGTCTGTAGGTCCTTAGTTACGGTAAGCTTGTGAGACACAATGGCACCTTAGTAACATAGGCTACGGATCGACAGATAATGCTTTATCTTATTGGCCAATATTATTGGTTAGATTGACAGATCTGATCCATACATTGAGCTTCTTTTGTTTCTTTAGTCCATTTGAGCTGAGCACAAAGTTAGAGGTGAGGTTTATTAATTGTTAATTGATGCTTAATTATTCACTAACAATAGCTGTCACTATTGGTGACAAATGCCCCCGAAGCGTGCCCAAGAATGCTACAGTTGTATGCGCAAAAAAATCACAACTCATTTCATGACCTTGATCTAAGAGGTCCAGGTCATCAGCGTGACACATGTTCTCAATATGGTTAACATTTGTATCAAATTATTTTCAAATCCTTTGATAAATGGCAGAGTTATGGACTTGACAAGAAACACCTTGACCTCTAAGTGTGACCTTGACCTTGGAGCTAGGGGTCTGGGTCTTGTGCATGACATGTCATCTCATTATAGGGAACATTTATGCCCTTCATCAATGGCAGAGTTATGGACCAGGCAAGAAACAGACCATGTTAACCTTTAACCACTAAGTGTGACCTTGACCTTAGAGCTTGGGGTCTGGATCTTGCACACGACTCGTTGTCTCAATATGAGGAACATTCATGCCAAGTAGTTTCACAATCCCTTGATGAATTGCAGAGTTATGGACCGGACACTTAACAGACCATGTTAACCTTTGACCTCTAAGTAAGATCTTGAACTTGGAGCTAGGGGTCCGGCTCTTGCACATGACACATTGTCTCATTATGGTGAACATTTATGCCAAGTTATTTCAAAATCCCTTTATGGATGGAAGTTACAGCCCAGACAAGAATTTACAGGACACACACACACGGAAGGATGCACAGACGGACGGACAGTGCGATTTTTATATGCCCACCTTCGTGGAGGGGGGCATAAAAAGAACTGCCTAAAAGCTTTAAAGAGCAACTGTTACACAGTATGAACCAAAATTTACCTTAACTACAATCCTTTCAAACTTACCTAACTGATACGACCTTCTGTTTGACTTTTTCACAGCATCCTCCATCTCACTACGTTTTGATCGATATACTGAAACAAGAAAATACAAGCAAATTTGATGAATCGGTATCCCCCTCCAGATGGGTTTGTGGAAAGGAATAGCCATGAAATATATCCGGCAATTTTCTCCTTGACCTTTCAGATAGGAACCTGGGATTTGCCCATAACTCTCCGTCTCACTGAGGTTAGAATTCATGCCAAATATAAACAAGACTGCTCTATGCATGTCGAAGTAATGCTCCGGACAAACAAATTTGGACAGACGCTGGGCTGCACGCACTACACAGGCACACACCAAACAGCTTTTTGAACGACTATGTATTCACATTCAGAAGCGGGCCTAACAAAAAAATAACCTTCAATATATCTGTATCCCATGTGGTCTTTGTGTCGAGTTAATGCAGCTTCAACATCCTTCTCAGCAACAAGTTCTATAAATGCTTCTCCCTGGCGATGCCCTTTACAGGTATTTAGAATGTGAACACCATTTGGTACAATTCTTACACTCCCTGAAGTTAAAGCAGAGAAACAGCATTCTTACTTGAGTATTCCATAGGGGTGTAACGATACACTAGTCTCACGATACAATACATATCAGGATACAGATTCAACAATAATTATGGTACATATTGCGATACACACTGGGTTTTAAAGTTTTCCACAGTGATTCTACTTTTCACTGTATCTTTACTGCATCATGAAACAGGCCTATGATACGATACACATATCACCAGACTAATGTATCGTGATACAGTGAATTTCGGTATATATCATTACACCCTTAGTATTCCACATATTATACAATTACATAATATTATAATATTTTTTGTTCTAAAACATATGCCATGGTATATCACAATCGTCAAAACAAAAATATGCTACTGACAGATTTTATCTTTTCAAGTAAAAAAAAAATATTTCAGACTTGAGTGGGCATCTCTGTAAAACCAATGGCATTCTTAGAGAGTTTCAAGCATTTTTTAGATATCATCAAGCTACTGACACTTGACTTGAAGAACCAAATACTTCAGACAATCATTCTACTAAGTTTGACAACTGTAGCCCGTAGTGTGCTTAAATTACTCAGTGAAAATCATTTTCATCCTCAAAGTAATTTTAACCTTCACCTTTGGACTACTGACCTCAAAAACAAGAGAAGTCATCTACTGACCACAGACGATCATCCTTTGAAAGTTGACAACTGTAGACCAAAAAATCTTTGTTTATTGAACAGAAACCATCTTCAGACTTCAGATCTCTGTTCCTTGTTCTATAACCTAATGGCCGCCTAAAAATGAGGGTCATCTGCTGACCATAGGCAATCCAATAAAGTTTGACGAGTGTAGGTCAAAGCAATCTTTACTTATCAAGCAGAAAACATTTCAGTCACTGACCTTGACCTCTGACCTACTGTTTCCACCAGCAATAGGTGATATCTATTGATCACAGTCATAGTATGAAGACTGACCACTATAAGTCCAAGCATTCTTTACGCCACACCAAACTGATAACCTGTTCGTCGGATTTCCTGCATCAATTTGAGGAGAAATGAAAAAAAAAATTTCCCATAAGCACCTGGCATATTTTTGTGATAGAAACAAAAACAAGAGCTGTCCGTAAGACAGCGCGCTCCACTATTCGGGGATTTGACAGTAAAATGAATGTATGTCTGAATAAGAGACCTCTACCTTAAAAGGAAGATACACCAAGGGGCATAATTCCATCAAATACACTAATTTGAGTTATTAACCACATGCAGATGATGATGATATTTATATATATTGAGTTTCAAGTCATTATCTTATTTAGTACCAAAGTTATGTCAAGAAAACGAAGTTTGTAAAAAATTTAAGTATAAAAGGGGCATAATTCATTCAAAAATACAAATCAGAGTTATGGGGATTGTTACCACACATGTAGATGATGATGATAAAGATACATTTTAGGTTTCAAGTCTTTATCTTATATTGCATTAATGTAGTATCCAGAAAGCGAAGATTGCAAAAAAGTTTAAGTACAAAAGGGGCATAATTCTGTCAAAAACACAATTAGTTATGGGGCATGTAGCCACACATGCAGATGATTATAAACAAATACTTTTAATTTCAAGCCATTATTTTTTAAAATACCAAAGATATGTCTATAAATTAAGCTTTCGAAAAAATTTAACATGAAAATAATTCAAAGTATAACTCCTTGGTGACCTTGACCTTGGGTATAATGGGCCCAGCCCCTACACATACCTTGTTTGTATGCTGGAAAATGTTTATGTGAACTTACAGTATGATATAAGCAAAAGTAACAAAGATATGACAGAAAAACAAAGGTTGCCGAAAAACTTTAACCTAAAAAATAACGTATGTATAACACCTTGGTGACCTTGACCTTGGGTATAATGGGCCCAGTCCCTATACATACTTTGTCTGTATGCTGGACAATGTTTATGTAAAGTCAGAGTAAGATATAAGCAATAGTAACAAAGATATGACAGAAAAACAAAGGTTGCCGAAAAACTTTAACCAAGAAGGGTCACGCCGACGCCGGGGCGAGTAGTACAGCCCCCCTATTCTCCGAATAGTGGAGCTAAAAAGAGGAAATTTCAAAGTTTAAATGCACCTTGCTTGTAGTTTATCAGATCATTGGAAGAACATGTTCTCTGACACAGCCACCAATTGGACTACGTAGTCTCCCTAATGCACAGGAGTACCTACCCCCGGTAGAATCAGTTTATTAGATTAAATTTTTGTAATATTTGATGGCTCTAAAAAATGGGCATAACAAAATGGCAACCCCCTATGTCTTTGTTGTCTCATGCCGAGATGAAGAACGGCAAGTATTTTCAGCAACAGCTGTTGAAATTTCCCAGAGGCACAGTTTTAAAAGAGTTGTTAAGGCCTGCTGGCTATACAATTAGATGAATCTTTCCACAGATACAGTCGTGTATGCCAACGCCAGCACACCACTGACCGGTAGTGGCATTAATTCATCAACATTCCTAATTTGGTTTGAGTGATGTTGAAGATGATACATGATGATACATCAGGAATTCTAGACATTTGCTTATAATTTTTTATGTCACTCGAAAGTGTCAACATATTTTTATATATTTTATATAGTCAAACTATCAAAGTGCTGGATTTTCATTTGATTTCTTATAGTAAAACCCAGCCTGCTGACTTAGCACCGAATGGTACCTCCTCAGATTAGCAGCTTCAGTCAAGTGCTGTGTGATCTGCATTTGCAATGGATATATGTTGGTCCAGCACTTCAAGGGTCAAGGGGTCAAATGTCAATGAGCAGAGAAAATGATATGGGTTAAATAAGAAATTTAAGAATTATACTAACACTGATATATTTCTTACTTTTTATTGTATATATCACACATTAAACATTCAATACTCCAAAGACACTACTGTCTGAATGTTACTTCACACACATTTGTTTATACGACCTATGAACAGAAACACACTTGTTCTGGTGTTAAACATGACACAAATGATTATTTACTCTTTTTTTTCACCGCTCTTAGCTCGCTTCAATAAATGATAGTTTACAATGAAACAAAATCAGAAGAACCAGACATCAGTTTGGTGTGGCCTTAGTTATTGATGGGAAACAAATGTACCTACCGGCAAACAATGAGCAAAACAATATACACTCTCTTCTTCAAGCAGGTGCATGATAATGATCATAACAAATATTTGATCAAACACAAGAGCATGTTACAATGGTTTAAATCATGATCATACCTCCAAACCATTCTATGACCCCATCTGTTGTTACATTACAAGGTAATCCCTGAAGACGACATACAAAACCTTCACCCAGATTATTTTCTGCAGAAAAAAAAAAAAAAAATCATTTACATTTTAATTTTACAACACCGGACTGAAAAACACAAGGTAAAGTAAAATACAAAAATCACAAGAAACTTAACTACAATAAAATGAACTAAAGAAATCAAATTTGCAAAACAAAAAAATAACAAGGCGACTGGTAACAACGATGGATGCTTCCCGAAACAACTGTAGCACAAAGGGCTTTTCAGTTACGGAAGTTAAGGAGAAATGTGGTCAGCAAGAGGTGTGGTTCTTTAACACTGCACTCCTTCTTACTGATCTATATGAATATATAAAGTATCAAGTCAATATCTTATAATGATTATAGTATTAAATTTTGTTTCAAAGCAATAAATATAACAGTACTTGAGAAATTGTCATTTTTGTGTATTTTCAAAGACGTAAAAAAAATCTAAAAGATGCTAATTTCTTAAAGTTCAAGGTCACTAGGGGGCCTGGCAGGACTCAAAATGGCGGAGTAAAATCAGTTTTTGAATCATCCTACTAGGTTTAAAAGAAATACAGTTTTTTAGTCATTCCCAATTGTTGAGGACTTAGCCACTGCCAGAATTTGGATCGCTCTTCCACTAAAAGAGGGCAAGACAAAAAGGGAGATAAAAAAGGACTACCTAGAGTTATGGTTCCTTACCACTGTACTCCTCTCACTATCCTCTTTTCATATGTAAAGCATCAGGTCAATATCTTAGTAATACATAATATTCCGAGTTATAATGCCCCAGACAGGATTTTCGAACAAGAGCTGTCTGATGACAGCGCGCTCGACTATTCGAAGAATTGATTGAAGAATGGGGTCAAAATATTTCCACGGATATTCAGACAAAAGAAATAAATAGATTAGACAAACAATGTTCCTGTATTACTTTGATTTCGATAAGTCTTGCACTAAATGGCAATATATGAGCCAATTTCAAAGTCCAAAAAGGGCCATAATTCAGCCAAAATAGTTATGTACTCTTGCCTACAGATGGAAATCATAATGATAAACAAGTGTTCAAAGTTTAAAAGCCATATGTCAAATAGTTTTGACAAAACATGGACTTGTATGAAAACAGAACCAATTTCAAAGTCCAAAAAGGGCCATAATTCAGCCAAAATAGATTACAGAGTTATGTTCTCTTTCCTACAGATAGAGACTATTATACTAAACAAGCAATAAAAGTTTAAAAGCCATATGTCAAACACTTTACAAACAAGAGGACCATGATGGTCCTGAATCGCTCACCTCTTCCCACATGACCCAGTTTTGAGTATGACGTTGTTTTTTCTATTATTTGACATAGTGACCTAGTTTTTGAGCTCATGTGACCCAGTTTTGAACCTGACCTAGATATTATCAAGATAAAAATTCTGACCAATTTTCATGAAGATCCATTGAAAAATATGGTCTCTAGAGAAGTCACAAGGTTTTTTTATTATTTGACCTATTGACCTAGTTTTCGAAGGTACGTGACCCTGTTTTGAATATAACTAGATATCATCAAGGTGAACATTCTCACTAATTTTCATGAAAATCTCATGAAAAATATGGCCTCTAAAGAGGTCACAAGGTTTTTCTATTTTTATACCTACTGGCCTAGTTTTTGACCGCACGTGACCCAGTTTCGAAACTGACTTAGATATCATCAAGGTGAACATTCAGATCAATTTTTATGAAGATCCATTGAAAAATATGGCCTCTAGAGAGGTCAAAAGATTTTAATAATTTTAGACCTACTGACCTAATTTTTGACCGCAGTTGACCTAGTTTCAAACTTGACCTAGATATCATCAAGATGAACATTCAGACCAACTTTCATACAGATCCCATGAAAAGTATGGCCTCTAGAGAGGTCACAAGGTTTTTTTATTATTTGACCTACTGACCTAGTTTTTTAAGGCATGTGACCCAGTTTCAAACTTGACCTGGACATCATCCAGGTGAACATTCTGACCAATTTTTATGGAGATCCATTCACAAGTATGGCCTCTAGAGAGGTCACAAGGTTTTTCTATTTTTAGACCTACTGACCTAGTTTTTTAAGGCACGTGACCCAGTTTCAAATCTGACCTGGAAATCATCAAGATGAACATTCAGACCAACTTTCATACAGATCCCATGAAAAATATGGCCTTTAGAGAGGTCACAAGGTTTTTCTATTATTTGACCTACTGACCTAGTTTTTGATAGCACGTGATCCACTTTCAAACTTGACCTAGATATCATCAAGATGAACATTCAGACCAACTTTCATACAGATCCCATGAAAAATATGGCCTCTAGAGAGGTCACAAGGTTTTTCTATTATTTGACCTATTGACCTAGTTTTTGATGGCATGTGACCCACTTTCCAACTTGACCTAGATATCATCAGGGTGAACATTCTGACCAATTTTCATGAAGATCTCTTGAAATATATGGCCTCTAGAGAGGTTGCAAGGTTTTTCTATTTTTAGACCTACTGACCTACTTTTTGACCGCAAGTGACCCAGTTTCGAACTTGACCTAGATATCATAAAGATGAACATTCAGACCAACTTTCATACAGATCCCATGAAAAATATGGCCTTTAGAGAGGTTACAAGGTTTTTCTATTATTTGACCTACTGACCTAGTTTTTGATGGCACGTGACCCAGTTTCGAACTTGACCTAGATATCATCAAGGTGAACATTCTGACCAATTTTCATGAAGATCTTATGAAATATATGGCCTCTAGAGAGGTCACAAGGTTTTTCTATTTTTAGACCTACTGACCTAGTTTTTGATGGCACGTGACCCAGTTTCGAACTTGACCTAGATATCATCAAGATGAACATTCTGACCAATTTTCATGAAGATCTTGTGAAAGATATGGCCTCTAGAGAGGGCACAAGGTTTTTCTATTTTTAGACCTACTGACCTAGTTTCTGAAGGCACGTGACCCAGTTTCAAACTTGACCTAGATATCATCAATATGAACATTCTGACTAACTTTCATAAAGATCCCATGAAAAATGTGACCTCTAGAGTGGTCACAAGCAAAAGTTTACGGACGGACGCACGCACGCACGGACGCACGCACGGACGACGGACTACGGACACCGCGCGATCACAAAAGCTCACCTTGTCACTTTGTGACAGGTGAGCTAAAAATATGAACTGGTACGAAAAACTTAACCAAGATTTCTAAGTCAAAAGGGGCCATAATTCAGCCAAAATCTTTGATGGAGTTATGTACTCTTGCGTATAACTGGACATGGTGATGGTAAACAAGTGTTGAAAGTTTCAAAGCTTTATCTCAAAAGACTTTGTCAAAATATGAACTGGTTCGAAATATTAACCCAGATTTCTAAGTCAAAAAGGGCCATAATTCAGCCAAAATCCTTGATGGAGTTATGTGCTCTTGCGTATAATGGTGGACATGGTGATGGTAAACAAGTGTTGAAAGTTTCAAAGCTTTATCTCAAAAGACTTTGTCTAAATATGAACTGGTACGAAAAACTTAACCAAGATTTCTAAGTCGAAAGGGGCCATAATTCAGCCAAAATCCCTGATGGAGTTACTTACTTTTGCCTATAACTGGCCATGGTGATGGTAAACAAGTGTTGAAAGTTTCAAAGCTTTATCTTAAAAGACTTTGTCTAAATATGAACTGGTACGAAAAACTTTACCAAGATTTCTAAGTTGAAAGGGGCCATAATTCAGCCAAAATTCCTGATGGAGTTATGTACTCTTGCCTATAACTGGCCATGGTGATGGTAAACAAGTGTTGAAAGTTTCAAAGCTTTATCTTAAAAGACTTTGTCAAAATATGAACTGGTACGAAAAATTTAACCATGCTTTCTAAGTTAAAAGGGGCCATATTTCAGCCAAAATCCTTGATGGAGTTATGTGCTCTTGCATATAACTGGCCATGATGATGGTAAACAAGTGTTGAAAGTTTCAAAGCTTTAACTCAAAAGACTTTGTCAAAATGTGGACTGGTACGAAAAAGTTAACCAAAGTGTGACGCCGACGCCGACGCCGTGGTGAGTAGGATAGCTCTACTTATTCTTCGAATAGTCGAGCTAAAAAGGGCGATAATTCAAAACAAGAGGGCCATGAAGGCCCTGTATCGCTCACCTGACCAAGGAATCATCAAGATTAACATTCTGACAAGTTTTATTAAGATATGGTCATAAATGTGGCCTCTTGAGTGTTAACTAGCTTTTCCTATGATTTGACCTGGTGGCCTAGGTTTTTACCCTACATGACCCAGATTCAAACTGGACCTTGAGATCATCAAGATTAACATTCTGACCAAGTTTCATGAAGATACAGTCAAAAATGTGGCCTCTACAGTGTTAACAAGCTTTTCCTTTGATTTGACCTGGTGACCTAGTTTTTGACCCCAGATGACCCAATATCAAACTCGTCCAAGATTTTATTGAGGGTATCATTCTGACCAAGTTTCATTAAGATTGGGCCAAAATTAAGGCCTCTAGAGTGTTAATGAGCTTTTCCTTTGATTTGACCGGGTGACCTAGTTTTTGACCCCACATGACCCAGATTCGAACTTGACCTAAAATCATCAAGATTAACATTCTGACTAAGTTTCATGAAGATACAGTCATAAATGTGGCCTCTAGAGTGTTAAGAAAATTTTTCCTTCGATTTGACCTAGTGACCTAGTTTTTGACCCCACCTGACCCAGATTTGAACTTGACCTATAGATCATCAAGATCAACATTCTGACCAAGTTTCATTAAGATATGGTCATAAATGTGGTCTCTAGAGTGTTAACTAGCTTTTCCTTTTATTTGACCTGGTGACCTAGTTTTTGAACCCAGATGACCCAATATCAAACTCATCCAAGATTTTATTGAGGGTAAGATTCTGACCAAGTTTCATCAAGATTGGCTCAAAATTGTGACCTCTAGAGTGTTAACAGTCAAATTGTTGACGACTGACGACGACGGACAATGGTAACAGGGCGATCACAAAAGCTCACCTTTTAGGTGAGCTAAAAAGAGACCACCAAAGTTAAGGTTCCTTGTTACTGCATTTCCTCTCAATGAGCTCTATAATTGTATAAAATTACAACTTGTTATGTTCAATACTTTTTGAGTTATCCTCCAGAAAAGAAGTGTGATGGATAGACAGACAGATGCATGCACGCAAGCATGGACTGACAGTGCAATTTTTATTATACACACCTGCGGGGGGCATAAAAATAATAGATTCAATAAAACATTCTAGTATATTCAGTAATATTCAAACCTTCAACAAATGTTACAGAAAGCATTTATCAGAAATAGGAATTAACAAGAAATTAATGTATTTCATTTTCACAAAAGGTAATGTTCCAGCCACGTTTTTTACAAAGGCATTATGAGCCTTTAAAGGCTGTATGTAAGTAAAATGACACATTACCGCCTTTAAAGGCTGTATGTCAGTAAAATGACACATTACCTATTTTTTGCAAAAAGCTGTTCACCATACTGCTTAACTGTACAAAGCCTTCTTTAATCACTGGACTTCTTCTAAAAACATGTGCTACTGATGATTTTGCAGTAAGTTCTGGCAGAAAAGAATTGTTGGATTCAAAACTGAAAATATTGATAGGACTTTTGTTAATACACAAGAATTTGTAACAGTGTTACCAACATCCCCTGCCTAAGGACATTTTTCAAACATACAGCATGCCAATACAGCCTCTTGGCATGAACAAAATATAACAAGAGTGCCATAATGTCACAATATGCCCATCATGTAGATACATGTATTACAGTAAAACATATTCTGTATATGGTAGTCCACAAAATAATCATTACCAGGATGCGATAGGTCAAAATACATCTTAAAAATTGGATGTAACATGCATACAGAAAAGTGGTCTTGATTTTTCCCTACGGCCAATAATAAACAAGAGCCGTCACTAATGGTGACAAATGCCCCCGCAGCACCTTGACCTTTGACCTGGTGACCCCAAAGTCAGTAGGGGTGGTGTACTCAATAAGTACTATCAGCATTTGAAGTTTGAAGGTCGCAGTGGTCGCAGTAAAGTGCCTTCATGCAAAAAGTTAACGTTGTGACGAACTACACGCATTCTCAGTAAGCAGGTGCATCTGGGTCGCTGCTGACTTGTTTTGCTTATACAACCTTTGGGTAGATCTGGATAATGCCAATATATACAGCCTTATACTGTCTACGCTGCTATAATTCAAATTTCTGCATAAATGTCTATACCACGAAGAAAAATGTTCTAAAAGAGCAATTTTGACATGTACGTTACTGTCGCCAGTTAAGAGTCTAAAATTCTCTTTATTATTCATATATAAAAACACAGGTGTATGCTCTACTTTTTTCTTTATTTTAAAATAGTTACCCTAGTAAAATATATTATCACACAACCTTTATCTGCATGGGCATTTTTAATAACACCACGGTTCGTTTTTCTATGACTAGAAAACTCATCATTTTGAAAAACATATTCGTTACCAAACAAAAAGATGAAAATAAAGTTTCGAATACTACAGATTTTAATCAGTAAAACATATTTTAAAAGGCTAACAACAATGTTTTGTGCTTTGAATGCATGTTTAACGATGTTTACTACCCTATGCAGGCACTATAGATGTTAGAAACCGAATATGTTGACGATTCGACTTGTAAAAGACATGTTCGTGATCCCTTATAAAAACATTATAAACAATTAAGTTGGTTTCGTATGGAGATTTATCTGTTGGGTACAACACTTAGGTGTAAATAGGGCAATACAATATTTTTCAGAAAGGTTTGCTTTTGAAATACAGATAGATTTCCTATGAATGGTAAGACTCCGTTACTGACATATTCGATACCGAAAATTCAAAACTAAATTTAGCGCATGCTAGCTCTGTCAATATTGCTCTGACGTCATCTAATTGTATGACGTAAATTACACTGTTTATGTCACTAACAAATATGGTGGACTTTGGCGAGGTCATACTAGTTTGAAGAGGAAATATTTCGTCCAAGAATTGCAGGTAAAGTGGCATGTTTTTGAATGCATATGTCATCTTCCGTATTCTTTTGAACTGTTTGGTGATTATTTTATAAAATGTGTAAAACATTAATAATTCATATAGCATACATGTTTAACTTTTCATATGTATGCATACAGTTGTCTATGGCCACAAAGGATAAGACTTGTTCGTTACCGAACGGTAACGAACACGTCACTTTGACTATACTCTTTTGTTTATAAAATAATATTTAGTTATGCGACAATCTGCTGTTAAAATAAAACAGTTTTGTTCAAAACTGTCATAAGTACACGTGAAACCTTCAATTAATGCCATTTGTTAAAACTATGATATCGAACAAACGCTTTATAATTACGTGATTTCTGAATAAGGTGCTCGTTGAAACCATCCAAACTTCATTTACATAATTTGTTAAGATTTAACAAACTGTATGGCTCTTTATTATTCATTTTTCGTGCACAAATACTTGCCAACTTTAATTGTATTTCAATGTTTGTATATCATATCAACAATGGTAGGTAACCTGTCTCTAAAATATGGTAACGAACATTTCAAATTGTTTCAATCACTTATTTTTACATTTGCTTTGCAGATATGGCAAAGTCAAGGGCAGAAATACAAAAAGCCTACAGGCAGAGGTTAAAGGAGAAAAGTAATGAACAGTACCTCGCTAAGGAAAGGGAAAGAAGAAGAAGCACATATGTCCCAAATGGTCAGCTTTCAAAGAAAAAAAGAGAAGAGCGTAATAAGAAGAATAGAGCCTATTTGAAACGTTATCGTCAGAAGAGGAAAGAAAACGCAGTGGCTTTATTACAAAACAACCTAAATCAGGCGGAGGATCAAGCCGAGCCATCTAATACCAGTGGCTACGAAAGTGCTGCTTCTGCAAGTCAAAATAGAATGGTAGTCAGAATTAACTTTCCCCAAAGAGCAAATGGACCAAGAATGCGAATATCGAAGGAGCTGGATAAAGCTAAGAAAGAGGTCAAAGCAATGAAAGAGAAGTTTGATAATTTGAAACGCAAGTACAGAAGCACTATGCGGGCAATTCAAAGGGAGAAGAGAAAAGCGTGTCACAGTCCAAGTACTCCAAGATCAAAAGCTGCGAAGCTTATCCATGACATTAAACTCACTCCAAAACAGAGCTCTGTTGTACAGAAAGAGCTAGTGTTTGCAAACGCAGTCTGCGACGAGATAAAGTCATCTGCACGTAAAGCACCCATAAAACAAAAGAAAACACTCCAAAATCTAGTAGTCGGAGACATTGTAAAGAAATACAAATTTCTCAGAAAGTTTGGTGCAAAAACTGGTATGAGTAGAAACACAATGGCAAAGGTCAACACAAAGGGATTGAGTATTAAGCGCCTCAGCCGTTCAAGAGAAGTAGCTAAGCACAGAGAAAAAGTGATAGCTTTCTTTGAGAGGGATGATAACAGTCGGAATATGCCCGGAAAATCAGATTATGTTAAGCCAAAAAGTGGTCATAAAACACAAAAAAGAGTGTTAACTGATTACCTGTCAACATTATACGACAAATTCATCAGCGAAAATGCAGGTATAAAATTGTCGTTGGCATCTTTTTGCAGAATCCGCCCGCAGCACATAGTTCTTACCTCGCTTATCACGAGAGATACGTGTCTATGCACTAAGCACCAGAACATGTCCCTGACCCTAAAAGCAGTTAAACGGGAGAATGTCGACACACCTGTTAATGGAGAGAAGATGCTAGAACGTAAAAGTGAAATAGAAAAAGAAATTGAAAACAAAGTAACATCTGAGAAAATTGTCATCGGACAGTGGAAACGTGTACAGATTGACGTAAAAGGCCAGACAAAGTCAATTATGAAAATTGTTGACTCTGAAATGACTAAGGCTGAGTTTCTGGAGCATATCAAGACACAGACAAATGAGTTTGAAGGTCATGTGAAGAGAATTCAGAAACAATATAACGAAATGAAACGCCTGAAAGAGAACTTACCAGCAAATCACTGTATAGTGCATATGGACTTCAGTGAAAATTATTCATGTAAATCAGTTCAAGAAATCCAGTCAGCTTACTGGAATCAGACAAGCGTCACCCTTCATCCTATTGTAATTTATTACAAATTGGAAGACTCAAATGAAATACTTCACAAAAGCATTGTTGTTATATCCGACGAGATGGGTCATAATGCATCAACAGTACTTACGATTATTGACAAACTTATTCAAGAGGTCAAGGGTCTGAATCCGGATATAACAAACATTCACTATTGGACAGATGGACCTACTTCCCAATATCGGAATAAAGTAATTTTCCATGCCGTAGCAAACCATGTCGACACTTACGGAATTGCTGCAACTTGGAACTATTGGGAAGCCGGTCACGGCAAGGGGCCGTGCGATGGACTCGGTGGAACGGTTAAGCGCATGGCTGATGATGCAGTAAAAACAGGCAAGGTCGCCATTCAAGACCCAACCGACTTTTACTGTTGGACACAGTCGATTCACTGCACAATGAAAATTGTTAAGTTTATTTTCGTTTCCAGTGAAAGCTGCCAAGAGAAAGCTGTCACGTTAGCAGAACAGAAACTGAAACCCATCAGTGGTACAATGAAGCTACATGCAGCCAAAGGCAAGGGTAATTCCATTGTAGCTGTGCGTGAAACAAGTTGCTACTGTGAAACTTGTATTGCCTCTTCAAGTTCTGCATGTGATTCATGGAGAAATGAAACAATTGGTCTGGCAGCAAACTCAGTATTGAAACATTCTGCCATGGCTGAAAGCACTGAAGAAAAACATAACCAGCAGAGTGAGATTCAGACGCCACTTCCAAATCCTGAAATTCCTGAAAATAAAACAGAAATTAAGCAGACGGACTTCGTTGCCGCCATATACCTTGATAAGTGGTACATTGGTCAAGTGATCAATACAGACCCTGAAGACAACACTTTTGAAATATCATTTCTGGAGCAGAAGAAGAAGTCTTTCCAGTGGCCACACAGGCCTGATATCATATGGGTCGAAAGAAAGGATATTCTGTGTAAAGTGTCCGCTCCTCAGACAATTGGAAAATCAAAACGCATGCTGTCAATTGATTTAAACGACATAACGCGTGTTGAAGCACTGTTTTTTCAGCGATGAAGACGTATGTTTCATTTGAAACGTTCGTTACCAAAAAAATGAATATTTCCACACCAGTACAATATATATGGTTAAATTCTGTATCTACCCGCTTGAATACATTATGGTATACCTACCTGTTACAACTGAGTAGCAAATAAAGTTTTTTAATCAATATGACATGAAAGTTTACATTGAAAATATATCAGTAACGAACATTTTAAATCCACTGAGCTCTCTTGGATGAGATTTATATCTTCAGAAGATACTGCGGACATGTAGTTTTTGTTTTGAATGTTCATTAGTAATAAGTTCAGAGTTGTTTAATTGACATTTGAATAGTTCTTACGTTGTTTATCGGTTAAATGTTCAAAACTTTGATTTTACATTTCAATCATATCCAGATTATTACATACGGCCATGTTCGAGACATCGATCAATTGAGTAAAATGTATTTAGATAGTTTGCTTTCATCATTTTTGCAACAGGAAATGTATTATTGTAAAACAAGTTTGTGTATATATTTTCATTTTCTTAGGTGTAAAATATGTTTTCATGTGAAAATGTTCGTTACCATTTAACTGTTTTACGGAAATAGCAGCTACACTTCAAATTATACTATGATACCATTCAATATATACTTTTTTCTATAGGGGAAATAATTAATCTATCATATTATATGACATTTTCTTCTGATTGAAGTTTATATACAGGTTTAACTAGGAAATAAAAAACACATATTCACGAGAATTTGGATAAGTCAAACTACATATTAAACAAGTAGAGAGTTAAGTTAATTTCTAAAGCCTTGAAAAAATTTTTTTGTCATTATTCTTACTTTTCTGACAAGCCACATGACCCAACTACAGCTCATGTCCAGATATACATCCTTAATGTGAATTTCCTATGCTACAGTGAAGTTACAAGAGGATATTTGCACATGATAACGGACATTTCCATGCGTTATAAAACATATATTGGTGGCATTTTGTAACTAGTTGATATGAAATAACGTGTTCAGCTATGTTCAAACCCCATTAGATTTAGGTAGTTAAATGATCATAGTTTTAGGTTTTATTGTTCATTAAAGTTTTAAAAGTTACTAATTTTTATGTCCTTAGCTTATGTATAATGCACCCCCTTACTGAGAAAGCGTGACTAACGGACAGACAGTTGAAAACTAATATGCCTCCCTTCGGGGGCATAAAAAGTTACAATATTTATAATACAGTGTAACTTCCGAAAACCGGAAACCTTTGAAAACCGCACGAAACTCAAGGTCCCGTTTTTTTCTGTTCTTATTTCTATATTATATTTTTAACCTCTGAAAACCGGAACTTCTGAATTCTGAAAACCGGACGATTTTGAAAGACCGTTTATATCTTAACACTAAAATTGACTTCCGAAAACCGAACAGCAAAATATCTGCCAGATTAAAAGTGTAACCTGTTAATCCAAATATGCCCGTGGCAAGTTGTCAACATGTTTTTTTGTTTATCTTTTAGCAGCAGTCGTTTGTTTTGACATGCTTTATAATCACAATCATCGGCGATTACTTTCATTTGTATTCTATTTATGAAAACGTTATTAATTAAATATATTACCTGTGAAAAACTTTCTGAGGTTTGAATGAAAGAAAGACCGGTGTTTTGATTTAGTTACATCGATTAAACTTTTATATGCATTATCAACATTAATTAAATATTGACAAACTCAGGACTCAAAGAGATGGTAAATTAAGTGGAAAATATTTGCATAAAAGCTATTATTATAGATATGTAGTTTTTTATATTTGTTATGTATTTATTATCCTTAATGTTTGTAATTAAATAGCTAATCAATCACTTAATTAATTACTATATATTAACTTATAAAGGATAATAATCTCCTTCATCCTATATATAAGAAAATATAACCCTTGTGCACCACGTCCACTTTGCCTACAAATTTTCAAACTTCTGAATTCCGGAAAACTTCCAAATACCGAACTTTTGGGCTGGTCCGAAGGTCGTTCGGTTTTCGGAAGTTACACTGTAATAAGCTATTTTTAGTAACAAAAAAGGGAAGTGATTCTAAAATAGGGACTCAGTTCTTGCTCATGACACTCCATCTCATGATGGTAAACAATTATGCCAAGTTATATCTAAATCCCTCTATGCAAGAAGAAATGCTCTGGAAAAAGTCATTCTTGTATCTGACATTTGGCCTCTTAGTGTGACTTTGACCTTGGAGCTAGGGATCTGGGTCTTACGCATGACACATTGTCCCATTATGGTGAACATTTATGCCAAATTATTTCAAAATCTCTTCATGGATGGCATAGTTATGGACCAGTCACAAAACAGACCCTGTTAACCTATGACCTCTAAGTGTGACCTTGACCTTGGAGCTAGGGATCTGGTCTTGCACATGACATGATGTCTCATTATGGTGAACATTTATGCCAAATTATTTCCAAATTCCTTCATGGATGGCAGAGTTATTGACATGAAACAGACCCTGTTAACCTTTGACCTCTAAGTGGTACCTTGACCTTGGAGGCAGGGGTCTAAGTCTTGTGCATGACACGTCGTCTTGATATGGGGAACATTTATGCCAAGTTATTACAAAATCCCTTCATGGATGGCAGAGTTATGAACCAACCACGAAGTGGGACAGATGGAAGGAAGGATGGACGGATGGATGGAAGGATGCAGCCTATTTCTATGTCCCCTTTTCTTTTCCTTGAAAAAGGTGGAGGACAATAAAGAGCACATAAATGGTTTCAGACACAAATGCAGCAACAAATAAAAATCATTTTTTTTACATTAAATAAAACCTTTTATAATAATGCTGATTAAAGAATATGGGCATCACCTACGGGTGCCATCACTCGTCTGCAAGTGCTGGTCAGTATGTAAGGACAGAGTTATAGTTCAGAATTTCTGATTATAACAAGAGCTGTCTCCATAGGATGACACATGCCCCCGATGGCACTTTGAATGAATAGTTATGGCCAATGTTAGAGTTTAGGACCTATGACCTATGGACCTGGGTCTTGCGCGCGACACGTCGTCTTACTGTAGTACACATTCATGCCCAATAATTTTAAAATCCATGCATGAATGACAAAGATATGGACCGGACACGCCCATCAATGCACTATCATGAAATATGACCTTTAACGTCTAAGTGTGACCTTGACCTTTGAGCTACGGACCTGGGTCTTGCGTGTGACACGTCGTCTTACAGTGGTACACATTCATGCCAAGTTATTTGAAAATCCATCCATGGATGACAAAGATATGGACTGGACACGAATGCACTATCATGAAAAAGACCTTTAACGTCTAAGTGTGACCTTGACCTTTGAGCTACGGACCTGGGTCTTGCGCGCGACACGTCGTCTTACTGTGGCACATATTCATGCCAAGTTATTTGAAAATCCATCCATGGATGACAAAGATATGGACTGGACACGAATGCACTATCATGAAAAAGACCGTTAACGTCTAAGTGTGACCTTGACCTTTGAGCTACGGACTGGATCTTGCGCGCGACACGTCGTCTTACTGTGGTACACATTCATGCCAAGTTATTTGAAAATCCATTCATCGATGACAAAGATATGGACCGGACACGAAAATTGCAGACAGACTGACAGACCGACAGATGGTTCAAAAACTATATGCCTCCCTTCGGGGCATAAAAAGGGCCATAATTCTAACAAAATTCATACACAGTCAACTAATGATGATAAAAACAGGTGTGCAAAGTTTCAAATGTGTAGCTCTTTTAGTTTTTCAGAAAAGGTGGACCTAAACAAAAAACTTATCCAAGCAACTCAAAAAGGGCCATAATTTTAACAAAATGCAAATCAGAGTTACAGGCTCTCCAGCAATACATTTGAAACAAGAGGGCCAAGATGGCCCTAAGTTGCTCACTTGTATAACACACCATAACAGTGTAAACATGTTTTACCTAGTGATTTCATGGAGAAAATATTCTGACCAATTTTCATTAAGATTGGACCAAAAAACCTAACTTGCCTCTTGAGTGTAAACAAGAATTTTCTTTGATTTCACCTAGTTACCTAGTTTTTTACCCCACATGACCCAGATTCGAACTTGTCCAAAATTTCATAAAAACATTCTGACAAAGTTTCAGGAAGATTGGAGCTAAAAAGTGGCCCCTAGAGTGTATACAAGCTTTATGATTTCACCTAGTGACCTAGTCTTTGACCCCACGTGACCCAGATTTGAAAGCATCCAAGACTTCATGATAACAAACATTCTGACCAAATTTTATGAAGATAGAATCAAAAATGTGCCCCCTAAGGTGTAAACAAGCTTATTCTTTGATTTGACCTGGTGACCTAGTTTTTGGCCCCACATGAACCAGATAAAAATTCATGCGATATTTCATGTAGACAAACATTCGGACCAAGTTTCATGCACATCAAATGAACAATGAGTGTTAACAAGTTTTTCCTTTGATTTGACTGGGTGACCTAGTTTTTGATCCCATATGACCCAGTTTCAAACTTGGCCTAGGACTAAGGAATCATCAAGATAAACATTCTGACCAAGTTTCATGAAGATACAGTCATAAATGTGGCCTGAGGAATGTGAACAATTAAGCTTTTCCTTTGATTTGACCTTATAACCTAGTTTCTGACCCCATATGACCCAGTTTCAGATTTGGCTTAGATATCATCAACATAAACATTCTGACCAAGTTTCATGAAGATAGAGTAATAAAATAATATGGCCTCTAGGTTGTTAACAAGGTTTTCCTTTGATTTGTTTTGTTTCTTTGTTTTGTAGTGACAGGATGAGCTTTTGTGATCACCCTTTGCCCGTTGTCCGTCTGTCCACAATTTCCTTGTGAACACGATAGAGACCACATTTTGAATTTGATTTTAATCCAACTTGCACTCAACTTGTACGGGCATAATATCTCGGTTCCTTTGGAAAACTGGCCAGATCCCATCATGGATTCCAGAGTTATGGCCCTTTAAAGGGCCAAAATTTGCCATTTTTTGCTTGTGAACACGATAGAGACAACATTTTGCAATCAACTTAAATCAAACTTGCCCACAACTTGTATTGGCATAATATCTCGGTTACTTTCGAAAACAGGCCAAATCCCATCATGGGTTCTAGAGTTATGGCTCCTTAAAGGGTCAAAATTTGCCATTTTTGACTTGTGAACACGATAGAGACAACATTTTTGCAATCAACTTTAATCAAACTTGCCCACAACTTGTACTGACATAATATCTCAGTACCTTTCGAAAACTGGCCAGATCCCATCATGGGTTCCAGAGTTATGGCCCCTCAAAGGGCCAAAATTTGCCATTTTTGGCTTGTAAATATGATAGAGACCACATATTTCAATCAACTTTAATAAAACTTGCACACAAGTTGTATTGGCATATCTCAGTTCCTTTTGACAACTGGCCGGATCCCATCATTGGTTCCAGAGTTATGGCCTCTTAAAGGGCCAAAATTTGCTATTTTTTGCTTGTGAACACGATAGAGACAACATTTTGCAATCAACTCTAATCAAACTTGCCCACAACTTGTACTGGCATAATATCTCAGTTCCTTTCGAAAACTGGCCAGATCCCATCATGGGTTCAAGAGCCCTTAAAGGGCCAAATTTGCTATTTTTGGCTAGTGCAGTCATATAGAGACTTCATTTATAGTTTGATTTGATACAAACTTGCAAAATACCTTCAGCAACAATAAATTTTGGATTCCATGATGAATCTATCAGATCCAATCATAGGTTCTGATTACCTCCCCTGATTTTAAACAAAAAAAAAATGAATTTGTATCAGTAAGTACTTATAGGACTCATTTGAAATTTCATTAATGTCATTAGTTGGACTCAGACAATCAGGGTAGATAACTATGGACTGATTTTATGTCAAATCACCTCCCTTTATTTCAAATTAAAATAGGTATATCTCCGTAACTAATGAAGATACTGATCTGAAATTTCATTTATGCCATCAGATGGACTTGGACAATCAGTGAAGATACATATTGACTGAATTTATGACAAATTACCTCCCTTTATCTTTTATGTAAATGAATATACCCAGCTTCTAATGAGATTGGTTTGAAACATTATTTATGTCTTCCATGGTAAGAAATTTCTACTTTTACTTACTTTTCTAATATATTGTTGTAAAGGCTTGTACTCTGTATCTTCTACATGCATATACCAATGCATGATTACCTCCCCTGATTTTAATAAAAATGGATTTATCTCAGTATTTATAGGACTTATTTGAAATTTCATTATTGTCATTAGTTGGACTGTGACAATCAGGGTAGATAACAGTTTCTATGGACTGATTTTTAGCTCGGCTTTTTGAAGAAAAAGTAGAGCTATTGCACTCGCCCAGGTGTCGTCGTTGCCATTGGTTAAAGTTTTTGATAAAGTCAAATATCTCTGTTACTATCAAAGCTATTGACTTGAAACTTAAAATAGTTATTTACTATCAAAGTCTACACCAAAATCCCAATAACTCTGATTTGAATTTTGACATAATTATGCCCTTTTTAAATTAGAATTTTTTGATAAAATTTTTGATAAAGTCAAATATCTCTGTTACTATTAAAGCTTTTGACTTTTTTGACTTGAAACTCAAAATAGTTACTTACTATCAAAGTCTACACCAGGAGACACAATTCCCATAACCCTGATTTGAATTTTGACAGAGTTATGTCCCTTCTTAACTTGGAAATTATTTTTACTGGCAAAGCTCTAATTCAGAGTCAAGCACTGAGAAGTCGAGCTTGCTGTCAAATTACCTCCCTTTGTTTCAAATTAAAATGGGTGTATCTCAGTAACCAATGAAGGTACTGATTTGAAATGTCGTCAATCGGGGTAGGTAACTTTTGACTGAATTTATGACAAATTACCTCCCTTTATTTTATGTAAATGAATATACCTCAGCAGCATCTAACGAGATTAGTTTCAGGGCTCTTGCAATGGACGACTTGAGCGAAATAGGCACTCTAGAACTTCAAACTTTGCTCAAATCTAACCTCAAAGCGAAATGCAAGTCGCCCGATTTTCTTTGATTTCCGCACTCGCTAATTACTGCTACCCGGACTGTTGACAATTTGCACAGTGTCGTAACGAGTTGAATACACAAACACACGCCGGTAGCATAATTTAAGCTCCGCCTACTTCAGGTACTTGCGAGATTGTCCCGAGAAGTGTGAAAGCGAATCAAATTATCAAATACACCAGAGTCGATTGTGTTCAGCCAATTAGCGCCGCGTTTACGTCTTTGACACTTCGCGTTTAACTGTCAACATGTTCGAGTGCAAAAAAAAATGTTTTATAAAGAAACTGCTGATTAACCATGCGATTAATTGGAATATGGTACACAATTATTTGTTCTATGATAAAAGAACGACATGTAATGTATTAACGGCGCCGTATTAACTACGTTAAATTGACTTCCATCGATGAATTTATTTGAATATGTATTTCTAGTTTACACAATTTACTTTCAGTTTTATTTGAGTGAGAAACTGATATTCCTCGGTGAATGACTCGGTGTTAATAATAAACACTTCATACAAGATATAACCAAAATTCGGCGGGTTACATTTACAGAATCGCTTGAATTTTGAAAACGACTTTTTTCAGAATTTTGTAACGAAACAATAACCACTGTATGGGAAATGATCTAACTAAGAAAATGAATGGTCACATCAATGTTTTTTATCAAGAAACAAGAAAATTACAGCCACCTTTCGAATCACGCAACATCATTGCGGTAGGAAAAGTCTTCCCACTTCTCCCTAAAGTCTCCCCACTTCTCCCTAAATCAGCTTGAGGGAGAAGTGACTTCTCCCAAAAAATTGGACTTAGCTAGACCCCTGAGTTTTAAATGTTATTTAAGTCTTCCAGGGTAAGGAATAGTCATGCTAGTACAAAAATGCAGCATTTGAGCCAAGAACCCTCAAACTTGGTATGGAGATTGGCTATGACTAGTATGTGACCCATAGGTCAAAAGGGACTGTTATAAGAAAATATTTATCCTGATGATATTTAAAGTGTATGCCTATGTGATCTATGTCAAAACTTGATCTTATCATTAAGAGCAATGGTACTCAGGTGAGCAATACAGGGCCATCATGGCCCTCTTGTTTTGGGTTTAATGCCGTTTTTCAACAGTATTTCAGTCATGTAACGGCGGTCAGTTAACCTACCCAGTGTTCCTGGATTCTGTACCAGTACAAACCTGTTCTCCGCAAGTAGCTCCCAACTTCCCCACATGAATCAGAGGTGAAGGACTAATGATTTCAGACACAATGTTGTTTATCAAATAGTCATGGAGAACATTCGCCCCGCCCAAGGATCGAACTCACGACCCCGAGGTCCGTAGACCAACGCTCTACCAACTGAGCTAACCGGGCCTGATGACCTGGTTTTTGACCCGACATGACCCAGTTTGGATCCTGGCCTAGAGTTCATCATGATAATCATTCTGTGCAAGTTTGTATCAAATCAAAGCATAAATGAAACCTCTATATGGCTGCAAGGGCCAAAATAGAAATTTTTTTCAGGGGCAGGAACTCTAGAACCAATGCAGATGATGATGATAAAGATACATTTTAAGTTTCAAGTCTTTATCTTATACATTTGTATTGTACTAAAGTTATATGCAGGAAGCTAAGATTGCCAAAAAACTTTTAAGTATGAAAGGGGCATAATTCTGTCAAAACACAATAAGAGTTATGGGGATTGTAACCACACATGTAGATGATGAAGAAAATAAAGAAACATTTTTAATTTCAAGTCATTATCTTTTAAAGTACCAAAGATATGTCTATATTAAAACGAAGCTTTTGAAAAAATTTAACATGAAAATAATTCCAAGTATAACAACTTTGTGACCTTGACCTTAGGTATAATGGGCCAAGCCTCTGCACATACCTTGTTTGTATGCTGGATAATGTTTATGTGAAGTTATAGTAAGATATAAGCAATAGTAACAAAGATATGACAGAAAAACAAAGGTTGCCGAAAAAATTTAACCTTAAAAATAACCTAAGTATAACACCTTGGTGACCTTGACCTTAGGTATAATGGGCCCAGCCCCTGCATATACTTTGTTTGTATGCTGGACAATGTTTATGTGAAGTAACAGTAAAATAAAAGCAATAGTAATAAAGATATGACAGAAAAACAAATGTTGCCGAAAAACTTTAACCTTAAAAATAACTGAAGTATAACTCCTTGGTGACCTTGACCTTAGGTATAATGGGCCCAGCCCCTGCACATACTTTGTTTGTATGCTGGATAATGTTTATGTGAAGTTATAGTAAGATATAAGCAATAGTAACAAAGATATGACAGAAAAACAAAGGTTGCTGAAAAACTTTTAACCAAGAAAGCTCATGCAGATGCCGACGCCAACACCGACACCATGGCGAGTAGAATAGCCCCCCCCCCCCCACCCCACTCATTCTCGGAATAATGGAGCTAAAAATGTTGCCATAGTATGAACTGAACTTAACTATTTTTTTTTAATTTACTTTTTCCATGAAGCAAGCTGAGACAAATGATTCCAAAGTTTTCGGTAAAATTAAAGCAATATTTCTCAAGATACAAGTACTAATTTCCAGGTTTTAAGGGTTATGATCAAATTCAAAGCATTTTTAAGGACTATATAGAATAAAATTATGAGAGTTTTTAAGGTCTGTGCGAACCCTGCAATTTTGGTAAAGGGTCACACAACTGAATTCTGAAATAAGAAATTATTTGAAATGGGCCAGTCTTTTCAACAAGGAAGATTTTCAAAGTTTCCAGTAAGTTATTAAGAGTGGGGATTGAATGAATTTCTGTTAACATACATACCTCTTTTCAGCATTCTCTTTCATGACCTGAAAAATTGAAGACAAAATAGTGTCACACTTAAATAAATATCAGGCATTCAAAAGCATATATAGTTTACAGTCACATTAAGTGATATATTGCATTATATCCAAGTCTTTATTATTTTTGTTTTTCAGTATAAAACTCACTATGTTATTAACTCTTCCCCTGCAAAATTTGTATAATGAACTCGTCCATCTTTCAATTTGGACAGTATCATTAACTGTTAACCAAAAAGATAATGACTGAATGGCAAATGGGGCAGATCTTGATCAGACTGCATGGATGTGCAGGCTGATCATGATCTACACTGGTCGCAAAGGCAGAATTAATCATGTCCAGCATGATAAGGGTTAAAGCAACTGATGTGTCTGCACCTAAGGAGATGAAGTCTCTGTCTTTGACCTCTCATTAAGTCAATGATATATAACGGAAGTAGCATGAGATTTATACAGTTAATTTACCTTCAAAGACTGAGTAGCCAACACCGACTTCCATAAATTTTAACAAGAGGACCAAGAAGGCCCTATATCACTCACCAGAGTTTCAAACCCAAGGCAGGTATAACAAGAAATATTTCTGCTGAATAACTTTGAAAAATGGCCTGCAGAATCCGTGAAGAGATATTGAAAGTTCTCCATCGAGATAATATGGGGAAAAAAGACCCGCTCCCAGTCATCAATTAAATGAATCTAAGCAGAAGGTCACCCAAGGTACATTTCTCTGAAATTATTTCAAAATTGGATCAGTGGTTTAGGAGACGGCTTTTTGAAGATTTTTCTACTTTAAGTTCTTGGGACCATGTTTTTTGATAAATCAAAATGATATGAAAAATATAGGTTGATAGTCACACAAGGAACGTTTGTGTGAAATCATTTTAAAATCGTACCAGCTGTTTAGGTAAGTCTGTTTTTTAGCTCTGAGTGCCATGTCATTTGACAAATCATACTTATCTGAACAAATTTCATACAGGGTCAATATTTGTAAAATTATTTAATTACTGGGCAGACAATTTCTGACATTTCCACTATCATGACTATATGCAAACAGGAAAAAGTAACCATACCCTATGAAGCCATATTTTTTTTGATGAATCAGAAAAAATTTGAACAATCACCCAATGATCATTTGTGTGAACTTGTTTCAAAATCTGATTAGACGTAATATGAGATGATGTATTGAAGATTTTTCTACTTTTAGCTATGGTGGCCCATTGTGCAAAAACAAAGCAGAATCATTAGAGTAGGACCATCCAGTTTCATCAACTTACTCTAGATAGTTTCAGAGAAAATGTTGTCTGGTGAAAAGTGGACCAACAACATACAACTGACAGTTAGTGATCACAATTATAAGCTCACCAACACCTCTTTATGCTCAGGTGAGCTAAAAAATGAAATCAATCAATACATATCACTGCAGAATTGCCATTTCTGACCAATAACTATAAAAGTTCATGCCTACAAAATGATTTCACGCCATATTTATATGCCACTCCTCTATTCCTAAGATTTAGTTTAACTTGAAGTTGTTAAACAACAAAAACTGCAATAATTGGTAAAAGAAAGAACTAGTACTTTAAATGAATTGGCAGGATCTTTTTCAAATTCATCATAGCTTTTTATTAGTTGTTCGGCCCATTTAATTTTTTCTGTAAGTTCAGATTCCTTCTCTTTAGAAAACGTCACAAATTCCTCAGTAACTACTTGAATGGCTTCCTCTCCATCTGTCTTTAACTTATCAATGTGGGCCTGAATATCACTGACCATACGTTTAAAAGTTGATATGCTGTCTACTTCACATTTCTGGAAATAAAGCATTTTCAAAAATAAATATACGTCTCCTCATCCAATTCTGTGAGGAAATGATTGAAAGATGAATTTTAGTTATATAAATATATACTTTTAGTTAAAAGTTTTGTTTGAACTAGAATGTGTCTGTCGGACATGGGATGTTCCCCCACTGATACATTTGTCACAAATATGGGGCAATAATTCAAATGTTTGCATTCCTAAGGGGGTATAGCCTCAACAAATATTATAAATAAAGGATTAATTATTCTAGGCCATATACTTCTTGAGCTATGAGCATCACAAACAAAGAAATCCACTATTTTGGATATTTCAAGGGCCGTCACTCTCAAGATCTCAAGAAGAATGCCAAGTGTGTAAGGTCACATCATAAAGACTCATGCACTGTTGCATGAACTTTGGTAATAGGGGGTGGAACCAGACGAAAAATAGGAGGTGCCCAAGTTTATATCATGATAAAGACTCATGCAAGTTTTCATCAATTTAGATAATATAATAGAAAATGGAAGAACAACTTGGCACGTCACAAGGTGAAAATGTACATTTTATATTTATACTTTTGAGCTAGGCATATCACAATGTGCAATATGTGCATTTTTGACTATTTTAGGGGCCATAACTCTAGAAATAGGAGGTGGAGGCACAGGAAAAATAGGAGGTACGAAAGTTCATATCATGATAAAGACTCATGCAAGATTTTATTAATTACTATGAAATGTGTTTTGAGCTAGGCACGTCACATGATGAAAATGTGCATTTCTTATTATTTCAGAGGCCATAAACTCTGGAAATAAGGGGCAGAGCCAGACAAAAAGTGGAAGGTGCCCAAGTTCATATCACGATAAAGACTCATGCAAGGTTTCATCAATTTATATGAAATACTTTTTGAGCTAGGCGCGTCACACGGTGAAAATGTGCATTTTTTACTATTTCAGGGGTCATAACTGGAAATATGGGGCAGAACCAGATGAAAAATAGGAGGACCCGAGGTGCGCAACTTCATTTCATGATAAAGATTCACTGCAAGGTTTCATCAATCTATTATATCAAATACTTTTTGAGCTAGGCACGTCACAAGATGAAAATGTGTTTTTGACAATTTCAGGGACCATAACTCCGGAAATAGGGGGCAGAGCCAAATGAAACAAGAGCACCGCCTTGCGGGTGCTGACGCTCATCTGATTTTTTTTTGTATAATAGAAATATTGTCCTACCCATGATTTTCTAAGTCTAAAAAGGGCCATCATTCTTGCAAAAAGCAGGATAGAGTTATGTTTCTTGATGTACAGTGTCCACTTATGATTGTGAAAAACTGTTGCAAGTTTTAAAGCAATAGCTTTGATAGTTTATGAGAAAAGTTGCCTTAAACATAATACTCAACCAAGAAAATGATTTTCTAAGTCCAAAAGGGGCAATAATTATTGCAAAAAGCAGGATGGAGTTATGTTGCTTGCTGTACAGGGTCAGCTTATGATGGTGAACAAGTGTTGCAAGTTTCAAAGCAATAGCTTTGATAGTTTAAGAGAAAAAAGTTGACCTAAACATAAAACTTAACCAAGAAATCTGATATTTTCTAAGTCCAAAAGGGGCCATAAATCTTGCAAAAAGCAGGATGGAGTTATGTTTCTTGCTGTACAGGGTCAGCTTATGATGGTGAACAAGTGTTGCAAGTTATAAAGCAATAGCTTTGATAGTTTAGGATAAAAGCTGACCTAAACATAAAACTTAACCAAGAAAACTGATTTTCTAAGTCCAAAAGGGGCAATAATTCTTGCAAAAAGCAAGATGGAGTTATGTTTCTTGATGTACAGGGTCTGCTTATGATGGTGAACAAGTATTCCAAGTTTCAAAGCAATAGCTTTGATAGTTTAGGAGAAAAGTTGACCTAAACATAAAACTTAACCAAGAAATCTGATATTTTCTAAGTACAAAAGGGGCCATAAATCTTGCAAAAAGCAAGATGGAGTTATGTTTCTTGCTATACTGGGTCAGCTTATGATGGTGAACAAGTCTTCCAAGTTTCAAAGCAATAGCTTTGATAGTTTAGGAGAAAAGCTGACCTAAACATAAAACTTAACCAGGCAACGCCGACGCAGACGCCGACGCCGACGCCGACAACCGCTCAAGTGATGACAATAACTCATCATTTTTTTTCAAAAAATCAGATGAGCTAAAAAGGAGGTGCCCAAGTTGATTTCATGATTAAGATTCTTTGCAAGGTTTCATCAATTTGTATGAAATACTTTTTGAGCTAGGTGTGTCATAAGGTGAAAATGTGCAGTTTTTCCTATTTCAGGGGCCATAACTCTGGAAATAAGGGGCAGAGCCAATGAAAAATAGGAGGTGCACAAGTTAATATCACGATAAAGACTCATGCAAGGTTTCATCAATTTGTATAAAATACTTTTTGAGCTAGGTGCGTCACAAGGTGTAATGTGCATTTTTGATTATTTCAGGGCCGTAACTCTGGAAACAGGGGGTAGGAGCCAAATGAAAAATAGGAGGTGCTCAAGTTCATTTCATGATAAAGATTCATTGCAAGGTTTCATCAATCTATAGCAAATACTTTTACGAGCTAGGCACGTCACAAGGTGAAAAAGCATTTTTTACTATTTCAGGGGCCATAACTCTGGAAATAGCTGGCAGAGCCAGACGAAAAATAGGAGGTGTGCAAGTTCATATCATGATAAAGACTCCTGCAAGGTTTCATCAATTTATATCAAACACTTTTTGAGCTAGGCGCGTCACAAACTTCGGACACACACACGCATGGATGGACGCACAGACAAGACCAAATCTATATGCCCCCAACACTCATGGGGAGTGGGGGGGTGGCCCAAAAATGCACCTATATTAAGCAATAACCTGTGTTTAAATTCCACTTTTACTAATCTTCTCCTGACCGGCTGTTTAGGACAGGTTTGACTGTAATCACCATTAACTGATTTTTGTGTTTCGCGTGAAAATTTAATAACAATATGTGTAAGTGTTGTGGCTATTGCTCAAGAAAATGTGCAAACTCCGATAATGTTTTAATTTTGCATCAATGGCTGTCATAAAAAAAAAAAAAATTACCTGGGCTTAGAATTTACTAAATCTTGAAGTATCTCTAATAAAAATACATGTACGCTGTATCAATTTTATGACAATTTTCTAAGATGCTTAATTACTTCAGAAATTAGATTGATCAATGATGGATATAGACTTTTAAGTGGCAAAGAAACAACAAGCTGTTGATTATTCTAAACTTGAAAAAGTAACAGCTTGATAAATATAAATGTATTATAATATTGATTCTTACAAAAGAAATATACAATGAATCAAGACTTCATAAGAAATACTCTTCTTTCTTTTTCTTTTTCATTTCTAATAAGGTTTAGCAGTATCATATCTCCCAACCACAGAGAGACAGAGATGTGTTTTATATGAAAACTTAACATCAAACAAAACATGTTTATTATGCTACTTAGAAATTTTCATTTTATTACATGTATACTAAATTATAAACTTCGGTAAGTTACAATGGAACCTGAAATGTCAATTTTTTTAAACTGACATTCAAATTTCATATTTTTGTGTGCCATCAGTTTCATGTTCTTTAACGTTATTTTAATTTTACTCCGGCTAAAGTACAAATTCATGTAATTTACAAAACATCGCAACAAATATCTAGGTTGAGATGTGCTGACAAAATACAGGCATCTTTGCTTTGAGTTGAAGTTTTGATGAATTCAAATCTGTGGAGAAATAGCCTGGGAAAGAATGTAAAGAATGTCGATGTTATAGGCCAAACTGGAATCTAGGCAGATCTGGATTCAGTCTAGACCAAACTAGAATTCTAGTTTGGTCTAGACCGATTCTGGATCTGACTTAAGACCAAACTAGAATTCTAGTTTGGCTATCTAGACCGATTCTGGATCTGCCTTAAGACCAAACTAGAATTCTAGTTTGGCTATCTAGACCGATTCTGGATCTGCCTTAAGACCAAACTAGAATTCTAGTTTGGCTAGACCGATTCCGGATCTGCCTAGGCCAAACTGGAATCTTTTGTTTAAGTTTTGGTGCAGATATATAGTTTGTATTTTTTTTGTTTCTTTTGGGCAATTTATATAACTTATTCTTTCCTAATGGATTGAAAACAGACCATATTATTCAGTTTAAGATTTTAAAAAACAAATAAATATGATTATGGCATTTTATTGATAAAATACTTTAACCAATAACCAATATTAAACATTCACTTCAGCATTAAATACAGAAGTTGAAAATGAAAACAAGAGGGCCATGATGGCCCTATATCGCTCACCTGTTATCATTGCACTTGAGGACAAGAAGGTCCTCAGAAAAAATATCTAAGTCCAAAGGACAGGAACAACAAAGGGAAGAAATTTAACCAAAAAGAAAAAAAAGTTCTTACAAGGTACAGATATGTCAAAATACACCTAAAAATTGGAGGTACCATCCATGTTGTACCACAGAAAAGTGGTCTCGGTTTTTCCCTACGGCCAATAATAAAAAAGTTACTAAAAATAAGCTATTTATAGTAACGTAAAAGGGAAGTAATTAAAAAATAAACTATTGTAAGTGAACAAAAGAAGGATCTGCCAAATAAATCTGTTGACATAAATGAAATTTCAGATCAGTATCTTCATTAGTTATGGAGATATACCCATTTTAATTTGAAATAAGGGGAGGTAATTTGACATAAAATCAGTCCATAGTTATCTACCCTGATTGGCTCAGTCCAACTTATGACAATAATGAAATTTCAAATAAGTCCTATAAGTACTTACTGATATAAATCCATTTTGATTACAATCAGGGGAGGTAATCAGATATAAAATAACTCTGGAACCTACGATTGGATCTGATTTGTCATGGAATCCAAGATTTATTGTTGCTGAAGATATTTTGGAAGTTTGAATCAAATAAAACCATAAATGAAGTCTCTATATGGCTGCAAAAGCCAAAATAGCCAATTTTGGACCTTTAAGGCGCCATAACTCTGGAACCCATGATGGAATCTAGCCAGTTCAAGAAAGGAACCAAGATCTTGTGGTAATACAAGTTGTGTGCAAGTGTGGTTAAAATCAAATCATAAATGAAGCTGCTATTGTGCAGACAAGGTCAAAATAGCTAATTTTGGCCCTTTCAGGTGCCGTAACTCTGGAACCCATTAAGGGAGCTGGCCGGCTTAAAAAAGGATCCAAGATCTTATGGTGACACAAGTTTTGTGCAAGTTTGATTAAATTCAAATCATAAATGAAGCTGTTATTGTGCAGACAAGGTCAAAATAGCTAATTCTGGCCCTTTCAGGGGCCATAACTCTGGAACCCATAAAGGAATCTCGCCAGTTGAAGAAAGGAACCAAGATCTTATGGTGATACAAGTTGTGTGCAAGTTTGGTTAAAATAAAATTATAAATGAAGATGCTATTGTGCAGACAAGGTCAAAATAGCTAATTCTGGCCCTTTCAAGGGCCATAACTCTAGAACCCATAATGGAATCTGGCCAGTTCAAGAAAGGAACCAAGATCTTATGGTGATACAAGTTGTGTGCCAGTTTGGTAAAAATCAAATCGAAAATAAAGCTGCTATTGTGCAGACAAGGTCAAAATAGCTAATTTTGGCCCTTTCAGGGGCCATAACTCTGGAACCCATAATGGGATCTGGCCAGTTGAAGAAAGGAACCGAGATCTTATGGTGATACAAGTTGTGTGCAAGTTTGGTTAAAATAAAATCATAAATGAAACCACTATCGTGCAGACAAAAAATTGTTAACGCACGCACGGACGGACTGACGAAGGGTGATCACAAAAGCTCACCTTGTCACTATGTGACAGGTGAGCTAAAAAGGCCTACCTTTATAACAAGATTATCTTCAAAAGGAACTGATAATAATATTTTAGGGGGAAATATTTTGGTTTCATATTTTGGGACATGTTGTAAAAATACAATTAAGTATCCCTTGTAAATAGAGCTTTTTTTTCTTAATTTCTTCAATGCTTTAATGCAAAAAATATACACCAGAACATTGATTTTCATCTATTACAAATAGTTCATAAGAAAGATTCCAGTTTGGCCTAGGCAATTATGGAATATTGGTCTAGCCAAACTAGAATTCTAGTTTGGTCTAGGCAGATCTGGAATTGGTCAAGACCAAATTAGAATTCTAGTTCGGCCTAGACCAAACTAGAATTCTAGTTTGGTCTAGACCGATTCCGGATCGACCTAGATTCCAGTTTGGCCTACGACACAGACATGGACAATGGAAGAGTTTTGTTTGTTTTGCCTCAAGCATCTTTTAAAACAGGATTTCAGTTATGGAACGGTGGGCAGTTAACCAAATCAGTGTTCCTGGATTCTGTGCCAGTGTTAACCTTTTTTCTCCACAAGTTACTGCCAACTACCCTACATTAATAAGAAGCGAAGGTCAATTCATACCTTACACAAAGTCTTTTATCACATCGTCATAGAACATAAGGCCCGAGATTGTATCCAAGACCCTGTGATCTATAGAAGAGACATTGTTACTACATGCTCTCAAAAAAACTTTTCAGGGAGCATAATAATTATTAATGTAAAATTAACCCTAAATGGAAACTGTTTCTGAAATGAGATTTTGCAAAAAAAAAAAAGCCTAAAATTACGCATAAACCATCCATATAATCTCCTACCTTACTTCCAGCCATGCTACATTTCATCCTTGTGATAAGAGAGTAAAAATGTTCAGTTTTTTACATCTGACAGAAAAGTATCTTACGTAATAATCTTTGCGAGCCTTCTTCGTCTTGGCACGCTGCATCATATAATTAAGTAATTTTACTCTAGTACCTGGCATCTTCTTTGCTAACAACTCCTGCAAGTTAAAGAAAATAATCTAATTTTTTTATAAAGAATGGTATATGTTTTAAAACATTTAAGACAGGACTTCATACATAACAAAAAGATGTTTCTCATGAAACAACAAACCTCATGATTTATATCAATTTGTCTGAAATTTACGCAATTATTCAACAACACGCAGGGATTCACAAAATACTCGTGTTACCCAGGCTTGCACAGTCGATCCAAACATTAAAAATATGTAGAAAACAGCCAAGGATCACAAGAATTGCGCAAGTGGTAGTTGAACCATCAATGCCCGTGCAAGCTGTGTTTCACTGTAAATTCTAACACTTTTAACATTTTCTTTTATAAATATAAAAAAGAAGGATTTTACCGTGTATTGTCTTGTTGATTAAAACACATTTCGCAAAATGACCTTCTTTTGGCTATTCCGCCTAAAAAGGATTCCAGATTACTATTCCTTCCTGGTGTTAGAATGGAAATAATTCCGAAATATATTTCAGTTTTGCATGCATTGTTGGCAAATAAAACACGGTTTTGATTTCAGATGCGTAGTAACCTTATCACGAAAGCCGAAGGCCTGAGTGATTAATTATGATGCATCTGAACGAAAAAAAACGTGTTTTATTGCCAACAAACATGACAAAACATACAAAACTAAAATCTATTTCCCCATTAGAAAAATTTATTGTAATATTATTATTGTTAACAATGTTTTTGAAATTCAGTGAGCCTTTTGACAGTCTTTATTTTTTTGGTTGTTCAGTAAGTCATGGAGTAATTAATAAGCCGTGCATATAAACTATAAACAAATGCAACCAATGAAATAAGCATATAATCACAAGCAATTTAAGTCATGTTTTGTAAAATGCAAATAATCAAAAGCCCATACTCACTGCTACGAATTTGCCCGAAATATCGCTCTTTTTGAGCCAGGTAACCTCAAGGGCATGCATCATTAATAGATAATTATAATTACATGCATCTCTCTCTGTGGCAGAGAAAAATCAGCATGATAGTAAGCATGATTAGATAATGATCTTTAGATTGCTTATGATAAGGAGAAACACATTTCTCTTATATGAGTTTGCAATAGAAAATTATTTGTTTTATATACATAAGTAAAAATAGATAAACATTTTTCTTTTTAAAAACAGTTTTATTTTCCATTTTAGTATGATAATAAAATATTATTAACAACAGTAATAAATTGAAACAAAGTTTTATCTACAATAGAAATGATTTATAAAGATATTTTTACTATAAAACAATTGGTTAATGCATATACATGTATATAAAAAAAAGACTTATTCTTAAGCATGAAATGCATGAATAGTTAATATAATTTTATGGTGACACAGTTTTTTCAAAAATGAAAATGATAAGAATTTCTGATAAGAACTTATTTCAATTGCTTAAAGTAAGATATGTGAACTGTGTATGACATCGATATATACATAAATATTACAAATTCTAAACACCCGGACCTATATGTTGCCTTTCATAAATATTAAACATTATTTCACAGATGAACACACTAACAGAACACAAAAGTGAACAGAGCATTTCAAATTTAAAGTGCGTAAATAATTGTTAAGTCATTCATATATATTTGATGAAATAATGTAATGATATCAGTTAAAGAAAGCAGGGTATAACTATAAATGCTGTTGTTTGTATGACTTTATGTATGATTTATACATAAAATATTTAATAGATCTTCTAACATTTTATTTTGCTATATCCTGAAAACAGCTAAATAAGTTTTGTGAAGCGTATTACAATATTTTCTAATTATTCTCCAGTTAAAGGATTTAAAATGATGTACTTTATGATGTACTTTAGGATGGATATTTACAAACTCAATACAGAGTGTGCATTTTAAATAATGTACAATTAATAATGCCACTCGTTGAATACATTATGAGAATACTGGATTCATTTACAACCTCTTCTTAGAATACAAAATAATAAACAAGGAAAGATGAACAAGAATAGTCTAATGTTTGATTAATCTCTGCATATCTTGTTAATATTACTTAACTGCTATGACATTTACTGCTATGACATTAGATCAAAAAACACAAATTTATTTAATTATCTATATATTCTAGATAATCAAATTATCAAATGATAATTATGTGGGATGAAAAATTAAGATGACTATGATAAACAAGAGGACCATGATGGTCCTGAATCGCTCACCTCTTCCCACATGACCCAGTTTTGAGTATGACGGCGTTTTTTCTATTATTTGACACAGTGACCTAGTTTTTGAGCTCATGTGACCCAGTTTTGAACTTGACGTAGATAAATGAAATGATCCCATGAAAAATACGGCCTTTAGAGAGGTCACAAGGTTTTTCTATTATTTGACCTACTGACCTAGTTTTTGACGGCACGTGACCCACTTTCGAACTTGACCTAGATATCATCAAGTTGAACATTCTGACCAATTTTCATGAAGATCTCATGAAATATATGGCCTCAAGAGAGGTCACAAGGTTTTTCTATTTTTAGACCTACTGACCTGATTTTTGACCGCACGTGACCCAGTTTCGAACTTGAACTAGATATCATCAAGATGAACATTGAGACCAACTTTCATACAGATCCCATGAAAAATATGGCCTTTAGAGAGGTCACAAGGTTTTTCTATTATTTGACCTACTGACCTAGTTTTTGAAAGCACGTGACCCAGCTTCGAACTTGACCTAGATATCATCAAGGTGAATGTTCTGACCAATTTTCATGAAGATCTTATGAAATATATGGCCTCTAGAGAGGTCACAAGGTTTTTCTATTTTTAGACCTACTGACCTAGATTTTGAAGGCACGTGACCCAGTTTCGAACCTGACCTAGATATCATCAAGATGAACATTCTGACCAACTTTCATAAAGATCCCATGAAAAATGTGACCTCAAGAGTGGTCACAAGCAAAAGTTTACGGACGCACGCACGCACGCACGCACGGACAGACGGACGACGGACACCGCGCGATCACAAAAGCTCACCTTGTCACTTTGTGACAGGTGAGCTAAAAATATATCTTGTCACTTTGCAATAATTTTAAAATAATCTTTCAAATTCAAACTTATTTATATATATAAAAAAGTTTTGACCCTGTTTTTTATAAATAAAATCTAATCTTTTTCATTTCGCTGATTGTGGTTATTGATACATACACAGAATGAAAGGCAGCCTGTACAAATAATGTGATAACATAAGATAAGAATAATTAGTATAGTTGCAGTGGTGCTGACTTTATAATCAAGCTAATTGCTAGCAATCATATGCCCTCAGTAAGAACCTAATTAACACCTTGGTGCGAGAAGAAAAGAAATTTTGTAGTAATTTTGCTTTTCCTGGGCTTGTTCCATGGACTGTACTTAATATCCATCAACCTTGTGAAAACCTTCATCCATGAAGTACGAAGCCCTACATGTTTAAAGTATTTCTTTGTTACATCTATTTTGATTACTGGTAAATAGACTTATTTTACCTTAGAAACACAAAGCCAGGCCAAATTTTTTGCACCATGCAGACTAGATTTTGCTGACTGTCTTTTAGAATATTTTTCATGTTATTAATATCTGGAAGATCTTAAGTTTGGCCACTTAGTACATGTACATTAAATGATCAAATTGACAGTTTACTGATATCCATGTAATATTGTTTTATAATTTTTGGATTCTGGTTAAGACAATGTGTCCCCTGACGGACACTTACCCTTTAATACCTTGCATCTTTGAAAAATGTCATGCTTATAGAATGTATAGAGAGACATAAAATAATCATTGAACAGATGTCACAGGAGATTAAAATCAATTAGTCTTTATTCATCTCAGAATGGCAAGGTGTGAGGAAAAAACTGAAAATTAAAACAAATAGCATTTTCTACATCAATCTTAGAATAGACAAGTCTTGTAAACAATTGAGTGACTGGTTTGGTAGACTGCAATTCTGTTTGAAATGAGAAATAATTATTTAACTGTTCAGAACATTAAATTTTATTAAAACTCCTAAATCTTCAAGTCAGGGTCCATATGCATATTACTTAAAGGGTCATATAATTTATATTATACCAGATTAATATAGGAAGCCATTCAGCCAACTTGCAAAAACTTTGAAAATATTGTGGTCCTACCCAGGTGTCTGCCATTGCTTGAAAAATAAAAGGAGTACAGGGCTCCAGATTTTTTTTTTTTTTGGAATGAGTAAAATGGTAAAATCTAAAATTGACTAGGAATTTTTACTCAGGACTGAAAATTTGTAAATGTGAAAAAAAAAACAGAAATCAGTTTTATAAGATATTTATTGGCTGTAACACCCATGAGTTTGTTTGCAGTTCTTTTGCTTCTTTTTCTCCTTTGGCTTGCTCTGGCTTCACACTCGCTACCGAATCCAATATTTGAAAGACTGAGACATTTTTGTTGTTTACTCCGCACCGTAAGTTGATATTTTAAATCAACACTGCTTTAAAATACACGACCGTACCATCAATAGTAATATCCAAACTATTTCATTAACACACGTATCGAGTGTGTATAATATTGTTTCACATACCGGTAGGTTTAGAGAGTACCATTCAATGTGTGTGTACGTTCAATGTGCGAGAATTAATTCCTACCATGCTCTGCTTTACATGCTCTGTTACGTAAAGCATCCAGACAATTCAGATTTTGTTTACAGTACGTTAGTAAACAGTCATTGCATGCGTTTTTGTAATTTCATATACGTTTTTTATACGCTTAAAAATTATCGAGCATACGTATATGCAATATTTTAAAGCGTAATTTACACTTATATTTATCTTATCTTGAGCCCTGCGAGTAACTGGGGTCATCTGCCACTGCCAAAAGCTGGAAAGGCTCCCATCTGAACTTTGCCATTATGACTAAACTACCCAATAAAACTTAAATTTTCCAGTCTATTTCTACTATGTTCAACAAACCTTTTGTTTGGTAATGGCTGATTTTAAGTCCTCCATTTCATGGTTTCTGTGTCCCTGTCCAAAGGCACATGCTACACAAAGTAGTTTACAACATGTCTTGCATAATACGTCTGCTTTGTACTCTTCAAGAATATTGTTATCATCATTATGTTCCCTGCATTTCGGGGTCTCTTTAATTGTCTGAATAAGCGCTGCTATTTTGAAGTCTTTTTTTGGTGGAAAAGAATTTTCTATCGGTGTATTACACTCTGGGCAGACTGGTCTTCTGTCAGGAATATTCATGTTGGCTGCAATGCATTTTTGGCAAAAAACATGGAAGCAGACCAGACGGACAGGGTCATTATACAGTTCCAAACAGATGGAGCACGTAAGTTGTTCCTGCAAATGTGACATTCTCTGAAATGGGAAAATAAAGTTATATAATATCAACTTCATTATGAAGTGTCATAGTGTGAGGTTACTGTAAATCTTTAGAAAATCAGGTACAAGTACTAATTTTTAACACACATTTTGACTAGAGCACAATCATGACCGCAATGACTAGTTTTTTACAACTAAACAATTATCAGAATATTTTTGCTGACATTTTTTATTCTTACTACCGTGTAATGTTTACATTCTTTCTTACTAAGTACTACTACACCCAAATGATAATGTGATGTTTACAAACATAATTATAAAAAGATTTAAATGAAGCACAGAGAATTCAACATTTTTTAAACTTCTCAAAATCTAAATGTTTCTAGACTTCGTACCAATTATAAATAAGGTCAGAGGTATTAAGCATAATGTTTACAGTCGACAGATCTTAGATTTGCAGTGTGGGTTTGAAAGCACAGCGACAATAGTAAATTTTCTTTTCATTTCTGCATCAAAAATTTAATTTTCCTTTAATTTCTTTATGACACAACGAGACTAATAAAAACATTTGAAGCTGATACTTTTGGCAGATGAGAAAGGTTCAGTATCATATCAAAGATGATATTAGTTACTAATTGTATACTGCTAACAAACTACTCATTCTGTTCTATTAAAATCTATATACTATTAAATGGACCATGTAGAAACTCTTTTCCTTATATGCAAGCCTAAAGTAAATTATTATATAGATAAAACTCAGGGCAATCAGGGTACCAAAATTCAAAAGTTGGTAATTTTATCTAAAAATTTATTTTAAAGGTGGGTAAATCTGATTTTGGTCAAGTTAATGCTTTCTACGAATATTTGATCATCTTAGCACAACACAAACATGTATTGGTGCTGAGGCTAAATACTAAAAAAAAAACGAGCTGTCGGAGGACAGCAACGCTCGACTATTCAACAGCCTTGTCGATTGAATGAATACAAAAGTCGAAAAAGGGGCTTAATTTAGTAAAAAAGCAAAATAGGGTTATGGAACCTGCATAGTGCTTATCAGCTCATGACAGTGGAGAAGTGTGTGAAATTTCAATCCATTCCCATTAGTGGGTACTGAGATACCAGCTTACATATAAGAATTTAACCCAAAACTCCTAACTTGAAAAAGGGTCATAATTTTGTAAAATGCGAAGTTGAGTTATTGACCCTTTGCACTGCATGTCATATCATGACAGTGAACAAGTGTGTGAAGTTTCAATCCTTTCCCATTAGTAGATACTGAGATACCAGCTGCTTACATACAAAAACTTAATAAAAAATTTCTATGTTGAAAAAGGGGCATAATTTTGCAAAAAAGCAAAATAAAGTTATGGGACCTGCTTTGTGCATGTCAGATTATGACAGTGAACAAGTGTGTGAAGTTTCAACCCATTCCAATTAGTGAGTACTGAGATACCACCTTACATACAAAACCTTAACCAAAAAATTCTAAGTCAAAAAAGGGGCAACATTTTTGTAAAAAAGTAAAATAGAGTTATGGAACCTGTGCAATGTAAGTCAGTTTATCACAGTAAATAAGTGTGTGAAGTTTCAATCCATTCCCAAAAGTGGTTACTAAGATACCAGCTTACATACAAAACATTAACCAAAAATTTCTAAGTCAAAAAAGGGGCATAATTTTGTAAAAAAGCGAAATAGAGTTATGTAACCTGTGTAATGTAAGTCAGTTTATCACAGTGAATAAGTGTGTGAAGTTTCAATCCATTCCCACAAGTGGTTGCTATTCTATGAATAGTCGAGCTCAAAAATACATGATAGATTTTAACTAGAGGTACTTCTAAAATTTTATTTTCCTATTCTAGTTGCACCACCAAGATGAGGTTATTTTAAACATTTATAGAATTATAAATTTAGTAAACATTCTTTGCCTGAATATAAGAACTATTCATGAGTTATAATTGACAAAGATTTGCAATGAAAATTACACAGCCAAAACTCATTAGAAATAATAATAATAATAAAAGCTTTATTTAATGAAGGTAACATAAAAAGTGTACATAACATGAAAATGAAACGTAAACTTATTTTCAGTATGGCCTTCAGTTAAGAACAACAACAATACACATGTGTACAAACATTTACGATAAATTTCACAAAATCATATTTTAAAAAACGTATCATAATGGTCAGTGTATTAAATACGAGTAAAAGCTTTCCATTCATCCATCCGACAGACACTGACACATAATTATAAGAATATTAAAGATAAGTATAGGATAGACAACGAGTGCCGTTGTCTACGGGATATATACAACGAGCAAAGCGAGTTGTATATATCCCGTAGACAACGGCACGAGTTGTCTATCCGACTTAGACCACGTGACATAAAAACAGCAATTATTGAAAACTCTCCCACGCGTTCTATAGAAATTAGGATTAACGTGTTTTTATAAGAGTAATATCTTTGTACCGTTAGCGCTTAATTGTCAGTAGGGCATATGAAAGAATGCAGGTTATTTGTATAAATTCAGTTTTACTCAAATACTGAATTTACTAAGATTTAGCGTTCATTAACACTTTGAGTCATTTGCAATCACAAAATTAATGCTAAACAGTTAAATATGGATTTCTCAAAAATACTCAAAATTGGACTGCATGCTGAACAATTAGTTTTTGTGAGGAGTTTGCATGTTGGCGAAACACGATGACAGATACGTTGATTCGATGATTCAAGTCGAAGAAGATAGCCAGGTTATTTATTTATTTATTTAGTTAGTTCTTTTTTTATTTGTTTACTTTGTTTACCAGGATATAGTTAGTGCGTAGATGCTCGTAGGACTACGAATGCCTTTTACTATATTGCGCCCTTCTTGTAAGAAGGATGTGGTTGTTTTACTTTCTAACTGGGCCAAGTTGTTTGAAACTTTAACGGACTGTAATTTAGTTTAGTTTAGTTTATACTAATTTGTTTTTGCTCGATTTTGATGAAAGCTTTAACTGTTTAAGCTTATTGTAACTACTCTCGAGTCCGTTTCCTATGAAAACTAGTACTCGGGTCATATGAAAAGTCATGGTCGTGACCCCAATGATGCTCGAACCCAGGACCACTGCATTAAGCTGTTAAACTAACCGCCTGTTACATTTATATTTATGATACTAGTCTTGGTGGGTGGGAAACACTAGTATGATGTTTTAATTTTACTGTAAAGATGGTTTAGTGTTTATAATCCTTAACAAGTGCATTTGATTTTCTAAGTTTTCTAAACTGTCGAAATCAACTGATAAAGACAATCGACCGTTAACTCAATCGCCTGTTAAAGTTTCGAACAACTGGATCCAGTTGATTGCAAATGTAAGGATCGTGCTGACATGTCTTTTTTATAACAAGTGAACGTAAAAAGTTACAACTGTTGGAAACGTTTCAGTGAATGTGTAAATTACGTTTTTACCCAGTTGGTTCTACACTACAAATATGTAGTTTATTGTAATTCATTTTTATTGATATCTAATAACATGGGGTCATTTTTACAATATTAATATTTAGACGTTGTCAACTGAATTTACCTCCAAGTCAGTCTTATTTTTTATCCCATTGATAACTGGTGAGAATATTGCAAGGTCATTTAACTCCGGCGTTAGCCTGTATTGTTAGATGGTAAATTGGCACGAAATTCACGCGTTTTTTGCCCAAGTTTCCCCCGATATATAAACAACGCTACTGTGGTATATGAAATATAGACGGGTACAAGTCTGCTTTGCGATTGCCTATTTACGGATTATCGTGGTTTAATAAACAAACAACAGCAAAAAAAAAAAAAAAAAAAAATAATAATAAAATAACTGATAAAGGTTATAAAATGCTTGAATTATGTTGAAAAAGTAACTGAAATAGGTTATATAACTTAAAACAGTTACACCCCTGACTGATAATACCAATGAAATGGCGTTATTTTACATGCATTATTAGTGGTACGTGTAAAGTTAACATTTAATTACCTCCCTTGCATATCTTAAATTGCAATGGTTGTGCAACCTAAACTTTTATGACAGATCTGTGGAAAAATGAACCTGGAAGCTCTACATGTCATTTTAAAAACTTGTGTTTATATAGTGCAGATCCTTGAAATATCCAAATATCTGTAAAATGCAGATATAAAACAAGAAATTATAATATTTGAAACCCCTTTTTAAATGGGGGTTGTAACAAATTGCATAAAAAGTATTAAATTTTTAAAACATGCATTTATAATCAGGGATCTAACTTACTCCAATTGTACAATGTAATAGGACTTTCTGTTCCATCAAAAAAAATCTAACAGAATGAATGAAATCTAAATTAAAACATAAAAACTGTTGCATGAATGTGATAGATCACATGAAGTTCTAGCCCTATTACAGTAGATTAATAATAAGAATTTAAAAAAGAAAAATCCAATCAAACCTTCCTGAGTTTCCTTTAAAAGTGATCAAAATCCATTTAATTACCACAGTTTTAACATCTTAATCCTTATAAACCTTAGCAGAGAATGATCATTTAGCACACCGATACCACATTAATCCCCTAGCAACCCCTTAGTTACTGAAGACCTTAACTAATTTCTGTCTGTGATAAAACAAAGCAAACATGACTGGAAATAATTGTTTATTCCTACTGTATGTTCCTGTGACATAATTTACCTAGGATACATGTATGTATGAAAAAGATCTGATTCTTCTAAAGTCTTGCAACTTGTAAAGTATAATGATAATATATTATACACAACAGTTTAAAAAGTATAATGTTATACTAATGATATACACTTTGTATAAGCAGTGTACAACCTTTAAATAGTATACTACTTTTTTTTCTGGCCAATCTGGGGCCAGGTTTGGGCCCCAAAGCCTGGATGGTAGACTGGCTCCCGTCCCTATGTTTGTTCTTATTTACGTATATCAGTTTTCTTCATTAAGAGGGAAGTAACTCCAGAAGGTTGTTTCTACATTGACTTTTTTTATTGCCCCTGGCTCCGAACATAGGGACTGGTGAAAGTTGGCTACCAGTGTCTCACAAATTTGTGAGACAAATTCCCATTAATTTCTTTTAGTGGCAATCTGCTGCTATTACTGTGACCTGTTACCTAAGGGTTTCATCATTTAATGAGCCGCAGATAATTTACCGATTTATGGCCTGCCATCAGGTTGTATTGGCTTATCAGACAACAGGAATGTACTTTTACATATTTATCAGAGGATTTGTGAATTAAATCATTTTCAACTTCACTTAATGGATGAAGCTATATTTAAAAGTTTTAAAATATGAACAAACAAGACCAAACCAAGAGCATGTTGTAAAAGTATATTTAAAAAGAAATTATGTTTTATTCTGTTGACCAACTGGCAGTGGCAAAAGCTTAACTTTAGAAATTGCCCCAATTGCATTCGCATTTTTTTATTATGACAGCACACAATGTACCATTATTGTTGAGTCACCTATTGTACCTTAAGTGACGTCCCATAGCTCTGACATGCATTGTCCAAAATGTGCCCCCTTTTAGACTAATCCTGGTTAAAGTAAATTTTGCATCCAAGTTCCATCTCCAAAAACGAATGCAGATACTGGATTGAAACTTTACAGATATTTTAAGATAGGGTAATATTCTTTGGCTGTCTTACGGACTGCTCTTGTTAAGAATAACACTCCAAAACACATAGACCAAAAATATGAATAACAATAATTTATAATTAAAACGCTTTATAATACACACAGTTCATCTCTGGTTTAAAATTTGGGTAAAATTTCATTAACTTTAGAACTTTAAACTATGATGTTCAGCATCTGTCATGATGTCATTGGAAATAAAATTGCAAATAATCTCCTGACTTGGTGTCATCAAGAACTGGCCGTAGCTAAAGACATCTCACTGACGACCAAAAAAGAACTCAGTGCCCTAAGTACTTTTAACATCACCAGCACCCTTCATTATTATTTTTTCTTTGTTTAATAACAACAAAAAAAATCATCTAAAATACAAACTTTTCTCCAGTGAAACAATATTAATACAGTACAACCTCTCCAGAGTAGCCCTCTCTTAAGCACAAGCCTCTCTATAAAAACATCATCAAAATTTCCCTAAGCTGAAATATACCATCAAATTTACCTCTTCTAAACCACAACCTCTACATAACAGTCAATATTTTTATCTCCCAAAGGGTGTTGCTCTACAGAGGTTGCACTGTACCCAAAAGTTGCTCAGTTATGTACCAGTACAAGTCTGTTTTTCTTGACCATAAAACACAAGTGCTGTCTTTTTCTGTTTTCTTTCATTTCTCCACATAAAATACATTTGAACTTTTTTGATGTAAGGGTTAATTTTACCATAACAGTAAACAGTTTCTGTAGTTGGAGTTTCCATAATTAATATTTAATAAAACCTAAAAATTTATAAAAAAAGATCCTGAGTTTATGTTACTTTCAAATGATTATCCACATACAATATTTCACTTTTACATTTACTAGTAAACTGTTGAACGTGAACTCTTAGAACTAGAAAATATCAACATCTGATGTTTTCTCAAATGACCCCTATCAAATTGGTAAGGAGAACTTGTCATTACATAGGATTGTTAATTGCCTTACAATTGATAGGGTTCTCAGTAGTTAATTATTTACAGGGGCAATCTAGGGTTACACTGGCCAACTTTCACCAGGCTGTATGGTTCAGCCATCAGATAAAACTGCTATTTTAGAGGTTTAAAAGTTTCTTATAAAATGTTTCCAATATTAATATAAAAGATAACCATGCAGCCAGGGAGCCAGGCTACCTGGATGGCAAATAGTATGTTTTATTCCCAATAGCACTCTCTCGTGTTCTATAAATAGAACATGCAGCAGTTATACCATAATGCAATGCGCGAATTGCGGACAAGAGCGCGTTTTCTGTATATAATGAATCATCAGCTATCTGGGAATTAAAAATGTAACATGCCACCTGTATAAAATTGTCGCACCCGTTAACAGAATAAATAAGAGATGAAAATATAAATAACTAATTAAAGAAATATATTGGAACGAATGTAAGGAATATACAAAATATACAGACATATTATTTTAAGAAAACGATTCAAAACGGGCCTACTAAGCAAATAAAGAGCACTATTTTGAAGCATGGCATCCATATTACTCCATATTACACTATTTAAATCTTGCATAAAAAGAACGGTTTACAGCTTAATAACAAGTTACAATATTTTCGGATGCGACACACCAAAGAGCACTTGTAGTTGAAACTTTAATGCTAAATCATTTTGATTCATGACGTCCAAAGAATGTATCAGCAGAATTAAAATCATAACAAATATAACTACATGTTGTTTTTTTTCTAACAATTGATTCACACAACACAAGACGAAAACTCATTTATGATCACCGATGTCAGTGGTCGGTGTGGATCCATCAAATATTTCGATCTATCCTTTTTAAAAATACATATAAATATATGCATGATTTGGTAGAAAATAATGGTGATGCATTAGATTCAAACATATTTATTATCAGATAACATCTAAATATTACTATCAAAAGTCAAATATCTTTAGTTTATTATGTCACACTAAGGGGTCATCTGTAATAAAACACAACATATGTATATCACAGAGGTGTTAATTGTTTCAACGAATAACTGAATATGTGGCCGAAAATAATAATGTGGATGACAGTTGACATTAAAATATATATGTTGTTTATAACATTTAAAAATTTCAGTGAATTTAAATTATGCGATTTTACATTCACAGATAGATGTATTAAATCAAACAATTAAAACGGAAGATTTTTTTTTTACGAAAATATAATGTTAATATATGAAAGTAACTAAAAAGAACAATTTGGATCTGTGAATACATTTTTGTTTTAAATAACGTTTTTCCATTTGGTGTTAATACATTTTCCCCGAGTTATTCTACTTTTTTAAATATTCTTTTTTTTAAACTGAACGTGTCACAAAAAGAACAGAATTATATAATAACATTATCCATCCATACATATATATTGATGAAAAAGCGATAATTCTAACATGGATATAAAATAAAGAGTTTCTCGGCTAGTTTAGTGAAATAAAAAGTGAAGAAAAACATTTGTTTGCGATGTGCACGCTAGAAACCTGAACAAAAATAACGAAATAAATGCAAAATTTATGGTTTACTTATACTATTGTACAATGAATGCACTGGTTGTTTGTCCGCAAATTGAGTGCTGTGCTATTTTTAGATAGCAGACCTTATCGGTGACGTCACAGATCCTTACATACGAGAGTGTGCTATTCATTTTTGTTCATAAGTGACATTCTCTGAAACAGGAAATTCGGTTAATTCCGAAAAATATTGGTAATACTACTGTTTGCAGATCAAACTGCCCCTTCAACCTTTTGAAATCAATAGAGATGCTCTTTTACGTCACAAAAACGGTGAAGCTGAAGCTATTTTTGGAGCAATGCTAACAGGTTAACCCCGCCTCATTCATTCACCTTGTTGTGACTTTTTTCTTTATCTAGACGTCACACAAAGCACGCGCTCTGACTCTATCTTTGAAGTAACGCCGTACTTGCATACATTGTAAAGTGCAATAACAATTATTATCGACGAAATTTCCAACCATGCAGAAGTATACAGGGTTTTATAGAAAGGTATCATCATTGATCATTGAACCTTCAAGCTCCGCAACACTTGTAGAAAATGTAATTGTTATATCCATAAAAACTGATTTATTTGATATTCAAACTTTTGCAGAGTCTTCCGTAGCTTAACTATCGCAAATCTAACTCCATTATAGATCTAGTTTTTTTTATTTTATTTTTTGGTGGGGTTTACATGTAGATCTATGTGAATTTATCTACTATTTATTTGAAGTCTTTCAGTTATTTACATACAGGCAGTTGATATGCCTTGTCTTCGTTCATGGAAAGAACCAGTTATAGACTCACATAAGTCAAAATAATTCGACGTTTAGTTTGTTTTATATTATTTGTGACGGTCACTCTAAAAGGACCAAAGTAATTGAGGATAGATCACAGTACACCATCATGTAAAGTTATTGGCTTTATCGCTTGCACATATGTGTAACGTTAATCGTGTTAAGGGGAATTATGATAACTTTTACATAAATTAATGAGGAATTGAATCCCCTTTTTGATTAGTCTAAATAATGAGACCTCTTAATACGTTGTCTACCTAAAGGGGATATCAATCAGTCAAAAATATAACGATATTCAACTGCTGAGTAGAGCTACAATTATTTGGACTACCTTTTGATACATGCATGTAAGTTTTATTTGAATCTATCTCATATTCGCAACAAAATCAGCATTTAAACCCAAATCTAGCGATGACAATTTCTTTCGAGTGGAGAAAATAACTGGTAACTGTTTACTATTCAGCATGGCTGCTTTTGTGACGTAAAGGTAAAAGTCTATCAATTTAAAAGAAGACGAAAGGGCAATTTGATCTGCAAACAGTAGTAATACCAATGAAATGGTGTTACTTTACATGCATATTTAGTGGGGGCCATTTTAAGTTCTTGTGACCTTGATCTTAAACCTAGTAATTGTCACAAAGTTATGCTCCGGACATGAATTATGATAGACGGACAGACGGAGGCTCAGGCATGTACCATCACACAATATGTCCCGTTTTCCCAAAAAGAGCATTAATTATCTATCAAAATTATCTTTTCATTTTTATCACATTCGTGTTGCATTACTACTTTGTATCCGGTGACTGGTATAAGGTCACAGCTGTAGTAATTGTGGTGTTGTTGTAAATAACACATGTCATACAGCACCATCAAATAGTTCAAATTAAAACAGATGTGTCAAGTACATGTATGTAGATATTCACAAATTGTCAGATAAAAAATTATTGATATTTGTACAGGATAGCCACATTAAAGAGTTTGTCTCATAATCTTAGACCACATGACAAAAAAGCTGTTACCACTCAAAACTGTCCTGTGATTAGACTTATACTATTATTTGCTATTGCCGGAGGGTTACGAACACCGGCACGGGTCCAGTGTATATTTTTTGTTTAATATAAAAAAATCCTTTTTTTTTCACACAATTAACCTTTTATATGTTAGTCCAATGAAAAAAGAAATCTATGACAAAAAATCTGGTCACAGTATCATATACATTGAAAAGGTGTACTATGCGAGTGTAACGCTATGGGAAGCTACTCGGCAAACTTGTAGAACATTTCAAAATCGGAGTTTATACACTTGCAGCCGCTACCTGCATGATTGCACCTTTGAAACATTTAAAGCCTTCCATAAATACTAAACTGACCCCATAAATTGCTTTGAAATACACAGTACAAGTCTCTAGGAGCGAAATATTTCAAATATCCCAGGCGATTTCAGCTGCCAAACGAAGTGATAAAAACCAGGAACACGTCCGCTATCCGGAATGAAATCACCGGGGATAACTGAAATATTTCGCTCCTAGAGACTTGTACTGTGTATTTCAAAGCAATTTATGCGGTCAGTTTAGTATCCTCTGCATGACCAATCATCCTATGTTTTTCAACATTCTGGGTCAAGTGGATCTCAAGTTAAAGACCGGAAACTGTTTTCAATGTTCAGGCCCCTGTGACCTTGACCTTTAACAGAGTGACCCCAAAATTTAATTAGGGTCATCTACTCTGCATGTCCAATCATCCTATGAAGTTTTAACATTCTGGGTCAAGTGATTCTCAAGTTATTGATCAGAAAAGGTTTTCCATTTTCAGGCCCCTGTAACCTTGACCTTTAACAGTGTTACCTCAAAATCAATTGGGGTCATCTACTTTGCATGAACAATCATCCTATGAAGCTTCAACATTCTGGGTCAAGTGATACTCAAGTTATTGATCGTAAATGGTTTTCAATGTTCAGGCCCCTGTGATCTTGACCTTTGATGGAGTGACCCCCAAAACAGTAGGGGTCGTCTACTCCAGCAGCCCTACCACCCTATGAAGTTTGAAGTTCTAGGTCAAATGGTTCTCCCCTTATTGATCGGAAATGAAGTGTGACGTACATACGGACAGGGCAAAAACAATATGTCTCCCCCAAAGGAGGGGAGACATAACTAGGTGTTTTGTCACAAAAACATAATGTCTCCACCCTATGTATTCTATTTTTAACTCTGTGGCCATTTTGTGCAGCGAAGCGGGACGTGCCAGCAGAATGCACAACTGGGGTTGGTACTGATCACTCCTGTGAAGTTTCGTAGAAATCCAGCCAACAGTTTGACCTGTGAAAGCCAGACAAGATTTTTCTACCTTTAGCTCTAGCGGCCATTTTGTGCAGCGAAGAAGAACAGGTTGGCAATATGCACAACTAGGCTTGGCACTGATCACTCCTGTGAAGTTTCGTCGAAATCTTTCCAGCAGTTTGACCTGTGAAAGCCAGACAAGATTTTTCTATCTTTAGCTCTGGTTGCCATTTTGTGCAGCAAAGCAGAACGTGCCGGCGATATGCACAACTAGGCTTGGTACTGATCACTCCTGCGAGATTTCGTCGAAATCCAGCCAAGCTTAATGCGGACAGACAGACAGACGGTGAAGGCAAAAACATTATGTCTCCCCTACCTATGGGGAAGATATAATTCTATGTAAAGAGGGGACTTAAATCACACAAAAAATTGTTATGGACCTTGTGTCACATAATGAGGACAATGTTGTGGAAGAACTATTTTTAAGTCTGAATCAAACTCATTAATTAAGTAATAACAAAGAAATGAAAGTGCACCGACTATAACCTGAAATTCTAAGTAAAAAGGGGTATAATTTATGAAATGTTGGTGCAAGAGTTATGGCCCTTGTGTCATATGATATGAATGATGATGACTGGTACAACTATTTTAAGTTTGAATCAAGTCTATTAGGTAATAAGTTACAGAATGAAAGTGCATCAAAACTTTAACATGACATTTTATGTAAAAAGGGGGCATAATTCATGAAATATTGATGCCAGAGTTATTGGCCCTTTTGTAAATGATGTGGGTGATGATGTGGAACAACTGTTTAAGTTTGAATCAAATCCCTTATGTAATAAGAGATAGTGACTGTATAGTGCATCAAAATTAACCTAAAATTCTAAGTTATAAGGGGGCATAATTCATGAAAAATTGTTGCCAAAGTTATGGACCTTGTGTCATATGTCAGATGTGAGAGATGATGTGGAACAACTATATTAAGTTTGAAACAAATCCGTTTTTTAATAACTGAGATTGAGTGACTTAGTTATGTTAGTCCGAAAACCATTTTCAGTCTCAAGGTCACTATGACCTAGACCTTTGACCTACTGATCCCAAAAACAAGAAGATCCTTCATGAGTGGTTCTTAATTTAAGTCATCCTGTAAAGTTTGAAAGCTTGAGGTAATAGCTACAGGGAAATAAAAAATACATACAGTACTACCATAAATTAAGCAAGTCTCTGGGACCTTGACCTTTGTAACTATCCAAAACCAACAAGGGTATTTCCCTCTACTGTAGTTTATACTCAATAATTGCATGACTTTGAAAGCAAAAGCTGTTACACTTTATGACTTATGAAACTGGGTCAGTGACCTTGAACCTATTGACCGAAACAATAACAGGAATGATGCATGATGTAAAGTCTGAAGGCTGTTGTAGTGTAAATATATATAATATATTTATTGGCTAAGTGCCTGGAAATAATACAAGAGGCCCTAAGTCCCTCACCTGAGTAACACACAATAACAGTGTAAACATGTTTTACCTAGTGATTTCACGGAGACAAATATTTTGACCAATTTTCATTAAGACTGGACCAAAAAACATGGCCTCTTGTGTGTAAACAATCTTATTCTTTGATTTGACCTGATGACCTAGTTTTTGACCCTACATGACCCAGATAAAAATTCATATGATATTTCATGCACACAAAAATTCTGACCAAGTTTCATGCACATCAAATGAACAAGAGTGTTAACAAGCTTTTCCTTTGATTTGACAGTGTGACCTACTTCTTGACCCCGAAACACCCAGTTTCGAACTTAGCCTAGGAATCATCTGACATCAAGATAAACATTCCGACCAACTTTCATAAAGATAGGGTCATAAATGTGGCCTCAAGAATGTTAACAAGCTTTTCCTTTGATTTGACCGGGTGACCTAGTTTTTGACCCCATATGACCCAGTTTCGAATTTGGCCTAGAAATCATCAACATAAACATTCTGACCAGGTTTCATGAAGACAGGGTCATAAGTGTGGCTTCTAGGTTGTTAACAAGCTTTTCCTTTGATCTGGCCTGACAACCTAGTTTTTGACCCGACATGTCAGACCAGTTTCGATCCAGGCCTAAAAATCATCAAGATAACCTTTCTGTGCAAGTTTGTATCAAATCAAAGCATAAATGAAACCTCTACATGGCTGATAGGGTCAAACAAGAAAAAAATTTCCCTTTCAGGGGCAGTAACTCCAGAACCCATGATGGAATCTAGCCAGTTTTCAAAAGGAACCAGGATTTTATTGTGACTTAATGTGTGTAAGTGTGATTAAAATCAAATATAAAATGTCACTTCTATCGTGTCACAAGGTAAAAATTAACAAATTTTGGCTCAGGGGTCAATCAGGGGCCATATAACTCCAGAACCCATGATTGGTTCTGACAGATTCATCATGGAATCTTAAGAGTCATTGCTGTTCAAGATATTTTGCAAGTTTGTTTCAAATCAAACCATAAATGAAGTCTCTAAATGGCTGCAAAAGCCAAAATAGCAAATTTTGGCTCTTTAAGGGGCCGTAACTCTTCAACCCATAATGGGAACTGGCCAGTTTTCGAAAGGAACCGAGATATTATGCCAATACAAGTTGTGTGTAAGTTTGATTAGAGTTGATTGCAAAATGTGGTCTCTATCATGTTTACAAGCCCAAAATGGCAAATTTTGGCCCTTTGAGGGGCCATAACTCTGGAACCCATGATGGGATCTGGCCAGTTTCCGAAAGGAACCGAGATATTATGCCAATACAAGTGTTCAAGTTTGATTAAAATCGATTGCAAAATGTGGTCTCTATCACGTTCACAATTTCTTCACGTTCACAAGAAATTGTGAACGGACGGACGACGCACAAAACGCGATCACAAAAGCTAAAAGTAGAACTTTATCAAATTCTGTAACCTTGGACTTTGACCCCAAGACCAAAAGGGATATCTTCCTCTAGTAAAACTTTATCATTAATTATAAAAACATTAAACTTACAGAATTATATCCTCAACACGCTGCAGTTAAACAACAAATGCGCGCTTTCGGACTGATAGTATCGACTATTTTTCGGATATAAGAGAGTGTGAACAGGAATATCGTTGTCATCTCCCATAAGTTAAAAAAAGGTAAAGTTTCTTGTTTAACGTGGGTAGTCGACGAAAGTCCACCTGGAATGGATGGAACAACTTATTTCCAGCCGAGCCCACGGCAGGCGTCATATTTACCACCCCAACATACAAGTCTACGTCGATACTGCTGCAATTTAAACAGTACCAATTTAAGTAAATCACCCAGCACTGATCACTAGTCGGGATATCAGCCGCGACCGGGAATCGAACCCGGACCGCTGGCGTTGTAGTCCAACGGCTGCTAACCACTGCGCCACTGACTCCCTATGCAAGTTGTTCGTTATCACGACTGAACGCATTTTTTTTCTTGCAATAACATGACCCCACTTTTCCCAGCCTTGACAATGCTCTGAGGTAAAGCTACCCAGCAAACACGCGGCCTCCAGTCCATATACTAACACATATGCATGCATTCGGCGCATTTGTTTGATCAGGTCGGCATGACGTCACATCCGGAGCAGTCGATTATGCAAATTACCTTGGAGGTGAAAGCAGGACCTCGCAATTCGTAGTGAATTAACTAGCGGTGTGGGTTGTAATGTTTTTATTTTCAAATAAAACAAATCAAGAGTCATCTTTTTCATTATATGCTTACCCAATGGTACAATCTATATATTTTTCAAAAAAAAAAAGTAGGTATTTTTTGTGATAATTGATTTTGTGGCATTTTAAAACGGTCTGGAAAAAGTGACAGATTATGTATTGTCAGCTCTTTGGCGCTACGGATCAGTTATGATTAGCTTATTTAACATTTTCTCTGTTTGCATTATATTACATATTAAAATAAACTAAATATCTGAGAACATAACATTTTTTTTTATTCAACTTCTTTGCTTAAAATCGTAGCAGTTGTTTATTTCATCTTTCAGAGAATCTTTCAAGTGTCTTGAAAAAGAGTTTTTGTTTGTTTGTTTTCTCAAGAAAGAACAGATAAAATAAATAAGTAAATCAATTTTCTGATTTTTTATGTCTTTTTAAAATAAGCTGATTTTCTAAATGTTTTAATGCTCTGAAATAAAATATTTTATATTGTTGCCATTTCCTGAAATATACTTTGTGCGATATATTTCATTTAGTTTATGTAAAATGCTATAATTAAGTATGAAAGTCATTTAAATAAAGTTAAAAACTTATTATTTATGTAACCTTATTGCAGTCATTTTTTTATTTTATATTTATTTATTTTATTTATTTATTCTTTTTTTTTTGAAGAAATGTCCTTCCAGCCAAAAATTAGTTTGGTGAATTGATTTTAAAATTTCAAATGAACTATATGTGTATTGATTAAGTTTTTTTTCTATGTAGGAGCTCTATTAATCCCTTAGTCAGTTAACACTCAAATAACAATAATGTACATCTTCCAATATCATAAGACCCTGAAGGCATACATCAAACGGATAAAACAGGAAACTACCATAAGGCCCCGAAGGGGTACATGAGAGGGATGAAACAAACAGGAAATCAATCTATTAATTAGTGATAGTCATTAAGAACTGGTCAAAACTGATTATCATTAATATACCACATACTGATTGGTTTCCATAGTGATCTATAACTTATGACTTGAATGAATGCTTTAATTTTATTATATGTGGAAGCAGTCAATTGTGACAGTCTAACAATTAACAAAAAAATATGGATTTTGAAAACTACAAGGTATGGCTAAAATTATTTTAGACAAAGCGTGCAAATTGTCATTCACAGTTTTAAATAATTGACAATTTAATACAAAACAGAGATCAGCATTTTTCAGTATTTTCGTATTTAAGGAAGTCATCAGTTTATTGATACGTTCTGGCTTTTCGTAGAAAAGAAACTAGCATGCAGTTATTACATTGTATTATAATTATCATTTTATCTCCACGTGTAACACAGTAGCTCTTGCTGTCATATTACATTTAAAACAATTGTTTATATATATAAAAAACCTTTGTGTTATAAATGCAGTTAAAGATCTTCTATTTTGACCCTGATAGGCTTCGGGGGAGAAAAAAAATCCCTTATCCAGTATTTACGCATTATGTATTATGCTTTAAATTATGACACCTTTTATTAAATCTCATACCAATCAGAATTTAGGTAAGAGGTGTTGATTTAAATAAATTTGGCGTTACTGAATCACTTTTGACACCACAGTATATAAGCTATCTGGCTTTCAGAACTGTTTTAATGGTAGGCTACAAAATAGAACGAGAAAAGTGAAACGAATGGAGAAACCTAATTAGATGAGCTAGATTTTCTGTTTTATTTATTTGTAAAGACCTCCGATTTTTTAAATTATAATTTTCATTCAGTCCGTCACAAATATGAGACCTTGTAGCTTACACGGATTAATGATGAATATCACGTCTGAAACCTAAAAAAGAAAGATTTCTTTCTCGGGAGTGATTTCTCGAACATCATGCTACATTATAAATTCACTGACTTCTTAATATTGCCCAAAATTTTACTTTAAATAAAGAAAAATAACCAGCACTAAGGAAACATTAAACGCTTTTCAATTACAATTTAGCGTTTGCTGTCACCTCCGCTTGTTGCTACGCAACGCGATACGCTGAAGTGCCCGGATATCCGACCTGATGATGCTAGATCTATATATTATGACAACATTCAGTTATAGACAGTCTAGGACCCAAAAATTAAATCAAGCACCCATTTATTTTTTGGGTCCAGCACCCATTTTCTATATATAGATTGAAATGATTATAGCATATATATGGGTGCTGGATTGATTTTTATTTTATAATAGCCTATATAGCATATCATTATTGACCAAACAAATTTGTAGAATGTCTATGCACTAACACAGACATAGAAAAATCGAAAACTAGAGGACAAAACAAACAAAGAAACTCAGTCGCACTTGGCCACTTGGAATGGTCAGTGACAGCTAAGAACCCGGTTTATGGTGCGCACCTTAGTAACCTCACTCTTACACTGCCATGTTCAAAAGTCATAGGACAGTGTAAATAAGGAAACCATTACCAACTTTTAGAAACATCTTTAAACCGATACAGCGGGACAGCTCTTCCTATCATAAAAATCAATAAAACCAACAGTCCAATATCAGCGCTAACAGGCATAACACACAAGCGTGTAAATGTATATAAAAAGCACACCTAAATAACCAATAAACACACGTACTCAATGCCTTAATTTGCAGAAGACAGAGCCCCAAGGGAAACATCCTAAAATTTCAAGAGCCCCACAAAACGGGCTAGTGGATTTAATAACTACCTATCATAAAGACCTTCGCATGTACACAAGACACAATCAAGGAGAAAGGCGTAGCGTCCAACTGTAAAAGGGTCGAACACTAAATATGCAGGTGGCTCTGATGATTCGAAGTCAGTCATGCTACAATATCTCTTCGTCCAAATTGCACCCTTGTTACCAAACTTTGCAAAAAAATCTTGACTTGGGAAACACTCCCAGCTAACTGGAAGTCGACCCCCTCTATGAAAACGAAGAAAACGGCAACCTTGCCATTATAGACCAATATCATTAAATTGCGCACTTTGTAACAAAAGTAAGTACAGAGTAGAATCCAACATCATAAACATTTCCAGGTCAACAACATCCTTTTCGATTCGCAACATGCGTTTGGGAAGAATGTCACGTGAAACTTATTGAATACCTTTTATCTAAAAATATACCCAACATAACATCCACAAAATACAACATGGCTCGGTGTAGAACTGCGCAATGGTAACATAGGACTACCCATTATATATAGCAGTGTCTCCCACCATTGTCTGTGGTGGCTGATTTCTGCCATTTCGTGTGTTCGTGTCGGCGAGGCGAAATGTCGAAGTAACGAAAACACGAAAGGTAGAAATAATGCATATTATAATAATGCATGTAGGCGGGTCGAAATGTCGAAGACACGAAAACACGAAAGGTCGAAAACTGCTTATGTGTCGTGTGTTCGCCTTTCGACTTTCGAGGCGAATACACGATGATACGACAAAAGAAGGGCGACAACCCAAAGTTTTGATACCCGCTGACACGAAAAGTGATGAATACAAAAGTTCGTGTGTTCGCCACTGAAATTTCGTTATTTCGCCTACAATGTTTCGTTAACGTTACTTCGTGTATTCGCCTCGAAAGTCGAAAGGCGAACACACGATAAATAAGCATTATTTCGACCTTTCGTGTTTTCGTTACTTCGACATTTCGCCTCGCCGACACGAACACACGAAATGGCAGAAATCAGCCACCATAATTGTCGGATACACACGGGCGCCTCAATACTCTACACTGCATGTCATCACATGTAGAGTGGCGTATTAAATGAGGCATCGATGTCTCCCACGTGATGAAGAATTTAAGTTGGTGTTTCCTGGATAATAGCAGTTCTGATGTTAACGCTTTATCTTTTGTAAGATAGTGAAAGGGAAATTTGCAGTGCCAATGCACGCTTATGTTGTACCCCTCTCCGTTTCACTATGGACGACAAACACCCACTTCCCTACAGGGATATCCTTACTCCATGTCATAGCTACATATATTCATTCCTCCCAGCTGCTGTAGCCTCTATGAGCTCTCTACAGGCCGAGCTTGTGCAAGCCCCTACCCTGGTAAAATTCAGATACGGTGTGACAACACCTGTCCACAATATCTAACGGAGAAAATGTTGTTTTTAAATATTTCAAGGTATAAGATTACATCATCAACACGCAGAAATTTTTGATAAACATTTTACCAACAATTAATCTACCTGTCCATTACATGTTCTACCGTACTGTCCCGTAAGACTGGATATATAGAATATTGAAATTAATGCAATTTGTAAAGAAATAAAATTTAAAAAAAACCCTGAAAACTACGGTCCACCTAGTTATGTGAAATTTCAGCACTTTATAGCAAATGCATTAAAACGAAGACATGCAACAGTTCTTTGAAAATGGTGAGTTTTTATAGTTTTAGCTTTGTTTGCTGTGCTTAGGGCTTAAAGAGAGACTGCTGTTACTTTTGTAAATAACAAGAAACAGTGCGCTACTTTTGACTCCATTTTCACCACTCATTCATTTGTAGGAGCGGGAAAGTCGGCATCTGACCTATAACTGTGTCAGTGTGACGTTACACCGAAAAAAAGAGAACAAAATCAACAAAAAAAGATTACTCTGTTTACTAATAATTGTTATGGATCTTTTTAAGAAACGCCTATATATCGATATCTCATTTATACACATGAACAAACAGTATCAATTTACATTATACTCTAAGAATATTATTCTTTTAGTTATGGTTTAACTGTTGTCATTTTTCTGTGCATATAACCTCATCAATAAAAACAAACACTTTATTTCATTGAGTTTGGAGCTGTCTAAAGCTTCTTCGATTTTAGCACATATTTTGAGGAATAAATCCCTTATCACATCATTCCATATATTGCTATCGTCTCCATAAAATTCGCTGTTTTTATCTCGAATGTCCATGAAATCATGCTTCCAGTCGTCATTCATTGCCATTCCCCAATGGTAATTCCTCTACTATAAATATTCCGTCAATACAAATGGACATACTTCTGCATGCACGCAATAACATTCCAATGAAAAAAATTGTTTCCCCTGTAAAACATTTTTATTGCAAACATGTTTCCTTTGAAATCTCAGTGGATATGGATGGCACGCTAATATAGTATATTTGCTTGACAATGTAATGTAACTTTGTAATAAATTCGAAAACCTTTGAAAACATGACTAAAATAAATGTATATAAATCAATGTCGTATATACAAAAATCGTCTGCATTTTACTTATTTCCTTCCTCATATAGCTCATAAGATATCAGATGATTTCCATCAATATTTTCATTATTGCTCGAATCATAACACTGGGTAAAGTGGATTACCAATCTGAAATGGAACCCTTTTTATTTCATCTGTTTCGTTGTAAATTGAAGATATGACCTTAATTTTTAATTATAACACTGTCTTTAGGTGAAATGTTCGACATAATGATGGACAATTTATAACAACGTTTTTTGTTTTGTTTTTGTTTTTTTTTGGGTTTAAAGTTTTGGTGGTGGAGGAAGACCCCAGGTGCCCCACCGTGCATTATTTCATCACGAGCGGGTAGAACCACCGACCTTCCGTCAGCCAGCTGGATGGCTTCTCACATGAAGAATTCAACGCCCCGAGTGAGGCTTGAACCCACATCGATGAGGGGCAAGTGATTTGAAGTCAGCGACCTTATCCACTCGGCCACGGAGGCCTCTATAACAACTAGATAACTAGATAACTCAAAAATCACAGTATACCGACTTGGAATCGTCAGTTGCAAAACCACCGATGGGAGCGTTAACCTTCAAGTTCTATTGCCTGTAAAAGGTCAATTAAATCGTACACTATAATTAAATCTATGGGTTATAATGCAACTGAGCAAAAACGAAGCCAAGCCAAAAGATCCTTCGTATGAACAAAGAAACGCTATACATTCTGTGGAGCTTCGTACACATGAAGACATGTCAACATGTCAGTGTTGCTTTTATCAGAATATTGACATGTAAAAATGTCTAATGTTTATCTTGTGTTTTATTCTTTTAAAAAAAAATTCCTCAAGGGAATTTTTGTACAAATAGCAAAATGACATACAGATGACATCTTATGCTAAAAAGCGTGCCTGTTTCATTCTAAAATCGTGACTCGTCTATTCTGATCTGGGTTGTATTGCATATATTTCCAGTTTGAAAATGCAGCTGCAGCCAAATTAGGTCCGCCGGGCAATGCTTACTATTTCTTTTCTTACTGATGTTGCAGAATTTAATCGCAGGATAAGGTAAATGAAATACTCAATGAGACTAAAGGTACAATACCGTAAAAACCCATGGACGCATTATAATTTATTAAGAAAAAAGGTAAGGGTAGATTTCCCGAAAGGACAGAGTACCCCAAATACAGCCATAGAGCTATGCATCGCAAAGTATAGGACCACAACAACTGCTCTTGTAGTCATTAACATCTTTTACTGTCATGAAAATCTTTGATTGATATTACGTTTTGTTTTTATTTATTTTTTGTTTCTCTATGATTTTACTTTTTTTGTTATGGGTTTCTACTTAATAACTACTGACTGGTTAGGTTATCAATGTAGCCAGTATTAATGAATATAATGAACGTAATTTCCGTTACGTTTTTTGCCACAATATAGTCCCTGCCATTGACATTAAAATGTAACAGATAAGCTTTATGTTTTGTTTAAGTTATATAATCATTTAGCTTTATAATACAACTGTGTAAATCTGGAACATTCAAAGATATAAACATTTCTTGAATTTTAAATGAAATAGCATTCTTTTGATACAGAAGGTGAAAATATAATGTAAAATTGATGAACGATAGTTTACTTTTTAACCTTGTTTGAAAATGTTATATCTAGAAGAAATTTAGACAAAAACTAAGTAAGTAAGTAAGTGAGTAAGTAAATTCTTTATTTATAGAGGGTGACTCATTTAGCTGAGGCTAATCTTCCATGAGGCCCTCTGATAGTACAAATATTTACAAATATGGTTCAAATGAAAACAGAAAATAACATCATAAGTACCACATTAGAAAAAAACATTGATATTTGATAATCAACAACACAATACAATATAACATTAATCACAGAAAACAACATTCTGTATTGTTTGATTAATTATGTCACTTTTGATCAAAGTGATTGAAATAGAAATGTTTTGAACGATCATATGGCATTTTGTAATGTGATCGAGAGATTGTCCAAAAGGGTAATTGTGTAGTTGCTTGTAGACTCGGGCATAATGTAATATTTTCGTTTACTTTAAAAGATATGATACCTTACTCCCCCAATTTTTATTTCGCTATATATCATTAAAATGGATTTTGTTGATGAGTATTTATACCTTACCGCTACTGTTTCTCTTTGTGGGTGGTCTGACTTCTGTGGCCTTTTGCTTGAAGGGAGACTACTGTTACATTTTGTAAATAAGAAATATTTAGTGCACCAATTTTGACTCCATTTTCATCACTCATTTATTTGGAACAGATACTGTACTACATTTGACAACATCTTTTGAAACTTATGAGCATTTCAGCAAATGTTATGAAAAAATCTTTTAAAATTATCATTGTTTTTTTTATAACAGCCAGTTTGTTGAATAATTAAGAATCAACTTTAACAAATGCAGTACGTTGATGTGATTTAATTTAATGAAATTTAAATATATTTCCGTATAGGAACGTCTTAGACCTTATGAAAATAATGGCTTATTTCATCCTCTGCATAAAAGCAAGTATAAGACAATCCTAGACCTCTATTTAGTTATGTTCTTTCAGTTCGCTATTGCACTTACCATTGCATTTCATTACACTAGGTTTACGTGAAATTATCAGATATACAGATGCTTACGAAAGCTCCAAGTTTGAAACATTACAATCAATGATCTTTGAATAATTCCATCAGATCCGAATGTTTAATTTGAAATGTTGATGTTTTATCAAGAAAATCTAACAAGTGATAAAAAGAATATTACATGTGTGCCATTTCCACACGGAAATTTTTTTAACTCGTCGAAGAAAATGGATACAATTCTCGACAGAGCCTCGCACTTTATTACTTTATTCAACTCGTATAGAAAGAAACTCTTGTAATATCCCTATATAACCCTATTTCCAGAGGACAATACTACAGACTGTGGTTCAGTCATTGGGACATAGTTACAGTGTACCACCATCACTCATTCACCCACCCGCTTTATACGGAGAGCGTAGATCTATGGATCGCGGGGTTGTGATTTCGATCCTCGGACGAGACATATGTTCTCCGTTACTTACGGCAAACAAGTTTGTACTGGTATAGAACCCAAAAAACAATGGTTAGTTGTATAACTAAAATACTGTTGAAAACGGAGTTAAACCCAAAACCAACCAAACAAACAAAACCATCACTATGTGATAGACATTTAAAAACTGTAATGCTTGACGAAAATGCCTTAATCTGAATTGACAGTAAGTTATGTACGCGCAGTTGTGTTGATGTGCCAGCTTTGATTTTATATTGAACCATAGTTAGGTTATTCCGCACATACTACAATTTCTGGACAATCCATAACCAATTACTCAACAAGATTCGATCTATTGATTATGCTGTACTCTGCTAAACTTAGAATATTTCTAACATGATGTATAACTGAAGTGGTGTTAGAGCGTCTCGAAAACCATTTTACCCCTTCGGTCTTATAGAAGCAATGGCGAGGAGCATGTGACTATACAAACCTGTCTGTGTATATCACGTTTTCGGATATAAGTTAGGATTACTGGCCCTGTTATCGCTATAAGCATAATTTTGTCAACATACCTCATATGTCAAACGTGTTTGGAAGAGTCACCGAAAACGTAATAATAATTCTGACTTGTGAAAAAGGAATATTTGTCTGTCTAATTAATACACTTTTAAACTTAATTAAATTCAGGACGATATCGTAGCTTGGTATCTGAAACATCACGAAACATTTCATGACGATGTGATTGAAACTTAGATTTAATCCTGAAGATTGAAATTTAAAGACATAATGAAATGTTGTGTATTATTTTCCATTCGCACAACTCGAATATACATACGTCTTTTATCCAGTTCTATAGAACAGTCTTTAGTGCTATCACATCGGCTACCGGCAGACTGTCAGCTCAAATGAAACATGCATATTGCAGCAGGAAAATCAGCTATAAGTCATTATCAAACAAATGTATCAAAATTATTGAGGCCAGAGTTTTTTTATACAAACTCAAAGCTTTCTACTCAGTTCTGTCTGTAACTGATGTGTATGAGGATTGTGTCGAACAAATATTGTTTAAACTAAATTTGTTACCAATATTTTCTTCCGGTAGATACATACGTTTATTTGCTTTTGCAATGTTTAGAGCCACAATTTATGTCATATGGCAATTTTTCTAGCTAGAATAACACACTAGATGACACATCCAGACATTGTTTCAGGCATATTTCAGCACCCAAGTACAACTAACGTTTTTCTGTAAGCCAGCAAACAGAATGGCCTCTACCCATGAATAATTCTACATTCAAAGCGATGTCTCGAACCCACATTGCTGAGGGGCAAATATTCGTTTATGAATACCAAAGTACGTAGAGTGTCATCGGTTTCTTGAAAGCGTTTTTGTCAAACAGATTATCAGTATAAATACACAGTGTTCTGGAATCGCTTTTATTTGTAAATTGTTGTCGCGATACAAATAAACAAATTATCTTGTGCATCAAGGACAACTGTAAATCAACACTGAATAAAACAGATCTGAAAACTAAATAAACAGAATGAAGAAATTTAAAAAAAAGTTAAAAGTCAAATTAGTCTGTAATTAGTTCAGTGGTATTAAATAGAATTCAAACACGAACAGCAAATAACCTACATACATGTAGAGCAAAATCTCGGGTTAATCTGCAATAAACCACTCGCGTGCAATGTCGTCATCCAATCCAGGCGCTTAGCACGGTCGTAAAAAGTAGTTACCACTTTTTCTAACACTGTTGATACTAGTATGTCGTGTTAGAATCGAAATAATAAGTTACCAAGTGTGATTTATCGTAGAATAACTCGAGTTTTTCGTTCTTATGCAAAATGATATATCACCCAGGCCTACGGCCTTCGTGACATATTCTTACGCATAAGAACTCAAAACTCGGGTTATTCTACGATAAACCACGTTTGGGAACTTATTATTTCTTAAGTAATACTACAATATTATTCCTTGTTTCCCTTCTCAATCTGCTACAGAGATAACGTCAAGACGATATCTTCTATTACACAATGTAAAACATGCTCACATATCATTATCAAGACATGACATACATGAGGAGTGTATTTTCATACTTTCTAAGATTCTCGATGATGAAAATAGTCCAAATGTTTATAAGAAGTTTATTACAAGTTTAATTATATGAGTTTATGATCACTGTGTTTTGAGACACACCGCATGTTTGGTGCTCAATCCTTTTACATTATGACGCTATGCTTTCTTCTTTTATTATTCGAAGAAGGAGGGGTATATTGTTTTGCAGATGTCGGTCGGTCTGTATATAGACCAATCCGTTTCCGGATGATAACTCAAGAACACTTAGGCCTAGGTTCATGAAAGTTGATAGGAAGGTTGGTCATCACCTTCAGATGACCCCTATTGATTTTGAGATCTATATATCAAAGGTCAAGGTCACAGTGACCCTGAACAGTTAAACGGTTTCCAGATGATAACCCAAGAACGCTTAGGCCTAGGATCATGAAAGTTAATAAGGAGGTTGGTCATGACCAGCAAATGACCCCTATTGATTTTGAGGTCAATATGTTAAAGTTCAAGGTCACAGTGACCTGGAACAGTTAAACGGTTTCTGGATGATAATTCAAGATTGCTTGGGTCTAGGATCGTGAAAGTTGATAGAGAAGTTGGTCATGACAAGCAAATGACCTCTATTGATTTTGAGGTCAGTAGGTCAAAGTTCAAGGTCACAGTGACCAGGAACAGTAAAACGGTTTCTGGGTGATAACTCAAGAACGCTTGGGCCTAGGATTAGGAAAATTAATAGGGAGATTGATCATGGCCAGCAGATGACCCCTATTGACTTCGGCGTAATTTGGTCAAAGTTCAAGGTCAGATTGGCCAGGAACAGTTAAATGCTTTCTGGACGATAACTTCAGAACGCTTGGGCCATGGTTAATGAAAGATGATAGAGTGGTTCATCATGACCAGCAGATGACCCCTATTGATTTTAAGATCAGTAGGTCAAAGGTCAAGGTTACAGTGACCTGGAAAATTTTAACCATTTTCAGACAATAACTTGATAACACTTGGGCCTAGGATCATAAAACTTAATAGGGAGGTTGGTCATGAGCTGTAGATGACCCCTATAGATTTTGAGGTCTGTAGGCTCAAGAGAAAGGTCACATTGGCCCTGAACAGTTAAACCCTTTCCAGACGATACCTTGAGCACACTTGGGCCTAGGATCACTAAACGTAATAGGAGGTTGATCATGACCAGCAGATGACCCCTGTTGTTTCTGAGATCAATATGTCAAAAGTCAGTATCACATTGAACCAGAACAATAGAATCTTTGTTCACAGTGAGCAAATAATTTCTGTTCCTTGTACAATTAATGAATGCATCAAGCGGAGGGGGGGGGGGGGGGGGGGGGGGGGGGGGGGGGGGGGGGGGGGGGGGGGGGGGGGGGGGGTGGTGGAGTGGGGGGAGCATTTCGTGTTCGACGAGCTCTTGTTGTGTATTACCGGACAGGTGGATTACTACAAGACATATATCAATCATCGATTAGATATCTAACTGTAAGTGTACATTAGAATGTGTATACTTATGTAACATAAATGCGCAATGTGGCCAATATAAACAAAACTTTATTCATCTTTTCGAGTTTTATTGTATAACTGTGAATATTTTACATTCTGCTTTTCTTTTTTTACATTTCGCCTAACAGGTTCACATGGCCGTGTCGTCTACACAGGAAGTTCATTAAAGAGGTTCATCCAAGCTTTTTTCTGTAAAACTGACAAGAATAAAATATGCGGAGGGTCTCTGCAGATGATATGGCTGGTGCACGACGGAGATTAATTACCACATAGTACCCATTTACCGAACTGTGCGTTTTAGATGGGAAATGCGCGATTGAAAGGGATTGGTATATTTTCCAGTTCATGACCGTGGTTCCTATAGAATACCAGAATACCTAGGGTATGGTGTAACATGTACATTCTGGTCTGGTGCCAGTAATTTGTACCCTGAAAACATTTACAATAATTGAAATAACCGATATAGTTATAACCCATTGCACAGTTAATAATAATAACCGTTGATTTACGGAAATTCACGAGTGCAAGGTCAATACCTACGGACAATACATCCGCTAAAAGTTTACAAAGAAGTCAAATTTTGACAGTATCGAGAAAGGCAGTATTTACTTAAGCAGTGATTAGATTGTTTTAGAGATTTCCAGACGGCAATATTTCAAGACAAATAAGAAAATAAACAAATCAGAATAACAAATTTGCATTTTTTCTTTTGATCAAAAGTGAGCTTTTCGAAGCAAATAAGTATTTCAAAGTCGTCGTTTTCATGGCACGAATCCTGCCTCCACACTTACTTAGAGAATAGAAATTACTCGCAATGTACTGATTTTGCCCAACGTCTCAAAGATGAAAACAGGATTAAGTCGCCTGCTTCAAGTTATCATATATGTAAGTAACATGTATTTAGCACTGTCCACCCTTTTTAGCTTGATGTAATGATTAAATTTATATAAAAAAATGCAATTCACATAGAAAGAATTACCTTCTTATATTTGTTTATACGTTTTGGTAATCGTGTCCTTCCCTTATGATCAGCAATTTGGTTGATCATAAAAGATGGACGTGCCGAAATATAGTAACATCAGAGTCAGAAATTACGCCCAGGTAGTGTTTAAAAACAGAAACCTCGGGTGTTCAAATTAGATATCATATTTAATATTCAATATAGTTTTAATTTTGAAAATTTGAATATTTTGATAAATAAGAATCAACCGGGAATTTACAGAAAGTCATTTGGTATGTTCTGCGCGTTTATCTTATATCTTTTGTGATAATATGGTAATGTTTTAGGAAAGACTGAATAAAGACACATGAAGGAAAATAATATCAATCATCAATGTCTTCAAATTTTGCTAAGAAATACCTTTGGTTTTTACATTTTTAAATAAGAATGTGTCGGTGCGACGTTAAACCCAACCAAAAAAAAAAAAAAAATTTAAATAAGAGTAGAAAACACGAACATTTAATATCAGTTTTTCTGTTGCTATAATAAATATATGCTATTAAACACATCAGATATATTAATAAGTTTCTTCATTAGAAAGGCTGCTACAGAATCAATTCAATAATTCAATGATCCTTGAAATGGGACAGCATCAAATAAGAATACGGAAACTATTAACTTTACAGATATCTGTAAATAATATGTTTGACATTTCAACTTCGAATCTTACATACAATGGCACTGCAATACAATTTGGTTAAGCATTTTGAAGACGCAGATAGGAAAACAAAACATTCGATCCTGCTGTTCATTTAAATGCATGATACATAGATTTCATCTAAACTATTTTACATAGTAATTTCAAACGTTTCATTTGAAACAAAATCAATGAAAGCAGACATGTCTAACTAAATAAACATGGAAATATTAAGTGTATTTGCGATATTTATGAATGCAAGACATGAAAAGACTACAATAGTTTGTTATAATTTATACATCAATTATTGTAAACCTTTCCAAACACCTTTGGAATATCTTATCCTGACGTATTCTTTTCTCATTACCGTGAATTGCAACGTGATTCTGAGCACAAAATGCCATATACATTCACCCAAGTTATTAAGTTACTGCTCTTTTGGTTAAACTATAAATGCTAATGTGTAAATGTTGTCTGCTTAGGCAGCAGTACAAGTAAGCTACCCACAATATATAATTATAAAAAAAGTACTTGAAGCTTTTAAACAACCCATCAAAAACTTAAAACTTAACTATCGTTACTTAAATCATTAAGCCTCTACAGGACAAAGAACTAGCCCAAAATTATGAAATGCGTGCTGTATTCGAGACAGAAAATTTGTAGGTATTTAATAAAATGCAATAACTAACGGACTTCTGTAAAACTGAGATTATGCATCTCTCAAACAAAGATTGATATTATATATTCTACCAGACATGCAGATAAAAAATCATATCTAACAGTTTTATTAAAAGCACAGGCCATGGAATAGTTTTGTGACTGGTTTGAGAACAGATACAAATCTAAATTAAGTATTAGTGTAATAAAAAAGAGTGAAATGCTAACGACTGGTTTTCGTGACTTTTCGAAGAAATGCATGCGCAATCTTGGATAAATGACAGCGATCTCCATTACTCTTACAATTAACTGTTTTATCTTGGTTTACTCTGACGCATATATATCGATATTAAACATCAATTGCAAGCAAAACAAGCATTAATTTCTCCATTTTTCACAGCAAATGGGTATAAATGAGCCATTGCTGCCAGAACAGCGACAGATTACACCTCGTACTTTTAAAGCAGCATGCCTCCAGATTTGGCTAAAAAATAATCTTTGTTTCAAATTGAAGTTTTGGTCTTATTATGAACATTAGAATATGAATTTTTGTTTCCAAAATATTTTAAAAATTCCAAATCAAGAAAAAATATGACCGTGTCGGGAATCGAATCCCGGACCGCCGCGGCAATAAAGACATTTTCCCGTTGTCGTAACCAATAGCGCTATAGCTTAAGTAGTGAATAATGACTTCAAAATATAGATAGTTATAGTCGAGACAGTTTACCTGGAGTAAAAGCGTGACAAACGCTTTTCGATTTTCATCGTAAAACGTAGTAAAAACAGTAATATGGTGGCATATTTCTGCCACGAGATAGTTAGGTAGCTATCGCGATAATAATGTAAACTTTCCAGAAAATGTTTGTGTTTTTTTTTTTCTAAAAAAAATTCCGCAATAAATAATATTCTATGAAAATATTTTAGCGCAAAATTTCTCGTTAATGCTGGAAACTGCCACGTACGGAAACGTTTATGGGCCTCGCAATGTCGTGTTGGGTAACGCAAATATCGATATATTTTCGCGAGAAATCGAAATAACATCACAACAAGTCGATATATTATATCGAGATATTGCATTAATTTTACAAAATGCAATCAATTTTTCTCGAGATCCGCGTAAGCTATAATGATATATCGACAAATTATGACGATGTAAAAAGGACCTTTCATGTAGTCGATTTACAAACGCGAGTTCTCGACTTAGCATCTCGATATAAAACGACCCTTTCTTCAAGTTGATTTTTAGAACGCGAGTTCTCGACATATTATCTCGAGATAAAACGCCCCCATTTAGAGTCTACATGAAATTCAGTTGACTTCTTTCACATTTATAGCGAAGGACACTGCCTAGTGATGGATGGTCTTACACTCGTAAGTAACTTTATAAATATCATATATTTAAATATAATAAATAAATAAATAAATAGACTCGTAAACGTTAAGTAGGAAAGCAATATTACATTTCAATAAAAATGGTTGCTTAGCATATTTTCGGCTATGTATACAGACGGCCAGTGCAGCTATCTTAAGTCACCTACTGCAAGTAACCGGCTGCCTTCCAACATATAAGAAACAAATACAGAAACCAGTATGGAAGAAATTTATTTAATAATGTTTATTCTATTTCTAAAGGTATGCTACATTGAATGTTTTGTTGCAATAAATTGCATGCAAATTCTATGACGCAATGCAATAACAAAATTGTATAAATGGTCCTCAAATCCACTCAGTAAATCAGTAAATGCGTCACTTATACGTAAGGGGACGACCATTAGAAAATCAGGTGTGTGTGTGGGGGGGGGGGGGGGGGGGGGGGAGGCTCGCAGCCGAATTATTTATTATCACCCGCGGAGGATATAGTTTTGGCGTTGTCCGGGCGTCCGTCCGTCTGTCTGTCCGTCCGTCCGAAATTATATCTTTGTAACCATTAGTGACATTGAGTTGATATTTGGTGTATGTGTTTGTATTCACTCAGAGATGCTACCCTGCAAAACTTTTAAAAATTAATTTAGTGTGGCCAGAGGTATTGCCCTTTAATTAATTTAAAACTGCCATTTTTGTCCTTCCGCAGCCATGTCTTGGTAACAGTCAGTCACATTGAGTTGATATTGTATTTACTCATAGCTGTTACCCTACAATTTAAAAAAAAATAGTATGACCAGAGTTATTTCCCTTTAATTAATTAAAAACTTCAATTTTTGTCCTGCAGCCATATCTTGGTAGTGGTTAGTCACATTGAGTTGATATTTGGTGTGAGTGTTGGTATACACTCAGAGCTGCTACCCTGCAATTTGATTAAAATCAAATTAGTAAGAGCAGAGTTAATGCTAATGCTCTTTAAAAATTAAAACTGCCATTTTTGTCCTTCGGCAGTTATATCTTAAATTGGTAACAGTTAGTCACATTAAGTTGATATTTGGTGTGCATGTTTGTATACACTCAGAACTGCTACCCTGTGTTTTTATGAAAATCAAATGAGTATCATTAAAGTTATTGCCCTTTAATTAAATAAAAACTGCTATTTGTTGACCTTCTGCAGCCATATCTTGATAACAGTTAGTCACATTGAGTTGATATTTGGTATGTATGTTTGTATTCCCTCATATCTTCTTCTCTGCAATTATTTTGAAAATCAAATCAGTATGAACAAAGCTATCGCCCTTTGATTATTTAAAGAATGCAAATTTTGTCTTTCCGCAACCATATCTTGGGTAATGAGTTGATATTTGGTTGAGTGTTTGTATTCACTCAGAGCTGCTACCCTGCAATTATTTTAAAAATCAAATTAGTATAACCAGAGTTATCCCTTTAATAAATTAAAAACTGCCATTTTTGTCCTTCCGCAGCCTTATCTTTGTAACAGTTAGTGACATTGAGTTTATATTTGGTGTGTGTGTTTATATTCACTCAGAACTGCTACCCTGCTAAAAAAATCAAACAGTATGGCCAGAGTTAACGCCAAAAATTTTTAACTGATTGGGACCAGACATAGGTTTTGCGGGGGATAATAATTCATTGAATATGCTTGTTTACTTAGAAACTGGGGCCAGAATATTTATTTACTTTGGACGAAACTTGACATTTCTAAATAAAGCAATGTCATAGTATATATAGGTTATAGGTTGAATACAGCAGTTTTAAGATATAAATTTCGAGCGAGCGTAAGCGAAGCGAGAATATTTATTTACTTTGGAACTGAGGCCAGATTATTTATTTACTTTAATATTGGGGCCAGAATATTTATTTACTTTTTCTGCCAGGTCCCCCACCCTGGCGTTCTAATGGTCGTTCCCTAAGTACGTCAATACGGGAAAAATATGGAAAGCATGTATTATTACGGTATTGCGGTTGTTTTCTTAACGACCAATTTGATTTCATCCTTATGTACTCTATACCAAACATGAAATTTCAGATTGTTGTGTATTTGAAGGTCTTTGACAATGATAATGAAAATTAGATTTCATTTCATCATAAAACTTGGTCACCAGAAATTGTGGTTCAGCCCTTTTGCAATATAATTTATGTTTGTTGGTATATTAAATGAAATTTTTTTTTGCTGGTTAACAACATTACTTTGGGCAATAAAATATGTTTAAACTAAACAAACTATTTTATCATAAGGTGATTACAAACAACGATATAAAATTACCAATTTAGCTATGGTTTCAGATCTAAGTCTTATCAAACATGGCCAGGCCCATTTTAAAACACGAATACTACTTTACAATAACAGAGATTAAACTTAAATCTTCTCCAAAAAGAAGCAAAAATATTAAGTTTTTAAAAATATCTACTGAGAAGGTTTCCTCTGCCATGTATGTTGTGTTGAGTCTGTACAGAGGACCAATACATTGTATTATGGCCACTGGGATTTAGCAAAATTACTTCCAAAATATCCATGAAATTTGAACAGGAATTTTTGACCACTAAAAATGCCTTTAAAATAGAAACAAAACTATTTACTTCCCGCCATTCATCCAGCGGATAAACACTGTTAACAAGCTTTTTAAAGCTTGTGTTTTCAGTTTGTATGGGAAGAGGTTTTGGGCTGGCTTCCGGTGGATGAATTGCTGTCCACTATTCCGAGGGTTTGTCGTATGTTTGAGAGAATTATTTCCTCTCCTCCGTTTTGAAGAAAGCTGCGTTCAGCTGCATTAACAACTCGGGTGCCAAACACAGTAATTGAAATAAATGACATGATACGTTATTTAACAAATGTAAGGCATTTGGTATTACATGTTGACGTCATTTCGGATTTAAGTGTTTTGGAAAGCCTTCATCAGCTGACATGCCTTAGAATATTTGGAACTACAGCACCAAACGTAAACGAAATTTCTTTTCATTTGAAGGGTATTCTACTAAATGTGAAACACTTTATTTCAAAAGGAATATGTTTTCCTGTTGAAAATCAGTTGTTCATCGCATACTTTTTAAAGACTGCTAAAACACTGGAATTCTACGATTGTGAACCACTTCATGCAGATGACTGCAGATATCTTTTGATGAAAACAACGAACATCAAGAAGATTCATGTGTCAGTAGATTGTAGAGACATTAGCGCTTGGACCAGTCTTTTAAACGATAAATTCGGAAATGTAGCTTTTCATATCAATATGCTAGAGGATGTTCCCAATCGATTGTTACAACATCCACGCCAACTGTACTCACACCCAGTGTTTTAATATAGTTAACACTCCTGTTCTGACCTAAAGTTTATTATATGTTTGATCTATTAATCATGAACGTTGTAAAAGTATGCAAACTGTAATTATTTCACTGGAAATAGTGTAATAGAAATAAGAACTTATATGTGATTATATTATGTGTAGTTGGAAGCTTTGGAAAAATAACGACTTTGACAGTTATATCATGTAGTAACAAATCCATTAAATTCCACTTGAAAACAATTTACAAGGTCTTCCTTTGTTTTGGCTTAGAGACCTAGACATTATGATGACAAACATTCTGACTTAATTAATGTCATAAAGATTTGGTGTAAAATGTGGCCTCATTCTCCCTTTCATTTGACCCATTGGTCTAGTTTCTAGCCTGACGTAAACTCGCCCTAGATATTACAAAGACAAACATTCTGACCATGTTTCATGGTGGTGGAGCATCAATGTTAGACTCTCGCGCAGCATAGAAATTTGAAAAAACGGACATGCGCAGTGTAACAGTCTACATCTACATCAATGTGGCCTCTAGTACGGTGGCACTGTGCGCACATTGCACATTGTGTGCGCACGCATTGACCATCGCGTGCGCACGCGTTCATCATAATATAATTGGTATCCATTGTTAAAAATGGCTGTTCTTCCTCTTGTTCTTATTAGTTAGTTACAAGGTGCCCACACGTTAGGAAAACCCCATGCCCTCTATGCCTCTGTACTTGAGGCCACATTGATGCCCTATCACGATGAAACAATCACCATGATATATGGTCAGAATGTTTGTCTTTCTCAGGCTAGAAACCAGGTCAATAGGTCATTGTAACTTATTTGCGTTATGACATATATTATAGACACAATATTCCCTTGCATAGCCAAGTGTCATATGTATAGCGCGAAGCAACATGGTATTAAATTAATGTCTTTTTTTGTAAATAATCGTATCGCATGTCTTGCGTCACACAGCATTGTGGTGGTTCGCTTCACTAGACCACAACCACGATCAGGATTCCGGACTCCATCAGCACCCCCATTGTGTTATAGATAAATAGCTTTTGAGGTGTGGGGGGGATATGTTTTTAATTAAGACTTGATTTATTATGCCGTTAGATAGCTGCTTATGTACATTCGGATCTTGTAAAATTGTTTTGTTTTTAGAGACTCGGTAAATATGATAAACTCCAAAACAGCAATTCAAAGTAATATTTCCTTTATTGCCACAATGTAAAGATCATAAAACAAGAACGCCGATTGGGCCGTTTTTATATATTAATCAAGACTAACTGGTATTTGTCATCCGAAACAGCAACAATGTAGAAGAAATACGTCTTCCACCACCGATGGCTCTTGAAGCAATGCCATGACACTGAGATTTTCCCTAAAATGAAACTTCCATTCTAATTATTTAGTTTGAAATGAATAAAGGCAAAACATAAGCTTTGATGATTGGCAAACCGAACTTTTCAGGATATGCTAGAGACTAGTGGCCATATCAAAAGAGTAGGAATCAGTCAAGGTGATATTGAGTTTGAAACTAGGGGGCACCGACAAAAATATTTAAAAGAATTTGATTAAGCTTTATGTGATTTTTTCTGGAATGATAAGAAACCGATAACTGCTAAAGAAACATTAAAAAGGCTAAAGTGTCAAGGTTGGGGTAGATGACGGTCTTAAACTGTACAGCATTTCGAATCTTCTTATTGCACATAATGTAAAAATGGTTTACAAAATTATATGATCATTCATTGCTCAAGTTTTGATTATTTTAATGTCTAGGAAGTCATTCATCTGTCAATGATGACGGTCTATTTATTATTGCTGCTAAACACTATTGCGGCTATATATGTTTAGGCGATATCAATGTTCCATTGAGAAATATACTTTGCTCAAGGTAATTGTTTAATCATTTGTGTAAATTTTATTATTGAATGCCACATTAAGCTTTTGATCGATACTTGATTAATAAAAATTATCACCGCTGGGTGATAGCTACGCTTTATTCGTGGCAAAATTGTTCTATATTAGCTTATCAGACAGTTAATAGATGGTAGCTTATTTATAGACTCTCAAACGACGCTTCATAGACATTATAAGGAGGTAAAATAGTTGTTTAATATTTGTTAGTTTACTGTAGAAAAAATACTTGTGAACTCCATCTGTTTGTATCATTTAAAGAAAGTAAACATAAGACAATTTTGTAAAAAATATCAAACTCCTTCTTCTACCATATTTTTTTCTCTAATTTTTTGTTGTTGTGTGTCTAACATATTTACCTAGGTACTCCGGGAAATGAAAACTGATTAAATTATACTAGTATTATTTTTGCATATTGCAATGTTTGTCATTTTGACAGCTCTACTTTCACTTTTTATTTTGCAATTTTGGCATTTTTTAAAATGTAAAATGTTTGTAACACTTTCAACTCCCAGAGTACCTAGAGAAGTAGGTGAGACACACAACCTTCATAAAACTAATTACAAAATACTTTTGAAAAAGTAGCTTGATATCTTGTACAAAATAGAACGTGAACAGTCAAAGTTCATGTAATATAGGATAAAATGTGCTGTTCAATTAAGAATAACCTGTCTTGAAAGTTTCTTCTACATATTATAAACAGTTTGGTGTATTCTTTATGATAAATCAAGGTATATGTGAAATTCAATCGAGGGGTGGTTTCAAATGACTTTACAAGAACCTTAAGAATTAAGATTATTCAGCCATTCAGACAGCGACAACAAAACAACAAATCAACAAAAACAATGCTTTAAAACTTTGAAAATTTGGAACCTTTTGTGCAATTTGTGTGAAGAGATATCACTGTTTATTGGCATATAATTGTAGGTACAGTAAGGGACGAAATTTCAAAATCTTTTGGAATGTTTTAATCACATAGCATTACCTTCCTGGTTTACAAAAAAAGTGTTTCTCGCTTTGACGTCGTGCGTACTACAGTTATAAGGATATATGGAGAGGATAATTTACTAAACAAACACAAGCCAAATCGAACTGACAATTTCTACAGCTATAAGGATATATTGTTCCTCATCTAGTAGGTCTGACAATTACTACAACTTCAAGAATATTTTGCTCTTCACCTATGGTGGTGGGGGGGGGGGGGGGGGGGGGGGGGGCGGATAAATTACGATAAACCCTGTGTAGTCGGACATACAATTACTAACTCTGTCACGAGGTATGTTTACAAAGGTAATACTGAATACGTTTATATTTTTCTCAGATGGACACGCATTCAATGTTAAATTAAACAAATGATGTGACAATGAATTCGTTGCGGTTGAAGCCCACATGGTACGCCAATTTCGCTCTTATTATGTTTTTGAAGCTTTTCTGATCCGTAGGACAAGTTTGACAGCACAGATATTAACCATGTTGATATGTCTACATCTTTGACCTCGCATTACCAAACCAGTAAAATAAAACGTTTTCACGTTACAGGTGACCTAGCAATGGCGATATAATCTTGACTTTGAGGAATGACAATAAAAATGATATTTACAACAGCTGATTGAAACTTTTAACGGAGCTGTTACAATAATTACTCTCATGTTTGTACCGTATCTTAACAAATCTGGCCTTACAAAATCTTGTTTCATCAGTATATGGACATGATATTGCGTTGTAAAGGAAAAAATCAACTAAACTAGATATGGTTATAATTTTGCTGAAGCATGAAATTCTCAAAGGCATTATCTATTTATCTTGATACCCAGTTAGAATTAATTTTAAATAGTTATTCCGTAAACCCATTAACAAAGCATTCAGCAGTGATAATTGTAGTCAATCAGGAATCGATCAAAAAGCTTAACGTGCCATTCCACTATCCAATTTACTACTGACTAAACAGTCACGGGGAGCTAAATATGTCTTTTCCCAGATAAAACGCGTCATTAATTAGGCAGCAATAAAATGCTTTGAATGTATTTGTCACATCAAAACTCAATAAATAAGATGCAGCATCGAAATTACACCAATGCTACAAAAGCACTACTCTAATGTCAGTTAAATAACGGTTTACAGTGATTGTATATGTTCAGATGTAGTATATATAATTGCGCCGCGCCATGAGAAAACCAACATAGTGGCTTTGCGACCAGCCTGTACCCAGACCAGCCTACGCCTTTGTTAACGGTTTCTATAATTGCAATAGGGTTTGAAATCGAACAGCATGGATCCTGACCGCGCAGTCTGGTCTGGATCCATGCTGGTCGCAAACGCACTATGTTGGTTTTCTTATGGTGCGGCTCAATTGCATATTGTACAAAGAAATACTGAATAAAATGATATAATTGGCACTCTACTCCCAGGTATTGCATCAAACTCAAAGAACAATTAGGAATAAAGTAAAATAAAGAAGACATAACTCATGTTTTTAAAAAAGTGATATATTTTTTTTCTGAAATATATCGTTTATTTGACTTGTTAATACTTCAAAGTGTTTACAGTTGTTCGATTCTTTTCTTTCGGAACCAAAATTCCTCCAGAGATCAGTTATACAAAACAGCAGTATTGTATACATTCATTGTATGCTAATGAGTTGGTCTGTTTCATTCTTTGTCTCTTGTCTCTTCTAGTCCTGCCTAGATCACATAGTATTCCCATATAGACAATCAAATTGTATCAGCTGCATATGCATTTGATAAGCCAGAAAATGTTTATGTGTCCCCATACTGTTGTGAAATTACATGATACTATGTAAAGAGGATGATATAAAGGCGCTATAACAATGCAGCTGTAGTGCTAGAATTTCTCTGGTAATAAAAGTAGTTAGTATGTGTACCATTATGTCTTACTTCTGCTGAAGCATCTAAAATATATATTTACAGTGTTTAAAGTATGATATCTTAACAGGGTTATATAATTTGCATTGCCAGCTGACAGCTGATAACATTTACAAATGCCGTGTAAATAATACATTTAATGTTCTGATACAATTTTCACAAGCGGCAACCTGGGACTTTACAAAACTAAGGATCATACAGTACTCTACGAAGCTTCTCTAGATGCAACTGGATGATGAACACTGTTTATGTAACAAATATGAACTGAAAGCATTTTAGTTTGCCATTCAATTTAGAGTAGCTTTATACAATAGGCAATGTTACAACAAGCAGATAAACATGACATAATATAATTTCTTGATGTCACCCAGTGGTCAGAAAAAACTAACTTAAAGAATTATATTTTGAACAATCATAAGGCTTACTTTCGTCTATATGCTCCATATTCAGCCAAAAAGTCCGAGTATGCAGTTTGCTTTTGGACTTTGTCTACTCTGTCATAATGTTGTTTCCCAGAATATGATGTAGATTCTTATATCAGCTACAAAACAGCTTCTATGGAAACACTGCAGCCACGTCATTTTGAAAAATCATCTATCAAGTTAAAATATTCTTACTAACCTTTTAGCAATAATTGACCTTCACAAACTGCTTCAAGTCAGAAAGATTACTTGTTCTGTTCCGCCGTTTTTTGAATTTTGTATTTTTATTGTTGTATTCTTCATTTATTGTGCTGCTTACTGATACACTATTCCCAAGTTTAGTTTATAAAGCTAAATAGCAAACGAAAGCATATGTTTTAGACTTTTTTCTACACCGTTTTGAAGTATGTGGAATGCGTAAACGGTATCAGATTTTAAGAAACAAACGTTTACAAGATTTATCACTCAACTATTTAAAACATGCAGGGGTAAGGTGTGTGAGAAAAAAAGATGATTAATTCTCCTAACTGTTCTCAGATTTAAGCCTTTGACATTAGCAAAAACCATACCAAAGTGCATGTCATTGGTAACACTTTTATATAAACCACTTGGAACAGTTTTTACCCATATGCTCGGACCCCTTTGCCTCTTGCCTCATTCTGCCATAATAGTGAATTACAGATAGAGGGAATACAAAGACAAAAAGTTTATTATGAAAACAAATTTGAATAATATAAGGAGGACGTTTCTAAGAAGAAAGAAACAATACTGAAGCAAAATGATTTTTGTTTTGGTTAAACGTCGCACTGACACACTTTTAGGTCATATGACGGCTTATGATGAAAGTATATTTTATGCCCATACGTACAGCAAACATTAGTTTATTTGTCATTTCTGGTTTCATTATTCAGCTATTTATATAAAAGAACTTACTGTAGATTATATAATGGTGCATCCAAATGTCATCAAACGATATCTGATATAAGATGCCAGTTCTTTTACAAAAATCAGTACAAAAAGTGTCTGCAGTGAAATTAACGTTTTATCTACAAGTTTTAATTAAATTCTCTAGAAATTTTCTCTAAGCTGTTATATATTTAGATGTTTCAAAGGGAGTTGACTGAAACTTCATTAACTTAAAGACTGATGCTCGAGACAGATTAAATAAATCTAAGCCATAAAACAAACATTTGAAAGGCTCTTAAGATATGTAGCCAGGTTGGTATTTAATGACATATCCGTACACTGACATGGGTTCCAGTTTATATAAACAAGGTTCAAAGATCTTAAAAGACGTAAAAGTTCACATACACATCCGGACATATACATGCAGTTACAGTTATCCAAAAACGATAATAGAAATAAGACATTTTGGGTAAAACTGTAGGGAAATGATAATTGCATGGGCACTCGACCAACAAAAAGCAAGTGCACTCTGGAGATACTTCCCGAAATAAACAAGGAACAAAACTCTTCCGCAAATTAGAAAAGCGTTAGCTCATCTGAAAATAATGCCATTTTATTATTATATTTATATGACGGATATATGCGTAAATAGAAAAAGTATAGAAAAATGCGAAAGATCAAGGCACAAATAAACACCCGGAAGAGACCGTTTGTAAGCTGTGAGGGGTCTCGTTTACAACTATTTCAAACTATTTACATCAATGTGAACAGTTTAAGAATACGTGTCGCCTTTAACAGAACAAGAGAAGGTTTACTTGGATTCAGAACGAAACCATCTAGGACAGAACCAAAACGTGAAAACGCCAGATAAAAGATAGGAATAAAAATCATATTTACTTAGTCGCAATATTTTTCATGACGAACAGACCTTTACAAGGTGATTATAACTTTAAAGGGAAAGGCAACGTTGTTTTTACGTTAATTTTGTCAGTTGGGATTTCTTATGTCATTTAAAGAAATGAAAGAATTTTCAAAATCGGAGTAGAAAAGAGAAAGTTATGAGCATCTAGCTGACACGCTAGCTGCTTTCAAAAGCCTGCTCAAAACCCACTTTTTTGTACAATATTTTGTTAACTGACCGATACATTTATTTTTTTTATCTTGTTTTTTTTAAATTATACTTGTTTTCATTCATGATTTTTGTTAATGTGGAATGCATTATCTTTGTATACGTATTTGTTTGTATTTTTGCAATTTATTCTGTAAAGCACTTTTGAACGTGTACAAGTGCATGAAAAGAGTGCTATATAAATGTGGTATAATAATAATAATAATAATAATATTTGTCAAATTGGCGACCATTCTGTTTCCATGGCAACAAAAACAAATGGCGGATTTACTTAATTTTTAGATACACATTTGAACTGCATTTATTTAATACTGTAAAATAAATCTCTATTTACACAATGTGCCTTTGATTAACATTGCTTTACCCAAAGTCTTAGATTTAGAATAAAGTCTCACATTCGTTAAACAGGCAGAATTACCTTATGACACAAATTATGGACTGGGGAAAGAGATTTTATTTTTGTGAAAATCGTCTTGTAAAAGAAATACGAGCTTTTGGTATTTTGTTTTTAAAAATCAGATACGCACTCACTATTTATGGTAGGTAAATAACAACTATTTTGCACAAAATAATTTTACAACAATGTTGAGCGATAGTCAAGAAATATAAACACGAAGCTAAATGACAGATGGACATACATCCAAACCGCAAAAAGAGTGTTTGAAAAGAAAACACAATGGCACACTTTATTCAGTAAATGTTAACAAACAGTTTGTAAGTTCAAGTATATGCATTTTCTACATATGGTATTTATTACAAACCGCTGTAACTTTAGACCAAAAATAAGAGATACGTAGAATTCGCATTACAAAGTCTCCAACTCTTACACCTGAATCCGTGAGTGACAGACAGAATGTCTGTATTAGTACTAGCCTGAGGGCCGGGTGTATATCATTTGTGATAAGATGTTTTAAATGTATTACTGGATATAAGATTTGACAAAGCTATACTATAGGTTTCGCTGATGGCAGTGGTCATGTTTTGAAGACAGTTAAGTTTCTATTTCCTTTGACAGAAGAGCGGACACGCACCTTTGTTTTTTAACCATTTTAATATCAGCATGTATGTATGCTAAGTAATCTAAGATCCCTTGATGTATGGCACATTTTACATCACATATTTACATCAGATATGGAATGAAACTCTGAAGGACTGACATTAACCTTCAAGGTATTGAGCTTGGATTGTAATTAATGTCGTTTATGGCAGTTATTTTAGAAAACCCTTTAATGTTTAAAAGAATAATCACCCGGATATGAAATTTCAGATGAATGAAATTTTCTTAGTTTTAATTAATATCCGCATCGCCTTCTGATTTTGCCTTAAAACTTCTGCAATGGCGGTCAATATACTAGTACTTTAAGTTTATAAAATAAAGGGGAACTTTAGATGTAAAAATTAACAGGATCCAAAATATTAACTGGTAATAATTAACTTTGTCAGAAAATGAGTGCGGACAAATCATGTGTTAAAAGTATAATTCTTGACAAAAATCTTCTGCTGAATTTCTATCACGCAATACGAAAGAAATTCATCTTTAACCTAGAATTACTGACGAATTGACGACAAAAGCTATCAGTGCGTTTAAGTACTTTCTATCATGGACTTACCTGTTTTGTCAGACACAAAGAGGAAAGTATATAGCGTCCAGCTATAAAAACGAGACAGCCGTGTCATGACCACTTTCAATAAAACATTTTATAACTACACCAAATAAAATTGATCTATTAGCTAATTGCTGACAAGTTCGGCAATGTATCTGCTGCCTTAGTTTATAACCAATAATTAGCCTGTCGTCTAGGTAGTACAGCTATACTATAATAAGTATAATTGGATATCAAACCAGACAGAGTTTCAAATGGTAGGATGGAATGGGAGAATGTTATTTATACCGTATCTTTACAACGAACTGGCATTTACAGAGAAGAGCACTAGAAGTATTCAGTTTTAATATGTATATGGTACAAGCTTTATTTGTCAGCCTGCAATAAAATAGAGAAAAGTGGAAACTTCACAGGTCTCTCAACACGACAGAAACGAAAATGTTGCGGGCTCGATTTGATTGAGCCTGTTCATAGACGGTAGTGGAAATGCATGCTACCGTCCACGTCCTCAAGCCACGGGTTGGGCAGAAGTCAACATTTACACATGCTAAAAGTACAAAAAGCAATGTAGAGACATCAGCAGATGTCTCGCCAATGAAACGAGCCGTTAGCAAGACAGCATTGAAGTCTTGACTTAATTAAAAACTTAGCATCTACACCTACACTGCAGTAATTAACTTGTTATTTTCTTCACAAATACTTTTCTAACAACTATAAAAGAGTTTAATGTGTCTCTTTTGTCACCATTTCATATTTAAAGGGGCTTTTGTTTACATATTCCTGTAACTACAGATAGATAGAATAATTTCTTCAGAATATGTACGACAACATTGTCATAAAAACAGAAATAGACACATGAACTATGGAACTCCCGAGAGATGATCTTGCGACTGACCGTTTCAAAGCGATGACACACAGTATTCCTTTATATATATTTGATTTCCTCGTTGTCAATATGTTTTCCATTATCTTTCTTTGTATTTAGTTTCGTGTTTATATTAATCATGTTCATTTCCATACATGCCCTGCCTGAACCCTTACCATGCTAAATTTCTACAATGAACTTGTCCATCTTTCAATTTGGACAGTACCGTCACCAATTATGTCAATTATGACAAGATTTAGAATCTTTTGCATTAATTTAGAGTCATTGTAAAAACCAAGTATTTGAAATGTTGAAATTTATTCACCCTTATCATGCTGGACACTACTGATTCTGCCTTTGCGACCTGTGTAGATCATGATCAGCCTGCACGTCCATGCAGTATGATCAAGATCTACACTGTTCGCTATTCGGTCAGTATCATTTTGGTAAGCACCCCTTTTAACAGTTAATGGTTCTGTCTAAATTGAAAGATTGACAAGTTCATTTTAGAAATTAAACAGGGTAAGGGTTAAGATGCGTTCTCGTGAATAGAAACCACAGCATTTGCTTTTAATACAAGAAGCTGAAGAACCGCCAACTGTTAAGTATATTGAGTTTATTAATTGTATTTGGACAACGATAACATGGAAGATAAAAATAAAACAATGAATAGTAAATAACAAATCATCTGATTATTATAACTAATAAAATGAACACTATATGTTATATAACTGTAATGAAACAATAGCTAACAATAACTATATGTAACATGTTATATTGTCGATAAATATCCAACATGATGTTGCATTACAGAATACATACTATGTGTCCATACTTTGCTATAACTATTTAATTATATCTGAATTTCGACTTACTATGTACTCATTTTCAAAGTACTACCTTTTACCTTTTTAATGAGATTCCTATATCTTTTTAAATGTCTAGTTCAAATTTTGTGTTTTAAGGTAGCGTACCAGTAATGACAATCGGCAATTTCCGTTTATATACGTATTTCCCGTATATGATTTCTCGGCATTCTCCGGTTGTTATGAAAATGTTTCGATTATGGCCGAAGGATGCCGAATTCGCATACGAGAGATACGTAATCGCAGGGAATCTGCCGATTGTCATAACAGGTCCATTACCTTAAAAACAAAATTATTATTTTAATCACAGTTAGATCAGTGTTTCCTTTAACAAGCCTGACTTAACAGCCATTCTCATTCTTGCTGGCACTTTTTACATATTTGGCCATCAGATACAAATACATGTACTCGTATTTGTATGAGTATTTGTATATACATTGTATTAAATATACAATTATGATAGACTTCAAATGATTTACAACACTTCATATGAAAATTTCAGCAAACAATAAATATAGCTTACTTGTTTATGCAAGACTGGTCTGTAGCTCGCACACTTATATTGTAACCTATTGTAAAGTTTATACTGAACAATGTGTGAAGGCTGTAATTCTTATGTTTTAGATGTTTATTGAAGAATAAGCTGTATAACATTTGAGTATTTGCTGACGTAATAATCGTCCGTGACATATGTTGGTACTTTATTCCTGAATATTGTTTTAATCTAGAACATACCAGGCCGCATGTCATCAAACTAATGCACATGCACTTTTAATGTGAGGAAATATATTTTCAATCGACTTTAACGCCAGAGAACCCGTCAAACCTAACTGTTCTTTTTTATTTGTTTACGGCGACTTTTTAACAGAAAACAATAGCAACCTTACAAAAATGCTTTTACTGAATTGCTGCTTTAACCGTTGTAACATGTACCTTAATGCAAATACCGTAAGATGCTAATTTTAATCACCAATAAAAGCAAATGCCGTATGATACTAATTTTAACCACCAATAAATGCAAATACCGTATGATACTAATTTTAACCACCAATAAATGCAAATACCGTATGATACTAATTTTAACCACCAATAAATAAAAATGCCGTATGATACTAATTTTAACCACCAATAAATGCAAATACCGTATGATACCAATTTTAACCACCAAAAAATTTTAACCACCAATAAATGCAAATACCGTATGATACTAATTTTAACCACCAATAAATGCAAATGCCGTATGAAACTAATTTTAAACACCAGTAACTGCAAATACCGTATGATACTTATTTTAATCACCAATAAATGCAAATGCCGTATGATACTAATTTTAACCACCAATAAATGCAAATGCCGTATGATACTAATTTTAATCACCAATAAATGCAAATACCTTTTGATACTAATTTTAACCACCAATAAATCCAAATACTACTAAACCTATACTTAAAATATGCGTTACGTCCGATGCTGTTGGTTCGAGCCCCACTGGGACCGCGAGCCGCGGCCATACCTTTCCATATGGTATTTGTACTGGGTTCTTCCAGGAAAAGCACTCCGGAGTGATTCAAATAAGCTTCAAGCTTCCATCACAATCAAGCTATAAGATTTATTAGTATAAACTTACGATGGAAATAGTGATGATACCATACGTTCAAATCTAACAAAACAACGCGTTATGACGGAGAAAAAAAATCACATACCAAATTAAATGAAAGTAGTAATCATTTAAGTATCATTACACAGATACATCAGACAGAATGACAGTTTGTACTGCGTCATGCAGTATACATTATCCATACAATAGTCTAATTGTATGCTGTATACACAACAGCTATTAATTTTAATCACCAATAAATGCAAATACCTTTTGATACTAATTTTAACCACCAATAAATCCAAATACTACTAAACCTATACTTAAAATATGCGTTACGTCCGATGCTGTTGGCTCGAGCCCCACTGGGGCCGCGAGCCGCGACCATACCTTTTCATATGGCATTTGTACTGGGTTCTTCCAGGAAAAGCACTCCGGAGTGATTCAAATAAGCTTCAAGCTTCCATCACAATCAAGCTATAAGATTTATTAGTATAAACTTACGATGGAAATAGTGATGATACCATACGTTCAAATCTATCAAAACAACGCGTTATGACGGAGAAAAAATTCACATACCAAATTAGATAAAAGTAGTAACCATTTAAGTATCATTACACAGATACATCAGACAGAATGACAGTTTGTACTGCGTCATGCAATATACATTATCCATACAATAGTCTAATTGTATGCTGTATACACAACAGGATAATTAGTATTATCTGTGTCAATAGTACATTGTACCATATATACAAATACATAAACATATACATATACAGACTTGTCTTTTCATACCCAATAATGCTATGTCAGATTTAAGCAATGTAAAAGAATTATCAATGTAACACTTTTTCACAACACCGATGAACACTACAGACTGTTTACATTTCAAACGTATATTCGCTTAAATGTCAGTCTAGCTTAATATCTTACATTAATAATGGACACTTTTATAAACTCATATGCGTTTATGTTCACAAATATTCACTGCCATAAATATAAAGATATTGAACCTATTTCCACATGACCATTTGATACAGACACTGATGTACACGAGTTTTGAAGTGTTTAGTTACTTTGAAGCATAGCAGCAGCTTAATTACAATTGAACACTCACTCGAATTCAAGACTGCACACTTCTGAACAAAAAATACAGTAAGTGTTTTCTCCCAAAAAATCGGGCAGTCGTGAATAAATACGAATTCGAGCGTGGTTAAATCCATATACATTTTGTATAGAACTCCACATGGTACGTAATACACGTGTACCTTTTGCACAGTCTATACACGTGCATCCCGTTTAAAAGAAAACGATGTTTGTAGGGTGTGACAATGCACAGTATGATATACACTTAGTTATAAATAATCCAGCCCTGTTGTATTCCGTATCCAATCCATATACCCAGGAAGATTTGTGTACACGCCTGGAACATTAGGATACGCACAGGCCACACCCCATGACACAATTCCCGCTTCGTACCACGTGTCTTTTGCTTTATCCAAGTGGCAAAGCAAAGGTCCGCCAGAGTCACCCTGCAATATTTTCGACACTGTGTAAGATAAATTGTTGCCATTTTTCAAAGTTATTTATTATATGGTATTGCATAATATGCTTGAATTAAATGAAAAATCAAAACAAAATGTTGTCGCCAAGTTGTTTTAAAGTAAATACTAGTATAATATACATGTTAAGCGCCAGAAGCCGATTCTTCTTGAAAATTATTTTCGCTATATAAAATATACATCATGGGATACATGTGATTTTGGCAAAATCGTAAGAAAAAGGAACTAAAGGAAACACTAGATAGTATCGCAGAAATAACCTTGATTCTTTTTAAATCAATTCTTTCTATCTCTTCTTTTCATCAATACATACACGGGTTAAACTACGTGACACGTGCATGATTGGACCATGAGTAAGGTACCGATTTGATGAAGATACATTTTTCGGTTTTTACACATTTTGTAACAGATGTTGCGGCTGAAGATGAGTCTATCAGTTCGGCAGTTGGTAGGAACTAAAAAACAGTCATCAACTAGGTCTTAACAAACATTTTGATCGAACCGTCTTTGAAAACCCATGATACTTTCACTAAAGTATGTTTTGACAAAGATATTTTCATTTGTAAATAATGAAAAATAATTTTCTTTTAAACATTTGCGTGGACACTTAAATTACTCTTTGTCCAGTAACTCTGCGGTCTAGAAATGAATTTTATCATATTGTCTCCATTGTGTAAATGAATATACATTTCGTACCTCGGTTGTAAGACAAGAGGATACCAGTTTCGAAACAAGAACTGCATCTGTTATAGACGAGCGTCTACATAACGAATCATTAGTGCGTTCAATGTCTGATACAATGATAATATAGATTAAATCAAGATAACCGATGACAAGCGCTAAATAAAATTTATTTTCATGCATTTTATTATCATAAAACTGGATTTGATGTTAAGTTTGTCATCAATTCTTGATACTTCATGTGATATCTTATAAAAAAGGAATATTTAGTACATCTGTACAGGTCATCATTCCGTGTGTCCGTCTATATTATCCTTGATAAATAATCAGTTCTGTTATTCAGCAGTGTAATGTAATTTAGTGTAGTGAAGTATCCATGTTAAACATTACAAAGTAATGTCTACTGCTGAATTAACTTAAAAATATGAGATAACTTACCGCACATGAATCGTGGCCTAACCCTCCTCCCGCACAAAACATATGATCAGTCAGCTGGTATGGAACCTGAATTTCGGCGTTTTCAATTGCATGCTTACATTTATCCCAGTCCGTGACTTCCAAATTTACTTGTCGTATTTGTCGCTCGTAGTCAGGCGCTACAAAATAGGAGTGATCACGCATATTATCACTGAGACCCTGGAAAAGTTACTGATTTTTTAAATAAGTTTGTCCTGACTTGTTTGATAAACAGTGGATATTTGTTATTTTGGATTTAGCGCCAACAGGTATGAATCAGCGAGTTGTGCTCATGGTTTCTGTACAAGTACTTAATTGTTCTCCACAAGTAACTGCCAACGTTTGCACAAGTTTCAGAGGTGGGGGACGAATGATGAGAGACAAAATGCATTTTATGAACTCGCCATACAGAACATATGCCTAAAACAGGGATCGGACTCACGACCTTGAGAGCCAAAGAATCTGATCTGGGCACTACCTACTGAATCAAACGGATGACAGATGAGCTGTTACTTTATCCTAGTGATACTTGCGCTGTTTGTGACCTTTTACAAATGGGCAAACCCAATACTATTCTTCCAAATAAAACTCTTGACTCTAGAAAAGATATTCCCTAACTAAAGAAAGAAGAATTTCATTCATCTCTCATGAAATGTAATAAAAGAAACCTATAATTTTACAATTATATATTTTCCCCCGATTCTTAGAGATAATATGAGAAGACATTCGCAACTGAAATATCAAAACTGCATTTTCTCACATGTTAAAGTTGCAGTTTTGAAAACATTGTTGTAAAGGCAATTATACTCTATGATGATTTATTATTAAAACTATATTTATAGTCCTTCCGATTGGTCTAGATGTAGTCACAGATCAATGATAAAAAGTCGTACTGACTCGAAGGCGGAGCCAAAAACACGTATTGACCTGTGGCGTCATCACGGTATAACAATGCGACGTCGTACACAGTTTACTACAAAAAATGACCAAAGGCTGCAGATATTTGTATTTAATTTTTATACTTATAAGTAGGCTAGATTTAATAATAAAACAATTGTTGACTTTTAGGTCCGGTCGATATGTGGATTTATCGCCCTCGGTCGATATCGCTTTTATCAGGTCGATAAATCCACATATTGACCTCACCAAAAGGCAATAATTGTATAATATTTTCTAGTTATTTTTGAGCATTCAAGTTTACTATAATAGTCTTATGCCGGTGCTAGCGGACGTGAGAGGTGTTGCACCTGTCATTACCTCAAAAAGAGACGCAGGAAAACAGTCTGCTATTATGTTGCTTGGTCGCATTCTATGTTTCCAAAAGATCTTATTAGTGATTTTATTTTCATCAAACAACAATATCTTAGGCCCTGTAAATGCGTTTTGGAAATTAGCAAAGACTTGCAATTTCCATATAGGATCACAATTGTTGCCAGTTACCTGTGTCTCCTTGTCTACCCCAGCCTATCACTGTGCATCTTGTACCAACTGGAAGCCTCTTAGTCGTCTTAGGCAAACATATTGGTCTCACGTGATCGTTGAAAAGAACTTTTTCTTTCAAACGAATTAAAGCAATATCATTATCGACCGTTTGAAAATTGTACTCCTGGTTTACAATCAGTTCTGCCGGATGAAATTCTTGTGTATATGGCGAATAAGTATCTCTTCGAGGCTGCCCGGCTCTTATGAGTAAATCGTCTGGGCTTTGGAGCCTGTAAATGACAACAGATGTACAAATTTAATTCAGAAGACTATAGTAAAGCCATCTGAACTTTTGTGTCTGAAAATAACTGATGAAAAATAAAAATATAACTTAAAAGATTATGAGTAAGTCTTCTGTGCCTTTGCGCATGAAATAAATGTATCGATTTACAACAAGAAACGTAGAGTAATTTTATATCAGTTTTGTGCCTAATTTTTAGAACAGAACAAAAACTTTATTTCGACTTAAGCATTTACAGCTCATCGTCATATTACTGGTATAAGATAAGTATACAAAAGCCCTGCAAGAGACTATGTAATTAATTCAGCTTTTTAGTTTTAAATACAGAGTCGCGATATTTTAAAGTCTTGTCGATTTTGCTAATTAACGAATATGTTTAGGCAGTCTTTTCACGAATCAAATACACAGAAATACCATAAAGGAAAAAGAACATAAGTAACATGTTATGATAAGAACGTTTCTATTGCATAGTCATCTGAAATATAAATTCTTACCTTTTTCAAAAAGCTCCATTTTTAAGGAAAAGTGAGATATGTAAAATTATTTTTTGGGATCTAAGTCTGTGTTTGGCATTATAGAAATGTATTCTGTTTTCCTGCTGTTACGCATGTATGGACTTTGCAAAAGCATTTACATATTGAATAACGCATTTTATGTTTTAATTTGCCTGTTATTTTGAAATATAAAACGTGTATTAAATAGAAAACAAAGATATCAAACATTAAAATTCTAACCGTATACAACGATGACAATATACTAGACTTACACCTGGTATTGAAAAAAGTGTTATCATTCAGTCACCATACTGTTTACATTTCTGGTGACTGAGGCTAGAAATTTAGCTCCGAGACACTTTATGAGGACATATTAATCGTGGTGCGGATATTCATATTTGTGGTTATATGTGGATTTTAGGCATTTGTTATGAAAGACCTATCGCTGAATTTATATTTCTCTAGCGAAAATAAAAATACGTCAAATAGAAAGCGGGTATTTATTCTCTGGAACAAAGGATCATTTTGGCTGCAATGTATGTGTATAGAAGTTGCCTCTACTCAATCTGTACATATATAATAACTACCCGGTTCGCAGCAATGACGAACATTATAAAGAAGTCTTGTTTTAGCTTGTCTTTGAAAGGGAGTAGAATAACTTTACACCAAAATTTTACACGAAAATAAATAAAAAATGAGGCCACGTAAACCTATTTGTGCCTTGAAAAACAACGTTACGAAAGCAGTTGGAATTTTTATATAATAAAAGATAAACAATAATCAAATCAACTATGCTAAATCTAATCAGGTATAAAGAAGTAAGACTTTACCCTCCAATGCAATGTCCAGCAGTAAGAATCCAGTTCTCAGCAATAATGGTCCCTCCGCAAAAATATTTGTGGTCAGCACCACCAAATATCGATACCTGCCATGGCCATGCATTAGGGTCAGCGATGTCACCACCAACAACACGAAGAGACGGATGAATGTAAGCCGGTCTTGTACCACATACTGGAAGCACAGTTACTGTCATTTACATATGTTTAACGTCAGGAATGAATGTGAACTGCACATCTAATGTTTAATGAACAACCCAACCACTTATTTGGTCAATAGTGTTTGATATTTGTAAGAAGTGTAATATTAACACATTATGTCTGAAAATCTAGTCATCTAGTCATTGTACCCATAAATGTAACTTTCTGGGTATCTCCTTTACTACTCGTATCCTTTTGTATGTCAGTTTTGACTTGCAATTTTGATAGCTCAAATATATTCAAACGCTAATAATTGTACCGTTATTACAATATTCTGCCATAAACGACCATTACGACATGCTCTAACTATAGGCCGATTTTTAACAACAATATATAATTATTGTAATTAAATAATTATTTGGAACGTCCACGAAGCAACATTTCTTTGTATTTGGCAAACACAAGTTCTAATTAAAGTATTCCTCCTCCTTCAAAAGTACATTATGAAACAGTAATTACCTGGTAATCCGCAAGAAATCGAAATAACCATTCCGCCTGCGCATTTGCTCCTGAAATACAGAAAACAGATGTTTACATACGACTAAATGTTCTAGCACCTACAAGTTTGTCCATGCCATACAGAATAATGTCTATACGCAATCCCAAATGCTATAGCACCTGCATATTTGTCAATACAGAATAAGGCGTATATGGCACCCTACATGTTATACCATGTGCCTACATGCTGATGTAATACAGAAATATTGTGTATACATCATCCCAAATGTTATAGAACATATAAATTTGTCTATCGCCTGTATTTGTTTCCCTGTAGTACAGAATACCTCCAATTATACGCATTTGGCCTTGCAATACAGGAAAAGGTGTATACGCAAAAGAAAATATTTAAGCACCTGTACAATTGTCTCTGCAATATAAAGAAAGGGATGAATATCCAGCGTACCTGCGTGTTTGCCTCTGTAGTAAAGGAACACAATCTGAACCAACGTTACAGAGCATAAAAATTTGTTCCTCCTTAAAAACTGAAATACGGGAAAAAATGTATACGTCCTATTACATGTTTTAGAAATCATTCTTTGTTCCTAGAAGTGATAGAAAATACTTCACAAACATCTTGGACAAACACCTTATTCCGGGTAGCAAGCCCATGGTCTTTCCATGACACAAGAATATATTGTACATATAAGTATTGGCACGCACTTATATGCAGAAACTCTAATAAAAGCAATAGTGGTTGGATTCTATATCGTCGAGTAGGAAAATGACTCACGTTTGTTTGAGTTGTGAGCCAATGTACTCGGGATCGGATCCATTTCTTGCTGATGTCAGTGTGAAGTACGCTGATGATACTGAATTTACTTTCCGTTGAGAGGAACTGAAACATATATGTGAGGTTTACTATGAGACTGGAAACGATCAACCAGAAATACCTATCTCCATATTTTTAATCTCCGTTCACATTCTATGGAATATCTAATGTCATGTCATCGGATGTGTCACGTTGTTTGAAACGTCATTTAAATGCGTGTTTTTGAAGTTAAGAAGTTCACTTTATGATTTATAAATGAACATCAATATGTAATAGAAAGATTACTAGTTTTGAATCGTGTAATATGCATGGCACGATATTTCCACTGCATAAGACTCCCTATTGATATTAGATATATATTCTTTTGTCAGCGAATTAAATTTAAATATAGGTAATAAAACACCCTTTTCCTCATTTTTGATTTCGAAAATGATTTAACTTGCAAGTATCATGTTAAGTTTATCACTGTCAATTTAAATGATATCTTGTCTTTCAATTATTCTTGATAACCTATTTACATCAGCACGCTCTATATTAAATTTGCGAAACAAAATGAGTGATTAGTCTGAAAATTGTCTTTTAAAACTGGTCCTCTTCAATCATTTCAATTCTCCACATTTCTATGAACGTGAAAATGACTCTGGCAAATCGGTGCGTTACTGCGTCAGAAATATTGTGGTTATACGCCAAGGTTCTTTCATTTTAGAAGGAAACACTCGTGCTATTTCGATTATAAATACTTAGTGAATAAAAATGTAACAAAGAAAATTTGTTCTATACTTCTATTATGCGAGCAGAAACGTTCGAATTGCTTAATATTGTCCTGTGGCATTCCTTGTGTTTTGTGCCTATATTCAAAGGTTGGGTACATGTTAGCATAACGTTAAAGACTGTCTTCAAAAGAGTCTTTATTTCTTTGAAACAAATCTTGTTTGACTGTCTGGCAATATCATGTAATAATCATTAAATCTGATAAAACCAGCACAATAAGACTTAATTCTATGAATTGGGATACACCTGATTACATATTGAATTTCATAATAAAAACTGATAACATAAGGAAACATAGAAGACTGATAAAAGTTAGCCATCAATTGCTGGTAGCAGTTTTCTTCGCGTATATCCATCCACTAAAGCCAAAATGAATGAAAGTGATTTCCAAACAAGTTTGTTCAGTACAAAAGTTCAACATTCTGTTGCAATATGAGGGAACGGTGATTTGCTACCTGTCTCTGAATCCCATTTGTGAGCAGACTTTGTCAGATTTTGCTTTTGTCCAGCCAACACTGCATACTTGAATCCAGTCGTTGGTTTTAGAACTGTACATGGTCAAAATACCTTGTCTACCACCGCCGTCCAGTTGAACTGTAAAGTTAAAACTTGTAAATATTGACAGTTGGTGAAAGAAATTAATAACATTTGATTTAGTAGAGGTATGCCTCTTTGCTGATTTCAAGGATTAATGCGCTCGCATTATTTTTCATTGGTAAAGCTATACTTTTGCTAAACTTCTGCATGCAGTGTAAGCATCTTGCAATTTAATCGAAAGCACAAATAATGCTTTTACGTAGATTTTCATTCAAGAGACCTAGGTTGTGAACAATATAACTAGACTAAACAGCTTGATTCCTGGTGGATCTTGTGTCAGTCCCGCAAACAAATCAGATTGCTTTCACATGTAAAATATTCAAATCTCTTTGCTAAACATTTTCGTCTTAATGATGCATCGGTCGGGACCAAACGACTTAAGACGGGGACGTTAATGTTCATTAAAATATAAAGACAGGGCTATTGACCTTTAAGTAAACTTCAGAAGCAAAATGTGGCAAATCATTCTTTAATCTAGTAGATCATGTCCTGATAATTGTTTACAATTGCTTTTTTTGAAAACATATTTTAAACGTCTGTCTATCTATGCAACGCAACACGTTAAAATGTTGAGTGAAATTCAATCTGAAGCATCACGCCACATCTCATGACCCGATGATTGAAACATTCGGATTATTGTTTCAAGACATAATGAACTTTGTGTATTGTTCTCTATTTTTAGATCTTAAAATGAAATACGGGCCATAAAACAATATCATAAAATGACTTTTTACAGACTGTTATAACAAAGTAACAATGGAAACAGCACTTAAATAATGTAATACTAAATGCAACACTAGTGTTATCGAAGCACTGCAGCTGTTTGCGTACTAAACATTTATAAGTGAAAACATCACGAAACAGCTAACTATATGATAAATCTCTTTAAAATTATTTTAGAAAATAATTTGCGTCTTTAAAGGTTTCAAATCTGTAAAAACTACAAATGATATTGATACATACCACAACCTCTTTCATCTGATGCTGTTGGACAGTCTTCAATGCCATCACATCGGCTACTGGCTTCAATACAGATCGCTGACTCAAATGAACATCTGAACATTCCCGCAGGACAGTCAACTGCAAGTCATTTTCAGTCAAACATGTGTAAATTTCATTCGTATTTTCGATCGAGAGAATCATTTGTCTGTATTAGCATATCAAAATATTCTAATATATTTTTCAAATGTGGAATATGCTATATTGTAACTAAAAACGTATATGGACAGTAATATAATGACAGCAGATTGTACAAAATGTGCTTAAAAGATCAAATTGCAAACAACGAATCTATGTATACTGGTGGCAGATACATACGGAAGCAAAGCTGAAATTTCTTCAAATTTAAAAGTAACAAATTTGAAAATTTCAAATAACAGACTATTGTAACTCTTTAAAGGTTATAAATCTGGTTAGACTGTGCACTGGTAGGCATAATAATACTATTCAAACATTAGATTATAGAGAAGGAAGATGCAAATTTCGAACAAATATCCGCAGCACCTTGAAGAAAATGTGCGCTATGTTCAGTGAAAAGGTTCATAGTTCTCAAGTTAAACGCGCTAGTATTTTCTAACTTATTTACTGTAAAGATACATTTTGCTGTTAAAAATCAATGAAAGGATTTAGAAAACATTGAACTTAGATGTAGCGTGTTCAAATAACAATACTAATCCTAATATCAACCATTTCAAAAATGAAAACAGAATGTAGAACCCAAATAATAATTGAAAATAAATCATAATACCGTACACAGTTGAACCTGCCTCAGAGGCCATCAGTATTAAGCAGTAGCAAGTCTGCTTACCACTACTTTAGAACTGGCTATTTGTTCCAATTTCAACTTACCTTACGCAACCGCATCTACCTTATGCAGCCAGAGCGTGGCGCTCCTTTGGCTGACTACAAATTAGTTTGTACACAAATAATGTACACACAGTCTGATCAAATATCATCCAATCTGACTAAAGTAAATTTTGGGTTTTCCGATATTGCTGTTTTTATTTTCGCAAATCTATTTTTATCAAACGACTTGTTTCAACAAGCATTTGGCTGAAACATCAAAATAGTGTCGAATGTCAAAGGGTGAGAAAAGTGTGTGCAGTCAGTCCGGGGCTCGAACCCGGAACCCCTCGCTTACTGGGCGAGTGCCCTACCGACTGAGCTAACCTTACGTGACCAAGTCCGTACCATGACATATGACTTCTCTCAAAACACGAGGGTAGCCGCGATGGGGTCGTCATAAGAATTGTAAATATAAAAACCCCATGCTAAATATAGCTTTTTTAAACTTCTACTACCACATACAAAATGTTGTAAGTAAGGCTCTGATTGGCTAGCGGATGGGTCGTCAGAACGAGGCTATCAATAGCACGTCTTCAGATCCAATGTGCGTAGCGTTAATTGGAGATGTACTTTAGTTAGACTGAAATATCATCTGATTTTACTTTTGGAAATTCAAAGGTAAATAAGACCTTGTTATATTTTAATACTGATAAATCATTCGTGACAAATATGGTTGACATGCCCATACATATTACTAACCACATTTCCTCAGCGGCAGTGTTGTTTGGATGGCACTTTCATCAGAACCATCCTGGCAGTCTTGGAAACCATCACATCTCCATGACAACGGAATACACTTCGTACCGTCACATCTATCCTCACCAGCGGGGCATTCTTAAATCATTTTATAATAAGTTGACTTTTACTGATTCTTTTATATATTTCAGTATATATCAGACTCATATTTTATAATTACTATATGCCTCATACTGATTCAATTTTCAAATTATCTGAACTAAATTGTAGTCTTATATTTCATCATATTATAATGCCTAAAATAGCATATACAAATAATGCATAACTACATAATTTCTTTAAACTACGTGGTAATTATCTCAGTTTATTTATGTCAACCTTGTTTACAAAGAAAGTAAACCACGTTCAGTATTATGAGGATTAATTCTAAAATTAATACCTTCAATAGAGGGTGGTTCATGACCTGTTTTATAACCAAGACAGACGCTTGAATCGTCTACGTCAGGAAAGCTGTCACAGAATAAATCTTTTGGCCATGGATTCCAGAAGATATCCATAAATACCGAGCAACGAGACTTAAATGCTGAAATAGTGTACATATATAGTTTGTACTGGTTTGGAAATCACCGCTTAGAGACCGACAAACAATGAAACATTAATGATATACTTTGATACTAACCGCTTAAAGATAATCAATAAATATGGTTTATAATACTTTCAAAGTTACCAGTTAAAGACAATCGATTTGTAAAACATTGTAGAGATGTGGTTTATAATACGTTTGAAGATACCACTTAAAGACCACACTTTCTAATAATACTTGTAATATTAAAACTTGTATGAAAATAGCTTCAAGATCCTCTGTTCATATTCTGTTTCGTTTATTAATCTGGTCATACTTATTATTTCTTACCATTGCATAGACTCCTGCAAGGAGGAACGGCATGATAAGGAACTTGACCTGTACCCGAACACTTGGGCATTAGTGCCGTGCACGCGAATAACATGGTATGTTTATAACATTTGGTAGCCCCGCCAATTGCCTCCATTAGATGGATAAGGTCAGTAGCTTGGTATGGACTCCTCATCCCGGCGAAGTTTGGAAAAGCAACTTTGTTATAGCCTAAGTTCTGACACCTTGTCTCATTGTTAGTAAAGCATTTCCCAGCTGAAATAATGTTACAAAAGTTCAACTATTTTTTTTCTGAACTGACACATCACATCTCCTACAAGTATCTCCGGTCTGATACAGATTTTTGTACTCTAAGGCTAAAATGTTTTAACAGAAATTAAAAACTTATTCTGTTTTAGCTTTGCTTGTCCTTCCAAATGGGTAAGGGCTGGACGAAGATCCATAATCTGGTTCATATCAATGATGTTCACTGTTATGTATTTTTATATTATTATATTCTTCAAGCCCATAAATTGCATCAAGCGTAATTATCTGCATAAATTTGCGAAAGGACTACAGACAAAGGTTTTGGACGATCCATGGAGTGGTTCATGGGAATGTCGGGTTTTTTATTTCCAGCGCAAGGAACCGATCATAACTTTTTCATCTTCTGAGAGTTTAAGCTTAAAATATATACGAAATCTTATTCAACGTTTATACTTTTATATATTAAGGAAGTGTATAATCGTACCCATGTTTAATAAGGTCTTTAAACTTCGAAAACATTAAAACAAAACTGAGTACAGCCTTTATGGCTGAAAAAGATACAAACCACTAAATGGAATAAAACGTCTTACACATAATCATTCCTAAGAAGGATTACAGTTAGGTGTAACCCTATGTTTCAAACACATTGCTTAGAAAATAACTGTCCTTATTTTATTGACGATTTAAGAAGCTAATGGGCACATTAATAAATGAATTACATGACTTTCTGTGTAACTGACTTACGTTTAAAAGGGTCTGGTAAACAGATGCTTGAGTCATCGGATTCTGGCAAATCATCACAGTTGAGTAGAGCACTGATGTTGCTTTCAGGATACATGGCTCCGCAAGAACTAAACACAACTAAAATAAGATAATCAATTTTGAGTCTCCACTGGTGATGAAAAATATTCTCTTGTGGCCGGAAAATACCATATAATTACGCAATCACACGGAAATTGCCGACTGTCTTTACATGTCCACCTCTGGTCTTTCGAGACTATGAAAAGACTGATTCACATTTAGACGGCGTTGCGTGTTCATGTTTTGTACCTATGTATTATGCAGCGGTGATTTTCGAATAGTATTGTTTGAAATTGTAATTACAGGTTTACTGAATATCAATTTCCTGTAATCCCCATTGACATTGGATACACTAGACTGTGACATGTTTAGGACTACAACAGTAGTCCCGTCTGAACGTCCACCATGTAATCTCTCTAAATACTACATGCATTTAAAGGCAACATTTCAATAGCCTTTGCCAAAAGTACATGTATTAGAATAAAACACAGCAACCCTAGTTCAGTAAGACAACATATTATTTTGCTGCTTAAAAACTGAATAAGATTAAATAAAAGCACGTTTTTCATTAGTTGTAGTAGTTCAAAAAAACGCAAGTTATTTCCTCTGGAGACTTCTAAACTTTTTAAATTTTTTATACCTCAAGTAAACATCTGCTATTCTGGTGTGATAATTGTTCTGAATGTCACCTTGCCAAGTGTTATTCCTTTTCAAAACCCACGCACAGACAAGTGTTCCAGTGATTTGATACAATTACCTAGGAGACACTCTTGAATAACACTCAGTGTGTTCCCCAGTGCCAGATTTGATCAGTCATTGAGACGCATATATGCATCCCTTTTAAAACTATTTCAAAGTAAACAACTGATGTTGCTATGCTAACATTTTCGTTCGGTAAATATCTCAAAGTGTGCTTTTCGGTTTAATAAAAGTTTTATAAAACAAACAACATAAGCCTGCTCATGTGCATATTGAACACTGTCAACCTTCGAAAAATATCAACACCCTTGGGTTGCTCCTTGGTTGTTTTTATCATTTTCAGGTTGACATTATCTCATATCACTCTCGCTGGCCATTGTTATCTATATGTTTATAAAAATCGCCTGTCCACAGCTTGTGCTAAAGGCCATTCTAAATTCGAAACATGTCTAATGGGCTGTTAGGCGAACAACTGAAAGTGAAAATCCGTTTCTCAAGTTATGCACTGAACACTTATAGAACGAATAGGCAGTCAAAGAGTGTACGATATATGTCTGCAAATATTTCTTTCATATTGAAACCCTTTTAAAAAACAAACATGATAATAAACTGTTAAAAATCTAGATCACTTTTACAATCTTAAAGACACTTAATAACGCATCTCTGGAACCAGTAGTTTAAAAAGTTATTTCTAATACATTTATGCAAGCATAAATGCCCGCATACGTTTGACTTTCAAGATAATGAAGTGTATAATCACACCAAAGGGAGCAGAGTCGTTCCTTTTAAATACTGTAAGAGTCACATAAAGCGAGGGTGGAGTATTCTAGTAAATATCTACAGGTCGCCCTACCAGCTTTCTCGCTACGATCCGAAGTTTAATATTGTCATAAGTTTGGCAAAACTTATTCGCTGTACAACTGTATTTATTTCATTAAACATGACAACACTGCATTTACCTACCTTTACAGTACGATCGACATGGCGGCAATGGCTTGTTGTTTTTGCATTTTGGACTAAATACAGCACACCAGAAATCCTTTCCACAAGACATTTGAAACAAATCCTGGTGAGCCGCTTCGGAAGATGCTACCTCCATTGGGCTTTTATGTCCAAGAATATTTGGAAAGGTTGTCATCTGCCAACTTGAGAAATTCATACAGTTTGCTGACGTCACAGGAACACACACACCTAACACAAAAAGGCAAGTTAATATGTTTAACTGAAATTATGTCTGAAAGGGCTTTAAATCATATCGTTTAGACGAACACAACCAGAATTACATTGTTTCTTTATACCAACGGAGAAAGTTTATCAATTTTCAGGCAAACGAAAAACAAATGTTCTCGTAAACTTAAAATTTAAAACACCATTTCAAGGGACTTGACTCCAGAAGAACGTTATTTCTGTGTAGTATCCAAATCACAGTATAATATAAATATAATATAAAAGCTGTACATGTTCTACTAAAACACTATGAATGAATTTGTATGAACACTGTAAGTATCATTGCATATGGCATTGACTTTGGACTTACCAACCCGACTCAATCTTACACGCAATGCCCTGATCGTTATATGCTTAACACACAAATTGATGCTGTAACGTTTTGAAAAACCCTGAACGGTATTAAAGGGCAAATCCATGAGAAAAATACGGTTAGTTATTTTAACTGGGGACCATACGCCATTTTTCATGGAATTGCACTCTGTGTATTATTGAAGGTTCCATGTACACCGCCGTACGAATACATGTACACCTGCGGATGGCTCTAAATCTTATTTCGGTACTTTTAACATTACTCAATCCGAGACTAGGAGGGCGCAGACGGTAGTTTGCACTACCACGAACATCTCAATCAAACCTAGCCTGCAACATTTTCATTTGTGTCATGTTGAGCGACCTGTGGGTTTCCACTTTTTCATTTTAATTGCTCACGCTTCGCACTTCTTGATAGCATGTCTATGAATTATTTTAAGCTTGCGTATATTTTATTGTTGTGTTATTTTGAGAATAAAATGCAGACTATGCAATAAAGCCATACGTATAATGCTCATTACCAGGTTTCAAAAATTGGCCACGAAACATTACATATCATTCATTTCACAACACAATTCAGCCTCTTTATGACTACCGCATTTTGCGCATGTGTAACTAATGGACGGTTAAGATAGTAACAAATGTTAGTTTCTGATGAAAATGATGATTAGATTCTTACTTTCTGCTTGCTTTACTTAGCCTTTATGATATACATAAACAGTTAAAACTCGATATCAGGGATACGCTTATCTCAATATTCCTGTTATCTCGAAGCCATTTGCAAGTCCCGTCTTGAAAACACATTCACAAAATTTAATTTTAATTTGAAAAGTAATTAATAGTCCTTTAGTAAATACCACATTAGATAAGTTAAATATTCTTACCAGGTTCTGAGGTAGTTATCACAGATAAAGCAGGATCTAAAATGATATAAGAGCTTTGATATTGCAATTTATAGTGGGACAAAATTAAAACTATTGAAAGAGTCAATACAAAGCACAAATTTTATAATCAGATTTACTCTACAGCCACCAACTATGATACAAATAAGAATTTTTACCTACTAATTTTTTTTGTCAGAAATACAGCTTTAATTTCATAAATTAAAAACCCTGTATTCAACTCCCATAGTGTACAAAAAATTTTCAGTGGTCTCCTTGTTTTAGTCATAACTACACATATGCCGTCAAATATGACGTAATGATGGCGTTTCGACGTACCATGCATCATAAATATCCTCGTTTTCAAACGACTAAACAATCGTTTTCATTTGTCTAAGAGTATTGTTGTGACTGACATAGCACTAGAAACAAGTAGTGGCATAAATAAAAAGGTCATAAAACAGAACCTTTTTCTGCATTTGCTCATTTTGCTCTCGTGGATTTTGCCAGGACATATCCCATTTGGGGCAGCTCCTCGTGGGATCCAGGTCTGGCAAAAACCACTCGAGTCGAAAACAACACTGCATATCAAGGTTCTATGGTAATATTGTACTTTGACCTTTTATTTCCATTTCCAGCCATATTTCTGTCATGTTTTTCTTGATCTGTGCTATGAGGCATTATCATGCTGAATATATACTACATCTACATAATAAACGAGCAATGAAAGCTTTAATATCCAGCTCATGACTATGAATGAAACATTATCTTATATGAATACACATCGGCTACTGTCGACAATTGTTCAGAGCTAGACTTGATTTGCCCTATCTGTTCACTTATCAGACAATTTGTTTGCCGATCAATTCTTTAGATACGACTGAAATCTTCTCAATTTGTTATTTGCATGTAAATAGAATGTTACATCCACCAAAAGTTTACAAAGAAGTCGTATTTTCGGCAATATCGAGAAAGGCAGTATTTATCAAAGAAGTGATTACTAGACATTGTTCAGAATGGCGCAGAGATTTCCAGACGGTAAAATGACAAGACAAATAAGAAAATAAACACATCAGAAAACAAATGTGCGATTATGCTTGTGATTATACAAAAGCGAAAGCGAGCCTGACAAAGCAAAGCAATATTTCATTTTCATGACATGGAGGCTAGCTAGACGCTGACAGTGATATATTCCAAATACAAGGCCTTTATTAAACACATTAATGAAAAGGCAAAGATTGCAGCTGCCTCGTTTCTTTTCCACTTTACATATAATTCTTTAATAATAATTTCGCAGACAGCTTTACGGAATTTTAGGTCGGTCATCTCCTGTTGACATCATTTAAATTTTTTAAAAAGTTCGTTCTTTATGTGGAATAAACTTCTCTTTTCCTTAAATTTATACATGAACAGTTTCTTCCGTTTTCTAATAATTTTGTCTCTTTCCCCAAGTCACTATTTTAATAGATAATATTGTCAAGCGTATATTTAACTGAGTTAGAAATAAATTCCACCTTGAAGGAAAAAACAGAAATACATCTGTATAGAATTAATACAATACACATACATGTGTGTGAAAATCTGTTAAGACAGCTTTCAATTTTGTGATGAACAACTCGTTTATAATTGCAGGAAACTGCTAGATGGCTTGTACTTGCAAAATGGCATTCTGATTTGAAAAATAAACATATCTTGGGTTATATATATTTATTACCTTTTAGTTGAATATCAACTGATTGTTTGCCAATCACAAACAGACTATCGCTCAGGCCGTCTATAAGCAAACCAGCAATGTCTTTTGATGTTGTAGCATATATATCTACATATCTATCAAAATGAAGGATGAATTTTACTAGCACGCTTCCTGAGCTGAAAAATAGAAAATGATATAAACATAACTGTTTTCTTTAACGTTTCACACGATATTAAAGTTAACTTTTATACAAGTCTAAAATGAGAATACTTCATTACGTATGAATTCAGCCTTAAGAAACCTACAGACTATCGGTTAAGTGTAATGCTACGGGTGCGATAAAAGCGCAACAGCGCTAATTGTTCTCTACAAATAGTTTCCTATCTCTTCTATCACTTTATGACAAAATGTCTTACTGGAATAAAGCTCGAATAACGGTGCTATTAAATATTGAAATAGTTATTTGTATTAATGTAAATAGTATATATATCTTGCACAGAAACGCATGTAACAAGTGGAATTAACGTAATTTATTTCTTAAAATACAGGTGATGCGCTAGAAACACTGAAGTTTATGAAAATGAGACTCGTCAATTAATGGACATGTTTATTATCAGGCAAACAATAAGACTTATGGTTTACATACAAAGTTAGTTGTCTCAAGTATACAGGTGAACGCTAAAATGCAAAGATCTTATTAGAATTTCAAATATGATTTAAGCCCGTATGATTTATAATTTATCTACAAAATCTTTTGAAGGTATAATGACAAAATGTTGTTTCAAAATTCAATATTTGGCAGTAACTAAGAAGTCTAACTCACCTTATATCTACAATTTCAATATGAGAAAATGATGCACCTAAGTCGCTATTGGTTAAAATGCTATTTATCTGAAAAATGAACAAAGGTATGTAATATGTATATACATATGCAAGTACAAGAAGATAATTATATGGGGCCAAACAGTATATTTATTTCTATGTGTCTTAAAAAGCGTGATAGATATATTTTTGATATCTTCAAACTATCTGTTAGAAATTTCCAAATCTAACATGTAAAATCCCTAATATGCATGCATATAGATATATATATATATATATATATATATATATATATATATATATATATATATATATATATATATATACTTGAGCACAATTGTAAAAGAATACTACATTACCTGTTGACCATATTTAAAATATATCAATATCAAATTTGTAGGAATATGCATTAATTCATCTTAACTAGGTTAATGAAAGCAGGCACGTCATGTGAATATTACCAGTTGTTACACTATTAATCACTGTCTATATACAAACATTTTTAATGGTATATATGAACTTTAAAATAACTAATCCCACTTTATTGCTTTGGCTATTACTGTGAAATACTCTTATAAGAATCGGATACAATATGTTTAAAAGCTTGCCATCAATCATTTCTAAAGGTTAATTACAGATGTCGGGATCACTTTACTTCCGGTCTACAGATCAATTACACATTGTCAACATTTTTCACCTCTTAGTGGACCAGAAAAATAATCACAGACATTTGCGTTTATTATTTAAAAGCCCAAGGGGAAATACTTTGTATCGTTATTTAGATGCATATCTTTGCTAGAGTAAGTGTTTAGTATAAATCCCATATTCAAATGTTTACAAATTATCCTATCTGTTTTTTTGTATTTTGTATAGGGAATTCATATAGACATCTTACAAGAAATAGCCACGTGTTAAGAGGCTCAGCGCAAGTAACAAAAGCTTGTTTTATACACGACAAACGCTTTTACATTGTCAGTAAAGTACCCAAAGCATAAATTAATACAATAACAAAGCTGTTGGCGTGCCAAGCTAAAGTTATTTTAAAGTTAAAGCCTAACAAATTTTCAACCAATCAAGTGACAGGAGATTTATTAAATAACATCAATTTTAGTTAATGTTTCAGTGACATCCACTTATTATTCAACCTTGAAGTAAACAGAATTGCAGTAGTATATGAAATTTATCCACGCCTCTACACATATATATATAAAGCTATGAAATTACCAATAACTTCAAAACAGCCATAATTTTACTTGCTTAAAAACAACAGACAAAACACCAGGTGGTCGTTCCTCATGGATTGACACCAATATCCTATTAACTAATCTAATTATAGGAAAGTCGTAATAAAAAAATTTGCAGTAAAAAATATTGACAAGTTTAACTAGAAGTAGTCTGAAAATGAAATTGCCAAAGAATAAAGTTTATACTAACCTGATATGTGAATGAGGATGAAAATAATGAGTAAGATGTTGACGACTTGTCATTATATTCTTGTTTATAAGAAGAAAAAGGCCCCTGAATAATCCGCAGACTTCCATCAATAACTTTTGTTCGGAACAAGACCACTGAAAGAAAGTGAAACATATTCTTATTTTTAGAACAGCATACAATTTTTGAATTTCATAAATTTTAATGTTGTTTGTGTCAGTATACATCTTCATGTCTAATGGTGACTATTAATTTAGCATACTATTGCTTTTGCTTTTGTGGATTTACAATATGAAATTAAGTTCCTATTTTACCGATCAGAAGAATATCATGTCAATGTATACAATAATTTGCTTCAGTTTAGACAATCTCGATAAAATTATAAACAGAAATTAGGTTTCAGTTTAACTACAAATTCCATTGACTAAATGGGCGAATCATGTCAGAGTTCAAAATGCTCAATGGACTGTGTTTATTTATACATGCCATGTCAATAAATGTGAATGTATGTTTTGCAAACGGAAACTTTTAGCCTCAAGCACCTTAATGCGCCAATAACTGAATTTTGAGTTAATAAAACTCAAAAACAATGTTGTTGTATTAAACCTATTCCTTCGAATCACTAAAGAACCCACCGAAATGTGGATGCACCATCAATTGTCTTTACTTGGCTTTCAAGAAAATGACACGAAAACAAAGTATAAACTCATGTTACTTCTGACAATACAAAACTCATTAATCACGATATAAACGATCCAAAAGCAAGTTGCTCCATCTTAACATGAAACATTGAATTAATACATGTTCAAAATGATTTCAAAGTAGACAGTTGTATTTTCGGTTTACAAATACATACTTGTATTGGTAGACTGAAATTATAGTTAGACTAGGAAAATCACATGGTATGTCGAGTAATATATTTTGGGAGTAAAACTGTCATGTGGGAATATAATATTATACTGTATATATATTATATATGACCAAAATGGTAATATTAAAACTATGAAGCCTAAATGAAATGTCTTTTATCAAAGCGTAGGAGCTATTTCACAGCGCACGGAAATGGGAATCTAATACCAAATCTTTGCACGTTTTCCCGTAGATATGTTGACAGTCTAAGCAAACAAATCCATAAACGATTTCCATTTACAATGTTTTACTTCTTTTAACGGTTTAAACAAAATTACTAAGCCATGGTTTAGACAAATTTATTACAGCAACTTGAAGCTCATTTAAATCACTCTCTGGTCTGTTTCCAGACAATCCAATACTCTTGCAATATGAGATGGTCCTCCTTCCGCCAACTCCCTGCTCCTACGCCTATTGTTTACTGACATATTAGTATCAATGTCTCCTGAAAGCTGTCGTGCTTACGTAACTAATTATTTATTTATAAAATCCAGTTATCAGTTGAAACAGTATTCCTAATTGGACTCCCTGATGCAAACTATGCACTTTGCCGTTCGTCTTTTACGCCGTGGCACAATCGTCATTTAGTTGTTTAACTGGTACTCTGGAGATGACGGACTGCTACGTAGGTTTTAAAATTAAGCTATATACATTAGTATTAGAAAATGTTAGCAGCTAATACCATTATCAATCGATGCTTAAACTTACCCTTTCCTGTCGGCGGCCGAAGACTTGGTCGAGTGATCGGCGTGGACGGTTCTTTGGAAGAGCCAACTGGAATGGTAATGCATAAAATTTGTCAACAAATCTTTCATACAAGGCTTTTCTAAAGATTTTAATGCTATTCTTCTATAATTTGCAATATTCTTATTCAATATCCGGATGATGTTTAAGAACTGTTAAACAGATGTATTCATTTGACAGCATTCGTTTGCATTTCTGAAGTGATCTTTGTCTGAAGTGATTTGATTCTTTTGTTGCTCTGCCTTCTGAAATGCTTCGATTAATTTGGTTAATATATTACTTTACACGAGCAGTGTTATGGTTAATATGCATGCCTTTTGATACCAATGAAAAGACGATGCCTAACTGCGTTATTTTTCTTTTTGTTGTTTGTTTAGAAGATTACACACGTATACATAAGCTGCTTTAGCTTTCTTCTTATACAAGCACCAAAACTGTTTAAAAGGGACAAGTCAGTCACATTTTCTCGACAGGCCATGTCTATTAAGAGAAACCTTGCATTTTGAAACCATTTAATTCAGTTCGTTTTTGTTAAAAAACAAACTGTATTGTATTAAAAGACCGGCTGGGTTAAGAGACCACTGTTTGCCATTCCCCTATGTGATATCTTAAATTCAAGTATTGTACAATGAAATGCTACTTATACCTTTACCTCCCGGTTTGGACGGTTCTGTTGACGAGTCATCTGAAAAACAACAAAATATATCCACGTATATTGTATTTATAGCCTCACCCATTTACAGCATGCTACGAACCCTTTGATGTTTAGCTAAGTTTTCTTTCACGCTAATACAGTTTAACTCATATAACAAATTCATTCCTAAAGTTTGTTTCACATCTAATCAATATATCTAAACGGAAGACTTTAGAGATGAAGAGTACATGATTCGTTGTCGTCGTGCCCTTCAACGTTAGATTCTTAGAGCTTTAACTGTGTAAAGGATATTGGGTACATTGTACTCACACTCTATTTATAAGATATTAAAAAAGCAAGAGTGCCAGAATGTCACAATATACACCCGTCACAGCAAATTTCTTTACTCTAGCACCTGTATTTGCAAATGGAATTTTAATTTTGTGGCTGTTTAGTAATCACTATAAGTCTTTTGTTTTTCTAAGTCCACAAAAAACTCCTTACCAGGTAGAGATACCTTAAAATACACCAAACATTGGAAAGTAACATCTATGTTGTACTACAGAAGAAAAGTGTTCTTGGTTTTTCCCTACGGTCAATTATAAAAAAAGTTACAATATAAGTTATTTATAGTAACAACTAAGGGAAGTGAATCTTAAAAAAAAAAAAAAACAAGAGTGCCAGAATGTCACAATATACGCCCGTCACAGCAAATTTCTTTACTCTAGCACCTGTATTTGCAAATGGAATTTTAATTTTGTAGTTGCTTAGTAATCATTGTAAGTCATTGTTTTCTAAGTCCACAAAAAAACTCCTTACCAGTAAGATACCTAAAATACACCTAAATTTGAAGTAAACATCTATGTTGTACCACGAAAAGTGGTCTTGTTTTTTCCCTACGGTCAATTATAAAAAGTTACATATATAAGTTATTATAGTAACAACTAAGGGAAGATAATCTAAAAAAAAACAAGAGTGCAAGAATGTCACAATATACGCCCGTCACAGCAAATTTCTTTACTCTAGCACCTGTATTTGCAAATGGAATTTTAATTTTGTGGTTGTTTAGTAATAACTAAGTGTTTTGTTTTCTAAGTCCACAAAAAAACTCCTTACCAGTAGAGATACCTTAAAATACACCTAAAATTGGAAGTACATCTATGTTGTACCACATAAAAGTGTCTTGGTTTTCCCTACGGTCAATTATAAAAGTTACAATATAAGTTATTTTAGTAACAACTAAGGGAAGTTAATCTTAAAAAAAAAAAAAAAAAAAAAAAAAAAAAAAAAAAAAAAAAAAAAAAAGTCCACAAAAAAATCTTTACCAGGTAGAGACTGGTCAAAATACACCTCAAAATTGGATGTAGCATGCATGTTGTACTCACGAAAAGTGGTCCTCGATTTTCCCTACGACGAGTAATGAAAAAGTTACAATATAACTAATTATATAGTAACAACAAAGGGAAGTAATTCTAAGAAGGAACTGCGCATGACACTCATCTCATGATGGTGTATAATTGTGTCAGTTAATCAAATCCCTCCATGCATGAAGAAGAATGCTTCGACAAAGTCATTCTGTATCTGACCTTTGGCCTCTAGTGTGACCTTGACCTTAGACCTAGGACCTGGTTCTTGCGCATGACACTACGTCTTGTGGTGGTGAACATTTGTGCAAAGTTATATCAAAATCCCTCTATGCATGAAGAAGAAATGCTCCGGACAAGGTTTCATTCTTGTATCCTTGACCTCTAAGTGTGACCTTGACCTTAGACCTAGAGAACTGTATCTTGCGCATGACACTCCGCCTCATGGTGGTGAACATTTGTGCCAAGTTATATCAAAATCCCTCTATGCATGAAAAGAAATGCTCCGGACAAAGTTTTCATTCTTGTATCCTTTGACTCTAAGTGTGACTTGACCTTAGACCTAGGGACCTGGTTTCTTGCGCATGACACTCCTTCTCATGATGATGAACAATTGTGCCAACTTTCATCAAAATCCTCTATGCATGAAAATATGCTCCGGACAAAGTCATCTTGAATTTGACCTTTGACCTCCAAGTGTGACCTTGACTTAGACCTAGGACCTGGTTCTTGCGCATGACACTCCGTCCATATGGTGAACAACTGTGCCAAGTTTCATCAAAATCCCTTCAGCATGTAAATATAAGCTCCGACAAGTCTGTGGACGCCGCCCGCCCGCCCGCCCGCCCGCCAGGGGCTTTCCATAATACGTCCCGTTTTCAAACGGGCGTATAAAAAAAAAAAATAAAAATCCAAAAAAAAAATTGTAAGTCCACACAAAATCTTTACCAGGTAAGATTGTCAAAATACACCTCATTATTGGATGTAGCATGCATGTTGTACTACAAAAAGTGGTCTCGATTTTCCCTACGACTAGTATGATGAAAAAGTTACAATATAAGCTATTATAGTAAAACAAAGGGAAGTAATTCTAAAGAAGGAACTGCGCATGACACTTTTCTCATGATGGTGTTTAAATTTTGCCAAGTTACATCAAAATCCCTCCATGCATGAAGAAAGAAATGCTTCGGACAAAGTCATTCTTGTATCTGACCTTTGGCCTCTAAGTGTGACCTTGACCTTTGACCTAGGGACCTGGTTCTTGCGCATGACACTCCGCCTCGTGGTGGTGAACATTCGTGCCAAGTTATATCAAAATCCCTCCATGCATGAAGAAGATATGCTCCGGACAAAGTTTTCTTTCTTGTATCCTTTGACCTCTAAGTGTGACCTTGACCTTAGACCTAGGGACCTGGTTCTTGAGCATGACACTCCGTCTCATGATGATGAACAATTGTGCCAACTTTCATCAAAATCCCTCCATGCATGAAGAAGATATGCTCCGGACAAAGTCATTCTTGAATTTGACCTTTGACCTCTAAGTGTGACCTTGACCTTAGACCTAGGGACCTGGTTCTTGCGCATGACACTCCGCCTCGTGGTGGTGAACATTTGTGCCAAGTTATATCAAAATCCCTCCATGCATGAAGAAGATATGCTCCGGACAAAGTTTTCTTTCTTGTATCCTTTGACCTCTAAGTGTGACCTTGACCTTAGACCTAGGGACCTAGTTATTGCGCATGACACTCCGTCTCATGATGATGAACAATTGTGCCAACTTTCATCAAAATCCCTCCATGCATGAAGAAGATATGCTCCGGACAAAGTCATTCTTGAATTTGACCTTTGACCTCTAAGTGTGACCTTGACCTTAGACCTAGGGACCTGGTTCTTGCGCATGACACTCCGCCTCGTGGTGGTGAACATTTGTGCCAAGTTATATCAAAATCCCTCCATGCATGAAGAAGATATGCTCCGGACAAAGTTTTCTTTCTTGTATCCTTTGACCTCTAAGTGTGACCTTGACCTTAGACCTAGGGACCTAGTTATTGCGCATGACACTCCGTCTCATGATGATGAACAATTGTGCCAACTTTCATCAAAATCCCTCCATGCATGAAGAAGATATGCTCCGGACAAAGTCATTCTTGAATTTGACCTTTGACCTCTAAGTGTGACCTTGACCTTAGACCTAGGGACCTGGTTTTTGCGCATGACACTCCGTCTCATGATGGTGAACAACTGTGCCAAGTTTCATCAAAATCCCTTCATGCATGTAGAAGATATGCTCCGGACAAAGTCTGTGGACGCCGCCCGCCCGCCCGCCCGCCAGGGGCGTTCCCATAATACGTCCCGTTTTTCAAACGGGCGTATAAAAAAAAAAATTGCAAGTCCACACAAAAATCTTAACCAGGTAGAGATTGGTCAAAATACACCTCAAAGTTGGATGTAGCAGGCATGTTGTACTACAGAAAAGTGGTCTCGATTTTCCCTACGACTAGTAATGAAAAAGTAACACTATAAGCTATTTATAGTAACAACAAAGGGAAGTAATTCTAAAGCAGGGAACTGCGCATGACACTTCGTCTCATGATGGTGTATAATTGTGCCAAGTTACATCAAAATCCCTACATGCATGAAGAAGTAATGCTTCGGACAAAGTCATTCTTGTATCTGACCTTTGGCCTCTAAGTGTGACCTTGACCTTAGACCTAGGGACCTGGTTCTTGCGCACGACACTCCGTCTCGTAGTGGTAAACATTTGTGCCAAGTTATATCAAAATCCCTCTATGCATGAAGAAGAAATGCTCCGGACAAGGTTTTCATTCTTGCATCCTTTGACCTCTAAGTGTGACCTTGACCTTAGACCTAGAGACCTGGTTCTCATACATGACACTCCGCCTCGTGGTGGTGAACATTTGTGCCAAGTTATATCAAAATCTCTCCATGCATGAAGAAGAAATGCTCCGGACAAAGTTTTCATTCTTGTATCCTTTGACCTCTAAGTGTGACCTTGACGTTAGACCTATGGACCTGGTTCTTGCGCATGACACTCCGTCTCATGATGATGAACAATTGTGCTGACTTTCATCGAAATCCCTCCATGCATGAAGAAGAAATGCTCCGGACAAAGTCATTCTTGAATTTGAAATTTGACCTCTAAGTGTGACCTATACCTTAGACCTAGGGACCTGGTTCTTGCGCATAACACTCCGTCTCATGATGGTGAACAACTGTGTTTTTGGAAAGGAATTTACATAAGCTATCAGCTTGTTTTCCAATCCATGTATTTGACATGTAAAAATTTGTTGTACATGTTATGTGTATGTTGCTTAAAAAAAATAATAAAATATTGTTTAAACTAACTGTGCAAAGTTTCATCAAAATCCCTCCATGCATGTAGAAGATATGCTCCGGACAAAGTCTGTGGACGCCGCCCACCCACCCGCCAGGGGCGGTCCCATAATACGTCCGGTTTTTCAAACGGGCGTATAAAAATCGTGTGATGGCTTGTTGCATAAACTTACACGATCCCTACAAGTTGGTTAAAGATGTGTGTGAAATGGGAGTTGTGACAACCACTTTAAAATCCCCAAGTACTTCTTATCAAGGTTTCTAAGCCCCCCATTTTTACCATGCTTTTTTGAATACTGATTTATATGATTTATTATTTTGTGTCGTTGTTTGGTATGTTCATGGTGTTTTCTCTCTCAAACAAACTAAATCTTATTTTGAATTCATGATTATAACATATCCAAAAACCTTGTTGTTGACATTTCGATATAATTCTTGCTCCCCTCACTTTGGGTGATTGTGCGAGAATCTGGGTAGGAAGAATCGGCCGATTGTATGTCTGCAAAACCACAGTCACGAACAGTCTATAGTTTCATCGCAAACAATTTAAGCCATTAAAATCTAAACCATACGTACAATATGATGACATTCGATCGACAGACGAAACAACTAGTGTGTGAAACCAAATATAAAAACATTAGTGTATATGCTAAACGGCAAATGGCAGTCTAATGTTAAAGTGGAATAATGGACATTTTTCAAGTAAAAATCCAGCTGAAATAGATGTGTGTGTAAAAAGGTTGGAGGAAATTATAGCTTTTAATCCAATATACCAAACTCTTTCTGTAACCAGTACAAAATAATAAGTTTCCAAATATGACTTTTCTTATTTTGACTGGGGTAGTCTTTTTAAGAAAAGCCAAACTGCACGCAGGAGTTGCTTCCCTTCAACTTCAGAAATCTCTCTGCCTATAGATAAGGGAAATCACTGCATAGAAGATTGAAGAAAAGAACTATTATTTTATAAGTCCGATTTCTTTATTACTGAAGATTCAGCTTCATATACTTTTGCGACATTATCGTTAATTTAACACATTTAAATGCATAGCAACTGAAAATTGCTTTTATAAAACATAAACCAAAAACACACTATGTGCAGTAAGATGCTCATAATGCCGCTTTAAAAGCCATTACTACAAGTACAAGGTGAATTGTCAGCGAAGGTTAAGCTTATCTAAAAGAATATTTCTGTGGCTGATTTAAGAAAAGAAAATATCTAAGCACCCTGTTTTAGTGTAACTGAACGAGCAATTACGAAAATTGTGGTCTTTACGGGACATTTGGAACAAAAAGAAGCGATCTTCATAAAATAAACTGTCTACTTTGACATAATATATATCGATACTGAACAATTATTGCAAGCAAACAAACACATAATTGCCCCATCATTTACTGCAAATTGGTGTACATGAGACTTTTCTGCTGCAGATTATCCCTCATATCTTAAGATATTGTTCTTCACTCAACCTACTGCGCCATCAAGCCAACTTTTGAATTTACTTCATATACTTACTTCCTTACTTAGTTTTTTAAGAGTGCTAAGTAGTGAAAGTTTACTTACTTGTTGCTAAAAATAAAAAAACCATAATAATTAGCGGTACTTATACCATGTGCATCTTGTATGTACATATTTACAAATGATAGTTAAAATGGAGGGTGTGGTTAGCATTTACCTTTGTTTCTATACGATGGGCAGTTGATGTAACAGCTACAGCTAGGCTTTGAGGTCACAACTTGTATGTAGTATGACCTTTGAAGAGTTATACGTCACGTTCAGATGTTTTAGCATTATTGTAATACACAATAGGTATAAGAATAAAATTATATGTGAAAATAAGAGGTCTAATTGCAAGGTTGTGAATGGCCTATAAGAATCTCAGGTGATTGAAACAGCAGAAGTTTGACGTGATGTAATTGTTTGTTTGTTTGTTTGTTTTGGGTTTAACGCCGTTTTGCAACAGTATTTCAGTTATGTAACGACGGGCAGTTAACCTAACCAGTGTTCCTGGATTCTGTACCAAAACTAACCTGTTCTTCGCAAGTAATGCCAACTTCCCCACATGAATCAGAGGTGGAGGACGAATGATTTCAGACACAGTGTCTTTTATCAAATCGTCACGGAGAACATACGCCTCGCCCAGGGCCCGAACTCTTAAATTCTCTTATTGCTAATTTATGATTTGTAAGCTACAATAAATAGCAGGCTTTTTATAAACATCGAACTGGAAGGTAGAAATAACAGCAAAAATTTAATAAGATTATGAGTCATCCTTTCATCCATCAAACTTAGTCATTAGGTTTCACAATCTATCAATTGGTTTACTCTCCATTCTTCGTATACATTGTTTTTAAGTGTCTTATCAAACATTGCTGGAAATAGTGCTGCTGATCTCACTGAAGCCACGAAAGAATTTCTATTGTTTGATTATTGTCTGGAATAGGCCTGGGGTATTTAAGCATCCGAATAGTTCCTTTCTAATAGGTAAAGAATAACATTAGGTTGAATCATAACATATTCATTTTTGGAAACAACTGAATGTTTTCGTCTTTTGTCATTCACTGCAAAATCAAAATGGTACCACCTTAAGTGACAGACTAATGGTGTTTTAAAATTTAGATACTCCATTTTTTGTAAATAAACATTGGTGCTAATTCTGTTACAAATAGTTTAAATACTGAAGGCGTAAATTAGTTTGAGTTATTCATGAGAATGACGAAACATGTAATTTTCGTAAAATCTCACAGAAAATAATGGATGCCTTTATTTCATTATAGAAACCAAGTATGTCTCGCACGGCATTTGCTATGACAGTAAAACAAACGAAGCACTCTTGTGCATTAAACATACAAATGTGATATGGATTGAATTGTTTCGTGCGAATCGTGTATCAAAGGTATGTACGATAAATCAATAACTTGTTATAATGGCAATGAAGAATGGATTTCAATGAAAGCTATATATCTCCATCAAATATCCTAAAGACAATCCAATTTATGATATGAGCCACGCCATGAGAAAACCAACATAATGGCTTTGCGACCAACATGGATCCAGACCAGCCTGCGCATCCGCGCAGTCTGGTCAGGATCCATGCTGTTCGATAACAGTTTCTCTAATTGCAATTGGCTTTGAAAGCGAATAGCATAGATCCTGACCAGACTGCGCGGATGCGCAGGCTGGTCTGGATCCATGCTGGTCGCAAAGCCATTATGTTGGTTTTCTCATGGCGCGGCTCATATTGTTTGTAAAATACTCTGATCATGGATTTTATTTGATAACACATGCGACAAAGAAATCTTCCCACGTAATGAGTACATGACAAAAAACATACGTATAAGCATTTTAGTAAACAGTCACTTTTTAAAAAGGAATACACTGAGCCTAGAGTTTATTTCTCCGGAAGAGAAAACACCATTTTTGCCATTATGAATAAACTTTGTCTGTTTTCAAGCCTGAAAGAAGGTGGGATCTATTGATTTTGATAAGAAGACTAAACAAATACTCTTTTTATTACCTCACGCAAACAAATGCGCATTGTGAGTTCATTAGCGCGTATTTGGTTTCGTTAAAGGTGATCAGATGATAGCATATCCTCTGTAATAGAACATACATCGACTGCTGAATGGTTACTAAATGTTTAATATGAAAACATATGTACTGATTTGAGGTGTTCAACTTATATTTCTACACATTACGAATACACATGTATGTTAAATGATCAGTATCTCATTTCAACAAATATTCGATTTAAGATCCATTAAAGTGACCAATCTTTCGGCAATGCTTAGACCAAGATGGCAAAGGTGTGTTAAAAGTTTCTTGACCCACTGTCTTCCATGGTCGTTAAAACCAATTTCAATTGCTCCTCGGGTCTTTATATAGCTCTTATATGGTCGTCTATAAGTTAGGATTCCCCACATACCATTGGGGATAGGGGATGCGTCTAGAAATGTTATAATCCATCCAATTAGGAAGCAATTAAACAAATCGTTCTAGAGTTTAGACAATCCGAAGTGCTTAAATGTATACACAGATGCGCGGTATCGATAAAACATCAAACATCATGCGAAACATTCTGGAAACAGACTAGACACATTTTCCCAAAAATAAGTCTTAAAAGGTTTAGATTTTTATTAAATCATTTTCTTTAAAAGATGTAGAATCTGCTTTATGTATTGTCACTCTTTATTGCCGCCTTTTCTGAAAGAGCACAACACCTATGCCCCTACGTTGATCATAGCCTCATTAAAAATTACAACTTTTCCATATCTGATTGAACATTGATGTATACAGCCTCCAAGAACTTGCTCTTTGTTTAATGATTTGTGCAGTATTATGCAACTTTTTGTGTAACTTTTTTTCCAACTTTTAGAACAAAATATGGTTAAAAGGCTAAATAAAAACTATTATCTTGTTGCAATGAGTGACCTCTATCTTTATGTCAGTAAACTGACTTTTGATGTACGTAGTAACAATAGGTGTTGTCTAAACATTCAGTTTTAGAACGATCCCACCAATAATACTAAGTCCACAGCTTTGTATCCCTAGTTTGTAATGAATACTTGGTCAAGAGCTCAAAGAAATATTATATCCAATCTCATTTATTTCTTTCTTACATGACTGTTAAGGATGTAGGAGCAAATTTTTTCTAACGTTAAGAATTTTTTGATACTCTGTGAGCTTGAAGAACATTAGTTTCTAAGACAAACAAGAGAAGAAAAAACACAGGTCACCGAACTCGTTTTATTTTTATAGGTCATTTTCTTCACCCACTGTTTAAGCATTTCTGAAATTTTGTAAAATTGAAAAAATGGTGGTACTTTATAAAACATATAATATCCCATTTAATGTTATAGGGATTTCACGTCTTACAGGTTAATATGAATACAAGGTGATGTCAGTATTATATAAGCATAAATGTCACTAACAAATCTCTTTCATTTTTACCTGTTGACATAATTATACCATTCACTTTATTTTCAATGGAAAAAATGTATTTAGATTTACAAAAAAAAAATTCTGACGGTAAGATTTTCAAAATATTTTGCAGCTTTCATGACACACAAAAATGCTTCAAAACGGAAAGAAAAAATGTTGGGGTCACTGTGCATCTAAGAGATTTATTAAGAAAAAACTGTTAAAAACTGGTGATTTTTTTATATCTTTTGTACTTTTTGTTTTAATCTATATTTTCTAGATAAAGTAAAGTGCTATCTTGAAAACTTTTATTTCAATTATAGCTTATTGTTATATGTATCAGTCAGAAAAATATCAAAACCAAACCTGATCTACTTTCATAGATATTTGAAATTACCTACCCCTACCCCTACCCCATTGTAAATCTAAGGTCAATTTTAGGCAAATGCCAGCCAAAAATAAAGGTGAAATTTTTTTTTCGCAAAAAGTAGAATCTATTTGGTAAAATGGTACATTATAAGTCATATTTTAATTACTTAGCATTGATCTTTGGCCAAAATTTTGTTAGAAAGCAATATTCGAAGAAACATTTTTTAAAATGGCGGATATCCTGAAAAAAAAACGCTCGTACATCCTGAAGTCTTCAAAAAGCCGAGGAACTATAATTGTTATGTTGTGATATATTTTACAATTTAGAAATATTCTAATATAAGTACATCTATCAAAAGTAGGCTTATAGAAATCAGGAGAGCCAATCATATTATCCTATGCCTTTATGTGTTGTACCTTTTGCATAATAATTATTACCATGTTTTGACCCGAACGCACTTGCTGATATACATGTAGATGACAGCAACGATCACTACTTGTATGCCATTAAGATTCCAGATACAGCGCCGTATGAACACATCTGTGGATGTCTCTAAATTGTTATTGGTACTTGTAACATGTGCAGATATAGAAATCTGCTCAACTTCCGGTGGACGGCAGAACATATTTCCACTACCGTCCATGAACAGGCTCAATTAAACTTAGATGCAACATTTTCATTTTGTCGTGTTGTATGGCCAATTGAGCTTCCACTTTTTCTATTTATTGTAGGATGACAAATTAAGCTTTTGATCGATACCTGATAAATTTTAATTATCACTGTACGGTGAGAGTTACGGTATAAACCATTCAATATCATTCAATATTAGCTACTAGTATATTAAATAGTTCATTAGATAGCAGGCCAGCTTCATGGATGTTATAGGGAAATTAGTGCTTAAGTTGCGTCTTGTTTCCTGTTAGTTTATTGCATACTATATACGTGTTTATTGCATGTATAATTATATCTAGTCAAAGTTATCTCTTCATATTACTCGAAAAATGGTAAAATACTCACACACATAGTACAACAGGGAATGTTCGTCTTACAAAAGAAAATATAAAAAGGATAAATATTTTCTAAAACACTTTTAAGACCACAAATGATGCCAATGCTGTTCATAATACAATGATAGGTTTATAAATGTCTGATAGTTCAGTTACATGTTCATTGCTTCCAAATGATCTTTTTACAGATTTTATTATCTATCACAACAGCAATTTTTAAGTGCCGTTTGCCTGCTGTAAAATGTCTCCCCTTATTTGGATTCAGTGTTGTTATATTTTCTGGTCCTTTGGGATCATGGAGTACATTCACCATATGTGAAATAGAGTTCCGCTTAAGCCAGTGATAGGGAAGTGACAGGTGTTGCACATTTCATTATCTTTCATAAACAGACTCAATCAAACCGAGTCTGCTATTATTATTCTTGGTTGCATTCTTTGTTTCCAAAGGATCTTTTTTACAGATTTTATGTATACTATACAACAATTAATGTGTCATCAAATTTATACTAAATACAAGTATTTAACAAAACAGGTAATTGTTTTAGTTCTACCGACTAAAAGTCATTCCATTGGCAAACATTTTAAAGCGTATTGTTTTCAAATGAGGGGGAAACTGCGAAATGATTCCATACTTGTTTAACACTTTTGAATCGTAAAAAATAGAGTATAGAAATGATTCAGCAGTGAAAATAACACAAGGTAAAATGAGCACGTTCCGCTCATTGTAAACATATGAATGAGATATAGAAGATATTTGTTTGTTTTAGTGTAAGATCGAAATATATTTCACCGAGTGAACACTATAATGCACTATTTTAATTTAATTAAAATTTAATTTAATTTAATTTAAATTTTGGTGTTCACGAGTGAAATATATTTCGATCTTTCACTGAAACAAACAAATTTTCTATTTATTTTATGCATTTTTAATGATTTTAACCAAAATATATACAGTTTGTCCGCGCAACATCACGTGCATCGTATCATAACGTGATAATGTCGTGACGTCAGGATGTCTTTGTAGAAAAACTATAAATAGTTCTATTACGTTTTCTGATTTGATTTCTTTGACATCTTATTATGATAAAATGTAAATATTTATGATATTTTTATTATTTTTATACATTTTTACTTTTACTGAAGAATATTTTGCAAGGAGTAGTTTCCTATCATTAGCTCGACTATTCGAAGAATAAGTAGAGCTATCCTACTCACTACGGCATCGGCGTCACACCTTGGTAAGTTTTTCGTACCAGTCCACATTTTGACAAAGTCTTTCGAGATAAAGCTTTGAACCTTTCAACACTTGTTTACCATCATCATGGCCAGTTATAGGCAAGAGCACATAACTCCATCATGGATTTTGGCTGAATTATGGCCCCTTTTGACTTAGAAATCATGGTTAGGTTTTTCGTACTAGTTCATATTTTGACAAAGTCTTTTAAGATAAAGCTTTGAAACTTTCAACACTTGTTTACCATCACCATGGCCAGTTATACACAAGAGTACATAACTCCATCAGGGATGTTGGCTGAATTATGGCCCCTTTCGATTAGAAATCTTGGTTAAGGTTTTCGTACCAGTTCATATTTAGACAAAGTCTTTTGAGATAAAGCTTTGAAACTTTCAAACTTGTGTACCATCACCATGTCCAGTTATAGGCAAGAGCACATAACTCCTTCAAGGATTTTGGCTGAATTATGACCCTTTTTGACTTAGAAATCTGGGTTAATATTTCGTATCAGTTCATATTTTGACAAAGTTTTTTGAGATAAAGCTTTGAAACTTTCAACACATCTTTACCATCACCATATCCTGTTATAGGCAAGAGTACATAACTCCATCAAGGATTTTGACTGAATTATGGCCCCTTTTGACTTAGAAATCTTGGTTAAGTTTTTCGTACCAGTTCATATTTTTTTGTAAAGTGTTTGACATATGGCTTTGAAACTTTTATCACTTGTTTAGTATAAAAGTCTCTATCTGTAGGAAAGAGAACATAACTCTGTCATCTATTTTGGCTGAATTATGGCTCTTTTTGGACTTTGAAATTGGTTCTGTTTTCGTACAAGTCCATGTTTTGTCAAAACTATTTGACATATGGCTTTTAAACTTTGAACACTTGTTTATCATTATCATTTACATCTGTAGGTAAGAGAACATAACTATTTTGACTGAATTATGGCCCTTTCTGGACTTTGAAATTGGCTCATATATTCCCATTTAGTGCAAGACTTATCGAAATCAAAGTAATACAGGAACATTGTTTGCCTAATCTATTTATTTCTTTTGTCTGAATATCCTTGGAAATATTTTGACCCCATTCTTCAATCAATTCTTCGAATAGTCGAGCGCGCTGTCATCAGACAGCTCTTGTTTATATATTCATATCATTTCGCATTCAAATGTAGTTCCGTACCAGTGAAAAATAAAAATGATATTTTCACTGTTTGAAACTGAAAATATGAATTTTATTTCACTGATAAATTTCAGTAATTCACAAAAGAGTATAAAGTAAGTTTACATAATTAACGTTTCTCGTTTGGCTAGAAATAAATTGAAGAGATATAAATGATATAAATGATCATTTGACAGGTGCACACTAACATCGAAAAATAGAACTCAATAGCAATACCTATAAGAGAAACGCTTACTAGTTTAACTTTGGAATCTACGTTTTCAAATACCACACCTTCCCCTCGGTCATAATGAAATATTTTACTCACAACCATATGAGAACACATTTAAGTAAATTTGCCATTGAATCTAGTCATCCTAAACCGATCTTCATCACATGTCAAGAAATAAGTATTTCATTTATATTGCCCAGTTATCCTAATCGTTTCACGCTATCAATATATATAGGGAAGTAAACCTCACCTGTTCTCAAATACGTTGTGACTAAGGGAAATTCATCGGGGATGCTGGATTATTTGTTTTCAACGTACAAAAGAAAGTCAAATTAATTACGAAATATAAATCATTTTCAAATAATCTGTGCATAGAAAGACATCAATCTCTAATATTTTTCAACGCAACTGAACAATTCGTGGTTCCATGATCGACTAGCAACCCACACACATACCAAATATTGATTTTTAAATTTGAATTTCAGAAACAGATCAATAAAATGTACGCTCTTCAACTTCTTTAGGGTATATCTGGTTGTGTCGTTAATCAATCATTTCTTTGTTCATTTATTTACTGTTTTGCATCTGTTTACCATTACCCTGCTAAATTTCTATGAATTTGTCCATCTTTCAATTTGGACAGTACCATTAACTGTTAAAAGGGGTGCTCACCAAAAAGATACTGACTGAATGGCGAACGGTGCAGATCTCGATCAGACTGCACGGATTATGATCTACACTGGTCGCAAAGGCAGAATCATTCGTGTCCAGCATGATCAGGGTTAAGAAATTACTTGTTTTTCATTAGGATATTTATGGTCTCAGTGTCACTTTATTTGAATGACATGCAGTCTGGATCAGTCCCATGAAATTTACTTTCCAAAGGGCATATTTTGATATAAATGCAAGAAACAAATGTTTTATTTCTCAACTTTTATGTTATGTCTACCTTGGATTGGCATTTAGTATTATCATTTCCATCACTTTAGCTATTAATGTTATGTTTCGGTGTCGAAAGTCCATTAATAGCGGATTCTGGTCGTTATTCATTGCTTCTACTCTGTGGTAATTGTTTTATATAAATATTCTCTCACTTTAGGCTAGAAAGCAATGGCATCGTAATAGCATGCACAATTCGTCAAAAATGACAATTCTTTGGAATGGCTTTTAACAAGCGTAATGTAAATCAAAAACACACTTTGTTACCCTTTAAGGTATCCGATCCACAAATAAGCAAGTTCTATGTAACAGTACTATCACACTATAAAATATATCAAATATTGATGCCCGATAAGTTCGTATAATTTTGATATCATTTGAAAGCGTAATGTCTACTGAAAAAGAAAATGTAAATTACATGACAAAATATGTTATAATTATTGTTATTTTTTTTTTTTTTTACTTTATAGTTTTCAATGATATTTCAACAGAAATCCAGTAACTGCAGTGTAAGATTTATCAATTCGCGGTATGACTGTAGTGATGTGTGCATATTATGTATGGTCATCTTGTTTACAAATTCTTGTTCAGCAGACACAACTCTTTCAAATGATACCAAGAAAACATGGGGTCACCAGGCATCGAAATGTTACCTCATTGCTTGTGACAACTTCATACAAAATACGAACCGTTTGCACAAGAATGTATGTTTTGTATGTTATCTCGTATCATCAGTCAAAATTTGTCAAAATTTGATATCAGATGACATTGTTTTCTTCTTATATCAAGGGAAAAGCGCATCTACAGTAAAATCAATGGCTTGAGTTAAAAATTCAGTTACAGGTCGAAGTTGTATACTATGTTGCAAAAGAAAGTGTGCACTTAGGTTTCGTCAATTTATGTATACTGTTTCGTCCAAAGTATTTTATTTTTGGTACCAATATATAGGGAATTTATGACCAATTTGATATGCATCGGTTGTTCTCAAATTGTGTCATTTAAGGGGATTCTTAACTATTCAAAGACCACAAGGGTTAAAAACAAAAGTTGCAAATCCCTCTCTTATCAGATTATCTAAAATATTCTGCCTGTATTTCGAATTAGTTTTCATTTTTGTTTCAATATCGTGAGTGACCACCTCTACTATTGATGCAAGCATTGATGCGGTCGCGCATGGACCTAACGTAACGTAAAATGACGACACGAGTAATGTTATTCCATTCTTGGGTAAGAGCGTTTTGAAGATCATTCAGGTTGTTTATACCGCCTCTCGACCTGCCCCTGCGAGCAATCTCGTCCTGAATATGCTCAATAGGGTTCATATCTGGTGAGAGGGCAGGCCTGGACAACATGTTGACGTAAGTGACGGTGTCACCCCTAGGAAGCATTGTTAATGCTTCAATTCGCTGACTTTCACTTAGTCGTGACATTTTATTACAGCACAGAATTGAAATCTAATATGTTTTTCCTTTCACCAAAGGCGTAAGGAAAGTGACAAAACATGTTTTTATAGACATTTTGTACATTTTTGTACATTTTCCATTGGCAGCACATGCAAATCGTGCAAAAGGACGTTATCGCTTGTAACCTTAAATACACCATGTTTTTATCGTACGATTTTCAGGAAAACGATAGTACATGCTTCGAGCATAGTATGTTGAAAATTTGAGATCGATACGTTTTTTAAAACTGGAGATATTCAAATTTAAAAAGTGCACACACGTTTTTGCAACAGAGTGTATTTCAGTGATACATTATATAATAAGCTGATGTACAGTTGCGTAATACAAACAAAGGCAAACAAGACGCACGGCAACTTATTTGTTTGCTAATACAATCATCTACTTTATTCCTGACACAGATTCCATTTCCTTTTCACACTAATGAAAATTATCTAAAAATAAATAAAGTATTTATGGCAAATAACAGAAATAAGAAATAGAAACTTTTGCATATTAAGTTTGGCATGTAAATGGAAAATTTTCTGTAAGGGTGCGACGTATAATGACCTTTAAATACCACGACTAAATTTCTTTTTCTTTCTTTCTTTCTTTCTTTCTTTCTAGAGAATGATTTAATGAAAGCATCTCGATGATGTCACGACGTCTAAACGTCGTTGGAGTGCGATTACCGTGCGCCGGGTTCGTGTAAGTGACTGTTTTCGAGGAAAGGTAACTTCAGACTGTATGATCATAATCAAGTCAAATTTGCAGTGCAGTTAGCAGAAAGCATGAAGGTGTAATTTGTGTTCAACATCATTAAAGTATATAACAGCTAAAACAAATCTACATTATTTTTAACAGCCCTCGTAGTGTCACAGCACATAGTTCTATTATAGTGCAACAATATGTTTTTTAAGATGACCTTATACAACCTTCTACAAATATGCATTCGAGCACAAACAGGTAACAGTTATACTATGATGTCACCAATGAAATGTCCTATATATCACGAATGGAATGCCCTATATGTCACCAGTGGAATGTCCTAATATATGCCTCCAAAGGAAATATCCTATATATCACCAAAGAAAGCCCTATAATATTATGTCACCATTAGAATGTCCTTAAGTCACCAATGGAATGCCCAATAATCACTAATGTGATGTCCTTATTGTCACAGATGGAATGTCCTATAGATGCAAACCAGGTGAGGCTTATGTTTGTTTAGGAAACAATTGAATTATAAGTGAAAAAATTAAAAGCAAAATCAAACAACAAGATACATTGGAAAATACGGTGTACGAATTATTTGTTTGGATAAATAAACCCAGAAACTTACAACATATGTTCTCCCACGATCTAATGAAGTGACATGTTTTTGTTAGCTGACATAAAATCGATTTCAATCAGTTAAATAATTTAATAGAATAACTTTATTTACCGAAAAACATGGTATAACTATAAATCGCTAGAGACCAATTTAGCTACAAATTTAATTGAAAATGTCCGAACCGTGTGCATTTTATCATAGATTGCTTTTCGACTAATTTACAGATGGACGTTCATGACATGCCGATACAGGAGAACAATGTAGTAACCGAACCATTAAAAGAGGGATTTATTAGGAAATGAAGTACCTTTCTTCTGTGATTAATATTAGTATAAGTCTGATACGTACAGCAGTGGTTGGCTTTACTGAAATACATTCTGAATCGTCAGCATAGTGACTGATTGATTTAAATCAACCAACAGAACAGCTTTAAGTGGTTGCAAAATGCTGGAAGTTTTATTCTCTCTGTCACACTGATTTCACTTAAAGTTAACTGGAGAATTTCCTCCACGTCATGAAGAAATGAATCGTCCTATTATTTTATATCAACACAACGGAATATCATTAATAAAACCGAAACTTTTCAAAGTTTTAATTGGCATATGAAGTTAATATATCTAGTTCCGAAGCTGCCAAAAGCTCTAATCAAAACAAGTTTTCTTTACGTTCAAGATACGTAGGCATTCTGCAGCTATTGCAATTTCAAAAAAGTAATCAAAGGAACATAGATTTTAGCATAGATTAAGTTTAGATCCTCTGAAGCACTTCTGCATTATTTTTATATTCAAGGTACAACATTGATATATGGACCTCTGTGGTCGAGTGGTCAGTATCACTAGCCTCTTATCGATGTGGTTTAGAGTTTTTAATGTGAGAATGCAATCCAGTTGGCTTACGGAAGGTCGGTAGTTCAACCAAAATGCCCACCCGTACCTGAAATAATGCCCGGAGAGGCACCTGGGGTCTTTCTCCACCGAGATATGCTAGAATGTAGCTATAATTGCGTCGATATGATGCTAAAGGTAACGAAAACTAAAGAAGAGTTATTTAACTGACCTAAAGGAGGAAAAAAAGACAATTGTTTATTGTACAGAGGGTGTTGTTTCTAGGGATTAGTTTACTAAATAATAAAAAAAAAATAGATGAAAACCAATCCAGTTGAACAGACAGTTTTTACGAGGTTCCTTCTCAGATGTTATTGACACGGATATAGCTGTATTTCATTTTTTCTCAGAAAAAATAAATTAGAAAAACTGACATATTCGATTGTCTTTAAGGTTTGCAAGTATACCCGAATGACACTTCTGGCATGAAATACCATTGATATTGACTATTTGTGTGTGTGTATATATATACTAGAACATAATCAGTACGAAGTCAATATACACAATATACAATATACAATATACACACACACCGTTGACTTCGTACTGATTATGTTCTAGTTATACGTTTGGACAGAGAATATTTAAAATCGACCTTAAGAGATTGACGTAAAGAAATAAAAACCGAAACTAAGATGATGGAAGCTGATTTAAACTTGTAACGGAGAAGATATGGCATCAGTGATATTGTGGACTTGATCTAAGCAGATAATGAGCTAAGCAGCTATATTAAATCTTGTTGCGAGAACTATAAAGTAATAGTCAAACGTAGCCATTTACCGACTAATCCCTGTGTGCGAATGTGTCATTATATTGTTACTGATACATCTCAACATCATAAATGTGACACCCAGTTTGAGTTAATTTAGAATTGTATGGTATTCCCTTAAACCGTTAAACCATTAACAAAGTATCTAGAATTGATAATTGGCAGTAATCAGGAATTAATCAAAAAGCTTTTCTCGGATGAAATATGTCATTAACTTGGCAGCAAATGTATTTGTCACATCAAAACTCAATCAAGAAGATGCTGCATTGATATCAGACCGATGCAAAATCGAAAACGAAGACTCCCACGTAAAGGCGTGCAATTTCAAATGCAACTGTGCTATTTTTACTACAACAAAAAGCAGTTTTAAAACGGATTAAAACTTAATTAATCATCATGATATCATGAAACTAAATGTAATTTTAGAAGCGGATTAAAACTTAATCAAGCATCATGGTATCATAAATTCATCCAGTAAAAATGTTAGTTTTATGTGAAATTTTGCTGGGCAGATTAAAATACGAGGCCTCAATAATTTTTTTACAAATCGGGGTCTATGGGAAAATCACAACTCCAATTATAGTTAGGGTACGAAAACTCCCACAATGTAGATTTTACTGAAATATCTTATAGTTGTTCGTTTGTCTGTTTTCATTCTAATCTTCAAGTATGAAAGCTTATTTTTGAGATATGATTAAGGAGAATCCCAAACTTGATTCTAGTTTTATGATGTCACTTGGAAATATTTCAGGGGTCTTTTTCTTATATGATTAAACCTAACAAATGTAAAAAAGGATAGTAACGTTGCTAGTTTCATCAGTTTACACAATAGCTACAATTACAAAATAGACACTGTCAGATATTAACACTGACAAATAGATAGAATATTTTCTATCAGCGCAATTTGTGTTTTGGTTCTTTCCCTACTGTGACAGTGCAGTTTAGACTATTGAAAATATAACAAAGTCCCTAGGTCATAGGCCTAGACTCTAAGACAATCTATTAGAATCCAAATAAATCGAGTGTCATCAAAGTGCACTGCACAGAATGGTTTGGTTCATTTGAGAAACATATGCGTGCTTGCTGGTGTCATTCCTACTGGAACACTGAACATAATGAATACGTTCGTTTTTACTTAAGTGCGTATTGAATAAGCTCTTGCGTCGGCTTACCTGTTTCAGCTGAGCACTATCAACTGAACTGTTTACTTTGCATAACGAAAATATTCCGTTTGAACGTTGAGCGTGTAGTTAACCTACATTATCAGAAATACTTCAAGGCTATCGAAATTAAAAGGCAAAATTAATTAAACACATTTTCCAAAGTGCTCCGTGACATTCTACTGGCATCAGCAAAGTTATTTATTATAACGGATTTCAATAACAAAGAAAGCACCAAGCTTGGTAGCTACTGAAATGATGCTGAACTCACGTGCCAAGGTTCTTTAGCATTCGCTTGACAGGTCTGTGTTAATATCAAGAGTCTTTGAAGCTAATAACCGCTTCTCGTATATTCCCTTTCACAAAAAAATAAGTGAACATTTCAAAAGCATACGAAAATATTTTGGAAATACGGAACGCGACTTAGAAAAATAATACCAGAGTCGGCCTGATTTACTAGTCTGTCCACGAGAGGAAATTATACGTGCAACACCCTTCACGTCCAAACACAGAATTCTATTATAAAAAACTTAAACCAAATTAACATAACTGTATTACAGCACAGAGAATAAGTACGCGATACTTTTTACGACATACACTGTTGTGATGGTTAATTAAATCTATAACTCTACATATTTTATAAGATTATTCTTTGAAAGCATATAACCCAACCAAGCAGTTTGAGTCTTTTCATTAAGCAATAGAATTCTGATATAATTGAAAGTTGTGCGGACTACAAAAAATATAACCTTTCTCTTCTCGTTTTTCAATTAAGAACTTCCATTATCAGTGGAACTGCTCATTATACCATCAGTACTAAATGTGTATCTGTATATAACAAATCAGTCACGCCCCTAGGTAATGCTGTCTCTAACAATATGCTGTTAGTTCAGACAACCTGATAAATCATTGATTTTAAGTCGCCATCTACTAACCTTAGTTGTGTTGATGTGACTAAATCGAACAACCCCCCCCCCCCCCCTCCACCCCACAAAAAAATAAATAAAAAAAGGAATAAAACATTGCCTTTCGATAACACAGGCAAGTTACATGCACATACAAAGTTATATGAACCAGTGGAATATACTATATACATAATTTCCGACTCTAATGTCTGTTTATAAAACAAACGGAAAATTTAGGTATCATAATACATGTACATTTTTTGATAAAAAATATTGACCAACAAAAATATTGACCAACGATTCAGGATAGATAAATGTTGCATATATCAAAATAAATTCACCCTCGGCCCAATACCTTTTGTGTTTTCGTCAATTCTACCATATTACCAATTACCAATCGAAAAACACTAGACTCGCACAGTTGCAAGCTTAATTAAAATTTGAGAGCAAAGTATTTCCAATAATCCTAAAGGACATGTTTGACAGCTTTACTTGATATGACATTGATGTTAACAACCTGGGTATGTCTACATACTTCGAACTCGTCGTATGACACTCTAAGTATGTCTAAATTAATCAACCTTTGCTTATGAAATTAATTTCGATTCGAAGGAAACGAATGTCTCAGATTAATACATAAAATCTGACATGGATGGCATTTATAAAGATTTACTTTAAGAAATGATAATGCAAACACTTTGGCAAATGCAGTTTATTTAACATTATAACGTAGATATGATATTGATTATATGCTCATGGTTTTCACGCATTTTGTATGCAGGGCCTTTCATATTGTTTCAATACATATATGTAAAGGGAACAAAAACTCCTACAAACAATTGTTTGCGAAGGTAAATTAGGAACACAACAATATCATAATCAGTTAATTTGGAATTGATTTTCTTAAACAGTGATAATTAGCATTAATCAGGCTTAAAGCGGTACTCTACTCTAATTCACAACTAACTACACAGTCATAGGGAGCTAAATATGGCTTTTCTCAGATGAAACGTGTCATTAACTAGGCAGCAATAAAATGCTTTAAAAATGTATCTGTCACATCAAAACTCAATAAAGATGCTGCTGCACTGATATTAAACCGACTGGTCTTTATAATAATTGGTGCCGGTGACGTTACACGATGCTAGGAAACAAAATCTTTAACTGAGTTGTCTACATGAGAATGTCTTTCGCTGACACGGTGTTCAGATGAAATCGGTGCAATTTTTTTCAAGACGGACGCGTGTGTTATTGTCTCTTCGTGGTAAGTATGAATATTCATAATTGTAATGACATAGGTAATGCATAATAAGGAAGATGTACCCACATAGAGGCGTGTAGTTTTACATACGATCTAGATTTGCAAACTGCAGTGGGACAAAGAACAACATAGTACGATTTTCATCAGCTGCAGCCTATAGTTATGACATGCCTGTACGTTCGGAAAAAACATTTTCCATAATAAAATCAGATAGTATATTTATTTTAGCAAGTAAAACGTTAAGATCGAGTAATTGTTTGCTGGACTGAATTGCATAGAAGTTTTCATCATTAATACGCTTATGGTAAAACACAGCTGTTTTTTCTATAGTATGGCCAAGTAAGATCTTATATTTGGAACTTAGAAAATTGTTAAAATTTTAAAACTATCAAAGTTTTTAGAGCTTTACACGAGACATATCTATTGGTTTCAAGACTTGAGCAATGTAACCATTCAGCTCTATAAACTATATGCCATAATCTTTATTTCCACCGAAAATGAACACCCACTATAGCAACTATCTCATAATTAAAGCTCATGCCGCCAAAGAAGACGTTTGATATTAAAATGTCGAGACACTTACACAGGATGATAATAAATGTGTTACTTCGCAGCAGTCTCAAGCACTGTCATGATGGTTTATGAAAATTGTTGACTGTGCTAATTTTCCGTCTAACAGCGTAAGGTGACGTTTTTTTTTCCCAGCAGCACACGATGTAATCGTGGTACTAGACAAACGTACTATAATATTCGACAGTCTAGATGGATTATTGAAGTGGTGAACTGTGTCATAAAATAAATAGTTCAATACGAATAAATCTACAAAATATTGTTGACAAAGATATTATCTCTTTAGTTTTAAGGGGCGTGAAGGGAGATGCACATTCCATAACCTCTCAAGGCTCAGTGAACCGAGTCTGTTATTATTATACTTGGTTGAAATCCATGCTTCCTACAGATCTTTTTATAGATTTTATTAAAATCATGTACATGGTCTTGAAATGAGTCAGGCATCAAAAATATACGATATGCAGAATAAATTAATGTATATGAAAAAAAGCTTTAAAAAAAGATTTTACACACATTTGAGTTATATCAGTTTCTCTAAATCTTTTATATTTTTATCTGGCCAAAGATGGGATTCAATCTAGAGGTAATATGGATAGCACTACTGACACTAGCTTGGATTGAAAAGAAAAATGATCCTTTCATCAATATATGTCGATAAATTACGATAAATCAACAGAGCACAAGTTAAGCCAACATTGAAAACCGTATTTTTTTTAAATATTGATTATATGAATACATTTTAAACCATTTTCATATTTAAAGCTCTTTTGTTTGCATAATTAGTTGAGAGTATAGTAAAATTATATTCTAAAGAGAATTAAAATATTAAAAACTTACCTCTCTGACCTACTATTACTATTGTTATAATAGCAACAATTGCAACAACCGCGACCAGTAATCCTAGAATATATAATCCTCTCCTTCTTTTAGGTTTACTCGGCCTATAATGTACCGATGTTTGAGCAGCATTGGGTAGATCGTAAGGCTTTGTGCGAAGACCGTCCGTCTGTCTGTGTAGTTTGGTTTGTGTATCATTTATCACTGTTCCATCCTCTTCGAATAGCGGATTCTCATAGCACGCCTGAAGAAGAAGTTCATTTTCATCTACATTTGTATACGGATTTCTATTCGTATATTGCCTCAATGTTTGCATGGGTATTATCCTGCTTATAAACTTTGTTCCCATTATTAGACCCTGAAACAGATGCCTATCTTAATCGCGTCTTCAGGATGAATAACTACAGCAACAAATAACGGAACCTTTCATCGGTCCCGCAAAATTGTTGTGTTGTCGTCAAATAATATAAAACCGTCTATGATTTTATCACATTGTCCTACCACAATTCGCTGGAGACCCGTAAAAGTTGCAAGAGAAATTGAACATTTCAGAAGCTTGTGCACCGGATAATCCTAAATATCCTTTTACAGACCGTTACTGCTGTAACTATTTATTCTAACTTATCGAATTCAGGCAATTTACAAGACTTCTGTCATGAAATACACGTCATTAGTTTAATGAAAGAAAACTTAGTGATAACACATATCGTAAGTCGAATTGAGACTTCCCAGTTCAAACAAGGAAGATTTCTCTCGTTCCTATGTTTGGCGTTATCGGTGAAAAACGATTGCCTCATTACAAACGATCTAAGCTAGTTATTGTCTTTGTCACTCGTGAATGTCGGATGGTCCGGGCATATTGACGATACAATGAAGATACCGGGAAAGCTATCAACAAAGGATCAAATGTTCATTAAATACTTGCATACCAAATCCTTCTTATTCATCAGTTCAGACCTGTTGGAAGTCTTTTGCCGTCATATCTTGAGTTTAGAGGTAATGAACTGATGATTTCTAAATACTAGATGCATAATTGTAAAATGTTTATTCAGAGGGCATCCACGAAGCGTCTTCATGTTTACGTGGGAAGATGCAAGGATTACCTTGTTTGATGCAAACGTATGCTTATATTTTTTATATCATATAATTTTGTAAGGACAACAATGAATAACTGGCAGTTGGAGGCTGACAATTTACCAGAAATTTTTAAAGAATGTATTTTCACGTTTCACATACTTTTAAATATTATCTATAATATGACTATTAGAATATTACATAAACAGGTATATACACTGTATATGGTAGCACGTTATATATACTGCAAAACAATATTAACTGTACAATAATATATTAATACTGTTCGCAAAATAGATAAAATTTTCATGTTTAATTGTTATCCATACGATGACTTATATAATTCGAAACAGAAAATAATACCCCAGTGCTTTCATTTAAGTTACACCTAGGACTACAAATGTGTTGCTGTTAATTATTAACACTTCAAGAAGAATTTATGTTTAATCGTTACTCATTCGATGACTTATATAATTCAAAACAGAAAATAATACCCCAGTGCTTTCATTTTTAAGTTACACATAGGGCTACAAATATGTTGCTGTTGGTTATTTACACTTCAAAGCCGGACGCGGTAAATAAAGCAGTACAACTTCCGCAAAACTATAATTTTATGATATACATCGTACTGTGAATGCTTGTGTAAAGTTTGGTATAAAGACTTCCAACTGTAACATAAAACAAACATGTCATGTAGTAAATGGCACGGTCATCATCGATGTAACCTGTCGACACAGTAATATTAGGTTGAGTGGATTTTTTAAAAGATATTTTAGACCCAAAGTGATATTTAAAAATATGAACAATTATTTCATAGTATCTCTGTTAACATTATATTCAACATGTTTTTGTGTATAAACAACACTATGTGTTAGGTTTAAAATAGTATACACCTAATTCAGGTATACCTTACCACAGAATGAATGTGTTCTACAACTAAAAATGGAACATTTACTTTTAACAAATGCTTGTTATATAAGAAATTTAATTGTAGATGCAATTTTACATACACAGTTAGTTTAAATATTTTTCAAGTTAAATTCATTTGAGGAGGATCTTCTGCTTTTAAAATATCTTAGAATGAAAGATGGACATTGGATATCTTTAATTGATTTACAAAGAAACTGATATCGCCGCTTGACCCCGACAGACCACATGGGACTTCATTTCTATTTGTGTTGTACGACTTCAATATTTTCTTCTTTATTATATAGAGTCATTTGTGATCTCGCGATAAATTCTGAGATTTTTTAGAGCAAGTAGACGCTACTAGCAATTAAATCTCAGAAGAATGTCAGACAATAGCATCTGCTTTACACTTTGTGAATAGCGATGGCAAAAATAGCCATTTCGGGCAAAAATGTGTCGAATTTGTTTGATTTAAGTTCATGTTCGAAATAATGTGGCCATACATCAAAATAATGTAACATTAATAATGGAAAAAGCGATGAAATCAAGAGAAAGTAGAAGAAAGAAATACTTTTATTGATTTGCAGTCAAACGGAAACAGATATATTACACCAAAATTCGCATTAAAATTATAAAATAACTTCTTCACAGTATCTATGTACACATGTAATTTTCATATTTGTACATACAGGTAAATGCTTGTGTGTATAAGCAGTACTTTGTGTTAGATTACACAGAAACATTTGCACGACCTTTATGAAAATAATTCTTTTATACCATATATATTCATTGTTCTTGACCTGAAGTAAAAGTAGAAACAAAGTCTATATTTAAAATGATATAGCTTCTATATATATCACAGAAGAACTACATTTGGGAGATGTCTCTCAATTGGTCAGTAATGCCAACAAGATAGTTATTTCAGCGGTTATGTCAGATCACCAGAAAATAGTAGATGTACACAATATCAACGATACAGGGTTACAAGTTCACAGAACTTTAAAGTAATTGTCTCCTAATAATGAAACGACCTTTTAAATCAAGAGGTTTTTGTTTGTTTTATATAGAAATCACGAGCTTCAGATGGTATTTTCACTTTGTATAACATTATAACCGTTTGACATATATTTAAAAAGTAGAAACGTCAAGTCTGGTAACAGTCTGTTATGGTAAAATTCATACTTTCTCAGAATAATGTCTTGTATCATCATACTTCCAAAGTGCTTTAGACGCTAGTTAGTAATTCAGTGATTTGATACAATAGAGTTATTTTAACAGTAGCTCAATCTGGGATGCTGTATTCAGCTCGAGTTGATTTTTGCCAGATTGGATCTCACGAGGCGTGCAAGCGCCGGGTGTGATCCGACCTTGCAAAATGCAAGAGAGCCGAATACAAAATCCCAGGTCTAGCTACTGTTGTAATGATCCTTTTATCATATACCTCTACCTTTTTGTTGTTTTGTTATTGAACGAAATCTTCAATGTTTATAGATATTAAAAGGAACTAAATGAAGATTTTATGTGTGCTATTTATAGAACTGTGTCAGGACATGCATATCAATGAAAGTAGTCCGGCAGCATACAATACGAAAGGTACACTACGGAATTTAAAAGGTACAATACGGATTTTTTTTCTGCCTGTTCATATTCAATGGTGAAATACAAGTCGATTATTTCACAGAATTTATATAGGTAGTCGTCCGCGGTATTCTCGCGTCATTGGTAATTTCACGTTATTTCCGTTTTGCACTGCAACGACATCTGGACATTGTTTACAAACAACCTATTTAAATTTTCTGTTCAAATTTAAATCAATTTATCCAAAATGCATAGAATTTTGGTGAGTATACTTTCAAAATACTTTACCAATATTGTTAAAATTAAACTGTAATTTTTACAAACAGACACAGTATTCCTTAGTGTACCGAAAATAAACAAATATGGTGGCATGTAACCTAACAATAATTCTACAACTACAATAACAACATTTTTAACGCGAAAATACCAAGGGCATACCAAGGACATACAAAATCAAAATGGTAGAAAGTGTACATGTTGACATGTGATTGTCGGGAGTATTTTAATTATATTTTGTGACAAAACTTGTACGTTTTGATAGATAATGAATTATTTGAAATTATTTATTAAACGAAATAACTGTTATATTTTTATTTGCTTGCTTACTGTAAATATTGTCACTAGTACCGCGAGAATATAGGGGAACAGGCTAATAACCATTTTCACAATACAACACTGTCAAATACTGATACCCTTACTGTCCATAATCATGTCAAGGTGATCACAGTATCACAAATTTAATTCGCTTGTTCACTTTATATTTCATACTTTTAGCAGCATTACAATTGTTGAGTGAGCAAGTGTTTTATTTACATTTTCTTGTCTAATAAAGTGAATTAAGAAAGCATGCGAGGTTTGCATGCCACAAATAATTTTAGCATCCCTCTGAGTTCCTTTTACAAAGGGTACCGAATATTTCAAAGGGACTTGTTTTTTTTTCAGTTTCATTCGATAAGGTATGCCAATTGTCTTCTATTCGAATGTGTTCAAGCCCATTTTGCACCTTTAATTGACTTCATTATAATAAAATGTAACCACCTTGATTTCATTATAATAAAATGTAACCTGCTGATGTAATCATTTAAGTGGAAGAAAAGCCTGTTGAAACTTCTATTACATTGGCTACTCCCCTTTCGGTTTTGAAGTGTTCCGGTTCAAATTGCGGAATAACGATCAGGTTCTATTTTCGATTGCGAGAACTTAGTAAAATACGAACACGTTTTTTTTTGTCCCAAAAAAAGAAAGATATTTTAAGAAATTTTCATTTTACTAAATAATGACTAAAACTATTTATAGTTTTATCACGTTTGATGTGGCCAGTTAGTTGTTGTTGTTAGAATCAGAAGAAGAAAAAGCTTACAATAGATCAAAAGGCAAATCTTAATAAACTTAGGGTTTTTAATTGTCTTCGCAGCCATGAATCCCTATAAAGAACAGTGTTATCTAACCATAACATGGATTTTATAGTGTCTGGAAAATACAAAGCATAAATAAATGTTTCGCACGTTCCATTATATCTAGTGTACGAAATCGCAATTGTCTTGAAATAAATAAAACAAACTGTGGGTAATGCGTTCAAAGGAGGGTCGACTATTTGACCTTATATACCTTTGCTTTTAAGGAAGAAGCTTATAACTTTTCTGTTTAAAATCAAAATATGTAGATAAAATTCGCTAAGTTGCATCGAAATAATGTATTCAACAATTAAGTTTGCTAGAGGTCATTATTAGAATAAAAGATATGCTTTGTCATTTTTTGGTTTGTTTGTTTTGGGTTTAACGCCGTTTTTCAACAGTATTTCAGTCATGTAACGGCGGGCAGTGAACCTAACCAGTGTTCCTGGATTCTGTACCAGTACAAACTTGTTCTTCGCAAGTAACTGCCAACTTCCCCACATGAATTATCAGATGTGGAGGACGAATGATTTCAGACACAATGTCTTTTATCAAATCGTCACGAAGAACATACGCCCCGCCCGAGGATCGAACTCGCGACCCCGCGATCCGTAGACCAACGTCTCCCTACTGAGCTAAGCGGGCGGGCATGCTTTGTCATGGCAGTATCACAAAACATTATTATGTATTAACTTTTGAAATGTCGGAATTCCATAAACAGATCAACTAAAAGTTATCATCTATATACAGTCAAAATCATAGCCAGTACATGTATTAACTTTTATTTGTGGTTATATGAAACTAAGCGCCTTAGCACTTCAGTTAATGTGATTTCATTTTCTTGTTGGTCTTATCTCAATTCCCATATCAGCAATCAAGCAAATCAAAGAAACATAGAATAAAACTCTAACTCTCACAGACTAATGATGTAAAACAGGTCTGTATCCAGCCAGATAGACGTAGCATCCAGATAATTGCCTATTAAACTCCTGGACCGATAGCAAATGTCATTTACTGAATCTTGGTTGTGGTTACACAATTCATCATGATTTATTCTAGTTAATTACGTTCCAGAATGCGGAACTCACTTAGACCTCAGTGTTGACTGATGTAGGACAAAATTGGAAAGATGTTTTACAAAGCAGCTGATAGACAGTGTGTTCAGCGTAAGTGTTCTTGAACAAATTAGGTTGGAAATTCACGTGAAAAGTATGTTTGCTTAGTTTGGGTTTACATAATTAAAGTGATGTTACGGGGGTGGCTGTAAACTTAAAAGATGTTCCTAGATTCTGTACTAGTACAAATATGTTCTCCGCATGTAACTGCCAACTTTAACTTTCCTACATGAATCAGAGGTGGAACACAATGTCTTTTATCAAACATTCAATGAGAACAGGGAATCGAGCACTATGTAGCATGCCTTCAGTAATTGGGTTAGTGTCTATAACTGTTTGAGTTGTTAACATGACAGTGGCTTTATGACGCCGAATTCACCGTACAAATAATTAGCTATGCACTTTTCAGATATAAGTGTTACTCTTAAACGAATGTCTAGAATGTCTGCTAAAATCTGCAGACAGGTATTCGATACTTTATCACTCGATTTGAAGATGTTTTTGTTTAGATAATGGTTTCGTTTACACGCACCGATCAATTAATGTTGAGATTCACGATGATGACATAAACATCCGGGTATTACTCTCTGAGCTTTACAATTTTAGCATGTAGATTTAACACACCTAATTTCGATTAAATCAGCCAGAGATAGAGCAAATGGCGTCGTATTTTTTTTTGCACTGCCAAATTAGAAAATATTGCAATTTTCGCTCAAAAATATGTAATTAATACAAGCCCAACCAACACTCCCATCACCAGGTATAGTACATAATATTCTGACTTCAATATAGCTTATTTATAAAAAGAGTTTAGTGTGTTGTCTGAACAAACAAGGGTAAATTTTCGTGTCGCTGTTGCTAGTTTTTAATTTCTCCATTCGCCTGCTGACAAAAAGGGTTTCTGCTATGTTTCCGCAGTTAAATTTCAGACAACGGTTGTTAATGGCGTATTTTTATTGAGCATTTTCTATCCCACCTTTGCTAAAACCTCTGACGGGTACATAACAGCTCATTGTAGAAGGTAAAAACCTTCTCAATTTAATTTGACAAAATAAGCAAGAATCAGAAAGAAGTGGCAAATTATCATTTATATAGATCAAAAGGTAGTTATAGAATAAATACAAAGTAACAATCTGTATGTAAGAAACCATAATATGAAAGGTGTTGTGAACAGCCAAACCTAAAAAGATCATTTTGATGATGTTTTACTTGTAATGTTTATTTCTTTTGAAAACAGTATAAGGGCTACTATGGAGGATATGGTTAATTATATATTTGGGAAATTATCCTTTTGTCCATATACAATTCTCTTTAAATGGGTTTCCCCTTTCTTATTTCAAAGTTTCAAGCAGTCCGATTTACTGATTAACGATACCGATTTAAATTGTATTTTGGAGAAGTTTTATAGCTTTATTACCTTTTATTGATTTCCAGACACTTGCAATGTAGTTTGATGAATGAAATAAATGCAAGTAATTCCCATTTCATTTTGAGTTTTGTGTTTTCCAGAACTCTATACAGCCATGGTCGGTCATATACTTCTGGTTATAATCGAGATTCATGACCGCGCGGACAATTAAAAGAAGAAGTAAAGTACAATAACAAATTTTATTGTCATTTCCCTTTCAATTCATTCTAAACTTCTCTCTTCTGCTGTTTCTAACAACTTCTGTAATTGCTACCTCGCGACATATTAAATGAAACAGACATAAATAGCTTTTAAATGGATCTTTCATTTCGTGTTATGATGTGTAAAGGTATACCCTTTTGAAAAACGACGAAATAGAGTTTATTTGGAGAAATATTTGATACACGTTACATAGTAACCATAGCAAGCCATTGTAAAACGATATAAAAAAACAAAGACAAATATCAAACAGGGAATGCCACGCACCAAAAACGCAGCCTCCTCAAAACGAAACCCCCAGCACGCAGACGCGTGCACCACACACACACACACACACACACACACACACAAACAAACACACACACACACAAAGCCAACACACAAGGACAAAACGAACAAACAATGGAACACAGTGGGGCACCGCCTTTGAACGGTCAGTGGCAAAAACACCACTGGGGAGCTTAAACCGGTTTATGGTGCGCATCCAACCTCACGCTTACCCCCACCATGTTCCAAAGACACGGGACAGTGTAAATAAAAGTAATCCGCTCCAAGTGAATCTCTTACACACGTAATGGAAACAGAAAGATATGGTATGTAAAACACAAAAATGCTCGTGTATAAATATATAAAAAGCACCCCTTAAGAACCAAAAACGCATGTACTCAATGCCTTTTCAGAAGACAGAGCAACAACAGAAACACCCTTAAGGGCCCGACGAAACAGGCCAGAAGACAAATATCAAAACAGTTCAGTCCTGGTAGGATTTAAAAACTGCTTCTCATTGAGTCCTCCCCATCTTCCGTCAGACGCAATCAAAGAGGGAACCGTAGTGTCCAACTGTAAACGGGTTGAACACTAAACATGCGGTATGTCTCAAAACAGTTGGGTTGAAACCTCTTTTAATAAAACGTTTTACAATTTTACCAAATACATTTGGAAAATTACCATGACCCAAGACCTTACGAAGTTTGTAAACCACATCCCCATAAAAAAAACGGGTTTAGAAATACCTTCTCGCAGAAGTGTCTTTAAATTACTATTGAATTTCAAAACTAAATCAGAATTACGATAGTAAAATTTAACAAAATATTTACGCAATTTGTAATGACGGTAGCCTTGCTGAAGAAGTTTACTTGTAATATATTGATTACGTTCACTGAAATGCTTGACATGACTACACGCTCTGGCAAACCGAATTAATTGAGAAATATATACCCCATAAGATGTAGCCTGCGGTACATCCCCATCCAAATGGGCAAAATTTACAATACTAAAATTAAAATCATAAAACCTAACGTCAGTGACATTTTCAGAAGTCGAAGTCTCGACACCATTTAGGGCATGACGGAGCAGGTTAGATTTATTTATTTAAGCATTCCGTTTCCTGGGGATATTTAGCTTTCTTTTATGAAGTCTGGACTCTCATCAAACACCAAAGAGAAGAGCGTAGTGACCAGCTGTAAAATGTTAACATGTTGATTCAATAGTATTCCTCATAGTATATAATGTCTCTTTGAATATAACTGTATAAGCCGCCGTAATTACCTCCAAATAAAGACACAAGACGAATTTCAATTTTCACTTGGAAGAAAATGTTGCTTACACGTATTATATAGACCTTTTGTCCGCCTCAGATTTCTAATCTTAGAGTCTTTCTGTATAAGGAAACAATCAGGCTTTTTACTCATCTAATTGATCTACTACCATGACTTCACAGCGTACATTCTATTTTTATCGTTGTAATGACGTAAACAGTGTTTTAATATAACACGATTTATAAATGGATAGAGTGATTCCAGAAAAGAGCATGTGAAAGATTATAAATTTCTGTACATGCGTATAAAGTTTTCCTCTTAGAAATAAACAAGGAGGAAATTGAATAATGAGTGTATGTTTCATTATTTATTTTTGTTTTCTCTTTATGTGAGGAAGCCATCCAGTTGCCTTACGGAAGGTCGGTGGTTCTACCCAGGTGCCCGCTCGTGATGAAATAATGCACGGAGGGGCACCTGGGGTCTTCCTCCAACATCAAAGCTGGAAAGTCACCATATGACCTATAATTGTGTCGGTGCGACGTTAAAGCAAAAGAAAATGTGTTTGTACTTGTTGGTGTTAACATCATACATGCACAATTAAACATCATACGGCGACATTTCAACCTTTGATAGTGGAGGAAGACCTCAGTTGTCTCATGCACCGACAGGCACCACCGACCTTCCTTGGGCCAGCTCGAAGGCTTCCGCACATGAAAGAAATCTACATCTAACTGAGATTTCAAGCCTACAGCGGTGAAGGTCAAGTAATCCAAAATCATCGACTTTAATTATCCCTTCATAATATAATAATTGTTGTACAAAAATCATTTAGTGTGTCGCCTCGAAGCAAGATGGATGTATATCCAAGAAAGAGAACATAGTTTGAATATTTAATGTCAGCACAATGGATGTCGCATATAGCACAACAGACAACTATTACAATATGTTGAAAATCAAGGACCATTTGATACGAGCATTATAGCGTTTTCCATTTTGCTACAAGGTTCATAACGTTATCCCGACTAGTGTGCAGTGCTGGGTGATTTACTTAAATTGGTACTGTTTCCAGCAGTATCGGCCTATACTGGATGCTGGGGAGGTAAATATGACCCCTACCGGAGCTCGGCTGGAAATAAGTTGTTCCATCCATTCCAGGTGGTGACTTTCGTCGCCTACCCACGTTAAACAAGAAACTTTTTTATGATGCGCTATTCCAGAAGCTTTGCCTTGGTCAGCTAATGCTTTCAAATAACACAAAAGTAACATTAACTCCTGTTGCACTTTACAATGCATACAAAATATAAACAGCTATTACATGCAAGCTAATTGTTTATCTTACTTAACACTTTTTTTTAGTTTTTATGACTAACAGATAAATTGTACACAACACTTAAAACGGATGTTTAAAATAGTAAAAAGTCTGTACCGGAACTTTTGAAACTCCCCCGCCCCGGTCAGAATTATTCAACCCGGCTTATCTATATTAAGCAATCATTAAAATGTAGAAAAGTAATGGGATTATGATTATCCGTAGCAATGACATATTTTGATTGAAAAAAATGCAATATGTTCAAACGGACTTCCGTGGCCGAGTGGTTAAGGTCGCTGACTTCAAATCACTTGCTCTTTATCGATGTGTGTTCGAAACCTGGCTTAGAATGTGGATTTATTCACGAAAGAAAGCAATTCAGCTTTCTTACGTCGATGGTTCTACGCAGGTGCTCGCCAGTGAAATTATGCCTTCTTCTACCATTTTAAGTTGGAAAAGTCACCATAATGAGCAAAACGTTCAAACAAGTCGTTAAAGGAATTATTATATACAAAACATATTATTATAACTTGTTTGATCTTAATTCATTGCTACAGACAATCCGAGTGTTAAATGTGTTGTATAGTCATCATCTGTAGTACCATATGTAACTCCTTCGGCCTTGAAAACATTCCAGATCTGATTTCATTACCAACTTTATTTCATTACAACACCAACAACTTATAATGTAAAACAGGGAAATATTGCGCCGAACCAAGGAGGAATTCAAATAATTGACTGGAAAACATCAAATGTCATTTACCTAAACTAAGATGTGGTTACGGGGTCTATCAATAATATATTCCATCTAATTTCTTTTAGAATGCGGAACTTACTTAGACATTTCATCGACTGATACAGGACAAATTAAATTGAAAAGTTTCACACATAATGGTCCTTTGGGTATCTATTTTACATTGCGTTGACGTCAAACTTTCGCCGATGCAGGAGCCTAAGGCTACGCTTCAAGATGTAAGGACAGATACATAATTGAAAGCACGGCACTACGATCTTGACATTTGGTTATATGTACCAACGACCTGCACTTTTAAACATTAAATCAAGAGTTTATACTGAGCATATGCAACCATTGCAATTCTGAAGAAGACGTATTAACACAAAATTGTTTTCACAAGTTTTGAATGATTTTAAGGACAGCACATGGAACTGATTTATTTGGATTGTCAGTATTCATTTAAATTATTAGTTTTTACAAATTTACTTTAAGGTAGTGGCCCCGCAATAACAATCGGAAATTAAGTATTTTCCGTATATGCTTTCGGTAATTTCCGTATTTTACGAAAAGTTATGCACGCGTTTAGCTACAATTACGTCCAACGAATGCGAAATCGCCTATCGAGAATACGTAATTATACGGAAATTGCCGAGTGTCATTTCGGATCCACTACTTTAAATCACAAGCTTTTCGTATTTCACATCAAAATTTCCTGCCCTTGAAACGCTCACCGCTGATCCTTTCAATACATTAACTTTCACTTATACCAATGGTTTGATTGATGAAAAGGTATATTTTAATTATCACATCCTTCTCGCTGAGATCTGTTTCATGTCTGGATAGAAATGAAGATAGGAAGTTTGTTAAATTATATACCCGCAGGACGTCATAAATTTGATCACGTAACATTACATTAGCATTACTTACATATTATCTCGAACAGTATACACAAAGGAAAACATAAGTTGCACGCAGGATACTTTATGTCTGCAACATCTATGCTTTTTACAAGCAAACTAATATCTTACGTGTTAGCCATAGCTTCAATTCACTGAAAGTAAAATTTGAATGTCCTGATTATCAATTACCATTTCACCCTTTCAGTGAAAGTTGTATGACATTGTACAGCTTAGAGAACTGATACATTAAGAACAGACAACACTTATTTGTTTCAGTATAATATCGAAATATGTTGTCATCGATAAGGGAGAAAATTCAATATATTCACAAATGCGAAGCATGAGAGACAATTTCTCCCTTGTCGATTGGAAACAAACATTTTTATACGCCCGAAGGGACGTATTATGTTATACCCCCGGTGTCCGTCTGTCCGTCCGTCCGTTAGCAATTTCGTCTCCGCTCTGTAACTCTTGAACCCCTTGAAGGATTTCAAAGAAACTTGACACAAATGTTCAATACACAGAGACGATGTGCTGAGCGCATGTTTTGGATGTCTCGCTTCAAGGTCAAGGTCAGACTTAGGGGTCAAAGGTCATATCAGTTTGTTTCGTGTCCGCTCTGTAACTCTTGAACTGCTTGAAGGATATCAAAGAAACTTGGCACAAATGTTCACCACACTGAGACGACGTACAGAGGGCATGTTTCGGATGACTCGCTTCAAGGTCAATGTCACATTTAGGGGTCAAAGGTCATGTATGACTTTGCTTTTGTATAATGCTCTGCATTGTAGTGCTGTAGTTTTTATTAGGCAGATCCTTTTTTTTTTGTTCACTTACAAAAAATGTTTTTGAATTACTTCCATTTTATGTAACTATAAATAGCTTATTTTGAAACTTTTTTATTATCGGCCGTAGGAAAAAAAACGAGACCACTTTTCTGTGATACAACTTGGATGGTATCGCCAATTTTAGGTGTATTTTGACATACCTGTACCTGGTAAGGATTTTTTGTGGACTTTTTTTGGATTTTCTTCCCTTTGTTGTTCCTGCCCTTTGGGCTTCAACAGTCAAGTTCTTTAAATTTTGCACCCATCCTCTGATGTAACCCTTCGGGCGTATATTACCCTGCTTGGCGGCGCTCTTGTTTCTTATTTTATGCTAATTGTGAAAACAACCATCTCATAAAAAACATAAATTTCATTTTATTTATAAACACGACTCTATGCTTCTAAATATCGACCAAGGTCAAGAGTTTAGTAATACAGGGGTCACCGTGGCCGAGTGGTTAAGGTACATGTAGCTGATTTCGAATCACTTGTCCGTCACCGATATAGAACAAAAGTGGAAAGTCACCATATGACCTATAATTAAACCCATGTAAAACAAAAACAAAAGGTTTAGTAATACTATATACATTTATATAACTTTTCGGGTAAGTGCCAACAGTTCGTTGAATGTCACCGGAAGCTTGCAATTGCTTTGCCCAGAATGTTAGATTTAAAAATCGTAAAAGAACACAGGGAATATCTTATTGAACTGCAAAATTGTATCTTATTACGAATTTAAAAGAAATAACAAGAAAATATTGATCCAGGGTTGTTCAGAGTAAACTAAGATGAATCACACAAAGTCGCGAAAACTGAGAACTACATCAAGAATATGCAAGAGACTGAAATGCTGACACATCATATAATGTTCAGTAACTGTTGTTATCCCGTGGATATGGACTACAACGTGCTATCACCAGTTTAAAGCAAACAGAGTGACGGCAAAAAAAAAAGGATGTCAGTTCATGCAGTTAATTTGGTGCGATTTCAAGTAATCGAAGTTATATTTTCTAAGTCATTACAAGTATTGCTTTTGAAAGCTCTGGCTGACCGGACTAGCCTGTCTGTCAATGAATGACATGATTTCCCTGATGTACATGACTAGCGTATAATTTAGGATAACCGCCTAATTTTGCCATCCTTTACAATACTGTCTCTTCGCTGCTTTTCTGAAAAGCTATTCTTCATCAGATAAAAATGCATTCGGTACGTAAGTGTTATATCTGTTTTGTTATAACAGAAGGTTTTCTGCTGCTATGGTGTATATTAAAGGTCGGTAATTGAAAAACATTTCGGAACAGAGATATTCCTTTATTACGGATGAGATAGGTCACCAATCTAGTTATTCACTGATAATTTGCAGTGTTTTAGTATAATATAAATATTTTCATCCTCTAACTAGTTTGCATTGGAAGTGTAATACCAATAATCACTGGTGTTTAACTATACAGGAGATACTTTAGGTACAACTAATAAATTTATATAAAGTAAACGAAAGGAACAAATGAACTAAATTTTCATACGATGAAAAGGTTATAGTTGTAGAAATTATTTCGAAAAAAAAAAAATGTGAACGTAACGAATGAATAAATTATTCGGTATTTATCAATCAATTTACCGCCGCTGTAGATAGCCAATAAAATTATGTACTTTGACAGAAGAAACACTTTCAGAAAAAAAAACAGGGCAAGCATTGCGTTTGCGTGTTGCTATTGCACTAGAAGACCAGCAGGAGACAATTTAGGTGATGCAATACTAATGGAATGGCTTCTAACTGGTGGCTAGTCGTTTGAATTATATGCGAACCAATTAATGGTTAAACGTTTTGCACCAAATTGTCCTTTTACTTCATGTGTGGCCAACTGACTGCCAGGTTATACGAATATTATTTGCAAGACTCGACTGACTTGACCAAATGCAACTTGAATGACTGCAATACGTCTTATGTTGCCATGCTGACCTATATTTTTTTCTAACGATGTTGATCCTTACAAATAGTAAAATCTTCGGATAAAAAATTGAGGCTGTGACTGAAACTCAATATTTTGATCTAAAATATCTGTTTGGATATATGCTGGCATACACTAATTAAATGTTTGCCAGTCAATCGTCAAAACTGTTTTCCTTGTAGCTTGGACCTCGGGCAATAGTTTTGAATACTGATCGGCAAGCAGTTAATTAAGCTTTTTATTACCATAAAACTATCACAGTGTTAGTTTAAATATTTTGTTTTTTTTAGCCAAGTAAACATTTGGTCATATAGCACAAACTATAGACCTGTGATTTATTTAAGGAGTCGTGTAATGATTATATTGATATTGAATATTGCCGCCTCAGAATAGTTTAGTGGTCTCAATATCTTGACACTTACATACAAAGCCGTGCGCAATGAATCTCCCAAGTATATTGTCGATATGCTGGACGTGTACAAGCCTCGTAGAGACTAAAGGTCGGCAAATGGCCTAGTGGTTTTGGTTGTTTCGGGGAGTCGAACAGTAAAGTATGGTGACAGAAGTTTCAAGCATGCAGCTCCAAAGCTTTGAAATACCCTCCCAGCGCGCATCAGAGATTCAAGCTCACTGTCCGCATTTAAAAAATCTCTGAAAACACACCTCTTTCACACATGTTATATAAAATAACAAAATCATGACGGGTTTGTTTCGTGTTGAGAAAGGGATTGCTCTCCTTTAATAGTGTATGTAATGTGATTTAACGTGAAATGAAGGCAGTGGTGTTTCATGAGCCACTTAGATAAGGTACGGTTCGCATGTTTTAATTACTATTCCTTTTCATCTTTTACCAATGTATTAACATCTCTCTATATGTATATATGTATTCTTTAATGTCTTTATAAAGCACTTTTGAACGCACATATTTTGTATGAAAAGAGAGCTAAATAAATGTGGTATAATAATAATAAATGATACTAATACGAAATTCGTATCCATTATACTAAAGCATGTTTAATTATTGTAACAAAATTTAAATAGATATTATGCAACGTTTTGCTGGTGTAAGTAGATATCATGTATAGTTAAAATGTAAATACCCGCTGTTTGCAAATGCGACGTCATATGTTTTTAACCTTTAGCCTGCTGGCGGCAAGTGATTCTGCCTTTGCGACCAGTGCAGACCAAGATCAGCCTGCACGTCCGTGCAGTCTGTACTGTTCGCTATTCAGTCAGTAAATTTTCAGTGAACATCCCTATGAACAATAAGTGATACTGCTAAAATTGAATGATGGACCAGTCCATTTTAGAAATTTAGCAGGGTAAAAGTTAAACGCATCGAAGTTAGAATATAATAAATTTCATATTGGGTACGTTGGTTTAAACAATATTTATTTTCAAGCAGGTATACAGCAAACATATATTTACACAAATCAAGGATTGAGTAGGAAGCTAAGCTTATTTAGAAACTCTTTCCTTATAAATAGCAGGGATAGCTGGTAACTTAGAAAATAAAGTATTTATAAACTATGGAAAACGTGCAAATGAAACATGCATATCAATAATACATTACCAAAGCTAGTCAACTATTTATCTCATATTGTTTGTTTTAAAATGGTAATATAGTAACTGCATATATTTAAACGTGCTTAGAAACAGTAAGTATATTTTACATTGGTTTATGACTAAGAGACATGTGAAGGAAGTAAAAAGGGTAGAAATGAGAGCGTGGCGGAGATAGAGGTAAAGAAATATAGAGATATGGTCACGTACACGAGCTGGAAGTGCGGTTGGTTCTAAAATTATCAGCATGGAAAAAGTGAGCAAGATGATACATAATATCCAATAATTAATAATTTATTGTATTATATAATATATATAAAGAGGAATGCTATGTATCAAAACGCTTGGTTGTTCTGATGTAATTATGGACATGTGCGAAGATTTCACTATTTGAATCATCCGAGAGGTTTGGGTCTCCAAATAAAAGTGTAGACAGAGAAGGTGTGGTAAGGTTTAGAATGTGATTTAAGAGAACAGTGCGTTGTTGGCGATAGAAATGACAATCAAAGAAGTAATGGTGAGTACTTTCGGTTTGGCCACATTCACATAGAGGACTGGTGATTATGTTTTTTGAAAATAGATGTTCCTTTAAGGTGCTGCAATGAGTTCTGAGACGAGTGTGTAGAATTTGGTGCTTACGATTGCCAATGTAGTAATGAGAGGGAACCATGGGTTTGTTCGCACTGAGTTTGCTTTTGAAAGAGTTGAGTGTAGTACAGTTTCGGTGTTCAATAGGAAGCTGATTCCAGGCATTTACAACCGATGGCAGGAATGAATTTGCGTAGAGTTGTGTATGACAGTGGATATCCCTTGTGTTGTTGGCGTTCCTTAGGTTGTATGTAGTCGTATCGCCCACATTATCAGGTACGAGAGAATTAAGATATGGAGGAGATAGGTTGTTTGTCATTTTATAAAAGAGTGTGAGTTTGTGTTGTTCTCTTCTTTGTTTGAGAGTTTCAAAGCAGGTTTCCCTATAGAGATTATCGATAGAAACTAGTTTGGTTGCCCCACAGATAATTCTACACGCCTCATGTTGTATTTTTTCTAACTCATATTGATCATGGAGAGAAAGATTGTCCCAAACGACGTCAGAGTACTCTAAGAGAGGGCGAATGAAAGATGTATAGATAGTTTCTAATGATTTTCTGTCAAGAGTAAATTTGAGTGTGCGCATAATATTGATACGTTGCCATGCTTTTGTTTTGATTGTCTCAATGTGCTCATGCCAAGTTCCATCGTGAGAAAATGTGACCCCTAGATGCTTGTGAGTGTTTACTTCTGCTATAACTGTGCCATTCATTGATAGAGGAGGGTGATATGGTTTGTTGTGTTTTCGTGAAATGAGCAAAGAGGTTGTTTTGTTTGGATTGAAGTCAACTAGCCACTTTTCGGCCCAGTTTGTGATAGTATTGAGATCGGCGTTGAGTGTAATTGCTGATTGTATAGGATCATCAACAGTTATGTAGAGGCTTGTGTCATCAGCAAAGAGACGAATAGTAGAACCGATGTCCGTAACGATGTCGTTGATATAGAGAATAAAAAGAAGAGGACCAAGGATGGAACCTTGTGGAACACCAGCAGATATAAGTACAGTTTCAGAATAGGAACCACAAAGAACGACCCTCTGCCTTCTACCAGATAGATAGTCCTTGAACCAAAGAAGAAGCTGACCTGAAATTCCTTTTGATTCCAGTTTATGAAGGAGACCACGGTGCCAAACTCGGTCGAATGCTTTCGAAATGTCACAAAATACAGCCCTGACCTCTTTGCCCTCGTCTAGGGCTTGACAGAAAGAATTGTAGATAGAAACAAGTTGATTGGAAGTTGAGTCGTTGGGAACAAAGCCTGACTGAAGTGAAGAGATAATATTGTTCGACCTGAAGAAGTTGTATGTGTGTTTATGAATGATTTTTTCAAGAGTTTTACTGATAGTGCTTAGTAATGATATAGGTCTGTAATTAGAGACTATATGAGGATCGTTTTTCTTATGAATAGCGCAGACATTTGCTAATTTCCAAAGAGTTGGTACCTTTCCTGTGTGAAGAGATCTGTTGAAAAGAGAGCATAAAGGACTTGCTATTTCGTGGGAGAGTTCTTTGAGTATTCTACTGTTTATGTTGTCTGGACCTGATGCTTTGCCTGTATTAAGTGATTTAAGTGTAATCTCTACTTCGTCTTCTGTGATTTGAATGTTAGTGAGGACATTTTCATCTGGGTTTACATGTAGTGGTGGAAGTGTTTTATTCTGATCGTTGAGTTGTGTTTGGGTTTGAAAGAAATTGTTCAGAAGGTTGGCTTTGTCTGTGTTGTCTGTGACTATGTTTCCATTATCATGTAATGTATCGATGCTTGATTTATTAGTGGGTGCAATGAATTGTTTAAGTATTCTCCAATAGTCTGTTGTTTTAAGATCTGGCTGTTTTAGTTTATCTGAAATCTTTAGAGATAAGTGGTGTTTGGCTTGTCTGAGCATGTCAATTGTTTTGTTTCTAAGCTGTTTGTATGCTTGCCAGTGTCGAGGGTTTTGTGATATTTTAGCTTTGTCATATGCGCGTTTTCTTTTTCTGATATATTTGCGTATGTCGTTGTGTATCCAGGGTGGTTCTGATTGTCGTATTGTTACAATTTTGTTTGGAATATATTTGTTAGACATAGACAGTATTTGGTTTGTAATATTTTTTGTGTATGTGTCGATATCATGATCAAAGAGCGACTGCCAATCAAATATTAAAGCTTCTTGACGTAGACCTTCGTAGTCCCCTTGATCATATTTCCAGACTCTCCGTTTAAACGTCGCTGGTTTTGGCTTTGTAACATCCAGACAGCAGAAGATAGGACAGTGGAATCTTATGTTTTGGTCAAGAAAGGGTTCGCCAACCCCAGAAATTTTGATCGGACAGGTAGGAGATAGTATAAAAAGGTCAATTAAAGAATTAGAGTGTTCTGTGTAGTGTGTAGATTCTGTGATTACTTGCTTCATGTTGTATTGTATCATTATGTCTTGTATTTGGAAGATGTTGAGGGTTTGTGGATGTCTAGATTGAAGTCACCTGTGATGATAATGTCAGATACAGAAGTATCATAAGCAAGCCCAATAGAATTTTCTATTTGAGTAAGAACTATAGGAGACGAGTTAGGTGGTCGGTAGAAGGTACCAAATAGAATGTTTCTGTGTTTAATGTGAATCTCTAGCCAAATGCACTCAATGCCGTCTACTTCTAAGTCAGTGCGCCTAATTGCGGGAAATGAACTTCTGACGTACACGATTACACCTCCATGGTTATCGCCATTACGATCCTTCCGGAATGGTGGTGCAAAGTTTTCAAATGTGAGAGAAGAAGAATCAATTTGATCACTTAGCCAAGTTTCAGAAAAAGAAAGAACGTCGAAATGTTGTAGTTCAGCCTGGAGAATATCCCTTTTATGAAAGAAGCTTTGAACGTTATAATGGACAAATGACAGTGAGTTTTGGAAATCCTCGAAAATGTAAGAATCCGAAAGAGAGTTGTCAGTGGAAGATGTCGTGGTTGAACTGGGTCCTGGGTTTTGATGAATGTCACCAGCTCTCAGAAGAAGCATTGACAACCAAATAATAAGTTCAAAGGTTGTGAAACATGCTAGACCTTTAAATGACATTTGAGATGAGGCAAAAAGACCAACCCTCACCCTGTATGATTGTAAGTCTGTACCCATCAGGTGATGCCAGGAAAAAATTCGTGTTTGGGTGAGTTGTTCCAGTTGCATATGTGACCATAAGAAGACAGAGGGGGAGTAACAGTAGAAGATGCAGGAAGGATAAGAGTTATAAGGCTGGTAGAGTCCGACATATTGTTTCGAATTGCGACCTCCCCGCGTTGGGATGGCATTTTCATATACGTTTTCTTTGACATTCGCAGTAAAAATAGTGTGAATATTAAACAGATTTGTATTTGATTGAAAGTGTTTGCAATAAAAGAACTGTTTACTATGTTGACATGTAGCAGCTGGACAACGGAGTCTATGCAATATAGCTAGATGACAATCTCCTTAATTATGTATTCGATATTTGTATTGCAATAGGACTACGAATTTAATGAAAGATAAATAAGTCTATATTGAGAAGTATAGTATTTTGTACTAAATCAGTTTTGAAAAATTACTATCAATCGAATCAATGAAATTAAATCAATGGATTAATATGGTATCTATACAACCATGACAGATCAAGCGATTCATTGGTGAGTGATTGTGTTATTATTTAGTACATCGCGCGTTTTACTCACTTATTTAATTACACAGGCGTGTTGAATGATTGTGTTATTATTTAGTACATCGCGCGTTTTACTCACTTATTCAATTACACAGGCGTGACATTTATGAATGGAAACGTTTGAAGCGTACGATGTGTACTATATTATGTTTAAATAGACATGGATAGCAAAAACAAATATTGATGTGTGTTTTGTAACAGTCAGTTATTGAAATGTATTCCATGGACTGAATAAGCATATAAAATAAAAGGAATAAGAGGAAAAATGTTTCTAAATGGGAACTAAAGGTCATTGATTATCAGTGATTATATTTTGATTGTGAAGAGAACGTGTTTTGAGACGGTCAGTTATTGAAATATATCCACGGAATGTGTAAACATATAAAATGAAGGAAATAATTGGAGAGATGTTAAAATGGGAACTAAAAGTCATGTGGTTATCAGTGATTTTATTTTGATTGTGAAGAGAACGTGTTTTGTAACGGTCAGTTATTGAAATGTATTCCATGGAAAGAGTGAGCATATAAAAATAAAAGGAATATAAGAAGAGATGTTTCTAAATGGGAACTAAAAGTCATGTGATTAAACAGTGATTATATTTTGAGAAGCAGAATATTACAGAATTTTAACAACTCTTTATTTGAAAATGCATATAGATATTGTACCATAGATATCCATGCTTCATGTTTGTGATGCAAATTTTATATAGTACAAATATTAAAAACTTTAGATTGTGGTTTTGTGTCTTAGAGTGTATTTTGAACTTTAAGACAACCATTATTTTATGGAAGTGGGGACTGTGTAAAGAGGTTTTCATAATGATGTGAGGGGCTTTTATCAGGGGTTGGGATAATTGAGTATTTTAACTCATACCTTGGTCTACTTTCTTACTTTGAAGGCTGCAGTTTTTAAATAAGCTTAGAGTTAATAAAAAGACACAAAATTATATACTACATACAATGATTTGACAAGTAAAAAATGGTATATACAGAAATATAAGTTGATTACATTTTAAATGTTTGTGCTCAGACGATTTTTTCAGATATACAATCATTTTATAACAATGATAATTTAGTATATATAATGTAAATGAAAACATGAGTTTAGTAAGTTGGAAGGAATCTGTTCAAAACTAAATGAAAATATCATGACTGTTCTCAGAAATATATATAGATATATACACAAATGGCATTTAGGCATGTATCATCATCATCTTATATCATCATCATGTTTTTTGTTCAAGGGCATAGAATGAAGTTGGCATTTGCCAGCATGACTATTCAGTGTTTAAGATCACGAAGAAAGCATCTGTGGCACACACAAACCGACATGCTGTAATTATAGCTGTCAATAACTTAGTTTTTCCACACAGACATTACATTAAATATTCATAATTTGAACATTTAAATACATTCAAGTATATCTACCATCAAGTTCAACAAAGTTTTGTTGTAAGTTAATATAGATAACTTGATATAATCATCATGTCTGTGAGCAGTATGGTCCTATTACATTCAATACTTATTAACAGGTGCATCAAGTAAATATCAATATTATATTGCCAAGAAAACATGTGAAACACAAATGCAAGTCTGTCATAAAAGTAATAACATATGCATCACTTTATCATATTTATAACTTGAACATTCAAATAACTGACATCATCAGTCATATTAAAACTGACTTGATATTTTTACATGTATATTCACACTTGTTGCAACCTAAATCATGCAATATTAGCATAATTACAACTGAAATTCATGGTCATTTAATACTAATAATACTCATTTTTACCAAAACAAGTCAGCACTGAGGTTTATACTGCCATAAATGCAGTTGTCATTCATACTGGTATAATACTAAGCTGTACTCATATCAAATTTGCCTTTACTACAATTAAAATTTATCCAGAAAAGTATGACTTAGGTAGATGTAAAAATTTAAAATGTTTTCATCATTTCAATCTCATTAATTTCATTATATTTACATAATTGTTATCAAAATCATCATCATGCATGTGCTGTTACCTATTGGTATCAATAGTATAAATTGACATGTAGGTTTAATCATATTCATAACTTTAACATTTAAATAACTGCCATCAACAGTAATTTTATAATGACTTGATATTTTTACCATGTATATTCACACTTGTTATAACCTGAATCATGCAATATAAGCATAGATGCAACTGTCATTCATATTGGGTACGTTTCGTCATTTGCGATGTCACTTTTATGTGTTTCGTTGTGTTTTAAAAGTGCTTTACGATAATATTTTCACTTTTACGCAGCGTAAAAAGCCAATGTATATCCTTTATAACATAATTATAATGTAACTGTATAAATAATAAACAGAATACTAGTACTAGTTTTCTATCGAGAAATATGGGATCGTTCTTTCGCGGAATAATATTGCCCTCTTAAAGTCGAGCAATATTTCCGCTCAGAATGTCTACATATTTTTAGATACAATTCTAATAACCTAATACTGTTACTCAAAGTCAAGACTTCCGGTATCGATGCATTCTTATATACGCTGCTGTCGTATTCATAAACTCTTGAGTGTATTACTTTTCTTCCTTTTTGTCCATCTTTTGAGGACAACTTTATAAGTTAGTAAGTGTAAGTAACAATTTGCTGGATTAAAATCAGTAGTCAGTTTCTACTACTAAATAATTTTATACACTCTTTCTTGCTGTTCATGTATTTGTAGAACACGTTTTTTGTATTTGTCCTCATATTTACTACCCATGGAAGCATTTCACATTAACACAAATTTCATACGTGTAATATTGCAATTCCGGTATAATAAGATAATATATTCTATTCAACTGAACTTTTCCTGCATTGTTTATTAATTAGTTCTGAAGAAAAACAGACACCTTATTTCTTTCATTGAATTTTCTGGTACATTATGAATTCTTTTATGTGACATATTCTTGCGTAAACCGCGTTTGTAGCTAGATTTTTATCCATTACTGACATATACAAGGATGAAACGCAGGTGCTATTGTCTGATAATCTATTGCACAGACGTTATTATAAGCTGGAACACTATCAATAATCAATATATTATTTCGTTTGTATTTGATGTACTTTCGTAAAGCAAGTCTGATTGTTTATATGCTAAATGTATAAGTGTTTGTAAATTTAAGGTGTCACCCATTTTGAAAGGGCCATCAAATATGCATTGTATACACCAACCTACCAGATTATATCCTTCAACTCCAAGTAAATATTAGCAAATTTGGCTGCTCGCAAATCAGGCACACTGGAACGGATCCTGGTTGGACTCAAAACCTTTTTATCCCGTTCCTGAGGCGGATGATTCAACCACTAGGCCGAGGTATGCGCATTATTTATTTTTTTAATACTGATGTTTTTCAGCAGACAATTTTAGCAAAAATCGTATTTTTTTCATGGTTAGCAGTTACAGGTTTCTCTTATGTCTGTAACGTTTATATGATTTTGTTTGTTTGTTTGTTTGTTTTGGGTTTAACGCCGTTTTTCAACAGTATTTCAGTCATGTACGGCGGGCAGTTAACCTAACCAGTGTTCCTGGATTATGTACCGGTACAAACCTGTTCTCCGCAAGTAACTGCCAACTTCCCCACATGAATTATCAGAGGTGGAGGACGAATGATTTCAGACACAATGTCTTTTATCAAATCGTCACGGAGAACATACGCCCCGCCCGAGGATCGAACTCGCGACCCCGCGATCTATAGGCCAACGCTCTCCCTACTGAGCTAAGCGGGCGAGCTACGTTTATATGAATCACAAAGATAAGATTAGAGATATAATATTATTCTGTAATAATTATATTGTGCCCATTAATAGTCCTCTTCTGGTTGAAAACAAGTTTCGGGGACTTTATGATTGAGCTTTTCCGTCCGTCCGTCCACATTTTCTGTCCGGTCTATAACTCTGTGATTCATCAAGGTATTTTAATATTACTTGGCACACATGTTTTCCATAATGAGATGACGTGTCAGGCACAAAATCAGGACACCCCAACTTAATGGCCAGGGTCAAAGGTCAACAGGGCAATTTTCTGTCGGTAACTAAATAATCCGTCGAAGGATTTCAACAGAACATGTTAGACATATCCCTTATAATAAGAATATGTGTCATGCACAACATTCAGACTACTAGATTAAAGGTCAGTGTTACACTCTGAGGTCAACGGATAGCATTAACAGGTTCTGTTTGTGTCCTGTCAAGAGTTCGGCCATCAATTGAGGGATTACAAATTTTCTTGGCACAGCTGCTTCTAATAATCAGACGTGTCAGGCTTAACACTTGGATTACTCGCTCAAAGGTCAAGGTCACACTTAGACATCATATGTCAATTTTTTCCTGTCCGGTCCATACCTTTGTCGTCCATTAAATGATTTTAACAAACTTGGCACAAAAAGTTCCCCATAATGAGACAACGAGATATGTGCGACACCAAGACCCTAAGCTTAGGAGGCCCAGTGGTCTAGTGGTAACATGCTTGACTGTCAATACAGAGGTCCTTAAGTCGAATCCCAGTCCAGGCTCTGGAAATGCCTGAGATGTTCTCGAGTTTCTCCCATCTAATTAAAAGGCAAGTACTGGTTCCTCCCAGGAAAGACGGCTACGCGAGCATTGGTGCTATACACCAGTACGTTAAAGAACCAGACTGTCTATCTGCACAAGGGCTAGGCTAAGCCAGCCGGACAGGCCTGTACCTAAAAGGTCACTCTTCGAGGTCAAAGTATATTAGTTTGTTTTTTTGTCCAGTCCATACCTCACCTATGTCACCTATCAAGGGAATTTAATATTTCTTGGCACAAGTGCTCACCATAAGACAACATGTAATGCACAACACCCAGATCCTAATATATGTAGATTTTTAAATACCACTTTTACATATAGCGCAATATTGTATATACATCATTTACAGATATCATAGCATTAGTTATAACACACTTTAGATAACTATAGTCACCTTCATTTACTTGTTATTTTAGCTTTTTCCAACAGATAAATCGGAAAAAATATTTTGTCGTAACTGGCTGTTTAGGACACAGTTCTCTTCAAACATATTATTAAATATTCTTGCAGCTTCCGGCTCTGGCACTCCTAAACGATTCATTAACATTTCAAAGGAACAATTAAAGCTGTATTTTGCCAGCATCACGCTCTTTTAACGGCTCAATCAAGTTGAGAAAATTGAATGTTCTCTGTAATATTTTTATGATGCAATTTAAGGTTGACGAACTTTAAAGACGTGTGTGTCATGTATAGCTTATGGATGTTTGCACTGTCTTCTTAAGTAGTCGTAGGTTTGAATGTACCAGATGCTTCACTCTTCACTTAAGTTTTCATAAATCATTTCTCATTACCATACTGCAAACAAATATCTTTTCAAATTACAAAATACTTTATTGTACAGGTAACGAGTTGTTCTGTAGTAACTTTTGATGAACTAGAAAGGCTGAACGACAAAAATCGACTGGTGTATTTGTTGTAAATTGTGCCAAGCTAAGTAACGACATTAAGGTTTGATACAGTCGATGTGAAGTAGACTGTGTCGAAGGCAGTACCGTGGGGGAAAGCGAGATGATTACTAAGTGGTGCAAGGGCTTGGACAGTTAGACAGACAAGGTATACAGCAATGGTTGTCGACTAAAATATGCGGAGGTTATAAGAGAGGAAATGGGAAAGGTAGACGAAATAGAAAATAAATTTAAGAAAACAAAACAAATAGACATTTGCATTATATAATAAACCATAAATAACACCAGCATTAACTTTCACCGTAGCACCATCTATTTCCCAAAAGTACAGGTACGACTAGAATATTTCTCAAACCTACAAAACTTTAAGTATCAAAAGGCAAGTGATTCAAACTGCTAATCTTCAGGTCTTACGCTAATGTGTTCGATTAAACAAAACCAGTAGGTACCAACAGATGTGTTTAAAATTAAGTTGGATTATTTATTACAGTTACCTGTTGATTGATTTTGTTCAGCTGCGGGTTTAGCAGAACTGTTGAGAATAAAGAAAAACGTAATGCATTTGCGTAACATGTGCAGAACAAACTAATTGTTAACGGTGATATAAACAAAATAATATTAATTTACCTTTTTCTATTAATCTGTTCACAGTTTGCTCGTTATTTTAAAAATGATTTGAACAGGTGATCGTGTTACTAGGTGGTGTTCAATGGTAGGCCTAATATATAAATTTGGCCACTTTATCTGGTGCTTTTACTGACAGTTTAACATTAGGTATATGGGCATTTTCTCTAACAATTTAGAGGCCCAGCCCAAAATCTAGGGGTCATTGGCTACTGGGCCCCTGCCAATTTATATCCCTGTAATTCTATACGGAGATACTAAACTATACAGTATTTAATGATATTCTAAAATGTGTACAAATGATAAAGGTAATAAACAAACAGGTACTTTAAATTTAGTCAGTTTTGATGTTTTCGCCTAACGATTACTTTTTCATTTGCAGATATAGTATTAGGTCAAAAGTCTTCTTTAAAATGTTTTTTTTCAATAACGTTGTCTAAACATATCATGCTCAAATATGTTAATGATATGATTACATAAAAACGTACGTAATATAATTTTTAATTGAATCTATCGAAAGCTATAATCAAGAGTGACCTTACAATGACACTTAACACTTCTTTCCTAAGAACCTCCAGTGCGAACGTGACATATGCCGTTAGAGAACCCAACTAGATCAATTCCATTATCTCTCTTACAATCTAACATGTATGTACCGCGACACTAAATTCTATAACGCACATAAAACCTTTCATTGATATAAAATCTATAAAGAATGCAACAATGAAAAAGAACTAAAGTTAAACTTACCGCATGAGTCCTGCCAATTATCGGCACAATATCTCCATTTTCCATGTTTGGAATAACTGCTTTGAATCATTATTACAAAGTCATACTGTCAGATATTTGACCGTCATTTATTATTCGTATTTATTATTCGTATCTTTGTTAACACCCGTATGAAATTAGGAATAAATAAATGCAGTGTTTTATTAAAACCACATAATAAAATGATGTTTTCCAAACCATATCATTATTATTACGTTAATAGCCGAGATATGTATCCCATAAAGTTATTTTGTATGCATATTAACTCATCTTTTTTTAAAAAAAAAAGATCATAATTTGTATAGTATCACTTAAATCTTTTACAAATTCCACAACGAATTTCATTTTGTTTTCAAGCAATACCTAACACGTATCATTGTTTAAATAACATATAACATCAGAGATATTTCCGTGGCTTTCTCCAATCTGGTAATCAACCTTCAGAACTTTTATCTCATCGGTAGAGAAGCGGTGTCCAATCATTGATATGATTTCACATTTTTACGACCTTCAAAATTTGTTACATCATTGTGATAAACAGTGTTAATGACACTGGCAATCCATCAGAGGGTTCAGAAACCTTCACTTGTTCACAAATTACAGAGAAGATATACCAAGTCAATATATGATTAAAAGGTCTGTTCAATTAGGTTCCATTTACACCGGCAATCAACCGAGAAAAAAACAAATTTGCTCCAATAAATCTCCTTTTACAATATACACATGCATTTAGGATCGCTAAAAGACACTAGAATCTATATAGCTGGATTGCACTGTATATACATATTTTATTAGTATCTTAGACAACATTAGTGTTCTCTTTTGTCATGAAATAGTGCGATATGATTTCGCTATTAAAATTTGTAGGGAACAATTTCAGTGTAATGCTGAATAATTTTTCTTGTTCATTAAATCATAAATGTCCTTGTCTCGGCAATTATGCTACATTAACGCGATATGCTTCCGTCCTTTAAAAGAAAATAACAAAAGAAAACGTAAGTTTTAAGTTTGTTTGGAAACTAGCAGTTAACTTCGCATAAATATAATCTATACGAAACTCCTAGAATAATTCCATGCCTTAATATGCACACTGTAAACTCACTTTTCTGAACAAAGCAGCAACCTTGTATAAATCAACATGCTGTATGTCCACTGCCAAAATGCAAACGAAGCTGCTATGCTATTTACTGAACAACGAACAGTTCTAGTGTATCCTCCTGTTTGATGATACACTGCCAAAACTTTACAAGTAATTTGTAAGAAATTTCCTTAAAATATCTTCGAAACGAAATCCCATTTAATGGAATGTAAAGTGTCAAAGTCATTTACTGAAACATTTTTATTGCCAACATCGAAACTCAGAAATGTTTTTATGCTAAACTGAAATATTCATTGAGTGTTTGATATCCGGAAGAACATTAAATTAACATGCCATTGGTTGATTTCATTTTCAATACTGATACATTTATCGGTAGATCACACTTAGCTGTATAAAGTTGGAGCATCTTCTACAGGTTTCAGAAAATAGCTGACCGACATTTCTTGGTGTGATTACGTGAATTATAAGCTGTTTACATCTTATTCTCGCATTTGTGCGATGATTTAAAAGTTAATAGCTGTTTTCATTGTCTCTTCAGGGCAAGAAACTTTAAGCATGAAACTTGCGTTTGGGGTTACTTAACCAAACAAAATAAGTGTATAGGCATTATTTTTCAGTTTTACATTTAATTCTTATTTTATTGGGAATGTTGTATCAAAATTGAATAGTTATTTTCATGATATATATTGTATGGAAAGAAAGAAAGCGTTTATTTTTGTAAAAACAACATTAGAGTCATTGACTTGCAAGAAGTCCTAATGTGATTTATACCCCTATAAACGGATGGCACTCAATTCTTTAATAACGTTTTAAACTTTAAATTAATGTTAACATCATTTCTGTTATATTCACTTCTGTGACCCAAACAATTGGTTTTGATTACAAAAAGTACACATAAAGGTTGGGACTCACATTTAGGGATGGTCGGTTACCCTAAACACAGGTTTTCCTGACCTAGGTACCAAATACACGTTATTCACTGATGTTGCTGTGAATTTTTATTAAATAGGACACTTTAGCCACCCAGTTTGACTTATATTCAAGGAGCTTGCAGGCTGTGACAGATCAATTTATTTTGTGTATATTTGATATAAAAATACGAGCGTTCAGAACAGTAGGAATTGGCAAAATTCTAACCCTTTGAAACATGTATTTTAAATGACTCACATGTGCATTGTACAATAAAAGTAAAGTTGAGATATAAAATAACAGATTTTGCTCTTTGTACGTAATGTTTTAAAAACAAAATAAAAATATCATAAACACTAAAATCTTTATCACTTTTATCCATCTCATTTTCGTATATATTTATTGCTTACAAATTAATATTTTGACTAACGGTTGTTGCGTGTACGGCAGTGTTTTAGAATAAACATAATAGAAGAAAAAGTTCTTCTTTTTTTTAAGAGGGTACATTCTGACGTCAGCCGGGACATTGATCGTTTATTTCGCAAAATGGAAATGGTTGTTTCTGATTGTAAAATTGCTCGTCTCTGTTGTATAAATCTTGGTAAGTTTATGATGCAAATAAGACAAGTGCATCAGAACAGGGGAAGTCTTTCTTTTATTTCAATCAGCTGCAATTCATAATATCCAGTACATATTTCATGCCTTAATAAAATGTTTTTGTTCAAAACTGAACAGAATGTTTTTAACATGCTGTGCAGTTAGTTTAATTTTTTTTTTTGTGGTACAATTACAATCTGAAGCGTTTGATAAAATTTGCGCGATGTACTTGCTGCTACTGTACAGGCGCCATGTTTTAAACTCCTGTGTTTAATTTGAAAGGTTTATATTTGTATACACAAACCAAGTTCTAATTCATCTGTATGCACATGTCAGTACATCAACATAAAACCTATCTGACATTGTTTGATTTTCATACAGATATAGTTCTGAAAGCCCCTGTTTCCATAGTTACCGTTACTGGACGGACATTATTTCAGGAAGAGCAGACCTCTAGACCCATTTATAATTCAGTAATTCTCGTACGTGCAAACTACAGTGTTTGCATCCCAGTGATGATTTGCGTTATAAGGTGCTTCCGTGGCTGAGGGGTTAAGGTCGTTGAATTCGAATCACTTTCCCCTCACCGATGCGGGTTCGAGCCTCATTCGGGGCGTTGAAGCCATCCAGCTGGCTTACGGAAAACCGGTGGTTCTACATAGGTGCCCGCCCGTAATGAAATAATGCACGGAGGGGCACGAGGGGTCATCCTCCACTATCAAATCAATGATGAAAGCAAGTATAACAGATATGTGTTTTATAGTGATAATGCTCAGGAAAATTATTTGTTTCATTAGATACGATGATACAAGATGATACTATCAAAGCTTGAATGTCGCAATATGACCTAGATTGTGTCCGTGTGACGTTAAATCCAACCAAAGAAAACAGAGACCATTTAAAACAAATCGGGAAAATGAAGAAAAAATCTCCGGTTATACGTCGAAAAATTCTTATAAAATCAATAATGAAAGCAAGTATAACAGATATGTGTTTTATAGTGATAATGCTCAGGAAAATTATTTGTTTCATTAGATACGATGATACAAGAAATGGGCTATTATTCAATCTGTATAAACAAGTAATTAGCAACAAATGATCTTCATTATTCTGATAATGAACATAACATCATTACCAACATATTTTTCTAATAAATATTGTACTCAGTGTTATATCATATTGATCTTTATTTCTCCATCACTACATATATACTATATAATATATTTTATTTCAAATTACGTACTTTGTTTGTTAGTAATTTGTTATAATAATTTCATTATTAATTATGGCAACATTCATTTGTACAATGTTCCCTTACATAATTTCTGCACATAATGAAAGAAAGTTACACACCATCCAGTCTTGAATATTCACGTAATATCTGTTAGATAAATCATAGCAAAACATGTGGTGGAATTATTAGAATTGTAATCAACAGGTCACCTTTCATCAAGGCAACCATTTAAAAAAAAAAAAAACAAAAAAAAAACCAACATTTGTCTGCCTTCTGACTTTCTGACTAGTATTAACTATTGCGCTAATAATATGCTGACTGTTGTTGTTATTTCCAATTGACATAAAAATTCTGAGTAAATGGAATGTTAGCAGTTTTAATTACGAATAGAAAGGTACACAATATCAAGAGGGGAATAACTGAGTAAATGTTTTAATTACGAATAGAAAGGTACACAATATCAAGAGGGGAATAACTGAGTAAATAAAACTGGTAACATTGCATGTGGTGAGGGTATAAACAAGGATATCTAGAGCTTAAAAATACATGTAAGCTGCAAGAGGTAACTGGTCCTCTCATCCTTGCCCTTTATTTCTTTATTCAGTTAAATCAAAGAGATATGCTAAATATATGTTTGTATATTTAACGTGTTATCCCTTTCAAAAGGGCAATCTATTTTGCCATGTGCACTACTACCTCCTGGATTATATCCTTCAACGCTAAGTAAATAGCAGCAACATTGGCTGCTAACAAAGCAGGCACATTGGAACGGGTCCTGATGGACCTCAAAACCTTCTTGTCATGTTCCTGAGGCAGGTGTTAACAACCTATCAAAAGATTTTAATATTAAACATTAAAACTGCCCCCTATAACAAGAAGATGTGTCATGCACAACTTTCAGACCACTGGCTTCAAGGTCGATGTCACACTTTGTGGACAAAGGTTAACATGGCATTAACAGGTTCTGATTGTGTCCGGTCAAAAACTTTACCATCAGTTGAGGGAATACAATATAGCTTGGCACAAATTTTCACATAATGAGACGACATGTCATGTGCGACACCCAGACCCCTAGCTTAGGTGGCCCTGTGGTCTAGTTGACACACTTGACTGTCATTCCAAAGGTCTGGGCTTCGAATCCCGATCCAGGCTCTGGAAATGTCTGAAATGTTCTTAAATGTCTCCCACATAACTAAAATGTCAGTACTGGTTCATCCAAGGAAGGATGTCTACGCGTGTACCGGCACGTTAAAGAACCAGTCTGTCTATTCGCAACAGGGCTAGGCTAAATTAGCCGAGCAGGCCTGTCTCTAAATGATTTCTCTCTCTGCATTCAGGGGAGGGGATGAAGGCTCTTTCTCTCGCTCTGTCCCTCTAGTAAGACCGCTCTTGTGTTTGTACTAGTGGAGGATGAATTATGCGCCTTGAGGGGCTGCCTTTGCGCTATGTAAATTGACTGTCAAAATGCCACTGTTTCATTTCCTGTCCGCTCCGTATCTCTGTCATCCATCGAGGGACTTTAATATTACTTGACAAACATGCATGATGGGATTATGTGTCTTCTACATTACTCAGTTAACTAGGCAGTCTTTTTCCCTATCAGGTCTATAACTTTTTTATCAATCAAATGATTTTAAAATAACTTGACACGAATGTTCCCGATAATAGGGCAATGTGACATGTGTGATACCAAGAGCACTAGCCTAAAGGTGAGGTAAAATGTCACTTGTTTTTTTCTCATTTCCGGCATTTTGGTATTACTTGATGTAAATGTTCCCCATGGTGAGACGATGTGTCGTGCGCAGAACCCAAATCCCTAGCTCAGTGGTCTAAGTCATTCTTAGATGTAAATATTCAGTCGTTTATGGTCTGTCCAGTCCATAATTCTATCATCCATCAAATGCTCCCCGTAAGACAACATGTAATGCGCAACACACAGATCCTAACATCTATAGACTTTTATGTCTGCAAATTTTAATCTAAACATTGTGTGTTATAACTGTGTATATATAGCGCAATATTGTATATACTTCAATGACAGATATCAGATCATTAGATTATAATGCACTTTATATAACTATAGTCAACGCCCAGTACTTCATTTACTTGTTATTTACCTTTCATTTAATAGACAACTCGGAAAAATAAATATTATTTTGTCGAAATAATTGGCTGTTAAGGACACAATTCTCTTCAAACACATTATTTAGTATTATCGCAGCTTCCGGCTGTGGCTCTTCCAGACGGTTCATAACCATTTCAAAAGAACAGTTAAAGCTGTATTCTGCTAACATCAAACTCTTTTAGCGGGTCAAACAAGTTGAAAAAAATGAATATCCTCAGTACTTATTTCCGTGTTGTATATTAAGGTTAACGATCTTTAAAGATGAATGAGTCATTTATAGCTTATGGATGTTTACACTTCTTTTCAATCGGTGGGTCACAGATTTGAACCCCACCGGATACTCGACTCTCCAGATAAGTTTCTTACTTTTATTAGTCATTTCTCATTATCATACGGCAAACAACTTATAAAATTACAAAAATACTTTATTGTAATGGCAACCAATTGTTTAGTCATAACTTTTGACAAAATAGAAAGGATGAACGACAAAAATTCGACTGGTGTATTTGGTGTAAACTATAACTAGCTTAGTAACATTGTGCCGAATGTAGTACCATGGGGAAAAGCGAGATCAGTAAATGGCGTAAGGGCTTTGACAGTTAAAAAGATAATTGAGACAGAGAATAAAGCAATGATTGTCGATTAAGGAAATGGGAAAGGTATACGAAAAGGACAAACGTACAAACATTATTAACATTATACCGTAAGTAACACAGGTATTTGCTTTTTTCTTAACACCATCTATTTTCCAAAAGTACAGGTAAGACTAGAAGGTTTTCAAAACGTTCAGTATCAAAAAGGCATTCAAACTGCTTAGGTTCATGTCTTTCACTAATGGTTTTGGATTAAACGAAACCAGTAGGTACCAACAGATGTGTTTAGAATTAATTAGATTATTCATTATAGTTACTCGTCGATTGATTTTGTTCAGCTACTTGTTTAGCATAAAATTGTAGAGAAAAGTGAAAAACGTAATGCATTTGTTTAACATGTGCAGAATAAACTAAGTATTGACGGTGATATAAACAAAATAAGGTTTATTACCTTTATCTATTACTTTGTTCACAGTTTTCTCGTTTTTATTTTTGAAAATGAATTTAACAGGTAATCGTGATACTAGGCGGTTTTCAAAGGGAATATATAGATATGGCCACTTTATCTGGTGCCTTTACTGACAGCTTCTGATAATTTCTTTCTTTAAACACATAATTCAATTTTTAGCATAAGTGTTAGACTGTTATAAATATATGTATTTCACGTGCTAATATTTTTTTGCAGTTTATACACGCTCAATTCAATTTTCCTCCAATACATTTTATATTAATATCATGTCAGTGTTGCAAAAAGGAAATTCTCTAGAATGAGGCTGCTATTCAATTGTTTACTTTTCCATAACCATATGTAAAATTGAATTTGTATAATATGACGTGTTTTCCAAAACAACACCACAGACTTTAATACTTTAATTTTTACTACATAATAAAAGTTTGAATGTGAAGAAATGGTAGAGAATGATCATGATAAAACATACAAGAACTTAGAATCCAATCTTTTTTATGTTTCCTGGTGTGAAATGCTTTTCAACCTCAGATATACTTGCAAGATAATGGGACAAAAGTCATTTTAACGTATTTTCAACATATTATGTACAAATGTATTAATGATATGAATATGTGAAACACGTTAATAATTATTAATTGAATCTTTCAAAAGCTATAATCAAGAATGACATTACAATACTTAACATTGCTTTCTTTAGCACTTTCAGTGCGAACGTGATACACGCATCTTATAAAAATATTACGCTGTTAGAGAACTCAACTAAATCGACTCCATTATTTCTCTTACAATTACTTTAAAGAATAAGACAACTAAAAGGCACTAAAATGTAAACTTACTGCATGAGTCCTGCCGATTATCGGCACGATATCTCCATTTTCCATGTTTGGAATAACTGCTTTGAATCATTTGTACAAAGTCATCCTGTCAGATATTGCACAGCCATATATCATTCATATCTTTATTAACACCAGTATGCAATGAGGAATAAATATGTTTCTCAAATAATTATGCTGCATCATGTCTATATTCAAACACGTATCGAAATTTCAATAAGTGCAGTTTTTATTAAAACCGCACAGTGAAACGATGCTTTCCAAGTAATATCACTACAATTACATTGATAGCCGAGTTATTTATCCAAAGAAGCTATTTTATGCAAATTCACTCATTTTTTAAAAAATATCATAATTTGCATACTACATCATTTAAATCTTTTATAAATTCCACAACGAATTTCATTTAGTGTTCAAACAATACCTAGCGATTTTTTAACATCAGAGGTATTTCCGTCGTTTTCTCCAATCTGGATATCAACCTTCAGAACTTTTATCTCATCGGTGGAGAAGCGGTGCCTAATCATTAATATGATTTCACAATTTTACGACCTTCAGAATTTGTTACATCATTGTGACAGACAGTGTTAATGACACTGGCAATTTATATGGAAGTTCGGAAACCTTCATTTGTTTTTCAAATTACAGGGAAGATGTACTGAGTCAATTTATGATTAAAAGATCTTTTTAATTAAATTCCATTAACATCGGCAATCAGCCAAGAAAAAACAAATTGGCTCGAATCAATCTGCTTTTACAAGGTACACATGTAATTAGGATCGCTAAAGGACACTAGAATCTATAATGCTAGATTGCAATGTTTATATATATATTACATTATCATCTAAGGCAACGGTGAGCTAAACATTGGTGTTATGTTTTGTCACGGAGCATTGCGATATGACATTACTATAACAATTTGTACTAAACAATTTCAGTGTTAAGTTGTTTAACTTTTCTTGTTTTTTAAATCATTTATTTTCTTGTTTCGACAATCAAGCTATTCTAACGCGATATGATCCCTTCCTTTTAAAGAAAATATTATACAATCATGTGTAAAACCAACTTCTTATAAATTTAATCTTTAAGAAACTCCAGCAACAATTACATGCTTTAATATAAACGCTGTAAAATCACTTTTCTGAACAAAGCAACATCCTTATATAAATCAACATGCTGTATGTCCATTGCCAAAATGCAAATAAAGCTGCTGTTTACCGAACAACGAACAATTCTAGTGGCTCCTCCTATTTGAAGAGACACTGCCAAAACATTATAAATAATTTGTGAGGCATTTCCTTAAAATATCTTCGAACAGAAATCTCATTTACTGCGATTTAAAGTCTCAAAGTCATTTGCTGAAACATTTATATGGCCTACATAAAAACTTAATAACATTAATATTTTATGCCAAATTGGAATATTCATTTAATATTTGATGTCCGGTAGAAAATTAAAATTGACACAGTTGATTTCATTTTTAATATTGATACATTTATCAGTAGATCACTCTTAACTGTATAAAGTTGGAACATCTACAGATTTCATAATGTAGCTGACCGACATTTCTTGGTGTAATTATGTGAATTAAAAGCTGCTTACAATTTATTCTGTCTTGAATTTGTGTTAAAAGGTGCATGTTATGATTTAAAAGTAATAGTAAATTGTTCAATTTCATTGACCCTTCAGGACCAGAAAGAACAGACGGAACTAAATAGGTTATGCACAATTGAATGTGGTTGGGTATTTTAATGTCTAAACTATCAATATCCTTGAATTTATTTTGATGTTCTGGTACATATGGAAAGCAAATTACGTATTTTTGTAACAAGCTTGCGCAAAATTTCTTGCCAGCGAATTCAAAGCTGTAAAAATGTAAATATAACAATTGAATGCCTTTTCGCTTTCATACTATGATCTCATTTGAATTCGCTGGCACGAAATTTCGCGCAAACGGCAAAAAAGACAGTAATCGATACTTCTTGCAACTCGTCCAAGAATCGCTAGTACAAACAAAGATTATTCAATTCTTAAATAAAGCTTTAAATCTAACATCAAATAAATGTTAATAACATATGCCTAATATTCATTTCTGTGAGCAAAGAAAAAGGGTCGGTCGGTTTAAGGGCCGGTCGGTTTGCCCTAACCTAGGTTATTAAAACACGTTATTCATTGCTGTTGTATTGAATCTTATCAAATATGAAATTTAAGTCATCCAGTTTCACTTCTTTTCAAGCAGCATTTAGTTATTTTTGCAAGCCCAATTTAATTGGTGTAAATTTCATATAAAAAAACGAGCGTCTAAAACAGTCGGAATTAGGAAAATTATTTTCCTTAATGTTTAAAATTGAAATAAAAATATCATATAACACTACAATCTTTATCACTTTAACAATTATTGTATATATTCATTGTTACTGCAGATCCATTTGACTAACGGTTGTTGCATTTTAGAATAAATATACTAATAGAAAAAACCACTTGTTTTTGTTAGAGGAAGCATTCTGACGTCAGCCGGTACAGTGATCGATTATTCCGCAATATGAAAATGGTTGTTTCTGAATCTTTGTTGTATCAATTTTTGTAAGTTGTCCAAATAAGACAAGTGCATGAAAGCACCTGAAGTGTTTTTTATTTCAGTCAGCTGCAATTAAAAATATCCAGTACAAATGGCTTAGTAAAACTTTACATAATGTGTTTAACATGCTGTGCAGTTTTCTTTTGCAAGGTAACGATCTGAAGCGTATGATAAAAATGTCCACATGTAATTCTGCTGCTATTTTCAAGGCGCCATTTTAATTCATTTATTTAAATTCTGTGACTGTATTATAAAACCACTCTTATTCATCCGTATGCACATTATAAATCAACATTAGACCTATCTGACGTCGATTTATTGCACGTCCCATCAGGGCCGGGCATTTAGAGGTGGTTTAAGAATGTGCCATGGGTTCGGATTTGACAATTTTTTCCCTTCGTGTCATATTTCTGTTAAATTTTCGTTTGACACTCAAAAAATGAATATTCTAACGTGTAATCACAACAATAATGGAATTGATATTATTTAATTTTGTTCCTTCTGGTATATATTTTGCAATATTTGCAGAATTTGCATTATATTGAATCGGATTTGATCAATTTCAGCCTTTCAAGTTATTCGCGCAGGGCCATTCGCGCATGCGCATTGAAATTATGTCATTCTTGCTGTATATTAAAGTGCAGTTTTTTATTAAAATATTTTGAAGTGGATTTTGTCAAGAACAAGGTAAATTGTTACCAACAATATTGTTTTTGACAACAATGCAATTTGAGTGCCAATTCACATGCGTTGATCTAAATTTTAAAATAAACCAAACTCATAGCGAGTCACCCTAAGTGATGACCTACTTACACAATCAATAGGAAACATAAATAAATAGCATGCTTAGACTTTTTGCTTAGTTACGCATTTTAATAGGTTTATAGAGGTTAGCTGCAGTCAAAGTATCATTTTTTAATGTGAATAAATGTGAAGTTTTTGAAGACGGAATAGGGTAAACAATAGACCACGTGACTTTTGGCGCGATTTTACTACACATAAATGTACATATGCTACTTTTGGCAGGTGGCGCTGTGTAAGGTTTTTTTTAGCTCACCTGTCACGAAGTGACAAGGTGAGCTATTGTGACCGCTTGATGTCCGTCGTGCGTCGTCTGTCGTGCGTCGTCAGTCGTGCGTCGTCCATCAACAATTTCTAAAAAAAATTTCTTCTTGAAAACCACTGGGCAGAATTACACAAAACTTCACAGGAAAGATCCTTGGGTGGCCCCCCTTTCATAATTGTTAAAAGAATTAAATACCAAGTTTGTTCAAATCATGACCCCAGGGTCAAAATTGACCCCGCCCCAAGGGTCACTTGATTTTACATAGGAAAATCTTAAAAAATCTTCTTCTCAAAAACCAGAAGTCCTAGAGCTTAGATATTTGACATGTAGAATTGACTAGAAGACCTCTACTAAATTTGTTAAAATCATAACCTCGGGGTCAAAATTGACCCGCCCCAGGGGTCACTTGATTTTACATAGATTTCTATAGGAAAATCTTCAAACATTTTTTAAAAAATCAGAAGCAGAGCAAATTATATAGCATTTCTAGTAGACTTTACAAATTTTCAAATGACCCCAGGTCAAATGACCGCCCCAGGTCATTGATTTACATAGAAACTCTTCAAAAAATTTCTAAAAATAAACCAGAAGGCCTAGAGCTTAGATATTGAACATGTAGCATTGCCTGGTAGACTTCTACAAAATTTATTCAAACATGACCCCCGGGGTCAAAACTGACCCCGCCCCAGGGGTCACTTGATTTTGCATAGAAAAATCTTCAAACAAAATTCTAAAAATCATCTGTTTGACATTTGAAACATGTAGCTCATATTACTCAGGTGAGCGATCCAGGGTCATCATGACCCTCTTGTCTAATTATTAAATGAAGCTATTTATAAACATATCCCATTGTCCTGCAGTTACTGAAACATAAGGCATTTTAATTTATCAATTTGAGACCGCGTCAGAACTTTTGACTCGGTGTCTTGGAGAGAATTTTCTCTTGTACATACTTCCTGATAACAAGAGGCGTGAGTCAGTATAAAGAGATAGATAGTCGAAATAATACGACGTATAAGCTTGTCTAAAGAGATAACAGGTCTAGGATTTTGTATGTTCTGTAAAACTATAGATAGAAAAATCTTTGATATCATGGATGGTCCATATATGTACTGTACAGTATATATTTTAAAACGATGAAATCCTAGAATAGACCATATGACTTATGGCGCGAATTTACTAAACATGTACATATGTTACACTCGGCAGTTGGCGCTGTTCAAAGTTTTTCCAATGATTAAAGCGAACTATTTTTAAACATAATCCAATGTCCTGCACAAGGGGACATTTCGTCTTATTATAAGGTCCAATGATAGTCCAGATAATGGGCGATTTGAGATCTCGTAAAAATTTTGACTCCTGTCTTCTGGTACATACATGTACTTCTTGATTTTATTATTAAGTGGGACCTTTCGGAAACTATTTTTGTGTACAAAAAATACGAATAAGGGGGTTATTCCTATAGAGCATCAGTAACAGGGATATAAACAAGCTATTTTTATTTCTAAGGGGCCCAGACTGTCAAAAATAAATGTTTAACATTAGGTATATGGGCATTTTTCCAACAATTTAGGGTCCCAGCCCAAAATCTAGGAACCATGGGCTATTGTGCCCCTGCTAGGGGTGTAACAATATGCTAGTCTCACGATACAATATGTATCGTGATACAGATGCAACGATACGGTACATATCGCGATACGAATTGGGTATCGTAAGTAAACGTTTATGTGACAAAATAAAAAATAACTAATGTCTCTACTCTTAGAAAGTACTTGAAATTCTAAGAAACTGTAATAAATGATACATTTCTTTAGGTACTATCTTTAACACTGATTGTATGAAAGATATCATTCAATATTTCTAGTTTTCACTTATCGTTTCTGTATTGTGAAACAGACCTATGATTCGATACGTGTTTCGCCAAACTGAGGTATCATGATAAAATGAATTTCGAAATAACAGGTCTTGGATACGATATGCGTATCGCAAAACTGATGTATCATGATAAAATGAATTTCGATATATCGTTACACCCTTAGCCCCTGCTGACTATTCCTTGAGTAAGTTGATTTTTAACCTCACTGACCATGTTTGAAGCATGAAAAGTGCAGTTTTTCAACTTTTTGTTAAAACATTAAATTAAAAAAAAATATTTCTGAGGCAATGAAAAAGAATTAGGGTTCGGCCAAAAATTTAGGGTAGGTCGGGATACCGGAAACAAACTTTTTTTCTAACCTAATTTGTATTTATTTGTGACAATGCTTGTTTTAAATATTAAAAGAGGATTTTAAATCAATATTTTTGAGAGAATTTCAGCAGGCTCAATAGAAAAAAGGTGGTAAATCAGCTTACATACTGAGTTGACTTGGTAGAAAACTTGAATGATTACTAATATCCCCATTACCATTTTTTTCACATTTTCATGCTCCCTTTCAGCTTTAAAAACCGTGAATCGAACATTTATCTTAAGTGATATTGCTAGGATATTGCAGTCCCACTGGCCAGATAGCTCAATTGGCAGAGCAACCCACAATTGAGGAAATTACGTCTGGTAATTTGTGTTTTGGGGAGGTTCCAGGTTCGAATCCTGGTCTGATTGTGCAAACTGTCGCGTTGTGGAGTTAACTTTTTCCAGATTTTATAGAAGATCTACAGGTAAAATATGAAAATGCATTTTATTTACTTATATTGATATTGTTGTAATATAGTATTTACCTTGAAATAAATTTATTCCCCACTATTTTGTTTTCTCTTGGGGGCATATTTGTACTCCTTGATTTTTTAGCTCTTGTGATCACTCGATGTCCGGCGTCTGTCGTCTGTCAACATTTAGCTTGTGTATGTGATAGAGGCTTTATTTTTCAACTGATCTTCATGAAATTTTATGATTATCTTGATGAAATCTAGGCCAAGTTCGAAAATGGTTCATCTGGGGTAAAAAACTAGGACACTAGGTCAAATCAAAGAAAAGCCTTGTGTATGCGATAGAGGCTGTATTTTTCAATTGATCTTCATAAAGTTATGTCAGAATGATTGCTTTGATGAAATCTAGGCCGAGTTTGAATATGGGTCCTCTGGGGCCAAAATGTAGGTCATAGGTCAAATGAAAGAAAAACCTTGTGTATGCGATAGAGACTGTATTTTTCAATTGATCTTCATGAAATTTGGTCAGAATTATTGTCTTGATAAAATCTAGGTCAAGTTTGAATATGGGTCAAACATTTTGATTTTTGGGCCGTGCAACCATCTATTTGCTGCATCTTGCAGCAATTTTTTACTTGTTGTCATACAGAAGTTGTTCTGCAAGCCACTGTTACCACATTATTTCAGAGCAAGGCAGTCCTTTAGGTCGCTTGCATTCGTAAAATATACAGTGTTTGTAGCCAAGTGGTTAGATGCGTTATTGAAAGAAAACAGAGATACGTTTTTTCTTGTTTTTTTTTTAAAAAATCGGAAAAATGCAAAAAAAAAAAAATATCTCAGACAGGTTTATAATTCGAGAAACCTTAGGTAATCAACGATAAAAGCAAGTATAACAGATATTTGTTGTATGAAAATAATGCGTAGGCAAATATATTTGTTTCATTAAACATGATGATACAAGAAATGGGCCATTATTCAATCTCAATAAACAAGTAATTAGCAACAAATGATCTTCATTATTCCATTAATGAAAATAGCATCATTACCAACAGATTTTCCTGATGAATATTGTACTCAGTGGTATATTATATTGACCTTTTCCTCCAACACTACAATTTTTGTGTTTCAAGTTACACTGTTTGTTTGTTTATTTGTATAGTAATTTCATTAAAATTTATAGTAATATTCTCTATTTGAAAAATGTTCCCTGTTACTTTTGCGCACACATATAAAGAACATAACACTAATACTCGGTCTTGAATATTCACTTCATATTAATTGAATAAATCATAAACACATAATTGAGCCACGCCATGACAAAACCAACATATTGTGTTTGCGACCAGGATGGATCCAGACCAGCCTGCCGCATCCGCGCAGTCTGGTCAGGATCCATGCTGCTCGCTTTCAAATCCTATTGCAGTTAGAGAAACTGTTAGCGAACAGCATGGATCCTGACCAGGATGTGCAGGCTGGTCAGGATCCATGCTGGTCGCAAATGCGCTATGTTGATTTGATCATACCTCATATAGTGGAATCATTCGAATTCTATTCAACAGGCCGCCTTTCATTAGGCGCACATTTCAAAACAAACATTCTGATATGTTCTGACTTTCTAACTACTATTACGCTGGCAATATTCTGACTGTTGTTGTTATTTCTTATTGTCATAATAATTTTGATTAAATGGAATGTAAACAGTTGTTATTACGAACAGAAAGATACAAAATATTTAGGAGATTATAATTGAATAAACAAACTGGCAACATTGCATGTGGTGAGGGTATAAACTAGGATATCTAGAGCTTTCAGAGATACTGAGATATTATTAAGGTTAGCGGTCCTCTCATTGAGGTTCTTGCCCTTCATTTCTGTATTCAGTTAAATTAATAGGAGCTTTAGTCTTTTTCTCCATACCCGTCCCCCACCCCCTGCCCAACACCCCAAAAAGATAACGACAAGATCGTATTCACGCGTGATTTGACATTTTTGGACATTTTAAGAAATTCGTAGATTGGAAGTTTTCTACGTTTATTCATTGAATGACGACTGATCATGCATGTAAAACTGAGATTGAAATCATCTGATGAAAACATCTTGTATTTTTCAACTTGAAACAAACATTTAGAAATAGGAAACAAAACGATTCACTTTGAAAAAAAAAACATATAAAAAGAAGTTATTTTTAAATAAATGCACCCTTACAACAAATAAATCAAAATTTGTGTTTCGAAGATATGAAATGTGTACTTCTTTTAAAATCTAAAATCTTTTACTGAATTAAGCAATGCTTTGAAGTAAGTCGCCGGAGGCGTTAAGACACCGCGAAAAGCGTGTATATTTCATGTCTTTTATGCGATAAATTATGCGTATCACTGACTAAACATCATACATTTGGATATTTAGAAACAGTTAAAAATGATTTTACTGAAAAGTAACTTAACCGTATTTTTCTTTTTTGTTTCATCGGGGTCGTTTTATCTGTACACCACTAAATTCTCATGGTGCATGGGTGCATGGGTGCCTGGGACTGTCAGTTGCCATGACATGGTAGAATTTGATTAGCTTCAGATAAATGGATTACAAAACAGATTATACTCTCTGCATGACTGTAAGAAAAAGCATTTTCCGGTATATTAAACTATTTATTATGCAGATCATTAAATAAATGTAGGTTTTCTGATGGAGCGTTCCATTTTTATTAAAAATGTTTGCTTTACCGTTCGCTTCTGTTTATAATCTGTAAGACACCTTTCTTTTACTTAGACCATCATATTTTCTGAAATCTGAGAAAATTAGTAAATTCTTAGAAGAAAAAAATCTAAAGGAATACCGTAGAATTTTTTCTTCAAGTTTGAAGTACGTTTTTGTTTCTGATATTCTGATATTAAGAAAACTTGAAATGCTGAACTTTTTAGGGCTATTAACTAGTAAAGAATCATCACGTTTTCTTTGAGATCCAAAGAGAAGCAAAACGATTAATTGATTACTGTTCTTCTAATTCCATCTGGTTAAATAATATTTTATCGTGTGTCTAATTAAAGAACATAAAGTAGTCGGAACTTCCTTACATTTGTCAATTAAGATAATCAGAGAAAACTTCTAGAAACATTTGTACAAGCAATTATTGTAAGATGCAATAAGTGCACGATAGAAGCTTTCGTATATGTATTGAGCTTCCGGAGAGGAAGAAAGATTAAGCGTATTATAACTCTTACTTGAATGTGTCTACTTAAGATTCTATATTAAGATTTCATCACCAGTGGTTTTATACAGTAGTTTTTCCATATTTTTCAAGAATTAACTACAAATGCACAAGTTTATATGTGGAAAAAAGGAGGGAGGTAAAGTTAATGGTATCACATCGTATTCCTTATTATTATTACCCAGTTCGTTATTTATCTATATAACGCTTTAATGCATGTAATTTTAAGATTTTCAAATTTTTTATGTCAAAATAACAGTAACAAACACTTTTACCCTCATGAAATGATGTTTTACATTTAGTTCATAAAGATACTTAATCAACCTTAAAGTAAAGTTTGATATAGAAGGTAAAGATGTTTTATTACCTGTATTATATACTTTGTTCAACAAAATATTTGAAGTAGGTTATTTATAGATGGTCCGAAGGTTATGTGATACCACTGCATAAGAAAGGAAGTATAAATGATGTCACAAATTATAGAGGTATTACATTATTAAGTACATTAGATAAACTGTTCACACGCATTATTAATAATAGGTTGACATCATGGGCAGAAAATTATCGTATATACATTGAAGCTCAGGCAGGTTTTAGAGCAGATATGAGTACAGTAGACAACATTTTGTTTTAAATGGTTTAATATCACATGTTCTCAATCAAGGAAAAACACTTTTTACTCTTTTTGTTGACTTTACAAAGGCATTCGATTATATTGTACGTGACAATCTTTGGTATAAACTAATACATACAGGACTTCGAGGAAAGATTTTGAACATTGTAAAGTCAATTTATGACTCAGTTAAATCACGGGTAAAGTATTGTAATAGTTTAAGTGAAGAATTTACATGTGTACTTGGTGTAAGACAGGGCGAATGTTTATCTCCCTTTCTCTTTTCAATGTTTATTAATGATTTAGAAGAGAAATTTGTGCATAACAATCTTAATGGTATAGATGTCGATATGTTAAAAATATTTATGCTATTATATGCGGATGATATAGTTATATTTGCTAATTCAGCTAATGAACTACAAGATAGTATAAATGTGTTGCAGCAGTATTGTAATGAATGGAAACTTCGTGTTAATGTTACTAAGACAAAAATTATTATATTTAGAAAAGGGGGTTTAGTTTCACGTGATGTAAATTTTATTATGAGGCTGAACCAATAGAAATAGTTTCTAAATTTAGTTATTTAGGGGTAGTATTTACCCCTGGTGCTTCTTTCGCTACTGCACAACATACATTTTCCTGTCAGGCCCAGAAAGCATTGTTCCAGTTGAATAAATACCTATACAAATTTACATTTATAACGCCAAAGCATAAATTAGAATTATCTGATAAATTAATTTCACCTATTTTGATCTATTGTTGTGAAGTATGTGGTTTTGCAAACGATTTATCAATAGAAAGAGTACATATGCAGTTTTGCAAGAAAATTTTAGGAGTTAAGAAAACCACACAGAATGATTTCATTTATGGAGAACTTGGTCGTGTGTCTTTTAAAACTGTACAGCTGCTTAGAATAGTTAAATACTGGTTGAGAATTTTACAAATGAGTGAGCACAAGTATGTAGCTATTGTATAAAACTTGTTAAAAAATGATATGGAAAGATATCCTAATAAGACAAATTGGTGTACGTTACTTAAGAATTTATTATGTTCCTTAGGTGTGGTAGATGCTTGGATTTTTCCAAGTGTTGGCAATGTTACAATGTTTTTGTCTGTTGTTAAGCAAAGACTGAATGTTCAATTCATTCAAAATTGGAATTCGGGACTTAATAATTCTGATAGAGCCCGTTTCTATAAAACGTTTAATGTATTTCAATTTCAACCATATTTGGAATGTTTTACGGTCAATAAGTTTTGTCAAGCATTAACTAAATTACGAGTCTCATCACATAGATTACAAATTGAAGCTGGAAGATGGATTAGACCTGTAAGAATTCCTATTGATGAAAGAAAATGTTTCGTTTGTAATCAATTGGAAGATGAATATCATTTTGTCATTGAATGTAGTTTATATAATGATATAAGAAAGCAGTATTTACCACGAAAGTATTGGAATAGACCGAGTATGATGAAGTTTGTTGAACTTATCCAGTCAGACAATAAGAAAATCATAAGAAATTTAGGAATGTTTATTTATCATGCATTTGTCTTAAGAGATTCAACATTATATGGAAATTAATGTCCTTATTGCTCATAGTGATATGTGAAATAAGGCATAGATTATATTGGTCATAACGTGACCTTCTCCGGTTCTGATACTGTTAACATGAATAAAATAACTTAAAAGAAATTGAAATTAGTTTACAGTTATTAGTTTATGTAAACGTTAAATGTTATAGTATACAAAATAACATATAGGTAGTTAAATTTCAATTTTAATATTATGATGTTAATAGTACTATCTATTTAAGTGTCCTGAAACACATAATTCTGTACTTAAATGGACTGAACTCACTGATTATGTCGATATGTTTTCACTGTTATGCGCATTATGTATTAAAAGATATTTATGGCAAATGATCTATATTTAAATGTTACATGTTTTCACACTGTTTGTTCATCATGTATTATTGTGTGTTATTATCCTCGTGTATTTATAAATGCAATGGATTTAAATAAAGTATCTATCTATATCAATAATTGATTAAAACTTGCCAATGGTGTTTTGCCACGGAGCATTGTGGTGCCCCATTGTTACGTTTGTTTGTTTGTTTGTTTTGTGGTTCTATTTTTCAATGTTGTCTTCATGTTTAAGTTTGTATCTTTTATTTTTGCAGGCATGTATATCCAGTACACACATATGCATAAACCGTTTGTCTGCGAAACTTGTTATTTCCGGTTTAGATACAGATTACTGTGAAATCATTAATTTTCGCGGTGGATTAATTATTCTTGGAGTTCATGGTTGAGCCAATTCATGAAATTTAATCTCAACGAAACAGTATTATTCCCATTCATTTTATGTTTCAAGAATTATATCCCCATAAAATAGCTACTCTGACCAAAACCACGAATTATCTGCCCACGAAAATAAATGATTCTACGGTATATATAACATAAATAACACGCATCGATAGCAGCACTCCGTACTTTCTGTCACTTACTTTGATTTCTTGAACGGACAGACATAAGATTTACAGACTAACACCTGTTCACACGCGACGAAATTCGGATTTTAGATGCACTAGAATCCATACCCTATAGAATGGAAGGCCGTTGCTAATTGTCAAATGCTTATGCCAAATAGTTTATTCTTAATGTTTTTTTTCAAAATGCTTAATATCAATATTGACTATCAAACGGTAACTATCAAATATTTATTGCGAAATGCGAAACGAAAAGTGTCAAATACTTATTGCTAAGTGCAGCCGTGTATATCAGTGGATGATTGTAAAACAGTTTTTGGTCTTCATAACATAGTTTTGTCTTTTCAGAACATTTTAGAGTAAAGAGTTTCGGTCCGGTGAAACACGTTATTGCTTTAAATCAGACTGGCAGAAGATTATATGTTTTTTAAATAATTTAGAGTTACATTCATCAGTTTAAGAGTTACTTACTCATAGATTTAAAGAATCTGCATATTTGCTGTTATTATTTGGCAATAAGACTAAGATATCTGACATTAAGTATATGGTATTTAGCATCAAATATATGGCAGACAGCATATGGTATGTAGCATTTAGCACTAATCTTTTGACATTAGCAGTAAATAATTCTCGATAAGCGGTAAATATTTGCCATTTCGCATTCGGCAATTAGCTATATGGCGCACTGACTTTCCATAACATCGATCCATCTTCATGTTAGATCATTTTTGAAAGTGATATCGGTTGAATCAATAATTAAAAGATAACGCAAGCAATTATGTTATCTGGAACTTATTGAAACGTTACAAGTGTTGATACGTTTTGCATAGTTTGCCAACTGGGATATCAAATGCCAATTCCAAGTTAAAAGTTAGACTGGTCGTCTGAAAATGTGTAGCAGAAGGTTTAAACGAATTCATACAGATTTTAACATTTATGCAAGTCAGGCGAAAATTCTGTAAATCTAGAAATTAATCTGCCTGATACTTTTCATATTCATGAAATAGATACCACGGAATAAGATACGTTGAGCGTGAAAAAACATAATTATCAGGGAATAATAAATCATATGATAAGAAATGTCTTAAATATTGTAGTATAGACATCATCTTCTTCTTGTTCGCTTAACTTTCATACTATGATAAAATAGTAACCGTAACATGTAAATAAAACATTCATATTTCATTTGTTTGAAAATAAACCATGTAATTACACAATGTAACTTTTATCGTTTCTACACAAATGATATGTATTAGAGAGCGTATATTTAACACTCCTTTTTAACACCTTGAAGTTACTTAATTCTTTGTTATAAAACTTTGTACAGAATCATTCAATAAATTAATTTTCTTTAATTAAGTCATGTATAGATGACTGAGCAAACTAAAGAAGGGGTATTTTTGCAATCATGAAGCAGATTCACCGAAAGAAAACTGGGTTAACATAGCCTGATGCGCCCGTCTCATGACTGTTAGCTAGTTTAACTAATAATACACAATAACAATGAATAAATCTCCTTTCCTGAGTTGTCCCTCAAAGATTCGAAGTATCATTAGTACCATTACAACAATAACTGCAAGCTTCTTTACCAGTCTTCAGACATATGTCAACATCGTAATTGCATTATATAAGTTAATATCTACATCACATTTGTGTCATCCTAAGAATACAAATTAGATGTACAGAATAAAGTAGAATTTCTCTAATCAAGGATTAGGCTCAGAACTTAGATTCAATAAATACTATACGTCCCTTGGCATAGTTAATACACTTCTGCTTAGAATATTAATTATGCCATATACATTACAATCAGCCAATAGCAAAGTATCTACTGCCGAAAATAACTTACTATTTACGTCAAAAAATGTATTACAAAATAAAGAACTTAAATAAACGAAACGAAATGTAGGAAAGTTACAACAGACTACTAACTTAAAACTCAAAAATGTAATCACTGATTAAAAGAAATACATGTTTTTATGAATTAATTTGTATGACCAAGTCATAACATCACTACAAAAGTGAAAGGCTTCTGAGAGCAAAAGCAATTTCTATTATTTACATTTTATATTAGTTACTTTATGGATCAAACCAAGCTCTGTACAAACGGATTTGAAAACAAGCTCATCTGTAAGAGTCTTTTGAATAAACTTTCAAAACTGTTTAAAGATCTCTTGAAATAATTTGAGAAGTAAAATAAAAATTGTAATGCCTTTATGTAACTGATTTCCAAGAAATCAACAACATCCATAAAAAGGCGCATATAGTATTCTATGTGTGTGAACTTCTAACACGATCGCCCGGAAAATTCTGTCCAGTTTCTGTGGACTGACACGTAGATTGGTCCGTACAATTTGTTAACTATCCATACCTACATTTATAGCAATTTTTGCATCTGTCTGATAAATCAGTCTGATACAGTGTACCTAAATTGATGCAATTATTGTCATTTCATGGTAAATGACAGGAACCAATGAACTGATGTATTCGACCTCAGTATAGTTATTTAGTTAATGGTGTTATTAATGTACTTAGTGTCAAGTCTGTCTGGTAATATTGTTATATATGATGTGTTCTCAGTGAACTATATATGGTCCCTTTTTGGATACGTATTACTTTATCCGTCATCTCATCTGTCCTTTGTATAAATATTAAGAATACCTTAAAAAAAACAAGTCTCATTTATTGCCAGAAACAATGAGGTTTCAAAGTGGAAAATTTAGCATTTAATGCGTCTTGCTAGCACTATTTCTGTAGAACTGAGGTCTTTTCAATTTTGTTATTATCGGATTTCGTAAAAGTGGTCAAAATGACCTAGGATCATACAAGTGAATAAACTATTTCAAATGCATTTGATATGATGGACAAACTAAACATTATCTACCAGTCTGTCGTTTTCGACTACATTGGATATTGTTTCTTTATCGCTAGTAGCAATAAAACGATATCAAATTATAACTCAAATGCAGCTCTTGTGCGCTGTTTATTAATTAGTTCTGAAAAGTTTTACTATGGTTTTGTTCCGTTGCTATCAAGAGACATATTCGTCCATAAACCCTTTTGTTACTAGCCTTTTGTGTGTTTCCTTCACGCAATTACTGACATAATTATTGCATGATAAAAAGCAGGTGCTATTTTCTGATAATCTATTGCATAAACACTGTTACAAGCTGGAACCCTCTCTCTCTATAAGCAATGTGCAAATGCGTTTGTAAGTAACAAAGTATTCTGATTTATTATACACCCTAAAAGCAGATATATAATTCTATATCTGACGACTTTTTAGATGAATTATTATTGATGCTATATTCAACAGTTTCGGTTAAATTCTTAGTTTTTTTTCAAAATTGGTTATTAAACCTGTACTTCTCATTAAAAGCAATATTTAATTTCATTTAAACTTCCGAACGTAACTCTTCAAAATGATTCATTTTAGCCTGCGCCCTGCCAACATCATACACTTTTAACAACTCAGCTTGAAAATAATAATGCCCCTAAAGCAACAGCAACTTTTTCTATAATTTAAATTAAGCTTAACAAACTTAACAGTGCTGCTATATGTTCTGGTTCCTCGGGATCATGAGTCCATTCAGTAGTGTTCCGGACAAGAGTGATTGGTATTGCATGTTCCATTACTTCTAATGAACGGATTTTGCAATTGTTTTGATTGGGTACATCTGTGCTCCAAAGACAATGTTGTGAGTCATGAATGTTAAGTGGTTCGTGCACTGACTTCTAAAATGGAGGGACGTTTGTTTAAACAACCGGACCGGAGACTGATTCTTCAAATCATGTCTTCCTTATTCGGTTAGTCTTCTCTCGATATGTGTCAGCAAGCACTACCTACTTGATTTTATTTAGCTTGAAAAAGTCGTCTAGCTGACTTGCGGAAGGTCGGTAGTTCTACCCAGTTGCCAGCTGTGACTGAATATTGCCTAGAGGGAGCATCTTTGATCATCATTAATCAGTTAATCTAGAAAGTCGTCATATCACCTAAATTTGTGTCCACTCTGTATTCAGTTATGGGTTAAGCAAAGCTAGAACTGCATTTGACAAATATAATATGATAAACAAAGAAAAAATTCAAAAGAAGATATAGACAAACTATCTGTATCTATATATTTTATATATATAATTTCTGGCAATATTTTGCCCAAGTTGTTGATTTTAAATTTCATATCTCAGCAAGATACTAAAAGGTTAATCAGTATTAACGTGTTCTAATTCAAAACAAACATTTTTCTGGTCCTTCTGAATAAAAGTGTCATCTAGTGTCATATAATAAGATTATGACAAAAAATCTCAAAATCTATATCAAAACACAATATTTGTGCTAGATAATTTAATATCGAACATCTGCTAAGATACTTGATGACGCAATTCAGATGTTCTTTCTCATATGTCTGCGTATAATCGTGAAAATTCGCAAATAAGCCGCACCATGAGAAAAAAAACATAGTGCGTTTGCAACCAGCATGGAACCAGACCAGCCTGCGCATCCGCGCAGTCTGGTCAAGATCCATGCTGTCCGCTTTCAAAGCCTATTGCAATTAGAGAATCCATTAGCGAACAGCACGGATCCTGTCCAGACTGCTGGTCGCAAACGCACTATGTTGGGTTTCTCATGGTACGGCTCAAATACCTGTAAAATTTAGGCTGCTGAATGATTTAGCAGTCACTCGTAAATATTGACAGACTAAAATATTGTTGATGATTTATCTAACAGCCTAAACTAATGAATTATGATTCCTAAATTCTTCAACGCATATTTCTTATCAGAGTATAAATCGTGTTTTGTCAAATGCCTTTCCGGTGATACAAGTTGCACAAAATAACAAACTGAAACCTTAAGTGGGTTCTGTGGTCATGTGGTTAATTAGGGTCGTTGACTTCAAATCACTTGCCTTTAGGTTTATAGGTTCCAAACCTCGCGTGGGGTGTAAAAATCTTTCAAGTGAGGAAGCCATCCAGCACAGGCTTACGAAAGGCCTGTGGTTCTACACCCATGCTTAAAACAACGCGTGGAGGAGCACCTTAGGGTCTCTCTCCACCATCAAAAGCTGGAAGAAGTCGCCATGTAACCTAAATGCTATTGGTGCGACTCTTAACTTCAACTTCAACTTCAATGGGGGTACTCGACAACATCCACTACGTAGACATCGACGTCGAGGAAAGGTGACTGTACAACGGTGTAGAGCGAAGTGTTCCGACAATTATCTAAAACACTATGCACAAGTCCGCAGCTTCAACTGTCCCTTCATACTGATGTTACGCACTACACCATAAAATAGTCTAATGACCAACATGTATATACACTATATAATAATGCCGTGTCGCTTTAAACACTGGATGGCACGAGCGAGACGAGTTGGATGGAGGATTTGAACGCATCCAGACTCATAGAATTGACACAGGATTCCGGAATCATGTTCCATGTGATAACAGTTCTTGGAAAGAATGAATTTTGATATATATTGATCCTTGGTTGATAATGGACAAATTTCATGCTGTGACTCCTTCTAGTAGATCGAAAAGTAGCAGTTGTAGGATGGTAGTTCACTGGTAAAGTTTATAACTTTGTACATAAGTATGACATCAGCACAAGCTCTGCGTTGTTAAAGGCTTGGCCATTCTAATCTCTTAACCATTTCACTAACGCTGGTCGGATTGTAAGGATTGTATGGTTTGTTCATCACCCATCTCGCAGCATTTCTTTGAATCTGTTCAATTTGTTTTATTTGAGTCTTTTGGGAAGGGTTCCAAATAGGTGATGCATATTCTAACTTTGGCCGAACTAAACTTTTATATGCATTTTCTTTTACTTTTGGTAGACAGTATCTTAGATTCCTTTTCAAAAAACCAAGAACACTTGATGCCTTTTTCGTGATGGTGTCAATATGATCGTTATATTTCAGATTGTTACTAAGTTCAACTCCTAAATATGGGTGGTGGCCTACAGTTTCCAAAGTATCACCTTTCATTTTGTATTCATATTTCCTTTTAGGAGCAGAAGATGAGAATTGCCTAATTGCATATTTTTTGACGTTAAAATCCATTTGCCAAATGGTTCCCCAGTTTTCAAGTTTAGAGAGATCCTCGTGTAGAGATAAATTATCTGACAAGTTTTCTATAGATCGATACAAAACACAGTCATCGGCAAAAAGACAAATATTTCAAGCGATGTTGTCAGCTATGTCATTAATATATATCAGAAAGAGCGTAGGTCCAAGAACCGTGCCTTGTGGCACTCCAGATGTTACCGGTGCTATGTCTGAACTTGCGCCGTCTACGACTACTTGTTGTTTTCTTTCAGTTAGAAAAGAATTTATCCAGTTTATAGTATTTCCTGTAATACCATATTATTCAAGTTTTTGAGAAAAACGACGATGGGAAACCTTGTCGAATGCTTTTGAAAAGTCCAATATTGCCATGTCCATCTGATTTCCGGAATTTAGAGATTTGGCGATGTCATCTGTAGTCATTAAAAGTTGTGATTCACATGATCTTTTGGAGCGGAAGCCATGTTGGTTTTCATGAAGAATATTTTGAGAGTCAAGATGGTCCATTATTTGTGATACTGTAATGTGTTCAAGCATTTTTGACACAACAACTGTTTAAGATACTGGGCGATAATTTTCAGGTTTTGATCGGTCTCCTTTCTTTAAAATAGGTACAACGTTTGCGTGTTTCCAGTCCAATGGAATGTCTCCAGTAGAAAATGATTGTTGAAAATGTTTAGTTAAAATGGGTGCAAGTTCATTCGCGCACTGTTTCAAAACTTTTATTGGGATCTTGTCCGGTCCACTAGCTTTTTGTTCATTCAATCGATCTATGCATTTTTTCACTCCTTTTTCATTTATAATAATATCATTCATAGGCTTAAACGGTGAAGATCCTTTATCTGGGATGTTAGATAAGTTTTCTTTTGTAAAAACTGAGACAAACTGACCATTCAATAGATTGGCTTTACTTTCTGCATCTTCTGCTACTATTCCCCGAGATTTCAATGTTCCAATACTAACCGAGTCTTGTTATCTGGCTTTTATAAATTTCCAAAATTTCTTTGAAGTTGTATCTTGCTCAGGATCTAATAAGTTATTCAAATAATTATGATAGTCACTGTGCAGTTTATTTCTTGCTTTAACACGGAAGTTTTTAAATTCAGAATAATCATGGCTGTCATTGCTTTTACGTGCGCGTTTGTACAAACGTTTTTTCTTACGAAGCTTTTTCAACCATGGGATTTACTGTTTATTTTTCAACTTTTTAGTTGGTATAGATTTATTCATATTGGAGAAAAGAGTGTTCTTGAATTTAAGCCAATTTTCATTTACACTATTGTTCAAATAATATCTTTCAACAAAACTGTTTTTGAATTCACTAGTTAGATCTTTCAATTTATGCCTTTCTTTAGTCATAGACTGTTCGCTCAGGCTTTTTATTTTAACTGCGCGGAGTTTTGATGATACGAACAGACAATCATGGTCACTTAGACCCAGTGGAGGTCCTGTGGAGCATCTTTCGATCAAAGTAGGGTGGGAAGTTACAAATAGGTCCAAAGTCCTGTCCACTCTAGTCGGCAACATGTTAACTTGTTCTAGGAAGTGAAAATTTAAAATTGAGCATAGTTTTTCACAGTAAGATTTATTCTTAGCACCCGAAATTGGATTTCCGCGTTCCCAGTCGATGTCACCTAGATTAAAATCTCCGCCCAAAAATATTTTACAATTTCTATATTTCTTATTTTTTCCAATTTTGCTGAGTGAAATATCAAGTTCTAGCAATGTGTCAATGGGAGATTTCGGTTCTCGATAAAATGCACCAACCAGAATGTTGCTGTGTTTGGTGGTTTCCACTTTCACCCATTTGATTTCACAATTGGCGTCTAAATCAGGACATTCTTCACAGTTCAACCCTGGTTTCACCATAACCATGACGCCACCCCACTTTTTAGCAACCAATTCTTTACGATCTTTCCGAAAAATTTTATAATTATGTTCTGTGGGTATACTGTATGGTAATATTTCCGCGTCAAGAACAGCTGGATTTAAATGTGTTTCATTACCAAGTATAATATCAGGTTCACTACTGGCTATGAGATTGAGTAATTCAGCTTTTTTATTTCCAACACTTTGAAAGTTAATTACACAAAAGGACAGGTTATCGCCGTTATGCACCGTGAATGTTCTGTTGCCTGAACATGAGGTTGATCGACCACTAGCTACATATTGTGAAGATTGAAGACTAGATTCTGGATCAGAAACAATGCTATTTTCATGAGAGGAAACACTTCCTGTTTTGGGAATAAATGTTAGATTCAGATCACTACATTTTGATTTCGTAGTCACATTCCTCATTGGAGTTGTGTACTTTCATCAATGTTTATACTATCATTATTTATGTTTGCGAGTTCATGAAACGGGTTGGTGGTTCTAAAGGAATCTAGATCCATAAATGAATATGTTGCAACATTTGGGTGTCCGCATTTATTTCAAATCCAACAGACACTACTTTTACCTAAATCACTATATGTTCTTGGTCCAATGTTAAGACATTTACTATGAAACCATACATCGCAATCTTCACATTGAATAGCTTGTGCATTCCAAGTGACCCTCCTATAACACAGGCCACAAGGGTACTTCTCTGGACCGGGCTGGATTTCAACATCACCACATTGGAGAATTATCAAGTACATAAACAGACCAGTTTTTAGATGGCATGCAAAGTGTTTTTTGATTTCTTTTGTTTGCAGAGAAATTCATGGCAACGGAACTTGGGAAGTCATTACCACCTGTGAAAGTTCTTGAAAAAAAGTCAAATCTTTCAAATTTTCTGGTGTGGGATGTACTTTCACACTAGAAATTGCAATAATAGTCAAGATTAACGCGCACGAAAATAGATGACAACTCTTTCGAAAATCAACATCCGGTATGCGCCGACTGTTAGCGCATGGAGCCATTGTTCAATTTGCGGTGGGTGGGGTACCGCTTTCAAAATTTACCAACAAAGTTTCTATTCAAAAACGAATAGTATGGCAGAATTATTATTTACTCGGATTCCTTTTTGCTTCCAGAAGCTGCAGGGATAGAATATACAAACGCTTTTGGCCTAAATTTGACAAAAATATTAAATTTCTTTAGCACGATGTCGGAACACTTCTCTCCACAAAGGGGCACAACTCAAACGCAACTAAGCAGGTAAACGAATAAAACAGAACAAAGCAGAAAGAAAGATAAACATACCCCATGATTTCTGCCAATAATCGGTACAATATCTCCATTTTCCATGTTATGAATAACTATTTTGAATCATTTTCACACAGTTATATCAACTGCACGATTGTTTGCATTCATGAAAAATTATATTTGTATTAAACACAAAACAACGCGACACATAAACAAAAGTATTTCTCGAATAGCTGAATGTATCCAAACACGTTCATTTTCCCAAGTACAATATGTAACTTAACCAGTGCATTTAAAATTATTTTTTTACAATTATTATAAGTATGGCTACGTGCATAACACACTTATTTATCCAGTGAAGTGCTTTCTATATACGTCTTTTCTTTTTTAAAGTCATACTTTGCATAATTATAACTTTCATAAATTCCATAACCGAACAGCAAAAGAATTTACAAGCAGTAGATCAACAGTAGAGATTTTTCTGTAGCTTCCTCCAATCCTGTAATCAACCTTCAGAAATTTTATCTCACCGATGGAGAATTTGTTATATCACTGTGACAGATAGTATTAATGACACTGGCAATTCATCTGAGAAACCTTTTAGTTATTTTCAGTTTACGGAAAAGATATGCTAAGTCAGTTTATGATTAAAAGGACTGTCTAATAATGTTCCATTTACACTAGGCAGTCAGGCAACAAAAGGCCAATTTGTTCCACTAATTCTCCTGTTACAATGTAATTAGGTTCTCTCACTCCAATATTTCTCCTCTTAGTAAATGATTGGGTTTGCGCAAATATACCAGTATCAATGTAGTTACTACTGTGTGTACATGCACAGCTTATTGTTATCTAAGGCAACGGTCAGCACAATTTTAACATTATAATTGGTAGTGGAATAACTTTATATTTATCCTACGTCACAATGCCTGGTTACAAGCGTTTATGTTTGCCCTGTGTATGTTCAAAACAAATTGTTGGTTATCGAGCTATTTAACTGTTGAATTTGTCATTCCGTTGAACGAAAGTTACACTGAAACATGTTTTTCACACCAGACCGAAAAGAAACTACTCACAGCTTAAAACTGCAACCGAGTACAATAAAAACAAAGAAAAATATCAAACAGGGAGTGCCACGCACCAAAAGCGCAGCCTCCTCAAAACGAATCCCCCAGCACGCAAACGCGTGCACAACACACACACTCAAAGCTTACACATCAGGACAAAACGAACAACACACACACACACACACACACACACACACACACACACACTCAAAGCCAACACATAAGGACAAGACGAACAATAAGCATACACACACGCGCGCACACAAAGTCAACACACAAGGACCAAACGAACAAACAAAGGAACACAGTGGGGCACCGCCTTGGAACGGTCAGTGGCAAAAACACCACTGGGGAGCTTAAACCGGTTTATGGTGCACACCCAACCTCACTCTTACCCCCACCATGTTCCAAAGACATGGGACAGTGTAAATAAAAGTAATCCCCTCCATGTCAATCTCTAACACACGTAATTATGCGCGCTCACTTTTCTAAACATTAGTTTAGTTTAAACTAATTTGTTTTAGCTCGATTGTGATGAAAGCTTCAAGCTTATTGGAACCACTAGCCCCCTGTCTTCTGCACACAAATGAAGCTATACATTATACAGTTCTGCAATTTCCTTCTTAAAATATATACGAACATCAGAGCAGAAGTCTTATTTACTGCGAGTGGAAGCCTCAAAATCATTTACTAGAACATTTACATAGCTTATATAAACAGTAAGAAATGTAAATAAGTATTTAATGCCAAACGGGAATATTCGGTTTTTGATATACGATAGACAATTAAACTTGACAGGGTTTATTTGATTATATTTACTGATAAATTTATCTAATGCATATCAAATCAAACTGTTCATTGCGGAGAACCTTTACAAGAGTTTCGTCTGGAGATTTCTAAACATTCCAGACAGAGGGGTCAAGGATCTTTTGGTGGTTATGTATACTGCATATAAACGTTTTCGATTTTAGAATGAATTTCTGTCTTTCAAATTGTGTTAGAGAACTCAGTGAGATCATTTGACTAAATTTGCGCGATTTTATTGACAGATAAAATCAAATCTTTCTTTAGATTCACCCAATCCTTAACGAAGGTTTTCTCTGCTCATTATACAAGGTCTACATTAAGTTGTTTATCATTCAAATGGTCTCCGGGGTTATGAGTTGGAACTTTTGGAATTTCAAAGGTTTCTTAGATACTATGCTTGAAAGGACATTCTACAAGTTTTGTAAAAATCGACGCAGAAAACAAACAGAATATATGTTTTTAATGTTTTGGTTTCCAGATTGAATGAATTATATAATGCAAATTTAGAACCCAGTATCGTTTCTGATGATGAAATAAAATCTAGTCTTAGATATTTTCAAAATTTAAAAAGTTCCACTTATCGTAGTTGGGAATTTTTCTAATAATATACGATATAAATCGTATTGTCCTTTTTAAATACGAATGCTGTTTTCTTTTGAAGTAAACACACAAAAGCTCAACGTCACCGGACATTGCTCCAGGAAATGGATAGACACCTCCAACGTTCGCAGGACAGCTGAATACTTTCCATACGTGAAATGTTTTTATTTTTTAAGTGTCGGTAGCTGTAAAGACTCTCCCTGTACTAAAATTCTACGTTCTTATCTTTTTTGGTCCTTTGGGATCATTGAGAACATTAGAATTTACTGTAAAAGAATTCTTTGGGGCTGTGAGGGAGGTTTTGAACATTTTATTTCCTCTCGTGAACAGACTTGGGATCAAATTGAGTCTACTTTTAAGTTTTCTTTCAAAGGATCCATTCACAGATTTTTTTTTTGCTATCATGTGCTGAAAAAAATGAGCAAGCAAATAGTAATATAAAAATGATTATTATTCAATTTATATAAACATGTTATTAACAACAAGCAATCTTCATTATTCGGATAATGAAAACATATCATTACCAACAGTCTTTATAAATGAATATTATTATATCAGTGGTGTGTTATAAAGATCTGTAATGGTGCAGTATTTTTTTACATCGTTTGCAATGTTTTATTTCTCTTCTCTATTTATTATTTCATAATTTATTGCAGTTTTTGTTAGTTCATTAATAATCACAATAATGTTAGATTAAATAATAATGTCACAAATGCTCAGTAATAATACCAATAAAGGGGACGTGGTTTTTGTAATTAGAAAAATTGGGTGGGATATGATAAAATTTATCTGCAATTAAGTTCAAGGTTTCAGTACATGAAGTAGATAATTAGTAGGCAAATCTCAAATAAGAAAGTTATTAACAATGATTTACATATGACTCATTGTGAACAATAAGAATCATCTGCAAAACATTTTCAATGTCGTACAATAATTAATTTACAGAAAAAAATGTTAACTTAATTTTTTTATTTTTTTATTTTGCATACTATACGGTAATGCACCGCATTCAGTTTGTTTATAAAGTAGTGCATTAAAAATGATGTGGTGGCCAAGAAACTCCATGTTCAGGATATATAAAATCCCTTAATACATCCAACGTTAATGATTACAGAAGCTGAGTTACTTTCAAGAAGGGCCTAGAAATGATTCAGTTATTAATTTTGAACTTGATATTTGCGAAAAGCGAATATAAATGAGCCGTGCCATAAGAAAACCAACATAGTGGGTTTGCGACCAGCATGGATCTCCATGCTGTTCGCTATTAGTTTCTCTAATTTCATTAGGCTTTGAAAGCGAACAGCATGGATCCTGGCCAGACTGCGCGGATGCGCAGGCTGGTCTGGATCCATGCTGGTCGCAAACCCACTATGTTGGTTTTCTCATGGCGTGGCTCATATATCAAACCTTATAAAACCTTATCAGAATACGTATTTTGTTAAAACGTTTTAGGATAGGGTATGAATGAGGTTAAAAAGTAAGTCTGATATGAGTACGGGCAAAATACTTGTTATTTATACTAGATTTACGCTATATATTCAATTATAATTATTATGAAATTAAAATATATCTTCACTTTGCTCATCATCTTATGTTGTCTCCCGTTGTATAATTAGAGTTACCATTCTTTCAGCGCGGTGATTTCTTGTTACAGTAAATTGCCTGGAAGCCGTGAGAAAATTTAAAAAAAACGTATACTAAATAATCTAAAATGAACCCATTTATTAAGATCAATTAAATGTATTACACCCACCAGACCATTGGAGCGTATCCGATACATGTACTAAGGTATTAATGTAATGTCTCTGCAATGCTAATCCCACGCTGAACAGAAGGGCCAGACGAGCGAGTGGTGGTATAATTGTATACGTTAAAGAGTCGTTGACGAGCGAGTGGTGGTATAATTGTATACGTAAAAGAGTCGTTGATAAAGGGAATTAAATTAGTTAAGAATGACGTTGACTGCCTCCTATGGATAAAACTTGATAAAACCTTTTCCAAACTGATCAAGATTGGTAGATTGCGGTAATATACATTGCACCAGAAAACTCTCCCGCTCATGATATGTATAATGTCGACATATTCCAACAACTGGAGCAAGATATTACATGATATTCGCAATTAGGGCGTGTGATAGCCGCGGGCGATACAAATTGTAGAGTGCGTCAAAAAAATGACAGCATTGAACACGAAAGGATAACTGAGCTTGATCTGAACCAAAATTTAAATGATGTTCCTTCCCGCAGGCAATCAATGGATTTTGGTTGTAATCGATTTGGAGATTTGTAAATAGACTTATGCAAAGCTGTAAATGTATATATAATGAACGGGCGATCAGGTTCGATTATGGATAACAAGTTTCAAGTTTCAAGTTTTATTAAAGCAAATCGACAATACAATTGCCTTTGGCCAAATACAATCATATACAATTACATACAATGAAAATGGCAACACATTCAACATATACTACAATACAAACAGTCTGCAAAATAATAATTAAGGAACAGTTTGTAAAGTATCAAGGATATCAGCTCGTAACGAAAAAGCATGTTTTACATATTTAAATAATCTAAGCAATTTACATTTATTTTCTGAGGACATGATATTAACAAATTTGTTCATAGATGGCCATGAAATATGGCCCAAGTAGTTATTGCGTATATCAGTATATTTATTACAACAAAGTAAGAAGTGATAACGGAAGGTACACGTGCATGACCCATAACGGAGAGAGCGTAATTGACTTAGTGTTAACACGTTATTCTCATTTCAAGTTTATTGTCGACTTTAATGTTCATAATTATATGGAATATTCGAATCATGCCCCGTTATCATTCGGAATAAAAGTAAATCAATTTAATTTTAATGATATCCAGCGTCCAAGGGTCTTCCATAGATGGGATTCTAGGTTTAAGGATCAGTTCAGAGATGATATAGACTCCGATAAGCATTTGCTGAATGAAATTGTAAACAATGATATATATTCAGTTGATGAGAAAGTTAAGTTATATACGGAATATATTACGGGTAAAGCTAACAAGTACTTCGAAAAAACCTCTTTATGCGAAAGTAAAGGGTTTATTGATAATTATCTAACAGATAGGAACAAACGTTTAATGAAACTTGTCAAGATAATATTGATACGCCTATAACAAAAGAAGAAATACAAAAAGCTTGCTCGAAATTAAAAAGGAACAAAAGTTGTGCTTTAGATTCAGTGTTAAATGAGTATTTGATAGAAACAATTGATATTCTGATCGATTCATTAGAACTTTTATTCAATAATATTCTGGATACGGGTAATTTTCCGGTGTCGTGGACACAGGGTATAATAGTCCCTTTACTAAAAACACCACCGGAAACAGATACAAATAATTATAGGGGTATATCATTAACAAGCTGTTTTGGAAAGTTGTTTACAAACATACTGAATGAAAGAATTAAACAGTGGTCACTGGCTAGTGAACGGCTTACTGATGCCCAATTTGGATTCAGAACAGATCATAGCACCACGGATGCAATATTCATTTTGCAGTCCTTGATAGATATGTATAAAAGCAAGAATAAGCCTTTATATGCAGCTTTTATTGACTACCAGAAAGCATACGATAAAATATATAGAAATGGTCTTTGGTATAAACTTATAAAAGAAGGCATTGACGGAAAAATGCTAAGATTACTCAGATCTATGTATAGTCGCGTTAAATCCTGTGTTAAACACATTGATTCCTTGTCTGATTTCTTTAGTTGTGATATAGGTTTATTTCAAGGGGAGATAACGTCGCCAGTATTGTTTCCTCTTTTTGTTAATGACTTGGAAATACATTTACAGGAAAACATATTTTCAGGGATTAATGTAGACCAGATATGTATCTACCTGATTTTATTTGCAGACGATTGCATACTATTAAGCGATACGCCCCAGGGCCTACAATCACATTTAGACTTATTATATGACTATTGTGAACGATGGAAATTAACAGTGAATATTGAGAAATCGAAAATCTTAGTTTTCAAAAAGAGGCATCGGCTGGCCGCGAATGAAAGATGGACTTACTCTGGAACAGACATCGATGTGGTGAAACAATTTAATTATTTGGGTTTTGTAGTGAGTAAAAGCGGCTCAATTAAGCATGGAATAGACACTTTAGCGGGAAAAGCTGTTAAGGCGATGAGCTCGTTACAGACGCTAACAAGAGGGATGGAAATACCTGTAAATGTTAAATTCAACTTATTTGACTCTTATGTATCTTCTGTATTATGCTACTCATCAGAAGTCTGCGGATTTTCAAAAGCCGAAAAACTTAAGAGACTGCATAGAAAATTTATTAAGTTGGTTTTGAATGTCAAACTATCTACGAGTAATTTAGCCATATATGGTGAAACGGGCAGATATCCGTTGTGTATAACATGGAAATGTAGAATATTGAAATATTGGTTTAAGGTTGTAAATACTAAAAACTGTATTACTGAAAATATTTATAGCGCTATGATAAAAAGTTGTGAAAACGGTGAAAAGAATTGGGTATATAGTATTAAAATGTTATTGAATCATTTAGGTTTCGGCGAAGTGTGGTTGTTTCCCACATCAGTAAATGTTAACTGTTTCATGCCAGTACTCAAGGCAAGATTGTTGGATAATTTTATTAATGAATGGCAGTTAGGTGTAGATGAAAGTACTAGTTTAATACTGTTTAAAGAATTGAAAGACTGTTTTGAATTATCTCCTAACTTGTTAATAGTTGAGAATTATAAACACAGACATATGTTATCAAAAATTAGATTATCATCACACTGTCTGAATATAGAATACGGCCGGCACAGGAACATTGAAAGACAAAATAGACTCTGTGAACTTTGTGACAAACTTACAGTAGAAGATGAGTTTCACTTTACATTGGAGTGCGATGCATTCAAAATAATACGAGCAGAATATATTCCAAGATACTATAGACAGAGACCAAATATGTTTATGTATGTGGAACTCTTAAAATCAAATAACAAACGTTTATTGCATAATGTGGCATTATACCTAACCAAAGCTTTCAAGAAAAGACAGGATTTATTAAATCGTACATGAGAAACACTCTCGCATAATAACATGACTTTATATTTGATTAATTGAGACATGTATGCGTTATTGAGCCAATTTGTTATTACTATGCATGCTTTAATTTTTACTATTGTATTAGTTATGTCAATATGCTGTATATGCATACGACTTGAATAAATATCTGTTCTGTTCTGTTCTGTTCTGAACTTTTTGTATGAAAATAAATGGTGTCAATCAAAGCAAATCTGATACTTTAGAAAGAAAAACACGATAGTACAACATTTTTGTTATACTGGTATTGTACAACTCTCATTTCCGTCTTCAAACAAAACTTTAATATTTTGCGTTGGTTTTACTTACAACAAGTCTTCGGTTGTCTTACTACATTCATCGTCACAAATTATTGCATATTACAGGTGAATATGTATGTTTTATCAATTTAGGAATAAATACTTCACCAACTAACCAACAATTTTCTCATAATCCATTCCCTTCCTCATATCTGCATACATTCTGAAAGCAGAGATCTGCATCCCTTTCAATATCCTAACGACAAGAATGGTTCACGAGATTGTTTAAAAGATTTTCTTAAAAACAAACGTTTAATGCCTAAACATTTTTCATACAATTAATATAACTATACAAAGCATCTGCTTAATTAATTGACCTGCGGCGCATAGGTGCGACATTAAATATTATATAATTAACTGTATAGTACTTGTATGCTATTTAAATGTTAATCCGTCCATCCAAATCCTGAAATATCTTACAAATAATAACTTATATATATATGATTAATGTCAAAATCCGTTATAATTGTATAAATGCCATCTGTATTTTCATGCCATGCAAATATGCTTGTAAATGTATTTATCACGAGGAACTTTTAGTTCAAGTGAAATAAAATTCTGTTCTGTTCTGTTCTGTTCTGTTCTGTTCTTATGGGAAATGCTTAAACACTTAAATGTGTAAATGTTAACAGGTTATTCAATTTGCCACATTTATTTAGCTTTTGCAAAAGATGAATTGGAAAGTCTTTGCATTTTCATTGCAATGATTTTACAAACAGTGCTGTACTTTGATACATATATAAACAGTTCAGCCTTTATATGAGTGGTAATGAAATATGCAACATTCATCAAGTCATCTAGCCCAGTTTCAAGCTGAACTCATTCATACAGAAAAAAATTAGTGCACTCCATTACTCTTAAGGACTCAAACGTTGTATAATAAACGATGCACGTTTTACAAAAGTTACAACAGAGTTGATGCCTAAATACTCACACAAGCTGTAGATCAAATTTAGGAAGCATTGGGATCTAAATCGATCCTGTAAAATACCAATTTCCAATTCCAGAAAGTGATATCGTTGGAATCAATAATTAAAACATTACAAGATAAGCCAAGAAACGATTTCATCTGAGAATGATTAAAGCGTTACGCCTTTGTTTTGTTTTTGCGTTTTTTGCCAATTAGGTTATCAGACAGAATCCGAGCGGAAAATCAGTCTGATATAAAATTGTGTGTCAGTTGGTTTAAACAACTTGATGGAAAATAAACTGCATCATGAAAACATTCCGTCGAAAACGTATTGATTTCATTTCAGAAGAAATAGATGCTGAAATCTTAACCAAGAAGATAAAAGTTAATAAAAGCTGCGATTATATGACATAGATTCATTTTATATCAGTTAAAATATTTTGGGTTGTTAAACATGGTATCTATTATTACAAGCAAATCATTATTTTAATTTTTCACCTACTGAAGACAAAACTAATCTGCAATAATATATTACTGATTAACAAACTATGTTGCTCTGCAAAGGAACGAATCTCAGGGTATTGAAGCAAGTAATACTAAAAGTTTCTTGAATATTATTTGTCCGTAGGGATTTGATTTCGTGGATTTACATAACAAATGAATCCTTAAAAATTAGTCTCAAAAGAATATCAATGGTTTGACCGTTTGTTAAGGTGCACAGGTATTGTTTGCATTGTGTGCATTGTTTGCAAAGGGTCACTGCAAAGTATAAGAACAAACTTTAGAAAACCGTCTTTGTACAAATGTACCATTGAAAACATCCACAAACTGAACAAGCTACATTTTTTCGAAAATGTTCGTGTTGCTTAAAGTCATATGATTACGCATTTTATGTCATCTTTTTACTAAAAGAGGACATTGTAACTGAAGATCATGTGAGTCTGAATATGCCTTTAAAGCATAGAACCTCTTTTACTAAATTTAGATGTGGTGTAGCGCAAATTAGATTAGAGACAGGAAGATATGAAAACCTCCCTATTGAAGACAGAATATGTCCCATTTGTAAATTAATCTTCCGTAGAAAACGCAAAATACGTAATTCTCCAATTTTGTTCATATGATGAATTAAGGCAACCAATGTTAAACAAAGCATCTAATATAAGCATGAATTTTGTTAATTTAACAGAAGATGAAAAACTAGTTTTTGTACTCTCCAACAAAGATATGACAATTTTGACGGCAATAACCTGCTACAGTTTTCTTCAACTTAGATTTAACATTTTGTAAATAGGGTTCATTTTTAACATTGTAAACTGAGACTGAATAATTTGATTAAACGCCATTTTTATACAATAATATATTCAATGGTGTTGTACATAATAATTATTATTATTATAACAAACAGTCATGACCGCACCCCTCCCCTTGAAGTCATTTTACCCCTCTTGCGAATACAAGTACTTAAAGCATCGCATGGTATAAAAACATTGATGTTTTATCATTATAAATAATGTCTTGATATAACATTTTGTTTAACACCGTAGTTTGAATTGAGTATTTTTTATCTAATCTGAGAAGCAGTTGCTAATTAGTTCATCCTTGATCTGATCCAGGGTGATATTTGATTTTTTTAAACCATTTCTTAATTGCACAGTAGTGCCTATATTCGTTTTCAGATTCTAAATACCTTACCTTGGTTTTAAGACTTTTTTAACTTTCAATTAGCGACTACTCCTCAATTTTATTATATAAATATGTGTTGATGTAAAAAAAAACATGTGTGTGTATAAATTATCTGTGTTAATAAGTCTCCTGTAATTCAATATTGAATGGCATTGTACTTTTACTGCATGCATAAATATGTTATATACCTGTTGTACAATGATTAGCGTAAATAAAGAAATAAAACTGTATTAATGAAAATATTTTGAAAAAATCCAACAAGAAAGGTCAAATGCATGAAAGTTGTAAATGATGAGCGTTAACCAATTTGAAACTAACATTTTGATTACAGCAATACCAAATTAAAATATAGCATGGTTTTAGTCTTGTGTCACTATCAGGGTGATAGAACACAGATCCCAACATTTTTGTTTCATTTATCAATGATACATGTAAACGCATGTCATTTAAATGGCACCACAACCTTGTCCAGTGTTTTTGTTTTTTTCTGCTTGTTGCTGTCTAACTATAACATGAAACATAGTAAACAAAATTATGTTCTGTCGATAAATGTATTTTATCATAATAATTAGCCCGAAATGAAATTAAAAAGTTGCTATATTTGTTTCTTATCTGAAGGTAAATTTTTTATAAGTTATGAAAGAAACACGTTGCTATTCTTGCAAGTCTATCTAGAGCCAACATAATTGTTGGGCAACGTGAATCAGTGACACTGCTGGCATTCCCATGTGCCTTCAATAGTATTCATCTCATGGACCTTCATTTCCCAAGCACTTTAATCGGTGTATATCTTTCCATGTGCTTTTAAAGCATGCCATATATATAATGAGAAAGGAAGGAAACAAATTAACATACCGCATGATTCCTGGCAGTTATTGGAATTACATTTCCGTTGTCCATATTTCGAACAAAAACTACGTCTGACTAGTGATAAAGTATTCATATTTAACAAATAATGACTATGAATGATATTTATTATAAGAACAGCATATTCAATCCAAATATTGTTTCCAAATATTTTCAGAATTGCAACTGAATTATTTATCCTATGTAGAGATATCTACAAATGAAAATTAAGTCAGATATTTTAAAAGAATGTCTCAATCTTAACAGTCCATAACTGAAATGCATTAAAATTTAGTGTACGACTAACATTTTTATAATTTTTCAGATTTTTTATATATCGATGGCGAAGCGGTGAGCTATCCGTTTTTATGATCCTTGTATTTTGTTGGAACATTATGGCAGATATTTTTTATGAAATTGGCTACTACTAAATGAGTTCGAAAACCCTAACTTGTAGAGGATATGCTAAATACCTATTATTAATGGGAATGTCCAATTTGGTTTCTTTCAAACCCATGAAAACTGAATTTGATACAGTAGTTCTCTTGCAAGGTCCATGGGTTCACGTAGAGACTCAGTGTAAATGTAGCCAGAACAGTATGTAAATTCACTATTTTGAACACAACAACAGCCTTGTATAAATCTGCCACTCGAAATGGAAATGAAGCTATTCTCCGATCAACAAACAGTTCCCTGTCCTCCTATTTGAAGAGACACAGTCAAACCTTTACAAATCATTTTGTAAGGTCAGGCCTTTATCCTATAGGTTTCAAGGAAATGCACTTGGAAGCCATATCACAATTTTTGGAAATTCCATGGCTTATCGAAACACTTAAAAACGTAAAGTACTCAATACCGTATGGGGTATTTTATTTGTTAGTTAATATCTATTAGAAAATTAGAATTGATAGGATTCGTTAGATTATCAACACTGATATATTATCTTCTACATATCAATTAAACTACTTAAGATTGAAGTCGGGCAATCTTTACAAGATCGCGTAGTGATTTTCAAACATACCTGACCAACAGGTCTAGTATCTTGGTGCGATAACGTGCTTTTTATCTTTGAATGAGGTTCTAACCAGCATATAGAAGCGAAAAGTAATACTAAATTGCATTTCGACTCTGTAGGAAACTGAAAAGCTCACTTGCATTGCATCTGTAGTGCAATATAATTAAAGAGTTTATTTCAGTCATTAAAAGACAAATGTCTAGGCCGCCTGGCTTTAAATTATTTTCAACTAGTGTTAAGTTCTTTTCAAGAAGCTTTCAGTTTAATTTACAAATGCTGACTTCTATCAAGAAAGACAGTAACTACCTATCAGTAGACTTGAAAATTATAATGGATCAAGTCTTGAACACGTAAAATGGTATCTTTTTATACAGCTACGTTTGATGATTACCATTGTCGTTCAGAACGTAGAGCAAACTGCACAACTGCTTACAGATTATTTTAATCAAGTAATAAAGTAGCGAAATGAGAGACTATATACTATAGCATGATGAATAATATGTTCTTCTTTGTCAAGACAGACTGCTGAAATCGTCTACAATCAGGACATAGGTCGTCTTTTTGTATAATATAAGAAGGCAAATTCTTTTTGCAGTAGCAAGTACAAATTGTATTAAACTTGATACTATGATATTACAAACAAAACAAATGCTTGAACGCTCGCTAAGTGTTATCTCTCATTTCAAACAGCCACATTTCAAACTAAATTACATAAATTTGCACGTTGTACTTTTGTTGTTACATTCCAGGTGGCAGTTTATATATTCATTTATTTCCTATGTTAAAACTTACTAGTCTTCGTTTTAAGCACTTACAGTGCTATATAATCTCATAAATTTTGCTTTTGTTTTTTACTTTAATGATGCAACAGAATTTGGGTCGTATGGCGACTTTCTAACTTTACAGGAGGAAGATACCTGGTTCGAGAAGAGACACCACCACCGGACAGTGAAGGCGCGGTTTGCAAGTATTGTTGGCGCGGTCGGGGATACATCAGCGTATGTGATACTTTTTGTGTTTTTTATCTTTGTTTACTTGATTGCATAATCGAAGCATTTTTTTCAGACTTTGTTCTTAATTAAAATGAAATCATCCAGCGAAGATAAAGCATTCAAACCGTTAAAATATAATATCAGTGCCAAAAACATAATAACATTGGCAAGAGATTGCCATCCGATTTATAGCTTTTCCTTAACTGTAATCGCAGTCCCGCTCAAATAAATGGATAGTACTTTATGATACAGAATGTTCATCTAGCGACCTTTATTAAAAAAATATATCTAATTCGGGTTTCTACGAGAGGTTTTGAAAATGGCGAATTAATATAGAATTAAACATATTTGGATGCGTTCTTGAAGTATTTGCCATACATTTTACTTTCCATGCGAATGTAATATCAAACTGTAAAAATGAATGAAATTCGTGTTTTATAATTATTACTTGATTCTATCCAAATACATGTAAAAGAGCAACATTACCAGAGCATGCAGCACTAGTTCTGAGGAGCCTATCTCTTTAATCTCTTACAAGTAATACGATGAAAAAGGAATCAAAGATAAACTTACCTCTTGATTCCTTCCAATTATAGTTACAACATCTCCATTTTTCATCTTTGGAATAATTATGATAACTTTTTGGAATTTTCACACAGTCATATTGACTGTCCGATATGGCACAGTCATATATTATTCATATTTTAATACCATCGATTTAACATTCAGTGATGAATAAATAAATTCATGCATTATTCATATTCTATTACCATCAATATAAGATGCAATGATGAGTAAATAAAGGTGTTTAAAATGTTTATTTATACCTTGATTCAGACACGTAGCAAAATTGCCGAAAGTGCATTTTTTTTTATCAAAAATGCATATCAAAATGAATTGTTTTCCCAAATGTTTCGTTATTGTTAGGTAAACAGCCGAGTTATTTATTCTACACATACAAATCCATTCAATTCTTATTCTAAAATATAATAATTTGATAATCTAAGTTTTATATATTCCGTGATGTCCGGGATATTTCAATGTTTTTTCCCAAATCTGTTTATCAACCTTCAGAACTTAATCTCACCGTTGTGGAAGTGGTGTGTTAATGAAACATTTTCACAATTCCTTGAATTGTTTTATCACTGTGAAAAGTAATGTTTATGACACTGGCATTTCAACTGAGAGCTGGGAAACCTTTACGTGTATACAAATTGCAGGGAAGATTTATTCATTCAATTTATGTAAGAAGCATTGGTCAGTAAGATTCAATTTACAACCAGCATTCAGCCAAGAAAAATCAAATTTACTCATATATTTCTCCTCGTACAAGGTAATTAGGTTCATTCAAATTAGCCAGAGTTCTATGTAAATAAGTATATCTTACTGCTATCTTAACGGTGAGCTAAATATTGACCTTGTACATATATTTTGCACAGGTGTTGCGTGTTGTAGTTTTCCAGCCAATATGACTCATGGAAAATAATTTAAGGGTAAAGTTTTTAAACTATATTCACCAAATCCGAACATTACATATTCAAGGCAGACTTCCAGCAAGTCAGTTTAAAAGAAACAAATACGAACAAGATTAAACAAAATAAAGCCTCAAGATCATTTCTATGTTATAATATGCTACATGTAAACCCTCTATCCAAACTTGTATATACATGTATCAGTATGCTGTAAAATGCAACTTTATTTGAAGAGACTGCTACTAATTCTTGAGGCTTTCTCGAAAATATGTTCTTTTCTGCGACCACAGGTCTCAAAATCATTTACTGCAACAGTGTCTTATATCCCATAGAAACTTTAACTTGACGGGGTTTATATCATTATAAACACTAACAAATTAATCTATTGTAGATCAAATAATGTGTATAAATTTTTGGAGGACGTTCACAAGATTTTCCCCAACAGATTTCTAAACATTCCTGTCCGACATGTCTATTATCTTCGTGTGATTAACTAAAAGCATATATTAGGTTAGACAAGTAATTGCAAAAACTGAAAAACAGACTTAACTGCATCATTCCATCGGCTCCTTTCGTAATTAAAACGCTTATTTTTTTGCTACAAATGTGTATTGTGATTCAGAGAAAATAATCAGCCATCTTGTTTAATTCTTTTCATGTAAGTTTTGTTTATTTTTGCGAGAGGTATTAGTTATAAATAAGTAATACAGTCGTATATCTTGAGAGTGAAGGTAGGAGCGAAAAATAATTGGTTTTGTCATATTGCTGTGTCTATGTGTTGTTCGTGTGCGATTCCATGCGTGCGCTGCTGTATTCTTAGAAAGTGGTTTATTTTTTCTTGGTTTTTAGATTTTGTCGATTTCAAGCAAAGTTGAAAGAATAATGTTTCGTACGGCAAATATTTCACTGCCATGTAAAAACAGTGAAATAAAAGATTGAACTCCATACATTTAAGAACCAAAATTAGCAAATTAATGTATCTTGGAAACTGTATGGCTAATGGCGTAATTATATACCTATTACATGTACGTCACAGTGGGGACATGCTGATACCAATAATTTGTTCTGCATGTTGAAAATGGTTGTTTCTGATTCTCGTTTTCCTTTTATTGGTTGTATCTGTCTTGACAATTTGATAATGCAAACAAAGCAAATGCATGAAACGCTTGGGATTTTTATTTTTCAATCACGCGCACTTCAAATGTCTATAGTGAAAAATGATTTGCACTTTTGGTGTTACTTTTAGGCGCCTATTTAATAACTCGTCCCCCCCCCCCCCCCCCCCCCCCCCCACACACACACTTTATAACAAACCCTTTCTGACATAGATTCATGCTATCATCCCTACTCGTATGCAATATCAAATCTTGTCGTCTTTAATGCTGCTGTTGTTTTGGCTGAAGAGCATATAAAAATTTAGCTTTATAGGAAGAAAGAAGATGCATGGCCCCAATTTCACGAAAAAAAACTTAAAAAATTGATTAGCTAAGTCTGTTATTTCAAATCCTTATTTTGCCCTTTATGCATCTTCAATGTTTGACTTTTTCATCTATATCAGAAAAGTATATGACTATTTCATAGATCAAACAACAATTTTGAATTTTACAGAAAACGAAGTATAGAAAGAAGAAATATACATAAGCAAATACTTAAGTTTGTTATATCGTGCTTAAATAGAAATATCAAATTTAAGTGACTGAAATAAGTACTGCATACAAATACCACTAACCATAGTATAATTTAGCTATACATACATTGTTATTGAACGAATCAATATTGAAATAACAATAACTCAAACAATGGCAGACTTAAATAAGTAATTTCTTAAGTTTTTTTTTTTTCGTGATATTGGGGCCTGGTTCCGCAGTCACCGTCCATGGATCTAATTTCAGAATCTGTTTCAGGGATCGGCGGGCACCCCCGACCTCTCCAATCAAGCTGGATACTTTGAATTTTCTTGCTGGATATAATTCTATACCATGAAGAATATCCGTTGCCCAACGATTACATGGCACAAGATTACAGTTATTTGCCCTTGGCTAACCGCAGTAAGGAAGTGGTTACGCGGAAAATAGTTTCTCTGTTTAATGGTACATGTACAGTTTGACACAATGAGAATGTCAGAATCGGCATAACATGACTTTTTGGTAAGGCCAGTTTTGCCTGTGTGCGGCAATCTTGAGAGTGTTCTTCATACGCATGTGATTTGGTTCAAAATGGTGGAAAAAAGAGCCCGTCATCCCCATGTTTATTGTGGCTGAAATTTTTTATCTTGAATAGTTCTGTTGAGTGCAGGTATTTTAGGGGGTTTGGAATGCATGCAAAATTGCAATAGTGTCCAGTGTCTATATAGAACATATATCAAAAATTACTGTGGTCTTAGACCACATGCGCATTTGAAAGAAAATATAAACAAGTTAATTCCGAAACATATTTAAAGCAAGTTTGTAGTTTGGGTATTTGAGATATGGTGAAAGAATGTATAACAAATACGTGTTTGTATGGAAATAATGGTCAAGCAAATATGTTGTTTCATTACACATGGTGATAGAATAAATGAGCTATTATTCAATCTAAGTAAACAAGTGATTAGCAGCCTATGATCTTCGTTATTCGGTTAATGAAGAAACACGAATACCAACGGTTTTATCTAATGAATACTGTACTCAATGGTATGTGATTATCAATGGTACAGTTTTTACATTCTTATTAACGCTACATTATTACATCACAAAAATTATATTGCTTGTTTTGCTCATTAATAATTGTAACATTTTCAATAATTTGTGGAAGTGTAATGTTCTAATGTGTCCTCTTACTTTTCACAAGTAAGAACGTGCATGCGAAACACAAATATCCAGTCTTGAATATACATGTAAATGTCAATATGACATTAACAAAAACATCTGACATTGTTCCACATATATTTTAGAAACCAATTTACATCTGACACACAAGTTAACAGAATAAACCTGAATAAACATTTTGATACCTTCTTAATTTCAACCATTATTTTATCGCTAAGTTATAGGAAGGAACAAAAATGAAACCCGTTTCCCCTACCAGTAACTTAAAAGTAAGCATATCTTGGTAGATTCTTTTCGCAATGAGTTAAACTAAAAGAATCGTAAATATACAATTTCGAATATACCAATCAATTGTTTACAAAATCATGTGTCATTCGAAAACCCGCCCGCTTAGCTCAGTAGGGAAAGCGAAAATCTGCGGATCGCGGGATCGTAATTTCGATCCCCGGGCGGGACGTATGTTCTCCGTGACGATTTGATAAAAGACATTGTGTCTGACATCATTCGTCCTCCACCTCTGATTCACGTGTAGAAGTTGGCAGTTACTTGCGGAGAACAGGTCTGTACTGGTACAGAATCCAGGAACACTGGTTAGGTTAACTGCCCGCCTTTACATAACTGAAATACTGTTGAAAAACGGCGTTAAACCCAACAACTAAACAAAATTGTGTCATTCGGAGTGACCTTTCTGACAAGGGACAGGTACATTCACCTGTTAATAGGGTTACCCAGACGTATATAAAAAATACATGACGTATCAATATAGCTGCCAATGCTATAGTTACATGCAATCGGAACTAATTGCGAAACATGTGTTGGGTTTGCATATTTTATTACCTCCGTCACTATACGAGTCTGCTATAAAAACGATCAAAAGAACTTGCTGTTCTTCTTCTTATTCCTTCTGTTTAAATTATGTTTTATCATGTGTGTAATTAAGAAACATAACGTAGTCTGTCCTTTCTTATGTTTGTCAGTTAAGATAAGCAGAGAAGACTGCGAAAATTTCTGCACGAGCAATGATTGTAAGATGTAATAATTTCACGATCTTAACTCGAACTTCCGGAAAGAAGAAAACATTCAAGTGTATAAAATTTACTTGAAGTAGTCTAGTTAAGATAAAATCTCATGTGGAATAAAATCTAAAGGTTTCCTCAAGTATCTCTGCTTGCATATTTGATCATGGTGAGTTTTGTACTTTCCTTCAACAGTTTTCAATAATGCCATTTGTTCTTATTAACTATATCTTCTTACATGACATACAGCGATTTGTTCTTTGTAGAGTGCAACTTAGACATGTGAAACAGATCTAACAGTCTTTTTATTAAATGTCAGCGAAACTTTGAAATTTCACATCAGAGTAAAATGGAATTGATAGGAAATTATTGAATCGAGTTGTGGTTACAGTGAAATTCTGTAACTGTGTTAGCTACTTCTGTGTATATTTTTATATCCAAGCAAGTTTTGACAAACGCTAGAACATTTTCAAACTCATTTGTATGACATTTTCATAAGAATGCTTTATTAAACTTCAAAATTAAACAAGAGCTGTCTCCATAGGATGACACATGCCCCCGATGGCACTTTGAATGAATAGTTATGGCCGATGTTAGAATTTAGGACCTTTGACCTACGGAGCTGGGTCTTGCGCGCGACACGTCGTCTTACTGTGTCACACATTCATGCATAGTTATTTTAAAATCCATGCATGAATGACAAAGATATGGACCGGACACACCCATCAATGCACTATCATGAAAAATGACCTTTAACGTCTAAGTGTGACCTTGACCTTTGAGCTATGGACCTGGGTCTTGCGCGCGACACGTCGTCTTACTGTGGTACACATTCATGCCAATTTATTTGAAAATCCATCCATCGATGACAAAGATATGGACCGGACACGCCCATCAATGCACTATCCTTTAACGTCTAAGTGTGACCTTGACCTTTGAGCTACGGACCTGGGTCTTGCGCGCGACACGTCGTCTTACTGTGGTACACATTCACCCCAATTTATTTGAAAATCCATCCATCGATGACAAAGATATGGACCGGACACGCCCATCAATGCACTATCCTTTAACGTCTAAGTGTGACCTTGACCTTTGAGCTACGGACCTGTGTCTTGCGCGCGACACGTCGCCTTACTGTGGTACACATTCATGCCAAGTTATTTGAAAATCCATCCATCGATGACAAAGATATGGACCGGACACGCCCATCAATGCACTATCCTTTAACGTCTAAGTGTGACCTTGACATTTGAGCTACGGACCTGGGTCTTGCGCGCGACACGTCGTCTTACTGTGGTACACATTCATGCCAAGTTATTTAAAAATCTATCCATAGATGACAAAGATATGGACCGTACACGAAAATTGCGGACAGACCGACAGACTGACAGACCGACAGACAGACGGTTCAAAAACTATATGCCTCCCTTCGGGGGCATAAAAAATGACTCAGTAATTCATTTGTCCACTGACACTTGAAAGGTATTAAGTGGATTCCACTAGATCAATTACTAATTTTACGAACTCTACTCATTTTACCTATCAAAGAAAAATGTTAAGACACAAAAAACGTGTTTTATCCCTACATAGACGTTTCCGGTTCCATTGTAACTTAAAGGAGAATAAAAACAAGTATGTAATAAAAAGTATTACCTAGTGTAACAATCAGGTATATAACATTAAAGACAGAAAATATATTTAGTTAATATAAAACAACGTAAATATCACGGACAGGGTTAATTCCTGTACGAAAATAGGACCTTTTTTACAACAGAAAAACGTCTTTAAAAAACCTGTGTTTTGAAATTAAAGCTGTTAAGGACTTTTAAGTGGAAAATGACCAGAAATACAGTTGAAATTTACGGGTGTAAAACATGCAGGTCTCAAAAAATACAGCTGTAAAAATTACAGTTGAAAGTTACAGCTGTAGAATGGTCATGTCTTAAGATTACAGCTGTAACTATTTTTAGGGAAACATGAGTATTGTCAGCAATCTTTAATGCATTTTGGTGGGATGTAACTGAAATTCACAGAGACACCACATCATCTAAAATATTGGAATTTTAACCGTTATGGAGTAAGTACAAGTGTTTAATTATCTAAATATAGATGTAAAAGAACATGTTAATTAAGTACATAAATTAACTATATACACTATCTTTGAAGCTGAATAGTTTAAAAGAAATGTTACAAAATTGTCATTTAGTTTCATGACAAAGAAAGTTTTATAAATATGATCTGATGCATTGTTTCTACTCTGTATACTACTTGTATAATGGATTGATAATTAAATTTAAATACACTTTACCAGTTTAAAGGATTTTATTTGATTTGGGGTATATTCGCACAAGACTTTATTAATCAATGGTGGTGTTGTCGTTGTTTAAAGTACATTAACAATTGCTTCAAGAATAAAAATACATTTTGAATTCAAGATTGAATGATTTCCGAAAATTAAACATACGAGTATGTAAAAAATCTGCAAATGCAAAAAAAAAATACTGCAGACACTTCAACTGAGAACAGATAATTTCATGTTTTCTATTTCAAAAGCAACGTTGTGGTAGTTAAGATAAAAAAGACCTATGTGAAAGTACACAATGTACTTGCTGGAGTGAAAACCCCAAGATTTCCTAATTTTCTCAATTTGGCGGGATTAATCGCCCGGAGTGTTTTACTTTCCTTCGATAGTCTTCTATAATTTCATGTATACTAGTTTACTACTTCGACTGACACAACACACAGCGCTTGTTCTACAACTGGCAATTTAGACGTAGTTGTTTTATCTGCGAATGCCTTTGATTTTTTGCATATTTTGCCAAGGTTATCAAAAATAATCCAACCGAAAACCTAGACTGATAAAAAAATGTGTGTCAGTAGGTTTAAATAACTTGATGTAAAAACTGCAACATTTAGGCTATTTAGAAGAGATATGCTTGATAATCTGCTTATTTCAGGAACGTAAAGTACAAAAGAATGATTTTTTCCTGAAAATTATAACAGTCTTCCAACAATAAATTTTGAGATACAGACATTGGTTTTATTTGATTCAGGATAGTGCAATAGAAGATAAAGGACCAAAATTATATAAAACTTGAAACCTTCATCTTTCATTTGTTTAAAAAAAATTGTTGGGGGAGGGGATACTTTGGATATTATATTGCCGTACTCAAATTCAACAAAAAACTAGAGGTGCTTTTGAGAAAAGCGCACGTCTCCCACGACTGCCTACTCATCTGAATATAAAGTCTGTCTTTATATACTGTTTGCAGCCTGTTGGTATCTGTTGGAGTTGGGAATTGGACTAATCGGTCTACAACTGTGTATCGGTTATTATGTTCAAGGGCCAAAATGCCGAAGTGCCTTGGCCGATTTGGCTAGTTATCGAACTTCGTCGAGGACTTATTGGCAAACACATTTCAAATTTGTTGAAGATCGGATGAGAAATGTTCGAGTTAGAGTGCGGACAAGCTTTGTGACAGACACACAGACAAGAGTAAATCAATATGTCTCCCACACCACTGTGTATGAAAAATCACTGACCAAAAAATATTACTAGTAGTCGCCCAACGTATGTTAAAGTCGCAAAAAATACTCAAAATATCTTCGTATTAAAGTGCTCTCATTGTCAGTGGATCAAGTGTACCGTTCATAACTCTAAATACCCAAATCCAAACTAATATTTGCACGCCCTGATATATGGATCTAATACTGACTGATTTGACAGTTAGCGTCTACTTAAAGGAAATGAATTGACGTAAACCCTCACTTTATAGTTTATTTTAGATGTCGGGATAAGTTGAGTGCTATCCTGTTATCTTGAATGCGTCTTCTAACTTCACTAGAATATCTGTCCACGTTGAGTTTATATTTTTCTTCTATCATTTGGCCCTTGTATAAATGTCAATAACATTCTATGGAAAATATGGCAAATATGAAAGAAAATATGCTGTATCGATATGGAATATCAAACATTTAATGCGTTTCTCTCAGACAATTTCTGTAGAACTGAAGTCCTCTTCAAATTTATTATTATTGCATTGAATTTGCATTATATTATATATAAAGTTATTGATATTCTTTTCAAAATGTCCTTGGAATGTACAAAAAGAAATTCCGTGAAAGAAAATCGCCTAAGACTCTATTGAAATGGTGGACACAATAAACGTTCTACATGGGGTTGTACTAAGTTATAATTACACTAGTTTAGATATCCAGATAATGCTTTGGAAATCAGTGCATGACTACTCGTACCCCTTTATTATTTGAATTGCAGGAAAAAATGGATATGCAATGACTGGACATAACATTAAGACATATGTTGGGACAAAGACAAACAACGTATTATTATGCTTGTGATACAATTTAATTCTTGGTGAAAAAAGAAAGATAAATCATTAAAAAAAAAACTAAGATATTGTATTTAACCATATCTAATTAAATCTCGTATATGAATTCACATACCAAATTTGCTGTATGAATGTGTAGTAACACAAAAATAAACATTGCATTTAATTGTTACATGACAATTATTACTAAATAAAGAGAACATAACTAATCAATGTCAAGTGTGACCATACTTGACATTGACTTTAAACGAGCTAACGTGATATAGATTCTTTCACAACGTACTAGAGACAATAAACAGTAGAAGATGACACTCAACAGCATATAACTCAACTTACCCTTTTGGTATGGCCCAAATTAGAACACAAAGAGGTATTAATGAATACGGATTCTTTGTGAATATGGCTAGGATTGGTTAGGAAATTTACGAAGATATGCGAAACAATCTTCTTTACTACTGAAACCAGTATACAAAAACCGGTTGAAATCCCTATTGGAATTCCAGAGAGGTAGCCTAACTGACTGAAAAACAGACAGACAGAGTGACAGACAGCACAATATCAATATATCTCTACACAAAAGTATAAAAAAAGACAACGTGGACAAAATAGATAAAGGAACATTGATGGCTGTCAAACCATCATGAGTCGCATGGTATGTAAGTACAGCTGTGAGCTACATTTCAACGAAAATTTACTAGGCAATATAATAAATAATTATTTACAAAATTACTCTACCCGTTTTCAGACAATTTCTCAAATGTGATATCAATGAAGCAATAATTTAAAAGATAAGACATGCAAATATTTCATCTGAGCATGATTGAAATGTTGTAGTTTTGTTTATTTTACAAATTTTGCCAATCAGGCTATCTAGTAGAATCCAAGCGAAACATCAGAATGATCTATAAACGTGCGTCAGTAGGTTTTAACAACCTGATAAAAAGCTACAACATTACATTTTATGTCATAGTCTGATGATAAAGTTGTGAAAATCTGTGAATGTATTTTTCAATTCACCTAAATCAAATACATGTCAAGCGTAAAGCGGGTCAATATACACGAAAGCTGGTCAATATACATGAAAACGATTAATTCGTTTTCACAAATAAAACGCACGTCATCAAAATTTAGATGGATATAATAATTAATTGATTGTTATAGGGTAACGGAATAGTGGACGAAATAGTATTTTACAACGTTAACATCAGTCATGTTTTATTTCTTTTGAGAATAAATAAAAAGTTATATATAATGTTACTAGTAATATTCAGATGATGCGGAGAGAGGTTATCATATACTCTTGAGACGGAAGCATACAATATGACCTAGAGAAATATAAGGTTAATTCAATTATAGAAATAGATAGAATAGTACAAATAATTTAAAACCAGCTGCCGTTCAATGGTATAAGCCTTTCAGCAATATTACAAGATCTTTTTGTATGAGACTGACTGTACCACCTGTCTTTGAATATCGTTTCAAGGACTTCTGACACTTTCTATATGAATTTGCCTACTCCAAGAGTGAAAAATAAACCACTAAGAAATAAGTATTTAATTACATATACCATCAAAATACATATTTGAGATTATTTCTTAAAGTCAAATTTTTCAATATTTGTTTCATAAAATGGTAATTTTTGCTCTAAATAGAATTACGTACCCTGTTATATACATATAAAAGCTATTTTGCTTTAAAGAACATTGTCCCCCCCCCCCCCCCCCCCCCCCCCCCGTGCATCAAAACCATATTTGGCCAGCATATGTAGATATTTTGTTTTTATTATTTTTTTGTTGTTTTTTATGTATATATATATTTCATTTCTTTATTTCTTCATTTTTTCTGTGCATTTATATTTATTCCTTTTAGACACATACTACATGTGACACGCATTCATTACTTCATGTTCTTCCTTCAGTGAAAACTGAATTGAAGATTGTTCTTTGCGGCGTACTAGGCCTAAACACAACAAAAAAGGGGCAGTATGTGTACAGCAGTTAATCTGATCCTGACTATAGTCTATTCAACAGAAATAAAGCTTGGCATTGATATGCCTGTGATGCATAGGTCAAGAACAGTAGCTTCTTGGCAGGTCATATCAGTGACGGTTTCACATTCAGTCTGATGCCATGAAAGTGATGTGTCAAGTCGCTTTCCATGCAGATGGCATATACAAATACGGCTAGACGCGGAAACGAACTAAACGGTCCAGCCGAGTTTCAGGTGGAATTTTAATGCAGCGACCTGCTTCTACTTTAGCCCTACAAATGACACATTTCGAATATGTTTTGCCCACAACTTCAGTCCTGAATAGACAACATTATCTATAGATGGGTTGTTGTCAGACTTATCCTGATTTAACTTTTTCCGATCCAGCTTCCTTAGGCAAGCCTCAGAAAGAACTGTCATTTCGGATACATTTTTATTACATGTTTAAAATGAGCCGTGCTATGAGAAAACCAACATAGTGGCTTTGCGACCAGCGTGGATCCAGACCAGCCTGAGCATCTGCGCAGTCTGGTCAGGATCCATGCTGTTTGCTTTCAAAGCCTATTGGAATAAGACAAACCGTTAGCGAACAGCATGGATCCTGACTAGACTACGCAGATGTGCAGGCTGGTCAGGATCCTGCACTATGTTGGTTTTCTCATGGCGCGGCTCAAATATTATGTGTGCCACTGGTACTTATCCCAAGCAAGGACCCACACTACGGCCTTGATAAGATTACTGCCTTTTCTTAGTATTAATGTTATACATCACACAAATATCTGCCATCACTTATAACAGAGCTATACAGACATATACATGTACTTAAATAACTACCTGAACCACTGTAATAAAACTGACCGGTCACTTATACATGTATACCTATTCACACATGTAATGCGTCAATAACTTTACATTACGAACAGTGTATAGATAAATCAAGTACAGGTTATTTGCAAAAATATAGTTCTCTTTTTTATTTATTTATACGATTTTAATCTTAAAATGTTATTTTTTTCCTTAAATAAACAGATTGTGTCACTTTTTTCGACTGGAATTCAAATATTTAAAACTTCGGTAAAGTGATGACATTACATTTTTACGGAAATTAAACATTTTATTTTTTTCAAGAAAATATACTCTGGCCCAGATAAAATAAGAAAAACATCTTGATAGGAACAGATACAAATCAGTTTCTGCTGTAATAAATTAACTAATACATTTGTTTATTATTGACTCGAAACGATTTGGGTATTGTTTAAATACTAAAAGAGAAATTTGCATTTAAAATGTAGGCTAGAAGCATATGATAGTGTCCGAAGTCCTTTGTACAAAATAATGGCTTATCAAATAGCGGTTTTAGCTCTCGTCCCTTAATGAAAAGTGAAAACATTTGGAAAAAAATTAATATTTGAACTTATTAAACTCTTAAGATGTTAAATTTTGTTAAAATGTTTAATATGAAAAATCTGCTCCTTAACCTTTACCCTGCTTAAATTCTACAATAGACTGGTCCATGATACAATTAAGGCAGTACCACTTACTGTCCAAAAGGGTGTTCACGGAAAATGTACTGACTGAATAGCGAACAGTGCAGACCATGAACTACAGAAATCATTTATTATATGATATAAGAAATAAATGACCATATTCTTTTCATAGTTTTCTTCAAGTTTTGAAATTATTCAAGCAAAATTTAGTGTCGAGTTATTGACTGCTTGTTAAAATAAGGCTGTTCTTTTTATTATTATCATTATTGAAATTGTTATTATTATTATGTACAACGCCATTGAATATGTCATTGTATAAAAATAGGCGTTTAATCAAAGTATTCAGTTTCAGTTTCAGTTTCAGACTAGCTAACAGCAAAAAATATTGGACGGGGATTTAAACGCGGACTCAATGAAATAGTAACATGTATAGTTAATAAATTCAAAATATCTACATACTTGCAAAAGTCTGGCTAGCACCATTGTAGTCATATAGGCACAGTTATGTTATACTTCCATGTTAAGTATCATTACTTAGCCTAAGTATGTATTAAAGTTGCACTTTGATACATATTAATAACAAACAATTCACTACTTCGACCTTATGACGTAATTAAGGATATAGAAAGAATAAATATTTTAATTGACACTTTTTACAAATAATTAGTAAAATCCTTGGACTTAGTCACATTTCATTTTAAAAGTATTTTGACACGTATTACACACTCTGGATTCAAAACTGAACATAAATGTTCATACTATCATTTCTAACTAACACGAAGCGGTATTAAAAATGTCATCTTTATCGATTTATTCATTTGATAGATGGTCTCAAATTATGATAACATCTTTACTTCTTCTTTACCTTGGACCGATTTCAAAATACCTATCGCTGTATCACTTGTACTGACATATATTATTTTCACTGGTTGAAATTACTGACATTAAAGTAGAGGTAGGTTTCGTAATCTGGCCCTCATGAAAACAGTCAGTATATCAAAATGGATATTTCGGAATATTTTGAATAAATGATAGCAATACAAGGTGATTTCTTACCTTACAAAATGAAAGGCGTCAATGTTTACCCACTAGCGCCCACTGGCGCCAGATCAGAAAGAAATGCCTCTGTACATGTTATACCCTACCCCTAGGTATTCTATAAGAACCATGGTCGTGAACGGGAAAATATACTAACCCATTTCAATCGCGTATTTCATATCTAAAACACGCAGTTCAGTAAATGTGTACTATTGATATTAAACAAGTGGTAATTTATCTTCCGTTGTGTACCGGTCACATTTCTTCAATAGTTCTTATCTTAGAAAAACAACGTGTAGTTCACAGTTTTTTCACAGGTACACAAAAAAATTGCTTGAACTTCCCTGGTGAAGTTCCGTTCTAGATTATAGACACACTCTGATTGGCTGATGTGAAAATGTATGTCAGTCGTCATTTTACTACACGTGTACGCTTAAATGTTTATATGCAGCATAAATGTGCAAAATGAATTAAATAAACACAGAATAGATGTATAACTAAGTATGATATAAAATTCAAAACCATATACAAGATGAATTTCATTCATCATTTCGAGTCTTATCGTAAAACTGTGAATATATTGCATTCTGTTTTTTGTTTGTTTACATTTCGCTTAACATGTGCACACTGTCGTGACCTCTAGACCGGATGTTCATTAGGGAAGTTCACGCAAGTTTTTTCTGTAACGTTGACTAAAGCATAAAATATACGGAGCATCTCTGCAATATGGAATATTGAGACAAGGTGACTGGTGCACGACTGAAGATAAATTATCGCTTGTTTAATATCAGTAGTACACATTTACTGACCTGCGTGTTTTAGGTATGAAATACGCGATTGAAATGGGTTAGTATATTTTCCCGTTCATGACCATGGTTCTTATAGAATACTTAGGGGTAGGGTGTAACACGTACGGAGGCATTTTCTTTCTGATCTGGTGCCAGTGCTAGCGCCAGACCAGAAAGTATCGCATGTACAGTGGCCTTTTCTTTCTGGTCTGATATCAGTGTCTTTACCTGGCACACAAATATGACACTTACAAAAACTTACAAAATGCTTAAATAGTACTCAAGTATTCTGTGCATTTACTAGAAATAAAAGTGTATTGTTTTTTGGTGACTTTACATAAATATAAAGAAATAGGTAGCATTTACTAGTAGTTAGCATTTTCCTGTAGCTTGCAACACTGGGGGACTGATAGTGTGATTTTGCCACTGTCCGTCCGTTCAAAACAGGTTCCTTTATTTTCTTTGTTTTGTCCATTTTTTATTTATGTCTTTTATTTTTATGTACATATCAGTTATATACACATCGATACACACTCGTACTCTGCTAAAGGATTTCGATTCCTAAAATATCCGACAATACCCACCGCAAAAATCGATAACGAAATATTCGTCAACAGTGTTTATTGTCGACACCTTAAATATTTAAGAAGGTGACTTAATCAACACAAACAAACATGAGGTAAAGTGTTTAACCACACTATCTAAATGCATCATCATGATTTAATCACATCATCGAATAAATTGGCATCAAAATCAGAAAACAGTAGATGTGAATCTGGAACTATCAACGCTCTTTGATAATACGCACTTCGGGAAACTAATGTTAGAAACAGTGTTATGAAACTAATAAGCCCTAATGAAAACCGACAGAATCCATTTGCTACCCGCCAACGCACTATACTTACTTTCACAACGTTATTTCTGATGGAAATCTGACAAAGAGAAGCATGCCATGATTCTGATTGAAGTTGTCAAAACAAATATTGTCAAACAACTACTTAATATTCGTTCATGTCTATCTAAATATAGAATCTTTTCATGAGGCAATCATTTACACGTATTCTCCAAATCAGTGCTTTAGAAGATATGTATTGTATTAGAATTTTCACTAAAATATACTCCCCAAAATCATATTCCTATCGACTTTTATTTTCACTTCATGGTCTACACTTTTTTAATGTTAGGAGTGACCTTATTTAACATTTTTCCTGACTAGAAATCTCATCCTCTCATCTCCTGTTTTCAAAAGTTAAAAATGTTAAAGGCGATTATTTTGCAAAATGTTTCAATTTTGTTTTCGGGTAAAGACAGTTGCAATTGACCTTTTAAAGCAACAGTTTAACAGCTTAGAAATATTGTCCATCAATTATACATGTAATCTCAATGTCAAACAGGAGGTAGAAATCTTTATATTTTTTAGTAAACTTGAAAGATCATCAAATAAAAAACGTAAGCCATTTCTCTGAGAATGTACGTCATACAAGGCTCCCAAACAATATGAATGCTTCGTCAAGTCTTGAAATGTAATCCGACTCTTTGACAAGATATAGATATAATTACATAAACAGCCTGGTACAATACAAATATTAAGGGGGATCCTTTTGACTCAAACAATATTAGACGACTCTCAAAGGCCCATTTTCTCCTTGTTTCCTCTTGTTACAATTATGTAAACAAGACAGATTGGTTTTGTATCAAAGACATACATACATCTAAAACAATAGTTAATACAGTAGACGCTTAAAGGCGGATATCAAAAGGACATGACCCTAGATCTACATCACAGAACACCGTATCTTAATACAATCAATATTAGAGATCTGTATAGTAATTTAACAATGACATAAACACCATCTAAGTCATTTCTGTTGTACACCAATTTCTTACAGCATGGGCAGTAAAATACACGGTTATATCTAAAATATGGAATTTAATAAAGCTTGAAAGCGACTATTTAACTGTTTGGAACAAGTATAATATATTTTTTATCATCTACAAAGGCAAACACTGGGTTTCGCTTGAACAATTTAATATGTTATCAGACTCACAGACAGATGAGTAGAATACGAAATTGAAACAATTCAGTCATTTTCTTTTATATTTCCTATATGGCAGGTTTATCAAAAGCAACAATTTTATCCGAAATCTTTGACAATCTTAAAAAATTCCATTTACCAACCAAATGTCGCTGTGCCAGTAATAACAGATTGTATAACGCAAGAAACCTTTGATACTGATAATTAGCAAAATCACTATCGTCAGGATTTTCATTATCTTAATAGAAATCTACTCTAACAAAATACTACATTACAGTTTAGTCAAAAAAGAAAAGGATTTCACATTGTTCTTGAGTATGGCTTATGCTTTTCCCAAACAATTTGGCAGTCTGTAAGGAATATGTGGTGTCTATTCGCAGGGTATAACAGGTCGTTGCTACTATTCAGAATATACTATTTAACACTTATTACATAAACTTATTACATTGCAATCTGTCCATAGTTAATTTCAATAGATATTTCTTCACAAGTTCTTAAAACAGAGAATAACCAAGCGACAATGGAATCTGTGAGAAATCAGAATGATATTAAAAACTACTGAATCGATTTCAAAGTTTTGTTGATTAAAAGATCACAAAGAATTCATTATTAACGTATGTTAGGGAAAGACTGGTGAGATAGCGCACACTTACATTACTATCTATACAGCAGATATTTGCAAACTGCAGCTCATTACAAACTTTACATGTAGATAAATCAAATATCTGACAAGTTACTTGAATTCTATCCATAATTTTGCTCACATGTTATGATGTGGTATTAACATGATACGAGCACCCACCGCGGATCATGTAAAACTAACGGATTTGCCGTTTGCATATGTCGCGTGTGTTTTTGATATTATCTTAAATCTGATTGAAAACTGTTTTTCACTTTTTATTAATGTACGTGTTTATGTTTAAAAAGGTTGTGTTTTTGCTTCACATTTTTGCATTGACCGTTTTGGAACAGATCAGAATTGCATCCACCGTCTATATTGAAAACTGAAGTGAGTGAAAATGAGAAAAATTGAAACAATTAACCAACAATGTCGTGACTGACCAAATAATGTTATAAAACATAATAGATATACATTAAAATTTTGCTACCATACTCTGTCGAAAATTCGAATACACTTAATTCTAACAATTTGAAATTGTGCAATGATACAAAGAATAATGTCTAAATGTTATTTATTCTCTAAACTTGTGTAATGTCTAAGAAATCATCCGTTTAAAAATGTATTTGTTTTGTAAAAATATTAAAAACGGTATGTATTTTTCTGTTTAGTTTTTTTTATATCTACGCGTCCTAACCCGTGTTGGACAATTTACCAATTTACTGTAAGTCGACCTATAAGTCGACCTGTTTAATGTCGTAAACCTTCTGACCCATCTTTATATCAATGTGTTCATCTGCGTTTCTCTATGAAACTGAAAGTATTGATCCGAATAAAGACCATTTTTATGAAAATTCGTTCATCCTGAAACATATTTAATGACGCCTTCCAATATTGTAAAGGTATTTAGTTAATGGCATAATTATTTTAGTGACCCGCCCGCTTAGCTCAGTAGGTAGAGCGTCGGTCTACGGATCGCGGGGTCGCGAGTTCGATCCTCGGGCGGGGCATATGTTCTCTTTGACTATTTGATAATCGACATTGTGTCTGAAATCATTAGTCCTCCGCCTCTGATTCATGTGGGGAAGTTGGCAGTTACTTGCAGAGAACAGGTTTGTACTGAACACTGGTTAGGTTAACTGCCCGCCGTTACATGACTGAAAAACTGTTGAAAAACGGCGTTTAACCCAAAACAAACAAACAAATAATCATTTTAGTAAATGTCGAAGTCGCGATTTTCTTATTCTCAGTTATTTGATGTTTTAGTAGGATGATTCCGTTTAACCCTCCAAAGTAAACGACTTCGTTATTGAACATGTTAATTGTGATTGCAATTCAAATACACTATAAATCAAACATTCAAAGGTCTTTTTTTAATCTATTAACCTATATTTTAAATACTTTACTTTGAAACCAGTATTTCCTCTATGAAATATGGCATTCGCTTTATTTAGTGTTTCCTGTGATGTTTTATTAAACAGGTATAACCTTTGTATTTTAGCAACAAATTTATGCACACAATAAGCACAAAAATAAGATAAAATGTTTTTCTTCAACTGAAAAAAATAGGACTGTATTTAAGAAACGACGATCCGGACCATGTTGGACTAAATACTATAACGAAATATATGTCAATATGCTATTCATGGTTTATAAATGTTATATTCAACAATTTCCGTGTACAAAATTACTGTTTTAATGTATTTTTTAATTTATTAAATGTATAAATTTTATCAAGAATATATTTTGCCCTTTTTTATAAATAGGAAAAATAACAATTTAAAAACAATCATTTTAGAATTTTTACAAATTTACCTTCGGGGGCATAAAATCAAAGAACTTACTGTAGTGTAAATAAAAATTTATTTGCTGAATCATCGTTTTAAGATGTAAGGGAATTATTAATAAATAAAAAAACCACTAAAATTATCAAATGTTTGTGTTACAATTCACGAAATAGATATATACTTTTTAATAATAATAATAATAAATTCTTTATTTAAAGAGGACAAGACTCATTAAGTTTCATACATAACATACAAATCTTATTTTCAATGCAGCCCTCTAACAAACACAAAACCATTTACTCATACAAATGAAAATGTCACAGTCATTCCATAGAGCAGACTTGTAAAGAAGAAAAACACATGTTAACAGTTACATAACATAACTCTACACTGTATTGATTAAAAGAAAGTTTCTAAGTAAATAGTTAAATGAATTTACTGAGCTAGCATTTCTTATTGAGTAAGGTATATCTTTCCAAATTTCTACAGCCATAAAAAATCCGAACGTTTAAGAAAGTTTGTTTTAGGTCGAAGGTGCTGTAGATCAAATTTCGTATTAGAACGAAGGCTATAGTATGTATTGTCACAAATTCCAATAGTGTCACAAATATAAGATGGTGCAAGTTTATTTAATGCTTTATAAACCAAAACACCAATATTGTACATTTTTGTATTTAATCCTGTTTGGAAAAGTTAACCATTTAAGTTCACAAAAGAGAGTACTTGATGATGTCTGGAAGTATACTTTCAATATAAGTCCAGCTGCCCTCTTTTGAATTTTAAGGATTTTTTCTATATTTCCTTTAGAGCAGTTTCTCCATATAGTGGATGCATAGTCAAAAATCGGTAAAATGTAGAGTTATAAAACATATTCTTCATGTCAGCATTTAGATATTTAGATATTCTGTAAAAAAGATACAGTTTAGAGTGCAGTTTTTCACACACCTTTTTACATGTTGATCCCAATTTAATTTTTTATCAGTATAAACACCTAACAATTTTTGACATGATACATTTTGAATACAGTTATCATTTAGAGTTAGATTTATGTTTCTTACTTTATTTAATTTCTTGTTGGTACCAATTAACATACTGGTTGTCTTATTTGGGTGGAGAGCCATATTGTTAGACGTGCACCAATTATTAACTTTGATAATATCAATTTGCAATTTTCTTTCGATATCAGATACGTTATGGTAGCTTACATGCATTGTAAAATCATCGGCATACATGTCAATGTTTGAGTTTTCAACCACGAATGGCAGATCGTTTATATATATCAAAAAGAGCAAGGGGCCAAGTATAGATCCTTGAGGAACGCCAGTTTTTATATACGATAAAGAAGATTTAATATCATTCATTTGGACATATTGTGTTCGATTCTTCAGGTACGACTCAAACCAGCACCATGAAAGTTCACTAAAATGATACAGTTTCATTTTGTATAGGAGAATGTTATGATCCACTAGGTCAAAAGCCTTACGGAGGTCTAGGAACACACTAACGACTACTTTTCCTGAGTAAATGTCTTTAGCCCATTTATCAATTAATACAGTAAGGGCCGTTTGGCAAGAATGCATTTTTCTGAAGCCAGACTGGGTGGTGTGTAGTATGTCCGTTCTATTGAAGAAATTATGCAGCTGAGTAGCAATATGTATTTCAACTACCTTGGAAATGGTTGATAATATGGATATGGGTCTGTAATTGTCCATTTCCTCCTTAGAACTAGATTTAAAAATTTGAATCCTTTAGCTTCTTTAAGTTTGTCTGGGAAAACCCCATACTGAATGCTGCTATTTATGATGTTAGCTATTGCAACAGTTACAGTGTCGGAGCAAAGTTTGATAATCCTGAAACCAATACCGTCTGAGCCAGTAGCTTTGTTACTGTTCAGAGAATCGATTACCTTTTTCTCTTCAAATGGCGTAATATAATCAATAGTAAATTGAGAATCTTTTAATTTGTTATTCAACATAGTGGCTTAACGGCTTAAAAAACTGATGGTTTAGAGGTATTTTAGAAACAATATTTGCAATGTTTATGAAATGATCATTCAAAGCATTTACTATCTCTAGTTGATTATTTAATGTGATGTCATCTTTCGAAATTATGTTACTAGGAAAAGATACAACTTTGTCTTTATCATTCATCGAAATATCTTTTATTTGCTTCCATATAAAGTGTTTGAGTTTGTTCCAACTGAAATAGCGTTGCTATAAAAATTCAATTTAGCATAGTGAATAAGTGAATTTACCTTGTTACGCCAGGGGCCGTATTCATAAAGCATCTTAAGTAAAGAATAAGAAATTGATTATTACTTAAGTATTACTTAGGTAGAAATTATTTTACTTAAGTATATTTGTTATTCATAAAACAACTTAATAGTAATTCTTGTTTATGTGGACAAAAAATTAAAAACCCATAATTCAGCAGATACAACATGCACAATTAGTTAATTGCTTTATCTGAAAACACACTTTAATCGTACTCACCACGCTATTTATTTCTGGCTTAAGTCATTACTTACGTATATTAAGTTTAGCTGTTTATGACTAGAACTAGTTTTTACTTAGACTAAGTTGAAATACACAAACTTAATAAAATCTTAAACTTAAGTCAAACTTATACTAGAATACGGCCCAGAGCTTATAATTTGTGAAGTCGTAAAAGATTATATCTGTCCCTTATATCTAGCTTCTTTTATGTCATCATTAACCACTGCGTTGAATTTGTCTTTTATACGTTTATCTTGTGACGCGCATGGTTTGCAAGAAAATGATTTAGAGCACGTATTATAGAATATATAAAGGGTACTTATTGGTCGAGAAATTTCTGTTAAAAAGTCAGTCTGCAACTGATTAAGTCCATTCTAAAGCTTCCTCACCAAATTTTGAAAGACCTATATTTGATTGAAGTGTGACCTGATGAAGCTTTAAAGTACCAGATTTAGAAGTTCTGAGAAACAAACCGGAAAGTGATCGCTTACACAAATGGTCGGTACACTTAGTGCATTTATTTATCTGGACAAGTGTGTAAATATGATCAATTAGGAATTACTTCGTGATTCTGTTGGGTTTTAACCATTTGTTTTAAACCTAAGGAATCTATTACGCCGACCATTTCATTATCAAAACCTGCATCTGTCGAAAATCAAGTTAAATCACAAAGAGAATGCACTTCTTGAATTTTGCAATTGCATTATTCATATGCATGTTCATATGATCAATCCAATTTTGTAACGAATTCGGGGGCCTGTATGTGAAGTTAAGTAAAAGGCTTACTGTTTTGTAAGACACTTTTATACAAATAGACTCCAAATTATCGATTTCCAAGGTCTGATCACGAAAAAGTACATTTTCCTTTATATACACTAATAACCCACCACCTAGTTTACTTAATCTGTCTTTACGTTCAATAGCGTAGCCGTCAATGAGAAGTTCTTTAGTATTATCATCATTTGTGAGGAATGTTTCACACAATCCTAGAACATGTATAGAATTTTCATTAAGAATCATTTTTATTTCATCAAGTTTAGGAATGATGTGATGAATATTTAGTGACACCACATTAAAACCTTTACTATGAAAACTAAAGGAATTCAGTTTATTGGTTGAGGTTTGCTGATGGCTTTTATCTGTGGTTGTAGAAAACGTTGGAATAGAGTTTTCATAACATAAATTATATGAACTATCAGATGTAAGTAAATGTTTCTTACTAGGTGAATTACACAGGGTAGTTAGATTTGAAGATTGAAGACTGCTAAAGCCGGTGCTAGGGGGCGTGGGCAGTGTTGCTTTTTCCATTACTGCCCATGAACAGACTCAATCAAACCGAGTCTGCAATTTTCGCTATTTGCCTTGTTCTCGGTGCTTCCGAGGGATCTACTTTCCAGATTTTATTAGATTGTTAGATTCACAATTGCAAGGCAAATTAAAGCAAGTTATGCACATTATATTCGTGTTTAATTAATAACTTAATTAAGCCGCATTAGCTCTAGTGGGTTTAATTTGTGCACTAGTCAGTAGTGTATATGTATTTTCAGGTAGACAGGTAGGTAGACTGGCTGTACTCATCACTATTACCCGGCGCTGAGTTAACTAACTGTTGGAAATCTAAAGTGGTAGTATATTCATGGCATGATCACCCTGTTGTACACTTCTGTATATGTTTTTATATCCAAACAAGTACTGACAAACGCCAGAACATTTTCAAACTCATTTGTATGACATGTTCATAAGCATGCTTTATCAAACATTAAAATTAAAAAAAAACTGACTCAGTTATTCATTTGTCCACTGAAACTTGAAAGGTATTAAGTGGATTCCACCAGATCAATTACAGATTTTACGAACTCTATTCATTTTACCAATCAAAGAAAAATGTTAATACACAAAAACGTGTATTATCCCTACATAGATGTTTCCGGTTCCATTATAACTTAAAGGAGAATAAAAATGTAATAAAAAGTAACTTTTTATTATTATCTAGTGTAACAATCAAGTACATTACACTAAGGACAGAAATATATTAAGTAAATATAAAAGAACGTAAATATCACGGACAGGGTCAATTCCTGTACGAAAATAGGACCTGTTTTACAGCTGTTAAACGTCTGTAAAAGACCTGTGTTTTGAAATTAAAGCTATAAACGACCTGTTTAAGTGGAAAATGACCAGAAATACAGTTGAAATTTACGGGTGTAAAACATACAGGTCTCAAAAATACAGCTGTAAAAATTACAGTTGAAAGTTACAGCTGTACAATGGTCATGTCTCAAAATTACAGCTGTAACTATTTTTAGGGAAACATGAGTATTGTCAGCAATCTTTAATGCATTTTGGCGGGAAGAAACTGAAGTTCACAGAGACACCACATCATCTCTAAAATATTGGAATTTTAACCGTTATGGAGTAAGTACAAATGTTTAATTATCTATATATAGATGTAAAAGAACATGTTAATTAAGTACATACATTAACTATATACACTATATTTGAAGCTGAATAGTTTAAAAGAAATATTACAAAATTGTCATTTATTTTTCATGACAAAGAAAGTTTTATAAATAAGATCCGATGCATTGTTTCTACCTTGTATACTTCTTTTGAATTTTTCAATTACTGTACTGTAAACATAATTTCATATTGTTCTTTACTTACTAGATCATTTACTTTGCCATTTATGTAGTAATTGCTACCATTTTGAGAGAATTTCAATTCATCCTAAAACTATTTGTACCTCTTCTTTCGTTCCTTAAAATAATGTTCTCTTTTTCAAAACCTGTAATATTTCTACCGAGCTCTGTAATTTTAGGCATATTTACAGTTGTAACCTTTTCGTTTTTACAGCTGTATCTCATTTGCATAATTTGAACTGTTTTACAGTCGCTTTACAGCTGTAAAGTCAATGTTGTTATATAAAATCTACAGTGTAAATTTGAAATATTCATGCCTGTAATTTTGAACAAAAATACAGGTCTTTTAAAGCCGTAAAATTTCGTACAGGATTGATAATTAAATTTGTCAAACACGCTTTACCATTTACAAGGATTTTATTTGTTTTGGGGTACATTCGCAGAAGACTTTATTTATCAATGGTGTTGTTGTCGCTGTTTACAGTACATTAACAATTGCTTAAAGAATAAAAGTACATTTTGAATTCAAAATTGAATGATTTCCGAAAATTAAACATACGAGTAGGTAAAAAATCTGCAAATGCAAAAAAAAAAACAAAAAAAACAATACTGTAGACACTTCAACTGAAAACAGATAATTTCATGTTTTCTTTTCAAAAGCAACGTTGTGGTATTTAAGACATCGATCCAGTGATACAGGCTGAATACAAGTTAAAACTATAAAAGATAAGGCAGGCATCAGTGTTATCTGAGAATGACTGAAGCGTTACTTTTTTATTTCGCTTTATTTCTCAAAATGGAAAATAGAGACATGGTAAGAAATTAAGCCAGATATGGAACAATACTTTCCTTTTCTTCTTCCAGTTAGAAAGCTCAAAATTCATACTGATTTGGTTATATATATGATGAAAACATGCTTAACACTTTAGGGATGAAAGATATTAAAGCAGCAGAAAAGATCACAGCTAGGCTTAATACTTACCATTCCTTCATAATTATTCTATATCAAAGAAGACATAGTTCGGAACAAGTTCATAAAAATTAATTCGAATGGCTATAACTGCGCCAAAACGAGGGCCTGTAACTGCGCCAAAAACATCAAAAGGAAAATTCACAAAGATATGTAAAACAATCTTTACTACTGAACCAGAATACAAAAACAAATGATTGAACTCCTTATTGGAGATTCAGAGAGACAGTCCGGACAAACTTTTGTGACTGACTGAAAAACAAACAGACAGAGTGACAGACAGCACAAGATCAATATATCTCTGCACACAAGTATAAATCAAAATAGACAATGTTGACAAAATAAATAAAGGAATATTAATGTCTGTCAAACCATCATGTGTCGCATGTTATGTAATTACAGCTAAGAGCTTCATTTCAACGAGTAATTATTTTCACACACGAAGTTACTAAATCAATAAACATCTACCCGTTTTCAGACAATTTTCAAATGTGATATCATTGAAGCAATAATTTAAAAGATAACACATGCAAATATTTCATCTGAGCATGACTGAAATGTTGTAGTTTTGTTTATTTTACAAATTTTGCCAATCAGGCTATCTGGTAGAATCCAAGCGAAACGTCAGATTGATTTATAAACATGCGTCAGTAGGTTTTAACAACCTGATAAAAAGCTACAACATTACATTTTATGCCAGAGTCTGATGATAAAGTTGTGAAAATCTGTGAATATATTTTTCAATTCACCAAGATGAAATACATGTCAAGCTTAAAGCGGATAAAGATACATCGATGTGGGTTCGAGCCTCACTCGGGGCGTTGAACTCTTCATGTGAGGAAGCCATCCAGCTGGCTTACGGAAGGTCGGTGGCTCTACCCAGGTGCCCGCTCGTGATGAAATATTGCACGGAGGGGCACCTGGGGTCTTCCTCCACCATTAAAGCTGGAAAGTCGCCATATGACCTATCATGTGTCGGTGCGACGTTAAATAAAAAAAAAGATGCATGAAAAGATAATAGGTAAGGGTAGATTTCCCGGAAGTATAGAGCACCACATACACAGCCTCAGAGACACAACAAAAAGAAGATGTAACTGAAAAATATTACAGGTACCAATTTCTGTATTACTGTATTAAAAATGATTTTTTTTTTCACAAATAAAATATAAATATTGACGACTTTAATCGATTTAATTGATTGTTGTAGGATGGAATAGTGATGGAAATAGTATTTTACAACCTTAACATCAACTTGAGACAGTCATGTTTTATTTCCTTTGAGAAGAAATAAAAAGTTATAAACAATGTTACTGGTAATATTCAGATGATGCGGAGGAAGTTACCATTTACGTCAGCGACGGAAGCATACAATATGACCTAAAGGAATTGAAAGTTAATTCAATTATAGAAATATAGAATAGTACAATTAATTTAAAACCAGGTGACTTTAATACCTTGTTCAGACTACGTTTTTAATCCTACATTAACTTGGGTTTATTTTTAAACTCGTTTGCGTCCACACTATATGTGGTGTAAAACGTGAATTTTGTAAAGGTCAAGTGGTTTCTGTAATGTAGCATTAAAACTACCTCGGGAGGTGGTTTTAATGCTACATTAAAAAGTAATGCTACATTATTTTACAAATGTGAACGCAAATGTGGGTTATAACTGGTTTTACAACCCCAAATCCACAGATCTTACCTTTTGAAGGAAGAATACCATGTGTTTCTCTTTTGTATCAAACAATTGATGCTGTGGCTGGCAAAAGTAATTGGAGTGTTGATCAAACAAAAACATTAAATTGCGATATGGAGTCATGCTGACGCTCAAAATGGACAATAGATGGAATGAACAGAAATTCTTAGGTGAACACAGAAGTTTAAATATTGATGACCCCTTCTTGTTTCTCTTAGCCTCAATTCTTTGTAACCTTTTTTGCTTATTGCAAGATATTTGTTAACTTCCAACATTGCATGTATATATTTAAACCACATTTCTTTGCCTAGTGTGGACGCAAACTAGATTATATTTTGATGTGTTTTGAATGTCAAATACCAATTATAGCCAATTAGTGCCTGATAAAAATAAAACCGTTCTGCTAGTGTGAACACGGTATAAATGGTCCAAGCCTTTTAGCTATATTGCAAGATCTTTAAATTTTGTATGAGATTTTTTTTTGTATGAGGTTGACAGTACCACCTGTCTTTGAATATCGTTTCAATTTATACAAAATAATGGCTTATCAAATAGTGGTTTTAGCTCTCGTCCCTTAATGAAAAGTAAAAACATTGGGGGAAGTTTAATATTATACTTATTTAGTTCTTAAGATGTTAAATTTTGTTAAAATGTTTAATATGAAAAATCTTCTCCTTAACCTTTACCCTGCTAAATTTCTACAATGGACTGGTCCGTGATTCAAGTTAGGCAGTACCACTTATTATCCAAAGGGGTGTCCACGGAAAATTTACTGACTGAATAGCGAACAGTGCAGATCATGATCAGCCTGGTCTGCACTGGTCGCAAAGGCAAATTCCTTGCCGCCAGCAGGCTATAGGTTGAATTAAATCCTGTCACACACGAGTTTTTTCAAGACCATGACCTAAAACGAGAATCTGTGTTGCAACTATCAACCTGCAACAACAAGCGAGCGGTCATAATGCTTAACTTCAACAGTAATATTTGCTGTGCTAAAGTCAAAATTTAAGACAAAAAATATGAACATTTATTTCTGATGGTCTGTTATAAAACACTTTTTGAATGGGGTTGCCGGTAAAAAAAGTCAAAACTTTTCATTTATTACATACGATGGTACAATTCAACAGCAACACGTACATATTTATCTTTTATCAACGTTTCGGTGGCGAAACGTTAATAAAAAACATAATTGTTCACGTGTTGTTGTTGAATCTTACCATCGTATACGTCGTTAAAATCAACATGGTATCTTCTGATCCACGTGTAAATCAACTAGAACAACTTGCGGAAAAACAAATGAAACGCACGTTACACGCAAGAGCGGAAAACGTTATACCAAAAGGACTCCGACTAAATCTAACAGTAAATGTGGGACGGGGTGCAACAGAACTACAAAAATCATTTATTACATGATATAAGAAATAAATGTCCATATTATTTTCATAATTTTCTTCAAGTGTTGAGTTATTGACCAGCTGACAGCACAAAATATTTGACAGAGATTTATGCGTGAACTAAGCTACATGTATAGTTAATGAATTCAGAATATCTACATACTTGCAATAGTCTGGCTAGCACCATCGTAGTCATATAGGCACAGTTATGTTATACTTCCATGTTAAGTATCATCACTTAGCCTGAGTAAATATCAAAGTTGTGCTTTGATATATATTAATAACAAGCAATTCACAAATTCACTACTTCGACCTTCGCCCGCCCGCTTAGCTCAGTAGGTAAGAGCGTTGGTCTACGGATCGCGGGGTCGCGAGTTCGATCCTCGGGCGGGGCGTATGTTCTCCGTGACTATTTGATAAACGACATTTTGTCTGAAATCACGAAGCGGTATTAAAAAATGTAATCTTTATCGATTTATTCATTTGATAGATGGTCTCAAAATGATAATATCTGTACTAGCATTTAGGAGTGACCTGTCGCTTTTATTAATAGATTTGAAAGGTTACTGGAATAAGCCACTTCAGTAAAGGGGTACCCTACCTTTATATAACTTATTTTTATAATAAATATATAATGACTCCCTCTTCGACAATTAGACGCCGTGGTGCAGTGGTAAGCGCGACGCCTGTAGAATCTAACTTTTGTGAGTTCGAATTCCAGCGGAGATCAATATATATATATATTTTACATTTAATTTTTTTTTTGTTTCATTTTATATTTTGGTAACGTACATTTAAAATGATAATGATAATTAAAGATGTATTTGAATTGCATTACTTGTATCATTTTGCTATTTTCGCATATAACATAGGTTTTTCAAATATCTTTATGATTGTGAATTATTCAACATGGTTGACATAGCTCTTGACGATTTAGTCATTCAACTAGCTGATGACACTTATAAGGAGGAAACCGACGCCGCCAGCGAATGTGAGGATGCTCCATTGGGCGCGTGTGTTTGAAATGAATGTATTTAAATTGTATGAATGAAATTAAAAATGAAATTGAAATGATGAAATAAAATGAAATAAAAAAAAATGAAACATAAAATAAAACAAATTCAATCATAAAAAAGTCGCCTTGTGTGGGTTTCGAACCCACAGCCTCTTAATCGCAAAAGTTAAATCACTATCAAGATTCCTCAATTCTACCAACTAAACTATCAGTGCAATGTCAATCTGCTCGGTATTTGAAATATATTTATAGTTTTAAATAAGTCAAATATCTTTCAAACCCTTTTTTAATAAATGGAACAGTCTGGAAAATCCAAATCTAAAAATAAAAGCGACAGGTCACTCCTAATTGCTAATACTTCGTCTTTACATTGGACCGATTTCAAAATTTCTACCGCTGTATCACTTGTACTGACATATGTTATTTTCTCTGGTTGAAATTACTGACATTAAACTAGAGGTAGGTTTCGTAATCTTGCCCTCATGAAAACAGTCAGTATATCAAAATGAATAATTTCAGAATATTTTGAATAAACGATAGCATTACAAGGTGTTTCTTTTGACCTTACAATATGAAAATCGTCTATCATGTTTTATGCCGGTCAAACACATATGATGAAAAACTGACACTTACAAAACTTAAAAAATGCTCAATAAGTACTCTGAGCATTAGCTAGAAATAAAAGTGTATTGTTGGGTAATGTGTCGAAATAAGTAGTAATTAGTTAGCATTTAAGTGTAACTTTGCAACACTGTGGGACTAATCATGTGTTTAAGAGTGGTGATTTTTGCCACTGACCGTTCAAAAACGGGTTCCTTTATGTTTTTGTTTTGTCAATATTTGTCTTATTGTGTGTCTTTATTTTAATGTACATACCAGTTATATGAGCCGCGCCATGAGAAAACCAACATAGTGGCTTTGCGACCAGCATGGATCCAGACCAGCCTGCGCATCCGCGCAGTCTGGTCAGGATCAATGCTGTTCGCTAACAGTTTCTCCAATTCCAATAGGCTTTAAAAGCGAACAGCATGGAGCCTGACCAGACTGCGCGGATGCGCAGGCTGGTCTGGATCCATGCTGGTCGCACACCCACTATGTTGGTTTTCTCATGGCACGGCTCATATAAACGTCGATACACACTCGCACACTGCTAAAGGATTACAATTCTTAAAATATCCGGCAATTAAACCCAACTCATTAAATAGTTCAGAAGGTGGCTTAATTAACACAAACAAACGTAAAATAAAGTGTTAAACAATACTATCTAATACATCATCATGATTTAATCACATCATCGAATAAATTGGCATCAAAATCAGAAAACAGTAGATGTGAATCTGGAACTATCAACGCTCTTTGATAATACGCACTTCGGGAAACTAATGTTAGAAACAGTGTTATGAAACAAATAAGCCTTAATGAAAACCGACAGAATCCATTTGCTACCCGCCAACGCACTATAGTAACTTTCAAAACGCTATTTCTGATGGAAATCTGACAAACACAAACATGCCATGATTCTGATTGAAGTTGTCAGAACAAATATTGTCAAACAACTACTTAATATTCTTTCATGTCTAGAGCATCTTAATATAGAATCTTTTCATGGGACAATCATTAACACGTATTCTCCAAATCAGTGCTTAAGAAGATATGGATTGCATTAGATTTTTCACTAGAGACTACGTCAACTTAGGAAGAAATATTCCCTAAAATCATATTTCCTATCGGCTTTTATTTTCATTTCATGGTCTACTTTTCAATGTTATGTGTGTCCTTATTTAAAGTTATTCCTGACCAAACATTTCTTCCTCTTATGTCCTGTTTTCTAAAGGACGATTATGATAGGCTGCAAAATACTTGGTAATGAATGTTGCAAATGACCTTCTAAAGCAACATTTTAACAGTTTATGAATATTTTCCAACATCCATTATAATCTGAATGTAAAACAGGAGGTAGAAACCTTTAGATATTTAGTAAACTTCTAACATCATCAAAAAGTAATACATTTCTCGAACAAGGTACAGCATATCCGATAGTTACTTAATTTGAAATGCAAACACATAAACACCAAAACTGATCTATTTTTCAAGACAGCTTTTAACTTTTCAATCTCAGGTAATAATTCCTTTTCATGTAACCTCTTACTTCCTAGTTAGGTTATCTAATCCAGGCGGACTCTCAGACTAGCATGACAATGTACGTCATACAAGGCTCCCAAACAATACGAATGCTAGTCAGATAATATTCCGTCATGTCTTGAAATGGTACTTCAATTCATTGACAAGATGTAATTAAATAGACAGACTGAGTATAATACATTTACGTTTCCTGAATTATTAAAGCTCATCCTTTTGAATCAAACAAAATTAGACGACTCTGAAAAGCCCTTTTCCTCCTTTGTTTCCCCCCTTGTTACAATTATGTAAACAAGACAGATTGGTTTTGTATCAAAGACATAGATACATCTAAAACAATAGTTAATACAGTAGACGCTTGAAGGCGGATATCAAAAGGACATGACCCTAGATCTACATCACAGAACACCGTATCTTTTTATAATCAATATTAGAAATATGTATAGTAATTTAACAATGACATAAACAACATCTAAGTCATTTCTATTCTACACCAATTTCTTACAGCATGGGCAGTAAAATACATGGTTAGATCTAAAATGTGGAATTTTATAAAGCATGAAAGCGGCTATAATTGTCTGGATTTTGTACAATATATTTTTTATCTTCTACAAAGGCAAACACTGGGTTTCGCTTGAACAATTTAATATGTTATCAGACTCAAAGACAGATGAGTAGATTAAGAAATTGAAACAATTCAGTCATTTTCTATATGGCAGGTTTATCAAAAGCAATAATTTTATCCGGAATCTTTGATAATCTTAAAAAATTCCATTAACTAACCAAATGTGCTTAGTCAATAATTGTATATCCCAGTAAAGTCTAAGATAATTTGATACTGAAATTAGAAAAACACTGTCGCATCTTCATTGAAATCTACTCTAACAAAACACTACATTGCGTTTTAGTCAAACAGGGATTTCACAATGTTCTTAAGTATGGCTTGTGCTTTCCCCAAACAATTTGGCAGTCTGTGTGTCTATTCGCAGAGTATAGCAGGTCGTTACTATTATTAATAACACTTATTAAATATACTCTCTACATTGCAATCTGTCAGTGGTTAATTTCAATAGATATTTCTTCAGAAGTTCTTAAAACAGAGAATAACCAAGCGACAATAGAATCTGTGAGAAATCAGAATGATAAAAACTACAGTATCGATTTCAAAGTTCTGACGATTAAAATATCACAAAGAACTCGTTATTAACGTATGTTAGGGAGATAGCGCACGCTTACATAACTATCTATACAGCAGACATGTGCAAACTGCAGCACATTACAAACAGTACATGTAGATAAATCAAACATCTGACAAGTTACTTGAATTCTATCCATATTCAGCTCCAAATAATTTTGCTCACATGTTATTATGTGGTATTAACAGTATACGAGCACCCACCGCCATTTGCATATGTCGCGTGTGTTCTTAATACTATCTTAAATCTGACTAAAAACTGTTTTTCACTTTTTATTAATGTACGTGTTTATGTTTAAAATAACGGTTGTGTTTTCGCTTCACAGTTTTACTTTAACCGTTTTGGAACAGATCAGAATCGCATCCACTGTCTATATTGTAAATTGAAGTGAAAATGAGAAAATTGAAACAACTAACAATGTCGTGACTGACCAAATAATGTTTTTAAACATAATAGATGTACATTAAAATTTTGCTACCATACACTGTCGAAACTTTCGAATACATTTAGTTCTAACAACTTGAAATTGTGCAATGAAGAATAATGCCTACATATTGTTTATTTTTTATACATGTGTAATGTCTAAGAAATCATCCGTTTAAAAAATTATTTGTTTGATAAAAAGTATGAAAAACGGTATGTATTCTTCTATTTATTTTTTTATAACCACGCCTCCTAACTCGTGTTGGACAATTTACCAATTTACTGTAGGTCGACCTATAAATCGACCTGTTTAATGTCGTAAACCTTCTGACCAATTTTTATATCAATGTGTTCATCTGTAAGAAGTTTCTCTGTGAAACTGAACGAATTGATCCAAATAAAGACCATTTTAACGAAAAATCGTTCATCTTGAAGCATATTTACTTGACGTCTTCCAATATCGTAAAGCCATTTAGTTAATGGCATAATTATTCTAGTAAATGTCAAAGTCGCGCTTTTCTTATTCTCTGTTATTTTATGTTTTAGTAGGAAGTTTCCGTTTAACTCTCCAAAGTATACGACTTCGTTATTGAACATGTTAAGTGTGATTGAAATTCAAATACACTCACGGTGAGGATGCGTACACCGGATTTGCATTAAGTGTGTTCCCGAAACGTGATATTTCGTCAACAGAAATAAACCCCATTTCATTGTAGTATCTACGAGAAAATCTATTATAACTGATACGTATTTTTTAAAGTTATTGAATCATCATAAGAGAAAGTAAATTTGTGAAATACAATTATCATTTGATAAATGCTCTAAACACTGCCCATATACTTTCTGTGGGAAATGTGTCGATTTATATTCACAGAAGGAAATTCGGTTGAATGAGAAATGTATAATTCGTCGATGGTGTACTGTGTATTGAGTTTCAAAGTAATATTTGTACTGTGTATTGCAGTTTGGTGTACTGAGTATTGATATTGAAAAACGTGCATATTTTCAGCATTTATGGTCATGAGATAGACAAAGCATGTAATTACATTGACCCAAATGATGGAATTTCTTTTTCTGTTTGCAGATGGCATTAGACTTCACAGCGAAAATAACAAGCACCAGTTTGAACACTGATATTACAACTTACAATTACAGCGGGATGCCAATAGTCACTCCGAGACTGTCTAAAGACTAGCCATTGCCGATAAAAGGCCCAGCCACAAGTTCAGCCGTGAAGTTTTATAATAATGTAACACAGGATATGATGACGATAAGAGTGGAAAAGGTCTCTCCTTATAAGAAGAGCAAACATGAAAATATGTTATCCTTTTGCCTTCATACTACAAAGAGACATAAGCCTTGGTCAATAGACGACCTTTATCGATTATGGTGTCAATAGTTCAAAGGTCAAGGTCGTAGGGGCTTTGAACTTTTAAAGTGGTTTCTTCTCAATAACATTAGACTCATTTGACGTAGAACACTCGAACTAGTTTCACTTGAAATTTTCTTAAAATAATGTAGTCAGAGCTATTTTTATTGCTTTAAATGCATTGTTCTGAAAGGTAATTAGCTCACCACTTGCTTCATACGAAACAAAATGGGTGCCATATGCACTGAGCAATTTGTTTTAGAATTAGGAGGAAACAGTGCCATGTGTTATTCTTGCACACTTCATTTGCAAGATATATGTCATTTCTATGCAAACAGTTCGTTATTATTGTTATGTGATCAGTTTCCCTGTTAATAAAAAAAGTATATTTGTTGTCAAGGTCAACTTCGAACTATAACAAACGATCGGGAACTGACCTGAAGATCATTCCGATTTTTTTTCATGTATTCAAACTGTTGAATGTAAAATGTTTATGATCTTTGGTTTAAACATATTTATTCCCAACAATATACATAACTATATTTATATACTAGCATTACAAGTACAGTTGGTGGAAAGGATTAGAAAGAAAGTGTGTCTAGGTTTCAAGTTTGTTTAATAAATATTTCAATGTACATGACTATTTGTTCTTTATCAAAGTAAACCATGGCTTTTACAATATTGCTTGTCAAATAATGTTTGGTAAAATAAATATGTCACAACAGAACCTATTTCAGTATCAATGCCCAGTCTTATGTGGAAGTAATGTACACTCATCACATTTATGCAGTTACTAGCTACTTCTTTTAATGTCAATAAGTATTTGTCTGTTTGCTTTTCTCTTTCCTCTTAATTTAGCGGCAGAAATGCGGTCTCTGTTATGCAAGCAGTTGTATAATTGTAATTTCATTGGAAGAGTTATAAGTCTGCTCTTCAAGCAACTTGCAGTCTTCACTATACCTCAAATTAACCAAGTTGTCGATGAAAACATTTTGCGACGTCAAAAAATATAGGAAACTATAAAATCAGTTTAAGAAAACGTTTCTTGGCAAACAAACTGATTAAAGGTTATTTATTCATTCATCTTTTTTGTCTCATTCTTTCATAGACTGTTTAACAATACTGTCCGAAAACCTTGTCTGTCCATGGAAATTGCACTCTGTGTAACATTGAAATGTCCATGTATACCGCCGTGAATGTGTCTCTAGATTATATTTTTGTACTGGTAGCATTGTGTAAATATTGAGCTAGATGGCGTGGTAGGTAGCATACATTTCCACTACAGTCAGTGAACAGGCTCCTCACTATTTGCCCAAATCAAAGGTTTCTTTCTGTTGCAAATTGGTCCCTTTTGTAATCGGGTTCCTTTTTAAAACATGTATGTTAATATTTTCTGAATCAACAGTATTTTTTCTGCTTTTTTTTTCTCTGCATATGTCTGGTGCTATCTTGTAATTTACTTTTTTGCGGTTTTGGTCGTTAGCATACGAATATATTCTCGTCATTTGGGTGGTGTTCAACAAAATGACATACAATGTCCTTAAATTCGTTCGTCGAGCCAGTCATAAACACACATACACAAGTTGAATCTGCAACGTAAAAAAAAATCAGAATATAGTATTTATTAGTAGGACCGGGCTTTCTTCGAGATATTGAGAGTAAAGCTAAATGGCATACCAATGCAAAATTTTAAAAGATACCTTTAACTGTTTTTGAGATAATTCATTTAATATCAACTTAAACAATGCTCATTGGAAGAATAGAATATATCTATACATTTACAACTGGTAAGCATAACAAAAAATATTGCCCACTGTTGCACTACAGTATGGTGTAGACTGTGAGTTACGTTTAGAGCTTATTACAGGAATTACAACAGAGTAAACGCTATAAATATCAATGTAAAACATCACGTATCTTCAGGGCTAAAGAAATTACTGTTTTGTACTTTGAAAAGGAAATGATAATGTGCATTTTGTAAGATTCATTCTAAAAAATCAGCGATAATGTAAACAATACACAGTACAGTAAAATGTGATACAGGTCAATACGCAGTATATATATTTGCAATACACATACACCAACGACGCTCATTTATCATCGATTTCTCTGTCATTTGAACATTTACAAAGCTGAAATTTTGCACATGTTTTCTTTGTATGTAACTAAATAAATCACACGATTCAGAATTTTTATCACAAGACAATAAGTGACGATATCGGGAGAAATGTGTCCCCGACCTGCATTTATCAGATGACAAAGTTGCTATTTTATCACAAATTTTAGCGTTCCCTCATAAGATTGGCTCATTTTACGCTTGTGAGAGCATATACACAGAATCTAGTTATTAAAAGTAATGCTCTTTTCTTCCATAACAGTATAATATAAAAGTAAATAGGTGTTTTACTTACCTTGTTGACGAAAAATAAACACGTTTTCGAAAAATACCTTATCACTAAATGGCAATATCCGGTGTACGCATCCTCACCGTGACACTATAAATCAAACATTCTTTTGATTCTCTGACAAAGGTCTTTTTTTAATCTATTAATCTACATTTTAAGTACTTTACTTAGAAGCCAGGATTTCCTCTGTGAAATATGGCATTCGCTTCATTGAGTGTTTCCTGTGATGTTTTATAAACAGGTATAACCTTTTAATTTTAGCAACAGATTCACACAATAAGCACAAAAATAAAATGAAGTTTTATTTGATTGAAAAAATAGGACTGTATTTAAGAAACGACGATCCGGACCATGTTGGACCAAATACTATAACGAAATATATGTCAATATGCTATTAATGGTTTATAAAAGTTATATTCCACTATTACCGTGTACAAGAATTACTGTTTTAAATTAGTTATGCCCAATTATTACCGTGTGCAGGAATAAGTAATAATTATTGAAATATGGAAACTAGAGTCTAGATGTACAAAATTAATAAATACAATAAAGTCGTAAGTAAAATATTGTTCAACTTTAAATCATAAGTTATGATAATTACATACCTGTAAGTAGAATTTTTTAAACTATAAATTTTAAGTGGTATACTGGTATATTTGTGCTGTTCAACAATAAATCGTGTTATCATTTCAGTGATAAATCCAAAGTACTTTATTGTTCAACGATGAATTGTAAGTAGGACATTGATATAAAGTATATATCTTTCAAATATAAATCGTAAGTAGTATAATACTCAACTAAATAGTAAGTAGTTAATATATCGTTTAACTATATAATGTAAGAAATATATAGCTCGCAGTGTAGAAAATTAACTGATGCTTAAATATGTGAGCAGTTATAAATCATTCTAACATGACCAGCAAATAACCTACATACATGTAGAGCAAAATCTATCTCGGGTTATTCTGCAATAAACCACTCGCGTGCAATGATGTCATCCGATCCAGGTGCGTAGCACGGTCGTAAAAAGTAGTTACCAATTTTTCTAACACTGTTGATACTAGTATGTCGTGTTAGAATCGAATTAATAAGCTCCCAAGTGTGATTTATCGTAGAATAACCCGAGTTTTTCGTTCTTATGCGAAACAATATATCACTCAGGCTCTACGACCTTCGTGATATATTTTTACGCATAAGAACTCAAAACTCGGGTTATTCTACGATAAACCACGTTTGGGAACTTATTATTTCTTAATTAATACTAATTTTTCAAATATGAATCGTAAGAAGGTTTAATCAATTTACTTACTGGAAAAAGCAGAAGTTTGAACAACAATTAAAGCGCAATGTAAGCTTACGCGTATGTCTATACAACTACTACACATTTGTCCTAGAAACTTTGTCTACGTTATCTGCGACAGTAGCAAAATAGAATTGATTAGGGCATTACTGAATCGATTCGTGAACAGACTGATACTTTATTACCCATTTGCCCATTGATCTAAAGAAAGCAATCAGACACAAATAGCATGTTCGACATAATTTACAGGTTCTGAAACTTCATGAGTCTAATGTCCTAATGATATCAGTATTTTCAAACTACGTAAAACGTGCAGACAAATTTCAAATGGCTGCAGCACATACCAGGACCCATTTTAAATGTCGATAACTTACACTTTCTTGAGGATTATTATATGTGCTGAAAAAAGAAAGTGAGGGTTATGTTTGATGCAAGAAAAACATTTTCAGTCAAATACACAAACTGCAAATCAGCTAAAGATGAGACCCCAAATTGTAGTGGTGGTGTATGACCTAAGTTTCCATGACAAATTCTGTCATGCTATTATTTCATTACGAAAATGGTACCTAATCATCAAGCATAAATCTGTCATGTGACTTCAGCAATAATCCTTAACAGATGCATCAGATATATTTTAATTTATAAGATATGTAACGTTTATGGTCAAGAATGAACTTTGTCCTTTTGTTGCAAATTGCAGCTTTTTTATATTTTTTTAATTGATAAAATGTATAAATTTTATCAAGAATATATTTTGCCCTTTTTTAAATAGTAATTTAAAAAATAATCATTTTAGAACTTTTACAAATTTACAATAAGTTTGGCGTCCATAAATTCTTATAACGTAACAGATGGATCAAACAGTAAACACAAAACGTGGTAATCTGAGTATTTTACTCTATGAAATATTACCTGACACGAGTTAAGGATTTTACAATAATACTCACAGATCCACTACTTAATGTAATAACGACATGACACCCGACATTTACTTGACAATAGCACGAAAAGGATTTAATTTACTTAAAGGCGAAAAATAAAAGGAACATACTTCAAAATTAACCCAAAGGTTTTGACAGAAGGAAGCTGGTAGAATTGTTTAGTATAATTTTTTTTAAACAAGTTAAATCTCGGCATATCGAGCTCGCTTATCTCAAAATTTCGGCTATCTCGAATACATTTTCAAGTACTGTCCAGAAAACACGTGCACAAAATATCATTTTAAGTAACATGTCGGTTACCTCAAAGTAAGACGCTCCATCCCTTTACATTCAAGATTCCGAGTTTCAACTGAAGTTACACGGTATACACATACAAATATTGACTGATCTGTAACAATTTGGTCGGACTAAAAGATCTACAAGATAAGTAAACTGGCTTACGAAATTAATATTTTGAAATGTTTAACAACAACATTTTTAAAAAAGTATTTCATTTATCGTTTTCTCGGTGTTGGGTATAGTACTAAAGCCGGAAACGATAAATGGATGTTAGGGTCGAGGTTAACCATTATCATTTTGCTTTTGTTAAATACATTTTTAAAATTGATCAAAGTAACAACTTACTCCTGCATTCTTTAAAAGGATTATTATAAAATTCAGAATGAATTTGTGTACTACAGAAGTAAAATTTCAGAAAGTAGAAATATTTTGATATTGTTATATTTATAGTATTAGGTTACTCTCTTCATTTGAAAGAAACTGATATTTCGATAGACGTTTTCATGGTCACCCCAGGAGATTTCAAAAATGCAAATACATCTGAGGACAAAAGGAAGCAGAAATACTGTAGTTATGATCAAAGATATGGCGCACAGTTATTTCTGATTGTTAATTTGCCTCAGTCGGAAGTATTTAATTCCTCAAAATGAAAATAAAATGTTTATTTGATATTGTTTTCTGCTTCTTAAACACGTCTGTTTTGTGGTTATATCATCAATATGCATAAAATAACAAGTTTACTGTCATAACAAGTATCACAGTCTTGTCTTGTTTTCATATATTGTTTTCATATATAAGTGATAGTGGATATTCTCGGAGAATATTGTGAAGTATTACGTTCGACCCATGTTTTTGTCATTGTTTTCATCTGCCAAATGTATCTGTGGAGTACTTATTAAATTGATTCAATAGCGACAGTGTATAGAAAACCTATTATATCAAGAAAACGCTGAATTGGCGCGTTCTAGTTATTGGTGTAATTATCAGGCGCGTTCTCCATACTCTGTTTTGTTTGATTATTAAAATATGTTTCTATCAATTCTCTAAACATCTGATCTGTTATTAAACATGTCTGATATTTTCCCATAACTTGTATTTGCAGTCCAAAATGTTAAAAATAGAAACAAATTTTGAGAATATATTCATGGCATTGTTTGGAAATTTTACTTCAAAGTTCAGCATTTAATCACAGATGGATACATTAATGTTTTATTTCATAAGTTAACCAAACAATGACGAACAAACTTTAGTAAAACGTCAAGTTTACAATAAATAGAAGTTTTCATCTTCGATTATGAAAGAGGCATTTTCCACCCTCCACGGATGAAATTGCTTTTGTTAAATATACCAAGACAACCTCGCATTGTTCTTCAGAAGTACATGAATACAACTTTCGTAACTCGTGATCATCTTTCAAAAGCAAGAAAAATCTCTTTTTGAAGCAGCATTGAGTAAGTCAGGCAGATTTGTTTTAGATATATAGGAACGTGCAATACTATGTAATATGTTCGCTGCATGATTTGTCAGCTCTTCTCCAGAACCTTAAAGACCAACTGTAGTTGCGACGTTTATATGATAATTCATTACATACATCATCAGTAAATTATAGAAATACAACAATAAAATATCTCTGGTAATTTCACGGTGAAAATGTATTTGAAATGTTCTAATAAATTAAAAAGTATATATATTTTTCATATGTACCGAGCTACAAAATGGGTACAATTTGGTTAAAACGACTGCAAAAAATTTATATTGTATAATGTGATTGTTATAATGTAATATCGAATTATGGTTCACTTGTGATCTGTCATTAGCATCTTGTGTACTCTGTGTCATCTTAAACCAACAATCTCCCTCTACATAATATTTGAACATAGAGAAATTTTATACAAGTTTATGAGACTCACACGCTCAGAACGTTTCAAATATAGCAATATGTGAAATGTAGAACAGTGTATGCATAAGATAACGAGAAATTCCTATGACTTTGAATGAGAGTTTCAAACAGGAGCTGGGGATACCATCGCTCGGTTGATTAAGGTTATTGCCTCACTTACTCCGTTTAAGATAATGTACACAAAGTGAAAAGGCTTTTGCTTAAATAATATTCTAGTGTTTAGCAATAAATGATAACACCAGACATCCAAGTCTGCTTTTATATGTTGCATGGTTGCATTCTATGCTTCAAACGGATCTTTGCACGGATTTGATTTCCGGACAAGCATGATGGGTCTATGGATTATGGACAAATGCTTGTTGTTGGGTTACTAAATAAAGATGGTGAGAAAGGTTACAGATCTTCTTCGGTCATTTGGTTAGAACTAGGTAGCTGGATGGTTTATCTAATCCCAAACGATGGTTTGAACCTACAGCGGTGAGGGACAGATGATTCAAATTCAGCGACCGTAGAAACTATATAATTCAGAGAAAATGCTAAAATACGTCATACGATCAGAGAGTTTCGAATACAAACATGTATTATATTAATTATTTGTGTCATTTTATAGTTATTTTAAATTCTTCAAAAAGAAGAAATATATCTATTCATTACTAGATGGTCTAAGTGTGACCATCTCTTCGCGGATTTTTCATTTTATTCAATTCATTTGTCAATAATGCCTTTTGACCAATATTGTTATTCATGTTTGATACATCCTTAGTGCAAATGACTTCACTTGGTACTCTTAATTCATGTATAAGGTTAACTTGTTTATATGTTTCAGTACTATCAAAGTGTAGATAATTTTTTATAAAATCGAATGTATCATTCACTTTTACACGTGATAACATGTTTTATTGTATATTATATATATGTATATGACGATGTACTATGTACAAGTCTAAATAAAACGTATGTTCTGTTCTGTTCTATTCATTACTGATTTCATCTTTTTGAACGAAATGTCAAAAATATCAATCATAATACATGTTTATGTCCATACAAGAATCAAAGGAAACGTTGTTTCATCTCCCGACCTTTAAAAAAGTTCTGTTTACTTGCAAATGAAAATACGAGATTAACGCTATTGTTTCGGAGAATATTGTGAACATATATCGGTTTCGTGTTACTTCGCAATCTTCCGATCCAAAATTATGTCAACATTTTACTTTTTAAGCCGTGTCTATCTGATGGTATCTGAACTGATCCAATTGCGACATTCTAACTGAAACACGTTTTCAGCAAGAAATCACTACATTGGTACCTTTCAGACTTGTATCATTATTAACGAATTTAATAGCGGCATCACATCTTCCTTACTTACTTAAGACTTGTTTAAGTTGAATACGATAAAGCTACTTATAATTTCCTAAACAATTTGACCTCTTTATCGAGTATGTCACATTTATCCCATAATTTATATATGTAATTCAAAATCACTTAGCTTCTTATACTGCCAATTTATTTTGTTTATTCTGCTACATAGAATACGCTGTTTGAATATAACAGGTATGGTTTATTGACATTATATTTAAGATCAAATCATATTCATATTTCATAATAACCTTTTAATGAAAACAGTATCGAAATTGAACTATAAAGATTTTTGTTAAGTGTCGCTTTCGTTGATAAAAGACAGATCTTATTTAACTTACACAAATGGGTAAGAAAAAGGTCATCATTCATATATAAATAAAATATACATTTTCCTTTATATAACAAATTTGAGCTAAAGCAATAATATTGTTATTGTCACTGTATGAGGCTATTTTTATTCTGATGTTTTGTTTACCCAAATCTGTTAACTGACTGGATGTCGTCTCGAAAAAAACATATTTAATGTGGTCAATAGAAACGAATAAATATTCAATATGAAAGAAAACAAAACTGACAAAGTCGAGTATTAACTTACTTGCAAAAGTTTGCCGAGCACCTTCTGGACCAATTAGAGACGTTAACGTAACAAATCATATGACTTCAGTCGACATTAATAAATCCAATGCGTTATGTAAATTATCACCTATATGTGCATTTATAATCATTTTTCACATATATCTACTGTAACATTACTAACTTTTTGTCTATACCATTTGACAAAAAATTGCACACAAATGTATTTATTTTACACGTACTTTTCCCGTTTATTTTTTCCTCATTCTATATCACGTTAAATCGATATATGTTGCTAAAGTGATGAATTCGGGTCGACTTTGTTGATCTTCACATTTTATTAATATCACAATTTCCCTTATTTTTATCTTTTTTATCATTTTATCACAATTACTGACATAAGTCAACAGGATTTTACGATCAAAAGCTGATAAAAATAAATGTCATAAAACGATATGGCGGTCGCTAATTGGTTGGGCCGTTTATTTATCTTTGCAATGTCAATATAATGAAACGAATAATGCAAAAGTTTTATTGTAAAATAGTAGTTTAATATGATATATTTTGCTTTATCATATTGATATATTAACGAAAAAACTCAAGTCAAGTGATTTAAGGATATACGAGCGTTTTTTTTTTTTCAGGATATCCGCCATTTTGAAAAATGTTTCCCCGAATAGTGCTTTCTAACAAAAGCTTTGCCAAAAATTAATGATAGATAATTAAAATATGGCTAATAATGTACCATTTAAGCAAATAAATTCTACTTTTTGTGAAAAAAAAAATTTCACCCTTATTTTTGGCTGGTATTTGCCTAAAATTGACGTAAGATTTACAATGGGGTAGGGGTAGGTAATGTCAAATATCTATTAAAGTAGATTTGGTATGGTTTTGAAATTTTACTGAATGATACATATAATAATGAGCTATAATTGAAATAAAAGTTTTCAAGATAGCACATTATATTATCTAGAAAACATATATTAAAACAAAAAGAACAAAAATATCAAAATTCACCAATTTTTAACAGTTTTTTCTTAATAAATCTCTTAGATGCACGGTGTCCCCAACTGTTTTTCTTTCCATTTTGAAGCATTTTTCTGGGTCATTAAAGCTGCAAAATATTTTGAAAATCTAAACGTCAGAAATATTTTTGTAGATCTAAATACGTTTTTTCCATTGACAATAAAGTGGGTGGGGTAATTATGTCAATATGTGAAAATGAAAGAGAATTGTTAGTGATATTTATGCTTATATAATACTGGCATCACCTATTATTCATATTAACCTGTAACACCTGAAATCCCTATAACATTAAGTGGGATATTATATGTTTCATAACGTATCACCATTTTTCTAATTTTACAAAATTTCAGAAATGCTTAAGCAGTGGGTGAAGAAAATGCCCTATAAAATGAAAACGAGTTCGGTGACCTATGTTTTTTCTTCTCTTGTTTGTCTTGGAAACTACTGTTCTTCAAGCTCACAGAGTATGAAAAAATTCTTTACGTTAGAAAAAATTCGCTCCTACATCCTACATTAACTTAAACTTTCGTGGTGTTTTTTATCAATCCTTAATTATTTTTACCTTTCTTACAAACACCGTTTCCACGTCTTAATAAAGTGCAACATTTGGCTAGCCTAGCGATTGCTCATATAGCCACTAGACAGACCAGTCAGACGTTTTCAAGAAAGTTTAAAACATGGCCGATGAAAGACAAAAAAGGGAAAAAATCAATCAGACCTTCGTATAACAAAAAGTATCACATTGTTCCTTTTTATCGTTTTATACAGGTAAATGCACGAATCTTTCAAATAAATTTCGAACTCAATGACCGATTGCATAAAGAAAGAAAATGCATCTGAATGTTTATACCTGATGAAATTTTATCACAAACTGGAACGGTGAAGATTATAACAATGAAATCTGTTCAAAGATCCTTTGGAAGTAAAAGAATGCACCAAGAAGAATAATAGCAGACTCGGTTTGATTGAGTCTGTCAAAGGAAATGAAATGTGCAACATCTCCAACGCCCCTATCACCGGCTTAAGCGGAACTCTATTACACATATATTGAATGGACTCCATGATCCCAAAGGACCAGAAATTATAACAACACTGAATCCAAACACTTACATAAATTGCGTGCTGTCTCTAAAACATGAAGGAAAGGAATATTAGCGTGAAATATGAAAATCAGAACATTACATCCCAGTAAAATTTTCTGAGTACATAAAAGCTCTAAAAGACTGTACTCAAACACAGGGACATATTAAGAACTTTCCATTTACATAGGGTATTATTTAAAAACTACTTGTCATATGATTTGTAAAGAAGTACACTTAAAACTTTATATTCTTAATGATCTACAAGTTTCCCATTGGATTAAAGTAATTCGGCATATACCACAACATACAAAATTAGAGACAGTGCCGTTCTATTGAAGTAAGCGCTACACAAATAATTGAACAAAACAAGTGAATGAAGTATTGCCATGCAATACAAAGTCCCCTACTGGAAGGCACCTAATTTTCTCTACTGCAGTATAACATAATGAACTGATATCTGTCGATGATGTATAAACAATATTGTACTATATATACAATATGTTATAACAAAACACTTGGATTAAAATTTATATATATAAAAACCTACAGTTGTTTTCATATTGAATTTTTTTGGCTGATTATGAAAATGTTATCATGTAAGTTATTTATAGTAACAACAAAGGGAAATTAATCTTTAAAAAAAAAAAAAAAAAAAAAAAAAAATCTATATAATACAAGTCCACAAGAAACTCTTTACCAGGTAGAGATAGGTCAAAATACACCTAAAACTTGGATGTAACATGCATGCTGTACCACAGAAAAGTGGTCTCGATTTTTCTCTACCGCCAGTAATAAAAAAGTTACAATAAAATCTATTTATAGTAAAAACAAAGGGACGTAATTCTAAAAACAAGGGTGCCTCATGGTGGTGAACATTTGGTCCAAGTTACATCAAAATCCCTCCATGCATGAAGAAGAAATGTCCCGTACAAAGTCATTCTTGAATTTGACCTTTGACCTCTAAATATGACCTTGACCTTAGACCTAGGGACCTTGTTCTTGCGCATGACATGTTCTCTCATCCAGGGGAATATTTGTGCCAACTGATATCTAAATCCTGCTTTGCATGACAAAGTTATAGACCGGACAGGAAAAAAATCCTCTTGACATTTGTTCTCAAAGTGTGACCTTGACCTTTGAGCTAGGGTATTGGGTGTTGCACATGACACGTCGTCTCATCATGGGAAACATTTATGCCAAGTAATATTGTAATCCCTTGATGGATGACAGAGTTCTGGATCGGACAGGGCAAAAACCTTATTGACCTTTGACCTCCAATTGTGACCTTGACCTTTGAGCTAAGGGTCCGGGCTTTGCGCACGACATGTTGTCTCATCATGGGGAACATTTGTGCCAAGTAATATTAAAATCCCTTCATGGATGGCAGAATTATGGACGAGACAGGAAAAAAACTCTGTTGACCTTTGACCCCCAATTATGACCTTGACCTTTGAGCTAGGGGTCTGGGATTTGCGCATGACAGGTCGTCTCATCATGGGGAACACTTGTGCTAAGTGATATTAAAATTCCTTAATGAATGTCAGAGTTATGGACCGGACACGAAACAGACCCTGTGCTATGTTAACATTTGACTGCTAAGTGTGACCTTGACCTTTGAGCTAGGGGTCTGAAAGTTGTGCATGACACATCGTCTTATTATGAGGTACATTTGTGCCAAGTAATATTAAAATCCCTTCTTAGATGGGAAAGTTATGGACCGGACAGGAAAAAAGCCTTGTTGACCTTTGACCTCCAATTGTGACCTTGACCTTTAAGCTAGCGGTCCAGGTTTTGCGCATGACACATCATCTCATCATGGGGAACATTTGTGCCAAGTAATACTAAAATCCCTTCAAGGATGGGAGAGTTGTGGACCGGACAGGAAAAAAGCCCTGTTGACCTTTGACCTCCAATTGTGACCTTGACCTTTGAGCTAGGGGTCCGGGTTTTGCGCATGACACGTCGTCTCATCATGGGGAACATTTGTGCCAAGTAATATTAAAATCCCTTCATGGATGGCAGAGTTATGGACCGGACACGAAATTACGGACGGACGGACAGACGGACGGACGGAATGACGGAAAATTCATTCCTATAGTCCCCGAAACTGGTTTTCAACCAGTAGGGGACTAATAAAAACATTACACGACACAAAATGTGTAAGTATAGTTAGAACTCAACAGCACTGTATCAAAACGAATACAATGTGTCACTACATTTCTGGCGATCTCGCGTATACGTAGGTGTTTGTATGATTAAGTACAAGAGTTTGACAGTTCGTCTGAAAGCACCCCTGTCTTAATATCTCCAAATGACAACATTTGTTTTGAACAAATCTTCATCTTACACATAATGTTAAAAGATTTGGTGGATATATGCAAAGAAATCTGACTCTGTTTGTACATAAAATATCATGATGAACTTCTCAAAGAAATATAAAGGTAGTTTTGTATGTTCAGATCAAACAATTTTCTACAGAGTAGAATTTGATTAAAAACTGATTTTTCAAACCTTTAGAATTACCTTGCGGCGACTTATTAAGAACAAGTAGTGTGCTAGATATTTGCTAGACTGAATTGAAAAATTTTGGGCCTGGCATAAATTTTCGTAAAGGGAGTTTATGTATGGGAAAATCACTACTTTCTCAGCAATTTTGCGAACAGAAATTTTCAAACAATGTGTATTTTATTGAAACTTTAACAGTCATAAATGAATACATGGTCTAAAGTATTGTGAAAAAAAAATACAGGTCTGTGTTCCTGTTTTATCATTCAAGAGATCCGCACACCATTTGGAATTGTTAAATGTATCAAATATTTTAATGTCGTATTTTATCTGTTAATATATTTACTCGCGATTGCCAATAATTCATTAAATTATTTCAAGTCCAGGTTTTGACCTATGTTACCCGGATAAATGACTTTACGCTTTTAAATACCGGTTTATTAAACGTGCGGAACTACCTTCAAACCTTCAACCTTTTTCAGAAAAGTTCAAGAAACTTTTGAAAGCACACAATAATCAAAGGACCATTTATATGTCATGCTGTTCTATCTTCCAAAAGATTTATAGACAACAATGTTTCTATTATCAAACTATACAATATTTCTATTATCAAACTATCTACGCTGATTTTATTTTACCTTCACTTAAAATTATGCCTTATCACTTGTGTATAGATTTGAACAGAAACCCAAGTATCAGAAATAAATAATATAGCATTACATCCTACTAAACTATTCTCAAGAACGTATGCCAAATTTTCAAGATTATAGATAAACATATGTTTGACATATTGACTTATCAATCAATGTCAAACTGATAAACAAACGGAGCTATATATAATGTTGCATGACGTTAATTCATTTTTAAATTTATTTATCTTTAACGTATAGAAGACACTCGTAAAGAAACCGTCCAAGTAACGGTATGTACATTTATGATTTAATTACATTAGATATTCAGAAATAGTTTCATTTAAACGATGTTGCCTCATTCTTAATGTGTAATTGGTATCTTCTGTTCTATTTTGCTCTAACCTGTGTTTTTGATAGGTCAGTTAATGTTTACGATATTGTATTTTGTTTCATGTTTTATCTGCTTACCTTTAATTTAAAATGCTAGGTATCTTATTACCGTAATTTTAAATTCTTTTTATAATAGTTCAATTACCATTTTTATTGAACATTATATAAATGTTTTGTGTTAAGCACTTTTGAAGGTATTTTTATATGAAAAGAGTGCTATATAAATGTGGTTTATAATAATAATAATAATAATAATAATCTTATGAGAATGCAATTATTGCATTAAATGTATTATACTGAAACCATATATGGTAATCTGCAAATTCTTCGACATTGTTTTTTGTTAGGAAATATTGTATAAAATGCAGTATAACATTTCGGTGTAGTGGTCACCCCTATCCACTATAATCAGCAATTAGGTTTATATAAATTCTAAATATAAATATCTTTTCGGTACAGGGTTCACCCCTACCCACTATAATCAGTGTTAAGGCTAATATAATTTCTAAATATAATAAAGATATACAAACCTTTGAAGATTACAATGAATAATATTTCACAAGGCACTTAATGCTTCCGTTGCAGACGACAGCGTGAAAAAGCAGACGAAGAGGTTTTACCTAATGGGCCAAAAATGTGATTGTAAATGTGGTTTAATTTATTTTTCAACAACAAACATAAAAGAAATCTTTTCAAATAAACTGTTTATACAAACACGTCCCATCATTATGCATTGCTTTTTTGTCATTAAGGCTGTTGGTCTCTATTATATATTTATCTTATATTTTATCGTTGTTTTTATTTAAGATAAAACATATTCATTTGCTACCTGGCTACTTGAGCAAATGCTCTGTTGATCGAGTTTCATAAAATTCGACCAAATATTTGGAATTTTCTTTAAATATTGATTGCAAAAAGCGATACGGGCTGAATAAATAATTGTAAATTCCAGTCATCAGGCAGTTTAATATTTTATCTGAAACCGATTAAAGCCCTACGTCATTGTTTATGTTCCATCTGCCAACTATGTTATCTAGTGTAATATTAGAGTTGATTTTTTTAAGGATAAGAAAATGTACCGAAACGAGGTTCACAAACAACATTATCAGAATAACTAGAACATTCATGAAATTCATTTGGTTTTTCGATGCTTCTTCCGGTTACAAAAATTCATATGATACAAATTTACAGTTCAAACAGATCAAAGATAAGAAACAGTAAAAATAAAAACATTATTTCAAGATAAATTAAACAAGAACAGTTTTACTTCTTGAAAACATTTAAACACTTAAATTTATATAGGAAATTTGTAGAATTGCGTGTAGTGAACTTTGATGGAAGTGTATTTTGCCACAGTTTCTACAAAACCTCTCGTTGTACGAATGTCTGTGAATGCAGCTCATACGATGAAGTTATAACTATATTAAAAATCTAACTTGAGCAAAGATAACACAGCATAAGGATGCAAGACACGTGATATAAGTAGATACGTGAGAAAACTGTCTTTTTATATAAATGGCAGTATCATATAAAACAGTGATCAATATGGTGTTCCAAATGCAAATCACATTAAAGACAAGCTTGGTCATAAAACGCCACAAATGCGATAAAACTGAATTGACCACTTGAATTCACCGTTACCTGTCTGTAAGTGTGGTCTTATCCCTGAAATACGCAACGGGCCTTAAAAATATTCTTATTTTGTGGAAGACAATGTCCTCGTAAAGAAATTAAGAGTTTTAACTATGTTTCTGCGAGTGTAATATAACCATTTTAAAACAAATTGCCCATCAGTGCTTTTGAAAAGTAAATGGTCCCTGGTACATTTTGTTGAGAGATAAAATCATATAAGTATACCAATAACTGTACTGGTAATGTCATTGTCAACCTAGAGACATGTATTTGCAAGAATGAAATTCAAGCACATTCACTTTATGGCAGAATCATCCTGTAAATTCAGCAGATTTCAGTAGTAAATGCATGACACATTGCACGAAACGGTCTTTATATTCATACCAATATTGTCACCATATAATTTCAACATCTGAGTATATAAAGCATTGCGTGGCTTTATGTCGTTCACGAAATACACAATAAATCTAAGGACTGAACTCGATTGTGTCTTAAAGTATATGAACTTTAGTATGTAAGTGTATTAAGTTCCTCAGATCTTCAATAATTCCGTAAATAATTGCTCAAAATATTTTCATGATCCACTTACTTATCAAATCAAACAAATTGCATTATATATGCTAATATATTAACCCTTAGCCTGCTAAGTTTCTAAAAAAGAATGGCCAATCATTCAATTTCGACAGTACCATTTATTATTCGAAGGGGTGTTCAATGAAAATTCACTGACTGAATAGCGAACAGTGCAGACCATGATGCAGGCTGATCTTGGCTGCATTGGTGGCAAAGGCAAAATCACTTGCCATTAACCTACTATAAGATTTCAAAACGAGTCTACGCCAAAGGTGGTTGTAACAACAAACAAAACGTGTACAAACTGTTTGCAGCATGCATCACTAATTGCTTATTCTATGATTATATTCAATCACTACAACTTATCTTATCCTTCTTTTTTTGTCTCTGTATCAATATTCAATAGAATGCTTTGAACAGATATTTTGAATCGATATTAACGCCATTACATAAAAGCAGAAATTACGTAATGCAAAGTTTTATACATATTAAAGTAAATTGTATACTTAACAGTCGCTTGCCTCTTTTTGTTTCATTTGAGTATGACCTTTTACTTTTTACTTCATCATTTTTGAACATTTCAGAATCTGATTTCTGTTATAAATTATAATTTTCAGATGCAGTTCAAAATATATTAGCTACTGATAACCAAAATAGATACTTTTATAGAAAGCAATGTGAAATTATACTTGTAATACATATACATTTTACACGAACTCTTAAATTTAAAACTATCCGTACAGAGTGTTTGTTAAGTATCATTTTAGGTTAATAGGACACTTGTTTTAGCCACCATTGCCTAATATACGACATTGAGTGAAGTCCTATTCAGTTTTTACACAATCTATGAAATATCCTTTGTAACAGTTGAATGCGACCAAATAGAAGACTCGGTCTGACTGAAATTTCATTTATTTTTGGGTGGGTTAAACGTCGCACCGACACTATTATAGGTCATATGGCGACTTTCCAGCTTTGATGGTGGATGAAGACCCCAGGTGTCCCTACGTGCATTATTTCATCACGAGCGGGCACCTGGGTAGAACCCCCTACCTTCCGTAAGCATGCTTGATGGCTTCCTCACATGAAGAATCTGACTGTATTATGGTGGGTAATAAAATTATGCAACATCTTTTAAAACCAGCTCTAGTACCGACAGAAGAAGAACTCGTTCAGAACCATTACCCGGACACAATGATCCAGAATGTGTTGTTAACAAAAAATAACTAAATCTAAGAAAATATCCTTTTTGTGTGGTAAAAGGGACACTCCCTACATTTGTCGAAACGACGACGTTTTTCACTTTTAATAATTTAGTTTAAACTAGCTATGATGTCTTGAAAAAAAAATATACGACTCAATGTTGAATTAGTACATCAGTCATATACAAAACGGTGATACAGATGAAATTATTGTCGTTTCACACACTTAAACTTGATAGGAGTGTGTCCTTACTAATCCTCCGTGGCCGAGATAAGGTCTCTGACTTCAAATCACTTGCCCCTGACTGATGTGGGTTCGAGACTCGTGGCGTTGAAATTTTCATGTGACGAAGCCATCCAGCTAGGTTATGGAAGGTAGGTGATCGCCCGTGCTGAAATAATGTATAGGGTGGCACATGGAGTCTTCCTCTACAATCAAAGCTGGAAAGTCGCCATATGACCTGAATTACGTCCGTGCGGCGTTATACCTAGCAAAACATCCTCCGCTTATGAATGAAGCATTTACTAGTTAGGAAAGATAAACATACAGAATGAACAGAAAATCAGAAAACGAAACAAGACAAGCTAAAAACAAAACCTACCTGCAAACGTTTGCAGAGCATCATGGTTATAGGTTACAGATGCTAAAATTACGAGTCACATGTTGATATTCAGCGTCATTTTGATATTTAAACATGATTCATCTAACAGAGGTCAAAGACATTCATTATGTACGTGCAATTTCAACCATTTCTGCATACAAACTTAATATATCCAGTCTGAACATTGGCTTTCATTTTAAACATCCCTGTTTAATGATTGAATGTATATCAGAAAAGATTTACACTTTATGTTACAAATCACGACAAACATTTTTACCTGTTGTTACAAAATATTGATATCAGTATTTTATCAGTTTCTGCTGACAGGAGATATTTTTAGTTTACTGTATACTGACTGAAATATGGCGACTGCTGATTTCTTTATCGTACCCTGTTTACTTAATTTTTCAATGTCAATAAATCGGAATAAAAATGAAAAAAAAAAAATATGATTGTTTTATAACATTAAATGGGGATATATTACAGATCTGACATGATGGAAGGCAAATATACACACTTCCCGCAGTTCCTATCAATGTTTGATAAATAATACTGTTTTTATTTTTATCCAGTCTTTTAACCCTTATCATGCTGGACACGATTGAGTCTGCCTTTGCGACCAGTGTAGATCAAGATCAGCCTGCACATCCGTGGAGTCTGATCATGATCTATACTGTTCGCCATTCAGTCAGTATGCTTTTGGTATGCACCCCTTCTAATAGTTAATGATACTGGACAAGGCCAAACTGAAAGATGGATAAGTTCATTATAGAAATTTAGCAAGGTAAGGATTAGCTATATAACATACGTTTAACGTCTTTTGTACAATTACAATATACAATATGGATGATCTTTCATTCGTTCTGAGCATAATGTTCAGTACCTCATTTCGGTAAAAAAATGGATGTCGACAGATAGCCTCCGTTTCTTAGTAGTTGAGAAACGGTTCTGTCCAACTGACAACTTTCAACATGAAATAGTTTAAATCAACAAAGAATGCTTTTACATTAAACATCTTTATTGATTAAATAAAATGCATCCTCTTTGGTTGACACTCAAAGCGTTTCGTAAATCATTGTATTAAAAACCACCCGTACATCTTTACATATGAAGTATCAATAAATCTGCAAGAAGATATTTTGGAAGCATAAATGCAACCAGTAAAATAATAGAAGACTTGGTTTGATTGCGTATATTAATAAGAGGTAATTTAATCTGCAATATCCCCACGACCCCTAGCAACGACGTAATAGGAAATTTATTTCATGGATATGAAATGGACACCATGATCCCAAAGGACCAGAAAATGTAACGACACTGAATTAAGGGGAGACTTTTTAGAGCCGCCACACGGCACTTAAAGATTGGTGTTGTGATAATTAAGAAAAACTGTAAGAAGATCCTTTGGAATCATACAACGAAAACAAAAAGGAATTCACACACAAGACACGCCTTACATCACCATGAATACAAGAGGGTTCGTCCAGAGTAGCCTTCGACAAATGTTGCTACTACAATGTATTATACAACTAATATTTCGTGACACAAACAGTGTTATAAGGCCAATATAATCCAATAAGCGATTATAGTACCCATTTTCTGTCCTCCTATACATTGTACAAAATTTCATAACATTTCTTCTTATTGAATTAAAAGGCAGATACGACATAACTTTGACAAAATTTTGCCACACAACGTTATTTCAGTTTCAAGATCTGGAATATCTGAATATGAGCTATATTCACGAATTCATTACAATTGCAGAATCAATATAAAGTGTTCGTAAAATAAAGGACGAAGCAATTTTTGTGTTCAGTCATTCATAGGAATGTGAAAGTTCACTGCAATACTGCCTTTACGCGAACCTGCGGTATTCTCTAGAAATTTTCACGCATAACATGCCTCTAGGATTATAAATGTGTCTTTGAACATGTTCCTTTTCTTATATCATTTATATTCAGGATTGGGATGTTAAATTGAAAACGCATCTCTGCTGAAAAATACAGTCAATAATACTTTTTTGCATATCTTTAATCCATTTCATCCGTATTATTAAATATAATGTTTTTAGTTTAGAGTATTGCTTGATATTGAGTAATATCTTGAGGTATATATTTGAATCAACAATTAGTATATAAGCCGGTTAATGGTTATAACAGTAAAGTCTTTGTCAACATTCATATATATACTGGCGTGCTTGTCAAAGCAAAGTAAAACTACTGACTCGGATTTCAAACTGTCAGCATAGTACTTCAGAAAGTCAGTAAAAAGAGTGTATGATACAATGCTCTACAAACATTAATGCCAGTCTTCAGTTTCTCTATATTAATTTTAATCTAACTATACAAAGCTTCATGAAGCAAACATGTGTCGTACATAGAATATAAAACAACTCGACGAAGTAAATTAGATTTTGTCGACAAGTGAATTTGCCTAATGGCGTTGTCTGTAAGGGATATTAACTTCCCTGGACAGAGTTAATAGGCCGTAAAAGACTGCTAAGAACATTTTATGGATCACTCGCTAATTATACAAATTACATTGCAATATGTCAGCAATCAACTATGGATGCGTGTATCAGTGTTATACATTGGGCACGTTAAAGAACCAGGCTGTCTATTCGCAACGAGCTAGGCTAAGTTAGCCGGGCAAGCCTGTATCTGATTTCTGATCTCTCTGTCTTGGGGGCTTTGTCTCACTCTGTCCCTCAGGTCAGATCGCTCTGTGTCTGTACTAGTAGAGGATGAATTATGCGCCCTGCATATGTGGCTGCATTTGAATTATGTAAAGCGCCTTTGAACGTGAAATTGACCATGAAAAGGGCGCTATATAAATCTGGTATAATAATAATAATAATAATAATAATAGTAATAATGGTAGCCGCAACAGACATTCGGGTAATGGAAATGTGACACAAAAGCGAGCAAGATAAGCTGGTTATATAAGTTTCTTCTTCAAAGAAAACAATGTGAATCAAATATTAGGGTAAAGGTTTCTTCTTTCTAAATCAAAAGGATGAAGAATGGAAATCAGTAGAAGAAGTACCTTATTACTCTTTTGCCTATAATGCAGTAGTGTGTTTAGTAAAAATTAATAAAATATTTAGAATTAATATAAAACGACGAATGAAAATAAAATAAAAAGAAGCCTACTTGTAGAAATCTGCAGAGCATCATGGTAATGAGTTCAAGACGGTAACAGCACGGCTCGTCCGTCCACGATAAGCATCGTTATTGCAGTAACGACTAAATTAATGCTATATAAATCCAAGAAACCACATTTGTATAAGCTCTTCTTGTGATTCTACATACAATTTGATATAGTCAGACAGAATTCAGAATATTTGTTTCAAACACCCGTGTGCCATGATGGTACATATCACAGGAATGCTCTGTTTTTACATATTATATATAACGTAAGACAGTCTTAAAATAACGGAATCGTCTCTGTTGTTCTTTACATAAGACTGATATCAGCATATTTATCAGTTTCTACTGACAGGAGATATTTTCATTTTGAAATATAATGACTGAAATGAAATAGGGTGACCGCTGAGTGCTTTATCTATATTAGTTTACTTATATTTGCTACGTAAATATATCGAAAAGTTAAATGCTTTACAATTTGATTGAATGATACCATAAAGATACGATATATATTTCATATTAACAACATAATCTGACAGAATGGAAGGCAAAAATCGTTAATACCCGATATTTTCTATTTCTGTTATTTAAATTCTAATAGTTTAGTCAGCCGCTTAAATAATATCACATCTGTTTACAACCATATATATTACATATATCCTTTATCGCATACTGGGATGTAATAAAACTGTATAAAATATATTACCTTTCGTCAGACGATCTTTTTTATTCTTATTATGTTACATTGTTTATATAAGGCTTAATACAGTCTCAGTTCAAGTATGAAATGTGGTCAGCTTGCGATTTAACATTTATGGGTTTCTTTATAATTGCGAAACGTTTCCGCTGGACCATTTGGGTGAGGAAATGACAATATTTTATGACAACTCTAATATACTCAATTGGGTGTTAGGTGATCACTGTCATTCCTTCATTAAATTATATTAATCGTTGTGACAGCTAATATAATATATAAGAATATCCGTTGGAAGCACATAATGCAACCATGTGAAGTAATAGCAACTTCGATTTTTTAAGTCTATTCATGAGACATATTGGTCAATGCAGAACTGTCCCCATAGCAACGACTTAAGCAGTACCCTATCATGTGATATATTTAGTGGACTCCATGATTCCAAATGACCAATGACAAATAGTGAACAAACGATTTTTTTGCTTTCCAAAAACGTATTCAATGAACTCAAAGCAGTTATAGCAAAAGTTATGTTTTTAGCAAAATGAGAAATTTTGACGATTTTTAGCCGTACTGTGGCACTTTGACTCTTCCTCCACCATCAAAACTGATAAGTCGCCATGTGACTTGAATTATGCCCGTGCGACGTTATACCTAGCAAAAAACATCCTCGGCTTATGAAGCATTTACTAGTTAGATAAGATAGATATACTGAATGAACAGAAATCCAGAGAACGACACAAGACAAGCTAAAAACATAACCTACCTGCAAAAGTCTGCAGAGCATCATGACTATGAGTTACAGATGCTAAAAATACGAGTTACATGTTGATGTTTAGCGTCGTTTTGTCATTAAAATATGATCAGAGGTCAAAGGTATTCATTTTGTATGTGCCCATTCAACCACTTCTACACAATTTTAATTATGTTCACATAACTTAAGGTTACGAAGTAGGCCTTGAGATACAAAAATCAAACAACACAAAATCATAGAAAGAAAGATCTGTTTGACATGAAAATTGAACAGCATGTAAAACATGTATATTACTTTATGAAAAAAGTGTCAGTATACTGATATAAACATTGAATTCCAGAAAATGACTGCCTATAGGGGCCCCACTTCCGGACAGTCAAACGCCTTTAAAAACTCACCATTTTCAAAGAACTGCACACATGTTCTTGAGCATTTGCATGGTGCGGTGTGAATTCCTACAAGTTGGACAATTTCACAATGTTATCTTTATTTTTACAAATGGCATCATTTCAAAGGGAAACAACTTTTTCGCATACTAAATATCGGAAAGTTGTCTCCCTTTGTAAAAGAATGCCATTTGTACTTAAAATAATCTGGGAAAGTTGTCTCCCTTTGAAAATGAATTACATTTGTAAAGAAATAAAGATAAACAATTGCTGAAAACTGTGTTCCACCTTGTTATGCGAAATTTCACCACTCGCACGCTATTGCAAATGCATCAAAACGAACATGTTTAATTGTTCTTTGAAAATGGTGAGTTTTTAAAGGCGTTTAACTGCCCGGAAATGGAACCCCATTAGGCAGTCCTTTTCCGGAATTCAATGTTTATATCAGTATACTGACAATTGTTTCGTAAAGTAATGTACATGTTTTACATGCTGTTAAATTTTCATGTCAAACAACTCTTTCTTTCTATGAGTTGGTGTTGTTTGAGTTTTGTTTTTCAAGGCCTAATTCTCAACCTTAATATATCCAGACTGTACATTGCCTTTCATTTGATACATCCCTGTTTGATAATTAAATGTATATATAAAAAAAACACTTTATGTTACAAATCACGATAGACAGTTTTACCTGTTTTTACAAAATATTGATATCAGTATTTTATCAGTTTCTGCTGACAGGAGATATTTTCAGTTTAAAATATACTGACTGCTGATTTCTTTATCTAACCCTATTTATTTATCTTTTGTATGTCAATAGCTACATCGAAATAAAAATGCAAAGAAATGTATGATTGTTTAATAACATTAAAAGGGGATGTATTGCAGATCTGACATGATGGAAGGCAAATATAAACACTTCCCGCAGTTCCTCTTACTGTTTGATAAAATGATACTATTTTTATCCAGTCTCTCAAATAAGATAGCTGCGCTCTATCTGTTTTTCTATACAAACCGAGAATTATTAGCTATATAACACACGTTTAACGTCTTGTGTATAATTACAATGGACAATATTGTTTTATTCTCTTCAGTAAAATATTAAAATTTATTAGTGAAATAAAATTGATATATTCACTGTTTCAAACAGTGAAAAATTAATATCATTTTTATTTTTCACTGGTACAGAAATACACCTGAATGCGAAAGAATATGAATAATGAATGATACACAATTCCTTGCAAAATATACTTCAGTAAAGGTATTGATGTATAAAAATGATAGCCTACATTCTATCATAATAAAATGTAAAGGAAGTCGGGAAACGTACTAGAAATATTTATAGTTTTTCTACAAAATATCCTGACGTCATGACATTTTGACGTCATGATGCGATGCACGTGACGTTGCACGGCCAAACTGGATAAAATTTGGTTAAAATCATTGAAAATGCATAAAATAAATAGAAAATTTGTTTGTTACAGTGTAAAATCGAAATATATTTCACTCGTGGACACCATAATTTACATTTTCACTCGTGGCTGCGCCACTCGTGCAAATATTGCATTAAAGTATTCATTCGGTGAAATATATTTCGCTCTTACACTAAAACAAACAAATATCCACTATTGGATGATCTTTCATTCGTTCTGTGCATAAAGTTTAATACCACCTTTCGGTAAAAACATTAAAAGGTATCAACAGATAATCTCTGTTTCTTAGTAGTGGTCCAATTGACAACTTTCAACATGAACTTTCAACATGAAATAGTTTAAATCAACAAAGAAAGTTTATCATATTCCTTTATACATTAAACATCATTATTGATTACATAAAATGCCTCCCCTAGGCTTGACGCTCAAAGTGTACCGTAAATCACCGTATTAAAAACCATCCGTACATCTTTTACAAATGAAGTATTAATAAATCTGCAACAATGCAACCATTATACTAATAGAAGACTTGGCACGATTGGGTCACATAATGTGCAATATCCCCACGACCCCTAGCAACGACTTAATTGGAAAAGTATTATATGGATAAGGAACACCATGATCCCAAAGGACCAGAAAATGTAAAGGCACTGAAGAGGGGAGACTTTTACAGCCACCAAACGGCACTTAAAGACTGGTGTTGTGATAGTTAATAAAATCTGTAAGAAGACCCTTTCGAAGCACACAACGAACACAAAAAGCAATTCACAAGCCACGCCTTACATTACCACGAATACCAGGCGGTTCGTCCAGAGTAGCATCCGACAAATATTTCTACAAATTCATGTAACAAACAGTGTTATAAGGCCAATATAGTCTAATTAGGGGTTATAGTATTCATTTTCTATCCTCCTATACATTGTACAAATTTTCATCACATTTCTTCTTATTGAATTATAACGATAGAATGAAGATACGACATGCCTTTGGCAAGTTATTGTCACACAAGGTTATTACAGTCTCAAAACCTGGAATATCTAAATGTCGTACATAGAATACAAAACATCTCGATGAAGTAAATCAGATTTTTTCGACAAGTGAATTTGCCTAAATGGCGTTGTCTGTAAGGGATATTAACTTCCCTCGACAGAGTTCATAGGTCGTAAAGGACTGCTAAGAACATTTTATGGATCACTCACTAATTATACAAATTACACTGCAATATGTCAGTAGTCACTATGGATGGTAGCCGCAACAGATATTCGGGTAATCGAAATGTGACACAAAAGCGTGCAAGATAAGCTGGTTATATAAGTTTCTTCGTCAAAGAAAACAATGTGAATCAAATATTAGGGTAAAGGTTTCTTCTTTCTAAATCAAAAGGATGAAGAATGTAAATCAGGAGAAGAAGTACCTTATTACTCTTCTGCCTGCCTATGATGCAGTAGTGTGTTTAATAAAAATTAATAAAATATTTAGTATTAATATAAAACGACGAATAAAAATTAAAAAAAAGAAACCTACTTGTAGAAGTCTACAGAGCATCATCGTAACGAGTTCAAGACGGTAACAGCACGGCTTGTCCGTCCACGATAAGCATCGTAATTGCAGTAACGGCTTAATTAATCCTATATAAATCCAAGAAACCACATTTGTATATATTCTTTTTATGATTCTACACACAGCTTCATAAAGTCAGACAGGACTATTTATCTTAAACATCCGTGTGCCATGATGGTACATATCACAGGAATGCTCTGTTTTTACATATTATATATAATGATAGACTGCCTTAAAATAACGGAATCGTCTGTGTTGTTCTTTACATAAGACTGATATCAGTATATTTATCAGTTTCTACTGACAGGAGATAGTTTCATTTTGAAATATAATGACTGAAATGATTGACAGAAATAGGGTGACCGCTGAGTGCTTTATCTACATTAGTTCACATATATTTGCTATGTAAATATATCGAAAAGTTAAATGCTTTACAATTTGATTGAATGATACCATAAAGATACGATATATATTTCATATTGTCAACATAATGTGACAGAATGGAAGGCAAAACAAACGTAAATAATCGATATTTCCTATTTCTGTTATCTAAATTCTAGCCTAATCACATTTGTTTACAACCATTATAGTATAGCCTTTATCACGTACTGGGGTGTGTTAAAACTATATAAGATATATTAACTTTTGTCAGTTGATCACTCATTTTTTATTATGTTACACTGTTGATATAAGGTTTAATATAGTTTCAGTTCAAGTATGAAATGTGGTAAGCTTGCGATTTAACATTTATGGGTTTCTTTATAATTGCGAAACGTTTCCGCCGGACCATTGGTGTGAGGAAATGACACCATTTTATGACAACTCTAATATATACAATTGGGTGTTAGTTGATCACTGTCATGCCTTCATTAAATTATATTAATCTTTCTGACAGCTAATTTAATATAAAAGAAGGTCCGTTGGAAGCACATAATGCAACCATGTAAAGTAATAGCAACCTAAAGTTTTTTAATCTATTCATAAGACTTATTGAAAAATGTAGTACTGTCGCCATAGCAACGACTTCAGCAGTACCCTATCATGAAGATATATTTAGTGGACTCCATGGTCCCAAATGACCAGCTAAATCAATTGTTCTTTTACAAGTAGTGAAAAAATCTGTTGCTTTCCCAAAAGTTACTCAATGAACTCCGAGCAGTAAGCAAAAGTTATGTTTTTTAGCAAAATTAGAAATGTTGATGACTTTTTTACCCCTACTGCCTAAACATGCCTTATTAGTATTTATTACTAAAATATTTCTTGAAAAGACACGGAAGCATCAACTAAGCACACAGTCACGAACGTTTTCAACACATTGATTATGTTCTTTTCTGACGAAGAGTACGTTTAACTTTGATTTAATGATTTGGTTAAATCTAACTATTATAAGTAATAATAAGGAAAGTTGATAAGAGACGTTTATTTACAACATTTAAATCCGGACTTTTGCTTACATTCCCTCAATTCCCACAATTCCAGTTTCTCCAACATTAAAATATGTTCTTTTGGACATGTGCCCCAAATAAGATACATATCTCTTGTGATATTTTGTCTGATATGCATTGCATTAAATATGCATTGAATTCAACGTTCACGATGACTTAGAACTCGCATAAACTTGATTTTATCTTAATTTAAGTTTAGACTGCACAATAATGAAGAAATCTGTCTGTCCCGAGCTTTAGCATTAAGATACATTCTAGTTGCTTTACAAAATCAATAAACACTGTTAAAATATAAACGACATAAGGATAAGGGTTATAGCCAGAGATGAATGTAAACGTTTGATTCACATTGAACACTTTATTTAGGGATTACCAGGTTATGACCCGGACAAGAAAATGACCGGACACAAACAGACATATAGAGTGATCAATGTGTGGCTTCCACCAAAAAAGGGGCCATGATAATGTTAGATCACTTTTGTATATTGAATGGAAATATCTGTATACTAAACAGAATATATTGCTTGTTCAGACAAGTTTCAGAATATGGCTTTCTTGTGTGAGACAACATTGCAACAAACGATCAGTAACAAACAAATCCAATATCAGACAGTGGAAATTGTCACAGGTCTAACGCGAAAAACCAGAAACTCATTCTATTAAAAAAAAAAAAAAAACACTTCCAAGTTATTTGCAAGAATTTTTTCCACTTACTATTAAAAAACAAAATTCAAACCCGCACAACAATGAAACAATGTCAATATTGGAGCATATGCAAGACGTGCAGGAATTTACTCTTAGTCAACAAAATCTTCTGAACAAACTTGATACAGACACTTGTCATTTACCAACACATCCATTATTCAAGAACTTGAATCGCCCGAAGTCTTCTTACAATTATCATAAATGAATACTTATATACATACTACTACACAAGACCAACTATGACAATATAAAAGATAAAAAGTAAGGGCAGATTTCCCGGAAACGCAGAGCACCCCAAACACAGCCATAGAGCCATGCATCGCATACTAGGCCCACAACAAAAAGAAGCTGTAACGGGTTGTTTAAAAAATCCAACAATAGGTACATTTTAATTATAGGCAAAATACAGAAAAAGGGGTGGGAAGGCGGTGGGTGGTAAGGGGTAGATAAACGGGTCAGTTGTTTGGGGAAAGTGGAACGAGGAAGGATGAATATTCAACAGGGAAAGCCACGTTCCTAAAGCGCGGTCTCCACCGTAATTCACAGCAGCGCAGACACAAACACAAATACACACACACAACTAACATACACAGATAAACAAACAGACAAGTCAGAAAACAACAGCTGTCGCAGGACACCAATGCCCGATTATTTAATAGCCTTGTCCATTGATTCAATATAAAAGTCGAAAAGGGGATTAATTTTGTAAAAAAAATCATGAAAACAGAGTTATGAGACTCGTGCAGTGAACGCCAGTTTATCACAGTGAATAAGTGTGTGAAGTTTCAATCCATTTCCACAAGTGCTTACTGAGGCACGAGCTTAAATACAAAAACTTAACCAAATCGGGACGCCGACACGGACGCCAAAGCAGACGCGGACGCACGGATGATTCCAATAGCTCTACCTATTCTTTGAATATTAGGGAAAATTCTTGGTTAAAATTCAAGGACAAGAAACGTTTTTCTTCAAATGTCTGCAAACTTACAACCAATTATATACTAATTGTTACCACATAAAATATATATGATGCCACTCCACGGTGTTCAGAGCTGATCGGCATGGACAACGGTATTAGTGTCTTGTGATGTTGAGTGACATATTAATATCAGAATATCGTACGTTTTTCTTACTGTATTTTCTATCTAGTTATGTTTTGATTTTGAATATAATTGTTCCTTCCTGTTTTATTGTAAGATCCATGTTATAAAGATTCCACAACGTTTGCATTTTCACACGGGCGGCGCAATAAGAAAAGACGGACCAATCAAACGTCAGAATAACTTGTTGCCCATTCGGTTTGCATTGAATATAGTGGATCTTTATATAAAATACTAGTACACTGAATCAAATTTCTAATTGGACACCTCAGAGTTACGTATTTATTTTAAGGTGTTTATAATTTCATATGAACATCACTGACACAAATGATAAATATGATAATAACTTCTCTTGAAAAAATAATAATTTACATATATGTGTATATCATGTCCAAAAATTATATATGAAAATATTAATTACAGCTGCACAGACATATTAATTGATGAACGTATATTTAACATTTAGAAAAAAATAAGAAGATCACTTGAAAGTACGGAAAGAGGCTTTTATTTTTTGTTTTCTATTAAAGTTTAATAGGTATAAAGAAAATCCAATTTACTAAGGTCTAGATAAAATGTCCTCAAGAAAATAACTACTTAAAGTATATTTAATGTACCATAATGAACAGGAATCAACCCATTTCAGTAATAAAAAACATACGCAAAAAAGAACGTTCATTGTTGCATTCACAAGATGATTATATATTTCGAAGAGATATCGCAAAGATTATTCTTGTCTTACCCATAAAATATTTCTTGATACTGAAATAAATTTAACTTTTTGCAACATGGTAAATCAGTTATAGGCAGTCATATATGCAGGGTATTTGTCTATTAGTGTTAATTCTATGTAAGTATGTGTAGTTGGAATATGATAATTATTTGGAAAGTGTGCCATTTTTACTTTACCTCTTTTTCTTATGATATATTTAATTGTTTATCACAAAATGGTTTAAGTATTCAGTATGAAAAAGAAAACAGAAAGAGCTCTAAACTTCCAAAGGTCTGTCTAATATCAAAGAGTACAGGTCGGTAACATAAAAGATCACGCAAGGTCATTACAGAGAATGCAATGAAACTGCTTTTAGTGCCTTTCAACAGTTCTTCACAAACTACTCACACCTTTACAGAATCAGATATAACATGGATTTTTCTAATTTTAAACATCAGTTTTATGATTGCGTGTATTACAGAAATATATAAGATATCGCGATATTTTTTGGATTGGTCGAATCATCTGTGTTGTTCTTTACATAAGACTACGATATCAGAATTTATATCACTCATATCAGGTTCTACTGACAGGAGATATTTCACTTTCAAATACGAGTATAATGATTTGAAGTAATTGACAGAATTGTGATAAGCACTAAGAAATTGTACCTAGTTGTTTTTCCCTTACTTTTTGGTTCATCGAAACGTATATGCAAAAAAATCTGAATACAAAAATATTTGATTCTGTAGTAATATTTTATAGTAACATTTTATCCTGATATACATTCTTATTATCATTATGTTCTGACATAATGGAAGGCAAATCAAGCAACATACATCCTACTGTTCCTATCACTGTTTGATAAATACCTCGTTTTAACCAGTTTTTTACCTTAGTTTATTGCGCACCCGCTAGGTTTGTACCAAAACATATAAAATATTGTTGTCCTATCATTCATTCTGATATTTTTGCTTAATCAAGTCAGTTGAAATTTTAAAGCAGACATATTTTATTTCAGTAATCCTGTGTTTCATAAGATATTAAGACGGTTTTCCCCTAAGAAATCCCCATGAGAAAACCAACATAGTGGGTTTGCGACCAGCATGGATCCAGACCAGACTGCGCGGATATTTGGTCAGGATCCATGCTGTTCGCTAACAGTTTCTCTAATAGCAATACGCTTTGAAAGCGAACAGCATCCGCGCAGTCTGGTCAGGATCCATGCTGGTCGCAAAGCCACTATGTTGGTTTTTCTCATGGCAAGGCTTAATTATTTTTTCAGTCTGAAACTATGCAAGCAAGAGAATGGCTGTTTGGGATAGCTTTAACTAATCCTCGAGGTCGTTCTCAATACCACTTTAATAGCAGGTTTAAAACCTCCTCTTTCTTGGCAAACGCATGCATCCCAGACGAAGTGTCCCTAATGCTACCATTTGGCATATTATCCAATAACACGTTGCATTAATGTACATTCATAACATATGCATGTATATATACAACTTAATTCAAGATCATGTTTACATAATTATGTATGTCTTACAAATACAAATGTACAGCTTACAAATACAAATGTACAGTACAATTAGACAAAACACAATAATTGTTGCTGTTTTAAGAGTACCAAAAAAGTGTTGAATAGTTGAAGTGTTGTTCTTTTCACTCAATAACCTCAAGATATAGAAGAAATAACTAAAACAGCCAACGGGTTTATTTTTTATTGTTGATGTTTTTATATCCCATCTTATATCAAACAAGCGTTATGACTAAAACATTGATAGATAATATCTTAAAAATAAACTGTGCATGAGTTCCGATGAACTAACACGAAATTTACTGAATTATTTGATATATTTCATATGATTTATCACAGTCAAATCCAAATTAAACACGATCAGAATACAACTTCGTACATCTCGTCTGAGAATAAAAAATATAAACGTATGGAAAATGACTAGACAAACAAACACGTTCATTTCACATACTTTCCTACGCAATAAGTCATCACTTAGATTTCTTTAAAAACTGTTGGAAACATGTTGGTATTATTAGTTACACTGCTTGTTGGTGACAGGATACGGGATATACGCTGTCGAGGAAATCCATATCAGGCGAGAGCGAAGCGAACCAGTGCAGTAGACACTGACATCACGTATAAATTGAGCTGAAGTTCAATCGAGTTATATTTCTTTTCTTTTTAATTCTTTTGTACAAAGTCTATTATATTTCACTAGTTAAATCCCATAAATTTTGCTTTTAATACGAGTACAAAACTAAAACATAACACAGTAGTGCTAACCTTTTTCTCTTTCTGGTATACATTGCCGCGCACCTGTTCAAACGTAAACAATGAAATAATTATAGCCGAATATAATCAGATTGAATAAATTTATTACGTTCTTGAAGGTTGTGGCATTCACGTCAATTTGCAAATTGATTATGAAAAAAAATGAATTACCGGACGATTTCCATATGAAAAAAATTGAATTACCGGGCAATTTCCATAGGAAAACAACGTTTCAAATCCTTTCCGAAGCCTTAACGTATTAAAACGTATTAGCGTCTGATGGCCCTTTCACGCTTCCGTAGAATCAACATTTATTACATGAAATTTTTTTTGAAAATATTTCTGAAATGTCTAGGTCTGCAGCTCTCAAATACGGTTATATCGTACATCCGAGGCATATACTGACACTCTCAGACATCAAAAACGACCTTTTGGGCGATTTGATGAAATTCCAAAATTATCAATGTACCCTTGGTCCGTTACGAACAGAAAAGAACAGAACAAACACTTTATTAAACTCACACCATACATAAAGGTATATGAGTATACAAAGCAATTCCAACTTTACAAATCGGATCACGTGACAAAATATCGTGAACATGAAACAAAAAGAAAACAACAACAACAAAAAACACTTGTCATTGCAGAAAAAAAAAAAGAATAAAAAAAAGAAAGAAAGAAAAAAGGGGGTATCTTGGTGGGGACATTACTACTTCTCGTTGTAAATACTGATTTTACATTTTTGAAAGAGACTATAAGTGAATGTATATTGACAGTTGACCTTAAAACATTGCTAAAATCTTATTGGTCACTTTGGCACGCCTCTGTCAAGAAATAAACTGTGTCATTTCAATGTGTGCAAAACGTGGGTGACCTGTTATGTGTTATTTGTATTCTTATCAGATTATCTTCATTGACTGTATTGTGCTAATTTCGGCAATTATGTTTACAAGGTAAGCTTTTATATAAATGCAGATTAATAAGTTTGGGATAGATTCTAAATAATGCTCAAACATGTGCACTTGCGTACACTACTGTGACTACGTGTAGAATGTCATTGGTTGACAATTAATATGACAGTTACTTTTGCATATTTTTTGTAAACTGATAATTGTTGTGTTTACGGTAAAATGCTGGGTTAAGCCGAGTATATGTACAGAATAGTACATTTTAAAAATAGAGTACTTATCAGTAAACATTGCACTTAAAAAAAAAATGGGGGTGTTGGGGGGATGATATTAACTTCGCACATACACATCCTTATGTACACATATCCTTATATACACATATCCTTATATACACATATACAAACAAACATGTATATAGAGCTCTACACATACAAACATATATACATATACAGTACAGCTTTTTTCACTTTCTAAGTAAAATATGTTTGCTTATAAACATACAATGGCATGCATAACCTTAGGACGGCCAGCACATATTCATGCAACCTCGCCAGGTATATGTATGTTTTTGACAACACAGAAAATGACGTCACTCGACCTTCAGGTATTTCCGGAAGTAAATAAAATGAAAGTAGAAATGCTAAACTTGAAAACGAAAGCCGCATTTTGATTCGTAGATAGTCAGGGGTCACGCGCAGGGGTCAACCCGTCTAATTGTATGCGCGTGGACTTCTTAAGTACAAGGGTACATTGATAATTTTGGAATTTCATCAAATCGCTCAAATTGTCATTTTTGATGTTGTTTGAGAGTGTCAGTATATGCCTCAGATGTAAGATATAACCGTATTTGAGAGCTGCAGACCTAGACATTTCAGAAATATTTTCAAAATAACTTTCGTGTAATAAACGTTGTTTCTACGGAAGCGTGAAAGGGCCATCAGACGGTAATACGTTTTAGTACGTTAAGGCTTTGGAAAGGATATGAAAAAAGTAATTGTAAACAGATGTAGCAAGGTTTGACAGCAGCAAGATTTAATAAGTAAAAGTATAGCTATTTTTAGCTGATGGCCCTTTCACGCTTCCGTAGAATCAACATTTATTACACGAAATTTATTTTAAAAATATTTCTGAAATGTCTAGGTCTGCAGCTCTCAAATACGGTTATATCGTACATCCGATGCATATACTGACATTCTTAGACAACATCAGAAACGAAGTTTCGAGCGATTTGATGAAGTTCCAAAATTATCAATGTACCCTTGGTCCGTTACGAACCCCTGTGGGATTTGTGCTTTTCTACTTTCATTTTCTTTACTTCTGGAAATAGCTGAAGGTCGAGTGACGTCATTTTATGTGTTGTGGCAGGATCGCATAAATATGTGCTGGCCGTCCTAAGGTTATAAAAGGGGAAATGAACGTGCCCCTTAGAAAAACTCAGTTTTGAGAGACATAACCTGTGAAATCATCAAACATGTCTAAACGGAGAAAGATTTAATATAACCTAGTGAGCAATGACAGTACCATATGTTACATTCCTACAAGTGTTACAACTGGAAATACGACATCAGTCTGACAGAAATTGTCACATCAGATATTGTCAAATGACAATATGCCTACAAGATTAGAATATCTAACTATAAAATGTTTTCATGAATTCCTTTTGATGTAACAATCAATATGTTCTCCAAATAAGCACTATTCCCAGTACACTGTACAGAAATATTTATATAGGAATGGCAATGTCGTATACAATGATGGAATATAAGATTCTTGCGCTGTGAGGCTGTGCCGAGTTACAGAGTAAACAGTTATGCGAGAGCCGGACATTCCCATCCGCATTTACAGTCAGTGACAGAATCTTTTTCTTGCATAGAATATTCAAAGAATAATAGTTAAAATAAAATCAAAACGAATGACTTTCTTTTCAGCACTATTTTCATAGCGGCGTATTTGAACAAAGCACGGGAAATAATCAACGTTCGTAAATAGGACAGACATCATGACGTTTCAAAGACAGGTAACACTGCTTAGATACGGTTTAGTTTTATCACTTTACTTTAAAATAACACTTTTTCAATAAAAAATATACAACAAAGAAAAATTGGAATGATTAAGGCATATTATTTTACATCGTTTCATTTAATAAAATATCAATTACTGCTCAAATCTTCTACATATATGTAGTTCGCTATACGTCAATTACAGCACGAGTTCACTTGCGTTCTATTGTAATAGTTATAACTAACATTAGTTTTGTCAGACGTGTAGCTTTTCAGAAGCATAAAACTTTTGAGTAATCAAGTAAAATATAAATCAAGGGAATTTTCAAATTATCATCGAATTCCGATATAAGAAAAATCGAAATCGCGATTGTGTTTATTAAATAGAGGCTATTACACGAGTGTCTGTTCACACTGAATTTACTAAACGAGTTGAATAAGATAATAAAGTGCGAGTCTCTGCCGAGCATTTTATCAATTTTATTCAACGAGTTTAATAAATTCAACGTGGAAAGACACAAATGTAATATTCTTTTTATCACATGTAAGCTTTTCCTGCTGAAAAATCAAAATTTCTTCTTTCTTTACCTATTACAGACCAAGTAAATTCGACCAAAATCTGCTATACTTAACACGACGTCAACGTCGAAGCTGTATTACACTACGTACGTCGCACGCTATTTTGCACAAATGCGTAACGTCATTTTGACGTCAGTTTGACGTACAAATTACTAATTGAGAAAATAAATAGCAAAAATGCGTTGAGATAAATCTGCATATTCTTTAATGGTATCGTAATTTACAGTTATTGCTTTGAACACATTGTTATTGTTATTATCAGTGTTGTTTTTTAACATTAATTATTACCGCCCGTTTCTTCAAATTAAATATATATGCGTTTTAAACTGCAATTAATTTTATCATGTTGTACCGTGTTGATCGCAAACATTTATATCAACCTCCGGACGTTAACCTAGCATCAACAGTGATCAGGATGATTATAACGTACAAAGAGGCAGTGCTGTCGCAGGAAAATATTTGAAAAAAAAAATACTTTCATTAAACCGTAAAGCAGTTAATTTTAGAAATTTTTTATGCATTTAAGAATATAACAGGTCCTGTGGATTTAAAACTTTTTTCATGCTAAATTCAGTTTTGTACTCTGACTTGTTTAAAACAACACCAAAAATTTAATTCTAACACGACCAACAAATAACCCTACAAATAGAAGAAAACCAGACAACGGTTATTTTGCGATAATCCTGCGCGTGCAGTGACGTCATCCGATCCAGGTGCGTAGCATGGTCGTAAAACGTAGTTACCATTTTTTTCTAACAGTGTTAATACTAGTATGTCTTGTTAGAATCAAAATAACAAATTCGCAAGTGTGATTTATCATAGAATAACCCAAATTTTTCCTTCTTACGCGAAACAATATATCACTCAGTATGAGCTGTGCCATGAGAAAACCAGCATAGTGCATTTGCGACCAGCATTGATCCAGACCAGCCTGCACCTCCGCTCAGTCTGGCCGGGATCCATACTCTTCGCTCTCAAGGCCTATTGAAATTAGAGAAATTGTTAGCGAGCAGAATGGATCCTGATGCGCAGGCTGGTCTGGATCCATGCTGGTTGCAACCGCACTATGTTTGTTTTTCTCGTGGCGCGGTTAATATATTCTTATGCATACGAAATCAAAAGACGTGTTATCCTACGTTAAACAACGATTGGGAAGTTATTATTTCATAAAGAAATTATTTAGGCCCTATAACCAGTTCTCAACCAGCTTAAGTACCGTTTAAATAACACCTTTTTTATTCACATCATGTGCGACACTACAAATGAAAAATGTTTCGTGCTCAAAATGAAATAAAATGTTAAAAAAAGTTTAATAATCTCAGTGCTTTGGACAAACTTACATAGATCTATAGACATTGTGTGCACTATCATAATAAATTAATAAATAACGGCGTTATCGATTAAATTTTGTTTATTGTCTTTATTAAAGACCGCGTATTATAAGCAGGAAAAAAACATAGTTCGGTATCAAAGTTTGATGATTTCTTTATATCTATTCAAAATACATGTAAAGCATCAAAATGTCAAATCAGCTTTTTATATTTGTGCGGAAAACCTTGAAACTTCACATCCGATACTAGTCACAGTTCTGCATCTAGCGTTCACATTTCTGCTCAAGTGGCCGTTTGTTTCTGTGCTTTTTTTTTCTTTTGGCGGTACCACTCTCGCCTCACCGCAATGCTCAGACAAGGGTGGGGTGGGGGATGTGGGGAGGGGGTATCACACTTCATTTGTGTAAATATCAATAAGATAGAGTAATCATTGACAAAATTCATAACATTTGTATATCAACTACGTATAGATACTGACCGACATAATCTCTAGTAAGACAGACAGATAAACGGACATACTGAAGAAACAAATCGTTTAGGCTGACTAAATGAATGATCGAGTAAATAATTACCAACTCGTCATGAATTCTTGCATACTCATCGGCTATTCGATTGCAAAAAGACACGCGGATGGATTGAATGGTCGATTGAATGTTGCGTTTCATTATTTGTTATGTATATTCATTTATACTTATTATTATTACCGCAGTAAATAATACACAATTTGCACATTTATTCGGGGAAAAATAGAGCGAAAAAAAACGAAACACTAAAAATTGGACGGCTATAGTTAAAATTCGGACACAAGGCTGTGTGTGTTGATAGGTTTGCAGTGGAATACTGAAGTCAACTGAAGAAAAGTACCCTCATATTGCCGCATTTCAGAAAGCGATCCGCAGAATAAATACTGTACTTTCGTTTTTGGGGTAATAAAAAATTAAAAAGAAAAAAAAAACAATAATGAAAGGTATCTTTTTTTCCCCGGAATTACGCGCAAATGCGCTAAAATGAAAAAAAAACTTCATTTATCAGGGATCTGTACGACTACGCTACACTGCGGAAGCATATTTTTGACCGAATTACTGCTGTATAACATCAAAAACCAGCAAAATGACCTACGTGAGGGAGCGAGGGAGCAGTTATTGTGTGACCATGTGACTGAGGGACTGCGGACGAAGCAGACTTCTTTTCATTTGAAATCAATTAAGACACCATGACTGTGCCTAATGATTTTTATTCTTTTTGTGTGCTCTTTAGAACATAAAATTATATTTTCCTCTCTTTGATTTATTATATTAGAAAAGTATCCAAGAGTGACTGTTCTACTTTTAAAAGCTGTATAATTATGATGCATATATGCATATGCGTATATGATATGATAAAATCATGTAAAATCGACTCCGAGCGAAAATGCAAAATGAAATTGTCCTAACTTAAGTGTAGATAAAAAGTATTACTTTTATTTATTTAAACTTCGTAGGCTAACTGACCGCCTATCACGGTATTACATTGCCTCGAATGTAATGCATTCATATAGACCTGTAAATTACCACTTAAAACACTGGCTTTTATGAAAAACTAAACGGGAAACAGAACATTTGATTAGTTCATAGATGGTATGTCTGTAGGAATATGTAATATAAATTCGTTGAGAAAGTAATTTAAAAATACTTCCATTTTCGTGGTACATCAAATAAAATGACGCTTGCCATGCAATTTTCTCTTTCCTTATAGGTCCAGTACAATTTTCTTACAGAACATTATTTTTTTGGACTGGACCTTAGATTTAACAATATAATAATATATAATAATATAATTTAATAAAAGTGATTTGTTCAAATTATCATAGATGAGACGTTCATACTTTAAGTTTACTTCTAGGCACAATGTTCAGAATAAATTATTTCGAAGATACTGAAAATATAGAAGAAAGATAATAAAGATCTATAATTTGCGTCACAAATTTGTAAAATGAACCAAATACTTTAAAGTTATTTATTGGAAAACGAGCTAATAAAATCATCAAAAACGTTGCGTTTATGTACAGCAAAGTGAAATTATACGACGTAACGTTATGCAATCTAATATTTGCAGCTTTACTGTAAACGATGTAGTTTTTTCACATAATGATGGTTCATGAAAGTTTTATACTAACAAGATAAGTCAGATATCTTTAGAAAGTTCTTACAATGCACTTTTAGCCATCTATAAAGATCAATGCCAACTTTCAATAATAACTCGCATAAAATGGGGAAACTCACTTTTGAAATGGACTTTTTGACGTAACATTTTCAGTATGTAATTTTTTAAAATATACCGTAGTCGTTAAATACTTGTTATTGATTATTGATTTAAACATGTACATAATTGTTAATATATGCATTTTATGATAGTATAAGTTTTGGTATTTTTTCCGATAAATTATTACAGTATAATTGAATAAATACGCACCAGGATGACGAGCGAAACGCTTGTAGGAAAAGCCGTCACGGTTTTGTTAAAGCGAATAAATACGGAAATGACGTTAAAATAAACGCATTGAATGATGCGCGGCAAAATTCAATGTCGTCTGCTGGTTATTTTGTCCAGATATCTTTAAAATTGACAGATTTATCGTCAAAAAACCGACTGCCGTACTAACATTTTGTTACGCGTAACGTTACATTTTTCGTCATTTTTGTTGATGATAATTCGATTTTTTATGTATTTTACGATTATAAATTCTCTAAAAATTAAACGGGGAAAAATGTAATTTAAATCTTTTAATCACTGTAGTAAAAACATACATGGATGTCAGTTACTCATAATTTAAATAGCTGCATTCACATCAACATGTATCTCGAAATCGCCTATGTGTAAAATAGCGTGCGACGTACGACTAGCGTTTGCCAAATTTATGTAATAGCTTTATTTCACTCCAGCGACGTCAAACATGTGATACATTACAATAAGTAAATGAAAAAAAAAAAAAAACACTGCTTATTTACATTTTCGGGAAACCAGCCTTTTGTTCATATTTCCTCCATTCAAACTATCTAGATGTAAAGTGGTTTCATTTGAAATGGTGTACCAAGTTCAACGTCCATTATGATTATTTACTGCATTTTATGGCGTGATTCTGGGATTTGCCAATCCTATTCTGCATGAACACCGAAATAAAATTTGCATTTCTTAAATAACTTAAAAACCTTAATCTCAAATGTATTGAATGAGTCATTCGGGAATGTCTACCAATCACATTAAACAAACAATACATGGTATTAGTTTTACAGATTAGGAAATCAGACAAGAATACGAAAAGGGTCGAAGCGGAGCTGAGTCTATTAAACTACTATTAGGATGACGGTGTGGAATGACGTTCAGGGTCATTTGCAACGGCGTCCGTCATTACCAAATGATGCGGCTGAATAAAGTAGAAATATACTATGGTATTCGTTAATTCTATTTCATCCAAATACTACTGAAGCATGCAGATTAATACGCCTATAGTCTTCAGTACTGACATAGAAGATACGACAAAAGGAATCAGCCTCGCGGTCCACGACTTGTTCCAATTGTGTCAATTAGCATCGGTGTTTTACCTCAATTCAACGGTATATAAGATCCAGTGGTTATTGTGATTTGACTGATGATATTGAATTACATGTTTAATTAAATGGTACAACTGTAGGAAATTACTGTCATTCAGGATCGTCGTGATCAATTGTTTTAAAAGCTTTGAAACGATTTAGTAAATACTTCATTTTTTCAGTATTGTGATTCCATAGATTAATACAGTACAGTGGACGTAAGAGATAACCTATTACTTAGTTTAAGCATATTTCTTGTGAAAACAGTTATCATTTATACGTTTGTGAAACTTCTTTTGTATGTTACATCAATTTTAATGGCTTTAAACACAATTAATCCGTTTAAACAATGAAACGCCAATAATCTTAATTGCGCGTAAAAAAAAATCAGATTTTTTTTCAAATTATCAAAGATGTTTTTCAATGGCACAAGAATAATAACTCTAATCAGCTCTTTACATTATGGAATCAATAGTTATCTTTCACTGAAGAAGCAAAACCAGTAAACATTTCTATTTTATAAGCATATGATCCGTGTAAAAAATAATATCTTGTGTATATTGGGCACTTGTACTGCAGTCGGATTCAAATCATCATTTATGAGCAGTAGAAAAAAAGGACCTGGAGTGCCTGTGATAAATTACAGACTACAGTCTTAACCGGATTCAAGCAATTTGAATGAAAAGTATTTTTTGGAGCCCCAGTATAAGGAGCAAAAAGAAGATAACTTAGCATTCTTAGCATTTACTTGAAGGATTTGCGACTAAGTCTAATTGAAAAAACCTGAAAGGTTGTCATGCAAAAATGGTATAATATTTGTATCTATGTGTGTAGACTAATAACGGCAGACATATGTTTCTACATAACTTTCTGTCTTGCAATAAAAAGAAATTGTTACGTACCGTTAAAAGAAACAACTGTTAAAAATTCATTTATGATTGCTGCTATTATGCCTTTTGTTTAAGTGTAAAATATTGTACAATATATAATACTTTTCACAATGAGATACATGTTTTGTCTTAAGTAGGGTTTGTGTTAATCATATTTTGTATTAATGTTTTAATTTGTTTATTGTCTTTTACATATGAAATCTTTTTACTTCTTAACATCACATAAAATAGTTCCAGTTTTCAAGTTTTAATAAAGAAAAGTAATGTTTATATATCTCATAAAGTTTCGTCTATTCTATATCATTTTATCTCAAACATATTTATCAATAACAGCATTTGCCTCAAGATTTCAAGTATCAAATAAAAAAACTCCTTTTTAAAAACAAAAACACAACTAGAGTTGCTTTTGAGAAAAGTGTTTGTCTCCCACAACTGCCTAATCATCTAAATAGCAAGTCAGTCTTTATATACTGTTTAGTCACTACAAATATACCTTTGAAGAGTAAAAAGGCCGATTTTGGGTAATTCAAGGGCCATAATTCTGGAGTAACTCAGGCGATTTGGCTAGTTGATGAACCTGGCCAAGGATTTATAGTCAAAAACATTTGGTTCAAGTTTGATGAAGATCGGATGAGAAATGTTGGACTTAGAGCGCGGACGAGAGTAAAAATGCCGATTTTCGGTAATTCAAGGGCCATAACTACGAAGTGCCTGGACCGATTTGGCTCATTATCGAACTTGCCCTACTAGACCGCATGCACATTCATCAAGCCAAAAGGACTCATATACTACTCAGATTGCATGTGCACATTCCTGGAGCCAAAAGGACTCCTAGTATAAGGGTCCTTTTGGCTCCAGGAATGCGCCTAAAATCTGGGCGTTTTTCGGTAATTCAAGGGCCATAATTCCAGTGCCCTGGCCGATTTGGCTTGTTATCGAACTTGGCCGAGGACTTATTGGCACACACATTTTGTTCTAGTTTGGTGAAGATCGGATGAGAAATGTTCGACTTAGAGTGCAGACAAGCTTTGTGACAGACAGACAGACACACACACACACACGCACAGGAGTAAATCAATATGTCTCCCACACCACTGTGTGGTGGGAGACATAATTATTAACTCTATAGGTATTTTAATCAAACACATACCAAGACAAATAACTATAGCTGCTATAGTTAAAGATTCTAAAATTAATCATTCTTATCATATTTCCGTATCATTTACTATTTGGAGACACATGCTCACTTAAATGTATATGGCACGAGTAAATTAAAACATTTTGAGCCGCACCATGAGAAAACCAACGATATCCGCGCAGTCTCGTCATGCAGGATCCATGCTGTTCACTTCCAAAGACTACTGCAATTAGAGAAACCGTGAGCGAACTGCGTGGATCCTGACCAGACGGCTGGTCTGGATCCATGCTGGTCGCAAATACACTATGTTGGTTTTCTCATGGTGCGGCTCAAAATTTTGTTTTGTTCCTATGATAAACAAAGAAAAAATTCAGAAGATATAGACAAACTATCTGTATCTATATATTCTACATATATAATTTCTTGTAATATTTTGCCCAACTTGTTGACTTTAAATTTCATATCTCAGCAAGATATTAAAAGATAAATCAGTATTTACGTGTTATAATTCAAAACGAACGTTTTTCTGGTCCTTCTGAAAAAAAGTATCATCTTGTGTCATATAATCATATAATAAGATTATGAAAAAAAACCTCAAAATCTATATCAAAACACAATATTTGTGCTAGATAATTTAATATCGAACATCTGCTAAGATACTAGATGACGCAATTCAGATGTTCTTTCTCATATTCCTGCATATAATCGTGAAAATCCGTAAATGAGCCGCACCATGAGAAAACTAACATCGTGCATTTGCGACCAGCATGTATCCAAACCAGCCTGCGTATCCGCGCAGTCTCGTCATGCAGGATCCATACTGTTCGCTTCCAAAGACTACTGCAATTAGAGAAACCGTTAGCGAACTGCATGGATCCTGACCAGACGGCTGGTCTGGATCCATGCTGGTCGCAAATGCACTATGTTGGTTTTCTCATGGTGCGGCTTAAAATTTTGTTTTGTTCCTATAGATAAATCCGCTTAAATGCTTAAATTCTATCTCTGTCAATCAAGATTTCGTGTACACATTAAGGCTTCAATTATTCGATCCTAGGCTAGACTAACTTTTTGTATTCTGATACGCTCACTGAACTCTGTGCGTGTCTCAATAATCAGTCGTTCACGTTGAGTACCGTGAAATGATTTCATCGGAGCAGGTCACTTATATTAACTATTTTTCTCCTGAAACAGAAATCCCGAAGAGTTTAAAACAGCAGATTTCAAGAACAATTAGATAAGCATTTACCGATGGATCAGCTAGGTTCAGCTATAATATACAATATATATCAAACGTAACTAGAACATAACCAAGTTGCTTTCCAATTTTAAAACATGTGAGTCTCCATACAAAAAGGCCGAAACTTAACATCGACAGCGTCCTTAGGCATTCACTGCTCGTAATAACCAATGCGTTTCTAGATATTTTCCACACCTTTACTGCTAGTTATGGAATGTCTCCATATACGTCATAATGATAACGGCCGCACATTTAACATTGTATATCGACATCATGTATTAATATCAATTAAAACTGACAATAGTGTTCAATTATGCAAATCGTCAGTAAGTATACATACAAATGACATCATTCGTGCGCCACTGGACAATAAAGACAGAAATAGCCTACGGTCATCGTAAAGTCAGCCGGTGACTAAACATATTACAAATATGATATAGTAATCAAACGTCCCCTTCGTGCTCTCGACGTGCAGTTTTCGTAAATCATTTGATAAAGCAATGTTTTGAATTATTGGGCATTTGAATTTATATAAGAATTACTAAATGCGAAATTCTGATCAACGTTCCTTGACACTACTGCTCTGCGATCAAAACAATATCTGTTTAATATTTCGAACCTGGGTTCGATGTAAAAAAATGGTGGATGAGATCAGAATTAAGACTATTTGTAATAATAACATTAGTGTACCTTTCTTCGGACAGTTTTAAACCATTCAGGTTTTCCATCGATTATAACAGCGTTTTTATTAATCATTCTATCATCTGTGATTTTTTTTCTAGTCTTGCGTATTTTTCTTCATTAAATAATTACCATTATACTATAACAAAGTAGCTATCGTTAGCGTTCTTTTTGTTTACAAAAATAATATATCGCTTGCTATTTAAATACCTTTCATTTTTATGGATGTATCGACAAAAGAAGGCGAAAAAAATACCTATAATTGGACGTGTCTTTTATTGTCAAAGTGTATTTAACCTACTGAACATTGTATTCTTACTTTACTTATAGATAAGGTCAGAGTAATATAACAGCCAAGACAGAATAAATAAAGGTACATCGATTAAATGTTAATTATTAATGCATTAACAATATTTTATGAAACCAGAAATAACTGCTTCGGTATATGAAAATGTTCAATCCCTTTCAGTAGGAGCGTGTTTCGTGTAATCTCTTTACGTTTATTCAGTAAAATAATTGTAATTAAATTGTTATACATGTTGAAAAATTTGTGCAAAAAAATAAATGCTATTTTGTTATGTTTCATGAAAAAGAGTTCACATACCTTTATACACAGCCCTAAAAGGCACGACGAATCTTCTGGGTATTTTTTCTGCATGCTATCCATTTATATTTTTATCTCGATTGTTTTTAATTTCCTGATAACACGGCATCCCAAACAAAACTTTTACAACTCGTCAAAGTTCACAAAAGAAACAATAAATAAAGTTAAGTTTTAAATATGAAATATTAAATAAATCAAAATTGTTACACAAGTATCGTTAACGGATTTAGTTTTAAATATGAATTATTAAATAAATCAAAATTTTAACACAATTATCCTTAACAAAGTTAACTATAAATAAAGATAAATAAGCAATGATTTTCTGTTACTGTCTTATTCTTATACAACCCGCTTTGTTCTATGTCATAAAAACTAATACTCAAGGCTTATTTGTCCACAATGAATGTCACTATATTTCAGATAATCAAGATAGCTATTCCAATGCAAGTTCACCTTAACAACTATTGTCAATATTTCTCAAGCGAATATTATATGCAATAATTACATTATAACTATATTATGACAGCTTGTCATTAAGCAAGAACTAATTAGGCCGGTGATTTAGAAAATGTTTATCATCTTTACTTAAATTGCCGAAGCAGAAAAAAACATGTTGCATGAGTTGTCATTTTCAATCGTCAAAATATATTGTTTTCACTTGAAGCAGGGCCTTGTATATATTTAGGAAATGTTTATTTCAATTCCCAAGACAAACTCTTTACCACTGTCCTACTGGCATGCAATGTAATTATACAAAGAGTAGAAACTGTAAGATGGATTGTAAATATTGTCAGCACGATATTCTCGTACTTGACAGTAATTGGCTTTGAGTTTCGAACCCAGCGGGACCAAAAATAATAAGTGTACGCGACTAATGTGATGCAGAATTTTGAATTTACGGTTGTGATGCTTTCTTGCACGCTAGCGAAATAATCTACAAGCGTTTTTGTGTTTTACATATCACTTAAGACTCGAATACAGCCGGCTAACGTATTAAAGATAGTTCCATCTTGTTTATAACCGCCATATACTTTTGCAATTACGAATCAAAAACAACAAAAAATATCGTCATAGAATTTTTTTCAGATTTTATACAGCACTTCCGGGCCGGCTGTAGGGGCTTTAAGAAATAGTGTACTCAATAAATAATTCAGACAGAACTTGATTATATGAAATCACAATGTCTGATCAAGTGAGTGAGCTTTTTAACTGCAATCCCGAATGAAACTTCAAAGTAAAACGTCATCTGGCGGCAGAAACTGTGTAACATGAGTACAATACCAGCCTTTTAGTAAGTGCGGTATCAGGATGTATCGACATGGGAAGATCTCATTATTATAAGGCCGATAAATCTATATATACACCGAACCTAAAAGGCAACACTATACTAGTTTTATTACTAACTATAACCAAAAACTCGCAGGAATTATCATGTCCATTTGAAAATGTTGGTAGATTTTTTTTCGCCACAATTTAACTGTAATTAATCAATGTACATGTAGCTAATATTCCCTACTAGCATGTACGCTCGAGAGGATTTCAATATAGGTTACTATATCTTTTTGGCTCCGCTCTCGAGTCTGATTTGATATTTTTAAACTTAGATAGAAATTTCATAGATTGTATTTAGTGTATTTTAGTTAAAGTGGTAATACAATGAAATGACAAGTTTACAATAAGAATAACGAAACATTAATTCTAACACGACCAGCTAATAACCTACATACATGTAGAGCAAAATCTATCTCGGGTTATTCTGCAATAAACCACTCGCGTGCAAAGACGTCACCCAATCCAGGTGCGTAGCACGGTCGTAAAAAGTAATTACGATTTTTTCTAACACTTTTGATACTAGTATGTCGTGTTAGAATTGAAATAATAAGTTCCCAAGTGAGATTTAGCGTAAAATAACCATTGTTTTTCGTTCTTGTGCGAAACAATATATCACGAAGGCCTTCGTGATATATTCCGTTACGCATAAGAAATAATAAGTTCCCAAATTACAGTGTTAACAGTGTTAGAAAAAAATGGAAACTACTTTTTACGACCTTGCTACGCACCTGGATCGGATGACGTCATTGCACGCGAGTGGTCAAGTTATTGCAGAATAACCCGAGATAGATTTTGCTCTACATGTATGTAGGTTATTTGCTGGTAATGTTAGAATTCTTAAATATTAGCATTAAATATTTTATCATGTTGTACCAAAACGATGACTGTCAGTAAAATGTCGAATAACCAACTGCCTACCAGTAGGCAGTTGGTTATTCGCACGCGAATTGGCAACTGGCTCTCCTGAGTGTTTTCAAGCCTGACCTATACGTTGAAAGTGTTGGATATTGATACGAAAGAACAAAATGTATGTAAAATGAAATTATTTTATTCATATGTGTCTGAAGAAAGGGCTTTTCTGAAACATAACGCGAATTGGCAAGTGGCTCTCCTTGTGCATTTTGAGACTTTTGAATGCATTTAAAGGAAAAAAAGTAACATTAAAGAACAAAACCAGGATAAGAATGAATTATTTATCATTTTCGACCTAAACACAGAAGGTCTGTAAAATGTCGAATATCCAACTGCCTACCAGTAGGCAGTTGGTTATTCGCACGCGAATTGGCAACTGGCTCTCCTGAGTGTTTCCAAGACTGACCTATACGTTCACAGTGTCTGATATTGATATGAAAGAACAAACTATATGTAAAACTGAATTATTTTATGCATATGTGTCTGAAAAATCGGCTTTTCTGAAACATATCGCGAATTGGCAACTGGCTCTCCTGGTGCATTTTGAGACTGTTGGGTGCATTGAAAGGAATAAATATTAACATTAAACAACGAAACAAGGACTAGATTGATTTTTTTTTATCATTTTCGACCAAATATATGACTGTCTGTAAAATGTCGAATAACCAACTGCCTACCAGTATGCAGTTGGTTATTCGCACGCGAATTGGCAACTGGCTCTCCTGAGTGTTTTCAAGCCTGACCTATACGTTGGAAGTGTCGGATATTGATACGAAAGAACAAAATATATGTAAAATTCAATTATTTTATTCATATGTGTCTGAAAATCGGCTTTTCTGAAACATATCGCAAATTGGCAACTGGCTCTCCTGGTGCATTTTGAGACTCTTGAATGCATTGAAAGCAATAAATATTAACATTAAAGAACGAAACAAAGACTAGATTGATTTTTTTTATCATTTTAGACCAAAACTATTACTGTCTGTAAAATGTCGAATAACCAACTGCCTACCAGTAGGCAGTTGGTTATTCGCACGCGAATTGGCAACTGGCTCTCCTGAGTGTTTTCAAGCCTGACCTATACGTTGAAAGTGTCGGATATTGATACGAAAGAACAAAATATATGTAAAATTGAATTATTTTATTCATATGTGTCTGAAAAAAGGGCTTTTCTGAAACATATCGCGAATTAGCAACTGGTTCTCCTGGTGCATTTTGAGATTGTTGAATGCATTTAAAAGAATAAATACTAACATAAAACAACAACAAAACAAGGGTTAGAATGAATATTTTATCATGTTCTACCAAAACGATGACTGTCTGTAAAATGTCGAATAACCAACTGCCTACCAGTAGGCAGTTGGTTATTCGCCCGCGAATTGGCAACTGGCTCTCCTGAGTGTTTTCAAGCCTGACCTATACGTTGAAAGTGTCAGATATTGATACGAAAGAACAAAATGTATGTAAAATTGAATTAATTTATTCATATGTGTCTGAAGAAAGGGCTTTTCTGAAACATAACGCGAATTGGCAAGTGGCTCTCCTGGTGCATTTTGAGACTTTTGAATGCATTTAAAGGAAAAAAGTAACATTAAAGAACAAAACAAGGATAAGAATGAATTATTTATCATTTTCGACCTAAACACAGAAGGTCTGTAAAATGTCGAATATCCAACTGCCTACCAGTAGGCAGTTGGTTATTCGCACGCGAATTGGCAACTGGCTCTCCTGATTGTTTCCAAGACTGACCTATACGTTCACAGTGTCTGATATTGATATGAAAGAACAAAATATATGTAAAACTGAATTATTTTATGCATATGTGTCTGAAAAATCGGCTTTTCTGAAACATATCGTGAATTGGCAACTGGCTCTCCTGGTGCATTTTGAGACTGTTGGGTGCATTGAAAGGAATAAATATTAACATTAAACAACGAAACAAGGACTAGATTGATTTTATTTTTATCATTTTCGACCAAATATATGACTGTCTGTAAAATGTCGAATAACCAACTGCCTACCAGTATGCAGTTGGTTATTCGCACGCGAATTGGCAACTGGCTCTCCTGAGTGTTTTCAAGCCTGACCTATACGTTGGAAGTGTCGGATATTGATACGAAAGAACAAAATATATGTAAAATTCAATTATTTTATTCAAATGTGTCTGAAAATCGGCTTTTCTGAAACATATCGCGAATTGGCAACTGGCTCTCCTGGTGCATTTTGAGACTCTTGAATACATTGAAAGCAATAAATATTAACATTAAAGAACGAAACAAAGACTAGATTGATTTTTTTATCATTTTCGACCAAAACTATTACTGTCTGTAAAATGTCGAATAACCAACTGCCTACCAGTAGGCAGTTGGTTATTCGCACGCGAATTGGCAACTGGTTCTTCTGAGTGTTTTCAAGACTGACCTATACGTTGGAAGTGTCAGATATTGATACGAAAGAACAAAATATATGTAAAATTGATAAAACTGAATTATTTTTTTCATATTTGTCTGAAAAATCGGCTTTTCTAAAACATATCGCGAATTGGCAACTGGCTCTCCTGGTGAATTTTGAGACTGTTGAATGCATTTAAAGGAAAAATACTAAAATAAAAGAACAAAACCAGGGTAAGAATGATTTTTTTATCATGTTCTACCAAAACAATGACTGTCTGTATAATGTCGAATAACCAGCTGCCTACCAGTATGCAGTTGGTTATTCGCATGCGAATTGGCAACTGGCTCTCCTGAGTGTTTCCAAGACTGACCTATACGTTGAAAGTGTCGGATATTGATACGAAATAACAAAATATATGTAAAATTGAATTATTTTTTTTCATTTGTGTCTGAAATATCGGCTTTTCTGAAACATAACGCGAATTGGCAACTGGCTGTCCTGGTGCGTTTTACGACTGTTGAATGCATTTGAAAGAATGAATACTTACATAAAACAACAAAACAAGGGTTAGAATGAATTTTTTATCATGTTCTACCAAAACTATGACTGTCAGTAAAATGTCGAATAACCAACTGTCTACCAGTAGGCAGTTGGTTATTCGCACGCGAATTGGCAACTGGCTCTCCTGAGTGTTTCCAAGACTGACCTATACGTTGGAAGTGTCGGATATTGATACGAAAGAACAAAATATATGTAAAATTGATAAAATTGAATTATTTTATTCATATTTGTCTGAAAAATCGGCTTTTCTAAAACATATCGCGAATTGGCAACTGGCTCTCCTGGTGCATTTTGAGACTGTTGAATGCATTTAAAGGAATACATATTAACATTAACATTAAAGAACGAAACAAGGACTAGATTGATTTTTTTTTATCATTTTCGACAAAAACTTTGACTGTCTGTAAAATGTTGAATAACCAACTGCCTACCAGTAGGCAGTTGGTTATTCGCACGCGAATTGGCAACTGGCTCTCCTGATTGTTTCCAAGACTGACCTATACGTTGGAAGTGTCGGGTATTGATACAAAAGAACGAAATATATGTAAAATTGAATTATTTTTTTATATGTGTCTGAAAAATCGGCTTTTCTGAAACATATCGCGAATTGCCAACTGGCTCTCCTGGTGCTTTTGAGACTGCTTAATGCATTTAAAGGAATAAATATTATCATTAAAGAACAAAACAAGGTTTAGAATAAATTTTTTATCATGTTCTACCAAAACACTGACTGTTTGTAAAATGTCGAATAACCAACTGCCTACCAGTAGGCAGTTGGTTATTCGCATGCGAATTGGCAACTGGCTCTCCTGAGTGTTTCCAAGACTGATCTTTACGTTGAAAGTGTCGGATATTGATATGAAAGACCATATAAAATGTCATATTGAATGATTTTATCCATTTGTGACTGAAAAAACAGAGGCTTTTCTGAAACATATCGCGAATTGGCAACTGGCTCTCAAGGTACTTTTTGAGACTGCTGAATGCATTTTAAGAAATGATGATTAATATTAAAGAACAAAACATGGATAAGAATGATTTTTCATCATTATGTTTTAAAAGGTAATCAGACTTGCTTATACATTTTGAATAACCAACTGGCAACTAGTACGTAGTTGGTTATTCGAATGTTCAACTACCAACTACCAACTGCCTACCAACTTTACTGTCATGTGTATAGCAATGTTTAACATGCCATACATGTGTTTCATGATGCCGGGAGAAAAAAAAACATTAATATTAGCAAACATATTGGCAAAGTCAATATAATTACTTCACTATTAATTTTCTTGTCAGTGCAAGGTTAATACTATTCAAGTTAATAATCTGCATAAGATCGTAATTTCTGTCTCGAATATTCTTGGGACTACTTTAATCCTGATCGTAACAATAAATTACGCGAAGAAAACATTAAACAAATGAGTCGTGCACCCGCGCAGTCTGGTCAGGATCCATGCTGTTCGCTTTCAAAGACTATAGCAATTAGAGAAACCGTTAGCGAACAGCATGGATCCTGACCAGACTGCGCGGATGCGCAGGCTGGTCTGGATCCATGCTGGTCGAAAAGCCACTATGTTGGTTTTCGCATGGCACAGCTCAAACTCAGTTATTGCTGTTTAGTGTCGTCATTTAACTTATTTTGATAATTCATCAGTACAACAACGATTCTCAATCAAAACACTAAAATTTTAGATGGCTGTTTCTCTTAGGTATAGGCATTTCCCTTTTGTAAAGAACTCAAACAGTTTGTTTGTACAGCATGTGCAAAAGCGCTTTGGAAGGCAGTTAGGGATAAGATAATAAACCCATCTTTATTATTTAATCCCCCGCCGTGGCGGAAGGATTATAGGAATGGTCTGCGTCCGTCCTTCCGTCCGTCCGTCCTTCCTTCCGTCCGTCTGTCCGTCCTTCCGTCCGTAACAAAATCGTGTCCGGTCCATATCTCCTAAACCCCTTGAAGGATTTTCATGAAACTTGGGTCAAATGATCAACTCATCAAGACAATGTGCAGAACCCATGAGTCAGCCTTGTCGGTTCAGGGTCAAGGTCACAACTCAAGGTCAAAGGTTTGAGCCTTCCATTTTGTGTCCGCTCTATATCTCCTAAACCTCTTGAAGGAATTTTATAAAACTTGGGTCAAATGATCACCTCATCAAGACGATGTGCAGAACCCATGAGTCAGCCATGTCGGCTCAAGGTCAAGGTCACAACTTAGGGTCAAAGGTTTGAGCCTTCCATTTTGTGTCCGCTCTATATCTCTTAAACCCCTTGAAGGATTTTCATCAAACTTGGGTCAAACGATCACCTCATCAAGGCGATGTGCAGAACTTATGAGTCAGCCATGTCGGCTCAAGGTCAAGGTCACAACTGAAGGTCAAAGGTTTGAGCCTTCCATTTCGTGTCCGCTCTATATCTCCTAAACCCCTTGAAGGAATTTTATAAAACTTGGGTCAGATGATTACCTCATCAGAACGATGTGCAGAAATTATGAGTCAACCATGCCAGCTCAAGGTCAAGGTCACAACTAAGGGTCGAAGGTTTGAGCCTTCCATTTGGTGTCCTCTCTGTATCTCCTTAACCCCTTGAAGGGTTTTCATCAAACTTGGGTCAAATGATCACCTCATCAAGAACTCATGAGTCAGCCATGTCAACTCAAGGTCAAGGTCACAACTGAAGGTCAAAGGTTTCAGCTCTGTATCTCCTTAACCCCTTGAAGGATTTTCATGAAACTTTGGTCAAATGATCACCTCATCAAGACGTTGTGCAGAATTTATGAGTCAGCCATGTCAGTTCAAGGTCAAGGTCACAGCTAAAATCAAAGGTTTTACCCTTTCACTATCCATAGCAGTGGCGGGGGATTTAGCTGTCTTTCAGACTGCCTTGTTATTATTATTATGAGTTTACTAAGATTAGAATTCAAGAACTATACGTGAATAAAGAACGTCATACATTTTTTTCCAGCACGATTACCAAGCATCTTGCAAACATGCAGAGACTATTTTGTTTGAAAGTTTGTTTAGCGGTACTGATTGTGTTCATATCTATTTTATTGGTTTATAAAAACCGGTACATTAATTATATAGTTTGAATAGAAAGAAAAAGCATTTATTTTTCCGCGAGACTGCACGCACAACCTGACGTCATTTACAATTCAAAAACATGGACAAAATGGGGTCATTCGGATTTTTTTTTCAAAATTAGAATCTAGTTGCCAAAAACACTAATTGTTTATAATGGCCATTCTTTAAAGAATTACAAGAGACTATAGGCAATGTACATACATATCGTTGGGACGTTGGCGTATACATAAAACCTGTATTTTACAGACATTGCTGATAAAATGATTAACTGTGTGAGTCCATTGTAAATATAAAAGAAAAACTATTTAAAACTTTGTCATATAAATCTGGATAATAAGATGTATATGATTTCAATCCAGTGCAACTATTTGAGTAAAAAGCTACTATTTATAAAATAAATTTAACAATGCACTCACAGTATAGTATATATGTCTTTAAGTACGAAGATTTTCATTTAATTTAATATGATGATCCAAATAAACAGCAAAGTGAGGCATCTTCGTAAACAAGCGTACTACAACTCAACCGTCATGTAACACACAGTTTTCCGTTTCCATTGTGTCTGATTCTCTTGAATTTTACAGTGATTAATTTCTGTGACATTTGGTTAATGTGGTTATAGAAAATATCAAAACGGAGCTTTAATTTCAGAAGAAGGTTTGACTAATAAGCTTTGTCTAATTTTCAACGAATTGCCTTATCAGCAACCATTAAAATGTTCACCCGCTTCCGAGAAAATGGCGGGAAAAAACATTTTCTTACAATCCAGGAGACAAATCAATGTAATTGTGACCCAATTACTGTCGTAATTACTACGTTGCATCTTTGTAGTAGAAGATAAAGTCTACAAAACTTGTCACCAGGACCATTTCCCTTACTTCCTGTAAATATGATTAACATGAAACATTACAGAAACTGCTTGTGCGTAAAAATACGGTTTTCTTTTGTAGGAGATTGAATAATTTCAAGGAATTATGGTTAGTCTTTTGCACGCTATTCAAATCTTTTGTAGACTATTTGTGAAAAGTGCCTTATTCGAATCCCAAATATCTAACTGAATTTAATAGAGACGCAAGATTTGTACAGCGCTGAAAATGAATGCTAATTGGACAGTGTTTATTATGAAAGACCCGTGGTGACATTTCAACTTCATTATTTCACGCTTTCTGCTTCCTGATTTCACGATTTCCACTTCACGGGTCTTTCGTAGTTTATGTACATTGTAAAAGCTGTCATATTTTTAAGTGCACATGTTCAAGTTAATTTCTAAGAAATAAAATGTAATACATTAGATAAGATAAGGATGCATTAATTTCTATCTTAATTGTTTACAACACAGTCTACATCAAAGTCATTGTAAAGCATCTGTGTCTTTTAGTCGTCATGTTAATAAAAATGTGCATTTTTTCAAACTACCTTTTTATATAAGTTCTAATAAATGAAAATTATTGCTTGTACAATACCATATGAGAGATAAACTAATGTAAAGTTAAAGGGTAAACGGCCATTAGTTCCATTTATTGTTTCAAAGTAAATGAAATGTACACACGAAATCAAAGGGGAGTCGCACAACTCAAAATGCCTTTAATGAGATCCGACAAAGGACAAATTCAGTCCTGAGAAATTCATCATTGTATATTAAGCTCTGCGACAAGGGGAATAGACGCACCACGGGGAAGCAAATTTCGTAAATACAGAATAGACGCGCTGCATTGAAGCAAATTTCGTCAATACGGGGAAGCAAGTTTCGTAAATATCGAATAGACGCGCAGGGAAGCAAATGTCGTAAATACGGGATAGACGCACAGTAGAGAAGCAAATTTCGTAAAAATCAACAAGACGGGTCGCAGAGAAGCAATTTTTGTAAGTACCGAACAGTCGCAACGCGGTGAATCAAATTTAGTAAATACCGATAAGAAATGCAGGAAATATCAAAACTGGGACATTCTCTGAGTCACTTGGTTTTTACTATTACAACAACCAGACTATACTCAGAAGAATACAAATGTAAATAAAGTATTCAGATTTGAAGAATTCATATTTCCTTTGAAATCTGATATCTTAACGATGACAAATTGTACTGTAAACTAATGATAGAAACCTACTAGAAACGGATCTACAAACACAAGATCAAATAAGTTATAACCACCAAGGCCAAAAGAAAAGTACGATAACAGAGCATTTGAATAGCAAAGCTGCATTAAATGTCTTAAAAGATGTTCTTTCAGATTTAAATCTTAGTTATAGTTTTCTATAGCAGAAGAAAATGAGTAATCAGTACACAGTATCTATGTTAAACACGAAATATGACATTAATTGTTAATGTTATCGCTTTTTGCGTTTTTCACGTGTTTGTACTCAACAAAAATTATGTCATTTCCTGTTGCAAATCATTTAATTGCTTTTGTTTCCGGAAGTTGTCAGTCAGGGCTTAATCTCACTGGAAACGTGAAATCAGAACCGGGTTAAATCTTTACGGATTATTACACTGGTACAGAAGGCTTTGACTTGACACGCTAACGATACTAAAATTCAATATTTAAAGTTAAAATATCAGTTACTGTCATCAATGAATACGTTTTCAAAACTCAGTGTATATCAACCCCTGATTATTAATGACGATGTGCGATGCTACTAGAAAAAAAAGTAACAATGTTGAATCAACAGGAAAAAAGCATAATTGTTGTACACACCGACGATACCAGCTTTGAGTCAGAAACAATTGTGATGATATTGATAATTTAAAAATACTAGTAGCACTTTTCATGAAAGCCTGAAAACGCCAATCAAAAGATGCCTTACAAAGTTAGTTTTCCATTTTAAAAATAACTTGTCATTCAAGCAATGTTTTTATAGGCTGGCTGCAGTGAAAATCAAAGCCATTAAAGGACTGATAGCCAGTGCTTATTAAGTGATATTTCAACCAATACACCTGAAGAATCAACATTTCATTGTGCATGATTTGAACAATGTTGGTAGAGGTCCACTGGACAATGCTACATGCCAAATATCTAAGCTCTGTGCATTGTGGTTCAAGAAAAGAATTTTTTTTAAGATTTTCACTATACAACTCTATGTAAACTAAGTTTGCCCCGAGGTTGAATTTCAACCCTAACTCTAACCCTAAACCCTAACCTTAACCCTAACCCTAGAGCGGATGGATTCAACATATTTCGAATGTGATATAAAGTTCATAATTATTCTAGAATCCGTTGCTGCTTGTTTTTGTTGTTTACAACAGTAGTCCTCAGTTGCTCACACACTTACACAATGCCAAGATTATAAAAAATAAATATGGGACTATTTATTTTTTACACGTCCAGAATATTTGTGTTAAACCTCAAGTCTATTTTCATCTTTTTTTAACATATTAAGAAGCGGACATGATTTGTTTATTCAGTATTTTATTTTGTTAACCATAGATTTACCTATCTTTTCCCCTAATTGAAGTTTACATTAAAACAGTATTACATCTATGAGAAATCTTTTTCTCAATTGTTACAGTTTTACAGTATAAAGTAAACCATCATTTTGATAAATACCATTTGACCTTTTACAGCCAGCTTTTCTAATCCTGGGTTTTGTTACTTTGAACGCTGTTTGACATGTTCAACTTTATTATACAAATAAAGCGCATTGTAATTTAAAATGACCATCCATAGTCAAACATCTCGTACACCTTTCGTGTAACAAAGATACAGATTTTTTCCAGCAAAATTGTATAACATAACGGGTGATTTTTTTCTTTTTCTTCAATAAGTCGCTGATTTCTACAGGGGGACAGAGGGGACAGATACTGATTTTGAAATATTTACCTCGTGTCCACGATATATAAAAAAAGGAAAACAAAAATCAATCCCGTTAAATCGTGACCACGGAATACAAATAAGGAGAAAAAGAAAAATAGATTATTTACTTTGTGACCATGAGACACGAAAAAGAATAAGCAAATTAGATTACCATATAAGAAGAAAACATACGAGCCATTTTGTTGTCACGAAATATTTAAAATATTTAGAGTTCATGGAATATAAAAAAGGGAAAAGTTGTTTAATATAGAATAAATGGGGTCAGATCAATTAATTTAGTATGAAATGACCAAGACAAGGATTATACGAGGGATCAAGGTCAAAGTCACTGATTCTTAACACAGAAAAAAAAAGTATAAGCTCTTTATTCCAATAAATCTTGCGAAGTTGTGGCTATAAGGAGCTAATAGTTTTATCATTGTTGGCATTGTAAAGGAGTCAGTACTGTAAAGATAACTGTTTCTGAAGCTAATTATAAAAACAAGTACAAGTAACTTTAGATATTTACTTCAGATGTATAAAATCCTGATCATATGTATTTAACTTTACTAAATATTTAAATTACTTTTCTATATAGAGCTATATTCATAATAAAATGCCATGCAGTAAGAGTTGTTAAGAATCAGTCAGTTTTTAGTGGTAGCACACATTTATACTGTGTTTATCTATACATGTATACATTGTTTACCATTTAAAACTTAATGCATAGTACTGTTAAATTAAAACATATAAACGTGGTAATTTTATGTTTTATTACATAAACTGTATGAAGTAATTGTTCATGTTTTTTATATGAAATTTGGATCTAATTAACCTTTAAATTTGTTTGAAGTCAAAAACAGTAGGTAAGTAATTACTCTTAAAAGAAGGATATCATGGAAATAAACTGAAATTTGTCAGGGAACTTCCTTTTTTTAGCCACAGATAGCGTACACTTTGATATCTTACATGACAATACTGTAAATCCGACTTATTTGTATAATGAAATATTAGTAAGATAGAATGTCTGATTGTCATATAGATATTATGTATTCATCCTTGCTGATTCTAAATCTAGTCATATTAAACTGGTACTCTCAAATCAAGAGAGACAGTATCATTCTAAAATCTGTTAGAGGCGCTTTGGAAGCATAAAATGTAACCAAGCAAAATATTGATTGAGTCTGTTCATAAGAGGTAATGAAATGTGCAATACCTCTAACGCTTAAGCGAAATTCTATAACAGTATAATTGAATGTAATCCATGATCTCAAAGGACCAGAAAATATAACAACGCCGAGTCCAAGTACGGGGGACTTTTTACAGTTGTCATACGGTACTTAAGACTGCTGTTTTGATAGTTAATAAAATCTGTTAGAAGATCCTTTGGAAGTATAGAATGCAATCAAGTAATATAATAGCAGATCCGGTTTGACTGGGTCTGTTTATGAGAGGTAATGAAATATGCAACACCCCTCACGCCTACTAACACCTGGTTTTAATGTGATTTTGCACTACAGTATATTGAAAACGATGCAGACACACAAACATTGAGCCGTAGCCGTCTAAGATAATGGTACATTACACTGAAACATTTGCTGATGCGTCTTTTGCAAAAGGCACAAATAGTTCATTATGTAAATAATTCCAGATATATAAGTGAATAAATACAAAAAAAAAAATCATCATGTCAGGATCATATGTTACACCATAATGCATGCTAAAGTACAATGATTACAGTATTAACATGCACTAACACTTAGTCTAGTTGATTTTGTTTCCGTATTAAGTAAAGTTTGATTAGTCTGTGCTAAGGGGCGTGGGGGATAGGTATTGTTCATATCATGACCTCTCAGACCAGACCGGATCAAACCGAATCTGCTACTATTTTGCTTGGTTGCGTTCGTTCTATGCTTACAAAGCGTTTCTACTAGAATTAATTCAGAATGCTAAAATAACAGGGTGGTCTTTATTCAAAGATTTCAATTAAAACTTGATATGTTTCATTGGATACTAGTCGTCATAGGAGCCAAGTGCTCCTTGTTCAAAGGTGACCCTACACGAATATTTGATCATATTTTCATCTTCTAACTGTCGTGCTCACAAATTTCTTTCGTCAGTTTTATATGATACTGTAAGCAATATATGAAAAACAAATTGTAGGCATAGTAGTAAAATAATGGTCAACAGGTACGTGCTAGGCTGTAATGATGCAGCATTAGATAATAAAATCGAAATAAAGTTCAGGTGCAAATGAAATAAACGACTGGATATTAGTGCACAAGACAACATGAACTGGGCTTGGCTTAATTATCATACACTATCTAAAAAGCGTAAAAAGCGATAAAATTGACCTCGTATTGTTATTAATTAATATCGCTGATGTACTATAGCGGTGTTGCTTTGGTACTATTTTCTTACTCCATCCACATTAAGCCCGCCCGCTTAGCTCAGTAGGTATGCGTTGGTCTACGGATCGCGGGGTCGCGAGTTCGATCCACTGGCGGGGCGTATGTTCTCCGTGACTATTTGATAAACGACATTGTGTCTGAAATCATTATTCCTCCACCTCTGATTCATGTGGGGAAGTTGGCAGTTACTTGCGGAGAACAGGTTTGTACTGGTACAGAATCCAGGAACACTGGTTAGGTTAACTGCCCGCCGTTATATGACTGAAATACTGTTGAAAAACGGCGTTAAACCCAAAACAAACAAACAAACAAACCATCCACATTACGGCGACCCATTTATTCTCCTCATAAAAAAGGGAAGTAGGGGTTGGGAAATCATCCCCTACTGCTCCTTACATATTATATCGTTAACCTATATTAAAAGTATATAATTTCGTTGCTTTTTTATCTCATGGCCATTAACAGCATATATTTAAGCATATCCACGGCAGTTTAAGTAAAACAGTATACAAAGCGCTAATGTTGAATCATGGGATACACAAAAATGATATTCACGTATGAGTACGTGTCTTCAACATACCACCGTATTGCAATGCGAATACCGTTTTATTATTATTATGGTAAACAAAATAAACAGCAAAGGGAAGTCTTTTCAAGAACTTTAGAGCTGCAACACAATTGCTTTTTCTCCTTTTTGACCTCATTTACGTGCACTGAACAGTGATTAATTTTAACGACATATGGTTATGATAACGTGATTTTTGAAAAAAAAAATCAAAACAGAGCCATTATTTCAAAATGAGGCTGCACTAAAAGCTTTTTCCAATTTTCAAAGAATTGTTAAATTAATGTCTGACGGGAAAATGAATTATCATACAATTCCGGAAACAAACCAATGTTATTGTGACCCAATTACTGTCGTAATTATTGCGCTGCGTCTTTGTAGTAAAAGATAATGTCTAGAAAATAATAATTAGCACAAATGACATAAATTGTTTATCTAGTAAAAAGCAACCCCATGAAAATCAACACAAGGCCTGTGACAGAGGAGACATAGGCACAACTTGCCTAAATATTATTCCTTATATATCATTTTCACTCACGGTTGCACCTAAGCATATTTTATATAAAGAACAGGGTTATCAAAAAGCGAGTTATGTGCAATCTTTTGAATTCTAAAATTCTTTTGACATTAGCTTAGAGCTAAAATTCAAAGGAATTTGTTACCATTTGTATAAATGTTTCATCAAAATATCTTTAATATCATGCACACATTTAGTAGTCAAACATCATAAAACGACCCAAAAAAATTTACATAAAATTGACATAAAAATTGACAAAATGGTACTGCATAACGACTGACAACCTATGTCATTTCCTGTCGCAAAGCATATACCTGTTTCTGTGCCTAGAATTTTTCAACCAGTTCTTATTCTCACTGGAAATAACATGCTAACAACTATAATTAGGCGAAATACAGTGCAATAGGACATAATTTGTTTTGATATAATAATGATACTTAAATTCGTTTTCTTGATGGTATGCATAATGTTGTCGACATTCAATACCTTTCCAGCCTGTCTATGTGGACAGGTATTGCATGTTTATTTACCTTGCTTTAATTGACAAGCTATATCGCACTTTGCAAAAAAAGACTGTTATTTGCTATTAATGTTATGCGAAGTATATGTACTGTACACTGTGCTTATAGAGGATAAATATCTTAATCGAAACAAAGATTCCTGACCACATATTACGTAGGCTGTGTGACGTATCACTCATATTATATTAGTAGTGACTAATAAAGTTACTTCTTGTATATTTTCCTTATTTTACTGGTACAGTCAATAAAGAAAATCAAATGCTGAGGAAGATAACCATTTAAAAATAGTTTTTAAAAATAAGAATATTTCTTTGCACTTCCCAAGTCATTTCCACTTTAAGTTGGCTTGTAGAACGCATCAAGATAAAAAGTAATCGATATACATAAGCCACAGAAATAAAATTTTGAGCCGCACCATGAGAAACCAACATAGTGCGGACCAGCATGGATCCAGACCAGCCTGCGAAGCCACGCAGTCTGGTCATGATCCATGCTGTTCGCTTTCAAAGCCTATTGCAATTAGAGGAACCGTTAGCGAACAACATGGATCCTGACCAGACTGTGCGGATGCGCTGGCTGGTCTGGATCCATGCTGGTCGCAAATGCTCTATGCTGGTTTTCTCATGGTGCGGCTCATTAATGATGTACGAACCTTCCCCAAATCCGCACGCACTATATAAACCATTGGTCTTTCAGCATCTTCCGAAGCAAACAGATTTTGTTTAGTCTGCATTTTGTATCCGCAGAATTTATTGTATCATCTCACCCGAAGGAAAATTGAAACATTTAAACAGTATTGTGTCTGTATCAATCAACTTTTGCAATCATCTTTTTTTCTTTCAACCGTTACAATTTCACCAAGGATTTTATTACCCGCAATTTTATTCCAGATTAAATTAACTCCTTTTCAAAAAAGCAAGGTTATACTACTTTGAACTGTATTTGGCCTGTTCAACTCAGTTATATAAACAGGGTACTCAGTAATTTAAAGACAAGACATTATGGAAAAATCTGAAGCCCATGTACTATTTCTAGTACATCTTAAATAATACATTCTTGTTGGTTTAAACAATATTTTATTCATATATATTTACAACATGAAACGTTACATAGTTACAGCATGAAGGATTGAGTAGAAAGCCAAGCTTATTTGAAACTCTCTCCTTGCGTATTTTGGTATTTTTATTTCGGTAACATGTTAACTTCACAATAAACAGTATTGTATGTAGACCGGTTAGACATAAAATGAAGGAAAATAAATATACGTGTATTCATTTAGTATTTAAAGCAAATGTAAAGACAAAAACATATCTATGAGATCGTACAGGAAAGAAAGGACAGAAAAGCAAGAAGCAAGAAAAGATAGGTTGTAGTGGTCACTTTAGAGCACTTGGTTATGTTTGACGGACTTGTATTATACTCATAAAGGGCCTGAATTAAGAAATTAGATAATTTGGAGTGGTGTTATGTTTTAAATCTGTTTGTTTGCTGTATATATTTTTGTACGTGTAGAAAGATAGAATTATTTTGTGTGTTTGTGATTGATGAATTACCATATAGCAAAGTATGTAGTGTTATGTTGGAAATTAGTTGGACGCTGTTGAATAATTCCGCGCGCTCTCTTGTGTAAGTAGGACAGTTGAAGAAATAGTGGTATGTATTTTCAGCCTCGCCACATGTACATAGTGGGCTATTAACGATGTTCTTGGAAAAGAGGTCTTCATTTAGAGAACTACAATGTGTTCTGAGTCTACAATGGAGAATTTGGTATTTGCGGTCTCCAACATAGTAATAGTCGGGGGCTTTATGTCCTCCAGAAAAGAGTCTCCTTTTAAAGATGGCTAGTGTGGGAGAGTTTCGCAGATCTAGTGGTAATTGATTCCATTCGGTTATGGTTGATGATAGGAAAGAGTTAGCATAAAGTTGTGTATGACACTGAAAGTTTCTGATATTGTTTGCATTTCTTAGATTGTATACAGATGTTTGGCCAACAGCATCTGGAACCAAGGAGGAGAGATAATGGGGAGTCAGAAGATTAGTCATTTTATAGAATAGGATCAGTTTATGTTTGTTTCTCCTGATTTTAAGGGGCTCAAATCCAGTATCATTGTACAGGTTCTCAAAAGAAACTAATTTGGTTGCTCCAGTAATGATTCTGCAGGCTTCCAGTTGAATTTCTCAAGTTCAAATTCTTCCTGGTGGGTAATATTACTCCATACCACATCAGAATACTCAAGAAGAGGTCGTATAAAAGACAGATAGATAGTTTCGAGGGATTTGCGATCAAGAATAAACTTTAAGGTTCTCATGATACCGATACGTTTCCACGCCTTTTCTTTGATACTATCTATGTGTTCGTGCCATGTTCCGTCTTTAGAGAGGACAACTCCAAGATGTTTGTGGGATTCAACCTCATTGATCTGGACATCATGCATGGTTAAAGGAGGATGAAGGGTTTATTAACTTTACGAGAGATAAGAAGAGACTCTGTTTTTCTTGGATTAAAGTCTACTAGCAAGTCATTCGACCATTTAGTTATTTTTAAAAGATCAGAGTTCAAAGATTCAGCAGCAGATATTGGATTATCTACAATGATGTATAGACTTGTATCGTCAGCAAAGAGTTTGATGGTAGAGTGTATGTCATGAACAATATCATTGATGAAAACAATGAAGAGAAGAGGTCCCAGAATAGAGCCCTGTGGTACACCAGCAGAGATTACAACTGTATCAGAAGAGCCACCAGGAAGAACTACTTTTTGTTTTCTTTGTGATAAGTAGTCACGAAACCAGTTTAAAAGACGTCCAGAGATACCTGTAGATTCGAGTTTGAAAAGAAGACCTTTGTGCCAGACACGATCAAAGGCTTTAGAGATGTCACAGAAGACTGCACGGATTTCTTTTCCTTCATCTAGTGCTTGACAGAATGTACTGTATATCGAGACAAGTTGGTTTGTTGTTGAGTCGTTGGGGACAAATCCAGATTGGAGAGAAAAAATAAAGTTATTTTCTAAGAAGAAATTGAAAACATGTTTGTGGATGATTTTTTCTAATACTTTACTGATGGTGCTAAGTAGAGATATTGGTCTATAATTTGATACTAATTGCGGGTCATTCTTTTTAAAGATAGCACAAACGTGTGCAAGTTTCCATTGTGATGGTAATTTTCCAGTGTGAAGTGACATATTAAAGAGTTTACAAAATGGATTTACTAATTGCTGTGATAATTCCTTTAGGATTCTATTATTTACATCGTCTGGTCCTGCTGCTTTTCCAGTTGAAAGTGACTTGAGTGTTACGGTTATTTCATCTTCTGTGATATTGATAGAGTTTAGTATTGTGTGATTCGGATTTAATTGTATGTGTGGCAGTGTTTTGTTATTGTCGTTAAGTAATGTTTGCGATTGGAAAAAGTTATTAAGTAGGTTTGCCTTGTCAGTGTCTGATGTGATAAGATTACCATTATCATTTAAGATTTGAACTGCTGGGTTAGTTAAAGGTGATATGAATTTCTTTAATATCTTCCAATAATCTGTTGGTTTAAGATTTTCATTTTTTAATTTATCTGACAGTTTTTGAGAATGATGTGTTTTTGCATTTCTGAGGAGCTGGGTTGTTTTATTTCTTATTTGTCTGTATTTGGTCCAGTGATGTTCGCTCTGTGTACGTTTTGCCTTGTCGTATGCTCTTTTTCTTTTTCTGATGAGTTTTCTTAGTTCATTGTGCATCCATGGAGGGTCGGCTGGTCTAATTGTAGTTATTTTATTAGGAACATGTTTTTTTTTATATGGAAATGATATGTTGAGTGATATTATTTGCATATGTATCAATATCATCATCTGCTAGGGAGTCCCAGTTGGTAGATGCTGCCTCTTGTCTTAAATTGTCGTAGTCACTTTGGTCAAATTTCCATACCATTCTTTTGTAAGTCTTTAGATGGGGCTTAGAGTAGTTGAGACAACAATATATCGGACAGTGAAATCTGATATTTTGATCAAGGAATGGATCTCCAACACCTGACGTGTACACATCACATGAGGATGAAACAAGAAAAAGGTCTATGAGAGAGTTAGATGATTCAGTGAAATGTGTGGGTTCATTTATTAATTGTGTCATGTTATATTGTGTGTCTATATCATTAATTTTTCTTTGTGTTCCAGGCTTAAGCATATCTAAGTTGAAGTCACCTGAAATTATAATGTTACTTATGTTCGTGTCAAAAGCAAGACCAATTGAGTTTACATGCTTGTTCTGTTGTATAAATAAATTTCGTTCGTTTTCCCAATATCATTTAAGAAGTTTCGAATATTGAATAATTACGGGTGAAAATTCCACTGATTTCTACGGAAATACAGATGGAATATTTACGGATTTTTAAAAATATTATCTCTTGGTCACAAGATATAAAATTTTAAAAAATGAACTTAGATGAACTCTATCGTGGTCAAGAAATATAAAAAAATGTAAAAAGCGAAAACCAGATCAGCTGTCCGGCCATGCCCACGAAACACAAGAACGAAAATGCAAATGAACTTTTTTACGGCCATTGGATACAAAAAAAAAATATTAAAAAAATGAAGATCAGAGGAGCTATCTTTTGGCCATACATTTCATTTTTCTCGGGAGCTCCTTTTAGTATCCGTTGAATGTATACTGCATGACTTCCGTAGGTGAAAGTATTACACGTTCAAAAACACGACCCCATAAGAACAAAACTATATATCGTATTCATGATGTAAGGACGTGTACATCAAGAAACTATGCACAATAACAAAACAAAACAAAACACACGCAGAATTGAACTTGTAGACAACAAAGACAAAACTAACAAATTAATTTTGCTGAAACGAATCTTGTTGTTACAATTTTCATAGTTCATATACTGACAATATTTTTTCTACCGCTTTACACGATAAATGAAACAGGCACATGTGTTTACAAATAACTTTTGTTATGACTTACTTCACCTAAAGTGTAATATCTATGGAAATAAAAACTTTGAAATATCATGAAATTTCATAAAAAGAGCCTTAACCTGAAACGTGCATTGACAGATGGCAATACAGAAATACGCTTTTTATCTACTTTGTTCATTCTACTTAGAATTGCGCCGCCCATCATTATGAAATATATGTCGTGTTAAAAGTAATGTTTGTAAATTAACCAAATGCAACAGGAAAATTGCCATTACCCAAGCTCTTACAAGAAACTTATTTATTTGTAATATGAAAATTAAGTGAAATAAATGAGCCGCGGCATGAGAAAACCAACGTAGTGGCTTTGCGACCAGCATGGATCCAGACCAGCCTGCGCATCCGCGCAGTCTGGTCAGGATCCATACTGTTCGCTTTTAAAGTATATTGCAATAGAGAAACTGTTAGCGAACAGCATGGATCCTGAACAGACTGCGCGGATGCGCAGTCTGGTCTGGATCCATGCTGGTCGCAAACGCACTATGTTAGTTTTCTCATGGCGCGGCTCAAATGCTTCTTATTCTTACAAAAGATATTATGAAGCTGTTCTCTTATATAAGTAAACTGTAAATAATTAAGAAACTGTACTGAAAATGTTAAGCTTGCTTTTAATCAGGACGTCTGGCGAAAAACAATCATCTTCTCAAACAAATCGGAAAAGTCAATATAATTCCTTCATTATTAATTTTCATGCAAGGCTAATAACATTTAGGTTTATTATTTGCATAGGAACATTAACCCTATCTCGTATCTCGATTATTCCTTGGAGAACTAGCAACAAATAACAAATACGGCTAGAGAATACTAAACAAATTCCGTTATTACTGTTTGTTTTCGTCATTTATCTTAGTTTGATAATCCATCAGTCTTATAACCAGCCCGACTGAAAACAGTAAAGTTTGTGATAACTATTTCTCTTAGGTATCGGTGTTTTTCATTGTAGGAAAAAACAACGCTCAATTGTTATGCTTGTAAGACGTTTGGAAAGCAGTGAGATATAGCCAGAACAACCTGTTCTACCTCTGAAACACTACTGATGCGATCCCAGCGATTCTCAGTTTGTTTAACATTACTAATAGAGACATATCTACTCCGTTTCTTAAAGGTACAGATACAGACTAATATCTTCTCTCGTTAACAGTACTGGTATGGACCAATATCTTCTCCGTTTAATAGTACTGATATGGACAAATATCTACCCTGTACAATCTCTTAAAATCTCTGATATTGCCCAATATTTTCTCCGATTAAAAGTACTGATATGGATAAGTATCTACACTGTACGATCATCTTCACTGTCTAATATTACTGATATTGCCCAATATTTTCTCCGATTAATAGTACTGATATGGATTAGTATTTACACTGTACGATCATCTTCACTGTCTAATATTACTGATATTGCCCAATATTTTCTCCGATTAATAGTACTGATATGGATAAGTATCTACTCTGTACGATCATCTTCACTGTCTAATATTACTGGTAAGGCCCAGTATCTTCTCCGTGTAATAGTAATGATATGGATAAGTATCTACACTGTACGATCATCTTCACTGTCTAATATTATTGATATGGCCCAGTATCTTCTCCGTGTAATAGTACTGATATGGATAAGTATCTACTCTGTACGATCATCTTCACTGTCTAATATTACTGATATTGCCCAATATTTTCTCCGTGTAATAGTACTGATATGGATAAGTATCTACACTGTACGATCATCTTCACTGTCTAATATTACTGATATGGTCCAGTATCTTCTCCGTGTAATAGTAATGATATGGATAAGTATCTACTCTGTACGATCATCTTCACTGTCTAATATTACTGGTAAGGCCCGTTATCTTCTCCGTGTAATAGTAATGATATGGATAAGTATCTACTCTGTACGATCATCTTCACTGTCTAATATTACTGGTAAGGCCCAGTATCTTCTCCGTGTAATAGTAATGATATGGATAAGTATCTACACTGTACGATCATCTTCACTGTCTAATATTACTGATATAGCCCAGTACCTCCTCCGTGTAATAGTACTGATATGGATAAGTATCTACACTGTACGATCATCTTCACTGTCTAATATTACTGATATGGCCCAGTATCTTCTCCGTGTAATAGTAATGATATGGATAAGTATCTACACTGTACGATCAACTTCACTGTCTAATATTACTGGTAAGGCCCAGTATCTTCTCCGTGTAATAGTAATGATATGGATAAGTATCTACACTGTACGATCATCTTCACTGTCTAATATTACTGATATTGCCCAATATTTTCTCCGTGTAATAGTACTGATATGGATAAGTATCTACACTGTACGATCATCTTCACTGTCTAATATTACTGGTAAGGCCCAGTATCTTCTCCGTGTAATGGTAATGATATGGATAAGTATCTACTCTGTACGATAATCTTCACTGTCTAATATTACTGGTAAGGCCCAGTATCTTCTCCGTGTAATAGTAATGATATGGATAAGTATCTACACTGTACGATCATCTTCACTGTCTAATATTACTGATATGGTCCAGTATCTTCTCCGTGTAATAGTACTGATATGGAAAAGTATCTACTCTGTACGATCATCTTCACTGTCTAATATTACTGGTAAGGCCCAGTATCTTCTCCGTGTAATAGTAATGATATGGATAAGTATCTACACTGTACGATCATCTTCACTGTCTAATATTACTGGTAAGGCCCAGTATCTTCTCCGTGTAATAGTAATGATATGGATAAGTATCTACACTGTACGATCATCTTCACTGTCTAATATTACTGGTAAGGCCCAGTATCTTCTCCGTGTAATAGTAATGATATGGCTGTACGATAATCTGTGTTTCGCGTTACTTTTACTTTAGTCTAAATGATTTTACATGTTTACGTTCAGCAAATATGTAACCGGTTGTTTTCCCTTTGAACAGTTCGAAGAAGAATGCATTATTAAAAGAAAAGCAATCAGTCTTCTGGTATTTAAAATAAAAGTCTGGCATAACAAAGCCATTGAAACTCTTTTACAACATGTCTGTGACCCTTGAAGAACGGATGAATAGTTCAAATATTTACCTAACTGGGAGATGATGCCTGCCAAGACATTGTAAATAAATATGTCTTGATCACAAATAATTCATAATCGTAATTTCTTGCATAGAAGTAATAACACACTGCAAAGTTATATCCAGGCTATTTGAGTGATATTCTAAATTGAATGCCTTGACTGCGGTCTTGAAAAAAAAAGACTCACATCTGACCACTTTTGCGGCATTAAACTACGCATGTGTAGTGAAAAAAGACTTGTAGATTTAGGAGTTTAAAAGGACCTTATCCGACGATAAACCCTAGCTGATTCTTGTTTTCATTTATTTTCATTTTTTTAACGGATGTGTTACAAGAGTTTTATGAGATGAGTTCATCATTATATTGATTTAGAGGAAAAGTGGATAAAATCAAGGTCTTTCTAACGCTCCTTGGAACAATAATAAAGTGCATATGGATTAACTTTTTATCATTTTCTTTTTCTTGAAATAAAAAAAAATCAACAATGACCTTTTATGTTAATAATTAGTTCTGCTGGTGTGGTGTGTTTATGGTGTGTTGATTGAATGGGGATCAGTACTCATGAAAGTTTTGAATAGCAAGATGTCATTCAAAATGTATACATTGGATTATGAAAGATCAAAATACACGAACATTTTGCAGAATTACTAATTTATATTTTTACGATATTGTCTTTTTGCACAAATTTGCACAACCTTTTATTGTTGTGAAGAATCAAATATGCAGTAAAATCATGCCTGTTCATACTGTCATGTCTAAAACGCGCAGTTGTTTTTCTAGTTTTTACCTCATTCTCGTACATTTAAAAGTGATTAATTTCAGAGAAAATTGGCTACTAAGTAGAATGATTACAAAGAAAATCAAGACAGAATAATTATAATTATATTTCAAAATGAAGATAGACTAAAAGCTTTGTCCGATATTCAAAGAATTGTCATATTAACCTCCATTAAAACGTTCAACAGTTTCCGTGAAAATGGCGGGAAAATGAATTGTCATGCAATCCAGGAGACAAATCAATGTAATTGTGACCCAATTACTGTCGCGATTACTACGTTGTGTCTTTGTAGTAAAAGATAAAGTCTAGAAAACTTGTCGCCTGGACCATTTCTCTTATTTCCTGTAAATATGATTAACATGAAAAATGACATAAACTGTTTCCTCGTAGAAAACAGCGTTCATTGTCAATACAAGAACAATTGCATACAAATAGTCTGTAAACTAATATCATTTTTTCTGTACATACAGCAAAATATCAAATACTTACATTTTAAGACCTGCCAATTAGTTAATATTCTGTTCCAATAATACTTTAATTTCATTACAATGAACATTTTCTGTCTTCCCAAAGGATCTTCGTGTATATTCAATTACCTATTTTATAATAAATTATTAAAAGATAATATTGATATATAACCAAAAAGAAAATGTAGAAGCGATTCAGGACATTTTCTTTACGTATGTGAAAACATAATGAATATTGCTGTGAATATTTCGTTGCATTCATTAGCATACTACTCAAGATTGAAATGTGCAATTTGTGAGTCATTCAGTATAAGCTATTTGATTTGATATATTTTTTTCGGATTGCAAATATTTAAGACAAAACAAAGACAGACATACAGCAGAGTATGTATCACGATAACTACGCAAAAATACATAAACAGTCGAATGATTGTGTTATTCATATTGGCGGACGATGATACAAAACAGAAAGCGTAGGGGCCACTCGAATAATGAGGTTATTTCTCGAAGTCTACGCCTTCTCGAAATAACCTTATTATTCTCGTGAACCCCTACTCTTTCTTTTACACGTATCATGGGAAGTGTAGACGATAGACATCTACACAAAAATACATAAACAAAGTCAAACAATGTAGAGATAATACACGTTTTTTTTGTGTATTAACGTCTGCAGAAGTCCGCGGGATTGTTTGTGACCGAGACCGAAGGTCGAGGTCACAAACATATCCTAAGGGCTTCTGCAGACGTTAATACACAAAACAAACGTGTATTGTCGCTATTCTTGCATAAAAAAATATTTCACGACGATTTATGTATTGTTTTCATATGTGATGACTTGAAGATTCCGGTACATTTTTTATTTACCATTCCTGTTGTTCTTGGAAACGGTAAACATGCTTAAATATCCGTATCCAGGGCCCGGAAATAAACAACACTATCAAAAGCACATCCTGAAGGTTTTTAAGCATTTTTTTTATCTCTCATTATTACAAACATAAAATTACCAATAACTGTTCACATCGTTTCACAATTTGGTGGACTCGATCACAATTTCAAGATGTGCTTTTGATAGTGTTGTTTATTTCCAAGCCCTGGATACGGATATTTAACCAGACTTTGCTAAGAAAAATCACAAATGCAAACAAGGTATTCAGTTTTTCATAATTCATGTTTCTTTTGAAATGGAATAGCTAAACGATGCCAAAACCGATAATTCATTTCACGAAAATGTAAGGCGGACAAGAAGTAATCGGTCAAGGTTGTCTCTGAAAAAAAAAACAGACAAAACTTTATACGTTAAGACAACAACCATTAAGATAAACAAGTAAATTCAGTTAAATTATATCTCTCGCCGTCCGAATAGGTTGTTTTGTGAATGAGAGGACTATATTTCCAAAGACATTTAATTTCCAGATATTCTTTTTATGAAAATTTGAAACATTTAAAGGGAAATAACTCTGCAACTGCTGTTGAAAAATCATGTGCATTCACCATATTGATCTATATACTAATTGTTTTAGCTCCATTGTGATGAATGTTTCAAGCTTATTGGAACCACTCTCGAGTCCGCTTCCTGGAAAAACCAGTACTGGTGTCATATGAAAAGTCATTGTCTTGACCCGTGTGGGGCTCGAACCTACGACCCCAGGACTGAGCGGCCGACACCTTATCCACTAGACCGCCGCTATATTTCAATTAAATTTGATAAAAATTCATTAATGGATAACTTTGTTGTGTGGAAATTTATGGATTGTCAAACGATTTAAGGGCAAGTTACTAAAGCTATCCACTGCCCTGTACTGGTCTTCATTTTTGTAAAGTTTTATGAAGATCCATCAATAGGTTACGTAAAAACAGCCAAACGTCAAATCAAGGGGAAAACTCTGCTTTTACTGGGTCAAGGGGGGTAATATTATATTTGAGCGAAGGTCGTGTGCTGTTTAATAATTATATGAGCTTTGTTGATCCTAGCTAAAATACTTCTTGAATCATAAGCATTTTCAATTTCGGACGAACACACGGATTGGCGGACACACACGGACGGACGGATGAACAACCGGACGGGCAACACCAAATCTATATCCCTCCACCGTCGGCGGGGATGATAAAAAGTATGGTAACAGCACACTTAAGTATTAAAGCAATACTTTGTATCTTGAAAAGACTGTTACAAAGTTATAAACGTGTTCTTACCGGAAGTACAATATACTCCATGCTGAGTAAGCATTATGATAGTGTTTTTCCGCTTTACCTAAAAGGCACAAGATCACAGTTATTTGCCCTTGGTTGACATGAAGGAAGTGGTTTCGCGGAAAATAATTCCTCTGTTTGATGGTGAATATTGGTGAACTTTTGAGTGAAAGACCTGCAATTACTGACATAATTGAATAAGGGAGATATGAAAAAGTAGGTACATGTACAATTTGACAGACCGATAATCCATGACGTTTTAATAAGGGCCAGTTTTGCCTGTTTGTGGCCATCTAGAGTATTCTTCATACGCATGTGATTTGGTTCAAAATGGTGGAAAAAGAGCCGGTCAATCTAAGGTTTATTGTGGCTGGAATTATTCCTCTTGAATAGTTATGAGTTCAGGTATTTTTAGGGTGTTTGGAATGCATGCAATATTGCAATAGTGTCCAGTGTCTATATAGAACATATAGCAAAAATAACTGTGGTCTTAGGCCTGCAAAACTGTACCATTTTAGAACGTGAAAAACGGTTTGGTGTCATATTTCTGCCACGAGATAGCTAGGTAGCTTTCACTATGGTGGCATATTTCTGCTACGAGATAGCTAGGTAGCTTTCACAATACATTGTACTTAAAAAAATGTTATTTTGATAATAAAGCAAAGTTTTCTGAAAAGATTATCTCAATAGTCTAAAGTTTCCACGAAATATTATTGCGATAATTTACATTAGTATCTCGATAGTTTTGCGTATGTGCCCACAATTGCCATTTATTAGCAAGATAGATATCTCGGTACTTTCAGCAATATCTTGATATTTCCAACTTTTCTGTAAACTTTGTCTCAATAGCCTGGAAATAAAAGCATATCTTGAAAACAATGATTTATTGCGACAACGTTTTCAGAAAAAATTGCACAACTTTTCTGGAAAGTTTAGAATATTATCGTGATAGCTACCAAGTATCTCGTGGCAGTTTCAAGCACTAACGCGAAATTTTGCGCTAAGATATTTTTAAGAAGCAAAATAAAATACATGTATCAAGAAAACATCATGTTTTGCTGAAATGTTTTCAAAAAAGTGCACAATTTCTTGGAATTTACAAAATTATCGTGATAGCTACCTAGCAATCTCGTGGCAGAAATATACCACCATAGTACAGGTTAAACCAGTGCGATAACATGCTACTGTTTTAGTAAGAAAGAAATTAAGTAAGAGAAGAAGCATTGTTGCTTTTATCGCTTTCATCGTTTACCCAGTACTGCACTTACAAAAGTATGTCATTTCATGTAGTAAAGCATTTAACTGCTTCTGTACTCGGAAGCTGACAACTAGCGCCTATAATCTTACCGGGAAAAATATACACACAAGGATGTTATTACACAAAAATACAAAGACTGTTTACATCAATACGGGAAAGGCAATTACAGGAAAATATTTACATCCGCCCTATTCTTTTCCTTTGAAAAGTATGGCGTTCATTTCGTTTGAACAGCAAAAGGAATGGCGCGAATTTACGTCAACGATGCTTAGTGATAACGGGACGTCCGCGTATAGTCAGGGAGAACGTTCCATAGGTGACGTCGTAGCTGTTCCGTCTGGTGAACAAAACGGCCGGGAAGCTGATTTTTATGTTACATGCAACAAAATATGTGCAATTTATAATACAATCTTGTTTACAAAAGGAAAAGAAATATAATGTAAATATAAGAAATGAAACTTTTTTTTGTGTGTGTGTTCATGCGAAATGAACGACAGAATAGGATCGGCAAATTAAACATGAATCGATTGATTTGCCAATCATATCGCATGAATACTGAAAAAATATTTCATTTCTTAAATAAAGTACGTTTTAATGATACAAGAGTTGAATGTTTTAGGTTAGGGCACGTGGCTGTGAGTTTAAATTGTACCAAAACATTACCAGCATGCTACACCGTATATGATGAAGTCCATGGTAATGAATTTATACGTATACAACCATACAAACTGATTACCATCCCAGTTTCAAGGGATCTCCGTCGTTCTGTCTGCGGTAACATTGCGAGGGCGGGCGTTTTGCCTGAACAGTGTCATAACAGGCTCTATGATAATAGAAATTAGTTTGGGATATGGAGCTTATTGCATCACATAAGAGGCAACGTTGATCCCTCAGGCAGTTTTCCTATATACCGTATCTGTTTATACTACAGGCTGCATTGCAAGGGATTCAAGCCAGAAGGTATGCCCGCCCGCTTAGCTCAGTAGGTAAGAGCGTTGGTCTACGGATCGCGGGGTCGCGAGTTCAATCCTCGGGCGGGGCGTATGTTCTCTGTGACTATTTGATAAACGACATTGTGTCTGAAATCATTAGTCCTCCACCTCTGATAATTCATGTGGGGAAGTTGGCAGTTACTTGCGGAGAACAGATTTGTACTGGTACAGAATCCAGGAACACAGGTTAACTGCCCGCCGTTACATGACTGAAATACTGTTGAAAAACGGCGTTAAACCCAAAACAAACAAACAAGCCAGAAGTTGTAATTACATGTTAATAAAAGACACTTACTGCCTTCTGGCACTATCGCATCGATTGGTATTGCAAATACATGTAGACAACACTGTTTTTCTAGAAAATAAACTTTACGAGACACACAAATAGTTTACTTTTAAAGTGAATAATTGTTATTTAGAAAGGTATTGAGATTATTAATCATGACGCATTGAGAAACATACAAATTGATAATGTCAATATAATTTCTTCACTATTAATTTTCTTGTCAATGAAATGCCAATAACATTGAAGTTAATAATCTCTTGCAGAACGTTACTATTGTCTTGAGTATTCTTGGGACTACTTTTGTCATGACAGTAACAATAAATACGCGCAGAAAGTAATTAAACAATTCATTTATTGCTGGTTGGTTCAGATTGATAATTTATCAGTCTGATATCGAGTCAGGATGCATAAACCTGAACTTTTATATGACTGCTTCCCCTAGAACACTCGATCGAAAGGCACTGAAAATACATTTGTATACAAAAATTAATATTACAAAATAGCGATATTAATAACCAATGTCCAGACCAATATTGTTGAGCATGGTACTGCTCTCTCAGATTCTACTCCATTCAAAGAACGTTATAGGAATAAGACCGAGAAGATCATAAGGACAGGCTAGAAGCCGGTGCTATCACGGATTCGAGAAGTCCATTCTGCTCCAATTTTGTTCATGTAGGACACGTACTGATTTTTGAGATTCTTTATTGACTGTCATCGCCTGTACAGTAGGATTACTGTTGACGTATATGATTAAACAGACAATTTACAGTTTAGTTGCTGTCAAATGCTTTCCCAAATTTGACTTGAGAACTGGATATTAGCATATCACCATAAAAAAAGCCGACAGCTAAAAGGCAACCTTCTTTGTTGGGTCTCTGGGATTCTCTGAGTGCAACCGAATATGCTTCAGACTTAACAGTTTCCATGCCTTAAGGTCGCAGACTTAAAATCACTTGCTCCTCACCGATGTGGATTCGAGCCTCACTCGGGGCGTTGAATTCTTCATGTGAGGAAGCCATCCAGCTGGCTTGCGGAAGGTCGGTGGTTCTACCCATGTGCCCGCTCGTGATGAAATAATGCACGGAGGGGCATCTGGGATCTTCCTCCACCATCAAAGCTGGAAAGCCGCCATATAATTATATCGCTGCGACGTTAATCCCAGCAAAAAATGTTTCCCTGTCACTTTTCAGAGCCTGATGGGTTGTGCTATAGGAGACCTGGGCATGGCAGGATGTCTCATTTTATCTGGACGATGTTTTTCCAAGTCAAAAGAGGAGCAATTTCCGCATCTTCTGTCTTTCAGTAGTTAAAAAGAGCTGGTCTCAAACTCAAATGATGAAGTTAAGAGCTTGTCCTTACCAGTGTCAAGTACTTAGGCCATAATGTGAGCGAAAGAGAAGCACTGAGACAGGCCCTGAGAGAAAAGCTGTTCTGAAGAATTGGCCTGTGCCTATGTCCATCCAGGATTTAAGAAGCCTCTGGGATTCCATTATTATTTTACTTAGAGGGTGGATAGGAGCAAGAGGACCATCATGGTCCTGAATCGCTCACCTGTCCCAACATGACCCAGTTTTGAACTGAGTATGACGTCGTTTTTTTTTATTATTTGAAATAGTGACCTAGTTATTGAGCTCTTGTGACCCAGTTTTGAACCTGACCTAGAAATCGAGATAAAAATTCTGACCAATTTTTATGAAGATCCATTGAAAATTGTGGCCTCTAGAGAGGTCACAACGTTTTTCTATTATCTGACCTAATGACCTAGTTTTTGAAGACACGTGAATCAGTTTCAAACTTGACTTAGATATCACCAAGGTGAACATTCCCCTGACCTGAACATTCTCACCAATTTTCATGAAGATCTAATTAAAATTATGGCCTCTAGAGAGGTCACAAGGTTTTTCTATTATTTGACCTAATGACCTAGTTTCTGAAGGCACGTGACCCAGTTTCGAAAGTGACCTAGACATCATCAAGATGAACATTCTCACCAATTTTCATGAAGATCTCATGAAAAGTATGGCCTCTAGAGAGGTCACAAGGTTTTTCTATTTTTAGACCTACTGACCTAGTTTTTGACTGCACGTAACCCAGTTTCAAACCTGACATAGATATCATCAAGATGAACATTCTGACCAATTTTCATGAAGATCCATTGAAAAATATGGTCTTTAGAGAGGTCACAAGGTTTCTCTATTTTTTGACCTACTGACCTAGTTTTTGACCGCACGTGACTCACTTTCAAACTTGACCTAGATATCATCAAGATGAAAATTCAGGTCAACTTTCATGAAGATCCATTGAAAAATATAGCCTCTAGAGACGTCACAACGTTTTTCTATTTTCAGATCTACTGACCTACTTTTTGACCGCACGTAACCCAGTTTCGAACTTGACCTAGATATCATCAAGATAAACATTTTGACCAACTTTCATGAAGATCTTTGAAAAATATGGCCTCTAGGGAGGTCACAGAGTTTTTCTATTTTTAGACCTACTGACCTAGTTTTGAACCGCACGTGACTCAATTTCAAACTTGACATAGATATCATCAAGTTGAACATTCTGACCAACTTTTATAAAGATCCCATGAAAAATGTGACCTCTAGAGTGGTCACAAGCAAAAGTCTATGGACGCACGCACGGACGGACGACGGACGCCACGCGATCACAAGAGCTCACCTTGTCATTTTGTGACTGGTGAGCTAGAAATCGACCAATTAGCTAAGCTTTTCAATGACTTAGTTAGTTGGCCATCCTACCTAAAAAGCCAGTAAGTCCAAGAAGAAGGCGCCTTCTTGGAGTTAGTGTCCTGACCAACAATCAGTCTTTGATTCTCCATTTAAACGTCTTAGCTCTTCACCCATATTAGCATATGCTTATTTTAGCCGTGTTCGCTCATCGTTGATGACAGTGTTGTAGGATCAGGTACTGCTTTGTATCAGCTTCATGAATGCAAGAAAAGAGTGATTTATTTTGCTAGTCGTTGTCGGAATTATCCCACCCCTTCTCAGCACTCAAATGGGCTATCTCTGAGAAGTTCAAGAGTTATCTTTACGGAAATTCTTTTAAGTCCGTACTGATAAATCACTGACTTAAGATCCGTAAACTCCTAAACAAGATGCTACCTGCAATAGATGGCTAGCTTCTTGGGCAAACTTTGACTTTAAACAGGTATGGTAATTCCAATATCGATGCTAATATTCTTTCACAGTTGTCATTGTTTATGAAACAATTTGTCAGGATATTGACAAAACTGAACGGAATTATAGGAATGATTGATATTTTGGATAAATGATGAAATGCATTATAGAAATTCAAGACAAATGACCTTGCGACAAGTTTAGCATTCCAAAACAATTACCGGTATTATACATAAACTAAAAAAACCATATTTGCACCTACATTGCTAGAAAATAGAATGTTCATACAGATTCTCATAGTGACAGGTAAAAGAAAAGCATACCTTTTAACCCACTATGCTAAATAATACATTGTTCTCACAATGACGGGTAAAAGAAGGGCATACCTTTAACCCACTATGCTAAATAATACATTGTTCTCACAATGACGGGTAAAAGAAGGGCATACCTTTAACCCACTATGCTAACACACAATGACAGGTCCAAGAAGAGCAAACCTTTCCATCCAGGGCACATATTGAAAAAGAACATTTCGCACGCCTTAACTAGTTACCTGTGGCAAGTAGGGTCAATCAAATAACTCTATGTCATGCCTTTAAGATGCACTTTAACATTGCTCCTGCTTACATGAGAGAGCATTTTATTCCTGATAGTGCAGTACATAAGTACCCTACAAGATTTAGTGTAAAAGTTAATTCTGCTTTGGACAATATGGACAATTCTTATTCAGATAGTAAACATTTTGCTATTCCAAAAGTGAAAGATTTCGGTAAAAACTCTTTCGCATAATGGTTGTAACCTGTGGAACAGCTTGCCACAAACTGTTAGGGATGAAACAGAAATTTCAATGTTAAAGTCAAAGGTCAAAGAACACATGCTGATTAGTATTATCTAAATTTGTTGAAAATTATTTTTTAATCATTTTTAAGGTTCCAGTACGATTTTATTCGGATAGATTTTTCTCTGCTAGTCATTTTGTCAGATGTTTCATGACATGATTTTACATAGTAAGTTTCATATCTTACATTCATGATTTAGCTTCAAGTATTACATAAGTACACAAGTGCAGTACTGCGCGCTTGGACTGCCCAGGCAGCATACTTGTTACCTTATTTTACCAGATAATTTTGCAATATCAATTGTACAGAATAATATATTTAAGAAATAATAAATATGTCTCTATATTTTATCAGTTAATAAAATATGGGCAGGAGTTCGGATGTGTAATAATTAAATCACGAGTGCGTAGTACAAGTGATTTAATATTCGCATCCGAACGACTTAGGTCGGAAAAGTTCAGAAGTAAATACTTTTTTCAAAGTTTATCTATGCAGTTTCTAAAAATGGTACACGTCACCTATGATGATACCATATTATACTACACAAGGACCACAATGGAAATTTATAGAGATGATTTCTATCTCTTTTTTGTGTCATCCTTTGTGTTATAATGTATATGACATGACTTTATTTAAAATGCATAATTGTTCATTGTTATCTGTATGTAATTATCTATATTGCCATGAATATGTACATTGTACATAGAAATAAATCTATGATCTCTATCTCTATCCACTAATGGTTCATGAAAGGTACAAAAGATAACGTGTGGTTTTCCTCTCTACCATGAAAAGCTGGAAAGTCGCTATATGACCTATAATTGTGTGATTTTTCTTCCAGTAAAACAAACAAAAATGTACTCTCTTGGCATGTATTCAAATGTAATACTAGTAGACGTCTTAAAACGTGTATCAAAATACACAAAAATCTTGCAAGAGTACATAGCTAAAAGATCTCTTACTAAAATATATATTTACAATATGGTCGTTCCGGACAAAATAAACAGCAAATAGATGTCTCTTCTTGAACGTCCGTGCTATATACCGCCATGTCGATCGCGCTATTGTATTTCTTCTTTTGAACACATTTTCGTACTTTAAATAGTTGTAAGTTTCTGCAAGATTAGCGAGACAACAGAGTTATTATTTCAAAATGAAGCTAGACTAAAAGCTTTGTCCAATAGTGCTAAAAGAAATGTCTAATTAACTTCCATTAAAATGTTTACCTACTTATGAGAAAATATTGCGAAAACAAATTGCAATCCAGGAGACAAATCAACGTAATTATGGCCAAATTACTGTCGTATTTTATAAGTTGTGTCTTTGTAGTAAAATACAAAGTCTAGGAAACTTGTCACCTGGGTCATTTCCTTTATTTCCTGTAATATGATTAATATGAATTATGAGAAAAGCTGTTCAAGCGTAGAACACAGGGTTAATTATCTACATAACTGCATTTTCATATGCGCACAGACCGTCTGAAAATTAGTTTATTCTACACATATGCATTATTTAGAAACACTATATTTAAGACTGAAAGTTCGTGAATTTGTCACTCGCTAATTATCTATTTCCATCAATTATTACAAACGTATTTGATATTACAAGAGCCCTGCAATATGTGGAATGATATATTGTAATAAATACCGAAAATGAATTACAGACAACCTAAGTAGGGATATTTTGTGTAACTACTAAGTTTTGGAAAGACAAATGTCAAAATGAAGATAAAATATTTAGTTTTTCACAACTTCTGTTTCATTTGAAACGGGGCAGATAAACGAGGTCAAAATTGACTATTCATTAAACAAATGCCTGAAACCGACAACAAACGATTGGGCGAGGACGTATGAATGTGAGCCCTAAATCGGAAATGTACACACTGTGTGTGATATTCGGTTGGGGAACCGAACCTCTCGTCTGGCTCTGGGATACCCTGCTTCCTACACTAGAAGGGTGTTACTAAATTGTTCCTGACGGGGGAGGGGGTGCGGTAAAATCACTGATTATTTACATTATTTACTCGTTTCATTCAAAAACACAGTTCAGTAATACTATACAAGCTATTAATGAGGTATGCCTCGCTTTAAGACCCATCTTCTTTAGTGTTTTCATAATAGTAATTATACAATATTTGCATTACAAATTGACAGTGATATATATTTGACCAAAACAATGTTAATTATTGTCTCTTAAACATTTTATTGAAAATGTTGCAGCATTTACAGTGCTTAATGTATTTAGTTTAGTTTAGACCATAGTTATTTCAAAATTATACTGGAAAGAGACTGATTATATATAGTTGGCAGAAAAAGTTGTGAATACCAAAGGGCAGAATGTCAGCCAACCGCAGTATCCTCATACTATCAAGTAGTGACAAATTAAAAATATGACAGAACAAAATGTTACAAATGTTGCAATGGAACAGTTTAAATGGGACAGAAACACGTATTGTAATTGCTATAACTGTACTTAGATCTAGTGAAACATCCTGATACTATTCAAAAGTCGACCTGATAATTCATTATTCTTTCCAAGTATTCAAATCTGATAATGCCAAATACACGTGTGTTATTTTAATATAATATTTAACATCACACCATTCATAAATAGACTAAAATTAACCCTATATCGCATTCAGTCAGAATATGGTTTTGTTGTCCTTTGTCTAGTGTTTATGGCGCATACTCTTACATAAAATGCTTTTGCACAGGTCATACTTCAAGATAGAAAATGAATGTGTATAAATTTGACTCTATTATCATAAGTGAATTAATCCCACAATTATAAGTTTTGTGATTTTAGTCGGAACTACTAGTTATCTAGGAAACATCTGGAAATATTAATTCGGTTTTTGCTAAACGCTTTCCTTTGGTAATCACAAAACAACACATAGGCTTAGTGGCAGGTGGGGAGAGTGGGGGCAAGAGGTCCAGCCCCCCCCCCCCCCAATTTTGAGAAGAGGGGCAGTGTATGGTTGCTCCCCCCCCCCACCCCCACGCCCCCCCAACTTTTGATCCCAAAAACTGGCTTTTCTTAGATTAAAAAAGAAAACAGTAGATAAAAACCAGTTTGGGAGTGCACTTAGATGTACTGATATGGATTTGATTTAGTTGCTCCCCACCCCCTATCCCCCCACCTAACACCAGGATATATTTATGCCCTATGCCTTTATGAATGGACCATGTTAACACACGGTGACTTTACTTGCCAAACTGGACGCAAGTTACTATATTTAGTAACAACTTTTCCGTCTGAAAAGTAGGAAAACATAGAATGATTTTCTAAACGGGAATTTTCAGGACATTACAGGCGCGTGTTTACTATCTTGCCAGAACGGTTGATTATAAGAAAGTAATTGATTGCGACAAAAACAAACGACATAAATTCTTATTTTCACAGCCTTCTGTTATTTCCTGTCCCGGGTTTTCACTTTACAAAAGTAAGCTATTTCCTGTTGCTGAGCATTTTATTGCTTTCCTACCTTAAGTTGAACTCAGTGGGACAAAGATGCAGAATAGCTGTTATTAAGCAAAACGAAGACTGACAAAAGCTGTACGGGCAGCAATTACAGTACAACAGGGCATGTTTTGCTTTGATACGCTTATGATATTGGAATTTAATGGATATGTTTCAAGTTATCAGCAGTCATAACTTTAATCAGGTCATCTTTATGACTAGTAAGTCCAACAAGATCACAACCCTATCAATTGGGACACTTAATAGAACGCCCTACTAGAAAACATCTCTTCTTTCATCGGAAGTTACAGACCATTTACGGTTGATATAAAAAAAAAATTCAGTCGAAACATGGAATGAATGAATGATTAATTAATCAATTAATTAACTGATATTGTCTATAGTTTAAATCAGTGATATAACCGGAAGACAATGAGTATTTCATGTGAATATATTTAAAACCGTGCCAAAGTAATGCACTGGCCATTTATGCCGTTTTGTTATGATAAAATATTGACAACTAAAATGAATGCTATACTAAAACAAACACAACTGCATATGCACGTTTAAAGTTAAATTGTGCAACAAAGCATGTAGGTTTTTTTTTTAATTATGGATTCTACATTTGTATGTATCTATATTGTTTGGAAGTTATTCCACTTGTGTAATGTTTGAATAAAATTAACTGCATAAAACTACAGTAAGCTTCAAATGCATTCTGACTCTCTTTTCTTACATAATCGACCAACAAGCTATGACTTTCTTATTTCCGCTTAGGATGTATTGCTTATTTTCATGGAAAAACAAAATATGATCTTGGTTTCAGCTCTCAATAAAAAACAGATGTAGATACTTATTATGCAAACGCTTCATAATATTATTCATAACCATCAATTCAAGTGCGAATGGCTTATTTCTTTCATGCCCTTTTTGTTTGAGCAGTGAACATTATGTGATTTTGTCATCTACAAATGAGCCGTGCCGTGAGAAAACCAACATAGTGGGTTTGCGACCAGCATGGATCCAGACCAGCCTGCGCATCCGCCGCGCAGGCTGGTCAGGATCCATGCTGTTCACTTTTAAAGCCTACTGCAATTAGAGAAACCGTTAGCGAACAGCATGGATCCTGACCAGACTGCGCGGAACAATAAAAGAAGCTGTAACGGAAATATATTGTAGAAATTGTACAAAACTTGTCCGAAAATTGTTTCTGTTGTGTTGTTAAAGAGTAACAATTTGGACTAAAAGATGAGCTCTTTACAGATTATGCAGCTAAAAGTATATACTAATCTCTGTTACATACACTAACTTAACGTTGAATTTAGGCAGTCTGCTTGTAGAAAGCTTTGTCTCCTTCTTCACATCTTAGTATCACATGCTAAATACAATACGATCATTTCGTTCGCTATTCTCCGCCCTGTTGTCGCTTCCTTTCCCTTTCAGACTACTCTGAAACACTCGTTTACACTCCTTCCTGTTCCACTTTATACCAAGTGCGTACCCACTTCAGTGCGTTACCTTAAACCATGTCAAGCGAGAAATGTTTGCCAAACATATTTCCCATTATTTCCTTTTTATGTTTCTGATAAATCAAGTTATGTTGTTGTACATCATGGATTTAGAAATGAACAGTCTCAATGAGATACATACATGTCTTTTAAACTGTAATATTTTCTTGAAAATGAAAACCTTTAACAAATACACTGATGATGTAAAACAGGGAAAGAATATAACGAAACATAATCATCTTTGGGTTTCTTTTTGCATTCTTATGTAGTTTTAAGATTTTAAGTAACTGAATTTGTACCAAGTCATAAAGAAATTGTTTCGCACGTGGACAATATCGTGAATTTGTAAAAAGAAAACATATTGACAATTAGGGGTTAATTAAATGTTCAAAACTGCATAAATCTGCATAATGTTACATCTTGATATAACTAATGCAAACTTGTTTTTAAAAGGAGAATCCATTTACAAAGCATGGCTGAAACACTATATCTTTAATATAACCTTAATGATTTATTTCTTAATTCTTATGGAATGCAACATCCGATACCGGTCTCAGCTCACAAGATAAAGACAGATGTAGATATTTATTGTGTAAAAGCATAAAATATTATTCACTACCATCAATTCAGAAAATCTGCAAAATCAGAATTGAGCGCGGGTGTCAACAATGATTACCTATATTATGTTTTTTTTCCGTTTTGACGCCGCCATTTGATAAATGCTTGCTAGTTTCCTAACCTGAATAGAAGATAATTATTAGGATTTTAAGATTCCGACCACACCGAATGTTCGAACAAAATAAAACAAATAATTTTATTTTAAGCGCCAAAAATAACAACCAAGAAAGTTTAAGTTTCTCTGTAATAATCGTGTTATTGAATTCAAATATGAAATAACAAAATTAATCTATTTATAAATGTACCATTTTCGGAAATTTGTACTTTGATAAGCCTTGGAGGGATCGTTAAAAGCTCAAAAAACCTGTCTTGATTACAGAGTTGGAACGACTAGGAATTTATCGCAGTGGTCAAATTGAGCAAGTGAGTTTTGTCCAATATAACTGGTATCCACAATCTTTCAAAGAAACTGGGAATTCGCCATATTTCTATGATCTTTAGCCTGCTAGGAGCAAGCGATTCTGCCCTTGCGACCAGTGCAGACTAAGCTGATCATGGCTTGAACTGTTCGCTATTCAGTCAGTAAATATTTAGTGAACACCTCTTTGAATAACAAATGGTATTGCCAAAATTAAATGATGGACCGGTTCATTTTTTTAAATTTAGCAGGGTAAGGATTAAACTTTGTCAGTGTGATTTCAAACTAAAACAATACGAGCTTCCTGTTTTCTTACATGTTTCGGCGTGAAGCCTTCTTCAGAAAAAATAATTACAAATGCTGTTATGATTAGCATGCGAGTCGTCATATTAAAAAAGAATCATTCTGATTTCCATTCTTACATATTGTTCACATAATGTTTATTTCTGTAAATCAATGCATAAATACTAGGTGAGAAATAAGATATAAGCGAACCTTTTCAACTGCATATTGATATTTTCCGTACAACATGAATTCCTGTACAAGATAATACGGCCACTTCGAGACAGAAACATCTCTGAAAATGTTTAACTGCAGATTATACATAAACCTACAGATCTGTCTTTATTTCAGCAAAGAATGATACTATTAAATAGAAAATGTGCCACTCGTCTGCCGCAACTTCTTACGCCATAAAGTACCATCCTATCATTATCATTTGTTACTCTGTTAGAAATGGCACACGAATCCAGTCAGCCAAAATACAGTTGAAACTCGATCGCTTATCTCAAAATTCCGGCTATCTTGAAGACATTTTCAAGTCCCGTCCCGAAATCACGTGAACAAAACATCGTTTTAACTTTTAAGTCGAATTTCGGTTATCTCTAAATTAAAATGCTCGATTTCTTGGAATTCTAGATACAGAGTTTATGTATATCAAGTCGAGATGACATAAAACGTGGCAGCACGTCTTCAGAGGGATCAATCATTTAGGCATCCAGATAATACCACTGTGTATAAATAATTATTATATCTACTTACATACCTCTTGTCGAAATTCAAATGTCATTAATATATAAAAGAATATCGACAATGTTGAAAAGCGAAACAACTGTTTCTGTATACAAGCCGTATGATTTTTAGTTGTCTCCCTTGCACAAGTAGATATTAAATATTCATCACATTTTGCAAAATATTCATTTTTCGTGTACAGGGTGCATAACGAAAATCCTAATTTTAAAAGATATACATGTTTTACTTGTAAATTTTTTCAGTTTTATTCCAACTTTGTTCTGCAAATACTCTTTTCTTGTTCTACAGAATGATACACTAAACTACGTGTTTTGACATAAATACAGATGAATTATGCGAGGATAGAAGAAATTGAACACTCAAGTTCACATGTAAGTTGCCAAATGAGTATAGAATTTGAAGAAAAAAAACAGACTAAGCATCCAATTTAACAATTTAACACATCTTAGTAAAATTAAAAATCAAAGAGATACAATTTCTCATTTACTTCGAGAAGCTTAAATTAATATTGTATGTTATTCACTTGCTAATACGTGTTATACCACAGACACTTGGGGTCATGAACCCCCATCACCCCGCTCTCCACCGCCCCTGCCTAAGGTTAGCGAATATTCTTAACAATTTCAACGTGTTTTAACAAGAGCTGTCACAGGAGACAGCGCGCTCGACTTTTTCGATGTTGGATAGTGAAACTGGGCACATATGAGGAAGCTGGAGCTGTCACTGGAATGTTTAATGATTCCAATAAGAATGAAGATATTACACAATAGCTTGGGTCTTTGTCAAAAGTATTAAGTAATAAGATTATAAGAGAGATAAAGATAAAGAGTATCAAAACATTAAATAGGTATAAATTTAGGAAGTGGCTATTCCTACGGCTCTCCCGTAAAAATAGTAAAATAGCCCGCAGGTGGCTATTCCTACGGCTCTAAAGACATTTTGTATGTTCATCTTGTATTGCATTGCACTGAATTAATTCAGCTGGTATATTTTCGAACAAATTGTTTACTTTTGTCAATCTTTATTTCTCTTCTCTATTTTTTATATGTCTTATCACCGAGACATGAAGGGAACAATACAACGTGTAACATGATATTCAAAACATGATGTAAACTTAGAATAATGACATAATGATATTACTCACAATATTATCATTACATTCATTGAATTGATTGATTTGTTGCATATATCTATACATATATATCATTCGATGACAACAATATTACACATAGACATAAATAAGCCTTTCCATTATTCGAAATCACTTCCTGTTCTCTCTGTGTGATACTGAAAAACAAACAGTTTGTTCGAAAATATGCCATTTGAATTAATTCATTACAATGCAATTCAAGATGGACATACAAAACTGTTTTTAGAGCCGTAGGAATAGCCACCTGCGGGCTATTTCACTATTCTTACGGGAGAGCCGTAGGAATAGCCTGTGAGGTTATTCTTACGGGACCGTAGGAATAGCCACTTCCATAAATTTAAGCTAAACGGGGGATAATTCACGAGTGATTTTTGCACCTTGTGCCATATGAAATGGGTGATAATTTGGAATAACAACTTCAAGTTTGAATCAAAATCCATTTAGTAAGAACTGAGATATAGTGAAAATGCATCAAAATTAACCTGAAATTCTAAGTAAAAGGGGGCAAAATTCATGAAATATTGGTACCAGAGTTATGGATCTTGTGTCATATGATGTGGGTGATAAAGTGGAACAACTACTTTCAGTTTGAATCAAAACTGAGATAGAGTGAAAGTGCATCAAAACTTTAACTTGAAATTCTAAGTAAAAGGGGGATAATTCATTAAATATTGGTACTAGAGTGATGGACCTTGTGTTATTTGATGTGGGTGATAAGGTGGACCAACTACTATTAAGTTTGAATCAAATCCATTTAGTGATAACTGAGATAGAGTGAAAGTGCATCAAAACTTTAACCTGAAATTCCAAGTAAAAAGGGGGATAATTCATGAAATATTGGTGCAAGAGCCATGGCCCTTGTGTCACTAATATGATGTGAGTGTCGAAAAAGGCGTGGGGACAAAATCACAAGGAAAAGTAGGGGTCATGTATCTTCTAAGATATATTTTTGTGTGATAAGTCAACACTATGGAACATCTACCAAACTGACAGCTTAAATGTTAGTATGAACACACGTGTTCTATAAATGCAAAAACAAATCTTCTTGAAAATGCTACCAAAATGTCAAGTATAGGTTCACAATGAAATAAAAAAGAAACTGACTTCCGTAAGACATGAACAGGCCATTTCAACTGAAAATAAGTTAAGGATTTTTATCTTTTCGCCATTACTGCTGCCTGACTACCTATTTAATACCATTATATCTATATCCTAAAATAAAGCTTTAAAATCACTAGCATTCTCCTAGAAAGAAGCCCATACCCGCAAACTGAGGTGGCTATTAATAAACTTTGATAAATATACATGCAATCGAACATGTGCCTGTAAGTTCACAGTTTTATTCAGAAGTTGGAAAGAGTAGAGGACAAGAGAAGTATACAGTTCTTTAACCCTTACCCTGCTAAATTTCTATAATGAACTTGTCCATCATTCAATTTGGACAGTACCATCAACTATTAAAAGGGGTGCTTACCAAAAAGGTACTGACTAAATGGCAAACAGGGTAGATCATGATCAGACTGCACAGATGTGCAGGCTGATCATGATCGACACTGGCTGCAAAGGCAAAATTAATCGTGTCCAGCATGATAAGGGTTAAATAAATATAAAAGAACACAACAGATCTTGTGAAGCATTCATTTATTTACAAATATACTTCGTTTTCCAGAATACTTCCATAATATTTCCAATTTTTGACAATCATTCTGTGAAATCTTTAATAAAAGTTGCAACAAACCGACAAAACAAAGAAATTAATAAGAAGAAACTTAACTGTCTAAAAATCACTTGTATAACCCCTCTGTAACCACTCAAGTACTTGTATTATAAATATAACCTGAAGAGCTTGAGAAAAAAGGATAAATAATTTAAAATGGAATATATCTAAATATTAGTCATTTCAGTCAGGTAACACTCAAAAGTTACACTTTTAACGAGAAAAAATCTCTACCCTTAAAGCAAGTAAATGAAGTAAACTTATATCTAATACAATATATACCATTTAACTGTTATTATTCATGAGGACTAGTTTTCGAACATTTCATTGTCGAGACAATCCATGAAAATAAACCCCATCAAGCACATATGAGCCGCGCCATGAGAAAACCAACATAGTGGCTCTGCGACCAGCATGGATCCAAACCAGATCCATGCTGGTTGCAAACGCATTATGTTGGTTTTCTAATGGTGAGGCTCATATTCTTTTTTTCCCCCAGTAACTAAGTGAAAATAAACTTTGTTTATTGACTTAAATAAAATAAGAACTGAATCTTGCTCCACTTTACTATAACAAAGTATGTATAGGTAAACAAAATACAAGAAATAAAACAGTATGATAGAACATAAAATCTATCCTCTTTTCTCGTATTCTCAGGGTTTCTCGTATTCTTGTTTTTTTGCCTTAACGTTGTCAAATGATACAAGTGTTCGGACAGATATGGAACAAAACTGACACATTGAAAATTTCAAGTGATTTGAATGCAAAAGAATGAAAATACTGGTATTTTACTGAACTTTTAAAAAAAAATCCTTATTTTTTCTGATGGGGTAGGCAAATGAATTAATCATTATGCAATTAATTGTCATATTTCTTCATGCATTTATTACAGAATATATCTCTTTATTGCACCATGGTAATTTATATGTTTTAAACATTTTATTCATTTTCAAAATTGAAATCCACAAATTCATGTTCCCATGGAACAGCTGTTGTGGTCAAATCCATGAAAATTCATGCTCAACAAGTTATGTGACATCACAGTATTTAAAAGGATATAAAATACTCCAAGATACAAAACAAAACAATACTTGAGCTGCGTCATGAGAAAACCAACATAGTGGCTTTGCAACCAGCATGGATCCAGACCAGCCTGCGCATCCGCGCAGTCTGGTCAGGATCCATGCTGTTCGCTTTTAACACCTATTGCAGTGAGAGAAACCATTAGCAAACAGTATGGATCCTGACCAGACTGCGCAGATGCGCAGGCTGGTCTGGATCCATGCTGGTCGTAAACCCACTACGTTGGTTTTCTCATGGCACGGCTCACTTATTCTCTTAAAATTTGCTATAATAATGCTGTTAATATGAGTATAAGCTACAGAATGGCATGTATTTTAATAAAATTAAAATTGCTGTAAATAAAATTATAAGCACTGCGTCCGGTAATTTGGTTCATACATTGCTGAAACTTGCATGCAATATACTATACATTTAAATGAGTACACTATGTAAATCCTATTACCTACATATGATACTCTTCAAATACTAGAAAAACAAACAAATAATCATATAAACCAAAGAGCTATAAAAATAAATAGATCCGCAAGTTGAAAGGCATATAGAGCAAATCATCCAACATCACGTGGGAATTGAATGAGATCTTGTTTTACCAGTGTATGAAACAGAAAGCAGAAGGATAAAAAAATTTGTCATGAAAAACTTTCTATCAGATCGTTTGTTTAAAATGTTTATGGTGTTCTTTTAAGTTGTTAGTATTTTCTACACGAGGCAGGAATGAATTTATGATTGGAAGTCTGAGAAATCAGCAGTGGTCATTTGAAAACTGGATCCGATTCAGTTTATTTTTACGTGCCAGCTGTATTGCCAGTGTAATACATGTAATACAGTCAGCAAACACTTCAATAAGATAACGCCGGTTAATGCAGTGTTACAAGACTATGCGAGATTATCTCCCGTTGCGATTCTGTGCATTTTATACTTCTTTGTATAGCCCTATCTAAATATTTTGAAAAAAAAAATAAAGCTTTTACTTTACAAAACAAACTGAGAGAAATCAAAATCTGTGTTGCACTAACTGATAAAATCCTATTCTGTATTTTGCCTCTGCCTAGAATACTCTCATTACTACCCTTGACATGGGAAATAAAATTATTCTTTGCTTCAGATGAGTTTTTAGTCATTTTTGGTTCAGAAAAAAACAACAACCTAAGATGGAGATGATAAAAGAGTAATTATAACAGTAGTTTGATGGGAGACTGAATTTGGGTTTTTCCTAGATTCTACAATGCTGGACCAATTGAAAAACATCTCAGATCAAAATAACCGAAATATTTTGTTGTACTTTGTATTTATGATACAAATATTAAACTACTTACAGGTCATGTGACCTAAAATTTGAGTTACAGGAACCTGCTTCAGGAAAAAACTCATAATATTGCACATGAAAAGCTCTTTACATTTTAAAATATCATTCAATCAATTTCTTACAATGTGCTTATTTTCTACAAATTTTACAAAGAACCAAATTATGTTTATGAACACATACTGACTTTAAAATAAACCTGGAGCCATTCCCCAAATTCAAGGTTATATATTTCTAGCTTACAGGAGAATTAAATTAATCATCTTAGTAATCAGAAATTTTAGCTGAAACTGATAAATAATACTGCAATTTTAAACAACTATTTGATTTAACAGAATTTGATTTACACATACAGTAACACAGTATGTATACACAAAATGAACAAGAGCACCGCCAAACGGGGCAATATATGCCCGAAGGGTTACATCAGAGGATGGGACCAAAATTTAAAGAACTTGACATGAACAACATAAAAGAAGAAATTACAAAAAAAAAATAATTTCTAAGTCCACAAAAAAATTCTTAGCAGGTAAAGTTATGTCAAAATACATCTAAAAATTGGATGTTCCATCCATGTTGTACCACGGAAAAGTGGTCTCGGCTTTTCCCTACTGCCAATAATAAAAAAGTTTCAAAATAAGCTATTTATAGTAACAAGAAAGGGAAGTAATTCAAAAAGAAAATTATTGTAAGAGAACAAAAAGGGATCTGCCAAATAAAAACAAGAGCACTGCAATGCAGAGCAATATACATAAAGCAAAGTCATATATGACCTTTGACCCCTAAGTGTGACCTAAGTGTGACCCTGACCTTGAAGCAATTCATCCAATACATGTGCTCTGCACGTCGCCTCAGTGTGGTGAACATTTGTGCCAAGTTTCTTTCAAGGTGTTCAAGAGTTACAGAGCGGACACAAAATTGCTAACGAATGGACGGACAGACAGACACTGGGACCATAACATAATACGTCCCTTCGGGTGTATAACTAGTATTCAAGCATATACATAAAATAATGAAAGCATAATACTTAATATAAATGGAAAAGAAAATAAAAACACTTTCTCTATAACTTTGTTTTCTGGAAGTATCTGGACAATTTTCTCCTCCTCTCCCCACACATTTATACATAGGCTGACAAAATCCCATTTTTCCCTGTTTTTGCATTACAATTGTCCAAAGGTATTTTGTCAAACATATTTCTCTAAAATAACACAGTCACATGGCTAAAATGTATATATGTAACAAGGCATATAATAGCCTTATAGCTAAGTTTTAGTCTGTGTAAGTACAGACAAATGTCACATTAAAATGTCCTCCTTAGGAGGAAACCTTACAACTAATCTAAAATTAACAACAATGAATGTAAAATAAAAAAAATACTTATATACTTAACATATTTGTAAAAGTGGTTAATATCTCATTATCATATTCTGTGAAGCAAAGCTTGCATTGTTTTAACAAATTGAAAATTACATATTGCTATCTTAAACGAAATGTGGGTTCTCATGTTAAAAGGACCATCCGCATAAAGATATAAATAAATTTTGATGGGTTTAAAGAACATCAACACAAAGATAGGTCATATGCTGATTTTCCAGCCTTTTATAGGGGAAGAAGACTTTAGGTGTTCCTGAACACATTGTTAAGAGTAAAAATTAATTTTTCTCAGTATTTGAGACAGTTCAGCAAAGAAAATTAAAATCCACTGTTCTAGAAGGGTTTCTTTACATGAAATACCAGTACTCACTTCTTTTTTATTTTTTGAAGTCAAGTCTACATTTCACATCCAAATCTGTCCAAAAAGAAATTTTCTACCAAATTAAGCTTTAAAGTCTTTGAAATATTATAGCCCTATTTTCATTTTCTAAATAAGTTGTTTTTTAACAATAATATTCAACAAATACTATTTTTGCCAATTTTCACAATCAAAGCAATATGTGATTTCAAAACTCCCATGTTCAACAAAAAGCATCATATTCAATAATTAAACAGCTACAAGTACGAACACTTAATATAAAGGTAAATATGTCTAATGTCTTATCAAATCAGGAAATTACATAGATGCAAAATTTACGGTACTTACTGGTTGGGACCCAGTAGCTGGACACATTTTCATATTTCGGCTCCATTATTTCCTAAAAATATATATCTGACATAAATGAAGCCCAGACTGCACAAACTTCAGCTCCTTCCGCATCTGATGTGGTAATCAGCGTTGCATTGTGACGTAAAATATGGGTTCCATGGGGTCCCAAAAAGAAGTTATTTTCCCCGTGAGGTAAACCAGTAGCTGGACAAATATTCTGATGATGTTTTGCTGTTTTTTTGATATCGAAATAAGTGATTAAACTATTTTTACACATTTCTTTATCATTAATCTCTCCAAAAAATGCACATGAAACATAACCAGACGTTCAATAGCAGCTTCGAAAGCAAACAGAGGCTGACTATAAAAAACTGTAATTTCCTCTAACACGAATTCTTGATAATTCTAATAGATATAGAATAAAATTAGTGCAAAAATCGACAGCCCTGCATTTTATGTAACTATTACCGTGAAATTAAAAGTAGCACGTGTTATAAGCAGACAATCAATATGTAGTTTAATTATTCCTTCCCCACTTGATACCTCAACAAATGTAAACTACTGTGCATGCGCAATGCTATCTTTAAGCCCCTTTAAGACAGAAAGTTGTTTTGTAAACACAGGTGAGATATCACCACAAAACCTAACATAATACAGCCTTGTAATATAGTGGTTTGTTGTAAACATGAAGAACAATCATTTAAATGATCTAGAGGAAAGAATTACGCGAGTAACAACGAAATAAAGCGGTTATCAAATGTGTCCGGAAAATAGTCCAGTCCGGATACTGGTTCCCAACCAGTACAGTAAAAATTAAAGTGTCACTTCAGGAAACATGGTCCTTTTCAACATGAAATCTCACAAATATATGCGAGGGCAAAATAAAAACCAGCATGGACTGAGATCAGTGATTTCATTAGCCAGACAGAGACCCATAAAAATGACTTGTTAAAGGATACAAATCAGTTTTTCAAGTAATATGTTTAAAAAAAAGATTAAGTAATACTGTTAATAAATATCTAATACAACAACTATTTGGATTCTTAATGTATGTGAACATCTGTTTCAAAAAAATTATTGAAAACCTTGAATCAACAGCTTTTCTCAAGACAATTTAAGATATAACCTCACTGAGCCCTACAGTTACAGTCTAAGGACATCATGAAATTTCAACAAAGTAAGAAACATGGGCTGCTTATAAAACACACATGAATTACTGATGGCCTGACGGAGGTAACTGGGTGTGAAACTTGCCTGACCGAGGTAACTGGGTGTGTTACTTTCAATCACAAGTATGCTGTAACCTTGGTTGAGGTCATTTAGTGGCCATAAGCAGATGTTTAATGGCAACAGGCCCAAGCATTCTCCAATAATTGAAGATCATTAACCATATGTAGTTGCGAGGTCATTGTGACCTTGATCTTTAACCCACTACCATCCCAAAAACAACAGTGGTTATCTGCTAACTGCAAACAATCATCCTATGAAGTTTGAAGACTGTGGGCCAAAGCATTCTTTTCATTATTAAGCAGAAACAACCTTTTTAGGTTCAAGGTTACATTGACGTTGATTCCTTAGCTTCTTAACTTTAGAATATTAGTGGTCATCTAATGATAACAGGCAATCAGTCTAAGAAATTTGACATCTGTACACGGAAGTGTTCTTCAGTTACTGAGCAGAAACCACTTTCTGTCTCAAGGTCATCTGACCAAGATTTTGGCCTACCAACCACAAGAACAATCATCAAAGGGGTCATCTACTGACCACAGGCAGTTATCCTATGCTTGATGACTGTGGGAACCATTTTCAATGTCAAGGTTATTGTGCCCTTGACCTTTGATCTACTGACCTCCAAAACCATAAGGATTGTTGACAGACCAAAGGCAGTCATCTAATTATGTTTGACTACTGTAGGCCTAAGTATTCACAAGTTACTGATTGGATAACAAATGTCTTACAGACCGACCGCCTGACCTACCAACAGCTAAACAATATACTCCCTCTTCTTGAAAGGGAGGCATAATTACTCTTAAGAGGTTATATTATGGTAACAGTGGATGTTACCCATAATTATCTGTCTTCTCGACCTAAAACGGTGCCATAAAATTTTGTAACTATCAAACATGACTAAAAACTATCACAATTTACACCAGTCTTTCCTTAATTTCACACAAAAAATACAGGAGTATCACAAAAGTTACATTTATCCTATCCCAAAAAAAGCATAAAAAATATCAACAACTTCATAAAACAATATCATCATTTCATCTAACAAAGCCTGATTCAATACAAATTGACTCCATCAAAACAGTACATGTACTTTTTATTACAGGCAAGCTTAATTTGCTCGAACTCGGATAATTCAAACACCACCCTTGGCTTAAACTCATTGTCAGGTCCCGACAAAATTCCTAAATAATGTATATTGTTCAATAGCTCAAACTACCAATAACAAACAAATTTTGCCTGTCCAATGGAGTTGAGCGAACAAAGATGACTGTATATAATACAGATACTTTAAATAATTGGCAGTTAACCCTTATCATGCTAAACATGACTTATTCTGCCTTTGCCACCAGTGTAGATCATGATCAGCCTGCACATCCATGCAGTCTGATCATGATCTGCACTGTTTGCCATTCAGTCAGTTTTCATTTGTAAGCACCCCTTTTAGCAATTAATGGAACTGTCCAAATTGAAAGATGGACATGTTCATTATAGAAATTTTGCAGGGTAAGGGTTAACATACCAAGTCAACTGATAAGTAACAAGTACATAATCTACACACTGAATTGTAATTTATTACGTTTTCTTCCAAGTCTTTAATACAACAACAAATGCCATCAGTTTAACTTACTATTGCTTGTTATGAATATGAAACATTTATTAAATGACTTGAATGGAAAGCAGTAATATAAGATTCTTTCACTGGTTGTAGGTGCAGATGGGAATATCCGGCCTCGAGGGTAACTGTTTAGGCGGTAATGAGGCTCCCTGCCGACTTACCGCCTAAACAGTTACCCGAGAGCCAGATATTACTATCTGCACCTATAACCAGTGACAGAATCTTTTTCTTGCATACCGATTTCAAGAAATAATAATAAAAGTAAAATCAATCCAACGGCTTTCTTTTTAGAACTATTTATTATGGCAGTGTATTTAAACAAAGCGCGGGAAACCAACATCCGTAAACAGGAAAGACGTCATGACATTTCAAAACAAGTAACAATGTTTAGTTCCGGTTTTTTTTTATCAGTTGCAGCGTAACGTTATGAATTTTTGATAAAATAACGTGATTTGAATCGAGAAATATATTACCCGAAACCAACAGGAACTGTAAAGGTATTGAATTTTTATTCTGTTTTTTAAATAAAATATATATTACTATATAAATCTTCTACATATATGTAGTTCGTAATAAGTCATTTACAGCACGAGAGTCATCTTACACACTGGGGTGTAAGACGGATTTTTCCAGCACCGGCAAAGATACCGGAAATCTCCGTCTGGTATGCATGAAAAGCTTATCTCGAATGTTGGATAAAATCCCTCAACCCACTATCATGACAAACCTGGACAAAATCTCCATCTGATATTATACAGTTGTGGATTTATGTTGAGGTTGATACACAGTGTTGTTAACCTGCCTGAAAGCAGTACTGACCAAGGAACATTAACACTCTGCACAAAGCCTTGTTGAGTGAATATGTGTGCAACAATTCAGAATAATATTTTCAAGCATATATGAGTCAGATAAAGTACAAACCTACAAGCTAACAAGAATCTACAAAATGCAATTTGAATGATTCCTGCATTTTATTTTTATTCCTGCATTTTAACAGTTTTACTTTGGTACATGTATTTCCTTTTATTTTTCTCTCTTGCTACCATCATCTATAAGGAAGCTTTAAGGTGCATCACTCTGGTTCCTGGCTTTGTTGCATCTACCACAGTCCAACGATGACTCGGCTCAAAATCCTTGCTAGCAACATCTTTTATCAGCTGCTCCAGCGACTGAAGTAGGTAGTCACAGTTCTCCTTCGAGAAACACATTGGTGGCTTCATTTTCAGCACATTGTCATAAGGCCCATCTGTGCTCAACAGAATTTTGTAATCTTCTTTCATTCTGTATATAGGAAAATATGTAACTGATACAATAGAAACACAACAATCGTTCATTCAGTGTAAACATGTACTGTATAAGTGGAAAATCCGCAACGTGGAAATGTTAGCAAATTTCGTGATAAATTTATTTATTTTGTTGGGTTTAATGTTGCACCAACACAATTACAGTTCATATGGTGACTTTCCAGCTTTAACATTGGAGGAAGAACCTAGGTGCCCCTCCGTGCATAATATTCCATCACGAGCGGGCACCTGGGTAGAAACACGACCTTCCATAAGCCAGCTGGATGGCTTCCTCAATTCAACACCCCGAGTGAAACTCGAACCCACATTGATGAGGGGCAAGTGATTTGAAGTCAGTGACCTTAACCACTCAGCTACGGAGGCCCCTAATTTCGCAATTGAAGAATGTTGTGAAAGTATAAGCCAGTATAAGTTTCCATGTTCATCAAGACAAGTCATTAAAGTCAAGTAAAGATAAACAAACTAAGCTTTTGTACTTAAGTTTTCAGGGAATTGCAGAATGTCTGGAAATGGCAATTTGCTACCTTTTTAACGCATGAATATATCCACCTATACAGTAACACATTGCAGCATTTCAGATGAAGTTATGATCAAAGATCATTTAGTGATGTATTCATGACAATTAAAATGTAAGCAATTTCAGTTTTGTAGCATAAAACTGCTTAAAAAAGGGTTGTTTAAACAGAGATGTAAATGTGTTTTAATTGAGACGTTTTCACTCAACAGCTGTTAAAACACATTTTTGTATTATTTGTACAAAAATGAAAAAGGTCCTTTCAAGAATGCTTCTCACCAAGTTTGGCTGGGACCTGTCATGTGGTCCATGAGACAAAGTTGTGTAAAGGTTTTCCAATTTGCACTTTATGGCCCGAAGTTGCACACCTGACTTTGAATGTTTGAACTTGAATACTTGTACGACATATTGAGTGCCTCCATTTGAACAAAATTAGGAGAAGACCTTATATTAATGCTACAGAACAAGTTTGATAAAAATCCATCAAGCTGTTCGTGAGAGGAAGGCATTCTAAAGTATTTCTATTTTTAGCTCTAGCCGCCCCATAAAGGGTAGAGTACCCCCACTTGAACAAACTTTGGAGAGGACATTATAACAAGAGCTGTCACAGGAGACAGGGCGCTCGACTATTTCGATGCTGGATAGTGAAACTGGGCACATCTGAGGAAACTGGAGCTGTCACTGGAGTGTTTAATGACTCCAATGGTCGATGAAGATATTGCACAATAGCTTGAGCCTGTGTCAAAAATATTAAGTAATAAGAGAGGTAAAGATAAAGTGTATCAAAACACTATATAAGTATAATTCTAAGCAAAAAGGGGGCATAATTCATAAAATATTGGTGCAAGAATTGTGCCCCTTGTGTCATATGATGTGGGTGATGATGTGCAACAACTACTTCAAGTTTGAATCAAATGCATTTCATAATAGCTGAGGAAGAGTGGAAATGCATCAAAATTAACCTTAAATTCTAAGTAAAAGGGGGCATAATTCATGAAAAATTGGTGCCAGAGTTATGCACCTTGTGTCATATGATATGGGTGATAAGCTGGAACAACTATATTAAGTTTGAATCAAATCCATTTAGTAATAACCGAGATAGAGTGTAAGTGTATCAAAACTTTAACCTGAAATTCTAAGTAAACAAGCAAATTTGATGAATTGGTATCCCCCGCCGAAAGGGGTTGTGGTGAGGAATGGCAAAAAAATATATCCGGCAAAAGGTTAAGGATGTTACTAAGAAGGAAATAATTTCATTAGTCAAAATCAATTTAATAGAAAACGAAAATGGGGTGGGGGGATGCAAGATTGGGGTAGTGGGTATGACTGGGTAGAGGAGTGAGGTGGGGGAACAGTACAACTTTGCATGTTGATAAATATTCATGGAAGGTTTGAAAAAAAATTATAAAAAGGAATGAAAAAATGTTTATTTCAAGTTTTATGCAATTCTACCTGCTAGTTACTGAGAAATGGCTGCGGACGGACATTTTTCATTAAATCAAAGGCAATAACTCTAAGGGAAATTGACCAATCAAAAAAAACAACTTGACGGGCATCATCGCAGTATGTTGGTTCATGTTTAGTTCAAGTTTCATTAAATTCTACCTGCTAGTTACTGAGAAATGGCTGCAGACGGATGCACGGACGGACAATGCCATTTTAATACCCACCTCCCAATTTAATTGGCGGGGGATAATAAAAAGGGGGGATATTTCATGAAAATTGGTGCCAGAGTTATGGCCCTTGTGTCATATGATGTGAGTGATGATGTTGAACAACTATATTAAGTTTGAATCAAATCCATTTAGTAATAACTGAGATAGAGTGAAAGTGTATCAAAACTTTAACCTAAAATTTTAAGTTAAAAAGGGGGATAATTCATAAAATACTGGTGCAAGAGTTATGGCTCTTGCGTCATATAATGTGAGTGATGATGGTGAACAACTATTTTAAGTCTGAATCAAATCCATTTAGTAATAACTAAGATATAGTGAAAGTGTATCAAAACTTTAACCTTAAATTTTAAGTAAAAAAGGGGGATATTTCATCAAATATTGGTGCAAGAGTTATAGCTCTTGCGTCATATAATGTGAGTGATGATGTTGAACAGCTATTTTAAGTCTGAATCAACTCCATTTAGTAATAACTAAGATATAGTGAAAGTGCATCAAAACCTAGGTAAAAGGGGGAATAATACATTAAATATTGGTACCAGAGTTATGGGCCTTGTGTCATATGATGTGGGTGATGATGAGGAATAACTATTCCAAGTGTAAAGCAAATCCATCAAGTAATTACAGAGATAAGGAGAAAAAAGAGAAAGTGTAAAAAAAACTTTATCCAAGGTGGGGAAGCTGAAAGGCAAAGACGCTGACGCTGGGGTGAGTAGGATAGCTCTCCATATACTTCATATATTCGAGCTAAAAATGCTACAGACCAGGTCTGATGAAGAATGGTCAAGAAGTTCATGAGAAGAAGTTTTTTTTTATATTTTTAGTCTAGCTGTCACTAAAGGTGTCAAGCGGAACCAATTCGAACATGTTAGTGACCACATTTGGTGTAATGATGAAAAGAAGTTGTAGAGGAGATGTTAAGAAGATGTAAAACTGTGGACAGCGGACACTGGACTATCTACCTAAACTAAAAGTTCACCCTGAATCTTCATTTCAGATGAGCTAAAAAGTTATGTAAAGGTTTTCTTTTTCAAGCTTTGATTGCTCTTATATGCATTCAAGCAAAGCCATTTAATCTGATGTATTTGTCAAACAAACATAACTTATGTCAAATGGTGACGTTTTCAGCTCTTAATGGAACTATCACCAGGTTAATTAGAAGTAGTTGTTTGAAGTTGTTTCTATTTTCAGCTCTGGTGGCCTCCAAATGCAGTCAAGGAAAAGCACTTGAAACTTGTCCAAGGATGCTACAGACCAAGTTTGGTGGTCATCTATGAAGCTGTTCACTGGATGTCATTTTAAGCATTTGCTGGTTTTAGTTTGGGCAGACTTTATGTGCAGTCAAGTGTGACTATTTATACAAAAGTGGGAAAAATCAATCTAAGGAAACTACAAATCAAGTTTGGTCATAATCTATGAAGCAGCTCATGAGAAGAAGTTGTGTACAAGTTTTTTCTATCCTTTGGCTTTGCAAATCTTGAACACCAATATGCCAAAGTTTGAAACCATTTGAATGAATTGAGAAAGGCCTATACCAGGATGCAACAAACTGTGCTAATAAACAAATTTATAACAACAGGAGGGCCAAGCTGGCCCTAGGTCGCTCACCTGAGAAACATACCATAACATTGTATACATGTTTGACCTAGTGATTTCATGGAAACAAATATTCTGACCAAGTTTCATTAAGATTGGACCAAAAATGTGGTCTCTTGAGTGTAAACATGTATATTCTTTGATTTGACCTAGTGACCTTGTTTTTGACCCAACATGATCCAGATTCGTGCTTGTCCAAGACTCCATAAAAACAAACATTTTGACAAAGTTTCAGGAAGGTTGTAGCAAAAAAGTGGCCTCTTAGAGTATATACAAGCTTTTCCTTTGATTTGACCAGATGATCTAGTTTTTGACCCATCATGACCCAGATTCAAACTTGACCTAGAGGTCATCCAGACAAACATTGTGATCAAATTTCATGAAGATCCAGTGTAAAATGCAGTCCTTATTGCATACACAAGGTTTTTCTTTGATTTGACCTTGCAATCTACTTTTCGACCCAAAATTACCCATATTCAAACTTGACCTAGATTTCATCAAGGCAGCCATTCTGACTAAATTTTATGAATATCCAGTGTAAAATGCAGCCCCTATTGCATACAAAAGGTTTTTCTTTGATTTGACTGGGTGACCTAGTTTTTGACCCAAGATGACCTATATTCAAAGTCTACATTTCATCCTGACAAACATTCTGATCAAATTTCATTAAGATCCGGTGTAAAATGCAGTCCCTATTGCATACACAAGGTTTTTCTTTAATTTGGCCTAGTGACCTAGTTTTTGAACCCAGATGACCTATTTTCAAACTTGGACTAGACTTGATCAAAACAATCATTCAGACTAAATTTCATGAAGACCAATTGAAAAATACAGCCTCTATCGCATACAAAAGGTTTTTCTTTGATTTGACCTAGTGACCTAGTTTTTGACCCCAAATAACCCATATTCTAATCTGACCTAGATTTCATCAAGGAAATCATTTTGACTAAATTTTATGAATATCCAGTGTAAAATGCAGCCCCTATTGTGTACACAAGTTTTTTCTTTAATTTTACTGGGTGACCTAGTTTTTTATCCTGGATGACCCATATTAAAATTTGACCTAGATTTCATCAAGACAAACATTCTGATTAAATTTCATGAAGGTCTGGTGTAAAATGCAGTCCCTATTGCATACACAAGGTTTTTCTTTGATATGACCTAGAGACCTAGTTTTTGACCCCAGATGATCCTTATTCAAACTTGACCTAGATTTCATCAAGGAAATCATTTTGACCAAATTTCATGAAGATCAATTGAAAAATACAGCCTCTATCGCATACACAAGGTTTTTCTTTGATATGACCTAGAGACCTAGTTTTTGACCCCAGATGACCCATATTCTAACTTGGCCTAGATTTTATCAAGGCAATCATTCTGACCAAATTTCATGAAGATCAATTGAAAAATACAGCCTCTATTGCATACACAAGGTTTTTCTTTGATTTGACCTAGTGACCTAGTTTTTGACCCCATATTCAAACTTGGCCTAGATTTTATCAAGGCAATCATTCTGACCAAATTTCATGAAAATCAATTGAAAAATACAGCCTCTATCGCATACACAAGCTAAATGTTGACAGACGACGGACATCGAGTGATCACAATAACTCAACTGAGCATTGCTCAGGTGAGCTAAAAAAAACACTAACTTTTTAATGATATACTTGGCTTCTTCAGTGGCAGGTTCTCGTGTCTTCCTGTTCCTTACAAAGTCAATACCAATGAACAGCCCATGTCCACGAATGTCGCCAATTATAGAGTATTTCTCCATTAATTTTGCTGCCTGCGCCTTCATGTAGTTACCTACTTCCAGTGCGTGTTTCTGAAGGCCTTCTTTTTCGATGACATCATATACCGCTAAGGCAATGGCACATGACACAGGATTACCACCAAACTGTAATGCATGTGAAATTCTGCAAATGCATTTATATACGCTCTACTATAAAATACTTGTAAAGTTATGTAAAAGACAAACACAGTGGAAGACAAAACAAACACAGAGGAACACAAAAGTCAAACACAGTGGAAGAAGTAGCACAATGACATTTCTCTGGAAAACATTCAAACAGAATTTGAAAATACTTGATCTGTCCATAAAATGGTCTGTTTTACAAATTAACAAAGGGTCATAACTCCATAAGTACATCTACACTTTGTGGAGGAGGACTGGAACCAACACTACCTAATCATGAATAAGGAGTTTGACACATGATTCTGAGATGCATGCAAAGACAAGAGCAAATCTATATATAAAGTACAAGAGGACCATGAAGGCCCTATATTACTCACCTGATTCAATGGGAACATGATTTCTTTGTAGAGGACCTCTGCACTATGCTATATGCCAAATATGGGTGGGGAAAAATATTACTCCAGGGGCATGATTTGAACAAACTTTGCAGAGGACCACTACACAATGTTTCAAGCCAAATATTCGAGCTCCAGAGCATGTTTTAGACAAGAGGATTTTTTAAAGCTTTTCCTACATACATGTGTAAGTATATGAAAAACGAATGAACCCCTGTGCTCGCCAATTTTAACCCTACAGGAATGACTTGAACAGACTTAATAGAGGACTACTACATAATGCTACATGCCAAATACCAAAGTTCTGGGTGTTATTAGTTTAGAGGAGGTTTTTTTATGTAAGTCTATGTAAAAGAAGTGAGTCCAAAGCTGGGCCAATTTTAAACCCAGGGGCATGATTTGAACAACTTTGGTAAAAGAACACTAGACAATGCTACATGCAAAACATCAGAGCTCTAGGCTTTGCAGTTTGGAGAAAAATTCAGTTTTGAGTGTTGCCAGTCCAAAGGGGTTATACTTATAACAGACAGAATGTATTCCTAAGCAAGACAGTTCTTCAGTTCAAATAAAAGTTTCTATTTTACAAGTTTCTGCTGCACACACAGATAAAACAATGGAATCTGTTCCTATTTTACATCAAAGTTTGACCAATAGTACCAAGATTATCTAAACCTACAATAAAACAGGAAGGAACTTACAGTATTGAAGTATTGCATTCCACATTGTTTGAAGGCCTCTGAGATTTCACGAGTTGTCACAACAGCTGACACAGGGTGCCCATTTCCCATAGGTTTACCCATAGTTACAATGTCAGGGACTACATCTGCAAAAATATTTAATTTCTATTCCAATATGATTCGATTTGTTGAAGACTAAATATTGTGTGTTTAATGTTTGTATGTCAAAATCATTATGTCAATACATCAAACATCATAGCAGCACACAGGAAAGGGAACTCACACAAAAACAGTTGGCGGATCATGTCAAGGATGTACATAATGATCCTTGATAATGTGTTAGCGAACGTGGCCATGCTTTTAGATGAATCAGAAAATTTTGAATTATCTTAGTGGGAGATGCTTCAAGAACATATCCGTGAAACTGTTTCAAAATTGGACCAGTGGTTAAAGGCTATTGTTGTTTTAAGACTTTCCTATTTATAGTTCTGTGAGCTATTTTTCCCAAACAAATTGGAAAAATTGAACAATACTGGTATATCTCAAAGACATTCATGGTTATCAAGTGTATGAAGCTGTACTGTAATCCCTAAAGAAACTAGAGCTATCACTAAAGGTGATGAATGTACCCCCCCCCCCCCCCCATGCACTGACACAGTACATTGCAATTTGATGCACACAAGATTGCATAATTATGTGGACTGTATGTATATAGACTGTATGTATACAGTATAGTACCATGACAACTAGGGTTGGTACTGATCACTTGTGTGAAGTTTCATTAAATTGTGTCAAGGGGATAAGGAGAGATGGTGCGCACAAGATTCGTCTACGGACAGATGGACAGACAGACAACCTGAAACCAGTATACCCCCCCTTACAACTTTGTTGTGGGGGGGGGGGGGGGTACAATAAAGCCATCCACCTTTGTCCATCCCAGAAAAAACAAGCCATGTACAGCTACATTTCATGGTGATCATGTGTAATTTCTATGGAATCCCTTACAAAATGTTGTAGTTTGCTTCAAAACTTTTTTTGCAGTTGACCAACTAACCAACTGGCCGAGAAACAGTTAGGTGATACTATACTCCCCTCACTATTTTTAACTCTGTTTTGAAAGGTATAAATATACAGACAAGAGGGCCATGATGGCCCTATATTGCTCATCTGAGTCTACTTAAACCATGTGTCCCCCGTGGCAGGGTCATTTTTAACCGAGGGGGATAACAATCTTGGTAAAGGACTACCATATGATGCTACATACAAAATATCAAAGCCCTAGGCCATGTGGTTTTGTACAAGAAGATTTTCAAAGTTTAGCTATGTAAGTATATATAAACCATGAGAGCCCCAGGGTGAGGCCAAATTTAACCCTAGGGGGATAAGTTGAACAATCTTGGTAGAGGACCACTAGGTAATACTACATACAAAATATCAAAGCCCTAGACTCTGTGGTTTTGGACAAGAAGATTCTCAAATTTTTTCCTTATACAAGTCTATATAAACCATGTGACCCCTATGGCGGGGCCATATTTGACACTAGTGATATAATTTGAACAATCTCGGAAGAGGCTCTCTAGGTGATGGTACATACCAAATATCAAAGCCCTAGGCCCTGTGGTTTTGGAGAAGAAGATCTTCAAAGTTTTTCCCCATATAAGTCTATATAAACCATGTGAGCCCCAGGGCAGCGCCATATTTGACCATAGTGATATAATTTGAACAACATTGGTAGAGGACCACTAGATGATGCTACATACCAAATATCAAAGCCCTATGCCCTGTGGTTTTGGACAAGAAGATTTTCAAAGTTTTTCCCTACAGAAATCTATACAAACCATGTGAACCAGGGCAGGGCCACATTTGACCCTGGGGGATAATCTGAACAATCTTGGTAGAGGCTCTCTAGATGATGGTACATACCAAATATCAGAGCCCTAGGCCCTGTGGTTTGGGCGGGGCCATATTTGACCCCAGTGGGATAATTTGAACAATCTTTGTAGAGGACCACTAGATGATGTTACATACCAGATATCAAAGCCCTAAGCCCTGTAGTTTTGGACAAGAAGATTTTTAAAGTGTTTTTTCGGTTGCCATGGCAACCAGAGTTCTGTACGGAATTCAATTCTTTGAACAATTTTTAAAGCAAACTGTCTAAGGAACATTCCTGTGAGGTTTCATCAAAATTGGCCTGGTGCTTTAGGAGATGTTGTTTAAAGGAAATGCTGACGCACGACGCAGGACGACTGACTATAATTGCTCACCCTTGAGCACTTCCGTGCTCAGGTGAGCTAATAAGGGAGATAAAATCTTGAAAATCTCCTGTTGCTGATTGGATGTTTAAGCTAACTAAACTATAATTTTAGACAATTACCTTGCACCTGAAATGCCCAAAAATGACTGCCTACACGTCCAAAGCCAACCTGTACCTCGTCTGCAATACAAACTCCACCTGCTTCTCTCACATGTCTGAATATAGTAAAAAGCAGTCGATATTTATCAGAATAAATGTAGATTAAAATTACATTACTTTTTCACAAAGGTGAAGAAAAGTAAAACTCCACTTTCATGTGAAGGCCACAGATTTGGAAAACAGCAGTAAATCTGCCTGATTTGAAAGATGATGATAAAAATTATGTTGAAAATGAAATCACAGTTTATGATTATATTATATCAAACTTTAGTACAACACCAGGGACAATTACTTTATCTCACAGCAGTTTATGGCTGCATTATTTCACAGCAGATGACTGTATTATTTCATACCTATGATTATGCATTATTATGAGATTTATGAAGGCATTTTGCATGATTATAAGAAGCGAATCTGCATTAAAGCAGTGCAACCAGATTATCTACTGGCAACCACTACTGGATGCACATACCATTAAACATGTTCACCGCTGTTTGAATACATCTGCGGATGTCTCTAAATTGCTTTTTGTACTTTTAGCATGTGTAAATGTTGAGTTCTGCTCAACCCGGGGCTAGAGGGCGTGGACGGTAGCATGCATTTCCACTACCGTCGATGAACAGGCTCAATCAAACTGAGCCTGCAACATTTTCGGTTTTTTTTGTGTTGAGCGACCTGTGAAGTTTCCACTTTTCTCTATTTTAAAACCCTGTAAAATATCCATTAAAATAGGAAAAACCATTAATTAACCCCATTAATTCTTGCATCACTTTATTTAACAGGTTTCACAATATTAATGGGTTACATGTCAAAATGTCATTAAAACACCCATTTTTGACCATGAATCATGCCATTAAAAATTTAGTTTGGCAGCTAAAAAAGTTAATGGCTTTGAAAAAATAGTGAAATTCTGTATATTTTGAATTTAACAGGATTATTCATGGCACTTAAATTTGATTTAATGCCCATTAAATGTTCAGGTTCTGTACAATTTCATTTAAAAGTAAACTTAATGGCCCTAAACAGCAAGGTGATGCCAATTAAATCCTTCATTCTGTAAAATGTGATTCATATATTTTCTTTTTATGGTTTTTGGCTTGCACTCCCATTGAATGCTTATAATTCCAGTCCCATATTGTTCTAAAATGGACTTTAATCACAATAAATACATACTAGCACACATCATCTATAATATATCATGATGTTATATTTAGTTGCATTAAAGTTATTTCCCCTTGATGCAGTTACGCCATTTTTTTCAAATGTTTGCCAAATTGTGTTCCTACAAAACATTGGATTCATTTCAATGAAAGTCGGATGAAAACATATTAATTTATTTGATAACATCAATCTACATTATTTTGGTAAGTGTAAATATATATTGATGCATGCCACTTTTTCTGTTTTTTTTTTGTTTTCCTGTCTAAATAATCAGCATTTGTATAAGAGAATGAGTGGGGTAAGGAATTTACATTATAAAATGTGTTCAGACCAGTTTAGATTTTCAAATTCATTTTCCAATCCTTGTGTAGAAAGTAAGGTTTATAGAGAAGTGAACAGTACCCATGATTGTGAAGATTTACAGTCTGATTTAAATTCATTTGGGGCATGGGCAGACCAATCGCTTCTTTGTTTCAATGAATCAAAGAGTGTGGTATGCTTGATCGGGGAGGGGGAAAGCTACTTGTGATGCAATCCCTCAAACATTTGCTCTTAGCTATTTAAGTGCATGCACCTGAGCGCAAAGTACTGAAGTAGAGCTAAGTTGTGATTGCTCATTGTGCGCTGACATTGCCATCAACAGTTGCTTTTTGAATACACCTGATGCCTAATGTCTGTACCAATAAAAACTTGGTCAGAATGTTTGTCAATATTATAATGCTGAATAGTTAAAAGTACCCACATGGTCACTTGATCTATTAAACCAGTACCTGTAAACCCTTCTCAGTACAACACAATTTTACAATACAATATCCATTTATTTTCTCATTTCGTATGAACATATGACAGAATAAGGATACAATATGACAATATGTACAAGGCTGTTAACATGTGTTTACATTACAAAATAATGAGAGAAAAAAGAAGAAACAAATATTCTAGCATTTTACAGTAAAAATTAATGCCCCCATTAGTTCTTACTAATTAATGTGGAATTAAGGGGTATTTTTTTAATGGCACATTAGTTTCATGCCAATTAAAAATTTTCACAGAGTTTTAAGGAGCCTGTTAACTTACTTTAATGGTTTATTTTAAGCAGCTTTTCATGGCCATCAGTCATTTTAACAAGGTATATTTTACCAGGGTTTTAATATACTTATTTCATGGCTTTTTAATGTATGGCATTAAAACTATGGTCATGAAAATCCCATTACATAGTAAGAAGTAATGGGTGAATTTTAATGGTGACCTGTTAAAACTCTGTTAAAAACGTTTGAAAAAATTAAGGCCAATTTCATGACCCTTTTAATGGCATGTGCATGCAGTAGTGTTAACCAAGCAGAACCGTTTGAACAATTTTGGTAAAGGTCCATCCAAGGAACATCCACGCCAAGTTTCATCAAAATCCTTCAGTGGTTTTGGAGGAGATGTCGTTTAAACACAACTGTTGATGACAACGGAAGAACGAACTTGATGGAAGGATACACACACGACGAACGTTGGACACAGCGTGATCACAAAAGCTCACCATGAGCACTTTGTGCTCAGGTGAGCTAAAAATGCCATAGCAGAATGATGAGTAGCTATCATCACTTGCCTTTAGTACAGCTATTTCTTTTTCGATTTCACGTTTGAAATACTGACAACCTAAATTATATATTAACTGCAAATGTAATAGCTATTTACGGGTGATTGCTTTTTACAACCGAAAACATTCGCTAACTTTTTCTAATATTTGTGAGATTTTTATAATGCAAACATTATTCCCTAATTAAGGAGAGGTCACTTCACAGTCAGAAGGTCAGATACATCTGAAAAATATCGTTTGTAATTTTTAAGATTCTGTTTGTTTCTTTGACAATTAGTGTTTAAGTCCGCCCCATTCCCATACCCACACCATTTGCCTTTCATGGCTCGTATTCACACCCCAGAAAATCCTGGCTACCCCTATATTTATTAACCACTTTCACTTGTTTGACCTTTTTCATTATTATGATACTGGCAGTTATTGTTTATCAATAGAATCAAATTATCAAGTTTTCACTATATAACTAGAACTGCTTTTGAGAAAAGCGCATGTCTCCCACAACTGCCTAATCATCTGAATAGTAGTAAATGAGTCAACCATGCACCAAGACCTCAACTGCCATATCAGACTTTCAGTGCTTTAATTATCAAGAACAAATTTCAAAGGCCATAATTTCGAAGTGCCTGGGCTGATTTGGCTAGTTATCGAACTAGGCTGAGGACTTATTGGCAAACACATTTTGTTCAAGTTTGGTGAAGATCGGATGAGTAATGTTCGACTTAGAGTGCGGACAAGATTTGTGACAGACAGACACACAGACAGACACATACACACACACACAGACAGGAGTAAATCCATATGTCTCCCACACCACTGTGTGGTGGGAGACATAATTCTAACATGGCTCGATTTGATTTCCAGTTAAAAAAAAGAAGAAAATCAAGCTCTGTATATTCTGCGATAAACAACGGTTGACGCGCGGACCGGTAAGAGAACATTATGACGTCAAAATGCCGCATGACGTCCGATACAATACTCCTCGGGTAAATGAAGTCAAGCATAATATTTATTAAAATATGTCAATGACCATGTCAGAATGAAAACAATCAAGGCCTTCTTGTGATTTATCATTAATTTACCATGGATCATCGTTTAGATGCTTCAGTATTTAACCACTCAGGCTAACGCCCTCGTGGTTCAAATCCTACCCATCTGAACTCTGAACAGTAGTAAATTAGTCGATAAACCACTCAAAGACCTTGATTATTTGTTAAGTATACTCAACTACCCAAACATAGTCATGATAGTGTAAAAATGAACTAGGTTATCAGTAAATATTACATAGAGTGGAGCAAAATGATGCAACAAAATATTGACAAATATTTAATGTGACACTTTTGTCTATCACAGTAAAATTTGTGTCCCAACTGTGTCAAGATCAAAGCAGAAATGTAATAAACATGATAACCTACAAGATATATTTGTAAATAAGTCTTTACTAGCAAGGTCAGGACCTCATTCACATTTAAAGATAAAACTTTGGAAATAATTTCAAATTTCAACAGGTTCAAATTACAATACCCAGAATGGAGACAATTATCAAAATTCTGTATTTTTTGAGAAATATCTTTCAGAGAGTACAAACCTTGTCTCAATAAATCTGGGAAAATTCTCATCACATAAGTTGAGATTTTGAGACTTTCCCAGCTTAAGTCAATCCGAAAAACACCTCCAGCTAAGTTTTTACTTTAAAATTCTAATGGTATTTTAACCCTTACCCTGCTAAATTTCTATAATGAACTTGTCCATCTTTCAATTTGGACAGTATCATTAACTGTTAAAAGGGGTGCTTACCAAAAATACTGACTGAATGGCGAACAGTGCAGATCATGATCAGACTGCATGGATGTACAGGCTGATCATGATCTACACTGGTCGCAAAGGCAGAATCAGCTGTGTTTAGCATGATACGGTTTAAATGCACTAAATGTGACTTTCATTCTGCATAGCTGGTATCTTTAACATTTAACCAATTCAGAAGTTGTTACTGATTGAATATATTTCAAGAGGCTGATCAATGATTTTGGTTTAAGTGGAACAAAAAAATTTCTGGAGCCGGGGACCATGCACCCTCGGAAATCATTTAGCAATTTGTACTTTACATGGTGCAATCAGATGCATACATATTTGACAAAGACCAAGTCTAAATATTTGACAAACTCATCTTTTAATATGTAGATTAACAAAACATGAAACCCAAAGGACCTAAGGACGCAAGTCATTCATTAAGCAGTCATGAAAACTATATAAAACTTTTTCTCTTCTTTTGTTGTAATAGCCCAAATATGCATATTCATTAGAACAAGCTTGAGAGAGTTCAAACAAATGGTGAAGAAGATCAAATTTGGTCCATCAAGTTTATTTCCCAAAAGGGGCCAATCAACCCCATTTGAACAAATCTACTAGAGGACTTTATATGATACTTTATATAAAGCTGCTACAGAAAATGTTTTATGTCAGAAGTTCCAATAAGCAGCCCATGAGTCATTTAAAAGTACTTTTATTTTTATCCCTAATAGCACCCTTAAAAGTGTCAACTGCCCCTATTTTAACAAATCTGGAAGAGAATCTTATAATAATGCTACAGACCAATTTGATAAAGTTACATCCAGCAGTTCATGAGAAGAAGTTGGTCATATGTATTTCTACTTTTAGCTCTAGCAGCCTCTGTCCCCCACCCCCATACAAACAAAATTTGGAGGGACCTTAACATGATGCAAAGTTTGATAAAGATCCATCAAGCAGTTCATGAGAACTTGTTTAAAGGTTTTTCGATTTCTAACTATAGCAGCCCAAAAAGGGGCAAATGTAATCCATTTGAATATACTTGATAGAGGTGTATGTCAGGACGCTAATGACCATGTTTGGTGTAATTCTGACCTGTAGTTTCTGAGGAGAAGATGTTTAAGTATAAAGGTTGATGCTGCACAACGTACAACAAATCTCCACTTATACTGATAAAAAACTAAACAATGGTTTTGACCTTACCTGTAAACCCTCTTCAAGTAGCCAGGAGGAAACACAATTTGTCCACCACAGCTTTGCATAGATTCTGCTATAAAGGCACACACATTTTTACCCCTTCCTTGAATCACTTTACAGATGTCCCCAACCTCATTTGCATATTTTTCACCGAGATCTTCACCAGGGTAGTCACAATCTGCATATTTTCCTCTGTATGTGTCTGGGCATGGGGCCTATAAATTTATTCGAACACTTGTAAAAGAAATCATTTTGATAAATAACACATACAGACCTAACTGATTCAACCTGGGGCTAGGTAAATAGTACAGTCATGTCGAGTTATAATTATAAAGGTAATGTAAATTGGTTTTGAAAACATTTTTGCATTCAAATGTATCCTTTGCATTTAAAAATAACCTTAACAATGAAAAATATGAACCAATAATTTCTATATTTGAAAGTTTTCTAAGTTCAGTGTATCGGGAAATTCTTATCATTTAACTACATTTGCGGAAGCCAGAGATATCAACTTATCCAATTTTTAAATTTTCATGTTTAGAGTATGGAAGAAGGGCCCTGTTTTTGGCACACTAATTCCAGTAAACGTTTGATTATACAGGAAATTCCAGTAGAATTCCACTCAACTTATTCTATGAAATAATGTGTTTTATCATAAAACGGATGAACTGCAGAATCTTGGTAACATAGAACAACAAAACCAAAGATGCTGCAGTTGAGGAAGTAAGATCTAGTATACAGTTTGGATATTTCTTAGTGTAATAAAAAAAATTATTATTAGGTTAGTGTTTGTAGCTTCGGTTTATACAAGTCCATAAATTATACTGGCTCATGATTAAACAGTCGTGGTCAATGTATCTTTGGTAACAATACTACAGCCCTACAATGCATAATTAAAACAAGTACAAGGGGAAATGAACAGTACTCAACATTAATTTAATTTAGATGTTTACACAGTTTAAGCTAGTACAGCATTAAAGCAATTTGTTACTCTTAATATCATCTGCAGCATCCCTTGGGATATGTAAGTGCCCTCGTCCACCTCGAAAAAAAAATATATATACAAGAGGACCATGCTGGTCCTGAATCGCTCACCTGTCCACACGCAACCCAGTTCATTGTGGCTAAGTTTCATTGAAAACCACCAAGTAGTTTCATTATTTTTAGACCTACTGACTTAGTTTTTGACCGCATGTCATAAGTTTCGAACTTGATCTAGATATCATCAAGGTGAACATTCTGACCAATTTTCATGAAGATCCATTGAAAAATATGGCCTCTAGGGAGGTCACAAGGATTTTCTATTTTTAGACCTATTGACCTAGTTTTCGATCGCACATGACCCAGTTTCGAATCTGACCTAGATATTATCAAGATAAACATTCTGACCAACTTTCATAAAGATCCCATGAAAAATGTGACCTCTAGAGTGGTCACAAGCAAAAGTTCTATTTTAAGACCTACTGAACCAGTTTTGGACCGCACATGACCCAGTTTCGAACTTGACCTAGATATCATCAAGATGAACATTCTGACCAACTTTCATAAGATCCCATGAAAAATGTGACCTCTACAGTGGTCACAAGCAAAAGTTTATGCACGAGCACACGGACGATGTAGACCTACTGACCTAGATTTTGACCGTAGTTGACCCAGTTTCAAACTTGACCTAGATATCATCAAGATAAATATTCAGACCAACTTTCATACAGATCCCATGAAAAATATCGCCTCTAGAGAGGTCACAAGGTTTTTCTATTATTTGACCTACTGACCTAGTTTTTGAAGGCACATGATCCAGTTTCGAACTTGAACTAGATATCATCAAGATGAACATTCTGACCAATTTTCATGAAGATCCATTGAAAAGTATGGACTCTAGAGAGGTCACAAGGTTTTTCTATTTTTAGACCTACTGACCTAGTTTTTGACCGCACGTGACCCAGTTTCGAACTTGACCTAGATATCATCAAGGAGAACATTCTGACCAATTTTCATGAAGATCCATTGAAAAATGTGGCCTCTAGGGAGGTCACAAGGTTTTTCTATTTTTAGACCTACTGACCTAGTTTTTGATCGCAGTTGACCCAGTTTCGAACTTGACCTAGACATCATCAAGATGAATATTCAGACCAACTTTCATACAGGTCCCATGATAAATATCGCCTCTAGAGAGGTCACAAGGTTTTTCTATTATTTGACCTGATGACCTAGTTTTTGAAGGCACATGACCCAGTTTCGAACCTGAACTAGATATCATCAAGGTGAACATTCTGACCAATTTTCATGAAGATCCGTTGAAAAGTATGGCCTCTAGAGAGGTCACAAGGTTTCTCTATTTTTAGACCTACTGACCTAGATTTTGATGGCACAGGAACCAGTTTCGAACTTGACCTAGATATCATCAAGATGAACATTTTGACCAATTTTCATGAAGATCCATTAAAAAATATGGCCTCTAGGGAGGTCACAAGGATTTCCTTTTTTTAGACCTACTGACCTAGTTTTGGACCGCACATGACCCAGTTTCGAACTTGACCTTGATATCATCAAGATGAACATTCTGACCAACTTTCATAAAGATCCCATGAAAAATGTGACCTCTAGAGTGGTCACAAGCACAAGCTTAAGCACTGACGACGGACGCCGCGCGATCACAAAAGCTCTTGTGACAGGCAAGCTAACAAAAAAGGAATAAAGCTTGCTTGAATTTATGCACATTAATAATATATGGAAGAAATGTAAAATGTACATAATTATGTAGATAATGCGGAAAAATTAAGTTTGAAACCTATACATTTGAACATTTCAATTGAATGAAATTGAAACAGAAATTTTACCACATAAACATGACGTGGACATGTGTGTACACCGTCCATCTGTACTTTCAACTTGTATGGACTGATGTCTATCATGGAGGATATATGACCATGGTAGGCACTGAAATATATTTTTTTTAATTATTAATCTTTTGTTATTCATTTAAAATATTGCTACTTCCCAGTGCAATAAATTCAAATTCTACAATTCTTTCCTTGAAAATCAAATACAATCAATGGTTACCAACAATTTACTCTCAAAAAAATATTCACAGTCAGAAACTGAGCTACATAATAAATTCTTTAACCACTTTGATAATGAATGACTTTAATGATTAATTTCTTTTAGGAAGTTTCAATCTATCAAATACATACTTTCTATTGAACACCTCAACTCAAATTTCAGCCTGTCAAATAGTCTCTACTAGTATTTAATCTATTACATACTGATCCATGGTGATAATATCTTTGGCCTTTGTGTAGTGTCTAGCAAGCCTCATTGCTAAATCATTGGCCTCTGATCTGAAAAATACAAGATAATGTGTCATTGTGTAACTGTAAATGTATATAGTAGTCAGCATAGAATACTAATCTTTCTGAACAATGAGGTATTGGTGTATTAATGCACTGATGTTTTATGCAAAAAAAAAAAAAACCAAATTGCAATGACCATGGTGGAAATAAAACAACGGGAAGATTAAGGTGTGTTGATATGTATTAGGTGCAAATCAAACAAGAGATCACAGAGTGATCTTGGCGCCCACCAATGTGCCATTTTTGAGTGTTCCAAATTTCAAGACTTACTGACTAGCTCAAGGTCAAATTTCATTTCCGTACACAACAGTGTGCATGTGGTCCAAATTCGAAAGCTGTAGCTTGAGAAATGTGAAAGTAGGTCACTAGATCAATTTCAAGGACGAAATGTGAAAGTAGGTCACTAGGTCAAAATCAAGGTCAAATTACACTTCAGAACACAAATTTATGCATGTGGTCCAAATTTAAAGCCTGTACCTTCAAAAATGTGAAAGTAGGTCACTAGGTCAATGTCAAGGTCAAAGTTTGTTTCGGTACACAATCCTATGCATGTGGTCTAAATTTGAAGCCTGTAGCTACAGAAATGTGAAAGTAGGCCACTAGGTCAATCTTAAGGTCAAAGTTCATTTCGGTACACAAAACTATGCAAGTGGTCCAAATTTGAAGGCTGTAGCTTGAGAAATGTGAAAGTAGGTCACTAGGTCAAAATCAAGGTCAAATTTTATTTCGGAACACAAAACTAAGCATGTGTTCCAAATTTGAAGCCTGTACCTTCAAAAATGTGAAAGTAGGTCACTAGGTCAATGTAAAGGTCAAAGTTTGTTTCGGTACACAAAACTATGCATGTGGTCCAAATTTGAAGGCTGTAGCTTGAGAAATGTGAAAGTAGGTCAGTAGGTCAAAATCAAGGTCAAATTCCATTTCAGAACACGAAACTATGCATGTGGTCCAAATTTGAAGCCTGTACCTTCAAAAATAAGAAAGTAGGTCACTAGGTCAATGTCAAGGTCAAAGTTTGTTTCAGTGCACAAAACTATGCATGTGGTCCAAATTTGAAGGCAGTAGCTACAGAAATGTGAAAGTAGGTCACTAGGTCAAAATCAAGGTCAACTCATGTCAAGGTTCATCTTGCCACTCAAAACCATACAAGTGGTCCAAATTTGAATGTTGTAGGTTATTGACAAGATTATAAAATCTTTTCCCTATATAAGTCTATATGAACCATGTGACCCCCCAGTGCGGGGCCATATTTGACCCTAGGGGGATGATTTGAACAAACTTGGTAGAGAACCACTAGATGATGCTACATTACAAATGCCAAAGCCCTAGGCTTTGTGGTTTGGACTAGAAGATTTTCAAAGTTTTTCCCTATATAAGTCTATGTAAACCATGTGACCCCTGGGGCGGGGCCATATTTGACCCTAGGGGGATAATTTGAACAATCTTAGTAGAAGACCACTAGATGATGTCATATACAAAATATCAAAGCCCTAGGCCATGTGGTTTTGAACAAGAGGTTTTTCAAAGTTTTTCCCTATATAAGTCTATATAAACCATGTGACCCCCGGGGCAGGGCCATATTAGACCCCAAGGAAATAATTTGAATCATCTTGGTAGAGGACCACTAGATGATGCTTCATACCAAATATCAAAGCCCTAGGCTCTGTGGTTTTGGACAAGAAGATTTTCAAAGTTTTTCCCTATATAAATCTATGTAAATTATAGAAATAAACAAAGAGCCATAACTCACTAAAAAATTGTTGAACCAGTCTGATTTTCAGGGGGACACAACTAGGGTACCAATACATCATTCTGACAAAGTTTGGTTAAAATCCCCCCGGTAGTTTCTGAGGAGATGCGATAACGAGAAATTGTTAACGGACGGAAGGACGGACGGACTGACGGACGGACGACGGACCACGGACGCAGAGTGATTTGAATAGCCCACCATCTGATGATGGTGGGCTAATAAATAAAAGGCCGCTGTGTGCTTTTTACATTTCTCTTACACTGGATAAATATTATGTGAAAATGTCAGCATAGTTACCGACTTAACCGTATAACAGTTTTCAGGTTATATTTTATCTGTTAAAATAATAGTTTGTACCTGTCTAAACCATACTTGTTAGCAAATACAATACTTCTTACCTTCCCAAAAGTACACGTAATAGGTTGTGTAGGGAGTCAATGGCACAGTAGTTAGCAGGTTGGACTACAATGCAAACGGTCCAGGTTCAATTCCCAGTTGACTAGTGTTCAGTGGTGGGTGGTTTACTTAAATTGGTACTGTTTCCAGCAGTATCAGCCTAGACTGGATACTTGGGAGGTAAATATGACACCTGTCATGGGCTCGGCTGGAAATAAGTTGTTCCATCCATTCCAGATGGGGACTTGCGTTGACTACCCACGTTAAACAAAAAACTTTACATATTTTTAGCTACACCTTGATTCAAAATAATGCTCAACAAAAGTACTTGGATTCAATGTTGTTATATTTTCTCGTCCCTTGGGATCATATGTATCAGAATTCTGCTTAAGCCAGTGCTAAGGGCATGAAAGGTGTTACACTTTCCATTAGATATCTACCTCTCATTAAAATTGAGTCTGCTATTATTTTGCTTGGTTACATAACTATGCTTCTGAAGGACCTTCTAATAGAATAGATGCCAAACATTCAGGATTTCAAATTCCATAACACTAGTTACATAACTGTAATGGTTTTGGGCCTGATTAAGAAATTGGGAGAAATGTGTAATCTTCTGTATAGCCCATTCAATAAATCCTATTGGTACCCTGGGTCCGAGCCCTGGTCTGGCTGCTGTTTTTTCTCATCCTGTGACATAAATAATATTATCTAAATGATGCTGAAACCTACCCAGAATTACACATGTAGATGACATTCAGCCTATCAGGTAGTGTTGAAGTAATTTTCTCGGCATATTTTACAATGTTGTCATGTAGGTAGCGACTGTTTGTGTTCAGTACTTTCATCTGTTTGTAACCGGCTTCAACGACAGATGGATGACTATGGCCCACTGAAACAAGTAAAAAGGTTGTTGTTAACAAAAATATGATTTATCAGCTTGGTTGTACATATTTACAACAGAGTGACAATGACTAACTTGGGTGACATTAAATTTTAATGGCCCACTGAAACATGATCCACTGGTTGTAGTTAACAAATGCATGGTGACAATGACCAACTTGGTTGTATATAGTCACAATTGGGTGACATTATGGCCCACTGAAACATATTTACTGGTTGTAGTTAAAAACTGTATGGTGACAAATGACCAACTTGGATGTATATAGTCACAATATGGTGACATTATGGCCCAATGAAACATATTAACTGGTTGTAGTTAACAACTGCATGGTGACAATAATCAACTTGGTTGTATATAGTCACAATATGGTGACATTATGGCCCAATGAAACATATTTATTTATTAAACTGGTTGTAGTTAACAACTGTATGGTGTTAATGACCAACTTAGTTGTATATAGTCACAAATGGGTGACATTATGGCCCACTGAAACATATTTACTGGTTGTAGTTAAAAACTGTATGGTGACAATGGCCAACTTGGATGTATATAGTCACAATATGGTGACATTATGGCCAAATGAAACATATTAACTGGTTGTAGTTAACAACTGCATGGTGACAATGGCCAACTTGGATGTATATAGTCACAATATGGTGAAATTATGGCCCAATGAAACATAGTTATTTATTAAACTGGTTGTAGTTAACAACTTTATGGTGACAATAACCAACTTGGTTGTATATAGTCAAAATTGGGTGATATTATATTAACTGTTTGTAGTTAACAACTGCATGGTGACAATAACCAACTTGGTTGTATATAGTCACAATATGGTGACAATGTGGCCAAATGAAACATATGATTAAACTGGTTGGAGTTAACAACTGCATAGTAACAATGACCAACTTGGTTGTATATAGTCACAATATGGTGACATTATGGCCCAATGAAACATATTTACTGGTTGTAGTTAACAACTGCATGGTGACAATAACCATCTTGGTTGTATATAGTCACAATATGGTGACATTATGGCCCAATGAAACATATTTATTTATTAAACTGGTTGTAGTTAACAACTGCATGGTGACAATGGCCAACTTGGTTGTATATAGTCAAAATTGGGTGATATTATGGCCCAATGAAACATATTAACTGGTTGTAGTTAACAACTGCATGGTGACAATGGCCAACTTGGTTGTATATAGTCAAAATTGGGTGATATTATGGCCCAATGAAACATATTAACTGGTTGTAGTTAACAACTGCATGGTGACAATGGCCAACTTGGATGTATATAGTCACAATATGGTGACATTATGGCCCACTGAAACATATTTATTTATTAAACTGGTTGTAGTTAACAACTTTATAGTGACAATAACCAACTTGGTTGTATATAGTCAAAATTGGGTGATATTATGGCCCAATGAAACATATTAACTGTTTGTAGTTAACAACTGCATGGTGACAATGACCAACTTGGTTGTATATAGTCACAATATGGTGACAATGTGGCCAAATGAAACATATGATTAAACTGGTTAGAGTTAACAACTGCATAGTAACAATGACCAACTTGGTTGTATACAGTCACAATTGGGTGACATTATGGCCCTATGAAAAATATTTACTGGTTGTAGTTAACAACTGTATGGCGACAATGACCAACTTGGTTGTATAAAGTCAAAATTGGATCACATTATGACCCAATGAAATATATTAACTGGTTGTAGTTAACAACTGCATGGTGACAATGACCAACTTTGTTGTATATAGTCAAAACTGGGTGATATTATGGCCAAATGAAACATACTAACTGTTTGTAGTTAACAACTGCATGGTGACAATGGCCAACTTGGTTGTATATAGTCACAATAGGGAGACATTGTGACCCAATGAAATATATTAACTGGTTGTAGTTAACAACTGCATGGTGACAATGATCAACTTGGTTGTATATAGCCACATTAACTGGTTGTAGTTAACAAATGCATGGTGACAATGACCAATTTGGTTGTATATAGTCACAATTGGGTGGCACTGTGGGGACACCTACACTTTATTGGTACGCACATTCAATAAATACTCCCCATTTATTCTTATGGGGGCTACTGCCCCTACACCCCCGTTTTTCTTTTTTCTTTAACGAATAGATTATTGTTACAATTTTATTTAAATGATTGTAATGAGCACACCCTACCTTTTAAAATCCTAGCAGGAAATGTGTACCAGTAAAGTGCATTCTAGCCGACACTGTGGCCAAATGAAACATATTAACTGGTTGTAGTTAAAAACTGCATGGTGACAATGAGCAACTTTGTTACATATATATTCACAACTGGGCGACACTGCAGCCCAATGAAACATATTAACTGGTTGTAGTTAACAACTGCATGGTAACAATGACCAACTTGGTTGTATTTACAATCAAACCTGTCTATAAAGACCACCCTTGGGAGAGCCAAAATGTGGTCTTTATTTGGAGGTGGTCTTTATTCACAGGTTAAAATACACCATAAATGTTAAAATGGGAAACAAAACATGTGGTCTTTAGAGCCAGGTGGTCTCTGTTCAGAGGTGGTCTTTAACACAGGTTCGACTGGGTGACACTGTGGCCAATTGAAATATATTAACTGGCTGTAGTTAACAACTGCCTGGTGACAATGGCCAACTTGGTTGTATATAGTCACAATAGGGTGACATTGTGGCCCAGTGAAACATATCTACTGGTTGTAGTTAACAACTGCCTGGTGACAATGGCCATCTTGGTTGTTATAGTCACAATAGGGTGACATTGTGACCCAATGAAACATATCTACTGATTGTAATTAACAATGACCAACTTAGTTATAGATAGTCACAATATGGTGACAATGGCCCATTGATACATATTAACTGGTTACATTTAAAAACTGCTGGGTGAAAAAGACCTTGAACTACTGGTAGTAACAATATGCTGACAATACACAGTTAGCTTGTAGGTAGTAACAATAGATGACGATAACCAATTTGTCTAGGGTGAGAAAGACCAACTTTACAAAGTAACAATAGGGTGACAATAACCAAATTGCTTGTAGAAAGTAACAATAGGGTGATAATAACAAACTGGTTGTCACTAATAACAACAGGGAACGATTATTGACTAGTTATTTGACTGGTTGCTGCTCATAACACATGAACTGGTTGTAGCAATATTTTATGTAAATGAATGAAGAAAATTTAAATGTATACAAAACAACATTTTCCATTTAACAAATGATGGGTGACCCCATATAAATCATGTAACCATATCTAGATAGGTGTAATGTACTTCCATATAATTATTCTAGAAAACTGAAGTCCAAAGCAATCTTTTGCCAACAAAATGTTACAATTGAAAAAAAGTTAAGACATCTGATAATGCAAGGTAACAACTTGTATGTGAAAGTTTGACAGCTTAAAAGGGAGGTAGGATGAAATGAAAAATGAATGAGTAGTCAACTTGTTTGTTGTAGTTGTTGCTGTTAATTGGTTTCCTGCTTTATGCAATGATTATGAAATAACAAGACAAACTTTACTGAATTTCTTCATCATGTATTATAAGAACCTGTAAACATGCCTTTTCTGGTTTGTTAATATTTTAAAAGCAACCAAGCATTTGTAACACTCCTATAATGTCAAACATTTGATAAAATCTAATAACTACTCGATGGTAAAAAATAAATGGAACTATTAAATGATGCACTGTGATCATATCTATCCAAATATATAAAAAAGATAACTGTTTTTATATATTTCAGAGCAACTGTACAGTTGCTATGGTAAACAATGGTCTAGATGCACAGTGAACATTTTGATGTTAAGTATATCATCATATGACTTTATTTGCTTCTGATAAAAAAAAACCAGGAAATCACACAACATGCTCTGTGTTAGACTGTATAATAATGATTTGAGTTAATTAAATTTCATACCCTCAGCATAAAAAGTTGTTAACTGCACAGACATAAAGAAGCAGTTGATCACTTTTAGCACATTAAGCTTGTGAAAATCATTAAAGCTACTTTGGGTAAATTTTTTCAACACTTTCTTTTCCACCAAGTTTGGCATATAATGTATATATGACAAGGAAAAAAATAAAGTGGATGAAAATATTAGTTGGGTATTGGTAAAAATATAAGGAGAATGTTCATTTTCTGCATTATTTCAAAAGCGTTGCAACGGTTTACTAACTTCTGCAATATATTTTTGGTTACTTATAAGGATATGTTGCAAAAATCTTATGACATTGTCAATAATTTTGTACCAGTAGTTACTTTCAAAGTACTTTTTTCTTGATTTTTGAGAAAATTTATTTTTCACCTAAAATATTTGGGCTTAAGTCTCTTTTTGTGGCTCCCTACTTTCCTAACCAATGCCTGCACCATCTCGGATCGCGATGATTTTCAGTATATATAAATGGAAATGTATCCCCTTTCAGATGGTACATTTTTTAAAATTAATATCTGATATACTTTTGACGTCGAAGCGACCCCTTACAGTAAGAGTAAATTTGTGCCTCATTTTTAGCATTAAATGCTCATTATTTTGACAATTTTTATCGGATTTTGCTGGTAAAGCATTCATTTTATTGTACAGACATTTTATTTTATCACAACATCTATCTTTTGTAAATTGACAGATTATTCAATGCAACTGACCGCAAAAATTATTTTGACGTTGGCAAATTTTGCCTCGTCTGTCAAAGAAAATAAAAAAAAAGCATGATTTTAAACAGTGATTTTTTTCATATTTCCACATTGTCAATACATTTTTTTTTACCTCGAAATTTCTAGAAAGCACTTTCATTTTTAAGAATGTTAAAACATAAACTTAAGGCAAAGCAATTAAGTGAGTAAAAGCTAATTGCACTGCAAAAAAAATATGTTAAAATGATAATCAACTTAAAACAAGAGGCCAACATGGCCCTAGGTCGCTCACCTGAGAAACACACCATAACATACCATAACAGTGTAAACATGTTTGACCTAGCGATTTCATGGAAAAAAATATTCTGACCAATTATCATAAAAACTGGAGCAAAAATCTTAATTATAAACAAGTATTTTTTTATTTGACCTAGTGACCTAGTTTTTGATCCCAGACTACCCATATTCGCACTTGACCTAGATTTCATCAAGGCAACCATTCTGACCAAATTTTATGAAAATCCAGTGTAAAATGCAGCCCCTATTGCATACACAAGGTTTTTCCTTGATTTGACCTAGTGACCTAGTTTTTGAACCCAGATGACCCATATTCGAACTTGACCTAGATTTCATCAAGGCTATCATTCTGACAAAATTTCATGAAGATCAGTTGAAAAATGCAGCCTCTATCGCATACACAAGGTTTTTCTTTGATTTTACCTAGTGACCTACCTTTTAACCCCAGATGACCCATATTCAAATTCTATCTATATTTCATCAAGGCAATCATTCTGACTTAATTTCAGGAAGATCAACTGAAAAATACAGGCTCTCCAGCAATACATTTGAAAAAACTAGGAGAAAACTATGAATTTTTCAAGCAGGAAACTAGGAAAAAAACTAGGAAAATCTAGGAATACTGAGACAAAAACTAGGAGGTATTATCAGATAAAGTGTTACCTTGCTGCTGTTTTTCTATACCATATATATAAGCTATTCATGAAGATTAATTGAAAAATACAGCATCTATCGCATACACAATGTTTTTCTTTGATATGACCTAGTGACCTAGTTTCTGATCCAAGATGACCCATTTTTGAACTCGGCCTAGATTTCATCAAGATAATCATTCTGACCAGAATTCATGAAGATTAATTGAAAAATACAGCCTCTATCGCATACACAAGGTTTTTCTTTGATTTGACCTAGTGACCTATTTTTTGATCCCAGATGACCCATTTTCGAACTTGGCCTAGATTTCATCAAGGTAATCATTCTGACAAAATTTCATGAAGATCAGTTGAAAAATACAGCCTCTATCGCATACACAAGGTTTTTCTTTGATTTGACCTAGTGACCTAGTTTTTGATCCCAGATGACCCATTTTCGAACTCGGCCTAGATTTCATCAGGGTAATCATTCTGACCAAATTTCATGAAGATCAGTTGAAAAATACAGCCTCTATCGCATACACAAGCTAAATGTTGACAGACGCCGGACGACAGACAGACAGGCGCCGGACATCAAGCTATCACAAAAACTCACCGGCTAAAAAGTAACTGCTAATTTAGATTAAGTTAAGCACTGCAGGGGAAGCACTATGGAACTGCAATTTTGGGACTGCCACCACACTGGACATTGAGAGAGTACAGGTGGAAATATTTGCATGTATATAGCTAAATATTATCCAAAATCCACAGCATTTCCCCCACACTGTGAAGTACCTCCATATCTGCTTTAAAAAATGTAAAATTGTGATGATCATCCTGAAAAATTGAAACAATAACAAAATATTGATATCGAGTTGGACAAAAGTTGTAAGTTTGCAAATATCTCTGACATTCAGAAAAGACTGCATTTCCAAAATCAAACTTTGTTTTCAAACAATATTTTTTCAGCTTCATGTCATCATTTCAGTAATATCAAACAATGTTTTCAATGTTTATAAAATTTGTTCAATTTACTTACTGTGCGTAACCCCATTTTTGAAGTATCCAAATTGCAAATATGTCAGCATTTGAAAACAATTTTCTGGTGATATCATATTCTAACCTGGAATTCAGTGTAGGTCAAGTATGGTCATGAAATTTTATATGAATAAAGAAGCGTGTCTTTCACATTCACCCCTCAATGTGTTTTTTTTTACTTTGAAAATGGTACAAGGTCATAAAATGAATAAAACCTTATGATAACCTAACATGATTTTTTTAAAATTTTTACATGTTATTATGAAAACAAGAGAGCCATGAAGGCCCTGTATCGCTCACCTGACCTAATGACCTAAAGATCATCAAGATTAACATTCTGACCAAGTTTCATTAAGATATGGTCATAAATGTGGTCTCTAAAGTGTTAACTAGCTTTTCCTTTGATTTGAACCAGTGACCTAGTTTTTGACCCCACATGACCCAGATTCGAACTTGACCTAAAGATCATCAAGATTAACATTCTGACTAAGTTTCATGAAGATACAGTCATAAATTTGGCCTCTAGAGTGTTAACAAGCTTTTCCTTTGATTTGACCTAGTTTTTGACCCCACCTGACCTAAATTTGAACTTGATTTATAGATCATCAAGATCAACATTCTGACCAAGTTTCATTAAGATATGGTCATAGATGTGGCCTCTACAGTGTCAACAAGCTTTTCCTTTGATTTGACCTGGTGACCTAGTTTTTGACCCCAGATGACCCAATATCAAACTCGTCCAAGATTTTATTGACGGTATCATTCTGACTAAGTTTCATTAAGATTGGGCCAAAATTGTGACCTCTAGAGTGTTAACAAGCTTTTCCTTTGATTTGACCTGGTGACCTAGTTTTTGATTCCAGATGACCCAATATCAAACTCGCCCAAGATTTTATTGAGGGTAACATTCTGACTAAGTTTCATTAAGATTGGGCCAAAATTGTGGCCTCTAGAGTGTTAACAAGCTTTTCCTTTGATTTGACCTGGTGACCTAGTTTTTTACCCCAGATGACCCAATATTGATCTCGTCCAAGATTTTATTGAGAGTAACATTCTGACCAAGTTTCACTAAGATTGGGCCAAAATTGTGTCCTCTAGAGTGTCAATAAGCTTTTCCTTTGATTTGACCTGGTGACCTAGTTTTTGACCCCAGATAACCCAATATAAAACTTGTCCAAGATTTTATTGAGGCTAACATTCTGACCAAGTTTCATTAAGATTGGGCCAAAATTGTGACCTTTAGAGTGTTAACAGTCAAATTGTTGACGACGGACGACTGACGGACACGGCCGGATGGACGACGGACACAGGGCGATCACAAAAGCTCACCTTTGAGCACTTTGTGCTCAGGTAAGCTAAAAACTGAGTGAAAAGTATTGCATTTCAAAACGTTACTTGACATGTTTACATTCTAATATAAGCAATTTAAATTGGCCAAGGTCGTACTATTTTTTTTTCATTTTCTTTCCTCAGGTTATGCGAAATTTGCATAAAACATTTTAAGATGATATCAACAAGAGAAAATTCAATAATGAAATTTGAATAATCTAATATGAGCAGTGCCATGAGAAAACCAACATCGTGCATTTGCAACCAGCAATTTTATATCTAGACTGTTCGCTTTCAAAGCCTATTGCAATTAGAGAAATAGCGAACAGCATGGATCCTGACCAGACTGCGTGGATGTGCAGGCTGGTCTGGAACCATGCTGGTCGCAAATGCACTATGTTGGTATTTATTATCCTCATGGTGCGGCTCATATCTTCTGAATCACCTGTAAGATTTATCTCATAATCGGTGGAGGCGTCTAAAATTAAAACCTACTTGCAATCTTTCACACCATTGTAAACTGAAAACCAATAAATATTCAATTTATCATAAAATTACAACATCAAATTATCATTTGGTATGAGCGTCACTAACAACATCTTTTAGATCACAGAAAAAGATATCTTTTCAGGAAAATACCGTTATTAAAAATAACATGCCGCAAAAATAATCTAAATTCTTCAATATAAGAGACAGAATATGGTTACTTCTACCTTTTATAAACATTGTTAAATCAGCAGTTTTTTAGAAGTTTTGTTTCAGTTTTTCACTTTTAAAGGCACTGGCCTCCAGATCTTATGACAATAAAAAAAGAAAAAATTTTAGGTATCAAGAAATTAATGCTAGTACAGGTATATTTCTTAAGAAAGCTTTGAACCTTGATTACTAAACAGACTATATGTTATGGAAACACGAGAATTGGTTGTTTTTACTAATTTTTACACTGAAAATTGAAAAGCGTTTGTAACACTTTACTCGAGTTAAACTGCCATAATTATTATAAAGTAATTATATTTAACGCCCATTTAACACATATTCCTCTGTGGCGGTATTGGTAGAGACAGCATGAAAGGGTTTTTTTTTGGCCGCCGCGGCCCATGGCATCATTTTTTCTTGATTTTGGCATTTCTAAGGTTGCTTAGAAACATAAACTTATATTCTAATGTTCATAATATGACCAAACTTCAAAGAAAGATCATTTTAAGCCAAAATCTGGAGGTATTCTGGACTTTTTAGCTGAACTGAAGCTGTCTTAAGCTGAATTAGTCATAATTGGGACTAAATTACAGGCTGAGGTGAGAGTTGGGATAGAATTTTATTACTGCATGAAAAAATAATACATTTAGTTCCAATCTCACTGAAGAACATGATCTTACTAAGATAAGATCTGATGACAATTAAAACAGTAAAGTTCACTTGATTGCACATATTGCTATTTTTATGACTTATTAAAGTCAAGGGCAATTACTCTGGGCTGGCTGTGTGAGATTCAACCCATGTTGAATAAAAATCATGTGACATTTGATGACTCTCGGTCAAATCATTTTTGAAATATGCACAACACAAATTCTAATGTACTGACGTAAGGATGGACTGGGGCAACTCTAAATGCCTCCCCAAAAAATTTTACTAAACAATATCTGATTTCACAATAAAACTCTTTAAGTTATTTACTGGAGGCGTCAGCGGCTGAATGGTTACTAACCTCAGCTTAAGATTGCTGACTTTGAAACACTTGACCCTAACCACTGTGTGTTCAAAATCATGCTTGGTGTGTACAACTCTTTTATTTGAGGAAGCCATCCAGCTGGCTGTTGTAAGATCAATGGTTACATCCAGAAACCTGCCCATGCTTGAAATAGTACAAAGATGGGCATCTGGGGTCTTCCTCCACCATTAAACTCAACAAAAACAATATCAAGTGATTTTGTGGTAAATAGAGATAATTCTATGTAAGTAAAGATGATCTTATCTAAGGCTTCTTTAAGCTTAAAGTAATGTTGTGGCAGAAGTGTTAATCCTAGGCTAAGTTTTTATCTCTGCCCATCTCAAAGAACTCCATCAGGGATCCAAGCATATACTGAATTAATAATACTGTTCTGTTCACTGTTTTAGCATTCAAGATTGTTGGTAAAATTTTCACTTGTTTGTTTGTTTTGGTTTAGCACTGTTTTTCGACAGTAGAGCTAAGTTTTTTCAGCTATGGTAACAGCTGGCAGTTGACCTACACAGTGTTCCTGGATTTTGTGCCTGTAAAAACCGGTTCTCCAAATAACAGTTTCTGCCAACATCTCTAAATGAATCAGAGGTGGATAACAAATGATTTTATATCAAATCATCAAGGAGAACATATGTCTTGCCTGAGGATCAAACTCTCGTCCCTACAATCCACAAATCTGTACACTGCTCTAGAGCTCCCTACTGAGCTAAGTGGGCAGGCATAAAATTTTCGTAAATAGAAAAAAAAATGAATGCATCATTAAGTGTGTCCTAATTATCTGCAATTCATATCTAAACTTAAGAACACAGAAATGAGTTAAAATTATTGATAAGCTAGAAAACTGAAAAGATCTGGTCTATACTGGCCAGATCCTGCTGGTAAATTGGTCAGTGAACCCACAATGATACCAGATTATTAAGTCAGTTGAACTTGCAATGTTTAAGAGACAGGTCATGTGAGGGTAATTAAATTTATTAATAGAAATGAATAAATGATAACAAAGATTATCATTGTTAAGGGGACAAAGAGAATATTGAATAAGAATTAGATGGCCGAAAGTCAACTGTTGGAAAAATTCTATAGGAGTAAAATTATAAAGCCTCTTTCTACTTTTTAAGTATGTTTTAATTACTATCATAAAAGATGTCAGGCCCATAGCCACACTGACGCAGCGGCCTCTGTTAAAAATTACAAAAACATCCCTCAACAGCAGATCTTAATTCTATATAAAATGTTGACTTCTGATGGGTCAGAGCATAATTATGCTTCTAAGAAGAATCCACCATGAGCGCAAAAAGTTATTTATTGATATTTCTTATTTGATTAGAATGAAACATTCCGGCAAGCCTAACAATTTACAAAAACAATGCTATCACATTTGAATCAAGTGATTTCTCAACTGCACAGCTGGTTCTCCTGTCCTGTTTAACAGGGTATGTCTTCCATATGAGTTCCATAATGACATGTTTAATCAAATACATACTGGCGACAATAAGACTGCTTTCAGTTAATTGCAAGCGAAAGATTGTAACCAGTATCACGTGCGCACAATGAAGCCAATAACCGTATTGGCATTTTGAAGTCTTTGATCCAATTCTGAACCATTTGAAAAGATATTTGAATAGATCTGTGAAAGTAGCAAAACAAATAGATACACGTAAGTGGACAAAATGTTTGGTAGACACAGTTCAGAGCAAATGCAGACACAAATACAACAGAGGCCAATTAGCTTACGGTGAATCAGTTTTTCCCTTTCTAGGCCATGTGATACATCATCTTACACTTCGTTTTCCTTAAATAACTGGAAGATGTATTTCATGGTACCTATTTCCTACCAAGAAATCATGACTAACAGAACACGTTGAAAACAAAATCGTAAGCATTTTTTTCTCACGACTTACCAATTGAAAGTCAATTTAACATTTACCCTGCTTCTATAATGAAATTGTCCATTTTTCAATTTGAACAGTACCATAAACTGTTAAAAGGGGTGCTTACCAAACAGATACTGACTGAATGGCGAACAGTGCAGATCATGATCAGACTGCATGGATGTGCAGGCTGATCATGATCTATACTGGTCGCAAAGGCAGAACCAGTGGTGTCCAGCATGATAAGGGTTAAGACAGAACTTGGTGGAGCACATAAATAAGAACACTAAACATTCCACATCTCTCAGGTTTGAGCTATGTGATGCAAACCACATGTTTTCCAAACATAAGTACTAAATACCTGCTGATTCTGTACTTCACTGTTGGATCCTGCTCGTGTGAATGGAGCTTCATTGCTCTTCTAAGACAGTAAAACTTGGACAAGATCGACAATGAAGGCCAATTCGCTTAATGGTTTGGCCATAATGTGAACTCACAAAGTATTTGGAAAATTTACAGCTGAAGGTCTCCCAGGCACACAAGAATTGCTCTAGCTTTTGATTCTTGAATAGGGCTGGGACGATTTCAAAATTTTGAAAAAACCGATTAATCATTTGTTTGAAATTGAATCGAACCGGTTTAAATCGGCCGCCATATTGAAAATGCTGTTTTCTTTTCTGTCAACCGTATCAAGTAACTTCCAGCAGCTGACTGATTTTAATAAGAGTTAAATATTCAGCCCAAGTTTCATTATGATTGGGCTAAAATTGTGAACTCTAGTCTGTTGAGAAATTGTTGATGATGGACGGCGATGGGTGTCATCACAATACCTAACTTTAAGGACTTTGTGCTCAGGTGAGTTATAAGTCACTGAACTACATACATGTATATCATTTAAGTACTTAATTGAAAATAACAGTATCAATTATTTAATCATTTCTGATTACTATTCCCTAAGGATAATGTGATGTTTAAAAATATAACTATATAAAACATAGAGAATTCAACATTTTCTTGTTTTGGTAACTAAATGTCAAAATCTAAATATTTCTAGCTTTTGTAAATAATTTGAGCTCTGAGCAGCAAAGAATACTGATAATATTCAATTAACTGATGATTAATGCCCTCTAGGTTCCAAACTAAGTGTAGGTACTTTTGGGTTTTTTTTACCTAAAAGTTTGCAAAAAATATATACAGACAGAAAGTCTGATGTGTTTTGACACAGAGAAAATAGCAGATAAGAACGATTAACATAACAGTAGGACGTTAAAAAAAATAATGAAAATATATTCAATAAAGACAAATACAATATAATTACGAAATAACAAATTACCCAAGAAATGTAAGAAACACAGAAAATGGGAACAAAAAAAAACACAACAGAAATAGGAAAAACAAAAAGAAACAATCTGATAAGAAATCTTCAAATCTTTCCTCCTACAACACAAATTTGTTTTAATAAGCTCAATCCTTCATGCTGTAATTATGTAGTGTTTCATGTTGTAAATATATATTATGAATAAATATTGTTTAAACCAAATTTGTTTTATCTAAACATATTTGACATCATGGCCATTACATAATTTTGGTATTACACTAGGGTATTTAAACCATCTGAAGTCAAATTAACTTAGTCGATAGTAGGTAAAGAATTACCGAAAAGCTAACATGTGATCAAAAGAATATTACACTTGTGTCTTTTCCACATTGAATTTATTAAACTCGTTGGAATAAACTGAATAAATGCTCGGCATAGCCTGGCATTTTAATTTTTTATTGAACTCCTTCAATAAATTCAATATGATATGACACTCACGTAATGTCCTCTATGTATTTTACCAAAATGAGTTACTTAAGAAATAATTTATAGCAAAAGAATATTTAACACTTATTTATGCATGATGGACGGTTATATGTCGGGCGTAATAATTTCACAAGGGCGCAGCCCGACTGAAATTATTTGTACGACGTATTACCTCCCGAGTGTATAAATAGTGTTAAGATACGGTTTTGGTATAATTTATTTGATTCTAATATACCCTTAATCTAAAACAGAAAAAAAACATTATATAAGTAGCGCTCTTTCTTGGTCACAACAAAAACTTTGATGTCACAGCACGTTAACATAATGTCATTCTAGCATCAGAGTGTTTTAACAGAGACAATCATATTAGAATATGCCATATACATGTCTGACCCTGGGCAATTAAAATGAAAGAAATACAGATACATTTACTTCTAAAATAATATACAAGTGATATGAATTGTTTTAAATCAATTATTTCGAAAATCATGACCAGCTGGAAACTTTATCATTGGGAAGGAGTACCGGTACCTACTTTTTGTAAACATGATCTCTTTCTTTTTATTTATACATATAAGTCATCATGTGTGATTTATCGTCTAATTTACCATGGTTCATCGTTCAGATGCTTCAGTATTTAACCACTCGTAGTTCAATTCCTACGCATCTAAACTCTGAATCGTGGTAAATTAGACAATGAACCACTCGAAGGCCTTGATTATTTGTTAAATATAATACACATCAGCTGAAGCTGCCATGACAAGGATGTATAATCCATTTAGTAAACAACAGGAATGAGTAACACATTAATTAAGCTGTTACTCAGAAAATAAGAAGGGAAAAAAAAGAAACTATATACCAAAACTGTTTTAAAGATAAAGTATACAGTTTAAGTGCTATCATTTGGCTTGACATTTCAATGCATCACTAGTGTCATTTTACAAATTATATACCTATTCACTAAATGTATTAATTAGCAGAAATGGTGTAACAGCTTTAAATAATGACAGAAATGGTCAAATGAAACACGTTTTACTTGAAGGAATGATTCATTAACAAGACATAATTACTATTAGTGATAAACAATCTGATATAATTATAATTCATTTCAGTGTTTCTTGTTCAGTTTTGGAGAAACGGTGGGAGGGCCCAATTAAGGAGGGGTAAATCATGCTAGATACAACTAAAATTGGGAAAAAATCCCACTGTTCCTTTATAAGACAGTATTTTTCATAGATATTTTAAGCTCAAAACAAAAATGACTTAAAAACAAAAATTTGTCCCCCCAAAAAAAAGACTGCATTTTGTAAAACAACAACATATTAGACATTTCTGATTTTCAAAGTACTTCATATACAGTCAAACTTGTCTTTAAAGACCACTCAGAGGAACAACCAAAAAAGTCTTTCTAGACAGGTGGTTGTTGTTCACAGGTAAAATCAAGCCGGAAATAGTTTATTGGGACATTATTAATGTGGTCTTTGTACACAGGTGGTCTTTATTCAGAGGTCATCTTTAGCACAGGTTTGATTGTACTAAGCTTTTATGTTTTAATCTGCAGACAGACCTGGTCATGTGCAAGAAAGTAGTAAATGCCTTATTTATTTATTTATCTATTTATTTATTCTTGATCTGCATTCTTATTTGTGTGTAATTTCACCCTTCCGGCTCTAACCCCTCAATATCTATTTCTTCATTTCCATGTTCAAAAAACTCATTTAGCGCTCATTTTATGTAGTGTATGCAATGTACATGTATATAATAAACAGGGAAATAAAATGTGTTTAAAATTATTACTTTTAAAACATTTATGAAAAATAGCCAAAATTTAAACAAACAAATTAATCTTCTTCCATCAGATTAAAATCTGAAACCTTTGGTCTGAATTGTTTTACTCTATCTGATATTCTGCCAACAATAATTCACTGTGGTCTCAAATTATGCATTTTGAATAACATAAAACAGCTTTTCAAATATGTGTGCTTGACAAATATCTGCTTAATTGTACTATAATTCATAAAGGTTACTATCTATAACATAAAGTGTAATATGACCTAAAAGGCATGTAGAGCATGCACAACTTACTTATGAAAGGTGATATTATAAAGGAATTCTTCACTCAAAAACAGCATACTGTAAAATCATTTAATTTCGTGGACATGATATTTCATGGTTTTGGTCAAAATGGCAATTTCGTGGGGATACGAATTTGCGGATTTCAACTTTTGAACATAAAACAAATTGGAATTTTACTTGTTCGTTGGGATTAAATTTCGTGGATTGACTCAACCACGAAATCCACAAAAATTAGTTCCCCACAAATATTAATGACTCTTGAATGTGAAAGTTAAATCAAAGGCCTGAATGGCCTGAGTCGGCTAATGATTGATGTACTGACAGTATAGTCTACCAGGTTCAGTTTGTTTTTAGTTTTTTTCTTAAAATTTCATAACACAGCTCGATATTTACCCAAAATATTATATCCGGATACGATTACACTTTTCTCCAGTTTGAACAATATATTTTACAAATTGTGATGATACGAAGACATTTAGCAGCAATTGGCAGTATCTGACATTGAAGTTTACGGTTAAATTACCTCTTATTTAAATCTTTTCATAAAAAGTTGTTTCGTTTCGTGAAAGCAGCCAAACATAGACGATCTACTTTCGATTTCAAAAACTACAAGAAAATACAATTTAATGTTTCGCCGATTTGTTTATTTCTCGAAAAATAAGAATTAAAATCATTTTTAATATCAGTAGTAACTAAACAAACCAGTAAGAGCTTCTTCTTCCGATAATTTATCCGTTTACAGACTGCAAAATTCAACCCACGCAAAGTTTATAGAAATCATACGATGCGTGTTTACGTTCAATGTGGGAAAATTAAGGCTGATCGGCTATGTTACCTAACGCATCCGGACGATTCAGATTTTGTTTTTAAAAAGGCATTGTGTGCGTTTCTGTAATTTTATATACGTTTTTATACGCTTAGAAATTATTAGACATGCGTATTTGCATTATTTCTATACGTAATTTACGCTAATACGCATCTTATCTGGAGCCCTGTGGAACTATGTTTTGTCTTTCGCTGGATGTTACCCAAGCTTTGTAAGCCTGCGCAATTCTTAAAATGCACATTTATGCTTAATGAGTTACATTCGAGTATTGCACAATTACAAGTCATAAATATGACAGATTACATCGTATATTGGTCATAGCAAAGGGAATTGACACAACTTAACTTCATTCATGCAGTGAACTGTTTGAAGTTTGAGAAATCTAATGGAACTACATCCCTTCACTGTGTTATTTGGTCCATTTAGAGAATCGTTGGATAGCAAGGACTCGTCAAAAGGCTTTCAGCCTTTAGCCGACTCAAAAAAAAATCAGCAGTTCAAATTTGACATAAATTAAATATATAACTACTGATTGCAGCACATCTTTACTTTTATGCACAAGCAAACTATTTTTGCTAATTAGTACAAGTCTACAAGATATCAACTCACCAAACATCAATTCCATTCACACTTTTCATCATTCATTTCTTGATTAAAACTTCATATTAACATGAATATTATAAGATTCTTTCACTGGTTATAGGTGCAGATGGGAATTTACGGCCTCGAGGGTAACTGTTTAGGCGGTAACAAGGCTCATACCGAGTTACCACCTAAACAGTTACCCGAGAGCCGGATATTCCCATCTGCACCTATAACCAGTGAAAGAATCTTTTTCTTGCATACCGATATCAAAATATAATAATAAAAATAAAATCAGTCGAACGGCTTTCTTTTTAGAACTTTTTCTTATAGCAGCGTATTTAAACAAAGCGCGGGAAATCAACGTCCGTAAACAGCAAAGACGTCATGACGTTTCAAAGACAAATAACAATGTTTAGTTCCGGTTTTGTTTTATCAGTTCCAGCGTAACGTTATGAATTTTTGATAAAATAACGTGTTTTGAATCGAGAAATATACTATCAGGAACAAAGAGGAACTGTCAAGGTATTGGATTCTTATTCCGTTTTTCGAAATAAAATATAAATAACTACATAAATCTTCTACATATATGTTGTTCGTAATACGTCATTTAAAGCACAAGAGTCATCTTACACCCCGGGGTGTAAGATAGATTTTTCCAGCCCCGGTAAAAATACCGGAAATCTCCGTCTGATATGCAAGAAACATGGTTATGTTTTTGTTATGTTATCAAAATTTTGTAAAACTTCAAGTTCAACAGGTTCCAGAACGAATATTGAACTTAGCCTGCATTTTATTATTGCGTATGTGTCTACCAAAAATAAATTAAAACAATTTTCATACTTTCAAGCATTATCTAACAGAAAACCAAATTCAACCAAAATAGTAACCAAAGTCAAACCTGGCTTGCACTTTACATTTACTTGTCTACAGGAACCTTTTCTATGCAAGTTAAAGAGAAAAATTGACATGACTGTGAATAATTTCACCTCAGCCAGGTATCAATCTCAAAACCTCTAGATTAATAGTGGTCTTGCATGCTGCTCACTGAGCTTATAATTGTAACATATCATACAATTTTAGCAGATATGTCCCATTCTGAACACTGATTCAAAACAAAAATTATCAAATGAATGAGCAATCCCTTTGTGAACAAAACAGTTTTATCAAACTTAGAAATCCCACTAACTTAACAAATTTGAAACTGACCATTAGCATGACTGAAGACAGGTCTTCAAACTAGGCTTTACATCCTTGAACCCAGAATTTATATACAGTGAAGCCTGTCTTAAGCCGCCAAGTCAAGGGAAGGAGTGAAATCGGCCTTTAGACACAGGTTGTTGCTCAGTCCAGCTTCAGGGTTTGACTTGTACTCTGTAGAGCACTTGCCCTCTGGGCAACTTAAACTACTTTTTTACTTGTCCAAACCCAAATCTTGATTGCCTAAATGTAATATGATGATGTGATGAGATACTGCAATGCAATGCAGTATAGAAACAGACATGGTATATGTAGTACATAATTTTCTGAGAAGTATTTCTTGGGATCTTTCATATATTTCACCTGCCCAACAAGCAACTGAATATGATCTTTCTGCCTGCCCCAACTCCATTTTTACCTGCCACAGGCAATAGGGCAGTCCTTAAGGTCGAGCCCAGAGGTTAATTGGTTGCTTAAAACATGGTGACTGCTTACACAGCTTAACTATAGAAGAAGTTTACCATGACAGACATTGTTGATACAGTCCAGATACCTATTGCCTTTCTCGTCATACATATACTGTCCTGCAGCTCTTGTGATCTTGAGTGGATCATTTGCAAAGAATAAAATGCAAGCCTCTCTGAAAGAAGACAGAATGATGTTGCAGTTAACAAAATGGTACTATTTAAAAAAAAAAGCTTTTTTACTTTTGAAAATCTGTACTCTGGAACCAAGTTGAAACTTGCAAATTTTTAATACGAACTCCTTTAAGATTCTGACCTTATTTAGAGACAAGGAAAGTCACAGAAGGCCAAATATACATGTTTTTGTAACAATAACATATACACAAATATAAACAATTACACCACAGTTTATTCCTTTGAAGTTAGCAGTTTTCATTGAAGCTACTAACAACTTTTTCAAAAAATTAAATTGATACAAGATCTCAGTCTTCAAAGAAGTCAATTCAGACAATGACCACGGGCACAAGTATCAGACCTCGGATGACAAAAAATATATGACCAGACAGGATGCTAAAAACCTGTTTTCATCCTAAATCAAGCCAAAATGAAAAATATGTAGTGATCGAAATATGAGCCCCTTAAACAGGTCCTAGAAATATCCCAAACTTAGCTTTAAAGTTAAATCTAGCTATATATTGCTATAATTAGCTATAAAACCAATAACAATAATACAAAATATGTCAAAAACAAATGCAAAATGGTCATTATCGCATCCCAACAGTTTATAAGATGAAAGCCAATTACACTTAAAATGAAGGAAGTGGCTATTCCTACGGTCCCGTAAGAATAGCCTCACAGCCTATTCCTACGGCTCTCCCGTAAGAATAGTGAAATAGCCCGCAGGTGGCTATTCCTACGGCTCTAAAGACAGTTTTGTAAGTCCATCTTGTATTGCATTGTACTGAATTAATTAAACTGGTATATTTTCCAACAGCCTTTTCCATTATCAGGTCTTGGAAAGTGGCATATTTACAGATTATCTGTAGATTTACAGATAATCTATAATCTTACAGATTTTTCGATCTATAAATTTACAGATCAAATGTTTGAAAACTTCTAAAATCATACTTGGACTCAAAATTGCAGCTTGAAATTAATTGATTTACTTATGGTACGGATAAATAAAGGTCAATTGTAACTTTCAGTCATTTTCTGTAAATTTATAGATTATTTGTAAATTTACAGATAATCTGTAAATGTACCACTTTCCTAGACCTGATTATTCGAAATCACTTCCTGTTCTCTCAATGTGATAATGAAAAGTAAATAATTTCTTCGAAAATATACCATTTGAATTAATTAAGTACAATGCAATTCAAAATGGCAGTTGCTACGATTACGGTACCGTAATCCTAGCCTCCGGTTCTAGGATTACGGAAGTTCCGTATTCCTAGACAACCCTATGAGGATAGGCTAGGATTACGGAAGTATTTAAGAGCCATCAAAAATATGTTAGGACATGCATAAATGATGTTGTAAATTTCTTATTTCACTTTATTAAAATAGCGATTTTTGATGCCTGCCTTATTATTCCGTGTTATCTATCCGCCATTTTGGGTTAGTATAATCTTAAACGCTATATTAATGGCGGCCCGCGGAAATATTATAGAAATATGAGGGTAAAACTTTGATTTTTTTTTATTTATAACCATATTGTATGTTATTAAAGACCATTTGTGTTGATCTGATGACAAAAATTACAGGTATATATGAAACAGATAATTCTATAATATTTCTGCGTGCCACCATTAAGATTATACTAACCCAAAATAGCGGATCGATAGCAGGAAATAATAGTGAAATAAGTAATTTTACAACATCATTTATGCATGTCCTAACATATATTTGATGCCTCTTAAATACTTCTGAATCCTAGCCTATCCTCATAGGGATGTCTAGGAATAAGGAACTTCCGTAATCCTAGAACCAGAGGCTAGGATTACGGTATCATAATCGTAGCCACTGCCATTCAAAATGGACTTTAGATCCATAGGATAGCCACCTGCAGGCTTTTTCACTATTCTTACGTGAGAGCCATACGAATAGCCTATGAGGCTATTCTTACGGGGCTGTAGGAATAGCCACTTCCTAAAATGAAGATCTTTGATGTCACATTTTTATAAATGCAGTAATTTTTTGCGATAAATCATTGAAGAATATGTGTCACGTGAGAGAATCACCATTACTTTTGACTAATTTAGTAATGATTCATTGCACAAATTTGCAACATGTATTGCAATTGATACTGCATCTATATATAGTGTTTGTCTCATAAACCATCACTGGTTTCTATTTGATGCTATTGGTTTTATTTCTGCCTGCCAAACTTAGCTAAATATAGCTAATCTGTGACATATATCCGAAATCTTTACGCAATGTAGACGCATAAAAAAGAAATGTTTGCTTATTTTGTATGACAACAAAAAATGACCTTGAACTCTTGTCAAGGAAATCAGCATCCGAATCCATCTGCATTATTGGAATCAATACAGTACGTACAGTTCAGTGACATATAAATCAATTAGTTTTATCTTACCCTATATATTTTTTCCGTAAGTTTAAAGTATCCTCCTTTGTTAACTCTTCCATCTCTAACTTGACAATGAGTATTTATGCTTTATATTTCCGTAGATTATACAACAGTTCCACGAGTGCATTTGCTGTACAATGTATTGTTTACATCCGTTACACTTTATGAACATAAGATATTATTCGAGTAATCCGAATATATGCCGATGGACCAATCAATATATAGAACAGACTTACAACAAGCCCGCCCCCTTTCGCGCCAAATGTCAAAATCGCACGGCTTTTTGAGTTAAAATATTTTTTTGAGTTTAATACGCATTCTGAACTGTCCTGAGCTGACACAAAATATAAAACGAAAAGATTTATTTAGAATGTACACAATACCTATCAAATTAAATCAAAGGTAAATCTGAATAGTTATATAAAGATAAACTTGTGCAAAGTTTAAATTATAAATGACCATGATGTAATTTGCCTGACTGTCAAAATCGGTTTTAAAGTAAGCATTTATTGACCCGTGTACTGCGTTTCTTGCACATTTATAAAACGATAATTCTCAGTCTGTTGCAATGCATAGATGAAGATAAAATCAACCATATTTTTTGTTTTAAAAATATTAAATTGAACAATTAGATCTACATGAAAATGATTTTGGTAATATTAGTTAAAAACATAATTTCCAAAAGGAAACTGTACGTCTCATGTCGGCGCAAAAACTGCACATAGTATAATCTGATATAGATGTACAATCTGTGATAAGACATAAGTATTAGTGCGATTATCTGATAATTCAGTAGGCTTACCATACCGTTATCATAGTTTCATCATGCCCTTATCAGATATCATATCATGCAGCCAAGGCAGTCAGCTGTTCTGATTTTCCAAGCACTTCGATAAGTTATTTTCATCACTTGTTGTTTGAACAAATATTACATACAAACATTCAGACTGCACCAGTGGTATACATGTGGCCAGACTTGAACAACTGTGACAATATTAATTAAGTTTAACCGTCTAGTCTGGGAATTAGTATGTCTCTCACATCTTCTTTTCCGCATCAGCAATTTATTAAAAGCAAGTGCTAGGTATGATTTAATATGATTCGTTATGCATGCGCCAAGTGATTCTGCCTTTTAGACCAGTGTGTATCATGACCAAGATCTGCACTGTTCGCCATTCAGTCAGTACCATTTTGATAAACATCCCTTTACCAGTTAATGGTACCGTCCAAATTGAAAGATGATCAAGTTCATTATAGAAATTTAGCAAGGAAAGGGTTAAAGAGGCTCAAACCAACACCAGTGAGGGGTAACTGACTTCAACAGCGCACCCCCACCCCCCTCTCTAAATAACAGAGATATTTCATAATTCACGGTAATAATTGTATTGTAAATATTATGTTAGATATTGATTAAGGACTGATGGTGTGTTAGAAGTTTCTATTAGCGAATAAAGTACCCTTTTCCAGGATAACAGGCAATATGTTAGCTGATATACTATTTTATGGCAATACAATAATCAAGCCTTAATTGATCACAAACTGAATCTAATTAAGTGGTTGTAAATTACTAGTAGGCTCTCTCATTTTGTCATTTTTTCTAGCGATCTCATATCGTTTCCACAAAGAGAACAATGATTCAATTAACTGCCAGAGACAGCCAGACTGGAAACAGCCTACGACAAATTGTTGCCGTAGATTTTCTTTTGCATCTGCTTTCGCCATAAACAATAATCGCCGATGATTTTAATGGTATCATTTAACGATAGGCGGCGGAAATTACCTGCATACTTTATTGACCATATACAGCCCAAAGTTCTGTAGAAAATTCTTTGAAAATAAGATCAGTAAATTCATTGGCGTAATTACTGTTAATGGCTCTTATCTAACAAGTATAAAGATCCTTGATTATGAATATCATATTATGTTGCTTGTTCGTATTTTGTCAAAGTACGCTTTGAAATTTATTTGTGTTTCATTCGAAATAGGATTTTCATTTCGACAATGGTGATTTCTTAATCATCTGCTGGAATTAATTCACAATGCGTCTAAAAGTATATATTTTTGTTTATTCCTTTCTATACGGCTTAAAGGGATTAACAGTTCAATCGTCTTCAGTTCAATATCATAAATCTACAAACAGTTTATCAGAAAACTCAAATCCTTTGACTTCAATCCCAGTTTTGACGAGGAGGCCAGCAACTGATCCCTCCGATTCTACAAATGAGTTAACAATAAACAATGTTAAAAGTGATGCCACTTCAGGGAAAGATTTGGTATATACACATAGAGGTGCTGAATCAATTTCTACAGCACATTCTTTAGATTCAAACAACGACGTATCTGCGACTGAAGCACTGGCCGCGGAGATCCATGAAAATGGAAGAGATATCGAAACAAGTACAATGGATCAGATTGACGATTACACACACAGTATAAAGACTGAAATACTGACAACAGAGGCCCTTAGAAATGGACATTTCAGTGAAACTAGTAAAATAGATGAGACTGAAGATTCTTCGCAAGGCAAAACATCTGAAACAGACCAGGTAACATACCACACACCTTCGTCCGCCAAAGTGGGGTCATTTGAGGATTATTCTAGCCAAATGCCAGTTACAGGAATCGACCCCAATATTTCAAATATCCAGAAAACTACAATGTTAAGTGGGATTAGTGACAGTAATACAAATTTATACACATCAAAAAATAGGTTGACTGAAGAAGAAGGCATGACTATAAAAACAGATTCTACAGAAAGACGGGATGAAATGACTGCAGATTACACGATGATTAGTAAGAATCCAAGTACAGACGCAGCTGTAGCATCATCCCCAGTAACAAATGTTCAAGGTTCGTATACACTGTGTGCGACACACTATAATAGTAACATAATTCACCTTCACGTTCTTGTCCAAACATCTTGTTGGTGAGTTTTTCTTTAGTTATATGAATTTTATTTTTTATTTTTACATTATCTAAGCCATTAAATATAAGATTAAAATAATCGCATATTTGTTGGGGTTTTTTTTCTAAATGCAGGACTAAGAGTATATGTTTTCATAAATTCTGGCACATCCTTTTAAAATAATTATTACAGTTTCAAATTACGATTATATTTTACCAGCATGTGACGCCAGATATTTTTACGTTATCACTTTTTCATGTAGGAAAGAACAAAAGCATTTACAGGCACGTGAAAAGGAAATATTTCTTTAACAGATCTTAAAGATTCTTTTATTGGTCTTCGCCTTGATCATTTTATCCAAAATCCACAGTGTTGCAGAGTTTCACTGATCATAATTTATGTATAAATGATTAAAAGCCAGTAAATTGGATTTTTTGCTTGTTTTAAATATTCATTTCTTCATATTTTCGTGTAAAACCCGTTTCCGCGTTCGAACTTTTCAACGTCAGTTTATAGTAGACGTCACCTGCACCCCTGTCCCATGTATAGGACATGCAGCTGTCATACAATTAATACAAGGTATTAAGGCATATAACATTTAATATGCAATTTATTAAAAGTCATGTTCAAGATCTGGGCTTATCAGACAAAACTTGTTAAGATGTTAGTTTTGCTTTAGCTAAAAGTTTCACTTTTCACCAAGAACGAAACTTAGCAGTGTTACTGCTTGCAAACAAAACGTCTTCAAAACACTTCGAGCTTAGCATTGACAATCATAGAGAATTATCTTCACTTCGATTTGTATATAATTCATTTGAATTATTCGTTGCACAATATAAGTCTTTTCTACTTCCGGCAAAAAAAAACAGAAAGAAAATCACCAAGAAATGCACAGAAGTCAGATTTTACATAGACAAGTGCAAGTGTAAATGGAAAGAAAAGACAAACTAAAACAACATTATATTGTCTACGGACTAAAAATTATATGTACTATCTGAACATCTCAATGAAGTATTCAAAGCCCTCATATTTTTTGAAAATGTAGATGAGAGCTCAATGAATATAAAACCAGACACTGAAATTATTTTTCGGGCAAATATGCAAATTTCGAACATGTTTTTGTACAAATCCAAAGATATAAATATTTGTTAATCTATTATGAAAAAAAAGATGAGAACAAACTTCTGACTTCCTCTTTTAATTTGGCATGCTTATACCACATTTACATTCCAATTAGACTAGCCGACTGATAAAGAATTTGTCACAAAAATACAGATTTGTGTGATTTTTCTTTTAATTTATGTATTAACGACAAATGCCAGTCTACTTTACTGATTTTCTCAAAAAACTGTTTGAAATATTATTTGATCTAGGGTATAGACAGGATATATTCGCAATTTTAAAAATAAAATTTAAAAAAATATATCATAGTCTACGAGCTAGTCTAGTTCCAAATTAACTTACATTAACATTAAACATGTTTTCCTTAGACGTCCTACCGTTTCCAACAGTTGCGTCACATAGCATTAAATAGTGTGTATATATTCTAGCATAAAACTGCTGTTCTTGTCACTTTTCGGGGTTGTTTTAACAGGAGAGAAAACGTGTGTTAACAGAGAGATTCTCGCGCTCGCGTGCTTTATAACACCTTTTTAAATATGCGCGTTCCGTGGCAAAGCGTAAACATGTTACGGCCCCAAAACGGATAATTCAAAACGAAATGACGTCAACGTGAATAAACAACGTAGACTTTACCGCGCATGTCATGGAAATTTAATGACGTTGAGGGACAATATATTCATTTACCTGTTTTTACGCGTTTTGTGCTAGAATAGAGTTAGCGCATGTTCTTTTTGTGTTACAACATCTTCAGAATCCCTTGGGAATCGTCGGTACCCTCGGGTAAAACATGCGTTATCCCTACAATATAAATATAGTGCTGCATAAACTTACGCATTTGCACTGCAATATTTTCTAGTTAACCATTGACGTTAATGTTACTTGAAACCTTTCATTTGCATCGTCCTTATATTAATATTACAGGCTTACAAATGTATAACATTTTAATGAAAACTTATTATTACTTAAAAGCATATGGAATGGAACATGTATTACATTTGTAATTTGAACCACTGTCTTACCCTTGCATGATCGTAAGAGGCGACTAATAGGGTCTTAACTCTTGGTTTTGCTGTAACTCTGTGATTCCAGCAGGAATACAAATTTTGATTCCATACCTCATGTTTTTATTTCGAAGTAAATGAGATGTGAAACCAAAATTTGTAGTCCTGTTTGGAGCCATATAACCTATACTGTGTTGGTGCGCCGTAAAACCCAAACCAAACCAAACCAGATTACATTTGTATTTTTCTTTATACTTAATGTCGGTGAAAAAAATATTGCAGAAGCGTTTATAAACTATTTTGAATACATGAAAGTCTGTAGAGAATATTACTTGAAGAATTTTAATTTGGCGCGAAACTGCTGTCCTTGTTTCTGTGATAGTTTGAAGTCTTTTCTTTTTATCATAAAGTTATCAATGTAAATATCTTAATGATCAGGAGAAAGCTCGTTAAAAGATTTTTTTACATGCTTTGTTTCTAATAAATATTCTGTTAAAATAGACTTTCGTGTGCATAACTGTTGCTTCTGTGCTTTTACATTTTGTGTACATTCTAGTGTATTTTACTTTTTTTAGAACTGGTAGCGTTTTATCTACAACCAGTCACACATAAACAACTGTAAAACCTATTATAATAACGGCAAGTTAAAGTGTTCTTTAATGAAATAAAGTCAGTAATAATATGATTGTTCACATAATATTTATATCATTTTGTTGGTTTTTCAGTTACATATGAAATTGACGCTTCTGCCTCGCTGTCATCCAAACAAAATACAGACCCTACAGACGGAATAAAACGCAGCGCAGACATTGGTTTGACAACTACTTTATCACTTCAAGGTGACACAGATAAAATCAGTGCTGGTTTTACATCAACACAAGATATTGAAAAGGATACATTTACAACACAAAGTAACGACGCCACGCACAAGCCGGAAAATGACGACCTTACTATCATATTTACGACAGAGATGGATGACTTAAAAAGTCAGAAACATAATTCGGTTACTACTCTGGGTGTTACCACAGGAGCTGCTTCTGACAATACAATGAAAGACAATATATTTGAAAGTGTTGAATCTACAGACGCGTCTGGTGATTCAGATATCAGTGTGTCATTGCAGACCGAGAATAAAGAATTTCCAAACAGCACGAAATCGAACAGCAAAGATTTAATAGCAACAAACTTTACTAAGGATTTAGTTGATAGTTCTTCTAAATATACAACGGATTCAACCAGTAAACATGAACTCTTTACCTTTGATAAAACAAATCAGTTTTCGTCAACACATCTTGCACTGTCGGTTAGGCCGGCAGACTTTGCAACAAATTCTCATTCTTCAACAATGACAACTGACGCAATTAAACCTTCGGATCAAACTTCCACTGAATCACACGACGAAACAAGTTCTACGACATACAAAACAGAACAGAAGACAAAAACGGAGGTACAGCAAACATCATTTTCTACATCAACAACAAGCGAAACAGAAACAGCAAACAACTTAAGTATCATTAATAATCATGAAAATACAATATCAGCCAGTTACCCGATCGGACCACAAAGTGAGACAACAGACAACGCTAAATTCTCTGAATATACGACTGGCAAAAAGGAAACAGAATACATCAAGAACGCTGTACAAGAAACAACTTTTATCCAGACAGACACAACATCTTCAGATAAAACTTCATATCCATCTTCTTTCACCCCAATATATAAGGTAATTTCAAAACGCTCATCTACAGTATCTGTTCCTGCTTCTTCTATGGAAGATCAAACGCTTACAGGGTCAGTCGAAGGTGAATCGTTTTCACCAGAACTTAAATACAAATCGACGAAAGAATACCAAGATATTCTACTAAGGGACCTATTGACTACATCGTCTAACTTACATCCTGATTACGGAGACACGGAAGAATACACAAAAGTGTCCTCATCAGGTACATTTGCACAAAATACAAAACAAGCTGTTACTTTAAGATTTAGAGAATCGACAGTATTTTCATCTACAGTGTCCCAAAATAACAACGAACTGAACTCAGATGTATCCAAAAGCCTTTTAACTACAGCAACGTCACTTCATACACCGATGAGCGAGGACAAAATAGCCGGAAAAATGACAAGAGACACGCCTACAATTATGTCAACCGTTGTAAATAATCTAAAAGGACAAACAACCACAGATAGCAATACCGTAACTTCAAATGTTACTGAAAACAGTACACCAGAAGTCACGATGGCAAATAGGACAGCAATTCAAGAAGGCATTACTACTAGTAATAGTAATACATCAAACGGAATAGAACCTATTGTATCTCAGTATAGAGGGACATCTACAAGTGTTATGTCAACGATTTTGCCTAATGAAAGACACACTTCCGACAAATTAGAAACAGATGCCAGTACACACATAGCTACTGCAAAGACAGATACACAGAATTCCGAAAAAACTGAAATTGTGAAAACGTCAACTAGATCTGGATTGCAACTACAATCAGACGAAGAGATTTTAGTTCATTCATTCACAACAGATTCATTGGCACACATACGAAATAACGAAGCGAACGCCGATATTTCTTTGCAGTCAAACTCTATGACAACTACTGATTACGACATACATACAACAAACAGACTTACGTTGAACACAAACCAAAATAATGGACGTTTAGGTGGTGCAATTTCATTGAGCAGCATTACAACGCACGTGGATTCTGAACCTAGTACTAATACGCAAAGTTACATATCTCCATTGATGAGGTCAGACCATTCTAGTATGGGTGGAACATCACATTTCATCAATAAAAGATCTTATCAACAGTCAACTAATCAGAATCAGTTCACAAGTCATGATCAGAAAGAATATACCATTTCATCTCTTTCATTTCTGACTAACACTAAAACAACTTCTTCAGATTTTCAGGAGGTTAATAACATAGGCACAATGGTTGTTACAACAACACATTCTGAAAGTACAGCAAAGAGTTTGACAAACACACATGCAAAAAGTACAGAAAAACAATCGGATATAACTACAATGTCGGTCGAAACTGCCACGACCATATCGAAAGATAAAACAACTAAAACTGGCACTGAAGTCTTTAGCACTAGAAATTCTGGAGGGAAAGAAACCGATGCTTCAAACATAACAGAAAGCACATTACCAACTCATAATTTGCAATCGATCTACAAGACCGCGCCAGTCTCGGACACGAATGGGATGAATACAACGCTACAAACTAATGGCGCATCTACATATAGTTTAGCAGCAATGTTGAACACATCAGAAATTACATCGCAGTCAAGCAAAAACATGATATATACTAACACAGATAGACACTTCATTACTGCAGGCGAAGAGCTCAGACAGACAACAAGTACAGACTCTTATTTAGGAACTAAAGATTCATACACAACAGAAACAATAAGAACAACGGCATCAACAGACAGAACAGCTGAAGCTGCAAATCCTACGAATATTACAAGTAAAAAACAAGAAGAAATAGGTCCCGAAAATGTTTTACAGGAAAAATCAACAATAGGGAATGGTGTCCGCACGACAGATAGAACGGATAGAGTAGAAACAACAGAAAATGAGGATTCTCTAATTAGTTTAGTCCATGAAAAAATTGGAACGACAGATATCCCGATTAATACGGTAACCGTATTTTCAAATTTACCAAAAACAGAATCATCAGAGGTGCTTTCGACAGTAAGCAATGGTGGTTCATTAGTACTAACAAACAGTTTATCACAAGAAACAACTGGTTTTACTGAATCATTAAAACATATTGACAGTACTTGGACAGCTGCGACTACTAAAGCAAAAACTGAAACCAGTACGCCAGATACTGTCCTTAGTACACACGCTGATACAGAAAAAGAAGGAATGGAGGTTCCAGCTTCTGTTTTTGATGCACTAACAATTTTAAACGGTGAATATACAACCACATTGAATGTACGTAATAATATTACTGGATCGACAACTAAGAAACCAGAGACAAAAGCAGAAACACATTTACCTACAGCTACAGACAAGGAAACGGAAACTAAATCGAACCAGTTAACAACCTCAGATAACACAGTCTTGTATTCGGAAATTATAAGTACAGACACAATAGGGAATACCTCGACAGAAACCTCTACAGCTGTTAATGCGACAAAGGAAACACGTGCTTCAAATACAGAATGGTCTTCGAACTATTTACGAACTACTTTGATAAATGAACAGACTTCTTATGCAACTATCAGTGATAAACTATCAGGGACAACAAATGTAGCTGACAAATTTGTAAGCTCCGGAGAAGATGAAATAAATACAGTTTTAATTACAAATGCACCTACGAGTGAAACAGAAAGTGACTTATCATCTCCCATAACAGACCAAAGTCAGGTCTCTGACGATTTTAAGGAATCCACATCGAAGGCAGTCAATAAGGAAACAACAACCGACAAATCAATATATGAACCATGGCAAAGTTCACAGACGGCTATACAAGACGAGACTGTTTCATTTTCATATGTACAACGGGAAACAACAAATACTTCTCCTGATCTGAAAGACCACACCACACATCGATATCAAACCAACAGTATAAAGTATGACCAACAAGACATGTTGGGCTTGTCATCATCTCTGCCAGATTCAGCTTCTTTGCCCACAAGTCAAAGCGACAGTCCCAATGATTCATCTATAGAGTTAAATGAAATCAAGACGACAGCGGCACACAGTCAAAGTAGTTCTACCTCTATTTCTTCTGAAGAACTATTAACCAGCATTTCATCGAAGCCAGAAAAATCACAAGCAGCTGATATTGTTTCTACAAAAGTTATTCTTCATAGTACAACAATTCCATCTCCAGTGTCGGATTCCTTTGTTTCTGTTCCAACCGTCTCTGCTGAAACCAACGAATTATCAGCTGTTTCAACAACTACACGAACTGCGGTTACGACATCAGGAGAAGGTAAGACTATATCATCATTTAATGATAACATTAGTATTACTACCAATGATAATTCCCGCGGAATATCTTTATTTCAAGACGATACATACACGTTGTCAACCGAATTTGAAGAAACCACCACTTTACCTATAGGAACACATACAGACTCAGACGATACTAGTGTTACTAGCGCCAGATCTACAACTTTAGACGGTTCTGATACATTGTCGTCTGTTCCATTTGAAAGTAGTCCAGTTTCTGAAGAGGATGACCATGCTACTAAGGTGAAACGATCAGCACCTGTCACAGACGTCAAAAATTCTCCATCTTCAGAGACAACTTTAACAGAAGGCACGTCTTCTGGTGTGAGCGATATTATATCAACAGTTTCCACTGCATTTAAATCGGAGTCGGAAAGACACTGGGTTACACAAATGTCTTCAAGTGTGAAAGAAGAAGAGTCATTTTACAGTCTAGATTACAAGAGCAGTACAATCGACAATCATGTTTTCACGGGTAGTTCGGAAGACACACGTAGTTTTTCTACTAATGGTGAGGCATTTGACAGTTCATCTCTAGCACCGGATACCTTCACGGTCACTAAAGGCTTTAAGTATAGTGTGTCAACTGCTTCATCTGATATTTTATCTATCAATGCAGTATATGAAAGCACTTCATCTCAATCAAAAGATACTGCTGGGACAATATTTACGTTTCAAGATGGCAAAGATAGTTCAGCTGTCATTTTTCATAGCACTGATAGTTCACAAATTACATCGGTTACCGCACTTACCGATTCAAATCTCGACAGTTCTTCAAAATCAGTTCAGGAAGAGATAAGCAGTTCATCTATCACAGCATATACTAGTCAGAGTTCACCTTCTTTTCAAGGTTATGAAGATAATATACATAAAACCGATCAAACCAGAACCGATGATATATTATCCGTGACTCCTCGAGCTTTAGATTATACCAGTGATACATCTGTCGGTCAAGCTTCAACAAACATTCTATCAACAGAGAAGGATGGCACCGATAAAATTTCTTCAAATCATGATTTAACAGATATATCAACTACATTCGGATATGAAACTGAAACAACCGTTGGGACTGTTGTAATTCCTACAAATGGCGAGAACATTAAATCAACTGGTAGTCATGATAACGGTATATTGACCACCGATCAATATAGTGTAAGTACCAAATTTACAAATGAAGCTTCAAAAAGCAGTAAATCTACAATCTTAAATGAAAAAGAAGGTACATTTTCAAACCCAGATGTAACATACCACACTGAGCAATATATTTCTGATATTCAATATAACACGAGTACTTTATCCGATACTTTTGACATAACAAAAACTACAGCTTCAGTTCCAGACAATACAGTTTTGGATAGTATTTACACTGGATATACAACACCTAGTACTAATAAACAAAATACCACTTTTGGATCAAACACGCAAGACCCTGCAGTGACTCCACCGACATTTCCAAATGAAGCTAACACTCGGCAAACTGCTACAGATAATGTCCAAATAGTCACATATCAAGGTACTACAAACACTGAAGTAGTCTCTGAAGATAGGAATACAATCATATTTACTACTACAGACGGGGCAGGTGCTATTTCAACAGTTTCAGAGAGCACCAGAACCACATCTTCCGACGAACGAGGTACTGGTACTTTTTCGTCTGGTCCTGATACTGTATCTACAAGCAAAGTTGGCACAAAAAGCACAACACAAAATTATTTAAGTGACACAAACAGCTTCTCAAGTGATCCAAATGAGAATGAAAACAAATTTGATACGATTACTAAAATTCCATTTAGCACAGAAACGATATCTAAAACTGAACATGGAAGTACTGTCATTCCAGAAGAACTGCGCACAAGACAGTCATATTTAGCAAGCAAACAAAGTGTAACAACTTTCAATCCTGGCGATACCAGCAGTACATACATAACAGAAGCTACCACTGACAATGTTTCAGGTGACGAAAGCACAAACACTGTGACAGAAGGACATGGTATTAATCCTACCGTGTCAGATAACATCAGCACAGACCACACAGCAGAAGCTTTTCCTGACACTGTTTCAGATAACGAAAGCACAAACATTGTGACAGAAGAAGGACATGACACTTATCCTACTGTATCAGATAATATTCATACAGCGCAAATATACACACAACCAACCAGTAATACAGTTACTGTGGAAACTGAATCTAAACAAACCTTTACAGACTATACAATTCTTTCAACAATATTTCCAAGTACCACTTCTCGTGAGGTCAAAGACAGTAAAAGTACATTTTCGACTGATTACATAGAAACCAGTCCTAAATATGTACTCACAAAAGATACAGTCTTCACAGTGCAAGATGATACTAAATCAACAACTCGCGATGAAATAAGCGTTATATCAACTGTTCATGGTATGAATAAGTCTGCAACTACGATACACAGCAGTAGCACTGAAAAGACTCCTTATCATCTAAGCACAACATCTATGAATTTAGACGAAAATGCAGATATATCTACAAGTTCAGATGTCAATAGAAAATTCAAAACTGTTCCAGATGGGCCAAGTACCACCCGAAAATCCTCATCGACATTGGAAACAAGAAGTCTAGAAGTAACAAAGGAAACCATTGGTCAAGATGAAACCGATATCTTTACAAGTAAAGTTTCTGATATAACCAGTGCTTTGTATACCAATCAAGAAATGGACAGTTTAACTACCACTGATTCTATTAAAGAAAGCCCTAGTACATCTACTACCATTGTTGATTATACGACCTTTGAAACATCAGATGTCAATGACATCCTTTCCTCTACAGATCAATTTGATACCTACCATAAAAATAGTAAAACAAATGACATGAGCACATCTGTAGCAGAAAGCGGATATAAACTAAGCCAAACAACTGTTCGCACGGATAAATCTAACACGATATCTACTATGCAAACAAAAGTTTCTTTAATGACAGTTAAAAAGAGTACAGAATTATCCAGTTCAGACATCTACACCACAGCATCAACCTCTTCACCCCTGCCTTTAGACAGCACAATGAGTTTGTCTACAACAAACACCACCTCTGATCCAACTGTTATTTCCGATAGCACAACCAGTTCTTTTTCAAATTCTAATACTAACACTACACCATTTATAAGAGAAATCAAAAACACTATATATACTGATATGAAAGACATCAAAACTGCAACCACAGTTACTTACGGCAACAACAACAACACGGATTATACTAATGCAGTCAATAACAGCTATATCACCACATCAAAAGGGGACTCAAACATATTTTCTACTTTTCCTGATAAAGTTACTAACGGCGCAGATTCAATTGACGGTACTTCTTTCAGAAGCAATTTAGATTCCAAAGGTACATTATCTTCACTTTCACATACAATGCTCACAAAAACAACAACTCCAGGTGAAACAAACACAAATCGTCTTGTTATTCATGATGATCAAAACACTATATCTACAATGCAAGACAATAAAGATACGTTCTCTTCAGTATCAGATGGCAATGCTATTATATCCAGTATTTCGAAAAGCTTCACCACAACAGGAGAATACATAACAGAAACTACAGCGTCAGATGGCAACAAAGAAGTTAGAAATTCAGAACGAACCACCAATACAAAAGCTATTCCAGACAGACACGGAATATGATACATTGATGATGCAAAACGACAAAAACACTCTTTCTTCCATCTCAGATAGATACGCAAGAAATGCTGATTATCCCGAAGGGACAAAACAAACACCTACAACACAAGATGGTAACAGTAATACGAATATCGTGTTTACAGAACGCACCAGTACTGTTCCTTTTATAATTCCAAATGACACGAGCACTTCAGCTACAGTCAAAAGAGGTGATAACGACGCAGCGTCTTTAAAGATCCCAGATACTACTAATGCCATTTTTCAAAGTAAGACCACTTCCGCATCTACAGACGTTCCAAACGATTTTAGTGCTTCAGTTCACAATGACATGCTCACAGTATCTACTTCTGTTGCGCATGCCCATGACACTGACAATAAAAGCTCACCCATGACCAATTCGGAAGAAACCAGCACTATCAGCAAAAATACTTTTACCTTTGAATCTGGTAATATGAATCCGGCTTCTTCAGAAGTTAGTGCTACTACAGAAGATATAACAAGCACTGCAGATAGCAAGAGCAAAGTCAATACAGGTAAATATAATTCTGCATCAATTCCCCTTTCTACGGTGACTAACCACGTGTTCTCAACATACGGATCACACGGCAGAAGTGTTGTTAATAATACAGTTCTAGATGGCACAAGCGCTGACACTGGTACTACCATATCAAGTACTATAGAACTGGTAGACACTAAAACTACTACTGTGACTGATGCCACCAGTACAATACCTGCTGATATGCTAGATTGGGCTATTCTTAGCACAAGAGAAGATGTCACCGATACTACAGAATCTGCATCGTCAACTGCCAATTCCAATGTTACTGCAGATAGTGATCCCAAAGCAACTACCACTGAAGACACTGTTTCTTCTGTACATTCATATGACAGTAGCACTCTGTTTTCTAGCGCACCGATTAACTCTGACACTAGTACAAAATTTGTTTCAGTTGGAACAAACGATGTTGTCTCTACAGATGAAGATGCTAGCATCTCTCTGTCTGTTGCAAACAGAAGAGTGTCGTCGTCTGTCTATCCGGATGACAGCTCTAGTATACCTACTGCAATATCAAACGATGTCATCAGTGCGTCTACAGTCGCTAAAGATTTTAGCACAACTGCATCTACAACCGATCCAGATGGCAATGACAGTGTATTTACTATATCTTCAGATGACGGCGAAAATCTATTTAATATCATTTCAAATGAAAGTGAAATTTTCTCTACTTCTGCTCAAAGTACCAGACATATTATGTCTACTAATGAGAGCGCTGACTATCATATGCCAACAAATGACATCAATACTATTTCTACTTGGTCAGCAGGTGAGACCAGCACTAACTCCACTTTCTCAAAATTTGACACCAGTCCTGAAACTCATACGTCAACTAATAGAAACAGCAATCAGCAATCTGCGGTAATAGAAGACAACAAAACAGAACCACCTACGTCAGGAGATGGCATAAACATTCAATCAGTTTCGGAACCAAGTGGCATCAGTATTCAATCAACTATGCAGTCACCTACTTCAAAAGACGGCACAAGAACTCGAACCATTACAACATCACGTGGTACCAGCACAGAATTTTCGACGATGGCAACAATTGAACATAGAACAGAATCCACAACGTCAGTAGATAAAGTAACTACGCTTAAAAATGGCTTCAGCATTGAATCCACTATAGCAACAACGGTATTAACATACTCACCATCGCCTACAGATGACACCCGAACTGAATCCACTGTAACAGCTACTGAATCTAATAAGGAATCAGATGTTACCAACAGTAAATCAACTACAGCATCAAACGCAATTATCATTCAGCCTACTATTGCACCAGATAACTCCAACACTGCATCATCTACGACAGCAAATGATACCAGCAGTGAATTTTCTACTGCATCAGCTGGCACCAGTATTGAATCGACAAAGGCTTCAGCTAGCGGCAACACTCAGTTCTTAACAACATCAGATAGCAAGAGCACTCAATTCTTTTCTGCATCAGATAGCATAAACACTCTGTCCGATACGTCAAAATATCATATCGCTGGCATAAGCAGTAGATCCCTTTTAACGTCTAATGACATCGACACTGAATCTACCACGTCAGCAAGTGGTTCCATTAGTAAATCCACTATGCCGTCAGATGACATCAGCAGTAAATATCCAGCTTCCACAAGTGGCACTAGCATTGAATCTATCAATGTATCAGATGAGCTCAACATTGAACCAACTGTGACAACTGAACACAGTGACCAGTCATCTTCAACATTAGGTATTATGACCACTGAATCCCCAGATGACATAAGCAAGAGGTTTTTCATATCGCCAGATGCCACAAACACTAAATACTCTTCTGCATTAGATGGCATTACCACGCAATCCACTATAACAACAGATCAAATTAGCACTAAATCCACTAATCTACTAAATGACTTCAACACTGAATCAAGTATGATATCTGATTACATCATAACCAAATTAACTACTGCAACAAACGCTATCAGCACTCAGTCCACCACGTCAGATGACTCTACTATTCTATCACCTACTTCATCAAATGATAGAAGCAGTGAATATTCTGTTTTACCATCTAACATCAAAACTGAATCCCCTGAAACAGTTGCTGTCACGACTCAGTCCACTACGTCAAAAAATAACAAGAACATTCAAACCAATACTGCATTAGATAACATAACTGAATCCATAAAATCAACATATGACATCTCTGAATTAACTAAATCACCAGTTGACATGAGTAGTGGATCATCTATTGAATCAGGTGAAATCAACACTGTGTCTGCTGCGTCAAGAGATGGTTCCAGCAGCGAATTTACAATGGCACAAGACGTTATCAGCGGTACTAAATATCCAACGTCAAACGATGATTTAAACAATGACATCAGCGCCAAATCAACTATGGCAACAGCTAGCGTCAGGATCGAATCTATCGAGTCTCATACTATTACTACTGAATTCGCAATGTCAACAGATGTCACTAGCAATGAATCATTTGCATCATCAGATGGAACAAGCAATAAATACCATTCTGTATCAGGTGATATCAAAACTCAATCCACTATAATTGCAGATGACACCAGAACGGAATCCACTTATCCAACAGATTGTACCAGCACTGAAATCAATACGGTATCTGACTACAAGGGTACAGGATCAACTACTACAGCAAACAACTTTAGCAGCATTCAGACTACTGTTGAATCAAATGGCTCTTTCACTATGTCTCCTACTTTATCAAATGACACAAGCAAGGAATCTTCTACTGCATCGGCTAACAACAACACTGGATCTGTAATAGCAACAGATGGTACCAGTACGACATCAGATGGCAAGAGCCATAAATCATTTGCTGCCTTAAGCAGCATATCATCTATGGCGTCAGATGATATCAACACTGAATCGTCTATTGCATCAGTTGATTTCATCACTGAATTGATAACGGCACTAGATGGTACCAGAACTATTACAACATCAGATGGAAAGAACACGCGGTTCAAAATTCAATCAGATAGCATCCGCACTGACTCCCCTACGTCATCAAGTAACGTCAACTCTGACTTCACTGTGTCAGTCAATGATATCAGCACAGAAGCAACTTTGACATCAAGGGACATCAACACACAATCTACTAAGGCACCAGTAGACAGCTTTCTTTCCATGACGGCATCAAGCGACATTAGCACTGAATCTACTGTGTCATCAGGTGACACTAGTTCTGAATATAAAAAGTCGACAGAAAGTAGGCACACTATCTTGTCTACTTCAATAGATAGTATCAGTACTCAGTCCACGACGTCACCAGATGCAGTCAGTACTCCTTCACCTGGGACAACAGGGAGTGACAGCGAAACATTTTCATTGACAGATGACATAAACACTGAATCAAACGGCATTAGTATTAGAATAGATGGTACCAGCACTAAATCAACTGCGACAACAAAGGGAATCAGAACTGAATTCATTGCGATATCAGATGAAAATAATACTGAATTCAACACGGCATCAGCAGGGACCATCGCTGAAGTCTCAATGCCAAAAGATGTTTCCAGTAGTGAATCTACGAAGTCAGTTGACTCCACTTTGGCATATGATACCGTCAGCTCAGAACGCCCTACCCCAACACATGAAAACAGTTTTCAAATCACTACGGCAAAACATGTAAACAATATTGAATCCTCTACTGCATCCGATAGCACCGGCATTGGTTCGACTACGTCATCAGATAATAATAGCTCTCAATCTAATATGATAACAGATGACATCGTCACTAAATCAACAACGTCATCAGATGGATTCAGTACGGAATTTTCTACTTCAGAATATAGTAAAAGCAATACATTTTCCCCGATTGAAGATGCCATTAACACTGAATCCACACTGGGATCAGATAATACAAGTATAAAAATTACTATGAGTACAGACGTAATCAGTAATGACTTCACAACGTCAAAAGATGGCACAACTAGTACTGGACTTACCACCACAAAAGATGGTGCTAAACCTACCTTTCCTACGTCTATAGATGAAATAAGCGCTAGATTTCCTTTGTCAGCAGATGGCACCAACACTGATTTCCCTGTCTCAGCAGATAATGTAAGCACTAAATCCTCCGCATATGGCATTAGTACTTCTTTCTCTACGTCGATAGATGGCACAAGCACAGATTCAACTATGGAAACATACCTCAATAGCACCAAATCAACTACAACAGCAGACAGTGCTATATCTACGCCATCAGGTGACTATACGAGTGATTCCGTTCACATAAGCAATGAATTCACAACATCATTAGGTGATAACAGGAGTGATTCCACTTCGTCATTGGATGGAACTAGCACTGCATTTACATTGGCAACAAATGACATGAGCAATGAATACACAGTAGTAACAGATGGCATAAGAAATGAATACACTACTGCCTCAGCAGGTATCAAAACTCATTTCACTACGTTAACAGATAAAACCAGCGCTGAACCTACCACTACAACAAATGGTATCATCACCGAATTTACAACAGGAAAAGGAGGCAACGGTGTTGAATCGACAGCTACAACAAACGGCAACAGCATTGACTTTACCATAGCAACAAATGGTATTAACACTGAAATCACAATTGCGCCAGATGACACTAGTAACGGAGCCACTATTAAAATAGTTGGGACCAGTGCTGAGTTCACTACTGCAACAGAAGGGACCAGCGCTGAGTTCACTACTGCAACAGATGTCATCAACACGTTATCCAATATAGCCACAAATCACCCCGTGACTGAATCAACTAAAACGTCATATACTCCATTCACCACATCAGTAGATGCCACCAACACTGGATCAACTACTGTTTCAAATGGCACTGACTTCTCTATAGCAACAGGTGACACGAACACTAAATCAGCTACGGCAGATGGCACTAGCATTGAATTAACTGATGGTGACAGTAATAAATTCTCCATGGCAACCAGTTCTGAATCGATTGTAACTTCAGATGGCACTAGCACTATATCCAGTATAGAAATAGATGAAATCAGTACTGAATCGATTACGTCAAAAGACTTTAACAAAACCGAATTAACTCCGGTGAAATATGTTACCAGCACTGAATCTACTTTGTCATCAGATGAAATTACAGATGAATTCAATACTGCATCGTATGACAAAAGTATTAATTTTACTATTGTAACTGATGACATCACTAATCAATTCACTACTGCTTCAGATACTTCTGAATTCACTATGGCAACAGGTGACGTCAACAATGAGTTTACGATGGCAACATATGGTACCAGTTCTGCATCTCTCTTGGCAGCAGACGGGATCTTTTCAGAAAGGGATTACACCAACACTGGGATCACTACTGTACCAGACAGCACCAGTACAGAGTACATTGAAAAAACAAAAGGTATGAACACTGAATTCACTACTGCACCAAATGATAATACCACTGAATCCACGGTAGATAAAGATGACATCAGCACTGTATTCACTGCTTCATCAGCGGACATCAACCCCGAATTAGGCATGACAACAGAGGACATAAATACTGGATCCAATACCAACTATGCCTCAGATGGTATTAGCACTAAATCTACTACGTCACTAAAAGTCCTAAGCAGTAGATTCACCTCGTCACTAGATAACACCAACACTGAATATATTCCTGTATCTGATGACAACGCCACATATTTTTCATTTGTAACAGATGGCACCAGTACTGATTTCACGACAGCAACAGATGGACTAAGTGCTAAATCATCTGCGGCAAAAGATGGCATCAGTACTGAATCGAGTATTGGAACAGATGTTACAAAACTTGAATCAATTTTTACTTCAGTCGGCATCAAGTCTCAATCTTCTTCGGCAACATATGGCTACAGCACTGAGCGTTTGACGTCAGTTGATTTCAGCACTGAATTCATTTTGGAGACAGATGTCACCAGCACTAAATCAACGTCATCAACTAATGGCTCCAGTGCTGAATCCACTGTGGCATCAGATGATATTGGTACTAAATCCAATATGGGAAAAGGAGACTTAAGCACTAAATCAACAACGGCAATTGATCCGACCAACACTAAATTGACTACTGGGCTATTTGGATCAGACATCTCCAGCGCTGAATCCACCAAAATAACAAACGACACAAACAAAGCAAATACACCAACGGACGCTACAAGCATTAATCCCACTGTGGAGTCAGTCAGCATCAGCATTAATGCATCTTCGTCAACAGATGTCCCCAGCACAGAAGCCAATACGGCAAAAGATGACATCAACAGTGAATCTGAAGTGGCAACAAGTGGTATCAGTACTGAATATATTGCATCATCAATAACGAATCCAGTTGAAACAAATATTGTATCCTCGTCCATTACAGATGTTATTACCAATGTATTTTCGGCTTCAACAATAACAGCTCCAGATGAAACAAATATTGAATTTACTTCCGTTACAGATGACACTTTATATAACACATTTACAGATGTCAATTCCAATACATCACATATTCCTTCCATTTCAACTCCAGATGAAACAAATATCATATCTGATACCGTTACACATGGCACATTATCTAACTCAGTTACAGATGCTTATACCAATACATCGCCTGCTTCATCAATAACAACTCCAAGTGAAACAAGTATTGTTTCTACTACCGGTGCAGATGCCGTTAAGAATACATCACTTGCTGCGCTAGTAACGACTCCAGATGAAACAAGTATTATTCCTACTACCGTTACAGATGATACACTTTCTACCGCCGTTACAGATGCCAGTAAAAATATACAGCCTACGTCAGGAATAAGAACTACAGGCGAAACAAATATCGTATCTACTTTCGTTACAGAAGACACTGTATTTACCACCGTTGCAAGTGACAATAAGAATACATCGCTTGCTTCTCCAATAACGGCTCCAGATGAAACAAGTGTTGTTCTTACTACCGTTACTCATGGCACTTTATCTACCTCCGTTATAGATGCAAATAATTATACATCACCTTCTTCACCAATGACGAGTCCATATAAAACAAATATCGTATCTGCTACCGTTACAGATGGCACTTTGTCTACCACCGTTATTGACTCAGACAACAATACATTATCTACTTTATCTGTTAAGACCCAAGACAGAACAAGTGTCGTATCTTCTTCCGTTACAGATGGCACTTTATCTACTACCGTTACAGATGTCAATTTACCTTCTACTGCTTCACTAGGAGCCGTTCCTAGTGGAACAAATTTCAAATCAGATACGGTTACAGATGGCATCTTATCTTCCACCCTTAAAGATGCCACCAAAAGCACATCATCATTGCAATCCACAACGGTTCCAGCTGGAACAAGCAATGTATCAACTTCTGCTATTACAGATTATACAAAAAATGTTTCTACTGATCTCAAAGATATCAATGACAGCACTGTATCAATACCTTCAACTTTTGTTGGCTCAAGTATTCCCTTTACTTCCGGTACAGGTGTCACAAGCAATGTTTCAAATTCTGTTACAGATGACACCGACACTGTTCCTACAGGTGTTCAAACCGACAGTACCACAGCTTTGCCGGTTACAACAGATAATATTAGCACAAGTGCTATGGCCACAACCGCTACATATGTCACAAGCACTGTTTCCTCCATCGTTACAGATGGCGCAAATAATATTCCTACTAATGCTCCATTTATCACCGGTAGCACATCGGAAACGTCAACTAAATTAGCCACTAAAAGTAATAGTGTTATGTCCACTACCATTACAGGTCCCACAAGCAGTGTATCAAATTTTGTTACAGATGACAGAAAAACTATTTCAACCGATGTTCCAATTATCACCGACAGTGAATCAGCAATGCCAGTAACAATAGTTCATGTTGGCAAAAGTGTAACTACTACTACAGAAACCATAAACAATTTATCAACTTCTGTTTCAGATGACACTTTTTCTACTGACGTATCCCTTAACACCGCCAATACATCGTCTACGGCATCTAAAATAGTTCATGCCGGTTCGAGTGTTACGACTACTACATCTGACGAAAGCATTGTATCATATTCTTTTGCAGATGACGCAGACACTGTTCCTACTGATGTACCTACTATTACCGACAGTGAATCAACTACGCCGGCAACAACGGTAAATGTTGGTACAAGTTCTATGTCCACTACAGCGCCAGAAGACACAAGCATTGCATCATCTTACGTTACAGATGGTGCCAACAGGGTTTCAAATGATGTTTCAGTTATAAACTATAGTGTGTCAACTACGCCGGTTACAACATTTAATACTGGCAGTTATGTTATGTACACTAACGCTTCAGATGTCAAAAATATTGTTTCAAGTTCTGTTACAAATGGCGGCGACTCTGCTCCTGCTGATATCTCAGTTATCACCGAACGTGAACCAACTACGCCAGGTATAACAGTTCATGCTGGCACAAGTATTATGTCTACTACAACTACGGTTTCTACCGATACTCCAATTATCACAGACAGTGCCTCACCCACGTCGGTGACGACAGCTCAAGTTGATACAAGTGTTAAGTCCACTACAGCTACAGATGAAACAAGCAGTGTATCAACTTCTGATACAAATGAAGCAAACACTGTTCCTACTGATGTTCCAATTACCACCAACAATTCATCAATTACATCGAAAGCAACCGTTCGTGTAAGCAAAAGTGTAATTCCCACTACCACTGCAGATGTCAAAAGCACTGAAGCGTCCTCTGTTAGAGATGGTGCCAACACTATTCCTACTTCTGTTCCATTTGTCACCGGAAGTACACCAAAAACGTCATTTAAAACAACCTCTGGTAGTAAAAGTGCAATGTCCTCTACCGCTTCAGACGTCACAAGCATTGTTTCAAGTTCTATTACAAATGGCGCTAACTCTGCTTCTACGGACGTTTCAATTATCGCTGAAAGTGCATCAACTACGTTAGGTACTGATGCTACTGATGATGTCGATGTTTCCAACATTGTTACAGATGGCGGCGTCCCTGCTCCTACTGATGTCTCAATTTCCACCGAAAATACTTCAACTTCACCAGTTACGACATTATATATTGACACAAGTATTATGTCCACTACCGCTAAAGATACCACGAGCATTGTTTCAAATTCTATTACAGATGGAAGCGACTCTGCTTCTACTCATGTCTCAGTTATCACCGAAAGTTCATCAGCTACGCCGGTTACAGCATTTCATGTTGACACAAGCGCTATGTCCACTACCGCTACAGATACCACCAGCATTGTTTCAAATTCTATTACAGATGGAAGCGACTCTGCTCCTACTGATGTCTCAGTTGTCACCGAAAGTGCATCAGCTACGGTGGTTTCAGCATTTCTTATTAACACAAGCGCTATGTCCACTACCGCTACAGATACCACCAGCATTGTTTCAAGTTCTGTTACAGATGGAAGCGACTCTGCTCCTACTAGTGTCTCAGTTGTCACCGAAAGTACATCAACTATGCCGGTTACCACAGTTCATGTTGGTAGAAGTGCTATGTCCACTACCGCTAAGGAAGCCACAAACACGGTATTATCCTTTTCTACAGATGACTCCAACATTGTTCCTACTGATGCTACATTTATCACCGACAGTACATCGAAAACACCATCTAAGACTGTCCCTGTTAGTAAAAATGTTACGTCTACTATCGCTACTGATGTCACCAGCAGTGTTTCAATTTCTGATACAGATGGCACCAACACTGTTCCTACTGATGTAACAATTGTCACCGACAATACAACAACTACGCTGTCAGCAACAACTCGTATCGACACGGGTGTTACATCCACTACACAGATCGCAAGCATTGTATCAACATCTGTCACAGATGGCGCCCGCACTGTTCCTACTGATGCTCCAATTTTAACGGACAGTACATCGACTACTCTATCTACAGCATCACCTGCGGGTATTATCGTTACAGATATAACAAATAATGTATCAACATCTGTCACAGATGGCGCCGACACTGTTCCTACAGATGCTCCGGTCTTAACGGACAGTGCATTGACTACGCTATCTACATCATCACTTGCCGGCACTACAGCTACGGATAAGACAAACATTGTATCATCATCTGTCACAGATGGCACCGACACTGTTCCTACTGATGCTCCGATCTTAACGGACAATACATCAACTATGCTATCTACAGCATCACTTGCCGACACTACAGCTACAGATATGACAGACAATGTATCAACATCTGTCACAGATAGTGCCGACACTGTTCCTACTGATGCTCCGATCTTAACGGACAGTACATCAACTACGCTTTCTACAGCATCACTTGCCGGCACTACAGCTACAGATATGACAGACAATGTATCAACATCTGTCACAGATAGTGCCGACACTGTTCCTACTGATGCTCCGATCTTAACGGACAGTACATCAACTACGCTTTCTACAGCATCACTTGCCGGCACTACAGCTACAGATATGACAGACAAAGTATCAACATCTGTCACAGATAGTGCCGACACTGTTCCTACTGATTCTCCGATCTTAACGGACAGTACATCAACTACGCTATCTACAGCATCACTTCCCGGCACTACAGCTACAGATATGACAGACAATGTATCAACATCTGTCACAGATAGTGCCGACACTGTTCCTACTGATGCTCCGATCTTAACGAACAGTACACCAACTACGCTTTCTACAGCATCACTTGCCGGCACTACAGCTACAGATATGACAGACAATGTATCAACATCTGTCACAGATAGTGCCGACACTGTTCCTACTGATGCTCCGATCTTAACGGACAGTGCAACGGCTACGCTATCTACAGCATCACATGCCGGCACTACAGCTACAGATAGGACAAACATTGTATCAACATCTGTCACTGATAGTGCCGACACTGTTCCTACTGATGCTCCGATCTTAACGGACAGTGCACCGGCTACGCTATCTACAGCATCACCTGCCGGCACTACAGCTACAGATATGACAAACATTGTATCAACATCTGCCACTGATAGTGCGGACACTGTTCCTACTGATGCACCTATCTTAACGGACAGTGCATCGGCTACGCTAACTACGGCATCACCTGCCGGCACTACAGCTACAGATATGACAAACATTGTATCAACATCTGTCACAGATAGTGCCGCAACTGTTCCTACTGATGCTCCGATCTTATCGGACAGTACATTATCTACGCTACCTACAGCGACACCTGCCGACACTACAGCTATAGATATGACAAACATTGCATTAACATTTGTCACAGATGGCACCGACACTGTTCCTACTGATGCTCCAATCTTAAAGGACAGTACACCAACTACGCTATCTACAGCGACACCTGTCGGAACTACAGCTACAGATATGACAGACATTGTATCAACATCTGTCACAGATAGTGCCGACACTGTTCCTACTGATGCTCCAATCTCAACGGACAGTGCACCGGCTATGCTATCTACAGCATCACATGCCGGCACTACAGCTACAGATATGACAGACAATGTATCAACATCTGTCACAGATAGTGCCGACACTGTTCCTACTGATGCTCCGATCTTAACGGACAGTGCACCAGCTACGCTATCTACAGCATCACCTGCCGGCACTACAGCTACAGATATGACAAACATTGTATCAACATCTGTCACAGATAGTGCCGCCGCTGTTTCTACTGATGCTCCGATCTTAACGGATAGTGCACCAGCTACGCTATCTACAGCATCACCTGCCGGCACTACAGCTACAGATATGACAGACATTGTATCAACATCTGTCACAGATAGTGCCGACACTGTTACTACAGATGTTCCGATCTTAACGGACAGTACATCAACTACGCATTCTACAGCGACGCCTGCCGGAACTACAGCTGCAGATATGACAGACATTGTATCAACATCTGTCACAGATAGTGCCGACACTGTTCCTACTGATGCTCCGACCTCAACGGACAGTGCACCGGCTATGCTATCTACAGCATCACATGCCGGCACTACAGCTACAGATATGACAGAAAATGTATCAACATCTGTCACAGATAGTGCCGACACTGTTCCTACTGATGCTTCGATCTTAACGGACAGTGCACCAGCTACGCTATCTACAGCATCACCTGCCGGCACTACGGCTACAGATATGACAAACATTGTATCAACATTTGTCACAGATAGTGCTGCCGCTGTTTCTACTGATGCTCCGATCTTATCGGACAGTACATCATCTACGCTATCTACAGCGACACCTTCCGACACTACAGCTATATATATGACAAACATTGCATTAACATTTGTCACAGATGGCACCGACACTGTTTCTACTGATGCTCCAATCTTAACGGACAATACACCAACTACGCTATCTACAGCGACACTTGCCGGAACTACAGCTACAGATATGACAGACATTGTATCAACATCTGTCACAGATAGTGCCGACACTGTTACTACAGATGTTCCGATCTTAACGGACAGTACATCAACTACGCTTTCTACAGCGACATCTGCCGGAACTACAGCTGCAGATATGACAGACATTGTATCAACATCTGTCACAGATAGTGCCGACACTGTTACTACAGATGCTCCGATCTTAACGGACAGTACACCAACTACGCTATCTACAGCAACACCTGCCGGAACTACAGCTACAGATATGACAGACATTGTATCAACATCTGTCACAGATAGTGCCGACACTGTTCCTACTGATGCTTCGATCTTAACGGACAGTGCACCGGCTACGCTATCTACAGCATCACATGCCGGCACTACAGCTACAGATAGGACAAACATTGTATCAACATCTGTCACAGATAGTGCCGACACTGTTCCTACTGGTGCTCCGATCTTAACGGACAGTGCACTGGCCACGCTATCTACAGCATCACCTGCCGGCACTACAGCTACAGATATGACAAACATTGTATCAACATCTGTCACAGATAGTGCCGACACTGTTGCTACTGATGCTCCGATCTTAACGGACAGTGCATCGGCTACGCTAACTACAGCATCACCTGCCGGCACTACAGCTACAGATATGACAAACATTGTATCAACATCTGTCACAGATAGTGCCGCCACTGTTCCTACTGATGCTCCGATCTTATCGGACAGTACATCATCTACGCTATCTACAGCGACACCTGCCGACACTACAGCTATAGATATGACAAACATTGCATTAACATTTGTCACAGATGGCACCGACACTGTTTCTACTGATGCTCCAATCTTAACGGACAGTACACCAACTACGCTATCTACAGCGACACTTGCCGGAACTACAGCTACAGATATGACAGACATTGTATCAACATCTGTCACAGATAGTGCCGACACTGTTACTACAGATGCTCCGATCTTAACGGACAGTACACCAACTACGCTATCTACAGCGACACCTGCCGGAACTACAGCTACAGATATGACAGACATTGTATCAACATCTGTCACAGATAGTGCCGACACTGTTCCTACTGATGCTTCGATCTTAACGGACAGTGCACCGGCTACGCTATCTACAGCATCACATTCCGGCACTACAGCTACAGATAGAACAAACATTGTATCAACATCTGTCACATATAGTGCCGACACTGTTCCTACTGGTACTCCGATCTTAACGGACAGTGCACTGTCCACGCTATCTACAGCATCACCTGCCGGCACTACAGCTACAGATATGACAAACATTGTATCAACATGTGTTACAGATAGTGCCGACACTGTTGCTACAGATGCTCCGATCTTAACGGACAGTCATCGGCTACGCTAACTACAGCATCACCCCCGTCACTACAGCTACAGATATGACAACATTGTATCAACATCTGTCACATAGTGCCGCCACGTCACTGATGCTCCATCTTATGACAGTATACATTACGCTATCTACGAACACCTCGACATACAGCTATAGATATGACAACATGCATTACTTGTCACAGATGGCACCGACACTGTTCTATGATGTTCCGATCTTAACGGACAGTACACCAACTACGCTATCTATAGCGACACCTGCCGGAACTACAGCTACAGATATGACAGACATTGTATCAACATCTGTCACAGATAGTGCCGACACTGTTACTACAGATGTTCCGATCTTAACGGACAGTACATCAACTACGCTTTCTACAGCGACACCTGCCGGCACTACAGCTATAGATATGACAGACATTGTATCAACATCTGTCACAGATAGTGCTGACACTGTAACTACAGATGCTCCGATCTTAACGGACAGTACATCAACTGCGCTTTCTACAACATCACTTGCCGGCACTACAGCTACAGATATGACAGACATTGTATCAACATCTGTCACAGATAGTGCTGACACTGTAACTACAGATGCTCCGATCTTAACGGACAGTACATCAACTGCGCTTTCTACAACATCACTTGCCGGCACTACAGCTACAGATATGACAAACATTGTATCAACATCTGTCACAGATGGCACCGACACTGTTACTAAAGATGCTCCGATCTTAACAGACAGTACATCAACTACGCTTTCTACAGCATCACTTGCCGGCACTACAGCTTCAGATAGGACATATATTTTATCAACATCTGTCACAGATGGCACCGACACTGTTCCTACTGATGCTCCGACCTTAACAGACAGTACATCAACTTCGCTTTCTACAGCATCACTTGCCGGCACTACAGCTACAGATATGACAAACATTGTATCAACATCTGTCACAGATAGTGCCGACACTGTTCCTACTGATGCTCCGATCTTAACGGACAGTGACATCGCTACGCTATTACAGCATCACTTGCCGGCACACAGCTACAGATATACGAAACATTTTATAATCATCTGTCAAGTAGTGCCACGCATGTTCCTACTGATGCTCCGATCTTATACGGACAGTACATCGACTAGCTTCTACAGCATCACCTGCCGGCACAACAGCTACAGATAGGACAAACATTTTATCAACATCTGTCACTGGTGGCACCGTCACTGTTCCTACTGATGCTCCGATCTTAACGGACGGTACATCGGCTACGCTATCTACAGCATCACTTGCCGGCACTACAGCTACAGCTACAGATATAACAAACATTGTATCAACATCTGTCACAGATAGTGCGGACACTGTTCCTACTGATGCTCCGATCTTAACGGACAATACATCATCTACGCTATCTACAGCATCACTTGCCGGCACTACAGCTACAGATATGACAGACAATGTATCAACATCTGTCACAGATAGTGCCGACACTGTTCCTACTGATGCTCCGATCTTAACGGACAGTACATCAACTACACTATCTACAGCATCACTTGCCGGCACTACAGCTACAGATATGACAGACAATGTATCAACATCTGTCACAGATAGTGCCGACACTGTTCCTACTGATGCTCCGATCTTAACGGACTGTCCATCGGCTACGCTATCTACAGCATCACTTGCCGGCACTACAGCTACAGTTATAACAAACATTGTATCAACATCTGTCACAGATGGCACCGACACTGTTCCTACTGATGTTCCAATAATAACGGACAGTGCATCGGCTACGCTATCTACCACTGTTACAGATGTGAGAAACATTACATCAACTTTTGTTACAGCCGAGAACGACACTGTTCCCACTGGTGATCATTTTATCACCACTTCTACATTGTTTACGCCACGTGCAACCACTCTTGCCGGAACAAGCGTTGTGTCCTCTGCCGTAACTGATGTTCTATCAACTTCTGCTACAGATACCAACACTGTTCCTACTGATGTTTCTGTTATCACAGACAGTGCAAAAACAACGCCTTTTTCAACAGATCTTGTTAACGCAAGTGTTATGGCCACTACCGTTACAGTCACAAGCGATGTTACAAGGGATGTATCAATTCCAGACAGTACTGTCACCGTTTCTACCATTGTTCCTGAAAGCACCAGCAATACATTTACTACCACCACAGGTAAAACAGATAACATATCTCTAATGATATAGTTGAAAGTAGTGCTCTTTACAACTGCAGTAGTGCAAATGTGACCATTGTTTATATTTAATACAATGTATTTTAAATACAGCCTTTTTCATGTATACATGTATTCTGAGATCAGAGCAATCGATATTTTATTCTCCAAAAGTGATTTTCAGCCTAGTTCTATTTATACTTCTAGAGTGACACATCTTTTAACTTATATTTCAAGATTCCAATGAATGCAAGAACAACCCATGCGTTCCAAACTCCTACTGTATTGACGGTGCTACAAGCTATAGATGTGAATGTCTGCACGGCTTTACAATGATTGACGGCTTGTGTTTGGGTAGGAAAATAATAAGTATATGGTGTACGAAGTGAAGAGTAAATTTGGTATATTTCACTGTCGTATGAAATTTACCAAATTTAATCTGTCCTTTCTAGACAATGTAATATACTGTGTTATTGTGTATGATTGTTCACTCTTCTGTTAGTGGATGATGGAACTGACCAGTCCTGTACAAAATAACATTTACGACCTTGAACTCTTACTTAAAAGTGTAACATATTATTATCATCATACTCTTAAAATTTTAGACGTTGATGAATGTGATGATGATGTTTGCATGGAGGACGCCACGTGCATTAACACCGATGGCAGTTATACGTGCAAGTGTAATGAAGGTTTTCAACAAATACAGAACTTGTGTATAGGTATTTACATTGTATTGTTGTTGTTTTTTCTAGCCAATGCATCGAACTATTCTTTTAGTAAAGTATCTGTATAAAGTTTTCGAATGCTTATAACTATGGCTCCATGCTGTATACGTATATGTACGGTAATTCAATGTTTATCCTTATGGCAACTCCGATTTATACCTCTGGAACCGTGTGTTCTTCCAGGTGTCTATTTGGAAGCGTTTGGCAACATGTAAATCGTACTTATTTGTTGTATATAGTATAGTCCTATTTTATATGTGCAGCAGGTCTGTTGCTGTTTTATTCATATTGGTTACCAATTCTTACTGTGTCTAACAGATGTAGACGAATGTTCAGATGAGGAAACAATTTGTCCGGAAAACTCGGACTGTGTGAATACAAAGCCTGGTTTTGAATGCAAATGTCGAGATGGATATGCCAACATGAACAGTACATGTACAGGTAAGTAGAGTAGGCGTGGTTGGATAACACACATAAATGCACATGTCCTAATGGATACTCCAACCTGAATGGTTCATTAAAAGGTATCTTGGGTTAACATGGTGGAAGTGGGCGCAGTGGTCCTGTGGTAACACTGTTTGACTACGAAATCAGGGGTCATGAGTTCGAGTCCCTGCTCCTCCAACTAAAATTACTAACAATGGGATAAGAGTCCCGTGTATGGATATTTTACACCTGGAACACTAAAGAACCAGGGAAGCTTCTGGAAATGGGGCGTCTTTTACATCTTGCACTATCCTCCTACTAACACAGTGCACATAGCGCTATTACTGATATGTCAACATACATGTGACTGTGACGGGTTTCGTCAATGAGGACTGGTGCAAACATACAAAGGGTTACGTGAAATGTAAATATTTATTCATGATGTTGAAATGTCATAAAAAGTTAAAAAAACAATATTACAGTTGATAAATTCTGAATATGTTTCCACTTTTCTATGGTTTAAGACGTAAATGAATGTAACTCTGGCGATATTTGTCCACCGAACTCCGACTGCAGTAATACGGACGGGAGTTACGTATGTATCTGTTTCCATGGATACCGGCAGCTAGGGGAAAGATGCCTAGGTATTTACCATTTCAATACTTTTGCAATGTCTTGTTTGAAATATTCCGCAGGGACATATGGTTTTTTATGTGCTGAGTTTGTCTGTTGGTATAAATTTCTTTTCACTCACTCTTTGACTTAGTTTATAGTACTTTATTTTAGCTAGACTTTGATCAAGGCTTTGAGCATATTTGAATCACTCTCGAGACAGGCTCCTAGAAAACTGGTGTCAAATGAGAATGTTTAGTTCAGTGTGACCACAGTTAGGCTTAATCGACAGGCATGTTACCCCATATACCTCATGTACCTCTGCATTTGATATAGAAGTATCTATTCCGCTTCTCATAACCATCTGGTATTAAATAAAGCTGAATGTGGAGACCAGTCCCAAATTCCAAGCGTCTGATTGGTTGCTCAGAGCACAGTTTAAAATTTGACCAATGGCAAGGTAACTTTTTGAGACTGGTTTCCAAGCTAAGTATATGTCATCGATAATCCTATCTATTATAATTTCATTTTAGATATAGATGAATGTTCCACGGATGTGTGCGCCGCCAATGCTGTTTGCGAAAATACACCTGGGTCGTACAGTTGTCACTGTCACACTGGGTTTGTTATGCACGAGACAAGCGAGTGCATAGGTAAGCAAATTAGATAAAGCAGAAGCTAGATACTGAACATTATTCTGAAATGGCTTGAAACCATCAAACAAAAACGGGTTTGTTGGCGATAAAGACGTTCTATGTTTCAGTTAACAGTTGGTAAAAAAACCCCGCGTACATGCCTTACAGAGTAACAGGAATCTTCTTTAAAGTTATTGGACAAATTACATTTGTAATACAGTGGCTTGTTACAAGGTTTTAAACTGAGAAATTATGGTGTTTGTAAATATCGGTTAAAAGTACAATGTTCTCATAGAAAATTTTACAGCTAAGATGCTTTTTGAAATATATAACACATATTCTTCAAGTACATGTACTCTTGCAAGTTTGCAGTCATGTTTATTGACCTCTCAAATAGTTTTACAAAAAAATTCAGGAACGGTTTTCTCGCATACAAGAGGTTTGCAGTGGTTCCCTACTAACGGTTAAAACTATCAAATAGTTTCATCCAGGAACGGCATTTTCGCATACCACGTGGTCTCAGGATTTTGACGAACCTCTGATGTATGAGAATGAGATACGATGGCATACAGTCACTATACACTATCCAAAGGCTGAGTAAAGCCGAAAGTCAATTAAATAGTTCAGTGGCAATAATTCTGGCTTTCTGTCTCTATGACTACTTTGTTGCATTGGAAGTGGTTTAGCTAATGGACAGACACACACTGCATTTTCACTATATTTTAAGATCTGGACGAATGTGCGATGGAAGAAAATCCATGCGGTGAATACGAAATATGTTCAAATCAACCGGGTTCTTACTATTGTACATGTAAAGATGGATTTCAAAGAAATGTGGATCAAAGCGATTGTGTCGGTGAGACATTATTTAAGAACTGTCAAATTCTTTCAAGACATAAACCATCAGTGCACGAAGTACGTTCTACTGCTATAAGGTGCCCTGAAGCAATTAAATAAATATGTGAAAAGATACTACGAAAGTATAGAACGCAACAGAACAACATGACAGTAGCCTCGGTTTGACTGGGTCTGATCATGGGAGGTGATGAAATGTCAGTGCGTTTACGTACGCACGTTCCCTAGCACATGCTTATATTCATGAATTAGGCCTACCTTTTTAAATCGGAAAACAAAATGGAAAATCCATGCAAACAAGTTAACTGTTAATATGCAAACTTGAATATTGCATTTTGTCTCACGCTATCTAATAACGATCCGCTTAGTTCTGGAGGCAAGCTAAACTAAGCGTGTCTATATATTGTAACTACAGTAGGCCTATGCCAAAGGCAACAATATTGCAACGTTCTTTATTTTTGTTTTATTTCATTCTAGATACAGATGAATGCAACTATGATCCGTGTCCAACAAATTCTGATTGTATCAATGAAATAGGTAGTTATATGTGTAATTGCCGACAGGGATTCTACAAGACAGCTCATTCTCATTGCGCAGGTATCCTGATAACTATTTTCTAAAGTGACTTCCCTTTATTGATTTTTCCACCACATGTTAATGTGGTTACCTCCCCTATACAAATTTCCCCCATTTATCTGTGGAATTTCTTTGCCTTTGGCGTCAATTTTTACATTTTCAGTATTGCTTCAATGTCGCTTCAAGAAACTTATTCCGGATATATTAATGTGATGCATTAAAGGACAGTCAAGGGTAAATACATGTTTATTGCAGAGTCGAAGCAGTTTTGGAGCAGCATCCATATTTTAGGGAGCAATGATGCAGACGTCCATCTTGATCACATGACACCGGAAGAGATTGACGATATGATACAAAAAGTTGAATCAGTTGTAAGATATTTGAAGTTTCCTTTAAATGTAGATGAAGCATTATGTTGTTGCCAGTGACACTGACTTTTTAATAAAATTTGCAGCCAATTGTATAAATTTGATCCATTTACCTTGTAACTGAGTAGGTATTCTTTTCTATTGTAACGGGCACCGCCTTCCTAAGCCGGGGTTTAGGGGACAAGATCAGTTGGTAAGAGAAATACGAGTACGGGGTTCGAATCCGACTCGGGAATAAAGTTCAGACCTTAAAGTAAATCAACAATTCAAAAGTAGACATCACATTTAATATTCAACCTGTGTCTTATCCCAACTAATATACAAGGTACATATTAACAATGTATAAATCCTACATGCTAACGTTAGCAAGTGAGGGAACTCGACGCTTGTGCAGCGAGAGAAAGAACCCTCTCGAACAATCATCGTTTACACATTTTATGCACATTTTACCGCGTAAAAAGATCTAACAATTGTTTCATTGGTCGCAGCAATAGTATCTAAGCAACGCATTACAAAACAAAACTTCGTAAGTTTCCGTAAGTGCAATTGACCAACCATGAATAAGATGACATACAAGTGATAATGATTGGTTATTAGCGGTGCGCGTTCCAATCAAATGCCTCGTATCAGCAGATGACATTTACTAGAAGTCAAATAATAGAACATTATCCGGTGTAATATAAAATATGTATGTCATCCGTGCAGGTCATTTACACAGTTGAAGTCTAAAAGATAAAGGTTTGTACCGGGCCTGTTACACTATGTTAGATCCTGACGACTTGAAATTAAATTTTGTATCATTCATAGGAATAACAGACACTTGGAGCAAGGACCCCCCTGTTGGCCAGTATATTTTAGCTATATGCACAAAGGGGGTGGTTCCATCGCAAGCAGGTTTTCCCAGTGTCAGTTTCACAGATGCCCTTCTTTAATAATTTACACAGCATTGATCATAAAAGAGTGCATTTTAAAAACATGCTGAAATTGTAACAGAACCCATTTTATGATCGTCACCTATGCTCAGTTCATGTTATAATGCTAAAATACTGGCTAACAGTTGGCAGGGGTGGAAGAGGGGTGTCCTGACCCCAAGGAATCATAAAATTTATAATGAATTCTTTTCAGTCCTTTAAATTTATAGTTAGGCGTAAAAAAAAAATTGTTTGTTTCCGGTATCCCGACCTACCCTAAATTCTTGGCCCGACCCTAAATGTTTTTATGGCCTTGGAGAATATTTTTTTCAACTTTTTAGCAAAAAGATGCAAAACTGCACTTTTTATGCTTTAAACATGGCCAGTGATGTTAGAAATCAACTTACTGATGCTCTAAAGGCATAACCCCCTTATTTGTAATCATTTTTTGACAAAAAAATAATTTCTGAAAAGTCTCCCTTAATAAAAAAAATTTCCAAAAAAAAAAAATTCCGACCTACCTACCCTAAATTTTTTGAGCATGTTACCGGAAACAAAGAATTTTTTTTTTTTAGGCCTTAGAGATTATCTTCAAGGTAGTATCAAACTCATCTGTCTTAATTATTAAACATTTTAGTTTGACAAAATTATGAAATGTAACTCTAACCCCAATTATTTTGCAGCTTTCTTCATTCTTTGCACGTACATCATATCCTTACTATGGTTTGAAAGTAAACAGCTTGATGGAAGGAAGTATTGTCTTTAACATCAGTCTGTACTTTGAGATGACTGGTTCCTACACTGCTGAAGAGCTTACAGATGTTTTCATGTCCAACCTCAGTTACTGGAACCAGTATCAGCTAGAGGTCATGTCTGTGATTATTGAAGGTACAGGTGTCACTATATATAAAACTGATAGCCATATTTTGATACTAAAGTTTAATCAAAGGGTTTTTTCACATTCATACATGCTTGATGTTTGAATAAGCATGAAAGAGACATTTAAAAAGACAAAATTAAGAAATGTTTTGAAAAATAAACATTTTTTGAGAAATTCTATCAGTAAAAAACTTAGCACTTAGAGATCTTTTAAGAGTAAGAACCTAACAACATTGGCAGGATATTCTTTTGCCAACTAGTCAAGTGTTAAATTTTTCTACAGTTTTCAGGAGGTGTTTTAACAGGATAGTAAACCTGTGATGACAGAGAGATTTTGATCATCAATTCATGAGCTGTTCACACGTCTTTCCCTTGTTAGAGTATCTAGAGCATTCCATATCAGAACATAAACCTGACATAATTCAAATGGAAATGACATCTGCAAAATCAAACAAGCATTGACATTCCTATGCTTATCTTGAACATCAATATATTACTAGTTTTTTAACTTCATACAAGTTATTTGTTGGAATAGCATTAACGCATGTTTGTTTATATGTTATAACATCTACAGAATCAAAGGGGGTATTTTGTTTGGGCACCAACCAATCTCTTGGGATGCTGCAGCTGTTATAAGACTAAAATACATAAAGTATACCCTTGTAAGCCTATCAAAAGCGAAACAACTACATGTCAAAGGGTCAGGAATAAAATTCAGTCCGTCCAATGGTATTGTTTTACAAAGATTGCAGTATATTCATGGATTATTCTAGGCTTAGTTGGCAAGGTATAAATGTTTGTTATGAGTTTTAGATTCTGATGTCTGTTTCAGATATAGATGAATGTTCAAGTCCAGACATGAATGTTTGTTCTGAGTTTGCCTCGTGTAAAAATCTGCCAGGGACCTACGAATGTACATGTTTGCCAGGATACCTTGACATATCAGTGGACAGACTAGGCAGTATTTGTGCTGGTTGGTTTAACCCTTACCCTGCTACATTTCTATAATGGACTGGTCCATCTTTCAATTTGGACAGTACCACTTATTACTCAAAGGGGTTTTCACTGAAAATTTACTGACTGAATAGCGAACAGTGCAGACCATTGATCAGACTGCACGGATGTGCAGCCTGATTTTGGTCTGCACTGGTCGCAAAGGCAGAATCATCTGCTGCCAGCAGTCTAAGGGTTAATCACTTTATGTTATTTCTGAGACTTTCTTAGTTAGCTTGTTATATAGATTCCAATACAGTGGATCAAAGGGTTGTTTTGATGTCAGTGTGAGGGAAATTTTATCCATGATGTTAATTCATGATGGGGAATTTGTCAGTTAGTTGTGGAAAATATATCCATACTGGTGCAGAATCCAAGAACATTGCTTTACTAACTATCATGACATAACTTGAATACTGAAGAAAATCAAACAATATCACATACATTTCTATGCCTGTCAGATATATTTTCACACCTGGGAAATATTCAGTATCACATACATTTTCAAGTCTGGAAAATTTCAACAGAATTATATGTTTTCATGCCTGGGAAAAATTCAGTATCATGTACATTTTCAGAACTGGGAAATGTTCAATATCAAATAATTTTCATACATGGGAAATATTCAATATCATGTACATTTTTATACCTATGAAATATTCAGTAAGATGTACATATTAAGGCCTGGGAAATGTTCAGTATCATATACATTTTCATGTCTTGGAAATATTCTGATTGCCAGATTTAAACTGTTTTTGCTTTATTTTTACAGTCCTCAACTATTAATTGAATTATATTTGTAAGACTATTACCACAAATATATTTTGTGATCTCCAAACTATTTTCAGTGATAGATAATAATAATCAAGACCCAATCAACAAAGTCAGAATTATCCAGTCAAAGCTAGCCTATCCTGTTAGTTCCTTGGCTACAATGATGGTTGCCATGGAGAGAGGGTCACATGTCACCTACGTGATAGAGTATGGTGATGGAGAATCAAGCACTGCTTTTTCTGAGGAGGTTTTATCTTTTCAATACAGACTGAACATAGAACATGAGTAAGTTTTAACTGATATTTTGTATACACATTACAAACAGTTTTGATTAGTCAGTGATGTAGGGCTGTCAACTGTTGAGTTTTAAACAATACAGTGTTATTTTAAAAAGTAAATTAAAGGAAACACTAGAGTTATGGATAAGGATGTTACTGTTCTACCTAGAGGCTGCCATTTCAGATCGAACTTGGATCATGACTGCATCTCGTGTGATATGATACCAGTACAAGTTTTTTTCATAAAGTTTGAAACAAAGTCTGAATTTATTTAAATAAGCTCTGAACGTTTTTCGTAATCAAGCTTCCGTAAAATGAATTAGTACATTCTAAGTAATTGTGAATTACCTTGCATTCAATGTGACAGATGCTCATTTACCTAGATTATGTTATTAGACTTCACTACTCTTTGAAAAGACATTTTGTGTGTGATGCAAGGTAAATATACAAAATTTGAGCAGCACCATGAGAAAACCAACCTAGTGGCTTTGAGACCAGCATGGATCCAGACCAGCCTGCGCATCGGCACAGTCTGATCAGGAGCCATGCTGTTCGCTTTCAAAGCCTATTACAATTAGGGAAACCATTAGCAAACAGCATGGATCCTGACTAGACTGTGTGGATGCCCAGGCTGGTCTGGATCCATGCTGGCCGTGAAGCTGCTATGTTTGTTGCTCATTTGATAGTTTGTTGCATGCATGGAGTATCAACATCAAGCTTATTTTGCAGGTATACATCTCCAGGCAACTACACACTAACTGTGAATGTATCAAACAAGATAAGCTCAGAAATGGTTTCTACATCAGTCATCATTCAGGATATATTGACCTCTCTGACCTTGGATGTTACTGACCTTGACCCACTTTTCTCAGGAAACATAATGGTTAATGTAAACACAGAGAACTTGTACAATCATGTTTATTTTCAATGGAGTTTCGGAGATGGGAGATATATTCTGGAATATATACATGACTTTCAGGACACAGTCAGTGTAGAGCATATTTATGCTATTGGTGCATTTGACATTAATGTGAATATATCAAATTTAGTTAGTTCTGTCACTTTGACAAGACATATTATTTCCCAGGAGGTCATTAATGGAGTTGAAATAATGGTAGAAAAATTTGCCATCATGCCAGGTGAATACTTAAATTTTATTGTGTTTGCCAAAACAGGAAGTAATTTAAATCTGGAACTGAATTATGGGACTGGAGAAATAACTGATGTCATTTCTAAAAATAACACAAAAAGAGGAAGCACAGAATCTGTCATTCAAAAGATATTCAACACTCCTGATGAAATCACTGTTGGCATAAAACTGTCTAATGCAATATCTGAATGGTTTGATACAATTGGTCCTGTATTTGTTCAATATCCAATTAAAAATTTAAAAGTTAAAATAAATCAGATAACTCCTTCACCACCGCCTGAAGTTCATATAGAAATTTCATCCCAGGAAGCTTCCTTTCCACCTACTTCAGTGACATGTGATATCTTTGTTCATAATACCTGGTCTGTCACAGAGTCTGTACCAGAATTAAAAAAAGATCAGCCAACGGTAGTCATTGTAAGTACAGATGGAGCAGTGTTTGGATGGATAGAAGTAACAGTTAACTGTAGCAATATGCTGTCATATCAGTATATGGAAACTAGTACATACGTTCAAGCTGTTATAGGCAATGCCTTAATTAGAGCTGATAAAACGTCAGTTGATATTGATGATACAGTAAATTTTGAATTTTTTATTGGCAAAGGCTCAAATATTGAATACACTTATTGGTTTAGACTTGGTCAAAATCACACAGGCAACTTGTATTCCACCTTGATTACTAATAAATCTATAACCGATCATTTTACATTTGGGCAGCCTGGCAAGTATGATGTTACATTTATAGTAAAGAATAACGTTTCATCGGCAATTGCATATGAAACCGTCTGGGTTTTGGAGAAAGTTATTGGACTAACAGTAAGTCGAAATTATGAACAGAGTTCAAAGTACAATATACTACATTATGGACATGGTGAAGAGATGAATATTTTCCCTGTTCAAAGACCTGTTATTTTCAGTGCATCTCTTAATAGCGGAAATAATATTAGATATAGATGGAATTTTGGAGATGGCAATGAAACTGTCGTGAATGAGGGCACAGTCGTTCACACATTCAAAATGGAAGGTGCCTATACAGTAACTGTCACAGCATTTAATCAGCTGTACTTTGAAAATGTCTCATTAATAATTGTAATGCATGAAATTGTTTTACCACTAAAATTATCAAATAATGGACCACAGAAATCTTACAACATCATGGAGTTTGTCTTAGAGCTTACATATTCTGGAACTGAAACTTGTTACGTATGGGACATGGGTGATGGGAGCCCATTAGTCCATTTGGGGCCTGAGTATTGTATGGGTAACGAATCATTTGATTCTTTCATTCTTATAATGGAAAAATTAAAAACGATTACTTACAGTCATACGTACATGGACGAAGGTTTATACACAGTGAGTGTAGATGCTGTTAACGAGGTATCTTCAGCAAAGATCAGCAGTCTAGCTGTTGTTAATGGGATCAGTTGCTACTACCCAGAAGTAAGTTTCAAAGGTGGGAGACAGACAATCGAGATGCCAATAAAAAAGCTTGTTTCTGACTGGATAGTATTAGAGAGTTCAGCAGTAATTAACTGTGAGGCTACAAGCGGACCTGTCTATAACTGGAATATTCAAAAGGTTATTGAAGGAGAAACCTATCTTGATCATTTCTTACAACCATGCGACCTAGATATTGCACAAGTTGACAGATTTGAGGTTTATTTCCAGCCAAGAACGCTAGATGTTGGTCTGTACAAAATATCACTAAACGTATCAATGATAGGTATACAAGGACTGTATACAGAGGAGTTTACTTACCTTAAAATAGAAGCATCACCACTTGTAGCTGAAGTGAAAGGGGGAAGTGCTCGGCAGGTCAGTTTTGACAAAGACTTTATTTTAGATGGATTGACTGGCTCACATGATCCAGATAGCAAAAATGACTCAAAATCTCATCTGAACTTTGAATGGTGGTGCAGACGGCAAAATGAAGATTTTGCGGAGTCATCAGCAGACGACATTGAAATTGTGGCAGCTGACATTGTTTTGAACACAGAAGATGACAAGAAAGGTTGCTTTGGAACAGGTATTGGTCGTCTGCCAAATATAAGTGGTCTGCTTGAATTTCCAGGCTTTCTACTTATGCCAAATACAGTGAATATATTCAGACTGGTTGTAAAGGATGATACAAGAGTAGCCATGTTTGAACAGGAAGTACATGTAGTTGATGGTCATCCACCAGATTTTCATATCAGGTTAGTTTTAGTTAACAAGGTTTTTTTGTGCCCTATCCACCCCCCCCCCCCAACAACCCCATAAAATGTTTGTTTAGGCTTAATACCCCATTAAGACTGCAAACATTTGAATTACTTCCCCTTATTTGTGACAAATGTACCAGTGGGGGGCACACCCTGTGTCCTACAGACACATTCTAGTTTTCAGATGTTTTTATGTACATGAGTAGTTATATCATGGAAAAACCTTATTAACACTCGAGATTTATTTCATTTCCAGAGGGTGGGTGATCTCTAATTGAAGCAAATTTAGCGTGGTGAAAATAGCGAATTTCATAGTATCTGAAATAATATTGAATAACAGGCAGTATTGAAACTTTTAAATTGAATTATAAATGTTATAAAAACCTACTCTTTTGTCGACATACAAGGTACATTAAATGTTAAAGGTTAATGATGTTGTTTCAGTTGTGTCCAAAACTGTAAAGCGAAGGTGAATCCTTCCAGCGAGTTTACAGTACAGGGTGTGTGTGAAAGTTGTCATACTTGGGACAAAATTGACTATTCCTGGTCACTGGCTGTCCACAGTGGAAGTGATAGAAATCCACTGCAGCTTGAAAACATGACGTCAACAGGTATATATAAATAAATTCTTAATGTCACTGTAGGCTAATGAAATACTCAGGTTCTTAAATGTTGATAAGATGCCATTTGTTTTGTGTGGATTTTTCTGGATAAATATGGTATTGTGTAGACCAGATCCTTTTATCAATGTGTAATAGCAAGAGGAGACTTAAATATTTTCTATACAACACATGTTTTACATACAATGAAATTTAATTTTGAAAGAAGGGAATTAAAGGGAGTGGGTATTGGATTGATAGCTGTGACCGCTAAGCTCAGTAGGGAGAGCGCAGATATATGGATCCCGGGGTTGTTAGTTCAGAACCCAGACAAGGCATATGTTCTTCATGATGATTTGATAAAAGACATTATGTCTGACATCGTTCGTCATCCAACTTTGATTCATTTTGAAAGTTGGCAGTTACTTGTGGAGAACAGGTATGTACTGGTACAGACTCGGATCCAGGAACGCTGGTTAGATTAAATGCTAGCCGTCACATAACTGAAATACTGTCGAAAAAAAAAAGGTTTAAAGCCAAAACAAACAAAACAAAAGCTGTACCAGTATAATAGTAGAGGAACATTATGTAAATGGTCTGCTGGAATGAGGTCAGGCATGTTGAAGCAGCTTGATATATTTCAGTAATTTATCTGTTTTACTGTGTTAAATCTATAGATGGTTCATGTAGGTTAACTGAAGTACAAGTACTGTTCTATTTTCAGACTCTGTGAGTGCAGGACTTGCCTTCAAGCCTGGAGTTCTGATTGGTGGCAATGTATATCACCTTAGGTTGGACATGAAGGTTTATGGTTATAATGCTTCATTCACAGAGCACACATTTGAAACTAACTTACCTCCTTATGGTGGCAACTGTTCTATAGAACCAAAGACAGGTAATTCCTAGCCATGCCATGTGAAAAGCAACATACTGGGTTCACTTTCAAAGCCTATTGCAATTAGAGAAACCGTTAGCGAACAGCATGGATCCTGACCAGACTGTGCAGATGTGCAGCTGGTCTGGATCCATGCTGGTGGCAAACCCTCTATGTTGGTTTTCTCATGGCATGGCTCAGTTATATTTAATCTATAGAACAAGGAAAATTTCCTTTTGCATGCTTTATTTCATCCTTTGCATGTTTAATGTATGAAATTTCATATGCCCATGAAACACATGTGTTGGCCAAAAAAACCATGAAAGTAAATGCCTTTATAATAAAGAACTTCAAAATTCATTTTTAGATATTTCTTCTCAAATAGGTATTGCTCTGGACACTTTGTTCAAAATCCAATGTCAGGGTTGGATGAATCCAGGTGAGGAACAGTTTCAAGGCGAAGGCCTCCTGTATCGGTTCTGGACAAGGGTGAGAGGGGGCTCAAACATACAGCTGTTATATTATGGGCCTGATCCCTTCACAGCCTCTTTAAAGTTCCCTCTCGGAAGACAGGAAATGGACAATAAACATGATATCGTTGTGAGAATATCAAATGCTATTGGAGAATATGTGGAGACAACTCTTGAAACCCAGGTATACATCAGTAAAATGTCTTGTAAATTAAAACTTGTTGTTACATGAATAGATCTAGTATAAGAAGTTTTCACACTTTCTTGATTACACTCAGTAAGTGCCCCTTGAGTTTCTGATCAGAACCTTTACTATAAGCAAGGGTTGCATATGTTTCAGCCATGACTGGGTTCAAACCTGCAATCGATAGATCTGACAGTTATGTTTATACTGTATGATTAGGCTATCATTAAAAAAAAATTGTTTGCAGTAACACGACCTATCCATGAAAATCGCTACAACCCAACTTTTTTTTCTGGCCAGTCAGATGAAAGTTATTTTTCCCTATATGATTATATGCAAAAAAAATCCCTACCTCCCTACCCACACAAAAAACTATGGGTTGTGTTACCACAAACATTATTTTGTCTATTTTATACAGTATAATGATACCTTGTCTGCTATATATGTAAATATGCCATTATACAGGGAGACAAACTTTTTTGAGTATAATCTTTAAATTGTTTTCCCTTTTGTTTTCTGTTTGTGAAATATAAGGCTATGTAGTATTCAAAATAATTATTTTAAGCCAACCACAAGATCAGAACTTGTAATGTTTTACTTTTCTGTACATAGACCCTTCATATAACTGTAAGAATTTTAGCTAAAATCACATACACTGTCGAGAATAAAGCACTTTAAATGATGTTCCCGTGTATTCCAGGTGAACCCCAAACCACAGCAGGATCTGGATGAAGTTCGAGCCCTGGCTTCAGATGACAGTGGCTTGTTGTTTGAAATGAAACAGGCTGGTCAGCATCAGGAATTTAAGCAGCTTATAGTTGCCATGGCTTCGGTGTTGAACGCAGAGGTGCTAAAACATATTTCCATGCGTTCTTTCTATGTGTCAAATGATAAAACGGGGTTCGCAGCATCTCATATAAGGCTGTTACTGTAAAAGCATGTATCTTTTAGTTATATAAGTTATAATTTATATCAAAACAGTGCTTTATCACTATTTATACACGATGGGCGGTTATACGTTGGGCGTAATAATTTCTCGAGGGCGCAGTCCGAGTGAAATTATTTCGGACGATGTATAACCGCCTGAGTGTATAAATAGTGATAAAGCACTGTTTTGCTATAAATTATTTTGATTCTAATATGTTCTTTATTGTAAAATTTATATCAAATATAATGGAACTGTTTCTTTGCGCAAGCATGGGTCCAATAGTAGGTCTTTGTTTATACATGCCAGGGCCGGAAATGGTAATACATCTTGCGGCAGAATTCAGTTCAGGCTAAAATTAATGCGAATTATTCAGCAAAGTGAATAACTAACTCAGTATGTTTGTAAATTAATCAAAACATTTGTGCAATGTGACATTTTGTTTAAAACATGTTATTAAGTAAAATTTTTCATGAAATTTGAAAGCGATATTTCTTGATGCGTACATGGCGCTAAATATCGTGTTGACCTGACGTCAACCTAATATCGTTGTGATGATTAAGGCATTGTTAGTCATATTAGAATTCTTGTTATTATATTTTCTATATTTTTATAGTGGATAAGCATGTAGTATTTATATGTCATTGTCAGTATCTTCTAAACTGCTGGAAGGATTTTCATAAAACTAGGATCAATTGTTGACCTTATCTATATGATGTGCAGAGCACATAACTGAGATCACTAGGTCAATGGTCATAAAAAAAATGTAGCCTGCTCCAAATCTTCTTATTCAGTGGTGGCATTAGACATTGTGTCTGATATCATTTGTCCTCCACCTCTGATTCAAGTTGGGAAGTTGGCAGTTACTTGCAGAGAACAGGTTTGTACTGGTACAAAACCCAGGAACACTGGTTAGGTTAACCGCCTGCCGTTCAAACAACTGAAATACTGTTGAAAAACGGTGTTAAACCCAAGACTGCAGGACCCAAATCAATCCAGATCCAACCCCTTTCCTTGTATCAAAGTGGCATTTGGAGGTATTAATTACCTTTAGTGAGGTATTAATTACCTTTAGTGAGGTATTAATTACCTTTATTGATAGCTTTGTAGATGATTGAATTATTGAATAATTTCTAATTTCAATTTACTACAGCCAGCTGTCAGCAATGGGAAAGAAGAAAGTTTAGCAACAACAACAAAATCTACAGTAAACCAGGAATTGTCTGCTGAAGCTGAAGATGTGAAAGCTGACACTTCTGAGGAAAAACTGAAAAATACTGAGGTATTTTTATGTTTTCTGCAGAGAGAACATATAGTCACCCCTTTGTCCAATTGTCATGTCTATCAGTTTGTATGTCACACTGTCCTTGTCCAGAGCATAACTTATTATTAATATAAAGTACTTATAGACTCGTAATGATTCATAATGACTTTTTTTTGTAAAGTGGCTGCCACATTTTTTGTTATGAACATATATAATACATTAATTTTCTGTTAAATCTTACTTTGATAATTGTTTGCACATATTTTTGTTGTAGGTTTGAATATTTGTTGTTAGTATAAATATTGAATCTGTCATTTCTAATTACCTCCTTTATGGCAGTGACATATAAGATCAGGTTCAATATTTAGCGTAGCACTTTTCTATCGATGTCTTTATGCATACTCTCTATTTCGACAGCTGCTTTTAAATTATCTTTTTTTAGCTCACCTGTCACATAGTGACAAGGTGAGCTTTTGTGATCACCCTTCGTCCGTCGTCAGTCCGTGCGTCAACAATTTCTTGTCTGCACGATAGTGGTTTCATTTATGATTTTATTTTAACCAAACTTGCACACAACTTGTATCACCATAAGATCTCGGTTCCTTTCTTGAACTGGCCAGATCCCATTACAGGTTCCAGAGTTGTGGCCCCTGAAAGGGCCAAAATTAGCTATTTTGACCTTGTCTGCACAATAGCAGCTTTATTATGTCTCCCCCAGGAGACATTTTGTTTTTGCCCTGTCCGTCCGTACGTCACACTTCATTTCCGAGCAATAACTGGAGAACCATTTGACCTAGAACCTTCAAACTTTATAGGGTTGCAGGGCTGCTGGAGTAGACGACCCCTATTGTTTTTGGGGTCACTCTGTCAAAGGTCAAGGTCACAGGGGCCTGAACATTGAAAACCATTTCCAATCAATAAATAGAGAACCACTTGACCCAGAATGTTGAAACTTCATACGATGATTGGTCATGAAGAGTAGATGACCTCTATTGATTTTGGGGTCACTCCGTCAAAGGTCAAGGTCACAGGGGCCTGAACATTGAAAACCATTTCCGATCAATAACTAGAGAACCACTTGACCCAGAACGTTGAAACTTCATAGGATGATTGGTCATGAAGAGTAGATGACCCCTATTGATTTTGGGGTCACTCTGTCAAAGGTCAAGGTCACAAGGGCCTAAACATTGAAAACCATTTCCGATCAATAACTAGAGAACCACTTGACCCAGAATGTTGAACCTTCATAGGATGATTGGTCATGAAGAGCAGATGACCCCTAACAATTTTGGGGTCACTCTTTGAAAGGTCAAGGTCACAGGGGCCTGAACATTGAAAACCATTTCCAATCAATAACTAGAGAACCACTTGACCCAGATTGTTGAAACTTCATTGGATGATTGGTCATAAAGAGTAGATGACTCCTATTGATTTTGGGGTCACTCCATCAAAGGTCAAGGTCACAGGAGCCTGAACATGGAAAACCATTTCTGGTCAATAACTAGAGAACCACTTGACCCAGAATGTTGAAACTTCATATGATGATTGTACATGGAAAGTAGATGACCCCTATCGATTTTGGGGTCACTCCATTAAAGGTCAAGGTCACAGGGGCCTGAACATTGAAAACCATTTCCAGTCAGTAACTTGAGAACCACTTACCCAGAATGTTGAAACTTAATAGGATGATTGGTCATGCAGAGTAGATGACCCTTAACGATTTTGAATTCACTCTTTGAAAGGTCAAGGTCACAGGGGCCTGAACATTGAAAACCATTTCCGGTCAGTAACTTGAGAACCACTTGACCCAGAATGTTGAAACTTAATAGGATGATTGGTCATGCAGAGTAGATGACCCCTAACGATTTTGGGGTCACTCTGTGAAGGTCAAGGTCACAGGAGCCTGAACATTGAAAACCATTTCCGGTCAGTAACTTGAGAACCACTTGACCCAGAATGTTGAAACTTCATAGGATGATTGGTCATGCAGAGTAGATGACCCCTAACGATTTTGGGATCACTCTGTTAAAGGTCAAGGCCACAGGGGCCTGAACATGGAAAACCATTCCCAATCAATAACTTGAGAACCTCTCGACCCAGAATGTTGAAACTTCATAGGATGATTGTTCATGCAGAGTAAATGACCCGTATTGTTTTTGGGATCACTCCGTTTAAGGTCAAGGTCACAGGGGCCTGAACATTGATAACCAGTTCCGATCAATAACTTGAGAACCACTTGACCCAGAATGTTGAAACTTCATAGGATGATTGAACATGCAGAGTAGATGACCCCTATTGATTTTGGGGTCAGTGAATTAAAGGTCAAGGTCACAGTGGCCTGTTCATGTAAAATCATTTTTTGGAAATAACTTGAGAACCACTTGACCTACAATGTTGAAACTTAATAGGATGATTGGACATGCAGAGTAGATGATCCCTATTAATTTTGAGGTCACTTGATCAAAGGTCAAGGTCACAGGAGCCTGAACAGTGACTTGAGAACCACTAGGCCAGGAGTGTTAAAATTTAGCAGGATGACTGGACATGCCAAGTAGATGATCCCTATTGCAGCCAACCATCAGTGTCTCTTTGACTTTCGCTCCTGACCCCTATTGACTTCTTGCCTATAGGACTTTGCATTTGGGGAGACATGCGCTTTTTTACAAAAGCATTTTCTAGTTTATAATTTGATTTTTACCAAACTGGCACACAACTTGTATCGCCATAAGATCTCGGTTCCTTTCTTGAACTGGTCAGATTCCGTTATGGGTTCCAGAGTTATGGCCCCTGAAAGGGCCAGAATTAGCTATTTTGACCTTGTCTGCACAATAGCAGCTTCATTTATGATTTTATTTTAACCAGACTTGCACACAACGTGTATCACCATATGATCTTGGTTCCTTTCTTGAACTGGCCAGATTCCATTATGAGTTCCAGAGTGATGGCCCCTGAAAGGGCCAGAATTAGCTATTTTGACCTTGTCTGCACAATAGCAGCTTTATTTATGATTTGAATTTAATCAAACTTGCACAGAACTTGTGTCACCATAAGATCTCGGTTCCTTTCTTGAACCGGCCAGATCCTCTAATGGATTCCAGAGTTATGGCCCCTGAAAAGGCCAAAATTAGCTATTTTGACCTTGTCTGATTGATTTTAACCAAACTTGCACAAAACTTGTATCACCACAAGATCTTGGTTTCTTTCTTGAACTGGCCAGATTCCTTCATGGGTTCCAGAGTTATGGCCCCCCTTAAAGGTCCAAAATTGGCTATTTTAGCTTTTGCAGCCATATAGAGACTTCATTTATGGTTTTATTTGATACAAACTTCCAAAATATCTTCAACAACAATAAATCTTGGATTCCATGACAAATCAGATCCATTCGTAAGTTCCAGAGTTATTTTATATCTGATTACCTCCCCTGATTGTAATCAAAATGGATTTATATCAGTAAGTACTTTTAGGACTTATTTGAAATTTCATTATTGTCATTAGTTGGACTGAGCCAATGAGGGTAGATAACTATGGACTGATTTTATGTCGAAATACCTGCCTTTATTTCAAATTAAAATGGGTATATCTCCGTAACTAATGAAGATACTGATCTGAAATTTCATTTATGTCAACAGATTTATTTGGCAGATCCTTCTTTTGTTAACTTACAATCATTTTTTTTTTAATTACTTCCCTTTTACGTTACTATAAATAACTTGTTTTTAGTAACTTTTTTATTATTGGCCGTAGGGAAAAACCGAGACCACTTTTCTGAGGTACAACATGGATGGTACCTCCAAGTTTTAGGTGTATTTTGACATATCTGTACCTTGTAAGTTTTTTTTTTCTTTTTGGTTTAATTTCTTCCCTTTGTTGTTCCTGTCCTTTGGACTTAGATATTTTTTCTGAGGACCTTCTTGTCTTCAAGTGCAATGATAACAGGTGAGTGATATAGGGCCATCATGGCCCTCTTGTTTTACATATTAAATTCAATAACCTTATTTACTGGAAACTTGAAATATAAATAGATGCCATTGACATAACTCCTGAAATATACTGGAAAGTTTTTGTGAAACTTGGTATAAAAATTGGTAACAAATAGAGGAAGTGTAGAAAAGAAGAGCACAGGAACCATAGCTCTGTGATGAATACTTTTCATATCAATCTCCCGTTACAAACTTAATTTTTCCTTGTCCAGAGCATAACTCCTAAAATACCGGAAACATCTACATCTACATAATTTCCAGCTTTGTTACTCTATATAAATTAACATTTAGTTTTACATTCTATTTCCTAAAAAATAAACTATATTTAATATCAAAATAACATGCACAAGAAGACATACATGTAAAAAAAAAAAAAAAAAAAAAAAGGAACCAAAAACACTTTCAGTTGGTTAATGAAATATCAAATATTAAGTTTATGAGAGCCAAAAGTACAATTAAGACTGGAGTAATTAATAGTAGAACTTTATATGAAAATTTAGACTTTATAAAAATGATCTTCTTTCTAGTTAAGAACTAGTATTGTACAGCACCTGGCAGAAACAGATCATGTGACTTTGGATTCTCTACAGCAGACGGCACTATGTTTTAAGGTCATTACAGAACAAAGGGATGAACTGTCTACTCAGACACAGGTAATTTAAATTTATTACTGTGGGTGTTGAGTTCTTCATGTGAGGAAGCCATCCAGCTGGCTTACGGAAGGTCGGTGGTTCTACCCAGGTGCCTGCTCGTGATGAAATAATGCACGGAGGGGCACCTGGGGTCTTACTCCACCATCAAAGCTGAAAAGTCGCTATATGACCTATAAGTGTGTTGGTGTAATGTTAAACACAACAAAAACAAAACAAAATAAATGTGAATTGCTGATCGGAACAGGATAGTAGTTATAAAGTAAATGGTATATATTTTCAGGAAATTGCTGTAGATGCTATCACACATATGACAGATGAATTTACAAAGATTGTTGAAGAACCCTCAAGACAGACAAGCAGTGACCAGGTGTTGCTAGCAGCACAAGGTGTGTTTAGTATTGGTCTTTCACCTTTTCGTAACAGAATTTGGATCTTGAACAGAGGAAGTTAATCTTTTCAATTTAGTTTGATGCTGTACCAGTACAAACTTGTTTTCTACAAATATTTGGCAACTTCCTCACATGAATGAAGTTTGGAGGAGAAATAACTCAAATATTGTCTCCTGTGCTATCATTATTGTGAACATTTATCTCATTTGGGGATCAGATTGGTGACAGACTTTTATTTTGATGGTCTGCAGTATTATCTGAGGTGCTAAGGTATGAAATGATATTCTAGCAAAGTCATAGACCATTGACACAGGTATATTGGTATTATTGTCTGTCTGCAGTATTATTTTGAGGTGCTAATCTATGAAATGATATTCTAGCAAAGTAGACCACTGTCCCTCATCAAAGGATATTAATATACTGTGAAATCATTTAAATTCGCTGGCATGAAATTTCGCGCAAACGTGAAAAAGGACTATTTCGCGCGGGCTTCAATTCGCGCATTTTAAATTTTAGAAATGAAAAAATAAAATAAAAAAATAATAATAGCGCGGTCTTAAATTCGCGCATCAGCCCTAGCACGAAATACACGAAAATTCGTCCTACGCGAATAAAAGCGATTTCACAGTATTGATATGAAAACCTTGCAACAAAGTAATTCATGTAGAGATCTTTTTAACAGTTGTTTTATACCAGAAATGCTAGCAAGTTTAGGTAGTTAATGATAGCAGCAAGAGCTTCTAACTGTAAAGAACAAATAGAACAATGATAATATGAAAACTGCATAGTATATGATATGTTTTTATAAACATACAAACTGGATAGTTTATTGCCAAATGTTTTGTTTCAGAAATGCTGGCAAGTGTGGGTCATGTGATGCTAGCAGCAAGATCAGAGACAGCTGTCCGTCTAGAAGAATTGAATGTCAAGGACACAGAGGATGATGTTCTTGACTCTGAATCTGAAGATAATAGTGTCACTGCTGCAAATGATGAAGATCAGTTAGCTGATACATCTGATATTGAATTAGAGATGAAAAAGGTAGGATTTTTATCTTGACCTTTGTAAATGAAAGAAGCTGACAATTAACAATGGATTGTCAGTTACTATTGAATTGATGTAAATTGATTTAAATGTCATTCTTAAAATTAAATTGCCACAGTAGCTTTGGTTTTCATGGCATAATTTTTCCCCATACTTAGAGAATGTGTCATACACAACACCCAGATCCCAGTTATAAAGTTCATGTCGCATAATTATGGAGATTAGAGGTAAACAAGGTTTTTTTTCTTATCTGCTTCATAATTTGATCATCCACCAAGGGATAATTTTTATGCTGCCTTCGAAGAAGGAGGGGTATATTGTTTTGCAGATGTCTGTTGGCATGTAGACCAATCCATTTCCAGATGATAACTCAAGAACACTTAAGCCTATGATCATGAAAGTTGATATGGTGGTTGATCATAACCAGCAAATGACCCCTATAGATTTTTAGATCAGTAGGTGAAAGGTCAAGGTGACCCAGAACAGTTAAACGGTTTCCAGATGAGAACTCCAGAATGCTTTGGCCTAGGATCATGAAAGTTGATAGGATGGTTGGTTATGACCAGTAGATGACCCCTATTGATTTTGAGGCTAGTAGGTCAAAGGTCAAGGTCACAGTGACCTGGAACAGTTAAACGGTTTCTGTATAATAACTCAAGAACGCTTGGGCCTAGAATCATGAAAATTGATAGGGAGGTTTGTCATGATCAGCAGATGACCCCTATTGTTTTGAGGTCAGTAGGCCAAAGGTCAAGGACACAGAGACCCAGAACAATAAAACCGTTTCTGGATGATAACTTGAGAACGCTTGGGCCTACAATTACAAAATTTATTAGGGAGGTTGATCATGACAGCAGATGACCCCTATTGATTTTGAGGTCAGTAGGTCAAAGATCAAGGTCACAGTGACCCGGAACAGTTAAAATGTGTTTAGACAACAACTTGAGAATGGCTTGGGCCTAGGATAACAAAACTTAATAGGGAGGTTTATCATGACCAGCAGATGGCCCCTTTTGATTTTGAGGTTGATAGGTCAAAGGTCAAGGCCACTTTGACCAAGAACAGTAGGACTTTTGTGCATGGTGACCAAATAATTTCTGAGCTCTTGTATTACTTGGCACAAATATTAACACTATCAATAAAATCTATAAAAAGATCATTTGGAAGCATAGAATACAACCAAACAAAATAATAGCAGACTCTGTTTGATCGAGTCTGTCCATGAGACCTAATGGAAAGTGCAGCACCCCCCCCCCCCCCCCCCACCAGACAAAGTCATCCACAACTTCCAGATCCCTAACTTATATGTCAAGGTCACAGAGGCCTGATGTTGACGCAGAGTCTGTTTCTTTATGTGCACTTTTTCTCATCCATCAAAGATTTTAATATAACTTTGCCCAAATGTTACCCATAGAAATGTGAATAGCCTTGCGCAAGAACCAGACCCTAGCTTTAAGGTCAAGGCGACACTTGGAGGTTTATGATTTTAGATAAGTGGTCAATAACTTGGCCATGTACAAATTTATATTCAGATATCTTGGCACAAACATTTGTCATAATAAGAAGTATGTAACATGCATAGCTCATACATGTATGCCTAGCTCAAAGGCAAAGGTCACACATTAAGGTCAATGGCTCAGTATTAATGCCAGCTACCATCTGTCAAGGAATTCTGATATAACATTGCACAAAGATTCTCTACATTGAGAAGATGTGTCAATTCTAAAACCCCTAACTCAGAGATCAGGGTCACTCTTGGAGGTCAAAGGTTAACAGAATCTGTTTTGTATCTGCCCAAAAACTCTGCCATCCGTCAAGCAATTTCGATAATGCTTAGTGGATGTGTGTATTGTCTAAACCTTAGTGCTTTAAAAACCATTAATTTTAAGTTAGGGTTTATTGAAATAATTTCTTTGTTGATCACACATGGTTGGAAGCAAAACTTCTAAAATTCCTTATATGATCTCTTTCTTAGGCTAAAGAGCTGATTACTAAAGCATTTGAAGTTAAAGACAGGATAGTAGAAACACTGGTGAAGACGAGAACTCCTGGACAGGACTTGACCCTCCAAACAGAGGCTTTCACAATCCATACCAAGAGGGAAGAAATCACTAAAATTGGTATAAAAAGAGTTAATATGAGAACTTTCTGACCTGCTCGGATATCTTGAAGTAAAGTAATTTTGCAGCATTTTTAGCTCACCTGTCACAAAGTGACAAGGTGAGCTTTTGTGATCGCGCGGTGTCCGTCCGTTAGTACGTGCGTCCGTAAACTTGTGCTTGTGAACTCTCTAGAGGTCACATTTTTCATGGGATCTTTATGAAAGTTGGTCAGAATGTTTATCTTGATGATATCTAGGTCAAGTTCGAAACTGGGTCACGTGCCTTCAAAAACTAGGTCAGTAGGTCTAAAAATAGAAAAACGTTGTGACCTCTCTAGAGGCCATATATTTCACAAGATCTTCATGAAAATTGGTCAGAATGTTCACCTTAATGATATCTAGGTCAAGTTTGAAACTGGGTCGAGTGCCTTCAAAAACTAGGTCAGTAGGTCTAAAAATAGAAAAACCTTGTGACCTCTCTAGAGGCCATATTTTTCACAAGATCTTCATGAAAATTGGTCAGAACGTTCACCTTGATGATATCTAGGTCAAGTTTGAAAGTGGGTCACTTGCTTTCAAAAACTAGGTCAGTAGGTCAAATAATAGAAAAACCTTGTGACCTCTCTAAAGGCCATATTTTTCATGGGATCTGTATGAAAGTTAGTCTGAATGTTCATCTTGATGATATCTAGGTCAAGTTTGAAACTGGGTTACATGCGGTCAAAAACTAGGTCAGTAGATCTAAAAATAGAAAAACCTTGTTACCTCTCTAGAGACCATATAGTTCATGAGATCTTCATGAAAATTTCTCATGTCACCTTGATGATATCTAGGTCAATTTGAAAGTGGGTCACATGCCTTGAAAAACTAGGTCATTAGGTCAAATAATAGAAAAACCTTGTGACCTCTCTAGAGGCCAAATTTTTCATGGGATCTGTATGAAAGTTGGTCTTAATGTTCATCTTGATGATATCTAGGTCAAGTTCGAAAGTGGGTCACGTGTCTTCAAAAACTAGGTCAGTAGGTCAAATAATAGAAAAACCTTGTGACCTCTCTAAAGGCCATATTTTTCATGGGATCTGTATGAAAATTGGTCTGAATGTTCATCTTGATGATATCTAGGTCAAGTTTGAAACAGGGTCATGCGGGTCAAAAACTAGGTCAGTAGGTCTAAAAATAGAAAAACCTTGTGACCTCTCTAGAGGCCAGACTTTTGAATGGATCTCCATAAAAATTGGTCAGAATGTTCACCATGATGATATCTAGGTCAAGTTTGAAACTGGGTCACGTGCCTTAGAAAACTAGGTCAGTAGGTCAAATAATAAAAAAAACCTTGTGACCTCTCTAGAGGCCATACTTTTCATGGGATCTGTATGAAAGTTGGTCTGAATGTTCATCTTGATGATATCTAGGTCAAGTTTGAAACTGGGTCAACTGCGGTCAAAAACTAGGTCAGTAGGTCTAAAATTATTAAAATCTTTTGACCTCTGTAAAGGCCATATTTTTCAATGGCTCTTCATGAAAATTGATCTGAATGTTCACCTTGATGATATCTAGGTCAATTTCGAAACTGGGTCACGTGCGGTCAAAAACTAGGCCAGTAAGTATAAAAAAAGAAAAACCTTGTGACCTCTCTAGAGGCCATATTTTTCATGAGATCTTCATGAAAATTAGTGAGAATGTTCACCTTGATGATATCTAGGTAAAGTTCAAAACAGGGTCACGTACCTTCGAAAACTAGGTTAATAGGTCAGATAATAGAAAAACCTTGTGACCTCTCTAGAGACCATATTTTTCAATGGATCTTCATGAAAATTGGTCAGAATTTTTATCTTGACAATATCTAGGTCAAGTTCAAAACTGGGTCATATGAGCTCAAAAACTAGGTCACTATGTCAAATAATAGAAAAAACGACGTCATACTCTAAACTGGGTCATGTGGGAAGAGGTGAGCGATTCAGGACCATCATGGTCCTCTTGTTTCCATTCTGTTAATGGTTAAAGTCTGGAAACACTGTCTCTCTTAACTGCTTGCTCTTAATTAACAAGGAATACTCAAACATTAATTAAGTGTTGACATTTTAAGGTTACTTTATACATTCTGTGTTGAAGGTAGTTGATGTAAACACTGTCTCTCTTTACCAAGGTGTTACTACACCTATATGCAAAATATGAGGATTTTTTTTAATTTTCAGACAAAGCAGTGTTGACTTCACTGTCAGGAACATTTGCTCTTCCATCATCAGAAATGCTGCTCCCAAATGAGAGTTTAACAAGTCAGTTTATAGACATCAATGTAAGTTAAAGTTTTGGTAATGAAACAGGTCATATATAATGAGCTTTTTTCCAGCAGTATTTTCAGTTACAAAACAGTTGTAAGTTGTAAGCTAACCTAAGCAGTATTCCTATATTCTCCACCAGTACTAATTGGCTTAGACAACTTCCCCACATGAATCACAGGTGACGGAAATATGACTTAGATATGTATTTTCTGTCAAGTGAATGTTGAGAACATCGGGTTATTATAGGAAATAAAAGAAAGTTTTCCTTTTAAAAGTTTACTGCTTTCCCAACATAATTTCATGGAAATTAAACAGATTTAAAAGAAAGTCTGTAAGTAAGAATTTGCAAAACCTTGATCCAGGGAAAATATCTGATAGAACTGTTGTCAATTTAAGTGACTGAAATAGTAAAATAATTTCATGTTTAAATAATTAAAATGCAGTGGATTCAAAGCAAACATGCAATCAGTTTACAGTTTGTTAATATGCATTGTATCAAGTAATGTAAAGGACATTGTTTCTGTTTCAGATCAACTGTTCCCCATCATCTTCTGTTTTAAATGTGCATATATAAGATCAGATATATCCCTACATAATTATATTTTTCCATTTCAAGGTTGTGGAATTTCCTGTTAATCCATTTCTGTGGAGCGACAACGCCAGATTTGTAGGCTCACCAGTGGTCAGTTTAGACCTAGTGGACAGTACTGGGGAGCAGATTGTTGTGAGGAATATCTCAGAGCCAATTGTTATTGATATATTAGTAGACAGTACAGCCGTGACAGCCAGTCATATACAGGTTTTGATAATTTCTGTTGCTTACCGTATTTTGGTGTGTATAGGTCGCACTTTTTCTACCCATTTTGCTGTCTGAAAAAGTTCCTGCGACCTATACGACAGAACATTGCCAGCAGAGTTTTTTTCGGGGCAATTTTCTGACCGTAGCTCTCGCAAAATTACGTGCATCTGTTACGAACGAACAAAATGGATAAAAAAATAACAATATCGGCGACTTTTCAACCAATAGCGGTTACTTTCAATAAAATATATCGTAAATAACCCATACAGACTATTAAAATTACGAATGACTTTAATTCAAAGATGTTTTTGCAGTTTGAATTACGTTTGTTTCTACTTTCATTTTACTGGACGCCATGTACTCCGGGTTGGATAAAATCCGGACAGATCCGTCCTCCATTCCAAACATTGTTTAGACTAATTCTTAGCGTATTAAAAAACTTGAAAGATAATTTTTTACTTTTGATTTTTAAATAAAAGAAAAAAATCCAAAAAGAGATATTTTGTTAATCTTTTTACTCAGAATCAAAAAATTTAATTACATGACACGGAAAGGTGTTATAATTGCTGTGCAAACAATTCACACTTAAACTTGCATAATTACAGAATGTAAACGCAAATTGTCTGCTGCCAATTAGTGTCAAAAAGCCGCTTTTCTTTGATGTAGTCTGTTACCAATACTACTGTTGGTACGAAACGGTTGGGATCGAAAATAACACTGTCCGATTTCCACTAATCAGGTTCTGATAATAATTCAGTCCGCGGCATCAATATGGCCGCCGCCATAACTTTTTCTCCGGTAAATATTAAATATTACTGGGGAAAAAGTCCGAAATTTAACTGCGGCTAATACGCTAGAACTTAAATTTTCCGACCATTTCCAGAGCAAAAATTAGATGCGGACTATACATTACCGCGACCTATACACACCAAAATATGGTACAATAGTTACCTCCTTTTATAAAACTGTTGTTTAAGTGGTAAGGATCAGGATTTAAGAATGAAAAGCATTTCTTCACATTTTCAAGCAAAAAATAACTTTCTGCCAAAAAGGTTACTATAGCTGCTGGCTGTTGTTATTTACAAAAGTTAACTCTGTTATGAAAATAGTTGCAGCCATTTTGACAAGTTAATTTGATAATTGACATTATTTACAATTGTTACCTCCCTTTATTGTACTGGCGCTCTTTCAAATAAGTCTTCAGCTTTAATTCTTGCAGTATTTTCTTCATATAGCTATTGTACTTTGTCAGTTTTACAAGCTTTGATTTAATTGTATTTTAGGCAATAATTCCTGATTCTGAAGACATGCAACATCATAGAGTGAAGATACGGTCAAACCAGAGTGACATGCACATTGTTATACATCCGGAAAATATAACTGTTCAGCTAGAAATCTACATTAAATACGAAACACCTCCAACTCTCCTGGATTATGATATCTTGGGTAAGACTGAACTTTTTTGGATTATGGTATCTTAGGTAAGATTGAACTGTCCTGGATTATGGTACCTTATTTAGGACTGAACTGTCCTGGATTATGATATCTTCAATAAGATTGAACTCTGCTAGATTATATTGATATCTAAATGGTAATGAACTGTCCTGGATTATGATATCTTAGGTAAGGTTGAACTGTCCTGGGTTATGATATCTTAAGTAATGAACTGTCCTGGATTATGATAGGTAAGGTTGAACTGTCCTGGATTATGATATCTTAGGTAAGACTGAACTGTCCTGGATTATGATATCTTAGGTAAGGTTGAACTGTCCTGGATTATGATATCTTAGGTAATGAACTGTCCTGGATTATGATATCTTAGGTAAGGTTGAACTGTCCTGGATTATGATATCTTAGGTAATGAACTGTCCTGGATTATGATATCTTAGGTAAGGTTGAACTGTCCTGGATTATGATATCTTAGGTAATGAACTGTCCTGGATTATGATATCTTAGGTAAGGTTGAACTGTCCTGGATTATGATATCTTAGGTAAGACTGAACTGTCCTGGATTATGATATCTTAGGTAAGATTGAACTGTCCTGGATTATGATATCTTCAATAAGATTGAACTCTGCTAGATTATGATATCTAAATGGTAATGAACTGTCATGGATTATGATATCTTAGGTAAGACTGAACTGTCCTGGATTATGTTATCTTAGGTAATGAACTGTCCTGGATAATGATATCTTAGGTAAGACTGAACTGTCCTGGATTATGGTATCTTAGGTAATGAACTGTCCCGGATTATGATAGCTTAGGTAAGACTGAACTGTCCTGGTTTATGATATCTTAGGTAAGATTGAACTGTCCTGGATTATGATATCTTCAGTAAGATTGAACTCTGCTAGATTATGATATCTAAGGTAAGATTGAGCTTGCTAGATTTTATATTATTATCATATAAATTATATCCTCATTTAAAAGACTTGATCATAAAATGCAGTTTTGTAAGACATATTGTTTTCTTTGGTGGGTAGATTTTGAGGAATTTGAGGTTCTTATATAGCCTCAAATTTGCCTTACAGGTGATTGCCATAAAGTAAACTTATGCATGACATGCTTTCTCTTGGGTGTACAAGGATGGAGGCACTTCGGCATTCTTACTATCTCAGGTTTCGGGAGCAAACTACTTCCACAATTTTAAAGGGATTTCAATGGAACTTGTAACACATGTTCACCATGAAATGTATTTTCTGGGTTAGTTAGAGGTAGTTGGGGTGGCAACTATACCACTGGCACTCTAAATATTTTCTTAACTTACTAAACTAATCTGGTAGTATCTCCCCTCCAAAGTTTGGCAATATCTCTGCTTGTAAAGTCACGCAATATCTCCGCTGCATAAAGTTAAGCAATAAATCAACTCCTAAAATCACACAGTATCTTTGCACCTAAAGTAAAGTTGCGCAATATCTCTGCTCCTAAAGTTGCGCAATAACTCTGCTGGTAAAGTTTAGCAATATCTCTTCTTAAGTTGCACAATATCTCTACCCCTAAAGTCACACAATATCTTCACTTTCAATGACATACATTATCTCTGCTTCATAACTTCTGTGCCTATTTCTCAATACAAAATTTATAACAAATAAATATTGATGTCTCAGGGCCTAATGTAAAATTAAGATTAAAACTGTGCAATATATAATGAATAATTGTGTTTATGTACACTGGTTCAAACTGAAAATATTGTTTCACAAGATTTTTCCATACATTGATATGTATAGATTAGATTAGAAAAATTTTACACCTTGTAGAGACTATTCTACAGAACTTGACAGTAATAATTTTTAAATATATGCAGATACCTGTGAAGTATTTTGTTGTGTTGTGGTATTTTATTATTATTATACTTTATTTTGTATCCAGTGTGTTAAGCATTCTTCTTTTATTCATACCTAAAACTAATGATATTATATACCCTTCTCAAATGTGCTTATTTGATTGGTCGAAAAGGGTGCACGTGCGGGTCTGCAAAAAGCGATATAGACCCACAAAAGTGATAATGACTCTTGTTATATCACTTTTCTCTCATATGTTTGAAATATGGGCCTGAGTGCACTTGAGAAGGGCATATAATATAACAATTATAGACTTATGTTTCGGTCAGTATGTGTTTTTGCATACCTGTAAAAACGCATAATGACCTCAGCATAAGTTAATAACAGTATATTCAAAAAACCTAGACACAGATTAAACATAATCATATTATTATTGATTGCTTTCATGGTGCATGGCTGAACAAAAACTTAAATATAAGGGTACTGGTGCATCAAATTTTAACTTGCACTTTTAACAGTGTTAGTTACATTACTTCCAGTTAATCTTTTAATTTACCAATCAACAGAATTAATTATCAGTAGTGATAAGAATCAGTTAAGTTAAGTGGTATCTGCTGATAATACATATATATGTATATTTCTCATTATCATTAGTAATTTTTCTCAGCATGTCAGACATATTTGATTAACACATTGTCTTATTCATTCATATAATTTGCTAGTATATACATGCATATAGGTAGTAGAAATATGTTTTATTGTATTATTGTGAAAAGAATAATTTATCAGTATATTTTAAGAGTTTTCCTGATCCGTTGATGTTATTCTACATTGTAAATTTTTGTATTGCAGATATTTTGCCACATGAGGTGGAGGATTTAGGAAATGTGACAAATTTGTCAAAAAGTATTGTACAGGAATTAGCATACACTATAGTGATACCTGCTGGAGTTATACAAGAACATGGTATAGGATGGTGGTATGTTGGTGTAAGGAAATATGGTATGTTTGTTTGTGTTTATTTGTTGTTTTGGAGTAAAAGTTTCACCTAAATTAATGATGCCTCTTAAATAGAAATGCCTCACTACAGAGGTAAATGATAACTTTCCCATTGAACAAAGTATTCTTACTACAGTAAAACACATATTCCCAAAGGTTACAAGGGTGTGCATGGTTAATGGTTGAATTAGCCAGGGATTAGTGTTACTGTTTTCAGATTTTGCTGAGTTTGCAGCACTGTCACAATTTTCAGATTTTGCTGAGTTTGCAGCACTGTCACTCTTTTCAGAATTTGCTGAGTTTGCAGCACTGTCACTCTTTTCAGAATTTGCTGAGTTTGCAGCACTGTCACTCTCTTCAGAATTTGCTGAGTTTGCAGCACTGTCACTGTTTTCAGATTTTGCTGAGTTTGCAGCACTGTCACTGTTTTCAGAATTTGCTGAGTTTGCAGCACTGTTTTGTTTTCAGATTTTGCTGAGTTTGCAGCACTGTCACTGTTTTCAGATTTTGCTGAGTTTGCAGCACTGTCACTGTTTTCAGATTTTGCTGAGTTTGCAGCACTGTCACTGTTTTCAGAATTTGCTGAGTTTGCAGCACTGTTTTGTTTTCAGATTTTGCTGAGTTTGCAGCACTGTCACTGTTTTCAGATTTTGCTGAGTTTGCAGCACTGTCACTGTTTTCAGATTTTGCTGAGTTTGCAGCACTGTCACTGTTTTCAGATTTTGCTGAGTTTGCAGCACTGTCACTGTTTTCAGATTTTGCTGAGTTTGCAGCACTGTCACTGTTTTCAGATTTTGCTGAGTTTGCAGCACTGTCACTGTTTTCAGAATTTGCTGAGTTTGCAGCACTGTTTTGTTTTCAGATTTTGCTGAGTTTGCAGCACTGTCACTGTTTTCAGAATTTGCTGAGTTTGCAGCACTGTTTTGTTTTCAGATTTTGCTGAGTTTGCAGCACTGTCACTGTTTTCAGATTTTGCTGAGTTTGCAGCACTGTCACTGTTTTCAGAATTTGCTGAGTTTGCAGCACTGTTTTGTTTTCAGATTTTGCTGAGTTTGCAGCACTGTCACTGTTTTCAGATTTTGCTGAGTTTGCAGCACTGTTACTGTTTTCAGATTTTGCTGAACTTGCAGCACTTTTACTGTTTTCAGATTTAGCTGATAATTCAGCAGAAGAAGAAAATGAGGAGGACCTGTCCATTTACTATGACCTTGAACCTGTGCCTGTGACCTTCAACTACACTATTAGTTTTGTAACCTCTGGATGCTACTTCTGGGATGAAAGTCAAGATACTTGGAGTACAGCAGGTTGTCAGGTGAGAATAACAAGAGTCTCACATAGATGTTTCATATTGGAGTTTTAGCTATCCTGGACCTCAGCTTTTCATTTAAATGATAGTTACACTAACATAAAAATGTTGGTCACCAAAAGGAAAATCTAGGTTCAACTCCATAGGATATGAAACTTACGTTTATTCATAAAGCTAGATTAGATTATTCACAAACTTATATTGAATCATAATGCTAGATTGCATGAATATTTTTTTTAATGTAAAGAACTACGAAATGTAAGTTATTTTCAGTGTGTCCTCTTTACATATCCCATGTGTAATTTCATAATAGGTTAGTCCATTGTCCAACACTAAATTCACCAGATGCATCTGCAACCATCTAACCTCCTTTGGCTCTGAATTTTTTGTGCCACCAAACCGTATCAACTTTGAGACAGTGTTTGTGAACATGGAGGATAACTTGAGAGATAACCATGCTGTGTTAGCCATGCTATGTACAGTAATTGTACTTTATGTGGTCGGCATCATCTGGGCGTGGAGACAAGATAAAAAAGATTTACAAAAGGTATGCACTAACTGAGCTTCAGGAATTTAGAATAATTAGTTATATGTGTTGATAGATGACAAAAAGTTTAAACCATTTTTGTACCCCCGCCCCGAACAAGGGGGGGTATACTGGTTTCAGATTGTCTGTCTGTCCGTAGACACAATCTTATGCGCACCATCTCTCCTCATCCCCTTGACACAATTTAATGAAATTTCACACAAGTTATCAGTAATAACAGTAGTTGTGCATGGGGCATGTTAGGTTCTTTCAGAATTTTTCTTTGCAGAGTTACGGGATTTTGTTTTTTGTTACTTTATTATTTACATAGACACAATCTTGTGCGCACAATCTCTCCTCATCCCCTTGACACAGTTTCATGAAACTTAATACAAGTGATCAGCAACAACAGTGGTTGTGCAAGGGGCATTTTAGCTTCTTTCAGAAAAATAATGGCAGAGTTAGTGGACTTTGACTTTTATACTGTACAACATGTATATACATAGTGTCTGCATATGCAGTCTTGTGCATGCCTAATCTCCTGAACCCATGCACACAATTTAATGAAACTTAATTCAAGTGATCAGTAGTAACCTTAGTTGTGCATGGTGCGTGTTAGGTTCTTTCAGAAAAAAATTCTGCACAGTTATAGGATATTGTTTTTTGTTAACATTCTATATACATACAGTCTGCATATGCAATCTAGTGCGTGCCTAATCTTCCAAACCAATGCACACAATTTAATGAAACTTCACACAAGTGCTGCATGTTACGTTTTTTTTTAAGATAAATATTCTGCATAGATATGGGATTTTGTTTTTATATGCCCGAAGGGACGTATTATGTTATACCCCCCGGTGTCCGTCTGTCCGTCCGTCCGTTTCGTGTCCGCTCTTGAACCCCTTGAAGGATTTCGAAGAAACTTGACACAAGGCAATGTGCAGAGCGCATGTTTTGGATGGTTCACTCCAAGGTCAAGGTCACACTTGGGGTCATATCAGTTCGTTTTGTGTCCTCTCTGTAACTCTTGAACTGCTTGAAGGATTTCAAAGAAACTTGGCACAAGTGTTTACCACATCAAGACGACATGCAGAGCGCATGTTTCAGATGGCTGGCTTCAAGGTCAAGGTCACATTTAGGGGTCAAAGGTCATATGACTTTGTTTCATGTGTTTATTGCTCTGCATTGTGGTGTTCTTGTTTTTATTTGGCAGATCCCTTTTTTGTTCATTTACAATAAATTTTGTTTTTAATTACTTCCCTTTTATGTTACTATAAATAACTTATTTTGTAACTTTTTTATTATTGGCTGTAGGGAAAAACCGAGACCACTTTTCTGTGGTACAACATGGATGGTACCTCCAATTTTTAGGTGTATTTTGACCTATCTGTACCAGGTAAGGATTTTTTTTTTGGACTTAGAATTTTTTTTGTAATTTCTTCCCTTTGTTGTTCCTGTCCTTTGGGCTTCAATAGTCAAGTTCTTTAAATTTTGCTCCCATCCTCTGATATAACCCTTTGGGCATATATTGCCCAACTTGGCAGAGCTCTTGTGTATACATACAGTCCACATCATAAATTATGCAATCTTGTGTGTGTCAAATTGCAATGTACTGTGTCAGTGCGTGCGAGGCGGGTGGGTGAGGGGGTGGTGGTGTACATTCATCACCTTTAGTGATAACTCTAGTTTACTTTTGTCAGAACAGTATTTCTCAAATATAATTGATATTCTTAGATTATTTCATTATTTGATAACATGTGAGCACAATTTTCATGATTTTGACATGAATGACACCTAGCAATAAAGTTACATTTTTAGCGCACATGAACTTTGTTCAAGGTGAGCTATTTGTATAGCTGGGTCAACATTTTTACTTAAACGTTTTCTCTGAAACTACTAGTGAGATTTACACCAAACTTGGTCAGTAGCATCCTGGCATAAACCAGACAAGATAAAAAAGATTTCATCTTAAAAATAGAAAACCTTGAAGCAACTTCTGCTCATGAAATGCTCTATAGATCTTCATCAAACTTGGTCTGTAGCATCATTATAAGGTTCTCTCCCGATTTGTTCAAATGGGAGCAGTCTAAGGGCCCTTTAAGGGGCTGCTAAATACTTAACATATCATTGCAAGAAAACAGCCATATGGTTCAAGTTCACCCCCAAGGGTTTAGCGTGCACTGTGTCCCCTGATATCATTTTTTTCGCTTGTAGCATCTCTGACAGCTCTACAGGACCTAAATCAAGGTTTGAATGCAGTACTGTAGTAACTCATTTGAAATATAAATATGATACTATACGCTTGTTTTGTTTAGAAAATCAGGGTGAAAAGTGACCACAAAACATTAAAGAACTTGAGTTGAAATGAAACTATAGTCCACCTAGTTCTAATGTTCACCTTTCAGGAACAGATACATTTAATTCGTGGTCACTTTGAATTTCCCCCAACAACTTTCCTATTTGTGAGCTTAGAGTTGACTTCGTCTGTCCATCTATCCTTCCTTATTTTGTGTTGTGCATATCTCAAAAAGTGTTTGACTCAGAGTCATCAAAATCATCACAGTATTGTTATTCAGCATGTGAAGTTGTGCTTCTGGTGCTTTATTGAGATCTCACAAGCCAAGTTATGGCCCTAGACTTAGTCAAAAATATTCATAAAAGGGCCTAAAAGTTTGTGTTGCATGTATCTCAGTAATGTCTCAAAAATTATTTGACCGAGGATTATGAAACATTACAGGAATCCAGCATTTGAAGTTTTGCATCTTGGCTATTCTTTGGGATTTCTGATGGTCATAGTCATGTCCCTTGATTAAGTCAAAAATATGCACAAATGGCATATAAGTTTGTGTTACATGTATCTCTATAAGCATCTGATTTAGAGTCATTAAACATTAGTTACCTAGCATATGAAGGTATGCACCATATTTGTTTTTTTGGGGGGGAAGGGGATTTCACTAAGCTAGATCAATGGTCCTTGACTGTGTGAAAAACATACATAAAGTGCTTAAAAGTTTGTGTTGCATAGTATCTTAAAAGATATTTCACCTATAGTCATGAAACCATGTACAGTGACAGGAAGAGGGGGCACCTGTATCCTTTGACACACATATAGTTTTAAAATACTGCATTAAGTTTTTATACTTTCAGAAGTGGGGAGCCACCTTGTCCGTCTGTCTGTAGGTCTGTCCGTCCCTTACATTGCTTACCTAAGTTTAACTTCCCACATGGTAGAGCTCATTGAGAGTAAGTGCAGTGATAAGGAACCACAGCTCTAGGTGGTCACAGTTTTTAGTTATCTCCCTTTTTGTAAAAAAGCTTGTCCAAAACTATGAAAGGGATTGAGTTGATACTTTACATATTGATAGAGGTGAAATGTCAAAGAAAGATAACTCTAGTTGACCCCATATTTGAATGATCTCCCCTTACGAGGAAAATGTTTGTCGGGAGCATAATTTGAAAACTGTAAGAAGGAATGACTTGATACTTTACACAACTAAAGAGGTCATTGAAAGAAGGTGCAGTTACCAGAACCTATAACTCTAGCTGACCCATTTTTAGCTCACCTGAGCAATGCTCAGGTGAGTTTTTCTGATCGCTTGATGTCTGGCATCCGTCGTCTGTCGTCTGTCTGTCGTCCGTCTGTCTGTCAACATTTAGCTTGTGTATGCGATAGAGGCTGTATTTTTCAACTGATTTTTATGAAATTTGGTCAGAATGATAACCTTGATGAAATCTAGGCCGAGATCGAAAATGGGTCATCTGGGGTCAAAAACTAGGTCACTAGGTCAAATCAAAGAAAAACCTTGTGTATGCGATAGAGGCTTATTTTTCAATTAATCTTCATGAATATTGGTCAGAATGATAACCTTGATGAAATCTAGGCCGAGTTTGAAAATGGGTCATCTCTGGTCAAAAACTAGGTCACTAGGTCAAATCAAAGGAAAACCTTGTGTTTGCGATAGAGGCTGTATTTTTCAATTAATCTTCATTAATATTGGTCAGAATGATAACCTTGATGAAATCTAGGCCGAGTTCGAAAATGGGTCATCTCAAATCAAAGAAAAGCCTTGTGTATGCGATAGAGGCTGTATTTTTCAAATGATCTTCATGACATTTGGTCAGAACGATTGCATTGATGAAATATAGGTCAGGTTTGAATATGGGTCATCTAGGATCAAAAAGTAGGTCACTAGGTCAAATCCAAGAAAAACGTTGTGTATGCGATAGAGGCTATATTTTTCAATTGATCTTCTTGAAATTAAGTCAGAATGATTGCCTTGATGAAATCTAGGTCGAATTTGAATATGGGTCATCTGAGGTCAAAAAACTAGGTCACTAGGTCAAATTAAAGAAAAATCTTATGTGTGCGACAGAGGCTGTATTTTTCAATTGATATTCATGAAATTTCGTCAGAATGATTGCCTTGATAAAATCTACGTTGAGTTTGATTATGGGTCATTGGACTCAAAAAGTAGGTCACTAGGTCAATTCAAAGGAAACCCTTCTGTATGCGATTGAGGCTTTATTTTTCAATTAATCTTCATGAAATTTGGTCAGAATGATTGCCTTGATGTAATCTAGGTCAAGTTCAATTATGGATCATCTGGGTCAAAAAGTAGGTCACTAGGTTAAATCAAAGAAAAATCTTGTGTATGCGATAGAGGCTGTATTTTTCAACTGATCTTCATGAAATTGTGTCAGAATGATAGCCTTGATGAAATCTATGTCAAGTTCGAATATGGGTCATCTGGGTTTACAAACTAGGTCACTAAGTCAGATCAAGGAAAAAACGTCTGCATTTTACACTGGATTTCATAAAATTTGGTCAGAATGGTTGGCTTGATGAAATCTAGGTCAAGTTCGAATATGGGTAGTCTGGGGTCAAAAACTAGGTCAGTAGGTCAAATCAAAGAAAATACTTACTTATACTCAAGATTATTTGCTCCAATTTTAATAATTGGTCAGAATATTTTTTTCCATGAAATCATTAGGTCAAACATGTTTACACTGTTATGGTGTGTTATGGTGTGTTTATCAGGTGAGCGACCTAGGGCCATCTTGGCCCGCTTGTTCAATTATCTCCCACTATGTAAAAAGCCTGTCCAGAGCCTAAGGCCAAAACTGTAAAAGGGATTGACTTGATACTTTACATATAGATAGAGTTTGTCTTGAGCATAATTTGAAAATTATAAGAAGGAATGACTTATACTTTACACAAATAAAGAAGTCATTGAAAGGAAGTGCAATAACTAGAACTTATAACTCTAGCTGATCCCTTTTTAGGTCACCTGAGCCAAAGGCTCATGGTGAGCTTTTGTGACCGCTCAATGTCTGTTGTGCGTCGTGTGTCCGTCAACAGTTCCTAAAAAAATCTTCTTCTTGAAAACCACTAGGCAGAATTACATTAAACTTCACAGGAATGATCCTTGGATGGTCTCCTTTCAAAATTTTCCGAAGAATTGAATTCCAAGCAGAACTCTAGTTGCCATGGCAACCAAAAGGAAAAACTTAAAAAATCTTCTGTCCAAAACCACAGGGCCTAGGTCTTTGATATTTGGTATGTAGCATCATATAGTAGTTCTCTACCAAGATTGTTCAAATTATTCCCCTAGCGTCAAATATGGCCCCACCACGGGGGTCACCTGGTTTATATAGACTGATATAGGAAAAAACTTTAAAAATCTTCTTGTCTGAAACCACAAGACCTAGGCCTTTGATATTTGGTATGTAGCATTGTCTTATTGTCCTCTACTAAGATTGTTCAAATTATGCCCCTAGAGTGAAAAGAGGCCCTGCCCAGGGGGTACCAAGTTTTAGATAGACTTATGTAGGAAAATCTTTAAAAATTGTTTAGTCTGAAACTGCAAGGCCTAGGCTTTTGATATTTGGTATGTAGCATTGCCAAGTATCCTTTATTAAGATTATTTAAAATTGTGCTTCTGAGGTGAAAAGAGGCCCCACCCAGGGGGTCCCAAGTTTTACATAGACTTATATAGGAAAACAACTTTAAAAATCTTCTTGCCTGAAACTGCATGGTCAAGGCTTTTGATATTTGGTATGTTGCATTGACTAGTGGTCCTCTACCATAATTTTTCAAATTATGCCCCTAGGGTGAAAAGAGGCCCTGCCCAGGGGGGTACCAAGTTTGACCCCAAGTTACTAAGGGTCACTTGACCTAATGACCTACATTTTTGTTTTTTGAGATACAGCCTTGAAATTTGGATGACATATACAGTTTTGCACACCGATCTTAACAGCATAGAAATTGGACCATCGATGTCAGTACCTTTTTTTGACCTACTTTCTTGTCTTTGAAGCTACAGCAAAATGATTTGGACCACATGTATAATGTTTGATACAGATTTCAATACTCATCTTGAATAGTCTTTATCATGACCTACTGACCTACTTTCTTGTTTTTGAAGATACAGCATGGAAATTTGGACCACATGTAGAACTTTTGATACAGATTTCAACTCTCATCTTAAATATTATTAACCCTGACCTACTGCTCTACTTTCTTGTTTTTGAAGCTACAGCAAAGAGATTTTGACCACCTGTATATTTTTCTCAGCAGATTTTAGTACTTATCTTGAAGAATCTTCACCATGACCTTCTCACCTAGTTTTTTGTTTGTTTTTGAAGCTTTAGCAAAGAAATTTGTTCAAGGGAGCATTTAAACTCAGGTGAGGGATATAGGGCCATCATGGCCCTCTTGTTTATATATCGCCCTTAATGTAAAAAGCTTGTCCAGTGCCTAAGTCTTAAACTGTGGAAGGGATTGACTTGATACTTTACATATAGATAGAGGTCAGTGATAGGAAATGCACTGTCAAAGAACCATAACTCAAGCTGACCTCATTTTTGAAGTATCTCCCCTTATGTGAAAAATAATTGTCCAGAGCATAACTTGAAAACTGTTTGAGGGATTTACTTAATACTTTACATAGTGATAGAAATCAGTTAGAGGGAGTGCACTGCAAAGAACAATAACTCCAGCTGACCCCTTTTTTGATTATCTCCCTTTATGTATAAAAAACTTTTCTTGTGTATTACTTGAAAAGTATAAAAACATTGACTCAATATGTGACACAGTTATAGATGTCAGTCAAAGGAATTGCAGTAATTAAGAACCATAACTCTAGCTGGCCTCATTTTTTTTAATTACCTCCCTTTGTGGTAAAAACTTTGTCCAGAGCATCTCTCCTTAACTATAGAGATACTTTCTTCAAACTTTAAATTCTTATAGAACACAATGAGTTGGAGTGCAGTACATTTGAACAATAACATTAGATTACCCTATTTTTGTTATCTCCCTTAGGTATGAAAAACTGTACTGTACTGGATTGATTTCATACTTAACATATTTATTAAGGTTTTTGAGAGGAAGTGCAATAACGAAGAACCATTACTCTGTATGACCCTGTTTTTGAATTGCCCCCCTTTTTGGATATTTGCCTCGGGAAGCATCCATCGGCGTCACCGAATGCCTTGTTCACTCCTTTTTCAACTCCATTCTCAACTTGTAAAATTATTGAAACAACATTAAATTTTTTTGTTTACATTTTTCTAAAAAAAAACAAAACAAGAGTCTTTGATGATATCATAGTACATTATACATACTTTGACCACATCTTATAAATGTGTGTTATAGTTTCCACAGAAAAAGCTTCTGCTCCAGAAAAAAATCACTGTCTCTGTAAAGAGGTCATCTATTTTAAGCAGTGAGTTGGAAGTTTTCCCTTGACTGGTATCTTTGCACAGGTTTGACTGTATAAATCTGACGAAAAAGTTTTTAACTTGAGAATTGCCTTCAGCCTGTGTATTTTCTTTACAGTGGGGAGTTTTGCCTTTGTGTGATAATATTCTCACAGACACATATTTCTATGAGATAACCGTGTTCACTGGTTTGAGACGAGGGGCTGGTACGAGGTCAAATATCAGTTTTGTACTAGCAGGGGACAACACTGATACTGGGGTCAGACAACTCAAAGATGTGAAAGGAACAAAGGTAGGTACACCTTGAAATAAGATGCTGATTTTATGTCACTTGTATATAAAACTAGATGCATTATCATAGTGAATGAACTTTTAGTTTGTTTATCCTTCTGTCATTCCCTCTGTCCATCATACTTGCCTGTTTACTAAACTCCTACAGTATGAATATGATTCAAATGAAACTTTGTATATGAGCCACGCCATGAGAAAACCAACATAGTGGGTTTGCGACCAGCATGGATCCAGACCAGCCTGCACATCCACGCAGTCTGGTCAAGATCCATTCTGTTAATGCTTTCAAAGCCTACAGTAATTAGAGAAACTGTTAGCGAACAGCATGGATCCTGACCAGACTGCGCGGATGTGCAGGCTGGTCTGGATCCATGCTGGTCGCAAAGCCACTATGTTGGTTTTCTCATGGCACGGCTCATATGTAGTCAAATGAAGTGGACATGATATTGTGCATTTTGTTGAGAATTCCATATCTGGGTCTGTTTTTAGCTCATTTGTGCATAAAATGCTTAGGATGAGCTATTGTGGTCGCTCATCTTTCACTGTCCAACTGTTCGCTCACACTTTTCTTTGAATGAATTCTTCTCGAAAACCGGATGATTCAGTGGTAGTTGTTGAAACTTAATCTGACCTGGGAGTTACTTGGATAGTCCTCTACTAAAGTGACTGTCAGTTTGTTCAGATCATGCTAGTGCAGTAAAAAAACTTCAAATTCTTTTCCCTGAAAACCACAAGGTTCAGAACAAAGATTCAAGGTATGTATTTTGGGTGGTAATTTTTTGAAGTTTGTTAAAATCATGTTTCTGGGGTCAAAGTTTTCCACATCCTTGGGTTCACTTTTACAAAGATGCACAGATTTAAAGCTCCAATATTCGGAGAATTGGGGGGCTATTTTACTCACCCCGGTGTCGGTGTAGGCGTTTTCGTGAGCTTTCTTGGTTAAAGTTTTTCAGCAACCTTTATTTTTCTGTCATATCTTTGTTACTATTGCTTATATCTAACTGTATCTTCACATAAACATTGTCCAGCATACAAGCAAAGTATTTGCAGGAGCTGGATTGATTATACCCAAGGTCAAGGTCACCAACGTGTTGTACTTAGGTTATTTTTAAGGTTTAAGTTCTTTGGCAACTTTTTTTTCTGTCATATCTTTGTTACTATTGCTTAAATCTTACTGTAACTTAACATAAACATTGTCAAGAATACAAACAAAGTATGTGCAGAGGCTGGGCACATTATACCCAAGGTCAAGGTCACCAAGGTGTTATACTTGGAATTATTTTCATGTTAATTTTTTGAAAGCTTCGTTTATAGACAGATCTTTGGTATTTTAAAAGCTATAACAATCCCCATAACTCTGATTTGTATTTTGACCAAATTATGCCCCTTTCTTACTTAAATGTTTTGACAACTTCATTTTCTGGGCATAACTTTGGTACTATATATGACACTGACTTAATACCCAAAATAAATCTTTACCATCATCATCAGTACCCCTTCCATACTTGACCTTTCCCATGCAGAAATAAATCCTGGAGGCCAGGATATCCCAGGTGAATCCTGAGATATCCTGGGATATCCTATATGGTATTTTAAGAGCTCAGCTTAAGACAGGAAAAGCCAGGACCAGAATAAAAGAAGACAGGATAAGGCAAGACAATCCAGGACTTATATAAATTGATTGAGGAACAGGCAGGACAAGCCAGGACTTCTTCAAATAAGATTCAATAAGCTGTAACAAATGTAAATCATAATTTTCTTTATGCAGGAAATCCCAGGATATCCTGAGAAATCCTGCATCAAGAAAGGAACCAATGAAAATGAAGGCTTCTGATGCTGTTATACATGTGCCAAAAAAATATTCCCCCTTTTTCTGTTTGTTTTTCTGTGATTATTCCAAATTCTGTTGGCTAAAGAATGGTCAAATTCACTCTTGTACTGTATATATTTATATCAATAACATTCTAGATATTCCCTTCAGTAACTATATTGTACTCAAGAAAATTGCTTATGAATACCAAAAATTTGAATGTAAACAGGAAGTGCTTTGTTCATGTTGTTGCTGGCACATGGAATGGAGCAAAATATTTTAACTGGAATCTCTAAAAATGCTTAAGTTTAAGAAGGATATCAGGTAAGAACATTAAACTTTTTAATTTTAAATGTAATTCAAACCTGTAATGTCACAGGACCAGAAAAAAATTATAGACTAAAATACCATCTTTATTCCCATCAGTGTCTTAATTAAACTTTTACCTGGTCACAGGTATTTTTGTTCAGGTATATGTGAAGGATAGATAATTATGCTTCTGTAACAAGAGTTTATCTAATACTTGTAATATTTTAGGTGATTGTTATATAAATAAATTTGAACCACAGACTTAATTACATGGGTGCCTAAATATAATGAGGGACAGGCTGAAGCTGGTCAGGCAAAGGCTAATTACATTCAGCAGTTGATGAAATGAAATGGAGAATGAAAAGAGATGTTGAAAAATTATGCTAATTTGAAAAAAAAACAAAAACAAAAAAACAAAAAAAAACAATACAACCTGTCAAATATGATCATATTTAAGTATAAAAATAACATTTAACATTTGACATTTTTTATTACATTAATTTTTGTTTATACAGTTGTCAGTGTTTGTGAGATACCTATTATATGAATTCCCCCAAAAAGGAAGAAAAGCTTACAACTTGTGTTTGTCTTTAGGGTCTCATTTCAGTCTAATAATAATCTTAAAGCTACAAAAAGTTAATTCTTTCCAAATGAGACACAATGATTGATTATTTCTAACAATTATTTTAAGGTAAAGTCCTGCACCCAGGATAACCTTGGATGTCCTGGTCCCAGGATTCATTCTACTTGCCAAGAAATCCCAGGATATCCTGGCCCCAGGACACTGCCATCCTGGCTTCCTGGGATTTCCTGGTCCTGGTACTCCATCTACATCCCAGGAAATTCCAGGATATCCTGGCCCCAGGACACTTTTTTCAATCTTGGCTTCCCAGGATATCCTTGGATTTCCTGGACCTCAAAATGTTATTTTCTACACCCTGGCATTTCCTGCTTATACAGGATTGTCCAGGAATGTGCAGGAATAAATCCTGTTCCAATTACCGGCGTGAAAAATCTTGAGATATCCCAGGATATCCCAGGAAAATGGCAGGAATTTCTCCTGAGATAACCTGAGATATCCCAGGATAATCCCAGGATTTCCTGGCCTGTTTTCGCACGGGTTAACCCCTATGATTAGTAGGGTCATTTTAAATCTTGGTATATTTTTCTTTTTTAAGTAGAGGTCTCTTAATGAGACATAAATTCATTTCACTGTCAAATCCTCGAATACTGGAGCACGTTATCTTACTGACAGCTGTTGTTTATACCAGTCTCCGTCTGTTAGCAATTTTGTGTCCCCTCTGTAAGTCTTGAAGGATTTTATGGAAACTTGACACAAATGTTCACCACATCCAGAAGATGTGCAGAGCACATGTTTCGGAAGACTTACTTCAAGGTCAAGGTCACATTTAGGGGTCAAAGGTCAAATGAGCTTGTTTCATGTCTGCATTGTAACTTTTGAACTGCATGAAGGATTTCAAAGAAACTTGGCACAAATGTTCACCACATCGAGACAGTGTGCAAAAGTGCATGTTTCAGATGGTTTGCTTTAAGGTAAAGGACATGCTTAGGGGTCAGTGGTCATGTCACTTTGTTTTGTGTGTATATTGCTCTGCATTGCTATGTGCTTTTTTATTTGTCAGGTCCCTTTGCTTTCTATGACAATATTTTTTTTCAGTAACTTCCATTTTATGTGACTGTAAATAGCCTTTTTTGGTAACTTTTTTATTATTGGCTGTAGTTAAAAACCGAGACCATTTTTCTTTGGTACAACATTTTTAGGTGTATTTTGACATATGTGTCAGGACATGAGATTTTTGGCCCAAATGCGATTTTGGTCAAAAATGGGTTTTTCAGCTAATCTGACAGATTGTCATGTTCCAAGTAAAAATTTGCAATTTGACAATAGAAATCAGCCACTGTTATGGAGAAATTACCGCTTTTCGGATACCATATTTTCGTCTAACTGAATCAAAATAGACGTAGAATATCTTAATGCAGACTCCTTCTTAAAATACTATGAAAAGAAAGTATATATACAGTTAATTGGAGGTCAAAGGTCATGTCAGATCTTGTCTGGCCCATAATTTTGACGTGCATGGATGAATCTTGTGTATATTTTGTTAAATGTTTAACTCAATGAGACAGAGTGTCATGTGCAAATCCCAGTTCCCTATCTCAAATGTCAAGGTCACAGTTAGGGGTCAAAGGGCAGGCTTGACATGTCTAGTCTTTTACAGCATTCCGCGGTATGACTTGATGCTATGATACAGTAATTTTATGAACAAACAGTGTGTTTGTTTTATAATAACACACAAACATTCAGTCTTTGTTGTTTGATAGGGAAATAATTTGGGTCGTATTAGAATAAATTGTAGTTATTGATATTGTTTTGAATTTTGCTTATATGGATTACAAAATGAAAAAAAGTAAGAAAAGAAAGTATCATTTCAATGGTCATGATATTTTCATAATTGTGTGATATTTGTGACAGCAATGTTTAATGTAGAGCTAGGGGAGATAATTGTGGATGGGAGTTTGGGAAATATAAGAGGCAGTCACATGACTAAATTATGAATGAATAATAATATAGGTAGTGTTACTGTACATTACTGTCTTTTGAAAATGGCTTTTTACTTATTATAGATGCCCAAAAAATCATTTAAAATGTTTCTAAATATTTTGAAAAAGATACTTGAAATCGAACCTTTATAAAAAAATCCCTCACAGGGCTTGAACCTATTACTCTATATATAACTTGACAAAAACAAGAATTTGAATTCAAGTGCTTGCACTCCTTTCCAATAATAGGTTGTGCCTCATTATGTAATATAATACAAAGGTCAACCATCCAGGTCATGTTGTGTCCACTATCTACCTATTGGCAATGACAGTTTGATAAATCTGACACTCTATTATCTATATGGGATGCCAGGGTTGATATATCTGCTGGCTTGATGTAATTATTATCTTCACACAGTTTTCTACAATTTCAGACTTTTGACAGAGGTTCTATAAACAAGTTTATTCTGAGTGTGGATGAACCGTTAGGCCCATTGTCCTACCTTCGTATATGGCATGATAATTTGGGAACCGGCAAGTTACAGGGCTGGTTCCTCAGTAAAGTGGTTGTCAGAGAACTACAAGGCCAGGAACAAGTGTATGTATAATGCAGAGGCATGATTGAATGGATTGTAAAAGACATTAAAATTTAAAATTCTAAAATTTAAAGATATCCAATGCAGATGTTTTACTTAAAAAAAATTTGTTTGATTTTGAATTAAGATAAAGAAAATACTCATATGTTCAGACTGGCTTAATATACAAAACCTTTGTGTATGTACATGTAGTAGTACAAATAAACCTTACCCTGCTAAATTTCTGTAATGTACTTGTCCATATTTCAATTTGGACAGTACATTAACTGTTAAAAGGGATGTTTACCAAAAAGATAAGACTGAATGGTGAACAGTGCAGATCTTGATCAGACTGCACAGATGTGCAGGCCGATCATGATCTACACTGGTTGCAAAAGCAGAATAGATCTTGTCCAGCATAAGGGTCTGTAGTAACAGCCATTTGTTTAGAACACTGTCATTTTTTGAGTGGTAGTACAAATTCATACAATGGCTGTTTAAGGTCTACCTTTATCTTATGTGTACTACTTTTAATGTAACTAACACCCAATACTGTTTGCATGAACATGTTTGATTCAAAAAGATAGAATTATGTATCAAGTGTTTCGTTATTGTTCATTTTGTCATATTGGAATTCTAGGCATAATATATCTGCATGAATTGTGTAAGAACTTGGTTAACTGATATCTAAGAGTAATCATAGAATAACCAGATGGGGTGAATTTTGCATAGGCTTTATTGAACAATTTTATGGTTTAGAAATCTGAATTGTGATGTTGATAATCCCCAAAATGTGTTTGCCTTTGAAGCTATGGTGCAGATTAGTATTCATAAATATTTTGAAATATTGAGTAGCATTATTTGCTAATATTAGGTAAAATAAAACCATCACAAATATCTCCCAGTCTGCAGTAAAGTCTTTTGTGATGAAATTGAAATTGTCACTAACATGGCATAATTTTGTAAAGGACCTTTATTAATTTTGGTAGTTTTGCCATGTCCTTTGTGGTAGAATTATTCTTAATACTTGTCGCATACTTACAGAAGATAAAATTTAATAATCATCCAAAACTAATATGATTTCAAAAATCAGTTGTCTGTCTTGAGCAGGTATGTGTTTCTGTGTAATCGTTGGCTTGCTGTGGAAGAGGATGATGGGATGGTTGACCGTCTGCTTCCAGTTGCTGCACACGAAGATCTGTCTAAGTTTGGGAACATTTTCTTTACCGACACAAGAAAGCGACTCACTGACTCACATCTTTGGATTTCAGTTTTTGCGCGTCCAAACAAAAGCAATTATAGCCGAGTGCAAAGGTTATCATGTTTGTTTTCGCTCCTGATGATGTCAATGCTGGCCAGTGCTATGTTTTACCAAGCAGAAGGAAATGCTAAGACTGGTCAAGGATATAGACTGGGTCCCTTTAAATTCACAACTCATGAAATGTACATAAGTGTCATCACTAGTTTGATAGTTTTACCTGTGAATATACTAATAGATCAGTTATTTAGAAGAAGTAGACCAAAGAAAAATATCAAGGAGCAAGCATTTTCAGATGAAAGACCTTTCTCTGCCTTGTCTAGATTGAGTGTGAGGTTTACAGATTTGTTTCGTATTCATAGCAGGACCCAGGTAACTCCAATTGAATCAAATGAAAGTGAAAAAGAAGGGGAATCAGCTTATCGACCAGGAACTGCATCGTCTTTGTGTGTACCAGAGTCCTCACACACCTCACACACACCACCAATGAGAAGATATCAACCAAATGATACAGAAACACCAATCCCTAATGTGTTCATCAAAACCAATGAAGATCCGCCTTCACCAAGTTACTTGGAAGCCAGACATCATTACACCCCTGCACCAGCACTATTTTTGAAATCTTCTCTGAAAAAGACAGGAGATTTTAGAAAAAAGAAACCTCAACTGACGTTACCATCTACCAAATGCCTTGATGTTCAGCAGTTAAATCTGTCGTCTGCTGATTCCCCGAATCCTTCACCAACAAATTCTGATCTCCTGACACCTTATGCATCAAGTTCCCTTGAAAACTCTCCAATTATATCACCCAGATACGTGGAAGTTAAAAGTCCTACAGAATCAGTTTTCAGTTTTGACTCTTCAGCAGAGGAGATAGAAAACATCACAATGAAAATTACAGGGCAAGAGGAGACAACTAAACTGTTTAGGAAAGTAGTTCTTCCACACTGGTGTATGTACATAGCATGGTGTTTGGTATTCCTATCTTCAGCAGTTTCAGCAACAGTGACATTCCTGTATAGTATGGAATGGGGGAAAGAGAAATCCATTGCTTGGTTGACATCCATGTTGCTAACTATTGTTGAGTCTGTATCAATCATTCAGCCAGCAAAGGTAATGATAGCTTGCATGCTTTATTATACATTTCCCTCTATCATAATCTTTCTTTTCTTCTTTCTCTTTTTTTCCTTTTATATTTTTCCTTTATTCTCCCTTTCTCCTTCCATTCTTAACACACTGCAAATAGAAAAACCTTTAAACTCCTGAAGTGCTTGATAAAAAGTCACCAAACTTGGTATGTAGTATCCTTGTTCGGACTTTCTCTGATGTCTTCAAACGGTTCTGCTCAGTAGCATACAGGGTCACAAAAACAAATATAAAAAAAAACTCCAAACCACTACTACGTACAATGTAAAACTGATATATGCATACTTGGATAAACTTCTCTTAGTCTTGATCAGATAGTTTTGCTCCTGCATACAGTTGAAAATGTTATAAATAGAAAAAAACTTTTAAATGACTTTTTATTAACCACAGGATTTGTGTGACATACAAAACCTGATTCAGACTTCTCTCCTTAAGACTGCTAAAGGTTCTACCATATTTACTTTTGTATCAAGGTTTGAGATTTACAAAAGATATTATCGAGTCTTTTGTACATCTTAAATACCATAAACCTAAAGAATGAATAGATTTTGACAACCAATACAGTTTTTTTTAAATTTCAGATAATAGTTTTGGCAGTATTTGTTGCGGCAGTTTTGCGTAAGACAGACGATGAGATAGAAAAAGAAGACAGTGTAAACAATATTCTTCCAGTCCAGCCAGAAGAAATAGCCTCACAACACACTCCAACGAGAAGTGAGTTAAGTTTGATCAACACTTGTAAACTGATAAAGTCAACTTTTCTTAAAGTTCCAAAAAATAATAAATCAGCAGTCCAAATAGAGAGTATGCATAATGACATGTTAGAAAAGCACTGCTTCCATTATTGTGTACCTGAGCTTAATATACAATCAGCACCATGATGAGAGGTAATCTAAAACAGAAAATTCAATGATAGTTTACATTAACTGAATCAACTTGCCAAACCTAAGACAAATATATGAGAAAACAATTTTGGGAAGTGAGATTTAACAAAGCTAGTGTATTTCATGTTAGTAATAAGAATGTTTAAGGTACAGTCATTGTGAGCTTTTAAAAAAAGTTTTTTGTGCATTTTTCTCCTCAAAAATTAGATATTTTTGTAGAAGAGAGCACTAATGATTTTAACAGAACCAACAAGTTCTGTTTGCAATAGAAAGTAGTTTAGTAAATTCATGTCATTTTAAGTTCAATTTTTAGCTGCGTAACAGAAAAGTTCAGATCTCTATTAACCTTTAGCCTGCTATATCTCTAAAATGGACTGGCCTATCATTCAGTTTTGCTAATTCCATTTATTAATTGAAGGGGTGTTCACTGAAAAATTACTGACTGAATAGTGAACAGTGCAGACCATGATCAGCCTGCACGGTTGTGCAGGCTGATCTTGGTCTGCACTGGTCGTAAAGGCAGAATCACTTGCCGCCAGCAGGCTAAGGGTAAATTGTCAAAAAATGGAGTTCCTCATGATGGTACAGCTTCTATTGTATTATTTTAGACAAAAGAAGAAGGAAGCATGTAGCACCTCCAGATCCAAAGAAGCTTGCATCTGTGCGAGAGCAGCGACTGAAAGAGATCAAAATGTTCCGTATCATTCAGGAGATTGTTTTCTACATGTTTTACCTGATCATTCTTATACTTGTTGCCAGTCACAATAGGGACCCAGACTCTTACAGGATGAAAAATATGTTGATGAATGTCATTTCTCCAAGGCAGAATCTGTCAAGGGTGTGTTTAAAGTTTTATTATTTTGAACAATAGTTATATCCTTGGAATGTCTGTCCATTTCTCTGTCCATTCATCTGTCTGATCCATGTCTTTCTTACTGCTGGGGAAAATTTCATAAAACTGGCATCAGTTGTTAACCACATTAAGACAACATGCAGAGCACGTAAGTCAAAATCAAGGTCACATTTGGAAAAAAAGGGTCAAATCGCTTTACCACATGTCTGCTTCATATTATCTAAAGTGAAGATTTTCATAAAACTAACATAAATTCTTTAACACAGGGAGACAATTTGCAGAGTGAACAATGCAGGTCTGAAGGTCCAAGGTCAGTGTCTTGCTTGAAAGTTAAAAGTCAAATGACTTAATTTCATGTCCACTCGTTATCTTTTTAACCGTTCAGGAGAATTTCATTAAACTGGCATCAGATGTTTACCTCAACAAGATGATAAGCAGAGCACACGACTCGGGTCCCTAAGTTCAAGGTCAAGGTCACACTTCGGGGTCATTCCTCAAATAGCTAAAATTCATGTCCACTCTATACAGGTATATTCAGACTGCTTGGAAGATTTCCATGAAACAAACATCAGTTGCTTACCTCATCAAAATGACTTGAAGAGTGCACAATTCAGGTAACTTAAGATCCAAGGTAACGATCATACATGGAGTTCATGTAGCTTGGTTTCTTTTGTGTATTGTCTAAACTGTACGCGTTTTTCATCAAGCTAACTTTAGTTGTTAATGTCATCAAGACGAAGTATACAGAGCATAAGACCCAGGTCACTAAGTTGAAGGTCAAAGTCACACTAAGAGAAAGATCAAAAAGCTTAAATTTGTGTTTGCTCCATATCTACTTAACCACCAAAAGGGTTTGAATAAAATTGGCATCAGTTGTTAACTTCATCCAGACAACATGCAGAGTGCATAAACCAGGCCATCAGATCTAAGGTCAAAGTCACACTTAGATGGCCAAGATGATAAAGCTTAAGTTAGTGTCTGCTCTGTATCTTCTTTATTACTAAAAGAATTTTCATAAAAAAATAGCATCATTTGTTAACCCCTGCAAGTTAATATGCAGAGCGAACAACCCAGATCACTTAGCTAGGTCCAAGGTCAAGGTCACACATGAAAGTCAAAGTTCATGATCACAACATTTATTTTCCGTGTCAAATTGGCATCTTAGGGTATTAGTTGCCTTTAGTGATAACTCTAGTTTTCTATGTGCTAAACTCATTAAATTATATTTGATATATAGTACATGTATTGTTTAATAGTAGTTTTATATAATATGAATACTATAATTTCAATTTCATAAAGAAATAGAGGATATTTGTTTGTTTCAGTGAAATATCAATTTTATTTCACAAGTGAGCATCAAAAACTGATATTTTCACGAGTGGCGTAGCCACAAGTGAAAATGACGCTTTTTTGGTGCTCACGAGTGAAATAAAATTGATATTTCACTGAAACAAATTTTCTTTTTATTTCATGTGTAAAATTCTACTTTTGTCGCGTAATTTATAAAACTTCCAAAATCGCGGGAAAGGTCAGCAGAAAGCATAACACAAATGACGTCATTTTAACGACGTCATCGTCATTATGGTCCCCGGTATTCATAACGCTCGGTATACAATTTGACATCAATCGCAATAGAGTACCAGAACTAGTTCGGCAAAAACAGTGAAAAATAATAATGATAATCTACTGTTTCAAAACTGTGGATTATCACTTTTATTTCACTGAGAAAACTCTATAATTCACTGGAAAACGTAAAATAAGGTTTGTTATTGAAAAGTTACATTAATATAAAGGTCCTTAAAGACAGTAAACTTGCTATGTGAATTATTTTTGTTTTAAGTTGTATTCATAGAATTGAGGTCATTGAGCAACATTCAGGCCTTAAACGGTGTTTGAAGACACCAGGTGAATCTCCATGCAGTATTTCAGGGACACTGAAAATTTTTTATTCAGCCATGTAATATGATCAGTAACATATTTAGAATATGAAAGCTCTCTGGTATTGGATGTATGTTATAGTCATACCAAACTTTTATTTAACACATAATATGCATTTTGACCATGTGATATGTTTGTTATACAACATCAAACATTTATAGCACTGGTATGATGCAATAGCCATGCAAACTTTATTTGCCATATTACTAATTATGTCTCCCACCACACAGTGGTGTGGGAGACATATTGATTTACTCCAGTCTGTGTGTCTGTCACAAAACTTGTTCGCACTCTAAGTCGAACATTTCTCATCCGATTTTCACCAAACTTGAACAAAATGTATTTGACCATAAGACCTCGGCCAAGTTCGATAACTAGCCAAATCGGTCCAGGTGTCTTGGAGTAATGGCCCTTGAATTACCAAAAATCGGTCTTTTTACTCTTTTCCGCACTCTAATTCGAATATTTCTCATCCAATCTTCACCAAACTTAAACAAAATGTGTTTGACCATGAGACCTTGGCCAAGTTCGATAAATAGCCAAATCGGTCCAGGCATTTTGGAGTTACGGCCCTTGAATTTTCGAAAAATTGGCCTTTTTACTCATGTCCACACTCTTAACTTTTGACCATGAGACCTCGGCCAAGTTCGATAACTAGCCAAATCGGTCCAGGCATTTTGGAGTTACGGCCCTTGAATTATCGAAAAATCGGCCTTTTTACTCTTGTCCACACTCTAAGTCGAACATTCCTCATCCGATCTTCACCAAACTTGAACAAAATGTGTTTGACCATGAGACCTCGGCCAAGTTCAATAACTAGCCAAATCGGTCCAGGCATTTTAGAGTTACGGCCCTTGAATTACGGAAAAAATCTGTCTGTTTACTCTTGTCCGCTCTCTAAGTCGAACATTTCTCATCTGATCTTCACCAAACTTGGAACAAAATGTGTTTGGCGATAAGACCTTACCCAAGTTCGATAACTAGCCAAATCTGCCCAGGCACTTTTGATTTATGGCCCTTGAATTACTGATTGGATCCACTCATCCAGACCATCTAACTGGATCCACTAGTCTAAAACATCTAGAGAAACTAACATTTTTCATAGGGGCAGTTGTGGGAGACATGCGCTTTTCTCAAAAGTATCTCTTGTTTAACAATGTTATATGAATATTTACAGATAAACAACACAAAAGATTTCTGGCACTGGATGAATGTTATTCTCATACCAAACATTTATTTGTCACATGACTGGAATGGTGATAGGATAGAGGAAGATACTCGACTCATATCAACTCAGGCATCATACAGGGTCGGACCAGTAAGGCTACGACAACACAGAGTTAATCCAGGTATGGTGTCAATATAGCTAGTCCGGAATCATATTGGAAGCTTGAATGTTTATTTGTCTTTATTATACCCCCACAAAACGAAGTTTGTGGGGGGGATATAGGAGTGAGCTTGGTGGTTGGTTGGCCAGTCCGTCCGTTGGTTTTCATGGTTTCCGGATGATAACTCATGAAAGGCTTGACTGATTTAAATAATTTTTGGTACACAGGTGCAACATCAGAAAATACAGGTCAGATTTGAATTTGGGGTCAGTAGGTCAAAGGTCAAGGTCAAAGTGACCCTGAACTGTTAAATGGTTTTCGGATGATAACTTGGGACTAGGATCATAAATTTTGGTACACAGATGTAACATCATGAAATGCAGGTCAAGTGTGACTTTGAGGTCTGTAGGTCAAAGGGTCAAGGTCACAGTGACTCTGAACAGTTAAATGGTTTCTGGATGATAACTTGAGAACACTTTTGCCTAGGATCATAAATTTTGGTACACAGGTGTAACATCATGAAATGCAGGTCAGGCTCGACTTTGAGGTCTGTAGGTCAAAGATCAAGGTCACAGTGACTCAGAACAGTTAAATGGTTTCCGGATGATAACTTAAGAACGCTTGGGATTAGGATCATAAATTTTGGTACACAGATGTAACATCATGAAATACAGGTCAAGTTCTACTTTGAGGTTAGTAGGTCAAAGGTCAAGGTCACAGTGACTTGGAACAGTTAAACAGTTTCGGATGATAACTTGAGAATGCTTGGGCCTAGGATCATGAAAATTGATAGGGAGGTTGGTTATGACTAGCAGATGACCTCTAATGATTTTGAGGTCAGTAGGTCACATGTCAAGGTCACAGTGACCCGGAACAATTAAACAGTTTTGGGAAAATAACTTTAGAACATTTGGGACTAGGATCAGGAAACTTAATCTTGAGGTTGGTCATGTCAAGCAGATGACCCGTATTGATTTTGAGTTCCAAAGGTCAAAGGTCATTTAAACCTTCTACGGACAATAACTTGAGAACGCTTGGGCGGAGGATCATGAAACTTCATAGGGAGGTTGATTATGACTAGCAGATGACCTCTATTGATTTTGTGGTCAGTAGGTCAAAGGTCAAGCAAGTTCGGCTTTGACATTGGCTTAGTTCTGTGACAAGGCCATATTGTGGGGTCACATCTGTGACAACTCTAGTAGTTTACAAGGTTTTGGGGATAATGTACTTCAGTGGATTTATAACAGTGCTTCATTTATTGAATTGTGCTAATTTAACCTTACATAGCTGACTTCCCATTTGTAAAGTACCATAAATGTATTCAGGTTATGAAAAAAATGGAAGCTAACTACCACTGCTTACCTCGAATACCATTAAAAGTTCATAAATGAGAAACTAACATAATTACAAATGTATATGAAATTTGCTCTTAGAACAGCTTTTGTAGACAAATTGCACTAAAACAGAAGTTTGCATTATAGTAATCTATTTTTAACCAAGACATTAACTGCTTTGGAGCTTTGTAAAATTTATTTAATTTTCTCGAAGACCTATAGAATACCGTAGATCAGATTTGAATTTCTCAAAAAATGAAAAGTGAAATCCTCATGAATCTCCTAACAATGATATGAAGTATTGTTTATGAATGGAGACACCTTCTTTACACATTACTTGATAATGGTTTGTTATATTGACCAAATTAATGTGTGCTTTCACAAGAAAATGGCCAGTTTGGATTTTTTTGTTTATAATTTTTTAAACTTTTATCGAGCCCGCTTGCGGTGAGCTGATGTAGTCATCACTTTCGGTGTATGTCCTTGCATGCGTCCGTCTGTCCGATTTTGTCCGGACCAAAACTTTGACATGCATGGACCAATCTTGTTTACATTTGGCATGAATGTTTACCTCAGTGAGAAGGAGTGTCATGCGCAAATCTCAGAGGTCAAGGTCACAGTTGGAGGTCAGAGGTCAAATTGAAGCTTGTCTGGAGCATTTTTATGCCCCCGAAGGGAGGCATATAGTTTTTGAACCATCTGTCAGTCTGTCGGTCTGTCAGTTTGTCCGCAATTTTCGTGTCCAGTCCATATCTTTGTCATCCATGGATGAATTTTCAAATAACTTGGCATGAATGTGTACCACAGTAAGACGACGTGTCGCATACAAGACCCAGGTCCGTAGCTCAAAGGTCAAGGTCACACTTAGACGTTAAAGGTCATTTTTCATGATAGTCCATTGATGGGCGTGTCCGGTCCATATCTTTGTCATCCATGGATGGATTTTCAAATAACTTGGCGTGAATGTGTACCACAGTAAGACGACATGTCGCGTGCAAGACCCAGGTCCGTAGCTCAAAGGTCAAGGTCACACTTAGACCTTAAAGGTCATTTTTCATGATAGTGCATTGATGGGCGTGTCCGGTCCATGTCTTTGTCATTCATGCATGGATTTTAAAATTATGGGGCATGAATGTGTACCACAGTAAGATGACATGTCGCACACAAGACCCAGGTCCGTAGCTCAAAGGTCAAGGTCACACTTAGATGTTAAAGGTCATATTTCATGAAAGTGCATTGATGGGCGTATCGTGTCTATATCTTTGTCATTCTTGCATGGATTTTAAAATAACTACGCATGAATGTGTGGCACAGAAAGACGATGTGTCACGCGCAAGACCCAGGTCCGTAGGTCAAAGGTCCTAAACTCTAACATCAGCCATAACTATTCATTCAAAGTGCCATCGGGGGCATGTGTCATCCTATGGAGACAGCTCTTGTTTCTTCATGCATGGTGGGATTTTGATGTAACTTGGCATGAATGTTCACCTTTATGAGACGGAGAGTCATGTGCAAGAACAAGGTCCCTAGGTCAAAGGTCAAGGTCACATTTAAGAGGCCAAAGGTCAGATACAAGAATGACATTGTCTGGAGCGTATCTTCTTCATGCATAAGGGGATTTTGATGTAACTTGGCACATATGTTCAGCACCATGATTCAATCTTGTTTTTAGAATTACTTCCCTTTGTTTTACTATAAATAGCTTTTTTTATTACTGGCCATGGGGAAAAACTGAGACCACTTTTTTGTGGTACAACATGCATGTTACATCAAATTATTTGGTGTATTTTGACCTATCTCTACTTGATAAGGAGTTTTGTGTGGACTCATATATATATATATATTTTTTATCATTTGTCAAAAAAAATATATATGCAAATATAGGTGCTAGTGTGAATCAGTTCTGACACCGCCAGATAGTATAATAAATGTTACTTTTTAGCTCACATGTCACAAAGTGACAAGGGGAGCTTTTGTGATCGTGCAGTGTGCGTCCATGCGAAAACTTTTGCTTGTGACCACTCTAGAGGTCACATTTTTCATTGGATCTTTATGAAAGTTGGTCAGAATGTTCATCTTGATGATATCTAGGTCAAGTTTGAAATTGGGTCACATGCAGTCCAAAACTAGGTCAGTAGGTCTAAAAATAGAAAAACCTAGTGACCTCTCTAGAGGCCATACTTTTCAATGGATCTTCATGAAAGGTAGTCAGAATGTTTAGCTTGATGATATCTAGGTCAAGTTCGAAACTGGGTTATGTGCCTTCAAAAACTAGGTCAGTAGGTCAAATAATAAAAAAACCTTGTGACCTCTCTAGAGGTCATATTTTTCATGGGATCTGTATGAAAGTTTGTCTGCTTGTTCATCTTGGTGATATCTAGGTCAAGTTTGAAACTGTGTCATCTGCGGTCAAAAACTAGGACAGTAGGTCTAAAAATAGAAAACCTTGTGACCTCTGTAGAGGCCATACTTTTGAATGGATCTTCATGAAAATTGGTCAGAATGTTTACCTTGATGATATCTAGGTCAAGTTTGAAAGTAGGTCACATGTTTTCAGTAACTAGGTCAGTAGGTCAGATAATAAAAAAACCTTGTGACCTCTCTAGAGGCCATACTTTTCATGGGATCTGTATGAAAGTTGGTCTGAATATTTATCTTGATGATATCTAGGCCAAGTTCGAAACTGGGTCAACTGCAGTAAAAAACTAGGTCAGTAGGTCTAAAAATAGAAAATTCTTTCGACCTCTCTAGAGGCCATATTTTTCAAGGATCTTCATGAAAATTGGTCTGAATGTTCGCCTTGATGATATCTAGGTCAGTTTCAAAACTGGGTCACAAGCCTTCAAAAACTAGGTCATTAGGTCAAATAATAGAAAAACCTTGTGACCTCTCTAGAGGCCATATTTTTCAATGGATCTTCATGAAAATTGGTCAGAATTGTTATCTTGATGATATCTAGGTCAGGTTCAAAACTGGGTCACATGAGCTCAAAAACTAGGTCACTATGTCAAATAATAGAAAAAATGATTTCATACTCAGCTCAATACTGGGTCATGTGGGGACAGCTGAGCGATTTAGGACCATCATGGTCCTCTTATTAGACAGCTGGCAGGCTCGACATTCTGCCCATGGGCATGCAGAATGTATTTCTAGTATTGTTTTGAAAGAGCGTTCACAATGCCGGAGCCTTATCCATTGCACTGAAGCCAAAAGCTCAAAACAGTTTTGATTTATGTTTGCTGTGAATATATTGTAGATAAATGTGATCCTCCAAGAAGAATACTGCCATATATAGAGAAATGTAGTTTTGATTGGTCGCAGGGTCATGACAGTACAAAGTCCTACCTTGAAGGTTGGATTCCTATACCAGTCAATCATACCAAGGTCAGGTATAATGATCCGTGGGCTTACAGATCCACTATGGAGGTTGATGGTGTTCCCTATGCAGGAGAGGTATACCAAATCATTTCTATGTTTATTTCAGGGGATGCATGTTTGAATTGAGGTAAAAGTTTTATTGTTTAAAATGCAGTTGAAACTCGATATCTGAAACTCACTTATCTCAAGATTGCAGCTATCTCGAAGACATTTTCAAATCCTGTTCTGAAAGCACTTGTACAAAATATTTTATGTTGAAAAACATTCTGTTCCTTGGAGTTCAAGATACTGCTTGAGTTAACTTCATCTGTATGATTATTCTGCTCATTTACTTACTCTTGCTTTAAAAAAATGTTTAAATGATTTTGTTTCTGGACAGTGAGTATGTAAGTGTATTTAAGCTATAGCTTTCAAACTTTACATCATGACTCATCAACACTGGAGAACGATCCCTATTGTGTTTTTGGCTCCTTGGCTTAAAGTTCAAAGTCATAGGGACCCAAGTTACATATTTTTGTTTTCCAAACTCAAGTCAAAGTATGATAGCTACAGCTTTTAAACTTTACTTAGTGAGAAAGTTGTACTAGAAAAAGGATTGTTGATACTGTGAAAGATCACTTCTGCTTTAGAACAAGCTTTCAGTCCAGTTTCACTTATTCCATTCTGTTTATGTAAATAGGGAGAGCATAGATCTATGAATAGTGGAGTTTCGACTTTGATCCTCAGACAAAGGGTATGTTCTCTGTGACAATAGATAATAGACATTGTGTCAAGAGTCATTTCGTCCTCTGCCTATGAATCATGTTGAGAGGTTGGAACACTGGTTAGGTTAACTGCTTGCCGTTACATGACTGAAATACTGTTGAAAAAACAGTGCTAAACCCCAAACAAACAAAACATAAATTGGGGATATGTGCCCCATTAGGTAGTACTCTTGTTTCTTGTTCACACTTTCTGCTAAGCTTGTTTGCCTTATTATTCCCGTTAGTGGGTACTGAGATACCAGCTTACATACAAAACTTTAACCAAAAATTAATGTCTAAGTCGGAAAAGGGGCATAATTTTGTAAAAAAGCAAATAAGAGTTATGGAACCTGTGCAATGTAAGTCAGTTCATCACATTGAATAAGTGTGTGAAGTTCCAGTACAGTCCCACAAGTGGTTACTTAGATACCAGCTTACATACAAAAACTTAACCAAATTAGGACGTGGACACACTCTGAAGCTGACACCGACGCATGGGCGAGTCCAGTAGCTCTACTATTCTTTGAATTGTCAAGCTAAAAACTAAAAAGATTTTGTTTTCCGGTTGTGTTTGTCTTAACTATCTAAAGAATAGGTAGTGATGTTGCACTTGCCAGTTCTTTGGCATCTGTATTAGCAATTATGCATCTCAAGCTTATGTAAATAAAATAGTAACTCGGCAATTTCTGGTTAAGTTTTTATATGTAAGCTACATTTAAAGAAACCACTTGCATGGAAATAGAGTGCAATTTTTCACACTTGTTCACTGACAACCTAGCATGTGGTGCACAGAGTCCATGGGTATTCATTAAAATTTAACTTTTCTAATAACAAGACTTTTGAGTAGTAAAATATTTCCTTTCTGTAATATCTTATGTTACATTTCAGATCGGAATCTACAGTGGTGGTGGTTATATAGTCGATTTGATTGGTCAAAGAGAGAATGTGATAAGAATGGCTGACTTGCTGCAGTTGGATAACTGGATAGATAAACTTACAAGAATTGTATTTGTAGAATTTACTACATATAATCCAAACATAAACCTTTTCACAACAGCACTTATCACATTTGAAATGCCGACCACTGGTGTTATTTTGAAGCGTGTACAAATATACACTTTCCGTTTATTTTCGTATTTGGGAGGTTTTGGAATATTTGTGATCTTGTGTGAGCTGTGTTCATTGGTTTGCGTAATATATTTCATTGGGCTTGAGTTGAAACAGATCAAGCGTGATGGCAAACGGCACTTCCTAAGTTTCTGGAATAGTTTACAGTTTGTGACTTTACTGACCTCTGTTACCTGTGTGGTCATGTACTTACTACGACATGCCATGACCTCTGTTGCTGTGGATAAAGTCACTAAATTGAAAGGTATGCAATCTTTTTCTGAACTTAATGGATTTCTACAATACATAACAAACTTCAGTATTTTCCTTTTGATATTTTAAGGCCCAAATTACTGTAAAACTTTTCTCCAAAACAATGAATTTTTGCAAGAAATCTTCTAATTTTTAAGTTCTTTTCTTGTGTTATATATTTAAAAGGTACTTAATGACATGATTGTGTATTGAGGAAAAGAATGCGTTTTTTTTTAGATGGGTAACTCTGTTTACCTTAAACTGTGCTCTGTAACTTTGAAACACAGTTAAGGACGTATGCTAGAATTTGGTGCGAAAATTTTCCCAATAACAGAATTTCTTCAAACTTTGGATATTGAAGGACAATCATCTAAGAAACAAAAAAATGCAATAAAAATCATAGGTCACCGCATTCGAAAAAGAGTTATCTGCCCTTGAAAACGGCATTTCCCCCAAAAATGATGTTTTCAAGGGCAGATAACTCTTTTTCAGTACCGGTGACCTATGATTTTTATTGCATATTTTTGTTTCTTAGATGATTGTCCTTCAATATCCAAAGTTTAAAGAAATTCTGTTATTGGGAAAATTTTCGCCCATCTCATATACAGGGAATTCTAGCGTACGCCTTTAAGGTTAGTAGAAATAGTGAGGTTTGATTCTTCATAAGTCAGTCTATTCCCCAATAATTATTGTGTTCCTAAAGATACTGCTGTATTTTGATTTATTATGCCCCCGAAGGTGGGCATATTAAAATCCCACTGTATGTCCCTCCGTCTGTGTAAATTCTTGTCCAGGCTGTAATTCTGCCATCCTTGAAGGATTTTGAAATAACTTGGCAATAAATGTTTATCATAATGTGGCGATGTGTCATGCGCAAGACCCAGACCCCTAGCTCCAAGGTCAAGGTCTCACTTAGAAGTCAAGATTAACAAGGTCTATTTTGTTTCCAGTTCATAATTCTGCCATTTATCAAGTTTTGATATTACTTTGCATAAGTGTTCCCCATAATGAGATGACGTGTTGTGTACAAGATCCAGACCACTAGCTCCAAGGTCAAGGTCACTCTTAAAAGTCAAAGGTTAAGAGGCTCTGTTTCTTGTCCAGTCAATAACTGCTATTCATTAAGGGATTTTAAAATTACTTGGCACAAATGTTCCCTATCATGAGTTGTGTCCTGCACAAGACCGGGACCCCTAGCTCCAAGGCCAAGATTATCTTTTAAGAACTTTTTTTTTGTCTCACCAGGTCACAAAATGATCCATACCTAAACTATTCTGGCATATTTTGCGCAGACAACTGTAGCATTCTTGGGCATGCTTTGGGGGCATTTGTCACTTGAATAGTGACAGCTCTTGTTTTTTTCTGAGTCAGTGACTGCTTTCTTTATTGGCATGAATTACAGCCTTTGTACTTAAAGATGACCCCTTTCAATCCAACAACTTAATTTACATTTCATTTTTTCCAGACAAGTTCTACAATTTTCAGAGAATTGCTGTGTGGGATGACGTGTTCCAGATTCTTCTAGCCTTTGCCATTTTTGCATCCATTTTAAAACTTATCCACATTCTCAGATTCAACAGACGTATGTCAATGTTGGCAGGAACTTTGAAGCTGTCTGCGAAGGAATTATCTGCATTTTCATTGGTGTTTGGCATTGTGCTGTTGTCCTTTGTAGGAAGCGGATATCTTATATTTGGTTCAAACGAACGTGGCTTTAGAACAGTTATACAAGGATTTGAGACACTTCTCTCATTTTCATTAGGCTCCTTCCACTTTGCAACTTTAGTGGAAAATTACAGAATAGTTGGACCACTGTATTTTTTCTTCTTCTTCACATTCGTGATGTTTGTCCTAATGAACATGTTCATAACAATTTTGAATGAGGCATTCACAGTTGTCCACAAAAATGTGATACAGCAGAAAAACGAGTACGAAATTGTAGAGTTCATATGCCAACATTTTAAACAATGGGTTGGATTTGACCTGGACAAGGTCATAGCGAATATTAAAACAAAATATCTAAAAGGTAAATATAGCATTCTTCTTCAGAAAGTTTGTATAGACAGATAAAATGTTACCTGGAAGCCATTTTTAATTTCTTGTTTAAGTTCTATTAGATTACTTGAAGATTAAGATATTGAAATTGAATTAAATACCTTTTCACCTACAAATTTTACCTGTTGCATGCAATACCTAAAACCTTAACTAAAAGAACTATGTCACTGTTAGAGGTCATTTATAATTTGTCTTGCCTTAGGTGAACAACTTGTTTCTTTAATGTTGTTTTTTTTTGTATGCCTTGATGGATTTCAAATTACTTGGCACAAGCATTCACCATAGTAAGATGATTTGTCAAAGGTCAAGGTCACACTTAAGAGGTCAATATATTATGTCATTTCTTTTGTCATCTAGCCTATAATTTTTATTAATATGTATATTAAAAGATATACAGACTTTCATTATAAGAAGGGGATGCAACATTTAATCATCTTATTAGCTCACCTGTGAGCTTTGTGATCACCCGTTGTCCTTCTGTCCACAATTTCTTGTGAACACGGTAGAGACCAAATTTTGCAATCAATTTTGCACAAAATTTGAACTGGCATGATATCTCAGATCCTTTCGAAAACTGACCAGATCATCCCATTATATGTTCCACAGTTATGGCCCTTTAAAGGGCCAAAATTTACTATTTTGGCTTTTGCAGCACTTTCACATATGTTAAGTCACAATAAGTTCTTGGTTTCTGGCTAGATTCCATCATCACCAGGCATCTAGTTACTAATCAAGAAAGGGGCAAACTTTACTATTTCTGCCATATAGAAGTTTCATTTATGCTTTGATTTGATATAAACTTGCTCAGAATGTTTATCTTGATGTTCCCTAGGCAAAGTTCGAAACTGGGTCATAAGGGGTCAGAAAAAAGGTCACCCGCTTGAATCAAAGGAAAAGTTTGTAACACTTTCCAAGCCACGTTTATGACCCTATCTTCATGAAACTTGGTCAGAATGTTAATGTTGATAATTGCTAGGCCAAGTTTGAAACTGGGTCATGTTGGGTCAAAAACTAGGTCATCTGCTGAAAAACTTGTTAGTACTTTCCATGCCACGTTTATGACCCTATCTTCACGAAACTTGGTCAGAATGTTAATGTTGATGTTTCCTAGGCCAAGTTCGAAACTGGATCATGCGGAGTCAAAAACTAGGTCATCCGCTGAAATCAAACGAAAAACTTACCATATTACATCTGTTGTGTCCAACATATTTCTTGTTTTGTGTACAAATAGTATGAACTTGATGCCTGTGGGACATGTTATTAAGTGTAATGCTCAGACTGTTTTTTGTCAGTAAAGTGTGTTATTAGGTATATCAAAGATTATATATATCATTGTTTGCCCTTTTGGTATCAGAAGTCTTCTTTATTGTACCCCCCAACAACAAAGTTGTAAAGGGAGGGTATACTGGTTTCAGGTTGTCTGTCTGTCTGTCCGTCCGTCTGTCTGTCCGTAGACACAATCTTGTGCGCACCATCTCTCCTCATCCCCTTGACACAATTTAATGAAACTTCACACAAGTGATCAGTAACAACAGTAGTTGTGCATGGGGCATGTTAGGTTCTTTCAGAAAGAAAACATTGCAGAGTTATGGGACTTTGTTTTTTGTTACTTTACTATATACATAGACACAATCTTGTGTGCACCATCTCTCCTCATCCCCTTGACACAATTTAATGAAACTTCACACAAGTGATCAGTAACAACAGTAGTTGTGCATGGGGCATGTTAGGTTCTTTCAACAACAAAAATTGCAGAGTCATGGGACTTTGTTTCTTGTTAACATACTATGTACATATGCAATCTTTTGCGCACCTAATTTTCTGAACCCTTGCACACAATTTAATGAAACTTTACACAAGTGATCAGTACCAACCCTAGTTGTGCATGGTGCATGTTACGTTCTTTTAGATAAATATTCTGCATAGTTATGGGACTTTGTTTTTTGTTCTTATACTGTATACATACAGTCTATATACATACAGTCCACATAATTATGCAATCTTGTGTGCGTCAAATTGCAATGTACTGTGTCAGTGCATGCGGGGGGTACATTCATCACCTTTAGTGATAGCTCTAGTTATGACTGCTATCGAAGTTTTTTGTATATATATTCTAGGTGATAAGCAGTGCTGTACAGCAGAGGTAAGCTACACATTGGATGACCTAGAAAGTCGCCTTGACCTTATGATGGCCTCAGTTGATGCAATGTGTAAAGGATATTTACCAATGGAAGATGACCTTGATGATTATGATTGGTTGCCTAGCAACAGAGAGTTAGAATAGAATAATAAACTTTGTACATGGATAATCATTATCATTGCATGACATTCTGATTAATTGTAAGGAAGTCATTCACATGCAAATGTAATGATAGAAATAGAGTGGTGACAGATCGGATTAGAAAGAATATAAATATTTAATAAACAAAGATTTTCATTTTATTTACTGTTTAATTAACCTTTTCTGTTATAAAGATTCTGTTAATTCAAATCTCAATAAATGTAACTATACTGTTTATTTTTTAAAATACATCTTATACAAACTTTTGATTAGTTATAATTATTGTCATAAAATGACTTTATAGGGAATTTTACATTGTATTTCTGGTATATTTGACATAAAAAAGCTTTATTTGTTGACAGTACCAGTAGTTTTATTTTAATTAGTATCGCTGGTCCCGAAGATTTTGTGATTTCTTTTATTGATTTTTTCTTTGGCCAGAATAGTACTGAGAAAAATGTATATTTGGCCATAAAACTGATACTGTTTAAACTAGTTCTGCACATTAGAAAAACTGGAAGTAATTATGGACTGTGAGCTTCATTAAAATCAACACTGCAGAAAAAATTCAGTTGTTGAATATGTTATCAAAGTTTTGATTTTCCTTTAAACTCCCATTGTGAAAACTTGTGTGAGGTCAAAAGTTTTCCTATCAGTCTAGCAAAAATCTAGCAGATGTCCCTATACTTTTTATTTGCAAAATTTTCTAAGTATTAGTTTGAAGTTTAGCCCAAGCCCTGCTTAGCTTGGTAGAGTGTTGGTCTAAGGATCATGAGGTCGTGAGTTTGATCCTCTGGCAGGGCGTATGTTCTCTGAGACTATTTGATAAATGACATTGAGTCTGAAATTATTAGTCTACCACCTCTGATTCATGTGTTGACAGTTACTTGTGGAGAACAGGTTAATACTCGCCAGGTACAGAATCCAGGATCACTGGTTAGGTTAACTGCCCACCGTTACAGGTTCTTTTTTATTTCATTTTTTTATTATTTGGTTTAGCATTGCAAGGAAATAGTTACAAATTATATGGCGACCTTTCAGCTGATGGTAAAGGAAGACCCCCAGGTGTCCTTTGTATTATTTCATTATGAGCATGCAACTGAGTAGAACCACTGACCTTCCATCCTTGCATGAAGAATTCAACGCCCGGAGTTAGACTCAAACCCACATCGGTGAACATAGCAAGTGATTTGATGCCAGCAAGCTTAACCACTAGCCACTGTTCACTTTTGAAAGATTACAAAAGCTGTCCATAAGACAGCGCACTCCACTATACAATGATTTGATAGAAAAATTAATTTTGTCTCGGAGACCTGTAAAAGGAGGAAAATACCCCAAGATATAAAAAGATATATTTTGAGTTTCAGGTCATTATCTTATATCATATTTAAGTTATGTCCAGAAAACAAAGTTAGAAAAAAAATCAAGTATGAAAGGGGCATGATTTGGTAAAAAATACAAATCAGTGTTATTGAGATTGTTACCACACGTGCAGCTGATGATATACATTTTAAGTTTCAAGGGAAGATTTCCCCCCAAAACTTTTAAGTATGAAAGGGGCATAATTCTGCCGAAAATACAATTAGAGTTGTTGGGATTGTAACTACACATGCAGATGATTATTGTAAAGAAGTCATTATCTTTTAAAAGATTCGTCTGTAAATGAAGCTTCCGAAAAATTTAACATGAAAATAACTCCCAAGTATAACAACTTGATGACCTTGACGATGGATATAATGGGCTCAGTCCCTGCACATACTTTGTATCATGACAATGTTTATGTGAAGATACAGAAAGATAGAAGCAATAGTAACAAAGATAGAAAACAAAACAAAGGTTGCCGAAACACTTTAACCTTTTAATTAACCTCGGTGACCTTGACCTTGGTTATAATGGGCCCAGCCCCTGCACATACTTTGTTTGCATGCTGAACAATGTTAATGTGAAGTTACGGAAAGATATAAGCAGTAGTAACAAAGGAAATTAAAGGATGCCGAAAAAACTTTAACCAAAAGGCATAGACTTTGTCATTCAGTTTTAGTATCAAAAGATGCTGCTATGTCTGTGAATTTTGTAATAAATGAGTGGTTAAAATGAATTGGCGAGACCAAGAGTTTTAAACACCCCTTCCCATCCAGTCACCTCCTGTTAACCTTCAACATGATCTTGAACATGGATTTATATTTCACAGGTATATTCTTGCAGGGTCATAGAGACTCTTGTTGCGTCATAAATAGAATAGTTTTAAATTTTACTAAACTATCTTATTTTGATGACCAAAGCTGAAGATCACTATTTTAAATCTTTAGCCTGCGCTCATAAGCAAAAGCACATGCGTCCCTCATGTGAAAAAAAGCAAAGGGGGTTTTGTCCTCCTTGTAAATAATGTGAAGGGGTTTTTGTCCTTGTAAAATTCAGTAAAAACGACTAAGGGGGTTTTGTCTGCCTGTGCAAAAATGAGTGAAGGGGGTTTTGTCTGCAAGAGATTTTGTCCAACACTCGCAGAACTCGACATTTACACATGTCATAAGTACTAGGATACTATTTGGAGACTGGCACATGTATTCATATGGCGGTGCACACGGAATCTTCAATGTTGCACACAATGCAATTCCATGAAATGCGGAGTATGGTAAAACAACTGAGTGAAGTATACAATGCATTACAAAGTCCCTTACTGGAAGGCACCTAATTTTCTCTACTGCAGATATCATAATGAACTGATATCTGTCAATGATGTATTTATATTGTAAACAATATTATACTATATATATATATATATATATATATTGTTCTGCCGGCACTCCTGCCTAGGACCGGGAACAGTTGTTGAGTTGGGTTCGGACAAAGAGTGATGACATTGTACCTATATCTCTAGCAAAGAGGCAAAATCAGTGTTCAGTCACACATCTTTTATTCAGATATACGGTTCTAGCAGTTCCAAGTATAAAATATTCAGTAGTTTACAGAGTATTCATAAATTCCACATATCTCCAGAAGTTACTGTTCTATGACACTTATACAGTATGCTTAGGTCAGGATAAATTGATATTTGTGGAGCCGATTTTTAGCTCACCTGAGCAATGCTCAGGTGAGTTTTTCTGATCACTCGATGTCCGGCGTCCGTCGTCTGTCTGTCTGTCGTCTGTCGTCTGTCGTCTGTCAACATTTAGCTTGTGTATGCGATAGAGGCTGTATTTTTCAACTGATCTTCATGATGTTTGGTCAGAATGATAATCTTGATGAAATGTAGGCCGAGTTCGAAAATGGGTCATCTGGGGTCAAAAACTAGGTCACTAGGTCAAATCAAAGAAAACCCTTGTGTATGCGATAGAGGCGGTATTTTTCAATTAATCTTCATGAATATTGGTCAGAATGATAACCTTGATGAAATCTAGGCCGAGTTCGAAAATGGGTCATCTGGGATCAAAAACTAGGTCACTAGGTCAAATCAAAGAAAAACCTTGTGTATGCGATAGAGGCTGTATTTTTCAATTGATCTTCATGAATTTTGGTCAGAATGATTACCTTGATGAAATCTAGGCCTAGTTTGAAAATGGGTCATCTGGGGTCAGAAACTAGGTCACTAGGTCAAATCAAAGAAAAACCTTGTGTATGCGATAGAGGCTGTTTTTTTCAATTGAGGTTCATGAATTTTGGTCAAAGTGATTACCTTGATGAAATCTAGGCCGAGTTTGAAAATGGGTCATCTGGGATCAAAAACTAGGTCACTAGGTCAAATCAAAGAAAAATCTTGTGTATGCGATAGAGGCTGTATTTTTCAATTGATATTCATGAAATTATGTCGGAATGATTATCTTGATGGAATCTAGGTCAAGTTTGAAAATGGGTCATCTGGGGTCAAAAACTAGGTCACTAGGTCAAATCAAAGAAAAACCATGTGTATGCAATAGGGGCTGCATTTTAACACCGGATCTTCATGAAATTTGATCAGAATGTTTGTCTGGATGAAATCTAGGTCGAGTTTGAATATGGGTCATCTAGGGTCAAAAACTAGGCCACCCAGTCAAATTAAAGGAAAACCTTGTGTACGCAGTAGGGGCTGCATTTTACACTGGATTTACATAAAATCTGGTCAGAATGATTGCCTTGATGAAATGTAGGTCAGATTAGAATATGGGTCATCTGAGGTTAAAAACTAGGTCATTAGGTCAAATCAAAGCAAAAACTTTCTGTATTTTTCAATTGATCTTCATGAAATTTCGTCAGAATGATTGCCTTGATAAAATCTAGTTCAAGTTGAATATGGGTCATCTGGGATCAGAAACTAGGTCACTAGGTCAAATCAAAGAAAAACCTTGTGTATGTGATAGAGGCTGTATTTTTCAATTGATCTTCATGAAATTTCGTCAGAATGATTGCATTGATAAAATCTAGGTCTAATTTGAGTATGGGTCATCTGGGGTCAGAAACTAGGTCAATAGGTCAAATCAAAGAAAATTTTTGTGTATGCGATAGAAGCTGTATTTTTCAATTGATCTTCATAAAATTTAGTCAGAATTAGTCAGAATGATTGCCTTGATGAAATCTAGGTCAAGTTTGAATATGGGCCATCTGGGGTCAAAAACTTGGTCACAAGGTCAAAAAAAAAAAAATCCTTGTGTTTGCATTAAGGGCTGCATTTTAAGTAGGATATTGATGAAATTTGATCATAATGTACATAAAAAACAGCAAATGTTATTAATGTTTTTTAATATATTATCATCTTGTTCTTTCAGGAATCTTCAGTTGGAGCGCTGCTTTCCTGATCTTTATTTATGACAGAAGAATTATATGTTTTTAATGCACTAGAATTCTGCAAAGACAGAATTGTACGGTACCCATTGTTCAAATTAAAAAGTTGGCATTTATTTATAGATAAAACAAAGCTTTATTTGTGTCTGAATACTGAATCAGACTTTATGTTGTGGGTAATGTAGGTGTTCACCTGTACCGGGTAAGTGCCATTGGTGAAGACACATTTTTTTGCTCAGTTCTTTGGATTCCACATATTTAGTTGTTAATTTTCTTTTTAACAATTTCTAAGTAAAAGTCAAAGTACGTATTCATTTGAATACCAATGCTTATGATAATAATTCATACAGAAACTAAACTTTCATTTTCAAACATTTACCAATGTGGAAGTGGGTCTCTTCCTGGGTTAATACCTCCTTGCTGATCAGGGTGTTCCCTGTACTTTATCTATCTTGTTTCATGGTTACCACAGATCTTTTACGGTTTATGTACTTGTCTCGCATGATCCGTTGCCCTGAACTTATTATCCATGACAGCACTAATCCCTTTTCAGTTTGTTTCATTGATGTATGATCGTTCCATCAGGGAGATGAAAGATTTTCTTGGGGTTCCAGTGGAAGCCATTGCCAATTAACTCACTTTGTGCTTTGGATATTTTCACAGTATTTTGATTTTCATCTGGGAGTCCTCTGGATGTATACTCACAGCTGGTGACCAGTTATTAAGAATGTTGTCAGAAATTTAAGACTGCTTGGAAATTTTAAACTCAGGTTGTTATGTCTTGATGAAATGCCAGATGAAGTGAATATTAATTGTAAGAAGATTTCATATTGGAGAAGGGCAATATAGTAATCGGGGGAAATGCTGTTACAAAGTTTTTGGGGGTAGTTCAGTATTGCCAGCATTACACAGTCTCTGTATAATGTTTTACAATCTGCAAACCATGTTTTAATCATGATGGGGGAATTTGTTCTGCAGTTTTCTTCAAATATGGTTTGTACTGGTTCTTTGATTCTCATTCACATTGGTAGCGATGGCCTGTCACATCCAGATGGGTAGATCAGTTATTATATCATTTAGTTTCCCTGAAAATCTTGTTAGTTTATATGTATGCATTGTAAAACAGCATGGAGCATTGATTTGCTTTCTCAGTACGAGTTGTGCTGTAAAATTCTCTTTTTGATTAGCGGACGAATTGCTAATGGCAGAAGTACTTTCTAGACCAAAAGCAGAAAAGTGAATGTAAAAAAAATGAAAGTGTGCGTAGAACAGATGCAGATTCGTCTATGGAAGAATGGAAAGTCGTGAAAAGAAGAAAGATAAATAAGACTGAAATCAAAAATTCCCATGACAACGTTAACATGGACTACCAAACACTGTTTTTGAACAGGGAAAAAAAGACGTAGAGGTTATGTAGAAAGTCAAACAAACACAAAGGACGATCCAAAGTTCAGAAAGGCAGAGAAAGAAGAAGACAAAGCAGGCAAACAAAAGATTAGACTTGATGAGCAGTGAAAAACGAAGAAGAGTGGCCAAAAAATTTACAAGGGTTGATATTGATTATAGGCAGGCAGAAAAGGATAGGGACAAAGCAGCAAGACAAAAAATTAGGCTCAGTGAGCAAGTGAAAAACAAAGAAAGAGTGGCAAAAAAATTGACAAGGGAAGATATTGATTATAGGCAGGCAGAAAAGGATAGAGACAAAGCAGCAAGACAAAAAATTAGGCTCAGTGAGCAAGTGAAAAACAAAGAAAGAGTGGCAAAATAATTGAAAGGGAAGATATTGATTATAGGCAGCAGAAAGAATCTGAGACAGAGAAGCAAGACAAACAAGTAGACTTAATGGAGCATGTGATAAAACAAGAAGAATGGCAAAAAAAATTGGCAAGGGAAGATATTGATTATAGGCAGGCAGTAAAAAGATAGAGACAAAGCAGCAAGACAAAAAAGTAGACAAGATATTGATTATAGGCAGGCAGAAAATGAGAGGGACAAAGCAGCAAGACAAAAAAGTAGACAAGATATTGATTATAGACAGGCAGAAAATGAAAGGGACAAAGCAGCAAAACAAAACAGTAGACTTCATGAGGAAGTAAAAAACAAAGAAAGAGTAGCAAAAAAATTTACAAGAGATGATATTGATTATAGGCAAGCAGAAAATGAGAGAAACAGAGAAGCAATATCGCTTACTGAGAAAAATGATTATAGTCTTAGAAAAAGAAAGATAAGTATGCATGAATACAGAAGGAAAAAAACAGACCAAAGATAGGGAGAGAGTGCTTGACAGAAATCGAAAAGCATTAACGCAAAGAACCTGATTCATAGAGATCTGAAATTCAGAATGCAACCAAAGAAATATAGGCAATAGTGTTGATGATGTATAAGACTTTTCATCGAAGTATTGAAATGGTCACAATACTTTTGTTTTTTTCAGTTTGCTGCCAACAAAACTTGGTTCAAAGAAAAGTGTAATGTCATTTCCAGTTGTATGAACATTGTGTTTAAGAAGTATTTAACAGGAAAAAATTCAGTTGATTAAACAAGGAGTGGATATGCATTACTGTAAGCAGCATTCGACTAATAAGAGTCCTAAGTTATCTGTTCTGAATGGTATGAGTGGCCTACAAAAGCAGAAGAAACTAGAATTATATCCGCTTGAGAGCGCTTAATTGCATTGCGGATAACCCTTTATGCAGTTGAGATAATTACCTAGAGGCCGGCAGTACTCTTTGAAAGGAAATGTTATTATGTGCCCGTTGAATTCAACAGTGGTAGATGTTTTGCCGAGGCATTAGTGAAAATGTTACAGTTCCTGTAAAAACATAAAGAGAAAAAATTGTTCATAAATCTTGTGCGGGCTTTCACAGAAAAATATTAGCCACTTACCGTGTATTAGTAAGCATACATTGGCTATTAAGACACAGTAAATTATATGCAAATGCTAATGTTTCAGATTGATGAACAGTGGATAGAACAAGTGAGCAACATAGTAATTGATGTGTTACAGGAGTTTTTATATGCAGACACAGAGTTCATTCAGGGAAAATAGTCACATAAATATAGTCATGAAGAGAAAGCCCACAAACAACACAACAAGGTATGGAACAAAGGAAAGTGAGCGCTATGATTCAGATGAAGAAGTGATATCCATTTACAAGGAAATGTGGGCAACATTGACACACTTGTTGGGATTATGAAAATTAGAAAACCGTAGCAATTATTGGCAATTTGCACCTGGTGAAAAATCAGCGTCCTCTGAGTATCTATCAGGATAAAGGACTCGGATATACTTATGTTTTTCCTACCATATTATGATGTCCCCCCCCCCGTCAAGAGAATGAAGAAATGACTTGTCTCTGTTCATTACCAGTGATATGCTATAGTGGGAGTTGCGGACATTTTGATAGAAGGGCGCTACAGTTTGCCAAATATTTTCTCAAATTGAAAAAGATTTCAAATGAAACAACTAATGACAAAGTTAATCTGGTGTAGGCGATGTCAGATAGATGGTAGGAATATTACTGCCTCTCAGGCTAGGGATGTGCACTGTACTGAAGATATTGTGAAAAGTTCAAGGGTATTATATATTTAAACCAATTAAGAAATTCACCAGGCCTATCTGGGAAACAAAGAAAAAGGATGTGTTTGCAATGCTACGTCAATTAGGTATGCCCACTTGGTTTTTGTCTCTCTCATCTGCGGATACAAGATGGTCTGATCTGCTGAAAATGTTAGCTTGCTAAACAGTGATGTGGAGATAAACAGATAATGATATACGCAATCTATCCTGGGAGCAAAAGGTCAAAACTTATACAGAAAATCCTGTAACTTGTTACCGTTGCTTTGACCCCATAGTTCGCAGTTTATTAAAACTGGTACTAAAAAGTGCTCATAATCCTCTGGTGTAATTTCAGATTATTTTTATCGTGTCGAGTTTCAGCAGAGAGGTTCACCCCATTAACATGATAAAGCATGGGTTCAAAATTTCAAAATATAATGAGTGCAATGTTAGTGAATTTACTGATTATGTTGACAGTACCTTAAGTGCTCTCTGTTATTGCTGATATGTCAGATCTATTCAGTGCTGATTCATCAACATTCAAGGTCGTGTTAGAAAAAGATGTTAGAAAGTGCCGATTTGGTTTCCTTTGCCACAGCTCCAGAAACAAATGGTTTTGAAACCACTCGAGTCAGATGTAGAGAAATATAAAAAGTATATGAAAAGATACAAGAAGAAAATGTATAAGAAAAAAATGGATTTGATATGTCCTACAAGCACTTTTTGGAACTGATTAGTGGCATCTTTCTGAACAAGATTATATAATAATGCATAAGAAGTACACTGGAATACACCAAAAGTGTTTTTTGAAAAGAGAACCGAAAGACATTGTCTCAATTCTTTTACAATGAAACTGTGTTGATGAGCTTGGAAAAGCCAAAATTGATTTACAATTCATTTTAGATCCAGATGCCTATGCTATGTATATTGTTTCTTATATATGCAAAATTCAAAGAGGAATGAGTTCTTTGATGCATGCTGCATGTAAAGAGGCAAGAAATGGTAATTGACTGAACCGACAAAGTGAGACAGGTTGGAAAGTATTTTCGTAACAGTGTCGAAGTTCAGTGCTCAAGAAGCAGTGTATTTAGTCTTCAAAATGTCATTAACAAGAAGCACAAGAGTATGTTACCTTTATCAACACATCTACTCCTGGAAAAACGCATACATCTTTTGAAATCCCAAAACTGTCCTTGTATGAAATGCCGATAATTCTAAAGATGTTATAGCAGAAAATGCTATCAAAAAGGTACTCGAAAAGACCTAAAAAGGCTTGAAAAATGGTGTCTTTGCTGATTATGTTTCTAAATTAGACATAGTTTTCCCAAAAATGACACCTTTCAGACAGTGTAGAAAAATGTTATTATGACATTGTAAGCTGATGATGATGACTTAAACCCATTGAAAACTTAAATGATAGCCAGACATTTGTTATTTCAAAAATGGAGGACAAATAGGATAAGGAAGAATGCCAGAGTAATATGCTTATGATAAGTTATAATCTGAAGTCAGATGTAAGAGAACCATTTTAGAGAGAAATTATTGTTTTGGTTTTTACCTGGCGCAATGAAGACTTAGATTCTTCTTGCCAAAATTCTCTATGAGTCTTTCAAGGATCATTACTTGGCAGTCATGGCAAAATAGTTGCAAATGTATGGTATATGAACACCATGCTGACCAGATAGAAATAGCAAGTGAAATGGCAGAATTGACGAAGAGATGTTTGATGGAAATAGCACTGGTACCACAACAACTGAATTGATACTTGCTGCAGAAGAAGTTTGTAGGAGGTCAGATGCATTTGTGTACTGCATCAGATAGAGAGCTGAACAAGACCATTATCGTTATCGGCTTTGAATTAGGTAGGGGATGTATCAAATGCTAGGGTATGAATCGAATGAAATCTTACTGCCAGAAGAAGTATATTTAGAAACTTCTACGGATGCCTTAATACAAATCAAAGACGTTTTATATCATGTTAATTCATTGGATCCAAAACAAAAACTGAAACACTGTATGCCTACTTAATCAGGGAGGAGTGGTGTTGGTAATAGTGTTGTCATAAAAGCTATCTTTCAGAATTATATCGTTTTCTCAATCTAAAAGAAGGTCCAAAACTCAGATGAAACTCGGATTCTGTTGTGTGCTTTCACAGTGGAAGGCAGCATTCAATATAAATGGTTCAACAATGCAAATAGCTTTTTTTGAAGGCTACATGCAATGTAATCAGCATTAACTTGTGAATGCTTAATACATTTTAGTTCTAAATTACAGGAAGCATTATCTGTTATTATCTTGATGAATATCTATGGTTTCAAAGAGTAAGCTGTCCTTTATAGATCTAAGGCTGCAGCAGTTAACTGGCACTAACAAGGCATTTGGTGGACTGTGTAGTATTGCAGTTGGTGAATTTTACCATTTACAGCCTGTCAACAGGTGGATGGATATTTAAAGACCTTGATAGAGTGCCATTCTGCTTTGTCCAGAAATTGATGGAAGTTATTTCAGAATGTATGAGTTGGACTGAAATTATGAGACAGAAAGATGATATATCTTTTGCAGAGTTATTGAATAGGTTCGGCATAATAACCTGACAGATGTAGATAGAGCAGAATTGAAAATACGCTGAAGTAACCCAAGCGCAGAATCTCGAGCCAAACCAATTTACTGCTCCACACATATTTGCTGAATTACTTTCATGAACTTGCATATCAGGAGATAATTAGGACGTAAGCAGGCCCAAAACATCACAGTGACTTCTCTTGATGTTGGTAATGTATCCAAAATTGTCAAAAGATAAAACAGGTAAAAAACACTTAGATCACTTCCAGATGATCATAAAAAAAAATGGTTGCTTTTCGGACTGTATGCAATTGTAGTGGATATGGTGTATGTTTAACAGTCAATCTGAACCCAGCAGAGTTGGCCTAAGAATGGAGCTTCATGCTGAATTCTGTTTGTTGAATACTGACAAGTAACAGACCGATGAACGAGTATAATTTGGGTCCTGTTTGTTTTACCCAAAGTAGGAACTGAACTAAAGACAAAGATTCAGAATACAGAGGATTTTACTGTAAGCCAGTACATATAGCTGGAACACCTGTATTGATGTTGACAGGACATTTTCATACAATAGGAAAAACTATTCAGAGATAACAGTTTCCAATTACAGCCAGCTGCTGAAGAACTGTTCAGAGAACTCAAGGATGAACACTAATGAGGTTGTGGTTAGACAACAACCCTCCCTTGAGAAAATGGGGCCCATTAACATTATGTGCTTTAAGTAGGGGCAGATCTCTTCAGAATCTTTATATATTGAATTTCAAGTGAATAGGCTTTGAAAGTGGATGAAGATGTTGTGGTAGAAATGGACAGGTTACAAAGAAGTGCCAAGCTGGTAATGCTATCTCCCTTAGGGACACCGTGGGATTCTTCTTTACTTTTCAAGATAAATTTATAATAATTGCAGGTATTACATAAGGGGCATTGTGAAACATGTAAAAAGCTGATCAAAATGTGTTAACAGCACATATTATTGGTTTAGCAGAAACAAGACTGTGCCAGACCAGTTCATGTTGATGAATATGCCATAGGGGTTTCATCATCTAAGAAATGTCCAACAGACAGGCATGCATGCAAGAAGGACATCTCATCGGTTTAGCCCTTATATATTCATGATGATGTAAATGTTTGCAGTAGTCCAACTCCTTCAGTTCTACTCACTTGTATTTATTGTAGTGTCAGTATAACACATCCTACAAAGTATGCAGGTTGCAGTTGTTTTACAAGCCCCTCGCTTATCCATACCGCACCTCATTCAACAATGGAAATGAGCTTCTTCAACTTTGGACAGAATAAACCACTACTGATAACTGGTGATTTCAATATTGATGTATTTCTAGGATAGTCATACAATCTGGAACTTTCATGTTTCAGAGGCTTGGATGTACTCAGATTAGTTGTGGAACAGACAACAGATAATGTATCTGCTTTAGATTTAATATTTACAAAATGTTTCAGGGAAATCTGGAACCTTAGAGAATCATATTGGACTGACCTAAAGTTGGTGTACTTTCATACCTAAGATACCAGAAAGTGTTTCAACCAGCATAGAAGTGAGCAGTATCAACTCTCTAGGAGAGTTATACGGGCTGGTGGTTTTTCTGAAAGGGGTGACCACTATTCTCAAAACTAATTCAAAGGCAGATCCAAGGCGTGCCTTATTCGGTGCTTTTGATGAATCATACTGTAAATCACTTTATATCCGCGTGATCTTGATTTCGCTAATTCCCGTACTTTGAATTATTTTGAGGGATTCTATTACGCGTCGGGAAGGTCAGAAATTTATATTTGCGATGGTTCGTCGTACATTTGCGAAATTCCAGTTCCGGAAGTCTTGATTGCATTTATGCCATTTTTCCGTACTACGGAATTTTATGACATCACCAAATACGCGTTAGATACATGGGTCTCGTAGCGTATGCAAACAATTGCTTTGTTCGACTGAAATTGATTGAAAGTTGCCTGTTATCCTTTATTCTTTTAAGGGCATTATTCTTTTACATTTAATAGCTGATAAATGTTGAAAGTTTGTTACGTCATTTCATAAAAAAAATGTAAACAATGTGTGATAAATTGTCATCTAATCCTATTGTTAATCTAAACAAAAATGGTGTAAAAAAGTCAGGTTTTGTCAAGAAGACACGAGCTCTGTTGTTTGATACCTACAAAGTGCATTAAGGAGAAGCTCTCCTGTAACACTAAAAAACCCGAAGTTATTCATGTTATTTATATCCTGCCAGCAGCTGTATTGAAAAATCCAACTCTAGACCTTATAATAGTGTTAATTCTGTCTTTTAAGCAGTATATTTTACATGGAATGTAGTTTCGAGGAGTTTTGTTATACTTATTCATAATAGTTATATTGAATTATAGTACATTCAGTAATCATCGTGTACAGGCGGCTAGTATTAATTGCTGAACTTGACCTATTTGGTTAGGTCTGTATGTTATGAAAGAAAATTTCGCGGATTAATGAATTCGCGTGCACTCGATTCGCCTAAAAATAGCGAAAATTAAAACACCGCAAATAATACAGGATTTTCAGTAGTAGTGATGAGGTAAGCGATTGATGTGCAATTTTTTTTTGTTTCCCCTGCAGGGGCATATAGATTTCTTAAAGTAATTCCCGTAGGATCATTACATAATATAAATCTGGAACCAATCATGTAATAGAAAAAGATGGTAACCACGCAACTTTACAGCAGACATAGTTTGATTCTAGTAATGAGAGGTAATAAATGTGCCCCCAACCCCCGGTGTACAGGCTTAAGGCAACCATGTTTAGAAATATAATCCTGCTACTTATTTTATTCCACATTTGGTGACCTGTCATTGCATGTGAGTTGCTTCATGTCTGATTGTCAGCAGTCATGTTTGAAGACATATTTTTCCAACATCTTGTATATTTTATTTGCTTTTTTTCGTGTTAAATATAGTTAAACAGAATACATGTACATGTACTGGTAGTTTTAACATCGTTGTCTATGTTAAAAATTTTGTTATTATAATCATTTCTATAATTTACTGTCATTACAATGACCAACTGTTAATTTATTTAATGTATAAAATGTTTGTTTACTTCTGTATACTATGTTAATGTCATATGTAACTGTACTTGATAAATGCAGCAGTAAAAGTTTTTTGGATTGTCATTGTGAATGGTTTTATCAATACTATTAATAAGTTCTTGTTCAAGTTATTTTCTTTTTCCTCTTTCATAGGAAGATGACAAGTTTACTTTTATTTTTATATCGTTCAATGAATTTTCCATCTTTTGTTATTTTATCTTTACAATACTAGGAAAATGTAAAGTTTTTTTTTCTGCTGCTAAAACAGCATTCAGAATAAATAATACTTGAAATTAGTACAAAAATGAAGGTGGGCCAATCTGCATCACATTAAATTTCTTGTAGTAATAAATGTGTTATTATTTTGTAGTTCAAAATTTTATTTTGTAGCTTTGTAATATGTAGTTTATATACTTTAAATTAATAATGCAGTTTATATATTTTATTGATTGAAACTTTTTACTTCCAGTTTTCCCATTGCCCCCCATATTCAGAATATTGTGTGGAAAAATAATCTACTAGTAGAAAGCATCTGAAATTTATATAGTTATGTTTTGCTGTGTTTATTTGTTTTTTGTTGCAAATTATTGGCAATGAGTTGTCTTCCAGTTTGGACTTTGAAAAATTATTAACATTAGTGACGATAAGTAAAGTATTCTGAATTAGAAGATTTTCAGTTTGCCTCAATAGCATATTTAGTTTTGGTGCATGATGTTAAAAAATGTGCACACAATGGACAACATGGTTTTATTGAAAGCTTTCAGTCGACTAATATTAAGCAGCAGTGCCACATTTAAAGCAAACAGTTAAATCTTGGCAAGGGCTTTGCTGAAGAGTTGGCCGTGTTCAAGATCCCTGAGATTGGCCTGTATTAAATATGATGGGTAGCTCATGAAAAGCTGCTATTCACAATAACCTTGATGAAGCTGTATGATGAAGCTGTATGGTGGTATATCATAGTCATTTAAATTTTTGGATGTACTCACAACATTACTGCGCTGTGGTGATAATGAAATTCGTGAATTTATTACTGATCCAGCTATATGTAATATGTTTTAGATAATTTGAATAAAAATACTTATTTGGTACTTGTTTTAAACTGAAACAATATTTTGCAGTTTTTGCAACAGCACATATTTCCAATTTTTCTTATGATTCACATTTTCCCTCTGGTACATACATAGACTACATAGGTCGCTACATTATTTTTGCGGTTTACAGTGCTTACCTTTACCTTTTCATAGTTAGCCTCTATAGTTAAATGATATTTTTATGTCAGAATGTATAGTTTTATGTTAGTTTACATATTGGTTAGAAATACAGAATAAGCTATGGTAAATGTTTTGTGAGCTTTGGTAATGAACTCAGTAACATCAGCAAACTTGAGGTTTTTTAATATATAAATGTTATATTTTCAGTATGTTACAATATTGGCTAATGTTTTAGTCTTCAAATGCCAAATCATAACCAGTTACATTATTAGGTTGCCCGCTTCTTACACTACAATGAAAATACAAGAGTTTATGTCTGACAAGTATATTTTGACATATGCATACATGTCTCTGAAAGCTTGTGATCTGTGAATGTGTTGATAACTTAAAAATGTTAAATTGTCTGTAAATAAAAAAATATATAAATTGATAAAATAAGTTTGTCATATTTTAGCCAAAAAGGTCTGCGATGTTTAAAATTTTGCTTCCATAGAAATGATATCTTGCTGGTCATGAACAGTCACCCTCTAGATTATCATGCAGAAATACTAGTGTAAAATGCACACAGTCGTAATAAAATAATTAAAGATCAGGTAAAAAGAATTGAAGTTAAATTTGAAAGACTTCTATTCTGTTAGGTATCAAAAGTGTCAGTTTGCTATGGACTCTTCCAGACAATAAAATTCTGCCATTCTCCTGCTGTAACCCCTAATGTTAAAATTTAAAGAAATAATTATTTAATGACCGTCAGCAAAAGATAGCTAATATAAAATTAATGCCTCAAAAATTGTGAATACACCTTGTTTCCTTATGTATAGTATTCACTTCCAAAACTTAGTCCTCTGCAACTTATGATAACATTAAAAAAGAGCTTATAACCATTATAAAGAGGTTTCCCAAGATGCTATCACCTAATGCTCCAATTGTCTGTGAGATTTTTTTTCCACCCATTTTTAAAAGACTGAAGAAAGTTTTAGTGTTTGAACTGTTTGTCAGCTGTCACACTTGTTATGTTACCATCTGCTGCTGTCTCTGGTTTCTTTTATCTTCATAAAACTTGGTCAGAATGTTTTTTATAATAAAGTGTTGAATGATTTCGAATCTGGGTCATGTGGGGCCAAAAATTAGGTCACTATGTCAAATCAAAAGAAAACCTTGTACCGGATATACACTCTAGAGGCCAGTTTCTTGCTCCAGTCTTCCCAAAGCTGTCGAAATGTTTGTTTTTATGGAATCTTGGACAACCACAAATATGGGGCATGTGGGTTAAAAAAAACTTGGTCACTAGGTCAAATCGAAAAAAATACCAGTACCACTCAAGATGCCATCTTAATCAGAATTGGTCATAATTTTTGTCTTTGTGACAAGTTTACACTGTTATGATGTGTTTCTCAGGTGAGCGACCTAGGGCCATCTTGGCCCTCTTGTTATGCATTTAACATAGGGGTAACTGTCTTCAGGGTGGAGGAAAGATTGACAAATGAGGAGCCGAAAATCGGGCCTTTTATAGTTTTAGCGCAGCTCCGCATACGACAACGGTACGTGACGTACGTGGAGATAGCTACTGTCCAATCGGAAACGACGTTACATAAAACGTACGGTGACACCGGAGCAACCGGAAGTAAACAATGTCGCGGAGCGAAAGACCGATATAAGCGAAGTATTTCTCGCATATCTTTCTAAATAACAGTATTCCAAGCGGATCACCGATATAGATTGATCAAGAACAGGTAGGGGTATCGATTAATACCGTGTTTTAGGTCTGACATAAAATACGCGCGCCGAAAACGTTGATGTAACTTCTGGTTCTATGCGATCAAAAATATACATGTACAAGTTTCATGTTACTAATCGTGTTTAGATCAGCTGGACGGCCTAACATTGCACCCTCCCTAAAAGGAATTCAGTCCCTGAATTGGAGTGAAAATGAAAGTACTCAGTAAGGAAACTTTAGTAAATGAAAGCTGGTGGAGAGTCAACTGATCAAAACTAGATTGATTAAAACATTCATGTAATCATGAAATTAAGAATGACATGCATGTTAAATCACACAAATATACAACAACATAATTATCGTTAAAGATAGCGACTGTTTTTCAAATATTTTATACAAAATCCGCGGCTAAACATTTTACTGAACTACCTTAACTTGCCCAACTATGACAACAAACAATAATACAACTGGCAAATTCAGCAACATATAAGTCTGTAATTTCTTACTATTCTTATAACTATGTTTATCAAAAGTAATAATTAAACAATAAGTAAGTATCCTATCCTCGGCCGAAAGAATAGCTTACTTTAAAACAAGGCATAAGATTAATAATTAAATTTATGGTTACAGTTTGACGCGTTACTTTTACAACTTAAATATGTCTTGCTCCCCTAAAACTAACACACTAAAGGTATTCTGCTTTAAAATAATCACATAAACAGATTAACAAAATTACACAGTGTAACAAAATTACACCGTATAAGAAAATTACTCTGTATAACAAAATTACACTGCACCCAATATAACATTTACTTTATATTCCTCAGAATATTATTACTTGGTATTCTTATTATATTCATACTAAACTCTTAACACGGTATCCTTATCCTAAGTGCCAGGCCTACTATAAAATGATTCGTAAACTGAAACAGGAATATAAACATCCCAAAATAAAATCTCAATCACAGTGGCACATTAAAAGTACAAAAAGAGTGGGGAGACAAAAGGGCTTGCACGACCCTGGGCGCCAATATATAATAATACATTAATAATACCTGTCGGGATCCCAAAAAGTGACTGCCTATTAAAGGAGGAAACGGAGTTTTAACCCCCGGCCCACCGGCTTATGTCAAACAACACATGTAAAGGTGTGTGAAATGGCACATGTAAAGGTGTGCAAGGTACATGTAAAAGGTTTGTACCCGCAGGGCCTCCAATCGGACATTCTTAATCAACTTACATACCGAGAACCCTGCTAAGGCTCATGAGCAATTAACAATAGGACAGGATTTAAGTCAGCAATAGGTGTAGGCCTAAAAGTAGTAACATCTCCTGGTTACCATAAACAAGTCTCCCATAATATTCAAGTATTCTATTAGTAATAGCAAAAATAACGCATGTGCTGACAATGATTTATATACATATAAAAATGTGCAATAAACAACTGACCATACGGAACCTTTACACATTACATATAAAGATGACTCATGGATACCTTTAATAATATTCAACATCTATATACTGCAAAATCCCATATACATTTCTAATATAGCTATAGCAATATGATCTTAAAGTAATAGTGCACTATTAACAGAGTATGACCATTTTAGATGGTATTTAGGGTACAGTGTCAAAATAAAACAATACAGACTAATGGCTAAAAATTAAAAATCAATTAGTGATAAAGAAATAGCATTAATTAATAGGAAAAGTTATATACTGTTAGTTTAGTTTAAATAGACATTTATGTATAAACTAGACCTTATACTGGTAACACTATTTTAGCATAAAACATTAATTATAATTAAACTTCTATTTTCACAAATTTTAAGAACAGTACAACACCAATAGTAATACCAAAAATTGATTACACTACGTAATCCTATTACATAACAGTTCATCAGACAATTCTCTTCTTCTGTTCCTTAGTCGTAGTATGTCCTCCGTGGTGTGTTTTGTGTGTGGTCATCGGTCTCGACAATGCACTGGTCAATAAATAAATCCTCGTCTATGTTAGCCTCTGGATATTGGGCTATATATGAGTATTCACATGGAAATTGGGAGTTAAGTATCTGTAACTGTTCTTGGTATCCAGTAAGGGCACTGTAATTTCCGTGATCATTGCCCTTCAATAAAGGGTCTGGGAGTTCATTCCAGGAATTGTCATTTTCCCATCCATCATATGTATTTGTGGCAGTTACGGGTATCATCTGCTGTCGAAGCGTTTCAGCTATGCTTAAAGCTTCAAACCTGGTTGCGGTTATCTCAGCTTCCTTTAAAGTTTTAGGTAGCCTCTCCAATAAACGTAATCGAATATTGGAATCACTGATAGCTTCAATGAATTTGTCTATTGCAAAAGTTTCAGTCAAGCCCATGGAAAAATTAGGATGTGCCAGTTTGGTCAATTTCATAATATCTTGAGCTAAGTCTGAGATAGACTCTCCGGGAAATTGTCTTCTGTTTCTCAGTTTGACTTTAAATATCTCTTTCTGGTTTAAGGTTCCATAGCGTTCATTCAGTTTCTTTACTAAGTTGTTATAGTCCCATTTCTCATTCTGGTCTAGATCTAGAAGAACTGATCTAGCACTTTTAGTAAGACAACTTGCTAAATAAAGTCCCTTTGTCTTTTGATCCCAGCTGTTTATTTGGCAGATTATGTTAAATGATTCAAGGAATTCTTGTAAATCTTCTTTTCCATCATAAGTAGGTGGTTTAAGAACTACATTACAGTTTGAATTTGTACTGCTTTCTTCTTCTTGGTTTACTGATTGGTAGTCATTTTCTGTCTCAGACATCATTTTATCTATATAGTGCATATGAGGAAGTGAATTTAGATTTGCTTCTGGTATAGCATTCTCACTAGGATATTTCCTCACACTGTTCTGTTGTAACTCTTTAATACTCTGAAGGTCATGTTCTAGGACTCTTAATTGTTCATGGATTTCATAATGGTATTTTCTATGGGCTTCAATACTACTGGAAAGATCTTCCACCAATTTCTCAAGTCTCTGTTCAATCTTAATCATTACAGAAGTCTCTGGGTTTCCACCAAGGTGCATTCCTCCTTCTCCTACGCTTTCATATGGATTAATATCTTTTTCATGATTTAGGTATGTATTTTCATATTCAAGCTGAAGATCATCATCAACTGCTTTCTCCATTTCAGTTGTGTTACATTTCAATGTATTGGAACAAGCCATCACTTTTGGTCTATTTCAAGGTAATTGGCAGGTATTGTGATGTAGAGATTCTCTTATATTTGGTAACAGCAGTCCCCCTAACAAATGGTCCTTGGATCTAATGGAACCAGCCAATAGAATCCGTGGAGCTTAATTTTATCACCCAGGAGTGTCGACTTAAACTAGTAATAGGGTGATAGAATGGTCAATCGTTCCTTTAATGTACTGTATTATACTCGAGGTAGATGGTTGCTTATGGTTTCTGCGGAGCTAATGTCTTCATCGGAGTTGATTGTGGAGCTACATTCCTTGTGGAGCCAAAATACAAATGATGTGGAGCTATTTCTATGTGGAGCCACTTGGTTGTGGAGCAATATTACGGAGCTTAGTTGATCAGGTTGCTGGAACTAAATGTTGGTACATACTGGTTACTTTGTTTGTTGTGTTGATTCTCTACAGTCAGTCTTGAAATAAATATCCTGCACTTCTGACACCAGTTGTTCTGCCGGCACTCCTGCCTAGGACCGGGAACAGTTGTTGAGTTGGGTTCGGACAAAGAGTGATGACATTGTACCTATATCTCTAGCAAAGAGGCAAAATCAGTGTTCAGTCACACATCTTTTATTCAGATATACGGTTCTAGCAGTTCCAAGTATAAAATATTCAGTAGTTTACAGAGTATTCATAAATTCCACATATCTCCAGAAGTTACTGTTCTATGACTCTTATACAGTATGCTTAGGTCAGGATAAATTGATATTTGTGGAGCCGATTTTTATGCATTTAACATAGGGGTAACTGTCTTCAGGGTGGAGGAAAGATTGACAAATGAGGAGCCGAAAATCGGGCCTTTTATAGTTTTAGCGCAGCTCCGCATACGACAACGGTACGTGACGTACGTGGAGATAGCTACTGTCCAATCGGAAACGACGTTACATAAAACGTACGGTGACACCGGAGCAACCGGAAGTAAACAATGTCGCGGAGCGAAAGACCGATATAAGCGAAGTATTTCTCGCATATCTTTCTAAATAACAGTATTCCAAGCGGATCACCGATATAGATTGATCAAGAACAGGTAGGGCTATCGATTAATACCGTGTTTTAGGTCTGACATAAAATACGCGCGCCGAAAACGTTGATGTAACTTCTGGTTCTATGCGATCAAAAATATACATGTACAAGTTTCATGTTACTAATCGTGTTTAGATCAGCTGGACGGCCTAACAATATATACAATATATGTTATAACAAAAAATTTATTAAGATCTGCATATATAAAAAACCTACAGTAGTTTTCATGACAGGTTAAGAAATAGTTTTCTTGCTCACTGGGCTGGCGTTTCCGGTGATTTTACTCATGCCGGCAAAACCCATCTGGCACCCCCACACCGAACTTGGTCGAGGACTTATTGGCAAACATATTATTTAAGTTTGGTGAAGATCGGATCAGAAAACAACTGTGATTGTTGTTTTTTTTTTTATATAAGACAATGCTGTAAAATCTGGAAAATAAACACTTATGATAATTTTAGTGACACTTTCATGCGCCTATTTTGATATGCGCTTATACTCAAGCCAAAACTATGTCCTTATATCTGATAATTATGCGCTTATGTAGGAAATTTCATCATAGAACAAATGTATGATATATTTACGATGAGATCTTCAAACACAACAAATTAACATAGTAAATAAAGTGAATTAAACATAATATCTTGAGAAAATCGTTTGGAAAAAATGAGCTTATTTACTAATTGTATAATACCCCTTACAGAAGAAAAAGGCCTGCTGCGTACTCTTGCTGTGTACATACAGCGTATATGATGCATACATGATGTGTACTGAAATCAAGGGCTTTAAATAGTACGCAGGATATACACCGCACATACACCGATAGTACGTTTGTAGTACACTTTTGACATGCAAATAAGTTGTGCCGCGTACTACTTGCTGCGTACATGCTGTGGACTACATAGTACACAGGATGTACGCTGGAGGAATTTAGTATGCGGGAAATAGTACGCAGCATATATGCGGCACATACACTTTTCACATGCAAATGAGCCTGCGGTGTACTTGTAACCCCTGCGGCGTACATGCTGTGTACTCCTGGCCCCAGTCCTGTGGCGTACATGCTGTGTACTCCTGCTGCATACATGCTGTGTACTCTTGTGGCGAAACTGCTGTGATAATGTAAATTCCTTACCCCACCAACTTTCGTATGCAAATGCTGATCATTTGGACAGAAAAAAACAGAAAACAGATAAGTGACATGCATCAATAAGTATTTACCCTTACCAAAATAATGTAGATTGATGTTATCAAATAAATTAGTATGCTTTTCTCCATCCACTTTTCAAAGAATTAAATCAATTTTTGAAGCATGTAATTTGGTAAACATTTGAAGAAAATGGCATAACTACATCAAGGGGAAACAACTTTAATGCAACTAAATATAAGTGTTATGATTTATTATAGACGATGTGTGCGTAGTATGTATTTATTTTGATTAAAATCCATCTGAGAACAATCTAGGACTGGAATTATATAAGCATTTATACATTTTTACGTCCATAAAAAGTAGCGCACCAAAACATTTTGGATTGACTTTTTCCAATGGGGCGAGCGCAATTAGCCAAAAACGTTCTGAAAATATACAAGCGGCAAATCCAATGAACAACTTTTTAATTTGGTGAGGCCTTAATGAGTTAACATAATGAGCATTAAAGCCTTTATAAAACATGATAGAATGGTGTTTTGCTTAAGAGTATTCAAATAACAGTGAGAGCTATTAATTCTTCTCATTCGGGCGCTGTTGAGGCATTATCTTGGTAATTATTTCAAGTATTACAAAATGTAATGCAACGAAGTTCAAATTAGGCTTTTCAATTATCCAAGTTAGAAAGCTCCAGGATAAATTCAAAATGAAAAAGAATATATTTTTACACTGCATGCAAGGTGCAGCTCAGAAATCATTGAAATGTAAGCTTCACAAATGAACATTGCAAATAGTTTGGCAAATTTTCATTGTTCAGAATACTGGTAATCTGAACTATTCTATGCTATTAAGATAAAAGTTACTCGGAAATCAAGTTCTTGCTTCCAAAAAATAAAAAAAAATGTACAAATCCTTCCTGCATGAAGTGTACTTCAGACTTTTACCTAAAAAAATTCAAAGTATAAACACCAAAAGAAAATCGAACAAGTCCCTCCTGCGTATATGAAAAAAGTCTCTGTAGTGAATTCGAAATATGTTCAAATCAACCGATTCTTACAATTGTGTATGTAAGGTTGGATTTCAAAGAAATATGGATCAAAAAGATCGTCTCGGTGTTGGTGAGACATATATTTAAGAACTGTCAAATTCTCATCAATCATATGTTTTACATAATCATGAATCGTTCCTTCAAGACATAAATGCCCTAAGTTGTACCACTGTAAGGTGTTCTGTATACTTACTGTAGCGGTTCTCGTATCGGGTGGCCTCGGTAGCTCAATTGATAGAGCATTGACATGGTAAGCCGAAGGTCCGAGGTTCGAATCCCGGTCGAGGCTGCACATTTTTCCTGAGACTGTTACATTTGGGGGCTCATCCGGGATTCTCACCCTTGGAGCCCATGCAGGGCGAAGCAGTTTGGCTGGGGTGTGCATCTGAATTTGGTTAACAGTCTGCGGCTGACATTGGCCAGGAGTGCCAATGTCTCGCAATAAGAGGGAAGGTGTGTAGCGGCTCTCATATCGGGTGGCCTTGGTAGCTCAATTGGTAGAGCATTGGCACGGTAAGCCGAAGGTCTGAGGTTCTAATCCTGGTCGAGGCTGCACATTTTTCCTGAGACTGTTACACTTACAAAGTCTGTTGAGATCAAATAATCTGTAATAATATTAATTTCTTCAAACTGACACAGATATTTCTCAGAAAAAACATTTTCTCTCAAGGCTCATCTCAACAGACGTAAGAGACAGAGGCAAGAGATATTGTAAAGTTTTTCAGAAAGTTGTATCAGAGAGGAATTATTTTATGGCCATGTGCTTTACTTTAAATGACTCTAACGACTGATGCCAGTCTAGGTGTTCTGAAACAATTAAATGTGATCTCTACCTAATAAGCTATTTAAAGCAATCCTTTGGAAGCATAGAACGCAACCCAACAGCATGACAGCAATCTCGGTTTGACTCTGTCTGATCATGGGAGGTAATAAAATGTGCGTCTACACACACATGCTGATATTAATTAGACGGAATATAAACCTTATTAAATCGAAGAACAAAATAGACAATTTCTGCAAACAAGTAAATTTGCAAACTTGAATACTGGAGTTTGTCTTATGCTATCTAATAATTTAAGATCGGTAGCGATTCAATGTTGATGAATAACGATCCGCTTAGTTCTGGAGCGTGTCTAGTTAATTTATCTACAGAATGCCAACATTATTGCAATGTGCTTTATTTTTGTTTTGTTTTATTCTACAGATGAATGCAATGACGATCCGTATCCAACAAATTCTGATTGTATCAATGCAATAGGTAGTTATATATGTAACTGCTGACATGTGCAGGGATTCTGGCCAAGTATCCTAATAATCATTTTCTAAAGTTACTTCCCTTTATTGATTTCCTCCATCACATGTTAATGTGGTTACCTCCCCTATAAAAATTTCCCCCATTTATCTGTTGAATTACTTTGGCGTCATTTTGTACATTCTCGGTGTCTTTTAGTGTTGCTTCAAGAAAATTATTCCAGATATATTAATTACAGTCAAGTTTGCTTTGATGTCATCTTTATCACAATGTCACACAGGAAAATCAGTTGTAAGGCTTTTTTTAATGTGGATAAAACAGCAGACTTATTATAATAATGTTGTTGCCAGTGACACTGAGTTTTTTTAATGAAGTTTGTAATTTGAATAATAGCTGAGTAGATACCTAATTTAGGACCTCAGTTTAAGTGATGTTCTAAAAATAAAGAGATTTTTGTGATAAATGATTAATTTAGTTTTTCACTTTTGATATATACTGACAGAAAGGTAGGATGCAGCTTTAAAAAACAAAAACTAAAAGACATATAAACATAATTTGGCAGATCCATTAAAACAAAATGGACATGTAGATATAATGTAATATACCTCATACAAATCTGTGAAAAGTCCTCTGCAAACCAGATTTTTTCACAGACAGAATTTTTAGCTTTTTACCATGTATTGAGCATAGGCGATGATTATGAAACACATTTTATAACATTTCAGCATGTTTTTAAAAAAATGTATTTTTTACCATCAATGCTCTCAATACCACAAGATTTGAAACATTGCACGAACAATGGGAACACTTACTTGCACTGGGCCCTCGCTTTGTGTAGCGCATGTCATAAATCGGGTACCAAAATTATACGCTTCGATAAAAATATCTGTCCAAGGTGCAAACAAACAGTTCCACTATGTAAACAAACCTCGTGTAACACGTACTGTAGCGATAATCCTGTATAATGTAACAGTATTAATTTTGGTATCTGGCAACGATATGCGCAGGTCAAAGCAGGGATCAATTCGCAAGGAAGTCACTGTTCCATAAAAATTTAGATTGACTGATTTATAATATTTATTGATTTCCTGTCGGAATACAAATTTATGACACTTGTCAAGACCAGTGTCATTTGACAGAATGGTAACAGACATGTCTATTGATACCAGTGATTCATTGGTAGGGGTTAATTTAAAAGTTTAATTGGCTATAGTTTCCATAGTGTTGTGCGATGTTTCAAATCTTGTGGTTTTGAGAGCATTGATGGTAAAATAAACAGACTGAAATTTTACAAAATGCATTTAATGATCATCGCCTATGCTCAATACATGGTAAAATGCTAAAAATTATTGGCTAAATTTAACCAGGGGCGGCAGAGAGCGGGGTGGATGGGGGTCCAAACCCCAAGTGTCTGTGGATTTTTTGTCTTGGTGTGGACAGGCTGTAAATGGAGGAATATTGCAACAATTTTTCCATTCTTTATTCTGGTTAAAGTCTGTAAATACTGATTCTTTACCATTTTATTTGACTTGCTTGCACGTAATTAGCAAGGAATACTTGAACACTATTTAAGTGTTGACATTTTAAGGTTACTTTGGTGGTAGTTGATGTGTGTTCTATAGCTATATGCAAAATATGAGGATTATTTTTTAAATTTTCAGATAAAGCTGTGTTGACCTCACTGTCAGGAACATTTGCTCTTCCATCATCAGAAATGCTGCTCCTAAATGAGAGTGTAACAAGTCAGTTTATAGACATCAATGTAAGTTAGAGTAATGGTAATGAAACAGGTCATATATAATGAGTTTTTTTTCCAGCAGTGTTTTCAGTCACAAAACAGCTAAAAGTTATTATCTAAGCAGTGTCCCTATATTCTCTACCAGTACTCTACCAGTACCAACTGGTTTAGACAACTTCTCCACATGAATAACAGGTGAAGGAAATAAGACCTAGATCTTTGTTTTCTGTCGAGTGAAAATTGAGAACATCAGGTTATTATGGGAAATAAAAGACAGTTTTCCTTTCAATTTTAAAAGTTTACTGCTTTCCCAACATAAATTTACACAGAAATTAAACGGATTTAAAAGGAAGTCTTAAGTATGAATTTGCAAAACCTTGATCCAGGGAAAATATCTGATAGAACTGTTGTCAATTTATGTGACTGAAATATTAAGATAATTTCATGTTTATAATTAAAATGCAGTGGATTCAAAGCAAACCTGCTATCAGCTAGTTTACAATTTATTACAATGTATAAGATCAAATATATCGCTACATGAAAATATTTTTCTTCTTCAAGGTTGTGGAATTTCATGTTAATCCGTTCCTGTGGAGTGACAACGCTAGATTTGTAGACTCACAAGTGGTGTAGAATATCTTAGAGCCAATTGTTATTGATATATCAGTGGACAGTATAGATGCGACAGCCAGTCATATACAGGTTTTGACAGTTTCTGTTGCTTACAATAGTTATCTCCCTTCATAAAACTAATGTTAAAGTGGTGAGGATGGGGGATTTCAAAATGAAAAGCATTTCCTCACATTTTCAAACAAAAAACAAAAAAGTTGCCATGCTGCTGAAACATAGTCTGGTTGCTGCTGGATATTGCTATTTACAGTAGTTAACTCTGTTATAAAGTAGTTTCAACCATTTTGATGAGTGAATTTGATACCTAAAATTATTTACAATTATAGTTACTTCCCTTTACTATACTGGCAGACTTCTAAACAAGTTTTATTCAAATATTCTTCAGTTTTGATTCTTGCAGTATTTTGATCATATAGCTACATTGTATTGTATAATATGCTTTTGTACAATGTAAATTTAACTTTATTTTAGGCAATAATTCCAGATTCTGAAGACCTGCAACATCATAAAGTGAAGGTAAGGTCAAACCAGAGTGACATGCACATTGTTATACATCCAGAAAATATAACTGTTCACCTAGAAATCTACATTAAACATGAAACACCTCCTACTCTCTTGGATTATGCTATCTTAGGTAAGACTGAACTTTTTTGGATTATGATATCTTCGGTATGACTGAACTGTGCTGGATTATGATATCTTAGGTAAGACTGAACTGTCCTGGATTATGATATCTTTGGTAAGACTGAACTCTCCTGGATTATGAATCTTAGGTAAGACTGAACTGTCCTCAATTATGATATCTTCGGTAAGACTGAACTGTCTTGGATTATGATAACTTAGGTAAGACTGAACTGTCCTCAATTATGATATCTTCGGTAAGACTGAACTGTCTTGGATTATGATAACTTAGGTAAGACTGAACTGTCCTCAATTATGATATCTTCGGTAAGACTGAACTGTCTTGGATTATGATAACTTAGGTAAGACTGAACTGTCCTCAATTATGATATCTTAGGTAAGACTGAACTGTCTTGGATTATGATAACTTAGGTAAGACTGAACTGTCCTCAATTATGATATCTTCGGTAAGACTGAACTGTCTTTGATTATAATATCTTCGGTAAGACTGAACTGTCCTCGATTATGTTAACTTTGGTAAGACTGAACTTTTTTGGATTATAATATCTTCTGTATGACTGAACTGTCCTCGATTATGATATCTTAGGTAAGACTGAACTTTTTTGGATTATGATATCTTAGGTATGACTGAACTGTCCTCGATTATGATATCTTAGGTAGGACTGAACTATCCCGGATTATGATTTCTTAGGTAAGACTGAACTATCCTCGATTATGATATCTTTGTTTGGTAAGACTGAACTTTTTTGGATTATGATATCTTAAGTAAGACTGAACTGGCCTGGATTGTGATATCTTAGGTAAGACTGAACTGTCCTGGATTATGATATCTAGGGTAAGACTGAACTGTCCTGGATTATGATATCTTTCATAAGATTATTCTCTGCTGGAGTATATCTTCAGCAAAATGTATTCCACAGCATTTTGATAACTCAGGTAAGACTGAACTGTCCTTGATTATGATATCTTTCATAAGATTATTCTCTGCTGGAGTATATCTTCAGCAAAATGTATTCCACAGCATTTTGATAACTTAGGTAAGACTGAACTGTCCTGGATTATGATATCTTTCATAAGATTATTCTCTGCTGGAGTATATCTTCAGCAAAATGTATTCCACAGCATTTTGATAACTTAGGTAAGACTGAACTGTCCTCGATTATGATATCTTAGGTAAGATTGAACTCTGCTAGATCATGATATTTTCAGTAAGATTGAGCTTGCTGGATTATATGTTATTGTCATATATATTAATCTTCAGTTTTGAAAGGATTTACCATAAAGTGTAGTGGTACATGCCTTATTATGCCCCTCTTTGAAGGAGAAGGAGGGGTATATTGTTTTGCAGATGTTGGTGGGTCGGTCAGTCTGTAAGTCGGTCTATTTGTATGTAGACCAATCCGTTTCTGGATGATAACTAAAAAACATTTATGCCTAGGATCATGAAAGTTGATAGGGAGTTTTGTCATAACCAGCAGATGACCCCTATTGATTTTGAGACTAGTAGGTCAAAGGTCAATGTCACAGTGACCCAGAACATTTAAACGGTTTGTTGATAATAACTCAAGAAAGCGTATGCCTAGGACCATGAAGTTGACAGGGAGATTATTCATGACCAGCGGATGACCCCTATTGATTTTGAGATCAGTAGGTCCAAGGTTAAGGTCAAAGTGACCTGAAACAGTTAAAGAGTTTCTGGATGATAACTCAAGAACGCGTGGGCCTAGGATCATGAAACTTGATAGGGAGCTTGGACATGACAAACAGATGACCCTTATTGAATTTGAGATCAGTAGGTCAAAGGTCAAGGTCATGATGACCCTGAACTATTTAATGGATTTTGGATGATAAGGCAAAAACGCTTTGGCCAAGGATCATGAAACTTGATAAGGAGGTTGGTCATGACCAGCAGATGACCCCTACTGATTTTGAGGTCAGTAGGTCAAATGTCAAGGTCACAGTGACCTGGAACAGTTAAACAGTTTCTGGACATATCTTGAGAAGGCTTGGGCCTAGGATCACATAACTTGATAGGGAGGTTTATCATGATCAACAGATGACCCATATTGATGTTAAGTCATAGGTCATGGTGAACATTGACCTGGAAAAACGGTTTCTGGATGATAACCAAAGAATGCTCAGTCTAGGATCATGAAAGTTGATAGGTAGGTTGGTCATATCCAGTAGATGACCCCTATTGATTTGGGGTCAGTAGGCCAAAGGTCACATTGACCTGGAACAGTTAAACCATTTCTGGACGATACCTAGAGATTGCTTATGGTCATAGGATCACGAAAATGATTAGTAGGGAGGTTGATCATGACCAGCAGATCACCCCTATTGATTTTGAGGTCAGTAAGTCAAAGGTCAAGGTCACATTGACCCAAAACAGTAGAACTTTCGTGTACAGTGACTAAATAATTTCTGTTCTTTGTGCAATTACTGGATGCATCAAGTGGGGATTTCGTGTTCTGCAAGCTTTTGTTGTTTTCTTGTAGACACATGTTGGAGGATCTGAGGCACCGGTACAGCTTCAAGTTTGCCAGACTTTGGAACAATGAACAGATTTCACCTTTTTAAAGGATTCCGATATACTGTCATTGGTGTGAATATCTAGGTTTTTGATGTTGTATTCCATAAGCTTTAAGTTAAAAAATTATCCAATCTGACTAAAGTTCTTGATCATCTTAAAAGTTAGGTATGAAGACAGCCTTTCTGCATAATCTAGATTTCCATGGAACATAAGAACATGAGATTTTGTTTCTAAACTATCTTTCAGAAATATGACATCAAGAAATAATAACAACCAAGTCTGGAATCTAACCCAGGCTGCTGTGGCAGTTTAGCGCAGTTAGAGATGTTTTACTCTCTACTCCTTTTTCTAGTTAAATATGAAATTGAACAGTTGGGGACAATCCTAGTTAATTGTGTAAAAAAAGCTTCAGCGGGTAAAAATTTAAAATGTTGGTCTGTATGTAATGGAAAGGCAATTATAATGAAAAACGTTTTTTTACAAGTAAAAAGACGAAGAGTTATGAAAATGCAGTATGTGGTTGTTACCGTATACTTTTTTTGCAAGATGTATTAATGTTTTATTTAGTGCTTCTTTGTCACGGGTACTAAACAGTGCCTGCGGTACTGACTGTGCCGACGAAGATTGAAGGCACTTCGCTTCCTGTACCGCAGGTACTTCGTCAAACGAACGAGATCGGTGAGTGATTTTTGTCATTTTTGTCATTTTGTTACTGCATGGAGTATTTTTTCAAAAATCGGGGAATGTAGCGGGGTGTAGATGTATCTTATCTACATATCCATGCTAAAATGTGTGGCAAATGAACAATTTCCTAGAAACGTAAGGACAAATAAGTTGAGAATGAAACGTGATTTTTTCACATCAGTGACTGTTTAGACTCGATTTCTTTTCGCTGACCCAAACGATGTCGTCTCTGCCGTCGTAAATTATATTTATAAATGGCATGTGATCTGCTAAAACATAAAATGTGTCCAGAAAATTCTGAATTTGAACGTTATGCCACTTTTGGAAAAGTGCCGCAGGCATATTTACGATGCCGCAGCCCCTTCGAGGTGCCGCAGGCACTTTCAAAAAGTATCGGGACATATATTTGGCCGAAACTAGACAAACAGACAAATGGAAGAACAGAGAAACAACATTTCCTTCAAGAAAACGAAAAGAAAAAGGGGTGTTGAATAGTATGCAGTGGAATGCAAGTCAACTGAAGTCAGGTACCCTCATATTGGCGCATTTCAGAAAGCGGTCCGCAGAATAAAAACCCTACTTTCGTTTTCAAGTAAAACAACTCGAAAACAAGCGACTATTAGCATGAAAAGTGTCCTATTTTATGTAAAATTCATTCACGAGTAGAATGATGCCCATTTGGCTCCCGATTTATGCGAAAATGCGCGAAAAAATAGAAAACTTAAGATCTATTTATTAGGGACTTCTTTCGACTACACCCACACCACGGAAGCACATTTTTGACTAAATTACTGCATTATAACCTCTGCCACGAGATAGGTAGGTAGCTGTCACGATACTTCAAGAAATTATCGTGATAAAGCGAAGTTTTCTAATAAGAGTCTCAATAGTCAAAAGTTTCCTGTAAATATTATTGCGATGATTCACATTATAATCTCGATACCATTTGTGTAAGAGCCCATTGTGGACAGCTGACATTTACTAGCTAGACAGTTATTACGGTATAAAATCAGAAACTATATCGATGTTTGAAATTTTCTGTAGTTATTTTAATAGCCTAACGTTTCCTGGAAATATTAAGTGTATCTACAAAAAAAAATTATTTTAAAAATGTTTTCAGAAAAAAGGAGAACTTAATAAGTATAGCTCATAAACGATCAAACGGGAGAATTTTAATAGTTTTTACATGTACGTAAAAACCTATTTTATTCCCTGCAAACAAAACTTAAAAAAAAAACATATCGAGCAGCATAGGACGGGCAGGGAAGGCAATTTTCAAAAAGCATAATGTTTTGGAAATACAGTTTGCTTCAACTGACCAGAACAATCGCGTACTATAGTTTAAGATTACCCGCGATGATAAACCGATTGCTAAACTTTTTATATTTGTGAATATAAAATATAGTCGTACGAATGCGATTTATTTGAGATTTGGTTAGTTATGGGCCAAATTTATGAAACTTTTCCAAGTGCCTGCGGCACCTCGAAGGGGCTGCGGCATCGTCAAAATGCCTACGGCACTTTTCCAAAATTGGCATAACGTACAAATTCAAAATTTTCTGGACACATTTTATGTTTTAGCAGATCACATGTCATTTATAAATATAATTTACGACGGCAGAGACGACATCGTTTGGGTCAGCGAAAAGAAATCGAGTCTAAACAGTCACTGATGTGAACAAATCACGTTTCATTCCCAACTTATTTGTCCTTACGTTTCTAGGAAATTGATCATTTGCCACAAATTTTAGCATGGATATGTAGATAAGATACATCTACACCCCGCTACATTTCCCGATTTTTGAAAAAAATCTTCTTGAGTAACAAAATGACAAAAATCACTCACCGATCTTGCTCGTTTTGCAAACATTGACGAAGTACCTGCGGTACAGGAAGCGAAGTGCCTTCAATCCTCGTCGGCACAGTCAGTACCGCAGGCACTGTTTAGTACCCGTGTTTGTGAAATACTGGAATAGAACAGTGAAATAAAATTGATATAAATTTTACTGTTTTTACTGTGTACAAACAGTGAAAATATCATTTTTACTTTTCACAAATTACTTTTACCTGGCGATATATGGCCGTTTTGTGTTGATTTGCCGTAAAACCCAACTCACTCACTTTCACAAATGTGGAACTATGCTTGAATGCAAAAGATATGAATTATAACAGTTCTCATGGTTTTGGAGTGTTTCTATAAGCCACAGACCTACCTGTATGAAGTGTGAATCATGAGTATATGACCTTAAATTCTAAAGAATATGCCATACAGTTTGGACACATGAAAATAAGGAGCTCTCGATCGATTGCAGGCATGTTCACAACCTCTGGATATTCAGTATATTTTATGTGGTACCATGTACAACAGGATTCACATTCCATCAAGAGAGGTTTCTGGCCATTGTCAGCTTTGCACACAGGACACAAGTTGGGAATGTCGTTTTCGTCATCTAAGTCATCACTGTCATCTTTACAATCAATGACAGTGTCTTACTCGGACGAAGAGTTTGCATTACGTTTTTTTGACTGTTTAGACTTTTCTATTAGCGCTTTTAGCTTTTTCTTTTGTTCTCCCTCTAACTTCTTTCTAACTTGTTCTTTCTGACATTTTTGTTTCTTTAAAGCTCTCTCTTTCTTTCTGTTCTCTTTTGCAACAAGTTCAATTAGTTTCTTTTATTCCCTTTCTCTGAGCATTTTTAGTGCTTCCTGACCAGAAACAGCCTTCTTCGGAAGCTTTTGTCTGATAGTATCATGTGACTTACTTGGTTTTGGCATGGGGACTGTAAGGTGTAAAAATGCAGGAGAAACATATGTTTATCCCGATGTTGACTCAATTGTAGGAATGGACGACGTTCTGCCATGCTTTCAGACAAACTTGTAACATGTACTGATGAAAGACACTCACCCACACTTTCTGACAAACTTGTAGCTTGTACAGACTGACGACACTCACACTTTTTGGCAAACTTGCAACTGGTACAGACGGACGACACTCAACAACACTTTCTGGCAAACTTAAACTGGTTAAGACGGACCACGCTCATCCATGCTTTCTGATGAACATGTTACTGGTAAAGTCTGACGACGTTCACTCACGCTTTCTGACGAACTTGCAAATGGTAACGACAGACTTGTAGTAGTGACAGTAGACGGACTTACTACATTTGCATCCGTGGTAGCCATGTTTAATAAACAAATAAAATGTATTAAATAGAAAAATCAAAATGAAGTTACTTCCCAGTATTCTTCTGCATTTTATTTTTGAATTTTATTTCTGAATAATATATACATGTACCAGTACAAATAATATGCATATAACTAAAAACTGAAGTGATAAAAATGTCAATGTGAAACTGTTAAATGTCTTCTGAATAATTTTCAACCTCAAAAGACACCTCTAGCTATAGATTCAATGTGCATGATAAAAATGTGAACAAGAGTCAAACTTCATTCCCTCAAACTGACAGGACCAGTAAAATGTGTTCCAGTTATCAGTAGTTGAAGCCATCAAACAACATACATTATACAGAGATTTTGCTGTAACCTGACGACAGTGAATATGAGAAAGGGGCAGTGCTTCAATTATTCTGGTTTGAGGAATGAAGTTTGACTGAATTACATTAACAGAGACCATTTAGTCAATGTAGTTTTCAAAATTTTAGTTTTTTTTAAGATTCTTAAAAATTATTCATGGTGTCTTGAGCTATTTTCATGATCATGACATTGTGGTCTTCGTGAAAGCAATGAATGATGTAGCACTAGATAATAATGACTAATAGTTTTGAAAATGTAAGGGGCTGTCACTGGCACTGGTAACATTCAGTTACAGTCTCATGGCTAAGTTATGAATATGTAGTGTTATGAAGATATGTTACATTTCACTGATAAGTCATAGTGGCTCAGTCGCTCATGAATAATGATAAGGTATTTTGAAGCTAGATATGAATCTGGTAATGATTTTAAAGATATCCATTGGTCATCTTTCACTAAAATATTTTATTTTTAAATATTTACTTCAAATGCACAGAATCTTCATCAAATGTATTTAACTTCTCTTAAAATAGATAAATTAAGTTTGCATATAGGGCTACAATCATTATCAGTGCACTATTAAAGAGTTGATTGCTAAAAAGCAGCCAGTTTTTAGATCACCTGAGTAATGCATGTTCTGGTGAGTTATTGTTACTGTTCAATGTCTGGCATCTGTCTGTTGTCTGTCTTTCTTTCAGTCGTCTGTCAACATATTTCCTATTGATTTTCATGAAATTTAGTCAGAATGATAACCTTGATAAAATCTAGGCCATGTATGAAAATGGGACATCTGGGGTTAAAAAGTAGGTCAGTAGGTGAAATAAAAGAAAAACCTTGTGTATGCAATAGGGACTCTATTTTATGCTTGATCTTCGTGAATTTTTATCAGAATGTTTATCTTAATTAAATCTAGGTCAGCTTTAAATATGGGTCATCAGGGGTTTAAAACTAGACCACACGGTCAAATCAAACAAAAACCTTTTGTATGCAATAGCGGCTGCATTGTACCCTGGATGTTCATAAAATTTAGTCAGAATGGTTGCCTTTATGGAATCTAGGTCGAGATTGAATATAGGTAATCTTAAGTCAAAAACTAGGTCACCTGGTAAATTTAAAGAGAAACCTTGTATATGCAATAGTGGCTGCATTTTACACTGGATATTCATGAAATTTGATCAGAATGTTTGTCTTGATGATATCAAGGTCAAGTACAAATAGAGGTCATATGGGGTCAAAAACAAGTTGCCCCAGTAAAATCAAAGAAAAACTTTGTGAATGCAATAGGGGCTTTATTTTAGGCAGGATGTTCATGAAATTTGATCACAGTGTTTGAAATTTAGGTCAAGTTCAAATATGGGTCATGTTTGGTCAAAAACTAGGTCACCTGGTCAAATCAATGAATAACCTTACGTCCTATACCCCAACGATAACTTGATATTTACAAACATGACTATAAATAGATTAAAATGGAACATAGGGTATTCAACATTTTTCTAACATGTTACAATCTAAATATTTCTAGATTTTGTACCAATTGCAAATTAGCTCAGTGGTAAAGCATACAGTCCATGTTAAACAGATCTTTTGCCGTGTTGGTTCGAAACTCGGCATCGACATTAAATTTTTATTTCTCATAAACATTTAGATTCCTTCATGAACTATGTGACAACACAACAGAGGAGTATCTTAAGCTGATATGGCAGATCAGAAAAGTTTAGCATTATATCAAAGATGATATTGACTAAATGCATGCATTTAAGCCATGCAAATAATAAACATACTGTTGTGTTATATAAAGGCATACATACAAATACAAACCATCAAAGAAAGAAACAAAAATACGGGAACAAAAATGAAAATGAAAAGAAAAAACACAAAAAGATAAAAAATGAAAAAACCCTTACGAAGATTCGAACCCACAAAATGATTTGCTTATAATATTCAGTTGTTATCTGCGTTTTACCCAACTGAGCTATGTTTCCATAAAATCATAGTATATATTTAAGATGAAAGAAATACTAATATTTACTTAGAGGGTAATGTGTAAGCATTATGGATTGGTATTTCATTGGTTATCATGAAATAGAATCGTCCTCGCATTTCGGCGGGAATCTTGTTGTCATTTGGGATTAGTATGCAATAGGGGCTGCATTTTTTCACTGGATCTTCATGAAATTTGATCAGAATGTTTGTTTTGATGAAATCTAGGTCAAGTTCAGATAGGAATCGACTGGAGTAGTTCAGATAGGGGTCAGCTGGGGTCAAGAAGTAGGTCACCCAGTAAAATCAAAGAAAAACTTTATGAATGCAGTAGGAGCTACATTGTAGGCAGGATGTTCGATTTGATGAAAACATTTGCATTAATGAAATTTAGGTCTTAATTCAGATATCAGTCAGGTTGAGTCAAAAACTAGGTCACCTGGTTAAATCAAAGAATAACCTTCAGTATGCAATAGGGGCTGCATTTTTCAGTAGACCTTCATGAAATTTGATCAGATTGTTTGTCTTGATGAAAGCTAGGTCTATAAGTTCAGATATGGGCCATGATAGGTCAAAAACTAGGTCACATGGTCAAATCAGAGACATATCTTGCCTATGCAAAATGGGTGGCATTTTAAGCAGGATAGTCATTAAATTTGATCAGGCTGTTCTCAGGTCAGCGACCTAGGACCATTTGGTCCTCTTGTTTAGTGAAAGTGTATGTACTTACACTGTGTTTATCTGTACAGTATACAGTGTGTACTATTTTAAACCCAGTGCATGGTACTGTTAATACATATAAACTTATTAATTTTAGGTTAACATAAACTGTACAAAGTAATGTTTCATGTTTTTAAATATGAAATTTGGATCTAATACCCTGAAATCCTGAAAATAAGCTGCAGCTTATTTGAACTTTTTGTAACTTAAAGGATTTGGTGGCTTTTAATTGATACTGGCTTATTTTTGAGTCCGGCAAGCTTTTAAGTATATATATTCAGTAACGGTTTAAAAACCGGCGTATTTTTGAGTACCAAAATATGAAAGACACGAATGTCATATTTTTTACTTTTTAGTAAAAACATCAAAGTCTCTAAATATTTATACTACTGACATAACTGTTTTGTTACAATTTGTTAAAATCTTTTATTGAAAATAATCCAATGCTAACAGATATTATAAATTACCCATTAAAAAGTTTTGTCTGGCCTTACAAACAAAGGTGTTTTTTTTTTGTTTTTTTTTATTTAATGTTGTACCTATACACATGATAGGTCATATAGCGACTTTCCAGCTTTTAATTGTGGAGGAAGACCCCAGGTGCCCCTCCGTGCATTATTTCATCACAAGCCGGCACCTGGGTAGAACCACCGACCTTCCGTAAGCCAGCTAAAAGTATATATCTAACTAATACACAATATGTGATAAACAATTAAACACTGCATTGTGATATATAGAACGGTCATTTTAATAAATACAACTGACATGACAAGAAGTGTTTGAGACAGGAATTTTATTGCTTTTAATGTTTCAATTTATCCAGGGTTTTAAAAATCAGCACAACTTGCATTGTTTTAAGTGTTTTATTGCTATTACATTTAGAAATAAGTCTGCTATGTACATGTTTGTAACTTTTGCTATCTTGTATGGTGTCATAACAAAGTCATTAATACTATTACTGATACAAAAAATGGAACGCCTTATTTTTGTATCCGGCTAATTTATGAGCCCTTTTTTCCTGTAGTGAAATGGTGGCTTATTTTCGAGACCAGCTTATTTTCAAAACTGGCTTATTTTTGGGATTTTAGGGTATACCTTTAAGTTTAAACAAAAAAACTGTAAAATTACAAATTGAATGTGAAATGACTTTGTACATCAAATTCAGCAATATTCACGATATTCTGCAAAGTGGCCCATACTAAATATTAGAAAAAAATATCTAAATGTTATTCTGTAGTTTATGAATAAAACAAGTAGAAACATCATAATGCACAAATTTATAAAGATGAAATCTTGCATCATTACATTGCGACACAAATCTGAATGAAAAAGATTGCTATAGGCTATCCACCAGTCACTGTGTGGAATAGATGTCAGTCACTCATGACACTGACAGTTTTACCAATGCATTGATAGTTATTTAAGTATACTGCGATAAGTGGTGGCAGAGGTGCAGATATTTCTTGATGAAGTTATTATGACATCTTGTAAACCTGAACAAAGTTGGCTACTGATGCATTCTCTGTAAAGCTGCTGATGTACAAGGTTTTGTTGGCCTCACACCAGCAGATAGCAAAGGGTCTCTTCAGATCCTTCAACACAACCTCTCCTCTAGTACAGTCACTAGATATATTTTGTATTTTACAGATATCCTCATGATAATCACTCAGGAAAAACGATCCATCTGCTAACATAGCAAGACCCGCAGGAGCACCTAATACACTATGAGTACCTGTCACTTCACCTTGCCAGTTTAGCTGTATCACAGCTTTCTTTTTGTTATCAGATACATAGATAGAGCTGCTGCTGGCTGTAACGTGCATTGGCTGACTGAATATGTCTTCTTTATTTGTATTTTTAGTGATTGACTTTAGTACTTTGCCTTTCAGATCAGTGATTTGGAGTTTCGCTGGTGACTGAAATAACATTATGAGTTGTTCTTTGTAACAGTATATACCATTACATTCTGCCTCAACTTTCACAGTGTGTGTCTTTTTTAATCTGTTTGATGAAAATGATACAAACTGAATTTCTTTTGAAACTGGCAGTGTGACTGCTAGTTTGTCTTTTGAGACTGTGGTGACATTCCAGGGATTGGTATGTAGTTGTAGTTGATCAATGATGGAATAACTGTTGATATTGATCATTTTGATTGATTCGTTTTTACAGTCTGCAGCAACAAGTATGTCAGATGTAGGAAGAGTCATTCCTGTTATCCAGCACCTTTCTTCATCTTGTGATGTTCTCGCGTTGACTTTTCCCTGGTATGAAAACTGTTTGGACTGTAGTTTAGCTGGGACATTTATTTGTGGTTTTAATGCTTTTGTAGTTAATGTTCCAAGAGATTTCTTGTTTTCAAAAAGGGTAGATATATCCAGATTTAGCTCAAAGTGATATTCTTTCACATCTCCAGCTGTTGTTAGCTGTGAAATCTTCCTCTCATTCTCTTTAAGTAGCTGTTCAGCATTTTTCAATTCCATGAACAGTTTGTCTGCTTCTTTTGATGTGTTTAGTTGTTTGATGGTGTCAGATGATTCTTGAAGGTCTTTTGTAACATCATCACAAGTTGCTTGTGCTGTCTTAAGTCTTTGGTCATTGTCTTTTTTCAGAGATTTAGCTGCATTTTCAGCTTCTTTTTCCATAGCATCCAACCTTTGGTTGATTTCTTTCCTGAACTTTTTAATTTCTGCAAGAACATCTTTAAAGGAGGCATTAGATTTTTCTGTCATTTTCTTCAGGTTTCTAGCTGTATCTTTAAATATTCCAGTCATGGTATCTATCTCTATAATGATCTTACTGTACTCATTGCTGTTGACAGTATTGCCAGATATATCAGGTATGTAGTCCACATGGCAGGTAGCGCTTTGATGATTTAGGGTTACACATACACTGCAGAGAAGTGCATTATGACCATGACAGTAGAACTTGATCATTTCCTTCTTGTGTGTAGAGCATGGTTTTGTAAGACCACCGGGCAAAGCATGGGGATCAGGTTGTGAAGAAACCTGTAGACTTTTTGGCATGTTGTGCTTATCAAGGAGGGTATGATGTCTGGAAGGTTTAGCTCTCTTGTGATGGTTAAAACAAGATTCACATAGATGCTCTTCACAATCTACACAGAAACAGAAGGCAGAAAGTCTGATATCATCCCTGTCACATGGCTGACAGAAAATTTCAAAGTCCTCACCAGAACCTATATACATAGAGGAAGGAAACTTCTGGCATGCCTTTCTGCCAAACGCAGCCATTTTAAATCTGAAATACATAGAAGACTTAGTAATTTGAAAGATACACATAAATGAGTTTTATCTTTTTAAACTGTCTGTATTGTTAAAATATTAAACACTTCATAAAATCTGTAGGGACAGTTTTTAATTGGGTTTAAGCCACACTGACACAGTTAAGGTCACATGGCTTTCTAGCTTGTAATGATGGCGGGAAAGCTAGAGCAGATTTTTAAAATTAACATTTTATGATGTCATTGCTTTTTACATGATTGTTATCATCTTTTACTAAACTGTTACACAAAATGGTCTAAATAATGAGAAAATAAATCAGCCAGGTCAGTTGAAACAAGGTTGAAAAGAAATCGCACCCTTATTTTGAAATAGGTCCAAAATCTCAGTAGAACCTTCTTTTTAGCAAAAACTCAGTTGTGGTTTCCTCTGTAATGCAAGGATATGGTAAATTATCTTTATATAAAACAACCTGTGAATAGCAACCACCTGTCAACAACGACTGGTCTCTGGTTCCCCCGTAGAAAAATGCTCATAAATATGCCTTGAATAGCGACCACCTGGTGACCTGGACCAGCGACCGGCCTAATTCATTCCCAAGGGGCATATTTGCACCCCCCACCCCCACTCCCACACCCAATAACGACCAAGCTTGACCATTCCGGCATAAAAATATTTGAAATCAGCCAAATTTTTACATCATAGCAAACATAATAATTATATATATACTGCTTGATTGAAAATTTGCAAGTTTGCACCGGCCGAATTAATACAATAGAACAAAAAGAAAGCAAGAAGCTGTAAAAATACTTTTTATCAGCACGCTAATGGCTAACTGAGAAGTGACCCTTCCCCCAATAAAGACCACCTGTGAACAAAGGCCACTATTGCTTGTTCCGAAGAGTAGTCTTTGTTCACAGGTTTGACTGTAATATGTATTATTTACTTACTAAAGGCTAAGGTTAGTATCACCGTGGTTACAAAATATGTACATTAAAGATACTTTCCATTCAGGTTTCTTGAATTCAGAGTGTAATTTAATACAGGCATTTCAGGTCTGCAGTGAGTCAGTCTTATTATGTCTCCCCCAGTCCGTCCGTCCGTATGTCACACTTCATTTCCGAGCAATAACTGGAGAACCATTTGACCTAGAACCTTCAAACTTCATAGAGTTGTAGGGCTGCTGGAGTAGACGACCCCTATTGTTTTTGGGGTCACTCTGTCAAAGGTCAAGGTCACAGGGGCCTGAACATTAAAAACCATTTCCGATCAATAACTAGAGAACCACTTGACCCGGAATGTTGAAACTTCATAGGATGATTGGTCATGAAGAGTAGATGACCCCTATTGATTTTTGGGTCACTCCGTCAAAGATCAAGGACACAGGGGCCTTAACATTGAAAACCATTTCCGATCAATAACTAGAGAACCACTTGATCCAGAATGTTGAAACTTGATAGGATGATTGATCATGAAGAGTAGATGACCCCTATTGATTTTGGGGTCACTCCATCAAAGGTCAAGGTCACAGGGGCCTGAACATTGAAAACCATTTCCGGTCAGTAACTTGAGAACCACTTGACCCAGAATGTTGAAACTTAATAGGATGATTGGTCATGCAGAGTAGATGACCCCTAACGATTTTGGGGTCACTCATTGAAAGGTCAAGGTCACAGGGGCCCGAACATTGAAAACCATTTCGGTCAGTAACTTGAGAACCACTTGACCCAGAATGATGAAACTTCATAGGATGATTGATCATGCAGAGTAGATGACCCCTATTGATTTTAGGGTCACTCTGTTAAAGGTCAAGGCCACAGGAGCCTGAACATGGAAAACCATTTCCAATCAATAACTTGAGAACCTCTCGACCCAGAATGTTAAAACTTCATAGGATGATTTTTCATAAAGAGTAGATGACCCCTATTGTTTTTGGGGTCACTCCATTAAAGGTCAAGGTTACATGGGCCTGAACATTGAAAACCATTTCAGATCAATAACTTGAGAACCACTTGACCCAGAATGTTGAAACTTCATAGGATGATTGAACATGCAGAGTAGATGACCCCTATTGATTTTGGGGTCAGTCTATTAAAGGTCAAGGTCACAGTGGCCTGTTCATGTAAAATCATTTTTTGGAAATAACTTGAGAACCACTTGACCTACAATGTTGAAACTTGATAGGATGATTGGACATTTATTTGAGGTCACTTAATCAAAGGTCAAGGTCACAGGAGCCTGAACAGTGACTTGAGAACCACTAGGCCAAGAGTGTTGAAATTTAGCAGGATGACTGGACATGCCAAGTAGATGATCCCTATTGCAGCCAACCATCAGTGTCTCTTTGACTTTCGCTCCTGACCCCTATTGACTTCTTGCCTATAGGACTTTGCATTGGGGGAGACATGCGCTTTTTATACGCCCGTTTGAAAAACGGGACGTATTATGGGAACGCCCCTGGCGGGCGGGCGGGCGGGCGGGCGGCGTCCACAGACCTTTTCCGGAGCATATCTTCTACATGCATGGAGGGATTTTGATGAAACTTGGCACAGTTGTTCACCATCATGAGACGGAGTGTCATGCGCAAGAACCAGGTCCCTAGGTCTAAGGTCAAGGTCACACTTAGAGGTCAAAGGTCAAATTCAAGAATGACTTTGTCCGGAGCATATCTTCTTCGTGCATGGAGGGATTTTTATGAAAGTTGGCACAATTGTTCATGATGATGAGACGGAGTGTCATGCGCAAAAATCAGGTCCCTAGGTCTAAGGTCAAGGTCACACTTAGAGGTCAAAGGATACAAGAATGAAAAATTCAAGAATGACTTTGTCCGGAGCATATCTTCTTCATGCATGGAATGATTTTGATGTAGCTTGGCACAGTTGTTCACCATAATGAGAGGGAGTGTCATGCGCAAGAACCAGGTCCCTAGGTCTAAGGTCAAGGTCACACTTAGAGGTCAAAGGATACAAGAATGAAAACTTTGTCCGGAGCATATCTTCTTCATGCATGAAAGGACTTTGATATAGCTTGGCAAAATTGTTCACCATCATGAGACGGAGTGTCATGCGCAAGAACCAGGTCCCTAGGGGTAAGGTCAAGGTCACACTTAGAGGTCAAGGATACAAGAATGAAAACTTTGTCCAGAGCATTTCTTCTTCATGCATTGAGGGATTTTGATACAACTTGGCACAAATGTTCACAAGCATGAGACGGAGTGTCATGCGCAAGAACCAGGTCCCTCAGTCTAAGGTCAAGGTCACACTTAAAGGTCAAAGGTCAGATACAAGAATGACTTTGTCCGGAGCATTTCTTCTTCATGCATGGAGGGATTTTGATGTAACTTGGCACAATTGTACACCATCATGAGACGGAGTGTCATGCACTGGTCCCTTCTTTTGAATTACTTCCCTTTGCTGTTACTATAAATAGCTTATATTGTAACTTTTTCATTACAAGTCGTAGGGAAAAATCGAGACCACATTTCTGTAGTACAACATGCATGTTACATCCAATTCTGAGGTGTATTTTGAGCTATCTCTACCTGGTAAGGATTTTTATGTGGACTTGTAATTTTTTTTTTTTGATTTTTTTTTTTTTTTTTTTTTTTTTTTCTCTTTAAAGATTAACTTTTCTTAGTTTGTTACTATAAATAACTTACATTGTAACTTTTTTATAACTGACCGTAGGGAAAAACCAAGACCACTTTTCTGTGGTACAACATTGATGTTACTTTCAAATTTTGGGTGTATTTTAAGGTATCTCTACCTGGTAAGGATTTTTTTTGTGGACTTAGAAAAATAAAAGAATTACAATAATTTCTAAAAAAAACAACATTGTAAACAACTAGAAAATTAAAATTCCATTTGCAAATACAGGTGCTAGTGTAAACAAATTTGCTGTGATGGGCGTATATTGTGACATTCTGGCACCCTTGTTTACAAAAGCATTTTCTAGTTTATAGGAAATTTACTTCTCCACTACTTGTTTCAAGAAAGATAAGGATAAAAATAACATAATACAGTTAACACAGTCTCTTGTATTCACGTATGAGTTATTTCAAAGATGTTGGTAGGAAGGGGTGGGAATCAACTTTCCAGGTCTATCCTTGTTTTTCCCAAACATTCTTGGACCACTAAAGAAACTTTCACTATTTCTGCATTAATAATTTCATCTAGAATACTTAGTTTAATGTGTGTACTTTTCAAAATAGGCTATTTATACCTTATTTACTATTTCTTCTATTTTGGGTTTTTTGGGGCCAAAGGTTGTGGGATGGGGGGATATGAGCATATTACTACTGTAGTCTTTTTCCAAAACAATTTCATTATTTAATAATATAATAAAACCCAAGTTTAGGTTGAAGGATGGCAGGACTATTTAATATATAGACATATAATATAGATATTACAATAGTGTTTTTATCTAAAAAATGTAAACTATGAAATAAAGGTGAAAACTGAACTGCAAAGCTTTGCAGGACAGATCCATGTCTTATAGTTTGTTAAAGGCATATGCTAGAATTTCACCATTTTTTCCCAATAATACATATATTATTTTTTATACAAAATAATATAATTTATTTTTGCGATAGAAGCGGCATGTGTAGTCATGGTTACGGCCAGTAGGTGGCACGATCACGTGACATGTTCACTCGGGCATATTCATGTGAGGTTAAATAACCATTACCGCAGGTATTTGGCCTTTCTGGCATTAGACTTCATTCAGTACACATCGCTGAAATTTTAATAAGTTGTATTGACTTGTATACGCTATCTATATGTTACAATGCCTGGTAGAGGTAAAGGCGTGAAGAGCAAGGCCAGTACTCAGTGACGGAACAATGACGAGCAGGCAAATACGCAACGTCAGGATGACGAGGAACAAGACACTAGGCTTACACAGCCAGACCCACCCATGCAGAAATAAATCCTGGAGGCCAGGATATCCCAGGTGAATCCTGAGATATCCTGGGATATCCTATATGGTATTTTAAGAGCTCAGCTTAAGACAGGAAAAGCCAGGACCAGAATAAAAGAAGACAGGATAAGGCAAGACAATCCAGGACTTATATAAATTGATTGAGGAACAGGCAGGACAAGCCAGGACTTCTTCAAATAAGATTCAATAAGCTGTAACAAATGTAAATCATAATTTTCTTTATGCAGGAAATCCCAGGATATCCTGAGAAATCCTGCATCAAGAAAGGAACCAATGAAAATGAAGGCTTCTGATGCTGTTATACATGTGCCAAAAAAATATTCCCCCTTTTTCTGTTTGTTTTTCTGTGATTATTCCAAATTCTGTTGGCTAAAGAATGGTCAAATTCACTCTTGTACTGTATATATTTATATCAATAACATTCTAGATATTCCCTTCAGTAACTATATTGTACTCAAGAAAATTGCTTATGAATACCAAAAATTTGAATGTAAACAGGAAGTGCTTTGTTCATGTTGTTGCTGGCACATGGAATGGAGCAAAATATTTTAACTGGAATCTCTAAAAATGCTTAAGTTTAAGAAGGATATCAGGTAAGAACATTAAACTTTTTAATTTTAAATGTAATTCAAACCTGTAATGTCACAGGACCAGAAAAAAATTATAGACTAAAATACCATCTTTATTCCCATCAGTGTCTTAATTAAACTTTTACCTGGTCACAGGTATTTTTGTTCAGGTATATGTGAAGGATAGATAATTATGCTTCTGTAACAAGAGTTTATCTAATACTTGTATATATTTTAGGTGATTGTTATATAAATAAATTTGAACCACAGACTTAATTACATGGGTGCCTAAATATAATGAGGGACAGGCTGAAGCTGGTCAGGCAAAGGCTAATTACATTCAGCAGTTGATGAAATGAAATGGAGAATGAAAAGAGATGTTGAAAAATTATGCTAATTTGAAAAAAAAACAAAAACAAAAAAACAAAAAAAAACAATACAACCTGTCAAATATGATCATATTTAAGTATAAAAATAACATTTAACATTTGACATTTTTTATTACATTAATTTTTGTTTATACAGTTGTCAGTGTTTGTGAGATACCTATTATATGAATTCCCCCAAAAAGGAAGAAAAGCTTACAACTTGTGTTTGTCTTTAGGGTCTCATTTCAGTCTAATAATAATCTTAAAGCTACAAAAAGTTAATTCTTTCCAAATGAGACACAATGATTGATTATTTCTAACAATTATTTTAAGGTAAAGTCCTGCACCCAGGATAACCTTGGATGTCCTGGTCCCAGGATTCATTCTACTTGCCAAGAAATCCCAGGATATCCTGGCCCCAGGACACTGCCATCCTGGCTTCCTGGGATTTCCTGGTCCTGGTACTCCATCTACATCCCAGGAAATTCCAGGATATCCTGGCCCCAGGACACTTTTTTCAATCTTGGCTTCCCAGGATATCCTTGGATTTCCTGGACCTCAAAATGTTATTTTCTACACCCTGGCATTTCCTGCTTATACAGGATTGTCCAGGAATGTGCAGGAATAAATCCTGTTCCAATTACCGGCGTGAAAAATCTTGAGATATCCCAGGATATCCCAGGAAAATGGCAGGAATTTCTCCTGAGATAACCTGAGATATCCCAGGATAATCCCAGGATTTCCTGGCCTGTTTTCGCACGGGTCTAAGGTAGTTTACGTTCTGGTTCTATTGTAAATTTTGATGATATTATTAGGTCAGCGGGCATATTGCCCGATGGGTGTGGTGACAACGCAAATGAAAATGCGTCATGTCCAAATACTAGGTCTACATCGAATCGTAGACGTACTTGTGTTGTTTGTGGCTCGAATGTAAAGGACTTCAGACACTTATTATATGCTTCTAGCCTACATTTTGAAGGCAAAATTCTCATTAAGTATTAAACAATACCCGAAATGTTTCGAGTCAATGATAAACCAATGTGTTAGTTAACTTATTATAGCTGAAACTGGTTTGCATCTGTTCCTATCAAAATGTTTTTTCTTATTTTATCTAGGCCAGGGTATATTTACTTGAAAAAATAAAATGTTTAATTTCCGTAAAAATATAATATCATCACTTTACGTAAGTTTTAAATATATGAATTCCATCCGAATAAAGTGACAAAATAATTTTATTTAAGAAAAAAAAATAACATTTTAAGATTAAAATCCTATAAATAAATAAAAAATAGAACACTATTTTTGCAAACAACCTGTACTTGATTTATCAATGTTAAGATATGATGCATTACATGTGTGAATAGGTATACATGTATAAGTGACTAGTCAATTTTATTACAGTGGTTCAGGTAGTTATTTAAGTACATGAACATGTCTGTATAGTTCTGTTATAAGTGATGGCTGGTATTTGTATGCTGCATAACATTAATACTAAGAAAAGGCAGTCATCTTATCAAGGCCGTAGGGTTGGTTCTTGTTTGGGATAAGTACCAGTGGCACAGATAACCTTTGAGCTGCGCCATGAGAAAACCAACAGATGGCATATATAAATACGGCTAGACGCGAAAACGAACTAAAAGGTCCAGTCGAGTTTCAGGTGAATTTTTTATGTAGCGACTTGGATACATTTTTATTACATGTTCAAGCAAAATGAGCCGTGCCATGAGAAAATCAACATAGTGCAATTGCGACCAGCATGGATACAGACCAGTCTGCACATCTGTGCAGACTAGTCAAGATCCATGCTGTTTGCTAACGGTTGGTCTAATTCCAATAGGCTTTAAAAGCGAACAGCATGGATCCTGACCAGACTGCGCAGATGCGGAGGCTAGTCTGTAACCATGCTGGTCGCAAAGCCACTATGTTGGTTTTCTGTTGGATAGACCATAGTCGGGATCAGATTAACTGCTGTGCACATATTGCCTCTTTTTTTTTTTTTGACGTCGTAACAACGTTGATATGACGTCGGATACGAACGTCGATTCAACGTTGCATTTTGGTTGAAAATGTGAGGTTTTTAGATGTCGAAGTCTGACATTGATTCAACGTCGGTTTTCTGACGTCGATTCAATGTCGGTTTTCTGACGTTGTTTAAACGTCATATTATTGATATTTATAATATCGGTTTTCTTTCCAAGAATCAACATTAATCATTTCATCTTTATAAATCATTTTATTTATAATGTAATATTAAAATTCTTTTCAATCGACATCTATCGTCATGATAAATAAGGTCAACATAGATTTGTTGTAGTCAGTGGAGAACTTTCTGCTTTGATAGTTGAATCTCTCAAAATCATCACAATTATCAGTGCAAACTTCATCTGAAATATATAAAATGTGAATGTTCAGTTACTTCAAAGGCATTCTGAAAGTTTAAATTTTAAACATTATATTCAATGTTAACTCTTCTATCAAGTATGTTTTTAAGTTTTATTTTATAGTTAAAAGTTTCTTGTTCTTACGAATTGTATGAATTTTCTATGGCGGGTAATAATTGATATGATAAGTCAAATAATTAAGAAATAAGTATTAAAATACTTACTTTCTACAAATCTAGGTGAAAATTAATCCATACAGTTGCTCTAAATGTCTGCAAACTCTCGCAAATGTATCAAATTACCATGAGAATTGCGAGTTGCGTGTGTCTAACTGAGCTACATGTGTAAAGTTCAACGCTGGGTCAGATTTCGTAACTAATGTTCCCGTTTTGATCCAGGTATATCATCTGACATCATATAATTTAAAACTAAGCCAAAATGAAATTCTTGCACCAGACCAATTTAGTTTGTTAAATGCATACTAATAACTACTCATTCCCTCGGTTACAGGTCGGATGTTTTAAAGAAGTTCCTGTTCAATCTATACTTAACAGCTACCTCGTGTAAAACAAAATTGAAATTATGATTTTGTGTTAAACAAAAATGTGTCCATTCAAGAAACAAGTTCATCACTGGAAAATATAATTGTGTTTTTGCTGCGAAATATTAAAAAAATCCGACATGTATCCAACGTCGTTTAAATTTCTACTAGCAATGTCTGTTAGACGTTGTGGTTTCAATGTCTTTGACTTTGCATTTAGGTCGCCGAGGCCGCGACCTAAATCAAACCAATATCCAATGTCAATTCGACGTCTACTACCGAGGTCTGTTAGATGTTGGGGTTTCAACATCTTTTAGACGTTGCATTTAGGTCGACGACGTCGCAACCTAAATTCAACCAATATCCAACGTCGATTCGACGTCGTATGCCTGCTGGGAATGAATGCATGTGACATTGAGTATGTGTCTAAAAGAATTATAAATGCACAGAAGAAGATGAAAAAATAAAGAAATGAAAAATATAAAAGAAGTACAAAAAATAATAAAAACAAAATGGAAAACAAGTTACATCCTCATCGCTAGTGGTGTGCGCGTCGTGAGGGGGTGGGGGTGGGGGGGCATGCAGAAGATTACCTGATGTGTTGCAAGTATGTTATGTTTTCAACGTTTTTGGAATTTGTTGTCAAAAGTAAAATGACATCAGGACAGCTCATACATTACTTAGACGATTTTTTGGGCCGGGATAAGACATTTTCATCATGCAGATCATTAATGGTCACTTTTAGGGAATGTATGAATGAGGTAAGTGTTCCGTTAGCAGATGAAAAAACAGAGGGTCCGGCCGAAGTAATTGTTTTTCTAGGCCTTGAGTTGGATTCTGAAAAAATGCAGGTGCGTATCCCCGCTCAGAAAGTCGAAGAGGTGGTACAAAAAATTCAAGAAATTCTTAGGCAAAACAAGGTCACTTTAAAAGAAATGCAATCACTTATAGGGTCGCTTAATTTCTGCTGCAGAGCTACTGTCGCCCGAAGGCCTTTTTGCCGACGACTCTTGCGGTTTGTCAAAACCATACCATCATTAAAGAGTAAACAAAGGTATCAGATTAGATTTAGAAATGTGGCAGTCATTTTTTAAAATGCACAATGGTATATCGGTTTTTCACGATAGATTTTGGCTGTCAAATGATGATGTGCAATTGTTTACCGACAGTGCAGGGGGTCCTGGGTTAGGCTTTGGTGCCATTGGTGTCAAGCAAAATGGCCCGAATCTTGGCGAAATGAACATCTTACTGATGACATTACAGTTGTTCCCCATTCTAGTAGCAGTGGTCATTTGGGGTCAAAAACTAGAAAACAAAAAGATCAAATTTAATTGTGATAACGAGGCCGTCGTTTGCATTCTGAATTCGCTGACTTCTAAGTCGGATAAGGTAATGTGTGTACTCAGAGCACTGACTTTAATATGCTTGAAACTTAACATCTTATTAAGAGCAACTCATGTGCCAGGTGTGCACAACTCTATCTGTGATGCTCTGTCTCGTTTCCAGGACGCCAGATTCAGGGAATTAGCTCCTGAAGCCGACAAGTATCTGGCAAGGGTGCCACAACATCTTTGTGTGTACATGTATGCAATTTTTCTCACGTGTAAGTCACGTGATGAAAACACCCAGCATTGATTTTGACTATTCAAACTTAAATCATGCATACACTTTCTATTAAGGGGAATATTCATCAAGGCCATGTTAACAGCATCGGCAAGGGTATGTACAATTATTGCAGTCGCTGCGATTGTTTGTGGTTGTGTTTCTGTCCTACCTACAATTTCCTTTCTCTTTCAAAGTAATGCAGGCTTCCCTGGCCAAGCTGTTAAGTTCGCTGACTTTGAATTACATGCTCCTCACTGGAACTGGTTCTTATCTTGTTTTGGGCGTAAATTTCTTCATGTGAAGAGGCCATCCAGTTGGCTTATAAAAGATGGGTTGTACTACCAAAATGCCCGATCATGACAAAATGCTTGGACAGGCACTTGCAATCATCTCCCCACTCCCACCATAAAAAATGGATATATGCCATACAACTTTACTTCGGAACTGTAATGTTAAAACCCAATTACAATAGATAAAATGAAAATGTAACACGTAAAAAAGCAGACAAAGAGTGGTGGCAGTTTCATGGAGAAAAATACACACAATTTCTGACTACTGAAGTGTGCAAATAGGTATTTGAGCACTTCTGTTAAAGGCCATTTTTGTTTTCCCTAATTTATGGAGAGAGTCAGGTACTGTCAATAGCATTCAATGCTTCAAAATAACACGGAGTGCACTGCTATAATAATAAATTAAATTTCGTCACCTCAACGCAGCAAAGTCGTATCTCTATATAAATATATAATAAGATACAACTTTGTTGCATTGAGGTGACGTATTGCTTCTTATTTAAGGAAAAAACCTACTTTGAATTATAAAAAAATACGAATGTCAACTTTTATTGTGTTCAGTAAATGTTTTTGTAAAATAACTGTAGATATTTCTAAATAGTTAAGAATGAACCTAAATTAACAAAACATATATTTTTCATCATTGTTTTTTATAAGCATCTGTAACATGATGCTAAAAACAGATCCGTTAAAAAGAATATAATATTATTTAATATGCGCTAGAAGGATTCTGTTGGTCAGCTAAATCTTGTATTTTAATGAGTGGCATAGCCATGTGTGAAAATGTAAGATATGGTGTTCACAATCTGACTAAAGTACATATCCTATTACGCTACGCATAGGATCTGAGAACGACCTATTCATTGCCTCGTTCTGACGACCCTTTCGCTAGCCAATCAGAGCCTAACTTACAACATCCTGCAAATCTACCTGTAGCCTTGACTTTTGATATTTACAATTTTTATGTCATATTGTATCAGATAGCCGGTTAGCTCAGTCGGTAGGCCACTTGCTTTGTAAGCGAGGGGTCCCGGGTTCGAGCCCTGGAATGACTGCACATTTTTCTTACTCTTTGACATTCGAACAAGTCGTCTGATTGGATAAAATAAAAATAGCAATACTGGAAATCCAAAATATACAGAAGACGAATGTGAATGGGTCGTTCTCAGATCTTCGTTTAGAAGATCAAGTACTTTAGTCAGATTGTGGTGTTCATGAGTTTAAGGTATTAGGTCACTAATAGTAATGTTTACAAAATGGCCTTTGCTTGGTATATTCTGAAAGGTAACTGTGTTCCGCACTATTTTGCAATTTTTAAACAACTTTTACAGTGCTGTTTTTTATAAATTTTGTATAACTTATTGTATCTCCTCAACCTCAAGTAGAGACAAATTTCAAAGTGATAGCCACTACCCAAAACGTTTGCAGAGAACTTATTTTACCATTAATTTTAATAAAAGAAACATCAAACTATTGCATATGGTAAACAATTATAAAACACAAAATAAAAATGTCAATATCATTTTTTCTATGATGCCTCAAGTAAACGGATTTAATGAGACAGAATTCATACTTCAACATTGAAAAAATAAGGTCGAATGCTGTGTTTCTGTTTTGAATTTTGCTTACTGCATTTAAAAATAACCTTAGGGCAGATGTAAAACCTACCTAAATTTCTTCCACAATATATAACTTAAATGTGAAAGCAAAAGAGAGAATTTTCACCAAGTGTAACTCAATATTTTCAAAGATGTGTAACTCTACCCCTTCCGTTTAAGTAGTAAATTCACTTTGAACATCAAGAAATTGATTATAAGATTAATCTTTTTTCATTTTTGTACAAGAAATCAATAATAAGTCTTGAAAGAAGTAAAAACATACTAGAAAAAAGGAAAATAAGGGAAAAAAATTTGGTCCCAGTAGGGCTTGAACCTAAGCCCCCCCCCCCCACTAAGAATTGCATTAAAAGTAGGTTTATGGTAAAAATTGAATACTCTTCAAAAAGGAGGTTCTCTATTCGTGATCTAATACCTTACACAATGTAGAACAAACAAATTTTCTAAATTTATGCTTTTAATAGTTCTTACCAGTGAAAAATATATTTGATATTTTTCACTGTGAAAATACCAGATAATTATATCAGTATTCCACATAATTCACTGAAAAACATGTAAACAGTGATCATTTTATTAGTAAAATAACAACTGTAAATAAATCTGTAAATAGCACAATCCCTAGGTTACGAACAAAGTCAAACTTTAAACAGTGTCTAAAGCAAGATTATAGTCAACAACATTTCTTGTTTAGACCTATAGGTTATATATAATTTATAGTTAGTATAATGTTAATATCCTACCTTTTTATGCACTCCGGGACAAATTCTTTTTAAAACTTAAAATGTTACAAAAAAATCTGTCAGTAAGAATATGGCAGCATCTCAGTTTCAAAAATGAACATTAACTTCCTTATTTGACATTGTGTTATTCCTAAAGATTAATGGATTTATATAGTAAAAGCAGTAAAAGCATGGCTAATCTACACATGAATCAGCATTTTTGATGGTTTATACCCTATCTAGATAGATACTTGTTAAGGTATAGGTCCATGTTTCAGAGCAAAAAGTTCGAATGTCTTCAAATCATAGAAAGAAAGAATTGTTTTACATGAAAATATAACAGCATATAAAACATTTATATTATTGTACAAAACCATTGTCAGTTTATTCATATATGTATTGAATTCCGGAAAGGGACAATTTGAAGGGGCCACACTTCTGGACAGTCCAGTGCCTTTAAAAATTCACCATTTTTAAAAAGCTGTTACATGTCTTCGTTTTGATGCATTTGCAACATCGTGCGAGTGTTTAAACTTTACATAACTAGGTAAAACATCGTTTTGACAATTGTTTACATCTATTTCTTTACAAATGGCATTCTTATTTAAAGGGTGACAACTCATTTAGAATATTTTAAGTATCCAACTCCGTCAGACAGAACAGTAAAACATGTATTGGAGAGATAAGTTGTGTGTCAAGATGCTGTTCATTTGCTAAAAATATCTGTTGTTTTGTGATATACGGCTAAACCTTAACTCTATAAATGTTGGAAATTTATGTGGTTAGTTTGGTAAACCCTGTTTTCTTGCAAATTGATTGACTGTAGTTGCATAACAGTGCTTATATGCTCTTTTTTTGGTTCAATACAATTGTTTTGCCCCAGTGCAAAGAACAGATTGTATAATGGTTTGCTTCTCTGTCAGTACACTGTTTGGTTTCTGATCAACAACTTAAGAATGGATGGGCCTTTGGCTACCAGACTTGATTGAGAGGTTGCCTATGGTCAGAAGACAACCCCCATTATTTGTTGGAATCAATATTCCAAATGTCAAGGTTGCATAGACATTGAGACTGAAAATAGATTTTGGCTGACCTGAGCCAAAGGCTCATAGTGAGCTTTTGTGACTGCTCAATCGTTGTCTGTGGTCCATTGTCTGTCAACATTTTCTAAAAAAAAATCTCCTAGAAAACCACTGGGCAGAATTACACCAAACTTCACAGGAATGATCCTTGGATGGCCGCCTTTTTTTGGCATGTGACATCATCTTATGGTCCTCTAAATAAATTGTTCAAATTGTGCCTCTGGGGTGAAAATAGACCCGCCCCAGTGGGTTACAAGTTTTACATAAACTTATTTAGGAATTTTTTTTTAAAAATCTTCTTGTCTAAAACCACAAAACCTAGGCCTTTGATGTATTGTATGTAACATTGTCTTGTGGTCCTCTCCCAAAATTGTTCAAATTGTGCCCCTTGGGTGAAAAGTGGCCCAGTCTGGGGGTTCTCAAGTTTAACATATACTTATATACCAAAAAAACGTTAAAAACCTTCTTGCCAGGAACTGCATGGCCTAGGCTTTTGATATTTGGTATGTTGCCTTTCCTAATGTTGGGTGAAAAGAGGCCCTGCCCTAGGGGTACCAAGTTTAACATGGACTTGTTTAGGAAAAAAAAAGATCATCTTGTCTGAAAGTTCAACGCCTAGGCCTTTGATATTTGGTATGTAGGATTGCCTAGTGGACCTCTAACAAGATTGTTCAAATTATGCCCTTGGGATGAAAAGAGGACAGATTGTTCAAATTATGCCCTTGGGATGAAATGAGGCCCAGACCTGGGGCTTACTTGTTATATGAGTTATATAGGAAAAAATACCTCAAAAATTATCAGATAATTTTTCCAAGACTGTTTAATTATAATTACCTGATAACCCCAAGCGATTAGGGATCATTTGACTTTGACCACGACCTAATGTCCTCAGCCCTCCCACTTAGCTCAGTAGGTAGAGCGATGGTCTATGGATCGCGGGGTCATGAGTTTGATCCTCGGGTGGGGCTGATGTTCTCTGTGACTATTTGACATCACTCTAGAGGCCACATTTAATGAAACTTGGTCAGAATGTTAACCTTGATGATATTTAGGTCAAGTTCAAATCTGGGTCAAGTGGGGTCAAAGCTAGGTCACCAAGTCAAATCAAAGGAAAAGCTTGTTAACACTCTAGAGGTCACAAGTTTGGTCCAGTATTAATGAAACTTAGTCAGAATGTTAACCTCAATAAAATCTTGGACGAGTTTGATATTGGGTCATCGGGGGTCAGAAACTAGGTCACCAGATCAAATCAGAGGAAAAGCTTTTTAACACTCTAGAGGTCACAATTTTGGCCCAATCTTAATGAAACTTAGTCAGAATGTTATTCTCAATAAAATCTTGGACGAATTTGATATTGGGTCATCTGGGATCAAAAACTAGGTCACCAGGTCAAATCAAAGGAAAAGCTTGTTAACACTCTAGAGGTCACAATTTTGGCCCAATCTTAATGAAACTTGGTCAGAATGTTATTCTCAATAAAATCTTGGACGAGTTTGAAATTGGGTCATCTGGGGTTAAAACCTAGGTCACCAGGGCAAATGAAAGGAAAAGCTTGTTAACACAGTAGAGGCCACATTTATGACTTATCTTCATGAAACTTAGTCAGAATGTTAATCTTGATGGTCTTTAGATCAAGTTCAAATTGAGGTCAAATGGAAACCTTATCGGTAGCCTAGTGGTAGAGCGCCTGCTTCGAGTGCGGGAGGTCTTGGGTTCAACCCCTTGCCGAGTCATACCAAAGACGTAAAAAATAATAGTAATAGCCTTCTCGCTTAGCGCTCAGCATTATGAGGATAGTGCTTGGACTGGTCAGCCCGATTTCAATATAATATGACTGGGTGGGTTATCATGTCATGCGTCTACGGCGTGATATTCCAGTGAAGCAGCACTATAAAGTTGGGCATTGTGCTCACTGCTACAAGTAGACATGGTCGTTTATATGACTGAAAAATTGTTGAAAAAGACATTAAACCAGAAACTCTCTCAGGAAACTAGGTCACCATGTCAAATCAAAGGTAAGGCTTGTTAACATTCTAGAGGCAACATTTTATGACTATATCTTAATGAAACTTGGTCAGAATGTTAACCGTGATGATCTTTAGATCAAGGTGAAACCTGGGTCATTTGGGGTCAAAAACTAGGTCACCAGGTCAAATCAAAGGAAAAGTTAGTTAACACTCTAGAGGCCACATTTATGACCATATCTTATGAAACTTAGTCAGAATGTTAGCCTTAACAATATTTAGGTTAAATTCAAATATGGGTCAGGTGGGGTCAAAAACTATAGGTTACCCAAGGGAAATCAAAGGAAAAGCTAGTTAAAACTCTAGATGCCACATTTATGACCATACCATAATGAAACTTTGTCAGACTGTAAATAGATTATCTTCAAATCTGGGTCAAGTGGGGTCAAAACTAGGTCACCAGGTCAAATCACATGTAAAGCTTGTTAACACTCTAGAGGCCACATTTATGATAATATCTCTATGAAACTTGGTCAGAATGTTAATCTTGATGATCATTAGGTAAGGTTCAAATCTGGATCAGGTGGGGTCAAAAACTGAGTCACAGGTCAAATCAAAGAAAAAACTTGTTAACACACTATAGAGGCGACATTTATGGCTGTATCTTCATGATTCATTAACTTGGTCAGAATGTTAATCTTGATGATCTTTAGGTCAAGTTCTAATCTGGGTAATGTGACCTACTGACTTACTTTTTTTGTTTTTTAAGACACTACCTTGAAATTTGGATGACATGTACAGTCTTAAAACTGATTTCAGCGACCATGAATGTGACCTACTGTCCAACTTTCTTCAGGCGAGCAATACAGGGCCTTCAGGGTTGAGTAGTGAAGAAATTTTGTGTGTTTTAAACTACTCATTATGACTCGTTGAAGGAATGGGTTCAAGTTGCATAGGTGAAGAACCTTGATAGAAATTTGCGCAGTATGTGGGGACATCTGTGTCCAATGGACACAGTTCTAGTTTTTTATGTTTCTGAAACTATACGAGCGGCAAATCTGATAAACAACATTTTAATTTGGTGAGGCCTAATGTACATTATTGGCTTTGGAAGATAATGTCAGTCCTACAGCCTTTTCCTCAAATAAAGCTACCTTATTACATAAGAGCTTTGGGTTTGGATTTAAAAGCAAAAGATGGCCTTATAGCTGTGTAGTTTAGTAAGTGATTTCCAGTGTGAGAGAAAAATTACAGAAATATAATGTTTAATTAATAAATAAATAAATGGAAAAATCTAAATGAAATTACACCCGGTATTTTTCTGTCTTTTATTGATGAATAATAATTATATACATTTATTACATGCTTTTCAGTAAATTATCAAGATATAGGAGTGAAATATCAAATATATTTTTCACTGGTAAGAAACTAAAATGGGTAAAATTAATCAAAACTTGGAATAAAATGAAGATTTGTTTGTTTTACATGTAAGATAGAAAAATATTTTTCTCATGAACAGCATTATGTACATTTTCACTAGTGGCTGCGCCACTCTTCATATGAGCATTTTGCATAATTATGGTGTTCCCCCGGTGAAATATATTTTGATGTTAACTGAAACTAAGAAATATTCTATGTTTAAGGATGTACTGGTTTCCCAGTAGTTTCCGGATCCAAGTAGTTTTCCGGACCTTTTACATTTCGTGCTGTATAGATATAACGTTGTCGTAAAACATCTGGGCAACAATATTAAATCATCTCACATAATTATATTGCCTTTACATATCAGCGAAACCTGGCATTACGGAGTATATTTATTATTTGAATATCCCGGTTGTTTTAACTTACTTTGATTTAATTATTTACACAAGAGATTGTCAACAGCTGGGGAATTCCAGTTACAGTGCGCATGCGCAGAAATTGTCAGGCCCCTTGAAGGTAAATATCAGTCAACTGATGCTCCCAGTTGCAGAAGATTCTGATAGTAAAAAAATAAAACAACAAAATGCAGAAAAAATCGACCTTTTCAATGCTACGGTCTAAATTATCGATTAAAAATAGGAACCAAAATAGACGGGGATTTACCTACGATACCGTCTATCAATCAAATGTTTAGTAGCAGCTAGTGTCCATGCCCGAGTGGTCAGTTGGACTACCAATCTTCAGATCTGGGTTTGATACCCGGTCTTGTTCTTTTTTTTTTAAAGTTATTAATTATATTAAAAGTTCTTAATTTCTTTCTGTAATATTACAAGTCCGCTCAATTCGTCCCGTCTATTTTTAGCGTGAAGTTGCAAGGTCACTCAAACGTAATTTGACGTAACTGTAATGAGCGTTTTATAAATCTAGTATTTGATAAATTCTTGAAATATATTTTTCAAATCATTATTAATTCATTATGCTTTAGAATTATGTTTTAATTTTGAATATGTATGTCAAACTCAGTAATATTTGCTTTAACAGAAAGGTTACAACTGGTAAAATAAAAGGTCCAGATGTTTAAAAAAATTGCATTAACTTGAAACAGTTTTAAAATTAACATTGTATTGCACTGCATTTCATTTTTTAAACAACTTTTACAATGTCTTTTTTAAAAAGTTTTGTATAATTTATGATATTTCCTCAAGCTCAAATAGATAAATTTCAAAGTGTTAACCACTACAAAACGTTTGTAGAGAATTTATTTTACCAACTTGAATAATTTTGATTAAAGAAAGTTTGAAGTATTGAAACAGAAAGAGATTGCTTATCAAAGTATAAAGCACAAAATAAAACTGTCAAAAACATTTTTTCTAAATAACCTCAAGTTAAAGGATTTAATCAGACAGATATTTAGCTTCAGCACTGAAAAAGTATGGCCGAGTCCTGTGAGACTGTTTTAAAATTTGCTTCCTACATTAAAAAATAAGCATGGGGCAGAAGTAAAACCTACCTACATTTCTTCCACAGTATGTAAACTAAAGAGTAAATGCGAAATGAAGAACTTTTACCGCACATAACTCAGTATTTTCAAAGGTGTCCAACCCTGCCCCCTTAATTTTGTATCAGAGGTGAAATTCACTTTAAACAGAAAGAGATTGCTTATCAAATGATAAATTTTGTACATTAAATCAATAATAAGTCTTGAAAAACAGTTTAATACTTACTAGAAGAAAAGAAATATCAAGAAAAAAAATTTGGTCCTAGTGCGGCTTGAACCTACACTCTCCTGAAAAATTAAAGTAGGTTTATAAGCAGGTTAATGATAGGAACTGAATACTCTTCAAAAGGAGGTTCACTATTATGGGTCCATTACCTTAAAGCTATTGACTCAATGTACATGATACAAATATGGACCTTTTGGTCAAAGTTTTTGAAATTTGAAGAATCTTGAAATGTATTTAGGGTGTATAAATTATATGTAATTATACAGTTTGTTGAAGGTAGATGTGAATCTTGCAATTATTTTAAGTACTGAAGAAGAACTACAAATTAAATGTTTATTGACTTTGTACATCATATTCATCAATTCATGTTATTCTGCAAAGTGCCCCATAATGTGATTCACAAATATTTTCTGGAAGGAAATTAAATGTGCCACACCATGAGAAAACCAACATAGTGGGTTTGCTGGTCTGGATCCATGCTGGTCACAAAGCCACTATGTTGGTTTTTCCATGGCACAGCTCAAATCGTCAACTTAGTTTGCTTGAACTCGACCAGACAAACAATATTTATTTGAGCTATCAGTGGTTTGAGCCAACAAAAAATATACATTATATAGATATTTTACTAAGACCTGACAGTGAGTTTGAGCAAATGGGTGGTATACCTGTTACTCTAGCTCAAGCAATCAGAGTTTGTCCCTATCTTTTTTTTCAGGGTCAAACCAGTATTTTCATATCGTAATGCATTTACTCTAAATGTGCAGAGAACCAGAATAAATTTAAGAAAATATAATCACTATGTATTCTGGAGGTATTTTGTTGACTTCCAGTTTTGATTTTATGCATAAAACATGCAGAAACATCATACTGCTCAAGATCTTATATAATTATCAATTATATTGTTATCAGAAAGTCACATTTCTATGCAATCATTGACAGCTATTTCACAAGTTCCCAGCACAGAACTGAAAGGTTGCTATAGGCTAACCACCAGCCACTGTGTTGTATAGTTTCTAGTCTTGAATCATTTTTGAGGCATTAATTGTTTATAAAATGTTTGCTAGATCTACTTAAAAAAATGTAATGATTATATCTGAAGAAGATTTATGTCTTCATTGTGTAACTTGTATTTTCAAAAGTCTTTATTAGCTCTGTATAGACTCTGGTGGTTTTACCAAAAGCATTGATCATCAGTTAAGTATACTGTGATGAGTGTTAGCAAAGGGACAGATATTTCCTGATGAAGTTAATTATGACATCTTGTAAATCTGAACAAAGTTGTCTACCTATGCATTTCCTTGAAGCTGCTGATGTACAAGGTTTTGTTTGCCTCACTCCAGCAGATGGCATAGGGATTTTTCAAATCCTTCAACACAACTTTTCCTCTAGTGCAGTCATTAGATATGTTTTGTATGTTACAGATTTTATCACGAAAATCGCTCAGGAAGAATGATCCATCTGCTAACATAGCAAGACCTACTGGAGCACCTAATACACTATAAGTACCTTTCACTTCACCTCGCCAGCTTAGCTGTATCATAGTTTTCTTTCCACTGTCAGGTACATAGATAGAGCTGCTGCTGGCTGTAACATACCATGGATAACTGAAAATATCTTCTCCTTTTGTATTTTTAGTGACTGATTTTAGTACTTTGCCTGCCAGATCAATGATCTAGAGTTTTGGTGGTGACTGAAATGATACTATGGGTTGTCTTTTGTAGCAGTGTATACCATAGCATTCTCCCTCAACTTTTATAATGTCTCTGCATTTTAGCCTGTTCGATGAAAATGTAGAAAACTGAATTTCTTTTGAAAATGGCAGTGTGACTGCTAGTTTGTCTTTTGAGACTGTAGTTACATCTCGAGACTCCTACTTAGTTTTAGTTGATCAGTGATGGAATAACTGTTGGTATTGATCATTTTGATTGACTTGTTTATTCCATCTGCAGCAGTAAGTATGTCAGATGTAGGAAGAGTCATTCCTGTTATCCAGCACTTTTCTTTATCTTGTGATGTACTCACACTGACTTCTCCCTTGTGTGAAATCTGTTTGGATTGTAGTTTGACTTGGACATTCATTGGTGGTTTTAATGCTTTTTTTGTTGTTAATGTTCCAAGAGATTTCCCATTTTCAAGAAGGGCAGATAAATCCAGATTTGGCTCAAAGCGGTATTCTTTCACATCAACAGCTGTTAGCTCAGAGATCTTTTTCTCATTCTCTTTGATCTAAGCTGCTTTGCAGTTTTCAGTTCCATGAACAGTGCAACTGCTTCTTTGGATGTGTTAAGTTGTTTAATGGAGTTAGATGATTCTTGAAGGTCTTTTATAACATTGTCACATGTTGCTTGTGATGCCTTAAGTCTTTGGTAATTGTCTTTTTCCAGAGTTCAAGTCTTTGGTAATTGTCTTTTTCCAGAGTTCTAGTTGCATTTTCAGCCTCATTTTCCATAGCATCCAACCATTGGTTGATTTCTTTCCTGAACTTTTTCATTTCTGCAAGAACATCTGTCGAAGAAGCATTATAGATTTTTCTGTCATTTTCTTCAGGTCTCAAGCTGTATCTTTATCAAGATTGTTCAAATTATCCCCCTAGGGTCAAATATGGCCCCGCCCCGGGGGTCCAAAGTTTTACATATACTTATATGGGGAAAACTTTTTCAACCAAAAGGAAAAACTTCAAAAAATCTTCTTTTCAAAAACCAGAAGCCCTAGAGGTTAGATATATGGTGTAAAGCATTGCCTAGCGGACCTCTACCAAGTTTGTTCAAATCATGACCCCCGGGTCAAAATTGAACCCGCCCCAGGGGTCACTTGATTTTACATAGGAAAATCTTCAAATTTTTTTAAAAAATAAACCAGAAGGCCTAGATCTTAGATATTTGACTTGTAGCATTGCCTAGTGGGCCTCTACAAAATTTATACAAATCATGACCCCTGGGGTCAAAATTGACCCAGCCCCAGGGTTCACTTAATTTTACTTAGGAAAATCTTCAAAAATTTCCTAAAAATAAACCAGAATGCCTAGAGCTTAGATATTTGACATGTAGCATTGTGTAATGGACCTCTAGAAAATTTATTTAAATTATGACCCCTCTGGGTCAAGATTGACCCCACCCCAGGGGTCACTTGATTTTACATAGTAAAATCTTCAAAATTTTTCTAAAAGTAAACCAGAAAGCCTAAATCTTAGATATTTGACATGTAGCATTGCCTAGTAGACTTCTACAAAATTTATTCAAATCATGACCCCCAGGGTCAAATTGACCCCGCCCCATGGGGTTACTTGATTGTAGATAGAAAAATCTTCAAAATTTTCTTAAAATAAACCAGAAGGCCTAGATCTTAGATATTTGACATGTAGCATTGCCTAGTGGACCTCTACAAAATTTGTTCAAATCTTGAACCCTCTCCCCTCCCCCTCTGGGTCAAATTGACCCAGCCCCAGGGGTCACTTGATTGTACATAAGGAAATCTTCATAAATTTGCTAAAAATAAACCAGAAGGCCTAGAGCTTAGATATTTGATATGTAACATTGCCTAGTAGACTTCTACAAACTTTGTTCAAATCATGACCCCCGGGGTAAAATTGGCCTCGCCCCAGAGGTTACTTGATTGTACATCAGAAAATCTTCCAAAAAATTTCTAAAAATCATCAGTTTGACATTTGAAACATGTAGCTCATATTACTCAGGTGAGTGATCCAGGGTCATCATGACCCTCTTGTTATTCATTTTCTTTGTTTAAATCTTGAAAAAGGATAATCTTTTGTGTTCTAACATCACATAGCAGGTGGGGGGCATTAGTTCAAAGCAAGTGACATTTTTGTAAATAAAGTATCTCATTATGTTTAATGATTGAGTTATATGTATTTATTATTGTTAGAAGTATTTGCTGTTTATGTGAACTTGAATGTCTTGGGGACATGTTATTACGTGTTATCTGACTGTTGTTTTTTTGTCAGTAAAATGTGTTATTAGGTATATCAAAGATTATTTTTTTCGTTTTATCACATACTATTTGCCCTTTTGGCATCACAAGTCTGCTATCAAAGTTTTTTGTATGTTTATTCAAGGTGAAAAGCAGTGCTGTACAGCAGAGGTAAGCTACACATTGGATGACCTGGAAAGTCGCCTTGACCTTATGATGGCCTCAGTCGATGCAATGTGTAAAGGATATTTACCAATGGAAGATGACCTCGATGATTATGATTGGTTGCTTAGCAACAGGGAGTTAGATTAAGAATAATGGATTCTGCACATGGATTATCACTGACATTCTGATTAATAGTAAAGCAGTCCTGCACATGTGAATGTAATGAAAAAAAAAAACAGATCGGATTAGAAAGAACATAAAAGACTAAAAGATTTTCACCTTATTTACTGTTTAATTCACCTTTTCTGTAATAAGGTTTTGGTTGATTTGAATTTCAATAAATAACTATTATACCATTTATGTTAAAAAATACATCTTATTCAAACTTTTTGATTTATATAGAGGATATTACATGAGTGTCTTTCCATATTGAATTTATGAAACGAGTTGAATAAAATAATAAAATGCGAGGCTCTACCGAGCATTTTATTAATTTTATTCAACGAGTTTAATAAATTCAATGTGGAAAGTTACAAATGTAATATTCTTTTTATCACAGGTTAGTTTTTCCTTTTAAAACATCAAAACTTCTACATTCTTTTACTATATAAACAAGTCAGTTTCACCAACGTCTCCTATACTTATAACGATGTTGACGTCAAAGCTTTATTACACTAGTCTATTATCATTTTTATTTAATGGCTTTTATTACACTCCCGCGACGTCAAACATGCGATAAAATATAATATTTTATGATAGTATAATATAAATGTTTTGATTAGTTTATTTACTGTCATAAAATGATTTTGTTGGGGAATTTTCCTTTGTATTTCTGGTATTTTTGACATAAAAAGCTGTATTTAGTTCTGTTGACTATAATAGTTTTATTTTAGTTAGAATCACCTCAACATTTTGTGATTTCTTTAATTTATTTTTCATTTAGGTTAAGTGGATCAAAAAGCCTGTGTACTTTATCAATGGTACAAATGTATATAAGAAACAGAGATATTTACAAGATGGAAAAAAGCAGGTTCTTTTTTTAGCTCACCTGTCACATAGTGACAAGGTGAGCTTTTGTGATCACCCGTCGTCCGTCGTCAGTCCGTCCGTGCGTGCTTGCGTCAACAATTTCTTGTCTGCACGATAGTAGTTTCATTTATAATTTTATTTTAACCAAACTTGCACACAACTTGTATCACCATAAGATTTCAGTTCTTTTATTTAACTGGCCAGATCCCATTATGGGTTCCAGAGTTATGGCCCCTGAAAGGGCCAAAATCAGCTATTTTGACCTTGTCTGCACAATAGCAGCTTATTTATGATTTGATTTACCACTGCACACATTTATCACCATAGATGTTTCTTGACTGGCATTCCATAGTCCATATGCCTTAAGGCAAAATACTATTGACTTCTGCCAATAGCATTCATTTTGATGATTTAACCAACTTGCACACACTTGTACACTAATCTTGTTCTTCTTGAACTGACTAGATTCCATTATGGGTTCCAGAGTTATCGCCCCTGAAAGGGCCAGAATTAGCTCTTTAGACCTTGTCTGCACAATAGCACTTCATTTATGATTTGAATCAAACTTGCACAAAACTTGTTGCAAAGATCTCAGTTCCTTTTTGAACCGGCCAGATCCATAAGGGTTCCAGAGTTATGGCCCTAAAGGGCCAAATAGCTATTTGACCTTTCTGCACAAAGCAACTTCTTATGATTTGTTTTAACCAAACTTGCACCAACTTGTATCCACAACTGGTTCTTTGAACTGGCCAGATTGCATCATGGGTTCTAGAGTTATGGCCCCTGAAAGGTCCAAAATTGGCTACTTTGGCTTTTGCAGCCATATAAAGACTTAATTTATGGTTTCTTTTTATACAAACTTCCAAAATATCTTCAACAACAATAAATCTTGGATTCCATGACAAATAAGATCCAATCGTAGGATATTTTATATCTGATTACCTCCCCTGATTGTAGTCAAAATGGATTTATATCAGTAAGTACTTATAGGACTTATTTGAAATTTCATTATTGTCATTAGTTGGACTGAGCCAATCAGGGTAGATAACCATGGACTGATTTTATGTCAAATTACCTCCCGTTATTAGTCCCCTACTGGTTGAAAACCAGTTTCGGGGACTATAGGAATGCGCTTTTCCGTCATTCTGCCCATCTGCAATTTCGTGTCCGGTCCATAACTCTTTTTATTCATGAAGGGATTTTAATATTACTTGGCACAAATGTTCCCCATGATGAGACGACGTGTCATGCGCAAAACCCGGACCCCTAGCTTAAAGGTCAAGGTCACAATTGAAGGTCAAAGGTCAACAGGGCTTTTTTCCTGTCCGGTCCATAACTCTCCCATCCATGAAAGGATTTTAATATCACTTGGCACAATTGTACCTCGTAATAAGATGATGTGTCATGCACAACTTTGAGACCCCTTGCTCAAAGGTCAAGGTCACACATAGCAGTCAAATGTTAACATGGCATGAACAGGGTCTGTTTCGTGTCCGGTCCATAACTCTTTCATCCATGATGTGATTTTAATATTACTTGATACAAATGTTCCCCTTGATGAGACGACATGTCATGTACAAAACCTGCACCCCTAGCTCAAAGGTCAAGGTCACAATTTGAGGTCAAAGGTCAACAGGGCTTTTTTCCTGTCCGGTCCATAACTCTCCCATCTATGAAGGGATTTTAATATCAATTGGCACAATTGTACCTCATAATAAGACGATGTGTCGTGCACAACTTTCAGACCCCTAGCTCAAAGGTCAAGGTCACACTTAGCAGTCATATGTTAACATGTCATGAACAGGGTCTGTTTCCTGTCCGGTCCATAACTGTGTCATTCATTAAGGGATTTCAATATTAATTAGCACAGGTGTTCCCCATGTCATGTGCAAATCCCGGAGCCCTTGCTCAAAGGTCAAGGTCACCATTGGGGGTCAAATGTCAGTAGGGCTTTTTTCCTGTCTGGTCCATAACTCTGCCATCCATGAAGGGATTTTGTTATTACTTGGCACAAATGTTCCTCATGATGAGGCAACATGTCTTGCGCAAAACCCGGACACCTAGCTCAAAGGTCAAGGTCACAATTGGAGGTCAAAGGTCAATGGTTTTTTTTCCTGTGCGGTCCAGAACTTTGTCATCCATCAAGGGATTACAATATTACTTGGCATAAATGTTCCCCATGATAAGACGACGTGTCGTGCGCAACACCAAGAACCCTAGCTTTAAGGTCAAGGTCACACTTTGAGATCAAAGGTCAATAGGATTTTTTTCCTCTCTGGTCTATAACTTTGTCAAGCAAAACAGGATTTAAATATCAGTTGGCACAAACATTTCCCTTGATGAGACAACATGTTGTGCGCAAAGCCCCGGCTCTAGATCTAAGGTCAAGGTCATACTTAGAGGTCAAATTCAAGAATGACTTTGTCTGAAGCATTTCTTCTTTATGCATTGAGGGGATTTTAATGTAACTTGGTACAAATGTTCACCACTATGAGACAATTGTTGCATGCCAGAACCAGGTCCCTAGGTCTAAGGTCAAGGTCATACTCAGAGGTTAAAGGTCAAATTCAAGAATGACTTTGTCCGGAGCATTTCTTCTTCATGCATGGAGGGATTTTGATGTAACTTGGCAGAAATGTTCACCACTAGGAGGCACACTTTTTTTAGAATTATGTCCCTTTGTTGTTACTATAAATAGATTATATTGTAACTTTTTTATTACTGGCCGCAGGGAAAAATTGAGACCACTTTTCTGTGGTACAACATGCACGGTACATCCAAATTTTAGGTGTATTTTGATCTATCTCTACCTGGTAAAGAGTTTCTTGTGGACTTATATTTTATAGATTTTTTTATATTTTTTTTTAGGGTTAATTTCACTTTGTTGTTACTATAAATAACTTTTATGATAACATTTGTATGATTGGCTAAAAAAATTCCAAATGAAAACAACTGTACGTTTTTATATAATTATGCAAATTTTAATCCAAGTGCTTTGTTATATTATATTGTATATATAGTACAATATTGTTTATACATCATTGACAGATATCAGTTCATTATGTTATACTGCAGTAGAGAAAATTAGGTGCCTTCCAGTAGGGGACTTTGTATTGCATGGCAATACTTCATTCACTTGTTTCAAATTAAAATGGGTATATCTCCGTAACCAATGAAGATACTGATCTGAAATTTCATTTATGTCAACAGATTTATTTGGCAGATCCTTCTTTTGTTCACTTTCAACAGTTTTCTTTTTAATTACTTCCCTTTTATGTTACTATAGCTTATTTTTGGTAACTTTTTTATTATTGGCCCTAGGGAAAAACCGAGACCACTTTTCTGTGGTATAACATGGATGGTACCTCCAATTTTTAGGTGTATTTTGACATATCTGTACCTTGTAAGAATTTTTTTTTCTTTTTGGTTAAATTTCTTTCCTTTGTTGTTCCTGTCCTTTGAACTTAGATATTTTTTCTGAGGACCTTTTTGTCCTCAAGTGCAATGATTACAGGTGAGCGATATAGGGCCATCATGGCCCTCTTGTTTAATGTTTCGTTTAGCATTGCAACAGCAAAAATTATAGGTTATATGGCGACTTTTCAGCTTTGATGTCATGGAAAGACCCTAGGTGCCCCTCCATGCATTATATCCATCAGGAGCATGCACCTGAGTAGAACCACTGATCTACTATAATCCTCTCACATCAAAAATTTAATGCCTTGGCCAGATTGAGGCTAGAACTCAAGTCAATGAAGGGCAAGTGATTTGAAGTCAGTGACCTTTACCACTTGGCCACAAAGACCCTGTATCGCTCACCTGACCTAAAGGTCATTAAGATTAACATTCTGACCAAGTTTCATTTAGATATGGTCATAAATGTGGTCTCTGAAGTGTTAACTAGCTTTTTCTCTGATTTGACCTGGTGACCCCACATTACCCAGATTCCAACTTGACCTAAAAATCATCAAGATTAACATTCGAAGTTTTATGAAGATACTTTTTCTTTTATTTAACGTTGCACCGACACATGATAGGATGAAGTTATAAATTTGGCCTCTAGAGTGTTAACAAGCTTTTCCTTTGATTTGAGCTAGTAACCTAGTTTTTGACCTCACATGACCCAGATTCAAACTAGACCTTAAAACCATCAAGACTAACATTCTGACCAAGATTCATGAAGATACAGTCATAAATGAGGCCTCTAAAGTGTTAACAAGCTTTTCCTTTGATCTGACCTGGTGACCTAGTTTTTGACCCCAGGTGACCCAAAATCAAACTCTTCAAGATTTTATTGAGGGTAACATTCTGACCAAGTTTCAATAAAATTGGGCCAAAATGATGACCTCTGAAGTGTTAACAAGCTTTTTCTTTTATTTGACCTGGTGACCTAGTTTTTGACTCAAGATGACCCAATATCGAACTCTTCTAAAATTATATTGAGGGTAACATTCTGACCAAGTTTCATTAAGATTAGGCCAAATTTGTGACCTCTTTTGAGTGTAACAGTCAAATTGTTGACGGCGGACGGACGTCGGACACAGGGCGATCACAAAAGCTCACCTTCGAGCACTTTGTGCTCAAGTGAGCTAACAACAACATTATGCGATGGAGTTAGATATGACAACTGCAATATTGTGTTATAGTGTGTTTATTTTCGTGACTTTGATCAAGGTTCACAGTGAGGTAGAGTGAGATGACAAAGTAGACTAGACCAAGAACAACAAAACTAAACTAAGCTCTAGACTAAACTATCTATAAACAAGTCTATATGTTCTATCTTACAATATTTCATATCTTAACAACTGTACAGCTAAAGAATGTATAAATCTTCATAATTTAAAGCATTACTTTTCCGGACATTTTTAAATTACTGTTTGACCCACCTAATCTTAACAGGTTTTTGTGAATTGTGGCTTTATTTTGCAACATCCGCAAGATTACTGCATTTTTAAGGTTTCCAAGAGTGGCAATAGGTGGCAAGGAATTCTGCCTTTGCGACCGTTGCAGACTAAAATCAGCCTGCATGTTACATGACAAGGTAGATCAAACAGCAGTATATCTAATGATCTTGTTTCGTGTAATCTTGAGCTCCATCTGATTTCAACCAAGCAGTTTACCAGAATACATACAACAGCAATGTTTGTTTCTAACCTTATTTTATAACTCTTGGTTTTAGTACTGTAAAATAGAAATTTCCATGCGAGATTTATTATTACTATATTTGGTAAATGGTTGTGGAAAATAAATACTTGTGAAGTGCTTTTATAATATTGTAGTCCTTCATATACCACATTGCCAACATTCTACCTTCTTAAATTCTAATTTTACAAACAGTAAAAACTTTTAGCCTCATGAAAATATCTAATTTTACAGTATATTCAATACTCATTCAGTCTAGCTTTGCACCTCCCTGTTAATAGGAATAAAAATTTTCCTCCAAACCTGGTTAAAACACATGTAAGGGGACAGTAAATTAATTAAAGACTGATAAAAGTAAAATATAGAAATATATAAAAGTCTCTCATTCATCCAGCAAATTCAACATTTTGACATATTATATCAATATGACACAAGCTATTGCAACAGAATTTAAACAATTTAAAAAAAAACCTGTGAAATTACGAGTCATTTTGTTTTTAGGTAACAGTGCATTTATTGCTGGACTTATAACAGAATGCTGCATTCAAATTATGTAACAGTACAAAACTGGTTTAACATTACATATCCAGTATCTACAAGATGGTTGGTAATACAAGTTGTCCTATTTTTTCAAACTCCATATTCATGAGGAAATTTCATATGCTGTGACATCATTTTAATCATTGTCATATTATAAGTCCATAAACATTTTTTTTCAATTTTACCAAAATAAAAAGTGTATAATTATCGTTAACTATAAATATCCTTCCATAAATGATGAGCTTTGTATTGAGAAATATGCACTTGTTCTTTCGTAAGAGTAGTATTGCTCTCCTCAAGCCATGCAAAGCCCGCCCGCTTAGCTCAATAGGGAGAGCGCAGACCTACAGATCACGGGATTGTGAGTTCGAGCCCTGGGCGAGGCATGTGTTCTCCGTGACGATTTGATAAAAGACATTATGTCTGAAATCATTCGTCCTCCACCGATTCATGTGGGGAAGTCTGCAGTTACTTGCAGAGAACAGGTTTGTACTGGTACAGAATCCAGGGACGCCGGTTAAGTTAACTGCCTGCCGTTACATAACTGAAATACTGTTGAAAAACTATGGTAAACCCAAAACTAACAAACAAAATCAAGTCATGCAATATGTCTAAGTCCTGCAGTATGTCCTCCAGTAATACAATATGTTATTTCTCAATACAAAGCTAAACTATTACAAATAGATATTGCTGGTTCAATGTGGTTTAATAAGACAATTTAAAGTACAACCAGAAAATAGTTTCAGTTTAATCTGTCAATGGACATTTGTAGTTGGTTTACAATAATAAGGAATAAAAAGGTTAATAATGAGTACAAGTCCTGTTGCTAAGTATTTACCTAAAAACTGGTGCAACCCTATGTTGAGAAACAAAATTTACTTTACAATACAAATATATAACAAAAATGTAAACAAAAAATCACAATTAGAACAAAATGGAATACACAAAAAAAAAGACATGTGAATGTATTGAAGTTACTTTAACAAAATAAAATTAAAACAAAACAACAAAAGAGACTCAAAGCAAAATTAGTTTTCCATTTGAACAACAAAGGTATGGAAAAATAGAATTTTGGTGATATGTTATTCTTAACTGTACAAACCAAGATATACAAAATATGTCCAAAACAACTTTCTTACTACACTTAAGTGAAAAGATGAAATGGCTGTTCTAGGCAATATCATTTTATAAAAGTCTTGCTTTATATGCCGTCACATTTATCACTCAATACAATGTTTTGACTCGTAAGTGCAATTTGAAAACACTACAAAAAATTACACTACCAGAAGCAAATAAATGGTTATTCTGCATTCAGCCCTTCTAGAAATTGAGATGTAAATTAGCAAATTCCTTCTTGGTGTAAAAAATAAACCTTCTAAAATCATCGGAAGAAGATAACACCTACGTAAAGAATTCCTAAAAACTGCAAAAAAAATATATTGGACTACCCTGTCTTTTACAATAACTTCTCTCAAACAAGCTGCTAAAAATATTGCACTGGACTATTCATGAATGAAAACAAGCAAAATAAATGCAGAAGAATTAAGGTATTGGGCCCACGATGACACTTGGCAATTTACCTGTAACTAGAAAATGCTTTTGTAAAAAAGTGCATGTCTCCCCCAATGCAAAGTCCTATAGGCAAGAAGTCAATAAGGGTCAGGAGCGAAAGTCAAAGAGACACTGATGGTTGGCTGCAATAGGGATCATCTACTTGGCATGTCCAGTCATCCCGCTAAATTTCAACACTCGTGGCCTAGTGGTTTTCAAGTCACTGTTCAGGCTCCTGTGACCTTGATCTTTGATCAAGTGACCTCAAAATAAATAGGGGTCATCTACTCTGCATGTCCAATCATCCTATTAAGTTTCAACATTGTAGGTCAAGTGGTTCTCAAGTTATTTCCAAAAAATGATTTTACATGAACAGGCCACTGTGACCTTGACCTTTAATAGACTGACCCCAAAATCCTTAGGGTCATCTACTCTGCATGTTCAATCATCCTATGAAGTTTCAACATTCTGGGTCAAGTGGTTCTCAAGTTATTGATCGGAACTGGTTATCAATGTTCAGGCCCCTGTGACCTTGACCTTTAATGGAGTGACCCCAAAAACAAGGGTCATTTACTCTGCATAAACAATCATCCTATGAAATTTCACCATTCTGTGTCGAGAGGTTTTCAAGTTATTGATTGGAAATGGTTTTCCATGTTCAGGCCCCTGTGGCCTTGACCTTTAACAGAGTTTCCCTAAAATCGTTAGGGTTCATCTACTCTGCATGACCAATCATCCTACGAAGTTTCATCATTCTGGGTCAAGTGGTTCTCAAGTTACTGACCGGAAATGGTTTTCAATGTTCGGGCCCCTGTGACCTTGAGCTTTCACAGAGTGACCCCAAAATCGTTAGGGGTCATCTACTCTTTATGACCAATCGTCCTATTAAGTTTCAACATTCTGGGTCAAGTGGTTCTCAAGTTACTGACTGGAAATGGTTTTCAATGTTCAGGCCCCTGTGACCTTGACCTTTAATGGAGTGACCCCAAAATCGATAGGGGTCATCTATTTTGCATGTACAATCATCCTATGAAGTTTCAACATTCTGGGTCAAGTGGTTCTCTAGTTATTGATAATAAATGGTTTTCAATGTTCAGGCCCCTGTGACCTTGACCTTTGACAGAGTGATCCCATAATCAATAAGTGTCATCTACTCTTTATGACCAATCATCCTATCAAGTTTCAACATTCTGGGTCAGGTGGTTCTCTAGTTATTGATTGGAAATGGTTTTCAATCTTCAGGCCCCTGTGACCTTGACCTTTGACGGAGTGACCCCAAAATCAATAGGGGTCATCTACTCTTCATGACCAATCATCCTATGAAGTTTCAACATTCTGGGTCAAGTGGTTCTCTAGTTATTGATCGGAAATGGTTTTCAATGTTCAGGCCCCTGTGACCTTGACCTTTAATGGAGTGACCCCAAAATCGATAGGGGTCATCTATTTTGCATGTACAATCATCCTATGAAGTTTCAACATTCTGGGTCAAGTGGTTCTCTAGTTATTGATAATAAATGGTTTTCAATGTTCAGGCCCCTGTGACCTTGACCTTTGACAGAGTGATCCCATAATCAATAAGTGTCATCTACTCTTTATGACCAATCATCCTATCAAGTTTCAACATTCTGGGTCAGGTGGTTCTCTAGTTATTGATTGGAAATGGTTTTCAATCTTCAGGCCCCTGTGACCTTGACCTTTGACGGAGTGACCCCAAAATCAATAGGGGTCATCTACTCTTCATGACCAATCATCCTATGAAGTTTCAACATTCTGGGTCAAGTGGTTCTCTAGTTATTGATCGGAAATGGTTTTCAATGTTCAGGCCCCTGTGACCTTGACCTTTGACGGAGTGACCCCAAAATCAATAGGGGTCATCTACTCTTCATGACCAATCATCCTATGAAGTTTCAACATTCTGGATCAAGTGGTTCTCTAGTTATTGATCGGAAATGGTTTTCAATGTTCAGGCCCCTGTGACCTTGACCTTTGATGGAGTGACCCCAAAAACAATAGGGGTCGTCTACTCCAGCAGCCCTAAAACCCTATGAAGTTTGAAGGTTCTAGGTCAAATGGTTCTCCAGTTATTGCCCGGAAATGAAGTGTGACGTACGGACGGACAGGGCAAAAACAATATGTCTCCTTGGGGAGACATAATTACGTATCCTCATTACCGATATGCAATTTGGCATTGCTTGGACCTAAATAGCTCAACACGTGGTTTTCAGTAACAAAATGGAGACTGGCAAAATTGCTTACAGAGAATACGTTATTTGCCAGCTGTCATTATGGGTCCTTTCCCTTGGCTTCAAGACTAGAAAAATTACACTGGCAAGCAAGAAAATGATTGCAAGCAAAAGAGATGAAATGTGCAAGATACAAAATTTGAAAATGATATAATTCTATGTAATAAATATCTCTTATAAATATAAATAATAATATATCTCTTTTTCTTTTTGATATTCAAATTCCTGAGGGGTGGTAGCAGTGGGATTTCCAACAGTATATTTTGTAGTCTACAACATGCTGTAATTGAAGTAGGAAATTTGGGGTTAAAGTATAAACTGCTTAGGTTTTTAACATTTACTACAACAACTATTTTCAAAGTGCCGATTTTTCCGTTGTTTTTTTTTTTCAAACGCCTCAGCTTATTACACCATCTTGGAACTCTCTTATAATTAGGAACATCTGATTTTGTTCAAAAATGTATGTTTTATGGTGTCACTATACTTTACTGTGCTGTTAGTAAGTGCATAGGTGAGTTAATACTAATGTGGTAGTAGTTAATGAGAGTTTTTGATTTCAATATGTGTATGAGTTTACATATGTGTAGTTAATCCAAATACAGAAATGTTTGCTAAATAATTCTGATAAATTTAATCAAGCTGCAACCTACAGGTAACTTTTCACATTAAAAACTTCAGATTTTAATTTCATTAGTGTATACTTTGAACATTTACAGCTAAATTGGTTGAATACCTTGTATCAGTCAGAATTTTATGCCTTAAGACATTTATCAAAAGAAAGAATGAAATCCTTTAACATATGCATACCCATCCACATATGAAATTGCATTTTCTATTGTATATGAAAAAAATAAATATGTCATGGTAAGCATGTTTTGTAATCTTTTTTTTTTTAAACCATAACCAAGTAATCTACCATAACCAAGTAATATGTCTTAAGATATTCTCTCCACATACTTGTTTTTGTTGCCCACTCACAAATTCAGTTGCTTAAAATCAACTTATGTGTGTTTACCATTATTAGTATTTGCAAGCTTTGTTAGTAAGTAAACAGGTCATATAGATAAGTGTACTTATAAGTACAATTACTCAACACAACTAATATTGCTGTTCAATTATAAAAACAATTTGGCTGCATGTCTAAAATGACAAAGTGCAATGGATATAATTTCACTAACCTTTTGTATTTTTATAAATAGCACGTATTTTTCACAAGGCCATTTATCGTGAGTATTCTACCTCGTAAAACCATTTCAGTTTTAAAAATTGTGAAATTTTTGTCTCTCAAAAATATCTGTTTTTACAGTACCCCTTCAAACAAATAAAGTTGAATATATTTATAATGGATTTTAGAAACAACAGCATTTTAGTGCCTTAAACTAGAAACGTTTTGGTAAGTTATGCTCATATGCAACATGTAAAACATAAACATATCATGTAAATTAGAGTGACAATGTGTAACATTATATAAATATACACAACACAATATTATGCATTGATAATGTAAAGCGAAATGGGAATGAGAATTTATACAATGTTTGTCATTGGTATGAATAATTTAAATGAATGACAAAAATATTACACTAAACAAAATTCAAACAATTTTAAGGTTAAATTATTTACATACTTTAACAAAACCTCAAGACTGTCGTAATTTCAATAGTTTATGTTCATTATATCAGTAAAATACAGACCAAATCTTCACTAAAATCCATGTTGGCTGTTTTGACAGTTGGTATCTTGGTGATAAATATAACTCAAACTATCATATCACAATGTTTAATTTACAATGTACAAAAAAGTGGGCCTCCTATAGCACCATTTGGGTAAAAATTTGGGAAAAGTAAACCTACAGCCTATGTAAACATTCCATTTTGATGCATAGCTTGTATTTTGGCAAAACCATGATGAATATGGACTGCAAGATTATTTCTGAAAACTTCACATGTGAATACAAGCAATACATTGTAAATATTAAATGAGCTACGCCATGTGAAAACCAACATATTGCGTTTGCTACCAGCATGGATCCAGACCAGCCTGCGCAACCATGCAGTCTGGTCAGGATCCATGCGGTTTCTCTAATTACAATAGGCTTTGAAAGCAAACAGTTTAGATCCTGACCAGACGGCACAGATGTGCAGGCTCGTCTGGATCCATGCTGGTTGCAAATGCACTGTTGATTTTCTCATGGCGCGGCTCAAATGGATTTCTTTGGCTTTTTCCTATGTAACATATTGCACATAATTACTGCTTGTCTTTTCATTTTGTTTCAAAGAACAAAAATACAAAAATTTTTAATTGCATTGTAAGTCACAACAGTTCCCTTACACAGCAAATTAATTCTTAAATAAATCCACTGCTTTCTGATTTAATACTTTTATACATAATTATACTTTCTCAATTTTGACTAATTCAGGAACCACAACTATGGACTATCTCATTTCTGAAGATGGCATAGATTTATAATGAACCCAAAGAACAAATACTCCAAAATTACTAAGACGACACTGTCAATTTTCTACTCAATTTTTCGCGATTTCGAGTAGCTAATGGGCCATAATACCAGAACAACAGAAACAATATGGCTGCTGAGATATTACGCATATTAATATTCTGTGACATCAGCTAAGAACTGCTCAAGTTAAAAAACCAGTAACTTAATTACACAACCCGCAGGTAATTTCCATAGTTAATACTGTCAAGATGGACATATAAAATGAAGATACAAATGCACCAGAGCCTGACCTGCAACTCTTAAATTGTACACCGATATACTGAAAGATTCTTCCTATTCTCCTGCAACTAACACTAGACAGACCAGACTTTCTTTAGTTCTAAGCTAAAACCAAAACAACAAATACCAATAATAATATCTAAATAATCCAATTTCTCATGTCCATACTGTAAAATCGTTTTGTTTGCATAAAATTTGTGGTGTTAACTGGAATGGCTATTCTTCTGGAACATGGATAGATCTATCAAAGCTTTACAAAAATACAATACAAGAAACAAATCCTTGATGGCACTTAATTTCATGAATTGAACCTAGCTCCAAAGAATAATAATTTTTATTTTTCAACTATTTGTGTAATGCTGTATGTTAGAAAAAATAATCTAATACTGGTTGTATGTGTGAATGGGGGTAGAGGTTTTGTTACCATCTTAACAATTACCCTTGAGTCGAATATTCAGTCAGACATTGTGTTAAGGTAAATATACTGAAACGAAGTAAATTATAGCAAACAATCATTACAGTACAAAGAGGAGATTCTGTCACAGAGATTCTTGAAATTAATGACAGTAAATATCTACACAGAGATCTTAACTAATGTTAGATTTAAGGCTAAGCAAAAACATGCATTCAAGTAACACTGTACATTAAAATATAAAAGTATAAGTTTATAGGTAATCCCTTTCAAAATATTACTGTTTTTACTGGGAAATCATTCATATTTGTGGGGAATCATTTTAATGGATTTCATAGTTAGACAAATCCAAGCTATCGAATCACAACAATCCATAGCAGTTTCCATTTATTTTATCTTTAACGTTGAAATAAACTTAGTTATTTATGTCCCTCCATGAAATAGTTATTTCTGCCAAAACCACGAAATTATACGACCACACAAAATTGAAAGATTTCACAATATCCTGATACAGTAACTGTAAAAAGTATAATTATAAAAATGTTTTCGGTATCACAACAGAAAGACTGTGTTACAAGCAAGTACCTTGTGATAAATAAATTATTATGCGAGACAAATCCATATATAATCTAAGTCATACATGTATTTATCTTCAGCATTCTCTGAGTGATTAACATATGTGTACTTATATGAGACATGTATGTTTTTACCTCAGACATGTATGCAATTAATCTATGAAATGTGTTTAAATACAAAACATACAGTACATTAGACATATGTGTGTATTTATCTATGGCAAAAGTGAATTTATACAAAACATAAATATATTTATGTTAAAACATATTTCTAATTGTCTACTGAAAATAATACCTGTATATAATTTATATCCAAGACAAATCTCGACCCATTAGTGCATCAAGGTGCTATCTGCATTCATTATTTAATTGTAAATAGCACCTTGATGCACTAATGGGTCGATCTGTAACAATGTAATAAGTACAGATAAAATGTTCTTTTTTAAGTAAAATTTTACGAAATTGCAACACCAGATTTACTCCAGTTATTCAATAAGAGCAAAACATTTTTGAATACATGTCAATATTTCAAGACATTTTCCAGAAACACTGAATTACGGTTTCTTTCCATTACCAAATAATCTCTAGCCCAATAAAATATTCTCCTGCTACACCTTGATTATCCAAAGGCTCAAATAAAACATTTATGTTTTTTTTTGCATCATCCTGCCCACTGTGTTTGCTGCTGTCTGGTTCATCCCTTTACATACCAACACGATACCACATCTGCATTTCCCTAACTTGACGCACAAAGAAATAAGCCAACAAAATACCAACAATCTGAAATATACAGATTTCATTCCAATCAAATATATTTCTTCAACTACAAAATTGACATGAATTTCTAAAATACAATAAAACAACTGGGTCATGATGACCCTTTATCGCTCAACTGTTAAATTTTGCCTTGGAATCATCAAGATAAACATTCTGACCAAGTTTCATGAAGATAGGGTCAAAAATGTGGCCTCAAGTGTTAACAAGCTTTTCCTTTGATTTGACCAAGTGACCTAGTTTCTGACCCCTTATGACCCAGTTTTGAACTTGGCATAGGAATCATCAAGATAAACATTCTGACCAAGTTTCATGAAGATAGGGTCATAAATGTGGCCTCTAGGGTGTCAACAAGCATTTTCTTTGATTTGACCTTGTGACCTAATTTTGGAACCCACATGACCCAGTTTTGAACTTGGCCTACAGATCATCAAGATAAACATTCTGTGCAAGTTTGTATCAAATCAAAGCATAAATGATACCTCTATATGGCTGAAAGGGCCAAAATAGAAGACAACAACATGACTAAGTATTAAATGACAGAGTTATGGTATTTGTAGGTGATATATTTATTCTCTACCAATACAAATCTGGAATTAAAAAAAATAATCATTCATTTATTTATAAAAATTAAAAATACTGTCAATGTCTTTTGTAGAGGGTCATTGAATGAACTATTCTGTGAAGCTATTTCAAAACTGGACAAGTATTTTGGTGGAGATGTTGCTACAATATTTTTCTACTATCAGCCTGGACAGTTGCTACTGAGTGAAACTGATTTTAAAACTTTTGATGATGTCCATACGAAGACAAACATGCAAAATTCCATCACTTTCCATGAAATAGTTTCAGAGGAGATACTGTTAGAAGAAAATTTGTTTGACGATGACAAGTAGATGCCAGATGGTGAGTGGTCACAATAGCTCATCACGAGCAATATGTGCTTCACAAAGTTGATGCCAATTATATCACTTTATGAAAACATGTTGTATGTATCATGTGTACAGTCGAAATTAAAACAAAACTAAATTTCTTTGGTACATTACTAAAAAATGCTGAACAACAAAAATTTCTTAATATATAGCTGTTGTTCAGTTTCCACCATTTTCAAACAACTATATCGCAACAAGGATAAAGCAATGTTTAGTGGAATGCAGATATCTCACATAAAAATAAAATGCTTAAAATAGATCAAGACAAACTGAACAAGATCCCCAATGTCTAAAATGACAAGTTATTTACAAGGATGCATCAAAGTAAACATGTTTTGTTTGATTGTGCTTAACACGGTTTTTCAAAAGCATTTAAATAGCCTTCCCACTTTGCTGAAATGGGAAATGACAGATCTACAGATCCAGGGATCATGAGTTTGATTAGAGATAAGACATCGTGTCTGAAATTTTTTGTCTTCCACATCTGATTCATGTTGGGAAGTTACTTGCAGAAAACAGGCTTGTACTGGTACAGAATCCAAGAACACTGGTTTACAGCCTAGGTTAACTGCCCATTCTCGCATAACTGAAATACTGTTGAAAGATGGCACTAAACTTAAAACAGACAAGCATTTCAATTATGTAACAGTGATCAGCTAATCTAATTGCTGTTCCTGGATTCTGCACTTTTAAGTGAATTCACTTATTCTCTGCAAATAACTAACATATTTCTCTTATGATTTAGAGCTGACAGGCATGTATCTTTGACATGTTCGAACTGTCATGAGAAACATGTGCCACACCCTGTATCGAACTCTCAATCCCTAAATCTTATAGTCTTTTGCTCTACCTAATATGCTAACAGAGCGGGAAAGAGAACAATAAATCAACAGTTTGACGGAAAATTCTCATAATTAGCTAAACCTACAGAACCACTTTTCTGTTAATCACTAAAACATTTTACCTGTGGAATAGCAGATCCAAGTCCCACAATGCCAACCATATCTAGATTCCAGCTCAGCCATGCCAGGAATGTATCTGTACAACCCATTGTGTTTATCTTGTCTACAGGCATCTGTATTGATACATATGGAATAAATATTCATACATTTTATATGTCAAAATAGTAAAAGTGGAAACTCCACAGACTGCTAAGAAAACAAAAATGAAAATGTTGCAGGCTCAGTTGAAAAGAAACGACGAAAAACAAGTTGAAATATGGGTAGGAATTACCCAAACAACTTGCTGACAAATATATGGCTTAAAATGATTTGCACCTAAATGTCAAGTAGTGACAAGTATAGTACTTTGTCTGTGCAAATTTATTTATTATTTACTTCATCTTTACTTTCAAAACTAAGACAGAAATTTAATCGAACGATGTTACATCATAACTGGGACATGTTACAGATGAGCCGGACTTTTCCCTTAAAATCTGCTGTCATTTGGTCCACAGGCAAGTATTCAGACAAAATTATTTACATCACCACTAAACAGTCCCAATCAAAACATAAAGTTTAGTTACCAGTACTTACAGATGAATTAAATCTTGTCCCATATCCACAATTCACTTTGAATGCACCTTCCTACAATCAAAAGAATAATTACAATGGATAAAATAAGTATATTAATTAAAGAAATCAAATACATTGTATTCCAGATAGGGTGCCATCATTTCTGTTTTATAGAATTAAAGTTACTGTTAACCTTAGGTAGCATGATCAGACAACTAATAACTAAATCAAGGCCATAGATAGCACTACAAACTCTCGTGAGTTAATTAACTTAGATTACACCAAAGCCACACAAGAGAAGTAAAATGATTAGCTTTAAAGTGTGGATAAAGACTCCGGGTGCACCTTTAGGCATTACTTCAGGTGTCTGAGGCCGGCAAAGTGGAACCACCAGCCTTCCATAAGTCAGCTGGATGGCTTCCTCACATGAAGGCATTCTACACCCCATGAGAGGTTTCGAACCCAAAGTGATGTAGGACAAGTGATTAGAAGTGACCAGCAACCTTAATTACTTGGAGGTTCCATGTTAGATAAGACTACTCACAATGAATTTCCACATATATACTCCACACAGCCTCTTCTATCTGACCAGACAACAAATTTTTACCTAAGATTTTGTACATAATAATCCACATTCCTAAATGACTATATTTCAATAACACTGCCTACTTTCCAATAACGATTTTTTTGTTGTTGTTTAATGTCACACCAACAGTTATAGGTCATATGGTGACTTTTCCAGCTTTTTATGGTGGAGGAAGACCCCAGGTGCCCCTTGGTAATTATTTACCAGGCAGGCACCTGGGTAGAACCACAGACCTTCCATGAGGCAGCTGGATGCCTTCCTCGCATTAAGAATTCTACACCCTTAGTGAGGCTTGAACCCAAATAAAGTGATTTGAAGTTGGAGGCCTTAACCACCCCTTTTCAACAATAAACAGGATACTCAAATCCCTCACCTGGGGAAAGAACCACAAAATATTACTGTTTGTAAGATTTCCAAATGCAATGAGAATGTACATATTTTTTTCTAAGCCTTGCACTCCGGGAGATTTTATTATTTTTCAACAGCCCCAAAACAATTGATAAATCAATTAAATGACCTCAGGCTAACGCTTTGAACAAAACTGAGACAGTTTCAAATAAGGATGCTACACAGATAAATTCATGACAATCTATATAGTAGTTTCAAAGTAGAATTTGAATTTCTAAGTCAATGCCAAATGCCAGACATACTGGTCACACCATAATCCTCACTGCTCACCTGTAAACCTTAAGCTTCAGTCAGTTAAACTTAACCCTGCTAAACTTCTAAAATGGACTGGTCTATCATCCAGTTTGAGCAATACCACTTTTTATTCAAAGGAGTGTTCATGGTGTGCTGGCTGATCTTGGTCTGCACTAGTCGCAACAGCAAAATCATTTGCCGCCAGCAGGCTAAAGGCTAAAAAGAAATACTACAGAAAATTAAGATGAATTACCTTAGGTTTTTTACAGCAGGACCATGGAACTCCACACTGCTGAGGTAATACTGATCCACACATGTACTGCATATTTTTATCATAATCCATGTAGGAATCAAATCCACAGCAATGAAACTGAAGAGTATTTGTAAACACTATTTATCAACCATGACTCCTCCAAAAGGCAAAATATTACATAAACATATGTATTGAAGACATTCATTCATATATTAATTTGCATACAGTTACATATGACTGGAACTAACATGTGTAAGATAACTTGAAGAATTTTTTCTTTGTCTGTAGACCTTCTTTTGTAAGCTTATATATAGGTACCACAGGTAACCTATAAAGCAACTCCTCTGGAACACTGGTAGTAATGTTAGTAGGACCATAGTTCAATATACAGAAGATGCTCCATTTCCAGAAGCTTCCCTGGTTCTTTTACGCGGAATTCATATTCAATATCAGTGATCTTTAGTTGGAGGAGCGGGGGCTCTAACTCACGACCCCTGGTTTCATAGTCAGACAGTGTTACCACCAGACCACTGCTTCTGCTCTATTTGTCTATAGAATAACAATTAACATATTTATGTAATCTAAGTAAAAAGGTAACTTAAATTTCTGACCAAGCAGCCTCATCAACTGTTATGGGACATGTAGAAAGCAAAAACTGCAACATTATCTTACCCCAACTTGTACATGATCCACGGCCATTCTGTAATACTGGTTTTGGTGATACTCTTCAACAAGGAACATAAAATTGTCACTCACTAAATCAGGAACCTGAAAAGCAATGTTTGTTTCTTTTTGTTAATTAACATATTGATCTTACAAAATTTGACTGCAACAGGTTCAAACAATCTCCATCTACTGTTCTGAAATTGTTTTCAGTCTTACAGTCACTGGCCTTTGTCCTACCGGGCAATACAACAATAGCAGTTTTCTACTTATGATAGAAAACCATTCTGAAAAGTTTGTTTGTCATAACCCTAAGTGGTTCCAGCTTACTTATTAGAAACCAAATGATGTACTAACAGAAAGATGGCAAGAGTAAACAATATATTTCCTCTCTCTTCCTCTTAAAGGGAGCATTACTATTTGTTTGGTTTGTGTTAAACACCATTTTTAATATGTAACATCTGTCAGTTAACCAGACTCTTTCCTTCATTTGAAATAGTACTGACCTGTTCTCCCAATTAACTTAGAACTTCCCCTATTGCATCAGAGATGAAAAACAAAATTACTTGCATTACCTTGGCTTCAAGTCTAATTCCACAGAAATTATTTCCCTTGCCTCTCAATTGAGCAATGGACTTTTCATCTTACAGTCTAAGCTCTACAGACTAAGTTAACATTGTAACTGGGCACTAGACAAATAAGAACAGTTCTGGAGGTTCAACTGAGCTAAACTGAGGACTCTTTCCTTGATATCTAACCAGTATTTGTGTCTATAAAGTTGATGCCATCAAATTTTGCATCTTGCAGGATTTGAACCATCAGATGTCTGACCTTATACCACATATCCATAGTTTCAATCCAATACCATTTCATTACAAAGTGGCAACTTTTCTGGAGACGATAAAAACACTTTTTCATAATACGGGCCGAGTCCTTTGGAACAAAGGTAATTAGAAATAGTTCTATTTTGTGGGACTTAACATCATTAATTTTGATTATACTAGTATGGCTAAATTGGCGGCTTAAATGCAATTACCAGATTTTTGATCTTATCGAAATTGTGTCAATCTTCTGCCAACTTCAAAAATTGCAGTCCCTATTCAATTATTTGTTTAAAGTATTTGATATAATAAAACTTCATGGCTGACTTTAATACTGTGGATTTTATAGTTGTTTAAAACTCGTAACTGCAAATGCTGAGTCAAAACCCCTTAAATGTGCACTCTTTTGTAAGAGAAAAGATCCCTCAGTGGAACAGATACAGGGCTTTCACCTATTTCACACGCTTGTATTGAAATAATGCGATTGTCTACTGAGACAATTACTAGACAGAAGTAAGCAGGAAATATTGCAGATACAGATTATTAGAAAAACATTTTCCAACCAAATTTCAGTTAAAGAGTTTTAGATTGACACCGTCAATACATAACTTTTCATGCAGATTACCAGAGTTCTGCCAAGGCTGCGTTTTTGCGCCATTGGCGTGAAAAAAATATGAATAGCGCACCAAAAATCGCATTGGTGGGCCTTTGGCGCGCCAGAAAATCTAACAATCAAACCCGAAAACCGGTCTTGCACGGTAGACAGACATACCTTCAGGGGAGATCACTGCGATGGATTTGAAAAAATAACGTGTTGTGATAATTGTACCATCATTGTATCAAAATGGCGACCGCACCGAATGGAAAAGCAATTTTGCATGAATTTTTCAGTCCTCCTGCCCCAAAGAAAATGAGCCAGACTTTAGTTACACCGGGGAAAGATACAAATAACAATGATAAATTGAACAAAAGCATGGATTCAACTACAGATAGCGCTGAATATTTAAGAACAACCTCAGAATCACAGAGTGATCCGACCCCACCCAGTCCAGGAATTTGAGTAAACTGAAAACAATGGTAAACAAGGAGCTGCGTTCAATAAACGATTGATGCCCCCAGTGGCATCCTTGTTGATAGATTTTGCACCTAAGTCCAAAACGAGGTCAAGGTCAAGGTCACACTGAGGTCAGGTGATGTTTGAAGATGAGGAATGGTGACAGGTTACATCTGCATTTGTATCAAGTCATTCTAGTAAGGGGTTTTGATGCTAGACCAAACGGTCCCATTTGGTTAACCAAAAGGTGGTCCATATAAAGCAACATAAGTCCAAAATGAGGTCAAGGTCAAACTGAGGTCAGGTGATGTCTGAAGATGAGGAATGGTCACAGGTTACATCTGCATTAGTATCAAGTCATTCTAGTAAGGGGTACTGATGCTAGACGAAACGGTCCCATTTGGTTAACCTCGTAAGGACGGACAGACGAACAAACTGATGAACAGGACAATCACTATATGCCTCCCGCATCAGTAGATGCTGGGGGCATAAAAAGTAGAGTAAAACGTCTGACAAACAGAGCATCTTAAGCATCTTAAGAACTTGTTGTTCCATACATCATGTTTTTATTTCGGTAAATGAGATGAGAAACCGAAATTTGTAGTCCGGTTTGGCGCCATATAACCTATACTGTGTTGGTGCGCCATAAAACCCAAATAAATAAATAAATAAGAACTTGTTGGTTAAGTATGCATCATGGTTAAGTTATAAGGAAAAAAAAAAGAGTATTAATTAATGACGAACTTTGTGTATAAAGCATAGAAAAGTAAAGTTTTTTAAATGTAAAATTTGAATGGCCCAAAAAGTTTCAGAATGGCCCCTTGTTTTCAGGGCAGATGGACCATGGGCCCATTATGCTGAAAACCTTGGCAGAACTCTGGATTACTTTCAATCATTATCTTCTCTATTTCAACTAGTTCAAAGGCCATAAAACTCTTGAGTGAAAGGACTAAGAGGTTGGTCAAGACATCCTGCCAAACAACATTTCATAATTATTTGGTGAACAAAAGATAAGGCTTTCTTAAGGTTAATGAGCAGACAGCGTCAATTCTTTTAATTTTCAATAATTCACAGACCACAAGATTGACTGGGACTTTCCAGCTGGGATATCAAAACTTGTCCAAGATATTATGCCCATAAACTGTGACCAAGCTTGGTGAACATCAGATAAGAACTACTCAAGTTAAGGAACAGACAACTTTTGTAGGTACTGCCTGTCCTCCGCTGCAGGTGACCCCGCATGCAGCTTTGTTTGTTTTGTTTGGTTTAACGTCACACCGACACAATCATAGGTCCAGTAGAGACTTTCCAGCTTTTGATGGTGAAGGAAGACCCATAGGCGCCCCTCAGTGCATTATTTAATCATAATGATAAGCCCGCACTCGGGTAGAACCAACAATATTCTGTAAGCCAGCTGGATTGCCTTCTCACATGAATAATTCAACGCCCCAAGCAGGACTCAAACCCTCATTAGTGAGGGGCAAGTGATTTTAAGTCAGTGACCTTAAATGCATGGCCATGGAGGCCTCCTCCTGGGCGTGATATGTTTCACATGTTTAACTTACCTTTTGTCTATGGATAAATGCAAACACACCTATTGCAACTTGAGTAAAAAATGCCAGCACTGTTATCACCAGAAACTGAAATAAACAATTTAAGTTATCACCAGAAACTGAAATAAACAATTTAAATATACACTGCAAGTAAAAATAACAGTTGTTTATATTTTTTCTTATTACAGTGTAGTCACTGCCTTTTTAACACTGTAAAAAAAGAATAAAGATTGAAACAAAAGGTCCCATAAAAATAACAGAAAACTGGAAAAAAACTCGTGAGACAAAGTTACCCTTAAAAATAACAGAAAATTAGAAATAAACTCGTCAGACAAAGTCCTCTTAAAAATTACAGAAACTTAAGAGTTAACAACTGGACAAACAAAGTAACAATCTCTAAATAAAGACCTTTTTACAAACAAATGAAGGGTCATAACTCCTGTTACAATTTTGCAGTCTTGCTGATCAAGTTTACTGACAAAAAAAGACAAAAGGAGGTGTCCAATCAGGACATATTTAAGCCGCACCATGAGAAAACCAACATAGTGCATTTGCGACCAGCATGTATCCAGACCAGTTTGCGCATTAGTGCAGTCTGGTCAGGATCCATGCTGTTTGCTTTCATAGCCTATTTCAATTAGAGAAACCTTTAGCGAACAGCATGGATCCTGACCAGACTGCCCGATGCGCAGGCTGGTCTGGATCCATGCTGGTCGCAAATGCAATATGTTGGTTTTCTTATTGCGCGGCTCATTTATTACTTCAGGCATGGGAGTGCACCTGAACCGAACCATCAACTTTTGGCATGTCCTACCTTCTACAAGCCAGCTAAATAAAAGAATCTATCCTTTCCTAGACTAGAACCTAAAGCATCACTGTGCAATTTCCTTAAATTATATGAAGTCAGTGAACATTATATGTATACACATAACCATAAGCAATTGTGAAAGTTTTAAACTATTCTGCTCCATAAAGAAGAAGAGTTAAAATGCATCTTGAACATCAGTATCTCTTCACAGTTACACTTAGTGACTTACAGTTTTGAGGAGACAGGTATTTTCTCTGACAGTACCAGCCACGCCCAACAAAGAGTTGATCATTATCACAAAGCCCACCACCATCAACATAATGGCCGGTATAAACAGCACCTTGTTTACTGACTCATAGTCTTTGTTCTGCAACTCAATCCATGCTCCCACTAACAGGAGTCCAGCTCCAATAACCTGAAATATACAACCTAAGATTTATAAATTAAAACAGATCTAAATTCTCATAAGAACATAGAGAAATGAGCCGTGCCATGGGAAAACCAACATAGTGGGTTTGCGACCAGCATGGATCCAGACCAGCCTGCGCATCCGCGCAGTCTGGTCAGGCTGCATGCTGTTCGCTTTTAAAGCCTATTGGAATTGGAGAAACTGTTAGCGAACAGCATGGATCCTGACCAGACTGCGCGGATGCGCAGGCTGGTCTGGATCCATGCTGGTCGCAAACCCACTATGTTGGTTTTCTCATGGCACGGCTCAAATATCTCACTAAACTTTGAGATAACAAAATATTTTCTTTACATGTTATTTAACCTTTAGCCTGCTTGATTCTGCCTTTGCGACCAGTGCAGAACATGATCAGCCTGCACCTCTGTACAGGCTGATCATGGTCTGATCATTTTCAGTTCTAATGAACAGGTCAAATGATTATAAAAGTATAGCAAAATCCTTTTTTTAGCTATGTTAAAGAATTTCCTAAATACTAGTCCAGCATCAAAGATGACATCATGTCAAATATTTCAGACTCCCGAGTCGGTTTCGAAACTTTGAAACCACATCAATCAACACTTGCATAAATTTAAAATGTCCAAAAAAGCTGCATCATATGCAGATACTCATTATTACAGGGTTTGTTAAAATCTCATGCATTTTCATCAAATCTCCTGCATTTTGGGGATATATCTCCTGCAAAACAATGTGAAAAGGTTGGCATGATTGTCTGTATCAATATCAGTGTTTAATTTATTGGAGCATGTTAAGTCTGACTATTATTTTATGACTTTGTTGGATTTTTGAATGTCTTCATTTCCCCAACAGTAAAATACAGATACGGGTAAGGCTTAGAGGGATGGCTACTATAAAATGTCAGATCATAAAACAAGCCAACGAGTAATGCTAGCAGGTTTATAGATCTACAACACTTCTAACAGCTGTGTTATTCCTTTACTGATAAGAATTAAGTGGCTATTCCTACGGCTCTGCCGTAAGAATACTGTAATAGCCCGCAGGTGGGTATTCGTACGGCAATTTTGTATATCATTGTACTGAAGCTGTTTTTCTCATGATTAAATAATTATAAATAATTCTGTTTCCTGTTTTCTGTCATTTACAATGTATCTAAAATGAAGAAAACAAAATTACTAGTACTACCTATCGAATTTGCAATCGTATTTTATCTATCTATCTTCCATTAATGTCAAACCCCTCACGGGGACTTAGAGATTTGGCGCGTCAAACCAGAAACTGACAAAAGAATATAAAAAGACTGAACTGTAAAATGATAGTTAAAACAAAGAAATATAAAAATATTTATTTTCAATTTTATAGCTCTTTGGTTAAAAGCAAGGAAAAATAGCTAGGTTAAAACTTAAAAGTAAAATATTAAAAGCAGATATCAGTCATTTTAAGGTTAGACAATGCATGATCAGTTATTCAATACAGCAAATGGCTGCATTGAACTGCTCAAGGGTTGGGAGATGGACAACAACAGGAGGGAGATAATGCATAGATCCGTAAACCGATCAATAAGCTCCGCCCCTTAGTTACTGTTGCTGCTTCCCACAAGCTTCTTTCAAAATGGAGGATTCTGCACATTTTCGATGGACTTGCTAGCAAGTATTACAGATGATTTTTCTGTGATTTATTTGTCAAATTGTGAAAAAAATGCACCAAGAAAGCTGTCAAAGGTACCTATTTATTTTACTCAAGGATATGTATATGACATTAAAATTAACCACGGTAAAAGTTAGTGCTAAATGTTGGCATTCTCAAAGAAAGAGTGAAAAACCATGGACACTCACTAGATATTGCTGGCAGGAAAATTGCTTAGTCCTTATGAAGGTGCATGATTTGGCATACATGTATATAATTAATGTTAATTATTTTCTAAGCAACATTTTAAAATAGACTAAGTCTTAGATTATTAAAAAAATTATCTGGTTAAACTATTAGGCCTACTTCAGTAGTAGAGACATTAATTCCACACTAGGCTTATATGATAACAAGAGGGCCATGAAGGCCCTGTATCGCTCACCTGACCTTTTGACCTAAAGATCATCAAGATTAACATTCTGACCAAGTTTCATTAAGATATGGTCATAAATGTGGCCTCTAAAGTGTTAACTAGCTTGTCCTTTGATTTGACCTAGCGACCCAGTTTTTTTATCCCACATGACCCAGATTCGAACTTGACCTAAAGATCATCAAGATTAACATTCTAAGTTTCATGAAGATATAGTCATAAATGTGGCCTCTAGAGTGCTAACAAGCTTTTCCTTTGATTTGACCTAATGACCTAGTTTTTTACCCCACCTGACCCAGATTTAAACTTGACCTATAGGTCATAAAGATTAACATTCTGACCAAGTTTCATTAAGATATGGTCATAAATGTGGCCTCTAGAGTGTTAACTAGCTTTTCTTTTGATTTCAGCTAGTGTCCTAGTTTTTGATCCTACATGACCTAGATTCAAACTGGACCCTGAGATCATCAAGATTAACATTCTGACCAAGTTTCATGAAAATACAGTCTTAAATGTGGCCTCTACAGTGTTAACAAGCTTTTCCTTTGATTTGACCTGGTGACCTAGTTTTTGAACCCAGATGACCCAATATCAAAATCATCCAAGATTTTATTGAGGGTAACATTCTGACCAAGTTTCATTAAGATTGGGCGAAAATTGTGACCTCTACAGTGTTAATAAGCTTTTCATTTGATCTGACCTGGTGACCTAGTTTTTGACTCCAGATGACCCAATATCAAATTCGTCCAGGATTTTATTGAGGGTAACATTTTGACCAAGTTTTCATTAAGATTGTCCAAAATTGTGACCTCTAGAGTGTTAACAAGCTTTTCCTTTGGTTTGACCTGGTGACCTATTTTCTGACCCCAGATGACCCAATATTGAACTTGTCCAAGATTTTCTTGAGAGTAACATTCTGACCAAGTTTCATTAAGATTGGGCCAAAATTGTGACCTCTAGAGTGTTAACAAGCTTTTCCTTCGATTTGACCTGGTGACATAGTTTTTGACCCCAGATTGGGCCAAAATTGTGACCTCTACTGGTTTCCCAGTAGTTTCCAGACTGAAATCACTATTTTTTGCCAGTAACTTTCAAACAAAACATAGTAGAAACATAAAAATTTCACAGAAAAAAGCTAGGTTCTTCGTCAACACCATGCAAAATTCATATTACACTTGCGTTCATTAACACAAATGTAGATGAGGCCTCAAAAGGGGCAATTAATTCCATTAATATCTCCGTTAGTCCGCGTAGTTTTCCGGACCTTTCATTGTAACAGTTGTAACATTTCTGTAAAAGCAAACATTTCCGATTTCGTTATATATATTCAAAATTAAAACATAATTCTAAGGTGTGATGATGATTTGAAAAGTATATTTCAAGAATTTAACAAATACTAGATTTATAATACACTCATTAAAGTTACGACTAATTCATTTGAATGACGTTTGCAACGTCACACGTATTTACCGGACTGGTAATATAACAAAAAAGAAATTAAGAACTTTTTATATAATTAACAACTTTTTATATAAAAAAAAAGAACGAGACAGGTCTCAAAATTGGTAGCCTAACGCCCTGACCACTCTGGCATGGACACTGCTGCTAAACATTTGATTGATAGACGGTATCGTAGGTAAATCCCTGTCTATTTTGGTTCCTATTTTTAATCGATAATTTAATGCCGTAGTATTATAGTATAGTGAATAGGAGTGAATAGGTCGATGTTTTTCTGACTTTCATTGTTTTATTTTATTACTGTCGCATTGTTTTTACTGTATCATCTGTAAATGGGAGCATCAATTGATGTTTACCTTCAAGGGGCCTCAATTTCTGCGCATGCGTACTGTAACTGGAATTCCCCTGCAGTTGACAACCTCTTGTGTAAACATTACATCAAAGTAAGTTAAAACAACCGGGATATTCAAATAATAAATAAGTTCGGTAATGCTAGGTTTTCGCTGCTATGTAAAGTCAACAAAGGTCTAGATGATATGATATTGTTACCGAGATGCTTTACGAAGGCGTAAGGTCTATATAGCACGAAATGTAAAAGGTCCGAAAAACTACTTGGGTCCGGAAACTACTGGGAAACCAGTAGTAAGAGTGTTAACAAGCTTTTCATTTGATTTGACCTGGTGACCTACTTTTTGATCCCAGATGATCCAATATCAAATTCGTCTAAGATTTTATTGAGGGTAACATTTTGACCAAGTTTCATTTAAGATTGTGCCAAAATTGTGACCTCTAGAGTGTTAACAAGCTTTTCCTTTGATTTGACCTGGTGACCTATTTTCTGACCCCAGATGACCCAATATTTAACTTGTCCAAGATTTTCTTGAGGGTAACATTCTGACCTAGTTGCATTAAGATTGTGCCAAAATTGTGACCTCTAGAGTGTTAACAGTCAAATTGTTGACGACGGACGGACGACTGACGACGGACACAGGGCGATCACAAAAGCTCACCTTGAGCACTTCATGCTCAGGTGAGCTAAAAATACTAAAACTCCATGTGTTGTCACATATGGTGTAAGTGATTTCTTAAATCAAAACATTTTCATCAGATAAAGAAATGCATTAATTAGTTCAATAGGTTTTTATTAACGTTGCGTAATACCCTAGCTATTGTTCTTATTTTACAAGTATGTATTGCGCTCGCGCTGCAGTTGATTGCGGACATGTCGATCACCGCTGTGATGAATTAAGTTGATTATTCCCATTATGTTGTAATATATAGTTGTAAAATACCATGCTGTTGTCTTAAAAATAAACATATGTCTATGCTTGGTGATAATTTCAGTACTAATTTTTGCACGCAAACTTCCAAACTTTTGAACATTTGGTAGTCTCATTAATTTTTTCAGCACAGACAGACATTGCTCTCATATCAAAGGGCTGATTAAATCTTTTCAAGGGCTTTAACTCCACAATTTCAAATAAAGAAATAGAAAAGAAACATATTAAATAAATCCATTTGCATTCATTATATCACGGTATCAATGGTAGTTATAAATAGTTTATGACAGTCGTAAAGTAAAATGAAATTAAATAAATGCAACAGAAAAATCAGTGACATTCTAAACTGCACGGTTTAACATGTGCATATATTTGACTTTTATATTGCATGTAAAAACAACTGACAGGAAAATCAGTTTAAATTAATCAATTTTAAGACTTCCTAGGATAGAAAAGAATGATGTTGAAACCTTGCGGCACACAGAGGAAATACGGGCACACAGAGGAAATACCGTTGTCATACTTCCTGTACTGGTTGGGAACCATTTTCGGGACACATTTTCATATTTCGGCTCCATTAATTCTTAAAAAAATATTTGACATAAATGAAGTCCACACTGCACAAACTTCAGCCCCTTCTGCATCCGATGTTGTAATCAGCATCGCGTTGTGACGTAAAATATGGGTTCCGTGGGGCCTCAAATGGGGTCACTAAAATAAGGTATTTTTCCCGTCAGGTAAACCAATTTCCGGACAAATATTTTGACGGTGTTTTGTTGTTAATTTCATCTCTTCAAAATTGCACTTGAAACATAACCCGACGTTCAATAGCAGCTACAAAAGCAAACCGAGGTTGACTATAAAAAACTCGAATTCCGTCTAACACGAATCCTTGATAATTCCAATAGAAATAGAATAAAATAAGTGCAAAAATCGACAGCCCTGCATTTTACGTAACATTTAGCGTAAAATTAGAAGTAGAACAAGTTATCAGCAGACAATCATTATGTAGGTTGATTATTTCTTCCACACTTGATATCTCGGCATGTGTGAACTACTGCGCATGCGCAATGCTATCTTCATGCCCCGTTAAGACAGAAAGTTGTTTCGTAAACGCAGGTGAGTTATCATCAAAAACCCAAACATTATACAGCCTTATAAAATAATGGTTTGTTGTAGACATGAAGAACAGACATCTAAATGTTCTAGATAAAACAATAACATGAATAACAACGAAATAAAGCGGATATTGCATGTGTCCGGAAACTGGTCCTGTCCGGAAAATGGTTCCTAACCAGTATACAAATATGAAAGAACTATCATTACATAATAAATAATGGCAAAATAATTAAAATCCACTCTGAAAAATTTATCTGTCTGCTCTTGATTTAGTGTTTGATTAATATGAGCTTAGTCATATCCTTCACAAAAACATTTTGAAATAAAGTTAATATGCCATACAGTGTCCAGATCTTATTTATATTTTTTAAAAATTATGTTGGTATTTCATGTGAAATTATTTAATATGTTTTGACTTTATTAATGACACGTTCGATGTACACTCTATGCTCTGCAATTTCTTGAGTAAGAATAAATTGGTTGCTGAACAAGATTTTGTATATATATAAAATACATACAGTCATTTGCGAAAATATAGATGATACTTTCACCTGCGAGAATATATTGCTGAAGAAGGTTAGCTGTTACTTTTGTATGAAATAAGATCTATATCTAATATATTGAACTGAATAATTCTGCAATCGGCCTAAATTAAAATAAACTGAGCTAATTCAAATTAAAACAGATCACAGACGAATGAGTAAAGGCAGACAGACAAATCACGATACATAATGTATTATTATGTTATTTTATTATATACCATATACATTACAGGTTTTAATATACATGTAGAGATTATCAGAATCACATTTGTCAATGTGCAGATTGCTTTGTGTTTACTGATTTGTTCAACGTTCAACTATCGTCAGCATACTTTTATTTAGTCCCAATCCGTGACTCTAGTTACCTCCCCTGACGGTCCGTCCACAATGAAATGAAGTGAAAGTGATAATTACGCAACGGATTGGGCTAACTTCTTAATCTTCCCCCTTCTAGCTTTTCCGGGTACCGCTTGTAAGCGTTACATATTCCCTATAAGTACACCTCAACACCATTTCCACCGAAAAAATTGTTGTGTACTAAACTTATCAGAATTAATCAGTAACGGTTTCTAAGCTAAAGCTTGTGGGAATGAATGGTACTGCATGAATAATCAGCAGTATCTTATTGGTCAATATAATAGATTACAATTAGTTTGATTGACAGTCCGGATCCATCCATTCCAGTGATACACTGTTCTGGGGAAGAAATAATACTTTATAATAAGTAATCTGTAGTTGACGTGAATATCTTGTAACCGAGGGAATGGAACTTTTCCTGGGATCAAAGAGTTTTAATTTCTTCTGAAATACTTGCGACTTAAAAGTAACAAAATCGGTTGAAAAATATATCGGTTGAAAGACTTCAGTAGGCCTACAATGTAATACAAAACTGCCATATGAATAGCCACCTGCGGGCCAGCAGTATGAATGTAGCCCGAGAGGCTATTCGTTCGGGGCCATACGAATAGCCTCAGCCCAATCCAAATAGCCAACTCCTTACCAATATGGTTAGGGTGCCTATGGATCGACAGAGCCTGTCACCCTATGGTATGTCTCAACAGGTCGGGGTTTGAGGGGTCTGACTAGGTCCGAGTTTTTCCCTCCACGTTTATTTCCTAGCCCACTCTGTTTCTGGCCACTATAGTTTATTTCATTGCTATATACACTGACCAAACTTAGGTAAATGGCCTGATCTCATAATCACAAGACTTCTTCTGAAAATTTCAGAATAGATCTAATAGGCCTACTTTTATTTACAAAAAAAAGATCATTTTTCAAAACAAACAAAAAATGTCAAAAAATGACAGAAGAAATATCAGTTATTTCCCTTACCACGAAGAAACATGCATATAAAAACAAGAAGAGTTTGTTGCAGCTGTATGACGTGCAAGCACAAAGTGGTCTCTTTGGATGCACAGAGTTAGCATTGTGATTGTTTTTCAGCATTCGGTCCCCATCAAACTCGACCGCCATCTTGACATCTTTGTTCGGAAAAACCCGATTATATGCCGAAATTAGAAGTCGGTAATTTCCGTGGGAGCCGAAGGTTAACTAAAGCCGCACGGCCCACAAACACTAAATAGCCGCATTGTCAATCGGAAAAGAAAACATACGGCAAGCTAATATAATTCAATAAAGGTGATAGAATATATCAATGCAAATTTATGAGTAATTTTTATATCATTAAAAGAGTCATGAACAAAAGTATTTAATTATTTTTTCTATGTATTGATGAAACGGCATACTAAGTCACCAGACCTGAAATATTGATCAACGTATTTAAATACACACACATCAAAAGTAATCTTCCATTTACAACAGCGATGTGTTAACATTTTGGTAATACTGACAACAAGACTTAGCATTTATCTGAAATATTTCCAACAAACTTGACAGGTGTTTTTATGGCGTGCGTCATTTCACAACCTACATTGTGTCACTTTTTCATTACGATCAGAAGGGGCTTTTGGGAAGTATTTATAGAAATTTGTAATGCGACAAAAGTGCGTTTATTAGCAATTAGCTTAAGTCATTTAATAGAAACCCTTTGCCCTTAGGGAGTTTCTAACTAAATAAACATTTGATATTTAGTTTGCAAATGACTTTCATTTAGTACACAATTTTGCGAAATAACAAAATGTAAGAGAAAAATAACCCATTTTCTGTCGGTTATCTCATACCATATGACGATCAAGAACATAAAGAAATCTAGGTATTCGCATGGTTTCACATATTTACTATTGTTGCAGGTTGTTGGGGGTCCAAATTGTTGGAGGAAAAACGGAATAGTTTGAAAGCCAATGAGTGTAGTCTACTTTTTAACATTTTTTTCATATTGGAGGATGGGCATTCTCTATTTTATCCAATAATGTCAATCAACCATTGGCAGAAGGGCAATCAATATGTTCTAGATATTTATCCTGACTCAAGACAACTGAATAAATATTCATAAATATTTGTAAATAAAATATATGATTTACATTTGGCTAAAACGCGAAATAATATATATCTGAGTTAGGAAATCTGAGAAATGAATAAACTATTTTAACATATGTCAATATCATCGTGACAAATGTTTAGACAGGTGTACCAATATTACCTCTCCCTATCGATAATTGCCCTCAGCCCATACTGAATTTGAAAACAAAACAACTTTAAGTAAAAGTTAAATTGACCTTGGCATTTAATATCTGAATGTATGGAAAGTAAATGGAAGGGAGGGTAGGTAGCCGGCTTTAAAACATTGATATGAAACATGTAAGTAAGGCTTTATAAATCAATCTTAAGACTAACGATATTTTTATTTAAGACTTATTTAATTTTATTTAATTTACTCGATACTATATTGAATAATACTCATATCTTTTAAAAACAAACAGAATTAAAAAAAAAACAAGGGCCTGTACGAAAACGAACGTTTTGACATAAGGCTTTATACATTCCACGATGTTATTTTTAGTTGTAAAATGTTACAAATGTGTGCACTTCTAATGGTTGTTAAATTATTAACCAACAATGTCCAATGCAATTTTCCACGAATTGAATAATATATCAATATATTTACAAGTATTTTTTAAATTATTCAGTGCGCAAAATGTATTTAACTTACTATCAAAGCACTAATCATTAGTATCAAAATTGGCCTTTTGGGAGGCGAATAGCCGCGACAAGTGAAAACAGAAATCACGACATGTCTGAGTAAGATCCAAAATGTATTTGTAACGTTATTCTAATCGCATTAGACAAGTTTTTAATCGCATGGACGTGGCTATATGATGGTATTTAACGGCTAAACGCAATAAACTATATGGTCAGAATTTATCACTGTATCGGGTTTCGGCTTCGATATCACAAGTTGATCACAATAAACGTACAAGTTTTAATATTAATCCGCTATCATAAGTAATGAGTAATAGATACAAACTTCGCGACTTAGGTATCTTTGAAATCTAGGTATTGCGTACGCATTGTTTTAACGTAATACGTGGCGACTATGGAGGTCAAGTGTGTTTACTCGGGACCATTCGAGAATGAAAATACTCTCCGACTATTTTCGATGAACATTTGACATCATCTAAAACATGGAAAGACTATAATATGAATTAATTATTAATAATAATTATTCTAAGCCATGCGTCAACAAGTATGTTTGTTTTTCTGCGCATGGATTTTACATTATTCTGTCCTAAGAGATGATTATTTCGTATGATTTCAAGACGATGCCTTATTAATACATATGGATTAAATTATTTTATCTATTGGTTGATATCCTTTAACCCGGCGGCTATGTCTTCTTCCGATTTTGAATGAATTGTTCTACATCTACATTTGAAAACATTTTTATCAAATATTAACTGAACATCATCACGATTGGATTAATAATCTAAATATAAGAAATATGATATCTTTAATATGTTCTCTGTTTTCGCGTTTTCCGATTTGTTACTGCGCTGATTTAGTTGAGTATGACGCCAAATAACAGCATAGGTAACCAGACAACTATAAAAGTCTTTTATCCACAGTCGCGAAATCTAAACATATAGAAATCTCCTTAAGTTATTCAATAATTATTGTGTCAGGTAATACTTTTACTTAAAAACATTACATTATTTTCGGTACATATAATATAAATAATGATCCTGAAGGGGATCATCGAAATAACTCTATCGGATAAAGTATGTTCACTATCGACAATGTATTTACTGTAGAGAAAGAGTTTTTAAGTATTAATGATGAAATTTTTAGCATATAATGTGAGTAAAATGTTGTTGAAAACTAAAAATACCACAACAGGAAATAATCTATTTACCGTAATTCGCTAACTTTTAAGTTGGTCACTTTGATATGACACAGTCAAAATTTTCTAACTGACATGTAAAATACCTGGTAGTATTTTATTTTATTTCATTCAAAAATCATTTCGAACTTTTTCGAAAAAATGAAGACATACCTGATGCGGCTCGAACGATCATTCAACTATGTTTATGGTATATTTTTTTTTCATTAGCGCCATTTGTGTGTAACTGTATCAGTATCCTTTTAAATAACAGATCGGAAGAATGATCAGAATTGCTAACAAACATAAACTTAATTTAAAAAAACTTATGCTGTTGAATTTTTTGTGGCATTTAATTTTTTTTCCTCATCATGATTGTATTGTAAGAATTGATGGGATACAATACTGCGCGGAAATTAGGGTAGGATATACGCAAAGAAGAGACCCATTCTTTCGCCTCGTATTACAAATAATTTTTTGTATATAATGTTATTGTTTAAAAAAAAAACGACTTTACTGTGCTTCATTCCGATTGAAAACATATGTTTCATTTAGCCTTTCTCCAAAGTATGAACATACTTACCGTTGGATATATTGGACAACTCCAAAATTATAAGTATATCTTCGTAAAAACAGAAACGCACAACTTGATAATTTAGGGTTGCAGGTCGATCTCAAAATGTGATTTCTCGACGCGATTAGCGTAAGAAGTACGAATTTTACCTTATTCAATACAATGTTTTATCGGGTGATTTGTTTGTTTTGGGTTAAACGCCGTTTTTCAACAGTATTTCAGTCATGTAACGGCGGGCAGTTAACCTTTCAAGTGTTCCTGGATTCTGTACCAGTACAAACCTGTTCTCCGCAAGTAACTGCCAACTTCCCCACTCGAATTATCAGTGGTGGAGGACTAATGATTTCAGACACAATATCGTTTATCAAATAGTCACGTCCCGAGGATCCCTCTTACCTACTGAGCTAAGCGGGCGGGCCCTTTTATCGGGTGAAGATCAACTTTTACTATTATTTAAACAAGTTATGAAGGATACAACTTGTTTTTTTTGGAAAAACCCGCTCATTACACTTTCTTTACCGTAAAGTTGAAAACATGTGTAAGGTTAAAACTTTTCTGAGATGCTTTATGGATTTGGCCACACATGGGCAGTTTAACAAACCATTTTAGCTGGAGAATACTTCGAAACTTTGCGACCGATCTTTCATATTTTAAACTCCAGTTCATTCATTTCTACAACTTACTGTAACTCCGGGTATCATCTCCATACGTATCACCCGGTTTTGTTTAAAGCTAAATTATATGATTTATCATTTGAACAACATTTTATTTTTTTTCCAGTTTTCTTGTATTTCAGGACAAAGACCTATTACATAGATTTATACCTTTTTAGAAATGTTTACTTTGATACTTTATGAAATTTTGTAATTGCCTCCCTTTAATATGAAAAAATGTAAAAAGTGGGCTATTTTTTTTTTAGCTTTTGATATAATTTATTGTTTTATATTCAGATTTGAATACTTCAACAACCTGAAACAAATGGCAAGTATAAAAACAGCGCATAGCTTCGAAGTTCATCTATTTTCGATCTATCTTGGTTGCGCAACCGAGATAGGCAAAAGGACTATAATAATAATTTCATAAACTTACATTTCAAATTAATTTTCGCAAAATTTGTACTTATCAATGCAAATCTTTGACAAACTAAATATAATAGTGTTTATATTCATATGTTCCCTAAGGCAAGATATTTTTATTAAATTAATACTTAATATGCTAAAACGCTATCTTGCTCGGGCAACCAAATTTTATAAATACTTCCAGTGCACGCGGTATAGACCCCTTCGCCGTACTACACAACCTAGTGTCACATCGTTAGGTGTGAAATAACGACGCACCATTAACTAGCCTGTCCAGTTCTGTTGAAAGTATCCTGCAAACTGCTATCTCGTGTCTGTCCGGTACACAAAATGACACATCGACTGTCGAACGTATTACTTCTTTGATTGTGATTCAAATATCTTGTTATTTTAGGTCTTTGCTTATGTCAAGTGCAATACTTCATCAAACATACGTATCATCAATATTAAATACTTTGCTTCTGCTTTTGTAATAATAAAATAAAATATACATGTACATAAATTTGCCTTGATTAAGATGGCGGTATCACCATTCGTAATTATATTAGCCTTCCGTCCGTAAGTTTCCGGTGGTTTCCGTACAATCAGAATCGGCTATTTCCGTGGTTTGGTCCGGGCCGGGCCGGGCCGGGTTTTATTAATAACCGGAGCCGAAGCTGTCCGTAACATGAAAGCCACGCCCATCAATCATTTTCTTATATGGATAGCCGGCATTGTCATAATCATCGGAAAGAATATGACATCCGGTCCACAAATATGCAAGTTCCATATAACAGTGTTATTAGAATATATCAACTATTGATGCCTGGTATCCTCAGATAATTTTGGTAGGCTATCATTTGAAAATGTATTGTCCGTGGAACAAAAATAATATTATATAGATTTTTTTTTCTCTATATAGTTTTCAATGATACTTCAACAGAAATCTAGGTATTACAATGGTTACACAGAATGACTATTGTTGACAGGTATAGTTGGGGGCCCGAAGCATGTGTGTGGAGGAAAGGAGAGGCGGGTGGGGTTTGGAAGAGGGCCAATTGAGTTTGGGTAGTCTATTCGATCTTTAAATATTGTTTATCCGGAGTGGATGGAGATGGGCTTCTCTATTTTATCTCCAGATATTGCTAATCTACCGGGGAGATGGGGGTGGGGAGATGGGCAAGTCTATTATGTCTCTAGATATTTCAATCCTGCTCTAGCACCTGATAAATGTTAGGTTCTCAGCTTAAAGGTATTTTAAAAAAATATGAATTTACAATTCTGGCTGAAAACCAAAATAATATATATCTTGAATATGGAATATCATGAAAATAAGATAAACTTATTACCTTTTTAACATATGTCAAATATTTTCATTCAGTGACAAATTGAATGTTTAGCAGAGTGTGTAAAATTATTATTACCTCTCTTTTGCTAATCTTAGTTGCCTAGCCCATACTTGAGATTTGAAAAAGAACAACTTTAAGTATAAGTTTAAATTGACTTTGGGCCAATTTTTTGTATATCAGGAGAATCTGTCAATGGAAAAGTAAAATTGGAAGGCAGTGGCTAGGTAGCCGGCTTTATATATACATATCGTATATGAAACATGTAAGTAAAGGCTTTAATAAACTACATATCTATAAAGGACTTTAAGGATCATTATATTAGTTAAACGCACTCATATCATATCGGCGGACATTTTATGTTAGAATGTACTCGATACATATTCGAGATACAGTGATTCAATCTTAAAAGAAAACAAAACAAACAGTTAAGAAAAGATAAAACAAGGAGCATCATCGTACAGAAAATGATGCGGCTCTACTGAACATAACGGCGTTTGATCATTTCCTATGCCTTTTTTTAAGTGAAAATTTTAAGTAATCATCTCTTTCGCACTTCTATATGCGTCTTTAATTAATTAACTAATTACTTATTAATTTCTTCGCCGATTTGTCTATAAGTCAATGATCTTGACTGGTTCTAATTATTTGTTTGAACATTTATTCTAAGGTAGCGTGATAAATGTGAAATGTAAAATTACATGTACATATCAAAAGACTAAATTCTAAAGGATCACCAATATCGGCCGATATTATACGAGTGCGTAAATACGGCGAAATAAACAGGTAAATCACGAATTTTTAGTAAATAATAAGTCACAAAAATGTAATTTATTTAACTTATATAATGATCCTTTATAACAAAGTTTATTAAAGCCGGCTACCTTGACTTCCGTGTTCATATATGATATGTGTATATATATAGAACCGGCTACCTAGCCACTGCCAAAATGGAAACTATATTGAAATCAAAAGAAATACACTAGTCGCTTTTCGCTTCTGCCATATCAAAAGTTGATACAATTACAACGTACTAAAACATACAATTCGAACTAAGGTAACGTGAGTGAAAGTACTACTTCTCGGAATCATAGGTTATTTAAGATCAGGATATTGCGTACACAATGGAATATACCCGGAAATACTGGCGAAGAATAATGAGTGCAAGCTGTGAATGCGGGAAATGGTAGGAGATATATGGCAAAAACTTCACGATATAGGCCTATTCAAGAACAGGTATTACACATACATACATACGCACACACGCACCCACTTATAAATGCACACATACATTATTACATACATACAATAATTCAAGGCCGTAACTGTCGTTACGCACAATATGCATACGTGCGTATTTTCTTGCCAATTTCTTATATATACTGCCAAGAAATTGATATATTTTGCATATTTTGTTCAGTTTTCAACATTCAAAACAACATATTGTCTAAATCATTTGCAGTATCCTTATTGGTTGATATCCTTTTCTTCCAGGGCGAGAGGTCAAACGTCTCCATTCCGCAGATGTCAGAAATAGAAAAAAATGATATGCATAAATTCTAGGATTAAACGCGAAAGATGTTTTACAAAATATCCATTTTAGACAAGTCTATGTGTTCACGTTTCGCTATTCAAAATTTTTAAAAAATGAAGAAATATATTAAGGTCTTTGACCCACACGTATGTTACTTCTGTTGTCGTTCGTTAACTTCCGTATTCTGTTCTCGGCTGGTTCCGTGACGTTGACGTCATGACGTCACAATTCACCCATAGGAACAGAAACTATGAAACTCTATCACATTATCCCGTAAACTGAACAATATAATGGAAAAATCTTCAGACGGATTAACGATATCAGATGGGAATTCATATCGTGCAAGGTACAACTATTTAAAACTATTACATGACGCTATTTATAAGACGGTACGATATAACTATAAAAAAGCACCGGAAGAATAATAAATATGGAAAACAGTAGTTCAGCTGATCAGAAATGGTTATTTCATAGTTTCAGAAGAAAATATTTTTAAAGCCTTTTTTTGATGGACGAAAACCATTTTTGCCATCATCAATGGTGATGTACAAATGTTGTTGAAAAAAACGAACAAAATACAAAGAAACTGGAATATCTGGATATTTTTAAAAGAATTCGCTCATACATAATTCTAACGATATGGATAACTTAAAGTGATATGACATACAAAACATTATCATTTAACTAACAGTGTAAACTCAAAACTTTACTGGATTAATTGTGTGTTTTATTTTTACAGGCCTAGTACAGATCGTTTACTGTCTTCATCAGCTGGTCCCGGGAAGGGATCGAAGACACCCTCATTCCCTTCGACATCTTCCCAAGCTGTGCCTTTACCTGGTATATCTTTCCTTTATGCTCTCACCTTAAAAGCGACCATCTGATTGCAACTGTAGATATTCTTTTTTAGAGATATACAAAAGGAAGCCACATGATCAGTTGTTAAAACATTAACACTTTGTATGTTCCTCAATAGAACAAAACGGTTCTCTGGTTGGATGGTCCCTCTTAACGTGGCATTTCAAGATTTTTTTTCACTTTTGTTTCTTTAGATATACGAAGATGGATGCAATTCTTTCACGGAATTTATGGTAATATACTAGTAGTAGTCCTTCCTTTCTCCTTTCTGTTTTATAGTAGAAATTGTGTATGGGCTATATATAACGTCGGTTATTGTCTCTACCACGAAGCAATCAATTATATTACACCTTTTTAATGTGTACATTTTCATACATCGCCGAAATGAAAACCATCTTTTCTCATTTGAAATGCCTTTCTGGCATATAAGTATGGTATTACGGTATTACCTTCGATAGACATATTGTGATAAAAAGTATCTTCAATTTTCAACAGTTATTTTACTGAATCGGATTTAACCCACTTGACTGAAGAGTGGGTCCATGGTACTGGAATATACGGAAACATATTGATAATAATAACAACGACAACACCAATAATGATGAGGATGATGATGATATTCCATACTTTAGCACTAGTACTGATAAATGACTTTTTATGAATTTTGTGCGATATTAAGGTATTACAATATCATTATGTGCAACAGATCTTCGGCCATAATTTTCATTGCTGGAAAATGTTAAAATATTAGATATATAAGTTGGTAGTTTTATATATCTTTACTCTAGTATGGTATTTGCATCTTTTAGAAAATTTCATTCGTCCGGGTTAGGTCGCTGTCTTCGAACCATTTGCCTCTAAGCTATGACGTAGGCTCGAACCCTGCGGGATATTCGGAAGGTTGGTGTTAAATATAATGTTTTGCTTATTTCCAGGTTCAGAGAGTTCCAGTCGAGAATGCATTAAAGAGCTCGTGCGTGGCATCAAACGGAAATTTGAATCATACAAAAACGAGGCACACATTCGCAAACGACAAAAGACATATCATTACTCGTATACTGTACGTTCTCGTGGCGTAAAACGTAAATATGCTTCCGACCATTTAGAGCAACCAAGGAAAAGGTTCAAAGCCACTACATCGGATGATATTGAGCAACCTGAAATTGAAAATAAATCGTCAGATAATGGATGCAATAGCTGCCTGAATGTTGACAGCTATGTTGCGTGCTCTGATTCTTCGGAATCAGAAGACATTTCAAATTCGCTACCGGAAGCGGGGTCTTCAAAAGATGTATCATTAGAGGAGCCATGTGACGCACAAAACGAGCAAGCAGATGACGGGAAATCATGTCCTGTGTCATGCGTTTGTAAGGTTGGCCACAGTAGGTTGCCCGCGCCGATTGAACGCTACTTTGAAACTGCGGTACCCTTGTATAAGTGTTTGCTTATGCGCCGCCTTCATAGCCCATCAAATAGGCAATACGCATGCTGTGAGACCTGTTGTGCAAGACGAAACATTCAACAAAGGATCATGCGCGTTGCTTTGTACCATATGACCGAGGACTATGACCAATCAGATCTACGTGTCACCAGATACTCGTGGGGCGAATGGAGGGAGTGAGGAGACAGCCAGTTATCTTAAACTTGCAATTGTTATCTGTGATTACACTTTTTGATAAGTATTAAGTACAAATTAGCAAAACCATAAACTAAAACTTTAATCACATTTAAGGATAGAAAATGATTATTTAATCAGTATTGATGACAAAATGTCGAACAGAATATTATTTCTTATAACAGAAACATTCGTGAATAATTGTTATGGCATGAACACTTCATTTGCATATCATGATACTACTAGGATATTATCATCATGCACTCTACATTGCAGCGTAACAAACGTTGCTACGTGTTAAAACTTCACCATATTCAGAGTCAATAAATGTTAATAACGTAACTGTATATTTTTTTATATGTTCTAGTGATATCCTTGCCGTCCTTTCTATGTTGTAAATGACCAAGATATATTCCATTTGCCGATATACCAGTGAAATAGAACATGATAATAAATATGTAGATATGCCAGTGAATTAGAATCCGATTAATATATGCCGATATGCCTGTGAATTAGAATCTGATGAATATGCCGATATGCCTGTGTTTTAGAATCCGATTAATATATGCCGATATGCCTGTGAATTAGAATCCGATTAATATATGCCGATATGCCAGTGAATTAGAATCCGATTAATATATGCCGATATGCCTGTGAATTAGAATCCGATTAATATATGCCGATATGCCTGTGAATTAGAATCTGATGAATATGCCGATATGCCAGTGAATTAGAATCCGATTAATATATGCCGATATGCCAGTGAATTAGAATCCGATTAATATATGCCGATATGCCTGTGAATTAGAATCTGATGAATATGCCGATATGCCAGTGAATTAGAATCCGATTAATATATGCCGATATGCCAGTGAATTAGAATCCGATTAATATATGCCGATATGCCAGTGAATTAGAATCTGATGAATATGCCGATATGCCAGTGAATTAGAATCCGATTAATATATGCCGATATGCCAGTGAATTAGAATCCGATTAATATATGCCGATATGCCTGTGAATTAGAATCCGATGAATATGCCGATATGCCTGTGTTTTAGAATCCGATTAATATATGCCGATATGCCTGTGAATTAGAATCTGATGAATATGCCGATATGCCTGTGTTTTAGAATCCGATTAATATATGCCGATATGCCTGTGAATTAGAATCCGATTAATATATGCCGATATGCCTGTGAATTAGAATCCGATTAATATATGCCGATATGCCAGTGAATTAGAATCCGATTAATATATGCCGATATGCCTGTGAATTAGAATCTGATGAATATGCCGATATGCCAGTGAATTAGAATCCGATTAATATATGCCGATATGCCAGTGAATTAGAATCCGATTAATATATGCCGATATGCCTGTGAATTAGAATCTGATGAATATGCCGATATGCCAGTGAATTAGAATCCGATTAATATATGCCGATATGCCAGTGAATTAGAATCCGATTAATATATGCCGATATGCCAGTGAATTAGAATCTGATGAATATGCCGATATGCCAGTGAATTAGAATCCGATTAATATATGCCGATATGCCAGTGAATTAGAATCCGATTAATATATGCCGATATGCCTGTGAATTAGAATCCGATGAATATGCCGATATGCCTGTGTTTTAGAATCCGATTAATATATGCCGATATGCCTGTGAATTAGAATCCGATTAATATATGCCGATATGCCTGTGAATTAGAATCCGATTAATATATGCCGATATGCCTGTGAATTAGAATCCGATTAATATATGCCGATATGCCAGTGAATTAGAATCCGATTAATATATGCCGATATGCCAGTGAATTAGAATCCGATTGATATATGCCGATATGCCTGTGAATTAGAATCTGATGAATATGCCGATATGCCTGTGTTTTAGAATCCGATTAATATATGCCGATATGCCTGTGAATTAGAATCTGATGAATATGCCGATATGCCTGTGTTTTAGAATCCGATTAATATATGCCGATATGCCAGTGAATTAGAATCCGATGAATATGCCGATATGCCTGTGAATTAGAATCCGATTAATATATGCCGATATGCCTGTGAATTAGAATCTGATGAATATGCCGATATGCCTGTGTTTTAGAATCCGATTAATATATGCCGATATGCCTGTGAATTAGAATCCGATTAATATATGCCGATATGCCTGTGAATTAGAATCTGATGAATATGCCGATATGCCAGTGAATTAGAATCCGATTAATATATGCCGATATGCCAGTGAATTAGAATCCGATTAATATATGCCGATATGCCTGTGAATTAGAATCTGATGAATATGCCGATATGCCAGTGAATTAGAATCCGATTGATATATGCCGATATGCCAGTGAATTAGAATCCGATTAATATATGCCGATATGCCTGTGAATTAGAATCCGATGAATATGCCGATATGCCTGTGAATTAGAATCCGATTAATATATGCCGATATGCCAGTGAATTAGAATCCGATTAATATATGCCGATATGCCAGTGAATTAGAATCCGATTGATATATGCCGATATGCCAGTGAATTAGAATCCGATTAATATATGCCGATATGCCTGTGAATTAGAATCCGATGAATATGCCGATATGCCTGTGAATTAGAATCCGATTAATATATGCCGATATGCCAGTGAATTAGAATCCGATTAATATATGCCGATATGCCTGTGAATTAGAATCTGATGAATATGCCGATATGCCTGTGAATTAGAATCCGATTAATATATGCCGATATGCCAGTGAATTAGAATCTGATGAATATGCCGATATGCCAGTGAATTAGAATCCGATTAATATATGCCGATATGCCTGTGAATTAGAATCCGATTAATATATGCCGATATGCCTGTGAATTAGAATCTGATGAATATGCCGATATGCCAGTGAATTAGAATCCGATTAATATATGCCGATATGCCTGTGAATTAGAATCCGATTAATATATGCCGATATGCCAGTGAATTAGAATCCGATAAAAACAATATGATTATTATAATAGCTCGATCTAGGATGCTGTATTCGGCTCGGGTGGATTTTTGCCAGATTGGATCTCTGAGGCGCACTGAGTGTGATTCGACCTTGCAAAAATCCACGAGAGCCGAATACAAAGCCACAGACCTAGCTACTGTTATAATGACATTTTTATTATACACCTCTACTTTTGTTTCAACGGTTCTTTTGTTACTGAGCGAAATCTTCAAAGTTTATCGATATTTTACCGGTCTTCATTTTACAAAGATGGTTTGGACATAAATGAATTTTAAAGCCGCATGTAGTTTTGGTTCAAATTGTTGAAATGTCTCGATACTTATCATTTAGAAATACAGAACTATAGAAGTCATATAGGGATGTATATAGTGGGATTTGAGTATCGAACTTTTAAAATAATAAATTAAAGATACATTTCTGTATAGGGTCACATTCTGTTCTGTCTGCGTAACGGGCCCTGTTATACCTTTAATGAATCTCTAGTTGAATATAAGAATGGTAAAAATGTCAAAAAATATTTCTTAAATGAGATTGGAAATCTTTAAACTATGCGTTTCCACCTCACAAATCAATCATCTCTCATATTTATCAGGCTTGAGCCCTTGTGACTTTTTCCTCTTTCCAAGGCTAAAAAGATGTTTATTTGCATTTTTTCTAAAAACACATTACATATTTACAAAGTTGGAGCGGTGGTTTTGATCAGAAAATATTTACAATATTTTTAATGCTTCCATTAATTATCTTATCAGTAATTTATTTAGACTGTTTTTGCATTTGTATTTAATGTACGGGAAAATTATAAATAATAATTATGAAACATTCGAATTTAATATATTTCATGTGATACCAGATGGCATAGTCGTTTTAAAGATTTTGAGACTGTAGCTATTTAATTAAGACTCACTCATTGGATTACCGTACTTTTGGACTTTCTATGTCCTTTTTACTGGATACGAAAGAAAGATCAGAAAAACATGCTGACTTCAAGTGTTAGATAAGCAGAAAATCAATGCTTCCGAAATACTAGCTCGTTATTAACTGGATTATGGTTGGAATGGTTATGCTTATATTTTTATTATTATAAAGACATGACTATAATGCACGACAAAATGACTTTAAGAGACATGTTTAAAAGACGTGAACGCACCTTTCAAAATCAACCAAAAAAGACGTCATAACAACCAAAAAAGGTGTCTTTTTTGTTTGCTGGGTTGGCTCAAATATTTACTGAATAAAGCAATTTGAAGTTGTATTTTTCAGTAACTTAATATTCCAAGGGGAGACAACTCTGCATCGTTCAACTATTGGATTTTTCGACTGCTTGAAAATTCGTGGAAGTCAAGGGCGAATACGTTGAAGGGGGTCGGTGGTATAGTGGTTAAGGTGTCGGACGCTCAAACCAGGGTCGTGGGTTCCAGCCCCATTGGAGTCATAGCCATGAATTATGACACCAGTACTGGTTATTCCAGGAAGCGGACTCGAGAGTGGTTCAAAAAGCTTAAAGCTTTCATCACAATCGAGCTAAAATAAATTAGTGTAAACTAAGGGATATACTAAGTTTGAAGTCTGTAAACAGACTGTATACCATATAATATTCCATGACAAATGTCTTTAGTTTTATAATGGACCTCGTACCAAAAGAGTTGCTATTGCCTTGTTTTTGTCTCCAGTCCTATAGTTATTTTTTATTTGTTGAGGTGTTTTGTTTTGTATTTATTAAATTGCTTTCTAATCCAGGAGTTTTGTTTTGCTTTACAATTTTTAAAGTACTTTTATTTTTCCTTCCAATCCTACAGTTTTTCAATCTTGAAACGAGGGAAACCACTATTGCGACACTGCAAATGCGCGCACGTTGTTATAAAATTCACCTTTAATAAAGACTGCGAGTTATGTAATTCAAACTAATTTCATCCACCTATCAATGGCCGTCGTATGGTCTGAAAAACATTCCTATACCTGTGCATTAATCACTCTGAAACTTTGTAATCAATTTTTCAAAATTTATAGTTCCTGTAAGAAAATTTTATTTCAAAATAAGAACTTCTGAAGATTTGACACATTTCGAAATACTTTCAATTTTGTTCGTTAAATCAAAGAAGTATAAAATACATTTATTTCTATAGTTCTTGGTTAAAACATACAAGGCACACGTCATAAACGTGTGATGATGGGTTTGGGATAAAAAGTGACATTTAAAGGCCAACGTTCATTATATGAGCCGCGCCATGGGAAAACCAACATAGTGGGTATGCGACCAGCATGGATCCAGACCAGCCTGCGCATCCGCGCAGTCTGGTCAGGATCCATGCTGTTCGCTAATAGTTTCTCCAATTCCAATAGGCTTTAAAAGCGAACAGCATGGAGCCTGACCAGACTGCGCGGATGCGCAAGCTGGTCTGGATCCATGCTGGTCGCATACCCACTATGTTGGTTTTCTCATGGCGCGGCTCATATGGATAATGATGTGAGATAATGCTATCTATTTTTAAAAATTCCTGTTGAACTTGACGGGTTTCCTTTCAAGTCAGTCTTTCTATATAAGTATGTATTTATAGAGTGATTGAATATCCAAGCATCTGAACGTTGTTAATCGGACGATAAATCGTAAGAAAGCATTTTTATTTATTTTCATTCTAGCATTCTCATTAAGATATGATGATAAATATTATGTTGAACTTCATTCATCAGAATAGGAATTAACTGGCCGTCATGCCGATATTTGACTTCATCACTGACTCCATAATGTTCTTTCACTGGTCCGCGCTTCAAACATAGTTATTGCAGGTTTTAACATGGTTAGATTTTTTGTCAGTTAAACAAAAAGCATGTCCTGCGCTGTATATTTATCAAATAAACAAAGCATTCGCGTTGTTTTTCATCTGTTTTACCCCGGTGAGAGTTCGGGTGAGCAGGACTTTAACCACGAGGGCGTTAGCAACAAACAGCCAGAGGTTTCCAAAATTTTTTACCCGTTCATTGGTTTAATATGTCAGGTTGCGCAATACCTATTGAGTGAATCCATTAAGTACATCATTTAGTTGGTAAATGTGGCGGGTTGTTAATGGTTACCTACACCTTTTTATGTTAAACTATAAATATGATATAGACCACTTATTGACCTTCTGATTAATTTATCTGCGCGCTGTAACTGCATAAATTGCAAAATGTTGCCTGCAGTTTGATAATCAAAGCCTTGAGACGTCTGGTGGTTGTGGGTAGCATCTGCCTTTACATTTTGTCTGTCAAAATGCCATGCAACCAGTGCAAAATGCAACTTTATGAAACAATATATATATGGGTTAGTGGACTTGCTGTGGCATGTGCGTGTTCGTTTGTACTGCTAGGCGCTTTGCCGTAATTGGTCTGGTATATTGTGGTGGTGATTTAGTTCGTATAAATTCTCTCTACTATATAACAATTTATAGTGCGAACTTGTATCCTAGCGGATCTCACGTATGGGAAAGTCAACTGTTCTGAATATAATTATATCTCTTAATGTAAATTATCTATATATATATTCAATGTATCCTTAAGATCCAGTTAACTTTCAGAGAGAGAAAATATAGCTTCTCTGGTCCCAATCAGTTAAAAAGACTAAAATATCACTGCTGATTTATGAGACATGAAAACAGAGATTTGAGTATATATATGCAAATGTTGAACCAGTACGAATGTGTAGTAAAATTCGGACTCGTATATAAAGCAGCACCGAAACTAATCTTATTGGGTTAGTGGACTTGCTGTAGCATGTGCGTGTTCGTTTGTACTGCTAGGCGCTTTGCCGTAATTGGTCTGGTATATTGGGGTGGCGATTTAGTTCGTATAAATTCTCTCTACTATATAATAATTTATAATGCGAACTTGTATCCTAGCGGATCTCACGTATGGGAAAGTCAACTGTTCTGAATATAATTATATCCCTTAATGCAAAATTATCTATATATATATATATATATTCAATTTATCCTTGAGATCCAGTTAACTTTCAGAGAGAGAAAATATAGCTTCTCTGGTCCCAATCAGTTAAAAAGACTAAAATGTCACTGCTGATTTATGAGACAGGAAAACAAAGATTTGAGTATATATATGCAAATGTTGAACCAGTACGAATGTGTAGTACATTTCGGGCTCGTATATAAAGCAGCACCGAAACTAATCTTGTTGGGTTAGTGGACTTGCTGTGGCATGTGCGTGTTTGTTTGTACTGCTAGGCGCTTTGCCGTAATTGGTCTGGTATATTGTGGTGGCAATTTAGTTCGTATAGATTCTCTCTACTATATTATAATTTATAATGCGAACTTGTATCCTAGCGGATCTCACGTATGGGAAAGTCAACTGTTCTGAATATAATTATATCCCTTAATGCAAATTATCTATATATATATTCAATGTATCCTTGAGATCCAGTTAACTTTCAGAGAGAGAAAATATAGCTTCTCTGGTCCCAATCAGTTAAAAAGACTTAAATGTCACTGCTGATTTATGAGACATGAAAACAGAGATTGGAGTTTAAATATGCAAATGTTGAACCAGTACGAATGTGTAGTACAATTCGGGCTCGTATATAAAGCAGCACCGACACTAATCTTATTGGGTTAGTTGACTTGCTGTGACGTGTGCGTGTTCGTTTGTACTGCTAGGCGCTTTGCCGTAATTGGTCTGGTATATTGTGGTGGTGATTTAGTTCGTATAAATTCTCTTTACTATATATATATATATATATATTAGGATAGCATGTTTGATATAATTTTTTTTAATTTTAGATTTGCACGCAGATGTATGTGTTTTGCAAATGGATCTCGTGTGGTAGAACAAACGGTGACATGCCTTCGCTCTGACCTTCATTTACTGACACTCTTATTGGGAAAATGAATGGTAAGAGTTACCACTTTCTGTAAGATGTTCATCAAATATACAAGCTTTCGGCAAGATTGGTGCCAAATTTCAGCAAGATATAATCCAAATATGTTGATACACTGAAAGCTTTCGATACATTTTCAGAAAGAACTTTTCTGATCCAATATGAGATAAGAACCCATTACTTTTACGCAGAGTCAAAATCTCACATCAGGCAGTGGGAACATCACGGCTTGCCTCGTGATCATTCGTCAGACGTACGACATGGTACCCAAGACGAACCATTGTAAAATCTGGTATGCGAGAATGAGCTCACCTGGATCAAAGGCAGCAGAGAGTTGACATCAGCAGACAAGGGGATGACATCTGTATTTTGGAACAGAAGTTATGTAATCAAGAATTAACATCAGAGAGTTAAAACAATAAACATACAGTATTATGCTACAGAATTTCCAAAGTAGCAAATAAACTGATTATAAAGAATTTGTCACAAAATTTTAGATTTTGTAAGTTTCTTTTATTTTATGTAACAGTGACATATGTCAGTTTATTTCAGAGATTTTCTCACAACATGGTGGTAGCATTATTACAGAAATTTTTTTTTATATATTCACAACCTTAAAACTAAATATCATAGTAAAGGACCCGGCCTACAAAATTAAAGTGCGGCAAGAGCAAATCGGTAGAACGAATAGGGAAGAGCAGGGCAGATATCACAGAGTACATTTGAATGCATTTCAAGCTGCAGCAGTCACATATGCTAAGTGTGCCTTTGAACTGCTCCCACATTCCACGTAATCACCTGACCAAGCACTTCAGGTTTTACCTCTTACACAAACTAAAGTCTAAACTGTTTTATTAATTATGTAAGGCCACTCTCGTATTATAACAGATACTGGTTGCTCTGCTGTTAAAATGCAGTGATTCTAATCTAATCGCATGCGAAAGTCTGTTATCTAATAGATATAACCTCAATATTAGTACTGCATCATGTGAGGGGAAACATAACTAAGCATGTAGTGAGTATCTCGTCAGTGTGCTATGATCAATTTACTTAATAATACATTCTACATGAAAAGAGAGAGCTGAATTTATTAATTGAAAGACAAAATTGTACTGCAAGTTGACAATGCTTTAGACTTGCAACGTCTATTGAGATCAAGTAATCTGTAATAATATTTATTTCTCAGAAATCCCTTTTCTCTTCGTTAGAGTCAGAGATAAGAGATGTTGTACTTTTTCCAGAGAGAGCTATTAAGGACTCTTGCGACTGATGCTAGTCTAATTTCTGTAGCTTGTTTATTGCCTGAGAATACAATACCTAAAAATGTGACTTTGTTTAGTTGAGTTTTAGTAAAATCTGTGAAAAAATCCTTTGGAAGCATAGAATGCAACCAAGCAAAATGTTAGCAGACTCGATTTGACTGAGTCTGTTCAAGAAGGTAACTTACTAAATGTTACCGTTAAGATATTATAATTACATAAAATTTGTATGTAACTGCAAACACTGATATTGTCATGCTTTAAGATTAATAACTACTTTCGAGTGTTTGATAAGTGACTGATGTTATTTATAAACATATGACATTTTTTTTTTAACACAATGTAAATATATTGGAAGTATGAATAGTTGGAGCAAATTTTATCACTATTACAAATATGTATGTAAAAATGAGTTATTTAAATATGAAATACGTAGATTTTTTGGTATACAATTTTGAAAACTAAAAAAACAATTTGTTTTATTTCTTATGAAAAGTCCCATCTTTTACATAGTGTATAATTGAAGTGATATGTCAGTCAATTAAACTTGTTTAATTTGTTATGAAAAACTTCCGCTTTTATTATATTTGGAATTGAAATAACACGCGAATTATCCAGGTGACAATACCCGGAGGCAATAGATATCGGCATCGCAATATCATCAATAACGATCGATCACCAATACTATATAGCTGTTGACTCCCCTGATATCGAATTTTTGCCATATCAGTCCTGATGTCAATTCTTCCTCTTGTATAAGGCGCAACAGCCCGCCCACCCCGCCACTCCTTAGCACCGTCTTAACTCTTAAGTCTTACCAAAGCAATATATGTCGTTGCAATTCCAGCTTTAAATGGTGGAGGAGAACCCAATATTTGCTGCCCATTTTTTTCAGGTATTGGTAGAACCATGTTGTCAGACGTTCCGTTTACCAGCTTGATGGCTTCATTGCCTGACAAGATTCTACAACCAAATTGAGGTTTTGAACCCATACCGTTTAAAGGAAACCAGCTGGAGTGAGCGGCATTAATGAATGGTGGAGTCCCACTTGTAGTTTTAAAGAATATTTTAAGTATTGAACGCAGGTAAGAAAAAATATCGGCAGGCTGGGTTAATTGAGTGATTTCATTGGGAGGTAACGGGATGCAATGTGATGAATAAATATAATAAAACGGCGTTATTAGTAAACTTACCTTGACAAACAGAAAGCTATATAATATTACTATAGAATCTGAAACCAAACTTAATATGGTATATGTATAAATTCATTTTAAAACGTGTGGAATCTAGCATGTCAGTACAATCACTTGTTCTTTTTTGAACTTCCATCTGTTATTACTGATACAGAAGTTAACAACAGCAATTCGGAGTCGACTTACAAGAAACTTTCATCTTCTGCAAATGATGAACATTTTCAGGTTTTGCTAATAAAGGCTTACACTATTTACACATTAATGCAAGATCTTTATTAAATAAAATTCCAGAACTCAAGCTTATTGCTCAGAAAACCAATGCAACAGTTATTTCAGTTACTGACTCGTGGTTTGACGAATCTATTTCGGACGCAGAAATCCATATTCCTGGCTACCCGGTTATTCGTAGAGACCGTAACAGACAAGGAGGCGGCGTGTGTGTTTATATACCACAGTACTTTGCTTTTAACACCAGAACTGAAAAGTAACTCTCTCTTTAAAAACTATAGTGGTATTTTTAAACTGTTTGACATTGATCAGATAATCACTGAACCAACCAGAATTGGTCTTACATGTTCTAGTATCTTTGACCATATTTTATGTAACAAAAAATAAAGAAAAGATTTCTCAGTCTGGTGTAATACCTGTTGGTCTTAGTAATCACTCACTTATTTTTGGTACTAGAAAAAGTGGTTAAGTTAGAAGTTTTTCTAATAATACTTTAAAATTAAGGTCTTTGAAAAATTACAGTAAAGATCTCCTATTACAGAAGTTCCTTCTAGCAAACTGGAATTCTTGTTTCTTATCAGGCAATGTAAATTCCAGAGCCTGAAAACTCTTGGTTATTTAAACAGTAAGAAAGTGGTGTCGTTCAATAGACAGTGAAATTTATCATGATTCTTTTAAAGTTTGTAGTCGTTTAAATCATTTTTTCACTGGTATTGCCCCAGTTTTAATTCAAAAACTACCGAAAGCAAAGCACAAGTTCATTGTTGAATCTGAGTTTTTGTCAAGTTTCAATAAAAGAAAAGAACCCTGATAACAGGGAACTTCACTTGAAACATGTTTCCGAAGATTTTGTTCTTAAGGAGTTGCGTGCTTTGAATGCAAGTAAAAGTACAGGATTAGATGGCATACCTGCTGGGTTTTTAAGAGAAGGCGCTGATGTTTTGATATTTCCAATCACTTTTATTGTAAACCTGTCTATCTCTTGTTGTTCCTTCTGATTTTAAACAAGCTAGAGTCAAACCTTTACACAAGAAAGGCAGTACATTGGACGTAGGTAATTATAGACCTGTCAGCTTAAGTATTTTTCAAAAGTTTTAGAAAGGGCTGTCTACGCTCAATTGGAATCTTTTTTGACAAAGCAAAATTTTAATTATGATTATCAGTCAGGTTTAAGAAAGTCTTATTCCGCTGATAGTTGTTTGATTCAGTTGACAAACAGATCTCATTGTCATGGATTACTCGAAAGCTTTCGACAAGGTCGATCATCAATTTCTTCTCTATAAACTCATGAAACTTGGTGTCAACAAAACATCTCTATCTTGGATTCAATCTTTTTTTAGTAATCGTTCTCAATATGTAGTAGTTGAAGGCTCACACTCTGATTCTTTACCAGTTATGACGGAGGTTCCCCAGGTTCAGTGTTGGGTCCTTGTCTCTTCCTTTGTTTCATCAATGACTTTCCTGACCTTGTTTAAAGTAGAATACGCTTATTTGCTGATGACACCATCATATACCTCACTATCGACTCATTAGTAGACTCTTACAAACTTCAAGATGATTTGACAAAATTAGAAGAATGGGAACGTAAATGGTCTATGGAATTTAATCCTGATAAATGCGAAATCATAAGAATCTCTAAAAAAGAAAAAAATATCATCTTCCCATATAAATTACATTAAATCAAGAACTAAAAACCACAGAAAATGCTAAATATCTTGGGATTACTATTAGTGATGACTTAAGTTGGAAAAAACATATTGAAATTACATCTTCCAAAGCTTGTAACGCCCTCAGATTTATAAAAAGAAATGTACAATGTAACAATCATAATATCAAAGAAACTGCCTACAAAATATACGTTCGCAAACAATTAGAATACTGTAACACCATATGGCATCCATGGCAGAAACACTTGGCATATGAGATAGAAAAGGTACAAAGAGCTGCAGCCAGATATGTTATGAACGACTATTCATACCAAGCAGCGTAAGCTTAAAACTCTTAAATGGCAGACATTAGAACAAAGAAGATTACATGCATCTCTTATAATGTTGTATAAAATATCACACAACCTCGTCTCTGTAGATCATAATCACTTGACAACCTCTAGAAATTTAAACTTTATCATTCCGTCTTCAAGAACACAATATCACATGAACTCGTTTTTTCCCTGCACAATCAGATACTGGAACGCCTTATCTTATAACATCAAGGACAGTGTGAACCTTCAGTGCTTCACATCTGACACAGACTCGTATATGTACTAATGTCATCATCCTGATTTTAATTTTAACAAGCGTATATACTACTGCTCTTACTTTCTTAACATAAATATCATGTAACATAGCAACAAGCTTTTAACTACTACCTCGACCCCCAGTCATGATCAGAAAGTGATAGTTGTGAGTATTTCCGTAGATGTGGATGTATATGATTCATCTGTTAGATACTATTAAGTGGAATGCTTCAAAAATCATTATACAGGTATGATAATGTTAGACCTTCGAAAGCTTTTGATACAGTTAATTATGATCTCCTGTTTAGAAAATTACAGCTGATGGGGGTCAGGTAGGTCAATTCCATGGTTTAAGTCCTATCTTTTAGGTAGAGGTCAAGTCGTTAGTCTAGGAAAGTCAATGTCAAATGCTAACCCGGTTACTTGTGGTGTGCCTCAAGGCAGCTTATTAGGGCCCCTCCTGTTCCTATGCTATGTTAATGACATGATTACTAGCATAGATAAAGACTGTAGACTTATTTTATATGCTGATGATAGCACAATTTTGTTTAGTTATGAAAATCCAGATTTAATTTCTGTCAAGTACTGGAAAGTTGCTCAGACTGGTTAATAGACAATAAGTTATCCCTTAAGCTAGGTAAAACAGAATTCATTCTCTTTGGCCCAAAGCGAAAGCTAAGAAAGCTTGGACCAGCGTCGTCATAGTATAAATAATTCTTGTCAGGTCAAATACCTAGATTTATCAATAGACAATTTTTATCAGGTGTCCTAATATAGACAAAATAGATGTCTGGATTTTAACACAAGGAACTTTTATGTTCTGCACTTTTACAATGTCATTTTGTTTACTCTTGTTCGTCCTGGTATGAAGGTCTGAATAAAGGTTAAAAACACAAATTATAGGTGATGCAAAACAAAATTATTAGATTCATAAAAGGTTACTCTCCTAGGGATTCTGTTACTTGACAAGATTATGTGCACCTAAATATGTTAAATGTAAGAAATAGAGCGAAGCAACTACGACTCAATTATATGCATAGAGTGTTTTTTGTCCTTCATACTTGAGTGATAATTTTTCGTTCATTTCGCATGAACTTCGAAAAAAATAATTTCTTATCTTTACATTACATTTCCTTTCCATTTGAAAACATGATTATATTATAAATTGCATACATTTTGTCGCATTTAACATTGGCTATTCTGTTTACCAGATGGAACAACTGCGATGTCATCTCAGGAATATTCTCTCTGACTTTGCGCGGACGTCGTCAAAACAGTAGCCCGTTATCACTAAGCAGCGTTGTCGTATCTTTGGCGTCTTTTCTTTTGCTGTTCATACAAAATTTACGTGAAAATTATCATTAACAGTGTGATTTTCCAACAAAAATCAAGCACGTGCCCCTTTTTTTTTATTTTAATCAAGCAAATTAAACATGGAATCTGTACATTTAAACAAACATTATGGTATATGAATCTTATTGCTAAAGCTAATACTTCCTTAGTGTTCAAAACAAAAGTACAATTTGCGGGCGTTTACATAAAGCTTTAGAAACGTGTATGAATGCAATGAACGTAACGTGACACATGTGCAGCTGTAGCTGGATAAATTCGTAATTGTTAAATGTGGGTTGTCACATAATAAACAACTGACTGTGCATGAAGATGTGCATGTAAATATCCACTCGACTTTCATAGGTTATTATTATTTTTGTGTTACACCCGCATTCAAATGTAGTACCGTACTAGCTGCAACAATCGATGTACGCATTTTGTTGTGGTAGATATCTAGTTCATTGCAAAAAAAGGAAAGAAAAGAAAGAATTAAAAGAAAATAGCGCATACTGTGTTATCATGAAAATCTTACCCTCTCTTTGAACTTTTTTCAACCTAATATCCAACGCAATTTTAGCATATGTATATGCAATACCTTGAATAATTTAAAAAAAGAGTGTATAATTATGATCAAGATTCTGAATAATATATGCGTGAACACATACATTCGTATTATTGAGTAGTATGAACAAAATTTCGGTACTGCCTCTGCATTTTCGGAAGCATTTAGGCAGTAAGTAAGTAGCACTTAACTAATGATATAAACTTTGAAGACATTCTAATTTCAGTAATACTGCTTAAATTGTTTTTTTTTCAACGAAAGTTACAGCAAGAGAAACGGCACAGTTTTGTGTATCACATATATGTATAGGGATATAAAAAGTTAACGAACATACGGACAGTGGTGAGTCGAAGTATTTTTGTAAGTATGTGTGCGAAACAACATTTTTAACTAAATAGTTTTCTGTTTAATTTACAGATGCAATCAAAAGCAAGCTTCAAGTATTTTATATTTTCAGCCGAGCTGATTAACATAAAGTATTATTATTATGTAAGCTCTGAAATAATGTATAAAACAGCATACATTATTTGCTGATATTTTTGTTTAAACTTTAAGATCTTTCTTAATAATTCCTAACAATCAGCATTTAGCATTATACAGAAAAGGGGATTGAGTTACTAATTTATACGACCGTTTCCATATCTTAAACAAAAACAAGACGTCACTACACATATATAAGAATTATGCCACATTCCTTAGATGGTATCAATGGATCATAGTTAGTTCCATCGACGCCGCAACACAATATCTCCAATATCTCCTTGATTTCTATTTACATGTAAAACAATACCATTGATATAATACACCATTCTAAATTTTTTTGCGAGACCTCCTTGGCCAAGCTGCTAATGTCGCTGACTTCAAATCACTTGCCCCTCACCGATGTGGGTTCGAGCCTCACTTTGGGCATGAAATTCTTCACGTGAGGAAGCTACCCAACTGGCTTACAGAATGCCGGTGGTTCTATCCAGGTACCCGCCGGTGATGAAATAATACCTAGAGAGGCACCTATACCTGGTAGGTTGCTATATGATCTATAACTGCTTCGGTGTGACGCTAAACCAACATGATTCCGATAATCTCCTCCAAAATCAATCGTTTGGAAATAAATTCTGTTTTGCAGCGACCAATATAGGTTTTCACTGCATAAAGTCATAACAGACCGATATTGTTTGCGGCTAGGGTTCATTTACCAAAAAAAAAATAAGATCACGTGAGACTTTCATGGTTTTAAGAAAGGAAGGCCACATTTTTGGGACCACATTTACTTCATAGATGGGCACTATTTATAGAACTACAAATCTGCCGATAGCCAGTCGGATGCCTTTCTTACAATTTTGTGTGATACGTACCCATTGGCGTTGAGCGCAGTGATTATAGGTCAAGGCAAAAAGGGGAAAGTGGTTCATCTCATATATATTTTCCACATATATATATTTACAGATTACACAAGATGGAAGGTCAAACGAGTCCTGATCAAATCATTCACGATATTGGTGGATGTGGACGGTATCAGATTCGAATGAGTGTTATAGTTCACGTAATGAAAACTATCGTCTGCTTTACTATAATGTCTATGATAATAATGTCTGCAACACCGCCTTGGTGGTGCGAGGACAAAAACGCTTTGTTGATGAATAACATTACGTCATGTAAACAGATTGAAAACGGAAGTGAAGTAACTGTATGTCCAGCGAAGTCATGTTATGGGGTTAACACCACTAAATGCTCTAGTTTTGCCTTCGGTAGCCGGATGAAAACCATCGTAAGTGAGGTAGGTGAAAGATCTATTGAGCAATAACTACATATTTTTGTTATTTTATAAGGTAAATTCTTGAGAAATAAAGATTTGTTTCTTTTTTGGACCGTTTCCTTCAATTTGATTGGCTAACAGATTTTTTTACAAGAGTGCAAAACAAATTTATTCGGATATTTGTGCTGCTTCCGATGTTGGACTACTTTTTCAAGTCACTTTTTATTATACTGCCAGTACAGAGATTTGAAATAATTTGAAAACAATGACTATAAAAAGAAGCAAAAGTAATAAATGTCATATTTATTTTTGTTTAACACACATTTAAAACCCGAAACCTCGTACAAATATCTAAAAATATGACATTCATTCCTTTAGTAAATTCAAATATGAAATGTAAATGATGAATTCTACATTGTATGATTCAAATCAATAAATTTCTGGGCTAATAAATGATACTGAAAAGTCATCATTCCACTGTATAGATATCAGTTAATAAGGTGATTGTATGTATTCTTATTTTGTCACTTTTCAAGTTTTAAAGATTTTTATCATTAAATCTGTAATAAGTTCAAAAATACCAAATTCCTTTTTTTCCAGTTTAACCTGGTATGTGAACGTGATTACATCCCTAGTACAATAATGACTCTCCAACTGGCAGGGGTTCTTGCTGGCAACGTCTTAGCGGGACAAACGGCAGATTTGATTGGGAGGAAACCACCATTCTTCGCATCCATAGTGCTAATTACTTTGGCCAATCTTGTAGGTTTCCTGTCGGTGAACTGGATAATGTTTGGAGTTGCGAGGCTTTTTGTTGGTATGGGAGCTGGCTTCTTCCTTACCACGCAGTACAGCCTCTTGTCGGAGTTTTCTCTGTCAAAATGGAGGGTTTGGATAATTGGATTTCCCTCCTGGCCTATAGAACAATGCGTCCTGGCGTTATGCGCGTGGCTTATTCAGGATTGGAGATATTTACAGTTAATGATTGCAATAATGGGAGTTCCTTGTCTTTTCGCTTGGTTGTACGTAGATAGTTTTGTTTGGTTTAAATTTTTTAAATGCGCAATATGATGTTTGATCCTCTAACACTGTAACTTTCTTTTTCTCTCTCTCTCTTAAAATTCCGCGTTGTTTTTGAAAATTAAGATTATGTGCATATATTTACATATTCTTTTAAAGGTCTCTGGTTCTGACAGTAGGACCTTTTAAAAAGTCAAATTTTTCATAAACAATAAATGACGCTTTTAATGTCCAAAATGGTTTTCAAATGGAAATACCTTATCGGAATCGTTTTAACATTAAACTTCAGATCTATTACGTAATTTAACATTCATACAGTTCATCTTAACCACCAGAAGTTCTGTAGAATGGTGCATAAAAACACATGATAGTCTCGATTAAAGCGAAATCCAGAAGTAGTTTTCTTGCAAAAAATGTAGATCACATCTGATGCAAATACAAGAATTAACATCTTATGAGTTAAATTCTTTATGTTTTGTTTGCACATATTCTGAGATCCGTATAATAAAATGAGACACGTATAATGCATCATCGTATAATAAGTAGATTTTACACATCTACAGCGTGATTCCAGAAAGTTTCCGATGGTACATTGCCCACGATAAGCCAGAAAAAGCAAGGGCCATTATCGAGAAGGTTGCAGTCTACAATGGTAGACCTGACTTCGATGTTAGCGAACATCTTGTAAAACCAGAGGGCAAAAGTGACAGAAAATATACTTTTATCGATTTATTCAGATCCAAGAAGCTGATCAAGATTTCCGTTTTGTCGTCTTTTAATTGGTAAGCTCGCTACGGTTGTCACACATGTACATGTCTTATCCATTAAGCTGTATTTAAAACAAATATAAGGTTTGCTCGACATACTCCTAGTGTCTACGTTATAATGGTATGACGCTTATCTTTGCTTTCAGTTTTCTTCTTCTTAAGTGCCGCCTGCATACTGCCCTTTCATAAAGTATTTTAACTGAATCTGTTACATTATGTTACATCCGTTTGTATCAGAATAATAATACATTGTACATACATTATCATGCATATCTGTAACATGTTTCATTTATTGCGAAAACGTAATGAAAATATATTTATGACCACAATTCTTGGATGAATTATTAGTAATTTCATGTAACTCAAGTTGTCTAGTTAAACAGACTCAGTTCTAAAATATTGTACATGTATTAGCATTCTTTTTGTTATTCAGGGTAGGTCTGGGACTTATTTCCTATGGTATCAGCTATGGTGTTCAGTCTTTGTCAGGAAACCTATATTTGAACTTCTTCTTGTTTGCCCTGACGGGTATACCATCCAAGGCAATTGCACTGTGGCTCCAAAATAAGTATGAATTATTTTATAACCCCAAGGCGGAGACATAGTAGTCCGCCTGTCCGCCCGTCGTCGGTTCGTTTCCGGTCGATAACTGATGAACACTTAGGCCTACAGGCATCAAATGTCATAGGACAGAGAATTGCCCGTGGTCATTAGAAGAATTTTATTGCTTTGGGGTCAGTTGAGTGACGGTCAAGGTCACAGTGACCTTGAGAGTGAAAACGGTTTTCGATCGATAACTGATGAACGCTTTGGTCTAAAGGCGTCATACTTCTTAGGATGGTTGCATGCGGTCAGTAGATGACCTCTAGTTTTTCTTGGGTCAGTTGGTCAAAGGATAAAGGTCATAACAATCTCGAGAGGCCATCATAAGGAGCATGCGTGTTTACCAAACACATCTTGTTCGTTTTACATTTACAAGATTTATTTCCTCTGCACATATCCATGAATTGTTCAGCGTTCTATATCATAAAACTCACAGTTTATGCTTGACAAGTGGTACTAGACAAATGGGGTTTGTCAGTGGCTTCATTGCCGATATATTTGTTATATCTGTTCCATATGATACTTACACTTTTTCATATTCCGTTGATCTGAATGTACTATTGTTACGTCCTTTGAAGATTTGCGCAGTAATAAAACATTTGATGAATGATTTTACTTAAATGTTTACTTGTTTACTTGAACCATACTCCTCATAAAATAAACAAACGTGTTTGAAAACATGGACGGTTCCAAACTGAAGGAGCTCTATATGTCACGGTATAGAACTTGAAATATATTAAAACGGAGAGAAAGTGTGTAGGCGGCCGGGTAGCTCAGTCGATAGAGCATCGGAACGGTATTCCGAGGCCCCGGGTTCGAACAAAGCATCTCCTGAAGCTCTTTATATTGTACGTGTTAGTCCTAAAGAAATCAACAAAAGCAAAACAAAACAAACACGAAAAACAAAACAAAGCAAAAGTTTAATAAAGAGAATTAACTTCTTGAGGAGTAGTGTTTAGATTACAAGGAGTTATCTAACATAATCTGTTTCAGATTTGGAAGACGATCGACCTCCATTTTGTGTTACACCATTGTCGCTATCAGTGGATTTGTTGTTGGCATTGTTCAGACAATAGGTATCAGTTTTAAATTTTAGTGAAGTTTTTGTCACGGCTAATCAAAATCATATCGGCTCAGTTGGTTTGAAACTTACATTTTTGGTTCTAATAGAACTAAAATATCGTTAAATAACGAAAGCTTCGAGAAATTATTCTCGGAAACGGATCAGTAATAATTCTGTTTAATCCAGAACTTATATACCGCTTAGATTTGGACTTTAAATTTCTCTCATTTTTTAAAAAACATCTTTTCATGAATTTAGCTAAAAATATTGGTATGCTACAGTAAAACACTGCAACATTTCAGCAGTTCGCATGTTTTTAGCGGAGGTTACATGGATTTGAAATTTTAGAGATTTGAGGTCTAAGTCTAAATTTCAGACATTAATCCTTATCATGCTAATTTTCTATAAAGGACTGGTCCATCTTCCAATTTGGACCGTACCATTAACTGTTAAAAGGGGTGTTTACCAAAAAGGTACTGGCTGAATAGCGAACAGTGCAGATCATAATATCCGTGCAGTCTGATCTTGGTCAGCACTGGTCGCAAAGGCAGAATCAATCATGTCCAGCATGATAAGGGTTAAACGTTGATGACTATCGGTCCGGTCCACTAGTGCATGCAGTGTTCACCTTATATTTGAATAAATTACCATCATATACGCTCTAGTAATGGTAGAGGCGTGGCTATTTATTTTTAGTATTAAGGACACGGACAATGAACAATGACAAAAACAATTGGTTGTCTTAAAAAAAGACAAAGCACTATAATATGCTGTCTTAATTTGTCACCTATTTTCGCGCGTATAACTTCAATGGTTTTGTATCAGAGTATGTTTATCTGTAAAATGTAAAAATCATCGAAGAAAACTGTGCAATGCACAAATTTCAACAATTCTTAGCATGCCACTCAGTGATTTAAATTTCAGATTAGTTATAAGTCAAACACCTGTCGATCAATTTCAAGTGCAGATATTCAAATTTTTACCAACAGATGCTCCAAATAAAGACTCTTTGACCAACGGATTCGCCTTGCTGGCACACACTGGTATCGCTACTGCATGGGGACCTGTGCAGACAATGACTATAGAACTATATCCTACTGTCATCAGGTAATTGGTTTAAAATTGCCAGAAAACTAAGTATAACGTTAATGTGTTTCGTTGTTTGTTTTCTTTTTCTCTGGAAATTAACATTATGTTTTCCATAAATCGTATTTCTACTTCAACCATCCTATGCCTTTGTAAACTACATGTTTATTACTAAGCTATATCAATGAAAAACGGTACTGTTATACACAACATGCATATACGTTGCCGGTCGTTATCAGTCAGTGACGTGTATATCTTGCTATGATGTCCTCAACCGTTTATAGTTACTCTATTCTCTTGCTAAGGGGAATCTTATTAAACGCCCGTTTTTGGAAAAGCGCGGACGTATTCTGTGATGGCGCGTGCGTCTGACCGAGCTTACATTTGCTTACTTAGGTAGCTATAGGAACAATAGTTAACTGTACTTTTTCTTTGATGTCATTCATTCCGTAAACGTTTATGCAGCTAGTTTTCTTTTATATGGCTAAAAGAACAATAGAGAGAACAAATGAGTAGCCACATAAATACCCTCCGCCCGTCCGTCCGTCATATTTTTTTGTCCGGAGCAAAACTCAAAAACAATTTAATGTAATAATTTTAAACTAGGCATATAGGTAGATGACGATAAGACAATGTTCAGAGCATAAACCAGGTCGGTTGGTCAAAGATCTGTCACAAACGGAGCTCAGAAGTCGAATTTGACCCTCATATTTCGTGTCCGGAACATAACTTAATACATATATAACATTCAAGGTATTGACTTCAATCTTGGCATATATATATATATATATATATATATATATATATATATATATATAGGTAGTGGCAATAAGACGATGTAGAGAGTGTTTGAACCAAGTCTATAGGTGAAAGTTCAAGGTCATAACAATGTCAAATCTGTCCGTCATATTTTGTGTCCAGAACATAACTTAATAACCATTCGAAGTATTGACTTCGATCTTGGCATGTAGGTAGGTGGCAATGAGACAATGTGCCGATCGCATGAAGTTGGTCAGTAGGTCAAAGACCAGGGTCACCTAAACGGCTCAAATCTGCCCTTTGTATTAAACAATCCATATCAATCATCCACACACGTGCATATAAATGCCATACGCCAAACTTCCCCTCTCCCCATCCCTAAAAAATCTTTAATTTTCTTCTTCCTAAGTATTCCACCACGGCTGCGTCAAACCACGCCCACCCCCACTCTCCTCCCCACCCCAAACACAACCCCCCACCCCCCAAAAAAATCTTTAAATTCTACTTCCTCATCCTCTGTGCTAGAACTTTGGGCGTATCAGCTGTTGTATTAAACTATGATATCATTTCAGAAATATTGCTTTTGGAAGTTTGAGCGTAACTGGTAGAATTGGCGCAATGGTTGGACCACAACTTGTGTATCTGGTAAATATTTTTTTATTGCTTTATAGAATCACATGACATTAAATTGCTCCATAAGCGTACATAATTATATCTTACACTACTATATGACTCTCTTATCTGTTATGATGCAATAAGTATAAACTGATGTTGCTTTAAACAGATCTGATTTTTTGTGATTCATTTGATGTTTCTACATATTTGATCTTTATTTGTAGAATGCGCATGTACCTGGATTGTTGTATTACGCATGCGCCGCTGCTTCTGTGCTGTGTGTTATTGGAAGTTTCGGACTTCCGGAAACTATGGACGCCAACCTTAGTGACAAGATTGGAGAGAAAAGGGGTCACTTGATAAAAGAAAACGGCAGCCAAGTTGTTTAAACAAAATATTGTACACTAAACTTATAGACACACTACTGATTTGTCATGAAATGCTTTAAAAACGAATGTTTTAAAGGTTTTGTGGTAGAGACGGCATCAAACATTTTATGCATATTTGTATAGCAATAATTTAGATTGATACAGTAAATCACATAAAAAAGATGTCAAGGTGTAGTAATTCATAGGAATTTGAAATGTAATCACAAGTGCTTAAATGGTGAACATCTATCACAAAAGCTACCGACGATAATTTCGATCAACTTGCAATATTTCGAGAGCCAGTAAGTAAGCTTCCCATTTGGTTACTGGCTTTTAAATCTGGGGGAAGTTAAAACAAAAAAATTAAATGTCCTTTGAGTTGATATAGTTAAAATTTGTTTGTTATTTGGGTTAAGCGCTATTTTTCAACAGCAGTTCAATTATGTAACGGCCTGCAGTTAACCAAACCAGTGTTCCTGGATTCTGTACCAGTAATAACTGCAAGTAACTGCCAACTTCCCCACATCACGGCTACTAAACCCTAGCGCCACCACCAAAAAGTGGTGATAAGGGAAAGAACTATTGAAATTTCCGTGGTGCAGCTATCACCGGTGTAAAAATATAAACAGGTGAGTAAAATTTATATTTTACGTTACATTTTCGTTGATATAAATCATTTAAAAAATCGGAGAATGTAGTGCCGCGTAAGAACATTATTACTACAAGTTGACTGTAATTTCGTTAAGATATTATGTAAATTGTGGTGCCAAGAGCTTTTCTCCTGATTTCGGCGTTTGTAAATTTTGACATCTGTATGCATTCCAGCTAAATTTCGATGCATAGACACACTATATGAACATTATCGCGTTTGCAAATGGTCTAAATGTGTAAGATACTCGCACAGACATACATTAGTATTATTAAAGTGTCCTGTAAATGAAATACACCAGCATTTTTAAAAGTGGTGGCGCTTTCATATCAGTGATGGCGCTATACAGTAGTGGTGGCGCTGTGGCGGACGGTTAGCGTTAGGACGTCTGACAACAAATAAGTAGTTATATTCATAACAAAAGAGGTGCAGTTACAGGGATTGTCATTTACCTTTTTAAATCTGATGTCTTAAAGTTATTTTGAAGCATGTGTGTGAATTATGATTGAACGACTAATTTTTTAATCAAATTATAAAACTTTTATATATTCAAGTATCATGCAGACATTGTTTATCCGTTACAGATGGAAAGTCTCGAGCGAAAAGAAAAAAGTAGATCTCACCTAAAAACTTAAAAGAAAAACAATATCTTGCCAAGGCCTTTTTTTCCGAAGAGATTAATTCAAATGAACACAATTATCTCACTAAAGGCAAGTTCTGCAACAAGAAAAAATACTCCTCCAAAATACCGTCACTCAAAAACATTGAAAAATGGCTTAATTTATTCACCGATCAAAAACTAGGTAATAAAACTGAAATCACATTCCAAATAAATCAAAACTTTTGACAAGTCAGTCACTTTCAAATCAAGAAACACTTTCAGATATGAAACGATTCTAATCATGACAATGAACATGGAGAGGTACTTGAAAATATTAACGAAATGGAGGAATGTGACACTTAATTGTATTAATCTGGTGCACGTGAAGACTCTGTCATTAATTAGGCAGATAAGTCGATTGATTCCTTTCTTTTTAACAAAGAAAAAACATTTCAGAAGTATTAATAGATGTTCTGAAAACGTTTGAAAAAAAAAATGTAAAAATTAAGTTTCTGTCATTTCACGAAAATTCCACACATGCTGATGTTACATGTATGTTATTTCTAGATGTAATAAAATGATTCAATGCAGATGGAGTTCAGCAGGTTAGCTATGTATAACGATACATTTCTCGGGGTTGGGGAGGGAGGGGGGGGGGTGTTTATATATGAGAAATAAAACGTGAATTTATTCAGATCTTAAACAAGATAGACGTGTAAGTTGGTAGCCACAATAGAACAGAAAACGCACGTCATAGCCACAGCGCCACCACTACTGTATAGCGCCATCACTGGTGCGATAGCGCCACCACTTTTGAAAAATACTGGCATATTTCTTTTAAGGAAGATTTCATTACTGCTGATGCTTGCCTGTGCAAGTATCATGCATATTTAGACCATTGCATGCGCGATAATATTCTTATAGTGTGTTTATGCATCAAATTACAGCTCTAATATAGACAGATATCAAAATGTGCAATTGTGCGAATCAGGAGAAAAGCTCTTGACACCACAATTATTAAGATATTTTGATAAAATTACAATTATCCTGTAGTAAAAGTGTTCTTACATGTCTGTAGCACTACATTCTCCTATTTTTGCAATATGTTTTATCAATATAAATATAAGACAAAATGTTAACATTTACAGTTTGAAAGTGGTGATAGCTGCACCACGGAAATGTCGATAGCTCTTTTCCTTATCACCACTTTTTGGTGGTGGCGCTAGGGTTTAGTAGCCGTGCACATGAATCAGAGATGGAGACGTTTGACAACCCGACTACTCTTTGTTTGGTCTCGACAATGCTTTTATTCCAGCCTCCTGCAAAACGGATAAATGAAATAAATTATTGCCACTTTGCTAAATTGGTACCATCTTGATGCTTTAACTTTCATTAGATTATTGAATACATGGGTTACATGTAGCTGTATCAGGTGGAAACATAATTATTCTATGCCTATTTTTCATTTCCATTCAACGATTAATGTTTGTACCATGTAACCGTCCGATATATTTCCTTATTGCATACCTTACAAGATAAAGTAACAAAATTTGGACTGAATTTAAACGTATATGGGCAGCATGAGGTCGATATTAAATATTAAGCTGGTGTGATATCGATACCTGGTACACTTCCAGCAATAAGAGGCACACATCCGGGTGCGCAAACATACAAATTGTATAGATCCACTGGCAGGATGACAAGTATGAGTATCAAACTGTCATTTATTTTACAAATGAAAACATGGTAGGCTAAGTAACAAAAGCTCACTAGCTTCCTGTTCTAGCGTGGTTAAATAAGGCTGACAAAAGAAACTACGCCCCTAGGGTGTATAAACTTACATACCAACATGGCTCGATTTGATTGCCAGTTAAACAAAGAAAAAGGTCAATAAGGCTGGTGTGCTTTAAAGTGATATTGGCATACTAGACCGATATTGAACCTCGGGCTAATGCCTCTACAAGTATGCCAATATCGCCTTAAGGCGCGCCAAATCTGTAAAATAACCTGTAAGAATCGGATACTATATATTTCATACTGGACGGTGCAACAGCTTTGATCCGAATCTCCATGTTCACTTTACGTTAACTCTTACCCGGCTAAAGTTCTGTAATGAACTTGTCCATCTTTCAATTTGGACAGTATCATTAACTGTTAAGAGGGGTGCATGAATCTGAAAATCAATAAACATTTGAGATGATATTTTTGCTTATAAAAAGCATTCACTTAAATACAAATGCTCAAGTGCAGTATACCCTCCTCCACACACTAAAACACATGTAGTTTTGATAGCAATGATTTTATGATCCCAATTTTCGCAAAGACAGATTGTTGTGGAGACATTAAATGAAGACAAAAGTGTTGTCCGTTTTACGTTGACTGTTTACTTCATAGACCGGAAGAACAACAAGTGACGTACAGGACGTCATAACAAAACAACAAAAGAGCGCGTTACTTAAACGTGACGCCAAGAATGGCGGGTCATTAAATATACAGGTTACTTAACGTGACACAGATATAAGCCGCGCCATGAGAAAACCAACACAGTGCATTTGCGACCAGCATGGATTCAGACCAGCCTGCGCATCCGCACAGTCTGGTCAGGATCCATGCTGTTGGCTTTCAAAGCCTACTGCAATTAGAGAAACCATTAGCGCGCATGGATCCTGACCAGACTGTGCGGATGCGCAGGCTGGTCTGGATCCATGCTGGTCGCAAATGCACTATGTTGGTTTTCTCATGGCGCGGCTCAATTATTATTATCAAGCAGCAGCTAGAGGGTAATTATTGCTGCACAATTCCACTCATGCGTCAGACTACTGTTAAAGCCTTTAATGCTTTTGTTTATAATGTGACTGCCACATTTTTGCTATATGTAAAAGGATTGAATACTGCTTTACATAATAGGCAATTTTACTGAACCCTTTGTTTTTCATTGTCTCCCTTTATGATTCTGTCTTAATAAGTACGTGTACAGTATTTGTGGTAGTGCTATTCCAATCATGTAATTATGCGTAAAATACCATATGGAACTTTAAGTATGTATATCACGTAAAACTGTCAAGATTTGAGGTCAGTGACCTTACAAAGTCGTGCTTCTGAATATAATCAGTCAGTTAAAACGATATAGGTACTCATGATATATTCGCATCCGATCTTAAAAGTGTATAAGGAGAAATATCGGTAAGCAAAACTAGGTAATACAATTTCTTCTTTACGTATTATTTTCAATGGTGTCTTCTTTATGTTTTTTTTCTTTTAACATTTTGATACATTGTATGAATCTGCTTTTCATAAATTATTTTGGATTCAATTTTGTTATTTTTTCTGGTTCTTTGGGATCATGGAGTCCATTCAACATAATTATGTGTAATGAGTTCCGCTGAAGTCGGTGCTAGGGGGCGTGAGAGGTGTTGCACTTATAACCCTATATCTAAATACAGCATGTTAATAGAATGAGCGACAATCCAAGCCCTGATCGCATTATAGAAGATCTTGGAGGATGTGGAAGGTTCCAAGTGCGCATGAGTATCGTCGTTCACATGATGAAAACACTCGTCACTTTCAGCGTGACGTCGATGATTATAATTTCACCTACGCCAAAATGGTGGTGTGATGACGAGTCAAAATATAAGAATATTTCGTCATGTGTTCAACATGAAAATGGAACTCAGACTATAGTTTGTACACTGGAAAGTTGTTCGGTAAATTGGTCTGCCTGTAACAACTATGGATACAGCGAAACAGGAACTATCGTGGAAGAGGTAAAAATGGCAATGACAATTTTAAATTATGAGAAATCAATTTTTGTGTTCCTTCTCGAAAAATGATACTATTCTTCAGCTTGTATTTTTATAATATATTATTCAGTAATATCTCTTTCAAATATAATAAAGATGTACTATAGTTGCTTGAAATATTATGCTTCTCCGGTATTTGTTATCAATTCTTTCTAGACCTTCCAATTACATGCTTAATTTATTTGAAATTTCAGTTCAATTTGGTATGTAACCAAGATTACATACCAAGTACGGTAATGACACTCCAAGTAGCTGGTACGCTTGCGGGGAATCTTTTAGCTGGCCAGATTTCGGACATGTTCGGACGTAAACCCCCATTTTTCACATCCATAGTCATTTTGATAGTTTCCAACTTAATCGGATTCCTTTCCTTTAATTGGATCATGTTCGCCGTGGCTAGAGTTTTAGTAGGACTTGGAGCAGGATGCTTTCTTTCAGTTCAGTACAGCTTGCTTTCCGAGTTTTCTTTGGCAAAATGGCGTTCATGGATCATCGGGTTCCCTTCATGGCCAATTCAAGCATGTGTATTCGCTCTTCTTGGTTGGTTGATTCAAGATTGGCGACATATTCAGTTGCTATGCTGCTTGCTTGGTGTACCGTGCCTCTTGGCTTGGTTGTAAGTTAACAGTTATCAATTAATATACATAAATAGATCTTATTTATAAAACTTGAGTTAATGTAAAGTTTAATAGACTGTATAAATCATGAGATATGGAAATCTGTTTTTTTTACATCTTTGTAATATTTTTTTATTGTTTAATACATGTCAGTGGTTCATTAGTGTTCATTATCAACAATTACAAAAAGGTAAACTACATTTGCATTTATGATGCTGTAACAGTATTTTTCTGACATTATTTTACATAGAAATTACTTTTCGCTAACTTTAAGCATTTTGTAGCGTTATTCCAGAAAGTTTCCGATGGTATATAGCTCATGATAAGCCCGAGAAAGCTGAGGTCATTATTCGAAGAATAGCTGCGTTCAATAAACGCCAGTTATATCACGTGGGACACCTTATTGAGAAACCGAAATCAACAACTCCAAGTTTTCACAAATACTCGGTGATCGACATGTTAAGTTCCAAGCTGCTTATTCGAATAACGTTACTATCTGCTTTAAATTGGTAAGTTATCTTTAAATTGGTAAGTTACTTCGTATTGGTACTCATCTTTCTTTGTAAGAGGGTTTTGAGATTTCAACTTGAAACGTATTTTACAAAGATGATATTACATGGCTATTTCTGATTAAATTTATTATAGAATGTTGCCGTGAGTTCTTTTTCTCAAAGATTCGATAAATTGCAATGATAGTGTACATGTAGACTTAATTACCCTGTAGTGCGCTTTGTTGGCCAATTTATTTATTTTTTAAAGTTTTAAATTCGACCACGAAATATGATTTAATAATAAAACACAAAGAAATTCATATCCACTCTAGCCTGATCAAAACAAAAAATTGATGCCGTCACCAGCGTACACTTTCGATGACAGGGTGCCAGTATGGTTGGGTATAAATGTGAACTTTAATCACAATAACACTCTTTATAACATATTTTGATAATCAACCTAACGAGGACTAACAGTAACATTTTCCCCAAAGTAGAAGACATGGACTATCAAATCGATCGAGCGTAAATGAAAAATCCAATCTATATACAGAGTTAGCGGGGATATAAAGACCTGGGTAGACGTTGAAGTTGTGCAGAGTTGACCAAACAAGGTCATCTAGAGCCATGCATGGAATTAATTATGCTTCAGATGAGCGAGCTTTAACTTAATGGTATCGCGTCTGGCTGTCTTATCTTGCATACGGTTCCTAAGTATCTAATTATTTGTTTTGAAGGTTTGCACTGGGCCTGGTGTCGTACGGACTTGCCTTTGAAATACAAGCTCTCTCTGGGAACGTTTACCTTAACTTCTTCCTGTTTTCATTAGTCGGTATACCTTCAAAGGGTATAGGAATATGGCTACAAAACAGGTGAATAATCCTTTGGAGAAAACATTTTCTTTTACAGTTAAGATATAAAGCGTTTAAATGGCTATTATAACATATAGGCTGCCAAATGTAAATATATAAATGTAGATCATACATACATGTTCATCAAACAGTAAGCTCCGCTTTTTCAACTTATGTGTGTAGGTCATATTTGCAGAATATGTACGTAGTAGTGTCATGCAATGCTTCTTTTCCAATTTTCTGGATTCCATGAAATGTTGTACTTAGCGTTAATTTGACAGTGAGATTGAGAATATTCAATTAAATACAGGCTTGGTCGCCGGTTATTGACAATGGTATGTTACGCAATTGTTGGCATTTGTGGAATTATTGTTGGCACTGTGCAATCAATAAGTGAGTAATTTTGAGTATTGACCACTTTGTGTACATATGTTTTTATCGTGCAATCAGTAAGTGGGTAGTTTTCCACCTGCCTGTGTAGTGATACAAATTTATTAATTGATAATATTTGTCCAATGCTGAAAACAGTTCAGCGATTAAAGTCCATTCAAGGAAGTCCGTTTAGTGCTATATAGTGAACATAAACTTCTCCTAATTCTGTTATACTGTTATAGAAAACAAGAAATACTTAGAGTTTCTTCATTATTATCCGAAAACAATTATAGTTTTGATAAAAGTCCTTCATATAAAAAGGTGAGATTTTAATACGCCTTACTCCGTATATTGTTTGTTGCCATGATTGAACTACATACATGTATAACTGTTACCGTTACTGTTAGCCACACCTCCTAATTTATGAGAATTTTGGATGCTTAATTTGAATCACAATCTCTCATCAATATTGGTTTTAGTTTTAATTGGTAATATCCTTGTAGGAAGAATAAAATATATTTGGTCCACTGTTACCTACCAATTTTGAAATGACAGGCAAGGCACCAAGACAAAACTGCTCAAAATATATCCACTGGTTTAGCTGTCAACTTTTTAAATGACTAGAAATCTCTAGTTTACATTGCACTAAATTTGTTTTAAAACGTCCATTTATTTATGAAATGAAGCAAAGATAAAGAACAAAGTTATTCGCTGGACTCCGGATAAAGTTTTGATAATCTCAAGGGGTCTTTCCTAGCAATAAAGCATAATATAACTGTTTGTTGGTGCTACAGAATAGAGAACGGTTTAAAGGGGTATTCTTCTATATATGAAATTTCATATGCACACTCGCGTATTTTTATTGTAGCGTTTTACGTATACTTTTAGTAAAAATATAGGTATTAATGGAGGTAATTTTTAATTCAGATGCTGAAAACCGTGATATACTGACAAATACGTTTGCTCTCATTGCGTATGCCATCATCGCCCTAGCTTGGGGTCCAATACAGACAATGACCATAGAGCTATACCCTACTGTTATCAGGTGACAATAAATATACTAATTTAGATTGTACAAAATATTATACCATGTATCATATTCACTTTAAAAAAGAAAGAGTACACAGTAGTTTTTTCTATTTATTTTTTTTTCATAAGAAGTTATACTTAATCGTGTTTGATTCTAAATTTTGACTGTTTTATTGACTTTTTGGCGGACACGGATGTGTTTGTTTTATGAATTCAACATAATAATATTTATAATATTGCTGCCCAAAAGAACACAGTCGTTAAAAGCAAATCTAATTTTACATAATAGTAAATGGAGCCGCTGTAATGCAATAGTATATAAGGTCATACGTCGATGCCTGAATGCTTGTTTCAACAGAAGATGTAGGCACCTTTTATTGATTGTGAAAAACAATCTTTTGAAAATTCGTACAGAATTAGTTTAATTTCTTGATATAAAGATGTTTGGAAAAACTACTATGCAACATAACTTTATATATCGTGACATGAAAATATCAACATAGTGCACTTGCGACCAAACAGGATCCAGACCAGCCTGCACATCCGCGCAGTCTGGTCAGGATCCATGCTGTTCGCTTTCAAAGCCTATCGCAATTAGAAAAACCGTTAGCGAACAGCATGGATCCTGACCAGACTGCGCGGATGCGCAGGCTGGTCTGGATCCATGCTCGTCGCAAATGCACTATGTTGGTTTTCTCATGGTCCGGCTTATATATCGTGACATGAAAATATCAATATCAATGATTATCGAGTTAGGTGGTTGTTAGTGAATTTCCTTTAAACTGGTCAGATTACGTGTGTTTCCTTTAATTTTGCTTCTTTTAATTCTAAATTTATGATTGTGTTCATGCATAGTGTGTTTACTGGAAGTGTCAACAGTGATCGGAAGGTTAATTGCACCCTGTGCATCATTGAAGGTTCCATGTGCACCGCCGTATGAATACATCTGCGAATGTCTCTAAATTATATTCTGGTACTTATAATGCGTAAATGTCGAGTTCTGCTCGACTCGGGGCTAGAGGGCGTAGACGGCAGCTTGCATTTCCACTACCGTCCATGAACAGGCTCAATCAAACCGAGCCTGCAACATTTTCATTTATGTCGTGCTGGGCGACCTGTGGTTTTCCACTTTTTTTTATTTTAGTTCTTTCAGGGAGTTGGTGCGACATACATGATAAATTTAAACAATCCAAAGACAGAATAGATAAACTGCCAATAAAAAGACAATACTGTTCTATATATTTTTTCATTATATTTATTAAATTGCAGAAATGTAAGTTTTGGAACATTGGGTGTTGTCGGGAGAGTTGGTGCAATGGTTGGACCTCAACTTGTTTACCTCGTAAGTTAAAAGTTCCTGTAGGTCTGTGTAATCAACTACTAGTATTCCTACATCAGTACAATTTATATATTTTGGTGACCACTCAGACAATCGTATAATAACAATACTACATAACAATTTTTCAAAATATTTTCATTGCAATGTCCTCTGTTATATAGTGCCACAGAAAGTTTGATTCGTCTACTATTACTTTATGGGTTAATATAAAATTCAAGACACCTTTTAAGTACGCCATTTCGTAATTCGTTGTTCAATATGATAGTAAGACTGTAATACTGTCTTGCAGAACAATTATGTGACGGGTTTGCTGTATTTCGTATGTGGGGCGGTATCGTTTATTTGTGTAGCTGGATGTGTGGGACTTCCGGAAACAAAAGACTCGAATCTAAGCGATAAACTTGGAGAAACGAAAAATGTTGCGACACCAGTGTAGAAGTATTGCGAAAGCCATCGAGACATTAAAAATGAATAAAATTGTGCATTCTGTTATATTTAAGTGCAATAAATATTACAACTTATGTATTCACACAATGAATTTGAAATGCGCGAGCTTTTTGAACATCCGTGTACAAAATTAACGTTTAGTATTGTTTAGTTGCATATATTCACTCTTCGCTTCTTTCCACTGTATTATTTGTAGTAGATCTATATCGTTATCTATCCAATATATTATTGATACTTTTCGGTAAAGTTTGCAAGCCCGTTGTTTTTTTATTGGGGATCATACTCAGCTTTTCTGGAATTACACACTAGTGTATCATTGAAGGTTCCATGGGCACCGCCGTATGATCGCAACTGTGGATATCTCTAAATTGTATTTTAATACTTTTAACATTTGTAAATGTTCAGTTCTGCTCAACCCGAGGCTAAAGGTTGTGGACGATAGCATGCATTTTCACTACCGTCCATGAACAGGCTCAATCAAACCGAGCCTGCAACATTTTCATTGTTGTCGTGTTGAGCGACCTGTGGATTTTCCGCTTATTTTATTGTCTAGACTCTGGCATCATTATGGCAGTGTCCTTTAAACTAAATATAAAATCCTCTCAAATAACACTTCTGAAAAATATTTTTACAATATCTCTTATGTTTGGTTTTGTTGAGATGAAACTAGAGAGAAAAGGTTTTTCTGAGAATGTATCAGTGTCAGTCTGAAGAGAAAAATCTATAATTATTACAAATAACTTGACCTTAACTACCTTTGTAAGTCTAAGATTCGTCCTGCTTTAGATCATATTTTCGGATAACAGTACCATTTAATACTGATCACATGTTCCTGCTTTTCTGGTGACAGCCGAATGAAAATTTGATATTGGAAACATTTGACATTGCCATTTAAAATATTTTGCAAAATCATATTTGCAGTTAACGTGTAATTAGTTTCCTTCGAATTGTGATTGTCTGGATTTTACTCCGAATACTTTTAAGTCACTCTGAAGACTAAACACAATAAAACACAATTCTTCATATATTCGTTCCTTCCTCAACTCGACAACGTATAAACAATTCTCTCAATAAAAGCAAACTGGTTGACAACATGCTGGGACTGTCAAACTTTCATCAAAGCTCATCCTGTGGTTTTATGGTTTTGCTCATTATCTTTTGAAACGGCCGCCATTCAACTAAACACTTCTATTCTTTTTCGACACCTTTGAAAAGTTGAATTATGTCTGAGGTCTTGTTCTGCGGTCAGACGAAATTTTAAGACATATTTTACTCATCAGTGATAATTGCATAGTATCTACCTTTCGACAAGCAATATGTTACTTGTTCCTTTTTAACACTTTATCAATTAAATAACGCATTTCCATTTTGGTTTCTAATTTTATCTGATTCCATGAAAATGTTCGTGTAACACATTATCAATGTATCCATCTGCTTATATGTTTAATTCATTCTATTGAATAATTTTGTTTCCCGTCCTAATTTAAAATACTTGTCGGTAGTTTTGGAATGTTTTGATTGGTACTTAGGGTAACGTCTTCCATTCTCATATGAATATCAAATAGCCTTTTACGTGGTATTGATTAAATACTTCATCATTGTATGCCGTATTTGAAAAGAACAATTTGAAACCCATTTTTCGTCAAATTAGGTAGATCTAAACGTTTAGATAATACATGCAAAGAAAGTTTGAAATTAATTTAGGAGTGAAATACTGAATCATATGATAATATTCTAGTATAAAGTTAGGCAAATGAATGAATGACAGAAAAACGACAACTCGTTTGACCTGGTCAAAATTTCCTGCCAACCGCCGCAGGCAGGCGGCCCCAATCAAGATGACCATGACCTAAGGCGATGAGACTTTCGCCAATCGGGGCAGTTCGATCTGATAGCAGTATCGGAGATATACTAGTACCATGCAAATCAAAACCATAATTCCTTATTGCAGAACTGTTTAATTTCTGTATATTAAAGTTAACACAGTAACACAGAACATCAGTTCTATATAAATGTAAAACCATTGAGGTAACATGTTTTCGTGACAGCACATAATGGAACATCTCAGCATTTTTCTTATGTCTTTCAGTCAAAACGAATAAGAACATGTGTAAAATATAAACAAAAACAAATATCACCGGCGCGGAGCATGCTGAATGACTGGTCGCATTACTAGTATGCACTGCAATATATAAAGTATTCCAAGAACTGAGATTAATTCCCCGGGATGAAATGATTCTTGTCTTCCATGTTCCATGAACACGGAAATAAAAATAGAAATTTAAAACAACAACTTCATTGAACCAGGGAAATCCAGGCTTTCATCCAAATTTCGGACGCCATCCGTCCTTTCACTTTCGATTTAAGTATCCTTCAACGTGGATGATTTAGCAAAAATATCTGGTGATATGTATCTAAAGAATGATTTCAGAGCGTGTTTGGTTTAAACATATTTTATTGCATATCAATATACATAATATCTACATCTCAAATACAAAACTTAACAATATTATATGCAAAAGGGTTAGGTAACAAGTTCTCTCAACATTATTACATACCCTCCCCTTAACAAAATTCACTTACATGAGATTTGGCTACAAAATGTGTATTGAAAAAGCTATGCAAAATTTTATATAATTGAAGTTAAAAGAAGAGGGAAAGAGGGAAGAAAGAATAGTAAGAGGAAGTCTAGTTAGATCAAGTACAACATAATGTTTATATTTCGCTTAAAACTAATATTTTAGTTTTTGCTTTCTAGATTTTTATTTTTGGTCTTGTTGTTGCAAAACTAAATCTAGATGAATTTGGACACAAAAGTCACTGTAGTATTTCAATTCTCAAATCGTTTTGTATCTTTAATAAATTTTTGAACACTTCTGAAAATAGTTATATTATCGTTTACTGATAAAGAAGGGTGTAAGAGGCAAGTCAAAGGCGCGTTAGCTTTTCGTATAGTATGATGCTTGATATGCAGGAAAATAGCGGCGTTCAGAATAGTTGGAACTCGGTGGTACCGCACTTCCGTCGTTACTACAGGTAAATACATAAAGGATCAATCCAACCCGGTAGCCTAGTGGTAGAGCGTCCGCTTCGAGTGCGGGAGGTCGTGGGTTCGATCCCCGGCCGCGTCATACCAAAGACGTACAAAATGGTACTAGCAGCTTCCTCGCTTGGCGCTCAGCATTAAGAGGGTAGTGCTAGGACTGGTCAGCCCGTTGTCAGTATAATGTTACTGGGTGGGGTATCATGTCAGGTGTTTACGGCGTGATATTCCAGTGAGGCAGCACTATAAAGTATGGCATTGTGCGCACTGCTTCAAGTAGCCACCGTCGTTTATATGATTGAAAAATTGTTGAAAAAGACGTTAAACCCGATATGAACACACACACACACACACACAATCCGACCACCAAACAACGTGTACTGCACCTAAAGTAAATCTTAAAAATATTGCAAGACAAAAATAATTATTACACTCGTGCAAATATTATTTTCTGGGATGATGTTTAGTATTTGTCGGCCACTGAAATGGGTTAATCATAGATGGAATGTCGTAAACTACAACATCTTCAGCCAAAAAAACCTATATTTACTATGTAGCCACAGACGAATACGGGAGGTTTCCTTCTGTCTTCACGCCCTTCACCAGGTAAATCGTGAAAAAAGCATGTTAATACTTGTAGCTGAAATTAGTTGATAAGTTAGGAGAATGGTATTTCTGACAAGGCCGGACTCGGAGTGTAAGATGTAGCAATTATCGTTCTCACTCAGCCATTCACAACAGCCATGATTTCCTTGGAAACAAAATATTACCTTTCCTTATCAAAATGTGAATACAAAAGTTACAGTAAGTATATGTTAATTTGTTCTGTCTATCGGAAAGCGCATCTCTTTACAAAGTCAATTAACAGAGAAAGACAGGATGAGCATTTAAGGGACTTTAAGGTGTTTGATAGAGATGTATGTTTCATCAGAATTCCATTCATTATTTCAAACGGATGGATATTGGGTTATCAAGGAAGCTGGGTACAGGTCATACAGTTGTTTCGTCATTGTTAATTATTTCATCAAAACCGCTTAAGACCGCGTTCTTCGGGATGTATTAACAGGGAGGCAAAAAAACGTAGGAAATTTCGTGTCGTTAATGCAAGTTTCAACAAATGAAACTGTAGACGCATTTACTTAATTCTTAATTCATTCCTTTATTATCACTCATACTAATAAAATATAAGTAGCGTGTTTTTTATTAGTATGCACACCAGTTTTGGCGGGTGTACGTCGTTTGTATTGTTTACATCAACGTCATTTCCGTGATTCCATATAGCGTTATTTATCTTATGTATTTGTTAGCCAGAAGAATATAAGATTCTTTCACTGGTTGTAGGTGCAGATGGGAATATCCGGCCTCGAGGGTAACTGTTTAGGCGGTAACGAGGTTCCTACCGAGTTACCGCCTAAACAGTTACCCGAGAGCCGGATATTCCCATCTGCACCTATAACCAGTGACAGAATCTTTTTCTTGCATACCGATATCAAGAATAAAATATGAAAATAAAATCAGTCGAACGGCTTTTTTTTAGAAACTATTTCTTATAGCAGTGTAATTAAAAAAAGCGCGGGAAACCAACGTCCGTAAACAGGAAAGACGTCATGACGTTTCAAAACAAATAACAATGTTTAGTTCCGGTTTTGTTTTATCAGTTGCAGCGTAACGTTATGAATTTTTGATAAAACAACGTGATTTGAATCGAGAAATATACTATCAGGAACCAATAGGAACTGTCAAGGTATTGAATTTTTATTCCGTTTTTTAAATAAAATATAAATTACTACATAAATCTTCTACATATATGTAGTTCGTAGTACGTCATTTACATCACGAGAGTCATCTTACACCCCGGGGTGTAAGATGGATTTTTCCAGCACCGGTAAAAATACCGGAAATCCCCGTCTGGTATGCAAGAATTGCAGAATATGTAATCTAAGACTTTTGCATGTTACTTGATAAAGGCCTTGGGCCGGACATTGTCGCAAAGAATGATAATAAAATATACGAAAAACAATCCCTATGGATATTTATTAGATATACTTAATTCATTCGTTAAGTCAAAAGTTATCAAAGCATGGTGATATAACCCCAGTAAAGATCGCTCATATATAATGCAAGCGATGACGCCCTATCGAAACACATCCATAAATGCGCATGTAGTTTCCCAGTGGATGGTTGTATTAGTGGATGTTAATGTATGAACAATGTTCATGTATCCTTTATTAACCACTTCTGTGCCAAGGGCCGATTTTGGGCCGATGTTGTTTACTACGTTGAGTGCCAAGGGCCGATTTGGGCCGATCTGAACTGAACATTTACCCCGTTTATTTGATGTCAGTGTTATTATTTTCCAAGCAGATATACATACTATTGTCTCTATGGAAATGAAAACATAACAATCTTACTGGCATATTATGACGTCATTTTCGAGTTGACGTCACTTTAAAGACGTTAACGTATCAAAAGTTCCCGCCGAAATAATAAATACCTATCGTTGGTTTGGGTGTTGTACGACTGACCGAAGAAACGTGATAAAATGACTACAACGCACGTTTTGCGAGAAGAAATATTCAGTTGAAATGTTTTTTATTCAGTTAATCGAAATACATTGAACAAATTACTAAATATTATGTTGATAGTACTTGTTCAGCCTAGCAAACCATTTAAAAACTAAGATATTTCCTAATAAAAAGTCGAACAAAGTTCTATTGAATCAAACTGGAGGCATAAAATATTTTACTGAAAAAGTCCTTTTCACGCTCTGTGTAAGGAACTTCCAAGTGTCGTGCACTGCCTTTGAAATGTCTCGACAGTTTAACAAACTCGTAACCTATATCTTTCATAAAATCGTGATGAATATTTTACAGATATAAAAAATAATTGTGATCCTGAAATAAAGTAATACTTTGCAAGATTTTATTGTTAAGGTGCCTTCAGCTTGAGTAATGTTTACATTAATCTGAATCTAGAGAATGTTTACAGTTAGACCCCATTGAATTGTGTTTAGGGGTCTCATTGGCAGAGTGATAAAGGTCACTGACTTCGAATCACTTGACCTTCACCGTCGCTGGTTCGTTAGGGTGTTGAATTATTATATGTGAGGAAGCATCCGGCTGGCAAACGGAAGGTCAACGGTTCTAGAGAGTCGCCACATGACATACAATTATGTCGATCTGACTTTAAAAACCAAACAACATTTTATTTCATTTTTAATATAATATGATTATACTTCATATCTTGAAGGAGACTGAATCAATATTCAAATAATTTGAACTGTATAAATAAGTGTGCGACTGTTCGAGACATTCCCTGTACGGTACCGATGTGATAAAAATACACTAGACATCCAATGAAGTATGTAAATAATACTAAATATATATAAATGTGTGTGTTGTAATTAGTTTATAAAGATATTATAATCATTGCCGGTGTTGAAAAAAATGAAATCAAACAACGCATACAACGCGCATTCAAGTACAGACAAACAAATAAAAATATAGTTTTACCTATAATATTTGAAACAATGTCGATATGAAAACAAAAGAACTTTTAATTAAACTATGGTGTGTTTAGATATTGAATACTATTAGGATAATTGGGATATTTCAAACTTATGTTGTTGTTGTTTTTTTTAAATGAACGACGGAACACAGTTTCTACATTCATCTTTATCGTACAATGTATTGTTTGTTTGTTTATTTTTTTTTTTTGTGATTCATTTCCCTTTCATGGCTCTTTTTGAAATATAGAAAAGTAACGTTCACATTTTTAGTTGCACACGTGTTTCCATAGTAGAGGGAAAGCCGAGTTAAGAGTAAAAAGTAGATTTTTAGGCTCACATTATAGTTACATTGTAACACCTTAGTACGTGAACTTTTATTTTTAAAATTAGAGAAGTGACACATGATATGCGCAACGCAATTTGCCTTTTCTTGCATGCTGGACAGGATTTTCCCGTGTTTTTGTCGGTGTTGGAAAAAACCTTCTTGCATACCAGACAGGTTTGCCGGTGCTGGAAAAACTCGTCATACACTTCGGGGTAAGTTCACATCGAAGCTCTAGGGTAGAGTAGAGACTGACACTGTACTCGATAACCCACTTGAACGGTATAAGTTAGTACACCACCGTATCTTCCCTGCTGAAGACCTGAACTCCGCAAACTCCATGACGAGGTAGGGTTTACTGGTTCCTTGCTTTTATCACAGCGCTCATTGTGCAGGGAAAAAGTCTTACACACTTCCACGGCCCAATTTTTGATTGGTCAGTTACTTTACTGGTGGGGTAAGTATCATTTACACAACAGCCTACCCTTCCCTAGAGCTCCGATGTGAACTTACCCTCGGGGTTTAAGATGACTCACATACTGTAATTTATGAATGAATGCGTAAATTCATACGCTACTATGATGAAATAGTACTTAAAAGGAAATCATTTGTTATATTTAATTGAAGAATACGGTATGCAGGAAGAAGAATCTACCATTAGTTGGTGTGGATTGAAATTTATGACTCTCGGAGCCTTGACACCGCCTAAACAGTTACCCGAGAGCCATATATTTTCATTCGCATCTTCAAGCGGGCCGCATTACCGCAAAACAGTTACCCGAGAGTTACATATTTCTATCCGCACTTTCCACCATTGAAAAAAAATGATGAAAATGCTCGATTGTTTAATGAGAAATTGAAGGACACATTTTCGATAATAAATATGTCATCCGGTATATCGAATGTTACCGTAGAGGGATCGATCCCGATTTTCGTCGTTTCGCGCAGGATCGATTCCCTATCAATTTAAAGGTAGATTTTGGAATAAAAAACAACACTGCCCATATTTGTACTGATGTGCAAGACGCAAGTTATGTCAAAAGGAAAAAGCGTATTCTTCCAAAGTCCGAAGTCAGACGCTCTGTGCACGTGCCGGAAGCACAGATTTTTTAATTCGATAGTATATATCACATTCGGTATATCGCATGCTACTGTAGAGGGATCGATCCCGACTTCAAAGCGACGAAAATCGGTAGGATCGATTCCCTATAAATTTGGCTAAAACTCTCTCGATTATCATTTATTGTAACATGACAGCGTTTGAGCTCTTCTTTTCAGGTTTATGTAAAGAAATCGTAATAAAATAATTAAAAGAAATAATGCCATATCTACTTTTAAAGACAAGTACAATGAAATGTATTTACTTTATATTATGCTCGCCGGGAAGCTATATATTCATATTCAGGAGCTCGGATCCTGGGCGAGACATATCACGGCTCCCTGTGGTGATCGGCTGAAGATCGGGGGAAACTGGTAAAGAAACACCGTATGTAACTAAAATGCTCGTGAAAAAATATCGGTAAATCCATAAAAACATCAACATATATTTTTTTAATTTAAAACCACATGTAACTAAATCGCTTCTGAAAAATTGCATAAATAGTTCAGTTTCACTTCCATGTATGTTGAAAGTAACTACCGTTGTTGATATTTTTTATTTAGTTAAGAATGTCTAATATTATGTTGACAATGATTGTAATGGAGCTGTTGTTGCAAATTACAATAATTACATAGTCAGAGGCATAACTATAATTGTCTTCAATATGTTGTGTTTTTTTTTTTTTTGTTTGTTTGTTTTTTTTTTTTGTTGGATTTAACGTCGCACCGACACATGATAGGTCATATGGCGACTTTCCAGCTTTAATGGTGGAGGAAGACCCCAGGTGCCCCTCCGTGCATTATTTCATCACGAGCGGGCACCTGGGTAGAACCACCGACCTTCCGTAAGCCAGCTGGATGGCTTCCTCACATGAAGAATTCAACGCCCCGAGTGAGGCTCGAACCCACATCGATGAGGGGCAAGTGATTTGAAGTCAGCGACCTTAACCACTCGGCCACGGAGGCCCCTATTGTACGCCATTAAGGTTCATATAAAGTGTTTGGACACCACCCCTCAGGTGAATTTTGATTTTGGAAATTTATTCTTCGAAGACCGTTTCTATTTATTATAAATACATACACTGAATTGTTTAGAGGAAGTAGGGAATACATTACACAAAGGTAAGCTTCTTTGAGAATAAGTATTTTGTCTAAAATTGCAGGTACTTCGACCGTCACGGTTCTATTTTGTAGAAAATATCAAACTTTTTTTTCAAAAGTATTTTTTCTTTAAATACGTTTTGTTGTGTCTGTAACATATTTATCTAGGTACTCCTAGTATTGGAATACAGTTAACTTACATATTTTCTGAAATATAGGAGTATTTTGTCATTTTGACAGCTCTACTTTCACTTTCGTTTTGCAATTTTGGCAAATTTTTGAAATGTAGATGTATTGTAGCAATTTTAACTCTGGGAGTACCTGGAGAAATATGTTAGGCACACAATAAGTAAATACCTAATGTCAAAATATTTTTGAAAAAGAAGTTTGATATTTTTTACAAAACCGAATATGGACAAGCAAAGTACATGTCATAAAAGAGAAATATTATTGTACCGAGCAGAACAACCTCTCTTGAATGACATGTCTACTCCTTCTGAACGGTTTGGTATACAATGTATGCAAAACAAAGGCCTATGAGGTCTCAAAACATGAAACAAAAATTTACTCGAGGGGCAGTCTCAAACACTTTACATGAACCTTAAGGGGCTTGCCTAAAAGCTCCCTAAAGCGGTAGTCAGTCAATGTGATGTAAAACAGAATAAATTAGCTGCACGTAGTTTTATATCAAACTTGAAATACTAATGATTTGTGACGTTTCATATCCAGTATGTATACATATCCAATATGTATACAATAGTGAACGTTTGCTATCTGTTCGTCTTGAGGCTGTCCCTTTGAGGCAAAAGAAAAATAAAAGCAAAATATTAAGACAAAATTGAATCGGTTAAAATTGGTTTGAAGAAAAACGCTCAAATATTTTCAAATCATGCACAACTCGTAAGGAGATTTAAGGGGTAATTAATTATCTTGCTCAAAGTTGTAAACATCCACAAAGCAGCGGATATATTTTGAATGAGTTTCAGGAGTATCCGTATTAGGAAAGATCAAGTGTGGCAATTTGTCTATGTAAATCATAATGCTGCCACAGCGATTATCAATTTTAAAATTTGTTTGTCAGATATCGAACGTAAAATCCGATCAGCTTACGATGTACTGCAAACGAGAAGTCTTTGTTTTTGTTTCTTATCCGCCAAATATACAGACGAAATATATACTTTTTTTTCACAGCGTAAAATATCTTGTTTCACGGGTTATCCAACAGTTCTCGGCATTCGCGCATGTTCTGTCTTCTGTAAATTGTCATATGTAACATCATAATAAAGTGTTTTCATAGTTTTATGTCCTCGGATGTTTCACAAAAGAGAAAAATTGTCTGTTCTTATCCCTAATTAAGAGTGATCAGAATATGCATGTTGAAGCTTACAGTTATATATGTGATTTACCCAAGAACGAACCCACGACCCGAGAAACAAGTACAGTGTATTGCCAAAGTATTCATTTTAGCTCTAAACATATAGAATTACCTGTCTTATTAAATGTTTTTCAGTGATTTATCGAAATGTCAGAGTGAAATATAGCTGGTATTTTCACAGTGAAAAATATTTAAATACTGAAGATATTTTTCACTTGTAAGAAACTATAAAATGGGTAAAGTTAGTCAAAACAGAAATAAAAAGAAACTTTCTTTGTTTTTACATGTAATATCTAAATATCTTTCACTCATGGACGCCATATCTTATATTTTCACCTGTGGGTAAACCACTCATGAAACTATTGTATTCGGTGTTCACTCGTGAAAGATACTTTAATCTCACACAAACAAATAACCTGTATATGATCGGATTTAAGAAAATTTCATTTACTGACAAAAACCCCTAATTATAATCGCAATGTAAAACAATTCAATTAAAGCACCAATTAGCATGAACATAACCGCTGACGTCAAGATTCTCTAACGGTTTTCGACGTCATCGACGTCACTTTGGCATCTTTTGAATTTTCCGTTGGCAGCGAAAGGGTTAAAGTATTAAAACATCAAATCTGACCATGATTATAGCATTAAGCAGACAACACATTAAGTTCGTTGTGTATTTATAGACTGTCCGTAATATACTTTTCCTTATCGCATTAAACGATTGTGTAAATAAACTGGGTCATGCAGAAAATAACTGAAAAGTCTCGCTACTTTTCCCAGGTTTTAAATTTCAATTTCAATGGATGTTGCGATGAAAATAGTTATTTCAGTGATGATTCTAGGTAAAAAGTTCTCCGATGATAAACACGAAGAACGATATTGTGTCATGAATACTGTGTGTTTTAGTAAAGGCTTACACGATTTTACCATTTTCTATTTAGATGTGGTCTGTTCAGCTCCACGAAGAGAAAGTAATGGCATTTCTTGTACAACAAACGAAACAAACTGTTATCATGAAAATTGTAAGTGTTTCAGAACACATTAACATATACACTTATAAGGTTCTTGTAAAGTCTTTTGCACCCCCCCCCCCCCACCCCACCCTCCCCCACGCCCCCTTGGGTGAGTTTCTACGCCTCATAGGCATTGTTTACCACAAAGAATATACCAAACTGTTCAAAATAAGTAGAAGAAACTTTCAAGACATGTTATTCTCTGTTCTCTGTTCTGTCCTAAATCACATGTTCTTCGACTGTTCATCCCCTATTTTGTAGAAGATATCAAGCTTCTTTTTCTAAAGTACTCCGGGATTTGTAAGTGTGGCAAACCATTAACATTACAAACAAATGCAAAAATTGGAAGATGAAAGTGTAAACAGAGCTGTCAAAGTGACAAAAAAACTTCAATGTTTCAAAAAAATGTTAAGTTTACTATTTTTCATTTCCCGGAGTACCCATATAAGTATGTTAGACAAAAAAAAAAAAAAAAAAAAAAAAAAAAAAACAAATTTAAAGAAACAAAAATGAAAAAGAAGTTTGATATTTTCTACAAAATAGAACGTGGACAGTCGATACGCATGTGTTGTAAGACAAAATACATATTACCCAACAAGGTGGCCTTTATAGAAAGTATTTTCTACTTCTTCTGGACAATTCCGTATATATGTTATGAATATTACGGGTCTGTGAGGTATAATTTCCAAAATGTAAATTTACCCAAGGGGTGGTCTCAAACGCTTTACACGATTCTTAACAAATCGTCTAACGCAACACTTTTCTTTTTTGACTACTTGATCTTTTTTTTACAGATTTCTTTAATAAGGTTCAATCATTTATAAAGTGCTGCGTTAGAATATTTGTAAATCGTACAGTAATCGAGATATTTCAATATTTGTCTTTTTATACGAACATTATATTACGTTTTGGAGAATGAAAAGTTTAAAAGGAACACTAAACGAACACTGGGTGTGTTAGAACTATCTGCATAGACAAACATTTACAGACTGTCAATTAAGTAATATCAGAGTTGATTTTATTTTAAAGTTTCAGGCTTTAAATCAAGACAATGTATTTATGTGCATTTGGTTTCACCGTCTTCTCAATTGATCTAATTTTCGAGTATTTATTTCTATAAACACGTTTGAAAGCTTTGAAAACTGAGGCAAAGTCATTACGTTTAGTATTTTTCAGTAAAGCATAAAATCTTTGGCTGTGGATATATGCATTAAGCTATGGCGTCATAATATTTCAAACACGCCCAATGTATTTATTGCTTAATTGAAACCAACTAAATCGCAGTTCGTTTCTGATATACTCGTGAAATAGTTATGTTCTGTAAATGTAAAATTATACTCCTCAACAATAACTTTGTCGTTTGCTACTTCAGTTCGACGAAAAACTCAATGCAAAAGTCATGCCGATTGTTTCCATATTATATGTCCTTCCAACGACCGGGCCATATGTAATCTGTACAGTATAAGCAGTATTTACAAGGATACCTGTATCAGCGGAATACCTATCTAACTGTATTTTAAGCTCAAAATGTTCACGAATTAATTAAATCTATAAAAAGCATAATACTAGACTTGTTTGTGTACAGGAGTGATAGTGGTACTAGTGGTAGTGGTCGCTTGAGTGGAACTCTGTTATAAAGTAAAATCGCATGGATCACTTGATTTTGTAGATATTATGCAGGCTACAGAGTACCTCCTTCTTGAAGAGTATTCAATTCCTACCATAAACCTACTCTGACTGCAATGCTCGGGGGGGGGGGGGGGGGGGGGGGGGGGGGGGGGGGGGAAGAGGGGGCGTAGGTTCAAGCCCCACTGGGACCAAGTATTTTTTTCCTTATTTTCCTTTTTTTCTAGTAAGGTTTTACATCTTTCAAGACTGATTATTTGATTTATTGTACAAAGCGGAAAATTTTCATTTGATAAGCGATTTCTTGCTGCTCAAAGTGTATTTACCTCCGAAACAGAAGGTATAGAGTTAGATATCGTTAAAAATACTGAGTTACATGCGGTAAAAGTTCTCTATTTTGCCTTCACTCTTTAGTTTACATATTGTGGAAGAAATATAGGTAGGTTTTACTTCTGCCCCAAGGTTATTTTTTAATGAATTTGAGTTCCGCCGGCCACTACATTAAAGTTACATTTTTAATCATGATTAGAGTATAAATGATGGGGAAATGAACTTTGAAATGTAGACAAACAAAATATTTCAATAATTTTCTAACACCACAGACAAATAAGAAATCATTTCCAACATACACAGTTACTCGTTGTGTATACCAAATATATCAAATTTAGATAAAATTGGTTGTTAGTTTGCACAATGATTAAAAACGACACATATATAGGGCAGACGGTTTTAAAAGGTTTATTGTCTAATAAAATAAGCTTTGGATGCTTGTGATATAAACGTTTAACATCTTGTGACAGTCGGAGACAGACAGAGAGACTCATGCCATCACATCGAAAGTGTTTCAAAACAGACCCGCAGGATTCGACCTTAATATTTTCAATGTTGGAGTTAGAATTCTGTCTCATTAAATCCGTTTACTTGAGGCACCCCAGACAAAATGATATTGACAGTTTTATTTTGTGTTTTATACTTGTTTACCAATAGTTTGATGTTTCTTTTATCAAAATTAATGGTAAAATGAATTCTCTGCAAACATTTTGGATAGTGGCCATCACTTTGAAATTTGTCTCTACTTGAGCTTGAGGAAATATCACGAATTATACAAAATTGACAAAAAACGGCACGGTAAAAGTTGTTTAAAACTTGCAACACAGTGCAAAACACGGTCAACTCTTAAGAATATACCAAGCAAATGCCACTCTTTAAACATTACTATTAGGGGTCCAATACCTTAACTTAGTAGACTGCAAGTGACTTCTTAGTCCAATAAACGCGTGTACCGGCCATATTACTTTAATAGACTGTCAAACCTACCTTCTCGCTTGTACATTTGTCTGTATCGATTATAGGCTATTGATGCGTTAAATCTATTTTATCTTAAAAATTGTAAATCAAGTTTAGTTTAAACAGTATTTATTTCAATCAATCAAGTACGCATAACATAAACATCATTGTAACAAATACAGTTAGGATTAGGAAAAAAGTTACAAGGTAACTTATATGAATCCATTTCCTAATACATACAAATAAATTTTTGTTATGACAGGTTGCAACAAGCTTAGTACTGTTAAATGATTAACGTCGTAGAAAAATGAACTTAGAAGAAAATTGAATTAGAAACTGGTAAAAACTGAGTATTTTTCAACCTTATGTAGACGGATGAAAAAAAAAACGAAAATAGAAGAAAGTAATGTAATATATATATATATATATATATATATATATATATATATATATATATATATATATATATATATTCAGCTACTCGGGGACCCCCACTCATCAACCGTTGTGACTCGGATCAAGACGACCTGTCGCTGCTATGAATTCTGAGCTTTGATTATGACATGCTTATTTTGTTCAAAAGACAGATGCTCGTTGCCGAACAGAAGGTTGTCAATCGTAGCGGAGAGTCAATTAGCGAACACCGATGGAGATCAAAGTTTAATGAACTACAACCCAGTCTTAGGCGAGTATGGAGCATCTGGAGCTTGCGCTGACCAATTTTAAACAGAGCGTTGGGTTTCAGATTGCTTCTATCATTTAAAGCATTTTTGAAAGAATGGATGGTCGTTTGGTCTGTAATAGAAGCTGGTAAACTGTTCCATTCCCGTATAGCAGAGGGTAAGAAAGATGTTCTATAGAACTCTGTTCTACATTGTATCAACGGTAACCTTTGAGAGTGTCTAAGTTCAAACCTATGATCAACTCTGGGAGGTATCAAATTGCATAAGTAGCTCGGCACTAGTTCATTTTTCATTTTAAATAAAAGGAAAGTTTATGTTTTCTACGTCCCTTAAGTAAGGGCTCAATACTGGATTCGTTGTAAAGTTTATCTAAGTTACAATATTTAGTTGCTCCCGTTAATATTCTTAATGCTTCAATTTGAACGGACTCTAATTCTGATTTTAAGTAGTCGGAACAGTTGTCCCAGACGACATCGCCGTATTCAAGTAGAGGACGAATAAACGAGACATATAGTCGTTCAAGATTCTGTCTAGTTAAAAGGTATTTAAAGGAACGTAGAAGTGCAAGCCGTTGCCAGGCTTTATTGACTGTGTTTGTGATATGTGCATTCCACTTGCAGTCTTCCGACAATGTTAGACCTAGATGTTTGTGTGTACTTACAGGATTTAACAAGACATTATCAAAATATAGGTCAGGATGTACAGGTTTTGTCGTTTTTCTAGAGAAGGTGAGAGTCTCAGTTTTGGAAGGATTAAAAGTGACCAGCCAAGTCCTAGACCATTTCCGAACTGTCTCCAGATCTTGTTTTAAGGTTGCTGCCGACGTAGCACGATCATCGACAATAATGTACATACTAGTGTCGTCAGCAAACAACCTCACATTTGAACGTAAATTGAGAATAATGTCTTTTATGTAGACAAGAAATAGCAGGTCCGAGGATTGAGCCTTGAGGGACACCAGCATTGATGGATGACCAACCAGACGAGGTATTGGCAAATACCACTCTTTGCTTTCGAAGAGTGAGATACGATTTGAACCACTGAAGTAGGTTACCACAGACACAATTGTGGACAATTTAAAAAGAAGACCTTTATGCCATACTCGGTCAAAGGCTTTGGAGATGTCGCAAAATACTACTCTTACTTCTTTACCGTCATCCATAGCCTTGCAAATGTCATTGTAGATATACACAAGCTGATTAATTGTGGAATCACCACGTATAAAACCTGATTGATAACTACTGAGTATGTTATTTTGTGTAAGAAAATTGAAAAAAAGTTTGTGTATACATTGTTCCATAAGCTTCCCAACACAGCTAAGAAGAGATATTGGTCGGTAGTTTTGAGGGCCTGATGGATTAGACTTTTTGTAAATTGGAGTAACATTTGCTGTCTTCCAGACTGAGGGAAAGTACGACTTGGTAATTAGTTTATTAAAAAATATAGCGAGCGGTGCAGCTAGGACAGAGGAGCCTTCCTTTAGAAGCCTTGGAGTGACCATGTCCGGACCACAGGATTTAGATGGATTAATAGTCGATATTGCATCTGTAACATCTTGTTGTGAGATATGAAAAGATGAATGAATATTGGATGGTTGTTCTGGGCTAGCAGGTAGTGAGTGATTGCTGTTGTTAATGTTTGATTGTTCGCAGAAATACGAATTAAGAATATTGACCTTGTCTGTGTCTTCAGACGCTATCCCACCATTGTAAGACAATACAGGTAAAACAGTTGACTTGGATTTATTGGTAATTTTCTTAGAAAGTTTGAACCATGTTTTAGTATCAAAATTTTCTTGATTAATTTTCTCAATGATTTTATTTTTAAAGTCGCTTTTGGCTTTTCTTAGTTCTCGAATGGTTTCATTTCGTTTTTGCTTGAACTTATTCCAGGCTAATTCGCTTTTAACCAACTTTGCCTTTTTGAATAGTCTGTTTCTCTGTCTGATTAGTTTTCGAATTCCGGAATGAAACCATGGTATATCTGCAGGACGAATAGTGACAATTTTAGAAGGCAGCATCAAGTATAGTATTGCTCAAGTCTTCGGCTACGGAATCTAAGTCATCGATATTTAAAAGGGTATCCCAGTCGACTTGGTCAAGTTCTTCTCGATAACTATCGAAGTCGGCCTGGTCGTATTTCCATATTTTTCTTTTAAAAGCGGTGATTTTTGGTTTCTGAAATTTAAAAACTACAACGGTTGGACAATGGGATCTTGTGAGATCAGGTATAAAGGGATCTGCGGTGAAACTTGATATGACATGCTGAGGATTGTTTACAAATACAAGATCGATAAGAGATTGGGAGTTTCCAGTAAAATGGGTTGGCTCAGAAATTAGTTGCACAGAACTTTATGAACTCATAAGTCTTGATATTTTGTTTGGCTGGTCGTTTAGTTCATTAATATTAAAGTCACTTGTGATAGCGACATGATTAGAATGAAAATGGGCTCTATCTATGCTCTCTTCTAGGAGAGTCCAATATTCGTTGTTAGAATCGGGAGGTCGATAGAAGCCCCCAACCAAGAGTTTTTTGTTACGTAATGTAAGTTCTGTCCATAAAGCTTCTAGACCAGGAATATCCAAGTCCAGCCGTCGAGTAGCACAGAGACCAGATCTTACATAAATCGCGACGCCTCCTCCAAGTCTACCGACGCGATCATTTCTAAAGGGCGGATCAAAATTCTGAATGAGGATATCTTCATTTGAAGTATTATGAGAAAGCCATGTCTCAGTAAACACCAAGATTTCATAAGGCTGAGATTCTGTCTGGAGAAGGTCTATTTTAGGAATGATACTTTGAACATTAAGGTGCATGATACTATGACCAGAATTTATTACATTTGAAAAGGAGGTAGACATCTCTGAGGAGGAAGTTGTATCTAAGCCAGAAGGACCTGGATTCGGATGGATGTCGCCAGCAGTCAGTAAGAGAACGTAAAGAAAATACTGCAAAATACTGCACAGAGTGAATGTGACAAAATGAACAAAGAACATGCAGTTGTCGATAGAGTGAACTAATTGTGTTTTCCTGTAAGAATTAGTTCGAACTGAATAAGCTCTTGTGTTATCAAACGATAGTGTACTCGTAATAAAGAAGCATTGGAAGCCCGATGGATCTGCTAGGCTGACATAAAGTAGAAATGTAATGAAACGATACTAGCGACAGTTGATATATTTCCAAAAATGCAAAGCACGACTTCGTTTTACTGAGGATCTAATCTTGACAATAGAGGTCGTGCATATACAGATTTGAGTGCGTCCGTGTCAGATAGCTGTAAGGCAGGTGAACCCCGAGTAGCAAATCTATACTGGTAGACATCAAAATGATAAACATCTACATTAAGTTTAAATTCTGTGAGATGGAACTTTATGGATATGTAGCGCTCTGAGGGATGTGCATGGTTGTTCAAAAAAATGTTCAACATTAATACTGCATTAGATTTTAGGATAATAATTTTGGCAAATAATTATCGTTCATTATGATCAATGTAACATCATATGGATGGTAGTAAATAGAACATTACATTCAATGAAAGTGAAAGTGGCAGAAAGAATGCGGACTGACGGACAGTTACCATCAACCAATTATATGCCAAAGACTTAACATCATACATATTGATAGACAGATAGACAATCAGTAGCAGTCAATGCTTCGCCAAAAAAGAGAAAAAATGAAAAGAAAATCTATATATAAAATGTACATATACCAGCCTAACAGAGGTATTTACGTGATAAACAAATATAACAGGAGGACAGTTGGACGGACGCACAGACAACATCAGATATCTTAATGTAACAGCGTCCTATCGCTATCAAACAACATGTACACTATATATACATTGAAGTTACTTGTCATCAAAGTAGTGCGTAACATTTATATATTTACATATATATACATAAATATACATAAACATATACACATGTACATACACTCACATACACACACATATATATACATACATACACCTACATATATATACACATAGACATATACATACATATACACACATATACGCACATATACATATACATACACATACATATACATATACATAAATGTACACATATACGAACGTAAAGTGTCGAGCGGACGGATGCAACAGACATGTTAGTGCTTCAAATTCGTATTCGTACAACATCTGCATCAAGCTGTACATATACATCAAGGTTATATATCAACAAAGTAATGTTATATAGTTTCATCTATAGTAAATCTATCGTTTCATCTCATGAATAAAAGGATAGTTTTCACAGAAGATATGCAGACAACCGTACAGACGGACTGCCACATCGAATATAAACACTTTATTTTGCGTCATAATAAAAATGTACCGGATTTGTGATCCGAACTAGATACGTATACAATAGATCAAAAACGGTATGCAATGCAAACATAATAACATGCGGACAGCTGGACGGACGGACGGACAGACAGCGTCAGATACAGTCATGTTACAGCTCCTCTATCTCTTTTTAGCAGCATAAGCGTTATATGTACATTAGAGTTACTTGTCTTGATAAACATGTAAATCGGATTTGTAATCCGACTAGATTCAAATATAATAGATCAAATACAGTATTCAATGCTGGCAACATAAGTAAATGCCAATGTTGAAAAGTTGGCCAGCGACAGACGAACTCATAAGAGCAAAAATGTCAGAGTACATTACGGAAAACAGAAGAGCGGACGGACAGACAACTTAAATAGATTCATGTAACAGTAAGCAACGAGTGAGCAATAATATACATGTCAATATAGTAATACTAAATAGGTTTGAATACAGACTAGTAAATCGACATAGAATGCAATGAAAACACATTGTAATTGTCTCGGTAGACATACAGACAGACGGACGGACGTAAACTGATCGTTACTTTCAATGAATCAAGTTCCTTGTCAAACAATAAGTGCAGGCCATACATATACCAGACAACGTGTTAGCACCGTATTGTAAACTGTAGGTAACCTAAATCCATAATGTCTCAGTTAAAATAAAATACAACTAGCTATTCACCTACTGATTAGAAGAATGAAATAATAATAATAAGAAATGAACAATTCAATATCAAAACAATTTTATAAAGCAACAGATGGTAGGTCAAAAAGTCGTCAGCTCAAGCCATGCTAAATGGATTTATGTTTGTGTCAATCTAACATGCGGTCAGACAGACAGACAGGCGAACAGACATCGTCAGGTTATTTCTAAATAGCTTGTACGAGATATACACAATTATATCGTAACATGTCAGTAAAGTTTATATGTGTATATAATAACTTCATTAGGCAACGTAAGTTTTATATTACATAAGTGTTTAAGATGAATACATGCAATTATTATAAAGCACAGTCGAAATAGTAAATTTCTTGACAAGTGTTATATATGTAAACTGAATGAATGTCACTACATTAGATACTCGTTGATCCGAGAGGACTTGTCAAAACAAACACTGGATCAGTTTTGTATACTGCACACAATTAGTTGTGAATACCTATAGATTTCTTGAAATTGACTAGGGCGTCGTTTGATTCAATGCGATGCGTTCTCATGTCGTTGTCTTTGATAATTATTGTTCCATCAGACGTCCAGGCACTGTTTACGCGTCTTGCTTTGACGAGTTTTCGAGCGTCAAAGAAGATGGCACTCCTCTCACGAGTAAGGTCTTCGTTGAAAAAGACACCTGAATTATCAGATGACTTAAGTTTCGTTTTCATAGTTAAAAGTTTCTGGCGGGCCCGATATGTTCCAAATTTGACAATAATATCTCTGGGGCGTGAAGAGATGTTCCTAGAAACTGCCGATGCATAGGTTTTTGGTCTACTTACTCGATGGGTCCTATCAATCTCGTCGATCGACATATTTGCACCAAGATCGTTGGCCAGTTTGAGGATCTTCTGGTCAGTGTTCTCTTCCTGCTCTTCAGGAAGGCCAGACACCCTCAAACAGTTACGGCGGCTGTATTGCTCAGCCATGTCGGCTTTAAGTTCTAGGGAAGCGACCCTGGCTCTGAGTGCTGTGTTTTCCGACTCTAGCTTTTCAAGCTTGGGATTGACATGTGACATGACTTCCTCGACAACAGACGCTACAAGAACACTAAGTCGGTTATCATAGGTGTGGGAGAACGATTCATCCAGCATTCGGCTGATCTGGGCTAAGTCAGACTCGTCAAGAACAATTTTGTTAATAGGTTGATCAGAACTATGTTCAGCGGTTTTTTCTATGTGCTCATCAATGCACCCCATGGAAGATTCGGCTTTAGATTTTTTAAGCTCGCTCTGCTCGTTGGGTGAGGACAAGTTCCTCTTTCTCTCACTCTTATCCGTGACAGGGGTCTGTTTATTCATGGTGCAACGTTAGTTTTTACGGACAGTATACCCAGAAAGTTTTTCAGCGTGGGTGGATGGGTTGATATGCACTGACTATAAACTGATTGTAAGTGATAAAGTTCATCAGAGCGTGACACAGGTAAACGATAGGTAAAGTCTTGAAATTGCAAAATGCTCAAATTTCCAATAAAAATAATTCACCTGGTGTCAATATCATCCTAAAGAATAACAATTCCAGTAAGTCCTAGTAAGTTTTCACATCACTTCATACTAGCTTTACTTGCGAAAAAGTTAGTTTTATTCCATCACAACAAACTGTCAACATGCCATAAAAGGAACGATAACTTTTTGAATCAAGTTTCGTGCGCATTCAGTTGTTCTTATTTCATTTAATTTTGTTAGATCGCGCACATGCAATGTCCAATTATATCCTTTTCTGTTACAAAATTACTCTGGTCATTTCATTTACGGACATTACTGAACACTTGTTATGTTCAGTTGCTAAATATTACGATCAATGACATTATGTCAGTGCTTCTTCCATGATGATTAAGCGGGAAAAGTGACTTCATGTTATCTCGGGAGAAGCTTGGTTGAAGCATAAGGGGTGTTTCACCCATTTGTATCTTTTTTTTTTTCGTCGTGGTTGCTCGCATGGGTGTCGCCATTTTACTTAAGATATCGAAAATATTTACGAGACCTCTGACACTCTCGTAAATTTACGAGGATTTTAGAAACTTACGATATCGTATCTACGATAATTTTCATAATTTTCATAAGACATCTGTCAGATTTACGAGAACGTTTCGAGAGAGGCAAATGCAAAGCTGAAGCACAAATCACACTGGCAAGATTTTTACATAACACCGTGTGGTAAATATGGGAAATTATGACAGCGACACGTCACTTTATTTTGGCTGCATGTCATAAACTAACACAACCATTTTTTTTTTAAAACTAAGAATGTCTGCATTGCATTGACATTACTTTCCTTAACTTCAATTTTGCAAGGTAAAGATATTCAAATTATTGCATGCCACTAAAAGTACAATAAATTATTTTCGGAGCATTTTAGTTGTGGTTTTGATGTAAATGTCAGAAAGAATACATGTTTATTGTATCGCTGTAATGTTTATTATGTATTTTAGCTCTTTATTATTCATGAAAGACGAATTATATAAAATATTGAAGAATCTGATAATGTTATGAATTCATGCAGTCTATATATAGTTCATATGAATTGTGTTATTTTTACTACGACCTTACCTGTATTGCAGTAATTAATTCTATTTCTGTCTTTGAATATTAAAGTATTTATTGAACTTTTATGTTTGAATGATAACCCATGATTTTTAGGTGGACTTGTATTTTAAAACAATGATCCAAGATAACTTGCAATCGTAGAAGTGTTATCTTTCATTGACTTCGGTTTTACAAGGTACGCTCAGTTTTGGATTTTATAATGCCTTTCAGCATAAAACAAATCAAGTATTATATAATTTTGAAATTGAGGTACTCCGGTATCATGTTTTAAACAGAAAGCAATATCAATTTGAACTTTCAGTTACTATCTATACAATAAAAAACCGACGTTTTACAGCCATCCGGAGACACGTTACTCAAACCTTGAATGCGATCCCTTGTAAGCAAAGAACGCAACTATGCAACATAACAGTATGTTTTGTTTTATTATGTTGATGTCACCAACTTTTCTTTGGCTTTATGTGTTTACATAAAGTTATAACAAACGTCTCTTATTACAAAACTGTATTTCATTGGAATAACTACATAGAATGACATTGTATACTGGTAATCATAAGTAAATGGTAATTAAAGTCCAAGTGTTTTACATAGACTAAGTATCGTTTTCTGCAAATAGCAAATAATTCAAGATTGTTGCTTACCGAATAACTGCAGCGAACTGCCACTAGGTATAATTTAGATTTGAAAATTATAAATAATTAAACTAGCGAACCCCTTGTTTTATCCTTAGTCCATTATTTTGCCGAGAAAAAAGAACCAAATGTTTCACATTTATGTATACAAAGAGATTATCTGATTTCAAAACAGTTCACATGACTACACAGAACATTTTTAAATACTGTCTTTTCTCACAGATTGATACAAATGCGCAAATTTCTGGGCACTCTCCAATTTCTTAATTGCTCTGTGGAACTTCTGTTTTCCTGAAGAGGTAAACGATTCTTGGGATGGTTGCCTGTCAGTAGCTATTCCTTGGCTTCCGTTTCTGTTATTTGTTCTGTTACAATGCTTTGGGGAATTTCGACGTACCTGTAAATCCTGCTTATTATAAATCATTGTGGAACGAAGCTGTGTCTTTTCTCCTATGTCTATTGGTGCCATCGACAAAATTGTATGCCGGCGATGTGCTGTAAATCTTTGTACATAGAGAACTTTATTAAATGCTCGTTGTATTTTATTTCTTTTGAGATTTATCTGGTTTGTCACAGGATTTAAGAATGTTTTGTTTCGTTGAAGTTTCCAGTCTTTTGTGTATCTTAATCGTGTTGGTTTTGTCAAATGTGTACATTTTGGATGTTTACTGTCAAAAGAAAGTTCAAGACGTAATTGTTTGTGAGGTTGTTTGTCTTCTACATGGTTTGAATTCTGATTAATACCTGTTTCGCAAAAACTTCCTCTGTTAGTTATTGTTTTTATCGGCAGTGCTTTAGCATTAATCGTATTAGTATCATAATCTTGTGCTTTCTTATCTATGTAATAATCCGTTTTGGCTCTTCTCAAAGTCGAAGAAAGGCTGGCACTACCTTCTTCTAGTCTTTCAAACGAATTTTCATGTTTATTGCCTCTAATTGAATCAAGATCGACAATAATACCTTCCAAACTAAGTCGTCTTAAACGGCCAGATGTGAGCCTGTCATGTCGGGCTACTATCTCGTCAAATCGTTTGGTAAATTCCGAATGTCTCCGCTCACGTTCTATTTTACATTTCTCAAGGTGTTCACAAATATTCTCGAGTTGGTTTCGGAATGGTACGGTTGTTTCTATAGACATGATGAATTAAAAATAAGTTTCCATAATATGAACGTTATCCATAAAAATATATACTTGATCATGACTTGTCAAATGGATATCCTTGTTTAATTACCAAGCAGCTTATAATATAAATATACCAATGTACACTGTCATCGAATCAAATCTTAACACTTTATTTACAGCTTGGGATATAACACACGTTTATGATATTAATTATTTCACATACTTTGAAAGTAATATATCTGACTTGTTTACCCTGAGTGAATTTTTAGTTGAATGACCTCTTCCGAAATACAGAAGAGCTTTTAATGCAAATACTTTAGAAATATTGAAATATTTCTGACGCCATACGCTATTGTGTTGTTTCCAGGACGGATAATATTTGTTTAGATAAAGAAATCCCAGCAATTAGCACAGAAACCAATATAATAAGTTCACCATTAAGAGACAAACTCGACGGAAGTGAAGTTGAGAAAATTTGCTGTTGGAATGATAGATACGTCAATCGTCTATTGTCACTTCGCTCGTAAGTTTATCCTGTTTGATATTTTAGTGATCGATAATTATAGAAATGCAGTACAAGAATAAGTACCAAACTGAAAGCAGCATAAGGCAAAAGAGCTGACACCATTGTGTCACAATAAATCTATAATAGACTATAATAGACACCTACTTAAAACATACTTAAATACAACAAAAGGGGAAAAATCAAAACGCATCAAGCTAAAAGTGCATTCATGTAAAGCTGGACTGACAGCCAATACCTAAGACTCAACCTCCCTTAAATACAATCATAAAGTAGTGTCTGTATGTATGTTTGTATGTCTGTATACATGTTTGTTATTATATCTGTATGTACACTCATCAAAATTCCTAATCGGTCACTTTATATTGTATTACTATTTTGTAAATAACGCATGTATTCACATGAAATTTCACATACCGACATTTGAATAGGTACTGCAGCTAATTATTAATTTATTTATTCTGCACGTGCATAATATGCTATATTGGTCAAAACGCCTAATGCGGTTACATTGGCCGTGAGTCGGCCAAAAATAAACCAATAATTAGCTTCAGTACCTATTCAAATGTCGGTATGTGAAATTTCTTGTAAATACATGGCTTACTAACAAGATAGTTATACAATATAAACTGACCGATTAGGAATTTTGTTGACTGTATGTTTGTATGTATGTTTGTTTTGTTTGTTTGTTTTGGGTTTAACGCCATTTTTCAACAGTATTTCAGTCATGTAACGGTGGGCAGTTAACATAACCAGTGTTCCTGGATTCTGTACTAGTACAAACCTGTTCTCCGCAAGTAACTGCCAACTTCCCAACATGAATCAGAGGTGAAGGACTAATGATTTCAGACACAATGTCGTTTATCAAATAGTCACGGAGAACATACGCCCCGCCCGAGGATCGAACTCACGACCCCGCGATCCGTAGACCAACGCTCTACCTACTGAGTTAAGCGGGCGGGCTGTATCTTTGTACGTAAGTATGTCGGAATGTTTGTCTGTCCGTGAACATGCGCTATAGCTATTCTAGAATAGAATAAAAACTAATAAATATATTGTCCCTCAACTCATTAATTTGAGGATTTTATCATTATATAGTGTTACTGACACTGTAACATTGCTGTTTTTTTTTTCAATGTGTATTACTGGATAAACGCACATTTAAACATATGACCAGTTCCGTGTTATTCAATTAATTGGATGTTATTTGGATAATTCTGACAATACAACATTTTTCTCAAGTAAGTCATATAGCACGATTTTCATATAGCATGAAGAATATTTACATTGCATGGACTGCCATGTGACCACACTGCTTATGTTTACAAACAATGTGGTCACATGGTTATTTGTATAATAAGCTCCTCCCCTAAATTTAAATTTGAATTGCTGTAGTTATAAATTCTTTTGAAAATATAAGAACTTTTTTCTTTATAGATTTTGAAGTTTCTCATATAGACTGATAAAAATGTCATCTAGTTTCACTGATTAAAAACACCATTTTACATCATATATTTTAAAAATCTTTACCTGAGCTGAAAAGTGTTAAAAAATCAAGGGAAACCATCCATCAGCCATTACCTCCCTTTTATACCAAGGTTGGGTCTTTAAACTTCCATGAATTGCACGGGAACGTCTGCGTTTTCTTTTACGTTTTGGGGCCGTAGTGCATTTACCATTTGCCATGTAACGCATATATAAAAATAGTTTTAACAGCACGCAAGCCCGAGAAATTCTCTGTTAACACACGTTTTCTCCTTTTAAAACACCCCCGACAAAAACTGCAGTTTTATGTATGTATGTTTGTATGTATGTGTGTGTGTGTGTGTGTGTGTGTGTGCGCGCGCACGCGTGTGTGTTGTGTGTGTATTATATCCCATTCTGTAAGGAAATTTTGTTCTGATTTGGAAAACTACTATTATAACTAAAATTTAAAATGCCACAGGTTAGAATTTGCAAAGTCAGTACGTCAAGTGGGTCGAATCTTTCTTAGTGGCAGTTGTCTCTGTAATATTAAGCTGAAAGAAATAAATTTTAACGACGTTTGTGTCGCATGGGAAATGCTCTAACTGGGACTCGGCTGTTTTGATTTTTGTCCTCTGACCTGTTTCGTTGGGTCCTTAATATTATTTCTCTAAATGCTGCGTCTTTGCAAAAGGCATTTATTACATGCGTTTCAGTGTCCTTGCTTTTTACATAAATTGTCGAGAGTACCTTTTGTGTTTAACATTACATACTTTCTGTTGCTATTGTGCTATAGATGCTCACTTACACCGGTTTAAACTCCCTAATGGTGTGTGTTTGCTGAGGGCCGTTCCAAGGCGGTGCTCTCGTGTTGGGTTGTTCATGTGCATATCCATGCGCGCACTGCTGTGATTTCAGCTGGACGAGACCGCGTTCTTGGAATGTTGCTTTGCTTTTGAACATTTGCTATTATGTTTTTACATGTTAATTCTTTCGTTTAGAAATTATGTCTATACATTTCTGTCTGACACCTTTGAAATTACATCCATACTTTATCAAAACTGATATATGTATTTGTATTTTCTGTTTCTTTGTCTGTAACTGATGAAAAGTGACAACAACATTTTTTGTTTGTTTCTTCTTATATCTAATTGACATATTATATATTATATCTTTATGATATTCTGCCTTAATATAACCTTTTTCTCCTTCGAAGTATGTCGTTACCTCAAAACTTATCATAATAAAACTAAAAGGTGGTGCTGAAAATATGTACATTCTAGACAAATTAGACAAAGAGGTAACTCCGCAGGCTACCCAACAAGACAAAAATGATAATGTTGCAGGAGCTGTTTGATAGAGCCTGTTCATGGACTCTAGCTCCGGGTTGTGCAGAACTCGCCATCACCATATGCGCATGTTACAAGTACCAAAATACAGTTTAGAGACATCCGCAGACGTGTCCATGCGGCGATGAAGGGCAATTATGACAAAAACTAAGAATTTAGTTATAAAGAAGGAATATTATGATAAAAACAAAATAACTTCTTTATGCTGTCATATATTGGGAACATTTTTTTAATTCTTTTATTCCGTTTCATATTTGACCATATATCAGTGAAATACCAATATTTTTGTCTGTTTCCTTAAGGATGATATATGTATTTGTGTGACCTTTTAAAAATGGATAGATGTCATAAAACGAATGAAATGATGTCTTTGTACCATTTGACGTTGTTGAGAGTTTAACATCTAATTAAAACAAAAGTGTCTGAATATAAGAAATTTGATACATGAGCTGTTAGAAGTATGAAACATACATTCTCGCAAAACACAGTACTACCATGGTTCCCTAATTGTTTAGTTCTTCTCGGAATTTTGATGAACCTCTGATGGATGAGAATGTGAAGTGAAGCCTGTTGCTTAATGCGAGTTAAGAGGTTATTTCATATCCCTAGTTACAACCTAATGTAATTAACGGTATATCGATTCAGACACATTCCAAAACAATATATTGGTAGTTTGAAATGAAAGCAGGATGTAGATCTGAAATAATCTAGCAAGGAGATAATACATCTCTCACATGTCTGCAGATCTAATTTGGTCTGACGGTGTCTTGTTTTGGATTCTCAATGAGGTATTACGTGTCTTTCGTTTCTGCATTTCTAAGTTGGTCTGATGGTGTCTTCTTTTGGATTCATAGACGTGGCTATTTAAGTATTTTTAAATTCATTATTTACTCTCATTTCTGTTGCGCTTAAATAAATCCTTAAAAGGTACATTTCTATTAAACTTTTGAACATTCTATTGGAGACATTAAAAATTCAATCAGAGTAATAAATTACATATCACATGTATCACGACATTTACCTGAACATGGTTTATTAGATCTTAAAGAATTTGTTATTTCCTTTTACTGTTAATTCATTAAGATCAAATGGCTTTTACTAGGGAGATGTATTGATGGAGAGACGTTCGAGAGTTAAATGATAACTTATCTAATAAAAAAAAGTCATAAAGATACATAAACTTGTTGATATGTCGGATTCGTATGAAAAACATACCAACAAAGGAAATAAATAGAAAACCGGTTCAAGCAATGAAGTACTTTGTGTGAATACTTAAAATGATCTTTTAACAAATGCAAGAGCGAAATGTAACTAAACTAGATGTTTTCAGAATTATTATTACTTCAAAAAAGTAAAAGTGCTTATGACAGTGCTCAAATATGTGTACGTACGTTCTAATATGCGTGGCGCATGGTATTAGATGCTGAAAGATGAGTCTGTTGTGACCTTGAACATTCACTCTTTACACAATCACAACAACTCGTACATATATTTACAATGAATCCATTATTTTCCACATACTTGGGCTTGCAATTAAACTATTCAAGGGTACCTAATTAACTACTTACGAAAGTATCAATGTGTGCAGTTTAGATAGCGGACTCGGTTTAGTAAGACATAATTATCTTCATTTCTGCTGTATATCTCTAAATATCTAGATAAAATATATTAGAGAACATTATAAGCCGTTACTTCATTTGTAATACGTTGCCACGATAGAAATACAAATTGTAAATATTATAAAAGAAACAACATTTACCATGAGCTTTTAACTCCTTCCGACATGACATACTTACAATCTGCAAGATTGACCGTTTGACAAGTCCCCTTAGAGTTCGTAAAGATTAAACAAACATGTGGCGCCGCATTTATTGATTGATTCTGTGCTATTTAATGACAATCATTTAGAACAAAATGATATGGAAGGCAGTATAAGTTTTCAGTGCAAATATATTAATTCTAGTCCTTGCAATAGATGATAATCATGTAGGTTCCTTAACCAGACATGTGAATCTTAGATTTAGACATAGAAATGCTTAGAATCTGTAAATCTGTACCGATTTCGATGACATTTGGTGTAAATTAAACATTATATTTTAACCAAAAGCTATGAGAAGGTTTAGCAGTACATATATGTATTCCGATGATTACAAATTGAATTACGACATATTGGTATTTCACAGACTTCAAGTGTGTGTCTGAAACAGACTTAGAACGTTGATGAATATAGACCGAGAGCTTATTAATAATTGATTTGCCAGGAAAAAGAAAACCATTGTTTGAACGTACAGTTCCTTTTATTGTGATGCATAGCACTGACATTAATTGGACATCAAAGGCAACTGTCTTCCTTTTTGGACACATCATCTGGTTTCATTTTATTTCCGATATAATAGTCGGAAGTTTTACGTGACAATAAACTTAAAATTGTTTGAAGATTTAACAGTCATTAAACTTTATTCGTATAATTTTATCTTTACTTCCATGCTTAAGAATAACATTTCAATACAGGATGTCCTTCTAAAAGGGCGTAAAAGTCAAGATTCTATTTATTTATTTATTTAGTTGGGTTCAACGTCGCACTGATACAATTATAGGTCATATGGCGACTTTCCAGCTTTGATGGTAGAGGAAGAGCCCAGGTGCCCCTCCGTGCATTATTTCATCACGAGCAGACACCTGGGTAGTACCACCGACCTTCCGTAAGCCAGAGGGATGGCTTCCTCACATGAAGAATTCATCGCCCCGAGTGAGGCTCGGACCTACATCGATTGGGGCAAGTGATTTGAAGTCAGCGACCTTAACCGCTCGGCCACGGAGGCCCCTCAAGTTTCTAAAGGTACTGTTGCCTAGACTGGCCTCCATCCTTACGTTTATAAAATAAAATTTAGCGAAATGTTCTTCTCATTAGTCCGGAGTCATCATTGTAAAGCTTGAAAGCTGAAGCTATTACATTTTCTAGTTCGTGAAAATAAAAATATTTACAAACGGACTGACATACGAACAACGCCAAAATATAACACGTTCCATTGTTTTCAAATAAGATTTATAAAACTAGTTAATGAAAAAAGCTACATTCCTATTTCAAGTAAAAAGGCGATGAACGTTTTGTTTGATAGCTAGTCTTCATTAGAAGTAAAGCTGTTTTGCACACTTCCTGTCACACATTTCTCTGTATGTTAATTCTTAAGGTTCAGTTATAAACAACAAAGTTGTTTCCTTTTTCGCAGCAAATGAATATCTGCCTTTCCTGGCTGTGCATATGTTTAGATTTAGTTTACATTTAATGCTATAGTTGGTGTTTCCATAATTTAACTTAAATAAAAGTTAAAATTTAATAAAAAGGATCATTTTGATTTAAGATTGCTCCTTAATAAATTATATACCTGTTGTGTATGCCATAACATATTCACTTTCCAGACTATATTTAATATGCTATATGGGCCAAATAATTTTACTGTATCAAGATTACTCTCCATAAAAGACCAGATATTTTGATGCTTTCACAGAAAAATTGTAAAAGGATGTTGCTATAACACAGGATTTTTAACGGCCTTACAACTGATAGGGTTCAGGGTAATTAACAGTGCGTGACAGAGGCAATGTAGGGGTTGAAATACCATTTTTCACCAATCTGATTGTTAACCATGGTTCAGTATAATGTCCAAAGTTCAGGTTCATCTTTACTGCAACAAATGTAAAAATAACGTTGTTTCAGGCTTTGTCTCCTGAACTTACATTTTGTTTTTGTAATTCTTTCGATTTCTTACCTTTTTTACAAAGAAGAACAAAATGCGGCACTTGTAAAAATGTTAAATCGGTCCAATGATCACGTTTATAAACGAAATTATCACATGACATTCCACGGTATTTGTCTGTAAAGGTATTTTAATACTTCCTTTTTCATCTTCATGATGAAATGACAGGACTCATATTTCATGACGTTGGTAATAACATTTTATAAAAGATATCAATTTGCAAGTCAATAAACTCAGCGAAATGAATCTCTCAAATTTTGCTTTTGATCCTTTGAATATAGTTGAATGTGATGTCCCGTAGCAATAAATAGGCATAATCATGTAATTGCATCGCTTTTATGGTTGTTTTCTACGACTAGAATATTACCACAAAGATATTAATGTTATCAAAAAGAACCTTGCAATGAGCATGCAAAACATTTATTTTATCACCATGACCTTGTAGTCTGTTATCTAGTGATCATGTTAAAACCGGTAAAATCGACTTCTATTCTTCTTTTGATATACCGTATCTGAAGTCATACTTTATTTTCTCTCACTGAAACTTTAAGCTTTAAAGTACCTCATTCAGGCAGATGCATACTTGTTTCATTTCGAAATTTTCCTACAACTTGTCAAAAAATGCATTCTGTCACTCTGAAATTAAGCCAAAAGCTTCAGGCGTTGTCGTGTAATTATATAAGCGATGCATGTAGACAACTTTACAGGTATGTTTCCCTGATTTGTTTCAATTTATTCTTATATGCCACTACATAGATTGTAGTGAAAAAAGTAGGACTTAGCCTACTGCCCATCTAATATCTCAGGAGGAGGTTGTTTTCCGACAAACTGTGCGTCTATGTTTTAAAACATGCAAGCCGATAGAACGTTTCAGTTTTTAAAACAATGATGTGTTTACATGTAGATCTAATCGTTATAAAGGGAACCGAAAACACTTCAAACTACCGAAATATCAAGCCGAATACAATTATATAATGTATAATTACTTGTCTATTAATTTGAACCAACAAGGGGCTATGATGTTAACATGTATTCATTGTTTGTTTTATATTGCCCCTAATATGAATTTGCCCTAACATACTAATCTGATATGCTTTTCTCTGTTAAAACAAGCTTACGCTAGAATGACGTCACATTAACGTGCGGTGACGTCAATGTTTTTGTTGCGACCAAGAAAGAGCGCTACTATATTTTATCTGCTGTTTTAGATTAAGGGCATATTAGAATCGAAATAATTTATAGCAAAAGAGTGTTTTAACACTGTTTATACAGTCGGGTGGTAATACGTCGTACAAATAATTATTACGCCCGACGTATAACCGCCCATCGTGCATAAATAGTGTTAAAACACTCTTTTGCTATAAATTATTTCTTAATTAAAGTGTGTTCTTCTGTTGAAGCCCTTCATATGCTTTGTGTGAGAAGCAAACAACAATATAACACCATTTTATTATATACCTATACAAATTCTGTAAAAGTACGGCTTGTATAATACAAGTAAATACGAAAGGCAGAAAAAAATTCCGCATTGTACCTTTTGTATTGTATGTTGCTGGACTACTCTCATTTAATATGTTTGAGTTGACACATTTCTATAAGTATGGCACACAAAAACTACACTCAGTCTATTTTAACATCGATAAACATTAAACATTGAAGATTTCGTTTGCTGAAAAACACGAACAAAAAAAATAAGGTTGAGGTATATGAAAATATAACAGTAGCTAAATCTGGGATTTTGTATTCAGGTCTCGTTGATTTTGCCACGGCGCTTATGTGCCACACATGTTCCGACCTGGCAATATCCACTACAGCTGCATATATAACCCTATTATATGAAAAGTTTGAGAATTCGCTTGTGTTTAATTTGCATATAGCACATCAAGCTAGCTTACGGAAGGCCGGTGATTCTATCAAGTGTCTGGAACAATGACCCTCTCACACCCTCAAAACACCTAGTGGGGTCTTTCTCCACCTTTAAACTCTGAAACAGTGGCCCAATGACCTAAATTGTATTAGTGTGGCTCTAACCGCAACAAAAATACATAAATGTCCAGGTTATGTCCTTTGAATAACCTGAAAGTACAGCTGAAATCCTTCTTGATATAATAACTAAATGTGCATCATGTGGTTTCTTGTAGGAAAGCGCCCTCTTACTATAATTCATGCGATTATTTGTCTGTACTACTTACATGACCAGGAAATATTTAAGTACACTTAAAACCATTGTAAATCCTATCAATACATTGACAACACATGGTTTTCGGTCCAAAATCGTGAATAAGCACAGCTGCAATATATATCTCCGTGAGCATCTTTCACATCCTCTTATAAAAACAGCGATGGCAAGTTTTAATCGTAAACAAATGTGACGTCTTAAGGGCATGCTTTATTAAAACTGGAAAAGTTGTTATTGTCTTTTATTTTGTAAGATCAATGCGGTCTAACAAGAGCTTATTTACTGAAAATTAAAAACTTTTAAAACTTCAGTAATAAACTGACATATCATCTGACAATTTACCATACAGACTATTCCTTTTTTTTGTTTGATCGAAATGCCGACATTTATATACAGAAATATAGTACGTCACAGAAGCGCCTAACTTTGATCTGTAGTGCTGTCTTGAATACGTTGTTTATAGTTCGATTTTGACGAACTTTATAATGCATTAAGCTTCCGGAGGAAAATGGCATTGACGTAACAAACCTGCGTGTTCCAACTTCCGCTTCCAATAAGTAAACTTGGTGCTGAATGTAAAGTTTGATAAAATCTATCATGCTACTTTTTATGTTTATTTAAGGGTACGCAGACTTTGAAGTTGAAAAAAAGTTGATGTGGTATGATAAAATTTATCTGCAAAAATATACAAGGTTTCGGTACATGAAATTGAAACTGTTTCAATTGTTATTAGAACACAAAAGAATGCTCACTAAAATGAAGATGAAAAAATCTCAAATAGGAAAGTTATTGTTGAATTACATATGACTCATTGTGTACATCAATAGTCAACAATTAATATTTTTTGTGTGAAAACAATAGCCCTATACCGTGTCCAAACAATTATCAATATCCTACAATTACAAATTTAGAGAAAAAAATGAAATACGTTCACTTTCTTTATTTTCATTTCGCAAACCGTAAGCTAAAACACAGTATTTAGTTTGTTTACAAAGCAGTGCATATGAAAAGATACAGTGATCAAGAAAGGCCACGTTCCAGAACTGAAAGAGTAATTTCCCCTTAATACATTAGACATTTATTGTTCAGAACTTGGTATTTACGAAATACAATGCATTTAGATATCGAAACACACTCAACAAACTTCAGAATATGTATTTTCTTAAAAATCTTAAAAATATAGTAAGAAATTTGGTTGAGAAGTCAAATTACTCACAAAACTTACTAACATACTACTACACAACAGGAATGTCAAGGATCAAAACTCAGTAAAAATATAATTATTCTCACCTTTATGCCATTTAAAATGTGTCCTAAAATTTTCCACCATACTTTTCATTAACCTGATTCCACATATTGCATGAGACTGATGTAATTCACGTAAAACATTGGGGTTAGACAAGTTGTAAATGCAATACTATCTAAACTTGATTAACTGATATTTAGTACAGTATCGCATGATGTAATAAACAAGTAGAATGTTGTATTAACAATTACTTACTCTGATCTGTGTCGCAGTCAGTTTGTGACTTTACTGGTTCAATTTGTATTTGTCGTGGTTGTCCAAAACTATGACGGAAGTGCCTCACAATTGAAAAGCGGAAATGAAATAGTCCGCTACAAGTAATACTTTTTGACAATGGCCAATAGAAATTAATAATTTTCAGATATTGAAGACACGTTTTTAATAGAATTCATCATTTGATAAGAAATTCTAAACATCGATAGTTTGAAAAAAATATACACGTGCTGCCACCCATGTTCTCTCCCGTTGATTAGATTAGAGTTACCGTTTGTCCAGCGCAGTAGTACTTTTTGCAGTGAATTGCCGAGAAGCCGTAGGAAAATTAAAAACCATATTAATGAACAAAATTAACCACTTTTTCGAGATCAATTTCAAGTGATGGGCGTTATGTATTTAACTCAGTAGACCAGTGTAGCAGATACCTGTATTAGGGTATTCATTTCGCAGAATGTCATGTTATGATAATCCCACTCTGATGTTTTTGTTTAATTTTTAATCAATGAAAAAGATGGCATCGATCCCAAGTTGAGTTGACGGGGCGTTAATTTTTTACCTGTTTAACCAAAATTGAACTCAGAAGTACAACATTTTGTTACACTGGTATTGTACAAAATCTGTTTTTTTTTCTTTATACAATAGCTTAGTATTTTATGTTGGCTGTACTTTCATGAAGAACTCTGTTTTCTTATTACATTCATAGTACTACAACCTTATCCACAAAGTACTGAATATTACAGGTGTCCATGTGTATTTTAGCAATTTCAGAATAGTTTTTTTTATCTCCCAATCAGCAATTTCTTAAAAATTCATCCTTCCTCATTTCTGCATGAAGTCTGCGTCCCCTTAAGAATGGTACAAACAAAAAATAGGTCCTCATTATTCCATGTTAGGCTGCCATGCATGCATACAGACTTAACAACTATGCAGGGGCAATACCATGTGACACATATTTCAACAATTTCAGCTTTTTTTTATTCTTTTGACTCGGAATGAGCATGATGAAATGTTCATTAAGCGACAAAACTAGTGTAAAGTACATTTTACGCAAGAATTTCGATAACCAGAATGACTCAGTAATGTTTGTTGCCAACACGACGGGTAGGTTATGCACGAAATTATTTCGCGAGGGCAAGGCAGCGTATAACTGGCGCAAAGATTTGTTATACAAGTTATTTAAAAGTGGATAGAATACGGATGTCTTCGTAGATGTATGGCACAAAAAATACAGAACAAAACGTGTACACACCTTAGTTCTACTTTTACCTGTTTAATGTGTATGTAATGTAAGTTTGGTTTCGACGTTTGGGACTTCAGTTTATAGACCTGTCTGTCAAATAGAGAAATCAGCACGATTTTCTTTGTCTTATTAAGATTAGAACAACTATATCTTATTACTACTCAGAATGTCGTAGTGGTTGCTTGGTGGTCTGTCACATAAACGGCTCGAGTTTAATACTCAGACTACTCTTTCTTTTCAGTGAAAAGTTTTGAGGTGTTATTTATTGTTTTTCATGATTTTAATGTTAATTGGTAATTATATTTTTTATTAGTTTCTATTAATTTGTTTTAGGTCGATTGTGAAGCAAGTTCTACAACTTATATTAATCACTATCGACACCTCATTCCTGATGGAATCCATCGCCACGAGGGTATGAGAGAAGAGACAAGTGTCCCTTTTAATGCTTAGCGCCAAGCAAGAAGGCTTATGGTACCATTTTTCACGTCTTTGGTATGACTCGCCCGGGGATGGAACCAACGAACTCCCGCACTCGAAGCGGACGCTCTACCAATAGGCTATCGAGGCTGTCAATATCGTTTCAACGCAAAGTACCGTTCATAATGCACCAGAAGCGGTAAGTTTTGCCAGCTGTGTCAGTGGATTCCTGGAGTATATCGCACAGATGTGTCTAGCGTTTGAAACCATTATAACTTATTTTATCTGCAAATGTATACAACAACTTAATTGTGCTTTCTGTAAAGTATTTTATACTTATTTTAAACAAAGATGTTACAATACGCAACAGACTCCCATGTTATTTCATTTTATCTACATCCCTCATGAGAATATATGGATTCACACAACGCTACTTTATAGAATAAAATACTGAAACTATTTTTAACGACTCTGTTAAATATTGAACCTACAAGCACAATATACAAACATAACAATGCTATCAATACTATCACGGCTATTAAACTGGTACATTTTTCTGTTGCTAAATTAGTCTTTATCCAACAGATATTGTATATATAGAATAATAGTGTTTTGTAAATATTACCTAAATAACAGACTGTTTCATTATTAAAAGTATATAAACATCGCTGACTTCAAAACCGAACTATAAAGAATATTTTTGTTTATTTCCAATTTTCTTATTATATTACATTTACGTTTACAAATCATAATTTTATAGAAACAATAATTATGTTTAGTGGAGTAGCTTATATCAATCATAGTTCTATTATCTAATACATCATATTTAATGAGGCGGTTTTTATGAGAATTTCATTATTGCAACATACAATAATTTTGTTTTTTAGGTCTGTTTACTTCGGAACTAATCTGATTACTTTGATCATTACTATTGTCTGAAATTAAATTTAATCTTGAAATATCGGTTTAGTGCAACAATCAGCGTAAACGAGAACATAAAAAGATAGTATATATGTTGAGCGCAAATAACCAATCTGCGCTATTTACCAAACGCTCAGCGCATATAACAAATTTTTGTACGTTGGTTATAAAAGCAACGATTTACCAATCGTTGCGCAGGATAAATTTAACCTGCGCGATTTACCAAATGCGCAGCGCAAATAACAAATGTAACTTTTATATATCAGAAATTTGCATTTCGTGTTTGATAAATCATGCAGTTGGTCAATTTATCAATAAATATAGATGTCAAATGCTGAATATCTTGTTACTTAAATTATGTGTCATAAATTTGTTTCTACATCAGTAAATTCACGGCAGTCGGTCACCAGGTTTCAATACCTCCGATCTTATACAAGATGCAATAAAACCCAAACATGCGTGAAGGTGTGATTTCCTCCAGCTTGCACACGTCGTCCTCTGGTATGTTTTAGGCTATTTTTATAATTTTCTACTTCACCCGAGTACACACTTAGCAAAATATCGTTTTTATTATATTGAAATATCTTGAAATTTCACAATAATAATTGAGCATATCTCTCAACATGTCTAAGATAAAAGATGAAATAAAAAAGTCACAGAATTAAAAGAAAATTCTTACAGATTTTATCTATATTATTATTATTATTTTATAGTACAAAATCGATTGAAAAAAGAGTAGGCCTAATTTTCATCAAAACGTAAACGAAATTTTATATTTTGTAGCTGCACAAAATGTGTTCGGTGCCCTGCGCTAAATGAAAATCTGGAAATAACTCTGATAACTTGAATATCTTTTATAAATCATATTAACTTTTACTTAGATTTACGACGACAGACTAAAACTATAGTCTTTTTACAAATCTAAATGGATCTATAATGTTACACCTGTAACTTGCGTGGGAGGTCGGTCCTGCGCTAATAGCAAAGTTTGAAATGACACTGTATCTCAAATATATTTCATTCATAAAACATACTATTTATGTAACTTTCAAATGAATACTGTAAAAGAATGATTAGAAAAAGGGTGATTTCCGTCATAACGAGAACGAAATATTACATTTTTTATCTGCGCAAGATGAGTGTCTGCGCTAATAATAAATCTGGAAATTACTCTGATAACTTGAATATCTTTTATAAATCATATTAAGTTTTACTTTGATTTACGATTACAGACTAAAACTATAGTTTTTTTACGAATCTAAATGGATCTATAATGTTACACCTGTAACTTGCGTGGGAGGTCGGTCCTGCGCTAATAGCAAAGTTTGAAATTACACTGTATTTCAAATATAGTTCATTCATAAAACATACTATTTATGTAACTTTCAAATGAATACTGTAAAAAATGATTAGAAAAAGAGTGATTTCTGTCATAACGAGAACGAAATATTACATTTTTTATCTGCGCAAGATGTGTGTCTGCGCTAATAATAAATCTGGAAACTCTGCAAATTACTCACTCGGCTCCTTTTTCACCAGAAGGCTAGCCAGCGGTGGAGGCTGAAAGCGGAAGGTGACAAGCACACAACACACAGCACATCACACTTGACGCATCAGCAGATCAATTGCCACACATAATTTTAACTGTTTAACCACGTGTAGGCCGACCAACTCAACGAGTAGCAAAGGCGGAATCAATCGTGTCCAGCATGATAAGGATCAAACTAGCTATAAGCGCAAGACTGACATCCCGCGCAGGTTACAGATGTAACGTTATATTCTGCTTTGCAGAAACTGTAATTTTAGTCTGGACTCGTAAAGCAAAGTTAAAGCTATTGGAGTAATATCCGGATTTTCCATTAGCGCAGGACACATATCTTGCGCAGAGAAAAAAGTAATATTTCCTACTATTCATGACAGAACTCACTCCTTTTTCTATTTATTTTCTACCACAAAAACAGTTTGTTTCTTCTCTTTTTTTTTTTCTTAGAAAAAAGTACATAAATAAAATGCTTTAGAAATGAAATTATATAATATTTGAAATTTCGGCATCATTTCAGGATTTGCTATTAGCGCAGAACCGATATCCCGCGCCGGTTACAGATGTAACAAGATATTCATTTTGGCAAAAGCTAGACTTTCAGCCCGTAAAACAATGGTAAAATTTACATGGTTTATGAAAGATATTCTAGTAAAAAGAGTAATTTTCAGTTGTTGTTTTTTTATTAGAGCAGGACACACATTTTGCGAAGCTACAAAATGTAAACTTTCGTGCACGTTTTGATGGAATTTACTCGTTATTCTATTTATTTTGCATTATAAAAGCATGAAAAAAATATCAATTAGAATTGTAAGAAATGACATATATTTGGTATATTGTTGACATTTCAGGAATTGCGATTAGTGCAGGACCGTCATCTCGCGAATTATGTAGACTAGCTACAATTTTAGTCTGTAATTGAAATAACAAAATTAAAGTGGACATAGCGTATGAAATTATCGGAGTAATGTTAAACATATAATTTTTCGTTCTCGTTATGACGGAAATCACTCTTGTCTCTTTCTATTTCTACTACATTTTTAAAATGTACATAAATGATATGTTTTATAAATTAAATATATTTGAATTCAGCATTTGCTATTAGCGCAGAACTGACATCCCGCACGGGTTACAGAATTAAAAAAATTAAAATTACATTTGTCTTTGCAAAAGCTACAACTTTAGTCTGTAACCATAAATCATAGTTAAATTTAGCATGGTTAATGAAAGATATTCAAGTAATCAGGATCATTTCCAGATTTTTTATTAGCGCAGGGCAAACACATCTTGCGCAGATAACAAATGTAATATTTCGTTCTCGTTATGACGAAAACCCCTGTTCTTTCTAATTATTTTCTACTCTGGAAACATTTTTTAAGAAGTTACATAAATAGTATCTTTTAGAATTGAAATATGTTAGAAATATCGACGTCATTTCAGGATTTGCTATTAGCGCAGGACCGACATCCCGCGCAGGATACAGATGTAACAAAATATTCATTTTGTAGCAAAAGCTACAATTTCAGCCTGTAATCACAAAACAATGATAAAGTTAGCATAGTTTATGAAAGATATCAAAGTTATCAGGATCATTTCCAGATTTTTTATTAGCGCAGGGCCGATATCCCGCGCAGGGCACAGATGTTACAAAATATTCATTTGGCAAAAGCTACAATTTCAGCCCGTAATCACAAAGCAATGATAAAGTTAGCATGGTTTATGAAAGATATCCAAGTTATCAGGATTATTTCCAGATTTTTATTAGCGCAGGGCAAACACATCTTGCGCAGATAACAATTGTAATATTTCGTTCTCATTATGACGGAAATCACGCTTCTTTCTTTTTTTTTTCTACTCCGAAAACATTTTTTATGAAGTTACATAAATAGTATCTTTTAGAATTGAAATATGTTTGAAATATCGGCGTCAGTTCAGAATTTGCTATTAGCGCAGGAACAACATCCCGCGCAGGCTACGGATGAAACATTATATTCAGATTTTCAAAAGTTACATTTTTAGATTGTTATCGAAAAACGAAGTAAAAGTTAAAATGGTTTATAAAAGATATTCAAGTAATTGGAGTAATTTTCAGAGTTCTATTAACGCAGGACACACATCTTGCGCACCTGCAGAATGTAAAATTTCGTTCACATTTTGACGAAACTTATAAGTTATTCTATCTGTCTCACTATAAAACATTAAAAAATGATATAAGTATAAAAGATCTGTAAGAATCGTCTTTTAATTCTGCTTATTTTTGTTTTATTTTTAATCTTGGCCATGTCAAGAGATATGCTCACGTTGGCAAAAAAGAATTGCGCTTTTTCAATATGATGAAAAAAAAGCGATATGGTGAATTGCGGTAAGTGTGTGGCAATTCAGTCTTTTATGTAAGTCTCCTTTATGTTCTATATCCGGTATAAAATGACTGCGTGTGATCGAATGAAGTAAAAATACTTTAGTTATAAAAAGAATAGAGAGGACGATGTGGCTATCCGAAGGAAATCACAACTTCACGCATGTTTGAGTTTTATTGCATATTGTATCATATTGCAGATATTGAAACCTGGTGACCGACTCCCATGAATTTACTGATGTTGAAATAAATTTATGACACATTTTTAAAACCAAGATTTGCAATATCAGTCTATAATTGTTAAACAATGTAAAAGTTAGCATGGTTTATGGCAGTTATTCATATTATCGGTGTAATTTCCAGATTTTCTGTTAGCGCAGGACACATCTTGCGCAGTAACAAAAATTCGTTTAAAAGTTAAGAAAAAAAAAATAAATAAAAAAACTTGTGTTATTAAATATTCTTTGGATATTTTGGATATTTTGTATCATTTTAAAGTTTTTTAACATCTATGACAAATGACTCTTAATACCGTCGTCAACAGAAATGTTTAGTCCATAAACTACCAGGGACGTGAGGATCTCATTGAAATTACCGCATAAATACGCTCATTTACTTTAAAAGATGTTTTTCTTGTTCTTTACAAATTAAGCACAGTCAAATCACACCTTTACGCGTGCCTGATCACCGTCAGTTTTAAAATTAAACAGTTTAGTGTAGGCCTAGAAGTCTAACCCTCTAATGTTATTCAGTTTTATCGGGAGATATCATCCATATGTTAAAAGCGCAGACTCATTTACCAAACGCGCAAGACAGTTACCCTGCGCATATAAGAAATATATAAGGTTGCCCGATTTACAAATCGTTGCGCAGATAACAAATTGGTTATTTGCGCTGCGCGATTTACCAAATGCGCAGATTGGCTATATGCGCGTAACATATACATATACACTTGAGTGTTTGCCTTGCACTAGACATGTAGTATCAGATATAATACACTAGCATTAATGAAGAAAATATAAATGATTTTTTAACAAAACAAAATACATGAAACTACATGCGTCAGTCTAATAGATAAACATGAAAACCACGATGCGCATGCATGACTAAAGTTATAATGCTGGTTTAATATTTAATTTATAAGGTAAATAGTTGTATTAGGAATGCATTCATTCAGGCAAACAATGTACTTCTATTTTCCTGCAGAGTTAAACGACTCCCGAGATGGTTGCCTGTCAACAAATTTCGGGCTTGCATCTTTCAGATTTGTTTTGTTACATTTCTATTTTAATGCCTCCGCGCCATTGCAAGTCTATCATTGTAGAAGGAAGATTGGACTTCTTTTATTCCATGGGCGCCATCGATAAAATAGTGTTGGGGATTCACTGTAAATCTTTGTACATGCAGAATTTGTTTAAAGCACGTTGAAATTTATTCTTCTAAAATATGCCTTGTGTGGCGTGTGGTTTGTGAAGGATTTTGATTGTTGAGTTTTGATTTTAAATGTGTTTTAATCGTGGGTTTTGCCCAAGATGTGTAAGATTTGAGAGAAAAGTCTAGAAGGTTGTTGGTCTTCCATATATCTTGCATCCGGAGTATTCTCGGCTTTGTAAAAACCACTAACTTTTAGCAGTTGTTTGTATCTTCAGTGCTTCATTGTCAACCATCATCAGCCATGTGAGCACCATAACAATGTACATTTCCATCCTATTCAACACACAGTTCTGATTTGTTTAACCTAAGTAAATTTTTATGTGACCGACAGAAAAGCCGGTAACGCGAATGCTCCATAAATATTTCTGACGCCATACGCTATTGTGACTTTTCCAGGACAGAGAATAATTGTTTAGATAAAAAATTCGCATCAATTAACACATACACCAGTATTCGAAGCAAACAATTAAGTCACAAATATGACGGAAGTGAAGTCGAGAAAATTTGCCTTTGGAATGGCGGATACCTCAATCGTATATTGTTACTTTGCTCACAAGCTTATCATACTTAATTTTTTATAATTCAGTGATCAATAGATAAAAGAGAGCGGACAAAACATTGACCAAAGTGAAGTTGTCATAAGGCCAAAGAGCAGACGATAATCTATAATAGAAAAATAGTATGAAATTACTAAGAACTGAATCGTATCGTGATTACAACAAAGAAATATTAACTACCTTAAGTATTTTTTTCTATAAATGACAATAAGCAAAATGAAATGATTAATTATGAATATTAGGTTCAAATAAGTGTTCTATATTAACTTGTAATCCTCCAAGATTTCCAAGATTTTATTTACATTCTGCACAAGTCCCACAATAATGGGAAACATCAGCATAGCACACAATATAACGTCATGATAAAACATCACATGTAACAATGGAATGTAGTTAATTAACAAGTATAATGTGTAGCCTTTGTGTTTTATACAGAAATACTATAATCATTTGAACAACATATCTATTTACAAGGAAAAAAAAAACAAAGGAGGAGAGATATGACAGGAGACCCAAGGGGGCTGATACGCTCACCTGTTTGACCTAAGCCATTTGAGCTTTAGTTTTATGGCCCCATAATTGACCAAATGTCTGACGCTTTATTCTTGATTCCTTTCTTAAGCAGACAGTGCAGATCGAAGATTGTTGAGATTTTAGTCTAACACATGATATAATGAGGTGATTATAATTGTATATTGAACTGCAATATTGTGATTGGCTTAAGAGGACTTTGCAAAGCCTGGATCCCTTGCTTGCGTCGAGTGTGATCCGGCCTGGCAAAATCCAGAAGATGAATTATTTAGTTCCGTTTGTGTTGCACCTATATATGAAACATTAAAAGATACATTTCCAATAGATCATTTTAAATCTCTACGGAACGTGGAAAAAAGCGATTACAGTAATAAATCGTATATCAAACTGAGGCACGATATTAACTTGAACATGCTTCATCAAAACTTCTGTCACGTGTACCGAGCGTTACTTATTATTAAACTGGACATATATAATTTTCCTTAAACTATCTGCTTCTGATTATATACAAATGTGCTATTAAATTTTCCTCAGGCTGCCTTGCTTCTGATTTGTTTGACCAATGATTTGTAAATGATTGTAAGAAACATAAATAAACTAAAATCAAGCAGATAATCAATTCAATTTGTGGTCCTTATTGTCACTTACTGGTATCAAACAACCTAAACTTCGACCTTTAACTAGCTGTTTCAAACCGTACGTTTCAACACCTTGTCTCGAACCACTCGACATAGAATGAGTATATGGATTGGAAACCCCACAAGTATGAGCATACGCTGCAAGGATGAGGGACTGATCTTTCCACAACCCACCTAGGTCCAAACCTTAAAACTATTTCAAACCAAATGTCTCAAACACCTAACAATTTTGTACTAAACCAATGTTTTAAACCTTGTCTCAAACTGTGTTTTAAACCTTGTCTCAGACCTACCAAGGTTCAGCACTATAACTTTAATCCATCAGCTTATACTGCGACCCGGACCAATAAAATAATATAGCTATCAAGAGGACCCAGCAAGGATGAGCCGAAGCTGCAAATGTGAGGGTGCCTCACCTAAATTATTTATTACCAAAGTCCCAGTTATAATTCTGGCTTATTTATTATAAATTATTTTTCCAGTTTCTCTTCGATGTGCACTCTTTGAGTTCCCAGGACGATCTGCCCAAACTGGATGCGCTGTGTGTATTTATATGGCCGTATGACGTCACTTGCATATGGACATACCTCTGACTTTTACATAGACCACCTTATAACAGTACTTTCGAATACTATTTTACCTGTATATACTTACATCTGGACCTTGTCATTTACATCGAAGTAAGATTACTATTTTCTGATCATATTTTAACAATAAACAACTTACATTTTCTTGATATAAACTATTAAAGACCGACAATGTTTTGCAGTTACAGTTGTAAACAATTCAACTGAAGAGTACTCGATTAATTAACCGAAACGTATGTAAAACACGAAAAGGACCAATTTCACGACACTGAATTAATTTGATTTTACTGTTACTATTTATTCATTGAGATCAAACGTTATTTAGTAGGGACATGCATTGATAGACCATGCCTAATAGAGTTAAATGATAAATCAACCCTATAGACAAATCGTATATCTGTTCTGGAACCTAAACTTGCTTATATGTGAGATTAAGTGAAGAAATAAAATGCTATGGTTATAAATCGAATTAAAATGAAAAAAGGTACTCCAACAACGTTTGAAAGGAATGCAATATATTAGAAAAGTGGAAACTCCACAGGTTGTGCAACTGGACGAAAATGAAAATGTTGAATGAACTCGGTTCATGAACGGTAGTAGAAATGCATGCTATTGCCACCCCCTCTATCGCCTCAAGCTTTAATAAGCCATTTATTTAGTTTAAGCAATAAATGGAGCAATTTGTGTTCAACAAATACAATGAAGGAAAGTAACTAAATAACTTCGTGTCAATTATCAGACGTTGAATTAAAACAGTCAAAAAGAAATTGGACTGTGCTATAATGTATGTACTTATCGTATTGATACCCATATATGTTTTCAATAGCAGAGTCTGATGTGCAAAATGTAATTCTTCTTGAACTTTTGACTCCTTACACAATAACTACCTAAGCTAAATTGCCTTTTCATCATGAAAATGACATGACCGTGCGTTGTATTTAAAATCGGTCACCGTTATCTACAGTTCTGTTGTATCTCAAAATATATATTATAATATAAGAAAATATATAGAATATGTAAGAGGGAATATCAAAAGACTTGCCGTTATATTATTTGTAATACTAGTATGTTACCGCTGTGGAAATATACATTAACTGAAATAAACTGAAAATGTTATAGAATAAAAGTTCACCAAGAGCACCTGACCCTTCTGATATTGCAACATTTACCGTCTTTCAAAGCCTTTATCATTGTAAACTTTTTTTTGTGAAATTCTAAGTGCATTGCAGTCAGTATTTTTTCATCCATTAAGGTATTTTATGCGCCCCTACCCCCTTCAAAGAAGGTGGGTATATTGTTTTGCAGATGTCGGTCGGTCGGTCCGTAGACCAATCGGTTTCCGGATGATAACTTAAGAACGCTTGATCCTAGGGTCATGAAAGTTTATAAGCAGATTATACATGACCAGCAGGTGATACCTATTGATTTTGAGGTCAGTTACTCAAAGGTCAAGGTCACAGTGACCCGGAACAGTTAAACGGTTTCCGGACGATAACTCAAAAACGCTTAGGCCTAGGATCGTGAAAGTTCCTAAGAAGGTTGGTCATGACCAGCAAATAACTTTTTTTGATTTTGAGATCAGTAGGTCAAAGGTCAATGTCACAGTGACCCTGAACAATTAAACGGTTCCCGGATGATAACGCAAGAGCACTTTGGTCTAGGATCATGAAAGTTGATAGAAGGTTGGACAAAAACAGCAGATAACCCCTATTGATTTTGAGGTCAATAGGTCAAAGGTCAAGGTCACAGTGACCCGGAACAATTAAACAGTTTCCGGACTATAACTTGAGAACGCTTGAGCCGAGGAACATAAAACTTAATAAGGATGTTGATCGTGACCAGCAGATGACCTCTATTGATTTTGAGGTCAGTCGGCCAAAGGTCATGGTCACAGAGACCCGAAACATTTCAACGGTTTCTGGATGATAATTCAAGAGTGCTTAGGTCTAGGATCATGAAAGTTTATAGGGAGGTTGGTCATGACCAGCAGATGACCCCTATTGATTTTGAGGTCAATAGATCAAAGGTCAAGGTCATACTGACCCAGAACAGTAGAACTTTTTTTTGCCAAATAACTAGAGAATGCATTGGTCTAAGATCACATTTGATACGGAGGTTACTTATGACTGGTAAATGACCGATATTATTAAGGTCTGTATGTCAAACATCCAGTACACAGTGACCAAATAATTTCTGTTCCTTGTGCAATTACTGAATGCATCAAGGGGGCATTTCGTGTTCTACGAGCTCTCGTTAAGACTAGAGAAACACGTGTTACATGGCAATAATTAACATTTAAAGACTGTTTTTATGCTATTATGATTATAAGGAAACAACACGGAAAGCAGGAAGATTCGAAAGGAAAGGAAATACGAAAACAGAATATTCATTTTCATTTTCATCAAGATGTCACTCCCGGTTAATTTAACAGAAGCATGTAGATATTGGGTTTCTTTCTTGAAAGCATAAAACAATCTATTATAGATGTATTATGCCTTATCAAGTTATTAAAATAAATGATTGTGGATGATTGAGTTTGCTTTTAAGATAAGTCAACTTAATCTCTTGTTTCTACAGTAATTCAATAGTTTCTGTTGGTGTTTTTCCAAGAACATGTAATGTCTTGTACTATTTGATATTTTACTCGGATTTCAAGTTGTCTTTGTGACGTCGGTTTTATGTAAAATCTCGTATGATTGCCCTAGACAAAAATCAAATTTTAATGGCTGTTTGACCGACATTTTACAGAAACATCACATTCCTTGCCGAAACCAATCAATCAATCAATCTACCTACCTACCTACCAACAAACCAACCAACCAACCAATCAACCGACCAAACAACCAACCAACAAATCAATCAATCAATCAATCAATCAAATTTTTGAAAAAAATATTCACAATGTTGATGTATTTTTTTTACAAAACAATTATGTAATTTCATTTTCAGTTATTGATATTTTTTTTACATTTAAGACATCAAAATCTTACCTGGGCCGTTGGCGGGTTGCTATGGTTATTCAATTACTTTGTGATGTCTTTCTATTCTAATAAATACAGTTGCAAATGAACATGTAACTAAATTGCACATTAAGGAGACAAAGTTGTAGCACCAGTCTACGTATTTACTGAACAGCCCTCGCAGCAGCCAGCCGTAAGCTCTTCAGTCGATCATAAAAGAATGAACATTATTCTAGCTCCTATGACAGATGATTCTTAAAACAGGCATGAACTGTATTAATCTGCCAGGTAAAGAGAGCTATTGTTTGGACTGACATTTCAGTCAATTGTGATGTATTGCCCTTTTAGAATTTATTAAACTTAAAAAGCATCGTTTTCCGCACTCTTGTCGTTTTTTGACTGATCGTTTGGCTTTTAACAAAATGAATTTTTGTTTTTGTATTGGACTAATTTGTGTTGCAGAAATATTTATTCACATAATTCTATCTGAACCATCATGTCACAGACAAAAAATAAGTTCTTGTATTGTACTCTGTGGGATTCCTTCGTATCAAAGTTAATAGTAAAGATAATACACTGGTAATGTGGCGTACATGCAATGTTTAATTTCTAAAAAAATTGAAGTATGCATATTAAAAAAAAAACAAGATATTTTAACAACGTAAACAATTTGTCAGCTTTTTTAAGATACAATCATTATTTCAGAGTTGAAATTATATATTTGTGCCACTTTTGATATTGTGATTTCAGAGAAAACAATATGTCGCTTTTATTTAGATTGACTAACCTGTACCATCTGATAAAAAGTGATAAAAACACGCTGATCGCGGTATTGACATGTTAATATGCCGATCAAGGTATTGACATGTTCATTACAATGACCTATTTGTCATGCACGTAATGTATTTATTGAACACTTTCTTATCTATGTTCCTTCAACAAGAGTTAAAATTGAAAAAGTTTTAAAACTGAATATGTATTCTCTGAGATCGAAGACTATTTCGAATTGTTTATGTAGTCTGAATTATGCTATAGTCTACGAGAAACACTCATAGAATATATATATATTAAGTTACATGGCTTACATTAACCAATGACTTAAACATTTTTGTATCCAAATCAGTGTTATGCTGTAGCACGTTATCGCTTTCAGCATAAACAGAACTATAAAGGCGTTGCAAGCGCATGACAAAGGAAAGTGAATTTGCGAACGAGGAAATATAACTTCAGATAGTTCCGCTTAATGACGAAAACCATGAATGGTGTTGATTTGTTGTAGGCGTAGGAAGTCAATGTTCTGAACTTTCAGGTTCTAAAGTTTAATATTATACAATTATTGTCGTTAATGTGATGATCTACCGACCTTGGAAACGTTATAATTTAACCGAGTGCGCAGCCTGTGATTGATTTCATTTTCCCAGGTTGAAAACAATCCTCATATTGACCGACTCTATAAGGAACCGATTGTTTTCATATGAAATCCAACAACCTGAAGGTAATTACGAGACGTCACAGCATAATGACGTCAATGCAAAAGGTCAATATTAGTTTCGACTCCCCCCCCCCCAACTCGGGTCAGTATAACTTTTAATCACTTATCATGCATGATTGAAGTTAGACCAATAGAAATTACTATATGTATAGATTTAACAGTTATATTTTATTCCAAGAAAAGGTTATTTTTAGGATCATATTGCTTCACCGTTTGCCTCATTAATTTGTATATTACTTTTTTCTCTATTCTTATTGCAAACCAAACATTTGTCCGATGATAACGAAAAAATGTCATGATATCAGTATTGTTATAGCACTGGTCCTATGTGATCATAGAGTACACTCATTTGTATCATGATAGTTTCACTTAGGCGTGAAGGGTGCTGCATATTTCATTACCTGTCGAGAACAGACTCTTGTCAAACTGAGTCTGCAGTTATGTTACTTGACTGCGTTCTGTGCGTCCAAAGAATCTTTAAAAAATAGTTTGTATATTTTGTATGCGAACTGAAACGCGTAAATAACTATAGGTATTACAATTAGTTGAGCTTGTTCTATATACTGATGGCTTTTCATCAGTCTTTCTATTTCACATGGTTTGTTCCACTTTACCGTGAGATAACAGTGTTAACGAGTCATTGTTAGTATGCACAACTTTGTTAATGACACATTTTACAGAAATGTCGTTTGTTAAATAGACTATGGAGAGATAAAAGAGACGGACTAATGCTTTTCAGTGGTGTTTAATTGTAACATTCTACCACTAAGATAGGAAAGTGTTCAATAAACATAACATGCATGACAAATAGATTATTGCAATGAACATGCCAATACCTAATCAGCGTATTAACTTATCAATACCGCGATCAGCGTAGCGTTTTAACTTTTATCTGATGGTACAAGTATGTCAATTCCATCAAAAGCGACATATTGTTTTCTATGCAATAACACTAATAAAGAGTGGCACCTATATTTTTCCATTATAAAATAGTGATTATATCTTAAAAAAACGGATAAAAATAGATTATTTTCCTGAATACTTTGTTAAAAATATCACGTTTATTTTTAAATTATACATATAACATCAAATCCTACAGTAATTAAACATTGCATATGCCATATTTTTAGTGTATTGTATGTACTGTTAACTTTGATGCGAAGAAATTCAGAAAATTTAATCTTAACAAGGATGCTCAATTACAGCAGTCACAAAAAGATTTATTTGTGTAAATCACACCGGGGCTGCTGAATATTCAGTGTATAATTGCTTCAAGTTGAATGGCTAATAATTTTGTTGTACAAACACAAATGCAGAAGGAAGAAGAAGCATTTCTAGAAATGACTTAACTAATATCTTGTTATTCCTGAATGACTGATAACATTACATGAGTGAGTAAGAGTAAGAGCAAGTGTACCTAATGTATTTTTCATGAGAGGACTACCATACAACTTTCATTAAGGTATGACCCACCTGATGGTGAATATTTCAGATGTTAGCAATATAATGTATACAGTGAGAGACTTGTATGCAAAATTTAAACAACTTTTACCGTGCCGTTTTTTTTATATTAATTTTGTATAATTCATGATATTTCCTCAAGCTCAAGTAGAGACATATTTCAAAGTGATGTGATGACCACTGTCCAAAACGTTTGCAGAGAATTCATTATACCATCAATTTTGATAAAAGAAACGTCAATCTATAGGTAAACAATTATAAAACACAAAATAAAACTGTGAATATCATTTTTTCTAGGGTGTTTCAAGTAAAATGATTTAATGAGACAGAATTCCAATATTGAAAAATTAAAGTCGAGTCTTGTGGGACTGTTTTAAATTTTGCTCACTTCATTCAAAATAGCCTTGGGGCAGAAGTAAAACATACCTACATTTCGTCTACAATATGTAATCTAAAGAGTAAAGGCAAAACAGAAAACTTTTACTCGATACAAATACAATTGAAACTCAATATCTCGAATTCCAAGAGATCGAGGTTTTGACTTCAAGATAACCGAAATTCGACTTAAAATGGTTTTCAGGAAGGAACTTGACAATGTCTTCGAGAAAGCCGGAATTTTGAGATAAGGGCGTTCGAAATAACGAGTCTCAAGTGTAATGTATTTGCGTTTATCTTGCCTCCTACAAGTTTCTTGCATTTCTTTTGGTCAATAGACGTCACGTGGAGACAGGATATATTCCATATCCTGCTTGTACATTTCAGATATGAATTTTGATTAAAACAAAATACAAAATACTAGATGATAGCATGTGAGTAAAGGGTAGTCGACAAGATAAAATCGTTACACAGCTTGTTGGTGACAGGAAACGGGATATACGCTGTCTCGAAAATCCCGTATCCTGTCACCAACAAGCAGTGTAACTAATAATACTGTTATTTACTTGAACATATATGGTCTTTATGCTTTGCAGTTTTTCCCAGCATTCTTTCAAGATGTGACAAATACAAATAGTTTAAGTCGGAGTTTTGCTTTTTAACAAAAATGTCTGGCAAATTTCCAGTATTGAGAACAGTGTTATGTATCGTTATTTCATTCAATGACCTTTACATTTAATGAAGGCTTAGCCTTTCTACATGTAACCGATGTAAACAATTAACATCGTGAAAACTGTAATAAAGGATATAGAACCATTCCCAGATACTGGAATACCAAATCATTATACTGACATGATCATAACTTGTCTATAGTACTAACCTGACCCGAAGAAGGTTTTTATACTAATATTCAGATTTATGTTTTGTCTCTGTTTTGAATTCACCAAGCGTATATTTCTGCTAAAGCCTTTTGCATCCTCCTTGCGATATGCAAACATGAATACATGCATGTAATCATTCTCATACATCAGAGGTTCGTCAAAATCCCGTTATCCGGGTAGCCATGGCAGACCTCTGGTATGCGAGAAAGAAATGTAATTAATCGAAGATTACTTAGTTCCGTTGCAAGTATCTGAATATGCTTCATTTAAACGAAATTAACAATTGCGTAGACGGTGAATTTATTAACAGAAAAACGTCTTAAGAGTGCAGTTATTTGATAATCTGGCAAAACATATTAGCCTATGAACCAAATGTTGCTAATAAGTCAGAATCGTGATAATACTTCAGTCTGGATCGTTTTTCGCTGTTTCTATTTAGCATTCATTTTCAAATGATCAAGACTATTGCGTGGCGGCTTATTGCTTGATTTACCAGGATTCAGAGATTTTTCTACGGGTGCATTAAGTTACATGGTTTCATCGGGCATTTTTCCCCAGTTCTCTCATGTATTATTTAGTGAAAAAACTTACTTACTGCCACTGTCAGTAAAATATAACTAACACCGAAAGTTTTATATTTGCATCTTCAACAACTGTCGACGAAGACAGAGAGCATTATCTAAACATCAAAACTGAGTTTAGGTATGATTTAAATAGAAACTATATACCTGTCTTTGCCAAGTGAATACGTTAGAACTAGAAACATTTGGGAATGACCATCCTTCTACCCAGATATCAATCATCTGGTTCAGTAAATAACTGCCATAATTATTGAATCATTGTATAAATTAGTGTTTGAGGGCAGTAAATGGACAAATGATATAATTCAGTGATGAATATAACTCTTATCAACGTCACAGATTACTATTTAGATAGAAAAGTGTTCAATAAATAGGAAAGATAAGCAAATCCAATTAACGTGCCAAACCTATTATCAGCTTGAGATAATATTATATTTCATGATTGGCAGAATATCGAACACTCAAAAACTTACTTTTTTCTGTCATTGAAATAATGTATCGTCACATTAGTGCAAAAAGTGGATAACTCAATTAACTTAAAGAAGGACTGATTCACTTTTTGCGCTAAGGTGGCAGTATGTTATCAGTTCGATCATTATTTTGATATGCAGTGGAATATGATTCATAATTAAAACCATATATTGATGGTAAACGTGTCTGTCTTTTGTTATTGTTATTTTGAACATTGTTCACATTATACTTAAGTGTAAGGGCCAGAGTGTAACGTATATTTAAGGTAGTATTTCCAGGATATTATGATGCAAAACGTACGTAGCATAATTGTTATGTTGTAAACATTTTTTTCAATAACTGCGCGTTCCCTATCACATGAAGTTTTGGCCAGGTACTTCCATTGTTTCTTTCCATAGGCTTCCGTTACAAGAAATGACTTTGTCGCATACCCTAAAATCGACAAATATATATAAATAGAAAATTTAATATATGCTTATCTAATCCAATTTCTTACAATATTTCTTCGAACAATCCTATTTCCTTTGTTAAATGACATTTAGAGACAAAATGCCCACTGACACTTAACTTTTCTAAAGAGACAGCTAAAAAGGCATTCATTCAGCTAGACACATGTAAAATATTTCCAATTTTAAAGGGTTTTGCTTGATTTTATGATTGTAAACATTACCTTTTTATCCATTCAGATAACGTCTCATTGACTTACGGCTTTACCTATACATTTTGCCGCGTTTCAATTCCAATCACTGACCTTATATCAAAAAAAAATTACTCAAGCAAGGTTAGTTATTATATATGTGTTCATTTCAAGGAAATATACCTAAAAATTTCAGTGTGCGCATGTCCAACCTGGAGCATTATGTGATAATTTACGACAACCTTTGTTAAAAACTAAATGTTTTGTATATTCAATCTTCTAGACAATTACATATACTTGTCTCCGATTGGATTTGATGCAAAATGGATAATTAATGCCGTAATTACAACAGAAAATGGCATTGTTCACCACGTTAAGGTTCAGTATCATCGCGACATTGTATCTTGAAAGTACGTGATTTTGAGCATTTTTAACCAACTTTAAACATCTACTGCTTGCCGAAATATATTTCCAGAGTCTTCTGTTTTGATTAATGATCAATATTTTGCGGATTTATGTATTTGTATTGCAATGTCATGAACTGAATCTTGACTGGAATTATTAGGAAATAAACGTGTGCAAGGCACATTGTCACAGTCATTGTCAATTATAAGTTGAGAGCAGTTTGACTTGTAGCCGTTACATCTATTTTTCCATTTTCATTGGTAACTTGTTTTTTTTTGTATACTAATAAGTGTCCATCTTTGCAGTAAAAACTAGTGATATTGTGAACCAAATTGATTATATCTGTTATGTATATCTAATTACCAGATTACTGAGCTATTTAAGGAACACAGCTTAAGCAACTTAACTGTATTTCAAAATGGCCTACGAGAGCACTCATGATTTTCCATAACAGAACTGCTGAAAGAAGTTTAATTATAAATGAAAGAAAATAATAAAATCTGTAAAAAGGTCCTTTGGAAGCAAAGAATTCAACCAAGAAGAATAATAGCAGACCCGGTTTAATTGATCTGTTCATGAGAGGTAATGAAATGTGCAACACCTCTCATGCCCCCTAGCACCGGCTTAAGGAGGTAGGTTACCTTGTTACAAGGGTAAATTCAAATGAGTTGAACCGCAGCATTTTTTTGTATTTCGTGTAATATGATGTTTTAACTGCTACAATCTCAATTTCGTTTGTCTCTGTCCCTTCAAGTTCAATTTTTATCCAGGTTTGAAGAACATGACCCTCCAAACGTATTTCATATTGAAAGAAGAACGAAAATACGGAAATTTAACACTTTTCAGTGTATTTTAGTTTCATTGATATCCGTAGAAGTCTGCATAATTGATAATTTTACTAATATGCACGTTAGCTTTCTAATATAAGCTTAAAATGCATATGTCGCGGGGCTCGTGTTTCCATGGTAACGCATTTTCTTTCATTTTTAAACAAATATGTATAAAAATAGGGGTTTTCGACGGCTTCAGTGCCATTCTGTCAATAACCATTATGGAATATTTGGGTAATATTATTAGCAAAATACCACGCACTTTACATGGTACCCTATTTTTCTTAAAGTTTAAAGTAACCATGGCAACAGAGATGTTTAAAATAGCTTTTATCATGCTTTTTGTCGTAATTTCTTATAAATAATATCGGATAAGATTAACTTTCTAGTTAATGTAGCTTTAAAACATGTTATTTCTAACGTTAGTTATCTTTTCGTGTTATTTGCATTTATTCAAACAAATTTCACAGGTTAGAATACTTACAGCAGTACCCCTCGTCTGGTATTTTTCATGGACAAATCGTTCAAGTTGGTGCTACTGTTCTCATGGATATTGTTGAAATGAAAATAAAAAGCCGAAGCTGTGTTTCTTAAATAGACCAGTGTAAACGCTTTTGAATTTTACATTTAGATACATGGGTCACGGACTTCGTTTCCATGGTAACATCAATTCAATTCAAGAAACCACTATTTTCTACTGAAATTTGAACAATTTTAGATCCTAGTTTTAGTATATAAGTAACAAATTATCAAGGGAACCTGAAAAATAGGTATTACAAATCAAACTGCTAGATTTTTTTATTTGAAAATGGCCGTAAAAAGTAATCTTTCACCCAACTATATTCCAACTACATAAAAGAAGCAAAATATTGATTATTATTCTGAGCAAAAGACTCATAAAAAATATTTCAGCAAATAATGCTTATTTGAAAATATTTAAATAAAGGAAATGCACAGAATTACGTACTTTCAAGATAAAAGCTATTAATTTTGCGCGGTAACTGACACGTAACGTCATGACGTCAATGACGTCATTTAAAGGCAACAATGTTTTGAAGCGTTTCTGCGGCAGTTTTTTCATTATTAAACCATAAAGCATCAGCTCGAAGACAGGTTCATGATTTGTTTTCAGAAAAATGAATAAACAAGCACATTTAGTTTGTCGTAAACGTCGTCGTAAATCGTCACGTTAGCTTCCGGTTGGACATGTGCACATACAAATATGAAGGTAACCTACCTCCTTAAGCGGAACTCTGTTACACACATGTTGAGTGACTCCATGATCCCAAAAGACCAGAAAATATAACAACACTGAATCAAAACTGTACTGTATATCCGACTGTAAAAATAAAATGTTTGAAGCTGCGCATAAAAGGGAAATGTAGATTTTATTTTAAAGATTTTCTAAAGAAATCAAGAAAAAACTAAAGATAATATATCTTAAACATCAACGTTTCCAAGGAAATAAACAACTTACAGAGACAATAGGATGCAATGTTAACTTTTTGAGATCATGGAGTACATTCATTTTTATTACCTCTCATGAACAGACTCGATCAAACCATTTTTTTCCAAATACTTCAGGTTTGATAATATTTTTTAACTAAAAATAAGTTTCAGAAAGCGATCGCTTAATTACTTTTGTCTAGGTTAACCTCTTCATGTCTAGAAGCAGCTTTTATTGTTCTGTGGTTGCTATTACTTAGTTTGACCTTTATAATGTGATACGCTGATTGTTTATGTTGCTGATGCGGAGGCTTCAGTATTAATCTGTTATTGGTACACGTATGCGAGGTTCTATTTTTCACCAGACTTATTACTAATTTTATGGAATTATAAGTACTTTTTTATTCAGCTGCGCAATATATGAGTGGGTAATTAAGCAATAAAAATATAAGATTATCTTTATGTTGGTAGAACTTGGTCGCAGTGCCCTTTTCAAGACATGATTTGTTCATGTAACATATTCAGTTACTGAAATGTCATTTCAATTAATTGATATGTTTATTTGTCTGCAGTATTGATATGTGAGCGGAATGTCCTCCAGACGACCTTTGAGTACAGTGAAAATCATTTTAAATCCTTTAAATACGTGGTCCTTTCGGGTCATGAACATCTTTCATATTCTTTTAGAAAAGCATCGATCATAGGTATTTAACGTAATTTACTACTAAATTAAATATCTTAATAAATCTAGATGCATTTGAGGCTAATTGCTGCACTTTAACATTTCATGGTTGGATACTGTTTATATAGACATCTTTCTGTTACTGTAAAAGTACAATGGTTAAAGTCAAGTTTATTTGTGACCAAATGAAGAATTCTGTCACATACGTTGCCCTCGATTCAAAGAAAAAAACTTTGCCATACGATCATACGCAATTTGTCTTTTTTCTTGTAAGAATATGTCTTGCCTGGAAAGTACACGATATTTATTACAAGGGTTATATTTCACCCACAGAAACCATTTGAGCCGCGCCATGAGAAAACCAACATAGTGCATATGTGACCAGCATAGATCTGGATTTACTATAGATGATTTTGAAGCATTATCTAATATATCACAGTACTATTTGCCCGAAATAAGCCAAATTAATGAAACACCAGTTATTATAATTATTTTATTTGTTTATAACACAGTTCTTATTTTACCCCCTATAGCAAACCGTTGGTGAATATGGCACAGTAATAAATCTGTCAACGAAAGCTATAAACATTTCTTCGAAAGACAAAACAAGGACAAAATAATTTATGTTCTCGATCGTTGGGTGGTGCCCGTCCCAGCAGGAGAACAAGACGAAAAAATGTGCCAGCACAACATAAAATGTTGTCGTGCACTCATACTGGCGGTGGCACCAACACGACAAAAATAATTCATTGTTCCGCAAGAATGATAACACGACAGCCTCTATGGCAAAAACTAGCCACCAAAGTGTTAATCACAAAGTTCTACCAGGACTCGAGAGATATCAAGAAGATGTTAGTGCGTTTTTATATCTAAAACTGAACTGTAAACTTACGAAAGATTTTAAGTGTATTGTTACGATTTTTAGATCGACAATTCAAAGACTAAGGATATCTACTAGACTTAGAGCTGCATTTGCACCGGCATCGGCGTTGACATCCATATTGGATTAAATTTTGCTGAAGTCAGATTCTTCTTATTCATTACTTCACACATTGAATTGAAACTTTCTGTACTTGCTAATAGTGCCAATATGCATTCGTGTAACAAGTTGTGTAACTCTGTCTGCAATATATCCAGAATGATGCCCCTTTTTAACTTAGAAATTTTGGTTGATCCTTTTAGGAAGTTCACAGACTTCTTCATGACTTAAGATATTCAATTAAAACTCATGGTAAGAGTACATATTAGTGCGAGAAGATGCGCAACTGTATCTGCATTATTTACAGAGTTATGCTCTTCTTTAATTAATTGTTTATCGTATTTTATTTTAACCATTGCAGGTACTATGTGAAAACTTAGTGTTTGAAGATGCGTAACTCTGTCTGCAATATTTTCAGAGTTATTCCCTGTTTTAATTTAGAATTTTGTTTGCATACAGATTGGTTGAAACTTTATACAGATGTTGAATATAACTGAACCAGACCACAACATCAACCCTCATAATTTTTATATATTTGCCGACAATATAGATAATCTTTGAATAATCGAGATGCTTATGAAACATGCCTTGGTAATTAATGCAACCTCATTCCTTTTATTGTAACCTGCTTAATAACCCATGCTTTACTTGAAAAGCAGGATGCATATCGTCCAGTCTAACCGTATTCAGTAATGAATATGAAGAAATACGGTTTTGATTGGTTATTTGATTAGCTAAATATGTCAATTTAGAGGTAATTGCCTTACTCCAGAAATCTTCCATTTAAAACATCTCGAATTTTTGATAAAGCGCTGGTAGATTTGTTTCAATATGACATTAAAAACACATTTCACAATACGCGACTTTCATTCAGCTTGTTAGATTTTTGTTTAACTAAAGTCTAGTAACCTACAAAACATTAAATTATACCACTGATTCAAAGGAAGAAAAGAAAACATTACAATTAAAATTTTAAATAAAATGTGATCGACACTAAGTGACAGCAACTTGAAATTACTTGTATCAAAGACGTTAAAATAGTCGTTAAATGAGGTTACTGAACTGATCTTGTCAACACGAATTTCGCACTCGTTGTCAACAAGCAAGTGCAATTATAGGCAAACAAATATAGCTACATGGCCAGTCGTACAGTGAAGCACGATCTTTCAAACCTTGTCACTTCTTTGTTTGGCCTGCTTACCGATTATTTCCAATCACTGTTCTTATATATCTTAGTGTTTGCAGTTCAAATATTTAATGCTGCATTTTGCTCAGTTGTTTAGTGAAAATCTAAGCGAAGAAAATACATCTGTTAACAAAATAACGCGACGAATAAGCACTAGAAAGCTTTTATAAGTCTTAAACTGAACTGTTGATATTTGTCTTCTGACCTGTTTCGTCGGGCCCTTAAGGGTGTTTCTCTTGTTGCTCTGTGTTCTGAAAAGGCATTGAGTACATACGTTTTTGATTCTTAAGGTTTGCTTTTTATATATTTATACACGAGCATATTTGTGTTTTACATGCCATGCCTTTTTGTTTCCTTTACGTGTGTAAGAGATTCACCTGGAGGGGATTACTTTTATTTACACTGTCCCGTGTCTTTGGAACATGGTGGAGGTAAGAGTGAGGTTGGGTGCGCACCATAAACCGGTTTAAGCTCCCCAGTGGTGTTTTTGCCACTGACCGTTCCAAGGCGGTGCCCCACTGTGTTCCTTTGTTTGTTCGTTTTGTCCTATGTGTTGGCTGTGTGTGTGTGTGTGTGTTCCTTTGTTTGTTAGTTTTGTCCTAATGTGTTGGCTGTGTGTGTGTGTGTGTGTGTGTGGTGCACGCGTCTGCGTGCTGTGGGTTTCGTTTTGAGGAGGCTCCGTTTTTGGTGCGTGGCATTCCCTGTTTGATATTTGTCTTTGTTTTTTAAAGTACAATTACCTTGACCTTAGGAGTTAAGCTGCTTAATCAAAGTACTTAGAAAGGTCCTCAATCGGTGACACTTTTATTTACACTTCTTTGACTCTAGAACACGATTGAGATGGATTAGGCGAGCGGGGATTCTTCACAAACTAGAATTAGTGGAGAAATATGATACTTGAGTGTAAACATGGTATACTGGGCATTTTTGACGAATCAGCGATCTCGAACTTTTAAGCTATTGTTTTGGTTTGACCCTTAACCAAACTTGAACAAGACAATAAGGCTCTATATTATTAGTTTGGATTACAAAGATGTAGATGCTACAGTGTAAACATTCACTGACTAACGAACAAACCATTTCCACCATTTCAAGCTAGTTAATACGCCTTAAACCGATTCTAAAAGCTCTTTTTGATCTTAGCAAACGTACAATATCATTCTTTGGTTAAAATATTAAAGTATGAAACATTCGGTCAAAATATTCGTGTGAAATCTTAATTATCCGTAAAATTCAGGGGATTTAACTTTTAAGTATATTTCAAGAACATGAATCGCTGGTGAAAGTTCTTGAATAGCACACGTTCTTGAATCTTCTGATTAATGTAAAAAGGTGAAAATCAGGACTATCACACGTCAGTAAAGTGTCCGTGTTGATACTTTTTGATTGCAGTATATATTTTTTTATGCTGAGATAAAGAAGCACTGCAGTTCACCAGGCTCCAAAAAAAACAAAAACATTTGTGCATGTATTGCAGCAAAATATGCAGTACCGACACACTTGAATGCTCTTTGTGCAGCAGCAAAGCAGCAGATATTATATTTGATGTTAAATACAGCATTCTTGTAGTAGCTTCTTGTAGTATATTTCCAGTAAATACTGCTCATTCAGCATAATGCATGTTCTTGACAAAGCAGCATGAACGCAGCATTTGTGCAGCACTTGTGCAGTATACAGTGTATTGCAGTATAATTATCAATCTTGCTGGAAATTACTGCAATATTGCAGTATATAAGCAGAAGTTGTGCAACATGAATGCAGTATCTTCTGCTTTGCAGCATCTACTGCAGTTCTGTAAAGTGTCAGTCAATTTAGTCTTTAAGAAAACTTGGATCAAAATCAACTCTGAAAATATTCAAGCAATATACACTTCCGTTCGACTGATAATATGTACACATAGAACAATAACATTGCTAAATAAACTGCACGTTTTATCAACTTTATTTTCCACATAATTTTATGTATTGCAAGAATTTGTTAAAATGTACATTATACGTGCATATCGTATACGTTCTTCTTCGTGAAAGCACATTCATTTCGATTAATGCGCGTTGATGAAAAACATTATATAACATGGTAGAACTGATATGGGAAGTCAAGCTCACTTTTAAGATGCAATAATTTAACATAAAATATACAAATCGCAAACGCGCACATTACTGCGTCAGATCTAAACACAAAACAGCTTGAACTGGAATATATTCAATTCAATAGTTTATTTACGTCTCATCATATGCATGTCACAATAAAACATAATAAAATCTTATTAAAATACATATGCCATTCTTAACAGAATTACAAGAGACGGGTAAGCATAGCTTACTTTAATTAATATTTCTGTTATTTATACTATACATGTCATTTTATTTCTAAAACATTTTTTAAAAACAACAGCTGTCAGTTGACAGCACGCTCGACTATTCTCAGTGCTTGATAGTACAATATAAGCTACTAGTAAACTTTTAACAATCCAATAAACATATTCTAAGACGAAAAGGGGCCATAATTCCGTCAAAATGCTTGATAGAGTTGTCTGCTCCTGTTTACAGACTGAGGTCATGATTGTAAACAAATATGCAAAATATGAAAGCAATATCCCAATGGACTTGGAAAATATTTGGAGTGGTACACAAACTTTAACATTCCAATAAGCATATTCTAAATCGAAAAGGGGCCATAATTCAATCAAAATGCTTGATAGAGTTCTCTGCTCCTGTTTACAGACTGGGGTCATGATGGTAAACAAGTACGCAAAATATGAAAACAATATCTCAAAGGACTTTGAAAATATTTGGGGTGGTACGCAAACATAAACATTACAATAAGCATATTCTAAGTTGGCCTAGGGGCCATAATTCAGTCAAAATGCTTGATAGAGTTGTCCGCTCCTGTTTACAGAATGGGGTAAACAAGTATGCAAAAATGAAAGCAATATCTCAATGGACTGAAAATATTTGGGGTGGTTCGCAAACTTTTAACATTTGTGTGACGCACATACTAACGCCAACACCGGGGCGAGTAGTATAGCTCCCATATTCTTCGACAATTCGAGCTAAAAATAAAATACAATAAAAAAGATGTTGTGAACCGATCTATTTCTTGACAACTGGAAAAAGGTAATTATAAACCGAGATCCGAGAGGCATTACCTTGGCTTTGCTTTTATAAGACAAAGGTCAACCGCCTCTTGTAGATTTCATTTATTTCCTCCTGTGATCGGACAAGCTAAAAACAACTAAAATAGTACTTCTGAAATGATTTAAAAGAAATTCATCCTGTCAAATCAAATTTGATATAAGATGTCAAATTCACAACATCCTTTTACTACCATGTACATATAAAATATGATAGTCCTACTATAAAATATACATATTATCTACAGAAGACTAAACTTCTTCTATGTTTTAAAATGTTAAAGCAAGCTTTGGCTGTAAACTTAGCAATACAATGGTTTGCAAATAAAGTATTTAATTTCTCGTCATCAGATAAATTTTCAAAATTACTAACAATAGTTCTGATAGATGCATACAACTCTTCCCTAGATTGCATATAGAGTAGACAGTGTAACAAGACATGTTTTTCATCTTCAACAAGATCGGTACAGTTAAAACAGGTTCTTTTTTGTATAGGTATGTTTTCATACCTCCCAGTTTCTAGTCGAATTGGTGCTACACCACACCTAAATAAAGCCATTGCTCTACGATAATGGAATGGTAGACGCTGTTTTACATAATTTTCAGTCTCAAAGACGGACTTAAAATTTCTATAAGTTCTCAACTTATTTCTGCCCTTTCCTGTAACTGAAGATACTCTATCTAAAGATTTTTTCCATTTAACAATTTCTACATCAAACAATTTCTTTTCAACATTTTCTATCACTGCTTTTGTATTTACCCGTATTCCATGAAAGTAACTGTGATCCCCGAGGTTAATACTATTTAGCATTTCCCAAATTCGGAAAAAAAACATTCTTACATTTGGTGCCCGATGTTGATTTAGACCAATTAAACACTTTTTTTATTCAACCTTGTTTCAGGCATATTCAAAAATCTACAATATTGTCTTATAACAGTACCCCATTGTCTGACAATTAGTTGCTTCCAGCCCATCTCCCCAGAAACGGCAGAATTTGGCGTATATTTCCCAACCCCTAAAAAATACCGCATTGCCCTATTTTGAACTGCATTAATACAAGAATATGATTTTCCCCCCATATAGATGCTGCATAGCTTATAACTGGCCAGGCAGTAGAATCATATAGTTTTGTAAAGGTCGAGTACTGGAAGCCACTAAAGGTTTTACATTTAGAAATAACTAGGCCCAGCGCTCTTCCTGCCGACAATGCTACAGTCTTAGCCATTTCAGCAAAATCTAAAAATTCATTTAACATGACACCAAGGTATTTATAACTGTGTACCACTGATATGGGGATTAAACCTATATTAAATTCATGGTCTGTTACATAGATAGATAGATAGATAGATTTATTTCGGTAAGGAGTGCACATACATGGACAGTTAAAAACAACATGTATAGTAATTACAACATAATAACATAATGCATACATGAAATTGAAAAAATAGCCATGACAGGCACACCGTCACCAAGGATTACACAAAAAAGAGAAAACTCTTATTTCCATTGTGGTCCTTTGTGTTGGTGGCATGACATAGAGAGGCATAACAGAGTTTACAGAATTATGTGACCAGATGGAAATTGAAGTATGTGACTAGATGGAAATTACACAGCTATATCAAATAAAGAATTATGTGACTAGATGGAAATTGCACAACTATTTCAAAAAGTAAAATGCGAGCTTAAATTAAAATGTACATACATCGAAGGCGATAAGAATAGTTATTAAAACACATTAAACAGCTATTAAACACATTAAAGTAATTATGTCAAACTGTCTAGTAAATAATTCTTTACTAACGTTTTAAAAGCAGGTAATTTCTCAGTCTGTGCTATACTAGCAGGCAACTTATTCCATAGGGAAATACCAGAAAAGAAAAAGGACTTTAACCCAAAACCTTTGACCTTTGGAACAGCAAAAGCACCTTTGTGACTTAACCTTGTCCTATATGAATGAACAGTATCCTGTGGGATAAAACTGTCTCCCATGTAGTCCGGGGCTAACCCATTTTTTATCTTAAAAACATGACACAGGATAATCTGGTCTACACGTTTGTTGACTGGTAACCAGTTGAGCGATTTAAAGTGCTCTGGGCCAATGTGCGACCTAGCATCAAGGTCCAGAACAAACCTCATTAACTTATTCTGTGTGGTTTGGAGCTTGGATTTAAGTAACTGAGTCAGACTATGGTACCATATAGAACAGGCGTAATCAAAATGACATTGGATTAGGGCCATGACAAGGAGTTTCTTGGTGTGTTGAGTAAGATAACGTTTCTTCCGATAAAGATATTTTAACCTTGCGTTAGCCTTTTTTAATATGGAGCGAGCCATTGAATCGAAAGATAGGGTCTGATCAAGGGATGCACCAAGATATTTGACAGTAGAAGTTGGTTCAATAGTTGTACAATACAGCTGTTTGTTCTAAAATGAACTACATTTGACTTATCACCATTAATACTCATTTTATTTTTAATACACCACGTGTTAAGAATATCAAGTAGCTTTTGTTAATCCCTAGCAGTTTCTGCAACAAGAACAACATCATCTGCATATAGTAGAATACCAATAATATCGTCACTGATTTTAATCCCAGTACCCGATTCCTGAATAGCAGTAACTAAATCATTGATATATAGATTAAATAAGACAGGCGACAATGGGCAGCCTTGCTTAAGACCACAATTCACTTCAAACCATGGAGACTCAAAACCATTTAGTCTAATACAACACTGTATATCCTTATAAAGTCACACAACAGCACGGAAAAGTTTGCCTTGTAGACCAAACTTATTAATTTTTGACCACAACACAGACCTCGGGATGAAATCGTATGCTTTTCTAAAATCAATGAATGCAGTGAACGTGCTCTTTTTCTTACGTTTCCTTGTTTCTATATTACTGGTTAAAGTATGTACATGATCAACTGTACTTTTACCTTTTATAAAAACCATTTTGTTCATCATGAATTATTTCATTAGACATACATCATTTACTAATACGTTCATTCAAAATACTACAGTACACTTTATAGATGGACGAGGCTAGTGTAATACCCCTATAGGACAACGGATCTCTAGGGTCGGATGTTGATGATTTAGGGACTGGTGTAATAATTCCTTTAGACCATGCAGATGGCACCATACTCCTATTGTAACACTGATTAAAAAGATTTACCAGCGTGTGAATGGCAGAGTCATTTTTAAGAAGTTCTGCAGGTATATTGTCTAAACCAGGAGATTTACCAGATTTAGTTCGTACAATAGCATGGAGTGTTTCTTCAACTGATATAACCGAGTTAAAATGTAAACCGTCATCATCTTCCCCATTGATATCAAAATCAGACGCTGAAAAATCAGAAGCAGAAAGTTCACTCCCATCATTTGTGTTCAAAAGGCAGGAGAAATCATGCGCCCACTTGTCTAGGACTTGGTCAGCATTTCTATTTATAGAACCATCTGACATTACAATTTCGAAAGGTATATTTTTTTTAATTCTTTCATTTCCGATTCCTATCTTTCCAATCTCTTTCCAAAATTCATTTGGTTTTGTACTTAAAAGATCATCAATATCATTTTGTGCCCGAATAACATATTTTCTCTTAGCCCTATGAACACAACGATCAAAATGCCTCCTCTTTTCTACATATACTTGTTTAAGCTTCTTTTTTTCATGAGAGGCACATTTTAACCAAGATTTTTCAGCCTTACTCATGTCATTCCACATACCCGACAATTCACTTATCCACCATGGTTTAGTCATACGTAATTTCTTATTGGTACGCCTAGAAGTGGTAAGCTTAACCGTTTTATGATCTAGTTTATCCGACATTTCACAGTGAAAGATTTCAACAAGGTTTTCATAATTTGTATCCAGCTTCTTTTGTGTATTACTCATACTGTCTAAAGAAATAATAACTTCATTTAACTTTTGAATAACCTCACTTCCTGACAAAAAATCTTCAGGACAATTCTTGGTATCATAAACAGTTTTGTCTATAGTAATATTTCTTTCTGTAAAACCATTATCACAAATTTCTGCAAAAATGTCAAAAGACAATTTCCATCGTAAAAATGAATGGTCAGGTTTTACAGTATTTGAGTTAACTTTAGAGAAACTGTCCGAGTCAGACATTAAATCAAGTGTTTTAATAACTTCAAAACTGCTAAACTTATTGAGTTGTTCATAGGGAACAAGACAAAAATCTACACATGAAGCTCCTTGTGGACCAATAAAAGTAAAGTCATTCTGATGAAATTTCTACCATTTAAAATACAAAAATTTGTATCAACTAAAAAATCAGTTAAAAGGTTACCATAACTGTTTAGAGTAAAATCTACAACATCTCTTTCTTGGATGTTATCTACCCCAGGTATATAATCAAGCATATCTGAACAGCGACTGTTGAAACCGCCACATATGTACATGAATGAAGAATTAGACTGGTAAGCATGAACTTGACATAACAAATTTTCATAAAAATCATGTACATCAATCTGCCTTGAAGAATATTGAGGTGGAAGATAACAAACACATATGTGTATATTTAACATACTGTCATGTTTACATACAAGTTTTAACCATAAAATGCCTTCAAAATTATCATCTAAAATCTCGTGGTTAAAATCTTTAAAAACAGCATTTCGTATAAAAAATCCCACACCACCAGAACCTGTTTTAGATTTTTTGTGGAGGTTATTTCTATTTTGACCAACCCATTTATAACCTTCAACATATAAACATTCATCATTTTTTAGGTGAGTTTCAGCAACTCCAATTATATCACATTTAAAAAAATTTAAACAAGTTTCCCTTAATATATAGTTATCTGACGATTCATTAATGTTCCAACCCTTAACGTTCCAAAAGCCGCATAATAACTCCTAATGTCTACTACCCCTTGTGGACGGTCTCCATCCATTGCCATTTTGCTGTCTGTTCGAGTTTGGTCTTCTCCCATTTGAGAGTCGGTTATTGTTCTTTTCAGCTGAATACCTATTACTGGTTCTTTCATTTGAATAATTATTACTGTTTCTTTGATTAAAATCATTGGCGCGACTAGAACTGTTACCGTTACTCTCATTCCTACTTGTTTTTGACACTACTCTTGAACCGCGCATTTCCAGATCACTAACATTACCATTTTTCACACTTTCAATAATTTTTTTGAAGTTGCTTGATTGAATTCTCTCGTCATTACTTTGATCCGCGTGGATAAACACCTTTGCATATTGACTATGACCTTTTAGGACATGCTTTTTCTTCATAACAGTTGATTTATCTTCACTGCACGCAAGGCGTGCCACAATAACACGTGACCCGGTGTTTCTATCGGCATCCAATACACCTTTCCTTTCTGCTGCAATGACCTTCACTGAAATTTTCAATCCATTTTTGAATATATCATTTACTTTTTGAACCGTGCTCTCAGACGATGATTCATGTACATTTCTTAGCACTATGTTTAATGATTTGTCACTTTCCATGCTATTAGGTCCTTGCAAGTCAGCAAGGGTAGTTTGGATATCCTCAATGGATTGTTTGTTTTCTTCAATGGAGCCATTGACTTCTGCTTGAATGTCTTTACCATTGTCTTCAACATACTGTTTTAATTTTGTTATCTCTTTGTTGAAACGTTTATCAATACTATTTGTGACCTTTTGCTCAGTATCCTTAATTTTCTGATTTACGTTCTTTTCAACTGAATCTATCCGCTTATGCACATTGTCTATCATACCTTTTATATCAGTGTTAATGCGGTGCATGTTCAGGGACATTAATTTCATATCACATGTCATGCTATATATCATTTGTGCAAGATCGGGTAGTTGTAGATTTTGAAAGTCTGGTTTATCCGACTCCATTCCATTTATTTCAGCAACCATAACTACATCATTTTTAGCAACATTTGGACTCACCTTCTTCTTTTTCACTTGAGGTGAGTGTTCAATGTTCATAATAATATCATCTGGCAAGGAACTGTTTCTTTTCCTTTTATTTGGTGTTGACACTTTATTTACCTGCACAGACATAACTTCATTCACATATTTGCCACTGTCAGTAAGTTGACAACGCAATAAATCACCATTCGTTCCACCTTGAACATCAGCCGCCACCCTCTGTACTGTATCTGCCGACTCAGACATCCCAAGAGTCCAAAATTAAACACTGCGAAAACTGATTACTAAAGATTATAAACGGTGATCAAGTACAAAAACACCTCGCAAGATCATCCGCCTCCAAGCGGCAAAGTTCAAACGTTCTGTAAACACTCCAGTCAATATTCCGCCCCGTTATACTCGGCGAAAATAACAAGTATCTTATATAGTCTCTTTTGGAAAGAAAGCAGACTCTTCTCTCTTCCTTTAACAGGAAATAATAATGATTTTTTCATCCAATTTTGTCCTTCGAAAAAAATGGCGTGTGAACAGTTTTAACATTTAATCGAATATATAGTATAACTTTGAAATCCGGGCACTTGAAAATGCATGATATGGAATAAACAGTTAAAATTATTAATCATTTCCTTTAGTGGAACCTGTTACGCCACAACCGCTTGCAACGACTGTCTCCTTTATTGACAAACATTCTCAGAAAAGCATACTTCAATGATACATGATGACTTATTGTTTATATTAAAGTCTGGTCGAGCTTAAGGTAAAATATATATGTAAGAAAAATATTTTGCTTGCTGCTTCTTTGAAATCTCCCCCATTAGTGATTTGATTTTGGAACGATTATTACCCTTGTTTATTCTTATTACGGACTATAATTTAACTTCCTGTCAAAATTTTCCAGTTTTAATCGAATATACACGAACAAATAATAACTTTATAATAGAATAAGTTAAGTTTAGGAGAGTCGTTTCTTCAATAAATGATTCATTATCTACTTAATACTGTAAAAACAAGCCGTTTTAACGAATTTATTATTTTGAAGCATGATAAATTAGTTAAGTATAGTTGCTTCATAAGAGCCTAAACTAGTTACTTCGATTGGTTCACTTAATTCACCAGACAGACGCCTTAAGTAAACCTGAGGACCTTAGTTAAACTTATATATAATTTAAACAAGCCAACTTGATTTATATTCACGCTTCAGTGTTTTGTTTCGAGTTAAAGACATGTATTGTCCTGTTACGTTCTGATCTGTTTTCACTGTCAAGTCAAAGTACTGTTTGATGTAGACTGACAGACAGACTTACCGTAGGCTCTCTTTACTCAAGGGAAATAACCCGATTATACAAAATAAAATGATGCGTGAACACCGATTTCAATCCTAATCCTACACTAAATAGCTGTTATTCTTTATTCTGTTTAGAACTGAAATATTTCCAATGGCTGTAGCACACATCAGGACCCATTTTAAATTTCTATAACTTAGAATGTCTTGAAGAACATTGTCAGTGCTGAGTAAAGATCAGAAGAAAAGTGGAGGTCATGTTTGATGCAAAAAAAAACATTTGAGCCGCGCCATGAGAAACCCAACATAGTGGCTTTGCGACTAGCATGGATCCAGACCAGCCTGCGTATCCGCGCAGTCTGGTCAGGATCCATGCTGTTCGCTTTCAAAGCCTATTGGAATTAGAGAAACCGTTAGCGAACAGCATGGATCCTGACCAGACTGCGCGGATTCGCAGGCTGGTCTGGATCCATGCTGGTCGCAAAGCCACTATGTGGTTTTCTAATGGCGCGGCTCATTTTCAGTCAAACACACAAACTGCAAAATCAGCTGAAAATGAGACACCAAATTGTAGTGGTGGTGTATGATCTAAGTTTCCATATTATTATTGCATTATGAAAATGCTACCTACATGTCAAGCATACATCTGCCGTGTGATTTCAGTAAAATATTGCAATGAAAATAAGGAAAATAGCTCTACAGAGCAAAACCGCAGCGGACTATTTGAATCCGCCATTATGCGACTAACTTTATTTTTTTCGCGCCATTTTCTTATTTAGTGTCTGTATGCCTCCATGGCATTTTGAGAGACAACAGAAAAGTAAATTTAGAATAATTTTTACAGTATATATGTAACAGGCATTTTGTATAATGTCTAAAATTTAAGGCATTTTACAAAATGACTAAAGTTGTTGGTCATTATGTAAATTGCCTAAAAAAATAAGGTATTTTGTATAATGCCTAGAATATCAATGGCCAGTTTAAGATATTACCTGATAATACTCCGGCAATTTGTTAAATTTTGTTAGATTGACTGTCATTACAGTAAGGCTTATTAATTGGTATCTATAGTATGTATGACCCTTTTCGTATCGATTATAAGATTTTAATCTTCCCTTAATGACCTTTGTATACCTGCTGGTCATTGAGTGAGATGTTTTCAGGGCAGATTTCCCCTTACATGTGCATAATGTAAAATCACATTTACTGTTAAATAATAAATTATACTGTAGTTTCTCATTCTGACATGTTCAGTGCTAGACAAAATGGCACAGGCACAGATTGGCATGTCTAATGAACAAAAGTTTACAATTAATTTATTTAAAAACATAGAGAAAAATAACAAGAGAGTTGTATGGCCTAGGCCGAAATATGATGAAGTTGTAGCAAAACTTCTCACCGGAAAGAAAACTTGTGCATCGGATTATTATCACAGTCAAAACTAAGTACGCTACTATTTTGTATTTCCCGAAATAAGTATAAGAGTAAGCTTTGAAAAGTGTGTTATACCTAATCACGTTCAATAAATACATTGTGTCTGTCTGTCTGTCTGTCAATACCTTCATCCTTCTATGCGTCTGTCAACATGTCTACTCTAATATCTGCTAAAGGACAGTAATAATTTCAGTCACTTGGTCAAATGTAAAGGAGTAAGTGTGTGTGTGGATGACCGCATTAGTCACTTGGTTCAATGTAAAGTAATTAGTCTGTGTAGCTTATCAAATGTATTTCATTTTCAGGTTTGATGTTCTTCAATGTGGAGACGTACAGAGGCTTGTGCAGAAGAAAAAGCAGGAATCCGATCCAGTTTTGTATTACGTCTGTGCCGAAGACATGTATAGCATCATACAAAAAGCACATATAATTACTGGACATGGTGGACGTGATAAAAGGCTGAAAGAACTGGCAAAAAAGTATGCAAACATTACTAGAGATGTCATAGGCCTTTTCAAGGAATTATGTGAAGAGTGTCAACTTAAATAGAGAAAACTTGCCAGCAAAGGACTTGTCATTAAGCCTATTTTGAGCAAAGACTTTAACAGTAGAGGTCAGGTTGATCTTGTTGACACGCAATCATTAAAACAGGGCGAATACACATTCATTATGCATTATCAAGACCATCTCACGAAGTTTTCAGTTGCTGAACAAATTATTTTATCTGAAAGATCAGTAGCTGCAAATTCACTTGAACAGCAGTCTAACAGAATGCTTAAAATGTCATACAAAATCTTATCCGACGTTGAAATTGGTACAAATGTTCTAATTCCAATACATTCAGTCGATCGCGGTAAGGGTGATCCAAAGAATGTGATGGCTATAATTCTGTCAAAATCTGAAACAGGTTATAAACTTGGTACGAAAGAAGGTCAATTGATTGGAAAGTATACTAGGAATCAATTTGATATCGCTGATAGTATGTTTTTGACGCCTACATCTGTGAATATGCACAATGAAATATCTCTGAGACAGGCTGTTAAGTCCAGTTCATTATGCGATGGACAAGGCTTTGCTAAATGTGGATGTAGTACAAATATAAAGTCTCGGTGTAACACTAAACGGTGTTTATGTCGGAAGTCTAAGCAGCTTTGTAACAGCAGGTGTCATCCTAATTTGTCATGTAAAAATAAGTGACTCTTTAGTAGCACAGTATCCAAAGGTCGAGAAATGTGTGTAAATAAACACTCTTGTTTAATAAACTGTGTTATTTTTATTTGATCTCAATTAGGTAATTTACAAAATGCCTAAATGTTTCAGGCATTATACAAAATGCCTAAATTAAGAAAAAGCCTGCAACATATAGATACAAATATATATATTTGGCAGCATATATTTATGGGCAACAAGGACTTACTAGAATATCTATCATTAGCTTCACTTTGTAAAATTCTTTTTTAAAAACTGTCAGTTGGCTGAAAATGTCCGCTATTGCACTATTTCCGCATTTGATCCTGACATATTTTTCTTTTCAAATCACTGATCACTGACAAATTAAAGCTCCGCCCAAATCTATCTGAAATCTTTATCCATACCTAAAGGTAAAACACTGCATAGTTAGAAGGGGTCGAGAAGTACCTAGTGAGCTAAGCCTACAATAAAGTTTTATGTCACATTTTTTTTCACAGATATTTTACGTGGAATCAATTCATTCGGCCCAAATTACTCTTTTTCAGAAAATGATCCCTTAATTTCTTTTTTTTCTGTGAAGTTTGATGCCGATAAAGGCAAAGAAAATCTCCTATATAAGTGACCCCCCCCCCCCCAAATACCAGACTTTTTAATCCCCAATATACAAGATCCTGTCTGGTCCAGTCTGATAAGGGTCCATAAAACCCCTGTAGCCTTGACATGTAGCCTAATTATTGTCAGAGAATCATAAATTTTATTGCCTACAGGTAAATTGGTTATTTCCTGTGTTTTGCATTTTATTAATTGAAATGCTGTTGTTTTTTTTAATCTTTTTTTCAGAATGTACACAAAATTATTTTAATTGATAAGATACTAATTTTGATTGCTCAGTCGTGTTGAGTAATACCCTGGCCAATTAAATTATAACTCTTATAGCAAAACAATTCTCACTATAAAATAATTATTCAAAACTTAATAAGAGAAAATACAAGTTTGTTTATTCAATGATTATGATCTTTTTATCAAAAGTAACAAAATAAAAACGAAAAAAAAATTATAATTGCTGGATTTTATTAGAAATTGAAGAAGTGTTCAGTTGCATTTTTAATAGATAAAGAAGGCATATAGACAGAAGGATGTTATATATTAAAAATGCTTAATTCCTCTTGTGTTTTCTAAATAATGTTAACGTTCTTTTATGTATAATAAAATCCAGCAATAAAGATATCTCATTGTTTAAAATATATCATTGTTTAAAATACACAATAATTCATTACTTCTAAAAGCTATGTGCCTGAATGCATTTTTTATATTTCTGATAATAAAAAACAGCAATGTTAAAAAACTTACTTTATTAAAAATATGATAAAAATACTGTTGTATCTTATCACTTTTCTTATTTAGCCCTAATTCAATCAAGCTTTCTAAACTCGTTATAAAGGTGAGAACTAATTTGCTATCAAGGTGAGAAATATCACCTGCAATTTATTTACTGCACAGTAGCTATACAGTAGCTTATTATGATAAACAGAAGCAAGTCTACCAATGGTCCCGACTTGTGTATTGGCCCTTATCGCCAATACGCAGACCTTATCATCTCCATAGGCCACATACCAGGCATACCAGAATCAGTGTCTTTAACTACACATGTATCTAAAACAAGTTGTGTCTACTTGAAGTTTGTATTTTTAGTTCCAATGCCTGATTATCTAGAATATCAAAGTAAATGTTGATGTAATTTGAGAGAAACAGCAATAGACCATGTCGCACTAAATGATCTCTACGAGTTAATAAATAAATAAAACGTTAATGGGGTTGCATTTATTGCAGCATTAGTTTGAATCAATTACACTCAGTTAACCAAATAGAATCTACTACTGATGACAGTGCATTTCAATTAACCGACTTAAAATAATAATGTTGAATTTTATAATGTCACTAACACTGGAGCTATATAAACCATAGCATGTATTAAGTTTTCTCCCCGACGTTTGTATTTACGTTACATGTTTTGTGTTAACAGGCATATACGAAGTTTAATGTTACTGAATTAAAACCACTCAAAAATATCATGTTAAAACATATTAGATGAAGCCCCTTGTCGATATGCCCGCTATATCTCCCTGCAAAAGTGTTAAAAAAGAAGCCAGGGCGATGGCCAGTAAGCCGCAGATTAGGGTTCTTAATAATGAGGTGCCTAGCATCTTTGGAAGGTGATATAAACACGATTATCAGTTTAACTAGAATGTATGAGCAGGAAATCCACTCCTTATACGTGTTTCCTTGTTGGTCTCCCAAGGTAGGGTGCATGTGATTCAGGTAGATAACAAAACACACACACACACACACGCGCGCGCGCACGCACGCACGAACGCACACACGCACACACACACACACACACACAACAACAACAACAACAACAACAACAAATGACCGCATATTGAAATAGATTCTGACTACATGGAAAGTGAAATTCTAAGCAACTTCAACATCAAATATCCCCGATTTCGCCTAATTGAATGTACTGCCTAAAATGGCAAGCACCTCTATTTATGTGATTGACAATACCATCGAGAAAGAAAAACGCACAAGGGATATACTCGTTTAAGTGGAAAAAAGATAGAGCACACGCAGAATCTACTGACAAAACATCTTTCTTCAATAATCAACGTACGAGTGTAGCACACCTTACTCTAAATTTACAAAGATGGACGGACATTGTGCGAGGACTGTTAGAGTACAATGTCACTGCTGCTAGACGCATCAAAATATAATAACTAGGTAAAGAAATTGCAAACATTGTCATTCTAAATGTCGGCGCTCCTTTTCTTTCTTAATTTATTAAAGTTTGTTATCTGACCACAAAAGTCACCACATATAAACGAAAACCTCTTAGTGCTTCGTGCACAGTTAAGCGAGGCACAAAGGGGTAAACAATTTCCAAAATGCAACCATGACGGCTATTCGCATAAACATGACATCTTTAGTCGCCCCTGTGTTGCGTAAATTGCAGTGAGCAATATTCAGCTGAATCTCGTGACTGCAAGACATGAATGATCAAAAAGAAGGTTCTTAATGCTAAATTCACCAAGAACATTGGATTCCTAGACAGATTGCCAGTGCCAAATGTTCATTTGGAACTCTCACATCAACTTATTCGTCAAATTCAAGCAAAACAACATAATGTTATGTTGACTGAAAATGTGCCAGAGACTATCAAAAATTGGTAAATAGAAAAGCAGTAGGAAGTTGCAGCTATAACAACTTTGCCTTCAATATTATTTAGAAGAAGTAGACTACTTTTTATTTAGGGTCAGTCGTTCAGATATTTTAACAGTTTTTGTTAAAGTTTAATGGCACATATTTGAATCCAAGAGCCACCCCTTTTTCTTAGGATGAGCTTTACGAAACTATCTTTTATTCGATTGTAATAACAAGATTTTTCATAAAATGACAGGGTATGCCGTCTCTGATTTATGGTATTTTAACGTCTTTATCTTCTACAATGTAATTATTTTAGTTTTTTATTTACTGACTCATTTATAGTATATTCCCACAGTTAACGGCTCAGCTAAACAATATATTCTAAGTTGCTTTTGCGTACTGCCAAATAAATTGAATAAAATTAAAAGTAAACTTTGTATTCTATAGCTTTCATAACATTCAGTTTTTGCAAGGAGTACCAGTTAGAACGGGAAAAAGAAAAGGGTAAAAGTAGCCTTTATATACACTTCTTTAAAGATTTTCCTGATATTTTACTTAACTTATTGATGAAGGCACTTGTTTATACAACTGAAATCACATTATTAGTGATGGGCAAATCGGTTAGAATTGCCTACCGATTAATCGGCATAATCGGACAAGCTAGCCGATGCGATTAATCGGACATAATCGGATAATCGTTTATTTTAGTTGCATATATATAAGTTTACCTTTAACTTGGTTATAAACATTCACAAGTATGTTTTATATCATTACTAAAGAAATAAACAGAACATTTTATTAAAATAAAATTAAAAACCCGCCCGCTTAGCTCAGTAGGGAGAGCGTTGGTCTACGGATCACGGGGTCGCGAGTTCGATCCCCGGGCGGGGCGTATGTTCTCCGTGACGATTTGATAAAAGACATTGTGTCTAAAATTATTATTAGTCCTCCACCTCCGACGATCATTCATGTGGGGAAGTTGGCAGTTACTTGCGGAGAACAGGTTTGTACTGGTACAGAATCCAGGAACACTGGTAAGGTTAACTGCCCGCCATTATATGACTTAAATACTGATGAGAGACCAAAAAAAAAAAAAAAAAAAAAAAAAAAAAAAAAAAAAAAAAAAACAGTTATTAAATTAAAGTTATTTGGAGTTCAGGAAAAAAAGTAATAACGATTTAATAATTCTTAGGTAACTACTGAATTTTTTTTCAGTCTCACAAAATAAAAAATACTTTGTTTGCGTAAGTCTTACGACATGCTTTGCATGCTGTCATTCTAATGTCTAGAGTTTGGATGATGGTTTTCCCGACTTAAATTTGTAAAAGCTAAATACTTTCCAGTTCTGGTTGATCATAGATGAACTCGAGTTCTTCCGAGACATTTTGAACAAACGTATTGGTAGCCAGTTTTTGTAGGAGAGTAGTTTCCCTTAGAGTAATTGTCCGAAAGAACCGTAAATACCAGAAAAAAGGTCAGAAACAACTAAATTTTCCGTTTAGTGTACCGAGTAATTAATTGGTCAGAGAAAAGTGAAGTCGCCCATCGCGATCATGAAGGCCACACCGACGATTATCCGATTGTCGCCGACTGTCGGCCCATCATTACACATTATAAATACTTGAATATTTCCCCACATTGTACATATGCTTTTAGGAAAATACGTTACAAAAGCAGTAGGAAATTCATATTGTATGAAAACGCTTTTTTTAAATGGAAGTTTCCCAGCATAATATATCTAGTATGTATTGTATTACCTTCAGAATATAATATGATCAAATTAGAAAAAAATAAAGTAAAAAATCTAAATCTTCTTTCTTCTTGGCGTTCACCAAAAATCTACATCATTCTGGTCGTTAATTGCTCTGATATCAGTCAAACACTTTAATTCATGCAGAAATATAGCTTAGGTCTACTCAATCCACTAATGGCAACAGTTTTAACAAAGCGGAATAATCCAAAGGAGTTTTGAAGTCAACAGTTTCTGACAAATAAAATCTAAAATTCGACTATAGCTATATATGTAATATTGGTTCCGCCGGCTACTGGTCATATATTTTAACACATTGGAATGATCTGAAGGAATTCGCAAGTGAGATAACTAAAGAACTTGTGTACGAAATTATTTCTAAAACGTGCCATCGGTTTCAGGAGATATTTTAAAAAGTCCATGTAGCAATATTGAGATGAACGGCCTCACCTCTTGTGGATCAAATTGGCTTGACGGAATCTGGAAGAGAAGTAATATGGAAGCAAAATTATTTTGAGATCAGGCCAGCAGCTTAATTTTTGTACCTACGACTAAATAAAGAAACAAAAACACTTATCTTACATTTTGTACCCATTGAAACGTTCCTTATCAAAATAGATAAAGCGGCCACTCCACAGGTCGCTCAACACGACAAAAACGAAAATGTTTCAGGTTCGGTTTTTTTTAACCTATTTTAAATATCATTGTTGATGCTTCTAAAATAATAAGTATGTCTGGCTTTTGAACACCATTTACATTTTTGTCAAAATGTCGTAGATATACACATTCAGGTAAATATAAATAGTGATGCGAAAAACAACAAGGATGAATATTCAACAGGGAAAGCAACGTTCTTAAATGCACATGACCAACACACACATACACACACACACGCACATGCACAAACACACAAAGCAAACACACAAGGCAAAAAAACCCGAACAAATAAAGGAACACAGAGGGGCACCGCCTTGGAACGGCCAGTGGCAAAACCACCACTGGAAAGCTTAAACTGGTTTATGATGCACACAACCTCACTCTTACCCCCACCATGTTCCAAAGTCACAAGTTTACCGTGCATTGTTAACAAAAGCCAAACAGAGACTAAAATATGTCACAGGATGTAAGTTCAGAAAAACAAGGTATCAGTGGTTTGGAAGGTTTGAAAGTGGCCAGAAGTGTATCGCTGACAGCTCTCGATTCAGACGTCAGAAGACAACAGCGTTCGGTAATGTACTGAAAATTAAACAGCTTCATGATATGGATCGCAATTCAGTGTCCTATTTCGTGATCAATACCACAGTAATATCATAGGAACAGTTCATATATACTCGTGGAAAAGTGTAGAAAATGGTGAGAAACATTTAACAATCGGTAATTTTAGTTGTTTTGATTAATTCTGCTTAATATGACAGTGTCATAATGATGATCAACCTCTTCAGAAGCAGTGATGTTGCCTAAGAAACGACAAAGAGTTCTTGCTTTGACATCTGTAATTGGTTTAAACAATATTTATTTTACAGCAGGTATACAGCAAACATATATTTACACAAATCAAGGATTAAGTAGAAAGCTCAGCTTATTTAGAAACTCGTTCCTTATAGATAGCAGGGATAGCTGGTAACTTAGAAAATAAAGTATTTATAAACTATGGAAAACATGCAAATGAAACATGAATATCAATAATACATTACCAAAGCTAGACAACTATTTATCTCATATTGTTTGTTTTAAAATGGTAATGTAGTAACTGCATATATTTAAACGTGCTTAGAAACAGTAAGTATTTTTTACATTGGTTTATGACTAAGAGATATATGAAGGAAGTAAAAAAGGTAGAAATGAGAGTGTGGCGGAGATGGAGGTAGAGAAATATAGAGATATGGTCACGTACACGAGCTGGAAGTGCGGTTGGTTCTAAAATTATCAGCATGGAAAAAGTGAGCAAGATGATACATAATATCCAGTATTTATTAGTTTATTGTATTTATTGTATTATATTGCGAGGTTTAGAATGTGATTGAAGAGTACAGTGCGTTGTTGGCGATAGAAATGACAATCGAAGAAGTAATGGTGAGTACTTTCGGTTTGGCCACATTCACATAGAGGACTTGTGATTATGTTTTTTGAAAATAGATGTTCCTTTAAGGTGCTGCAATGAGTTCTGAGACGAGTGTGTAGAATTTGGTGCTTACGATTGCCAATGTAGTAATGAGAGGGAACCATGGGTTTGTTGGCACTGAGTTTGCTTTTAAAAGAGTTGAGTGTAGTACAGTTTCGGTGTTTAATAGGAAGCTGATTCCAGGCATTTACAACCGATGGCAGGAATGAATTTGCGTAGAGTTGTGTGTATATCCCTTGTGCTGTTGGCGTTCCGTAGGTTGTATGTAGTCGTATCGCCCACATTATCAGGTACGAGAGAATTAAGATATGGAGGAGATAGGTTGTCATTTTATAAAAGAGTGTGAGTTTGTGTTGTTCTCTTCTTTGTTTGAGAGTTTCAAAGCAGGTCTCCCTATAGAGATTATCGATAGAAACTAGTTTGGTTGCCCCACAGATAATTCTACACGCCTCATGTTGTATTTTCTCTAACTCATATTGATCATGGAGAGAAAGATTGTCCCAAACGACGTCAGAATACTCAAGGAGAGGGCGAATGAAAGATGTATAGATAGTTTCTGATGATTTTCTGTCAAGAGTAAATTTGAGTGTGCGCATAATATTGATACGTTGCCATGCTTTTGTTTTGATTGTCTCAATGTGCTCATGCCATGTTCCATCGTGTGAAAATGTGACACCTAGATGCTTGTGAGAGTTTACTTCTGCTATTACTGTGCCATTCATTGATAGAGGAGGGTGATATGGTTTGTTGTGTTTTCGTGAAATAAGCAAAGAAGTTGTTTTGTTTGGATTGAAGTCAACTGGCTATTTTTCGGCCCAGTTTGTGTTAGTATTGAGATCTGTGTTGAGTGTAATTGCTGATTGTATAGGATCATCAACAGTTATGTAGAGGCTTGTGTCATCAGCAAAGAGACGAATAGTAGAACCGATGTCCGTAACGATGTCGTTGATATAGAGAATAAAAAGAAATGGACCAAGGATGGAACCTTGTACCTTGTGGAACACCAGCAGATATAAGTACAGTTTCAGAAGAGAAACCACAAAGAACGACCCTCTGCCTTCTACCAGATAAATAGCCCTTGAACCACAGTTCTAAGAAGCTGACCTGAAATTCCTTTTTTTTGATTCCAGTTTATGAAGGAGACCACGATGCCAAACTCGGTCGAATGCTTTCGAAATGTCACAAAATACAGCCATGACCTCTTTCCCTCGTGTAGGGCTTAACAGAAAGAATTGTAGATAGAAAAATGTTGATTGAAAGTTGTGTCGTTGGGAACAAAGCCTGACTGAAGTGAAGAGATAATATTGTTGGACATGAAGAAGTTGTATGTGTGCTTACGAATGATTTTTTCAAGAGTTTTACTTATAGTGCTTAGTAGTGATATAGATCTGTAATTAGAGACTATATAAGGGTCGTTTTTCTTATGAATAGCGCAGACATTTGCTAATTTCCAAAGAGATGGTACTTTTCCTATATGAAGAGATCTGTTGAAAAGAGAGCATAAAGGACTTGCTATTTCGTGGGAGAGTTCTTTGAGTATTCTACTGTTTATGTTGTCTGGACCCGATGCTTTGCCTGTATTAAGTGATTTAAGTGTAATCTCTACTTCGTCTTCCGCGATTTGAATGTTAGTGAGGACATTTTCATCTGGGTTTACATGTAGTGGTGGAAGTGTTTTATTCTGATCGTTGAGTTGTGTTTGGGTTTGAAAGAAATTGTTCAGAAGGTTGGCTTTGTCTGTGTTGTCTGTGACTATGTTTCCATCATCATGTAATGTATCGATGCTTGATTTGTTAGTGGGTGCAATGAATTGTTTAAGTATTCTCCAATAGTCTGTTGTTTTAAGATCTGGCTGTTTTAGTTTATCTGAAATCTTTACAGATAAGTGGTGTTTGGCTTGTCTGAGCATGTCAGTTGTTTTGTTTCTAAGTTGTTTGTATGCTTGCCAGTGTCGAGGGTTTTGTGATATTTTGGCTTTGTCATATGCACGATTTCTTTTTCTGATACATTTGCGTATGTCGTTGTGTATCCATGGTGGTTCTGATTGTCGTATTGTAACAATTTTGTTTGGAATATATTTGTTAGACATAGACAGTATTTGGTTTGTAATATTATTTGTGTATGTGTCGATATCATGATCAAAGAGCGACTGCCAATCAAATGTTAAAGCTTCTTGACGTAGACCTTCATAGTCCCCTTGATCAAATTTCCAGACTCTCCGTTTAAACGTCGCTGGTTTTGGCTTTGTAACATCCAGACAGCAGATGATAGGACAGTGGAATCTTATGTTTTGGTCAAGAAAGGGTTCGCCGACCCAAGAAATTTTGATCGGACAGGTAGAAGATAGTATTAGAAGGTCAATGAATGTGTTAGAGTGTTCTGTGTAGTGTGTAGATTCTGTGATTACTTGCTTCATGTTGTATTGTATCATTATGTCTTGTATTTTGGAACATGTTGAGGGTTTGTTGATGTCTAGATTGAACACCTGTGATGATAATGTCAGATACAGAAGTATCATAGGCAAGACCAATAGAATTTTCTATTTGAGTAAAAACTATAGGAGACGAGTTAGGTGGTCGGTAGAAGGTACCAAATAGAATTTTTCTGTGTTTAATGTGAATGTCTAGCCAAATGCACTCAATGCCGTCTACTTCAAAGTCAGTGCGCCTAATTGCGGGAAATGAACTTCTGACGTACACGATTACACCTCCATGGTTATCAGGGGTTGGGATAATTGAGTATTTTAACTCATACCTTGGTCTACTTTCTTAATTTGAAGGCTGCATTTTTTAAATAAGCTTAGAGCTAATAAAAAGACACAAAATTATATACTACATACAATGATTTGACAAGTTAAAATGGAATATACAGAAATATGAGTTGATTACATTTTAAATGTTTGTGCTCAGACGATTTTTTTCAGATATACAATCATTTTATTACAGTGATAATTTGGTATATATAATATAAATGAAAACATACAGGAACATGAGTTTAGTAAGTTGGAAGGAATATGTTCAAAACTAAATGAAAATATCATGACTGTTCTCAGAAATATATATAGATATATACACAATGGCATTTAGGCAGGTATCATCATCGTCTTATATCTTCATCATGTTATTTGTTCAAGAGCATAGAATGATGTTGGGATTTGCCAGCATGACTATTCAGTGTTTAAGATCACGAAGAAAACATCTGCAGCACACACAAACCGACATGCTATAATTATAGCTGTCAATAACATATTTTTCCACACAGACATTACATTATTATATTCATAATTTGAACATTTAAATACATTCAAGTATATCTACCATCAAGTTCAACAAAGTTATGTAGTATATTAATATAGATAACTTGGTATAATCATCATGTCTGTGAGCAGTAATATAAATATGATCCTATTACATTCAATACATATTAACAGGTGCATCAAGTAAATATCAATAGCATATTGCCATGAGCTATGCAAGTGTCATATGATATGTGTTTCCATGTTTTTGTTTCATTTCGAAATGATTACTCACCTGTCATATTCTTTTCCAGAATGATTATTCAGATTTATAAATAAAGACAAAACAAAAACATAGCAATATAGATGAGGAACAAAACTGTTTAGAAAGAATATAACATGTCATAACTGCACTTAGAAGCAATCATCATCACCTTCAAATATCATCATCATGTGAAACTTCTTCTAGTGTATATATTCTAGTAAGGCCTCTCAGCATTTTTAAGAAGCATGAAGAAAACATGTGAAACACAAATGCAAATCTGTCATAAAAGTAATAACATATGCATCATTTTATCATATTTATAACTTGAACAATCAAATAACTGACATCATCAGTCATATTAAAACTGACTTGATATTTTTAATGTATATTCACACTTGTTACAACCTGAATCATGCAATATAAGCATAAATGCAACTGAAATTCATGGTTATTTAATACTAATAATACTCATTTTTACCAAAACAAGTCAGCACTGAGGTTAATACTGCCATCAACAGTAATATATATACTTGATATTATTAGCATGTATATTCAAACTTGTCACTTCAATCATGGACCATATATCCAATACAAGCATAAATGCAAATGTCATTCATATTGATAAAATACTTATAGGTTATTAGCTTTGTATCCGGAAATATGCACGAGTTCTTCAGCGGAAATATTGCGCGACTTTAGGAGCGCAGTATTCTTTCGCTGAAGAATGAGTGCATATTTTCCGATGCAAAGATAATTACCTTTTTATTACATACGCATCTACATATATAAACATTATGTAAATATCATAAATATGTTCAATAGCCTGGATAGGACTGACAATACTGAACTAAACAGAAAAAAATAGTGAAACAACACACACTGAATTACGTCACGCAATATGAAATTCAGGCGTCAGTGTATGGAAAAATATTGACGTTTCCGGTACCAGTGTAACTTAACGGGGAATAGAAACGAGTATGTAATAATAAGCTATACTCATATCAAGTTTACCTACACAGAAATTAATATTTATCCAAAAAAAGTATGACCTATGTAAATGTAGTATCATATATGTTTTTTCATGTTAGAGTTGTTTTTCATCATTTCACACTCATTATTTTCCTAACATTTTCATAATTGTAATTAAAGTCATCATCATGCACGTTATGTTTCCTATTAGTATCAAAAATAACAAATGACAAGTAGGTTTGATCCTATTCATAACTTGAACATTCAAGTAAATGCTATCAACAGTCATAATAGAATTACTTGAAATTTTTGCCATGTATATTCACACTTTTTACAACATGAATCATGTAATATTAGCATAAATGCAAAAGAAAATCATAGCCATTTAATATTTAAATATTAATATCAATATTTGTACCAAAACAAGTCACCACTGAGGTTAATACTGCCAGCAACAGTTATATATATACTTGATATCGTTGGCATATATATTCAAATTTGTCACTTCAATCATGTATCATACATTTAATGTAAGCATAAATTGGCAATTGTCATTCATATTGGTATAATACTAAGCTGAACTCATATCAAATTTGCCTTTACTACAATTAAAATTTATCCAGAAATGTATGACCTAGGTAAATGTAAAATTTTAAAATGTTTTCATCATTTCAAACTCATTATTTTCATTATATTTTCATAATTGTTATCAAAATCATCATCATGCATGTACTGTTTCCTATTGGTATCAGAAGTATAAATTGACATGTAGGTTTAATCATATTCATAACTTTAACATTTAAATAACTGCCATCAACAGTTTTACCATGTATATTCACACTTGATATAACCTGAATCATGCAATATAAGCATAAAGGCAACTGTCATTCATGTTGGAATATTACTAAGCTATAATCATATCAAATGCAATTACTTGATATTTGCCATATACATTCACTCCAATCTGACTGAAGTACATCTCCTATTACGCTACGCATAGGATCTGAGAACGACCTATTCATAGCCTCGTTCTGACGACCCTTTCGCTAGCCAATCAGAGCCTAACTTACAACATCTTGCAAATCTACCTGTAGCCTTGACTTTTGATATTTACAATTCTTATGTCGTAATGTATCAGAAAGCCGGCTAGCTCAGTCGGTAGGCCACTTGCTTTGTAAGCGATGGGTCCCGGGTTCGAGCCCTAGAATGACTGCACATTTTTCTTACTCTTTGACATTCGAACAAGTCGTCTGATTGGATAAAATAAAAATAGCAATACTGGAAATCCAAAATATACAGAAGACGAATGTGAATGGGTCGTTCTCAGATCTTCGTTTAGAAGATCAAGTACTTTAGTCAGATTGCATTCACTCTTGTTACAAACTGAACATGCAATATAAGCATAAATGGAACTGAAATTCATAGCCATTTGATACTAATAAAACTCATTGTTAGTTTATCCATGTTTAATTGTTTTCATCATTTCAAAAATATTATTTTTCTGACATTTTCATAATTGTTATCAATATCATTATCATGCAGGTACTGTTTCCTATTTGTATCAAAAGTATCTATTGACATGTAGGTTCAATCATAGTCATATTCAAATGACCTGATATTTTTAATGTATATTCACACTTGTTACAACCTGAATCATGCAATATAAGCATAAATGCAACTGAAATTCATGGTCATTTTAATACTAATAATACTCACTGTTACCAAAACAAGTCAGCACTGAGGTTAATACTGCCATCAATAGCCATTTATATACTTAATATTATTAGCATGTATATTCAAACTAGTTACTCCAATCATGGATCAAACATTTAATATAAGCATAAGTGCAATTTTCATTTATATTGTTATTATACTATGCTATACTCATCATTTAATACTAATAATGCTCATTGTTATAAAAACAAGTCAGCATCTGTAATTAAAATACTTCCATTCAATATAGCCTTTAGTAATGTTTCCAAATTTCGGCAAAATAGGACCAGAAAAGTAGATACTATATCACTTTTCCGGGTATGGTATCTTTGCGCACCTTTCGTGCATGTCTGCAGTATTAAATTGAACTGGCGGTGTCTTTATTTGTTTCTTAGACACGTGTCTTTAAGTAATTATTATAGGTAATTTCATTTAAGAAGCAGTATTGTTCCGCGAAAGAACGAGTGCATATTTGTCGATGTAAATATAAAAAAAAATCTTTATATTACATACGCATCTTTACCTATGATTATTATATATTAAATGATATATATATTTGTTCTTATGCCTGCGTAAAACTGAAAACATCGTCGTTAAAGAACTTTTGAACGCGACGACATATATGAAAATGACCTCACAAATGACGTCACACACCCGATATGAAATTTGAACGTCATTATTGAAAAATATTGACGTTTCAGGTTCCATTGAAACTTAACGGGTTTATAAATGAGTATGTAATAATGACATATATTCAATGAGCTATATAGGTGCGTTTGTGTTGCATATATATAAAGCACTATAGCATGCATATCTAGCAGTCTTTAATAATCTCTGATGAACATAAAAAATCTACGAATTATAGTAATAAATCGTAGATTACATTCTTGCATGAAATTTTCTTTAACCTTGGTTCATTAAAACGTAATCAATTTGCTATTGCCTGGTAACAGTAATTCAATAAGATCAAAGAGTCATCACTAAGGAAATGTTTTGATGAACATATATCTTTTCCGTGTAGAAAAGTCGTAAATGTACATGTTCTTGAATCTGAACTTGTTCATATTGTCAGACTTTACAATACCAGACGTTCTTTGACTAAAAGGGTAAAAAGGACATTTAACAATGCTCTATATATATGTACTTATTTCATTGAGATGTGTAAACCTGATTTTATATGCAAAAGGTATGTCTGTTTTGAAATACATCACTGATCTTGGATTTCAACTAATACTAACCAAACTTACAGTTTTGTTGTCACCTTCCACTAGCTTGAGCCACTAAATGAATCCAATTTTTGAATCCTCACTTTGAATGTAAAGAATTTGGACACATGATCGGTTTCTTGTAATTCTATAAAACTACACCCATATCTGTTATATCTATGAATATACAGAGTAAGATAAAAAAAAAAGAATATTATGAAAGAATTTACTTCCGGTACATGTATTACATTCTAACATGACGCAACTACGGAAAAATACTGTTATTATAACATACTTGAAATGTTGCAGAATCACATATTCGAAGTTTTAAAAAAAGTACGTACATGTAAATGTCTAATTTCTTGCATTACGCTACAGTTTGAAGACTTATTTGTTTCCTATAAAAACCTTTGCCTTACCTTTATACTCGTTCATGAGTGTTTTATGGTTATTTCTTTCGCGAGGCTTTGATACAAATAAAGCTCCAATAAGACAAACCAAATACGTAGCACTTGTGGTAATTAGTAGCAGTTAAAGGCTGGTCCTGTGGTTTTTGTAATCCTCATTTAGATGAAAACGAAGCAGAAGACATTATAATGTATTATTTCCAGGACTGTTAGCTTCGAGCTCCTGTGAAAGTAACTAGGCTTAATTAATTTGCAAGGAAATGCGAGTCAGTGTCTGATCTGACAACTGCTTTTATTGTGACGCATGGCCCTGTCAGGTTTGATATAATTTAAGATGAAACTGTCTTTCATTCGCTTTTCGTTTTAGGACACATTGTTTGTCTTCATATGTTTCTCGAATTAAATAAGCGGAATGTTATTTCAATGGGCTTAAATTAGTAAAGACCTTGGTGCATGTATTTTATTTGATTTACACACTTTATTTGAACTCCCTTTCAGTAGTTTGCGGTCTCAAATAATCATTTTAAAAATAATTTATTGGAGAACCATGCTTTTTATATATTAAACATCACTAAGAGGCTGCAGACCTGCATAATAAATTCAGGAGTTCGTTGCCCTGGTGTATTACTCGATATATATATCCTGGAGCCTTCGTAACTGAGTAGTTAAGGTTGCTGACTTCGAATCACTTGCCGCTTACCGATGTAGGTTCAAGCTTTGCTTAGGGCGTTAAATTGTCCATGTGAAGAACCTATCCAGCTAGCTAACGGAGGGTCTATAGTTCTACCCAGGTGCCCGCCCGTAATATGTAGAGTTGAATAATGACGTTTCAAGCAATACATACACTGATACGTAAATTTAAGTTGGCTGGTTTGCAAGTAGAAAACTTAGGACAGGCCAGCAAGATGGTCTTTAATGCAGGAGTAGCCTAAAGGTGTCGTTCGTAAATTACTTTTTATCTTTTCTAAAATTAAAACATTGTGAAGTATTTGAAGTGATTCACTTCCTTTTTGTGGCTGACCTTTGCTCTGTCGCAGCGACACAACGACAAACGTTGTGTAAAAGAAACGAGAAATAAAACGAGTTCATGCTCTGACATTAAAATACTCTCATTCAATGTAGCGTTTAGTTACATGTACATTGTAATGTTTCCCAATTTCAGCAAAAAAGGGCCGGAAAAGTAGATACTATAGCACTTTGCCAGGTATGTTTAAGGACCCTTCGTGCATATCTGCAGTATGAAATTGAACTGGTGGTGTCTTTATTTGTTTCTTAGACACATGTTTTAGGTAAATATTTATAGGTTATTAAATTTAAGGCGCGCAATATTGTTCCGCGAAAGAATGAGTGCATATTTCTCGATGTAAATCTAAAAATCTTTGTATTACATACGCATCTTTACCTATGATTATTATATAAATGATATTAATTTGTTCTTAAGCCTGTTCAAAACTGAAAACATCGTCGTTAAAGATATATTGGCAGCGGCATCCTACAGAGGTGTAGGACCCGAATGTCTAGGGTTAATTCCGTATTCAGGAACCGGACAAAGGGGTAATATTCCCTGTGTGGTCGTATCCTAACGTTTAACTGTCTCTCTGGCAGTGTCACTGATACTCGCATCCTCATTTGCTTGCCTGTCACCAGGCTGGTCGGGAATGCCAGTACCAGTTGCACTGCTACCCTGTTGGAGGGGGTTGGGAATTTGTACGGTATTTGCTGGAGCACTGGCCGTATGCCAGAGACTCTGTGCTCTTAGGCATATGATAGTGTTTTCTGTCCTCCGTCCTCATCAGGGCCGCAATCATGGTGGCACTAACGGCACTAGTTGCATGGTTGTAGCCGGCTCTACATAGTGTAGCCACATGAATGTTACTTACCTTCGTGCTTTATGTAAGCCTCAAGTTTGTTGGGGTGAACTAACAACTTTAGATCTCGAGTATTCACAAACAAACAATAGCGTTCAACGAATCTGGAATACTCAAGGGCCCTCTCATCTCTCATGAGAAACAGTATCCCCCCCCCCCCCCCACACACACACCCACACACACACCCCTGAAAGCTCTCTATATACTGGCACCATTGCCAGTTTGTTTGTTTCTTTTAGAGACCATTTGGTGGTAAGTCCAGCTTCAATAGCAGGGGATTTTGGGAAGATACATCGTCTGATTAACGCCCCGCAGCAGCACTGTCTGTCACGGTACGTACGGAGTTTGCAGGTTCCTGACTGGAAGAAGCGGACCTAGACAAAGCCCGGATACGCCGCCGACGTAGCGGACTGCGTGATGGGCCTGAGGATTCATCATGTCCCCTGCCTGAATGCCTAATTGGTGAAGGTGATCTGCTGTGTTCCAACACAAGGACGTTACTGGCCTTGTATTTTTGGTCACTTCTCTGGACCTGGGTCCAGTAAAGCTGTGGACATTTCTTAAGTGAAGTGGTACTACAGCGGTAATTGAGGGTCACTCCTTTACCAGGCACAATTTTTATGTCATGCCTCTGTAACTGGTCCTGTCCTCAAGGTGACCTAACTGGCGAACAGTTTGCATTTATATTTGGACCCAAATTCGTCTTTGTGTACCCTGATGACATGTGGAGTCAAACGTAAAACAACCTCTTGACAAACAGGTCATCGGAATTTATTGTAACCCATTATGCTGGTTTTGAGAATATAAATCGTTTGACGTATCACTTAACACTGTGCGACTTATGGTTCAAACGTTATTACGTTATAGGCAAATGCAATTTACTTTACAATGTCATTTCCTTTCCAGTGTCTGAAACTTTAACTCCATGTCCGATTTACTATATTTAGGTATCAATTTTTTTGCATTAGCAAAACAAACAATTTGATGTATCACTCAATATCGTGCGACTTAAGGTTCATGATCAAAAGCTGTAAGCTTATGAACATTTATGCCTTTGTGATGTTGCCATGTCTGTGTTTTTTTAAAACGCATGCTTCGATTTCAATGTTCCACATATCAAAATATTGGTATTTAAAAAACAACCCCTTTGACATATCATTTAACACTGTGCGACTTCATCACAGTATTGTTCTATTTTCTGGTCCTTCGGCATCATTGATTTCAACTCATTTAGATTTGAAGATTGGATACTGCTTAAGCCGGTGCTAGGGTGCGTGGGCAATTACTGCTCATGAACAGACTCAGTAAAAAAAAAACTAAGACCAAAATCGCAGCCTCCCCAAAAAGAAACCTACAGCACGCAGACGTGCACACCACAAACACACACACACATACACGTGCACACACACAAAGCCAACACCCGAGGACAAAACGAACAAACAAAGGAACACACACACATACACAAAGCCTACACAAGAGGACAAAACGAACAAACAAAGGAACACAGTGGGGCACCGACTTGGAACGGTCAGTGGCAAAAACACCACTGGGGAGCTTAAACCGGTTTATGGTGCGCACCAAACCTCACTCTTACCCCCACCATGTTCCAAAAAAAAAACAAAGACAAATATCAAACAGGGAATGCCACGTACAAAACACGCAGCCTCCCCAAAACGAAACCCACAGCACGCAGATGCGTACACCACAAGCACAAACACACACATACACATACACGCGCTGACACACAAAGGCAACACATAAGGACAAAACGAACAAACAAAGGAACACAGTGGGGCACCGCCTTGGAACGGTCAGTGGCAAAAACACCACTGGGGAGCTTAAACCGGTTTATGGTGCGCACCCAACCTCACTCTTACCCCCACTATGTTCCAAAGACACGGGACAGTGTAAATAAAAGTTATCCCCTCAAGGTGAATCTCTAACACACGTAATAGAAACAAAAAGGCATGGCATGTAAAACACAAAAATGCTCGTGTATAAATATATAAAAAGCAAACATTTAGAACCAAAAACGTATGTACTCAATGCCTTTGGAGAAGACAGAGCAACAAGAGAAACACCCTTAAGGGCCCGACGAAACAGGCCAGAAGACAGATATCAAAACAGTTCAGTCCTAGTACGATTTAAAAACTGCTCATCATAGAGTCATCCCCCTCTTCCGTCAGACACAATCAAAGAGGGAAGCGTAGTGTCCATCTGTAAACGGGTTGAACACTAAACAGACACGGGACAGTGCAAACCGAGTCTGCAATTTTCACTGTTTGCCTTGTTCTCTTCTACATTTCAGATTTTATGGTTAACGAATAATATGCACATTTGTTCACTGACAGAAAGTCTGGTTGAATCGATCGTACACTAGACCATTCGATTCAGGTCATTCTTGTAGGAGTTTTTGTGTCCTTTGTGTACTTCTTCATTATATATAAAAGGCCAAGTTATAAAATCATTGTGTATTCAGCAATTGCAGGATTAAAATTCATTAAATTTGGGATTAAAATTTGACGAGGGCCTTTGCATAGGATTGCCATTCTATATGAACCTGTGACTTAATTCACATTATTTTCTCTATTGGTAAGGCATGAAAGGCGTATGAAGGGGTAAGAGCGGATTTGTGGGTAAGGGGATAACGTCACGGGACTGGGGTAGGCATCCACAGTGTGCCTGCAATATAAATAAATGTCCCATACAAAGGCCCTTCAAACCATGGACATTTCACAATCACTTTACGGCGCATTTGTCCTATATAAAGGCATTTCCCATATAAAAAACAAAGAAAAATATCAAACAGGGAATGCCACGCACCAAAAACGCAGCCTCCCCAAAACGAAACCCCCAGCACGCAGACGCGCGCACCACACACACATACACACACACACGCACACACACCCAAAGCCAACACATAAGGACAAAACGAACAACACACACGCGCACAAAGCCAACACATAAGACGAAACGAACAAACAAAGGAACACAGCGGGGCACCGCCTTGGAACGGTCAGTGGCAAAAACACCACTGGGGAGCTTAAACCGGTTTATGGTGCACCTAACCTCACTCTTACCCCCACCATGTTCCAAAGACATGGAACAGTGTAAATAAAAGTAATCCCCTCCAGGTGAATCTCTTACACACGTAATGGAAACAAAAAGGCATGGCATGTAAAACACAAAAATGCTCGTGTATAAATATATAAAAAACAAACCTTAAGAACCAAAAACGTATGTACTCAATGCCTTTTCAGAAGACAGAGCAACAAGAGAAACACCCTTAAGGGCCCGACGAAACAGGCCAGAAGACAAATATCACAACAGTTCAGTCCTGGTAGGATTTAAAAACTGCTCATCATAGAGTCCTCCCCCTCTTCCGTCAGACGCAATCAAAGAGGGAAGCGAAGTGTCAAACCTATGACCAGATTCACATTATTTCCACCATGGGGCAAGGGATGAAAGCGGTTTTGTGGGTAAGTGGATCAGGACACGTGGCAGGGGTAAGGGTCCGCAGTCTGTCTCTTATATTAAAAAAGGGCCCTCCAACTGATTCCTATATAAAGGCCTCCTGTACAAAAACCCTACAACTTTTAACGTTTGCAGTTCATCATCGCTAATAAGATCCTATATAAAGGCATTTCCCATATAAATAAAATCTGAAAAGTAGATCCCTCGGAAGCACCGAAAACAAGGCAAACAGTGAAAATTGCAGACTCGGTTTGATTGAGTCTGTTCATGAGCAGTAATGGAAAATGCAACACTGTCCACGTCCCCTAGCACCGGCTAGGGTTAGGGTTAGGGCTTATGATCAAATCACATTATTTCCTCCGTGGGAATGGATGAAGCGGAAGCTGAAGTATCACTGGCTCTTTTTCAACTCACCTCCTCAAAGAAGACGAGCCAGTGTTTACAGGCCGTGTATTAATGACTCTACGTTTCGTTTTAAATACAATAAAAATGCATAAGTATACATATAGTTGTTTAATAGAACATTTTCATGTAATTGACTTAGGACAAATAATCATGTTATAGTTCACTTTCATTAAGCTTGATAATCAATATACCTTCATTCCAATAAAAGTAGAGCAGTTTTTATTACCAGCACATGACTAGAAAGTAAATTACATTGTAGAGTAATTTGAAGTAATGCGTAGTCCTGTGGTAGATTAAATAAGTACAATCCTTTTTAAGAAGAGTGTTTTGTTTTTCCACATCTCCTTCATAGGGCCTAGATGGCCGAGTTGTTAAAATCGCTGACTTTGAATCACTTGCCCCTTACCGATGTAGGTTTAAAATATTGCTTTTAGAGTAGAAATTTCCGTGTCGAGGAAGGCATCCATTTGGCTTACAGAAGGTCGGTTGACCTCCCGA